>NC_084460.1:18985000-23985000 GCF_027409185.1 Cynocephalus volans | reverse complement strand
CCACTGTGAGCTTTCACATATTGGTTTATTTTTATTTTGTTTGTGTTTTAAATTTGGCATATATTGATTTTAAAAAATACCTTTATTTTGAAATTATTAGAGATTCACAGAAAATTGCAAAAATAGTACAGAAAGTTCCCTCACCCAGTTTCCTTCAATGATTACATTTTACGTAATTATAGTACTGTATTAAAACTGGGAAACTGACATTGACACAATGTGTGTATAGTCCTGTGTTATTTTATCACTGGTGTAGATTTGTGTAACCATCACCCCTGTCAAGATACAGAACTGTTCCATCACCACAAAGATCTCTCTCTGGCTACTCCTTTAAGTCACATCCTCCTCTCTCCCCACCACACCCTCACCCCTGGCAACCACTAATGTGCTCTCCATCTCTATATTTTTATCATTTAAAGAATGTTGTATAAATGAAAGTATACAGTATGTGACCTTTTGTGATTTTTTTTTTCCACTCAGATACGTGACTTTTGAGATCCATCCTGGTTGCTGCACATGTCAATAGCTTAATTTTGCGTAGTAATCCATGCTATGAATCTACCACAGTTTGTTCAACCTTTCGCTTATTGCAGGACATTTTGGTTGCTTCCACTTTTTGCTATTATAAATAGAGCTGCAGTGCACGAGTGTTGACATGTTTTTGTGTGGACGTAACTCTATTTCTCTGGGATAAATGCCCAGGAGTGCAATTGCTGGGTTGTGGTAAGTGTATGTTAGTTTTTAAAGACACCACCAAGCTATTTTCCAGAGGCGCTCTATCATTTCACATCCTCACTAACAATATGCAGAAGATCCAGTTTCTCTACATCCTGTCCAGTATTTGGTATTGTCACTATTTTTTATTTTAGCTATTCTAATAGGTGTGTGGTGACATATCATCATGGTCTTAATTTGCATCTCCCTAAAGGCTAACGATGTGGAGCGTCTTCTCATGTGCTTATTTTCCATTGTATATCCTCTTTGATGCTAAGTTTCTCCACGTCTTTTGGCCATTTTCTAATTGGATTGTTTGTTTTTAACTGTTGAGTTTTGAGAGTTCTTTATATGAACATACGATGATATGCATCCTCTGTCAGATATGCGGTCTGCAAATATTTTCTCCCAGTGTGCAGCTTGTGTTTTCATCTTTTTAACAGGATCTTTCATAGGGCAAAAGTTATTAATTTTGATGAAGCCCAGTTTATTGATTTTATGAACCATGATGTTGGTGTCACGTCTAAGAACTCTCTGTCAAGCCCTAGATAGTGATGATTTTCTCCAATGTTTTCTTCTAAAAGTTTTATGTTTTACATTTAAATCTATAATCCATTTTGAGTTACTTTTTGTGTAAGGTGTGAGGTTTAGGTCTGGGTTCATACTTTTGCCTATGGATGTCCAATTGCTTCAGCACCATTTGTTGAAAAGAATATTCTCTTTCCATTGGGTAGCTTTTGCATCACTGTCAGAGATCAGTTGACTGTGCTTGTATGGGGCTATCTCTGGGTTCTCTGTTCTGGTCCATTGATCTATGTGTCTTATCCATCCCCCAATAACACACTGCTTTGACTACTGTGGCTGTATAGTAGGCCTTAATACTGAATAGAACGATTCCTCCCACTTTATTATTCTTTTTCAAAATTTTTAGTTCTTTCCATATAGATTTTAGGATAATCCTGTTTATATTTTAAAAATCTTGCTGGGATTTTGATAGGAATTATGTTAAACGTGTATATCAATTTGGGGAGAATTGACTTCTTTACCATGGTGAGTCTTCCAATACATGAACATATTATGTCTCTCCATTTGTTTAGATTTTCTTTAATTTCTTCTTTAATTGGTGTTTTATAGTTTTCAGCATACAAGTCCTGTACATGTTTTGTCAAATTTATACTTAAATATTTCATTTATTTTGAGCAATTATAAATGGTATCATATTTTAAAGTTCATTTTCCACGTTTATTGCTAATATATTGAAATACAATTGATTTTTTTTTTGTATACTGACCTTGTATCCTGCAACCCTGCCGAACTCAAATATTTTTGTAGATCTCTTGGGATTTTCTACACATGCAATCCTGTAATCTTTCCAGTCTGTATGCCTTTTATTTCCTTTCCTTGCCCTTTTTGTGCTGGCTAAATCTTCCAGGACTATGTCCAATGGCAATGGTGAGAACAAACATCCTTGCCCTGTTCCTGATCTTTGCAGAAAGCATTGTTTTTCACCATTGACGTGATGTTAGTTATAGGTTTTTTGTAGATGTGCTTTATCGAGTTGAGAAAAGTCCTCTCTAATCCTAATTGTTTTGAGAGTTTTTCATTATGAACGGATGTTAGGTTTTCTCAAATGCCTTCTCTGCATCCATTGATATAATTTTTCTTCTCCAGCCTATTGATGTGATGGATGACATTGACTGATTCCAAATACTGAACTGGCCTAAAATAAAGCCCACTTGGTCATGATTTATACATCTATATTTATACCTGTTTTTATGTATTGTTGAATTCTGCTTGTTAATATTTTGTTAAGGATATTTTCATCTATATTCATGAGGGATATTGATCTATAGTTTTCTTTTTTTGTACTTTTTCTTGGCAGCTGGCCAGTACAGGAATTTAACCCTGGACCTTGATGTTATCAGCACCATGCTCTAACCAGGGGAGCTAGCTGGCCTGTTTTTGTACTTTCTTTTTCTGGCTTTGGTAGGGTAATACTGGTTCTATAAAATTAATTGGGAAACATTCCTTCCTCTTCTAATTTCTGGAAGAGATTGTGTAGAACTGGTATTATTCTCCTTCAAACATTTGTGAAACCATCAGGCCTGAAGATTTCATTTTTGGGAGTTTTAAAATTTTGAATTTAATTTCCTTCATAGTTAAAGGGTTACCCAAATTATTTATTTCATATTGAGTGGATTGTGGTACTTGGTGGTTTTTGAAGAATTTGTGGTATTTCATATAAGTTGTTAGACTTATTATGTGTGTAGACTTCATATATTATCCCTTTAACGTCTTCAAGGTCTGTAGTAATAATAGCACCTGTTTCTTTCCTGATATTGGTAGTTTGTGTTTTCCTTCTTTTTTCTTTTGCCAGTCTTTCTAGATGTTTGTCCATCTTTTGCTCTTTTCAAGAAATCAACTTCTTGTTTTACTGCTTTTCTCTATTTTTTCCTGTTTTCAATTTCATTGATTTCTGCTCTTATTTTTATTATTTCTTGCTTTCTGATGGATTTGGGTTTATTTTGCTCTTCTCTTTCCAGTTTCTTGAGATTGGAGCTTAGATCATTGATCTATTTTTTCCTCTTTCTAATGTAAGCATTTAGTGCTACAAATTCCCTCTGAGCACTGTTTTAAGTGTGTCCCACACATTTCACTATGTTGAATTTTCATTTTAATTTAGTTCACTCTATTTTTTGATTGCCCTTGAGACTCCTCTTTGACCTGTTGATTAGTTTGAAGTGTATTGTTTAATTCCAAATGTTTGGAAGTTTTCTTGTTACCTTTCTGTAATTGATTCCATTGTGGTCTGAGAAAACAGTATGACTGAATTCTTTTAATTTGTTGAGGTTTATTTTATAGTCAGAATAGGGTCTGGTCTATCTTGGTATATTTTCCCTGGGTGCTTGAAAACAATGTGTATTCTGCTATTGTTGGGTTGAGTGTTCTGTAAATGTCAATTGGATTCTGCCATTTGATGGTATTGTTGAGTTCTTATATATCCTTGAGGATTTCTGTCTAGTTGTTCTGTTAATTGTTGAAGTCTCCAACTACAATTGTGTATTTGTCTATTTCTCTTTCCAATTTGATCAATTTTTGCTTCATGTTTTACAGTTGTGTTGCTTTCTGCATACACATTTATAATTGCCACCCCTTCTTTGTGGGTTGACCATTTTATTATTATATAATGTCCTTGATAACTTCCTTTGCTCTAAAATCTATTTACCTGATATTAACATAGCCACTCCTGCTTTCTTTTGATTTATGTTTGTAGTGTATAATCCTTCCATCTTTTTACTTTCAACCTACCTAAATTTTTCTATTCGAAATGACTTTTGTGTAGACAGTATATAGCTGGGCTGTGTTTTTTAATCCTCTCTGCCAATTCTGTGTTTTAATTGGTGCACTTAGATAATTTATATTTAATGTAATTACTGATATGTTAGGGATAAAGTCTGCCATTGCATTTTTATTTTCTGTTTGTTCTCTTTTTTCCCCCTACCTTCCTATGGGTGACTTGAATATTTTCATCCATTTTGTTTATCTATAGTGCTTTTGAGTGTATCTCTTTGCATAGCCTTTTTAGTGGTTCTAGAAATATTTATATCTGTCTATCTACATTTATGTCTATCTACTCATATCCATAAATATTTCTATTTCTATACATTTTATTGTGGTCAGAGAACACACTCTGTGTGTTTTCAAATCTTTTAAATAACTCAACACAGTCTATGGATATCAACATTTTACTAGTTCAAGTGAAGTATAAAACCTATCTTCCTAATATCCCATTACCTCTTCCACTTATAATTGTCTTAAATATTTACTCTACATACATTGAGAACCACATCACATGCATGGTGTTATAATTTTTGCTTTAAATGTCAAATATAATTTAGAAAACTCAAGAGGAGAAGGAAAGTCTATTGTATTTATCCATATTTTTGTGCTCTCCATTGTCCTTTGTTTTTTACTGCTGTTCTGACATTCCTTCCTTTATTATTTCCTTTCTGTTTAGACAACATCTTTTAGTCATTTTTAAATCGTAGGTGCTAACAACAAATTCTCGTAGTTTTCCTGATCTGAGAACATCTGGATTTCCCCTTCATTTCTGAAGGATCTTCTCACCTAATATAAAATTCTGGGTTGACAGTACTTTACTTTCAGTACTTGACAAATAATGTGTCGTGGTTTCTGATGAGAAATCTCATATCATTCCAGTAGTTTTTCTCTCATAGGTGATGTGTTTTTTCTGTCTGCTTTAAAGATTTTTTCTTTGTTTTTAGTTTTTAGCAGTTTGGCCATAATGTGTCTTGTTTTGGATTTGCTTGGGTTTATCCTGTATGAGGGGCACTCATACAGCTTTTTGAATCTGTAGGTTCATGTCTTTTGCCAAATTTAGGGAATTTTAGCCATTACTTCTTCAAATACTTTTTCAGATGTGTCCTCTTTCTCCTCTCCACCAGGGACTCCAATGACACAATGTTAGACCCACAGGTCCCACAAGCTCTGTTTTTTTTTTGGTCTATTTTCTCTCTTGTTCAGATTGGGTAATCTTTTTGTTCTATTTTCAATTCTTTATTGTTTTATCTCTATTCTGTTGTTCAGCCCATTCACTGAATTTTAAAATTTCAGTTATCACATTTTTTGGTTTTAAAATTTCCATTTGTTTCTTCTTCATGTCTTCTGCTTCTTTGCTGAGACCTGAGACTTTCTATTTCTTTGCCAAGACTTGTTTTTTTTTTTTTGTTTGTTTCAGGTGTGTTTGCAATTGCTCATTTCAGCATTTAAAAAAAAATTTTTTTTTATTATTATTATTATTTTTTAAAAGATGACCGGTAAAGGGATCTTAACCCTTGACTTGGTGTTGTCAGCACCACACTTTCCCAAGTGAGCCATGGGCCGGCCCACATTTCAGCATTTTTATGATGGCTGCTTTGCAATTCTTATTAGATAATTCTCATATCTGTGTCACTTCAGGGTTGGCCTCTGTTGATTGTCTTTTCTTATTCAAGTTGGGCTTTCCCGGGTGCCTGGTTTGATCAGTCATTTTCTATTGAAAACTGAACATTTGGGTATAAGTTATAAGACTCTGGAGCTTATTTAAATCTTCTGTTTCAGCAGACCTCTTCTGTTTCTGTTCCAGTAGGGAAAGCGGTTGCTGCTTTGTTGCTGCCAGGTTGGTGGCGGGGGGATGTCCAGGTTCCCACTCTGCCTCCGTTGACACCCGGCGGGGGGAGGAGTTCCTCATTACTGTTGGGCAGGGGGTGGGCGTTCAGGCTTCCTACTAGGCCTCCTCTGACACCACCCTGGCGGGGAGGGGGAAGGTGGAAGTCAGTTTCTCATGTGGCATCCACTGATACCTCTGGGTGGGGGGAATCTCATTGCTGCCTGATGGGATAAAAGTCCTGGCTTCGCATTAAGCTTTTTCTGACATCAGGCTGCCTGGGGGGAGAGGGTGGATCTCATTACTGCCTGGCGAAGGTAAAAGTCTAGCTCCCTTTGATGACCTGGGGGTGGGGTCATATTCCCCACCTCTTATGGTATTTGGCTAGAGTAGAACGATTATTGTCTAAAAGTTTTCTATCTTGCTAGGCTGCCCCATCCTGGTTCTTTGGCAAGACACAACAGGCTTTTCTTGGGCCCCCCCCTTTTTTTTATCTGTGTCCACTGGCCTTTCCAGGTTGCTGGCTTCTGCAGCATCCTGTCTAAGATATATGAGGCAGAAAGACAAACCCAGAGAACTCACTGCTGTGTCATTCCAAAGTCCCTAGCTGGTCTGTCTTCATCTCTCCGCTTTCAGATGTTTGTTTTATGTGTAGTGTCTAGAGGTTTCAGCTGTACTTAGTAGGAGGAATAGGAAAACACATGTCTGCTATGTCTACTCCATATTTCTGGGATTTGAAGTCTCATATACTGATTTAACCATGTCACTGATGCCTATAGCTCTATCTCCCATGCAGCAGGTGTCTTCCAGGTCCTTCACAGGGTCCAGGGACTGGGTTGAGACGAAAGAGGAGGCACAGACTGACCTGCCCTCAGGAGCTCACAGCTTGGCCAGGGACACATGGCTTTGCCTCAGGTAAGCTCAGGTAGTGAAGGACAGGGTGTCATAAAGGCAGAGGTTACTTGGGGTGGCTTGGTTGGGGAGAGCTTCCTGGGAGAGTGAAAGTGGAGCTAGACTAAGTGAAGAGCAGTGAGAGAGCTGGCCTGGTGGGAGCCTAGGTTGAAACAAGTGAACTTGGAGGACACACCATGGGCCCCAATTCCCTTGTAGAGAGGCTCGGTGGTACTATCTTCAGAAGAGGAATTGGGGAGTGGGTGTCAAAACAAGGACCAACTATGGTATAGCAATCATGTGGGTGAGAGATGATGGTGGCATGTCTAGTGAAGTGGCCATGGGTGGAGAGGAGGAGACAGGATCAAGAGGCAATTAGGAAGTAAAATTGATGAGTGTCTGGATGGATGTGAGGGAAGAAAGAGAGGGAGGAATTGGATGTGACACTAAGATTTCCAGCTGAAGTCTCTGGGGAAAGATGGGTCATTAACAGAGAGAGGAACCAGGGAGGAGAACCAATCTTTGGAAGAAGATGATATTTCGAGCACTGGTATCCAGAGGCCATTCTCTAGAGAACAGTGCAGTCAGACCCAGGTGCAAGTTTTCTCTGCAATTTCAGGTCAAATAAGCAGATTGCTAATACATGACAGCACTTTGGACAAATGGCAGCACATTGCAATTTTAAGACAATAAGGGGCTATATTCAACTTTTGGGAGAAAGAAATAGAAGTCACATACTTACTAAAAATTGAGGTCTTTCCTGACTCAGCCTTCAGTCTCCTTCATTACTGTCTCTTGGTCTGATCGTCAGAAGACAATGCTCAAGCTGTAATGAAGGTCTCCTCATAACCAGCCGACTCCTCATAAGGTGTGATAGCCACCCAATTCAGAGCCACCCAAATCATCCTGGCCAATCAGGGACAACTGTGAATGGTTTGATGGCACCTACTTTTCAGAGAATAGAAGCCCCAGAAGGGCAGGGGTCTTTGTCTGATATGTTTACAGAAGAATCTCAAGTTTCTAATAGAGTGCCCAGTGTATAGTAAGTGCTCACTCAGTAAATATTAGTTGAATAAATGAGAGGTTGCAATGGGATGGGGGGAGCAGTCTGAAGTCAGGGTTATGTCACACCAAGGTCAGGTTAATGCATAATGCATAGACTCCCATATTTGGTCAGGTTAATGCATAGACTCCCATATTTGGTACTGAGGCCTAGTTGGGTTAGTTAGGGTTCTGCCTATTGGGGCAAAAGTTTCTTGGAGGACATTGTACCCCTATCAACTGAGGACCCCTCATAGGGCCAGGGAAGCAGCCTGGCTTGCTTTTCCTGAAGAGAGCTGTGCCGGTGCCTGGCCGTGGGGCTCACAACTGCCCCCTGGCGGCCAGCTTCAGCCCTGGCCAACTCACGGATGAGGCATCCAGCCTGTCAAGCAGCAATCTTGTTGAACATGCCAACACAGGGTCCTTCTGGTCCCCAGGCCCCAGATGGCGAGGGAACAGGGATGAGGGATCACCAGCTTTCTCCACTTTCCCCTTGCACTCCTTTCTGCCACATCTTCATAAGGGAAGACCTCAGGGGAGCTTGGGCTGTGTCTCCCTTCAGCATCTGTAAAGATACTGCCAGATCCCCAGCCCTTTTGCTCTCCAAGGCCGGTTTTGTATGTGCAGAACAGTTTCCAAGAGCATCAAGTTATGGAATAACTTCTCTCCGGCTCTCACTTCTTTATCTCCTTCACTCCACAGATGACAGAATTAGCAGACAAAGACATTAAAACAGTTATCATGACTGTTTTCCATATGTTCAAGAAGCTAGAGGAAAGATCAACTATAATAAGTAGAGACATCAAAGATTAAGAAAATTCAAACCAAACTTCTAAAGGTTAAAGCTATAATGTCTGAGATGAAAAATACACTGAATAGGATTAATAGCGGATTAGATATTGCTGAAGAAAATATTAGTAAACTTGAGGACAGAAATAAAAACTGTCTAAAGTGAAACACAGGGAGAGAAAAAGACTGAAAATAAATTAACATATCATGAATGAACTGTGAGACAACTTTAATCAGCCAAATATATGCATAATTGGAATTTCTGAAGATGACTGAGAAGAGGGACTGAAAAGGTATTTGAAGAAAACATAGTCAAAATGTTTCCAAACCTTATGAAAACTATAAACACACAAATCCAAGAAACACAATAAACCCCAAGCACAAGAACTATGACTAAAACCACACCAAAGCATATCATAATCAAATTTCTTAAAACCACAGACAAAGAGAAAATCTTAAAAGCAACCAGAAGGGAAAAACAAGTAAACAAACAAAACCACATAACTTATGGAGAAACATGACAGCAGATTCCTTGTTGGAAACAATGCAAGCTAAAAGAGCGTAGATTAACATCTTTAAAGTACTGAAAGAAAATAAGAAAATCTGTCAACTTAGAATTCTTTTTTTTTTTTTTTTTTTAAATTTTTTTTAATTTTTATTTTTTTTAATTTTATTTTGTCGGTATACATTGTAGCTGATTAATGCTCCCCATCACCAAAACCTCCCTCCCTTCTCCCTCCCCCCCTCCCCCCCAACAATGTCCTTTCTGTTTGCTTTTTGTATCAACTTCAAATAATTGTGGTTGTTATATCTTCTTCCCTCCCCCCCCCGATTTGTGTGTGTGTGTGTGTATGTGTGTGTGTGAATTTATATATTAATGTTTAGCTCCCTCCAATAAGTGAGAACATGTGGTATTTCTCTTTCTGTGCCTGACTTGTTTCACTTAATATAATTCTCTCAAGGTCCATCAATGTTGTTGCAAATGGCAGTATTTCATTCGTTTTTATAGCTGAGTAGTATTCCATTGTGTAGATGTACCACATTTTCCGTATCCACTCATCTGATGATGGGCATTTGGGCTGGTTCCAACTCTTGGCTATTGTAAAGAGTGCTGCGATGAACATTGGGGAACAGGTATACCTTCGACTTGATGATTTCCATTCCTCTGGGTATATTCCCAACAGTGGGATGGCTGGGTCGTATGGTAGATCTATTTGCAATTGTTTAAGGAACCTCCATACCATTTTCCATAGAGGCTGCACCATTTTGCAGTCCCACCAACAATGTATGAGAGTTCCTTTTTCTCCGCAGCCTCGCCAGCATTTATCGTTCATAGTCTTTTGGATTTTAGCCATCCTAACTGGGGTTAGATGGTATCTCAATGTGGTTTTGATTTGCATTTCCCGGATGCTGAGTGATGTTGAGCATTTTTTCATATGTCTGTTGGCCATTTGGATATCTTCCTTAGAGAAATGCCTACTTAGCTCTTTTGCCCATTTTTTAATTGGGTTGCTTGTTTTCTTCTTGTAAAGTTGTTTGAGTTCCTTATATATTCTGGATATTAATCCTTTGTCAGATGTATATTTTGCAAATATTTTCTCCCACTCTGTTGGTTGTCTTTTAACTCTTTTAATTGTTTCTTTTGCTGTGCAGAAGCTTTTTAGTTTGATATAATCCCATTTGTTTATTTTTCCTTTGGTTGCCCGTGCTTTTGGGGTCGTATTCATGAAGTCTGTGCCCAGTCCTATTTCCTGAAGTGTTTCCCCTATGTTTTCTTTAAGAAGTTTTATTGTCTCAGGGTGTATATTTAAACCCTTAATCCATTTTGAGTTGATTTTAGTATACGGTGAGAGGTATGGATCTAGTTTCATTCTCCTGCATATCGATATCCAGTTATCCCAACACCACTTGCTAAAGAGGCAGTCCCTTCCCCAGTGAATAGGCTTGGTGCCTTTGTCAAAGATCAGATGGCAGTAAGTGTGTGGGTTGATTTCTGGATTCTCTATTCTATTCCATTGGTCAGTGTGTCTGTTTTTATGCCAGTACCATACTGTTTTGGTTATTATAGCTTTGTAGTATAGCTTAAAGTCAGGTAGTGTTATGCCTCCAGCTTTATTTTTTTTGCTGAGCATTGCTTTGGCTATTCGTGGTCTTTTATTGTTCCATATAAATGTCTGAATAGTTTTTTCCATTTCTGAGAAAAATGTCTTTGGAATTTTGATGGGGATTGCATTGAATTTGTATATCACTTTGGGTAGTATGGACATTTTCACTATGTTGATTCTTCCAATCCAAGAGCATGGAATATCTTTCCATCTTCTTGTATCCTCTCTAATTTCTCTCAGCAGTGGTTTGTAGTTCTCATTATAGAGATTTTTCACCTCCTTGGTTAACTCAATTCCTAAGTATTTTATTTTTTTGGTGGCTATTGTAAATGGGCAGGCTTTCTTGATTTCTCGTTCTGCATGTTCTGTCAACTTAGAATTCTAAGTGGAAATATCTTTGAAAAGAAAAAATAAAAACTTTTTTTCCCCCAAACATACAAAAGCTGAAAGATTTATCACTCTCAGATCCTCACTATAAGAAATGTTAAGGGAAGTCCTTCAGGCAGGTGCAAAGGGCACTGGAAATAGTTACTACAAGGGTAAATATAAAGACTTTAAAAGTTATCACTCAAAATGTACCTTAAAAAGATAATTGACTGCTTAAAGCAAAATAAATAATAATAATTGTGGGATTTATAACATGTTTAGAACTACATGCATAACATTTCCAAAACATCGAAGGGGAGGAGCTACTTTTCAACTAGTTCTATGAGGCCAGTATTACTCTTATACCCAAACCATAGATTGATATTGCAAGAAAAACAAATCTAAAGACTAATATCCTCATGAACATGGATGTAAAATTCTTATTAAAGTTTTAGCAAAACAAATCCAGCAATACATAAAAGGAGTAATACATCATGCACAGGAATGCAAGGTTGGTTTAACATTAGAATATTAACTCATGTAGTTCATCGTATAAATAGACTAAAAAAGAAAAAAAAAAGATCATTTCAATAGATGCAGAAAAATCATTTGACACAACCCCAAATCTGATGATAACTCTCAGACAACTAGGAGTAGAAGGGAAATTCCTCAACCTGATAAAGAGCATCTATGAAAAACCTTTAATTAACATTGTAGTTGCAGGTGCTTCCTCCCTAAGCTCAAAAACAAGGCAAGCATGTGTGCTCTACTCCTATTTGACATTGTACCAGAGGTGCTTGCAACATATCAAGAAAAAATAAAAGAAGTCTAAATTGAATAGAAAGAAATCAGATTGTCTTTATTTGTAGATGATAAAGTCATTAAGTCATCTGACTATCTACTTAGACAACTTACGGAATCTACAAATAAATGATTTTAGCAAGTTTGTAATATACAAGATCAATCAATATATAAAAATCAATTGTATTTCTATATACTAGCAACAAACAATAGGAAATTGAAATGAACAAAAGCAAAACCGTTTACAATAGTATCAGAAATATGTAATACTTAAGGGTTAAATCTGGCAAATAATGTATAAGACATGAACACTAAAAATTACTGATAGAAATTAAAGAATACCTAATAAAAGAGATATGCTGTGTTCATCTATCAAAAAACTCAATATTGTTAATATGTCCTTTATTTCCAAATTGATCTGTAGATGCAGTGCGATTCCAATCAAACTCCCAGCGGGCTTTATTTGTAGAAATTTACAAGCTGATTCTAAAGTTCTTATAGAAATGCAGCAGACCTAGAATAGCTGAAACCACTTTGTAAAAGAAGAACAAAATTGGACTTCCAGTACTTGACTTTAAGACTTATAATCTGTCATTAATCAAGATAGTGGGAGATCAGCATCAAGACAGAAAAACAGATCAACAGAACATAATAGAGTCCAGAATATACCTACTCATAAATGCGCGATTGATTTTTGACAAAGGTGGAAAGTCTATTCACTGGAGAAAGGATAGTTCTTCAACAAATAGTGCATGAACATTTGGATACCGAATAACACAAAAATGTACTTTGATCCGCACTTGGCATCATATAAAAATGAACTCAAAAAGGGATAATACTCCTAAATTTTAAAATTAAAACATATAAAACTTTAAAATAAAACACAGGAGAACATATTTGTGACCCTGTGTCAGGCAGAGATTTCTCAGAAAAAAACACCACAGCACAATGTTAAGAAATTTGATAAATTGGACTTCATCAAAATTAATAACTTCTGCTCTTTGAAAGATACTGTTAAAAGAATGAAAAGACAAGCCAAAGACTGGAAGAAGAAGATTTGCAAATTGTATAACCAATAAATGATGTGTAATCAGAATATATTTTAAAAACTCTTAAAACAAGGAAACCAGCGACTCAAGAAAAGATGGGAAAAGATTTGAACTGAAACTTCACTGATGGAGAGATGCAGATGGCAAGTCAGTACATACACAAAAAGGTGCTCAACACTCAATGTGAGTCATTGGGGAAATGCAAACTAAACCACAGTGAAATGTCACTACACACCTCTTACCTTTACGTTAGAAAGATCTGGTGTCACCAGCTGTATTTATTTTCTAGGGCTGCCGTTACAAATTTTCACAAACTGGGTGGTTTGAAACTACAGAAATTCGTTCTTTCACAGTCCTGGAGGCTAGAAGTCTGGAATCAAGGTGTCTGCAGGGTTGGTTCCTTCTAGAGGCTCTGTGGAAGAATCTGTTCTGTACCTCTCTCTCCGCTTCTGGTAGTTGCTGGCCATCCTCACAATTCCTTGCCTTGTAGACACGCCACTCCAGTCTCTGCCTCTGTCATCAATGGCAATCTTCCCGCACGTCTCTGTGTCTTTGTGCCCAAATTCTCCTCTTATAAGGACATCAGTCATCGGATCAGGGCCCATCCTACTCCTCATCTTAACTTTATTACATCTGCAAAAACACTATTTCCAAATAAAGTCACATTCACAGGTACGGGGGATTGGGATTTCAACACATATTTTGAGGGGACACAATTTACTCACAGCACTTTACTAGTTATCAAACTTACCATCATTTATAGTTAGACAACTGGGCATCACCACCTTCCAATGTGATGCGATACGAAGTTATGGTACCACCTCTGAAGCACTCTTGCTGAAAACGTTTAACCCGAATCTAAGTCTTTTGAACGAACTTCCAGGTTACAGGAAATATAGGAGGAAAAGGAATCAGTTAAACAACACCACGATGGTGCAATCTGACAAGTTCAGAATGGGGGAGATTCTGCAAGACAACTAGTGTGGTGACCTCAAAAAGTCAATGTCACAAGTAAAAAAAGGTGGGGTGTGTGTGTAATCAGCACTGTCCGATAGGAATAAAGCGAACCACAAATGTGAGTCACATAAGTAATTAAAAATTTTCTTATAGTCACATTTAAAAAGGAAAAAGAAACAGGTAAAATTAATTTTAATAATTTATTATTACTAATAAAGAGTTATTTAACCGAATGTAATAGTTTTCTACTGCTGCTGTAACAAATTCAGTTCTTAAAACAAGGCTAAATCTTACAGTTCTGCAGGTCAAAAGTCTGATACGGGCCTCATCAGACTAAAGTCAAGGTGTCAGACCAGCCCAGCGACGGCCACTGCTCCACCGCGGGAAGGGCCCCAGGTTCCCGAGCTGGAGTGGTGGGGAGTGAGAGCTTCAGTGCCCACCGCTCCCCGATATCTGCACCCAGCCTGGCAATGACCAAGCAACCGCTGGAAGGCCCTGATCTCCCCTGTGGGAATGAGGGGGTGCCACAGGCCTCAATCCCACCCCTCTTCCTCCTCCTTCTTCTGTCCCATTCCCTTCCCCTTTCCCCTCTCCCTCTCCCTCCCAACTGCTCCACAACAACATCCTAGAATGTAAAAAAAAAAAAAAAACATTAATAAAAAAATAAATAAAATCAAGGTGTTGGAAGCTGTGTTCCTTTCTGGAGGTTCTAGAGGAGAATCCATTTCTTGCTCATTTGGGTTTTGGCAGAATTTAGTATCTTGCTGTTATGGGACTGAGGTCCTTGTTTTCTCGCTGTCTGTAAACTGAGGGACGTTCTCAGCTTCTAGAGCAACTGCTTTATTCCTTGGCTTGTGGCTCACTTCCTTCATCTTTGAAGCCAGAAATGGCAAGTAGAGTATTGTCTTGTCACATCTCCCTGATATAGTTGGGAAAAGTTCTTTGCTTTTAAGGTGATTAGGTACGAGATTGGATCTACCTGGGTAACCCACGATAGTCTTCCCATTTCAAGATCCTTAACCTTACTCACACCTGCTAAGTCCCTTTTGCTATGTAAGTTAATATATTTACAAGTCCCAGGGATTAGGGCATGGATGTCTTTGTGGGGCATTTTTCTGCCTTCTACACTCAATATTATCCAAAAATAGTATAAATTCTATATGTAATCCATATGAAACTTATTAATGAGATATTTTACATTCCTTTTCTTGAGGGGGATGGGGGGATTAGATCTTTGAAATCCAGAGTGCATTTTACGCCTATGGCACATCTCGATGTGGACTAGGCACATTTCGAGTTCTCAACAGCCGCTTGTGGCTAGTGGCTACTGTATTGGACGGAGCAGTTCTAGATCAAAGGAGGCTAACGAGACAGAAACCAAAGGCAAGCAATGACTAGATTCTGATAAAAAACAACCAAACCAAACCAAAGCAAAACAATGCAGCTACAGGAGACATTTTAAAGCCAACTGGGGATATCTGTATACAGACTACAGGGGAGCATCACTACGTACACTTGGTACTCTCAGGGGTGATATTGACATTGGGGTGATGTAGGAGAACTTTGTGATCTTTTAGGAGATGTGTGTTGTCATCACCCCATGATATGGGATAGATCCCCCCAGCCACCAAAAACTTGGTTTGAATGTTGAGACTGATGATGCTACACACATACCAAGAAAGTATAAAAAGGTTTATTGCTCACGTTAATACACGGAGTATTCAGAATTCAGGTGAATCTATAGAGACAGAATGTAGATTCTGTTCCTCTCTAGGGCTGGGGATGGGGATGAGAAGAAAGGGGTATAGAGTTTCTTTTTGGAGTAATGAAAGCACCTAAAACTGTGGTGATGGTTATACAAATGTATGAGTATTCTAGAAGCTATTGACTTGTACACCTTAAATGGAGAATTATATGGTATACCAATTATATCACAATAAAGCTGTTTTGAAAAATGCCCATATCGTGCATTCTAAGAAGAGAAATGGGTGCCTTGTAGCTGTCAGTGTTTGGAACTCCAAACTGGTTCAGGAGTGTCTTGATGAAGGTTTGTAAACGTGCGATTTTAGTATGTGCAGAAACATGGGTGACCTGGACTTATATTTTGGGTATCCATGAGGCAAGAAGTTCTCAGAGTTTACCCCAAAGAAGTGTGACCTTGAATAAGGAATTGTTGCTGTCACTGGTCAGGCCAGATAGCCAGACGATTGGCAATGGCCCAAGAGTCTGTAAAAATTTGTACCTGGGATCATCTGTTGTCCAGGGCAGCCAGTGCTGAGATGACCGCCTGAAGTTTGGCTGACTGTGCTGACCCTTGGGTCCCGTCCATTATCAGGGATGTCCCAATTAAGGCATGAAAAGCAGTGGCTTTCCATTGATCTCCATTGCGTGTGCTGGTGGGGATGGTGTCTGTCAGGTGTACGAACTCCTGCTGTTCACTCAGTTGATCTCAAAGTGCTCTCCAGGTAGCCAGGACAGCACCATGACATATTGCAAGGAACTGGGGACAGGCCAGGCCACTTCCTCCTGCAAATGGGATTCACCAGAGGGCCCAGATTTGGCTCTATCCTGTAGGCACCATTTCTATTGTAGCTCAGTGGCTGTGCTGAGCTTTGGGGTGCTGCTGTCATGACTCACGTCATAATAGGCATCTGGGTATGGAACTCAGGGCGTATGAGAGCCTTGGTTTGCAGAAGAGCCCCGTATGCAGCCAGTAATGATGCCATGGAAAAAACTGGATATGGTTAAGATCTTGTCTGCAAAGATTGTTTGCGATGGCAGGTCTGTGGAGGTACCCTCCAGGTAGTCAGGTAAAGGCAAATTGTATCCCTCTGAAGAAGGCAAACTGGCTAAGAAGCTATTAGCCAAATCCGTAATAGCAAAATATGTTCTACTTGCAGATCGGACTGTCAGTAATTTCGATAGTATTGGCTTTGGGGGCCTTAATGGGTAGGAGACCACAGCATTAAGACTGTGGTAACCCACAGTGAGGTGTTATTCATTCTTTCCAGGTTTACTAACGGGCTATTTATTAGATGGAGAAACTGTGGTTTCTCCCTTCTCTAAATAAGTCTTGTACAATGGGTTTCAATCCTTGGAGGTCCTATTTTAATTTATATTGAACCTTATTAGCTATTTTAAATGAAAGGGAAGAGGAAGGCCTGTGGGGTCCCATTTTGTCAACCTGATTGTTAAGTGTCAAAGACTTACTTTAATTTTAACTTTTTACTTATTGGATAAGAGAGTCCACACCTGTATGTGATATTTTAGGGCAGTGGGTGCTACGACTGCAGGGAATTTAGGCAAGGCAACAGTTCTGATGGCTAAGGTGAGGCATATCTGTCTCTCCTCTCTTATGTTTAGTTATTCCCCTTAGAGTATAAGGGCTACCTGTTTAAATTTAGTGGGATCCGTGGTATAGCTGCAATTTGAACCCTAGAATTGATTAAGGCCATGAAAGCTTACCTACTGGGGCATTTCAGCAGATGTGGAAGTTAATTCAGAATGTATGCTGTAGAGGTGCAAAAGCCAATCGGCAGCCTTTTATCTTATTGCTGTATAAATTCTTTCAGTAAATTTTGGATTTCGGCTTGGGTCATTCCCAACTGTTGCGCTCTGATTTTTGTCTTCTCGCCCTCTATTCAGGTACTTTGTGGGGAGGTGGATACTGACTATACTTTGGGGGAAGGTCCCCTCTACCCTTCCCATGTTTGTAAGTTTCCTCCTCCAGAGAGTCTCAGATCAGCACCATCAGGGTTAGGGGCCTCCTCCACGGTGGCTGTTACCTTACCGGCTAAGAGACCCAACCTAGGCAGGGAGCAGAGCAGCCCTTTAGCATGTTGACGAGTCATGGCACTCAATGGATCCCACAGTCTTTGTTGGCCCATTTTACAGTCATCCAATAGCATCATGGTGTCCTCTGCCCCTCAAGAGGGGCAGCGATGAAGCACTCCAGGCACTTTTCATAGGGGTCTGTGCCACGGGGTGCCGTGGGTGTCTTTGTTGGGACAGAAACACAGGCAACAGCAGCAGCAGCAGCAGCAGCAGATGGCACTTTGTGAGCCACCTGATTTTAGGAGTACAGACATCACCAGGCTCCCAGTGATGGCTCTTGCTCCACATGAGTGACCACCATTGGGCCTGAATTTTACACAAGATGTCAGTAGTTCCCCTGAGGGTGCTATAGATTAGGGGCCAATGCCTGGTTGAGACACACAACCAAAGTTCTCATGGTAAGAGTTGTTCCATTAAGTGTAGCATCAGCCATGGCTCATGCTGGAACTGAGACACACAATTCAATGAGACACACAGACAGGGTCAGGCCACAATGCACAACCCAGGGCCGTGTTAAGGAGGGCCCCAATCCCATATTTCTGTCCCTAACTGTCAATTACTCAAACTTCTGACTTGGGTCGGTAAAATCTATAACAGGTGCTTGGGAGGGCTCAACAAATGCTGCATAAAACAGGACAGCTCAGAACATAAGCTAAACAGCTGGCAGGAGCTCAGAGTGCCAGCTCCCCACAGGCAGCAGAGCCAGTTGACAAGCCAAAGTAAGAGAAGAGAGACCCCAGTGGTTGTGCTCAATACCTAGAGAGTCTGCTTGCTGCGCCGATTGCTGGGGTCCATCTTGCCTCTGTGGGGTGACAGTATGTGTTGAAGTATTGAGAGATGATGTGTCATGATGTCTGCAACTGGCTTTCAAAAGCTCCATCCTGAAGACAGTGGGGAGCCATGGAGGGCTTTGGGAGAGGAGGGACAAGGTTGATTTGGGCCAGAGAAAAATCACTCAGGAGCTGCAGTGGGGAGGTGGGGATGGACGTGGGAAAAGTATGGTGGGGAGAAGATAAGTTTTAGTTAACCATCTTAATAGTCCAAGGAGAGTGAAGAAGCTCCCAGCCTTTGGTGGTGGGAGGAGGAGGCAGGAGAAAAGGGGGGACGAAGAAAAGACTCACTCATTGTTAGGCATTTAGTGCCTAGTGGCTCCAAAAAAAGAACATGGCTTGGAGCCAGACTACTTGGGTTCAAGTAGCAACTGGGCACATTATTTAACCTTTGTATGCCTCAGTTTCCTTATCTGTAAAATGGGGGTATATTGGTGTTTTATTCCATTTTGCATTGCTATAACAGAAATACCTCAGACTGGATAATTTATAAAAAACAGGCTTATTTGGCTCATGATTCTGGGACAGCTGCAGCTGGCACGGGCCTCAGGCTGCTTCTACTCATGGTGGAAAGCAGCAGGCAGCCAGTGGGTACAAGCAGATCACATGGCGAGAGGAAGCGAGAGAGAGAAGCGAGAGAGAGGGAGGTGCCAGGGTACTATAAACGACAAGCGCTGGCGGGAACTAATAGAGCGAGAACTCACTGATTAATCCCCCCTCCCCCAGGGAGCGCATTAATCCATTCATGAGGGATCCGCCCCCATGACTCAATCAGTATCCAACACTGCCACATTGGGGATCAGATTTCCACATGAGTTTTGGTGGGGACAACACATCCAAACTCAATCAATTAGTTTCCTCAGGCTGCCATAACAAAGACCATAAAATGGGTGACTTAAACAACAGAAATGTGTTTTCTCGCAAGTGTGGAGGCTGGAAGTATGAGATCAAATTGTCTGCGAGGCTGGCTTGTCTGTGGCCTCTGTCCTTGACTTGCAGATGGCTGCTTTCTCCCTGCAACTTTCCAAATTCTTCCCTCTGTGTGTGTGTGTCCAAATTTCCTCTTCTTGTAAGGACACCAGTTACATTGTGTTAGAGTCCACTCTAATAAACTCGTTTTACCTTAATTATCTCTTTAACAACCCTGTCTCCCAATGCAGTCCTATTCTGATGTACTCGGGCTAGGACTTCAACATATGAATTTTGGGGAGTACATAAGTCAGCCTGTAAGAGGAGGGTAACACTAGAATTTAATCCTTCACAGACCTGTGGTGAGAATGAATTGAATTAAGACATGTAAAGTGCTTAGAACAGTGGTAGGAAATGTTTTCTATTACAAAAGATGCAGAGATGACATAAGGAAATGGGGTAGCTGTTGTACAGATGTCCCAAACTCCAGCCTCCTCCAAAAGTTGGCTCCTTTGAATCCTTACGGTTCAGACCCCACGCCCTCAGAAGCCTTCCCCACTTGCTTTAGGTGTCTCCCTTCTTAGGTCACAACTGTTAAAGGTCGGGATCCTCTGTAACCTCCCCCCTCTCCCCACAGGGCAGCCTAACTGGGGGGCCCCTTGAAAGCAACTAAACCGGTGATTCTCAAAGTGGGGTCTCCAGACCATCAGCATGACTTGGGAACTTGTTACAAAGGCAAAATTTCAGGCCCACCCCAGGCCTACTGATGCAGACTCACAGTGTGTTAGCACTGTGTGTTAATAACGCCCCTAGGTGATTCTGATGCACGCTCAAGTTTGAGGAGGAGGGCTGAGCAGATGCCCCCAAGCGCTTACTCGCAGGTCCTATGTGAAGGAATCAATTCTGCTAAACTGCCACTTGGGGGCAGCACAGGATTGCAAAGTAATTGTCTTTGCACCTGCCACTTGGGAGCTGATTAAAAGCATGACACACACAAACACACACACACACACACACACACACACACACACACACACACACACACACACACACGCACACACACGCACACACACGCGCACGCATGTACACACACACACACACACACACACACACCTCGCACAACTGCAAAACCCTCCCACTCTCTTTCCTGTCTCCAGTCTTGCCCCAATCCGCCTTCAGTTCTCCCCACATAGCCAGAGCGACGTCTGGAAACTTCAAACCCGATTGAGTCACTGGTTCTCAAATCTTCAGTGGCTCCCGATGGCATGAACAGCCCTTCACCTGCCGAGCACTGTCTCCTGCCAGCTGCTCTCTTGCACTGTCCACTCTCTCTTCGTATCTTCCCTGCAGTTAGACAGACCTGGGTTCGAATTTCAGCTCTGCCCTTTACCATCTGGGTGTGACTTGGGCAAGACATATCATTTTGAGCTTCAGTTTCCTCATCCATGAAATGGGAGTAATTTATAAGACTTTTCTCATGGGGTTGTTATGAGAGTTAGAGACCTTGTTTATAAAGACATTTTAGCCTAGGGCCTTGCAGACAGTAGGTGCTCAGTATGCAGTAGGTCTGCTTCCCCTTGTGCACTACCAAGCACCACCTATAGTCAAGTCACAGGCCCACCTCTGTGCCAGGTGTAGCAGATGCTGTCTGAGCCCGACCCATCCCCCAGTGTCATGACTTCCAACTGCCAGAACCTGCATCTTTTTGACTGGGGCTTTCTCTGGTTGCTGGCACCCACTGTGGTGCCAGGGCCATAAAACTCTGTAAAATGGAGGTAATAATAGTGCCTACCTCATGGCACTGCTGGAAAGGCCTTGTTGAAGTCCTGCATGGAATAGGTTCTCAGATTTTTGCTGTTGGGGTGGCCTAGCACTTGCCCATTTCTGTGATTTGTCAACCCACAGGAGTGGCCACATCAGGAATACTGGGTGTAGATGAAGGACAAGGGACACCCCAACGAGCCTGGCTCACATGGTGGCTCTCTCCTCTATCACTCCTGACCTTCTGCCCTGGGGCCACCAAAGCTGGCTCCTGCCTACCCCCTTTCAGACACCTAAGATGTCTGAATTTGTGTCACAGGATGTAAGAGGACACCAGGAGCCTGGGGCTGCCAGATAACCCTGTCACCTTGGCAGTGCAGCTGGTTCTTCATAGACTCTCAGGGCCTGGACCATCTCAGGCTGGGGACCTGGAGGTGACACAGCCCATCAGCCTGTAGCCTGCAGGAACAGGGGACCTGCACTTTCCTGGGAGGGTGGGTGAAGGGCACAGACGTTGTCCAAAGTCACTGTCATCTTGTGGCTGCCTCCTGGTGGTTGCTTCTTCCTTGATCTTTATGTTCTGTGAGGGGCTGATCTTGCCCCTGGATGCAGTAGGCATTCATCTATGGGACTTGATGTAAGGGGCTTCAACCCTCCCTTACACTCCCCTTCCCCCCAGCCTAAATATTTCCCCTGCCAGTCTGTCTTTCTGTCTGCCAGGGCATGAAACCTCAGGGTTAAGCATTACCCTTGTCCAATTACTCTTTTTGAAAAAGTTAGCAAACTGCAATCAGGACCTGCTCCATAATCCATAGAATCCTGTGCAAAATGAAAATGCAGCATTTCTTGTTAGAAAATGAAGAATTTCAGGAACTTAACAGGGGAGCATTAAAGCAAGCATGGAGCCCTGGGCTGTGGCCCTGGCTGCACACTTGCGCAGTGACTCTGCCTGTCGTTCCGGCTGCCAGCACCGCTGAGTTCGCCAGTGCCTTGCCTTGCACCAGCGAGGGGCCCTGCAGCTGCTCAGAGAAGATCAAAGACACAGAGACAAAGTGTGCCTCTTTATTCAGATCAGGCCACTCCCATCTCAGATATGTGAAGCCCGGAGCTTTCTGTCCAGCTGGGACACTCTTCGGAATCTCCTGAATATTCCTCTGGACCCTGGAGCCACGGAAGTTTAGGGCACCTTTTCTGCCTCTGGTCTGGCTGGCCCAGGGCTGGTCCTTAGTCATTGGTCTCTATGGCTGTGTTTGTCATGCCTGCTCAGGGCCTGTCTTTGGGATGTGGGCCTGATCCCTTGGGTCCCTTCTCCTCTCCCCTGGACAATCACCAGTCTTTGGATGTAGGTCTTAGCAATCCCTGGAGTGCTCCCCAGACACATTCATTGTGCACAGGGCTGTTCAAGGCTCTCTCCAGATCTCCTCTCCTGTCTTCTCTACCACCCTGTGCCCCAGCAGGCTGAGCTGTGTGGCTGCCCCAAGGGGCTCCCAGCACTCTGGCTTCTGGCTAGGTGTGACCAGTGGGAACAGTGCAGGAAATTGAAGCAGTGGGAGGAGCAAGAGGGGAGACATTTACTCCCCCAGCTCCCTCCTGGTGGCCGCTGCAGTCTGGCTGTGTCCCTGTCCCAGGTCAGCTTCTTGTCAGGCAGCTCTCTCCACACGGCCCTCTCTGCCTCTGGATTCTAACCCTCTCTGCTGACAGCTCCCTCCCTCCCTTTGTCTCACCAGGTCTGGGGTGGTCACAGAATCCAGCTGTCACTACTGTTCCTTCCCTTGAGGTCTCCCGATACCCTGCCTAAACCTTTGTGAATAGTCCCTTCATCGAACTCTGCAGAATTATCCTAATTTGAATTTGCATCTATTTTCTTCTGGGTCCCTGACTGGTACAAATATCTTTGCTCTCTGTTGTACCCCCAAATCTACCTTTGTAGCCCCCAGTCCTTCGGGACAACCAGGTCAGGGACTGAGTTTCCAGGAACTTAGGCCAGGGCCGCCTCCCTGGTTCCTCGGAGAACACCCACTGGAGAAGTAGGGCCCTTCCCCATCTCCTCCCAATATATCCACCAGACCCTCTGTTCTCAGCTAATTGGGTACCAAGGACCTAGAAATTGTCCTTTTTCTCCTTCAGCTTCAGGATTGGATGGAGGCAAGATGGTCCCCTCAACCAGAGAACGCCACCCCCAGACAGGTCTCCTTTGACAGGTATCCTTCTTCAGGACAGGAGCCAATCTGGAAGAAGGTAAGGCTGAGAGATAGAGAGACATTGTTTGAGCCCTGATCAAGCCATTCTTGAAGCTGGATACCCTGGAACTTTTCAGTTATATGAACCAATGAATTCCCTTTTTGCGTAGGCTAGTTTATGCCATGTTCATCCCCTTAGCCGAGGGAAGAACCCTGACTGCAATGAGAGCTCCTGCATCTGTGCCCCACTGGCCCGCTGTTATGGCTGAGAGGCCTCCATCTGCTTGTGACAGTCTTCCTGGAACACCACCCACAGTGTCAGTGTCAGTTGGGATGCTTGGGCTCATGCCTGGGTCTGCTTTAAACAAGTTGGGTCAGTGGAAATGTCCCTTCAGCTCTTAGGGCCTTGAGATTCTCACGGATAACAACGGGGAGACCTTCCTGCCCTGCTTTGCCAGTGAATGGGGCTGAGTGTTAGCACCACCGCTTGGGAGCCACTGGTGGGGTGTGGAGGGCAGGAGCTCGGCTGACTCAAATCTGGGTCTCAGAGTCAGGATGTGCAGGGAGAGGAGACAGGGCTCTCCTGCTGCCCTTTGTCCATTTAGAAATCTCCAGCTCCCAGCCAGGGGGAGAGCCCAGTGCTGTAGCAATTAAGACTTCTTCTCTCCCAGCCTCTGTGTCCTTCTCTGGGCTCTTCCCCCTACCCCTGCCCCAAATCAATGTTCATCAGGAAGCTGAGCACACGATTTTAACGATTTTATCAGGAAATCCCATCCGTGCTCACAACTCAGCCTTCAGTTGCTGGGAGTTGCCTGTCCTAAACGCTTAGCGCTGTGGTTCTCAAAGTGTGGGCTCCAGACCGGCAGAATCAGCATCATCTGGGAACTGGTTAGAAATGCAGATGCTCAGGCCCGACTCCAGACATGCTGAATCAGAAGCTCTGGGGGTGGGCCCAGCAATGTGTGTTTAAGGAGCCCTCCGAGGGATTCTGATTCTCACTCAAGTGTGAGAACCATGGGTTGGAGCTGTTGCTAATAAAGGTGCTCGTAAAGGGTGACCTGGCACTGCTAGGTCCCCTTTAGCAGCAGATGTGCCATTCCCAGCTGCTAGGAATGAGTTCTGGCTGCTAACGGCTTCCAGCCGTCCCTTCTCCCTGTGCTGAATCACTACGCCCAGAAACGTGACAGATCATGCACACCCCGCCCCCTATGGGCCACAGCCAGTGACTGATGGCCACGGGGGTACACCGGGCTGGTGCCGTGTTCAAAGTGGGACACTCTGGTGTGAATTACTCTCTAGAGCACTCTATGATTAGGCCAAAGTTAGACTTTAATTCTCCAACTCGCTGGGGCTTATAAAAGCCTAGGGCTGTTGATGCAACAGGTATGAGTTACCGCACAACACCCTGGCGGGGGGAAGAAAAAGGCACTTAGCTTGGCTTTGCAAAACTAAAATAAACCTGGCCCTGACGCTCTGTCCGCTAGGTTGGCAGACATCTATGCGTGGTTATCCTCCCCCGCAGGCTGGTTTCAAAGTCAGCCGGGAGAGCCTCCTACAGTCAGGGAGGCTGCGGAGGCCCCTGGGTCTCAGGTCTGATCGCCACCAGCTGCGATTGGATCTTTTCCTCTTGGCCTCAAAGAATCAGCCCCTCCACCGTCGGCCCAGCCCTCAAGGGACGTGTTTCACAGGGAACCTGGGAAATAAACACAGATTGGCAACTGCTCTGCTCTCCTGACTGACCTTCCCGAGAGGGGAGAAGGGGAAAATGTTTACTTTTTGTCTTAGAAAATAGAAAAAAGGAAAAAAGAAAGAAAGGCAAGACACCAATTACTTTCCTCGATTAATTTCTGGGGGTAACAGTGGACAGCAAGTGTATCTGTGTGTGTGTGTGTACGTGTGTGGGTGTATGTTGGGTGTTGGGGTGTGTTTGCATGTTTATGTGTTTGTGTGTCTTCGTGTGTGTAAGGGTGTATTTGCACGTGTGTGGGGGTATGTTTGCACGTGTGAGCTTGGGGCTTGGGCTGTTACAGAGAGGTAGTAACCCAGGCCAGAACCCCTTCATTTCTCAGGTTGCAGTCGCAGGCCTCACAACTGACACAGCAGTCAAACTACCCTCTCTGAGCCTACTGGGAGCACAGAAGGTGTGCTGCACAGGACAGTGGAATGACCTGTCTGAGCTCCAGCCACCTCCCTGCTTTGGCACTTCAGGGATCTGGGCTTCTGCAAGAACAGCAAAACCTGGCTCATTATGTCCCTAAACATACCCAGAAGCCTGGGGGGGCGGGGGAAGGAAGGGAAACCTAATTAAATAAAAATATGAAAAGACCAGATGGAAATACACTAAAACATTTACAGCATTAATTTTTTTTCCTGGGAGCTATGATTATGGGCGATTTCTATTTATGTTTTTGTGTTTATTTGTGTATTTGAAACTTTCTACATTCAACATGAGTTATGTGTACAATAATTAAAAACGAAACGATAAGATTAATTGTAGACGCCCCACCTCTTTTCTTTAAATGCCAGCTTCCTCTCCCACCCCATCACCACGGGAAAGCTTTTACTTCCTTAACTTTGTGTTGTGACAACTGCCTGACAAGCAAAAAGGACAGATACTAACACCTGTGCAACATGCAATATACCCCATCACCTGGGTTCAAACTGGTAATATTTTTTCATGTTTGATCTATTTATATATATATATTAAAATACATGCTTTTCCCCTGAAACATTAAAAGTAAATTGCAGATATGATATTTCACCTCTAAACACTTTTGAAGACCTCTCCTAAACATAAGGACAGTCCTCATTTGTAACCATAATTCTATTTCACACCTAAGATATTAATAATAATTCCATGATTACACCTAATATCCAGTCCATATTTAATTTCCCTAATTGTCCTAAAACTATCTCCTGTAAGCTGTCTAGTTTTTGAACCAGGATACCGGGATCCTATCAAGTTTCACACATTGTATTTGGTTGTTATATCTCTTTAATCTCTTAATGTAGAATATCCACCCTCAATACATTTTTCCCCTGATGACTTTAACTTTTTGAAAAATCTAGGCCTTTTCTTTTGGAATGTCCTTAGTCTGTTTCCATGGGATGTTGTTTTACTATTCCCTCTGTGCTCTGAATTTTCTGTAACCTGGAAGTTCTCTCTAAAGGTCTGATTACATTCAAGCCTTATATGTTATTACATTAATCAGATGGGGCATTTTTGGCACTGATACATCATAGGAAGCTCACAGCATCAGGTTGTTCCACTGCCTTTGATCACTTAAGGATTTTTGTCTCAATTGCCTTTGCCTGTCTCCCCCTTTGCAATTAATAAGTGGGCTTTTATTTTGGCATTTTGTAAATATCCCATTTATATCAATCTTTCTTCTAATGGTTTTAGCATCTGTACATTATCCTGGCCTGAATCAATTATTACATTGGGGATTAAAGGAATGGTGACTTTCTGGGAATATCATTATAGACCCATGGACTGTTATATTCAGGGTATTGTAATCAATTACAATCATTACTTTTTTTATGTTCTAAACATCCCAAATTTGGCCAATGGAAGCCCCTCATGCTGGGTCACATGTCCTTTTGACATGACCCAATTAACTCTTTGCTTCCTTGCTTTCTGGAACACAATGTTCTAGGCTCACTTTGTGTTTTCTTGGAATCAGCCATTTCTTCAGAGCTCTGGTTCTTCTTAGTGCAGAATAGCATTTAGAAAGCAAGCTCTGGATGCTAAATGTGCTGATTGCTATTTTTGTGTGTGTGTGTGTGAGTCATTGCTTCTAGGCCTTTCTTTGGATAGTACTAGGAAATATATTTTAAAAAATTATGGGTTCCTATTGCTATTTCTTAGACTTAATATTATAGGGTTTTTAAAAACTTCCTTGATTTAAAAAAATTTGTCTTATTTCTCTTATACTGGAAATACTGGTTACTAGCAACATTGTATATCCTAAAATATATGGGAAATCATTTAGCGATAAGCCTCCTGAATGAAAGTTAAAATTTCTTTTTATATGTATTTGTCTTGGGAATATATCCCACGACAGATATATAATCAGAATACTATGTTTAAAGTTAATTGAAATACTTATTTTTTTCTAAGTGGTTGTTACCAATCAGACATATAGTCAGATGCATTTATTTTGGATTGTATTCAATTTCAGGGTTTTCTTTTTTTTCTGATTTAGGTTTTAAATATATAAAACATTTGCATGGTTTGTAAGTTAGTAATTTAGAAACACAGCAATGTTTTTCTTCCATCCCTCTCCCCTCCACTCTAGTTCCTGCCAACCCGTACTGGTAACTTTTCATTTATTTCTAGTTTATCCTACTGGTGTTTAATTTATGCAAAAATAACACACACACATGCCCTCCATATCTGTATCTATACCCATATCTATGTCTACAGCTGTATCTATATATCTATCTTATTTACCTTTTGTTCTTACGCAATGGCAAATGTATTATACATACTATTTGCACTTTGCATTTTTCAGTTAATGCTTCCTGGAAGTCATTCCACGTCAGTGCGTAGTGGTCATCCTCATTCTTTTGTACACTTGTGTAGAGGTAGCAGGATTTATTCAACCAGCGCCCTATAGACAAACATGTGGGTTGTTTCCAATCATTATTTGCTATTACAAATACTTCTGCAATGAAATATCTTGTTGTTTCATGTTGGTGGTGGTATAAAGTCAGGGTAGATTTCAAGAAGTGGAATTGGTGGGTTAAAAGCATATGTAGCTTCACAGGAAAGCTCTTTGTAAACCTTGATCTGATCCTTTGACAGTGACATCCTGTGGCCAGGATTCTGACGTCCTGCCTGATCCTGACCTTGGCTCCAAGCAGTGTTCTACCCTGAGTGAGCATGCACAGCCAGCTCTCTCCACCAAGGCCATTTCCCTCCATGGGATGTTTCTCTGCGCTACTTTACCTGTCCCAATTGTCCACAGATACAGCATCTATTGCAAGTCCCACCTCCTCCATGAAGCCTTCCCTGAAATCGTCAAATAATATCCTGTTTTGTTATTTAACTCTTACCCAGCATTTCCTGAGTAGAACAACTCAGAGGCCGAGACCCTGTCCTGTTCTCCAGAAGCCCACAGTGTGGTGGGTGCTGCAGGAGACAGCAGGACTTGGTGCTGGCGGAGGTAGAGAAGGGGAACCTCCCTGAGGCTGGGGGTGGTCACAGAAGATATTTTGGAGAGGCAGATGATGCCTGAGCTGAGACCTAAAGACTACATGAGAGGATGCAGAGTCAAGGGCAGATCAGAATTGGTGGAAGGTGCCTCAGGATTAGATTGCATGTTAGAAGAATTTCTCTGCCCACATGCTCAAAAATATTGTTTGGATGAATGAAGTACTGAATGGAGAATGAATTGGAGAAGGGCAGAATGGGAGACAAGAGACTATCTAGGAGCTACTGCAGTCATCCAAGAGATAATTGAGCCTAAATTTGGGTTGATGGGTGATGGGTATGAGGGTTATTAGGGAGGTATGATCTACTGTTTTGGCTATTGATCAGATGTAAGAGCATTAGGAAGGAGATAAATCAAAACTGGATAAAGCATAGAGTTTCTGGCCTGAGCACCTGGATTGATATTGGTGCCTTCAGTGAGCAAGGTAATAAGTTTTATGGGTGGGTGGGGAAATAGGCTTCCTTCCACACGTATTTTGTTTGAAGTGCCTGAGGTTCATTGAAGTGGAGACTTCTAAAAGTCAGGAGTTTATAGGAAAGGTCAAGGCTCATCTCGAATGAATATACAGATTTGTGGGTGTTTAATGTGTGGATGGGAAGTGAAGCCACACCTAGGAGGAGAATGTGGCTGAGAGAAGTGGTTTGAGCCCTAAACCTGGAGGAATTACCATATTTATGAGTTAACTGGAAGAAAGAGACTGAGAAGGAGTGTCCAGAGAGGTGAAAGGAAAGCCAGGAGCTGGTGCCAAAGAAATCGAGTGCACTTCTAAAGAAGAAGGAAATGGTTAGTTTGGCAAGTGGTTCCCAAGAGGGTGAGCCAGATGAGGACGTGCAAAAGTCCACTGAGGACTTTATCATCAAAGAAAGTTTCAGTGGAGTGATGAGTGCAAAGGCAAGATTCCAGAGGCTTGAGTGATAAGTAGAGAACAAAGCAGAGAGATACCAATAAGGGTTTGCTCCATAAGCGAGAGGAAGGAGTTGAGAATGGGGGATGGATGGATGGAGGAAGGGAGAACCCTTTGAAATGGGGTCTCCCATTCTCCATTGTCCCTTAGCATCCAGCTAGGGACGAGGAAAGCTATGATGGGACATAGGGGTGGAGGAGGAATGTGGCAACTGCCAAATAAACACACCATCCAGGGAAGCCAGCCAAAGCTGGGCCCAGAATATCTGGAACGGAATCCACCTTACTTCTGCAGCAGGAAATGGAGTTGGGAGCTGAGTTGACTGGAATTTCCGAGCTTGGAGGATGTTCCTGATGAATGCTTTTTATTTATTTATTTTTTCATTCATGAAAAAAGAATCGGAGTTAAGTGACACCCCCCCCCGAAAAAAACCCACCAAAAAACAAAAAACCGTTACCTCCCACAGAGGAAGAGCTTAATTTAGCCTTATGTTCCTAGTTAAAAAATATCCCTGAGGTTTAAAGGGTCTGCTGGGTTGTTTGTTACCCCCTAACACAGCAGGATGTTAAAATCACTCTTTGTGTCTTGATTTCAGCTGAGGACCTAAGAGAATAAATAGGTGGTGCCATCTCAGCCTCGGTGCTCAGAGGAAGTCCTCTTCGACAACCTATAGGCGAATGTGGAAAGAGGTGTTGAAAACCAGCTTTGAGAATCTTAGATGACCCCACAACCCCGGCCCATAAAAGAACTTTGTGAGGCAAAGAGAGGGTGATGAAAATTAAAGAGAATCTCTTTAGAGGCACTTGAGCCATGGGTCTATCTCCCTTGGGATGAGATAGAGGGGTGCTTCTCATGTAGAGTCAAATGAGTGGTGTTTTCAGAGGTGCTTTCAGCTATAAAATGTGGCTTTGAAAAGATGTCCTAAGCAAGAGGTAAGGCTGAGACACCAAGGTTTGCTCAAGACTTACAGGAAGGGTTCTTGGCTACACAATGGGCATCTGATCAGCATCTGTCCAGCAGTAAAGATCAGAATACAGCTGTTGCCTTCACATCCAGGTCTTTTATTTTATATGCTCTGGGAGCTGTCATTAAGCTGAGTAAAGGAGGATGTCACAGTATAGAGGCCAATGAATAAAAGTTAAGAGTTTCAAATGTTAAAAAAAAAATGTTCTTTGGGTGAGGTTGCTTAAACAAACTGAGGATGAACAAGTATATCTGAAGGCTTCTAAGGGTTTGAAGGGGCTAGATTGTTAAAGAAACTCCAAGCTGTGTCTGCAACCTTAGAGCAACCCCTCATCTCCCAGCCCTGCTTCAGGAGGAAGCCAGCTGTGAAAGCTATGCAGAACCCAGGAAGGGCACATACTTCAAAGCCCACTTTAAATCGAGAAGAATTAATTTCCAAGTGGGCAGTACCAAGGTCAAAGAGAAAATGAGCAGAACCAAATGGGACAGCTGAGGAACTCGCCCCACTGTCAGCAAAAGGAGTTTCATGATTCCCGCCCATCCAGTGACAATAGCTGTGGATCACGGACTGCTATGCAGTTTTCCCATTCTCCCGTTTCTCAAATGACAGCTTTTTGTTGCAATTATCTTGTTTTCACTCTAGTACTATTCACATAACCGGATAACTTATCTTTTTTTTAAAAAATAGGCCATTGAACAGGGAAAAATTTATCCAGCCTTGAATGGAGAGAGCAGTACATCTCCCATAAATCCTGGACTTTGAGTTGAAATCACTAATTGGAAAGGACTTTAGGGTCATCTCCCTTGGGGAGGGAGCAAGGGATTTTCTATGTATGGGCAGAAGTGTTTGCATAGTCAAAATGGTGGACTGTTAGAAAGATTACTAAATCATACCCCGTCTTCTACATTTCTCTTTTATCCTATTGCAGTAGAAGTTTCTGCTAGGTGCTTGATTGCCCACTTCCCAGCTTCCCTTGCAGCTACATGTGGCCACGTATTCAGGTCAATGGGACACGACTGCAAGTGATGTGTACAATTCCCTGGTTGTACCCTTAAAAGGAAGTTTACTTGTATTTATCCTAGTTTAGTTATTTCTGCAATGATTTTTAAATTTTATTTCAGATTCTTTCTTGATCCTAATCAGTATAGCGATGAGTAAAAAAGAAAAAAATACAAATTCTTTCCTGAGTGGTGACACCATGTTTCTAAGTTTTTCTATTCTGATTTATGTGGCTATTTCATATTTTACATAATGTCTCAATTTTTTTTAGCTCATTTTGATATAGTAGATTGCATTTTGTTTTCTTTTTCTCTTTTATTTTAACGTGCACATTGTAATTGTACATACTTCCAGGGTAAAATCTGATATTTTGATATATATATGTATTAGTCCGTATCTGTTGTTTATAACAAAATACATGGAACTGAGTAATGTGTAAGGAAATGAAATTTATTGCTTACAGTTTCTGAGGCTGGGAAGTCCAAAGTCCAAGGAACACATCTGGTGAAGGCTTTCCTTGGTGGTGGCTTCAGCAACACAGGGTATCACATCACGAGATGGTTGAAGCAGAGACAGAGAGACTCTCACATGCTCTGCTTCTAAGGCCCTCAGTACCATGCCCCTGACCACCATTATTAATCCATTCACTAAGGCAAGGTCCTAACAGATGCTTGAAAGTGTGAAAGCAGCTTTGGAACTGGGTAATGGGCAGAGGCTGGAAGAATGTGAAGGAGCAGGCTAGAAAGGCAAGAAAACTAGGGAATGTCTGGAACCTCTTAGAGATTGGTTAAATGGTGGTGAGCAGAAAATGATAGAAATATGGACAGTAAAGACTATTCTGAGAGGATCTCAGATGTAAATGAGAAGGGACTTACTGGAAACTGGGGTAAAGATCACCATTGCTATGAACCTGCAAGGAACTTGGCTGCATTCTGCTCATGCCCAAAAGTTTTATGGAGTGTGGAACTTCAAGGTGCTGACCCAAGGTATTGGTGGAAGAAATTTCTAATCAGTCCAATCACTTCTTCAAGGCCCCACCTTTCAACTACCACAATAGGTTTCCCACCCTCTTTATACTATCACCGTGGGGACTAAGTTTTTGAGGGACATCAACCCACAGTAACACATGTATATTGTGTAATAATTGGGTCAGGGTGGTTCATGTATCAATCACCTTATGCATTTATCATTATTTTCAAATCTGTTTTGTGGGCATGTCTTTCTAGCTGTGTTCATTGCTTGTAGTGAGGTTATTTTGCTCCTTATTCTCTTTTTTCTTATAACAACATCGTATGGGTTTTGACCTTCATAATTTTCCATCGCTGGTTCTATGTGAAGTTAGTTTTCCTGAACTTTTAGAAGGAGGCTGGCCAGGACTTCAATACAAGGTGAACAGAGGCAGTGACAGTGGGATCCCTGACTTATTCCAGAATTTGAAGGGTAAAAATTTAATGTTTCTCCATTAAGTAAGGGTTTTTAAAAAAGGATTTTGGTGAATGTCTTTCACCAGGTTTAGGAGGTTCCATTCTGTTTCTAGGTACCTAGGAATTTTTATCCTTAATGGAAGTGAGTTTTTAGAAGTGATTTTTCTTCATTAGAGATAATCTTGGGTATTTTCAAATTTTAATAATGTGGTAAATAATTAATACATTTTAATGTTGAGCCATTTCTGAATTCTGGAGGTAAATCTAACTAGGGCATTATATGTTACTGCTTTGCATACTTTGCTGGATATTGTGTGTAGAATTTTGTTTTGAATGTTTATTTATTTTTATAAGTTATTTTGGTCTGTGATTTTTCTTTCTTATTTTGTTCTTGTTTGGTTTGGTTGTCAAAGTTTTTCTAACCTCATAAAATGAATTGGGGTGCATTCTTTTCTTATTTCCTGGAGCACTTTGTAGGAGATTGGAATAAATCTGTTCCTTGAATGCTTTGAAGAAACTACCTATAAAACCATCAGAGCATATTCTTTAATGGGTACATTTTTTTAAACTCTTAATTAAATCACTCAAATGGTTATAGAATCATTTAGCTTTTCTGTTTCTTCTTCAGTCAGTTTTGAATAGATATATTTTCCAGGATGTTGCCCATTTCATCAAAGTCTTTAAGTTTACTGGTAAAAAGTTATTCATAGTTTATAGTCTCTAATAGTTTAAATTTCTGGCTTTTTCCCCCTACCATTATGCATCTTTTTCATTTCAAAATTATTAAGTTGTGCTTTCTTTCTTATATATTTTATATGTATGTAATCCTAAACCTTATTATTTCATCCATTCTGCTTTCTTTGGATTTATTCTATTATTTGTTCCCTCGTGTCTAATGTTGGCTGCGTGGCTCAATAATTTTCAGTCTTTCTTCTCTTCTGATACTACTGTTTATGGTTGTACATTCAGCTTATGTCCCGTTTTCTAGAAGTAAAGCCTACAATGGGGATGTGTGTGTGTGTGTGTGTGTGTGTGTGTGTGATTTATGAAGGGAGGGCACTCAGAATAAAGGAAGCTGGATGAGGCAGAGGAAGGAGCCAAGCAAGAATGTGTGTTCAGCTGGAGTCTAGCCCTGGCTGGATCCCATGGGGTGCTCTGGAGCATGAACAGATACAGAATTGGTCCCACTTGGCAGGTGGGCTGGACTTTTGTATCCCTATTTGAGTCGATGACTGGCTAAAAACTGCTGTGGGAGTAGTGGGCAGGTGACTCATCTTCTGGATGAGGTGGCTCGCTTCAACTGAGGGCAATATTCTGGAGAAGGGGCAGCCATGAGCTGCCAGCAGGCAACACTCCTAGCAGCTAGGGGATATGGTTGGGGCACCAACAGTAGCTACTGCTTCCAGTAAGATACAGTATTTTTATAATTTCATATTTTCAGTAGTTTGTGATTGTATATAGCTTTATTCTTTTACCTATAACTAACTTATAAATGTGTTTTAAAATAATTTATAAATGTGAGTTTTTTAGTTCTCTTTTTGTTAAATTTAGAGATCAATTGCTTTATATGAAGAGAACATTTGTGATGCTCATTCTTTTTTATTGGTTGCAGATCGCTCTATGGTCTGTTATGTGGTCACTTAAAAATAAATATTATGTATGTGCTTGAGAAGAATGATTTTTTTCTTTTGTCAGGTGCAAGGTTCTATATATGTCTTTTAGATCAAGCTTATTAACACAATTGTTCAAATCACCTATATTCCTTAAAAATGTTTAACCCACTTTATTTCTCAATTACTGAAAGAAGTGTATTAAAAATTTACATTAAGATCATGGATTTGTCGATCTCTTTTTATAATGTTATCAAATTTTGTTTTATTATAATTTTTCTATCCTGAAGAGCAGCCAGAGGGGGAAAAAGATTGTAGACAGATGGCAGTAGAGGCAAGAAGAAAGTGGGAATGGTATTTTCAATGTGTTTGGGGAAAAAAAATCCATAGAGTCTCTATACCCAGCTAAAACATCTTTGAGGAAAGAGGTGAAATAAAGGAGTTTTCATAAAACAGAACATCTAACATATGAGTTTATCCCCAGCAGAACTTTACTAAAGATTGTAAGTACTTTAGATAGAAAGAAAATGAACTCAGATGAAATGACTGGGATGCAAAGAAGAGATAAAAAGCAAGAAGCAAAAAATTAGGCAAACATGTTTTTCCATTACATTACCTCCTGGCAACAGACATGCCCCCTTTTTATGGCTCTGTCACTTGCCCAACTTTCAGGAATTTCTGAAGTGAAAAATAAAACTGTTGCTACCACATGCTTTAGGGAGTTGAGAAAAATGTAAGCTCAAGGCCAGAACATTTGTTGTCATTAGAAAGACTATGACTACCTTTATTTTGAAATATATGATGGAAACCAAAGAGAGAAAGTGTTTCTCTAAGCTCTGTGAGCTGCTCTAGCAAACCAATAAATTTCAAAGAGGGGGGTCACGGGAACACTGACTTATAGCCGGTCCATCAGAAGCACAGGTAAAATAACTTGGGGCTTGCAACTGGCATCTGAAGTGATGAGGAGCAGTCATGGGGACTGAGCCCTCAACCTGTGGGATCTGACATTATCTCCAGGTGGATAGTGTTGAAGCTGAATTGAAGGACACCCAGCTGGTGTCCCCTGCAGAATTGCTTGCTCACTTGCTGGTAGGGAGAAATCCTCACATATCTGGTGTCAAAAGTGTGTTGTGAGAGTACAGTGGAAGAATATGAGTTTATTTTTTCACTCATGTGTAAATGGAATACTTCTCAGCAGTAAAAAAAAAAAAAAAGAACTAATACATGCATCAACATGAATAAATCTCAAATGCACTACGCTATGTGAAAGAAGCCAGACTCAAAAGGCTACATACTATTTGGTGCCATTTATTCTGGAAGAGGCAAAACTATAGGGATGGAAAATGTATCAGTGGTTTCCAGAGGCTGGGGGAGGGAGAAGGGTTGATTACAAAGAGACATGGGAGAATATTTTGGGGTGATACAACTGTTGTATATATTGATTGTGGTGATAACATAACTGTATGAGTGTGTCAAAACTTGAAGAGCTATACACTAAAAACGGTGAGCATTACCATATGTAATTTATACCTTTAATAAAAAGAAGAAAATGCAGGCATCCTCAGCTCAGTGTATTTTACAGTCTCACTCTCTTTGACACGGAAGTGAATGCTATTCATTACACGCACACTCCTACACACACACCCATGTCCCCTCCCCACACCAAAAACATTGGTGGTTGTTGAGTCAAATTTCCAGAACGTTTCCTCCAGCCCTCTCTGTCTTTTTAACAGATGATTTTTCCACCTACTTTACCAAGAACTGGATCAGATGAACACATCCGACCTTTCCTCCAGCTCAAATTTCCTCTCCTTATTAGATTGAGGACACAAGATGACCTCTAAACACCTCAGGATGTTTTCACTTTAGTATGGAAAATAATTTTAAAAGTTATTAAATAATTGAATAAGCTTACCAAAAAGTAAAGTGACTTGGTAGTATGACCAGACACTGGCAGCCCTTGATGTTTCAGGACTGTTTGAGAACTATTTAACCATCTAAAGCTAAGTGGAAGAAGCCAAACTGGAAAGGCTACATGCTGTGTGATTTTAACTATGTGACATTCTGGAAAAGGCAAAACCATGAAAACGGTAGAAAGATCAGTTGTTGCCAAGGGCTCAGGAGGAGGAAGGGGTGAATAGGTAGAGCATAGGGGACTTTTAGGACAGTGAAAACAGTTATTCTGTTTGACACTATAATTTTGGATACATGTAATTACACATTTGTCAAAACCCATAAAATCTACAACACTAAGAGTGAACCCTTGTGTAAACTATGAACTTTAGTTAGTAATAATGCATCAGTATGGGCCCATCAATTGTAACAAATGTATCACACTAATGCAAAATGTTAAAAATAGAGTAGGTTGGACAGGAGAAGGGGGGCATAAGAAAACTCTCTGTACTTTTCAATCAATTTTTTCTTTAAACCTAAAATTGATTTAACAAAAAAAACTTGTGCTAATTTAAAAAAAGTGATACAGAAGAGTTCAACTTCAGATTTGAAATTTTAGGAATATTTAATCAATTTTATTTTGCTTTAAATTTTCTTTTTATGTATGCACAAGAACGATAAGCCATTATTCATTGATCCTAAGACACACACTTTTTAAAATCTCTGAAATCAGTTTGCATCTTAGGATGGATGGCATTTGAGATTAATGAAATATGATATGATAAAATATATATGTCTAAATAAGTCTAAAAGAGTTATTTGAATAAGTATAAAATAAAAATCTAAGATTAGGAAGTATCATGTCATAGTTTAATTGGCAATATTTTTCTTTTTAATTGGGGCTTAAAATAGTAGCTTATCTTACAATTAATGAAATTCATCAGATTCAATGAAATATGGTATAAGTTAAAACTACAAAAATTGGTCAAATGGATGCATATTTATCTATTTTTGCCTCTGGCAGTAAGGATCCAAAGGGGATTACAATTTGACTTATAATATTTATTTCTTGTATTTAAACATGACAAAGCAAATGATGTAAGATGTTAACTATGATCAAATCTGAGAAGCAGGAAGATGGTGTTATGTCTTTCTTGGTTATTTTGTTTTATTTTCTGTCTTTAAAAAAAATTTGTGTGTGTGTGTGTGTGTGTGTGTGTGTGTGTGTGTGTGTGTGTGTGTGTGAACATATGTTTTTATTTCTCTTGGGTATATACCTAGAATAGAATTGCTGGGTCAGGGTCGGCCCCGTGGCTCACTTGGGAGAGTGCGGTGCTCGCAGCGCCGAGGCCGCAGGTTCTGATCCTATATTGGGATGGCCGGTGTGCTCACTGGCTGAGCGTGGTGTGGACGACACTGTACCAAGAATTGTGATCCCCTTATCAGTCAAAAAAAAAAAAAGAAAAATTGCTGGGTCATATGGTAACTTTATGTTTAACTTTTTGAGACAGGGCAAAACTATTTTCCATAGTGGCTGCACTATTTTTACATTCCAATCAGCAAAATATAGGGTTTCAATTTTTCCACATTCTCATCAACACTTACTAGTGTCTGTCTAAATTTTAAACAGCAAAACAGAAATGCCTGAACAAATAAAATTGAAGAGCAATGGCTCGGAAACCTTCTCAGAGCAGGCCTGCCAACCACTAATTTTATTTGCTGGGGAGTATTCTCAGGCAATTGGGGGATGGTGAACTTGAGGGAAAAAAATCCAGGCAGGCAGACACAAAAGGACAAATATCGTGTGATTCCACTTATGTGAGGTACCTATAATAGTTAGATTCATAGAGACAGAAAGCAGAGTAATGGTAACCAGGGGCTGAGGTTTCGGGGTAGCGGGTACAGAGTTTTAGTTTGGGATGATGAAAAAGTTCTGGAAATGGATAGTAGTCATGGCTGAAGAAATTGTGAACATACTTAATGCCACCGAATTGTACACTTAAAAATGGTGAAAATGGTAGATTTTATGTTATGTGTATTTTATCACACGCACATACATACACACAGAAAAGTTGGGCAGGGGAAATCAAGAGTTCTGTTTTGGGCATGTTAAGTCCGAGGTGCTCAGGAGGTAGCTGGAGAAAAATCCAAGCCCAGGAGAGAGATGAAGGCAGTAGATGCAGATTTAGCAGACACCATGTTTAGGCCTTGGGGCTAGCGAGAGCATAGGGAAGGGCAGGACCAAGCTGGGCCTTCCCACATTCAGAGGAGTGTCCAGTGAGCCAGGTGGAAAACCAGGAGGATGTAGGCTCAAAGAAGCCCAGAACAGAAGCCTTCAGAAGGTGGCAGTGGTCAGGGTATTTACTGAATGTTCCTGAGAGACTGAGTGAGGTGAAGGCCATTGGATTTGGCAGCATGGGAGTTGTTGGAGTGCTAAGAAAGAGAGCAAGATTGAAGTGGTTGGGAGGCTAGGAACTGGAAGTGGGAACTATTCACAACACTTTGAAGAAGTGGTTTGTCGTGAATGTTAGCTGGGGAGTGGTGCAGCAGCTGGAGGCAGATAAGGAGGTCTGGGGTGGCTTTGCTTTTCTTAGATGAGAGACTGGAAAATGTTTGTGCGCTTACGGGAATGGTCCATTACAGAGGAAATGGTGGAAGAAATAGGAGAGAAGGAAGAACTGAAGGAGGGGGGACATAAGTGGTGTGAATGTGTTTATGGGAGCAGGACATCTCCTCCATCTCTTAGGAGGGACAAGGAGGGACAGCAGACAGCGTGGGCCCGAAGTGGTGGGCTTGAAGATCAGATGGTGGGAAGATGGTGGCTTCTGTTTCCTGGATGAGGTGGGAAGCAAGGTCAAGAGCTGGGCTGGGCCCACAAGGGGGTGTAAGCAGCTTGAGAACACAGGAGAAGGTGTAAATGAGTCACAGCAGAGAATGAGAAAGACAATCCCATGGGAGGTGTGGGAGGTGCCCTGGGCAGCAATGAGGCCTGAATATAAAAGGAGTGTGTGCAGAGCGGGGAGGTAGGTGGGTCTAACTCCATCAGTGATTTGCAAAGTGAGCTTCATGCACCAGCAGCATCAGCATCACCAGGAGCTTAAAATTATTGGGCAAACTATGGGGCACCTCCCCAGGCCTACTAGATCTGGAACTCTGGGGGTGGGGCCCAGCCATCTGAGCTTTTCACATGCTCCCCAGGCGATTCTGAAAGCTTGAGAAACACAGAACTAGGGCGAAGGAGCCAAGGGCATGCGGATGATCTGCATGTCTGGGTGAGAATGTCTGCCATTCTCCAAGGCAGGGGTTCCCAGTGCTATGAACCCACATCTTATCTAGAGACAGATCTAAAAGCAAACCCTGGAAATTGCCAAGAACAGAATGCGATTTAGAGGAACTCTAAAGTTTTCTAATGAAAGATTATTTTACAAGGCAAACATTATTTTTTCAATGTATCTATTTTTTTTTTCTGGGTCTGTATTTGAATATTGGGTTTTGTGTGTCTTGATTTTAGCTCCTGCCCACAGTGCTTTGCAAGGACCCTGGACTCTTCTTTCTCTCCCCAGGTTACCTCTTCCAGGGTTGTCACAAGGACCTTGCTGAGGCCTGGTCCACATGGCTCAATTCCAGTTTCCACATGACTCAATTCCAGTTTTGAATTCTGTTGGGAAACAGCGATGAACTGGCCATGCTTTCCCTTCTCAGTTGAAATAAAGGTGCGGATGAGTCAGACTCTCCCAACCTCCAGGATCCCCCAGTCCTCCAAGTGACTCAGAGGATGGTCTGTTTAATGGGGAAATGCTCCTCCCAGGAAGTTGGTGGCCCCAGCCTCCCCCTATGTGAGTCACCGGCCCTGAGGTGCTCCTGTCAAGGCGCAACTACCTTGGGAGGCAAACCAAGAAAAGTCAGAGATAATTGGACCAGGAAAGAGGATGAGAGTTGAAAGGCTGAGATTCAGGAAGCTAAATTTGTTCCTCATTTGCTGGTGGCCTTGGGTGGACCAACAAAGGGCTCAGTGTCTTGTTTGAAAATGGAGAGATTATGTATCCTACACTGTTAGTGGACTCAGTAGCAGCCCAAAAGGAGAGAAGATGAGCCCAGCCCTCTGGGAATAAGTGATAGACACACACTTTGGAACTTTTCTGTGCAAAATAAAGGGAGCCCTGGGGGTGTTTCATCCTTGAGGATTTCTAGGACAAGCTGTGGCAGGAGCAGGGCCTGGCAGGAGGGCGAAGTAGGGTGGGAGATCTGTGGGATGAGGGGCAGGGTGAATTCAGATGTGGGGAGGACTGGCCGCTGGGAGGGGCTGGAGTGACGAGTGGGAGGCAAGGGAGCTTGGCGGGGAGGGTCACCTTTGGGGGCCCAGAGAGCCTGGTGGAAACAGCAGCCCAAGACCTTGGTTTCGGTACACCCTGAGTTGTTGGCTGTGGCTTTTTTTTCTCACTGTCTCTGTCTTTGTTCCTCTCTATTCTTTTTTTGGCAGCTGGCCAATACAGGATCTGAACCCTTGACCTTGGTGTTATAACACCATGCTCTAACCAACTGAGCTAACCGGCCAGCCCTGTTCTCTATTCATCTCCTCCCCTGTGTCTTTTTTTTTTTTTTTTTTTTTTTTTTAAAAGATGACCGGTAAGGGGATCTCAACCCTTGGCTTGGTGTTGTCAGCACCACGCTCAGCCAGTGAGCAAACCGGCCATCCCTATATAGGATCCGAACCCGTGGCCTTGGTGTTATCAGCACCGCACTCTACCGAGTGAGCCACGGGCCGGCCCTCCCCTGTGTCTTTTCTTCCCTCCTGCCCGCTCTCCTACATCACAGAGAGCAGTGGAGCAGCCCTCCCCACGGGCTGAGTGTTTCTTTCCTGTTTAGGTGGTGACTGGCATTTGCTTATGGAGGCAGCAATCAACCCATCCTGTTTACTTGTCCCTGACACAGTGGGTGGTGGCCAGTGAGGCTGCCCACCAAGGCCCCCCAGGGTGGGGTGGGGACCAGGCCTCTGACACACACACCCATGACCAGGTCAGTCTGCCCCACCAGAGCTGAGAATCTCCTGGGTGTTCCCTGTGCAACGTCTGAGATGCAGTGGGACAGCCAGCTGGGCCGAGGTCACCTCCTGTGCTGCTGATGTCAATGGCCCAGCATGCCTGGCATGGCTCAGGGCTTGGAAAAGATGTCCTGACTGAAAGTGAGTGTACAGCACATGGCTGCTCGAGGGTGGGAGAGTTATCAGAAGCGAGCAGGACAGTGCCCGGAGGGGGTGACGTTGGAAGGTGCCTTATCCAGTGCTCCTATTTTGCATGAGGGAGTTACGTCCAGACAGGGCAGGGGCTTGTGGAATGGGTGCCCACGGCCACATCCCCTCTCACCCTATCTCCCCAATTGGGTCCCTCCTTAATTCATGTGACTGAAGACACACTCAACCACATGAATCCTGTGCAGTGGCTACTGGTCAGGGTTGGGTTGGAGATTGATGAAGATTTCCAGGGGTTGGTGGCATGGGTGGGGGACAGGTGGTGGTGGTGATGGGCATTAAATAGAAGCATGGAGAAGGAGAGACAAGGCAAAGAAGATGGTGCTCTGTTTCCAAGGTGCTTTCCTGTGACCTGACTCCTCCTGTATTAGTTCATTTCTGTTGCTCATAACAACAATATTTCAAACTGGGTAATTTGCAAGTTTGTTGCTTACAGTTTCAGAGGCTGGAAAATCCAAAGTACAGGGAAAACATTTGGTGAAGGCCTTGGTGGTGGTGACAGTGACTCAGGGGTCTCACATGGCAGAAAATGGCAGAACAGAGAATCTTCATGCTCTCTCCTTTTAAAGCCCTTCAAACCACGCCCCTGACCACCATTATTAATCCATTCACTAGGCATGGTCCTATAATCTAATCACCTTTTCAAGGCCCCACCTTTCAATTACCATAATAGGACTTCCTACCCTCTTAACACTGTCACAGTAGGGACCAAGCCTCCAACACATTAAACTTTTGGAAAGACACGATTCAATCCATAATATTCCATCCCTGGGCCCCTAAAACTCATGTCCTTTTCACATGCAAATACATTCATCTCATCCCTAAAGTCTTAATTTGTTTCAACTCAAAAGTCCAAAGTTCAAAGTCCCATCTGTGAATTCAAAACAAGTTATGTACTTCCAAAATACAATGGTGAGACAAACATAGGATACCTATTTCCATTTCAAAAGGGAGAAATAGGCAAAAAGAAAGGTGTAACACGTCCCTAACAAATCCAAAACCCAGCAGGGCAGGCATTAAATCTCAAAGCTGGTGAATCCTGTACTTTGACTTCATGTTCCACATCGTCTGCATGCTGGTGTGAGGGTTGGGCCCCCAAGTCCTCGAGCTTTCCTATGGCTTTCTTGGTATTGGGCCACACTTCAGCTCTCCCAGGCTGGTGTTGCACACTGGTAGCTCCACAGGTCTGGGGTCTCCAAGGCGGTCCCACTCTCACTGGTTCTACTAGGCGTGGCACAGATGGGGTTTCTCTGCTGCATCTCTGACCCCACGTTTCCCCTAGGCATTGCTCTAGTGAAGGTTGTCTGCGGTGACTCTGCCCCTGCCACAGATCTCTTCCTGGGTCCCCAGGCTTTTCCGTACATCCTTTGGAATTGAGGTGGAGGCTTCCAAGTCTCCAGAGGTCTGGCATTCTGCGAGCCTGCAGATCTAACACCACGTGCACACTGCCAAGGCTTCCGGCTTGTGTTTTCCAGCAGTGAGCCCATGGAGAGCGCCTCAGGCCTATTCCCTGACACATTCTGTCTCCCTGGGCCTCTGGGCCTGTAATGGAAAAGTTGGCTCCAGAGGCTTCTGCAATGCCTTCAGGGCCCTTTTCCCTTTCTCTTCATAATCCCTTTCCTTTGTACTAATCTTCTTAGCACCATTGTATTTTTCTCTTGAAAATGCTCTTTGCTTCTCTACCACATGGCCATGCTGCAAATTTTCCAAATCTTTACTCTCTGCTTCCTTTTTAAATTCTGGCTTTATGTTGTGCCTTTGCCGCCATAACACAGTGTAAGCTGTTACAAGCAGCCATATAGCTTCCTTAATGCTTTGCTGCTTAGAAATTTCTTCCACCAAATATCCTGGGTAAGCACCTTGAAGTTCCACATTCTCTAAAACTTTTGAGCGTGAACAGAATGCAGCCAAGTTCCTTGCCAGTTCATAGCAAGGGTGATCTTTACCCCAGTTTCCAATAAGTCCATTCTCATTTACATCTGTCACATCTATTAACACTGTCACAGTGGGGACCAAGCCTCCAGCACATTAAACTTTTTGGGGGACATAATTCAATCCTTAATACCTTCCAAATTCTGAGCATAAGGGACCAAATAGACAACGATTGTTGAACATAAAAACCAAGGAGCGAACCTAAACACACATAACCTGAGAATCTAGGTGTGTGGCCTTTGATGCTCTGAAGAAGTTTGTGGCGTTCCTAAGGTTACCTGGAGTTCTCCAGGAATCTTGCCTCCCATCCTTGCCTGGTATGAAGGTGAAAAGCCAGATAGCCCTGGGCTTGGGGGGCTTAGCTCTGCCACTCACTGCTGTGGGACCAGGGCCCATATTTTTACTAAAAAATGAATCATTATTTGTCTGAAATTCCGACTTAAATGGCTGTCCTGAATTTGTATTTACTAAATCTGGCAATCCTTCCAAACCCTTCAGAAGGGCAGGCCATACCCCAAGCCTGAGGCCATTGGCAGCAAACCCTGAATTTCTTCGAAGCTTGTGTTTTTTCTCCCTCCTAGAAGGAACTGACCCTGCTGACACCTTGATCTTACACTTCTACCCTCCAGAACTGTAAGACAATAAATTTCTGTTGCTTAAGCCACCTTCTGTGTGCCGTATTTTGTAACAGCAGCCCCTAGCAAATGAATACAAAATTCCACTCTTCCCATCAAGACGTGGAATTGATTTACCCTCCCCTTGAATCTGGGCTGGCCTTTCTTTCACCATAGACTGTGGTAGAAATCATGATGTGGTAATTCTAAGTCTTAGGATGCTTGGAAGCTTCCATTTTCAATTTCTGGGAAGCCAAGTTGCTACGTTGTAAGGAAGCCTAGGCTATCCTGCTGGAGAGGTCCCATGGAGAGGAAGCCATTTTGATTGTTCCAGCCCAAAGCTTCCAGCTGATGTCCCTAGTCAACATCACATACAACAGAAGAACTGTCCAGCTGAGCCCAGTTAGCCCAAAGAATTGTGAGAAGGGCCGGCCCGTGGCTCACTCGGTAGAGTGCGGTGCTGATAACACCAAGGCCACGGGTTCAGATCCTATATAGGGATGGCCGGTTTGCTCACTGGCTGAGCGTGGTGCTGACAACACCAAGCCAAGGGTTGAGATCCCCTTACCAGTCATCTTTTTAAAAAAAAAAAAAAAAGAATTGTGAGAAAAAGAAACCATTGTTGTTTTAAGCCATTAAGTGTTGGGGGTGGTTTGTTATGCAGCAATGGATAACTGAAATGTGCACCTTCATTTTTTGTTTTTTGGCAAGTACTCTGCCGCTGTTGCCCCTAAAGCCACATGCCTCCAATGCCATCCTTGCTACCCTTGTCCTGAATGGATTCTGGGTGATGCCTGCCTCCTCAGATTGCTCACTTCTACCACAAATTTTCAGTGGTGCATCTTGCTGTCAAGGCCTGGATGATGCCAGCATCTTGGTTGCAAAGGAGACTAGAAAAGAGTGTTTCTGGCTTTGGAGTTGGGGGTGGGGAGGATTTATGACATGGACAGTTTCCCAAACATAGAAGGATGTTCAAAAGGTATCGGTATCTCTGAAACACAATGAAGATCTTCAACAATAGCCAGTATTTTGGGGGAACTTATTGTGTGCTTGGCACACAGCTCTGGGTCCATTCACCTTCTAATGGTAAGCCCTGAAGACACCTTCCTCAGTCTCTATGGGAGGGTGACTTCAGGGTTTAGATGGGATTGACTCCAGGGATGCGCATGCCATTCAGGCCCAACCAGTCTGAACATTGTAACCTCAGTGATTGGTTTTAGGATGATGTGCGAACCAGTCAGAGCCAACTAGATTTAATCTTGGCTTTTTGCTGAAAGAAATGAGGACTTGGGCTGTGATGATGGAGCCTAGAGCTGCTGGCAGCCAACTTGCCGCTGCAAGGAATAGAGATGGGAGATGGGGAGAGGAAGACCAAGTCATGATGATATTTTTTGAGTCTCTCGGTACCTGAATCAGTCATACCATCGGAGTTGGAAATTTATGCGTGAGCGTGTAAATTTCCTGTTTGCTTACACCAAGCCAATTTGAGTAGTTTTCCATCATTTGTAACCCACCAAGTCCATATTAATATTTTATTTTATTTTTTTGACCGGTAAGGGGATTGCAACCCTTGGCATGGCGTTGTCAGCACCATGCTCAGCCAGTGAGCGCACCAGCCATCCCTATACAGGATCCGAACCCGCGGCCTTGGCGCTACCAGCGCCACACTCTCCCAAGTGAGACACGGGGCCGGCCCCATATTAATATTTTAACATAACTCTTTGAAGTAGGTACTATTAATTAACCCCATTTTACAGATGAATAAACTACAGAAAAGAGAGATTAAGTAACTTCTCTAATGCTACATGGAGGCAGAATTCAAACCCAGGAAATCTAACCCCGAAAGCCCCCTCATAAACTTACTTTGCTTTTCTTGGTGACAGAGAAAGATTCACAGACGATGGTGTGACATTTAACCTGACATTTAATCCCAAGGGGGCACTAGAATTTGTGGAGAGGGTGGGGAGAAGAGGCATTTGTGTGGAAGGAACAGCTTGGCCAGTGACAGGCCTTTTCTGCTGAAAAGAAACCTCACTTGAAATTCACTTGCCCCTGCCCTGAAGTCTGTGTCCAAGCAATTCTCTCCTGCAGGGGAGCATCAAAACCGATTTATGCAGGGCCGTCTCTACCGGCCTGGCTTCTAAACCTCCATTGACCTATGCTCTGCACTGGATCCTGGCCCGCGGTGGGTCCCCTGTGAGGTCTGGGTTAGGTGGGGACACCATCCCCAGCCTGAGAGGCAGTTCAGGGCAGGGGCTCTGCTTCCACCCAGGGGTTGCACCCCTTGGATTGGGTCCCTATCAGCCCCAGGAGGCCTCCCACAAGGTTAGGTAGGATAAAATAGAACCACATGTCCCTCCTCCTCCCCCCAATTAAACTAGAGCCAATGAAAAGCTGCACGGGGGAGCAGTGCTTGCAGAATCGCAAATAGAAAACGAATAAAGAATTTCCAAATAATTTTGATTTTTTTTAAGAAAAAGGAAAAGTGACCCTCACACTTAGCATTTGGTTCAGTTTTTACTAAATTGAGGTTGTGGCATTCGGGTACCAGTGAAAGATATTTTCTTAAAGAGGCCACTTCTGCTCACAGCCCTGGGCCATGAAGAGACAGGCTGGGGCGATTAGAGTGCCCGTCCCCTCCCCGGCTGTTCAGGGTTCGAGATTTACACTCGGAGGTCTCCGAGGCGGTGGGGCGCGGGGCAGTGAGGGGGTGGAGGCGGGTGCAGCAGCGGTGTAGGGGAGAAAATGAGATTGGAGGTGACCCCTGGGGACTAGCCCTCTGACCCCCAATTGAGAACCGGCGGAGGGCTTGCGGGAGCGAGGGCAGTTCGGGGAGGAGAGAGGGGCCGACTCTTCCTTTCCAAAGGACAGTTCCAAACTCCCTGGGTAAACTGAGGACGGCGTCCTGATTCTGATCGTCTCCTGGAAGGCAGCCTCGGCTCTGCTTTATGCCCAGCCCTGGGCGGGCAGCGCTGGCCTGGCTCCTTTTCTTTTGGGGATGGGCGGATAAGTTGGCACCCAGCTTGAGGGAGGAGGGGTGGGCCCAGGTGGCAGCGCGGATCCCCGGGTTCCGAGGCAGGGACAACGCAGTCCTCGGCTTCAGCCGCCTCTAGCTTCCCGGCCGGGGCGGGGCGGGGCGGGCCCGGGGCGGAGCTCGGCGCGTCCCCGCCCGGAGGCGGAGCGGGGGGCCGGGCCGGAGCGGACCGGGCGGGGTGGGCCGGGGACGCGAGGCGGAGCGGGGCCCCACACAGGCCGCGGCGGCTGGCTCGGGCCCCTACGGTCCCGGCGGCGGCTGGAGGAGGAAGCCAGGCGGCTGGCGGAGGAGGGGAGGCGGAGCAGGCCGAGGCCGGAGCGCCGCTCGCCGAAGACTCACTTCCCCGGCTCAGCAGGGAAAGGTACCGCGCGCCCGCTCTCCGGCCCCGGCCCCGGTCCCCAGCCCTCGTCCGGGCGGATGCAGGGGCTGCGGCCAGCGCGGGAGGGTGAGGGGCCCGGAGCGGCCCCCGAGGGCTCGGCTGGCCCGGGGCTCCGGCGGCCAGCGCGGCAGGGCTGGGGTGCGCGGCGTTCCGGGAGGTTCGCGGGGAGCGGTGGGCGCCGCGCCCCCTGGTTCCCGTGGGGGGAAGCGGTGGTGTGGCCCGGGGTGGCGGCGGTCTCGGGGCGGGGGCGGCGTGGGTAGGGGCCAGGCGCCGGGGGTGGAGGGCAGGCGGGACCCTGCGGGCTGCGTGCGGGAGGGGAGCGCCCGGGGCGCCCGGCAGGCGCGCTTCGTGGGCGCAGACAAAGCCGGGGGCGGACGCCCAACGGAGACTCGGGCGTCCCGGAGGGTGGGCGCTGGGGAAAGAAGAGAAGGCTCCGGGCGACGGTCGGGACACGGGGAGAGGCTGGGCCATCCTCGCTCTGGGCTCCGAGCGTCCGGGTGGTCTCCATGGAGGCCCCGGGCAGGGTGGGGAGCCGCTCTCTGCGCAGGGCCAACTAGAGGCTCACGGGCTGTCCTGGGCTTGGCTTGGCGGGAGCCAGGCTCGGGAAGGGGTAGGGGTGCTGGAATGCTCACTTTGGGGGAGGGGCTGAGGGAAGCTACTGCTCTGGGGGGGTGGGGTGGGGGCGGGGGCTCCTGTAGAGCAGGTGGGGGGGCCCGCGGACCTGCTCGGAGTTTGCACCCTGAGGGGGAACGGCCCGATGAGATCAGCGCGGTGTCCGGCACGTATGGTGAGATGTGCCCACAGGTTGTTTGCAGAACCTGCTGGCGGTGGCACAACACGTACCAGTCCGTGGGGGCAAGTTGGCTGTGCCTGGAGCAAGCAGCAGGTGCCCGGGGGTCACCGAGAGTGGGCATGAATGGAGGGACGGGCAGGCATGCATCTGAAAGTGTGTGCGGTGAAGGCCCCCGCATGTGTATTCTGCCGCCTCTGCCCCCTCTCCTCTTGTTAGGGGGCAAGAAGCATCCCGATTCCTGCCACAGGTCCCTGCCTCCACTTGGGCTCCAAAGTCCGCTCTGTGTCCCCCATTCTTCAGTTACCTCCCTTCTCTGCAGTGTTAGGAACGGCTTCTTTCCTCCTGGATCGTTCATGACAGTGGAAGAATATGCCCTCCGCAGCCCATTTTATAGACCCTTTTTTGCCTTGATTCCTCATTCCCCTCCAGCTACAGACCCACTTCTTTTCACAGCAAAACTTCTCCGGAGAGCTCTCTATACCGCTCCTTTAGGGCACATCCCTTCAGTCCTTCAGCCCACTGGACCTGGCTCGGGTCCCACCCCTGCATTGAAATTGCCCCAGTCGAGGTGTTCGGTGATTTCCACGTCCCCACAAGAAGGTCTTCTTCCAGCTCTTTTGGTCTTCTTGAGCCCTCTATCCTAGAACCCACGTCCTCCCTTGGCTTCCCCTGGCTTTCTTCTTCCCTTCCTGGCTGCCCCTTCCTTAGTCTGCTTTTTGGACAATTCCTTCACTCAGTTCTAAGTGTTGGAGGTCCCCAGCACTCTGTCCTCTGCTCCTTCCTCTCCCCTTCTTTTCTTTCCCCTCTAAATACATTCCCTCCTTCCCCCCTTCATTTTCTTATGATTTTAAAAACCAAGCATTAATTTGTAAACACGCACGTCTTAAACGTACATCATTTTCATTCTCACGATTCTGTTTATTTATTTATTTTGATTTTGCTGTTCTTTATTGACATGGAGCTTGGGCACCACCGTGGAAGATGAGGGTAGGTCCACAGTGTCTCTAGCTCATACTTTTCTTGGGTCCTCCTTCAGTCCGACGGTTCATTCTCATGATTTTAAAGAGCTGACTTTTTCTCCAGCCCCAGCCTCTGTCCAACCACCAATCTGATGTCCTGGCTGATGAAAAATTTAACGTGTATTAAACAGAACCCTGACTGCACTCCCCAGGCCTTCCCATCTCAGTAAAGGGCCTATAATCCACTCACCCTTTAAGACAGGAAACCAGGTGGTATCAACTCCCCCCTCTCCCTTCCTCCCCACAACCAGTCCAAGAGCAAGTCCCTTTGGTTCTTTCTACAAACTCTATCTCAGGCCTGTTCTTCAAGCTTTGACTCCACTGTTACTGCCCCGGGCTATTGCCCAGGCTACTTGTTTGATGCCAAGCCACCTTGTAGGTCTTGTCTGAATGCAGTAGTAGTGGCTACCTCTCTCCCCATGTCTGCACTTGCCCTCCTCTCATCCATTTTAACAGAGCAGCAAGAACAATCTAGAAAATTTTGATTAGATCATCTCATTCCTCTAAAACCCTTGATAGCTCCCTATTGCACTTGAATAAAATCTCAACGCTTTCCCTGGCCTACCAGACCCTCCATGATCTGGCTACTGCTGACTGCCCTAGCCTAGTCTTGACCACTGTCCTCTTTGCATTCTTCCTATTAGATGTGCCTTAATCACTCGTGCCCCTTGAGCATGCTAACCTTTTTTCTCTGCCCCAGTGCCTTTGCTTGTGCTATCTTCTGTGTGTGGAATGTTTATCCAGTGCTCTTTCCTGGGCTGGCTCTGCTCCTTCTTATTTTTTAGGTCTCAAATATACCTTCCTCAAATGCATTCCCAGTCTTGGTAGAGGCCTCTCCTCCCCATAATTCATCATAGCACCTAGCTTACTTTCTTTATTATATTTGTCACAGTCCATAACCGTTTGTTACAGTTGTCTGTTGACTTGACTTTGTCTAGGTTCTCAGGGGCTGGAACCTTGACCAAATGCCCATTGCTGTGTCTGGAGCATCTAGCACGGTGCCTGGCACATAGCTGATGCTTAGGAAATCTTTAGGCAGGGGAAGATTGGGGTGGGGCTGGGCAGAAAGAGGGGGGTATTGCAGTCAGCACAGGAGCCTCCTTTAAACCTCAAGTCACCCTGAGTATTATTATTTTCATTCCACAAAAGCAATTGTGCAAACTGCTGCAAGAATCTGAGGGAACCAGTGGGATGTGAAAAAGGGAAGTAGAGAAGGTATGAGTGGCTGGAGGGCAGGCCTGTACCCCAAGCGCTGGGCAGCCCAGGGTATGTGGACTTGTGTGGGTCACTTTGGGTTGGGGACAAGTGATTTACTTTACTTGCTTCCTTTCATGGAAATCCAGGCTGGGTCAGCAGAGGGTGTGTGTGTGTTGCACGTGGGGGGATTCTCTAAATCAGGAGATAGGGGAAGCCTGGGCAGCCAGGGATTTATTTGCCCCCACTCTTGGGTAACTGCTGGGTGCCCAGCCCTGGCGGGAGGGAACTGGGGAGGAAAAAGCAGCTGGGGCTGGGGTCTCCTTATAAACCCTTGTCTTTCTACCCACAGCTCTCCTGTTTGCACAGAGGAGCCAGTTGAGTGTTGAATCGTGTGGTTGGTACTCACAATGGAGGGCCAAGAGCCAGGGGACCTCAGATCTGGGAGGGAGGGGCACTGGGCCCTGGACAGGGGGACCAGAATGGACTGAGGTAACACCATGAGGTGAGCCCCAGAACTAGGGGCTGGTGGTCTGGCTCTGGGGTCGGGCTGGCATGCCTAGGAAAGGCCTGTGAGGATTGAAGTCAAGCAACTTGGCTCCATAATCCATGCTCTAAACCAGTCCATTCTGCTACTTCTTCATGCCCCTTAGATACGTGCCTGCTGAGGGCTTCTTAACAAGCAAGTGGTTTTTCCTGCCTCCCAGAGATGCCTGGCCTTGGGGGCTGGGGAGGGAGGAAAGAAGTCACATCCTCTAGGGTAGAAGGGGTCCCTGCTCAGAGTGGGTGGCCGAGTTTTTCGCTTTATGCCCCACTTTTTCCTCCAGGAGGGGCTCTGGACCCAGGCCAAGTAGTTGGGCATCGTGCACACTGTGATTTCAGGGTGCTGTGGAGGTCTGTTGATTCTTGTACAAAAACAGCTCCCTGCTTGAGATGCCACTGTTAGAATGTCACCCATCTTGGCTTAGTATTACCCTCATTATTTGCCTCTTAAAATCCCAGCCTTCCTGTGAGAGGACAGGGAGGTCAGGTAGGGGCTCTGCAGATAAGCTGGCCTGTTTTGGATTCCATCTAGAATGTTGTGAGGTAGGGTTTCAGGCTTGGCCTTGGGAAACCTGGATGGGGGTCTGAGTTGGGCTGGGTCTAATGTGGGAGCGGAGCTGGGGGAACAGAGAAATGGAAACTGGAATCGGCTTAACCTACTTCACTGTTGGCTCTGTCCTGACCTCTTTTCGTCTGTCTGTAAAACGGGATTGGACTTTTTCTTTGCTCCCCAGAGATTGTGGAAGCCAGGGGAACTCCGTGAGGTTACATGCTTGAGTGTCTCCTGTTAGCAGACCCAGTGTAAAGCAGTAAGGACTTCCCATGGATGCCAGTCCCCAGGAACTGGGCCAGAGAGGATGGAGCAGGGAGGAGGGTGTGGCAGCTCTGCCCTGTGAGGATTTCCTGTTTGGACATGAGGCTGCCTGTGGGCAGGTGATCTGGCCTCCCAGGGACCTGGCTGGCTGGCCAAGGAAGGGTTTGCTGGCCACACAGGGATGAGCTCTGTTGGTTCCAAATTCTGAACCCCAGAGTTTAGGGGATCTGCCCATTTATCTCGGCAGATCCTGCTAGCACCCCTGTATTAGTTCATTTCTGTTGTTTATCACAGAATACCTGAAACTGGGTATTTATAAGAAAAGGAAATTTATTCCTTACAGTTTTGGAGGCTGGGAAGTCCACAGTCCAGGGAGTGTATTTGGTGAGGGCCTTCTTCTGGGTGGGAACTCTCTGCAGAGTTCTTTGACGACCAGGATATCACATGGCGAGAACGGCCTGAGCAAGAGCTCTCTTGTGTGCCCATTATAAAGCAACCAGTCTATGCCCATGATAATTCATTACTCCATGAATAGATCAGTCCATTCATGAGGGCACAGTCCTCACAATTCAATCACTTCTCAAAGGCCCTACCTTTCAAATATCGTAATCAGATTTCCCACCCTCTTAACACTTTTACAACGGGGATCAAGTTTCCCACATATGAACTTTTGGGGCACACATTTGACCTATAGTACCCCCCAAGGAAGAGAGGGAGGCAGGGTCAATGGGCATTCTCTTCTGCATTTGGGGAAACTGAGGCACTGAGAAAGCACATTGCTGTTGGAAGCCCACCAGGCTCTGTGGTTGTCAGGAGGCGCTCCCTTCTCTGGCGGGGAAACATGGAGAAGGCCTGTCCACAGTGCCCGACTCCTTGTCTGCTGAATTGAAGTGAAGGCTGTGGCAGAGCCTGAAGGGGCAGGTTAGAGTGGAAAGTGGACTTCCCGATAAGTAGATGCTGGGCCTTGTTAGCTGTGGTTGGCACCTGGCGTCTCCTTTGCTCCAGCCTGGTGCTCAGAGCTGTTGGGAACACAGGACACGGTCCCCACTCTCCAGGAAATGACAGTGAGTTGAAGCCTGTCAGGTGTCATATAATGAGAAACAGTTTGGACCAACTTCTTGGAGGAAGTGGTGCTTTGAGAGGGTCCTGAAGTCCTGGGCAGCTTTGGCTGACAAAGAAGGGGATGGCATTCCCAAGGTGGAGGGGGAACCCAGGCCTGGAGAAGTAGGTTGAAGCCTGGTTGGGAAGGGTCTTGACTGCCAAGCTGCTGAGTCTGGACTTGATTCACTAGGCCCTGGGGAGCTATTGAAGGTTATAGGCCATGTGCAATGACTTGGTTAGAGCAGTGGTCTATATAAAAGTGCTTCTCAAACTCTAACACACCCAGATCACCTGGGCAGCTTGTTTGATTCAGCAGATGTGGGGTGAGGAGGCCTGAGACTCTGCATTTCTAATAAGCTCCTGAGCAGCGCTTGTTACTGGTCCATGGTCCATGCTCTGTATAGCAAGGATTTAGATCAAGGTCTCGAGGGATGGGTGCAGTTCAGGTGGGACCTGGAACAGGTAAGGGGAACCATCTCAGCTCCTGTGGACTGTGTTAGGGGAGGTGTAGGGAGCTGCCTGCCTGTGTGGGGGTGGGGGGTGTTCAGGTGAGGCTGGGGCAGGGCAGAGAGGAGTGTGTAGAGGATGTGGGATGTAGCAGGCCACTCTGCTGGGAGGTGGGCCTGGGTGAAGGGCCTCTGGGGCCTTGGGTCTCAGGCTGGGAACACAGGCCTGACTCCCAGGGCCCCTGACTGTGAGAAGCTCAGTGACATGCAGATGTCATGCAGAATGCCTTATCTCTACCCACAGCTGAGCTCAGTGCTGCGGGTAGCCAATCTGGGGTGAGCACCCTTCCTCCAGCCAGGGTGGGGTCAAAGATTGGGGAAACAGCTGACTCCAGCCCTCTAGCTCCAGCTGTGACATCTTCTCTTAAATGCCCTCAGTCTCCCCAACTGTGGGGCTATCACCCCAGTGTGTGCAGTGTCTTTCACCCTGGCCTGTGTGAGTCCTTGTTGCTGCCGTGGATGGTTGCGTGAGCTGCTGTCGGGGTCTTATCCCACTCTGGTCACCTCCCTGGTATACCTGGAAGTTGGGGGGGCCTGGATGTATCTTTCTGCTCTGCCCCTGGTTGGGCCACTACAGGCAAGTGTCTGTTCCCCTTTGAGGCCTCAGTTTCCTCGTCTGTAAACTGAGGGGTTCAGTCCTCTCCTGGGGGGTAGGGGAGGGCATCACAGGGTTTGTTGGGTGGGGCGCTTCCTAGGTTGGCAGCTTAACACATTTTAGTTGTGGTTTAATGCTAAAACTTGCATACTAATGATGAAGTAGAATGAGCAATTTGCATGGAAAAACTGTCCAGCTTGCTTTGGGGGGGTCTCCCAAGGCCACTTGCTCTCCAGGCTGTGCAAGGGCTGGGGTGGTATCTGAGGGCACTGGTCAGTTGAGGTCACCTCAGATGCTGGTGGTGGTGGGGGGCAGCAGTCACCTCACCCAAAGGAGGGTGGGCAGGGCAGACCCTGAGGGCAAGGGGTCTGCTGCCTGGTCAGTGTGAGAGGGGCTGGCAGGGCAGGGGTTGACTTGCTCTCAGGCTGGGCTCCCCAGACAGCCCACACATCTCTTCAAAGAAAGGCAAGCCCAAGCCAATCACACCCCTCCCTGCCCCTATACCAGGCTGTCCTGAGAGGGTGGGAGGGGACAGCATTTCTCAAAGACTGTTTTGTGTAACCCTCAGTGTTCAGGGGACAAACAAGGATAGAAACTGATAAATTCACCCCATCACCTTTTGGGAGATTCCCAATGCATTTAAGAGAATTAAAGGCTCTGATAAGTTCTGTAAAAAAGAAACCATTTAGTGTTTCCCAAACTGATTTGACTGTGGAAATCTTTTTTTGAAGACTTCCTAACAATATCACACTCATCAGGAAAATACCCATTTGGCAGAGCTGCTGTGGAAGGATGCTCTTTCATCATGCGGTCAGGAATAGTGGGTCCAGGAAGGTCAGGGCGGAAAGGAAGTTGGCGGGACAGCTTCCTGGGAGAAGTGGGATTGTTGGGATGGGTACATTTGGACAGTGAGTGGAAGAAAAAGGCACTGCAGAGGGAGGGACGGCCTGGATGGCACCTGGGCCCAGAGCCAGCCCTGGGTTCCTGTGGCAACAGCTCTGCTTCGCTTAATGAGAGATGAAAGGACCTGGAAGGACCTGTCTGATGCCCAGGACCCAACAGCAGCTGGGCACAGGTCTTCCAGGTCCTAGGAGGGCCTCCTGCCCTACACCTCCCTGCCATCTCCTTGCACTGCAAGTTCTCCCCCAGCCTTTCATCTCAGAGGTTAACAGGGCGGGGTTTTGATCTCTGGGCAGAATGAGAGCTTGGGTCTGGGAGTCACAGGATCCTGGTGGGTGCTAGAAGGAGGCAGGTGGACTGAGGTCAGGGACCTCTGCCTTCACTCATTTCACCATGGGGAGCCATTGAGGGTTTTTGAGCAGGGCAGTGATGTGATGAGATCTGTGCTTTAGTGAGAAATGTGGCAGGGTATGCAGTGATGATGGGTTGGGGTTGTGTGCCCAGCTCAAAGCATGGGGAGGGGTCAAGTTGCTTAATGACCCTATCCTCAGATTCTTAGAGTTCTGAGTCATTTCCCCACAACATTAGAAATCTCACCTTGTCGCCTTCCTGGAAGGGGTGGCACAAGTGCTGGAGGTAGGGGAAGGAGGAGTTCCAGGGTGCACCTTCTTCTTCCCCCTTCCCTGTGGCTGGTGGGACAGTCAGTGAGGCTGCCCTGCCTTGCCCCTGCCACACGTCATTTCCTCTGCCTGTGGTCTGAGGATTCTTTGTTCAGCAGCTCAGGTGGGGGAGATGGGGTGTGGCCTTTCAAACAGCAGTCCAGAGGAGGAGCTGTAATGGTGCAGCGTCAGGTGCCCACAGGCTGATGGGGGTGACATGGCCCTCAGGGCAGCCGCTGGTAGAGGGTGCTCAGTGGGTTTTCTTATCCAGCCCTGGCTTTATTCCTTGTCTTCCTTTGCCCCTTTTTTCTCTCTTCCTCAAACATGCAGGAGCCCAGGCTCTCTCTAAACTGGGGCTGGGAAGATAGAGGATGAAGGGAAGGATTTGGGTTCAGGCAGAGCAGGTGCAACACCCCTGCCCACCCCCTTCCCTCACCCCCAGTTCAGATTCCCTACTTGCTGCCTGGGGGAGGGTATTAAGGAAGGTGGGATTTAAGACCAGGGGAAAAAGCACTTGGAAATGAGTTGTAATTTATTAGAAAACAGAACAAAGAACCTAGCCACCCCCTGCCAACTCTGTGGCAGGCCCTGAGAGGCATATAGTTCCTATCTCCCCCCCCGACAGCTCCATGAGGCCTGAGCTATGGCCCCATTTCACAGATGGAGACACTGACAGTGCCAACCAATGGCATGATGGATCTCAAACCCAAGTTCTGGGATATCTGGTCTGATTCCCTCTCCTCACCCCATGGACCCCTCAGTCTGGCCTGAAACCTTCATCTGTGTCTCCCCACCTATAACAAGACTCCCTGAGCCAACCCAGCTCAGCTGCCCATACTCCTAGTTCTGGGGACAGGGGCGGTACTCTTGGCAAAAAACTAGACCCTGCATCAGCTAAATTTTAGGATGACTCAAGCAGGAGATACCCAGGACCACCAATGGGCAAGCATTCTTAGGAAAGATTTTGAAATGAAGCCATTAAATGTTAAAAACACAGGGCCCTCCTTTTTTTAATTTTGGAAAATTAATTTAAAAATCAAACACAATGCAAATCTTTGTGAGTTAATCTGAAAAGTTTTAGAGTTTAAAAAGTAATTCACAGAAAGACAATGAACTTGACTCCTTTGTTGGATTTAAAAGAGTCAAGGCCTGAGGCTTAGTGTCTTAATAAGTTTTAGACTGCATTATGTCAGATGGCAGGTTGTGGAACCTCTCTGAACCTCAGCTTCCTCCTCTGGGCATGGGAGTATTGACGTGAGGATTAATTGAAATATTCCATGTGAAGTGCCTAGCACTGTATTCTGTACCTCAGCCCTGTTCAGTGAAAAATAGTGATAACAATGATAGAATTCTAAGAACAGACCTTTCTTGATTTTAAAAGCTCATGAGTTATTAAGTCTCTCTTTGAACTCAACAAAAGGGCTTGAAGAATATGTGTATTGTCCAAACTCAGTGTCTTAACTGTAGGTGTTTTATGGATCAAATCATGGGCCCAGGGCCCACATGTGCATATTGAAATGGACACCATTGGCTTTTCAGACCTGGTTTCAGCTCTTGCTTGGGTGGGGGGTTGTGCATCAGGGTTGAACTTTATGCAGAGCCCTTTATTGGTTGGTCCTGTGCACTGTTAGGAGAGCACAGTAAAAACACCCTGAAGTCACCAGGAGGGGAAAATTTCAGGCCAGTGAAGGAAGAGGTGACTGTCTAAAGAGAATTGCGAGTTAGTTGTTCTTTGAATTTCCTTCTGTGCTGGCAAAAGCAATTAGACCATGTCCCTGGCCCTATTTATGGAGGAGGAAACCGAGGGCAAAGGACTGTGGCCTGGCTAGTGTAGTTCCTGGCAAGCCTAAGCCAGTCCCATGGGGCAGGGAGACTCAGGTGGCCTGAAGCCCACCCCGCTAAGTACCCAGGCTAGGAGGCAGGTGGCTTCCTGGTGGCAGCCCCAGGTTTTGGCAGTGCAGCTGGGGTGAGCCTTGAGATGACTACTGCCAGCCCTGAGAGCATGGCACAGCGTGTGCATCAGTGTGTGGGAGATGGGAGACAGGAGGAGTGCCAGGCTGAGGGCAGTGCTCGGGAAGAGCTGACTGCTCAGAGTTGCCAAGCCCTGCTCTGTCCCCGCTGCTCAGTCTGGGTGGCCTCCATCACGTCTGCACTCTCCTCTGAGCCTCTTTCCTCATCTGTACAATGGGCAGCAGGATGTGTTTGTGAGCCGTGAATGATACAATGAATGGAAGGTGCCCAGTGCAGGGCCTGGCACAGGAAGGGCAAAATAGAGGTTTGTTATGGGGTTTGTTTGGTGGCTGGGTTTTTGGGGGGCGTTTTACTTTTTTCATATTGTGATCACGCATGGCACATTCACTCTGTGATGAGCTGTGTTGTGTGGGGACGATGGGAGAGGTAGTTTTGCCCAAAAAGGGTTTACAGTGGAGGAGGACCCCCCCGCCCCAACAAATGCTACCTGAACCCAGCCAACCTCAGACTGCCCTGCCATTGGGGCTGTGGTATCTCTTTATGGGCAGTCAGTACAAGTCCTAGGCTGGTGGAGTGGGGACCCCATGGCTAGAGACAGAGGTTGAGCTTTCAGGCGACCCCCCCGACCCCCCTCCCCCGGGGCTGGAGCTGAAGTACAGTCAGGCTTTGTGCAGAGTCACGAGGGGCCTCCGAGGGAGAACTGTGCCCGGCCGAGCTGCTCTCACAAGCCTCAGTTCTTGTAAGTGGTTTTGAAAGAGTCCGTGGAAAGTGCTGACTGGGCTGTCCTCCTTCACCCCAGAACTGTGAGGCTGCGGCTCCTGGCAGGGAGAGGGGAGCCCCACCGGGAAGCCACCCCCTCGTCTGCCAGCTCATACCTCCCAGGCAGCAAGTGGCAGAATGGGTGGATCTCGTGCGAGGTGGCGCTGGGACAGTGACACATGTCAGGGCCGTGCCTGCAGGTGATGCCTGAGGAAGTGGGGCTGTGTTTGTGGTTGTGCTCGGCCTGCGATAGGAGGTGGCCTGGAGAAACTTTCCCAACTCCAGATAGCTCTGAGGAGAGAACTGGGCTCAGGCATCAGGCCATCTGGGCCCACCTCCCACCTGCAGGTCCTGCACCAAGGGACAAGGTACTTCAAAAAGTTCGTGGAAAAATAGAATTGAAAGATAATATGAAATTTTTCGTGAACTTTTTGAAGTACTCTTGTTTTTGGCCTCAATTTTTCATCTTTCTGATGCCACAGGCTTGTTTGTGAAGGGCAAAAGCGATGACCAGTGGACAGTAGTCTGGGTTCGTCCCAGTGGTGTCATGACTTGTCACCCAAGTCATTCTGGACCCGCCCTTGCCCTCACCCCCACATCCTGCCATTCAGCAGGTCCCCAGGAGGTTGACACAGCACTGTCACTTCCTCTGCTCCAGTGTCACCTCAGCAGTGGCCTCACCTGACCTCCCTACATAGAGCAACTCCCTACTTCCCACCCCACTTGGCTTTTCTTTGTGGTGCTTGTCACCTGGACCTGTCAGAGCCTTGAGGGGGAAGCTTCTGGCCATTGTTGTCTCCTCAGTGCCTGGGACAGTGTCTGGCACAGAGTAGCACTCACTAAACCTTTTCGAATGAATGAAAAATCTCTCCTTGCTACCTTTCCCCCTGGTTAGGCTTCATTTTCTCTCGAACCCTGTCTGTGCTGATCTTGTCTCCTCAGCCCTAGCAACACCACAGATGCAGCTCACACATCGCCTCCCCCCACGTGCCCACCCAGACTCTGCACCCACCATGGCCCGCAGCGCCTGTGCCGTCTGTTGGGTGACTGTGAGGCCCACCTGCCCGCCCCCTGCCTTTTTCTCGGGACGCCGCCAGCGTGCCCCTTGCGGGCGGGGTCCCACCTGTGTGGGTGACGCGCGGGGAAGCTCCGGGCGCGCCCTCCACGCCCGCCGGGCGCTCGGGTGGGGCTGGGGATGCGTCCTCCCCACCTGGCGCTGGGACGCGGCCTCCCGCCTCCTGGGGCGGGGCTGCGGCTACCGAGCAAGGTCAGGTGAGTGCGGCGGCTGGGGGCTGGGGCTTCCGGGCCTAGCCAGGTGAGGAGGGAAAAGGGACAGCGTCGCTTTCACGTGTTGAGAGTTGATCTTGTACGCCGCGCCTCTGAGCCTTTGCCTGGGCGATTCCTCCTGCCTGGAGCTCACTTCTCTCTCCTGGAAATCATCTTTGACTCCTCTCCCAGCCCCCATTAGGTGCCTCTTCCCATCCTCTCCCGAATTCACCATCACAGCCCTTATCTCTGCTGGTGCACCTTTGAGTTAACTGGCTGAGATCCGCAGGGCAGGGCCCTGTGTCTTTAATCCACTGCTGTGTCCTCCCTAGGGGCTAATGTGGTGCCAGGCAGGGCTGCAGCTTGGGGGAGACAAAACATACAAATACAGTCTCTCTGAGGGAGTTGGGCAGCTGGGGGCCCGGGAGAGAGCAGTGCAGGTGTGATGGTAATCCCCATTTTACAGATGAGGAAACAGTCTTTCCAAGGTCACTCAGAGCTAGAGGAAACAGTCTTTCAAGGTCACTCTTCCCTGCCCCTGGGTCCTCTCCTCTAAGGGAGCAGTCCCCATGCAGAGGTTGGATGGAGAGGGCCTTGGAGATGCAGAGAGAAAGGGGAGGAGGACGTGGATGTGTGTGGCATTGTGACTGGGGTAGGTGAGGACACCTGTTTGGCTCAGGTACATTATAGGCATGGAGTGCAGAGGGCTTAGGGAGCCAGGTAGCAGTAACATGGAGGGAGACTCCCAGCCTAAGCCCAGACTGGGGGACCTTGGGCACTGCCTGGCCTTGCTGCGCTGTCTGCCTCCTCCTCTTCTGCACTGGCACACCCTGAGTGCCTCTGGCCTGGCCTGGAGCCTGCACTTGGAGCCTGCTCTAGAGCAGTGGGTCTCAGCCTTGGCTATATATTAGCATCATGTGGGGCCCTAAAAAATTATTCATGCATGGGTCCCATCACAAAAGGTCTGATTTAAGTGACCTGGTATGGGTATAGGTCATTAAAAAAAAAATCTCCATGTGTGTCTAATGCACTGGTTGGGAAGCAGTTCCTGTCTCCTGGGCCTTGTAAGCTGTAGGCATGGGCCAAGCCCCTTGTCCACTCTACCGGAGCCCTGCATTTCAGAAAAGAGGGAACTGAGGCCTGACGGAGATTGGGGGGGGGGGTGTTACCTGGGGACCTCCACTTTGGGGGTCTCTTAGGAGACAGAGTTGCTGACTCTTAGTTATCTATTGCCAGTTGACAAGTTACCCCAAAATTAAGTAGCTTAAAGCAGCAGTAAACATTTATCAACCTCAGTTTTTGTGGGTCAGTAATTTGAGAGCAGTTCAGCTGGGTGGTTCTGGCTCAGGGTCTTTCTGAGATTGCAGTCATGATTTCAGCTGGGCTGCACTCACCTGAAGGCTGGGCTGGGGCCGGAGGATTTACTACCAGGGTGGCTCACTCACGTGTTTGGCAAGATCCTCTAGCTCTTGGTAGGAGGGTTCAGTGCCTTGCCTTGTGGGCTTCTCCATAGGGTTGCTTCAATGTCCCCACGACACGGTGACTGGCTTCTCCCAGAGTCAGTGGTCCAAGGGAGCAAGGTAGAAGCCACGATGTCTTTTATAATCTAGTCTCGGAAGTCACATGCCATCATTTCTACAATATCCTAATAGCTGCAAAGGTCAGCTTGGGAGGGGACTACACTAGGGTATGAGTACTAGGAGGCAAAGATCATTGAGGGTTATCTTGGAGGCTGACCACACAGGTTGTCCTGTCATTGCACCTGCAGCCTCACAATCCTTGCGTGGAAGGTCCAAGTGCCCCCAGTGAGTGAGACAGTAGGATGCCCCTTCTCTCCTACTCCCTTGTTCCTCCCCTATCATCAGACCTCAGTAGTATCTATGTGGGGCAGGGTTACTGTCTCTGAGGCCCGGCAGTCCTGCTCTGGAGTCATCATGCAGGAGGGTCTGTGACATCTCTACTGGCTGGACTTCCCCTGTCCTTACCCACGTCTGGTCACCTGGCCCAATCTTCCCTGTGGTGATTCCCACTAGTGTGCAGACTGGGCCTGTGGCAAAATATGAGAACCATTGCTGCTATATGCCTAGCTCTGGGCTAAGCACTCTGCATGGCATTATCACACTGAACCCTGTGAGGCAGGTACTCTTTATCCCTATTTTACTGATGAGGAAACTGAGGCCTAGGTCACTCATCTAATAAGCGGTGGAGAGTCAAACCACCGGTATTTAAAACCAATGATCAGGCCCCAGGACCAGTGTGAAAACCATGGTTCTATAAGGTATCTGCAGAGGATTTGACTACTTATTAAGTTGGGTCATCAGGTAAACCATAAGGAAGTGTGCTTTTGTGATTGGTGTGTGGGAGGGGGAGGGGAGAAGAGATTGAGAGAGAGAGAGAGGGAGAGAGAGATGTGTCTTCGTGGGGTTCCTTGAGGGCCACGGTGACTTGGGTGCCTCAGAACAGGGCCAGTACCTTGAGGCCGGTTTCCACGGTCTGGGTTTCAGTCCTATCAGGAGACCTCCTTTTCAGGTGAGTGAGCAGTTGTGAGCATCACGTGAGCATCATCTCCTGTTGGCCCTCCACTGCCTGTGGCCTGACCTGCTGTCACCAAGAACAGTCTTGCACCAGTGTAGTCACCAGGGCAGTGACCACCTAGCTGTGTCGTCTCTCTTATGCCTTTGTGATCATGACTTCCCAAAGGGTGATTCAGAGTTGGGGTGTCAGGTCCTGCTCAGAGGGAGGGAATCCAGGCCATGGAGTCTCATCCTGAGAACTGCTAAAGGGATCTGCAGTAGACTTAGCTAGGGACACAGGAGGCTGGCAAATAGAGCCTCGGGTCAGGGCTGTCCTCACTCAGTGTGGGGGTGATTGTCCCCATTTTACAGATGGGGAGGCTCAAGTGCTCATAGACTCTCCCAAGGCCACACTGGTTAGTGGCAGAGGCTGCTGTCTCGGTGATTTCTCTTCTCAGGAGCATCCAGGAGTGGCATAGTCATCCCATTAGACCCCTGACTGCTGAAGGGCATGGGGCTTGCCTGCCTCTGGAAGATCTGGGATCTGAGGGGAAGGATGTGGATCCTGCTTGTAGAGAGGCGACTACCTACCTGGGCAGCTGGGACATTTGCACGCAGACACACGCAAAGATGGGAAACCAGGGCATGGGGTGTGAGGGGCCTGGGGCTGGAGAAGGAGGCTGGGCTGGAGGGCTGCCCAGAGCTTGAAAATCTCATAGGACATGTTCAGAGCGATTGTGAATAGCATCTGATTGGACGTATTGTCAGAGTGTGAGCCACTCGCTAATTTGTGCCAAAGGTGGGGTCTACAGGGTGGGGTTTGGGGTAGACCTGTGGGGTCTGGGTCTCAGGGGAGGAATTACAGTCTCAGGCTCGGTTCTGGCTGACATAGTCATCAAGGCCCCCAGCTGAGCTTTATGCCCACTAGAAAGACCCTACCCTACCTTCTTCTGGCCTTTCTAGGCTTTCTCTCCCTCTTCCACTCCCAACTAGGCTCCTAGTTGGGTAGTCACCTGGGCTTGTCCCTGCAGGGAACTATGCCTCCCAGGCATAAGGGTCCTGGAACAGTTATACTGGGCTGTCTGCAGGTCTATCCTGCCTTGCAGAGCCTCAAGGGAAATAGGGACCTCTCTCCCCATGCCTCCCCCTCCTGCCCACCAGTGCCTGTGGGAGTGGGGTCTTTGGCCTTGTTCCCCAACTCCTTGAGTCAAGGGCTGCCTCTCTTTAGGCAGCACAGGCTTGCCAAGGGCCCCTGGCTCCCCTCTTCTGAAATAGGCTTACAAAGCCTTTTAAAGCCGTGCTTTTAGGGACTTTACACTTTTAGGGAAGAGATGTGGGTAACAAAGACATTGTGCTTGGAGAGAAGTCTGGGTGCCAGGCAGGAAGATGGAGCCCTTCCCTATTGTCAGCCAATGAGGGCCAGAGAACCTAGCTGGGGGGTGGGGGGTGGGGTGACGCTGCGGAATGAGGCAACTGCTATGCCTTTTCCCTTTCATGAGCTTGGAATTGGCTAATGGCCACCATCTCTGATGTCTCCTCCCCATCAACACTGGGTAGGATGGTCAGGCTGAGACAGAATTGGGTTGTGGGTCCATCAGACACAGGTTATAGGGTGTTTGGCTAATGTCAGGGTCAAGGTCCAGTCTGATATTAGGGTTGGGGCAGAGGCTGGGTTCCGAGCTCAGATCAGGATTGGGGTTCTTCTACAAGCAAAACAGAGCTCTGGGCTGTAGGAGAGGTGACTCCGACCTCTCTATTATTCTCTGATGTGTCCCTTGCAGATAGCCACACCTTTTACCTGTGCTATCTCATTCAATCCTCCCAGCACTCCTACCGGGTCCCACCTATTCCCATTCTACAGATGAGGACTAAAGGAGGCCCTTAAGCATCAGGTGGGACTTAGACAAGTGTGCCTAAGAAGCAGGGGACAGATGCGGTGTCCTTAGGGTGAGTTCAGAAGTGTTGGCCATATGGGGCCTGGAGAATGGAAGACAGTGGTCTACGGTCACCTGGCAAGGGAGAGACTGAGCTGGGGCCTGAACCCAGGCCGCCATGCTCCCAGGCCAATGTTCTCTTCCCTCTCCTATTGTCTCCTGGGCTCTCAGGCTGCCCCTGCTCTGTTCCCCATGCTTATACCCTTTTGCTCCCCTCCTTGGCTGGCCTGGCCTGGCTTAGCAATCCTGCCTCTTTTACTTCCTCGCTGGTCTGGGTGAGGAGGCTGGGGAGGGTCTGGCTGGGGAAGTCAGGGCCCAGCCCCTCCCTGGGGTTGAGGGGTGGGAGGAGTCTCGTTGGCAGACACAGAGCCCCTTTGTCTGTGCTGCCTTGCAAAGCAGCTGGTCTGGGATTTCTGGACGTTTTTTACTTTTGAAGAATAATTGCATTGTCTGGGGGGCCTTGAGAATCCAAATCCTTCCCCAGACCTGCCAAGCAGTCCAAAGATGTTCCCCTGGACCAGGGCTGCCTCTCTTTAGCCCTTCCCCTCCTGTTAGAAGCCTGAGGGAGAGAGGGGGAGGGTTCCTCTAGGGAAACTGAGGTGGGGCTGCTGCCCTCAGGCACCAACAGTAAGTATCCCTGGGTGAAGAGGCTGAAAGTCCCCAAGGTTGGTTGGGGAGAGTGCAGGTGAGCTGTCCCATTACACTTCTCACTGTGTAGTGAAGATGAAAAAAGGATTACTGAAAGCAGCATGAAAGCAATGAGAAGCCTGAAGGGACCGCACCTCAGTAACTCCTCTGTTAGAAGGAGAAACTGGGGACAGCCCTGATTCAAAGTTAGTTTCTGTTTTTTATTGTAAAGACAAGAGTGTTTCACAAGAAATATCAGTTGATTCAATCATTACAAAAGGACACATAGACATAGGCAGTGTGACAAAAGTTGTCTATGGCTAAGTATAGCTTAACAATGGAAACTAGTAACATCAGTCAAATTAACAACATGACATTCCAAAGTACAATTTGTGAAAAGCTAAGTTGGTCAAACTGTGATCATTATCTAAAATATAACCTCTCCTTAAGTGATATAAATCTAAATATAATTATCTCTAAAGTTTCCACCAACAGACAGCTTGCCCCTAGCAAACATTTTTTCACATCTTTCCCTTCAGCAATTCTTAAAATCTCTTAACAGGTTTGGTATGACAACCATCTGTTAGCTCTAAAATCATTAAAGTGTACAATCCCATACCTAAGCAGTGATTAGAGTTGATTAGATGGGCTGTTCCCACGCTATCTGTAGACCATCGTCTCCTAAACCAAGAACTTTTGCCCTATACATGTATTTACCTAAAAACCCTATTCTAAAATCAAATGAGAATCAAGATTTCTAACCCTCTACATTTCTCCCCATTTAATTATTTAAAAAAATCAGAAGAGATCAAACAGTTGGAGCCAGTGATGGAAGCAAGGATGTTCTAATGAAGAAGAGTCAGCATTACTTCATCTTGACAAGTCCGTTGGAACATGGAACATAATAGTTTAATCACTATAAGAAAACACAAGATACACAAGACACTAATTCCAACAATAATCCAAATTCTTATGTTTAAACTGGAAAACCAATGGGTAGGATTAAGCCAATGGGCCAAATCATTTAAATGATTAATAGTAATCTTTTGAGCTTCTTTTTGAAGCTGTGTCATTTGTTGTTGAAGTTTAATTATTAAGTTTGGAATATCTCCGTGTAAATCAGAATGCAAAGCTCCATGTAATAGTCTTCGTACATCCTTCCAGGCCTGGAGGAATTGAAATTTAGTTTGAGATAGAAGCTAAGAGGTCATATTTCGAAAAGAGCCATTCTTTGTGCTGTTTGGATAGAATCAGAACAGTCAGTGCTGTAGCAGTTGTAGCTGTAGAGGCCATAAGAATGTCCAAGAATCTCTTCGGGTGCACTCTCTAGAGCAGAGGTGACTTGCTCCAGGGCAGAATTCCCCATCCATTGTTGTGTGAGGTTAACAGGTAACCAAGCTTCCGCTCTCTCTTTTAGTATTAACACATGAGAAATATTAAGATTAGCGATATTAAAGTGTAGAGGAGATGACAAATACATATGGATCATAATTAGTCAATAGTAACATTAGCTATCCAACATAATTTATTTTCTGTAAAATTATTTAAATGGCAAGAGACCCAATTAAGGTCCAGACTGTTTCCAATAGCAATCCAGGAGTGAGAACAAACAGGAATATTGGGTTTAGGATGATTGTTTCTCCATTTAGAATTTCCACCAACTCCTGCAGTTTGAATAAATATTTGATGTTTCACAGCTATAATACGATTAAAAGCTATAAAAATATGATTTATATACCATTGTGGTTGAAAAGAAATGCAAAAGTTGTTAGCAGTAAAATTAGTACTACAATTGATTCTGCAATTGATACTGTAAGCAATATCATTAGATGAAAGAGGAGGCTCTGAATCACCCCAAGAAAGCAGTTCAAAAATAGAGGACTCAAAACATGGGTCCAATAAATATAATTACTTACAGAAGGCTGAATAAAAAGGAAAAGCCCGTATATTATGAACAGGCATGTTACCTTTGGAATTTATAGTTATGTGATTCTGGAGTTCTGGAATTGGATTTATTTTCACATGGTGCCACATGATAGGGGCAATGGCCTTCGCTGGTATCCAAAGTGGGCCTGTAGGAGAAAGAACAGAAGACCCTCTTCCCCAAATTAACAATTTAATAGGTTCCAACTATTGTCCCATCAGTAGGTGGCAGTATAAAACCAAGGTTTTAGGTCTTTCCTCAGTGGTAATAAAATGTCATTCTAGGGCTGTTAAATTTTGAGAATTGCAGTTTTAAAAATTTAGAGTAAACAAGGCCTCAAAGACCTGTCCATGAGGGGCCAGACCTTTCTCCATAATGTCCTGCTGCCGAAGGCACCCAGAGCCCTGGACAGGTCTTACATGAGCAAATGGGACTTGAAGGAGGGAGAGCACTGCAGGTTGGAAGAGTGGGCCCAGTGTGGGGGCTTCAGATGCTGGAGTCCTGGACCCCAAAGGGGAGGGGGTGTGAAGTGAGCCAGTAAGCTCACTGTCTCCAGGCCTTACTCTTCTTCTTTGGGAAATGGGTTAGTCATTCATCCTGGGTGACCCTGAGAAAAGGACAGGGCAGTGGGCAGAGGGGCCAGAGATGGGTAGACTTTTTTTGTCTCTTGGGAGGTATGTCTTTGTCTCTTGGGAGAGGCTGGCCCCTTGTGCTGTCATTTTTGTTGCAGTAGCTACTATTGGGAATGGAAGTGATCTGCTGATTATTGGGTGAGGCTACGGGGACTCGAGTGTTGAGGAGGAAGGGGTGCCACACACCCAGCTGGGCTATTGACCCTCCTGTGGTTCGCTCACAGGGCTTGGCCAGGCTCAGCCTGGGGAGCGGCTCACTGATCTGGCCTGTGACCTGGCCCTGCTCAGTGACTGTGGGGCTACAACTTCATTCCTGAGATAACAGGCACCAGGATTTCCTGCGATCAGATGCCCACGCTTTGGGGGCAGACTGGGAGATGGCTGCAGTGCAGAACCAGTGCGAGGGACTCACATTTCAAGGGTGACCATTGCTTCAGGAAATAGTAGTGGAACAGGCGTTGCTGGTGGTTCAAGCAACACAGCCATGCAGTCACACAGCTGGGCAACCACAGCTCCCTGCACAAGGGCATGCATATGTTAAGAGAACCCATACATCTCTGATGTATGAGGGAGGGTGTCCCCTACAGGCCTTTAGGCAGGCTGGGCTGGGGAGGCCCAAGACTTCGGTGCAGTTGGGGGTCTGTGTGTTTGTTGGGGGTGATGTTGTGAGTGAGAACCAAAACCAGAAAGGTCAGCTGGGTCCAGAGTGTAAGGGTTGACATGCTGAGGCCTTCCCCATGCCTGGTACAGAGTAGGTGCTCAATGATTGCTGATTTTATTCCCTGATCAGTGGGAAGCCTGGCCACACTTGTCTTTGAGAGGGTGGGGCTTGGGATTGAGACCAGGCACAGGTGAGAGTCAGACAGAGGAGGCTGGAGGGCTCCTGGGGAAGTTGTGGGTAGAGGTGACAGTGATTCGGGCAGTGCAGCTGACATGGCTTGACCTGATAGATAAGGAGGGTCTTCTACCAACGATGCCTCCAGCATTGAGCCTTGGGACTGCTCAGTGCTCCAGTGGTTTTAACCCAATGGTCTAAGCACAAGATGTGCAGTGCCCCCAGGTTAGTTCTGGGCATTTCCAGGAGGGACTCAGCAAGGTCAGATATTGGGGACCAGGGCTAAAACATGTCTCAAGTATCTGACCATGAGGAGGCACTTGTTGGAGGGCAAATTTCTGAGGGTGACAAAACGAAACTGTTGAGGGGAGGGGTGGTGAGGAATGGCAGTCAACACAAAGCTTGGCTACTAGTGCCCACTCTGGTCACCCGGCCTCCGAGTCAGCCATCCATCTTTGGTGACCCTGTCATAAGACAGGGTTTTTCTTCCCTCTTTTTGTCTCTCCTCTGCCTGCTGCCTTTCTCTTTCAGTTAGGCTTCTTGGGCAGGTTCAGTCAGGGTGGCATTGGCCCTGGGCAGAGGGGGAGGCAGTGGGGCATGTTGAAGGGGGAGGGGCACTCATGCCCAGGATGGCCTGATTTCTTGCAGCTCCCAGGCGTGGCCTGCTTGGGGACATAGGACTGTGACTCGTGGGCCCTGGCACAGGAGCTGGGCAAGAGGCCCCAGGCTCCCGCCCCCATTTTGCCATGGAAGCAGGAGCAAGTGTCTGTGGCCCTGCACTGCCCTCCTCCCCTGCCTCCTCCTCCTCTTCCCTGCCTGGCTGAGCCAGCACTTTTTCTTCTCTCCTTTATCTGCTTGAAAAGTACACGGTGTTCTGTTTCTCCTGTGCATACAGACCAAGGAGCAGATGTATTTCTTTACTTCTTTCCTGAAGGCGAGAGAAGGACAGGCAGGCACTGAAGATCACTAAGTGATTCTTCTTCCCCAATAAGGCAGTTTTTCATAAATTAAAAAAAGAAAAAGAAAAACAAAAACAAAAGGGAAAGGAAGAGATGACACAACCAACAGAAAACCAGTTGAGCATTTAGCACATAGCAGGTGTTTCTGGATATGTCTTCTCTGTCCCTTTCATTTGGACCCCAGGGTGTGTTGGCTCCAGGGGCTGTTATGGGGGCCATGGGGAAGACTCATCTCTTTGCCCTCTGGGCTATGTGGATGGCTCCTCTGGCTTCTTGGGGGCACCAAGTGTTGATGGGGCTCATCTGGGACAAGGCCTGTGTAGGGACAGGACTGGGTTAGCTGTCAGGGGTGCGAGGGACCCACGTGACCCCTGCTTACCTGCGTCACCTCCACCTGGCTTCCCATGTGTGATGTCTGTTAAAGTTCAAGTTCTCTGAGAGCTGGTGTTGGAAGCTCAGGGTTCTTTCTGTATTCATCTTAAAGGTAGAGTGCTTGCCCACACGTCCTACAGTCCATTCCAGAACTCCGTTCCAAGGACAGTCTGCTCACAATGTAGCTATAGAACTTGAAAAAGTATTTTCATGCATGAGGCCCTTGAAAATGCTGACAGTCTTGTGACATCCACACAGGGACTTATTTGACTGTCCCAACAGGGTAGCGAGGACAAGCTGGCCCAGCCAGGCAAGGGAAGCTAGGAAGTCAGGAAGGCCCTTCGGCACAGGCATTCCTTCCCTCTTCAGGTTTCCCAAGGCAGGAGCTTATCCAGTCCCCTGGTTTTCAGAGGTGGTGCCCTAGGGAGTCTGGGAGGTTCTGTGATGCACAGCACCTCCATTTTAATCCCATTTTCACCCTGGCCCCATAGCAGTTTTTCAAGAATGGGTTCCACCAGTAAGGTTTGAGAACCACTGTAGCCCCTTTATTGTATAAAAGTTGTTTGGGGGATGGCCGGGGCAGGGGCGCCAGCCGGGGACCCCCAGTCCGGGAGCTGGGAGCTGGGGCTAGAAGCCGGGCAGGCAGCGGCGCCACGTGGGTCGCGGGGTGCCGGGCAGTGGTGGCGTCATTGCAGCTGGCGCGGGCCCTCTGGAGCGCGCTGCGTGTTTACAAACCTGACGCAGCGTCCCGAGCTCGGCTGGCAGACATCCGGAGGCATCATCCTGACCCTTCCTCCCCGCCCACCCGTGCAGGCGGCCACATCCTCACCTCTAAATTTAGTCCACAGGAAGGAGAACCTGAGAGAGGGAGGGGCCAGAGGAGGGAAGGACTGGAGCCAGCCCTGACCTCCCTCCTCCCGGGAAGGAGGCAAGAGCTAGTATTTGTAGGGGGAAGCGAGTGTGGGGGAGGGGAAGACCCAAGCCCCCTTCCACCCCGCAGCATGGCCTCATCCCCTGGGAAAACGGGGACACAGGCTCTCTTGGAAGGGGGCGGAGAGCCCTGCCTGTTCAACGGGAGACTCTGCCCGCGAGGGGCTCCGGACCTCGGGCGCCACCTTCCGGCCCTTTAGGGAACTGGTTCTGCCTGGAGCTAGCCTTGGTCTCAGGGGATTCGAAGGCCTGTCAGGGGCTGGTGGGGGTGGGGAGGCATTCCGGTCCAGGTCGAGGCTTCGCCTGGGCAGGTGGAACGGGTGGGGACAGGCGTGAGGAGCAGCTTCTCAGGCTGAGCATATTTCGAAAGAGCCTCCTTTGTAAAACCTATGATGAAGTGATGTTAGAGGACTGGTTCCAAGTGAGATGGGAACTCAGTGGTCAGAACTTTGAGATGTGTGGAGAAGGAAGTCAATGTGGCAGCCTTTGATTGATTGATTGGAAAGCAGGAATACTGTCTTGCTATTGAGGTATACATACATACATACTGTGGATTGCACGAATCTTAAACGTGCAACTCAATGAATCTTTACATGTACATTGGGTAACCGCCACTCAGATCAATATGTATATTCTGTCCACTGCAGAAACCTCCCTCCTGACCCTTTTCAGTCATCCCCCCTCCCTCATAACCTCTCTTCTGACCTCTGTCTTCCCAGATCTGCTTTACCTCTTCCTGAACTTGATGAAATGCAGTCATACAGTATGTAAATGCAGTCATGCAATATGTAAATACAGTCATACAATATGTAAATGCAGTCATACAATATGTGCCCTCTTGTCTCTGCCTTCTTCTGCTCAATGTAATAATGTCTTTGAATTACATCTCTGCTGTTGAGAGTATCGGTAGTTCAGTTCTGTTTATTACTGAAGAATATTCCATTTTGTGAATATGCTGCATACAGAGGTACTTCAAAAAGTTCGTGGAAAGATTCGTATTATCTTTTAATTCTATTTTTCCACAAACTTTTTGAAGTACTCTGTATTTATCTATTCTCCTGTTGGTGGACCTTTGGGTTATTTCTGTTTTTTTGGTTGTTATGAATAAAACTGCCATGAACATTCTTTAACACGTCCATTTGGTGGAATATGCCCTTTCTCCTGGGTGTATTATTAGGAGTGGGATTGCAGCTTCACTATGTATGGGTGACAGTTTTTTATATTGTCCTTGTCTGTTGCCCAGTAGCCACCCTTTACCCACATTTGCTCGCCTGGTAGATTTTAGATACTATTAGATTCTGAAACATCTGCCACTGAAACCTCAGCAAATGCAATTGGAATCTAAGTTATTTGGATCAAGGAAGGGACAGGGACAGGATCAGAGCTGAATGGCCCCCCATGCCTCCCCCCCAGGCACCTCCAACCCCCCCTGGTTATTCTGGGAAGAGAAGGGCAGCTCCTCATATCCCTGGGGCCAGATTCAAGGACCCCCTTGGCCTCCTGGCCATCAGCTCCCCTAGGCTGGCGTCTCTGAGCAAGCTGGCTTAGTGTAACTGTCAATTTGATGTCTGGCCTCTGGTGCCACGGGTCCTCATGGTCCACCGTTTCCTGGGCTCCTTGCTGCTTTGCGGTGACTGAGGGGCTGGGTGGCTGGGGAAAACAGCCTACCCGGAATAGCAGAGGCTTGTTGGATACTGGCCTCGTGGCACTTTCTGGGGGGAGGGCGGGACTATATCCTGCCCACCAAATTGCCACCTCATTGAGGCTGTGAAAGACCAACAGAAAATCAGCGAAAAGAAGGGGCAAGAGAGAGGGAGAGTGCCAGGGAAGAGCCAGGCGAGAGAGGGAGAGCAGAGGGTCCAGTGTTGTGTGTGCAAGTATCCTGAGGTCTGTGTGAGTATTCTGGGGTTGGTGTGGGCATCCTGGGGTCTGTGCTAGTATCCTAGGGTCTGTTTGAGCATCCTGGGGTTAGCATGAGCTGGACCACAGCAGCCATGCTGGACCAAGCTGGTCCAGGATCAGCAGCACCAGCATCATTCCCTCCTGACTTTGGCCTTCTCAGTCATCTGCTCTTGTCTCTGATTTAGGACCTGTGGTCAGGGAAGAGGCAGTGCCTAATAGGTTTGGGGGTGGGATTGATAGATTTCAGGGGCTTAGAATGGGCTCCCAGTTCTCCTGCCTGCTGGTGGGGGTCCAAAATGCATCCCTCCATTTCTTCTTCCCTCTTTCCTTGCCATCCTCCCACCTTCTCTTGTCTCTTCCTCCTTCCCTCCCTGTATCCTTTGGAGTTGGCTCTCGTCCAGGTCCTCAGGGACGGAGGGGGAGGACTCAAGACCCCCCCTTGAGAGCAGAATGTGATGGAGCCTGTGATTGTCCCTTGGGGCTGAGGGGAGTGAAGCCAGAGCAGGCGAGCTGTGACACCCTCTCCCCCACAGGTTCCTAGCAGGCGAGCACGGACGGTATGCAAAGTTGTGAATCCAGTGGCGACAGTGCGGATGACCCTCTCAGTCGTGGCCTGCGGAGAAGGGGACAGCCTCGTGTGGTGGTGATCGGTGCCGGCTTGGCTGGCCTGGCTGCGGCCAAAGCGCTTCTGGAGCAGGGCTTCACGGATGTCACTGTGCTTGAGGCTTCCAGCCGCATTGGAGGCCGTGTGCAGAGTGTGAAACTCGGTAAGCGCCGCGCCAGTCCAGCCTCGCCACTTCCCAAGGTCACATTTTGTCCCCTAGCCCCCAGCCCTGCCTGAAATCTTATTCTTTTAGCTCCTTCCCTGGTATAAATTTTCCATCATGTATCCTGTGTGGGTGTTTTCCAGAAGTTTCCTTTGCTCCTAGCAACAGCCCTCTGAGGTGGGCATGGTGGGGCTTTGACTCCCATTGTTGGAGAACACTTACTTGGTGCATGACTTAGGGTTAACAGTGTTTAGGAGGGAAGGGACACTCAAAACTAATCTCTCTAGTCACTCGATGGGAGAGTTTCTATTTCACAAGAATGGGAATTCTGCAAGTCACTATTAGTCATCAATTTTTGAGTATGAATTAGTGTATCACAGTGAGAGCTAGCCCTAGGGCAATAGGAGCTCAGGTTAGCAGAGCTGGAAGGGGGTTTTGGGCCTTTTTATGGGTGATGTGTGGGTCTTGGGATTGTCTAGGAAAAGGATCTGTCCAGATTGTAGACTAATGAGGACCCTGGAGAAAGCAGCCAATTAAGAGACTTGCCCCAGGAGTGGGAAGATCTTTGCCAGGGGTCCTAGAGAGTGGGGAAATTGCCCGAAATGCAGCTGGAGGTCAGAGCTTTCCAGCCAACGGGGGCTCTGACCAATGAGGGGTTGAGTAGGAAGGGACCATGAAAGTGACCCAGTGAGACCACACATGGTGGCCTGGAGTGTGTGGGCTACATTGACCCTCTAGAGGCTTTTGTGTCTGTGTCTATTCTGACAGTAGGCAGCAAGGCCAAGCAGAGACTGTGTGCCCACTTGCTCAGAGAAATAGATGGTCAGGGTTAAACTAGTAGAGGCTGAGGACACACAGTGACCTTCTCTCTTCTTGCAGCAACATTGGTCACACTAAGAGTCTTCCCCTAGAGCAGTGCCTGGAAGGCATGTGTGAAGTTGTGCTGCCCTTCTCCTGGCACACTCAAGAGTGTCTGCTGGCAGTGAGGAGTGAAGTGCCATCCAAAGAACCCATAGACCTGGGGACAACCAGTGAGGAAGCCCTACGACTCTCTGCTGAGCACCTGATTGGCTGGCTGGGAGCTTTAGGGAAGGGGCGGCTCCTTTTATGATCCTGCAGTCTTGATGAGACATTCAGGGTCTGATATAGAAACAGAAGATGGGAAAACATGGCCCAGTGTCAGTGGTAGCTGATGGCTGAGCCATGCCATGCAGGGATAGCATGGTATAAAGCAGTGAGGTGGGAGAGATGGGGCTGCAGGAGGCTGAGATGGTGCATGATTGATCAATCTATTGATGATTGGGAAAGCTTCCTTGGAGGCAGGAGCTCGGGTGGACTGAGATGATGGTGGGAGTTGGATAGGTAGTGATAAGAAGGAGGGGGTAATGCATGTGGAATGATGTATGTGAGGAAGACGGAGACAGCGCCCTGCCAGGAGAGGGGTGGGCATGTCAGGGCAAATGTGTAGTGTGTGCAGACAAACAGGGCTGCAAGCCTGGCTGCAGCTGGACCTGCCACATTGTGAAATGGTAGCTGTGAACTTGTCAGTGTGAGAGCAGGGGTCAAGGACACTGTGGGGTAGGCGTGAAGATGGTGCCTGGTGCCCTTTGGATGCAGGGATGCGGCAAGGATGACAGAGTTGGAGGGTCACATGGGAGAGGGCAGGTCACATCCTCAGAGGGGGTCTGCTTTGGGCCCCTACATCCTTGCAGGTCCTGGGGATAGATGTGGGGCACTGACCTTGCTCTTGATCTTGAACTGTTCACTTTGTTCCTGCTTTTGCTGAGTATCTGGGGGCAGGAAAGGTGTGCCATGTCAGGGCTGCCTAGTGGCTGTGTGACTTGGAGCTTCCTGCTGGGCCCTGGGAAGTGTTCGTGTCCCTCCCCAGAGTACTGGTCCCTTTCTTCTTGTGTTGGAAGCTCAAAGCAGGCAAGACACTTTGGGGAGCCCCAAGCCTGAGGCTGTAATGGAAGATTAGTAATTAAATGCCCTCAATGCCCACCGGGAACCTACTGGAGGCAGAGCACTTGGTTTTCAGCTTTTGGTGCCCTCCAGTCTGCCCACTTTTCCTGGACAAAGGGGCCTATACAGTCCCATCACTTCTTCCAGAGACACTAGGAAATTCTTTATTGCCGGCTAAGGCATGAAGTTGTTTGTGTTTTTTCTGTGTTTTTGGCACATAGTTGAATATAGGGCTATTTTTAGTAACTGTCAGTTTAATTAGAAGCAACCCCAGGGAAGGGAAGTCATGAAAAAGAGGAACGCCCAGTTTCTGGGGTGAGGGGTAATATCACTATTCATGATAGTGTATCAGATAGCCATGGCTGCATAACAAACTGCCTCAAAATGTAATGGCTTAAAACAACACCATTTTATTTGCACAAATTCTGGTATTAGAAATTTGAGCAGGACTCAGGTGGTTCTTTTGCTGGCCTCGCCTGGACTCCCCTATGTGACTGCAGCCATCTGGCGGCTTGACTGGGCTGCTTTGTCTAAGATGGCCTTATACCCATGTGTCTCGTGCTTGGCACAGGCCTCTGGCTGGGCCATGTGTTTCCAGCAGGATAAGCCTGGGTTTCTTTCCATGGTTGTTATGTTCTAAGGGGGTGGGAGTGGAAGCCATGAGGCCCTTTGAGGCCTAGCTCTGAAGCCACAAACATCACTTTCATCATGTCACAAGTCTAGTCCAGATTCAAGGGATAGGGAAAGAGACTCCACCTCTCGATTGGAAGAATGGCAAAGTCCCATTGCAAAGGGGCGTGTGTACAAGGATAGGAGGAATTATTGTGACCATCTTGGCAAACAATTTGGCACACGTATATCTTGAATCAGTCCTGTAAAAACAAAATAAAACTCCAAACAGTGTTCCTATCTGTTCTTCTTTCATTGTTTCAACTTCCCTAGGAGCTAGGCAGGGAAGGAGATGAATGTGTCACAGTCCCTGCAGCATCAGAAGAGGAAACTGAGGCCCAGGCATAGAGGTGACTTGCCTCAGAGTTCTGGTACCTTGTCTGGGATTGGGTTAGTAGAACCAATTCCCAGGCTCATCCGAGGAATGAGCTTTATTTCCCCTGGAAGTCTGTTTTAGATGGCCTTGAGGAGGAATCTTTCCAGCTGGAATGTTTACCCTCTCTCCTGCCCTAGACTCACTTGGGAGGGGGCCATTTTCTGTCTGGGTGAGGGGCTTAGACTCTCAGGCCACTGGGGCTATTGAGGGATTGGAACAAGGCCAGATGGGGACCTTGGTGTTTCACGGGAACTGTTGTACCCTCAGATGCCCACAGTATTTCTCCCTAGTGGGGAAGCACCGATGAGGAAGAGGGGGTTTGGGATCCATTGTTATCCTAGAAGAATGAGGGACTGGAAAAGAAGAGCCTTCCAACTGGACCAGTGAGCTGACTTGGGGGCAAATCATAGAGTCATTTGTGTGGTAGTTATCTCGGCTAGAAAGTGGTTTTCACTAGGAACTTTCACTGAAGACTTTGGTTTGTTAGAAGGGTTAGAGGGAGACTCTAATTCCCTTCCTTCCCTGTTGTAGGGGGTGGAAGGATCTTTTTGGAGGAAGGAGGGGAAACACTGTTCTGGCCCACTCTGAAGAAGTCCCCTGCCTCTCTAAGGGCCTGTTGTTGTCACCATCAGGAGACGCCACCTTTGAGCTGGGAGCCACCTGGATCCATGGCTCCCAGGGGAACCCCATCTATCATCTAGCAGAAGCCAATGGCCTCCTGGAAGAGACAACTGATGGGGAGCGCAGTGTGGGCCGCATTAGCCTCTATTCCAAGAATGGCGTGGCCTGCTACCTTACCAACCGTGGCCAGAGGATCCCCAAGGACGTGGTTGAGGAATTCAGCGATTTATACAACGAGGTGAGGTGTGAGCAGGGCAGCTGGGTGTGGGGGTGTGGGGGGAGTTGGGAGACCTGCTGGAGTCTTCTTCATCTGGGTTGTTTTTGCATACTCTCTGGGCCTTATATCTTGAAAAACAGGGCAATGTGAGGATAAAATGAAGATGATGAATGCAGAAGTACTGGACAAGAGATTATTTCTCCAAAAGGCCTAACATCTTTTGTTAGATTTATTACCAGGTACTTGGCTGGTGGTGATTGTTATTGCTGTTGTTGTTTTGGATACTTTTATGACTGGTAATTTTTTTTTTTTTTTTTTTTTTGCCGTTTTTTCGTGACCAGCACTCAGCCAGTGAGTGCACCGGTCAGTGCTATATAGGATCCGAACCCGCGGCGGGAGCGTCGCCGCGCTGCCAGCGCAGCACTCTACCGAGTGCGCCACGGGCTCGGCCTTATGACTGGTAATTTTAAAAAACCTTTATTTTCTAATTGTTCCTGGTATATAGAAATACTTGTATAACTGATTTTTGTATATTAATTTTAGCTACCTTGCTGAATTATTATTTTCATTCTAACAATATATCTATTATGTTAATTTATTAGCTTATACTTCAATGATATTTTGGAATTTTATGTATATAATCCTACACCAAAAATAAGAATTTTGACATTTTCCTTCCTAATCCTTAGACCAGCATCATCTAATGGAACTTTCTGCAATGATGGAGATGCTTTAGACCTGTACTATCCAGTGTGCTAGTCACTAGCCACTTGTGGCTCTCAAGCACTTCAAATACAGCTAGTGAAACTGAGGAACTAAATATTTAATTTGAATTGCTACAGGTGACTAGTGGCTACTGTTTGGATAGCACAGTCTTAGACTATTTCTTTTTCTTGCCTTATTGCACTGGTTAGTATCTCAGTGCGGTGTTAGAAGTGGCAATGACACATATCCTCCTCGTTTATTCAGGTTTTAAAATTTTTTTTTTTAATTTAGTATCTTTCAATGTTTCTGTGAACTGCACTGAACAAGCAGGTATTGTGCAGGCTGTGTCTTCTAATAGATTGTCACTTTAGTTTAAGGACCCTTCACTCTTGGCCAGCAAATTGACCAGCAAGCACCTATTGTGCATTAATCTCTTGGGCATTGGACAAGAGAAATAACCCTTGCTCTGGGGGGTGGTCTCTGTTCTGTGGAGGACAGGTACACTCAGTGTCTTGTACGTACACACCAACACGGCACATTGTGTTCAGTCCTGTAGTATTGTGTGTTCTCATTCACCTGCAAAGAGACTGGATTGCTAATGATCAGATAAGAACTAATATTCTTTGAAGTAGACCTTCCTGATCTACTGGGAATCAGTCACACCCTGATTCCCAGGCTGTTGCAAGTGCTTCAAGCATGGATGCCTCTTGAGAATGAACTTCAGGGCCTATGGCTTGTTCTTTTAAATGTCCTTCAAAGTAGATCATCAACTTCTGCTGCTCAGTTTGATTTTTGAAAGCCAAGAGTGTGAGCCATAAAAAACAGGGTGGATAAGGTGGGTTATCAGTCTAGATAGTGATGCTTTGGATCAGAAGGTGTAACCATGAGGTCAAGATTTCCTTGTGTGGCCCTTAACCAATGCTGGAGGCCACCCAAAGAGGTGTGTTCTAAGCATGTGAAGCCCTGCCTGAAAATATACAGCCCCCAAAGGATGGCTTTGAAGAATCACTCATTTGAATGTGTTATATTTATTAACAACTAAGTGAGTTTGTGTAGTAGTATCATATAGAGCTTGTCTCTAGAGTAAGACTACTTTGATTGGAATACCCATTCTACCATTCATTAGCTGTGTAATCTTGGGCAAGTTATTGAGCTTCTCTGAGCCTTACTTTCCTCATCTGTAAAATAGACACAGTTGTACCTACTTCATAGTATCATGAGGATTAAATGAGATCCTGATGAAAAGTGCTTAATGAGAATTGGAATGAGTATTGCTAGCTCTCACAGACCCGTCCCATTTTCCTTGGGTCATATCGGCAAGGTGTCAGTTAACCCAAGAGAGGAAACTACGCATATGACAGACCCATGTTCAGTTAAGCCTGTTCTAGTTGGTGGTTGACACAAAGAATCATATAGATGGACTGAATTTGTTGCTCCTCAGCTGGGCATTTTGGCCTCTAGTCAACACTAGCTAAGGACTGGCTACTATGTTGCTTATCACCCAAGGAAAAAGCCCAGGGAGGAGGAGGTGGGTTGAAAGCCTGACTCCTTGGCAGTGGTCCTGGGTGAGGAATTTGCTGAGGGCTCCATTTAAGGCTAAACACCCAGCATCTTGTGACTATAGAGGAAAAACAAAACAATTTAACTCATTTTTTTTCTATATAATTTATACTTCAGAGATATGTTTAATTCATGTTTCTCTCATGGGGCGTGGGAGGGTGGACATAATGGGCTTTTCCACCCTCCTTCCTCCTGTGGCTCCAGGGCCTAGCCTAGGGCTGGGGTGCAGGGCAGACATCATGCCTAGGAATGTGACCAAGTGCAAACTCACTGTCGGAAGGGTAATACAGCATTCATCAGCACCAGCCACAGAGGTCCGGCCAGGGAGCCTCTGTTCGTCCATGTCCTGGGGGTGACAGCAGGGGGCTGTGGTCATGCTTCCATCCTGGTCACAGCCCCTCACTGATGCCAGCATCTTGCATTAAGTCCAGAGTCCTTACTTAACATGACTCTTAGCCTTTTATGCCCTGGCCCCTGCCTGCCTTTCCAGAGTGATCTCTTGCAACTTTCTCTTTCCTTGCTATCCCCTCCAGCAAGGCTGACCCACAGTATGTTTCCCAAATGCATCTCCGTCTCTTTTTCATCTTTGAGTATGCTGCTCCCTCCACCTTAAACACTTTTCTTCTCTCCCACTGCCAACCTGGATGTCTCCTGATGGTCCAGAGTTGTTGGGTTGATCTCAAAACCCCCTGAGCACTTTCCTATCCCAGCACATCATGTAGAAATGTGTAGAAACAGCCCAGTTATGGACTGTCTTCCCAACTTGAGTGCGGCAGGGGCTGGGGCCCGTGTCTTTCTTGCCTGCCATTACAACCTGTGTCTAGCACTGAGCGCAGTAAATTTTTTTTTTTTTTTTTTTTTATAAGAAAATGAAATTTATTGCTTACAGTTTCTGAGGCTGGGAAGTCCAAAGTCCATCTGTTTTTTATTTTATTTTATTTTATTTTTATTGAAACATAATTGATTATACATATTTGTGGGGTACAGAGTTGACTACCAATACTTGTATATAATATGTGATGATCAAATCTGGGTAATTAGCATATTCATCTTTATAAAACATAATCATTCTTTGTGTCCATTAACTAATTTCTCCCTAATACCTTCCTCCTCCCCCTTTCCCACTTCTTTTTTTTTTCCTTCCAGATATTATTTTGTCAATATAAAATGTGGTTGATTATTGTGGCCAATTACCGCGGTAAATGTTTTTGAGTGAATGCTGGGGTTCAGACCTGGCCTGTGGGGATCCCAGGCATACCCCAAGACTGGCTTACTTTCTTCAGATATCTGCCCCTGTTTGGGGGTCAGATATGGCAGGCAGGGGAGGCATTAGGACCTTGTTGCAAGGGACCGATCATCTTTATCTGTCCATGAGGTGTGGATTGGAGTTCTTGCTGAAATATGCCCATGATTGTGTTTCCATTCCTTGGCACACTAGGGTCTCCTCGAGATCATTCCTTCTGTGTTCCTCCCTCTCTTCCACAGCCCATCTTCCAGAAAACAGGGTGTTTTGTATGGAGCAGAACAGGACCAGGGAGGTGTCTCTGAGAGATCAAATTTCAGAGCCCTTCTGCTGTATCTCCCCCAAAACACTGGCCAGGGACAGCTCCAGGCTGCCCTGTTGGGAGACAGCAGAGCAGACACACTCTGCCAGGGCTGGCAGGGAAAGGGCTTGTGCAACGGGTTCTTGTTCTCCAGTGCAGGGGAGAGTCCACGTAGACCTGTGCAGAGCCCGTGAAGGAGTGGTTTCTTTCCCACAGACTGTCCAGGCACCAAATGTTTCTGTTGGTTCTGCCCCCATCCCTCACGGGCCTACAGGTGAGGAGGTGGCTGTCCAAGGCAGCTTGCCATCTCTGAGCTTTGGTTCTGTGGGTGCAGTTTCAGTGCATCATTAAGCACAATACTGATTCCCCAGGGGAGAGCAGCCAGGGGCTTGGCACATTTTGGGGATACTGGGGAGCCTGTACTTTTGAGTTGGGGTCCTTCTATTTGAGATGGAGGTGCAGTGAGGGAGTGTGTTCTCAGCCTCCTGGGATCTCTCTGGCAGGTCTATAACTTGACCCAGGAGTTCTTCCGGAATGGTAAACCAGTCAATGCTGAGAGTCAGAACAGCGTGGGGGTGTTCACCCGGGACGAGGTGCGCAACCGCATCAGGGATGACCCCGATGACCTGGAGGCCACTAAGCGCCTGAAGCTTGCCATGATCCAGCAGTACCTAAAGGTATCTTTGCTGTGGAGTCCAGGTGCCAGAGTGAGCAAGACTGGTTCTGGGGCAGTCTGGGTCCTGGGAGGGCTGTGCTGCTGGGAGGGCTGGCTCCCACTTCTGCCCAGCTCTGCTGATCACCCGGCTTCTCTTTGGGTCTTCCCACAGGTGGAGAGCTGTGAGAGCAGCTCACACAGCATGGACGAGGTGTCCCTGAGCGCCTTTGGGGAGTGGACCGAGATCCCCGGCGCCCACCACATCATCCCCTCAGGCTTTATGCGGGTCGTGGAGCTGCTGGCCGAGGGCATCCCTGCTCACGTTATCCAGCTGGGGAAGCCTGTCCGTTGCATTCACTGGGACCAGGCCTCAGCCCGCCCTCGGGGCCCTGAGATTGAGCCCCGGGGTGAGGGTGACCATAATCATGACACTGGGGAGGGTGGCCAGGGTGGTGAGGAGCTGCAGGGGGACAGGTGGGATGAGGACCAGCAGTGGCCAGTGGTGGTGGAGTGTGAGGACTGTGAGGTGATCCCAGCGGACCACGTGATTGTGACCGTGTCGCTGGGTGTGCTCAAGAGGCAGTACGCCAGCTTCTTCCGGCCAGGCCTGCCCACAGAGAAGGTGGCTGCCATCCACCGCCTGGGCATCAGCACCACCGACAAGATCTTTCTTGAATTTGAGGAACCCTTCTGGGGCCCCGAGTGCAATAGCCTACAGTTTGTGTGGGAGGACGAGGCGGAGAGCCGCACCCTCACCTACCCGCCCGAGCTCTGGTACCGCAAGATCTGTGGCTTCGATGTCCTGTACCCGCCGGAGCGCTATGGCCATGTGCTGAGCGGCTGGATCTGCGGGGAGGAGGCCCTTGTCATGGAGAAGTGTGACGATGAGGCGGTAGCGGAGATCTGCACGGAGATGCTGCGCCTGTTCACAGGTGCGCCCCACCGCCCGCGCCCACCCGGCCTCTTCCTCACCCGCCATCCTCTGCTAGACCCGTGGCAGCTGTCCCCTCCAAGACTGTGAAACGGAGGTGGCTGTGCCCACTGCGAGAGCTACAGCAGGGTGCCACGCTCAGCCTCGGGCTCCTGAATTACTCCCAGTTTGGAGCTTGAAGCACTGAAAACGATGGGTGCTATGTTTCTTCTCTCTTTCTAAGGGCTGATGGTAAAAAACTCAGACATCACCGCCAACTGCCCATTTCCTACTCGTACTGTCTTGCTAGGAGTTGGATTTGTGTTTTGCTCTCTGATTCTTGTAATTGAACATTTTCACCCACTGTCCCAGGAGGGCCTCACAAGAACGCCTGCCATTAGAAGGGAAAACATGATTATCTTCAGTGTTTTTTAAAATAGGGAAACTAAGGCCACAAAAGATGGGGTGTTTTGCTAGGAGTCACAGATGGTGTCAAGGAAGTACACAGCTGGAGCCCCAGCCTCCGTCCCTCCCCCTCCATCCTCCATGCCCACCCCCGGCAGCCTGTCTTCCTGAGCCCCGAGGTGGGGTGGGAGCTGGCCATTCAGATATGTCTTCTGTGTGCAGCTGTTTCTCATCCTCCCTCCCCTTGGCTCTTTGACTTCCCAACAGGGAACCCCAACATTCCAAAACCCCGGCGAATCCTGCGCTCAGCCTGGGGCAGCAACCCCTACTTCCGAGGCTCTTATTCGTACACGCAGGTGGGCTCGAGCGGGGCAGATGTGGAGAAGCTGGCCAAGCCCCTGCCATACACGGAGAGCTCCAAGACAGCGGTGAGGAGCGTGGAGGGTGCAGGGCGAGGAGGCGCATGGGGCGTGGGTATTCTGTATGTGCGTCTGGTCCAGGGAGGGTGAGGAGGGTTAGGATAGTGTTCACTACAGGGTGCTAAGGTGAAGCAGGGACGGATAGCTCCTGTAATGAAAGAGAAAAGAAGAAGAAAACGTGCACTTAACATCTGGAAGAAAAAATGGAGTCAAATCAAAACTTTAAATGCTTTCTTGAGGTTGTGAAAACTGTGCCGTTCTGTGGTCTGCTGGCCAATATGGCATTAGCCACATTTAATGTAAATTTATTTAATTAATTAAAATTTAAGTTAATAAATTAAAAGTTTAGTTCCCTGGTTGTACTAGTCACATTTCAAGTTCAATAGCCACCTATGGCCAGTGGCTACCATATTAGATTGTGTAGCTACAGATCATTTCCAGCATCATAGAATGTTCTATCGGATAGCATTGATTCAATGGAAATTTTGTCCTAATATTTTTAGGAAATTAAATTGAGAATACTGCCTCTTCCCAAAATTATGTCAGCTGTACACTAAAAAAAAATAGTAAATCTGAGAGAAATACATATTTTCGCTCCTATGAAAGTGGATTTTGAGTTTCTCCCACCAGGTGTACACGTACAATAAATGTTAAAACCCCAATAGAATTATATTTAAAACAATTCTTTGGTATAACTGGCAAAGGAGATTTCAGTCAACCACTGTGCACTGTGCCTGCCTGCCTGTGCTCAGGGGGAGAAAGAAAAGGGCTGGTAAAAGAAAAAGAGGTTCTCAGAAAGGCCCTTAGTGCTGCCATATCCATCTTCCTCAAAAGCAGACCTTCTCTTGTCACCTGCATCAGTTAGGACTAGTGCATGTAAAAAAAAGCAAAGAAAACAAAAATAAAGATGGCTTAAAAAGACAGGAGCTTACCTCTATCACATAAAAGGAAATCTGGAGGCAGGTGTCAGGACCCTATGTCATTAGCATGTGGCTCCCATCTTTAAGGCCAACTTGTGGTCCAAGAGGGCTGCAGAGGTTCCAACTCTCACATGTGCATCTTAGGCTGGAAGGAGGAGAAAAGGCAGATGGGCAGAGGAGGTGAACCCTTGGAACTGAGTCTGATGTTTCTAAGCAACAGTATACTTGAAGCTCATTGGCCAGAACTTAGTCACATGACCATACCTAGCTGCTGGAGAGGCTGGGCCACATTTTATTTTAGATGTTAATGGACCCAGTTAAAAATCAGGGCTTTGTTAATGAGAAGAGGAGAATGGGTGGAGGTGGGAGTAGGCAGCTTGTGCTCTGCCACAGTATACACCCCCCTTCCAGTTTAACAGCCTCAGTGGCTCCTTGGTGGGTTACAGCCTGACTACTCAGAGTGGGTGGTCTGTGGACCGGCAACTGCCTCACCTGGGAGCTTGTTAGAACTGCAGACTCTCAGCCCACCTCAGACTGCTGAATTAAAAACCACAGTCTATCAGGATCCACACTGGTGGCTTTGCACATTCAGCTTGAGACGCACTGGGATAAAGTCCAAGTGCAAGCTTGCGATGCAAGAACTTGTACTTTGCCTGGACCTCACCTGGATGGCCTGCTTTCTCAAGGTTGAGCCCTGGCTGTACTACAGTTCTCATGGTTTCCCAAATAAGGCTGCCTCAGTGCATTTTTGCCCCTACTTTTCCCTCTGTCTGAAATGTCCTTTGCCTGTTTATTCGCCCAGCATCTTCCAAGAGCCAGTCCAAAGGTCCTGTCCTCTGGGAAGCTTTGTGGGATCCCCCCGACAGCAAGCCTCTTCTCTGGGCTTTCAGCGCCTCGCCCAAACACCCATCACGTCACGTATGACGCTGTTTAGTAATTGGGTTTCGTGTCTGGCTTCCCCACCAGCATGGAAGCTCCACAAAGCAGCAGCCCGGTCACCTTTTATCTTCCAAGTGCCCAGAACAGTCCCTGGACTCTAATAGGGGCTCCATAAAGGTTTGTTAAATTACCACCTAACTTTATTGAGTGCTTACATTCTTCCACGTTCTGAGTGCTTTAGGTACATGATTTCACTTAATCCTGATGACCACCTTCAGAAGCAGGTGGTATAAACCTGTTTGGCAGATGAGAAAATCAAGGCTTAGGAAGGTTAAACCGCTTGCCCTGAGTTCACTGGTAAGAGGCACAAGGAGCCTTTGAGACTGCAGAGCCTGGACTCCTAACAGCCTCAGGACAGAAAGATCTGAGGCCTGGGCATTTGGGGAAGCAGAAGGGAAGGTGGCCAGGTGGGAAGGGCAGCTCCTCATCCTGTGGAAGGAGCAATACCTGCATCTTGATCTTCTCTGATTTGTAGTATGGATGGGTGGTGAGGAGGGATGGGAAGCCTCTTGGTGGCTCCTGCTGTCCCTCCACCCCCACCTACCTTTCCCCCCACCCAGCCCATGCAGGTGCTGTTCTCAGGTGAGGCCACCCACCGCAAGTACTACTCCACCACCCATGGTGCTCTGCTCTCTGGCCAGCGTGAGGCTGCCCGTCTCATCGAGATGTACCGAGACCTCTTCCAGCAGGGGACCTGAGGGCCATCCTCATTGCTGAGCGTGTTCCTTGAAGAACCACTAACTCGTGACTGCCGGCCCCTGCCCCTTGCTGCTGCGTGCTCCTAACTTCCTACTCCTCTGTAGAATAGATTTATACCTTTGGTAGAGCTAGACACCCTGATGGGCTCCAGACCCAGTCCTGTAGCTTTTCCTTTTCCCCAAGCTGGGTGGTGACCAGGGTGGGGCCCACTGCCGATTTACCTCTGTGCCCAACCGCTGGCCTCCCACTGGCCTCCCGTGCCTCCCCTTCTCTCCCATCTAGTTATTGTAAGTGCCTTCAATACTTTGCATTTTGGAATAATAAAAGAGGCCACCCTTCCTTTGCTCCTCAGCCTCTGTGTGTGTGTGTGTATTGATCACACTCCCTTTGAGTGAGGGGATGGTGAGGGGAGCCATGGTCTGGCTCTGCCCCCAGAAGGGAAAGTGCCTGCCTTTACTGGAAGGGGTACCCACTCACCCCAGTCTGTTTGTGGTGTTTACCTTCCTGCCGGCCAGCGAGGCCTCTTGGGAATAAGGGCCTCTCACTGCCTGGCCCCTGCTCCTTCAGGACTGGCCTGGGTCTGCTACTGGCCTTTGCTGGACTTCTCAGAGCTTGAATGGATGACAAGCTACATGGAGTGAAGGTGAGTTTCATGGGAGGGGACACCAGTTATGGCTCTGTGCCAAGCTCAGATGTGTTCATTATTGATCAGTGTCACCTGGCAATGGGGCTGTGGATCTGGCTCTTGGGGTGGCTGCTTTTGAACCTCTGGGAAGGAAGATAGTCTGCCCATTTTTTTTGGCAGGGGGGATATCCTAAATGTTGCCCACCCACTATGTTCCAAGGCTTGCCACTTATTGGGGGGTAGACTTTTTTTTTCTGAGTGAAAATACACGCACTCCCTTATATACAGTCACCCACATATACATATACACATATACCCACTTACCCACATGCAAACATATGCACACACATGCACTTCTGCATCTACACACATACTTATATGCATGTGTACACTCCCCTGTACGCTGCACATGCACATGCCTACACATACACACAACCACACCTACACACACTAGTGCAGAACCTTAAAGAACATTTAGTCATTTTCTTACTCCGGGTTTCTAGTGATAGAATTTGCATTCTATAGAGTTGAGGGGGTGGAGTGGTAGGGAGGAGTTGTGAAAAGCTGGCCGGGCCCCTCCGGTCTAACTCCATGTGAGCTTAGGCTGGATCCTCTGCTCAGACACTTAGGGCCTGCCCTTGATAGACTCTACATTCTCTCCCCAAGTTATGATGGGGATGTCCAACACACAGACACGCCTGTACACACACCGCCATGCACACACACTCACGTCCATGCATGTACCTAACGGGCATCTTGCTTTGCTAGGGTTGCTCCACCAGAAATCTTCATGGAGTTTATGGCAGGGATTTATATCCATCTGCTGGCATACCTTTAAAAATTATAAGTGCTGTATATATATTAAAACATTTTTGAATAGGGGATCTGTCCATGTGGTTCAAGTCCAAAAGCTATGTAAGGATACATTGAAACATCCCCTCCCACAGCCCCATGTGTATCTATTCCTAGATATGTCAGTATAAAGATATACCATTCTCCCTCCTTTTTATACAAAAGTGCTGAAGTATTTATTGTTTTCCTACATTTTGCTTGTTTTAGTTAACAATATTTCTTGGACATCTTCCCATAACAGTACTTAAATAATGTACATTTGGACTTTACTTTGGTCAAAACGTGTCTATCTCCTCCTTGACCTAGAGTTACTTGACAGGAAGCCGCCTTCTATCACCTGCATGTTGGGAGGCACTGGTCCACCTCTGTCCCTCCCCAGTTCCTGGATTTCCCTGCCAACTACAGTGGGATGGACAAAAGCAGCCCTGTCAGAGAAGTGGGAGACAAAAGTAATACACAGGTTCTCAGGGTTCAGGTGTAGGAGTTCCAAAGGACTCCATGGAGGTAAAAGGGCTGGGAATGTTTATTTGGTGACTGCATGTTGGGAGCTTCGGGTGTGGGTAAGAGGGAGGGAGGGCCTATTCACTTAGTGCTGATTGCCTGCTGGGCGGGATGTCAATGGCACACGCTGGGCACACAATGTCTTGATTTGACATGGTGCCAACTCCGGCTAGGGAGGGCGATTTATCCCTGTGGGAAAATGAAACCTCAGACAAGAAAGCTGCCCAAGGTCACTCAGGTAGGTGGTGATTCTGAGACTTGACCTCTGAGGTCTGTCTGGTTCTGCAGTGCAGGCTCATTCCATGGCACGATTGAGTAGAGGCCATTGGTGGAGAGTGGACATGGGTGCAGCCACACTGGGAGACTGTGTGGCAGATTCTATTTTGGCTGTTAAGCTATGTGCCTGCCAGCATTTTGACTCCTGGGTACACACCCAAGAGGAATGAGCGCAGTTGTCCCTCAAAGCTGTGTCCCAAAACATTCATAGTGTTGGGGTTTAGAAAACGATACCCCAAAACACAGCACTTTAGCCTGCCGAGTACTTTGGAATGAAGAACATTGAAAGGGCCTAAGAAGCAAATTCTCTTTCTGACCTCCTGCCCTTCTTTTTCCTGCACCCCATCCTCCCCCAAGGCAGGCCATAGAAGCTAGTATTCTTCTTCCCCGGTGCCAGCCATAAAACCTAGAAACATTACTCTAACCTTCCACTGCCTTTCTGTCTTGGAGCTGGCCATGAAGAAATTCTTTGAGGGCTGGCTGGTTAGCTCAGTTGGTTAGAGTGCGGTGTTATAACACTAAAGACAAGGGTTCGGATCCCCAGACCAGCCAGCCACCAAAAGCCCCCCAAAAAACCACAATACAAAACAAAGAGAAATTCTTTGACCTATCTTGCCTGATAGTAGGACTTAAGGCCTTCGTTCCAGAGAGGTTCTGTCCTATACCCAGGGGGAAGGGAGGCTGCACAAAGAGGCCAAGAAGAATCTGAACAGACAGGCCTTGCTGGTTTGCCCACTTAGTCTATTAGGGTTAGATTATCCCTTTTTGTTCAATCAGGTTTCTGCATTCCTGTTCATTCTTTATAGAATATGAGTATAAAAATGGACAGTTTTCCCTTGGGTCTTTTGGTCTTCATTTCTGAAGGCTCCTGTGTCATGTAAAACTTTGATTAAATAAATGTGTTATGCTTTTCTCTTGTTAACCTGTCTTTTGTTATAGGCACGTCAGCTGCGATCCTTATGATGGGGATTGCACCTTTTCCACCCCATGATAACAACATGGTTGTTAATAGCAAAAAACTAGGAACAGCCCAGATGTCCGTCAATGGAAGAATGAATAAATTGCAGTGCATTCTTGCAGTAGAATGCTACACAGCAATAGAGAGAAATGAATGGGCGTTTGCAACAGCATGGGTTAATCTCAGAAACATTGTGGAGTGAAAGAAGCCAGACACAAGGCTATATACTGTTTGCTTTCTTTTATATGAAGTTCAAGAACCACAAAACTAATCTATGGTGTTAGAGATGAGAGGGTGGGGGTAGTGACTGGGAGGGGGTATGGGGGAACTTTCTGGGGTTACAGAAATGTTCCATATTACTGTTCTGGGTAGTAGTTGCACGGGTTATATACAGTGGTAAAAATGCATTGTTATATTGTGAAGATTTATGGACTTTTCTGTATGTATAACAATTTAAAGTTTACAAAGTGTCTGAGGACACCCTCCCTGGCGCTGCTGTCCCAAAGCATGGCTGTGTTGTAGCTAATTTCCTTCTTGCAGCAGAGATGAGTTATCTTGAGAGCAGATAAAGGGAGGAGGGACCTCCTTATGCCCCACCAGTTGCTGGGTGATAAGGACTGATTTTGTCACTGTTTGCCACACCCTATTGCCTGCATCTGCATCTGCAGCCACATGAGGGAAATTGAGGTTCCTAGGACTTGTATGAGGCTGTGCAAGGCCATGTAGCTCAGATAGGATGTGATCTCATAGTAAGGGACAGCCCTGGGAGGAAGCTCAAGGGGGAGCCTTGGGACACACAAGTGGGGACAGGTGGGGAAGGTGGCCCTGAGGAGACTGCCAAAGCAGCCAGCCCTCCTTTGTGCTGCTTCCACATCAAATAAATTGCATAATGTGGGGAGTGTATATGATTTACAGCTCTGAAAAACAGATTCAAGGCAGAAGAACTAGGAAGTGCAAGAGCCATTCAGAAACGAGGAGAGACTAGATGTACCAGGGAGGAGTTCCATGCTGTGATTGAGTTTCTGAAGCAGACTTGGCATTGACTGAAACCCAAAAAGCTCTATCAGGGGTGGCAAATGTGGCATACTTGGGCAGCAGCCATGGCAATTCCCATAGCCTGGTAGAAGTTTGCCTGGACAGGTAAGTTCTTTCCTGCACTGGATTCTATGTAGAATTGGTTGCATGGTTTCTTGTGCTGTGGGCATCTGGAAGTCCATTGTGAATGTTTTCAGTTGTGGCTCTGTGGAAGCCTCAGAAATGTTCCCTCAAAGCGCCTGGGGTACTTGGCAGGCACTGTCTCTGTCTGCCTTTGCTGCTTTGTGACAGGTGAGCAGTATTTTATCACCTACGTCATGGGAGCTGCCTGGGGTGTCTGCCTCTCCCACAAACAAGTGTAGGAGGGAAGCGCCTCTGGTTCAAGTCACACTGCATTTTCTTGGGCCTGTTGGGATGAGCTCAAGGATAACCCCAAGGTCCAGAGTGAGGTAAGCTGCTGGCTCAGTTCTTGAGAATTGCCTATCTAACGATCTGCTAAACGTAATGGCAGAATTACAGGAGGCTATGTTTTCTTATAATGAGTGGCTGGGCTGTTGAGGCTGCTTCTGATTTGTGTAGGGCAGCCAAACTATCAACATGCTGGAAAAGTTGTTGCCCTACTAAGATCTCCTGGCATCCAGGAGATCTAACCTCATGTTATGCATTTAATATAAGAAAGGAAGGTGTTGGTCACAGCCCTGTCTCATCTGATTTAACTGGAGGTTAATGGATGCAAAAGCCGTCTCACTTCCCATGATTTTAGCAGGGGTTGTTTAACATGGATTTTGCAGGAGTGTTCAAAACGTGGATTTCTATCAGCGAATGCAAAGTGTCAGACATTTTATTTTTGCAAATCAGTGTTTTTGAACTGTGTTTATTACTGCAAACTCAGCAATTTCAATCTATGGAATTGGATATTTCCTCTTTATGTCACCGCAGACCCCACCACTCCTGTTTTTCTTAGATCTGTCACTTTCTTTGTGACAGTTACACAGTCATCTATTCATCTCCAGTTCAAGGCCATGTGGCCACCTGAGTCTTATGACTGTTTTCATTTGTGAGCTACTTCAGTGTCCTTACCAGCTCCACGAGCCATTGGTTCCCCTTCTTTTGCCTGAATCAGTTTGGGTGAGATTTCATTCACTTGTGATCAGTCCTGACTAATTACAATTGATTCCAGGAATGGGATTTTACATTTGGTCTATCATTTCAGTTGGTCTCTTTCTAATACCCTCAACTCTCTTTCTCCCTGTTCTGTTAAAGCCAGTCAACATAATCTCAATTATAGATCAACCCACAGCTATGTGTGGGTCACCAACAGGTACTTCTGGAGAAAAACACAGAGCCACCACCTGCCAGCCAAAATAAAGCAAAGCAAACAACATAACACTGCCTACAGGATCTTTCCATGGACTTAACATGTCCAGAGCAGAACTCTTGATCTTCTCTTTCCCAAATCTAATCTACCCCTAGCCTTCTCTATTTGAATATAAGTGGTATAAGTCATACCACTCTTTGGCTCAGGGCAAACACCTGAGTCATCATTGACTCCTCTTTTTCTTTCATACTCCACATCTGATCATCAGATTTTCCATCAGCAGATCTTGTGGCTCTGCCTACAGAACACTTCCTGAACATGGTCACCTTGCACCTCCCCCACCGCTCCTCCCATCTCTGCCCTGGAGGCTGCAACAGCCTCGAAGTGGTGTCTCTTCCACACTGCCCCTTTTAGCCTGTTCTCTGCACGGCAGCCAGGTGAGCCTTTCAAAATACGAATCCAGCCATGCTGCCACCCTGGTTTCCAATGACAACAATTACATTAAGCATCAAAGGTGATGTCCAACGCCCTGTGTGATCTGTCCCCCAGCTACCACCTCCTGCCCCTCTCCCCTTCCCTGGGCCCTGGCTGTCCTCTTTGTCTAGAATGCTTCCCCCCAGACATTTGCAAGGCTCTTTCACTTGCTGCTTTCAGATCTCTACTCAGATGTCACTTCTCCAGGAAGACCTCCCTGAGCACCCTGTTTTCACAGCCTCCTGTACTCTGCTCCCTCGCCCTGCCTGTTTCTTCGTAGTCCTTCTCTTTCCCTGATGTTTCTTTGGTGTTTGTATATTTGTCTGTTTCCCACATACCACTAGAATGTACGTTCCGTGTTCACTGCTGCATGTCCAGTGTCTCCCAGATAATGCCTGGAATAATGATAGGTTATCAATATTTGCAGAATGAATGAACAAGAGAATGAAGAAGCCAAGATACATGGTGCCAATCTGGACACCCCACCCCCACTGTCAACAGGCAACATGGTCTCCTGCTTCACAGACAAACTAGAAGCCACCTGGAGGCAACTTCTTCATCTAATCAACAAGCTCAGGTTTCGTCCCCCTCCTTTGGGACCTTCCTCCTAACACAATGGGAGGTGAGGCTCTTGCCTCTCCTAGGGTGATCCTTCACCTGTGCATCCCATGCCCCAAACACAGGGACCTTGCCTTGTCTCTTCCACTCTTTCCCTTCCACATTTCCATATGCTCATGTCTTTGCCATCATCCACCTTCCTGTGGCTACCACCTTCCTCTGCTCTCCTTCACAGCCAAGCTTCACAATAGCATTTTCTACACTTGGTCTCTTTGTAACCTCACTCTCTTCACCATAGCAGTGTAGAGGGAGACCCAGGAAGGGCCAGGCTGGCTCCCCTTCTCACTATGGCTGGGAGAGGTGGGGGAAGTAGCCCGGGCCTCCAGGAGCTCTGGAAGCAAGGGCAGCCTCATGGGCTGAACCACATCCTCTGGTGCCATCTGCTGGCCATGTGGGAACACAGCCCTCTTGCTGCACCCAGAGCATCTGTGTCCTAGATTCTCTGAGCGTTTCTAAATTCAAACAAATGACAGACAAGCAAACAACGTTAAATCACAAGTGCCTTTAATTAATGTTGAATAAACGAATAAGATAGTATTATAGATTATTATACAGTATCATTGATTTTTTTCATTCTTTTTTTTTTTTTTTTTGTCTTTTTCGTGACCAGCACTCAGCCAGTGAGTGCACTGGCCATTCCTATATAGGATCTGAACTGACGGTGGGAGCGTCCAGCGCTCCCAGCGCCACACTCTCCTGAGTGCGCCACAGGTTCGGCCCTTTTTTTTTTTTCATTTTTAACACTAAAAAGAGGCCTCGTTGGACTCTAAGATGAGATACGAGGGGTCTTCAAAAAGTTCATAGAAGGATTCATATTATCTCTTTTAATTCAAGTTTTTCACGGACTTTTTGAAGTATCCTTGTATTTTCTTTTGTTCATTTGTTCATTCATTCATTCATTCTTTTATTCATCCATCAGTTGTTTAATGCTTTCCTTTTGTATGCCAGGCTCTGTGATAAGAAAGTTTAATTATGCTTCAAGAAATAAGTTCGCTAAATAAATAAACAGATAAGAAACGTGACCTTATTTTGCTCCTCAAGTGAAGCTGGACTTACAGTCTGTATATGTAATAATTATATGTGTGGAGGTAAGTAATGTGGATGTGAGGAATAAGTCTTAGGTGTAAATATATCTACTGTGTCACATCAAATCTGACTTCCTCCTGGGGACAAAATAAAGTCCCATTTCTAAAAAAATAATAAACATTTGTTAGAAGTCTAATTGTATACAGTAATACATGGATCATGAATGTATGGCTTTATGAATTTTGACACTACCCATGTAACTAGCACCCAGATCAAGAAACAGAATGCCCTTGTGCCCCTTCCAGTCACTCCCCCACCATGGGTTATCACTATTTGGCTTCTAACACCTTAGTTTAGTTTGTGCCTGTTTTTGTACTTCATGAAAACATACCCTGTTCTATGTGGTTTCTTTAGCTTGTAATCATGTCTGTGAGATTCATCCATGTTTTGTGTAGCAAGCATGTCTTCACTCTCACTGCTGGGTGTTTTCCATTGTGTGATAAGCCACGATTTACATATCCATTTTCCCAGTGATGGACAGTGCGGTTGTTTCAAGTTTTTGGCTATTAAAAACAGTGTGGCTATGAATATTCTAGTATCTATTTTCTGGTAAATATATATATATATGCATTTCAACTGGGTATGTTCCTAGGAAAAGAACTGATGGGGGAGTATGATGAGTACGTTTAGCTTTACAAGTTCAAGGTGTAATGGCTTTACGCTCCCACAGTCCACAGGGGAGGGAAGTGTAGTATTTCTCCCTGATTTCCCACCAGAGGTATTGACACTCTTTGTTATTCATCTTTGTTCTCCTCTCCCTGAGAAAATTAGTTGAGCCTCTTTCTAGTTAATCTCACAACAGCAAATGTCCAGGAGACCCCCCCAGCCCTCATTTCTACCAAAGCATCCTTGGAGGGTGCCTGGGGATATCACACATACCAGGGCAGCCAGCACTAGGCCCCAGTTACTAAGTTCAGTGAGAAGAGGCCCTGGGACCTTCCAAGGGTGGCTGCCAGGCCCTGTCCATTCCCATCAGGTTAAGTTGACTTTTTACCCTCTACTGTGGTCCTCGACAGTCCAGCCATTGTCTGCCCTGGCCAGGGGGGTGAGTCAATGGTGATGGGACCGGAATCACTACCTCTGTTTCCTTTGTGCAGTGAACACTGTTTTCTTCTCTCTGTCTCCTCCTCCTTTTCATTTCCATTTTGTGCAGGATTATTTGTATCATGCCATATGAAATCCCAGTGAAACAGCTTTGCTTATTGCCCACACCCTTGCTATTCCAAGAGTGGTCCCCAGACCAGCAGCCTCAGCATATTCCCAGAATTTACTGGAAATGCAGAATCTCAGACCTCTCCTCCGACCAGAATCAGAATCTGGTCATTTATGTGCACATTTGGGTCAGTCTGGACTAACCACCTCACTGATGAGGATGCTTTTCAGACAGCAGGCGTCACTCACTGTCATTTACTCAGTAGAGCTCCTGGCTCTCTCCTTCCGGGGAGAGTTTGCCCATCTTTAAGTTATCTTGCAGGCAGGTATTAGGTCTTCCCAACAGCCTTGTGACTGTGGGAGGGCTGGGATGGCCTTCTGCTTCTTTTGTGTGTCTAGAGCCTTGCTCTTCACATTGTGTTCAATGGATCAGCATCATTGGCCTCACCTTGGGGGGAGCTTGCCAGAGATTCAGAATTCCAAGCCCCATCCCCGGACCTGCCAAACCAGAATGCGCATTTGTCAACAAGGGCTCCAGGTGACTTGATTGCACAGTAAAGTCAGAGATGTGCTGTCTGTACCACGGGTTCCTCATCCTGGCATTAGGATCATCTGGGGGAGATTTAAAACCAGGCTTACTTTATAGTTATGTTTCCCACCCTTGGCTGCACATCAGAATCACCTGGGGAGCTTTAAAAGCCATGAACACCCAGGGCCCCCCCCCAGCCTCTCTTTAAATCAGCTTCACCCCTGTGTTCTTCAGTGTTGGCAGCTGCCCCGGCCTCAAATTCCATTAGGGGCTTCCTTGTGGCTTTTGCTACCATAATGGCTTTTACTCCACAAGTCAGGGAGCCAAGCTGGTGAACTAGACCATTGCTGCTATGCTTTGAATGTGCCTCCCCCAATTTTATGTGTTGGAAACTTAATCTCCAAATTCATATGTTGATGGTATTTGGAGTTGGGGCTTTGGGGGGTAATTAGGATTAGATAAGGTTATCAGGGTGGGGACTTTGTTGATGGACTGGTGGTTTTATAAGAAGAGGAAGAGAGACCTAAACTGCCATGTTATAATGTGGCAAGAAAGCCTTACCAGATGCTGGCCCCTCAATCTTGAACTTTCCAGCCTCCAGAACTGTAAGAAATACATTTCTTTATAAATTACCCAGTCTGTGGTATTCTATAATAGCAACAGAAAACAGACTAAGACAATCAATTGCCAAGGACATCTCTCTAGCTGTTCATGCAGGAATTGAGGAACTAACCCTGGATGGGTCCCGACTTCTTAGGTTACCGCAAGACAGACTTGGGACAAAGCTCCATTAACTTTCTACCTGCATAGCCCCTACTCTGACCAGAATTTTTTGTTTCTGGAAGTTTTTCTTTTTTTTTTGTAGTGAACAATCACACGGTACTTCTGTGGAAGGAGGATGTTTACAGAACAGAGCTTGTGGGGTCACAGAAAGGTTCTTAGTCAGGTGTACCCAGCCTCCCTTCATTCAAGGGGTTCCAGGACAGTGAACTTACCCAGATGAATCCATTTCACAGGTTACGCCATATTCCAGGAGTAACTTTTTGAATAATTTGTCACAATTTCTATTTCCTTAAATTTGCCATTTTATGTCCTTGGACAGTTATTATATTACAACAAATTCTCTGCCATCAAATTTTCACAGCACAATTTAATAAAAAAGCACAGCAGTGCCTGTGAGGCATGGAGATTGCTTTCTGAATCATCAAAGAAAGATTTGATTAGAAACCGTTGCTATGTCTTTTAAGTCTCTTTTGGTCTCTAACAATCCTCCTTCCTTTTTAACCTCAACTTTTTATATTGACGTGTAGCACTGGGAGTCCAGGACAGTTCTCCAGGTGGCCTTGGACTGACCCAGTTCTCCCTGCTTTCTCGCTTGTAGTTCTCAAGAATTACCATGGAATGTGCTGGCAGTGCAACATCCTGGGATAAGGAGGGACTGACTGGGACAGCCTGGACTCTGTTCCAGTCCCCCCTCCACCGAAACAAAATGTCCTTCAGTGCTTTAGTGCAGCGATTCATATTACCCTGGGGTATAAAACCCAGAGTGGGCTGTTTCTGGGGTCACTCAGTGGTGCTGCAAGTGGGACATGTGTAGTTGAGACTCCATCTGCCCCTGGCAACTTTCCTGAGCCTTGAGGTACCAAGTTGCAGTGAATCCTAGGCATCTGTTGTCCTTTGGTGCCTATCTGTAAGCGATAAATCCGCTTTGTGCAACATGCTGTGTATGTGGGTGTTTTGCCTCACCGGACTCACACAAGTTGGTAACAAGTACACAGTGAGCCTGCTTCACATAGAGAATTACTTGAAATATTAATGTTTAGTGAATGAACGATCAGAGTGAACAGTTTTGTAACAACAGCCAGGCTAAGAAATAAAACACTGCCAGCACTACCAAAGCCCCTTTCGTGAACTTCCCAAACACAGGCTTGTCTCTCTGCCTCAGAAGACTTGATTTCTAACATTATCATTTTTTATTTGTTTGCCTGTCTCGAATTTTCCATAATTGGAACTACAGAAAGTATTCTTTTGGGTTTGGCTTCTTTTAAGCCTTATGTTCATGAAATTCATCCATGTTGTTATGTGGATGTAGTTCATGCATTCTTATACATAATACAATTTTGTTTTTTAAATGGACATCCGGTTTGTGGCTATTATGAATAAATATCACTATGAGCAAGCTCGTTACATAGTGCATGTGTGAACACATTTTGACTGGTATGTGCTTGGAAGTAGAACTGATGGCTCATAAAGTCACTTCAACTTTAGGTGATAATGCAAACCAGTTTTCCAAAGTGGTTGTACCAACGGACAGACCCTCCAGCAGGGCAGGAGACCTCTAGTTGTTGCCCAACCTTTCTTGTAAGGTCCTTGTCTGGTTTTAGAATCAAGGGTTTTCTGGCCTCATGAAATGGATTTGGAAGTGTTCCCTCTTTTTCTAGTCTTTGGAAGACTAGAAGATTGGTGTTACTGCATCCTTAACTGTTTGGTTGCATTAACAGGTGAAGCCATTTAATTTTGGAAAGTTTTAAATTGCAGATTTAATTTATTTCTTCATTGTAGGATTCTTTATATTTCTTTTTTTGGAAGACATTTTGTAAGTTGTGTTATTAAGAAAATTTGTTTATTTCACTAGGTTTTCAAATTTATTGGCTTAAATTTTATACTATCCTTTTATTATCTTTTTATATCCACAGATTATAGTGATTTCCATCTTTTTAATCCCGATGTTAACCATTGATGCTTTCTCTCTTTTTTTCTTGTTCAAGCTCAGAAGAAAATAATTTTGTATCATTTTAAAGGAAGCAACTTTTGGCTTTGTGATGCTCTCTTTTGTAAGTGGATTTTCAATTTTATTAACTATTGTTCTTATTTTCTTTTATTCTACTTTCTTTAGGCTTAATTTTCTGTTCTTTTTCTTTTTGAGGTGAATGCTTAGCTTACTGATTTTGGCTTTTTTTCCTTTCTAACATGTGATTTTTTTTCACGTTTTAAAAATTAAAACATAATTGATTGTACATATCTGTGGGGTACAGCATTGAATATCAATACCTGTGTGCAACATGTGATGCTCAAATCAGGATAATTAGTATATTCAACATTACACACTAATCATTTTTGTGGCACATTACCAATTTCTCACTAACCCCTTTCCCCTTTCCCACCTCTGGTGGCCTCAGTTCTGTTCTCACCTTTTGAAAGTTCAATGAATTATTGTGATTGTTGTATCTTTCCTTTTTTTTATTGTTTATTTTCTCACTTATGAGTGAGGACATGTGGTATTTTTCTCTTTCTGTGCCTGGCTTATTTCACTTAACATAATTTTCTCTAAGTTCATCCATGTTGCTGTGAATGGCAGAATTTCATTCTTTTTTATGGCAGAGTAGTATTCCATTGTGTAAATATACCACATTTTCCTTATTCCAGTCATCCATTGATGGACATTTAGGTTGATTAACTCTTGGCTATTGTGAATAGAGCTGTGATAAACACGGGAGTGCAGGTATTTCTTAGACATGATGATTTCCATTCCTTTGGATATATACCCAGCAGTGGGATTGCTAGATTGTATGGCAGTTCTATCTGTAGTTGTTTGAGGAGCCTCCATACTGTTTTCCATAATGACTGCACAAATTTACAGTCCCACCAACAGTGTAGGAGTGTTCCCCTTTCTTGGCATCCTTGCCAGCATTTGCCTAACATATGCATTTAAAGCAATACATTTTTCTGTAGTCATGGCCTTGACTTCTTACCATAAGTTTTGATGTCTGCAAGATCTGTAATGATGTCCCATTTCATCCCTGATATTAGTAATTAGTGCTTTCTCTTTCTTTCTTTCCTTTTGGTTCACCTTGTTAGAGGTTTATCACTTTTATTGATTTTCTTTTTGGTTCACCTTGCTAGAGGTTCATCACTTTTTTTTCCAAAGAAACCAGCTTTTTGTTTCACTGATTTTTTTCCTATTGTTTTCTGTGTCATTGACTTCTACTCTTATCTTTAGTATTTCCTGCCTTCTGCTTGATTTGAGCTTAATTTCCTCTTCTTTTTTTCTAGTTTCATAGGGGTCAAATTATTGATTTGAGACATTTCCACTTTTCTAATGTAAGAATTTAGTGCCATAAAATTTCCTCTCAGCACTGCTTACTGTGTGTCCCACAAATTTTGCTGTGTCATATTTTTATTTTCACTCAGTTCAATGTATTTTTTGATTTCCCTTGCAACTTTTCTGTGACCCATGAATTATTTAGAAATGTGTTTTTTAGTTTCCAGGATTTTACTTTCCAAGATTTTCCTATTATTCTTCTGTTATTGATTCCTATGTTGATTCCACTTTGGTTGGGGAACACACTCTATATGATTTCAGTTCTTTTAAATTTGTTCAGGTTTGTTTTATAGCCCAGGATATGGTATATGATTTTAGTATATGATCAATGGTGCTTGAAAAAAAGGTGTATTCTGATATTGTTGGATGGAGTGTTTCATAGATGTTAATGGTTAATGATGTTGAATTTCTATATCCTTGCTGATTTCCTGTCTAGTTTTATCAATTGATGAGAGAATAGTGTTGAAGTCTCCAACTATAATTGTGTTTATTTCTTCTTTCAGTTTTATCAGTTTTTTTATTAGTATATTTTATTTTTTAGAACAGTTTCAGACTTACAGAAAAAGTGAGCAGATTGTACAGTGTCTCCCCTTCTACTAATATTTCCTGTTATTAACATCTTGCGAATGTATGGTATGTTTGTTACAACTAATGATCCAATATTGATGCACTATTATTAATTAAGGTCCATCACTTACTCAGATTTCCTTAGTTTTTCCTGATGTCTTTTTTTCTGTTCAAGAATTCCACCTTACATTTAGTTGTTATGTCTTCTTAGGTTGTGTGGTGTAATATGAAATATGTATTTGGTCTTTGTCCCCAATTCTTGTCACAGAGCTCCTAAAACCCTCAGAATTTCCTGAGTGATAGTGTCTTTTGTTATTCATAATGAGCCCCTTTTGATCACACTTGAATTTATGCTAATGCGGTGACTTAGGGTGGGACCCCCTAAATAGCTTTAGGATGGGGCCAGTCCCCAGAAAGACCAAATGATTAGAGGATGACAACATTGAAACTTTCGGCCCCACCCACCAAACTCCAGGGAATGTGGGTGGCTAGAGATTAAGCTCTAAAAATTCTGAAACAACGAGATCTGATGAGCTTCCTGGTTGTTGAACATGTGGAGGTGATGGGAGGTTGGCGTGCCCAGAGAGGGCATGGAAGCTCCCCCAACCCCCATACCTTGCCCTACGCATCTCTTTATCTGGCTGTTCATCTGTATCCCTTATAATATCCTTTATAATAAACCGGTAAATGTAAGTAAAGTGTTTCCCTGAGTTCTGCGAGCCATTTTAGCCTATTATTGAACCAAAGGGGGAAGGTCATGGGAACCCCAATTTATAGGTTGGTCAGAAGCACAGGTCACAACCTGGGACTTGTGACTGGTGTCTGAAGTGGGGGACAGTCCTGTGGGACTGAGTCCTTAACTTGTGGGATCTGATACTATCTCCAGTAGATAGTGTTAGAATTGAATTGAATTATATGGCACCCAGCTGGTGTCTGTTGGAGAATTGCTTGTTGTGTGGGGGAAAAACCTTCATGTATTTGGTCACAGAAGTGTTCTGTTTTGGGTGTGAGAACAAAAATAAAAACAAACTGTTTTTGGTTCCTTTTGGCTGTAATATTTTCTTAAACTTTCCTTGTTTTTGATGACCTTGACAGTTTTGAGGAGTTCTAGTCAGGTATATTGTAGGATGCCCCTGTATTGGAATTTTAAAAATGTTTTCCTCATGATTTGACTGGAGTAATGGGGCTTTTGGAAGGAAGATCACAGAGGTAAAGTGTAGTTTTCATTGTATAATAAGGGTACATACTATCCACATGATTTAGGATTATTGATGTTAACCTTGAACACCTGGCTGAAGTAGTGTTTTTCAGGTTTCTCCCTGTAAAGTTATTCTTTTTTCCTCCCTTCCATACTATACTGAGTGGATACTTACATGAAGTATGGTCATACAATGAAATGCTGTCTATTAATTAAAAGGACTAAACCAGATCCATAATTTAAACATGAAGAGTTTTCCTGTTATATGTACAAAAAGCAAATTGCAGGAGAATATGTACAGTGTGATTCCATTTATCTAAAAATACATGTGCAGACAAAATACTACATAATTTACATTCACATATTATATATGTAGAAATATTGTTTAATAATTTAGAAGGACAAACACCAAATCTGAGAGGTGATTACCTCTGGAGAGAGAGAGAAAGGGGATCAGAATTCAAGAAGATGATCATAGGAAACTCTAGCTTTCTCTGTAAAGTTACCTTTTTTTTTTTAGGAGAATGTTTTTACAACTACTTGTGTCACTAAGAATTAATTTAAAAATATCTTAGCATTTTCCACCAATTATCCTTTTGTCTTTGCCCACTTAGTGAACATTTTGCACCCCTATTATTTATGTGGACACTTTGGGGATACAAAGATGCAACCTGCAATCAGTGAGAGCCTAAGACACGTGGTGACACTGCCAAATTACCCTAAATGACATTTACCAATTCACATGCCCTCCCATAGGGCATGAAAGCTCCAGTGTCAATGCAACTTTGCCATCACTCAGGGTAACAGAAAGTCATTTCTTGTCACCAGGTAGGTAAAACAGGGTGTCTCAGTTTTGTTTTAATTTGCATTTCTCAACTACTGATTTTTTTCTTGTGGTTATTAGCCTTTTAGGTTTTTTTGTGGATTGTCCGTTTTATCAAATTGCCCATATTTCTGTGTTATTTGTCTTCTTTTTAGTGATTTGTAAAAATTTAAAAAAATATATTAAGGGTAATAGTCTTTTCATTTGTGAAGTGAATTGCAAATATTTTCTTCCAGTCAGCTGCTTTGTTTATGGGATCTTTTGACATGTAGAAGATTTAAATTCAGGAATGAAGACATTTCTCAATCTTTTCCTTTATGGTGTATATTGCTTTGCTTCACATGGATTTGTTACCTCTCTTCCCCTGGGTGAGGGAGCCGCAACAGATTACTCAAAGCCCATTTCTTCTGAGCACTGAGAAGCCCCAAAGGGGTTAATCTCCTGGAACCCTCAAGAGAGAGGCATTCCTTCTTTTTGGGAAATTAACCATGAATTGGAGTTCTCTCCCCACATTTATTTTCCAGACCAGGAAGTTACAGAAAAAGAACATAGGTGGGTAATAGTTTAACAATAGAGGCTTATAACAAGCAAGGTGACATTCCATAATGCAATTTGCAAAAGATTAAGTTGATCCACCAACAAAAGCTTGATATTAGCAAACATTCTCTTTCCCTACAGCAACTTCCCAGTATCTTTACATATCAATCAAGTAACTTGTCTGTCCTTGAGCCAGCAACCTTGCTGTGTTACAATTCTTTATCTTACAACAGAGACTTTTAGCCTGGGGAAAGTTTCCTGTCTTATGCAAGGTTAACACTTTATATGTACTTTTAAGAAGTTAGGCTAAACCTGAAACTACAGGGAACTAGACTCTGTGAAATATATTTGCTTTATAAATGTAAGTATACTCCACAGGTTTATGCTTTCTGTAACCTGTTCAAGAATATGTATTTCTATCCCAAATAATAAAGCTATTATTCTATGTTTTTAAAAATAGTTCTTACAGTTTTATTTTATACATTTAGATCTTTAGTGGACTTGTGGTATGTGGTAGGGATCATATCACAAGTCCACAACATTGTGCTTTTTCATTGTCATTAGCTGGATATCCCAATATTACTATTGGATGAGCAACCCTGTTCCCAGTAATTTGAAATGTTACCCAGGGATTATTGCTGGGGAACATGAAGGCTATTAGTTGTTTGAATATTGACTTAAACTTGGCTAAATTGCAAACTCTTTTATCAGTTTGAGTTACTTGTCAGTTTCCTTGGGTTTTCTAATAGAAGACTATATTATCTGCAAATTTTGATAGTCATGTTTCTTTACTGTCACTATGCCAATTGCTTCTTTTCCCTTTTCTTATTGCATTAATTACTGCTGCTGGTACAGTGTTGAATGAAAGAGTGATGATGTGGGATCACAGCCTTGCTCCTGCTTTAATGGAAATGCTTCCAAAGTTTCTAATATGTATGCTATTTGCTCTAGGGCACTTTTTAAAAAGAAGGATTCATTCATGTTTGAGAATATCTGCCTTTTGCCTTTATCCCTGAATGACACCCTATTTAGTTAAGAAAACCACAGTCTCTCCTTATAGCCCTCTCTTCTCTTCAAAGCATGCACACAACAGGATCTCACTTGATTCTCACAAAAAAAGGTGTGAGCTGGGCCCCAGTGACAGATGAGAAACCTAGGGCTTGGCAGGGTGGGGTCCTTGTCTCAAACCACAGGAAGGGGTGACCCATTCTGGACCAGTGCTGTTCTAGCTCAGGACAAAAGCTAGACTGGTGTTTCCACTTGTACGCAGATGGCAAAAGTGACCTCAGTTATTTCCCCTCCATGTCTGCATGCTTTTCCCGGCGACCTTACAGCTGCTCCCACTAAAAAGGTCATTATGGGCTGAATTGCCTCCCCCCAAGTTTACTGAAGTCCTTTCCCCCAGTACCTCAGAATGTGACTGTATTTTGAGATAGGGTCTTTAAAGAGGTAATTAAGTTAAAATGAGGTCATATGGGTGTCCCTATTTCAATGGACTGGTGTCCTTATAGGAAGAGAAAATTGAGACACAGACATGTGCAGAGGGAGGACCGTGTGAAGACACAGGGAGAAGGGAGTTATTTAATCCAAAGAGAGGGGCTCAGAAGAAACAACCCTGCTGGCACTTTGATCTCAGACTTCTAGCCTCCAGAATTGTGAGAAAATAAATTTCTGTTGTTGAAGCTACCCAATCTGAGGTACTTTGTTATGGCAGCCCTAGCAAACTAATGCAGAAGTGGAGCCTACTCTTCATCTCTTGAGTCTGGGTTTGGCCATGTGCCTTACTTTAGCTGGGAGAGTGGAGCAGAAGTCAATGTATGCCTATAGGCCATGCATGTTTCCTTGTGCCCTTGTGCTTCTGCCATGACCATGACAACATGCTTGGGTTAGGCTGCTGGGGGATGAGAGACATATGGAGCAGAGCTGAGTCATTCCATCACACCAGTCTTCCCATCCAGGACCAGTCTAGATCATCAAGCAGCCAGTTAGCCCTTGGACAAGTGGGTGAGCTCAGTCAAAATCAGAGCTGCCTGACCAAGCCCAACTGGCCCCAGATATGTGAGCAGTAAATGTTATTCTTGCATGACACAGATTTTGTGGTTGGCTGTGATACAGCATCATTGTGGTGATAACAGAGGGAGATACACATCCTTGTACCTGCCTGACCAGCCTCAGAGGATGAGGGAAGTGTACTGAAGCCTTGGCTGAGGTTGCAGGTTAGTCAAAGGAGTAGCTGAAGAGGAGGGTGGGTCTTAGAGCCAAAGCCAAGGGGCCCAGGCCCAAAGCAGTAGACAGAGGAGAAAAAGTTCAGAGACTTAGATATGTGGTCCCCAGACTGCTTGCCAGTAGCATATCCACCCTCTGAATGTGACCTTGCCTTCCCACAGTTACACCTCGTTTGTCTACACAGGGCGCTACCCAGATATTATGCAGCCACTGTCCCTGACTGTGGGTCCCACCTTCGTTTAAGAACCACTGCTTGCTGGAAGCAGGCCAGCCCTCATCAGTAGTAGAGTCCAGATCTCTCAGGATGCCTCTGGGCTTGTCATTTATGAGTTGCACCCTGGGGGCTCCTGGAGCATGGGTAGAGTAGGGGAGAAGGCTATCTCTCCTAGGAGACCTAGTCCTTTTGGGATACATTGGAGAATTGTTCAGCAAACATTCAATCACTTTTCTTTCCCTCGTGGAGCAAAGTATATTTTGCTGCCCCATTGACTTTGGCCTTGGTCACATGACTTGCTTTGGCCAATGGAATGTGGACAGACATGATGCGCTAGGAGCAGAAGCATTAACATGCTTGTGCAGTGAGGTATGGCCTCTTGTTTATTTGCCATTTGTCAGGAGAAGGATGTGTCATAGAGAGGTGATGGCCCAAGAGAATATGGAGAAAATGGAATAGATCTGAGCCCATAAAAGCCAGGAACCAAACCTAGGATCTGCAGACAGACACTTAAGCAAAAAAAAACCCCAACCCCCCCAAAAAATCTTGCTGTTTTAACCTGTGAATTTAGGGGTGACTGGTTTTGCAGCATTATTGTGGCATTAGCTGACTGACACACCTTTTGTGGGGTAGTCATCCAGCACAAGAGGAATATTTCTGGGTACTGGTCATAGACTGGGAAGCCACCCAGTGTACAAGGGTGGCTCAGTCTCAGCAAAGGGGTCTGGCAGGAATGGGCTAAGGGATTCAGGCTCCTGGAGGATGGATTTCATGGCCTGACTCTGGCCCAAGAAGCTGGGGGGAAAGAAGCCAGTGGGCATTCTTTTAGTTCTGTTCTTCCGGACTAAGGAAAGAGCTATCCTCACCGCCCAGTTCTTGGCTGGTAAGGAAGAATATCAGTCTAAACATTCAGAGCTGCTGGCCACTCCTCTTTATCAGATGGAAGACCTGAAAGACTGCAGCATCATACTCTGTTCTCAAGGTCCCTTCTGACCCCACACTCACAAGCCTAGACAGTCCAGCAAGCATGCAGTCTTTGCTGGATGTAGAAAGTTCTTGAAGGGGATCAGAAGGATGGGGGTATCATGACTCTGTCCTCAGCTACTCAGAAAGCAGGTCTTGGGCAGCAGGACAGTGGCTGGAGGTTTGATGATTGGGGACGCTTGTTGGGGTTGGGGTGGGGAGCAGGGGCATATGCAGTGGACAGGGTGGAGCCTTGTCCTTACCTACCCCTGACCAGTTGTGCCGTTGATACAGGGGGTAAAACTCGGGCAAGGGCCCCTGAGTCTTTTAATTTGGCTTCCTCAGCTCTGGAGTCCCCAATGTTTGCAAATATTTGGCTGATATCCTTACTTTACGGACCTGTTTTGAATTTTTAGGTCTTTGTTGGCATTTTAAAGGTCTTATAAAGGACTTGACAGGATACCACCTTAAGGTGGAAGTGCCTCTTTGATTAAAAAATCTTTCCCAAGGTGTTAAGGGCTCCTAAGCAGGCAGGCAGGTGTAGATGGTAGTTCAGGAAGGGCATGCTGAGTGTAGGTGTGGCACATGGAAATGCCAGCTTCATCTCCAGTGTCTCTCCAGAATTCTCCTGTTCTGATCACCCTCACTTTCATCACTCTGGCAAAGCCACCATTGTCTCTAGCCTGGATTGCTGCAGTTGCCACAGTGACTGGTGTACTTGTAAACCTCTGAGCATACCAGGTGCCCTCCTGAGTCAGGACTTTTTTGCACCTGCTGTCTTCTCTGCCTGGAATGCTTCTCCCCAGGGATCTGTGTGGCTCACTCCCTTACTACCTTCAGGCCCTTACTCACACATCACCTTTTAGCTGAGAACTTTCCTGGGTACTAGATTTCAAAGTGGAATTTCCCCATCCCCAACACTTCCTGTTATTTCTTTTGCTTATCACCATCTAACCGACTGTGTATTTGTTTATGTTGTTTATTACCTATCACTCTTACATGTCCTAGAGCAAGATCTCCATAGACAAAGATTTTTTTTCTCTTTTGAACACTGATGTATCCCCACCTACTGGGTACATAGTAGATGCTCAGTAAATATTACCAAATGCATTTCATTGTTTAGTGATCTCGTCTGGCCATTTATTGTGGGTTGGAGGGTGTCAGAGGGCACCTAGCCCTGCCTGTGCAGGTGCAGTTCACAGCTGGAGTTGGGGGGACACCATCTACCTAATGTGTATGAGGCCCAGGCATTCAACACTTGCAGGCTTGTCCATTGGGGCGACTGTAGAATGCTCCCTAAGAGCTTGGAAAAAAAGCTCTCAAGACTGTCTTCTGAGGAACTTCTGAAATGGACCCATGATGGATGAGATTAGAGACAAGTGAAGTGAACTTAAAGGTAGTGAGCCAGATGAAAGACTGGGCATGGAGCATGAATCAGACGGGAGGACGGAGAGGGATATATTGTGGAAACAGAGGCAGGATGAGCTAGGAGGTGGAACCCTGGCCCAGGGACCACATTCCATGCCTGGTGCACTAAATAAATAGCTCTGTTCATTAACTTCCCAGCTCTGCCGTTGAGCTCACTAAGTGGCTTTCAGACCACAGTTTGGCTTCAAGTTCATTTATCATCATGAGGACATTGGCTTATGTGATGGTTAAGTTATATTTCCCATTAAAACTGAGCACATTGGCCTTGGGCTTACAAACTTCACTTCCTAGTGAGTTAGGCAATTTGCGTCAGCTTATATGAGACTGGTCACCAGATCTCCTTTCTAGACCTGTAATACCGAAGACCAGCGCCTTGGCTGGGGTTAAGTTCACTGAGCAAATAATACCCCACTGAGCATCTTGGGACACAGCTAGCCATATACTTTCTGGGGTCCTCCTTTCCTTTTACATAGGTCACTTTCAAAATCCTATATACTTGGTCAACCAGGGAAGATGTCCTCGAGGCAGAGGGCTTCCAGAATAACCCCTTTGTACCAGGATCCTGGTGAGAGGGGAACCGTTTAGCCTATATGACTTGCAGATTAGCTAGCTGGATACAGGCTCGAAATGTATTGATGGCATATGTAGCAGACGCTGAGGGATGCCTGCCTGATATCCAGTATCTGCTCCTTCCTGCTGCCAGAATCCTGATTTTGTTCAGGAGAGCAGTGTGCCTGACAGGAGGCAATGATCCTTGTTGCCCTAGAGCAAGGATTGACAAACTTTTCTGATAAAGGGCAAGACAGTAACATTCAGGCTCTGTGGCCCAAGAGGCAAACTTGAGGATATTACGTAGTAACTTTCATGTAATATTTACATGCCATGAAATATTATTGTTTTGACCTTCTACCCCCCTGCCCCCAACTATTTAAAAATGTAAAACCTATTCTTAGTTTGTGGGTTGTACCAAATAAGGTGGTGGGCTGAGTTTGGCCCACAGCATTTTTGGACCCCTGCTCTAAACCAATCATACCATATGCTGTGGTCTGAATGTTTGTCCCCTCTGAAGTGGATGTGGAAGCTTGATCCCCAGTGTGTCATAGTTGAAAGGTGGAGCCTTTGGGAGGTGATTGGATGTGAATGGACGGATGAACCCACTCATGGATTAATGGGTTAATGGATGAGTGGGTTATCATAGAGGGGCACTGGTGGCTTTATTAGGAGAGCAAGTGAGCATGTTAGTGCACTGTGTTGCTCAGCCCTCGCTATGTGATACCCTGGGTCGCCATGAGACTCTGTAGAGTCCCCACCAAGAAGAAGACCCTCACCAGATGTGCCCCGCTGGACTTTGGACTTTCTGCTTCCAAAACTTTAAGAAATAAATTTCATTTCTTTATAAATTACCTAGTTTCAGGTATTCTGTTATAAGCAACAGAAAATGAACTAATAAACCATCCTGTTTCCTACTTTGCCAGTCTCTCCTGCAGGGTAGTCGTGACCCAGCTCTGGCCGGTATGACACTGGATGGAGTTGTGCTAGGGGACGGGTGATTCTGCGCAAGCTTGTGCTATCTTGATTAAAGGAGTCAGATGCTACAGCCCAGACTCTTCCCCTTCTTTCTCTACCTTGAACAAGAACATGAATTATGGAGCCACTGATCATGATGGCACACAAAGAGGACAAAAGCCAACACACCAAAGATTATGAAGCAGATAGAAAGAACTTGAGTCCTAGACTGGCAACAGCAGCAACCACCTGCCTTGTAACTTGTCAAGTGAGAAGAATGTCCCAGGTCGATCACCTTCCTTGTTGCTTGCCCCTGTGTTCTTAGCCGATCCAGCGTGCTAGGAATGTTAATCATTGTCTTCCCTGCTCCTCCCCCATCTAAGAGGCTTGCTCCCCCCACAGATGATGCTGGTGCCCAGACAGCTGTGTGTTGTTGCTCATGACCTCCCTGCCTGCCCCCACTGTTCAGACTTGACCCAAAGTTAGCCAATCTGTAGGCCGGCCAGTGACCCATGACCTCTATGGCTTGCCTTAAAAGATGGGCGAGACCAATCTGATTCCCTTTCTCAGGAGAGGAACTGAGGTTCCTTCTTTGGTTTCTGGCAGGGTGAAAGGAGGTGGATGAAAACAATATGTCTGAGTCATGTGAATGGCAAATCCTGGAAGAAATGTCCACAAATGTTGTGGCTGAGGTGCCTGCAGATCCTTCGAGTGCATCCTTACCTTCTGCTCCTGGCTCTGAAGGCTCAGCCTGTTGTGGCTCCAGTTTCTGAATTTCTTCTTGATTCCAAATGCATCCTGCAATTTCCGCTTAGTTCCCCTGCAGACCAGAGCAATTTCAGAATGAAGGCTGGGTCCTGTTTTGCATTCCCTTTCTTGCTCTGCTCCCTCCAAGGGGTGGGGGTAGGGGTGGGGGAAGGGAAGAAATGCCAGTCCAGACCTACAGGAAAGCAGCGCAAAGCCCCCTTCCCAAAGGCTCCACCCCTGGCACCACCTGGGTCAGTCAGTCTGCCCTGCTCCCCAGAGAGCGATTCCAGGCAGAGAGGCTGCGGGACTGGTTTAGCCTTTACAAGCATCTGGTTTTGTGCTTCGCTGGAGCCACAAGAAAAAAAAAAAAGAGGAAATTCTTTCCAAGTAGACAGTGAACATGTAACCCCCTGAGGGTGTAACAGGATGGGAATAGAAACAGGGTCAGGAGGGCCCTGAAAAGTCAGAGCTATGACAGGTCAGTGGAGAGAGGGTGACCGAGGTCCCAAACCTTTCCCCAGGACCTGTCAGCACCTGGAACAGGAAGGACTATGGGAGTAGCTTGTTGTAGTAGTGGTGAGGGGCCTGTGCTGGTGGTGGTGGGGGCTCCAGGTGGGAGGGTTGGGTGGATTGGAGGTCATGAGGAGTGGGGGTCCCTGCAGAAGTCTAGGGCACAACTGGCTCTCTGGTTGTGGGACACAAATATGGATTCCATCAGTGGACTCTAACCCAGCATGAGCTGGGTGTGCACTACCAGGGGGTGCTGCAGGAAGCCCTAGTTTGGAGCAGAGGATCTGTGCAGGAGTTCTTGGGAGGATGATGAGGACTCTGGAAGCTGGATAGTAGAGAGGGCGGGGCAGGCTCAGGGACTTGTTATTTGGGGTGTCTGGACCTAGAGACAGCCCTTTGGGAGTCATTTAGGTACAGCTGGTCATTGAGATTATTTGGAGTGGATGAGATCATGTGGAGGGTTGAGAAAAGGAGGAATAAAACCCAGGGGAACACTTAAGGGTAGAGAGTGGAGGCTGTGGAGGAGGCAGAAAGAGTGTGGTCAGCAGACTGGGAGAGATCCCAAGGGCGCAGCCCAGAGGCAGGGGGTGAGCATTTCTGGAAGCAGGAGGCAGCCACCAGTGCAGATTGTGGCAGAGACGAAGGGGAGGAGACTGGGGAAATGGACTTGCAAACACGGCCCTGGGGATGTTGGGGACAGAGGTCCCAGGAAGAATGTGGGAAGCAAGGAGGGTGGCAAGAGCCCAGCTCAAAAGGGAAGGCACACTGGAGCTGGGGTCCATGGGTGGGAAGCAGGAATGAGGCTTTCTAAGCATGGTGGAGGTGGGGGCCAATTGGGAGAATGCCAATGTCCTTGGAGACTTGCTCTGTCCCTGTCACATCTCATAGGACCAGCCCTTTCCTACTCACAGACTCAGGTCTCTCCCCATCACTTGAGGATCACATAAAGGAATTCCTGCTCCCTGGAGACAACCGCCTATTTGTTTACATGCACCTCAGGGACAGTCCCTCTAATCAGATGTGTGGGCTGGGTTGGAGGGCTGAGGCACCTGAGGACCCAGGAAATGGTGCAGTGAATGCACTTCTTCCAGATGTTCCCAAAGCCACTCGGAAACCGCTCCCCTCCAGAAGGGCCGTTGCTATTCCCTCCATTCCTCTTGGCCACTCTATGACCCTTTGCCATATCCCAAGACCAAGGGCAGCAGCACAGTGCTTTTTTGATGATTAGAATAAGGTCCGTGGATGCCCCTGCTGTGGCATGGCCTCTCTGGGTGCTCGGCAGCCCTCCTGCACCTCCTGTAGGCTCAGTACCTGGTGTGGGTGGTGCAGCTGGAGGCAGCTGTGTGCAGAGGGCCCCTGTGCCCAGGAGACAGGACTGAGGCTTGAGCATCAGACATATTTTGCAGATTGATCACTGTGCCTAAAGCAAATATTGGGCAAGCTGCTGGCCCCTCCTACCTCCACTTCTACTGGGTTATCCAGGGCAGAGAGGCCCCCACCCCCAAATCCTCCTAACAAAGTCTCCTTTCCCACTTCCCCTGTTGCTCTCACTCTTGACTTTCTGTGGGCTCAACTGCCCTGCCATGTGGAGCCAACATTCACCCTGCTCAGACACCCTCCTGTAACCCAAGCCTGATGTTGAAACAGGTCTGGCTTACTCCAGCCCCAGGAGGCCAACGTTCAATCCTTTGACAATGGGATTTACCCCCTCACTGATCCCTGATTTGACAAACAGCCCCTACCTCTGTGGGGAGACAGTGAGGACTTTACCCTGTGTCCCCAGCTTTAGGGCGACCAATGGGTTGCAAAATGGGGCTCTCCTTGAGGTATGGAACATGCTCCCAGAACCCACCATAAGCGGCCCTTCTTGTGCCTTGGAGGGAGGCCAGGCCTGAAAGCTTAGAAGCTGTTGTAGACCCATGGTATGAAATGGCAGCTTTTAGCCCTGACACTGGCTGTCTTTTGTAACACTGGAGTGAGAGGCCTGAAGTTGTGGCTACCTTTCAAACAGCCTACTTCCGTAGTACACGATGAAAACTTTTGGCCCGCGGTACTGGTCCATGTTGGCCCCAGCAGCTGGCTCTTCCAGCTTCAGAACACCCCCAGTCCTTCAGGGTATTGTCAACCAGCTCCCCTTCCAAGGCCTGAGAGCCACAGTCATCACTCCCATGTTGGTTGGATATACAAGTATGTGGTTGATATTACTAAGCTGAAGACCAAACTGCCTGCAATCCTGTGGGAGTATGACAAGCTGGAATATGAGATTTTACTCAAAGCTAACAAACATGTTACTAGGTATAGGTTCTCTTACTAGCCATGTACATCTGCCTTCTAGGGCTTGTGCATTTTTTCACGTAAAATAATGTTATTCTCAATTAACTGATGGCTGCCTTCCTCACTGAGGCTCTCAGAGCATCACGGATGCATCTGGGGAGACTGACAAAGGAAAAATTTGTACTTATGATTACTAGTTGGTTCCCAAGACTAAGCATGTAAATTTTAAAAGCTAACAAAACCCCCAAGTCCTTTGGTCATGCTAAAAGTCCCAAAGGACAGCAGCCATCAGTTAAAGAGACAGTTAAGTTGAAACTGGAATGGTAAATACCCCATTTATCCGGTTGTGGGTCTTTAGTACTTGAAGGATTTTTAGAAAAAAAAAAAGAAAAGAAAAGTTCTTTATGGGTTATAAGCTAAAGAGGGACAGTTTGCACAGTTTGGATAAAATAGAAGTACTATTACCAATAAATATGTCTCAAAATGACAAATAAAGCTTTCCCCAGTCGGTGGCTAGGAATCCCAGCAAGAAGTGATGGGCACAGGCACGATGAGCTATGTACAGAGTGTAAACAGTAAGGCCCTTGAGGGGAAGTAATGAGGGGCAGGGCCAGGTGAGGGGTGTGCATGGAGGAGCCTGGGTAGGGGGCAGTGGGCCCTGGGGTGAATACAACAGGCTTGTATGACGGCCATCCAATCTGCCACCAAAACTTGTGGGTGGTGGTGGCAGGTCCACTGGGTTCCTCCAGCCGGCAGTAATGAGAAGAAATTGTGTCCATTGAGGAGGAGGCTTGGCCCCACTGTCTTTTCCCTAGGGGAGGCACTGGGGGCAGGCAGGCAAGGACTCTGAGCCTCTCCCTCCAGAAGAGGAGGGGCAGACCTTCCTGGTCATACTTGGGGCTGTCTACCCAGCGTTCAGGGCATGGCGGATGGCGCAGCGTTTCTCACACAGGGATCAGGAGCAAATCGTTCCATGGAGTGCATAGCCCTTCCGTCTTAAGAGCTCTGGGCACCCGCGTCCAGGAAGGGGCCCTATCACTTTCCACCCTTCCGGGGCTCCAGCCCCAAGCTTCGCCCCAGTTCCTCAGAGAGGACCCAGAGCAGCCCCCCTCACCAGTTTCCAGGTCCCTCATCCACAATCGCCTCTTGAACAAAGCCAGCCTCCCTCCCTACCCCCATTTGCCCGCCCCCAGCACACTCCCCGGCTTCAGGGTCCTTAAATATCAGTCTCCCGAAGGTTGCCGTAGTCCGCCAAGTCGTAGTCCTGGCAGGTGGCGCCCTCGGCCACATCATGGGGCACCCTTAGGGACACGGCCTCCACCTCTGAGCGCAGGGCGCACGCTGCCTCTGCGCGTTGCGCGCCTCCGGCGCGGATCTTGTGCGACAGGCTGGAGACCTTGGCGCGCAGCTGGGTGGTGGGTCTGCGGAACGGCCCGAACAGCCTCCAATCGCGGAAGGCGGAGGGCGGCTTTCGACGGCCGACGACCGGAGCCTGCGCCTCGGACGTGCCCGGGGAGTCGGAGGCTGGGGGCTCGGTGAGGGCCAGCGGGGCCCCGGGGGGCGCGGCGCCCGGGCTCGGGGCGCAATCGAGGCGCGGGCCGCTGGAGGCCCGCCAGTGGTGGCCGTAGACGCGCCAGAGGGGGCGACGGCGCCGGCGACGACGGCACTGGCAGCGCAGGAGGCGGAGGAAGGCGCGCTTGAACTCGCGGCTGGAGCAGGGGTAAATGAGCGGGTTCACGCAGCTGTTGAAGTAGCCGAGCCAGAAGATAACCTTGAAGACGCCCTCCGATGGCTTCAGCTGCGGGAACAGGGAGCCTGTAGGGAACAGACCCACGGGTTAGCTGCCTGCGGAGGGGGAGGACGCCCAGGCAGGCTCTGGGCACAAAGGGGGCGGGGGAACTCTCTGTACCCTTCAGGAGTCCTGGCTGAGTCATCCGCTAGGAGCTCTCCAGGGACCTTCCCCAAAGGGATCTCTGATGTAATTCAGGAGGTCCATGATTGGATGGCGAAAAGTAATAATCTTCGTTTTTATTCACCTCTACCTGAAATTGAACATTTCCTTCAATGAGTGTAGGCAACAAACCAGAGTAGAGTTAGACAAAATCACGTGAAGTTAGCTGTTTTTGTAGCTCAAAACTGGTGCAATATCGGCAGTTTCATATGATTCAAACTAGTATAGCAATTCCCCACAGGTATTTTCCTATTACATTCAGTCGTTGCAGATGCTTTGAAATATTCTCTGTATCCCTGTACCAGCCGGCTGCCAAAAAAACAAAAACAAAAACAAAACCCAAAAAACTTCTCTATGCTCCTCACTAGAAATGACAGACATTACAATGCACCACTAGATATTGTTATTTAATGCCTGAATTTAGAAGCACATTACTGCCACAAATATCATGTAAAAATATTTTGACAACTTTTTCAGTAAAATCAGTTTTATTTGCAAGCCTTTGTATTTTGTTTTATGCTTTTGAAATCATGACTCTCAGTAGGGATCCATAGGCTTCACCAGGTGCCTAAGTAGTGCCTAGCACAAAAAGGGGTAAGAACCCCAGAATTAAATGTTGACCAAGCCTAGCCCCATGCCAGGCACTGTGCTGGGCTCACACACGTCAGGAGGGATTAAACATGGCCCTTGCTCCCCAAGTAGCAATGTGAAGAGAATATCATTGAAATGCAGGTGGGTGGTGCTCAGTACGTGTATGTAGTGTGGGGGACACAGGCTCAGCAACAGCTTTGAGGAGTCTCAGAGGATGGACAAAGATCAGCTGGGATGAGGAGGGGCAGAGGGTATACAGGTGGAAGGGACGGGTGAGCCAGAGGATAACAAGTTTGGGACCTGCGAATATCTTGCAGGATAAACTCTGAAAACTTCACTTGGAACAGATGGCGTAGGCCCTTAAATGCAAGGAAGTTCAGCTTTTATTTTGTGGGTAGTTAGGAGCCATGGATATTTTTAAGCAGGTGAGAGATAGGGCCCAGCGTTAAGCCACAGTCAACACAATGCTGATGGGCTGTTGGAATGCAAGACTGTGGGGTTGTCCCATTGGATGCGGTCAGGGAAGGCTTCTGGGATGACTTTGAGGGAGTACAGAACCAGGCAGGTAGGGGTGGAGATCTGAGCTGTGCAGAGAAGACCCTCCTTCCTACAAACCTCTCCCCTGACATCTCCCCCCACCCCCTGCCCCATGGAGGCCGTGTCCCTGGAAAGGCAAGCAACTAAATGCAAAGGCACAATCCAAAAAGCAGAGACCACTATCTCAAAGTCATTCACCCTCAGCAGCAGTGGGGGTGTGTGTGGGGGAGTAGGGGGCTGGAGGTGTTCCATCCTGGACAGAGGCTACAGGTGCCTGTGAGACCAAGCAGACCAGGAGTGAGGGTCCCTGACAAGTTATGAGAACTTCTCTCTCTTTTCCTTGCCCCCAAAGAAACAAGAGTCCCCTACTGAGAGGCAGAGGCACCATGCCTCCCCCCGCACCATGCCTTTGACCTGGGCCCTTGCATATCACCCACCTCCCACCACAGAGAAATGGCTCCTGGTGCCACAGCATCCCGCAGCACAGGCTTTTCAAACCTTGGTCACATAGCCCTGAGCAAGTTATTTGCCACCTAAATCTCGATTTCCTTGTCTGTGAAATAGAGACAATATTTCTCTGAGAGATATTTTGTGAAGATTCATAACTTTCAGGGCCCAGCACTCAGAAGGCTCTTAATAAATACTGATGTCTGTTTGCTCGCCGCTCTCTCTGTTTCTGTGGCTTTTGAGAGAGGAGACCTCAGCCCTGGGAAGGGACCCTGTTACTACTCTGGAGAGTGGCCAGGAACAGTAGCTGAGACCTGGTGGGTTTGGGGGCGCCTGGAGCATCAGTCAGGTGGTTTGAGGAAACGATTTTCCCTGGGAGAGGGGTTGGGCAGTGCCTGGAATGTGGGGACCACCAGGGTTGACCTCAATCCCCAAGAAGGTGGCCCTCAAGAACAGCATCCCTCAATGGCTGCAAAGTAAGAGAATGTTGAAAATAACTTTCTGACTCAGGCTACAATTCTTTTATATTTAGCCCAGGATGACAAATCAGTGGGCTATGCTTTCAGTGGTGAGCCTGAAGCCGGCCAAAGAGGATTGTTATCAGCATGGTTTTTATTTGGATTGGGGGCAACATGGCATATTGCAGTATGGCCTGGGTCTTGTTGTAAACATTAATATTCCAATTTATGCTCAACCAGCCTGTATGGAAGTTTGTTGTGAGCTGGGAACTCCTTAAACACGAAGGAGCTGGAATGTAAACTCAGTCTTTTGGCCCCAAGATTTTCCCACTGTATCCTGCTGAAGTTTTGTCTAAGCCAAAAGCAGACTCTGAGACAGGAATTCAAATTCAAGTTGTTAATTTGGGGGCTAAATGAAACACCGGGAGTGGAGTGGGGAAAAAAGAGACAGGGAAGAGAAGGAAGCCAGTAAAAGTGTGTTATCAAGTTAGTTACCACTGTGGGGGAGCTTAATCCTCTGGGGGCTCTCTCCAGGTGTTAATTTTCTGCACTTGCTGCCTGCTACAAGGGTGGGCAACAAAGATTTTGGTGGGCAGAGAAAGCCCCTGGGCAAAGAAATGCAGGCACCTGCTCGGGTGGAAGTTGGCCCATGTGCACTGAAGGTCTAGGGGAGATGGGTGGGCACTGACAGTATGTTCTACAATGTTGTTTTATTTGCTCTCTTCCCACCGTGCGCAGACATCTTGCACAGAAAATACAGATGCCTGTGCCTTGGGCTCCAGACTCCACAGGCGGCAGCTCCTAAGAGATGTTTCCTCTGTTCCTCACAGATGGCAGGTTTGAGTCTCACACCCACCTGTGCCCACAGTGCTGCAGTCTGCCGCCTACACCTCCCTGCAGCGCCCCCTCAACATTCTCTCAGTGGACCACAGCTGGGATCTCTGGGAGTCAGAGGGGGTCGTGGGAATTTCCTTCCCCATTGCATGCCATGAGTGTGGAATGGGGAACTGCTCCCACACCCCTGAGGATGGGCACCTGCCTCATGAGCTTTGTCCCTGTAATGCTGTCCTGCTGTGGGGGCATCAGTGGACAAACCCCTTCACAGTCACTACCAGCTTTCTGCTCCCTGAGCCACTCTTGAGTTATGACAGCTACTTGGGTCAACCAGTTGCCTCTCCTGTCTTGCCTCCTCATCTGTCCCCAGCTGCCAGAACACACCTTTGCCAGCCCTTATATCCCAGCCACAGGAAAGCCTTGATGGGGCCAAGAGAACTCTCTCTCAGTACCCAGGCAGTCTACTTTTCTTTCCCAGAGGGCTCCCTCTCTCACTCTCTACACTGTCTACAGCCTTTCTTGCAGGCGAGAAGTCCAGCTGTGCTAACTCATCTTAGCAGTTGTCCTTAAAAAGGAGACCCTCATGGGATGCCTTCCCTTAGCCTCCCACCTCTCCATCCAGGTACCCAGCATCACCCCCTTGCTCTCTTATGGCTCCAGCATCTCTCTGCAGTCTTACTTCTGTCTTCAAGTACAATAGCCAAGGGCCACAATGACCTCTCGCTGAGCTTTGGCCATGACAAGCTCCCCAGTCTTGCCTGTGGGCTTTTGCACATGATCTTCCTGGAATGCCCTTCCTCTATACTTTGTAGTGCCATTTCCAGTGGTACCTCCTCCTGGAAGCCTTCCTTGCGCCATTCCCTCCTGACCCAGCAGAGTTATTTGCACTCCCATCCCGCTATCAGTACATCACACTCACTTCTAAGTGCCAAGAGCACAGTAGGTAATGATCAGTTTCCTGTCTATTTCACCTTTAAAGGCTAAGTTCCCCTCACCATACACACATATGCACATGGTAGGTGCTTGATACATTCTTAGACTCTTTGTTTTATACCCTGCATCTCATTCATCATCAACTCCTGTTGGCTCCCAAGTCTCCCTGACTTTGCACCACCTCCTTGTTACCACCTTGGTCCAAGCTACCATCATTGTCTACTGGCAGTGCCTTCTAAGTGGTCTCCCTGCTCCTGACCTTGTGCCCTCCTGGCCTGTTCTCTACATAGCAGCTGGGGGGCGGGGGGACATCCTTTTAAGCCTGAGCATTTAATTTCTTCACTTAAAACCCATCATCCACTGCTGACTGCGACTCCCATCCTCTCTCTCTTCCTCACCTGTACTTTGACATGCCAGCTCCTTGGATCCCTCCTGTCATCTCCTGTTTGTCTCCTTCTCAGCCTAGCTGAGACTCCTGCTCACCAGCACCTCAACTGTTCTCTTCTCCATCCTCCCACATCCACATCCTTCTGGATTTAGGTTGGACTCATGCAACCAGATCCTAACTCTGGAGCAATTTAACCATTCCTCGAATATGCTTAGGGTCTCTGACTTCAGCTCCGTGTCCTGTGTTTCCAGTGATCTCGGCTCCCACACTCTGCCAACTCTCTCCCTTCTCTCTTCTCTGCAAGCCTTGCAGCCGGCCTCTTCTCCTGTTCTGGAGCAGTTGATCTCACCTCCTGAAAACACAGGCCATAGAAGCTGGCCACTCACCCACACCTTCCTCACCTCTTCTCCTCTTTGGAAATAAAGAAGGGTCTCCTCCCACCCAAGGTGAGTGTTGTGCAGCCCTTGATCTGAGTCATCGTGAGCTTGCCTCGGTCACAGCTGCTGCCTCTCTGCTAGCTCTCTGGCCATGACTTTGGTCTTGCCACCCTTTCCAGTCCACACTTGCTGTCTCCTCTTCCCTACCTGCGCTACTCATCACTCTGCTGCTGTGCCCATGTGCCCCACCCTGCCCAGGCCCCAGCCTGTGGACACTACTGTCCTCCTCCTAGGTGCCTCTCTTCTCCTCCATGGCCTCCAGGATGCCGATCTCTTGATTTTTCCTACTCTTTGTCAGTTTCCGGTGCTGCTAACTGTAGGAGTGCCCTTGTTGTCTGGCAGTCTCTTCTCTCTGCATTCTCCTAGGACTGTCATCCAGGCTTAGGGTTTTTAATACTGACTCTAGGGTGACAATGTTCACATTTCTACCTCCAGCTCAGACCGTTCTCCCTAATTCCAGACCCACAGATCTGGCTGCCTCCCATGCATCTCCACTTGAGTGTCTACTGGCATCTCACACTTATCCTGATGAAGCTTGCATTTCATTAGAGAAGACAGGCAACACATAGGAAAAGCAAGGAAAATGTAAAGGTATCAGAGAGTGAAACATGCTAAGGAGAAGAAAATAAAACCAGGAAGGAAGATAGGAGAGATGGATGTGTATGTGTGTGTGTGTGTGATATGTGGCTGGATGTGATGGTATACATTTTGGATAAGGTGGCCAGGAAAGGCCTGCTGAGAATGTGACATATGAGTAAAGAGCAGAATGAAGTGAATGAACAGAGGCATGCAGATTTCTGGGAGAAGCGTATTCCAGGCAGAGGGAACAGCATGTGCAAAGGCCCTGAGGTGGCCCTGATATGCATGCAGAATAATGACGAGGCTAGTGTGGATGAAGTGGAGGGACTGAGGACAGAGAGGAAGAAGACACAGTTAGAACTCAGCTGCCACCCCCTCCATGTTCCCTCCCACCCTGCCTGAGACACCATCGCCTCTCACCTCCTTACTGGTCTCTCACTTGCTCCCCTGTCCCCAGCAATCTTTTCTCAACCTGGCAGTTAGAATGACTTAAAAACAAACAAATGAACTGATCATGTCACTCCTCTGTTCAAAGGCCTCCAGCAGTGTCTCTGCCCCCTCACAGTAAGAGCCTATGACCCACAAACCCCATGTGTATCCCCCAAAACTTCCTCTTCCCCCCAAACTCTGCTCCAGTCACACTGCCCTCTTGTTGCTTCTGGGACACACCAGAAACACACCTACTTCAGGCCTTGGCACTTGCTTTCCCCCAGAATCTTCTTCCCTGATAACCACGTGGCTCATACCCGTACCTCTGCAGTGAACTTAGCCTTTGTGTTTAAAATTACAATGTTCCCCACCCCCATGCTCCCCACCCCCTCAGCTGGCTCTATTGTGCACTGTGACATTTATCGTCCTCTACCATCCAGTTTGAGTCACTTATTTTGTCCCTTGCCTTTCTCCCTGCAGTGAATGTCTCTACGGCAGCACTTGGGTCTGTTTTGCTCAGCACTGCACTGAGAGCCCACTGAGCACACAGCAGGTGCTCAGCACTTGCTGAGTTTGTTGAATGAGCCCCTCTTCTCTATCCTGCACTCACACTGGTCACCATAGCTGGTGTGTTCAACTTCCTTTCTAGTGACTCCCTCTCTTCACCTTGCTTGGGCTGTCATCTCAGTTTGCTTAAATAGCTGTGGCAGCCTCTGATGGCCTCCACGCTGTCCTGTCAACTCTGCACACAGCTGCTGGGAGGCTCTTCATAAAAAACTGGCTTCTCTCCTTTCCCTTTTGAAAACCATCAGGGGCTCCCAGCGCTGCTCTGAGGAATAAGTGCAGCTTCCTGGTGCTGTCTTCATCTTGCCTTCTCCGAATTCAGCCACACTGAGCCCCCAGCAGGTCTTCCCACATGGACGGGCCCCTCTGCCTTTCTGCCCAGACCCTGCCACTCCCAGAAGCTTTCTGCTCCATCCTTCCCCCCTCCAGCCTCAGGTCAGGCATGTCCCCCACCAAACCTGGCCTAGGCGCCCTCTGAAGCATGCCTACACTTTAATGTGTTACTGATCTGTCTACTCCATGAGACTCTATGTTTCTGGAAGGCAGGGATGGGATTAATTTTTTGTATCCCAGCCTCTAGCACAGTGCCTGACCCAGGGCAGGGTCTCTAAAATATTTGTCGAATGAAGGAGTGAGTGGACTTTGGACAGGTGGCCTCTAATGGGAGTAGGAAGGCAAAGAGTGGGGGGTGTTCCAAGAATCGGTACCTCCTAGGCCCCACGCTGGGCCCTTTATGCACTTCCCATGGAATCTTCATGACATCCCACTTTGCATAAGATTCTAGTTACCTCCAGAGGGCAGGTGGTAGGGTCAGGATATGCTCCTGAGTTGGTTAGCCCTAGAGCTCTTGGTCTTCCAGGGGCCCTGGGGTCAGGAGCTACAGCCACCGGCTCTGTTCCTTCTGGCAGCTGTCCCATGAGCTGCGTGGCTTTGCCCACCTTGGGCTTTCCCACAGCTGGTCTGGCCAGGAGTCTGACCCTCCTCTCCTGTCCACTGTGGGTCTCTCCCTTTCAGAGTCAGTCTAGAACCACCTTCTCCCAGGGCTCTTCTGTGGCTAACCCCACCCTGCTGGGGCCTAGGCAGGCAGTAGCGGTTTGTGGAGTGTGTGCCCAGAGCACTCTTCATTCTGCTCACACCAGGCTATGTGCCATCCACTGGCCTTCTGTGTGGTCTCAATGGTGCCCTGTGGCACTCACAAGGGGGGCTGTTGCCCGCTTGCAGGAGACAGTGTCAGAGAGACCCCAGGCTCCTGGCAGGAGCCCCAGAGAGCTGCTTGGTCATCTCCATTACCTCCTTCCAGATTTTGCTCAAAATTTACCTTTCAGGCTTGAAGTCGGTGCTTGAACCCAGGGCCCCAGCCCCCAGCTGCTGTGAGAGCTGGCTGCCAAAGGCCCACAGTTGTCCCTTTTCTTGGAGAACTGCCCTCAGCCCATGGGAGCTGCTTCACCTGGGGCAATGACACCCGCTCCCCAAGGGGCATTCTGCAGCTGATGATGGACTGGTGCGGGGATAGAAACGGCCGGCCCCCTGCCTCAACGTGGTGCAACTCTGGGATGCTGTTCTTGCTCCAGGGAGCAGCGTGAGGTCAGGCTGAGGCCAGACTTTGTCTGAGACCACATCCTGGGTTTAGCTCTTCCCTGCCCCATCCTGGTCCCCCTGCCCCCCAGCTGTTTCCTGAGAGCCCTCCCTCAATAAACCCCTTGTGGAAGAAACCCCACCTCTGGCTCTGCTTGTAGGGAACCTGATGCAAGATACCCTTTGTCAAGGGCATGGACTATCTTTACAGTCTTTTGCTGGGTCCCAAAACTCGGGTCTAGGGATTAGTCCTTGGTTGCCATCCTCCTTTTCGGCTGGGAAAGGCGGGGCATGAGTGTGCACGCTGATGTCCATTCCTCCCCTTCAACAGGTGGCTTGGAGTGGGGTGGGGTAGGGGTGGCTGCATTTACCACCTACGAGGAGAGGTGCTGAGGGCGCAGCCAGGAGACGACCATAAACACAGCGCCTGCCTGCTTCTCTCTGCTCTTTGTCCTAGTTCTCTGTGTGGTGAGTCTCCACCAGGCTGGCATGTATTATTGGGGAAACTGAGGCAGGGGTGTTATTTGCAGCCTGGATTATCAAAGGCCAGTCCCTTCTCTTAAGGAACAGGGATGGTCAGGCCCAGGAGGAGCACTGAGGTGCTGGTTAAGACAGGAGGGATGTGGCTGCAGCTGAACAAACTGGCCAAGCCCTGCTGAGGACAGACAGCTCTAAAGCCAAGGGGTGGACTGTGTGATTAACAGCACTCTTCTGGCATCACCAGAAGGGAACTTGTTTTTGGCAGATCATCGGAGTTCACAGCCAGCCTTGTTCAGGACTTGTAGCTGGCCATGAAACATAAGGCTGCACGCAGACCACCCCCATTTTCTGCCCCCTTCACACTAGTGACTTTTCTATCCACAGTAAGCCATTCCCTCTGCCCAGAAAGATAGAGAGAGGTTAAAAATACCCTGTCCTTCTAGATATTCAGGTCTCCTCCTGTCAGCAGGGCTAGGAAAGAAGGAATCCCCAACCACAGACTCCTCTCTCAGCTGCTCACTCAGTGGCTCTGACTCTGGAGCTCAATAGCACCTTCCCCAGGAAAGGCTGGGATTGCTGCCCCTGGTAGACCTCTTTGCTATATTGTAAAGGGTCAGACAAGACTCACTAACCTATTAGTGAGAGGCACACTTGAGCAAAGGCCTGAAGACCCTGTGGAGGAGTGAGCTATGCATCTGCCTGAGGAAAGAAAATTCCAGGTCAAGGAAAGGGCATGTGCAAAGGCCCTGAGGCAGCAGGTGCCTGACAAGTTGGAAGGACACCCAAGAAATCAGAATGGCTGGAGCAGAGAAGGGGAGGCAGAGAAGGGTAAGAGATAAGGTCATTTTAAAGTGGAAACAATCATGGAAGGCTGTCAGGAAGAGGTGACCTTGACAGGGTCCAGATCTCAGGTGGATTGTGAGAAACATGGAGGGGTGAGTTGAGGGCACAGTGGGGCCAACCGTGCCAAGCCAAGTCTCTCAAATTCCTAGCACTGCCACTTTCCATGGCGAGAGGTAACAGGCAGGGTCCTCTCACTTGAGATGGACCAGGAATAGGTCAGAAGTCCTTCTGTGCCCCCATGTTCACCTCAGGATCCTTGGGCTTCCTGGGGTTGGCAAAGAGCTATTGGTCTGGCCCAGGACACACAACTGCGGCTGCAAGGGTGGGAGAGGGAGGGGCAGCTCCTGGAGGGAGATAAGTCACAAACCTGTCCCACCTCCGGGCCCACACTGGGCACTGCCCACTTCCCTTCAATTCTTTTCTTTCTCCTCCTCTCCCTTCTCGTTCTTTCCATCTTCCCTCTTCCCCCCCCTTCTTTCTCCTTTGTTGTCACTTCTAATCCACTCATTTCCTGATCTGTGGCTTTGCAATGGCTGCACCCCAAGCTCTCAGTGACCAAGGCTGCAGTTCTGCCAATAGCCCTCAAGCTCAGCCAAACTGGACCCTGATCCAAGCATGCGCCTCTTGGCTCTGGGGCCACAGCGACACAGGGCTCATGGGTCTGAGCAGAACAGCACTCATGCCAGAGGAGAGAATGCCCCAGGCAGTGACCACTCTCTCCAGAGTCCCAGCACTGAGCTGCAGGGTCACTATCTGCCAGGTCCCATGCTGGCTCTCAGGGGCCCAGGACCCTGTTCTGGGTCACCACTGCAAAGTGAGAGAAGGCGAGCCCTCCAGCATTCACAGAGTGCACGGTGGGGCAGGGCTCAGGCGGGGCCAGAGAGGAGCTCGGGAACTCAGAGACTTCCCCTTGAGAAGTGGGCTCGAGGACTCTGGGGGTCTGCTGGGGCCTGTGAGAGGATCAGGCTATACAGGAAGTGGCCGTGTCCCATGGCAGTGCTCAGGATCCCCTCATGGCCAGCATCCAGGACAGAAGAGAGCACAGCAATTAGCCTGGGGAATGTGGGAAGGGGCTGAGGGGCTCAGTGAGATTTAAAGCTGAAAATGTGGTTGCCAACTGACCCTTAACCCTGGCATCTGCCTGATCTCTGACCCAGGCAAGAAGTAATAAGGACTCTGGAACTAAAGTGCTAGGCTTCCAATTCCAGATCTGACACTTACGAGCTGGGGGGTTCTAGTCATTTTACTTAACCTCTCTGTGCCTCAGTTTTCTCATCCATAAAATGGGGCAGCTAATTGTATTCACCTCGTAGGACTGCTAGGAGAATAAGAAGGTTTGAACAATGCCTGGTACATAGGACATACAAGAATACTTTAAAAATCATGGAAAAATAGAATTTAAAGATAATATGAATATTTCCATGAACTTTTTGAAGTACCCTCGTACATGTTTGTTGATAAATTAACTGGTTATGGATGGAAAAACTGAAACAGACTGAAGAGATGGTCGGGAGGTCTGAGAGACTGACCAGGGAGTTGAGGAAGGGAGGAGTTGAGGCTGAAGTTCAAGTCCCTGGCTTGGACCCCAGATGATGCATAGAGATGCCATCTGCTGAGATGAGGTGGAAGTGGGGAGTGGCACATTAGTCATGGGGAGCAGAAAGGTGAGCCCCGGAAAAGAAAACAGTGTGGCTGGGGAGTGGGAGTGTGACAGATGGAATAATGGCCCCCCCAATGTCCAGACCTGTGAATGTCACCTCCCATGTCCCTTTTGCCATGGATCCATTAAGTTAGGATCTTGAGATGGGGAGATTATCCTGGAGTATCCAGGTGGACACAAAGGGTCCTCAGAAGGGAAAGAGAGAAGCAGGGGGTTCACAGTCAGAGAAGGAGATAGAAGCAGAGGTCAGAGCGATGTCCCAGCTGGAGGGAGGAAAGAAAGGGCCACGAGCCAACAAACACAGTGGCCTCCAGAAGTTGGCAGAGGCAAGGATTCTCTGCTAGGGCCTGAAGAAGGGAACACAGCTCCTCCAAGACTTTGATTTTAGGTCTTCTGAACTCCAGAAATGTATGATAGTAAATAGTTTTCAGCAACTAAGTTTATGGCAATTTGTTACAGCAGCAATAGGAAACAAATGCAGGCGGCCTGAGGGGCTGGTGGGACCTCAGCAGCTGGAATTTGGGCCTGGAGCTTAGGATGGCTTGTCTCAAAACATGCATCTCAGGGTAAGAGGGGTTTCTTAGGAAGACAGAAGAAACAGCCAGGTAGGAAGGGAATGGGAAAGAGAGATATCAGGGATCATAAGGCAAGGAGAGATGGGCAAATGGATGTACAGGGGCTGAATGGAAGCAGGACTTCGAAGAGCCCCAAGTGTGGGGATCTGGTAGCCACTGGTGACCATGCCTTAGCTGGGGGTGGGGTGAGGATGGCAGGAGCCACCTAAGCAGGGATGCCACGTGATAGCAGGTGGAGAAGGGCACTCTGGTCAAGATTAATATCAGAATATTCTTTTCAGAAGTAAGGAGCAAGGACTCTGTGCAAATAGGTGAAAGGGAGGAAGAATCACAGTGAGAGGGTGGGGAGAGGGTGAGGGCAAAGGGGGCCATTGGGGTGAGGGAGAAGAATCTTTAAGAAAGCTCTGGACAGGCCTAAAGCTCTGTGTGTGGGCAGAGGAGAGGCAGAAGATAGGAAGGGCCGAGCAGTAACTGATAGAGTAAGGTCCCTTAGAAAGGAAAGAGGGCTGAGAGAGAGTCAGAGGTGGCAGAGAACCTATAGGACTTCTGGGGAGACCCTGCGGCCTGTCCCGAGGCAGAGGCCTCGTTATGGAAAGTGTGATTTTTCTTCAGCAAGTGCTCAGCTAGACCCTGGTTTGCATAGGCTTACAAAAGCTGATTGTTAAATTTTCAGGAATTTTGTGAGCTGGCGTTGCCTCTTTGGTATCTTAAAATTGACCATGGTGGGAATATTTACATCATGGAAATAGGCAGAGGCTCCAAATCAGCTCCCAGCCCAGAGCCAGTTCTTAAACCTTTATCAGCACACCACACACAGCAAAGGCCTGATTCAGGATTTGGGGCTCGCAGGAGTAGAAGGAGGTGAGGAAGTTAAAAATGGCCAGAGGGGATGAAGTGAGGGATCATGGGATCAGCTGGCAGGACACAGGGAGGAGCGGGGAGGGGAAAGCTTGGGGAAGGTTGGGGTCAATAAGCAGGTGTAACGGGAGTCAAGGATGGAGAACAGAGCAGATGGACTCAGGTGGCAGAGATTCATTGAGGATTTGTGGGGAGGTAGATCAAGGTGGGCACATGGCCCTAGAAGGAAGGGAAGAGGGGGAAGTTCACTGTAGTCTGGAGGCCAGAGTGTCATTGTGGGTCAGCCTCAGTAGAGTGGAGTCATGCTGATGACCAGGGAAGGGATGAGCATTGGGGAGAAAGCTTGTGACCCCAATTCCTTAATGAATGAGGCAGAGTGATCAACAGTTCATTTGATGTTTGGGACAAAGATATCAGCAGGAGTTAGGCAGAGGACAGGACACTTGGGGAGGAATGATCTGTGCCCAAGGACAAAAGCCCATCCCCGTCAGTGGTGTATTTTTCTTTTACAAAAAATAAAATGCATTTCCTAGCTCTGTTCACCGAATCAGTGACCAACTTAGTATCAACGAAAAGCTGAGCCCAGACTGTGGTCTCCAAATTGTCATTTTCCATTAAAAGGGACCAGGGCTCTTTAGACACATGGCTAATTCTAGGTCCAGGGCAGAAAAAGTACAAGCTGAGCCTGAAACATCTCATTAGACCAGAAAGTGAAGAAGTCCCCAAGACTTTACATTCTGCCAAAGGTCTTAGGAGCCAACTTGAAAGTGCGCCCACTGGCCAAGCCAAAAAAAGTGGTGTCTGTAATTGCAATGTGTCAGAACAGCAAAGATGTCTAAAAGTCACGATGTTACCGTGGTACTGAAAAAACCTCTGTGGTCACCCTTGGAAAGAATGCCAGAGAATTGACTCTTCTGACAAATAAAGAGGAAACGGAGCATCTCTCCTGCCTTTCTTGTAAAGACTCTATTATTTCAACTAAATAGCTAGTGGTGAATTCCTTTTAGAATTCTACTGAATAAATTCAGAAGGAATGATAGAATTAGAATATCACCATGTTAAGCCCCAGTGATATACTGGGTCCAGGCCATGGTTAATGGCTGCTAACACCAGCAGGCGAAAGGCTGATGGGTCACTTTATAATGGAGGAACCAGACTGAAGGCACCTGAACCCTGACTAATCTTGACACCTCAAAAGAGAAGATTCTTGCCAGATAGAACCCAAATCTCATCCAACCAGTTTAAAGGAAACACAGGGAACAGAGGGACATGTTAAATGGCACCATGGGGATGCAAACTCCAGACTGTGGGATACACTTTGGAACAAACGATCTGGTTTCTTCACTAAATAACTAGAAAGGGAAAAAAATGGGGAGATTATCATTAAAGATACCTACCAGGCAAATGGACCACAAGCACTTGTGCTCCATTTTTGGATTCTGATTCAAACATAAAAATTTATGAGGCAATTGGCAACATTTCAACACTAAGTAGATATTTGCTGACATTAAGCAATTATTTTTATGTGTTATAATGGATTGTGGTTGTTTTTTTAAAAGTTCTTATCTTCTAGAAATATATATTGAAGAGTTTACAGATGAAGTGATATGATGTCTGGATATTCTTCAAAATAATCTGCAGTGGTGGGAAAGTGGCTGGGGGTTGGGTGAACCAGCCTTGGGTTGAAGCTGGGTCGAAGGTACACAGAGGTTCATTATACTGTTCTCTCTACTTACGCATGTGTTTGAAAGTTTCCATGATTAAAAAAAATGAAAAAAAAAACCCCAAAACAAAACCCTAGCTCACTGCTTATTCATAATAATCAGTCAATCAATGTTAGCTGTTACCTTTAAAAAAATATTAGGTCATATAAATGGGGGACACCCACAGCCCATCACTAGTACGGATGGTTGACTTGTAATAGAGAGCTGTTATGCTAAGTGATATAGCCAGCCACAGAAGGACAAATACTGCATGAGCCACTTATATGAGGTACCTAAAATAGTCAAATTCATAGAATCAAAGAGTGAAATGGTGGTTGCCAGGGGCTGGGGGAGGGAGAGTGGGGAATTGCTAATCAGCAGACATAAAGTTTCAGTTCAGCAAGATGAATCAGTTCTAGAGATCTACTGTACAGCATTGTGCATATAGTTAACAATACTGTGTGTACACTTAAAAATTTGTTGAGAGGGTAGATCTCACGTTAAGTGTTCTTACCACAATGAAAGAAAATCAAAACAATAAATAAATGGTGGGCTGTGCCTTGCCACCCAGACCCTTGGCATGGCAGGACATGAAGAGGCCATGGGTTCTGCTGATTCCTTCCTCCGCACACACTTACTGAACACCTACTGTGTGCCAGATGCCACAAAGGCACAGACAGGAGATGTAATGCCAGCCCCTTCTTCAGGCTTTTGGGCAAGGGGACAGTGGTGCCACTACTGAGGACCTGCTGCAATTTCCCTCCTTCATCTGCAGACCCTGTACGACCTCAGGGAACCTGTGGAGATGGGTCCCTCAGCACTTGTCCAAGTCTCAGACACATGCTTAATCCACACAGACTGCTAAAGTGTCTTTTCAGTCTGGACAACCATTTCTCAGCAGGGCTCACAGCCTCCCTCCCACCTCCCTCCACCTTCTCTCTCGTTCTAATTAAGGCATTACAGACAGGCAGTCAAGTTTATAGAGTGCGTACATCTTAAATGGACGGCTTGATGACTTTTCATGTGTGTACACCCATGTAATCAATGCCAGGTCAGGATATAAAACATTCCCAGTCCTTCCAAAGGGTTCTTAGCACTCTCTTCCAGACAGTTCCACCCTCCCCCCACTTCACACACACAGGGAACCACTATCCTGATTTTTATCACCAATGATTAATTTCGCCTGTTTTTGAACTGCATCTATGCAGAATCATAGGGTATGTATGCTATTGATTCAGATCTGATTTATTCTGCCCAGGATAATGTCCATGAAATTTGTCCATGTTGTCAGGTGTACCAGTGATGTTATTTTTCCTTGTGGTACAGGAGTCCAGTCTACGGATACGTGGTTTATTTATCCAGGCTCCTGCTGATGGCACCTGGCCTATCTCCTGACCCCTCTTCTCATAGACTGCACATTCCAGGTCTCCCAGCCACAGGGTCCCCGCTGAGTCTCCACTCTTCTATGCCCACAAATGTACAGCTCCCTTGGCCCTCGCACTTCATGACATGTATTGAATATTGACAATTACAGTGCACTGTAATAACAGTATGCAGAGTATTTCAGGAGCACTGGGTCACCTACCTAAGTCTGGGGGTGATCAGGGAGGTGCACAATATTACAGAGTATCGACTGACAGTACTGTGGGTGGGGGAGGCCCAGGCATAGCTCACAGATGGCTGCAGCAGGGTCCCAGGACATTGGGTGAACTGTCCTGGGACTTATGATATCACAGCTTCAGGACAGCTCGTACAACTTGAGGTGCATTTGGGAGGGACCCTGGGCTCTGAGCCTCTGGGGCTGCTGTGTGAGATGGCATCTGGAGCCTGACTCAGACGCCATGCTCGACGACGTGCTCAATATAAGAGAGCCAGAAGCGGGAGTCTGTCTGGCTGTTAGGAACGACAGGGGCTGTTGTGTGCATGTGTGTGTGTGTGTGTGTGTGTGTGTGTGTGTGTGTGTGTGTATGCATGTGCTGTGTGTGTGCGTGCGTCTGTGTAGGTCTTGGCAGACAGGTCCACCTCTGGGCATAGCTGGGGGCACTTGCCAGGCAGGCAGAAACCAAACACAGTGAGGTGTGCTATTGTGAAAACACCAAGGACAGTCACAGGCAGGGCTGCTTAGAGCCCCTACACCATGGGCCCCAAGGACTGGTGACCATATACTCTACAGTCCAAAATGGAACACCTTTGAGACTGAACGGGGAGCACTGCGGGTAATCACACCAGTCAACAGGCACAAAGCAGGGCTGTCCTGGGCAAACTGGAAAGTGCCGTCGCTATGCCCAGCTGAGCACTAGCACAGTACGCGGAGTGGGTGGGTGCCCCTTGCTGGGAGCAGGGTGCTTCACGTGTGCACACACAGCTCTGGCACCAGCAGCTCCCTGGGTGTCCCAGGGGAGCGAGTGCTGCCTTCCCTGGCCTTGCTGCCTGGGATCGTGGCATTGGACATGTGATGTCTAAGCTTCTCGAGAGAGGACCCTCTGCCTGCCTCTGGGGCACACAGGCCCCGCAGTTGCTCCTCACTGGAAAAGGGTGGCTACTGGAGGTGTGGGGGATGATCCCCAGCCCCTCTCCAGAACCACCAGTATTTTAGGTGACTGGCGTCTGTGTCCCAGTCTCTCCTGGCCAGTGACTTGGGTCCCCCAGAGGTCCCCACAGTTCAGGACACCCCATTGGGGTTGTCGTCTCTCCCTGCTGCCTCTCTGGCCTGACCCACAGCAGTTCAGATTCATGGATGCAGCCCATCATAGCCCGCCCTCTGGAACTCCAGCCCTTTCCTAAGGCTTCTGATGGCCCCTGCTGTTGAGACAGCTCACCAGCTACCTCCTCTGCTAGGGATGGGGCTGTTCTTCCACTAGGCATTGGGTAGAGGTGTCAGTGAGGGGCACCTGGGTCTGTGTGACATCCCCAGGGGGTGGCCCTACTGGGTGCCTTCAATTCCATGGCCCATGGTTCTTGCTCTTTCTCATCTGGTCCCCTCATCTCTGGTGCTCATCACAACTGGCATGGTGACAGTGCCTGGGAGGAAGGGGGTGCCACCTAAGCAGCTGTCCTGCTGCCTCTTTCTCCACCTCCTTCTGGTTCTTTCAAAGTGGGTGTTCCCCAGGGCTTTGTCTTCAGCCCTTGTCTGCTCTCCCCCCTCCAACCTCTTTCTGGGTGCCTGCACATCCAGCTCCTGCAACTGCCCCATTTTTGACCCCCTTATCCAAGTTTCCAACATCCTCCACCACATACCTGGCACCTCCATATCAGATATGATAGTCCCTTGGAGTCTACATTCTCCCTAAAAAGTTGCTACTCAGTATGTTCCCTGTTTCTTCAAAGGCACCTCCCTTCTCCCAGGCCTGGGCACAGTGCTGGGGGTGTCAGGGTCTCTTGGCCCCCTCTCCCTCCTGCACAGCCTGCAGGCCACTGCTGCTCCCAAGCAGCTCTGCCCTCCGTCTCTGCTGCCCCCACCCTCTAAGCCACTGGGGCCAATTGGAATATTCTGTTTCCTCGTTTCCTTGCTTGGCCTCTGGCCTGTTTGCTCATTGTACCATCTCTGTTTTATAGATTCCACTCAATTCAGCTCCACCAGCGTCCCTGAGTTCTGCTCTGGGGCACTTGGAGAGGTGCCCTGGGAGGCTGGGCAGCTCAGCACAGACCGCTAAGAAGGAGGACACAACTCCCCCCCACCTCCCCAGGGTCCCCATGCCATGTGTGAGGAGCAGCAGAGATGCAGGGATTGAGAAAGAACAGTGCATACCAGCAAGGGGCGAAGGTCATGAAAATTTAGGGCTGACTTCCTGGAAGAGGGAGACATGTGACCAGGACCTCAGAAAAATGGTAGCTTTTTGCAGTGTTGATTGGAACAGTGGAAAATGAGAAAAACCTAACATTCAGCAGGAGACTGGACCATTCTCAAACGCACTGCCATTAAAATGGCCCAGCATGGGTAGATCTCAGCGACATAATGCTGCGTGAAAAAGGCAAATTGAAGAATGATATGCATGGCAGGGTGCCTTTCATATAAATTCTAAACACACACAAAACACTATTATGAATTGTTATGGATACAGATGTTTGTGGCAAGAGTGTAAACATATGTACGGGAGTGATAAACACCAGATTTACCTCTGGAGAGGCAGGGAGAGAAAGAGGGAGAGCTGGAGGAGGAAATTTGGTTGTGGCTGTGTTTCATTTATTTGAAAAGAGAGAAAGGGATCGAAGGCAAATGTGGCAAACTGTTAGCATCTATTCAGTATGGGTGATTACGGATACATGGATGCTTGTTATATTATTTTCTCCTTATTTGTACATTATTCTGTAATTAAAGTTTAAAAAGAAGGTAAAAGCAAAAAAGGAAAAAAAAAGAGATGGCATTCTATACACAGGTTAAGCTCTCCCTACGGAGACAGGGGCAGAGGGAGATCGAGGGCACCCAGGAGCAGGGCATAGCTGGGCAAGGCCAGAGCAGGGCGTGGGGGACAGACCTGGGTGGTGGGCTTAGGGAGGTCCAGATCCTGGGTGAGAGGGTATCTAAAGGGCAGGAACACCAGCTTTCTCCTGACTGCTACTTGTCTACTCCTCCAAGTGTGTTGCTTAGAGTCTGTTCCTTGCCCCTCTCCCTGCAGCAGCCTTTGGCTGAATGATTTTCAGCTACGTGATTTATTCATTCCTTACCCTGCATTGAGCATCTGTTTCAAAAGCAACAGCTAACACGTCACTCACCCTGTGCCACAGTTATAGACACACATAATAACTCTTGAATTCTCACAACAGCCCTATAGGTGGGCTTCATGACCATCACCACCATCTCTATTTTATAGATGAAGAAACAGAGGCATGGAGGGGTTAAGAGATTTGCTGGAAGTTACACAGCTAGTAAGAAAGAGGCAGAGCTGGGATTCAAACTCAGGTTGTCTATGGTCCTCTGTGCCTCATATGCCAGGTACCATGCTGGGCCCTGCCCTTGCAGAACTTCTGGGCCAGTGGAGGAAGACAGACACCAAACCAAGCAACACACACAGATGCAATTACGACTAATGATCTAGTGAAGGAAGAGAACCCCGTGCTTCAAGGGAGAAAATAAAGAGAAGGACACAACTGAGACCAGGTCCAAGAAGGCCTCTCTGAAGAGGGAACATTTAAGCTGAGACTTACAGGATGGGGAGTTAGCCCGGAGAAATCGTGGAGAGTGGTCAAGACAGAGAGACAGTGAGTGTAAAGGCCCAGAGATAAGCAGAAGCTCAGGCAAGGAACCCAGAGAGCGTCCCAGGGGGTGGAGCATGTGGTGAGTAGGGGAGAGGGTAGCATGTCCAGGATGGTAGCAGGCAGGTGGCCCGCACTTGGTACCTCCCCTTACAGGAAGGGGGACCACAGGTCTAGGATGGCCCCCCTTCATGGCTGTAGTCCCGGTGTAAATATTCACAGTGTCCCATTTTGGTTTGGACAATAATAAATTTGAAGGTCACCCTCTCTTAGGTGATGGTAGAGCTTGGATTTTGTTCCCAGGACAGTGGAAAAGCATTGAGGGATTTTAGTAGGAGAGTGACACATCTAATCTATAATGTATAAAGGTCAGTGTGGCTGCAGTGCAGAGAGGGCTTGCAGGGGAGCAGAAAGGAGGCCATTGTCTCTTTCCTGACTTGGGGGCTGCGCAATGCACAGGGTGGAAGGAACCAGGCCTGGGGAAAGGCAGGGGAGGCCAGGCTTGGGCCGGCTGAGGTTGCAGCCATGGCGAAGTGACTCAGGGCAAATGTGTCCCCAGAGATGCTATTCCCCTTCTTCTCCCTGTGCTGGTTCAGCCACCAGGCCCAGTCCCAGAGCTTCCAAGGGAAGCCCTCAAAGGGTGGGAGGAAGCTCTTGAGAACAGCTGCCCACATCTCAGCACTGCAGGGCACCTTGTGAAAGAAATGGGAAGGTTCCCTGGAAGAGCTGAAGGACTCAGTAAATGTAGGAAATGATGTTAACAATATTAACCTTGCATTTGATAATCTGTCTCATCCCTTTCCTTCTCACCCCCACTCAGCCCTCCTCGCTTCCAAGAAGAGATTTCAAAAGTGAGAGCCCAAGGCACTCAGAGATACCAGCTGGGGAAGGTCTCACACCAAATGAGTACTGGGAGAAAGCAGGCGGCTTCTGGTGTCTGCTGATGTACGCTGTGGACTGGCCAGGGCTTCCTGCCCACGAATGAATGAGTACATGCAGGACCACCCACTCTGTGCACCCACCTCTGGGAGAAGGGTATAGTTAGGGGGGGCACTGGTGATCCCATACTATGGGCATATGCCCACACAGATTTCCACGAACCTTTTACGTTTTGAGATCCTGGTAAGATAAAACAAGCCCAGGGCTTGTAATAGCAGCAAAGAGAGGAAAGACAGAAAAGTTAGAAGCCTGAAAAACGAAACCTGCAGGAGTGAAGAGCCTCTTATTCTCCCCCTACAAAGTAAGAGACCAAGGAAGTTGCTGAACCAACCTTCCATGTTCAAGTGGAGGATCACCCACGTCAGAGGGCCAGAAAGGCACCTGCGCAGGTTTGGGGAGGAGGAGCAGGGGCCGGTGGGAGAGGGGTCACTCACCGAGAGGCAGGACGAAGAAGAAGGGGAACCAGCAGAGCACGAAGACGCCCACGACGATGGCCAGCGTCTTGGCCGCCTTCTTCTCGCGGGAGAACTTGAGCAGGCGCACGGACAGCGAGCTGCGGAAGGTGTGGCCCTTGGCGCTGCGCACCCCTTGCGCCCCGTCGGCGCCGGTGGCCGCGCCGCGACAGTGGATGCGCAGCACCACCTCCGAGGCCTTGCCCCGCTCACGCTTGACGCCCGCCTCGAGGCTGCGCGTGGTGCTGCGAGCGACCACGTACACGCGGCAGTACATGACCACGATGACCGCCATGGGCAGGTAGAAGGAGCACAGCGAGGAGAAGACGGCGTAGCCCGCCTCCTCGGTGATGCCGCAGAAGCGCTCGTCGGGGGGCACCGGCTCCTTCCAGCCCAGCAGCGGCCCCACGGACACCACGAGGGCGACGGCCCAGAGCAGCGCCAGGATGGCGGCCGCCTTGCGCTCGGTCATGATGGAGGGGTACTTGAGCGAGTGGCGCACGCCCACGTACCGGTCCACGGAGATGGTGCAGAGGCTGAGGATGGAGGCCGTGCAGCACAGCACGTCCACAGCGGCCCACACGTCGCAGAAGGCCCGGCCGAAGGCCCAGAAGCCCAGAACCTCCATGGTGGCCGAGAAGGGCAGCACCGTGGCGCTCAGCAGCAGGTCGGCCACGGCCAGGTTCACGATGAAATAGTTAGTGACCGTCTGCAGGTGGCGGTTGCAGGCCACCGAGAGGATGACAAGCAGGTTGCCTGCCACGGCGGTGAGGATGAAGGCTGCCAGGAAGACGCCCACGCCCACGCCCTGCGCGCTCACCACCAGCCCCCCGACGGCCGCCGTGCCGTTCACCTCGCCGCCCGCACCCGCGCTCCCCGGCTCCCCGGTGGAGCTCTGATTGTCCTCGCCGCTGCCCGCGCCCACCACGCCGCCGCTGCCCGCGGACCCCGGCACGCCACCTACCGCCGGGCCCTCCGAGGCTGCCGCGCCGCCAGCGCCGCCCCCGCCGCCCCCCGCGCTGGAGCCCCCGGAGCTGCTGTCCGGACGTGGTCCCTCGAAACTGACGCTGAGGAGGTCTCGGAAAGTCATCTCAACGTGCGGTTGTCGGGGGCCGGGCCCGGGTGCAGGACGAGCGACTGGCAGGGAGGGGGCCACCTGGCATAGCCGCGTGGCTCCGGGTACAGCCCCGCGCGCCGGTCCGTCGGGGTCCTGCCCAAGTTCCTGTGACGCGGAGAGAGGCTGCCAGCAAGCGGAGTGGCCTGGCCGGGGCGGCAGCCCGGGCTTCCCGTAGCCGGACCTGGAGTCGGACCGAAAAGCCGGGGCTGGCGACGTGCGCCGCTCTCTGATTGTGCCCAGGCGAGAGGGCAAAGCGGCGGCTCCGGGACCAGGCGGTGCAGGCAGCGGCCACTGCGGCGCTCCCAACTCTGCGCTGGGGGCGGGACGGAGGAGGGGCAGCGCCAGGAGGGAGGAGGGGGCTACTGGCGCCGAGGGAGGGGGCGCCACACTCCCTGGGAGCTGGGGCTCTGCGCGCCGGGCCAGTGGATGTGCGGGGGTCCGGAGGGGCTGCGGCGGTGGCGCGCGCTCTCGCCCCAAGGCGGCCACCCACGCCTCGCCGCGGGTGCCCACTCCCGCTCTCTCCCCTTTCTGTTCCCTTAGCGCTCCCTCCCGCGCCTCTCCCGGCCCCCTCCCCCTTTGCCCTCAGCTGTGTCCCTCTTCCTCCCAGCCTGTCCCCAGCCTCTCGGTCACTCGCTGGTGCCCTTGGGCGTGCGACGCTTGGAAGGCGCGATTCCTGGGTCTCCCGGCTCCCAGCTCCGGCCGCCAGAGAGCAGCAAGCTCTCGGGATCTGCGGACTGCGGACTGGACCGCGCAATGCCGCGGCTTGTTGCCTCCTGGGACTGCCGCACTCTTTCTTTCTCTCGGGCCACTAGCCAGGGCAGGTCTCAAACATCTCTGCCCAGTGCGACGGCGTGGAGAAAGCCCGTGAAGGGGTCATAAACCTGTGCTGGGCTGAGGCTAGGTATGATGGGCGCAGGAACAAGAGACGATGTAGTTACAGCCCTCGGACCCTGCCCACGACACATCTGTCTCTCTATACCAACTTCTACACTGTTACTTTACTTCATATCAGGTGTGGGAATAAATCTTTCTATTGCTGCCCTAAATAAGTGGTCTCGTTCTGGGCGAGGGGGAGGGTTTAAGTGCTGGAGGATGGGAAAAGCCATTTGGCAGGATGGTTAAGTGGGGGGAGGTGAGACAGTCTGGCTCCAAATCCAGGCTCCGGCCCATATTAGCTGTTTGACATCTTTGTGCCTCAGCCCCTCATCTGTAAAATGAGGATAAGCATAGTGTCCACCTAATGGCATAAGGGTTAAATGAATTAATACGTGTTAGGGCTCCAGGACAGTGCCTTACGCGGCCACAGGTGGAGGGGAGGGGATGAGGAGCTGCTTGCTGGCTAGCAGGGCTGGTTAGGGAGAGGCACAGAGAGATCATTCATTTAGCCAACATAAAAATACTTATGGGGCTGCTGTTATATGGCAGAGGAAGGCAGAACTGCAGGGAGGATATTGCCACCTCATAGGTGCAGGATGAGGATGGCTTGAACTGTGCCAGGGAGGTGAGGGCCTGTTTGGAGAGGTGTCTGGGAGGGCACAGAGAACCCATGGCCTCAGTGCCCACTGGCTGTGGATGACACAGGAGCAGGATGTCTGAGAGTCCTAGATGAGAAGGTGCTTTGGAGAAAAAGCAGTAAATGACAAATGTTGAGGGATGGGTAAACTTCCCTGTCCTGCCCCACCCCCCAGCCCAGGAAACCGAGGCTGTTAAAACCATAGCTCAGAAACAGCTCTTCCAAGGCCCTCGGATTTCTCATTAAATCTTCCACATTTTACTTGGGTCCTTGGGAATTTAACATAGCGAGTTGAAATAAAAGCAAGGTGGCTTCTAAGAATTTGCTGGCAGTTGACAAAAAGCAAAACTTTGGGTCTGGGCTTCCTTCCTGAAGGGGAGGGACAGAGAGCACTGAAAGGGGAGGCCAGGAGCTCTTCACTTGGGAGTGTTGGGTGGCAGGCTCTGTGAATGTGACTGGCTGCCATCTCATCGTGTGGGACAAGCGTAACCCTGGTGGAATACATCTGATTCTGAATTTGTTCAGTTTTGAAGACTGGGAATAGGACACATAGTCAAAGCTAAGGCTGGGGCTGGATGGTAGGGGACTACCTGACGGGTGCCACACAGAGTTCTGTGCCTGATTCTGGTCTAGAGAGCTGGCAGAGGCTGGCTGGAGTTGTCCTCACCAGCAGGGTGAGGAGGAGTTGTGGGACAGGGTGCCTGGAAGAAGATGACAGCCTCATCCCATTTCAGGTCTTGGTGGTCCTCAGAAGGTCTACAAGAAGAATTCAGAGGTTCTAGAGCTCTATTAGAAGGAACATGGAAGGGCAAGAGTTGTGAGATCATCTTGGAGTTTCCTGTACCTGCTTATCAGATGCTTTAATCAGGAAGGGGTTGGGAGCATGTCCTGTTGGCAGGGACAAAGAGAAAAGGAGCTGTCTCTCTCTGAGCTGTCTCTCTGAAGGGAAGGTCTCATCAGTGGAGGGGCTCAGATAAAGCTCAGTACCACCCCAAGCACACCATGCGCACCCACGTCTCTGCATGGATGCCTCACGGACACCTCAGATTAAACGTGTTCTAAATTAGACTCACCACCTCTGACACTCAAATCCTTAACTTGCTCTTTCCCTTATGCCAATGGAACTACCATCCAGGCAGTTGCTGCAGCTAGAAACTTAACTCCTCCCTCTGGCTCATTCCCTATCCCAAATCTAGCCAGTCTCCAAATTGTGCTGATTCTGTTTGCCTACTTGACTTTGTAATCCAGACCTTCTTTCCATGGTCTGTACCTCAAGTCAGACCCTGATCATTCCTCACTCTGATTTCCATTCATACTCCAGTAGTGCCTTCTCCCAGTCTCTTGCCATGTGGATCTTCCTGAATGTGATCATTTTACTCTTTAAAAAAAAATTTTTTTTTTGATGGCTCATCAATGCTTTGAGTTAAGATCACAGCATACTTGGTTCTGTGGGGCTGGGCTCTTTCCTGTTTCTCCTCTCTTTCTCTCTCCTCTCTCTCTTTTTGGTGGTGGGGAGGGGCTCAAAATAGTTTATTTGGGAAGTGACCCTAGGAAGCATGATGAGGTGGTTGTTTCTTTTAAAAGGGATGCTTCTCTGAGACTGTGCCACATGGTACCATAGGATTTGTTTGGGCTACAAATGAATGAATGGGAATCAGGAGCTTTTGTACCTGAAATGATTCTCACACGAGCTTTGTGTTTTAGAATCTCATGCATGAGTAGAACGCTGTCCAGAGGGACATCCTCTCTCCAAATGGCTAGAACCTTCCCTAGCTGAATCCCAGTGTTTGGGAACTCAGACTCTCAGGCCTATCCCCACTGCATTTTTATCTGGAGTCTGTCCCCCTAAATCATCCTTAAGGGCTTCCTGGAGGATATGAATTTAAGGGAGTTTAAATGCCCTTTGGTTCAAGAATTATCTTCCATTCTTCATCATTCCTTACCTTGACTCGGCCTGTGGAAGTGGGGTCATCCTTCTCTATAGAAATGTTGGAGGGCTTTCTGAAACTGCCGTGTGTATGGCCCATCAATGCTCTCAGCTGAGGAATACGGTTAAAATATTTGGTTAAAATATTTGTCACAGATGGGAGAAGAAGTGGGAGGGCTGGTGGTGGCCCCTATTGTGATATGATGTGAATACTTCCTCCCACCTCCTGTTTCATCAACCATCCACTGAGCTCTCCTTGTTAAAACCAAGGCCCTGGCAGGCAGAGTGTGACTTCTAAAATGCAGAACCTTCCCCAGGGAGCAGTTTTGGAAGGAACTCTTACCTGGAAACCTAGTATCCGGGTTCAATCTGTGCACTTCCTCACTGTGTGGTCTTTGCCAGATCTTTGGGCCCAGTCGTCTCTTTTATCAAATGAGGCACATGGGGTTGCCTAAGTAGAGATTAAAGCAAGGGAACTCTTTCTTCAAGTGAAGTCTTCACAGAAACCCAATATAAACAAGCAGAAAGTTGTGGAAAAGCTTTGGCTGGATCAGAGACAAAATCTTGAATCTGACCCTCTGAACCTCCCTCTCATGCTGTGTTCTGGTCCCTGAGGCACCCCCCTGGCATTGTGGGCTCCAGGAGCCTTGTGGGCAAATTGCTGAACCAGTGAGCCCTGGAGATCCTGCCAGCCCTTGGCTTCTTTCAGTGGCATGGCTCCCAGTTTAAGATGAAGACCAAGGACCTGTATTTACCTCCTCTCCCTTATGAGACACTTTGAGCATGACAGTAAAGAGAATGGAGTGTTTCGTCTCACAACTGAGAAGTTAACTCCTAGGCTAACAAACCCTAGACTCTTGCCCCTAAAGAGAAGACAGGAAGGAACTTTACAAGAGGTCACAAAAGGATTGAGCAGTTTGTAAAGATGGTTCAGATTGGTTAGCATTTTCAAAGTCAAGATGCTGAATGGGAGACAGTGCTGATGGAGAAGGCGTTTATGACAGGTATATCCTGTTTTCAGGGACCAGCTGCTCAACTTCCAGTCCCCCTTCTCATCCTACCAAGCCTGGGCAACCTTTCTGCATTCATTCAACACACACAAGTTAACTAGGCACCAGCTATATGCCAGGAACTGTTCTGGGCACTGGGGATATAATACCGAATAAAGCAAAGCCCCTGACATCATGGGGCTCACATTCAAATGGCAGAAATTGCTACCAAAAGGGTTAGGAGGAGAGCCTATCCATTGCCACGGATGTTTTTTCTGCATTGATATCTGGGTCTTGGAGACTTTTCAATACAACCTTCAAAGAAAATCCAAATCCAAAGGAATTCTTTTCCAGTACCTCGCCACCCCAGAAGAGCAGTAGGGAGTGGAAAACCGAGCCTGAAAGGGAACAAATTCACGCATGTCATTGGGAAACTTGGCTACAGCTGCCACTTCCTAGAGTCATGAATATTCATTCTATTCTTCAGTCCTGGCCTGACCTTTAACCTTATTATGGCCTGAACCTAACTCTGGCCACACCCTGACCCATAACCCTGACTGGCTCGTAACCTAAGCCTTCCTGATCCTCTTAATTGCATCATTCTTCCCCAGATGCATGGGGTCAGCAAGGGCACTGGGTGAAGGGGTGAGGGCTCAGTGCCACCCTCTCCCACCTTCAGGACAGCAGAGTTTGGTGCTCAGGGCTGGCCACTTCTTAGTGGTCATGGGTTAGGGGGTACCTGGGGAAAGGATGTTGTTTCTGCAGGAAGGGGATACTGAGTAGTCTATCTTCCCAGTTTCATCCCTATGTCAACAGAGGCTGGAGGGAACTTGAGGCCGGTTATGGTTTGATTATTTATGCTAATATTTGTCTAAAATTAATGGAGTCAGAAATTAGTGACTATTTCTCCCCTTACAGTGGAGTTGGTAGAGGGCTACAGTGGAATGATATTCCTGTTCAGAGCCTGGCGAGCAGCCCACTGCTCTGGGGACTCTTGGGGTGGCTTTTTGCTTTGCAGCTGTGTTTGCTTCTGCTTCTAAGAGATATTCTTTTGTTTCTTTTTATTTTCTTCAGCATAGGAAACGAGTTAGGAAGGAGGATATTGGACAAAGTTGGAAAACCCACTAGAGTGGAAAACTCTCAGGGCAGAGATTAGTTGGGGTATGTTGAAACCTATAATAGGCAAGTCCCAAACTTCAGTGGCTTAGCACAAGAAAAACTATTTCTCATTTACTCAAAGTCTGTTGTGAATACACCTGGTTGAGCAGCTCACCTGGGAAGATCTCTTTCCTGGGGCAACTTAGGGATCCAGGCCCCTTCTAATATGTGACTCCAACTGTTCCCTGAAGATTTGGAATCCTCCAGAGCCTCAGAGACCTCTTATGGATCATGTACATTGGGCGCCCAAAGAACAAAGGGAGAGTATAGAGGTTTCCATGGACAGTTTAGGAGCCAAACACAACACTCGTGTCTAACTAAGCCCACAAGTCCCATGTCCTTACTTAGATTCAAGTGGGAAATGTGGTTTAGTCCAGTTTCCACGAATAGGGAAAGGGTTTGGTGACTGTCCAGCCTGTCTATGCTTGTAGGACAGCAAGTGTTCCAAAAAGATTCGATTTGGGTATTAGCTTGAAAATGCCTGATGGATTCATTGTGAAAAGAGTAGATAGATTGGCTGCTCTGAACCCCTAGCTAACACTCCACCCAGGCCCAGTGGACATTTTTGTGACTTTTCATGTAGCTATTTCTTCCAGACCAGACCCAATATGTACATTTCTAGCACAGCTTGCTAAAAAAGGGTTAGAATTGGGAATGCCATTTGGGAATGTGCTGGTGACAGTGACAATTCCAACTCACTCAGCTCTGGTAATGCTATAGGAGAATTAAGGTGAGTACTGGGGGCTCAGCTGGCATTGTTTTAACCTTCATGGAGTTTTAACCTTCATGGAGAGTAAGCAATCCCTCTCAATGGAATCCACCCCATGTCAACGGGAATCTCTTACCTTCCTTTATCAGTGCCTGAAATTCCACCCTTATAATGTCATCTGCTAGCGCTAAGAACTGGTGTGTTTCTTATGACATCAGAGTCATCTCTTAATAGAGGTGACATATAAGGTCACTATCTCCTGAAGCCCCTGAGATCTGATTACCCACTGTGGGATGGGGAACTGGGAGGAGTGGGGAAGTCATCCTGTGGGGATATTCTGTGGTGAGGGAGAGAAAGGTGAGAAAGTTGCAGGAATAAACTTTGCTAACCTGACAAATTCTCTGACCCCCACATAGAGCAGCAAATGCTAATGAAGGAGATTTCCTAACACAGAATTAAAATAGGCTGGTCCATTCAGAGGAAGTGGCCTATAATCAGCTTGAGAGGCCAGGCTGGGTTGCATGACTCCAATCCCAATTAGAGAGGCTGAGACAGCTCCTGCTGGGATGTCAGCCTCCCAGCTCACGAATAAGATGGCCCAAAGCCATTTTCCATTTCCTTTCTCTTAGGCCAAGACTCAATCTCTGGAGAAGACAGTGGAGAAAAGAGGACTTCCCTTGATAATGATTCCCTGAAGGAATGAAAGGATGGTGGAAGCAAAAAATCTCACTGTCCCAGGAAAAAATTAGGAACTTTCGTGTTCTCCACACCTTATACCTTGGGCTCCTACAATTCTCCCTTCCTCTTTTCTCTGTGGGTTAGTCACCCAGTCTCTCTGATCTTCTATTTTCCCATTTGTAAAACGGTGGTAATAACACTCCCATGGGGATTAAGTGTCTGCAAAAATCCCATTACCTCCTCTTTTGTGCCTCCATTGTCTTTGATATTCCTCTGTAGTGTTTTGTGATTCAATTGTTTACCTGTCCTACCTGGAGATAGAAAACTTCTTTGGTTTTTCAGTGATTGTGACTTATTTATCTTTTTATGCTCAGAAGCCAGTGAAGTACTGGGCTCTTGAAGCTGCTCAGTGAATATGCATTGTCAGTGGATGAAATCATAAATCAACAGATAAATAAATGAATGAATGAATGAAAGCATGAAGGACTGTGCACCTCTGAGTGTCACTGAGGGTTAGAGTGTATGTTTCTGTCCAGGGTGCCAGCCCTTCTGCAAGAGATGACTGGGGAGGGCTTTCTCACATTCCAGGGAGCCTGGTCTGTCTAGAGCAGGAGTGGGCACATTTCTCCCAGGAAAAAGAGCTTTGAGAGGTGCCAACAGGGAGCTGGATTACAGTGGTCCATGCCCCTGCTCCCAGTGGGGTGTGAACTGCCCGTGGAGTAGAAATTCTCACCCCTGTACACCATGAGTCCTACCTGGGAAGCGCTTCCTTGGAGCTATTCTTATTATTGGATATTAAGAGTTCTTTATATATTATGCATACAAGCCATTTATCAGATACGTGATTTACACATGTTTCTTCCAGTCTCTGGCTTGTCTTTTCATTGTCTTAACAGTATCTTTTGAGGAGCAGATGTTTTTAATTTTGATGAAGTTCAAATTATCAATTTTTCTTTTATGGATCATGAACTTGGTGTTCTACCTAATAAATCTTTGTCTAACCAAGGTCACAAAGGTTTTCTCCTATATTTTCTTCTCATTGGAAATAATGCAGGTAAGAATAAGTGAAGCAACATCTTTAAAGCACTGAAAGAAAAAAAGTGGCAACCTAGAATTTTATGCCTAGCAAAAATATATTTCCGACACATAGGCAAAATAAAGACTTTTCAAGATACAAAATAGCAAAAATAACTCATTATCAGACCCACACTAAAATAAATGTAATTGTCTAAACATCTTAATTAAAAGGCAGAAATTATCAGATTGGATTAAAAATGCTCAGTCCAAATAAAGGCAGAAAAAGAGGAAAGGGGGAACAAAGATGAGACGGGCCACATAGAAAACAAACAGCGAGATGACAGGTCTAAACTTAACTGCATAAACAATCATATAAAGTGTATCTTTTTCTATTCTTTTGCTTTAACCTATTTTTGTCTTTACAGGTAACATATATTTCTTGTAATCAGCGTATAGTGGGACCTGGTGTTATCCTTATCTTTGTTCCTCTACATGTAACACATCTTTTCTTTTCTTTTTCTTTTAACTTAGGCTGCTTTTAATATTTCTCTTTTACACTTTGCTGTGGATTGACTGTCCCCCCAAACTCACTGAAGCTTGAATTGTGGCCCCCAAGTTTTATGTATTAGAAACTTGGCTCTCACTGTGACTGTTGGGAAGGTGGGAAATCCTATTATGGTCATTGAAAGGTGGGGACTGTAGGACCGTGCCATAGTGAATGGATCAATAATGGTGGTCATGGGTGTAGTGCTGAGGGCTTTAAAAAGAGAGCATGTGAGAGCCACTCTCTCTGCTCTGTCATTTTCTGCCACGTGAGACCACTGCATTGCTGTAAAGCCACCACCAAAGAAAACCCTCACCAGATGTGTTCCCTGGACTTTGGACTTCCCAGCTTCCAAAACTGTATGCAATAAGTTTTGTTTTCTTACAAATTACCAGTTCCAGATATTTTGTTATAAGCAAAAAGAAACGGACTAATACACACGTTTTTCTTGGTGATGATGTGCTTTGGATTGATGGGTTTATAGTTTTTACCAAATGTGGAAAATTTCCAGCCGTTCTATCTTCAGATATATTTTCTCTTCCCTCCTACCCACTTCAGGGGCTCTGATTACCTATATACGACACCACTTGAAGTTATTCCGTACCTCACTAATACTGTGTTTTTCTTGGTCTCCTTCTCCTCCTCTTCCTCCTACACCTTTTCTTTCTCTTTCTCCTCCTCCTATTATTTTTTCTTTGTGCATTTCATTTTGGATAGTTTCTATTGCCATGTCTTCATGTCACTAATCTTTTCTTCTGCAACGTCTAATCTGTTGTTAATTGTCTCTAGTGTATTTTTCATCCCAGATATTTTAGTTTTCCTTTTACAAATTTGATTTGAGTTTTAAAAAATATTTACCATGTATCTACTTAACTTTTTGAATATATGAAGTGCAGTTATAATACTGTTTTAATGTCTTTGCTCACTTCACCTCTATGTCAATTATGGGCCCATTTTGAAGCATTGATTTCTCTCCTCATTACAGGTCATATTTTCCTATTTGAATGCCTGGTAAATTTTAATTGAATGCCAGACATAGTGGATTTTACCTTTTTGAGTGCTGGATATTTTTCATATGACTATAAATATTCTTGAACTTTGTTCTGGGATGCAGTTTAGTTACTTGGAAACAGTTTGATCCTTTTGGGTCTTGATTTAATGTTTCTTATGTGGGACCAGAGCAATGCTTGCAATAGGGTTACTTGCTCTACTTGCCCTACTACTAAACCAAAACCCCTTTGAGTACCCTACCTAGCAGTCTATGAATTGGGAGGTTTTCTAGTCTGGCTGGTGAAGGCAGGCACTATTCAGGCCATGGGTGAGTGCTAGGAACTGTGGGTCTAATCCTTTAGAGTGTTTTCTCCCCCAGCTTGGGTAGTTTTCCTCACATGCGTGCACTGATCACTACTTTGCTGAATGTTCAAGAGGGGCTTTCCATACATCTCTAGCATTCTCTTTCTCTGCAGCTCTCATCTCTGGTGCGCTGTCCTACGCACTATAGCTTCCTTGGTTCCCTGGGTTCCTTACCCTGTCTCCTCACCTCAGGGAGTTGTTAGGACTCCATCTGGGTGTCCCTTACCTTCAACTTGGCCTGGAAACTCTCCCAAGGCAGTAATTTGGGGCAGTTTTAGGACTCACCTCATTTGTTTCCCATCTCTCAGGGATCACTGACCTTTGTTACCTAATGTCCAATGCCTTGAAAGGCATTTTATCATATATGTACTTTGTCCAGTTTTTTGTTTACTTCAAATGGGAAGCAATTTGGTCTTTGTTAAACAAGCTTGGCCGGGAGTGGAATTCTGTTAAGACTGACATGGAAGAAAGCTTTCTGTGTATCGTAAGCTCCCTAGAAGTAGATCCTGAGACAAAGACCCGTGTACAGGGATTCTTCTAGCAGAAACTGGTATAGTTTGCAACACAAGGAAGGAGAAGAAGCCAAGCAAGAGTGCTGTTTCCTGTGATGTCCCACAGAGCGTAGCTTTAGCCTGATCCTGCAGGGGAGCTCGGAAACATGAGTTATACCTCAGAGATGCCTCTGGCAGGGCAAATGAGCTGGATTTTCTTAGCCCCATCTCCCCTTGTCAGTCATCGATTCAGGACCATCATTTAAGAAGGGCCCAAGGATTACAGTTAAGGGTGTGGGAGATAAGTAAATTCTGTGGGCTATTTGAAATATCTGCCACCTGTTTGGTGTGTTTACTTGGAGGAAGAAGTTGAGCAAAGCCAGCAGTGCTTATTGTAGAAAGAGTAGCATCCATATTTATCAGGAATTGATGAAGTTTACCCTCTACATAGTTAATTTACCTTGATATTTAAGTGGAAAGCAGGATATTGGGTACCTTTTCCTCCCTTGGAGCACCTCATTGATCTAAATTCAGAAACTTTGTCTTGGTTTTTCTTTTGTAAATTGGGATAAGCATTTTCCAGTCTCCCTTCTGTTTATGATATCTAAACATGCCCTCACTCATAAAGGTGACTGGTTGGAAAGTGGTCCATCTAGCTCTTTGATCTTCAGGGCTGTAACATTCAGATTCTCCCACGATCCCTCTCCCAGAGGAACAGAACCAACAAGATATATCTGTATGTGTATCTATATCTATGGGGTCTTCAAAATGTTCATGGAAAATGCATATTATGAAAATGCTATGCATGGACTGTAATTTTATTTTGCATCAAAATAAACTCGTACTAATATGTTATGACATGTCTGACCAGGATCTAGTTTGACACACTCAGAAGGAGAAGACATTAGTTTGAAAAGAGCCCCTATCAGAGCACCATGAATCCTGATAAAGTTGAAGCAAGAACAAACATCAAATTTATGGTGAAGCTTGGGTGAAAGAATGGTGAAATCACTGATGCTTTACAAGAAGTTTATAGAGACAATTACCCCTAAGAAATCAGCAGTTGACAAATGGACAACTCGTTTTAAGAAAGGATGAGATGATGTTGAATATGAAACACACAGCAACAGACCATCGACATCAACTTGTGAGAAAAAAATTAATCTTGTTTGTGTCGTAAAAAGGACCAATGACAAACAGCTGAAACAATAGCCAACACCATGGATATCTCAATTGGTTCAGCTTACACAATTCTGACTGAAAAATTAAAGTTGAGCAAACTTTTTGCTCAATGTGTGCCAAAACTGCTGCTCCCAGATCAGTTGCAGACAAGAACAGAATTTTCAATGAAAATTTTAAATAAGTGGCATCAAAATCTTGAAGCATTTCTTCAAAGAATTGTAATAGGAGATGAAACATGGCTTTACCAGTATGATTCTGAAAACAAAGCACAATGAAAGCCATGGCTACCAAGAGGCAGAAGTGGTCCAGATAAAGCAAAAGCAGACCAGTCAAGAGCAAAGGACATGGCAACAGTTTTTTGGGGTGCTCAAGGCATTTTGCTTGTTAACTTTATGGAGGGCCAAAGAAGAATAATATCTGCTTATTATGAGAGTGTTTTGAGCAAGTTAGCAAAACCTTTAGCAGAAAAATGCACAGGAAACCTTCACCAGAGAGTCCCTCTCGACCACAACAATGCTTTTGTTCATCCCTTTCATCAAAAAAGGGCAATTTGTGAGAGTTTCAATGGGAACTCTTAGGCTTCCACCTTATAGTCCTGATTTGGCTCTTTCTGACTTCTTCTTGTTTCCTGATCTTAAAAAATCGTTAAAGGGAACTCATTTCCTTCAGTTAATAATGTAAAAAAGACTGCATTAACATGACTAAATTCCCAGGAGCCTCAGTTCTTTAGCATTGGACTAAATGACTTAGATCATCACTTACAAAGGTGTCTTGAACTTGATAGAGCTTACGTTGAGAAATAATGTTTATATTTTAAATTTTGATCTTTTTATTTCATTTTTTTCTTGAATATTTTGAAGTCCCCTTGCGTGTGTGTGTGTGTGTGTTTACATAGACATGGAAGCTGGCAAGTCTGAAATTGAAGGGAAAGCTGCAGGATGGAAATTCAGGCAGGGTTTCTGTTGCAGACTTGAGGCAGAATTTCTTCTTCTCTGCAAAACCTCAGTTTGTGCTCCTAAGGCTTTCAAGTGATTAGGTGAGGCCCACTCACATTATCGGGGGTAATCTTTTTTTTACTGATTGTAGATGTTAATCAAATGTACCAAATACCTTCACAGCAATATCTAGGCTAGTATTTGACCAAACAATGGTGCATCATTGACTAGCTTTTCTTTTTTTGCATGATTGAATTATGATTCAATAGATTTTTGGGGGAAATATTTCAGATGTGGCTTTTAGGAGATTTTGCTCTACTTTTCAGTCCTGTTTTTTGCTTTGAGACTTATTGTGGAAAGAAGATCCAGGTCAGTCCAAACAATTTTAGTCATCCAGGATTTAGCTTCCGGGGTTCTGATCAACATGCATAAAATTGACATAGGTTCGGTAACCCTGGGTCATATGCACCCAAAATAATTCTAAAGTCTTCTTTGAATAGTTGCTGGTCTTGTTTGGAATTAGGGAAATACTTAATTTTAGTTATTAATTCAGCTCTGGTCCACAGTTTAAATTCTATAGTTGCCTACATACCTGGTTCACAAGAGGGATGTGTCTTTAGGGGCAACTGGCATCTAAGGAGCTTAGGCGTTGCTGGGAAACAGTACAGAACTGGACAATGGAGGAGGAGGAGGGAGGAGCCAAGAGAGGTGCAGAGGGAGAGGAATCAGAAGGATGAGGGGGAAGAGGGAGGGCTGGATCTGGGGAAGCAACTGGAGGACAAGGATGGGGAGGATTTACTAGGAAAATGAGTCTAGTATGTTGTTGCTTGAGTTTTTCGAATTGCTTCCTAGCTTTGGCCAAAGAATCTTTTAATGAAGAAATTTTGAATCAGAATTTCATTTGGAGGCCTCTGCATACCAATCAAAATATCTCATGCTCTTTGTTTTTATTTTTTTATTTTTTTTATTTTTTTTTATTTTTTATTTTTTTTTTTTGTTTTATTTTATTTTATTTTATTTTTTTTAAATTTTATTTTGTCGATATACATTGTAGCTGATTAATGCTCCCCATCACCAAAACCTCCCTCCCTTCTCCCTCCCCCCCCTCCCCCCCAACAATGTCCTTTCTGTTTGCTTGTTGTATCAACTTCAAATAATTGTGGTTGTTATATCTTCTTCCTCCCCGCCCCCCGGTTTGTGTGTGTATGTGTGATGCTCTTTGTTTTTAAAGGAGGCTTTCAAATGAACAATTTTGTTCAAATCACATGTTCCTCAGGTGGCCGTTGAAGGCCCAAATGATCCTTAGTTGTTAGGCCATTTAGAGAGCGAGGCACAAGAATTAGAATTCTAATGAATGTGCTTATAAGAATCAGTTTTTCCTGGAAGAGGAGAGGATTTAGATTTAGATGACCCAATGAGAGCCCTGGGCACCTTGTGATACTTGGCACCTTGTTTCTTGGGCTCCCAGCCTGGTGGTTGGCTGTCTCCAAATGCAGACCTGACAAGTGAACTCCCTATAGGAAACCAGAGAGAAGACTCTCTCTGGACAAAAGGTTGAGATGGAAGGAGAATCTTACCCAATTTTATTGGTGACCCACAGCAAAATTTGTCTGAATGGATTCTGATCCAGTGAGAACCACAAACTCACCACTCTGTGAGGCCGGCTTGATCAACAGGCCAGTGGGCCTGGGCCTCTGCTCTGCCCTGTGACTCTCCTTTTTGTGACAAACAGCAATTTTGACAGCACAGTACAGAATGGAAGAGTGAAAGAGAGCAAAGGAATAAAAAGGAGTCGTCTGTACCGAGGATGCAAACAAATGGGAACCAATGACAAAAATCAGGTACTAAACTGATAACAGAGAACTCAGTGCAAAGTGAGTGGAGTTCAGATCCAGTGCTGACTACTACACTCTGGTGTAGACTTGACAAGCCATAAGCAGTGAGGCACAAGGGGCCTGTACAGGTACTGTACCTGGCCAAAAGCTGAGGTTGATGGTGGTGGACAGTACAGACTGTATCTCGGTGGGACCTCCAAGAAAACTGTGGAAGTAAATGAAGACCACCCATATGAAACCAAACAGAAGCTATTTATCCAGAGCTTGCTATCATGAAGGAGTCACCATCCACCACTATTTGCATTTGTTAGGTAGTTAAAGGCAAGCAGGGACATGGAAATTTTATAGTGGAAAAAAAAGGGAAGGCTTCAGGTGTGCCGTGATGCAGAGTTGCTAGCATGGGGACACTGGAGGGTAGGCAACTGGAAGATGAGCATCTCATGTGACTGGTTTGGGGAAGATATTTGGCTTTCTCTGGTTGCTCTGGAGTTGGAAGCAAGTGAAAAAAGTAGGGAAGATGGAAATCATTTGCCAATTCCTGACCATTCTGGGCTCATTACTGCAAGTGTTTGACTTCCTGGGCTGGTTGTTGCTGACTGTGGGTCATAGTTCTATTGTTGTATATGGTCTGGCCACTGTCCATGAGTATATTAAATCTCTGAGGAGATATTGGTGTCTTGCCACAGAAAGTTCACTGTCTGGGTAAGGAAATAAGAGGTACACAAGGATAAAACTGTTTGTGCCTGGGATTAGGGGTCCATCTGAGGCCAGGCTAAAGGGTCAGATTGTGGGTAGAGTGAGGGTTGGGCTGTACTCAGTGGGGGATTGGGTTGTGGGCAAGTGAGTGGTCAGAGTAGGGCAAGGGGGTTAGCCAGAAATTTCTTTCTGAATGTAGATTACCAATGTAGGGCTGATTCAGTGATGCTGGCCCAATTAATCCCATCTCTGAGCAGCATTGATTTAAGGTCATGCTTTCCCTCCTTTCCTACCATCTCCTTTGGCATTAAGAGACCTTCATCAGCTGCACCTAGTCCCCTGGGGGAGTACTTGTACACATACTCTAAGGTTGGAGAGGAAGTGGTATGACTTTGATAATGGGCCAGGGTGAAATTACAGGCTGCAGTCTCTCCCTGCTGTGTGATGAAAGCATCATCCCACCTGCATAGGAAGGTGCTTTGAGAGTCACATCCTCTGACAAGTCAGAACTGCCCCTGTGCCATTGTGTTAAGAATCAAGATGCTGTGACGTCACTGATCTCTCAGGTTGGAAGGGGTGTGAGGAAGTGGTGGGTATGATGGGGCTTTGCTCCTTTTGTTGTACTGTATAATGCATTTTCTTCTTCTTAAAAGGTTGGCTGCATTAGTAACTATAATCCGTAATCTCCAGTCACTGACTATGTAGGTGATTGGATTGGGAGGTAGTACAAGATTCTGCCAACAAAGCCTCACTTACTATCTTGCCACAGTGCCTGGAAGACCATGTTGTTGCCCTACCCTTTTGGGCTGAGCATTGCCTTCCATTTCCTCATTTCTTCATGCCAAAAATATTTATTACAGGTGTAAACTATGTATCAGGTACTTTGCTGGTCAAAGGGAGTAAAATGCTGAGTAAAAAACACTGTGGCTGTCATGGGACCCATGGTCTATTTGGGAGATGGATGATAAGAACGAAAGTGCAGTGAATCTAGTGCAATGAGGGGCACACACAGGACACTGTGGCAGGATGACAGAAGGGCTGGCAACTTCAGCGGAGTGGTGAGGGCAGGCCTCTGAGAGGGTGGCATGTTGACTGAGATTGCATTTTGAGGAAATGCCAGGTTCATGAAGTGCAGACAAACACACTTCAGGTGAAGAAAAGCAGGTGGGCGTTCCTGGCACCAAACGAAGGCTGGTGACTTAGAGCCCTGAGAGTAGGGGTAGAGGGCCTGAGATGCAGATAGGAAGGAAGCGGGGACCACGGAGAGATGCAGAAAGGCATCTGTGTTTAAGTCCAAATATGATAGGAAGCCATGGAAGGATTTTATGCAGGAATGTGACTTAATTGTATTTAGGCTTTATATAGTTTTATTTATTTATTTTTTAAAGAATTACAATCATGTACCACATAATGACTTTTGGCCAATGATGGACCATGTGTACAACAGTGGTCCCATAAGATTATAATGGAGCTGAAAACGTTTAGATGGAGTTTTCTTTGTTTAGATATGTTTAGATACACAAATATGATTGTGTTACAATTGCCTGCAGTTTTCAGTGCAGTCATAAGCTGCACGGGTTTGCAGCCTGGGAGCCCCAGGCCGTACCATATAGCTGAGGTGTGTCGTAGGCTACACCCTCTAGGTTTGTGTATGTGCACTTTGTGGTGCTCACACAACTATAAATTGCCTAATGATGCATGTCTCAGAACGTATCCCCATTGTTAAGCAATACATGACTGTCCTATTATTTTTATAAAAATGATCCATGTCCATTATAAACATTTCATGTGATAAGTAAAAGTATCTAAAGAGGAGCCACTACTCACCATCATGTCTATTTTTAACTCGTCCCTTTGGGTGTGAAGCCGAGAGTGGCAAGACCAGAAGTGGAAACTCATTCATTAGTCAACCATTTACTAAACACCTATCTGTGGGGCACCTTCTCTGTGTCACACATTCTTCTCAGCTTTGGCAGGTAGGGGTGAAAACAGCAGAGAACATTCCTGCTTTCATGGAGAGATACCAGTAAACAGATAAGCAAGGTAGATGCAGCTGGTGATGAGTGATGTGAAGAAAACCAGACAGGTGAATGCAGTGGGGTGGTAGCTTCTTGAGAGTCATAACTATGGAATCCCTCTCTGGAGTGGTGACATCTGAGCTATGGTATGAGTGATAAGAAAGAGCCAGGAGAAGCAGCAAAGGCTGTGAGCAGGAAGGATGCTTGAGGAGGAGGAGGGGGCCGAGTCATGGAGGGCTTGTGGGTCTGGCTCTATTGCAGATGTGATGAGAAGCCACCAAAGATCAATCAGAGCTTTGAATATACCAGGCAGAAGCTGATGGTGGCTTTGAGAGGGAGAGAAGTGGATAGATTTGAGATGTATTTTGGAGGTGCACTGACAAGGTTCTCAATGGATTGGATGTGGAGGGGGATTCAGGGAGAGAAAGACATCAAGGGTGACTTCCGAATTTCTGACTTACATAACTGGCTGAATGGTGGGGGGAGATATTTACTGACATGGAGAAAAATGTGGGGGAGGGTGGAGAAGGACATTTTGCATGGGGGCAAATTAAGGGTTAAGTAGGGGACACAGTAAGTGTGAGATACTGTGAGACATCCAGGTGGAGGTACTGAGGAGTTGTTTTGATATCCAGATTGGAATCCTGAGGAGGGGTCTCAAGGACATTGATCTGGGATTGGACAGTGCATAGATGGCCCTGCAAATGGATAAAATCACCTGGAAAGATAGTATATATAGGGAAGAGAAAAATGCCTCTGGGGGCATAAGATAAAGGAGAAAGAGCTAGCAGAGGAGCAGAAGAGGAACTGCTAGAGAGGTAGGTGTAAACTCTGGAGAGTGGTGACACAGAAGTCAAGAGAGAACGAGGCTTTAAGGAGGAAGGTGTGGCCGAAAACATTGAACCATGCCGAGAAGAGGAAATTATGCTTTGGTTTGGTAACACGGAAGTCCTTGGGAACCTTGACAAGAGCTATTTCCAGCATGGCACTGAAGACAGATTGAAGTGGATTTAAGAAGGAACACGCAGGCAGAAGAGGAAGCTTGAAAAGCTAACAAACATGAAAAGATGCTCAGCTTTACCACTAACTGAAGAAATGCAAACGGAGGCAAAAATGTGATAACGCTTCTTATGCATGATTGGCCAATGATAAAAATGTCTTACAGCAGGGTGTCTGTGGGGAAAATAGGATAATTTAGTCAGGCTCCCTTGGCTCAGGTCTTGTTGGGGGTCAAGCAACACATTTGTTTGTAAACAAGTTGTGTGTGCATGGAGTTAGTGTGCATGTGCACCCATGTATCTTTTTAGTTTGTTGTGATTGTGTGTTCTTGAGTTTGTGAAGCAGCTGGCCAGCAGAGCTCACGTCTAAAAATAGAGCATGTTTACTCTGCTGGCAGCTGCTCAGTTTTTCTTTGGACTTTGCTGGTAGCAGTTGAGTTTCTGAGTTTCTCTTTGTACTGCCTAGCTCCTAGACGTGTGTGTGCTGAATAAAGACTATTCCTTCTTCAACCAAGGTTCCAAGGACCGTTTTTCCTGGTTACCTAGCTCATAGACCTGCATGTGAAGGGTTTGTGAATGGGTTCGAGGCGTCTGTGAGCTCCAGACCCTAGCCCTAGCTCTACAATTGGCATAGTTGGAGCAGGATTCTGAGCAGGTACAGGAGCCAAGAAGCCCTTGGAGAAGGAGAAAATGTGGCTACTTTTGAACATGTTGTGCCCCATGGCCACTTTCCTGTTGACCGGGATCTGGTTGCTGCTCATTCCACTGCAAGTCAGCATAGACCAGGCACTATAGTGGAAAACCCCTTGGGAAGGGGAGGAAATGTGGCTGTCCTGGAGTGTGTGGTGCTCAGTGGCCACTTTTCTGCTGACCAGAGCCTGGCTGCTGCTCACTCTGCTGCAAACTGATCAAGATCTGAAGTGGAAAGCAGAGTAGTTGGTGGATGACATGCAGCAACTGGAAGATTCTAAGTGGAAAACAGAGTCGTTGGAAGCACGGATAGATGTCGTGGAGGATGATGCGTGGCGACTGGCCATTCCTGCTTCTCACACCAGGGAGGACGATGAACCCAGTGGTGAGTTGGGGGAGACCGTGCATCCCCAAGCACAACCTGTGGTGCACCAGAAAGTGAAATGCGAGCAGCCTATGGGACCGGGCAGACAACTGGTGGCAATCCACAGGTGACCCAATTCACCACCTATGTCCCATATACTCAGGTTGAGTTAGTTGACTTGGGGAGACAGTTCCGGCAGAAATAGGGGGAGACCCCAGCTGCTTGGCTGTTGCAGTTATGGGACCTAGGAGTGGATAGTGTGATGTGCTCTGGTGAGGAGGTGGAGAAATTGGCCTCCATCACCATGCACCTGTCCCTGAGGCAGCGGCTGCAGAATAGCCGCAGATATGCACAAGGGCCAGGTAATCACTCCTTAATGGAATGAGTGAGTGCAGCTGCCTGAACTGTGTGGACAAATGCTGGAGAACTGCCCAAGATTGTGAATAAATGGCAAACGTATGCTGAGTTGGTCCAAATAATTCAGGAGCTGGGGATGCAGCAGTCTGTGTTTAAAGTGAACACCGTGGCCCGGACGATGAGAACCTTACAGGCAGTATGAGAGGCGTAGTGCTGAAAAATGCCCCGCCAACATCCTTTGGGTCACTGATGGCCAAACTGGCCACATACATTGGTCATCCTATACATGAGGTAATGACCATGATAGCCAGCTTGGGTGAAGTAGAGGACAGCAGACAAGCAACAGGGGTCCGAAATGTTGCTAAGACCAAACCCCCAAGAAGTACTTGTGATTTTATCCCAAAGGGACCAAGCAAGACTAGCCATAAGCAGATGTGGCTTGACTTGCTTGCAGCAGAGGTTGATAAAAAGAAAATTGACCGGCAACCAAATGCAGTTCTGTTTGTCTTGTGGCAGCAATTGTGCCCTGAATAGCATTTTACTAAACGTCCAGAAACAGGTAGCAAGGTACGCTCAGTGGATTTAAAGGATTTTTTGATTGCTCCCAAGGAGGCAGATGGAATGTTCCATTTTGATTAGGGAACAGGCCAAGGTACTCGTCTTTTGGGGGCAGGTGAGGACCGGAGGCCTCATGTTGAATTGGCAATACATTGATTAAGGACAAATGTGCAGCGTGTTTTGGCATTGGTGAATACAGGCACAGAATGTAGCCTGATAGATGGCAATCCAGATAAATTTCCAGGGGCCACAGTTCATATAGATGGCTATGGAGGACATACTGTTGAGGTCAAAGCTGTGTCATTGCCATTGGGCATAGGAAGATTACCCCCTCATGTATACACTGTATATATATCCCTTGTAGCTGAATACGTCTTGAGTATGGATGTACTTTATGGTTTGCACCTGCAAACAACCGTGTCACATTGAAATTCTGACCTGGACTTCCAGTGACATGGTGTGGAATCCCAGAGATAGATCCCTGTAAGCAGAGTTTACCCCAAACCGCGACTCTTGGGACCCACAACAAGAGCAAGGAGACAAGAGGCGCTCAGACAGTGAAGAAGAGAGGACTTGGTGAGGAGATTTCTGTAGAAAGTGCTGCTGCTCTGTGGTGAGGCCTTGCCACTTATGCCAGGTGAAAAGGGGTATGAGGTGCTGCATCCTTCACATTAAGTTCAATGTCTTAGTCAGCTTGGGCTGCTATAACAAACACCATGCACTGGGTGGCTTAAACAACAAACATTTATTTCTCACAGTTCTGGAGGCAAAGAGTACAAGATCAAGGTGCTGGCTGATTAAGTGCCTCATGTGGGTCCACTTCCTAGCTTTCAGACAGCCACCTTCTCACTGTATCCTCATATGGTGGAGAGAGAGATCATCTCTCTCATGTCTCTTCTTATAAGGGCACTAATCCCATCACCAGGGTTGCACCCTCATGACCTAATTACATCTCAAAGGCCCCACTTCAAAATACCACCACATTGGGGGATAAGGATTTCAACATATGAATTTTGGGGGGACACAAAAATTCAGTCCATAGTAGTTAGCAAGGTTGAAGTTTTCCCTGTGCTCTCTATAGCTGGAGACCCAGAGAAAGCTCACACTGAAGAAAGCTGAAGAAATAACCAGCAGTGGGACCTTTGTCTCATTTCTGATCTCAGGAGGGAAATACCTTAGTCTCTTTGGGCTGCTGTCACAATACCCTGTAGACCGGGTGGCTTAAACAACAGAAATTTATTTCTCACAGTTCTGAAGGTCCTATGCCTGCATATGGCCATCTAGGTTCCCAGGAACGTGTTAGAGATTTTAAAAGTCTACGGACATCTCATTCCCTGGCTTTGCCTTTTATACTTATTGATTAGCCTACTGTTTGCTCCAACTGTTATCTACCACTTTAGGTAGTGTGAAGTTAAACACTTGCCTTTAATTGTTTCCAATGTCCCCCAGGGGAAAAAAAGCTTTTCACCTGGGGTAAAAACACTTTTCACCTAGGGAAAGTGCTAAGTCGGGTCAAATACAGACAGCTCTGCAAGTGGGATCTTCCAGGGAATTTCCAGACAAGTCAAATAATGGCAATTCCTTAGGACTGAGGCTTTGAAAGTGCTCCAACCCTGTTCTGCTCCTTCTGGTGGCTCCAGGCTGTTACTTTTCACTATGAATATGGGCTGTTCTCTTTTAAGACTACTGTAGACCTGGACCATGGGGGATAGGGCGAGGGCAAGTAAAATGCCACGAAGCTTGCTGCATTTGAGATTCAGTCATTTTTTCTTGAATAAATGCTGTTAATAATGAACTCTGGTTAATTTTCTGGGATCTAAAAATGTTGATTCTTATATATATCTATATCTATCTATATATTTTTCGCCAGTTCACTTATTGTTTTTATGAAGAAGAAAGTTTTCAGAGGTCCTAACTCTGCCATTGTTGCTTATGTCACCTCCTCATGACGTTAACATGTTCATCGGGGCATTTTTAGATTTTTTTTTTGCTTATTTTTTTGTTTCTTTTTTCTTTGCTTTTATTTTTTTATTTAGCAAGTACACTTTATAGGTTGTGTTGTGTATTTCCTTTTGTACCACATTAGGACTTCTGTAATATCTGGTTGCCCTACTTTTATAGGATGCTAAGAATAAACAGTGGGTTCAGAAGGAGTCAGCCTGGTCAATCTGTTATTGTTTCCCCACAAACTTAATGGTTTGAGTAAACATGTGTTGCCTAGACTGATTCATTCTTTCACTGGGGGAGTGAAATTGATTTTCTAAATCTGTTGTTCCTTCAGCATTTATTAGCTGTTATTCTTCTATGAAGAACTTTCCCTCATCAATTATTTGGTTATTCTGAAAAATGGTTATACAAGAAAGACAGGATAGAAGCTGGATTCATTTTTCCCTTTTAAAAAATTGTGATAAAAACATATAACATAAAGTTTACCATCCTAACTATTTTTAGTGTATAGTTCAGTAGTGCTAAATATATTCCCATTGCTTTGAAACAGATCTCCAGGATCTTGCAAATCTGAAACTCTATACCCATTAAACAACGATTCCTCCTTTCCTCTTCTCCCAGCCCTTGGTAACCACCATTTTACTTTCTGTTTGTATGAGTTTGACTACTTTACACACCTCATATAAAGTGGAATTATCCAGTATTTGTCTCTTTGTGCCTGGCTTACTTCACTTAATGTAATATCCTCAAGGCTGATCCATGTTGTGGCATGTGTCAGGACTTCCTTCCTTTTTAAGGATGAATAATGTTCCAGTATATGTATATACCACATTTGGTTTACCCATTCACCCACTGATGAACCTTTGGGCTGCTTCCACCTCTTGGCTATTGTGAATAATGCTGCTATGAACATGGGTGTGCAAATACCTCTTCAAGATCTCGCTTTCAATTCTTTTGGATATATACTCAAAAGTGGGAGTGCTGGATCATATGGTGGTTCTATTTTTAACTTTTTGAGAAACCTCTATACTATTTTCCATAGTGATTGTGTCATTTTATAATCCCACCAACAGTGTACAAGGGTTTCAAGTTCCTCACATCCTCAATAACACTTGTTATTTTCATTTTTTAATTTAATTTTTTAATTTTAACATTTACTTGTACGTATTTGTGGGTACAGTGTGTTGTTTCAATACATGCATATACTGCACAATGATTCATGTAGGGTAGATAGCACGGTTTTGTACCCTTTAGTTCACCACTTCTCCTCCCCTCAAGCCCTCCTCTCCTCCTCAGTCTCTGGAACCATTATTCTACTTTCTATGAGAACCACTTAAAAAAAAAATATATATATGTATGTATATTTAGATTCCATATATGAGTGAGATCATGCTGTATTTGTCTTTCTGTGCCTGGCTTACTATGATTTCCAGTTCCATCCATGATGCTGCAAATGACAGTGATTTTAAAAATAGCTGAATAGCATTCCATTGTGTATATATACTACCGTTTTAAAAATCCATTCATCTGTTGATGGGCGTTTAGGTTGATTCCATCTCTTAGTTATTGTGAATAGTGTTGCAATGAACATAGAAATGCAGGTGTCTTTTTGATGCATTGATTTCATTTCCTTTGGGTATGTACCCAGTAGTGGGATAGCTGGGTCCTATGGTAGATTTATTTTTAGTTCTCTGAGGAACCTCTATACTGTTTTCTACAATGGCTGTACCAATTTACATTCCCACAAACAATGTAGGAAAATTCTTCCTTCTCCACATCCTCTCAAGCATTTGTTATTTTGTGTTGTATTAATAATAGCCAGTCTAACTGCACTGAGATGATGTCTCACTATGGTTTTAATTTGCATTTCCCTGATGATTAGTGATGTTGAGCATTTTTTCATGTGCCTGTTGGCCATTTGTATGTCTTCTTTTGCAAAGTGTCTGTTCAGGTCCTTTGCCCATTTTTTAATTGGGTGATTTGTGTGTGTGTGTGTATGTGTGTATGTGTGTGTGTTTTTTGAGTTATTTGAGTTCCTTATATATTCTAGAAGTTAATCTCTTGTCTGATGTGTAGTTTGCATACACTTTTTCCCATTCTGTAGGTTGTCTCTGCGCTTAGTTGATAGTGTCCCTTGCTGCACAAAAGCTTTTTAAATTGATGTAGTCCCATTTGTTTACTTTTGCTTTAGCTGCCTGTGCCTTTCTCATCCAAAAAAGTGCTGCCCACTCTCATTTCATGTAGTGTTTCCTCTATGTTTTCTTCCAGTAATTTCATAGTTTTGCATCTTAAGTTTAGGTCTTTAACTCATTTTGGGTTGATTTTTGTGTATGGTGAGAGATAGGGGTCTAGTTTCAGTCTTCTGCACATGGATGTCCATTTATTGAAGAGGCTATCCTTTCCCCAGTGTATACACACATGCATATGAGAGAGAAACAGCTTGGGTGATGTGCCCTTGGTGGGCCCACCCCTGGTCAGAGAAGCAGCATGGTGTCCCTGCCACTGGCAAACCAGTCCTGGAGAACATGACACACCATATATGCACATCCCCAGCATGAGACTCAATTCAGCAACCACATCCCCAGTGAGCCACCTCCTGAGAGGACTGAACCACAAGGAGCATATACACACCCCCAGCCTGTGAATCAACCCAGCAGTACCTCCCCCACAAAGCTGTGCCACCTCTTCCAGAAACCTCAAAAGCATAGGTCACTGAGTCACTCACAGTCATAGTGAAACTGGATCACAGCTGAAGAAACTACACAGAGTCTGTACCACTGCATCGACCCTGAACAAAGCCATTACTCCATACCCAATCAACACCCTAGGATACATTTGCAGGTGAACGTCTTTTCCCATGCAAGCCGCTCTGCAAAACTCAAAAAAGTTACTGTTCTACCAGATGCACATATGTCAGTGCAGGGAAATAAGAAACATGAAAAAATAAGGCAACATGACAACACCAGAAAACCAAAATAATGTTTTAGTAACTGATCCCAAAGAATTAGAAATTGCTGACTTGCTGGAAAAAGAATTCAAATTAATAATCTGAAGGAAACTCACTGAGATACAAGAGAATACAGACAAACAGTTCAACAAAATCAGAAAAATATTCATGATCTGAATGAGAAATTCAACAAAGTAATAGATACCATTAAAAAAGTCAAGTAGAAATCTTGAAATTGAAGAATTCATTGAATGAGATTAAAAATACATCTGAGAGTCTCAACAACAGATTAGATCAAGCAGAAGAGCCAATTTTTGATCTTGAAAATAGCAGTTTTAAAATAATACAGGAAGACAAAAAAAAGAATAAAAAATAAAAAGAATGAACAAAACTTACAAGATCTATGAGTTACTATTAAACAAACAAATATTTGAATCATGGGCATTCCAGAAGGAGAAGAAAACAAAAAAGATATTGAAAATCTATTTAAAGAAATAGTAGCTGAAAACTTACCTAGTCGTGGGAAAGATGCAAACATTCAAATCCAGGAAGCATAAAAGTCCCCAAGTAGATTAAGCCCAAATAAATCATCTCTAAGGCACAGTGTAGTCAAAATATCCAAAGTTAAAGACAAAGAGAGAATTTTAAAACTGGCAAGAGAAAAATGTCAAGTCACTTATAAGAGAGTCTTCATTAGACAATCAGCAGACCTCTCAGTAGAAATCCTGTAGGCCAGGAGAGAATGGATGATACACTCAAAGTACTGAAAGAAAAAAGCTGCCAGCCAAGAATATTATACTCAGCAAAGTTATCCTTCAGAAATGAAGGAGAAATAAAATCTTTTTCAGACAAGCAAAAATAAAGGAATTCATTACAACCAGACCAGCCTTACAAGAAATGCTTATGGGAGTCCTACATCTAGAAGAGAAAGAATGATAACAGCCATCATGAAAATACCTGTAAACATAAAACTTACTGGTAGATACACAATTTAGAAAGAGAAAGGAATCAAACCTTATCGGTATAGAAAACCATCAAACTCAAGGATAAGCATTAATAGAGAGAGAAAGAAACAAAGGATATACAAAACAATCAGAAAACAACTAACAAAATGACAGGAGTAAGACCTCACATATCAATAATAACCTTTAGTGTAAATGGATTAAGGACTACAATTAAAAGACATAGACTGGCTGAATGGATTTTAAAAAATGACCCATCCATATGCTGCTTACAAAAAATGCACTTTACCTACAAAGACACACGTAGACTGAAAGTGAGGGGATGGAAAAAGATATTTCAAGCAAATGGAAAAGAAAAGTGAGCAGGAGTAGCTATATCTGATATAAAACAGACTTTAAGTGAAAATTTATACTAAGAGACAAAGAAGGGCAGTGCACAATGATAAAGGGATCAATACAAGAGGATAAAACAATTATAAATGTATATGCACCCAACACTGGAGCAGCCACATATATCAAGCAAAATTAAAAAAAAAATTTATTGAATCAAAATTGATTATACAAATTTAAGCAAATAGTATCAGATGTAAAGGGAGAGATAGACACCAACACAATAATAGCTGGGGACTTTAACATCCACTCTCAGCATTGGATAGATATCAAGAGAGAAAATCAACAAGGAAACAGATTTAAATGGCATGATAGACTGGATGGACCTAAGAGAAATACACAGAACATTTCATCCAACAGCTCCAGGATACACATTCTTTTCATTAGCATATGGAACATTCTCTAGGGCTGATCATATATTAGGCTGCAAAATAAGCCTCAACATGTTCAAAAAAACTGAAATCAAAATCATATCAAGTATTTTTTCTGACCAAAATGGAATAAAACTAGATATCAATAAAAAGAGGAACTTGTGAAACTAAACAACCTGCTCTTGAATGACCAATGGGTCAAAGAAGAGATTAAGTAGGAAATAAAAAAATTTCTTGAAGCTAATGAAGACAGAAACACAAAATACCAAAACCTATGGGATACTGGAGCAATTAGGCAAGAAAAAACAAACAAACAAATAAACAACCCCCCCAAACAAACAACAACAACAACAAAGGGCATGCAAATCAGAAAGGAGGAAGTCAAATTGTCCCTGTTTGCAGATGATATGATTTTATATATAGAGAAAACTAAAAGCTCTACCAAAAAACTCCTAGACCTGATAAACAAATTCAGTAAAGTTGCAGGATACAAAATCAACATACAAAAACCATTAGCATTTCTACACACCAACAATGAACTAGCAGAAAAAGACATCAAGAAGGTTATCTCATTTACAATAACAGCCACAGCAGCAACAACAAAAATGCCTAGGAATAAATTTAACCAAGGAGGTGAAATATCTCTGCAATGAAAATTATAAAACACCGATTAAAGAAATTAAAGAAGACATAAAAAAAAAAAATGGAAGGACATCCCATGCTCATGGATTGAAAGAATCAGTATCATCAGAATGACCATACTACCCCAGGTGTTCTATGGATTCAATGCATTCCTCACCTAACTAACCAATGACATACTTCACAGAAATAGAAAAAAAAAATTCAAAAATTTATATGAAAAAGCAAGAGATCCTGAATAGCCAAAGCAATCCTGAGCAAAAAGAATGAAGTGGGGGATACCACACACCCTGACTTCCAAATATACTACAAAGTGATAGTAATCAAAACAGCATGGTACTGGCAAAAAACAGACACATAGACCAATGGAACAGAATAGAGAATTCAGAAATAAACCCACATATCTAAATCGAACTGATTTTTGACAAAGGAGCCAAGAACAAACATTGGGAAAGACAACCTCTTCAATAAACGGTGGCTGGAAAATTGGAGATCTATATGCAGAAGAATCAAACTAGGTCCCTATTTCTCAGCATATATCAAAATAAGCTCAAAATGGATTAAAGACTTAAATGTAAGACATGAAACTTTAAAACTTCTAGAAGAAGTCATAGGGCAAATGGTCCAGTATGCATGTCTGGGCAAAGACTTTATGAATAATACTTCAGAAACACAGGGAACAAAACTGAAAATAAACAAATGGGATTTTATCAAACTAAAAAGCTCTGCACAGCAAAAGAAACAATCAGCAGAGCAAAAAGATAACCTGAAGAATGGGAGAAAATATTTTCAAACTATGCATTAACAAGGGATTAATATCCAGAATATATAAAGAACTCAAATAACTCAATCTTAAAGAAACAAATAATCTGATTTAAAAATGGGCAAAGAAACTGAATAGATGTTTCTCAAAAGAAAACATGCAAATTGCCAAAAGGCATATGAAAAATTTCTCAACATTGCTAATCACCGGAGAAATGGAGATCAAAACCACAATGAGATATCATCCCACCCCAGTAAGAGTTGCTATTATCAAACAGACAGAAAAGAACAAAGGCTAGCAAGGATTGGGAGAAAGGGAAACTCTTATACATTGTTTGTGGAAATGTAAATCAGTACAGCCACTATGGAAAACAGTATGAGGGTTTCTCAAACCACTACAGATAGAACTACCATATACTCCAGTAATCCAACTACTGGGTATATATCCAAAGGAATGCAAACCAACAATATGAAGGGACACCTGCACTCCCATGTTTACTGTGGCTCTATTTACAAAAGCCAAGAGTTGGAACCAACCTAAATATACTCCCACGGATAATTGTAAAGAAAATGTAGTATATATACACAATGGAATACTACTCAGCCACAAAAAAGAATGAAATTCTGCCATTTGTGGCAATGTGGAGGAGCTTGGAGAAATTATGTTAAGTGAAATAAGCCAATCAGAGAGAGAGAAATATCACATGTTCTCACTCACACGTGGAAGCTAACCAAGTCGATCTCATAGAAGTAGAGAGTAGAATAGTGGTTACTGGAGACTGGTGGAGGGAAGGTGAGGTGGGGGGACTGGTCAGTGAGGGTGGTCAGTGAATACAAAATACTAGAGAAATAGGAAGAATGGGATATAGGGTTCTATAGTAATATAGGGAGACTACAGTTAACAACAAAGTATTGTGTATTTTGAATAGTTAGTCAAGATGATGTTGAATGTTCCTAACATAAAGAAGTAATATACTAAGTATCCTGATATGATCATTGTGTATGGTATGAATGTACCCAAATATCATATTGAACACCATAAATATGTACAATTATCATGGGTCAATTAAGAAAAATAAATTAAAAAGAGGAAAAAAAAAGAGAGAAATAGACAGTTGAATAGTGGTTACCAGAGGCAAGAAAAGGGAGCAGGGAGGGGCGACCAGGGAAAGGTTGATATTCTGGTACAAACTTACAAAGTTATAATTAGGTAGGAAGAGTAAATTCTGGTGCCCTGGGGTGATAATAGCTAACAAGATTGTGTTGTATTTTTCAAGATAGCCAGAAAAAAGACTCTTGCATGTTATAACAATAAAGAAATGATAAATGTTTAGGTGACAGATGTGCCAACTATTCTGATTAGATCATTATGCAATATATGCACGTATTGAAACAACAAACTACCCCACAAACATGTACAATGAAAAAAATAAAATAAAAAATAAATAATTTTTTGAAAAGATGGTTAAAACAATGAATGAATTAAAAAATGAAAGTCTGGGGAAAAAAAAGAGAAAACCAGTTGGCTGTAGGTATATGGGTTTATTTCTGGGCTCTCTATTCTGTTTCACTGATATATTTGTTTTTATGCCAGTACCATGCTGTTTTGGTTACTATAGGTTTATAGTATATTTTGAAGTCAGGTAGTGAGATGCCTCCAATTTTGCTCTTTTTGAGCAAGGTTGCTTTAGCTATACAGGGTCTTTTGTGATTCCACACAAATTTTAAAAAGTTTTCTCTATTTCTGTGAAAAGTGTCATTTGTACTTTGATAAGGATTGCACTGAGTGTGGGTAATACGGACATTTTTATAATGTTAATTCTTTCAACTCATGACCATAAGATATCTTTCCATTTATTTGTGTCCTCTTCAATTACTTTCACCAACATTTTATAGTTTTCATTGTAGAGGTCTTTCACTTCCTTGGCTAAATTTACTCCTAGGTTTTTAATTTCTTAGGTAGGTATTGTAAATAGGATTAATTTCTTTATTTCTTCAGCTATTTTGTTATTGATGTATAGGAATGCTATTGATTTTTGTATGTTGGTTTCTTATACCGCCACTATACTGAATTCACTTACTAGTTGTAGTAATTTTTTGGTGGCATCTTCAGGGTTTTCTATGTATGGTATCATGTCATCTGCAAATAGGGATAGTTTGACTTCCTTCTTTTCTATTTGGATGCCCTTTATTTCTTTCTCTTACCTTATTATGCTGGCTAGAACTTCCAGTACTATGTTGAATAAAAGTGGGGGAAGTAGGCATCCTTGTCTTCTTCCACATCTTAGAGGAAAAGCCTCCAACTTTTTGTTCATTCAGTATGATTTTAGCTGTAGGTTTGTCATATATGCTCTTTATGGTGTTGAAGTACATTCCTTCTATACCTAATTTGTCTAGTGTTTTCATCATGAACTGGTGTTAGATTTTATCAAATGCTTTTTCTACATCTATTGAAATGGTTATATGGTTTTTTTCCCTTCATTATGTTGATGTGATGTATCATGTTTATTGATTTGTGTATGTTTAACTATCCTTGCATCCCTGGGGTCATTTTGATAGTAGCCACCCTAATGGGTGTGAGGTAATATCTCATTGTGTTTTTGATCTGATGATTAATGATGCTGAACTTCTTTTCATGCTAGTTGACCATTTGTATATCTTCTTTGGAAGAATGTCAGTTCAAGTCCTTTGCCCATTTAAAAAATTGTATTATTTGATATTTTTTGATGAGTTGTAGAAGTTCTTTATATATTCTAGATATTAACTCCTTATCAGATACATGATTTGCAAATATTTTCTCCCATTCTGTATGTTGCCTTTTCATTCTGTTGGTTATGTCCTTTGATGCACAAAAGATTTAAAATTTGATACAGCCCCATTTGTCTATTTTTGCTTTTGTTGCCTGTATTTTTGGTGTCATATTCAAGAAATCATTGCCAAGTTCAATGTCATGGAACTTTCTCCCTGTGTTTTCTTCTAGGAGTTTCATATGTTGGGGTCTTACATTTGGGTCTTTAATCCATTTTGCATTAATTTTTGTATATGATGTAAGGTAAGGGTCCGGCTTTCTTTTTTTTGGCATATGGATATCCAATTTTCCCAGCACCATTTGTTAAACAGACTGTCCTTTCCCCATTGAATGGTCTTGGCACCATTGTTTAAGATCATTTGACTATATATGTGAAGGTTTATTTCTGGGCTCTCTATTCTATCTCATTGGTCTATTTGTCTGCCTTTATATAAAGCTTGGTTCTTTTCATTTCTAAATTTTCAGAATGATGAGTTTGTATCCTATCTCATTCCATTAGTCCTTTAAAAAATCCTGAAGTATTCATGGATTTTTATGTTTTTTTATGTGTTTCAATCCACTGCAGTCATTGTCCCCTCTTTGGCCAGCTGCAAAGATTCTTTAAGTTGTCTCCTATGCCAGCTTATCACTGTAGAGCTTTCAGGTAGAAGATATCCCAGGACCATCATATACATATCCTGCCTTAGATTTGGATTCAGCTGTTTCTCCAAGGAGTCTTGGTTGGGTTTAATTTTAGAGATCACAATGCAGGTGCTAACTGCTTATTTTAATGATCTATTGCTCTGTGGTAAACCAACCCAAGGCTCAAGCTTAAAATAATAACAATAATTTATTATTATTATCTCTTATAATGATTCTGGCAGTTAACCTGGACTTTGACAGCTCCCACTTGGGGGTGGGGGTTTCATGTGGTTACAGTTAGCAGCTGTATTTGGGGTTTTCTCAAGGGCTTCTTCACTAACATGTCCAGTGTCTAGACTAGAAAGACTCAAACTTCTGGAGGTTGGAATGGCTGAGGTTCCTTGGGCACCTCTTTCTTCCCCACCCTCTCTGTGCTCTTTATACTTGGAAACCTCAGCATGTCTGTACTTCTTATATGGCAACTGAAGGCTCACAGAGCAGGTATCCCAAGAGAAACTGGCAGAAGCTATATGGTATTTTCTTACTTAGTCTTAGAAGTCATCAAGCATTACTTCTATTCATTTTCTATTCTAACATTATTCTATTCATGGAGGCAGTCATCACCCCTCTGCCCCCAGGCTTAAAAGAAGGGAACATAGACATTATGTCTTGACAAAAGGAGTGTCAAAGAATTTGTGGACATTTGTTGACATGTTTTAAGACCACCATACTGCCTTTCCAGTAGAGGGAATTTGAAAATATGTATGTATGTATGAGAAAGAAAAAATTAATCATAAGTTTAATGTGGCATTTCCAATTCAAGTTAAAGATTATAGGGTTTTTTTTCCCCTGAATTTTATTTGATTTAATATTTCTACTTCTTTTATCTTAGGGTGAAAATCAGTTCATTTGTTTTTTTGGCAGCTGACCAGTATGGGGATCTGAGCCCTTGACCTTGGTGTTACAACAGTGTACTCTCACCAACTGAGCTAACTGGCCAGCCTGAAAATCAGCTTTATTTCTTACAACCTAAAAATAATTACTTGTTTGCTTTATCCTGGTATGTATGTATGTGTGTGTTTGTGCATGTGTGTGTGTTTGAAATAACCATACCAACTATAGAGGGCAGGATAATGGTCCTCTGAATGACATCCATGTTCCAATCCCAAGAACCTGTGAATATGTTATGTTACATGAGAAGGGAAAATTAATACTGCAGATAGAACTGTTTGCCAGTCAGCTGATCTTAAAATAAGGAGAGAATCCTGCATTATCCAAGTGGGCCCAATATAATCACAGAGATCCTTAATTGGGGGCAAAGGCAGAAGTGTCCAAATCCAAGGGATGGTTCCATTAGGAAGACTAGACTAGCCATTGCTGGCTTGGAAGATGGAAGCGGGCTATGAGCCAGCAAATGTGGGCAGCACCCAGAAGTTGGAAAAGGTAAGAAAACGGATTCTCTCTTAGAACCTTCAGAAGTGAATACGACCCTGCAGACACCTTGATTTTAACATAGCGACAGACCCATTTCAGACTTCCACTTTTCAAATTATAAGATTATAAATTTGCACTGTTTTAAACCACCAAGTTTGTGGTAATTTGTTCCAACAGTAATAGGAAACCAACATACCAACTTTATTGACAACACTAAGACTACTGTGTACAGTTTAAAATTTCTTTGTGGTTTATTTTGTCCTTAGAATATAACTCACTAGGGATACGTGGTCAAAATGCTTCTAAGTCATTTGAAATAATTATCCCCAATATGGTTATTATACCAACATGATATACAGTAGGTTCATGTGTTTCAGTTTATTTTTTTATTTTTAGATTATTTATTTTTCTTATTGAATTAACTTTTTAAAAAAATTACATGAAACATTTATATGATTCCAAAATTCCATTCCATCTCCCACGTTCTCTTTCTGCTTATTGTTAACTATTTTGAAAACTAGTTTTTGGCTTACTTTCCTTTGCTGTGTATAGTTTGTCATACACATTGTCTTGCACCTTGCTTTTTTAAAACTTAAAGTTATTTTGGAGATCATTTTTAAATTATAGAGATCTTCCTTGTTGCTTTTTGCAGCAGCATAGTACTTTTTCCTTTTTGCATTTTGCACCCTGTCTTATCTATGTATTCAAACGAGAGAAAAACTGAATAGCAGAGTTAAAATATGTGTTGAAAGTAGTAAAGAATCTAAGTGACATTGTAGAAAATAAAATTAGTGATGGAGAGGGCAAACTTAAGGAAATCTCTCAGGATGCCATGCTACAGGTCAAAGAGATAAAATTGATGAAAGAGAGAATGTTGACTCCTGAAGAGAAAGCAAGGAGCCCATCACAAAAATGGAATGGAAGCCACAATCAAAGGCATAAAATCATACTTTTCAGAGATGAGAAATGATCAAAAGAGCTGAACTGTGTTTTAATAAAATAAAAACAAGGAGCCTGATATCTTAATGCATCCTAGTGAAGGTTTCATATTTTGGGTATATTGGAAAAAGAAATTCAGTCCAGATTTAAATGTCCCCCCAATAAAAAAAAGTGGGGTAAAAGCTACAGCATCATTTCTTAACTGGATGTGATGCCCCTCCTTGTTTCGGGAGACTGTGATAGCTATGCTCTGAAAGAAAGATTCCTTAATCAAAAATGCTTGGGAAATGCTATAGATTGTATACTTCCTTCAGAAATTTACAAAGCACATTAACTTAGTAAAAAAGAAAACTGTTTATCTTTGTTTGCCCATATTTTCCAATAACAAATATGCCATTATTAATATCTATAGAAAAGTGCCTTGTATACCACTACTTTGGGAATTATTCAGCAGCAGAGTTTCAGGATTGTGACCCAAGAATTCTTGGCTCCACTAAGTTGTTGTTCATATGTAAAGATAACAAGAATATATTATTTATAGCCTAGATATCCAAAGTCTTAAAAAGTGTATCATTCCATACACGCTCCTTTAAGAATACTGCCAATATGAGCTTTGGGCTAAATTAGTATGCAGGGTTTATTTAGAGGGGGAAATGACCAGAGGCAGTGGGGTGTGGCAGAGGGAGTACCTGACCAGGAGTCAGCAAACTGGATGTTAAACACAACCCAAGGAGCATCAGTTACTAGTTATGTGATCTTTATCTGTTTATCTTAACTTTTAGGGGGTCAATTCTATCATCCAAATATAAGAATAATTCCTACTTCCTTAGGCTGCTGGAGGATTAAAGAAGATAGAAAATATGAAATTAAATCCAAAAGGATGATAAAAATATATGTATCATCTCAATTTGAGTTCCCCAAGAAGCAGACCCTGAGACAGGGTTCAAGTACAATTAGTTTATTTGGGAGGTGATCCCAGAAAACACTGGTTGCAAGTAGGGAAGTGAGACAGGGAAGGGAAGGCAGTCAATGTATGTTATCAATAAGTTACCACTGTGGGCGCCTGGAGCTCAGTCCCGCTGAGGAGCTCTGGGACTCAGCGTGGAACACACACCTTAGAGTTATCCTGCTGGGGGGGTGAGGGAGGTGGGGTATCTACACACCCATTCCTATCGGTCATTGGTATGGGCTGCTGGGAGTGGGTGTTAATCATCTGTCACTTCTAGCTGCCCCCTACTGCTGCAGGGAGAGCTCCAGCAGCCCAAGGGGAGTCCCTAGGAAAGGAGTTGCAGGTGCAGGCAGTTGGAAGTCATGAGAGTGGTTGGTTCTAAGGGCATATGGGTGGAGCACTGATGGCATCTGCTATTAATCACCTTCAAGTCCCATTACAGATAATGTGCTAACATCATCCAAATACATATTCGGATGGAGATGCTTTAGTCTTTCCCAAAATCTCTTTTCCAAATCTATCTCAAGACTTACCTTGTCCATGGGGACATCTCTAGACCACACTCAACTTGGAACTCCTGTGACCCAATGGCATGGGCTCATGTAGCCCTTCTCATGCTTGCTGGTCTTTTTTTCTTTCTTTAACAGACTCAAAATAAAATTTATTGAGTGCAAAAGAAAAATATTTGTACATGCAATAGCTCTGTGACATTCGCGGCTTTAACATTCAGCTTTTTTTTTTTTGACACAAAACAAGTCTTAATACATTTAAAAAGACCAAGATCTTTGAAAATATGTTCTCTGACCACAATAACAGAAGGAAATTTAGAAAATTCACAAATATGTGGAAATTAACACTCTCCTAAATTTATACTTGTAAACACCTATATTAAAAATAAGAAAAATCTCAAATCAGTAATGCGAACTTCTACCTTAAGAAAATAGAAAAAGAAGAGCAAATTCAACCAAAAGCAAATATAAGTAGGAAATAACAAAGATTACAACAGAAATTTATGAAATTGGGAATTAAAAAACAATACTAAAAGTTGATTCTTTAAAAAGAACAACAGAATTTGCAAACCTTAATCTAGACTGACCAAGAAAAAAAGAGAGAAGACAAACATTACTGAAATCAGAAATAAAGCAGGGACATTATTACATTGTCATTATGGTTTTTTGTGGTGGTTTTAGTTTCTCTCTCTTTCTTGTTTGCATTTTTGTTCTACCAATGGGTTTTGTTCTTTCACAAGTATTCATGGTAAGGATTATCATTTTTCAGATTCCAGATGCAGGACTTCCTTGAGGATTTCTTATAGGCCTGGTCGTGTGGTGGTGAACTCGCACAGTTTTTGTTTGTCTGTAAAATACACTATTTCCCCATCATTTCTGAAGGACAGCCTTGTGGGTGTAGTATTCTTGGCTGGCAGTTTCTTATTCTTTTAGTATTTTGAATATATCATCCCATTTTCTTCTGTCTTGTACACTTTCTGTTGAGGAGTCTGCTGTTAGTCTGATATGGGTTTCCTTATAGGCGAATTGACACTTTTCTCTTGCTTCTTTCAAGATTCCCGCTTTGTCTTTGAGCTTTGCCAGTTTGACTATAATGTGTCTTAGAGAGGATCCTTTTGGGTTGAATCTGTTTGGGGATCTTTGAGCCTCCTGGATGTGAAGGTCCATGTCTCTCCCTATACCTGGGAAGTTTTCTGTTATTATTTCATTGAATAGTTTTCCATGCCTTTTCTTTTCTCCTCCCCTACTGGAACACCCATGATTTGAAAGTTTGTGTGTGTGAGATTGTCTGATAGCTCTTTTAGATTTCCCTCATTTTTTAAAATTCTTTTTTTTTTTTGTCCACTTGGGTTATTTCAAAAAGCTCTCTTCAAGATCAGAAATTCTTTCTTCTGCTTGTTCTAACCTACTGCTTAAGCTCTCAGTTGTGTTTTTTATTTTGTTGAGTGAATCTTTCAGTTCCATGAGTTCTGCTACATTCTTTTTTAAGGTATTAATCCCTTTCTAAATTTCTTCCTTCATATATCCTGGATTTTTTTCTTCATTTCATTATGTTGTCTAACTGAGTCTTCTCATATCTCAGTGAGTTTCTTCAAGATTATTACTCAGAATCCCTTTTCAGTCATTTCAAGGGTTTCCTGCTCTATATGGTCTGGTATTTGAGAATCACTGTATTCTTTTGGTGGTGTCGTATTTTCTTGGATTTTTGTATTTCTAGTATTTCTACACTGGTGTCTGGTCATCTGATAGAGCAGCTGCTTTTTCTATTACTCTGGAGCAGGCTTTGAGGAGAGAGACATCCTCTTCTTTTTCCAGTCTCTGCTGGTGACTCTGTGTCAATGTAGTTGGGTGTCAGGTGGGCCACTCACATGGTGGCTCTGACTACTGCTGTAGCATTGAGACACTTCTGTGGCAGCTGTGGCTGTGATGGGCCACTGCATGAAAGTGATGTTTTTGGCATGCTCTCTTGCCTGCTTCTAGGTGGGGAGTGGCTGCCATTGGCTCCTGCCTAGGACCCTGGGTCTGGGTAGAGGGGGCTTCCCTTGGCTCTCAACCAGGACCCTGGGCATTGCCCCCTTTGCTTGTCGGTCTTGTCTCTTTGACAGCTTCTTCTCCTACCCCTTCCCCACCTTCTACCTGTCTTTAGCTAGGGACTGGAAATACACAGATGCTAGAGAAGGACTTGTTCATGGATAGAATTAAATTCAGGATGAAACATTTTTTTTTTTACTCATATGTTTTCTCATTTCCATCCAGAAACTTCTTTTTAGAGCCTGATACCTCCTGATGAGAATGGTGTGTTGGGGGGAGGCCTGCATAAATAAAACTCATGGATGATAGCCAAGCTCTTTCTAAAATTTAGATTCCATCTTTTCCCCCAGCAAAATGCTAAGTGGAACTGCTTGCACAGAGCAAAATTAACTGGCTTGAGTTTCTCCTCTGCCACTCTGAAGCAACCCTCTTGGGACATTTATGTTTTCAAAACATCTTCTTATCTCAGACTCTTCTGTCTCCCCAGACGCCAACCCCTCATACCCCTGGTTAGAGCCAGGACTCCTGCAGCCTTTGCTGGTTTGGCTGCCTGTCTAGGTACCTTCTTCTTTCTCCCCAATCCATGTGGGAACCTTCCAAAGTTGTCTTATAGCTGGAGAAGGTGATCTCCCCAACAGAATAACTGTTGTGAGTAGTCAAGAGACAGATGGGCCCTCCCCTGCAAGAATTTCTGTCTTCTCCCTCCCCTAAGCCTGGCACGTTGAAGCCATGCTCATTCCTGCAAAAACAATTGAGGGCCTTGGTTTCTCTATTGTCATTTTTTTTGGTTCACGGGAGGTGAATACCCTAGAAAAACTCAAAACAGTGCCTAGAACAATCCATTGCATATTCTCAAAACCACCAGTGATCTGCCTGTGGTTTTATTTTTTTGATAAGACACAACAGAGCTGCTTGCATTTTTTCCCACTCAATTGAATGACTTTTTGATGGATTTGACTGGTTGTTTTGGCATCGCATAGGCACAAACTCGCGCAGGGGCTCCACAGAGGCGGCGAAATCAGACATGAATAATAATCATAATAAACCTTCACAACATTTGAAAGTTTCCAAAGAGCTTTCCCTTACATTTACCTCGTTCCATCCTAACATGCTCTGTGACAGGGCTAGTATTAGGGTTTCGATTGTTCTGATGGAGCTCAGAGAGGTCTGGAGATGGGCGCCGGCTTGTCTCAGTCCTCACCAGACCTGGACTCCTTGTGCAGGGCTCTTTCCACATTGGGGGTTGTGGGGAGAGATGTCTGCTGAGGCTTACATGGCAGGAGGCTGGGGCAGAGACTCTTCAGAACATTTGCTTGGGTAGGGCCAGCTGAGGTTTGGGGAATCAGATTCTGAAGAGAAAAGCAAACATCAGGGCCTTGGATGCCAGTCTGGGACTAATATGAGATCTGAGCCAGCTCTAGGACTTGTAGTGAAGCCCATGGTTACAGGCCTGCAGAGCCCTTTGCCTGCTCATCTCCTAGGGCTGGAGCCAGGCACATCTGTGAGGTGGCTGTACTCAGTCTTTAGTGTCCCTTCTGGACTCCTGGCTTTGCCATGCCAACCTCCCTAACTGGCCCCTGGCACATCTTCTGCTGGTCCTCGGCCCCAGGCTCTCTTGCCCTGGCTTCATTTTGCTGGCCCACTATTTCCATACACCTCATCCTCAAGGCAAGTCCCTGCCCTGCCTCCCCTTTCTGGGATCCAGCTCTCTCTTGCTTATGAAGGTAACACATTGCTTGCCAGAGAACACCTCCCCAGGCCTCAGGTAAAATGCATCTGTTTTTACAGGAGCCCTCTAGGGATGGTGCTCACTGAGCGTTGCCAGATCTGTCGACCTGAGATGCGTGCTTCCTGTTGAGCTTTCCTGGAAGGACCCGCACAAATCCTGTCCCCTCCAGGAAGCCTTTCTTGATTGCTCTGGTCCACACTGATCTTGGGCTTTTGTGACCTACTGAGAAGCTGGATTGTTGGGGTTGTGGTCCCCATGTTCTCCTCTGTCCTTCTCCTCCTCTTCTTCTTGTCAATATAGTTGGTTTGCATCTATGGCCTGCGAGAAAGAGAACACTATGCTTGACTCCCTCCCTCCCTCTCTCCCTCCTTTCTTTTTAACAAATGTGAAGTCCTTCATTATATTCCAGTAAGAAGCTTAAATATTTTCACTTAATGATAGAGGATCATACTTATTTAAGCAAACAAATGATTATTTTCCCCAATGTAATTGCAAACAATCATAATGAATTCTTACCTGTTTGCAGGTGCTGCCCTCACTGGGAGCTATGCTCAGACATAAGGTCCCTCCAGGTCTCCCTGACCTGTTCCCCTCTACTCCTACGTATCCTTCCATTCTTCGCTGACTTCCCTTTTTTGCCCTTTCACTCTGCCTTCCAGAGCCCAATTCCCATGCAAACAAATGCTTTTACATCATCAAGTTCTTTCCAGAAAGTTCTCTTGACCTTCTTGCCTTGAATAATATGTCGCTTTTCACCAAAAGCACAGCTCGTGTCGGGTTCCAGATTTCATTTTTATGCCATCATTTTAGAATATCCATGGAAAAAAAATTCTTCCTTCTTTGAGATGCATGCCACCTGCTGTCCCTCCTGGTCATTGGAAACCACGTATTTCTGGTCACTCTCCCTGTTGAGGGGCTTCAAGATCCTTCGCCGCTTGTTCCTCCACCAAGATCATCCTAAAAATGTCTAACCTTGAATCAGCCCAGCCACCCACCTCCATTCCTACACCAACTCTGCTAGGCTGTTGGAGAATCCCAGAAACATACGGTCTCCATCTCACCTAGCTCCTTTCTACTTCTTCGGGGCTTCCCTTCTCCCACCTTTTCCCCACCCTCCTTCTTGCCTCCTCCTCCCCCATCTCCATCCCTATCATACCCATACAGTGGATTTCCAGTGTCCTCAAGGTCCTTCCCTACTTTTCTTACCAAAACCTTCTAGGGAACTGATACGCCCCTTTCTCCGGGTCCTCCCGGTCTTGAGCCAGTGAGATGGGGCACTGATGGAACTCCAGGCCTCAGATGGGGCAGGTTTGGGTGAAGAGGAGGGTCCATCTGGGAGCTCTTGAAGTTTAGCAGCGGGAAGTGGGTCCCGGGTTTGCATTGTGTGGCACTAAATTGACTAGCTTTTTGTCATTTAGACATGTCTCTAACTCCCATCTCCCAGTAGACAGGGAGGGAGGGAGGGACTTCCCATCTTGGAGGGACTTCACAGGACTATCTAATGGGGTGCTGTTGAGCACAGAGGGAGATGGGAAGGTTGGTTGCTGCTTCTGCCCAAGCAGCCTGCTCAGGCCTCTGGGCAGCTCCTCTGATTGGGGGCAGAGTTCCCTCCTGTCCTTCTCTGCTCATGGTCTCCACGCTCCCAGGCTGCAGGTGCCCTCCCCCTTTCCCACATGCTCAGGGTGCAGGCAGCTGGTGTGAGGTCAGTGCTGGGCTCCCAGCTGGGCAGCTGAGGACCACTGTAGCCCAACAGAGGCCATAGCCTCCAGGGTGTCCTGGTGATGTGTCCTTGTCCCCCCGGGGATATTGGGAGTCTGGGTCCTCCCCACCCCAAACCACCTCCATTTCCCTTCAAAGGGCCTGCGAAAGGCAAGGCCCCACCCCCGCCGCCCACTCCGCTGTGCCAAATGTGAATTATATTTCATTTTATGGCATTTTCTTTTAGTGAAAAACACATAGTTTGACCAATTAAAGCCTCTTTTGGATCAAGCTCCTGACAGAATTGGAGAGGCAACTGAAAAGGACGTCCTGTTCCTAGATTTTCCTCTCCTGTTTTTTTTTTTTTTTTTTTTTCCCCTTGGTCATGGTTCAGATTTAGAGGAAGCAGCAATGGGAATAAACTCTCTGCCTTTGCCTCTTGGCGGCTGTAGGGATCCAGCTTCCAGCTGAGGCCAGGTCCAAGAGGCAGACGTATGCTGGAGTGGTCTGAGTGAGCTCCAGGGCTGGGAGAGGAAGGTGGGAAAGGGACTGCCCCTGCTGGTGAGGGCCAGGGGTTGTGGGTCAGCCCCACAGCAGGTGTGAGAGGAAGGGCTGCTCAGGGGAGCAGAGAAGGCAGGGAGGAGGGGCAGTGTGGTCGGGAGCTCCCCCGTGCACTGGCCCTGCCTCTGGTTCCTGCTGAGCCTGGTGGAATGAGGGACTGTGGGTGTAAGTGAGGAACATCACAGCAGCACCTTGGGCAGGGCCACTGGCACTGCCCTGTGAGCTCTGGAGATGGTGGCTTTGGGGGTCCTGGAGGTAGGGCTGGGCAGAAAAGGAAAAATGAGACACATGTGAAGCAGTGAAGGTAGCCAATGGATTACTGCATAAGACACTTTGCAGACTCTCAGAATCATGGAGCAATCAAGGAGGGGGTGTCCTTCGTGAGTGGATGCGGCCGAGCACCAGCAACATATTCACCCTTACTGTCAAGGGCTTGTACCCCCAGGGTGGAAATACCTGGGAAAGTGGGTCACAGGAGAGTGGAGGGAAGGAGTGAAAATAAATTTATTGGGCATCTATAAACCTACAGTGTCAGGTAATTCACACGTCTCATTTTATTCCAGCAAGAACCCATCCATCCATCCATTCATTCATTCACTCATTCAGCAAACATTTACTGAGAGCCTTCCATTTACTAGGCACTTTTCTAGGCACCAAGGATAAAAGTTAAATGAGACACGGCCCCTCCCTCCAAGAGCTCACAGTCCAGAGCGGAGGCACTAATGGGATGGTCCCCTCTGTCAGGCTACGTAGTCTCAGGTTGCTTCCTGGGGGAGGTAATCTTTGAGCTATGTTTGAAGGGTTTAGCTAAAAGGAAAATTAGAGGGTGGGTAGGAAGTGGTGACAGTGTTCCATGTAGAGGAAGGATGTGTGTACACACAGAGATTTGAAGCAATGACATTTTTGAGGAAGTATAACTTCCACGGGGCTGAGTTTAAGGCTTTGAGACAGGCTCAGAGCTATGAGGTAGGGGTGGGAGGGCCTTGTGGAGGCCCATGGGCTATAATAAGGTCTGATTGCAACAGGGAGACTTTACAATACTTATTTTCTTTATCTGTCTATCTGTCTGTCTATCCATCCATCCATTCACCCACCCATCCATCCGTCCACCCATCCATCCATCCATTTTTGTGTATAGTGGGTGATATGACAAGATTATAATTTTAAATATTCCACCCTGACATCAGTCTAGTTGAAGGCTGTGGCTCTGATCAGGGGAGATGTGATGAGGCCTGGGTTAGGACAGTGGCTTCAGAGATGGGAAGAAGTGAATGGTCTCAGGGCAAGTCAGGAAGGTGAGTGGAGAGGACATGATTGGAGGTGTGGGGTGAGATGATAGCCACACCTTTTAGCTGGTGCAGTTGGTGCATGACCCCTGCTTTCAGACCCTGCTCTTGGTACAAGGAGTTTAGCAGAGAAAGACACAAACAGGGTCCCTCTTCTTGTGGGAGTTCCAGCCTAGGAGTGAAGTGACAAGTGTGCATACTATGGGGGGATGAGGAAGGGTCCCTAATGTGGGTTTGGGTATCTGGCAAGGCTCTTGGAAGGTTCTGACTGGTGCAGGGTCTCTAGGGAGATCAAGAAAACCAGAAGGGAGGGAGGGAAGTTTGAGACAGAGGGAAGAAAGCAGGACTTGGAATGATTCACCCTTTCACAGATGGCAGGGCCGCTGAGTGGGCATTGTTGGCTGAAGGCTGGAGCACATTACAGAGAACACAGTGGAGGAGCAGGGTTACAGGTTTGGACATGTTGAGCTGGGTGCCCGGGGTACCTCCACTACATGTAGTGATGTTCAGTGCATGGCCAGACAGATAAGTGTGGCATGCATCAATGGGTTTGTGACTGAATATTCAAGTTTGGGTCCCTTGGCATATCGTGGTGTTTGGGTTCATGGGATGGGATCATCCAGTGAAAAGAATGAGTCCTGGAAGTGGTTGACCTTCCCTCTCACCCTCCCTCCCCGCTCTTTTGGATAATGCAGTACAATTCTAATTAACAAACTTTGGGGAAGATAAAGGATGCACATGGTTAACATTCAAACAATGCAAGAGGCTATACAGTGAATAATGAGTTTCCCCTGCTTCCTGATCCCTAGCCACTCCAGCCCCATCCCCAGAGACATACCAGTTTCTTATGCCTTCTTATGGAGATATCCTATGCCTATAAAGCAATTTTATATAAATGCTAGTACACTATGTTTACCTTTCTACATATTTCTTTTAAAATTTAACTAAATGTTTTGGAGGTTATTCCTTATTAGCATGCCAAATCCATATCATCCTTTTATACAGCTGCATAATATTCCATCATATGCATGTCCCATAATTTACTTAACCAGTTCCCTACAAGTAGGAATTCAGTATGTTTTCAGGCTTTTGCTGGAAACAAAATACTGCAAAACAAATAAACAAAGAAACAGAAAAAACTTTGTAGATACAAACATTACTTAGGGATTAATTTTGGCTGCATGTAACAGAAAATCTAAACAACAAGAATTAAAAAAAATAGAAATTTATTTTTTCTCATGTAATGAGAAATCTGAGATAGGCAAATGCTGGCATTAGTTTAGTGGCTCCATGATATCACAGTAGGCTCTCCGTGCCCTTTTTCTTACAGTTATGAGATGGCTACTCCAGATCCAGCCGCCACATCCGCATTCTGAGCAGGAGGGAAAAGAACAAAGGACAGAAGGGATCACTAGCTGAATCTGTCATCCTTTTAAGATTGCCTGGAAGCTTTCCTAACAATTTTTGCTCACATCTCATTTGCCAGACCTGTGTCAAGCAACTGTTCCCATCTCAAGGGAGGCTGCGAAATGTCTTTCAGTTTGGCTTATTGCTTCTGCCAACAAAATCAGATTGTGTTGGAAAGAAGAAGAGATGGGCATCGTGTAGATGTCTAGTAGATTTTATCAAATCTTTATGAGTACAAATTCTTATATATGAAATACTCTCAGGCATTTAAAGTTTTTGATTGTGCCAATTGTCCTCTAAAGGGCTTTTACCAAGTACACTTTTATGTGCATAAGAGTGCCGGTTTTCCTACCTCATTGCCCACAGACTGTTGCCAAACTCTTCATATTTTGCTAATCTGATGGGTGAAAATGATTTCTAATTGTTTTAATTTGCATTTCTCTTGTTTTGAGTGAGGTTGAGTATCTTTTCAGATGCTTAAAAACATTGTCATTTAAAGAGTGATTGGAGAAGAAAATTCCATAAGGTAGAATGAGAAAACGGGAGAATGAGTAGGGGTGACCGGGGAAGGAGAAAAAACCAGGAGAGGCTGGGGTCAAAGAAGGGAAGGGAGGACCTTCAAAGAGAAGAGAAGGCTGTGAGGGACACTGTCAGATGTTGTAAAAAGGTAAGGTGAGGACAAAGGAGTTCCCACTGAGTTGTGAACATGGAACTTGACGTTGGAGTAGAAACCAGGTGGACCTCCTCTCCCGTGAAGTGTAATTTTTTTCCATTATCTAGATGAGTAAATGACTCCAGAAGGGTCAAATAACTTGCCCGAGGACACAGAACTTGTAATGGGGGAGATGGGATTTGACTCCAGGTGTGTTGGACCCCTGAAATCTCAGAAAGTGAATCCCACAGAGGCTGTGGTGGAGGGAGAATGTGTGTTTGGAACTACTGCCTTAAAGTCCTGGAAGAGGACTTTGAGTTTATGGATCCACTTGCCCCGTTCCATTCAGGTAAAGAGACTTGCTGAAAAGTCTGAGAGCCCAGCAAGAATCCAGACTCTGCCCTGGTCCAGGACATTTTGTGGGATCACTCCTTTCTTCAGCAGGGAGTGCCAGTCAGTAGATTGGGTGGAGTAGAACTCACCTGGGCCTGTCAGCACCACAGACAGAGAAACATACCTGAGCTCCAGGGGGAGTTCCCAGCTCCTGAAAGGAAAAGATCTGGGCCTGTACTCAACAAATATTAGGCTACTGGTAAATTCTGGGTTCTGTTGGTAGCCCTTTGGGAGTGATCTGGGAGCTTAAAGCAGACCCCGTGCCCTTCTGAGAATTGCTGTTCTATCTTCTCTCATGGCAGATCCTCTAAATTGGGCTATTTGAGTTATCATCTACATCTTTGGCTCTCAATAAAGCCAACCAGATGGCCATACCTCCAGTCTGTTTGACAGTTCATTCACCCATTCATTTAAAACATTTTTACATTTAGATTTGATTTATTGTTATTCTAACAAAATAAGGGTTAACATCCAGATAATCTCTGTTGAGGAGTTTGTTTAGGGTGGCAATGTGCTGCCTCTCCAGACAAATCTTGATTGGCTAAGCCCGTCGTGGTTACATGTCCCCTTTTTGCCAGTACTCACTTTCCCAGAAATCCTTGCAACTGGGTGGGATGAGGGTGTCATGTGACACAGTTCTGGCCAATGAGATGTAAGAAACAGGCACGAGAAGAGCACTCATTGGCATTAAATCTTACACCTTCTTGCCTTGAATGTGTATGTGGTGCCTAGAGCAGAGGAAGTCATCTCATAGCAGGAAGGGACAGGAAGAGATCAAACAGACTGAGGATGGAGGAGCAGAAAGGTCCCTGATGACATTGTAACCAACCCTAGGTTCCCAAACTTCAGGTTTCTCGTTATGTGAGATAATTAAACATCTTTATTGTTTAAGCCACTGTTACTCAGATGTCTATTTGTAGGTAAAAACATGCCTGTTATACTCTCAGGATTTTTGTTTATACAAAGGCTCACTCATTGTTCAGTGAATTGTATTCTTCACTTAATATATCTTGGAGGTTTATCTCATTACTCATCAGTCTGCCTAATTCTTTTCTTTTTACAGGCATATCGTATTCCATTACAACAGATGTGCCACAGTTTATTGCCTGCTTCCCTATTGGCTGAAATTGAGATTGCTTCTAGTTTTTTGCTACTATCAATCAGAGATGTAATGAACGTTTTGAACATACATATCAGATACTTCTGTCAGTAGATCTGGAGGTTAAATTTCTAACTGTGGAATTGCTGGATCACATGCTGTATGATCTGTAAAATTTGGTGGCATTGCCAAATTGTCCTCCAGAAAGATTTCACCAATATATACACCCAATATGAGTGCATACACATGCCCGTTTCCCCAGACCCTCATTGCAATGGATACTATTAAGTGCTTATATTCCTGATAGTACAATCAGTTTTAAAAGGTATCTTGTTGCTTTAATTTGCATTTCCTTACTTAGAATGAAGGTGGAACATTTCTTCTTATGTTTATTAGACATTTGAATTTCTTCTTTTGTGAACTCCTCCTCTTACACTTTTTTCTGTTTTTTTTCTATGGGGTTGCAAGGCCCTTTCTGATTTTTATAAATTTATTTTTGTGTGTGTGAGTTTGGAGAATAAGCCCTTCAACATTTGTGTTGCAAATTTTACTCCCAGTTTGCTATTTATCTTTTGGCTTTCTTAATGGTATTTTTCATCCCTCAAAAAGTTTTAATTTTTATGTGTTTATATGTGTCAGTCATTTCCTTTATGATATCTGGGTTTTTAATCTTATTTAGAAAGGACTTTGTATTCCAGGATTATAATACATTTACCAATTTTTTCCTTCTAATACTTTTGTGGTTTCTTTTTTACACTTAAATATTTGCTTCAAATGGATTTCATTTTGATGTAATGAGTGAGATAAGAATTTGCTTAATGATTTTACAAATAGGTTCCTGTACTGCTGGTTCTGAGGAACTGATAAGTCATGGCTGTCTTCCCATTCTCGTCAGACCTGGACAGTCTTCAGAGGTTGAAGACACCAGGTAATGTCATAACTCAGAGGATCGACATTCTGTGGGGGGTTCCAGCACTAGGGCAGGCAGGGTGGGGTAGGAAATTGGGGAGTGGAGAGTCTGTCCTGAATCCACAAACTTCAGGATGGTGATGCTATTTTGAAGGGTCTGCTTTGAGAAGCCTCCTAGTGGGGCCCAGATGTGAGGGACTCTGAGGACTTCCTTCTTACCAAAGACTGGCCAGAACTGTCATTGAGGAAACATTAAACAACCCCCAGGGGCCTCTTCTGAGCTCTCTCTGACAGTTGCAAACATGGCCTTTGTATTAGTCCATTTTTGTGTTGCTTATAACAAAATACTTGGAACTGAGTGATTCATAAAGAAAAATAAAATTTATTGCTTACGGTTTCTGAGGCTGGGAAGTCCAAAGTCCATCTAGTGGTGGTGACAGTGACCCAGGGGTCACACCTTACAAGATGGTGGAAGCAGAGAGAGAAGAGAGAGAGAAGGACAGACTCTCCTCTTCTTTTAAAGTCCTCAGAAACACGCCCCTGACCACCGTTCTTAATCCATTCACTACTGCACGGTCCTACAATCCAATCACCTCTTCAAGGCTCCACCTTTCAATCAGGATAATAGGATTTGCCACCCTCTTAATAGTCACAGTGGGGGCTAAGTTTCTAATACAAAAAACTTGAGACACAATTCAAGCTTCAGGGAGTTTTGGGAGGACATAATCCAATCCACTACAGTCTTCACTCCCCAGGTGGCCAGCAACAGCTCTTTTTACTGCATCCTGGTCTTTGCTTCTTCCCTTACTTCTAGTTCCTTCAGTGAGTTAGTTACTTACTGGCCTCGAGCCTCCTCCCTCGTGCTGTGGCGTTCTCACCCTCAGAAGCCTTCCCAGTAAAAATCCCAAGATAAGAAAATTTCCTCCCTGATCAGGAGTGAGGTGGAAGCAGATGCCACGGCTCTTGGCACAAAGGAAATTGGGGTTACTCACAGATTTATATGGAAAATGCTCTTCACAGTTCCCAGGAGTGTAGATATTGCAGATGGACTTGCTGTGAAACCCTCTTTAATACTCTTTGAGAGGCTAAAATAAAAGGGAGTGGTAGCATGAATGCTGCAAAGGTGTGGAGCAACTAGACGTCCCATGTGTTGCTTGTGGGAGTGCACAACTATATCGTGTAACTACGTTGGAAAACTGCTTGGCAGTATCTGCTAAAGCTACGCAGGCCCATGCAGACCTTACGACACAGCAGTTCCACTCTTGTGTGTACATGCACGGGAAACTAGTACATATGTTCACTAAAAGACATATACTGGAGACGTTGATAGCAATATCTGCAGTAGTCCCAGACTGGAAATGACTCAAATGCCTGTCAATAAGAGAATGAATAAATAAACGATGCTACTGTGATAGAGTCACACAGTGGCATAAAATTCAGCCATAAAAAAAGAACATACTGGTATCATATGTATTATGTCTGAATTGTGTCCCCCCAACCCCAAATTCATTCGCTGAAGCCCTAACTCCTAGTACCTTAGAAAGTACTGCATTTGGAGATAAGGTCTTTAAAGAAGTAATTAAGTTAAAATGAAATCATTAGGGTGGGCCCTAATCCAATGTAACTGGTGTTCTTATGGGAAAAGGAAATTAGGACACACAAAAGGAGGACCGTGTGAAGACACAGGGAGAAGAAGGTGGCCATCTACAAGCCTAGGAGAGAGGCCTCTGAAGAAATCAACCCTGCCAATACCTTGATCTCAGTTTTCCAGCTTGCAGAATTCTGAGAAAATCAATTTCTGTTGTTAAAGCTTCCCATCTGTGGTACCTTGTTATGACAGCCCAGGAAAACTGGTACAATATGAGACAACGTAGACAAATCTCATAGACATCGAGTGGAAGAAACTAGATTTAAAAGAGTGCATATTGCATGATTCCATTTATATGAAATTTATGAATCAGCAAAACTGATTTGGTTGCTTTGGAGGAGGGGGTGAGTATTGACTGGAAAGAGCAAGAGGGAACCTTCTGGGGAAATATTTTCTATCTTGATTTGTGCGGTAGTTACATAGTTATAGACCTATGTAAATATTTATCAAACCATATACTTAAGATTCTCAAAGTCTGTGCACTTTATTGTTTGTAAGCGATACCTAATGAAAGAGTGAAAAAAAAAAGATTCTTGAGAAGAGACATAAGCATTTTTTGAGTTGGCGTCACCTCTGTGTGCCTCGTTCCATCCGCCTTTACAAACAAAGCGATGGGAATCTAGGCCAAGTAAGCACTGTCCAAGTCAGCTTCTTTTGAATTTGAGACAAAAATAACCACGTCTCAAGTATGTTCTTTCCTTTTTTTCCAAATGGGAAAGGCACAGGCTTTTTTCACATTCCCAGCCAGAGGGAATCTTTCTCAAACTTTCCATAGAGATTCTCCTTTGGGCAGACACCAAACATGGACATTTTCCACCAGGGAAAAACATGCTACAGAATCACAGGCTTCTGAAAAGAGAGGGTTGGGAAGGAAAGGATGGCAGAGTCCCCTCCCCTGCCAGCCTCTCCCCAGTCCTCCGTGAGCCGTGCTGGGGAAGCTGTGTGTTGTCACCATGAGGGTGCTGATCAAAGAGACTGTGATGATGATTCTGCAGGACAAGGGTGGGAGAGAGGACTGAACCATAGTGGCCAGGCTCCAGCCTGCTCTGAGCATCACCAGGTCTTTCCTGTCTTGTGGAAATGAAGGTTTAGACTCCCCACCCCCCACAGAAATGAAAGGAAGTCACAGAGATTAAAAATTAGAGTGTAATGCAATACATAAAATGTGGACAGTGATGGAGCACCCTCATTCTGCCTGGCTTTGTGCACCTGTCAGATGTGGAGAGGAGCCCAGTTTCCCGGCTGTACCTCATCCCTCCCCTCTCCCGACTTTTCCTCCTCACCCAGCCTCTTTAGTTTTCCTCCTCACTGCCTGAAGTCCTTGGAGGTGGGAGAAAAATCTTTAGGAATTGCCTGTGTAGGGCAGGCACTGTGGCAACTTTGCCAGGAAGGTGTTATTTTACAGGGACTCGAAGTGACTTGCTTAAAGACTGCACACCTAAGAGACGTCAGAGCCAGAATTTGAACCCAGGTGGTTGGATCCAGGGCTTGGGCTCTGTCCTCTAAGCTCAGCTGCCTCAAGACTCCTTTTCTTGAGAAGGATATTGCTGGGCAGTTATATCCCATCCTGTCTCTCAAGATAAATAACATTTTAATGAAATATTTTTAAAAATTAAAATTAATACAAAAATCCACGATGAATAAAATATAAAAATTTTAAATAAAGACAGGATCAGTATTACATGGACCTTAGTTTTGCCTCTGACTTCCACTAGCCCTGTCTCCACAGCTCTAAGCAAATCCATCCCTTCCTCCGCAGTGCCCCTGCTACAGATGTGGTCCTCAGACAAACTGTCATGCCTGTGTCTTCTTTTCTGTGTCTTCCCACCCCCAGGAAGTGGTCAGTTGAAGGTATGGTCTGTCTGGATTGTTAGAGAAGAAAGGGTAGCTGTGGGAGGTATTGGAGAATAAACACTGACAAGGCTTGATAGCCAACTGGATACAGAAAATAAAGATGAGGGATGAGCCAGGTGACCAGAAGGCTGCTGCTGACAAAGGCAGACAGGAGAGTTGAAAGGAGACCTGAGGATAGGCCGGGGGAGGGGATGTTCATTTGAGGACAAGTTGACTTTAGGAGACCATCAGTGTTCAGGGGGAGAATTCCAGCAGATCAGTGGGAATACAAGACATAACCCCAAGCGTTCACTCAATCCTTTATTCTTTAAGTGAATATTGAAAACCTACTATATCCTAGGCACTTACTAGGTGCTAGGGAGACAGAGACTGAAAATCAGTTCAGTGCCTGAGAGCATCATAGCCTGGTGGGAGAAACAGGCCCATAAATAACCACCCCCCTACAGGAGTGTGCCATTTTGGAGTAACCAACTGGGCCTGAAAAAATGGGCTGGGAAAATTTCCCAGTAGAGGTGACATTGAGCCAAACTTCAATGTTGGATGGAGTGAGGGAGATGACCGGTGTCATTAGTGATAATATGGGTCATGATGAAGAGGAAGAAGATGGCAAAACTTACAGAGGTGATAATGATAAAAAACCCTCATCAGGATGGTGGTGCTGGGGTCAAGGAAGGAACCTGACTTTGATGACTCTGATGGTGACAGAGATTAGGCAGGGACATCAGCAACCCTGAACTAGTCCATGGAGCCTCACTGTTTGATTTCAGGTCCTCTCTCACAGTCATGGCTTATGAGTCCAAGTGCACCTTATCTGTGCCTTTTTCTTCTTGGAGAAGAAGCATTCAGAACCCAGCCATTCTCTTGGCTTGCAAGCAGAATATGAAGACAATATTTTTTTCTGGCTGCTCACTTAGAGGCACTTGCCTGCTCTGGGATCATAAATAGATTTTCTCGCAATTGGCCCTGACTTGATTTTAATCTGAATAAAAAGTCACTAAGAACTGAGGAAAGAGAATTTTCACACTAATTAAAAGTTAATCCACTGGCACACATGTTGGATATCTGTTCCCCATCCTGCCTCCCCTGTTGCAGAGCCCTCTGATTCAGCATCCACAGACGGATGGGCTTGGGTCCCAGGAGAGTATCTATACTGTGTCTGGAGTGTATGGAAGATTAAAAAGGGATCTATGCTTCCTATACTCTTCCAGTTCTAGGACCATTGGCCCTGCAAACTGATAACTTCAGAAGGGCCACTTCACTTCCCAATATCTCTCCCACTGGCCTGTCAAATGCTTGAAGTTTTGCCATTTACACATTGTTTTCTTGGTTAAGGCCTTGCATTTTCCAGGAAAGAATGGAAGAAGAACTTACAAAGACACACCACTCCCTAACTTCCCAGGGCAGCAGAGTTTACAGTTTGCTGTCTTCTGGGCCACTGTATTTTAATGGTGGGGATGAGGGAAAAACTGCTCAGAGTTTGGGCCACTTCTCAAAGAGCGGGACTAGGTGAGGATGTGTGGCGGAAGGACTGGCAGCTTTGGGACTGAGACTTGAGTGTGGGGTCTGCAGGTGATGGGATGTGGGGTAAATGCCCTAAAGGTTGCTTAAAACCTTGGGTTGAGCCAGTTTTAGAAATGAACAAAAGGGGTCTCAATTTGCTTGAAGGTACCAGTTGGGGAACCCTGCAGGGGAAAAGAGAGGACTAGGGACCCTGTGGACATGCTTGGAGTCCTGCCCCTCGCCTGTGTCCTCTACCACTGTCCACAGCTAACTCTGTGGCAAGTGGGGCCTAATCTCATGACATGATTCATGGCAGACATGGCCTCTTTGGGGCAGCCAGGAGAGCAGGTGATCAAGGCCCCTCATCCTCACTTGCTGTAGGGACTCCAGCCTGTCCTGGGTTTCCCCAGGCTCTTCCTGCTCCCCATCTCCCTCCCCAGCTCTTCTTCCCCCAGAGCGCTGTCTGTGTGCGGACACTAGGATGCTTTGCATCCCAGGAGATTGAGGTTCAGAAAAACAGAGGAAACCAAGATATTTCTTTGGTTTAACAAAGTTTTTAGAAAAGACTTTTCAAGGCACACTTCTCTGCACCATAAAGGAAGTCTAACTTGGTTTTTCTTCAATAATTGACCATGCTCTGTAACTACATATTCACCTGAAATGCCTCATCTTGTCCCCTTTCCAGTGATAAGAAGCCAGGCCTTGGGGACTTTGGAGAAATGAAAATTCTTGGGCCTGAAGTTCCTGGGCACACACTGCCTGGTTGAGCCAGCTGTCCTATGCATGGGGTGGCATTTATGCCAGAGCTTCATAACCATCTGCAGCCAGGTTCTAAATTCAGGAGATTCTGGGAACTCATTGGGCAATCCTGAGTAATCTTTTAAAAACATGAAGTAGAAATCAGGCACCAGATTTAAGGCACTGGGACCCTAGCACTGAGTCTCTTAATTTGCCACGCATGCCTGTCACTCGTGGCTTCTGACCCATTTCACGCCTTCGCCCTGCTCTGCTCTGTGCTGTAGAAAACGACATTTCCCAAGCTCCCTTGTGCTGGAACCCACTTTGCACACAGAGTACTTGGGGATTTACACCCTGGGGGCAGCTCTCAAGGAATGACTGGCAGAGCCCCTGTCCTTGATCAGGATGACTCCGGGATGAGACCTCCTGCAGTACTGATCCAAAGGTACCCTTCCTGGCACTTTGGTTGGTATCACGCCCTTGCTTGGACTTCTTCCCTTCCTATGCCCACTGTCTCACTTCCCTACCATTTCCCCCTGCCCCGGGGACATTGCCAGTAAACCATGGTCACAGGAATCCTCATCTTAGGGAAAGATAGAGCAATGGCTTTGATCTGTTCTCTTTTTTCTGCCTTCCTCCAGTCTGAACCAGTTGGGCACCTGGCCCATACTGTTGTCTGGGACACGTCAGTGTGCTTTGCCTTCCCATTTTAGTGTAAGTCCCCCGAGAGGGTAAAGAAGACACCTCACTCTTTGTCTCCCCTGAGATGCCCAGAATCATCCCTTGCTAGAGGTGGAGGGCCACGGAGGTCACTGAGATCAATGCCCTCATTTCTAACAGATGAGGAAATGGTGGCCCGGAAGAGACAGGGGCACCTGGGCTCATTGGCACTCTCTTTTTCTACTGACTGAGATGAGCAGGGAGACATTGTGTCCTCATAGGAGTTTGCTCATGGTGTATTGAGACATTATTGTTATTACTCTTGCTAGCTGGTGTCCTGAGGCATCCCAGGCCTTTGGCAGATGTGGTTGTGAACCTCCCTGAGGTTATCCCTAAGCCTTTCTGAGGGAGAGAGCCATGTCCTATGTGTCAGGCAAGCTCTGCTCTAGGCTTAGGGATACAGCATTGGGTGGGAAGGTGAAGGGGTGGCAGAGAAGTAAAAGGGGAATCAGAGCAGGGTTTAGTTTGGGGCACATGTGTAGGGTCCAGTGGGGGCTTCAGCAAGTGAGCCCAGCCTTGGGTGGGGGAGGGGAGCAGAGAATGCTCCCATAATGCACTGAAGCCCGAGCTGAGTGTGGAAGGTGAAAAGGCAATTCCCTCCAATTTCAGGATACAACTATCATCTGATACAAAAAGGATACTTTCTTAATTTGGAAAGACAGTTTTGCACAGGGGTATGAGAACAGAGTTTGAAGTCAAATGGTATTTAAATCCGGGCTCCATCACTTACTTTCTCTGTGACCATGAACAAGTTCCTTAAACCCTCTGAACCTCAACCTCTTCATCTGTCAATTGGGATAAATCCCACTTCCATGTGTGGTCACCCAGATCAAATCAGATGAACAGATTCCCGACTTGTGCAAAGAACTTGAGAAACAACAGCTATGATATTCCTGTATATACTGAGCTTTTAACTTTGAAAGCATGATATTGTCTTCATCATCATCAAATGAATCTTGATTGTTTCTTTACTGTCTCCAAGTACTGAGTGCCAGGCTAAGGAATTTGAACCTTACTTGTGTCACGCACTCCCGTTTGAGAGGACGGGCAATATCATGCCCTAGACTAGAGACTCTGAGAGGAGGGGACCTACCCACTCGTAATTTAGATTGAGTCCCCAAGATACAGGCACTGAGGCATGAATGTGAGTACAACTACTTGGGAGACGATCCCAGAAAATACTGGCTGGGGAGTGGGGAAGTAAGACAGGGCAGGGAGATCGGTCCATCCAGGGTGTGTTATCAATCCAATTCCCACGTGGGCAACAGGGGCTCAATCTGCCTGGGGAACCCTGGAGACAGTGTAGAGCACGTGCCTCAGAGTCATCCCCAGCCGAGGGATGAGGGAGCTGCAGATTTATCCAACAACTCTCAACAGTCATTGGCTGAGCGCTGATCCTGGAGGATTTGGCACTGCCAGCCTGTGTTGCAGGCAGCAAAGCAGACTCTGGTGGCCAGAGAGGCAGGAGCTGGCTGCTGGGTGTAGGAAGTTTCAGTGGCTGGGATGAGGCTGTGGGTGTGGCATGTCAGAGTCTGTTTCGATGGTCTTGCAGCAGCAGGTTGGACTTGTACGCCCTGGCTCCTAGACCCTCCCACAGGACCATTGTGTGTGGATTCGTGGGGATGGAGTGGTGGGTGTTGGTGGACTGAGGGACAGAGTAGAGCCTGGCTGTAGATAGAGAGGAAGGGAACTGATCAGATGGCTGAAGCAAGGACGGTACTGGTAGTGGCAGGAGGGGAGTCTGGCGATAGACAGAAACAAGGCAGGTGCTACATTTCTGTCTGGCATTTTGTGCTCTGCCTCAATTAACATTCTGGTTTGGTGCCCAGGACAAGTTCTACTTAAAGATGCTCTTCCCTTACCACAGTGATTTATGGCTGGGTTTCAATTTTTTTTTTTTTTTTTTAACCACTGTTGCTGCATCAAAAAGAAAAAAAAGATCTGACTAACCACTTAGTGTTCTATGCCTTCAGCTCCCATTAACCTGCTCTAAAAATCCCTCTAATCAACCTCCCCAGATCCAGAAGAGAGATTATTAAATATTTCTGCTCCCAGGCAATTCTCATAGTTGAGCTTCATGCACATGTTATCTTTGTCTAGCACTCTATGTGGTGACCTGACCCGGAGGCGACGATTTGGATCCAAAGAGTTTATTTGGGAGGTAAGCCCAGGAGTTCCTGTAAGGAGTGGGGAGGTGAGACAGGAAAGGGGGGAAAAAATCAGTGAGGAGTGCATTCATGGGCAGGGGGAAATTGAGGCTCAGTCCTGCTGGGGGCCCTGTGAGAGGATGTATGGATCAGGCCTCAGGACTGTTCTCCTGAGGGGTGAGGAAGCTGGGGCATTTCCACCAGCTCCTGCCCTCTTTGAGTGAGGGCTGCCACAGAGGAATTAATTCCCGGGCACTTCCAGCCTGCCCTGTGCTCAGGGAGCCCCTCCTGTGGTCAGATACTGCCCTCAGGTATAGCTGCACGGGTGGGCTGTGGGAACCACCTGTGAATGCTCACTGGAGGAAGGAAGAAAATGCTTTACTGGGAATAAAAGGCACTTTATTTCCTCCTACTGGGGGCACAATCACAAATATAAATAACTCTTTCATCATGCCACTATCCTGCTCAACAAGCTTCAATAGATACCTATCATTTATCTCATCAAATCAAACTTCCTGAATTCCTGCCATTCCAGCACCACCTGATAATTCTTTACCCTCTAATCTGTAAATAATTATAACAATAACAGAATGCATAATTAATCAATCCAACATCCTTGCTTTCAGCACCATGTGCGGAGTGGGAGCTAATGCACATTTGGCTAATGGACCAAATTGTGTTTGCCCTGCTTTGCCAGCCCTCCACACTGCTAGCTGTACCCTTGCTCCAGCCTGCTTGACCCACTGCTCAGCCTTGCTCACCCCCTCACCATTCTGTGCATGCATCCCACTCTTCCTGCTGTCTGTCCAAATCCTGTGCATTACTCCAGGCCCAGTGTGGTTGCAACTCCATTGTGTTTTCTTCCCATCTTTGGTCCTTTATAGCAAATGTCTGTAAGGGCCACTTTTTAGCTAGGGACTGTTAGCCACCTGATAGAGTCTCTCTCTTGCTTCATGTATGAGCTTTGTTTATCCATCATAGGGGCAAACTGCTCAAGGCTGGGGCCTGTGTCTGAGTTCTGTCCCCATGGCACAGACCTGCATAGGTACAAGTCCTTGATTATTCCTCAGTGAACACTGGGGTGATGGTGTTGGTGATATTGACAGGAGGATAGTAGCAGATGCTGTCTGTGTCCTGCCCACATCCCTGCAGCATTTATTTCTGGACTCTGAAGCTGCTGACAATAAATGTTTGTGACTCCTGTCTGGGGGCTTCTTTCCTGGGGAGCAGGTAGGGCCTGTGTGCAAAGCAATCTGGAAGTGCCTGAGAGCTACAGAGGAGGAAACAGATGACAATTGTAACTCTGAAGTGTGTTCTGTGTGGTCTCCTGGGATTCCTCACCAGGGTTAATCTCCAGTTGCTCACGGTGGTAAATTGCTTTCTAACATCCCCTCTTCCCTTTTCAATTCCCGACACTCCCAGGGGTGTTTCTTGCTATAAGTTCCCTCCAAAATTAAACTCGCACTCGAACCCTTATCTCAAGGTGTATGTCTGGGATAACCCAAACCAAGTGGGTGACCCTGACCTGAGCACCAGTGGACTTAGGGTTCCAGAGGGTTGGAACATGGTGAGATGGTCGGGGCTCACTGTGACTATGACAAGAGCTGCAAGACAGTGAGTTTTGAGGGCCTGGTGCCCCTGAGGGATTGGACTTGGAGATAAGTCTGAGGCAAAGGGGAGGGACAGGTAGGTCTGGGGAGCAGGGAATCTCAGTATAAGCTCTTTGGCCTATGAGAAGAAAGATTGAAATAAACTTGAAGTGACCCTGACACTTGTTAGGCACTGACTATTGCTGAAAGACGTGCCTGGATTTTAAAGTTACTACAAAGTGGTTTGGATATTGGGAGAAAGTACCATTTCCATTGGCTAAAACCCATATCTGCATATCTGTGTCCTGACACAGTACTTGATCTGCTTTCCAGTGAGAGGAAACTTAGGTTTGTGGTTATGAACCAAATGTTGACCCACCCCTTGGGGTCACGAATGGACCTCTGGCCGCATTTCAGACTGACCCACCAGTCCTGGTCTCAGAGGCTACTTCACTCTGGCCATAGACAAATTTCCCCACTCTGGCCATTAGACTAACTTGTAAGTCCAATTTCATTGTTTCAGAAACAGAGGCCATCACCTCAAGGAGACCAGCAAAGAGAAGGTGAGTCCCCGGGTGCAGCCCACACATAGCTGGAGCCCTGAGGGCACATGATCCCCAAATCTCCTGTGGAGTAGGGGGTCTCCTATAGCCTGAATTCTAGGGAATTCATAATCTGACCTTGCAATGAGCCCATAATGACTACGTGAATTTCATTGCTCAAGCATCCATCTGTTCGTCCTGAATCGGGAACACTTTTACCCATTGAAGGAATTAAACAGGCGTTGGAAAAAGCTCAGCAAGACTAGCCAAACACTCAAAGAACATTTGGCTCAAGGAAATCCCAGAAGAGAAAGGGCTGGTGAAAGGGAGGCTGGAATCCTGGCAGCCACCTCCCATAGAGCAGGGAGGGTAGAAAGGGCTGCTATGGGAATGATCTAGGTCACTGGGAAGCTGCCTTCACATGCTGGTGAGGATGAGAGACCATGGGACTCCAATCTCCAATAGAGTAAACCACAGGAGCAGTTAGTTCTGGTTGGGGCTGGTTAGAGGGGACCCTGAAGGTATGCTGAGGAATTTGGTGGAAAACCTTTTGATTGGGAGATAAAGGCCTTTGCACTACTGATTCTAGCTCTTCTGTTAACAGAAAGGATATTTTTTCTCATTAAATTTTGTTGTTGTTGAACTATATTGTATGTTCAGAAAAGTGGACAAAAGTGTACTCCTTGATGAATTTTCACAAACTCAACTCATCTATGTAACTAGCACCAGTTAGAGAAACAATATGATTATCACTTCAAAAGCACTTCAAAAGTCACTACCTTCTCAAGGGTAACCCTATCCTGACTTCTAATAGTATTCATTGATCTTGCCTGTTCTTGACATTTATGTGAATGGAATCACTGGGTGCATATGCTTTTGTGTCTGGCATCTTGCCGCAACATGTCTGTGAGATCATTACACATTGTGTGTAGCAATAGTTCTTTCTTTTTCATTGTTGTGTAGTATTCCATTTTACGATCTTACCATGGTTTATTTATCCATTCGGCTTTTGATGGATATTTGAATTGTTTTCAAGTTTTGGCTATTCTGAAAAAAGCTGCTATGACATTCTTGTATGTGTCCTGATGAATATACATTTGTATTTCCATTGCTTATATACCAAGAAGTAGGATTGCTGGGCCGTAGGGTAGGCATTTATTTAGTATTTGTAGTTACTACAAAGTAGTTTTTCAAAATGTTTTCAACAATCTCACTCTCACCAGCAATGTATGAGAATTCCAGTTGCTCCAGATCCTTGCCAATACTTGCTAGTTTTTCTCTTTTACAGCTTAGGCATCCTGTTGGTTGTGTAGTTATATCACATTGTGGTTTTAATTTGCATTTCCCTGATGACTGATGAGGTTGGGCACTTTTTTAATATGTTTATTGACCATTTGCATATCCTCCTTAGTGAAGTGCTCATTGAAAACTTTTGCCCACTTTTCTGTTGGGTCGTGTGTTGTTGCCTTATTGATTGTACACAAAAGCAATGTGATTTTGAGCAAATCTATATCCCTTTCTGGCCCTCTGTTTTCTCACCTCATCTATGTTGTTACAGTGGAGTTAACCCCAACCTCTGTGTCTCTTGGGTGGGCACACAATTCTGTACTTTCAGATCAGCTTATTTCATCTCCGTGGCCCCTATCAGGCATGGGCAAATATCTTAGGTTGGTCCAATGAGGCATTTGTTGAAGATTTTTGACGGTAGAGCTCTATCTTCTGGGGTTGCTGAGTGTAAAGATGATGTACGGCTGAAGTTGCACTGGTAGCTTTGTTGCCATTGACCCATGAAGCCATGAAGAAGTGCTCAGAAGGGAGTCAATACCAAGGAAAGCAGAAGTGCCAGGGGGAGGGGGTGGGAGAGAGATAATGGGAGACAGAGAGAGAAAGACAGAGAAAGAAGAGGAGAGGAGGAGGGGGGAGAAGAGAAGAATGAAAACTGATGCAGCCATTCCTTTCAATTATTCTGTGAGCCAGCATTTTCTTTATCACTTAAAAACAAAAGGAAGGAAATTAGTTCTGCAATGGCTATTGGTGCCTGCCATATTATTACCTCACCCATCTAAGTCTTTCTGCTAAAACCACCTGAGACTCTCTGTTTGAGGGCATCCTGTAGTCTCTGGAATCTGCTTGGCCCATGAACAGGGCAGGCTGGAGTGCCAGGGACCTAGGAATCCCGGGAGTATTCGAGAGCTAAAGATAAATGGGAGTTATGGACATACACACACATTCTAGCTTCCTCTCCCTCACATGGGACACTCTGAGCTACGTTCTGGCCTATCCCTAAGAGCTCTCCTGTAGGACTGAGCTCCCAATTGTCCACACTGGTACCCTGCTCACTAAAGCCCCTGTATTGGCTGCCTTCCCTGCCCTGTCTTGCTTTCCCACTCTCCTCCTGGTGCTTCCTGAGATCACCTCCCAAATTAACTACTGGCATGTCAATTCCTGTCTCAGGATCTGCTTCTGGAAACTCCAGACTAATGGGAAACTCCTAATGAAGGAGCAGGACTACAAGCTAAGATTTCCACGAACATTATGGAATTCAAGTTAATCTAACCCAATAGAGTTCAGTTTTAGGGCTCTGTATGGAGGCATTTATAAGTCCCCAAGAGTCTAAAAAATTGCAAAGCTATCTCTGAGTTCAAGAGGCTTACCAATTTGGTGAGGAGACCCAGATAAAACATTTGAGTAAATATATTTTAGAACTCTGATGTTGGCAGACAGAGGTTCTGCTCTGGGGATGTCAGGCTAAATGTGTCTGGAATCCCCGATTTCATGTCTCCTGAGAGTCCAGTGTCTTCCTACTGATCTCTTCAAATTCCCAATAATAGACTGGGCACAAAGCCCTTATCCACAGAAATCTGATCACAACTGGCATTTTGGAAGTTTGGCAATTTTAGGGAAGGTTTGAAGGACTATGGAAGTGATGACATCACTCATTCACAGCCTTCTCCCATATTTCTAAAGCCACATGTCCTCAAGCTTCACCTCCTATCCCAGGACCCTTCTTATTGTACAATACTCCTGAGCCATTGGTTAGAGCTTGGTCCTGGTTGCTTCCCTCCTGGTGAAATGCCTGCCAGCCTGGCCAACCTTCTCCATGGCTCTTTGGAAACTGGAGTGAATAAAAATTTCTCCTTCTTAAAAACTGGTCTACCTTGACCTTGAGGTTATCCTTGACTCACCTCTTTCTCTTGTCCTTCAAATCCAACATGGCAGCAAAACTTATTGGCTCACCATTCATAATATATCCAAAATCTGAGCACCTCTCACTTCCCTGGCCACCACCCTGGATCAAGAACTGTCACTTCTTGTCATGATTAGTGCAATAGCCTCTTGGAGGGTTTCACAATTGCCAACTTTGTTGTCCACACAGGAAGCAGATTTATCTTTCTAATATTGTAGGTCTTATCAGTGTATGAACTACTTTTTGCTCAAAACCCACCAGAAGCTCCTCATCTCATTCAGAGTAAAATACAGAGCCTTCTCATGACATGGCAAGGCCATGGCTGGCTTCCATCGCTGCTTTTACCTTAGCTTCTATTCTTCTTGCTGACTCTAGTCGAGCTCAGCGTCTTGGCACTTGCTATTCCCTCGCCTGGAATGCTTTTCCTCAGATTTCAGTATGACACATTCCTCACTTATTTAGGATCCCTGCTCAGAAAGACCTTCCTTCACTACTTGTAAAATAGCACTCCCCACTGTTATCTCTAGTGCCTTAATCTGCTTTATTCATCCACCTGATATGTAATAAATATATATACTTTTTCTTTAATTGGTTTATTTTTTGTCTCCCCCTACCAGCATGCAAACTTCTTGAGATCGAGGGCTTCCCCCCCCCCAATACTGTTACATTTGGGCTAAACACAAGAAAATACATTATTTGCTGAATGAATAAATGGATTTCAACTTTGAGAAAATGTGGGCCTCTCAGGGCTGCTCCTGAGCCTCGATCCAGAGAGATAACACAATAATATTATAATGGTGATAGTGATGGTAAGACCCATTGCTGGAACTGGGAGCACAAGTGAGGCTGTTTCTCTTTAGTATTTAAATTAATCCTTAGCCCTGTCCTACCCAGACTGATAGTAATCTAGTATTTCTCTTTGGGCTGAATGATGTCTGAATCCCAGGGATTTAATCAGTCCAATAGAGCCTGTCCTGCTTCCCGAACCCCTACAGAGAGAATTGAGGAATCTGATTAGTCACAAGCAGACTCCTGTTTCCTGATGCCCTCGACCCTGCAGTTCCCACACAGATGGTGCCATCTAAAATAAGTGGCCTGACATGGTCCAATGCCGCTCTGTCCATCATGGCAAAGCCCCAGGCTGTGCAGTTGAAAGAAGAGGAGGCCTCTCCTGTCTGTGTTGCACTCTGCTCTGGTCTCCCCATGTCACCATGGGTCTGGAGCCCTGATGAGAGAAAGCTGTCTTACTTCCTTACTCTCAGAGTTGGATGAGTTTGCTCCATTTGGGTCCCTAAGATTATAGCTCACAGTTGAGACTCACGTGTTTCACATCATACCTACTGTGTCAGGGGTCTAGGCTTGGGGTCCAGGGGTGCTGTGTTTGGTCCTTAGACGCCCTTGGTCTTCCTTCCCAGTAACCAGCTCTACATACTCCTGAGTTTGGAAGGAAAAGACTTTGTGAGGCAACCAAGCTGTCCTGTTGTTCCCTTCCTCTGAGGCAAAGTATACTGATTTGCATGATATTTACAGAACTGCAAGGGGCCATGTGAGAGATTCTTTCCAAAGATCTGCTCCATTTAGAAAAGAAGAGGTGGCTGCTTTTCAGTGACTGCTTTCCTTACAGATAAAAACACAGTGCAGTCTGCCAGTCTTCTCCTAACTCCCTCCTGGCATCTACCGTTTATTGAGGACTCGCTAAGTGGCAGGCACTGTGGTAGGCACATGTCCACACATTAGCTCATCAAATTCCAGAGGAACCCTGAGAAGGAGGTACATTTTTGGGTAACTTTTTATTTTGAAATAATTTAAAACTTACTGAAAAGTTGCAACAATATAACATAGAGCTCCTGTGTATCTTTTGACCAGATTTACCAATTGTTAACATTTTACTATATTTTATTTACCATTTGTTCTCTCCATATATTTCTTCCTGATCTAGTAGGAAATTAGTTGCAGAGATCATGCCCCTTAATTCCAATACACTTTAGTGTGGCTTTCTTAAGAGCAAGGGTACTCTTACATAACCACAATACAATGATCAAAATCAGGGTAATCACAAGTTAACATTGATGTAATTCTGTGATCTAATCTATGGACTATTCATATTTCACCAATTGTCCCAATTTTTATGGCAAAAAAATTCTTTTTTCAGGTTCAGTATTCAATCCAGTATCACATGTTGCAGTTGTTATGTTTCTTTTATCTCCTTCAATCTGAAACAATTCTTCACTCTATATTTTTCTTATATGACATCGACATTTTCAAGGAGTACAGAGTAGTTTTTTTGTATAATGTCTCTCAGTTTTGATTTGTCTGATGTTTCCTCCAGATTAGATTGAGGTTAAGAATTTTTGTCAGGAATACCACATATATGATGTTATGCCCTTCTTAGTGCATCGTATTAGGAGACATATGATGTTTGTTTGTCTAATTATTGGTGATGTTTACTGTGATATATTTCTTCTAGGCTGTCTAATTTATGTGTGGAGAGTTGTTCATAGTATTCATTTATTAACCCTTTGATGTCTGCAGGGACTGTAGTGATAGTACCTGTTTCATTTCTGATATGAATAATTTGTGCCTCTTTTCTTTTAAATTTTGTCAGTCATAATAAAAGTTTGTCAATTTTACTGATCTATTCAAAGAAACAGCTTTCTGTTTCTTTGATTTTCTCTATTGTTTCTGTTTTCAATTTCATTGATCTCTGCTTTTGTCTTTATTACTTCCTACCTTCTACTTGCTTTGAATTTCTTTTGCTCTCATTTTTCTAGTTTCTTGATGTGAGGGGTGAGATTATTAATTCGAGACTTTTCTCTTTCCTAATACAAGCATTTAGTACTACAGATTTTCCTCTCAGCTCTGCTTTAGTGGCACCCTACACATTTTGATATATTGTATTTTTCATTTTAATTCAGTTCAATGCATTTTTTGATTTCTCTTCAGACTTTCTTTTTGAGCCATTGATTGTTTAAGAGTGTTTCTTAGTTTTTAAGCATTTGGAGATTTTCCTGTTACCTCTCTGTCATTGATTTTTTAGTTTGAATTCATTGTAGTAAGGGAATACACTCTGCTTGATTTCAATTCTTTTGAATTTCTTTTGGTTTGTTTTATAACTCAGGATATAGTCTATCTTGGTATACATTCTATGGGAGCTTGAAATGAGTCTGTATTCTTCTCTTGGGAGGAGTCTTATATAAATTTCTGATTAGATTGTATTAGTAGATGATGTTGTTGAGTTTTTCTATATTTTTGCTGGTTTTATGTCTAATTGTTCTAACAATTATTGAGAGAGGGGCATTGAAATCCCAACTATAATTTTGCATGTGTTTATTTCTCCTTTTAGTTCTATCAATTTTTGTTCACATGTTTTGCAGCTCTGTTGTTTGGTGCATACGTATTTAGAATTGCTATGTATTGTTGTTGGAGTAACAATTTTATCATTATGTAATGTCCTTAGCAATTGGCTTTGTTCTGAAGTCAACTTTATTTGCCATTAGTATAGCTACATGTATATCTTTGAATTAATGTTTACATGCTACATCTTTTTTCTTTCAACCTACCTATATCATTATATTTGAAGTCAGTTTCTTATAGACAGCATATTGTTGGGTTATTAAAAAATCCATTCTGTCATTTTCCATGTTTTAAGTGGTTTATTTAGACCATTTACATTTAATGTAATTTTTTGATATGTTAGGGCTTATGTCTGCCATTTTATTTTTTGTTTTCTATTTGTTTTATCTGTTTCTCTCCCTCTCTCTCTCTCTCTTTTGCTTCCTTTGGGTACTTAAATATTTTTTAGAACTTACTTTGTTTTAAATATATGTTTTTGAGTGTATATTTTTGTACATCTATTTAGTGGTTTCTCTAGATATTATTATGTATACATGACGTGTAACAGTCTACTGGTGTCAACATTTTACTAGCTTGAGTGACTACAGAAATCTTACCTCCCATATGTCCCTTTACCCTCCTCCACTTATAATTATCTTAAATATTTTCTCTACATACTTTGAGAATCAAATTAGATGGTGTTATAATTTTTGTTACAATTGTTAAACATAATTTAGAAAACTCAACAGAAGAAGGAAAGTCTATTAGATTTATCCATAATTTTACTCCTATCATGTTTTTTCTTCATAGCTTATCTTTCAATATTTCTTCATTTGTAAGTTCCTTTCTGTTTGGAGAACTTCCTTTAGCTGTTCTTCTAAGTTAGGCCTGCTAGCAACAAACTCTCTTAGTTTTTTTTCACCTGAGAATGTCCTGATTTCTTCTTCATTCCTGAAGGTGATTTTACTGAATATAAAATTCTGGCTTGACAGTTCTTTTCTTTCAGCACTCGGAAGCTGTTTTGTCCATTCCAAATGCTGTGTCTCTTCCTTCTGGCCTCCATGGTTTCTGATGAGAAATATACTGCCAAGAAAATTGTTTTTTCTCTATAGGCAATGGATGGTTTCTCACTGTCTGCTTTCAAGATTTTGTTCTTTGCCTTTAGTTTTCAGAAGTTTGACTGTTACATGTCATGCCGTGGGTTTCTTTGGTTTGCCCTGTTTGGTATTCACTCATCTTCTTGAATCTATATGTTTATGTCTTTTTCCAGATTTGGAATATTTTGCAACATTATTTCTTTGAATACTTTGTAAGCCCTATCCACTTTCTGCTAGCTTTGTGGAACACTGATGACACCGATTTCAGATCTTTTGTTTTAGTTGCACACATCTTTAAGGCTCTACTCTTTCTTTCAGTCTTTCCTTGGGCAAGTTATTTTGCCTCTGTAAGCTTCAGTTTCCTCATCTATAAAATGAGAATAATAGTATCTGCCTTCTGGTATCATGAGGATTAAATGACACTGAGTGCTCAATAATGATTGTTGAATGAATGAATGAATAAACAAATGAATGAGACAGCTGATGGATTGGACTTGGCTAGTTCACTTGTGAGAGTCATAATGTTAAGGTTAGCACTGTCTCTGGCCAGACTTCCTGGTCTCTCCTCTCTTACCACCCCTAGGTAAAAGCCCCTCAGTGTCCATGGGGAATTGGTTTCAGGGACTTCTGCTGACACCAAAATCTTCAGATGCTTAAGTCCCTGATATAAAATGGCATAATATTTGCATATAACTTATGTACATCTTCCCATGTGCTTTAAATCATCTTTAAATTGCTTATAATCCCTAATACAATGACAATGATATGTAAATAGCTGTTATACTATATTGTTTAGGAAATAATGACAAGAAAAAAATCTGTACATGTTCAGTACAGATATGATTTTTTCTGAACATTTTCAATTTGTGGTTGGTTGAATCCACTTATGTGGAACCCATGGATACAAAGGGCTGACTGTAATGGCTTTTTTGTTTACAAGGGTTGGTTATCCTCTTTGCAGATGGTGATATCTCCCAGGGAGAAACTAGATCTTCTATCTCACCCTCAGCTTGGCAGATACTCTGTAAATGTTTACTAGCCATTGTCCTTTTTGGACAAAATGACTTCTGAATGCTTGTGTGAAGAGAGCAGAGGCCAGGCTGGAAACAAGTTCACGGGAGTTGGATTGTGGGATCAGCTTTCACCCTCCCCAGCCACCTGGAATCTTGCTCTTGTGTCCTTGGTATGGAAGCATCTTGGAGTGGCTGAGACATTAACCTACATGTGAGGTGAAGACAGGAGAGCCCAGGCATTAGTTTAAGAGTCAAACACACAGGGCCAGGAGAAAAGTATATGTCTGGCTGGTATTGTCGGGCAAATGAAGGGCTGTTGTGGACAAGACTGCGGATTATATATGTGAATGGAAAAGTACACTCACTGTGCTTTCTGAGTGCTCAGTCACGTTATTCATAAATATGGTTAAGTCTACCAATTACACACAAAAATGCATTTAGGAGAGGTTGTGAATGGATCAACAAAGTTAGTTCCATCCCTGGGGACAGAGTCCAGATTTCATGTTGTGATGGACTCTTCTTTAAGTATGAGAGAAGCATGTGTAACAACAGTTAGGCCTTCCACACCCGTGGGTCCTTTTAAGGGAGATTGTATCACTCTCGGTGATGAGGAATGAAGGCCCCAATGGTGGGCACCCAATAGACCCAAAGGTAGGCAATCCACAAGCTTGCCATGAGAAAAAGTGTCCATGAGGTTCTGCTTAAACAGAGGGAAGTAATTAAATAGGGTAATCAGGCAATGTCTTTAAAAGATTTCACCAGGACGTTATGGAAAGAACCAGTCAATAAGTACTAAGAGAAAAAAATAAAAAGATAAGAGGAATGAAGGAAAAAGAGACCAAGCAAGTGTGTGAGTCACATTAATGTAGAGCATAAGAGTGACAACCAGTGAACTCAGTCCCTAGAGCTGCCTTGATGCCTCTCAGTCTCCTTGTTATGGAGTTATCTGGATGGGTCTCTGTCCCTTTGCTATGGTTAAAAGAGCTTGCTTTGTGTAGAGAATTTATCAGAATGGGAGTGCTAGCCAAGTCAAGCAGGAGAGCCATGTGTAAGCCAGTGCTTCTCAGACTTTACTGTGCACACAGATCACCTGGGGATCTTGTTAAGTGCACATTCCCATTCAGTAAATTGGGGTGGGGCCTGAGACTCTGATTTTCCAGTTGAGATTGATGTTGCTGGTTAGGGGACTTTGAGGAGCCATGACTTAAGCAAACAGCACATACATGCACACACACACAATCCACCAACTCAAAAATTTTACACAAAGTTATCTGAATTCCCATGGGTAACCACTAGTTGTTTGGATAAACTTGTTACTTCTCACTTAGCTCCAGTATAGAGCTGGAAAAAAAATAATGACTTTAAAAAACCAAATGTTTCTAATTTATTGTTGGCATGTGACTCCAGGTTGTACTAAAAATTAACAATAAAGATTCTTAAACTTAGTAAAAAAAAAAAAGTAAACTTTTTTGTATGTTAGAATGAGAAAATTCAGTATTAAAAAAGCTGCAAGAGTTTATTTAGCTTTCTGAAGTTGTGCCTTTAAATGTCTCCCTGGGGAGGAATCACAAAACAGTATGAAAGAAATGGATTATTCAATAAATGGTGCTGGGACAATAGTTTAGTAATTTGGGAAAAAAATCAATTTCAAGTCCCATCTTACTGTATACCAAAATAAATTTTAATGGATTAAAGAACCAAATATAATCTAAAAAAGGCTATAAAGGCACGAAATAATCTCTAGATGGGGAATACTTGATAAGATTAAAAGAATGGAAAGAAATCATAAAAGAGAAGTTACAAATTTTATTTGATAACATTAAAAAATTCTGTCTGGAACTGTGATTACTAGAGGGGGGCTAGGGAGAAATTGGTTAAAGGACACAAAGAATGAATATGTTTTATAATGACAAATATGCCAACTATCCTGATTTGATCATCACATGTTTGTACATAAATACTGATAGTCAATTTTGTACCCCACAAATATGTATAATCAATTATGTTTCAATGAAAGTAAACAAATAAGTAAATAAATAAATTCTGTCTGTAGCCTTCCCCGCTCCCTTCCCATCATAATTAAACAAAAATCAAAATATTTGTGGAAGAGTATAAACTCCACCTCAATCAAGAGACAGAACAGTTTTATAAACTCTGTGCAAAACTCATAGAACTGTACCTCAGAAGATAAAACTATATAAATTAAAAAATAAATTACTGAAAGTGTATATATTGGAAAAAAATAGCTGCTGAAAACACATGAACGTTAAAATACCAAGTCAACTAGGAGAAAAATATTTGTAATATATACAACAAACTAAAAGTTGATGTTATTGATATAGGAAAGCATGCTCGATTTGGTAAGTATGATATTATTATCCCAATAGACATATAGGTGAGCAGACAGGTCATGAAAGAGGAAATTTAAATGGCTAAAATAATAAAATGCAAACTCACTTGTTATTGGTATTTTATATTCTACCCATCAAAATAGTCCAAAGTAGAGGAAAATTGTTAATATCTAATGTTGGCAAGGGTGCAATGTGGTAGGCTGACTAATGGCCCCCAAAGATATCCATGTCCTAATCCCTGAACCTATGGATGTTACCTTATAAGGCAAAAGGGTGTTGTGGATGTGATTATATTAAAGATCTTGATATGAGGAGATTATATTCAATTATCCAGACAGCCCTAAATGTAATTACAAGTGTCCTCATAAGAGGGAGGCAGAGAGAGAGATTTGTCTAGAGAAGAGTAGTAGGAGATGTGATGATGAAAGCAAGATGTTGGAACAATGTGAGGAAGGAGCCATGATCCAAAGAATGCAGGTGGCTTCCCAAATCTAGAAAAGGCAAGGAAATGGATTGTCCTTTAGAACTTCCAGAAGGAACCAGCACTGCTGACACCTTGACTTTATCCCAGTGAAACTGATTTCAGATTTCCAGCTCCCAGAAACCATAAAAGAATAAATTTGTATTGTTTTGGGCCCCCAAGTTTGTGGTAATTTGTTACAGCAGCAATAGGAAACTAATACATGCAGTAAAACAAACTTTCTCATAAATTACAATGACAGTGTCAATAGTGCAATGTTTTTATCATATGTAGGAAAAGCTATGAAAATTTTATATCTGATGATTTAGTGATTCCATGTCTGGGAATCTATTTTCAGGAGATAACTCAGTAATGAAAACAGCTCTTATGTGAAAATGCTTGTTATCAGCGTAATAGCAACAAACTGGAAACAAATTAAATGTTCAAAAGAAAGGGAGAGCTTGAATGAATTATAGACTATCTGAGGATAGATTATTATTAAGTTATAAAATATTTATAAGTATTTTGCTAAAATATAGGGAAATGCTATATTATATAAGCAGTATATTAAGAGTAAAAGTCAAGATATAAAATTATGTATGTGCCATGGTCTTGATTATGTAAAAATACATTGAGATAAGATTGGAAAGATACAGGCCAAAATATTTATTGGGTGAGGACAATTATTTTTATTCATTCAACTGCTCTGTCTTCAAATTTTCTATCATGAGTGGATATTAGTTTCACAGTTAAATAATTATTAAAATCAGTAATTGGAAATGGAGGGCAGAGTGTCTTGGATCTTGAGACTATTGTCATGACCAAGACTTGAAAGATGTAGATCTCAGGAGGTTGCTGTGGGACAAGGAAGGTAGGAAGGGAAGTGGGGTTCAGGGGTCTCCAGGGCTTGGGTGGTGGAGGTGAAGGTGACAGACTGTTATAGAGGAGAGTTCGGCTTTGATCTCAGAAAGAGCTATGGTAACTGGCTAGCAGATTTGGGAAAAATTAGTTTACATCTTTAAATGCTTCAAAAAATAAATCTTGTTAGAAAGAGAAGTAGTGTAGGCACTGTTGATTGTCTACCCAATATATGCCTGCACTTCCATTTCCTGGCAGAACCCCAACATTGTGCTGGTATCCTCTCTCCCCAGTCCACTCCATTTGTGTCAGTAAAGGAAGCACATTCCAGCCCCAGATGGAGGTGGGAAGGAAGTGCGTTGTTAACTCAGTCAAGGGAGCAACTAGTCTAAGCCATTCATGGGATCAGAAATTCTTTGTTCTGCTTGCTCTAACGTGTTGCTTAAGCTCTCAGTTGTGTTTTTTATTTTACTAAATGAATCCTTCAGTTCCAGGAATTCTGCTACATTCATTTTTAAGGTATTAATGTATTTGTAAATTTCCTCCTTCATATCCCGGATATTTTTTTTCTTGTTTCATTATGTTGTCTAATGAAGTCTTCTCTTATCTCAGTGAGTTTCTTGAAGATTGTTGCTCAGAACTCCTTTTCAATCATTTCAAGGATTTCCTGTTCTATGGGGTCTGATATTCAGGAATTACTGTATTCCTTTGGAGGTGTCATATTTTCTTGTTTTTTCATATTTCTAGTATCTCTACATTGATATCTGGTGAGCTGGTAGAGAAATTTCTTCTTTTATTACTCTGGAGTGGGCTTTGGGAAGAGAGACTTCCTCTTCTTTTTCTGGTCTCTGCTGGTGACTCTCCTTGTGTCAGTGCAGTTGAGTGGGTGGTGTGCTGCCTTCATGGTGTTTGTGGCTGCTGCTGTGGCAGTGAGCCATCCTTGCAGCAGCAGAAGCTGTGGTGGTGTCTGTGGCGGACCACCTGGTCATGGTTGTACTCCTGCCTTCTGTTCCGGTGGGGGGAAGAGGTGGCTGCCTGCAGCTCTTCCACCTGGGCCCCCATTGCAATTGTGCTCTTGCCTTCTGTTCAGGAGGTGGGAGGGCTGGCTGCTACTTTTCTGCCTGGGCTTCCAGCTGTAGTTATAAGCCCACTCGTGGAAAACCTATCCTACCTTTCTCAATATATGTTTCCAGAACCCAGATTTAAATTCTGGAAATCACAGAGCTTAGACTAATGCCCCACACTCAATAAACGTCCTATAGATGTTGATAAATAAAGCAATTATCACTTGGCATTCCCCCAGCAATTGTTATTGATCCAGGAGTGGAGATATGACTTAGCTTGGTCCAATGAGGCTGAAGAAAAGGACTTTTATTGCACACTGCACAGTTGTTTGGGGGCACCGTCTTGACACCTTGAGAAGCCAGCATGAGAACAAAGTCCTCACAGAGGAGGGCAGAGCCAAGAAAATCTCTAAGAAATGAAGTCAGAGCTTACCCTACCTCTGTACTTCCAGTTACGTGAGCTAATAATTTCATTTTTGTTTAGGATCCTTTGTGTTGGGATTTCTAATGTAAAGTGTAATGAGTTAGAGAATTTCTAATGGAAAATTTCAAAATATTTAGAATGTTTAGAATTCCATTTATTCTGAGTCAGACACTGTGCTGAGCATTAAAGTTAAGCAAGTGGCTTGTAATCAGATCCAGATTTTTCTGCAGAGAATGATCTAGCTGCTCATTAGATGACAGGAAGGGACAGATATTATCTCTTTGGTCCTGGTTGTCATGTTAGGGCAAATACGTGGCAAGTAGAAGCCTCTTGTCTCAGCCTAAGGTGTGCATCAATCGGGATGAGGAACTTTATGCTGCAATAACAACCCCAACAACAAAGGTTTATTTCTTACTATATTACATGTCCGTGATGGGTGGATGGATGGATATAGCTTTCAGGGACCTAGGTTGATGGAGCAGCTGCAATCTCAAATATTTCTGATCTCCTTGTAAGAGGAAAAGGAAGATCTCTGGAGTGTGTCACATAGGTAATTAAATGCTCCAACTCAGAAGTGATATGCCAGACTGGATTTAGGCATGCAACCTGTGCAGTTACACAGTACCCCACACTCAGAAGTACTACATGCTTGGTTTAATGCTCTGCTATTGTCATCTTGAAATTATTAATAATTTTTGAACAAGAGTCTCCACATTTTAATTTTACAATGGGTCTTGTAAATTATGTAGCCAGCCTGTGCTATGTGTCACTTATACCTCACTGACCAGAACTGATCACATGCTCCCACCTACAGCTACAAGGGGGCAGAGAAGTATAATTCTACTTTGAGCCAGAAAGAAGGAAGAATCAGAAATTTTTAGTGAACAGCATAGAAGACAACTACAGAGAGTCTGTGATAAGTCTTTTGTTTATGGAGGCTGAGGGGAAAGTCTCCTCTTGGTATACAAATCTCTGGGTTGGTGGAAAAACTTATTTGCATAAGGGTCTCAGGATCTTTTACGAGAAAAGGAATAAAGATTCAACTTCTGTTTCTGAGTATTCAAAGTTAGAGAAATCTGTTGGGGCAGGTAGGAAAACAAGGTTCCAGGATTATAATTAACAAGTCTGAGGACGGGCTTCCACATGCAGACCAGGGGTCTGTGAGGGAGAACTTGCTCTGGTCCCATATATGTGGTGGAGCTGGGAGCCTCCTATCTCAGTGGTCAGACTTGAGATACGATGAGTGAGCATGAGCTTGTAAACCAAGACAGCCATAACCTTGTGTCCCAAACATGGGGCCATTCCTCCATCTGGGCCAGAGAAGCACATTAGCAGTGGACAAGTATGCAGAGGACCAGTCTTTGACATTGACAAGAAATGAGAAGTTACAGCCCCTGAAATTGTTGGGACTCCAATTCTATTTCTTGTTGGCATTTGAAAGTAGGAATTATCTGTCTTCAAACTGATTCAGGCTCTGCAGTTCTTAGAAAATTTGTAAGGAAGTGCCTGCCTGAGAGAGAGAGCTGCTGGTCTTCCTACATGAATGATTAATTAAAACAATATGAAAGAAGGTACTCTATATCATACATTGAGCTGGAGAAGCAGCTCAAATTGTTCCTTGCTGCTCAGCCAGAAGAACCATGCTCAAGCAAAGTTGTTGTAAGAGCCCTTTCAATTTGGGAGGCAAATCTCTCCCAACCCTTGGGGCAGCCAAAACAAGTGTCAGTGGGGCCACTGAGCCTAGGCTCAGCCAGAGAGCAGATGCCGGGGGGTGAGTTCATTGCTTGGAGAAGCTGTGTCCCAGGAGACCTGCTTGGATTCCTGGCATATCTATGTCCATGTGAAAGAGGCCGGTGGGACCAATTCTGTTCCTCACTTGTTCACCTTGAGATCAGGGTTCCTTTGGCTCTTGAAAGAAATCTCCTAGAAGACAGGCATGGTGAGGAAAAGGGGATCCAGTGCAGTGAGCTTGACAAAGTGAGCATTTCACCCACACTAGATGCTGTTGGTCCCCTGCCCAGATGACCTTTACCAGGAAAGATCATCATTTCTCCATCTGCTGTGCATGTTCGCTGCTAAAGTCTCACAGGGAGCTCCTCCCCTCTAGAATTGCCTTCAGTTGAGTGTGAGCCACCATGTATGGTCTGGGAAGTTATGTGTCCTCTGCTGCCAAAGAGCAGCCTTCAGCCAACGACTGACAGGGACATACAAAAGACGGGCCCTCTTACCTTAGGATGGGTCCATTTGTGCCTGGAGCTCCCCACTGGACTCCAGCAAAGCCCGCATCCTTGTTCAGCTCCTTCCCCTGCCCTGTCCTGCTTCTCTCACGCCCTTTCTCCTGGTATGCCCCCTTCAGTAAATTATGTGCACCCAAATCTCCATCTCAGACTCTGCTTCCAGGGCTCCCACCCTTTCTCCTGTGGGTTCGGGAAAGCATTTGGCTGAGGAAGGACAGGCTCCTGGGCAGTGGGGATGGGGTGGGGTGGGGTGGGTGGAGAAGGGAGCTGGTTCCCTTTCTTCAAGTTTCCCAAAGATGAGGGGTGGAGAAGGGGTGAACGTGTGTGAAAGTCACAGACAAGGGTTTCTGTAAGTCCAAAGGGATCACCACTCATGATTTGAGAGGCCATGGTCAGTTCTCAAAGAAGGAACATGGGCTGGGGTCTGAGCTGAGACTGTGTCCTGATGCGAGCTGGCACAGTTTGGGAAAACAGTCCCCTCCCCTCTTCTCTTTCTTTCCTGATAGTCAGCCCAGCTTTGGCGGTGCATGTCACACGGCTCTATTTCTCAAATCACTACACATCCACCCGCACCTCTGTTCCTGCTACTTCTTCCCTTTAGATTGCCTCTGTCCCTGATTATCTTTCAAGAGTGACTCCAAGCTACTTTTTCTCTCTTAACTTTCTTTTGTCACTCTAGGGGCAACAGTTTATGCTCTCTTTCTTTTAATATTTTTTTTCATTGAAACATATTGATTGTACATATTTATGGGGTACAGAGTTCTATTTCAATACATGTATGCAATGTGTGATGATTTAATCAGGGGAGTTAGCATATTCGTTCTTGCAAAATTTAATCATTTCTTTCTGATGCGAACATATGATCTCCTCTCTTCTAGTTGTTTGATACCAAGCCGTAAATCATTCTTAAGTATAGATTCCTGGGTCAGTTATACACCAGTAGGACTTATGTTTCCTGTCTAGCTCTAATTTTGTGTCCATTAACCAGTCTCTCACTATCCCCCTTCCCCACTCCCCTTTCCTACCTCTAGTCATCACAGTTCTTCTCTCTCCTTTTAACAGGTCGACTTATTATCATTATTTATTTATTTTGTTTTGTTTTCATTTTCAGCTTCTGCACATGAGTGAGGACATGTGATATTTCTCTTTCTGTTTCTGGCTTATTTCACTTAACAGAATTTTCTCCAACCTCATCCATGTTGCCGGGAATGGCAGAATTTCATTCTTTTTCATGGCTGAGTAGTATTCCATTGTGTATATGTACCACATTTTCTTTACCCAGTCGCCTGTCAGTGGACATTTAGTTTAGGTTGGTTTTCCAGCTTGGCTATTGTAAACAGAGCTGTGATAAACATGGGAGTGCAGGTATTCCTTTGACCTGATGCTTTACATTACTTTGGGTACATAACTAGTAGTGGGATTACTGGGTCATATGGTAATCATATCTGTAGTTGTTTGAGAAATTTCCATACGGTTTTCCAAAATGGCTGTACTAATTTACAATCTCAGCAACAATGTGTAAGCACTCCACTTTTCCTGCATCCTTGCCAGCGTTTGTTATTTTCTGTCTTCTAGATAACAACCATTCTAACAGGGGTGAGATGATATCTCAATGTGGTTTTGATTCATGTTTCCCTAATTATTAGTGATGTTGAGCAGTTTTTCATATACCCATTGGCCATTTGCATGTCTTCTTGACAAATATCTATTCAGATCTCTTGCCCATTTATGAATTGGGTTATGTACTATTTATTTATTTATTTTACTATTGTGCTGTTTGAGTTCCTTGTATATTCTGGGTATTAGTCCCTTGTTGGATGCATTATTTGCAAATATTTCCTTCCATTCTGTAGGTTGTCTCCTTCTCTCTGTTGATTGTTTCCTTTGCTGTACAGAAGCTCTTTCAGTTTGATAAAATCCCATTTGTTTGTTCAGGTTTTCAATTTATTCTTGATTTAGTCTGGTATATTGTATGTGTCCAGAAATTTATTGATTTCCTCTAGATTTTCAAATTTGTTGGTGTATGTTTGCTCACAATAGTCTCTAATGACTCTGTGAAATCAGTTTTAATGTCTCCTTTTTCATATCTGATTTTTGTTATTTGGGTCTTCTCTTTTCTTGGTCAGTCTAGCTAATGGTTTGTCAATTTTGTTTGTGTTCTCAAAAAAGCAGCATTTTGTTTCATTGATCTTTTATATCTTTTTCCCCCCCTTTGGTCTCTATTACATTTAGTTTTGCTCTGATCTTTATTATTTCTTTCTATCTACTAATTTTGGGATTGGATTCTTCTTGGTTTTCTAGTTCCCTGAGGTGTAATTTTAGGTGGTGTATTTGAGATCTTTCAACTTTCTTTTGATGTAAACACTTATTGCAATAAACTTCCCTCTTAGTCGTATCCCTTCGGTTATCTGTCCAATGCTGAGAGAGGGGTGCTGATGTCCACAACTGTTGTATTGGGGTCTGTCTCTCTCTTTAGATCCAATAACATTTGCTTTATATATCTGGTGCTCTGATGTTGGGTGCATATGATTGTCATACCTTATTGCTGCATTGATCCTTTTATTATTATGTAATGTTCTTCTTTGTCCCCTTTTATAGTTTTTGGTTTAACATCTATTTATCTGTTGTAAGTATAGCCACTCCTGCTCATTTTTGGTTTCCATTTGCATGGAATATCTGTTTCCATCCCTTCAGTGTTAGTCTGTGTGTGCTTTACTGGTGCAGTGAGTTTCTCACAGCCAGAACATACTTGGGTATAGTTTTTTAATCCATTCAGCCAGACTATATCTTTTAAGTGGGAAATTTAATTCATTTACATTCAGGGTTGTTATTGAAAGGTATTGCCTTACTCCTGCCATTTCATTAATTTTTTATGGTTCTTTTGCTTGCTTGTTTGTTTTTATTGTTTGTCTTTGCTGTTTGGTGGTTTTTTTGTAGTGATAGGATACAGCTTCTTCCTCTTTCTCATTTGCATATCTGCTCTACTAGTGGGTTTTATACTTTCTCATGTATTCACGATTGTAGTTATAGCTCTTTGGATTCCAGATATAGGGCTCCCTTGAGGATTTCTTGTAGGGCCAGTCTTGTGGTGGTGAATTTCCACAGTTTTTGTTTGTCTGGGAAAGACACAATTTCTCCTTCATATCTGAAGGATAGCTTTGCTGAGTATATAGTCTTGGCTGGCAGTATTTTTCTTTCCACACTTTGAATATATCATTCCATTCTATCCTGGTCCATAAGGTTTCAGTTGAGAAGTCTAGCGTTAGTCTGATGTGGATTCCCTTATAGGTGACTTCATGCTTTTCTCTTGCTGTTTTTAGAATTTTCTCTTTGTCTTTGACTTTTGACAATTTGCCTATAATGTGTCTTGGGGAATAGCTTTTTGGATTGAATCTTTCTGGGCATCTTTGAACCTCTGGGATCTGGGAGACCATTTCTTTCTCAAAACTTGAGAAGTTTTCAGCTATTATTTCATTAAATAGGCTTTCAATGCCTTTTCCTTTCTTTTCCCCTTCTGGTACACCCATAATATAGGATGTCTCTAGGCTTGTGTTATAGATCTCGTAGACTTTCTTGATTTTTTATTTTATTTTTTTTTGTCTTTTTCGTGACCAGCACTCAGCCAGTGAGCGCACTGGTCATTCCTATATGGGATCCGAACCCGCGGCGGGAGAGTCGCCGCGCTCCCAGCGCAGCACTCTACCAAGTGCGCCACGGGCTCGGCCCCGACTTTCTTGATTTTTTAAAATTCTTTTTTGGTCCAGTTGAATTTTTTAATTAAAAAAATCCTTTCTTGAAGTTCAGAAATTCTGTGTTCTAGCCTGTCACTTAAGCTCTTGGTTGTATTTTTTATTTTGTTGAATAAATTCTTTAGCTCTAGGATTTCTGCTTGGTTCTTTTTTTATATCTATCTCTTTGTTGTATTTCTCCTTTAGGTGCTGGGTTGTTTTTCTGACTTCATTGTGATTTCTTTCTACATTTTCTTGCATCATGTTGAGTTTCCTTAAGATCACCAGTTGGAATTACTTTTCAGGCATTTCACAGGTTTCCTGCTGTTTGGGGTTTGGTACTGGAGAACTGTTATCTTCGTTTGGGGATGTCATGTTTCCCTGTTTTTTCATGCTTCTCATATCTCTGTGTTGGTGCCTGGGCATCTGGTGGGTCAGTCATTTCTTCTAATTTTTGGAGTAGTTTTTCAAGGGAGAAACTCTTACCTGTAGAAGTATTCTATATTGACAGTTGGGTTAGGCATTTTTGGTTTGGTTCTGAGGCAGCATGGTAGTGCAGTTATCATGTGACTTCTTCAACTGTATTCAATCTTTGAGCTTTCTTTGGGTGCTTTCATGACCTAGGTGGTAGTACCCTTGGCAGTTCTTTGATGTTTGGTTGACACTGAACACAGTTGTTGTGGCTGTGAGTAGGGCCTAGAGTACCTTGGGAATGTGCTGGTTTTCTCAGTGCTTTCTAAACTGAGATGAGTGACTGTATAAGAGGTCATCATTGGAGCTTCAATTTCTGGCGTGGGTGTTGGGGCAAAGGGCTGTTCCTCTGCTAACGTGAGGAGGTTTACTGGGGTACAGAGCAGGTTGCACAGCCCTGGGAGAGGTGCTGGGGCACCTCTCTGTGTCCGTAGGTGAGGTGGGTGGGCTCTCTGAAGCTTTCCCACTGGAGTATGTGGATCTAGGCAAATTTAACAGAGACACATGGGACTGTTTGCACCTGGGAGGGCCCGTGCACTCCTTGCACCCTCTCTGCTGGGGGTGGAATGCTCTGAGTTGGGCAGGTCTCTGAATTCCCAAGGGTGTGGTTCTGGGCAAGTTTACCATATATGCACAGGACTGTGTGCCCCTGAGAGGGGCTGGTGCACTCTCTCTGCTAGGGTGGGAGGCACTGGCAGGCTCATCAGAGTTGGGCAGGTCTCTATCTTGGCCCCCATCCCAAAATGGCAAATTCCAGCAGCAGCCTGGGATGGAGAGAAGTAGAGAGACTCAGTGGGCACTTCTCCTCTGGAAAAATGTAGTTGCATGGGCTCCTAGTAGCTTCCCATACTGGGCTTACTGCCCACAAGGACCACATGGTTATTTTACAGCTTGAATTGCAGGCATTGGTGGTAGGAATGCCAACTGCAGACCCCCAAACCTACCTTGTCCCAGCAGTCCAGGGTCTCTCCAGTCTCCACGCTGGTCTTGGTCAGGAGTTTCCTTTGTCTTTCTACATTGCCATCTTGAGTTTCCAGATCTTGGGGGGGTCTTCCTCACTATTTTTCTGGGTTCCATCATTTTCTTCTAGACACTCAATTCTACAGGTGACTATCTACTTGTTGCTTTGGACTTCCTTTGCATTAGAGGCAAGGGCTGGCTGCTTCTTGCTGAAAAAAACACTATGCCCTCTTTTGGGTCCTTTTCCTGCCCATCTTTTCCTCCATCTTCCAGTACTGACTTTTAACTAGTAACAGCACAAGTTTATTGCGCTTCTAGACTACTCAGTTAGACCATAAGCTCCTTGGGGTCCAGGACCTCTTTGAATTTCTGGTGCCCCGCACAGTGCCTGGCGCAAAGCACCTGGGGTAGACATAGTATCTGGGACTCACCACCCATTCCAACTTCCTTCTAGTACCCTTTCTGTATGGAGGGGCTGGAAAATTGAGGTCCACATGTGCCAGACTCCCCTGAAGCTAGGGTGCTGAATGGGATTGAGACAGAGGCCAACTTTATGCTGCTTCCATGGGTTCTGCTGGCAAGCAGTCTTTGATCATTGGAACACTGGGTCCTCTTGCAGTACATTCTAGTGGCTGGTCACAGTTTCATAGGTGTTGAGAGACAGGGCTCAGGGTACCCATGTTTTGTTAGTGATTGTCTGGAGAGTGTGGCCTTGCTCTAGAACAAGTGGTTGCACGGGGAACTTCTGACCCTTGTTACCAGTAAAGGTGATATGTTCCTGTGTTTATGGCATAGGAAGCAACTCTCTTGCTGAGCTAGTTCTGCAGTGTTGTTTTGGGTGTCTTGGCTCTTTCTGCTTTTCTGAAAGTTTTCTAAGTGCCTAGTTTCTTGCATTAGATCCATTTTTGCTTAATACAATTCAAATAGTTACCATTTTATACAACTGATCCCTGGCTGATTTGAGTACAGTATGTTTGTAGAATATTGAAAGATAAACTGATTCTTATCTGTAGGTTCATTTCACAGGTGAGGATACCAAGGCCCAGAAAAAGAATCAAGTAAGGTGATGTCAGTGCCAGGACTGAAACCCAGGACATTTGCCAAAGTGACATTTCTTCCTTCACTGCCCTTGCCCCTCTCTTCCTTATTCTCTAGAATGAATCTCTCCCTTTGACAGATGTGGTGGGGTGGGATTAGACCATTGCTTTGAATATTTGTATTTTAATATTTTACTGCTGATGACACACAGAGTCTGTTAGTAGTATTGTGTCCCACAGATTCAGCTTTGGACAACAAGCATTAGCTTTACCACACTGGGAAGGGGCCCACATTAATCCTTTGCCTCCTCACTTTTAGGCACTCTGTGTTCTTCCATCCTTGTCTCTCTCTCTCTCTCCCCTGAAATTCTCCTCCAAGAAAGGGATAACAGACACTGCTGGCACCCTGTTCACATGTGCTTGAGCCATACCGTTGTGCTGCATGCAGGCCTGACAACTTCCAGCTGCCAGCCCCTGCATCTTTCTGCCTGAGGACTTTCTTTGGCAGCCGTGGTCTATTCTGCTCCTGCAACTGGTAGTACCGGAAAATCAACTCCTTACCCCACCACCATGATTCTCAACCATGACAGGAGGGAGGTGGTGTATAAATACCCCAGCTCCCTTGTCCCTTGGATGGGATGGCTCTTAGTCATGTTCCACACCATCTTCAGAGTTCTCCATGGGACTGGGCTCTAATTGCCAAGTGGTAACTTGCTGGTTAACATACACTGTATTGACTGCTTTCTTTTCTGTTCTCCATTTCACTTCCCCACTCCCCTACCAGTATTTACTGGAATCACTTTGCAATAAATGATTTGCTCTAGAATTCTTGTCATAGGGTTTGCTTCCGGGGCAACCCAAATAAGAGAGAGGTCCTTCCCTGTCTGTGGGATTGCAAGTCCCCAAGAAAGGCTACATCCCTTGGAGAGAGTAGTTTAGAAAGCAGGTTGGCAAGAGATTTATAGACAGAGGGTCCTTCTCAGAGCCCAAGAAACATTTTCCTGGAGCCTTGTAGATCCCAAGTGTCTTGCAGTTATTGTCTCCCTCCCTCTCCCCCTCCTGCTGCTGCCAGCTGAGACCCTTGCTTTGGGTCCCCAAGTGCTATGGTTTGAATGTGGCTACTTCAAAACTCAGATGTTACCAGAGTGATAGTATTAAGAGGTGGGGCCCTGAGGAGGTGATTAGTCCATGAGGGCTCCTTCCTCATGAATGGGATTGAGGGACTTATATAAGAGGCTTCATGCAGAGTTCAGTCTCTGGCCCTTCCACATCTGGCTTTCCTGCCCTTCAGAACATGCAGCCCTTACCGGACAACCGAACATGTCCGCGCCTAGATCTTGAACTTCCTAGGTTCCAGAACTGTGAGAGATAAATTTCTGTTCTTTATAAATTACCCAGTCTCAGGTATTCTGTTACAGTTGCACAGACATACTAGGAAATCAAGGTAGCCTTCAAAAATAGATTTGTTTTCTTAAAGTCTCCAGTGTCAAATACAGTGCTCTTGTGTTCACTCCATTTTAGAGGATGAATATCTGGTCCCTTCAAACAACAAATCCTTCAGGAAATGGCATAATTACCCTGAATTTACTGTTTGAGTCCATCCAACTTGTCAAATATAAGATTTGCTTCAAGAAATCCCACCTGCAGCTGGCCAGGCCTAAAAATCAGGTCCTGTAAACTAGCATAGGGCATATGATCTCTTCTGTCCTCACAGAGCAGTGGCTTGTGAGGTAGAGGTCCCAGGAGACACAGAAGGACGATTGTGGCTTACAGCCTAAGCCTCCTTCACCACTTAACCCCAGGCATTTTTTTTTGGAAAAATAAGCTCCAGAGAAATGATAAGGAGTTTTAAAAATAAAAGCCAGTGGTGCAGCCTGCAGCATCCCTCTTCCTGGCACCTCGTCCTCCCCACCCCTGGCTCTCAGCACATGGCAGGACCCAAGGCCCCGTCCCCAGGGCCTTATCCTCCAGCCTCCTCAGCCACCTTTGGCCCAAGGGCTCTGCCCTGAAGTCCAGCCTGGCCAAGAGTAGCCAGCAGAGCAGGGGGAGTCGAAATGACTTACATACTCAGAGATAAAGCCCCAGTTTGTTGATTCTGGGGCTTGGTTATTCTCTATATAAACTTTCTTGCTTCCAAAACTTTTCTTTCAACTGGAGCTGAGTGTGTTCTTGTTACTCTTTCCCAGGGGAGAAGCTTGTGTTTTGCTTTTTAAAAATTAATTTGTATAAACTGTTCCCACACTCACACCCACCAAGTACTAAGCTCTTCTGATCTCCCCCACCCCAAACTGGTCATGGGGGGTAGGTGCTTGACTGTGATGGAAGTCACACATTCTCTTGGAGTCCCCGGGGGTCCAGGGGAGGGGGGGTTAGGGGTGAGGGGTTTCTGCTGCAAGACAGGAAATAGAGGATTGAGAGTGGACAATGCTCTGAGGTCCCATAAGAACAGGCAACACAACTCTAACAGGGTCAGTCACCCTGCCTCTGTTTTAAAGATGAGGAAATTGGAGCTGTGTGTGTGTGTGTGTGTGTGTGTGTGTGTGTGTGTGTGTGTAGGGGGTGGAGGTGACTCATCCATGATTGTGCTGTGACTAAGAAAGGGATGGAGAGTCCAGTCTAAGGACTCAGCTCCCATGCTTCTCTGCCTCTCCGATTGACAGTGCAAGTTTGTTACTGCATCAGTTAGCTATTGCCACATAACAAGCCACCCCAAAATTTAATGGACTAGAATAACTATGTATTTACTTAGTTCATGAGTCTATGAGTTAATAATTTTGGCTAGGCTCAGCTGAGCTGTTCTTGTGCTAATCTCACCTGGGCTCCCTCATGAGTCTGCAGGCAGCTGAGGTTTGGTGGCCTCTCTCACATGATGTGATTGGCTGGCTGTTGGCTGGTGTGTCGCTGGGAATAATTAAACTACATGATATCTTATCCTCCAGTGGGCTTTGTCTAGTCTTGTTCACTGAGTGGTAGCTGCCCTGCACTTTTCACATCATTGTTTGTATCATATTTGTTATGGCTTTTCCATTAGTCAAAGCACACCATACAGCCAAGCTCAGATCCAAGGGGTGGAGAATGACTTCTCCTCTTACTGGCAGGAACAGCAAAGTCACTTTGCAAAAGGTGCTGATAGAGGGAGAGAAATAACTTTTGGTCATTTTTGCAATCTCCCACAGTTACAAACAGTGTAGTGGCCTACCAGGTCACCTTAGGGGAGGGAATACAGCTCTGGTATGGCCCCCAGTCCAGTGCCCAGTGCCCTGTTACTACTCTATCATGCAATGCCTAGGGTTAAGCCACCTGCTTCCATTACCGTCAGTCCCTGGCAGAAAGCAAGAACCTTGAGTGCCTGGGAGATGGGACACCAGAGAGATAAGTTTCAGTATGGGGAAAAAGGATGGGAAAGACAGAAGTACAGGTCAGAGTTATGCCTGGGCCCAGCAGAGCAGCGCTGGGTATAAAGTGGTGGGCATAGTGCTGAGAATGTTCCTTGATTGTATTTTGCCTCCATCCTGGATTTCAGTCTCTTCTCAACCTGGACCCCACTGTCAAGCGCACTCCTATCCCTATTTGATTACCCTTCAATTAGTGCTCAGAACCCTCCAATCATGGAGGAACCTGTTGATTTCTGCCTTTTTTTCTTTTTTTTTTTAATCGCCGAGTCATCACGTACACTACCCCTCTCCTCTCAAGGGCAGTTGAAATGTAAATAAACATGGAGAGGTCAGGCCTAACAAAAAGAGGGAAATTGAGGAATGATGACAAATTTGTTATCATGGTGGGGCTGGATAGCATGCAAGGATGTGTATAATTTGGGGCAGGTAGGTTTGGGAGGCTGGTATTCCATTAGCCCTCCCATATTAGCTTGAAGTTTTCATTGCATTTCTTCATGTACTAAATCTGGGAGCTTAGAAGTTTTCTGGATTGAGCCAGTGTTTTCAATCCAGAAGCATGTAAAACCTTAGATTCTGAACTTGAGAGTTAGAAGGAACTTTAGAGAACGACAGTGAGACCTAGAGGGATGGTCTTACCTTTCACAGGGAGCTTTAGGCCAAGAGGGAAGGGGGTGGTATAAGAACTTGGCAAAGGTACTAGAGTAGCATATAGCACAGACAGTATTAGAATCCTGATCTCATGACACAATGCTACCAGCATTTAGTGAGTACTGCATACGTGTAGGCACTGCTGTGCTCAAGTGTATCATCTCAGTTAATTCCTACAACTCTGTGGTAGATGCTATTCATGCCCAGGCCACGGGCCCCATCCCCAGTTGCTGCAGACATTAGCTACCATTACGTCGCTTACCCTTGGGACCTTCTTTGGGAGACTGCTGATTATGACCACACCTGGGGGCATTATTTAGCTAATAGCTTACTGATGTGGGGATTCAATAGCTCAGCCTCTTTGCCTCTGGGAGGGACAATTTGTGGTGCCATTCATGCTCCAGAGCTCCTGTGGGATCAGGCTGAGGCTAGACCCCAGCTGAGACCACATCCTAGCTCAGCTCCTTTCCCTGCCCTGATCTGCATCCCTCATTCCCTTTCACCTGAGAGTCCCCCCTCCCCCTCAATAAACCATGTACAATTTGAAACCTTGTCTCAGGCTCTGCTTCTGGAAACTGACTCAAGACAAATCCCATGTAGTATTAGCCTGAAGACACACAGCCTGTGAATTATACAGTCAGAACTGGGCTCCAGATCTTCTGACCTCCAAGTTTAATGCTCTTTCCAGTTCAACCCCGTTCTTCCCTCCATTTTGGGGTATGAAGCCTTACAGAGCCTGAGTAATATTTCCAGTATTTTTTTGCTCTGAAACTCACCATATGGGAAACACTAAATGTCTATATTCCTAGCAGGACTACGGACACCCTCCCTGCCCCGCTTGTGACTCACAGGGCCGCTGGGCAGTGATGCAGTCCCCATTGGATGAGAGTGCTCCCTGCAGAGCTGCTGAGCCCCAGCAGGGCCACCAGAAATCAGGTTGGCAGGGGGAGGCCGTGTGGTTTGGGACCCGGCCTGCTGATGTCTGTTCCCCCATTTGGTGTCTCTTCTGCTGTGCTGGGTGTGAACACAGCATGGGAAGCTGGATTCTGAGTTCACAGCCTGATAAAGCCACATCATGCTGGCTGAATACTTCGCATGCTTTGTCCTGTTTAATCTTCATACCATCTCACAGATGAGGAAATGGCCTCAGAGAGGGGAGGTGTCTTGGTCAAGGTCACCCAGCTGGCAAGTGGCTCAGCAGAGACTCGAGTCCACAGGGACTCTGTGCAACATATAGATGATGTCTTTAGCAGCGTTCTTTCTGTTCTTTCTGTGAGATGTTTTTTTAATCCCAAGCGGTTTTTTCAGGAAGGCCCAGAATGTAGTTTCTACGCCTTGCTGTGCTAGCTCTGAAGGACTGGCTGGTCCCCACCACATCCAGGGGTGGGGATTGGGCCACATGGTCCCCAGACACATCTCTGGGAAGTACTGCCCTTGAATCTGGGCGTCTGGGGCGTCTGACCTCATCGAGTGCTTCAGAATTAGAGCTTCTCAGATTATTCATACTGAAGGACTGGGTTTTAAAATTTCCAATCTGTTGTGGATGGATGACTTTGTAAAATACAAAAAAAAAAAAAAAAAAAAGAATTACTGGGAAAATGAAATGTAAAAAAATAAAGCCCAAGTGGTTTTTGTTAGATTCAAAAGACATAAAATTAGGTGGTCAAATTGCTATCAAATTTCTAAACACTTACTCTCAATTTCCATGATAACCTTGTCAAGGGCCCACAACAAACAGCTCTTGGGCTGGGGCTGCCTTGTGGACCGCATTTTTATGTAGCCCTGCTTTCGACGACCCTCCCCTGCACTGTGCCCCAAAGACCTGCCCACCAGGAGCTCATGCCACTCCATTACCTCCCTTCTTCCCCTGCCACACTCAGGGAAAGCAGGACCCTAGAGTTCCTTGTTTAAAGGCCTCAGTTCATTTCTGAGCCCCGCGTGGGTGTCTTCCCTGGGCATGTCCTTCCTGGATTAGACTGTGCCGCTGACGAGCATACCCAAGGAAGGGGGGGGCGTGGACAGAGCTTGGATTTGAAGTCTCAGTCATACGCGTGTGAGGCCCCGTATGGTGCAGGGCAGAACCATGTGTGTGTGTGGGGGGGGTGGACTGGGGCCTCCTCTCAGTACTCATGTCTCACCACCCCCCAACTGTTAGAGGTGAACCTGCTAGGCTGTGATAGAAAATAGAGAAGTGGGGGTGAGAGCCCGGGCCCCAAAGTTGCTGCTGCCCACTGAAAGCAGTTTTCCATCACCCGGTATAGACTTCCTGTGGGGCTTAGCTTAGGGGCTGTTGCTTGCCTGCCCTCCTGGCCAGCCATGTCCCTTCCTCTCCAGCCTCTCGGAGCCTCATTCCCTCTCTCATGTGGCACTTGGTTTGGGCCCTTTTGTGCTCCTGATCGCAGGACAACCTCCCCTGCATCCCTCTTGCTCTGGCTAGGGCCAGGGACTACATGACAGTCTCGCCTTTAGGAGTTCTTCCATAGCTTTGACTTTGGTTCTCAACTAAAACATCCCCACAGTGTCCCAGGATCTGAGTTATTTGGTGTGTGCCCATCTCTTTTACAGGGCAGAGGTTCTCAGAGAGCAGAGACCATAGGGCAGAACTTGGCATGACTTGAAGGTCTCGTCTAGGGCCTGGCCCACTCCTTTAGATGAGGGACCATCTCCTACCTTCCTTATAAGTAACACCAACTGGGTTTTCAAGTCTCAGGTATGCTTGAAGTTGGCCACTGGGAGCCCAAACAAGCACACAAACTAGCACACGCACGTACATACACAAACTCTGGCTCACTTACAAACACTTACAAATACACACATATCTGTGTGCACAATTGCGTACATACACATGTCCAAACACACACAACCACAGTTGTGTCTGTGCTACCCCATTGTCCACTTGGCTCTGACAGGGCTCAGCAGACAGTGGTCCGGGGTTCCCTGATGCTGTATGGCCTGCTGAAATGCTGAACTGCTGCTGTAATTTCCAGGGTCCTCTTGTGGGCTTTCTTGGTAACGACATGAGTAAGGTTCATTCCTCAAAGCTGCGAACCGTATCAGCCACCTTGGCCTTTCAGGGATAGGGAGAGCCGAGTGGGTGCCAGGGCACGACTTGCCTCTCTCCCCTCAAGAGGTTGGAGACTGGGAACCGCAGGGAGCTTCCAAGCCTCACCATGACTCCCATGTGTCCATGCCAGGTTGACCAAGTACAGTGACTCAGGGCAGCCCCTTGACCAGCCAGCAAGGTAGATCTGGAAAACTCCATCCTTGGCTGCCTGAGGCAGCAATAGAGACCAGAACAAAGACCTCTCAGATTATTTAGGATGGATCCAATTGATAATGAATGTGAAAGTTCTCTGCAAAGTATTAAGTGCTGAGCATACATAAGAGGAGACATTCATTTTTTAGACCACCATGGAAGATCTGCTGTCTTCTCAGCGAGTAGTGGTTGCACCTTCTGCAGGACCCTTCCCAGGACCAGGTCAGTCAGGGGTGCTGGGTGCCCATTCCCAGGATTAGCTCTGTGTGGTCTGCAAGGAAAACAAGAGCCATGGGACTTATCCCAGGGAAACTGCTTCCAAGAAAACAGTAGGGAAATGTCTCCCTGCATGGTTGCAGGCAGGGCTGTAGATGGCAGTGGTCAGGTGGGAAGAAATGGCCTCTTCTTGCACTACTGTGCCTCCCACAAGCCCTTGCAGCAGCTCAGCACCTAGAGAACCAGCACCAATTGCATTCAAACAGTGCCATTATGGGTTATTATTAAGGTGATGACTTAAGTTGGCAATCAGACTCAGGAGATGCAATCAGCTTATGTTTACTAAGCTTTACAGAAGGATAAAGAAAAGGAGATACAGGATGCCCAACATCTCCTTCTCATCAGGAGGGCTGGTAGCTACCCAAGAACACAGCTTCATTGGCCTCCTAAACCACACAGCTGCCATGGTGGGGAGCCACAGTGTTAGTGGGTCACCTTGATGTGGAAAAATCTCATCCTTTGCTTCCCACCAACTTTTTATACAGTTTGAGCCAGGTAGACCCAAAAACTGCATGCCAGCTCACAACATTTTATATTTCTCCTATAGCTCCAAAGAAACAGGGCAATGAGAAAAGCGAGGCCATGGTGATTCCCAAGCCTACACGGGCCCAGATCTGATGCTAACCCTTTACACATGGATGAAATCCTTGTCATTGATAGGGCTGGCTCTCCCCAAGCCTCCACTCATTGTGATTCACAGGAAAGGTTGAACCCAGAAGAGGACAAAGGAGTCAGAGTTTAGACTTCCATACCCAATATGAGCTCTCAAGGAAGCCCTTTTTGGAGAGGTAGTTGTGGAAAGCAAGTGTTTTTGCTTGCTAGAGCTAGGCTTTGTTGGGAGATGAAAGGGCTTTCTAAATTCCCCAAAGCTCCTCTTTAAATGTTGGGCAGGCTCAATGGCAACACACTCTGTCATGGCTTAGGAACATGCAGGCTATATGTGACACGGTGGGGATGAGGAGGTGGAAGCCCTTTCTGGGCTCAGGGAAAGGGGCTCTGGGTGGGTGGAATGGGAACTGGGGAGTTGAAACCTGTTCCCTGGTTTCCCTCTAGGTAAAAATGCTGGTGATGGGGTTGTGTGGTAGACATAGGCTTGGAAACCCCAGAGCAGAGGGGAGTGTCCTGCTGTCCACCTGGTGGAGGAGGAAGAGGCTTCCTTGTAGAGTGGCCTGTGCAACCAAGGAAAGATCATGATCAAGTGCAAATAGTGGTGAGGCTCAGTTACACTGAGAGGCCCTGAGAGATCCCTGCCCACCCCCACCCTAGCTTCCCGTGGCCCTTGTAGGGTGTAGAGGAGATCTAGGAACAAGCCAGTGATCCCCAGAGAGGGGCAAGAAAGGGACTGAGAGGCAGCTTGCCAGGCAGGGGGTCACCATGATGCCAAGCAAGGGGACTCCTGGCATCATTCCTGACAGAAGCTATGGAATGGGCGGCCTGGTGTCAGGGGCTAGGTGGAGTGAATGCTCAAGACTCCTCCAAGAGCCAGCAGCCCCCACAACAGCTAAGACAGCTTTTTGGCAGTAGCAGCCCCCACTGCAGGGCCTGGCTCAGCCTGGGACTGACTGAGATTGGGCTTAGCAACCACGGCCCAGTAGGCTGGCATCTCTAATTTGCATCTAGACCGACCTCCCCTCGCTTTTCTAGTTTCCCATAAGCCCCTGGAGTCAGCACCAATTCCTCATGATGGTTGATTTAGAGAGGAGCCTAAGAGCCCATGTGTTATTTTCCTCAGCAACAAATTAAGTTAATGAACACACCCTGGCCATTCATCTCCGTGATGCTGGCTGGGGAGTGGGAGGCCCTGGTGCTGTCTTGAGCGGCACCAATGACACGCTTGTTTTTCTCTCCGATCAAGAGTATATTCTTTCTTCCCGCCTCAGGGTCAGGAAGTGGGGAGTGCTGCTGCAGTGGTGAACAGACCACCCTCAAAGTCCTCAGAGACTCTGATCTGGTGAAGAGAAACGAATCAGTCTTGGTGTCATGACAGGTTGATAAGAGAACTCCATCTGTTCCCCACAGTGGGAGCCCCTCAATGCCCAAATCTGTACCACCTTCTCTAGGGCAGGGTGGGAGGGGCTCCAGATCCTCCAGGCCTCTTCCCAGCATCGGATTCCTCCATGGCTGTGGTCATGGAGGTGGGGCACACATCAAGGCCTCTGTGGGGGCCTTCCTGGCCACCCCCTCCCCTGTCCAGGATACCCAGTAGAGGAAGAACACAAGTAAAGGACACAAGTAAAGAGGAAGAGGAAACCCCAGGAGCCCAGGGTTGAACACCTCTAGTGGATGTCCAGTGGCTCTAACTACACAATGAGGGGAAGCCAAAAGCTCTGGAAGCTTGTTGGGCAGTGGGGGGAGTAAAGAATACAGGATGACTATGTCTTCAATCAAGCCTTCCCTTGGGTAGGGCTCCCCCGGAAACAGGCGAGAGACAAGGATTCAGGTGTAAGTGTTTTATCTGAGAGGTGAAGGAAACTCCAGTAGACAGCGAAAGGAAGACAGCCAATGAAGAATGTGCTATCAAGTCAGTCCCATGTGGGTAACTGGGGCTTGGCACTGGAGGAGAATACTGGGAGATGGTGCAGGACATGCACCTTAGAGTTTTCCACCCAAGTGGGGACGGAGCTGGGGTATTTATCCACCACTTCTGTCCACTGTGGATCAGGGGCTGCTGGAGATATTAACCCTCAAGCACTCAGTCTTGCCCTATGTGTGTGCTGAGTGGGCCCCCTGAGTCAGAAAGGCCCCCAGGCAGTGAGTGGCAGGTGTTCCTAAGGGGCAGCCTTCGACTTGGAGAAGTGAGCGTGGAAGAGAGGTGGATAGGCACTGACAAATGTCTGCTTTATCACTCAAGCTAATTCTTCAGCTGGAAGTCCCTTTCTGTGATTTGATCCCCTATTGTCTCAGTCTCTCTGTGTCTGGACCTTGATCTTCTTCGAGACTTTTCTCCTACCCCATGCCCAGTCACTAATCATCTGCTTTGGATTGGTCTCTCCCTGGGTTTTATCCACCAGCTCCCTGGGTCCCTCATCTCCTTTGTGATCTCATAGCCTGGTCCTGAACTCAGACCACAGGAAGTCTTCTTTATAAACATGCTCCTCCCCACCCAAACTGATTTTACACCTCCTATGACTCCTCATTTTCTTCAGGATGACACTTTATTATTGCATTCTGGCACCTTCATTTTAACCCTAATTTCCCTCTTCAAATTTGAGTTACAGAGCTCTTTGGTGTCCCATTCCAGATGTGCACCCTGGCACTAAATTTGTAGTGAGCTGCCTCTATGTTCTGCCTCATGCTGTTCCCCTGCCAGCAATACCTTTCTTTCCTTCTATACTTGAGCAGATACTATGTCCTTCAGAGAACTATTGAGACTCGGAGTCAGAAATCACATGATCCCATGCTGAGCACTCAGGTCCTGTACCATATGGGGTGGGGGGTGGAGAAAGAGAGAGAGAGAGAGAGAGAGAGAGAGAGAGAGAGAGAGAGAGAGAGAGAGAGAGAGAGAGAGAACCAAAGACAAACAGTACTTCTCTGAGATGCACAGATTTTGCATGGCCCTGGCTGGACAGCAGAGAAGATATTGAGTCTAAGCCAGATTAGGAGGCAAATTTTTCATTGGAAAGGACAATTCTGGTCATTATCTTATAAGCAGAAATAAGATTGGAAATTAGAGGGATGCAACAAAGCAGGCAGTTGTTGGAAGTTGGACACAGAATATTCCAAATCAAAGCCTGGAACATTAATGCTACTGAACTGTACAATTAAAAACGGTAAATTTTATGAAATGTGTATCTTTACCACAATTAAGAAATATGAAAAAAAAGAAAATATCTATGTATTGTAAACACGCGCGCATATACACACACACACACACACACACACACACACTCACACACACACACTCACACACACAAAACCCCACCGAAACCAACCTGTAGCATAACTGTTAGAGGTTTGGAGAGTAGGTGATTGAAGGAAAAATTTTGGGTGACATTGATAAATATTTTTTATAGTTTTTCAAGACCCAGGGTTCTGGCACACATTCATAACCTGGATCAGACAGAAGGCAGTTTCTGGAAGAGAGAAATTAAGCATCTGGACAATTTTTATAAACACCCCCTCTGGCACCAGAGTGGTGTGCTTGCTGCCGACGTGCTTTGGTCAGGACAGGAGCAGACTAAAGAGAAGCATGCGGGGTATGAAGGTCAGGCTTGACCTGAGTAGGGGAGGATGGAGAAAGATTTCTTACTTCCTACCAAATCCTGCAGCAAAAGAATGATCAGTTGGTTCAGAGAGAAAGTCTGGAGGAGGTACAAAAGTTGTAGAGATTGTCTAACTTTCTCCCAGTGTGGGGAAAGAAGTCCCAGCCTTGAGTCCTCTCATTTAGAGGAAAAAACACACCCGTCTTCAGGCATAGCATCCTGTTGATGGCAGGAGGCCCTGGACTCTGCTGGTCAAGGGTTTAAGAGCCAACATGGCACCTGACTTTATGGAGCTGGAGGTCAGATGGAGCAAAGCTCTCACTGTCCTCAGGGACTTCTGGAATTAGACACGTGGTTGAAAATATTATTTGGGGATAAGAGTTTCTGGGGGAAGCCAGAAATTGCTGGTTTTTCCAAAACAAATCCAAATCAAGCTGCAGTTTCTAGGCAGCCTTTGCTGGTGGTGGGGACCATTCCCAGCTCCAGCAATCTGGGGGTGGGGAGGGAGTAAGACATTTAACTCATTCATTGGTGAAGGTCTCCCTGACCCTATAGATCAAAATCAACTGGACTCAAATCTCCAGTTTCATGACCTCTAATGGTCCAAAGTGTTCCCCGAGTGATTTCTGTGGTTTTTTTTGAGGGCTCCCTTCTTTGTGGTACCCTTGGTTCTGGTTTCTGCATCCAAATATCAAATACCTATTTTTACCCCCGTGTTAAAAACCTGGACACACTCAGACCTCTCACTGTTTTTTCCCCCAAATTGCATCACACCACACATTCCATAGGTTTATTATTCTCATGCAATTGAGTTGAAGGGGTCATGCCCCATCTTCAACTAATCTTGAAAGCTCTCTCCCCCCCATCTCTCTCTTCCTCCCTTCTCCCTCTTAGGAGCCAACCATTCCTTCCCTTGTTTTAGTGAAGTACTTTTTCTCCTTCTCTCCAGTCTTGGCGCCTGCTGACAGCCCTGCCCATCGGTGCTCTGTTCCACTCCAGCAGGCTTCTCCAGGCAAACCTTTCAATCAAATATAGTGCTCTCCTGAGAGGACTTCGGATACATTCAACTCTCTCCAGCTCCTTAATTAGAGGCAATTTAGCCAACCTGGGAAAGAGCCATTTTTATCATGATTAGCCAAATTACCATCTCCTATTGATATGGGATAAAAAAAAATAGAAATGATTAACCTTGAAAATATTTGAGATGCAGAATCCTCAAATCATCAGATAAAAGACAAAAAGAAAAGCAGGGGTGGGTGGGGTGGGGTGGGGTGATTAACATGCAAAACCCACCACAGTGTATTTTAAAATAATGCTTCTCAAACTTCAATGTGCACACAAATCCTTTGGGGACCTTGCTAAATGCAGGTTCTGATTCAACAAGGTTGTAGTGGGGCCTGAGGTTCTGCATCTCCCAAGAGCTTCCAAGTGATGCTGGTACTGCTGGTCCACAGACCACACATGGAATAGCAAAGTTATAGACCAATGGTTTTCAAAGTTCATTGCTACTGGAATTACCTGGGGTACTTAAAAAATATTGCAGTCTGAACCCACCCCAAGATTCTTATGGAACTGAAAATGACTGGGCATTGATTGGTATTTTAAAAAAATTCCAGGTGATTCAAATATGTGACTAAAGTTGAAACTACTGCTCTAGAATAGAGCATCAAGCACATGTGTTCATATTTGATCTTTTCTTAATTGTGGTACCTGAACCTGGACAGGAGGAAAGCTCAGCTTCTTCCTCGAGGGGAGACCACATTCCAAGCAGTCCTCAAGTGTTCTGGGGAGAATTATGCAGGAAATCAGCTCTCGGTTTGGTTTGGTGGCAGTAAATGGCCTTGTTATCTAAAGTGAGCTTAAAAAATATGCTAATCAATGAAATGGCAAATTGAACTAAAATAAAAAATAAAAGGATAAAATGGAAAAATAAAATGGTGTAAATTAACATAGTAAAAAAGCTAGTATTAGGACAAGTTAGATAAAATAAGAATAATTTTTATGATTAAAAATCAAGCTACAATATACTCTTAGATTGAATATATACAGTACAACCCACTCCAACCAGCAGCCCCTTTGAGGCCCCAGCAACAGCTGACCCCCACATAGCCCTCACCCTAACTCTCCATCCTTCTGTGCAGCGTAGCAGTGAGACCCCATTAAAGACACTTCCCTTACTGAGTGTCTACTCTGAGGCAAGGAGAGAGCAGGAGGATGGATTATTTTTATCTGTAAGTTTAGCATAAAATTAAATAGTCGGTTTGCTATTAAAAAAAAAAGAAATAGCCAATATTTGATCTTATGTGACCTACAAAAATGGCAACTTCCTATGGCTCAAAAATAACAACATGATTAAAAACTAGAAGATTTAATAAAGCAAAATCAGATCAAAAGTTAAGAATCAGCCTTAGGGAGAAGTCCCAGGCACACCCCTCCGTGCATGGACAAGAAAGTGCCCTGGGCCAGATACCCACTTGTTTATCCCTCCAAGCTGGGTCTCATTGAGGCTAGGATCTGAGGTGACAGTGCCAGGGCAGAAAGCTCTTGGCACTAGCCATCTGGTGCTTGTCTTGAGATACCCTCTGGGACCCTTAACTGCTCTCCGAGAGCATCTCAGGTGATGTTTTCCTCATCAGGCAGCAAGTTGTTTAGCCCAACCCACTGGCAGACGGCCTGCAGACTGCCAAGATTCTTATTAGAGACTTGGAGGGGGGTTCTGCTGGCTGGCCGGCCAAATTGCAATTCAATTTATTAAACGTTTATTAAATTCCTCGTCTATGCCAGGCTCCGTGGTAAATGCTGGAGATATGACAGAAACAGGAGATCAGAGAGTGGTGTATTTAAGGTCTGGTGGGTTTGGGGTCCTGGAATGGAGTGAGGGAGTGTTGCACATTGGTCCCCCAGAAGCAGACTCTGAGATAAGGCTTAGCACGTGGACATACTGGAGATCTGGGGATCAAACTCCATGGAAGGAAAGAAAGTTAGGATCCAGCATTGAAGCATTGAGAGAAGCTGGGCTGCAGTGCAGTCTCCACAAAGGCCTCAGCTGACCCCACATGGAGCTCTGAAACTGGGATGGCTCTTCACAGTTTCTCATATTACAGGGAATGTACCTTTACATGTCCCTATTGAAGAGTCATTGAAACAGTGCATGAAACAAAATACTCGGGTTACAAATACAGTTATAAAAATATTAGAAAAACAAATTTGTGATGTAGTGTGAGTTCTTTACATGTTTCTTTAGTGACACACTGAAGAATCAGATCTAAATCTAATAACTACTGCATTTTGAAAGTAGTGCTGAACACAAATGATATCTACAAAAGATATTTACAAGTGTCATGCAATAGGGAAAAAAATGTGATTTTTATAGGAGAGAAAGCCACAGGTATTGCTAATACTACTGTGGTTTATTACTTACATTCAGAATTGAAGGAAGTGCTAAACATTAGTTAACTTGAGTTAACTAAGTATTAGTTTAGTTAAATGTTAATTAATTTCTTCCCACCCAAGTTCAGGGATCTCCTAAATTCTATTCACATTCAGTCTGAGAACTCTAGGTTAAAGACTCCTGGAGTGACTACAGTAGGAAATCAGCAGCCAACCAGGCTGAGGACCGCTTGTTGTGTCAGATGTCAAAGAACTCATGCCATGGGTAGGGTCTGGTGACAGTCTCTGATAGTCCCCATCTCTCCCTACCTCTATAATCCTTCCTTCTGGCATTCAAGGCACTTTCTTTTTAATCTGACATGAAGTCATCATTCCAGCCAGGGTGAAGATAGTAAATAAAATATCTTGAGTTAATTTATTTTCCTGCCACTTATTACTACTATTGGCCTGGAGAACTGTTCTATTGGGAAGGTTTCCCAAGGGGCAGAGTTTAAAGCTTTGGGCAAGGACGGAGTTAAGAATGAGATCTGGAACCTGCTACCGTGCAAGGAGAGGATGTGAACCCACGGCACTTCTCCACTGCCTTTACCAGCATGTCTTATTCATTCAGAAACAGAGGAATGTTTCCAAGACTTAGGGACTATTAAGTTAAGTTTTGTGGACTTCTTGGCCTACCTCCCTTTCTTGTGACAGTTTATAAAGTTTAATTGAGTTGTACTGATACCACAAAAAAGCCTCATTTTATATTTGATATTTTTCCAACTTAGTGTGATAAAGTGGATCATTGGTCTCAATACTCCCCTTCCTGCTTTGGTCATTTACCCCCTTGCTATGGCTTCATGGTGGGCAGAGTATACTCCCTTACCCCTCGACCTACAGCATTATCATGTGACTTCCTTTGGCCAATGGGATGCTAGCAGATAGAACACGAATGGAGGCTTGAAATTTGCCTGTGCAGTTGGACTTGCCTTCTTGTGCTCTTGTATTTTGCCATGAGAAAAACATCCTCTGGGTAACCACTGGACAAGGAAGATAAAGAGACACATAGAGCTGGACCTGGCCTGTAGCTTGGAACCAAGCCTAGTTGAGCCTGGCTTAGATTAGCCAAACCAGCCAACCTGCAGATGGGGAAACATGAGAATCAATGCTTATTGCTATATGCCACTGAATTTGGGAGATGGTTTTTATTAAAGATAGAGCTGGTAACATACCTGGGAATATATTTTCAAGGTTTTAGGACTTATAATAAACTTGCATTTAAATTTATCCATTGCTTAAAAATCTGTATGAGACATTTACTCTGATAAAGAGATGCCTATTAGTTTATCTAAGTCCAATATTTACTTATTTTTAGACTCTGGTAGTTGGCCATTCGGGATATTACTGTACATTGGACACATATAAGGTGATGTAACTCAGAGGTAAATGGTGAGTGGTGTTGAGGTTAAATAGACAAGGCTATTAGATATTCAATTTAATTCAATTCAGCAAATATTTATAGAGTTCCTACTATATGTAAGATATTTTTCTAGGTGCTAGAGACACACAGATTAAAAATTCCTGCATTTATGGAGCTTTCCTTCTGGTAGTCATTCACTAGATATAGGGGTCATTCCATTCCATAGAAGAACAAGGTTCTCGGTGTCAAACCATGGATTATGGGAGTGAAAAGCACACAAAAAATCAGGAAAACTTACAATCATTGAGCCTTTATTATGTGGAAGGGATAATTCACCATGAAAAGAAAATGTGAGGAATTGATGAAAGCCTGGGAAATAAGTAGCAATGAGTTTCATTCAAAATGGGGGAAGAATTCCATCTGCTATGTGGGAAACCTAAAAATATAATAACATCAAATCAGGGAGAGGAAGTGGCTTCTTTCTTGCCAGGAATTGACCTCAGGGTCAAGAAGAGGAAAACAAATACCCTCTGAACTGTGACTAAAAATTATGGCCTCTTCCTCCTAGGTAGCACTGACTTTCTGAGTAGATCAAGAATTCTTTGTTTCTTTCTGGGTTTTTTTTTCCTCAAATTAAAATTTTTTTGAAACATACTGATTGCACATACTTATGGGGTACAGTCATATTTCAATACATGTATACAATGTGTGATGATCTAATCAGGGTAATTAGCATAGCCATAATTGTAAATCTAATCATTTTGTTGTGATGTGAACATTTGATCTCTTCTAGCTATTTGATAAAATCATTGTTAATTATAGATTCCTGGTTGACTGTACACCAATAGAACTTGTTTTTCTATCTAGCTGTAGTGTTGCGGCCATTAACGAGCCTCTCTCTATCCTACTCTACCTCTCCTTTCCCATCTCTAGCAACCATAGTACTCTCTCCTTTAAACAGTTCAATTCCTTGAAGTTGATACGACAAGCGAACAGAAAGGAGGTTGTTGGGAGGGAGGGGGGACAGGATGGCGGGAGGGAGGTTTTGGTAATGGGCCACAATAATCAACCACACTGTATATTGACAAAATAAAATAAAATAAAATAAAACCAGTTCAACATATTATTAATTTATTTGTTTTTGTTTTTTTTTAACTCCCATACATGAATGAGAACATGTGGTATTTCTCTTTCTGTGCCTGGCTTATTTCACTTAACATAATTTTCTCCAGGCTCATCTGTGTTGCTGCAAATGGCAGAATTTCATTCTTTTTTATGGCTTAGTAGTATTTCATTGTGTATATGTACCACAAGTTCTTTATCCAATCATCCATCAATGGACATTCAGGTTTATTCCATATCTTGGCTATTGTGAACAGAGCTGCAATAAACATGGGAGTGCAGGTATCCCTTAAACATGATGTTTTCCATTCCTTTGGGTATATACCCAGTAGTGGGATAGCTGGGTCATATGGTAGTTCTATCTGTAGCTGTTTGAGAAACTTCCATACTGTTTTCCAAAATGGCTACACTAATTTACAATTCCACCAACCATATATAAGCATTCCCCTTTCTCGGTATCCTCACCCAGCATTTGTTATTTTGTACCTTTTTGATAATAGCCATTCTAACTGGGGCGAGATGATATTTCAAAGTGGTTTTGATATGCATTTCCCTGATGATTAGTGATGCTGAGGAGTTTCTCATGTACCTGTTGGCCATTTGTTGTCTTCTTTTGAGAAATTCAGCTTCCTTGTCCATTTTTAATTGGGTTATTTGTTTTTCTTTAAATAATGAGTTGTTTGAGTTTCTTGTATATTCTGGATATTAGTGCATTGTTGGATGCCTAGTTCACAAATATTTTTTCCCATTCTGCAGGTTGTCTCTTCACTCTGTTGTTTGTTTCCTTTGCTGTGCAGAAGCTTTTTTAGTTTGATAAAATCCATCTGTTTATTTTTGCTTTTGTTGCCTGTGCTTTTCAGGTCTTATTCATACAATCTTTGCCCAGTCCTATATCTTGGAGCATTTCCCTGTGTTTTCTTCTAGAAGTTTTATAGTTTTGGGTCTTACATTTAAGTCTTTAATCCATTTTGAGTTGATTTTTGTATACAGTGAGAGACTGGGGTCTGGTTTCATTCTTCTACACATGGATATCTAGTTTTCCCAGCACCATTTATTGAAGATGCTATTTTGTAGTTTTCATTGTAGAGACATTTCACCTTTTTGGTGAAACTTGTTCCTAGGTATTTTATTTTTTGGTTGCTATTGTAAATGGGGTTGCTTTCTTGATTTCTTTTTCTGCTAGCTCATTTCTGGTGTATAGAAATGCTACTGATTTTTATACATTGATTTTATATCCTGCAACTTTATTTAATTTGTTTATCAATTCTAAGTTTTTTGGTGGAATCTTTAGGTTTTTCTCTGTATAAGATCATATCATCTGCAAACAGGGACAATTTGGATCTTTTCCAATTTGGATGCCCTTTAGATCTTTTCCAATTTGGATGCCCTTTATTCCTTTCTCTTGCCTAATTGCCTTGGCTAAAACTTCTAGTACTATCTATGTTAAATAGGAGTGGTGAGAGTGGGCATCCTTCTCTTGTTCCTATTCTTAGAGGAAAAGCTTTCAACTTTTCCCCATTCAGGATGATGTTAGTTGTGGGTTTGTCATTTCTTGATTTCATTTTGTTGAGATCCTTTCCTCCTATACCTATTTTGTTGAGAGTTTTTATCATGAAGGGATGTTGAGTTTCAAAGAGACCAAAATTGTATCAAATTGAATCAGTAGCATTTCTATACGTGAACAATGAACTAGCAGAAGAAGAAGTCAAGAAAGCAATCCCATTTACAATAGCTACGAAAAAAAATGAAATACCTGGGAACAAGTTTCACCAAAAGATGAAAGTTCTCTTTTTCTGTGTCAATTGAGATGATCAATCACATTTTTTTCCCCTTCATCTTGTTGATGTATCACATTTATTGATCTGCATGTGTTGAACTATCCTTGCATTCCCAGGATGAATCCCACTTGATCATGGAGTATAATCTTTTAGTTGTGCTGTTGGATTCTGTTTGCTAGTACTTTGTTGAGAATTTTTGCAACTAAGTTCATCAGGGATATTGGCCTGTAATTCTTTTATTATTATGTCTTTGTGTGGTTTTGGTATCAGGATGATGCTGGCCTCATAGAATGAGTTTGGGAGAATACCCCCTGGTTCAATTTTTTGAAATAGTTTGAGAAGGATTGGTATTAAAGTTACTTTAAAAGTTTGGTAGAATTTAGCAGGGAAACCATCTGGTCCTGGACTTTTCTTTGTTAGGAGAATTTTTATTACTGATCCAGTCTCATTGGTCATTATTGATCTGTTCAGGCTTTCTATTTCTTCTTGGGTCAGTCTTGGTAGGTTGTGTGTGTCCAGAAATTTATCCATTTCCTTTAGATTTTCAAATTTGTTGGTATATAGTTGTTCATAATAGTCTCTAATGACTCTTTGCATTTCTGTGGAATCAGTTATAATGTTTCCTTTTCCATTTCTGATTTTTGTTATTTGGGTCTTCTCTCTTTTTTTCTTGATTAGTCTAGCTAATGGTTTGTCAATTTTGTTTATCTTCTCGAAAACCTAACTTTATGTTTCATTGATATTTTGTATAATTCTTTTTGGTCTCTGTTTCATTTAGTTCTGCTCTGATTTTCATTATTTCTTTTCATCTATTAATTTTTGGGTTGGATTGTTCTCGCTTTTCCACTGCCTTGAGGTATAACATTAGGTTGTTTATTTGAGATCTTTCAACTTTTCTTTTATGTCAGCACTTATTGCAATAAACTTCACTCTTGGTACTGCTTTTGCAGTATTCCATCAGTTTTGGTATGATGAGTTTCTATTTTCATTTGTTTCAAGATATTTTTTGATTTCCTGCTTTATTTCTTCTCTGACCCATTGGTTGTTTAGGAGCATGCTGTTTGATTTTATGTATTTATATAGTTTTCAAAGTTTCACTTGTTATTGATTTCCTGGTTTATTCCATTGTGGTTTGAAAAAATACTTGATATGATTTCAATCCTTTTAAATCTGTTGAGACTTGATTTGTGCCCTAACATGTGGTCTATCCTGGAGAATGTTCCATGTGCTGATGAGAAGAATGAATATTCTGCAGTTGTTGGATGAAATGTTCTGTAAATGTCTGTCCAGTCCATTTGGTCTAAAATTCAGTTTAAATTCAATATATTTTGAGCTTCTGGTCAAGATGGTGGAATAGATGGTCCTCAGCATCACTTTCTCCCACAAATCAACAATTTACAACTATGAAAAAGCAACAACAGCCAAGCTGGGGCCACTAGAGCTCAGGGGAAGAGGAGGAGAGACCTATGGAGTGCTTGAAGGTAGGAGAAGCCATGATGAGAGAAAGAAAAAAACTGCTTAGAGTGTTTTGGGCCATGGCTGCTTTAAGACTGGAGCTGCTGAGTGCATGGAGCAGGAGCCAGCAGAAGCCACAGCTGTGCCTTCAGATGGAGTTGCTTGGAGGCAGCAGAGAAGAAGAGGGCCTTGGTGGCCCCCAGGACAGCAAGACCACTAACAGGGTTCCCATGGACCCATGCAGGAGCGAGGAGCCAGAACAACTGAAAAAAGGGAGCCACACAAAGGCCAGTGGCATTGCAAGAGACCCTCACAGCCTGTCCCATGTGAAGTGTTTGGAGCACAGGCAGTGGGGGAGACAGGCCCACTGGGAGAACACTGGGACACAGCAAGGACAGCTGATCTGCCCCCAATCAGCACAGGACACCACTCAGAGGCTACTGGTGAGGAACATAGAATTGCATGGGGTGCAGTTTGATGAAAAGACTCAGGCTCAGATCAGAGTTTCTACACAACTCAGGTGCACCAGGTCTTTGGAGAGCCAGAAGTACCTATAAGGTCAACCATTAAATGCTGAGCTGCACAAAAAACCTTCCCTATGGAAACAGCTGTAAAGCAGCAATTTAGGTCAACCACAGAGCTCAAGTACTGGTTCCCACAGGAAGTTCCCCCTATAAGCAAAGGACAAAAAATTAGTTCCAGCCCAGGCGCCAATGCCTTGGGGCCCACCAGGAGACATGAGGCATGGATCCAGGGGTAGGACCCCTGCCCACAACCACTCACACTGCCAGTACTTTGGGGCCCCACCTAGGGACCCGACTGGGGGCCCTGAGGCATGGAGCCAGGAACTGGACCCCCCCACAACCAGGCACCCCACCAGCACCAAGGAACATGCCAAAAACATCACCTCCATGTGGGTGGCCCACCACAACCACCACAGTAACCATGGCTGCTGCAAAACTGGCTAGATACCACAACCACCACGCAGATGGCCCACCAGCCACTAGAGTGCATCTACACAAGGAGAGTCACCAGCAGAGACCAAAGAAAAGAAGAGGATGCTTCTCTCCTCAAATCCCATTCCAGAGTGACAGAAGAAGCATCTGCTCTATGATAATATGGGGCCTGAACACACCTCTCAGCATTGGACAAATCATCTAGGCAACAAATCAACAGAGTAACCATTACTCTTTCAGAGGGAGAGAAGAAATCTAGGGTTAGTAGTGGGAGGGGGGAGGAAGAGGGGGATAAGGAGAGATTGAACAAGGGGCATAAAGAATAAGTACAATTTGTAACAATATATATACTAGTAATATTGATTTGATCAACATATGTCAACATTGAACCCCCAAAATATGTATAATCAGTTATGATTCAATAAAAAATCAATTGACCATTCAAAACAAAAATACAATGTTTCTCTGACAAATTCTTGTCTAAATAATATGAACAATGCTGAGAGAAGGGTGCTGACATCCACAACTATTATTGTATGGGGGTCTATCTCTCTTTTTAGATCCAATAATAATTGCTTTATATATCTGGGTACTATGATGTTGGGTGCATATATGTTTATGATTGTTATATCCTCTTGCTGAATTGATTCCTTTATCATTATATAATGTCCTTCTTTGTCTCTTTTTATAGTGTTTGGCTTGAAGTCTATTTTATCTGACATAAATATAGCTACTCCTGCTCATTTTTGGTTTTTATTTGTATGGAATATCTTTTCTATCCCTCTGGTATTAGTCTACATGTTTCTTTACTGGTGAAATGAGTTTCTTACAGGCAGCATACAGTTGGGTCTAGTTTTTTATTCCATTCAGCTGGTCTATATCTCTTAAGTGGAGAATTATAATTCATCAGGGTTGTTATTGAAAGGTATTGCCTTACTCCTGCCATTTTATTAATTTTTTATGGTTGTTTCATGTATTTATTTTTTCCTTTCTTTCCCTTTTATTGTTTGTCTTTGCTGCTTGGAGTTTTTTGAGTTTTTTTTTTTTTTTTTGTAGTGATGAGACACAGTTTCTTTCTATTTCTCATTTGTGTTATCTGTTCTACTAGTGGGTTTTATTCTTTCTCCTGTATTCATGATGGTAGTTATCACTCTTTTCATTCCAGATATAGGACTTTCTTTAGGATTTCTTGTAGGGTCAGTCTTGTGATGAATTCCCAAAGTTTTTGTTTGTCTAGGAAGTACACTATTTCTCCTTCATTTTTGAAGGATGGTTTGCTTGGTATAGTATTTTTGGCTGGCAGGTTTTTTTTTCTTTTAGGAATTTGAGTATATCACCCTGCTGTCTTCTGGCCTGTGAGGTTTCTATTGAGAAGTCTGGTGTTAGTCTGATGGGGATTCCCTTATATGTGACTTTGTGCTTTTCTCTTGCTATTTTTAAAAATATCTGTTTGCCTTTGACCTTTGATAATTTGAATATAATGTGTCTTGGGAGAATTTTTGGGGGGTTGAATCTTTTTGGGGATCTTTGAGACTCTTGGATCTGGAAGACTGTATCTCTCCTCATACTTGGGAAGTTATCCTCTGTTTCTAATCACACTTGTACATGCACCCTCAAATAGCCTCTGCTTCTTTCACAATCCTTTTGCTTGAAGAGCTGTCAAACTCTTCTAGGCAACCTTAGTGATCTATCCAAACTATCCTTTCTGCTCAGCAGTCCTAGTGCTGATTCTTACCTTACTTGGCACTCATTTGCAGAAGAAGTAAAAAGTCAGGCAGTCCACCAAATAAGCAAATATGTTCGGTTGACATGGTCAAACATCTGAATACATGGTAGATTCTGAAAATAACCATGGCTTATACAAAGTAGAAATTTATGTCCTGTTCACATACAACTTTGGGCAGGCTGTCCATAGTTGGTGTGGTGCTCCATGGTGTCAGGGACTTTGGCTTCTTCTACCCTGTTGTTCCTCCATTTGTGGCTTGACCTCTTGTCCAAGATGACAGTATCTACATTCCAGGTTGCAAGATAATGAAAAGTACAAAGAAGAGTTAAAGGTATATAACTGCTGCTTCTTAGGGAGGAGGAAATATTTCACTATGTTCCATTGGATGAATTTTAAACATACTGCTTCCCTCAGCCATTAGGAAGATTGGGAAATACAGTCTTCATTCTGGGTAGCCTATGTCCACTTAAAAATTAAAGGACCTAACACAATGGAAGAAAGAGTGGTTACTGGGCATGCATTAGTAAGACTAATAGATTAGTCTATGCTGTGCTAAACCCTAGTAGCTCAGTGGCTTGGCACACCTAAGGTTTATTTCTCACTCAGGAACCTCAGTTGACAGATGTTTCACCATTACTCAGCTGATTCACTTGGAACAGAGTCTCCAAGACAGCTGCAACAGGGGAAGAGAGAGCATGGAGGTAGAACACCGCTGCAAATACTGACTCCTAAATACCCACAATTGACATCCGTCATTTCTGCTCTCAGTCTCTTGCCCAGAACCAGTCACATGGCCTCCCCCTAACTATGAAGGAGGATGGGAAATGTGAAAAAGCATTTAATTATCAGTGAGCAACAAATGTCTCTGCCATATTATTTACAACTTAAATCAACTTAAAAATTGTATATGTTTGTATGCACATACATTGACTAATAGCTACAGCAAGTTGAAGTTTTGATTGAGCACTTTGACAGTATTTAACATTTTCTTCCCCCACTGGCTTATGTGTGGCTCAGAGCCTCAGTTTCCTTTTAGCCCTGACTGTCAATTTGTGCTTTTCTCTGTGTATCCATAGTCTTGCAGAAAAGCCCTGGGCGTTATGCTAAATTTTCCCATTTGACACAGGGTTAGCTTCCCTTTAAACATTAATAAAAATAGCCTCCATTTATGTTGCTGTTTTTTCCCCTTTTTCTCTTCTACTGATGTAGCCAAATAAACAGTGTGTGCTATCAGTGCCTGTTCTGTGCTCACTTTGAGATTTAATCAACCCTCTGAACCTGCAGCATAACAGCCTCATAATGTCAAGTTAATATATTGAGACCAGCTCAAACCCACCATTCCTAAGTGTGGTTTTGTTTAAAGCCAAGTTGTAATTGAATTTCTAAACAACCACCAAGGTTTCAAGGTACCAAAAATAAACATTATCCAAACAGAAACTTACCCCGGAGTCTTTGGTTAACTTACATGGACTTTAAGAAAATAGAGGTTTTCAGAATTTTTTAAAAAGTAAGCTGAGCTCTTTGATGTTCCTTGAAAAATTAATCATGGTCATCCCCCATTTTTTGAGGCACTTATAGCTGAATACACAATCAGGTAAATCAGCAGCTGATTATTCCTTAAAACACAGTTTTCTTTGCTTTACAGGAAGTTGCCCTTCATGCTTCTTTGACTCCTGGGCTCTTTCATTGCTCAACTAAATATCTTCAGGGATGTTCACTACCTGCAGCATAAAGTCCAACTTTCCTATCCTGGGATTCAATCCTTTCTATGATCTGTCTCCAACATCCTTTTCAAGGCTTATCTCTAACTGCAGAACACTTCCCTCTCCATCCAAGCATGCACCCTACTTATCAGTCATGTCCCACAGTTCACCTCTTGTTAATGTGTCTGACACTTTACCTGGGTTTTTGTTGATGTTATTCTCTCAACCTGGAATACTCTTCACTCCAATGAAATATAAAACACAACCGAGAGCTTAAGCAGAAGGCTAGAGCAAGCAGAAGAAAGAATTTCCGATTTTGAAAACAATTTCTTCAAAATAACTCAGGCAGAGAAAAAAAAAAGAATTTTAAAAAATGAATAAAATCTAAGATAGAGAGCAGATAACCTTAAGCACACAAACATCCAAACCATGGGTTCCTGAAGGGGAAGAGAATGGAAAAGGCATTGAGAACATATTTAATGAACTAATAGTGGAATACTTCCCAAGTATAGGGACAGACATGGACCTTCAGATTCAAGAGGCTCAAAGACCCCCAAATAGATTCAATCCAAAGAGGTCATCTCCAAGACATATTGTAGTCAAACTGTCCAAAATAAAAAACAAAGAGAGAATCCTAAAAACAGCAAGAGGAAAGTGTCAAGTCACCTATAAAGGAGTCCCCATCAGACTAACAGCAGACTTCTAAACAGAAACTCTACAAGTCAGGAGAGAATGGAATGATGTATTCAAAATATTAAAAGGAAAAAACTACCAGCCAAGAATACTATATCCAGCAAAGCTATCATTCAGAAATAAAGGAGAAATAGTGTATTTCCCAGACAAACAAAAACTACAAGAGTTCAGCACCACGTGACCAGGCCTATTAGAAATCCTCAAGGGAGTCCTGCATCTGGAATCTAAAAAACAATAATCACTTCCATAAATACATAAGAAAGAACAAAACCCACTGGTAGAACAAAAATGCAAATGAGACAAAAAAGGAACTGTATCTTACCACCTCAAAAACCAAAAAACACTGAAGACAAACAACAAAAGGGGAAGAAAGAAAAGATATTTAAAACATCCAAATATATTATCTTTTAATTCAATTTTCTCACAAACTCTTTGAAGTACCCTCATGTATGGATCTTGTATCCTTCTACTTTTCTGAACTCATTTATTATTATAATTATAATTTGTGTGTGTGTGTGTGTGTGTGTGTGTGTGTGTGTGTGTTACTTAGGGTTTTCTGTATGAAAGGCCATCTATATAGTTTTACTTTTTTCTCTCCAGTCCAGATGTCTTACTTCTTTTTCTTGCCTAATTGTACTGGCTAGAACCTACATGACAATGTTGAATAGAAGTTGTGAGAACAGTTATTTTGTTCCTGATCTTAGGGAGAAAGCATTTAATCTTTCACCTTTAAGTGTGATGTTAGCTATGGGTTTCTTGTAGATGCTGTTTATTTATTGAGGAAATTCCCTACTATTTTTAGTTTCTTAAGTTTTTTTTAGTGAGAAAAGTAAAATTTTCTCAATGCTTTTTCTCTGTCTGTAGAGATGATTAGTCCATTTTGTTCATTCTATTAATATAGTGTGACATTAAATGATTCTTGGATGTTAAACCAACCTTGACATCCTGGGATGAATCCCACTTGGTCATGGTTTATAATTTTTTTTAATATATTGCTGGATTTGGTTTGTTAATATTTTGTTGAGGATTTTTACATCTACATTCATAAGAGATATTGGTCTGTAGTTTTCTTTTCTTGTGATGGTTTTGGTATCAGTGTAATACTGGCCACATAGTTTGAGTTTGGAAGTGTTCCCTCCTCTTCAATTTTTAAATTAATTCTTCTTTAGATATTTGGTAGAATTTACCAATGAAGTCATCTGCTCCTGAGATTTTCTTTGTGGAAAGTTTTAAATTATTAATTCAATCTTCACAATATTCAGCATTTTTTTAGTCCGTTTGGGCTTACATGCATTTTTCCAGACTTCCAGGATGTGCGTGGCTTTATTTTTAAGCCTGGCTTCCTAGGAGTTCCCCTGGGTCATAGTAGCTCATTGTTTAGCCAGTGTTTCAAGAGAGGTTGTGCTTAAACTCCTTTTGCCTATGAGGCTTATGTCCTTTGTTGATGAATCTGTGTGTGGCTTGGGGAATGCTTATAAGTCTGGCCCATCTCCAGTTTTAATTGCTTCTGAGTGCGTGCAGACTAACACGTGTGCACAATCTTCTTGACCCCCCCAAAGGCCAACTGTGATCCTTAGAGGGTTCTTCTTGGCTGTCTTTTTATGCTGCTCCTTTCTATTAACATTCTGGTCAGTCTACGATTTCACTGATACTGTTGCTACCAGAATCATGGAGCTACTAGCACCCTCTCAATTACCCTTCACCAATGTCTCCTAGTTTTCAACAACACCCTTAGGCATGGAATTTTCCACATTCTGTTGCCAAAGAGTTGGTCGCTTCAGAGAATAATGTGTGGCTCTTCATCCTTATGACCAGTCATTTCCCCTGGGAAGAACCTCTGCACCACTGCATAGGATCTGCAGTGAGGACTGTGGGCCACTTCTGGAGTGATACCCTTGCTCTGCATGCAAGTGTTGGGAAGAGTGGTACCTTCTTGCCTTCTCAGCTTTTACCTAGCAGCATGAAACGTCCACTTGATGAGTGAGCTGCTGCAGAGATGAATGGGGCCTCAGTAGGCTCTGCCTGCCACACCTGGGCTAGAACTTACACATACAAGTAAGGGTTGAGTGGGGGAAGTGGACCTTCATCCTTTTCCTCATACCCACCCAGAACAGAGGCTCTGCAACATGAGGCCGGAAGGGAATGAGAAACACTGGAGCCCTGCTGCTCCCAGAGTGAAATTGTAACCCTAGACTGAGAACAGGAGGAAAAGGGAGCCTCCATATTCATGGCTCAAATACCACAGACTTTTGCTGTTCTTGTTGAGATTTAGTAGATTTTCTTGAACGAATGTTTCTCCATGTAGTGTATGTCCTTAGGACAATTCTAGTGATTATAAGTGATGCTTTAAAAATTATTTTTTTGCCATTTACATTATTGCTGGAGAGAGAGTATGCTAAGGTCTTCACTCTACCATTCTTGAGGTCCCCAAGATCAAGTTTCTTAATATTATCATTTAATCTCAGTGCATGGATGACCATGGAATTCTTGACTCATTTATTTCTCATATCCAATTTGCCAAGAAATCTTGTTGTTGCTCCCATGGAAATTTATCTACGATTTAACCTCTTCTCATCTGCTCCACTGCTATCACCTGGTCCAAGCCACCATCTTCTCTCACCTGCAAGAGCCTCCTCCTTGGGGTCCTTGTTTCTGCCTTTGTTCCTCTGCTTTTGGTTCTTGACATGGAAGCTAAAGTGATGTTTTGAAAGTGTAAATATGATAAAACTGTTTCTCCAGAAAGGCCCCTTTTGGTCTGGCCCTGCATTACCTATCTCATCTTCCCTTATATTCACTCAACTCTAGCCAATCTGCTCCTTGCTAAAAAGGCCAAGCTCACTTGTACCCCAGGACCTTTGCAATGATTGTGCCTTCTGCATGGGGTACATTTCTCCAATTATCTGAATTGACAACACCTCAGTTCAAGTTATTGCTTGATGTAATCTTCCTGAAGAGACTTACCCTGTCCTCTTTTATAAGTGCAACACACCCTCTTCTTCCCAATACTGCTGATCCCAATTTCCTGCTCTACTTTTTCTTTTTTCCTTGATGCTTATTACCTTCAAACATGTAATAGGACTTATTTGTAATGATGACTGTTTCTTGTCCATCTCTTTCCACTGGAATATGAGCTGCTTGAGGGCAGGAATGTTCGTCTTTGCTCACTGTTGCATCTTCAATATTTAGGATACTACTTGGAACAAAGCAGATGCTCATTAAATATTTGTTGAATGAATGAATCATTCATTCACAATCTCTGATTAGTTATACAAATAGCATGGTTGGATATAATTTTGGAAAGAAATAATATAGAGGATACATTTTTGGCCTTGAGATTGAATTAATGCCCTCTTCTGACACATTTCAGACTCTTACGGGGAAAAAAGGAAAATTGGCCACTGTTGTTCCCAGGAAAATACCAGAGGCAAAAAGTGGTTGTTCCAGTCTCATGAAGGTGGGTATAGAACTTCCCTACTGGACTGCACACCTCCTCCTAGTCACAAGTTTAAGCTAAGTCCAATATATTAAGAAAACAAAAAGCTAGAGATCATTGGGCAGGGCATATCTGTCTGTCCCACTTAGGATGGTTCCCTTCCTTGTGATATACTTCCAGTTTCTCTCTGCCCAGGGGAGGTGGAATGATGTAGCTGGATGCTAAGTGCGGGAAGGATAAACTGAGTTTTCTCAGCTCAACAACTCCAATTTTCTTCTAGGGGGAGAGACTACTTCCAGGTACCAGTTTTCCTCTGCCCCTTTGGGCTGTAATTCTTCCCCCCAATCTCTCCACTCAGATGGGGAGACCTGTCCCAGTCAACCCGGGATGGGTAATTCTGCCTTCTTCTGTGATTCAGTTAACAGGCTCATTTTACAATAAACTGCGTTCTCTAATAACTTAGTCTTTATAATAATAAGGGTAAAATTTAGGCCTTCAAATGTCACTCCTTTTTCTTAATTCTCAAATTGTTGAGAACTCAGAACAAGGAGTAGGGTATACTTTGTGAACCTCTTGAGAGACACCCAGTATTTTGTTTTCGTCGTATTGGTGAGAACTGGTTTACATGGCCGCCTGGCTACAAGGGAAGATGAGAAAGCTTACCTGGCTTTTCCAGCCTCTATATTGGAAGGCAGCAAGGGAGAAGAGATTTGGAATGGCAGTCAAATAAGCTATACATGTCATAGAAGTCATTGAAAGCCTCATTCCTGAGATCACCAGCACCAGCATCACCTGGGAGCTTGTTAGAAATGCAGACTACTGGGCTCTACTGAATCAGCAGTTGCATTTTAACAAGGTTCTCAGGTGAAGTGTGTGCACATTAACATTTTGGAAGCACTGCCTAGATCATGAGTCCCCAAATTACAATCTGTGGGCCAAATGCAGCCTGTGTTTGTAAGTAAAGTTTTATTGGAACACAGACACACCTGTGCATTTACGTCTTGTCTATGGCTGCCTTTGCATGACAATGACAGATTCAAGTAGTTGTGACAGAGACCATATGGCCTGTAAAGCCTAAAATACTGTTGACCCTTAAACAACATGGCTTTGAACTGTGTGGGTTCACTTATACACGAATTTTTTTCAATAAATATATTAGCACTTTTTTTGAGATTTGTGACAATTTGAAAAAACTTGCAGATGTACTGCATAGCCTAGAAAAATTTAAAAAAAGAAAAACTTAGGTATGTCATGAATGCATAAAATATATGTAGATACTAGTCTATGTTATCATTTACTACCTAAATATACACAAATCTATTATAAAAAGTTAAAATTTATTAAAACTTACACACGCAAACGCAGATGGTACATGGTGTTGTTTGCAGTGGAGAGAAATGTAGACAAATGTAAAGATGCAGTATTAAGTCATAGCTGCATAAAATTAACCATAGTTCGTATTGTACTACTGTAATAATTTGTAACCACCTCCTGGTGCTACTGTGATGAGCTCAAGTGTTGAGTACCTGCTTAAAACACCATGTGACGCTAGTTATCTTCGAATGAGCAGTTCATCTTTCCAGTAAATTGTGTATCACAGTAAAAAGTGATTTCTCCTAGTTTTCTTTCCCTCATGATTTTCTTAATGACATTTTCTTTTCTCTAGCTTACTTTATTATTAGAATACAGTATGTAATATATATTTATATATAAAAACATGCAAAATGTGTTAATCAACTGTTTATGTCATCAGTAAGGCAACAGTGGTCTATTAGTAGTTGTTTTTGCAGAGTCAAAAGTTATACAGGGATTTTTGACTGCATGGGGGTTTGGTGCTCCTGGGTTGAGTCAACTGTATTTACCTGACCCTTTGCAAAAAAAAGTTTGCCATCTCCTGGTTCAGATCAAGTTGAGAACTGAAAGCACATCTTTGTTGACAATGTTGGGGAGATATTTGACAAAGAAAAGGCAAAGATGTCCATTTTTCCAAAGTGAGAAAAATATGAGAGTAATGAAGAGCAAGAGATAGGGGCCAGTACAGGGGGAGACACTGATGGAAAGAAAGGCAGGGGAGTGGCAGGACGGAATCAAGGATGCAGGTTACAGGTAGAACGAGGGATTGAAGAACGGTGGTTGGATGAGAATGCAGGCAATTGTTCAGGTGAAAAGAGGGGAGTTAACAGACTCCTGGTTAGGTGGTCTTGGCATTTTGAATTTCCCACAATGCTTAGCATATAACCTAACATTGGGTGGGCACCAATCAATTTTTTTTTGGATTGAAAAAGTTGCCCACACCATATATAAACTGAGGTTCCCTGCTGAGCACTTTGCTTTCAAACTCCAGGGCTGTGTGTCTTTGCACAAGCCCTGTGGGATAGGGAGGGGTCTGAATAGTCTTATTCTCACCACACAGCTGGGAAATTGTGGCTGGGAGAGGGTCAGTGACTATCCTGAGGTCACCAAGCAAAGAGGCCGTCAGTCCCCAGCTGGGGCTGGAAACCAGGACTCTCCACCCAAGACCTTTCTTCCTTCCGGGAAGCTGCATGAGAACTGCAGAGACTGGGGTTGGGGGTCGGGGGCCAGATTCCCACCCAGGAGAGCTTGCTGTTAGTTTATGTTGGCTGTGGAGGCACTCCGGTTATTCTTGTGATCAAATCAAAACACGGTTTGAGGTTTTTAGAAAAGGTCTCTGATTTTGCCATACCTGTGCCTGAAAGCGAGGGGTGCATCTCTGCTCCTGCCTGAGCTTCTGCTGGAAGGTGAGGTGGGTAGGAGCCAGAAGGGCAAAGCATGGGAATTTCTGCCAAATGCCTGGGCCTTAGGCAGATTAGAGTTGACAGAAGAAGAGGATACCAGAGGCAGTCCATGTGGCCCTTCTCCTTTTCTGGGGTCCATCCTTCTCCCCGTTCTTTCCTCCCAAGTATCCTCTTTCTTCACTGTTTCCCCAGCTGCCTGAGCCCTGTCCCCAGGGCCTCCCTCCAGTCCAGGCTCCTGTGCACACTCTGACAGCCTTAACTCCTGTTCCCAGGCCCCATGCAAATTTCTCTGGACTGTGTTGCAGCCCCTCAGGAACATTCCTAAAACACTCATTCATGCTGACTTTCAACAGAGCTTTGGAAACCCTTTGTCCCATGGGCAAGGACAACCCAGATGTTCAGAGGAGTCAAGATCCCCCTGAAGTAACCCCTGACCAGCAAATGAGGGATAAATCCTTCCACCTCCTGTCCCTTGGGCAGACAGTTCTGGGAGATTTCTGCATGTTTACCGGGGTCCTGGTGGAATGGAGCCCCACTGCCCACAAGGTCAACCTTAATGACACAACTCTATGTGGCTTTTCCTCCTTCCCTAACAACCCCCCCCCACCTTCCCAAGGCCTGCTTCCTGAAATCACCTCTAAAATAAGCTACCTGCACCTAAGCTTATTAATGCTCCCTTTTTGGTTGAGCTGCATTTTTTTTTAGATGAACAACCATCTAGTTTTAAACCTCAGTTCAGAAATGAGGGAGAAATAGTGTGTTTCTCAGACAAACAAAAATTATGGGAATTGACTACCACATGACCAGCCCTGTAAGAAATACTCAAAGGAGTCCCTGCATCCAGAATCTGAAAAATGATAATCAGTACCATGGATTTACAAGAAAGAGCAAAACCCATGGTTAAAACCAATATGCAAACAAGAAAGAGAAAGAAGCTAAATCATGTCACCTCAAAAATTCAACTAACATCAAAGATGAAAAATAAAAGGGGAAGAAAGGGACAAATGATATTTAAAATACCTAAACTAAAAGTAATATAATGTCAGGAGTAAAGCAATATCTCTCAATGACCAGCATAAATGTAAATGGTTAAACTCCTCACTCAAAAGACACAGACTGATTGGATTAAAAAGCTAGATCCAACTGTATGCTGTCTTCAAGAGATTCACCTCAACTATAAAGACACACACAGACTAAAAGTGAACGGATGAAAAAGTATATAACATGCAAATGGAAACCCAAAATGAGCAGGAGTAGCTATTCTTATATCAGATAAAATAGACTTTAAACCAAAAACCATAAAAAGAGACAAAGAGGGAAATCATATAATGATAAAGGGATCTATCCAGTTATAAAACACAACAATCATAAATATGTATGCACCCAACATGGGAGCACCCAGATACATAAAGCAAATACTCAGACCTAAAAAAAGACCCTAATGCAATAATAGTGGGTGACTCAAACACCCCCCTCTCACATTGGACAGATCTTCTAGGCAACAAATCAACAAAGAAACACATGACGTAAACTATACCTTAGACCAACTGGACCTGGCAGACATCTATAGAACATTTCATCCAACAACTACAGAATACACATTCTTCTCATCAGCACATGGAATATTCTCCAGGATAGACCACATGTTATGTCACAAATCAATTCTTAGCAAATGTGAAAAAGTTGAGATCATTTCAACAATCTTTTCAGACCACAATGGATTAAAACTGGAAATCAATAACAAGCAAAATTCTGAAAACTATGCAAGTGCATGGAAACTAAACAACAGACTCCTCAATGACATATGGGTCCAAGAAGAAATTAGACAGGAAATCAAAAAATTTCTTGAAACTAATGAAACCTACAGCTCCTGTTATGATTTGAGTTGCATCTCCGCAAATTCATATGTTGAAGTCCTAACCTCCAGTACCTTGGAATGTGAACTGATTCGGAAATAGGGTCTTTGTAGATGTAATCAAGTTAAGATGAGGTCATTAGGGTGGGACCTAATACAATATGACTGGTGTCCTTATAAAAGGGGGAAATTTGGACACAGACACACACATGAGGGATAACATCATGAGAAAACGGGGGCAGAGATCAAAGCCAAGGAGTGCCAACTATTTCTGGTAAACCACTAGAAGCTAGGGAAGAAGCAAGGAACAGATTCTTCCTCACAGGTCTCAGAAAGAACCAATCCTGCTGATACTCCGATCTTGAACTTCCAGCCTCCAGAACTGGAGACAAAAAACAATTCTGTTGTTTAAGCCCCCAGTTTGTGGTACTTTGCCACAGCAGCCCTAGCAAACAAGTACGCCCCCCAAATAGTTACAGCACCAAATGCTTCTGGACCCTCAGAACCCTCACTCCCTCCAATGTGTCTGTTAATTCTACAACTCCTACTTCTGTAGCAGTTTTTTCTCTGCCTGTGTTTTCTGTTGATTGTTTCTTCCAATCTTTTTTTCCTTCATATATTTGATACCATCATTAACTTTCTAGTCAACACTGCTAGTCAAATTCCGTCATTCTCATTTTCCGGGATGCTACATATTCATTCACTTTGTGTACATTGTCCATCATTTTTTGCAGTGTGGAGCCCTCTACCTCCCTGAACCTATTTTGATACAGCTGTTATAAACTCCATTTTGTGTATGAAAACAATGATGCCAGGTTGGGTAAGTTACTTGTATCTAATCATGCAACCATTAGACAGGAAATTTGGGGCTAGAACACAGACACCCCAATTCCTAAGACAACATGTGTTTCACTGACAGGAATGGCAGGAAGATTTTGTCTGGGATGATATTCTAGCAGATTAGTAGTCTGCCTAAGGCACTGTGTTGAGAATGGTTCTGAGTCCCTTTCAAGGTCAGTGCTGTGATCGATTAGAGATGTCTGCCATGGGCAAGAGAGGTGAAGTGGCAGCAGTGTTAGGAGCCCGCTTGGTCTGCAGTGGGTCTGGTTATTCCTCAAGATTTTGGCTCATACTCTGAAGACCTCGTAGTCCTCGGAGACTATGTAGAAGGAGTCCTCATGAGAGGAAAACTGGTTATAGTGACTGGATGTGCTTTAATAATTAATTTTCCTTTTAGGCACACTCAAGATTTACATCTTAAAACAACCTTGCAAGAAGTGAGGGAACTTAGTCCTGCTTCTCACCCATCCATTACCCCTCCCCGTCTTCTCCCATCTTCTTTCAAGCTTTGCCAACAGATTTTCAGGTGACCCCATAGGAGAGCAATACTGTCTGAGAAGGTAACTGTATACTGGGTGGGATTTGGGGCTATAAAACTTTAACTGGCCTGAAAGACCTCTTGAAGGATGGGAAGAGAATGAAAAGTCATACTTCTCAGGGTTTAAATTCTGGCCCTGACATTTATTTGCTGGGTGACCTTGCTTAATATCTTTGATCTCAGTTTTTCTTCTGTATAATGGGATAACTATTCCTATTTGTAGACTTGCTATGATGACTAAACAATCTAATGAATGTAAAGAACATGAGGCAGGTGTTCATTCATTTACGCACTCACTCATTCATTCATTTAGAGCATGTTTATGGAGGGTGTAGCTATGTCTTAGGCTCCAGCTGTCCAAAGGTGAATAACACTTGTTTTCTGCTCACGTTGTTCTCAAAGTCTGGTGGGGGAGATACACACATGCCACTACCCATTCTAAGAGTCATATGCCAATGTCATGGGCAAAGGGATGCATATGGTGCTTCTCCACAAGGGGAAGGGGGTGGCCTTGGGGAGCTTTGCTGAGAGAAATCTCCAAAGCTAAAGCAAGAAAGACAAAGGAGGTGCTTTTAAAGAGGTGACAGGGGAAGAGCAGTCACCAAAGCTGCAGTTTTCCCTTCATTGTAAAGCAGTGCTGTCTCGTGGGAAATGCTAATTTTCTGCTATCCCTCACTTCTGGGGACTTGGAATTTGAGCCATCCCTGAGAAATCCTCTGAGACATAACCCTTCTCTGCCCTTAAGGAATGATGTTATCTGCTGAAGGAGATAAAGCTACAGCATGTTGGCAGTTGACAGAAGCAGTCCTCCTTTGGCCTCAGGAATCTGGGTGGTTGGGGTGTGTGTGTGTGTGTGTGTGTGTGTGTGTGTGGTGGGGGGATGTTTCTGGGGAAGAGGAGGTAGGAGAACTGCGGGGCACAGACCCATGCAGGGAAGATGGAGAGATACAGCGTGGGTCTCTGTAAAGAAGCCTGTGGTTACCCATTTATATTTAGCCAATAAAATGAAATGTGCCTGTGGAGGTTGGGTGTAAATTGTTATTTATTGCATTGTGAAAAAAACTCCCACACAGGATTCTCTGGCAAGGGAAGCTTTGCAAAAATTTTCTGGCAGAAGCAAGGTATGACTTTTATTTCCAGTGGGCTAAAAGGAACAGTTTGCCTGCAATGTTTGTCAATGTGTCACCATTAAGAGGGAAAAAAAAAATTGGAGGATGCATTTCTGGTCTAACATAGTTTATTAGTTAACATATATTTATTGAGCAACCACTCTGTGCTAAGTGCTGGAAGTGTAGTGATAGCCAAGTCACATATGGCCCCTGTCCTTATGGAGGAGGTAGGACAGATGATAAACAGTTTTAATAACATTTGGGATAGGGGCCCAAGAATCACCCCCTCTCCCATGTTGGTTCTGATGATAGAGGATACTGAAACAAGTGAAGATCAAAGTATTAGCCTTATCAATGGCTGGCAAAGACCCAATAGTCTACCAAATTCAGAACTCTCTGGAATCTGGTGATTTTTTTTCTTATTTTTAAAATTTATTTATTTATTTATTATTATTTTTACATTTTAAGATGTTGTTGCAGATCTGTTGCGGTGGAGGGGGACAGAGGAAGGGGGCAGAGGATAGGGTGGGAGGATGAGGATGGGGGAGGGGAGTGTGGTTGAGGCCCATGGCACCCCCCCTCATTCCAGGAGGGGAGCCCAAGGGGCTTCCAGTGGTTGTCACTGGGCTGTATATGGATATCAGGTGGGCATGGCTGAGGCCCTCAGTCCCCTACCACCCCAGCTTAGGAGTCTGGGGTGCTTCTGGTGGCACCCTGGTGGTCATCAATGGGCTGGATGTATATGTTGGGGTGGCCTGGCTGAGGCTCTTGACATCTCCACCCTGGCTCTGGAACCTAGGGCATTTCCAGCGACAGCCTGGTAGTCATTGCTAGGCTAAATGTGGACATTGGGGGGGGGCGTGGCTGAGGCCGTTTGCCCTCCCCCTATCCTGGCTTGGGAGCCCAGGGGGCTTCCAAGTCCTTCTAAGTTTTCTAGGTGTTCTTTGGTGGTGTTAGACTTTTACTTCTTAATATCAAATTTTTTTCTCTGATCTGTGGGTGTTTTGTTTTTTTCTTTCAGTTCTGTGTTGGATTATTAGGTACCCGCACCACTTAAATTCTGTACCAGAAGTAATTTTTGTCCTTTGCTTACCTCTAAAATGGGAGAACTTCCTGTGGGAACCAGTACTTGAGCCCTTTGGTTGAACTAAATTGCTGCTTTGCTGCTGGTTCCCTGGGGAAGGCTTTTTGTGCAGCTCAGGTTCTAATTGTTGACCTTGTAAGCACTTCTGAATCTTGTGACATCTGGTACACCTGGGTTGTGTGGAAACTCTGGTCTGGACCTGAGTCTGTTCAGCACACTTCACCCCTGCAGTTCTATGTTCCTGACCAGTCTCCACTGAGTGGTCCTGTGCTGATTGGAGGGCAGATAAGCTGCCCATGCTGTGCCCCAATCGTCCCCTGGTGGGCCAGTTTTCCCCACTCCCACACTCCAAACACTTCCCATGGGGTGGGTCATGCACCCATTTCTTGTGATGACTCACTGGCCTTTGAGTGGCTCCTTTTTTTCAGTTGTCTATGACTCCTTGCTCCTATGTGTGTCCATGGGAACCCTATTAGTGGTCTAGCTGGCCTGGGGGCCACTATGTCCTTTTTTCCCCCTGCAGCCTCCAAGCAACTTCACACAAAGGGCACAGCAGCAGCTTTTGCCAGCTCTTGCTCCATGTGCTCACCAGGGCCAGCCTTGAAGTGTTCAGTGCTCAAAATGGTCAGCGTGGTCCTTTCTTTCTCTCATTTCAGCTTCTCCTGCCTTCATGCACTCTGTAGGTCTCCCCTCCTCTTCCCCTGGGCTCTAGTGGCCCCAGCTTGGCAGTTGTTGCTTTCTAATAGTTTTAAATTGGTTGATCATGGGAGAGGGTGATGCTGGGTACCATCTATTCCACCATCTTGACTGGAAGTCTTGCAAATCAGGTAAATTAAAGAAGTTAAATAAGATTTGAGATCAAATTAGAGCCTTCTCTCTTACAAAATCTATACCGTGAGACCTACTTATGCAGAAAAAAACAAGAACAACAAAAACCAAGCACTGTTACCCAGCCAGCCTCAGGTCTGTTGTCAGTAAACTGGAGAGAGAAAGATGGTGAGAAATAGGTCAGTATGGTCTTTCCTTACAATGACTCTGTCTTCTAGCAAAGTGTGTTTTCAACAGCATTCTAAACTTCCTAAACATCTAAACATCTGAACTTCTATGGTAAGTTCCTTGCAGAAATGCCCCAATTCTTTATCATACCCTTTGCAATGTGACTTGGCAGCTCATTCCATCAAGAGGTGGAGTCTCTTTCCCCTCCCCATGAATCAGGGCTGGCCCAGGACTTGCTTTGGCCAATTGAGTGCAGTGGAGTGGGTGGCATGCTAGGTCCAGCCTAAGCCTCAAGAAGCCTTGTGCATCTGCACTCTCACTGTTGGAATCCTGCCATCACCCTGTGCACAGCCCAGACCAGCCAGCTGGAGGATAAGAGAACAGAGAACGGGGTCAGACCCCAGGGAGGTGAGAGAGCCCAGCCAAGTCTAGCAAAGCCATTCCCAGCCCACACTTGATGGCAGATGCATGATCAACTGACGTAGCCCAGATCAGCAGAACAACCCAGTGGGCCCATAAAGTTGTGAGCAATAATAATGATTGTTGTTTTAAGCTACCAGGCTTTAAAAAAAAAAAGACTTTATTTTTGTAGAGCAGTTTTAAGTTCACAGCAAAATTAACAAGGTGCAGAGATTCTCCATATATGCCCTATCCCCACACATGCACAGCCTCCCCCATTAGCAACATCTCCTACCAGAGTTGTACATTTGTTATAATTGGTTAACCTACGTTGACACATCATAATCATCCAAAGTCCATAGTTTACATTAGGGCTTACTTTTGGTGTTGTACATTCTATGGGTTTGGACAGATACATTATCAACAAAATTCACTGGAAAAGAATTTGGAGATAAAGGGAAACTTTAGTTGGTGAACAGTTTGCCAACAGGGGAGACACAGCCTTCCATGCAAAACAAAAGTGTGCTTCACAGGAACAGAGAGAGAGAGTGAGAGACTGTCATTCAGCAAAGTTCCTACCCAGGTTCCCACTCAGATCCTCTTTGCAAGTGAAGGATTCCAGCTTGTTCAATCCTGATTGGTTCAGTCTGCTATGCAAAAGAGTTATTCTCATTGGCTGAGTTCTGGCAAGTTAACTCTTGACATGTTACAGTTCATTGGCTGAGTTTAGGTGATGAAACGGAAGTCCCAAAGGGTACGTGTGTAACTTCTAGTTAGCAAATGGCTACGTCGGCTCCATTCAGAAGTTAGACTCAGTTAGCCAGTCAAGATATATCTTGAAGGATTGCCTCTTTCAGGGTTCACAGCATAAAGACATGCATCTATCATTACAGTTATCATACAGAGTATTTTTCATTCCCCTGAAAATCCTGAGTCTGTTATTTTGAAAGCCAAATTTACCCAGAGTTTACTCTCACAGAAAGCAAGTTGTAGTTTGTGAGTATATGGACAATGACCCTAGTTCCAGTTCTGGCCACAGTATCTTATCAACATTAGCACTCAAAGCTGCCGATGGCCACATGAGAGCCACCACATCTAATTAGCATCAAAATAATGGGGCTGCCTAGTCCATAAAACCTATAGGCAAGTTGTTGAGTTAGCAGAGCCAGCATATACACTAATCATTTCTAGAATTAACAATTTTGGGTTCACTGATTTGTATAGAACAAGGTCAGGGATAGCAACTCCCCTAGGGAAACCAATTCCCTAGAAGAAGCTTTCCACTGGAATAGTATAAACCTTGAGGTTCTGTAGCTCAGTGGTGCTTGGTTCTACTTTAATGGTGACTGCTGTGACCCTGCCTTCTGAACTCTTGAAGGTCAGGTCTCTGGCTGCAGATTCTGGACTGCACTCTGGATTCAGTCTATGTTGATGCCTGGGTTGCTGCCAGGAAGAAAGGCTAAAGTACTGTGGCCTTCTATCCTTACCCCAAAGAAATAAATGTGCATGATAGGGAGGGGGTGGATATCGATAAGCGGGTTCAGTCTAGATAAATTAGACAATTTTGTGTTGGGTAATCTTCTTATGTTGGATAATTCCATAATGAATATACATCATTTAAAAAGGCTTCCGCTGGTCAGTTTCCAATTATGGTCAAAGTCAAGGAGGCCGAAGACCATGTTTTTCACAAAGTCATTTACTGCTCATAGCTTTGACACAAAGCAAATGTCTAGATCTTCTGGGCTATGCTGTTGACCAATCCCAAACTTTATAGCTAATTAGAAAAAGAAGATGACACTGCTGTTCCAAAACAAGCCAGTCTCTTTTGTCACAAGAGCTCATCTATTCTTGTTCTTTCTGCATTGAGTCTGCTCCTTTTGGTACCTGCTCCTCCTCTATGACATGTGCTGCTAGAGGGGCTTGTCACCCTAAGGGAAGGAACATAAGTTTAAGCGGGCCAATCAGAATATTGACCATAGAATCCAGTCAATCAGAGACCCTTTCTGGGGTTTACAGTGATTGGGGAGACAAAGGGTCTCTCACTTCTCTGAGATGCACTGTAAGGACCTCCAAAGGAGCTCCTGGAACCATCTTTGCTAGTTGGGAGAAAGGGTGCAGGAAAAGGAATTCACCCTGAAGGGAAACAGGGCAGAGAGATGGTGGGGTGGGGGGGAAGAAAAGATACTGGAGTCTCCTTGAAACTTGGATCTAGCCAGGCTGAAAGTCAGACTCACCCCTGGACTTTTGAGTTCCATGAACTCATAAATTGCATTTTTCCTGGATGTGGCTTCAGCTGGGTTTCTGCTCCTTAAAAATGACCATGCACAGAGGTTAGAGAAAAGGTAGGACCATTGGTGTCTTTGTGGAGAAATATCAGAACTCCCCAATCATCAGGCCCCCCTGTAGGAAAATGAGTTTAGTGGGAATGGCCACATAAGCCACCAAAAGGGAAGACTTGGATGCTTCCTTCAGCTGCTAGAAGCAACTGAAGTCCCTCTATTAAAAAGCTTTGCCTTGAATGAAGCATCATTTTTTGTTAGACTATCAAAGGCTCTGGAAGGGATAGTACATTAACACAGATTCCATGGCATGATGGCTTGGTTGTGGCTGTTTTTCCTTGTCAGAGTCATGTGCACCTAAATTGCTGAGTGCTTGGGGTGCAGAGATGGAGGGGTGCTGAAACCGGACTGAGCAAAGGTGAATGGGAGGTGGCCTTGAGAATAAATGCATTCCCTCCCAGGTTTAGCATGAGGTGGCTCCTAGCAGAGGCACGGTGCCTTTGGCATCATTCTAACTCTAGGATCCCAGGAGAGGGCAGGGAATATGCCCCTCAGGCTGGGGAAATACCCTTGCCATCACCCTCTCAATGTCCAATCCGAATGAGTGAATCTATTGAAGGAATTGCCAATGTACTGGTAGATCCCTGGGGTGTCTCGTGGGCACCTCTTAAATAATACTGGATTTGTGGCATCTATTCCACCTACACAAAGGGCCGGTCCTCATTACTTGGTGATCACTGCAGGTGTAACCATCTATGTTGGGGCTGCAATTGTGAACATGCTTCTGCTCTCCCCTGTGGGTGAGTGTGTGACTGTTTTTGCTTGAGTGAAATCTTTTCTTGGGATCCAACTGAACCTGCAGGCTGTTCTTGACTGACTCTTGCCTATTGAGAGAAGCTATTTCTTGTGGGAAAACATGTCATTTAGAAGCAAGGACTAATTTCCTAAAGGAAAGTCACAAAAGACTCTACCTCTCAGGAAGTGAGTCCTTCTATGGTTCTTCCTCATTCCTCCCTTCTCCCATGCCACGAGGCCACAATTAAAAAACTGTGAGAGAACGTTAGAAATATTCCTTCTGAACTTTAATTACAAACTCCACACTTGGGTCCTTTGAGGCTTACACAGGCAGTCCACAGTCATTTTTTTCCTGGAACTTGGAATCAATTTCCCCACTAAATCATTGTTGGTAAGGTGCCCAGTCTATCCCATAGTGTTTGCAATGATCACATGAATTATAGTGCTAATAATCCTCAACCAGGATTATTTGGCTGCAAGCAACAGAAAAAGATTGTGACAAAAGTTAGCAAGAAAAAGGAAAGTATTAGAAAGACATTGTGTTGGAAAGACATTGAGAGGGAGGGCTGTATCAGGTAGGGTTCAGCCAAGGGAGAGGGTGGCAATGATTATTATGGAATAAGGGATATAGTAGAAATTAGACCTCACAACTGTAGGTAGAACTGGGGAAGTGAGGTCCAGTGAGAGGAGTAAGAGATTCAGAGAAAAGTCATTAACCAGGCCTCTTGAAAAACTGATGTGGGTGGACAAGTTGGAGCTTGCAGGGGCATCAGGAAGCCAGGCATACCCAGTGCTGGAGAGGAACCATGAGGAGGGGCTGGTGGAGAGTCTATGAAGGGCTACCACCACTTTGGGGGTGGACTTGCCGTTGGTCAGCAGGACTGGCAGTTAAGGGAAACTGGTGACTGCAGAGCAGGGTGGAGAGAAAGCCGGCTGGAACCTGCTGGCATTTCTGCCTGTGTCTCTTGCTGCATTTAACCACAAGGACCTGCAGAAAGTAAAGGTTGCTGAGTCATTTCCGCGTTTTGTGTCTGGTATAAATCCTTCTTTTTGCTAAGTCTAACTTGAAAACATATAGGGAAGGGGATTCTGTGAAAGAGAGTTGCAGCTTAGCCAAGTTTACACAGGAAGCTTGCAGAATCAGAGGAAAAACCACACTACCAAGACCTGGAGGGAAAAGTTCCTAGGACAGATGGGTCTCAGCAGCAGGAATTTGGGGCTAGCTCCAGGCATGATTCAGCTCCAGCTACCTTCTGTCACTGCACTCAAAATCCAGGTTTCTGGGAGAGTGGCTGTTGGTTGACCTGAGCAGAACCAGCTCTTTTGGTCAACTAGAGTGCTGTGATTTGCAGCCTGCCTGAACTACTTGGGAGAGGGAGAAGGGGCTCCCCCAAGGAAGATATGCTTGCTGGACTGAAAGAAAGGGAGTCCATTCATGGATCTTTCCACCATTGTTCTAGAGAGAAAACTCACTGAAATTTTCAGTTTTATTATAATTCAGCTCCTGCCATGGAAAGACAGGGTTTCTTCCTCCTTCTTCAGAAGCCACAGCCAAGGTATGTCACTGGACGGCAGATTTAGCATTTACAATGGCTTTGACAGGCTGGGCAAATGGACAAAATCAAATGGAAATAATCATATGCTACAGAAATCAACTGTGCAAAACACTTCATATGGAAGATATTTAGAAGCTTTGGTGTCGGGAGGGTCAGTTCAGTCAACAGGAGAACGAGGTCATTAGAAGTTTCATGCCTTTCAGAGCCCTGTTATAAAACGCTGGTATTCAGGACCAGACCGTGGGCAACCCTACTCTAGTACATGAGTCAGGCCCCTTGCAGAGGGCAGGATGTGGGGGAAAAGTGGACCTGGAACTAGGAGACAGCTTTGCCATAGGCCTATGCCCCTGGGCTGGATATCCTAGCACTCTTGTCTCTTTCCTGACTGTGAAACAAACGACTGAACGTGTACTGCTCTGATGTTCTGTGATTCTGTGAGCCCTTGGTGTTCACTTCTGGGACCACATGGTGGTGGGTGGACATCAAAAGAGGGAAAGCAGTAAAGAGAGAGAACTTGAAAATGTGTCCTAGATTTAGGAAATGGGTCAGGGAAGGTTTTGGGAGGGTAAACACTTTAAAATATGAAAGGGTTGCCTCACGGATTAAAGAAAACAGTTATCCTACTTCTTGCACGGGTGACCTGGGTTTTCACTTGAACATAGCAAAGAATGTTCTAAGAGGTAGCCCTCCTTGTGAAGTAGTAAGATCATTGTCTTTGGGGGTATTCCAACAAAGGCTCGGTGACTCCCTCTCTGGAATGCCCATGGAGGAGGTCAGATCAGGTGGCCTTCTTAGATGAATATCTTTCTCAGAAGGTCATTTAGCACTGAATATGTCAGCTAACAGCGCATGGGTCAATATGTATTAAGCCCCTGTTGTGTGCCAAAGGAGGTTTCTGCGGCTTGGGAAGTCAGTAGAGGAATATAAACACACACACACACACACACACACACACACACACACACACACACACACACACACACACACACACACACACACACACACACACACACACACACACACAGAGAGAGAGAGAGAGAGAAAGAGACACATCCAAACTCCCTACCTCCTTTTGCAGTTTGGGTTTCTGGGAAATAGATTCTGAGCAGGAGGTTTGCATGCAGGATGATTCTTGGGGAGTGTTCTTGGGCTGAACACCTGGAGGAGTTAGGTAGGCAGGTCGGGCAGAGGGAGAAGTCAGCTTGTGATGTGGTTGCAACAAAGGCCTTAGCCAACTCTGTGGAGAGCTCTGGGGCTGGAGGTGAGGCTTTAGAAATTTTCCAGATTGGGGCAAGAGGATGTATTTATCAGATTTCTCCAGAGAAATAGAATCAACAGGACTGTGTGTGCACACCCACGTGTAGCTGCCCCCAGAGAGGGGTGTAATCTTTGATAAGGCAGCCCCCTGGCAGCTGAGGGAGCCAGTGCCTTGGGCAGATCTGGACAACACATCCCAACACCTGCTATGCCTCCTTCAGGCTCACTCAAGCCCCTGCCCCCTTTCATCTGGCAAGTGTTCTCTTTCCTGACTGGCATCCACTCGCCAGACCAGGAACTGTGCCTCCCCACACCTCAGGCCTGGGACATTACAGTTCCCCATCCAATCCGTTATTTTGTTGTTTGAAGGAGTTTCCTAGAAGCATACTTCCTCTTTCCCAGCTCTCTGGTCAATCTGAGAACATGATGACTTCTTAAAGACAAGACCTTCTGCCTTTTCTCTGGCCTGCCAACAGTTTTGATTTTTTGAAAGAAGGCTTAAAATATTGTTGACTGTGAAGAGCCTCATCTGGAAGAACCCACTGGTGGTAACAAGCTTCCCACAAAGAAATGATCCCTGACCTCAGTTGTTTTGTGGATAGGTCTCAGCTGGGCCATTTCCCCTCCAGTGAAAGTTGCTAATGATTGCAACATTCCACCACGACTATCCTGCTGTCTCCTTCCTCCCTCCCTCCCTCCCTCCCTCTTCTCCAGTTGTCTGGAATCAAACGTGAGATTCTAGCCCAGGAAGCGCCAAAGAAGGAGGAAAGAGAGAGAGAGCAAGGTGAGGTGACCCAAAGTCATTTAGTTAAAGCAATTTCCTAAGATCCCTATTCCAAGGCTCAGAATGTGGTCTGTGTACCAGCGTTCTCAGCAAGCCTGTTGGATATGCAAATCATAGGCCCCACCCACCCCAGTCCTGCTGAATCACAGCCCCTGCAGGTGGGGACCAGGAGTCTGTGTTTCACAAGCCCTCTAGGTGATTCTCGTGCATGCTCAAGTTTGGGAGGCACTGTAAAACCTGTTTCCTCCTAACCATACTTTGGAAGTAGCTTAAGTAGAGTCGGCAACTGGTGATTATGCAGAGAATTTAGGGGAGCAGACAAATATGCCCCTCGCATCCCAGTAAGAGTCATCTACTCCGTCACACCTGCATCTGCTACCTGTGCCTAAAATCCCCTTGTTAAAGCAAAACTGTGGGTTGCCATTCTGTCTCTGTTAAAAAGCAACCATTCTAACCCTTTCAACATACCATCTACTCCACCCTTTTCTTCTCCCTTTTCCTGCTCAAGGATAATGAAAACAGGTATTCCACAAACTGGGGTGGGTAGTAGCTGTGGTGGTGGGGGGGCTATTTTAGACTCAAGATGCTCAAATCCCACGGTACTGACCCTAGGTGACAATTGACCTTAGCTTATTGGTCACATACTACGGGCATAAGGACCTACCTATTGCCTTACATCTGGCCCTGTTCTAACATCTGTCTAGACCCTAAGACCCTGGAGTTTATGACCTGACATTCGATGTTAAAGCAGTCTATTTTTTAACAGTAATAAAATCAGCGTTTAAAAGTTCTTTGTATTTTCTTGCATGTAAGGGGAAAGCAACTAATTTATACTTAAGTTTCCCTAAGTGTTTTAAAAGCATGCTGGGAAACACACCACAGTCTTATGTGCCTAATTATTTTCAAAGGGAACCACTCTGAAGGTTGGGAACTCATTCCCTGCAGCCTCCTGGTGTCAAGCTCCTTCAGCCAGCCTTCCCAGCAGGGTGTGGCCTGTGAGGTGGACTGTGACAGCAGCTCTCCTTGCCAACATCCAGGTGAGCCACTGTCCAGAGGGTCTCAGTTAACACCCAGCCTGATACTGGCACTCAAAGATGGTAATTTCTAGGTTGGTGATGATTTTGTTCCTACATAGCACCAGCTGAATAGAAATCAACTGCCCCCACTAGGTGAACTGACAAGCTTTGTGTTGCAAGGGCTCCCTCTGAAGAATGTTGGGCTGGTTGTTAAACCAAGGGATGCACGAACCATTCAAAAAGGGGTGAACTGAGCTTGTCAGTTCAGTTCAGCAGCTGCATCAGGTATTTCAAATTCAGAACCTGAAACCTGGAATCAGGCCTTAAAGATTCTCTCCCTGCCGCCCACTCTCTGTGTTCCTGGATAATGTCTCTGGTTTCCCTTTGATCCAATGACAATTATCAGGCAGCTTCGGAGACAATTCCGTAATGTTGCTATGAGCTTTCAAGCTCTTTTCAGAAACTTAGTCTAACTGGTGCTTTAGAGTGTTCTGGGGCAAAAAGATTCAGGTTCTTTGGGAAAATAGCTTTTGGAAAGATAGTATAGGAAATGATATGTAAAAAGCGGCATGCTGGAGTTTTGCCCAAGGCTGTCTCTCAGCTGTAGGCTGGTAGGAAGAGGAGGAAGACAGAAGTGTATTTCCACTTGTGTATTTCCACTTATGGATGTGCAGTATGTCACGTCACTATGGGAGGAAGCTTATGGTATTCTGTCCAATTATTTGGAGGTGGCCACATAAGCAACCTTTACTCCGTGGAGCACTGGTTTCCAAATATCCTTTTGTTTGTCGGAGACCTGAAGCTTCCCTCTGAGATGCATTCCTGAGTCCTCTGCATCGTGCAAAGAGAACCCCAAGCCACACAGACTCCTGGGGCTGGTGGAAGGTGGGAGAACCCTGAAGATCCACTTCAGTAGCCGCTCAAATGGGATATCAGGCTTGTCCCCTCATTCTCCATTCTCAGCCATGTTGCAGAAAGGTAACCGGTCACCAGTTCTCTGGGGGCACCTAGAATATTCCAAATTGTGTGAGATGGCTGTATGAGTGTTGATTCCATCTTTTTCATCAGCATTTCTTTTTGAAACTCAATTTTTGACAGTGGCTGGGAGAAAAACTAAAGAAGTTACATAAAGAAGTTGGAAATTCGATTGCTACTGTGTAATCTACTGCCCAATACTTGCTGCAACCCACTTGCACTAAGGGTACAATTATATGCTATGTAGTACAGAACAAGAAAATGTTGTATAATTCTTTTTCTGCTTTCAAATAATTAAGGTATCTTTATCCTTAGATGTGAGTGTGGGTGCCTACTATCTTTTCTGGGGAAAGACTGTCCTCACTGAGGATAGATCCTTCCGAATTTTTTGCTTCTCTTATTAAATGATGGCAACGAGAGATCCTAGGCATTTTATCACCTCAGGTTCCCAGATTTCTTTTATATGTTTACAAGTGTGGAGATAAAAAAAATAATGGAAAGATAGAGGAGACAAAGGTGTCAATAACAGAGGGCAAAGAAAGAATAGAAAGGCTTGGGAGAACGCTAAAGCAAAACCCTCCATGACCATACATGGGCTGAAGAGTTTCAACGCAAGGAATGACAAGGTGTTGTGCTGAAAGATCTAAAGGGAAAAAAGGATAAACAGCTAGAAATCTGGCCATTATGAACAAGTGAAAAAGAGGACAAATTGTAACTTCCTCTTGGTTTTCTTTAAAATGTCATTTAGTGTTTATCTTATAAGTGCCATATTTTAAAATATTTCTAAAGGTAGCTGTTAAAGAGTATTTATTATGACAGGTACTAAGCTGAAAAATAACTTTAATTGATCTTCTAAATGAAAGGTGTGTGTTTCAGGGGACCCTCAGAACTCCCGAATTAAATATACTTGGTGGAGTTCTAGACAGCAGTCCTCACGCTGCAGCTCCATCAGAACCATCTGGAGGGCTTGTTAAAACACAGATTTCTGGACCCCACCCTCAGGTGGCCTGGTCTGGGGTGGGGCCCAGAAATTGCTTTGCTAACAAATCCTCGGATGACACTGATACTTTTGCTGTGCCTACAGCCACACTCTGAGAACCACTACATTAGGGAACTATTTCTAAAGGGCAAGAAATGCTCTCAAGATCTGAATCTCCACAGAAATTAATAAAGGGATGATGAGTATAAGAAAAATTCATTTATTATTTTTGAATCCTCAATGAGAATGTCTATTCTGCCTCCAATGCTTTTCCTTGCTTTGGCTTCTTACATTTCCAGATCCCTTGATGATTTTCAGGTGTTGAGTGTACATTCTAGGCAGTGATCTGCAACTGAATTTAGGCTTTGCACATTTATAAACACCCAGGATGTCACTCATCACTTATCTTTGCTTGTGATGGTTTTTTGGTCAATGAAAGCCCTTCATTTTCATGATGTCAAATCCATCAGTTTCTCATCTCAAATTCTGTGCTTTTGAGGTTTTGCTTAAGTTCTTCTCTACCCAAATATTACAAAAATATTCTCCCATTGTATCAGTTTCCTAGGGCTGCTGTAATAAAATACCATAAACTGGATAGCTTAAACAACAGAAATTTATCCTCTCACAGTTCTGGAGGCCAGAAGTCAAAGTGTTGGTGGGGCCTTGTTCTCTCTGAAGACTTGAGGGGAGAATCTGCTCCATGCCTTTCTCGTAGATTCTGTGTTGTCAGCAGTCCTCGGTGTTCCTTGGCTTGCAGCTGCGTCGCTCCAGTCTCTGCCTCCATTGTCTCATGGTGCCCTCCCTGTGTGTCTGTGTCTGTGTCTCAGTTTTTTTTCTTATAAGGACACCAGTCATATTGGGTTAGGGTCCACCCTAATCTTAACTTCATTACATCTGCAAAGACCCTATTTCCAAATAAAGTCACATTTGCAGGTACCAAGGGTTAGGAATTCAACATATCTTTTGGGGGGACACAATTCATACAACACCTGCATTTTCTTCCATTAGCTTTATCATTTTCCCTCTCATTTTTATGTCTATAATTATAGTGGATTGAATTATGTCCCCCCAAAATTCACCAACACTTGAATTGTGTCCCCCAGGTTTTATGTATTAGAAACTTGGCCCCCACTGTGACTGTTAAGAGGGTGAGAGATCCTTTTATGATCGTTGGAAGGTGGAGCCTTGAAGAGGTGATTGGATTGTAGGACCATGCAGTAGTGAATGGTTTAAAAATGGTGGTCAGGGGCGTGGTTCTGAGGGCTTTAAAAGAAGAGGAGAGTCTGTCTTTCTCTCTTGCTCTCTCTGCTTCCATCATCTTGCAATGTGAGACCCCTGGGTCACTGTTGCCACCACCAGATGGACTTTGGACTCCCCAGCCTGAGAAACTGTAAGCAATAAATGTCGTTTTTCCTTATAAATTACCGAGTTTCAGGAATTCTGTTATAGCAACACAAAATGGACTAAAATAATAATCCAACTAAAGTCACCACTGCAAAGGGAGTGAGGTTTATGCTCTCCAAATGGTGAGACAGTTTTCCTGATATTATCTGCTACAGTGTAGTACCCAGACTGGCAACATGAACATCACTTGGGATCTTGCAAATTCTTGCATTCCACCCCATTTCTACTAATCAGAAATTCTGGGGATGAGGCCCAGCAGCCTGCATTTAACATGTCTCTCCAGGGGATTCTGGTTCACATGCATTTGAAAACCACAGTACTAAGCAATTCATTTTTTCTCCACTGATTTGCAATGCTACCTTTAACTTTTCTTTTTAAATTTATTCTTAATTGTTCATATTTGTGGGGTATGATGTGTTGTCTCAATACACGCATATGTTGTACAATGATTCGCTTAGGGCAGATAGCATATCTGCTTTGTCTGGTTTTAAGTTTTCATATATAGATGTGTTTGTGTTTGAACACCCATTTCTGATTTGTTGGTTATTTTGTCTGTTCTTAGACCAGTACTTTGCAATACTTGGCTTTTTAATATGTCCTAATATTGGTAAGGTAAGTCTCTTCTCTTTGCTTTTCTTCTTTAAAAATTGACTTAGCTTTTTGTGAGCCTTTATTTTTCCACTCAAGAATGATTTTATTAAGATCTTTATTTTTTAAAGTCAACAATGATTTTATTAAGATCTTCTAAAATCTCTGCAGGATTTTTAAAAATGTTATCAAACGTATAGATTAAGAGTATCATTTTAATATCAAGTCTTCCAAACCATGAATATTACCTTTCCAGCTTTTTAGGTATTCTTTTATGGTTTTTAATAGCATCAAAATAATGTGTCCATAAAAATCTCATACACTCTTTTCTGTAGGTTAAATCTTGGATATAATAGTTTCTCTTGCTCTTTTCAATGGCATTGTGTTTTTAAAACATGACTATATGATCAAGGTGGATTTTGCTGGTATAGAGGCACTCACTAATCTTTGTAAGTTGAATCTTGTGTTTGGCAACATCCCTGAACTCTAGTTTGTTGAGTCTTTTAGGTTTTCTAAATCATCTGTAAACAATAAAAATTTTGCCTTGTATCTTCCAATCCTTATACCTTTAATTCCTTTCCCTTTTTTATTGTGGAAGCCTGTACTAAGTTGAAAGCAGTAATAATAGCAAGCATCCTTGTCTTGTTCTTGAGTCTAAAGCAAATGCATCTAGGTTTTCTCCATTAATTGTGATGTGGCTTTTTGAAAGATATTCTTTATGAACTTGATGAGGTTAACACACTCTAAGTTTGAATAAACTATTACTCTTGTTTTCTTGTACCTAGTGTTGCTGTTGATACTCTGATATCAATCTGATTATTGTTTTTATATGGATGGGTTGCCTTCTCTCTCTAGTAGATTTTATATTATTCTCTTTGTCTTGGAGGTTTTTAAATTTTACAGTCATGTGTCTAAGTGCTGTTTTATTATTGCATATTCTACTTTGCACTCTATTATCCTTTTCAATCTCAAAGAGATTTTTAATTATAGAAAATTTTAATCATTAAAAAAGTCTGTTTTTTTCTCTCTCTTTTTGAACTCATTCTGTATCTCTATCTGTTACATTTCTTACCTTTTTATGCATATTTTGATATTGCTTCACACCTCCCATGTGGTTTGAGTTGTTCTTCAACCTGACCTTGGAGCACATTAATCTATTACCCAGCTATTTTCATTCTGTTCTTCAACCCATTATTGAGTTCTTTATTTCAATTATGACATTTTTTCATACTTGATATTTCTCATTGGTTCTTCTTGTAGATTAATAACTGCAGTAATTCTGCTTTGATTTTTATGATTTTTATGGGTTGTTTAGTTTGTGTTTCTCTTATAGATGTAGTATTCATCAGCTAGTATGGTGTGTGTGTGTGTGTGTGCTTATATTCCCCACAGTGGTTCCTGACCTTGGCTCTATATCAGAACCACCTGGAGAGTTTTCAAAAATAGTGATACTTGGATCCCATCCTCAGAAATTGGATTTAATTGGTCTGGGTGTGACCTGGGAAACCAGGTTTTAAAAAAATCTCTCCAGGTGATTCTCATCTGTAGCCAAGGTTAAGAATCACTTCAGCTTCCAGTATCAGCTACTTTGGCTACTAAAGTGTTCCTGGGGAAAGGGGCTAAAGTCCTAGCCCTAGGAGTTAAGGGAGGGGGAGTTGGGAGTGGGGACCTGCTTCAGATGAGAGAGCCACTGGGGCTACTAACTTTCTGATATGAGATTTTTCTGTTTGCCACCCACTCACCAGGTGACTCTATCCCTTCACCTCATTCACAGGAACTTACTTATATTTTCCAAGAATGTTATGTGTAGGTTGTAGTAATCCTATACTTGGGGCATGGCGGAGTTTAGAAAAGAGGGTAAACAGAGACAGTAAAGACTATCTTCCAAAAAACAGCCCCTGATATGTTTGCGCTGGTTATAATCTGTTTTGTCCTTCAGCCAGACTTGAATGGTGCCCTCATAATACCCCTTGCTGCCCACACTGGGCTTGTGCTGACATTTTTTCTGCTTTGCAGAAAATGGAGCAGATAATGGTTCATCTAGAACAGCATGGGAAAAGGTAAGAGCATAACTAAAAAAAAAACATTTTCAGCCTATTTTTCCGTCCATGGTGCCATGCCCTCTTTTGCTTTCTTACAATGCCTTTATCTCCACAGTTAATAATTTCTTTCAATTACCCCTAATTTCCTCTCATCTGTGGCAACTCCACAGTTGGTTTGGGGGAAGGAGCCAGTTTCCCAAGATAGGGCTGGAGGAAATTGTCCTGCTATGAAATACAGTAGAAAATTGTTATCCACTCCGAAAAACATGAAATTGGATCCTTACCTCAAACCATATAAAAAATGCAATTCCAGATGAATTAATCTCAAAAAAAAAAATTACTATTGATAGAAAATCTAGGTGAATATCTTTGCCTAATTTTGGTATCAGGGCAATGCTGGCCTCATAGAATGAATTTGGAAGAAAGGCCTCTGTTTCAATTTTTTAAAATAGTTTGAAAAGAATTGGTATTAATTCCTCTTTAAAGGTTTGGTAGAATTCAGCAGTGAAGCCATCTGGTCCTGGGCTTTTCTTTGTTGGGCGACTGCTGATTACTGCTTCAAACTTGTTGCTTGTTATTGGTCTGTTCAGGTTTTCTCTTTCTTTCTGGTTCAGTTTTCCTGGTAGTTTGTATGTATCCAGAAATTTATCTATCCATTTCCTTCAGTTTTTCAAATTTGTTGTCTTATAGTTGTTCATAATAATCTTTAATAATTCTTTGTATTTCTGTGGTATCAGTTGTGATGTTGCCTTTTTCATTTCTGATTTTTATTATTTGAGTCTTCTCCCTTCTTTTTTAAGTTAGTCTGGCTAATAGTTTGTCTACTTTATTTATTTTCTCAAAAACCAACTTTTTGTTTGTCAACCTTTTATATCATATTTTGGGTCTCTGTTTCATTTAGTTCTGCTCTAATCTTAATTATTTCTTTCCATCTACTTATTTTGGGATTAGATTGTGCTTGTTTTTCTAGGACTTTGAGGTGTAACATTAGGTCATTTGTTTGAAGTCTTTCTGTTCTTTTGATGTAAGCATTTATTGCAATAAATTTCCCTCTTAGTACTGCTTTTGCAGTATCCCACAGGTTTTGGTATAATGTGTCTTTATTGTCACTAGTTTCAAGAAATTTTTAAATTTCTTCTTGGACCCATAGATCATTCAGGAGCATGTTGCTTAGTTTCCATGTGTTTGTATGGTTTCCAAAGTTTTGCTTGTTATTGATTTCTAGTTTTAATCCATTATGGTCTGAGAAGATACTTAAAATGATTTCATTTTTTTATAATTTGTTAAGACTTGATATGTGACCTAATATGTGACTTATTTTGGAGAATATTCCATGTGCTGATGAGAAGAATGTATATACTGTGGTTAGATGTCTGCCAAATGCAATTGGTCTAAAGTGTAGTTTAAATCCTGTGTTTCTCTGTTGATTTGTTGCCTAGATGATCTGTCCAATGTTGATAGAGGGGTGTTGAGATCCCCATCCAGGGATGCAAGGATGGTTCAACATATGCAAATCAATAAATGTGATACACCACATCAACAAAATCAAGGACAAAAACCATATGATCATCTCAACAGATGGAGAAAAAATATTTGAAAAAATTCCACATCCGTTAGTGCCGTTGGTTAGAGCAGGGTGTTGATAACACCAAAGTCAAGGGTTTGGATCCCCCTACCAGCCAGCTGCCCAAAAAAAAAAAAAAAAAAAAATTCAACATCCATTTATGATAAAGACTCTGAACAAATTAGGTATAGAAGGGAAGTATCTGAATACAATAAAAGCAATATGTGACAAACCCACTACCAATATCATCCTGATTGGTGAAAAGCTGAAAGTTTTCCTTTAAGAGTAGGAACAAGAAAGGTACCCACTCTCACACTCCTATTCAACATAATATTGGAAGTATTAGCCAGAGCAATCAGGCAAGAGAAAGAAATAAAGTACATCCAGACAGGAAAAGATGAAGTCAAACTGTCTCTGTTTTCAGATGACAAGATCCTATATATATTAAAAACCTAAAGACTCTATTAAAAAACTCTAAAAACTGATAAACGACTTCAGTAAACTTACAAGATTAAAAATTAACATGCAAAAATCAGTAGTGTTTTTATACTCCAATAATGAGCTAGCAGAAAAAGAAATCAGAAAAATGAAAGCTAGCACATTTACAATAGTCACCAAAAAAATAAATAAATAAAATACCTAGGAATCAATTTAACCAAGGAGGTGAGAGAGCTCTACAGCAAGAACTGCAAGTCACTACTGAAGGAAATTAAAGAAAACATAAACAGGTGGAAAGACATTCCATGCTCTTGGATTGGAAGAATTAACATTGTGAAAATGTCCACACTACCCAAAGTCATCTACAGATTTAATGTAATCCCATCAAAGTACCAATGACATTCTTCACAGAAGTAGGAAAAACAATCCTAACTTTCATATGGAACAACAAAAGACCCCCAATAGCCCAAGCAATCCTGAGCAAAAATAAATAAATAAGGAAATAAATAATAAAGTCAAAGGTATAACACTACCTGACTTCAAATTGTACTACAAAGCTACAGTAACCAAAACAGCATGGTACTGGCATAAAGACATACACTCAGAGCAACAGAACAGACTAGAGAACCCAGAAATCAACCCACAGACTTACAGCCTACTGATCTTTGAGAAGGCTTCCAGGAGCACATTTGGGGAAAGAACTGCCTCTTCAATAAGCAGTGCTGGGAAAACTGGACATCCATCTCTAAAGGAATGAAACTAGACTTGTACTTCTCACCATATACCAAAGTCAACTAAAAATTTATTAAAGACTTTTACCTGAAAATATAAAACTCACTCCTAAAAGAAAGCATAGGGGAAACACTGCAGGAAATAGGATCAGGCAAAGACTTTATGAATAAGACCACAAAAGCACAGGCAACAAAAGAAAAAATAAACAAATGGGATTATATCAAACTAAAAAGCTCCTGCACAGCAAAAGAAAGAGTTAACAGAGCAAAAAGATGATGTAGAGAATGGGAGAAAATATTAGAAAACTATGCATCCAACAAGGGATTAATATCCCAAATATACAAGGAACTCAAACAATTCATCAGTAAAAAACAAAATAATCCAGTTAAAAAATGGGCAAAGGAGCTGAATAGACATTTCTCAAAGGAAGACACACAAATGGCCAACAGGTGTGTGAAAAAATGCTCGACATCACTAGTCATCAGGGCAGTGCAAATCAAAACCACTTTGAGATATCATCTCACCCCTTAGACTTTGAGATATCATCTCACCCCTTAGACTGGCTATCATCAAAAAGACAGAATAACAAATGCTGGTGAGGATTTGGAGAAAGGGGAACCTCCTACTGTAGGTGAGACTGTAAATTAGTGCGGCCATTATGGAAAACAGTACGGAGTTTCCTCAGACAACTACAGGTAGAGATGCCATGCAATCTAGCAATCCCACTGCTGGGCGTATACACGAAGGAATGGAAATCATCATATCTAAGGGATACCTGAATTCCCACATTTATTGCAGATCTATTTACAATAGCCGAGAGTTGGAACCAACCTAAATGTCCATTGATGGAAGACTGGATAAGGAAAATGTGATATATATATACACAATAGAATACTACTCAGTCATAAAAGAGAATGAAATTCTGCCATTCACAGCACTATGGATGAACTTTGAGAGAATAATGTTAAGTGAAAAAAGCCAGGCACAGAAAGGGAAATCCTTCATCAGTGGGAGCCAAGCAAATAAACAGATAAACAACAAAAGAAAGAAAGATACAACAATCACAATAATTCATTGAACTTTCAAAAGGAGAGAACAGAACTGAGGCCACCAGAGGTGGGTAAGTGGGAGGGGAAGGAGGGGTTAGCGAGAAATCGGTAAAGGGCCACAAAAATGATTACATTGTGTAATGATGAATATACTAATTATCCTGATTTGGTCATCACGTATTGCACACAGGTACTGACATTCAACACTGTACCCCACAGATATGTACAATCAATTATGTTTTAATAATAATAAAAAAAATCCAAAAAACGTTTGCTCTGTGAAAGCCCATTGGGAGAGGATGAAAAGACAAGCTAAAGGTGGGAGAAAATGTTTGCAAACCACCTAGTGAACAAAGGATTAGTATTAAAAATATTTAAAAATGTTTTTCAAACTTACAGTAAAAAACAAACCATCCAATGAGATGGGCAACAGATGAAAAAATTCACTGAAGAGGATATACAGATGGCAGATAAGCACATGAAAAGATGTTCAACATCATTAACCATCAGGTAAATGCAAATTTAAACCTCAGTAAGGTATTATTACATACTTCTCAGGATGACTAAAATAAAAAAAAAATACAACAGCAAGTGCTGGTGAGGATGCAGAGAAACTAGATGCTCATACATTGCTGGTGGGAATGTAAAACAGTTTAGCCACTTTGGGAAATTATATGTTAATTTCTTATAGAATTAAACTTGCAGTTGCCATACAACCCAGCAATTGTACTTTTGGGAATTTATCCCAGAGAATGAAAACTTATGTTCACACAGGAGCTTCTCCACGAATGCTCATAGGAGCCCTATTAATAATAGTCAAAAACTGAAAACAGCCCCGATGTCCATCAATGGGTGAATAGTTAACAAGTGAACTAGTTTGGCATGCAAAATCCCCATCTCAACATCTTCTTTTAGAGGTATCTGAACTAAGACACATGTGAAGGAAACTAGCAGTATGAAAATGGAGACCCAGAAAAGCAAATGCAACTCTCCTGAGAGAACAAATAACTCAGTGAAGGAAACACTGTAAAACACCATGATCCCTACAACACTCAAATCAACACTAACAGATTTAACAGGATGTTGTAGCTCTCCAGTAAGAACGAGTTGCTATTTAAACAGAACAGTCAGGGAACAAAACAGAATTCCTGGGAGTTAAATTTGTAATTGGCAAAATAAAAACAGAAAAGTTCAGTAATTGAACTTGAAGATAAGGTCAGGAAATTTCCCAGAATAAAGATGAAAAAGATGTATTGCCTTCTCTTCTGATGAAAAGAACAGTTGAGCACCACGCAGAATCAATTCAGGAGCTCCACTGCCACCTCTCAGGTCTGTTTTCTTCTGCTGTCATTCACTCCTAAGTATTCTCCGCTCTTCACGGCGCTTTCCTCTTAAGCAATGAATCCTTTAGAACTCTGCCTCTCAGTGTGTAGACCAAGGGTTTCTTTTCTTGTTTTGTGGGGTGTTTTGATTGTTGATTGCTATTTTCATTGTATTTTGATTGGATGATTTGATATGTGTGCTGCCAGCTCTTTAGGACTGGTTGAGATCCTGAGCATGCGAAAGATGTGTGCTTCTTCAGTACATGTTTCTAGCATGATTAGATGGAAGGTATACACACTAGGACTGCATGCAGGGTTCTGCACACTCGTAAATCAAGAGCTATAATTGTGTTGATCCCTTATTCTAAATCCCTACAATTTTTTTTGTCTGCTTGATCTATTAGTTTTTGAGAGCAATGTATTTATAAATGCCACCTCTGAATGTGGATTTGTAAAATTTTACATTAAAATTTTGTCAGATTTTTCAAGTCAGTATCATTAGGCCTTTGCATTTGTATAACAATTCTACTTTTTAGGTAGACTTTTCCTTTTATCATTATGTAATATTCTATTAGTGATCTCCACTTTAAATTGTATTTTATTTGATATTAGTATTACTGATTCACTTTCTTTTGGCTACTATTTATTTGGCTTTCTCCTTATGTTTAACATTTATGTATTTTTTTCATTTTGTTTTTGTTTTAGGTGTGTCTTTTAAATAGCATATAGCAAAATTTTGCTTGTTAAAATTCAGTCCAGGGACTTGTGCTTCTGGGAGGATGGAGAAAGATATATTTTTTCTATTCTTCTGACTAAATAAAATACAATCCCTGGTCATATATATAAAACAAACATAAGACTTCAAAAGGTAGTGAGAAGGCAGGCTGGCTAGAGAATTCGGGACCCAGGGAACAATATGGTGATGAGTTTCCTCTTTTTCATTCTGCCTCATATATCCCAGGCTAGATACTGGAGAAGCCAGCACCTGGAAATACCAATGGGCAGATAAATAAAACCTCAAGAAAAACTTGCTTCTCTAGGCAAAGGCAGCCTAGAAAGACAGAAAAAATTTAGACAACAGCAGCCCTACTTCGGCCAAATACCACAGAAAAAAACTGCATCCCCACTGTCACCATTGCTAGAAAAGTCCCAGTGGGGAACCTAAACTTCAAGATTGTTATGAGATGATTCAACCATTTTGTGTCATCATGTGTCACATGACACCATGTGGTTTTGGACAAGATCAAGTGCAGAGCCTGGACTTTCATCCTTGCTGGATGTTAACAACCTTTCTCCCCTGTGTATTATTCAGTGGATATCACATGGGGTACCACCTATACCTGGCAATATTGAGGCACCTCTGTCTCTCCCCACTAATACGGTGTCAGAGAAGACTTGGTGGTAATTCAGGACTTTCACCACTACTCTGCAGTAATGAGGCTGTCCACTTGCATGGTGCCAGTAGAGGCCATGTGGAGAGCCTAGACTTCTACCCTGACCAGGTGTCGATGAGGCATGCCACCCCACCTGGGTGCCATTGGAGGGTGAGTGGAGAGCCTGAACTTCCAACCCCAACTGGGAGTAAGGAGGTGGCACCGTGTTCACTCAGAGAGTGGTATCAGCAGAGGAAAACACAAGGATTAATTAAAAATTCCTTATCATACTAAGAGCCATGAGTGCCTCAAACTGAATAAGAAAATTCATTTAACAGATCCCAGCACGGAAATGACAAAGATGGTAGATTTATCTGATATTTGACATCATAAAAGTACTCCAATAAGCAATTGTGGACATGTTGGTAACAAATGGAAAAAAAAAAAAAAAAAACCCAAAACAGAAAACGCAAAGAAAAAAGTGTCAGCAAAGAAATAGAAAATGTAAAGAATAAAATGAAAATTGTGTAACTAAAATTTACAATAACTGAAATAAAAAATACTTAAGGGATGAACTCAGCAGGAGAATGCAGAGAACAGGGAAAAGAATTGGTGAAATTAAAGATAGGATTATAGAAATTACCCAGTATGAACAGCAGAGAGAAAGTAGACTGAAAAAAATGAGCAGAGACTCAGGGAGATGTGGGGCCATAAAAAAAAGAGATGTAATATTTGTGTCGTGGGAGTTCTAGAAGGAGAGGAGAAGCAGAGTGGTACTGAAAAAATATCCAAAGAAATAACAGCTGAGGATCCCTAAATCTTACAAAACACATAAACCACTGCTATTCAACACAGTACTGAAAGTTCCAGCCACTGCAATGAGACCAGAAAAAGAAATAAGGAGAATACATATCAGAAAGGAAGAAATAAAACTGTCTCTCTTTGCAGGTGACACCATGGCCTGTGTAGACAATGCCAAAGCGTCTCCAAACACCTCCTAGAACTAATAGGCAAGTTCAGCAAGATAACAGGATACAAGATTAACACACAGAAGTCAATTTTATTTTTATACATTAGCAATGAACATGTGGAAGACAAAAATAAAAAATGTAAAAACATTTAAAATTGCTCAGAAAATGAAATAATTAGGTTTAAACCCAAGAAAACATATATAGGATTTATGTGCTGAAAATTACAAAAGGTTATTTTAAAAAGTCAAAGATCTAAATAAGTGGAGAGATATTCTTCGTTGTAGATTAGAGGAATCAACAGAGTAAAGATGTAGTTCTCCCCAACTTGTCATACAGGTTTAAAGCAATTTCTATCAAAATCCCAGCAAGTTTTTTTTGTAGATATAGGTGAAATTATTCTAAAATTTATATAGAAAAGCAAAAAAACCTAAAATGCATAAAAAATTTTTAAAAAGAACAAGTTGGGAGGAATCATTCTACTCTATTTCAAGACTTGTTATACAGCTACAGCAATCAAAACTGGAATTGGCAGGGATAGTCACAAAAATCAATAACATGTTAGAGAGAACCCAGACATGACCCCACAGAAGTATAGCTAAATGACTTTTGACAAAGGTGCAAAAACAATTCAACGGAAAAAAATTTATTTATTTTTAACAAATGGTCCTGAAGCAACTCTATATCCATAGGTATAAAAATGAACCTTGACCTAAACCTCACATCTTATATAAAAATGAACTCAAAATAGATAATGGATTTAAATGTAAAACATAAATCTATAAAACTTTTAGAAGAATAATCTTCAGGACCTAGGCCTTGGTGAAGAGTTCTTAGACATTGCATCAAAAGCATGATCTATAAAAGAAAAAAAATTCATAAATTAGACCTCATTAAAGTTAAGAACTTTTGCTTTGAGAAAGATCCTGTTAAAAGGATGCAAAGACAAGCCATAGACTGGGAGAAAATATCTATCTGCACACTACATATTTGACAAAGGATCAAATCAGGGTAATTAGCATATCCATCACCTCAAACATGTATCATTTCTTTGTCTTGGGACCCCTTGAAATCGTCTCTTCTAGTGATAAATTGTTGTCAGCTATAGTTCCCTAACTGTGCTACAGAGCACTACAACTTATTCTTCCCATCTAGCCAACATGCTTTTAATGGTTAAACTCAATATTTTGACTACACTTACTTAACTGTGTACATTCCTCACACGATCTAAAACAAGTCAATCTTTCTTCTCCGCCTAAATAGGCAATGATCTTAGAATACTCCTCCTATCTCCTCTTCATCCTATGTTATTTCTGTCTTGTAATTTGGTTCCACATGGTTTTTAAACATGACAATAGTTGTTATTATTAGATACATTAAATTTTCTTTTTAGGTTTATGAGCATATTTTTAACAATTTCTTTACTCCCTTTATCTCTTGCATGCCATCTTTTCTCTCTGGGCATATTTTAACTCTTGATGAAGTATGTTTTTATTTTATTTACTTTTATTTATTTATTTATATTTTTTTGGTGACTCGGCAGTCCAGGGATCCGAACCCCTGACCTTGGTGTTATAACACCGCACCCTAACCAACTGTGCTAACTGGCTAGCCCATGAAGTATGTTTTTAGTAACTCTTTCTTTTCAACCTTTGTATGTGTAATAGTGTATATTTAATTTGCTTTCACTCATGAATGAAAGGCTTAGCTAAGTATAGCATTCTTTTCCCTCCACACCATGAATATATTTTCCCTTTCTCTTCTGGCGTCTATCGGTGATAGTGAAAAGTCAACTTCTTTGTATATAATCTATTTTTCTCATTTCTATAGCTTTTAAAATTTTCTTTTGATATCTCAGTTTCTTCAGTTATAGCATGAAATGTTCAGGTGTAGCATAAGAGAAATCTTTCTAGTGAAGGAATAATTCTGGATCTCGAATGAAGTGATCGTTACACAAATTTACACATAATAAATGGCATAGACCTACATACACATGTTGCACCACTGCTAATTTCCTGGTTTGGGTATTATACTATAATTCTGTAAATTATAACCAATTTAACAATAATTGTGTAAGATTTGTTTATCCCCACCCACCCACCACTTACGACTTTGTATGTTTTTTTCTATCTGAGGCTTCACATCTTGCTTAATTTCCTTAAAAATTGTATTCATTATCTTTCAAATTTAACTTTCATTTTTCCTTCTATTTTCTTGTTCTGTAACTCCTGTTAAACATATATTGCAGCTTATGGATCTATCTCATTTATGCTCAACTTCTTGTCATATTTCCATCTGTTTATCTCCCTGTGCTGGATTCCCCATGGTGGCTGACCAAGCCTTATTGGAATCATAGGCTCTAAGCCTGTTTTTACATTTATTTCTCAACTCTCATAGCAGTTATCAATACCTGAAATTATATTACTTATTTGTTTATGGCTTTATTTTCTTTCTCTACCAACTAGAACATACGTTCCATAGGGACAAGGATTCTGTTTTACACCCTGAAGTGCCTGGTGCAGTGCCTGGCAAAAGGTAGATAATTGAGAAATATATTTTCAGTGACAACAGACTCCTGAGGAGACAAATAATTCAGTGAACAAAGTGGACGATAAAACATCCCTAAAATTAATAGATACATTGGACAAGACGAGGCACCCATACAGTAAATATATCCTGTTATAAAATGAAACATCAGAGAACAGGAAAGAACTTGGGAATTAAATAGGTAATTGGCAAAATAAAAAATTCAGTAGATGACCTTGAAGTTGGTGTCAAAGAAATTTCACGAAATGGAGAGGAAAAAGACATTCTTTTTGCCTTTTGATAAAGAGAACAAATAATCATAATAGAAAATCAGTCTAGTCATTTCAACATTTGATAGATGCATTCCCTTCAAATACCGCTTTTGCTACATCCCACAAGTTTTACTTTCTTTCCTTGTTATTTGCTCCTGAATATTTTATGATTTTTTATGAAATTTCCTTTAAGCAATGAGTCACGTAGAACTGTGTGTCTTTGAGTGTGTAAACATAAAGAGCTTAGTTTGCTTTCCCCCCCCTTCTTTTTTCAGTACTTCCAGGGACATGGGAATTCCAGGGTTAGGCCCAAGCTTGGCACAAATTTATGATCCAATCGCTTGTAAGTGACTCTATTTCTCTTTCCTCATATGGCTTGGGGAGGATAAACAGGCAGGGATTTTGTGTACTCATTCATGGATAGAACTGTATTTTCTGGATCCCTGTGATGCAAGAGACCTGAGGCTTCAAATCCCAAACCTATGTGATCATAAATCCCCATTTGCTTACACATGTATTTGGTCCACATTTCTCCCTCTCTATCTTCAGTTCACTCAGGAACTGTGTAGATCAAATTCATTCATTGCTTTGAACATGGGTTCACTCTTCATTTTTGACACCTTGGGGTTTTCCCATTTTTACTTTTGAGCTCAACAACGTATGTTTAAACATTACTCTTTACCCATGCATGTCTGCATATTGAGTAGTACAGGTGATTCTTATCTAAAGTCAGTTTGACATCTTTACCAGAAGGTATGTAGGCTCTTTCTCTCAGTTCACCAATGTGTTCTTTAGCTATGACCACCTTATTATTCAATGTATTAAGTTGTTTATATTGCATAACATTTTTCTTATTCATTTATTTATAGTTGACAATAATTGCGTATATTTATGGGGTACAATATGGTGTTTTGATCTATGTGTACAGAAAAATTAAACTAATCAACATACCCATCACATCACCAACTTATTATTTTTTTGTGGTTAGAGCATTAAAAATCTATTCTTTTAGCAATTTTGAAATACACGACACATTATTATTAACTGTGGTCACCACGTAGTGCAATAGATCACTAAAACGTGTTTCTCCAGTTTAACTGAAACTTTATACCCTTGGATTAACACCTTCCCTTTCCCAATCTCTTGGTCTTCCCCTGAGCCTCTGGTAAGCACCATTTTATCTGTGTCTATAATATTGACTTTTTTAGATTCCACATATAAGTGAGGTCACATAGTATTTGTCTTTCTGTGCCTGGCTTATTTCACTCAGCATGATATCCTCTAGCTCCATCCATATTATCATGAATGACAGAATTTCCTTCTTTTTAAAGGCTGTATTCTATTATATATAAATACAACATTTTCTTTATCCATTCATTCATTGACGGACACTTAGGTTGCTTCCCCGTCTTGGTTATTGTGAATAGTGCTTAAATGAACATGGGAGTGCAGATATCTCTTCATCATACCAACTTCAGTTCTTTTGAATGTATGCCCAGAAGTGGGATTGTTGGATCATATTGGTAATTCTATTTTTAGTTTTTTGAGGAAACTCCATACTATTTTCCAAAATAGCTGTACGAATTTACATTCTCAATGACAGTATACAAGGGTTCTCCTTTTCTCTACATCCTTGCCAATACTTGTTATCAATCACATGTTTTATAATAGTCATTCTAAAGGGTGTTATCTCATTGTTTTAATGTGCATTTCCCTGATGATTAGAGATGCTGAGCATTTTTTTCATATATCTGTTGGTCATTTGTATGATACCAAAGCCAGACAAGAACACTACAAGAAATGAAAACTATGGGCCAATAAACCTGATAAACATAGATGCAAAAATCCTCAACAAAATACTAGCAAACTGAATTTAACAGCACATTAAATAGATCATTCATCATGATCAAGTGGGATTTATCCCAGGGATGCAAGGATAGTTCAACATACGTAAATCAACAAATGTGATACACATATTAACTAGAATGAAGAACAAAACCCACATAATTAGACGCAGAAACAGCATTTGACAAACTTCTACATCTGTTCATGATAAAAAAAACTCTCAACAAAATAAGCGTAGAGGAAATGTACCTCAACAAATAAAGGCTACATAAGACAAGTCCACAACAAGCATCATACTCACTGGTAAAAAGCTGAAAGCTTTTTTTTTTTCTATGATCTGGAACAAGACAAGGATACCCACTCTCACCACTTCTGTTCAACAGAGTACTGGAAGTCCAAGACATTCATCAAGGAAAGGAAGAAGTGAAATTGTCTCTATTTGCTGACGACATGATCTTACATATGGAAAATCCTAACGACTCCACCAAAAAACTGTTAGAACTGAGAAAGAAATTCAGTAAAGTTGTAGGTTACAAAATCAACATACAAAATTTAATATCATTTCTACACACTAACAATGAACTATTCGAAACAGAAACTAAGAAAACAATCCCACTTACAGTAGCATAAAAAAACTTAGGAGTAAATTTAACCAAGGAGGTGAATAATCTGTACAGTAAAAACTCAAAAGTATTGATGAAAGAAATAGAAGAAGACACAAATAAACAGAAAGATATCCTATGTCATGGATTGAAATAATTAATATTGTTAAAATGGCCATACTACCCCAAACAACTACAGAGTCAATGCAATCCATATCAACATTTTAATGTAACTTTTCACAGAAATAAAAATAACCCTAAAATTTGTATGCAACCAGAAAAGACCCTGAATAGCCAAAGCAATCTTGATCAAAAACAGCAAAGCTGGAGGCATCATACTCCCTGATTTGGAAATACCTTATAAAACTATTGTAATGAGAACAGCACATAATCAAAACTGGCATTAAAAACAGACACATCAATCACCGGAACAGTATAGAAAGCCCTGAAATAAACCCAAGTATTTAGTCAATTGATTTTTGACAAAGGTGCCACAAACACACAATGGGGAAATTACAGTCTCTTTAATAAATAATGTTGAGAAAGCAGGATATCCACATGCAGAAGAATGAAATTGGATCCTAGTCTCATGCTGTATTAGTCCGTTTTGTGTTGCTATAACAGAATACCTGAGACTGGGTAATTTATAAAGAACAGAGGTTTATTTGGCTTATGATTCTGGGACAGCTGCTTCTGGTGTGGGCCTCAGGATGCTTCTACTTATGGCAGAAAACAGCAGCCAGCAGCAGGTACCAAGCAGATCACATGGCAAGAGGAAGCAAGAGAGAGAGAGGGGAGGTGCCAGGGTCTTTTAAACAACCAGTTCTCGAGGCAGCTAATAGAGTGAGATCTTACTCAGGCCCCTGCCCCCAGGGGTGCATTAATCCATTCATGAGGGATCCGCCCCCATGACTCAAACAGCTCCCAACACTGCCACATTGGGGATCAGATTTCCACATGAGTTTTGGCAGGGACAACACATCCAAACTCTATCACACACTGTATACAAAAATCAACTCAAAATGGATAAAAGACTTAAATGTCAGCCCTGAAACTGTAAAACTAGAAGAAAACATAGGGGAAAATCTCCAGGACATAGGTCTGAGCAATGATTTCTTGGATAAGATGCCAAAAGCACAGGCAACAAAAGCAAAAATAGACCAATGGGATTACATCAAACTAAAAAGCTTCTGCATTGCAAAGGAGACAACTAACAGAGTAAAGAGACAATCCATAGATTGGGAGAAAATATTTGCATCTGATAAGGGGCTAATATCCAAAACATATAAAGAATACAAACAACTCAATAGCAAGAAAACGAATAACCTGACTTAAAAATGGGCAAAAGATCTGAACAGACGTTTCTCAAAAGAAGACATTGAAATGTCATCACATTTTTCATATCTAAGATTTCTAATTGGTTCTTTTGTCAAAGAGCATGTTCTTGTTTGATAGTTGTTTGTTATCTCTTCTTGCTCTATGAACTCTATCCCTAGGTATTAGTTTTTCTTCTCTATTGAGCTGGGTTTCTTTTGTGAATGGTGTTAAGTTTTCCTCAGGTGTTTGGTTACTTTTATTTCTTTGCTTATTTGTTTATTTTATTCTCTCTGTGAAGGCTGAATTTGTTTATTTATTTATTAAATTTTTTTTTATTGAATCATAATTGATTGTGCATATTTTTGGGGTTCAATTCTGACATATGTTGATCAAATCAATATTACTAGTATGCATGTTGTTACAAATTGTACTTATTCTTTATGCGCCTTGTCCAATCTCTCCCTATCCCCCTCTCCCTCCCCACCACTGATCACCCTAGATTTCTTCTCTCCCTCTGAAAGACCAATGGTTACTCTGTTGATTTGTTGCCTAGATGATCTGTCCAATGCTGAGAAGTGTGTTCAGGTTGCCTAATATTATTATAGAGCAGATGCTTCTTCTGTCACTCTGGAATGGGCTTTGTGGCGAGAGACATCCTCTTCTTCTCTTTGGTCTCTGCTGGTGACTCTCCTTGTGTCAATGTGAAGGCTGCATTTGTTACCTGGCAGGGATGGATATGCTCCCAATCATGAGAGATATAGCCTGGGCTTGGTGGGCCCTCTGCTGCTTTTGGGAATCATCCGCCTCTATGATAAAAGCACTTGCACTCATTGCTACAGTAGGGAGAGGGAAGGGGAGAAGATGAAAGTTATTTCCACTAATTTTCCTACTGGCATGTCTTAGATGCCACTCACTTCACATATCCATCGATTCTTAGCTTGGAGCATTTCTAGAAGTCACTCCTACCTTTTGTAACAAGTTTCTCTGAACATGTTTTGGGCTGTGGTTTCCTCCTTCAATCCAATTCCATCTGCCTTTCATAATTCAGATATATCTTATAATTTCTGGTTTACTAACTCCTTGTTCCCTCGTATTTCCATGGATTTATTCTTTCAAAAATATCTTTTCTGTCATTCTTAAGGATCTTGCAAAGGAGGGTGAGTCTAGCACAGGTTCTCAATTTGCCATCTCCTATATATCTTTACTATTATTTGAATTTTAAAACCGTGTACAACTTTTTCTGTTAAAAAGGAAAAATACTAGTAAAATGTTCTGAAAGAATGTAATAATAGCCACCATATGAGACTATACGAGACAACTTTTTTAAAAAAAGTAATATAAAGAGATGTGTACTGCCAGATATTAAAAGATATTTTAAAGCCAAGTTAATGATAAGAATGTGATGTTGGCATAGGACAAAATGGACAGATCAATAGAATAGATTAGAAAACCCAGACACAAAATTTAGTACATAATAATGTTGGTATTTTAAGTCATTAGGCAAAATATTGTGTTTGCACAAATTGCTGACCATTTCATTAACGCTGGGGTAGAAAAGACCTTTTCTAAGCAGACACGAAGTCTAGAAACCCAAAGTGGAAATGATAAGATTTTGTGAGTTAAAAATAACATGTTCATTATAGCGACAGAAATCATGAGCTTAAAAGATAATTAGCAATTAGAAATGTTCCTGCAATATGGGTGATAAAAATCAGATTAACATCATTGATATATAAATACCTAGATGAGCACTCCAGAAAAGAAGAAACACAGATAACTAATAAGCACACCAATAATGCCATCCTTTATATGGAAAATAATATCTATATACTAATATTTTAAACACTTAGATTGGCAAACATTATCCAGAATTATAATGTCCAGAGGTGACATGGGTGTGGTACCTATATACCTGTAGGTGGAAGTATAGATATAACTTGTAGGGAGGGCAATTTAATATGATGTATCAAAATCCTTAAAAATATGTTCAGCATATTTGACCCAGATATTCTGTTTCTAGGAATATATTCTAAGAAAATAATCAGACAAATGGAGATGTATATGTACAAGGTAGATCTATCATAGCATTGTTTGTGACAGGGACAATGTATAACAACATATATGTCCATCAGTAGGGAAACGGCAAAGCCATGTTTGTCAGACATGGGCATGTGTGTGATTTTTTTCCCCACCAGGAAGCATTTGGCAGTGTCTGAAGACATTTTTGGTTGACACAACTGGGTGGAAAGGAGTGCTACAGGCATCTTGTGGGTAAAGGCCAGGGATGCTGCTAAATATCCTAAAATGCACAGGCAAGCTCCTACAAAAAGAACTATTCTGTCCAAAATGTCAACAGTTCTGAGATTAAGAAACCTTAAAATAAGTAATTATATATTCATAGAATGGGAAATTTATCTATTTAAGACGAGGCTGTATATTTCCTTTTATTAAAATGTAAATATGGCCACAAAATATCATGAAGAAAAAGTTGCGAGTTATAAATAAGAGGTAGCAAAACAAAGTTAGACTTAGCAGTGGTTGTAACAGTTAAGGTATCTGGTTGGATCCAAACATTTACTGTCTCCAAAATTGCTCTAAATGGAGCAGACCTTTTTTAATTGCTTCTATTTCTGTAGTGCCTAGCATATGCCATGTATTGTGCTAGTTTGTTTATTTTATTTCTCTTTTAAAAAATAGACTTTCATTAGTATCAAAACAGTACATGTAAATTGTAAAAAATCATAAAATATAAATAATCAATCATTCAAAAATTAAGACATTCCCACCACCCAGGGGACCCATCTCACAGCATGTTGGTACATATCCTTCTAGATTTTTCCCTGTTTGTGTAGTGTACATATATGTAATAAATGATATCATTTTGTTTGTAATGTGCTTTTTTTTTTCAGTTCACAATCTGCATCTTTCTGTTATAGCACATTTTTGTATCATCCAATATCCAGACTGTATTCAATGACCCAACAATATCAATTACAGCTGGCTTATCTTCCAGAAAGAGACAGAGAGAAAGAACAGAAAATAAAAAAATATCTAATTCACCACCATTTGAAACAGCTATTTTTGAAAATGTTAATTACAGGGGATGAATCAAGTAGTTATTCTGTCTTTCTATTAGGAAACTAAATTTTAGGGTAACTGGAAAGCTGCAGTTAATGAAAGAATATGCTATTTCACCTGCGTGCTGTTTCAGTCTTATTCAGACCTGAAACTCCTGCATGCATTAGGAGCTCAGCAAATCTGTGTTGTTTAGGAATAAATGCTGATCAGTTGGTAGCAAAGAGCCAGGAATAATTCACTTCCTGAGTGATAGCCTTGGAAAAACAGACCTAGGTATCATGGCAAAGTCAGCCTGTGAAGAACTAGACTGTCCATTTCCTATTGGCCCACAACTAAGAAACAATTCATGTTCTAAGTATTAGGTTTGCTCCATCTTCAGACTATATAGCATTTGAGAAAGTCTATGAGTCAGAATAGAAACTGCTTCTGACTAACTTAAGCCTGAATGAAATTTTTCAGAAGGGTTTTCGGCAGTTAACAGAAGACTTGGGCATCCAGAGAAACAATAGAGAGGCTGCCCCAGGCTGCCCACTGTCACTGGACACTCTGTCCCTTTCGTGGTGGGCATCCCCAGCATACCCTGTTTGTTACCATGTCTGGCATCCTCTATTCTATCCCAGTCACATTGAGAGACCTCTGATGGACCCTAGTCCCTTGTGTCACTCTCTTTAGATTCAAAATCCTGGGCTGGAATATCTGATTGGCCATGCTTGTGTCATAAACCCATATTTAGTTGCCAGGAGGCAGAGAAAAAGAAATATCTTCCCAATCTCCATAACAGGAAGTGTGACTGCCTCTCACCTATCCTTGGACATGCCCAGAATGGGAAGGGTGTTTAGAGGGACACTGGGAAGCCAACATGGCAGTGCCTGCTTTAGAGACCAGTACTCAGAAGTAGTATATGTATGATTAAATGTCCCTAATAATAAAATTAATGCACATTTTCCTCTTCTATTCCTGGCCTTGGTTTTGTTAAACTTCTTGCTATGTAACAGAGATGCAAAAATGATTACTCAAAGCAACATGAATGCAATGAGAAGCCCAAAGGGACTGCACCTCAGCAACTCCCTTGTTAGAAGGAGAAACTGGGTACAGCCCTGATTCAAAGTTAGTTTCTGTTTTTATTGTAAAGACAAGGAAGTTTCACAAGAAAAATCAGTTGATTCAATAATTTCAAAAGGACACAAAGACATGGGCAACATGACAAAAGTTATCTATGGCTAAGTATAGCTTAAACAATAGAAAATAGTAACATCATTTAAATTAACAACGTGACATTCCCAAGTAAAATTTGTGAAAAGCTAAGTTGATCAAACTGTGATCATTATCTAATCCAAAATATAACCTTTCCTTAAATGATTTAAGCAAAAGTTACATTCTTATGATTAAATCTAAGTATAATTGTCTCTAACGTTTCCACTAACAGCTTGCCCTTAGCAAACATTTTTTCCCATTTTTCCCTACAGCAATTCTTTCAACATCTTTAACAACAGTCAGTATGTTAAATAATCAAAGTACATAATCCCATCCCTAAACAGTGATTAGAATTGATCAGATGCCGGCTAGCTGTGAGCTATTGCCCCCTAACTGAGGTCTTTTGTCCCATATGTGCATTACCTAAAAACCCTATACAGAGAATCAGCATATACTTGATTAGAATTGATTAGATAGGTTTTTTGCCCCACTAGCTGTGGGCTCTTGCCCCCTAGCTAAGGACTTTTGTTCCATAAGTTTTTTTAGCTAAAAGGCCCTGTCTAAAAATCAAACAAGAATCAAGATTTTTAACTTTCTACTGGTTCCACTGTTTTCATTGTATAAATAGAAAGCTGAGCCTCAAAAAAGGTGAGCAAGGTGCCCGAGATCCCTCAGCAATCAATGGCAGAGGTGGGATTTGAACCCAGATCTTTTCTCATCCCACCGCAAAATGGTAATGCCTATGGCCAGGAAATCAAAGAGGGAGGAAGGTTTGCCAGAAATCCACTCTAAGGTCCTGTGCCAAGCCTGAGAAGCAGTAAACCTGTGGTGAGATGCTGCACCACTGTGGATTTGTTTCTCCATCCACAGCACAGAGGAATTATGTGGCTTCTGCTTTGTGCATGAAGAGGAAAAGTGAGCCCATAGGGACGGAAACATTTGAAAGTAAGAGAATTTTTATAGCCACTTCTCAGTGGTCACCACCGGCATTAGCCATGCTGAAACTGCAGGGGTGTTATAATCTTGGAACAGTTTCCCTTTTTTTACTATCTAGATTTTTCTGAAGACTGCTCCTTCATGTTCTTAGAAAATGCAGAACTTGGTAAGTAAATTTTGTAGGGAAAACACATGGTATTTTCTTGTCAGATATACTTGATTAGAGTGTCCTGGTAGTGTGGATGCAGCACTGGACTAGGAGTTTTCTGTCTTTAAGTATGAGGGTAGCACTTCAAAAACTTCGTGGAAAAATAGAACTGAAAGAGAATATGAATCTTTCCATGAATTTTTGAAGTACCCTCATATATCTGCAAAGCAATTTTTAGAAATGGAGCTCCTCACTTTACATGAGAAGTGTTATGCCCTCTCAAAGAAGTGGGGAATAACATTATTTTGTGGAAAAACTTTTGCCAGTCCAGATTCCCACAGAGGGAAGTAAAATCCCATGCCCCATCAATGAGACTCTGCTATAGGCAGGGAGACTGCAGGTGCCTGGTTCTGTCTGTGATGTCTATGGAAGTTCCCAGGGCTGAGGTTGGCGTCTGCATCTTCCTCGCAGCCTGGGGCCCTGTGAAGCAGCCTTGGGGTCCAGGAGCATTTCAGGCTGGATTGCAAGTGATTTGGGGACTTGTCTCACCTTGCTAGCAAGGAACTGGAAAATCTAAGGTGAGACCTTCTTCTGTCTGGGATTTGGTTTCCCCATCTGTAAAATGGGGATATTTATATTCATTTTTCCACACAGGGAGGTTGTTACAATTGGATGAGGTAGGGAGTAAGAACATTTCTTAAGGTGTCAAATGCGATGGAAGGGGATCGTGGATGTGCCATCAGTCCAGGGGTCTCACTTAGTGTGCTTGGGCCATTGAGCTTTGCAGCAGAATGAAGCTGCAAAGTTTCATTGGGGAAATGAGAGGGAAATAAAAGGGATTGTTTATTAATTGCCTCATATAGACATACAAAACTTGGTGAGCTCTCCTTGAAGCAATCATGAACAGCCCTTTCCATATCCTGCCCTCAACCCTCACTAAGCTCTCTCCCCTGACACCTTGCAGGGGGCTGGCTACTTCCACCAGTCCCACTGTGCTAGGAAGTCCTGCTTCTCCTTACTCAGCTGTAAGCTAGGTGGGCTCACATGCAAGCCCTTTTCCATGTCCTCCTCTCCCCCTTGGTGTAGACAGCAGAGCTTGGCACAAGGAGAAGTCTATCCACTTTGTTGACTTGAAACTGGATTTCAAGATCAAGATAAAAGGCAGATGATAGCAGTAAACATACCTTCAGGTAATCTTTCACAGCTTCTCTTGAACTAATTTGAGCAGAAGGCCTCACCTGTAAAGTGCATGTGGTCAGAGAGCTGCAGTTTAATGGAGAAGGAAGAGGGGTCGGTCATCTTGCAGACCAGGGTTTGAGTCCCAGCGTACCATATGCGAGCTGTGTGGGAGCTCCTGGGCAAACTGCTTTCCCCACCTCGTCTCAGTTTCCTCATCAGTAAAATGAGGATAAACATAGCACTGGCCCCATGGTTTGGGGTGGGGCATGGTGTTTGGTGTTCATGTACAAGTGCTTCATAAAACAAGTGTGTCTCTGTTTAACAGAGGAAAGAAAGAGATATTTAAAACTAAAACTGTTGTTAGCAACTTCTGCCTTTTAAGGGGAAAGCAGAAATACCCATATCAGTGGACACATAAATCTCTAAATTGTCCCTTCTAGTCATGGAGGGGTCCAGGGCTGCGGCTAGGGGAAAAGCAACTGGAATTTCAGTCTCTGACAGGTCTTCTGAGCTGCTCAAAACCCGCAGTAGATGGTTCTTTGTTTAGCAGGTACTTCGAGTGTCTGTATGTGAAAATACAAGGGGTATTCAAAAAGTTCATGGAAAGATTTGTATCATCTTTCAATTTCATTTTTCCAGGAATTTTTCGAAGTACCCTTGTATATGCCTGGAGCCAAGTACAAGGTGGAAGTCCATATTACTGTCCATAATAAAGAGTGGATAGAAGCTGGCAAGAGAGGGGATTCCCAATGGCAAAGGGTTTTCACCTGCAGAGAAAAGCACACTGAGGAATGTCTGATATTCATTTTTAGGTTGTTTGTGTTGCTGAGATATAAATCTCCTTGTTCAAACCTTAAGCAAAGTCTGCTCTGGACATAGATGCTTTGTGTGAGTAAATTAGGGGAAATCAAGGAAAAGAGGCTAGATTTCATGTCAGAATAGAGCAGGGGGAGAAAAAAGCCATAGTAGGTGACATACAAGTGAGGCCAAGACTTGCTGGAGGTGACCCTGGAGGTGACCCCAGGAATTTGCAGAATGCTCCTAGCAGGGCACCAAACTTCCCGCAGGAGGGGAGATGGGGATTCAAGCCAGTTTTGTTTATAACTCAAAGACAGGGTGACTTCAGTCAATATTTGGGTTCCATACACAGGGTTGAGAAACCATATCATAGAAAAAACTGATGAAGGTACAGTATTGATTATTATAGCTGGAAAAAGGAAATATTTAATATTTAAAAATATTAAAAACATCTAGCTCTCTGGGAGGGTACAGAAGTCATCAAGGCTGTTTGCAAATATTCTGTGTTTTTCTCTTTCCAAGCACAGGGCAAAATTGCACTTCCCTGCCTGTTAGAACCTAGATATGGTCATGGACAAAACTTGGCCCTTGAAAATGAGTGGAATCATGTCCATTCCAGGCAGGAGCTGAAAGGGTCAGTGTGCCTTGATCCTGTCTTTTGCCTCTGCCTTGGTGACTAGCAACAAGTTAGAGAGCGACTACTCTGTGACTCTGGGTCCTCAATGAGTGCAACACCAACAAACCTTAAATAAAAACTTTTTAAATTTGTTTTTATAGCAACTGAAATTTGCAGGGAATGAGGGGTTGTCACTGCTGCATAACCTAGACCATCCTGAATGATACAAGAATTTTTGCCGTGCTCTCCTTTATTAATGAGGAAATTGTCACCCAGAAACTTTGCAGAAAATCTGCAACTAGGACCCAGCTCTTCTGCACCTCAGCAAGCAGCTATCCCAACATTGAATGTTATACCTACTGGGAATGTGGAGGGGTGATGCCCAGACTTCTACTTGCAGGCACCAATAAGAACAAGCTCCAGACAGACAGTCCAGAGCCACCCTTGGGAAAATTCCTTAGACTTCTGCACCTGCCTCACCTGCCTCCTATCTGGAGTGTGCTCCACCAACTCATGCCTTCTCACCTGGCTCCTCTCTACTCCAAGTCCACCTGGCCTGAGAGTGCATGTTGCTTCTCTGATGATAGCATTTGTTAATCCTATTTGACACCATTCTGCCTTTTTTTCTGTTCCCTTTGTTTTTCTGGTTGATTTGGGTAATGGCCCATTGTATAAGCTGGAGACAAAATAATGTTGCGAAATGAAAATCATAAGCCTTAGTAGTATTCCACAGTAAGTGTGCAATGCTTAAGCATGGTTATCATCCTACTGCTGGGAGCAGTGACCCAGCTCAGGAATCCCATTCTCCTGGGGATGGCAATGGTACCAGAGAGCAAATAGACACAGGTGAGGCCTCTGGAATCCTAGGCTCCTGATGGGCCACCTGTCCCCTGCTCTTCATTCTATGTGCCAAGGAAAGTCACATGGCCAAATACAAAGTCAAGAGGTGAGAAAACATTCTGCCAAGTCACATGGTGAATTACATGTATACACACACACACACACACACACACACACACACACGGAGAGGTAAGAATTGGGGCAATTGAACTCCCACCTCTCCATCTCACCCCTGAGTTCCTAGGCTAGAACCTGTCCATGTGGACCTCCACCCCTGCCCATAGGAGGCCTCATCCCCTCTAACCTCCAGCCTGAGTGTTCCCTGCTGTGTAGGCTTCTTGGTAGAACTCTCAGAGTCCCAGGTGATATTACCCAGGGCATTTAAATAACCGAAGATAAGCCAAGCAACTATGCTGGATGACAGAGGCTTCATAAAAGATTTATTGGCCCCTGCAGAAACAGCATTTAAATCACCCAAGGCCAATTATAATTGTGTTGGGCATGCCAAGTAAATACATTAATTCCAGCACTTTTGAGTCAAAGTTCACCCTTGGCTTCTTCTTGCTGGCTGAGTATCCATTCCCTCATTTATTGACTTCCTAATAGGGGACGTGTACTATCCCTGGCCCTGGAGACACAAGGAGAATACCAACAACATTCTCCCCTTGAAGATGTATGAGCTACACGATGGGTAGAAATGTACAGTGTGGTTAGAAGTATGAATACAGAGAGAAAAGAATTCTACTGTTGTAGAGGGGTCATGAAGGGTGGGTTGGAAAACAAACTAAGCTTTGAAGAGTGCAAAAGCGGGTGTGGTAGAGATGGAATGAGCTTTCAGACATGGTGGCTTAATCAGTTTGTGCTGTTGTAACAAAAATACTATTGACTGGGTAGTGTAGACAGCAGACATTTATTTCTCACAGTTCTGGAGGCTGTGAAGTCTAAGATCAAGGTGCCAGCAGAACTGGTGTCTGGTGAGGGTCCACTTCCTGGTTTGTAGAAGGCTGTCTTCTCGTATCCTCACACGGTACGTGCATGCAGAGAGAGAGAGGAGAGGGAGAGAAAGCAAGCTATCAAACTGTCTCCTGTATCTTCATATAAGAGCACTAATCTCATCATGAAGGTCCCAATTACCTCCCAAAGGCCCCATCTCTGAATACCATCGCATTGGGGATTAGGGCTTCAACATACGAATTTAGGGGGCACACAAACATTCAGTCCATAGCACCTGGGAAAAGGCATGAAGCCATGGGTGTGAATAAGATGGTGTGTTTGGGCATAAAGTGGGTCCTAGGAGGATAGGTTTGGGTCTGATGGTCTAAAACCTTAGTCGCCAATGTAAGAATTTAGGACTTTGTCCAGTGAACATTTTGGAGCCACTGAAGAATTTCAATACGAGGAGGAAGAGCCTCCAATATTTGTTTCTGAAGACAGCTCTAGTGTAACGTGGAGGATACACTAGGGGAAAGGATGACCAGTTTGAGGACCACTGTAAGTGTCTAAGCCAGAAACTGTGAGGTTCCAGGCAGCAGCAGAGGACATGGCCAGAGTAGACTGTGGTTTCTAAGTTGAGTGCCTGGATGGTAGCAGTGCCATTGACCAGGAGAGGGAATGTAGGATGAAGAGGGGCAAAGAAATGAGTTTGAGGTGCCTGAAGTATATGTGGGTGGCAAGACTTTAGAGCTTTGGGCTGTGAGTCATGAATATGGAGGGAGGTGGTTGGAGATTGGGAGCTGATTAGTTTCTTCAGGCAGAGTGAGTTGAAAGAACATGAGAAGGAGGAGTCAAGAGGGGTAGGAATGGAATGAGGAGACAGCGGTGTTGAGAAAGCCAAAGAAGAGCTGTGCAAACAGAACAAGGCTGGATATACCAGCCCACCATGTACAGTTTTGGAGGTTGTGTATGGCACAAATTTAGGGGAAACTATTCCCAACATACACTGTATGAATGGAGCCTTCTGGAATTTTTCAGTGTGCAGCCTACGTGGCTGTAAATGTCAGACCTGGCCATGATGCTGGTGGGAAGACACCACTGGATTTGGTGCTCAGCCTTCACCCTAGACCAACCAAATCAGGGATTCCAGGAAGAGAGGATATAAGTATCAGTTTTGTTTTTGTTTGTTTGTTTGCTTTAATGGAGTCACTTGAAGATATTTAAAAGCTCCCTGGGTGATTCCAGTGCTTGGCCAGGGTGGAGAACCACCATTTCCTGCTTCCTTTCCACCGTCTCAGTCCTGCACCCCAGCAGCTGAACATTACGTAACAGACCGGATTCGTGTCAATTTTATTCCCTACCACCAAGGGACATTCAACACTGCTCAGGAACTGAATGTTTCTCTCATGAGCTGGCTTCCCATCATACAAGATGACAACTTTATATCTCCTCTTCAGTCCTCAAAATACATCCTCCACTCAACTCTCAGTCAGCTTATGACATCATCTCAAACATCACTGAGAAAACTGATGCCAAGAGAATCAACCTCCTAATTTTCACACCACCAAATCTACAACCCTACCAGAATTAACGGAATCCCTAACCATCTTCTCCACACCTGCTCTGTCTCAGGGCACCCCCTCCTCATATGCTCTGGACTCCATGCCCTTTGCGTTCTGCATCTTTGATCCTTCTTTCCATTGTAACGTTCTCATTGGCACCCAGGCAACTCTAGTACCTCACTGGTGGTGGTACAGGTTGCTTTCATTATCTATATCTGCGTGGCACACACTCCGAAATTTAATGGCTTAAACAATCATTTTATTGCTCAGGAATGTGGGCAGGGCTCAGTAGGGATGACCTGTGTCTGCTTCTCATGATATGGGTGGGCACTACTCAACAGGGGCTGGAAAGTCTGAGATGGTCTCATTCACATGTCTGGCACCTCAGCTGGGGAGGCACAGTCACCTGGGGCTTGGCTGGGGTAGGAGGGCTTCCCTCCTCTTGTGGGCTCCCTCATGTGGGGCTTCAGTTCTCCTCCATGTGGCCTCAGTTTCTACGTGGTGCCTCATCTGTCAAGACCTCCCTCCACTTGACCTCTCTCTCCAGCAGGATAGTGTGGACTCTGCACATGGTGAGTCCTCTGAGCAAAATCAGAAGTTACAAGCCACCTTCAGGGTGGGGCTCAGAAATTGCAAATTTTCACTTCTTCCAAATGTCACTTTTGGTCAAAGCAAGTCAGAAGAGCAGTCCCGATTCAAGGGGAGAGGGAATAGTTTCTACCTCCTGATGGGAGGAGTAGCACACGTGTTCAGGGAAAAATGGGTGGTGGCCGTGCATATAATGCAATCATGAAGGTTATGTTTACCCTGCACATTGGAATCCTGAGCAAGGGAGAAGTATAAGAGGAGGCAGACAAATGGAGTTCAAGGTACAGAATAAGTTTTATTGGAGGTAAATCTAAATTGGTTTAGGCAACAATGGGCTAAACCTAAATTTGTTTTAGGTAACAATGAGCTTCTTCCTTATTTGTCCCTGAGTTGTTTACATGCATAAATGCAGGCCTTTCCACGCTTAGGGGCAGAGACTTCCTGGATTGTTCACCAAGAGAAGGAGGAGAGAGCTAGGGAGAAACTAGAGACAGAGGAAGGGTATGAGCCACCTGCACTCCATTCTTTCTGAAAGAAAGTGAGCCAAGATGCTGGGTACTGTTCAAGATTTATTAAAGGAAAAGAATCTGCTGGTGTTGGGAAAATGGAATGCTTTGGTCAGGGCTCTCACCTCGGGTCCAGTTGGGTGTGCTTCAGCATTCTTTGCAAGCAAATTGTGTGTGTGTGTGTGGAGTTAGTGCGCATGTGTGCCAATGTATCTTTTTAGTTTTGTTGCGATTCTCATGTTCTTCAGAGAGAGAGAGGGAGAGAGAGAGGTAGTTTTAGTGAAGCAGGCAGGTGGGCATCTGCTTCGGGCCTCTGCCCTGTGCACCATGCTTTCCAACCTATGGCTTCCAAGGACCTTTTGGCCAGTTACCTAGCTCATAGACCTGCATGAAGGGGTCTGGTGACCCTACCTGGCATGTGAAGGGATTGTGACCCAGTCTGGTGAATGGGCTTGGGGGGTCTGGAAGCTCCAGACCCAGCCTTAGCTTGACAATTGGGCCAATCAGCAGGATTACCAGGAAGTAAAAGAGCCCAACAACTAGCGTGGTCGTGGAGCTAGACAATTGGTATCATGAACAGTATTAAAGACATTAGCTGTGGCTCCACAGCCGGGCTGTGCCCAAGGTGAGGGGGCAGCCCAGGGCTGCCCTCAAAATGAGGGACAGCACCAGGTGTGGGGGTGGTAGAGCTTGTATAGGGTGCCAAGGGCTGGCTGATATAATCAAGGAGGGGCATTGTGCTAATGTGGATTGGGGTGGACAACTGTATCCTTGCGAAGCAAAACGGGTTTCTGTTTAAGTCAGGAGACTTCTCATAAAGGGAAGGAGGAGGGGTTTGGTGGTGGAGTGGAAGACGAGGCCTGTGGCTATTTTGTGCTTATTGTGTGCACAATGGTGCTAGTCATGTCCAAAATCCATCACTTTCCTTCTGGGCTCACCACTCCATCAGTCCCTCCTCTTCCCAGGGGAAGAAATGAGTAGGGGTGGAGAGAAGGGCAGAGGAATTTTCCCAGGAATTTGCTGGTCTCTCCACAGTCTCCAGGACCCTACTTGGTGTGAAGTCAGGAAGGCAGGGGAAGATAGTGTTCTCTCCCATTCCTGAGTTTTGTCCACTTATGCACCAGATCTAAACTTATGGTTAACCAAGGCTATAATCACCTCCTCAGGGGAAGGGGGGCACTCTCTGCCACGATCATGTGGCCACACCCCAGTACCAACCACTACGTTTTTTTCATTGTCCTATGAAGGTATAATATAGTTTTTTGTTTTTGTTTTTTAAATGCTGTCTTGACCCAGTCAGAACCAGGTACCAGACAACTAGGCACAGCCTGTATGCTCCAGAGCCCATAAAATTGTCCAAATTAGCCAACCCACAGAGGACCTGCAAACCCTAGCTAACCCCACCTCACTTGTATGTAAACTACTCCCTATAACTCCAGCTGCTGTTACCCTGTCCCCAGGTACAACCCCTTGTGTGTGGTCCTGACTGCAGACTTCTCTCACTTGGAGCTGTAAGTTACAAAGAATTCTACATTTTGTCTATGCAAGAGTCACTGTGTTGTGTCCTGGCAACAAAAGAACCTTTAAATTTTATAAAACACAGGGTGAGCAATCTAGCTCTTTCCCTAAAGGCTTTGAAACAGATCAGTGCTGTACATTATCTAAATCAGCTCTAAGACCTACATCCTGTGCTGATAATTCACTCTGTTCTGTGTTCCCAGATGAAGCCCCATTGCACAAAATGGCTCAGCTGAAGTCATGTAATGAGCTCAAATGACAGACTTTAATAACTCTATTATCATAATGGTGGTGAAATAAAATGGTCCCAAAGTTGAATAATAGAATTCAACCTCCCATTATCAAACACCCAAATACCTGCTTGTGAATACAGTCCAAGAGATGGAAAATAAAAATTGTTAGGAACTGCACAAAAAGTAAAATCCCCAAAGCACCCATGTCAATGTTAATTCTGTTGTCTCAACCAGGGGGTCTCACCCATATGCCTGGACAGAGTCCAAGTCCCTTCTGTGGCCACAGGAAGAGTGTAGTTCCTTCAGGATGCTCGAAGTGAATTTATCCAACCCAAAGTCAAGTGCCTCATGTTTTATAGAGAAGAGAGTTAAGAAAACACACAAGACTCATAGCACTAACGTATACTATGAGATTCAGAAATACAAGAAAAAGAAAAGGGCCTCAAAGCAGTTATCCCAAGAAAAAATTGTTATTTGCATTAGACCAAATGTACATTACCGTTGTGGAGACACAGCATTGTCTCAGTGGTGTCCGAGAGGGTAGAGGGAGAAAATCAGCTTGGTTTCAGCTTCGTTGTGATGACAACCTCAGGCCATGCCAGTTGTCCAGTGTCATGAGAACTAAACTCAACTGAGAGAAATTCCTCATCAAGAGGCTAACTAGAAAAAAAAATTAGAAAAAGAGGCTAACGAGAGCCCTTTATTTCCAAATGTAGTAGAAGCCCTTGGTGCCCTCTCTGCATGCTCTTGGCACTCACGATGGTGACATTGATGGCTTCCTCCTGCGAGCTCTTGAGACTCTTCAGCTGAGGGCTTCCTCTGGGTGTGGGAGGATGTGTGGTGCTGCCCCAAAGTGCTCAGGAATTAAGGACCTCAGGAGCAGCCCCCTGAGTGCAATGATGGACAGGAGGAGTTGGTGGATAAACACCCAGCTTCATTGTTGCTTGGGAGGGACAAATCCAAGGTCTGTTCCTTCAGTCTCTTAGAGGGTCCCAGCAGGACTGAGTCCCAGTTGCCCACAGCAACACCTTTGGTTGACTTCCCTGCCTTCCCTGCGCCACTTCCTCACTCTCCTATCAGTGCTTCTTGGGACCATCTCCCAGACAAACTACCTCCACCAGAATCCTTGTCTCAGCTCTGCTTCTGGAGGACCCCAACTTTAGATCCTGTGGCAAAAGTCCATTGCTACATATTATTTTCTCTCTCAGAGAGTGGCTTTTCAGATACTTTGCTTTTTCAGCAAAATTTTAAAATATATGGTATTGACATAGCCAGTCACCAGGTATCAATTGAGGGGTTCCTCTTTAATATGTTGTAGATATAAAACCTTCATTTCCAAATCCTCTCTGAAGTTTATGCTCCCAGCGATGGCATCTGGAGATGAATGGAGTTTAGGCAGAGCCCCCAGCGCCTCTGGTGAGCAGCCGTGTTGACTTTCTCCAGCTCATGAAGCCCACCTCAGGGAGGATGCCCCTTCATCCCCATGCTCGCTTCCGCTGGAGAAGCTCCCTCTGAGGTTCCAGGCCTGGCACCGCAGGCGACACATGGCACCCTGAGGTGCTAAGGGCCTGGTGAAGATTAACACTCCGTCACCTGCTTTACCTCAGAGCCTTGAATGTGCGCCACTCAATGGCAGCTCTGAATCTGCCTGCTGCCACTTGGCTCTCTGCAGCATTCAGGTGAGCCTCCAGTGTTCATTTCCCTCTGGCTTTTATCAGAGAGTCTTGCATGGTTTTAGCATTTTGACCTATTTCTTAAGTGGATCCTGTCCTTTTATGCCACATAAGGGCCATCAGTGTTTGATGGGCACAAATGCCTTCTTCCTCATTTTCCCTCCCACCCCCGTTTTTTCTGACTCAGGCTTATCAGTGTCCTGCTGCTGATTCTGTCTGGCAGCCTCCCACAGCCAGAGAGGGAAACAGAAGCACTGATGAGTGCATGGTTATGGCACATGGGTTGTGTGTGTGTGTGTGTGTGTGTGTGTGCGCGCGCGTGTGTGTGTGTGTGCGCGCGTGTGTGTGTGCGCGTGCGCGCGTGTGTGTGCGCGCGCGCGCGTGTGTGTGTGTGTAAGAATTAAACCTTAAATAATTGTGGGAGGAGCTGAGGAAGGAAAGATCCAGAAGGGGAGTTGGGGAATCAGAGAAGGAGCCCTCAACCAGTCGGTCGGAGAGGCTGAAGCAGAATTGTGGGGAGAAAGCGGTGGGATTTCTCATGGAAGCTGCGCCTCCGGGATGCCTCCTCCTCTGATGAAAGTGTACCACAAACGCAGGACTCTGACCAACTCAGCCCTGCGCTCCCGAGGTTAAAAAATACCCTTTGCTCCACCCCGTCATCTCCTTCTGCTCCCGAGCTCCCTTCTCCCCTTTCCACGCACTTGTCGCCTTGACCATGTGGCTCCCCTCCCCCGCCCCCACTCATGTGCCCCTTCAGGCTGGTTGCCGTGCTCTTTGTCCCCTAAACTGTTTTTCTAAAAGTCACCAATGACTTCCACATGCCAAATTCATTAGCAATTTTTAATTTATAGTTTTCCTTATTTTTAAAATGAAAGGTGAATTAACCCACTCTTTTAAGTGCACAGTTCTGTTTTGACAAATGCACGGAGTCATGTTTTTTTTTTTTTTTTTTTTTTTAATTTTATTTTGTCGATATACATTGTGGCTGATTATTGCTCCCCATCACCAAAACCTCCCTCCCTTCTCCCTCCCCCCGCCCCCACCAACAATGTCCTTTCTGTTTGCTTGTCGTATCAACTTCAAATAATTGTGGTTGTTATATCTTCTTCCCCCCCTCCCCCGGTTTTTTTTTTTTTTTTTGTGTGTGTGTGTGTGTGTGTGTGAATTTATATATTAATTTTTAGCTCCCACCAATAAGTGAGAACATGTGGTATTTCTCTTTCTGTGCCTTTTGTTTCACTTAATATAATTCTCTCAAGGTCCATCCATGTTGTTGCAAATGGCAGTATTTCATTCGTTTTTATAGCTGAGTCGTATTCCATTGTGTAGATGTACCACATTTTCCGTATCCACTCATCCGATGATGGGCATTTGGGCTGGTTCCAACTCTTGGCTATTGTAAAGAGTGCTGCGATAAACATTGGGGAACAGGTATACCTTCGACTTGATGATTTCCATTCCTCTGGGTATATTCCCAACAGTGGGATAGCTGGGTCGTATGGTAGACCTATCTGCAATTGTTTGAGGAACCTCCATACCATTTTCCATAGAGGCTGCACCATTTTGCAGTCCCACCAACAATGTATGAGAGTTCCTTTTTCTCCGCAACCTCGCCAGCATTTATCGTTCATAGTCTTTTGGATTTTAGCCATCCTAACTGGGGTTAGATGGTATCTCAATGTGGTTTTGATTTGCATTTCCCGGATGCTGAGTGATGTTGAGCATTTTTTCATATGTCTGTTGGCCATTTGTATATCTTCCTTAGAGAAATGCCTACTTAGTTCTTTTGCCCATTTTTTAATTGGGTTGCTTGTTTTCTTCTTGTAAAGTTGTTTGAGTTCCTTATATATTCTGGATATTAATCCTTTGTCAGATGTATATTTTGCAAATATTTTCTCCCACTCTGTTGGTTGTCTTTTAACTCTGTGAATTGTTTCTTTTGCTGTGCAGAAGCTTTTTAGTTTGATATAATCCCATTTGTTTATTTTTCCTTTGGTTGCCCGTGCTTTTGGGGTCGTATTCATGAAGTCTGTTCCCAGTCCTATTTCCTGAAGTGTTTCTCCTATGTTTTCTTTAAGAAGTTTTATTGTTTCAGGGTGTATATTTAATTCTTCAATCCATTTTGAGTTGATTTTAGTATATGGTGAGAGGTATGGATCTAGTTTCATTCTCCTGCATATGGATATCCAGTTATCACAGCACCATTTGCTGAAGAGGCAGTCCCTTCGCCAGTGAATAGGCTTGGTGCCTTTGTCAAAGATCAGCTGACAGTAAGTGTGTGGGTTGATTTCTGGATTCTCTATTCTATTCCATTGGTCAGTGTGTCTGTTTTTATGCCAGTACCATACTGTTTTGGTTATTATAGCTTTGTAGTATAGCTTAAAGTCAGGTAGTGTTATGCCTCCAGCTTTATTTTTTTTGCTCAGCATTGCTTTGGCTATGCGTGGTCTTTTATTGTTCCATATAAATGTCTGAATAGTTTTTTCCATTTCTGAGAAAAATGTCTTTGGAATTTTGATGGGGATTGCATTGAATTTGTATATCACTTTGGGTAGTATGGACATTTTCACTATGTTGATTCTTCCAATCCAAGAGCATGGGATATCTTTCCATCTTCTTGTATCCTCTCTAATTTCTCTCAGCAGTGGTTTGTAGTTCTCATTATAGAGATTTTTCACCTCCTTGGTTAACTCAATTCCTAAGTATTTTATTTTTTTGGTGGCTATTGTAAATGGGCAGGCTTTCTTGATTTCTCCTTCTGCATGTTCACTATTGGAGAAAAGAAATGCTACTGATTTTTGTGTGTTGATTTTGTATCCTGCTACTGTGCTGAAATCATTTATCAATTCCAGCAGTTTTTTTGTAGAGGTTTTAGGCTGTTTGATATATAGGATCATGTCATCTGCAAACAGGGACAGTTTGACTTCATCTTTTCCAATCTGGATGCCCTTTATTTCCTTCTCTTCTCTGATTGCTCTGGCTAGTACTTCCAACACTATGTTGAATAGGAGTGGTGAGAGTGGGCATCCTTGTCTAGTTTCTGTTCTTAAAGGAAAAGCTTTCAGCTTTTCCCCATTCAGGATGATATTGGCAGTGGGTTTGGCATATATGGCTTAATTATGTTGAGATACTTTCCCTCTATACCTAACTTATAGAGGGTCTTTGTCATGAATGAGTGCTGAACTTTATCAAATGCTTTTTCAGCATCTATAGATATGATCATATGGTCCTTGTGTTTGAGTTTATTAATATGGTGTATGACATTTATTGATTTGCGTATGTTGAACCAACCTTGCATCCCTGGGATGAATCCCACTTGATCATGATGAATAATTTTACGTATGTGTTGCTGTATTCTGTTTGCTAGTATTTTAGTGAGGATTTTTGCATCTATATTCATCAAGGATATTGGCCTGTAATTTTCTTTTTTGGTTATATCTTTACCTGGTTTTGGTATCAGGATGATGTTTGCTTCATAGAATGAGTTTGGGAGATTTGCGTCCGTTTCAATCGTTTGGAATAGTATGTAAAGAATCGGTGTCAATTCCTCTTTGAATGTTTGGTAAAATTCTGCTGTGAATCCATCTGGTCCTGGGCTTTTCTTTGTTGAGAGCCTTCTGATAACAGCTTCAATCTCCTTTATTGTTATTGGTCTGTTCAAATTTTCTATGTCTTCACGGTTCAGTTTTGGGAGGTTGTGTGTGTCCAGAAATTTATCCATTTCCTCCAGATTTTCAAATTTGTTGGCGTATAGTTGTTTATAGTAGTCTCGAATAATTCCTTGTATTTCAGATGAATCAGTTGTAATATCGCCTTTTTCATTTCTAATTTTTGTTATTTGAGTCTTTTCTCTTCTTTTTTTTGTTAGCCATGCTAATGGTTTGTCAATTTTATTTATCTTTTCAAAAAACCAACTTTTTGATTCGTTGATCTTTTGAATTGTTTTTTGGTTTTCAATTTCATTCAGTTCTGCTCTGATCTTAATGATTTCTTTCCATCTGCTAACTTTAGGTTTGGATTGTTCTTGTTTTTCTAGTTCTTTAAGGTGAAGTGTTAGGTTGTTCACTTGCCATCTTTCTATTCTTCTGAAGTGAGCGTTTAATGCAATAAATTTCCCCCTTAATACTGCTTTTGCAGTATCCCACAGGTTTTGGTATGATGTATCATTGTTTTCATTAGTTTCAATAAATTTTTTGATTTCCTGCTTGATTTCTTCTTGGACCCATATGTCATTAAGTAGAATGCTGTTTAATTTCCATGTGTTTGAGTCATGTTGTAATTAATATATAAAGTGATTCCATCACCCTCCAAAATTCCTTTATGGTACGCTTTGTTGTCACTCTCTCTTCCTATCCCCACCCCTGGGAACAACTGATCCACTTTCTGTCCCTATAGGTTTGTCTTTCTGAGAAAGTCATGTAAGTGGAGCCATACAGCATGTACCATATGACTTTGATTCAGGTTGTTGTGAGTATGGATAGCCTGCTCTTCTTTATTGCTGAGTAGTATTCCATTGCATGGATGAACCAGTTGGTTTATCCACTCACCTGCTGAAGGACACCTGGGTTGTTTTCAGATTTGGGTGATTATGAATAAAGCTACTATAAACATTTGCATGCAGGTGAACATAGGTTTTCATTTTTCTGGGTAGAGACCAAGGAATGGGATTGCTGGGTCATAGGCGGGTGTATGTTTATCTTATGAGAAACTGTAATGGATATTTTTGAGTCCTCGTTTTACTGGACTTCTCAGCGTCGTGCACCTTGGCTGACCTTCCCTTTCTGTGAGGTCACTTCTTCCGGTTTCTTTATTGGTCCGCCTGCCACTCCTTCTCCCCTCTCTTGGCTAGGTGGGGATGTTTCCTGGGCTCAGTCCCAGGGTTTGTCTTCCTTTCCCTCGGGTTATTGCAGCATGGCTGTAAATGCTGTCTCTGGGTCATGGCTCCCACATTTATAACTCTGCCACGACCTCTTCTAGACCCCACGAGTCCCACTCTAAATGTGCCATCATCACAGAGCATTCTCCCATGTCTCTCAAATAGTGATGTCTTCACCCTGCTCTGCCCCACCTCACCTGCTTCTACTCTGGTTCTCCCCACCAAAGTGAAGACAACTCCACCTACCCAGGTGCTGAAGACAAAAACCTGGGAGTTATTCTTTATACTCCCTTTATTTGTTGTCTAACAAATTACTGCAAACTTAGTGGCTTGCTATAGGTTAAATGTGTGTCCCAAAAGTTCACACATTAGAAACTTAATCTCCATTGTAATAATGTTAAGAGGGTGGGAAACCCTATTATGGTAATTGAAAGGTGGGGCCGTTAAGAGTTGATTAGATTGTGAAGACTATATCCTTTGAATAGATTGATCTATTCATAGAGTAATGGATGTGGTTCTAATGGCTTTAAAAGGAGAGCAGGTGAGGAGGTTAGTTCTGTCTTAATCATCCCATTCTTACCATGTAGTACTCTGCATTGCTGCAGAGAGTCACCAGCAAGAATAAGACCCTCACCAGACGTGTTCCCTGGACTTTAGACTTCCCAACCTCTGAAACTGTAAGAAATAAATTTCATTCCTTTGTGAATTACCCAGTTTCAGGTTTTCTGTTATAAGCAACAGAATTGAACTAATGCATGGCTTCCATCTATCATCTCACAGCTTCCATGGGTCAGAAGTTGGGCACAGCATGGCTCAGCTGGGTCCCCTACTCCAGGTCTCACAGGACTGAAATCAAAGTGTTGGCAGGCTGTGTTCCTTTTTGGTGGCTCTGAGAAGCATATATTTCCAAGCCCATTCAGGCTGATGATAGAATCCAATTTTTTGTAGTTGTAAAACGGAATTCCCCATTTTTTTTTTGCTGGATGTCAGCAGGAACGATCTTTACTTCTTAGAAGACTCTCCTTGTTTTTCCTCTTCCCTATCTCATAAAATTCATTGGTACAAAAAAAATACTTAGATCATAATTTTTTTTTTTTTGCAGTTGGCCAGTAAGGGGATCTGAACCCTTGACCTTGGTGTTATCAACACCATGCTCTAAGCAACTAAGCCAACTGGCCCTACAGCATAAATTGGATCATATAATTTGTATCAGTGTAGAATTAATTCAGGGACAGGTAAAAGACAATAAAACCTATGGAAGCTTAAAAAAAAGACTTATTTTTCTAACATGAGAATTCCCAACACAGAAGGCAATCCAGAGCTGATGCAGAAACTGAACAAATGTCACTTTCTTCATTTCTGCTGTGCCATTTTTACATTTACCTTTTGTCCTTATGGTCACAATATGACTGCTTTGTTTCCACGTAGCACGTTTGTGTTCCAGGATGGAAGTTTAGGGAAGGGCAAAGAGCCAAACCTACCAAAATTTACTTCTCTTTTTATTAGGAAATCCAAAGATTTCTCAGAAACTCTTCTCATCAGACATAAGCTTATATCTCATCAGCCAGAACTGTATCACATGAGTGTCCCTACTGCAAGGGAGCCTTGGAAATGGAGTATTTCATTAGAGAAAGACATGCGAAAACAGGATGGGGAATGGGTGCTCCATGAGCTTATCTACATTTTCCTCATCACTCTCTTGTTAGAACCTCTCAGTTTGGCTTTTTAATTCAGTGAGAATAAAATTCAAATTTCCCTTATAATGGCCTACAAGGCATCTCACTGACTCTAATATCTAATATCATCATTCGTAACTTCTCTCCTTTCTCTGCGTCTTGCAACCACAGTGGCCTTTTTCCTAGTTCTTTCCTGTCTTAGAGCCTTGCTCATGCCTTTCCTTTTGTCTATGAGGTAGATTATGTTATTGTTTCCAATTCTTCACTCTGTCCCTGTAATAAAGTTTCCACTCATGCCCTTTGCAGAGCCTCTCTGTGGAGGAGGTAGTACATGTTTTCCAGCTCCAGGACCTTGAGTTTTGACTGGTGATGCTAGCAGAGGCTTTAAATGTGCTTGGGAAGTTTGTCTTGGCCTCTTGACTTCTATCAGCCACCATCAGAAGAGCATGTCTCTGTTACTGCTTGGTGTTACTGAGATTTGCTTATGATTGTTATGTAGCATCAGTGCAGCAAAATCTAACACAGTCTGAATCATTCTTCCCTTACTCTGTGTTTCATTAACTTTTATTTGTCCTTTGAGTCTTAAATGAAATGCTACTTCCTCAGAGAGCCTTTTCCTATATCCCCAATCTTAGTTATGCTTTTCCTTTATACCAGGAATTTTCATAGCATACTATTTTTTAAAACATTTTTATTATCTCCCCCAAAACCCCATACCCCTTAGCTGTCACTGCCCACCCCACAGTTCAGTTCCCCTTCACTCAGCCCCTAGACCTACCTGTGCAACCAATAACCTACTTTGTGCTTCTATAGATTTATAGCATACTATTTTTCCCTTTACTATAGCTGGTGTACTTTGTAATTTTAGTTTTATTTTCATGTTCATTTGTTAAAGGTACACATCCTACTGTAGACTCTTGACTCCATGAGGGTAAACTCTTGTCTGTTCATTAGTGCATATATCAATAGTGTGCACAAGGTCTGCATGTAATAAAGGCTCAATAAATGTTAGTTATTGTTTATTGAATAAGTGTGCCTCCAACTGAATGAGTATTATTTAGCTATCAAAAATTTTGTTTTTGAAGAATTTTCCATGACATGTATCTTATAGTTATAAAATTATGATGCAAATTGTGTGAATAAATGTGAATGTATTCATGCAAAAATACTCAGAGGATACATACCAAAGTATTAATAATGCCTATTTCTGCTGGAGACATAATAGTTTATCCTTATTTTATTTTTTAATAATTTTCTGTATTTTACATATTTTTTCCAATATGTTGGCCATATATTATTTTTATAATCAGAAAACACAATAAAAGTTATTAAAGAGAAAGACAGAGAGAGATCAGAGCTCCATTGTGCTTTCCTTAGTGATGTAATGAGAAGATTCTAAAGAACATCAGAAATCAGAACAAAGCCTGGGCAGCTGGCCAGAACATTTTGTGTTGGAAATAGCTCCTCGTGGGTTTCTCTGTTCTCAGGGATCCCCAGGGTCTGTTCCCTGCCTTGGGGGAGGGTGTCTGACAGATACGAGGGAGACCAAGTGCAGAGGAAAGAGCAGTCTCTCAGGCCTGGGCTGTCCGGGGGGACATGTAGCCGAGTGAGACCAAACAATTAGGTGGGAAGTTCAGGCCCAGGCCATCTTGAGGGGGGCAGCCAGGTGAGCAATTGCTGCAAAGATGTGAGATGGGATCATACACGGTGATTTGGCTCCCCAGGGACCGTGATTTTGAAGCAGAGGAGCACCTCAATCAGCTGTTTGGATTTCATAGGCCAGCATTTTCACTCTGGACTCCTAGAACCCTGGGGCTTCACAGAGATGTCTCTTGGGGGACAAAAGAAGGGCAAGGGGGAAGCTGGAAGGGCCTCTCCACCCCTGAGTTCAATCCAGGCAGGTCCTTCATTATGTATAGGAGTCCTCTAGAAGTAAAGGTTCTATTGCTAAAAGTAGAAAAGGATGGGGGGGTGAAAGGGCTTCAAATCAATAATGATGATGGAGAAGGATAGCACTGAGAACTTTCTAGAAGGGGAATGGCCTGTTCAACATAAAGTTGCCTTGTTCACAATGTCCAGTGGGCCAGGTTGCAAGGCCAGTCGTTAGTGGTGAAGAGAGACTGGAGGAGAAGAGGATGTTGCAATAGGTCAATAATGTATTGGTGATAATAATAATAATAATAATGATGATGATGATGATGATGATGATGATGATACTAATATCTATTGAGCCAGACACTGTCCTAAGTACTTTTTTTGTGTTAATTCATCTCCACAAAAATCCTATGAAGTAAGTACCATTATTATCTCCACATTATAGCTGAGGGAACTGAGGCACAGAGGCCATAAATAACTCATAGAAAAGCACACGGTCAGAAAGAGGAGAAGCCAGGATGTGCGTCCAGGCAGGCTGGCTCTAGAGCCTGGGTTCTCCATCCTTGCCCAGAGGGAGGTTGTGGAAACAAAGGTCCACCTGGCTGGACAGACTGGCGTGACCTTCCCTCTCAGTGCCCTCTGTTGCACCATCTCTTGACCATTTATCCGTGTCTAGTGAATTCAGGTTATTAGTCAGACTCACACGCTTCGAGGGCATGAGGACAGATGGGATGGGTGTGGGGAGGAGCAGGGGACCAAAGCCATACTGAAATTTAGAGTCTGAAATGTTGGGAGACACCTACACCGAAGGAATCAGCTAAATCAGGAGGAGGTGATGCTGAGTGGGGTGGGGGAGAGGCTGTGTCCACGTAGAGATGGTGAAGTTACCTAAGGGACGTACGGTGGAATCAATGACTGTAATAGTAACCTTGACTAATCTTTTGGATCAGTGCATCTGGCTGTTTAGCATGTATCGGGACTACCTGGAGGCATGTTGTACCAGAGGTCCTAGGCTTCGTCCCCAGAGTGTCTGACTCAGTAGAGTTTTCATTTCCAGCAAGCTCCCGGGTGATACTGATGCTGCTGATCCACAAACTACACTCAGAGGAGTACTGTTCTAGAGCATCTTCCAGCCTGCAAATCCCTCCACAACACATCATGAATCCTTCTTAAACACTCCCTATATTATTTTTTGTGACATTAATGTCACAAAACTCATTTCCTGTTGTTTCTGATACCTGTTGCTTTAGTCATCAAAACTCCTGGATGGCTGTTGTACATCTGTGTCTTTCCATAAATTGTTTCTACAGTCTGTTAACGCCCTCCCCATCCTGCTTCCAACTTTAGCTACTTTATTTCCTTCCTTAAAAATTCGCCTTCCCTAGGAAGTCTCACCTGACCCACCAGTCTTGTTTGGTTGCCCCTATTGTGTTCTCCCATGGCACTTTTTACCTACCTCTGCCATGCACTCAGCACATGGCACTATATCTTTAATTATTTGTCTTTCTCCTCTACTCACATCATAGACTTTGTATCTCTCAGTGCCTAGAATAGTGCTTGGCATATGGTAAATGCTCAATAAATATCTGATGTATTAAATTGAATGAATGAGTCAAACAGTTTCTCCTTCACCAGCACTTTCATAACCTATATCTCTTTCATATTGCATTCTTAATAGCACACTCTAATCTCTAGAACAGGCATTGAAAAATGTGCTTTGTCTTAGATTCCAACTCCTATCGATTACTGTGCAGAAGGACTTTGAGACCATATGTGGTCTCAGCAGAAAAGAACAAGTGATTAATTAATATCATGGGCTAGACTATGGGAAGTGGGGATAATAGTGCTATATATATGTCGCTCTTACTCTAGAGTGAATTCATTCTCCTCCTGTCCTGTCTATGCTAAGGATGAGGAGTTTGTATAATGGTCAAGGCTTAGATACAACTGAGAAGGCAACATTGTAGGGCTGGGGTACTCAGGGAGGGCTCTCTGAATGGGGTGACCTCAGCAAAAGGAATTCTCAGCCTTAGGCTATCTACTTAGAGACACAAAACCAATTCTCTTCAGATGGAAATCAGGCTGGCTGAGGGAACATAGGATGTATGGCTTCATTGCAAAGTGACCAGCATATAACCCAAGCTTCTTTCCTGTTACTTAAATTTCCCACCATAGAGAGCCTAAGATTGGTTATCCTGGCCCTAGGGAGAGTTAACAGATCTTGGCACATTTTTGGACCAGGGTCAGTTTCCAAATAAAGACCTGCACGTCCAGACTGGTTGTCAAATGGAATTAGTGGCTTTGAATTCATCCTGTTCCACACTAGACTTACCACATATAGAGAATGTTCTGGAATCAGTGGGAATGTTAAGGGTCCAGGGCAGAGCCAAGGGAGCAGAGTGGTGGGAGTACAAGCAAGGATGCTCGGAGTTCAACTAGCTCTGAGGGTGTTTCTAACTATTGTAGTCCGTTTTGCACTGCTATAACACAATGCCACAGACTGAGAAATTTATAATGAGCAGAAATTTATTACCTCCCAGTTCTGGAGACTGGGAAGTCCAAGATCAAGCATCTGGCATCTGGCGAAGGCTTCTTGCTGCATTATCTCAGGGTGGAAGGTAGAAGGGCAAGAGAGGGGAGGAAGAGCAAGAGGGGACTGAACTTGTCCTTTTATAAGGAACCTACTCCTACAATAACAAACCCACTCCTGCATAATAACATTAATCCATTCATGATTGTGGGGCCCCATAACCCAAACACCTCCCATTAGCACCACCTCCCAATATTACTGCAATGGGGTCAAGTTTCCAATACATGAACACTGAAGAACACATTCAAACCATAGCACTAACTAAACTAATTTTCTTTTTATTTATTTTAGGCCTCAATTAAAATTCTAAGTGAATCAATTACCCTCTTGCTGGATAAAAGATTTTATACCTCTTGCCTGACTGAGGTCCCAACTATACTTCTTAAAAATCCAATGGTGGGGATATTCAAGGCTCCACAACAAATTTGAGAAAGAGACTTTCCTTCCAGCCTCTAGACCATGTGATAAGGTAAATGCCCTCTTAGGCTCAGACTTGAGGTCTCTCCAACCTAGATCTTTCTTGACACATGCCCCAGCCAACCCTCCAACAGTCCCCCTATGGGTCCTTTGACAAAGGTTTCTTCCTAATTCAGTTTTTTCTCCAGCTTAGATTAGTTCTAGCTAGTATGTAAGCATATATCTCAACATCTAAGACATCTTTGACACTTTTGTTGTATGTCTTCACAGAAATGTTTGATGTTAAAGGACACAAGTCTGTAGGACAATATCATCCAAATCCACACCATCTAAGTAAGGGTCATTGTGGGCCTTTGGGGTAGCACCAGGTGGAGGTAATATTGTGAGTTGTTCCTAGGGCATTAATAAAGAATATTTCATGAATATAAACCAGTGTTCAGCCTATGGAATTTATCAGAGAATATGGCCATTTGTCACTCAGGGATGTCGAGGCTCCTGAAAGAGAATGATAACCAGTAATAGCATTCTATTAGGTCAGTTCTATGGTCAAATAAGGTTTGGAAATTCTACATGTTGTGCCTCCTTTTAGAAGTCTCAAGACAGGTCTGTCAAAGGTACTAAGGCTTCCAATAACAAGGAACAGGTCTTCATTTAACAACTTAGCTTGCTTTGTTTTGTCCTAATTACTTACCTAGACCGAAAGGGTCTTGAAGGCAAGAATTATGAGTTTGAATCAACACTTATCTGCACCCAGCCCACACTCAGAAAATTCTGAGAGGTTAACCCCTGCTCTCCACAGCCCCCTTAGAGTGTCCAAGATACTTCTCCCTCCCAAACAGGTCCCCTTGTGGGTGAAGTTCTAAGACATAACCCCTTGTTCTGTCCTGCTCTGGCCTCCTCCAGTGGATATCAGAATGAGCAGCCTGGCCCTGCTTTTCAGGCCTGGGAAATTAGAAAGAAAAGCTATTTCAAGAAAGAGGCCAGTGAGAAAGTCTGAAGAAGATAAGTTGCCATGGTGACAAGATAAGACTTTGTCACTTTGAAAACTAATGGCATTTTTTTCTGTAGGAAAACCATTCAGCGGCTAGAGAAGGTAGCTCTGACTGAGGCTTTTGTCAGCTACGCCCTTTATTCCCATGGGTGTTGACCCACAAGTTAGACAATGCTGAGTGTCTTGTGGACAAAGTGCTGTGCCAAACCCAGTAAACAGGTCTGGAGTTGGGATTCCTGGAACCACTGCTGCCCGACAACTTGTCACCTTAAGCAAGTCACATGATTTCCTTTAGGTCTCAATTTCCCTACTTACTCAATGCATGGCTGAGAATTTGGAGCAGGAGTTTTGACATGCTCCAATGCATCATTCAGTTATGAGTTTAATCCAAGCAGGGTTTCTTTGTTGTTTTTTTCTCCCCAGGAATTGTCAAACTGATTCTAAAATGTATATGGAAACGCAAAGGTTCTAGAAAATCCAAAGTAATCTTGAAAGAGAACAAAGTGGAGAACTTCCATTATGTGACTTTAAAACCATTAAGCTACAGTAATTAAGACCATGCCATATGCTGGAATAGAGATAGACAAAGTGATCTACGGACCAGAAGAATGAGCCCAGAAATAGACTCTCACTTATACAGTCATTTAATTTTCAACAAAGACATGAAAACAATCCAATGGGAAATAGAAATGCTTTTGAATAAATAGGCCTGAAACAACTGGATATACATACAGAAAAAAACAAAACTCAATTCCTACCTCACACCGTATGCAAAAATTAATTTGACATGTATCATAGATCTAAAGCATAAAAGCTAAAGCTTCTTTTAAAAAAAAGTTCCATCGAAATGTAAAACTCTGGTCTGTGTATGTTAGTTAGTCCTGTAGCTTCTCCTGTCCTTGACGTGCTCCAGGGGGTTATTTAAGTATCTGTGGTGGTTTGTGTTATTGGCAAATCTTTCTTAAGATGACTCATCGGTTATAAATTGGGGTTCCCACGACTCCCTCCTTGAGTTCCATTAATTAACTACATTGGCTCACAAAACTCAGGAAAACAGGTTTATTATAAAGGATATTCCAAAGGATACAGATGAAGAGATACATAAGGTGAGGGAAGGGGGAAGGGGCATGGAGCTTCCATGAGCTCCTATGAATGCCACCCTCCAGGAACCTCCATGCATTCAGATGTCCAGAGCTCTCTGACTCTATCCTATTGGGCTTTTTATGGAGGCTTCATTAGACAGGCATGATCGCAGCATGGATAATCATGTAGAAACGTGATTGGACAAAAAAGGGTATAATCTAATACTAATAGATTAAGTAGAGAAATCTAGAAAGACCTGCCTGTTCAGATTCTTCTTGGCCTCTCTTCCCTCCAGGGTTTGGAGCAGGACCCCTTCTGAAGTGGGAGTCTTATACCTATAATCAGAGAAGGTAGTTCAGAGAATTTCTTTATGACCAGTTCCAAGACAGAAAAGTGGGGGAAGATCAGACTCTATTTTTAGTTTCTATGGCCTGCCTTGGAGAGAAAAAGGAGCAGGTGAAAAGAGAGCAGGAGAAGGTCAGAGAGAGAGATTATGTTTTCTGAGGCCTCTTTTTGGGTCCTAAAGTGCCCCAACATTATAACAAAAGACTCTCTTTCACCTTTATTGCTCAGAAGGTTTTCTGAAGCTGTTTCAGAAACCAAGGACAAAAAGCCAAATACTTTAACAAAAGGTATGCTTATTATTTTAGTCACTTAGCAAATAACAAGGGCTAAGGGAGTCATGAGCCAGGAACCGGGGATGAAAACCAGTATAATATACGTATCACAATATCACAGTAGCCTTAGAGGAAAATCAGCTTGTCTGTAATATACATCTCCAAGTATGGCAAGGACAGGGCCGAAGCGTTTTGGGAACAGTGTTAGTGCAGCTGGAAAAGAAAAGTCATAGAACCAAGGTTTATGGACTAAAAGAATGGGAGTAAATAGTAAATCCCAACGTTACCTCCAAACCTCCCACCAAGCCAAGCCAAGACAAAGAAAAGCCACATGGTGGTAACCTACTGGGCTGTTCTTCCCGCACCCCCCAAGTCATGGACAAACGTGTCTACATTCACTCTCCTCCTTATAGCCAGCCTCAGAGCAGGAGCTGGCCTCCTCCTGACCCCTTCGTCTGTGGTAAAGGTCCGTCCCCTCCCAGGTCCGCATTCACACTTCCCATTAGTCACTACCCCCATCTCCTCTTTTCACCCTTATCTTACAAGAGCCTTTGTAGTTCCTAACTCCCACCAGGGCTCCTTTCCCTCCCTTCACAGCAAACTCTTATAAGAGGAGTCATTGCTTCCTCTCCTCAACCCACTGCACTTGGACCTCAAACTTTCTCACAATGAAAGAAACCCAAATTAAAAAATAAAATTCAGTACTGTTTTTCACCAATCAGACTGGGAAAAAATTTTAAAAATTGATAATATCTAGTAGTAATGAGAGAATAAGAAACATACTTTTTTCATAATCTTTTTGCAGAAGTATAAACCATTGCATCCTTTTGGGAGGACATTTGGCAATATATGTCAAAATTTCAAAATTCTTGACCCACAACACTTACTGCTAAGAATTTACCCTGAGTATGCCTGTATAATGTATATTAGGCAAAGTTTTTTGTTTTTCTTTTAAAATTAGGTCTATATACAATTAGTGAAATAAAACATGCAAGGTACAGACAGTGTATATGGTAAAATCTCTTTTGTGTTAAAAAAAAAAAAGAGGGTGAGATATATGAAGACACATATTTTGTTGGGGTACGGATATTTTTTCCCTCAAGGGTATCATAAGAAGTGGCCAGTGCTGATTAATTGCCAACAGAGAAGGGATTATGGGGTGGGGAAGCTTTCACTTTTGATTTTATAATTTCATGTATGGTTTGAAATTTCTTAATTTACACACAGTTCTTTTATTCCTTCCACCTCCTTCCACTGTACCCCCCTACCTTTCCCCCTCTTCCCCGTCCCCCAACTGCTCCACAATATCTTAGATGTAAAATAATAATAATAAAATGAATAAATAAAAGCTGAAGCTATTGAAAAATAAAAGAAACAAGCTAGGATCTGGGGGCAAAATGCAAGCAGGGTTTTTCCAAGCTCATCATTTGAAAAAAAAAAAAAAACAAACAAAAAACAGTATTTGTGGTTAGAGGACTTGGACAGGCTTTTAAGTTCAGCTAATTTGGTGTTGGTCTCAGACCACAATCACCTCCTCTCTGTAACACCCACTTCTGTTTATGGGAAGAGATGCAGCTTCTGAGTAAATAAAACCTGTCCTGTTGGAAAAGAAAGAAGGAACTGAGTGTCCATTCATCGCTTAGTCTGAGGCAGGACTCATAAATCATCCAGGTGTGCACGGTGAGGTTGGTCCTCTATGGAGGGTGAGGAGGGTATGGGGTTTTATTCCTGGGGGACCAGGCCATCTCTCATGCATAGAACAGCCTTGCACAGAAGTGGGGGGATACCTCTGCCTTCAGCCCTCCTATGCTGTATTTTTTCTGATCCAATGAGAGTATTCTCCCTGAATCAGGAGTCCCCGTGTCCCGAGGGAGAAGGGTGGGTGGACAGGTGCTCACTTCCTATCAGCTGTTTCAGGCTCCTTTCTAAGTGGCTATGAGCCAGCTGAAATCAAGCCCACACCTCACATAGGAACCTGGCTAATGGAGCATGAATGACTTCATGTGTTGCCTACTGGTGACATAAATCAGAGTTTACAGTGAATTAATAGAAGAGCTCAGAGAAATTGCCGTTACTTGTTATAAGCCAAGAGAAGGTAATTCCACCTACCTGGGACCTTCTCTTGCTGATATTCAACCCTAGTGAAGCTCCAGGACTCATAAATTGTATACAAAATGCCAAGCCATCGGAAAAAGCTAAGAGCTTATTTACCATCTGGAAACTTCAAAAAGAAACCAAACAGGGCCGGCCCGTGGCTCACTTGGGAGAAAGTGGTGCTGACGACACCAAGTCAAGGGTTAAGATCCCCTTACTGGTCATCTCTTTAAAAAAAAACAAAAACCAACCAGTGATGTAACATGCAGCTAATGCACAACAGAGACGTGTCTTGTCATGATGGATGCTGTGATGGTTAATTATTAGATGTCATCTTGACTGGATTGAGTGATGCCTAGATGGCTGGTGGGACATTGTTTCTGGGTGTGTCTGTGAGGGTGTTTTCAGAGGAGATTGACGTGAGCAGTGGACTGAGACAGGAGGCCCTGCCCTCAGTATGTGCTGGCACGGTCCAAACTGCTGGAGGCCTGGCGAGAATGAAGGAGGCAGAAGAAAGGTGAGACTCTGCTCGTGCTGGCTCCCACTAGCACTCTCTTGCTCTCCTCCAGAACAGGTTGCCTCTTTCTCCTCCTGTGCTTGGACATCAGACACCAGCTTTTTTGGTTTTTGGACTCTGGGACTTGTACCATAGACTCCAGCTGCCTCCCAAGGGCTCTCAGTCCTTTGGCCTCAGACTGGGTACTGCACTGTTGGCCTCCCTGGTTTTTAGGTCTTTGGACTTAGACTAAGCCACTCTACCAGATTTTTCTGGTCCTCCAGCTTGCAGATGGCCTATGTTGGGACTTTGCCTTGAAATCCTGTGAGCAAATTCCCCCTAATAAATTCCTTTGTATAAATATATATCCTACTGGTTCTGTCCCTCTGGAGAACCCTGACTAATACCGATGCTGCTACTGTTCAAATCAAGGGCCTTCAATGGATCGCCTCATAGGTATGTACACTGTCCCCCAACTCTTGTGTTCTTTGCTCCTAATGTTCTGACTATGACTTTCTTCAAAGGACTGAACCAACCCCTGGAGTCATTCTGCCTAGATTTGATGAGAGCCTGAAGTGCATGGGAGTTTATACCTGCCTATAGCCGAAGACAGACAGGATAGGAATGTGAAAGCCCTTTCCCTTACGGGGTGATTTATAGTTTAGTTCAAGCTGAGGCTAAGACTCCTCTTGAGATCACATCCTTGCTCTGCTTCTTTTCCTTCCCTACTCTGTTTACCCCACTCTCTCACCAGTCTCCCCTGGGAGCAATTCTTTAGTAAATCATTTGCTCCCATATTGCTTTCTCAGAGAAACATTCTGGAGCACCTGACCCAGGACACCTGCCTCATGCTAGGCCCACAGGAAGGAAACAAAAACTACTTCTTTCGATGCAACTGTCTTTAGAGGGACGTAACCGCCACACAAAGCTGTTAAAAAAATCTTTCTTAAACAGTAACAAGTGGTGAAAAAGTTGCAGCTCAATTATACCCCATCTGTATCACTGAGTGCCTGTCATGGAGCAGTGCAGAGTAATGCCTATGTTAATCAAAAGGAAGAGTGAATAGAGACAGAGCGAGGATAAGGGAAACCACTTCCCAAAGAGGTGGCTTTTGAGACATGGGTAGAGCATGCAGTGTTTACACCAAATATGTTGGCAATAATGTTGAACATAGATTACATTCCTCCCTCTTTTGATCTGGAATTCTGCTCAGAAGCAGGTTCAGGGACTGAAAGAGAGAAACTTCCCCAGGGACCTGCCTGCCCTTTTCACTGCTGCCTTATTCAGGATGGGAGCTGCCTGCCAGACTTGTTGCTTGTGAATTATTTGTGTCCATACCAGAATCCACCCACTTTGATCATCAGCTTTTTCCCAAGGTCTTGTGATTTAAATTCTCTTTGGGAGATAAGGACATAACATGAGACGTGTTACCCACAGAGGTGTGAAAAATGCTTCCAGTTTTATTTCTGAATAAATAACTCCACCTCTCTCTCAATTTCCTGTATCCTGGTTTACTAACTTGTTCATTCATTCAGTAATCATTACTGAGCACCTACTGTGTGCCAAGCAATGAACTTACATTCAAGAGTTCACTGTCTAATAAAAGAGAAGACACATAATATTCTAATTCAAAGATTTGATAGAGATCTGCATGGGGCTTCTGGGAGTACAGAGAAGGGGACCCTAACCCACCACTTCCTACCACATTCAGTCAAGGCCAATTGTTCTCAAGTAAAGCCATGCATGAATTAGTAGCCAAGGTCATTCTTTGTGTGACAGTGCCTTCTCTTTGCTGCACACGTCAAAATAATCATTTACCATATGAAAAATCTCTTCTCTTGTAGCATGGGTTTCCAGGTATAAAGAGAATGAAACGTCATTTAAACCATCTCCCTCATAAATGTCAGGAGTTTTCGAGAAGTAGATTTATGCTCTGTATGTACTTTGTTGGTTAGATCCAAACAGAAAAACAAAATGTCAGTTAGTACACATACCAGTAAGAGAAACTCACCTTTCACATTATATCCCAAAGTGATGCCCAAAGTGACATTTGGTAAAACCTCATTCTACTCCCTTTCTGAGAATAACTTTGCAGCTGGTTTTATAAGTTCCCTTGACAATTGCTATGGTTTGAATGTGTCCCCCAAAAAGCATTTGTCAGAAACTTAATCCCCAGTGCAACAGTGTTGGGGCCTAATGGGAGGTGTTTAGGTCATGAAGGTTCCACCCTTATGAATGGATTAAAAGGGCTTGAGGCTGTGAGTTCAATCTCTTGTTCTCTCTCTCTCTCTCTCTCTCTCTCTCTCTCTCTCTCTCTCTCTCTCTCTCTCACCTTTTCCTGCCCCTCAGCCTTCAGCTATATAATAAAGCAGCAAAAAGGCCCTTGCAGGATGCCAGCCCTCAATCTTGGATTTCCCAGCCTCCAGAACCATGAGAAATACATTTCTTTTCTCTATAAATTCCTTAGTCTCTGGTATTCTGTTATAGCAGCACAAATAGACTAAGATAGCAATTGTGTGACCTTTTTCTATCACGAATGCAATTTTAAATGTTCCATTTGTAGATTTGACCTTTTCTCTACATTTAGAAAGAAACCCCATTAATTTTATCTTTAAAAGCATTATTTTGCACTCTTTCCAATTCGAAATGTGAGAGTTCCTACAGGTGGTTTAGGACGTGAGTGGGTTTGCTTGCAAAGGAAGGAAGGTTCCAGAGAGGTCATAGAAATAGGGATGGGTGGGATAGGAGATATGTTGAGGGGATCCATGAGGAGAAAAAAGGTAAATTCTTCAGGGAACAAAGGAGCCCTCCCCATAGACTGGGGAGGGGGAGAGTTTACCTTTTATGGACTCCAAGCTTTATGGGGATGAGAGACATGTTTGGAAGATCCTCAGATGCCTTACTTTGGCATAACCCTGTTTAGTTCTAGATGTCACTGAAGGCCCTAGGGATGGATTGTTTAGCTTCAGCAGGGGCAAGGGTCTCCCCAGATGCTCACGGCAGTGAAGGGAACCCTCAGGTTACAGACAGACGGTGGAGTTAGAAACTCCTCTCACCTGTCATGGGTTTGAAATGCTCTTATGATGCTCACAAAAGCTTGGTGGCTTAAGCCATTCAGGGATAGTGATCATTGGGCTGTGAGATCTCAACAGCAGTTAATGCTCAAGATAAGGAAAAGGGAGGTTTGGGGCCTGGAAGACAAAGCTGGATGCACCCACAGTTCTGCTGAAGCTTTACCATAAGCTCATTCATTCCAGACACTTTGGCATGGCATAAGGACAAGTTCAGGGATTGGGTCTGACCTGTCTCCAAAACCTAGATCCACCACTTACCAAGAACAAATTCTTGACTCTTCAAGGCTCAGTTTTCTCATGTGTGTAAAATGGGGTTGTTTTTAGGGATCAAGTAATGCATTTATAGTTCCTGGCACATGGTAGGTGTGAAATTGAAGAATTCTCTTCCGTCATGCCCTTTCCTTGCTATCCAGATCCAACTTGTCTGTGAAGCCCTGAGCAGTTGCGTGCATTTTACTCTGGATTTTCCCCTAAACGTCTCAGTTCACATTTCTGCCCACCTATAAGGTGGCTTGGGAGAAAGTGTCTGCAGCTGATGGCTTCTAACCAAACTATTTCTGCCTTTCGTGTTTCCTGCTTATTGGCCTCACTCAAGGCATTGGGAGACCCAAGTGGGGTTTAATGAATGATCGTGCTTTGCAGGATTTAGTTCATACTATAAATAGGACCTACATTTCAGTGGTGGGATTTATAAACTGTGGGAGATAGGCTGCAAGAGGATTGACCTAACGATAGGATTAGTCTAAAACCTCAAGTGAGTGAGTGGGTAAAAATAGCCACCAAGGAACCTGTCTGGCCCAGGAAACATTAATCAGTTCACTGGAGCCTTGTCCAGTATTGCCCTGGGGGCTCGGCAGGAGCTGATATGAGTGGAGCCTTTTGGGATCAGGAAGAAACCTAGTGCCAGGGACGGAAATGGCATTCCCCAGTAGTCAGCTTTCCTGATCCTGGGCAGGCAAAGAAGTGAGGGGTTTTCCTCCCATGGAGGCTATTGGCCCAATACAACCTCCAAAACTGAAAGCTCACCAAGATCAACTGTGGCTGAATACAGAGTGAAGTTCTAAATGTTAAAAAAAAAAATCTTATGAGAAGAAAATAAATCTCATTTATTAAGTCCCAGCAGTTAGGACCAGGGCTCCTGGAGTTGGCAGAGGACTCTGGGAGGCCAGATCCCAGGTCTCCTTTCCCTAATGTGGAGAGACCATGGGAATTGTCATCTCCCCAGGGAGGTCCCAGTCTAGACATGGAAACAGGAGGTGTCTTAGTTTATTCCTGCAGCTACAACAAAATACCTTAGACTGGGTAATTACAAATAATAGAAATTTATTTCTCACAGTTCCAGATGCTGGGAAGTTGAAGATCAAGGCTCTGGCAGGTTCGGTGTCTGGTGAGGGCTCTCTCTGCTTCCAAGAGAGTGCCTTGTTATGGCGTCCTTTTGAGAAGACAGATGCTGTCTCCTCACATGGCAGAAGGGTGGAAGCTGGAGGAAGCTCTCTGAAGCCTCTTTTACAAGAGCATTAATCCTATTCATGAGGGTGGAGCCCTCATGATCTAACCGCCTCCCAGAGGCCCCACCTTCTAATCCCATCACCTTGGTGATTAGGTTTCAACATATGAATTTTGGAGGGACACATATATTCAAACCATAGCAGGAGGTTTAGAGAAAGGCAATATGGGGTCCTCCCTGCCCCATGAAGTTCCCACAGCCACTCAAACCACACTTTGGGTCTCTTTTAGAGCCAGGATTGGGAGAAGGAGAGATGCTGGCTCAGGCCCTGAAAGCTCGATTGCTGCCTTGTCCACAGTAGGCAGGATAAGAGAGGAGACTACTATCAGTCTATGGAAGAAAGGACCTTAAACAAGCATCCTTAGAGGGATGGCCTGAAACAGGCCACCCAGCTCTTCCTGGGCAGGAACCACAGGTAGCCACATGCAGGTGGCTGTCCCAGATATCTCTCCTACCTAGCCCATCCAGGGTTACATTAGCTTGAGAAATTCATTCCTTTGGAGTTAGGCACAGTAGGGCAGGCAAGGTCTTTTAGAAATGGTAACTCCACCTAGGACAACTTTGCACGCATAAGCTGACCAATAGCGTCCTTACAGAGGAAATGGAATCCAAGGTGGTATGAATTTAAATCGTGTGGTGAGTTGGGAGCTATTAATGAATGTGAAAATATCTGGAGCATGGTGCCTGATTTATCATTGGCACTTCCTGAATGTTGGTTGAATATGCATTGCAATTTGTGTAATAAAGGGTTTTCTGTCTTTCTTTTTTCCTCATCTTCTATTCCTGGCCTGTTCACATGAAATATTTAACTTGAATCCCTGGCCTAAAATTAAAAGCTCAGGTTAGAACAAATTTGCAGAAATGAATCACACGTACTTGCTTAGAACAGTTGACCACAGGAAGAAATCACCACTTTGAGCACAATTCAAGGTCACAATGAATTGTTTTCCTTCGTTTCCACCCCATTGGTGATGGCCCTTGTTTCTACTGAAAGAACTATCTTGCTGTCTCGCACCAATTCTGGCTTTTTATTCTTCCCTGGTTACCCATATTGTGAACCCCAAATTCCAGGAGGCACCAAACTGTTTACTTTGTCACTTTGCATAACACATGGCTTAATAACCAAAATGACTTTTTTTCTGAAATCAAGTATTTCCAAGAAGTCTTGGCAGAGAGAAATAGGTTGTGAGGAGGAAAGAATGAGGCAGTGGCTGGGAGAGCCATGTCACACTCAATAGATCATCTCTATTTTCCTTGGTTGTAGGAGTGGGGTCACTGTGAGGGTCTGTTGCAAACTGCATTGGACAGCTGGGATGGGTTATTTTTAGTGAGGGAGGAAGAACTTCCAAAGATAGAATTCACGCCCATGCTCTGCTGTGCAAGTTCAGACTTGGGGGTGGCTGGCAAAATGGGCTGGGGGTTATAAGCCAGAACAAACAATTCTTTAGGGCAGATGCAGGTGGAGGGCGGGGGGTGTGAGCAGGTCTCACCATAATGCATGTGGAATGAGCTCCACGGGGTTCTAGATTTGGTCCTCACTTTTCCAATGGGATTTATAGAAGGGAAAACCCATTTTCTTTCTTTGTCTTTTTTCTCCCAACTCCTGACCTCTTCCTCCCTCCAGTGACTTTGATAACTTTTCCCATCTCTTTCACTGCTGATGGCAACCACTGGCCCCAACAGTGCAAGGCAGGGTGGGTGGGCAGAGTTCATGTTTGGAACCAGCTACAAATAAGTAGAGTAAGCATCCCTAATAGAGTGTGGCTTTAAAATCAAAAAAGGCTGTGCATTCCCCAAACTTGGCCCTACGCTGGCTGGCATGCTGCCTGCAATTCACCCATAAGAATGAAGCATTTCCACAGAAAGCCCGAGGGAATGTGCCCATCTGAGACCTGAAGAGGCAGTTCCTTGTCTGGAGCAGTGGCGAGCTGAGACCTGGGGATCAGCCTTGGTTAGTCCAAAGTTTACTGTGCTGGGCACTGTGTGTTCTCATGGGAAGCCTCCTGTCCAGGTGTTTTCTGTCTGTCTCCATCCTGCTTCCTCCTCAGAAGAGGCTCTGGCAAACTCATTCACACAGATGGGTAATAACTCTGTGACCCTCTCCTAGAGGTCTTTGCATCCAGCAGATGTCCAGGGCATATGAGATACTCTCATGCAGAGTTTTTAGAACCATCAAAGAGGTGGGAAAACAATTTTCAGTGCTATTGATTGGGGGGATCCAGCAAGAAGGACCCTGACTTCTTTGCTTAGGTTTAAAGGCTATTTCTTTTGGTGTCTCAGGCAGGATGGATCCCTGGAGGACAGACCTCAGCAGAACTCAGTTGTGTGTGTGTGTGTGTATTTAATAGACTTCATTATTTTACAGCATTTTTAGGTTCACAACAAAATTGAGCAGAAGGTATAGAGATTTCCCATATACTCCCTGTCCAAACAAACTCACAGCCTCCCCCAATATCAAAATCCCAATCCAAAGAGATATATTTGTTACAAATGATGAACCTACATTGACATATCATTATGACCCCAAATCCTTAGTTTACATTAGGACTCAATCTTGATGTACATTCTATGGGTTTAGACAAATGTATAGTGACATGTCTGCCCTAAAAATCCCCTGTGCTTCATCTATTCCTCCCTTTACCCCCTTTCATCCCTTCATCCACTGATCCTTTTACTATCTCCATAGTTTTGCCTTTTCCAGACCATCATATACTTGGAATCACACATCATGTAGCCTTTTCAGGTTGGCATCTTTCACTTAGTAATATGCATTTAGGTTTGCTCCATGCCTTTTCATGGCTTGGTAACTCATTTCTTTTTAGCAAATGGTCTAAATACACCAATTAAAAGAAAGAGATTGTCATAGTGAATAAAAAAACAAGATCCAACTATATGTTGTGTACAAGAAACCCACTTTAAGTATAAAGACACATATTGATTAAAAGTAAAGGATAGAGAAATATAAACCATGCTAACACTAATAGAAAGAAAGTGGGAGTAAGCTATATCAATTTCAGATGAGCAGACTTCAGAGACAGGAAAGTTATCAGAGACAAAATGGACATTACATAATGACAATGGGGTCAATTCTCCAAGAAGACATAACAGTCCTTAATGTATATGAGCCTAACAACAGAGCATCAAAATACATGAGGCAGTGATGTTAAAGTTATTGATACAGCTGTGTTAATATTTACCATATTGTTACTGTTTTCTATTCATTGCTCTTGGGTTTTCTTGTTTCTATTTTTTTTCTTCCACTTTTTATTCCTTTTATGGTTTTCATGGAACATTTTATGTGATTCCGTTTTCTCTCTTTTCTTCGGATATCAGTTATACTTCTTTTTCAAACTTTTTAAAGTGTTTGCCCTAGAGTTTTCAATATACATTTATAACTAATCCAAATTTACTTTCAGATAACACTATACCACTTCATGGGTAGTGTAAGTGCCTTATAATAACAGAAGAGTGCTAATTCTTCCCTCTTGTCCCTGAATCACAGCTGTCATTCATTTGATTTATACATAAGCATATGTGCACATACACGCACTCACACATATATACATTATATATAAGCAGACATAACCAAATACATTGTTGCTATTATTATTTTAAACTGTTATCTGTTAGATCAATTAAGAAAAATAAAATTTTTCATTTTACCTTAATGTATTCCTTCTCTGGTGCTCTTCTTTTATTGTAGGTCTGTGTTTCTGGAGATGTATCATTTTCCTTCTCTCTTTTAACATTTCTTCTGAGGCAGGTACTGGCAGAAAATTCCCTCAGTTTTTGTTTGTCACAGAGTCTTTATTTCTCCTTTGCTTTTAAAGGATAATTTTGCAGGGTACAGAATTATAGGTTGATGTATTTTTTTCTCTCATCACTTTAAATATCTCATTTCACTTTCTTCTTGCTTGCATGGTTTTTGAGGAAAAGTCAGATGTAATTTTTATCTTTGCTCCTGTATAGGTAAGGTTTTTTTTCCCTCTAGCTTCTTTCAAGATTTTTTTCTTTATCTTTGATTTTCTGCAGTCTGAATATGACATGTCTAGGTGTAGTTTGTGGGCATTTATCCTGTGTGGTTTTCTCTGAGTTTACTGGATCTGTAATTTGGTATCTGACATTATTTGGGGGAAATTCTCAGTCATTATTGTTTCAAATATTTCTTCTGTTCTTTTCTCTTTTGCTTCTCCTTCTGGTATTCCCATTACAGGTATGTTACACCTTTTGTAGTTGTCCTATGGTTCTCAAATATTTTATTCTGGTTTGTTTGTTTTTCAGTCTTTTTTTTTTTTTTTTCCATTTTGGAAGCTTCTATTGACATATCCTCAAGCTCAGAGATTCTTTCCTTAGCTATGTCCAATCTACTAATGAGTACATCAAAGGCATTCATCATTTCTGTTACAGTGTTTTCATCATAAGCATTTCTTTTTGATCCTTTCTTAGAATATCCACTTTTCTGCTTATACTGCCCATTTATTCTTGCATGTTGTCTACTTTATCTATTAGAGCCCTTAACATATTAATCCTTGTTGTTTTAAATTCCTTGTTTGATCATTCCAACACGCCTGCCATATCTGAGTTTCTGATGCTTGCTCTGTGTTTTCAGACTGTATTTTTTGCCTTTTTATATGACTTGTAATTTTTTCTTCAGAGCCGGGCAGGATGTACTGGGTAAAAGAAACTCTTGATAGACAGGCCTGTTGTAATGTGGTGGGTAAGGTGTGGGAGGAGGGGAAGTGTTCTCTAATCCTATGATTAGGTCTCAGTCATTTAGTGAGCCTGTGCCCCTGAGTGTTTCTCAGTCTCCACCACCCCCACCTTTAGGTAGAATAAGATGGCTAGAGTGGGCTGGAGTTGGATATTTCTCTTCTCTCATTTGGAAGGCTAGAGGGAGCTGGATTGGGCATTTCCCTTCCCCCAGGTTAATTAGGCTCTGATAAAACTCCAATAGTTTAAGCTCTGGCAAAAAGGTTTCTCTGAAGGACATAGAGCAGAATGCACAGAAATATTTTTGAAATGGTTAATTTTAACCTCCCTCTTCCATGGAAGCATGGAAGCACAAGGGAATTTTCTCTGATACTTACTATGAGAATGTGATAGAGTTCCTGGAGCCCAAACTCACAGGGCCTCTTCTATTATGGGTCCCCTGGAGTTTTTAACTCTCAGACTTACCCACACTGAGCCTCCAGCAATTTGTCAATTACAGTTCAGATTTTTCTATCCCAGTACTGGTTTCTGAAGTGGTTTCTGGTCATGGGTTTCTGCTCTGATAAGTTGCGATTCTATTTATTCTCCTGTCTGTCTCTCCAATTTTGGAGTAGCAGTTTGTCCTGTGGCCTCACTTTTCTCATGGTTCTAAGAAGAGCTGTTGATCCTTCAGTTTGTTTGGATTTTTACTTGTTAAGATGAAGTGATGATTTCCAAGCTCCTCATATGCCAGACTGCAGAGTATTTTTATTCAGGGGTGCTATAGGTCAAATGTGTTCCTCAAATGTTCATGTGTTGGAAATATTGTCTCCACTGTAACAGTGTTAAGGGGGTGGGCAATAGACTATGATATTTGAAAGGTGGGGCCTTTGAGAGGTGATTGGATTGTGAGAACTGTGCTCTCATGAATGGATTAATCCATTCATGGAGTAATGAGTTACTATGGGTGTGGACTAGTGGCGTCATAAGGAGCACATGAGAGAGCTCTTGTGATTCTCTTTCCATGTGATATGATGCATTGCCATGGCACCCTGTAGAGAGTTCCCAACCAGAAGAAGACCCTTACCAGATGTATGCCCTGAATCATGGACTTTCCAGCCTCCAAAACTGTAAGAAATAAATTTTGTATCTTCGCAAATTATCCAGTTTCAGGTATTCTTTCATAAACAACAGAAAACTGGATAATATAAGAGGAAGAGGAAGGAGCAGAAAGACCTGAAACCTTGGCCATGCTGCCTTACAGAGAGATTGATCCCAAGGCTTTCTATGATAAAGCAATTGTTTCTGAAAGGAGAACTTGGCAGCTTCATGATGATTTTCTTCAGAGGCCAGTGGTAGACTCCTGTACATCTGTGATAACAAACGGCCAACTTGGAGAAAGGAGCCTGTGTCATTAATTAATTCTTCAGAACAAAGGTTTTGATGGATGCTGCTGTGTGGCAGGCATTTTGAAATTTCTTCTAGCAGGGACAGGTATACATGAACACTGCAGCTGCTGCTCTAAATATCTGCTTGGTGTGTTGGTGGCAGCTGAACAAGTCTGGAAGCAATCTGGTCTGCAAGCAATCTGTTGTGTTTTTACCCTAACTAAGCAGGGGATCAGGGATGGTTCCCTCAACTGAAAGAATGGAGCAAAAAGAACCTCAGTGATATGCATAATGCTCAGGATATGGTGTGAGGCAGGGGCAGAGTCTGCAGATATGCCATGACTGTTTAAAATAATAAGCAGTGGATCATAGGCAGCCTCAAGGCATGATCTAAGTGTACCTCTTCAGCGTCATCCATAAATTTGAATATGTGATTGTTTTTTGCTACAGTTCAGTTCATCTTCCAATTTCCATTATATGAATTATATAATTTAATAATTATTACAATTATTTATTGATATATGAATTACTTAAAAGCATACTTTAAAAAATACCCAAACACAAGGGAAGGCACACTCTAAGTCCGAGTGAAGCTGATTCCTTTTGTCAAACCAAATGACACAGGGCATGATGCTCAATAAATATTTGTGGAAAGAATAAACTCATAAAAGGATAGCACAGCCCTCCTTGTGAAAAATTATTAAGGAGGTGGAAAATAGACATTTATCAAGTGCCTGATTAGTGCCAACTCTTGACCAGGCATATTACACATACATACAAACTTCATTTAATACATGCATTATCCCCATTAGGTGGACATTAAAGCACAGTAGTTAAGAACATTGTTCTTCAAAGTCAAATGGAATCCCAGTTTCTGTTTATCTCCTAGATAATTGAAAAAGTTAGCAAAAATATGGTTAGAAGGAACACAGTTCATGAGACCACCCTTATTTCTGACACCAACTGCAAGTTCAGGGAGTTGCCAAAACAACCCTCAGTTTCTATAACTTGTTAGAAGGACTCACAAAACTCACTGAAAGCTGTTATACTCACAGGGTTTATGACAACTGAAGGATTCAGATTCAAATCAGACAAGAAAAGAAGTGCATAGGGCAGAGTCTGGGTAAGTAGCAAACATGGAGCTTCCACTCCCCTCTCACCATGGAGTCAGGATCATTACTTTCCCAGTTTCTGTGTACAATGATATGAACAGAGTATTGCCAACCAAGGAAGCTCACCTGAGCCTCAGTATCCAAAGTCTTTATTGGGGCTCCATTACTTAGGCATAGTTGATCGCCCACATGGCTGATATCAGTTTCTAGCCCCTCAGGCAGTCAATCTGATACCATGTGACCTAAAGCTCTACACTAAATCACATTGTTTACTATCTGGCTGGCCTAAGTGCCCCCTCACCCCCCAGGCAAACAGATACTCCTATTAGGCAGGACATTCTAAGGGCTTAGAGATTACCTCCTAGAGGCTAGGGCAAAGGCCAGATCTCTCTTTGGACAAGGTTAAATTCTTTACTACACATAAATATAGTATAAATAATAGTCACATAATATCTTAAAGCCATAATTTTTCCTCACCTGTAAAAGGAAAATAAACATTCCTACTTTCAGGGACATCATGGTAGCTAAAGGATACATATGAAAAGAACTTAGCAGTTTTTATTATTTCCTTTTACAAATAACGGAATGAGGCCCAGCTGTTACTTGGCAGCGTCGGCATCAAACTTAATCATCATATTTTAAACCTCAGTCTCTGTTTCTGCCACTCCTCTCTCTCAGTGTCACTATGTCCCTTGATCTAGGAACTTGCTGGCAGCATCATGCTCTGTGTCTGTTGTTCCAACAAAGGAGACAGGTTTCACTGTTTGGGGCTCAGTGTGTTCCACCCTTTTCACTTCTTTGTGTTTATATATTTAAAAATACTCTTCTAAATGAATTATCAAAACAATTCATAGAGCAAAAAAGAAATTATAATGATAACTGAAGAGACTTTTTAAAAACTGAACTATATTGAAGAATCAAATATCAATACTTATAGATGCAGTTAAAGAAGTAGACTAAATAAAAAGTCAACATTTTAAATGCTTATATTAGGAAAAGAGAAAGGCTAGAAATTAATAAACAACTGTAAATAAGCTACAAAAAGAAAGAAAAATAAATACAAAGAAGTAGAAGGAATGAAACAAGATAAAAGTAGTAATTCAAAATCTAGGAAATATTACACAATTGAGAGCATTAACAAAGCTAAAAGTTGGGTCTTTGAAAACATTTTCAATAGTCAAATCTCTGGCAAGATTTATCACCAAAATGGCAAAAAGCAAAATTAAATAATATTAGAAAAAAAGAGAAAAAAACTACAGATGTAGAAAAATTAAAAACATAGGAAGAGGTTATTACAAGTAACTTTTAAAATAATATATTAGAAAACAGATATGAAATGAATAAATTTCTTTAAAAATACCACTTAAAATGTACTTGAGAAGAAATTGAAAATATAAGTATTCTATAACTAAGCCTTGAATAAATTAAATTAGTAGTTTAAAAAATTTTTAAAGAATATTCTATACAAGAATCAAGGACATGGAAGAAAATCTGAGAGAGATATCAGACAACCTCAAGCGCTCAAATATCCGAGTCATGGGTATTCCAGAAGGGGAGGAAAATGGAGATTCTATTGAAAACATATTCAACAAAATAGTGGCAGAAAACTTCCCAGGTATAGGAAAAATCACAGATCTTCAGATCCAGGAAGCTCAACGATCTCCAAACGTATTCAACCCAAAAAGGCCTTCTCCAAGACATGTCATAGTCAAATTGGCAAAACTCAGAGACAAAGAGAGAATCTTAAAAGCTGCAAGAGAGAAGCGTCAAATCACCTATAAGGGAGCCCCAATCAGGTTAACATCAGACTTTTCATCACAAACCCTAAAAGCTAGAAAGGAATGGGATGATATTTTCAAAATACTAAAAGACAAAGATTGCCAACCAAGAATACTCTACCCTGCAAGGCTATCCTTCCGAAATGAGGGGCAAATAGTATATTTCTCAGACAAACAAAAACTGCGGGAGTTCACTACCACAAGACCACCCTTACAAGAAATCCTCAAGGGAGTACTGGGTTTGGTTCCTGAAAAATAACTACCACTGCCATAAAAACCTAAGAAAAATCTAAACCCGCTAGTACAATAAAAATGGCATTCATGAAGAGAAAACAAGCTAACAAAAACACTATCTACAACCTAAGGAACCAACAAACAAAGAACCCAAACAGTAAATCAGAAAGCAAGGAACAAAAGACACCTAAGACAACCAAACAACCAATAAAATGCTAAGAATAAATCAACACCTTTCAATAACAACTCTTAATGTTAAAGGCTTAAATTCCCCAATTAAAAGACACAGACTGGCTGACTGGATCAAAAAGCAGGACCCAACTATATGCTGCCTACAAGAGACACACCTCACCCATAAAGATTCACACAGACTAAGAGTGAAAGGATGGAAAAAGATTTACCATGCAAACAGAAAAGAAAAACGAGCTGGAGTGGCTATTCTTATATCTGACAAAATAGACTTTAAACTAAAAACCATAAAAAGAGACAATGAGGGACACTACTTAATGATAAAAGGACTGATCCATCAAGAAGACATAACAATCATAAATATGTACGCACCCAATGTTGGAGCAGCCAGATTTATAAAACAAACTCTATTAGACCTAAAGAAGGAAATAGACACTAATACCATAATAGCAGGGGACCTGAACACTCCACTGTCAATATTAGACAGATCATCTAGGCAAAGAATCAGTAGAGAAACACAAGATCTAAACAAGACTCTAGACCAATTGGAATTGGCAGATATCTACAGAACATTCCACCCAACAACCTCAGAATATTCATTCTTCTCATCAGCACATGGATCATTCTCCAAGATAGATCACATATTAGGTCACAAATCAAGTCTCAATAAATTCAAAAAAATTGGAATTATCCCATGTATCTTCTCAGACCACAATGGATTAAAACTAGAAATTAATAACAAACAAAACTCTGGAAACTATACAAACACATGGAAATTAAACAGCATTCTACTTAATGACATATGGGTCCAAGAAGAAATCAAGCAGGAAATCAAAAAGTTTATTGAAACTAATGAAAACAATGATACATCATACCAAAACCTGTGGGATACTGCAAAAGCAGTATTGAGGGGAAAATTTATTGCATTAAATGCTCACTTCAGAAGAATGGAAAGATGGCAAGTGAACAACCTAACACTTCACCTTAAAGAACTAGAAAAACAAGAACAATCCAATCCTAAAGTTAGCAGACGGAAAGAAATCATTAAGATCAGAGCAGAACTGAATGAAATTGAAAACCAAAAAACAATTCAAAAGATCAGCGAATCAAAAAGTTGGTTTTTTGAAAAGATAAATAAAATTGACAAACCATTAGCATGGCTAACAAAAAAAAGAAGAGAGAAGACTCAAATAACAAAAATTAGAAATGAAAAAGGCGATATTACAACTGATTCATCTGAAATACAAGGAATCATTCGAGACTACTATAAACAACTATACGCCAACAAATTTGAAAATCTGGAGGAAATGGATAAATTTCTGGACACACACAAGCTCCCAAAACTGAACCGTGAAGACGTAGAAAATTTGAACAGACCAATAACAATAAAGGAGATTGAAGCTGTTATCAGAAGGCTCCCAACAAAGAAAAGCCCAGGACCAGATGGATTCACAGCAGAATTTTACCAAACATTCAAAGAGGAATTGACACCGATTCTTTACAAACTATTCCAAAAGATTGAAACGGACGCAAATCTCCCAAACTCATTCTATGAAGCAAACATCATCCTGATACCAAAACCAGGTAAAGATATAACCAAAAAAGAAAACTACAGGCCGATATCCTTGATGAATATAGATGCAAAAATCCTCACTAAAATACTAGCAAACAGAATACAGCAACACATACGAAAAATTATTCATCACGATCAAGTGGGATTCATCCCAGGGATGCAAGGTTGGTTCAACATACGCAAATCAATAAATGTGATACACCATATTAATAAACTCAAACACAAGGACCATATGATCATCTCTATAGATGCTGAAAAAGCATTTGATAAAGTTCAGCACTCATTCATGACAAAGACCCTCTATAAGTTAGGTATAGAGGGAAAGTATCTCAACATAATTAAAGCCATATATGCCAAACCCACTGCCAATATCATCCTGAATGGGGAAAAGCTGAAAGCTTTTCCTTTAAGAACAGGCACTAGACAAGGATGCCCACTCTCACCACTCCTATTCAACATAGTGTTGGAAGTACTAGCCAGAGCAATCAGAGAAGAGAAGGAAATAAAGGGCATCCAGATTGGAAAAGATGAAGTCAAACTGTCCCTGTTTGCAGATGACATGATCCTATATATCGAACAGCCTAAAACCTCTACAAAAAAACTCTTGGAATTGATAAATGATTTCAGCACAGTAGCAGGATACAAAATCAACACACAAAAATCAGTAGCATTTCTTTTCTCCAATAGTGAACATGCAGAAGGAGAAATCAAGAAAGCCTGCCCATTTACAATAGCCACCAAAAAAATAAAATACTTAGGAATTGAGTTAACCAAGGAGGTGAAAAATCTCTATAATGAGAACTACAAACCACTGCTGAGAGAAATTAGAGAGGATACAAGAAGATGGAAAGATATTCCATGCTCTTGGATTGGAAGAATCAACATAGTGAAAATGTCCATACTACCCAAAGTGATATACAAATTCAATGCAATCCCCATCAAAATTCCAAAGACATTTTTCTCAGAAATGGAAAAAACTATTCAGACATTTATATGGAACAATAAAAGACCACGAATAGCCAAAGCAATGCTCAGCAAAAAAAATAAAGCTGGAGGCATAACACTACCTGACTTTAAGCTATACTACAAAGCTATAATAACCAAGACAGTATGGTACTGGCATAAAAACAGACACACTGACCAATGGAATAGAATAGAGAATCCAGAAATCAACCCACACACTTACTGCCATCTGATCTTTGACAAAGGCACCAAGCCTATTCACTGGGGAAGGGACTGCCTCTTCAGCAAGTGGTGCTGGGATAACTGGATATCGATATGCAGGAGAATGAAACTAGATCCATACCTCTCACCGTATACTAAAATCAACTCAAAATGGATTAAGGATTTAAATATACACCCTGAGACAATAAAACTTCTTAAAGAAAACATAGGGGAAACACTTCAGGAAATAGGACTGGGCACAGACTTCATGAATACGACCCCAAAAGCACGGGCAACCAAAGGAAAAATAAACAAATGGGATTATATCAAACTAAAAAGCTTCTGCACAGCAAAAGAAACAATTAAAAGAGTTAAAAGACAACCAACAGAGTGGGAGAAAATATTTGCAAAATATACATCTGACAAAGGATTAATATCCAGAATATATAAGGAACTCAAACAACTTTACAAGAAGAAAACAAGCAACCCAATTAAAAAATGGGCAAAAGAGCTAAGTAGGCATTTCTCTAAGGAAGATATCCAAATGGCCAACAGACATATGAAAAAATGCTCAACATCACTCAGCATCCGGGAAATGCAAATCAAAACCACATTGAGATACCATCTAACCCCAGTTAGGATGGCTAAAATCCAAAAGACTATGAACGATAAATGCTGGCGAGGCTGCGGAGAAAAAGGAACTCTCATACATTGTTGGTGGGACTGCAAAATGGTGCAGCCTCTATGGAAAATGGTATGGAGGTTCCTTAAACAATTGCAGATAGATCTACCATACGACCCAGCCATCCCACTGTTGGGAATATACCCAGAGGAATGGAAATCATCAAGTCGAAGGTATACCTGTTCCCCAATGTTCATCGCAGCACTCTTTACAATAGCCAAGAGTTGGAACCAGCCCAAATGCCCATCATCAGATGAGTGGATACGGAAAATGTGGTACATCTACACAATGGAATACTACTCAGCTATAAAAACGAATGAAATACTGCCATTTGCAACAACATGGATGGACCTCGAGAGAATTATATTAAGTGAAACAAGTCAGGCACAGAAAGAGAAATACCACATGTTCTCACTTATTGGTGGGAGCTAAAAATTAATATATAAATTCACACACACACATACACACATACACACACAAACCGGGGGGGGGGAAGAAGATATAACAACCACAATTATTTGAAGTTGATACAACAAACAAACAGAAAGGACATGGTTGGGGGGGAGGGGGGGAGGGAGAAGGGAGGGAGGTTTTGGTGATGGGGAGCATTAATCAGCTACAATGTATATCGACAGAATAAAATTAAAAAAAAAAAAAAAAGGATGAATAGATGAATAAAAAAAAAAAAAGAATATGATATACAAAAAAAAAAAAAAAAAAAAAAAAAAAAAAAAAAAAAAAAAAGAATATTCTATACACTGAAGGTTTTAAAGTCAAGTTCTATCAAGCATTTAAGTGATAGATAATTCCAATCATATGCAAACTCCTTCAGATAACAGAAAAATAGGAACACTTCCCAATTTATTTTATGATGCTAACATAACTTTAACACCAAAACCAGGCAAAGACAATTAAAGACAGGAAAATTATTGACTAATCTCTTCCATGAACTTATTTGCAAAATCTTAAACAAAAAATTATCATATTAAATTCAGGCAAATACCATAACCAAGTTGGTTATATCCCAGGAATACAAGGTTTAACACTAGAAAGTCAATTAGATTAAAGGACAAAGATCATGTGATGATATACCTGCCAGGAAGATATTTGATAAAATTACATATCTACTCATAATTAAAAGGCCTTAGCAAAGAAGGACTGGAAAAAACTTGCCTATGAGTGAGTGGGAGAAACAAAACTGAGTGAGAGTGGGAAAAACACACACTGTCTTTCCTCTGCTCTCACACAGAGCAATCAACACAGAAGACCATCCTCTGTGACCAAATGTGTGGGGACTTATCCCCACTGGAAAACAAGCCAGCAATTATTCAGTGGACACCAGCTGGATATCCTCCAATTTAACTCAGATTGAGGGCTCAGTTCCCAGGACTGCCCACTCCCCTTCAGTCGCAAGTCCAGGCTTCTGGAATTTCTGACTAACTAGATATAAATCAGGGTTCCCACAACTCCCTCCTTGGGTTCAATGAGTTTACTTGAGCATCTCACAGAACTCAGGGAAACATGTATTTACATTTATTGGTTTATTATAAAGGATGTTACAAAGGATACAGACGAAGAGATAGATAGGGCAAGTATGGGGGAGGGGGAAAGCAGCTTCCATGCCCTCCCTGGGCACACCACCCTCCAGGAACCTCCACGTGTTTGGCTATCCCAAAGCTCTCTCAACGCAGGCCTCCTGGCTTTTTATGGAAGCTTCATTATGTAAGCATGACTGATTAAATCACTGGCCATTAGTGATCAACTTAACCTTCAGTCCCTCTCCGCTCCACAGAAGTTTGGGGGTGGGACATAAAGTCCTACCTTAGTCTCTCCTGTGACCAGCCCCCTCCTGAAGCTACCTAGGGGCTGCCAGCTGTCATTAACACACAAAAAGACTTTTATCACTTTGGAGATTCTAAGGATTTTAGGAGTTGTATGTCAGGAGACAAGGATGAAGACCAAATACATATTTTCACAATATCACAATCTGATAAAAAGCATCTGTAAAATGGCAAAATAAGGATGTCATCTCTCTCCCTTTCTATTCATTATTGTTCTGGAAGTCTTAGCCAGTGAAGTAACTCAAGAAAAAAAAAGTTATAAGATCTGGAATGGCAGACAGAATTGTATATAACATTGTCTATATGAAAAAAGTAAAAGGATATTCAAGTAAGAGATTATTAAAAATAATAACAGCACTTGGAAAGGATCTGAATATAAAGCCAAAATACCAAAGATGCCATTTATCAAAGCAACAGTACAAAAAATCACATGTCTATGAATAGATCTAACAAATGATGTGCAAATGTTCCATGGGGAAAAAAATATAACATCATTGATATATAATAAGAAAGACCTAAATAAACGAAGAGTATATCATGTCTATGAATAAAAAGACTTAATGTCATAAAGACAAAAAGTCTTTACAAATTTATCTGTACATTCAGTGCAGTTTTAATTCACGGAATTTGAGATGATAATTCTTAAATTCATGTGTAAAATCAAGGGCCAAATAGCCTATGCACTCCTGCAGAAGAACGAGTTGGGGAGAGTTGCTATACTAGGCATCAAAATTTATTCCAGTGCTTTAATAACAAAGGCAAGATGATGCTGGTTTGAGAATTGACAAGTCAACCAAAAGATCAGAACAGAAAACAGAGAAACAGACCCACATTGATATGGAATTTCATTTATGCCACACTGAACACTGGAGAGCACCGGGGAAGGCCTGAATGTCTAAATACTCTATTGCTTTTCCATGTGAAAAATATAAAGTTGGATTTCTACCCCCACACCATACACAAAAATCAGTTCCAAGTAGAATGAAACCTTACATGTGAATTTAACTTTAAGCAAACTACAACTTATATTTATCCAAAATTAGGTAGATAAAGGAGGTAAGGGTAGGTAGACGGCAGTGTTCATTAATAAATATAGTTCAAAGTTAACATATCACGAATTTAAAAGCATATTATTTACAGTTTAGACTTACAGTTTAGCACCAAGGAAACTATAAACCACTATTAAAGTTTTTTCCTCCTGAGCAGTGGGACTGAGGGTCAAGCAAGGGAACGAAGTGCTTCCATATTCTTCTAAAAATATGTGTGTAAGTTATTGAAAAATCAAAGAAAATATAATAAAAACATTCCATTTTAAAAAGCAGCAAAATGTTAAATACTCCAGAGCAAATGTGCCAAAAATAGCCAGCATCTGTATACACAAATATCTGTAAAACTTTACCAAGGAAAGAAAAGTTTAATAGATGAAAGGATATACAATGTTCTGCTATGGACAGACAATACTCTAAGGATGTTAGTTCTGCCCAAATTAGTCTACAAATTTAACATCTTTCCAATTAAAAAAAAATGTTTTCTTTATATCTCTTTAAAATGATCTAAAGTTTCTTTAGAAGAATATCAGGAAAGAACAGATGAGAAAAAATTATGAGTAATGAAGATTTCATTTATCCTACAAATTTAGACAAATTATGAAAATACAGCTATTTAAATACTTTGTTCCTGGCAGAACGATAGACGGAGAGATCAAGGTAGCAAAATAAAATGATCAAATGAGCTCATCAAAAGCATAAAAAGTAACGTCCACAGTTGTGGGGGAAAATATGTAGTTTTGAGACATGTGTTTATTTGGAAACAATATTAAAGTGTTACCTCATGCAATATGTTATTAAGTGAAAGAAAAATTATAAAATAATTTGTAGAGTATAATCTTATCTTTATAAAAATAGCTAAAGTTAAATTTGTTTTTTTTTTAAAGTTAAATTTGTACACACACACGTACACACTCACACAAAGACACGAAGAATCAAAGCAAATAGTAACACTGGGTATCTCTGAATAGCTGGCCGTGGCGATTTTTATTTTCTACTGTTCATCAGTATTTTCTAATTTTTTTAAGAAGAAATTTGATTTTTGAAAATTTGGTAGTTATTTCAGTACTAGAAAGCAGACCTAAACATTTCTGTCTTACATATGAAGAGATTTTAAAAAATATTCCAAATCTCTGGAATTCCACCACCTGTGTTTCTTTTCCATTTGCATGATGAATACATTAAACATGAAATTGTGGTCCCCAAACTTATTTAACTACTCTTTTAAAAAATACTTGTGCTGTATTATTTTAAACAGTTAACAACAAAAACATCAGTGAATTTCCATGCAAGACAATAATAGATTATGCTTCAGTTATACAGAAATTTATTTATTCAAAACAATCTATTTATTACCCAGTCAGTCAGACCAACTGGTATTACTACCTCTGGCTACACACATGCTTTCTTTCCACCACTTTTTCTAAATTGCTGCATGGTTTTACAGAGTCACTCTTTCGAACTGAAATTTTCCATGCTTGGTCCTCTACCAAAGGTGATTTCATTTGGGAAAGATTGAAAAAATGTATAGTCCAAAGTGTTCAGTCATTTTTGCAGTTATATAAGGATGAAGAAAAATATTCTCTCTATTTGAAAACCAATTTAAAAGGCTTTTCTTACCAAACAGTAACTCTAAGTGGCTTGTTTTGGGAGGTTTAATAGTTGCACACCACATGTCCTCCAACAGCAGTTTTATCTTTGGAAATAGCCCGCTGTTGATCTCAGTGCTCTGCTTTCTTTATTCCTTCCTTTTTGCAGCTTTTATAAAAGTGTGAGCATGGTGTGGTGGGCAGTGTTAGAAGGTGGAGTCTGAGTTGGAGTACTAAAATTCACTGACTGTCCCACCTTGTACATATGAGGGTACTTCAAAAAGTTCATGGAAAGGTTTGTATTATCTTTTCATTCCATTTTTCCACAAACTTTTTAAAGTGCCTGCATACCACTCAAAGTCTGGTGTGTCTCTTCTACAAAAGGAAAACCGCATTAACCCCCTGCTGGCTGTGCTGAGCATCACGGGAGATATGTATAAGAAAGTTTGCTGGAGCTGGCCATGCTCTGTGAAATGCAAGCTAGTCACACTGTGAAGCTAACCATCTGGAAGGTGTTTTGGCATCTGTATGATTGCTGGCTTACATTAAAAGGCCTGTGTTAGCAGCATTTGGAAAACAACAAAAACAAACCAGTAAAATGAACTCCTCAGGAATATAGTACAGAGGGCATTACAAGGCTGTGGTGCAGTGAACACGAAGCGATTGCTCTTAATAGGTGGTTCTCCAACTTTTTTTGACCAACTCTCACTTACAATGACAGTCCCAGGGTTGTCGTGTGTAGTCATGTGGGTTGTGTACTGTATAATTCCAAGGGGTGCATTTCACAGGCCAATCTAACCCTCCCCCTGCCAGTCAAGAACTGACGGACAATTGAACAGAAAAGAAAACAAAGTTGCAATTTGAATTTTTAAAAGATTTTACATTATGAAAGGATGCTCTAGTTACTTAAAAATAACCCAATAATTTTTATAACACATACCTTGAGATTTTGCTGCAAGTTATTCTGATAATACAAGTTTGGGGGAAGCACATCTAAAAAAGAGATTTTACTAAGCAAGTAAAATTCAGAGGGAATTACATAGACATCTGCTTTAGCAATAAGAAAAAGGATATTTTAGGAGTCCAAATGATAGATGAAAACAGGAGGTCAAAACCACTATTGATGAATATATTTGTCACCATGCACTGCAGGGCTAACCAAGCAACACACAAAAACAGATAATTAAATAAAACCAAGAAAAATATAAAAACACAAGGCACAGATTTTCTTAATTTGAAGCCACATCCAACTCAAGACAGTAATAACAATGAAATATTTATATAATACATACTGGATGCCGAGAGGGCTGGTCTCGTGACATGCTTTGGCCAATAGAACACAGAGGAAGTGAGAACAAGCCTGGGCCAGCCTACTGGAAGATAAAGGAGGTGAGGCAGAGAGGAGGCACTCTAGCCAAAAGGCATTCAAGCCAGCTCTGAAGCAGAGCCACCTAGATCTTAATCACCCCCAACACTGATTATGCACAGAGAGCAAAGAATGCCCTGATGCATACATGAAAGGAACTCTGCAATTATCAATGTGGGAGCCACATTTCAGAGGAGAACACTAAATTTGAATTCTCGGAACACTCTAGTAACACACCAGAATACTAGTAGGCCAATTACTGGTAATTAGCCCTTATTCATACCTAAAAATGTTTGGAATTATGCATCAGTTGCTTATAATAACCGAAGAAGTGACTTGTCTTTCACAATGTTGAAACCCAACAGTCGAAGTCCACCAGAAATGCAGCTGTGGTCAAACCAAGTTAGGTTTATTTAGCTGTGGCAGCTAGGGAGAGGGCACACAAGGGAACCCATAGTCATCTTGTTGGGAGATCTTTATTATAGGTTTGGGCTTGTGCTGAGTGATTCTTAGGAATGAGATAGGAGGTGCTCTGTTTCCCCAGGTTCAGGTTTTAGGCCACTCCCCCAGTCTCATACCACTCCCCTAGGACTCAAGCCCCTCCTGTGAGTCTCGAGCTACTGTTGCTTATTGCACCTGTTTTTGACACCAACACAGGGAGATTGGGACCGCAGGGGGCAGACTTATGTAATATCAGCAGCTGAGCATGCTAGTAGGAAGAGTTTATCCTTGAATGACCTTCCACTAGAGGAGCTACAGAGCACCGAATATTTTTTAAATGGTTTCGGTGTATATGTTGGAATTTGACCAATGAACATGCTCCAAAGAGACCAACTGAGCATGTACAAGGCTATGTTACATAACCTGTTACTTAACTGGGAACCACCCTCTTAGTTGAATATTCATTAGATAGCATGAATATGTATGGCATAGCCAACTATAAAGGTAGAATCCAGGAAGAGGGCAGGGCTGCTGCTCACACTCTCTGGAGCCAGCCTGAACTTTCCCTGCAAAGTCTGTATTTCTTACTCTTTATATTAAACCTGTCTTTGTTTTCTACTCCAACTCTGCTCTTGAATTCTTTCCTGTGGTGGAGTCAAGAATCTGGTAGAGGGCGGGGTGGGTAGAGATTGGCTATCCAACCTCCCCAGACCCTCTCCTCCTGTAACAGGAAGGTTGAAGAAAATGGAAGTCAGGTTTGAATTTGGTGTGTCATAAAGTGGAGACCAACTCTGAGGCCAGATCTGTCAAAAAGTGCATAGGCAATTTGGTTGTAGAGTGTCTTGTTAATTTTTATCTAGTAGGGGGGAATACTGAAGTAGTGCTACAGAGTTGTCACTGGTAAAGAAGCAGCAATTTCTCCTATCAACAAGAAAAGAAAAAAGAAAAGAAAATGTTTATTTTTGTGTTTGAGGTATGGCCTTATCTCTGCCATGTTTTGCACATGGTCTCAGAGTGGCCTTGTTTGATTATCGTTTATATTGTGCAAAAGTTGTTTATGGTCATTTGGGATCACTTTGCTTCCTCCTGGCCATTCATCATTAGGTGCCAGCTGTCAGGGCTATTTTTCACTTTCTTGGGAATCACTTTGAGACCCATTGGGAGGTATCTGCTAAAACCAGGAAGTGCCCTGCGAGCAGTGCATTCTGGAGCATGTGGGAAGTAGGTAGGTATTGCCTCAGAAGTCCAGAGAGCCAGATGGTAGAGGTGGGAGGATGAGCAACTGTTAGGGAGAGAGCCATGTCGGGGAGTGGCTACTGGGAATGGGGAATTTGACCAGGAGCCTATGTATCGATCTTAGCCCTGGCTGTGGTTTTGAGAGGTGGCCTTGACTACCAAAGAAGTGAGCGGTAGAGAACATGCAGGCTACCTGTGGATACAGCTGGGGATGGTAGAAACTAGGACCTATAGGAAAGGCAGAGCAGAACTAAAAAACGGGAGCAGTATATCCAGAGATGCAGAGGGCAAGCCTGGCTCTGAAAATGATCACTGGCATTATCCTGAAGGAAATTTCCAGAAACCCTATGGCATTCTCAGTAGCATGCATAAAGAGAGGGCTTCTAAGTTTCAGGGGGCAAAAATGACATGAACATAAATCACATGAATTATTCAAAGACACCTGGATGAGAACAGTGGAAATGTACAAGATTGGGAAGGATTTAAAGAAAAGGGATAATTCTACAAATGCTGAATTTGAAATCACGTTCGAAGGTAGTAAGGTAGTAAAGAACTGATTTAATGATGTAGGAACATGAATAAGTGACATAATATGCAAATCTGAGAATATAGGAAAAAGTCAATGAGGTGAAAATGACTAGAGAGAATATGATAGAAAGAGAGGATGGAGAATAGAAAACCCAAACACTGGAAATCCTCAAGGAAAGACCAGAACAAATGGAGCTGAAAATCAATGCTGTACTTTCCTCAGTTATATTTCCACCTCCCCCCTTTTTGGTCTTTCTGAAATTATGATGCATCTGTATCTTATAATTTTCCTGTAGTCAGTGGTATACTTTTTCAACTGATGTCATGTTAGAATCGAGGAAATATGTTAACGGAAAAAAAATGTTCTTAGCTAAAGAAAGATCCAAGTTATGCAGATTAAAAAGGCTTACTTGGGTTCCAACACATATTAATGGAAAATACCCCAAACTAGGGACTGCTTGGCAAAAACACTTGGAGAAAAAATTTTTACAAGTCTCCAGGCCTAAATATCAGATTACACACGAAAGCATAAATGCTGGGCTGCCTTATGACTGCCGTCCAGCACCAAGGGCTGGAAGTTCACAGAGGTTGAAAGTTGTGGCTCGGTAGTTTTTTACTCAGCCAAGTTGTTGCGGTTTGATGGCTATAAAAAGACATTGCCGGGGCGTGCAAGGTGTATCAGTCAGGGTTCTCCAGAGAAGCAGAAACAGAATCAACAGGAGATACGTCTATGAGGGTACTTCAAAAAGTTCATGGAAAGATTCCTATTATCTTAATTTTATTTTTCCATAAACTTGTGTGGGAAAACATGTGTATGTGAGAGTGTGTGTATGTGAGTGTGTGTGTGGAGAGAGAGAGAGAGAGAGATTTATTTTAAGGAATTGGCTCATGAGATTCATGAGATGTGGGGACTGGCAAGTCTGAAATCTTCCGGCAAACTGGAAATTCAGACAGGATTTGTTTCTGTCTTGAATCAGAATTCCTTCTTCTTGGTTTTGAAATCTCAGTTTTGCTCTTAAAGCCTTCAATCGATTGGATGAGACCCACCCACATTATAGAGGGCAATCTGCTGTACCTAAAATCAACTGATGGTGAATATTAATCACATCTACAAAATACCTTCATAGCTACATCTAAGCTAGTGTTTTACCAAACAATTGGCGACCATAGACAGGCCAAGCTGACAAATAAAATTAGACATCACATAAAGATTTACAAAATATGTTAGCCTTCTTTAAAACAAATTTCTTGGTGATACTTTCTGAAATACAAAATATAAAATTGGGAAAACCATGGGGAAAAAAAAAAAAGACTTGGTGACACAGAAAGTAAAAGCTTGGAAACAGTACATCCATTTTAAAATTGAATTAAAAAGCCAAAAATATTCTTGAAATATAAGTGCTCTAATGTTAGAAATAGTGTACTAAGTATAATTTAGATATAAAACCCCAGATTGTATTAACAAAGAAAGTAGAGGAAACAGAAGGTTTAATCTAAGATTGCAGGAATAAAAAGGTTCTAATTTATGTGCTTGACTCTGAGAATTGCTGGGAAAACATAATTTGAATAATGATTTCAAAATTACTTATTTAAATTGACAACTAGTAGAATTTTTAAAATTATATACATACCTCCCAAAACGCTGAAGAAAGTATAATCTTGTTCTAGTGGCTTGTGGTTATCTGGCAAGGTCACTATTATTTGAGCCTTATGTCCCTGAATCAGTAACCCACACCTGGTAAAACCTAACACGTGATTCTCAGCCGCTGGTTGCACATTAGAATCATCTAGAGAGCTTGTAAACAACTTGAAGCTCAGGTGATGCCCCGGACTAATTGCATATCAGAATCTTTTGGGATGGGGCCAGTAGCTTCAACAACTCTTGGAACTTGTTGGGCATGCACCTGTTCCATGGCCCTGCCTTCCTGAGTGGCCTTCTTGCCTCCTAACCATCCCCCTTCTCCAAACATCCAACAGCATACTCTTTTCTAAAACACAAATCTGATCATGCCATAACTCCCTTAATAAATAATCAGAAACTCCATGTGTTCTCTATAGTAAAATCTAAGGTTCTGAAAGTGGAATTCAGGGTTCTCTAAGCATTTGGCCTGTTTACCTTGTCCCAAACTTTCTTCCTAGCCTTCTTATACTCCCCTAACTCCAGCTACATCAGGCCATTAGCCATTCACCAAATGGAACAGGCACTTGTACACTTCAGTTCTTGGGCTACTGTTTTCTTCAGCTGTGAATGCCTCTTCCCCCATTTCCCACTAATTCTTAGTCCTTTCTCAATGTTCAGCTTAGAAGCCACCTGTGCTGGGAAGCCTTCCCTGATTTCCCAGTAAAAAGGGATTTTTCTTTGTTCTTTCACATAGCTGGCTCAATTTCGTGTTGTTAACTTGTTTGTTTTTCCTCCTAGATTGTTCATTTTTGGCGGGGAGGAACTATGCCCTTAGCCCCTGATCTGCCAGTGAGTGCTTGGAGCACCAGTGCCATGGGTCACATTCCAAATGCTTGTAGGTGAATTCTTTTAGCAGGGTCAAGCCACTCCACATTCCTCGGGCACTTCAGAGGGCAGGCCCAGCCTGCATTTTATTTCAACATGAAAGAGTATTTATTGCCCAGGGTCCCTAGCCTTGGCCTATTGAGCAACTCCTTGATATTTTGTGGAATTTCCATGTGGTCTCATCATCTTTGTCTTTGATTTCACACTGATGGAGTGCTTGCCCTGTCCTGACACCTCTTCATTTCACCCATGTTGATATTGCCTCTCTGGGGCCTGGTTTGTCCAAGAATGAATCAATTTTCTTAGGATGATGACTCGACTTCTTTTAAATCTGAGGACAATATTGGAAGCTCAAATTAAATGTCTAAACAATTGCCCAGGAACATTTACTTGGGGAGGAGGTTGCAGCATTTTGGTGTCAACTGAGGAAAATATCCATGCCTTTTGGCAGTTTCTAAAAAAAAAAATAAGGCTGTCTGCCTGCCTGCAGGTGCACTCAAAAAACAATTAAGGAGTTTAACAGCAGAGCAAGGCTGTTGCTGCTCACGAGCCATCCTAACATACAGTCACAGATTCCTGCAAGAGCTTCTGCAGCCTGGGGCTCTGACAGGCCAGCACACAACCCAAGCAGTCCAACTGTGACTGCCAGGTGCCTAGTGCCTGGACTAAACAAACCAAAAGGACAGAAGGACTCTGGAGGTGACAAAGCCCTAGATGAAAGTGATCTATGAGGATGATATATTTTCCCCAATATTTTTTGCATTTCTGCATAACCTGATCCAAATATTCTACCTATGTCATGTTCTCTCCCTCTCATGGACATGTTGTTCGCTGTTGTGGTATAGTGATGTTATTTTATTCGTAAGGGCCCCCATGCCAAGCTTCCAAGCACCACAAGCCAGGTTTATGCTTGCCCTCTTGATCAAGCTTCCACTACTCTGTGCTCCACCAAACCAGGAGAATAAACCCAGAGAGAAGATATGAGATCCCAGAAATAGAATCCAACTCAGGAGAAAAGCAAAGGGAATTTGAAGATGACAATAAAGAGAAATCTCAGGGATGCAGTTGCTTATCAGGCCTCATGGACCATCAACTCAGAGAAAAGGAGCATGGAGGTTCCCAGAGGGCATGTCTTCAGGAAAAAAGTAGAAATTTTAGGTTACCTGATGTGATTGACCTTGTGGATAATCACACTGGGAGGCTATGGAAAGCTGCAGGAGAGTTAGAAAAAGTAAAAAAAAAAAAGTCTAAGCAAATCAAAAGCAAGGCAATTATTAACTTTAGGAAAAATGAAAAATAAGGAAAGGAACATCATCGTAGCATGCTACAATACTCAGCTGTGAATATTTGTATGAGCATACCAATGTGGACACAGGATAGTGTCTAACCCAAAATAGTAATATAGTAAGCGAATAAGGGATGAGAAGCAGATAGAGCGGATAGCATAGAAGTTATTGCAGCGTAGTTTTAATTTGAATTTCTTATTTTATAAGTACAGTTGAGCATCTTTCCATATTCAATGGACCATTTTTATTTCTTAATCTGTGAATTGTCTTTATTGATGTTAATCAATTTTTTTTTTTATTGGTATGTTGTACTTTTCCTTCTTGATTTCCAGTAGTCCTTTCCATATTAGAAAGATTAGCCATTTGTCTATGAGTTGCAATTTGGGGGACACTTTTTCATGTGTTCTGACTTTTTATTTTGGTTATGTGACAATTTTGTATTTTTAATTTAACAGAATTTATCAAAGTTTTATTTTATAACTCTGAAATTTTTCATTATTTTTAGAAAATCTTCCCTACTCTATGGTTATAAAATAACTCACCGTTTTTTTTCATAGTTATTTTTATAATCTCATTTTTTCACGTTTTTATTATTTTGGAGTGTATGGTGTGAGATATGGATCCAGCTTTATTTTTCTCCAAAGCGTTCCTCAATTGTTTCAACATATTTTGGGGGAAAAAAATTTATATATTTCAGATGACACCTTTTTCATATACTAAGTTCCCATGTGCATTTGGATTTACTTCAGGACTTACACTTCCATTCCATTAGTCTGTCTGTCTATCCATGAACCAGTAGCACATCATTCTAGTTATTGAAGCTTTACCGTACTTTAAATTTCTGGTAGAGCTAGATTTTTTTTAGAGTTTTCTTGGCTCCTTTTGCTTGTTTATTTTTCCAAATGAACTTTAGAACTAGCTTGTCTACTTCTAGGGAAAAACATCCTGTTTAGATGTTAGTATTTTTATTGGAATCATGTTAAATTTGTAAGTTAATTTAGGAAAAGTGACTGATTATATGTTGAGTATTTCTGTGCAAGGACATAGTATGTCATTCCAAAAAGGTGACAATTATCAAAAAAGATTTAATACTTTAAATATCTATGTACATAAGTACCAAATGCTGCAGTTTTGATAAAGCAAAACTAATGGATATAATGAGAAATAAACAGAAATACACTAACAGTGGGAAATTTTAATTCAATGTTCTTAGTACAAGACAGATCAAATGGACAAAAATTAACTAAGAATATAAAGACAAATACAAAATAACCAAAAAGGTAAACATAGATGGAACTCTGTGTCCTAAAAAGAGTGAGCACATATTTTTGACAAGAGCACATGATCATTGATAATTACTGACCCATAATAGCTACCAAAAAAACCTCAATAAATTCCAAGAAGCAGAAGTAATACAGGCAGCATTCTTCGATTGCATTGCAATAGAACTAGAAACTAATAACATCAGAAAAAAAACTGAGAATTAAAAAAACACCTTATTTTAAACTCCTGCTACTCAAATTGTGACCTGTAGACAGCCGCATCTGCACTTCTTGTGAGCTTGCTAGAAATGTAGAATCTTGGGTGCCCCAGATCTACTGAGTTGGCATTTGCATTTCACAAGATACCCAGGGGATTATCAAGTGCCCTCATGTTTACCCATTGTTTCCAGAAAACAATGATATTTAAAATATGCATCAGAACTGTGAGACATAAACAGAGCAGAGCTCAGAGAAAAATTTTAGCCTCAAATATTTATATTAATAAGAAAATAAAGAAAATCAATTCATTAAGTATCCAACTCAAAAAATTAGGAAAACCCCCACCAAATCAACTAAAAGAAGTATTTCATAATGATAAAATCAGAAATTAATAAGTTAGAGAAAAGTAGAATTAACAAATTAAAATTTATTTCTCTTAAAAATGAATAAAATGGATTGAGAAGACATTACACAATGTATACATATCTGGAAATATGATGTACCCCATAAATACGTACAATTTAAAAAAATTGACAAGTAGCAAATTTGGTCAAGCAAAAAGAGAGGAAGAAGCACAAACAAAATAAGAAAGGGCAAAAGAAAAATAACCTCAGTAACAGTAAATTTAAAAAAAGACTATTTGCACAATTCTACATAAACAGATTTTAAATATGCAAATGCAAATGAAAATTTAAAGCCTGAGTGTAATAAATAATTTTTTTGGAAAATATCATTTACCAAAACTAATACCAGAAGAAACACAAAGACTACATGGACAAAACTATATGGACCAATTTCTGCTTAAGAAATAAGGGAAAGTTTTTAAGGTGTAAACTTCCATCAACTCATTGAGCATATACACTGGACCAGATAGTTTTGCATAAGCATTCTACCGAGCTTCTAAAGAATAAGTTATGACAATGCTATTTGAACTTTTCCAGGACATATAAAAAGAATAGAAATTTCCAAGTTATTTTTTAATAAAGTAAGGACAACGCTGGCACCGAAGCCTGACAAAAATTATACAAAAAAAGAAAAGCTACATGTTACTTTTACTTAAAAATTTACTTATTAAATTTTAAATATAACCATAGGAATGAAAATCAGACAGTTCATTAAAAGACTAGTCAGATGGCCAAGAAGGATTCATTGGAGAAATGCCAGGATGGTTTAGTGTTAGGAAGGGTATGAACATAATTCAACATATTAATAGATTTTAGGAGAAAAAATTTAACATATTGATGCTAAAAAAGTATTTGGCGCATTCTCAAAAGACTTTTAAAAAAGGAATTAATAAATACTAAAATTGGGAACATAGTAAAGATGCCCATGATTGCCTCTTTCATTTAATATTGTACAGGTGGTATTAGCTATTCCTGTTGGACACAAGAATGACACTTCAGATAGAAGCAATGGAAAAAAGAAGGTTAAATTATCACTCTTTGTGGATGATATGTCTTTTATGTGGAAAATCTAGGAGAATTAATGAAAACCTCTATAAACATAAAGAGACTGGTAAATAAATGGACTATAAAAATTAATATGTAGAAATCCATAGCTTTCATATATAAAAATGAGTTAGAAAACACAAAGACAGAGATGGTTTTGTTTATAGTAGCAACAGAAAGCATAAAAATCTAAATATAAATTTAACAAGAAATATGTAACTAATAGGAGGGTACTTCAAAAAGTTCATGGAAAGGTGCATTATCATTAAATTCTACTTTTCTGCTAACTTTCTGAAGTACTCTTGCATGAGGAAAAGTTTAAAATGCTCCTGAAACAGACCAAAAGTAGACATAGAGTCTGTATTCTAAGAATTGGGTCTCTGTTCTGTGTATTGGTTTGAATAACTGATTCCCTGATGTCTATAATGATCTAACTCCCTTGCAAGTGATTTGTGGGATGGACGTGTTATTGAAATGTAACACAATATCTGCTTGCATGGGCAAAAGTTTCTCACTCTTTAAAGGAACCCCAAGGAAGGCTCACTGTCTTCCTTTCTGCAGGTCTTGTCATGTCTGGATAGGATGCCTGAAACTGCTGCAAAGCCAGCATGGTCAGGATGCCAAGTGGAGATCTGATGAGAACCCTGCTCCTTGATGAGATCCTTGAGGCATTGATTACACTGTGCTTGGGGCCATCCACCTGCGGCGAACTTGCTGATACACAAAGTAAAAAATTTCCTTAATGTTTCAACTCATTTAAAACAGGTTTTTCCGCTACTCGCTGCCAAATCATTCTAGCTGGCACAATCTGACTATTCCTTTCCCAGAACCTTTTAAATTACTGTTGCTTTATAATGTTTTAATATGTAGGGGGCTTGTCTGGGGTGAGGGTAAAATTCTTTAACAATTTTATTAATTTATTTCTTAAGTGATTTAACCAGGCAATTTCTATGGAGTCAATTCTAGTCACCTAGATTTCTTAATAAAACTTCCATTTCAATGATTTTCAAATTTATTAGAAAATAAATATGAATTTTATCATATTATAATTTTTTAAACTTCTGTATAACTTCTATCCATTTTTTTTTCTTTTTTTCAGTTTGATTATGGGATTTTTAAATTAGGTTCCCAGCAGCTGGACCATGTTACTGATTCTTTCCAAAGAAACTTTCCTGGTATTCACTATCTATTCATGCCATCATTTATTTTTCTTCTCCTGCTTTATTTATTTTTTGCTTTTATATTTTAATTTATTTCTTTTTGCTCCCTTGGCTATTTTTTCTTTCCTTCATTTTTTTTAGTTGAAATAATATATATTTTTTGCTTTCACTTTTAAAAATACGGTGTATTTAGTATTACAAATTATTGAGAGCAACTTTATGAATATCCCATCATTTTAAATATTAATTATCCTGATTCTCATTATTTTTCAGTGACCTGTTTTTATACCCTTGATTTCCTCCTTAACCCAATAATTATTCAAAGAATATGCATAAAATTTGTTTTATCTTTTGCTATTAGTTTCCAGTTATGCTATACCTTTCTTTGAGAACGTGGGTTGTGTACATGTCATCTTTCTGACATGATTTTTTGTTATTTTTCTCATGCTTGACTATATTAGATGTTTTAATGTTTTTTAAAAATCCTGCAGTCATTTGGCAAAAATAGTACACTTTACAATGCAGATACAATATATTTATAAAATAAATGATAATTTTTATAATACAAAGTTTGAAATAGTTATGAAGTTATGACGTTCGTGGAAAAAATAGAATTAAAAGATAATGCAAATCTTTCCATGAACTTTTGAAGTGGGGAGGACAGAGATGATGTAGCTTGAGCTCTTCAAACATGCTTTTTTCCTCAAGGTGCGAATTGGGCATGGAGCATGAGGAACCTGGAGCAGACACTGGCCCTGTCCCTATCCCTTGTGCATCACCCCTTCAGAGAGCCCCAGCCCACTTCCACCTGCCAGCGTTAGGGCTCTCTCCAAAACCCCTGAAGGCCACTCTACCTGCACCCACCATAGGCCAGTTGCAAGTGCTGGTCCTCAACCACTGTGTGCCCAGAACTACTGTATAAATACCCCAGATCTCTTGCCCCTTGGTTAAGGTAAGTGTGAGGCATGTGCTCTACATCTGCTACCTGAGTTCCCCACTGGGATGAAGCTCCGGTTGCCCATTGTGGTCGCTGTCCTAATAACACTCCCTTTGTTTGTTCCCTTCTTGTCCCTGTCTCACTGTCTGACTCCCCTATACCTTCCAAATTCTCAACTTGCACTTGAAGCCTTGTCTCAAGGTCTTATTCTGGGAAAACTGAAATGAAGACAAACAATAATTTTTCTGATTTGTTTTAGCTCCATCCATCTTTGTAAATAAATGTTGCTGAAGAAGGAGGATGAGAAATGGGCATGCTAAGAAGTCACACTTTGGTGGCTCCTAGTGCATCTGAAGATGCCACACAAGTCGTTTATCACTCTGCTTGATCAGACCACAGAAATGTGTTCCAGCAACTCTTTGGAGCATGGTGGGTATATTTCTCAGTTCAAAATTCCTGACTCAGTAGTCAACTGGCTGTACTGAGTCCAGTGAACAATCTTCCAGTCATTGATTCCATATATAGTATTAAATTACATCTCCTTCTGCAGGTGTTAACTCAGAGATCCTCCTCCTGGGCTAACTGGTTGAGAGGACAGGCTTTCTCAGGTCAGCTAGGAGGAGGTGGCAGCCAGTGGTACAAAGGTGTGTTTGTCACTATTATGACCATGGCTCTTTTCAGAGAGGCAGAGGCTAGATTTACAAGTAATAATAATAACAATAATAATAATAATAATAATCATGATGGTAATAATAGTAATTACTGTCCAGAAATTATTGTGGCGTAGAAGAAGATTTTATATTTCCTCCAGGAAGCCTTACCTGAGACCCCCATCTAGGCTTTATGCTCTTCTTCTGGGATCCCACACTATCTTCCCCATATCACTGTCCTTAACTCACTAAATTGTAATATTTTATTTATCTAACCCCCAAGTACACTCCTTTACTCTTCCTTGAAAGCAGTAATTATATCTTTCACTGTTGTATCCTTGGCATGGAGCTTGGCACTTAAAAATATAAACAAAGAAATAAATAGATAACTGCAACAGGTGAAGTCAATGATAAGAGACCCCCTACACAAAATCTGGCAAATATTTGAACTACAATAAAGAAAGACTCTTGTAAGTCTCATGATTAAAAGCAAAATCAGGGCTGGACAGTTAGGTCACTTGGAAGAGTGTGGTGCTGGTAACACCAAGGTCATGGGTTTGGATCCACAGACTGGCCAGCTACAAAAAAATTTTTAAAACCCCCCAAAAAATCAGATTATCAATGAGTTAAAGTTTATGAATGCCACATTTTATATTCAGAGAAATTTCCATTCATTTGGGAAGACAAAAGAAGGTCAATTTTAGATATTCAGAGGCTTGAAAATATACCTATTAGAAATCTTTGAAAAAAATTACTTTAAGTTGTATGCCAAATAACAGAAAAATGAAGAAAAATATAAGCACATAAAAAGATGTGATGCCATAGAAAGATCAGTAATAAGAATAAAAAAACAAAAAGATTTAAATATTTTTGAAAACCTAGTTTATAAAAGAGGATACAGAAGGGGGTAAATGGAGTCAAAGGGTTCTAAGGCCCTTGAATTGTCCAGAGAGTGGTAAAATATTAATGTATATTAGATTCTAAGTCAAGAATAAATGCTGTGATTTTGAGGGTAACATTAAATAATAGTAAAAGTCTGTATAACTAAGAAACCAATAGAGGGAGAAAGTGGAACAATAAAAATACTTGGTTGGACAAAAAGAGAGTAAGAAAAGGGGAAAAAGAAACAAAAAGAGGTGGGCTAAATAGGAAATAAATTGTAGAATAGCATATTTAAACTCAAATAGATCATTAAATATGAATATGTAGAATTAATATTCTAATTAAAAGTCAAATATTGTGAAATTAGATCAAAAAAACTATTGCTTATAAGAAATATACCTTAAATATAAAGGTAGAAAAAGATTAAAAGTAAGAGGATAGTAAAACATAATCATGCACACCTTAAATAAAAGACAGAGGATGTAGGTATATGGTTATAGTATAAGGTAGACTTTAAGATAAGAGCATTTCTAGAGATAAAGGAGAGTATTTCATAATAATAAGAGAGTCAGTCCAATAGGACCATAGAACAATTCTAAATTTCTATGTGACCAATAACATAGCTTCAAAATGTCTAAAGCAAATATTGACAGCATCAAACGGAAAAATAGACAAATGCATAATGATAGTGGGAGATTTTAGCACAACACTGCGTTCAACAGCTGCAGAATGCACATTCTTGTTAAGTGCACGTGGAATATTTGTCAACATTGACTATATGCTGGGATACAAAGCAGTTTTCAACAAAATTCGAAGTACCAATATCTTAAAGATTATGTTCCCTAAACACAGGGGAATTAAGCTAGAAAACAATGTTCATTTCCTTGGTTGGATTTGGAGTGGAAGATGGAGAAAAGTAGTGGGAGTAACTGGCTGGAGTGGATCATAAAGGACTCACACCAGACAAAAGAGCAGCTTTAGACAGGTATCCAGGGCCAGTGCCCTGTGGACTGGAATGCAGGGCACCTGAAATTAAGGGATGGAGCCGAGTATGGGGCTGAAGGTCCCAAAGGCAAACATAATCAGCTTCGCAATTTTGTGAGAGGCTAGTCACTGTTGAGGAATACTGGATATGCCTCCACATGGCTGAAATTACGTATCAGATAAATTCTCTTTCCACCATAAAGCAAATCTTTGGTCTAGTCAATATCTGTTTGCCAAAGGAAAGCGTCACAATATTGAATTCCTTCAGTATCTAAGCTCATCCCTGTTGAATATTTCTGAATGCCATCAGTATGCAGCCTTGTGCAACTACCTGACTTTAGGCTACCGAAAAAATAAAAGCATCTTCCAAGTGTGGTAACAGTCAAGAGAAACTGGGTTGGAGCATACTTTGTCCTATCAGGGCTGCTGCATTTTAGGAAAAAAGGACTCCAGAGAATGTCATGGTAGGTTCCAACATGTTTTTATTTTTAACTGTCAAATTCCAGCTTCTCTTTGGTTTGTCAGGCTAAAAAGGAGCAACTGCAAATGGAAAGATATCAGCCCTGTATTTGGACTCCTTCTGCCCTACGTCCCTCACTACAGAGTTTTGCTGAAATTCTTTTCGCAGAATGCCATGCTCTGTACAGAGTAGAGAGTTCAGAAATATTTCCTGAGTTGACTCAAATGAAAGAATGCAGAACACACTCGCTCATTGCATTAACGCTTTGTTGGCATATTACACCCAAAGAAGTATCAGCTTATGCATTTTAGCTTGTACCTTGGTTTGTCAGAGTATTTGTTATTTGAGTTTATGAGAAATTTCAAAATAGATCTTCCAGTGTAATAAAGAAATAAGCCGAGTCATTCTTGCATAGAATGTGCCTGAAAGATCACCCATACTACCTAATTTTTTCTACTTAAATCAGAAAGGCTGAATAGTCAAATCACAGTCAATGACTCTACTGATTTGTTCAGAGGCAATGGGGCTTGTTAATAGGGACATCAGAGATGCTAAAGGATGGCCATATTACCACATAGCCTGCTAGGAATATTGCAATTAGCAATAACCAGACGATTTTAGCCTGGTTTAATTCAAGTATGATTCCTACGGCAAATTCCAGGGAAAAGGATGTGTCCCTCTGGCCCTGAGCTGCCCTGCTCATTCCCAGGTCCTAGGTCCAGGAATCCAAGTCCCGGTTCCAGCCTATGCTACACCCTTCTCCCACAGGCTGGTTCCTTCTGGTGTGACCCCTCTTCTTCTTTACAGTATTACTCCCCAGGCCACATCTGCTTCAGAATAGAGATCTTCAAAATGAAAGGGTTTCTGGGGTGACCAAGTCTCCACATCCCTCATCCCAGAACCCACTCTACCAGCTTCCCTGCACCATGAATGGCATCGCCCAGCATATACGAAAGCACTCGTTTTCTAACTGGGCTAACTCTGGGTGGTCCATGAGGCTTTTGGTATTAATTATCCACAGGACTGCCCCTACTATCCCCAATTACCTACCTTATTTTTAGCGCCTCTTTGACTATACTGGGGAGAATTAGCACCAGCAGAAAGTGATCGAAAAGGCAAGGATTGTGTGCCAATAATCACATCAAGGAAGGGGCATTGTTGCCTCCATCAATCCAGCGGCTCTATGAAATCACCCTCGGAGACCGATATGGAAAGACAAAAAGCTTATTGCCAGCAGCTGGGACTGCACCAGCCAATTCAGAGTGCGGCCCCTAGCTGTTTTTACTTTCATTTTTTTTTTTTTTTTTTTTTTGTCGTTTTTTCATGACTGGCACTCAGCCGGTGAGTGCACCGGTCAGTCCTATATAGGATCCGAACCGCGGCGGGAGCGTCGCCGCGCTCCCAGCGCAGCACTCTACCAAGTGCACCACGGGCTCGGCCCTTTACTTTCATTTTTTAAAGCTGCAAGCGTGGCAACTCAGTCGCCTGATCACCGCGCGAGGAGTTATTAGCCAATGCAAGCAAGCCAACAGTACATAAGCTAATTTTGTGGTTAGCATGGCTCCTCCCAGCCCCTCCCACATTTTCCCGCCCAGGTTTTTCCTGCCTGAGTTTTTACAAAATGGAGGGGTTTTCTTAAAATGGCGCCAGTCCCGTCAACAGCAGAAACATCATTTCATATAGAAGGTAGACATTTCAGAGTTTGATCTTCTCAATGCTAGGGCTTGTTTTCCTTCCTCTCCCTGGCCCTTTGGTGTGCTGGGCTATGCACACAGCTCTTAATCCACATTACAGACCATCCATACCTTTGCCTAGTGTTCCCGGTTTGGCTCTGCTGTGCATGGAGTAGGAAAGAGGAGAGGATGCAGAGGTGCAAAGGCCCTGCTCCTGGATGCTAAAGAAAGTAAATTCAGCATTTTTTTGCATAATAAGATCAATGCAATAATCCAAGCTTCCACTCCCTGAGGCATTGAACCTCCAGCAGAGGATGCCAACAAAAGGAAAAGAACACAAAAATATTGGGAATGGGAGACAATTAGCAACTCTAACGTGTTGTGGTAAAAGCTAACTCTATCTGCCTAAAAAAATACAATTATTTTAAAAATCTACAGGTGGTTATGCTTGATTATCTTTGGCCAATCCAGTTAAAAGTCCAGTTACAGAGCTTTCCTCCAGAGTGACTTAAGCGGTCAAATCTCCTCATGGCAACCACAATACATTCCATTTGCAAGTGGCTTAATTCAAGAAGCCAGTTTAGGGTCTTGGATTGGCTTAAAATAAAATTTGACCCCTCGTCACAAAGTGTACACAAAAGGTATAGTGGAGCAGGAAGTAGGAAAGGAAATTTAGAGCCCTGTTCTATTCTTGGCTTTGTTTCTAACTTACTTGGGACTGCATGCCAGACACCTAAATCTTTCGGCTCTGCTCTGTTGTTTCATCTCTGAAAATATGGGGTGTACCTCCCCTACTTGCCTCCAGCCATATTGCAAGACTCAAAGGAGATAAAACACCTGGAAACAGAACCAAAACAGCACATTTAACCAGCAAAAGGTATTATAGTTACAATTACAAATGTTGGTTATTAATGGTAATGGAGATGGTAACATTTGTAAAAATGTTGCTGGATTTTCACTGCAGAGTATGTAGAAGTGAGCCAGGCTTGGCATCTATTAAATTCTAGGCTAGCATGAAATGTCAATATTTTATTGACAGAGCAAATAGATGAAGTGACATAGAGATGGGGCAGTCTAAAGCAGCAGGAAAGTTTGGTTTGGTTGTTGGGAATGTAGTTGTGCAACTGTGGCCCTGCTGGTGAACCACAGGGGTGATCAGGAGTCAGGGCTTTTGAGACTGGAGAGGGAGGGAGAAGGGGAAGGAAATGGGCAATTCTTAGCCAGATCTGAGAACAAGCTCTGGGCCCCTCTAGAGAAGGCATGGAAGCAACAGCTGGGTGGCACATTTTTATGTGAGGACAAGTGGTGACGCAACCAAAGTTTGAACTGTTTATGTCCGGCTTCTGTACCAAACCAGCGCTCCTTAACTTTCTAGGCTCATGGGCCCCTTTGAGAGTCTTCTGAAAGCCAGAGAACCCTCATCCTGGGCTGGAAAGGCGCACACGCACAAGTCTGTAAAATTCTGCACCGGGCAGCCCAGCCATGGAATGTTGGTTTAGAAACCCTAAACTACAATTTAAACCCCAGAAATGCAATATTCATTTTTATTTGTCTTTCTAGCATTTCTTGAATAGGATTTCTGAACTGCTCATAAAATTGACTGAGTTTTAATGAAGGAAACTATCTAAGGTGTTACACAGTTTGGCTTCCGGCACTAATTGCATTCACCAAGGTAAGAGCCTTATTAATGGTTCACAAAGAGGGCAGGGATGTTAATGTGCTAGAAAGTTCATGTACTAGAAGGCTGCAGGCTTCTGAGCATGCTCTCACCTAGCCCCAGATTTGGTCCAAATAAAAACCTCAACTTCTCATGTGGATTCCTACGTTGACTGAACCATCTTCAAACTCAGGCCTCAAAGAAGGTCCACACTGGGCACTGCTGGGCTGCTCCCTAATCCTATTCCCAACCAAGGATCCAAGGTGAGCATATGACTGGAGGAACCAAGTCCCACAGGTGTGCCCCTGACATCACAGACTCATTTCCACTTCCAGGCCTTTGCATGGGCTGTCCCTTCCACCCAAAATGCCGTGTCCCCTTCTGAATGTGCATCAAAATGAGAATGAATGGGTATAAACTAAACAAAGTGCTTTGAGTGGGAGATACAATAGCCTAAGGGATAATTTAATATGAATAACACCAAATCATAAAATCTTAAAATCTTAGTATTGGTCCACTCCTTGAAGGTCATTCACTCCAGCTGTCTAACACTAATACTAATATTTACAGTCATAAACCGTAAAAATAACATCAACAAGCTAAAGTTGCATACTTACTTTGACCTTAAAAAAAGAGAAAAAGAATTGTAAATACTCACTGTTTCCATGTACTCCTGGATGACCTTGAGGAAAAGACAGACAAGAATCTCAGATGATTGAGAATCACACACACACACTCACACACCTCGTTTTGTTCTGGGAAGGTAGCCAAAATCTTTAGTTTTGTGCTAATATGGCCCAAGAGGAAGGGAGAGGGGTCTTAGAGAAAACTTTGTTTTTTAATCAAAAGAATGAAATGAGATTCATCTGTTAGATATGACTTTGCATGCCACAAAAGTCTCTTCTAATCCTTCAAATGCAGAGACTCAATCAAATGCGTGTCCACCTGCCATTTAAATACTCAGATTTCTTCCCTGAAACTTCCTTTCCACCACAACTAGATCTTGCTAACTCCTCAGGTGTTTCCAGAGACAAGGGTTGCCTTCTTCTCATCCCAGAAAACTGACAGACCTCCCTCCGTTTCTGCATCCCTGGACCTTTCCTGAGATCAAAGAGCACTGGAGGCACATGCTCCCCAACATTCACTCTGAAAACATCTCCCTGCAGGAGTGGATCTCACTACCACGCCCTTTATTCAGAGACATGGCCCAAATTGGCGTAGACGTGGGGCATGTGTACACAGTCATGTGGCAAAAGCAACAGCTCATTTTTCTAGCTGACATTTTTTACTGTAGACCAAGTATCTTGAAGTGACTCAGGCATCACATTATTGTCAAGGCCGTCATGTAAAAGGCTGACACATTCTCCCGCAGTGGCAGTTTATGAAAGACAGCAGAAAATTATCTGCGAGGTGTATGCTGTGCATGGATGTGCATAAACATATACCAGGAGTTATTTCTGATGATGGAGAGACATCCTTCTCCATAAAGGAGTAGTCTAAAGCAAGGAAAAAATTACTCATGTAGTCCATGTGGAGATAATTTCTCTGTCTCCTGTATATTTTACCTGGTGTTTTACTATTCTCCCTCCAAGGTGTTTCAACCATGTTCTAGCATTTCATGGTGCTGCACCACAACATTGTCTCACCTTCTCCTTGCCACGGACTTGTGAGGCCAGCACTCCTTCACGGGTGAAGGATGAAATATGCCTTGGATTGAATCGTGTCTCCCAAAGTCCATGTATTAGAAACTCACCCCCCACTGTGACAATGTCAAGAGGGTGGGAAATGCTATTATGATAATTGAAAGGGGGGGCCTTGAAGAGGTGATTAAATGGTGAGGACCATGCCCAAGTAAATAGATAAATCCGTTGATGGTTTAATGGTGGTCATAGGCATGGATCTAAGGGCTTTAAAAGGAGAGTTCATGAGAGCATCTCTCTCTCTCTGCTCCACCATTCTCACCATGTGACACCCTGCATTTCTGTAGAGTCACCTCACCAGATATCTTCCCTAGGCTTTGGACTTCCCAGCCTCTGAAACTGTCAGCAATAAATATTGTTTCTTTATAAATTACCCAGTTTCAGGTAATTCTGTTATGAGGAGCAGAAATGGACTCATACAAGGTATCTCAGAAGGGGACACTGTGGCAGACAATGCTCTGCAAAAATCCATTTCTTCTTCTTGGGCTCACAGATAGACTATATTTCCCAGCCTCCCTTGAAGTTTGTTGTGTCCACATGACTGAGTTCTACCCTGTAGATGATGAGTTGAAGTGATGTGTGCTACTTCCAGTCCTGGCCCATAAAACCCCCCATGTGTGATCCTCTTTTCCCTTCTAGCTAATGGTGCCCCATCCCCCAAGGCAATCTTGGAAGCCACATAAGAAATATCGGTCCCTAAAATGACTGTGCACACGCACAGAAAGAAACAGACACACGCACACAGCCTCACACATCTCCCTGCTAATCTGGAATCTCCCTGGAGTATTCTGTGAGTGAGAAATAAATGTCTAAGTGTTGAGCCATTGCATGCTTTAGTCTTTTTGCTACTGCAGTCTACCCTACCCAAACTACCACACACAAAAAATTGTATCATGAAGTGAGATGCTGCCATGTTCAAAAGACTGAAGTTGTATGGCATTAGCTTAATCAGGCAGCAGTGGTGGGGTAATCTGTATAGAGGGAGGAAAAATGAAGAACATTTGTTAAAATGAAACCTTCGATCACTTGCAAAGCAGACCACATGCATGCTGAGTCTGTGGTTCTAAAGACTGATCGAGTGTTTTGGCTGTTGCTGAGCTAAGCAAGGTCTTACAGTATTACGGGAAAGAGACAAGCTCAGGCAAGTTTGTCTCGTTTACAAGCAGAGTAACGGAATAGGGAAAGTTCAGAGACTAAAAGGTCTTGGGGTGTTAGAAAGACCTATTGATTCTGGGCCCTAAATAGTAAGAGATAAGACCAAAAAAGGCTTTGAATAGCAACATCTCCTCAGGGTTTTTCAGTAAAACAAAGAGGCTCAGACCTGTGGCAAAGGTCAGATAAAGAATGCTGCCTTCCCAAACCTACTGGTTCAGTTGGTCTCAATATAGGTACATTTCATTGAGAGAAAGAAAGGTAGGGTTGGGAAGCAAAGAAATAAAGCATGCTTGAGGAATGCATTCAAAGGAAGAATACAGGGTGTTTTTTGTGGCATATGGAACAAACTGGAGGCAAATTGAAGAGAAGCCTATCACATTTTTGTAGTAATTGTCAGAGAAACAACGAGCATGGCCTTAAAAGCCTGTGATTGTACAGCTTTACTGAGGCCTCAGACCTGCAAGAGTGGGCTGAGTTCTATGAAAGTTACGTTACCCCAAGGAACTGCATCCTCCCCAGTGCCCACTGCAGATGGTGCCTCGGAGAAAGACGGTCAAGGAAGCAGCTCCCCCTACCTCCAGGGCAGAGTCTTCACCAGGCCTGCCTGGGAGGATCCTATCACTGGGAAGGGCCAGTGACTACTGGATATTTTCTATTCTTTCCTCTATCAAATAGGATCTTTCACTGTAGTTTTCTGGTTCCTGTTATACCATTGCATAGTGTTAAGTTTCATTCTTTTCTCATGTGATCTGCCAATACCCACATGAGGGAATCAAGGTGAGTATTTGTCTTGGTCTGTTTGGGCTGCTATAACAAAATGCCATAAACTGGGTAACTTATAAACGACAGAAATTTATTTCTCATAGTTCTGGAGGCTGGGAAGTTCAAGATCAAGGTGCCAGCAGATTCAGTGTCTGGTGAAGGCCTGCTTTCTGGTTTGTAGACAGCACCTTCTTGCTGTGTCCTTATATGGTAGAAGGAGTAAGAGAACTCTTTGGGGGGTCTCTTTTTAAAAAAATTTTATTTTATTTTGTCAGTAACAATGTGATTATTGTGGCCCATTATGGAAACCTCCCTCCCTTCCTCTCCCCTCTCCCTCCCAACAACCTCATATCTGTTCACTTGTCCTACCAACTTCAAGGAATTATAATTGTTGTGTCTTCTTCCCCACCCCCCCGCCTAGTTTATTTGTGTATTTATTTATTTATTTTTAGCTCCCACAAATAAGTGAGAATATCTGATATTTTTCTTTCTGTGCCTGACTCGTTTCACTTAATATAATTTTCTCTAGGTCCATCCATGTTGCTGCAAATGGCAGTATTTCATTCTTTTTTATAGCAGAGTAGTATTCCACTGTGTAGATATACCACATTTTCCGTATCCACTCATCTGATGATGGACATTTGGGCTGGTTCCAACTCTTGGCTATTGTAAAGAGTGCTGCGATGAACATTGGGGAAGAGGTATACCTTCGACTTGATGATTTCCATTCCTCTGGGTATATTCCCAGCAGTGGGATAGCTGGGTCATATGGTAGTTCTATCTGCAATTGTTTGAGGAACCTCCATACCATTTTTTTTGTCCATAAAGGCTGCACCATTTTGCAGTCCCCCCAACAATGTATGAGAGTTCCTTTTTCTCTGCAACCTCGCCAGCATTTATCATTCACAGTCTTTTGGATATTAGCCATCTTAACTGGGATGAGATGGTATCTCAGTGTGGTTTTGATTTGCATTTCCCGAATGCTGAGTGTTATTGAGCATTTTTCATATGTCTGTTGGCCATTCGTATATCTTCCTTTGAGAAATGCCTATTTAGCTCTTTTGCCCATTTTTTAATTGGGTTGCTTGTTTTTTTCTTATAAAGTTGTTTCAGTTCATTGTATATTCTGGATATTAATCCTTTGTCAGATGTATATTTTGCAAATATTTTCTCCCACCTGTTGGTTGTCTTTTAACTCTGTTAATTGTTTCTTTTGCTGTGCAGAAGCTTTGTAGTTTCATATAATCCCATTTATTTATTTTTCCTTTGGTTGCCTGTGCTTTTGGGGTCATATTCATGAAGTCTGTGCCTAGTCTTACTTCCTGAAATGTTTCTCCTATGTTTTCTTTAAGAAGTTTTATGTTTTAGGGTGTATATTTAATTCTTCAATCCATTTTGAGTTGATTTTGGTATACAGTGAGAGGTATGGGTCTAGTTTCATTCTCCTGCATATGGATATCCAGTTATCCCAGCACCACTTGCTAAAGAGGCAGTCTCTTCCTCAGTGTATAGGCTTGGTGCCTTTGTCAAAGACCAGATGGCTGTAGGTGTGTGGGTTGATTTCTGGATTCTCTATTCTATTCCATTGATCAGTGTGTCTGTTTTTATGCCAGTACCATGGGGTCTTTTTTTATAAGGGCACTAATCCCATTCATAAGGGCTCTACTCTCATGGCCTGATCACCTACCAAATACTCTACCTCCTAATACCATCACATTGGGGATTAGTTTTCACCTATAAATTTTGTAGGTACACAAACATTCAGTCTATAATGGCATTTTTATTCCCACTTTATCAGTGAAGAAACTAGACATAGAAAGGTTATGGCTATGGTTGTAATCTCAGCCATACCAGACCCAAATATCTTGTCAGTTCAACTATAGGTGGTAAAAGTTATCATTTTTAACTAGCAACACCAGCATTCTACATCAAAAGATTCTCTGAATTCAGGCAGTGATCCAGTCAAACACTTAACAATGTCACCAAAACATCCAGATGGCTGGCTGAATTTTGGACAAAATTCGCTGCATTGATTTGCTGCCAAAAATCTTGGAATGGTAGTCCAAGCTGCAGGTAATATCCAGAACCCTCAAGCCAATGGCCAATTTGCTCAAATCATTCACCAAATCCATCAATTTGGTGGGAGTGAAGTTTACTCAAATTAAATTTCACCTCTGACTTGTGCTTGTGCCTGGGGAAATTAATGCTCACTTACTTTCCTATTCTACTCAGTGGCTGCTTTAAATGCCTGATCCCGGACAGACCTAGTTTGAGAGAGAGCTGTGAGGTTGGTGAGGTATATTTCCAGTGCTTTTCCACTTCTCCTTCTGTGTGTGAAAAGAGATACTGCTCCTGTCCTTGTATTCTTATGACAGCCTTATAAAGAGAATATAAAGTAAATAATATGTCTTTGGGTGACTGATTTCATTTTCATAATTAGCTTTTGGACAAGAAACAGATTCTCTTAGTTGAGTAACTTGTCCAAGCAATAATTAAAGATGACATCAAGCACTTGATTAGAAACAAGGCCTAATATGTAAGGGCAAGAATCCTTCAGAAAGATTTAATAAAAGGTTAAATTCACTGGGCTTATGGTAGTAAGTGGCAGTGAAACGTTAGACAATGCTTCATTGTAACATGGAAAGCATATACAGTCACTCTTTTGCCTTATTTCTAAGTTTTAGATAATTTTTCATAACAGCTTTTAATCAAATCCTTATCCTTTATCTGTAAAGTAGGGATACAATTATTGTAAGATGAAATCTGTAGTTATGATACTAATTATACAAAGTGAAATTTAACTAGTCTCTAAGTTCAGACTCTAAAGGAGTGGGCTCTTGTTTAATCTGCCAAGCCAGGTCCTGGTGGGTCTAGGCTTTCTGGGAATTTGGTCATCCGGTCTCAGCCTCCCTGGTGGTAGGGACATGAGGCCTCCGTTTGGCAGGAGCATGAGGGGCCTCTCCCATTGCTTCAGAACCTTGAGCTGCCTGCAGCTGCCTGGAACAGAGCCCAAATTGCTGTCCTGTGAGAGGTCTCCTGACTTCCAGCTCAGGAGATGAGCAAGGTCTGCAAAGTCTCCCTCTGCCCAGAATCCCAGCCTCGAGCAAACCCCACAGGGCTGTCCTTACAGGATGTAACTCTTTCAACCCCAAACCTCCCAGCTTTCTTCAACACCATATAAGGCCTACAATGATGACACCCAACACTTTATGCCTCTCAAAGACTATTCCCTCCTCTCCTTTCCCATCATAAGCCTCTCTCCTCTCTTTTTCTCACTCCCATATCCTTTTTCTTCTTTCTCTTCCTCTCTACCGCCCCATTCTCCCTGAACCTTCCACATTCGATTGTGTCCTTCTCTTGGTTAGGATAAAACACGGCCCCCTCCTGTGTCCCTGCACCTGCTGTTCCCTCTGCCTGCAACACCGTTCCCTCTAACCCTCCCCGGGCTGCTTCCTACTCTCTAGCAGGTTTCTGCTTAAACCTCATTTGCTTGGAAAGAACTTTCTCTACCACCACCACGCCAAATCTAATTTAAGTCCCCCTTTTATTCTTTCTCATAATGCCCTGTGCTCTAAAACTATAGCAATTACCTCAAATTTTAACTTATTAACATTTGCAGAGGCCACTTGGATGGAAACCTTGTACGCAGGACCATGTCCGTGTTCTCAACCCCATTCCGTGCCCTGCTGCTACCGCTGTGCCCAACTCATAGCAGATGCTCATAGCGAACTAGGTAGCTTGCTCTCTCCTTCTTTACTGTCACCTTCTCAAAGCTTAAATCTTTCTTCTAGAATATGATAAAATCCCTGGGAGTAAGGGACATCTAACTGAAGGAGGCTGACTCCTGGTTAAAAACCTATGTGTGACTTTTGAGGCCCAGCCACAGGCAATCGCAAAGGCTTTGCCTGGCGGGCCTCAGGGGGAAAGCTGCCCTCCATGCAGCAGCCTTGTGGATGCAGAGTGTCTGCAGTCTCTGAAGGAGCTGCAGTCAAGGTCTTGAGGTACCCCCTCTGGTCATAGTCTTCACAAATGTGCTTGCCTAGCCCAGAAACTTCATGCCTGGGTGTCTTTATCTGAGGCCTTGGTCTGAGGTCTTCTTCATGTGTCTCTGCTGAGGCCTTCATATGAGGGGAAGGGGGAAGACCCTGAGGACACTTTTCCCACTCTGACTTAGCACCTGGGACTGTCCCACCCCTTGCCCTTACCGGTTGCCCTCCCCACACCCTCAGGGTCTTTAACACTGCTGGAGCCTTTTGTTTGGGGCTGTCCATGGTGAGACAACACTATGCCTGAGCTGATCCACCTGACCCTTGACAGCACGTTGTTTCAAGGGGAAAAATGGGACAGGGAAGTTAGCAATTTCTCTGGTGTTAGCCCCTTGCTGTACCATCGCAGAACGTGATTAAAGCCTTAACTTTCATTTTTGGCTTGTTGCTTTAACCAGCTACTCTGACACCTGGCAACTCAGCTTGCTCTCTCCCAGCTCGGCTGAGCTCCTGACATACCTGAGGGCTGTCTTTGTCATGGCCCTGGAACATACTTCAGGGGTGACCCAGACCAGCCTCCAGCACCCTCTCTTGTCACACTGCTGCCTCTCTGGCCCGCTTGCAATTTCTCCAGCATGTCAGGTGCCCTCTGCCACAGGGCCTTTGCCCAAGTGTACTTCCTGCCATGCCCACCTTGTCTAACTTAACACCCTCTCAATCTCCAGATCTCAGCTCACATGTCACGCTTCAGGGAAGCCTTCCTGACTGCAAGTAGGCTATGCCAATCTTCCATCTTACCCCCTTACAGCACCACGTTTCTTTTCTTCACAGTGCCCATCGTGGCTGTAATTACAGGCTTATCTGTGTTGTTTCACCTCATTTCTATCTTTTAATGAATCTCTATGGCGGCTGGGAAAGAGATTTTGAACACTCTTAGATCCCCAGTACCTGGTAGTTCCCATTTCCCAGTTGGCATTACTAGTTCCCAGTAAATATTTAAGTGAATCAATTTTTAATATTATTCTACTTAATTTCAAAGCACAATTTCAAGAGTCACACTTAACCATGGAATGCTAGGAACAAAACTATTTGATACAAGAGATGAAAATGGTCCATGGGTAGTAAAGATGCTTTTGGACAGCACAAGACCCAGGATTCAGGGTAGAACAGGCATTTGGTCATTTAAGTGTCAGTGGTGACCAGGGGAGAACACGTGGGAGCCACAGCAAGGCTAACAAGAGTGAGTGGTTTGTAGGAACAGAATGGCCAGAAGGCAGTTCCAGCTCTTCCACCTGCTCCTAGTGACCTTGGGCAGCTCACTGCACCTCCCCATAACCATCTTTCCATGGATTTCTCAAAGGACTGTCCTGAAGAGAAAGCAAAATCTGTGCTTAAGGCATTACTAAAGTGTCACTCAGAAAAAGAAGGTGAAAATGAGTTCAGGTTGACTTTCAGAACTGTTGATCCACAAGAAACATGAGCTGACAACAGGTGAGCTATTAATCACACCAAATCAGCCAAAGGAAGAGGTAAAAATTCACTCATACCAAACGGTTCTTGTGATGACCCAATGCAAGAGGGCTTCTTTGGGTTTTCAACTAAATTGAGTGCTGATTTGAAGTCCATGACAAGCCAGCCCCAGATGCCTATAAGTAATACCCAGAGTTCAATTATTGTCTTTTCCCTTCTTGGTGCCCATTGTTTGCCAAGTTCCTCCTCTGCCAATGAGCCCTGTGAACTGGGAACCATTTGCCAATACCTCAGCTGTAATGTTCAATCTTACCAGCCTTTGCCTCAGAAGAGGCAGATGGGAGCCAAGTTCCCACTCTGGACATGAGGAAGCTGCTAACCAATGTGTCTGGATTGGTTAGAATCAGCTCAAACTAAGAGTGCATGTATGTGTGTGAGAGAGAGAGAGAGAGAGAGAGAGAGAGAGAGTGTGTATGTGTGTGTGTGTGCGCGCGCACATGCACACTTGCCTTTGGGTTAGATTTTGTTTGTTTTTTTTTAAAAAAGAATCTGGGAAAATGACCAAGAACTCTATTAAAAAACTTTTCCTAAAGGGGCATCTCAAACCTAGTTCTCACAGCACAAGAAAATGGCACTGAAGGTAGCATTTGCTCCCCATAGATTTCATCCTCTGATGAGCAAAGCATGAAAAGGCCACCTTCTCATCCACTGTCATATTTGTAGGGTTTCCACATGGATAAATGTGCCCTTCTTTCTTTCTCCTCTGGGTGGAATGAAAACAACCCTTGCTTTTTCTCTCAGGCCCTTGGATCTCCATCTTTCTTGATGCAATGCAGATGTGCTGGTTTTGCAAATAAAAAGGCGGGTGACTGTGTCAGTGCCTTGACTCATGGAGAGGTACCTTGAAATGCTGAGGCAGTGAGGAAGGAGGGGCTGTGGTTGAAAGCTCTCAGAGCCACAGGACACTTGACCATGGGATGGCCAGGACTAGGGCACTGGTGCCGAACCTCAAGCCAAGAAAGCAGTCTGGAAACAAAGTGAAAGTCAGAGCACGATTAGAAACATGGCCTTTAAGGCCTGAAGAGGGAAAGGCTGGCAAGTACCATGCCAGGCCAAGGTGGGCTTGGGATCAGCTCAAGAATAAGAGAGAAGAGCCTGAGGTGCGGGCTCCAAGAGGGAAGGAACTTAGGGCCAGAAGAGGGAGAGAAACCTGTGACTGAGCAATGCTGCAGTGGCTCTGTCATGCAGTGGGAGTCCCAAGCAAGCATTTATCCAAGTTCAATCTCTGTTAAGTGACTGCCATTAGGCAGTGGGGCAGGGTGCCCAGCTGTGCCCCAGAGGGAAGAGGGGGCTGTTCTGAGGCTAGGGTTCTGGAGGCCTGAGGGTGCCCCTGAGGGTCAGCTTAAGTTGGCTAGCTTGTCACCCTGGAGTGTGCCACAGGCATCCAACTAAAGCCTTTGGCCCTCCCCTGCTCAATGCTGTGGCCAAGGGGACACAATTATGACAGCGGCCTCCCAAGAGCTATGCTGGAACAGATAGTCCCACACCTTTCATCCCCAGTCCTATTTTTCTCAGATTTGGCAGGATTAGGGAAAATAAAAGATACCCATGTTCATGGGCTGGAAGAATTAATATTGTTAAAATGTCCATATTACACAAAGCCACATATAAATTTAATTCAATCTCTATCAAAATTCCATTGGCATTTTTCACAGAAATAGAAGAAACAATTCTAAAATTCACATGGAATCACAAAAGACCCCAAATAGCCAAAGCAATCTTGAGAAAACAGAATAAAGCTGGAGGCATCAAACTTCCTGATTTCAAACTATATTACAAAGCTGTAGTAATCAAAACAGAATGGTACAGGCATAAAAACAGACACAGACCAATGGAACAGACTTGAGACCCCAGAAATAAAACCACATGTACACAGCCAACTAGTATTTGACAAGGGTGCCAAAAATACCCAATGGGGAAATGATAGTCTGTTCAGTAAATGGTGCTGGAAAATTGCATATCCATATGCAAAAAAGGATGAAATTGATAAAATGCCAAGAGTAACACAATACCTCTCAGTAACAACCCTAAATGTAAATGGATTAAATTCTCCACTCAAAAGACACAGACAGGCTGATTGGATTAAAAAGCTAGACCTACAATATGCTGTCTGCAAGAGACTCACCTCACCTGTAAAGATACACACAGACTAAGAGTAAAGAGATGGAAAAATATATACCATGCCAATGGAAATCAAAAACAAACAGTAGTAGCTATTCTTATATTGGATAAAATAAACTTTAAACCAAAGACTATAGAAGGGAACAAAGAAAATCACTATATGATGATAAAGGGAACTGTCCAGCAAGAAGATGTAACAATCATAAATATATATCAACCCAACATTGGAGCATCCAGATATATAAGGCAAACACTACTAGACCTAAGGAAAGAGATAGACCCTAATACAAAAACAGTCAGGTACCTGTACACCCCTCTCTCAAAATTGGACAGACCATCTAGGCAACAAATCAACAGAGAAACACAGGATTTAAATTATACTTTAGACCAACTAGACTTAGAAGATATCTACAGAGCATTTCATCCAACCAACCACAGAATATATATTTTTCTAATCAGCACATGGAACATTTTCCAGGACACACCATATGTTAGGTCACAAATCAAGTATCAACAAGTTTTAAAAAATTGAATTCATTTTAAATATCTTTTCAGACCACAGTGGATTAAAACTAGAAATTAATAACAAGCAAAACTCTGGAAAATATACAACAATGGAATTTAAACAACATGCTCCTGAATGACCTATGGGTCTGAGAAGAAAATAAACAGGAAATCAAAAAATGTCTTAAAACTAATGAAAATAATGATACATCATACAAAACTGGTAGGATACTGCAAAAGCAGTACGAAGAGGGAAATTTATTGCAATAAACACTTGCAAAAAAAGAATGGAAAGATTTCAAATAACCTAATGCTATGCCTCAAAGAACTAGAAAAACAAGAACAATCCAATCCCAAAATTAGTAGATGGAAAAAAATAATTAAGATTAGAGCAGAGTTAAATGAAAGGGAAACCCCCCAAAATGATACAAAAGATCAATGAAACAAAAAGTTGGTTTATTGAGATGATAGATAAAAAGACAAAATAGATGCTAGGCTAACTAAAAAAAGAAGAGGGAAGACTCAACAAAAATTAGAAATTAAAAAGGAGACATTATAACTGATACCACAGAAATACAAAGAATCATTAGATACTATTATAAACAACTATACACCAACAAATTTGTGTAATGGTAGATGTGCTGATTGTCCTGATTTGAATATCACATGTTGCACAATGATATTGATATTGGATGCTGTACCCCACAGACATGTACAATAAAAATTTTGAAAAAGAAAAAACCTGGAGGAAATGGATAAGTTGGACACATACAAACTACCAAGACTGAACCAAGAAAAAGAAAAAGAAAACTTGACCAGACAAATAACAAGCAACAAGACTGAAGCAGTAATCAGCAGTCTCTCTACAAAGAAAAGCCCAGGACCAGATGGCTTTACTGCTGAATTCTACCAAATCTTTAAAGAGGAACTAATATCAATTCTCTTCAAACTATTCCAAAGGATTGAAACAGAGGCTATTCTCCCAAACTCATTCTGTGAGGCCAGTATCACTCTGATACCAAAACCAGACAAAGACACAACAAAAAAGAAAACTACAGGCCAAAAACCTTTGATGAACATAGACATAAAAATCCTCAAAAATATGAGCAATTTGAATAGAGCAATACATAAAAAAAAAAAAAAACCATACACCACAATCAAACAGGATTCATCTCAGGCATGCAAGGATGGTTCAACATATGCAAATCAATAAATGTGACAAACCACATCAACAAAATCAAGGACAAAATCCATAGGATCATTTCAATAGATTCAGAAAAGCATTTGACAAAATTCAACATCCCTTCATGATTAAGACTCTCAGCAAATTAGCTATAGAAGGAAAGTATCTCAACACAATGAAAACCATATACAACAAACCTACCCCCAATATCATCCTGAATGGGGAAAAGCTGTAAGAACAGGAACAAGACAAGGATGCCCACTCTCACCATTCCTATTTAACGTAGTATTGGAAGTACTAGCCAGAGCAATCAGGCAAAAGAAAGAAATAAAGGGCACCAAGATTGAAAAAGATGAATTTAAACTGTCCCCATTGCAGATGACATGATCCTGTACACAGAAAAGCCTAAAACCTCTATCTACAAAAAAACTCATAGAGTTGATAAACAATTTCAGTAAAGTTGCAGGATACAAAATCAACACACAAAAATCAGTAGTATTTTTATACTCCAGTAATGAACTAGCAGAAAAAGAAATCAAGAAAGCTAACCCATTTACAATAGTCACCAAATAAAATAAAATAAAATAAAATACCTAGGAATTAATTTAACAAAGGAGGTGAAAGATCTCTGCAATGAGAACTACAAATCACTGTTGAAAGAAATTAGAGAGGACATAAAAAGATTGAAAGTCATTCTATGCTCTTGGATTGGAAGAAGTAACACTGTGAAAATGTCCATACTACCCAAAGCGGTCTACAGATTCAATGCAATCCCCATCAAAATACCAATGACATTCTTCACAGAAAAAGAAAAAAAAAGATACTGACATTCATATGGAATAACAAAAGACACTGAATAGCCATAGCAATCTTGAGCAAAAAAAAATAATAATAATAAAGTTGGAGGCATAACACTCCCTGACTTCAAATTATACTACAAAATTATAGTAACCAAAACAGCATGGTACTGGCATAAAAACAGATACTCAGCCAATGAAGCAGAATTGAGAACCAGAAATCAACCCACAGACTTATAGCCAACTGATATTTGACAAAGTTACCAAGAACATCCATTGGGGAAATAACTGTCTCTTCAATAAATGGTGCTGAAAAAACTGGATATTCATATGTAGAGGAATGAAACTAGACCCTTACCTCTTTTCATATACCAAAATCAAATCAAAATGGATTAAAGACTTAAATATAAGACCTGAAAATATAAAACTCCTAAAAGAAAACATATGGGAAACATTTCAGGAAGTAGGACCGGGCAAAGACTTTATGAATATAATCCCCAAAGCAGGGCAACAAAAGGAAAAATAAACAAAAAGGATTTTATCAAACTAAAAATCTTTTGCACAGCAAAAGAAACAATTAACAGAGGGAAAAAGGCAACCTACAGAATGGAAGAAAATATTTGCAAACTGTGCATCTGACAAATTAATATCTAGAATATAAAAGGAACTCAAACAACTTAGTAAAAAACCAAATAACTCAATTAAAAGATGGGCAAAGTAGCTGAATAACCATTTTTCAAAGGAGAATATACAAATGTCCAACAGACACATGAAAAAATGGTCAACGTTACTCAGCATCAGGGAAATGCAATTCAAAACCACATTGAAATATCATCTCACCCAAGTTAGATGGCCATTATCAAAAAGAGAATAACAAATGCTGACAGGGATGCAGAGAAAGGGGACCCCTCCCACATTGTTGGTGGGACTGGAGTTTCCTCAAACATCTACAAATAGAACTGCCATAAGATCCAGCAATTCCACTGCTGGGTATATACTGAAAGGAATGGAAATCATCATTTTGAAGGGATACCTGCACTCCCATGTTTAGCACAGCTCTACTTACCTTAGCCAAGATAAGGAACCAACCTAAATGTCCATCATCAGACAACTGGATAAGGAAAATGTGGTACATCTATACAGTGGAATACTACTCTGCTGTAAAATAGAATGTAATACTGCCATTCTCAGCAACACGGGTGAATTTAGAGAAAATTATAAGTGAAATAAGCCAGGCACAGAAAGAGAAATATTGCATGTCGTCACTCATAACTAGGAGCTAAAAAAATGAACAAATTAATAGTAAAAAGAAAGAAAGATATAACAATCACAATGATATGTTGAACTTTCAAAAGGAGAGAACAGAACTGAGTTACCAGAGGTGGGAAAGCAGGAGGGAAGGAAAGGAAGGAATTGGTAAAGGGCCACAAAAAATGATTACATTATGTAATGTTGAATATACTAATTACCTTGATTTGAACATCACATATTGCATAGGTATTGATATTCAACTCTGTACCCCACAGATATCTACAAACAACTATATATATTTTAATTTAAAAATGGTGGTTGCCAGGGGTTGAGAGAGGGAGAAATGGGGAGAAAGGTACAGATTTTCAGTTATAAGATAAATAAGCTCTGGGGATCTAATATACAGCATGGTAACTAAGTTAATGTATTAGTCCGTTTTCCTTGGTTATAACACAATACTTGGAACTGGGTCATTTATAAAGAAAATGTAATTTATTGCTTACAGTTTCTGAGTCTGGGAAGTCCAAAGTCCATCTGGTGGTGGCGACAGTGACCCAGGGTTCTCACATTGCAAGATGGTGGAAGCCGAGAGAGCAGAGAGAGAGAAGTCCTACTCTTCTTTTCTTTTAAAGCCCTCAGAACCATGCCCTTGATCACCATTTTTAATCTGTTCACTACCGCACAGTCCTACAATCCAATCACCTCTTCAAGGCTCTGCTTTTCAATTACCATAATAGGATTTCCCACCCTGTTAACAGTCACAGTGGGGGCTAAGTTTCTAATACATAAAACTTGGGAGACAATTCAAGCTTCAATAGTTTTGGGAGAACATAATTCAATCCAGCGTAATTAACAATGCTGTATTGCATACTTGAAATTTGTTGAGAGTGTATCTGAAATGTTCTCACCACACACACACCCAGACATAATATGTGAAGTGATGGATAGGTTAATTAGCTGGTTTGTGTTTCACAATGGATACATATATCAAAACATCATGTTGTACGTGGTAGATATAATCAATTTTTATTTGTCAATTATACCTCAATAAAGCTGGGGGAAAAATGGTTAAAAACCCTAGCAAAATGAGGGTAAATTGATTTGCCAGGTTTTTCTTTTATTTAGCTGTATAAATTTACCTTGCTGCAGGTGAATTTTATTGGAGGAATATTGATATTTCATCATCAAGACATAATAAAAAGCCTTTAAATATTTTTAAAGATTAATATTAATTACGTGCACCTACTTCTCCTAATCCTCAAACTAGGAAGGACTATCTCAACCACCCATTCCCTGGATTTTAGCAGCACAAAGCACAATGTTGTACAATCATGGCATTGGAGAAGTTGTTTCATGTGATACCAGGTCTATAAAACTGAGTACATGTGAGTGGTCTGTGTCTGCGTGTGCATGTGTGTGCATGTACGAGTGTGTGTTAGCAATATATAGTGATCTCTGTCTCTGGGGTTGGAAGTGATTTTCATTTTCTATTTTACATTTTTTCTTTATTGTCTTAATATCTTTGCAACATGTATTACTTTCATAATCAGAAAAAAAACATAACAATATTTCCATTTTGAAAAAAAATAAATGGCAACTTCTTGGCCAAGAAATTATCATTTATTTTCATCTCTGAGAGCTGTGTTTATGGAGAATCAAAATTTAAACATAACTGGGCAGAGAGACAACAGAAATGATGGAGACCCACAGCTACATTCAGCTTCCTAAACCCCTCCCTATTCCAGGGTTTTCCTTCAGTTTCTCTGACTGAGGTCAGGTGCTCTATCTCCCCCTCTGCCCCCATCTCTATGACTCTCACACCCCCATCTTATATCATAGTATTTTACAATTTTTAATAACATGCCTCTCCTTGGGTTTGGAATGTCACAGAAAAAGAAAACTACCCTGAAACCATGGAGCCTAGCTCTTTTTTTCTTTTAAGCACTAGGGTGGTACAGGGATTTGAACCCTTGATCTCAGTGTTACCAACACTGTTACCAACTGAGCTAACTGTCCAGCCCCTACTGAGAGGAGAATTTGTAACTATTATTTAGCTCATTCTAATTTTGTGCCTACCAGATGTGACAGCTCTCAAAGGTCTCCAGTCTTTTTTACTCTGTTTCAAATGAACAGATCCTGCTTATAATTTTACCAGAAAAAAACATGATTTCCCTGAGCAAAGCTTTAAATTGCCATTTTTTCCTGAGAAAAACCACCCTTTTCTGACTTATTTTTCTCTGAGTATGGCGAGTTATTTCTTTTGATATTTTATATCTTGTCTTCTTTTTTCCAGTTTGTGTCCCCTAGCTCAGTTCTTCTTGAACCTTGATGTGCACAAGAATCATCTGAAGATTTTATGTGCAGATTCTGATTCAGTAGGTCTGTGATGGGGCTTCAAACTCTGCATTTCTAATAAATACTCAGGTGAGGGCAAAGCTGCTGGTCTGGAGGCCACACTATGCGTAGTGAGGCTGTGTCTCTCACAAAGGCATATGGAAGGTGAGAGGAGGTACTGTGTTATACTCAGATGGCCTATTTCTTTTACATCCTGTTAGCTTTTACAGCTCTGTATTTAGCCAACTCTAAATGGAGACTTAACTAATGTGTACTTTTATTCCAATAATATTAAGTAAATTAAAAAGCAAAACTTAGTGGCGGGGTTACTAATATCTCATCACTCCCAATTGCCCAATCTCTGTACTTTCTTGAAATATTTATCCCTGTAACTAACCCTCCCAATATCTACTGTGGGGCCACATTCCTGCTATCTCTAAGTGGTCTAGTGTGGTTCTTTACAGAGCTTTCTTTGGAGCCTGCCATTACATTGGGCCAAATTCAAGTGTCACCCCTTATGTGCTGTGTGACCCTGAGCACACTGCTCAGTTCTCTGGTCCTCAATTTGCTCATGGGCTAAAAGAGGAGAATACAATCTGCCCTACCCAGTGACTGTGATATTTAAGTGAAATCCTGGCCTATGGCAGGTTGATCCATAAATGACAGTTATTAATGTTAATACTCTTTTTTTCTGGCCTTTTTTCTGACATCTTAGGCAACCACATGGGCATAGTTTTTGACTTTGTAGCCTCTTCTAGGATAACATCATGCCCTGAAACTCCTGTCTCATGCCCTCATTGTATTATCTCCATCAGTCTTGACCTTGATGCTAGCATGTGTCTGTGGGGCAGCTGTTGATCCAAGCTTGTTATGTCACTTGGAGAAAGCAGGCAGAACACTCAGTCAGGCTCCTTTGAGTCTTAGTTTATTTCTACCCAACTACCAATCACAACAGCTTAGCTACTTAAAACAAAACAAAACAAACAAATAAAACAAAGAAACAAATAAAAAAACAACTGTAGCTATTCCTAAGGGTTGCATGTAGGTGTGGATATTCAATAACTTGGGACACTGCAGTGCTAGATTCCTTATTTGCTTACAAAGATTATTATTATTTATTCATTGACAATTTATTGTTGCCATTTTAATGAGATGATCTGAATGCCTTTGGGCAGGGGAATGCAGATAGCTTTCACATGGCATGACAACTCTGCCCAACTAATTGACAATGGCTTTCTGAAATATGTTGTTAAGAAAGATTCCGAGGCTGCTTCTATGTGGAAAAGCCATCCCTGCTTTAAACCACAGAGATTTCTTTTGGGGGGAGGGGGACAGCTATATACTTCTTTCTTTACCTTCCCAATTTAATCTTAACTTAATCTGATATTACAAAGTATTGGTAGAAATTTCTCCTTCCTGGATCAATTTTGTAAACTTCATGTCCCTGACCAGATTCTAAATTCATGAGAAATCCCAGGAGAACAAGAACTAATTTGCACATACACACAAAGAATCAATCATTATTTATTCACTGAGCACCTACGCAGTGCCAGACAGGCCCTGAAACTCCTTCTGTCTCCTGCCCTTGTTGTATTATATCCATCAATCTTGACCTTGCTAGTAGGCACTCTCTCGAGTCATCTTGGGAGTATCGACCCCACCGGCTGTTCTTTCTTCCACATCTAAGAACACATGTGAATGTAGACAGGGCTTGTCAGAGGTTCTCAGATTTCAAACATCAGAACAAATACCTTTTTTTTCTCAGAGTGCCTAGTTAACCTGATTTCTTTTAAATCGAAGAGAAAAAGTTCCCCAGTTTTTAAAGTTCTCTAATAAATTTCCAGATTTGTGTTTATGGTGGAGGGGCAAATGTGGTTGCCTTTCTGAAAACCAATTGTTATAATCCCAGCATTTTATCACAACAAGAACATGTCTCAACACTGCAGCAGGAGAAAGGGGCAGGCTAGCCTTGTGAAGGTAAACCGGCTGCACAAGTACATGCACTTGGGGTAGCCGCTGTCAGATGCATGAGGCGTGAAATTGTCACAGAGGGGAGGAATGGACCTCCAGAAGAGGTTGCACATGCCCAACAGGTTCATTGTTTTGTCTATTTTTAAATATATACACTCCTTATCTTGCAAATAACCAATTGGAAGAAGTGCTAAAGAAAGGACACATTTCTAACCATCGATAGTGGCCTTGGCAGTCTTTTAACTCTGAGGGTTTATTGTTTTTTGTCTCAACAATGTCATCTTCAGGATCTGTAGATATCAGCTGCCCCGTTCTCTGTTTCCCTAGTCATGTGATCTCCGCAAGTACATCCCAGGTTTGTGAGGCTCTTAGGCAAATGCCTCCAGCTCTTTGAGTAACTGGTCTAGTGCCTTGTATCCCTATGGTCTGTAACCTTTTCCCTCATTGCTGCTTCCTTTAGTTTTTAAATTCCTTATAATAGCCAGAAAGCTTTCCTGTCAACACTTTAAATCACCTTCAGCAGTGTGCCTCTTATGCACTGGACTCTTAGCCCAGCAGCCTCCGCAGCCACTCATCACTGTCCCTGCACCCCAGTGCTTCTGGCCTTTGCAAGGGCTGCTCTCTCTGCCTGAAATGCTTCCTTACCGGCCCACTCACCCCTCTTCTCCTAGTGAATTCTTTCTCTTTCTTCAGAGGTCAGTTCAATCACTTCCTCAAACAAGGCTTGCTTGACTTCTCTACATCGAATCTTCCTATTAAGTGATCTCATAGCACCATTCACCTTCCTCACTGTACAGTTTCACATGACTGGTGACTATTTCATTGATGTCTCCACTCACCACCAGATTTGACTCCCCACAGGTGGAGATTGTCTCTGATTTTGCTCCCAATGGGATTCCCAGCATCTGGCACCTTTCCTGGTACTTAGAAGGTGCAATAACTACCTGTTGAATGTAACCATGAAAAAAATTCCATTCGTCAAAAATCCTTATTCTGTTTCACCCACAGCTGGGTGTACCACAGGAAAATTCTGATGCTAACTACCTGGAGTTGCATCAGTCCTCACAAGTTAAGGGTTCAGTCCTCCATAAGACTGCTGTTACTTCAGACACCAGCCACACTTCAGGGGGCCCTCAGGCCACCTGCACTTCTGATTGACTATAAATTTGGGGGTCCCTACAACCCTCTCAGGTTCAATAATTCACTAGAATGACTCAGAACTCAGGAAAGCACTATCCTTAGGATCCCAGTATTACTATAAAAAATACAAATCAGGAGCAGCCAAATAGACATTCACAGAGCAACATTAAGAGGAATGCAGAGCTTCTGTGCGCTGCCCCAAGAATCAGTGTGCATCACTCTCCTGGCACACTGGTCTGTTTCCCAGCTAGGACAGTCCACTGAGCTTCAGTGTCTAGAGGTTGTACTGGGGTTTCATTACATAGGCATGATTGAGTCATTGGCTGTATCACTGAACTGAATCTCCAGCCTCCCTCCTGTCCCCAGAGGTCTGACTGGCCTGAAATTCCAGCTCTTTCTTTCTCCTTTCCCTCCTTTCCTCCTTCCCTCTTTCCTTCCTTCCTTCCTTCTTTTCTTGTGACCAGCCCCCATCTTAACATTATCTAGGGACCCTCTCTGCGTCACCTCATTAGCATAATAAAGACACTCTTCTTAGTCAGGAAAATCCAAGGGTTTTTGAAACTCTGTACCAGGAACCAGGGATAAAGACCAGATATATCATTTATTACTTCACAATCATCATAAACAAAGTTACAGTGAAACACTGCTATTTTGTGCCATTAAAATTGGGAGAATTTAGAACACTTCAGTGACGGTGGGAGCAGGGGAAGGGAGGCCCTCTCTCAGACTGCTGGTGGAAGGTAAGTTGGTCAAAACCTCTGCTACAGAAGCAACCTGGAAATGCACACTGAGAGTCTCTAAATGTTTATACCCTTCCCCAATAACCCCATGATTTGGAATCTATGTTAGGGAAGCGTTTCAGAAACATATAGAGATATTTACCTGCAAGGGTGTTTGTCACAATGTTATTTATTAGATACAAAAGATTGAAAAGATAAACATCCAGTGATAAGGAATAGGATGAATACATTATGGCAAATTCACACAATAAAATAATATGCATCTATTAAAAGTATTTCCACAAAATGATTAATGACAGAGGGACATGTTTAAGCATACTATTAAGTGAAAAGAACAAGATTTAAAAATCTATAGACACAATAGTATTAACAGTGGTTCATTCTGTGAGATAAAATTGTGAGTGATTATTATTTCTTAACATTTTCCTGTGATTTCTATAATTTTATTATTTTTATAGTCATAAAAATGACATTTTAAGAAAAACTCTCTTTAAACCACTCAGGACCTTGAATTGAATACAACCATGAATTACAATCACAAATTATTTTTTCTCATTCATTAAAGTACATCTGGCGAGACCTTTACTTGGCACAGTTCCCTTTACATTAATTTAAGAGCGCAGTTTATAGCTGAGAACAATAAAGCTTCCAGTCCTTCCAAATTTCACGGAAGTTTTCACAAGCTGTTCCTCTCTATAATTTGTCCAGAATTATGGAATTGTTACATGCTGTCATCTCTGGCAGACTCAGAGGAATACATGACAGCTGATGCTCAGCGGAACGTGCCTTCTGCACCCAGCTCCCCCCCATCCCACTCAGCTCTGGCAGGCTGTTAAAGAGTGGTTTGGTGACAAGCCCCCATCTTTCATCACCTGCCTGTTGTCCTTGGGGAGCCCTAGAACTGCATCTAGGAATCACAGTGTTACCGACAGGCCAGGCTCGGCTTGCCCTCTCACCTTAAACAAATGACCTGAAGTCCAAAAGTTGATGCAAGGATTGGAAGGTTTATTCAGATTACCAGTACTCAACTAAATGTCTAACCAAGCAAACAAACAAAGAGAAAAGAGGAGCAGTGGGGTCCAGTTTAGCCTAGTCCTAATCGGCGGGGCCAACCTATTCAAGTAACAGTAACTGATAAAAGCAGTTCTCCCCGCTGTTTTCAGTATAAAGAATTAAAGTGTCAACTAGATTTAAATCAGAAAAACAAAGCATAGGCAGGAGCCCTCCAGGGTGCACCTGTATAGAAGTGGATATAATCCAACCAAACAGAAGAGGCCTCAGAAAATCAGAGAAAGCTAAAGAGAACAAAGCATTGCCTTGTCAGAATTTAGGCCAGGGACTCCAGGAGAGAGATCTACCAGCAGCAGAGACATGGGAGCAAAACAGTTCCAGTGGCCACTTGCCTCTTGCAGCTGGAGTCCTCTTGGGTGCCCAAAGGTTTCCAATTTCTGCCAGTGATTAAATTAGGCTCTCGGATTCCAAAGTCATAGAAATGAACAATGTACCCAACAGTAAAGCAAGCAACGCTTTATTAAAAGAGGGGATAGACTTATGCCTAAGGGGGTAGCAACAGTATGCTAGCCCCCAGAGGGGAGCTGTTCAGGGTCTTTTATAGGGAAAGGAGTTAAGGGGTGGCAGGCCAGCGTCACTGGAGGTGGTCCGTTCTGTTCTTCCTGGTTGTGTCATGGGCACATGCTCGGTAGGCAGTGGTGTTCATCATTGTCACCCCAGGAGGGTCATTGTAGCAGTCACCTTGATGCTTTGTGAACAGGTGGGAATTCCTAAAGGGGTCTTAAGGTTAATCTGTAACTTTTACAATTGTAGTAAACAAGCTTTGGGGAGGGGTTTTGCAACTCAGTAAATATGTTTCCTCTCTTATCTCAGTCTATTTGGTCAGGGCAGCCCATGGGGTAATCATTTGCCCTGGGGGGGGGGGGGTCTCATGACTGAGGAATGGAACAATAACAAAGTGTCCTCTGCAGGGAAAGTGGAGTCAGTTTGGTTCACAGGCCTGGCCTTACTCTGTTTCAACTGTCAGTGAGCTCCTGTCTACCTGCTTTGAAAGGCAAGCTCCTATTGATGCTACCCGTTCCTGTCTTGTAGCTCCATTTCAGAGCATGTGCTCTTCCAAACCAGACTCAGGTTTTCAAGAGCAACAATGTTCTCTCTACCTATGCCCTCTGTAAAGAGGTGAACCACTTCTCCCCTATATAACTGAGAACTCCCCCAAGATAGAACTGTTTTTCTATTGAAGTTGGAACTTCCTAAAGCTTCCTAACAGTGTAGGCATTCCCTAAGGGAACCAAGTAGCCCCTGAACCAGATTGGGGTCCCCCAAAGCAGTGGGGTACTGTGGGTGGGTGGTGGGAGTCAGCTGCCTAGGTAAAGGCAGGAAAGGGGTGCATTGTCCGTAGAGAATTTCAAACCAATACTACAGATGAGCTTTTTATTATCATGTGTGCTAGCAATTCTAAACAATGCTTGTTATAAAATTCTTCTTTTCCCCAAAATTATTATTTTGTTAGACTGCTTTCTAAACAATTGTGGTGATTACTGTTGGGTTTTAATAATGAATATGTAAGCTTCATGTTAATACTTTTTATTACTTATCTTTTTATAAACATTGTATTCTACATAGAAGTTAACTTGAAGCACTTCCAGTTATATGGTCCACCCTGACCAGGGCTCAGCCTCACACATTCACTTCAAAAGTCAGTTTGTAACAGTTCCAGGTCATGTGAGCTCACTTCCAGTGCTGTTCTCACCTCCAACACCTGTGGTTCTACATAGTCCTACCTTTAAACAGTAGACTCAAAATATCAATGTTAGCACAGTGATTCTGAGGACAAAACCAAGCTCCAGTTATTTCAATTGCCATTTTATGTAACCACGAGGAGTTGCATTTGTGTTCAAATTTTAAAACGGTAAAATCATATACAAAGTTATACAAACTTCGAGGAGTAGCATTTTTATTTGATATGCGCAAATTTTAGTTCACATGTGAAATATTTTATCAAATTTGAATAATGCCTTTAAAAGGGAAATGTACTCTTTTTTATTAATTTTTTTAAACCAAGAATAAATCAAGAAAATAATGATTTTTACTGATTAGGACATGATTATTACTGAAAAAATGCTGCATAGAGTAGAGAATTTTAAAAATGATCTGTTTCCGTTATCAAATAAACAAGGTGTACCACTGTCCCAAGTCATGGATTCATGTCCTCTCGTTATTATCTTTTAGACTGGAGGCCACTGCTATTTCCTAAATCCAAAGAATCAAAGAAACAACAGGTTCTGATTCTTTACACTTTTGAAATTTGGAAATGCTGATCAAATATTCTGTGCCAGATAGTCCTAAGCAGTTTAATGTAGTTGATGTATTGAGTAGGTTAATGATAGCATGAGGTTTGGAGAAGGGTAGACCCAGGTGTTAAAACTATTTACTAGTCTCATGACTTTAGAAAGGTCATGTGTCCTCTCTAAGCCTGTTATCACATCTGTAAAACAGGAACTTCATAATGCTTAGCAAGCACAGTGTTCATGAATGTTAGCAAAACAATGCTACTGTGACCAATAACATGAGAGGAGGAGGAGGAGGAACACACAAAAATTTTAAAAATAACCAACATTGTTGAAATTAGTCTTAAATCTCTTCCATTTAAAGAAATTTTCTGTTTTCTAATCCTGGATATATGCCATACCTCTAAGTACCCTTGTTTCTTTTAATTGTCATCATATGATCATGCTTTATGGACAGCAGTCATCCTATTAAATATAACGCACAAAGCCCAATACTTCTTGGTTCCTAATACCATGTGGTAGAAAACTACGATGAATTTTAACAATACTGAAACATCATAGAATCACAAAGCAAACTCTTACTCTCCCTGGGCATTCCCTACTCCCTAATGATAAAGGTCCATCAGCGTTTTGGACTAATGTGGAGAAGCCAGAGCCCACTGGACTTACACAGAATAAGATAGTTTATCAGCCTAACAATAGGCTATGCTACAACTTAAGCCTAATTCAAGCACATAAATTTTCTCCAAAATTTACAGAAGCAGAGCCATTTCTCTGTATTTTAATATTATCTCCAATGCCCTCTCAAATCTGCCCTCTCCATAACTGTAATAATCAACATCCCTTAGTAACCAGAGTCATTTCCTTTTTCAGGATTCTTGGCACTAGCCACTGCCAAAGTCCCCTCATGCAACCAATCCACCTATTCTCCCTGGCCCCTCATCTCCACAGCCTCATCAATGTCTGACATCTCTTCTCAAAACTTCTGTGTTGCACACATTTTTACACACATATGGGCAGGGTAACCACACACTGCAGTGTGCCTGGGACAGTCCTGGTTTAAATATGTTGTTTCAGGATAGTCGTTAACATTGCCCCCTTTGTTCTCAAAAGCATCTCAATTTGAACAGCAAATTACATATTGCCTTTTCTATAGAGTAAGAGAAGTCTATATCATTAATTTTCATAAAGGACTGTAAATATCCCCTAAGTAACTATCCTCTATGAAGTTTAAAAAGAAATAGCATATAAGAGAGAGAATTCTCCATCACAAAAAATTCTAAGCTTTCAGACAAAAAGATCAAAGGAAGAGAGTTAAGACTTGATGAATGCTGCAACTCCAAACTAGTAGGATACAGATTCTGATCCTGGCTTTTGCACATATGAGTAGCAACAACTGCCTTGGTTTTTGAGACTTCCTAGAAATGGTGGGCAGGGGAGAGTTACAGTCTCTGTTTTCTGCCGGTTTCTGACAAGATGCTCCAGCTTTTGGTTTGAGAGATATATGGGTTGTATACACTCCCTTAGCAAGCAAGAACCCCAGCCTTTCTAGAACCCATCTTCCAGTTTTGACTAGATCTCCAGGGCACAAAGATGCTGCCAGCCCTGGCTATAGGAAGACGTCCTGACTCTCCCAAGAGTCTCCAGTCTGAATTGCACATAGACTCTGCTCCACCTTGTCCCTGGCACCTCCACAGCCTGGGTTCTCTCCTGGGGGTGGGACTACTGTGCACAGACCATTGCAAGGCCTCTTCGCCCTTGCTGGGGTGTGGGGTTTCAAACCTCTTCTCTACCTTGATGTTCCACAATGTCTCTCGAGAGGCTCTGTGATAAAACAAAACAAAACAAAATAAAACAAAAAAACCTTTAGATAATTGCATTTTAGAAACCCCCTTTTTGGAGATGACAATGAATAATCACTTATGAAAAGTTTCAAGAAGAACTGCAACAAAGAAGCATATTTGTTATTTCATTTTCTGTTGCTAATAACAGAAACTTGGTAATTTATAAAGAAATAGAATTTATTTCTTACAGTTTTGAAGCCTGGGAAGTCCAAGGTCAAGGAGGCATCTGGTGAGGGCCTTTTTCTGGTGGGAACATTCTGTAGAGTTCCAAGGCTGTGCAAGGTATCACATGGTGACGGCTAAGTAAGCTTGAGCACACGAACATGTGCTTTTTTCTCTCCTTACGAGGCCATTAGTGCCACTCCCATGATAACCCAATAATCTATCAACCCATTAACCCCTGAGTGGTCACCCCACCTTTCAAATACCATATTAGGCATTAAGCTTTAATGCTAGCTTTAGGGGGGACAAACATTCAAAACATATCACATTTAACTGTTTAGCCCTGTGTTCCCCATATTTTTGACTGTGGGACCTTCCCCCCGCTTAATTTTTTTCTGTAATATCCTATATCCCCAATATCAGACTTGGCAAAATTCTGCCTAATTTCTCTCCCTTCTCTGAAGTTTGGTTAAAATAGAATCACTCTTCAGCTGCTAAGGTGGTTTCTAGCCTCTGATGAAACCAGGGGTCCGTTCACCTTTTATTGTAAGCCACTATTTACCGAGAGAAGCCACTGGCCTAACACTGGGCTGTATCTTTCCCCAGCATCTATCAAAGTCACAGTAGCTGTCTCTGACAGCCAGACTCCCTGTATCTTCCTTTTTCTGTCTTGAAAAGACTTAGTTAGTGGTAGGGTGAGAACAGAGTGGAACAGGCACTTGAGGCATGGTGATGAGAGAGAGAGAAACACCTTGTGAAAGCAGAGAATAACTCATAAAGGATGGTGGGGGAAAAAACCTGTGGGCCTAATACAGTGGCGAGAAAGCACTTTTGATTATATTTTTGTTTGTTTTGGGATTTGTTTGTTTTTGCCTTTATTACTTATACCTTACATAGCCATGGCAATGGGCAGTATGTGGTGCTTCCACTTCAGAAATGAGACTTTCTGGAGCAAAAGGGCTTTACTAACACAAAGGAGTAAAGAGAGTGTGGACCCTGAGAACCAAGACAGTCACAGCTGTGTGAACCTGAGAGCAGAGCTGTGCTTCGTCACAAGGGATGCAGTGAGAACTAGTTAAGAGAACAGAGCGGACCCTGCAGCTGAGCAGCCTGATGCTGACATTCTGAATCACTGAGCTAGTGCTGCAGGGATCCCTAAATCCTTCTAGGGCAAGAAAAGCATCTGAGGCAAAACTGGGCCCAAAGTAGAATAAATGGCCTCACACATGAGAACTAAATCTTACAGTGGCAGAAAGAGACTGCAACAGTAAAGGCCACACCTCTTTCTGGAAAAGCTACCACAATCATGTTTCCCCTCTGAGAAACATACTCTCAGTTTATCCCCAATACTAACAAGGGGGTCATCCTTCATTCTGCAAGGGGATATCAGTCGTCTGTTGCCACAATAATGCTGCATTAAAAGCAGCCACAGCACCTCAATGGCATTCCACAATAAGCATTTATTGCTCATGTTTTGGGGTCAGCTAGGCAGCTCTGCTGATCTTGGCAGGGCTTGCTTGTGGGTCTGGAGATGGCTGGCTGTCAGCTGGTAAAGGTCTTGGCTGGCACCACTGCAATGAGATCTGTTCCATGCAGGGCTTCTTGAGGTCTAGACTTGAAACCGTCACACTGTCATTCTGCAACATTCTGTTGGCCAAAGCAAGTCACATGGTTGAGCCCAGATCCAAATGGTAGGAAAACAGAGTCCACCAGTTTAGTGAGAGAAACTGAAAAGTTACGTGGCAAAAAGTGTAGCTATGGGGAAATGCCTTAGTTTTCTATTGCTTTTAACAGAACATCTGAAACTGGGTATTTCTTACAGTTCTGCAAGCTAGGAAATCCAAGGTCCAGGGGTCACACATGGTGAGGGCTGTCTTGAGGCAGCACAGGGTATCACGTGGTCGGGGGGCTAAGCGTGCTTGTTTGAGTCTTTCTTCACCTTATAAAGTCACCAGCTCCACTCCCATGATATCCCATTAATAAATTAACCCATTAACCCATGAATGGATTAATTCATTTATAAAGGCAGAGCCCTCATGACCCAATCACCTCTTAAAGGACTCACCTTTTGATCCTTTCAATCCTGCCACACTGGTGATCAAGTTCCAACATGAGTTTTAGAGGGGACAAGCATTCAAACCATAGCAGGAAGGAAGAAGAATTGGGGCCATTAATAAATCACATTATCACAGGGTTAATGTCCTCAATACCCCCTTGCTAATTCTGACCCCCATTTTTAAAAATCAGTCTTCATCTACAACTAGAGGTCAAGGTAAATGTGTAAGTACTTGAGCAACTCTACCTGTGTGGCCATAACAAATGCAGAGCTAGGTTTATTAGGATGACTATGAAATAAACAGTTTAGGACAAACATTCTGCCAGGTGTGGGAATCTCATGTGTCCTTCAGACCCATCTGGGGAAACAGAGGGGAAGAGTGGTGCTTCTGCAGCACATACCCAACAAATGCTGTCTATAATCTGAGAAGCAGTGTCCACCTCATTTCAGCATCACAATCTCATGAGATTGCCTGAGAGAGATCTCATCTCTTCCTGATTCTGTGGGAGGCTACGGCACTTCCCAGGTTCACTCTGCAGAAAAAGCAGTGCCCAGGCAGGACCTGCTGTCCAGGGCTTCTTCGCTCTAGGTTTGCCCTTCCCTCCCAGCTGCCTCCCACAGGCTGTACCACACTGGTCCCTGAAACATCCTTGGTCACCCCACTCCAAGGGCAGCATGAGGACATCCAGCCAAGCCATCTCCAGGAAGTGATGGCTCCCTTTTCTCTGCCAATTTGGACAACAAATCCTCACTCAGCAAGGCTGCAGCTTGAATTCCACTGGCTGAGATAACAGCTTTAGCAGTGGAACAAATACACGGTTGAAGACCTTGCTTGTCTTCAGGAGGCACTTATTTTGTTTCTACTTGTTTTTCTGCCAGCTTCTTAGGCAATTGTAATAACTACTTTGGTGCATTTCCAAGAGATGATAGTAACACTCCAAAGTCAAGAAGCCAAAAAGGAAGTGAAAAGCAATAGTGCAACAGTCACTGGTAACAGGGGACACAGAAAGATGCCATCAAACTTGTTGTTCCAGCTGCAGAAGCTATGAAACATCACCACTCATACCCCAGGGGAAGAAACCCAAGAATAAGAAAATCTGGGAACCACTGAGCAGCAAAATAAATATGTCACCACATTGTATCGATGTCCTATAAAGAGGAGCAGAGCGAAGAGGTCAGGATGAGAGAACCACTGGGGAAATTCTGTAATAGTGACAGCCTGCTGTTGCCACTCACGAATATTTCTCCCAGGACTGTTTAGAGGTGTAAAGACATGTGCAGGGCCCCTGCTAAGAAACAGATTTAGGACTAGAACATTGATCTTCCAAGCCTTCTCTCTACTCATATCGTAATTTACTAAATAGGAAAATAAACATGTTCCTTGAAGAAGACTGTCTGGACTTTTCCATCACACATTTATATGTGTTTGCCACTGACAGCACTTGCTCTCATTTCAGCAGGTCTGCTGAGAATCAAAATGTAAATTCCCATCAGGAATTTGGAAATAAAATTCTCTGTCAAAATATGTGGCTTGGGACACATCAGTGAAAACCACACTAATAGCCGTAGAGAAGACAAAACCATCGGGACAGTGTTAGTCACAAAAGGGAGCCAGTGTTTCCCCAGAACAACTCAGAAGAGCTGGAATCTGGGTCTCCAGGCAAGCCGAGAAAGGCTTATATTGTACAGCATAGATCTTTCTATGATGATGGAAATGTTCTGTACCTGTGCTGCCCAATTGGTACTCACTAGTCACGTGTGGCTACTGAACAGTTGAAATGTGACTAGTGCAACTTAATGGCTAACTTTTTAAAAATTTTAATTAATTTAAATTTTAATATCCATGTATGGCCAGTGGCTACCATATTGGACTGCACAGTTCTAGAGTCTTGTTTCCTCACTAATTTGCATTTTATCCTGCCGTGTGCACCAGTGTTTCTTGTGTCCATTTAAGCCACTTGGAGTGTTTGGCTGTGTTCCCTTCCCCTATGACAGGGGCTCAGGAATGCTGGGTTGATGCTGTCGTTGTCACTTTGGACACAGCCAGCCTGAGAGGGCAAACCTTAGCATGGGCAAATTTGGCATCAAGCATGTGGGTAGCTCAAGGCCAAGGTAGTTGGATTCCTGGTGCAGAGGGAAAGAGAAGCTGAAAAGGGAGATTTCTAGATTTTTGGAGTTTGCCCTCATTGGAATGTGTCCTTTGCAGACAGAAAAATGAGCTGGCCTTTTGAGAAAAGAGGAAGGAGGCGTTCATAAATGTGTTATCCTCACAGCCAGAAGAGAGGAGAGGGAGAAATGAAGAGCAACCAGCAATTAGAGATGCTAGGCAAGGCCTTTCAGAACCAAAACAGGATGGGTCAGAAAAGCTGTTCTCTCCCATGACTTTCTACTCTGAGAGAAGTGACCCCCTAGCTTCAAGAAATGACCCCCTTGCTTCAAGATGTGACCCCCTCGCTTCAAGACGATTTGTGTGCAAATATGCATAGTATGCTTTTGATTAAGTATCAAAACAAAACAACGGAATTGCGGGAAATACTTGGCCACTGCTTGAGGTGAATTCTAGGGTTTCTGGGCCTATGTGTCCAATGGGGTCAGGAGCCCCATGTGAAGTCCCTGTGGTATGGGAAGCTGCAGAAATGATTCCTATCACTCAATGAATATTCAATGAGGGGACCTATGTAGAAATAAGAGACTGGGGAAAGGAAGCTGACACGTGGCAGTAAAACAAGGACTCTCAGATGCATCCCCCATGTTGTGATAGTTCCACAGTGTCATCCAAAGGAGTCTAATTAGTATCCTGTTTGTGGATGCATTTGTGTGACAGCTGGTGGCCTGGAGAGGATGGCATAAAACCTATGGTGACGGCTATGGGGACATGGCTTGAGGGAGACATGAGTATGGAGATAGTGTCTCTTGGATTCTTATTTATCCCCTCAGAACAGTGCTGATTTCAACATGTCCCCAGCAAGCACACCAAAGCCATATCCCATCGATCTCAACCTAGTCATAAATCTTCTGAAGCAGTTAAGTCTCATAGTTAAACAGACTAATATTTTATTTCTAAACAACTCCCTGGATAGTACATGACTGAGCTCACCTTCCAGGTCAGTGGAGAGAAGAATTGACAACATTGGCTGTCCACTTGGAAAAAAAAGAGAAAAAGTGTTAGATTCCTACCTCTTCTCACGGCAGGAGTTTAGTCAACTGCAAAGTTAGGGGAACTGTCGACACAAGACCATCCTAACTTCTGACAGCAACTCTAAGTTTGGGTATATCCCCAAACCACCCTCAGTTTTGATAATTTGCTCAAAGAACTCACAGAACTCATGGAAAGCTGTTATACTCACGATTATGATTTATTTCAGGAAAAGGAAACAGATTAAAATCAGGCAAGGGAGGAAACTCAGTGAGTGGAATCGGGAAAGCACCAAATGTGGAGCTTCTGTGGTCCCCTCCCTCTGCAGTTGGGATGCATTACTTTCCCAGTACTGGTGTGTGACAATATGCACAGGAATTGCCAATCAGGGAAGCTCACTTGAGCTTGGGTTCAGAGTTTTTATTGGAGCTCCACTATGTAGTTGTGATTGATTGATTGCCCATGTGGTTGATTCAGCATCCAAGTCAACTGATACTGCATGACTCAAAGGCCCCAGCCTAAATCACATGGTTGGTCTTTCAGGCACAGCCGGCCCCTTCTCTAAAGTGTAGCCAACTCCTATCACAAATCGTACTGTGAGACCATACAGTGTGACCCAAGGCTCCCAGGCAAACCAAGACTCTTCCTTCAGGAATAACATTTCAAGGGCTTTAGGAATATCCCCCAGGAGCCAAGGTCAAAGCCCAGACCTCTTTGAGGGCAACATTAAATTCTTTACTAAACACTCATTCATAACAATAAATTCAAGGTGGCTTGAAGATCTAAATATGAAACAAATTGAAGAACCAGAATAAATTTTGAGCAAAAGTTTTACAATCTTGGGATGTAAAAGTTCTGTCTAAACATGTCATTAAACCTGTAAACTATAAAGAAAAAGACTAAATACAGAAAAATGTGAAAATTCTGAACTAAAGAGACACCATGAAAGAATGAAAAGATAATCAGAATTAGAGAATATATTCACATGATTATTTAAGTCAACAAATTGATATAAAAAGACAAATAGTGCAATAGAAAAGTGGACATAATCCACAAGAGTCTTAGACTGTTTTCTGTTGTTAAAACTGAATACCTGACACTGGGTAATTTATAGAGAAAAGAAATTTATTTCTTACAATTCTGGAGGTTGGAAAGTCCAGATATTAGGGGCTGCATCTGGTGAGGGCCTTCTTGCTGGAGGGGACTCTCTGCAGAATCCTAAGGCAGCACAAGGGCATCACATGGTGAGGGGACTCATGAGAGACAGCCAAAATGGCTTTCTGAACAGACCCACTCTTGTGATAACTAACCCAGTCCCTCGGTAACCCATTGTTCCACTAATCCATGATTCCATTAATCCATTCGTGAAGGCAGAGTCCTCATGACCCAATCACCTCTGAAAATTCCCACCTCTCAACACTGCTGCATGGGGACCAAGTTTCCAACACATGAACTTTTAGGGGACACATTCAAACTATAGCAACAAGTAACAGAAAATTAACAGAAGAAATAAATATACACTGTCAATGAACATGTAGATTAGTACAAACTTTTGGTGGGATGGTTTACTTAGAGTCATTAAAATGTAAATTTAAAATGACATTTTACCTCTAGGAATATGGTCTTTAGAAATTGTGTGCAAGGTCAGAAACACGTGTGTGTGTGTGAGTGTGTGTGTGTACAACATTGTTTGCAATAAAGACAGATAGAAAACACTCTAAAACTCCAACCCATATAAACAAATGCTGTGGTATACCATCTATATAAACAATGAGGTAGATCTCTACAAACTGATGTGAAAAGGAGTCGAAGAGGCATACATTGAATAGGTAAGTTGAAAAAGAATATTTATAGTCAGATTCTGTTTTTGCATATAAATATATATGATCTGTGTATGTATAACAATGAATGCACACATATACATTAAACATATGCACAGGAAAGACAAAGACTTTTAAGGTGTTACCCAAAATGGAAATGGAAGGATTAACTTTCCTGTTTTATTTTATATCCTGCAGTTTTATTTGAATTCGTTTCAGCAAACACATGTGCATATGTGAATCTTGTAATTATACACATAGTGGTTTTGTACGGTCAATTTGACTACACTGGAGCTGCTTCCCAGAATCCCCTTCTCTGTACGATTTTGGGCTAAAGTTGCCTGAGAAAGAAGTTTGCAGGAGATGTAGAAGGCAGAAGTAAGTTAGCAGACTTTATTCTCTGAAAGCCATTGTGGTCAAACGCAGTCACAAAGACAGACAAAAAGGTGCTGCTGGTAGGCTCTACCTTGCCCTAATTCTCTCCTAAGGGAATTCTGCTTATTTCCCTTAGGGCTTAGCATTTTTTCATGTTTCTGGCTATCTGAGCCATGATATGAGTGTGTGATGGAATCCAAACATCCCCCAAGACCAGTTAGCTCTGGTGGAATCCCAGCCTTCTCTGGAAACTGTCTTGTTTTTATACTGTTAGTATTCTGCTTATTAGCTCTGGCCCTACTGATCAACAGCAACCCTTCTCCCAAACTGGAAGGCTGAAATCTCACAGAAATGGTGGCTATGAGAAGCAGCAGCCTCCCAAAGACTCCCCACCTCCCTTTGCAACCCCAGTCTTCAGCTGGTGTCCCTGGCTGCTTCTGCATCTCTCCCACAAGACTGACATTCTCCCATGCCAGTGCTTCCGGAGGGCTGTTGAAAGAATTTCCAACTCCCCTCCCCGGACCTTTACTTCCCAAGGTCCTCCCACATTTGTGTAGATTTAATTTCAACATTAATCCCTTATTTCATAATACTCATAGTGGTCTTACCTCCCTGATTGGATCTTTACTGATACCACATATACATATATGAATATACATGATGTGTAACATGAGGAAAATTTTCTGATGGGAAAGCTGAGTTTTAGTTTTTCCCTTAGACGCTCTCATGCCATCAGCCCACTGCCCCCAGGGCTAGGATATACCCTGGCCTGCTTGAGAACAATTCTCCCCTTCATCTTAGTCCTCTCACCATGGCTCAGATAGCCAGAAACATGAAAAAATGCTAAGCCCTAAGGGAAATAAGCAGAATAATCACAGTATAAAAACAAGACGGTTTCCAGAGAAGGCTGGGATTCCACCAGAGCTAACTGGACTTGGGGGATATTTGGATTCCATCACACATCTTGGATTTGGTGGATGTCACCTTTAAACCCCATCCCTGGAAATGCCTTTTTTAGACTTTTAGACATGTTGAATCCTAATGGGAGTGGGAATAAAGGTGAGGAAGGAGAGGGAACAAATATTTCAGCTCTGCCTGCCATGTTAACTCATGAGTGTTGTCTCACTTAATCCTCACAACATTGTGTGAGGCAGAGCTTATTATCCCTGTTCTAAGAAGGGAGAATTGAAGCTCAGAGATGTTAGGTTAAACCCCAAAAGTCACACAGCTGACCACTGTGTAGCATAACCAGGACACAAAGTAGTTCTGTCTGATCATGAGACATGCTCATACACCCCATGTTCTTTGAGACGGAGCCACTCCAGCTGCCTTCTGAATTAGTCAGCCACTGCTGCAGAGACAAACACCCTTGAGATCTTAGTGGCTCACAAAAGCAAACACTTATTTCTTGCTCAGAGGTGTGTGGGTGGGCTGTGTTGGTTGCTGTGGGTTGCCTGGGCTCAGCTGAACCTAGATGACCTCAGCTTCAGATCTGGTCAAAGTTCATTGTGTGTCTTCATTCTGCAACTGAGGCTGAAGGAGCAGTGACTGCTAAGCTATGTTCTTCTCATGGTGGATGGCAGGTGCTCAAGAGGATGAGTGGAAACTTGCTACGTTGCTTAAAGCCTAAGCTCAGAATTGGCAAACTGTCACTTCCACCATATCCCATTGGCCGATAGTCAAGAAAGGGCAGGGAAGTGCCCTCCTTCCACAGTCGGGGAGAAAGAGAGTGAATATTTGCTCAGCATTCCTCTATAAAGTCCTGACTTCAAATTTTAATTTTTCTTCTGAGACACATGTTTGCATTCGAGAAAGGAGGTCTTCCCTTCTAGCCGACCCCTGTTCAACCAGCAACAGTGTGGCTTGGTCCTTAGATAACCAAATATCAGTATAACAAGATGACCATGGTAGCCACTATCTGTTGTTAGGTAATAAACCATCCCAAAACTTCGTGTCTTAAAATGACAACAATCACTTATTTTGCTCATGAGTCTGTAATTTGGACAGGGTTCAGTAGGCATGGCTTATCTCTGTCCCCTGCAGCATCAGCTGAAGTGGCTTGAAGGCAGCGATGACTGGACAGAGGGGGGCTGTAATCTCCTGAAGGCTCACTTCACTTGCTCACGACTGGCAGGTGATATTGGCTGGTGGCTGGGACCACACCTTTGGATCAGAACACCCACCTCTGTCCTCTCTGTGTGGCTTCTTGGGCTTCCTCACATCTTGATGGCTGTTTCAAGTGTAAATGTCCTCACAGAACAAGGCAGAAGGGCATGGAATTTTTGTTAATTGAAACATAATTGGTTATACGTATTTGTGGGGCAAAGAGTTGACTATCAATAATTGGGTACAACGTGTGATGATCAAATCAGGATAATTAGCATGTTCATCATTACAAAATGTAACCGTTCATTGTGTCCATCAACCACGTTCTTGCTAACCCCCTCCCCTCCCCCTTTTCCCACCTCTAGTAACCACAGTTCTGTTCTCTCCTTCTGAAAGTTCAATGTATTATTGTGTTTTCTTCCTTCCTTCCTTCCTTCCTTCCTTCCTTCCTTCCTTCCTTCCTTCCTTCCTTCCTTCCTTCCTTCCTTCCTTCCTTCCTTCCTTCCTTCCTTCCTTCCTTCCTTCCTTCCTTCCTTCCTTCCTCCCTCCCTCCCTCCCTCCCTCCCTCCCTCCCTCCCTCCCTCCTCCTCTCCCTCCCTCTCTTTCTTAGCTCCCACTTTCGGGTGAATACACTGTGGTATTTCTCTTCCCATGCCTGGCTTGTTTCACTCAAAATAGTTTTCTCCAAGCTCATCCAGGCTGCTGTGAATGGCAGAATTTCACTATTTTTTATGGCTTAGTAGTATTCAATTGTGTATATACCACATTTTCCTTATCCAGTCATCTGTCAATGGACATTTAGATTGTTTCCATATATTGGCTATTGTAAACAGAGCTGCAATAAACATGGGAGTGTAGGTATCCCTTCTACATAATGATTTCGACTCCTTTGTGTATATACCCAGAAATGGGATTGCTGGATCACATGGTAGTTCTATCTGCAGTTGTTTCAGAAACCTCCATACTGTTTTCCATAATGGCTGTGCTAATTTACAGTCCCACCAACAGTGTAGGAGGGTTCCCTTTCTCTGCATCCTCACCAGTACTTGTTCTCTTTTTGATAATTGCCAGTCTAACTGGGTCAAGTTGATATCTCTACGTGGTTTTGATTTGCATTTACCCAACAATTAGTGATGCTGAGCATTTTTTCATATACTTCTTGGCCATATGTATGTCTTCTTTTGAGAAATGTCTATTCAGCTCCTTTGCCCATTTTTCAATCAAATTATTGTTATTATTTTTACTGTTAAGTTGTTTGAGTTCCTTGTACATTCAGGATATTAATCCCTTGACAGATGTATAGTTTGCAAATATTTTCTCCCATTCTGTAGGTTATCTTTTCAGTCTGTTAATTGTTTCCTTTGCTGTACAGAAGACTTTTAGTTTTATATAATCCCATTTGTTTATTTTTGTTGTTGTTGCTTGTGATTTTGAGGTCTTATTCATAAAGTCTTTGCCCAGTCCTACATCCTGAAGTGTTTCCCCTATATTTTCTTCTAGAAGTTTTATAGTTTCAGGTCTTATATTTGTCTTTAATCTATTTTGAGTTGATTTTGATATATGGCAAGATGTACAGGTCTAATTTCATTCTTCTACACATGGATATCCAGTTTTCCCAGCACCGTTTACTGAAGAGGTGCCTTTCTCCAATGTACATTCTTGGTGCCTTTGTTGAAGACCACTCGGCTATAAGTACGTGGATTGATATCTGGGTTCTCTTGTCTGTTCCATTGGTCCGAGTGTCTGTGTTTATGCCAGTATCATGCTGTTTTGGTTACTACAGCTTTGTAGTATAATTTGAAGTCAGGTAGTGTAATGCCTCTGGCTATATTTAGTTATGTATTAGGATTGCTTTGGCTATTTGGGGTTTTTCTTGTTTCATATGAATGTTAGGATTGTTTTTTCTATTTCTGTGAAGAATGTCATTGGTATTTTGATGGGGATTGCATTGAATCTGTAGATCAATTTTCAAAACATTAATTCTTCCAGTCCTGGAACATGTATGTCTTTCCATCTTTTTGCGTCCTCTTTCTTTCAGCAGTGTCTTGCAGTTTTCATTGCAGAGATCTTTCACCTCCTTGGCTAAATTTAAATTTATTCCTAGGTATTTTATTCTTTTGGTAGCTATTGTAAATGGGCTTGATATCTTGATTTCTTTTTCTGCTAGTTCCTGCAAAATTACTGAGTTCACTTATCAGCTCTAAGAGTTTTTAGTAGAGTTTTTAGGATTTTCTATACATAAGATCATATCATCTGCAAACAGGGACAATTTGGCTTTGTCTTTTCCAATTTGAGTGCTCTTTGTTTCTTTCTCTTGCCTGATTGCTCTGGCTAGTACTTCCAATACTATGTTGAACAGGAGAGGTGAGAGTGGGTATCCTTGTCTTGTTCCTGTTCTTAAAGGAAAAGCTTTCAACTTTTCTCCATTCAGGATGATGTTGGTGGTGGGTTTGTCATATATGCTTTTTATCATGTTGAGATACTTTCCTTTTATACCTAACTTGTTGAGATTCTTTGTCACAAAGGGATGTTGAATTTTGTCAAATGTTTTTTCTGCATCTATTGAGATAATCATGTGGTTTTTGTCCTTTATTTTGTTGACGTGGTGTATCACATTTATTGATTTATGTATGTTGAATCATCCTTGCATCCCTGGGATGAATCTCACCTGATCATGGTGTATAATCTTTTTGATGTGCTCTTGTGTTCTGATTGCCAATATTCTGTTGAGAATTTTTGCATCTATATTCATCAAGGATATTGGCCTGTAGTTTTCTTTTTTTTGTTGTGTCTTTGTCTGATTTTGGTATCAGGCCTCAGAGAATGGGTTTGGAAGAATGGCCTCTGTTTCAATTTTTTGGAATAGTTTGAAAAGGATTGGTGTTAATTCTTCTTCAAAGGTTTGGTAGAATTCAGCAGTGAAGCCATCTGGTCCTGGGCTTTTCTTTGTTGAGAGACTGCTGATTACAGCTTCAATCTTGTTGCTCATTATTGGTCTGTACAGGTTTTCTGTTTTTTCTTGGTTCAGTCTTTCCAATTTGTATAAGTCCAGAAATTTATACATTTTCTCCAGGTTTTCAAAACTTTTGGCTTATAGTTGTTCGTATTAGTCTTTATGATTCTTTTTAATATCAGTTGTGATGTGTCCTTTTTCATTTCTGATTTTTTGTTATTTGAGTCTTGTCTCTTTTTTTTAGTTAGTCTGGCCAATGGCTTGTCTATTTTGTTTATCTTAAAACTTTTTTTTGTTTCATTGATCTTTTGTATCATTTCTTTGGTCTCTATTTCGTTTAGTTCTGTTCTGATCTTAATTATTTCTTTCCATCTACTACTTCTGTGATTGGATTGTTCTTGTTTTTCTAGTTCTTTGAGGTGTAAAGTGAGGTCGTTTATTTGAAGTTTTTCTATTCTTTTGGTGTAAGCACTTATTGCAGTAAATTTCCCTCTCAATACTGCTTTTGCAGTATCACACAGGTTTTGGTAAGTTGTGCTTCAATTTTCATTTGTTTCATTTATTTTCTGCTTTATTCCTTCTTCGACCCATTGGTTGTTCAGAAGCAAGTTTTTAAATTTCCATGTATTTGTATAGTTCACAAAGTTTTGTTTGTTGTTAATTTCTAATTTTATTCCATTATGTTCTGAAAATATACTTGATATGATTTCAGTCCTTTTAAATTTGTTGGTACTTGATTTGTGGCCTAATATGGTCAAAGAATGATCCATGTGCTGATAAGAAGAATGCATATTCTGCAGTTGTTGGATGAAATGTTCTGTAAATGTCTGTCAAGTCCATATGGTCTAAAATGCTGTTTAAATCCAATATTTCTCTGCTAATTTTTTGTCTAGATGATCTGTCCAGTGCTGTGAGATGCATGTTAAAGTGGCCAAGTATTATTATGTTGGGTCTAACTATCCCTTTAGATCCAATATCAGTTACTTTATGTATCTGGGTGCTCTGATGTTGCGTGCATGTATATTTATAATTGTTATAGCTTCTTGCTGCATTGATCTTTTTATCATTGTATAATGTCTTTCTTTATATCTTTTTATAGTTCTTGGTTTGAAGTCTATTTCATCTGATATAAGTATGGCAACTCTGCTTGTTTTTGGTATCTTTTTATAACCATTCATTATTAGTCTATGTTTGTCTTTATAGGTGAAGTGAATTTTTTGCAGGCAGTATGTAGTTGGGTCTATTTTTTTAACCTGTTCAGCCAGTCTACATCTTTGAAGTGGGGAATTTAACCCATTTGCATTCAGGGTTGTTATTGAAAGGTATTGCCTTGTTCCTGCCATTTTATTACTTTTTAATGGTTATTTTATATTCATTACATTCCTTTCTTTCCCTTTTATTGTTTGTGTTTGCTGTTTGGTGTGTGTGTGTGTGTGTGTGTGTGTGTGTGTGTGTTTTGTAGTGTTAGGATATATATTTTTTCTCTTTCTCATTTGTGTGTCTGTTCTACTAGTGGTTTTTATTCTTTCTCATTTATTTATGGTGCTATATATCGCTCTTTTGATTTCAGATGTAAGACTCCCTTGAAGATTTGTTGAATGGCTGGTCTTGTGGTGATGAATTCCCACAGTTTTTTTAATCTGGTAAAGATACTATTTCTCCTTCATTTCTGAAGAAAAGCTTTGCTGGATATGATATTCTTGGTTGGAAGTTGTTTTTCTTTTATCACTTTGAATATGTCATCCCACTCTCTCCTGGACTGTACGGTTTCTGTTGAGAAGTCTGCTGTTAGCCTGATGGGGATTCCCTTACAGGGGATTTGACACTTTTCTCTTGCTGTTCTTAAAATTTTTTCTTTGTCATTGACTTCTGACAATTTGACTATAATGTATCTTGGGGAGGTCCATTTGGGTTGAATCTGTTTGGGGATTTTTGAGCTTATTGGATCTGTGACACCATATCTATCCCAATGCTTGGAAAGATTTTAGTATTCTTTCATTAAATAGGCTTTCGATGCTTTTTGTTTTCTCTTCTCCTTCTGGTACACTTATAATATGGATGTTTGTATGCTTAAGTTTATCAAAAAGATCTTGTAGGATTTCTTCATTTTTAAAAATTCTTTGGTCTAACTGTATTATTTCAAAAAGCCTCTCTTTTAGTTCAGAAATTCTTTCTTTTGCTTGTTCTAGCCTGCTGCTTATGCTCTTGGTTGTATTTTTATTTTTAATTTTTTTCATTGGATGAATTCTTCAGTTCCAGAATTTCTGCTTGGTTCTTTTTTATTGTTTCTATTTCTTTGTTGAATTTCTCATATATGTGTCCTGGGTGATTTTTTTTTTTTCTTTCTTCATTGTGATTTCTCTCTATTTTTTCATCCATGATGCTGAGTTTTCTTAAAGTTTCTGTTTGATATTCCTCTTCAAGTAATTCACTAGTTTCCTGTTGTTTGGGGTCTGGTATTGCAGAATTATAGTCTTCTTTGCGGGGAGTTATGTTTCCCTTTTTTTCCCCATGCTTTTCATATCTCTGCATTGATGTCTGGGCATCTGGTGGTGTAGTCACTTTTAGTTTTTGGAGTGGTTTTTGAGGGGAAAGACTCTTACCTGTAGAAGTGTTTTATATTGATCGTTGGGTTGGACTTTGTAGTTTTGGTTCTGAGTGAGCACAGTAGTAACTGCCAGCTTGCTCCCCATACTTCCTCTGTGGTGGCATGGATCTAGGTTCTTGTGCTCACCCAGTCTGCTCTCCACTACTGAGAGTAGGCTCACTACATCAGACAGACCTCTGAGCTCCCAGAGGAGAAGGAGGGCATGGAACCAGGCATCTGGCACAAGGGGCCAGCACAACTCCTGCTCACTGTCCACTGCAGTGGGGATGAGTCTTTGAGCCAGGTGGGGTTCTGAGCTCCCTGGAGAAAAAGGGCATGGATGGATCAGATCACTGATATGGTACCTTCACTCTTCCCTGGCTCAGGCAGTTTCCCCATGTTGAGTGGGGCTCTGAGTTCCTGGGAGGAAAGAGGGTATGTATCCAGGCAGCTGTGGGGTGTGCAGGACTACTGGATTGGTAGAACTCTGAGCTCCCCTGGCTCCAATCCCAAAATAGTGATGCCCATGCAACCCAGAACTGAGGGGGGTGAGCATAACTCTACATGTAGTTCCCCTCTGAGAAAATATAGTCATGTGGGCCCTTATCCATTCTACATGCTGGGCTCACTGTCTACAAGGGCCACATGGTTCTCTGTAGCTTAGTTTGCAGGTGTCTATGGTGGGACTGCTGGCCGCTGGCCCCTCCCCACCTAACTTGTCCTGGCAATGCAGGGTTTCTCCAGACTCCACACTGGTCCTAATCAGGAGTTTCCCTTGTCCTTCTATGTTGCTGTCTCCAGTTTCCATATCTTGCGGGGGATGCCTTACTTTTTAACTGGATTCCATTGTTTTCTCCTACACACTCTACAGATGACTATCTACTTGTTACTTTGGACTTTTTTGTATTAGAAACAAGTGCTAGCCACCTCTAGTGAGTCTTCTTACTGGGCAAGGAACAGAAGTGCATGGAAGTTTCATGATCTACCCTTGGAAGTCAAATAACTTCACTTCTGCCATATTGTACTGATTGGGTAGTCACAAAAGTCCACTTAGGTGCAAGGGGAGGAAACATGGACCCCCATCACTTAATGGGAGGAGTGAGGAATGTCAGAATCACATTGTAAGAAGTACATGTGGGTTGGGGTATATATGGTGGCTATCTTTGGAAAATGTTATCTGCCACAATCATTTAATAGCAACTTGAGCCATCTGATGGGGAGGGCACTATTCTTCCTCTAAGATCAGTGAAGATAAGTCACAATAATTAGAAGCAATCTTTCAATTCCCATTATGGGAACTAAAAAAAAAAAATCCCTCCTTCACATTTGCTATGGAAGCAGCCATAACTCACACTGTGTGGCCCTACTGATCACAATTGACTAGACCACACCAACCCTGGGAAAACCTGGAAAATCAAAGTAGAATGACAAAGCCTTGGCCCATGGACTGAAGTCTTTGGGTGGGATTGGAAATCAGGGAGGCCTAGCAAGTCACAGGCCTTTCTCATTGGGGAGTTTTGGAGGATTCTATACATAACTCCCAATAATTGTTTTAGGGTTAATGTAGAGAAAGACTAATATTTGTGAAGCCTATGTGCCAGGCACCCTTTGATAACCCTTCCTGGTAGATATGATTACAGGTAGACACTATTATTCCCATTTATGGATGAGGGAATCAAAGACAGAGGGGCTCAGTAACCTTCTCAAGATCATACATCTAATAAGTGGCAGAGCTATGAAGTGATCCCAAAGAAGGTGTAAATGCAATAACCCTTTAATATTGTCTGATTTGGAAAAAGCCACTGTCACAACACAGAGCAGAAAAACATGTCAATCTTACATGTAAGCAGATGGTGGGGCTGTAAGTTAATGACAGTAAGGGGGTAACTTGTCAACTGCAAACAGAACTTTTGGAGAATTCTGCTCCAATCTAGCAGCTTGTCAAGTGTCTAGTTACCAAAGGCAGTTGGTCACCACAAAACCAAGTACTAGAGCAGTGCTAAATCAACCTGTCTGCAAGTGTTCCTGTGATTCTGCTCACGTTTGGAGGTGAGAAGAGGGAAAGCCCAAGAGAACTTCCCACATCAAAGATGAACCTTAAACCTAAACCCAGCTCCTTTTCTCTAATTCCAAGATCTTTCAGAAGATGGGAGAGTGAAGTTTTAAGAACTCCAGATGCCCAGGTGACATTCCAGATCAATTAAATCTGAATCCCTGGGATGATACCCAGGAATCAGTAATTTTTAAAATTCTCCAGGTGATTCTAATTGGAGCCAAATTTAGAAACTGTTGCTCTAGTTACAAGCAATGCTTGTGGGAGCCCAGAGGAGCCTGTGTCCAGCAAGCAATGCCAGACCCTCTCAGAAACCTTGACCATTCCCCAGTCTGTGTAGTCCTTTAAGGTTTCACCTTTCACTGGTGTTTTTATAGTCCCTGTAAACAGGAAGACCTTCACTCCACATCCATTGCTTTGCTCTATTTTTGGTATGGCACTAATATAGCACCTGATATGGTATTTTATAGTTATTTGTCTACCCATTTATTATTCATCATCTCCTCTAGAATGTAAGGTCTATGGACCAGCACTACCATGTCACACAGCTCTAGGAAGTATGGTTCATATATAGCATAAGGTTAATAGTACCCCCTGGAGTTGTGAGATGTAGCAACCCTTCATTGGGGTAGAAATTTGGTCTTGTTCACCGTTATTTCCCAAGTGCCTAAAACAGTACCTAAAACATAGGCGATGTTCAATAAATATTTTTTGAAAGAATGAATAAATGAATGAACACAAGAAAATAATAAAGATTCACTCTATGAAAAGAACTGGTCTTCCTCCAGCCTAGGACCTTGGCTCTAATGTTTACCATCATTTTCTTCTTCATCATCACCATCATCACCACCATCGTCATCACTATCATCATCAGTGTTATTAGGCCACCATAGAAAACTTCCTTTAAAGACAGGATTTCATAACTAAAAATAAAAATCTGAAAACTAATGCCCTCTCGAGGTGAACTAATGTTCACCTTTCCCCAAACCCTGACCATCTCCCACCCCAAATGGCTTTGGAACCAGACAGACCTGAGTTTAGAGTCTGTTTTCATAACTTACTGGCAATGGGACTCAGGACTCAATAAATAAAAAATTATTTATCTTTAAATGGTTACAACAACAAATTTACTAGACTATTATAGATTAAAAGAGGTTATATATATATAAAGTGCTGTGACAAATAAGTATATGAAAACATGCCCAGTTTTACTAGCATCCAGAGACATGCAAATTAAAACAAGATAATTTTTACCCATTAGATTGGCAAAAGCACTATCGTGAGATAATATGCTAGTAAGGTAATAATAGCTGCTGTTAACAGACAGATTTCAAAATCTCACTAACTCAACAAAATAGACTTAATTTTATCTTCAACAAAAGACAAATCAACAGCGACAGGGAGGGGTGCTCGGTTCCACAATGACACTCATAGACTCAGGCTGATTTCCTCTTGTGTCTCTGTTGCTAGCTATGGGCCTGGGAGCCCCCAGTAGATTCTGAGGAAGAATTGTGCCAGAGGTTTACATAGGCCAGCTCATTACTTCTGCCCAATTTTCTTTGAGCCCACAGTGACATGGCTCACCTAAAGGCAAAGGCAAGAGAGGCTGGGAAATGCAGTCCTTGACTGGGAGGCTGCCTCTTCGCAACAATTCTAGACTACAGAACAAGAGCAGGGCTCTGCAGTGGACAGTTGATATGTCAGTCTGCTTCTGTTGCTTATAACAAAATACCTGGAACTGGGTAATTAGTAAGAAAACGAAACTTATTGCTTACAGTTTCAGGAGCCAGGATGTTCAAAGTCCAAGGAACACATTTGGTAAAGGCCTTGTTGGTGGTGACAGTGACACAAGGGTCTCATATGGCAGGATGGTGGAAGCAGAGAGCTCCTTATGCACTCTCCTTCTAAGGGCCTCAGAACCGTGCCCACGACCACCATTAAACCATCAACTTCTTATTCCATTTACTGGGGCCTGGTCCTTACAATCTAATCACCTCTTCAAGGCCCCACCTTTCAATCACCATGAGAGGATTTCCCACCCTCAACAGTTAACAGTGGGGATTAAGCTTCAATGACTTTCCGAGGGGGAGCATTCAATCCACTGCAGCTGGCTACCTCTGCCACATGTAACATCAGTGTCAGTGAGGATGAGAGTGAATGAGTTCTCTTGTAGACTCTATGGAGGACCAAGGGGCAGTAACTTTTAAAATTTAAAACATGGTTGTTATGTGTCTCAGTGACTCTGTTTCTTGGTACCGATCCAATGAGTATGAGAAGGCACACACGAAGGAATGTTTATTACAACACTGCTGCAATCATAAATACAACCTAAGTGTCTATCAATAGGGAAAGTCCAAATAAACCATGCCTATCCATGCTATGGAATACTATGCAGCAGTTTTGAATGAGATAAATCTACACCTATTAGCCTAGAAAGTGTGCAAAGTCAAGTCGTTGAGTGAATACAATGATTTTTAAAACGATACTTACAGGAAAGCAGTGTTTAAAAGCTATAAAATATTTACTTTCTATATCATCATAAATTTAGTAATGCATAGGAAAAATCTCTGGAGGCATGTGGATTAAAAAAATGGTCCATTCTAAGGAAAAGTAGGGAAAAAAAGAGAAAAGGAGGGAGGAAGAAAGGCTTGGCAGTCACAGAAATATGAAGATCTCATGGCTAAGTGCAGACCCCAAAAGACCCACATTCTTACAAAAAGATGTTGTATTAATTTCACTCCTAGGTATATGCCCAAAAGAATTCAAAAGAGGAACTCAAATAAATATTTGTATGCAAATGTTCATGGCAACATTATTCACAATAGCCAAAGGTATAAACAACCTATGTGTCCATCAACAGATGAATTAATAAACAAAATGTGTTTCAGAATATTATTCAGCCATGAAAAGGAATAAAGTTCTGATATCTTCTACAAAATGAATGGACCTTGAGAACATTGTGCCAAGTGAAATAAACTGGATACAAAAGAAAATATTGTATAATTCCATTTATATAATACATCTAGGATAGGCAAATTCATAAAGATGGAAACTAGATTAGAAGTTTCAAGGGGCTGGGGAGGGTGGATAGGGAATTATTGCTTAATGAGTACAGAGTTTCTGTTTGAGGTGATAAACAATTTAGGAAATAGTGGTGATGTTATATAACATTGCAGATATGAGTATGATTAATTCCACTGAATTTATACTTAAAATGATTAGAATGGCAAATTTTATGTTATATACATTTTACCAAAACTAAAAAAAAAAAAAAAAAAATATGACTACAGTTGAATCTGGTGAAGAAGAAAAGAAGACAGGAAAGGAGAATAAAAGAAAAAAGAATCACAGTGAATCCATTTTTTTTTTTTAAACTTAATTGACTTTTTCTCTTCTAGCTGACCTTCCATTAGAATTCATTGCTTGACAAACAAACTCTTTACAGGGAATTTGTTATCACCAAGATCCTATTACTTAGATAAATGTAGATGACACTGTTTAGAGAAATCCTTGGAAAATGAGATGGTTGTTAACCTGTTGTATTTTAAACAAAGGAGGATTACTTATGAGTTGAGTAGTCTAGGTGAGAGTAGCCATAAATATTGTAAAAGGCCTGAGAAATCATTATTTAATATGTCCTAGTTATCAGTTCTGTCTTTATACAATGTTTGGAATTTGTTTACTGCTTAGACTTTTCCTGAACTTACACAATAAAACCTCCCCACTTTCTCTGATTGTTGGGCAGACTTATCATGCTGAGAGGCAGTTTCCCTAGTTTGCAAACAAAAGCCTCATTTAAATTCCCTTACAGGCTGAAGTGTTTGCTTAGGCAATTTTGGCAATGAGGATGGGGTGCAAAGTGACCACAGATGGCCTCTGGATCATCTCAGTTCTCTCCATGGCATGCATTCAAGGGCTTTTTGTCATCTGAGTGGGCTCTCAACCTTCTAGAGGTGATAAGGTAAGGTCCTCTCGCAACCCCAACTCCAACCTTCCATATCGGCAGAGGTCTGCAGGATTAAGGGAGAAATTTCTCATAAAGATCTATTCAAATTTTATTAATAAATAACGGAAGGGATTCCTCTATGTAGGTTAATAAAGGAAGGGACTCCTCCATACAGACATGCGTACCCTATCTTCTAAGCTTTCTTCTTGATCTGGCTTCCCTCTCTCTGGCACTCCTGCAGGCTTTATGTTTTGTACATATGGCCTGGATTCTTGTATATATCTTTCTCTTTGGGCACAGTTAACAAAGGATGATCACCCCCAGCAATGGCCACATTGGGCATCCTTTGATGTGCCTAAGCTTATGTATCTAAGAACCCAATTGGAAAAGAAGGGGTTTTGTGTTTCCCCAAATCAATGAGAACATTATTTTAAGTGGTGAATGGAAGCTACCAAAAAGGGAAATCACTATTGTTGCCTCTGAGAAAAGATCCAAGTTGCTAGAAAAGAAAGCAAATAAACCTGACTCTCTGTCCTTGTGTTCCCGGTCCTTTTCACTGGCTCCTATAACTCCTTCCTTGTCTGCTCCTTCTCCTGATTTGTCTGAATTTTCTTTCCTTTGTTCTGAGGTTGCAGAACCAATGGCCCCATCCCACTGAAATTATAGCCCCTTTTAAAATAAATAAGGGGTGAACTAATGGGGATAAAACTATGCTATCTACCCTAAGTGAATCATTGTGCAAGATATGCATGTATTGAAACAACACACTGTACCCCACAAAAATACATATAAATAAAATTGTATTAAAAAAATAAACAAAATAAAATACAAATGCCTACAAATGGAACTGGTAAGTTTTGCTTTTTACCCCTTGGCCTAAAACTGAATTAAGTTTACTGAAGGATTTTTCGAACCCTAGAGATAACTCCTCCAAGGAACTTTCAAAACAGTTAACTTTATAATCCAGGACATCTAGTTGGATATTTTGAAACTCTTTGTAAAAGAAATTCGCATTGATAAAGGAAATCATTATTTATAAAGGAACCTCCCTCTCTACACCTAAACCACTAGAAACTTTTGCAGTGGGGAAGACATTGATTGAAGTTTATATAAGAAATGGTTACCTTTGTTTAAGTTGTTTTTTCTGTAAATTGTATTAAATGGGCCTTTCTTTGTTTGGGCAAATTGTCTATCTTGTTACATCTGGGATTTATCCCTTTGGAAGTGCAAAATTTTGGGGTGCCCAGCTAACTATTGTTTAGGGCGATGGAATGGGGAATTAAAGGATTGATAGTCTAAGGGGGAAGAGAAACTATTTAAAAATTGACAAACGAAGAATCTTAATGAAAGCTATAAGATTAGCTTCTGTCTGTGAGTCCATATGTCTATGTATCTGTATGTGTTAAGTGTATGTGATATTTCTCTACCAAAATATACAAAAGAGCTCTAATCAATTGATTTAAAGAAAGAGTAAGCATTTTGATCAAATGTTTTATTTTACTTTATTAGAAGGGAAAACCTAACTCAAATGCTTTTTTGTTCACATGACTTAGGTAAATCTTAGGTAAATAAGGCCCAGCTTAATATTGTTGGGTTAAGGAAAATAGCTGCATCTTCTGATCAACAAAACATCCATGTATTTAACTGAGGTTAAATTCTTGTTCAGGTGGTAACTGCCTAACATGCTATAAGAATGGTTAACAGAAAAATAACTTGAAATGATGGTTTGTTTTGTTCAGTGTTTCATAAAATTTTCATTAACAATTCAAGCATACTATAAAAAATTAAGTAAATTAGGCATAAATGTTCATAAATGAACTGTTCATAGTTTTAAAAAGTCTTCTTAGGATGAATAAAATATATATTTAAAAAAAGATTTTTGACAACTTAAAACTTTAAGGTGAAATTAAGTAATAGATACTCATTAAATGTCCAGTTCATTTCAAATAAGTTAAAATACTAAAACATTAATTATTGAGCATAAGGTTAAAGTTTATATACATGAGCATCTTATTTTTATATAGTACTTTTAAAGCTATATACTTGGGTTTGTTAGTAAGGATAAAAATTGTTCTGTGAGAAAATACATGTTTCTAGAAACTATGAAAAATAGTTTCTAAGATGCTGGTATGAGACAATTTAAAATGGAGTACTTTGGCCTGGAAGATGGCAGGAGCATGCATGGTGTCCTAGGCAGGAGCTGTGGGCAGTCCCCACCACCTGGCAGAAGGCAGGAGCATACACAGGGTCCTAGGCAGGAGCCATAGGCAGCCCACCCCCCAACCTGGCGGAAGGCAGGAGCATGCAAAAAACACCACTTCTGCATGGGTGGTCCATCAGAGATACCACCACACCCACTGCTGCTCAAGGGCAGCTCACAGCCACAGTAGGAGCCACAGCCACTGGGCAAGCAGCCTGCTGCCCACTCGACTGCCTTGACACAGGAGAGTTACCAGCAGAGACTGGAAAAAGAAGAGGAAGTATCTCTCTTCAAATCCCACTCTAGAGTAATAGGAGAAGCAACTGCTCTATGAGATGACCAGACATTAACACGGAGATACTAGAAATATGAAAAACCAAGAAAATATGACACCACCAAGATAATACAGTAATTCTCAAATACCAGACCCTATAGAGCATATAACCCTTGAAATGACTGAAAAGGAATTCTGAGCAACAATCTTAAGGAAGATCAATCAGATATGAGAAGGCTCAGTTAGACAACATAATGAAATGTGAAAAAAAAAAAAAACAGGTTATGAGGGAGGAAATTTATAAAGAGATGAATACCTCAAAAAATAATGTATCAGAACTCATGAAACTGAAAGATTCATTCACATTCAAGAAAATAAAAAACACAACTGAAAGCTTAGGCAACAGGCTAGAGCAAGCAGAAGAATTTCTATCTTGACAGTCTTTTAAAAATAACCAAGTGGACAAAAAAGGAAAAAAGAATTTTAAAAAATCAAGAAAATCTAAGAGAGCTAGCAGACAACCTTAAGCACACGAACATTTGAGTCATGGGAGTTCCAGAAGGGGAGGAGAAAGGAAAAGGTATTGAAAACCTGTTCAATGAGTAATAACAGAAATTCCCAGGTATAGGGAGAGACATGGACCTTCATATCCAGGAGGCTCAAAGATCCCCAAAGAGATTCAATCCAAAAAGATCCTCTCTGAAACACATTATGGTCAAACTGGCAAAGCTGAAAGACAAAGAGAGTCCTAAAAACAGCAAGAGAAAAGTATCAAGTCACCTATAAGGGAGTCTCTGACCAACAGCTGACTTCTTAACAGAAACTCTACAAGTCGGAAGAAAATGGAATGATACATTCAAATTACTAAAAGAAAAAAATCTGCCAGCCAAGAATACTAAACCCAGCAAGGCTATCCTTCAGAAATGAGGAAAAAATAGTGTATTTCCCAGACAAGCAAAAACTGCAGGAGTTTACCACCACATGACCAGCCCTGCAAGAAATTCTCAAGCAAGTCCTGCATCAGAAATCTGAAAAATGATAATCACTACCACAAATGCACAAGAAAGAACAAAACCCACTGGCAGAACAAAAATACAAATGAGAAATAGAAACTTAATCTTACCACCTCAAAAAACCAACAAACATCAAAGACAAACAATAAAAGGGGAAGAAAGGAACAAAAGGTATTTAAGACATCCAAATGAAATCAACAAAATGCCAGGAGTAAGCAATACTATTCAATAACAACTCTAAGTGTAAACAGATTGAACTCCCACTCAAAAGACACTGACTGATCGGATTAAAAAGCTAGATCCAACTGCGTGCTGTCTTCAAGAGACTCTCCTCAGCTGTAAAGACACACACAAACTGATAGAGAAGGGATGCAAAAAGATATACCATGCAAATGGAAACCAAAAATGAGCAGGAGTAGCTATCCTTACACCGGATAAAATAGACTTTAAAACAGAAACCATAAAAAAGAGACAAAGAAGGCCACTGTATAATGATAAAAAGATGTATGTAGCAAGAAGACATAACATTCATAAATATATATGCACCCAACACCAGAGCACCCAGATATATAGAGCAAATAACAGGAGGCCTAAAGAAAGATATAGACCCCAATATGATAATAGTACAGGACCTCAAGTCCCCTCTCTCAGCACTGGATAGGTCATCTAGGCAACAAACCAACAGAGAAACACAGGATTTAAACCATACTTTAGACCAATTGGACCTGTCATATATCTATAGAACATTTCATCCAACAACTACATAACATACATTCTTCTCATCAGCACATGGAACATTCTCCAGGAGAGACCACATGTTAGGTTGCAAATCAAGTATCAACAAATTTTTAAACATTGAGTTAATTTCAAGTGTCTTTTTAGACCACAACAGATTAAAACTAGAAATCAACAACATGCAAAACTCTGGAAACTATACAAATACATGGAAATTAAACAACACCTTCCTGAATGACCTATGCATTCAAGAAGAAATAAAACAGGAAATCAAAAAATTTCTTGAAACTAGTGAAAAGAAAGACACATAATACCAAAACCTGTGAGATACTGTAAAAGCAGTACTAAGAGGGAAGTTTATTGCAATAAACACTCACATCAGAAGAACAGAAAGATTTCAAATAAACAACCTAATGCTATGCCTCAAAGATCTAGAAAAACAAGAACAATCCAATCCCAAAGTTAGTGGATGGAAAGAAATAATTAAAATCAGAGCAGAACTAAATGAAATGGAAACCCCCAAAATGATACAAAAGATCGGTGAAACCAAAAGTTGTTTTTTGAAAAGATAGATAAAATAGGCAAACCATTAGCTAACTAATGAAAAAAAGAAAAGAGAAGATCTAAATGACAAAAATCAGAAATGGAAAAGGGGACATTACAACCAATACCACAGAAATACAAAGAATCATCAGAGACTATTATAAACAAATACATACTAACAAATTTGAAAGCCTGGAGGAAATACATAAATTCTTGGACACATACAAAAAAATAGAAAATCTGAACAGACCAATAACAAACAATAAGATTGAAGTCATAATCAGCAGTCTCCAAACAAAGAAAAGCCCAGGACCAGATGGCTTTACTGATGAATTCTACTAAACCTTTAAAGAGGAATTAATACTAATTCTCTTCATTCAAAAAAGTAGAAACAGAGGTCTCCCAAATTTATTCTTTGAGGCCAGCATCACCTTGATACCAAAATCAGACAAAAAGATACAGCAAAAAAAGAAAACTGCAGGATAATATCTCTGATGGACATAGACACCAAAATCCTCAATTATTAGCAAATTGAATATAGCAATACATCAAAAAAATTATACACCGAGATCAAGTGGGATTCATCCCAGGGATGTAAGGATGGTTCAACATACCCAAATCAATAACTGTGATAAACCACATCAACAAAATCAAGATCAAAACCTTATGATATCTCGATAGCCACAGAAAAAGCATCCATATAGAGAAGAATGAAACTAGACCCGTACCTCTGGCCATATGCTAAACTCAACTCAAAATGCATTAAAGACTTGCATATAAGATCCGAAACTATAAAACTACTAAAAGAAAACATAGGTAATTATTCAAGGGGTGCCAGGCAGTGCATGTGCAGGCATATGGGTCTCTGTTTAGAAGGTGCCACGGCAGTGCTGGAGATGTGAAACTAAATAAACCAATTGTCCTTTATTACCACGGAGATCTTGGAGAATCTTCTGAGCACCAAGTTCATATGTACTCTGAACTTTAACAGAGGGAAGCGCTAAACGTGTTTTTAACCAGAGGACCATTTTGATGACAGAATAATTATGGAGAGAAAAACAGTGCTTTTTTTTCAATTGTGACAACTTTCCAAGTATCTCAGTGAGAAGTAAAGGGAGCTGTAAGTGGGAATGAGACTCAGCTAGGCTTACACTCGGGTTCACTTTCTCATCTGTGTATATGCCCCCTAGATTGACCCTTACTCCTCTGAAGACCAGCCTGAAAGCCTTAAAACTGGTCAGATGAATCAGATGATGATTTTAAAGAACTCTGTGCCAGCTTCTTCCAAAGGGTGAGAAAAAAATGGAAGCAAGAAAGTGTCAGAAGAAAGGAATACACAAAAGGCCTCAAACATCACTCATACAAGAAGCAAATTAAAAAGGACTAAACAAACTGCTATCAAGAATGAAATCGTTCAAGGCCCTGCAGAGAAGAAACCTCCATCTGGCAGCCAGGCCCCTAGGACTAAAAAGCAAGGAGCAACCAAGTCAAGAAAGTGAACCAGCTCTCACTGTGAATGGAGAGGGAGGTGTCTTGCTCCTGCTCCGTATCAGCCTGTGCTCTGGGAAAGAGCACAGAGCATCCAGACAGAGAGTGGTCCTACCAGTGACTCCCAGCCCCCTCCTTCCGGTCTGAGGACAGCAGTGCCAAGTCCCTCCAAATCCCCAAGGCGGAGCTAGTCCTACAGTGAATGCAGCAGTTCAAGAGAGCAGACCCTGAGTGTTTGAAACATGCTTCAGAAGAGTGCCCCCTCGAGGCCACACTGGAAGAAAATGTCCCAAAGGGCCCTCAAGAGGAGATGATGAGGGGGAATGAGTAAGGGCCCGAGTTCCCTTCAACAGAGAGCTACACTGTGGTGACCTTGGCCCTGCAACAGGAGTTTGTATGGGTAGAGCATCCACATGTGACGATAGCCGGGAAGAGAAGAGGTTGTTCTTCTGCCAGATCTGTCAAAAGAACCTCTCGGCTATGAACTTGACAGAAGGGAGCAGCACCTGAGCAGGTGCTAGGATGAGGTTGAAAAGGTGCTAAGTCCTTCCGCACCTCGGATCCCTAAGTGCTCGATTTGTGGCAAACTGTTTCTCATCTTAAAGAGCAGAATCAGTCACTTGAAACAGTGTGCAGCAAAGATGGAGGTTGGCCCCCAGCTCCTGCTGCAGGCCATGGAGCAGCAGACAGCTCATCCCGAGGCAGGTGGCAGCCCAACAGTGTCCAGCTTCAGCAATCACACTGGAGGTCTGAAACAGTGCCACTAACAAGAAGGGACCCCAGAAGAGGCAGAAGGTGGGCCAACCGGAGGACCTGCTGGTGACCATGGCTCTGTCCAGATCTGAGATGGAGCAGAGTCTAGCTATGCTGACGCTCAGACTGGAAAGTGCTTTTTCTGAGAGGTGGAGACCCAGAGCAGAGAAGAAATGCTGGAGGAAGAAGCCCCCGATCCCCCCACCCCCCCGCAGCTGTTAGTCTGGGACTCCAAGACCACAGGTAGACAGATAGAGGATCGTGTGACCCTGCCCCTTTCAGAGTAAGTGGAGGTGTCCAGCAGCCACCACTTCCTGCCAGCAGGATTTTGTAGGAAGAGTTGGACAAGGCAGGTGGGTGCCTGCAAGCCACTGAAGAAGTTGGCCCTTATTGTGGGAGAACAGCACCCTGACGGGAGACTGGGCCATGCCTCCCCTTGTGCTCCAGGGGCCTGTCCAGGGTCTCATGCAGGAGCCTGCTCTACCATTGGTGCTGCTCGAACAACCAGAGCCAGGCGGGCGAGGGCCACCTGCTCTCTACAGCACCTCCACTGACAGTTGTGGCCCCAGGGACCCGTCGCCATCAGCCAGCCAGAGGGAGCGCCAGGCCCTGCAGGACCTGGTGGACCTAGCAGGGGAGGGGCTGAGTGCCAGCCAGTGGCCCAGCAGTGAGGACCTGGCTGGCTCTAGAGGGGGTGTGGGGTTGGATTTGGTACCCAGAAGCCTTCCACTGACCGGGTTTGTCCTGCCATCCGAGGAGAAGCACCTCGAGAGGAGTGGCCACGCTTCAGTCTCCCTTGGGTTGCTGGTTGCAGACTTCAGCACCATGGTCAATAATTCACACCTGAGCTACATGTAATTCCAGATGGGGAGTGGGGAGGTGCTGTATGCCCCCAAGTTTGTGCGGTATGCCTGATGTCCACCCCTCAGTCAGTATGTAAACAACGAAGGCTTCTCTGCTGTGGAGGATGGGGACCTGACCCAGTGCGACCAGCTGCGTGATGGGAGTGCGAGGCCACCTGCATGTTCCCACGCTACCTCTACACTGCAGACACCTGCCTTTCTCCCCACCTGGCCCCTTACCTGAGATCCCTTGGTTCTCAGGTTTGGAGTGAGCAAGCCTGTTCACCTGTGCAATCAAGAGCCCTTCGTGCTGGATTCAGAGGACAAATGACAAGAGAAGGACAAGAATTGTGAAAGCAGAGCGAGAAGTTCCAAGCACTCTTGAGGTCAATGTGGGTAGATGAAGAGGAGGAAGCAGAGACTGTGTTGAAATGAGGGCCACAAAGAAAACAGAGAAAAGGTGAATGAAGCAGAAATGGAAGAAATTTATGAATCCGCAGCTACTCAGCAGAAGCTGCTCCAGGGGGACAGAGCATCAGACACTGATGAAGACACTGCCCCGCTCAGGGAGGACAGTCTGGTGTCTGGGCGTGTGCTAGCAAGCGTCCAGTGTGGAAAACAGCTGGAAACTGCAGAGCAAATGGAGTCACTGGGGCCAGGAAGAGAGGAGGCTCCAGCCACCTGGGAAATTCTGCTGCTCTGGGGCCAGTGCTCAGAGGACAGAGGGAGACAGAGAGCCCTAAGCAAGAGCTGCCGAAGGAGACACATGGTGGTTCCAGCTCCACCAGCCCTTCCAGAGGCTGCTGGGCATGGGGAAAAGGAGGCTCCTGTTTGCCCTGGGTGGATGTCCATGATTATGAACAGCTCTTTCCATCAACTCAAGGACTATTCTCTGAACACTCCCAAATAATGAGTGATCACGAGGAATGAAGTGGCACTAGTGGGTGGAGATTTCCCATACTGCAGCTCCCTGGCAGGCACCCCCACCACAGCCATGCTGCTTCCTGTCACAGCCGCCCCATGGCAGGGTCCCTGGCCAGTCACATCTCCACTCCCATCACTAAATGGATTTTCCCCAGTTAACACCCCAGTTGCACAGTGGAGTTTCCAACGTGGGCTCCCCAAACTTACTGTCTCTAGTTGTACCATCAAAGCAGAGGAGGGACAGCAGTGTTCTCGCATTATCTAAAGAACCAGGTTGCCAGAAAGGCAAAGAATGTAGCTCCATGTGAGAACGCAAAAACGAGGGGTTCTTGATTTCCCCAGAAAAATCTCCATCCATTGACCTAACCCAATCAAATCCTGACCATTTAAGTTTTAGAGCTCAGAATTCTTCATCCAGTGTGAGCAAAGAAGATGAAGTTATCCTTTTATTGGATTCAGATGAAGAGCTGGAGCTAGAACAAACCAAAATAAAGCCAGTTTCTGATGATCCCCAGAAGAAAGAAAAGTTCTAGAAATTGGCCCCAAGTCCTTTGTTTTCAGTCATTGATGTCAATGCAGATCAGGAGCATTCCCAAAGGCCACTAAGAAGAGAAGCCCAGTCACAGGGGGTTGGAGGGGGGACAGCTGGAGAGTCAGGACTCTTGGGGCACAGAGGAGCCCCCTGGCTGCTCTGTGACCACAACAGTGGCCTTGACAAGGACACCACAGACACCTTGTGGCTGGTGCCTGCTACCCCGCTGGCCAGCAGAAGCCATGACTGTTTATCCCAGACCCAAATCACAGGTCTCAGGGCCAGGGCTCTCGCAGATGAGATGACCCCACACACGCCCAGGGCCCCTGTGGGTAACAGGGAAGTGAGCAAAGCTGCACAGAAGTTTTCGGTGATCATGCCCGATATGTCATCTCCCTGCCATGCTCCGGTCACTCCAGGAGCTTCCAACAGCAGACGCAGGTCTACTGAAGCCCTTACAGGCCCTGCCCAGGAGGCCACCAGCACTCTTCTCTGCTGGCTCCCTGTCCCATCGAGGGAGCACTCACCGATCTCACCTGGCTGTTCCAGAAGCACTTGCCGCCTGGGCCAAGCCTGCCAAATCTGGCCACAGCAAGCAAAATGGTGGAAATTGAGGACAGTGAGGACGAGCAGGAGGTGGCCTCCTCTGACCAGGCAGACAGCAGCCTCTAGCTAGACAGCAACTCCCTGTTCAGTTGACAATTTCTGTTGGCAAGTGGAGCCCCTCTTGCCAATCCCAAGTGACCACTTGAACCTCGAGCACACTGGCCCCCCTGAGCACAAGCAGTCCCGGCAGCAGGGCGAGAGAGAGACTGCTGCTCCCAGGACTCCTGGGCACCACCCCCTTCCCAGGAAGCTGTGCAGCCCAAGGAAAATCTCAGGAGAAATCCTCATGGGCCAGCTCCCCAGGGAGCAGGAGGCTGAACTCTTTGAACTCAGCTCTGTGGGGCAACTGGCATGAGGAAGAGAAGTCTCCAGAGGCTCCTCTTCTGGCCCAGGCAACCAAGTGCCGATCGAGCTCAGAAGCCAGAAGAGTTGGAGATGCCAAAAGGTGCTAATCGGAAGAAGAATTTGCCCCCCAAAGTGCCCATGACTCTAATGCTAAGGTATTCCATTATGGAGACCCCAGTGCTGAAGAAGGGGCTGGATAGGTTTGGAGTTTACCCTCTGCCTAAATGCCAGATGGTTCTGAATCTGAAGGAGATATTCCAGTACACTCATCAGACCCTGGAGTCAGACTCCGAGGACAAGATTCCGGCTTCACAGGTGCCCCTGGAGGTGCCCTGCAACCTGACCCACACTGCTGAAACCTACAAGGCTCCCAGGGCAGGAAGCCACACCCAGCCCTGTGCCCCAAAGGTCTGAGGAACCCTCCGACACCAGGGTCCCCGACCCTGATAGAAGCAGTCCGGTGACACCATCCCATTCCTGAGCTGGTCACCAGCTGAGGAGGCTGTTCCAGGCCCCTATGGTGATGCCCAACTCACAGCATCCCTGGAATCTGCAGCCACCTCTGTGGATGGCAGTGACATCTCCTTCAGCTCACAGAATTCTTCCTCCCGTGAGTTTGGCACAGCCTTCCAGTGTGCGGGGGAAGATGAGGAGGCTGAGGCAGGGGTCACTGTGTCACAGGCAGCCAGGCAGCTGTCCAGGCCACTGACACAGAGGATGCGCTGAGGATCCACCTCCGCTCCCAGCTGGCCCTCTACCAGAAGGTGCTACTGTACCAGCCCTTTGAGCTGGTGGAGCTTCAGGCCCAGCTGAAGCAGAACAGCATCCACGTGGCCACGGGCAAGCTGTGGGACTTACTGGACACCAAGTGCATCACCTTTACCACTGCTGCAGCCCATGAAGAGAGGCTCAAGGGCAATAGGCAGCAGCCTGCAGGCAAGAAGAAAGGGAAGCAGAAATGACAGGGCCACCCCCCACCCCTGCCCCATGGTCTGTGCCCAGCATCAGCAGTCCCTGCGGGCCATCTGCTGGGAGTATGTGGGACATCTGGAACAAGTCAGGCCTCCACAGGCACTCCAGGGCCTCAGGGCCACATCTGCTCTGGGCCTGTGAAAATGATGATGGCACCAACCTGGATCCTCCTCCTCTGGGCCCTGCTTCCTGGGGCAGCATTTGGTGCATGTCACCTGCTGGATCTAGGGCCCAGGTGCCTCCCTCTGTCTGTGACCACAGTGTGTCTCCCTTAACCCAGCATGGCCCCTATGTGTTCCAGAGGAGCAGTGGGCTGCCACCAGCTGGTGGGGATGAGGCCTGATTCTGCCACATCCACCACTTTCTCTGTCCACTAGCCCCAGGCAGGACTGCCCATGAGTTTGTGTCTTGAGCTGGACGTTGTGTTCAGTCTGCCCCAGCTGGCCTGAGCCTGTTTCCTTCTTAGCACTCAGAACAGGCCCAGCCACAATCTGCAGACCAGACATCCACAGGCTCCCTGTGCTGCCATGCCCCCAGGGCAGCCCTTCTGGCCCAGCTGTCCTGCCAAGACACTTGTCATTGTCACTAGTAGTCTCCAAACTAGACAATGTTGCACAAGGGCCCAGCACAACTCTGCAGCCTCCAAAACAAGCATGGTCTTTGTTAGTGGGTTTTATTCACATGGAGTATGGGGGAGGGCTAAAAAAGAAGAAAAGTTTGGGTCTCCACATCCTTGTGAATGTCCTTTTGTGTTTTAAATATGGTGCAGTCTATTTTTTATGATGTACAATAAAAACAAATGGCTTTATTAAAAAAAGAAAGAAAGAAAACAGGAAACACTTCAGGAAGTAGAACTGGGCGAAAACTTTATGAACAAGACCCCAAAAGCACAGGAAATAAGAAAAAAAATAAACAAGTGAGATCATATCAAACTAAAAAGCTTTTATGCAGCAAAAGAAACGGTCAAGAGAGTGAAAACAACCTACAGAATGGGAGAAAATATTCACAAAGTATGCATTCAAAAAGGGATTAATATGCAAAATATACAAGGAACTCAACAGTAAAAAAACAAGTAACCCAATTAAAAAATGGGCAAAGGAGCTGAATAAGCATTTCTCAAAGGAAGCTATACGAATGACCAACAGACACATGAAAAAATGCTCAGCACCACTAAGCATCAGGGAAATGCAAATCAAACCACATTGAGTTATCATCTCATGCCAGTAAGACTGGCTGTTATCAAAAAGACAGAATAACAAATGCTGGCGAGGATGCAGAGAAAAGGGGAACCCTCCTACATTGCTGGTGGGACTGTAAATTAGTGCAGCCATGGCGGAAACTGTAAGGACGTTCCTCAAACAACCACAGATAGAATTTCTGTATGATCCAGCAATCCCACTGCTGGGTGTACACCCAAAGGAGTGGAAATCATCATGTTGAAGGGACACGTGCACTCCCATGTTCATCGCAGCTCTATTTACAATAGCTAAGAGTTGGAACCAACCTAAATGTCCATCAATGGACGACTGGATAAGGAAAATGTGGTGTATATACACAATGGAAAACTACTCTCCATAAAATGGAATGAAATTCTGCCATTTGCAGCAACATGGATGAGCTTAGAGAAAATTGTATTAAGTGAGATAAGTCAGGTACAGAAAGAGAAATACTGCATGTCCTTACTCTTAAGAGAGCTGAAAAAACAAACAAAACAACAACAAAAAAGGAAGGATACAACAATCACAATGATACATTGAACTTTCAAAAGGAGAGAACAGAACTGAGGCCACCAGAGGAGGGGAAGTGGGGGGGGGGGGTAAGGAGAAAGTGGTAAAGAGCCACAAAAAATGTTTACATTGTGTAATAAGTAAATTAAATAAATAAAAATTAAAAAAAGATAAGAGACACAAGTGTCAATAAAAAAAGAAACAGGAGTTGATATAAACAGGGTAATATAAACAAAGTTCCTTTTTACCAATAAACATTAGGCTAAATGCAAAAAACACAAAAAATTTAAAAAATAAAATGGATTACTTCTTAAGTTTTACCATTTAAGGTTACTAAAAGTTAAAAATCCTAATTAATTTATGTAATTAAAACTACTAAAAATAGAAAAACAATCCTGTATATAAGATGTAGAGGAAAAATAAACTGTGTTGTTAAAAAGGAGTTACTGTTATCTAAATTCAAAAGTTATTGAAGATTATTTCAAAAAGTAAATTTAAAATGAAAAGAAAAACAAGATAGAAAGGAACCTATAGTTAAGAAAGAGATATATAAGAAAAAAATATGGGTATAAAGACATATTTTTGGTAGGAAGGTTAAAAGGAGTAATTTTGTATAAAAGAATATTGTGTAGTAAATTTTTGTCCTGAAGTAAAATGACTGGTTATTTAAAAAAGAGAAAATATAGGAGAAACAGAAAGTCTAAGCATGTCATAGAAATGTCTGAGTAAGTCATAAGGAAGGTTTGTAAAGGGTAAATTTATGAAAAAATTAGAAAAATTGGCTAAAATTAGAAGGGAATTACTCATCGTTTTTTTAAAAATTGAGCATTGATGTCAAAATTACACTGATGCAAAGGAAGAAGTTGCTCGTCTGTGTTGGAACAATAGGGTTTTCTTGAAGCACTGAACTTCCCATAAGAGAAAACTGTGAGAGATTTTCATGTTTTAGGTAACTGGAGTGGGAAACCAACTCTGTGTTTTATCAAGATAATTTCTTGTGCTTTGGGCCCTCAAAATCTTTTGTCACTCTGGTTTGATTTTATAATAATGTATGATCTATTTAATGAAGTGTTTTAAACTTTGTTATTTGGCAAACTTCTCAAAATCAAATTCTCGAAAAATTAAGTTTCTTCGACTCAAACTAACTTTGAGATGTTCCAAGGGCCCTGGACCTTCCCAAAGGATCTATAAGAAAGAGAGATTAAAACTAATTGGGTTTATCTGGTGGATTAAATTATACAGAAAACATTATTGAAACAGGAAGTGATGCCTGACCTTCTCTGAGTTATACGGATGTTATTAACATGTGTTCCAAACTGGATAAGGTTTTTAGAAATCTGATGTCATGTTATAAATGCTGTCAGTCATAATTTTGGTTATTTTAAATTGTTGTATACCACAAAAATAACCAAATTCTAATTTGCTCAACTCTCATCAGATCTTTTGGCCGTTTTAAATCTTGTTGTCCACAGTTAATTGCTTCACTTTTATGCCTTTTTGCAAAGCTCTTTGTAAGCAATTGTCGTTTTAAAATGGACCATCAAGGAAGTTCATGGAATGAAAAGAACTCTGACAAGTACAGGTTTCTAATAATTTTGAGTTCGTACTGTTGGACTGAATTTCTAAAACTCCAATGAAAAAAAACTGATGAATTTGTGAAACTGCTAACCAAGACCAGATAGAGCAACAATTAAGTACATGAGTTTGAATTGGTAAAGAATGATAAGTTTTATGGCTTCTTTGTTTTGAAACATTGCTGTTTTTTTAAATGCATTGTTTTCCAGATTTAAGAAAAAAAACTCAAGCTATTTATAGCTTGCAGGAATTTGGTAAAACATACTTTTGTAAATACAAATTGAAACATTTGTTTTTCCTCCCTATCTGATCCCTCCAGAATTTGGAAACTATTTGTGAGTATTCTTAATTTTATGGCAAATGGTTATTTACATAAGTTCAATGAGAATTGATTCTACTTAACAGTATATGATTGGAAACATTGCTTATATTATTCCTGCTGGTTTTATGTAAATAACCAGGCAAATTGGTTTTACCATGATTATTTTTGGAAAAAAATAGAGATGCCTGTAGAGAGAAAAATTTTTGTCTCAAGAGAAAACTATAGTTCACCTGTTATTAGATTGTAGACCTGTTTACAGTTTTTGAGTTTTATTATCTAATGTAGACTGGACTGGATTCTGAATTCTTCTAGTGTTCTCTATTATCTGGCTATAACTCTCTGATGAACAAGAACTGCTCTGTTCCTGAAGATGTATAAGCTGAAGCTGGACAACTCAGTGTAAATTTCAAGGGGGGTGGGGGGCAAGTTTCATGCCTGAGGTGTGGGCCATGCCAAGAGTTCACCAAAAATGCCTGCTGCCATAACCAGAGACTTTCAGACTGTAAACCAGGATGAGAAATTGTTGGCTTCGTGCTGTGGAGTTTTTTTCCCCAGTAGCTTCTGTGATAAGTTGCAAGTTGCCACTCTCTGCTTCGACCCAGTCTCCGATGCTAGATTCCCTACTAACTTAACAGGGAGGCTTCGCCTATCGTGAAACTACCCTTAAAAATCTGACTACGACTTTGGAAGGGTTATTTCAAACCACTGCACCTGCTCTAACTGACTCACAAACTTCTCTAGACAGCTAGGCTCTATGGTGATAAATAATAGAAGAGCCCTAGACTATCTCTTATATGAACAAGGAAGAACATGTGCCATTAAAAACACTACCTGTTGTACCTGGATTGATTCCTCTAGCCAAGTAGAACTAGATGTTAAGCATATTTATGAACAAGCATCTTGGTAACATAAATTTAATAGCCCTACTACTCAACAAATTGGGGATTCCATTAAAACTGTTATGCCCCCTAAGAATATTTTTCTCATTATCTGATGAAATAGGGACCTTATTTGAGACTATGTTACAATATGATTTATTCATGTTATTAGTCAGTTTTCTCTGTTTTATAGCCTACAAAGTTACACTGTTATGTATTACTAAATGCTTGACTCCTAAGAAGAGAGCTCTTAACAATCAACGTTCCTTATACTTCTCTCCTCCTGAAGCTTCCTCCAAGGGACTAGATGGACCCCAGGCAGCAGCCATGCACCTGGACATTGAAGGATTTGATTAATAATGTCATTCCCCAGAATCAATTGATGGTGATGCCTTGACATGCCATTGATTGAAAGGGATGAATTAATGAAAAAAGAGGACAGGAAAAGAGAATAAAAGAAAAAAGAAACACAGTGACTTCATTTTAAAAATAATTAATTAATTTGTTCTCATCAGGCCCAAGAAGTTGAACTTCCATTAGAATTCATTGACAAACTCTTTACAGGAAATTTGTTATCACCAAGATACCCACTACTTAGATAAATGTAGATGTCCTGTTTAGAGAAATCCTGGGAAAACAAGAAGGTTGTTAACCTGTTATATTTTAAACAAATGGGAATTACAAGCTGAGTAGGCTAGATTAGAGAAGCCATCAATACTGTAAAAGGTCCAAGAAACCATATTTCAATATGTCATAGGCAGTTATCCATTCCATTTTTATACAGTGTTTGGAATTTGTTTACAGCTTGGACTTTCCTGAACTTACGCTGTAAAACCTCCTCACTTCTTCTGCTTGTTGGACAGACTTACTTATACTGAGAGGTGGTCTCCCTGGTTTGGAAATCTAAATAGGCTTCCAGTCAAGATGGTGGAATAGACTGTCCCCAGCGTCACTCTCTCCCACAAATCAATTTACAACCATTAAAAAGCAACGACAGCCAAGCTGGGGTCTCTAGAGCTCAGCGGAAGAGGAGGAGAGACCTACAAATCACATGAAGACAGGAGACGCCATGATGAGAGAAAGAAAGGATCACTCCTACCATTTCGAGCCCCGGCCACTTCAAGGCTGGAGCTCGTGAGCACATGGAGCAAGAGATGACAAAAGCCACAGCTGTGCTCTTTGGATGAAGTTGCTCGGAGGAGGCAGGGGAGAAGAGGGCCATGGTGGCCCCCAGGCCAGCAAGATCACTAACAGTGTTCCCATGGACTGACATCGGACTGAGGAGCCACAACAACTGAAAAAAGGAGCCAGGCAGAGGCCAGTGAGTCATTGCAAGGGACCAACGCACCGTTCCATGGGAAGTGTTTGGAGTGTGGGTGGTGAGGGTGATGGGCCCACCAGGGGAACATTGGGGCACAACACGGACAGATGATCTGTTCCCCAATCAGCGCAGGATCACTTGGTGGAGACCGGTCAGGAATATAGAACTGCTGGGGGTGCAATCTGATGAAAAGACTCAGGCCCAGATCAGAGTTTCTACATAATCGAGGTGTACCAGACCTCACAAGACCCAGAAGTCAACAATTAAAACCTGAGCTGCACAAAAAGCCTTCCCCAGGAAATCAGCAGCAAAGCAGCAATTTAGCTCAACTCCAGGACTCAAGTGCTGGTCCCCCCTGACCCCCATTTTAGAAGTAAGTAAAGGACAACAAATTAGTTCCAGTGTGGAGTTTAAGTGATGGGAACAGTGAATAATCCAACACAGACCTGAAAGAAAAAACAAAATACCCACAGTTCAGAGACAAAGTTTGATATTAACTAGTAAATGTCTAACACCACCAAAGAACATCTACAAACCTAGAAGGACTGGAAGCCCCCCGGGCTCCCAAGCCAGAATGGAGGAGGACTGGGGGCCACAGCCATGTCCCCTGACATCTGTAACAGCCCAGCAGTGACCACCAGGCCATTGCAGGAAGTGCCCAGGCCCCCAAGGGCCTTGGCTACAACCCCCAACACCCACAACCAGGCCAGCGGCAACCACCAGGACACCACAAGAAGCTCCCAGGACCCTGGGGTGGTGGGGGCCGAGGGCTTCAGCCACAACCCCTTGACATCTGGACCCAGCTCAGCAATGAGCAAGTCACTGCTGGAAGCCCCCTTATCTCCCCTACAGGAATGAGGGGGGTGCCACGGGCCTCAACCACACCCCGCTTCCTTCCTCCTCCTCCCACCCTATTTCCTTTCTCCTTCCCTTCTCCCACCCAACTGCTCCGCAACAACATCTTAGAATGTAAAAAAAAATAGTAATATTAATTAAAAATAAAAAAACTTTAAAAAAAAAGTACACACTGGTCAAACTTCCTAAAAAAAAAAGAAAGAAAAGAAAAGAAAACGTAAATAAAAGTCTGATTTAAATTCCCTTACAGACTGAAGTGTTTGCTTGGACAAACATCAAAAAACAAACAAACAAAAGATTTAATGTATTCTCAACTTGCCTTCAGTGAGAATCAAATAGGTTCTTCTTGAGTCAAATGAAGGGTTATGAGGATTATAACGGTCCCTTCTAGAAATCAAATTTTTCTTTCTTTTGCCCCAAGACATGGTTTCCAACATTTAGGTGCTTACTTTTGCTGTAGACTATTTTAAAATGACAGAGATTTGTGTAAGGAAAGGGAAGAATGTAATTAAATCGGGTGAGGAGTGTGCTATTTAAATCTCTTTAACAGGAAATCTGCTGAGTTTAGTCATGTACCATGAGAAGCTGATAATAGAGGTAGAAAATACTAGGTAGGTTGTAGGAAGTTTGCCTTTGAATCAGATGGAGGCAGAACAGCTCTTCCTCCTTAGACTAATTAATGATGCAATTCTCCATAGTGCCCTGTGTGTTTTGAGGAGGTGGAGGGTGATTAAATGATTTATGTGTTTAATTTCCCTCAGTGCTTAGAAGGCTGCTGTCCTGCACTCTGAACACAGGGAAATTGATTAAAATAACAATTGTGGAGCTCACAACCACTAGCAATCAGCAATGAGGAGCTGTTTTCCTCTCTTGGAATTAGAATCATGCTGCCTCCCAGCTGCCTGGGGTCATCTCCTAGGCCCTTGGGGACCAGTGTGGAATTTTCAAAGCTAACAAGATTTGACCTTAGCTAACAAGGTCAGTTGAAAAAGAAACAAATTCTACAGGGTCCAAAGAGCAGAGCAAAGCTTGTGTCTTATTGGTCTTTGCTTTGCTCCTGCTCTGTAGGGACTCTAGTTCTTAGATAAATACATTTGTAATCATATAAAAATTAACAAATATTTATTGAAATGATGGGGGTGCTGTGGGAAGATATGGTTCCTGTGTGGAGCTGAGGGGACAGGAGTCACAGGGAATGGCAGAAGAGGGAGAGAACTTTGGTTTGGGAGGCGATGTTGTACAGTAGAAGGTCACAGGTGTGGAACTAGTAGGCCTTGCCGCTTATTAACTTCTGTGATCGTGAGCATGACTTTTCCCTCTGAGCCACAGCTTCCTTGTTTGCACACTCGGGATAACAGTAATGTCTACCACACAATGCCGCATGCAAGAGAGAGACATGCAAAGGCCTGGTGCAGAGTAAAAGCTTAGTAAGTTGTTGACTTGATCAACATTGCTGATTGTGGATGACAAAAGTGGGGAGCTTTGGCCTGAACTCTCAGAAGAGGAGACTTGGAGTGAGATGAGAAAAGGTGGCATTGGGATGGGCACCACATCAACTGACAAGCCAGAAACAGGAAAAGAAAAGGGGTTAGTTCTGTTTCCACTGCAACTGGTCTGACTCCAGTTGCGTGTTCTAAAATTCAGTTCATACATTAAGTTCCCGGAGCAAGCACAGACTTCACAGGTGAAGAGCAACGTCCTCCACAAGTCTGTACTCACTTCAGATGTCAGCTGCACTTCAGGCGACCCAGGACAACCCTGACCAACTGGCTATAAGTTTGGGGTTTCAACAACCCTCTCAGGTTCAATAATTCACTAGGATGACTTACAGAACTCACCAAAAGCATTATCCTTATGATTGCACTTTTATTATACAGGATGCACATAGGACAAGGTCTGGAAGGGTCTTGGATGCAAAGCTTGCATGCTCTTTCTCCATGGAGTCAGGGTGAACCCCTTTCCCTCACATCAGTGTGTTCACCCACCAGGAAGCTCCACCAAGCCTCAGTATCCAGAGTTTTCACTGGGGTTTTATTACACAGGCATTATTGATTACATCATTGGCCATGGGACTGAAGTCAATCCCCAGTTCTCTTCCCCACCCTAGGAGGTCAGGTGACTGAGAGTCCCAACTCTGTAATCCTGTGTTTGATGTTTCCAGTGACCAGCCCCTATCCTGATGCTATCCAGGGACCCAAAGTGAGTCACCTCATTAGCATAATAAAGATACTCCTGTCATTTGGGAAATTCCAAGGGCTTTCGAAGCTCTGTACAAGAAACCAGAGATATGTTCTTTATTACAAATTATTGAGTGTCAATATATAATTTATTATACACCAGATATATTCTTTATCATACTGTAGCGTTGGAGATTGAAGAACTGGGCTTTAGTCCCACCTGGTTTGGACAGGACATACCTCGATTTGTTTGTCCACCTGGGTTTCAATATCTTCCTCTGCAAATGAAAGTATTGCACTATTACCTTTAAAAGTCTGATTCAGCAACGAAACGAATGTACATGTAGGAAAAAAAACACTGGAAGGACAGAAATCAAAATGATTAGTGGTGGAAGAATTCTTGTTCCTTATTTCTGTAATATAATCTCTATATTTTTTATACTTTTAAAATACTTAAAATGTCTTTTGATTCTATAATACAAAAACTCCACAACTTTTAAGAAATCAAAGTATATAATTTACATGTTTAAAATGCACAGATTTTAATGATAGAGTTGGATGAATTTTGATAAATGTATACACCCATGTAATCCAACAGTCAAATCAAGATGTAAAACACTTCCATTATCCTGCAAGTTTTCTTTGTACCTTTCTAGTCTATCCCACCCACACCAGAGCCAGCTCTACTCTGATTTTTAATACCACCTGTGAGATTTGTCTATTCATAAATTTGACCTAAGTGGAATCCCACAGTATGTACTCTGTGATATCTCCTTCTTTGTCTCAGCAAATTGTTTTGAGATACATCCATGTTGTATCAGAAGTCCATCCTTTTTTATTGCTGTGTGATATTCCATTGTTTGACTGTACCACAGTTTTGTTATCAGTTCTCCTGTTGATGGACATTTGCGTTGGTTCCACAATGGGGCTATTATGAATAAAGTTGCTATAAACATTCTTGTACAAGTGTTTTTGTGGACATAGGCCTTTATTTCTCCTGGATATATACCCAGGAGTTGAATTATCTGGTAATAAGTGTATGCTGAATTTTTTAAGTAACTGCAAAACAGCTCTCCAAAGTGACTGTCCCACCTGCCATTCCCACCAGCAATGCATGAGGGTTCTGGTTGCTCTCCCTTCTCAGCAACACTTGGTATTGCCAGACCTTAATTTTAGGTACTCTAGTGAATGTGAGGTGATATTTGTGGTATTAGTTTGTATTTTTTTGATGACTCATCATGTCGAGTATCTTTTCATTTGCTTTTTGGACCTCATATTTCCTTTCGCAAAAATTCTGTTCTGGTTATTTGTACATTTTTTTTAATTGAAAAAAATGCTTAACTTCTTACAGGTGTTCTCATATCAGCTTTCTCACTTTATACTCCTACAAAGCCTGAGAGGTGGGTGGCTCAGCACTATCCCTTGTTACATCTGAGGATGCTGAGGTTCACAGAATTTTCAGAGAATGCTTCACGGCCCGATGATACAATGGCTGGAACTAAAGGTTGGGACCTTCTCATCCTGTTCTCTCCTGATCCTGCTTTTCTTCTCCATGAAAGGCTGTGGTGCTGGGCAGACAACAGGCAAAAGGGCCCAAGTAATATACCTGCAACTTCTACCTCGTGTGAGCAAGCATGGGAAGGGGACATCCTTGCTCCTCCAATCAGCCTTTGGTGGAACCGCTGGAAGTGCCTGCCTCATACCAACCAACATGACGGACCTAGTGAGACCAAAATGGAGAATACTCTTTAGCAGCTGCTTGGCTGCCCCTCACACAAAATAGTGGGCAAAACTCTGCTGCTAAGTTCCTCAACATAGCTTTCAGCTCAATCCTGGGATCATATGGCCACCAAATGATGTTAGCTTCTCTGGACCAAAGTGGGGGAAGGCAGTCCTGGCATCTTCAGAGTGGGTGCCCAGCTCTACCACACTCCTCACGTGGAAGGAGAACATATTTCACACCTCTACATGAAGTGCACACACCTGCAGTTCTTGGAAAATGGCCACTTCATTCAAACAAGGGAACAAATCTCTAGATGATCGCTGTTGTATCATTGCCTCCAGCCACTCCCTTTTCCCTGCCCACCCCACTCTCCCCCTCTCTGCATCCCTTGACCCTGATTGCTGCCTGGACTCCAAAGATGGATCATTTACTTTAATTAACTTTTATTGATCCTCTACTTTAGGCTCAGAAGAGTTGTGGTTACTTCCACTTACATTATTTCATCATCTTGTTTTATATGTTTGTCCTTTTAAAATGTACCTGCCTACATCTCATGTGTAATAGGTTATTCTTATCATGATTAAAGTAGAGATTCTTAAGGAGATTTTATAGTAGAGGTTCCCATAAGGATCTATTCTCCTATGCTAACATGTGTTACCTAGAGAAAAAGGATACATCTTTTTGGGAAACATGAGCATTTCACTGTGACATACTGGAGATGATTCCTTAATCCTCTTGTTTAGCTTAGGGGGATGCTTCTAAACAGGGCAATTCTAAGCAGTAGCCTAGAAACCTATATCTCTGTGGTCTTGCTTCTGGACTGTGGAATGTCCCACATCTAAAATGTCCTCATCTGTAAATGTCGGGGTGGAGGGTGGTGGAGGAAGAGAAGGGGCAGAGAACACCAGACCAGGATTGATGTGAGCGTCAGCCACAAAACAGAGAAGGAGCTAGGTGCAGAGTCAGTCCTATGCAGTGCCCGTGACCTTTACCAGTGTGAGTGTTCTGTAGGTGTTTGGTGAACTGAGTGGAAGAGTGGTCAGTGCTGTTTCAGGGGAATGGGATCTTCTCTGTCAGCAGCTACCTCATGTGCCTGTGCTTAGTGGAGGACACAATAAACCCAATTACTTCTGTTTTACTCATTTAAATTTTTTATTTAAATTTTTTAAAAATAAGGGATAACTTACATGCAGCAAAGTTCACAAATTTTAAGTGTTCAGCTCAATGAATTTTTCTGCATATACACCTGTGTAACCCATCACCCAGATCAACATCTAGAGCATTTGCAACACCCCAAAAGGTGCTCTCATTTCCTCCCAGGCAATATTCTGCAAAGGAAACCACTGCTCTGTCCTCATATGTGAACTTCATGTATATGGAATTATGCAGTATGTTCTCTTTTGTTCCCGTTTTCTTTTGCTAAACATTCATCCATGTTAGATGGAGCAATAATATGTTAATTTTCACTCCTGAGTAGTTCTATATAATAGTATGAATATATCCAGATTTATCTATTCTACTATTGATAAATATTTGAGTTGTTTCCAGTTTGAGTTATTACACACAATGCTGCTATAGACACTTTTGTAGATGCCTTTTGGTGAAACTAGGCACTCGTTTCTGTTGGCCATACAGCCAGGAATCATAGGGTAGTTATGTTTAACTTTATAAGAAACTGTAATACAATTTTTGAAGTGTTTGCACCAATTTTTACTCTCAACAGGAACAATTTCAATTGCCTTACATCCTTGCCAACCTTTAGTGTTTTCAGAGTTTTAATTTTAGTCATTCTATATTCTGTTGTATGTACATTATAGTTTTAATTTGTATTTATGTTTAAGACTTTAAAAAATGTTTGCTAAATTATGGTATTCAGAATTAGTATTAAAAACAGAATAACTGAATTAATGTAGTTATTTTAGAATTTCACTTGCTTGGATTTGTAAAGCAGTGCTTGATGGATTGAATGAGATCATCTATTACTCAGGTTTGCAAAAACATAGCAATTAAAGTAATGAACTCCAATATCATTTCCATTTACATTACTACAGGACCCTTTCAGAACCCTCAGTCCCCTGTTGGTATCTAGACCTTTGGAAATCTCATGGGGCTTGTTTTCCCACCATCTATACTATGGACAGAGGAACTCTCTGCAGGGCCACTTAAAAAACATATTCTTAAAAGGCTAATAAGGCAAGAAGGATTGGAATTGAATTATTCAATTGATTCCAGCTAATGATTTTCTGTAGAAAATCTTTGTTTGATTTTGAATAATTACTTGCTTGATTTTGGAATAATGATTTAATATATACATGTCCTGTGCTGAGGGCAAAGAATGATCTTTGGTCTTGAACAGTTATTTAGTTTTTTCATGAGCTTGTATCTTGCAATTTAGATGATTTTGAATTCTTTCTGAGAAGGGACTATAAATGTTTGGTACACTAATGTACAGACTAATATAGCAACTGAGGCATGCCTGACACATAGTAGGAACTCAATAAAACTTTATTAAATAAATGAGTTAAAACTGTTCCCTCTCATGGATATTCATTGCCTAGCACGAAGCTCTGCAAATGACAGGGGACTCAAATGTTTGTGAAAGTAAAAAAGCTGGAAAGAAAGAAGATTGAATTAGTGGAAGGAAAGGAAGAAAAATTAATCCTGGCAAGTTTACCTTTATATAAACAAGGTCTTTTTTATTCTCATAATACATGCTTTCCACAATATACGGTGTCCCACAGACCCCTCAACTCAACATGTTCAAAACTGAACTCACCATATACACTGATCTATAACCAACCTGCAAGACCTCCTTCCCTTATACATCCTCTCAGTTAATACTACCACAAGCCAACACTGGCCCCCAAGCCAGAAAATTAAGAGTAATCCTTAACTCTTCCCTCTTCCTCACCAACCTGTGCATTCATGTATTAGTTCATTCAACAAATATTTACTGAAAGCCTTTTATACACACCTGACTTTGGTCTTGGTGTTAAGGACATGTATTTTGGACAATCTCACACTGATAAGCACTTTTCTTGTTGAAGAACCCAACTATTATCATCTTGATTCCCTAGGCAACAACCTAGCATTTGAGACATGTTCCAGACCGAGAACAAAGGCTGGAAACTCATTGCACAGCTTAATTTTCCATTCATAGAGGATGAGTCAAGGATGACTCATCTGGTAACCACTTCTACTGAATTGCCATGTCTAGCTGAGAGAAATATCTCCATTCACAAAATTCTTCCCTCTTCTTTCTTACTGCTGCCGTAGAGAAAAATCATGTATTTAATCAGATTTTTCAATTGTGTGAGGACTCAGTAACTCAGCTACGGATGGAGTTTGGTGTGGATTGAGAAGATCCGTGATGCCTGCAGGAAGGTCATTCATATATATGCATGAAGTCATGGAACACAGTGACCCAGAGAAAGGATGAGACAATGTGCCACAGATTCAGAAATCTCACTTTCTAGTTATGTCAATGTCAAACTCCAGACAGTGGAAATGATAACAGAATGAGATATCACAAAACATTCAATTTTCTAGTCATCCAATGAGTGGTCATTATGGATAAGGCAAATACAGGCTGTCCTTGGTTTAAAAATATCTGACTCTCCAAAGACTGATACATGCAAAATTTAATTTTGATTAGCCTCTCCCGCTTCCTATGACCACTCTGAAATCCCCTTCACACTCTATCTCAGCCCTCTCCTCCAGCTCCAGATAGTGATCAAGAAGTGGGCTGCTACAAATGCCCGCCTGGCCTAATATTTATTTCTATATACTCCCTTTTTCATTGCCTTCTCCCATTCATGGTGGGTGAGTTTTACATCAAATAATACACTGCTCCTTTGTAAATCCACCTTGAAACATGCCCTTTTCCTCCTTGTTCTCTTATTCTTCTTCCCGTTTCCTCTCTTGCTCCCTCTCCCACTCCCCGTGGTCTAAACGTGAGCCAAAAATACCCTTAATCAAGGTGAGATGAGGAATGCTTGGGTTACACTTCAAGAAAAATGGAAGTGTTTAATGATATCTACTGGGGTCCAAAGACTATAAAAGTCTTTGTCAATTTTCTTTTCCTCTTCTAATAAGTTTTGTTATCAACCATCAACCTTTAAGACCAAAAAAAAAAAAAAAAAAAAAAAAGCCGTGATCATATTCAATATCAGCATTTGGTGCTCTGTTTATGAATACTGAAAAATTATAACTCTGTATTTTTATTGTAAATAAATGACATTTCAGCCACATTGAATGATATAGGCTTTGACAGGGACACAACCACCATTGAGAATATTACCACTAAGAAAAATTTCAATGAGAGTTTCCAACCATCAAACCTGAAGCATCTTTTTGGAACCCTATCTGCAAATTGAGACTTCCAGATTTGGACTTTTCTTTATTTGCTGAGAATACAGTTATCAAAATATTTTTAAAATATGCTTGTTTCCTTGTTAACTCATTAATAATCAGTGATTTTCAAACTATCTGTGGGAAAGACCAAATTATTTTTTCTAATTCATCTTGGGCTGACAACCTTTATAAAATAAAAATATTAAATAAAAAAGACTAAAAATACAAACCTTAATTTTTATTATTGGATTCAAAAGACATTAAATTATTCTGTCAAGTTGTTATAAACATTTTTAAGTGCTCAGTCTCAATGCCTGCACTTACTTTGTCATGAACCTGCAATAGAGCGTGGACTGGCACCAGACCACGGACCATACTCTGAGTAGCTCCGTATCAAATACAATACTGAGCAGTGGATCTAATAATGACCCTAGTTTCAAAGTCATGATACATAAACAATCCATCACTGGCATGTGATATAAAAACATTTGTGAGTTGAGTTTTGTTGATGACAAAATCATAGTTACTGCTAATTCCATTAGAGTGCATTGACTGCGTTCATAACAGAAGGAAACACTAAATTTCAATCACAAGACCATGAAAATAAAGATGTAATTTTTTCCTGTCCAAGTCCACAGGCCCCCTAAATTCTATTTCCAGACCCTCTTGGAATTTCAGATTAGGGCACTCTGCCTTATGCAATGATAGAGGTTGTGAAAATGAGCAAAGGAGGAAAGTAACCTACACTGTGGGGGAGGCTCTCCCCCAAACCTCAGCCTTATTACATCTGGGGTCACAAGATTATAGGTTTAGCCCTGTGGTTCTGACCAGGGGAGGAAACAGCCTGCACATGGAGTCACTCAGGCTCGGGCTCAAGGTAAAGAACTCAGAATATCAGAATTGGATACTGCTGGAAACAGAAGCCCTAGAAGGAAAGGTGAGAGGTGGCAGCCACAGGGGCAGATGGAGGAAGCTGTTGGCCTGAACAACAAGGCTGGTCAGCTTCCTTGGCCTCTGCAAGGATCAGAAGGGCAGGAGGGCCTGGGATGCCTGTCAAGGCTACAATGGAGACTTCTTTTTTATTTTCAGAATTGTGTTTTTTTAGCATTGTGCTCACCCAGTCTAGAACCATCTCTCCTTGTTTGTGACCCCCCCCCCCCATTAATGCAGGATATCTTGTGCCAAACATGGAGGTAAACATGCCAATTCTCATTCAATGCTAAAAGCCACCCTGTGGAATATGGGATCTCATTATCCCCACTTTACAAGTGGGGAAACAAGTGGAAGGCCACCCAGCTAACCAGAAAGTAAACAGCACTTCTGGGACTTCAGTCAGGACCTTCTGAAGGCAGAGCCTGTGAGGACTGTGTGCCATTTATGTGTCAAATTCATGATTCACTTAGAGCAATATGGCAAGTTCTCCTAAGCATGCTCAGGAGAATTAGATCTACTAGTTGGGAAGTACATGGAAAAAATAATCTTACATTTTCAACATTTTTTGTATAGTTTGCATTTTACACTAACCCACATTTTATTTTACTTTATTTTAAGGAAGAAATATCTATATGAGGCAGACAACGTGAGATGGCTGACTGTAGGGTGGCTGTGTGTTGGCATCCAGGTCCCCACTTGGCACTGGAATGTTTCCAAGGGCACATAAGGACTTGGTGTAGTTTAAGATTCTGCAATTGGGGCAAACAGTGCCCCCTACAGGGCTTGAAGCTGCACAGCCACGAAAGAAAGGGGCTACTCAGCCTCCCAGGTCTCTGGCTTTTCCTGTGGTCAAGCTTTGGTGGCAGTTGTGGTGGACAGAGTTTTGTTTCACAGGAAATGGGGTAGTACCTGGAAGTAGCCAACATAAAACTAGAGAACATCAGAGGCAACCAAGACTTAATTCGTGTCAGTAACTTAGCAGGTAGCTCATGGACTACCTTGACAAGTGGGAGACAGAGAAAAAAAGTGAAAGGAAGAAAGGAATGGCCAAGGGCTCCCCTGAAAACACATTGGGGAGTGTCCAACAAGTCAGTGGCTTTAGGGCCAAGCAAAGGCCTTGGGGACAAAGTTCAGGCTCAGTTCCCCCAAATATGAGAATTTAGATAGTCACTGCCTATTTGATACTCAGATCCACGTTTGTGGATGGGGAACTGTTGAGAAGATTAAAGTGGAAGAACTGTGTCTTTATGTTTAGGTTTTATTATGATTGTCAATAGATAAAGCACAGCCTGGTTTCTGCCCTCTTTTTCTCACTGACCGTCAGGAGCAGGCATGGTTGTTCTCTGTAAAGTCTTCAAGGTTCTCATTGTAAGGTGCTAGGAACTCACATGACTACAAAAGCTTGATTTCAGAAGAAGCTGTTGTCCTCCATCTGGGAAACCATCTGGTTTAAGAAGTTTAAGAAGACTCTTACAACTGAACACGAAGGGGTGACATCATGGACAAAAAACAGGAACAAGACAAGGATGCCTGCTTTTGCTGCTGCTATTCAACATTGTACTGAACGTCCTATCCAGAGAAATTAGGCAAGAAAGAGAAATAAAGTGTATGCATATCGGAAAGGAAGAAATAAAGCTATCTTTATTTGCATATATATGATCCTATTATAGAAAATCCCAAGGAAGCTAAAAAAAAAAAAAAAAAAGCTACTAGAGGTAATAAGCAAATTCAGACAAGTTACAAGGTACAAAATCAACTCTCAGAAATCATGTGTGTTTCAATATACTAGCAATAAACAATTCAGACAGGAATTTTTTGCTGTATTTAATTGCTTTATTCTATTGTACAATGCATTTTCTTTTCCCAAGAATCTTTAATGTTACGCACCTTTTAGTGTGCTTATTTCAATTTCTACAGTCTCTTTGATGAGGTTTCTGTTAGTGTATTTGCCCAGTTTTTTAATTGGAGAGTGCTTTCTTATTGTTTAGTTTTACTGCTCTTTTTATACTTTCTTGCAAGTTATTTTTCAGATATGTGTTTTGCCAAATATTGTCTCAAAATCTGAGGCTTGTGTTTTCACTCTTTGAACAGTGCGTTCTACCCAGTGAATATTTTTAATTCAGTAAAGTCTACATTACCAATAATTTTCCATGGATTGTGCTCTTGGTGTTGTATAAAAAAAACCTAATCACCAAACTAAATTCACATAGATTTTTCTCCTACATTTTCCACCATGATCTGTATAGTTTTGCAATTTATATTTAAGTCTATTAAATGTTTTGAATGAATTTATGTGTAAAGGGCAAAGTTTGTGTCTTTGTTCATTTATTTCCATATGATCATCCATTTATATCATCACCATTTGTTGAAAAGACTAACTTTTCTGCATTGACTGTGTTTTCTCATTTGACCAAGATCAGTTGACTGTATTTGCATGTGTCTCTGTTAATGTTCCATTTAACTATGTGTCGATTCTTTCTCCATTATGATGCTCCTTTGATTACTGCAGTTTTACAATAAATCTTAAAATCAGGAAGTTTGTATTGTTCAACTTTGTTCTTCAGTATTGCCTTGACTACTCCAGGTTTAAAAATGGTTTTCTGATATCTGCAAAATAGCTTCTTTAAATTTTTATTGAGATTGCACTGAATATGTAAATCAACATAGAAAGAATTGACATCTTAATAATATTGTGTCTTTTGACTATGAACAAGGAATACACCTTCATTGATATAGACATATATTTTGAGTTTGGCTGGTACATATATATTTTATTTTTTCAACAGTATTTTGTAGTTTTCTTTGCACAAACATGAAAGCATTATGTTGGATTTGTACTTTAGGATTTTCTTTTTTCTTTTTTTTGGCTTATTATAAGGGGTATTGTTTTCTTTCAAATAGCAATTGATCATTAGTGGTATATAGAGTAGCAGTAGATTTTTGTATATTTGCATCGTACTTGGCTTCTTTTTTTTTTATTATGGTCTTTCTTGCTTGCTTGCTTGCTTTCTTAGCACTCATTTATGAGTGAGGACATGTAGTATTTCTCTTTCTGTGTCTGGCTTATTTCACTTAACATAGTTTTCTCCAAGCTCATCCATGTTGCTGCGAATGGCAGAGTAGTATTCCATTGTGTATAAATATCACATTTTCCTTATCCAGTCATTCAGCTATGGACATTTAGATTGATTCCATACCATACCTTGGCTATTGTAAATAGAGCTGCAATGAACGTGTGAGTGCAGGTATCCCTTCAACATGATGATTTCCATTCTTTTGGGTACATACCCGGAAGAAGGATTGCTGGATCATATGGTAGTTAAATCTGCAGTTCTTTGAGAAACCTTCATATTGTTATCCATAATGGCTGTACTATTTTACAGTTACACCAAGAGTGTGGAGTTCTCCTTTCTCCACGTCCTCATCCGCATTTGTTGTTCTCAGTCTTTTTATTAATGGCCAGTGTAACTGGGGTGAGATGACATCTCAATGTGGTTTTGGTTTGCATTTCCCTCATGTTTAGTGATGTTGAGCATTTTTTTTATGTACCTGTTGGCCATTTGTATGTATTCCTTTGAGAAATGTCTATTCAGCTTCTTTGCCCATTTTTAAGTTGGGTTATTTGCTTTTTTTACTGTGCAGTTGCTTGAGTTCCTTGTATATTCTGGATATTAATACCTTGTCAGATGTATAGTTTGCAAATATTTTTTCCTATTCTGTAGGATGTCTTTCCACTCTGTGGATTGTTTCCTTTGCTATGCAGAAGTTTTTAGTTTGATATAATCCCATTTGTTTATCTTTTCTTCCATTGCTTGTGCTTTTAGTATCTTGTACATAAAGTCTTTGCCCATTCGTATTTCCTGAAGTGTTTCCCTTAGGTTTTATTTTAGTAGTTTTATGGATTCAGATCTTATACTTACATCTGTAATCCATTTTGAATTGATTTTGGTATGTGGCAAGAGGTACAGGTCTAGTTTCATTCTTCTGCATATGGATGTACAATTTTCCCAGCACCATTTATTGAAGAGGTAGTCTTTTCCCCAATGTATGTTCTTGTTGCCTTTGTCAAAGATCAGTTGGCTGTAAGTATGTGAGTTGATTTTGGAGTTCTCTCTTCTGTTCAATTGGTCTGAGTGTCTGTTTTTATGCCAGTACCATGCTGTTTTGGTTATTATAGCTTTGCAGTATAATTTGAAGTCAGGTAGTGTTATGCCTCTGGCTTTATTTTTTCTGCTCAGTATTGCTTTAGCTATTTGGGCCTCCTGTTGTTCCATATGAATGGCAGTATCTTTTTTTTTCTATTTCTGTGAAGAATGCCATTGGTATTTTGATGGGAATTGCATTGAATTTGTAGATTGCTTTGGGGAGTATGGACATTTTCATAATGTTAATTCTTCCAATTGAAGAGCATGGAATGTCTTTCCACTTTTTTGTGTCCTCTTTGATTTCTTTTACTAGTGTTTTGCAGTTCTTGTAGTAGAGAACTTTCACCTCCTTGATTAAACTGATTCCTAGGGGGTGTGTGTGTGTGTGTGTGTGTGTCTATTGTTAATGGGCTTGCTTTCTTGATTTTTTTTCCTGCTAGTTTTTTATTTGAGTATAAAAACACTACTGCTTTTTGCATGTTGATTTTGTATCCTGAAACATTACTGAAATTGTTTATCAGCTCTAAGAGCTTTTTGGTAGAGTATTTAGGTTTCTCTCTGTATAGGATCATGTAATCTTCAAACAGGGACAGTTTGACTTTATCCTTCCCAATCTGGATGAGCTTTATTTCTTTCTCTTGCTTGATTCCTCTGGCTAATACTTCCAATTCTATGTTAAATAAGACTGGTGAGAGTGGGCATCCTTTTCTTCTTTCTGTTCTTAAGGGAAAAGCTGAAACCTGAATCAACCCATTCAGGATGATATTGGCGATTGGTTTGTCATATATGGCTTTTATTGTGTTGAGATACTTTTCTTCTATACCTAATTTGCTGAGAGCCTTTATCATGAAGGGATGTTGAATTTTGTCAAATGCTTTTCTCTGTGTCTATTGAGATAATTATATGGTCTTTGTCCTTGATTTTGTTGATGTGGTGTATCACATTTATTGACTTGTGTATGTTGAACCATCCCTGCATCCCTGGGATGAATCCCACTTGATTGTGGTGTATAATTTTTTTGATGTGTTGCCATATTCTGATTGCTAATATTTTGTTGAGGATTTTTGCATCTGTGTTCATCAGAGATATTGGTGAGTAGTTTTCTTTTTTGTTGTATCTTTGTCTGGTTTGGTATTAGGGTGATGCTGGCCTCATAGAATGAGTTTGGGAGAATGGCCTCTATTTAAATTTTTTTGGAAAAGTTTGAAAAGAATTGATATTAATTCCTCTTTAGAAGTTTGGCAGAATTCATCAATAAAGCCATCTAGCCCTGGGCTTTTATTTATTGGGCTACTGCTGATTACTACTTCAATCTCTTTGCTTGTTATTGGTCTGTTCAGGTTTTCCATTTCTTCTTGGTTCAGTCTCGGTAATTTGTATGTGTCCAAAAATTTATCTATTTCCTCCAGGTTTTCAGATTTGTTAGTGCATAGTTGTTTATAATAGTCTCTAATGATTCTTTGTATTTCTGTGGCATCAGTTATAATGTCTCCTTTTTCATTTCTGATTTTTGTTATTTGGGCCTTTTCTCTTCTTTTTTTAGTTAGCTTAGCTAATGGTTTGTCTATTTTATTTATCTTCTCAAAAAAACCCAACTTTTTGATTCATTGGTCTTTTGTATCATTTGGGGGGATCTTTATTTCATTGACTTCTGCTCTGATCTTAATTATTTCTTTCCATCTACTAATTTCAGGATTAGATTGTTCTTGTTTTTCTAGTTCTTTGAGCTGTAACATTAGGTCATTTATTTGAAGTCTTTCTGTTCTTTTGATGTAAGCGTTTATTGCAGTAAACTTCCCTGTTAGTACTGCTTTTGCAGTATCTCACAGGTTTTGGTAAGATGTGTCTTTATTTTCATTAGTTTCACAAATTTTTTTGATTTCCTGATTAATTTCTTCTTGGATGCCTAGGTTGTTCAGGAGTCTGTTGTTTAATTTCCATTTATTTGTATTGTTTCCAGAGTTTCTCTTGTTATTGATTTCCAGTTCTAATCCATTGTGGTCTGAAAAGTTATTTGAAATGATTTCAATTTGTTTAAATTTGCTGAGACTTGATTTGTGACCTAACATGTGGTCTATCCTGGAGAATGTTTCATGTGCTGATGAGAAGAATATATGTTATGTAGTGGTTAGATGAAATATTCTGTAGATAGCTGCCAGGTCAAATTGGTCTAAAATGTAGTTTAAATTCTGTGTTTCTCTGTTATCTGTTGCCTAGATGATCTTCCAATGCTGAGAGAAGGGTGTTCAGATCCCCCACTACTACCATATGGGGGTCTATCTCTTTCTTTGGGTCTATCTCTTTCTTTAAGTCTAACAGTGTTTGCTTTATATTTTGAGTGCTCCGATGTTGAGTACATACATATTTATGATTGTTATGTCTTTTTGCTGGATAGATACTTTTATCACATATAGTGGCCTTCTTTGTCTCTTTTTACGGTTTTTAGTTTAAAGACTATTTTATCTGACATAAGAATAGCTACTCCTGCTCATTTTTGGTTTCCATTTGTGTGGTATATCTTTTAAAGTAAAGTAAAGTCTCACCCATGTGTGACTTTACAGGTGAGATGAGTATCTTGAAGACAGCATATACTTGGGTCTATCTTTTTAAACCAATCAATCAGTCTGTGTGTCTTGAACAGGGAGTTTAATCCATTTACATTTTTTTTAAGAATAGAAAGGGTTGTTATTGACAGGTATTGTCTTACTTCTGGCATTTTATTGCTTTTTGGTTAGATGTTTTAAATGTCTTTTCTTCTTTTCTTCCCCTTTCATTATTCATCTTCAATAATGTTGGTTTTCTTGAGGTGCTAAGATTTAGTTTCTTTCTCTTTCTCATTTGCATTTTTGTTTTACCACTAGGTTTTGTTCTTCCTTGTGTATTCGTGATAGTGATGATCACTTTTTAGATTCCAGATGCAGGACTCCCTTGAGAATTTCTTGCAGTGCTGGTTGTGTGGTGTTGAACTCCCAGAATTTTTGTTTACCTGGGAAATACACTATTTCTCTCTCATTTCTGAAGTATAGCCTTGCTGAGTATAGAATTCTTAGCTGGCAGTTATTTTTGTTTAATATTTTAAATATATCATCCCTGTTTCTCCTGGCCTGTAGAGTTTCTGTTGAGAAGTCTGCTGTTAGTCTGATGGTGGCTCCTTATAGGTGACTTGACACTATTCTTTTGTTGCTTTTAGGATTCTCTCTGTCTTTGAGCTTTGCAGTATGACTACAATGTGTCTTGAAGAGGATCATTTTGTATTGAATCTGTTTGGGATCTTTGAACTTCCTAGATCTGAAGGTCTGTATCTTTCCCTATACTTGGGAAGTTTTCCATTATTATTTCAATGAATAGGTTTCAATATCTTTTCCTTCCTCATCTCCTTCTGGAACACCTTTGATCCAGATGTTTGTGTGGTTAAGGTTGTCTGCTATCTCTCAGATTTTCTTCATTTTTTTATATTCTTTTTTTACTTTCTTTGTTTTTTTTTTTTTTTTCTTCCTGGGTTATTTTGAAAAGACCATCATCAAGATCTGAAATTCTTTCTTCTGTTTGCATAAGCTGCTGATTAAACTCTCAGTTGTGTTTTTTTATTTCATTGATTGGCTCCTTCAGTTCTAGTAGTTCTGCCACATTCTTTTTTTAAGGTATTAATCTCTTTGTAAATTTCCTCCTTCATATCCTGGACATTTTTTCTCATTTCTTTGTGTGCTCTAATTGAGTCTTCTCTTGTCTCTTTGAGTTTTCTTAAGGTCATTGTTTAGTATTCTTTTTTAGTCTGTTCAATGGTTTCCTGCTTTAAGGGGTTTCGTACTTGAGAATTGCTGTATTCCTTCAGTTGTGTCATATTTTCTTATTTATTTGTATTTCTAGTATCTCTACATTGATGTCTGGTCATCTGGCAGAGCAGTTGTTTCTTCTATTATTCTGAAGCAGGCTTTGAGGAGAAAGATCTCTTCCTCTATTTGCAGGCTCTGCTGGTGACTCTCCTTGTATCAATGCAGTTGGGTGTATGGTGGGCTGCCTGCAGGGTGGTCCTGGCTGCTGCTGTGAAGGTGAGCCATCCTTGCAGCAGCAGTAGCTGTGGCAGTGGCTGTGGTAGCCTCCTAAGTGGAAGCAGTATTTGTGGTACACTCTTGTCTTCTGTTCAGGTGGTGGGAGGTTGACAAGGGATTCCTTCTGAGTCCCCAGTCATCAAAAACCCTCTCACCTTCTGTTCAGGTAGGAGGAGGACTACCCAGGTCTCCTGCCTGGGTCCCCTATAGCAGGAGGCTCTCTTGCTTTCTGTTTGTGTGTTGTGAGGGCTGCCTGGGTTCCAGAAAGAAAATTTAAAAAAGCAATTCTATTTATAATATTATCAGAAAGAATAAAATACCCAAGAATAAATTTAACCAAGGAAGTGTATCACTTGTAAGGTGAAAATAATAAAACATTGCTGAAAGAAATTAAAGAAGACCTAAATATATGAAAGACATCTTATGTTAATGGATTGGAAAAGTTAACATTGTTAAGATGTCAATACTGCTCAAAAATATCTACAGATTCAATGCAATCAAAATCTTAATGGCTTTTTTTTAAAGAATGGAAAGGCCAATTCTCAAATTCATATGGAATTTCAATGGACTCTAGAAGTATCAGTGAGATTGAAGGTCATTTTAAATTCCCCAACGAGAGAAACAGAGTGAAGAAAGTCTACAGGATATATGGGACACCATCAAGTGAGCTAATAATTGCATTATGGGAGTTTTAGAAGAAGCAGAGATGTGTAAAGGGGTAGAAAGTTTATTTAAAGAAATAATGACAGAAGAAAGAACAGAAAAATCACAGCAAATATAAGTAAATAACAGACTAGAAAAGCAACAACAGAGATCAATAAAACTAAGAATCGGTTTTTAAAAAATAGACATAATTGACAAACTTTCAGCTAGATTAAGAAAAATGTAGAGGACTGAAATAAATAAAGTCAGAAATGAAAGCATGGTTATTACAACTGATACCACAGAAATACACCATAAAACAATGCTAAGAACAATTACACATCGATATATTGGATAACCTAGAAGAAACAGAATAATTCCTAGGAACATGTAACATACCAAAACTGAATCATAAAGATATAGAAAATTTAAACTTACCAAAAATGAGTAAGAAAGTTGAATCAGTAACCAAAAGCCTCTCAATAAAGAAAAGGCCAAAAATAGAAGGCTTCACTGATGAAGTCTACCAAACATTTAAGAAAGAATTAATGCCAGTCCTTCTCAACCTTCTCTGAAAAATTGAAGAGGAAGGAACTCTTCCAAACTCATTTTATGAGGCCAGGAATGCCCTGATACTAAAGTCAGACAAAAACACTACAAGAAAAGAAAACAAGAGGCCAATATTCCTCAACATGTGTGCCAAAATCCTCAACAAAATGCTAGAAACCCAAATTTGACAGTACAGTAAAATGGTCATACACCATGATCAGGTTGGATATATCCCTGGAATCCAGTGATGGTTCAACATACACAAACCAATAAATGTAGTACACCACATCTGTAGATTGAATCCCCCCTCCAAAACTCACTGAAGCTTAATCCCCACTGTAACTGTTGGGGGTGGAAAATGCTACCATGATAATTGAAAGGTGGGGCCTTGAAGAGATGATTAGATTTTGAGAACCATGCCCTAGTAAATGTATTAATAATGGTGGTCATGGGCATCATTGTGTGGGCTTTAAAAAGAAAGCACATGACAGTCTCTCTCTCTCTGCTCCACCATTCTGCCATGCGAGACCCCTGCATCACTGTCACCACCAAGTCCTTCACCAGATGTGTTCCCTGGAATTTGGACTTCCCATCCTCCAAACCATAAGCAATAAATTGTGTTTTCTTACAAATTACCCAGTTCCAGGTATTTTTGTCATAAGTAACAGAAATGGGCTAAGACACCACATTAACAGAAAGAAGAGATAAAATTCACATAATCATCTCAATAAAGGCAGAAAAAGCATTTGATAAAATTTGACACCTTTTTTGACAAAACTACACAGCAAACTGGCATAAAAGGAGTGTATCTCAACATAATAAAGACCATTATGATAAACCCACAACTGACATCATATTTGGTGGTGAAAAGCTGAGAGGTTTTCCTCTCAGTTCAGGAACAAGACAAGGAGGCCTACTTACACCACTTCTATTTAATATAGTACCACAAATCTTAGCCAGAGTGATAGGCAAGAAAAAGAAATAAAAGTCACCTAAATTAGAAAGGAAGAAGTAAAATTATCTCTGTTCAAAGATAACATAATCATGCATATAAAACTCTGAAGACGCCACAAAAATATGTTAGAATTAACAAATTCAGAACTGTGAGAACTAAGTTCTGAATTTTTCTTTCATAAAGAGATTTGTCCAGCATTACTGTTAAATATTGTAACCAAAAAAGTGACCATCCCATTGTCAACGGGTGTGAACAAGAAGAGACCAGAAAATGCCATATACCGGGCAGCCAGGCCTGGAGTCAGCCCAACCTGTGTTTGAATGATTTTGGGTGACTTGGGACAAGTCTTACCCTCTCTGAGCCTACATTTCTTTTCCTGCAACATGGGAGCATGAGAATCAGTTGGTAGTGTTGTTATGAACTGTAGATGAAATAAAGAGGTTGAGGACTTTGTAGGAAATCAATAAATAATATATTTTGTACTGTTATTATTAATAAAAGCAGAAAAAATGCAAACCAGACCAAGTCAGACTCATTGTGTTTCTAATTCTTAGGAGGGAGGACAGGGGCAATACTGGAACCACATTTTGTACTTCTGGTGGCTTGTTGTTTCTCTACACTTAAATATAGAATAAACTACATTAAAAAAACCCAAATTTGGTAATGTTGCAGCATACAAGATCAGCATACAAAAATTAGTTGCATTTATATTCACTCACAAGAAACTGTAAAAAAGGGAATTAAGAAAATCTCACTTACAATAGCATATAAAAATACTTGAGAATAAATGTAACTAAGGAGGTGATCTGTGCATTGAAAACTATAAAACAGTGATGAAAGAAAATGAAGAGCACACAAATAAATGGAAAGGTATGTCAAACTCGTGGATTTGAAGAATTAATAGTGTTAAAATCTCCATAAAATCAAAAAGCATTCTAAAGATTTAATGCAATCCCTATCAAAATTACAATGGCATTTTTCATAGAAATAGAAAAATAAATTCTAAAATTCATATGGAACCATAAGACACCTTGAATATCCAAAGCAATTTTGATCAAGGAGAACAAAGCTAGAGGCATCACATTACCTGATTTCAAAATATTCTACAAAGCTATAGTAATCAAAACAGTATGGTACCCATAAAAACATGCATATAGACTAATGCAACAGAACAGGGGGCCCAGAAATAAATCCATGCATTTACAATCAAATGACCTTTGACAAAGTTACCAAAAATACACAATGGAAAGAGAATGGTCTATTCAACAAATGGTATTGGGAAAACTGGATATTCACATGCAGAAGAGTGAAACTAGACCTCTATCTCTCACCATACACAAAAATCAACTCAAAATGGATTAAAAACCTAAATTTAAGACCTCACACTATGAAACTACTAGAAGAAAACATCACAGAAACACTACATGAAATGGGAACGGGCAGTGCTCTTTTGAACAAGACTGCAAAGGCATAGGCAATGAAAGCAAAAATAGACAAATGGGACTACATCAAACTAAAAAGCTTCTGCACAGCAAGGGACACAATTAACAAAGTAAAACAACTACCTACAGAATGGGAGAAAGTGTTTGAAAACTACACATCAGACAAGGGCTAATATCGAAAATATAGAGAGAAATTCAAACAACTCAACAGCAAAACAAAAACAAAAACAAACACTAACCCCATTAAAAAGGGGAGAAAGGATCTGAACAGACATTTCTCAAAACAAGACATACAAATGGCCAACAGCCACATGAAAAAATGTTCAACGTCACTAGTCTTCAGGGAAATGCAAGCTAAAACCACAATGAGACATCATTTCACCCCAGTTAGAATGGCTATTATCAACAAGACAGAAAATAACAAATGCTGACGAGGATGCAGAGAAAAGAGACCTCTCCTACATTGTTGGTAGGACTGCAAATTAGTACAGCCACTGTGGAAAACAGTATGGAGGTTCCTCAGAGAACTAAAAATAGATCTACTTTAGGACCCAGCTATCCAACTACTGGGTATATATCCAAAGGAAATAAAATCAATATATTGGAAAGACACCTGCACTCCCATGTTCATTGTAACACTATTCACAATAGCTAAGAGATGGAATCAACATAAATCCCCATCAACAGATGAATGATTGTTAAAATTTTTTGATATGCATACACAGTAGAATACTATTCAGCTATAAAAAATAAAATCCTATCATTTGCAGCAACATGAGTGGAACTGGAAACCATCATGTTAAGTGAAGTTAGTCAGGCACAGAAAGAGAAATACCATATGTTTCACTTATATGTGGAAACTAAAAAAGTTGATCTCATAGAAGTAGAGAGTAGAATAGTAGTCCCTAGAGACAGGTAATGGGAAGAGGTAGGAAGGATGGGAAGAGGATCGTCAATGGATACAAAATTGTAGAAAGATGGGAAGACTAAGATCTAGTGTCCTATAGCAATATAGGGAGACTACAGTCTACAACAAATTGCTGTATAACTTCAAGTAGCTAGTTGAGAGGATTTTGAATGTTCTCAACACAAAGAGGTAACAAATGTTTGAGGTGATGAATATGCTAGATACCCTGATATGATCTGATGGATTTTGGATGTGACTGGCACCATTGTGCACACAATGAGCATAAAATAGCCACCAGCCTTGTCTTTCACTCCAGCACCAAGCCCTTCTCCGCTTCCCTTTACGAGAAGCCTCCTGACTTAAACAGAAACCCCTTTTGCTTCTGCAAAGATGCAGTTCTCCACCCTGATCCACATTAGCATAATGACCCTCCTCGATGGTGTCAGCCAGCCCCTGGTGCACTATATAAGCTCTACCACCCCCACACCTTGTGCTGTCCCCTTTTCAGGGCAGCCCCAGGCTGCCTGCCACTTTGAGCACAGCCCAGCAGATTTTCTTCCTTTAATAAAGCTTGAACGGTACCCGGCATCTCAGCTCACTTTCTCTCACGATCATTACACACTGTATAAATGTACCCAAATATCACATTGTACTCCGTAAATATATACAATTAGCAGGGGTCAATTAAAAAAAATAAATTAAAAAGAAAAAAGTTTCAGAGACAGAAGTAGATTAGAGGTTACCCGAAACCGGAGGGAAGGAATAATGACAAGATATTGCTTAGTGGGGACAGAGTTTATGTCTAGGATGACAAAAAGGTTTTGGAAATAGAGGTGGGGTGTGTGTGTGTGTGTGTGTGTGTGTGTGTGTGTGTGTGTGTATAAAACCACAATAAAAAATCAATAAATAAAAACTATATGATCGAGCAATGCCATTTCTGGGTGTATATCCAAAGGAAATTAAATCAGTGTCTCAAAGAGATATTTGCACTCTGGTGTACATTGCAGCGTTATTCACAACAGCCAAGATATAGAATCAACCTAAGTGTCCATCAACAGATGAATGGATTAAAAAATGTGTCACACACACACAGTGGAATATTGTTTAGTCTTTTAAAAGAAGGAAATCCTGCCATTTGGGACAATAAGGATGGAGCTGGAAGATATCAGGCTAGTGAAGTCCCCCAGACACAGAAAGTTTTGCATGATCTCACTCATGTGTAGAATCTAAAAAGGTCAAACTCGCAGAAACAGATAGTAAAATGGTAGTTGCCAGGAGCAGGAGGGTGGGGGAATGGGGTGGTGTTGGTCAAAGGGTATAAAGTTTCAGTTATGCAGGGGCCTGCCCGTGGCTCACTCGGGAGAGTGTGGTGCTGATAACACCAAGGCCACGGGTTTGGATCCTATATAGGGATGGCCGGTCTGCTCACTGGCTGAGCGTGGTGCTGACAACACCAAGTCAAGGGTTAAGATCCCCTTACCGGTCATCTTTAAAAAAAAAAAAAAAAAGTTTTAGTTATGCAGGTTGAAAAAGGACTGGAGATCTATCGTACAGCATGGTAACTACACTTAATAATACTACATTGTATACTGTATACTTGACATTTGCTAGGAAAGTAGATCTTAAATGTTCTCACCACATACACACACACACACACACACACACACACACACACACCCCCAACAAAACAAAACAAAACATAAAATTGGTAACTACATGAAGTGATGTTATATGTTAATTAGCCTGACGATACTAATCATTTCATAATGCACAGTCAGTCCTTCATATCTGAGGGTTCTGCATCCGTGGATTCAATCAAACACAGATCCAAATCATTGGGGGAAAAAAACACCAGTCAGCTGACAAAAAAAAAAAAAAAAAACCTATAAAAAATAATACAAATAAAAAACAATACGGTATAACAGCTATTTACATAGTATTTACAATGTATTAAGTATTATAAATAATCTAGAGATGATTTAAAGAATACAGGAGGATGTGTGTAGGTTATATGCAAATACTAGCCATTCTATATGAGGAACTTGAGCATCTGCCTGTGGCTTTTGGTATCTGGGAGTGGGGAGTGGGGTGGGGGACCTGGAACCAATTCCCCACAGATACTAAGAGACGACTGTATATGTATATCAAAACATCACATTGTGCACAGTAAATATCTATACAATTTTTATTTGTCAATTTTACCTCAATGAAGCTGGGGGAAAAATAAAAAATAAAAATTTTAATTTTATCTTTCAAAATTCACAAAGTGAGTACAAAAGAAATTTAAATAAACTTTCCAATGATGTTTCTTGAAAGTTTGTAGCATTTATACTTCTCAAGTTATTAAAGCTTAAAACTCCACTAATACTTTGGGGGCACTCTATACAAAACCTGACCATGCCTCTCCTCCCCCAGCCCCTTTGGCTCAGTGCTCTTTGGTGCTCCCCAGCTCTGCTCCCCCAATTGCCTCAGGACAAAGTCATGGCTGTCAAGTAGGGAACAACAGGATCTGGCCTCTACCAGCATCTCCAACCCTACCTCCCACCGCCCCTTGCCTCTACTCTCCCTCAACCTCCATAGGTGCTCCACAGATTCCAAGCTGCTTATTGAATCTGGGTCTTTGTTGATTCTATGCTCTTTAACTAAAACACAAGCTCCATGCTCACCTCATCCCCTCCTTTGCAAGTTTCAATGCACATGTCTCTTCCTCCAGATGAGCCTGTCAATGCTCCCTGCCCTCCCATCTGTGTTCCCTCAGCATCCTGTGCACACCTCCTTCTTGGGCTTAACTCTGCCCTGTGATTCTTACTTCATGAGGAAGTTTCTCCTTCTCCACTGTGAGATCTTGAGGAAAGGGCTCAGGAGTGAGAGAGTAAGTGAATGAGAAAAAAAGAAAAAAGACTCGTGAATTAATTCAAGAAGCAAACATCAAAGGTCGTAATAGCAATTGCTGTTGATAATTTGTGTCTTAGAACTGTCTTGACCAACTGGGTATCTGGTCACCGTTCTTCCATCTTCTAGCTTGAGACCTTTGGCAAATCCCTTGATTCTCAATGTCTTTCTTGTCTCTCAAATGATAAAACATCCTAGCCCTGAAGGCATCATAAATTTGGAGCTGCAATCAAATGAAATTAAGGATGTAAACATGCTTTTACAACTTTGGTCTACTCTTACAAGAGGCTATTATTGCAAGTTTCTGAATCACAGTGTAAAAACATACAAGTTGGAAACAAAGGGCTTGGAGATAACGCTGAAATCCTTCTCTTTATGAATAAGGAAGTGAGGTCTAATTGTGAAAAGTCTTACCCAAGATCACATAGTGAGTCAGCCTTAGCACTTTCTGAAACCTGGGGCTCCTGCTCTTTCCAACACCTTATTCTCAGCATATCCCAGTTCAACTTTGGGAGAGGATTGTTTTTCTTTAGCGGGGTCTTCCAACTCTTTTATTTTTTTTCATTCAAATTGGAGAATAGCCATTTTTAAGTGCCCTGGATCTCTATTGATTGAAACCTAACTTTCTGCATGCCTACGCCATGTTCCTGAGTGACATGTACTTGTTTGCATGGGTATTTCATGTGCTAAGAGGCATATGTTAACACAGAAAGCCCGTTAAAGTATCTACTCCAACTGGACCCAGAGACAAGCCAAACTGGGTTGTTTTTTAGGGATATTGTCTTTCCGGGATTAAATTACCATGGCAAGTGGGGCTTTATTGCCTTGGCTCACAAACTGTTCCTCTGGGAGGTCTTCCACAGGCCAGTTGCTCCATAAAACTGTGCTTTTTAATTTTGGGTGAAAGGGTAGAAAGATTCTGTAGAACAAAATGCCAGGCAGGGAAAGAAAGAAATGCAAAATGAAGTTTTCCAGAAGACTGGATTTAAATCTTCTTCAAACATTATGTTACCTCTTCATGGCTTGAAGAGTGTTTTTGTCAGTTAGGTTGGTAGTGGCTGGCATACACTGTGGGAGAGGATTGTGGCCTGTCATCAGGGGGCAGTTCAAGCAGGGGACTTGTATAAGGAAATAGAAGTGTTTCTCTGCCTGCCCAACAGTGGCTAAACTCATAGTTTTGGATTAGATGTGTCTCAGAATTTTAGCCAACCGTGGAATTCCTTGGAACTCAAAATCAAGCTGTCAAAATGTCTTTTCTAAGCATCTGCTATATCTAATCCTGTGTCAGATGATGACAGCAACATTATCATTGTCTCCACGCACATGCCTTCCTATGCCAGTCAGCCCACTGGGCACTTTGCATACATGTGCTAATACTATAACAGCTCTTTGAAGTATGTATTATTAGCCCCATTTTACAGATAAAGTTAGCCTCTCAAAACCAAACAACTTGCAATCGTACAATACGTGGTCTTTTGTACCTGGCTTTTTTCACTAAAAATGTTTTCAGTGTTATAGTGTATCAGTACTTCATTCCTTCTTATTGCCAAATACTATTCAATTGCATGGATATACCCCATTTTTTAAACCCATTGGTCAGTCGATGAACATTTGGTTTGCTTCCACTTTTTGGCTATTGTGAATAATTCTGCTATGACAATTTATGTGCAGTTTTTTTTGTGGGCATACGTTTTTATTTCTTTTGAGCATATCCCTAGGGGTAGAATGGCTGGGCCACATGTAAGTCTATGTTTAATGCTTTGAGGAACTTTCAAACTCTTTTCTAAAGTGGCTGCACTATTTTACAATCTCACCAGCAATAAGTGAGGGTTCCAAATTCTCCACATCTTTGCTAACATTTGTTATGGTCTGCTTTATGTTTCATTTTGTTTTTAGTTTCTGTGGGGGCTGGCTGATGCAGGGATCAGAACCTTTGACTTTGCTGTTACAACACCACACTTTAACCAACTGAACTAACCGGACAGTCTGTGTTTTTGTTGTTGTTGTTATTGTTGGGTTTTTTTTAGTAATAGACATCCTAGTGGGCATCAAGTGATATCTTAATGTAACTTTGAATTGCATTTTCCTAATGGCTAATAATATTGAGCATTTTTCATATGCTTATTGGTCATTTGTATAACTTCTTTAGATAAATGTCTATTCAAATCCTTTGCCCGTTTTCAAATTGGGTTATTTGTCTTTTTATTGTTGAGCTCAGGAATTTTTTTATCTTTTGGATACAGATCCCTTAATGAATACATAATTTGCAAATATTTTCTCCCAATTTGCAAACAAATCCATAGGGACAGAAAGTACTAGGAATTTTTAGGGGGTAAGAGGAAATAAGGAGTGACTGCTAATGGGTATTGTGTTTCTTTCTGTAGTGATGAAAAAGTTCTAAAATTAGTGATGAAGGTTGAACAACTCTGTAAATATAATAAAAATCATTAAATTGTACACTTTATCAGAGTGAATTTTGTGGTATGTGAATTATACCTCCATAAAAGTGCTATTTTTGTTAGACTACAGTCGTCTCCCTATGTTGCAATAGAACACTAGATCTAATTCTTCCTGTCTCTCTATAATTTTGTATTCATGTTGTATTCCATATATATATACAATTATCATGGGTCACTTAAGGAAAAAAAATTTTAATGAAAATAAACTTCAAAGACAGAAGTAGATTAGAGGTTACCAGAAACCGGGGGTGGGAGGGAGGGTAAAGGGGGAAGGAATGATAAGTTATTGCTTAATGGGTACAGTTTATTTTTAGGATGACAAAGAAGTTTTGGAAATAGAGGTGGTGGTCACACAGCATTGTAAATGTAATGAATTCCATGCAATCATATGTTCAAAAATATGTAAAATGGCAATCCTTATGTTATATATCTTTCGCCACAATACTTAAATAAATAAAAGATTTTAAAAAATTGAACAGCTTGGAAGTGTCAGGACTTGGAAGTGTCAAGACAAGAATTCAAGTCTACTGAACTCCAAAGTCCAACTGTGTTACACAGCTGTGGGGAGGGGGGACAGTATTGGACAGGAAGAGTAGAGAAAAAAAGAGAGGTAGAATACACAGACATCAAGCTGCTCAAAAAAGTAATTGTGGAGATGTATTGAGGTGGTGCTCTGCACTTACACATATACCTCCTTTCTCTCAAAAATTCTAAGAAATGACAGAATACATTATTTTTAATAGAAAGAAACACATAAAAATATAGGAAAATAAATATTAAAAATGCCACCAGGAAATCCTAAATAATGCCAGAAATATATGAAACATCCAGCAAAGGAAAGCCCAGGACAAGATGATTTCACTAGTGAATTCTATAATACATTTAAAGAAGAACTAATACCAATCTTTCTTAAACTTTTCAAAAAAATTAGAAAGAAGAGGAATACTCCCAACCTCATTTTATGAGGCCAGCATCACCCTGATACTAAAGCCATAAAAAGATAACATAAGAAAAGAAAACTACAGGCCAATAGCACTGATGAACATAGATGCAAAAGTCTTCAACAAAATATTAGCAAACTGAATTCAACAGCACATAAAAAGGAGCAAACACCATGATCAGGTGAGATTTATCCCTGGGATTTAAGGATGATTTAACACACAAAAATTAATCACTGTGATACACCACATTAACAGAATGAAAGACAAAAAACACATGATCATTTTAATAGATGCAGAAAAAAATATGAAAAATTCAACATCCTTTCTTAATAAAAACTCTCAACAAAATAGGTGTAGAAAGAACTAACTTCAGCATAATAAAGAAAGGCATATCTGACAAACCTACAGTTAGCATCATAATCAAGGAGGAAAAACTGAAAGCTTTTCCTCTAAGATCTGGAATAAGGCAAGGATGCCCACTCCTACCACCGCATTCAACATACTACTGAAAGTCCTTGCCAGAGCAATCCTACAAGAAAAATAAATAACAAGTATCCAAATTGAAAGGGAAGAAGTAAAATTATCTCTATTTGCAGATGACATGATAATATATGTATAAAGTCCTAATGACTTTGCAAAAAAACTGTTAGAATAAAAAAACAAATTTAGTAAAGTTGCAGTATACAAAACCAACATACAAAATCAGTAGCATTTCTACACACTAACAATGAATTATCTGTAAGGAAAATTTTTAAAAATCTCGTTTACTTTATCAACAACAACAAAAAAAAATAAAATACTTAGAAATTAACCAAAAAAGTAAAAGACATGCACATTCAAAATTATAAAACGTTGATGAAGGATATCTAAAAAGACACAAAGAAATGAATAGACACCCCATGTTCATGAAAGAATTAATACTGCCAAAATATCCAAAGTTATCTACAGATTCAGTGCAATCTTTATCAAAATCCCAAGGGCATTTTTTACAGAAATAGAAAAAACAATCCTAAAATCTATATAAAACTACAAAGGCTTTAAATAGACAAAGCAATCTTGAGCAAGAATAACAAAGCTGCAGAAATCACACTACCTGATTTCAAAATATACTACAAAGTTATAGTAATCAAAACAATTTGGTACTGGCATAAAAACACATAGACCAATGGAACAGAATAGATATCCTAGAAATAAACCTACACATATATGGTTGATCAATATTTGCCAAGGGTGTCAAGTACACAAAATGGGAAAGACGAGTCTATTCAACAAACAGTGATGGAAAAACTGGATATACATGCAAAAAAAATTAAATTGGACCCCATATTTCACACTATACACAAAAATCAACTCAAAATGGGTTAAAGACATAAATGTAAAACTTGAAACCATAAAACTCCTAGAAGAAATCATAGGAGGGCCAGCCCGTGGCTCACTTGGGAGAGTGTGGTGCTGATAACACCAAGGCCACGGGTTTGGATCCCTATATATGGATGACCGGTTAGCTCACTTGGGAGAGCATGGTGCTGACAACACGAAGTCAAGGGTTAAGATCCCCTTACTGGTCATCTTTAAAAAAAAAAAAAAAGAAATCATAGGGAAAAGCCTTGACACTGATCTGAGCAATAATTTTCTGTATATGACACCAAAAGCACAGGCAACAAAAGCAAAACTAGACAAGTGGGATTACATCAAACTAAAAAGCTTCTGCATAGCAAAAGAAACAATCAACAAAATGGAAAGGCAACCAACGGAATGAGAAAAAATATTTGCAAATCTATAGTCAATAAGAGATTAATATTCAAAATATAGAAGGAACTTCTACAACTCAATAGCAAAAAGAAACAAGTAACCTGATTAAAAATGGGCAAAGGGCCTCAATAGACACTTCTCAAAAGAACAAATTCAAATGGCCAGCCTATGAAAATGTGGTTAACATCTCTAATCATCAAAGCTTCAATGAGATACCACCTCACACCTCTTAGGATGGTTATTATCAAAACGGTGAAAGATAACAAGTGTTGGTGAGGATGTGGAGAAAGGGGAATCCTTTTATACTGTCAGTGGAAATGCAAATTAGTACAGCTATTATGGAAAGCAGTATGGAGGTTTCTCAGAAAATTAAAAATAGAATTACTATATGATCCAGTAATCCCACTGCTGGGTGTACATCCAAAGGAATTGAAAACAGGTTTGCAAAGAGATATCTGCACTTCCATATTCGTTGCAGCATTATTCACAATGGCTAAAATATGGAAACAACCTAAATATCCTTTAATGGGTGAATGGATAAAGAAAATGTGGTATATACATATGATAGAGTATTATTCAGCCTTTAAAAAGAAGGAAATCCTGCCATTTGTGACAGCCAGGATGGAGCTGGGGGATATTATGCTAAGTGAAATAAGCCAGGCACAGAAAGAGAAATATTACATGATCTCACTTACATGTGGAATTTTAAAAAGTCAAACTCATAGAAGCAGACAGTAAAATAGTGGTTACCAGGAGCTGGAGGGTGGGGGAATGGAGAGATACTGATTAAAGGGTGCAAAGATTCAGTCATACAACATGAATAAATTCTGGAGATCTAAGGTGCAGCATGGTGATGACAGTTAAAAATACTCTATTTTATACTTGAAATTTGCTAAGACGATAGATCTTAAATTAAATCTCACCATACTATATAGAGGTGATAAATATGTTGATTAGCTGGAATGTGGTGATCATCTCATCTCAGAATAAATAGTTATCAAAACATCAAGTTGTACATCTTAAATACTTTTTATATATTTTATGAAATATAATTTTTATGTCAATAATATCTCAATAAAATTGTTTTTAAAAAAAGAAATGTTGGAAGCAGATTTATATATAAAGAGAATCAAATGTGGGAACCACATCCCAGGCATGTGCAGTGTAAGGTTGATGTTGAGGCAAGAGCTGGTGGGAGCTCCAAGCCCAGAGTCAACAGATTAAGGAGCGAGAGAAACACTTAAAGATTTCTTAGAGCGGTTAACTGGGAGCAGTTACACTCTTGAGCGCTTCCCCCTTCTCCACATGCCAATCGATGGGCAATAATGACTCTGGTCCACAAGTTAGAACACTAATTGTAGGACCTGGGACCAAAGACATGGGACACTGGGATGGCAACCCAGGAAAAAAGTTACTGGCTCACCTTCTCGGCAGCCCATCCTGCTCATTCACCTCCATCACTAATGAAAAATGACAGACCAAGGAACAGACAGGGGGACAGGGGTTCTCACACATACAGATGAGCATACAGACGAGAACAACCAACGATTTGCAGAACAATCAGCAATTGGAAAGAAAGGCAACAAACTCAGCAAGTAGGAGAACTAGCTTGGTCAACAAGTCATCCCTTATTGGCTGCCTTGGCTTCTCCATCTCATTTTCTGGGGTCACCTCCCAGACAAATTACTTGCATGCAAATTATTGTCTGCTTCTGAGGGAACCTAAACTAGTACAGGTATTAAATATAAAGTTAAAAGCCTTATCTTAAAAATCTTGTAGTTGAATTGAGGATATTTATAAATTTACACAATATTAGACTCTAGTATCAGCCCTATCTTAAAATCTTTAATCTAGTCTGACCCTCCCATTAGCCATTGCCAAAAAATCAGTGTAGATTGATACCTCATGGGTGGTTTAACATTCTTTGGCACTCATTCACAACAGCTCATTATTACCCAAAAGCCCACCAGTTGCCAAGTCAGCTGCTACCAAATTTTCCCTCCAGCATGCAAAGAGATTCCCAGTTGGAGAGGAGTGCTAATTCACCCTCCCTGCTCATCTGGTTTCACAGCATGCCTTTCCTCCCACCCTTCCAGGCAACAATTGGGCATCCTCAGAAACCTCCGCAGTAGCTTCTCATTGGGGAAGGAGGTGGACTCCTCCTGAGGGTGATTCAGAAAGACTGATGCCAAATAAACTTGCCTGGTTTCTCTCTCTTTTATCGTGTCACTTTCCACCTTCTGAAGACTTCAGCACTTCGAAGTTTAATCAATTTGTATCATAGTTAATTCCATGCCAATGTTTTGGTGTTTTAGTTCTTTAATGAATTTCTCTCTTGCTGGACTTGAAAGAGGCAGATACTTAGCTTTAATTTTTTATCTTCCTTAACTTCCCTTTTATTCAGAGAAATTAATACAATCTGGATAAAATAAACCTAAAATTATTTAGAAATAGAGTTCATACCATTGCTGATGCAGGAACTTTTTCTTTGACATTCAAGGAACTTTGAACATTTGCACGAGTTCAGGTTGTTTGCAGGTCAGTTACCAAACTGACTCTAATTTAAGTAAAAAGAGGGGTTTATTGGAAAGATGCTTGGTGGTTCACAGAACTGAAGAGCTGAGCAAACCAGTTTCTAGACGTATGCATCCAGGGCAGATCCAGGCATCTCATAGACAGAAATTCAGAGTTGATAACTCCAGCACTGTCTCCATATAACTCGGAGCCAACAATCTTCCCTTCCTGCTAATTCCCACTCAGAGAGATGCTCCCAAGAGAGAGATGGGCATGTGCTCACTCCTGTGGTCAGTAGAACAGGGGTGGGGGTTATTCTCTGATGAGTTACTCTACCAGAAGAGAATATTTAGAGGGCAAGTCTCCCGAGGAAAGAGATGCAAGCCATAGATGTCCACTATGTTGTTGCCTGTCCGTTTTCCTACATTTTCCTTTTTTTTTTGTGACCGGTGAGGGAATCGTAACCCTTGGCTTGGTGTCATCTGCACTCGCTCAGCCAGTGAGCGCACCGGCCATCCCTATATAGGATCCGAACCTGCGGCCTCGGTGCTGGAGCGCCACTGCTCGCCCAGCACCGCACTCTCCCGAGTGAGCCACAGGGTCGGCCCATTTTCCTACATTTTCCACTCACAGAATTGCACAAATGCTTCCAACATTACATAATCATACCACACAAACCTTTAAACATGCTTCCTGAAAGTCTCAGCCAGCTACCATACCTGGACACAAGGCCTCCAAGCCCCTATTTTCCAAGTATAAAATATCCAGGTGTACTTCATATCTCTTTGGCATATACTATTTCAGTGCATGCTGGCCATGACTTCCAACTACCAGCACCTGCAACTCTTTGCCTGCCGGCTTTTTCTGACCTCTGGAGACCTCTCTGACCATTCTTGGGGTAGGCAGGAAGTGCCAAAAATTATCACCTCCTTGGGAATAATAGCTCTCAACCAATGACTAAAAGAATTGGTATATAAATATCCAAGTTTCTTCACCCCTCCAAGAGTTATTGGAATAACTCTTAGGTGCATATTCTACAGTCTTCCAGAGTTCTTAATCCTTTGGGATTAAGCTCCAGGTGCTCACACTGATAAGATTCATTGTAATGTCCCCTTTACTGCCTGCCTTCTCTTCTTCATTCTCACTTTCCCCCTCTCCTACTGGTGCTTCCTAGGGTCACCTCCCAAATAAGTAACATGAGCCCAAATTCTTGTCTCAAGGTTTGCTTCTAAGTCATTGGGTATTGTTCGTTCATCTTCTATGTCTGTCACAATGCCCTCTCAAAACTTTGTAACCAATGGGCTAAAAGACTGACCTAACCATGACAACACACCCTTGTTTTCGCAACTGTTCACTAAGCTACAGCTATTACTTATGAGTTCTCTCCTCCCTCACCGTTTGATGTTCATTGTGCCCTAATCCAGCCCCTCAGTCAGTAGGGTTCCTTTCAGGTGGAGTGACCAATCCTTCATTCCTGAAAGTCTCTAATCCCTCAGAATTCCTTCTTTAATCTTTTCTGCACCTTGAACAGGCCATTTCACCATTTTATGAGTTCAGCTGCTTTGGAGTTCTGGGAAACATCATATGATAAGACCAGTGTATCCATCAGCCCATTGACTTACATTTTGCACAATGACTTGAGTCCTTAGTGATGATTAATTTTAGTTGTGAACTTGACTGGATTAAGGAATACCTGAAGAACAGGTTAAGCATTACCTCTGGGTGTTCCTGTCAGTTTTCCAGAGGAGATTGGTGGATGAGTTGGCGGACTCACTGCCCATTTTTCAGTGTAAATCCTTACATCAGACCATATTTCCTTCCAGGAAAAGTGGGAAATAATGTATAATCATCAAAGTTGTGCTCACAGGAAAATTTCCTATTTTTCTTATTTTCCTTCAAAGCTACCTCTGAGTAGGACTCTAATATCACAGTAATCCATGATATATTGTGCATAGTCACCTGTAAACAAAGGTCTATTTTTTTTCTCCTTAGTTAACCAATCATAAAGAGCTCCCCATGTGTCCAGGCTCATATTAAGGGGGGCAGCAGAGCAGCAGAAATAGGGGTTTTTTGAGAGGGGTTATGAGCCACCAACTAACCTTCATCTTCAGTATCCACTGAGTCCTGATCTTGCACATCTCCCTTCCTGTTAATGACAGAACACGCTGAAAATGCTTTGCTTTCTGATAAATTGAATAAAATAGCACCCAGATATAATAGGCTTATATTAATCCCTTATCTATAGCTTATAACAGAATACCTGAAACTGGGTAATTTATAAATAAACAGAATTTATTTCTCATTATTTTGGAGGCTGAGAAGTCCAAGGTTTAGGGGTGCATCTGGTGGGACCTACTTTTTAATGGGAATTCTCTGCAGAGTCTCATGGTGATGCAGAATATTACATGGTGAGGGCTGAGCAAGAGTATTTAATATGCTTCTCCCTCTCGTCATAAAGCCATGAGAGCCACTCCTGTCATAACCCACTTATCCATTAATCCATTAGTGCATGAATGGATCAATCCATTCATGAGGATATAGTCCTCATAATCCAGGTTGATTTTTTTGCTATTGAGTTGTTGTAGGAGTTCCTTACGTATTTTGGAAAGTTACCCCTTATCAAATATAAGATTTGCAAATATTTTCTCCCATTCCATGGGCTGTCTTTTCATTCTGTTGCTTCCTTTGCCATGCAGTAACTTTTTAGTTTGATGTAATTCCACTTTTCTATTTTTGCTTTAGTTGCCTGTGATTTTGGTGTCATTACCATGAAATCATTGCCAAGACCAATATCATGTAGGTTTTTTGCCTACGTTTTCTTATAGAAGTTTTCCAGTTTTAGGTCTTGCCTTTAAGTCTTTAATCCATTTTTAGTTGATTTTTGTGCATGGTGTAAGATGCTAGTCCAATTTTTTCCTTTTGTACCGAATATCCAGTTTTCCTGACATTTGAAGAAACTATCTTTTCCTCTTACATGTTCTTGATGCCCTTGTGAAGACTGGTTGGCCAAATACAGGTGGGCTTATTTCTGGGCTCTCTATTCTGTTCCATTAGTCTATATGTCTGTGTTTATGCCAGTATCATACTGTGTTAATTACTGTAGCTTTATAATATGTTTTCAAATTAGAGAATGTGATGCTTTCAGCTTTGTTCTTCTTCGTCAAGATTGCCTTGCCTATTCTGGGTCTTTCATTGTCACATATGAATTTTAGGATTTTTTTTTTTCTATTTCAGTAGGAAATGCTATTGGAATTTTGATGGGAAAAGCATTAAACCTGTAGATTTCTTTGGATAGTATGGACATTTTAATAATATTAAGTCTTCCAATCCATGAACACGTTGTTGCCTTCCATTTTATTTGTCTTCTTTAATCTCTCTAATCAGTGTATAGCAGCTTTCAGTGTACAAGTCTTTCACCTCATTTGTTAAGTTTATTCCTAGAGCTTTATTCTTTTGATGTTATTGTGAATGGGATTCTTTTCTTACTTTCCTTTTCAGATAGTTCATTGTTCATATCTAGAAACACAACTAATTTTTGTATGTTGATTTCATATCCTGCAATTTTACTGAATTTGTTTATTAGTTACAACAATTTTTCTGTGGATTTGCTATGTATAAAGTCATGCCATCTTCAAACAGAGATAATCTTACATCTTCCTTTCCAATTTGGCTGTGTCTTATTTCTTTTTTCTTGACTAAATGCTCTGGCTAGAACTTCCAGTATTATATTGAATAGAAGTGGTGAGAACAGGCATTTTTATCTTGATCCTAATCTTAGAGGAAAAGCTTTTAGTTTTCCGTAATTGTTTAAGATGTTAGCTGTCAGTTTGTCATATATGGCCTTTATTATATTGAGGTACATTCTTGCTATACACAGTTTGTGGAGAATTTTTGTCATGAAAGAGTGTTGAATTTTGTCAACTGCTTTTACTACATCTATTGAGATGATCATGTGTTTTTTATCCTTCATCCTGTTAATGTGGTGTATCATATTTATTGATTTGCATATGTTGAAACATCCTTGCATCTCATACACTTGATCATGGTGTATGATCTTTTCACTGTGCTGTTGCATTTGGTTTGCTAGTATTTTGTTGACAATTTTTACATCTATGCTCATCAGGGATATTGATCTGTAGTTTTCTTTTCCTGAAGTATCTTTCTCTGGCTTTGGTGTCAGGGTAATATTGGCCTTGTAAAAAGAGTTTAGAAGTGTTCCCTCCTCTTCAATTTTTTGGGAGCATTTGAGAAGTATCGGTGTTAATTATTTTTTAAATGTTTGGTAGGATTTACCAGTAAAGCCATCTATTCCTGAGCTTTTCTTTGTTGGGGAGTTTTTGATTGCTGATTCAATCTGCCCACTTTTTATTGGTCTGTTTATATTTTCTTTTTCTTCATGATTCAGTCTTGGTAGTGTGTACGTTTTTAGGAATTTCTCCATTTCTTCTAAGTTATCCAGTTGTTGTATAATTTTTCACAGTAGTCTCTTATAATCCTTTTTATTTCTGTGGCATCAGTTGTAATGTCTCCACTTTCATTTCTAATTTGGTATGAGTCTTCTTTCCTTTTTTCTTAGTTAGGTCGGCTGAAGGTTAGTCAATTTTGTTTATCTTTTCAAAAAACCACTTCTCAGTTTTGTTGTTTCTTCTATTGTTTTTCTAGTCTCTATTTCATCTATGTCTTCTGTAGTATTTATTATTTTCTTTCTTCCACTAACTTATGGCTTGGTTTGTTCTTCTTTCTCTAGTTCCTTGAGGTGTAAAGTTAGGTTGTTTATTTGAGATCTTTCTTCTTTTTTAATGTAGGCATTTATCCCTATGAACTTCCCTTTATTACTACTTTTGCTATATTCCATAAGTTTTGGTGTGTTGTATTTTTGTTTTTATTTCTCTCAACATATGTCCCGAGTTCTCTTTTGATTTCTTCTTTAACCCGTTGGACGTTCAGGAGTGCATTGTTTAATTTTCACATTTTTGTGAGTTTTCCAATTTTTCCTATTGATTTCTAGTTTCATACCATTGTGGTCAGAGAAAATACTTCATATGATTTAAATCTTCTTATATTTCTGAAGACTTGTTTTGTAGTCTAACATGGGATCTATACTGAAGAATATTCCATGTTTGCTTGAGAAGAATGTGTTGGGTAGAATGTTCTGTATGTGTCCAGTAGGTCTGTTTGGTCTATAGTGTGCTTCAAGTCCACTGTTTCCTCATTGATTTTCTGTCTAGATGTTCTATCCACTGTTGAAACTGGGGCCTCTTCTTATCTTTTTGATGTGTTATAAAATGTACACAGAATTTGTTTTAGTCAGGTATGTAGGCACAGAAATGACTATCATAAAGAAGTTTTTATTCACAATTCCCTAGAAGCAGAAGGCACAGCATTCCACATGGGGCCACATGGAGAAGCTCCAGGTCAGTCAGGAGCAGAGGGAATGAGGGTAAAATCTGGGAAAGTGCCTTTATTGTAATTTTTGTGGAAAGGGATCAACAAGGCAGAGTAAATAGGCTAAGTAGGTTTAGGAATGGCTAGTTTGAATAATTTCAGCAGGCTCCAGGGTATAGGGGCTGCCCTTAGTTGTCTGTACCTGGAGTGATTAGAGAAGGGAAGTAATGGCTCGGCATGTGAGAGCTCAATAACGGAGGTGGTTGAGGAGTATGGGCTTTGGATTGGCGATTTGCATATGAAAGGAGAAACTGCAGGTGCTTCCTTTACTATGTCTAGAAATTGACTAGCTCTAAGAGGGGAAGTCTGTCCAGGATCGGCAAGGCCCCAAATGTCAAAACATCAGAAAATAAAAAGGCATGATTGATACATGTCTGTTAGATATGTGGTGACATGCTTTTTTATTATCATTATTTCTAATATTGGTATTTGTGTCTTCTCTCTCTCTGTCTTTTTTTTTTTATTATTCTTGGTAAGTGTTTATCAATCTTATTACTCTTCTCAAAAAACCAACATTTGTCTGTGTACTAGTACATCTCCAACTTTTTATGGCATAAATTAATGGCTACCTGAATGGAATCTGGTTGAATTTGAACTTTAGCACCAGTGAGGAATAATGAGTCACTTATACTGGATACCAATGTATGCAGGACTTTACTGTGATTACTATGTGGGCCTTGTAAGCAGACATAACAACCTCATCCTCCTCTCTTCTCATAGACACATAGGACCTTCAGAAATCTGTACCTGGGGCAATGTGTTCAAAAAGTGGTCCTTGGAGTACCTGAGACAACATCACCTGAGGGCCCTGTTAAAAATTCAGATTCTGCATTTCCTCAGATCTACCAAATCAAACATACAGCCAGTAATATGCATTTTTGAAGAACACCTTAATGAATCTTTTGCACAACGAAAGTTTTAGAACCTTTAAGTTTCAGAATAACTAGTCTAATGGCAAAGTCATAGACCCTACTGTTAGAATTTGCCTCATGTATGTAGGAAGAATACAACATGGCCACATAAGAAGACACATGTAAGCGTACACGGAAATCCAGTTAGGAACTACATCGTGATTCTTCTGAATGTATGGCCAACCCTGCGTCTGCTTCAAGTTCCCCAGTCAAGTGTCTCAGTTTCAATCCCTGGAAGTAATTGATGACAAAGAAGCCTAAGCAGACCTGGGTTGTACTGGCTTCCATTAATTACCTAAATGGAGGGTGAGATTTCACTTAAACAAGGGCTGGCACCAAATCCTGCTGCAGCCTTTTACAGTTGGCTCCTAAATCAGAGGCTAAGGCCAAAAAGAATTTTTAAATTGGATGGATTCGTGATTCCCTCCAACAGCAGTTTTTATGAAGTCCCATCCCTGCTTGGTAATTACTAGGCTATGACAATTAATTTCTTGCTTTGGATTAAAACCCATTCAGTGCTAGATGAATAACATTTTAGTCTGGCAAGATGAATTGTACTTCATTTTACCTATGTAGAGCTATCAGCACATGGAAAATTATAAGTAAGACAAAAACAATTTATTAAAAACAGCCCAAGCACAATTAGTATTTAAACAGCCTTCAGAATCTTTTTTAAAATAGGTTTTTACTGCCTCACAAAGGGCTAGCGTTCCTGAAATCCTTACAAAAGAGCAGCTTCATCCAGCTTCCATATCGAGAACATAGAAATAGTAGTTAAAACTGGCAGGCCCACTTTTCAGAAAACATGAAATGCGGAACCCAGATTAGCAAACCTTGTAAACAAGGAGATGGTTACTCATTACAAACAGGCTGGCTTCCTACCCAGCCTCTGTTCACCATAAATGCATTCACTAAGCCACTTCTCTGCTGGATCTTGAAATAATGCATTGGGGGGATCTTAAGGACCCCCTGGTGTCCCCCCACCATGTCCTATAACCCTTCTCATGCTTTAATCTAGCAGTAATAAGAATAATAGAAACAATAATGTTTATTGAGCAATTAGTAGTTAACAAGCAGCATTTCTGATGTTTTTAGGCATTAATTCATCACATCCTCACAGTAACTCTATACATTTTACATAGGGCACAAAACAGCTAGTTAACTTTCCCAGGAATACTGTATCAGTTCTCTATCATTGTGTAGCAAACTACCTCAAACCTGGTGGATTAAAACAGTAACCATTTATTTGGCTCATGATTCTGTGGATCAACAATTTAGGCTGGTCTCAGCTGGGTGGTTCTAGTCTTGGATGAGCTCTCTCTAGTATCTGTAGTCAGATGCACATCAGATTTGCTGATCTTGACTGGGATCTTTCACATGCCTGGGGCCTCAGGTGGGACAGCTGGGCTGACCCATTTCTACTCCTGTAGGCTTGTGTAAGCTCATTCACATGGCAGCTAGATAGGATTCCAGGAGAGGAAGCTGAGGTGAGCGAGGCCTCTTGAGCTGTAGGCTGGAACTGGCACAACATCACAATTCTGCCCTATTCTTTTTCCCACAGCATAACACAAGACTAGCCCAGATTCAAGGGGTAGAAAAATAGATTCCTCCTCTTGATGGAAAGAGCTGCCAAGTTACACTGTAAAGAATGAGAATATTGGGGTGTGTGTGAAGAATTGAGGCCATTTTTTTTTATCATCAATCTACTTAGTTACATAGCTAGTCAATTGCAGAGCCCATATTCACATCCAAATTCTCTGCCCACACAGCCAGCACCCTGCCCACTTTACTTACTGCCTTCAAAATAATTCTTTACTTCTTTCTGTAACTGGGCCTTAGTTTTATTATTTGAATGTAGTCTCTATCTGTTTTCTGTTGCTTTAACAAAATACCTGAAATCAAGTAATTTATAAGAAAATGAAATTTATTTCCTACAGTTTTAGAAACTGGGAAGTCCAAGGTCCAGGGAATACATCTGGTGAGGGCCTTCTCCTTGGTGGGGGCTCTGTAGAGAATCTATCCTATGGCAAGAATGGCCAGAGCATTTTCATGCGCTCTCCTTATGAAGCCACCAGTCCACGCTCATGACAACCCATTAAACCATTAACCCATTACTCCATGAATGGATTAATTCATTCACAAGAGCATAGTCCTCAAGATCAAATCACCTCTTAAAGGCCTCACCTTTCAACACTGCCACACAGGGAATCAAGCTGTCAACATGAGCTCTGGAGGGGACAAATATTCAACCCATAGCACAACCTTAGTTAACCTGATACTATTCCAGTTCCTCCAGGTCTTGAGATCTGCCTACTTTTGCCCTTCACTCCAGTGACAATTGAACCCTGCTGAACTCTGCTAAAAGACCTACACAAATATGACTGTCTCCCTGCTGAGGGCTATTTCCTCAGACTCCCCACCCTGCCCAGACTTCTCATCTCCACATGTGACAAAATTCCTTGCACACACTGCTTCATCACCCCATAACACCTCCACTATTTGGCCCAGCACTTCAATGCACTTGTTTGCTTTTCCATGGATTCAGCCTTGTTCACTTTGAAGAATGACTCATTGCAACATTCATCTAAACAACTAGTGCCACCTCTTGTTCAAAACAGTTATGTTTTCTAAAACCCAATATGCAAAGTTTCTGGAACACATCTATTGTATTAAGAGCCACTGTTAGCTACAAATTCAACTCAAAAATTTTCTCTCTTATTTGGAGCCTGGCATCACAGCGGGCCATATCTTCCCAGTGCCTGACCCTAATTACTCCTCCTTTTACCCCGCACCAGTACTGCCTTTATATTCTACCCTGATTCCTGCTGGGGCTAAGAATCACATGGCTATAACCACTAGACAAGGGACCTCACTATCAACAACACAGTATATCAAAACAAATTGTCTGCGGTTGCTGTATTTGCTGTTTTGCAGAGACACTTTTAGTTTTGGTAACATATTAAATATTAGAGACATTGAGACAGAGCAGAGCCATGCTAGGTCCACCCACTTCAATGAGAATTGTCACCTTTGATAAATTACCTCTCTGTTCAGCACCTCAGTTTCTTCATCGCCACACTAAGATCATTAGATTAGATAATGGCTCAAGTTTCTTCCAGTTTTGGTATTTCCTGATTCTAAAAACTCGTATTTGTTCAGCACCTACTGTATACATGGAAGGATCAGAGTCAGCAGCATACTTAAATAGAAAACAGAATATTAGGTTACCCCAACAGGATCAATGGGATATTCATAAGTCCATTAGCTTGCAGCATGTCTGAGATGGAGACAACTGGGCTATGAAAGAACTGCCAAGGTTCAACGTGTTTGGATGGGAAGATAAGGACAGGCCAGCAGATATTCTCCCCCTCCTTGTTCATGTTCTCATTAATCATCCATGTCCTGTGATGATGCCCCAGCAGCATCTACAGTATCGCAGGTAAAGTTTCTGAATACTTCCCATCGGTCAGATTCTAGTTGCAGATGACAGAATCCCTTCCGTCTCAGTATATTTTAAACCAGGATATGTCTACCACTCTTTCCAAGATATGGATAGTTTTCAGGGAATCAATGACCAGATTCTCATTTTCCATACGGACTTTTGTAAAATTGATTTACCTGGGATTGAGATGTCATGATGGTTTTTCATTCTACCTGCTAATTTAAAACTGACCATTAACTACTTTTCAAAAGAAAATCATAACATTTCATCTGTGTATGGTGCATTGGCCTAAGATCTAGAAACTTCCAGGGTATCAATCAAAGATACAATTCCAAATATTTGTGTCAGGAAGACTCCTTAATCCAAGGCATATCAAGACTGATACTTCTCAACTTACAAATGCATCAATTAAGGGATGACTGTGGCATTAATAACAGATATTTGGACTGTGCTGATGTGCTCTCAGACATGGTAGAGTGGAAAAAAGTGTTATAATGACCTCACCACATATATTCCCTGACTCTTGGTGAAGAATGTATCAATCCTTACAGAAAGTGCCAGGAAAACAAAACAAAAAGCCTATGTAAGTAAGAGTTATGGAAGTGGAGGCATTTGATTTCACTTAGGTGGCAAGCTCCCAGTGAGGACCCACGTTTCATGCTATCTTTCCATCTATCTTAGAGAATTCAGAAGTTAAATGGCTGTCATAGCAATACATAATAATATGCTTATTTGAAGTGAAAAATGAAGTCAGACTATTTCTCACAGAATTTAAGTCTGACTTGCCTCCTTAATTTGACCATAAACACTGGCTTTGCCAATTAGAATATATGGCAGACATTTCCAAAAATTGAATAAGCTTAATCTGTGGCCCTACGATTTTGATAAAGACATATTTAAATTACATGAAGATAAAAGTATTTACCACACACAAAAAATATATCGGTAAAAGCGTATTAGATTTGAGAATAGTTTTTATTTTCCCAAAAGTTTCTGAATTATGAAATTAAATACAGTTTCTTTAACTGAAAGAGAAATAGCTATAATTAATAGTCATTTATAAGCCTTGGTAAAGCCTTTTTGGTATATTTCCCAGAAACTGAGAAAGTGGATGAATCTGATGAGTAGGCAACAATTTTCTTTTTTTTTTTTTCACTTGAAAACTATGAGGTTTCTACATTTTTGTTTTAAAAAACTGAAGGAAGACCATTAGAATTTTCCAATAATCATTAAAATAATTTTAAGAGCTGCTTTGGGAAGGAGTTCAAAAAATCGAATGGCATTGCTATAACAAAATTCCTTCCATTCCCATCTACTTAATTATGTAAATAAGGTTTTTTAGTAGTTACACATATAAAAATGAAAAATGGGAATAGAGTTGATGTTGAAACTGTCTCATTCTAGTTAAAAGTAATATTCATTCATGTGAACATAATCTAAATGGAAAAAGACAGCTTCATTCATCTCATTGAGAGAAATGTTTCCAACAGCATCTAACTTTCATGCTTAATAATTACTTATTTAATGTGTAAAATATTTATGTTGTTTTGGTTAATTATATATACTAACTGTAATAATAACAATTCATAAGAAGATTCTAAAACTTGAGGACTTTTATGATCACAGAAAATACCAAGCTACTAAAATTTTATTTTATAAACTTATTTTCAGGCAGAGAAGTATATTAGGGCAAACAATAAAAGATGTTTGAACATAAAATACACACTAGTAGGACATAATTTATGGTAGATGTAAAATGGAAATACAAATTCAAGGAGAAAATTAAACATTATAAAATTTCTAACTGTTAAAGAAGGCTCTGCGTACTTTTTAAAAGTAGACAATTGAGGGTAATATATCACCATGGTGGCTAGATTTCATTGGATATATTTAAAAGAATGATGTGGCTGTTATATTTTGAAATCTCAATCTAGTATTTACAATATGCTAGAAATTACATCTTTTTATTTTATTTATCCCATTTAAATTTATAATAAAAATTGTTCAGATGTCCACTTAAAAATGTGCAACTGGGTTTGCACTGTCCTCAAATCCAACCAGGTCAGATAGTCAAACCCAGATTCCCATTGCCTTGAAAATCTCTTTCCCATAGCCAGTCCTGGTACCAATTACTGAATTTATCCGTTTGGGTGCATGCAACAGAATCCACTTTAGCTGGTGTTACCAGTTCGATGCAGGGAATTTTGTGCTTCCAAAATTGTTGGAAAAATCCGAGGAAAAGACTCTAGACTGAGCATCCAGTTGTTCCTGCAGAACCACCTTAGCCTGTTGCAGCAACTGACGAAACTCCTATCGCTGTTACTTATTGAATAAGCATACTAACTTGACATGATCAGGAAAGCTATCACCACTGCTGCAGGACCTGCTCCAAAATTATGCCACCTCTCTACCACAGTCCCCACGAGCAAAAGAGATTCCCCACACCCTTCCTCCCTTTCCATGTCACACAGTTCCAAGTTACAGTTTTGCATAAGTTTATCTGATTGGAGGAGACTAAACATAGCTGGAACTCTAACTCCAAGGTAGTGTAGAAATTACAGTTTCTGGCTTTCCAGCCCTTGTGTGATAGGAGCGGTTGTAATGGACTCTGAGCAAGCCACTGCAATGTCCACCATAGGTAAGTCATTTCTTCTGCATAGAAGAAAAAGAGACTCCCTCCATGATGTTATTCAGAGAATACCCTAATCCCTAAGTATCTCTCTATTGCCTGTCACAGAGCCTGTCAGCCCACTGTTAGAGCATCATTATTGATGCTCTCCATGAGCCCCACATTAACATGTGAACTTTCCCATGAGACTGAATACATAAAGCTACAATCCATTAACACCCACACAAACGTCAATTAACAGTTGAACAAGAGAGGGGTGTGTGTTGGGGAAAGGAAAAGACCCTCAGAAGATGGTAGGTTGCCTAAACAGGGGGCAAAAGATTAGCAAAGGCAAACTACTCACCTACACAAACAGGCCCTGGGACATTCTGGCTGCTTTTTAAACAGAAAGGCCAGTTGTGTTGTGATAGTGGTGTACTTGTACATAACAAAAAGGCACGATAGCAAACATAATCAAAGTGTCTCCTATCTTCCAGCAAGCCCTGGCTCTCAACCTGTCTCCCAGCAAATAAATGCATGGCAGCATTCAGAATACAAATGTTTTCTGTTGCATCCTTCTCCAAGGGCAAGAGGACTGTAGCGATTCACATATTGATTGGGAGCGTAGTAATGCAATGAAAAATTCAAAGACAAGCCAATTTTTCAGTGTTTGGCAAGGACTGGAAAGTCCATCAGGGTTATTGTGGAAGAAATTAAGCAGAATGCAATGCAGCCTCCTCCAGCTCCAGCTTTCTCATCAAAAATCTGGACCAGAAAAAAAAAAAAAAAAAATCTGGACCAGAAGTATTACACATTACGTCAGTGTTCCCCAGCAAAGACTTACACTCCTGACAGTTTTTGCTAGGAAGATGCTGATTGCATTCCAAGGGATCCTGTGGTGAGAAGGAATCAGGAAACCTGGGTTCTAGTCTAGAGTCTGACACTAGATTGCTGTGTGCCCTGAAACAAGTCACTTGCCCACTCTGGGTTTCCATTTCTTTATTGGTAAGGAAGAAATAATATTAATCTTGCCCACCTTCTAAAGAAAATGATGTTAACTCAAAATCCATGGATAGGTTTCAGACATTCTTGGAACCTCCTGAAATTGTAGGCAAATTTTTACATTTAGGTGGATATACAGACTTAGGATAATTTTCCACATAATCCTAAATTGGATAATCATATTCAAAAGCAAAAGATGTCCATGGCTCAAAAAAAATTTTAATAACTAATACCATGAGGATCAACTGAGATAAATTAGTCAGTAAGAACTGCTCCACAAACTCATGGTTAGAATCAGAATATTTTATTCAGGTTTCCAAATAATAGCCAAGACCCCAGCTGCCTCATTAGCACAATATCCACCAACTCTCTCCTGAGTCTTTGTGTCCCAGACTTGTAGTCCTTGCTTGCTAAGTTTTTGGTCAGGCAAAGTCTATTTTCACTTTCTTTATTTGGTCATTGTAACTAATGACCCACCCGTTTAAGGGAGGGTACCCTTGAGAATTGTAAGCTGGTCTTCGGAGGGAGTTTACTCTTGACCTAGTGGTGATTTCCCTTTGCTGTTAGATCTGACATAATTAAAGAGGCCTCCCAATTCTAGGCCAGACCGTATTATGATATCTTCATTTGCAATGAGATCGAAATCTAGGACATCAAGAAAGAGAATGATCCAAGAATCTCACCTGCTCTTAAATGCAACATTCAAGGAATCTTCACATGCTGCCCATGATTTTGCCTAAACATGGATGGCTTCGCTTAATCACAAATCCTGCATTTCTCCTCTGGTGACTACAGATGTGCAATACAGCAGAATTACCCATAAACTTTAACGAAAGTTTTGTTGGGCTTGAGCTATTGTTCCAGTAAATGCAGCATATGTTTTGACCCTTTTGTTTAACTATTTCTAGGATAGGACTCTCAGGCTTATGGCAAAATTTACTCAACATCTACTCCTTACCAAGTCTTTGTACATCTCTATCAGGCTAATACATCCCATCAAAACAGTTGCCTGATTTATTTGGGACAAAAAGACAAGTTTCTCCCTAAATAAATTTGAGACACAGACCTTTCAACAAAAGACCTAGTAGTGTTCCTAAGCAAAGGCAATGTTCCTAAATATATTGAAATTTGTATAACACTGCAAATTTGCATATGTCAGTGAATTTGGTTAGCTTTTAAAAAACTAAGGCCACAATCAACCAGTAAATTCTGTTCCTAACAGTAGGGAAAATAATTACATGGTAAGTTCTAAGAAGTTTAGGATCCACGTGAAGATTTTTTCCAGGACTGCTCCTTGATGCCCTTCTAGGTGCCCATTCTTCTGGTTTGGGGCCTCTGTCAATCATTTTAAAGCAACTTCATATCACATCTCTTATTAAAGATTTTACATATGTGTGCATATGTGTTTGTACATATGTGTGTGTGTCTATATATAATATAAAGATTCTGTGTGTGCGTGTGTGTGTAGCCCTGAAAATAATAGAATAAACTTTCTTCTTTTCAGGTACTCATAGAATACTCATAAAATGACTCTATATTAGACCAATTAGCTAAAAAAAAAAACACTATCAAAGCTGTAATAGACTACTATTTTCTGATACTAATACATCTAGAAATGTATTAAATGTATAACCACAAAAGAAACCACAATTTAATTTTAAAAGTTTGAACAATTCTTAGCTAAAAAAAAAATCAAATTCAGAACTAACGGATATCAAGAAAATGAAAATATATAATAACATATGGGACATAGCTAAAGCAGTGGTCAGAGGAAAAATTTTAGCATTCAATATTTTAATAATTGAGATCAAATGAAAATAAATGAATGAAGGACCCAAGTGAAGAATATTAAAAAACAACAAAATAAACCTAAAAAATTGCTTGTTAAAATAAAAAGTAATATAAAAGAAAAACATTGATGAAAAATAGAAAAACAGCAAACAAAATTAATAAGTAAGTTCATTAGCTAATTGTTTGAAAACAAATAGTAAATTAAATAAGCTGTTACCTATCTTAGTCCAAAAGTTGGGGGTGGGCACAAATACGAAAAACACACAGTATGGAACTGTCACTGGAAAGAGGCTGTCCAGTGGGCTGTATTTCCCAGCAGCACCCTCTTTGTATCTAGAAGTGACCACCTGGCCAATTCTAGCCAGTAGAGTATAAGCAGAAGTAATATAGGTGTGTAAGAGGACATGCACCAACAATTCACAAAAAAGGAAATGCAAGTGGTTTTTAAACAACTGAAACAATGCTTAACCTCACTTATGATAAGCTAATTAAAATGACTACAACAAAATGCCACTTTTCACCAACTTGACTGATGGATATAAAAAAATTTTGACAACAATGAGAGTAATTAATAATATGTTTACAGTATGTACAATATGCGGGCACTGTTGCAAGTACTTTACATGTCTTAACTATGTAGTCCTCACAGTAACCCCATGAGGTGGGTCTCATTACTCTCCCCATTTTACAGATTAGGGAACTGAGACACAGAGAATTTAGTAACCTGCCCATGGGCTCACATTGTGCGGTCAAGTGTGTGGAAGATAGGTACTTTCATGCACTATGGTGGGAATGCACATTGCAAGGGCGATTTGACTTTATCTACTGAAATTGCAAATTTATCTTCCTTTGACCCAGCCATTCCATTCTAGGAAATATATCTTACAGACCTTGTTACTGATTGGGCGATGATTGGTATACAAGATATTAACTGCAACACTGTTTTTAGAGGAAAAGCCTTCAAATAACTTAAGGTTGAGAAAAGCTGGGATGGCTACTCAGGGCTGCAGTTGGAGTAAGGTTGCTTCTGTTCTATAGTTGAGAACACAGAGGATCCCAAACAAGCAGCACCTGCACTGCACCACATCCTGGCCCAGCAACTGGGCCTGTGCCATCCCCAGTATAACTGTGGGGAAGAAGCACTGAGAGGACACCTGGTTCTGGACTTTGGTGAATGCAATGTGGTAGAAGCAACTCCAAAACTGTGAGGTAGGAAGAGCATATTAGGCTTAAAATATATTCCTCCTGCTAAAATAAGCCCCTGAAAAAAAATTAGGAAAGGCAGCTAATCTAAAGAAATGAATCTAGGCACAGATTATACCCTTCCCAAAAATTAACTCAAAATGGATCAAAGAACTAAATATAAAATAGAATACTATAAAGCTTCTAGAAGAAAACATAATAAAACCAGCAACCATAGAATAACTTCACTACTGACGAAATACATCTAGAAGAACAATCCTCAAATAATTTTGTGGTAAATATATTTAATATCTTTACGGTGGTTTGATTGCAAAAATGGCACCATTTCTTCCTCCCCAGCTGTATCTATGCCCTTTGCAATGTGATCTTGCAGCTTCTCCCATCAAGAAATGGAATCTGCTGCTTCTCCCTTTTCTGGCCTTGTCATGTGCTTGGCCAACACAATGCAGGACAAGTGGTGACTTGTCAGTTCAGCCCTTGTGCACTTTCTCTCTCTCTCTCTCTCTCTCTCTCTCTCTCACTCCCTGCCCTGTCACTGCCATGTGAATAAGCCCAGGAAAGACTTCTGAAGGAAGAAAGACATGAAGAATGAAGAATATACACACGCTGTCCCAGCCAAAGAAATCCTAAATCAACCAGCCCTCAGCCAATTTTCAGCTAAATGAGACAAATGAATAATCCCAGGAGAGACCAGGAGAAAACTGTCTGACTAATCCCAGTCCAAATTGCTGACCACAAAATCGTAAGTTAATAAAGGATTGTTGTTTTAAATTAATAAGTTTGGGGATGGATGGTTTGTGATATAGCTAAATTAATTGATACAACCCCTAAAAAGAAAAGCAAAGAAACTCTATCTACTTAAAAGAACAAGAAGCTGTAAAACAAGAAGAGGCAAATATAAATAAAAAACAAGTGAAGAATAGGGGGGAACTTCTTCAATTTGATAAAGAACACCTACAAAAATTTATAGCTAACATCATACTTCATAGCGAGAAACTAGATGCTTTTTCCCTAAGATGGGGAACAAGGAAAGGATGTCCCCTCTCACCACTCCTATTCAACATGTGCTAGAAGTTCTACCTAGTGCAAAAAAAAAAAAAAAAAAAAAAAAAAAAAAGGAAATAAAATCTATACAGATTGGGAATTCAGAAACAAAATGTTCTTTGTATGTGACATGACTATCTATTTAGAAAATCCCAAAGAATCAACAAAAAAACCCTCATTATAGCAAAGTTGTAAGATACAAGGTTGATATATAAAAATCAATTGCCTTCCTACATATCAGCAATGAACAATTGGAATTTGATATTAAAAAACCAGTATCATTTACAATAGCATTTCAAAAATAAAATACTTAGGTATAAATTTAACAAAATACTTATAGGATTTATATGCAGAACACTGTAAAATTCTGATGAAAGAAATTAAAGAAGACCTGAATAAACAAAGAAATATTTCATGTTCATGAATTGGAAGATTCAATATAGCTAAGATTTCAACTCTTGATTATACCTGACTTGATCTATAGATCCAACACAACCCCAATCAAAATGCCAGCAATGTATTTTGTGTATATTGACAGGCTGGTTCTACAGTTTATAGAGAAAAACAAAGGACCCAGAATAGATACCACCATACTAAAGAAGAACAAAGTTGGAGGACTGAAAATACCTGAACTTACTATAAAGCTGTAGTAATCAAGACAGCATGGTATTGGTAAAAGAAGAGACATAGTTCAAAGGAACAAAATAGAAAGCCCAAAAGTGGACTCACACAAATTTAATCAACTGATCTTTAATAAAGGAGCAAAGGCAATTCAATGGAAAAAGACAGTTTGGCAGATTTTTCTGCAAAGCTAAACAAAGTCTTACCATACAATCCAGCAATCATACTCCCAGTTATTTATCTAATTGATTTCAAAACTTATGTCTACCCAAAAACCTGCACATGAGTGTTTATAGTAGCTTTACTCATAATCGCTGAAAACTGAAAGCAACCAAAATGTCCTTCAACAGGTGAATGGATAAACAAACTTAAGTAAATTTATACAGTAGAATACTATTTGGTGATAGAAAGGAATAAGCTATCAAGACAGGCAAAAAATATGTATGGATTAAATGCATATTTCTGAGCTTATGAGCCCAATCTGAAAAGGCTATCTATTATATGATTCCATTTATATGACATTCTGGAAAAGGCAAAACCATAGAGATAGACAGATCTGTGGTTACCATGGCTTGAGGGAGTGGAGAGACTTGAATTGGTGGAGTGCAGGGAATTATTTTGGGTGGTGAGTCTGTTACATATAATACTGTAATGATGGATACATAGAATTTAACAATGCAAAGAGTGAACCCTAATGTATATAAACTAAAAGAAAATTATTTAGGAGGTTGGGGGATTCTGTGATGGAATGCAGGCTGTGAAAAAAAAATCTCACTGTATTACAAGTATATGAAATAACCTTATTAAAGGGAGTGTGTTGACAGGGGCAGGGGAAAGCTAACATAAGTAACTTCAGAAATGCGTGGACACTGTAAGGCTAAAGGCAAAAGGAACTGTATGTATACATGTTACTGTGGTTGATAAAGCTGTTTCCTGTTGGGTTATGGGTTAACAATTCTAATACTGCTCGACATGTATACTGGCACTGAATTATTAAGTAAATAGAGGGTGAATACTGGGAGTCATATTTGTCTCTGTTAGTACGGGAGGTTACAGATAAACAAGGGTGGAAGGCTAGAATGATTCATGTGGCATTGGAATACAGCTGGAGACCTCAGTAAGATGTCATGTTTACCTTAATGTAGATATAAGTGGCTACATATAGAAATATTTATAAATATGTGTATATACCCATGTTGGTATACCACATATATTTCTTTGCTCTGTCTGTTCAGAGGGCCTAGAAACAATGACACTCCAGTAACAATGAGCACACTCAGTGCTCAGATCTTGGTTTCTAATACCATTCTCCAACAAAAGGAACCAGGGCTCCTTTGAGAAATGATTAATTCTAGGCATCTTAGTCTATTCAGGCTGCTATAACAAAAATATTATAGACTGGGTGGCTTATAAATAACAAAATTTTATTTCTCTCAGTTCTGGATGCTGGGAAGTTCAAGATCAAGGAGCTGGCAGATTCAGTGCCTGGTGAGGGCCTGTTTTCTGGTTCATAGATGGCCCATTCTTGCTATGTCCTCACATGGAAGAAAGGGTCAAACAAGCCCTCTGAGGTCTTTTATAAGGACACTAATTCCATTTGTGAGGGCTCCATTCTCATTACTTAATCAGTTCCCAAAGGCCCTGTCTCTAAATATCACCTCACTGAGGATTAGGTTTCAACATGTAAATTGGGGGGGAGGGGGGCATAAGCATTCAGTCTATTGCAATGGCTGCTGTAAAAAATTATCACAAATTTGATGGCTTAAAATGACACAAATTTATTATTTTAAAATTCTGGTGGTCAGAAAATATTTTTTGTTTGCTGCTCAGATCACTCACTGCCCTTCCCTGCCTTGCTCTTTGTGCTGGGAGGCCCACCAATTTGGACTACCGCGATGGGCTCTTTGACCCTCTGGTTTCAGTTTGGGTTCAGCCAATGGGAGAATGAGATAAGGGTATTTGCACCCTTGGCTCCTCCCGCCCCGCTGGGCCTCTCTGTGTTTTCTGTGTCCCTCAACTGAAGGCATTAGTGCATTCTGCGTGGTCACCCGTACAGATACAGAAAACGTCTCTTCTCTTGACCATTCAGGATAGGGTGGACAGCAACTCCCTTCAGGTAGCAATCCCTGGGTGCTTCAGCAGCCTTTTTTCCCTTCTCTGAACCCAGACTGCTTCGTCTTTGTAAAATAGCCAAATTCTTATCAATTACCCCACTTGAGGGCAACATCTGTTTCCTGCTTCAACACTGATTGATAAACTCTCTGAGCTTCCACTTCCTCGAGTGTAAAATAAATAAATGAATGAATGAATAAATAAATAAATAAATAAATAAATAAAATAAGAATATCAATATTATCTACAATTGTTATTGGTGACTGATGATTGATGACTGCTGACTCTGATATTGTTATAGTCAGCGCTTACCTGCCTCCTGTCTCATAAGGGGCCAGGGCTGGCCATGCTGATCTGGTTTGAGACAATGGCTGAAGCTAGGAAAGGCCCGGAATAGACAGTAAGGAGGGTATAGAGACAGAGTTCAAGAATCTCACACAAAAAAATCAAAGCCTATATTTTCACTCTGACTTACATTATCATTCTCTGTTCTCAGAACCTTTCTGACCACAATTCCAGAATGTCTCCCCCTTGTGCATTTTGTCCCACCCACACCTGCCTTGCTGAGGCTCACATTCTCTAAGCACACTTACACCTCTGGGCCCTTCTACAGCTGTTTCCTCTGTCCAGTACCATCTTCCCTCGGATATCCCTGTGGCTCACTCTCTCACTTCCTTCAGGTCTTTGCTCAAATGCCATATACTCAGCAAGCATTTTCTGCACCACCTTACAGAAAATGACAACCACCCCACATGGCTCTTGACACTACTTGACATATTTACACATCTGTTCTTAGTTTACTAGGTGTCTCTCTGGCCAGAATCTCCATGAGATCAAACACATTGCTATGTTGACTGCTGTAGTTAGGAATGCTCGGGGATGTCAGACATGGCTCTTAGCCTCAAGAAGCTCAGTTTTACAGTAGGGATGAAATACAGGCAAGAATATAACTATCACCAAGGCAGGAAGTAATCAGTGTTACAAGAAAATCCCACAAATTCAAAAGTGAGGGAATAGTGGAGACATTGGGAGGAAGGTATTAGATGAGCCAAACCTCGAAGAATCACCAGACTGTCTTGCTTATGAGGAAGTGAGCACATTTACGTATAGTTTGCTTACAATGATACTACTTTAAATCTGCAGTGCATTGCATTTATGGTTTGTAAACACTTTAATATACATATTTTATTTGATCATCATTTCATGTAGATAGGGTGTGTAAGTCAGATATTGATGTGCAACGAACCACCTGCAATTAAATTATTATGCTAATTACTCTGAGTTAGGTGAAATTTCACAGATTAAAGGGACAGCTGTCCAGAAGACTACTCTCACTTCAGACACCATTCACAAGCTCCAGAGTTCCCAGGCCAACCACAATTTTGACCAACTGACTACAAATTCAGGGATTCCCCCACCCTCTCAGGTTCAATAATTTGCTAGAATAACTCAGAGAACTCAGGAAAACACTATATTTGTGATTATAGTTTTAAAATAAACAACACAAACTGGGACCATCCAAAAGAAGAGACTCACAGGGTGAAGTCTGGTGGAGTCCCAAGCATAAAACTTCTGTGTCCTCAAGATGTGTGACTACTTTCCCAGCACACTGATATATATCACCAGTCAGGGAAGCTTGCCAGAGCTTTGGTGTCCAGAGTTTTTACTGTAATTTCATTATATAGGCATAATTGATTGAATCATTGGTCATGTGATTACACTCAGTTTTCAGACATGCCCCTCACTTCCAGGAGGTCAGGCTGATATCATCAAAGCCCCAACTCTCTGATTCCATGGTTGATCTTTCTGGCTTAGCCAGCCCCCCTCTTGAGTCATCTCATTCACATAAACCTACCTGTGGTCCAAGGGACCCACCATGAATAACAAAGACACTCTTATCAACTCAGGAAATTCCAGGAATTTAGAGGCTTCCTCCAAGAAATTCAGAAGAAAGACCAGCCAAATTCTCCATTATGCAATGCCACTCCAAAACTCAGTGGATAAAAAAGCAATTATTTATTCTCACCCATCTGTAACTCAGCTGATCTGAGATAAGCTTGACTAAGTCCACCTCCAAGCTGTGGTGGGTCTAGGTCAGCTGCACGAGTATTTCTTCTTCCTTGGACTAGAGGATGAGACAGGCATATTCTTCACTTGGCCACAGCAGAAACGAGACAGGGTAAACCCAAACCCGCAAGCACAGTTCAAGCCTTTGCCTGCATCATGTTCGCTTTCATCCCATAGGTTCAAGAAAGTTTTCTAGCCAACCTCAACATGAAAGCAAGTAAGGAGATATGCTCTGCCCGTAATTGGAGGTGCAAATATTTCCTGAACAATAGTCTGAACTATCACATAAGAAAGATATTATGTACTCTTTTGTAATCTTTCAGCCCCCTTGTCGCAGAACTTGCCTACTGAAGATAATTCCTGAATGCCCAGGACCACCCCATTCTTCCCCTTGCCACTGGTTGTTCAAATCTTAAATGTCCTCTATAGCATATTATCCCTTAGTCTTGAGGCTCTGATCATATCAAAATAGGTCATAATTTAGTCTTTTACCAGATCTTCACAAGCAAGTGTTTGCTAATGTCACAAGTAAATGTTTACTAAATTAATTAGACTCTCAATTTATCAGCAAATAAAAAATAGCTATCATTGGAAGAAAGAACTCACTGATCTTCGATGCTTGGTCCCTGCCCTTGTCCCTTTTTTCTTTTACTCTCATTTTCATAGTTTACCCTTAAAATCCTTCTGCTCTCTTGATCTCCAGACATGAATCATGCTAGGTAATTTGAATAATAATGAGCAGTGGTAATAATTGAAAAGATGAAGAATTTGGATTCATTTCTTATCTAGAAAGATACTAAAACATCTGCCAGGGAGTGTTCGGAGCCTTTACAGCCCATTCCATAATTTATGAACGCATAGATGCTCCCCATGAACAGTCTGGATGACTCAGACATCTTAATTGGTCTGCCTTAAAATTAGAACCAAAGGAGCTTCATTCCTACTCCACCGGAAGGTCTCATGAAGGGTGTTCCAGCCAGAGAGGAGCCAGAGTTGACACTTCATGTACACAAGTGGGTAGAATAAAGTACAGATGTTGGTAACATGTGTAAGATACTACATTCTGGTTTTGCTCTTTGATTTTGGGGTTGAAGAATTTTTAGAGAAGCCTTACCAGGAAAGACTTTTCTCATGTGAAACTTACCTTACCGTGTCCTCTCCTAGGCAGCAACGACCTGAGTGTGAAAATCAGCTGGGATCCAACATTGCTAACTAAGCATTTCTGAGAAGGAATCTTTAATGTTGCAATCTATAAAAGCATTAAGAGATTTATCAAAAAAAATGACCACATCCATGCTTTGTGAAAGAGAAATATAGGCAATTTACACGTTTGTATTCATGACATAAGATATAATAGTTTCATTCACATTGATTCATTAAACAAGTATTTGTGGATCACGGTGTGCATCTGACACTGTCCTTGGTGCTGATGTTAGAGACATGAGCAAGAAGAGCTCGTGCCTCACAGAACTACAGTCTAGTGGAGGAGACAGGCATTAATCAAATTAAGTGTAGCTGGGTTTTAAATTGAAGTTTTAAATAAAGTATCATAATATATTCCAGAATGCGTTGCCAGATCAATATGTGAGGTTTTAAAGGTTCTGTCAAGCCCCTTACCTGAAGGGGACATGTTAATGGCACTGGATAGCTGGAGAAAAGAAGAGGATCTGAATGGAGGATTCCTTGTAAATGAGAACTGGCATAAGATCCCCCCCCAAAGGGAAACATAAGGGTGCTTCTTTCTTCATCTAAGCCCAATAAAGTGGTCTGAAATGTGACCACTTGAAGAACTGACATGTATTCCTGCAATTATAAGGAAGAGTAATATATTTCACAGGCTTGAGGACTCTAAAGGTGGCCTAGCCTAGGAGAGGAAGGGAGGAGAGAGAATTATGCTATTTTTGGAACTAACTGCTCTTTCTTCCAAAAGCATGTCAAAAATACAAGAAACCAAAGGACAAAATATAAATCCTATGTATTTTGGTTATCTATTGGACAATAATGTTCCATAAAAAACAACCACAAAAACTCAGTGGTATAGAGCAATAAGTATTTATGTAGCTTGTAAGTTTATTGGCTGTCTGGGTTGTTCTTCTCATCTATTCTGGGCTTGACTGATGTTGACTAGGTTGGCCCATGCATCCACAGTCAGCTTGTGGATTTGCTGTGAGCCAGGTAGTCTAGAATGGCCTCAGTTAAGCAATTCATCTCTCTTCCACATGGTCTTATTCTACAGCAGGCTAGCATGGGCTTGTTCATAGTAGTCAGATGCAGTTTCCAAGGGAGAGTGTAAGTATGCTGTAAAGAAATTGTAAGCACCATGAACAGACTGTTGGTAGAAATTTTGACTTTAAGAATGCCAATGGTGAGTGCTGAGAAAGAAGTGAGACACATATTATTGGAAATGGGAGAAATGGAGATTCTTGTTATATACTTGCAAATGCTTATCAAAATTGTATCCTACAGTCAGGTGGAAAGCATGACTTGTAAATGATAAATTTGCATATATAGCTAAGGAGACAACCTTTGCTAGAGCAATGCCGAGTGGAAACATGGGGTCAGAGCTACAGCAGAGAAACCCCAACAGCGCCATGTCTAGTAGAGCCATGAGAGTGAGTCCACCATGGAGACCCCAGACCTGTGTAGCTACGAGGATGCAACACCAGCCTGTGAGAGCTAAAGCATCACCTGAGACCAGGAAAGGACTGTCAGAGGACTTGGGCACCCAACCTCCATGCCAGTGTGCAGAGGAGGTCAAAGGTGGAGTCAAGTTACAAGATTCACCAGCTTTGAGATTTAATACATGCCCTGCTGGGTTTCAGACTGGTTTGGGACCTGTTTCTCCTTTCTTTTGGCCTATTTCTCCCTTTTGGAATGGGAATATGTACCTTACGTTTGTCCCACTACTGTATCTTGGAAGTAGATAACTTGTATTGATTTCACAGATGGGACTTTGAACTTTGGACCCTTGAGTTGAAACAAGTTAAGACTTTGGGGATGAAATGAATGCATTCACATGTGAAAAGGACATGAGTTTGGGGGAGACCAGGGGCAGAATTTAGTGGGTTGATTTATGTCCCCCCAAAACTCACAGAAACCTGAATTGTGTCTCCCAAGTTTTATGTATTAGAAACTTAGCCCCCACTGAGACTGTTAAGAGGTTGGGAAATCCTATTATGGTAATCAAAAGGTGGAGCCTTGAAGAGATGATTGGGTTGTAGACTGTGCAGTTGAATGGATTAAAAATAGCTGTCAGGAGTGTGATTCTGAGGGCTTTTAAAAAAAGAGGAGAGTCTGTCTGTCTGCTCTCTCTGCTTCCACCATCTTGCAATGTGAGACCCCTGGGCCACTGTCACCACCACTGGATGGACTTTGGACTTCCCAGCCTCAGAAACTGTAAGCAATAAATGTCATTTTTCTTTATAAGTACCCAGTTTTGTGTATTTTGTTATAAACAACACAAAAAGGACTAATACAAATGCCAATGGTAAGTGCTGAGAAAGAAGTGAGACACATATTATCAGAAATGGGAGAAATGGAGATTCTTGTTATATACTTGCAAATGCTTATCAAAATTGTATCCTATAGTCATATGGAAAACATGACTTTTAAATGGTAAATTTGGATATATAGCTTAGGAGATTCCCAAGCAAAGTGTTAAAGGTACTGCCTGGTTTTTTCTTGTTGCTTATAGCAAAATGCAAGAGGAGAGAAATAATTGAGTGAATAACCATTAAACAAAAAGAAACCAGACTCTCTCAGCTTTTTTACCTAAAAAATGAAAAAAAACAAACAAACCAGAATGATTTTGAAAATTCTCAGCCTCTCCAGATGTCAAAGTGCTAAAAATCCAAAATGACTGCTGAAAGTGTGGGATGTAAAGTGTGTGACTGTACAGCCCTTTGCTGACACCTCAAATCTCACCTAAATCTCATTAGTTGAAAAGGATAAGATCAAAAGTTTAGAGTACTCTAACACATAAAAAACTCTTCTGAGAAACTAAGAGTATTCCTCATATATCTTCTCAATCAAACCAGAGGGCCTCCAGGAAATTTAAAAGCATTGTCCTTCATCCATCTCAGCAGAAGCCAAAAATAGAAAAAGGATTATCTTGAAAATATCTGTGAATATGGCCCAAATATAATGAAATTAACCTTTGTGACATCCACAGGAGACCCACAAAGTTCTTGAAGAAATGATAACACTACTGTCTTGATTGAAAGATAGCAGAAACACTACTGTCTAGAATTGAAATGAACAGAGAGAGTAGAAAACAAAAGAAGGCTTTCAAACACCTCAAATTTTACTGGCAGAAAGCAGGCTGATAAAGCTACTCAGTTTCAAACACATGCTATCTTTTGTGACAAAGGAAAGATAATTTATAGAGCAGAACCAAGAGCCTAGAAGGCAGAGCAAGGGCCCAGAGGGAAGAACAAAGAGCTGTGGAGGTTTTGTCCAGGGCTTGAAACCTAGTCAAGAAACTCTGGCTGGAGTTTTCCTGGCTGAATTTCAAAACTGCTTTGAACCAGTGACTTAGTTTTTTACCTTCCATTTCCCACACCACCAACTCCTTTGATCCAGAATGTTCATGACTCTTTATCTATGCTGGTCTCAGGAAGATTGGTGGCAGATAACTTGTCTCTTTAGTTTTACAGGTCCATAGATGGAGAAGAATTGTGACCCATGAATTTTCATACCCCATGAGATTTTATAAATCATCATCATCTGATTTAGATTATGAGAATTTGGACTTGACCTAATAAGATTTATTTTTTTATTGTGGTAAGAACACTTAACATGAGATCTACTCTCAAATTTTTAAGTACATAATACAGTTTTGTTCACAATAGGCACAGTGTTGTATGGCATATCTCTAAATTTTATTCACTTAAACAAAATATATAAATAGCCAACAGAGATATAAATTCTCAACATCACTAATCATCAGGAAAGTGCAAATCAAAACCACAGTGAGATTACCTCACACCTGTTATGACGGCTATTACGACAATAACAACAACAAAAGATAACAAGTGCTAGAAAGGATGTGGAGAAATTGGAACCCTTGTACAATTTTGGTGAAAATGTAAAATGGTGCAGCCATTATGGAAAACCATATAGCGTTTCCTCAAAAAATTAAAAATGGAACTACCATATAACTCAGCAATCCCCCTTCTGGTTACTTACACAAAAGAATTGATATCAATATATTGAAGAGATATCTGCACTCCCATGTTCACTGCAGCATTATTTACAATAGCCAAGATATGAAAACAATCTAAATGTTCATCAATGGATGAATGGATAAAGAAAATGAGGTATATACATACGATGGAATATTATCTAGCCTTAAAAAAAGAAGAAAATCCTGCCATATGCAACAGCACGTATGAACTCAGAGGACATTAAGCTGAGTGAAATAAGCCAGCTACAGGACAAATACTGCATGATTCCACTTATATAAAGTATCTAAAATCATCAAACTTATCTATTTTTTTTTTTTTTTTAAAGAGAGAGTAGAATGGTGGTTGCCAGGGGCCTGGAGGAAGACAAAAATAAGTAGTTCCTGAGTGTATTAGTATGTTTTTGTGTTGCTATAACAGAATACCTGAAAATGGGTAATTTATAAAGAACAGAGGTTTATTTGACTCATGATTCTGGGACAGCTGCATCTGGTGCAGGCCTCAGGCTGCTGCTACCCATGGTGGGAAGCGGCAGGCAGCCGGTGGGTACAAGCAGATCACATGGAGAGAGGAAGCAAGAGAGAGAGAGAAGGTGCCAGGGTCTTTTTAAACAACCAGCTCTCACAGGAACTAATAGAGCAAGAACTCACTCATGACTCCCACCCCCCCAGGGAGAGCATTAATTCATGAGGGATCCACCTCTATGATCAAACAGCTCCCAACACTGCCACATTGGGGATCATGAATTTCGGGGGGGACAATACATCCAAATTCTATCACTGAGCTAATGAAATTTAGATGAGATTTTGAATTTGAGTTGTTGCTACAATGGAGACTTTTGGAGGCCTTGGGAAAGAACAAGTGAATTTAGCACATGGAAAAGATGTGAATTTGGAGGACTGGAAGTTGGACTGTGGTTGACAGAATCCTAAAATGGCTCCCTAAAATTTCCCATCCTTATCCTTTGGCTTGTGACTGTGGTGAGATAGCACATCCATAATTATGTAACGATACATAGCAAAAGGGATTTTGCAGGGGCAATTAAGGTTACTGACTTGGAGTAAATCAAAAGGGGTATTGTACTCGTGTGGGTGAACCTAAGAAAATCACATGGACACTTTAAAGGCAAAGAGTTTTCTCTGGCTGGTAGAAGAAGAAATCAGATTCAAAGTATGAGAAGAATTTGACACACCATTGCTGATGTGAAGGTGGAGGAGGCCACATGAGAAGGAAAACAGGTGGTCTCTCACAGGAGAGAATATCCCTGGGTTATGGCCAAGGAAACAAGGACCTCAATCCTACAACCACAAGAAACAGAATTTGACCAACAACCCAGATAAGTTTGGAAGCAGCTTCTTCCTCAGGTAAGAGCCCAGCCTGGCTAACACTTTAATGTTAGCTTTGTGCCAGAGCAGAAGAACCAGCCAAGCCCAGGCTTCTGGCCTGAAGAAGTGTCAGACAATGAATGGGTGTTGTTTTAAGTCACTGTGTGGTAATTTGTTACACAGCAATAGAAAACTAGGACAGCCTCTTAAGGCCTAGGCTCAGAACTAACACAGTGCCACTGCCACTGTATCTTACTGGTCGAAGCAAGTCACAAAGTCAGGCCAGATTCAAAGGGTGGGAATGTAGAATTCATCTCAGGAGCATTGCAAAGGGGATGGATACAGGTAAGTATGAACAATTGGGGACATTACTGCCACACAAGATTGGAATGTTGGCTTGGGTTATTTTGAAATGGAACCTGCCTAATCAGGTTTCTGCCAGAAAGTAAGGAGACGTCAACAGTGGGGTGAACTGCTGGAAAACCAGAAGCCAAGAACAATCATCAAAGGAGCAGCATTAGCCAGGCCCATCCATGAGAGTTGCCTCCAAATACCTACCAGACCCCGAAAGGGCAAAAACATCTTATACCAGCACCAGTACAAGTAGATCTTTCTGATCTTCCCCATGGTCAACCCCAAATGGCTTGATAATCCCTGGACAGGTCCATTGGACTCAGGCCCTCTTTGGTCTTTAATTCATTTGCTTATTCACAGATTGGTCATTGTTACATAGTAGCAATATGACTGTGCTTGTTTGATCTCTGTCAATACTGTGCAACCGAGATGGCACCAGTGGCTTAGTAAAACATGGTGCCCAGAACCTGGAAATTGTAACTAGTTGGTTTAGATTGCTAAATGCAGTTTTTGCAACCACATCAGATAATGAGGTATGGGAGTTTCAGGGTGACATGGTTGAGGCATGAGAGGCTTGGTAAGCCCCACCCTCTTGCCTTCAGTTTCCACAATAATCTGGCAGTCCCCTAAACTAGAGAGGGAAACCATCGTACAACCCAAGTGCACTTCACAAGAGAAATTCAGAAGCCTTAAATAAACATGTCAATGACCATCCCTCAATCTAATGTTTCCTGCTGATAATACAGCCCTAGAGAAAACTGTTACTTCTATAATATACTTGTGTCAGAGTGCTGCACTTGCCAAGCCCCTATCACTGTCCTCTGCAGGACAACCTCAAAGGGTCAGAAACAGCTTCTAGCTAGAGTGAAGAGTGAGCTGTCCCCTAAACACATGCCACAAACCATGCTTGTTCACCCCAACAGTCACACGTTTCACAGGTGTGGACAACTCCACACACTCAGGAAAGAAGTATTTTTCTTTATTTCTCAAACTAGGGTAGAACTAGATCCCCCAGATTGGTGGGAAGATCAGTATCTCTTTTGTGGCTTTACCGTAATGCAACTCATTAAAGACCCTCCGGGCTTACACTGTCCAAAATGGCAGAACCACAAATTCCACTTTCTGGCTGTGTCATCTGTCTGATGTGTCTGTTGAACTGATGTTATCTTTGCTGCCACTGGTTTTTGCTGCCTCATGCTGGGTCTCCACTCTCCATCTGGTGCTACTGCTCAGAGCTGTAGAATCAGCTGCACCATCAGCAATAAGCTCAGCCACAGGTGCTCTTTGCTGAGACTCCCAAGCCACTGCTACCATTTCTCATCCCTCACACATACCCACAGACCCGTTCTCCAAATCTTGCCAGTTCAGAGTTGATGGCTGCGCCAGAGTGCATCAGGCATCTGCCCTTCAATCTATCTCCAAGTCTTGATTTTAGTCTCATGGACATACACTTTTAGGTTGGACTGTTTTATTTCTAACTCTCCAGATTCAAAAGTTAATTCCCCCTCTCAGTGAACTCATTAAAGCTCGTTGCCCTGGCGAGCCCAGACCAGGGTCTTAAACTTGGAGGGAGAAAACAAAGTTTGGACACCCTTTAAAAGAAAAAAATTTCTCCCAGGCTTCCATGATTAAATTATGAAGTCTGTGCAAACAGAAAACATTCTATAAACTTCAGCTATTTGTCTGAAATGAAATTATTGCTCCCACTATGACTGTAATGAAGATTGCCATAAGATCCTCTTAAATTTAGCATAGCCTTGCCTTGCAGTCAAATTCTTCTACCACTTGGCTCAATTATTGAGCAAATAGCTATCACATAGAGCACCAGAATGCTCATTGGCCCACCCTAGCTACAAAGGATCACTTATAAATTAAGGCTTCTTCATTCTTTAGTTGGCCTGATACCAGCAGGATCATAATCACAACTACGAACAGGGACATTAAAAAAATCACAAGGCAGGACTCGGTTATCTTGATAATCCATAAAATGCTTGCATTAATATCTTTAGCTTATTGTCTAAATGAAAACCCCAATTTTTAAAATTTCCACAGAATTTTAAATATTACAAAGGTTATCATAGTTAAATATTCAGGTCCCTCTATTCTATATATGATTATTTTGTAATAACACCAAGAAAGGGGAGTAGAGGATGCTACGCTGAATTGGTGTTAGTCAGCTCTAGCTGTGCAGCTACCACACAATCTCAGTGGCATACAACAATAAGTGTTTATTTTGCCCACGCATCTGCAGGTCAGCTGGGTTTTGCCTGATCCAAGTTGGACTCATTTGGGTGTCTCTAAGTTGCTGGTTGGATCCAGGTCTACTCCATGTCTATTTCATCTTCCTTGGACCAGTACCCACCCAGAAGTGAAAAGGAGCAAGAAGAAACACGTTGGGCTTCCTAAGGCTGAAGTCTGAAACCAGCATCCTGCCATTTCCATTGGCCAGAAGCAAGCCACATAATCAAACCCAAAGTGAAGGGCCAGGAGCACTTTTGACCTTTAGAGGGAGAAACTGCAAAGTCACATGGCAACGAGTCAGGATACCCACCAGGGAGGCATGAAGAATTGAGGCCTATAACTCCATCTACCAGTTATGACCAGGGAACTTCATCGATTTGGGAGTAGAAGAAAAGCCTTTCCCGAGAAGTAACGTTTGGGTTGAAAAGTGGGAGGGGGAAGGGAGTGTTGACCACGTAAAGTGGAAGTAACAGCTTCTTTAACAGAGGAACATCACCTGCTGCAGTCCTGAGGCAAGAGGAGTTTGGCACATTCGAGAAGACTGGCAAGGGTGACGGGGAACAAAGCTGGAGAGCAGGTGGGAGCCCGAGGGCATGGGGCCTTGCAGGCCGTGCTAAAGATTTTTTGTCTTTGTGAGCATAGGGAAATCATTGAGAAGTTTTAACCAGAAAAGTGACATTTTGAATTTGAAAAATATTTTTTAATTTCAAACAACAGAAACCCCAACTGAGAATGGCCTAGACAGTAAGGAAATATATTATATCATGTGATTGATACAGAAGTGGAGCTGCTCCAAGGTGTTAATTCAATGACTCTGAAACAACACGAAAGATGTGTCCCCAATTGCATGTTACCATCTGCAACAGATCAGCTTTGTCCTCTCATTGATTACTCTGAATCCCAAAATGAATACAGAGGTTCCAGATGTGACATGCAGAAACGACAGCATTCAGGAGAAGAAATGACCCTCTTCTTAAGATCAAGGAAAACTTTCCGACAAACCCCCAGGAGAAGTTACATCCCATTGATCAAAACTGTGTCACAATCGTACACTTGATCCAAGAGGAATGAGGTTGGGCAAGAGGAATGAGATTGCCATGGTTGGCTTGGACCAATCAGGATCTATCAGTTATAGTGACTATGTAACAGACATAACTATGAGGAAGAGTTGCTTCTCTGAGCAAAGATGAGATGTTTATTAGGAAAGAGGGAAATAAATATTAGAGGTTAAAGCAACTAGAGGCACATAGCTAAGTCCAGAATCAAGGGCAGGAAAATATATTTCACCTTCAGTGAGAGGGATTGCAGAGCTACATAGCAAAGAATGTGGATACAGGGAGGGGCGAAAATTTGGAACGATTAATTCAATCTGCTACCACACTCATAAACATGCTCATTGACTGGGCAGATGACGCACGTGCACGCACACACACAATTAGTTAAATTATTTCATTCTGCAGCATTGAACGCATAGCAAATTGCCTCTGTGCTTTTCACTTGGAACATAATTGCATACCACTTTGTCTTATCTTTATTACTGTATTAGTTTTCTATTGCTACTATAACAAATTACCACAAACCAAGCATCTTTTAAAAATACATATTTATTATCTCGCAGCTCTGTAAGTCAGAGTCTGTGTGGGTCTCACTAACCTAAAAACAAGGTGTCAGCAGGACCGTGATCTTTTCTGCAGTCTCTAGGGCACAATCCATTTCCCTGCTCATTCAGATTGCTGGCAGAATTGGGTTCCCTGCTGTTGTAAGGCTGAGGCCCCCATTTCCTTGCTGCCTATCAGCCAAGGACCATTCCAGTGTGCAGAGGCTGCCCACATTCCCAGGCTCATGGCCTCCTTCCTCCATCCTCAAAGCCAGATCAAGCTTCTCTCACATGCTGCATCTCTCCTGCCTCTTCCTCAGTCCTCACATCTCTCTGACCGACTTTTGTGCCTTCCTCTTCCACGTTGATGATGATGCTGGGCCTGCCTGGATAATCCAGGATAATTTCCCTGTTTTAAAGTCTATTACCTTAATTCCTTTTGTCCTGTAATATAACATTTCACAAGTTCCAGGGATTAGGATGTGCACATCTTTGGGGGGCTATTATGCTACTTACCACAACTCTTATTAGTAAATTATTAAATGATATTTCTGCTTTAACCGTATCTTTCCAAGTGTTTTGAGAGCACTGTGAAGTTCGGGACTGGGTATAAATGTCCCTGTGCTCTCCACCTAAGTACACAGTTGGCACTCAGTAACAACATGGAAAAAACTGACCTGGTATACAGGAAAGCTCTAATATCATGTAGAAGAGAGTTTTATCTACGTGATCTATTTCCTACACAACGCATAAACCCTGCTAACACATAATATGGTTCTTTCCTTTATCTGGGTAACTGTATCAACAATAGCCAAAAAAGGCATCTGTGGTAGAAGACAATACTGTACCAAGGAAAAGCACAGAACCAGGAGTGTTGTATTTTCTTTTCCACACAAGACCTTATAAAACATTTTGGCAGAGACCAAAGAAAAAATATAACACCTTAATGAAAAAGACTCAGCTGGAGCCACAGAAACCTTTCAAGGCCGCCTGAGGGGATTTATAACTTCTCCAGAGGATGAAAAAGGCTCTGGACCAGTTTCCAGGATGCCTGTGCATGCATGTTTTGTGGTGCATGAGCTAATGCTGGGTTTCCGAGGACTCCAAACGGATGACGCACAGACTACAAGCTCACTTTGCATTTCCTCAGGGGCCTCACTCCAGTCACCTTGTCTAAGAATTCTCTAGGTCTCCTTCACCTAGATGTCTAAGTCTGCTGGGAGAGGAGAGAGAACCAAGTGACAGATGGAGAAAACTCTGAGAGAGCACAGAGCAAGGGATGCAGAGTTAGGGATAGAACAAAGGAAAGAGGGAGCAAGGGAAGAAAACCTCAGTGAGACCCTGAGACCTGGAGAGGTTAGGGAGGAAGGAAGAACCTCGTCAACTCAGAAAACAGATACCACCCCCAGTCCACTCAGTCACAGGTCCTGACAAAACCCATTTAAAATGTCAAGAATCACTTTAAAGCTGAGTGAAAGCTGCTATGGTTCACATAATCTTTGGGAGTAGAAGGAAAGCCTTTCCTGAGAAGTAATGTTTGGGCTGAAAAATGGGCGGGGGGAGGGAGTAAGTGTTAACCACGTAAAGTGGAAGGAACAGCATTCTTTAACAGAGGGACAGCACCTGCTGCAGCCCTGAGGCAAGAGGAGTTTGGCACATTCGAGAAGACTGGCAAGGGTGACGGGGAACAAAGCCGGAGAGCAGGTGGGAGCTCAAGGGGTGCAATATTTTTAAGAAAAATAATGAAAAGCCAGTGAGCTGAGAGGTGCAAGAATTGGGTTGCTGTTCCAGATCAGCTATGAAATGTGTAATCCTGGACAGGTCATTTTGCATCTTAGGGGCTCATTCTCATCATCTTTATGTGATTGAACACGTGAGCCAGATCAGGGACCCTCAACCTGTAATCCCCAAACCCAGAATTCAGGAAATTGGTAAAATTTGCATAGGAAAAAAAGTCTTTATTTTCACTAACACCCAACTGAAGTTCAACATTTCCTTCAATGATGAATTAGGCAATTAGCAGTATCTGTGATTTTGTCACCAATAGAAATCACGGCTGTTTTTCTGTCACATTAAGGATGATCTCAGATTGCTAGGGTCCTCCATCACCTGCCGGAAGAAAATGTAAATCCCCCAAAATGAAGCTAATTATCCTAGCCCTCAAATGATTTTTGTAATTTTTCATAAATAATGACAGGCTTTCAATTTAAAAAATAACTATGTAAATGAGAGGACACAACCACATGAATGAAAGACAAGAGTAGAAAGAGACTTAAAGAGGATCCAGATAAAGTTATTAGATGCAATTTTAAAATAACTACACTTGCCATGTGCAAGATAAGAGATCATAAATATTGGCAGAGAGCTAAAAACTATTGAAAAATGGAAATTCTAGAGATGAAAAGTAAAATAACTGGTATTAAGAACTCAAGGCATATATTTGTCTGTAGATTAGACTCAGATAAAAAATGATGAATGAACTAAATAGATGTCAAAAAGAAAAAAAATTGGGAGTAAAGCATAGAGAGACAAAGGGATGAAATAGAGAAGAGAGTGGAAAAGATGTAAGATATGCTCAAGAAAGTTTAACATCCGTGCGCTGGAGTACCAGATTGAGAAGAGAGAATGAGAGAAGTACCTGAAGAGATGATGCTAACAGTTTTCAAAACGGATGAAAAACACTGCACCTCAGAGTCAAGGATATCGAAAAGCCCCAAGCATGATAAATAAAAATAAATCCATACATATTAAAGCATAGCGTACTAAAATTGATACAAATGAAAAAGAAAATAACAGATTACCTTGAAAGGAGCAATGATTAGACTGATAGCTGACTTTTGAACAGAAACGATGCAAGGCAAAAGAAAGTGGCATCTTTAAGCATGGGAAAAAAAATTACCAATATAGAATGCTATACATGGTGAAAACATCCTTCAAGAATGAAGGTGAAATAAAGATACTTTCAGACTCACAGAACATAAGAGAGTTTGTCATCAGCTGACCCACATGAAAGGGAGTACTGCAAAGTCTTCCTAAGATGGAAGGAAATGATCCCAGATGGAAAGACAGAAAGTAAGGAACATGGAAAAATTAATTTTAAACTCTTCTCTCTCCATTTAATACCTTTATTACTAGTTCTTATTTTGTTTCATATTAATGTGGTTACTTCTACCTTCTTTTTCTTTAATTTATGAGGCATATTTTTACCATTCTCTTATTTTTAAATGTTTTTGCCTTTTTGTTGTTTTTTCTTATGAACTATATGAATTGGATTTCTAATGCAATCTGAGTCTATTTTTGAATATGGACATTTTTCTTATTTAAACTTATGGAGCATGAATATATATGATTTGTCTTCTTTCATCTTTTTCTATGTTTTCTCATAAAACCACCCACACTAGGCAGTCTCCCCATCTTTATAAACCATGAAGTTTGCAAACTTGAGAGACCTGACACAGTTGCCACAATCTTAGCTCAATCTCCAGATTTCTACCCAACTCCCAATCTGACATTCAGCCTGAGATGACACTGATAGGTAGAGGAATGGAGAAGGTGAAGCAGAGTAAATTTGCTGACAGATTAATCCAAATGTGTGTATACTAGTGTGGTTGGGTTAAGTGTATGAAAATGCTTCTGTGATCCCAATCATGCAAAGCATCGAAGGTTTACTCTCCTTTATGTCTTAAAGGTGCCAATTTTTATTTGCACTTTGGGTTCTATTTTATGGTTATTATGTTGATTTTTCTCAAATATTTATGACCAACTTTACCCTTTATTATTTTATTTCCCAATATTTTTAAATCTTCTATTGGTCATCTTAAAGTTTTTTAACTTCTATGTCTCTAATTGCCAAAAATTTTATTATTTAAGTGCTGCTTTTTTGAAACCACAAGTTTAGTACACTTTTACTTTCCTTCCTCCCATCATTGTTAATATATCTGGGTTTCAAAGCCAAATAACTGTTAAAACATTGTTATTTTTATATTATATACCTTATTTTTAGAGAATAATTTCTTATATTTGCATTTGGTTTTATAATCAAACATTCACCAATTGTTTGCCATCTCTATTTTAACCACATTTACCACTTTTAGTCTCTTTTTTATTTTTGCTATAACTTCCCTCTTCATTTTGTGTTTCTCTGTCAATAGAAACACATCTTTAAACATGCTCCTTCAAGAAGAATGCGTTTATTGTGCATCTTTGAGTCTTGGAAATTAGGAAGTATTTTATGTTATTTTAATGCATAAATACACAAAGACCGTGTATCAAATCTTTGGGTCACAAAAATTACCACTGGAAATTCTGTATAAATTGCTTCATTTATTTCTGACATTTACAGTTGACAGTGAAAATTTAAATCAGCTTGATGTTTTTCTTCCTGTAAAGATAACTTTTTTAATTTAAAAAGGGGTGTCTGTCTTAGTCTGTTTCTTATAACAAAATTCTCCAAGTGATTTGTAAAGAAAACAAAATTTATTGCTTACAGTTTCAGAGGCTAGGAAGTCCAGAGTCCAAGGAACACATCTGATAAAGGCTTTCTTTGGTAGTGACTTCAGTGATGGCAGAATATCACATTGCAAAATGGTGGGGCAGAGAGAGCAGAGAGAGAGATGCTAACCACCTCATTCAATGTCCTTTTCAAGCCTTCCAAACCATGCCCATGACCACCATTATTAATTCACTCACTACAGCACCATCCTACAATGTAGTCACCTCTTCAAGGACCCACGCTTCAATTACCATAATAGGATTTCCCACCCTCAACAGTTACAGTGGGGATTAAGTTTTGGGGGGACATTCAACCCAAGGCATTCTGCCCCTTGCATCCCAAAACTCACGTCCTTTTCACATACAAATACATTCATTTCATCACCTTTTCACATACAAATACATTCAGTTCATCACCATTAACTTGTTTCAACTCAAAAGTCCAAAGTTCAAAGTCCCATCTGTGAAATCAAAAACAAGTTATCTACTTCCAAGGTACAATGGTGAGACAAGCATAGAGTACATATTGCCATTTAAAAAGGGAGAAATAGGCCCCCCCCCCCAAAAGAGGGCAATAGGTCCTAAACAAGTCTCAAACACAGCAGGACAGGCATTAAATCTCAAAGCTGGAGAATCATTAGGCCAGCCTGTGGCTCACTTGGGAGAGTGTGGTGCTGATAACACCAAGTCAAGGGTTAAGATCCCCCTACCGGTCATCCTTAAAAAAAAAAAAAAGCTGGCAAGTCATGTATCTCGACTCTGTTCGGTGTCCTCTGAAAGCTGGTGTGGGGGTTGGGTCCCCAAGTCCTCGGGCAGCTCTGCTCCTATGGCTTTCCTGGTCTCAGACCACACTTCAGCTCTCCCAGGCTGGCGTTGCAGACTGGTAGCTCCACAATTCTGGGGTCTCCATGGGTGGTCCTGCTCCCAGAGCTCCACTAGGCATGGTGCTGATGGGGTTTCTCTGCTGCATCTCTGACCCTATATTTCCCCTCAGCATCGCTCTAGTGAAGATTGTATGTGGTGAATCCGCCTCTGTGACAGATCTCTTCCTGCACCCCCAGGCTTTTCCATATATCCTTCAAAATTGAAGTGGAGGCTCCCAAGCCTCCACAGTTCTGGCATTTTGAGAGCTCGCAGACTTAACATCATGTGAATGCTGCCAAGGCTTCTGGCTTGTATCTTTCAAAGCTGTGGGTCCAGTCATACCTGGGGCCAATTTAGCCATGGCTGGAGCAGGAGGGATGTGGGAAGCAGCATCCCAGTGTGGTCTGGGGCAGCCAGCCTGTGGAGGGCACCTCAGGCGTGTTCCGCAAGACCATTTTGTCTCCCTAGGTCTTTGGGCCTGAAGTGGAAGGATTGGCCCCAGAGGCTTCTGCAATGCCTTCAGGGCCTTTTCCCCTTCTCTTGATAATCCCTTTCTCTTATACTAATCTAGCACCATTGCATTTTTCTCCTGAAAATGCTCCCTGCTTCTCTACCACATGGCCAGGCTGCAAATTTTCCAAATCTTTAAGCTCTGCTTTTCTTTTAAATTCTGGCTTTACGTCATGCCTTTCCCATAACTCAGCACAGGCTGTTGCAAGCAGCCATGCAGCTCCCTTAATGTTTTGCTGCTTAGAAATTTCTTCCACTAAATACTCTTGTTCACAACTCTTAAGTTCTAACTTCCTCGGAGTCCTTGGGCATGGGCAGAATGCAGCCAAGTTCCTTGCCAGTTCATAGCAGGGTTGATATTTGTCCCACTTTCCAAAAAGCTCCTTCTCATTTCTATCTGAGACCTTCTCAGAATGGCCTTTACAGTCCACATTTCAATCAGCATTCTGGTCATCACCATTTAACCAATCTCTAAAACATTCTAAACCTTCCCTGGTTTTCTTGTCTTCTAAACTCCCACCAGCAGCTAGGCTTTTTCTAGCCTGCTGCTTCAAATTCTTCCAGCCTTTCCTCAGCACCCAGTTCCAAAGCTGCTTCCACATTTTCAAGTATTTGTTATAAGCAACACCCCACTTCTCTGGTACCAATTTTCTGTATTAGTTCATTTCTGTTTCTTATAACAAAATATATGGAACTGGGTATTTTATAAAGAAAACAAAATTTATTGCCTACAGTTTCCGAGGCTAGGAAGTCCAAAGTCCAGGGAACATACCTGGTGAAGGTTTTCTGTGGTGTTGACTTCAGTGATGGCAGGGTATCACATTGTGAAGTGGAGGAGCAGAGAGAGCAGAGAGAGACACTAACCTTCTCATGCACTCTCCCTTTAAGGCCTCCAAACCATACCCATGACCACCATAAAGGGGAAGGTGAGTGGAGGGAGGGTCGAAAGAGGTCAGATCCACATGGACGTTAGGACTTAGACATAACTAAGGCTTTGTTCTAAGCTCTGAAGCATTTAGGCAGGTGAATCAACACGATTAGAGTTGGTTTTGAAAATCACTCCTGTTGCTTGTGGAAGGAAACAGATTGGAGAGGAGTGAGGCTGGATGCAGGGATGATGATTAAGCAGTCAGTACATGATCCAGGCAAGAGCTGATTGTAACTGAGCTACAGTGGTGGTCTTAGAGATGGGAGAGTTGTGATGGAACTTGGCGATGGCTTGACTATGAGGGGGTTGGGAGAGGGTGGTGTGTACAGTAATTAAGTGAACACCTCAACCAGAAGCCTCCATCTTTGGCTAGGCAGTGTGGTAAAACAAGTATAAGACACAGCCTGAACCCTCAGAGAGGTAATGACCCAGTTGGAAAGGTAAGACGCATGAAACATCTGAAAACTTGGTGCTGGTTCATGAAAGATTGTTCTTGATGGATAGAAGATAAAGTAAGCGATCATCTAACTCAGAAACACATTCTAGCTCACGCCTCTGTGATAATGATGATGATGATAACGATGATGACAGTAATGATACAAAGCTAACATTCACCAATGGTTTCTATGTGGCAGTATGGTGCTAAGAATGTGGACCTCATCCCTAGGGAAACAGGGAACCTTTGTAATGTTTTAAGAAATGAGTGACTTGATCACATTTGCATTTTCTTTTTTTTTTTTTTTTCCATTTTTTTTAAAAATTTTATTTTGTCGATATACATTGTAGCTGATTAATGCTCCCCATCACCAAAACCTCCCTCCCTTCTCCCTCCCCCTCTCCCCCCCAACCATGTCCTTTCTGTTTGTTTGTTGTATCAACTTCAAATAATTGTGGTTGTTATATCTTCTTCCCCCCCCCCCCGGTTTGTGTGTGTATGTGTGTATGTGTGTGTGAATTTATATATTAATTTTTAGCTCCCTCCAATAAGTGAGAACATGTGGTATTTCTCTTTCTGTGCCTGACTTGTTTCACTTAATATAATTCTCTCGAGGTCCATCCATGTTGTTGCAAATGGCAGTATTTCATTCGTTTTTATAGCTGAGTAGTATTCCATTGTGTAGATGTACCACATTTTCCGTATCCACTCATCTGATGATGGGCATTTGGGCTGGTTCCAACTCTTGGCTATTGTAAAGAGTGCTGCGATGAACATTGGGGAACAGGTATACCTTCGACTTGATGATTTCCATTCCTCTGGGTATATTCCCAACAGTGGGATGGCTGGGTCGTATGGTAGATCTATGTGCAATTGTTTAAGGAACCTCCATACCATTTTCCATAGAGGCTGCACCATTTTGCAGTCCCACCAACAATGTATGAGAGTTCCTTTTTCTCCGCAGCCTCGCCAGCATTTATCGTTCATAGTCTTTTGGATTTTAGCCATCCTAACTGGGGTTAGATGGTATCTCAATGTGGTTTTGATTTGCATTTCCCGGATGCTGAGTGATGTTGAGCATTTTTTCATATGTCTGTTGGCCATTTGTATATCTTCCTTAGAGAAATGCCTACTTAGCTCTTTTGCCCATTTTTTAATTGGGTTGCTTGTTTTCTTCTTGTAAAGTTGTTTGAGTTCCTTATATATTCTGGATATTAATCCTTTGTCAGATGTATATTGTGCAAATATTTTCTCCCACTCTGTTGGTTGTCTTTTAACTCTTTTAATTGTTTCTTTTGCTGTGCAGAAGCTTTTTAGTTTGATATAATCCCATTTGTTTATTTTTCCTTTGGTTGCCCGTGCTTTTGGGGTCGTATTCATGAAGTCTGTGCCCAGTCCTATTTCCTGAAGTGTTTCCCCTATGTTTTCTTTAAGAAGTTTTATTGTCTCAGGGTGTATATTTAAATCCTTAATCCATTTTGAGTTGATTTTAGTATACGGTGAGAGGTATGGATCTAGTTTCATTCTCCTGCATATCGATATCCAGTTATCCCAGCACCACTTGCTGAAGAGGCAGTCCCTTCCCCAGTGAATAGGCTTGGTGCCTTTGTCAAAGATCAGATGGCAGTAAGTGTGTGGGTTGATTTCTGGATTCTCTATTCTATTCCATTGGTCAGTGTGTCTGTTTTTATGCCAGTACCATACTGTTTTGGTTATTATAGCTTTGTAGTATAGCTTAAAGTCAGGTAGTGTTATGCCTCCAGCTTTATTTTTTTTGCTGAGCATTGCTTTGGCTATTCGTGGTCTTTTATTGTTCCATATAAATGTCTGAATAGTTTTTTCCATTTCTGAGAAAAATGTCTTTGGAATTTTGATGGGGATTGCATTGAATTTGTATATCACTTTGGGTAGTATGGACATTTTCACTATGTTGATTCTTCCAATCCAAGAGCATGGAATATCTTTCCATCTTCTTGTATCCTCTCTAATTTCTCTCAGCAGTGGTTTGTAGTTCTCATTATAGAGATTTTTCACCTCCTTGGTTAACTCAATTCCTAAGTATTTTATTTTTTTGGTGGCTATTGTAAATGGGCAGGCTTTCTTGATTTCTCCTTCTGCATGTTCACTATTGGAGAAAAGAAATGCTACTGATTTTTGTGTGTTGATTTTGTATCCTGCTACTGTGCTGAAATCGTTTATCAATTCCAACAGTTTTTTTGTAGAGGTTTTAGGCTGTTCGATATATAGGATCATGTCATCTGCAAACAGGGACAGTTTGACTTCATCTTTTCCAATCTGGATGCCCTTTATTTCCTTCTCTTCTCTGATTGCTCTGGCTAGTACTTCCAACACTATGTTGAATAGGAGTGGTGAGAGTGGGCATCCTTGTCTAGTGCCTGTTCTTAAAGGAAAAGCTTTCAGCTTTTCCCCATTCAGGATGATATTGGCAGTGGGTTTGTCATATATGGCTTTAATTATGTTGAGATACTTTCCCTCTATACCTAACTTATAGAGGGTCTTTGTCATGAATGAGTGCTGAACTTTATCAAATGCTTTTTCAGCATCTATAGAGATGATCATATGGTCCTTGTGTTTGAGTTTATTAATATGGTGTATCACATTTATTGATTTGCGTATGTTGAACCAACCTTGCATCCCTGGGATGAATCCCACTTGATCGTGATGAATAATTTTTCGTATGTGTTGCTGTATTCTGTTTGCTAGTATTTTAGTGAGGATTTTTGCATCTATATTCATCAAGGATATCGGCCTGTAGTTTTCTTTTTTGGTTATATCTTTACCTGGTTTTGGTATCAGGATGATGTTTGCTTCATAGAATGAGTTTGGGAGATTTGCGTCCGTTTCAATCTTTTGGAATAGTTTGTAAAGAATCGGTGTCAATTCCTCTTTGAATGTTTGGTAAAATTCTGCTGTGAATCCATCTGGTCCTGGGCTTTTCTTTGTTGGGAGCCTTCTGATAACAGCTTCAATCTCCTTTATTGTTATTGGTCTGTTCAAATTTTCTACGTCTTCACGGTTCAGTTTTGGGAGCTTGTGTGTGTCCAGAAATTTATCCATTTCCTCCAGATTTTCAAATTTGTTGGCGTATAGTTGTTTATAGTAGTCTCGAATGATTCCTTGTATTTCAGATGAATCAGTTGTAATATCGCCTTTTTCATTTCTAATTTTTGTTATTTGAGTCTTCTCTCTTCTTTTTTTTTGTTAGCCATGCTAATGGTTTGTCAATTTTATTTATCTTTTCAAAAAACCAACTTTTTGATTCGTTGATCTTTTGAATTGTTTTTTGGTTTTCAATTTCATTCAGTTCTGCTCTGATCTTAATGATTTCTTTCCGTCTGCTAACTTTAGGATTGGATTGTTCTTGTTTTTCTAGTTCTTTAAGGTGAAGTGTTAGGTTGTTCACTTGCCATCTTTCCATTCTTCTGAAGTGAGCATTTAATGCAATAAATTTTCCCCTCAATACTGCTTTTGCAGTATCCCACAGGTTTTGGTATGATGTATCATTGTTTTCATTAGTTTCAATAAACTTTTTGATTTCCTGCTTGATTTCTTCTTGGACCCATATGTCATTAAGTAGAATGCTGTTTAATTTCCATGTGTTTGTATAGTTTCCAGAGTTTTGTTTGTTATTAATTTCTAGTTTTAATCCATTGTGGTCTGAGAAGATACATGGGATAATTCCAATTTTTTTGAATTTATTGAGACTTGATTTGTGACCTAATATGTGATCTATCCTGGAGAATGATCCATGTGCTGATGAGAAGAATGAATATTCTGAGGTTGTTGGGTGGAATGTTCTGTAGATATCTGCCAATTCCAATTGGTCTAGAGTCTTGTTTAGATCTTGTGTTTCTCTACTGATTCTTTGCCTAGATGATCTGTCTAATATTGACAGTGGAGTGTTCAGGTCCCCTGCTATTATGGTATTAGTGTCTATTTCCTTCTTTAGGTCTAATAGAGTTTGTTTTATAAATCTGGCTGCTCCAACATTGGGTGCGTACATATTTATGATTGTTATGTCTTCTTGATGGATCAGTCCTTTTATCATTAAGTAGTGTCCCTCATTGTCTCTTTTTATGGTTTTTAGTTTAAAGTCTATTTTGTCAGATATAAGAATAGCCACTCCAGCTCGTTTTTCTTTTCTGTTTGCATGGTAAATCTTTTTCCATCCTTTCGCTCTTAGTCTGTGTGAATCTTTATGGGTGAGGTGGGTCTCTTGTAGGCAGCATATAGTTGGGTCCTGCTTTTTGATCCAGTCAGCCAGTCTGTGTCTTTTAATTGGGGAATTTAAGCCTTTAACATTAAGAGTTGTTATTGAAAGGTGTTGATTTATTCCTAGCATTTTATTGGTTGTTTGGTTGTCTTAGGTGTCTTTTGTTCCTTGCTTTCTGATTTACTGTTTGGTTTCTTTGTTTGTTGGTTCCTTAGGTTGTAGATAGTGTTTTTGTTAGCTTGTTTTCTCTTCACGAATGCCATTTTTATTGTACTAGCGGGTTTAGATTTTTCTTAGGTTTTTATGGCAGTGGTAGTTATTTTTCAGGAACCAAACCCAGTACTCCCTTGAGGATTTCTTGTAAGGGTGGTCTTGTGGTAGTGAACTCCCGCAGTTTTTGTTTGTCTGAGAAATATACTATTTGCCCCTCATTTCGGAAGGATAGCCTTGCAGGGTAGAGTATTCTTGGCTGGCAATCTTTGTCTTTTAGTATTTTGAAAATATCATCCCATTCCTTTCTAGCTTTTAGGGTTTGTGATGAAAAGTCTGATGTTAACCTGATTGGGGCTCCCTTATAGGTGATTTGACGCTTCTCTCTTGCAGCTTTTAAGATTCTCTCTTTGTCTCTGAGTTTTGCCAATTTGACTATGACATGTCTTGGAGAAGGCCTTTTTGGGTTGAATACGTTTGGAGATCGTTGAGCTTCCTGGATCTGAAGATCTGTGATTTTTCCTATACCTGGGAAGTTTTCTGCCACTATTTTGTTGAATATGTTTTCAATGGAATCTCCATTTTCCTCCCCTTCTGGAATACCCATGACTCGGATATTTGAGCGCTTGAGGTTGTCTGATATCTCTCTCAGATTTTCTTCCATGTCCTTGATTCTTTTTTCTTTCTTTTTGTCTGCTTGTGTTATTTCAAACAGCCCATCTTCAAGTTCAGAGGTTCTCTCTTCAACTTCGACAAGCCTGCTGGTTAAACTCTCCGTTGTGTTTTTTATTTCGCTGAATAACTTCTTCAGTTCAGCAAGTTCTGCTACATTTTTTTTCAGGACATTGATTTCCTTGTATATTTCCTCTTTCAGATCCTGTATACTTTTCCTCATTTCATCATGATGTCTAGCTGAGTTTTCTTGTATCTCATTCAGTTTCCTTAGAATTATCACTCTAAATTCCTTGTCAGTTATTTCAAGGGCTTCTTGTTCTATAGGATCTAGAGTATGAGATTTATTAACTTTTGGTGGTGTACTTTCTTGATTTTTTGTATTTCTGGTGTCTTTTTTTTGGTGTTTATTCATTGTGGCAGGGGGTTTCACAGTCCACCGGTTTAAGACTAATGACTACCTAGGATGTTGCTGTGGTTGCCAATTTGGTATGGCTCCCGCCGTGACTGCTCAGTTGGCCTCTAGTGTCTTGTGTGTGTGGTTGCCTCGGGTCTTGGGCTTCTCCGGGGATCCACCTTTCTAGTCAGCTTGTACTCTGCTGGGCTGGTGGATCACGTACCACAGGGTGTGTGATCTCTGTTGAGCTTTCACTTTCTGAACAGGACTTCTCCCCGTTCCGTGTGCTCTGGCCCAGGCTGTTAGATCGTGCAGTGGCGACCCCACCGGGTGTGTGGTTTCTGTCGAGTCTCCGCCTCCCTGGCCGCACGTCTCCCCCCTCTGTGCACACTGTGCTGGGCTGGGGCGTGTCTTCTGCACCCCTGTCTATCAGCTGGGCCTTCAAGACCCTGCTCAGCACCGCCTCGCCCAGGAAGTCTACCAGGTTTCTGCTAGGCACAGACGACCGGTCTCTCTGGGTGCCTTTGTAGCACTGTGTAGATCTTTCTCGGGTCTTGTTCACCTTTGTATCCCCCCGGTATAAACCGAGTCTAGTGCCCGCCTGCAGCCTGCTCTCCGGCAGGTTCAAGCGGACCTGGGAATTCTCCTACCACACTATTCCCAACCAGAAATTCGTTAGGCTTTTTTCCAAACTGGTGGTCGCAGAGATGGTATCTGCCTCCCAGTAACAGGAAGTTTACCGGGGCCGGAGTCCAGGGTGTGGTGGAGTGACAGTCGGCCGGCCCGTACTTCCTAGCCCTCCCAAAACTGGTCGGGACGCCCCACACCCCCAGCCCTGCCAGAGAACCTTGGAGGGAGTGGGAGAGGAGGTCGGCCCGCAGGGTCCGGAAAGCCCCGCGCCAGGCCAAGCAAATGGGCTCAGTGATGGCCGAGCAGGGCGGAGCTGCCTGCACCTGGGAAAATGGAGGCAGCACCGTGGCAGTGAGTGGCCTGGTGGTGCAGGCGGGAGCCGCATGGGCATCCACCCCCCGAACAGAGCTGTGCCAGGGATCACTCACAGTGCTGTGCCAGGTCGGGCGCTCGCTCTGTCTCTGGTTTGTTGCCTTCCGTGTTCTCGGCGCTGCCGCCTCGGGCTGTTCAGTCGCGGCGCCGCTCGGGCGCTCCCAGGAATCTTCTTTAATGCCGGCCTGAAACCTCGAATCCTGAATAGGGCAGCTGGCCACCTTCAGCGCGGCCCCAGCCTCCGGGAAACTGGCTGCATCCACAGCAGCCCTGGCGCCGTGTTCCCTGTTTCAAGACTCACTTTTGCAGCTAAGAATCAGTTCTTTTCCTGCTCCACACTTCAAAGCTGTTGCCTGTAAATGAGGCAGCCTCTCCTGCCGGGGGCAAAGTGGCGTTGAGCCCCTACGACCGGCCAGCAGCAGCAGTCCTCCCTTAAGAGATGGCCAGAGGAAGGTCCACAAGTTTCCCGGCTGCCTGAGGCCCAGTGGCCACCTTTTCCACCTCAGCTACTCCGCGCCAGCCGCCGCAGCCGCCGCCATCTTGAAACTCCCCACATTTGCATTTTCAAGACATCCTGGGCTCCTATGCAGAGAAAAGATCAGAGGGTCCAAGAGAAAGAACAAAGAAGAACAGACCAATCAGGAGGCTGCTGCAATAATTTAGATGTGAGAGGGAGGTCTGAAGCAGGTGCTACCCCAATAACCTGCCCATAACCCTCAGCTCTTGCTGCTCCTGTACATGCCCAGGCATCTCACTGCCTAAGGGCTTTCTCTGGATGTTGGACCATGCTAGGCTCTTATGTGGGGCAGACCAGAGTGCTAAGGAGTTAATATTCCCAGAAGTATCCCTCAACAAGTGAGGGACATAAGATGATAGATAAATACTCCAGGTTCCTCATCTCCCAGGTGAGACAACTCTAAGGTGTGTGCCACACACTCACACAGAATCCCCAAAATTACTGACGCTCAGCTGCCCACTGATCTGATATTAACCCTCCTATAGGTGGCCTTCCCTTCCCTCTCTCACTCCCACTCCCCCACCAGAGCTTTCTAAGATCACCTCCCAAATAAACTGTTTATACTCAGATTCTTGTCACAGGGTCTACTGATAGGAGACCTCAAACTAAGTCATTGAGCAGGTGGCAGTAGGGCTAGAGAGGAGCCCCCAATTTAAGACATGGTGGAGGCTGGTGACATTTCTAATAGAAAGCCATGAAACAACTGGAACCATAGCTTCTTTTTGACCAGCAAAGGGGACAACCAAGATCCACAAGGGAGCTATGTTGATGAGCACTCAAGGAAAGTAAGCCTTGTTTGTTACTACTGAGCATTAGCCCCAAACCCCAGTGTGGAGTCCCAGCTCTGATAAATTAGGCTAGATCATGTGAGCCACAGGAAGTCCTCTTGTTTTTTTAACTCAAAGTCACACACTAAAGGCACAATGGTTGCTGTATTTGTTATCTACTTCGGAGTAACAAATTACCCCAAATTTAGTGGCTAAAACAACAGTCAGCATTATGATTTTCAAAGTTTCTGTGAGTCAGAATTTTGGAGCAATTTAGATGGGTCATTCTGGTTGAGGGTCTGTCATGAGGTTACATCAGATTTCAGCTGGGGCTGTGCTCATCTGGAGGCTAGACTGGAGGACCCATTTCCAAGGTGGCTCACTCACTGGATGGCACATTGGTGCTGGCTCTTGGTGGACAGCCTTGGTTCCTCTTTAAGTGGGTTTCTCCTGGGGATACTTGAGTGCCCTTACAACAAGGTAGCTGGCTTACCTCAGAGCAAGTGATGAGATTGAGAGAGGGAGAGAGAGAGAATGCCAGGTGGAAGCTATGCTTTGGATGATGTAGCCTTGGAAGTCATATAGTTTCATTTCCACCACATTCCATTGGTTAAAAGCAAATTGCTAAGACCAGCCCACATTTAAGGAGAGGAGTCAATCCTGTAACAAGAAAGAAGCTGGAAAAGGTGAACCCAAGAAAATGGGTGTCAAATTGCGGCGAGAAGCTCCTCTTTGGGCCTAGAACAGAGCTGGTCCAAGATGCCCCTCCCCAGCTTTCCAAAGGCCCTCTCGTCACACCTCAAAGCCAAGAGGTCATGCTAGTGAGGGCCCTCCAGAGCAAGTAGCAAGAACTGAATCTGCAAAATTCGGGAAGAAAATGAACATATTGAGAAGTTACAAGGAATTTAACAAAATCACAGAGAAAGTTGCAGAACCAGGTTCAGAAAACAGTAGCTAATTCTGAGTAGTGAAAACTGAGTGATTTTAGTTTTCTTCTCTTTGCTTATCTGTATTTTCACTAATAAACTTGTATTATGTAACAAGAAAAAAACAATAGAAAGGTTTTTAAAGAACTCTTAAATTATTGGGTTAAAATAGAAACTCTAATTATATGGTGCTTTCAAGAGGCAAATCTAAAACAAAACCCATTTTTAACATTGAAATTTTAAAATAAATGTTTAAAAAAAAAAAGAAGAGCCAAGATTTATCAGGCAAACACAGAAAGAGAAAAGATAACAAAATTATTTTCAGATCACATAGAATTCAAGGCATTAAGTGGAACAAAGATTCATTTTATATCAAAGAAAAATATAATCCTCAATGAAGACATAACAGATATGGCAGATGGCCTCAGGGGCTATTAAACAGGTTTTATCTTTAGTGAGAGAGGTGTCAAAGAATCACTGTGGTCCCTTGAAAAGGATTATTCATCATTAGCTCAAAGAAGATGATGGTGTAAAATAAAATTATAAGAAGGTCTCATAGTCTTTTAGTGAAACACAGACTCAAATTAAAAGGTATGTGAAAAAACCAGGCCTCTGAAACATGGAAAAAAGAGCAGTGGAGAAGACCCAGGCATCAGCAGTTGGCTCAGAGCAAAGGGGACCTTCCACTTCCATGCTACGATGCCTGAGAATGGAAAGAACCAGAAGTGCTGTCCCAGTATCCCTTATCCGTGGGGTATATGTTCCGGGCCCCCAAGTGGATGCCTGAAACCAAGGACAGTACTGACCCCCAATGCCACTAATCGTAGCACGTTTCTGTTCATGTCTTCCATCCACAAATTTAACATCTTTTCCATCTTAACTAAGCACACACTGTGGCCATAACTCTTGCAGCCTGAGTTGTGACAGCAAAACTACCACAAATATTTTTCCTTCTCACAATGTCACTGATGGAAGATTCACTCTTACCGTAGATCTTAACAACCTCAGCAAAAGTTTTTTTTTTTTTTCTTTCCTTATTAAGACAAGAACTTTCCCTTTTTCACTTAAAGGAAGCACTTCACAGCTTCTCTCTGGCACATCCAATACTCTTGCACTTTGAGGCCATTATTAAGAAGCATAAGGGCGACTTGAACACATGTACTGCAATCCCACCACAGTCGATCTGATAACTGAGACGGCTACTAAGTGACTAAGGGGCAGGTGGTGTAGACAGCGTGGATACACTAAACAAAGGGATGATTCAATCCTGGGCAGGATGGAGCAGGACAGTGCAAGATTTCATCATGCCACTCAGCACTACACACAATTTTAAAACGTATGAATTGTTTATTTCTGGAACTTTCCATTAATATTTTCAGACCAAGGTTGACCACAGGTGACTGAAACTTCAGAAAGCAATTCTGAGGATAAGGGGGTCTAACTGTAATCCCAGAGTGGGAAGCACCTACGACTGCCCCGAGGGAGTCTCTCACTGTGTATCTGGGATGGTAAGAAGGAATTGGGATTTTGGACAAATGTGCACATCTAAGTTTGTGTGTTTGGGAACTTCCGTGTTCCACAGCATTCTGATGCTTCTCACGTTCTGATCTGGCCAGGGAAGGCTGGGAAGGCATGAACCACAGCCCCGCAAGCTCAAGTTACCTCACTGCATCTCAGACACAACTTGCTCCACGGTTTCCTGCAGACTGGCAAACAAAGTCAAAGAAAGTCCCTGTCTCCTGGTGCCCTGGAGAAGCCAGGATAGAAAGTTGGGATCCTGGGGTCACAATAGTTAGAAGTACTTAATCTGGGGACCATAAGTAGAATCTGGGGGATCTATAAAGTTAGATTTTTAAAAAAATATCCTTATTTTCACTGCTTTCCAACTGAAATTGGGCATTTCCTTTGTTTGTGAATGTAGGCAGCAAGCCACGGGAGTGATAGCAAAATTCATGACTTTGTCACTAAGAGGAACACCAGAGAGTTTCAAGCTGGGGCAGACCCCTCAAAATGTCATTTACATTCAGATGACACTTCAAAATTGCAGTCGCCTGGCCACTAGACCTGGTTGTTGAGACAACCTAATATGTAACCTTCCACATTTGTATTCATGCTTACATTTTCATATACAAAGCTACATTCACATATGCACATATACTTACTCATTTACATATACCTATACATGTATAGGAGTTTTCCAGCCTTTTCCATGCATAAAGGAAGCATCATAAATAAATGAAGAAGAGATGGATTTCTGAGATGATATATATTCAGTATTTTCATATGCTATATATTGCAAAAAATTGGGATCACAAGACATACGCAAATCAGTTTGCTGTTTTCTTCTCATTAATGTCATATTGCATTTTTCCATATTATTAAGTTCTATTTAAAATTATTTCTAATGGCTCCATATATGTCACATAAGGATGCTACAAAACACATTTAATCATCTCTCAATTGCATAATAACGTTTTCCAAGTTTTCCTTATCATAAAATGCCATAATGAGCCTCCTCACACATATGTCTTTGTGCAAAATTCTACATATTATTTTAGGATAAGCTCCTGAAGTGGAAGTAATGGGTGAAAGAGTATGAATGTTTCCGCACTATTGCTATATGTTGCCCATTTGCTTACTGGAAAGATTATGCCAACTCCCTGCCCACTAGCAGTGAGAGAAAATGCCTCTCATTTCTCCCTCAACAGTCACAAAATCGATTACTTAAAAAAACTTTGCCAATTTTATAGACAAAACTGTCTCCATTTTGACTTGCCTTTCTGTGATTGGTAATGTGGATGAGCTTTTAAAATATGTTTATTATCCATGCGGATTTCTCTTCTGTGATTTGTACATTCCTGTACTCTGCCACTATTTCTGCTGGAGGGTTCACAGTTTATTCTTAACATGTTTAGGACATTAATTGTCAAATCTGCTGCAAATACCTTTCCCCTGTATCCCTTTTGCAAGTCCTGATGTCCCATGCCCCAGTTGGTAATACGGTTTCTATTATCGGGGACCTCAATTGAAATGTCCATTTTCATATTTTGTCATTCTAGTTTATCCATTGCTTTTTGAATTTTGTTTCAGTAAGTCTTGGTGCTCAAGCAATTTTATCTATCATTCTTTTCCGTTGTAATTTTTTCACTTTTATGCTAAGAGCAGTCTTTCTCATTTGAGCTCAATTTACTATTCATCTTTTTTTTTCTAATATATTCTCACTTCGATTCTTACAGTGTACTTTTAATCTAGTTATCACTTATTTTTGTAGTCAGCATGAGCAAGGATTTAACTTGATTGCTTTAATACACAGTGAGTAGTACCACCACCATTTTAAAATGAATCATTTCTTCCTCAATAATTTGCATCACTTACTGTCTATTGGGTCTAGCATTGTATGAAGAACACAGACTGCAGTTAGGTTGCCTGGGTTCAAATCCTGGCTTCAGCGTCCACCGGCTGTGTGACCACTGGCAAATCACTGAGCCTCTCTGTGTCTCAGCTTCCTGAGGACATTAACAGTACCTATTATGAACTTCATGAGAGAATCCTTGCATTACATCAGGGTACCTCAAAAAGTTCATGGAAAGATTTATGTTATTTTTTTAATTGAAACATAATTCACTGTACATATCCGTGGGATACAGCATTAAATATTCACACCTGCACACTATGTGTGATGCTCAAATCAGGATAATTAGTATACTCAACACTACACAATGTAATTATTTTTTGTGGCCCTTTACCAACTTCTCATTAATCTCCCTCCCCCTCTCCCACCTCTGGCAGCCCCAGTTCTGTTCTCTCCCCACAAAAGTTCAATGAATTATTGTGGTTGTTGTATCCTTTTTTTTTTTTTTAAGCTCCCACCTATGAGTGAGAGCATGCAGCATCTCTCTTGCTGCATCTGGCTTATTTCACTGAACATAATTTTCTCTAAGTTCATCCATGTTGTTGCGAATGGCAGAATTTCATTCTTTTTGTGGCAGAGTAGTATTCCATTGTGTATGTATACCACATTTTCCCCATCCAGTCATCTGTAGATGGACATTTAGGTTTGTTCCAGTTCTTGGCTATTTTAAGTAAAGTGGCAATAAGCATTATCCCATTTTATCTTTTAATTCTATTTATCCATGAACTTTTTGAAGTACCTTTGTATATTAGGTTGAACCTTATGAAACTGAGGTTTTCATAGGTCAAAATTGATTGAATATCATCAATTTCATCTCTATCAACTAATGAATATTAACATTATTCCTGGAGTTATGCTTTCTACCACTACTCCATCAGTCCCTAGTCAAGAGTCATACTGTTTTACTTAGTATAGCTTTGTAACACATTTTAATCTTGTAGGTCAAGTAGGCCTTCATTTTAAAGAAAATGTTACTTGTTTGTTCTTCCAGGTAACACAGGAGAAATTTAGAATTATTTTGTTAATTTCCCACAAAAGTCCTATTGAGATTTTTCATTAGAACTGTTTTAAAATGACAAATGATTTAGAAAACAATCTACATTGTTGTATTTTTTAGGTTTCCCAACCAGCACCATGATTTGACATTTTACTTATTAAAGTTTCTTTCTAAGCTTCTCAGTGAAACCTTTAATTAAAAAAAAAAAAAAAACTGGAGCACCCCCTCATTTTCTCTTACATTTATGCTTGTACATTTCATACTTCAGTTTGCAAATGGAAATTTTCCTTTTTACTTTCTAGCTTGTAATTGTTGGCACATAGAGAAATATTTTTGTAAAATACTTCTTTTGCATGCAACCACCTAATTTGTTCTCATTTTTAACACAGCATTTGCAAACGATTTCTTTTTTAGTTTCTAGAATCAAGTCGTAACATCTTCAAATAATGACAGTGTTAAAATGAAAAAAAAAACTTTTTTCCTTTTCATGTGTTAAAAAGTCTTATTTCTAATTTATTTCTTATCAAAATGGTCAAAACTTTCAAATTTTCAAGTAAGAAAAGTCCTTTGCATTCTGGTTTTGCCTGTTTTAATGAGAATACCTGCTATGATCTGAATGTTTGTTTCCTCCCCCCAAATTTTTATGTTGAAATCCTGACCACCAAGGTGATGGTATTAGGAGGTGGGGCCTACAGGATTGAGTAGGTCATGAGGGCAGAGCCCTTATGACTGAGATTAGTGCCCCTATAAAAAAAGACTCCAGAGAACTAGCTAGTCCCTTCCACCATGCAGGGACACAGGAAGAAGGGGCCATCTGTGAGGAAGAGGGCCCTTATGAGACACCAAATCTGCCAGCACCTTAATCTTTGACTTCCCAGCCTCCAGAACTGAGAGAAATAAATTTCTGTTGTTTATAAGCCACCCAATTTATGGTGTTTTGGTATAGCAAACTGAACGGACTAAAACAATGCCTTTATTGTTAAAGTGTAAAAAATGGCATTGACTGTTAATAGAATGCTATTGTAATATGTAACATAAATACATTTATGGTCTTGGGGAGTATTATCCTGCCCCTGCTTTACTATGAATGTCTTCTCAGTAATGTCGGCTGAATTGTATTTTGTTATGTTCAGAATCTATTGAGATGACCATATATATCCTAATGTTTCCCATGGATTTGATGTATAAAATGCTTACATTTCCTGGTGGTAAGCAACTTCTTCATTCTTGGGATGAATGCTGTTTGGTGGTAGAAATTGTCCTGTTTCTGTATGAGAAAACCAAGGTCCTCAGTGTGACTGGCTGGGTCAGAGTTTTAGGCATCGGGGGCATCCGCAGGTCTGTGCACTTGGGTTATGGCTCTTTGCACACACGCCCTGCCCCCAATTTTACACCCCACAGCACATAACTTCATCATTTAACACATGTGGAAATGGAGAACTCCACGGTGTAAACAAGTTGCCCAAAGCAGCACAACTTCCAGGAGTGAAATCTTTGGACTATTGGTCCAACCAGTTTGACTGTAATTGAACTATGTTTGATAACTTGTGTGATCCTGACTAGGACAATTCCCCTTTCTGGACCTCAGTTTCCCCATATGATCTCATACTCTTTTCTGTAAACACTTATTCTAGAGCCCAGGAGAGTACCTGGAAAGGACATTAATTCTCCTCCCCATTTTCCTCCACCACCGTGCACTACCTGTTTCAAGACCTCCTTCCCTATCACTCATCCAACTGCAGCCAACTCTGACCTGGAGGCCAGGTCAAACAGGGACTAGTAATTCCAGGTCAGTGACTGGCCTCCTTGCCTTGCTCCACACAGACTCCAACCTACACTTCCGAATGGGAGAAAGAAGAACCATCCATAATCTGCACGGGCTCAGGGTCTGGGGAACAGACAGGACCTAGTTTCTGCTAGGTGCATTCCCAAGGCATTGCCCCGCAGACAGAGGGCCCAACAGGCAAGCTGGTAAGACCCTGACCGCCGCGGACGTACAGAGGGTCCTCCTGCAGGTGAGGGCTTCCTACAACAGGTGGGTTTGCTTTAGATGGGCTGGGGGCAGGGGCAGTATAATATGCAGAGGAAACCACCTGTTGCATGGACAAGGCTAGCTGCAAAGCTTGCTCTGTGTGTGTGTGTGTGTGTGTGTGTGTGTGTGTGTGTGTGTGTGTGTGTGTGTGTGTGTGTGTGTGTGTGTGTGTGTGTGTGTGTGTGTGTGTGTGTGTGTGTGTGTCTTGTCTCTGACCCTGTATCTTGACGATCCCAACCCCCCCACACCCCAAATGAACTCAATTCAAAGCCAGCAGAAGCAAGGCCCAGTTTTAAATTTAAGAGGCTGATTTCAGATTTTGTTTATTTGTCCAGAGTTACATACTTCCATTACGCCAACAAGGCCAAGTCAGACTTTGCGCTGGGATACGGGGAGCAGGAAGCGGGAGGGGAGGGAACTCCCTACACCATCTAGATGATCTAAATCTCATCACTGCCCCACCACTTGGGAACAGGAACAGGAAAAGGAAGTGGCGAGGAAGAGGTGCGCAGTTCCCGCAGGAGGGGCCTCTAACGAGAGGTCGAGCTGGCAGGCTCTAAGGAAACTCCTCCTGGGGCGCCCCTTCCCCAGAGACAGCCTGGAGGGGACTGTCCGGTCGCCCGGCTTCCCGCAGGTAACTTGATCCTGTTGGTACCCGGGGCTGACGCGCCCTCTCGCGTCCACGCCCGGCACTACGCAAGCCGAGAGGTTCATTCCAGACCCAGGGCAGCTGCCCGCAGAGAGTGAGGGCGGTGAAGAAGACGATTTCCCCGCAGGGATCGTCTGCAGTTCTTCTGGTGCACACCCTGGAGAATGCCCTGGTCCGTGAGACCGAGGGTTCCACGTGCTCCCTCCCCTTCCCAAGTATTTCTCCTCTGTCCACTGTACTCCACTACCCCTCCCTGTCTCTTTTGCTCTATGCCTGTCCCATCCTTGCATGAACTCAGCTTCGTGGGGTGTTGATGACCGATTATTACTCCCTTTACCTAGCTTAAAAGGATATTTCATATCTTCCTTCCAACGCAGTGGTCAAGATCTGAATTAACATCACTGACTACTTGTTTTCCCTGTGCCTTGGTTTCCTCATCTGCGAAATGGGGATAACTGTAGTACCTATGTCCTGAGTTTGCTGTAAAGTAAATTGAGTTAATACATGGGTAGCAGACCTGTGCCTCCACACACTCCTTCAGTGCCTCCCTTTTCCCTGTGCTCCTGTCCCTGGTGTGCTTTCACTGGGGAGACAAAACCAGCCTCTACTTCTCTTTGTTGCAGGGCTGTCCCAGACTCCTGCAACCTCCCTAGCTCCCACACAGTACCTGGAAATGCCAGGGATCAAGGAATCTATTTTCCCCTGTAAGGGTTCTCTGGAGAAACAGAGCCAATTGGACATGCCATGTATATGTGTGTACATATATATGCCTATATGAGGGTACTTCAAAAAGCTCATGGAAAGATTCATGTTATCTTTTAATTCTATTTTACCACAAACTTTTTGAAGCACCCTCATATATACACATATATAAACCATATGTGTGGCTTGAATGTTTGTGTCCCTCCATGTTGAAACTGAACCCTAAGGTGATGGTATTAAGAGGTGGGGCCCTTGGGAGTTAATTAGGCCACGAGGGCTCCACCCTCACAGATGAGATTAGTGCCCTTATAAAAGGACTTGAAGAGTTCAGCCCTTCTGTCCCTTCTTCCATGTGAGAACATAGCAAGAGGTACCACCTTGAAAGCAAAAAGTGAGCCTTCATCAGATCCAAATCTGCTCGTGCCTTGGTCTTGGACTTGCTAGCCTCCAGAACTGTGAGAAATACATTTCTATTATTCATAAATTACCCAGTCTAAGGCATTTTGCTACAGCAGCAGGAAAAGGCTAAGATTTTTCAGCTCAAAGGCAAGTCAAGCAGGAGAAATTCCCTCTGATTTGGGGGAGGTCAGCCTTTTGTTCTATTCAGGCCTTCAACTGATCGGACGAGGCTCACCTTCATCAGGAAGGGCAATCTGCTTTACTCAGTCCACTGATTCAAGTGTTAATCTCATCCAAAAACACCATCACAGAAACACCCACAATAAGGTGCCCAATCTGGGCACCCTGTGGCCCAGTCAAGTTGGCACGTAAAATTAACCATCACAGCCCCCTAGGGCAGATTTTAAGTAATGACAGACAGTTGGGGGAACAGGAATACAAACACTCCAGCTCAATTCTGCACTTTTGTCTGGATTCCTTCCTTCCCTGTCCCATTCCTCACTCCCCTCTGGGATTTCCCTGGGCTTGCTTACTAATAAATTATTTTCACATGAATCTTCCTTGCAGGGGTGCTTCTGGTGGGCCCAACCCAAGACAATATGTAAAACACTGAGATGAGTGTCTGAGATGTAGTGGGTACTCACATGTTTTATTATTAATACTATTATGTCGGTTATTTTAGGTGCTTGGAGGCCTTGTCCACAGGCTGCCAGGGTTCCACTCTGACCCCAGCCTTCTTCCCAAGGCCCAACCCTGAACTGAGAGCTCCTCACCACCTCTGCAAGCCTGACCATCTCTTGTATGGACTCACACAATTGCAAGTCTGCAAATCCACCCTCTGCCTGGTGCAGAAGTCTGCTACACAATATCTCAACTTACAGTCTTTCTGCCTGGGTCAGAACACCTCCCATAGCTGGAACAGCCCATTCCATTCCCAGGATTCTCAAAATGTAAACCATCATTACAAAGAACAGGGCTTGACAGGGGAGATTCCTTCAAACTCATGGTCAAAGATAAACTGAAAAAGTGAATTTCCTCAATAAAGAGAAGTTGCTTATTTTTCTGCTCATCTCCTGGGCACGCAGAAACACACGAGGAGCTTAGCTCATTACTTTGCCTTCACATGCACTTTATTGTGTATAACATGAAAGAGCCTGGCTGATAACAAGATTGCGTGGTTGTAATTAGATGGATAATTATTTGTACGTGGAACGGTTTGATGAAGGTTCTTGGTGAATAGAAGCTATGTATACATATATGAGGAAGGGATTCCATTAAAAATGAAGCTAAAGAGATTGAAAAGCTTCTGATGGATCATTAGCCATGTAAAAAGATTTTTTTTTAGCTAAAGTGCTACTGGCTCTTTCCACCTTTTACTGAAAAGCTTCAAAAATGAAATCAAAGCATTTGAAATTATAATGTAAATCTAAGGGGCAAAAATATTAAATTTATAGTTCAGTTTGTATGCAGCCTCTCCTGAACTCAGCTGTGACACAAATTGAAGTCTACTTTGTATACACTGGCATAACATGAGGACCATTATAAAGAAATGATATGCGACACAGATGTGAATTGACAATAGTCAGTTACTTGTACCATTGAGAAATGGGTTGCATTTCCCAGAAGAAAATCCTCAATGAACATGAGATATTGATACTCTATTTCAACTAACAAGGTACTCTTTAGATAAAAGTTTGCCGGCCTGAATATCATTTCATATCATTTTTTCAAATATGCATCTGTTCTTCCACATTTGCCCAGCCTGCCCTGGTAAGCTACACACAGAAACGAAACACCCAAAGTGTACTTATTATCTATGCCATGGACAGCCACTAATTGCATTTAATAGCCTTCCAGTCCAGTAATCAGCCAAGAGCAAGACTCCTGAGCATAAAAGAGTAGACTTAAAACATATAAGACCTTTTTTTTAAAGGAAGATTTGTTATGGTACACATATGTAGGTAATATATGGGTATTTTACACTATAAAGACATGCACCAAATGTAACTGTGGTTATCTGTGGTGTAATCATTAAAGTTACAGAAAAGTGCAGATAATAATGATACTCATGCATCCACCATTAAGCTTTAAAATGTAACACCTCAAATCAATGCGGTTGAAGCCCCCCTTGAATGCCTCCAGGACCACGTCTCTCTCCCCACATCTCCCAGAGCTGATCATCACCTTGAATTCGGTATTCATCATTCCTGCGCATTTATTTATACATTCGCCACAAGTGTATGTACCCCCAAGCATTGCCTTGTATATGTTTAAACTTTAAACAAATGAATACATCATACTACATGAAATCATCTGCAACTTGGCTTTTTGCTCATGTTATGGTTGTGAGATTCTTCTAGGGGGATACCTGTAGCTGTAACTCACTCATGTTTATAGCTGTTTAGTTTATGTTATGTGAATATACCACAGTTCGTTTACTCATTACATTCTCCTGTGTGTGGACAATTAAGTGATTTCTAATTTTTTGCTCTTATCAACAGTGCTCGTACAGGTATCTTCATTCGTATGTATAAACCATTTGAAAATAAGTTACAGAATGTTCTACAATTATTTCCTCATTATTAGATTCAGATTATACTTTTTTAAAAGCATATTTGGGGGCCTGGCCGGTAAGCTCACTTGGGAGAGCATGGTGCTGACAATGCAAAGGTCAAGGGTTCGGATCCCCTTACTGGCCAGCCATCATTTCTCAAGCTGCTTTGCTCAACAAGGCTCAGCCCCAGCAAGTAAAGGCTTTGTCATCTCTGCTGTAGTTTGGAAAGCTCCGAAGAAAGAGGTTAATTAAAGCCCAGCTCTGGGGTTCTCTTCTGGTTTCTGGCATTCTCCTGCATGCTTTACTTTTGCAGTTTATTTTACCAATAACTCAGAGTTCTCGGTATTATCAATTTTATTGCAGTTCTTAATGCGAATGTGTTGGTGGAAGTGCTCTGCTAGATCTTTCTGTTTTGTGTAACCTCCTGATCCATGTAAATGCTCTTGTCCTTCATACCCGTGTTGCTCTGCACAATGGCTCGTCATCATTTAGGGTTTTCAGTAACAATTTAGTTAATTTCTCTTCTTCTGACTGTTTTCGTTTATTATAAGAGAAAGAACACAGGACATTGCTTACCAAACACCTACTGACATCTGCCCACTGGAAGGATGCTTTTGTTGGTAATGAGCGTGTCTTCCCCAACCAAAAGTATTTAGGTAAACAAACTCCATGTGCATAATTGGTCAGTTTTCTCCTCTCAATCCCTACCCACGTTTCAGGTTGTCCTCACTTGCTCCCAGCTGGCACCACTTAGAATCGGCTCTGTCACTGTAAATCGTGCTACCGGTGTCATCCTTGTCCATATTTTGCACACATTTTTATTTGTCCTTTTTGCTTCTCACTTATCTATGGGGTTGGAATTTGTCAGTCATTTTTTATGGCTTCTGAGTTTGGCATCACACTTTGAAAAGTCTTTGTTATTCTGTGGTTTTTTATGGGGTTCCCTTCTACATTCCTTTTTAGATTAAGTCTGATCCATCCAGGAAGGACAGCTCCAATTTCACTTTGTTTCTGGTGGCCTCCCAATTTTCCAAGTCCTCTTATTTGAATAACCCTTATTTTTCCCCCATTGATTTGAAGCCCCATCTTTATTACATTAGATTAATTCCCATGTGCATTGAGTCTGTTTCTTGACTTTCTTTTTCAAATACAATCCATTGATCTGTCTAATCTGTTTAAATCATTTTAATTTTGTAATGTATTTTAATATTTCGTAGAGTTGTTTTTCTTTCATTATTCTCTGCCAGCAGAAGTTTCCTAGCTATCCTTTTTTTTATTGACAAATAATAATTTTATATATTTATGGGGTACAATGTGATGTTTTGATATATGTATACATTGTGGAATGATTAAATCAAGCTAATTCATGTATCCATCACTTCACACAATTATCATTTTTTGTGGTGAGAACATATAAAATTTACTCCCTTAGTAATTTTGAAATATATAATACATTATCATAAACTATAGTTACCAAGAAGCTATTCTTGAATGTTTATTGTTCACGTGGAATTTTGTAATCAATTGATCTAGTTCCCCCCAAAAAAGTTCCTATTGGTATTTTTATTTTAGTCACCTTAAATTTTTTAATTAACCTGAGGAAATTTTGCTGACATTGAGTTTTCCTACCCAAGAACTTGGTCTGCCTTTCCACATGTCCAAATTTCTGACCTCTCAGAGGCATTTTGAAGCCTTATTCAAATAGCTTTTTCACATTAAATTTAAGTCTGTATCCTTCATCTTTTTTATAGGTATGGTAAATGGATCCACTACTCCCACTATATCTTCTAATTAGTTTTTATTTGGAGGCTATTCTGGTCTCTCTGATAATTTTGTATCCACCACTTTACCAATTATCTTGCTATCTGTAATACTATTTTATGTCATCTTCTTGGATTTTCTGGGTATACAGCTGTATATCATCTCTCAAATATTAATTATTTACCTCCTCCTTTCTAATTTTCAAACTCCTAAAATTATTCTCTTTTGATTAATTGCATTGACCTCCAGAATATGATGCTAGCGATGGCTTGTTTCCTTCCTAACATAAATGAGGATGCTTCCAGTGTTTTCTCATTAAGCATGATGTTGATGTCTGGGCTGAGATGAATATATTTTATCCTGTTAAGGATGTGTCCAGCTATCTCTTTTTACTCGATACTCTGTATCAGATTGATTCCTGGTTTAAAATACATACCTTCTATCTGGTTAAGAAGAACCCACCACACCTATTTTACGAGAATTTTAGGTTTGGAACTAGATAACCCTTAAGTTCAACTACAGCTTCAACACCCATCTACCAGCCATAAGATCTTTATAACCTCTGTGACACTCGGGTAAAATGTGGTAATACTTCCCTCATAAACTACCATAAAGTTTAATTGAGAACAAACAGAAAGCACCAAAACAGTGTCTGACATACAGTAAATGCTCAGTTAGTGGTAATTCCTTCAATCCTCATTAGCAATGCCGTCCTTTGTGGGTTTTCCTCTTAATGTCATCATGATGATAATTTTCCTTGCATCCAAAGTATAAGGTCTATTTGTTTAATACATATTATATAAATATCACTAATACATATAATAATTATTAATGTAATTAATAAAATATAATTTTATTTATATTTTTACAAATTGTGGGATTTTTAGATTGGCCTGAATCTTTCACTTTTGACACAACCCGGGTTAGATTTTGAAATTTAAAACATAAACATTTGTGTCACAATTTTTTTCTGTATATTGGAAGGTTTGCTGTGTTAATGTCTGAGGGTGGGTGGGTAATTCTCGCTTATGGTGAGATCTTGGATTCCTGACCAGCTTGGAATAAAACCCTGCACTGCTTTTACTCAGCATTAGGGGGCAGCATTGAAAAGGAAAACTGGCACAGCTTCTCTGTAGCACCCAGAAATGTTAATCTGATTGGAGCCTGAGTTAAAACACTTAAGAGTTGAGTCCTTGCCGTTCAGCCTTTTCCAGAGGCCTCTTTACAAAATAGTGAGGGTATAAAAAGCACATAATAAGCACTCAGTAAATGGCGTGAGTTAGCACAGCCACCTCCCTCACCTCCATGTCTCAACTCATGTCTCGACCTGTCCCTGACCACCGAATACGAAGCTGCGACTTGCCTGCTCTCCTCACCCTCCAGATCTCTTTACCGTTTTCTATTTTTCTCCATAGCATCTATCAAGTTCTAACATATTAGATAATTTACTTAATTTATTTTGACTTATTGGGTCTTTCTTCTTTGCCCCCTAGAATGTGAGATCTACAGGGGCATTGTTTTGTTCAATGATGTATCCTAAGTATGTAGAACAGTGTGTGACACAAAGTAGGTGCCTAATAAGTCTATGCTGATTGAATGGTGGTGGTGGCGTTTGTAAAGATGGTGACAAGAGTGGTGGTGACAGGAGAGTCTGGGAGGTGATGAGGTGGTGATGCCAGAGGTGGCCGTGGTGGGGTGGTAGCAGGGTGGTAGGGTGCAGAGGAGGTGGCGGAGGCAGGTGACAGTGTTCTAGATGGTGATGATGTAGCCACTGTCATGATGCTTACTGTTTTATAGTTGGTTCATGTTCTCTGGGAAGTAGGAATCTAAGCCTGAAGCTGGATGAGGATTTCTAGAGATTTTGGAGGCCCCAACCTCGGAGAGAGGTTTTGTCAGCACATGAGCACAACTGCTGGAGTCTGAGGCTGAGGTGGGGAGAACTGTGCACACACGCGCATGTGTACGCACACACATACACATGCATGTGTGTACACACGCATGAACATGCACGAACGTACTCCCATGCATATGCACACACGCACACACATGCACACACTAGTCTACACTCCCAGCCTTCCAGCAAAGGGTGTCACATGAGAGAGTGATGCCCAGCTGTCACTTACCTCATTCATCACTCAGGTTTGTAGGTTCTAAAAAAAGATTCCCTGTCACCACATCTCAGGCTCTAAGGAGAAGAAAATACTTTCCAGATCATGGCTGGGCCCATCACAGTCCAGCCCAGTGAAAAGGCTGCAGGCAAGTCTGCTCCTGATGGTGCAGGGCTCAAGACAAGGAGAGCTGTGAAAAGCTGCTGACCACACATCTAAATATGTAAAATGGTAAACCAAGCCAACAGACTGCTAAGTTAAAATACTTCTATCCCCATCCACTAACAAATCTACCCTCACAAAGACCTGCAAGGCTGGGCTGGACTCCTAGAACTCCACAGCACAACACTGCAGTTGGGGGAGATGCTGTGGCCACCCCCCTTTCCTCACCCATCCTCCGAGGGGCATCTCACATAAACATGCAGACACCCCCCTTTGCACACCCAAGCTCTACCCACACCCTCCATGAAAAGCTGCCCTTCAATGCCCTTGGACTGTGGGCCATGCACAAGGGCAGTGCAGTCCACCCTGGGAGGACAGACCCAGAAAGCATGCTTAGGGCTTCAGGGGTGGGCATTCCAGTGTCCCGGGTACCTAGAGCAGGGGTAGAAGGAAGAGAGCAAGGTCTGGACGGACATCCCCTGGACCAAAGGGTCCCTCCCACTCTGTGGAGGGGTGTGGCTAGCGGAGGGCCAGAGGGGAGCCTCCAGAGCCCCAGGCCTGGTGTGGGTGGGGCTCTTCTTCAGGCTGCAGGAACCACTGGGCACACTGTTGTCTGGTGGATTTGCAAAGTGCATCTGTGTTCAAAGAAAGCTTGAAGAATGAAGTCATTGATGAAGTCCAATATGGCTGGGGAGACAGAGAAGAAAAAAGGACCATTGTTAGGAACTAACGGAGCTGACTCTAGCATCTGGGAAAGCCATGTCAACACACCAGCACCCCCTGTCCCCTCCCCCCTGCAATACACACACTTTTCTCAGGTCAGCACAAGGGAAGGAAGGCCTGGTTTTAATGGACACCTCCCCTGGCCTTGTATAGAGCCTGCCAGCCTCCTGCCCTGGCCCATGTCCTCTCCCCTACATGTGGGGGGCTCTCGGCACTGCCTGGTGTCCCCCCCACTTCCCTCGGTTGCTCTCCCTCAGCAAGCTCTTCACATTCAGGGCTGTAGCTGTCACCATCCTCACGGCGGCATTTCTCTCCCCAGCTCCAGGCCTAAACTTCAGATGCAACTACCAGATGGTCTGAGGCCTGGCTCTCTCCTAAAACCTACAGACCACCTCACCCCTTCCCTCAAACAGCAGCCCCGCACCTGCCCCGCCCCTCCTCAGCCAGACTCGAAACTTCCAGCAGACAGTACATTCACAGTGTTGTACAAACACCACCTCTAAGTGCCAGGGGATTGTACACTTTAAAATGGTTAGTCTTATGTGAATTTCACCTCAATAAAAAAATGAAGTTAAGTAAACTCTTTAAACCTCCTCTGAGGCCTCTCTGTCTCCCACAGCCAAACCAGCCAACGGTGCCTCTTGAACCCCCTGCATTCGTGGCTCCTCTGGAGTGTGCTTGCCACTCACCACGCAGCCTCCCTGTTAGGGGGCCTCATTGCTGCCGAAGGGCATGGAGGGGGATGCCTTGACCTTATCCTTGGGCTCGGGGGACAGGGGCCATGGCTGTGAGCGACCCATGACAGCAAGCTCTTTTGACAAGAGGCACCCATGCCAAAGAGGGTGGATCCTTTGCAGTATACACCCTGGGACTTTCCCCAGAAAGCCCCCAGCACTGAGGGTCCCAGCTGCCCACTTGTCCCTCCTGCAGGAACCATAGATCTGCCCCTAAACCTTCATGAGTGAACTATGCATCACTTGCTTGCAACAAGCAGTGTTTGTGTCATCCTGAGTCTTGTATCCTGTCCCGGGTAACCTCCCTCCAACTTTCCCAACATCTCCAGCCCTGGAGATGGAGCAGCTGGAACAGAGTCAGTCTCGAGGCTTGGAGGTGTGGACTCCGTGTCATTGTTATCAAGCTCTCTCATTCCTCCAGGTGTACACCCTGAGCGAGGGAGGTCTGAGCACAGGGCGCTCCTTGGGCGCCTCTTCAAAAAGCAACATACATTATGGTTATATCGTCCCACAAGAACAGCTCTCCCAGGGCTGCAGCCAGTGTTCATTGTTGCCGTGTTGCTCTTTCTGTCCTTCACAGCTGCACAAGGAGACCATATCTCAACTCTAACTCCCTGAGATAAATGTGGAATGGACACCTTATCTCTGTCTCTCTCCCTCCTTTGCCCCCCCTCCTGGGAACAAGCCCCCAATGGGGACAATCGATTCACTTGACTGCTTGGCAAATTGCAAGAGTCTCTCTGCCAAGCCAGAGGCAGCATGCAAACTGTTCCCCTAGTCGGTCCTCTCCCTCCACTCCACACAGAAGTTGCCTATCACAGGGTCAGCTGCCTACAGAGTTGTGATAAAATTATGTCTGTGTCCAAGGACCAAGTTTTATGGTGGGGGCTATGGCCTGCCCTCTGCCAAGTTCTGGTCTCTGAAAGTTAGTGTAATTTAACCAACTCTTGCTAAACCTAGACTCTTAATTTTTCTGTAGTCCTGAGTAATGGTCACCAAAACATCTGTGCCATCAGCTCAGGGCTTCTCAAACTTCAGCTAGGGCAAAAGAATCATGTGGGGGACTTGAGATTCTGATATCGTAGGTTTGGAGCTGGACTCATGACTGTAAGCCTCTGACAAGCTTCTGGGCCATGCTGATGCACCTGGTCCTCCACCCACACTTGGAGAAACATGGAACCAGGATACACTGGGGTCATGAGAGCTGCCACTTGCCGAGCCCTCACTGTGAGCCAGACACTGAACTAAGTAAGCACCGAGTATCCCAAGCACCCATATCATAGATAAGGTGCAGAGAGGTTAAATGACTTGCTCGAGGTTCCAAAGCCAGGAAGAGAACTCGGATAGTACTTTGGGACCTGGCAATTAACATGTCTCTAGTAACTTTTGAGAAAACAGTTTGATTTTTAAAATAAAGAATGAGTGATTGGTTAAAGGACCATGAAAATCAACTACGTTGTATATTGATAGATTTAAAAAATAAATACATATTTTTAAAATAATAAAAAATAAAATGAAGAATAAATGGAAAAAGTAGGAGAGGGTCTCGTCTGGGATGGGGCAGGAGGGAGTACACAACTTTGAATGCCAGGCCAGAGAGTCTGGATTTGATATTTAGACAATTACACAACCTCAGAGGTATTTGAGTGGGTGACGTCCTGGTGCTGGTTTGGGATGATGTATCTGGGTGGGGCAGAGGGAAGGGAGGCCAGAGTGCCACACCTGCCCAGGTAAGTATTCGTAGAATTTGATTGACATGGGTTTAAAACTCCCATGTTGAGATTTCAATCACTCAATAGCCCTAGAGATTCAGCAATTCAGGTTGACTTAGGTTTGACTAAAAAAAAAAAGAAAGAAAAAAATAAAAGGCAGGCAGAATAAGATCAGGCCAAGTTCTTAAATCCTATACTTCTACAACTGAAGGCAGGGGGAGAGGCAAAGGAGAGGATTGGAGAGGGAATGTTGTAGGACCGAGCCAGGCCCTGGTGAGTTGGAAGTTGCAGCTGTTCCAATTTTTCACATGACAGCTCCCACTACTTACCAGAGGCACCCAAAGCTGAAAGACTTTTGGGGGACATATAAATAGTAACTGTTATCTGAGAACCAGCAGAACCTTGCCTGCTATGATGGCCACTGGAGACTTACTTCACTTAGCATAAAGTCCTCTAGCCACATTGTATCCCATAAATATATACAGTTATAATTTGTCAATTAAAAATTAAATTAAATACAAAACAACCACTGGAGGGAGCTTGCTGAGTGTTTTATCTCAGAGGATGACCTCACCCTCCTGAAGTCTTGTCACGATACTTCAAATAACCACACAATGGCAGTGAGAGCCAGAAAAGGGCTAATGCATGTGACACGTGAGCAATCCAGTTCTTTGAAAGTACCTGGGGCTTATGATCGGGCCACCTGGGCTGATAACACAACAGTCAGGGGCTTGTTAAAAGAAATGATTGTGGTTTTGCTAAATCATGAGAGAGGAACCAAAGCCAGACTCCCATGTAAGACTGGCAGAGGGGTCTCAGTGCATCTGTCCTGGGTCAGACAACTTAAGGAGGTCACCCTCCCACCCCCACTTTTCCAACTTCTTCAAACCCAACGGTCTCTGGGATGTTCAGACTGGGTGGGGGTGGGGGTGTTGTTCAAGATGCAGTTTGTGGGATTAATTTTTGGCAGGAGGATCACCGTGTTGAATACAATGAAACTCTGTCCTGAGAACAAACCTCTCAGGGAGCCGTTGCTGCTCTTAGGCCAGCAGGGCTTGAAGAATCCATTACATGGGATGAAAATTCTAACCAGAGCCAGGATTTTATTCCTGCCTAGGAGACCACTGGAGTCACTGCATTTCCAAAGAGAGGCCTCATTTCATAAGACTCCAAGAAAGTGGGCTCTGGATTTCTAATAAGAGGAGAAAATATCACGTTCTTTTAAAATTTTGTTTGGATCACTGCAGCCTAACTAGATATTTTCCATTTTAAATGAGACACAGCACCACAGGGTAACAGATGTGATTGCGGGGAAATGCACCCGGCGTGGAGCCTGGAACACAGTAGGCGCTCATTAAATGCATTCTTCCATCTGCCCTAATGGCCCTGAAATTTTCCAAGTTAAATCTAAGTTATGTGTAAATGTTTACATCAAAGTAGGAGCTGTGGTCTTGAATTCCTTTCTTCAAATCAGACAGAGAGAAAATAAAAAGCATGTATTCTGTAGCAACTTTAAGAATATCTGTGACTCATTGGATTGAATCTTTAAATTGCAGAAAGTAAAATTCTGAGAGGTCCCCACCTGTCAGCAGAGAGTTGCCCTGAAAGGTCACACAGTTTATAGGAGAATCAATTTGTAATGTGATAATTCAAAGTGAAAATACTTGTGGGAAAAAATGTAAAGGGTGACACAAATGTACATTCTCCTGTTTTTAATGATGGTCAAAAGAGATATCTTTCCTGCCCTATTTCTTCATTTGAAGTTAGTTTCCAAAGAAATTTTCATAATTTAACTATGTCTTCAATGACCTTATTTCTAAGTAGGGTCACATTTTGGGGTACTACAGTTAAGACCTCAACATATCTTTTGGAGGCCAAAATTGGTCCATGTGATTCATCTTTAACCAATTAAATAGATGCCTTATGCCATAGCACCACAATGAGTAATGTCATGTGGTAGAATATTCCATCCCAACAGCTGGGGTGGGGGTGGGGGTGTCTACAGGGGTTGTACAAGAATCTAAAGGGATTACAATTTGCATAGCAAAGAAGGAGCAGGAGGGTTTGATCCTAGTCCACACCATAGTTACATATGCTTGTTGCCATATGCTCTATTCAAGGGCAGGTAGTGGAAACCGGGTTCCCTGGAGTGCCACAGGCCACAACCATTCCCCCTAGGGTTTGCTCTCGATTCTCTGTCCCATTGTAAGAACATGTGTCTAGACAACGAGTCCTGACTTTAAGTTTGTGATGCACAGTGCCCATTATTTTTGTCTCTCCAAAATCCCAAGTGTTTAAAGCATACTAGGTCACTACTTCCCAACTGTACTGATTTCCTAAGGTTACCGTAGCAAAGCAAACTGCACGCACCTTAAAACCACAGTTTATTCCCTCGCAGCTCAGAGGCTGGATATCTGAAATCAAGGTGCCAGCAGGGCTGGTCCTTCTGAGGATGCTGATTGAGAATCTGTTCCATACTTCTGTTAACAAATAGCAGTTGCTGGTGTTCCTTGGCTTATAGATGCGTCATTGCAATCTCTGCCTCATTCTTACAAATTCTCTCCTCACATGGCTGTCTTGCCTCTGTGTCTGAGTCCAAATGTCACTCTTTTTATAAGGATACCAATCATCTTGGATTGGGAGCCCAACCACCCTTTTCCAATGTGACCTCGTCATGACTTAATTATATCTTCAATGACCCTATTTTCAAATAAGGTCACATTTTGAAGCAGTAGAGTTAGGACTTCAGCATATCTTTTTAGGGAACACTGTTCAATCCAAAACACCAACTGGGGATTTTCTTACTATTTCCCTCTATTAGGCTCTATGTTTTGAAATATTTTGTTTACAAAACAAAATATATTTAGTGAGTATTCATTTTCTTGTTTTTTAAAGAATTTATCAAAGTCATCCAAATAGGCTTCCAGTTCCAGAAGAAGATGGCATAGAATCAATTTTCTCTGCTTCTCCCCTGTAAATACAACTAAATATCCTGCAAATTATTCAATACACAATGATAAAAAAGACTCTGAAAGCTGGATGAAAGAAGGCAGACTGGCCAGGAGTTTCAAGACTTGAGGAACCACAATGCAGTAAATCCCCTGGGTCTTTTTTTTTTTTTTTTTTAATCTCCCATAGAAAAGTGGAATTAAAAATAATAAAAATCTTTCCATGAACTTTTGAAGACCCTTGTACCTTCAGACTGGGTGCCAAAGAAACCTGCAACATGGAACCACCAACGGGCATAGACAAAATAAGAAAAGCCTGCTCTCTCTGGCCAAAAGAGAGAAAAAGAGGAGCCCAACAGAGACTTAGTGGAGAGCCTGAACCCCCATCCAACACCTGGAGCCCTGCAAGCCGTCTGATCCACCAGCAGGGTCAGCAGCAGCAGAGCTCTGCATCGAGGTGGCACAGCAGACATGATAGCACCATCGAAGTTTGGGTGGGAACCTCAGCACCACCAGCAGAACAAAGCAGGAAAAAATAGAATCCAAAGGGCTCAGAAAACCAAACTGTTATTGATACAAATGCCCACAAAAGTAGATCAGAACTTTTATACCAAACTAAACTGGATGACTGCTTGCTAAAGGAGAAGATTTAGGATCAAGAGTCCCCTAACCAAAGAATCAAAATGTTCAGATACAATAAAAAAACCACCCATCATACCAAGGAGCAGGAAAGTCACAATTTGAATGAGAAAAGACAATCAACAAATGCTGACACTAAGATGAATCTGATGTGGAATTATCTGAGGAGAAGTTTAAAGCAATCATAAAAATGCTTGCACAATGGAACACAAATCCCCATGTTTTAGGAGGTAGGAAAAACCAAAGCATTTTTTTCTGCTCTCAACTCTCACATACCACTCAACACAATGCTCAACTCACTCAAGACACTTTTTTGGCTTTTTGGTGGCTGGCAGGTATGGGGATCCAAACACAATGCTTCTGACACCAGATGTATGGGGTTTTTTCCCCACACACCAAGCAATTCTCCAGCAGACACCAGCTGGGTGTCCTCTAATTCCATTCAGTTCTGACACTATCTGCCTGGAGATAGCATCAGACCCCACAGGCTGGGACTCCATCCCACAAGGCTGCCCCCCCCATTCCCGATGCCCCCCCACAAGTTGTACATTGTCACCTATGTTTCTGACCTATGTTTCTGACCAACTGGCTATAAATCTAGGGTTCTCATGACCTGTTCCTCTGGCTCAATTAATTTGCTAGAGCAGGTCACAGAACTCAGGAAAATAATTTACTCACATTTATCAATTCATTATAAAGAATATTACAAAGGATGCAGATAAAGAGCTTCCATGCCTTCCCCAGGAGAGCCCTTCTCCAGGAAACTCCACCTGTTTAGCTTGCTGAATCCTGTTCTTTTGGGGTCTAATGGAGGCTTCATTTATACGCGTGACTGATTAAATCATTGGCCACTGGTGATCAACTCACCCTTCAGACCCTCTCGTCTCCCCAGAGGTAGCGGGTAGGGCTGAGAGTTCCAACACTCTAATCTCGTGGTTGGTTCGCCTGGCAACCAGCCCTCCATCAGGTGGTTATCTAGGGACTTTCCAAAAATTACTTCATTAACATAAACTCAGCTGTGGTTGAAAGGGGCTCGTAAATAAATAAAGACATTTCTTTCAAATTTATTTGCTCTGGAGCTGTTCTAGAGCTATTTCAGAAACTGAGGACAAAAGGCCTAATGTTTTAACGAAGGATACTCCTGTTGCTCTAGTCACTTACAAGGGTTATAGGAGCTGTGAGCCAGGAACTTTAGATAAAGACCAAAATATATATTTCATAATATCACACCTTGAAACAAATAAAAACATAGGAATCTCAGCAAAGAAATAGAACCAAATAGATATTATAGAACTTAGAAATACAATAATCAAAATAAAAAACTCACTGGATGATTTCAGTAGTAGAGTGCAGATAACAAGGATAGAATCAGTGAATTTGAGGACAAATTAATAGAATATAGTCAATCTGAACAATAAAGAAAAAATAGACAGGGAAAAAAAAGAACAGAGCCTCAATATCTGTAAGACAATAAAAAAAAGAGCCAATATTCATTCTTATTTAAAGTTCCATCAAGAAAGGACAAAAGAGCATGGGACTAAAAATGTATTCAAAGAAATAATACTAAAAATTTCCCAAATTTGGTGAAAACATAAAATTGAAGATCCAAGAAGCTTAGAAAACTCCAAGTAGGATAAACTCAATAAAATCTATACCAAGACATATCATAATTGAACTTCTGAAAACTAAACACAAAACACACACACATATACACAGCTGAAAAGGAACAACACATATGAAATTACAGAACTTAGAGACACCTAATTGCCTATAAAGGAACCCCAATTTGAACAAGAACAGGTTTCTCATCAGAAACTGTGGAGTCCAAAAGAAAGTGGCACATTTTTCAAGTGCTGAAAGAGAGACCTGTCAACCACAAATCTTACACAGATGGTGAAGCTCTTACTGAAATAGGTTCTTAGGTTCAAAATTCATAGAAATAAACAATGCACCCAGCAGTAAAGCAAGCCACACTTCATTGAAAGAGGAGATAGACTTATGCATAAGGACGGTAGCTACAAGAAAGCTAGCCCCCTGAGGGGAGCTGTTCAGGGTCTTTTATAGGGAAAAGGTTAAGGGGTACAGGCCAGCATCATCATTCTGTGTCTCTGGAGGTGGTCCATTCTGTTCTTCCTGGTTGTGTCATGGGCACATGCTCAGTTAGGGCTTTGGTCCTTGTGCCTGCTTAGTAGGTTCAAAATGGTAATGGTGTTCATTACTGTCACCCCAGGAGGGTCATTGTGGGGGTCACTTTGAAGCTTTGTGTACATGAGGGAATTCCTAAAGGGATCTAAAGTAATCTGTAACTTAATTTTTACAATTACAGTAAACAAGCCTTGGGGAGGGGTTTTGCAACTCAGTGAATATCTATTCCTCTCTTATCTCAGTTTATTTTATCAGTGTGAGCCATGCAGTAATCATGTGCCCTGGGGGGTCTCATGACAGAAGGGTGGAAAAGTAACAAAGTGTCCTCTGCAGGAAAAATGAAGTCAGTTTGGTTCACAGGCCTAGCCCTATATTGTCTCAAAGCTATTCTTCAGGAATGAAAGGGGGAAAAAAGACACTCTCAGACATAGGGAAACTAAGAAAATTTGTTGCTAGCAGACCTATCCTTAAAAAATGGCTAATGGAAGCCCTCAAAATAGAAAGAAAATGATGGTAGAAAACAAGGTCTTTCAGAAGGAAAGAACAAGAGAATGGCAAAGGAAGAAGAAAACAACAGATTTTCCTCCATTTTATGAGTTTCTTTCATTTTATCTGTGGTTGAAGCAAAAGTTATAGAATCACCTGATGTGTATGTAAACCTAATACTTAGGACAATTAGATTTTTAAAGTGTGGAGGGTAAAGGAATTAAACAAAAGTAAGATTTCTTCACTTCATTGGAAGAGGTAAGACACTGACACCAGTAGGCTGTGACAACTCACATATATATGTCACCTCTCTCCCCCTGGGTGACAGAAATGCAAAGGATTACTCAAAGCCCATTTCTTCTGAGTGGTGGGAAGCCCCAAAGGGCTTAATCTTCCAGGAACCCTTAAGAGAGAGGCATTCCTCCTTGGAAAATTAACCCCGAACTGGGGTTCTTTCTCAGTATTTATTCTCCAGGCCAGAAAGTTACAGAAAAGGAACATAGTTGGAGTTATGGCTAAGTATATATAGTTTAACAATAGAAGCTGGTAACATCAGTGAAATAACAAAGTGACATTCCATAATGCAATTAGTAAAAAGTTAGGTCGGTCCACCAACAAAAGTTTGTTCTTAGCAAACACTTTCTTTCCCTACAGCAATTTCCTTAGCATATTTACATAGCAATCAAGTAACTTTCTTAACATATCCATCAGTAGGTTAAAATGCACCAAGGACATCTGTCCTTGAGCCAGCAATTTTGCTGTGTTACAACTCTTTATCTACAACAGAGACTTTAGCCCAGGGAAATTTTTGCAAGCTTAACATTTCTATGTTTAATTTTAAAAAGTTAGGCTAAACATGAAACTACAGGGCTTTGGAGGCCAGGCCCTGTGAAGTACATTTGCTTTATTAATGTTAGTGCTCTCTACACATATATTCAACAATAGCTAGAGCAACCACTGAGAAAATTATATACTAATAAGAGTGATATTGTAAGAACCCAAATGCCCCAAGGGATCACACCCTGATCACATAAGTCCTTCTCGGCCACACCCCATCATGGCGCTGGTTGCCCTCTAAGTAGGGATTGTATTTTAAGCCAATCAGCCTTCCCTAGAAGCCCTATATATATGTGTGTGTGCCGCCTAATAAACGAGCTCTCTCCGGTGGATCGTCAACTGGTGTCGACTCGTCCTTTCATTTGGTGCCGAAACCCGGGACGGAGCTTCTCTCGAGCGGCGACACTTTTCGGATCGCAGCAGCAACATCTTCCAAGCTGCCCCTCAGGGCTCCCTCGAGCTGTAACACTTTTCGAATTGCAGCGGCAACTCCGTCCCGCCAGGACCGGCCTCCCTTCCACCGCTCACCACTGACGGTCCACCCTCGTCCATTCTTTTCGGCGCTGGCTCCTTCCACTCACCACCGGCTCATCATTAGGTAAGCCCCCTTTCCTAAAGGGCACCAGCCCTTTTTCAGGCTACCACAGGGAGTCTAGATCGTCTGGTAGCCCCTAACGCCCATACCCCACCCCACCACGGTCTTCACGACCACCATAAATTCCCAAACTATAACAGGTTCCAAAGCCCCGGTAAACTTTTACTTTCATTTTTGGAGGTTAAAAGCCCCATTCTGTTCTCTCTTTCACTCTCCTGTCCACCACTCTCTTCTCTCCACTTCCCGGGTCCGGGACCCGACCAGAAATTCCTAGCGCTAGGTTCCTTCAGGCACCTGGCTTTTGCCCTAGAGAAGTGGAGGTCTGAGTGATGACCCACGCCTCCCTTCTCTCCTCCTGGTTCGTACCTGAACCTGCCGGGACTGACGTGACCTACTGGGGACGCCCTCTAGGATCCCGCCTTTCCCAACCGGCCGAAGGATCTGTCCTATCACTAAATCTCTGTCCGATTTATGTCTAAATTCCCATTAACAGAATGGGCGCTTCCTCCTCCTCCCTAGGGGACTCTCCACTTCAATGCCTTCTGAAAAACCTCACCAACCTTTCCCTCAGGCCGGATATTGAGCCCAAACTCCTCACCAAATTCTGCACACAAGATTGGCCTTATTATCCTTTAGATAATCAAAACACATGGCCCCCTGAGGGCAAACTAGATCCTAACATTCTACAAGACCTCTTTAACTACTGCCAGTGCCTAAAAAAATGGAAGGAGATCCCCTTCCATTTCATTCGCCTCTTGGCTCAGAACCCCACCCTCTGCTCCTCCTGTGCTCCCTCTCAAGTCCTTTTAGCCTGTAAACCCTCTTCACAGTCACCCCTTGATTCTTCCACCTTTGACCCTACTGATGAACCCCCACGCTATCAACCTCCTCCTCCCCCAGCACCTCCGGTGCCTGCTCCTCTTCCCCCGTCATCCGCGTCACCTTCTGCACCTCCTGCGCCATCCACTCCCCCGTCTTTACCCTCACCTACCCCTGACCCACTAAGCCCCCCTTTCACCCGTTCCCGAGGACCACCCCCCGCCCCTTTAACAATCGCCCCACTACGTGAGGTAGCTGGGGATGAAGGATTAGTTAGGGTCCATGTTCCCTTTTCCCTAGCTGACCTTACAGAATTAGAAAAAAGACTAGGCTCTTTCTCTACCGACCCTACCACCTACATTAAAGAATTCCAATGGATCCTGCAGGCCTACAGCCTCACACATCATGACATCTTCATGCTCCTAGCCAATACCCTCCTCCCTGAGGAACGCCGCAGGGTCTGGGATACAGCCCAAACCCATGCCACTGACACCCATCGTACCAATCCGGATCACCCGCCAGGCCCCCAAGCAGTCCCAGAACAGGCTCGAGATCGTTTTGCCTCTTGCTTAATAATTGGCCTCAAAAAATCGGCTCACAAGGTTGTCAATTTCCAAAAAAAATCAAGAAATTGTCCAAAAAAAGGAGGAAACTCCCTCCGAGTTCCTCAATAGATTAACTCAGGCCTTTCAACAATACACTAACTTAGACCCCAACTCAGAAGACGGCCGGCATGTCCTTATGACCTATTTCCTGGCCCAATCCTACCCCGACATTAAAACTAAACTTAAAAAATTAGAGCAGGGTCCTGCAACCCCTCAGACCAAAATCCTGTCAGTGGCCTTCAAGGTTTTTCATAATCGGGAGGAGGAAAAAGAACATCGAAAACAAAAGGCCGACCACGCCAACCTCCAGACGTTGGCCAGGCTTATCAAACCCCCTGGGTGCCCTCCCACAGCCTCCACCTCTAAGCCTCCCCATGGAGCCTGCTTTAAATGTGGAAAGGAAGGGCATTGTGCAAAGGCTTGCCCCACCCCCAGGCCACCCACCACTCCTTGTCCAAAATGCAAAAAGAAGGGACATTGGGGATCTGATTGCCCCCTTGCCCGAAGGGGTGAGGGACCAACTGCCCCACAGTCCCCCGAACCATGGACACCACCTGTGGTGGGCCTCGCTGAGGAGGACTGACGGAGCCTTGGGCCCTTCCCGACCATCTCTATAACAAAGCAAGAGCCCAGGGTATCCATGGTTGTGGACGGCCACCCAATATCTTTCCTCCTGGACACTGGAGCCACCTTTTCGGTCTTAAGGGAATATAAAGGCCCCACCACCTCCAGCAGCTCTCCTATAGTTGGGGTAGGAGGTAAACAAATCTTTCCCCCAAAAACCCCTCTTTTAACCTGCTGCCTTCAAGGCACTCAATCCGTTTTCTCCCATTCCTTTCTAGTCATGCCACAATGCCCCGTCCCCTTGTTGGGACGGGACATTCTATCACGGCTTCAAGTCTCCATTACTTTGCCCCTGTCCTCTTCCTCTTCCCCCGTTTCCTTCCTCCTAGGGCTAGTTCAAGCCCAAGATCCTACTAATCCCACCCCTCCAAAGAAGTCCTTACCCATCTTAACGCACCCTGTTAACCCCACAGTTTGGGACACTGCCAGCCCCACTCTGGCCCAGTGTTCCCCCGTACACATAAAACTAAAAGACCCCTCCAAATATATTTGTCAGGCTCAGTATCCATTAACCACAGCAGCCCTCCTTGGGTTAAGCCCCATCATTCAGGACCTATTAAAAAAGGGGTATCTCCGTCCCACTCGCTCCCCTTTCAATACTCCCATACTCGCTGTAAAAAAACCTAATGGCGCCTTTCGTCTCATCCAAGATCTCCGCCTTGTTAACACCGCTGTCATTCCCATTCACCCCCTTGTACCTATCAAAACAGTTGGACCCCACTGTACGAGGCTGGGCACCCTGTCTAAGAGCCCTAGCAGCGGGGCAGTTACTGCATAAGGAGGCATCCAAATTAACATTTGGGGCACCTCTCACCATTCTCTCACCACATCACCTCAAAGACCTCCTTACCTATAAGGCTCTCCAATCCCTCCCACCTTCCAGAATCCTAACCCTCCTATCCTTGTTTCTGGAAAATCCTACCCTATCCTTCACTACCTGCCCACCCCTAAATCCGGCCACCCTACTGCCTATACCAGATTCCCCCAACACCCCTTTGCACAGCTGCGTAGAAAGCCTTCAAAATTTTATACCTTACCGCTCTTCCATCACTGAGGGGCCCCTGTCTCACGCTGATCTCGCATGGTTCACGGATGGGTCCTCATTCAAGGAAGGAAACACTCATTACGCAGGGTATGCCATAGTCTCCCTTGATTCGGTTATAGAGGCCCAACCTTTACCCAATTGTACTACCAACCAGCAGGCCGAACTTATCACCACCACGTGAGCCTGCGTTCTAGCTGAAGGAAAAACTCTTAACTTATACACTGACTCCAAATATGTCTTTCATATACTTCTCTCTCATGCCGCCATATGGAAGGAACGCGGTCTGCTTAACACAATCACCAACTCAGCTTTAATCTCCACATTAATCGAGGCATCCCATTTACCTTGTAAATTAGGAGTCACTCATTGCAGAGCCCACCAGAGGGACAATTCCCCAATCACTCGCGGGAATTGTAAGGCTGACCTCGCCGCACGCACTGCGGCACGGCACCCACAGACACAAAACCAACTTCCCATTCTTCCATACGGCTCCCAAGGTTCACAGACACCCTCTCAGCCTCAACCGCCTAATGATGATAAGTCCTCTCTCTTTCGCTTGCTCCATGACCTGTTTCACTCTAGCCCCCAAGCTTTATCCCAGTTTTTACAAGCCTTCTTCTCAATCACCCCATCTGACAAAGCCCTCTTACGAAAAATCTCCTCATGCACAATCTGCCAGCGTACCAATCCTAACACCCCTCTCAAACCTGGGCCATACCCCTCCCAGCAGGCCAGAGGTCTCACACCCGCGGCCGACTGGCAAGTCGATTTTACGCACATGCCTTCTGTCCGGCGCCTCAAATACCTCTTGGTGTCTGTTGATATCTTTTCAGGATGGGTAGAGGCATTCCCATCATCCAATAAAAAGGCCTCCACCGTAGCCCAGACTCTCCTTTCCCAAATCATCCCACGATTTGGGATGCCCACTTCCATTCAATCTGACAATGGACCTGAATTTACCGCCCAGATAATACAGAAACTCTCCCAGTCACTCTCTCTCCCCTGGCACCTACATTGCCCTTACCGACCTCAGGCATCTGGAAAGGTAGAGAGAACCAACAGAACCTTAAAGGACATACTAACTAAATTGTCTCTGGAATTACACCTTGATTGGGTCCGTCTTCTACCTCTCGCTCTACTCAAGACCAGAGCTCTCCCCCAAAAAAGCCCTCCAATTATTCCCCTTTTGAAGTCATGTATGGTAGGCCCCTCCTACCCCCAGGGATCACAGCAACTGAAGGACCCATACCACCCACCATGGCCTTACCCTTGCTCTCCCACCTTCGCACCGAATTATGGAAGTACCAGGACTGGCTACTTCCAGATCCGTCACTTTCCAAAAACAACCTTTCACTCAGCCCAGGCCAATTAGTATTCTACACTTCCCCGGAACCCAAAACCCCCCTAACCCCTAAGTGGGAAGGCCCATGTCCTGTCATCCTTTGCACTCCAACTGCTGCTAAACTTGCCCTGCCAGGTAATCGTGTTACTCCATGGATTCATATTTCCAGGCTGAAGCCTTACACTCAGGATCCTCCCTCGGCCACTGAGAACTCCAATAACAAGCTGCAAAAGAACTTAACACACCATTCTTTGAAGTGCATCCCTCATCCTACCGACCCTTTCAAACTCCGCCTATCCCGGACCTCAGGCCTACCCCCAATTCTGGAGACATGAACCTTCTCCTTGGCCTTCTTCTGTTCCTTTCACTTCACCCAGGGAGCCTTCAGACCCCTTCCTATATATGGCTCAACCACACCTCACCGGCTCTCTCTCCTGGAAATTGTTTTCTTTGCGCCTCTCTCATGCAACCGCTCCTGGTGGCCGTCCCCTGAAATGCTTCCTTTCCTCTCGATGTTACCTCCTCCCCTCCATCAGAACCCCTTAACCTTCTGGACGTCCCTCTCTGGGAGCCCGACAACAAACACAATAACACTTTGTTGCCCCGTCACTGTTTCATCGGAAACTCTTCCTCCCTAACTTTTCCTCCCTCTTATTGTAATCTTAACACAACCATTCATACTCTCTTGTAATCTTAACACAACCATTCATACCCTATTGTAATCTTAACACAACCATTCATACCCTCTTGTAATCTTAACACAACCATTCATACCCTCTTGTAATCTTAACACAACCATTCATACCCTATTGTAATCTTAACACAACCATTCATACCCTATTGTAATCTTAACACAACCATTCATACCCACACCATCGCCCCACCAGGCTCTTTCTTCTGGTGCAATGGAACCCTCTCTACCTCCATCCTGCCTAATCTTACTGCCCCATGCCTTCTTGTCACCATCGTCCCTCAACTCACTCTGTACACCAGTTCAGAACTGTTCCATCTTCTTCATCCCCCCCAAGGCAAAAAAGGGCCGCCTTCCTCCTGATCATGGTTGGTATTTCCCTAACAACATCAGCAGTCAGAGCCGGCCTGTCGGGAGGAGCCTTAGGACACAGTTTATGGGCGGTCGAAGACATAAATGCTAAACTTGAAGGGGCTCTGACCTCCACTGCCGAATCTCTTTCCTCTCTACAGAGACAAATTATCTCTTTAGCTCAGGTCACCCTCCAAAACCGCAGAGCACTAGACCTCCTCACCGCAGAAAAAGGAGGTACTTGCATCTTCCCTAGGGAAGAATGCTGTTATTATATCAATGAATCTGGTCTAGTAGAAGCAAACATCATCAAACTCACCGACTTGGCTTCCAGCCTACGAACCACATCCAGTTCTAACCCTTTTTCCTCCTTTATCTTAAGCCCTGTCCTAACTTGGATTTGGCCCATTTTGGGACCTCTAATCATTATCCTCATAACCTGCCTTTTCTTGCCCTGCATCATTAGGTTTTCTTCAAACCCAAGTGGGAAAAATCTCTAATCAGGCCTTTAACCAGCTTTTGCTTAGAAACTACCAGCTTCTAGGTACCGATGAACCCCCCGCCTCATCTCGTGAGCGCCTCAGCTGATGCTGAAGAGACACCACCTTACAGAGGGAACCATTCCTACACGCCCTCGCCACCGACGCCTGGCTGCTCCCTCCAGTCTCCAACTACGAACAATGGAACAATGGAACCGGTGCATATTCGACTTGTGGCTTCAAGGAACGTTTATGGACTTTTCCCCTTTTGAAATTACCTGTTTCTCCACCCTCCTTTGGGGTTTCATAATGGGTATTTATGTACCTTCCTCCCTTTGCCCCCCTCACAACGCCCCAGTTCAGCAGGAAGTAGCTCGATGACTTCAACGTCCCCTTTCCTAAAACAAGAAAAAGGGAGGAATGTAAGAACCCAAATGCCCCAAGGGATCACACCCTGATCACATAAATCCTTCTCGGCCACACCCCATCATGGCGCTGGTTGCCCTCTAAGTAGGGATTGTATTTTAAGACAATCAGCCTTCCCTAGAAGCCCTATATATATGTGTGTGTGCCGCCTAAAAAACGAGCTCTCTCCAGCGGATCGTCAACTGGTGTTGACTCGTCCTTTCAGATATACTAAAAAAATTATAAATAAATCAAAGTGGAACTCTAAAAAATGTTCAAGTAACCCACAGTTAGGCAAAAGAAAGATAACAGGGTAACAAGAAACAGGGAACAAACAGTAAACAAATTAAACCCCAGCATGTCAGTAATTACTGTACATGTAAATGGTCTAAATACACCAACTAAATAACAGGACACAACTATACACTGTCTACAAAATATTCAATTCAAACATAATGACATACGTAAGTTGGAAAAAAAAGGATAGAAAAAGATATATCATATAAGTATTAATTTTTAAAAAGGAGGACTGACTATGCTAATACAAAGTAGACTTCAGAGCAAAGAAAATTACCGGGGACAGAGAGGGACATTACATAATGTTAAAAGATCAACCCACCAACAAGAAATAGCAATTCTAAGTGCCAAAAACACTTTACAATTGCTCCAAAGAAAATAAAACGCATAGGCATAAATCTAACAAAACATTTATGGGATATGTATAATGAAAATGATTAAAATGCCAATTAAAAAAAAATCAGAGAAGACCTAAACACTTGCAGAGACGTACTATGTTGATGGATTTGAAGACTCCATACAAAACATGTCAGTTCCCTGAATTCATCCATAGGTTTAACACAGTTTCTGTCAAAATCTCAGCAAGGATTTTTTTGTAGATATAGACATGCTTATTTTCAAATCTATATAAAAATGAAAAATCTCTAGAACAGCTGAAACAATCTTGACAAAAAAATAATAAAATGAAAGAATCACTCTTCCTGATATTAAGACTTAGTGTGTAGCTTCAGTAATTAAGACAGTGTGGTACTGGTAGAGAGATAGATACATAGACCAATGGAACAGAATGGAGAACCCAGAAACAGATCCACATAAATGTGCCTAATTAATTTTTGACAAGGTAGCAAAAGCAATCAAGTGGAGGAGGGATAGCCTACGCAATAAATGGTGCCAGAGGAATTGAACATCCACTCACAAAGAATTAACTTCTATTGAAACTTTACACTTTGCATAAAAAGTTAACTCAAAATGGATCATGGACTTAAACGTAAAACATGAAAATATAAAACATCTATAAAAAGGCAGGGGAAAAAGTCTCTAGGATGTGGGACCAAGGAAACAGTTATTAGACTTGATACCAATTGCACAATCCATTTTTTAAAAAATTGATAAATTAGACCTCATAAAAATTAAAAAATTTTGTGAAAGACCCTGTGAAAAGGATAAAATGAGAGAAAAGTATTTGCAAACTACATATCTGACAATTAACTAGTATCTAGAATATGTAATAAACTCTCAAAACTCAACAGTAAAAAAAGCAAATAATCAAATTAGAAAATGAATAGAAGACATAAACATTTCACTGAAGAGGATACACAGATGGCAAGTAAGTACATGAAAAGATGTTTAACATTATCAGGCATTAAAGAAATGCAAATTAAAACCAAAATGAGCTATCACGATATACCTATCAGAATGGCTCGAATAAAAAAATAGAGATAACACCAAACATTGGTGAGGATACAGAGAAACTGGATCACTCATACATCACTAGTGAGACTGTAAAATGGCACAGTCACTGTATAAAATAGTTCAGAGGTTTCTTTTAAAACTGAAAATGGGCTTACCATATGACCAGCAATTGCACTCTTAGACAAACATCCCAGAGAAAAGAAAATCTATTTTCGTGCAGAAACTTGCATACAAACGTTTGTAGCAGTTTTATTTGTAATATCCCCAAACTGGAAACTACCCAAATGTCCTTCAAAGGGTGAATGGTTAAACAAACTTTGGTATAGTCATACTATATTCATACCATACTACTCAACAAGAAGAAGGAATGAACTATTGATGCACACAGAAACTTGGATAAGCCTCAGGAAAATTATGCTGAATGAAGAAGGCAAATATCAATAGTGTACGTACATACTTCATAATTCCACTTATATAGCATTTGTGAAATAACAAAATTATAGAGATGGAGAACAGATTAGTGGTTGCCAGAGGTTGGGGTGGAAATTAGGGAGGGGGTGGGCATGGCTATAAAGGGGTAGCATGAGGAAGTTTTGTGACGGTACAGTTGAGTACCTCGAGAAAAACCTGCATAGAGCTCTACATATATGCACACTCAAATGAGCACGTGTATAACGTAAAATCTGAAAAACTTTTGTGGTTTGTCAATGTCAATTTCCTGATTTTTATGTGTTATAGGTAGGCTGGCTGTTAACAACGGGGGAGGCTGGGTAAAGAGTGCATGGGCCCTCTCTGTAAATACCTTGGAGCTTCCAGTGAATCCATACTTATTTCAAAATAAATGGTTTGGTTTTTTTATTTTTATTTTTATTTTATTTTATTTTATTTTTAAAAGATGACCGGTAAGGGGATCTTAACCCTTGACTTGGTGTTGTCAGCACCACGCTCAGCCAGTGAGCAAACCGGCCATCCCTATATGGGATCCGAACCCATGGCCTTGGTGTTATCAGCACCACACTCTCCCGAGTGAGCCACGGGCCGGCCCTGGTTTGGTTTGTTTTAAGTCATCAAATAGAACTTCTTGTCTACCTCTTGGACACAGTGAATTGAAAAAATTCTAATCAAAGTGGGAAAACTTGACAATCTGGGGAAATTTATTCTTTCACGTTTTTCAGAATCTCACGTCTTAGAGATCCAATGTATTACTTCATTGGTTCTCAAAATGTGGTCCCAAAATGTGAGTATCTTTTACATACACCAGCATCACCTGGGCACTTGACAGACATGCAAATTCTCATTCCTCAACCCAGACCTACTGAATCAGAACCCCAACATGGGGGCCCCACAATTCTGGTTTTAACAAGTGCTCCAGGTGATGCTGATGCTCACTCAAGTTTGAAAACCTCCATTCCACTGGGGACTCCATAAATGCCGGTGACACGGATGACACGTTTTCTACTATGAACCATCTTTCTTAGTGGAGACCTCTGGTGAAACCACAGTCCAGGCCCCCAGTCACTGCCCTCTCTTCCAAGCTGCCTGTGATTCCCACCCTATGTTCTCCATATATAAGCTTTCCATAAGGGAGAATGATAGAAATCATTCAGAAACCACCATGCGAGGTCACTGATGCACGGGAGCTTTTACCACAGAGTTTCCCATAAAAGCCAAACTATAAAGGGAATAGGTATGTTCTCATTAGGCCTGGCTTAATGAGTACTCTAACTTGGAGAAGAGTGATTATTTCCAGAGCTGCCTCCAGCCCTCATCCTCTGCCCAGAAGTGGTGCTGTGAGAAGTGAAATTACATGTAAATCATCGTGCCTTGAGCACTTTTCAAAAGAGGCCCCAAATGTAAATTCCACTAACTAAAAATAATGATGCTAATAACATCTCCCTCATGTCTTTATCTCTGGGCCTGGAAGGATCAAAGCCATCTGATAAGTACAGCTTCAAAGGCTCTCCCATCCCAGATCTGGGAATAGGCACGCTCCAACAGGCCTCTCCAGCCTCGGTTCCCACATTTCACAACCGTTAGAGTCTCCAAGTCATCTAATGTGGTTGTTAGAGCCTTTCCACCTATACACCACTTTTATAAAATTAATGGCACTAATTCCTATAGTGGTGTCAGCAAAGCATTATTCCAGTGCAATGTATCCCATTGTTTGATTTTCCTCCATCCCTAGAAGTGCCCTAATGGAACACTTTTATGAATTAAATTGACTACCAACAAATTTTGCTTCTAATATCTTTTACATATCAAGACATCCCTAGAAATAATTGGAGACTATGGGAGGCATGGCAAGACAAGAATTGGAGTCAGGGAGCTGGCGGTAAAGCTGATAGCTGTAGTCCCATCTCAGGATTTGGTGAGGCTCCATTATTCAGTGACAGGGAGTTGGGAAGAGCATGGGGCCTGAGGGAGGGTTACCCTGATGGACTAGACTAGCTCTGGGGTTGCCGGCCAGAACAGGCACCAGATGACTGCAGAACTGTGTGTGGTTCAAGGTTAGACCAGCAGGAAGATGGACCCCCACCCCCCCCCCACCCCAGCCCAGGGAGTATCCAACTGAGCTGCATGTGGAAGACTGGGCCAGTGCCCGTCAGCATCAAGGAATTTGGTGCAGCCACAAGACAAGGGCTCAGGGATAGGGCTCCTGGCCTAAGAGGAGGGCAGGAAAGAGGAATACTGGCCCATGCTCTGAGTTGAGGGCTGGGGTAAGAAGTGAGAAGCAGGCCCCAAGATGGACTGCGGCCCACAGTGCAGAGGGTGGGAAAGGCCCCAGGTCTTCACCATTTAAACCTCTCTCAGGGTGGAACGTCCTGCTCTTGAAGTTTTAGCTTGGAGAAGCTCTAGCACCTTGTTCCAGCGCAGGCTAACTGGGAGGGACTCACTGATGGACTTCTCTTGGAAGGGGGAGGCATGAAGTATGGGCAAAGGTAGTTTAGGAACTTCCTGCTTCCATAGATTATTCCAGAACCCGGAATGGGGTTATCAGAGGGCTCACTTCGGAGCGAGAAGGCAGCAGCAAGGGAAGTAAGGAATGGAATGAAATCAACACCATTAAAGGCACTGCATCCTGTTGGATCCCATCATTTCAGATCTGTGGTTATCAACTCCGGCTGCACATTGGAATCATCTAGGGAGCTTTTACTATTCTCAATGCCAGGGCCTCCCCCACACAATTACATCGGAACCTATAGGGATGGGACCCAGACACTGGTAGCTTTTAAAGCTCCCCTGGTGATTCCGATGCAGAGCCAGGGTTAGAACCACTGTTCTGTTCTAGACCCTTCCCACTTAAATGTGGTCCCCAGGCCAGCAGCAGCACATCCTCTGGGCACTTGATGGAAATGCTGAGTCTCAGGCCCCAGCCCAGCCCTACTGAAGAGAATCTGCATTTGACCAAGTTCCCCTCTGCACATTCAAATTTGCAAAGCACTGTTCCTAATAAACATTGACAGCAGTGGGTCTCACTCCTCGGTGCACACTGGAATCCCCTGGGGAGCTTTAAAAACTACTGATGCCTGATCGAGGTCTGATTTAACTGGTCTAGATGTGGCTTTGGCATTGGGATATTTAAAAGTTCCCCAGGAGAAGCCAATGTGCAGCCAAGACAGAGAGAGCCCTGCTGGTTGATGGGCAGGGCCACCCCAGGGGCCCTCTGGGCAGGTAGGTGTGATAAGGGTGGGGGTTCACTGACAGCTCAGCCCTGCTAAACCCTAACTTAGCAGCTAAGTAGGGAGAAGCAGGAGAAAGAGGGAAGGGGAAGATGGTTCAGTGCTGGCAGCCAGGCTAGGGCAGAGAGATCACCTGAGGGCCAGGTTACCTGCGTACCAACCTCTCACCCTCCGAGGAGCAGGGCCAGGTGGGCAGCAAACGCCTGCAGAAGTAAAGCTACTGGCAATGAGGTGAGGAACATCTGGGTGGGGGCATATTATCATATTCACCCTCCAAACCCCTCAGTAGCTCACAGTTGACTTGGAAGCTGCTCCTCCAGCCTTACAGGGTGCGGGAAGGTCTGACAGGGGTAAAGGTAGCAGTCCCACGCCCCCTAGAGGTTGCTCATGGAACTAAACAAATCTGCTGCTCTGAGCAACGGGGAACACAGGGGGACCATGCTCAATTTTACCGGAGCCCTGCAGTCCTGGAAAGCAGCAATGGTTAAGAACACCCCAGCCCCCACATTTTGTGTTCCTGGAAACAGCCTACTGCAAGGAACCCTCCGCTCCATACCACTTAGATGGGATTCACGGAGGCCCCATTGTTTACCTAGACAAGACCAGACACGGGCCCCCCAAAATACCATTCTTCACAAATGATTAGCTGAGCTGTTTGCCCCCCCAGGGCTCCCCCAATGGTCTATCAGAACCAAACTTTAGTGAAGATTCTCTCCTACTTCGACCCACCCACAGCCCGAGCGAGCCCACAGCTCCTCAGCAGCCCCTCCTGAGAGTCACCAGCACAGGGAGAAACGTTCTCTGATCCGCTCTCAGGTTATCTCACCTGTTCAGCACACTTCCCCACACCCAGTTCTTTCCATCCTTGTCTGTTTGTCCCTAGAAAAGAAAAACCCTAGTGTCTAACCCTTGACAGAGTTTTCCTGTTGCCATAATCCCAGCCCCAATCCCGCCCTCACAGTAGCGCCTTTCCCTCCCTTCCATAGTCCCTTCAAATAAAGCCTGTCCTTACCAAGTCTGGATGTGATTGTTAAAGGGAGATGTTAAAGGGGAGTTATTTTGGACAAAGTCATCCTGAAGGCCACCGAGGAGGCTGTGTCTGGGGAGAAGAGAGGGTGCAGACAGGAGGAGCAGGGCCCAGAGAGTGACGGCTGCGGTCTGGGGACCAGTGGGGAAGCAAGGGGGTGAAGGCTCTGCAGTCCAGGTCATGGGCCTGGATGCCACCTAAATGCTCCCATCGCTTCCGCTCCACTCTTCGCCTCCCTGGGCTGGGACGGCCGATGTGCACAGGCCCAACGTTGGCCAAACAGGGGAGACGGTGGTCTGCTCCCACCCGTTCCCACCTCCGCAGAGGCTTTCCTCTAGCAACCCACCCCTGTCCCTCCTGTGCCCTCGGCCTCTCCCCCTAAACCAGCTCCTCCCCAGCACTCAAACATCTCCCCCATCTTAAAAAACGATTCTGTCCTTGACTGCCAGGCAGGAGGCTGCTTTTTCTGCCCACCCTCCACAAATAACCGGCCTTACCAAGAGCAGCCTGCGTCCTGTCTGCACGGCCTCCCCTCGGAGCCCAGCCGCGCCCGTGCAAAGCCAGCACCTGCGGCACGTGCACCGGCCTGTCACCCAGCAGCGTGCCCGGGTGGGTCACCCCTCCCTGAAGCTTCCCCCAAGGTGGTTCTTTGCTGCCACATCTCGGGCTCCTCCTACCTCTCTTGTCTCTCCTCCTGCCATTCCGCTGGCTTCCCCCCTTCCTCTTGGGCCTCGGTCCTGCTCTTTCTTAGTTATCCTTTCTCCCGGGGTTCCAAGTGTCGCCTGCGTGCTGACGACCACTGGACTTCAACTTCTAGCGCGGCCCGATCCCCTGAGCTCTGAGCACAACCTCCGGCCCGCCCAGCATCCCCAGCCCTCCTCGGACAATGGCGCCTGTGTCCACACGGGGTCGTCTTCACGCCTGCCTTCCCCTCGCCCCCACATCCAAACCTCCACAACGCCTGTGGCTCCTCTGCAAGCTCCTCACCCAGCTGCCCCTCCTCGTGCCCAGACCAGTGGCGTCTCTCCCCGGACTGTCACAAACCTCCCAGCTTCCGTTCCTGCCTTCTCCAATCCCGTCACCTCCCTCGAGCCGCCACAGTGATCATGTCCCTTTCCTGCTCAAAGCCCTCAGTGGATTCCCAGTGAACATCGGTGATCACTCTCCGTCCTAAACGTGACCTCCGAGGCCCAGCATCCTCTGCCAGGCGTTCCCTTTCTCCGTTCTCAGGCCCTCCTCCCCCTTGTCACTTGCTCCAGCCACGCTGACCTTCTCTCCGTTCCATGAACTCGGTCTTTCTCCGCCTCAGGACTCTGCTCTCCCTGCGCCCTCTGCCTGGAACATTGTCCCTGCCATGCCCTGCTGGCTAACCCCTGCCTTCACAGCTGTAGATACTCGCCCTCCAGGAGGCCTTTGTCTCCGCCCCGCGTGCATCTGGCCTTCCATCATGATCTCTTGTCCCACCTGAGCTTCTCCCTCTTGGCACTTACCACACTTTAAATTCTGGAATATTTATTAGTGTGAATAGTTGTTTAATATCTATTTCTTCCACTTAACTACAACCTGAAGGGGTGATCCTGTCTGTTTTCATCACAACTACAACTTCCTAGCTAATAGAATAGAATGAGACACAGAGTAGGGGTTCAATAAATGTTTTTTGAATGAGCATTAAATATTTTGCAATAATAGGTACACATACATTCATTAAACACCTCAGAATGAGTGCCTTTTGCAGCTGTTGGTGTTCCACCTCGATCTCTTTACCCTTCTGGAGTCCCCACCACCACCCCTCTCACTGCTGCATATTGGCTGCCAATGGCCCACATCTGCCCCACTTCTTTGGGAACTTCCCTCCACTGAGGAGAGCTGCCTCACTGGCAGCCCTCAGCCCCACAGATGGCAGGCCTGCCCCTCGCCTTGAGGCAGGATAAGCAGGGTAGGGAAGGAGAAAGCAACATGCTCTGGAGCTCCCCACCAGATGAGGCTGCAGCTAGATGTCACCTGAGCCCACATCTGTCCTCGGTGCCTGCCCACTCCTGCTCACCCAGTCAGTATTCCCTGAGAGTTCCCCCTCAGTAAGTCACTTGAGCTAGAAGCTCTGGCTTGGGCTCTGCTTCTAGGAAACCCAATGGAAAACACCTCTAATGGGAAGGAGAAATGAAATGAAACAAGAGAGAGGCCTTGTATGGACCCATGCAAGCCCCCAAGAACTGAGTGAATGAATCTCTCTGCATCTTTGGTCCCTCCTCAAGATTGTTGAATGAATGGATGAGATAAGGGAAATGAGGGGAGGAGATGAGAGGAAAGGGAAAGATGAGAGGGACGCTGGAACATCTTAATGAGTCCCATGAGGCCAGAAGGGGTCTGCTGGTCCCCAGTCCTTTAATGGAATCTCAGTCCCTTCTAAAGGAGGAGAAACAAACATTAGATCCCTAAGCCGCCTTTGCCCTGAAACCAACAAGCCTACCCTGTGTTCTACAATGTAATCCTTTGTTAATCACTAGCTAGGGCACTGAGTAAGGCAGTTTTTCAAATCCTAGCCCCCTGGGCTCATGGCATTTGAGATACATAAATACGTTGCCATGGCGACACAGTGACAGATTAATTACCAAATCCTCCTGGAGCAAAGCTGCTTTAACAAGGTGGAACCCTGGGGTGGGTGACAGGGGAGGGGAAGTGGCCATCCACACAATCCTCTCAGCACAAAGTTGGGGTCAGTGGATCTGGGGTTGGGGGAGAGGTGGAGCAGCCACCACCTCTATCTCAGGCCAACATTTCCTGGGGCTCTGGGCTTTCTCAATCTGTCCTTCCTCTAGAAATGGAGTTTCTAACCCCAAAGCTTATCCCTGAAAGATACCTGTGTCATCCTTTTATCCAAGACTCTGTCAGTCATTATGCAGTCTGCATCTCTGCATAATTAATGAGCTATTCCTCATAGCCACACACCCCACTACCACCACCACCAGGCTGTCCTTAGCTGGAAGATCCTCTGAAGGAACTGGTTAACAGAGCTCTGCCCAACAAGAGTCATAGTGTCAATCAAGTGATTCTTCAAAAGAAGAGAGAAGGAAAAATACTCTGGGACCATTGCTACTGATGCAAATCTAATCAGGGAACCCAAGATGGAATCTGGCCTACATTTTTAAGTAAACAAGATGGCAAAGTTATGTAAGTCTTACAAATAAGCCTGCTCCTTCCAATCCAGAGCAGACTTACACAAATTCAAGTAGGTTCTTGTATTAACCTTGGTGGCTCTCATTTCTCGCAAATGATTATGGCCAGTCAGCTGAGATGAAAGTACAATTAAGAAATCCAGGGAGGCTAGGTGTGTTGTCCTTCGGGCAGTCCCTAGTGGCTTGTATCCTTGCTACTCAAAGTGTGGTCTGTGGCCCAGTGATGTCAACATCACCCGAGAATATGTCAGAAATAAAGATTCTCAGGCTCCACCTCAGACTGAACCAGAATTTGCATATGTACCAGATCCCCAGGCAAAACAGATGCATGATCAAGTTTAAGAAGTGCTGGCTTCCACCCATAGTGTTTCCTGAGTGGATATGTCACATGTGCAGAAGCTTGTGCAAGTCAAATGGCACAACAGGCCAGACCCCTAGCTGACACCTCACCACCAGCCTCACTCAACACCACAGCAGGAACAAGCACGGGTGTCCAATGACAATGTGGATCTTAATCCCCTGATATGAAATAAAATGGAATTGGGGCCAAGAATTAGATTTAGATGAGTTACTACCTATCAAAATAAATCAAAATAGACTGAACTTTAGTGAGGCCAGTCTTTGGCACAGACAGTGCTTAGGAGCCTATTAAATCATTTATTTACATGTTCAGGTTTCTCTAGGAAATACTTAAGCATCTTAAAATGGTACATAAAATCAACAAGATGGACTTAGTTAAAAACAGGAGTCAAAATAGAATGAAAAACAAGAGTAGGGACATAAGATTGAGAGTTTAATAACACACAGGGGTTGAATAATGTACACCACAAAGTCCTAAACTCTCCTTATGGCGAGCCACAAATTTAGCATTGTGTTCTTCCAGCCAAACACGAGAACAAGGCCCAGGCAGTTAGACTAATTCACCACTCTCATGAGATGAGAAGATGCCAGTTGCTAAGAAAGAACACAATGGTTTCCGTTCCTCTTCTCAATAAAACTCCGCGGAGGTGGTGTTTACACACTGTTCCCACCTCCTCACCTCTGGTTCTCCCCTAGACCCACTCCCCAGTCCACAGAAGGTGCTCATGGCAAGCTCTCCATGGTCTCCACGCTGCCAAATACAGTGTCCAAGGGTCATTTCGCTGTCCCCATGTCATTTGACTTCTCACAGCTCTCCTCCTGGTTGACCGTTCATTGTGAGAGCATCATCGTCCCCAGCATCTGCAATGTCACATTCTCCTGGTTCACCTCCCAGCTCACTGGCTGCTCCTTCTGTGCACCCTTTACTGCTCTCCCCTCTTCCCCTCCCTCCGCAGGCAGTGGCTCCTTTGGGCTGCACCCTGGGAACTCCTCCCTTCCGTTTCCTCACTTTCTCTAGGTGATCTCCTACCCCCACAGCTTTAACATGGCATCCGTGCTAAAGTCTCCCAAAAGTTCATCTTGAGGGCCTCCCCTCTCCCTGGGCTCTAGAGGCAGATACAGCTGTCACCCTGACACCTCCACTGAGATGTCCCAAATGGCATTCAAAATGGTGTTCAAACTGGATTTCTTATTTTACACTTAAACTTCATTCTTCCCCAGTCGTCTTGAGAAATAGCATCACCATCCAGCCAATTACCAAGGCCAGAAGTTATGGGTCCTCCCCAGCCCCTTTCTCGCCCTACTGCCCCTGACCCCATCCAACCCATCCGTAAGTCTTGTCAATTCTGCCTCCCAAATATTTCAAATTGCTGTGGGGTGGCAGAAAAAAAATAATGCAAAATAAGGATGTGAAGTAATGAATGGAAAATTTTAAATAAAGACAGAAAGGGAAGAAGTTATATGTATCTTAGGGCTCACATTCTACCGGGGAAACCAGCCATCAACGTAGAAACAAATAAATAAGCAAAATACTTAAAGACAATATTAGCTAAGGCCGTACTAGATATAAAAGGCCTCACCCACCCCCCAACAGTGTCCCCTCCCCCACCATACCCACTACACAGACACACACACCCCCAAACACAAACAACTTTACCTGGAATCAGAGCAAACATCTCAGGGACATGGACAGATATGCAGTTAGAAACATCTAGGTTAGCACCTACCTTCACCACTTATGAGCTGTGAGTCTTTGGACAGGTTGTGTAACCTCCCCAAGGCTTGGGTTTTTATCTATAAAGCAGGCATGTTTATAGATAATTCATGGCTGCAGGAATTAAATGCAATCATGCATATAAAGTGCTAAGCACAGTGCCTGGCCCACAGCAAGTGCTTAATAAATGTTAATTGTTATCATCTTTATCTTTGTCATTGTGGTTGTAGGTTAAGTGACATGAGTCTGCCTTCTTACACTAAGGATCACTGGTAACATAATTCAAGTGGCTAATTTTAGTGACTGATGCCGCATTACATAGACAGAAAACTAAGGCTTTATCCTTCCATCCCTTATGGTTGAATAAAATAGGATAAAATATACATCCATGCTCTGGAACTAAAATTTAAGTGAACGTTAGAAATAAACACTTGTCCTCCTTCCTGTCTGTTTTCATACTGCAGCATTTAAGTCAGATGTGACTTACCCAGTTGGAGACAGGTACAGCCTGACTTCTCGTGGGCCCTGCCTATTCTGTTGAGCACCCTTTGAAATAAGGCATTGATGGTGCACCTCTCCCTTGCCTCTGAGACCTGTGAGTGCCAAGCAAGGCCAGCCCCTGTGCCTCCAGGCTCCCCCTCCACAAGGGGGGTGGGGGTCGGGATCTTTTGTGCTCCAGCTTCTCTGCCTGGAAATTCAGGCCAGATGTAGAGCCTGCTGACCTGCCCCATTTCCTAGCCTGACCTCGTGAGTAATACGGCTCCTGCATGGTGCCTTAAATGGGTTGGAACCCACAAAAGGGGTGCAAATAATTCATCCCCCTAACTTCCCACAGTGGATATGGTAGAAAATTATACTCCATGCAGGTAGTGGTGTGCTGATAAATGTTTAACATCCAGCTTTTCAGGCGGGAAAGCCCTGATTTGTAGCAGTTGCCAATCTCTGGTATAAATATTCCCACCATGGTTGGTTTCAATATGACATCAACTGGCTCGTAAAATTCCTGAAAAATTTAATAGGCAGCTCTTTTGAGCCAGTACTTCTGCCTCCAACACAACATTGCATGCATCCCCCCTTCTTTCCCTCACACGTGTGTGTGTGTGTGTGTGTGTGTGTGTGTGTGTGTGCGCGCGTGCACAAAGAATTGTGATTCTCCCAGGATGATGCCCCAGGATGTTTGAGTTGGTTTAGAAGTGGTTCATGCATCTGCTTCTTTCCTCAACCTTGAGGCAACAGGCATCTTCAAGCAACAAGAACTGAAGCTCTAAACCCCCTTTCCCTCCTGAGTTGCTAGGGAAACCTCCTTGGATGCTTTCAGCAGGAGGGGCAGGAAGACAATTTGTTGTCAAAGCTCCCAAGGGAGAGGCTTCTTCCTGGGAGTCCTGAAGACTCTACCTACCCCTCATTTCTTGACGGGCTGTAGATGTCAGCCTTTGTATGCAAACGGGACTAAATCGTTAGTGTTGGGCTTTTATGGTCTCTGGAGCAAGGAGCTCTCTATGTATGAGCAATTTCAGATGCAAAAATTCTCTCTTCCTCATCCTTCAGAGTTCGGGTTTGTACAGAACTGGCAAACAAAAAAACTTTAAAATGGTATTTTTCCACTTCTTATAGCTGTCCATCATCACACGGTCTTTCTCATTGTCACATACCATAGCATTGACTGTTAATCACCCCACTTCATCCCTAGAATTAAACTGGTGATGGAAAATAAATAGTTATGGAACACCAGTGACTTTCGGTGGTTTGAGAGCTTGGATGACGGTTCAGCAAATAGTCACACACACTCCTTTCCATTGCGGAAGAGCACACTTCCCACCCCATTGACTTTGGCCTTGGCCACGTGACTTGTTGATAGAATGTGGACAGATATGAGGGCAGAAAGCAGGAGGGGGTGAGGGAACATGAGGAGGAGGGGCAGTGGTGTCATGTGGGGCATTAGAGAAAGCTGAATGTCAGCTGAATAATACAGAATGTGGACGGAATGATAAAATATTTAAAATTGTCATTTTCGGCAAGCAATGTCATAACCAATACAGGCTTGTACGTGCTATGAGATAGCCATCCTAGACCCTCCGAAAATGTTCAAGTCTTTAACAAAGACCAAAACAACAAAGCGGGAGGAATTGTTCTAGATCGAGGGAGAATAAGTAGACGTGACAACTAAATGCAATGCATAATCCTTTATTAGATTCTGGACTAAAACAAACACACACATGCACACACACAATGCTATAATGAACATTGTTGGGACAAGTAGAGAGATTTAAATACGGATGTATGTTAGACTTCTGTGTTGATGTTAAATGTCTTGGCTGTGATAACAGTATTATAGTTATGTAGAAGAATGTTTATGTTCTTAGGAGATACCTGGTGGAAGTATTTAGGGTAAAATATAACATCTATAGCTTATTTTTCAATTGGCTCAACAAAAGAAAAAAACATATACATGTATCAAAAGAAATATAAAGTAAATTGGCAAATGTTTGTAATTAGTGAATCTAGGTGAAGGGTATTCATGGTCCTGTTCTTTCAACTTTTCTGTACGTTTGAAAATTTCCATAGTATAAAGTTGGGGGAGAGGAAAAAAATCTTAATTCCTAAAGGATATAGTTGGAAATAATAGTCAATGTTTGTTCTCGATGTTGGAGATGATCTAAAGCTTAGAGATTCTAGGGTAAGAGGGTCAGATGAACTAAATCACCACCAGGTTCTCCTGAAGTAAACAGGTACAACTGGGTTGATGGTCTTGAAGGCCTAGGTGAGGAATATAGGATATGACTGAGGAAGAGCACTTCCTACTACAACCATGGAGTGGGAGCATCAGAAAAAAACCTCCGCGACAGGTCATCTAGTCTAGTTGTTCCTGTGTTTATGCCACCATGGGCCTCCATTGTCAATTTTCCCCTAGGGATCCCCTGTCTTCTCACTCACTCATAATTCAACTAATACTTATTGAGCACCTACTCTGGGCAATCACTGTGCTAGTAACAGGGGATGCAGGGTAAGCAAAACTCAGCTTTATTCCTGCCTCTGTGGAGTTCAAAGGCTAGTGGGGAATCTAGATATTAATAAAATTAGTGACTATCTGTAAAATTGTAACCCCAAGGAAATGACATTTGTGCTGAGATCAGAAACATGGGTAGGTGTTAACTAAGCTAAGACCAGAAGGGAAGATTATGGCTAAGTCTAATTTCCATTAATATGTGTTAACTACGGCTCAAAGCCCCCATTGTTGCTTAGGGATTCTCTGTCCTAAGCAAATACCTAATTCAAACTCCCTGTGTTACATATGGGAACAAAGAGGCCCAGCTATGTAAAGTCTTAGAGCTTGCTTCCTGAAGAAAATGTCAGCCATTACTAAGTAAGTACCAAGTTCTTTATTTGATCAGTTTTCAGAAACAGCTATATGGCCCAAACAGAAACCAAGGAACTAGCTTCAATCACTCAAATTCCTCCCAACTCTGCTTATCATTTAGGAAGAACACGCTTAATTTGGGTGGAGTTGAGATATTCACAGTGGGATGGCAACAGTAGCTGAAGTGCTTATAACCACGCCTGAGTGGAAAAAGAGTCTTCAATTTTCTAGAAAAGGCGCAATTTCAGATGAACCTGACTCAAAGCAGGGAAGTAAAAAATAAATTAAAGGAAACATTTTCAAACCTTGGAAATGTGTTCAAAAAGTTTTTGAGCCCATCCAACAACCATCTCTGTGTGTTCTTTCTCTTTTATCTAATACAAGCATACTTAAATGTAATTTTGATGTCTGCCAGATTAAATTACCCACTTGACCAATTTATGCCCTTAAGCTTAAATGTTTTATAATCATCCTTAATAAGTATAATTATCAGCCTGTTTTTGCTTAATGGTTATAAAGTTTTATGCCTTTTAATAATCCTCCTACAGGCGGAACATCAGTTTTTTCATATAGCTGAAATTCTGCTCTGCCTAGAGTGTCGAACAGATCAAAGAGTCTTGTTTTTGTTCACCAGAACAACATGAGCTTGAAACTGCGGGGTTGGAAGAAAAAAACACATAAAAATGATGTTCTTTAAAGAAAACTGGCAAACCAAGGAAATTCTACACAGATTTTGTAAAAACAAAGCTAATCTCCTAGAACACTTTTTTCCTCTACATGTGTAGTTCAAGTGCAATAAAGAAAAATGATTTCTTCTAGCTTTAAGTTTATATGCAATGTTCCCTCTTCTTATTCTACGTGCTTTATAGCCTTTTTTCCCAGTGATGTTTAGAATAAGGTTTTGGCAGGTGATGCCCTGATCTCTTTATCTCACAACACACACTTTTCATTCCACACCTCAGATCTCTCCACCCTGGGTTGTGGTTGCTGCTGGTTCAATCCATTGGGGTGGCTTATTGTCAACTAAGCATCGTGTTCAGGAACTTATTTTTGTGGGCAGTTCATACTGACTGCCATCCTTACCCCAGAGTGGAATTCAGAGGTTTTCCTTTTGCTGTGTATTCGTTTTTATTTATATGGTGTCAAAAACAAAAACAAAAATAAATCTGGACTTAGTAAGGAGAGACTTTATCTGAAAAGATGATTGCAAAGGTGAGGGAAAGGGAGTATTGTAATAGGAAGAAGTCTCTGACCATAAGATCTGCAAGTGTCTCAAGGGTTAAGCAAAAAGGGTTTTACTTTTACAAGGAGGAAAAAACACAGCTAGAAAGTGAGATGGATGGGTGTGGCATGATCGGAAAACAGATCAGGAAATGTTTCGCCCTGAGGTTGTTCTACTCTCTGGAAGGGCTGCTGAGGAGGAGTTGTAAGCTGACTTAGGCTGAGGTTGGTCTGAAGGTCAGGGACCTGGGGAAAGGAAGGTTGATTTAAAAAGCATTTTGTTCTGATTTGTCAGTAGGGACAAGCAGTTCGGCTAATCATTTTGCCTCATTCTGAGGCAAAAAATGGGAATTTGGAGGGTCTGTGTCTGGCCTGCCTGGGTAAATTGGGGAACACCCATGAGTCTTATTTCAGCCATATGGGAAAGGGGGGTTCTTTGCAGTAAACGTGCTTTGTTCCTCAGAACCCAAAAGAGTAGGGGGATTTCTTAACCCTCACTGTTTTTCAGTAGTACAGGGCTTGGGTAAAGTTCAGCATTGTCAATGGCCACACTCAAGGCCAGGCTCCATGAGGCCCAAACACATCCTGTAATGCCTTGCTGGTCTAGAAGCAGAAAGGACCATCAGTGTTGACAGAAAGAGTGGGCAGAGTTGTTCCATCTGGGACGTCAGCCTTTACCCGTGCTCTCTTCTGCCTCCTCCCCCCGTTCCATACCATTTGGGAGCAGGCATGAGCTACCTGTGAGCTGGAGAAACCTGTGAAAATCCGGATTCTTTTAGTTCTTCAGTCTACTTTCTATGACCTTATTAGTTTATAACACAATGACCTCATCTTAGAATGTGAACTATCCCCCGTTAGTCACTGCTTTCAGAAAATAACACCTTACCTGGCTATAAAAACAATGCATGTTCACCATGGAAAATATGTGAACTTTTTAAAAAAACAACATCATGAGAGGGTGACATCAGCAAAATAATAGAGTAAGAAGCCTTGGACAGCCTCCACCCCAGACTTAACTGATTCAACAACAATGCTTGAACAAATGCCCTTTTTGAGAAATCCAGAAACCAATGGAGAGGCTATTGCCCCCAGGCAAGCATAAAACCAGCCACATCACGGATGGTAGGAAAATTGGAGACACGCTCTTGCCATAGTCCCTATCCCTGGCCCAGTGCAATACAATCAGAAGGAAACACCCAGATTTCTACCTGGGGAGGAAAAAAGCCCACACATCCAACATTCCAACTTTTCCAGGGGCTGTCCAAAGGACTGGCTCTTTCCACACCTGTCTTGCAGCATGAATGGACCCAGCAATACTCAAGATGCTGGGGCCACTGAAAACAAAGATGACAGTTTGAACTAGCATGAAGGTTTGACAGGTCCCTAGAATCTCTGGCCAGACTGATTGGTGAGGGTTTTCTCTTGTACAAGACCAGTTCTTGAAGACTGGGAGAGGTGGCTGTTTTTCCCAACGCACAGACACCAACACAGAGTCAAGAAAAATAAAGAAATAAGGAAAGATGACCCAAAGGAATAAGATAAATCTTCAGAAACTGATCCTAATGAAATAGAGATTTGTAATTTATCGGTTGATATCTGAGGAGGCTATTCTCTATCCTACTTAATAAAGTTTCTTCTTGCTTCATTTTATTCGGAAATGACATTTAACTTCATCAAATACTTGTTTTGTATGTATGAAGACAATCTTATGTTTTTCTCCTTTTCTCTACTGATATGATAAACTATACTAATGAATTTCTTATTATTAACATATGCTTGCACTTCCAGAGTGCTAATGTCAGGTTATTCCTGCATGAGTTTCTGAATCTGAAGCACTTGTGTTCGTGCAGAATGTCTGCATCTATTCATAAGTGAGATTCTAACTTTTGTGATGTCATCTTGACTGTGTTTTGGCATCAAAGCTATTATAGCTTCACAAAATAAACTGGGAGACTCACAGCCTTTATACGCACCTGGAAACAAGTTACAGAAAATAAGAATTATCTATTCCTTTAGAGTAGCACTTGCCCGTGGAACTTTCTGTGATGATATAATGTTCTATACCCGTGCTGTCCAATATGGCAGCCACTAGCCACATGTGGCCATTGAGCACTTGAAAAGTGGCTAGTGCAACTGAAAAATGGAATTTTAAATTTTATTTAATTTTAATTAATTTAAATTTAAATAGCTTCATGGGACCAGTCTCTTATTGTATTGGACAACGTGACTTTAGAATTTGAATGAAATAACCTGTGAAATCATGTGGCCGACACCTTTCTTGATGTAATTCTCTGGCAGCTGTTTCCATTTCTCTCATGGTTATTATTCTGCCTTTTCTATCCGTGAAATAATTCTGGCAATTAATAATTAATAATTGTCTTAGAAAAAAATCCCTTCTGAATTTTCAAGTTCTTTAGCTTCGAGTTGTATAGCACTTTCCTTACAATGATTTTAATCTCATCCATAATATCCATAATATCTCCTTTCTTGTTACTAATGTTATATATTTGCATTTTCTCAATTAAGCTTATCAGAGGTTTGCCTTTCTCATGAGATTTCAAACTCAAATGCTTGCATTGCCAGGCAACTAAACATTTGAGTTTGAGACCCTTAAAAAGGGTCCCTGCTCCCATTGATGATCAGTCCCTACACCTGTCCTCTGGATCTCACCTCTATCCTCTTTCTCAAGAATCCCAAGCTATTAGACACCCCCTTTACTGTCACCTCAACCTTTTTCCTTGTCTATTAAATTTTTCCACTAGCATTTAAACATGCTCTAATCTCTTGCGTTTTCTCTCTTTCCAGCTATTTCCTAATCTCCTTTTTATCTCCCTCCTCCACTTCAAACCTGTATTGGTTATCTATTGCTCCATAACAAGTTATCCCAAAATTTAGCAGCTTAAAACAGCAAACATTTATTATCCCTCCAGGAATCCAGGAGCAGCTTAGCTGGATGGAACTGGCTCAGGGTATCTCACGATGTCATTGGGGCAGGAGGATTCTCACATGGCTGTTGGTAGGAGATAGGAGGGCCTCAGTTTCTCCCCACGTGGGCCTCTCCTAGGGCTGTTCATGACATGACAGTTTGATTCCTCCAGAGAAAGTAATTAAAGTAATTCGAGAGAGAGAGAGAGCAACCAAGACAGAACTACAGTATCTTTATAACCTATTACTTCTGCCATAGTCTATTGGTTACACAGACCCACCCTGATACAATGTGAATGCAAGCAGGTGGGGATTCTTGGGAGTCATCTTGGAGAGTGGGCACATTTTTAAAATTATTTTTTCCTAGTGCTAGGTTTTTCTTCACATCAAGACAGGTTTCTTCCCTGGGCTGGCGTGTTAGCTCAGTCGGTTAGAGCACGGTATTATATCACCAAGATCAAGGGTCTGGATCCCAGATTGGCCAGCTGCCAGGAAAGAAAGAAAGAAAGAAAGAAAGAAAGGAAGAAAGGAAGGAAGGAAGGAAGGAAGGAAGGAAGGAAGGAAGGAAGGAAGGAAGGAAGGAAGGAAGGAAGGAAGGAAGGAAGGAAGGAAGGAAGGAAGGAAGGAAAAGAAAAAAAGGTTTCTTCTCTTTTTCCCCTGATATCTCTAAATATGGCATTCAATCTTCTTTGCTATTGCCTAGCTGACGTTAGGCCTCCTTCCTCTCTCCTCAGTATCTACTATTTTTTCCTGCCATCCATTTCATTTTACATCTTTTTTCTACACTCTGGGAAACTTTCTCAAGTTTTCACTTTACTTCACTAATTTTATTTTATGCAGGTTTCATTTTGCTTTACTACTTCTTGAAGATTCAAATTCCATAACTAAACTCTTTGCTTATCTGTTAACCCCCATATGTGATGGCTCATCACCCCCCTACCTTGTCACTTCTGCTGAGCTATCATCCACCATTCATCTCTTACTTCAAGTTCATACCTTAATTATATTGAGAACACATTGCATGTGACCTGCTCCTCTTTCTTGACTTAAATTTTTTTTCCCAAAGAGCTCTCACCCTCTGCATCTTGATTCTCCAATTCTTAGTTATAAAACATTTTCTTAACTATCATATTAGCTTTTTTTCCTTTTACTAATTTTTGAACAAAGAAAAGTCAATCTAATCCTGGTGTTTAGATTGTGAATAAGAAAAATGTTTTTCCTTACTGTGAGCCTCTGTTATTACTATCTTTCTCTTGGTTCTTATGCTAGAGGTCAGTTTATATAAACTTGCATTTCTAATTGCACAACCCAGCAACCTGGTAAGAGAGAGGAGGAAAGCAGATCCATGCACTCACCCAGCAAAGGAACTTTATCTCTGCTCTTCTCTGTTGGGCAAAACTACCATTCCCATGAATCAACTCTGCTTCTAACTCACTATGTGGCTGTGGAGCAGTGTGACCCTGTCTAAAATGAGCTCTGGACTTTGTCTAAGCTCCTGGGAGGTAATCTATGCCATATCTGCAGGAATGTCTTTGTTTAAGGCTGGATCTAGCTATACTGAATTAAGGTCTTAGGGTAGAAGCTGCCCATGCCAGAAAGACCAACCATGTGATTTAGGGTGGGGCCTTTGGAGCATGCCTTATCAGTTGACCTGGAGACTGAGTTCAACCACATAGGCAATCAATCAATCATGCCTGCATAATAAAATCCCAATAAAAACTCTAGACACTGACACTCTGGTGATTAGCAATATCCTGTAAGTGTTGTCACATATTGATGCCAGAGGGTTACACATCCGACTCCACAGGGAGAGGGCAACCGAAGCCTCCCGTTTGGATCCCACACAGACTCTGCCCTATGTATCTCTTCCTTTGGCTCATTTTAATCTGTATCCTTTCCCTGTAATAAACCATGGCTATGACTATAATAGCTCTCAGTGAGTCCTATGAAGCTTTCTAGTGAATTATCAAGCTTCAGGGTGGTTTCTGGGGAATGCTCAAACTTATAGTTGACATCAGAAGTGAGAGTGGTCATGTGTGGAAACTATGTCCTCAGACTCCACAGTAACTCTTTCTTAAGACTGTTGCTTTATGTTGGCCAAAGCCAACCCTTAAAATAAATGTAAATGCTGGGCAAAAGACAGTTCAAGTACTGAAAGTCTCTCATGTGCCCCAGAGCCCTTGCCTCACCCCACATCTCCTGAGTTAGAGGGTCCTGTCTAGGTCTCATCCACTTACCAAGAGAGGGATCAGAGAACCTAGCTTCCCTCTCTTCATCAGTGTTGTCCTATATGTACCACATGCAGCACACATTCCTTGAAATCTCTGGCATGGGATTCTATCCACTTATTGCTGAGAGTATTTTTCCTTCCTTTTCATACTCAGTTGTTCATTTTAAGAAATACCGTGGATTTTAAGGAGGTAAGGAGGGAGTCAGATGGTGGAGGAAATTGTATTGCAGTCTTAACAGGAACAGACGAAATACATCTAAAACAAGATTTAACCTAACTTTAAGTGTAATATGGGTTGGGGAGGGAAGCCACTGACAGCCATACCTTTATTTTAGTCTTTTCCCATCTATCTATCCTCCCCATACATACCTTGCTTATCCCCTTGATTGAAATATTAAGTGAGCCACACCCAATTTCGTTTCTTGCCTTTCTAAGATTCTAGCTCTAAGTGTGAGTTCACCATAGAGACCAAAGTTACCAAAAATAGAAAATATTGTGTCCATGACAACCAGAAAACCCAAGGCAGTGGCTGATTTTAACTATTTGTTTCCAACCCTGTTCTTTATATTTCTCTTTCCTCATGGGCTCTGATTACTGCTTTATATAAAGGGCAGACACTACTACACAAACAGGCAGACAGAAAAATGTCCATGCTGCCTGCTGGATGAGGTGACACAAATATCTGTGTGTGGTAGATACCATGTGAACAGCTGAGAAGAAATTTCCACTAAAGATATCAGGAAGGCTTCTTGGATTCCTCATTTGAGCTCAGCCTTCTGGATGTCGAGTGAGTTTTGTGGAGGGAGGTCACACAGGTAGGCATCGAAGAGAGAATATCACCAGCATGCAAAAAGTGCAGAGAAGTGAGAAAGGATAAATATGTTCGTAGAATGACGATGGGCTCACACTGGATTTATTTAGGGCAGTGGAGGAGATAAGAACAAACAGTGGCTTAGCATCACATTGTGGAGGCTTTTGAGTGGTCACCTGAAGAGTCTGGACTCATTTAAGAATCAGGTTTTTTTAGTGAAGTACTTGGGAGACTTTGTCCCCTTGAGTTACATGCCTACCTCTCCTGGATGGCACCGATGGTCTTTTTTGTGTGACATCATCTAACACAGTTCTTTGCCTACTGATGGTTCCAAAATAGTTGCTGACTTCTATTGAAAGTCTGAAGCAGGTAATGAGACGTCGTTACTATATCCTGGGCAGAGAAATAATTACATAAGAGGAGCCAGGGCCTACAAGTCCTATTGCCTTTTCACCATCTGTCAACTCTCCTACTTACCAAGCTTAGATTTTGTGATTCACCTTTATAATCACTCCCTTGAACACACCCTCAACTCTCTGCCCCTCACTCACCTGGCAAAACCCACCCTGGTTTAATCCAACTCTCACCTGCTGACTAAGTTTCAGTGCTTACATAAGAGGAAGCAGAAGACAGAGCTCATGGCTAAGTAAACAGGTAAGGGCCTGGATACAAATTTCCTCACCACCCACTGGGGTTCAACCTGAGAAGCAAAGTTCTCTAGTCTCATGGTAAACAACTGTTTATCGATTCAAGCACCTTTACGAAAAAACAAGTAAGCTTCAACATGTAAAGAGCTTAGAAGTCATCATACCCATCTATATGGGAACAAGCTGGACAAATTGAAGATAACTGACTCTCTTTGGAACCATCAGAGAACTGAGGTCATGGGGAAAACTGTTATCCCAAACCCTGGAGAGACATAGCCACAGAGATACAGCTCCTGAGATTTGCTTATCTGGAATAGAAGCCATTAGAATCCAAAAGCTGGTAGGAGCACTTAAATTATTTTATTAAATAATTTATTATTTTCGTGATGGCAGAAGTCTGAGTGCAGACTTGTGTGAGAGTGATAAAATCCGGTGGGGAACTATAAGGGGGTGGGCAGACCTACTTTCATGGCTTCCATTCCAAGAAACCGACCACGTTCCCATGGGGATAACTGAGAAATATTCCTTCCTGGTGTGGATGTGAGAAGAGAAGAGTAGGCACCACAAGCCCCACCCAGACTCTTATTCCTAATAAAGGCTTAGTCTTCAGAGGGAAGAAATGCCTGCTCTACAGAGAAACAAACAAGGATTACAGTGAACTCCTCAGCAGAAACCATGTACAGAGTGAAAGCAGAGTGAAAACTTTAAAGTGTAAAAAAGAAAGAATTTGCCAGCCTAGAATTTTATATCCAGAGAAATTATCCCTTAAATGTGATGGAGAAATAAACACTTTCTCAGACCAAAAAAAAAAAAAAAAGAGGAAATCCATTGCCTCAGTTAAATAGCATGAACTGTTAAAGAAGTTCTTTAGGCAGAAAGAAAATGATTTAGGTTAGAAACCTGGATCTACATAAAAAAGGAAGAACATTAGAGAAAGAATAAATGAAAGTAAGATAAAATATTTTTTATTCTTAATTGTTGTGAAAGAAAACTGTTTAAAGTGAGAATAGTAACAATGTATTATGTGCTTGTAACATGGATAAGTGAAATAAATGACAGCTACACCACAAGGGATGAGAGAGGGGAATTGGGAATACTATGAAGTGGTATATTATTATTTGAAGATTAACTTAGACAATTTTTAAATGTATATTATAAAACCTAAGGCAACCACTAAAAAAGTTTTAATAGTATAAATGATACTCCAAGATAGGAGATAAAATGGAATCATATAAAACACTCAAAAGAAGAGAATGCAGAAAGAGGGGGTGAATAGAAACAAAGAACAAAGAAAGATGAAAACAAAAACAGTTACAAAGGTGGTAGATTTAATCCAACTATATCTATAATCACTTTAAATGTGAATGGACTAAATACTCCAGTTAAAAGACAGAAATTATCAGATTGGATTTAAAGAACAAAAAATAAGATTTCTTCTAGAAAACCACTTTAAATCTAAAGACTCAGGTAAAATGTAAGATGTGCTACTAACATAAAGATATGTATACAGATCAATGGAATACAATTGAGAGGCCAGAAATAAACCTTTGCATTCACGGTCAATCAACTATTATCAAGAGAGTAAGACAAGTCCATGCAGGGAAAATGGTACTTTTCAATAAGTGGTATTTGGGCAACTGGATATACACATACTAAATGATTTTGGACCCCTACCTCACATCATACACAAAAACTAACTGAAAAGAGATTATAAAACTTAAATATATAAAACTCCTAGAAATATACAAAGGAGGAATCTTCATGACATTGGGTCAGGTACTGCTTGGCTAGATACAATACCAAATGTACAAATAACAAAAGAAAATAAATAAATAAATAAATAAAAATAAATTAAAAATCAAAATTTTTAAATTTGTGCTTCAAAAGACATCATCAAAAAAATGAAAAGACAACCCACAGAATGTGAGAAAATATTTGAAAATTATATATCTGATAAGGGTATGGTATTTAGATTATATAAAGAAATCTTGCAACTCAACAACAAAAAGATAAATAACCCGACTCGAAAATGGGCAAAGGATTTGAATAGTCATTTCTGCAGAGAAGATATAGAATGGACAAGAACCACGTGAAAAGATGCTCGGCATCATCAGTCATTAAGGAAATGCAAATGAAAGCTACAATGCAACGGCACTTCACACCCACTAGGCATGCTAAAATAAAAAAAACACTGACAATCACATGTGCTTGCAAGGATATGGATGAGTCGGAAGCCTCATACATTGCTGATGCTAATGCAAAATGGTGCAGCCGCTTTGGGAAACAGTCTGGGAGTTCCTCAAAATGTTAAACGTAGAGTTACCATATGACCCAGCAATTCCACTCTTAAGTATAATGAAGAAACAGAAATCAAGACGCATGTCCACACAAGAACTTATAAATGAGTATTCATGACAGCATTATTCGTATTAGCCAAAAAGGGAAAACCTTAATGTCCATGGGCTTATGAATGGGTAAATAAGATGTGGAGTATCTATACAATGGGATATTATTTGGCAATAAAAAAGAATGAAGTGCTAATACATGCTACAACATGGATGCTTGAACACGTTATGCTGAGTATGGATGCAATGTCTAAAACAGGCAAATCTGCAGAGACAGAAAACAAGTTAGTGGTTGCCTCAAGATAGGGTACAGCGGGGGTCGTGTAAATGGAGAGTGGCTGCTAATGCGTGTGGGGTTTCTTTCGGAGTGATAGAAAGATTCTAAAATTAGATTGTAGTGATAGTTCCGCAACTCTATGAATATCTAAAACCACTGAAATATGTACTTTAAATGAGCGAATTTATACTATGTAAAATATATCTTAAGATTATTTTTAAACATGAAGGTAGGGGGAAAGCTACACTATGCTAACTCTAATCAAAAGTAGTTGGAGTAACTATATTAATTAGACAAAGCAGACTTCAGAACAAGGAAGATTATCAGAGATAAAGAAGAACATTACATAATGATAAAAGGGTCAATTCTTCAAGAAGACATAACATTCCTAATAGCATGACATAGAAATATATGAGACAAAAAATGATAGAATCAGAAGGAGAAATAGATAAACTTGATATTATAATTGGAGACTTCAACAACCCTATGTTGGTAATTGACAGAAAGGTAGAAAACCCACAAGAATACAGATAACCTGAACAGAACCATCAATCAGCTTAATCTAATTGATGTTTATAGAATACTCCACCCCCAAACAGCAGAACACACATTTTTTCTCAAGTGTTCATGGAACATTTATCAAGACAGACCACATTCTGAGCCATACAACACACCTTAACACATTTAAAAGAATACAAGTGCTCTCAGACCACAGTGAAGCTAAATTAGAAATCAAAAACATAAAGATAGCTGGAAAATTCCTAATCATTTGGAAATTAAACAACAGACTTCAAAATCATCCATGGGTCAAAGGAGAAGTTTTAATAGAATATTTCAAATATTTTGAACTTAATAAAAATTTTAAAAATTAAAAACGTGGGATGCAAGTAAAGCAATGCTTAGAAATTTGTAGTATTAAATGCATATATTAGAAAAGAAAGATCAAAAATTAATAACCTAAGCTACAGCTTAGAAAACTAAAAATAATGAGAGCAAATTAAAGCTAAAGCAAGCAGAAGAAAAGAAATCATAAAAATTAGAGCAAAATTAATAAAATTAAAAATAGGAAAGCAATAAAGAAAATCAACAAAACCTAAAGTTGGTTGATAAACCTCTAGAAAGACTGACAGTAAAAAAAGAGAGAAGACACAAATTATCAATACTAACAATGAAGGAGGGTTAATCACTACTAATTAGATGGACAATAAAAGGATAATAAGGGAATACTGCAAACAACTCTAGGCCCACAAATTTAATAACTTAGATGAAATAAATTGCATGAGAGATTCATGTCATGAACTGAATTATGTCTCTGCCCCCAAAACTCACAGGGTGAAGCCCTAAGCCCCAATGTGACTGTACTTGGAGACAGGTCCTTTAAGGAGCTAATTAAAGTGAAATAAGGCTGTAAGTGGGAAGTCCTGATCCAATAGGACTGATGTCCTTTTAAGAAGAGAAAGAGACACCAGGAATGCACACACACAGAGGAAAGGCAATGTGAGGACACGGCAAGAAGGCAGGCAAGAAAAGAGGCCTCAGGGAAAATCTAACCTTACAACACCTTGAACTTGGAATTCCAGCCTCCAGAACTATGAGAAAATAAGTTTCTGTTTTTTAAGCCACTCAGTCTGTGGTACTTTGCTATGGCAGCTTAAGCAGAATAAAACAACTCACTTAAAGAGAAATAGATAACCTGAATAGTTCTATACCTATTAAAGAAATTGAATTAGTAGTTAAAAACCCTATAAAAAGAAAGACATCAGGCTCAGTGGTTTTAATAGTAAATTTTACCAACATCTAGGAAAGAAATTACTAGCATTACCCTAATATCAAAACCAGATAAAAACATCACAAGAAAGTAAAACTACAGAACAGTATCTCTGATGATCATAGATGTAAAAATCCTTATCAGCAAAGTGAATCCAGCAAAATATAAAAATGATAATACTTCAAGACCAAGTGAGGTTCATTCTAGCAATGCAGTACTGATTTAACATCTGTGAATCAACCAAAGCCATTCATCATATTTACAGGTTGAGTAAGGAAAACCATATGATCATATCAATAGATGCAGAAGAAACATTCAACAATATCCAAAAGCCCTTCGTGAAAAAAAAAAAAATCTCAAAAAAACTATAAATAGGAGGAAATTTCCTTAATCTAATAAAGAGTATGTATAAAACACCTGCCACTAACATTGTACTTAATTGTGAGAGACTGAACACTTTCCCCTTAAGATTGAGGGAAAGACTAGATGTCCTCCCTCACCGTTCTTATTCAACCATACTAGAAGTCCCATCTAGTGCAATATGACAAGGTAAAGAACTAAGAGTCATACAGGTTGGAAATAAGTAAACGAATCTGTCTTTCTTTGTAGATGGCATAATGGTCTATGTTGAAAACCCCAAAGAATCCACAAAACTTTCCTGAAACTTTTATCAGTGAGGGTCTTGGACGCAAGGTAAATAGCAATTGCTTTCCTAAATACCAGCGATGAACAATTGAAATATACGATTTCAAAAAGCAATACTACTTACAATAGCACCAAAAAAGAAGAAAAGACATAGGTATAAATCTAATAAAATATATACAAAATGTGTATTTGAAAAATTACAAAACACTGACGAATGAAAACAAAGTTCTAAGTAAATGGAGAGATATCCCATGTTCATAGATTGGAATACTTAATACTGTTAATATATCAGCTCTTCCCAACTTGACCTACAGATTTAATGTAATCAATTTAATGCAAAATCCCAGGATGATTTTTTGTAAATACAATAAGTTGGTTCTAAAATTAATAAGGAAACGCAAAGGACTTGGAATAGTCAACACAATACTGAAAAAAACAAATTTAGAGGACTCGCATTCCCTGATTTCAGACTTACTTTAACGCTACTGTAATCAAGACAGCATGGTATTGGAGAAAGAATAGACACGTTCATCAATAAAACAGACTAGAGAGCACAGACTCTCACAAATATGATCAACTGATTTTTGACAAAGATGGGAAGGCGATGCAAAGAGAAAAGATAGTCTTTTCAATAATGATGCCGGAACAATTGAACATCACACGCAAAAAAAAAAAAAAAAAAAAAGAACAGACCTCACACAGTACACAAAAGTTAACTCAAAATGGATCATAGACCTAAATGTAAAATGCAAAACTATAAAACATCTAGGAGAAAACCTATGTAACCTTGGGTTTGGTGATGAGTTTTGGGATATAACACCAAAAGCACAATCCATACACTCTTGGCAGGAGCATAGATTGATAGAGACTTTTGAGGGAGGCAAGAAGGCAATATTTATCAAATTTTATAATGTATAATACTTATTAACCAAACAATCCTATTTTGAAAAGCATATCCTTACAGAAATAACTACACAGGGCAAAACGTTTCAATGACTGCATGATCCAGTCTATAGATTAGAACTGTGTTGAAACTGCGGATGCCTTCTGACTCATTTGGAGTAAAGGAGTCCATGGTAATGACCCGAACTCAGAGTTCTATCAGCACTGGGAAGGGTGGAAGATAACAGAGTCCTAAGAGACAGCTCCCCATGGGTGAAGACAGACAGGACTAGACTCAGCAGAAGGGCTGAGCAGTTGTGAGGCTGCACTGGGAAAGCCTCTCTGAATCAGCCTGATGGGGCACCACATACTCTGGGGAAGAGATTCGTGTTGTTAAACTAAAGAATTGTATCCCCAAGGACTAAGCCTCCTGGTGCTCCAGGAAGGCTGGCTGACAAAGCCAAAAGAACAAATCACTAGGAGCCCAAGTGATTCTGATGGGAGCCCCTCTCTGGATGAGCTGGTGACAAGAGAATGACATTTATGACAGCAGGGAGAATGGAGCCCCAGCGACCCAGAAGCAGGTGATGGGGAGCTCAGAGAAAGCAGATGCCTCGGGGCACTGGAGGTATCAGCAGAGATGTCTGAGCACTAGGCAAACAGCTCTCTCGGTTTGTTTTGGCATCTGTGAATCAGGGCTGATCCCAGCACATCTGTGTTTTGAATCACCTTCCTCCTGTGGCCTCCCCTCCGTAGGAGGCAGATGGGCTCCCTGAGGAGGCTCCTGGGTCCTCACATAAGGACTCTTGTGTTGTCCTGTTCTGCCGTGCTACCCTGCCAGGTCAGACCCATGGCTTGAGCTCAAGCAGTGGTCCCAGAAACCTCAATGTCACATGCTACCAGGATTCTTGAATGTCATTAAAACCCCTCACTTATATTTTATATCTGACAAATGGGCTACATTCACAGTGTTTCTCAATTCCTTCTCTAAATGGGTGTGAGTTTCTCATAATTCCATTTCCAGGATGAGAGCAGCTCTTCTTTGGAAACTGACTTTATCCTTTGGAGGACAAACTTGCAAAGCTCGCTCAGAATAAAGAGAATACAACAAAAAGATGAAAAAGATGAGAGAGAAGATGATAGATATAAAAGTATGGAGACCGGAGATCAAAACCCAAGAATAGAGGGTGTTCCCAAGTAAGAAGCAAGAACAATTAGACTAGAACCACTGATCAAAGGCATAATTGAGGGAAACTCTTCCAAGATGGAAAAAAATACATGAATATTTAGATTGAAGAGGTCTCTGCATTGCAGGAAACATCCATGAAAAAAAGTTCCATACCTAGGACATCCTCGAAGAATTTTATTTACTTTGTTAAAAAGAAAAATAACTTTTCCATTATGAAAAGAATAAATAATATCAAAATATATTCTTGGAAAATACAGATTAGCAAAAGGAAGAGAATAAAAATTATTCATTTTTATCACCACCCAGAGAAAAACTCTGTTAACATTTTAGCACATTTTTTTAATCCTATTAATGTACATATTATTTTTTACATCACTGTGATTTATATAATATACACAAATTTAAATTTTCTATCCTTTTAAAACATTTTTTAAAATTATAAAGTTAAAGCATGTTAATAGCAGAAAAGTTGAAAATTGGAGAGAAAATAAGAAGAATAAGTTACCTAGAATCCACTTGCCCAGATTTAACCACAGTTAATATTGGGGTGCATTTCCTTGCAGCCTTTTGCCTACGCTTTTATACACGGCCATAATTACACTGTGCAATCTAATCTAATTCTTAAACATAGTTAACATGGAACATTTCAGAGAATCCAGATGGTAGATGATAAAAAGGCCTACATATAGGATAAAATGCTTATTTACAATCTTTAATAGTCTTTCTGATCAATAAAACCCAAATATTCAGATCATTCAGAATGAGTTTTAAAGATGCAGGAGCCCATGAGAAACATGCAATAACTCTATTAATCCCTGAGGTTGAAATAGTTGAGTCACTGTAAACCACACTGGAATGTAACAGCACACACACAACAAAGTTCTGTGGAGTAGCAAAGCTTGCATGACAAACACATTTTCTGGCTCTGAGAAAGCTACAGAAATAGGAAAGGAGGAAGCTGGTCAGCCCTTGTTACTACAGCAGACCTCACATCATCCGGTTAGAATTTGGACTTTGGGGTCCAGACTGAATAAGTTCTTTTGTGCTGCAACATCTTTGTGGGGGAAGAGAGTCAGGGTAAGAGTTATGCTCGATGGAAAATGTAGAGCCTTAAAGGCTCTCATTATTAAATGAGAAGAAATGGGAAAATTAACCAAGCATTCCACACAGTAACATAAAAAATTATTGAAGGGAGAACTTAATCAAAAGAAAAGTAGCAACGAATGACTGACAAAATGAAGAATCTGTGAACTGATAAATCCACCCAAGAGCTGGTTTCTGGGCTGTGGGTCAATTCAGCATAAACCAAATCGCTGAGAGTCAAATCCTCCCTCTGCCCATGCGGCCGAGGGCCTTGTCTCCCATGTGAGGGAGAAAACAGAAGCGAATGGAAGAGTCGCTCTACGTGCTCCCACCCCCATCTGCCCTCCTCTCCCATTACTTAGCATCAGTTGTCCATGCTCCTAGCAAAAACTGGCCCCCCCAGCTGCACACTCTGCCCCATCCCCTCTCAGATACTCAAGAACTCATTCCTCTCTCTCCTGCATCATCATTATTCCCATTAGTGTATAGACATGCTGTTAAAATAAAAACCATCCCTTAACCTCACGTCCGCTTCCCCAGCCACTGCCCCACTCCTCTGCAACCTTTGCAAGAAAACTGCACAGGAGATGCCATCATGCCCTCTCCAGCTCACCTCCTCCCGTGTGCCCATGAACTCCCTGCAGTCAAGGTGGGTCCCACCACTCCTTTACAGAAAAAACTCTCCCCTCTCCACTGTTTCAGCTATAGAACATGATCTCCATAAGGGCAGGAACTTTATCTGTTTTGTTCACTGTCATGTCCTTGGAACCAAGAATAGTGATCAATAATATTGGTTGAATTAATATGATCTCATGAATATAGAAGAAAATAGAGTATATTTTTACTCACCAAATATATTTCAAAAGAACATGTTCCTGAAAACAAGGTTTTACTAACTAGATAATGTCTTAGCTTGAGCTGCTATAACAGAATACCATAGATGGGGAGGCTCAAACAACAGACATTTATTTTCTCACAGTTCTGGAGGCTGAAAGTCTGAGATGGGGGTGTCGGCATGGTCGGGTTCTGGTGAGAGCTCTTTTCCTGGCTTGCAGATGGCTGCCTTTCACTGTGTGCTCACATGGCCTTTCCTCCATGCACTCCTATCAGGAGGGTCCACCCTCATGACCTTATCAAACCTAATTACTTCCCAAAGTCCCCACCTCCAAATACCATCACACTGGGGGTTAGGACTTCAACACAGGAAGGGGACAGGGTGGGGGGAGTCCATAGCAGATACATGTTTAAAAGACTGAATTTATCATTTGACATATTGACCCTTCAGGCCGGCCCGTGGCTCACTCAGTAGAGTGCGGTGCTGATAACACCAAGGCCACGGGTTTGGATCCTATATAGGGATGGCCAGTTTGCTCACTGGCTGAGCGTGGTGCTGACATATTGACCCTTCAACGAATTAATTGGCTTTCAGTAAATTGGCTGCTTCCTATTCTTAGCAGTGGGAAATATAAAGACAAATCTCACATGATTCTAATCAAGAAAAATAAATTTAAAAAATAATTAAAAAAACAAATACATGAAATTAGAAATAAGAAAGAGATATAATTATGGGAATTTAAAAATATAAAAAAGAGAGAGAAAGAACTTCCAGAAAGATGGCAGAAAGAATGCACATCTAATTCCCCTCTCTGAACCCAAGAAAATGCACAAAGAGAACAAAAAGCAGAGAGGAAAATTCCATCAAAGAGAAACCAAGGAACAGTCATGACCCTATCATAGAGGTCACATAGAATGTGTGCTGTGCTGAGTAAAGAGGGGGCCGAGGGTCCAGGCCCTCAGCCCGACCCTCCCTGGGTTGTGAGAACATTCAGAAGGGGAGAGAAAAGGTCTGAGGGCATGTTTATCTGAAAAATGACTGTAAAATGTTCCTACTGCTTTTCATCAAAGAACATCACTGAATGAAGAGCTCATTTCAGAGAGAGTGGCAGGTGGTACAGATGGCTTTCCTGCGTTCTTTCTTTCCAAGAAACATGTTCTTGCACACACCACTGATAAGGAACCTATAGGAACTCCACTAGTCCCAGCGGTCTATTTTCTCCCCCTTGCTATCAGTGCTATGTTTGGACTGACCCTATAGGGGCTCCAGCCACAATCCAACTAAGGTCTTGGGTTTAGAGTATTGAAGAAAAGAAGATATGACCAAGAATTCTGTACCCCTCTAAGACTCTGTTTGTAAGTAAAAGCAACAAAATGGCATCTTTAAATATAGAACTTAGAAATTCTATCACCTGCAAAACTTCCCTGAAATTTTTCTTTAAAGATATAATAGCAATGAATCAGATAACTCACAAAAGGAAAAAGTCTGGCTGTTAAACATAAAAGTGTCTTAAAATCTCTTCTGGTTTTCTCTGGAAGCAATATAATTGTTGCAGTTCTACAAAATGCCAGAACAATAAGTAATTGAGAATAATACTTTATTATCAAAGCCTGATAATGTGGCAGCAAAAAATGTAAGGTAGAAGCGACAAGGGGAAATGGGAAGATAATGGATGGCATTAAAGAAAAAATTATTAAATGATAATTGTTAAAGCCAAGTAGGGAAGACTTTATTCAGGACCATCGCAACAAGTATAAGAATCACGGCAACAGGTCTTGCAGTGGGGGAGAGAGACTGGGCTCAACTCCGAACACAGCATGGGCAAGTGGGAGCTAATAGCCAAGGAGCAGAGTGGGAGCCAGTGGATGGAAAATTACCAAGAGGAAACCTCAGGGATAAGAGGGGTTCTGGCTAAACCAACCTAACAGGATTCTTGCTGAAGACAGCCAGGGTAATCAGACATCACCTGGAGATAGTGGAGGATGAGGAACCTGATCGGATATTCAGGGTGATCAGATGTTGAGGATGAGGGTTTTTGCTAATGACTTAGCAGGATTCTTCACTATAACTGGATTTCACAGGGAAGTGCACAGGTGGACCTAGGAGGAAGTTCAGGAGCCTGACTAAAGATTGGCTAAGCCAAGAATCTTTGTCAATGGATACACTTGCTCCTGCCACTATTTATTATTTGTCACAGAGGGTATCAACGTATACTCTTTTGTTTTTAAGCTTGATAAACTGGAAGAGATTTAAGATATTATTTAAAAATACATAAATCACAATTAATGGAGCTAAAATCAGACTTAGATTTTCCAAAATAATGAGGAGGGAGAGGACAAAGGGTAAAACAAAGAAAATGTAGACCATAGAGCAAAATGTGAAAAACAAAGGAAAGAGCTAGGGTGCTACTGGGAAGTGTCTGTTTGCACCCCACACCCATTGCAAAGCCAGACTTGGTACCTTGCTGGCTCTCCAAAAAACCAAAAAGCAAATGCTCTCTGCAGAGCTTTGGCAAAGTAACAGATTGTAGTGGAGATCTCGTGGGAAGTTGGATGGGAGGGTTTGCAGTGCACCCCACACAGCAAATAACCTGATGCAATTCCTCTTAGGCATTTCTTTTCACATTCAAAATCCCTCTGGGCTCCCTGCCAGGTTTTATACTACCCCAACACTACTTAGCAAGAGGAATGAAATATTAATACATAATAACAGCATGGATAAATCTCAAAGACTTAATGGCAACTGAAAGAAGTTAAAAACAAAAGAGTAAAACGGTATGATTCCATTTGTAAAAAAATCTAGAAAAGGTAAAACTGTAGTGATAGAAAGCAGATCGGTGGTTGCCTGGGGTTAGGCAGTGGGAGAAGATCGAGTGTTCAAGGAAACTTCTAAGAGTGTGGGGCTATTCTATATCTAAGTTGTGGCAGTGTTTACACAATTATATACAATTACCAAAGTTCATCAAAACTCTACAATTAAAATTGGCTAATTTTAAAGTATATAAAAACCTCAGTAAAAAAGAGGAATAACTTCATTTGCAGAATGCCTGAAAAGCAATGAAAATAAAATGCCATGTGTAAAAATGTCACATATCAAAATATACAGACTAAAGTTTTCATTTTTAACAGAAAGAACAAAAATAAATTAACTAGGCAAAAACTTAAGAGGTTGACAAAAGAAAAAAACTACAAAATCTGGAGAAAGTATTAAAAAGATAAAAGTTAGCAATCAATTTGAAAATAGAAAAACAGAATCATATGTAAATTCAAAAGTTAGTTATTTTGAAAGTCATTAAAAAAGAAAAGCTCCTAGCTAACCTAATCATTGAAAAAAGGAGGAAGCACAAATACACAAAATTAGAATAACAAGGAGGAATAAACTGTAGATAGCAAAACGATAATTTAAAGAATTATAAGAATACTATGTACAAGTTATATATATAGTAATATAATAACTATAATTACTTTCAATCTTCTTCAAAATGAATGGTTTTCTATTAAAACATAGATGATCAAAACTGTCTTAATAAGAACTAAAGATTGAAAACAGACCAAGAACTGGGAAAAAAATGTAGAAACTTGCCCATGACATACCAACTAAGAAATTCCAGCTTTTTCAGCTCCAGGAGTGAACTTGTTCTTTTCTCTTGCTAATTAGTATCTTGCAGCAAAATCCTACTGTGAAACCTGCTAAAAACCACAGAAAAGAAATCTGCAAGTCAGACACTCTTAGGAATAACACAACATATTTCCAAGTTAAATACCAGCAAATATAATCCAACAGTTGTTAAAATAACACATTTGTTGATTGGTTCAATATCTGGAAATTTGTTATAATTCATATGTTAATAAAAGAATAAATAACAAAATAGTATTTGATAAAATTCAATATTCACTCCTGGGCTTTTTAAATGTTTAGTAGAATGGTAAAAGATGTATATTTTCCACATTATCACCCTCAGCACTATGGCTAATGGTGCCGCCCTAGAAGTAGCCCCATTAGACGTAGGAACAAGCCAGGGTGGCTGTTCTCACCGCTCCATTCATTAGGCTTCCCAAAGCCTTTTTCAATCCAATTAAAGAAGAAAACACAATAACAAGCATAATACACAAAAAGGAGGCCCCATTATCCTAATTTGTGGATGCTATGACCATATTCCTGGAATTTGAAAGGATAAACTGAAAACATTTTCAGAAACAATTAGAGAACTTAGTAAGGTGACAGGTTATGAAATGTACATGTAAAAACCAAAGGCTTTTCTATACTCAAACAGAAACTAGTTAAAAATACAATGAAAGAAAATACCCCACTCACAGTAGCCAGAAAAACAAGCATAACTTCTATGGCTATATTCTTGATAAGAAATGTGCATAATCCATATAAAAGTAACTATAAAAAATCTGAGAAATATAGATGTGAATAAATAATAGCATTAATAGTAATAATAGCCAACCCTTCTTTTTGTCATTACAGTCCAGGCACTGCCTAAGGCTCTTTCAGGACTGGTTTCAAGTAATCTTCCCATTAACCTGATGAAGCAGGTTTATTACTCTGTTCATCATGAGAAGACATAACATTGTAAAAAAGTTGATCTTTCTTAATACAAATTCTTAAATGCAGTTCCAATCGAAATAGCGAGAGAATAATTCTGAGTTCCATTGTACAAACTTAGGCAAGCTACTCACTATCTCTGCTATTTCCTCAGGTGAAATTTCCAAATGGAAATTTCCTATTTCCAATGGAAATAATAAACATTCCCATAATAAAAGATTAACACATATGAAGGGACTTCAAAAAGTTCATTGAAGGAGTTGTATTATCTTTTAATTCCACTTTTCACAAACTTTTTGAAGTACCTCATATAAAGTATTTACAACAGCATCTGACATAGAGTAGGTGTGTGGAAGTTTGCTCTATTATTTTTATTACCTACAAGAATGAACATATGAGAAGAGCCAGGGATATTCTAGAGGGAAAAAAGAAAAGCAATATAGGTGAGCTAGGCCTACCAGATATTAAAGTATACTATGAAGCTGCAATAATAATTGTTTAAAATAAAGCAGCATAGAATTGGCAGTTAGATGGAATAAAAGAAAGTACAGAAATGAACTCAAGTACATATGAAAATTCAGTATATTATTTTAAAGGCAACATTTTAAAGCAATGGGGAAAATCTCTGTCATATGAGAAAATCTGCAGAAACAATCTGTTAACCATTTGAGGAAAACAAGTAGGTTGGATTCTTAACTTTTTTCTTTTAATCAAAATTTATTTAACATGAATCAAAGATTTAGGTTTTTAAAATGCAAACAAAAAACACTGTTCTCATGCGTGCATTTTTTTAAAGCTAGAATGAGGAGAGCTTTCTTAAGTATGAACATAAAACCCAAAACCCACAAAGGACATGATTAAATATGACTACCTAACAATTTAAAATTTCTACACTGTAAGCATGTGTTCATGTGTGTGTATGTGTGTCTTAAATGAAATCAAAAGAAAATATCTGGAATACATAAAAGAGACCAAAATTAATTTCTCCCTCTACAAAAAGTTGATACAAATCAGTAATGGGAAAACCATCTCATTGAAAAATTAAAGTCTGATTACTTATAGAAAAAAAATACAAATGACCACTAAACATGAAAAGAAGTTCAACCTTCCAATCATGTAAATTTGAATTACTAAATGTAATTTGTTGTGTGTATCCATCCAAATGCTAAAATTTAAAGCATTGATAATAAGTAATGTTAGCAAGAGCGTGGAGAACATGTGTTCTCAACACTGTTAGCAGGAATACAAATGGGTGTACTTTTTGTTGGGAAATTCGGCAAAATCTACCAATACTTTAAGTGTGCCCACTTACAGGAATTTATCCAACAGAAACCACTTGCACAAATAGGCAAAGATATATGTGCAAGAGTTATCTACAGAAGCATAAAACGTCGATGTTGGTTAGTGTTGGAACCTGCAGGGTGCCTAGACCAACTTTTGAGGTCTACCCCAGTACAGGGTTGCTCAGAGCTACATTACTGATCCCCCTGCTTGAGGGTCCCTTAGATCTCCATGGCCAATTACTGTATAATCTGGTAACATGTAGATCCTTTTAAACCCTGAGTAGAATATCTTCAGGAACTTGTGCAAGGATTGGACACCCATTCTCGGAGTGCCCAACAGCTCTTCATTTGGAACGCTTAAGACAGCATTACTTAAACCTTGATTGCATATGAATCATCTGAGGACCTGCTAAAATGCAAACCATGATTTGGTCTGAGATGGGCCTGAGATTCTGCATTTCTAATGAGCTCCCAGGTGATGCTGATGCTTCTGGTCCATGAACTACAGTTTGAGTAGTGAGGCCATAAGACACACTCTACTTTCTACCTTTGGTCTTGTTATTTGCAGACATGGCTTCTGTACTGAACCTGTAGGCATCACTCTCTTGACTCGTATTTCCTACAGATAGGCCCCAAGGCCACCTCCTGTACCTGTCTGCACTGCTTTCCACAGCATTCACGGGTGCACAGGCCGCGAACACAGACGAGCAGCATCCAGAGAGGACAGGGTATCCCCATGAGGAAAGAAGAAACTGCTACCACAGAAAGAAAGCTGATCTCTCCCTTCTCAGAGCCCCTGCCCTGCACTGTCTCGGCCCTAGCCCTATGTAGAAACAAACACTTCATTACATGTAAAGATGCCTCCCTATCTACCATCATGATAAAAGACGTTAAACCATCACAGAACCTGTGCTTCAAATCCACACCAATTCTATGAACATGATTGCGTATTTTCAGCATGGATTTTATAAATTTATCTCTTATCACAAAGGATGTCAAAGGAATTCTGGCTTAGAAATTAATGTGTAGTGTCAGGGCACATCCTACACACTATGGAAATTCAGGAGGTTCATGGTTAATGGAATCCCACTATAAGACCCTATAAACATAGGGTCTTAAGCACAGAGATCGTCTGCCCTCTCAATTCATTCATCACACAGCAGCCATAGCAGTCCCTCAGCAACAGACATCAGATCATGCACCCTCCCTGCTCAAGGCCATCCCACCTGCTCCTCAATACACCAAGCAGCCCCACCTCCAGCACCAGCACCTGTTTCTCACTGTGCCCAGAACACCACTCTTCCAGACATTCATGGAGCTTGCCTCTCATTTTCTTCTAGTATCTACTCAAACAAGAAGAAAGCAGCGCTAGGGATATAAACTTGGTTGTCACCAGCAAGCAGATATTGTTTAAAACCATGAGACTAGATGAGATCCCTTGGAGAATGAAGACCGAAGCAAAAAGGGAGCCTTGGCCAGAGTCCTGGGGCACGCGCTCAAGAAGCCAAGGGGAGAGCGTGGCTGGAGAAGCAGGGAGTGACCAGCACATCCAGGTAAAAACAGCAACATGAACACACCTGAAAGCACAAATGGGCAAACCGGGTGAATGACAGAGAAGACCGCAGAAATGGCATTTTGGAAACTAGAAAGCAGATAATGAGAAGTAAATGATGTTGTTGATCCCTGAAGTCGAATCCTAAGCTGGCAGTGGGGAAAACTGAAAGCCTACCTGATTTATAGCGCTGAATCCACCAAAGGCTGATTAATTGGTGACACCTGGTCCCGCTGGACGTACAGAGGAAGGAAAAGGCGAAGAAGGAGGATCAAGGATCGATGGAAATACACTTTAAGAAGTGGTCAGATCCCTAGAACTCCCCAACTCTGTCCAGCCAGGTCACTGACTTTCTGGCCTCCCCTGCAGAAGGTCGAGATTTATTTCTTCAAAGGGGCAAATAGAGGGTCTGGTTAGGAGACATCAAACTCAGTGGAAAGCAGGGCTGCCACACTGCAAACAGTAATTACGTGGAGGTAGGCATCCTGGATGCTGAGGCAGCCCTTCCCCAGCTTCTTTCCTCATTCAATTCCCAGAATGCCAGCCTGCATCTCAACAGAAAACAGAAGTTTCCAGTGAAAGGGCTCAGGCAGCTGGAGCTGACCAGGCCACTTGTGCATTCAGAGCATCCGATCAGCTGTTAAGTGCTCACTCTTCAACATGAGCAGGCAGCCAGACAGCTGAGAAAAAAATGTGTACCATGAGAGATAAATACCAAACAGACACAAAATAATCCACTGCAGGAAACTGAAACTATGCAAGCGGAAGAAAACTTCAACAACAAAAAAGTTATCATGAATACCTTTAGGGAGATAAGAAAAGACACAACACAGAGGAGCAATGCCTACCAAGCTCTGGATGAAATTGTAGGACACCTAATTGATGTCTGCCGGAGAACTGGTGTTTGGTGGGAAGAAATCCCCATTTTGGTGACCGGCAGAGAGGTATAAAAAAAGCAGTTTGAGGTCCGGCCCATGGCTCACTTGGGAGAGTGTGGTGCTGACAACACCAAGGCCATGGGTTCGGATCCTATATAGGGATGGCCGGTTCGCTCACTGGCTGAGCATGGTGCTGACAACACCAAGCCAAAGATTAAGATCCCCTTACTGATCATCTTTAAAAGAAAATAATAATAATAATAATAATAATAATAATAATAATAATAATAAATAAAGCAGTTTGGGTGTTTTTTAAATCTCTTATAGCTATTCGAGGGTACTTCAAAAAGTTCATGAAAGGATTCGTATTATCTTTTAATTCTATTTTTACATGAACTTTTTGAAGTACCCTTGTATTCATATGGTACGGGAAAACTAATCCAGGAAGATTTCATAGCAGATATGTTATTTGAATGTGGAGCTGGAGGTATAACAAGGATTTCCCCCAGGCAGACAAAGGTGGAGAGAATATTCAAAGCAGAGAAAACAACTTATACAAAAGAGATGAAAGGGTAGTGTGGTATCAGGTAGAATACCAACCCCAAAATGAGGGGTATTCAGCACTAAATATTTGTTTGTCACTCACACATCTGCCAGTTGGTTGGGACTGGGCTAACACAGACTGACTTTAGCAGGCTTGGATGCAGACTGCAGGTTGGATCCAGGTGTGTTTCATCCTCCTTCGGCCAAGAGGTACCTGAGGCAGGCTCTTCCCATGATGGAGATGGAAGAATGAAAAGACAAGCCCATTTCAAGCCTCTGGACACGTGGCATCCACTAACATGCCATCGGCCAGAGTAATTTACATGGACACGCCCAACATCAATGACTGGAGAAGTACATTCCTCCCTTGCCGAAGTTTTGCTGAATGTTATTCCCAAACAGTAAACCCTCACAAGTGCGTATGGGGAATAGCACGAACACAAGTAACTTCTGGAGACTTCCTATTTGCATTTCCCTTGCTTCTTTTATGAAATGATCAGTCAGGTGTGGCCACAAGAGAAAACACAGGAGAGGCTCAAGAAATTACAATGTTCCTTTTGCTCACAGGTCCTAGCGACAGGAGGTATGGCACAGCACACAGAGCCACGTGGAAAAGACACCAGGATGGTCAGGAGGCAGAGGTCAGGAGAGAGGAGAAAGCATGAGGCCAGAGCCTTTTTAATGGGGTTTCATGGGAAAGGCAAAGTAGGCCTTAGGATTAACTAGTCTGAATAATTTCATCGGGTTTTGGTCCATAGGGGTGGTCTCTAGTTGCCTAGTACTTGGCCCTGGGATGATTAAGGCAGAGGAATATTGCCTCCTGGGGTGCATGGACCAGAGAGAGGAGGTACAGTTTAGCATTAGTTAGTTTGTCAATTGAAAGCACAGTCCTGGCTGCGTCCTTTGCTATCTCTAAGAATTGGCTAGCCCAGTGGGGGGGCAGTCTCTACCCAGCCAGGGTTTTTAAGATGTCAAAACATCATAATATACAGAAAAATTTTAAATGTTTATGATACATCCCATAAAAACCAGAATAAAAGTTATTCAAGCAGGACTAGCCACGTGTGGCTATTGAGCCCTTAAAATGTGGTAGGTGTGCCTGAGGAATTAAATTTTAGTTTCATTTAATTTTTGTTCATTTAAATTTAAATAGCACATGTGACTTATAGCTCCCATATGCAACATGCCACTATAAACACTACAGTTAAAACTGATATTTTGACCTGAGAATTCCTTTTATGCAATCAATTCTGAAATTATAGCTAGCTAGTTATCAGTTTGTCCTACCATGAATTTTAGGATTTATTTTGATGATGTGCTTGTTCTGTGTGAAGCTTAGAAATGGTCATGAAAGCCATGTGGGCCAAATAACTCAATTCCTAGGCAAAAACCTGCCTCCCCGACCACCCCCAACCTCCTTGACAATGTGTGTCCCTGGGACAAGAAATGCTGGGAGAAGCTGTAGACAAATTAGAGTAAATCCAGCAACATCATTAGAAAAATAACTCAAAGTGAATTTCTCTTCTGATGGTCAACATCTGATCATCACATCATCGATATGATGATCTGATGTTATTTCCCTGTCTGTATGATCTTGCGCTGTTGTTACATAAAATCTACATTTACAAATTCCACAAATATTAATCAAGTACATTTCCGCTGGGAAGGAATAAAACAATTCTGACCAATAAACATAAAAGTGGTGTGTGCATAAGAATGCTTCTATACAATTTTTTGAGCACTCCAATCTAAGAAAGTTTGAAAAATGCCAATAAAATATAAAATTCTTTTTCTTACTAATTTCTTAGTGTTTTTTGAGAAAAAAAAGGATGGGGAAGAAATCAAGAAAATTGTCCAACAGAATTGCTGCAACTGACATAGTTTTATTTATTTATTTATTTATTATTTATTTATTTATTTTAAATTTAAAAAAAAATTTTTTTTTGATGGCTAGCCAAACCTTGACCTCAGTGTCATCACCACCATAATTTCTTATAAATGACTCATTGAAAGAGAAAACACTGCCTCAGCAAATTATATTACACAATAAGAGAGAAATTTCAAAGATCATGAAGATAATTTCTCATGGAAGTCTGGCCAGAAAAAAATTTTTTCAACTTTCTACACTTTCCTGTGTAGAATTCCACATATTTCTCTGGCCCACTTATAAAGGAAAAATATCTTTAGAATATTCCAAGCTGAATACAACAGCATTCACAAAGGTTACAAGAAATACGGGTGTAAAATCAATAATAGGAGGAGCTGGGTTCCTTATCAAAGAAAAAGAAGAAACCAAGAAACCAATAACCACTGACTTAAAACATTGTTACCAAATGCTCCCTCCTGACTTTGTCTCCTGAGGTTCTTTGCAAAAGCCAAAACTTCACAATTAATTTTACAGCAATCAAAAAGCCTTAGTCATTCATTAAAACAAATACCACTTTAATTATCCAATTGGCAATGATTAGAAAAATGTGATAGTACCATGCTTGGAGATCCAGAGCATGCTTTTGTGGAAGCATAAATTGGTACAACCCCTTTGGCTACGTGCTTCAAAAGTTTAAAAATATGACCCTCCTTTCTGCACATTCTATGTTGGCAACTTATTTAGCTGCAGGGATATTTTTCCCAGGTACGTAATGGAATGCTATGCAATCATTAAAGTGGTGTTGCAGAATATATTGTGAAATGGGTGGAGACTGGTTCAAAAATTACAATTGTATCTAGGTAAGTAAAAAATTATATGTACACATAAAAGTAATACGAAAGGAGTAGAATTGTGAATATTTTTATTTTCTTTATTCTTATCTATATTTTCTAATGTGTCTATTGAATATGTATTGCTTTTGCAAGGGGAAAAATAAAACCTTAAATGATCATAACAAAGGGAAAGCAAGGGAGCTACTATTTTAAACGCTGCTGCCTGAGACCTGGCTGCCCCCAGATGGTGGTTGCCATCTATCATTTGATGATAACAAACTGCCTTTTACTCAAGCCAGGCTGAGGGGTTTCATTTTCTTCCTTGCCATCAATGTTCTCTAATACTCTAACCCAGACTTTGAATCATCTGGAAGTACTGGCCAGAGAATAAACCCATGTATTGATTTATGGTATTCCAGCACCACCACCTCCACCACCAAAGGCTTCAAGACTTGTGGAAATAAACCCAAATTCTCAACATCTGGAATGGTTGAGACCATCTGTCTTAGCCTGTTTATGCTGCTATAACAGAATACCACAGACTGGGTAATTTGTAAAGAACAGAAATTTATGTCTCACAGTTCTGGAGGCTGGGAAGTCCCAGATTGAGGCAGCAGCAGTTTAGTGTCTGGTGAGGGCTGCTCTCTACTTCCAAGATGGTGCCTTGATGACGCATCCTCTGGGGGGAAAGAACGTTGTGTCCTCATGTGGCAGAAGGGCAGAGGGCCAAGTGGTGTGGGAAGCCTCTTTTATAAGGGACTGAATCCCATTCACGTCAAGGCAGCCCTCATGGCTTAATCACTTCTTAAAGGCCTCATCTCTTAATACTATCACATTGGCCCTTAAGTTTCAACACCTGAATTTTTAATGGGACACATTCAAACCAAAGCAGCATGTTATATTATTTTTACATCAGGGTTAAATAGACACACCAATAGCCAGTCATCTCAGAGAGGCCATTTCTAAGAAGGAAGAGGTTTGTGTTTGAGGTTTGATCCACATATATGACTCTCCACTTGCATGCCCAAATTGTTACTTTCCCAAGTTATGATCCAAACAGGTCTGGAGACTTGAATGCACACAGCACAAATAAGGCTTTCTGACTGCCCTGTACCCCAGCACTTGCTCCACCCTTTTCCATCTCAAGATGCTTCTCCCTGGCAGAAAAATTATGGTAAAACATGAACAAGTATAAACTAAAGTTTTCAGAGCAATTTTTCAGATTGCTTCAAATGGCAGGATTTCCAATCCTGGTTTGTCTTATTTTCTTTATTCAATAAAAGAAAAAAGAAAAAAAAAAAGAACACCACAGTATATGAGCTTTTGACATGACTTCCAACCAATTTTACTTCCATATTGTTAATTTTGCCGTTCAATTTTGCTTCCACCATATGCTTTTAACTTTTTTCAGATGTCACTCATTTAAAACTTTGAGGGCATTTTCCATTGTCCCAGTCAAGCAATTATAACTTATGTAAAGTCAGTCCTGCTCTCAGTTCAGTCTTGGCATAGTCACATTCAAAGAAATAATGGTCTTTCAGAAAATTGAAACAACTAAAGTCTTTGTGTGCCCTTCAGGAAAATACTACAGGACAAGTAAACAAATCTTCTGAAAACAAGATGGAAAACATAAGTCGGGGCACAGTTAGAATTTTAATGTGTGGCACACCAACAGTAAGTCATACCAAGGGTTCTGAGGAAAAGAACAGAGTGGTCAGAGCAGTGAGCCTGGAAGCTGACGCTGGCTGGCAACACTCAAAGCAAAAAGACAAAGATCTAGGCCCAGAGGGCAGCTGATGGAGTCTAGGAGGACGCACTGTAGCTACCACGTGCCTCGCAAACCTAGCATCTGAGAACACAGACGTACAAAATATGTCAACTAAGGAATGGCCCATTTCACAAAATGATTATTTCCAAAGTTAATATACTTTGGACATATTTTCACACTTTTATTTCAAAAAAATCTTGAATCACATGCAAACTTTCAGGAATGCATTAAAAGTAGGGTCCAACACCAAGGTGACAGTTTCCGATCCCCATACTAACCAGTTACCAATAAATAAATGAACAAATAAATAAATAAAACAATAAAAGCGAGGTGCATTTATAATGTAATTGAAAACAACCTCCGTGTGATTCAGCATATGCAGTTAGTGTTTTTATTAGAAGAAATAGGGCAAGAAAACCAGAGGAAAAATGTTTCCTTTATAAATGCTTCTTTAGTTCTGAAGAAGTCCCCCCCATCCCTCCACCCGCCCAAGACAAGAATTGGGAGTACAAAGTTAGAGTACCCAGACTTGGGAAATATCTGGGGTTCTCACCTGCTAATATAGGACCTAGCTTCTCACAGAGCTTCTTCTGCCCACCCAAGGATTTTATAAATGCAAGTGTGTTTGTGCATATTCATGATGATTAAATCCCTGTCTCAGGCTCCAGGCTCTCCTCCATGGGCCACCACAGTCACCGCTGCTGAGCTTTTGGAAGTTCAGAATGCCCCAGGGGCTTCCCGCCCCATGGCCACACAGTGCACCAAAAGAAGATGAAAACACCCTCTCTTCCTCCTCCTCTGTTTTGCTAGAATCCAGCGTCCTCTAAGGTGCATTTTTAATATCCACAGCACCCTCTGCACAGGACTCAGTTCCTGTAATTCTACAGGGACTGGACTGGGAGAGATAAGGACAAGGGACAAGTTACAGCATCTTTACTACAAGGCCGAGTTTTGCTGGTCAACTTTCCCACCATCAGACAAGCTCTCTCTCTCCCTGGGGACTTCTGGCAAGAACGGCCCACCAGGGTATGAGACCCCCGACTGTCTGTGATCCAGAGGCTAAAGCTGGGACACGCCAGCCTTTCTGTCCCACACATTCTTGCTCCCCAAACACAACAGCCACACAGAAGTAAAACCCACAAAAAGCCATGAGGACCCGTAAAATCCCAAAAGGAGCAAGCACAGGGTGAGAGGGCTTCTTGGGCTGAGAAGACAAATGTTGCTCTCAGAGGGGAAGAGTGACATCAGCATGGAATATGTTTTAAAAGCAAAGCAAGGGTGTTTGGGGCAAAAAAAGACAGAGTGTCTGAAAAAGCAGATTAGAAATAGAGAAAATGCCTGACTCCCTGCACGACACCGTTCCCCAGAACAGCCTCAGAAAAGCAGAAAGACATTACAATCCTTCTGTGCTTGCAATAGGTGCACCAGCTACATTCTGATTTTATTTTATTTATTTATTTTTTATTAAAACATAATCGATTGTACATACCTGTGGGGTACAGAGTTGACTATCAATACCTGTGATGCTTAAATCAGGATAATCAGTACATTCTATCTCACACATTGTGATCATTTTTGTGGCCCTTTACCAAGTTCTCACTAACCCCCCTCCTCCTCTTCCTTTCCCACCTCTGTTGACCTCAGTTCTGTTCATTCCTTTTGAAAGGTCAACAAATTATTGTGATTGTTGTATCTTTCTTTTTTATTTGTTTATTTTTTTAGCTCCCACTTATGAGTGAGGACGTGTGGTGTTTCTCTTTCTGTGTCTGGCTTATTTCACTCAACATAATTTTCTCTACGTTCATCCATGTTGCTGCAAATGGCAGAATTCCATTCTTTTTTGTGGCAGAGTAGTATCTACTGTATAAATATACCACATTTTCCTTATCCACTCATCGGATGATGGATATTTAGGTAGGCTCCAACTCTTAGCTATTGTAAATAGAGCTGTGATCAACATGGGAGTGCAGGTATCCCTTCGACATGATGAAAAATGGGCAAAGGAACTGAATAGGCATTTCTCAAAGAAAGACATACAAATGGCCAACAGACATGTGAAAAAATGCATCACTAAGCATCAGGGAAATGCAAATCAAAACCACATTGAGATATCATCTCACTGCAGCTAGACTGGCCGTTATCAAAAAGACAGAATAACAGATGCTGGTGAGGATGCAGACAAAGGGGAACCTCCTACACTGTTGGTGGGACTGTAAATTCGTGCAGCCGTTATGGAAAACAGTACAGTGGCCCCTCAAACAACTACAGATAGAACTGCTATACGATCCAGCAATCCCACTGCTGGGCATATTCTGATTTTAAAGTACATTGCACTAGAGTGACTTCGAGCAGCCAGTGCCAGAAACGCTCATGAAACCCAAAGAGCCTCTTAGTGGCCAGACCCCCATCACCCAGTTTCCCATACGGGAGACCCTCATGGAGGCTGGCCAGTGAGGATGACATTCACCATCAACAAGGTTTTTAACAAGCACTTACAGTCTTAGAAATAAGTCCTTCCTTCCTGCTTTCAAATCACAATTCTGGGGGCCACACTCTCCCTTCTATTTCCCACTGCCATGTGTGTCCCTACCACCTGCACACTATCACAGACATCTACAATGTCACTTATTTCTATGGCTACATGCTACAGCTTCCTTTCCCCTTTAATCGCTCTGTATTTCCTGAAAAATGCTAAAATCACTTTCTCCCTTAATAGTGCTTGCTTTCATATTATTTATTCCGAGTTATGACCTTTCTTCCTTCCCTCTTCAAGGGTCATACATTTGTGAAATAGAAATAAAGACGAAATAAAAATATGAAAAAAACCAGTTTAATATTTTATCATGTTTCTAATTGTATTTGTGCAATGTTTTTTGGAATGTTTTATTTTTACAAGTAAATTATTCATAGACGTTTTTAACTGTAGGCTTTGCAGAGATACAACAGAGTCTTCCTTAGGCTACCAGCAGCCAAACTTCTTGCTGTGAGAGGTATACATGCTGCTGGAGGAATACAGCATTCAAAATAACAAGATGTTAATAACCCTTAATAAGAGATGTGCATGCCCTTTATAAAGGAATCCACAAAATGTGTATCTTAGTTTGGGGTCCTCCAAAAGCTGACACTGTGACTCAGCTGGTTTATTTGGGAGGCGACCTCAGGAAGCACTATTGAGGAAGTGGGGAGCAGGAGACAGGGAAGTGAAAAAAGCCAGAAAAAGGTGCAGAAATGGATCAGTTACCACTGTGGGCAACTAGGGCTACATCCCACAGGGAATCTTCTAGGAGACAGATGGTGACTCCTAGAAGTACAGCCATCTGATTCCTGCCTAGGGAGAACAGAGTGGAAAGAGGAAAGGAACAAGGTCTTTGAGGACATGAATACACCACTGAATGGGCCAACCCTAAAGAGAACCCACTATCATTAGAGAGAATTCAAAGTACCCTCCCTTATGCCCACAGTCTCCTCCAGCAGTGCCCATTTCTCTGCTCCCATCAGGGTAAAACTTCCCAGAAGTGCTGTCTCTACTTCCCTACCTTCCATCTCTCTTCGATTTATTTCTGTCTTCTGTACTCCACTGAAAATGCTCACGTCAAACTTCCACCAACCTTCAAGTCACCAAATCCAGTCAGCTCTCTCCTGTCTTCACTGTACTTGGCCTCTCAATTGCTGGCTCCTCCCTTCTTGGAACACTCTCCTCCCAGCTTCTAGAACCTTCTTTGGTCTCCCACCTACCTCAGTGGTCTCTTGCCAGTAATGCTTCCTTCAGTTCAAAATGTGGTCCCCAGCTCAGCAACATCAGCATCACTTAGGAACTCGTTAGGGATGCAGATTCTTGGATCCCCATCCCAGAGCTACTGGATCAGAACCAGTGGGTGGGACCCATCAATCTGTGTTTTACCAAGTCCTCCAGATGGTGTACACTTAAGGCTGAGAACTGCTGATCTAAAACTGTCAGTATTCCTCATGGTTAACCCCTGATTTCTTTCTTTTCTCTGGCTGTATTTTCTCCCTTGATGGTACCATCTAAGCCCATGGCTTTGAAAATCTCCATGTATTTGCAATTTCCAAAGGCACATCTTCAGCACCCATCTGGGGTTAGGCAGGCATCCCAAATTCAACATGTCCAATATGGGAAGGAACTCCTGAATGTTCCCTCTAAAATGTGGCCCTCCTCCATTTTTTTACCATTTAAGAAAACAGCTCCACCATGTCCCCAGTTGCTCATTAAAAAACCTCAGAGTCACCATGATTCCTCCTTTCCCCTGACTCCTTACCTCATTGGCACTAGCAAATCTAGTGGGTCCACCTGTAAAGTTTGTCTTAAATCTGTCCTCTATCAACACTGTAGATCAAGTTACCATTTTTTCTCCCCTGTACTACTGCAAAAGCCACCTTCCAGGCCTCCCTCCACTCTCACCCCTCTCATGCCACATGCAACAACCAGAGTGGTCCTTTAAGAAGGTAAATCAGGTCATGTCACTCCCCTGCTTAAATCTTCAGGGGCTTCCTATCGCATTTAATAAAAATTCGAACAATTTTCATGGCCTCTCAGGCCCTGTGTGACCTGGTCACTTTCTGTATGGCTTCCTGTATCCCCTTTGATGTCTGGGGACTGAGACTATAACTAACTCCTGGAGTCCTGAGCTACTTCTTAGATAGAAGTCTATCTAAGCTAAGACCGCCATGCTGTAAGGAAGCCAGGCCACATGGAGAAGCCACCTGTAGGCACCCCAGTTAGCACACCTGATCTTCAAGTTCCCCCAGCCACTCATGCAAGTGAATGAGCCTTCAGAGTCCAACCCCCAGCTGTCAAGGCACCCCCAGACTCTGAATCTTCCTAACTGAGACCCTAGATATCATGGAGCAGAATTAAGTCCCCACTAAGCCTGTCCAACTCCCTGGACTAAACAATCCATCAGCATAATGAAATGGTGATTGTATTAAAACCACTAAGTTTTGGGGTAGTTGCTACACAGCAACAATAATCAGAATAGAACATAAGGCAATCCCGTTTGGTTCCCTAATTCCCTCCAAAAAATCCCCTGCCTTTTGAGCCTCTTCCTGGTTGGGGGAGAGCAGTTGGTCCATAAACACAATTCTTTTGAGAAAAATCCTAACGAAGCTTTCCACAGCCCCTTCTGCCAGGGAGAAGCCAGTTCCCTGCCTAGTCTGATGTGGTGACCCACTTCCGGCCCCACCCTAGATCCCCTCCCAGCAGCCTGAGAGGGGTTGTTTCTCTGCCCCAGTTCACCCAACAACGAGCCATCTCTGAGGAAAAAGATAAGGCTACAAAAGCACTGTCGACCTAATAGTTACATAAGACCTATTGATGTAAAACAGCTACAGCACTGCTGCCTAACACTCATTTCTAACTGGCTGCAGTCCTGTTCTCACTGTTTTACTGAATCAGTTCCATGCACAGGCCATGTTTTCCAGCCCTTTCATTTCCCTTTCGCAGCAGTTCTTTCAGGTGCCCACCCACATTCACATAAACATCACCCCGGCACTGTTTCACACCTACTCTACTCTGTACAATTCTCCTGGCTCCCCCACTTGTCCCTTCCCACTTGAGTGATAGGTCCCCACATAAAGAGATTTAATCCAAATCCTGTCCAATGAGTGCGGCAACATTCTTAAATCTTTTTCTTACATGCTTCATAAGCCTCTTGCCCACAAGGGGACTAGATGTCCCTTTTCCCCCAGGAAGTCCTGCCTGATGCCCCTTTCATTCTCAAAAGTGCCCCAAGTTGGGTAATAATGTATATGGTTCCCCTGGCTCTAACTCCTGTCCTTCTATCACTTCATCCCTGCCCTTCCTTTAAATGAGGCAACCCCCTATCTAATTTCTCAGCAGGAGTCACGAGCAAGAACATACCGTTCTGCTTCATACAAGACAGCTCACGTGACGAGCTGAGAGGGCTTGCTAAATGCAGTGCATTTTTCTCATTTGTCAATATCATAACCTAAATTATCTCTTTTACATTGAATAAGGAGCAGAGAGTGAATAAATAAAGGCATAGGTGATGGTCAATGTCCTTTCTAGGCCTCAACTGTTAAGGGTTTATGTGAAAATTCATAAATACTGGCCTCAGTCCAGGATAAGCGAAATTTTTTTCCTCTTTAGAAGTTTCTGGCTACCGAAGTTCCAGAGATTGCTTTTTCATTCCCTATCCTTTCATTTTCTCGAGTTCTCCATTATGTAACGGGGAGTTGGGGCTTTACACCGAATCTCCCGTTAAAGATGATTTTTATAGTCAATAAGCAACGTCAAGGAGCGATGGCACCCGTAGGCGGTATCAACTGATGCAAGTGTTTAAGCCAATCTCAACTCGTTTTTCCGGTGACTCATTCCTGGCCCTGCTGGGAAGCGCAGCACCTTTTAATGTAAACCCCGGCGGCCGGCTGCACCGCTGCACCTCCGCACCGGAGGTCTCGCCGTAATTGGTGCCGCGCCGACCTTCGCCTGCGAGCAGCGCCGCCGCCTCGCTTCCCCGCCCCCGGCCCCGCCTCCTCGGCCCCGCGCGCCGCCCGCCCTCCGCGCCAGTCGCTGACAGCCGCGGCGCTGCGAGCTGCTTCTCCTCTGCTCCCGGCCCAGGCAGGTAAACAGCCGGCGGGGGGCGGGGGCCGAGGACGCCGAACGTGAGCCCCGGGCCTTGGGGCCAAGGCGCGAGGGCGCACGGCCGGGTGGGGTCTGGACCTTGGCAGCGAGGAGGGGCTGGGGGCTCCCCGGTGGGCGCGTGGCGCGTGTCAGGCCTGCCCGGGTGGGCTCGACTCTTCGGATGGCTCTGCAGGGCTTTGCTGTTCGGGTTAGGAAAGCCCCCGTGTATTGGGAATGGGGCAGGGGGCTGGCGGGGGCCCCCGGAGGGATGTTGGTGCCAAGGTGTCTAATCATTGCTGCCCCCACCGCGCGTGGGTGCGGGACGGGCGAGTCGCGCGGGCCACAGGCCCGGGGAAGTGGCGAACCCGAGGCGGGCCGCACACGGCTCCGCTGGGGCGCTCGGCGGGGAGAACCGAGGAGGGGCGCCTGGGGACCACGGGGTTTCCCAGCTCCCGGCCATTTGGACGACCCTCCGAGCCGGCAGGCAGAGGCTGGGGCGGGGACAGGACGCTCGTTGGCCAGGCCGGGCCCCTCCCCGGTGCCCAGAAGGTACGCCGCGGGGATGCGGAGCGGGGCGCCTGCCCGGGGCCCCGGGCCTCCGGGCCTCCCGTCACCACCGCCGCGTCCTCCCGGGAGACGGCCCCGCCCTTCATCCTCGCGGCCGGAACTGTTCTGTGCGAGACCGCAGCCGGGTCCCCTCGCAGTCTCCGGAGGACGGGGCGGGCGTGGGTGAGGCCTCAGGCCCTGGCGGGGGAGGGGTCTCGTGGGGGCCCCGCCCTGCACTCGCGGCAGGGGTAGCGGAGACGCCCGAGGGCTGGGGGCTGCGGCTGGATTCCGCGGTCGGGGCTCAGGGCTGCGGCCCGCCCCAGATGGGACCCGAAGCTTCGCTGTTCACATTCTTTCCTGTCCCTCTGGAGAGAGAACCCTGCCATCAGGGGTGCTTCAAGGGAGGGGACCCACGCCGGGTGGAGGTCCTCTGATAACCAGCGTCCTCCACCTGTGCGGCAGGCGCCTTCAAGTTTCTTATTAAACAGTGGGGAGAAATCCATTTTTACTGTCCCTTTGAAAGGATTTTTCCTTTTCTCCTTGTAGTAGCTGTAGCAAATAGGTTTTGTTTGTTTGTTTTACCTTTAATTCCACGACTGTCACATCCTTCCTCACCATAGCAAAGCCACAGCTTGGTTTTGTTTCTTAGCCTCCAAATTCACATACAACGTAATGCAATTTCACCGCCGTAATCCCATTGATCTCCATGGTTGCGTTATTTTCCTGTATTAGAGTATCACGGTTTATTAAGCAGTACCCCACATGTTGAATATTTGAGATATTTCCCTTTTCTTACAAAAAACAACGGGTAGAATAAGACTAAAGATATTTGCAAACCTAGTTATCCGAAAAATAGGAACAGAAAATTGAATAAAAATGTCAGACCTTTGGAAAAATTAACTCTCAGATTTGAAGAAGAAAAAAATCGCTGATGAAAAGGAACAATTTTAGCTATATAAATACTGAGAAGCTCTTACAGTGAAAAAGAACTAACCCAAAAGGGAAAGAAAGCAGAACTAGCATGTGATTTGTATGTTTTTTTATGTGACACAAGTTTTTCATACTTGTGAAGGGAAAAATATTAAGATTATAGTAGATAAATGGTGAGATGATGAGTCATTTACAAAATAAAATGCAACTTAAAATAAGTTTGGTCTATGATTTTATATTCATTAAATTAACAAAAACAGCGTTAGTAACAGCAACCCCTGCTGGAAGGTTGCCTGAAATTTGCATATTCAGGTATCAAGGCAGGTGGCAGGGCTTTGAGGTTAGAAAGAGGCCTTTTCAACCAACTTTGTGACTTCAGACAGGTTAACTAATTTCCCGACCCTCCTTTTGTTTATTCATAAAATGGAGGAAATCATACCTATTTCCTGGGTTTGTTGCAAAGATTTACCATCTATGTAAAACTGACCCTTGGTATGTATGCTTTATTCTTTTTCCTGTTCACACCCCACTAGGGACACTGTAAATCAGTACAATCCTTTTGTAAAGCAATATGGTGCATTAAGTTGGAAGCTGTGACCCAGAAACTCCACTCCTGGAATTTATCTGTAATGGAAGAAACAAGGAAAAGGAAAAAAAAAAAAAAAAAAAAAAGCCATATGCAGGCAAATTCCAAGCAGGATGATCTAAAATTAGAACCAACTGGGAGACAACCTAAATGTATAACAGCAGGGCAATAGCTAGGAAAATCATGGCACATTAACTTAAAGGAACATTATGTAACCATCAAAAATCATGATTTTGGAGCCTGTGATATATGGGGAAAAGCTAAGTCACAGTGCAGGTAACTAAACTATCTGACTCATGAATCAAATGTGACAAATCTGAAAGGAAGGGCTGGCTATCTAGCTCAGTTGGTTAGAGTACTGTGTTTTAACACCAAGATCAAGGGTTTGGATCCCTGGACAGGCCAGCTGCAAAAAAAAAAAAAAAAAAATCTGAAAGGAAAAACACAGAAAATCAGTTTTAATGGAAACTAGAGGTGATCTCAATTTTCTTTTTGCTGATGTATTGCTTACACTAAATAATGTAATTTTTTGAAAATAGTTCACAGGTTTCAGTTTTTAAAATGAAACTGACCAACAGTTTTCTGTGTGTTAGAGAAAGATGAAAAGGTTATTATCATGTTTGCTTTTTAGAATAAAACATTTTTAGTTGACCTGGTTTCATATCGTTCCATTTTTTTCTTGAGAAAATTTTTCAGACGTTTAGGTAACTTGTATATTAGGTTTTTCTTTTTAAGAAGCAGTTCTTAGATTCATTTATCAATTATAGTTTTTCTTATATTGTTTTTAAGGAGTCCTGAAGATATTTTAAAACAACAGTTTTCAGCCAAGCGAAAGCGTTCTGTCGTCCCAGAGGCACCAATCCAGTTTAACTCAGCCACAACAGATTGTATGTACCCTGCAGAACCTCTTTGGTCTCTTGATGGTTGAATGTCACCAACTGTCACAGAAAATGAGAGCCAGGAAGGACTGTGATCACAATCCCTTGCTCCCGAGGCCACTTGGGTCTACATGTGTAATTCATACCTAATTGCATCATCATTTCTTGTAAATTTGGCTTGATTTTGCAGAGAAAGGGCCACAACTTTCTCTAGAATTTTGCTGAATCATATAAGGGAGCAACCATTTAAAAAACTATAATAAAACAACAATGACAAACATTTTTGCATCATATTGACACTGAATGTGACTCTCAACCAACTGACAAAACCAAGCTGAAAGGTTTTCTAAAGTGTAGTTTTAACTTACCTATTCCATTCTCCCTTTTCAGATCTTATTTCTTCTTCCAAGCCAACTGCACGTGCTGTGAACTGCTGCATATTAAACATTCAAAACATGTCTGTATCTAACCCAGTAATGGCTACAGCCTTATAAAATAACACTTAAGTGAATAGTATGTGCAGCAGTTCTTATAGTTGGGAGAATATTTTTCTCAATTTGTTAAATAATCGTTTTTCTCCTACTATACTCTACTTGGTGCTGTTACAGTGCTGTGTGATCACTTGAAAGGAGGTGTGGTCTTTTGTGAAAAGCATTATAAATGTTAAGTATTGGACTCCTGAGGATTGACTCCGAAGCCTAGCTAGGAGTGACCGGACCGTTCCCTGGGGAAATTTTATAATTTCCCAAATCTCATTGCTAGACACCCTCAGGCCTGAGATAGGTTTCAGCAATATTGTTTTTAAAAAGTTCCTAGGGTTAGGCTGGCCAATTAGCTCAGTTGGTTAGAGATCATCTCATAACACCAAGATCATGGGTTTGGATCCCTGCACCAGCCAGCTGCCAAAAAAAAAAAAAAGTTCCTCAGGTAATTCTGATGATTGGGGCCCCTTTGCCCTGGATTTAGTCCAGAGCTGGGCCTCAGGGTGCCAAAGAAAAACTACTACTCCAGAACTTGCGAAATTTTGTGTGGCTTGCATCAAATTCTTTAAGGAGCAATAACCTCAAAAAATTAAAATAGAACAAGCGAGTTTACTTAGCTCAGGAAAAACAGGAAATTTCCCTGGAGACAGTGTGGGGTGAGGGTCGGGGGCTGTTTGATCCTTGCCATTTCCCAATTTAACCAATTAAGGTTCAAGTTCTATCAGAAGTTTGGTTCTCAGCACAGTACCTTAATGGGCTGGAAAGCTTTGGTCGCTATACTTAGATCTTAGGTCCATCGCCTTGGGCTGTTATGACCTTGGGACAAGTTCATACCAGCTCTTACTGTCAGTCCCAGTCTAATGAGGCAATGCGTGGGTCTTTTTGTACCTTCTCAGTAGTCCCATCCCTCTGCTGTTCTGCTAACGTACCAATGCCGCTCGATCTTATTGTAGCCTTGCTTTCTGGTTACTGACAGGCCATGTGCACCCTGGATTTTCTTCTCATTTAAAAATTCCTTCAGTCCTCTTAATTTTGAGTATTATTTCATCATGTTCTTTAAAATCCCCTTTGAATTCTGACTAAAATTGTGTTGACTTTATGGATTATTTGGAGCTGAATTGATAATCTTTCAACATTGGTTTTCCCAACCAAAAATATTGTATGTCTTTCTCTTTTTCTAGTCTTTTTTAATGTCTCAGTAAAATTTATATAGCTTTCTCATACAAATCCTACTATTTATTTTTAGGTTAAATCCTAGATAAATTGAATCTTTAATTGCCATTATGAATGGAGTGTTTTTTCCTCGCTAAATCTTTTAATTAATTACAGTTGATTTAGAGACTCACTGGTTTTTTTGTACGAGGGGTATTCAAAAAGTTCATGGAAGGATTTGTATTATCTTTTAATTCCATTTTTTTCATGAACTTTTTGAAGTACCCGAGTATGTTGATTTCAAAAATTGCCACCTTAATGATTTTACTTATTTATTCTAAGACATTTTTGGATGATTTTCCTGGATGTTCCAGTTAGAAAATCATACCTAGATGAACTTCCAGATCATCTAATATAATAGCAGTGATAGATTGCATTATTGTCTTGTTTACCACATTAATGGAAATGCCTCTCCTCTTAGAATTACAGTAGGGTAGGGCCAGCCCTATGGCTCACTCGGGAGAGTGCTGCGCTGGTAGTGCCAAGGCCACGGGTTCAGATCCTATATCGGGATGGCCAGTGGGCTCACTGGCTGAGCATGGTGCAGACAACACCATGCCGAGGGTTGCAATCCCCTTACTGGTCAGGAAAAAAAAAAAGAATTACAATAGGGTATGGGCTTAGTTTTGGTGAGAGCAATTCTTGACAATGGAAAGGAACTATCCTTCCAGTCTTATAGATACTTTTTAAAAATAGCTTAAACTTTTAAACATATCAGGAATAGATATTGATTTCAATTGAAAACTTTTCAACATTTGGAGAAAATCCTATTTTTTTCCTCCTTATTGATAGATTTTTTTTCCTCCTATTATTAGATTTTCTGATTTTGAGCCATTCTTTTATTCCTAAAATAATCCGTATTGGTCACAGTGTATTCCTCTTTTACTAAACTGTTAAAATCAGTTGGGTGGTATTTTCTTTTGGGTTTGGGCAACCGAACTGCTGGAGGCTATGTCAGGGTGGCTAACAATGCCAACCTGCATATTAGGGTTTGCATCCTGACCTTTTATCCTAGTGGCCATGAACACTACATCTCAGGTGCAGATGCTCAAATGTTTATTTCTACTGAGATCCAGATTTTTATCACAATTGCCTAAGTTGATACTCCCACTTGGGTGTCTCACAGGTGGGGCAAAGTTTATGTGTCCAAACTAAAACTCATGTTTTTCTTTCCCGAGCATGACCCACAAGTTTCTCCTATTTCAGTAGGTGGCATCACTACCATCCACCTGGTTAGGAAAGCCGCAAATCCGGGCAACTCTCACTCCCCCATCCACCCCATTAGCAAGTGTTATTGGTTCTTTCTGCAAAATACATCTCATTTATTCGCAGCTGGTCACCTGCATGGATGCCATCCCAGGCCACTGGGCCATCTTCCTTCAGTAGCTTCCTGTCTCCCCTTTTCCATTCTTGCCCCACTAACTTTTCTTCTGTACACAACAGTCAGGATGTGCTTTTTCAAAAACAATCCTATGCTGTTACTCTACTATTAAGACCCTTTAATGGCTCCCCACTGCATTCAGAATAAAATTGAAGCTTCCCCCTCAAGGCTCCAGAAGCTTGAGCTCCTTTTTTGTCCTTGAACTCACCAAACTTCAGTATCTTTTTCACCATTGGGTCCTCAGCCTCCGTCACAATACTAGAAATTTAGAAAACACTTAAAATATTTGTTAACCTAATCAATAAGTTATTGTGTGATAAATATTACATTGCAATATGTAATTTTTGACAACTTTTTTTCTATTTCTATTGTTATCGGTCAATTCTAGTTTTCTATTTCTTTAAAAACTGGCTTATTACTAGTTATTCCATAGATATTTGTTGAATGAACTAATTCTAAAGTTAATTTTTGTAATTTACATTTTAATAGAAAGGCAGTCCATCTCACACAGATTTTTAATTCATAAAACAAAGTTATATTTAGTAATTTGTTATCTCTTTAAAGCCTTCTCTTTATAAAGTTATTTCCCCTTACTCATTCCCAATACAGAGCTGTTGTGTTTTCTAGTGATATGTGTGTGTGTTACATTTGCAAATAACTCTTGATTATATCTAGAAATTCCACATTTTTCTGGGTTTTATTTATTAAATTCTACTCTTATCTCTATTTTAATTTTTTTATAACTATGACAGTTTATTTTAAAATTTTCTCTTTCTGTTTTCTTCTTTTTTGTGTTGAACAGTCATTTATTTTCATTCTTCCTATTCAGTTGTACCATCCAAGCACCTCTGATAGCCATGTGGGTTCCTATATTCCCACGCCCCTGCCCTCTGGGCATTATCCAACTTTCTTTTTTTTGGCTAGCCTAATAAGCATACGTGATATATTATTCTTTGTCTCATTTTATCAGATTCTTGATGATTTTGAATATCTTTTCACATCTTTTTGAGTTTCCCTCTTCTGTAAATTGTTTATATCTTTTGGACATTTTTCTGTTGGAATTACTGTCTCTTATTGCTCTGCAAGAATTCCTTGTAGGTTCTAGTAGTGAATCCTCTGTTGATTTTAAATACATAGTCCCCTTTTATCAGCAGTTTTGCTTTCTACAGTTTCAGTTACCACAGTCAACTGCAGTCCAAAAATATTAAAATATTTTGAGAGCGAGAGAGCACATTCACATAACTTTTATTCCAATATATTTTCATAATTGTTCTATTTTATTATCGGTTAATGTTGTTAATCTCTTATTGTGCTTAATTTATAAATTAAACTTTATTATAGGTATATATGTATGTATAGGGAAAAACATAGTATGTATAGAAAAAAACATAGTGTATATAGGATTTGGTACTATCCATGGTTTCAGGCACTCACTGGTGGCCTTGGAACTTATCCCCCTCAGATAAGGAGGGTCTACAGTACTACAACTTGCTTTTGCCATGTGTACTCTATTAACTTTGTACATAGTCTTCTTCACAGTGTGAACAAGAATTTTTAATTTTTATCTAATCAAATTCATCAGTTATTTGCCTTATGGCATGTGCTTTTGGTTTAAGTTCTTCTCTGACTCCCTCTCCAGGTCAGGGATACGTTCACCTATCTTCTAACGCCATACTTTCACCTTTCACATTTAGGTCTTTGATCCATCTAGAGTACATTTCTGCATATGACGTTAGGGATTCAGTTTTATTTTTCTCCAGTTTCCCAGCAGTATCAAACCTTCCTTCTCTGTTGATTTGTTGTGCCCACTTTATCATCTATCAAGTTCCTGTTAAATTATACATACATGGATTTATCTCTGAACTTGCTGTTTTGTTTTCTTTGGTCTGTTGGTCTGTTCCTGAGCTATTACCATCTAAGTCTTTATTACTATGGCTTTGTAGTATGATTTCATGTCTGATACAGAAGATTCCCTCCTCTCTGCTCCTCCTTTTTAAAGTTGGCTTTGCTATTCATGGGCATTTCTTTCTCCATGTGAGTTTATTGAACTCCTAAAAAGATCCATCTGGAATTTTGATTGGCATTTTATTGATGTTATTGGTTCATTTGGGGTAGTTGACACCTTCATAATACAGAGTTATCCCAATCAAGACCATGGAATGCCTTTCCATTTTTTCAGATCATCTTCTATGTTCTTTATATTAGAGTTTTAATTCCTACGCACCATAAAATTCCCATGGAAGTTTTATCTTTTTATTAGCAAAGCCGATTCCTACATACTTTACAGTTTGGTTGCTATTATAATTATCTGTTTTGTCTTCTAGTCAGTTATTGCTAGTGTAGAGAAATGCTGTTGATTTTTGTAGGGTGATCTTGTATCCCACAACTTTGCTGAACTCAAATATTGGTTCTCATGCTACCTTTATTGATTCTGTTGGATTTTCTATGCATATGATCACATTAATTGCACATAATGTCAGCTTGAGCTGTTTCCTTGCAGTTGTTCCACCTGCTGCTATTTTTTCTTTGCATATGTCATTGGACAGGACTTTCAGTCCTGTGACCATGGACATCCTTGTCTTGTTTCTGATCTTAAAGGGAAGGCATTCAAAGGTTATCCATTATGAGTGCTGGTTTTTTCCTATAACTTTTATCAAGTTAGGGTAGCTTCCTTTTATTGTCTTCTGAGAGTATTCTTAGTACTCTTCTTAATGATAAATAGGTATTGACCTTTATCAGATACTTAAAAGGATATCTTGAAATGTGCAAGAGGACTAGGCCACAACCTGTTTATAGAGAATATCTAAGATGAATAGTGTCATAGAACAACAGGGATTCAGAAACCCAGTTTCCATTCTTGGCAATTTCACTAACCAACACTGGAAGCACAGAGATGCCACTTGACCTTTCTGAATTTTGGTGGCCGAATTTGTAGAGTGGGGAGAGTAAGAGAGGAATTGGTAAAAGGCCATGAAAATTGATTACATCGTATAATGTTGAATATACTAATTATCATGGTTTGAACATCACATATTGCACACAGGTATTGATATTCAATGCTGTACCCCTCAGATATGTACAACCAACTAAATTCCAATAAAAAATAAATAAACAATATAAGATCTTCCTACTTTTATCACAGATAGAAAGACATTCACCAAGGTCTCATGTAAGTTTTGAGTTTCTCTTTAGAAATGATTCTTCAGATGTAGATGTTGTTTTTAATACTTTTCATAATTAAATGTTGCTTTTCTTGTGTTCAACTGATGTTAAAATTGTCCCATCTTGGGGCTGGCCGGTTAGCTCAGTTGGTTTAGAGCTGGTATTATAACACAAAGGTCAAGGGTTCGGATCCCCATACTGGCCAGCCACCAAAAAAAAACTTGTCCTGTCTTAATATATTCTATGATTATCCAACTTTATCCAGTATCCAGTTCCTTCAGGATTAAGTCCAGACTACTTAACATGCCTTATAACTAGGCTGACCTTATAGTCTAGCATCCAAACTGGGACACTTTTGGGAATGAAAGAGATGCTATAATATTAGTGCAGGAACAATAGGTGTAAACTGTCCCAGGTAAGTCAGGATGTCTGCTCACCTTGCTTGTAGGCCCTTTGTTACCTGCCCGCCTCCCCACTGCACACTTGAAGCTCCACCCCCCAGAGTCTCCAGACCTGCCAGTTCCGCTCTCAATGCCTATCTCTACTCTGAATGCTGTCTGGGGACAGCCACTTTCTGTGCGCAGTTCTCCTCTGTGCCTCCATCACTCTGTGCTGTCATTGCCTGCTCACGTGTCTCTATGAGCTCAGACAGCTGTGACTCATACAGCCTGGGCGGGACATGTTTAAAGCTTGACTCAGTGGCAATCCCCTGCAGCATCTTCTTCCTCCCACCTTGCCCATTTCAGGTAATATCTCCAGCCAGCCAGAGTCTACCACAGTGGCTGACATATGAAATAAATGTTTATTTAAGGGAATTGAAGATGCTAGCTGGCCAGTGCAGAAAAGACTTTTGGAAATTTATAAATATGTTTCTTTTTAGATATCCATTGTAAGTAATTTTTAGTGTGATTATTCCTTATGACTTATTATGGACTTTTTTACACTCATTTACTTGTTCAGCATTTATCTGGACACTGCTGTGGACAACTGAAACCCCTGCCCTGTAGGAGCTTACATTCCAGTGCAGAAGATGAACAATGAACGTATAACAAACAATAGAATAAGCCAAGTACCCATAACTGCTCTAGTAAAAAATGAAGCTGGGGCAGGGGATATGATAGGATAGCGGGTGCTATTTCAGGAAGAGTGGTGTGAAGAGCCCCCCTAAGAAGACATTTGAGCAGACATGAGCCACATGAGAAGCTGGAGGAAGAGCCTACCAGGCCCAGGGCACAACAAGTGCAAAGGCCCAGAGATGGAGATTTACTGTGGGTTTGAGGAGCAGCAGGAGGCTGGGGAGGGGAGGGCAAACTTTGCATTTCATCCTGAGTATGAGAGAATGCCACCTGGGGATGAGGGGAGTGGCATGAGGTCACCTGCATATTAAAAGGAGAAAATTATGTTAAGTGAAACAGTCTAGGTGCAGAAAGAGAAATACCACATATCCTCACTCATAAGAGGAAGCTGAATTCATAAATAAACAAGAAAGTTAAAATAAAAAAAAAAAAAAAAAAAAAAAAAAAAAAAAAAGAAAGAGACAGAAAGAAAGAAAAATAGTCACAATAATACATCGAACTTTTAGAAGGAGAGAACAGAACTGTGGTTACTAGAAGTGGAAAGGGGAGGGGAAGGGGTAAAGGGAGGGGGTAGGTGAGAAATTAATGAGAAATTGGTTAATGGACACAAAAAATGATTATGTAATTGTAATGATGAATAAGCTAACTATCCTGATTTGACCATCACACATTGTACACAACTATTGATACTCAACTTTATACCCCACAAATATGTGTAATCAATAATGCTTCAATAAAAAATAAATTGGAAGAAAAAGGAGAACACATGGTGGGGACTACAGAAGAAGCAGGGAGGCTGGACGGGAGCTGCTGAGAAGCAAAGGGACATAGGATTTATTTTCAAGGTAAAGCTGATAAGATTTGCAAAAAAAAATCCAGTGTAGGCTCTGAGAGAAAATTCAGGAATAACTCCAGGGCAGGTTTGACTCATTGGAGTGAATGAGAAAGTTGGCATAAAAAGCCTTTAGACTGGGAGTAAGTGGCTGAGGCGATCATTCCCTAGTTCAGTTCCCTAAGGTGTGTGAGCAGCAGGGAGGCCAGGAGGTGGGCCCCATGAGAAAATGTTGAGTAGGTCGGGGAAGCAGGCCTGCAGAGCCTGGGGCCTGGCAGATGTGGGGGGAGTGGAGCACTCAGTTGGGTGTCCCAGGACCCTGCCCCTCTGGTCCCCTCCCAAAAGAGCCTCCAGAACTCCTAATTGGCATGATCTCTTTTTTTTTTTTTAATGTTTTATAACTTTAATTTTTCACTCATCAGTGTCTAAATACACTGCCTGTAATGTTTTCTTAGTTTATTAAATTTATTTATTTATTTTTTACTTGACTGGATTTTTTATTTCTTTGTCTCTTCATAATCCTAAGAAATACAAATATCTTTTCTCTTTAACTTCAGAGATCTTTGAAGTTGATGGAATTCTTTTTTATTATTATTATTTTAACATTTACTTGTACATGTTTGTGGGGTACAGTGTGCTGTTTCAATACATGCATATACTGTGATGGCCCTTGGCTCACTTGGGAGAGTGTGGTGCTGATAGCACCAAGGCCGCCGGTTTGGATCCTATGTAGGGATGGCCGGTTGGCTCACTGGCTGAGCGTGGTGCTGACAACACCAAGCCAAGGGTTGAGATCCCCTTACTGGTCATCTTAAAAAAAAAAAAAAATGCATATACTGCCCTGTGATTCGCTTAGGGTAGATAGCGTAGTTTTGTACCTGTTAGCCCTCGCCAACCCCCAACCTTCCTCCACTCCTGGCCTTTGGTAACCATTATTTTACTTTCTGCTTCTATGAGAACCACTTTTTTTTTTTTTTTGGATTCCACATATGAGTGAGAGCATGTGGTATTTGTCTTTCTGTACCTGACTTACTTCACTTAACATGACGGTTTCCAGCTCCATTCACGTTGCTGCAAATGATAGGGTATCATTTCTTTATATAGCTGAATAGTATTCCATTGTGTATATACAGTTTTTTTTTTATCCATTCTTCCATTGATGGGCATTTAGGTTGATTCCATCTTTTGCCTAATGTGAATAGAGTTACGATGAACATGGGGTGCAGGTGTCTTTTTGATGTATTGATTTCATTTCCTTTGGGTATATATACCCAGTACTGAGATAGCTGAGTCATAAGGTGGATCTATTTTCAGTTCTCTGAGGAGCCTCCATACTGTTTTCCACAGTGGATGTACCAATTTACATTCCCACCAACAACGCAAGATGGTTCCCTTTTCTCTGCATCCTCACCAGCATTTGTTATTTTTTGTCTTGTTGATAATAGCCATTCTAACTGGGGTAAGATGATATCTCATTGTGGTTTTAATTTGCATTTCCCTAATGATTAGTGATTTTGAGTAGTTTTTGATGTGCTCGTTAGCCATTTGTATGTCTTCTTTTGAGGAATGTCTGTTCAGGTCCTTTGAATTGGGTTATTTGGGTTTTTGCTGTTGAGTTGTTTGAGTTCCTTATATATTCTGGATATTAGCCCCCTTCTCTGGTGTGTAGTTTGCAAACACTTTCTCCCATTCTGTAGGTTGTTTCTTCACTTAATTGATGGTGTCCCTTGCTGTGCAGAAGCTTTTAAGTTTGCTGTAGTCCCATTTCTGGATTTTTGCTTTAGTTGCCTGTGCTTTGTAGTCTCATTCAAAAAAGTACTGCCAGGGCCAAACCATGGCTCACTTGAGAGAGTGTCATGCTGATAATACCAAGGCCACAGGTTCAGATTGCTATATAGAGATGGCTGGTTAGCTTACTTGGGAGAGCGTGTTGCTAACAACACCAAGTCAAGGGTTAAGATCCCCTTACTGGTCATCTTTTAAAAAACAAAACAAAACAAAACTGCCTACTCCCATTTTGTGTAGCATTTCCCCTATGTTTTCTTCTAGTAGTTTCATAGTTTTGAGTCTTAAATTTTTAAGTCTTCAATCCATTTTGAGTTGACTTTTGTGTATAGTGAGAGATAGGGGTCTAGTTTCAGTCTTTTGCATATGTATATCCAGTTTTCGTAGCACCATTTATTGAAGAAGTTGTCCTTTCCTCACTGTATATGCTTGGCACCTGTATCAAATATCAGTTGGCTATCAGTGTGTGGGTTTATTTCTGGTCTGTCTATTCTGTTCCATTGGTCTATTTGTCTGCTTTTATGCCAGTACCATGCTGTTTTGGTTATTATAGCTTTACAGTACATTTGTTTTTGGTTTTATTGCGGGGTTTTTGTTTGTTTGTTTGTTTTGGGGGGGCTGCCAGCTGGTAAGGTTTAGATCAAACTGTAGTATATTTTGAAGTCAGGAAGTGTGATGCCTTCAATTTTGTTCTTTTTATTCAAGATTGCTTTAGCTGTGTTGGCTGTTTTGTGGTTTTATGCAAACTTCACAATCATTTTTCTATTTCAGAATGTCATTGATAATGATGTGAAGTGAAGAATGTCATTGGTAATTTGATAGAGCTTGTGTTGAATGTGTAGATTGCTTTGGGTAATATGGACATTTTGATGATGTTAATTATTCTAACCCATGAACATGGGATATCTTTCCATTTGTGTATGTCCTCTTCAATTTTTTTCACCCATGTTTTAGTTTTCATTGTAGAGCTCTTTCACCTCCTAGATTAAACTGACTCCTAGGTATTTCATATTGTGGGTAGCTATTGAGAATGGGATTACTTTCTTGATTTCTTCTTCAGCTGTTTCATTATTGGTGCAGGAAGGCTATTTTTGTGTGTTTGTTAAGTTTGTATCCTGCCACTATAATGAATTTGTTTATTAGTTCTAGTAATTTTTTGGTGGAGTCTGTAGGGTTTTCTATGTATATGATCGTGTCATCTGCAAATAGGGATTCTTTGACTTCTTCCTTTCCAGTTTGGATGCTCTTCCTTGCTTTCTCTTGCCTTATTGTGCTGGCTAGAACTTCCAGTACTATGTTGAATAAAAGTGGGAAAAGTAGGATGGTAGGCATCCTTGTCTTGTTCCACATCTTAGAAGAAAAGCCTCCAGTTTTTGTTCATTCAGTATAATATTAGCTGTAGGTTTGTCATATATGGCCTTTAGTGTATTGAGGAGCATTTCTTCTATACCTAATTTGTTGACTGTTTTTTATCAAGAAGGTGTGTTGGATTTTATCAAATGCTTTTTCTGTATTTATTGAAATGATTATATGGTTCTTTTCCTTCATTCTGTTGATATGATGATCACATTTATTTACCTGCATATGTTGAACCATCCTTGCATCCCTTGGATGAATCCCACATGATCATGTTGAGTGATCCTTTTAATGTGTTGTTGGATTCTGTTTGCTAGTATTTTTTTAGGATCTTCACATCTGTGATCATTAGGGATATTGGTCTATAATTTTCTTTTTTTTTTTTTTTTTTGTTTGTCATTTTTTCGTGACCGGCACTCAGCCAGTGAGTGCACCGGTCACTCTTATACAGGATCCGAACCCGCGGCGGGAGCGTCGCCGCGCTCCCAGCGCAGCACTCTACCGAGTGCGCCACGGGCTCGGCCCGTATAATTTTCTTTTTTTGTTGTGTCTTTTTTCTGGTTTGGTATGAGGTTAATGTCAGCCTCATAGAATGAGTTTGGAAATATTCCCTCCTCTTCAATTTTTTGGAAGAGTATAAGAAGAATTGGTGTTAGTTATTCTTTAAATCCTTGGTAGAATTTGGCAGTGAAGCCACCTGGTTCTGGGGTTTTCTTTGTTGGGAGACTTTTTATTACTGCTTCAATCTCATTACTTGTTATTGGTCTGTTTAGGTTTTCTAGTTTTTCATGATTCAACCTTGGTAAATTGTATGTATCTAGGAATTTATCCATTTCTTTTAGGTTTTCCATTTTGTTCACCTATAGTTGTTCATAGTAATCTTTTATGATCTTTTGTATTTATGGTATCTGTTGTAATGTCTCCTTTCTCATTCTGTATTTTATTTATTTGAGTCTTCTCTTTTTTCTTTGTTAGTCTACCTAAGTTTTGTCATTTTGTTTATCATTTTGAAAAACAAACTCTTTGTTTTATTGATCTTTTGTATTGTATTTTAATCTCTAATTCATTTATTTCTGCTCTGATCTTTGTTATTTCTCCACCACCACCACCACCCCACCCCCCCGTGCCATGATCTCTGTTCTTTCTCTCCTTGTACTGATTTTGGGTTTGGTTTGTTCTTGTCTTTCCAGCTCCTTGAGATATAATGTTAGGTTGTTTATTTGAAGTCTTCTTTTTTGATGTAGGCATTTATTGCTATAAACTTCCCTCTTAGAACTGCTTTTGCTGTATCCCATAAGTTCTGGTATGTTGTGTTTTCATTTTCATTTGTCTCCAGGAAGTTGGCATGATCTTTTGATTTACTTATAACCATCAAGAGACCACTTTCAATTTCAATAATATCAGTAGAAACATAAACAGGATGTTAATTCATTTATTTATTTAACATTCCTATGAATATAGTCATTTGCCCTGAAGGATATGAAAAATAATTTCTAATTTTTTTAAATCTGAAGATAATCCCAGTGCTGGGGACAAGACTAACTTAAGTGTTACATTGTATGCCATTTTAGGCTTTATGGCACACAGTGATATTTTGGAGTATATGATTTGGCCTGGGGTATAGTTGTTGCTCCTGTTTAATATTCACTCCACTGTATGTCTTTGATCTCTGCCCTTGGAACTGGCCTCCCAGGGTAAATGAGATCTTTAATCTGAAAGGAGATTTTTAATTTGATGAATGTATATTCTGCAAACAATCATAAATTGTCATTTAGGATATTTGGTTTGTTTGTTGTTTTCTAAACTGTGCTAGCCCTTTTAAATAAGAAATGTTTCTTTTATACCAAAAATTAGAAGAAAATAAATCACTTAGAAAACATTAAATGCTGAACTAAAATTCATCCCATGTAGAGCAGCCCCATCTGTCTGTCTGTCTGTCTATCTTGAGAGACAGAGAGAAAGATGAATTTACAAGTGGGCTTGCAAAATCTGGGGTGCTTGCTGTTTCTGGTAGCATGGTATTGAGAATTCCACTGAGGAAACTCTTCTTGGCATTTATATGTTCAGGGAATATTTGTTGCTTCACTTAACAAATGTCTATTGTGTCTTGCTCTGTGCCAGGCACTGCCCCAGCCCCTGAGATAACTCTTACACCAGGAAACAAGAGAGACTTATTCCTTGCTTTCATTCTTGCAGAGGAAAGAAAACGTTGAGCCAGCTATTTACAAAGTTACTTAATTACTGGCACACGTACTTGGAGGTCCTCTTAACTGGACATTAGTCACAAGACTTCCATAGGTGACACTTGGCCTCAAGTTACTCAGAAGGGTATGCATCAGGGTCCTCAAGTGGTCCACACAGCAGCCAGGGAATTGTCTTCACTCCTAATCCGCACAAGTGACCACTTGGGCACAAGGGAATGAGGTACATATTGGTCAGAAAAGGGTTCTCCTTGGTGTAGAAGCTCTGTGCCCCATAGGAGCCAGTATTCCCTATGACAGCCTGATGGGTGCAGCTTCTAGCCTCCTCACAAGGATGAGCCCAGTTATAAGAATCACTGCTCTAAAGAAGCTCAAAGCTATGGTAAACCCACCAGGAGTTTATAGGTACTCTCAGTCTAGATGCAGTTTACCAGTGGGAGGTTATCTTTACCATATCAAAATTCCAGGAAACAGGGCCGGCCTGTGGCTCACTTGGGAGAGTGTGGTGCTGATAACACCAAGGCCACAGGTTTGGGTCCCTGTATAGGGATAGCCAGTTAGCTCACTTGGGAGAGCGTGGTGCTGACAACACCAAGTCAAGGGTTAAGATCCCCTTACTGGTCATCTTTTAAAAGAAAAGAAAAGATTCCAGGAAACCGAGCTAGAAATTAACTTCAGGTCAATGTGTCCTTAGAGAAGGAGAAAGAGTTGTGTTTGCCCTTTATTTATAATTGTTTTTGTCCTAAGTGCTGCAAAGGAGAAGTACAGGGTGTAAAGAGTGTTTATGACTGAGGAGCTGATGCTCTGTGGTCCCTTCATTCCTTACCCAGCAAATATTCAGTGGTTTCAACATAAACACAGGATGCTGATGCCCTCCTCTTTATTTTGCAGATCAGTCATCATGGAGAACCTTGGTTGCTGGATGCTGGTCCTCTTTGTGGCCACATGGAGTGACATAGGCCTCTGCAAGAAGCGACCCAAGCCTGGAGGATGGAACACTGGGGGGAGCCGATACCCGGGCCAGGGCAGCCCTGGAGGCAACCGCTACCCACCCCAGGGTGGTGGTGGCTGGGGGCAGCCTCACGGTGGCGGCTGGGGGCAGCCCCATGGTGGTGGCTGGGGACAACCCCATGGTGGCGGCTGGGGACAGCCTCATGGTGGTGGTGGCTGGGGTCAAGGAGGTGGCACCCACAGTCAATGGGGAAAGCCCAGTAAGCCAAAAACCAACCTGAAGCAGATGGCAGGCGCTGCCGCAGCTGGGGCAGTGGTGGGAGGCCTCGGCGGCTATATGCTGGGGAGTGCCATGAGCAGGCCCCTCATACATTTTGGCAATGACTATGAGGACCGTTACTATCGTGAAAACATGTACCGTTACCCCAACCAAGTGTACTACAGGCCGGTGGATCAGTACAGCAACCAGAACAACTTCGTGCATGACTGCGTCAACATCACGGTCAAGCAGCACACAGTCACCACCACCACCAAAGGGGAGAACTTCACCGAGACCGATATTAAGATAATGGAGCGTGTGGTTGAGCAGATGTGTATCACCCAGTACCAGAAGGAGCAGCAGGCTTATTACCAGAGAGGCTCAAGCCTGGCCCTCCTCTCCTCCCCGCCTGTGATCCTCCTCATCTCCTTCCTCATCTTCCTGATAGTGGGATGAGGCACGTCTTCCTGTTTCACCATCTTTTTCATCTTTTTCCAGGTTGGGGAGGGGGTGTCCACCTGCAGCCCTTTCAGCAGTGGCGTCTCATTCTTGCTTCTCCTTGTCCCCCATAGGCTAACACCCTTGACACTGATGGGCACTGGGAAATGTAGAGTAGACCTGGGATGCTGTTTATTCAGGCCCCCTTTGATTGAGTCCTTCACAGGCCCATGCTAGTGCTGGCCCAGGAAAAATATAACAGCAAATAATCCCTGGTTATTCTAGGCTTATTTTTAGTCTACTATAACAGGTTGAGGCTAAAACATCTCAAAACAGCCCTCAGATACCTTTGCCTGAATACCTCTAGCTCCTTCAGCAGCCAGGACTCAGCATACCAGTGCCCCAACTTAGCAGTGGTTTTATAGCAATTTAGAGAAATTTTCTCATCCGTTTTAAGACAACCTGACAGCACTTCTGCCAAGTTTGGAAGGAGGCCGCATGGTACTCACTCAAAAAAAAAAAAAGCAAACACGAGAAATCCTTAGCTCTCGGGCCACAGGCTTCGCCCACTGGAGCATGTGCTGTGTCCACAGAGACTGTGGCAGCCCTTGGCCTTTTGCAGTGCGGGCTGCACAGAGGCTGTTGCATCAAGAGTAAATACTGTGCAACACAAGACCACTGGCCAGAGGACATTTTCACAGGGAATGAACATTACTGTAACATAAGTGAAAATCTTCTGGGACTGAAAAATCTAACATCTGGGAGTGGTACCCTGAGAGACACCTCCCATTTTGGATGATTAAAGCACCTACATGTGGCATTCCTTTTGTTAGTAACATAAACTCTAGATATTTAAGGCGGCAAAAATTAGATTACCTTCTACACACTGAAAGCAAATCTCCTTTGTTCATTTACTTGGAAACCAAAATGATTTTAATGTTGTTTGGGTGAAACCAGAAGACTTTAACATAGAGGAAAGCTGCAGTTGTCCAAGCACAGTCGTCACAGAGGATCACGTAATGAAGAAAATGGTTAGTGTGCAAAGAAAAGAAATGCTTCCATTCCTTCATTTCTGGCTCATAATTGTCAAAAACCAGAATTAGGTCAAGTCCTTAGTTTTTGTAATTGGCTTTTGAATTAAAGAGTAGGAAGACAATCTAAAAAATACGTTGGAGATGATAGAAATATGATCTACTTATAGTAGAAAAGGAAATTCTGTTAATGTCATTTAAGTAAGGTAAAATTACTCCCTGAATTGTTCAACATTGTCACCTAGCAGATACATATTACTGTTCTGCAATGTCATTGGTTTGCATTGTGTGGGTATTCTATGTAAAAAAAAAAAAATACGTATATATAAAATATATATTGCTTTTGACAAACTTAGAAGTTTCTTTTAGAGCAGTTTAATAACTGAAGTATCTAATGCATTAATTGTTTTGTAAGGTACTAAATACCTAATTTGTGGGAAACCCTTTTGCATGGAACTTAGGCTTACAATGTGCACTGAATAGTTTTGTATAAGAACCCAAACTGGACACCGTTAACTGGTCTTTGAAATGTGCATGTACTTTATATTTTCTATATTTATAACTTTGCATGTACTTGTTTTGTTGTACACAAAATTTGTAAATGTTTACTATCTGACTGAAATTAAAGAAGCTAAGATGAACATCATCTCTGGAGTTGGCTGCTGTAGTCTCTGGAGCTCACCCTGTGTGGGCAGGGTCACTTGGGGGGTTAATCTGAGCCTAGAGGCACTTTCAGTTCTCACTCCGCGAGTGGTGGCCAATGTTCCGTGTACCTGCTCCTGATCCTGCCTCAGTCATGTACCGGTTTATTCTGCTGCATTTTCACTTTTTCCACAAGTATCTAAGTGTGCTTAGCACTGGGTAAACAGCAAAGGCACTATTGCGTCAGGAGGAACCCAGTCTTCACACTCTGGAAGCTTTTTTCTGCCCTGGATTTAGAAATAGATTTTCTTGATTGAAATGAACAGGCTCTAAAGTACCTACTCTATGCCCACCTACCTCAGGCTCTAAAATATTCTTGGGTCCTGTGAGCCCCAGTGACAATCACTCTCAGATTCAACGCCTTTGGTCCAAAGGCCACTTTAATTTGTCCCAATCTTTCAGTTCATTCTGCACATTTCCTGCCTTCTCGAATGTGAGGCACCAGAGCTGGAATGCTCTTGGTTATCCTTGGCAGAGGTTTTCTTCTGCAACTAGACTTTGCTAAAGGCAGGAAGTAATCACAAGAAGTGACAGTAACTGACATGATAATATTAATACTTTAGCAAATGCCTGTGTTGTAAATGGGGGAGTAAGTTCCCATGGTGGGATCTTTAAGGAACACTCCAACATGGCTGGGGAAATCACAATCAAGAGAGGCATATGAAATTAAAGGACCCACAGGTCCTAGAGACAGGAGGTGCAACACACCACGCAGCGTGCCATATGGGAGCAGTTCCCAGGGAGTGGGGTGAACCCAGCAGGTGGGAGGCAAGAGAGAGAAGACCCCTGGGAAAGTGCCTTTACTGGGGATCAGGGTGAAGTACACAAGCAAAAGCATGAGGGGAGAGTTTCAAGATGGCGGCGGCTGCGGCGGCTGGCGCGGAGTAGCTGAGGTGGAAAAGGTGGCCACTGGGCCTCAGGCAGCCGGGAAACTTGTGGACCTTCCTCTGGCCATCTCTTAAGGGAGGACTGCTGCTGCTGGCCGGTCGTGGGGGCTCAACGCCACTTTGCCCCCGGCAGGAGAGGCTGCCTCACTTACAGGCAACAGCTTTGAAGTGTGGAGCAGGAAAAGAACTGATTCTTAGCTGCAAAAGTGAGTCTTGAAACAGGGAACACGGCGCCAGGGTTGCTGTGGATGCAGCCAGGATCCCGGAGACCGGGGCCGCGCTGAAGAAGGCGGCCAGCTGCCCTATTCAGGATTTGAGGTTTCAGGCCGGCATTAAAGAAGACTCCTGGGAGCGCCCGAGCGGCGCCGCGACTGAACAGCCCGAGGCGGCAGCGCCGAGAACACGGAAGGCAACAAACCAGAGACAGAGCGAGCGCCCGACCTGGCACAGCACTGTGAGTGATCCCTGGCACAGCTCTGTTCGGGGGGTGAATGCCCACGCGGCTTACGCCTGCACCACCAGGCCACTCACTGCCCCGGTACTGCCTCCATTTTCCCAGGTGCGGGCAGCTCCGCCCTGCTGACCATCACTGAGCCCATTTGCTTGGCCTGGCGCGGGGCTTTCCGGACCCTGCAGGCCGACCTCCTCTCCCACTCCCTCCGCGGTTCTCTGGCAGGACTGGGGGTGTGGGGCGTCCCGACCAGTTTTGGGAGGGCTAGGAAGTACAGGCGGGCCGACTGTCACTCCACCACACCCTGGACTCCGGCCCCGGTAAACTTCCTGTTACTGGGAGGCAGATACCATCTCTGCGACCACCAGTTTGGAAAAAAGCCTAACGAATTTCTGGTTGGGAATAGTGTGTGGTAGGAGAGTTCCCAGGTCCGCTTGAACCTGCCGGAGAGCAGGCTGCAGGCGGGCACTAGACTCGGTTTATACCGGGGGGATACAAAGGTGAACAAGACCCGAGAAAGATCTACACAGTGCTACAAAGGCACCCAGAGAGACCGGTCGTCTGTGCCTAGCAGAAACCTGGTAGACTTCCTGGGCGAGGTGGTGCTGAGCAGGGTCTTGAAGGCCCAGCTGATAGACGAGGGGTGCAGAAGACACGCCCCAGCCCAGCACAGTGTGCACAGAGGGGGGAGACGTGCGGCCAGGGAGGCGGAGACTCGACAGAAACCACACACCCGGTGGGGTCGCCACTGCACGATCTAACAGCCTGGGCCAGAGCACACGGAACGGGGAGAAGTCCTGTACAGAAAGTGAAAGCTCAACAGAGATCACACACCCTGTGGTACGTGATCCACCAGCCCAGCAGAGTACAAGCTGACCAGAAAGGTGGATCCCCGGAGAAGCCCAAGACCCGAGGCAACCACACACACAAGACACTAGAGGCCAACTGAGCAGTCACGGCGGGAGCCATACCAAATTGGCAACCACAGCAACATCCTAGTTAGCCATTAGTCTTAAACCGGTGGACTCTGAAACCCCCTGCAACAATGAATAAACACCAAAAAAAAGACACCAGAAATACAAAAAATCAAGAAAGTACACCACCAAAAGTTAATAAATCTCATACTCTAGATCCTATAGAACAAGAAGCCCTTGAAATAACTGACAAGGAATTTCGAGTGATAATTCTAAGGAAACTGAATGAAATACAAGAAAACTCAGCTAGACATCATGATGAAATGAGGAAAAGTATACAGGATCTGAAAGAGGAAATATACAAGGAAATCAATGTCCTGAAAAAAAAATGTAGCAGAACTTGCTGAACTGAAGAAGTTATTCAGCGAAATAAAAAACACAACGGAGAGTTTAACCAGCAGGCTTGTCGAAGTTGAAGAGAAAACCTCTGAACTTGAAGATGGGCTGTTTGAAATAACACAAGCAGACAAAAAGAAAGAAAAAAGAATCAAGGACATGGAAGAAAATCTGAGAGAGATATCAGACAACCTCAAGCGCTCAAATATCCGAGTCATGGGTATTCCAGAAGGGGAGGAAAATGGAGATTCCATTGAAAACATATTCAAAAAAATAGTGGCAGAAAACTTCCCAGGTATAGGAAAAATCACAGATCTTCAGATCCAGGAAGCTCAACGATCTCCAAACGTATTCAACCCAAAAAGGCCTTCTCCAAGACATGTCATAGTCAAATTGGCAAAACTCAGAGACAAAGAGAGAATCTTAAAAGCTGCAAGAGAGAAGCGTCAAATCACCTATAAGGGAGCCCCAATCAGGTTAACATCAGACTTTTCATCACAAACCCTAAAAGCTAGAAAGGAATGGGATGATATTTTCAAAATACTAAAAGACAAAGATTGCCAGCCAAGAATACTCTACCCTGCAAGGCTATCCTTCCGGAATGAGGGGCAAATAGTATATTTCTCAGACAAACAAAAACTGCGGGAGTTCACTACCACAAGACCACCCTTACAAGAAATCCTCAAGGGAGTACTGGGTTTGGTTCCTGAAAAATAACTACCACTGCCATAAAAACCTAAGAAAAATCTAAACCCGCTAGTACAATAAAAATGGCATTCAGGAAGAGAAAACAAGCTAACAAAAACACTATCTACAACCTAAGGAACCAACAAACAAAGAAACCAAACAGTAAATCAGAAAGCAAGGAACAAAAGACACCTAAGACAACCAAACAACCAATAAAATGCTAGGAATAAATCAACACCTTTCAATAACAACTCTTAATGTTAAAGGCTTAAATTCCCCAATTAAAAGACACAGACTGGCTGACTGGATCAAAAAGCAGGACCCAACTATATGCTGCCTACAAGAGACCCACCTCACCCATAAAGATTCACACAGACTAAGAGTGAAAGGATGGAAAAAGATTTACCATGCAAACAGAAAAGAAAAACGAGCTGGAGTAGCTATTCTTATATCTGACAAAATAGACTTTAAACTAAAAACCATAAAAAGAGACAATGAGGGACACTACTTAATGATAAAAGGACTGATCCATCAAGAAGACATAACAATCATAAATATGTACGCACCCAATGTTGGAGCAGCCAGATTTATAAAACAAACTCTATTAGACCTAAAGAAGGAAATAGACACTAATACCATAATAGCAGGGGACCTGAACACTCCACTGTCAATATTAGACAGATCATCTAGGCAAAGAATCAGTAGAGAAACACAAGATCTAAACAAGACTCTAGACAAATTGGAATTGGCAGATATCTACAGAACATTCCACCCAACAACCTCAGAATATTCATTCTTCTCAGCAGCACATGGATCATTCTCCAGGATAGATCACATATTAGGTCACAAATCAAGTCTCAGTAAATTCAAAAAAATTGGAATTATCCCATGTATCTTCTCAGACCACAATGGATTAAAACTAGAAATTAATAACAAACAAAACTCTGGAAACTATACAAACACATGGAAATTAAACAGCATTCTACTTAATGACATATGGGTCCAAGAAGAAATCAAGCAGGAAATCAAAAAGTTTATTGAAACTAATGAAAACAATGATACATCATACCAAAACCTGTGGGATACTGCAAAAGCAGTATTGCGGGGAAAATTTATTGCATTAAATGCTCACTTCAGAAGAATGGAAAGATGGCAAGTGAACAACCTAACACTTCACCTTAAAGAACTAGAAAAACAAGAACAATCCAATCCTAAAGTTAGCAGACGGAAAGAAATCATTAAGATCAGAGCAGAACTGAACGAAATTGAAAACCAAAAAACAATTCAAAAGATCAACGAATCAAAAAGTTGGTTTTTTGAAAAGATAAATAAAATTGACAAACCATTAGCATGGCTAACAAAAAAAAGAAGAGAGAAGACTCAAATAACAAAAATTAGAAATGAAAAAGGCGATATTACAACTGATTCATCTGAAATACAAGGAATCATTCGAGACTACTATAAACAACTGTACGCCAACAAATTTGAAAATCTGGAGGAAATGGATAAATTTCTGGACACACACAAGCTCCCAAAACTGAACCGTGAAGACGTAGAAAATCTGAACAGACCAATAACAATAAAGGAGATTGAAGCTGTTATCAGAAGGCTCCCAACAAAGAAAAGCCCAGGACCAGATGGATTCACAGCAGAATTTTACCAAACATTCAAAGAGGAATTGACACCGATTCTTTACAAACTATTCCAAAAGATTGAAACGGACGCAAATCTCCCAAACTCATTCTATGAAGCAAACATCATCCTGATACCAAAACCAGGTAAAGATATAACCAAAAAAGAAAACTACAGGCCGATATCCTTGATGAATATAGATGCAAAAATCCTCACTAAAATACTAGCAAACAGAATACAGCAACACATACGAAAAATTATTCATCACGATCAAGTGGGATTCATCCCAGGGATGCAAGGTTGGTTCAACATACGCAAATCAATAAATGTGATACACCATATTAATAAACTCAAACACAAGGACCATATGATCATCTCTATAGATGCTGAAAAAGCATTTGATAAAGTTCAGCACTCATTCATGACAAAGACCCTCTATAAGTTAGGTATAGAGGGAAAGTATCTCAACATAATTAAAGCCATATATGACAAACCCACTGCCAATATCATCCTGAATGGGGAAAAGCTGAAAGCTTTTCCTTTAAGAACAGGCACTAGACAAGGATGCCCACTCTCACCACTCCTATTCAACATAGTGTTGGAAGTACTAGCCAGAGCAATCAGAGAAGAGAAGGAAATAAAGGGCATCCAGATTGGAAAAGATGAAGTCAAACTGTCCCTGTTTGCAGATGACATGATCCTGTATATCGAACAGCCTAAAACCTCTACAAAAAAACTGCTGGAATTGATAAATGATTTCAGCACAGTAGCAGGATACAAAATCAACACACAAAAATCAGTAGCATTTCTTTTCTCCAATAGTGAACATGCAGAAGGAGAAATCAAGAAAGCCTGCCCATTTACAATAGCCACCAAAAAAATAAAATACTTAGGAATTGAGTTAACCAAGGAGGTGAAAAATCTCTATAATGAGAACTACAAACCACTGCTGAGAGAAATTAGAGAGGATACAAGAAGATGGAAAGATATTCCATGCTCTTGGATTGGAAGAATCAACATAGTGAAAATGTCCATACTACCCAAAGTGATATACAAATTCAATGCAATCCCCATCAAAATTCCAAAGACATTTTTCTCAGAAATGGAAAAAACTATTCAGACATTTATATGGAACAATAAAAGACCACGAATAGCCAAAGCAATGCTCAGCAAAAAAAATAAAGCTGGAGGCATAACACTACCTGACTTTAAGCTATACTACAAAGCTATAATAACCAAAACAGTATGGTACTGGCATAAAAACAGACACACTGACCAATGGAATAGAATAGAGAATCCAGAAATCAACCCACACACTTACTGCCATCTGATCTTTGACAAAGGCACCAAACCTATTCACTGGGGAAGGGACTGCCTCTTCAGCAAGTGGTGCTGGGATAACTGGATATCCATATGCAGGAGAATGAAACTAGATCCATACCTCTCACCGTATACTAAAATCAACTCAAAATGGATTAAGGATTTAAATATACACCCTGAGACAATAAAACTTCTTAAAGAAAACATAGGGGAAACACTTCAGGAAATAGGACTGGGCACAGACTTCATGAATACGACCCCAAAAGCACGGGCAACCAAAGGAAAAATAAACAAATGGGATTATATCAAACTAAAAAGCTTCTGCACAGCAAAAGAAACAATTAAAAGAGTTAAAAGACAACCAACAGAGTGGGAGAAAATATTTGCAAAATATACATCTGACAAAGGATTAATATCCAGAATATATAAGGAACTCAAACAACTTTACAAGAAGAAAACAAGCAACCCAATTAAAAAATGGGCAAAAGAGCTAAGTAGGCATTTCTCTAAGGAAGATATACAATTGGCCAACAGACATATGAAAAAATGCTCAACATCACTCAGCATCCGGGAAATGCAAATCAAAACCACATTGAGATACCATCTAACCCCAGTTAGGATGGCTAAAATCCAAAAGACTATGAACGATAAATGCTGGCGAGGCTGCGGAGAAAAAGGAACTCTCATACATTGTTGGTGGGACTGCAAAATGGTGCAGCCTCTATGGAAAATGGTATGGAGGTTCCTTAAACAATTGCAAATAGATCTACCATATGACCCAGCCATCCCACTGTTGGGAATATACCCAGAGGAATGGAAATCATCAAGTCGAAGGTATACCTGTTCCCCAATGTTCATCGCAGCACTCTTTACAATAGCCAAGAGTTGGAACCAGCCCAAATGCCCATCATCAGATGAGTGGATACGGAAAATGTGGTACATCTACACAATGGAATACTACTCAGCTATAAAAACGAATGAAATACTGCCATTTGCAACAACATGGATGGACCTTGAGAGAATTATATTAAGTGAAACAAGTCAGGCACAGAAAGAGAAATACCACATGTTCTCACTTATTGGAGGGAGCTAAAAATTAATATATAAATTCACACACACACATACACACATACACACACAAACCGGGGGGCGGGGAGGAAGAAGATATAACAACCACAATTATTTGAAGTTGATACAACAAACAAACAGAAAGGACATTGTTGGGGGGGAGGGGGGGAGGGAGAAGGGAGGGAGGTTTTGGTGATGGGGAGCATTAATCAGCTACAATGTATATCGACAAAATAAAATTTAAAAAAAAAAAAAAAAAAAAAAAGCATGAGGGAATCTCAATGGTACATTTGAATGTTACTAGATAACAGGGGAGGGCAGGAAGGGGAACTTGAGGCAGGGACCAGACTTATCAAACAGTGCACCTGGTCGCCTGGGCAGGGTGCTCACAAGCTGTTTGTGAGCATGTTTAGACATCAGGAAAATACGAAGTTTTTAAAATTTACAATACAACACCAATATCCTGCAGTGAGCAAAGGATCAACTTTGTATTAAAGATGGAAAGATAGAAATCAACACCTTGAAACCCCATTATTAACAAAACTACGAAAACAAAATGATATATACAAATTCTCAGAAGAATTACTCATTTATAAATGGACTTCAAAGTTGATCCTTAACATAAAAATTTCTAGAGCTATTTTCACTCAAATTTTTGCCATTTTCCTATTTAAAAGTAAACTCTTTATTAATATGCCAATCATAATTTCTCAAAAATAGCCCACTGAGAAGACTTAAGTTATTCAAAGCATAGGTATTTGTAGGGCCAGAGTGAATAATATTCACCTGTATCTTCCCCAGACCCTCGTGTTTTCTTCCTGTTACTTCCAACTCCTGTGAGCCGTGCAAAAGGAATTTTTACATTAAATAAATAAAAATTTTAAATGACTGACATAAACGTAACTGAATCAAACCTCCACAAAGTGCCTCCTTTGTCTCCCCTCCTTGTCCTCTGCCCTTGGAGGGAAATTTGGGTCTGTCCTGCTTCCCAACTCTGGAAACTTTTCCAAGGCTCAGGGCCTGATCTTGACAACTGACCTGAGCATTCTATGATTCATTTCCATCCTTTGACCCGTCCTGTGAGTCCTACCCATGTTCCTCAGGGAAGTCACTCCTGGTCCACACACTTCACCTGTGTGTCTGTAGAACTGTCCCTCCCTTCCTGACCTAGAGCAGGGCTCCTTAAACTTAATGTGCACACAAATCTTCAGGTCTCAACACCTAGGCCTGGGAGGGGCCCTAGATTCTACATTCTAGCAAGCTCCTAGATGATTCTGTGCTGCTCCTGTGACAAGGCTCCGCTGGGTCTCACGTCGGGGCCTGTGTCAGAAACTCCTGGAGGGCTTGTTAACAGATAGCTGGGCCCCACCCCCAGATTTCTGATTCCTGAGTACTGGGGTGGGGCCCCAGAATTTGCATTTCTAACAAATTCCCAGGTGATACTATGCTGCTGGCGTAGAGATTACACATGGAAATCGCTGCTCTACAGGAAGATGCAAAAGAAATGGAAGGCTGCCCCAAGCCCTGATACTCTCTGCTGTAAGAGACCAAACAACTGCCTGGGAAATAAGAACCTGGGAATTCTCCCTGGAAGGAGGAAAGAGCTGGAAGCTCTAGGGGTGAATGACAATAAGAGTGTAAGTGAGACAGGATAAGGCTAAACTTGTGAACCAAACCGACTCCATTTTCCCAGCAGAGGACATCTTGTCACTTTTCCATTCCTCAGTCATGAGACTCCCAGGGTGCATGATTACCCCATGGCCCTGATAAAAGTAACTGAAAGAGATCAGTTGGGTACAACCACCCTGATAAAATAAACTGAGATAAGAGTAGAACAGTTATTTACTGAGTTATGAAAACTCTTCCCCAACTTTAACCCAACTCCTGCATGCATATGAAGCTTCAAGGTGACCACTACAACCCTCCTGGGGTAGAAATTATGAGAAATACCACCATCTTGGACCTGCTGAGCAGATGCAAAGACCAAAGCCCTAACTGAGCATGCACCCATCATGCAACCAGGAAGACAAGAATAGATGACCTCCAGAGGCACAGAATGGTGATGCTGGCCTGTATCCCTTGTGCCCTTGCTCTATAAAGGACCCTGAACAGCCCCTCCACTTTGGGAGCTAGTTTCCCTATAGCTGCCTCCCTTATGCATAAGTCTATCTCCTCTTTCAATAAAGTGTTGCTTGGTTTACTGCTGGGTGCATTGTTCATTTCTATGACTTTGGGACCCAAGGACCTAATTTGGTAACATAAAGAGGTGATTAACTCCTGGTGTCTGAAAATCATGAAGCACAGTTGAGTCCTGATGCCCACCATTAGTGAGAGATTTAACTAAACCTGGGATAGTAGCCAGACCACTACAGCAGCACTTCTTAGACTCAGATGTATGCACAAATCACCTGAGATCTTGTTAGAATGCAGGTCAGAGACTGCAGGTCTGAGGTGGGCTTGGAGATAACTACAGCTCTACAAGCTCCCAGGTAATGTGATGCTGTTGGTCCAAGGAACACAGTCTGAGAAACAGGGACCTAGAGGCCCAAGTCATCTTGGAGAGCTCTTCTAAACCTGGACAAGAGTTTGGGGAGTCACTGGGGGCTCAGGAGGCTGGTAAAGGAGTCTTCACCTTCTCTTGCTTTAGCTCTAATGGCTGCCTCTCCTGCCTCTTTAGCCTGGGCTCAGTCAACAGAGTTGACCCAGGTTTGTAACTTATCTCAGAGCCACACATAGTCTATTCCCTGGAGGAACACGCTCTGAGGAAGTCTCAAACCCTCTACTGCAATGACTTCACCCCAGCGCTTTCATTTCCTTGAACCTCCAACAAACTTGCTTGTTCTACAGAAATTGCCCTTGATTTCCAAGATAAGAGGATGAGGAAGGTGACATTTTCACCTATGGGGCTTCTACAAGATGGATATGGGCCTTGTGGGACTCAAGGTAGCACATGTGAGGTGTATATAGTAGCTTGCTCATCAGGCTTAGATTAGATTCAGAATTTTTAGAATTATGCTGAGGAATTCTCAGGGGCAACCCCTTCAAAACCAAAGACCTGTGGAGAAAGACCTCTAGTCTTGCATGCACCCGGAAACCTGTGGCTGATTCCTATAGTGGCTGCTTCTGGGTGCAGCATGTCCTGATGCTTTGACAGCCAAAGGGGCAGGGAGTTAGGCCTCTGAGGTCTGTTACTGTCCCATGCAGCCCAGGCCATGGTGCTCCCTTTGCCCAAGGCCCTGGCTTCTCTCCATAGTCCTGAGACCCAGGAACTGGGACCCCTACCCTCACTGTGTGCTTTAAAGTGTCCCCCAGTCCTTCAATCAGAAGCCCCTCTTGCTAGACCCCATTCCAGGTACCTGAGATGTCAGAATTCTTGCCCAAACAGCCCTAAGCCAACTTTCAGGGCTTGTATCTGTCCATCTTCCCACAGGAGGACCACACCACAGGTATACTCACCTCAGTGTGCAAGAAGTAGCCACAGTGTAGCTGTTGGGGCAGGGTACTATGGAGAGAGCTTGGACGTGTGAGCCCGGATGTCCACACCCGTGAATGTGAGGCACCCACAGATGCAGGATGGATTCAGGTGGGAAGTGAAGGGGTGGGCCATGGGCTGGCAGCTTCCCTTTGGACTCTTCCTCCAGGCACTGAAAATATTAGAAGCAGTCCTGCCCCCAAGCTTCCCGGAGAAAGCAGTGACTTAATTTTGTAATTAAGTCATTATTTTTTACAAACATCCCCAAATCATGAAAGTATTTTCAGTTCTCCACAAGGCCAGGACTGACTATGTCAGGTTTGGGCTCACCCCCTCCCAAGGCACCTCCAGCCCCTAGACGTCAACAGACTCACAGTGGCGCCTCCCAGGCCACTCACCACCCAGGGCAGATGCTCCTCACCGTCTTCTCAGGGCCTCACACCCAATTAGTCCAAATACACTCATGTTTCCAAGCACCTTTTCGATGAACTTCTAGAAAGTGGCCTGTGCTGTGGAAATTTCTTGTAGCATGTTTTCAAATTTGTAGGATCCCACCAGTCAAGTGACAACAGTCTTCTTGCTTCCACCAGAGACTCTGCTAACAACCTCTTCTAAGATCTGACCCTCAGAGCCACTGGTAGTTCGTCAATTCAATTAAAAAAATTATAGTGAGCCACAATTTAAAACATGTTTAAAATTATACTGCTATCAAGCAATAAAATGCTAGACAACAACTATAAATTATGCTTTAGAAGAATTGTTCATTACACCAGGAAATGTGCATAATATAATTTTAAGTGAAAATCAGAGTGTGGACCTATAATGGCAGTATATCCATTTTTTAGAAAACAAAGAAATAAAATATACAAATTCACAGAAAAGAATACTAGAAATATATAGGCCTTGTTTCTATTGCTTATAACAAAATACGCGGAACTGGGTAATTTGTAAAGAAGATGGAATTTATTGCTTAATTTCTGAGGCTGGGAAGGCCACCAGGGTGCTTGTGGTGGGGGGCCCTATTCTCTAATTGTCCCAGCAAATGTGCCTCTTTCCTCTCTTCTTCTCCAAGGAAAAATTCATTATCTTAATTTTTGTGATGGGTAAAGATATCAGTCTTCAGTAACACCATTCCTTAGCACCCTTATTCGACCTATTCTCTTCATAAAATCTTACAGGACCCCACTTTCATTGACTTCCTTGCTGATTATACCATCTATATGGTTTCCTAGGGCTGCCATAAGCAAGTACCACAGGCTAGGTGGCTTAAACAACAGAAATTTATTCCCTCACAGATCTGGAGGCTGGAAGTCCAAGGTCAAGGTGTCAGCATGGTGGTTTCTTCTGAGGCTTCTCCCCTTGGCTTGTAGATGGACGTCTTCTCACTGTGTCTTCACAAGGTCTTCCCTCTGAGTGCATCTGTGTCCTAATTTTTCTTATAAGGACACCAGTCTTATTGGATTAGAACCCACCCTGATCATCTCATTTTTACTTAATTACCGTTTCAAAGACCCTATCTCCAAATACAGTCACATTCTGAGGCACTGGGGGTTAGGACTTTAACATACAAATTTTGTGGGGACCCAATTCAACCCATAACAGCATCTTTCTAGAAGCGTCATAGTAGTGTGTCTGGTCACTCTCAACACAGCACAAAGGCATCCCCAGGATTTGTGGGGACCCCGCATTTGCACATTGCCCCAGGCTTCTCATAGATAAGATACCATCATCTGTACCGCTCAGTGCTCTTGCACAGACTGGGTCACTGCCTGACATTCACCTTAGGATTGCCAAGGATGCCTACCTCATAGTGCTTATTGAAGAGCAAATAGAAATGCTTCCACTCTGGATACAGCTCCCAAAATACAGCCACCATACCCCCACGGGTGACACAAAATGAAGAGTCTCACGATGAACCGAATTTGTTTAGTTTGGCTCCTACCTATGCAGATCCAACATTCTAAGCCAGATCATGTTCCTCCCACACACAAATACATTGCAAACACACCTGGCTTAGAGTATGTTGATAATGAGTTAATAAACATAAGGCAGTGAGTGTTAGCTATAATTCAGTGGGTGCTATTGGAAGTTGGCAGGGTTCCTTTGTGCTGCCAAATTCCAGATGCTAAGCAAGCCCATGTCCCTACTCATGGCAGCTGCCCACATCCGGAATGTGCCCACTCAAGTTTCTTCATGGCCAAAGCTCACCTTCCCAAGGCCCTGACACCAATGTGGAGGGAGATCCCACACTCCAGTTCCTTGCCACCCTGTGCCAGCTTGCCCATTGTCCAGACTCAAGACCGGAGAACCCAATTAGAAGGGAGACCATTATTTCTTTTCCTAGCCAATGCCATGTTTCCCCCTTTCCCCTGGGTGTCTCTGAATCTCCTTTTATTCCAGCCCTCCGAGGAGGCCTTTTCTCCCCAACCAGTCTGAAGACCCTCTTTACACCACCACCCAGGAGGAGACTGACATGCGATGGGTTTGCTATTTCCATGTCATCCTGCAGACAGCGAGGCTATTGTTGTGAGCCAGACTAGCCCAGAAGGAGGGTTTCTGGACTCCAATTAGGGCCATTAGGCAGGACTCATGTTTCCTCAAGAAATAGCTCTGGACCTTTGATGTGTGAAGGAAAAAATGAATGAATGATTATATGCTCAGTAGAGCCCAGATCCCCCATAAGTCTGTCAGAGACCGTTCTTAGCTTGAGAATTTTAACAGCAAGATTTTTTACTGCCACCCATGGAAGAGGCCCTCTGTGGCCCTGCTACATCTATCATTTCAACCAGCCTGAGTTTCCACATACCCCAAACACCACCAGGAGATAAACTTAGCAAATAAACCAGGGCAGGTTCTTTGGCTCTGTCCAGACAAGTTATAGAAAATGTCCATGTAAAACCACCATCCTTCTTTTGACATAATCACCCCGAAGAGTAAACGGACAACAGAAATATTAGTTTATTAGGCATCTCCCAGTCTGTCATAGAAAAACCACAGTATAAAATGGGAAAGCGTTTGTATTCTCCAGGGTGAAGGGCAGCCTTCGTTATAAAACTGTGTAGACCATACAATATTATTCAGCAATAAAAAGGAATGAAGTACTGACACATGCTCCCACATGAATGAACCTTGAAAACATTATGCTAAGTGAGAGAAGCCAGACACAGAAGATTACATATTGTATGATTGCATTTGTATGAAATATCCAGAATAGGCAAACCTGTCGAGACAGAAGGTAGATCATGGTTGCCAGGGTGGAGAGAGGTGGAGGAATAGGGAATGGCTGCTGATGGGCACAGGGTATGCTTCTGGCGTGATAAAAATGTGCTGCAATGAGATCACGGCCATCCATGAACAACTCTGTGAATGTAGTAAATATCACGGAATGCACATTTTGAAATGCAGAATCTCATGTTGTGTGAATTATCTCAATGAAGCGTTATTTATTTTTTTTAAAGTATAGAATTATAATAAAACATTGAACTTTCAGAAGGAGAGAACAGACCTATATAGACGTGGGAAAGGGGGAGGCGAGAGAAGAAGTAACCGGGTAAGAGACACAAAAAGTAATTACCATTTGTAATGATGAACATGCTAATAATATTGATTTGATCATCACATACTGTGCCCGAATACTGATAGTCAACTCTGTACCCCATAAATGTGTATAAATAAAAATAATAAAAATCAAAAAATAAAAATAAAAACAAAACAAAAATAATAAGGCATAAAATTATCTACCTAAAAATAGAGATGATGAGAGGGTAGGAGGAGGTTTAGGCATTTGCTTGAGGTTTAATCTGTTGTCATAACATTTCTGCCCAATTATTCTCACAGGTATTCCAGAAAGCAGTTTGCACAGAGGCACTAAAAGCCTTGGGTCTACTGTGTTTATAAACACTTGGCTGAAAGCCTTTCTGGCCACAGAATCAAAGGCTAAATCAACGAAAGCTGAAAACAAACTATGACATTCTCGGCATCTAAAAAGGTAAGTAAAAAATTAAAAACTAAAAAGGTAAGAAAAGTGAAAAGGAGCACAGAAATAATTAATTGTAGAGTGGTTGTATTTAAAACCTGCTTACTCTTGCTGTGATACATGATATTCAGAAGGTCTGCGGATGTAAGAGCTGTTGGAGAATAGGCCCCTCACCCATAGTGGCAGAGATGTGGTCCCCTTTATTCAGTGTTAAATACCAAGATTTCCTCAAGAAGCAGCTCTGGGTCTTTGATGAATGAGTGAATGCATGCTCAGGGGCCTGGGCAGTGGCTTCATGCACCAGTTTCTGTGATGAGCCTAGTTTTCTACTAGATTATAAGTTACTCCTCAGATTTCAACACCTTTCATCCATCTGGTGGAAACTTTCCCCTTTCTCCCAAAGATGGCATTTCTCAATCTGCCCAGCTGTCCATCTCCAAGTCATAGGGAAGTAATGTGGCTGAGTAAGGACACACCCTTGTCATGCTCTGAGCTGTTTGGGCAAGACTGGGCAGCAGCAACAGGAAGCCTTGCAGAAGGGAAGCCCTTGCTCAACTCTCAGCTTCCTTGGGGCCCACAGTGTACCCGCCTTACTCACCTTGACCTGCTTGCCCTCTTCAGGGGCCTCGCAGGATCCTTTAAGAACTGGGGGTCCAGTCTGAGTTATGCATATGACATTTTGGCCTTGCCTCTATTGGCCCGCATGTATACTTGATCCTCCTCCCCTATGAGTCATCTCATGCCTGCATGTCACTTCCACTTGGGGCCAGGAGAATAGAGAAGATGGGAGAAGAGCACAGGTTCATGTCCAGTTGGAAAGCCCAAAATGTTTCCATGTGGCAGCTAAAGTGAAGGAGAGAGAGGACCCATAGTGTCCTTTCTTACAATCAAGGACACCCATAGTGGAGGTGGGTGTGATCTGCAAAGGTACACCTGTGCTGAAAGGATCATTCCCTGGGCAATGGCGACAGTTACCCAGGGCTGGAAAGAAGAATTCATTGTTCAATAAATGTTAGCCCTTTCTCTGGACCACAGAGCTGAGCCAGGTGGAAAAATGTGCAAGGCAGAAATAGTTGTGAAAGAAATCCACGAGAAGACCATAGATGTTAGTTGTCCCCTTTGTATCCCTTTCTCCCCACACCCCTCTCTGCAGCAATCCAGTCCTCCTCTGGGGCACCTATAACAGGACACTCCCCGCCCCCCACCCATTCTCACTTGGCTTCATCATTCAGCTCATCAGAGGGTCTCCCAGAGGCACCCGTAAGGTGCTCACATTCTTTTTCTCATACTGTTCCCCCCACCTGGAATGTCTTTCCTGCCCCCATCTCTGGCTGACAAACTCCTATGTGTATATCGAGACCCAGCTGAAATGTCTGTCCCTGCCATGGTCAGTCTGGTGAAGCCTATGGATTCTGCTCAGGATGATGTTTTTAAATGCATAAAATAAAATATATAGGTTACAAAAGAAACTGATTAAACTGAAATAGAGTTATTAAAACATTGTAATACTCATTAAATTTAAATGTCTAAAAATTCACTACATAAGATCTACTAATGAGCCTAATAACTACCCCAATTTCACAGTGGTAAGTGTGAAGGATATTTTGAGATCTGCTACACCTGGGTTTAGGTTGGCCAATTCATCCTGGTTTGCTTTGTACTTTCTCATTTTAGGACTGAAAATCCCATGTCCTGGGAATTCTCTTAGTCTCTGGAAAACTGGGACAACTGGTCACCCTCCCTGTCATGAAGCACAAAAATATCTGTGATTCTGATGGTGTTGTAGTCACAGGTATAACTAATGCTACTGTGGTCTGCTGCTTGCGTTCTTTGAAAAGCTCTATTTCAGGTAGAGGTTGGTGAAAATAAAGATGTGGGATTTGTTTTTCCCATCCAAGTTCATGTATTTTCCAAATTCTATCCATGGAAAGCCATCCTCCAGGTTAAGAACCCCACAACTAGTGGAACAAAGTCACGCCTACTCTCTTCTAACCTATATGTTTTGTTCTTAGATCCACGATAACTTTTTTTTGCAGCTGGCCAGTGCAAGAATCTGAACCCATGACCTTATTGCAACCAGCACCATGCTCTACCAACTGAGCTAACCAACCAGCCCTGACAGCCCTGATCTATGATAGCTTATCAAACTACTGTCGTTTACCTAAGCAACACAATGAAACTTCCCCATTGAGCACCTTTCTTATAGGGTTGTGGGGAGAATTAGAAGAAATCTCCTATACAAATGAGCTGGCATAGAGGTCACTGTGGTGCAGTTAGAGCCCTCATGCCCAGTTGAATCTAAATTGGTTGAACGATTTTGGTAAAGTGTTTGGCAACTTCTGCTAAAGCTGAACAGACATTTATCCAATGACCTAGCACTCTTGAATATTTTCCCAACAGAAATGAGAGCTTATGTTCAACCAAGAGACATGCAAAAGAATTTTCATAGCAACTGTATTCACAATAGTCCCCAATGCAGAAAACCCAAATATCCACCAAAAGGTGAATAGATATTAAATTATACAACCATTTATTATATAGGAATGAGAATTTAAAGATAATATCTCTAAGCAACACTATTGATGAATCTCACAAACATGTTGAACAAAAGAAGCCAGATGCCAAACAGCATATGCTACATGATTCCATTTCTATAAAATACAAAAGACAGGAGAATCTAGTCTGAATACTAGAAGTCAAGACAGTGGTTGCCTTTGAGGGGAGTTGGCATGAAAGTTGGGAATATTCTGCTGATTACATAAGGGTGTTGAGTTTGTGAAAATTCACTGAATTGTGTACTTACGGTATGTGCACTTTTTTGGATGTATGTTATACTTCAATAAAAGCATTTTTAGGGACTTCCAGTCAAATGGTGGAATAGACAGTCCCCAGCTTCACTCTCTCCCACAAATCAACCAATTTATAACTATAAAAACGCAACAACAGCCAAGCTGGGGTCGCTAGAGCTCAGGGAAAGAGGAGGAGAGAACTACAGAGTGCATGAAGGCTAGAGAACCCGCAATGAAAGAAAAAAAAGAACTGCTCTGACCATTTTGAATCCTGGCCACTTCCAGGCTGGAGCTGCTGAGTGCACGGAGCAGAAGCTGGCAAAAGCTGCAGCTGTGCTCTTTGGATGAAGTTGCTTGGAGGTGGCAGGAGAGAAGAAGGCTTTGGTGGCCTCCCAGACCAGCAAGACCATTAATAAGGTTCCTGTGGGTCCACATAGGAGTTAGGAGCCACAACAACTGAAAAAAGGAGCTGCTCAGAAGCTGGTGAGTCATCACAAGGGACCGGAGCACGGCCGGTCCCATGGGAAGTGTTTGGAGCATGGGCGGTAAGGGAAATGGGCCCACGAAAGAACAGTGGGACACAGCAAGGACAGCTGATCTGCCCCTCAATCAGCACAGGACCACTCAGAGGAGACTGGTCAGGAATATAGAACTGCATGGGGTGCAGTTTGATGAACAGACTCAGGCCCAGACCAGAGTTTCTACGCAGCCCAAGTACACTGGATTTCTCTAGACCCAGAAGTACCCATAAAGTCAACCGTTAAAACCTGAGCTGCACAAAAAGGCTTACCCAGGGAATCAGCAGCAAAGCAGCAATTTAGCTCAACCACAGGGCTCAAGGGCTGGTCCTCACAGGAATTTCCCCCATTTTAGAAGTAACCAAAAGACAACAAATTAGTTCCAGTGCAGAATTTAAGTGGTGGGAACAGCAAATAATCCAACACAGAACTGAAGGAAAAAACAGAGTACCCACAACCAGAGACAAAGTTTGATATTAACTAGTCAAAGTCTCATTTCACCAAAGAACACCTATAACACCTAGAAGGACTGGAAGTCCCCTGGGCTACCAAGCCAGAAAGGGGGGAAGGCTGGGGGTCTCAGCAATGCTCCCTGACACATGTAACCAGCCCAGCAATGACCACCAAACCACATCAAGAAGGGCCCTGGCTTCTTGAGCTGGGGTGGTGGGAGGTGAGAGCTTTTGCCACACTCCCCTGACATCTGCACCCAGCCTGGCAATGACCAAGCTATGCTGGAAGCCCTCCAGTCTCCCCTGTAGGAATGAGGGGGTGACACAGGCCTCAATCTCACCCCTCCTCCTTCCTCCTTCTTTCATCACATTTCCTTCCCCTTTCCCTTCTCCCTTTCCATCCCAACTGCTCTGCAACAACATCCTAGAATGTAAAAAATAATATTAATAAAATGTTTAAAATAAATAAATAAAAGCACTTTTAGAAAATGTTGGACCCCCCATTTCCATCTCTTTCCAAATCTTGTCCCTGCAGCCACCACTACCAAGAGGTGACCTCTCCCTGTTTTTTCTACTTTGCTTGGCTCTATGGCATGACCACTACTTTTCCCCACCATGTGACCTGTCTTCATGGACCTTTGATCTTTCTTCCGGCTGAAGGCTACCACAGTTTCAACCTCAGCATGATCCTCTTCAGCCTTTGCCATTTTCCTTCATGACCATACATGCTTCATTAGTATTTCTGGCAGGCCAATATTTAACATGTTAACACATACCTGTTGTAGAGCTAGGGCTGGGTCTGGAGCTCACAGACCCCTCAAGCCCGTTGTCCAGACTGGAGCACAAAACCCTTCACACACAGGTCTACGAGCTAAGTAACTGGGAAAAAGGTCCTTGGAACCTTGGTTGAAGAAAGAATAGTCTTTATTCAGCACACACGTCTGACAGCTAGGCAGTCCAAAGAGAAACCCAGAAACTCAACTGCTATGGCAAAGTCTAAAGAAAAACTGAGCAGCTGCCAGCAAAGTAAACACAATCTATTTTTAGACACGAACTCTCTGCCAGCCAGCCACTGCTTCACAAACTCTGAAAAACACACAAGAATAGCAACAAACTAACAAGATACATTGGCGTACACATGCATTAACTCCACCCACACACAACTTGTTTACAAAGAATGTGCTACACCACCCCCAACAGGACCTGAGGCAAGCAAGCCTGACTAAACTACTCTATTTTCCCCACACCTGTGTATTCAAAACAGCTTTTAGACCTTGGCTTACAACCCCTTATTCTATTTCACTGGAAGAATTTGCATTGAATTCTGCAATTCCAGCAGTGCCAAGCAGCGTTTGATAAGCTGTCTTCTGAACAGCAGTAAGGAGGACGTGATACCACTTGTACAGATGTGGGACTGATTCGCAGCATGAACTTCCACTCCCCAAAGATGCCCAGTAAATATATTATGTCTATGGTGGAGGAGGGCACCTTACAAGAGAGAGCAAAGGGCAAAGCTCTCCTGCAACTGGTGATCACTGAAGCCACACGAGGCAGAGAGTGGCGGGATAGGGATTAGAACCTGGGCCTCTGGCTCATGCCCACCCTGTGCAGCATTCTGAGGGCCTCCTCTGAGAATGAAGATCACCCTGGGTGACCAAAGTGTCACTGCACTCACACACAGCTGCCCCTCTCACCTGTTCCTTGGGGAGGCCTTTCTCCTTTTGAACATTTTCCTGCATACTTGGGGATGGAAGACAAACTGCAGACCAAATTATCAGGTTAATCACACTTTTAAAAACATCACAAACGATGGGCCGGCCCCGTGGCTCACTCGGGAGAGTGCAATGCTGGTAGCGCCGAGGCCGTGGGTTCGGATCCTATATAGGGATGGCCGGTGCGCTCACTGGCTGAGCGTGGTGCAGACCACACTGTGCCGAGGGTTGCGATCCCCTTACCGGTCAAAAAAAACAAAGAAAAAACCATCACAGACGATGAGAACAGTGGCAGGGAAGCTGAATGAGGAACTTGAAATGGTGGCTGAGTCTGGCATTCTCTGCTCTTCCTTGGAACTTCAGGTGGAGTTTCTGCACCTTCCCATCCACTCCTTTCTGGGCAGATGGGAGAGATGGAGCCGCCTTCATCCTGTTACCCTGCTCTAAGCCTCCCTTTCTCTCTTCTCACTTACAAAATGCCCTGCTCCACAGACACATGGTGACACCACCAGAGATGAGTGTCTGCCTCGGTGGTCCCTGCTATGCCATGAGGACCACTGCTGTTCCTCCCCCCCTCCCACTCCCTGCCGTCAGTCAACCCCCACAGCCAAACTGCAAATACCAGCTGCCATCTGACCAGGAAAGGGCAGAGAACTGCAGAGGAAATGACCTTTGCATCACACAGCATGTGCGTCTGCAAGCTGTGGTTGGCCTGTGGGCTTGTGTTCCAGTTCTATGCAACTGTGTGCCACGGGATTCCACCTACTGCCATGACAGGTCTTCATCATGCTAAGTGTAAAACTGTAGCATTTATCCCTGTTAAATTTCCTCTTGCTGCTTTAATAAATCCCCATCTCTGGTATAGGAGTCAGGACAGTGATCAGTATAGGTGAGGGGATAGTGACTTGAAGGGGACCTGGGGAGGCTTTGAGGGTGCTGCAATGTTTGGTTTCTCAGTCTAAATGCAGGTTACATATGGGTGTGTTCAGTTTGTAAAAGCGTATAATGCTGTACACTCATAATATGTGCAGCTTCCTGTGTGGACATAGACTTCAATAAAAAGAAAAAAAAAAGTATGTATATTGTCTTAGTCTGTTTGGGCTGCTGTAACAAAATACTATAGATTGGGTGGCTTATAAACAGCACAAATTTATTTCTCACAGTTCTGGAGGCTGGAAAGTCCAAGATCAAAGTGCTAGCAGATTCGATGTCTGGTTCCTGGTGCCTGGAACCCACTTCCTGGTTCACAGATTGACTTCTTTTCACTGCGTCCTCACATGGCAGAAGAGGAGAGGAGCTCTTTGGGGCCTCTTTTACCAGGGCACTAATATCAATCATGAGGGCTCCAATCTTATGACCTAACCACCTCCCAAAGGTCTACCTCCTGATACCATCCCCTTGGGGGTTAGGATTTCAACATAAGAATTTTGGGGGACACACAAACATTCAGACCATAGCAACTGTTTAGACAGCTACAAAGCTATCTAATAAGTATTATTTTCCAAATTGCACTTCAATTATTTCTCTACCATTAGGTCAGGAGCTCCTTTAGCAATGGAACCTGGCTGATTCTTCCCTTCCTTGGAGTATGATAATACACATAATTTTCTATTGTTCATACATTCAAGAGAAATGCATCATCGACCCCTGCATCACGGAACACCAGCCCTGCGGTATCCACCTCATTCTCTCTGTTTTCTCAAAGATGATCTACATGCAATTATACTCATCATATAATTGTCGATGACAGAAGGTATAATCCACTTGGCCCTGATCTTTCATCTCATTTGAAGAAATTAATGTTCTCTCACGAATTCCTTGTCTATGTGTTCATCTTCATAGGCAAGGAAACCAGTGCAAGGCAGGATAGAAGCAGCTTTGCATTCTCTGCATCTGGTAAACAGCCTTCTTGCCTTGTTTTCAGTTTCCAGAGCCCCTCCCTTCTTTCGCAGCATTTTCAGTCTTCCACACTCCTCTGTGCCTTCAATAACAGCCTTTTGTTCACTGACAAGAAGAATCTGCAGCTTCATCAGCTCCAAACCAACCTCCCACCACCCTCTGGGCAAAGGCCTACTCAGAAAGGGATAGAAAGAAGAGAAGTGGAGGGGGCTGGAGATGGTTGTGCCAGGGGGTCGGGGGGAGGCGGGGTGAACAGTACGCAGAGTTCGGAATAAGGCAATGGCCCCCCAGGGCTACACTGCCTGCCTACTTGGGCGACCTTGGGGCTATGTGGGCCCATGACCTCACAGTGCGAATGAAGGAGCTGGACTAGAGGGTTCTGAATCCTTTCTAGCTCTAAACACTCCGAACCCTAATTATGACCCTAAGCATCTATATATTTGTACAGTACAAATCTATATATTGAACAAAATTGTACTTGTCTCCGAGTAATGAAATATGAGGAGCGTTTTTCTCCTGTTCTGAATTTTGTAAATAGTCTGTACTAAGATTGCACTACTGATATGTTTGTGTTTCATGTGTATTCATAAGCACAAAAAGTCTGTGATTCTAAAAAGAAAAAAAAAGGTTTTTTTAGTTAAAAAGAAGAGGAAATAGGGCTGGCCGGTTAGCTCAGGTGGTTAGAGCACCGTGCTCACCAACACCAACGTCGGGAGTTTGGGTCCCCATACCGCCCAGCTGCATTAAAAAAAAAAAAAAAAAAAAAAGGAAACAAATTTTAAAAATAAAGCCAGAGAAGAAAGAAAAGCCCAACGTGAGGCGCCAAATCCATCTCCAGCTTAGAAGCCCTTCGGGTGCAGACAGCGCTCATCCCACCACCGGCTGTAAAGTCTTTGTAAGCTCTTCTGGCGCCATCTGCTGGCCAGCCCAGAAACAACCGCTTAATTTGGTTTGCGAATGGGCCCTGAAACGAATCCGTGGAGAGAACATTGATTCAGAAAAAAGATCACATTCTATTTACAGGCAAGTCTTGCTCCAAACTCACCTCCAAAATTCACTTTTGATTTTTCTTTGTAGTAATGATTCTAACAGGGACACCTAAACAAGTCCCTTCTGTGTAAGGCCCAGAATGGTCACCCAATAACTATGAGCCTCATGCTCTGTAAAACCCAGGAACGACTCTCCAGCTCCGCCCCCCACCCCCGTGCTTGGGCATCAGGTAGAGGGGAAGGCACGCTGACGAATCCACTTTCAGCCCTACCATCTGTGGACGGGGTTGGTTTCATCTTGATCTGTCTCTGCCTCCTGGGTTCCCACAGATCTATAACACCCTGGTCTTTGGGCTAATTCAGTCCTTCAAGCATTCCCCACATGGCCCCAAGCAGCCCAAAGTGCTGGAAGTCCTCTCAGTTGTCCTTCCATCCAGCATTAGTCCTGCTTTCCCACCTACCCAGTGGAAGTGTGCCCCTCACTCCCAGGGATCCCAGCTTTGCGATACAGTGGTCCAGGGGAATGCTTGCCCTCTATCCGAGCTGACCCTTCCCACAGGGGCTGCCTGGAAAAGGCCCCTTTACTGTCTGAGGGTGGTCTTTATGTGCAGGACAGCCCGCATCCCCAGCAAGGCTTGTTTATGCCACCTCTGTTGTAGATACTGATGGAAAAGCATTTTACTTCTAATTCCAATTCTAAAAGGCACCTCTGGAGTCTTTCTAAACTTCATCAAGATCTTCATGTGGTTTTTAGTAGTAAAAAGTGATAAGAAGGTCCCTCCTTCTCAGGAGGAAGGAGTGGCCCAGAAACCCCTGATTAGTTCTGCCAGGGAGGGAAAGGCTGCCATATTAGGACAGCAGCAGGAACGCCACCTCCCCCCACAGCTGCTATATAGCCAGGCAGGCCTGGCCACCAAGGGGGAGTGCTGGAGGACCGTGCAGCCTGTGGCTCCAGAGGCACATCCCTGCAGAGAGTCCAAGGTACGAGGGGAGGCATTTCTGTGCTCAGGGTTGCTCTTCCCTAATCAGGTCTCTACCTCAGACTGGAAGCCATGCAATGACTTCTTTCCTCCCGCATTCTGGGATGGGTCCCAAGTCAGGGGGGACTTGTGCGAACGTTCAGTCATCAATGGTTTTGCATTTCTGTGTGTTGCTGCTACAATAAAATGCTACTTTAAGGTTAGCTATTTGGGATCTTGTTTGGCTTTGAAGCCCTTGCCTGAGAGAACTAGTTTCTTTCTCAAGAACTCTGCTTTTATTTTTCTTAATTTGATTCACCTGTAATGATCTATTATGTTATTATTCTTATTTAAGATTTCTCCTACCAAGATGAACAGGCTGATGACATGGGGTATGGCCCCCTATCTAGGAGACTAATGTTTGCTTCATGCTTGGGTCTCTTTGGAGAAAGCCAGTCTGAGTTCACTGTGATCAGGGGCAGCATGTGGGGGGCTGGGGGCCTGGGTGCTCATGTCCACCCTGGAGCAGAGGCTAGACAATGCCCACAAGCAAGGAAGGTCAGTGAGGCTCTTTGCAGGCTTCCACAGGTGCCTGGATATGCTCTTAGGCTGTGTCTTGCCCACCCCCCCCACGTTTTTTTTTTTTTTTTTTTTTTTTTTGGCCGCTGCCTGGTATGGGAATTCAAATCCTTGACCCTGGTGTTATAATACCGTGCTCCAACCAACTGTTCTAACCAGCCAGCCTGCCTTTTTTTTTTTTTTTTTTTTTCTTTTTTTAACATAAGACCCAGTATTGCACTGGTATTGAACACTTTAACAGAGGAACATTGATCACTTGCAGGAAAGGTGCAGAGGGATGGTGGAAGGCGAGTTAGGGGCCAAACAAGCTAAAGCTACCCCTCAACTTCCTCCAGCTCTGGCACTCCACAGACTCAGTAAGTTTTTGCCTAGAAGAAAGTTTAGGCACAATCCACCAAGGGAACTCTTCCTGTATCCCGGAGCCACACCAACAAAGGTCCAGGTGCTGGAATGCCCAGACTGTTGGCCTTGGGAGGTGAATTTCCACAATAGCTATTGTTTCAAGAGCCAGATGTGACGGGCTACCAGGATTGAGAATGGGGGTAGAGAGCTATCCCATGATGTCATCAGCAGCCCTTCGGATGCCCTGGGGCCACCTTGACCCAGAACCTTCTTGGTGTTCCCCCTGCCCTCCTGTCCTCCCCTTCATCTCATTTCCCATGAACTTCCTCAAGGGCCCTGCTCTTTGCTTAGCTTAGGGGTCATTGTGCCCAGTAAGTCAAAAGCACAATGACCCCCTCCTGAAGCCCAGATGGGCCATGGGTCCTGTCTAGTGTGCACAGCATCAGACAGAGCTGGATTCAAATCTGCCACCTCCTACTGTGCAGCTTTGGGCCAATTACATAACATCTCTGAATCCCAGCACAATGTTTACAAAATAGGGGTAATAATGTAGTTATCCTATGTGAGAAATGAGTTAGGCAATGTCATGGAAGGGCTTAACTCAGTAGCTATCATGCAAGCTAGTAGGATAAGCAGGGGGTCACATGTCCCCTGGGGGTTGAGATTAGAAGGGCTACCTACAGCACATCTAGACCCTTTGACAGAGGGGAATGCAGGAGTCCTTGAACTACATCTCCATTTTTCTCTCCCTCCCCACCCCCATTACCATAAAGCCCTTTAGGATCAGCAGCCAGTGACTTTCTTAGAATAGATGGCAGAATGTACCCAAGAGAGTGCCAGCTTAGAGCAATGAAGTTTGAAGAGGGAAAATTAGAAGTACAGCCTATGCCCAGAAACATTTGATTCCAACTCTTCAACTGTATTTTTCTCCCATACACCCCTTGATTGGAAAGACTTGGAACCAAAGAAAACCTATATGAATTAAGTCATCACCCATTTATTTTCCCATGCATATTCAAAGGCTTTATAATTGCCAGTTGCAGCTTCTTATCTGTCTGAGAAAAACAGGTTGCTGCCCAGAGTAGAAATAATTCCAGGCAAAAGCAAGGAAACTTGGCATTCCAGTTAACCCTGTGCAGCCCAAGCGTGGGAAAACTATCTTGCTTTGGGAAAATGTAAATGACGCAAGAATTCCATTCCTTTCCTTAAAAATCTCCTGCACTCGGGAGGGGCAGGGGAGTGTGGGCAGCCCAGTGGGGAAGCTAACCGCCCCGGGGCATTTGTGTTGCAGATTCTGACACGATGAGGAAGCATCTCGGTGGATGGCTGCTGGCCATTGTCTGTGTCCTGGTCGTCAGCCATCTGTCCGTGGTCAAGGCGAGAGGCATAAAGCACAGAATCAAGTGGAACCGGAAAGCCCGGCCGAGCACCGCCCAGATCACCGAGGCCCGGGTGGCCGAGACCCGCCCGGGAGCCTTCATCAGACAAGGCCGAAAGCTGGACATCGACTTCGGAGCCGAGGGCAACCGGTACTACGAGGCCAACTACTGGCAGTTCCCCGACGGCATCCACTACGACGGCTGCTCGGAAGTCAACGTGACCAAGGACATGTTTGTCTCCAGCTGCATCAACGCCACCCAGGCGGCCAACCAGGAGGAGTTTTCCCGGGAGAAGCAGGACATGCTGTACCAGCGCGTCCTGGGGCGGCTCGTCAGCGAGCTCTGCGCCGTCAAGAGCTGTGATTTTTGGCTGGAAAGGGGAGCAGGACTTCGGGTCACCGGGGACCAGCCCGTGATGGTCTGCCTGCTGGTTTCCATTTGGTTCATGGTGAAATAAGTCTTGCCAGGAGGCTGGCAGCCACAGAGATGAGCTGGTGAGCAAAGCACGGAGAGGGTTACCCCAAACCCTCACGTGTTCTCAAGGTACCAAAGAGCAGTGATTCATGAGCGCCTCAGATCGTAGCACTCCCAAGCATGCGCCCCGGCGCCTGTCCCTGACAAGTGCGTGTGCGTGTGTCACTCCCCCCGCGGGCTCTAACCGGGGGTGGGGCTGGGCTTTGCTCATCTCTACATCCCCAGCTCGGTGCAACAGATTAGGCAATGAATGTTTGGTGATGGATGAAAGAACACATCAGGAACTGTGCCTGAGCGCTCCACAGTACTTCCCAACAACTCTTAGAGGTAGGTGTTATTCCCATTTTGCAGATAAGGAAACTGAGGCTCAGAGAGGTGACGTGGCTTACCTGGAGTCACACAGCTAGAAAGTGGCAGAGCTGGGATTCAACCCTGGCTTGTCTAACCCCAAGTTGTGTGCCCTGTCCAATCCCAGAGCTGTCTCATGACTACTTTATGGATTGCAAGGCCCAAATTGAAACACATCTCTAATAAAGCTGTGAAATTTCCACTTTTAGAAATAAATAAAAAGACCTGAGCAGATGGCTGTGTACTTTGATGCCTTATTACATGGAAGCTTGGTTTAATTCTTCTAATGAGACTAAAATACAATAAAGGAATTAAATTAAAATAGAAATAAAGCTAGACAAAAGCCCAGAAATCCTACTGTAAGGTAATACTGCCAAGCTGAGTCTCAGAGCAGACCAGATTTGCAGCAGGACATGCCTGTGGCACAGGAAGGGTAAGTGCTGGCTGCTCCCCTCCCTGAAATAGTCCATGCATTTTAGAAAATATTTTTTAATGACATGTTTGCTTCTAATGTTCTCCTAACCCTATGTGCTTATCTTTATATATATCCATATGAGCATCTTTAAATATACTCTCTTTATAGAGGTGCCCAACACAATCTCTATCGGTTTGGTGAGGGGCCATCACTTTGGTAGGTATCACTACAAAAATATAATGACTTGCCAAAAAGGTTAAAAAGAAATGGTTTCTTTAGGGGCACCCAATAAAGAACTCACTCATGCCATAAAAAAGAATTGATACCCTGTCTTATTAGTTAAAAATATATATAACAAAATATGTAGTTTAAATAAAAAATAATGAGCTTAATGCTCTAAGATGCCCCCACAGGCCTTCTGGGGTGGTCGCAGAGACACCCGGGAGTTGTTGAACCATATTTGGGCATAAGAGCTGCTGAATATTATCAATTCTCCTTTAAAGAGAGTCTGTAAGGGGGGAAATGTGTATTGTCAGACCATTTCAGAACATGAGTGTTGATAGCGGTACCTCTTGTACTGGGTTCCCGCTGCTCTCAATGTTCTTTTCAAGGTTTTAGTTTTGAAAGTGGGTGGAGGACTTGGGGCGGGGCCATCTTCCACCAGACAAATGCAGGAGATACCTGGCCGCTGCTGAAACAGCCCAAGAGAATGTCACTTTCTGCTCCCACAGTTCTGTTAATTCTAGATCAGAGAGCAAGAAAACATACAGAACACATAGAGGTTATTTCTTGCATGTTATTTTAAAAATAATAATAATAACAATGGCGATAAAGAAAGAAAAGTACTTAGAGGCTGATGTTGAAATTTCAATTCCTGGCTCTTCTAAGTTTAATTATGAGGGTACACACAGCCACCTAAACAAAATGACTTCATTACTGATGTGAAAACGCTTTGGTGTGATATAGTCCATTTTGTACAATTACTTTCTTTTCTCATTTTGTTAATAGTCCCCAAAAACAGATTTAATTTGTACATGGTGATTCAAATGCAAAATTTGTTTACAGAGCTTTTAATTAAACTATGCTTGAACATCCTTGCTCATATTAGTGAATCAGGAGGTGGAATAAAGTTTTCGTGCATCCGATTTTCCACTTTACCAAAGGGTACCGAGTGCCAGCTACGTGCAAGACGTTGTGAGGGGCTTCTGAATTATTCTTGATATAGTCATTTTACACTGTGAATAATTTCACCAACCACTGCTTTCTTGCTCCCTCTGAGTGTTGACTTTTTAAAATATAAGTTTATATTAAAAGTGACAATTAAAATTACAACAAAAGTCCAAAAGAAAAATATTGCTACAATCCCAGCATCTGATGAAATCAGTATTTTCATTTTCTCCTGTAACCTCCTAGGCCTTATCCATGTGTATATACAAATGTGCATATTATCAATAAGAAGACAGGAGAGCTTTTATATTCTAAATTTTTACTTAACTTCATTGCATACTCTTCTTTCTCCTATTTTCCTGTGATTTTTGTTTTCTTGTCTCCCCACTATTTTCCCCAGCCTCACCCCCTCCACCCATTCCTTTACATGCTCAAATATTTAAGTGAGGAATTTTTCTTGATTATGCCTTTTAAAAATACTTTAAAAGTACACGTAAAATTTATTCCTCTGCAACTTGCCTCCTTAACTTAGGACATCATGAAACTCTGGGTCAACAGCTAGCTAATTAGCTAACTCGTCCTTTCAGCTTGCTGTGTAATATCACGTAGTACGGATGTACCGTGGTTCATTTAATCATTTCCTTATTGATGGACCTTCAGGTTGTTTCCAGCTTTTTGCCCCTGCAAACAATAAACTTCCTTGTACATACAACCTTGCAGTCTGGTGCTTTTATTTCTGTGGAATAGATCCACACGTGCAGATTTCCTGGAGCAACGCCTGTGTGTCATTTAGATTTTACCAGACATGACCATGTTATGTTCCCACACAGCTGCAGCAATTCCCGTTCCCACCAGCAGTGTACAGCATCAACTTGAAGGAGCTTCTGTGTCATATGCGAAGACACCTTGCCCACAAACGCTGCCAAGGCATCTTCTCTCCTTTGCAGAAGATAACACCTAAAACTTCCTAAGTAAACTCTGACCACAAGGACCATTCTATTTTCCACAAGGAAAACTCTAAAACTGTTAGCAGTTCCCATTCTAAACCTTGTCTTTGGCCCCAAACATCTGTAAAACAGGCAGTGAGTGTGTGGACTTCTCTCTCAGAGAGTGGTGTGTGTGCACAGCCCCATGCTCCCCAGCGACCAGGGGAGGCAGGGGGTGAGGTTTGGTCCTGGCCTTTGGATTAATGTTTAGCAAAATTACGCATGCGAGTGTCTGCATGGCAGGGAGAATGCCCTCTAGAACGTGAAGCTCAGAAGGAGCAGGTGTCAGGCAGGCAGTCGGCCTCTCCCTGGAGCCCCTAACGCCCCTCCTGGCTGAGGATGTGCCTGACAACAATTAGAAACTCCACCCTCTGGTCCCAATGTGGGGTGTCCCAGCTATAGTCATGAGTTTGTCTTAAGCTGCCCACACTCTCTGTCTCAAGCTTTCCGATAACAAGTGACTGGTTTAGCGTGGTGGCTGATTAGGGCAGGGACCCCAGATCCTACTTCATATCTGTGGTGTGGTCACATCTTGCACCCACACCCAACACCTTTTCTTTCTTGCTGCATATGGCTGCACAAGGACATCCTCAGTTGCCCACGTGTGGCTGCATGGCACAATCTGGAGTCTGCCAGGGTTGCTGCTGAAATGCTGACAGCAGGGCGGTGCCCGCATGCAGGCAGCAATCTGCGTGATCACAGACCACCCGCGCCGGGCAAGTGATCAAGAACACTTACACAGATGTGACGTTGTGATGAGCTTGGGCTTCCCTGACTGAGAGCTCAGACACCGCTCTGTCGAAGAGCAGACCTCTTGTTAAGCCCGAGGCTATGTGTTCACTCTCTTTGCCTAGGGCCAAGAGTCAGAGATAAGCACAGGGCCATGTTTTCTCTTCTCCCTACCAGCAGAAGACCCCATTTCAGTTGGGCACCCAGCTCTCCTGGTGGAAGGGAAAAGAGCCAAACCCCCATGCTACAGGGAATGCATAACCCTACAAAATGGGTATAAGCCAGAGAGTTCCTGCAAACTGGGAATAAGGTATTATGTCTTTGAAACATTTCTAAGACCATTCCAGACCATTCAAAGCCTGGCCCAGAAGAACAGAGTCAGCTGTTCCCCCAGCAAATGGGAGCCTTTACCTGAGCCCATGGTTTTAGGGGTTTCACCTCTGAGCAGAAGCAAGCACAGGGAAGGGCTGAGATTCCACCCCCTGGAGCACCAATGCCCTCAGGCCTCACTCACATAATGAGCCCAGACCCCAGACACAGGGTGAAAGAGTCTGTCTCTCTGGCATTGCGTGAGAGGCCAGAGGCTGAAATAAGTCTTGTGCATTGACCACCCCCCTATTAAAAGGAACTCCCTGGTCAGCACAAAGCTGACGCCCCAAAAGAGCTCAGCCTCCCATACTCAAGTGTAGTGACCTGTGCCCCAGTCTGCATTTCATACCTCCATGCACCCACACACCCCCGCCCGCCCTTGGAAATCCCAGATCTTATTTTAACACAAACCCTTTTTTGGGACTGAAACAATACAGATTGTTTTAACTCCAAGGGTCTTGGCTGTGAATTGTGAAAGGAAGTTAGCAGAAGGCCAGAGAGGATCTAGAGGAAGCTGGAAACAGGCAGGTCAGGGCTGGAGGAACTAACACAGCTGGCCTCCCTGGATGGAGGGAGATGGACGGGGGTGGGAGGGTAAGGGGGCTAGGGAGGGAAGAAGACCACCCGTGGGTGACCAGGAGAGAATTACATGCTCAGGCTCATCAGAGGTGATGCCAGCATCCAGCAGGAGAGGTGTTATGCCCCCAGGGGCTCCAAGCTCAAGAAATAACTTTCAGCAGCAAGGAGAGGGATTTTCAAGGACGAAGCAGAGGGTAGGGTCCTGGCTAGATGAGAATAGTGTCAGTTGTGTTGTGCTAGAATTTCCAAATCTGTAATTAAGGTTTCTAATTTTTTTAACTGGCTGTTTTGACTCAGGACTACTTAGCTATCGAGAACAAAATGGAGGAGCTTGTGGCATCTCTTAAACATCATTTATCCCTCCCTGTGCCTAAGCCAAACTGCATCATCACCTCTGCTCCCCAGGGGAAAAAAATAGAGGGGAGCAGGAGGCATAGTGTTTGTGGGTTTTCCTCAGCTCTTGGCCCACTTGTCATAGCCAAAGGGTGGAGGCCCCCACCCCCCCACAGTTAATGGGCTTTTCTGGGCTGGTTGACACAAGAGCAGACAACAAGGAGTTCCTTATGGAATTTCAGACTTGCTGTGATCTGTAAGCCTGTTCCCTCTCAGGTGAGAGGATGCCGATCTGGGCAGATGGAAGTCTCCAGAAGTCCAGCTCTCAGGCTCTAGCCCCGGGCAGGACCCAGGCCTCCCTCATCTGTCTGTGGGGACTCCACAGATGGCAACGTTGCCTTGGCAGATGGCTCTTAGAATTACAGACCATTTCTCCTCTGGGCACTATTTCAACTCCTCCTTACGTTCACCATTTGAGCTGATGCCCATCTTTGTCTCATCTTGGTCATTTTGTGGGTTCATCTGAGCCTTCATTCGACAATGTGCATTGAGTTCCTACTAGGTGTCAGTCTGCTCTGTGCTGGAGCTCTAATGGCAGGCAACAGAGGCAGGGTCTCTGCTGCTGGGTGTTTACATCCAGGTGACACGAGCACACACATGCATAACCAGAGGTATGCTGGTTCACAGCTTTATGGGGGCCGGGGGGCCTGATTTGTACCATTTGTCAATGTCTATGATGTAAATATGGTGACTCAGTCAATTTCAAGAATGTGAAGTTGGAAGAGACATGTATGATTTTCTCTCAAGACTCTGCTTCGGCACAACCAATTTAACTGTTTACTTTGTAACCTTTACACATATTAATTGATTCCTATTAAAATTTATATAGTCCTCCCAGATCAGAACTAAAGTCATCTCAGCTGGGGGCTGTTGATGAATTGAAGGCTGCCCTCCTGGTTCCTCTCCCCCACCCCTGGGTTGAGGCCCAGCACCAGGTGGTCACAGGAAGAGCCAAGGCCAGAGCAGAAGAGATGGCACAGGGGGTCGCCACTGGAGCTGAGCGTTGTTTCGCAGTACATATTTATTGACTTTCTATTACATGCCTGACTGTCCACTGGTCTCTGTAGACACCTCGATGAATGGGTCACTGCCACTGCCTTCAAGGAGCTTATAGCCTGGTGGGGAGATGGTTAATGCCCACTCAGTGTGGGGAAGCACTGCGCTAGACCTGGGCATTGGCAAGAAAGGTTTCCAGAGAGGCAACCTGAAAGGATGGATGGGGGCATCCAGGTGGAGAAGACGGGAAGGAGGCGGAATCACTGCAAAAACAAAAACAAAACTCCGGTGGCTTCAAGGAGCTGCAAGTCGCCCAGTACAGCAGGGATGTGGGCGTGTACAGAGGAGCAGTGAGGCTGGGGGACGAGAGGAGCAAGATCCGCAAAGACGCCTCATGCTGCTTACCCTGTGTCCTCTTGGGCAGCCCTTCTCCAACTTTAGGGGGCACACAAATCGCCTGGGATCTTGGTAAAATGCAGCGTCTGCTTTGGCAGGTTTGGGATGGCCCAAGACACTGCATTTCTGACAAGCTCCCTGGTGATGCTGACACTGCTGGTCCATGGACAGCACTTTGCATAGCAAGGGTGTGGGGAAGAGGAGAGTGCTGAAGGGTGTTAGGAAGGCAGATGCCAGGAACATTTCTAAAGATGACTCCAGTTGCTGGGGGAGAATGGGCTGCAGGCAGCCACAGCTGCAGGAGCAATTGAGGCAAGGAAGAGGTTAACGGTTAAGTCTGGCACACGACAAGTTTGAGGTGGATCCTGCTTCGTGTCTGGCTCCCTTGTGTGCACCCCCTGCCTCACCCATTTCTCCTCCCAAGAGGATGCTGGGCCCCCAGAATTCCTCCCACTCCAGGACATCTTCTCATGTCTCTGTGCAGCCAGCCTGTGCAGCATCACTTGGCTTTACAAATTTGGGCAAATTCATGCTTACAGTCACTCAGTCCTACTGTACAGTAGAGTCGTTTGTTTTAGGGGCAAAATTTATTTCAGTAGCTTTCTAAATGGCTGTCCCCAGAGTATATATTCAAGACCTAAAGGGTGGTCATTTATGTTTAATTTTAAAACTTTACTGAATTTTATGTGGGAAATGCATGCCATAATGAGACTCACAAGCATATTAGAATGTGTTGCTGTGGAATGTTCACAGTCTGCAGTGACGGGGGGAAACACCAGAGGCTAGAAGGGGATTGGTGGCTGCTATGGGAGGTTGAGGTGGGACGCTTAGCTGGTCCTGGGGACATTACACATGAGATGTGGGAGGAGTCCAGTAAAAAGCAAGAGAATGGGGCAGCAGGGAAGGGCACTCCTACAAGAGGGGATGACATGCCCAAAGGCTAAAGGGCTGGAAAGAAGTGACAAGTTCCTCACACTGTGCACAGTCCAGTACAGCTCTATCTAGCACAGACTGTGAGCGGGGAGTGGCGAGAAATAAAAGAGGGCGATCCCCAGGGAACAGAACACCATGAACCCCATCCCCAGGACTGAAACTAGGTTGGCTACACTGCCAGGCCACTGGGCTCCACCCCACTGGCAGCCTGCTAGGAGCAAACATTGGCCGAGCCTCTCCTGTGTGCTGGACATCTGTGCCAACCCCTGGGAATACAGTGATCATAACTGCAGTCAAGGAGCCTCGAGCAGGTCCACAATTGAGTAGACTTGAACAGTGAATGTAAGTCTTTCATTAGTCTCACTTGTGGTTGGGGCCGCTAACAAGAAAAGGCAATCTGGGTATTAAAATAAGGGTTTTGATCCAGTCTGGAGGTCAAGGAAAGACCCTCCTGTGGAAATGACATTTGAGTTGAGACCTGAAGACTAAGAGGAAGTGAAGCACATTAAAATTCCTTTTCTAGCTCCCCGACCTGCTGGTGGGAGTGCAAAATGGTCCAACCATTTTGAAAAATGCAGAGTTGCCACAAACCTTCCATTTATAAAAACGTAGTATCTGCAGAGCACAGTAACGCAAAGCGCAATAGAGCGAGGTACACCTGTATGCGTAAATCGCACATCCATTTGTACCAGCCCCTAAAATCCAACATTCACGCCCCACAAAGCAAGCTGAGTGATCTGCTCTGAGTTCTCACACTCCTCTTCAGCTGTCATCTCCCTCTTGTCCCCACCAAGGCCGCTCATATGTCCAGGATTCCAGCCGCACACAAACGGGATGGCCCTGACCACTGGCCCCGAGGGTGGCAGCCCTCTGCTGGCGACACATCTGACATCCAGAGCCTCCCACCTTCCACAGCCCCCACCACAGCAGAGGCCTCCCCAGGTCTGGGTGTCTCATGGACACCAACCAGGCCAGAGGGACAGAAGGCGGGTGGGTCCCTGTCCTCGGGCTCCTGGGAAGTTGTGGATTCTTTGTTGGCTCTGACTAGACACCAAGTGCCAGAACAGAGCCTCTGGCATTGTCATGAAGGTGCTAGAACCCCTGTGGGGGGGAGGTGGGGGGTGGGGAGGGTGGGGGGAGTAGAGAATGCGGAGAGGTGCTGCACCAAAGAGAAGACCTTCTTGTACTCCTGAAGCCAGGGGTGAGTCCCATGTCCCGGCTGACCAGCCCCTGGGAGGCCTGCACCAGCTAGGACAGCTTGAGAAACCAGGAGCAGCTCTCAAGGCCTCCTCCGACCCTGCGGTGGGGTCAGGGCCTGGCAGGGGGAGCCTGAGAGCACTGGTTGTAGAGGCAGAGGCTGAGGGAGACACCCTGGAAGCAGAAGCTGTGGTTGATTTGGGGTCCAGACAGACCAGCACAAACAGATGGACCAGGCATGGGAGTCCAGAGGCACAGGATGAAATGATTTCTGAGCCTCGCTCTGCCATGAGCAACTCTAGACCAGCAACACCTAACCCTAGGCTTGGCATACAGACGGCACTCCATAAATTCTTTTATATTTTTTAATGAGTGCCTTTTCTCAAGCTCAGAGTCCTGTCTTCTGCTGTCTCAAAGATGCAGCAACAGAATTTTCTGAGCTTCGCAGACCTGCCTTTCCATGACCCATGCTTAAGGGCCAGGACAGGGTGGCAGGCTGTCTAACAGGGAGCTGTGGCACTAATGTCTTATAGCCCCTCCATCTCTCACACTCCCCATGTCACCAGAAGCTGTACCTTCACCCTTCCCCACATCTCTCCTGGTGATCCCCAGTTTCATTTGGGTTTTTCTGACATTTTCTGCTGTCTGCTCTTTCAAGGCTCCTTCTAAAGTTTATCTGACTGGCAAAAAGCCAGCTCTTGAGAGCAAAGATTCCAGAACCAGACAGGTTGGGTTCAAAATCCAGCCCTTCCACATCCTCTGTGTGACCCTGTGGGATCTATTTAACCTCTCAGATCCTCAGTGTGTTCATCTGTGAAATGGGAATAGTTGTTCTTGCCTCACAGGGTTGTCATGAATCTTCAATGAAATAATTCATGTAAATTGCTTAGCAAGTATCTGTCACATAATAAGTGCTCTATAAATGTTAGTTCTGTCGCAGGTCAGGTTCCCAGGAAGCAGAGTTTGAGAAGGAAATCCTCATGCATGTGATTTACCAGGGAAGGACTCTTAGAGAAACCAGAAAGGGAGGGATAGGCAGGGGATGATGGCAAGCAGGGACGTGGATTCAGCTGGAGTCAGTCCTCAGCCTGATCTTCCAGGAGGCTCTGAGTGTGCACGGCCCCCCAGAGTTCAGCTCACCTTGAGGGAAGGGGGCTGGTCTGTACCCTGCACACCAACCAGCCACTGGCTTCTGGCAATCCTGGGGTAGGGGGAAGCAGGGCCTATTGCCCAGGCTATCCCCTGGGAAGGGTCATCAATAAGAGTGAACCGAGGCAGCAGCCAGGAGAGGAGATCCCCAGGGATCTGGCCATGGATCTGCTACAGCAATTTAGCCAAAATTAATTCTTTTTTTCTTATTGATTTCCCCTGGGTTCCCATGTAGAGGAGCAGGGCATAACCCAGTCTAAGATCTGCACTCCCTGGGCTGGCCCTGGACCTAGCTCCATGCACCGAGGGCCTTGCTGGCTGCCATTTCCCCACAACCCCACTGCCTCACAGGACAGCACCACCAAGATGTCTGACCACTTCCTAGTCCATCGAGATGGGAGAAAGAAGAGGTCGAGGCTCTGGGCTGATTCTGAGGAGTTTAGCTGCAATGAGTTAGCAGCCCGTCTGGGGACAAGAGGTTCCTCTTAGCCTTTGTGCTGCCGTGCTTGGGAAGAAGTCAGTTTCTCAATAAAACAAACTTTGTGCATCGTTCTGGGCTTTCTTCTTCAACCCAAAAAGCTTTAGGATGAAGTGGAGTTTCTCAGAAGCAGTGTGCCAGACTGCAAAGGAATGCAGAACTTGGAGAGAGTGAAGACCTAAGCTCCAGCCCTGACTGCCCCTTGTGTAGGGGTCTTTGGACAAATCATTTAATCTCTTTGAATCCAGTTTCTTCATTTATACAGTGAGTGGGATACCACCTATCTTGTGAAGACTTCATGAAAACCAAGTAAGAGGATGAAATACCTGGTACAAAATCAATGTCAATTGCATCCAAATCAATGGATGTATCATTGTGGCAAGATAAAAAAGAAGAATGTGAAATGAGGATTGTAGGTAAACTTGATCAGGTCCAAAGAAAGTGCAATCTGCCCTCACCTTCCCTTACACTTAGAGAGCAGGAATTTCTATGTGGGTTACTCTCTGCTTTAGACTGGCTTGCCCCAGAAGTAAGTTCTGAGTCCAAGATCCATGTGTAAGTAGTTTATTTGGGAGGCGATCCCTGGAAACACTGAAGTGGGGAATGAAGCAGGGAAGGGAAGGCAGCCAGAACAGGGGATGCCAACAAGGTCACTATGGGGCAGCTGGACCTTCATTCTGCTGGGGACTCTGGGAGTCAGTGTAGAACACATGCCTCAAAGTTATCCACCTGAGGGGCAAGGGAGCTGGGGAATGTACACCCCAACATCTCTCTGTCACTGGTTAAGGATGGCTCCCAAAAGACCTTAACTCCCTAATAGTTCCAGCCTGCCATCTGCATGGGCTGAGTGGGCTAGACAGTCTCAGGTAGGAGGAGACCACTGTAGTCCCATTTCCTAATGATGAGAGTTGGAGGCACAGGTGGAAATAAACAGCGAAGACATTTTCATACATGAGAAAATGAGCCAAACATGACCTTTGACCTTTCAATGTGGCCCCACCCATGCCACTACCTACCATATTTAAATTTCATCTTCCTTTGCAAAGAACAGAAAATTCCACAAAGGCAAGCCTCACAAGCAGTTCATCTTAGCCTGCAGATTTGGAGCCCTGGTGGCTTTTCCCCCTCCAGTTGACACCAGAAAATTTAGAACTACCCCTAAACACACTTTGGGTGTTTATTTTTCTAATTGTGAATATTGCACATAGCTTAGTTTGAAGGCCTTGTAAACAATATGCCAGAAACATTTAATACAATATTTAACCTAAAAACTAGAACAATAGTTTTTTTTTTAAAGGTTATGATTAACAGAATAGTGTGCATATAAGCATCAAAAGATGTGATGAGTAGTTTCAACTTCTAATTATAGAGATTTTCACAAAAGAGGTGTTTTATCAGCTCATCTTGAGTGGCTGTTGAAGATGAGGAAGACACATCTATTGTCTCCAGAGTCTACTGTCTTACAGATACAGCCTACATTTACAAGACCGAGTGCCTTGAGGTGGGAACGAAAAGCAACAGGGTCCCTGGGCATGCTGGGGAGTGTTGGCTTTCTATGCAATTCCTACCTCAGCGAAGGTTCTCTGTCCAAGGTCAGAGGGTTCCTGGGTTTGGTGTGCCTGTCCTGAGGGCTTCCTACCTGAGACCACCCACCTGCATTTGTCCTTCTATCGTCTGCTTCAAAACCAGCAAATCTCATCTCTGAACCCACAAAGATCTCCTGTGCCCGTTAAAATGTCCTTCACATCTGTCTCTAGGCCACACAGCACTATCTTACTTTGCTGACACTGCCTCCTTCTTCAGTGTATTCTCAGAGTATGGGTTCCTCAGGGAGAAGGGCTGGAATTTCAATTTCTTTTGTATCCCATACAGCACCCAGCACAGAGCTAAGCCCCTCAGCCCCGTAAATGAATCAATAAATGGATGAATGATTGCACGCTATCTTGCCAGTGGAAGCCCAGTTTCCTCCTTCCTACCACCCCCACACCCACTTAGGAGATTCTATTATGTCTTAAAAGAACATAGATCTTTGTGAGTGTCATAGCAACATCACATAAGTGGTTCAAAATAATCTGGAATGAATTTCTTTGACCTCTCCCTCGCATGAAAGCCCAAGTGCTCCAGAGCTTACCTGCACCATAAAAAGGCAAAGTACAAAATTGTTGAGAAGAGATATGGCAGGTTTATGAGAACATTCTTTGGATGTATCAGAAAAAATCCAGGTTTTAAACACTTCTGATTCTTCAAGGAAAATGATAAAATGATCTCTCCAGTTTATTTTGTATCTACCATTCTTTGTTTCTGAGGGTCCTTCAAATCTACTCAAAATCCTTTAAGGGCATTCCACCATGCACAGAAGCCCATGGCTCCTTGACAACGTGCACAAGGTCCTTCTTAACCTGGACCCCATTTGTTCTTCAAGTTCATTTTCCATAATCCCCACATTTGCCTTACAGTCCCACCATATTGCCAAACTCTTTTAAGCTTTTCCCCACCCTCTGGAGAATTCCTACTCACACCTCAGGGCCAGCTCAGACGTGCCCTCCAAGAGATTTCCTAAGATTCTTGATGAGATATCTAGCCCCTTCGTCACTTTGTGATGTAGTTATTCATTATGTATGTCTCCCATGGTGGACTACGAACACCTCCTGACCCAACAACATGTTTTGGTCCCCTTGCATTTCTCTACACAGTTGTTTCCCCTGTATTGCCAGATTGTCTCCAGAGACTAGAGTCCTTGGGATGGGGTCCTTGATGACTCTCTACCTGCCTGACTTCCAAATTCCACTAAGATCTTGTACCATTCTCTTGGAAATACCAGAACATACTCTGACATGCCCTGCAAAAGTTGTTCCTCAACTGCTTTTCAAGCCCACTCCCAGACCTGGCTTTCCCCAATGAGAAGTTCTCAGCCAAATATGATTGCCTCTAGCTCAGCAAGTTGCTTTGAGAAGCTACCTGCTTCCTGAGAGCAGCAATATGGCATCCTATTAGGTCTTCCTAGAGCCACGGGAGTGTGAGGAAAGTAGAGTAGTTTAGTCAGGCCCCCTCCCTTAGGTCCAGTTGGGGGTGGTGCAGCACATTCTTTGTAAACAAGTTGTGTGCGGGTGGAGTTAGTGCACATGCACAGCCATGTACTTTTAGCTTGTTCCTATTCTTGTGTTCTTCAGGGTGTGTGAAGCAGCAGCCCTGAACTGCTCGTCGGCAGAGCTCGCATCTAGAAATAAAGACTATTCTTTCTTCAATCATGGCTCCATGGACCTTTTCCTGTTATCTAGCTCATAGACCTGTGTGTGAAGGGTTTGTGACCCAGGCTGGACAACAGGCTTGAGGGGTCTGTGAGCTCCAGACCCAGCCCTAGCTCTACAAGGAAGAATCAGTGTTCCAGCATCAGCCAAAAGAAGGCAGTGAGAAACACACAAACTGGACTCTTTTTTCCAAGGGCCATCTTCCCTGAGGGTGTCTGTCTGTGCCTCTACGAAGCACAGCTTGAGCCGTTCCTCAGGTCTCATGTCCAGTTGGATTCTTCTCTCACCCTTTGTTTCTATTAAATTGGAAAATCCTAGTTCACTTAGTGGATTGTTGGGAAAGGCAGCAAGCTCTGACAGATAGTTCTGGATATTTGTATCAAATGTGGACCAGAAATTATGAATCTATCTTTCAGTGCCATCATATCTGAGTCAGCAAGCCTGTAGCAAGTAAAAGTGAGAACATTGACTATTTTAAGCTGGGAGATGAAGACAAGTGGGTTTCTAATCTTCTCTGATGCCTTCAGTTCTAGAAAGTATTTCTTTGTATTCGACAGGAACATTTGTATGTATTTTTTAAATATGCTTTTAAGTGTGCCATGGATTTTCTTTCTCTGATGAATGAAAAGAATTATCTTACAGTGGGAAAGAGTCAAGCCCTCCATGTTTAATCATTTTCAGTGCAGATTTCTTAAGCATCCACAGAATTTAACATCAAGTGTTTAGGGTTCTAAAGTCATAACTTCAAGCCATTCTGAATACTGAATGTGTTGCTGAGATACAAGTAAGCAATTCACTCGGAAGCATATACTCTTTATTGCATTATCAGTACCATGAAGAAATATTTCACATTTCAAGAATGTGAGCACTTTCTTCTTGGTACATGTATGGTTCTGTGATCTCAGGAGCCATGTCACAAGCTTACTAAGGGGTCTTTTATACCCTACTGGTCACATAGATAAAAGCTGGCTGGGTAAGCATGTAAACCAAATGCAAACCATCAATCCATGCATTTTTAAGAAATACCATAGACTTGCTGGTACAGGATGCCTCTAGGGGAGTTCTGGACTTTAAACAGCACTTTATGAATCACCAGCAAGAACAATTAATCCATATCTTGGCCAGCGGTCTTTACCAGACTTCCAGACACCACCAGAGTTAAGCCTAGAACCTCCACAGACCAGCTGCAAGTAAGCTCCGTCCTTACTCAGTCACCAAGGCCTTCTCCATCATATGTGTTTTGCACTTTGCTCTAGTTGCTAAAGTTGTTTTCCACCAGGGTATGGGTTAGCAATTCTGACACTTGCACTCTGGGATTGAACAATTAATTAAATGGATGGTGGATAGTAGCAGCTGGGTTTCTCACTGTTGGAGAGGGTGTTTACACATAAGAAAGGTGAGGAGGCTCAAATATCTATAAGGTAATGGAGCAGAGATGAACTCACACCTAGCTTAATTAGATACAGAAGGTTACATATAGAAACATTTATACATATGTGATATACACCAGTACACCCACATATTTCCTTGCTCTGTCAGCTGAGAAAGCCCAAAACACACACCACTTCAGCAGCAGCAAGTGTACCTGGCACCCAGATCTTGGTTTCTAATAACATTCTCCAATAAAAGGAACCAGGGCTCCTTGGAGAAGTAGCTGATTCTGCGACTGACGCAGAAATGAACAAGATGAGCCTGCAGCATCTTGCAGTGCCAGAAAATAAGGAAATGCTTTAAAACAAACAAACAAACCCATATTAATGGGGCCATGTCAAAGAGACACAAGAGCCAACTGAAAGAGGTCCCAATGACCAAAAGCGGAACAATTTGAGCAGCAAAATAAAGAAGTGCTGGATTATAACCCAAAGTATAAAGTAAATGCGCATGAGTCCACGCTAATATAAAGAAATGATTGAATAAATTAATAAACAGGGAGGAGAGACAAATCTCCCAGGCAGAGGAATTCTAAATAATTTATGTTGATACTCTGCTCTCAAGGGGATGGAGCATAACTCCCCACTCCTTAAGTGTGGAGTAAGCATAGCGACTTCTTTGCAAAGAGTACACTATATGGAATGGGGGAAAGAGTAACCTCACAGTGGGGAAATCTGACAGATGCCACCTCGGCCAAGTGATCAAGGTCAGCATCAGCATGTTTTTTGGGTTTTTTTTTAAAGATGACGGATAAGGGGATCTTAACCCTTGACTTGGTGTTGTCAGCACCACGCTCTCCCAAGTGAGCTAACCGGTCATCCCTACGTAGGGATCGGAACCCATGGCCTTGGTGTTATCAGCACTGCACTCTCCCAAGCGAGCCGCGGCCGGCCCAGCATCAGCATGTTGATGGTATGTACTGCTGATATAATGTGAGGAAAACAGCCCTTTACTTCTGTGGTCTTTCTCCCAAAAACTCATAACTCCAGCCTAAGTACAAAAAAAAATCAGATAAATCCAATAAAGGAACATTCTACAAAATATCTGGCCAGTACTCCTCAAAACTGTCAAGGTCATCAAACACAAAAGTCTGAGAAACTATCACAGCCAAGAGGAGCCAAGTAGACATGACGACTAAATAATGTATCAATACTGGTTCATTAATTGTAACAAATGTACCATACTAATGTAAGATGCTAATAAAAGGGGACATTGGGTATGGGTATATGGGAACTCTCTGTACTATCTTCTCAATTTTCCTGTAAATCTAAAACTGTTCTAAACAAAAAGGGGTTTTTTTAAATACAAGCAAGAGAAGAAAATATTTGCATTATATAACAGATAAGAGATTATTATATAGAATTACAAAGACTTCCATAATCAAATGAAGATAAATAACCCAAAAGAAAAATTAACAAAGGATGTGAAAAGGCAATTCATAGAAGAAATACAAGTGGCCAATAAACGTAAGCATTTTTTTCTAATGCTTAACCTCACTAATAATCAGAGTGATGCACATTATATTAAAATATCAATAAAATCGCTTTTCCCCATTAGCTTAAGGGACTGGTGATGTCTAGTATCAGCATAGGTGTAAAGAAGGAATGAAATTGTATTCATATAATACTCGTGTAATTAAGTATGAATTAACAAGGGTGGATTTTCAAGAAAACTCAGAGAAAAAGAAAGGCATGATTCCTTTGCCAAACTATAAAGGAAAATATGACTCAGCAGTGATGGGTGGATGTGTAAATGTCCAGTAAGCATGTGAGAAAATGCTCAGTCTCTTTCATAATCAGTGAAATGCAAATTAAAACTACGGTGAGATACTACCACATACCAGAATGACTGACACGGATGCTGACGAGGACGTACAGCACCTAGAGCTCTCGTACACTGTTGGTGGGATTGGCACCACCAACTTTGGAAAACTCTTCGGCAGCGTCTGCTCAAATTAAACATACATTTGAGGCCCAACAATTCCACTTCTCGGTAAACACCCAACACAAGTGAGGGCTTATGGCTACCAAAAGACACATACAAAAATGTCCATAGACTTTATTCACAGTAGCTACAAACTAAAACCAACCCAAATGTCCATGGATAGAAGAATAGTTAAATGGTGGTACAGTCATGCAATGGAATATTATGCAGCAACCAAAAAGAACTATTGCCACACAAAATGTGAGTGAATCACGGACTTTTTAAAAAATTTCTTTTCCTGCAACTTCAGAAAAGTCACAGACATTGAGAGCAAAAATGTCATGCAAAAAAGGACATATTGTATGGTTCCATTTCTATGAAGTTCAAAGATAGGCACAACTAATCTAAGGTGACAAGAATTAGAATAGTGGTCTCCTCTGAGGGTGAGGGGGCACATGATAGTGCCCAGGAGGGGGCATGAGAGAGCCTGATGGGGGGTGAAATGTTCTGTCTGCACCGGAGTGGGTGGGGTGTTTATTCAGGTATAGACGCGTAAAAACTCATCAACCTGCACACTTAAGATAGGTGCCCTTTACTGTATCAGCTCTACATCAGTAAGCACGTAAGTTAAAATTAGAAAATAGGTAAGACTTTGAAAACGGGATATTTACTACAAAACGAGAGTCATTTGGCATGGTGGAGGTCAGATTTCAGAAGAAAACATTAAAATGGGGGTGATAAATAAAATGTGGTCTACCACACAATGGAATGTTATTTAGCCATACAGTGGAATGAAAAATGGATGAATCTTGGAAACATCATGCTACATGGAAGAAACCAAACACAAAAGGCCCCATACTGAATGATTATGTTTATATGAAATACCTAGAATAGGCAGATCCATACAGACAGAAAGTAGATTAGTGGTTGCCAAGGGCTGGGGGAAAGGAGGAGTGGAGAGAGACCCCCAGTAGATATGGGGCTTCTTTCTGAGGTGGTTTTTAAAAGATGTTCTGGAACTGGATAGTGGTGATGATTACTAAGCACTGTGAACATACTAAAAACCACCAAAATGTACATATTAAAAGGGTGGATTTTATAGTATGTGAATTATATGTCAGAGAAAAAACAAACCAAATACAGAGGCAAGGGGCTTCAAGAATCCCAGGATGAAGCAAGGAGCAGGGCACGCTCTGTCACCAGGGCCGGCTCCCGGGCACGCGGCCCATGCCTCTGTCAGATGGGGCCTGCGCTCAGTGCAACGCTCCCCTATCGACGCTTCGAGATTCTTCATTATGTTTTAACCAGGGCCACATCTTCCTTTTGCACGGGGCCCACAAATCAAGCGGCTGGTCCTGTCCTTAGGGGCTGAGGCTGGCGCCAAACACTCATGACAACACAGAGTCTCTCCCTGACTGTGTCCTGGGAGGGGAAGAGGCACAGGGAAAGTGAGGGTCCTCTTTGCCGTGCTCTGTCTGTGCCTGACAATTCGGGGTTCTGTGCAGCAGCCTCAAGGGCCACCTTTCCATTCCAGGGCCGGCTAAGGAACAAACAATGAGAGGGTAATATCTGCTGGGGACAGAGAAGGGGCTGCAGTGCAGGGGGAAGGTCAGAGCAGTGGTGGGGAGTCACTCCCTGTATTGGTCAGTTTTCTATCGCTTATAACAGAATACCTGAAACTGGGCAATTTATAAGAAAACAAAATTTATTTCTCACAGTTTTGTAGGCTGGGAAGTCCAAGATTGAGGTGCACACCTGGTGAGGGCCTTCTTCTCAGTGAGGACTCTCTGAAGAGTCCTGGCACAGAGCAGGTGTCACATGGGGAGGGGGCAAAAGTGCAGTAACTTGCTTTGTCCTCTCCCTATAAAGCTGCCAGTGTCACTCCCATGATACCCATGCATCCATTAACCCATTAATCCATGAATGGATTAACCCATTCATAAGGGCATAGCCTTCATGGTCCAATCACATCTCAAAGGCTCCACCTTTCAATACAATATTGGAGACTAAGCTCCAAAATGAGCTTGGGGGGACGTTCAAACCGTAGCACACCCGGACATGCAGCTCCCATCGTGGAGCATCCCTGCCTCTGTCAGGTGTTACTGAGGGGATCCTGTAGAAGGGGCAGGGGGCCCACCCAATGAGCCCCAAGTCCCTCACCTCCAGATTCTACGAGGACAGAAGTATGGAGGGGCCAAAGCTCGGGCATATATTGATTCCTTTTAGTGAGTTTGAAAATAGCATCCAAACTCTGAGGAGGCTACACAAGGGAGAGGGTCTGAGCAGACCCTGGGCGGTTCCTCTGAGATCAGAGTCTCCTTGTTGGGGGATACTGTTGACGCTCATGAGGCTAAGGCCATGGGACCCGAGACGAAGGTGTAGCACACGGAAAGCAGGTTCGAAAGAAACACAGGCAGCGCTGCTTCCTGAGGGCAAGCACAGGGTCTGGGGTGTGTGGTTGCTACACCCACTTGAAAGCTTAAGGAGCAGACGTATGGGAAACTGCTTTTTTGCTCCAGGTCCTCATTAAATTACACCATCTCTCTGTACTGCCCATCCTCCTATGCACTTGACTCTCTCACTGACTGTGACGATTTTAATAAAAAGTTTAAAATGAAAAATGACAACAAATCCAAATATTTAACAACTACAGATGTTACTAGTTTCAAAGTTTCAAAAATAACAGTTAGCATGTATTGAGTGCTTAGGATGTGCCAGGCCCTGTTCTAAGAGTCAAAATGTAGCTTGCTTACCCCTTACGACACACTATCGGGTGGACCCTACTGAAGTTACCCCCATTTTAAAGAAGGGGAGACTGAGGCTTGAGCTAGGCATGATTGGTAGTAAGCAGGAGGCCCAGGCAGTTGGTCTGGCTTCAAAAGCAACACTCTTAACCACTACATCTTTTTGCCTCCTTTTAATACATGTTTATATTAGTATTCTTATGATTTCCATCAAGAAGGTTGGAAGACCATTTCTTGCTGCTGGAGACTTCAACTGAAGGTCAGGGCCCTTGTGCAGGGGTGGGGAGGAGGAGAGTCTAGCTGCTTCTGCATCCTCCCACACTCTATGCAAAGCAGGACCACCTGGGGATGGCGTTCCTGGTCCCAGGTACCCCTCCAGAAGGTTTGGAAATCCTGGGATCTGCAATCATGTGTTCTGCTTGTTGGTCCTGTAACTGGTCTCCCTAGCTGCTGGGTCCCCTGGTTTTCCTCTCTATTTATCACATTCTCCCAGGGAAGAGAACACCTCGGACACTTTCTTTGCTCATTTGGCACTGCAGGTTCCCATGAGACCTCAGCCTAGTCTGGCTGAGGAGTGGACTGCACGTCTCCTCTGAGAAGGGCTTGCTGCAGCTCTAAAAGAAGCTCCTGCAGATACTAAGTGGATAACGGACTGACCCTTCCACCCCCACCAGCCAGGAGTCCAAGGGTGGTAGCTCATTCAAACGTGCACCCAATATTGATTCTCCCTCTGCTCACTGACAGAAGTGGCTAATCGAGCCTAAAAATCCTGCAGACTTTAATTATCAGCCTTCAGAGACAGGCTGTCATTTCAGTCCAAGGTAGAAACCCATGAAAAAGAGTGTTAGGTCCACCAAAAGATGTGAAACCATGTCCATAGCAGTTCTGTTCATAACAGCTGCCAACTGGAAACAATGCAAAGTCCATCGACTGCAGGCCAAGTGCATAACTGGTGGCATACGAAGACAATGGGACACGATGCAGGAAGAAAAAGGGTAAACAGCTGCCATGTGCCACAACATGGATGAGCCCACTCATGGTGCTGAGCAAATAAAGCCAGACACAGGAGCACGCACTGTATGGTTTCTGTCGTGGGTTGAATGGTGTTCCCCGAAATTCATGTCCACCCAGAATCTCAGAATGTGACTATATTTGGAAATGAGGTCTTTGCGGATATAATTAAGATGAGGTCACCCTGAATTAAGTTTAGCCCTAAATCCAATGTCTGGTGTCCTTATAAGAATAGGAGAGGACACGCAGAGACAAGAAAGAAGGCCACACAAAGACAGAGCCAGAGTTTGGAGAGATTCACTATAAGTCAAGGATGCCAAGGAATGCCAAGGAATGCCGGGAGACACCAGCAGCTAGAAAGAGGCAAGACAGAATTCTCCCCTAGAACCTCCAGACGGAGCATGACCCTGCGGACGCCTTGATTTCAGACTTCTAGGCTCCAGAACTAAGAGAGAAGAAATTTCTGTTGTTTTAAGCCTCCCAATTTGTGGTAACTTGTTACGGCAGCCCCAGGAAACTAGTACAATTTTATTAAATGAGATTCAAGAGCAGGCAAGGCTAATTTATAGTGGTAGGAATTCAAATACTGGTAGGGTGGTACTTGTCTGGAAGGGGGAATGAGGAAGTCTTCTGGGGTGTTCAAGATACGTCCGGATCCAGGAAACAACGCCAACTGGAAACAGTGCGAAGTCCATTGATGTAGTAATAGTAGTTCCACGTAGTTACTGCGGCGGGTAGTTACTAGGTAGTTACTGAGACATAGATGTGTGAAATTTCACTGAGTTGTACATTTAAAATATGTGCACTTTGCTGCATGTAAGTGGTGCTTCCAATACAAATTTTGAAAACAAAAAGCAGGCTGTTCTGCTGGGACTACAAACTACTTTGCTCTTTGTTCAGCCTTGACGGTCAACTTGTTCTTGTCACTCAAAATGACTATCCTCTGCCTTCTATAAACACCATTAAAAACCAAAGATTTCTGTGGCTCACTTGGGAGAGCGTGGTGCTGCCAACAACAAGTCAAGGGTTAAGATCCCCTTACCGATCATCTTTTAAAAAGAAAAAAACCCAAAGATTTCTAACAGAACTTTCCCAAGGTTGGACTCCCCCAGAAGCAGAGCCCTGAGACAAGGATGTAGACACAAGTGGTTTTTGTGGGAGCACAGGGGAAAGGGAGAGGTGGGACAGGAACAGCACGTGCTGCTGTGAGGACCCTCCAAGAGACCATGGAACACACCTCCCAATCTGCCCACCGAGGCGTCAGGGAGCTGGAGCACTCAGCCACCAGCCACCTGCCTCGCAGGGCAAGGGAGCTCTGCAGGGTTAACCTGGGTCCAAGCACATCAGAGAAAGAGCTCAGGCAGAGGGAGGCAGGAGCCTCTGCCGTGGCCTCCAGGCTGGGCCGAGGACATATGGGCAAAGGACCTTAGATACAAGTTTGCTAAGTACAAGTGGAGAGCAAAGAAGGATTTGGCTGGCCTGGAGCTGTCCCTCTTGTTTAGGGGCATGAGGAACCAGGAATGCAAATAAGCTGAAAAATTCAAGTTCACAGACTTTCTTCCCTTCTTTCAGCACAGAGTCCCTCTCCTTACACTGCTTGGATGCAGGGGAACCTCACCCCCCAAGGCACAGCTTCCAACAGCACCTTTCTGTGAGGACAAAGCCAGACAGCCTCAGCAGAAACAGCGAGTGAGAACGAGGACCGTCTGGAGGAAGCAGCCGCGGGCTCTAGGGCTCCATTGTTCTCAGCGGCCCTCGGAGCCCTCCCCGCATGGTGCAGGCCACCGAAGGAAGCTTCTGCTCCCTCCGGGTTTTGTCATCTCTTCCTGCTGGTGGGAAGAATGGGAGCTGGCAGGAAGGGATACTGACTGAACAAAGAGACAGAGGAAAGTCAGAGGTCCCCTGGGCAGAAGTTACAACTGGCCTAGGGCTCATTGTATTGGGAGGGGGAGTCTGTGTGAGAAGAAGCCATTGCCTGGGAAGTGACCCCCATGCCCGTCACCACCAAACTGGGCTCTTGCTCCAGAATTTGACTTTCCAGATGTCGAAATGGACTTAAAACTTTGGGTTCAAAAGACTGGAGTTTTCCCATATGCATTTAAAACACGTGTTAAAAAAGTAAAAGCTCAGACTGGGGAAGTACACGTGCTAACACTATTGGCCAAGAAAGGCGTCTCTCGAGTGAATGAGCCACCATCTGGAGTTGGGAGCAAAGCTAGGTTTGGGAGCTGGGGATGGGAATGGGTAGAAAAGGGTCCCCGAAAGGTCTATGCCATGGGACTCCACAGGAGCAGTGCTCAGAGGCCTGGAACATCCAGGTGTCCAAGCTATGGTGCCACAGTGTTGGTGACATGGCTTGAATCTGAAAGCCCTTCAAAGGCAAACTCCAACACCATTTTCCTGGGGGTTCTCCTCTGGGACGTGGCCATGACAGAGACGGTGCTGAATCCCAGAACACTCCGCTCCTCTTACAAGCAACGTGTGACCTTGAGCAGGTCACTTATCTTTGTGGTGTCTGTTTCTTCCTCCGTAAAGTGAGGATAATGACCTGCCTCATGGGGCTGTTGTGAGCACGCCAAGTGCTTGTGCAGTGCTAGAGCATAGTAAGTGCTCAACAAATATTAGTGTGATATTAGGACATATATTTTTGGGGCTTTGTCCATGGTTTCTGGCATACTATAAAGTAAATGTACTTCACAGGGCCTGGTTTTCCAAAGCCTTGCAGTTTCAAATATTGACCATACAAAAAACAGGAAATTTTCCCCAGGCCATTGAGTCTCTGTTACAAGATAAAGAGTTGTAACACAGCAAGGCTGCTGGCTCAAAGACAGACAGGTTACTGATTGATATGTAAAGATACTGGGAAATTACTGTAAGAAGGAATGTTTGCTAAGATCAAGTTTTTGATGGTGGACCACTTAATTGCTTTAATGGAATGTCATCTGACTTGTTTTTACTGAATGTTACCAGCTTCCATTATTAAAACGATAACCTCACCTATGTCTCTTCCTGTAATTTCCTGGGCTGGAGAATAAATGCATGAAGAGAACCCTAATTCGGGGTTAATTTCTCAAATGAAAGAAATGCCTCTCTCTTGAGGGTTTGGGGAAATTAACTACTTTGGGGCTTCTCACTGCTCAGAAGAGATGGACTTTGAGTAATCCTTTGCAGCTCCATCACCCAGGGGATGAGGGGTGACAAATCTGTGGGGGCAAAGCAACAAAATGATGCCCCATGTGAGGAAGTTCTCCACGGATCAGAGACTGACCTGCCAAGCATTGGAGAGGAAAAGGATGTCCGGCTCATCCTGGCAAGGGAATCTCCAGTAAGGGAGATGCATCCCGGTAAGGGAATCACAGGAGGCTTTCAATTAGCGATTGCATGCCTGCAGCAGGTCAAAGTTAGGTCTTTTCAAACCCAAGGTATTTTTCCTTCTTTTTACTTTTAAAATATGGATAATTCATTAACAAAAGGGGAGACTGAACATACATTATGACTCGAATGTCTCCTTAAAGCAGCAGGCTGTAAGTAACTGAACGGCAGCTTGTAAAACTGTTAGTGGATATTACACAACCATGTCCTTGATACCTCAAGGAAGGGAGCCCTAACATAAAAATTTGGGAACAAATTGGTCACTGGTTAATTATGCAATGGGTCTCATTAAGGCTTCCCACTTAACAACTAGAAATCTATGTCAAGTTACTCTGAGACCTATCCAAGACCTTAACAAAAAACTAAGACATGTTTATGTCACCAAAAAAGGATAAAACTTAATCTTTGCCAGTGACTGAGAAAACTTTAAGTTGGACAATCAAAGTAAAAGAAGTTAATATTTCTTTACAGTGTTGGTATTGTTTGAGCATTTTTTTTTTTTTCTTATCTGCACGATGTTTCTCTCCTCTCTTAAAAGCAGTGGTTCTTTTCTTAACTGCATGTGCTACTCTTTTTCTCCGAAGACTCTGGAGTTTTATGAAGAAAAGCAGCCATGGTGCCAACCACACTCCTTTTGGGTCTACTGCTCTTCTCCTAAAAACCTCAAGAGTCAAATGGTTTCATCTCTGATTGCTGGCTCAGCTCTTGAGCTCAGTAACCTGTTTAAAAAACAAAAACTAGACTAAAATCTACCTGTTCAACTAGATGGTCTCAAATTTTCTGGCATCCAACTAACAGACTTCTAAATTCTCTTCCAGTCTCATCTGTGCATTTCTTCACAAAATCTTATGGTAGAATTCTATGCTATTTCCTAAAAAAGAAGAAAATCGGGCCGAGTCCGTGGCGCACTCGGGAGAGTGTGGCACTGGGAGCGCGGCGACGCTCCTGCCGCGGATTCGGATCCTATATAGGAATGGCCGGTGCACTCACTGGCTGAGTGCCGGTCACGAAAAAGACAAAAAAAAATTAAAAAATAAAAAATAAAAAAAATAAAAAAGAAGAAAATCTTTTCTGCATCTTCTTGAAAAGGCTTGCATACTTCGCTTTACAATGTAAATTTGTTATCTTGCTTTCTTTAAGGCAGAGTGAGGCCTCACCAATAAGTCTTTTTGAAAAAACACAATCTAAACCTGACTGTCCTTTTTACTAGTGAGCTTTTCTATTACATTTTAAACAAAACCTATAAGATCCTTATTTGTTCTTGTTGTTTATGTCTGCATATATGCATATGTAAAATGTATGTTATGTCTACATGTTCATGTCTGTATGTGTTTGTGTGCCTGCATGGTACCAAATTGGCTTATAATTAATGTGCACTCATTAAATAAATAAGTATACTTTTCAAGTTCACGTGACTTAAATTTTCTAAAGTCTTGATGAGTATATTTTCAAAATTTGGTTTAAACCTTGTACCTAAATTTGTTTTTAGGTCAACATGTCTCATTATCTCAGCTCTGCCTCCTGGCCATGCTGGGAGAAACAATACCTTTTAGACATTATCTTTGTGAATACTGCCCTCTGCCTCTGGATTCCACATTGGCTCTAAATGCCACATGGAAACCTGGGACCCAAAATGGCTAGTGAAAAGAGACCTATGCCCAATATTTCATAGGCCCTAGTTAACATTAACTGATAAAGGTATTGTTTTAGTTTGTTTTGTGTTGCTATAACAGAAACACCTGAGACTGGGTAATTTATAAAGGAAAGAAGTTTATTTGGCTTACAATTCTGGGACAGCTGCATCTGGCATGGGCCTTAGGCTGCTTCTACTCATGGCAGAAGGTGGCAGGCAGCCAGCAGGTACAAGCAGATCACATGGCGAGAGGAAGCAAGAGAGAGAGAGAGAAGGTGCCAGGGTCTTTTTTAAGCAACAGCTCTTGCAGGAACTAACAGAGCGAGAACTCACTCATTAATCCCCCCTCCCCCAGGGAGAGCATTAATCCATTCATGAGGGATCCACCCCCATGACTCAATCAGTTTCCAGCACTGCCACATTGGGGATCAAATTTCCACATGAGTTTTGGAGGGGACAACACATCCAAACTCCATCAGGTATAGATCTTATACACCAAGTTTTTGGCTGGGAAACCATAAATATGTATTTGGTAAAAATAGCTAAAACTCAAACTGGGCTTTGTATAATTGGCTGTGATAAATGGATGCCTTTTTACTAACCTAAATATATGAAAATATTCTTATCAGCACACATTGCTGACTGGGTTTACTAATCAAACAGGATTACTAAAGGTCTTTTCACTTAACTGCTCTCAAAACAAAGTTGTAAAAGATTTTCTTTGTCCTTTAGATAACTGGTTTAAAAAACTTATTTCATGATAAGTTCTTATGCTCTCTGCCTATAAAACCCTTTGTCACTTTGGTTTTATTTTTTGTAGTAATTTGTGATCTTATTCAACTAAATGTTTTAATCCTTTTGTTGTTTAACAAAACTTTCCAAAACCAAATTCTGAAAGCTCAATATTTTAACTTTAACTTTGAGGAAATCCAAGAGCCCCGGAGTTTCTCAAAGAATATATAAAATATGTATCAAAACTAATTGGCTTATTTAATAAATTAGATTATATGGGAAAGCATTGTCAGTACTGAAGGTGTTATGGATATGTGTTCCAAAATCTTGTAAGGCTCTTAAATATCTGTGTCTTGATATAAATGCTACTGGTCATAGTCTTGGTTTAATTACAACTTTAAAATGTTATGTTTTCAAATATCTCATGAAAAAACTGATAGGTAGAGTTTCCTGACAAGCTTTGAGTTCATAGCTTTAAACTAAATTTCCAAAATTCTAATGAAGAAACTGATGGGTTTGTGAAATTGTTCACAAAGGTCAAAACAGCAAAAGTTAATTAGTGAACTAATTAAAAAGAATTATGGGTTTTTGTAATTTCCTTACTTTGAAACACTGTTGGTTCTCTAAATGTTTTGTTTTCCAGATTTAAGAAAACTCTCTCTCAAGCTATCTATAACTAACAACAGTTTGGTATTCTCCCTCTTTGATCCCCCCACAATTTAATAACTTTAGGTATCCTTATGATTATTAAGGCAATGTGGCTATTTTTATAAATTCAATGAAAATCAACTCTCTCTCTTTATAACAGGATATAATTTAAAACTTTGGATATAAGATAGCATGTCTCACTTCTAAGTTGCTGACCCCTCTTTTATGTTGCTTTAATTTGGCATAACTGCTGCTTCGTCCTACTGTTCATCTTTCACCCCGATGTGGGACAAAAGATCACCACCTGGAGAAGGACTTCCCAGTGACGTGGAACCAGACAACCTGAAAATCAGCTTTGCCAATGCCTAGAAATCTATACAAAAAAATAAGACCTTTTCAATCAAGATATTGATCATCAATGCTTTTATGAGGAATGCCTTGATCATAAGGGGGAAATAACGTCTTCTCTACAAAAGCAGTTCTCTAAATTTTCCTGACCTTAAAGAGGGTGTTTGTAACTTGGATGAGACATCCTGTTCTTGAACAAAAGACTTGTAATTGATCAAAAATTTTACAAAAGACTAGATGCTCTGAAAACAATAATGTCCAATTTAACATTAACAAACTCTCTGGACTCAGAATCAACTATTATATAGAGCAGAATCCCATTCCAGAGTTTCAACAATTGGTAATTACACCCAATTCACAGCACCTGGAGTGATGCTGCTGCAGCCATTCTGAGAGGACGACATCATCAGTCCTCACCTGAAGTAAATTAAAATGACTTGCCATACTAAATGATACTAACTTTGCTTTAACAAAATGCTTTTTGTCTTAACTGAAAAAACCTGATCTATAGCTTTTGCTTTTTCTTTTAAATAAATAAAACGGGGGTGGGGGTGGGGGATGGAGTATACTATAAAGCAAATGTACTTCACAGGGCCTGGTTTTCCAAAGCCTTGCAGTTTCAAATATTGACCATACAAAAAACAGGAAATTTTCCCCAGGCTTTTGAGTCTCTGTTATAAGATAAAGAGTTGTAACACAGCAAAGCTGCTGGCTCAGAGACAGACAGGTTACTGATTGATATGTAAAGATACTGGGAAATTACTGTAAGAAGGAATGTTTGCTAAGATCAAGCTTTTGATGGTGCACCACTTAATTGCCTTAATGGAATGTCATCTGACTTGTTTTTACTGAATGTTACCAGCTTCCATTATTAAAACGATAACCTCACCTATGTCTCTTCCTGTAATTTCCTGGGCTGGAGAATAAATGCATGAAGAGAACCCCAACTTGGGGTTAATTTCCCAAATGAAAGAAATGCCTCTCTCTTCAGGGATTGGGGAAATTAACCATTTTGAGGCTTCTCACTTCTCAGAAGAGATGGACTTTGAATAATCCTTTGTGGCTCCATCACCCAGGGGAAGAGGGGTGACAAGCCTGGGGGGGACAAAGCAACAGTAAGCATGGCACTTTAGGCCCCAGAATCAGGCCTCAGAAAACAGAGTCTCACTCTCTGTCCTTCCCCTGCCCTCTTTTCACCTGCTCCTTTCTCCCCGACAGGCCATAGAAACTAAAAATATACTTTAATCTTCCCCCACCTTCCTGTCTCTGACCTGCCCTGTCTGACTGTAGATCGTAAGACGCCCATTTCAGGAGGGATCTTGCCCCATGTCCAGGAGGAAAGAACGCTGCACAGAGAGGCCAGGAAGAATCTGGACAGGCCTTGCTGAGTTTCCTAACTCTGTCTATTTGTGTTGGATCACACCCTTTTTGTCCAGTTACATTTCTTTTTTTTTTTTTTTTTTTTTTGTCTTTTTCATGACCAGCACTCAGCCAGTGAGTGCACCGGCCATTCCCATATAGGATCCGAACCCACGGCAGGAGCGTCGCCGCGCTCCCAGCGCCACACTCTCCCGAGTGCGCCACGGGCTCGGCCCTGTCCAGTCACATTTCTACATGGTTTTTTATGCTTCAATCATTCCTGTAGGCTGGCCAATTAGCTCAGTTGGTTAGAGCACAGCCCTATAACACAAAGGTCAATGGTTCAGATCCCCATAGTGGCCAGCTGGAAAAACAAACAAAAAATGCCTATGTCAAGCAGCTTCCATAAAAAAACCAAAAGGACTGGGTTTAAAGAGCTTCTGGATAGCTGAACACATGGAGATTGCTGGAAGGTGGTGCACCCTGGAAGGGCACGGAAGCTCCATGCCCCCCCACACACACCTCGCCCTGTGCCTCTCTTCATCTGTGTCCTTCATGATATCCTCTGTAATAAACTGGTAAACTTAAGTAGGTGTTTCCCTGAGTTCTATGAGCCAGTCTAGCAAATTAATTGAAACCAAGGATGGGGTCATGGGAACCCCGATTTATAGCCAATTGGTCAGAAGCACAGGTAAAACAAGCTGGGGCTTATGATTGGCATTGGAAGTGGAAGACAGTCTTGGGGACTGAGCCTTCAACCTGTGGGATCTGAGGCTATCTCCACATACATAGCATCGGAATTAAACTGGAGGCCACCCAGGTGGTGTTCACTGTAGAACTGCTTGCTTGCTTGCTGGTGGGGAGAAATCCTCATGCATCTGGTGTCAGAAGCATGTTGTGAGAGCATAGGGAGTGTGTTTTTCCACTCAGTTTCTACATTGCTGCTGTTACTTCTGTACTCGCAGTCACATGCCATGCACACACTCATAACCCACCTTCCCTTCTCTCCTCTGCACTTCCAGGGACAGATTTGGGGGGTAAAGGGATTGCCAACTGATGGTATTTTTCTGTCTTACTCCAAATCACAAATCTTTACATCCTGTGATATCCACTCTAAAATGTATTATTAATCCAATTCTCAGCACCTCCACTCGCTGACACCACCTGTCTGGGCTGCCGTCAGCTTTCATCTCGGTGTCTGCAGCAGCCTCCAACTACATTCCTGCTTCTGTTCACACAGAAGCAGGATGATCTGTTAAAAACCTAAAATCTGACTCTCTCTCTCTCCCCCCACCAAAACCTTTTAAAAGCTTCCCACGGTACCTAGAATAAAACCCAAACTCCTTGCACTGTCCTCAAAAGCCCTGTCTGTACCTCTCTCCAACTTCGTCTTGGCTCCCTTTCCCTGACTAACTCTCTTCCAGCCACCGGGTCTTCGGTCAATTCCTGAAATACAAGTTCTTTCTAGCCTCGGGACCTTTGTCTGTTTCTGCTCCTTCCCCTTCATCATGTAGGAAGCACCTTCTCAAACTTCAGGTCTCAGCCTAAACACCAGCTCCTCACCAGACCTTCCTGGGCCGTCCTGTCTAGAGCAGGCTCCTGCTGCTGCATCATTATCTCAGCTTCTCGTTCCCTTCTTGCATCCATCAGCTGTTGCTGCGTAACAAAATGCCTCAAAACTCCATGGCTTAAAACAACAATCATTTATGACCCCTCACAACTGCAGGTTGGTTGGGGTTCACCTGATCCCTGTGCTCCTCTTGGAAGGGCTGTGGCTCTGGTGGGGACTTCTGCTCCACGTGTCTCTCATCCTCCCACTGGGACAAGACTGGCCATGTTTTTCTCATGGTGATAGCAGAGGGACAGTAGAGCAAGCAGAAATGTGTGAGATCTCTTAAGGCCTAGGCTGAAAACTGACACCTGTCACTTCTGTCCACATTCTATTGACTCAAAGTCAAGGGGTGGGGAAATGCTCTAGACTCATAATGAGATCAGGCAGGCCTAGGGATGCAGACCTGGAATGAAGAATACAGCAGTCATTCAAATGCTGCAATTTGTGTTTTGTGATTAATATTTTTGTTCCTCCCATCTTCACTGGAATGAGCAAACAGGGAACTTGCCTATCCTATGTATTTTTACCTGGTATTCCCACCACCTTGAACGGTGTATGGCATGTGACAGATGTTCAAATGGTCCCTTACTACACATTTGAATGAACTCCTGACCTGAAAGTCTATGTTTTACCTCTTGGTGGCAATTGTCCTATAAAACCATCATGACGGTAGTTGTCTTTTCAGAAATGGTTTTTGTTATATATTGACTCAGGCAAGACAAACTTTTGCATAACAAAGGCGTCTTTTATTAATCATGTGCAACTTTATACCTACTTGTTAGCAATTGCTTTGGACATGGCCTGAGAATTACAAGAGCCACTCCCTAGTCCAGAATGGCAGAAAAAGCCCATGGAAGTGGCTCTGACCAGAACAAGGACCATGCAGGGCACTCTCTACCCTGAACACAACAGAACCAATAAAGTTTAGAGCAAAACCTAGCTCCAAATTCCCCTGGTCCCAAGTCTGCTTAACCTTCAGTGAAGAGAGTGGTAGGCAGGCAAGAAGGCAACCAGACAGTAAGGTGAAAAGGTTGCTGGCCCCCCTCCTTGCACCTCCAAGGAGAGTGGGGCAGGCAAGAGGTTAAGTCTCACAGAAAGCATCTGGGAGCATGTAAAAACCAGACGCCTTTGCAGTGAAGAGGCCTGGCTCGGTCAGTGACCACACTCTGTAACTTTGGACAAGGGTTTTAGTTTGTGCTGCCCCAGAAGATTCTGAGACCAGGATTTGAGAGCTAGTAGTTTATTTGGGACTTAATTCCAGAAAACACTGGAAGTGCAGTGGAGAAGTGCACTAGGGAAGGGAAGGAAGTGGATACAGGATGTATCATCAACTAAGTCACCACTGTGTGCACCTGCAGCTCAATCCCACCATAGGGCAAGGGAGCCAGGGTATTTGTGCACCAACTTCCACCAGGCATTGGTTGAGGGATATGCTTCAATGTGCCCACATGAAACATGACACTTGCAGAATGAAGCCCATGCCACTTTGGAGATTGCTCATCCCCATGCAGCTCAGAATCAGTGGTCCCCAAACTTTCCAGATTGGACACCCATTCAGTGAACATACTTATACGTGCTGATACTTATTTCTAAATTATATACATGTACTTTTAAATGTCATTAATTTTAGTGGTCCGTCTTCTCAACCTCTTGCACTTGCTTTATTAGTATTATCTTGACCTGTATTTTTTACAGTAATTTTTAAGCCTCTGAGGATTTTTGTGAGTGTTTTAGTTTGACTAAAAAAAAAAAAAAAAGTTGCTGCCACTTGCATAGTCTCCACCAAGGCCATTTTCTAAATGTTTTAAAGTCATTTAATCCCTGAAGCAGACCCATGAGATGGGAACCAATATTAACCCATTAAACAGATGAAGAAATGGCGGTGGACAGAGAGTAATCCAAGGTCTCACAGCAGGGGGACCAGGATTCCAACCGAGGAAGTCTGGCTCAGACAGCATCAAAACTCATCAGGAATGTGTGTCAAACACTTCATGTCCCAAACCAACGAGCTCAGGGAAGATATCTCGTGATAAGGGGATGACACACAAACCCAGTAAGAACACCAACGTCAAAATGTCACTATTTTTCACATATAAAGTGTTCAATTGCATCAAAATAGCAGTTATAGACTCTTCTCGCCCCACTTCGGCGGCCTCTTAGAAGAGGAAAAATGGGAGTTGCACGGCGTCAGGACCACCAGGGGGCGCCCTAACACCCCCCGCCCTGAGGTCAAGTCCAGCCTCGCTGCCGCGCCCACAACCTGAAGGACTGGAGCGATGCCTGCGCCGTTCGCTTTCCGCATTCTCATCAGCCATCTGGCTGACCCAGGTTGAAAGCTGGGCCTGTCTTCCTTAGCCCCAAATCCTTCTCAGGTCTGCCCGTGAGACGGGCGAGCTTGGCCGTCACACTCAGCTATACCCCGCGTGGGACAACGGCCGCGACACCCTCCCGGAGTCACAGACAGAAGGTACCGCCAGGGGGCGTCCTCGCCCGCTGCCTCCACGGGTACCCCTCGCGGCGACAGTTTCTAAGAACCTTCCTTATGACGTCAGGGACCACCTGACGCAGAGGCCGCCCCGACAGACATCGGGTTCGACCGGAGCCCCTCCCGCACACCAGCGCTAGCGCGCACGCGCGGGCGTCAACATCCCCAGGTAACGCGAACGACTTTGGCTCTTTTACTGCGAATAGTGACTCTCCGAGATGGTGACTGGGTGGGACGGGCCGTGGACGTGGTGAAGCAGAGCACGAGGCGGAGGAACGAGTCCTGACACGGTCTCTGTCGCGGAGGCCGAGGGACCAGGCGCCGTACCTCATCCCGGGGACGCCTGCATCTTGAGTCCCAGTCCACCCGGGGCGGGCAGCGCCTAAGCCCACGGAGCCCGGGTGAGCTTGCGGCGTTGGAAGGCACAGGTCACACGCTCGCACAGGCGGAAAAGAGGGGCGCCTGGGACATGAGGAACACAGCAGTGGACAGGACAGAGGGATGCCTGTTTTCCGGGAGTTTCCATTGCAGAGAAGACAGCAAACACAGATGAGTAAACAAGACAGGGCTCTATAGAGAGCTAAGTGACGCCAACGAAAGCAGGCAATGGCATAAGAAGGGCCGGGAAAAGGTCCCATCCAGATCGGGGAATTGCCGCACGGGTGTGTATACGTGTCAGAACTCTTCACACTGGACACCTGAGATAAGTGCGTTTCATCATATGTAGATTTTATCTCAGGAAAGATCTTTTTTAAATAATGACAAGAGTAACCGAAAGGAAAGACATTAGCTAGGGCGGTCAGGATGGCCTCTTTGCATAGCGGACGTTCAAGCTGAGACCTGCAAAATGGGAAGGGACGAGAATGAGTTAGCCATGCCAAAATCGGGTGTCTCTTCCTGCCAAGGTACTGCGGGGAGTGAGAAAACCATGCATTCGGAAGGCCCAGGGTGAGCACGTGAGGAGGGCGTGGGCAGACAGGTGTGGGCGCAGGCAGCAGGAGGGCAGGTGTGTGAGGTGGGCAGGAGCTGGCCATGAGGGTTTTGAAGCCTGTGTGGGAGTTCTAAGTTCGCTTAAATGCAATTGGAAGCCACTGGGGGACTAGATGGAGTAGACAGAGGTCCCCAACCTAATCAGCACTGGGGCCACCTCCAGTCAGAATATAAGGAAGAGGGAGGAGGAAGCAGCCAAGCAGAGCAGTCACCTGGGGACTGGTGATAGGAGTGGCCTGGGAAGCAGGTGGCACTTGAGGTACTGTAGCCACAGGTGGGAAACGCAACAAGGAATGGGTGGGACAAAGAAGAGTCAGGAAGAGCCAGGTTCCTTTGCCCTTTGGTGGAAAGCTCTGCAGAGTCTTCTGCACTGGCTCCCAGAGTCCTCCGGTGGGATTGAGCTCCAGATGCACACAGTGGTGACTTAGTTGACAATACATCCTGTATCCACTTCCTTTCCTTCCCTAGTGCACTTCTCCACTGCACTTCCAGTGTTTTCTGGAATTAAGTCCCAAATAAACTACTAGCTCTCAAATCCTGGTCTCAGAATCTTCTTCTGGGAGAGCCCAAACTAAAACACTATTGCATCTCATTTAGTGATAATGTCAAAAGCAAGCATTTAAGGTCCTTCATGAATCTGAACCTGAGTCAAACAGCCCTCCTGGCCGCTCTCACATAGGTCTCAGCAGAAGCTTGGAATGGGGCAGGAGGTGGGTATTAGCTCTGGGCAGTCCAGAGGAGCAGGCCGACTAGGGCAGAGCTGGGAAAGCTGACCTGAGCCAGGCTGGGGTTTCAATGGCTTGAAGGTGCTGGGATGCACAGCTGGGTGTGGAAAATGACCACATGGGCCTGTGGTGCAGCCAGACACCTGCAAGGCCGAAGGAGAGGCGCTCCCCTGCTGGGCCTTCAGGAGAGAAGGCTCTGCTGCTCCACACTTCCAGGGCATCCAGGGTGCACTACTGAAGGGAGAGTTGTACCCTAACAGACGAGGGCAGGCACCTCACCCATGTGGCTGAAATGATGAGAAGCAGGGGGAAGATGGCAGCAATGGAATGAATCATAACTTTATCCCGGGGAGGAGGCAAGCCCCAGGTTCCATAGCTAATGCCTGCCTCGTAACTCAACAAATCTTGTGAGTCCAGCAGCTCCCACAATTTACTTCTGTGTGGGGAAATACATGGATTTTTTTCTATAGTTTTCTAAACATATCAACTTCTAGAGTTAATAAATTTGAACTATAGACCACACGACTCTATGCATGGCCTGGAAGCCAATTTAACACTAGTTAGAAGGAGAGAACTAAAGTAGAGATACCAAAGTGCAGCCAACGAGCCAATCCAGGTGCTCGTCTTTTTCTGTCTGGCATAGTGTTTTAAATATCGGAGCTTCAGATAACAATCCGGATTTCTGCATTTTCTTGAAAAATCAGAAGTTCCTGAATCCTACGGGCTCACATTCCCACAGGGCAGCAATTGCCGCAGAAGTCAGAATTTGCAATCCTGCTAGTGGTAGGGGATAGCTCCAAAAGAAGATATGGGTTGCAGAAAAGAGGAAATAGAGATGCAGATAAAAATGGAGATGGGGAAAGAGAGAGACAGCCCAGGAGATAATGAAGAAAGACTCCTGCTGACAACCATGCACCAGGCCCAGAAAGTAACCCCCAGTAGACAGGCTTCCAAGAAGATAAAATTGACAGCATCTGGGAGAGACTGAACATATGAAAATTTTAGAGATTTGGAACAAATCTGAAGCTGAATTCATGAAAAATACATTAAAAAACAAAGCAAACAAAAAGGCAATTTTTAACTTCAGGGGAAATAAAAAATTGTGCTTAAAAAAAGGAAAAATAAGCACCATACAGAACATACTTCAGCTTTACCAAGCATTTTTATATAGTCATCTCATGCACAGGCTGGACATAGATCTAACCAAACATTATGACCGGCAGGATAGAGGCTCAGAAGTGGGGACGGAGGGAGAGAAAGATCAGGACCCACATTAGCAAATCAGAAAGAGCAACATCAATATGCTTCTTAGAGATGAAGTGGCAAACTCCAAAGAAATCAGCAGAAAAGTCGAAAGCCATGGGGAGGAATGGGAGTTAAGGTGTGGGGGAGCAAGGGGGAGCTGGGAGAGCTTTTTAAACCAAGTGCATGCATATCATTGAAGAAAAGAGAAACTATGTTTTGAAAAAAGTTAACCCATCACAGATAAAGCCAACACCCCCAGCCTCCATCCTAGTCTCAAAATAACCTTTAACAATTATATTCTTCTGGTCTTTTTCCGTACATTTATATATAGACTATTTTTTGTGTGTATGTGATACATAAATAGTATCATTCTGTATGTATATTTTGCCAACTATCTCCTCATAGCATTATGTCTTGGCATCTTCTTTCAGTTAGTGGAATTGATTTTGTGATAGGTCTGCAGAATTTAATGTTCTTTCTCCACAAATTCTGAATAAAGAAATTATAACACACTATGAGACCAATCTTTATTACCAGGACTTGAATCTCATTTATACAGTTCATTGAAAACAAAATAGTATCTTTCAATATGTCCACTGAGAAAGACAGTATTATGGTTCTTGAATTTTCTGGAGGATGCATTTTTGGAGTCTCTTGCTTGGGAGGATAAAGCAGCTTAAGTGATTATCATTCATTAGGATTTATTTACGGTATCCTGTATGAATTCTTGTGGCTGGCTTGTCTTTTAAGTGGCTACTCCTGGGATTCCACCCCCCCCCCACTCCCCTTTCCTCAACATACTGAATGTCATACTGGCCTGAAGAGCAACTTCATGACTGTAAGGGTAGCTTAAATGTAGTCTCTTAAAGGCTAAAATCTGCATTATTTTCATCTCAATTCAGGATGAATTTCCATGATTAAATTGAGAAAAACATGGCTTGTGAGCCTTAGATGGATTTTTGGATCCCAGTTCAAAAGTGGAATGAATTTCTAAAAAGTGTTACTTGTCTTATTTTGTAATAAGGTCCTCAGGTGGTAGTCCTCAGGTGCGCATGTGGCTTCGGGTAGGGAATGTCATGGTGAAGTTTTATGGTGTTTGTCGGGAGTATTTGAGGCAGTGGAACATTTGAGCTGTCTTAGTATGGTTTTATCATCGTTCAGGGTTTAGGGTTTAAGATTAGGGTTTAGCACCCTCGGGATCAGAGTCTGGGTCACATTTAGGTCTAGGAAAGCCTCACGGTAATCTCTATCACTGTTTTTATGTCATTAGGATTATTAGGGTGGAGGCACTCAATCATGAAGAGGAGGGATGTAGGGTTAGGATTCTGGTCAGGGTGTATGTGAGTTGTTTTTTTTTTAACGATGACCGGTAAGGGGATCTCAACCCTTGGCTTGGTGTTGTCAGCACCATGCTCACCCAGTGAGCTAACCGGCCATCCCTATATAGGGATCCGAACCCACGGCCTTGGTGTTATCAGCACCACACTCTCCCGAGTGAGCCACGGGCTGGCCCTTGTATGTGAGTTTTCTCCAATCTCCTTTACAAAGTTTAGATTTCAGGGTCATTAGTTTATGGTAATTAGGCTTTAGGGTTGACGGTGTCAGGGAAGTATGGGTCAACCATACATTGATCCACTGTCATTTGGAATTCGGGGTCCTCCTATTCAGTATCAATAGGGTCCTTGAATCAGGGTTAAAGTCAAGGTATATAAACAGAGCTCTGCTCTTTGGGGAATACATGTTGAGTTGTTAGGGCATAGGGTAATCAGGGTCAGGACAGGTCACTGACAAGATGTCTTCTCCACTGCCTGGTAAGGCTTAGGATTGTTGAGTCATTAACGTCAAGCTTATTGGAGTTGTCAGCATTAATGTCCTTGAGGCTGGGACTGAGTCTTCTTTGAAACTATTTAAGGTCATTTGGGGTTTAGGGGAATTTTGAATCAATTAGGATTGTTTAGGGTATTTTGGACATTCTAGGTGCATTTAGGGTCTCTTGGATATTTCAGGTTCTTTTGGACTGTTGGAGTTTAGAATCATTTGAAGTAAATATGAATTTTAAGGGCCCTTTAGGGAGGCAGAAAGTTTAAGATCTTTCAGCATCTAATGGGATCCTTAGGGTCTTTTAGAGTTGTTTGGCTTAGTTTAAGGTTATGTGGCATAATTTTGGGCTTAAGGTTGTGAACATCATTTAGGAAACTTTAGGATGTTTACAGTTGTTTAGTGTTTTTAGGAAGTTTTAGAGTTTAGGGTAGTCTTAGTTGTCTTAGGATCCTTTGGGGTCGTTCAGGTTTATATAGCGTCTAGCTTTGCTATTCGAAGTGTGGTCTGTGGTCCAGCAACATCCGCATCCCCTGAGAGTTTGATAGAAAGGCAGATCTGCTGAATCTGAGTCTGCATTTTAACATGATCCTCTGAAGAATTTTTCTGCATATACAATTTCAGAAGCTCTGTTCTAGGATTGTTTAGGGTCAATTGAGTTCATTTCCAGGTATCAGGACTTTAGGGTTGTTAGATACATTAGCCATAAAGTCATTTAAATGATTTGGTTTATGGGCCGGCCTGTGGCTCACTCGGGAGAGTGTGGTGCTGATAACACCAAGGCCACGGGTTCAGATCCTATATAAGGATGGCCGGTTCGCTCACTGGCTGAGCGTGGTGCTGACAACACCAAGTCAAGGGTTAAGATCCCCTTACCGGTCATCTTTTTAAATGAATGAATGAATGAATGAATGAATGAATGAATGATTTGGTTCTTTAAAGTCCTTTGAATTAGGGTCATTTTATTCATTCAGTATATTTTATGCATTTAGAGTTAAGATTGCTTAAGGTTCAAAAATAGTGAAGGTCTTTTAGAGACAATGTTTAGGGTTTTTTTTGATTGTAAGAACTTTTTAAGGGTGGCTTATATCATTTGGTACCACTTATAGTTATGGAAGATCATTTAGCATTCAAAGTTGTTTTGAGTCATTTATACCTCTTCAAGATCTCTAAGATTGAAGTCTTAGGTCATTTTGGATAGTTTAAGATTGCCAAGGATTTAGGACCATTTCAAGTGGTTTATGGCCCATTCATCTTGGATGATCCAAAGTCATTTTAGGGGGGATTACAATTGTTAGGAAATTTAGGTCAGGACTTGGAGGTTGTTAACATTGGCGGACTTGGCATTTCGAGGTCTTTGTGTTTAGGGTACATCTGGATATTCATTTGTTCAGTACACAGATATTATCAAAGCACCTACCAAGGGCCAGACTGTTCTAGGTGTTGGGGATACCCTCACAGAGTTTAGGTTCTATTGGAGGAGATACAGAAACCAACAAATATATTCAAACAGTGAAAAGTACTATGAAGAAAATGGAATCAGAGGGTAACTGGCAGGTAGGCAGCTGATTGAGGTGCTCGGAGAAGGTCTTGCTAGGAAGCAAGAGTTGGGCTGAGACCTGACTTAAAAGGAGCTGAGGGAGAGTATTCCAGAAAGAGAGAGTGGTAAGTGTAAGCCCCAGAAAGCAAGAGAGGTCTGGCATGTCTGAAGGACAGCAAGGCCAGAGCAACTGAAGCCCAGGGACCATCCAGGAGGATGAAGGCAATGGGGTCCCAGCAGGGAGCCTGGGGTAGACCAGTTAGCTCTAGGTAGGCTGAATAAGGGCTTGGGAACGTTTTTTTTTTTAAATTTAAGGTCATTTAGGGTCACTGAATATCATCTGCATTCTTTATGTTTACAATTGGCTCATTGAAGGTTTAGGGACCTCTGGAGTTGTTAGAAGCTATTTAGGATATTTTATGGCCGTTTAGGATCTTTTACTATTGTATAGGATTTTTGAAATTCATTTGGGATCATTTAGGGTTATTACTGTTGTTAAGGATTTAGGTTTTAAACTTTTTAGGTTTTAAATAGAACCAAAAAAATACAAAAAAAAAAAAAAAGTAAAAATAAAACATTTTAGGTTTTATAATTGGTTAGGACCATACAGGGTCATTTAGCATTTGGTATCATTTAGACCTTTTTATTACATCTTGACTTCATTAAGGTTATTTAGGGTCTTTTCGTTATGGTATTTTACATTTTTTAAAGAGTTTACGGTGACTAAGTCATTTAGGATCTTTTAGGGTTCTTCAGGATCATTTAGAATTGATTAATAACATTTAGAAATCTTAGGGTCGCTTTGATTGTCCTTATAATTGCTTTTCATGTTTAAATGTTATACATGGGATCACGTTTCCTTGTTTAGGGTTATCTGGATTCATTTAGAATCTTTTAGGATTGTTTGGTGAAGTGGTTCTCAAACTCAGTGCACGCAAAATGCGAGAGGGGGCAGTGTTAAAAATCCTCCTGCCAGAGCCACACCCAGAAGAATTAGATCAGAATCTCTTGGTATGGAATACAGACATCAGGGTTTTCAGAGACTCCCCAGGTGATTGCAGTGTACACCTTAGACTCATTGAGAACAGTACCTCCTGTGTGGACCAGAAACATCAGCATCACCTGAGAACTTTGTTAGAGATGGAAATTCTCGGCCCAACCATCGCTGATTCAGGAGTTCTGGTGGTGGGGCCCAGCAATCTGCATTTTAACAAGCCCCTGGGGGATTCTGATGCCCAGTAAAGGTCAAAACCACTTTTATGGGGTTTACAAGTGTGATATTGTGAAAATACGTGTTTGGTTTTCATCTGTTCTCCTGGCAGACAACCCCTAAAATCCTTTAGAATCTCCAAAGTGATGAGTGTCTTTTTGTATGCTGATGAGTTGGCTGATGGCTGGCAGCCCCTAGGTAGCTTGGACTGGTTGCCAGGGGAACCAACTTTATGATTAGAGGGTTGGGACTTTCAGTTCTTGTCCCAACTTCTGGGGAGGGGAGAGGGGCTGAAGGTTAAGTTGATCACCAGTGGCCAATGATTTAGTCAATCATGCCTATGGAAGGAAGCCTCCCCAAAAACCTAAAGGACTGGGTTCAGAAAGCTTCTGGAGAGCCAAATGCGTGGGGGTTCCAGGAGGGTGGCACCCAGGGAAGCTGCTCACCCCTTCCCCACGCTCAGCGCATCTCTTCATCCGCATCCTCTATAATAAGTGGGTAAACGTAAGTGTGCGTTTGTGAGCCTCTCTAGCAAGTCGAACCCGAGGAGGGGGCTGTGGAACCCCAGTTTACAGCTGGTTGGTCAGAAGTTCCAGGGACCTGGACTTATAACTAGCATCTGAAGTGGGGGCGGTCTCAGGGACTGAGCCCTTACCCTGTGGGAGCTGGTAGTATCTCCAGGTAGATTGTGTCAGAATAGATTTGAATTAGAGGACACTCAGCTGGTGTCTGCTGCAGAATTGCTTGCTCGCTTGCTGGTGGGTGAAGTCTCCACACATTTGGTCGTAGAAGTCTGTCTTCTGTGTTGCCTGTTTTATGAGAGAACGGAAGAAACAATTTGTGTTTTTTCATCTCTCAGTAAGGATCTTCGGGATCCTTTAGGGTTGTTTTTTTAGGATGGGGGTATTCTAAGGACATTTTAAGATCACTTAGAGTCACTTGGGTTATCTTGAGGTTGTTTATTGTTGGCTTAGTATGCATATCCTGAGAGGGTACTGGTAGACACCTGAGTTAATTATTTTTAAATTCAGTTTATTTGATAATTATCTGAGTTGGCCCAGAAATAATCCTCATTGCCACTGTTCCCAGATTTGGGGGAACATAGGTCAGAGCGGTTCCTGAGCTCCTGGCCCAGGCCTTGGGTGCATGGGGTGGGATGGGGGAGCAGGGAGTGTCATGTGTGCCCAGGTGGGGCAAAGCACACATTTATCCAGAAGACACCGTACAAAGGTCTTGGTTAGCCAATCAGGCATTGCATCTGGTACCCAAGTCTTAAGAGAACTTCAGAACGTAAGAAACTAAAAGTAGAACAGGCTGACAGTGTATTCTGGCTAACCTCAGGTTTCCAGAATTCATGATATGTATTTTTTTTCTCCTTTTAAAAGCTTTTGCTCATCCAATTTCTGAAAGAAGTGTTGTGAGTACAATTGAAAGTGGATCTGTGTCCAGGGTGACTGAGCCTAACAGGGAATTTCCCAGTTTCTCACATGGGGACTCCATCCTCAGGTTCCTGTGTACTCAAGATAGTAGAGTGGCTGGTTTTCTCAAAGGCCCTAGAAAACTACTGATGTGCTCCTTCCATCTTGTTTGTGTCTGTGTGTGTATTACATACATGTGTACGTACATTACGTGCATATATGACTTTGGAACATGGGAACTGCATTTGAATTGCATGGTTGGCCTTGTATTACAATAGAAATTCTGAAGTTGAGTGCTTAGAAAAACTGACTCCAGCAGGGAAACCAGGGCCTAGTCTAGCTTTATCTTCCGGCCATGGTTTTTTTTGTTTTCTTGTGTGTTGTGTATGTGTACATGTTTTTGGATCCTTGATAGTTTTGGGCTTGCTAAGCAGGAAATTTTAATTTAAAAGCCAACATATTAGAAGCATGAAAGAAATGTAATCCCACCACACCAAGGCACATTTTTCATAAGTTTTTAAATCTGCAATCATATTGAGCATTCTATTTTATTCACTTTGCAGAATAGTATTTTCCATGTCTCTACATAAACTTTACAATTACACTTTCAGTGGCTGAATAATATTCATGTTTATGGTTTTTATTTTACCTATACCATTATCACAGAAGAAAAAAAGCAAGAAAAAAATCTACTTGTCTTTTTATTGGAAAAATAGATTTGTAGATCAATTTGGAGAGAGCTGATAAATTTCCCATCCTTAAATGAGGTATATCTTTCAATTTTTTAATTTTATTTTTAAGCCTTTTATTAGATTAGATACTTAGAAATACATAGAAATATGATACATTTTTTATATATTCTCATTGTTCTAGCAACCTTGCAACATTCATTTAGTATTTATAGTAATTTATCTCTAGATTATTATGACCTCTTTTTCTTCGTTTTTGTTTTGGCAGCTGGCTGGTACAGGGATGGAACCCTGGACCTTGGTGTTATCAGCACCCTGCTCTAACCAGCTGAGCTAACCAGCCAGCCCCCAATTATGACCAGTTTTAATTCAGCTTTTACTTGTTGGTTTCTCTCAATGGGTTGTAGATGTTGTAGTTTGTTCTTTTTTGTTTAGTTAGCTCAAGAGCTTTTGGCTAAATTACTTGAATTGATTTTTGAGTCAACTTGTGTTATAGACAAAATTTGGTTAAGGAATTTTAACAACTTAAGTTAAACAATACATTGATAAGTGATCTTTCCTTGGGATCGTTTTGGCTTTAAGGCTTTTTATAACCCCAGACATACAATATTCGCTAAACATGGGAGTTCTTATGAGCAGTTTGTTTCCAAAGTCAAACCCAGACATCTCTGAGACATAACTACTTTCCATTAGCAAGATGGACCCATGCTGTAATGCTCCTTCTGCCCCAGCACTTGGCTACCTCCAGGAGCCCAGGGTTTTCTCAGTGGAGGATATCGTAAAATACCCAGCTATGGGTGCTGCTGACCCTATAGATGGCTCTGCAGGCATGGGCAGGTGGCACAAGGGGCAGTTTAGATGGACTTGGTGGCTAGCAGGGGACATTCAAAGCCATGAGCTATGGAGTTGTATGAGCTCCTTGTTTATTTTTGATATTAACCCCCTTCAGATATATGGTTTGCAAATATTGTCTCCCATTCCATAGGTTGTCTTTTTCATTTTGCTGATTGTTTCCTTTGCTGTGCAGAAGCTTTTTGTCTGATGGAGTCCCACTTGTTTGTTTTTGCTTTTGTTGCCTATGCTTTTGGTCCTATCCAAAAAATTAGGGTACAAACTTTCAGTTATAAGATAAAAAAGTTCTGAGGCTCTAATGTACATTGTGGTGACTATAGTTAATAATACTGTATTGTTTACTTGAAATTTGCTAAGGAAGTAGATCCTAAGTGTCCTTACCATATACACACACAAAATGGTAACTATGAATGGTGATTAATGTGTTCATTAATGTAATTTGGTGATCATTTCACAATGTATATGTATATCAAATCGTCAGGTTGGACATCTTGAATATATGCAGTTTTATGTGTTAAATATATTTCAATAAAGCTGCAAAAGTAAATAAAAATGTTTTTATATTTAAAAATATACAATCCCCCCCAGTCATGAGTTAATGCTAATGTGTCCAATTTTAAAACTCTACTAAGAAAAATATATCTTGCTCTAACGTAATTTAAAGCAGGCTTAGCAAAACATTGATATGTAAAGTATCCATATTATATTTTGCATTTTACCAAAACAGGTGTTTAGATTTCAGTTCTATCCTAAAGTTTAAACTTAACATTTAAATTCCAACTTATGGTTACTTCTTCAAAATCTTTCATTAAAATTATGAGAAGCTGCTCTTTGCCCAGCGCATAGGATGGTCACATTTATCATCCACATTGGGACTTTTTGAGAGTAAAAGGGGGTGCGGTTAATAATTACACCAGAAGAACAGACATAAACTGCAACTGTCCTGAGCTAACTGGGACTTATGGTTCCTACCAAAGGGCCTACAGTTTCAAAAACTTCTAAAGTTATAAAGTATATAAATTATTTATTTATATAAAGTCAACTTACATACTTATACAACTTATATACTTAATTTAAATCATAAGTCATAGTTTTTATTTTGCATGGTTTTAAAATAATAGCAATGTCAATTTTACCCAAGTGCAATTTTCAGTACAGTAGAGTTTGCTTGCATCTAAGTGTTCCAGCAACCTATTCAAATGTATTCAAAACTTCACAATAAAGTCTTGTACTTCAACCAATTCCATTCAGTAGTAACTCCACTACCTAAAATAGATAACACCAAATTCTTTCATAAAATGTTTCCATAAAGCAAGCCAAGAACTGTCAGCTCCCTTTGTAGAAGGCAGTTAGTATTTATTGGGTGATTTTAGGCACCCTAACATCTATGAGGTTTACTGCCTGATTTGGGGTTTTGGTGAGACCCCAAACAGACCATTTGTCTTTTGTCTATACCATCTCCATCCACATAATGTGCAGTAGAAAAATCTCACTGCCTTGGAAGGGTTAACTTCCTGCTCATTTATTTCACCCAACTTAGATAATACAGAAACTGAAAAGCTATCACTTGGACTAAAAATTCTAAAGGTAGGAAACCAAAAGAACAATCAAAGGGAGCAGTGATTTATGCAGACTTTTCTCTCTCTCTTTCTTGATTCTCTGTCTTGGTTGTTACCTTTTTCTAGAGGCCAAATTATGATGGTCATTATTTATGCTCCATGGCCAGGCCAGGTTTCCTAGGAAGACGGTTGTTAATCACCTGTTCAAACTTTATGAACCAATCACGCTACCCTCTGTATTAGGGTTCTTCGGAGAAACAGAAACAGAACCAATAGGATGAGAGAGAGAGAGAGAGAGAGAGTGTGTGTGTGTATAGATAGAGAAAATTTATTTTAAGGAGTTGGCTCACATGATTGATGTTGCAATTTGACTCTAGAAGCAGACTGGAGACAGAATCTCTTCTTCCTCAGGGGCCCTTAGTCTTTTCTTTTAAGGCCTTCAACTGACTGGATAAGGCCCACCCACATTATGGAGGACAATCTGCTCAAAATCTACTGATTTAAGGGTCGGACACTTAGCTCAGTTGGTTAGAGCATGGTGGTATAACACCAAGGTCAAGGGCTTGGATACTTGTAGTAGCCAGCCACCAAAATCATCATCATCATCATCATCTACTGATTTAAATGTTAATCTCATCTAAAAAATACCTTCACAGCAACATCTAGACTAGTGTTTGACCTAGTATCTGGGCACCATGGCCTACCCAAGTTGACACATAAAATTAACCATCAAGCCTTCCCTGCACCATGGGGTAGAAATTGAGTCCCAGTCTGAAAGTCATACACTTGGGGACCTCTGAGGGGCTGCCTCCAGCAGAGGCAAGCCCAGGTTCCTATACCCCTGCAGAGTGGCTGGGCCATTTTACAGGTGAGGAAACCAAGTCCTAGGAACAGGTTCACTGAGTTGGTCCCAGGGTCTGAATGAGCCAGGAGTGGAGTGAGGTCATTGATCCAGCTCTTACCACAACAACACCTGGCTCCCCTGGGGTCTCAACTCAACACCCATAGGGGGACAGTCTCATTTCATTTCCTATTTGGAACATCACAGCCAGGTCCAAGGCCCTTCAAACCATAAATTCTGGGGGAAGAAATTAACTTATCTCCTGGGTGGCCTTCACATTCCTGTCCCCCTTACAACCCCCTCTCACATTCAGGGGACACACATGGACCCATCCACAATGGGACTTCTCTTTGAAAAGTGCTTTATTTTAATAAGATCTAAGTCATGTGCATTGAAACATATCAAAATGTTACAAAAATGTACAGCTCTGTATGGAGGCCTTGTCAAATTACGTTAAGATGCCTAAACACATCAGTTGATAATTTCAGAACCAAACATTGAACCAGGTCATGTACCATCACTGAAAGGCAAGTTATGATTAAGAAGAGAATACCTCACAAAAGCTACAACAAGTGAAAAACCCTTAAGAAACACTAGTAATTACACACCAGAAACCATCAGCCTGGAAACAGGTCTGCGATCGGCTGGGAAGACCCCAGGGATAAACTGAGACTTTTCCCCTTCACAGCTTGCGCATCTCTTGTGCTCAGTTAAAACATGGAGGTGGTGGGTACTTCCCATGACGGGGTAAAGCTTTCGATTATGTCAGAGAAAAGAGGTGCCACATTCATTTTTATTTCTACCATTCTAGTGAAGGAAGTGCTTTTTACAAGGGTATAGGGAAAGTACAGCCAAGAGGGCAGGTCTGAGATATCTGCAGTTATGCACCTGGGCCCCAGCCCGGAGCCAAGGGCGGATAGTTCCCAGAAGTAGATAAGTCAGTTAAAGTTTCAAGAGTGCCCCTCAACTGTTTCAAGGACTCCCACTTGACCAGAGTCCACCCCTGGCTTGATTTGAACTAACCAATTACCTTGCTTCTTGCTTCTGTACCCGCGCTTTTTGCTACAAAACAAGCCCAGAAACTCCACCCGGCGCGCCAGTCTTCCGAAAGACTGTGTCGCCCGGGTACCCGTGTGTTCAAATAAACCTCTTGCTGATTGCATCCGAACCCGTGGTCTCGCTGTTCCTTGGGAGGGTCTCCAAACCAATTGACCGCCTACTCCAGGGGTCTCTCATTTGGGGGCTCGTCCGGGATCGGAGACCCCCACCCAGGGACCACCGACCCACCAACGGGAGGTAAGCTGGCCAGCAGTCGCTCTGTGTCTTGTCTCTGTGTCTTGTCTCTGTGTCTTGTCTCTGTGTCTAACTCAGTGATTCCGACTGTCCCACAGGGTGCGCACATTTTGGTTTTGGTTTGTTCCGGGTTGACGTGTGAGTAGCGAACAGACGTGTTCGGGGGCTCACCACCCGGTAATCCTGGGAGACGTCCCAGGATCAGGGGAGGACCAGGGACGCCTGGTGGACCCCCCAGCAGAGGATCATTGCGTTTTGATCCCGTCGTCGCGCCTAGGGAGGCGCGCTCTGCCATCTGAGTCCTTTTCCTGCCTTTACGCAACTCGGTCTCGCCGACGCTTTTGGTTTCTTTTTGTCTTATTTGTAGTAAGTGTCTCTCTTATTGTCCCTCTCTTCGAGGTCTATGAAATGGGACAAGGTACTTCTACCCCTCTCTCTCTCACTCTAGATCACTGGAAAGATGTAAAGACCAGGGCTCATAACCAATCCGTGGAAATCAAAAAAGGAAAATGGCAGACTCTCTGCTCTTCCGAATGGCCTACATTCGGCATAGGGTGGCCGCCAGAAGGAACCTTTAATCTCTCTGTCCTTTTTGCAGTTAAAAAGATTGTCTTCCAGGAAACCGGAGGACATCCAGACCAAGTCCCATACATTGTGGTGTGGCTGGACCTCGCCCAGAGCCCTCCTCCGTGGGTGCCACCCTCCGTCAAGGTCGCTGTTGCCTCTGGCCCAGAAAATTCTCGAGGACCACTTACAAGGAGGCCCTCCGCTCCTCCCCCAATCCCCATTTATCCCGCAACAGACGATTTACTCCTTATGTCTGAACCCCCGCCTTACCCGGCAGCACTGCCACCTCCCTTGGCCCCCCAAGCGGTCGGACCGGCGCCGAGCCAGGCGCCCGATACTTCTGACCTTGGGGGACTAGCCGCCAGGACCAGGAGCCGTCGCGTCCGTAGCCCGGCGGACGACTCGGGTCCTGACTCCACTGTGGTTTTGCCCCTCCGAGCCGTGGGACCCCCGGCCGAGCCCAACGGCCTGGTCCCTCTACAATATTGGCCTTTCTCCTCAGCAGACCTCTATAATTGGAAGTCTAACCATCCTTCTTTCTCTGAGAACCCAGCAGGACTCACAGGGCTCCTTGAATCTCTTATGTTTTCCCATCAGCCAACTTGGGACGACTGTCAACAACTTTTACAGATTCTATTCACCACTGAGGAGCGAGAAAGGATCCTCCTGGAGGCTCGCAAGAACGTCCTCGGGGACAACGGGGCCCCTACTCAGCTCGAGAACCTCATTAATGAGGCTTTTCCCCTTAATCGGCCCCAGTGGGATTACAACACGGCCGCAGGTAGGGAGCGTCTCCTGGTCTACCGCCGGACTCTAGTGGCAGGTCTCAAAGGGGCAGCCCGGCGCCCCACTAATTTGGCCAAGGTAAGAGAGGTCTTGCAGGGACCGGCTGAACCCCCTTCGGTTTTTTTAGAACGTCTAACCGAGGCCTATAGGAGATATACTCCGTTTGACCCCTCTTCTGAGGGGCAGCAGGCTGCAGTTGCCATGGCCTTCATCGGGCAGTCAGCCCCAGATATTAAAAGGAAGTTACAGAGGCTAGAAGGGCTCCAAGACTATTCCTTACAAGATTTAGTAAGGGAGGCAGAAAAAGTGTATCATAAGAGAGAGACAGAAGAAGAGAGACAAGACAGAGAAAAAAAGGAGGCAGAAGAAAGGGAAAGACGACGCGATAAGCGCCAAGAGAAAAATTTAACTAGGATTCTGGCCGCAGTAGTAGGTGAAAGAGAGTCTAGAGACAGGAAGGCAGAAAACCTGAGCAACCGGGCGAGGCAGACACCTAGGGAAAGAAGACCCCCCCTGGACAGAGACCAGTGCGCATACTGTAAAGAAAAGGGGCATTGGGCAAGAGAATGTCCCCAAAAGAAAAACATCCGGAAAGCCAAAGTTCTGTCCCTAGATGACTAGGGGAGTCGGGGTTCGGATCCCCTCCCCGAACCTAGGGTAATGCTGACTGTGGAGGGGACCCCCATCGAGTTCCTAGTCGACACTGGGGCTGAGCACTCGGTATTGACCCAGCCTCTGGGTAAAGTAGGGTCCAGACGGACAGTTGTGGAAGGGGCAACAGGCAGTAAAATCTACCCCTGGACCACAAAGAGACTTTTAAAGATTGGACATAAACAAGTGACCCACTCCTTCCTGGTCATACCCGAGTGCCCTGCTCCTCTGTTAGGCAGGGACCTCCTAACCAAACTAAAAGCCCAGATCCAGTTCTCGGCTGAGGGTCCACAAGTAACGTGGGATGATCGCCCTACTATGTGCCTGGTCCTAAGCTTAGAAGAAGAATACCGGCTACATGAAAGACCAGTTCCCTCCTCTATTGATCCGTCCTGGCTCCAGCTTTTTCCCTCTGTATGGGCCGAGAAAGCAGGCATGGGACTGGCCAAACAAGTCCCACCAGTAATAGTAGAACTAAAATCAGGTGCCTCACCGGTGACTGTTCGTCAATACCCAATGAGCAAGGAGGCCCAAGAAGGCATCAGGCCTCACATCCAAAGATTCTTAAACCTAGGAGTCCTGGTGCCCTGTCAGTCGCCCTGGAATACCCCTCTGTTGCCTGTAAAAAAGTCAGGGACCAATGACTATCGGCCAGTCCAAGACCTGAGGGAAATTAATAAGAGGGTGCAGGATATACATCCTACCGTCCCAAATCCTTACAGCCTCCTGAGCTCCCTCCCGCCTAGCCACACCTGGTATTCAGTCCTGGATCTTAAGGACGCCTTCTTCTGCCTCAGGCTACATCCCAACAGCCAGCCGTTGTTCGCGTTTGAGTGGAGGGACCCAGAAAAAGGCACCACAGGTCAGCTGACCTGGACCCGGCTGCCACAGGGGTTTAAGAACTCTCCCACCATCTTCGACGAAGCCCTCCACCGGGATTTGGCTCCCTTTAGGGCCCTCAACTCCCAGGTAATATTACTCCAATATGTGGACGACCTCCTGGTGGCGGCCCCCACATACAAGGACTGCAAAGAAGGGACACAAAAACTCCTACAAGAGTTAAGTAGGTTGGGATATCGGGTATCAGCTAAAAAGGCCCAGCTCTGCCAGAGAGAGGTCACCTATCTGGGGTATCTGCTCAAAGAGGGAAAAAGGTGGCTGACCCCGGCTCGAAAGGCTACTGTTATGAAAATTCCTACCCCCACGACCCCTAGACAGGTTCGTGAGTTCTTGGGTACTGCTGGATTCTGCAGGCTTTGGATCCCTGGGTTCGCCACCCTAGCTGCACCCTTGTACCCCTTGACAAAAGAGGGCAACTCTTTTATTTGGACTGAGGAACATCAGAGGGCTCTTGATTACATAAAAAAAGCCTTGCTGTCAGCCCCTGCTCTGGCCCTCCCGGATCTCACCAAACCATTCACTCTATATGTAGATGAAAGAGCCGGCGTAGCCCGGGGAGTGCTCACTCAGGCTCTAGGGCCCTGGCGGCGGCCGGTAGCCTATCTATCAAAAAAACTAGATCCGGTGGCCAGCGGGTGGCCAACCTGCCTGAAAGCGGTTGCAGCCGTTGCGCTCCTTCTCAAAGACGCTGATAAACTGACTCTGGGGCAAAACGTGACTGTGATTGCTTCCCATAGCCTCGAAAGCATCGTGCGGCAGCCCCCCGACCGATGGATGACCAACGCTAGGATGACTCATTACCAGAGCTTACTACTGAATGAAAAGGTAACATTCGCTCCCCCTGCCATCCTAAACCCAGCTACTCTACTACCAGCCGAACCGGAAGCCACCCCAGTGCACAGGTGTTCCGAGATCCTCGCCGAAGAAACTGGGACTCGCCAGGACCTCAAGGATCAGCCATTGCCTGGGGTGCCAACCTGGTATACGGACGGTAGTAGTTTTATTGTGGAAGGTAGACGGCGGGCAGGGGCCGCCATCGTAGATGGCCAGCGGACGGTGTGGGCGAGCAGCTTGCCGGAAGGTACGTCAGCTCAAAGGGCCGAACTGGTGGCTTTGACCCAGGCGTTGCGCCTGGCTGAAGGAAAAAACATCAACATCTATACAGACAGCAGGTACGCTTTCGCCACTGCTCATGTTCATGGGGCAATATATAAACAAAGGGGGCTGCTCACTTCGGCTGGAAAAGACATTAAAAACAAAGAAGAAATTTTGGCCCTGCTAGAGGCCATCCACCTCCCCAAACAGGTCGCTATTATCCACTGCCCCGGCCACCAGAAGGGAAGCGACCCTGTAGCCACCGGAAACCGGAGGGCCGATGAGGCTGCAAAACAAGCCGCCCTGTCGACCAGAGTGCTGGCAGAAACTACCAAACCTCAAGAGCCAATCGAACCCGCCCAGACAAAGGCCAAGCTAGGAGAACTCACCCCTGACCAAGGAAAAGAATTCATTCAACGGCTACACCGGCTGACGCACTTGGGACCAGCAAAACTTCTCCAATTGATAAATCGCACCAGCCTCCTCATCCCAAACCTCTCGTCTGCAGTTCGCGAAGTCGCCAGTCAGTGTCAAGCTTGTGCCATGACTAATGCGGTCGCAACCTACCGAGAGACCGGAAAAAGACAACGAGGAGATCGACCCGGCGTATACTGGGGAGTAGACTTCACAGAGATAAAGCCTGGTCGGTATGGAAACAGGTATCTGCTGGTATTTATAGATACTTTCTCTGGATGGGTAGAAGCTTTTCCTACCAAGACTGAAACGGCCCTGACCGTCTGCAAAAAGATATTAGAAGAAATCCTACCCCGCTTCGGGATCCCTAAGGTACTCGGGTCAGATAACGGCCCAGCCTTTGTTGCTCAGGTAAGTCAGGGACTGGCCACTCAACTGGGGATACAATGGAAATTACATTGTGCGTATAGACCCCAGAGCTCAGGACAGGTAGAAAGAATGAACAGGACAATCAAAGAGACCTTGACTAAATTAGCCTTAGAGACCGGTGGAAAAGATTGGGTGGCTCTCCTTCCTTTAGCGCTGCTCAGAGCCAGGAACACCCCTGGCCGGTTTGGTCTAACTCCCTATGAAATTCTCTATGGGGGACCGCCCCCTATACTTGGGTTTGGAGAGACGTTGGGTCCTGATGATAATTTCTTTCCTGTCTTATTCACTCATTTAAAGGCTTTAGAAGTTGTAAAAACCCAGATCTGGGACCAGATCAAGGAGGTATACGAGCCAGGCGCCGTGGCCATCCCTCATCCGTTCCAGGTCGGAGACCAAGTGCTTGTTAGGCGCCATCGGACCGGCAGCCTTGAGCCTCGGTGGAAAGGCCCGTACCTGGTGCTGCTGACCACACCAACAGCGGTAAAAGTGGACGGTATTGCGGCCTGGGTCCATGCTTCTCACCTCAAGCCTGCGCCACCCTCCATACCAGATGAATCCTGGGAGCTGGAAAGGACTGATAATCCTCTTAAGCTGCGCATTCGGCGGCGGCAGAACAAGCCTACCAAGTAATAACCCCAACCAGCCCACGTCCCTCACCTGGCAGGTACTGTCCCAAACTGGAAAGGTTGTCTGGTCCAAGACAGAAGTCCACCCCCTTTGGACTTGGTGGCCCCCCCTCACCCCTGATATATGTGCCCTGGCGGCGGGTCTCGAGACTTGGGATATTCCAGAAATTGATGCATCGGCCTCTAAAAGAGTCAGGCCTCCTGACTCAAACTATGAAAATTCTTACTACCAGGTCACTTGGGGAGCTCCAGGGTGCAGCTACCCGCGAGCTAGGAACAGGATGGCAGGATCCTCCTTCTACGTGTGTCCCCGGGATGGCCGGGACCTCTCAAAAGCTAGAACATGCGGGGGGCTAGAGTCCCTGTACTGTAAAGAATGGGGATGTGAGACCACGGGGACTGGTTATTGGCTATCTGGGTCTTCAGATCTCATAACTGTAGTGCGGAACCAGACTTCGGGGAACGGGGACTGTAACAGCTCCGGCTGGTGTAACCCCCTCCAGATAAGCTTTACAGAAAGAGGGCAGAGCTCCAGGGATTGGATGCAGGGAAGGACCTGGGGTCTAAGGCTCTATAAGACCGGGCATCCAGGCGTGCAATTGACTATTCGTCTGGTGGCCGCCAGCTTGCCAACTGTAGCCATAGGCCCCGACTCCGTCCTTACGGAGCAAGGACCTCCTGTAAAAGCGCCGTCTGACACCCTAGCCCCAGCGGCCAATAACTCTGCCGCCGCGGGACGAAAGCAAAATGACACCCTATCTACCCCGCTCCCTACCACGGGTGACAGACTCTTTGGCCTTATACAAGGGGCTTTCCTAGCCCTAAACAATACCAACCCTAACGCCACAGAGTCTTGCTGGCTCTGTCTGGCAATGGGCCCCCCTTATTATGAGGGGGCAGCCTTTCCGGGGGAACCCATCTATACCTCCAACTACTCCCAGTGTCGATGGGGGGCCCAAGGAAAGCTCACCCTCACTGAAGTCTCCGGAAGCGGGTTGTGCGTAGGAAAAGTACCCCCGACCCATCAGCGTCTTTGCAACCAGACCCATTCCATCAATTCCACCGGGAACAATCAATACCTGCTCCCCTCCAATCATAGCTGGTGGGCATGCAACACCGGCCTAACCCCCTGCCTCTCTACCTCAGTCTTTAATCAGTCTAAAGATTTCTGTACCCAGGTTCAGCTGATCCCTCGCATCTACTACCATCCTGGAGAAACCTTGTTGCAGGCCTATGACAATCCTCACCCCAGGGTAAAAAGAGAGCCCGTCTCACTTACCCTGGCTGTTTTACTGGGATTAGGGATCGCAGCAGGGATGGGTACTGGGACAGCCGCCTTAGTCAAAGGGCCCCTAGACCTCCAGCAAGGACTGACCAGCCTCCAGACCGCTATAGATACCGACCTCCGGGCCCTCCAAGACTCAGTCAGCAAGCTAGAAGCCTCACTAACCTCCTTGTCTGAGGTAGTGCTCCAAAATAGGAGAGGCCTTGACCTATTGTTCCTAAAAGAAGGAGGCCTCTGCGCAGCCCTAAAAGAACAGTGCTGTTTTTATGCGGATCACTCAGGTGTAGTGCGGGACTCCATGAACAAGCTCAAAGAAAGGCTAGATAAAAGACAGTTAGAACACAAACAAAACCAAAATTGGTATGAAGGGTGGTTCAATAACTCCCCTTGGTTGACCACCCTACTGTCAACCATCGCCGGGCCCCTATTACTCCTCCTTCTGTTGTTCACCCTTGGGCCCTGCGTCATCAATAGACTAGTCCAATTCATCAATGATAGGGTAAGTGCAGTTAAGATTCTGGTCCTTAGGCAAAAATACCAAAACTTAAATGGCGAAGATGACTTTTAATTCCGCTCTAAGATTAGAGCGATCCACAAGAGAAATGGGGGAATGAAGGAAGTGCTTTTTACAAGGGTATAGGGAAAGTACAGCCAAGAGGGCAGGTCTGAGATATCTGCAGTTATGCACCTGGGCCCCAGCCCGGAGCCAAGGGCGGATAGTTCCCAGAAGTAGATAAGTCAGTTAAAGTTTCAAGAGTGCCCCTCAACTGTTTCAAGGACTCCCACTTGACCAGAGTCCACCCCTGGCTTGATTTGAACTAACCAATTACCTTGCTTCTTGCTTCTGTACCCGCGCTTTTTGCTACAAAACAAGCCCAGAAACTCCACCCGGCGCGCCAGTCTTCCGAAAGACTGTGTCGCCCGGGTACCCGTGTGTTCAAATAAACCTCTTGCTGATTGCATCCGAACCCGTGGTCTCGCTGTTCCTTGGGAGGGTCTCCAAACCAATTGACCGCCTACTCCAGGGGTCTCTCACTAGGAGATCATATTTCATCTCATCTGACTCAAGCAAGACTTTGCATGAAATAATTTTAGTACAAACTCAAAAATCCATGCTGCTGTATCAGGGATGCTCACTGTATCTCCTGTCTCCTACCTTATTCCCCATATCATGATTTGGCCACCATGGACACTGAAAATCCCTTGTTCACATAGGAAGTTCTCTCCTGGAGAGGTATCTAGGACACCACGTTCTCCTTGTTACAGAGCTGTGAAATAAAATGTGGTTTTGTTCTTGTTTTACAGAGAGCTTCTCTTTCCTTGAGAGCTTCCTGCCTTTCTGTGGCCCTTATCCTTCCACCCTCCTGACACTCTGCAATAACCACCCAACTCTATAGAAAAGAATTCTCACCAAAATGTTTCTGCATGGAGAACAGATTTTGGGAGGTCATTATTATACCACTGATATGATGATAAAATGTCTTTATCTGGAGTTTCCTAGGAGAGAGAGTATTGTTTTCTTTTTGGTAGGGAGGAGAGAAGGGTGAAAATATTTCTCCTTGAAGCATTAGCATGTCTTAGACCTAATCCTCCCCTAGACCAGGCCTCAGCATTTTTCTCCAGGGTTGGTGGCTAAGCTTCTAAGATCCTCTCGCCTCAACCTCTACTTAAAGTTGGAGTCCATCCCGCCTGGAGACAATGTGCACAAACCTCACCAACATGCACGGGCAAGCCCATCATTTGTGCTTTTCAGCCCCTCCCCGTCGTAACCAGCTCCCCCCCCCCCCATTTAAGTTATCAACCTCCCACTAACGAGGTCACTGAGAATGTGACCTTGTGCTTAATTCCACCATCCCAGCCAGATGGGCTCAGGTTTTTCCTTCACTTGATCACCTTGTAACATAAGCCCCTGGGGGTAAAAAAAACAGATGCAGCTAAACTGCTTTTCACAAGTTGGAAAACAAAAGACAAAAAACACCTTTAAATTGGCCATTCATTCTTCACATGATTTCAGGTTCATTGCACACAATTACATAAACCCACACAAATCGGCTGAGGAGTTCAAAGCTGCAAGGCCACGTGCTACCAGTGAAAAAATGTGGTCCACATGGTGAAGTGTCCCTGTTTCAGCCGCTGCTATTTCAAAGAATCTTTCCAAAATTCCTGATCCAGCTATCAGGACGTGAGAAATGATCTCTAAACGGGGTGGGCCTAAATGGGAAAGTGAAGCCTGCATTAAGTGAAAATGTGTTGTATAAAACATGATTTCCCCTCACTTCCACCCCCAACCCTCCCCACTCCCCAATCTTTAAACAGCCAAGTCTACCTTAGAATCACTTTCTGGAAAAGTGATCTGGCAAACTGGCCATTTTGCAACATTTCCATACTTAACACTATCGTAGTGCTAGTGCAAGTTAAAGAGAAGTTTTATAAACTCAAAATATCTGTCCAACAAGAATTAGTAGTTAGTAATTTGCTTTGTGGAAATTCTTCCCCTCAACCCAAGGAGAATTATTGGGGCCCACGAGTGCTCTGAACATCCAAGATAAAAGTAACTAGAAGTTCTCCAAATTATTTTCTTAAATACGAAACTCAGGAGGTAAGGTTGCAATCACAAAACGGCTCTTTCCCATCTGTAAAAAAGGAAGCCTTGCCTTGCCCTCACCCCATTTTCTCCCCCTAATTCTGTGCATTTTGCAGAGGCCCACTGTGGTGTATGAATGAGACTAAGCCCTCTGGGTTTCCATTACACACTCCACGGGGCTGGTGGTGCTGTCCCCATGGAGAAGGGTTCACTAAAAGACTCCTGGCAAAATGCCAGGTGGCAGCACGCTTTTTGAAAGTCCACAAGAGACCACAGCTGTGAGTGTCAGGAAGCTGTGGAGAAGGCCACAGGTACAGGGGGGCAGGAGGTGCCCAGGGCAGGAATGGCTCTGCTGCAAAGGTCCACCTTCCTTTGGAGGCACTGACCAGTGGCTCTCCCTCCCTCAACTGCCCAGCTCTGCAAACCTTCCTTGAAGAGAAGGTGGAGAAGAGATGGGGGCGCCCCACCCCAACAAGGCTCAGAGACACCTGCTGTTAGGAGTTTCTGGGCTTGCCTGGTTGATCTCCTCATCAAGCATCCATCTGTCCCTCCTCAATTTGTATCAGTGCACTGGTGTCCAGCTGCCTGGCAATCTTTCCAATGGGGGTCACAGGGGATAGACTGTCCCTGCTCCATTCCCCCATTGGGGTTAGCCCTAAAGATCACCTGGTGGTTACTCAGAAAAGCTGAGAGAAGCTCTGTCCTCCCAATGCACCTTCACAGAACAGCCCAGAGAGCTTCCCTGAGTTCACACTGTCAGTAGCAGGACAAATCCTCATTCTTGAAGTCCACCTCCATGCACAAGGTAAGGGTAACCTGCACAAATCCAGAGGATGGAAAAAATAAAGCTTTGACTTCAAACAGACAGACTATGCTCTGAGTGCAGGAAGACCCTTGATGATGTGAAGATAGGCTGGGCTCAAAGGCACCTGTCATTTCTGCAGGTAACGTCCAACATTTCCCTTCAGTCCTAAGGAGGGGACTTGGAAACCTCCTGGCCACCATCCCAGAGCAAGCCAGGTCCTTGCCACACTAACCAGTCAGCTCCACGTGTGCACCAACGAGACCTTTGTTTCATGAGATCTTTCCTTCAACTCAAGGAAACACCAGAAAGATGGGTCGACAGCTTGATGCACAAAGAGAAACACACGGCTTCCTCTCCTGTCTCCTAGAGGTGGCCATGGAGGTGGGGCCAGAGGCTGAATCCATTCTTTACAGGCATCCACAAAGAACATCATATTCATCTTTGTTACTTAAGATGATCAAAGTTTCCAGTGTAAAAACTTGTGGGCTTATTGCATCTGCCCCACTGGTTGGTTTATCTTTTTCTTTCCATCAGACTTGTCCCAAGGGGATGGGGCTGTTATTTTGTTAGTTTCCAAGGATCTCACAATCACCGTTGCTTCTAGGCATACAGGGAGAATCTCTAACACAGCAATCCCCCAAATGATGAGCTTGAGGGATCCCCTTTCCCTTCTAAACATGGGCAGATATGTATGGCTGCTCCCTGGCATTTGAGGGGAGAAATCTTTTCTTCAGCCTAAAACCCCTCAGATCAGTGACTCCTCTGGTTTTCCTGCCCACGAGCAGCACATCCCCCAGCCTCACAGCACTTATGCTGGCTGCTTAGAATTTAATTGCATGTGAAATTATCAGGGAGGCACATGGACACGTACCATGTGTGTGCACGCACGCTTACTTACACCCACCCACCCACACACACACACACACACAATTTTGGGTCCTCCTTATAACAAAAATCAGAAGTCCTTGGAGTGAAAGAAAGGAGAGCAGGGATCCAGGGGCGGGGAGCTGTCTGCTGGTTTCTTCACCCTGCTGCAGGCAGCAGATGACTGCTTGTCCACAGCTGGAGAGGTTTGCATGTAAACACTTCCATGGAAAGAAAGCGCACAGCTTCCTGTTGGTCAACAGCAGCTCCTGCGGTGTCTGGATCCCCTCGTTCTGGTGGCTCAGATTGTTGCAGGGGTCTCAGCTATTTCCTCCAGCCTCTGCCGAATCATTAGCCGGAGCACCGTGTACCTGGGGGCAAGAAACAGCCTGGGGTAAGGAGCAGCCAGCAACATACCCCTCCTCATGATCTTCTCCATCACCGAGGTAAGAGCAGGTAGTACCAGGTGACAGCAATTGACACCGGGTAAAAGTGCAGGCCTATTGTCCTATCTCTTTGCTGCTTTCATCATTGGCCCACTCTTTAGACATTTTGTTGTTTATGTTAATCTCCATAACAGGATGAGAGGGAATAAAGAGGTCAAAACCAAATTAGATTATTTCACTATGATTAGAACGTCTGGCAAAAGAAGTATGTAAAGGTGAAAATAACAATAATAAGAATTCCATTAATTCAGTGCTTACTATATCCAAGGCACTATCCACACTACTTTATATGCAGAGTAGCTCATTAACCTTCACCTAGCCTAGACCATGTGAAATTGCCTATATGTGATCTCATAAAGTTCAACCTTATATCAATACCTGTGTTTTGCAGAAGAGGTCACAGCAACTACGAGGCATAGAGGTCCATGGCTTGTGGGTGAACTGCGTTTCCCCATGACTTCCCTGAACTATGGCACTGCAGATACTGGCATGGGCACTGTTGTGTGGGGCTAAAGTCTTACTTCTTATGTTCAGGCCTTTGCACTGCACAGTATAAGCTATTTTTAAAGTTTGGGACATACTAAGTGCTCAATAAATGTTAAGTGCTATCATACTAATTGTTGTCAATCCCGGCAAATACAGCATTGCTTTATTCTCCAGTGGCAAAAATCAATCCATAGTTTTACCATATCTATGAAACATAGTCTATTCTATGGCTACACCTAAAAAGGAAACCACAAAATTGCTCCCCAGAAAAAGCCTTACTGGACTTTTCAACCCTAGCAAAATTTCCAGAGAGACATGTTTAAAAGGGAGGAAGGGTGGTAAGAAAGGATCTTGGAGATAGGGAGGTCGGACTGCTTCTACTGCTCGGACAGCCTTCATGAGTCTCGAAGTCTTTTACCCTTGCCCTCACGCTTTTAGGCATGGGGTGGTGATACCCGCCCCAGGGACTGCACTGTCCTTTGAGGTTACCCCAGACTCTGCCCATGTCTTTGTAAATAGTCCCTTCATCAAACGCTCCTCCAAGACCCTTATCTGAGGAGGTGTCTGTTTCCTGCTGGGAGCCTGATGATACACTGGGTTTCTGAATCTAGACCCCAAAGAAACTTTAAACCAACACCTTCTTTTCAGATTCCTTCCATGAAAGGGGGTGGGTAAAAGACATATTGACGTCCCACATCAAAATAAGAAGCTGGCACGAGAAGCAGAGACCAACACACATAAGTTTCATCTGAGATCCATTTTGCCAATGGCAGTCCTCGAAGAAGGCGCATAGCCCGGGCCCACGCAGCAGCTGAGCACAGTCCCTACGAGGCACCTGGACAGAGGCCCCTCTTCGCTGAGGCCCCGGAGGAAGCCCAGCCAGCACCTAGGGCCAGGCTTACTTGCGCATCAGCTTCTTTACTTCCCGATCTTCTTCCTCTTGGAGTTTCTGGATGAAGCTTTTAAGGACAGGCATCTCGAACTTTATATACTGGGCCACCTGGGGAGGAAGAAGTAAATCTGGAGTGGATGCCCCCCCAGCATCATTCCAATTCCTTTAGGCGTCACTCTTATGCTAAGCACGAAGCCTCAGAGATCTATTTTTCCACTAACCCAGGTTTCCTTAAAGGGAGTAGCCAAACCCTATACCAGCCAAGGCTGGTACAGAGTCTGTAGTGAAGACCATGTCATTTACATGACACCATCTTATAACTTCTCATTTTTCATCTCATGTACCCAGTCCATGAAGAGGTGATGTCAAACACGGAAAAGCATTTTCTCCTGATACAGTGATGCAGAGAAAGAACTGAACCTACGATATTTAATAAGCCTCTTTGTTCTCCCCTAAGGGAATTTAAGGAACTATGCCTCAGAATTACAATCTGTGTCTCAAGTCTAAACAGATTTCCAAATATGAACTTGCTTCAGAGAGGCTGTGGGGGTGGGGGTGGCTCCCAGGTGAGTTAAAGTTAAACCACTGTTCCCCCTCCACCACCAGAATCCCCACCCTACTGTGAACTCTCCTTCATGGGAGAAGTATATTTCTCCACCCTGCTAATGCTGGGCTCGCTATGGGACTTGCTTTGGCTAATGGAATGTGTGCACACATGACTGACATATGCAAATCTGAGTGGAGGCTTCAAAAGCACCTTCATGGTTTGGCCTGGTTTCCTGTGCTCCAGCCATTCCTCATGAGGAGCATCCTCTGGCAGCCACTGCCCCCCTGAGCCTGGGTCTCTGAATGAGACATGCACTGCAGACCTGAAATCAACCCACAGCCTAGAGCAGAGCTGCTGCTACCAGCCCACAGAATATGAACAAAAAAGTAAACATGTACAACCTGTTGTAAGCGACTAAGATTTGCAGATGCGTGTTACTGTAGCAAAAGCCAATTATTACTTAAGATAAGGTACAATCACTGCTAACTTCTTCACATTGCTAAGAGAGTGTTTACAGAAACTTCTCAGCCCTCTTACAGCACCCTAGAAAGAAATGTATTCCTTCTGTGGAAATCACTTTCTGGTTGAGTATTCCTCCAACAATTCCCACAGGGCACACCCTCAACCTGGCCTCAAGAAAACCTGGTGTTGAAGAATGGCAGTAAGAGGGGCATGGTCTTCAGCCAAAAAGTCATGCTATACCCCAGTTGCAGGTAACCCAACCAAATCCCCCATCCTCCCGAGGACAGAACACCTGACCAAAAGGGGACTCACATCATAGGTGACTTCCTCCACCTGGTCCTTCTCCATAAGGAACACTTTGGAGACCTGTTCACATGGGCCCTGGAGGATTCGGGCAATCAGGGGGTAATCGGTGGACTTCAGCTTCTGTTTCTCTGGAACCACACACAACCAGGAGCAGACCTGAGTTTGGCCTGAGGCCTTTCTCACCATAAACAGTGATCAACTCAGGGGCCCAAATGGACCAGGCACCTTAGGAGATGCACCCATGCAAGTCAGGACACTGATTTGTAAGTAACTATTTAACAGATGTTGTTCAAAGCAACTTCCTCCCACTCCCCTCCCCACAACAATACTACCATGCCTCAAACCCTTTGGAAGATGCCACTTTGGAGGAATTGGGTTCTTGAGAAAACCTAGTTCCTTTTTTAATAAGCAGTTAGGTTTTAGAGTTTGTTTACTGACCACGTATGGCATTCCCCAGTGGACTCCTCCAGCAAGCCCACCAGCCTTAGAGGCAAACAATATTTGCAAGTTTCCAAAACCCAGACAACAAAAGAATGAGGCAGAGGTACTTTTTTTAACTTGCTATTTTGAGTTAATTAAAAGTTTTAAAGTACACTGCGTTCTTCAGACTTACCACCACTGGTATGGACCACGTACAAAGCAAACTCCTCTGCTGAATTCTCAATCTGAATCAAGAGCAAAAGACACTTGCTGAAAGCATATATTTAAACATTCTAACTTTGAACCACTGCCTGTTCTTTAACACTGCAAAGCTAGGAAGATTTTAGGCTCTTTTGAGGAGAGGGCTATTTCTCTACAACGCTCAGAAGTGACGAGTTCGGCAGGCAGAAAACTCCATCCACAACTGTAGAAAATAATAGCTGACATCTACAACAATGTGCCAGGCACGGTTCTACACATTTTACACATCTGAACTCGTCTGATACTCATGACAAGCCCATAACAAGTTCCCAGGAAGTGCTGAAGCTGTGACCCTTACCTTGAATAATGAGGGTCCAAAAAACCCAAACCCTCTGCCCGGCGCCCCCCAAACCACACGCTTTCCACAGCTCCCCTGACTACCCCTCTAAGGATCCTCCAGGCACACGTGCAACCCTGGCTGTGGCCATCCATCAAAGGGCACTTGCCTTAAATTTATTGAGCAGCAGCTTTAGGACCTGCGGGGTGGTCATGGTGCTGTTGATGCGAACATTAGTGACCGAGCCGTAGGCTGGCGTGAACACCGACGTCTGTCAATAGAAGGATCCAGCTCAGGGTGGAAGTGGGGACAAGGACCGAATACTAAAACCCAGGTGGTTACGGGGCAGTGACAATGGTACTCAGAATGTGCTTGCTAAGAGCCCCCTGACAATCTGGGGTGCATTGACAAAGCTACCCTCCGGGTTTACCTGACTCAGTTCCCGCTTCCCCTGGGAAGCTTAGAGCACCTGAACTCACAAATGGCAGGGCTGGGGCAGGGGGAATCGGACCAGATAAGTGAGGCCTTCTCTCTAGATAAAACACTCACAAAGACCCTTCCACTGGGACTTCAGCACCAGGAGGTCCTTAACCAATCTCCCACCATGAACTTGCTCCTAGGGGCAGGATTTGAACCAAGTGGCCGGAGGAAAGAAGGGGTCAGCTAGCTTGGGGTGGGGCGAGTGGTATGCAGACGTCTCCAGACCCGAGACCCCCAGCTCTGCTTTGGTGTCAGCCCTCAGCTCAGGGAAAAGTCAGACTACACACCCGTGTGCAGGAAGAGGGCCACACATGGATTTACCAGGGTTGTGGAGGGGAGGTTCAGGAGGTGCGCTTAAGGGGTCTTCAAGACTACAGCAGGGACGGCTTTGTACAGCACTCCCACCACACTAGCGAGGAACCCCAAGGGATCTCTGGGCCTCTTGACCTGAGTTCCCTCATCCTTCGCAAAGCCGGCAGAACCTGCAGCTCACCCACAACTCAAAGACTGCACAGCAAACACTTGGCTTTCAGGTGTCCCGCCAGAGACCACATGGCTGGAGCCCTGAGGGAGCAGCTGCCCAAGAAGGGGTCTTGTCTCCGAGGCTGTCCCCTTCCCCTACCCCCCATCCACTCTACCTTGTGGTTGTAGAAATGACCATTGATGGAAAAGCGGTGGCGTCGGATTCGCCGCTGGTCGCTGGGTGTCCTCACATTGCCACGGCGACGCACACCCACGTCACTGCGCGTGCGCATCAGCTGTGGGGTCTCTTCCTGCAGGGCCTTCAGGCCGCTGGAGTCTGAGAGGGAAGAGGGACGTGAGCTCTGTCTGCCCGGACCCAGGCCAGGATCCCCTCTGCATGGCCAGTGCTACCGCACCCACTGCCTCCCCCAAAATACATTTTATAAAAACGGTATTTCCTGCTGCGGGAAAAAGATAGGGCATGATTTACTTAGAAGCAGTACAGTGAAAGGTTCAGGGCACAGACTTCAATCCCAGCTCCACCACTGCAATATACTACTAGCCTCTCCGCGCTATAGTTTATAGTTTTTTAATAGTTTTCTCATCTATAAAATGGGATAATAGTAACCCCCACCTCACAGGATTGCTGTGAAGGTTTCAAAGAGTTAATACATGTAAAGCACTTAGAACAGTGCCTGGCACAAGATAAGCATGATATAAGGACTTGCACGATACTGCATAGTAATTCTGACACATGCTGACAACGTGGATGAACCCCGAGGACATTATGCTAAGTGAAATAAGCCAGTCCCCAAAAGACAAATACTGTGATTTCACTTACATGAGGTTCTTAGAGTAGTCAAAATCATAGAAACAGAAATGAGAATGGTGGTTGCTAAAGGCTTAGAGGAGGGGGAAATAGGGAGTTATTTAATGGGTGCAGAGTTTCACTTTTACAAGAGGAAAAGAGTTCTGGAGATGGATAGTGGTGACGGTTGCTCCAAATTATGAACGTACTTAATACTGAACTGTACACTAAAAAATGGCTAAGATGGTAAATTCTATGTTATGTATATTTTACCACAATAAAAAATTGGAAAAACATAATGCTTAATAAAGCACATAGATATAAATATATGGTGTTCACATAACATATTTCTATCTCTGTTGTGTGCATAAATATTAAATATTGACATTAACCCAATTGTGAAGCACAAGCAGGTTAATGTTTTTATTAAAATATATTTAATCCACATTATATATAAAAAGGATATTACAAACTGACACTATCTATCAACGTTACAAACGCACATAGCCTCAGACCCAGCAATTCCACTTGAAAGAATCCTACAGACACACCGACAAATATGTGAAATGACACATGTCCAAGGCCACTGACTACAATCTTGTTTGTCATAGCAAAGACTGAAAATGAATTAAATGTCTATCGATAGGGAGTGATTAAATAAATTATCATTTTCCAAACAATGGAATACTGCAAAGCTGTAAAGAATGAGGAAATTCTTTATGGATTTTAAGGGAACAATCCCCAAGATAGGTTGATAAATGAAAACAGCAATGTGCAAAATACTACCACTTGTGTAAGAAGGGAAAGGAAAGGAATTACATCCAACCCTAAAAGTATGTGGGTGTGTATTTGCTTGTATTTGCATAGAATACCATGGGAAGGATGCAATTAGGTTGCTTCTAGGTAGGCACATGAGGTGGGAGACTTTTAGTTTTCCTTAATACTATTTGAATCTTGAGCCATGTGAATTTTATATGTTCAAAAATAAATAAGATTACAATATCTATCACAGCTCTCCTCACAGTAAGCCCCCAACTGGAGGCTCCTCCCATAGCACATGTACCTGTGGGGCTCGGTGTCTGGTTGCTTTCCGAGGGTGCATCCACCTCTGAGATCTGGATGTCAGGCATGGTGAGGGGCTTCAGGATGGTGCTGTGGGGCAGAAAACAAACAAAAGAGAGATTGGTTTAGCCCTACAGAAAGATGCTGCCACTCCTGCAACCCCTCACTCCTGCAAGGGGAGCACTTTGCTTGTGCCAGGCTGGGTATTGGCACCCATCAAGCAATGAGGGATGCAGGGTGGGCTGCGCTGAGCATCCCATGAGGCTGGCCCAGCTCCCAGGCTGAGGATGGTGGGGAGGGGGAGCTCTGGAGAGAGAAGATATCCTCTCCCAGCATCTGCAGTAACACAAGCACCCAATTCATCAGGCCCAGGATGGAGAACACTGAAGAACAAAACCCGTGTGTTGCTTCCTGCACTGAGATTCTAAGCACGGATGGGTTCTATGGCTCGTTTGGAAAACCCAAATAATGGCCATTTGTTTCTCAGAGCAGGATTCTAGTTCAGATCCATTTCTGTTGGAGGAATAACTCATAAATTGCTTCTGCATCTAAAGGGAGTGGAAAGCAACAAGCTGGCAGCTACAAGGGTCAGGGCAGCTTTGGAAGAGACACCGATGACAGTGTTCTCAGGGTCACGAGGACAGAGGCCTCAGCCAAGCTGGGCCGCAAGCAGACAGCCGGTCAGAGACCTGGGTTTGCCAAGATAACTGTCAAATAACTCCTCAAAGCCGAAAAGGACAATGAGAGCAGCTCAGAGAGACACATCCCAAATTAATAGAGGATTTGGCCAGAAAAGAGAATCACTGGACTAATGTCCAATTACAACCATCCCGTGGTGAGAAGAGTGGTGGCTCCATGAAGCCTGGTAGAGATAGACCTCATGTTCCAGGGACAATAGTTTTAAGGGAAGACAACTAAAATTGAAAATCTGAAAGAACTTCCTAATGTAATATAATTCATAGACTTCTGAGCCCCAGAATGGATCTGGTCAGAGCCTCTTGGGAATGGCGAACACTTGGCACCCACAGTAGCCACGTCCCACTCCCTGGTTCAAAGCCCTCTTTCTTGCTGAAGCAGAAAGTGGTCTCAGTCTCCTTCTTAACACAGTGGTCCAAGCATTCCAGACTGGCATCTGGGATGACATTTTCTGCCATTCCTGAAAATTCTCTCAAAGTATTTGAAGGTTTCAAGGGCCAACCAAGACCAGCTTGAAGCCCCAGAAAAACGGAATAAACAAGTATTAAGAGTGAAGGACCCCTTAGCAGTCCCAGCCGAAGGCCACATGGTCAAATGGAATTTTAAAAATCATCTCACTAAGGGATTGAAATATAACGGTCTGGGGGTCAGGGTCAGGCTGTTGAAAGGGTTTGGCCTATTGGAAATCAAACACAGTGAAAGTGCTGAAAGCAAAGCTGAGTGTGAAACCAGCAAAGATAGATGAAACCAGAGAACTTGACCAGACACCCCAGCGCCCAGCAGGATGGGCAACGATTTTCCTCCTTAAATTCCTTTAGAAGGAAACCAGATCTGCTCCAGGATTTGGCCATATTGTAGGTTTCTCTCAATTGCAGGGAAAGATAGATTTGGCTGTGGAGTTTAACAAAACGTTCCATGTGGCCAACAGAGAGGGGCTGGTTCTCATTTAAACTAGAAAAAACATCACTGTGGTTTTGGCTGAGAGGCCAGCACACTCCACCCGGGCTCTGGCCTGAAGGCCGTCAGCATCAGCAAGTTTCAAGAGAGAACAAGGCCGGTCATTTGATCCCCAAAACTGAAGGCCCAGAAAGCCAAGAAAAAGTGAATCTTACAAGATGTATTTGGCTATTCATTTGGCCATGGAGGATAGGGGAACCGGCTTGGTCTTCACAGACCTCCTGGTGGGGACCTGGGGGAGGGGACCTCTCAGACTATTGACCTTCTCGCCACAACCCAGCTCCAGGTGAGTCCTGAAGGAGCAGACCCCTGGCCGACCTCCCATGCCTTTTCCTTTTCCAGGTTCCCCCCAAGACCTGGAGAGCTTTGGTGAGGTTCAAGCACTAAGCATCTCCAGAGTGGGGTCATTCTGTGAGGAGTGGTCCCAGTGGGGAGGACGCTGGGATGTCCTGCCAGAAATCTAGGCTGGGCCTAGCCAGCCACTAGCAACACCCTCGAGAGACTCTGCAATTCGCCACGAAGGAGGACACGCTGTCACCCAGGCCTTGGCACATCCCCTTTCTGATTCAGCAGAGTGAGATCTCCTCACTTTGATCTCACTCAGTGATGGTGGTGGCAGGATGGGAGCCTGGTCACACCAGTGTCTGCTCCCTTCTCATCCCAAGCCCCAAGCAGGTGGGCAGTGGAGGTGGTGGGAACAGGGGTGGGATCAAGGCTGGCTGGAAGAAGGCGGCATTTACGTGCTTGCAAACACACAGAACCTCCAGGCCCCCCAGTCATCTCCCAGCCCCATCTCTTCCCACTCACCCCTGAGCCCCCAGGTTACAGCCGGAGTGCCAGGAGGAAGAAGACGGCGGGGGGCGAATGCGCTCGTGGTCATCCTGCATCTGCAGACGGATGGGCCGGCGCAGCCCCCAGGAGATATTCAGCAGCCCCTCCACGATGAATTCATCTTCTTCCTGCCCACAAAGCAGTTGGCATGGTGAGCCCAGAAAAGCCCCACAGAAAAGCCCAGAAAAGCACGCCACCAAGGGACCAGTGATAGCATCCTTCATGCATCCTAGCTGGCAGCCAGATTATATTCGCAGGATGGGGCAGTCGCCCAGTCCACGCCCCAGCTCTGAGACATGCTCCACTGTAAACCTCCCTAAGACCCCAAAGCTGACCTCTCAGGTTAGCACAAAAGTTGCTGCAAAATTTCAAATTATAAACAGTTTTTTGAAAGTAGAAAACATCTCTTAAAATGAGAGAGACTAGTTCAGGTTCCCATAGTGGCCAGTCACCAAAAAATTTTAAAAATCAAAGAATAAAAAAAAAAAAGGAGTACAGGCTGGTTAGCTCAGTTGGTTAGAGCAGGGCCTTATAACCTCAAGGTCATGGGTTCAGACCCCTGTACCAGCCAGCTGCAACAACAACAACAAAAAAGTGAGACTAGCCTTGCTAACAGAAGGAAAAACTGAATTTTTGAATTAGCTACTCTGCTCTCCGCTACTATGGAAAGTGATAGGTCTTTAGCTATACACATGTTTAGAAATCCAACCCGCTGGTTGAAGGAGATTTCAAACATTTCCCCTACTGTATTTAACAGAACACTAGTTCCTCCAGCAGATCAACAGTTGCCTTAAAAGGGGTGTCAAGTGATCATGAGCTGGGAGGGGCTGTGTTAATCAGATTTCTTAACAGCAGAACTTCTCAGAGCCTGAAACAAGCTAATGTGCTACACTACAACTCTCCAAGAGGTGAATAAATCCTGCAGGAATTGCACATTTATACTCAACCTTTGACTAAGAAGTTTAATGTGAAACCCTTCTAAGGGCATTTACATGTTCTATCTCAAAGAAGTGGATCTCATTTAAGACCATGAAACCCTTTCATCATGGAGCACTCTGAAGATTTATTCTATAGGATATAGACCAGGAAAGCTGTTTAAAGACTAGAATCTTGCTCATGGCCCAGCCACTAATTAGGAGAAGCTTCGGGGTCATTGTCTAAAAGGATAAGGCCTCCTTTCCCCAGTCTCAGAAAAACCTGAACCCATGTTTTATGGGCAGGGTCTACAGGTGTCAGAACTGGGTCATGGAGACATCTCGGGACAAGCCCCATGGTTGAAAATGACATTTGCCCATTGAGCAACTAACTTGGGCCCCAGGATCATCCTTACAGAGGGAGCGGGAGAAAAAAAGAGGGCAGGAGCAACTTTAGGCATTTGGGGATCTTGGGGAGAAAGGCTTTGTGTAAGTGTACCTATATATATAGCTTTCCAGCTGGTCGTGGCAGGCATTATTACTTTACATCGCATGGCTGTAGAAGAGAATTTAACCCAAAATAATTTTTGCCTAAGCAGAGTAGTTTGAGGGACACAGGAAAGGCCACTGAATCCCACATACTATCCCCATCCAGCCTGTCTTAGTCACTGAAATTCCATCATCTACTATCCATTTCTATGGATTAAATTGCCATAGCTTGATAACTTGAAAATGGGTATTAAAGAGTATTACACATACCTTATCAGTTGAGAACACTTGAGTATAAATTACTCTGCAAGGCTCCTTTATAACTCACCATCTATCTGATAACAAGCTTTACAGAAATAGATACAGGATGAGTAAGTTAATTCGGGATGGGGGCTGGGGAAAGTCAGAAGGATAACGAAAGACATTCCATGAAGGCAGCCGAGCAAGACTGCTGCAGTTGTCCGGGAGGGCCAAGAGTTACCACCCAGAGCCTATGTGACTTGTCAAGGTTGCTGCAGCAATAGGACTTGAGCCCAAATGTGTACACATAGAGAACTGGGTAGGGTTCATAAATTGCCCAGAGAGGAAGCCTGCTCGGGAGCCATCTGAATAGGTCATTTCTCCCTCTGGAGAATCACCCCACTGAGGCTGGTGCTAGCCCAGCCACGCTTCCATAGGAATGTCTCTGGAACAGAAAAACTCATCCTTTTTGGAGCAAAACTAGGCCTGAGGTCTCCTTCCAAAGAACCCTAAGGACTTCTGCTAACATCCTAAATGAGAGGCCCCTCACTGTGGCAGGAGAGGCAGGGACTTCTTGGGACCTCGGGGCACATGGAGACAAAGAAAAGGCAGTCCACCAGGGCAGGAGACTTACAGGCCTTCCCTGGACAGTCCTTACCTCTCGGTGTCGGAGCTGCAAATTTTGGCCTTCATAGTACAAGTTGTAGGTCTTCAGATGCAGGAGAAGTTCATTCCTTAGGGGGAGAAATACAAGAGGCATAACATTCTCAGCTGAAGCCACTTATAATACGGCTCTTCCTTCTTTTTCTCACCCCTAACCTGGCCTTCAGTCACCTCACTTTGGGCTTTGTCCACATGTGTGGGCACACACGCACACACGCACGCACACACGCACGCACGCACAGAGTTCTGCCACTACCACTCCATTACTGTCCTCCCCCAAGATCAAGGTCAAGAGTAAACACCACCCCAGGGCAGACCCAATGTAAGCAGCAACTCCAGAACACCAAAGCAGGCCTCATCTGCTGACAAAGCCTGGCAACTCTGATAATACGCTCCAAACCCAAGCTAAATAAGCAGGCACTAATAAGTCTCAGATTCAGAGAGACAAACACACTTCAAAGCCCACTGACAAGGTTTCTCCTGCCTCTCCACAGCCTCTCCTCCCTCATGCACACTGTGAGTAAGGAGAGGACGATTGTTTTGTCTTCACGAAACTCAGAAACTTCTAGACTTTTCAGAAGGTTCAAAGGGATGGGCCTGGGCCATATGGATTGATGTTTCATAGACATGACTTTATCACATGTTTGAAAATGTACAAACTCCTACCAACAATGGAATGGATGAATAAAGGCAGCTATAGTTGCAGGATGGAATATTAAACAGTGATGAAAATATGAATGAACTACATACAACATGGATGAATCTCACCGGTATTATGCTGAGTGAAAGAAGCCAGACACAGAAGAGCACATGTTGTATGGTTCCATTTATATAAAGCTCAAAATGGGTGTCAGGATTCAGGATAGCAGTTCACTTTGGGGAGTTGTAATTAGAAATGGACATAAGGGGCTTCTGGGCCCCAGCAATATTCTATTATTGCTATAGGTGCTTTAAGTTCATAAAAATTTTTTAAAAATCCCCTTGGGGGTTAGGTTTCGACATATGAATTTTGGAGGGATGCTAACATTCAGACCATAGCAAGCAGCCACCAGCCAACTCCTCCTCCTAGAGCCTTCCAGGACACCACCTCTTCTGAACCCCCAAAGGTGCCGTGTCTTGACTTCCGCTGTACTTCACTCTCTAGGTCAGGTTCTGGGGGCACATCGTTATCTCAGCAGCAGCCTTGCTGATGCTCCCACTGGTCCAAGTTCAGCCGCTTGGCTCCTTCTCATGCACAAGAGCCCTGCCTCTTTGATGCACAGAAAGAGGCCCCTTTTCCACTGGCTTCCATCCACCCACAGCATCTCAATACAGGCCTGGCTCCTGCAGACACAACACTACAGCAAAAAATCTTACTTGGAAATGTATTTATCTTGCCCGCATGGGACTAGGGAAGTTTGGTGACTGTAGTCCATTCTTCCTTTCTCTTTTCATCAGCAGGAGAGGCCTATATATGAAAGGAAAAGGCAGAGGGTAAGGTCAGGTTGTGTTTGGAAATGCAGAATTTAGGCAGTGAGGCAGAGTGAGGGGTTGGGGAAGACATGAAATTGGACGACATGGCTCTCCATCCCCCCCAGATCCACAGCTTGGGCTGCCCACCGCTGACCCAAGGCTGGTGGGAGGCCACATTGCTGACTGCTGCCTCTGAGAAAAAACACTGAAAGGAAAGACGACAACCCCTGGACAGTCCGAGAACAAGTGCCCCAGCCATGCAGAATGTTGATACCCAAGCTGGATCTGAGGATGACAGATGTGTCCTCCTCCCTGAAGGGACTTTTACAACACAGAATAGAGATTCATCCACAGGAACAGCCCACATTCTACTGGGGTATACTGAAGATGAGTAAACCACCTAAAAATGCTCAAATAGAGCTAGGCACAATAAATCACAGCATGTCATCTGCGATCACCATTAAAATATGATAATACCAGAGGCAATTTAATTACCTGGGAAAATAATAATACATTATGAAAACACAGTTTACAAAACCATCAGTCCAATTTTGTTTAAAATATACATGTGTAAAATATGCACATATATAAATATATGCTCACATTTATATGTATGAATACATATTCAGATATGTGTATATATATATATGTCAGGGTTTCTCAGCCTTGGCACTATTGACACTTGGGGCTGGACCATTCTTTGTTGTGGTGGCTGTCCTGTGCATTGGAGGATGTTTAGTAGCATCCCTGGCCTCTACCCACTAGATGCCAGCAGCACCACCCCAGTCATGACAATCAAAAAGCCTCTAGATGTTATTAAGTGTCCCCTGGGGGCAAGATCGCCTCCAGCTGAGAACCACTGGCACTTATATGTGAGTACGCACATGAATAAAAGGCCAGCTCTACCGGGGTAATGGCATTACCAGAAATTTTTTCAAACATTTAATTCTGAGAATTTTCAAACGTAAAGATGAAGAAATATGACAGTGAATAGCGTGTGTCCAAGGCTAATCTATCCTTAACATTTACTCTGCTTACTCCATCACGTATTTGTCCATCTATACATCCCTTTATCCAGTCATCAATTTATGTTATTTTTGATGCATTTCAAAGTAAGTTACAGACATCAGTCACTTTCCCTTAAATACTTCAGCATGCATATCATTAAAATTGAGCTTAACATTTGTGTATAGCAGTGGTGATTTTTAAAACTTTCCCTTTACTTTTTCTGGACCATTGACAATTATGTAACATATGATTGGAGCAAAAGGGGTTAGACAGTAGGCAGCTCCAAGGAAGGCAGCTAGGAGCCGATACTCATTCTAAAAACGGGCAAAGGACATGCACAAATAGTTCAGAGAAAAATAAATGCAGATAGTTAATAAGTCTGGAACCTGCGAATGTGACCTTATATGGTAACAGGGACTTTGCAGATGGGACTAAATGAAGGATCTTGAAATGAAGAGACTAACCTGGATTATCTGGGTGAGCCCCAAATGTAATCACAAGTGTCCTTACAAGAGGGAGGCATAGAAGACAGAAGGCGATGGGACAATCTCTGCAGAGAGAGAAATTTGAATAACGGCCCCCGTTGTAACTATTTTTTACAAAATCAAGTAATCTGATCAGCCCAAATGTGGGGATTCCCCAGGGCTCAGTCACACTCCACCTGTTGGGTGATCTTATCAACACCACAGCCATAGAGCTGGCCTATAGGTTCACGTTTCCCCATCTTTGTCTCTGGCCTGATTTCTCCCATCTTCTTTCTTACTTTTACATTTCTTGGGGAAGGAGTGTTAGGAAGACACTTAGGTAGCCAACTTCATTGTTGAAGTGAAATTACAGGTAAGTGATTCTAGGACCCAACCCCCTCTTCATCTGCCTTAAGACAACTGCGTCTGTCTTCACTAACTTTCCAGCCATCACCACCGATCACTGGCTACCCTCACACAGCTGAAAAAACCAAGCTAAATTCATGTACACTTCAAGGCAAACAAAGCAGCAGCACTAACAAAGGGCCGGAAATTTAGAGTTCAGTCTGATATTCCTTAAACAGAGTATTGTTCCTCACACAAAGAAGGGTCAGAGGAAGATGATTTACAGGGCTGGAATGTGGACTCAATTGGACACTTCCTCCGAGGGTGCCTGCCAACATCTGCAACTTTGGAGAGAGGGATTCTCTCAGCTGACTGGTTGCAACTTTTCTGCCATCCCTATTATTATCTAGAATTTATGAAGCCCTGGACTCCGTAGAAGGAAAAGCAAGGCAGGGAGGTAAGGGGCTTTCCACAGGGCCAGCATCTCAGACACAGATTGAAACACCTCATAGCTTACCATATCAAGGCAGGAGGAGAGAGGAAGGAAGGGAACAAAAAAGAAAGGGCAGATTTTTAACATAGATCCACTTTTGGAAAGTCTAAAACATATTTACATCTACTGAACCCCCTCTATGAACATGGCTATTTATCCCCCCGAGAATTCTTAATCTTCTCTTTAGAAAACCCACTTCAGAAAGTAGAGTGTACACTGAATGCCTACTAAGTACAAAGCATGTCTGCTAAAATGTTTAGCGATGTGAATATCAAGTTGGGACATGAGCTTCCCAGGCCCTAGTCATGTTGGACCTCCATTGGGGCCACCAACCAGTCAGTTTTCCCTTTCAGCACTGGCTTCATGCTTTGGCAGAATGTTCTGGATTCTCTTCAGCTCCATTAAAGGCCTGGACGATGCCAATCAGCTTGTCAGTGGAATCCAGTATGTTCCATGTGGAGACCCATTCATGACTTCCTGTCGGCTTCAAAGACAACTTGGGGGTACAGCCTTCCCTAAGACCCAAGAGAATGTCTTTACAAAGGGAAGGTTCCTTGGCCATTGGATATGGTGACGTTCCAGCCACAGAGAACTTTCTGGGCTTGCTTTTCAAGCTCTACCTCAGAGTCAAGCAAACTCACATGTTCTCCAGCCCTGATCAAAACGTACCTTCTCCTATAACCTGTCCCCGCTGCCCCTGGGCAGTGTCAGAAGGACAGGTACACACACCTCAGCCTGCCCTTCATCACAGCACTTACCACCACACAGAAGTCTTGTCTGGTGTGTTCTTCCCCTCCAGGAGCCCAGCTCCCAGCCTGCCCCTCTCTCCTGCAAACATCCTCATTATCGTGATTACTTCTTCAAGGAGGATGTGGAGTCAACAGCCAGCCCAAGGCAGCTAACCCCTGTCTTAAGTCAGGGGACCCCAAGAAGCAGGACCAGAGAGGGGGATTCTTGTGCACATACATGGTTTACTGAGGGAGTGTTTTCAGGAGAAAACTGTAAGGGTGTTAGGGACACAGGACTGGGCAGGAGAAGGAGCTAAGGAACAGCGTGGGGGCAGCTGGAGCCCAGCCACAGCCTCATCCCACGGGAAGCTGTGGGGCGTGAAGAGCACCACGGAGTTGTCCCACCTGGAGATCAGCAGGCCAGGCCTTTGGACCCCTACGCCAGTTAGTCATTGGTTGAGGCCACCCTCTGGGAGGAGGAAGTGGTGACCTCCCAGGCATTTCCCTGCAAGAGCAATTCTCAGTATAAGGGGGCAGCTAAGACCTGCTGGCGGTCAACACTCACAACACGCGATAAATAAAGAGGACCTGGGTGGGTACCAGCAGCATCCACTACACCTGCCCCATGTTTGGGACTGAGCACCTACTGGCCCTGTCACCTTCTCCAACCACCCTCAAGCCGGGAGGAAACAGCTTTGCCCTCAGGATCGGCGCTGTGCTGTGCAAGGCTGGCTGTGGGAACAGGGCACACACTCGCCCGAGCTCCAGACCAGACAAAGCCCTGCAGCTGTTGCACAAAATATCATCTCCTCTTCCTTTTCACAGACTGCTCACAGGTGTTTCCAGCCTCCCACATGAGGCCTCCCCGAGAGTAAATCAGGGCTGTCCACGCCCTGGAAAGTCACAAGCTCAGCTTCCTGTGAGGAGAGCAAACACCAAGTCAAGAAGCTGCAGGGGGTGGGAAAAGGCATCCAGAGCTCTCTCCAAAGGCAGCAGAATCCCCTCTGTTCTTAGCTCTCAGTGCCTCCAATCTCTGGTGCCCTCACTGCCTATAGTCAGGGAGCCTGGAGAACACACCAGGGTTAACCAGGTCTCAGAGCATCCCCAGGCCGCTGGCTCATCCCTGCACAGCTTCTGCTCCAGACTGAATACCAAGCACCTCCCATCTGACCTGTCCCCTGGAAATCCCCAGAAGGAGAGGGGCAAATGCGGAACAGAAAGGCAGCCAATCCCTGCTAGGGAAGTCCACAGTGAGATGAAGAACCCCCCTCTGGTGGTGGTTTTTTGTGTTTACTCATCTGTCTTCCTGGTTGTATAGCAGAGACCAGGCCCCACCCCACCCCCACCTCAGCACAGGGTGTAGAGTGGGGGAGGGGAGGGCAACAGTGAATTTATAGGACCCAGGCAGTCCCAGCCTCTGAGAAGGTATACCTGGGAGAAAGGAGAGACAGGCTTGGAGAGGAGAGGACTTTCCACAGAGAATTCCCGGGGTGGCAAAGCCCATGGTGCCACCACCTGACCAGTGAGAGGGCCGGGCACTTGGCCGGACCTTGGCTTAAACCAAGGATGGGCGGTGGGCGAGGAGCAGCCTCGAGACACGTGACATCTCAGGGGTCCTTACTCTGGGTGCTCATCAGACTCTCCCAGAGTTGGGGCAGGGAAGGGAGTGGACAGCGGGGTTGCTTTAAAACTCCTGGCATCCGGGCTACAACCCACACCACTTATCAGGCCCCCTGGAGACTGAGGGCTGCAGAGACTGAGGATATCACCAAATGCATTTCAAAGCAGGTACTCAGGAAAGGAAGGATTGAAATTTTGCAAACAGAGTTGGGTATTTAGTGCCTCCTCCCCCTTACAAATATTTCCTAGGAGAAAGGGAACAGCGTAGAGCATCCTGGAGGGCCAGTTTGTGAAGGCACAGAGACAATGCAAAGGGGCCCTTCTTGCAAACCAGATTGCTATGTCATAGAAGCCAGGAAGCCAGCCCTGGGCCCCTGGCCCGATGCAAAGGAAATGCTCACCAGACGCCAGCAGCTTCCCCTTTTGGGGGCTGTCCCCCTGCCTCTTCTCTGAGTCCTGCCCCTCCCTCTGAGGACAATCTGAATCTCCCGGTTCAGAGAAGAAAGTTCTCTGACATAGTACTTCATACTATAGTGTTAAAGACTGACTTGGGCAGATCCCCTGAGGGAAACCAACTTTGCAAACCAAGCAACAGCCCTGCAGAGAGCATGGGCACGGAGCCCTGTGCGCTTCAGCCCCTGGTATCAGAGCAGGGAGAAGTGTCGATGGCAAACAGGAAACCCCAGCCTATTGCACCACTCGAGGAAGGAGACCTGAGCTGCAGGCTGGGGACCTGCCAAGGTCTAGAGATGACAGGAGATACCATCTTGTGGTTCCCGAACCTGAGCTGACCTGGACATGGGCAAAATTCAGGCTGCCTGGGGAGGAAACAGGGCTCACATAGAAGTCCCACTTACCTGCCAGGCCTGTGTCCCCTCTGGGACCTGCTCACCCCCGGATCCTTCTTCAAATGAACCTCCCTCATCCCCTCTCCCACCCACACCCCACCCCACCTGGCTTTCCCAACCACTCCACTCAGGAAAGGATCTAGCCCCAAATGCCACTCAGGGAGAACTAAGGTCAAGTGTCCTGGGTGAATGTACTGCACTGTCACAGCTTTACTTCTGACTGAATAAAAGGCTAACTGCAAAAGAATTTCGAGCATCAGGGAAGAAGGAGGGGACAGTGTCTGTGGAGAGGTCACCTCACCGCACCCCAGGAGGGACAGCACTGACAGGAGGGGAGAAAGGGCTCAGCTCAAGAGAGCTAGCAGAGGGCTCGCTGCAGGAGGTCCTCGACATGTTTTTCCCACCCAAATCAGGACCAGAACAATCAGGGAGCCTTCTGTGCCAATAACAAAAGAACGAACGTAAATAACAGACAGCTGCCATAACCGAGAGCTTACTAGGGGCTTGCTTCTTACCTGCTTCAACTCATTTAATCTCCACAGCAACCCCATTAGGAAAGAAGCTTTATTATCCCCATTTTGCAGGTAAAGCAATTGAGGTACAAAGAAGCTAAGTAACTTGCCCAAAGACCCACAGCCAGGAAGGGGCAGAGCTGAGATTCAAACCCAGGACTGTCCGTCTGCAAGTGGAACCTCTATATGTTACAGCCTCTTGGGGTAAAGAGGAAGAAAGAGCTCTCAGCTAAAAATCAGCTGACCCAGCCACATTCTAGAGGAGTGGTTCTTCGGGTGTGAGTATCAGAATCCCCTGGAGGGCTTGTTAAAATACAGATTTCTGGCCCCTCTGCCCCCAGTTTCTGATTCAGTAATTCTGGGGAGGGGGCTGGAGATGCATTTCTAATAAGCTCTAGATGCTGCTGATGTGGCTGGGAACAGGCTCCAGGTGTTTTATCTTAGACCCTCCAGGAATTCCGCAGGGAAGGCTTTACTTCCACCATTTCAGAGCTCAGGTGACTTGTCTCAGGCCATAGAGCTGACATGAGGCCCAGGGCTCCTTCTCTGGTGCCCTGGCTGAGAGCTGGATCCTAGGGACTTGGTCTGGGGGAGGTAGGTGCAGGCTGGCTTCAGTTACCAGCCACCTGCAGGCTCAGGAGTCCTGGGGGAGGGAGGAGAGGGAGTGGCCAGCCCAATAGACAAGCTGTAAGAAAAGTGGACCCTGCAGGGCCAGGGAGAGAGACCCAGACCAGTGGATCCCTTTCCAGGAACTGGGCACTCGAAATCACAGAGTTGCTGCCTCTCATATCACCCTCTGTCTAGAGAATGAACTACCCCTCACACTTATGGGCCCCACAAACTGGTCCCTACACCACCTCCAGAAAGAGCCTTGGTGCCTGACAAGCAGGCACAGGCTCCTCCTGACAAGCTACCTTGCTCCTGTACCAAGAGGAAGCAGCTGCCTGGCCACCCCGCAGATGAGGAACTGAGATGCAGCAGGTGGCCAGGCCGGAGCTCCCCCAAGCAGATCCATCTGCAATGCCCTTGCTCTTTCTACCCCTGCTCGGACCCCAGCCTGGCCCTTCCTGCTCAGGCCCTGCACACACAGGTCTGAATTCCCCAACGCAACTGCGGAAGACCTGAGGAAGTGGCCCTGGACTCCTGCCCAAAAGCCCTGCTGCCACTCCACAGCAGCGGGCGGGTGGCCAGGTGACTGACCAGGAAAGCCACCCCTGGGACCACCGAAACAATTGCCTTGCAGGCCCAGATGAGCAGCCACTTGTTTACAGGGAAGTCCCACCAGCGTCCACGAGCTTTTGACCTTTTGGATGGATGTTTAGAAGGAAACCCAAAGGCCCTTACTCTCTTTTCAAAGAACCAGGGTGTTGGAGCGGGACCAAAAAAAAGGCATAAAGGAAGTAAGAACTTGACAGAAAAAGCTGTATGTGTCAGTGGGTGTGAATGTGTAGGTATGGGTTTGTGAGAGTGTGTACATGCATGAGTGAATGTATAGGTATGACAGTGGGGGGGGGGTCTGTGTGTGGGGGTGTAGAATTTAGATTCTGGCTCAAAGAAACCGAAGATCTAGAATGCTCAACCCCTGCTTTCCACAGACCCCCAGGAAAGGCCTCCCGGAAGCAGCACCTCCAGCACCTTGAACCAGAGGGCCCTGCCGAGACACATCCCCTTTTGAGCTAAAGTTCAACCAAGAGAGAAATTCCACGTGACTGGTGTGGCCCAAGGGGAGAGTGGGAAGTTGGTGGGGACAACATTGGCCCTAATAAAGCAAAGAAGATTCAACACTCCCTGACCTGCATTTCTCAAAACGAATGGCCATTTTATAGGGTAGTTGTAATGTCCTACCTGGGGAAGAGCAAATCAAGCTTTCTTCCAGTCCAGTAATTACGGGATTTAAGTGGAGGAGCCCCTGTCCCACAGGGAGGCCACCTCTCAGGGAGAGCCCAAGGCCTGTGTCACGCAGGAGGTTCCACTAGCCACCTGCGGGTTAGTCTCTCAGCTCTGCAGAGACATACTGATGGACCCAGGCAGGTGAGGAGGGGCTGCCTCTGGTCCCTGTTTCCTACAAGCACAGGTTTCTTTGATAGCTACACTTCCTGTTTACCGAGTGGTTTCTAAGTCACAGGCCACTCTGAGACTCATCTCTGACCTCACATCCCTTCCTAAAGGGAACCCCAGCAGTTCTTCCTTTTTTGGTGCTACAGGCTGAGACTCTCAGCTGTGTGTGCAGAGATCTCTACTTGCTACTTGGGGACAGGATTGGAACCCCAGAAGCCAGGATCACTCGTCTCCTTCACCCCCAGAGATGGGCAGGTTCCTTGGACTTGAGGAGCAGGAAGGAGGGGAGAGTGAAGGAGGGTCCAGCGAGTTCTGAGCCCTCCCTAGGGGCATCTTACATCCATCCTCCTTCAGCCCCAATAACACACCCAAAAAGTGCGCAGGGAAATTAGCCCTGACACAGCAGATCTCAGGCCCTTCATAGTGCCAGGAGAGAAGGCACGGCTGGGGGTTTCCAGAACATTTCCAGGAGTCTGAGGGGAAGTTTTCCACAATACCACATTTACACCCTCTGCCTGCTCTGCGACCAGCTGACTAACTCTAGAGGAAAATCACCGTGAGAAACCTAACTTCTGCTCACAATGGCCTTTGAGAGCCATCTCCATGAAATCTTCTTCACACTTCCCTAACTGCCTGGGATTAAAAGGGCAGCCGTCCACGGGCAGATGGAAACAGGCAGAGCCGGCAGAGAATTCCTAAGAGCCCTCCCAGACCCTACACTCTCTCACCAACCTGCTGGAGGACCGGGCAGGCCCCTTAGGAGCTCACTCAACAAAAGTTACAGCATTTGCCACAGAACAACGTGTCCCAGGGAAAAGCCTCTTGACCTCTCCTGTGACCCCTGAATAGAGCCACATGACCTGGTTTCCCAGTCTGGGTCCCGCAGCTTCCCGATCTCCTGTCACCTCAGATGACCTGAAGCACACACACCGCCTCACCTGCCCCTGCCCTCAACTGTCCTTCCACATACACAGGATAGCAACATGCCCCAAATGTCCAGGTGACGGACTGTAAGATCCTATACGGAGTTGAGGAAGAGGGCACCAATTATCTGAGGCTACCGCCCATCTCCTCATGAATGCCACCAGTAAAGTCCTCCCTGCACCCCAGGCCCCCATGGACAAAGCATTCAACAGCCATGCCTACGGCCACTGTGAGGGGCACTGAGCAGGCTGAGTCCAGCCACGGGGTTTGGAACACACAAAGGATGCTTGAAATAGAAAGGCTGAGGCTCCTTCTCAATCTTTAAGGAATCTGGTCTCAACAACCCCACTTCCACCTGGTCTGGATCGCACTCACTGCAGGACGGCGGCTGTGTCAGAAGCACAGTGAACCACAAGCCCACCCTCCCAAACCCACCACCACTGAAAACCCTGCGATGAGCCGACCCAGCAGCAGGGGGCCTGGGGCCTGAGGGCCAGCTGCCAGCAACCAGAGGGCCATAACTGTGGTGGTCCATAACTGTGGGGCTGGACCCCTCAACTCTGTCCCACCAGATGGAAATTTAGGTGGAATCCTGACACCTGCCCCACGGCAGGAAGGATGGCCAGGACCCTGTGGCCTGGCCTGAAATGAAACCACCAGAAGCCAAACACCACAACTTTCTCCCAGGGCTGCCCTTTCCTTCTAATACACAAGTAAAATAAACACTTTTTATTTGTTTTATTTTTTAAATAAAAGTAAGCAAAAAAGATGAATATCCACAAAAGAACAAATACTGTGCAATTCCACTTATACGGGGTTCCTAGAATAGGCCAATTCGTAAAGAAGATGAATAGGATGGGGGTTACAGGGTCGGGGGGCGAAAGGGAACATGGGGTTATTGTTTAAAGGTACAGAGTTTCTGTTTGGGAAGATGGAAAAGTTCTAGAAGTGGATAGTGGTGATGGTTGCACAACATTGCAAATGTCCTTGATGTCACTGAGTTGTACACTTCAAAATGGTTGACAGAAATTTTATGATATGTATATTTTACCACAATTAAAAACTAAAAATTAAAATAAATTATTACACATTAAAAAAAAGATTAAACTCAAAGTTCCACTAACCAGAGACAATCACTATTAACATTTGCCATACATCGTTCCAGATGCACGCGTAAACAGGTGGTGTATTTTGCAAAAATAGCACACTTTGGTAACCTGCTCCTTAGAAATATATCGTATTTTTCTATGTTGACAGAGATGCATCTATATCCTATATTTTTGTAGCTATGTGATATTCCATAATTTATAATTGTGGGCGTTTTGTCTCCATGTTTTGTTGTTGTTACCTTTATTATAAATCCCCGTGCACATACTTTTCTGCACTTGTCCAATTATACGGCTATGAATTCCTACGGATGGAATTGCTGAGTCAGGGGATCCCTGGGGAGGGTTGTCAACAGACCATTAAGAAAAAAACCGCACAGGGATGTTGAATTCTGTCATATAAAAGTCTCTTTCTCCACATGGGCTTTTCTTGGATTCCACTTGGGTGTCTATGACATTGCTGTGGTTCAGAAAGGTAGGGACTGTCCTTTCCATAAGAAACCAACCCCTCCCTCCACCAGCTCCTGTCCCCCAAGCCTCCTCTGGGGACACACCATGCCTGTGCCATGAAGTGAAACTGGTATACAGGAAAAGCAGAATTATGCTGGGTTAATGTCCACTGAACTCCCTTGTCCATCAGGAAAGACTCTAGGATGGCTCAGTGCTAGGTACCAGATGGTGACACCACAAGTATAAACACATGAAAGGTTTTCTGTTTTAAGGCTTTGTTCTTGTACGGACAGAAAGAGAAGGCAACAGACTCTTCCTAAGGAGACCAAGGGCTAGAAGGGACCTGCGGAATCATCTAATCCCTTGCCTTGGGGACAGGGAAACTGAGGCCCAGAAAGACTCAAAGCACAAACATTACAATAATCACTAAATGAAAATCAGAGTGTCTCACAAATAGTGATTTGATTAGCTCAGGGCAGCTTGAACATACCCCCAGTTTTGAATGCCGAGTACAATCCTTATCCTCCCCTCCCCCATGTACAAAAGTGGAAATTGAGATCACTGGGGTCATGTCTCCACTCAGTCATGGCCAGATGAGTGCTAGTGCCAGCTCCTCCTGGCTCTGAGACTGATGGTGCACGTCTCTTCCCAAGTCCGTGCTCAGGGGTGCCATGTAGGTTGCTTGAAATCAGCTGCAGTGGGAATATTTACACCACAGAAATAGGCAAACACTGCAAACCTGGGCCGTTCGGAGGGCCAGTTGTTCAACTGGCCTAAATTGGTTACTAGCACATCACTGGTCACAACCTAGACATGAAAACCGTGAGCAGGCAACCCTGGTTTCCTCACCTAACCACAGGACAGCCTCTCTCTCCATAGCATTGTAACTCCCCATGATCTATCACAATACACACTCCCAAACCATCATAGTCCCCCTTCGATATTAATCAATGAGGCAGCAAATGTTTTCCTAAATGCTTGCTGTGTGCCAGGCCTCTGCCTGAACACATATGATAGCTCATTTGATCCACACAATATCACTGTGAGATAACTATTACAATCTCCATCTTATAGCTGGGGAAACTGAGACTTTAAATGACTTTTTAACTACAGACTAAGGCCTGTCTTAGGTTGGTTTCCCCCAGAAGCAGAACCGGAGACAAGGATTCAGGGGCAAGTGCAAGGAGAATGGGGAAGCAAGACAGAGCAGAGGCAGCCAATGAAGGGAGCAAGTTACTGCTATGAGCAGCTGGGATTCAGTCCCACAGGCAACTTTTAGAGACAGCACAGAACATGCCCCAAAGTTATCCCAAAAGAGAGGTGAGGGAGCTGGAGTATTTGTACATCGTCTCCCATCAGCCATTGGTTGAGGCCAAGGGACCACGGGCAGGACAGTGATCGCATCTACTCCATTGCCTGGTATCCTGCAGCTAGAAATGGTAAAATGCAATTCAAACCCCAAATCCGCACTCTTTTACACCTATAGAAATGAGCAGTCAATCAAGCAAACACTTGAGTGAATGCCAGATATGGGTAAAGCACCATGCTGGTGAAATCAATCTACTTTGCTAAATCACTTTGAGTGGACATGTGCAAAGAAAGCACAAGGTCTCCCTCTGCCAATTTTTGTCAATAGAAAGAACAGGAAAAGCCCATCCCATAAGAACCAGCAGAGACCCCTTCCCAGCCCCCATCTTCTGTGAGAGGTTTCCCTCTCTGGTCCAGCCACTGCTGCCTCGGGTAGGAGCTCCGCAGCCCTAAGCTGTCATCCCCAACAGCCACACCAGCCTGTGATTACAGGCTCTGGAGTCTGCCATCCCTGGAATGATCAAAAATAACCCCTTGGCCTCCTAGCTAGCCAAGTCTGAGGATGTCCCTGTTTACTGCACCCTACTTCCCCTGTGACTTCTGCCCCATCCACTCACCCCACACCCTCAAACGGCCACGTCCTCCACAGGAACCCACACCACAGGAGGCCAAATAAACGAAACCATCCCTCACAGACCTGTAGGAGCTCACCCCACCTTAAAGACTTTTAAAAATTCTTCTAGGAGGCAGAGAGGTGTTTATATAGGACAGTGTGTCATGGGGGCAGATAACTGGATCATACTCCTGAGTGGCAGGAGAGGTGGAGAGTGGCAGAAGGGGACTGCTACCCTAGATTTGTGAACCCAGTGGTGGCAGCTCTCAGTAGCTACAGCTTGAAGACAGAAGCTGGACATCTTGTTCCATTCCCAGCACATTGCTGAGACCTGCCCAGTTTGTCATCCTGGGGGAGAGGAGAGTCTTGGGCAATCCTGGACGGCCCGTGGGATCACCCAGTCCATCTCCCACCCTCTCCTTGGGTCTGTCCAGCAACCTGGCCCTGCCTCTATACCCAACCTCCCAGTGAGTGAAGACACTTCCTGCCAAAGCATTCTCAGGAGGACTGAAAGCAATAATCAGGGCACAGTTCTTTGGTGATTTGACAAGCAGTCTCCCTTCTGGCAAGTCCCACTGCCCAGCCCTTTGAGGTGACAGAGATGCCAAGATGCACAGTCCTGGGCACCTATCCAGCCAACTTTTGCAGCCATTCCTAAGCAGCTGACATACAGGACAACAGACATGAAGCCTGGCTCGAGGGCACCTGGAAATAGACCAAGAAGTAAAAGAAAAGGCAGTGGGCGACTGAGACGTCCCAGGTAGGCCAGAGCACTGGAGAGTGAGGCAGAGAGCTGAGGGGTTGAAAACAAGGTGTAGGGTTGCCTACCACCCTTCACTGACTCCCAGGATAACACAAACTGGAAAGAAGTTCTAAACGCCATGCAGAGATGCAGAGAGGTGGGTCATGGGGCCCCAGCCCAGAGTGAGAGCAACCCCAGGAGGTGGGGTGGATGCTGGCTGGACATACAGCAGATGCAGGTACAGCACGGGCCCGGGCCCACTTGGCCACATGCACAGGGCACCCCCCACCTTCCCCTGGAGGCAAGCATGACTGGGGGCCTCAGATCCCCTGGCCGCCCCCTCAGCCAGGTCCCTCCAAGGTGCCCCTCATCATTCTAACTGGCTTTCAGCAGGATAAAAAAGAGGGTAGTGGAGCACTTAGTTTATGTCTAGGCTGGACCCCAAGGATTGTCCTGTGTCTCCCCAATATTCCACCTCTGCTCTCCCATCTGCTGAAGGAGGAGTAGGACTCACCTTCCAGCCTCCCTAGCACTGGGACTCCCAAACTGTCAGTCCACACTCCCAGTGCCCAGGCAGGTTATGCAATAATGTCTCCATAGTCTCCCAGAGCAGGAACCACCTCGCTTACCAAAACTACCCCACCTCTTCCAGCTCAGCCATCATTTGAGGCCCTCTTCCACCCCTCCACCCCCACCCTGCCAGGCCCACTGCACTGCCACAGCTCCCAGGTAGCAGGCTGACCTATCCAGTGGAGAAAACACAGCTGGTGCCCACACCCATGGCCCCACTCCAGGGTCCTACCCAAGTAGGTGCCATACTTAGTCTCTGGGACACTGCATTTGGAGAAAAGTGTAAAAAACCAAAACAAACAAACAAACAAACAAAAAACTCTCCTCAACCCAATATATGTTAGCCATGAAAGGTTTCCTTAATTCTTCAGACCACCTGCAGAAAAAGTTCCCAGTAAGTAAATGTCGATTGATAAGTAAGATAAGTCTAACCTCAGATTCCTCATCCAGATGCTCCCGAAAGAAGGCCCCTGGCTCTGTCTCCCAGCTGTTTAAAGGAATCATGGTTTCTAGTCCTTCCTCCCATTGTACCAAGATCAGCTGTGGCAGGAACTGGTCTGCTCCAGGACAAATGGTTATTTGTCTGCTCATTAGTTCTTACGCTCATTTGTCCCATGTAAGGTACTCACTATAACCCTGGCCTGCATAGACACAGCCTCTGTTCTCTGGGAGAACTCGTTCTAGGCACGCAGATTCGGACAGCTGCGAATACTGTGCGTGTAGCGCTAGGAAGCCTCGCTCTTAGCTTTTCCTGTAGCTGGGGAGCAGAGGTGCTGTGCATAGCCCATGCTGTACACAGCATCCCAGAGGTAAAACGGAAGCCCTGGTCTCCCTGTCAAGCCGCCGCCACTCTCTGCTGTCCCAGGGCTCTCCCAGCTTAGGGCTGAGTGCAAAGCAAGTGCTCGAAATGCAGAAGTGGCCAAGTGCTCAAGACACGAGCCTAGCTTGGGGCGAGAGAGGAAGCAAAGCCAAGCGCCCCAGCGACCTCAGGCACCGGCTCCGGAGGCGGCCCGGGGGACTGCAAAGGGGAAGTGCCCCGAGGACCAGGGGCCCCTGCGCACCCCGCGCCCTTCTGAAGGCAGAGGGAGCCGTGGGCGCGCCGCCACCCCGCGCCGGGGACTGGGTCCCGCCTCTGGGGAGCCGTCCGTCGCGCGGGGAAGAAGGGGACGGATTGGGGACCGGCCTGCCCATCCCTGCACCTGCCACTGGCCCCACCTCGCCAGGGAATCCCGTTGGCCCCGGGGATGAGGTGGGGGCACCTTCCCACCGCCGCCCTTAGAACAGAGAAGGGAGGACCCCAAGGAGTCGGAGAGCGAGGACGAGCTTGGGACCATAACTTTCTTCGGCCTGAAGGCAGACGGGCTGGGGCTCCACGCCTGCGCGGCCCCCGGGGTAGTCCGCACGCCCGGGAACCCCCCGCAGAGGCCTGAGGGGCTGACCAGACAGGGCAGGCGCCACCGGGGGAAACTTTCGGCGAGGTGGGGGGACGCGGGAGAGCACCGCCCCGTGCCCGGCACCTTGCGCCCCGCGCCCCGCGCCTTGCCTGCGTCCCGGGCCGGCTGCACCGCGCGCGCCGCGGGGACCGTGGAGTTGGGAAGTGGCAGCGCCGCGGCCAGGGGCTGATCCAGCCGCGCCTCGGCCGGCGATCGGCGGGCCCGGCTCCAGTCCAGCCACGCTGGGCAGACGGCGGCCGCGTGTTTGGGGTCGGGAGCCCAGCCCTCCCCCTGCCTCCCGCCCGTCGGCCTTTCTCAGCCCCTACCGGGTCTGATCGTCCGTCCTTCCTCCTCCTCTTTCTCCCGCTCTCCATCTCTCCCCACCCCCCGCCCGCGCCTTTCTTCCTCCCCCCTCCCCTCCCCTCCAGGGGGCGGAGCTTCTCCCCTCCCTCCAGACAATGCTGGGGCTGCGAGTCCCGGCTCCGCTGCCCACGTTTCCCCCGGGCTGGGGGCTGCGGCGCGGGTAGGGGTGCGGGGCTGGGCAGGATGATCTGGCTCCCCTCACCCCATCGCCGCTGCCCTCGCTAAGCGGGATGGAGACCTGGCCCAAGCTCAGAAGGGTCTGAGCTGGGCAGGGGCTAAGCAGGTCCCTTCAACTTCGCGGGCTGGCAGACGTGACAGTAATGTGAAAAAGGCCAAGGTTCTTTGTCCATCTTTCACCTCCCTCTCTTCTCCATCCCAGGACCTGCGGGGGCTCTCAGTGCACAGGAGGCCCTTGAGCACCCCGGCTGTGGGTTGCCTATCCTCTTATCAGAATTCACCCCCCCCCAACACACACATACCCCCAACCCTGCAGATCGGTCCCCAGCCAAAGAGGAAGGGAGCCCAACAGTTAATGGGTGGCAACCCCCCAACGTACAGCACGACCTGCTCATCCAGCCTGGAAGCCAAACATTCTTTACTAAATTCATTGTTTGGGTCTTGGACTGTATCTCCCTTAGAAACAATGTTATAAATGGTGATCTGCTTCCCAGGCCAGACACTGAGCCCAAAACGCAGCTGCAGGGTGTTGCTGAGAATGGTGTTAGCTACCCCGAACAAGGGGGCCACTGATCAGCATTTTATATATATATATATCTTATGGTTCTTTCTTCCTGAGATATAAACACAACCTCTCCCATTAATTTTCCCACTCTGGCGCCACTATTCTATACTGGTAAAGCTTCTTTCCTTTGCAAGTAACAGGAATATTCTCAGGGGAATGTATTCTGAGGATGTGGGGGGTTCTGGATAATTTCAGGGATAGAACTGCAGATAGAGCTCAGACAGAGGCAAATGCAGAGCCTGGAAGGCTTCCAGTAATTCAGAAAGTCTTCTCTGAGGGGTTCCCTCTTCTCTTTCATCATAGAATGGACTTTCTTGCACTCCAGACACATGCAAATGGTGGCCCTGACTTCCATCACTGGGACGTGCAGCTACACTGTTCAGGGAAGCAGCCAGATTCTGCTACAATCCCTTAGTCTCTACTCCTATCTCCCAGGAGAGCAGCTAGCACCTTGGGTCAGGTGGCCATCCTATAACCAATCATCTGGGGCCAGGGCTGAGCTCACATTGTCCAAACTGGGTTGCCAGGAACCCTGATCATAGGCCCTATTTAAAACCAAACCCAGGAGCTAGCTGGTTAATTTGCTTGGGGGAATGTGCTGCTGATAACACCAAGGTCAAGGGTTTGGATTCCCATACTAGCCAGCCACCAATAAATAAGTAAATAAAACCAACCCCAGTTCTTCCTACTTATATTCTCCATCTTTTTTTTAAAAGAAAATGTAATTTCATTAATGTTATTTTTTACATTCTAGGATGCTGTTGCAGAGCAGTTGGGAGGGAGGGGGAGAGGGGAAAGGGGAAGGAAATGGATGGAAGAAGGAGGAAGGAAGAGGGGTGGGATTGAGGTCTATGGCACACCCCTCATTCCTACAGGGAAGACCAGGGGACGTCCAGAGGTGGCTTGGTCATTGCTGAGCTGGGTGCAGATGTCAGGGGGTGTGGCAAAAGCCCTCGTTCCCCCACCATTCCTGCTCGGGAACCCGGGTTCCTTCTTGTTGTGGCTTGGTGGTCATCATGGAGCTGGTTGCACATGTTGGGGGAGCATGTCCCTCCACTTCCCACCTCCCCAGCTCAGGAGAGCCCAGGGTGCTTTCTGTGACAGCTTGGTGGTTGCTGCTGGGCTGTCTGTGCATGTCAGGGGGGCATGGCCGAGGTCCTCATCCCCCACCTTTGGGATTGGTTGCAGATGTTGGGGGAGCATTGCTGAGGCCCCCAGCCCTTCCCCCTTTCTGGCTTGGTAGCCCAGAGGACTTCCGGTCCTTCTAAGTGTTAGAGGTGTTCTTTGGTGAAATGAGACTTTTACTAGTTAATATCAAACTTTGTCTCTGGTTGTGGCTACTCTGTTTTTTCCTTCAGTTCTATGTTGGATTATTTGCTGTTCCACCACTTAAACTCTCTGCTGGAACTAACTTGTTGTCCTTTGCTTACTTCTAAAGTGGGGGAACTTCTTGTGAGGACCAGCACTTGAGCTCTGTGGTTGAGCTAAACTGCTGCTTTGCTGCTGATTCCCTGGGGAATACTTTTTGTGCAGCTCAAGTTTTAATGGTTGACTTTATAGGTACTTCTGGCTCTTGAGAGAGCCGGTGCACCTGGGTTGTGTAGAAACTCTGGTCTGGGCCTGAGTCTGTTCATCAAACTGCACCCCATGCAATTCTATATTCCTGACCAGTCTCCTCTGAGTGGTCCTGTGCTGATTGGGGGGCAGATCAGCTGTCCTTGCTGTGCCCCAGTGTTCTCCTGGTGGGTCCCTCTCCCCCACAGCCTGTGTTCCAAACACCTCCCGTGGGAGAGCCATGTGCTGGTCCCTTGCGATGACTCACTGGTCTCTTGAGTGGCTCCTTTTTTTCAGTTGTCTGTGGCTCCTCGCTCGTGTGTGGGTCCACAGGAACCCTATGAGTGGTCTTGCTAGCCTGGGGGCCATCAAAGCCCTCTTCTCCTGCTGCCTCCAAGCAACTTCATCCGAAGGGCACAGCTGCGGCTTCTGCTGGCTCCTGCTCCGTGTGCTCAGCAGCTCTAGCCTGGATGTGGCCGGGACTCAAAACAGTCAGAGCAGTTCTTTCTTTCTCTCATTGTGGCTTCTCCCACCTTCATGAACTCCATAGGTCTCTCCTCCTTTCCCCCTGAGCTCCAGTGGCCCCAGCTTAGCTGTCATTGCTTTTTCGTAGTTGTAAATTGGTTGATTTGTGGGAGAGAGTGATGCTGGGGACCATCTATTCCACCATCTTGACCAGAAGTTCCTATATTCTCCATCTTGATGAATAAATTAGTTGATTAATTGACTGATTGGTTCAAGACACAAGAAAACATCTTTCTACCCATCATTTTCCCCACACAGAAGCCCCAGGGGAGAAAGTAAGAGCCCCTCATCCTTCAGGGCAGGATAGGGGCAATACACCTGTAACAGAGATAACATTTTGCAAATATGAAACTGATACATTAAAGTCTACCATCAAACCATGTTTTCTGGAAAGCTTCCACCCTGCAAGATGAGGACTGAACCAGAACGCTCATAGCCCCAGGAAGCACCAGGTGTGCACTGTATATATGAGTCCTCCAATAGAAACAGAACAAGGGCCATGGGCACAATTTTAAACTTTATAGTAGCCACATTAAAAATGATAAAAAGTGAAAATTAATTTTAATAATATATTTTATTTAACCCAGTATATCCAAAATATTATCGTTTCAACATGTAATCAATATAAAGAATTATTCATGAGATATTTTACATTCTATTTTTGTACTAAGGCTGAAATCTGTTGTGTATTTACATGTCAGCACATCTCAATTCAGATGTTAAATTTTAATCAAAAATAATCATCTGTATTTAGGTTTTATAACATAGATTCACATACCTAAGTTGTTCCAAACCTACTTAAAAGTTTCCCAATAACTGATTCCTTTATTTTGTTTTGTTTTTGGTGGCTGGCCAGTACAGGGATCGAACCCTGGACCTTGGTGTTATCAGCATCATGTTCTTTTTCTTTTTTTTTTTTTCTGACCGGTAAGGGGATCGCAACTCTTGGCATGGTGTGGTCTGCACCACGCTCAGCCAGTGAGCACACCGGCCATTCCTATATAGGATCCAAACCCACGGCCTTGGCACTACCAGTGCCACACTCTCCCAAGTGAGCCACGGGGCCGGCCCAGCATCATGTTCTAACCAACTGAGTAACCAGCCAGTCCTAAAAATTTCCCAATAACTTAATTGTATATCTGTATAAATTTTAATTAATTATAAATAAATAAACTTAAAATTCAGTTCCTTGGGGGCACTAGCCACATTTCAAATGCTCAATAACCACACATGACTAGTGGCTACTATCTTGGGATAGCACAGGGCTAGAGAGTGAGAAAGCCACTGATGAGCTGAGTCTCCAAGCTGCCTTCCCTTTTTTTCTTTAGCAAAGTAATCATGGGAATGTCCAGTCTGGCCAGGGAGAAAACAACCTTTCGAATTCCTTTATCTCTCCCTGTAGCATCTTGAGAGGCAGGTGTGGCCACTAGATCAGAGTTCTACTGTGCACCTGGCGAGAAGGAGCATATACAGAGAACTGGGAGGCCCAAAGCCCACTCTTTGGTTTCCAGTGGATTCTGAGACCAGAAGGAAGAGGCAGTGGAGACAGGGAGTCAAGGATGCTGCATCTCCCCCATTTGTGACCTTTGGCCATAGAGCAGAGGAGCCTTGACGGGTTCAGGGGAGTTCTGGGGATAGAATAAAGGAGATGGCCACACCGGCTGCCCACTTTCTTCTCCCTTGTTCTGGGAACCAACCTAGGCAAGGGGGCAGCCTCATTCAAGTCAGCTTTGTGGATCGTCATGGCTACACAGAGAGAGGGCCTGGGTTAGCTTCTCAGGGTCACTCACCATCCCTGTGTGGCGTAGGCATGATACAGAAGCCCCAACTACTCCCAAGGGCCAGGGGCTTCAGAGGGAAGCTGAGGCACAGGGCCTGTCTTGTTTGGGTTCCCTCAAAAGCGGAAGCTGAGACAAGGATTTGCATGCAGTTCATTCACTTAGGACCCAGAAAGCAGGAATGAGGGAGGGAGGAAGTGGGAGAGTGACACAGGGAAGGAAGAGAAGCTAATAAAGGCACATTAATGGGCAGGTTACTGCTGTGGGCAGCTGGGGCTCCATTCCTCTGAGCAGCCTTTCAGGAACGGTGTAAGACATGCCTCAGAACTGTCCTCTCTGAAGGCGGGGCCGGGACATTCTCCCGCCGACTCCTGCCCCTGCTAGCTGAGGATCACTACCGGAAGAGCTTAGCTCCTCTTACTTCCTGGTTTGTGAGGACTTGTGTGGCCTCAAGGAAACGTCTGAAGGAGAAAAGCAGGAGCCACCGCCATGTCCACAGCTATGCTGGGATGGGAAGTGGGCGGGGGGATGTAACACAGAACACAGAGGAATCCACTCTAGGCCTCAGCGTGGAGCAGGGCAAGGTCAGTGGCTGGCAGGGGGACACGAGGGAGACCCAGAGGGAGCATTGGTGAGGGCCAAGTTCAGGTGGAGGAGGCAGCTGGAGGAAGTAGCCAGAGCACCCAGACCTTGATTACACAAACAGCAGGCATCCGCAGTAGACGCCAGCCAAATGCTCAGGAAGGGGACCATCGCCCCTCGGCATTCTGCCTTCAAGGGATGGCCCAGAGCAGGCCCTCTGCAGCAGGGCCCCAGGGGGTGGGGGGTGGGGGTGGGGCCCCCTGTGAATCTGAGCACCAGCTTTACATACCACTGCAAGAGAAAGGAAGACCCAACTTTTCCCAAAGATCCATCTGGGAAAGGGCTGGGAAGGAAGAACTCAGTTTTTACCTAAGACCAGAGAGAGACTGTCTAAAGTATTATATTAGACTCCGTTTACCAGACTAATATTATGTTTTGTTTTGTTCTGTTTCCTCTGCTATCCAGGAGGTGAGAATCTACAAAGGAAGAACCAGTGAGTTATAGAAAAATAAGGAAACCTAAGTGAGGTCCCCCTCTGGGACCCAGTCACACCTGGACACAGGTGGCACACCAGCATGGTGGGCTGGATACAAATCTGTTTGCTTGAGGGGTGAAAAAGGCCCTCCTGGGAGATCGTTTTAATTCTGAGGAAAGAATAAAACAAGTTTGCCTAGTAACAAAGCTTTAGTTGACAGAAGGGAGGTGAGGTCATCACTCAACTCTGCCCCCAACCTGGTCCCCTGGACACATGGGGGGAGGGGGCGTCTCGGGAAGATAGAAGGGACTCTAAGTTACAACTCAAAGGGCTATTTCATAAACCCTGGGGATACTCTGGGATCCCAGCAACCATGCTTTGGGAACACTCCTGCTGAGTAACAAGTAAGAGACCAACACATCACCACGCAGCTGCTCTCTTTCAAGAGCCTGGTTTGTTGACAATGTCACCCAGGGAGAGGTAGATGGACTGCCAGAATGGTCACAATAACTCCCCTCCCAGCAATGTGACTGTGCAGATCCTCCAGTGAAGAGGTGGAGTCTCTTTCCCCACCTTGAATCTGGGTTGACAATGGGACTTATTTCAATCAATAGAATGTGGTAGAAGTTGTGTTGTGCCTTTTCAGGGCCTGGACCTCAAAAGGCCTTGCATTCTTTCACTCTTTCTGCCAGAATATTGCCTCTACCCATGTGAACAAGCGTGAGCTAGCCTACTGGAAGATGAGAAACCACATGATCCAGAGCCAAGTCAGCCCCATTGTCCCACCCAAGGCCCTAGACATGTGAAAGAGCCCAACCAACATTAGTAAAGCCCCCTAGCCAACCCAGAGTTAACCACCGATGCATGAGGGAGTGCAGCCAAGTCTAGCCCAAATAGCCAACCAATAAAAACACAAACTAAATAGATGTTTGTCATCTTCAGCCACTAAGGTTTGGGGTAGTTTGTTTTATAGCAATAGCTAATTGTTTAAAAACTTAACAGGATACTGTGGTCATGGCTCACATGACCAGGGTGTTTGATGGATGCAAGTCTGGATTTGTTCATGAGCTTGCATGAGGTACCTCAGGGAACTCTCCTTACCCTGTCTCCCCACCTCCACCCGTGTCCCCATCATCACCACTATCAAGGCAGAGTAGAGGTATTTTCCAATGGCTCAAATCTGAGTGAGCTGGTGAAATTTAGTTTTATGGCTGTTAACGTGACCTCATTTGTTCTCACAAACTACAGAGACCCAGGGAAATTTGAGAAACAAAGATCTTGTCACTGAACTCTGCAAGTTTATCTTTCATGAGGAAGAACTACCTTAATTAAAAGAGTCCACTTTATCCAACTCTAAGAAAGTTCCATAGCATCTAAAATATTTATATGGGGGCTAGCCAGTTAGCTCAGCTTATTAGAGCTTTGGTGCTGATAACACCAAGGTCTGGGGTTTGATCCCTGTGGCCAGACACACACACAGAATAATAATAAAATAAAATATTTACATAGGACAGTGTCTGGATTCTTCCCTGGAGATGGGAGAGTCCCCATACAGGTGTTATCAAAGTAGGCTTGGGTGCATGAGTCTCGGGCCCCAGACAGGAGACCTGTCTTATTAGATTTTCCCTCCTCCAGTTAAAACACAAACTGCTAGTGAGAGGAAAAAAGGAAAGCAAAGGATTCATAATACATAATCTATACTTATCCATTTCCACCAAATACGTCTCTTTTCAAAAAAAGTATTTGGTAGAGAGCGTCAAGGAACTTTGCATCCTGTTAAACGAAGTGCTTATAAACAGTTTCGTAGATGAGCTATGTTTCAAATTAGATGTGATATTTCATATGATTTTCTTAGGAATCCATTCAAATTTCCTAACCCAGAATTACATTCCACCAAAGTTCACCTTCCATTTTTAGGAGGAAATGCCAATTGCTTTTTGTGAAAATGTTGCCCTGTCAGGATACAAATTCAATATACATTCAAAATTACATTAACACATATTTACTAGACATCTATAATATGTAAAGTGTGGTACTATGGAATGGTGAAAGATAAGAAAAATTAAAATCATGAAGCCAAAAGAAGTATTGGGCAGCGTCTTGTCCAACAATATATTTGGTGGGCTCAGAAATTGGAATTTAGAGAAACCAAGTCATCACACCATTTGGTTGCAAGAAACAGAAATCACTTGATCCAGCCTAAGTGAAGAGACATTAATTTTAAAGAACCAAGGGTTTCTTGCAGAACTCATGAGAAGGCAGTGAGCAGGGTCCAAGATGGGTTACAATATGACCTAGAGAGTCCTCTCTCTTTTCTTCTCCCTCTCCTGATCCTTCCCTGCTTCTTGCATTCCCTTCTCTCTTTATACCTACTCCAACTTCTGCCCAGATGCCAGGCTTGATCCCAATGTCTAGATGTACTTAGAGATTCTGCACCCACCATCTGCTCAGTCTTTGGGAGCCATCAGCATGGCCAGCAGGGTAGGGAGGGCCAGGACGTGAGATGGGGCAGTGTTCCCAAAAGGAGTGCGCAGAGGGGGAAAGTCTCTACCTGAGTGTTCATCTGGTCTGTTCATCTCCCACCTGTTGGTTCTTACACCCCTGGCAGCCCAGGTTCATAGCCAGGCTTGAGGGCCCCTCTCCACTGGCCCCTGAACATCCTCCCCATTAAACATACAATCTAAGTAAAAGACCCGTTCAAACATTGCTTCCAGGGCATCCCCTGAGCTCCCTGGTACAACCGGACCTCTACACAAAGCCCCTTCCGTACTCTGGAGCTGCTCTTCATCCTGCTCATCCTCCAAAGCTTGGTTCAAGTGCTGCCTCTCCTGAGGAGCCCGCCCTGACCAGCCCTCCCCAGCCACCCCCTCATGCCCTCAGATCACAGCACTGTTCTAGATGCATCCACAACGAGCACTTCCTCAGGTCAACGAGCTCAAGGGCCAGGATGGTGTCTTCTTTGCCAGTTCATCTCCTTCTCCATCTGCCACACTGTGAGTAATCAACACATATCGGATAAATGACAGAAATGAAAAAATGAATCCTGTCTCATCACAAACATTAACTCATTTGATCCTCATACGACCCTAGGAGTGGTATTATTATGATTATCTTCACTTTACAGGTGAAGAAACTGAGGTACAGAATGGGTAGGCAACTTGCCCAATGTCTTAGTCTGCTTATGCCTCTTTAATAAAATACCTGAGAATGGGTAATTTATAAAAAACAGAAATTTATTTCTTACATTTCTGGAGGAGTGGGAGTTCAAGATCAAGGTGCTGGCAGGTTTAGTTTCTGGTGAAGGCCTGATCTCTCTTTCCAAGATGGTGCTGTGTTGCTATGTGCTCTGGAGGGCACAAATGCTGTGTCCTCACATGGCAGAAGGGACAGAAGCGAAAAAGGGGACCTAGCTTGTTCCCTCCAGCCCTTTATAAGGCACTAATCCCGTTTATGAGGGCTCTGCCTTCATGACTTAATCAATTTCTAAAAGCCCCACCTCTTAATACTTCACACTGGGGTCTAAGCTCCAATATATGAATTTTGGAGGGACATACACATTCAAACCATAGCACTCAAGATCACAGCCAAAAGGTGCCAGAGCTGGGATATGAACTCAGGCAGTCTATCTCAAGTCTCTTTCTCCCCTTGTGCTTTCTGCCCCCTGAGTAGCCAGGTCCAGTTGGCGAATGCTGCCTGCTGACCCTCACCCAGATTGCTAGCCTCAGCTAACATCTGAAACCAGGCAGAGAACCTGAGGCTGGAGGCTGGCACAAGTCCTGAGGTGGCGGTAGAGAGAGTCAGGGTTGTTGCTTCTTTGCAATCTCCACAGGGCAGGCCACTGCAAGTGGCAGGAGCATCACCTTAAGACCCCTGGGTAAGAGTACTGACCACCCACCCTGGACAAAGCTAGGGGGTCAGCAGAAGTGGCCTTGGTGCACTGCCTTCACCCCCTGTCTGCCCCTTCTATTCCACATCCTCATTTTCTCTGTGATTATGATGTGGAAGACTCTGCCATTCATTTATTCATTCAACAAACATTTAATGAACATCTATTATGCCAGAATTATTCTCAGCACTTGGGAGGTAAAGTCTGATAAGTCATTACAGTGTAATGAAAGAAGTAAGTATATATTGCTATGGTGTGATAATATACTTACGTATTAGCCAGTGTCTCACACACACACACACACACACACACACACACACACACACACACACACACACACACACACACACACACATTCTGGCTTCAGGAGAGGAGCATTCCTAAACCCCATATTACGCCAGGGAGTGGCAGGGAGGTGGGTGCTGAATGAAAAAATTGCATAGACATAGGACACTAAAACAAAGCTACAGAATGAAGGAAAGTCTGTGAGGCATTAGTGGTTCTGCAGTCTGTGTTCGACACAGGAAAGGCCAAACCGCATGGCCACGCACACACACTGTGTTGTTCAGAACTTTCCCATGAGCCAGAGACGGACTCCTTGCTAAAACTTGAGAAAGACTTTGTCTTGGAAAGATAAAAAATGTATCTTTACAATAACCGAGGATTTTCTCATGAATTCAATAACTTAATGAAAAAAATCACCTATAATTATAAGGCAAGGGAAAGAGGAGAAATCTAAGCTGCTCATAATAAACGTAAGGGCTCAGGAAAAAAGTGAAAAAGAAAAAGAAAACTGTCACAGAAGTGAAGGGCTCAAAGAAGGAGCAAAATGCTAATAAAAATTCAGTGAGGACCACTGAAGACAGACTTCAGAAAAATGAACACAATAACAAGGAGAATAACAGTGAATTTTAGAAGATGAGAGAAGAAATAGTAGATATGAAACAAAGATTTTAAAAATCCAGCATATGTATAATTGGCATTAAAATATATAAATTAAGAAAACTTTCCTAAAGAAAATCTTGAATTTATAGACTGAAAGGTCATATTATTTCTTGTGAAAATGAATACAGTTTTTCTTTTTTCCTTTCTATTATTTTATACCAGAGTGTATATTCCATGAGGTATGAATACAGGGTTTTTGTCTTTTTATATTTACTGCTATGTCCCCAATGCTTAAAATAATGCCTGGCACCTAGGAGCTCTCAATAAACATTCACTGAATGAATTGCTAAAGGAACAGACCAACCAACACCAGCATATCCTATTAATGTTACCATACTTCAAAGATAAAGATTCTTTGGTTACCCAGCAAGAGGTCAAATCACCCATTAAAAAAAAAAAAGGCAGGCTGGCTACAAACTTCAGCACAGCAACATCCAAAGCTAGAATACAATGAAACAATATTGTACCTCCCGAGCTACCACGGTGTCTTCAAAGAAAGAAAATATGGCCCAGGAACTTTACATCGACCCAAATCATAGTCCAAATATCATGCATGCGCACTGGCTGAGCGTGGTGCTGACAAATATCATGCATGCAAATAGTTTCAAAACTACAGAAACTCAGCCATCTTGAAGAAAATACTAAAAGACCAAGTTTGGTAAATAAACAAATAGAGAAACAGAAGGAACAGCTCCGATAGTGAGGACTGAATACATTTACATTTGGGATTAAAGTTAAAACAACTATTGGAATTATCGTTACAAACCAAACCAAAAGTGTTATAAACCAGTATAATGTAGAAACGGTAAAAACCAGTGAAGGTTAGAAAGTGTTAAGTATGCTGATTTCTTCTTTTTTTTATGGGAAAGGAATGAAAAGATATGTTTCAAGTAGATAGCCCAGCTACTAGAGACAAAAATAAACTTGAAGTTATACAAGTACCCACTAGATAGAGGTTTTCAGCCAGGGGTGGCGTCTGCATCGTCGGTGGTCTTGGAGCGTGAGCAGTGCTGATGTCATTCAGTGTGTTGGGACCAAAGATAACGAGCGATCTGCATCGTGCTCAAAGATTTGTTTCATATAAACACTCACTGTCCCTATGGAGAAACCAAGCACTAGAACTAATAATAGCAATAACCAACCAAAACTGAGTGGAAAAGAGAGAAAAGAGGTGGGAGAAAGTGGAAACAAACTGATTTTGTCATTATTCATGGTAGAGATTCAATTGATTATGTCCTAAAAAAATTAATAAATTTAAACAAATTGTAAAAAAAATGAGTGCTTTTCTGTACTATTTATTTTTTCCATGTGCATATATTAACTAATCAAAAAATAATTAAAAAGTAAAGAAGAATCTATAGGGTGGGGGAGGAGGGAAGACAGGGAGAGGGCTGGCCTGTGGCTCACTCAGGAGAGCGTGGTGCTGACAACACCAACGCAAGGGTTAAGATCCCCTTGCCGGTCATCTTTAAAAAAAAGACAGGGAGAGAGGCTCGTCAGTTAGGTGCTGGTGGGGATCCTGAGAAAGTGCCCAACATGCTGCCCTCTCTCTAGTGTTATGTCCAGAAGGAGGAGAGTGGACAATAAGACCCTCAGATTTCAGACCAGTTTGGGATCTGAAAGTAGAGAAGACCCATGCCCACTCCCCATCAGTCATCCGGAGTAACATGGTACCCATGGCATGGGGCTTCTTAAGGAATCTTCAGCAGCAAAGGACCTAGACAGACCCAGACACCCTCTCGGAGTTGCAGGGGTTTGTGGAAGAGCAGCCAACATTTCCTAAACCCCAGAGAAAGGCATAGAAGCCTGATGGAACAAAGCTGGGGACCTGAGGATATCTCATGGTTGGGACAAGAGGACCCATGAGAAAGAAGATAGTGGACTATGCCATGCCAGGGACCACATGGAAGCTCGGACATCTTGAGGGGAGGCAGGATTGGAAGCACGTTGTTCCCAGAACCAGCATGACACCCACCCAGAACCAGATGCCTTCTTCTATCTCTCCCACAACCCCACCAATTGCCAAGATGCTAATAAACCCACCACCACCACCAAAATGCAGATGAGACCCCAGCAGGAAGGTGGGAATGGAGCAAGCAGAAAGGAAAATTTCAGAGTTAACTGAATTGACCAAGTTTACCAGAAATTGACCAGCATGTTTGTTGCTACTAGCTGAATGGGGGCTTAAGGTAGAGATTTTATATATATATATATATATATATAATATATACATATATTTTTAAAGTTTCATATGTAGCACTTGGGAGTATTTGGCCTGAAAATTCAAGTGAAAGAATAAGATAAATGCTTCAGATCTTTGCTGCTCAGAGTGTGGGCCATGAACCAGCAGAATCTTTATTACCTGGGAGTTGGTTATAAATTCAGAACCAGGCTCAGTCCGTGTTAAACTGTAATGAGATGACCAGGTGCTCTGCGTGCCTGTTAAAGGTAGAGATCCATGCTGTGACACAGTCCCAGGTGCTACATGGACGTGCCAAGGAAGGCAAGAGGATATGTACGTGCAAGGGGAGTCTTCACGAAGGATTTGACATCTGGTTTGAGTCTTAAGGGTGAGCAGGAGTTCCCTGTGGGGAAGGACATTCCAGACAGAGGCAGTAGCAAGTTCAAAGCCGTGAAAAGCCTGGCTCAGTCAGAGAACAGTGTGTGGTCCTGTGTGGCTGGAACAGAAGGTGGGAGGTGAGAGGTGTTTTATGTTTCATTTATACAGCCAAGAAACAAAATTCAAGACAAGTCAAGTTCCCTGCGTCCTGTGGTGTTTCTGGGACACAGCTCGCCTTGCCCTATGCATGTACGTGGTACAGACTGCAGGGCTGGACAGGAAGCCAATGCCACCTCTCTCCTGGAGATGCAGAGCCAGCTGAGAGGAACCAGCTGGGGGAAGTTTCTTGGAGGACAGACATGTTTCCTGGGCCAAGAAACTCCAGGAAGACGCCAAGGAGGGGAGAGCAGGACAGCACAGCCAGCAACCCGGTTCACTGGCCTCCTCCAGCCTGCTGTGAGACTCTGATCCTCCACCCAGACCTGGACAGATCTCTGCAGCTGCAAAGGGCTGTAGCACTTAGAGACCTTGACAGTCCCTCCTTCTTGCCGCTGGCCCACTCCACCCTCCTCCATGCACAGAGATGAACGTTTCAGCATGTTCTCTCCCACGCTCTACCTAATCACTTTGCTATGGAGACTTCCCTGACCCAGCAAGCAGCCCCACGCTGTCCTGCTGTGTCCTGATTGAGAACAGGCCTAAGCTGTCTGGGCCTTCCAGCAACCTTAACCTCTTCCTCCCCAGACCTAGGCCATGAAGGAAGGGGTGGGGAGGATGGCCTTGAAGTGGCTAAGTGACTGGATAGAGAATGCACTGTAATTAGGAATGTCCAGTCGCTTGGCTCTTGCTCTGAGGGAATGATAAAATAGTGCCCAGGCAAGAAGTGAGGAGGGGGTAAGGAAGCCGGCATGAGATGAAGCAGGAGAGGCCAGGTCATGCCTTGTATTGTAAACCACAGTGAGGAGTTTGGAGTTTTGTTCATATTGCAATGGAATGCCCCTGAATAACAGATTTATCATGGGGGACAGACCTTACGCCCTTGTGGGAGAAGCTGCTGAGGTAACATCTGTAAGAGGACAGTTGAGAGATCAGAAAAACGTTACAGGGGAAGTCACAGAGAAATCTGCGGAAGGCTGTAGCTTCCGTGTGCAGTGAATGGTAAGCCTGGGTTAGCCAGGGCAGGCTGCAAAGAAAAGCTGGAAACAAAGCGGGCGAAGCAAGGACACATAAGAACCCAGGAAGTCACACTAGAACCCACAAGGACAAACTGGAACCTGCGTCTGTCTTTCACACATCGGGGGTGACCTGCAGAGGACACTTGTACTCAAGCCTCAGAGCGGCTGGCATATGTAAGAGAACAAGTGTGAGGAGGAGGGGCTGAGGGCCTGATTGGCCCCATGCCGATGAGGCCATCCAGCAGATCGGGAACAAGGACAGGGGCAGCTGCAGTGGGACCTCATCTTCCAATGTAACAGCTGCTACTGCTGCTTTATGTCTCTTTCCAAAGCTTGCACAAGTTTCTCTTGTGGCCAACCCTGACCTGGACCCATGCAGGGAAGGGAATTCTGGGAAATGTGACTCCAGCTTAGCTTGATGCACGCAGAACAAGCTACTACATAGCCCAAAACAGAGATGGGGTGCAGCATAAATCGAGAGCTTTCTTTAATTCTGGTTGTGTTTAACATCACAAATACATTAGTATAAACTTAGCATTGTTTCTGAATGCTGTTCTGAGAAATTGTATTTGTAGGAGTGACGGTGTAGGATGTGATGGGGTACAGAGTTGAATATCAACACCCGTGCACTAAAGGGTTTAAGTGTGTAGATCACAAAATGAAAAACAGAAGGCAAATGCATTTATCAAGTAAAAGAAGGACACACACACAAAGTTGGAAGCAAGAAAACCCATTAATGACTACATCATTAAAAGTGTTTGACTTAAAAAAAAAATTGATCTTTAAAAAAATTGCAACAGGATGCTATTATTGAAGGTCTAGAAACTAGGAAAAGATGTGATCTAATTTATCATTAAGAATATGACAGTGGCCACTGTTTAGAGAATGGATTAGCAAGGGCAACATTAAAACATGTAAACCAGTTAAGAAGTTATTATGGAAGTTAAGAAACAAAATTGTGATCACTTTGACTACAGAGGTGTATCAGTCAGCTATTGCCACAATACTGCTGTGTAACAAACAGCCCTAAACCCCAGGCTTAAAACAGTGATCATTTGCAGGGAGCAGTTGAGACAGCTCTGCTCTACGTCTCTCATCTTCCAGAGACGAGTGGGCTAGCCTGGGCATGTTCTTCTCATGGGACTGTCTGAGGCACAAGACAGCAAGCCCCACCACACAAGCACATTTCAAGCCTTTGTGACATCTTATTGGTTGAAGTAAGTCAAACAGCCAAGCCCAAAGTCAAGGCATGTCAAGGAAGCCAAAGAAGGATACCCCACCTCTATTGGGAGGAACTGCAAAGTCACATGGCAAAGGGTGTGGTTGCAGGGAAGATGATGAATTGAGAAAAATTATGTAATCTACCACCAGAGACAACAATGGACGTGCAGAGAAGACAGACTCGGGAGGTGTTTGCACGGCAGAACCCTCAGGGTTTGGTGATAGACTGGATATGCAGGATGACAGAGAAGGAGGAACCACACTGACAGCCAGGCTTTAAGGGGGATGGGGCCGAAGGAGAAGCATCTTTGGTGGAGACGGAAGGTGACGCCTCCAGTTTGAGAAGCATGCCACAAGGATTTCAGGTAAGCAGTTGGCTCTAGGTTCTGGATCTTGGACACAGGTCTGGGTAAATGTTTAGAACAGTCAATCATTGACTTGTCAAAGCCTACCAGGGTGCTTTGTAAAGTATTTGCTGTGGTAAAAACCCATGACACCACAGGAGATCTGTCCTCCTTTCTCAAACCTCACACCCTGACACGGACCCCCAAAGACACCAGACCCTGTGTGACTAAGTTCAAGGTGCACCATGCTGCCACCTGAGAGGACAATTCTCATTCAGGTTCAGAGAGGCTGGAAGGAGGAAATAAACTCTGCATTTGGCTGGAGAGAGGGTTTTTGTTACTGTTTGCTTTGTTTTGAGAGAAGTATTTGCAGAAGCTTCAGGGTATTGTGCCACCTCCCCCTTTTGCTACCCCAAGAGGGGGTTCCCATGAAGTTCAGTGATAACTATGGGCGGGTGTCATAGTTTGGGTTCCCTCAAATGCAGACACAAGATGCAGATTCAGGTACAAGTTGTTGAGCTTGGAGGTGGGGAAGTGAGGAAGTGAAAGACCCCAACACAGGGTGTGTGGAGCAGGGTACCACTGTGGGCAACTGGGGCTCAGTCCTTCCAGAGGCTGTAGAGGAGGGCATGAGCATGCCTCTGCTACCCCACCAGAAGTCCAAGGGAGCTGGCCGCCGACTCCCTGCAGTCACTGGTTGAGGGCTGCTCCTGTGGGCATTACCTCCAGGCACTTCCTGTTTGCTTGAAAGATTCCCAGTGAGCAGCTTCAGACAAACTAGTGCCGAGGGGAGAAGGGTGAACACTGATAGCCTCTCTCACAGCAGGCAAGGCTGTCATTCCCTACATCATATGAGAGCATGAAAAGGAAGCCCCCCTCTGCAACATATCCAGTGCTACAGGTGTTAGGAGGAGGGACAATAGTGAAACGACAGTTCTGGCTCAAGGTCTTCACAGAATGATTGTCAGGATATCAACAGGAGCTACAGTCATCTGAAGGCTCAGCTGGGGCTGGACAACCCACTTCTCAGTTGGCTGATGTACATGGCGGGTGTCCAGAGGCCTCAGTTCTGTCCCATACAGACCTCTCAAAAGGCATGCTTAAGTGTCTTCACGACATGATCCAAGGGAACAAGGTGGAAGTGGTAATGCCTTTTATGACCTAGCCTTGGAAGACACATTGTCCTGGCTACTGCGTTCTATTCCTTAGATGCAGTCACTAAATCTGCCCACACTTAAACGGAAGGAAATTAGCTCTACCTTTTGAAGGAAGGAGTGTCAAAGATTTTGTTTTGAAATCACCACATACTGAGTCAAGAATTTAGGTGCAAGTGGTTTATTTGAAAGGTAATCCTAGGAAGCATGAGTGAGGGACAGGGGAGGGAAGAAGACCAATAAAAGGTGCAATAAAGTTCAGGCTACCCCAGTGGGCAACTGGAGCTCAATCTGGTGTGTCCTCTGAGAGACTGTGTGGAACATGCCTTGGAATCATCCTATTGGAAGGTGGAAGGCTGGGGCATTTCCCTCCCAAATCCCGCCTTGCACTGGTTGAAGTTAAGTCCCTGCATCCCCCATGTCAGGAGTACACCTGCCTTCAGTTGAGCAAACTCCCATGATGCCCAAGCCGTAAGCAGACAAAAAGCAAGATGTGCAGATGCTTGAGGTAGGAAGCTGTCAGTGTGCTGGAAACTGTCTTTCTCTACAGCTGCAGGAGAGTGCAGGTGGGCCAGGGGCTAGAACACAAGGTGTGAGAATATTGTCTACTGTAGCCTACAAGGCAGTATAACAACTGACCCTTGCTTAAGGCTCCATGTTCATCACTTACTCCTCTCTGGTTCTCACTTTATGCTCCAGCAAGACTGAAGTGCTGGTTGTCCCCTGGATGCACCCTGCTGTTTCACACTTCCCTGACTTTCCTCAGTCAGCTCTCAGACCCATACCTCCCTACTGTTTTCCACCATCCTCTTCCGTAGCAGATGTACCATTTTACATTCCTACCAACAGTGCACAAGGGTTTCGGTTTTTCCACATCCTTACCAATACTTGTTGTTTTCAGAGCTTTGGGGTTTATTTTCCTGATTGTAGCCATACCTAATGGGTATGAAGTGGTATCTCACTGTACTTTTGATTTGCATTTTCCTAATGATTAGTGATGTCAGCATCTTTTCATGTTCTTATTAGCCAACTGTACATCTTCTTTGGAGAAATATTTATTCAAGTCTTTTGCTCATTTTAGAAGTGGGTATTTTGGGTTTTTGTTGTTGAGTTTTAGGAGATCTCTATATACTGTAGATATCAATTTATCAGATATATGATTTGCAAATATTTTCTCCCCTTCTGCATGTTGCCTTTTTACTCTGTTGGAACTTCCTTTTGATGCATAAGATTTTTAATTTTCATGAAGTCCAATTTATCTATTTTTTCTTTTGTTGGCTGTGCCTTGGTGTTCATATCCAAGAAATCATTGCCAAGTGCAATATCATGAGGCTTTTGCTCTATGTTTTCTTTTCAAAGTTTCATAGTTTAGGTCTTACATTTAGGACCTTGGTCCATATTGAGTTAATTCTTGTATATTGTGTTAGGTAAGGGTCCAATTTCATTCTTGTGCATATGGGTATCCAGTTTTGTCAGTTCAGCACTATTTGTTGAAAAGACTGTCTTTTCCCCTATTAAATGGTCTTGGCACCCTTGTCAAAAATCATTTGACCATATATGTGAGGGCTTATTTCTGGGCTCTCTATTCTATTCCATTGATCTATATGTCTTTTTAAATGACAGCACCACACTGTATTGATTACTGTAGCTTCATTTTACTGAGTATTTTAAAGCCAATTCCAGACACCGTGTCATATCATTCCCATATACTTCAGTATACCTCTAAAAAAGAAATGCATGTCTCTCTTCTAGCTATAATTTGACACATGCTTTATCTATCCATGTTCTTACTTAAAGAACAAAAGTTCTCTAAAAAAGTTCTTACTTAAAATACAAAAGTATTTTAAAGCTAATTCTCTTAAAAATATGGACATTTTTACCATCTAACCATAATCATTAAAATGTGATTTTAAAATTAAGATATTTGGTAGATAAGTTAAAGGATGGCAAATGCTGAGGTTTTAAAGAAGCAGTTAGGCACTTACACAGAAAAAATAATCAAACTGGCATCAGACTTCTAATCTGGAATACAGGAAGTTATACTAGATTAGAATAACTTGCACTCATAAAACAACAACAACAACAAAAAACAGCAACCTACAAATTCTCTACTAGGAGAAGATATCACTAATATGTCAGGTTAAAGGACAGATAGTTGTGAATATGAGAGGCAACAGAATGTACTGTACTTTAAGAAATCTCTCAGGAAAGAACTCTGTCCAAAAACAAATGACTCACAACAAAGATTAAGTTGAGAGAGAGTAAAGAAAAGAGGAAATAGTGGTGAGCAACGGACCTTTCAAAATGCAAACTGTTAAATCTAACAGAATGAGACTCTGTGTGAAATTGTGAAGTATTAAGTACTTCTGCAAGAGAAATTCAAATAATCAGCTGGAATGAAGAGTGTTAAACTATCTTTGCAAAACTTAGGAGTTATGGCGGTGATAGGTGAGGTTTGGGAAGTAAAATCTTTCTAAATGTCTCATCTGGAAAGATAGGGAAATGATAGTGTTATGTTTGTCTCAACTTATTCAAGGGAGGGGATAGGAGTAATGAGAGAAATGGTTGGTATCTTGTTTTCATAATAGAATTATATTTATTTAATTATGAATTCTAAGAAAAATTTCAACGATATTCCCTAGCTAACTGGGCAGAGAGAGGAAGGAAGGAGAAAATGAACACAATTCCATAAAATTAGCAAAATTTTTTGAAAAGATAAATGGTTACAACAAAGTAAGTAATAAGTAAAATAAAAAAGGAATAAAATCAAGAATATCTGTTAATACAATAAGAATAAACACAATGAATTATCTGAATAAAAGGCAGAAATGTCAGACATAATTAAAATATAAAACCTAGCTATATGCTGTATACAAGACAGTTTAAACATAATGATATGATAAAGAATGATTGACAGTAAAAGGATGAGCAAAGAGATATCAAGCAGATACAAATACTACTACTGCTGCTGCTACTACTAGTAATAATAGTAAAACAGGTATAATAATTTTTTTTGCACTTGGCTAGTACAGGGAAAGTATGGTAATTTTAATATTAAAAAAATTAAATTTAAAATTAAAAGCACTAAGTAGAATAGGGAGGGGCATAATAATAAAAGTCACAGTTTATAAAGGAGATATAACAGCCATAAACTTGTATGCACCAAACAACATGGAAGCTAAATATATAAAGCAAAAATTATTGAAAATGCAAGAATTTCATCTTAAAAATTGTTAGAGGGCCGAGCCCGTGGCGCACTCGGAGAGTGCGGCGCTGGGAGTGCAGCGACGCTCCCGCCGCGGGTTCGGATCCCATATAGGACTGGCCGGTTCACTCACTGGCTGAGTGCCGGCCACGAAAAAAAAAAAAAAAAAAATTGTTAGAGATTTAAATACAACTATTTTTATTTTGACATGTCTAATAAATGTTAAATAAGGGTGATGGAGTAATTGTATAGTACAATCAACATACTTAAATCTCAAGTAGGAAATATGTTTTTAAAAAATATATCCAATTATTCATTTATAAAAGTTGATCATGTACTTGGCCACATTTTCAAAGTATAATTCAATAAAATTAGAAATAAATAATTGAAAAAGAGCTAAACAGGCATTTCTCTAAGGAAGATATACAAATGGCCAACAGACATATGAAAAAATGCTCAACATCACTCAGCATTCGGGAAATGCAAATCAAAACCACACTGAGATACCATCTCACCCCAGTCAGGATGGCTAAAATCCAAAAGACTCTGAACGATAAATGCTGGCGAGGTTGCAGAGGAAAAGGAACTCTCATACATTGTTGGTGGGACTGTAAAATGGTGCAGCCTCTATGGAAAATGGTATGGAGGTTCCTCAAACAATTGCAGATAGATCTACCATATGACCCAGCTATCCCACTGCTGGGAATATACCCAGAGGAATGGAAATCATCAAGTCGAAGGTATACCTGTTCCCCAGTGTTCATCGCAGCACTCTTTATAACAGCCAAGAGTTGGAACCAGCCCAAATGTCCATCATCGGATGAGTGGATATAGAAACTGTGGTATATCTACACAATGGAATACTACTCAGCTATAAAAAAGAATGAAGTACTGCCATTTGCAACGACATGGATGGACCTAGAGAGAATTATATTAAGTGAAACAAGTCAGGCACAGAAAGAGAAATATCACATGTTCTCACTTATTGGTGGGAGCTAAAAATAAATAAATTCACACACACACACACAAAAAAACTGAGGGCGGGGAAGAAGACAAAACAATTGCAATTCCTTGAAGTTGATACGACAAGCATACAGAGAGGACATTGTTGGGAGGGAGGGGGGAGAGGGAGGAGGGAGGGAGGTTTTGGTAATGGGTCACAATAATCAACCACATTGTATATCGACAAAATAAAATAAAATTTAAATTTAAATTTAAAAAAAAAGAAATAAATAATTGAGTAACCAAAAACTACTTGTAAATTAAGGAACCAATTTTTAGATAGCCAAAGACCTCAAAACAGCAATTAGAAACTATCTAGAAAGCAAAAAGGGGAGGACAATTCATATCAAAATCATTAGCAGCAAAAGCTGCATTGAGAGAAAAATATAGAATGAATAGACTTAAAATTTTATTATTAAATAAGAAAGATAAAGGTACATAGTGATCAGTTTTTTTATGTCTGTTTCTTTTTATTTATTCTTTTACTATTGTATTTATTTAATTATTTATTGAAATTGATACATAATGATTGTACATATTTATGGGGCACATGTGAAATTTTGATACATGTATACAATGTGTAATGATCATATTAAGGCAATTGAAATATCCATCACTTTGAACATTTATCATTTCTTTGTGTTGGGAACATTTTAAATCTTCTCTTTTAGATATTTTGGAATATACAACAAACTATAAACTATAGTCACCACACTGTGCTATCAAACATGATAATTTATTCCTCCTGTCTAACTATATTTTTGTATCCATTAATCAACCTCTCCCAATCCTCCCTCCCCTCTACCCTTCCCAGCCTTTGGTAACCACTATTCTGCTCTCTACTTCTATGAGAGCAACTTTTTTATTTCCAATGTACAAATGATAACATGCAATATTTGTCTTTCTGTGCTTGGCTCATTTCACATAACGTCCTCCAAATTAACCCATGTTGCTGCGAATGACAGGATTTCAATCTTTTCTATGGTGAATAGTATTCCATTGTGTATATATACTCCATTTTCTTTATCCCTTTATCCATCGATGAACATTTAGGTTGATTTTATATCTTGGCTATTGTGAATAGTGCTACAATAAGCATGAGAATGTAGATATCTCTTCAACATAGTGATTTTCCTTTCTAATGGATATGTACCCAGTAGTGGGATTGCTGGATCATACAGTATTTCTATTTTTAGTTGTTTGAGGAACCTCCATACTGTTTACCATAATGACTGCACTAATTTATGTTTCCATCACCCGTGTGTAGGAGTTCCCCTTTTACTGCATTCTTGCCAGCATTTGTTTTTTGTTTTTTTGTCTTTTTTGATAGTAGCCATTTTAATTGGGAAGAGATTATATCTTCTTGTGGTTTTATTTGCGTTTCTTTGATGATTAATGATGTTGAGCATTTTTTTAAAAATACATACTGGCCATTCAATGTCTTTTTGTGAGAAATGTCTATTCAGATTCTTTGCCTATTTATTGATTGGATTATTTATTTGTTTGTTTTTTCCATTGAGGTGTTTGAGTTTCTTATATGTTCTGGTTATTAATTCCTTGTCAGATGGATGGCTTGCAAATAATTTCTCGCATTCTATATGTTGTCTCTTCACTCCGTTGGTTGTTTCCTTTGCTATGCAGAAGATTTTTAGTTTGATATAATCCTATTTGTCTGTTTTTGCTTTTGTTGCTTGTACTTTTAAGGTTTTATGAAAAAATCTTTGCAAAGACCAATGTCCTGAAGTGTTTCCCCAATGTTTTCTTCTAGTAGTTTTATAGTTTCAGGTCTTACATTCAAGTCTTTAATCCATTTTGAGTTGATTTCTTTTTATATGGTGAGAGATAGGTATCTAGTTTCATTTTTCTGCATATCAATATCCAGTTTCCCCAGCACCATTTATCGAAGACACTGTCCTTTCCCTAATGTATGTACTTGGTGCCTTTGTCAAAAATGAGTTGGTTGTAAATGTGTGGATTTACTTCCGGTTTCTCTATTCTATTCCACTGGGCTATGTGTCTGTTTTTATGCTAGTACCATGCTGTTTTAGTTACTATTGCCTTGTAGTATATTTTGAAATCAGGTAGTATAATGCCTACAGCTTTTTTCTTTTTGCTCAGGATTGTTCAGCTTTTTGAGGTTTTTGTGGTTCCATACAAATTTTAGGGTTTTTTTTTTTTTCCTGTGAAGAATGTCATTGGTATTTTGAAAGAGATTGCATTGAATCTGTAGACATAATAATAAGTTTTTAGAAATCAGAAAAAGAGCAAACAATTAAAGGAAAAGAAAATAGGAACAGAAGAATAATAAAGAAAAGTTGATACACGAATAAAGGAGATACAGAAGAGAGTAAAAACAATTATCAAAGAATACTTACCCAACTTTAGAAGTGCATTTGAGAACTTAGGGAAAAAACCTACTTTTCTAGCAAATTGACCACAAAAGTGGAAATTTGAATTAATAAAGTAATTACAATAAAAGAGAATAGTGATTAAAGATCCACCACTGACAAAAAAGCCTCCAAGACCAGATGGGTTCACAGCCAAGTTCTATTTACCTCTAAAGAAGGAGCAATCTCAATGTTGTTGAAATTATTCGAGGACATGGACAAGTGATTCAAACTTCCTAATTTGTTTTATGAAGCCACAATAATTTCAATACTCAAATATGATATGGCAATATAAAAACAGAAAACTACAAACAAGTGTCCTTATGAATATGGCTGTCAAAATCCTTAATGACTGTTTGCAAATGGAACCCAGCCACACACCAAGAGTGCAACACTATGACCATGAGTGCTGTATACCAGGAATGCAAATCAGGACCTCTAGCAATGTAAATCACTACAAGTTAAAGGACAAAATCATATAATAAAACCATGAAATGCTAAAAAAGCAATTTTATCAGCAATGCTTGCCATTCTTAATTGAAATTCTAAATACAATTGGAAAGTGCTTAAGTTTATAATAAAGACTATTTGCCAAAATCCAGTATGGATTTGCTTTATCATATAATAGGGCAGATAGATGGATTGGTAAAACTAATCATAAATATAAATTCCAGGAGTATTAAACATTTAAATCTAAAAAATTAAATAATAAAAATCAAGAGTGAAATCATGGACTACACAAACAACCTAGGGGTGGAGAGATTATCTTAATCAAAACAGGAAACCTCCTTTTTCTGCAGAGACAGATCGACATAATTAACTATATAAACATTTATAAGAGCTGTTCATGTATTATGAATATTTAACTCTTTATCTCTGCTGCAAATATTTTTTCCCTAATTTATTTGTCTATTGACTTTGTTTCTGGTATTTCTTGCCAAGAAATAGCAATAGACAAATAAATTTGAAAAAAATATATACTTGCAGTACAGATTACTAGTTAAATGTTCACAATACACAAGAACTCACAAAATAAAAGATAACCTCAAAGAAAAACAGCAAAGAATATGAACAGAGAATTTATAGAAATGAAAATTGAAATGGCCAGGAAATATAAAAAGCTGCTCAAACACATTAGTGGTCAAGGAAATGCAATTTAAAGTACAACGAGATATGTTATATATATTAGAGTGACAAAAATTAAAAGATAACAGCATTGCTGGCAGAGACTCAGGGAAGAGAAAAGTGGTAAAAGTACTTTCATACGTTCTGGTGGAAATGTGAATTATTATAGCTTTTTGGAAAGTAGTCTAGGTAACATCCCTTAAAATTTAAAATACATGTACCCTTCAATCCAGCAATCCCACTCCCAGGAATGTATTTTATCATTTGCTTAAACCTATGTACAACAATATTTATGGTAGCTGTGTGCAATGGCTAAAAACTGGGAATACAAATATCCCTCAGGTTTGAGTAAACTACAGTGAATCCACAGCAAGGGATATTATAAAATCGCCATGAAAAAATGAATTAGAGTGATGCCAGCTAAATTACAGGGATTTCCACAAGACATTGAACAATACAAGATGCAGAAAAGTGTGTATAATCCTTTCTTTTTTGTAGAGCAAAGAGTGACAAAACGTGAATGAATATATAAATATGTGGCATATATGTGTGTACAGGTAGAATAGATAGCTAGATGTTTACACAGTTACGTGGACATGGAGAAATGCGTGAATGATCCAAAGCAGGTTGCTAACATGGATTCCTAGAGCATTGCAGGAGAAGGCAATGGAAGAGAAGGAAGCAGACAGAAAAGATGGGGAGAGGCTGCACTGGAAAGAAATTGATGTGCATATGATTTTATGTTAAAGTGTATCTCAACGTGTAAAATATTAGGAAAAGAAAAGGTAGATCTACATCTTCCCATTTGTAGAAATGCCCATGCTGTATTGTAAAGTGAAAAATGCAAGTTGCAGAGCGCAGCATGCTACTGTTCTGTTTCAGTAAAAACAAACAGGCCAGCATATCCCTAGCGCATGTGCATTTACGATTGTATAAGTTAGCTGAGCAAGAACACTGCGAAAGGCTACACCAGATGGAAGCAATGGTTACTGCACGGTGAGGTGGGATTGGGAGAGAATAATAATTTGCACTTTTCACATCTTTGTATTGATTTCATTGTTTCACTTGTCACAATGAGTGCATATCACTTTGATGGTTTCAAAACATCAATAGGGAAAAAAAAATCCTAAAAGAGTAATGGTTTCTTTCTCCCTCCTTTGTTTCTCCCTGAACGTCAAGCTCTAAACGCAGCCCAGCACCCCACACCCTACCCGCCACCCCATTCTGTCCACCACGCACATGTATAGACATCTGAGTCTCATTTGTGGAGGGAATCGAGGTTACCCTCACCAGACCTCACAGGTGCTGATCAAATTCAGGGAGTATGTCCGGGTGTCTGTGTGGCTCTCCAAAAATTCTGGGCCACTTTGGCAAGGAGTTGGGGAATCGGCTGGTCCAGAAAACAGAGGAACTAGGGATGGGGCCCACAATCCCACAGACTGACATACCCAAGCCTCAGCTCTGGCCAGGTCAATGCTTCCAGTTAAAGCATATACACTGTGATCGTGGCTCTATAAAATTACGTATGTGCCTATGAAGCCTGGAAAGGAACTGAGGAGGACAAGAACCTAATTTGTTGAGGTCTATATCTTAACCTCTATAAACATTTCTACAACTTTGCATCAGTATTATTTCCATTTTATAGAGAAGAATACAGAGGACCAGAGTTTAAGTAACATTTTCAAGGAAACATAACTGGTCAAATTTTTGTATGAGCCCTATGAATTGCTGGTCTAATTTTAGATTATTTTTGATCTACAAAATTCCCAATAGTTAGGATGTAGTTTTGGCTGCTACAACAGAGACCCAACTAATAATACTTAAACAATAACACTGCTTAATAAAATGAATAATACTTAAGTATATTTCTCTCTCATGTCAAAGTATGAGCTGCTCTCTGTCATTAGGAGAAACCATCAGGAAGGAGTTCAGGATCCTTCTTTTGCATTTTCCTGCCCTCCCAGACATTGTCCTTGTCTGAATGAACCACATTGGCTGGCCACCACCTCTCCTTTTCAGTAGTGGGGGAAAAGGCAAAGATGAGAGTAAACATCTGCTCTTTAAGAACACAACCAGAAGTTGCATCTCCATCCTTAATTACACTTCATTACAGCCCAATCACATGATTACACTCAGCTACGTGTAAGGATGTAGTCTTGTGCCCTCCTGAAATTCCAAGACCACGGAAGAATGGGAGAATAGATCTGGTGGAGCCACTTGGTAGTCTCTGCCACAGCTGGGAAGAGGACTTTCTGAGATCTGAGCATGGATCTGTCTACCTGCAAAGCTCATTATCTGATCACTGAAGCACAATAAAAACAGTCAGGGTCCAAACTGAGGTGAGATCTTTTATTTTTTTAAAATTGTTCTATCGGGCAAGAAGTTCATTCCTAGGAGGATCCTAGGAGGATTTCCCTGAAGGTCATATATCCTGCTTCAAACTCATTCTGAGAATTTCCCTGAGGCCACAATGGATCACTTGCTTCCCAAAAGGTAAAAACACATAAATTGTATTTACGTGTTCATAAGTATGTGAACACACACACACACAAGGCCCTCTGGCATCTTTGAGTCTCCAAAGATAGTTGCTTCATACGTGATACGAATTGGAATTTTGAGACTCACATAATCTTCAAGGGGTTGGAAGTTTGAGGCTGCAATGGAAGAGTTTTTGTGTCATTCTGGCCAGAGACGTGTCTTGGAAACAACACTGGCCCAAATAAGGCAAGGGCCACCTTGGTGTGTGTGTAGGGGTGGTGCTGGGGTGGTCACTAGAGACTTTTGGGCACAGCTTAGGGGTAAATGCCTAAATCCTACCATCTGCAAGTCATTCCTCCAGCTTGAGCCTGTGGTTCCAAGCCCCACTGTTTTTTTATCTCCAAGGATGGAATGTTCTGGAAGATTTCACCCACCAACCCATGTCATTTTTAGGTAAAACCTTCCCATACAGGACAAAAGGAGGCAAATACTTAAGGGTAACTTTAACATTTCATATTTTTATTGAGATATATTTGGCTGTAACTGTTATTTTAATGTCAATTTGAGGAACTGCAAAGTTTTATATTATTACAGGAGTACTGGGCTTTCCTATCTCTTAAACTGTGATTTTTTTTTTTAAAGATGATTGGTAAGGGGATCTTAACCCTTGACTTGGTGTTGTCAGCACCACGCTCTCCCAAGTGAACTAACCAGCCATCCCTATATAGGGATCCGAACCCATGGCCTTGGTGTTGTCAGCACCGCACTCTCCCAAGTGAGCCACAGGCTGGCCCTAAACTGTGATATTTTCAAATACAGTTGTCCCTCCTTATCTGCAGGGAATACGTTCCAACAATCCCAGTGGATACATAAAACCACGGATAGTACTGAACCCTACGTATAACTGTTTTTTCCTATAAATACACACCTATGATAAAGTTTTATTTATCAATTAGGCACAGTAGATTAACAATAATAACTAATAATAAAATAGAACAATTATAACAATATACTGTAATAAACTTATGTAAATGTGGCCTCTCTCTCTCTCAAAATAATTCAATATTTTCAGATAAAGGTTGATTGCAGATAACTGAAACCTTGGAAGGCAAAGTCACAGATAAGTGGGGACCACTGTATTTATAATATAATTTATACTTGCTACTGGCTTTACAATGTTACTCAGAGAGGAAAGAGCTTAATCTTTGAAAAAAAAATTTACACAAGTAATTTGTATTTGTAATAGAGAAGAGTTAGAAAATACAGAAAATAAAAAGAAAAAAGGAATGAAAGTAACCCATAATCCCACCTCCCAAAGACAATGATAAAAGATTTTGGAGTGTATTCTCATTACTCTCTTTGAAGCACACATTCACATAAATATGAAGGTATCTGTAATAAAATTGAAGCATTAGAAGAATATCTATGGTGAGTCTAAACAAGAGTCTGGTAAGTGGACACAGATGGAACCAAACTGAAGCAGGCCCAAGAACAGGTCAACTCAAATGGTCTAAAGGATTTTATTATCAACTCATGAGATGAGCTCTGGGGAAAGAAATATCATCAAATCCACTGCAAATCCTACTTTGAACAAACACAGACCTCTTTTAGTTATTAGTAAATGCAGTCAGAAAGAAAATAACCAGATATGTGAAAAGTTTCAATATCCCCAAAGAAGGGTCTATTCTAATGAACTGGAAGAAATGCATTCCTATGAAATATATGCAATGTGAGAACACTTTCAAGCAAAGTCCCTGATGGAGTTTGGATGTGTTGTCCCCCCAAACTCATGTCAAAATCTGATCACCAATGTGGCAATATAGGGAACTGTTTAGGTCATGGGGGGTGGATATCTTATGAATAGATTAACACCCTGAGGGTTGGGGGCTGGTGAGTGAGTTTTTCTTAGTTCCCATCAGAGCTGGTTGTTCAAAGGACCCTGGCATCTCTGCTCTCTCTCTGTCTTACTTCCTTTCACCATGTAATCCTGCACCCACGGCTGCCTGCTACTTTCTACCATGAGTAGAAGTAGCCTGAGGCCCGTGCCAGATGCATTTGTCCCAGAACCGTGAGCCAAAAAAATCTCTTTAAGTTACCCAGTTTCAGGTATTCTATTACAGCAACACAAAAATGGACTAATATAGTCTCTAAGATGTATTTTCAATGGGACTTGAGAGAATACTGAGCCTATAAAAAGATCTCATTGTGGAAGATCGTGTTTTAATTTGAAACCCAAATAACAGAACCAAATTTTAAAATGCAGTGCTCCCCCTAATAAACTACTCGATCTGGGAACTGAGCATCAATGGCTGTGAACATCACAATAGAAAGACCACCAGACATCATAAGCTCCCAATGGAAGGACACACAGCTGCTTATAGAGTAGCACTCTGTCCTCTCCCAGATAATCTGACCAAAGAGACACCAAGGGCACAGGAACAGGATAAGGGCAGTGCACCCCAACATCTCTTGTAGAAAACTGCAGCACAAATAAACTGCTCAACAAAGAAGTTGTGAGGAAGAGAGCCAGTGAGCATGAGAGAGAGAGACCGTGATGGGGGGTGGGGGGCAGAGATAGTTAACAACCCATAGTGAAGTGTAGACATTATGTGAATCCTATTTCAAACACTTATGAAACAACTGGAAATTTGAACTTCAACTAATTGTTTGATTGTACTGGAAAAAAGCTGTTAATTTTCAAAGGTATGATCATTGTATTTGTTTTTTTTTTAAGACTATCTTTTCATTATAATTACTGTAATATTTATAGCTGAAGTGATGTATCTGGGATTTGCTTTAAAACAACACGAGAGGGGACATGGAGGGGTGTAGATGAAATAAGATTGGCCTGGGGTCCACCCCTGTAACGCCGGGTGATGGGCACATATGGGTTTATCATGCTATTCTCTCTACTTTTGAGTATGTTTGAAAATGATGAAAATAAATTATTTTTAAACTACTTAAAGGCATGAGCAAAAGTTTGGATACTCTACAAACTCAGTGATTAAGTAATTGCTCAGGAAATTCTCCTAAAACTTAGAGGAAATGGAAAAAGATAATATGGGAGAAACTATACGAAACTTAAGAGATCTAAGAGATGCAGTATGAATGTAAAATCAGAATTCCAGAGGAAAGTGAGAACAGAACCAACAGAGGAAATACCATACACTTCATTAAGGAACATTTCCATTACTGGTTTCTTCTTTAACTACTCAGCTGTCTAGCAATACTTTATACATCCACATGCTCAGGAATTTTTATTTACATTTTTACTTAACTGTGTATAGTTACGGAAAGTGTTCTGTATGATACCTATTTTTCAAAAATTTTTGAGGCTTACTTTAATGCCTAAAACAGGAGCAATTTTTAGATATACTCCCGAGTGCTTATGAAGAATGTCTATTTTGTAATCTTTGAATGCAAAGTTCTAAAGATGCCCTCTGGTTGCTTTCAAATCATGCTTAGTTTCCGCCTTCCTTACTCATCTAATGAGTAGGTGTTGGAATCTTCCACCAGCAGGTGGACTTAGTTTCTTCCTACATTTCTATCCATTTATACTGCGTGAATTTTGAAGCTATCTGTCTAGATGCATGTGTTTAAAATTGACTCCTCTTTGTAAACTGAACCTTTCTACCATTACATCATGAACCTCCCTACCCCTAACAATGCTTTTTATTTTGTCTGAGGTAATATAATAGATGGTTAGTATGTTTGCCCAGTGTAATTTTTTCCCCCATCCTCTTACTTTCAATTTTGCATGTCCTTATGTAAATGAGTCTCTTGCAGACAGTGCTTCTCAGAACATCCATGGTGAAGGATCAGTTGGTTTTTGCTTTTCCTGATCCATCATAGACTAAAATTTCTGCAAAATATTTTTAAAATAAATAAGATTCTGGAATTAAAAGACATGAAACATATAAGCCCAGAATTTATTTATTTGTTTGTTTATTTTGTGGCAGGCTGGTATGTAAGCCTAAATACTTTAGTATTAGATTCAACATACATAAAACGTCAAATTGCTTAACTGTCTAATTGCTTAGAAACCTTTATAAAGTTTCTAGACACTATCAATTTCTGAACATATCTAGTTGCAGCCTCTACCAATCATAGACCACATTTTTGAACACCACTGTTGTAAATAGCACATATCAGGACTTTGTCTTGTTATCTAGTCCAACAATCTTTTATCTGGAGAATTTGGTTCATTTATACTTATTGGTACATTTGGACCTGTTTCTAGCTCACATCGATAAGCCTCCTCTTTCCCTGTTAACTATGTTGATATGGCCTCAAATTGTAACCTGAAATCATTATGTATATATTTTTTTCTTTCCTTTGGTCCTCACTTCCTAACAACCAGGTTTTCCACGTTTATTGCTCACCTTTCCCTCAGTTCTCTCCTACAGCACTTCCTAGGTTGTTTTTCTTCATATTTTAGTACTTCAACCAGAAGTATTTAAACGTGGGCCTTCGAGTAGCTGGACATAAAAATTTAAGTTCGAAGTTCTTTTCCTTCAGCCCTTAAAATATGTAACTCCCAAAAGAATGCTGCTGCTGAAAAATCTGATGTTCATTGGACCCCAGCTCTTTAGGTTTTGGATCTGCTCATTCTCTCTGGACACTTCAGAATGCTTTGTCTTTGTTAATCTTAAATTGTACTACCCAACAGTGAAAATGAATGAACTACATAAAAAAGATGTATTAACATGAAAGAATCTCACAACACTGAGTAAAATGTAACAATACATGCATTATAACATTCCTGTCACATAATGTTCAAAAACATGCAAAATTAAATTGCTTAGGGGTACAGACATATGGCAAAACTGTGAAGAAAAGCAGGGAAAGTGGCTCTCTGGGCAAGAGGTCCGCAGAATGCAGGGGACTCTGAAGTAATAATGGGCTGTGGTCCAAGCTGTGGGTGGGAACGTGGGTATTCTTTTTGTTACTTTTTAATACCTTACAGATACTTTTTGCATGTATATAACTTAAGGTAAGATGATCCATCTGTGATGGATTCTCCAGCAGTGGCTCTCAGGTCAGGATATGGGGAATGGGTGGCAGCAGGCTGCAAACCCTACAGGAGTAGCTGCGGTGGTCACTCATGTCCCCAATTGACAGAGAAGAGTCAGAGGTGAAGATAGGAATGGGGTAGTTCTAAGTTTGCTCTAAATTAAAAAGTGCATCCAAGCACCTCTGGACCAATACCCTGCCAGGGAGCCATGCCATGCACTGAATGGAGCTTGTCAGACTCAGGAGTTGCTCTCAGCCCTTTTCTGCTACCCACAACTCAGCATTTTCTGGCCCACTCTGAATACTCAGATGGCCTGAAAGGGTCCAAGGTTGCTCTGGGACCCTCTGATCCAACCATGTGACCATACAGCCTTTCTGGTCGCTACTGCCAAAATGTCTCCAGCTTCCAGATGTTGTTGCTGCAATTACAGACTCATTATTTCACCCCCAAAGTCCACCCCGAGTGCATTCTCTAACTCTTTGACACCTGTGGGATCTCAGGTCCCCCTTCCCCATCCTGCCACGGACCCTGCCCATGTCACTGGTTCTCTGGAAGGAGGACTGACAGCACCTTCCCTCCACTTTTCACTGTTCAGTCTTCCAGGTGTCTGACAATGATAATGTCTGTGAACTCGATGAACTGAATTTCTTATCAATTTCCCTCCCCCAGGTGATGACTTCCAATAAAAAAGTTTTCTTAGAAACCAGCCAAAGGAAGAAGTACGTGAACAGCAAAACTGCATCCAGGAGTTTTTATTTGTACGGAACAGTTTTAAAAATACAGAATAAAATAGCTTTATCTCTACTATTATTCACAACATCTGGTCCAAATATTACATATTTTTTAAAATACTTAAACGTTTAATGAAGCCATGTTAGAAAAACAATATGAAAATTCTTTTTAAAAACTCCATAAAAGAATTACACATCTCAAAAAACAACCCCACCCCGAATACCCTCAGTATGTAAATTAAAAATAAACAAACAAAATCCCAGAAAGGTATATAGCTAAAGTCAGTCACAAAAACTCAAGGAAAATATAGGCATCCCCACTGTTTTAAGAACAGTCAGAAATTTATTAATGTGTCAAATGAAGGTGATTACGAACAAACAGAGAAGGATGCTTGGAACTGTCAGTAAGATGGCAATGCTGGTAAGGGTGTCCTACGTGCCTGAAACACACACACACAGCAATTCTAAAGACGCTGGATGTTAGAGTGACGAGGAGGCACTGTTTACAACAACCTAAAAGGACAGGAATGTTTGTGAGGCTGCTGAAGAGGGACCCCCAGTGTGAACGCACTTTATGGGTCCAAGGGCGGAAGCTGAATGCTGGCAAAAATGGGCGGCCTTCTTACACTGCCTGGTGCCTGACTGCAGGAGGAGTGGAGGGTGGGAGATGTCCTATCCTCTATGTCCAAATCATAAGGGGACAGAGTACAACATGCAAGAAGTGAAACCCCGACCTCTGCTCTAAAGCCAAGGGGAGGCTCCCTGGAGAAGCAACCTCTTTGGGTGCCCAGGCACGGGAGCCAGGCACTAACTGGGTGTGTACAGCTGGCGTCCAGCTACAGCTGGGTGGGCAGGCCCTCACCCCTAGTACAGCCATCTACAGGACGCTGCCTCTCCTCTGGCCAGACGGCTCCTTATTCACCTTCTCTCTGGCCTTGCCACTTTTGTGGCATCGATATTACTGAAGATTAGATTTGCCAACTTTAAATCTAAATTGCTAGTACCAATATTTTAGCAAGAACATGAATGAAAAGAATAATGAGTTAGCTCATGGTCATAAAATATATGTATGGGTAAATAAAGTATACACACACACTAGATTCATCAATGGAGAAATTCTATCATCACATGACATTGTCATGAAAATTATATCATTCCCTCCCTGGAAAACTGACTATTATCCTGGGTAGAAATGTTATTTTACTATATGGAAATACTGCAATATTCATGCATAAACCAAGTTGTCATCATGAGAGTCAGTATTCTACAGTATAAAGCAAATCCTGTGTGTGAATTTGTTGCCATGAAAACGGGAAACCAGGAGGACCTATGACGCTTCATTCTAGCTGGTGCGGTTGTGCCATTTCTCTTGCCTTGATCAATCCCAAGAAACTAACTAAAAGTGAACATTCGAAACACTCAAGAAGGATTTTGAAAGTAAATGTATTAATGAATCTAAGTTTAACTGCCTAATGAGAATGAAAATCACTTACGAAGACTGGAGCTTCATTTCCCATCGTTCTGTGATCCAGGGTTGTGGTCCCCCCGCCCCCACTGTGAATATGGCACCATCTCCTGTCCTTATGAATACTTTCTACTTCCCACGTTGGGATCACCAACTCAAAGGCTTTCTTTCAAGGACCAGGCCGGTGACCTGTGAAGGTGGTGGGTGAGTGTATATTGGAGACTGACGGCCTGCAAAGACATTCACATCGAAAATATCTTATAACATTCTACTGGCAAAACAAAGCATGGCGGTATGCAGCTCAGTAATGGAGGCCAATAACGTGTCCCCCAAAACCTCCCCTCAGGTGTGCTTAAACTCAAGAAATAGATGAGTACATTCTTTTTTCTTTCACTTACAGACTTTCATTCTACAGCACATGTGCTAGCAGGAGGAGCACTTCCTAAAACAGTCTGTGTATGTGATGCATGTGCAAGATTTATTAGTTATTAGGAGACTCCAATCACTTAAGGCTGTACAGAAAGTACAAGGCTCAATCTGGATGTCTAGTCAGACTCCCTCTTTTCTCCCTACCTCACGGGTCCTTCCCCCTGCTTGGGAAGAATATTGAAAGTTGGCCTCAATAGAATAAGAAGGGCAGAAATCCTCTTTCTAATGGGAGGTATGGGTGCAGGGCTTCCCTCCCCATGTGAATGCTCACAGAGACATCTGCCAGACTAGCAGGATTGAAGCCTACAGATAAAACCCGGCCCCAGGAGGGGTTTCCGAAGGGAGTGGGTTTCTGGACATCTGAAATACACACTCTGGGTGTTACTCACTGGGAGGCAAGATGCCCAGTTATGTTGAAGAGAACTTCCTCCTGAATTCCCGATGGTATGGATGCTTTTATTGGGATGTTTGGTCCTTCTGCTCATCTACAGAGCTAGAATATTGCAAATCTATAGGACGTTTAGCAGTTGTCCCCATTTTTCAAAGCACAGAAATTGGAGCTGCTACACAAAATACAAATAGAAGAAACTGAGAGCAACTTGGTGTCGGAGCGTTGTCAGCCTCAAGGCTTGCCAAATTAAGAGGAATGAGACTGTTAACCAGTGTGCATCTAAAGGAACTATATATTGCATATGCATTTAAAAAACGTACAAAACTAATGTAATTTAGGATCTAATTCTTTACTTAATCTGCAGTAAGATTTTGGCAAAACAAAGCAGTGGTACTGAGATGTTCTTAACCATAATAAACCTCGAAGCCCCAAACTCCCAGGAGTCAAGGGGCTGCAGTGACACACACAGACATCACAGCATGGGGAAGCCAAGCCGGCCTGAGCCAGGGAGGCAGGAGATGCAACTGTGTAGACACACGGCCCTGCTGTGGAGACAGGAATGCCTGCTGCCCGCCAAAGCTTGGCCAGGTCAACGACCACTTAAGAAGCACAACCTCATGAAGCAAGGTCACCATTTTATGTCTCAGGCTTTTCCTTTGGCTGAAAAACTTCAAATTCAATAGAAGTCTTTTTTTCCTAAAGAACTCAGTGTTATTAATCAGAACTCTCTTAACAGAGGGAGCCTGCCAGCTGCTTTTCTCACCACTTTCTGCAACAACTTAAGAGAAAAGCAGTATTTGGCTAAGGGATCTAAGCTTACCCTCTGCAAAATCAAGATCTAAAGGACATGCAATGTAACAAGCCACAGAAATGTAACAACCCACAGTCTGCCAGAAATGACTTGCAACAGGAGAACTGGATTGATGAACTGATTGGGATGATGGACCATTCAATATGGTGGCTCTGTCTGTCACCTACCCAGCCTCCCTTCTTCACAAAACAAATTCACATAAAACTTGACCCATGGTTTCCGGGCTCTGGTCCAGTAGTCAGTTTTGATAAATAGATTAGGCATTACAGTATTTACACATTCATGGTATCGAGCAATACAAAACACAACCACAACAATGGTTACTGGCCTTCAAAAGCCATTATAACAAGCTTCCCTGATGGTGTCCACAGCTTTACAAATGCTGGTTCTTTTCTTAATCGGTGGAAAGGGCAGGGGGAAGGGGATGAATAATAGGGATGCAAGGAAAGAGGGTCACGTGGAAAAACACTGATTTCAAAAATCTGCTATAGTCAATAACATTAAATAGGAATAAAACCTTGTAATCATAGACGCACATAACAATAACATCCACATGACAGCAGAGCCAAGATTCCCATGAGCTTATCTGATCAGTGCCCTTGTGTGGCACGCCATACCCGTCACACCAGCCAGTAGTGATAAATGCCACAGAGTGTGTCTCAGCCACTAGAGAAAAGAGGTCAGTATGAAACATGCTGGCACAGGTGGGCCGGGGTGGCAGGGAAAAAGAGAAGTCAAGAATCAAATAACGACTTTAGGGTCCTTTCCATTCCCCTCCAATCCCTCACATAGATTTACATCCATCGCTAACTGTACAGACCTTAAACATGCCCAGACCCAGGCAGAGGGCAGCCATTCCCCTGCTTTTTTCCTCCTACAAGAGTGTCAGGGACAACAGAATCGCACTTGACCAGTTAATGGCAACAATGAGAGGACACTGGTGTCCCTTGGTCAGAGGAGGTCTCTGCAGGCACAGGCCGAGATCAAATAAAAAGTAAGCAGGTCCGAGGCCTCTAAAACAGAAAGCCCCTGGACCCTGGAGGCAGCTTATAGGAAAGCTAGCACTGGGTGGTAGAAAGGGACAGAAAAAGGAATTGCTGCAGATTTCAAATATCAGCCCCCATGGGAGGACTGGAACTTCAAGTTCAGTGACCACAGCCAGCAGTGGACACTTGTGAAGGGCAAGGGGTCAAGGGCTTAAATAAGGAGTTGGGCAAGACATCATGGACACGATCACCACTCACAACAGAAAAGCTACCTGCAATCTGTCTTAGCTCTGGGGTGCAGAATGTAAATGTAGATATACAAACATATATTTTACTTCTTGTTACCCAGCAAGGAACTACAGATACATGCTTCACTGTGGCCAGGCCACAGGATGCAGCTAAGGCTATACCGTGGCCTGCGAGTCTTCATCTGAACTCCGGCTGGTATCGCTCTTCCTGAGGCTTTTCCACGTGTAGCCCACAAAGGTTGGGCTGATGGGTAAGTAACTGAAGCATCTGTATTTTTTAATAATGTTCATGCCGAATGGCAAATTGTAGGACTCCATGCCATCGAGTGACTTGTTCCCCTTGCCCACGCCCTTCTTCCATTTCCTGATTCCTCTTTCTTCAGGAGTACCTGTCACACACACGCCAAAACAAAACAAAGGAATGCTTAATTTAACAGTTCTACCAAGAACAAGACTCTCCAATATACTGTCCTGAGGATCAACCCTGCCCAGGTGACAGCAAAGAACACCTGAGGAGTTATAGCTGCTCAGCTAAGAGTCACCAGCCCCTCCCTGTTCCACATTCAAGCAATCACCTCCTCTCTGTCCCTTCACGTGACCCTGCTGTCAATGTTCACTGTGGAGGTCCAGCCCAAGCCATGGTATTTCTTTCCTGGTCACTGTGCTGGTCTCCTAACTGGTCATCCAGTCTTCCATCTCACCACTTGCTCCCCTTAATCTGTTTTCAAATACTGTGCAAAGAATAACTCTCTAAAATGCAAATTGGAGCTTTGTAAAACGGCATGCAGTCTTCATTATGTCATACAATACCTTCATCAACTGGCCACTGCACACTCAGCCCCCTCCAGACATGCCTAAGTTCTACACTGCTTTGCTCCATTTGTGTGTGTGTGGTAGGCGGGGGTTGCATCTGTCATGTATTCCCCACTCATTGTGCTCCTGTGAGGGTGAACTTCCACTGGAGCAACACTTCCTAGCTACTCTGTACCCTGACAGATGAGTCTGTGAGAAAGATCTAGGCAAACAGGGCTCAGCAACTCTTGGACTTCTTTTCCCAGATTTTCCCAGTATAGAGAGGACCACTGGCATCTGCTGTTGGCTATGTGAGATACCTAACAATACGCTTCTCTGCCTGAACCTGGGAGATGAGTTTGATTCTATGGTGCAGTATTTAGGAAGCCTATGAATTTTTTGAACTTCCAAGCTATGCCCTGCCATCAGTGTTTCAGTAATTAAGCTGAGTTTAATTTCCATCCACCTGACTCCACCCCTTCCAATTAGTTCTGACTTAGGAGAGGAAGAGGGTGTTAGTTATTAACCCTCTTAAATCTAACACCTTCCACCTACTCATGTGTGTGATTCCTTCCACCTGAAGTGTCCATCCCTGATGTCCCTAGCAACCTCTTGATTGAGGTTTTTTGAAGGAGGAATCCTTTATGGGAAAAATATCAACAAATCTTTCAAGCCCAAGGATAAGCATCACCCTTCCGTGAAGGCAGGTCAGTCTACCAGCATGCCACAGCAGCACCTTACCACGGTGATGCTCGGCACAGAACACAACAATGAACAGGGGTCGTGGGTGCTGGAGAGACAGAGCCCCCTGCAGTCCCTCATCACTGACCTCAGCCTCTGTCCACTGTCCTCCACTGTCCTGTGGTCTTAGCTGGCCTTGGGAAGGACTCATTTAAAGGACACGCTTCCCAAGCAGAAGTGCCATAGGCTGCTACCAGCTGGCTCAGAGGAGTGTGTGAAGGAACTGATGGAAGTCATGCTGCAGGGCACTGGGCTCAGCCTGTGAGGGGAGTTAGGAGCCCGGGGTGTGCTCAAGGCATCTCCCTGCCACCTCACCCCACACGGGCAGTTCACCTGCTGTTTCTTAAATGCCATCCAGCAAAAGAACCAAAATTAATAAGTTTATTAGCAAAAAACTGATTCATATGTGAGGCTGGGAGTGTCATCTCAATTGTTTTAGGACACAGTTTTAATCAGTGATGGCTTTGAACTGATTTACTCCTCCTGCTTCCCATTTTATTTAGCAAAAACTAACTCACATATGTAATAAGCATGTTTGATATATACCACATACCTGGGATAGTGTTATCCAAAATAAAAGCCACGCAGCCTCCTACAAACATAGCAGTTGTGAGAAGAACATTCAACACCTGATCGATTCCTGTTATACCTAGAAACAGAATATGGCCAAAAGGGTCATCACTGCAGACAGGGTGGGCCTGCCCTTGACTCAGAAAGAAATATACTTTTCCAACAGTCAATGCAGTATATGAAAGTATAAATTTCTCAACTGTACATGTGTAGATAAATTTTTGCCAGTAATATTTTAAACTACCATGAATACTTTCAACAATAATCCAAAGGTATCTCCTCCGTAAGAAAAATTCCTAATAGGGGTGCATAGACAATGAATCTAATAGAAAGATGTTCACCCTATAATGAACTAGGGTATTATCTGCAGACTTTAAAAAATGGCTGCTGTAAGGCTGAAAAAAATTACAAAGTGAATAATAAGACAACAAAAATATTTGTAATATTTGCAATCAAACAAGGGTTTTCAGTATCCTGAGTTACTAATTAGTGCTTAGCTACTTTTAATCAGGAACAAATAGATTTATAAAGATGTCCTTCCATGAACTTGGTATACTAAAATGTAAAAAGCAGCAAGAAACTCTTTATAATTAGGAAGTTCACACACTTTCTATACTTAAAATATAATGATCCTCAACAGAAAATAACTGTTAGTGAGGATGTGGAGAAATAAGAACCCTCGTACAGCTGGGGGATCATGAGACAGTACAGCCATCGTGGAAAAGTTTGGCAGCTCCTCAAAAAGTTAAACATAGAATTACCATATAACCCCCTTGTAACACCAAGGTCAAGGGTTCGGATCCCCACACCAGCCAACTGCCAAAAATAAAAAGAATTACCATATGACCCAGCAATTCCACTCCTGGGCATATACACAGAAGAACTGAAAACAGGTACTCAAAACCATACAATCTGTGCTCATTATTCTAGGATTCCATATTTATGAATTTGCCTATGTGTTAACATTTATTTGTAATCCCCAAATGGATACTCTAGGCACTTTCACAGACATTCACGGGCCCACACAGAGCTAGGAAGAATTTGAGTCGCCTGACACACATGTTCCCAGCTGAGGTCAAACAAGGCGACGTTCTGCCTTCTAGTTTCACTCTTATACTGTAAACAAGCGCCCTTTTTGCAGTCTCTTTAGAACACATTTGTCACACTTACTGCTTTTTGTTGGCGATTTCAGTGTTTAAAATGGCCACCAAAAATAATAATAATAAATAAATACAGGGCTGGCTGGTGGCTCAGTTGATGGAGCACTTCCATTAAGGTCAAGGGTTTGGATCCCAGTAGGCCAGCTGCCAAAAATAAACCAAGGGTTGTGCTGACATGCTGTCTAGTGTTCCTAAACACAAGAAGGCTGTGATGTGTCTTACAGAGAAAAGATAAGATGTGTTAGATAAGATTCACTCAGGCATGAGTTATAGTGCTGTTGGCCATACTTCCCCTAGGGGCAATGGTTCAATATTTGCTAATTTGGTGTCTGTGGCAACTTTATAGAACGTAACTATCATGAATAATGAGAATTGACTGTACATGTACAAAAATGCTCCTAACAGCACTATCTATTCACAATAGCCAAAAGGTGGAAACAACCAAAATTGCCCATCAGTGGATAGATGCATAAACAAATTATGGTATATACATACCATGGAATATTCAGCCATAAGAAGGAGTGAAGTATTTATACATCCTACAACATGAATGAATCTTGAAAACATTATGCTAAGTGAGAAAAGCCAGAAACAAAAGGTCACAAATTGTATGATCCTAGTTATATGAAATATCTAGGACGGTTAAATCCATAGAAACAGAAAGCAGACTGGTGGTTGCCGGGGGCTGGGGGAAAGGGAGACGATGGGAGTTTTACAGTTTACTGAGTATCCAGTTTTATTTTGGGTTGATGAAAATGTTTTGAAAACTAAATGGAGGTGGTGGTTGTACAATATTGTGAATGTAAAAATGCCACTGAACTATTCACTTTATTAAAATGACTAATACTATGTTACATGAGAGAGACCTTAAGATCCACATCAGTTATATGTACCTGCCAGCTTATGTGGGAAGCCCAGAGATAAACTGCTACAAAGAAAGCTTCAAAAGAGACGCACAGACAAGTGTTCACCACAACAATTCCTGAAGTTCCAAAGTCCTCCCCCACTGGTGAAGAGCTGTTTGTAAATCGGCAGCTGTGCTTTCAATTCCTCCCAAGATTCAAGGTCTGTTTCCCTCACCTGTGACGAGAGGGTTCTGTCTGAGGTAACTTGGAAGGACGAGACCAAAGAAGATTGAAAATCCAAGCACAAAGAGATTCCGGGAAGAATTCAAGTCAATGAACTGCAGGTTAGAGAGGCCAACAGCCGTGATCATTCCTGGAGAGAAAACACCAGAGCACAAGTTCCATTACGTTTGCCTACAGCGACAGTGACAGATTACTCACGGCAGTCCAAGGCTGCCTGGTGTCTTTTCTCTGTCCATCAGAAAGAAACCAGGAGACCAGTGCAAGTGACAGGAAGCAGGAGAACTGTGGGGCTAGAAAGTGAACACCCCAGTCTCTGATCCAAACAACCCTTGGCCTGAGCACAATCTGGCCTTAAACACGGGCATAAACATCACATTACTTTTCTTAAGATCAAGTAGAAAACTAAGGACATAGGTTTTCCCTCTATACAAACGTTTCAATTAAATTGGGAAACCCACCCAAATATCTGGGATGTGTCTGATTCCTACAAGTAATGGCACAGAGATCATCAAATCGAGTCCTATTGTAAAAATGGCCAGTTTTAAATGGCTCATTCACAGGGAAAGAAATTTGAGTTAAATCAATTAGAAACACTAAAGACACTAAATTTAATCTTAATTTTTGTCACATAACTGTTCTTACTGTTGGTTCTACCTTTAACAAATTCAACTTGGAGAGTGATGTAGGTTTTCATTTTTTGAAGGCATATCCTTTTGCATTTTAAAATGAAAATTTACTGTTACCTTCAATCTTACTGAAGGGAGTCTAAAAACACCATGATCCACTCAAAGAAAGGAGCCTGAGAGGGAAGCCCCTACCCAGGCAGAGGGATTTTACCGAAGAGGGTGCAGAAGAGGGCTCCGAGCACAGGATCCGGGAGAGACGCGAAGAGGGCACTGAACTTCCCGATCATGCCCAAGGCAAGCATGAGGGCTGCGCCATACTGAATCACCCTGCGGCTGCCGACCTGTGGACACAGCAGAGAGTGGACACGGGCTCACCCTGCCGTCCTCTGGCAGCCTCCCAGGACCCAGGGCACATGTGACACGATCCTCAGGCAAAACCTAGACGCTCTTTAAACTTTCAGTTAACAGAGACTGATCTCAATACACAATTTCTATAAATTACTATAAACAGACCCCGAGTAGAGATTCCTGCCCCCTTTCCCTGTCCCCCCTGCTGGCTGACTCCTCTCTTGCCTGGTGCCTTGACTGTGGGTGGCCCTGGAATTGGCCTCTGCTTCTCCACACCCAGGTGACTTCACCCCATGCTCAAGCCCTGGGCCTCCAATGTCTTCACTTGGTCATCGGGCCAGGATGGCCCTCTGGAGTCTCAAATACAAAATTTACACTTCGCCTTGCTTCTCTCCTGGGTTCCTGACACCAACCTTCACCACGTCAACCCACCCCAAAGCACTACAGCATCAACTCCATCTTTCCCACACCCCAAGCCAGACAAAACCCCCAACACGCCGGAACCTCCTCTCCTCACGGTGTCTTGCTCACGAGAGGTGGCATCGTGTAGGGGCCAAAGAATGCAGAGCTCTGGGCTGATGTCCCTGCTCCGCCCCTGACTGTGTGTCCATCAAGTGACTTAGCCTCTCGGGGAGTCTGTCAACAGGTAAACTGTGTGGTTTTGCTTTGAAGATTAAATGAGAGATGCGTAATGTGGCCTGAGTGGTGCCTGGCAAGCACTGACCTACGTGACAGCCTCCCACCTGGACTTGCTGCTTCTGGCCTTTCCTCCACCCATTTGTCCCCTACACTGCCATGGAGTGATCTTTTCAACACATTGATTTGGGGTGTCAGTCCCCTGCTTAAACCCTCTGGTTCTCATGAAATCAGGCTCCTCCCAACAAAGCCACACCTGCCAGCCCTCACCCCAGTGTCCCATCCAGGTATGTCCCAGCATGTCCACCTGGACACCCATCCCCACATCCCCCTCCCCACAACCCCTTCCTGGCTAGTTCCCAGACACAGCCTTTAAAATACAACCCAAATGCTACTTGTCTGAAAAGCTTTCCTTAATTCAAGGACTTGGCTTCCTCTACTCTGGGCTTCCACAGCTCCATGTATAGCATTTCCTACATGGTCTGATCCTTATCTGTTAAACCTGATCTCTGTCTTCTAGAAGTTTCTGTCTAGCCTGTAACCCAGATAACTGGGGGTGGAGTTGGCATCTGGCTCAAGAATCCTGCACTGTTGGCACTTATTCTGTACAGCCACTTCCAAGAAAACACACTGACGATGTACACTGGGTAAAGGAGGTTCCAGAAACGTTTGGGGGAGTGTCAGAGCATTATATACAACTTAGGGTGAGGAAAAGATTGCTACTTAAATTTTTATTAAAATAAAATGAAAATTTTAATTTAGCTCCTCATTTGCACTGGTCATGCTTCAAGTGCTCACGAGGTGCATGTGGCTGGTGGCGAGCACGTGGGATAGTGCAGGTATGGAACACTTCAATGCTGCACAAAGTTCTCAAGGGACCCCCGGGTCAGCCGGTGAGGCACCAGAGCCTAGTCTTTTACTGTGCATATGGAGATGTCCATCCAACTGGACTGAGTCACTGATGACACTGTCAGCCTCTACTGTCCCCCAGCCTCTACTGTCCCAATCCAGCCCCTCCCCACACCACGAAAGGTAGAAAAGCAGTGGAAAAGATCACACAAACTGAAAAGTCAACAAAAACTGGTTCATGCTTGGCTGCTATGACAACATAAGGAAGCCTTTTGTTTACGAATAGCTCACTTTTCAGCCAACATTCTTGAGGACCAGTGACCAGCACTTGTGAGACTGCAGGATGGGAGGATGCACATATGAGTTAAGTCACAAGTCTGTGATGAAACCCCTGCACTGCCACACTGTTCTGTTGTGTGGGAGCCCAGCAGCAAGGAGGAGAAACCCTGGAGTTGTCGAAGGTTGCTGGAGATGGTTTTGCGGGCTGAGTAAGTATCCACTGAAGAAGAGCATCCAGGCAGAAGGGACAGCCTACCCAAAGACTCCCAGCTGGCTCAGGCAGCCCCGTTGGCTACAGGGTATGGGCCAGGCTGGCCCTAGGGACACCTGAAATAATACTGCTTATGTGGAAACCATGCAAGGAAGCTTGATCTGCCTTTGACGCTGTCAAAAAAAACAAACAGCAACCAAGCCATTTTTATGTTAGATGACTATGAACTGAGTGTCTATCGTATGCTTTTGTTCTGAACACCAGAGATACAGCCCTGACAGCCCTGCCCTCCTGCTGCTTGAACAAGGCCTTTGCGTCTCCTCACACTCTACCCATTCCCTGCAACCTCCTCTGCACCTCCCTTCTGATCTCCTTCCTGAACTGCGGCTCTGTCTCTAGGACCATCAGAAAATTGACCCTGCATTTCTGACTTTCTAAAGTCTTCAACAGTGTAGAATGCCTCAAAGAGAAAAGACCTTCCCCTGGACACCACTAAAGAGATAACACAGCCAGGGAGATGGTATTTATTCTGTTCCTAGAAGTGAACGAAGAGCTAAATAGCTACAATGATGATACCTATGGCTTACTGTGTACCTTCTCCATCCAGGACTCTGCTAAGTACTTTTACATCAAGTTATTAATTCTAACACCATGCAAGCTATCTTTACACACATGGGCACAGAGACCCAGAGAGGTGACGTAACTTGCCCGTGGTCATGGTACAAAAAGTGCCAGTGCCAGTGCTGGAATCCAAAGCAGTCACCCTCCCTACCACATCATGCTGCCCTTCTCTGTAGGACATTGGAACACACTCAGCAGAGAAGTCCTGCACATGGAATCCAACTCCTCAGAACTCCAGAACACACTATGGGGTAGGAAACCACAACTCTTCAGCAAACAGGTTAGAAATTCCATGTACAAGGGCCGGCCCGTGGCTCACTTGGGAGAGTGTGGTGTTGATAAAACCAAGGCCATGGGTTTGGATCTGTATATAGGGATGGCCGCTTGGCTCACTTCGGAGGGTGTGGCGCTGACAACACCAAGTCAAGGGTTAAGATCCCCTTACCGGTCATCTTTAAAAAAAAGAAAGAAAGAAAGAAAGAAATTCCATGTACAGAGAATGCAATTACTGCATAAAAGATGGCAAATATTAGGGTTGCCAGGAAATGGAGGCAGATTCTTTGGAAGAGACACAGATCACCCCCTTTTTATATGCCCTGAAAATTTGGTACAGTGGTCCAGACGAGTGCTGTCCATTAGAACTTTTTAGAATAATGGAAATGATCTTTATTGTGCTGTCTACTAAGAGCCATCAAGCCACATATAACTACTGAGCCCTTGAAATAATGCTAGTGCCACTGGGGAACTGAATTTTTAATTTTAAAGAATTTAAACTTAAACAGCCACATGTGGCTACCAATTACTATACTGGACAGCACAGATCTAGATCTAGAATTGCAGGACTTCAGGGCTGAGTTCAACTTGGAAGACTGACTTGTCACAAGTCCTTTGCCTGCATGAGGGACAAAATACGGCATAGAACTTGAGCCTCCTTTCTCCTGGCCAGGGGTCTTCCCATCAGCTGCAGGGCTCAGGCCACAGAGAAATTTCTGCTCAAGCCCCACTTCCCTGCTCCAAGGTGGCTATGTAGGTGACCTCGATTATACCCCTCTTCTTGGGGAATCAAGTCTTGTGATTCAGGGTGATGCAGAACAGATTCCAGGGCTGACACTGCCCGGGACTAGATGCCGCCTTGGCCTCAAGGAAGTGGCTCCAGTGGCTGGGCCCAAAGAGAATTAGAGGGAAAATCAGTAAGCTCATTAAAAAGTGCTGGCAGGGTGCCTTTTCCAAATAAGCTGGCACCACTCAAATTTTAATAAATTTAATAAAGATAATTAATCCCCAAACCAGAAGGGAACTTTAAGGAGCTAACTCCCTTCAGGGATCTTGGAGTGACCTTGGCTATGTTCCGTGATGATGTATTTTAAAAGGGTGCAGAAAGAGGTGGCTTGTTAACTGTCTTCCAAACCTAAGCGTGCCTCCATCTACAACAGTTTTATGACTGTCTTATTCAGGATTAGCTATATGTCTACAGGATCCTGGCAGCAAACTGGCTGAGGAGTGGCTGGCTTATGCCCCATTCTGTGCCCATCAGACCATTCCCTGAGCTCCCTGTGCTCAGCACTTGCTGCTCACCATGGGCAGTGGTAGGGCCCTAGCAATGGTGCTGGAGGAAGTGCCCATCAGACAGCCCTCTCTCACCTGCCCTGCACCAGGAGCAACAGGCAGCAGAAAGGGCCATCAGCACACCTGAAGCTGAGCTCTGGCACGGCCCTGCCGACATAGGGGTAATGAACAAACAGCCACGCGTGCATGTGCATGCACGCAGCTCCCTCTCACCTGGACTTGTAATCAAAAGTGATCAAGCTTAGCATGTGGTTTGCTTTCATCTGGTTATAGAATCTTGCATGGATCTGGGGGGTAAGATTTCTTTGGAAATTTTACAATTTTTCAGAGGTCAAACAGTTCTAGAAGGTTTCCGGGCTCACCCCAAAGTCCTCGGGTGAGGAGACTGGTGAGTCATACGGGCCATCAAGGATGGAGAACCAGTTACAACACTATCTAGTTGCACAACATACAATGCCCTGTGGGTTGAGCTGCATTTCTTAACACCCTGGCAAACTGCACTCCTTGGCCTAAGGCAATAGGATATAAAGTTTATTTGCTAGTAATAAAGTTGAAAGGCCTGGGAGCAGGCTCCTTTTTATGGAAACTGGATTTTGGGGTGGGGCAGCCCCAGGTTTAAGTGTTTGTGGGTGGGGTGGGGAGGAGAGGCAAGTGGGTAGGACTGCAGACCCAGGCCCTGCTACACCCTGAGTGATTCACTGTGACTTATCTGCTGGACTCCACATCACATTTTATTTAAAAGAGAGAAGGATTCTGCTGCTAAGGTTTGAAAACTACTTTAATTCTTCAACATAGAATGGATTTTCTCTAGTGAGTGGTATCATCTCTCATGTAGAACCAGTGACACCTCCCAATCAGTCTCCTGTTTCTACCTCCCCCCTTCCCCATGGTCTGCTCTCATCGTAGGAAACTGCTCTCTGCAGCACCCCCTTCCACTCAGTGTCTGTGACTGCCTACAGGCCTGTGCTACCTGGCAGACTTCACCTGCCCTTATTACTCCCCACACCTACCTTGCTCTGCTCCTGCCCACTGGCCTCCTTGCTGACCTCCCACTCCCAGGATGGAGCTCTGTACTGGCCATATCCCTGTCTGGAACCCTCTTCCCCAGGCTCCCTCCTCTAGCCTTCAGGTCCTTCTCAATGAGGCCTGGCCCCTATTTAACACTTAATTGCCCTCTCCCAATCCCCCCACCCTGTCCATGTTTTCTCCCCAATACTTATTACTGCCTGACATACTGTATCATCTACTGACTCATTGTGCTTACTGCTGATCGTCCTCCCTTGCTGGAATGTAAACCCCACCTTTTATTCACTGATACATCCCAAGTGCCTAGAACAGAAGCCTGGGAAAGAGTCGGTGCTTAATCAATACTTGCAAACCGCACGAAGAAATGATAGCACCTGAGTGCCTCCCCACCCAGGCCAGCCAAGGGAGGAGAGACCTCCAAGTAGGCCATTCCAAAGACCTACCAAAGAACAAAAAGTAGATGGGGGAGAAGTTGACCTCAGAAATCAGAGACCCTTCTTTTTAGAACTCACAGTGGTCAGACCGATCAGTAAAATGGATGAACGCTTAGAGGCCCAACCATTAGAAAACATTTGTACCTTTGTAATTCCCAAAACTCCAATGTTGGGGCTGGATGAAGTAGAGCCATTCCCAGTACCAAATATGCCATCGAGAACACAGGAGAGACCCTCCACGAAAATCCCCCTAAAATGTAAAGGGATGGGGGAAAGAGAAACGTTCATTCAATGGGGGAAGCACTCAAATACGCTCTAAACGTTTGCAACCCAAAAAAAGTGTGGTCCACAGACCTGCAGCTTCCGCATCCCCTGGGAAATGGGTTTAGAAATGCAGACTCTCAGGCCCCAGTCCAGACCTGCTAAAGCAGAATCTGCATTTTAACAGGATCCCCCCCATGCTTCTTCAATTTTGAGAAGCACCTAAACCACACATTAGAGACAGATTTTTTTAATCATTACTTTTAGCCAGAAAATAAAGCCATCTGTTGGAGTCTAAGACAAATAAAACATATTGATTTAATCCTTTACTTTAAAATCCAGTTTCATTAGAAAGGAAATGTTTTGCAATTTTGTAAACATTGAAACTTTTAAAAGAATCGATAAATAAGAAAGTTAATCATATATAGCAGCTCCACTAGAGAAAGATGTAAAAACTAGGACTGGAAAACTCCAACAGAACCAATGCAAGACATGCTAAGAACCAGCCCCTTGATCTCAACACCCACAATTTGGAGAGGCAGAAGAAGCCAGTTGGGGAACTGTGGGTGATCTGAGCTATTTTCTTTTCTCTGTAGCCCCCTTAGGGTCAATTCCCTATCAGCTTCCAGAAGCTAAAGACCAAGTATTTGGGAGCATAAACCCACAGCTCATAAACCTCTAGATCCTGCAGTTTTCATTTATTCCTGATCTTCCTATCCCTATTTATAGGAATTGTAATTGTGAATAGATTACACAGCACCTACCCTTAAGAACAACTGGAATGCATCAATTTGACAGAACTGGAGCAGCCACTGTCTGGTGCTAAGGTGTCCACTACACATGCAAGAAAAAAGTGCCCTTGTGCTTTCTATCTGACTACAGCAGCTAAGATTGAACAGGGGAATACAGGGAAAAAACAAAAGTTTTGCAACTCAGAAATAACCCCGTAGAGCCTGTTTTACTCCAAAGAAGCTAAAAGTTGAGTTTATATTTAAAAAAAAAAAAAAAAAAAAGACGGGTAAAAAAGACAACAGAAAATTGAAATAGACACATATATCAAAATGACACAAAACCATGCAGAGAACAAGGACAATGCCTGGCATTTGTTTTAAGGTTTGAAGTGGTCACACAGAGAGGATCACGTTTGATTGTCACTGTGAGTAACGAAGGGCAGGAATTCTGCTCTCTGTTACAGATGAGTAGAAGGACAGTAGATGAGGGCAGTGACTTGTCCAAGGATAAACAGCCAATAACTAGTCCTCCTGCTGGCCGCTGAGACTCTAAGTTTCTTCTCCAAGCTTACCTAAACTAAAGACCAAAGTGAGCAGGCTCCAGACCCCATGGGGAACTTGTCCTCTTGGGAACATACCTGTTTATTGCATGGATGGGAGGCGGTGGGGCACAGGACAGCCGGGCACAGGCGTAGTAGTCACCAATAGACTCAATAATGCTGGCGACGACCGCACTGAGCATGCCGATGACGCCAGCTGCAGAGACGGTGGGCAGGCCCCACTGAACTGAGGGAGGAAAACCACCGTGAGAGCCTCATTCCCTTTGCTAGGGGGGCAGGCAAAAGATACCAGGATGTTGAGCCACTTAGAACCTCAGGACTCTACAAGATCCACTTGGATTTTGAAGCTTATGAAAACTGTTTATTTTTAAATCTTAATCATCAATACACCAGATGCCTGGGAAGAGATACTGAGTCAGATGAAGATGGCCATAACAAGGATTGATCTGCTCTGCATCTTTATTTAAAAGAAGAAATTGCTTGGCTGGGAGAAACAGTTGCTTCTCTCCCTGCTTCAAAGTCATGCTTAGTATCTGTTAACAATTTAACATGGCCTGCTGTGTTGGGATAGAAATTCATATGAGAGGGATTTAAGCAGAGCATGGTACAAAAAAGCAGTTATCTTGCCCAGAGGGTAGCATCAAATGAAAAAGCAGTGAAAATCACCAGGTAGATTTAAATCCTAACAGTTAACCCTTCTCTACTATATAAGTATTACAGGTACTTCTTTTTTAAGTAAATCATAAACCATGTTATAAAAAATTAGTTTCATTTAAGAAAGCAAAGAGAAGTCCCATTGTAGTTTCATTTTAAATATGTGGACTTACTTAATCCTTCAATGGATTTTTTTTTTTCTTTAAAAGTATATCTATTTGAGGGCCGGCCCGTGGCTCACTCAAGAGAGCACGGTGCTGATAACACCAAGGCCACAGGTTTGGATCCTATATAGGGATGACCAGTTAGCTCACTGGCTGAGCGTGGTGCTGACAACTCCAAGTCAAAGGTTAAGATCCCCTTACCGGTCATCTTTAAAAAAGAAAAAGTATATCTATTTGCATATTGAAAGCCACAGACCTTATTTAATAAAGAATCACATGAGTCTTTTCCACTGTTAGGATGAACAGACTCCTTTTATAAAGTGGCTAGTCCTTCCTCCCGTGAAGTGTTAGCTATAATACAACCACCCAGCATAAACCACAACGGGAAATGAACGATGGATAAAACATGGTCTATCATGCCAGAGCCTACAATGTAGCTTGAGGAACAACAGGACACTTCGAAAGATCCAGAACAGTGTAATGGTTCAAACTCAAAGGGAAGCAAGCTGAGCACAGGTCACAAGAAGTATAAGTGAGGAAGCCAGGAAAAGGCAAAGTCAGTCCCTGTCCAGGGAAGGATTGGAAGAGGAGGAGGTGGAAACGGAGTTGCCCCCGAAGGATGTGGAGGGTGTGGAGAGGGAGATAAGCGAGTGGAAAGGGCATTCTGGTGGAAGCAGAGGGCTCATGCACAGCAGTGGGTGAGAGAGGAACGACTCTATAAGCCATCTAGAGGGGACTGGACGATGGGTCGTAGTAACAGGGAGCAACTACACGTTTGGGAAGAGAAGAATGACACATAAGGTAAGATGTGCACGATGTGCCTGGAGTGTGTCTGAGGGTAGAAGTGCTCCTGCCTGGGGCTGTTCTACCCTGAGGGAGCAGTGAGGAAATGCAGAGGCAGCCCTTGATCAGAGGTGCAAGGTATACAGGTCCACAGATGGGATGTGGCACATTCTTTGCCCATCAATACCATGCTGGGTCAACATCTCATCTCCGGGTTGGCTTGGAATGGATGTTTCTCACTCTGAGGGCTTCTTAACCAACCAACATTTTGCTTTTTCTAAATAAGCTTTTATGCTGCTACCATGTTACTGTTACAGAACTATGGTTTCATTTTAGTGTCTTAATTTGGTGGGGGGGGAGTGGGTTGTTATTTTGATCTCTTTCCTTTAGATATAAATAAAACCTTGTTGTCTACCAGTCTTCCTTCTTAAATCTGTTATTTCATCTTTCTTTTTAAGTAGAACGTTTTATTTTGTTATTTTACAGGAGGGAGATTTCCTGCAGGGTCCTCAGGGGCTGTGCCCGAGGAGGTGTGACTTAGTGAACAGAGCACTGGGTGTTGTTGATAGCAGTGAGTGAACGTGTAGGGCACCTCTGAATGACAACTTTTGACTGCCAAGAGCTGGTGAACTGCCCTGTCCTCTAAGTCCTGCCTCCTCATGCATGGCTCGAGGCCCCTGCAGGAAATCTCTCTGGTTTCAGCACATGAGCAGCTGCTTCTCCTGGATGACCCATACCATGTCCTGCTGGTGCTCACATAAGGAGCCACCTGTGCCTCTTCTTGACTGCCTCACCATGTGATTTTTAATCTCATTCCATCTCAGATTATAGGTATGTTCGTGAACCATGCACATTCTTTTTAGGGAAAAGAAGAGGTATATATAAATATACAATCAGACCACATGATCTGATGAGAATGTTATTTTGGAAAGACTAAACTTTATGAAGCTTTCATAAAACATATCAAGAACAACAGGAACAACTGCCAATATCATCATCATGCAACATACTTAAAGGAGTCATCTCTGACCCAACCTTAATATTCTTGGCTTTTCTTGCTTTTTCTTCTTGTCTTTATAAAATATGAAAATAAGACAGCTAAACAGGGGAATAAATTAGCTCAACCTGACAAAGCTCAGGCTTCAATTCTAATAAAAACCTCAAATGCTGGGAATAGAGTCTTCACAATAGAACAATGAAGCATATAACCACCACCACTGGGTTCATACAAGTCACTTTTGGAGTCAGGAGCTGGAAATGCTACATGTGAATCCAGGTGATACCTCCGCTGTGGATCATATTATCTTCCCCTGAGAGTTACCCAACACACAAATTATAGCTGAAGATCCATTCTCCGGCCATTTGTGATTTTCAGTTTACCTCTACAGCTGTGACCAAATTTAAAAGATTATGGCTACTCATTAAAAGATTATATAAATCCCGCCATGCTCGAGCAGTTTGCTTTCTAATTTCCAAACCTTTCTCAATTTGGCAGATCTGGTACCAAGCAGCCCTGTACTTGCTTTTCTAAGCAGATGCCCTCAAATCCTGGCCAACAGAGCTCAAAGCAGCAAAGAGACAACTTATTTGGGATTTCATCCTAGCAGAGCCAAAAAAGCCAATCAGTTAATCGGAGAAGGGAGCTGAATAGTCTGTGTGTCTTAATCACTGCCTTCTGGGGACAATGCTGTCTAATCCTCTAATGACCAGAATGGCGAGACCTTCAGGAGACATTCTGGGACAAAGAAGGCTTTTCGTGCTGCTAACTAAGCTTTATGCCAACTCTGCCAACTTCCAACCCCTATAAATTGGGCCTTTCTGGGCTCCTAACCCCTCTAGACACGAGAATACTTACATGGGTATGGAACCTTAAACCACGGGGCTACCAGTAGCACGCCCTGCCTGGCATCTGTGCGAGCGTAGAAGCCGTACTTTGTGCTGTCAGGAGGGAAGACATCTGTCACCGTGAAGATGAAGCAGAGCAGCCAGGACACAAGGATGGCCAGGATTATCTGAAGTGGTTGAGGGGAAAAGCTGTCAGCCCAACAAAGCTAGTGGTTGTTAGCAAATCACACACCTTTCTACAGTCTGAACACCACACCCCAGGACCCACCGTGGTCAGTACTTTGCAGATCTACTCCTTGAATGAAACTGCAGGGAAAGAGAGCAGTTTTACACAGGTAAATTTACTCTAACCCTTCCAAAGTCTGGTAGTAAAATAAGAATGGACATCATGCCTGCAGAGGCCACATGGAGTCAGATCTCACTTAGTCCCAAGGACAATCTCCTCCTCCTCCAGCACTGCTAAAAGGATGTGCTCCAATTTCAGAACTGGAACCTTCTATTGCTTCTAAACTTTAAGTCCATGATGATTTGGGTGGTCATTAGTACCCTGATATCACCGCACAGATAGGGTCCTGCCCCAGGAGGGCTTGCTGAAAACCCTCCCTTCACATAAACATTTTATGTATGAACCAAAGGCAATATTGTCAGGGGGAAAAAAGTCCATTACTCACAGGGAACATTTTGAAAAGCTGCAACTTGTATGCGGTCCACCCTTTCTTGGATTTGTAAATAGGAAGAGGAAATTTAACATTTCTGGCATATTGAGAAAACAGTAATACAAGGAAAATTGTCCTGAGAAGGGAAAAAAATAAATAAATTAGGTTAAAGGCTGTTATGTCTGTGTTTTAAAATAATACTCAAAGCTTCAGTGGCAAAATTGACTACATGTGTTCAATTCATTTACCTAGAAAGAGGCTAGTTCTCTTAAGTACTATTTGGGAAATCATTATCTTTTGGAAATACCATTTTGGAGATGTTACAACCCATTTACCTAGCATTTCTTGATAACAGAATGAAATTGCAGTGTAAATGTTCTGGATAAATTTTCCTAAGTAGAATAAGAGAACAGAGAGAATGTACACATTGACAGGAGGAGCTCACATTACGTCAGGGAGAAAGATGCCAGATAGAAGATAAAGCACAGTATAATTACAACTACGAATTACCTAAAAAGCAAACCAAGAAACTACTGCACACACATGCACAAACATGTGAGAAGGATATGATCCAAAATGCTTACAGGGACTGGCTTTGGGTGGTGATATGATTTGTTTTTGCTACTTTTCTATATTTTCTGATTTACTTACAATGAGCATGAATTACTTTTAAAAAGCAAGAAGTAAAACACCAATGTTTAAGAAAACCGTATGGGTAGAATTCAATATTAGTAATTTTCCTGAATGGTCTGTGTGCACAAGACATCACGCTGAGGTCTTCCCGTGAGTTGCCTCAGCCTCACGGGTGGTATTCAGGATCAGCCCCTTTTACAGAGACAAAACCAGAGATGCAAGATCACACCGCGAGGGTCATGTGATGGGGATGGGGGTCTAGCTCTACAAGCTGAGCTCTAAACTACCAACACTCCAGTCATAAGACAGAGATGCCTGGGCTGGCTGCACAGGTCCCTCTCCCTTAAGCCGCAAGTTCCTGAGTGACACGCACCAAGTACTACAGGAGCAGTGACAGGCAGTGGCCTCCCTGCAGCAGGATCATACGTCTGGTGATCCTCATGGCTGGTAGGTGTGGGACCACTTCCCATCCTCCTGGGTGGAATTACTCAACCCCGAAACAATAAAGGCACACCATGATGTATCTAATAGCCCAATGATGTGTCTAATCCTCCACGCGGACTCATTCACTCTTTCACTTACAACCTGAAGTAGAGTTGGCAGTCAAAGCTAAGCTTAATTATTCCTGGGCACAGTTCCAACCGCTGAGATGGATTTATTAGCTCCAACGACAGTGGTCAAGTGCAGCTTCATTGTCACATTCCTAAAGAGGTACGGACTGCAGCCCAGCTGGAGAGCAGGCCTGTGCTGCTCCACAGGTCTCCCTGGCTACTTAGCACTTTGGTGAACTGGTGTTCCAGTGGGAGTCTCTGCCAGTACCAGTTCAAGGTTGAGAATACACATGGTGCCCAAGTTATTTCAATTCCTCTGAGATAGTGAAGTTTAACAAATATGGCAATGAGGAGTACTAAAACTGGCATATTTTAAACTTAGACCCACATGGGGGAGAAAAAAAAAAGGCTACTTATTTGTTTCAAAGTGAATACCATGAGATCCAAAAAAGCCCAAATCTGCTATTGTTGTTATCATTATTTCAGGCAACACCCACCTGCATTGTGGTGCTCACTTTTCAAAGCACGTTTAACGGGACAGGGGACACACACAGAACGTGAGGAGGTGAGAGCTACCAAACTCATACTCCTCTTTGATTAAGAGCTACCCCCTTAATTTCTTTCTCTCCCTAATCAGTCATTCTCTTTCCCTCCCAACAATTCTGACTGAGCAAGAAATTCAACAATTCTGACTGAATGAGAAAGTGATTGATAGAAACTGAGGCCAAACGGCCAATTAAACCAAACCAGTTTGGGCCACACCAGGGAGTTTATGCATGACACTGCCTCTAACTTTAACTTTCAATGACATAAGGTCAACCCCCTTTCATTTTAATGCTTAGATCTCCATTCCCAGAAGAACATGGGTCACATGTAACATACATGTTGCATTGTGTATGCAGGCCCATCCTTGAATATGCATAGAAATAACCCAGTCCCTTGTTACGTACGTAAAAGCTCCTGTAGCTAGATCCGTAAAAGCTATAACCCTCATCTACTCTGGGAGCTTGGTCTGGGTCCTGAGACTGGCTTTGCTTCTGGCTTGCACAACCCTTTCATGACAGAAAGCTACCCAAGTCTCAGGCCCAAGTCTAGCAACTCAAATTAAGTGAGCAGATTGGACAGAAGAACACTCTAAGACCCATCTACTTCCAGTTTATTTTTATCTTCAAATATACCTGTGTAGCAGGTAGGGCAGGCACTCCCACGACAGGCAAGAGAAGAGGTTCAGAGGTGGGGGTGTGCCTGTGTTCACATGCCTTGACCCAGCAGAGTAGGGACAAGGGTCTTTGCCCTACATCCTCAGCCTGGAGTACCGTCTATTATCCTGGGTGCTTCCCACCTCATGTTTATATTTGGCTTCCTTGCTGACCTTTCTTTTATTTTAATATTATACAAGTAATGCATACTAAATTGTAGGAAAATTTTAAGAAAGAGTCAAAACCTTGAAGATCACTCAAATCCCCCTATCAGGAAATAAAACCACGTAACATTTTGGTCTATTTCGAATGGCTTTCTGGATATTCACTAGCTGTCATGCATCGGGGTCAGAGGAAATAGACTAACTGCCATCATCCTTGTTCTTGGGACATGAACAGGTCATTATCTAACCCAGACTGGGATTATACTGTACATGCTCCTTCCTAATAGGTGCTTTAACAATTCCCATAACTGTATGATATCAAAAACAACATAAATAATTGCATAATCCCACCCAGAGACCAAGAATGTTCATTTGCTACTCACTGCAACATGGGGTCTTACCATACTTTTAAATCCCTACCAATTGCATCAATGAAAAAGATTATATCACCACTTATTTCAATATTTTTTCTGTATTCATGAGGATACAAATTTCAGCATTGTTTCTAATAGCAAGTATTTTAAACAACATGCATGAGTATCAACTGGGGAACGGACAGATAAATTATGGACTATTCATACTTATATTTAACACTATGCAGCTCTACAAAGAATGAGACCAATCTAAACATACTGTTTTGGAAAGGTAAGCCCAACAAATGGTTGGGGTGAAAAACAGATTACAAAGTAATATCATGTTAAAGCTGCATATGTGCATATCTTTGTGTTTATTCGCCTAAAAAATATAAAAATATAGAAAGATAAACAGTTTACTCATCAACAATCAAGAGGATTTTTTTGAAAGAGAAAGTGGTAGGAGACTACTCCGACTTTAGATTTGTCTACTGCTAAATTTCAAATGATTCGAATTTAAATGAGTTGGAGGGGGCTGAGAAACGGTGGGGTACAGAAAAAATGAGACTGTTCTTGAGTGTTTGGTGATGGTATGTGGGGGTTCATTATACTATTTTCTCTACTTTTGAATAGGTTTGAACTTTTCCATAAGAAAAGTAAATAAAAAATAAATTTTTCCCAGGAAAAACAGTTCCTATCAAGCTATCAAGGACTTATGCATTATGCTAAAAATGGCAGCCACTAATGTGCCACATTTAACCTCCTCTGGGAATGTCTCTAAACTCCGTCTCTACTGGTGTGACTCTGGAACCCATGTCTGTACAGACACATTGATTAGCTTATTTGTATTTCCTTTGTTGCTTTAACAGCCATTCACATCATATCCTTCCATCCATACTTCACTGGGATTCTCTCTTTTAAATTAGTAAAACTATGAATCGGGGACATAAATCTTTCCTATAAAATTTTTGTAAACTTTTCCCAAGATTCATTTTTAATTCAGTTTCAGTGGTTTTTGATATGTGTTTTAAGTGCATCAACAGTAAAATCTATCTGCCATTTTCTTTTTAATATCCGCTTTACGAAAGTCTTCCCTACTTTATGATTAAATATTTACGTAGGTTTACTTCTACCACCTTTATGGTTTTATTTTCTATATTTAAGTCTTTAATTCAATTGAAATATAATTTGATATAAACTAGGATTCTAGCTTTTTTCCAAAAAGTTATCTAATTTTTCTTACAAAATTCCCCATTGATTTCAAATGATTTCAAATGATTTCATTCCCCACTGATTTCAAATGATTGCTATCTTCTACTAAATATTTTTTTTTTTTGGTTCGGTTTCCATCCCTCCTACTCTGCTCTACCAATGTCTATCGCTGTCCCAGGACCACAGTATTATTTATGAAGCTCTGGAATGTATTTAATTCCTATAAAGCCAAATCATCATTCCTTTCTCCTTGACATTTCTGGTATTGATCCTTATTGTTTTATTTTCTTGTCTTATGCATTGGCTAGCACATCCAGAAGAACTTTAAATGATACCAGTCATAGTAAACATGCTCATCTTGGTTGCTGATTTCAACAGACAGTCCTGATTCGAGTCCATTAAAGACATTTTTGAGGCACATTTAAGGCATTTTTAACCTTATTCATGACAGACCCTTCTATTATCACACTGCTAACAGTTTGCTTCAGTGATGTAGACTGAATTTCATTATTTTAAAAAAAAAAAAAGGTGTTTTGGTTTTTTTTTTTTTTTAGGAAAACTGTCAGCATGGTTTTTATTAGTAAAAACTTAACAAAATCTACCATGGAGCCATGCTGGATTTTAATAAATTTTCTAATATTTAATCATACTTGAATTTCTGAAATAACACATAACACATCATTCTCTCATTGTACTGTCTGTAGCAGTATTTTCCCAAATAATGTTCCAAGGAACATTCTTCCAAGACATGCTTATAGATGTGTCATTAAAAAAATAAATTAAGTATGGGCAGGGCTGGATACTAAGGTCCTTTTCTGGGAAGAGACCTTCGCACACTGGCATTTTAAAAGATTGTAAAAAGCCTTACAGTAGAGAAAGATGCTGAACTTTAGCATGCTACCTGAGCACATTTGAACTCAAAACTCTGTGTGGGACATACCCAAAGACTGCAGATCAGTTCGGGGCTTTTCTTTACACAACCCCAGGAAGGAAAATGATAGCCTGTGGTTCTCCTTTCGTATTAGCTCAGTCAGGGTTTGCCATTAAGACAAAATTGACTTGGAAGTTTCCTCCTTTCTCAAAGCTCTAGAACAGTTTAAACAGTGCAGAAATTCTCTCTTCCTTGAAGATTTAATACAATCAATGTCTAACTATTTGGGTCCAGGGCTTCTTTTAGGGATCCAAACTGTTCGAGAACATTCTTGACTGTTCCCATGGTCATGGGTTTACTCTGCTTCCCACACTTCCCTTGGTAATCCACAACCTTCTTACTGAGCGCCTGCTCTGCAACAGGTGGACCAGGTGCTGGGGGTGCCAAGCTGACTGGTCCTGAGCAGAGGCCCTGCCCTCGCAGAGCTGACATCCTAAGGACAAAGAGCTCTTGGAAAAATAAAAAGAATGAGAGCAGAGATGAAAAGCTCAAAATAAGGATTAAAGGGAAAGCTCAGGAAAATTTCCACAAATAGAGAATAAAAGACAAAAAGATGGAAAACAAGAGAGGAAAGTAGAGGAAGAGTCCAGGAGGTCCAACGTCCTGGAAAGTCCAGAAAGAGACAAGCACAAGTGAGTGGAGGAAAGGCACCTGGGAAATACTTCGAGATCATTTCCCACCTCTGCATGCCTGAGTGCCCAGCCCAAGAGATGTTAGCAAACCCACCAAGGGGCAGCAGGTGAGGTTTCAGACACTGGGACCATGAACTGCCCTAAAATCTTCCAGAATTCTAGCTTGTGTCTAATTGGAGTCTCAAAAGAAGAGAACACAGGGCTGGCCAGTTAGCTTAGTTGGTTGGTGTTAAAACACCAAGGTTAAGGGTTCAAATCCCTATACCAGCAGGCCACTAAAAACAAACAAAATGAATAAAAGAAGAGAAGAGAGGAAGAGGTAGGGAAAGCATGCATGGCTGACATTTTACAGGACTGAGAATGGACGGGAAGGGAGAAGGAGAGAAGCTGGAGACTAGTGAGGAATGCACAGCCGAGGGGGAGCCTTGTGAGGGTGGTGGCAGTGAAGCCCAGAGAGGAAAACAGATTCAGGATTTGCCCTGGAGGCAGAAGAGAATGATGGGCTGTATGCAGAGAACAAGGGAAGGAAGAATGGACAGCGACGCCAGGGTTGCTGGCCTAAGCAACCAGAAGCATGGTTGTGCCATTTACCGAGAGGAGGAAGACAGAAGGAGCTGGCATGCAGGGAAGGAGGGAATCAAAAGTCTGGAGCTTTTTCACTTAGAGTTGGAGACGTCTTGTGGAGAGGGCAAGGGTGGGGCTAGATCTACATGTCTGGAGTCAGCAGGTCTGAGCTAGAGGTTTATGCAGATGTCTCCAGCACGAGAGACGTGTGTGGAGGCTATGGACAAGATGAGCTCCTGGGGGAGCCAGTAGGCCCAGGATCACCATCTCAGGAGCCCCAACATTGCGAGGTAAGAGCGAGGAGGAGTCAAGTTTGGTTACTTAGGCTTTTCTGGAAAACCATTTTATTACTTCTCTTTCTTAATTTGGGGCAGGCAGCATAGATATAACTTGCCCTCCCTGGATCTGAGGATTTACCCCTCTATATGCACACTCATTCTCATCTCATCTTATTAGCCGTTAGCCTTGCCAAGTGTCTGCCAAAGGACCAGCTTTTAGATGTATCACTTCTATTTGTTTCATATCTTCTGTATCTTTATTCTTTATTCCTGCTTTTGTTAGGTTTATTTCTTATCCTGTTTTTCTAGCTACTGAAATTCCTCATGTACGGATAGTCCCTCACTTAGGATAGCATGATTTATGATTTTTATACTTCATGATGGTGCAAAAGCAATACGTATTCAGTAGAAACCATACTTCGAATTTTGACTCAAAATTCTTTATAATAACTTTGTTATAAAATAGGCTGTGTGTTGGATAATTTTTCCCAACTATAGGCTAATGTAAGTGTTCTGAGCACGTTTATAGTAGGCTAGGCTAAGCTATGATGTCTGGTAAGTTAGGTGTATTAAATACACTTTCAACTTACAAAGGGTTTATCTGGACATTACACTATTTTAAGTCAAAGAGCATCTGTACTTTATTTGCCTTAAAGGTTATGAGTTTTCTCGAAAACAACTCTGGCTACCCTCTACGTATGATGAGTACTGCTCTTGTCATCATATGCCAAATTATCAGTCATTGTGAAGTTTCAGTTTCTTCTCTAAGAGTTATTTATAACAATTTTTTTTTTAGCCTCTAAACAGTTGGTTATTTGTTCATCCTTTTGTTATCGGTTTCTAATTTTACTGTGTCATAAACACAAATTCTCCTTTTTGGCATGTATTGCATTTCACTGCATGAACATTCTTACATGACATTTACACACCCATGCTGGTGTGGGCAATGTTTTGACCAGCCTTTGGTGAAATAAGAAAATTAAGAACAATCTTGGATATTTTCACATACCTTAATTTAATTTGTAATGATGTATGGATTACAGTTATACTACGATTCACTATTTGTACATCAGGTTCTAATATACAGAAGCAAGACTGAGTGTAAAGAGTTATGCTCTCATCGGACCACTTGGGTTTTGAAACTCATCTTGGCCCCTTATAAGCTGTGTGACTCTGGGCAAGTAACACTGCATCTTTGTGCCTCTGTTTCTTCAGCTATTAAATAGGAATAACTATAGGTGCCACCTTATCTTATACAGAAGTGTTATGTAAAGCATTTATGCATAGTAAAGACTCAACAAATGTTGCCTATTATTAAATAATTACAGAATTCTCAAAGCAAAAAAAAAAATTAGAAATCCTCTTATGTTATTATTTACTTTGTTTTAGAAATTCTACCGGTTGGTAAAATTCCAGGGTCTTGGAATCATTTACCTATGATATAATCAGTTCTTACATATGCTCTACAGACACACAAAGAGAATGTGGGCTCTGTTTGTGGTAAACAGACTTTTATGACTCTAATCATCAATCTTATAATATTATCAGAGTCTTGTATGTCTTCACTAATAAAAAATGTTGACATTACCTTAAGGGGCAAGGGACATCTTTAATGGAGGTGAAGTTCTACGCAAAAGGATCAGCTCAGCACTGACTAGCAGGACCCTGGCAGAAACCACGGCCTCCCCATGCGTGCAGAGCTATGTGCAGCCTAGAGAGCTCAGTTGCACCACCAGTGCCAATAAACCCTCCTGCCACGTCTCTGTCTTTGCCAGTCTGGAAGTGTTTTTGAGTCGAATCTAAAGGATTTGGCTTCTCGGTATTCTAACTCATGCACTTGAGACTTGGCATGACCTCAAAAGTCAAGAGCTAATGGCGCCACCATCTCACTCCATTACACAAGTTTAAAACCTTATAACCCTCCCTCTACACATCACTGCCAAGTCTATCTTTGGAATACCTCAACTACATGTCATTTCCCAACCTCTGGGTCTAAAAAATTCAACTATTCCTAACACGAAGTAATAAAAGTTTAACCTGTCAGATCATTCTTTTTTTTCTTTTTTAAACAAAATAACTTCCTAAAGTCTGAATGTTCCAAAAGACTGTCCCACAGTGGCGGGAGGAGGGGAGGTTTTCACTGTGCACTCTTGAATGACCTCTGAACACTTACAGCATGGCGATGCCCCAGTGCTTCCCAGCTCTTTCCCCCGCCGCCTGGAAACCAGAGAGGCCAATGAGGGCCACCGTGGGCGTTATGGTCAGGGGCCCGATGTATTTCAGCAGAGCACCAGGCAGGCCTAGGAGGCCGATGACCACTTCTATCAATGAGGACATGATGATGGCCCCCTGGATCTGGAATAAGAGATGGGACAGACGTGAGAGTGAGCTGCTTGTAGGTCAAACACGCCAAATGTCACCTGCAACCACAATTGATAACTCTGGAAGGCAACAAATTACTATGTTATATAACAGGTACGAGATAGCTAGAAAATTCCCTGGGACTCCACAAAAAACTTCAGTGGGGTTAATTGGGGCCTAGCTCACTTAAGGATGACATCATTGCTATAAGAGTATAACAGAAATGGGCACTGAACACAAGCCCACTTGCCTTTCCCGCTGATAAATGATGCAGATGAAATTTATAATTCCCATTTAAGAAACACAACATTTCAAAATAACCAGCTTTATAGGAATACAGCACTACAAAGACTCTTGGCTTTAAAGAGTGAGTCCTGTCAGGATATTTAAAAGATAGTGTTACTGACAAAAATCCTAAAGGAATGTTTCTGCTGTGCACAACAGCCATATCTGTGCTAATTCTGAACAAATGGCGAATGACCTCATGGGTTTCAGGAAATATGAATAACCTACCGGCCACTCTTCAAGTCTGGGGACTGCCCCACACTGTTCTGTTTCAAGTGCACTTTGGCAGACAAATGTCTTTAGTTTTTTCAACAAATACAGGCAAACACTGAGATCAGAACGAACAATCCTGCTGGCTCTGTGGCACTTTCTAGTGAGCTGTGAGCCTCAGCAAGTTATGCTGGAGAGTGTAGGGGACAGTTGTGTGGGTCGGCAGGAGAAAAGAAACACAAAGCATTTCCACATGCTTTATTCTCAAGTGATGTTAACTAAATTTAGGTTAACAACAATTACCTGTGGTATTACATTTCCACTTATCTTAACAGAAATAGAAGCTTTGGTAGTTGAGAAAGAAAAGAAGTGCTAAGTAAAAGCAACTGTGATTTCTTGGGTGCAACCAATGTCAAAGCTAAGAAGAGACACAAAGAAGCCACAAGCACACAACGCTCGTCTTTTACCTCTCGGATCCGGGGATACCAGATGTGTTCTGTGTGCAACAGTTCTGCTGTTCCATTGGCAACTGAAACATCTTGAAAACAAAAGCAAAAACAAAGTTTTCTTGGAGTGACACTGATGTTTCACAGGACACATTCATTTTACCCTTTAAGGAGAATTTCCTCCCTGCTTTAAGCATATTTGTGTCATTACCCATCCCCACAATTCAACCTACAACAGTACGGCTTATACTGAAAGGTGGATTCCCCCATGCTAATTTAACCAAATGTATTCATCAACTGAGAGCTCCCCAACTTGTCAAAAGCTGACTGAAGTGGTGATGCACGTTACTAGTACCAGCCTCACGCAAAAAACCAACCTTTGCAAGCAGCTAATTGAAGTGCCCGACAGCAAGGTTGCTGGACTGATGTTTTAAAAACCTAGATAACAGAGGACCTTTTCCAGTTCCTAAATCAAATCCATGGTCACAAGTAACTCCTAGGAGCAAGGAAGGAAATGAAGTCTGGAAAACTTTGCTCCTAGAACCTCAAAATGTAGCAGTATTTTGAGCGTACAACAGGTCTGACTTTGATTTTCTCAAATTCCCTATCTTTTCCTGACCGGGTTCCTCAAGGATCTTTGCAATCACTAAGGAAGGGAAATGAAAGTCATTTGCAGAAAACCACAGTAGCCAGATCCTTAAAAAGCAAAGATGTTTCAGAGAAGGGATGCTGACGCAGCAAAGAGAGTGATTACTAGTTGGTCATAAAATCCACTGAAAGAGAGAGGCAGAAAAATAGCACAAATACTTTTCTATTCCGTCCCCATATAAATCAATTTCGTTAGCACAGAGAAATGAGGTCATTCCTGGTCCTTACTTGCTCTTAGGGTTAGGGATGAATGAGTGGATAGAAAGAGAGAGACAGACACGATCCACAGACTGGAGCATTCTAAGCTGTTTGTGGGTTTGTGTGTTCTGTGCCTAATTCCAGAAAGGATTTAACGCTGCTGGGGGCTGCATGTCCAGGCCTCCCTTTATCACCTGCATTAAAGGACCCCAATGACATATGCGGAAATAACTGCAATTACCTGTGGTGTTACATTTCCATTTATCTAAAGACAGGATGGCTCGAGCAGGGGCCAAAAATGCAAAAGCACTGGCCTGAAACAGGGGTAACCTAAAAGAAACGAGACCAAAACCATGATCACGGCATCAGGAACTACCGAGGTAGTTCACTATTTGACAGCTTAACAGTCTTTTCCATAGACATACAGCACATGAGCAAATGCAAAGACCTCCTCTGCCACGCAGCCGGGGCTACCAGCTTCTCCATCCTCCCCTCTTGCTGCTCCTCCCCACAGGCAGCTCCAGTGTGGGCCCCTTCAGGGTGAGGCAGTGCCAGCACCCCAATACCGGCCCTGCCATCGCCTCCCTTCCCATGGGGGTGGGGGTTTTCAGGCACTGGGCATCCCTCTTTCCTGCTCAGTTTATGAGCTCCTTATTAAACACCAGTGTATATCCACTATCTTACCACCCCCCTCCTCCCTTCAAAATTCTTATCGGTTATCATAGAAAAAAATCTATCTCCCTCTGTTGTTCCATTTTGTGAGTCAAAAACCACCTTAATCACGAAGAATAAGTATTAAAATCATGTTAGTGATCTGGATCTTTTGAGGAAAAGGAAAGCTGTAAGTTACAAAGTGACAGTAGATATAATATTCTGCTTAATCATAAAAATACTTAAGTGTTCTAACACATTTTTAAAGGACCCAGAAAGCTTGCAGACACTCCATTAAATTTCCTGCCCACATCCTCAAACTAAATGCAGAGATCCACAAATGCCATCATTCGATTATATTTTAGATGCTTCATGTTGACTTTATGAACACTTTACCTACCCAAATTAAAAATATTTTGACTTTTTTTATTATTGGAAATGTACAGCATTTCAACTACATTGTATTAAAGTGGATTTATGGGTTAGCATGAAAACTTAGTCACTATTTTTAACATTATTTTGGAGTCAAAATATAAAATTGGCTCCTTCTGTTTGCAGGGCTAGGAACTCCCAGACATCCAAATCCTTCTTAAATGCCCCAAGCAGCCTTGTTAGTGGCCTGGCCAGCAAGACAGGAACCCAGCATCCTCCCCTGAGATGTCTGACAGAAAGTCCTGCCCACAGTGAATCAGGAACTGGAACGAAACAGAAGCGGCTCTGGCTGAAGGACCAGTAGCAGTAGCCGCTTTGCAAGCCCAGAGACTAGAATACACCATTCTGAGCCAGACGAGGGTCAAGACTCCCTTGCTACAAATGCTCTCCTAGCCATTTTAATCATGGAATGAAATCAATGGAAAGTAGGCAGGATGCTGGCTTGAAGGCCCAGAGGCAGGCCACACAGTACAAACCAGATGCACTGCTGATGGCCACTCATATGGGCATGCCCTCCACCAACCATCCAGTTATCATTACCTGCCGGAGGGGCCCGGAGCACAATGCAGTCAAAGTAGAAGTGAAGGTCACTGAAGTGGGAATGTATATCAAAGGGAAAACATTGTTTGACAATTCCTTAAGCACAAATTTTCAGGAATATACTGAAAGGGTAAAGGAAAGTCAGCATGTAATTAGAAATGGATACCATCCCAAATGGTCCAAATGGCATCTGTTTTACCATAGCTTCCAATTTCAAGCAATGCATCCTTGCACAATGTAACACGAATGGAGAGTTGCATTTAGAGGTCCTGGCCTTAGGAACATGGCCATCCCACTGCACTGGTGATTCACTGGAAGTGGCAAAAGTAAAGACTAGCTCTGGGTTCCATTGCTCAGTCAGACCTCGGTCTGAACCTGACTTTGGCATCTGACCTGGGCACCTTTCAGGACAGGCATTTTATGGCTCAACCAGGACAAAAGGCCCTAAGAGCACTGCTGCAAAGAAGCTCACTCAGTTGGAAGCAGCTGGGACCCTGGATTCCACTGAAAGTGGGTGATAACAGAAAAAGTCTGGCAAGATGATCTGGAAAGAGCTATACATGGCAGGATTCACCTTTCAGCCATGCACACCACCCATCACAAGTGTTAATACCCAGCAGTAAGTGTGGGCTCTACGACTGACAGCACAAATCAGTGGCTTGAGTGGGATATTCTTAAGAAGGCTGCAACAAGAGCATATGAAAGCAATAAACGAGAGCCCCAGATCACAATTAACAAAGCCAATTTCCAAGAAAAAGAGTGAAGATGAGAGTGGCTTTTTCCAGTGCCAGCCCAGCATGAAGCTGGTCAGTTCTCGGCTCCTGCCTTGGTGCCTCTTGCTCACGTCACCACCTAAACCTCAGGAAGACAGACTGCCTGCTCTTTTATTTTTTACTGATGACTAGAAAAGCCAATAAATTAAACTGTGCCTTTCTTTACACCAGGGGTTGCCAATCTGGTCCGCTACCTGTGTTTCTAAGTAAGAATTGGAATACAGCCATGCTCGTTTATTTACACATTGTCTTTGGCTGCTCTTGTGCTACAATGATAGAGCTGTAGTCCTAACAGAGACCAGCAAAGCCTAAAATACTTACTGCTTAGACCTTTACAGAAAAAACATCTTAAATCTGTAAAGAGGCAGATGAAATATGGATTTTTACAGATGAAAGTTTTTGCAGTTAATAGTGTCACTAGATGTTAGTTTAAAAAAAAAACCTGAGCAGAGAGGCAACTTTGTCATGACACAGTCCCATGTCAGGCTCCAGCCCCGGGAAGACAAAAGAATCCAACCAGCCTCAGACAAGTCCTTATTCAAAACCCTGCTGGAGGTCTCCCTTTTCCAACAGGGCACCCAGGTGACCTGCTCCCCATTCCCAGCCTCGACTCTCACCCTTTACACTTCCCGTACTCCTGCAAGGGGGTCGGGATTCTCACCTCTGAGCCCATCTCCTCTCTCTGTCAATCATAACATTTCTAATATTCCACTTTTACTTGTCACTCAAGGCACAGAGAAAACATCACCACCCCTACGAAATATCCTATGATCTCCTGTGAATCTGCAATGCATTCCTCCTGCAACTTACAACTCTATCAACTTCCTAGTCAAGATTTCTGCAAATCACACCCCACGAGGCCAGTAAGCTACAGTCAGGACTCCCTGGGGTTGCTGGTTAAAAATGGAGATCTCTGCATCCCACCCAGACCTGGTCAGCCAGAATGTGGGGTGGTGGCACCAAATCTGCAGTTTGTACAATCGCTTCTAGGTGAGGCTGAGACTGACACCTCCTGTGCTAGATGAAGGGACTTATTGTTACTTGATAAATATTTCTTGGGTATCTGCCTGACACAGGCACAATTATAAGCAGATGTGACAGTGGAAAAAACTACTTGAGCCCTTGAGGGGTTTCTGCTGTGTGTAGGAGACACTAATCGTGGCCACACGTGAAGGGCAGTGACGTGGACGGTGAACACTGCTGTGGGGCTCTGAAGAAGCAGTCCCTAAGCTAGTCTTAAAGAACAAGAAGTGCCTTGTTGCATGCACGTAAGAGGTCATGAGTTCCAAGCAGGGGGAAGAGAGGCGCCAAATGGGAGCCGCATGACAGAACTGGGAGCCCTTGGACAAGTGCAGATACTTTACTGAAGAGAAAGCACAGGGGGTTGATATGGTGAGGGTCAGTGGGGTCCAGATGGCATGTGTCCTGTGTTCTTCCTGTAGGCAAGAGGAAAACTTCTGAAGGACCTTGCTCTGGAAGGATCACTTTAGGGAAACTGGGAAAGGTGACCTTAACCCTGAGCTATTCTCAGTTGAAGGAACAAAGTCAGAGATGTTCCCACAGGCTGCGACCTGGCTCCATGTGCAGTCTGTGCTTTGCTGCCTCCCACATCCCTTGGCACCGGCTCACATGACCAGCCAGTCCAGGCCAGGGCTCCATGTGTACCTCAGGCTTCATCTGCTCCCTTCATAAGGCCACACTGCCCATGCCACTGTCCACCTCACCCTTGAGGCTGGAGGGACCCGACAGTAGGAAGTGGGTACGTCTCTCCCACCGGCCTATCCCAGCACTGATAAACACTTAGGGAACTGAAGGCACTATTTACAAATATTCTTCGAAAGGAATTTTATTAGGCTAGAAATAAGAGGTTAAGTCTTTCTGGCACATTGATTTTAACTGCAATTTGGGAGCAGACATTGTTTAGAATGCAGTAGAGACAACAGAGAGTAAAATGTGCATGAATTTTCATTCTAAACCCAGACACTGCCCAGGCCCCTGGGTGTGTAGTCCTCCCTTGGTGCCATCAGAGAAAGGTCTTAAAAAGTTCAAATGGCAATGAGACCTATGGGAAGATTCATGAAGGTGCAAAACGTATTTCTCTTATTATAAGTAAATCTGACAATCCTTTCATATGGGTGAGGGCCACTGCAAAACTCTTATGTCTTTGGCTCTTTTTTTCTGTAGGATTTTCAGAAGTTTTTAACTTTCATTGTTAAGTGTTCTTTCTGTATTTGATTTTATCTGTGATCTGTTACAAATATTTTCTCCAATTTGTCATTTTTGTTTATGGTGTATTTTTACAATGTGAAAATTTTAAAAATGTTTTATGCAAGTATTTAATGTCAAATTTATCATCCTTTTATTGCTTCTGGAGTTTGAATCCTAGTTTAGAAGTCTTTCCCCGCATCTAGATTATAAAGAAATTCACCCTTGTTTTATTCTAATACTTAAATAATTTCATAATTCTTACATTTGGATATCTAAACCATTTTGAGTTGATTCAAAGAAACTCTTTATTAAAGGCAAGTGCAACCTCTGTCTTCAAGTTCATGTTATTTTGGTTTTACAGGTAAATACCAATATTAAATAAGCTATTCTGGTCAGTACTTCCAACTAGAGACACTCCTGCAGTAGCAAGCAGCTGAAGATCTGCTCTCCCGAACCAAAGCTCTCCAAGTAGGAGGCTCTGTCCAGAGAGAACACAGGAATTCTGGAGAGTTAGGTGGATAAAATTTTGGTGACCTCCTTTTCAAACATGATAGTAGTATCAACTATTCCAAGTGAAGGATCTGTTGTTATACAAATACTTTGGCTACTTAAAGATCTAGCCAGGCACAAAGGGACATGAGGGGACTCTGGAGGTGTGCCAACATTCTGTTGACTGTGGTGATAGTTATGTGACTGTACACATGGGTTAAAACTCATCTAACTGTACCTGTTAAAATGGGTGAATTTTACTGTATGTCAATTATCACTCAACAGATATGACTTTAAAGAAAATAATGTTTATTGAGTGTCTGGCAGGGGTGGGGGGTAGTGAAGATAACAATATAGTCCTTAAAATGCCAAATAGCTACTAAATCCCAAAATTGAAAAGAACATCCTCCTAGTATTTGGTGACAGGAGCTATCCTCTACTCCATGCACTATCGTGCGCAGTGCTGCTTTTGCCAGGGCAGTCACCTGCCTAAAGAAGAAGGACAAGGAGGGGAAGCAGTGGGCCGCAGGGAAGAGAAGGAGCAACTCAGAGATGTGGGAATGTGTGGGGCAAGCAGGATCTGACAGTCAAAGAAAAAAGGTCATATAGAACTAAATTCATTAAGCCCGCATATGACAAGAGGATTCAGTCCATCTCCTAGTCCCCTGGAACATCAGATATACTAGCAAACAGAGAGAAGAGTGCATCAGCTGAAGGGGGCAACCACCCAGAAGAGCTAGAGCTGAAACTGCCAACTCAGGTGGCCCAGTCTGGCTGGGAGCAGCTTTGCCCTACAGAAGGCACTTGGCCGAGAGGCAGGAGGTGCTCAGGCCTCCAGAGCGGGCGCTAGATCAAGTGCCCTTGCTGGCCTATGTGACAGACACAGGTGTCAGGGGGACACATCCTGGTCAGGGGGTGCTGCTCCATGAGGCTCCCCAGCCCTGACCGCTGGACCCCTCTGCCTCAGCTGCCTCCTTCCCCTTACCTCACTAAGATAACCAGAGCCAACAGGTGAATGTGGACAGGTGCCAGGCATTATCTCATTTAATGCTCATTAACAATTTTATTATTGTTACTTCACATTCTAGGGAAAGTGCTCTGAGCGACGAGGCAGCTGCCCAAAGTCATGCATCTGGTAAAGGGAGGCAGACCACCTCTGAGCCCAAAGCTCCCCATGCAGCCGGCTGGGGGAGTGAGGCAAAGCCCCTCCTCCGAGGCCATTACCTCCCGGTTCTCACTGGCTTCCCATTTTAATGTACTACTTTAAATTCTTTTTTAGTTAAACGGGTGGTAAATTTTTTATTTGGGTAAAAAAAAACCTACCACCCCCTGTTATGTGCCTGCTTGACATTATCAACACAGTAATTTTTGCAAAAACATTCACCCTGAATCAACCACACCTCTGGCCCCATCTTCCAATTTATAACAAATAAGAGGGACTGCAGAACAAATCAACGTCACAAGGACACAATCAGACAAATTCAGACCTTGGGACACTCAACCAGACAACTGGTCTGGACTCTTTATAAAGACGATGATATGCAGAGGAGGAAGGTGGGGACTGTTTATTATTAAGAGACCAAAGACACAACAAACAAATGCACCACTTGAACTTGAAAACTTCGAGGTGGTAGAGGGAATAAGTATTAAAACTATTTTAGGGACAATTGGGGAAATTAAACATGGACTGCATATCAGATAATATGACAAAAATGCTTAATTTTCTCAGGTGTGATAAATGGCATGGTGGTTACACAGGAGAGACCCTTATTCCTAGAACAGTATTTAGGAGTGAACATCCTGATGTTTGCAACTCTATTTTCAAGTTGTTCAAAAACAAAAAATTGGGCTGGCCAATTGGCTCAACACCAAGGTCAAGGGTTTGGATTCCTGCACCGGCCAGCTACCAAAAAAAAAAAAAAAAACCCACACAAAAAATATTACATATGTACCCCACCCAAAAACATATATAATAAGAGAACGTGGAGGAATCCCAGTCTCTTCTACTCCACTTTATTCACAGAATCTCTCCATTCTTCCAAGTTTCATCAACCGTTATGAGTTCAAAGCCCCCGGACTTAAGACCTTGAAGTATCCTGGAGCAGCCCCCAGCACACAGCATACAAAATGGACAAGGCCCCTCACAGGCCCTAAGAACACGATCAGATAAAAGACAGGGAAACTCTCTCTCCTAGGAGAAGACAATCTGGTTTAAGACCAGGTTTCTCAATTGGCTACAATGACTCCCCTGGCCAAGCCCTATCTTTTCTCAGCAAATGAATGGGAATGGCCAGGAGATGCCCCCTTGGAAGGGGCCACCCCACCTACAGTTTATTTTGCCAGAAGGGTCAGAGTGATGCCTCCAAGAGGAGCCAGGTACAAAAGGCTGGGGTGGTCCCCCAAATGCGGCTCTTTTCCTGCCACCCCTGCATGAAAGTCAATGTGGTGGGCGAGGAACAGGGTCTTGGAGGATCCTCCTCCACCCCGAGCTCTGCAGAGACACCAGGGGTCAGGGCAGGAACTCTGAGAAACTCAGCTGCCACAAAGATTCTGAAGATTAACCAGCATGATTGCTGCGGCTGGCTAACACCAGGGTTAGGGGTCTCTGAACAACCCTGCCTTGATCTCTCAGAATTTTAAAGGCTCTCTACTAATTCCAGAACAAGGAGTAGCTGGAATAGACATTACAAATCAAGCACAATAAGGAGAACTGTTGAAATCTCACTCAAGGAAACTCAGGAATGAAGATTGTTCAAGCAAAGTGCAGGGGATCAAGGTCAAAGGGAGAAGGAAGAAGAGAGAGGCAGGACAGAGGGCAAGAGGGAGAGGGAAGCAATGCCCCCGCCCTTCCTCCAGCAGAAAAGGCTCAGGGAAGCACAAAAGCACAGAAGTCACACAACTGGGGCTGAGACAGGTGGATGGCCTCCACTGCAAAACATCCTCCCCAGAGGAAAGGAAAACACCCAGTGCCAGGGGAGATGTGAGCTAAGGAAGAAGGGTGTCAGACACCCACGAAGCATACAGTTCCACGTGGCTCCAGAGGAGCACTGATGCTGTGGCAACTGAAGGCTAGAATTCTGGGCTCGTGCTTAGGTCTGCAGAGGCACACATCTGTTTCACTTTCATGGTTTCCCATTGATTCTGATTATTTTTATGGAGTGAAACAGGTCTCCAGAATAGCACTCCACTATTAACCACGGAGCCCAAGTGAAAGGAGGACATGGGATGACTCGAGACAGCACCTTGTTCCTTCGTCTGCTCCAGGTGTGCAGCCATCTGAGCCCACTCAGAATAGAGGGCCCCACTCAAAGGCATGTGCCGTGGTTTGTCTGCAGACCCCATGCACCCACAACACCCAGTACGATGAAGCACTGGACACCCAGCACATGGAAGGCAAACACACAAAGAAACACACAGAACTTAAACACAACATGGAGAACCACCTCAGAGTTGGAAGAGTCTGAGAATCTGTCTTAGAAATCATGAAAGCTGAACGTGAAAAAACTGCTGCTGCTGCTCTAAGCCTAAGGAAATGAGTGGTAAACTAAAAAAACCAAACAAAACCCACATGGCCATCTGCAGTCATCACGGCAGTGACGCTGGGAATAAACCCCACTTCTGGCTACATCTGCCTTTCCCTCTTGCTTTGCTCCACCTGCTTTGTTTACTTGATCCTGTTTTGTGCCACAAGGAAATACATAAGTCTATTCAAACGATAATTCACAACCTATGATGATGGTCTATGCTATTAGCATCTAGCAGAACTAAGATGATTTTCATATTATTCATACCCTACAACTCCCAAAGTATTTTAGGAAGCTTATAGTAATCTGCAAAAACATAATAGATCCATTAAAATAACAGCAAAATGTCATTCACAGGACACCTTAGGGAGAGCCTCCTCTCGTTTTCACAAATGAAACTCATCAGATTTGGAGAGGTCACCTGTCCAAGGTCCTAATGCAGAATAGGTCCCTCTAATTTCTCATCTGCCACATGCTGTAAGCTAATGCTTTACACTCACCAAGTGTGGGCTCTCATTGCCCAAGGAATTAGTTTCATAAAGTTATCCAAAACCTTGCCTGTAGTGAGCACTGGCCATGCTCTCTCTCAGGCAACACCTACTTGAAGAGCACTCAGGAACAGAACCCATCCTGAGTAAGAGCTGAGGTCTCGCTACTGAGGTCTGGCTGCCAACCCTGCTCTACTGGAAAACCCAAGCGTGAAGGTGGGGAAGTAGGGACTATGGTAATGGGATATTTGGCCACTCTTGGGGTTTCTGCTGTTCCTTCACAAAACCCACAGGACACCTGGGGCAAGGGCGTTGAGAGGTGGCTCAGCTGACGGGGTGGCCCTGCCTTCTCTGGCACAGTGCAAGGAGGGGAAGACGGGGGGAGCAGGGTATAGGAGTCAGAGTTCTAACAGAAAGGGACGAGAATGGAGAGATGCAGAGAGTGGCAGGAGATGGGACACACGAATACACAGTACGGCAAACACCCCCACAGATGGTGACCAGCCAGGCAGGGAGGGAAGCAACCCCACGAGTCTCACCACTGCAGCATAACACACCTCCACTGCCTCGGGACACATGGAGCCTTGCACAGCAGACCTCAAATGCACACAGACCAACACTGAAAAGAATCTATCCCCAGCAGCTTGAGGCTCTGTGGAGCTGGCAAGAACAATGTGCTGCTGGCACAAATAGAGTTAGAATGAGAGGGTAACTGAGTGCTGGAAGGGCCAGGAACGCCAGTAGGGTGACGTGTGGTGGCTGCCCCCACCCCTGTCCCAAAGGCACTGCTCTAATCCATGCAACTACAAAGATCCTATAACCAAGACAAGTGAGGCACACTCCATGCTGCTTTTCCTGCCAGCTAAGGGTGAAAAGCAGGAGTGGGCCTCCAGAATATGGGCTGGAGCTGAACTCATCCCTCAGACACACACTCTCTCACTGTCTCCGAATCCCTCTCCTGGTCCCTGGGTTCTGCCTCCCTGCTGCCTCCTTCCTATTTCCCTCCAGAGTCCTTGCCTTCCCCTGATTCCCTGGGATCCAACCTGTACCCCTGTACTTAGTAACCAAGTAACCTCCTTCGAGGCAACCCTGTAGGTGGGTCCCCAGCTAACGAGGACATCACAGGTCCCATGTGCCCTGCTGATAACGCCCAAGTCCTGGCCTCCGAGCTCCGGTCAGGGGAATCACGTGCCAGACCATCATGCCCTGCCTTTGCTCCCACCCCTGCCAGGATGGAACATGCTCCCTCTACCCACCTAGGCTGAGAGTCCACTCAGTCTTCAGGATCTGTCTCAAATGCCACCTCCTCCAAGACTCTCCACCAAGTCCCCAGCAGGACGCCACTGCGTCTCCCTGATGCACTGTCCTGTATACTGTGGGCAGGTGGGCCATGTATTTCATTTGTCACCTCTGCTTGCCACCATGGCCAGGTCTCAGTCACCAACACATTCTACACAGCTGAGTCACTACGTATCTGTGTGAAAGAGTCAGTACACTTCCTCTTGTCCCAGGTTAAGTGTATGGATGCCACCCACACGCTGACAGCCACAGAAAACCCACATCCTAAGACCAAGACCACACCAAAGCCCCTTGATACACCTCCACCCACCAAGCAGCATTCACAGCCATGGCCATTAGATGTGGCTCCACCTCCTGATTTACACCTGAGCAAGTGGGACACTATGGTGAGGACAGCAGCAAGGGATGGGACCCGCTGCTTCCCACAACCCCAAAGGCTACGGGGGTGGGACTTTCCCTAACATCTCCCACAGACAGAGCCGAGGCACTGATTTCGCCAAGCCTCATGGGCATGGATGGAGTGCACACACACACCCAAAAGCCACAGAGCTGCATTTTGGGTCCCTGAGCCATCCCAGCAGGGGGTCAAATCCCCCTCCTGTTCCTTCTCAGCTCAATTGTTCTTTCAAAGGGAGAAGGGGAGGTGAACCACACTGACCTGGGTTGTTCTATTCCGGTTGTGTGCCCAACAATGGGCAATAGGGTGCCCTCCCATGACCCAGGCCCTCCCTGCTGTGACACCATTAGGCAACTATGCCCAGCAGGCTCAGCTGTCAGCCAGGACTAGCCTCCCTGCAATAAAGACATCTTTTATTCCCTCTTCAGATCAAGCAAGAATTCTCAACTACAGGTACTGCCCAAATTTACAGATGGATTCCACCTACAAGTTCACTGATAAGTCAGCTGTTTGGAAAAAGGACATTGCCCCAGAGAATCAGAGCCCTGTATACAAGGTAAGCTCCTGAATCAGCCAGCAAAAGCTTTTTCAAACACTCTGGGCTTGAAACAGAACCATGAGTGCCGAACCAAAAGAATGAAAGATGCTGACAGCCAAGTTTAACTGCCTGGCTCGAGTCCTCTTGGAAGGCCCGGACCTCATCTCCTTACCCCAGCAGGTTGATGATACCCTTTCCCCTTCCCCGGAGGTCCCCTGAGAGATCCTCCCTTTGGCTAGGTATGGTAGTGGCCATAGGCAGTCTAACCGGAGCCGGAGAGTGAGAACCCAAGAGCGTGACAGTCCCATGACCTTGAATCCACAGGGCTTCTTTCTATCAGCAGACCTGCCATCTGCCTGCCCAGGACATAGCCTACACTACCAATCAGAACACACCAACACTGCTCACAGTTCTCCCAGTGCTCTTCTGTCCCAAGTAAGGGAGACCCTCTTGAGCTCCCTGAGGATTCTGACTCACTGGAATACAGTCCACGACTTCCCAGCTGCCTTCTGTGCTGTGTCCCTTTTGCTCCCATGTCCCCCAGTAGGGAAGGCCAAGCCTTACTGAGACCATCTCTGATGGAGCAAGGGACAGAACCTGCAGATTCACTCTCAGAACAGTCAGGGCAGGCTCTACTCCCTAAGCTGAGCCCTGGGGTAAAGAAAGAGGCTACACTGTGAAGAGGTAGAAGACAGGACAGGAGAGGAAAAACCAAGCTTGAGGGAGGAGGTGGCAAAGGACGTTCCTGTTCCTGCCTATGCCAGCTCCACAGACATTTACACTGGAGCTGGGGATGCAAGGTGACCATGCCAAAGCCCTGGCATCAGGAGGGGAGCACAATCCAGTAGAGAAAATAGATGTAAAAATAAAAAAGGGCACATTAGAATAAGGGCCACATTAGAAGAATGAACACAAGATGCATGCGTTGATGCATCTTGTGTTCAGATGTTCAGAAGTGAACACAGGGCTTCCAGGGAGTCAGGAATGAGTCAAAGGAGGCAAGGACAAGCCAGGAGCAAAGGAAGAACACCTGTGTGTCAGGTGGGTGGGGAGCAAGCACACAGGAGCTGAGAGGGCAGGGACCACTCAGTCACTCAAGGGTGAGCGCTAGGAAGTGAGAGGCAGGGCTGGAAAAGTAGGTGGGGCAGAGGACAAGGGGCAAGCCTAAACGCTGGGCACGTCCTGGCTTAAACAGGGAGCAGAGCTGCAGCCTGTGTGGCACCGAGTAAGATGTGAATGTTAGAAAGATGGGGGTGGGGGTGCAGCAGAGTGTTGGGGGCAGAGATGAGCCCTGGAGGCAGGGAAACCAAGCGGGAACCCAGTGAACACTCAGGTCTGAACTAAAGGAATGCGGAAGGGTGCTGGAGAGAGAGCATGAGAGGAGGGGGCACGAGGCTGAGCTGCCAGCTTGTGCAACTGGGAGGGGGTGGTACCATTCGCCAAGAGAAGAAACACAGACGAACACTGTGGGAGAGTGGGGGACCAATGGCCACAAGGACTCTCCCACATCTCCAGGTGGTCTTTGCAAGCAGCCCTAGGCCAATGGCGCAGCTCAGTGCCTTGCCCGGGCTTCAGCACCCTAATTTAATACTCCAATCTCACCTGCATCCAAATGTTGTCTGCAGCAAAGTTGTGATTCCCACGCAGAAGAAAATGGTCCCGATGAGCTGGCTGGTGGCCCACTGGTCATAGCCCACACACATGGCGTCAGCCAGCAGAAAAGGCACTGCAATGGTGCCACTGAAGCATGTCAGGTAGTGCTGTGGGCGAGAGGAGAGACGGAGGGGAGAGAGTAAGCCCTTCCTCCTTTTCTCCTGATTTTACCCTAACGTTGCTCCCGTAGTGTCTGAAAAAAAGCCCACAAGAAGAATCTCTTTGGTTTTTTAGGTATTCATTCACGCTGTAGGGCAAATCCTATTTTTTCCTTTATTTTTAGCATTTCTCCTTTTCTTCTTGTCCTATTAAGATTACAGCAGCAGGTCCCACCCTTTGCTGCTGTCCTCACCATAGTGTGGCAACAGGTATTGTTACTTGTTACCTGCATGAATCCATGCCAGCACAAAGGAAGTACTTAACATGAGCACTGGTGATATTTTACTTATATAATTCTCACTAGGGATATTTGTTTTTTTCTCCCCCCACAAAAAGGTTTTTCCAGCATCAATTGCTAAAACCATAAGGCCTTTCTCCTGAAATCTGTTCACATGGATTGTGTTGTGCTGAGCCATTCTTGCATGCTTGATACAAACCCTAGTTAGCCATGCTATATTTTTCTTCTGGGACTTAATTTGTTAATATTTTATATAGAATTTTATATCCACATTCCTAAGATAGATAGTCTACTTTTTAAAAAGGAAACCTTACAGGGATTTAAGTTTCACAAGCTTCATTGCACAGGGTATTTTCCATCTTTTTCTGTGGTCTGGCATTGCTTTGCCAACACAGAATTACATATAGTAGCTGTGGGAATCCTCCAGAAGAAAACCCATCCCACTTCTTGTGGCGCTGGTGGGACATTCCCAGGACTCACGACTCACTTCCCCCTCTTCCCTGCTTGTCCATTTCTTAGTTTTGTTCTGCAAACTTCCTACTTTTCTTCCCATTTCTGCCCGTGTTTGCCAACCATATTGCTTGCAGCCCCCGAAGCCCAACTGTGTACCACTAATAGGTGTTTCCTGGGGGAAATAGAACATTCCTGCTAATGATTTCTCAGAGCTGCTCCCAAGTTTGTGTACTGTGTATCGTCAAGAAGGGCATGACACAGGTGGTGTTTCCTATGCCTATTTGACCAGGAAAGGTGTCTTCCAGAAACATCTATAATATAAACATTTCAAAAAGCATGTCTCTTAAACCTGGTTTGGCCAAGACCACTCAGCTCCTGTGGCTCTGACTCCTCCTTTCCCAGACACCTTCCTATCCAGGCTACCATGTGCTTTGATATCCAGAGCGGGAGCTACAAACTCAACCAAAGTAGCAGCGGGTGGAAGGCACAGTTCCGCCTCGAGTGAATGAACCTGTCAGGGCAATGAGACCGATTTTCTCAGCACCTGAGATACCTTAGGTGGAAATGATCATACAAACTGGAGAAAGGAGGAATGGAAAGGCAGACCTCAGACGGGGTCCAAACCAAAATAACCACAGCAAATACAGGCTGGGAGATGTCTGAGGAAAGAGCCTCCTACCATGCCCCTTTTCTCCAAAAAGCCTCACTTTACTCCTGTAAGAGGGAAAAGGGTGCTGAAAAGAGAGGAGAGAGAGCACCAAAGACGCAGGAGGCCTCTGGCAGCTGTGTCACCTCCCGCCTTCCTTGTCCCCCGGCCCACCAGGCCTCCCCTCCAGCTGGAAGCCACAGCAGCTAAAGTAGCCACTATCATGGCAAGGCTCCCCTTCCTTTAAAAAATAAGACAATCTCCCATGTATGTCCTGGCCAACGGGGCACTTTTCAGGGTCACCCACATTCCACGGCAGAGCTCGCCATGTCTGTGCTTGGCTGACTAGGCCAGGGATGGGAGATGAAAATTAATTCCTCTTTCCTCTATGCTCCACTTTTCTCCTTCCTCTGTCCTTCCTTCTTTCCTGTCTCTACTACCGTCTTCCTCACGTCACTTCTCCTGCTTGTTCCCTGAACATTTCCCTTCTTTCTTTCCCTGGTTAACCTGCTCCTCCTGTTCTTTCCTGCCTCCCACTATTATGAAATCGATGTTAACAATTCCCATTAAGCATTCTTAAAAGAGTAATTTATCATAAAGCCTTCAATAATAAAAAAGTTGAATTTTCTAAAAATCCAGATGGTAGACAATTCAAGCATTTGTTGGTGGTTACACATCCTAAAGGAACCATCTTACCTGCAACCCCAGAAATATACACAGATACCAGGGAGGAACGTCTTCTATGGTGTAAATCATGTCTGATCTCTGGGGGTCCAGACTGCCAGTGCTATCCAGGGTCTCCGCGAGAGAGCTCTGTGGGCAAGAGGAAGAAAAGGAGGCACTTAGTAAACGCAAGGACTAATATTAACTCAGCTCAGTATGGGCCACTGTCACTGAAAAACAACTTTATCAAGTGGCCACCTCCATCCTATAATTTTGAGCCTTGGCTATCCTGATGCAAGGTTCAAGTACACTCACTCTGTATTTGAGCACAGAGAATGATTAAGCAAATGTAGTAAAATGTTAATATTTAGGGAATCTGTGCTTGCATGGAAAGTGGTGTGGAATATAGATACCAGGTTGCCAACCACAGTTACACAGAGTACATAAATAATGGAAGGGTCAGTTTTTAAAATTCCATAATACATTTTTGGACTATTTACTGTTAAACAAGCCTGTTCAAGAGAACTTCAATTTTAAAAAACAGCTGGTACCTTAGTAAAAGACAGAATCTGTAGGGAACAAGTCGGAAAAGGTCTTAAACTTAAAAAAAAACAAAAACAAAAATAAACAAAAAAACCACCTCAAAATTATAAAAATAAGTTTATTTTAGGGCTGGCTCGTGGCTCACTTGAGAGAATGTGGTGCTGACAACACCAAGGCCATGGGTTCAGATCCTTATATAGGGATGGCCGGTTAGTTTACTTGGGAGAGCGTGGTGCTGACAACACCAAGTCAAGGGTCAAGATCCCCTTACTAGTCATCTTTAAAAAAAAAAAAAAAAAAAAAGTTTATTTTATCTTATAGAAAATAAACCATCTTTGTGATACTTGCAACTATGCAGTTGAAACAACTGGCAGCAAAAGACTCCACTGGTGAGCAGGGCAGCACATTCACGTGGAGACTTTAATCACTAGTTTACATGTGACTATTTTTCTGTTATGGCAATTACTGCTTCCTAAGAGCCTTGTGCTATTTTACACTCTGTTATTTACTCCTCATAATGGTCCTGGGAAGTTACAAGGTGCTAGGATCTCACTTTGTGGATGAGGAGCTAGAGACTCTGAGAAGGTGTGTGGGTTGCTCGGGAGCTGCATACCGACAGGCTGCCCCCGAAGGCCACATTTGCCAACATGCTACACGGCCTCTCACAAAGAAACAGAGTTGCTTCCTAATAATTACCAGAAACAACTGATTTTCTGAAATTGTGATTAATAATGATTTTCAGTACCACTGCAATCATCTCAAACACTTCTGTAAACAAATTTTGTGAGGAATCTGTAGAACAACAGAATACTGATATTTCAGTGGGACCATCTAGGCTATTGACTTGATTATTTCATTTATGTTTCAAATACCCTCCTACGAAGCTCAATTCCCTCAACATCCCTAATTTAAGAATGCCAGTGATGCTGAGGTCAATGCTATGAACGTACTGGGCCTGGGTCACAATGCATCATCCACTCAGGATTCACGATGAGGCCTTACCATGCTTCTGATGCTTTCAGGAATAAATCTCCTTGGGCAAATTCTAAGATGGGTACCTTGTAGCTAATAACTATTTTTTACCACAGGGGGTCAAAAATAGTAACATATGCCAGAAAAGTCAAGTTTTTGATAAAATAAGTAAATGTATTATAATAAAATGTTAACCATAATTAGGAAAGCAAACATGAATATAGAGAACACATAGGACAGCATCACTGGCCCTTGGTTCTCTCATCTCTCCTTCAACCTCCCATTCTTATTTCCTACGAGAAAGAACCTTTCAGTGCCATCTGAAAAGCAAGATCCCAAAGGGCAGCATCCTCTGGTATGAAGTTTTTGTTGCACAGATTCAAGATAGCAGGAGACCTAAATATTTCATTTCCTTCGTCTTTCAAACAAGGATATCAATAGCACATTTTTAACAGGGTTCTTATGAGATATGATGGGATGGGCTGCCTAAAAAAGCATCCAGTTGAGAGTCTGGCCTATCTATTAGCCCTATTCAATCCATGGTAGCTCTTCTCACTAGCATTATTTCATAAAACAAGAAAAATAGCCAGTAAAATATGAAGACACTCTATCTCACTAGATAACAAAAAATTTTCACCCCAAACAGGAAAATAAATGTCCAGCATAAATGTGCTAGATGCTTTTCCTGCAAACAGATCACTACCATCAGTAAAAGGTGCAGCTATGGAGGTTAAAAAGTCCCAATGTGTTAATGCCCCTTACTATTCATTTCAAAAGAGAGCCATCATTTCCTGGACAATGGAAGAGGAAGTCCAAAAACAGGACAGCCTGGGATTACCACACACAGAATCGGGTGTGGCCCTAAATCCATGAAGGGTGTTCTGCTACAAGATGTGCCACATGAATGTTGAGATCCCCCGGTGTGGGATGCCACACAAATGCTGAGATCCCCCGGTATGGGACATGGCCCAGCTGCAGACTGCAGGCCCATGTCCCCACACAAACCACTGCTGCTGTGATCTCCACGCTCTGAGCATCAGCTCAGAACCTACCACTCCTGGATTTTCAATACCATGCCTGAATCTACTTGAATTTACCTCCATAAAACTTATAATAGCTCAAGAAGCAGGAAAATAATAGCAAATTGGCCAACATGGCCAAAATTTCCACCCCCCAGAATTTCAATATAATTTCCTTATTCTTTATCATTGTGGTGATTATGTTGTAAATTTACTGCACTAATTCCCAGGTGGGGTATTTACAAGAGTACTTCAAAAAGCTTGTGGAAAAATGGAATTAAAAGATAATACAAATCCTTCCATGGACTTTTTGAAGACCCCTCGTATTTGTATGTGTCAACTTTTTAGTGCTTTGTTAATAGAATATACAGTATACATGATCAACGGTATAATACAGTAATTCTAGATTAGAATATCTCATTATATAAGTTGTTTAAATTAGTAAATTTTCACAGTAAAAATAAAATGTTTTAAAAAGCCTATCAAATAAAACTCAAATGAAACTGAAAAGTCTTAGAGCTGTGATGCAATCTGGAAATGCCACATTATCAAACTTTCCATATGTGTTAGGCACAGCGCAGACACAAAGAAAAACAGGAATCAAGGTATCTAGACTCCCTTTGGGCAGCTCTCTCTTAGCTGCTATAACTACGGTCACAGAGACTGACCCTTTAAGGAGATGGGATGAGACCAGAAAAAAAGACTCTTCCTGCCTTACTGTGTGATTTCCATTGCTTTAGTCCAAGAGCTTCATCAAAGGCATTTTCACAATGTACACAGACTACCTGCTGGTTTTTCTTATTTTTTACTTTCTGCACATGTAATATGTAACAGGTACAATGCTAATAACTTTATACATATTATTTCATTCAGTCTTCACAACAGCCCTAACACAGATGCTGATGTTTCTCTTCCCATTTCAGAGATGAGGAAACTGAGGCCCAGAAAGCTTCAGTAATTCCCTCAGGGTCTGAGTCACATTTGAATCCAGACCTAACTTCAGATCCCAGGCTCTTCCCTCTGGCATCTTGGCTGAGGATTTTAAAAACATCTAGATAATGACCCCTTGTAAGGTTCTCACCATAACTACCATTTAGACAATTAAAAACTAGTAACTTCTACTCCTCGTGACTCCTCCTATGTCCATTATAAAGAGAACACTCCCACACGAGACACACCCCCTCAGGAGGGTAGAGACCAAGCCCTAGATGAAGGACATGTGTCTCTGCACAGGACACAGGGCAGCAGTGACGTGTGAGTGGATGTGGGTAAGGTAAGGGTACCTTTTCCGCGATGCCATTTTCTGTGGTATAGATGGCCATGAGTTCAGTGTCTTCATTGTCCTGTTCACCACTGGATGTAGCACCTCCGTTTATCACCACCTGAAGGGAAACACTCCATTTAGAGGCTGTGTAAGTGTACACTACTCTGTTGTGTAGAAATACCTTTTCCCCCAAAAAAGCCTTTTGCAATTCTCATGAGAGCCAAAACCTGTGTATTTTTCACCTATGAAAGTGGAGGAAATCAGGCCATTGAAAAATTGCATTTCTCGTTCAAAAGCATACAGATTATAACCCAAGTCTTAGGCTGGTTTTCAAGTATGCCAGAGATCTCAATTAACAGTGCATATTCTTACAGGGCAGAATTTTCTCATATTATTCCAAATAAAGATCTGCTTATAAAACTATTTCTCAACTATGCCATAGCTTTTTACACAAGCCAACTGGGTCTGTAGCTGGTTTGCCTATAAAACTAGCTCCTGGCTCCACATTCCAGCCAGGTTCAGGTTCACAACATAACACTCTTAACTTACTATGAGAACCAATGCTCCAACTCGTATCACAGCAGCACTCAACTCACTGAGAAGCTAAGAGGGACACACACTCAGGATGAACTCTCTTACAACAACGTTTAGTTATGAAATATTGCTGGGAAGAGATCTCCTCACCTATCAGAGAAACCCAGTTCAGATTTAACATCCCAGGCTACCTAACCTTCACCTGCATTCATCTCAGGTTGCTGCAGGGAATGAGTTTCCTTTTAGGGTGATGAAAATGTTTTGGCACTAGGTGGTGGTGGATGCACAACATTGTGAATGCGTTAAATCTCACTGAATTGTTCACGTTGAAATGGTTAACTTTATGTTATACGAACTTCACCTCAATAATTTTTTTTTTTAAAAATCTGTATACATGTCACCAAAGAGGACAGACTTTGGAAGGAGTTAGCAAGTCTCACTGCTTCCTTTACTTACTCTATATACATACATACACACACACCTTAAATAAATACTATAAAAAGCAGACCCTCCATAGCCTAGAAAAAGGCTCACATATTCACTCAACAAATCCTAACTGTGCCCTAGACAATGAGGGTGCAGTCTTGCCACTTCTTAAGAGCTCCATTCAGAGGGGGTGCTACAAGGATCCACAAAGGGATACTGAGCACAGGAGAGCCATGATCTGATATGTGCCTTGGACAACCACTCTGACTGGAGCTAGGTGGAGTAAAGTGATGAGGACAGGAGCAGAGACAGGCAGACCCTTCAGGACGAGAGAGAACAATGGCTTGGGCCACAGTATTAACAGTGGTCTGGGAAAGGTAGTCTAGTTGGGGAGCTCCAGTGCTGCCCAACTCTGAGGGCAAGTTCAGGGGGAGATACTACCACAGTACAATGAGCAACAACCAACCCTGGGCCAGAGGCTGGAGGCAGAGAGAGGGGTAAAGTATCCAGGCCACTGTCCAGCTTTTCTCACCTGGGCGGCTGGGTGGATGGAGATACCAGTCCCAACGAGACTGGTGTAGGGAGAGATAGAGTGTTGATAAGCCAAAATATGCCTGACACATAGAAAATATCCCAGAAGGAAAGTTTTACCTTCCCAGGCTAGTCCAGGAAGTTTATTTAACTATAAACGTTATTGACCTAAATAATCTACGACTTCTAATGTATTTGCATAGTTTCCCTTGGGATCTCAGAGCCCACTTTCCACCCTGTCAATCTCACGTTGCAGAGCTGGGATGCAGCCAACCCACCTCCCCTCTCCCATGCCACCCTCATCCCCAAAAGGAGGGAAACATGGAGGGGCCCTTTTCCCCATGGCCCTCACGCTCCACCAGAGCTCCAGTTGGGAATGGGAACAAACTTGGAAAGCAGGAGGTTTTGGAGCAATGGGGAGATGAAACAGATTCTTACTGAAGGGAGAAAGGGACTTGGCAGCCAAGGAGGTGGGGACACTCATGGGGGGACTGCTGTTGACTGACTGGCTCATTTCTGATGGCTTATGTGCAGGGAGCTGCCTAAACAGCGCTTAAAGATGAAGAGTTCTATTCAAAATATTAGCCTATTTTACTAGTATTTTTTCTTTTGGTTTATTTAATTAGCCATTTAATGATCTACTTCTTAAAAAAATACAAAATTTAATTTTAAAAAGTCACATGTTAGAAATCAGTTCTTCATGAAAGGCACTGAAAAACTTTTAAGGGAAAAGTATAAAAATGATGGTATCAAAGCTTCACATTTTTGAACCTCTAAATATTATTTTAACTGAGAAATAAAACATCTTGGAAAGCTTTCTAAATCAATAAATTCTGATTTTCTTTTGTGTTATTAACAGCATTACAGATAACAGAGAGGAATCTTGGCATCTTTCATCTCAGGAAATTGATAAAGTTTTTATTAAAAATATCAGATTATAATCTCTTTGGAAACAGAATGCCCTTTCTCTCTGAAAAACTATTTGAAACCAAACTGTGGCTTTAGATTTTGTCTAACACTAATATTGTACAGGCTGGCCGGTTAGTTCAGTTTGTTAAGAGCATGGTGTTATGACACCAAAGTCAAGGATTCGGATCCCTGTACTGGCCAGACACAAAAAAACAAAGCAAACAAACAAAAAACTGATATTGTACAATCAGTCACTCAATCAGCTATGAAAACAGGTTTCTCTGCCTAAATTTGTCTGGTTGATTTTGTTTGTTTCCAATATGCATGGCTAGTTTGACTTTGGCTGTTGAGTGTGTCTGTTGCTCAATAAATACAATGTCCTTTTTTGCTCAAGTGTTTTATTTCTACTAAGCTAAGAGGATGATGTTAGTATTTGTTTTTAAACAATTCTCCTGAGATATTCGGAGGTATAGGAAGCAGGAGTGGCAGAAGTCACAGCCCAGGGGTGTGGTGCTGAGGATCAGTCTTACAACAATGCCAGGTTTGAAGTGACAGCTGAGGGCACCTATGTTATACAGAAGCGACAGTGAGCCAGCTGCTTACTAGCACCTGTGTGGTAGACGGCACAGGCACCTGGGAAATCCTGAACCTCTGTGGAGTGCTCAGACCCTGACTCCTCACCGCTTCAGGATCTGGTATAATTCACCCATCACTATAATGTGTCTGTGCGGCAGCTAAGTAAACCATTTTATAGTAACGCACTTTCTGGGTAGTAAAATAATAAAGTTCTCAAATTAACTCCTTTCTATTCTTTTAAAAGGTAACACATATTATTCTTTACTTCCCCCAACATACACACACAAGATTATATCCTCTGGTATGCAAATCTACTCTACAATTAAAATGTGTTTTGAATAAGGAATAAAGATATCAAAATTAGTGTTTCCCAACCTTTATTCCAAGCTCCTTTGTAATGAACATAAAAATCTCCCACCTATCGTCACTATTATTGGAAATTCAAAAATTAACTGCCATGAATAAATCAAAGTGAGCTTGTCAATCTTCGATTGTGACATGCCAAAAGATGTAGCTGAAAAATGTAACTAACACTAGCTACCTTGAAGCTGGCTGATGTAGCACAGCCTCTATTTCTGCTTTCATAGCCTCTCCAAGTAGGATGGCACCTGTGACACCCCTGGTGGCCACATGCAAGCAAAACCATCTGGGGCAGCCAATGCCACAGGCAAAAGCACACAATGACCCTGGAAAGCTCAGCCTCCTTCACTTGCTCGGCCCAGCCCTGGTCTTCCTAGGGCGCTTTCTCCAAAGCAGCCAGAAAAGAGGGGGGGGAGAGAGGGGGAGAGGGAGGGGGAAAGGGGGGGAGAGGGAGGGAGGGAGGGAAGGAGGGAAGGAAGGAAGGAAGGAAGGAAGGAAGGAAGGAAGGAAGGAAGGAAGGAAGGAAGGAAGGAAGGAAGGAAGGAAGGAAGGAAGGAAGGAAGGAAGGAAGGAAGGAAGGAAGGAAGGAAGGAAGGAAGGAAGGAAGGAAGGAAGGAAGGAAGGAAGGAAGGAAGGAAGGAAGGAAGGAAGGAAGGAAGGAAGGAAGGAAGGAAGGAAGGAAGGAAGGAAGGAAGGAAGGAAGGAAGGAAGGAAGGAAGGAAGGAAGGAAGGAAGGAAGGAAGGAAGGAAGGAAGGAAGGAAGGAAGGAAGGAAGGAAGGAAGGAAGGAAGGAAGGAAGGAAGGAAGGAAGGAAGGAAGGAAGGAAGGAAGGAAGGAAGGAAGGAAGGAAGGAAGGAAGGAAGGAAGGAAGGAAGGAAGGAAGGAAGGAAGGAAGGAAGGAAGGAAGGAAGGAAGGAAGGAAGGAAGGAAGGAGGAAGCAGCCAGAGAGATCCTTTTAAAACTAGGCAGAGCCCGTCACACCTCTGTCCAAAACCGTATGTAATCTCTAGGTTACACCACCTCGCTGCTATCAGCCACATCAGGCATCCTCCTGCCTCAGGGCCTTTACACTTGCTGCTCTGCACTGTCATGACAGCTCCCCTTCAACTCCTCCAGGCCTTTACAGAAATGCTATCTTCTCGGTGAGGCCTTTCCTGATCACCTGAACTTCAACACCCTGTCCTGCTTCCCTATTTTTTTTCCTTTGTAATTATTAATATACAACAGCCACACACTTGACTTATTTCTATCAGGTGCTGCCTCCACTACCAGAAGGGATCTCCATGAGGTCAGAGATTTTTGTCTGTCTATTCTCTTATGTTCCCCTAGAACCTGTGGGGGGCATTCAATTAATATTAATGACCTGCAGGTCCTGTAAGATCCCTGTCTGACCTCACATGATATTCCTCACTATCCCCCTTTCCTGATTTATTTTTCTTCACAGAATTGGTCACTGGCTGCCACACGATTGACGCATTTGCTTACTTGTTTATTGTCTGTCTCTGCCCACCACCAATAAAAGGCTAATTCTACAAGAGCAGGAACCTCGGCTTGTTCCATGGCTGTGTTCCCATAGCCTCATATGAAGCAGGCTCCCAATAAACATCTGCTGACCAAAAGAATTCCTTTCCTTCCTACTTTTCGAGTCAGTTCACAATTGATTCTCACCTGGACTGCCCTAAACACCTTAACTTGCCTTCCTGTCTCCAGACCCTCCCTGCCCCTGTACCCACCGCTGAAATTCTCTACTCCTAAACAGGAGTAATTTTGCTAATGCCCTTCCTCCACCCCCACTGCCCACCCCCACTCCGCTGTATTCTACTTATATTAAACTTGTGCCCAGGGCTGAGCCCGTGGCGCACTCGGTAGCGTGCTGCGCTAGCAGCGCGGCGACGCTCCCGCCGCGGGTTTGGATCCTATATAGGAATGACCGGTGCACTCCCTGGCTGAGCGCCGGTCACGGAAAAAAATAAATAAATAAAAATAAATAAATAAATAAAATAAAATAAAATAAATAAATAAACTTGTGCACAGAGCGGGACACGCTATGCTGTTCCCTGGCTAAAAGGCTCTCAGTCTCCCTCCTCTTGACCTGCAACACCTAGACATTTTTCAGGACTTTGATGTCATCTCCCCGGGAGGCTTCATCTGACTGGCCAGGTCTACCCTACAACATGGTGGGGCAAGGGTCCCGTGTGGGCCCTCTCTCAGCACCCCATGATGAATTCAAACCCAAACACTTAAAGTTGGTTTGCCAACGTGCCCAGACTCCCCGACTGGACTGTAAGCAGCTGGTTAGGGGCCTGTGTGTGCTGACCCTGTTGTGGGCCCTCACATATTTAATCAAAGCAAGAATGTATACCTATGGGTTCTTCTTACCATTACTTGGTTCTAAAGAATACACTAAGGGACGGTGAGACAAGTTATAAACTTTTATCAGCACTCAGGGGCATTCTTTAATAAGACCAACTAATAAAGCTACTCCTCAGTCCAAACCCCAAATATCTACAGGCAGAATGATCGACTTTTGCCACCCCAAAGAGGAGGCCCAAATATTCTCACAGAGGCTGTTAAGAGCAGTAGAAGAAATAAAAACTTATGGAATCTTAGAAACTTTCCCCAGCTCTGAATGACATGCTGAAACAACAGGCTGGATTACAAATGTGTGCATGCCAGTAGGAAGTGCAGGCTATTAACTTGGTTTTCAGGTTCAAATGATACCAGAGCTACCGACACAGGAGAACTGTGGAGCAAACACCCAATTTTTTTCTGGCTGTTCTTCCCAGCTGTACTTCCGAGCCAATGTCCTTAAGGAACGGTAGTTCTTCAAGACTTTTTCCTGTTTTTTCTGGTTCCAATTTCTTATCACAGTGCATTCACCACTACTGCACATTTCCTACTGCCTTTAAAAACACACAAATTTGCCTAACAAGATTCCTGTGGGATAAGCAGATCTGTTGTTATGTTCTCCCTATTTAACATCTATCTGGTCATACGGTCTAATTTCCATGAATCCTGGGGCTTTGTATGTCTCTTGTTCTTACTGATACCTAGTCAATGTTCTCCTTCTATATATGGATTTATTCTTTCTCTTTTCAAATTATTGTTGAGGATGTTTTGTTTTCTTTAAAGAAATTCTGATTCCCTTCTATAAGTTTAAAAATTAGCACTTATTTTAGGAAACAGTTATCTAATATAGGATGCCTAAGAGAATCTCTAATGGTGAGATCCTCAACAACCACACCCTCAGCAACACATTCTACCAGACCCTCCCCAAGCTTGTTCTGAGGAGTGGTCAGCTTTGGTTCCTGCTGCCCAACTTCCTAGCACTTCAGCATACCTGTGTATGCTGAACATCTTAACAGCTGATGCCTGGGGCCCAGCTGCAGACTCCAGAGCAAAGAAATAAAAGCCTGCATTTGAGTCTTGCAAGGTCCTGACCAGCAAGCAAAGGGATGGGCTGACCATGAGCCACGGGTGGCTATGGAGCATTTAACTAGAGCAACTGAGAAAGTGACTTGTGGATTTTATTTAATTTTAATTAATTTAAAATTAAATAGCCACATGTGGCTAGCAGCTATTGTGTCAGACAGCACAGATCTAGAGAAAAAGACAAAACACAGAGCTGCTATGCTGCTCACTCTTCAGTGAGGCACGAGCAGGCAGTGATGTCCTGGCATGATCCTGCAAATCACTCATGTGTGGGCCTGTCCAGCAGTAGGACCCCTCGCCTTCTTTTCCTGTCCTCTCCCGAGGCCACCTAGCCACTCACATAAGCCTCTGCAGTGAGTCTTTACAGCACTTCTGCTCTCACTCTCTGTGCTCCAGGTCCCAACCCCAATGCCTGCAGGCTACAGGAGTATATCAGTACTTCAAATCCATCATCTTCCATCTTCCCCCCACTTATGAATTTTCCTAGAGCCCATGCTTTCTGAAAAGGCACCATCTGCCCAACTAGGCTCCTATGCATAAAATCTTGGTGGGCATCCTGACCTTGCCCCTCTCTTGGCCCTCAGAATCTCCTCGGAATCTCTTCTGTCAGCCTCACCTCCCCTCTTACTGTCCCCACGTAAGTTCAGGTCTGTGATGCCTCTCAGAACCTCCACTCTTCCTTTCCTAACCTGTCCCCACTCAAACAAGTCACCCAAAAGAGTCCAGTGGGCTCCCTTAGCACCCTACAGGAACATGGTAAACCTACTGTGGCACTTGCTCTACTGCGCTGGATTTGCCCACTCACCGCTCGGGTTCACTTAGTAATGGAAGGCAGAGAGCAAGTTGCAAGGTCTTATGCACAGATACAAGCCACCTCTTATACAGTATGTGTTCAGTATATATTTGCTAGGTAATTATTGCAAAACACACAGTTCTTTCTTCTACTAACTGTGTCCTACCCTAGTTCGATCTCTACAACGTTCCCAAATTTTTCTTCAATATTCCTAAAGCACATCCTATTCAGGTTATTCCCCTGAGCAAAAGCCCCTGGAGAGCTTTTTACTGATAAGCTAGAAACTACTAAACTTCTTAGGCAACCACTCAAGAGCCACGCAGAATCTAGGCTTTCAACCCCGTTCTAAAGCTGCCTGCTCCCCACCTTGCTTCCCTTCTGCCTGACTTGGCGCAGGCTGACCCTTCCTGTGCACTGTCCTTCCCACCACCTCCACACGTCCCAACATGTCTACGTCAGCCGCCACCCCTCAAGAACCCAAGACAGATGAGGGCCCTCTCCTGCCTCTCAGCAACCCCTGCCTCTTCCCCTACCTCTCCTCTCTTTTTATAATAAAATCATTCATATTTTCCATGACAGACATGTTTTAAAGACAGCAAAACTCACCTGTATTTAAAACTGTCCCAAAGACTCTCTTACAAGTACCACTCTATAATCCGTTCAATTCACTGAGTGACCATGTTCTAAGGCCAACAAAAAATAAAACAAAACAAAAATAGCCACCCGAAATCAGTGAGATGCTCACACTTACAAGGCACTGGAGGAAACAGAGACCATCCTCATTTTCACCCGATCATCAACTACAGCAGTTAAATCACCGCCACCCCCAACTCTTTCTAACATCTGTTAAACTTGGTACGATTGACCCACTGCACCTTCCATTAGTGTTGTTTATGGACAGCTCACACCTTGCTTACCTGACTGTAAGCTCCTTGGGGAGAAAAGCTTCTGTGATTCAACTGATATGAGCTTTGTTTAATTAACACATCACTTGAATTAGATGCTTTGGGCAAATCCTTACATTTTACCTTCCACAGAACCACTAGGAGATTTCTGAAGCCACTTTCAGCTCTAATGCTGTCGGACTCTATGAAATCAGTGTCTAGCCCTTGTGGGTTGAAAGATGAACAGACATACACATGCCCCAAGTGCAGACAGGCTAACCCCACACTAATCCCAGAGATCAGACAGCCCCTGTCCTGTCAACAAGCAAGTCATTCAAAATGGTCTTCTATTTTTTTAAGGTTATCTTACATTAGCAATTTCATTACTGATTAAATAAGGGCAGTACAATGTTCATGCTCTTATTATATTACAACCTATCTTCTAACAAAACTTTCCACACCCCCAAATTCCATCACACCAACTATTTCTTTATAAACTTTCTTTGATAAGCTTTTGTTTCCATGTGTTCCTTCTTTTACTTCACCCTCTCCTTTTTTATAGGCTTTGAGAGAGTTCAGATTAAAACCTTTCTTAGCATCCCTTGTTCAAGGTCATCCTGATGGCTTCTGTGCTAATCCTTCACAGTCCTGCCCCCTGGCATTTCTCTCTGCTCCCAGATCAATCCCCTCATTCCAAAGCTAGTACTCCTTGCTACAGTTCAATTCAGCAACTTATTTTCTTCCCATTTTTTATGTTTCCTTTTATTAGCCCTAGACTGGGATAAAAATTCTGTAACATCCTTAACTAAAGTGCTCTAGTGTTAAATCAACTTTATAATTACATTATATTTATATCCGGCAATGGATTATGTCCACATTCCTAGCTCCCATAGGATGGATCTGGAAATTAATGCTTTGAGGAATACTCCTTTTTCCCAATCCCACCCCTAAAATATGTCAGTGATAGAGGGCAAAATAGGCATGCTTAAATAGACAAACATTTCCATACATAAGAAACATTAAGCAATAAATGGGACTGACGCTGGGACCTGCTGGGCTCTGAGCCTAGAAGCCCTTAGCCAGGCAGCCCCAGGCTCCAGCAGGGGGAACGGGAACTGAGGGGCTTCACACAGGTTCACCGGGGCCAGGCAGGTCTCCTCTCCCCACTCCTTCATGTCATGGTCAGCACCACTGGGGGAGAATGAGGTCTCCACTGTAAGGTCTGGTTCTGGACTAGATTCAAGACAGGAAAATGCAAAATCACAGAAACGGAGAGAAAGAGAGAGGGAAGAAAATCGTAAAACATTCCAAATGAAAAGAGAATACTGAAGAGAGACTTTAAGATAAACATGTAAGGGTTCTCAAATGATTTAAATGAAAAAAACATTTTAAAACATACACATAATGAGAGACCCCTGGAGTAGGCGGTCAATTGGTTTGGAGACCCTCCCAAGGAACAGCGAGACCACGGGTTCGGATGCAATCAGCAAGAGGTTTATTTGAACACACGGGTACCCGGGCGACACAGTCTTTCGGAAGACTGGCGCGCCGGGTGGAGTTTCTGGGCTTGTTTTGTAGCAAAAAGCGCGGGTACAGAAGCAAGAAGCAAGGTAATTGGTTAGTTCAAATCAAGCCAGGGGTGGACTCTGGTCAAGTGGGAGTCCTTGAAACAGTTGAGGGGCACTCTTGAAACTTTAACTGACTTATCTACTTCTGGGAACTATCCGCCCTTGGCTCCGGGCTGGGGCCCAGGTGCATAACTGCAGATATCTCAGACCTGCCCTCTTGGCTGTACTTTCCCTATACCCTTGTAAAAAGCACTTCCTTCATTCCCCCATTTCTCTTGTGGATCGCTCTAATCTTAGAGCGGAATTAAAAGTCATCTTCGCCATTTAAGTTTTGGTATTTTTGCCTAAGGACCAGAATCTTAACTGCACTTACCCTATCATTGATGAATTGGACTAGTCTATTGATGACGCAGGGCCCAAGGGTGAACAACAGAAGGAGGAGTAATAGGGGCCCGGCGATGGTTGACAGTAGGGTGGTCAACCAAGGGGAGTTATTGAACCACCCTTCATACCAATTTTGGTTTTGTTTGTGTTCTAACTGTCTTTTATCTAGCCTTTCTTTGAGCTTGTTCATGGAGTCCCGCACTACACCTGAGTGATCCGCATAAAAACAGCACTGTTCTTTTAGGGCTGCGCAGAGGCCTCCTTCTTTTAGGAACAATAGGTCAAGGCCTCTCCTATTTTGGAGCACTACCTCAGACAAGGAGGTTAGTGAGGCTTCTAGCTTGCTGACTGAGTCTTGGAGGGCCCGGAGGTCGGTATCTATAGCGGTCTGGAGGCTGGTCAGTCCTTGCTGGAGGTCTAGGGGCCCTTTGACTAAGGCGGCTGTCCCAGTACCCATCCCTGCTGCGATCCCTAATCCCAGTAAAACAGCCAGGGTAAGTGAGACGGGCTCTCTTTTTACCCTGGGGTGAGGATTGTCATAGGCCTGCAACAAGGTTTCTCCAGGATGGTAGTAGATGCGAGGGATCAGCTGAACCTGGGTACAGAAATCTTTAGACTGATTAAAGACTGAGGTAGAGAGGCAGGGGGTTAGGCCGGTGTTGCATGCCCACCAGCTATGATTGGAGGGGAGCAGGTATTGATTGTTCCCGGTGGAATTGATGGAATGGGTCTGGTTGCAAAGACGCTGATGGGTCGGGGGTACTTTTCCTACGCACAACCCGCTTCCGGAGACTTCAGTGAGGGTGAGCTTTCCTTGGGCCCCCCATCGACACTGGGAGTAGTTGGAGGTATAGATGGGTTCCCCCGGAAAGGCTGCCCCCTCATAATAAGGGGGGCCCATTGCCAGACAGAGCCAGCAAGACTCTGTGGCGTTAGGGTTGGTATTGTTTAGGGCTAGGAAAGCCCCTTGTATAAGGCCAAAGAGTCTGTCACCCGTGGTAGGGAGCGGGGTAGATAGGGTGTCATTTTGCTTTCGTCCCGCGGCGGCAGAGTTATTGGCCGCTGGGGCTAGGGTGTCAGACGGCGCTTTTACAGGAGGTCCTTGCTCCGTAAGGACGGAGTCGGGGCCTATGGCTACAGTTGGCAAGCTGGCGGCCACCAGACGAATAGTCAATTGCACGCCTGGATGCCCGGTCTTATAGAGCCTTAGACCCCAGGTCCTTCCCTGCATCCAATCCCTGGAGCTCTGCCCTCTTTCTGTAAAGCTTATCTGGAGGGGGTTACACCAGCCGGAGCTGTTACAGTCCCCGTTCCCCGAAGTCTGGTTCCGCACTACAGTTATGAGATCTGAAGACCCAGATAGCCAATAACCAGTCCCCGTGGTCTCACATCCCCATTCTTTACAGTACAGGGACTCTAGCCCCCCGCATGTTCTAGCTTTTGAGAGGTCCCGGCCATCCCGGGGACACACGTAGAAGGAGGATCCTGCCATCCTGTTCCTAGCTCGCGGGTAGCTGCACCCTGGAGCTCCCCAAGTGACCTGGTAGTAAGAATTTTCATAGTTTGAGTCAGGAGGCCTGACTCTTTTAGAGGCCGATGCATCAATTTCTGGAATATCCCAAGTCTCGAGACCCGCCGCCAGGGCACATATATCAGGGGTGAGGGGGGGCCACCAAGTCCAAAGGGGGTGGACTTCTGTCTTGGACCAGACAACCTTTCCAGTTTGGGACAGTACCTGCCAGGTGAGGGACGTGGGCTGGTTGGGGTTATTACTTGGTAGGCTTGTTCTGCCGCCGCCGAATGCGCAGCTTAAGAGGATTATCAGTCCTTTCCAGCTCCCAGGATTCATCTGGTATGGAGGGTGGCGCAGGCTTGAGGTGAGAAGCATGGACCCAGGCCGCAATACCGTCCACTTTTACCGCTGTTGGTGTGGTCAGCAGCACCAGGTACGGGCCTTTCCACCGAGGCTCAAGGCTGCCGGTCCGATGGCGCCTAACAAGCACTTGGTCTCCGACCTGGAACGGATGAGGGATGGCCACGGCGCCTGGCTCGTATACCTCCTTGATCTGGTCCCAGATCTGGGTTTTTACAACTTCTAAAGCCTTTAAATGAGTGAATAAGACAGGAAAGAAATTATCATCAGGACCCAACGTCTCTCCAAACCCAAGTATAGGGGGCGGTCCCCCATAGAGAATTTCATAGGGAGTTAGACCAAACCGGCCAGGGGTGTTCCTGGCTCTGAGCAGCGCTAAAGGAAGGAGAGCCACCCAATCTTTTCCACCGGTCTCTAAGGCTAATTTAGTCAAGGTCTCTTTGATTGTCCTGTTCATTCTTTCTACCTGTCCTGAGCTCTGGGGTCTATACGCACAATGTAATTTCCATTGTATCCCCAGTTGAGTGGCCAGTCCCTGACTTACCTGAGCAACAAAGGCTGGGCCGTTATCTGACCCGAGTACCTTAGGGATCCCGAAGCGGGGTAGGATTTCTTCTAATATCTTTTTGCAGACGGTCAGGGCCGTTTCAGTCTTGGTAGGAAAAGCTTCTACCCATCCAGAGAAAGTATCTATAAATACCAGCAGATACCTGTTTCCATACCGACCAGGCTTTATCTCTGTGAAGTCTACTTCCCAGTATACGCCGGGTCGATCTCCTCGTTGTCTTTTTCCGGTCTCTCGGTAGGTTGCGACCGCATTAGTCATGGCACAAGCTTGACACTGACTGGCGACTTCGCGAACTGCAGACGAGAGGTTTGGGATGAGGAGGCTGGTGCGATTTATCAATTGGAGAAGTTTTGCTGGTCCCAAGTGCGTCAGCCGGTGTAGCCGTTGAATGAATTCTTTTCCTTGGTCAGGGGTGAGTTCTCCTAGCTTGGCCTTTGTCTGGGCGGGTTCGATTGGCTCTTGAGGTTTGGTAGTTTCTGCCAGCACTCTGGTCGACAGGGCGGCTTGTTTTGCAGCCTCATCGGCCCTCCGGTTTCCGGTGGCTACAGGGTCGCTTCCCTTCTGGTGGCCGGGGCAGTGGATAATAGCGACCTGTTTGGGGAGGTGGATGGCCTCTAGCAGGGCCAAAATTTCTTCTTTGTTTTTAATGTCTTTTCCAGCCGAAGTGAGCAGCCCCCTTTGTTTATATATTGCCCCATGAACATGAGCAGTGGCGAAAGCGTACCTGCTGTCTGTATAGATGTTGATGTTTTTTCCTTCAGCCAGGCGCAACGCCTGGGTCAAAGCCACCAGTTCGGCCCTTTGAGCTGACGTACCTTCCGGCAAGCTGCTCGCCCACACCGTCCGCTGGCCATCTACGATGGCGGCCCCTGCCCGCCGTCTACCTTCCACAATAAAACTACTACCGTCCGTATACCAGGTTGGCACCCCAGGCAATGGCTGATCCTTGAGGTCCTGGCGAGTCCCAGTTTCTTCGGCGAGGATCTCGGAACACCTGTGCACTGGGGTGGCTTCCGGTTCGGCTGGTAGTAGAGTAGCTGGGTTTAGGATGGCAGGGGGAGCGAATGTTACCTTTTCATTCAGTAGTAAGCTCTGGTAATGAGTCATCCTAGCGTTGGTCATCCATCGGTCGGGGGGCTGCCGCACGATGCTTTCGAGGCTATGGGAAGCAATCACAGTCACGTTTTGCCCCAGAGTCAGTTTATCAGCGTCTTTGAGAAGGAGCGCAACGGCTGCAACCGCTTTCAGGCAGGTTGGCCACCCGCTGGCCACCGGATCTAGTTTTTTTGATAGATAGGCTACCGGCCGCCGCCAGGGCCCTAGAGCCTGAGTGAGCACTCCCCGGGCTACGCCGGCTCTTTCATCTACATATAGAGTGAATGGTTTGGTGAGATCCGGGAGGGCCAGAGCAGGGGCTGACAGCAAGGCTTTTTTTATGTAATCAAGAGCCCTCTGATGTTCCTCAGTCCAAATAAAAGAGTTGCCCTCTTTTGTCAAGGGGTACAAGGGTGCAGCTAGGGTGGCGAACCCAGGGATCCAAAGCCTGCAGAATCCAGCAGTACCCAAGAACTCACGAACCTGTCTAGGGGTCGTGGGGGTAGGAATTTTCATAACAGTAGCCTTTCGAGCCGGGGTCAGCCACCTTTTTCCCTCTTTGAGCAGATACCCCAGATAGGTGACCTCTCTCTGGCAGAGCTGGGCCTTTTTAGCTGATACCCGATATCCCAACCTACTTAACTCTTGTAGGAGTTTTTGTGTCCCTTCTTTGCAGTCCTTGTATGTGGGGGCCGCCACCAGGAGGTCGTCCACATATTGGAGTAATATTACCTGGGAGTTGAGGGCCCTAAAGGGAGCCAAATCCCGGTGGAGGGCTTCGTCGAAGATGGTGGGAGAGTTCTTAAACCCCTGTGGCAGCCGGGTCCAGGTCAGCTGACCTGTGGTGCCTTTTTCTGGGTCCCTCCACTCAAACGCGAACAACGGCTGGCTGTTGGGATGTAGCCTGAGGCAGAAGAAGGCGTCCTTAAGATCCAGGACTGAATACCAGGTGTGGCTAGGCGGGAGGGAGCTCAGGAGGCTGTAAGGATTTGGGACGGTAGGATGTATATCCTGCACCCTCTTATTAATTTCCCTCAGGTCTTGGACTGGCCGATAGTCATTGGTCCCTGACTTTTTTACAGGCAACAGAGGGGTATTCCAGGGCGACTGACAGGGCACCAGGACTCCTAGGTTTAAGAATCTTTGGATGTGAGGCCTGATGCCTTCTTGGGCCTCCTTGCTCATTGGGTATTGACGAACAGTCACCGGTGAGGCACCTGATTTTAGTTCTACTATTACTGGTGGGACTTGTTTGGCCAGTCCCATGCCTGCTTTCTCGGCCCATACAGAGGGAAAAAGCTGGAGCCAGGACGGATCAATAGAGGAGGGAACTGGTCTTTCATGTAGCCGGTATTCTTCTTCTAAGCTTAGGACCAGGCACATAGTAGGGCGATCATCCCACGTTACTTGTGGACCCTCAGCCGAGAACTGGATCTGGGCTTTTAGTTTGGTTAGGAGGTCCCTGCCTAACAGAGGAGCAGGGCACTCGGGTATGACCAGGAAGGAGTGGGTCACTTGTTTATGTCCAATCTTTAAAAGTCTCTTTGTGGTCCAGGGGTAGATTTTACTGCCTGTTGCCCCTTCCACAACTGTCCGTCTGGACCCTACTTTACCCAGAGGCTGGGTCAATACCGAGTGCTCAGCCCCAGTGTCGACTAGGAACTCGATGGGGGTCCCCTCCACAGTCAGCATTACCCTAGGTTCGGGGAGGGGATCCGAACCCCGACTCCCCTAGTCATCTAGGGACAGAACTTTGGCTTTCCGGATGTTTTTCTTTTGGGGACATTCTCTTGCCCAATGCCCCTTTTCTTTACAGTATGCGCACTGGTCTCTGTCCAGGGGGGGTCTTCTTTCCCTAGGTGTCTGCCTCGCCCGGTTGCTCAGGTTTTCTGCCTTCCTGTCTCTAGACTCTCTTTCACCTACTACTGCGGCCAGAATCCTAGTTAAATTTTTCTCTTGGCGCTTATCGCGTCGTCTTTCCCTTTCTTCTGCCTCCTTTTTTTCTCTGTCTTGTCTCTCTTCTTCTGTCTCTCTCTTATGATACACTTTTTCTGCCTCCCTTACTAAATCTTGTAAGGAATAGTCTTGGAGCCCTTCTAGCCTCTGTAACTTCCTTTTAATATCTGGGGCTGACTGCCCGATGAAGGCCATGGCAACTGCAGCCTGCTGCCCCTCAGAAGAGGGGTCAAACGGAGTATATCTCCTATAGGCCTCGGTTAGACGTTCTAAAAAAACCGAAGGGGGTTCAGCCGGTCCCTGCAAGACCTCTCTTACCTTGGCCAAATTAGTGGGGCGCCGGGCTGCCCCTTTGAGACCTGCCACTAGAGTCCGGCGGTAGACCAGGAGACGCTCCCTACCTGCGGCCGTGTTGTAATCCCACTGGGGCCGATTAAGGGGAAAAGCCTCATTAATGAGGTTCTCGAGCTGAGTAGGGGCCCCGTTGTCCCCGAGGACGTTCTTGCGAGCCTCCAGGAGGATCCTTTCTCGCTCCTCAGTGGTGAATAGAATCTGTAAAAGTTGTTGACAGTCGTCCCAAGTTGGCTGATGGGAAAACATAAGAGATTCAAGGAGCCCTGTGAGTCCTGCTGGGTTCTCAGAGAAAGAAGGATGGTTAGACTTCCAATTATAGAGGTCTGCTGAGGAGAAAGGCCAATATTGTAGAGGGACCAGGCCGTTGGGCTCGGCCGGGGGTCCCACGGCTCGGAGGGGCAAAACCACAGTGGAGTCAGGACCCGAGTCGTCCGCCGGGCTACGGACGCGACGGCTCCTGGTCCTGGCGGCTAGTCCCCCAAGGTCAGAAGTATCGGGCGCCTGGCTCGGCGCCGGTCCGACCGCTTGGGGGGCCAAGGGAGGTGGCAGTGCTGCCGGGTAAGGCGGGGGTTCAGACATAAGGAGTAAATCGTCTGTTGCGGGATAAATGGGGATTGGGGGAGGAGCGGAGGGCCTCCTTGTAAGTGGTCCTCGAGAATTTTCTGGGCCAGAGGCAACAGCGACCTTGACGGAGGGTGGCACCCACGGAGGAGGGCTCTGGGCGAGGTCCAGCCACACCACAATGTATGGGACTTGGTCTGGATGTCCTCCGGTTTCCTGGAAGACAATCTTTTTAACTGCAAAAAGGACAGAGAGATTAAAGGTTCCTTCTGGCGGCCACCCTATGCCGAATGTAGGCCATTCGGAAGAGCAGAGAGTCTGCCATTTTCCTTTTTTGATTTCCACGGATTGGTTATGAGCCCTGGTCTTTACATCTTTCCAGTGATCTAGAGTGAGAGAGAGAGGGGTAGAAGTACCTTGTCCCATTTCATAGACCTCGAAGAGAGGGACAATAAGAGAGACACTTACTACAAATAAGACAAAAAGAAACCAAAAGCGTCGGCGAGACCGAGTTGCGTAAAGGCAGGAAAAGGACTCAGATGGCAGAGCGCGCCTCCCTAGGCGCGACGACGGGATCAAAACGCAATGATCCTCTGCTGGGGGGTCCACCAGGCGTCCCTGGTCCTCCCCTGATCCTGGGACGTCTCCCAGGATTACCGGGTGGTGAGCCCCCGAACACGTCTGTTCGCTACTCACACGTCAACCCGGAACAAACCAAAACCAAAATGTGCGCACCCTGTGGGACAGTCGGAATCACTGAGTTAGACACAGAGACAAGACACAGAGACAAGACACAGAGACAAGACACAGAGCGACTGCTGGCCAGCTTACCTCCCGTTGGTGGGTCGGTGGTCCCTGGGTGGGGGTCTCCGATCCCGGACGAGCCCCCAAATGAGAGACCCCTGGAGTAGGCGGTCAATTGGTTTGGAGACCCTCCCAAGGAACAGCGAGACCACGGGTTCGGATGCAATCAGCAAGAGGTTTATTTGAACACACGGGTACCCGGGCGACACAGTCTTTCGGAAGACTGGCGCGCCGGGTGGAGTTTCTGGGCTTGTTTTGTAGCAAAAAGCGCGGGTACAGAAGCAAGAAGCAAGGTAATTGGTTAGTTCAAATCAAGCCAGGGGTGGACTCTGGTCAAGTGGGAGTCCTTGAAACAGTTGAGGGGCACTCTTGAAACTTTAACTGACTTATCTACTTCTGGGAACTATCCGCCCTTGGCTCCGGGCTGGGGCCCAGGTGCATAACTGCAGATATCTCAGACCTGCCCTCTTGGCTGTACTTTCCCTATACCCTTGTAAAAAGCACTTCCTTCAATAAAAGAAAATAAAAACCAAAAATAGGCAGAAATGAGCCAAATAGATATTTTAGAAGTAAAATTGTTAGAATAAAAATTCAACACAACAGGGCCAGCCCGTGGCTCACTGGCTGAGCGTGGTGCTGACAACACCAAGCCAAGGGTTAAGATCCCCTTACCGGTCATCTTTAAAAAAAAAAAAAAAAATTCAACACAAACACATTACTGTACACAAAGAATTGGTAAACTGGAAAATACTGGGAGGTTTATTCAGAAGGTAGCACCGGAAAAAGATATCCGAAACAGGAGAAAGCACTTAAAGAAAAATGGAGAGACTGAGAGGCACTGGGTGCATGATAAATAGAAGTTCACGCAAGAGCTGAGAGCAAAATAAACCGCTTTTCAGATGTACAAAGGATGCGACAGTAACCATGCACAGATCCTTGGTGTATTTTTAAAGAAAACTAAGAGGGAAGGAGAAAGATGCAGGAAACAACAGGGAGTACAAAAACTGATAACACATGCTGGTGAATTTAAATATCACAATTTGAATGCTAAAATAAGTGAATCTAAAATTCTAAACCATAATGACAAGGCAGGTGGGTGGCTAAGATATGCAAAAATTCTTGTCTCTGAAGTGAAGGAGGGTGAGAGTGAATAATCCACTGGGCTCTAAGGCAAAAAAGAAAAAAAAAAAAAAAGCCACAACAGAGACGAGTCAATACCCACACATGAAACTTTCCTTTTCATTCTTCAAGATGATCTAATTTAAACTTGAACAACTGACTAATGAATAAAGTATATTGTCTCTTGCTTTAGAAAACCTGTGTCAACAATAAGCCTCCATCATTACAAAAAATCCAGCTTCAAAATTTCATTTTACAGGAAAAAAGAAAATAGTAATGCCAGTTGTAAAATCAGTTGAACACCTCTCTGCAAATTAATACAGTAAAAATTAAACTGTAAACACAAGTAGCCAACCAATGTGCTAAAAGATGCCACATTCACGTTTTTCTTACTGAGTAACGCCATGGTGAGGCAAATTCCAGAACCGTGTTTTAAGAAATCCTAGAATAGTATTCTTGCCATTAACCACATTTCCGATATCAACAGAAAAACACCCCAAGGCAAGCTCTCTCTCTAAGGGGCTTTTATTTCTTTTTTAAACCAACACTTTATAGGTAACTTTATACACATAAGTCATAATCCTATATCTGGGAAAAATATCAGAATTGAATTCTGATCATGTGTAATCATCCTTATCTGACTGATACTACTTTTCAGATAAAACTACCTCTATCTTAGCTGCCGCCGCCATAATACCATGCACGAACAATTTGGGTTCCAAATAATGTCATTCATCCGCCCACCTTACAAGATGAGTCTGAAGTTGGGTTACATGTTACTTCATAAGAGCATGTTTTTGCAGATAAAACCAAGACTTCGACATCCTACAGTATACTGTAAGCACTAGGCTAGGTTTAAAACATTCATAGCAATACACAATTTCTTCCTGGAGTTAATCCCATCAGGTGACTCCAGGCTGAGAGCAGGGCTAACCCCCAATGGTTAGCCTAAAAACTATCTCACTTGAAAAGCATTTATTTTTTTTTTTTTTCAAATACCTTAACCTTCACTGAAAACATAAGTATTAAAGCCAATCCATACAGAAACTGTTGATTCCATACAAAAACTTTAGAGTGATTTAAGAAGAAAGGAAGACAGAGAATACTATTACCGGAAGAGTAAAGAAAGCGGGGTGCTTTGCTTCGTCTTCATATTTGCCTTCCGTCGAACTTCCGGCCTCCATTGATTTGGACGTGGTGTTCTTACCAATACCCATCATTAAGACAGCACAAGCAGCTGTACCCAGTCGTGAGACTGGAGTGGCTGGAAGTGAGGGCTTACTCAACAAGGAGCCCAGGGCAGAGTCGGCCCTTCCAGTGTCTGGAGCACCCGATTCTTAGGCAGAGATGAGATCCGCAAACACCATTTCTTAGCACCTAGAGGGAGTGCAGCCAATCGCCTAGAAGCACACAAACAACAAAGGACACATGGTCATCAAGTTTCCTGCACAGAAAAAAGTCATTACAAGTTACACCCAAACATACAAATATATATCTCCTAATTATGCTTTTCAAGTACCCACCCTCTCTTCATTTACAGTCATCCAGATTCTGAATTGCCCCTTGGAGAGTGGGACTACTGAACTATCAAAAATAACACAATCCTAGGGAGAAAAAAATAGTCAAAGTATGTCTCTGACATGCATTATGGTACATATCTTATAACCCAGAACTACTTTACAGAGCTTTCTGCAATGAGAGAAATGTTCTGTATCTGCCCTGTCCAATAGAGTCATCACTAGCCACATATGGCTACTGAGCACTTGAAATGTGGCTAATGCAAATGCATTTTAATTGTATTTAATTTTAATTAATTAAAATTTAAATAGCCACTTGCAGCTAAGCTACTACACTAGACAATGCAAATATAGCCATTTTACCATGACTGGAGGGATATTAAAATAACTGTGAATTCCCTACACGTGCCCAATTAAAGGGAGGGGAACACTCTAAAGCATTAAAAGGAGGTGACAAAGCCAACCTAGAATTAAATGGCCATACAGGAATTCCAGGAAGGCAGCAAGATGAGCTTTAAATGGGCTAGAATGCCACCCAAAAAGAAAAAAGAGAGAGAGAGAGAGAGAGAGAGCGCCAAAACATTCAATATCAATCAAATGCAGTATCAATCAAATGACAACATAAACCTAAAAAAGAAACTCAATCTCCCCCACCAGCTAAAGAGAGGTAAAGTGACAAGAGACAAGATGGGATGGGAGGTTGGGAATCAACACTACTAGACCCAAGATGGATCTGACATGTCCAGAGAATCTCAGAGGTTCTAACATTATTTAATAAAGAAACAGCATAATACCCCAAAGTCTAAGAAAAAGTCAAAAGCAGGAAACCTCCAGAATAATTCTATGTAGCCAAGTTTCAGTGAAGCAGCAGAAAATTAAAAATTCAATTTCAAACAATCGAGGTACATATGACCTGGGAAATCGAAGTGATCCACCCTAAGATTAACAAATGTTTGGAGATAGATCTGCCATATGACCCAGCTATCCCACTGCTGGGAATGGAAATCATCAAGTTGAAGGTATACCTGTTCCGCAATGTTCATCACAGCACTCTTTACAATAGCCAAGAGCTGGAACCAGCCCAAATGTCCATCATCGGATGAGTGGATACAGAAAATGTGGTATATCTACACAATGGAATACTACTCAGCTATAAAAAAGAATGAAATACTGCCATTTGCAACAACATGGATGGACCTTGAGAGAATTATATTAAGTGAAACAAGTCAGGCACAGAAAGAGAAATACCACATGTTCTCACTTATTGGTGGGAGCTAAAAATAAATAAATAAATTCACACACACACACACACACACACACACACACACACACACACACACACACTCACACACACACACACACACACACACACACACAAAACCAGCGGGGAGGGGGGAGAAGACATAACAACTACAATTCCTTGAAGTTGATACAACAAGCAAACAAAAAGGACATTGTTGGGTGGGAGGGGAGAGAGGGAGGAGGGAGGGGGGTTTCGGTAAAGGGCCACAATAATCAACCACATTGTATGTCAACAAAATAAAATTAAGGGAAAAAAAACAAAAAAAAATTTGGAGAACTAGGCTTCAGAAGTGAGAGGGCACAAAAGATCCCTACAGGGGTTGGCACACATACAATAAAACATGCCTAGGTATGCCTGAGTTCTTGTAAAGAAAAAATTAACGCAAGCAGATTGGGGTGGGAAGGGCAGAGGACATTTACTGGCACTCCAATTAGGGTGATGTGAGATCTTACCACCAATTAATTTCCCACCAGAAATGAATAACCCAACCAAGCTGTCCTGCAAATGTCAAGACAGGCCTGCAACAAGTTTAGAAATACAAGTAGAAAACTTTCTGTTCAAGGCATTCTTCATGGGATACTTTTCATTCCAAAAATACTTTGGATGAGCCAGGGGGTTAAAATGAAATGTAAACAAATAAGAAAAGACAAAGAATTACTGTATACAAAATTTGAGAGTTCAGTAGTCAGAGAGCAAAAAGAACAAACAAAACATCAATGGAATGGAGATAGCTAAGTACACACGTCAAATTCTTCATAAGTGGCTATTCTGGTTTACATACTGATTGCACATTTTGCATTTTTGTTGATATCATATCAACGTTTGTTTAAAGCAGTGGTTCTCAACCTGAATTGATTCTGCTCTCCAGGGGACATCTGGCAATGTCTGGAGATACTCAGCCATCATAACTAGGGACAATGACTACCATCTATTAGGTACAGGCCAGGGGGTGCTGTTAAACATCCCACAATGCATAGGACACACCACACAATATACAATAATCCGGCCCAAAACATCAATATTGCCAAAATTGAAAAACTCTAGTTTAAAGATATTTCCTTCTTCCCGAAAATGGCATCCCACATGTGCATGTTGATCCTTAGTACAAGATCAGGTCCTCCAAGGGATACACATGCCAGTTTGAGAAGCAGGGACATGTATATCAACACACAGAGCAATGCCCATCAAGGAACAAGTCTATGGGACTTACTGCAGCTTAGACACTTTTTAAATAATTTTCCCTTTTCAAGAACAGGGACAAATAGATCATTAAATATTTTTTCTAATCTTTTCTGTTGCTTGTAGGTGCTATAAGGACCCATTTTACTATGTAGTTTCCAATTCATAAAAGGGGAGACTTCCTATATCCGGAGGAAACCCTAAAGGCTCTTCTTATAGCACTGACAGAGATGGTGTATGTTAATTACTTAAAATTAACCTTTTTCCTATATTCTTATTTAAAATGTTTTACAACAATCAAAAAACCCAATTCCTAGCAGAAATAAAGTTTGCAAAGAGGCAGGAGTGTCCGCTCATCTGCTATGGTGGCTGGTGGGAGTCCTACTTTGTGTGGCTACTCATGTTCCTATGACTAGAGACCTTTTCTTGAACTCGTTACTGGTCCTTTCCTTAAATATTTCATCTTCACCATCAGCACGGTTTGTCTTCCTCCTGAAGCACTTGGACATGTCTGTCAGTGATTCTCTGTCTTTCTCAGACTCTACCCTTCACCAGGCCTCCCATACCTGACACGCCACAGTGCTCAGCTTGCTGATCTGTGGTCAGGACACCACCAACAGATAAGTCCAATGATGCCAGCTTCCTGTCACCGTCAAGAGTATCCATGCCCACCAAAATCAAGCAGACAAAACTCAGTCATGTACCAAGATGTCTCAGAGAAGCAGGAATATGGGTCAACGAGCAGTTCCCTCCGCAGGAGCTAGCAGCACATTAAGCCAGGAGGGCACCGAGATGAGAGGTTGCATTCAATTCAGCAGAAAAAAGAAGAGAACCTCAGAAGTTCCAAAGAGGATAAGGATAATGGTCAAACTTGTGCTTGGGGAAGGAACTTCCTTACTACGTGAAGATGTGTAGAAGATGAAGAGGAGGTGGGAAGATGAGAAGCCTGGCGTGTCTGCACATGAGAACTGGGGGTTGTGGGCGGTAAGAGAGAAACTAGAGAGTGTAACAGAATTAGTATCCACTTGTGTGGAGGGCACAGGGGAAAGGGCCCTGGGGTCTCTAACCTGGGAGTCTGAAGATCATGATAATTTATAATAATGTTTATTTTATTTCAGATTATGAAAACACTGCAGAGACTTCTTTGGAATATGAAAGCATACATCACATTCAAAAACCCCCTCTGCAATCTCCATCAAAATAAACCAAAACGGAGAGAACAATATACCTACTTAGCAACTAAGAAAGGCCCCAACTTCAGAAAGCTTGGTGGAGAGCACCTCCATGCCCAGCCCTGCACACACAAGAAGTGACCCCAGCACTGGGACCCAGGCCTCACAAAGTGGGGGTGGGGGACTGATGGACATCAGAGGGGAATGATCAAGCAGAAAGCAGACCAAGCTGGGCAGTCAGAGTGGAGTTAACACCCCGTGAGGCAAAACTAATGCAGGAACTAGGAGTGTGCCTTTAAAATAACTCTAATTCCTACCCACAGGGGAATTCAAGCAAAAGTAGTAACTAGAAGACCAAAAGAGTTCTTGGAAATTAAACATGACTGCCAAAATAAATCTCCTGGCAGACGTACAACTGGAAACCATACTTGTAAATTATTAGAACAATTCTGCAAACTATTCTTAGAGCCAGAAGAACCAATACCTGTATAAGAGGAGTTCCCGGACATAATAACAGAACAGACAGATAAGGAGACAAAGAAATAACAGTCAAAAATTTCCTCACAGTGAAGACAGACTTGGGTCTTCAAACACACTGGACATCTCAAGTGCTGGGGAAAAGTACTAAAAGAGGAAACAAGTGGCACAACTTGGTGAAATGTCTGAATTGTAAAGATTTAAAATTTTGAAATTTGTCAGAAAAAAACAAAATCATACAAACCAAAACTGACTACTTACAAAAGTAAAGATAATTAACATTAGACTTCTCTTCGTTAACAGCAAAAACTACAAGAAAAAGTGATGTTTACAGCATTCTGCAGGGAAAGAATGCACATCCTAAAATGCCCCATCCAGACAACGCTCAGTGGTCCCACCACCCTTTAACAGCCTCCACGACCTACACTATCACACACACGTCCTAACTGACTCATCAAAACTGTGCTATTTAACAGCAATACGAAGTGCCACTGCAGGGATCAGTACAACCCTGCTGATGGTCATTTGGGAGACATGTTTATAACAATTGTAAATAATGCTGGCGTGTAACAAATCCTTTGCATGCCCCTGATTCCTTGGAATAGAGTCCCCAAGGAAGAATTACTGATTAAAGAGTGGAAGATTTGAAGGTTCTGAGACATAAAACAAAATTCCTTTCCAGAAAGACTTTCTGTTCTGGCAGTCCCACCAGCAGCAAATTTGTCCATATCATCAATGTTTGATAGCCCGTAATATAAAATCTGTTTCAGTGGATAATTTCTCAGAGATTTTGCTGTGTGTTGGAGAGTTTTTCTGTCTGTTGGCAAGCACAGAACCTCTTTTGTACTTTATCCTTATGCCCTTTGTCTATTTTCTACAGTGTTTGTAAAACTTTTTTTTGACAGTGACTCGAGGGTTTTATTCAAACCTGCAGTATTTGGTAACGCAGATGAGCTGTCCAACTCAGCCTCTGAAGTAGCACAAATGTGTAGGTTGTAAATACCTTACATGACGTCCGTGTGTCAGCCTCAAAGTGCTTAGGATTTTTCTCTCAAATATCTTGCTTTACTTTGATTATATTCTATTTTTGCTAGTTAAACCCTGCATGAGCATCTTCCTATAAAACTTTTTTTAAGGATATTAATTCTTTAATTCTTTGTTAAACTTGATACAAACATTTTAATCCCAGCTTTTTGTTTGCTCATGAATTTGTGAATGATCTTTTGTACTGCCAGAATTGTTTTCAATTTTACATAGTCAAACCCATTAATCTTCTATGTTGTGACTTAGCCACTGCCACTCACCATTTTCCCCAATTTTTTTTAATAAATATTCATGAGATACAAAGCTAATCGTCACCCCTCGTGCCCATGATGTGAGGGCCAGATTAATACTGGCAGCATACCCATAACCAGAAATTACTTGTGTCCCCTACCCAATTATCCCCCCACCCTCCACCCTCCCTCTTTCCTCCCCACTCAACTTTGTAGCCGTAGGAAGGTTCCCTCCTTCTGTAAAACCAATGCACTACTGTGGTCTTTCTTTCCTTCCTTCTTTCTCTCTTAGCTCCCACATATGAGTGAACGCATGCAGTATTTATCCCTCTGTGCTTTGCTTATTTCACTCAACATAAGTTTTTCCAGGTTCATCCATGTCATTGAAAAAAAAAAATGCACGAAAATGAACATACCTAAAAATAAAATCTTCCTGAAGTAGCCATAACAGACTTTTAACTTAACCAACAGGAGTTTGTATTTTCCAGAAGAAATGATAGTGAAATACTGCTAGATTTTTATGAGGCCATGTGCCACACAGTCACATACAGAGGGACCATAAGTCCTTTGTTCTGCATCCAGCCCCATCACTTTAGCACGTCAGCAGAGCTTTCAAATCCACACTCACCCATAGGGGAAATAATGAAATTTTTAATGCAGAATTCATTTATTCTCCTAGGCTAGGTTTTCCTTAGTGTTCCAGACATGCACATGCATTGCAGCAGCCAACCCCTCCCACTGTCCCCATCATCAGGAACAAAGGGGGATGATTCCATCCCAACAAGAACACTTTCTGTCAAGTATTCTGTACTCAATCTTTCTACCAAGCATTTAACTGACCACAAATTCCCTTCGCCCTCTTTTTACAGAGCACACCCTTTGGTGTATCCGGAAGACTCAGGCCCAAGACTCAGGCCCAAAGGAGTACATGAGGCGACTGAGCCAAAGACAGTGCAGGCAGCAATGTTGTGAGGAGGCTTCAGGGAAAGGGCCACAAAGCCCAGGAAGGGAGGTAGCCTTTGTCAGGGATGGCAAATGCAGGGGACAGAAGAGGAGGAAGGGGAGAAGACAGTAGCTGCTGAACAAAGAAATGGATCCTTGGAAACTTCTGGAACAAATCCCCAAATGACACAGCATTCTACACCCAAGTACACAAGGGTGACGAAGACAGCCTCAAGGCCAGAAACCACGTACCAACCCAAGATCACAGGGTGTGTGTAAATGCCAAGGTCCAGATGCAAAACGCCAAAGATAAAAGGCAAGGGGCAAAGAAAAAATGGAATTCAGGGTCCGTGTCAAAATTTGTGTTAAAACAAAAAGCAAAATCTCCCAGGGAATTTGACACTAGGTAAAGTTTGCCATCCCATGGCCCACATCTCAAGTCCACTCACTGTCTTGCCCCTGACCACATGACAAAGGGGAAGGAGGTGCTGAGGGCGGAAAGATCGTGTTTCACTAACAATGGAAATGATGACGACAATGACAATGATGGTAGGAACAGCAGTCTTCAATTGCTAAGTGCCTACGTGTGCCACGCACGTCTCTTTCCTCTCGTTACACAAATGGCCATTATTTCTTGCCAGTGAGCAGAGTCTCCCATTTGCACGCTAACTCCACAAAAGTGGAAACTGATCTTCAGAGAAGTTAAGTAACTTGCCAAAAGAAACACGACCATAAGTGGTGGAACAAGATTCAAAAGTTAATCAGTATTTCTAACCTGCCCTATCACTGTTTATACAAGCAAAACATAAAATTGTCCTTTCGATGCTCAGCTCACAGCTGGTCTCCCTGGCCAAATACAGCCCAGGCCAGCTGGCCTGTAAGCACTGTCTTCCTGAGATTTGCTGGTGGTTTCTGCCCTCCTTGTGACTTTTGAGGGAGCTCCAAAGGGCAGGAGACACCTCTGAGCATTTTTTCCAGGGCTGAAGCCCACCCTCCTCAAACAAGGAACTCCTCAACCTTGCACTTCTCCCGACCCACATGGCCACTCCACACCACAGGCCACCACTGTCCCTCGGCAACCTCACCACAATGGCCACTTATCTCATTTCCTATTCCATCTTGATGGCTCTAAACACTTTGTCCATGTGGCAACCAGCATGATCACTCCACAGAAATGAGCATGCTCTTTGAAGTCTTCCTAATTAGCTTTAGAATGATACCCAAATCCTTTCACCAGGCTGAAAGGGAACCGTGCAACCTATCCCAGCCTCATTCAGTTGCACCTGGCCCCCACTGTACTGTTATTTAGACCCTTGAAGGTGTCATCCCTCTTCCAACTCTCAGGCCTTTGCACATGCTGTCCCTCCAAAATCAGCACCCCCCGCACCTCATCTCTTTCTATTGGTTAACTCCCATCAATACTTTCTCTGATCACCACCTCGTCACCACATCTGAGAACCATTAAGATGGTTGCAACACAGTGAGAAAAACATGCACCTGCCTGCCCAGCCCGAGAGCTGCAGGAACAAGAGACAGAATCCACAGTCTCACCATCAGACCCCCACCTCTGGTAAACGTGGCCCATATAACAAAGATTCCCTAAAATTTGTGGAATGATAAATAATGTAGTTTCCTTTAAAGGCACATGACATAGTGTCACAGTCATTCTTGCTTAATACTCTTACTACATCAAATCTATCAGTGATGCAACATACACATTAATGTCAGGGACAAGCTGGGGATGTTGACATCACCACTATCACTGGACACTGATGGTGAAAGATGAGGGCAGTGTCTGAAAGGAAAAGACCAAATTATAACTGGATCAAAAGATATGGAAATGAGAGAATCTACAACGAAATGGCTAGCTGCAAAACATATGAGCAAGACTCTTTTGACGTGACTGAATCAAATATTTCCCAAATGCCAGCAATGAGCATCTACATCAGAAGCTGGCTAAGGACCCCCTGGCCTGTTTCTGTATGGTCCCCAGCTAAGAGTGGTTTTTACATTTTTAAAGGGTTTAAAGGGTTGTAAGCAGCAACAAAGAAGGAGAACATGTAAGAGAGACTAGCTGGCCCACAAAACTAAGGTATTTAGAGAAAAGTTTGCCAACCACAGACAATAATAGTGAAATAAGCCTGTTCAAAATGACAATAACATCAAGCACTTCTTAAGAATAAATTTAACAAAAAAAGTGTGTGTGACTTTTATGAAGAAAACTATAAAACATTACCAAGAGACATAAAAGAGATTTGAGTAACCATAGAAACAGACAGTATTCCTGGATATTCATTTTCCAATAAACATAATCTTTATGGATTTAATAAAAATCAATTAATACCCCCAAAAGGTAGCAGGAGATGTACTAAAAATTACTCTGGAAGAAGAAGCAAGAATAACCAAAAATATTTGAAAAACAGTAAGAGGAAGGTGCTCTATCAGATACAAACCCTAACATAAAGCTGTAACAAACAGAAGAGTGTAACAGAGGTACCAAAACAGACTAACATACCAGACAACAGAAAATCCACAAACTGACAAATACATATGGTGGCATTTCAAATCGTAACACGAAGTATGAATTTTTCAATACACACACCAATTAGTTCACTGAGTAATAAAATCCACAAAAAGTAAGACCTAAGGTAAAAAATTAAAAATAGTCATAGAAAATTATATAACATTAGGGTGCTGGACTCCTCTCAGAGTACCATTAAAGACAAAAAGAAAGAGCCTGACAGATTTTACAATATGACTTTTTAAAGATTTCTATATGGAGAAAAATCAAACAAAATTAAAGGGCAAAATGCAAAAGACACAAGACAATGTGTAGATATCTCTCCTATTTGAAGAGCTCTTACAAATCAATAAACAGAAAACAAAATCCTCAATATAAAAATGGGCAAAACATGTGAGTTTTTAATCCTCAACCCCCCCAAATATGAATGGCAAAATAAATGCTCGATCCTTGTTTAAAACCAAATAAAAGGGGCCGGCCCGTGGCTCACTCGGGAGAGTGCAGTGCTGATAACACCAAGGCCCCGGGTTCGGATCCCATATACAGATGGCCGGTTCGCTCACTGGCTGAGCGTGGTGCTGCCAACACCAAGTCAAGGGTTAAGATCCCCTTACCGGTCATCTTTAAAAAAATTAAAAAAATAAAAAAAATAAAAATAAAAAACCAAATAAAAGTGTGCTGAAATGAGGAACCACTTTTTACCTATGTTAGTCATTTTGAATACCTTTGTTGGTAAGGTGATGAAAAAATAGACAAACTCATACACTCCTAATGAAAAATAAATTTACTAAAAGGAAGGCAATTTGGTTATATGTGTCAAGAGATATAAACATTCATATTTACTTCTAAGACTTATTCCTGAGGAAATGCTACTCCCAGGAATTTAATAACTAAGATCTAAACTAAACTAACTAGATCGAAACTAACTAAAGAACAAGGATTTAGACACAAAATTGTGCACCTTAACATTGTTAATAAGAGCAAAAATCAGGAAATAACCTAACATCCAATATTAGGAGAATGAATGGAATACCATTAAAAAGGAATCCCATGTAGCCATTAAAAAGATAGCACAGAAATATTTATTCACATGGAAAGATGTTCATCCTACGTTATGAAAAAAAGGAAGTTAAAAAAATAGTATGTACAACATTATGCTAAATGAAATAAGTCAGTCACAGAAGGACAAATATGGCATGATGCCACTTATGTAAAGCATCTAAAACAAACTCAGAAGAAGAGTAGGATGGTGGTTGCCAGGGCTTGAGGGAGGGGGAAATGAAGAGTTGCTATTCAACAGGTATAAAGTTTCAGTTATGCAAGATAAGTTCTAGAGATCTGCTGTACAACATTGTGCCCATAGCTAACAATACCGTACTGTGCACTTAAAAATTTGTTAAGAAGGTAGATCTCATGTTAAATCTTTTTAACACAGTAAAAATATAAAAAGAATGGTAGAAGATACTGATTTTTTTTTTTTAATGAGACCAAAACTGAAAAGAATTAAAGTCAATTTACACAACAAAAAATATAGTACGTACAGCACTAACCTACTGTGTATGTGTACGGTGTGTGTGCATGTATACACACACCAAAATGTTAACCAAAATGTGGAGCCACAGGAACATAAATGAATTATTTTCTTCTTTTTACTCCAAAATTGTTTACTTAATGAAAGACAGGCCCACCCACTTCCTTCCCCAAGAGCCTGATGACATCCACACTAGCAATGATTCTTCCTTATTGTTCAGACTCCAGTCCAGGAGAGGGACTGGTGCCCTTTGCAGTGTCCTCTCTCCGTACAATGTAACACAAATCAATTTAGTCCTTTCTGTAGAAAGCTCAGGACACAGCAGTGTGGAGTAATGTTCTCTTACTTAAAGTTCTAAAATAACTGTGTTATCAGAGGAGAGTAGAGAAAAACCAAGGTCCTGCAAATTATACTTAGCATTTAGATTTTATTTATTTGTTTATTTATCTCCACCAATCCCCCCTCTGCCAACGGCTGAAATCAGAACCATCTAGACTTTCTTAAAGCTGCCCTGCAGCTGGGGTTTAAAAAAAACAAATAAATAATTAAATAATTTTTTTTTTTTTTTAAATCACTACCTTAGAGCAAGCGGAAAATCACTACAGTCTCAAAAAATAAAATTGAAAAAAAAAAATCACTTCAAAATAAATGCAAGCCTGGGTGGAAAATCAGCAATTTGGAAAATTCTGTCATGAGTAAGTAGAAAAATAAAATATTTGAGTCTTTAACAAATCTTTCAATTCCCTAATGACTGCACCACTGGCTCTCCAGCCACCAACAATCATGCACAAATACAGAATAACAACAGCTTTTAATCAGTACTTATTTCATCAGCTTCAGCCAGTAATCATTTCTTTTGCACTTCATTTTTTTATCTGACCATTTCTCCCCTGTCCAGGAATCAGAGTCAATCCTCTCACAGTGACTCAGCAGAGCCACCTGACTTGGAAGTACAAAGGTACTATCTAAACAGAGGATTTAAGGGCTGTGCTACTTCCAGAGCTAAAAACAAAACCTTTTGTGTTTCTTGGAAGAACCACCAAATCCTAAGAAAAACATGTCCTCCGTGATCAGCACCAATCATGGTCCCTACCACATGACATACAAAGCCCTCAATGGCTGAATTAATCACTAAGAGTTCTCCCAAAGGGCAAAATTCCCCTGTGTACTGTGTACAATTTGTTCTTTATATTCCTTGCTGTTAGCACAGAATAGATGCTCAATAAATACTAATGAAATACACATTTACCCCAAATAGGTGGCACTGAATGAATACTACATCAAAAACATAAATACATGACGAATCCATCATTTGATCTAGACATAAAATCCTATAGTTCTCCAAAAGAATACAATAAGATCAAAGAAATGGATAAGAATCATTGATTCATGTGCTTAAGATTCACTTGGGAAGTTTAATTAAAATGCAGATTTCTTCCACACACATACTTGAAGACAAAAGTTCACAGCTGCTTTATTCATAACAGCCCCAAACTGGAAACATCCAAAGACCCACCAACAGGTGAATACATAAACAAACTATGTTGGGTCCATCCAAAGAAATGCTACCCAGCAATAAAAAGGAAGGAAATACCGATGTACAGGAGAGCCTGGATGAATCTCACAGATGTCAGGATGAGTGGAGGAAGCCAGACAAGACATGCGGCCTGGTTCTCAGAAGGCAAGACTAGTCTACAGTGACAGGAAGCAGACAGTGGTTACCTACGGCAGGAATGAAAGAAGAGAGGGGCTCTCCAGGGATAGGAGGAAGACTCTGTAGTGAAAGAAATGTGCTATATTTTCACTGTGATTCATTTTAGAAGAAAAAAAAGAATTAAAAAAAACCCTGTAATCCCACTAATTTAAAAAATGTCTCCTCCTCAAATTCTGTTTCTGTAGCCTTCCATTGGGGCCTGGGAATCTACATTTTTTAACAAATGCACAAACACTCTCATGCTAGTGGTCCTTAGGGCACCCACATCTTGGGATAGGCAACCAAAAAGATATTTTATCCTCTTTCATAACCTATCTAGACAGGTGAGAATATGACTAAGAAGTCATGCGGATACTTTGGTCCTTACCAAGATACAAACAAGAGCTTTCAGAGGCAGCCAGGTTCAATGATGAAGCACATTTTAAAAAGCAATCCCTGGCTCTCTGCATAAATCCCATCATTAGGAGATTACAGTTGAACTGTGGCTGCTCCATTAAATTTGGTTAAATGCTAACATTTGACCTAAACGCTTTTAATCCCAGTTTTAAAATATTATTGGAACAAATATCCTCAACCTGTATATGATCAAACTCCCTTTATATGAAATTACTTACATGGCTACCTAATACATAAAAGTCCTGATTTAGGGAGTTTACAATTCTGATGATGGTCCTAGCTACAATTATTCCACTTAAAGTTCTAAGCAGCAGGGGTTTGGATCTCATATAGGGATGGCCGGTTGGCTCACTGGTTGAGCGTGGTGCTGACAACACCAAGCTAAGGGTTAAGATCCCCTTACCGGTCATCTTTTAAAAATAATAAATAATAAATAAATAAATAAAGTTCTAAGCAGCAACGAATGAGCCTGTAATTACGGGTTACTATCTAATCTTGTGATGACAACTATGCTCATAGGGTGTGACTGAAAAGAAACTGAACCATCCTCCAGCCTTCTCCAAAGCACTTCAAGAACTCTTGCTCATAGTTTTCAGACTTCAAGTCTGAACCCAGTAGTGGGTCATGAAATTAACTTGGCGGAACTCAACCAGAATTTTTAAAACATTTAAGTTTAACAGAACAAAAAATTTCAGAGCACATCTCACAAGATAGTAAGGATAATGCAGAGTTTCAAGGTAAAATGCTTTGTACTGTGGGTCAGTCAGAAAGTTTGAAAGTCACTGATGTAACTAAGGCTCTGTGCAGTGACATAAAAGGCACATTCCAAGTGCCTGATTTAAATCAGGGTATTTGCCGAACTTAAACTAACACACCTATGGAAGTAATTTGCCAAAGTGAGAATGTAGTGCAAGATGATGACACTGAAAACAGAATGTCACAATATCCCCCTGCCACGATGATGGAAAGAGTACCCAGCATCGCAGCATTAGAGTGGCCTTTCTTTATAAAATTATTTACAATAATCCACCAGAGCACTAAACCAAACTACCCCTAATGACTGCAATCAAGAGAATCTCCTTTGCAGCACAACGAGCTATCTCAGCCTTCTGTCACTGTCTTGGTTTTCTCTTAAGAGAAAAAAAATTTTTAAAAGAAGCCAGATAAAACCTGGATTTCTGAAGGGGAACCCAAATTCCATTGCCAGGTTCCATCTCAGAAACCAGGTTTCATCTGCAGAGAGCCCCAGGAGGAATGATTCCTTAGAAGTCACCCTTCCAGGACCCATGAGGTACCTGATAACAAGCCTGCTCTGAAGGTGGAAGGGTCCCTGGGCAAATACTGCTGGACTGGTTAGGAATCATCTAAAAGTGGAGTTGTGGGACCGTACCAGTGGGTCAGAGAGGACCCAAAGCTGCTGGATAAACATGGCAAACCTTCCTGGAACATCCGTGGGGTAAGGTGGGTGGGGAAGATCATTCCTAACTAAAAACAAATGTTTTATGGAGCATAAAGTGAATGTAGTACTGATAGAATGAAACAAGATATTAAAGAACAGGTCCTACCTGCAGAAGACCCCTTCAGTCTGTCCAAGAAGCCTGGTCCTAGAAGCCCTGGTACAGATCAAGTTCTAGTACCAAACTGAACTCCAAATCCTAAAGAGGGCTGGCCAGTTAGCTTGGTTGGGTAGAGCACAGTGTCGCAACACCAAGGTCAATGGTTTGGACACCCATACCAGCCAAACACCAAAATAATAATAATAATAATAATAATAATAATAATAATAATATAAAATTATAAAAAGATCTTCTTAAGCTTCATCATCCTGGTCATTCCTCTCCAGCCCCAGGTGCCACCCACACTGACCACGCTGATCTCTAGTTCCCAGCTTTGAGATCAAGAGGCCTACTCCTCCTCCAAGCAGCATTCCTGGGTTGGCTATCCCTCTTCCACATTTCCATGGCACACAGCTTCTTGGTCCAGTTCCCCCACCCAGCTGAGACAGGGGCAGGGGCACAGTGTCCAGTACATAAATAAAAGGCATTCAAATATTTGGGGAAACAAGGCTGACTGTTTAGCTCAGTTGGTTAGAGTGAAGTCACAGGTTTGGACTCCATACTAGCCAACTGCAAATATACATATATATATATTTGGGGAAACAAACGTTTTTCCATGGATCAGTTAGTCATGTGCCCCAAAACAAAACCTAATACCTACACTCCAAATTCATTCAGGGAAATCTTGTGGCTGGGACATGAAAGGGGAGAGGGAGAGGTAGCACAGCAAAAGGTGCAGCTTGTGGACCAGAATTAAAATATGAATGTATATTTCAGAAAACTAAAGCAGAATCAAGATGGGATTTATTGCATTTATTTCCACTGTATGCCTTAACACATCACTTTCTGCACAAACGGTGTTTTTATTTAAACACCATTTAAACTGTATTAATCATAAGTCATCACAGAAGCCACTGAAAAGCTAATTTTATACAGAATATTCGTGGCAAGATAAAAACGTCCAACAATCACGTCCGAGACACAAACATGATTTCACTTAAGCCTTGTAAAAATTCTGGGAGGGGTTGTTGTTATCCCCATTTCAAAGTTGAGAAAGCTGAGGCATATAAAGAGGTTGGTTTACCCTTGGGCAAAAGTCAGGCCTGAAAGTGGCAGGCACAGCAATCATTCTGAGGACATAAACATCATTCCCTTCCAGGCTGAGTAATGGAACAAGGTTCTGAAGAGGCCTGGAGGTCATGTCTGAACATCATTCTAGAGGAAGCCAAGGAAAGCCCCACGTAACTGTCAGGGAATGGAAAGAAAGCCTCCTCCTCTTGCAGGTCTCCAAATGACCTTTGTTATTTGATGCCTTCCATTCTAATACAATGACAACCTTGAGGGCTGAGGTAACATCCAGGAGATGGCTCTGCCCTGCTAACCTTGTCCTACTCTGCCTGGGCTCCCATTCCATCCTCCTTTTCCAACACAGCTGGTGACTCGCGCCTTCTCCCCTCCTGAACGGGAAGTCTCAGGAGGACACCGGGTCACATCCAGCTACAGCTGCCACTGATTCCCCGCAACTCTCCAAAGCTGCATGTGCTGGGAAAAACATTTCAAATAACTGTTCACTCCCTCACATCAAGCTCAGTGAACTTACTGTCCCTCTCTCTGAATTACTCCTTAACCCCACCATTCCACTTTGGAATGTTCTCATCCTTTCCCTGTGCTCCAAATGCCAAAGCCAAGGTTCCTTCTCTCAACCTGCAAAGCTAGCTCCGCTTTTCCCTTATTGCCTAATTACCTATTACACCTGCTCGGTTTTGCTGAACTTTAGCACATTTACTAAGTTCTCTCCCACTTGCTTTCTTCCTATTGTCTGGAGGACATTCTACATGCAAATATTTTTTGCAAAATCCTTTTTGTCTCCACCCCACTCTTGTAGCCCCCTATTCCAGTTTATCAAGAGTCTATCTCCTCCTCCCTGTAGACTGTCCCAAGATAAGGAAAAGAGAACTGTGAAATTTCACCTACCCTGATGGATTACCTTTTATGACTGAACAGTGGGTTTGACTAAACTGCACTGCAATTACCTGGGGCTGGAATGCTGTAATTCTTCCTCAGGTAAACACCAACTACACAATGATCAAAATAATAGCAAACCTCTTCCCTGACCTTCAATAAGTGGGAGAACATTTGATACTTGTGAGCATGCTAGACATTTTTTTTCCTGCAAAGGAGCATGTCCCTCCTAAGTAATTCATTAAAAATATATCCATTAAATACAGAGACTGCAATCACTTAGAATTGTATGCCACAGGTGTCTTCCTTTTTTCTGGTGTCTGAGCCTAACTTTTTAACCCAAAGACCTTAAAAGGATTAAAAATATATATCTACTCAGCTATAAAAGAGACTCCAGCTCTCCATGAAGTTTGTTTCATCTATGATTCCTCTTTGCTTGTGTACCTACTTCTCATCGAACCCCTGAAATTCTAAATAAAGGAAAACGTAACAGAACACACAGAGCTCCGGCAGCCCTGGAACTGGACTTGACCCAGAGAATAAAGTAAGCAAGCATCTGAAAAACACAGAATCTGACACTTTAATTGCTCCAGATCAGGTTTTTACTATCATTCTTTCTCTCACATATTTAATGAAGGGTACTGCCTTCTAAGAGTTGCATAAATGTTAATACTCAGTTATTAATATTCAAATAATGCTATGCTATCTACCCTAAGTGAATCTTTATGCAGTATATGCATGTACTGAAAAAACATACTGTTGGGCCGAGCCCGTGGCGCACTCGGGCGAGTGCAGCGCTGGGAGCGCAGCGACGCTCCCGCCGCAGGTTCGGATCCTATATAGGAATGGCCGGTGCACTCACTGGCTGAGTACCAGTCACAAAAAAGACAAAAAAAAAAAAAACATACTGTACCCCCACAAACATGTACAAGTAAATGTTAAAATATTTCGAATAATTAAAAAAAAAAACATAATGTCTGACAGCACTGAGAAACTCTTTGCAGGTTTTCTAGTAACCCAGCTGGCAAACCTGAGCCACAGGCTCCTTATCCACCTACACAGACACAGTCACATGTATAGACACATGCCCATGCAGAAACAGACATATATGTAGAAAAATCACACACGTGGTCATAGATATGAACACACTCAGACACACGCAGACCCAGATGCATACACAGACACATAAAGACACACAGATACTAATTAATCTGTGTGGTCCCAGAACGAATTCCCCAAAGCTGAGCTTATGTACCAAGAAATTATCTTACCTTCAGAGTGAAACCTCACCCTATCCACAAAAATGTCCTTTCATCAGCACCCCATCCACCACTTCTGTGCTGGCATCTGAGCCACGCTGTGATTGTCCTGGTGCTCAGCATGAGACGTTTCAGGTGCTTGAAGGAATTTCGGCTTTTATAACCCAGACAGGCTGGCCAAAATTGTATAACAGCACCACCTCATCAGAAATGCTATTTGTATTACACAACAGCCACCACCTGGTTACAAACAGTTACTGCATGCCTCTGTTATGGTCTCCTTAACATCAATCTGTAGCAGGTTTCTCTACGGCCAGCTGGATATTCTATTGCAGAAACCAAGCAGCTGCTAGGATTACATTTCTCAAACCCGCAAAGAAGGGAAATTAAAACCTATCCTTCCAAGCCCTGCAGTTCAGATGAACAAGTCCACCCACGTTGCTTCCAGTTCAGTGAAAAGGAGGATTATTTTACTCCCTAGTAATTTTTCATTTCCCAATCGGGTGCCCAGAGACAATTATTCTCAAAGCTCAAAGAATTTCAGAGCTCTCAAGGCAGGATCTCTTCATTAAACCGTAGGCAAAGCCAACAAATAACTGTAATATGGAAGGGCTGACTGCTGGAGTCCAGGTCAACGTGGATCTGGTACGTAGGTCCCCACCGCAGAGGCTGCACTGAACAGTGCCCGTGGAGACACAAAAACGGCAAACACACACTGACAATCTAGTATCAGTAACAGGGAAGAAGCCGCACCTGTAGCCAGGCTTTGTTCTTCCTCATCCTAACTCCAGGACAAGGCCTGCCAGGAACCTGAGCAGTGGACACCCTCTACCCCTCGGGATGTGCTCTCTGGGAAGGCAAACACCTGCCTCCATTTCCCCAACAGCAGATTACACTTCCCAAATCCAGACAGGGACCACAAGGCTCAGAAGACAGCCAGCCAAGCAGAAGGGGCATCTACTATCAGCAAAGCACATCTTGGAAGATGGTGGTCCCCGGAATAAAGGTAGAAGAGGAACCAGGACCATTCCAGGAGAAAAGCAGCTTTAAGTGTTACTCATTTATGAAAATTGTGAAGAACTCAGCAATGGCTATAAGAGGAAGATGCCACTTGATTAGAGGAGAAACCATTTGATGAGGGGAGAAGGTTGGGAGCAAAGTGGTTCAACTCCTGAGGACAGGAAATTTCAGCTCTACGAGTGCCCAGAACACACATCCACGTGTGACATACCCAGCCCGTCAGATCAACATGCTTAGGGGAGCCAAGAACTGTATTCAGGGTATTCTGTGAAGACACTAACCTCAGAGAGGATCTTTTGTAGGAGCCAAGGGAAAATTTCAAAAAACAGCTGGAATAAAGGAGGAAAAGTAGTTTTTGTTTTAAACGTTAATATTAAAAAAAAAAAAAAAGGAAAGAGGAACATACAATCACATGAAGAAAACAGACAGAGACCAAGAGACAACAAGCCAAGGTGGGGAAGAACTGAAAGGAAACCAAAAGCACAGACTTAACTTAGAAGCAACAAAGAGAAGTGAAACAGCAGAAAACGGCAACGGAGGTGGAGACAAGCTTGAGAAACTCTGAGAAAAGGAAAAGGACAGAAAGGCCAAACAGTTAGGAGACAAGAACTGGGGAGGAAAAAGCAGAGTTTGGCAAAGCCAAGACATGAATGATCAGTACTTCTTAACTGGACTTCAAAACAAAAGGAACAAGTCAGTCAGTCATACAATATAATTCCATTTATATGAACATCAGGACAGGCAAACCTACAGACAGAAAGTAGATTAGTGGTTGCCTGGGGAGGGAACGGGGACACGAACAGGGAGTGACCATTATAATGGGTTTGGTGTTTCTTTGTGAAATGAAGAAAATGTTCTAAAATTAGATTGTGGTGATACTCTGTGAATATACTTAAAACCACTGAGTTGTATACTTTAAAATGGCAAATATTATGGTATGTGAATTACATCTCAATGAAACTTTTAAAGAAAAAATGAATGGAACAGACTTAAAGACATAATATAAAAGATACAGAATTAAAAACAATCTATTCTGAAATTAAGAAAAATCTGAGTATAAATATTAGAAGGGCACACAGATTCATGCAAATTCAGAGAGGAGCAACCCACACTTGGACACATCCTGGCAAAATAATTTAACTACAAGGATGAAAGGGTCATAGACACATTCAGCAAGAAGTAGAAAATGTTTGGTTTACTTAAATAGTGGCATGAATTAAGATTATCCCTGGAATTTTTATGGCAGTATTATATGCCAGAAGACAATAAAACACAAACTTCTATACAGAACTGAGGAAAAGGTTTTTCCAAAGAATTTAATACCCTGATAAGTTTCCCTTCATGTGTGAAAACCAAACCAGGCAGTTTCAGACATACACAGGCTCAGAAGGAAAAAGGAAAACAGAAAAGCTTGAGGCTATATTCTAACCACATATGGGGCAAGATTCAAAGAGGCTATGAATATACAAGGTTACTAATAAAGTATGCGAAATCATCAAGATTGGAGCAAAGCTAAATAATGAATGCAAACCTGGTTATAAAACTGAACGTATATGCCAAATTATTCTGTAAACATATGCTATGTAATGTAAGAAATGTAATTAAATAATAATAAAGCAGATCAAACAAGATTACACTAAGATTGAAGACAGAGAGTAAGATGGAAAGCCCTTCTCCCAAACAAACAGGAATCAAAATATACCATTAGGTCTTAACTATGACAACTGGAGAAACATTTTTTAAATGTTTTTCACTTAAAGGAAACCTCTATTAGAATCTGAAACAGAACATACACTAAAACAAACTAAACCTGCAAATGAGTTAAATTCATTAAATTAAAAATACTCCCAGATTGTGTTGAAAAATAAATGCCAACCCCCAAAGATAGAACTTAAAGTGAAATAAAAATAAGGCAACATTAACGTTGCCTTATTATTTTTTATTATTATTTTTTAAAAGTCAGACACAATGGAATTCATGTCAAAAAGTATTAAATGGAAAAAAGAGGCTCGTTTTACAATGCTAAAGTATACAATTCACAACAGAAATATGATGTCAATCTTTATGTCCCAGACATTCCTTCACTGAAATAAAGCCCATAATGAAATACAGAGGAAATGACCAACACTTCATAAACATACCTATCTGGCTCCAAGACGATAAAGGCAGGAATGATATATGGGCACAGGCTCAATTTCCTGTTTATCTTGCACTGATTACAGAATCTGACCAACGTAACAAATAAGATTAATATAATAGGTATCAAACTTTGCACCCCATAGAAAATAGTTTCATTTCCAATGCCCAAAGAGCATTTGTCAAAACTGACCACAAAGACATGTCACAAGAAAAATTTCAAACCCCATAAAAAAAGAACACTTATATTTCTCATTGCCTGACCACAACGCTAAAAAGAGATCAAACTATATATATCAAGAAAGAAAATCTAACAACTTCGAAATTTGAAACCCTTCTCCCAAATAACCATTGAGTCAAAGGTGATATTGAAACCATGAAAATATCCCTACAATGAGAAAAAATAAGCAACAAAATACACAAAAGAAATTAAAGAGAGAGGGAGAGAAAAGTTAGCTAGAAAATAAGCAATAGAATTGATAAATTTGATAACTACATCCAAGAGGGCTCTTAAACAAGCCTACCAAGACCAAGGTGGACAAAGACCTTCTTCCACTCACCCAGGCACCAGGCCTTGGTGGCTTTGTAGGCAAATATCTCCAAACATCAAGGAATAGTTACTTTCTAAGCTACTCAGAATTGTCAATCAATTATCAAGCACTTGTCAAAAATCTAGCATTTAAAAAATCTAGCATAACCCTGATGCCAAAATTGACAAAACATAAGAGAAAAGCTTACATTACAAGCTTTTATCAAATAAGCAGGTAGAAGAAGGAGAAACCATATCATCAGAAACCAAAAAGGGATTTGATAAAATTCAACATCAATTTTTGAATACACTCTTTACCTTAGACAAAGAAGAAAAAAAGTCCTCAGAAAGAATCCCTATCTCATACCAAAAGCCAATGAGATACTGAACCTGAAAAGCCCTGAGGAGTACCTTTAAAGCTAGAAACGGAAAAGAATCTGATGGCCACCATTATAGAAGCCTGTTCTGGAAGTTCTAACCAATACAGTAAGAGTAAGATTTTAAAAGTTCAATTAATGCAAGAAGGAAGACAAAAGAATTATTTATGAGTCTATCCACCCAGAAAACGAGTTTTTAAAAAAACACTAGAATAAGATACTTCAGAAAGGTATCAAATTACAAAATGAACATATAAAAAATACCCCATATGCTGGCACCAACTCATATGATTCCCCCCTTTTTAAAGTACTGTATACATTGGTCAGAGCATGGTGCTAATAACGCCAAGGTCCAAGGTTCGATCCCCATACCAGGCAGCTGCCAAAAAAAACAAAACAAAACCCCAAAACCCCAAAGTACTGTATATGTACGCGTACAACTGTGCTAAGAAAACAGATGGCTACACACCAAGCAGTTTACAGTGGTATTCTTTGTAAAGTTTATCTGTATTTTTTAACTTCAGTTATGTTCTTCCCATTGTATTAGGAGACAAAACTAACAGTAGTTCAATTCTTAGTACCTATGTATAGTTACACAATTCAAGACAGAAATCAAGGCAAAACAACTAAAAAACTACACTTGGACAAATGCAGGGGGAAAATGTTTAATTCTTCAGAAATACACATTTTAAACTATCTAATTTGATTAGTGTAATCTGTGATTTACATTTTCCCTTTAAGGACAAACTCTAAAGTATGTTTTCTAAAAAAAATAACCTTACATGGTTGGTGATTATCTATTTCTGCTGTTCCAAACAAATACCAACACTTTAGTGCCCCAGCTGTTGTAAAACTGAGTGAAACAACAAGATAAATTTAGGATTATCAGCTGGACAAAAACTATTATGATTCTGTAATAAGACAATCTGGGGGGGAAAAAAATTCTATAAACACTAAATGCAAATGCATTGAATAACAGCACCCTCTAGTGTTATAATATTTAATTGGCACTTGGTAATAGTTAAGAAACTGTAAATATAAAATTGTTTTTAAAAACCTATTTTAGAAAATTTCAAACATACAGAAAAGTACACAGGATTAAAACATTTTTGTTTCGTTGAAGGGGAGGGGGGAGAGGGAAGTGGGAAAGAGGAATTAGTAAAGGGACAAAAAAATCAAGTACATTTTATATTGATAAACTAAAATTTAAAAAATAAATAAAATATTCAAAAAATTAGGTATTTTTAGAGAATAAAATAAAACCCTGAGGGGGAAAAAACATTTTAATTTCATATCCAAATTATTTCTGACTATCGATTATTTTCATTCATGTGGCAACTTCTACATTGCATTAACAGAGCTGTCAGAGACCACCAGATGTCTCCAAGAGCCCTTCTCTCCAGTTCAATTAATAATTCAACTAATATACCCTTTGATTGTAAGCTGGGCACACAATCACCTAAATTAAGGCAACATTGCCCAGACTCCCTTGCAGCTAGATGCAGCCAGTTTTGGCCAATGGGAGGTGGGTGGAAGTAAACATGCCTTTTCCCTCTCACTCATGCTGCAGGAACCATGGTAGACCACATTAAAGAATCAATACTCCAGGAATTAAGAAAAGGGGCAGGGGAGCTGGCTGGTTAGCTTACTTGGTAGAGTGTGGTGCTGGTAACACCAAGGTCAAGGGTTTGGATCTTGTCCCCAACAGCTGTCCCCCGCCAAAAAGGGGCCAGATTATATGAGAAAAAAGCTTCCACTGTGTTATCTGGATATGTTAGAGCAGCCAAACTACACCCTAAAAAAAAAACCAAACCAAAAAACCCTCAAAAAATGCGTGTAGATGTACATTTTAAATATAAAGAATTCGGACATTTGAAAAAACAAAAAACACGTATAGAAAATCTGAAAAGCACACTGACAAGACAACACATTTGGAATAACCCCAGTTACAAAATTTTCCAAAAGAAATAGATCAGTACATATTTCAATCCCAAGGGTGGTGTTGGGGGAGGGTTGAAGTTATTTTCCTTCAGAGAGACCAGTCAGTTCATAATAAAGGGTAAGCATCTGTATAAGATAAATAAATTCACTGTTCGCCTTAACAACCAAAGACTTATTAAAGTGGCTTCTTCGGCAGACACTTAGAGACTGGCCACTCATCCACAATCTCAAGGCATGAATTGGAATGCGTGCTGACAAGCACACACCAGAATTCCAGCAACAAAGTAAAAACAAAGTCCACCCAACTCTCAAAGTAAATCCGCTGTGAAGACTGCATCCTTCAAACACAAGACTCATATTACACTGTGATCTGCTTAGCACCGGGCAGTGGAACATAGGGATTAGTGGGAAAACAGCACTGCACTGGGAGGCCGGAAACCCTCACTGCAGACCATGCGTGGTGGTGGTAAGTACAGGAAAGTCATTAAACAGCAGGCTGAAAATGTCCTACCCTGTAAAATAAGAGTGTTGCCCTATATCTGTGGTTTTCACACTTCTGTTTTTAGTAATGGAACAAGCAACCTCAAATTAAATCTTATTCAAAGCCTGGAGGTGGGGGGAAAAAAATCACACAAGGAGGTGGATGGTGTCATTAAAATAGAGTCTTAACACCCTCCCCTGTAAAGTTTTAATACATATTTTCCAGAAATAAAACAAACAAAAAGTCCCACTAGTAAACCAAAGATTCTATTAATTAATGAACTTATTAACTCTCAACAAGAAAATACATTTATCAAATTTTCTAGCAGTAGCCTGCAAATATTATGCTATACTATACCACATCTTTATCATTATTTGGTTGCCCTAACACAATGCTCTGATTCTGAATTAAAGAAGAAGAAAAACAGATCATGCAAGACCAAGGAGGACAAAAACAACTACTTTAAATCATTTAAAAAATATAATCTCTCCTGGGACCCCCACCCATGATTTTGCTCTATAAATTCTTGTAATTCTAAGCTACCAAGGAGCCCTGGGTCTTAAATGCTCTCTTGTACCACTGGCTCCTTTGAATGGTATTCAAATAAATGTAATCTTTAACACTGGAGAAAAAAGTCTAATTTTTAAATTTCATTCTTTGGATTAAAAAACTACATGATTTACCTACTAGAATGGCTAAAACAAAAACTGATAAGACAAAAAAAAGTGCTGACAAAGACACAGAGTAACTGGAACTCTCGTATGCTCCTGGTGGGTAATGTGAAATGGTACAACTATTTTGGAAAATCATCTGGTCGTTTCTTTTCGAGTTAAACATACATTTACCCTAAGTCCCAGTGATACTACTCCTGGATATCTACCCAGCAAAATGAAAACTTTAACAAAAACCTGTACGTAAATGTTTATAGTGACTTTCTTTAGAACAGCCAAAAGGTGGAAACAACATTCACCTTCAACTAGTGAATGAATAAACAAACCCTGGCCCTTCTCTATTAAAATGAGATATCACTTCACACCTATCAGACGAGGCCAGAATAAGAGTTTAATAATACCAAGTGTTGGCAAGGCTGTGGACAAGCAGGAATTCTCCCACCCTGTTGCCAGAAATGTAAATTGGTCCAAATACCTGGGAGAAAAATTTGGTAACCCATAGTAGGTTGAAGATGTGTGTGCACCATGATCCAGCAAGGCCACTTGTCAGCACCCTTCACCCTACTCACCCAGGTGAGGACAGTCATTATGTAAATTAAGCTACTGTTTTTAACAGTACACAACCAATACATCAATAGGAGGAAATCTAAGTTATGGTATGATTAAACGGGAATAAAATAGAGCAGTTAATATGAATAAACTCTAACCACTTGAGCCAACATGGCTTGAAGCATATCCTGGAGCAAGTGGGTTGCAAAACACAAACATGAGATCTTTTACTTAAGGTTTTAAATCATGCAGTCAATACTGCATGTTGGTTTATGGATATATTAATATGTAACAAAAAAATACACATGGACTGCAAAGTTACCTCTGGGAAGAAGAGAATGGGAAGGAGAGAAGATTAGCAAAAGGTACAAAGAGGGGTATCTGAAATGTTTTCTTTTCTTAAAAAACAAAACAAAACCCTGAATCAAAACAACGTGTTTAGATTTATTACATCTGGGTATCTGGCATATGAGTTCTTTCATTTTCTTTATATTTGAAATTTCACAATTAAAAACAAACTTTTAACCAAAGACTACCTCTAGAAGGATACACAAAATAAACACAAAAACTGGTAAAAGTGGGTGCCTCCAGAGAAAGGAAGTGGGTTCAAATAGGAGGGAGACTTACTCTCCATACCTGTCCTCATGCACCTTTTGGATTTTGTTCCACGTATATCCATTATCTATTTTTTAAATTACAAATAAATTTGATGCCCACTTCATCTCCAATTCCCCCTCCCCCAGGGGAAAAAAATCTACCTAAAACATTTTTATTTAAGATAAGGAAAAGCCACTGAAGAGATAATCAAGATTCCAGCCCTGCCAAGAATGAGCTCTACGATGTTGGGAGGTGATGAACGTCCCCCTCTCCAAGGGTCATGTACTTCTAAAAATCCCATCTTCTAGGCCAGCCCATGGCTTACTTGGGAGAGTGTGGTGCTGGTAACACCAAGGCCGTGGGTTCGGATCCCTATATAGGGATGGCCGGTTAGCTCATTTGGGAAGAGCATGGTGCTGACAACACCAAGTCAAGTGTTAAGATTCCCTTACCGGTCATCTATTAAAAATAAATAAATAAATGAATAAAAATCCCATCTTCTAGGAAAACACAAACCTATTCCCATAAACTAGACATCAGAAGTTCTGACCACAACACAAGGAACAATAAGAAGCTGTCGTGTAACCTTCATAAGAAAACTTCCAGAATTTGTTACAACAGTTCCACACAGACCATCTGCAGTGATTGCCTCATATCCTCTGTGGCATAAAGTGGGTAGAGATGTATACAGATAGTTACCATTACTCAATACGCTATGAGGCAGGAGGGCAGGAAGTCTGGGGAGCACTTATCTGATGACTTATCTTCTCAATGACTTAGAAGTGGAGGTCATGGTTGAGAAGAGTAAGGAGGCTGAGGACGGGATTGGACAGAAATGGCTACAGTGCAGGAAGAGGATGAGTAAAAAAATATTACCAAAAAAAAAAAAAAAAAAAAATCAAGCTCCAGCTGAGCCCAGAAATCATAAATGTGAAACAGAGAAAGTTGCCTTGCTATCTGGTTTCTCTCTAGCAGAGTTCAACTGAAAAAAACAGATACAAAAATATTATGTAGGAGGATTGGGCCACTGAGGGAGCTTGACAAGTTACTGGGGCAGCTCAGAGTTAAGTAAATCATGATGTTGGGACGATGATGGTCACTTGACTACCTGTGAAAAAGGCCAGGAAAGCAACAGGAAGCCAGAGAACACCAAAGGGCCTGAGGTGAGGAATGAGAGCTATGAAGGACAGGGTGTGTGCAGAGGAGACTCTCCAAGCTCAAGATCCCAAAAGTGCCATCTGGGAGATGACAAGGCCCAGAAGAGCAGAAGTGAACTGGAAGAAATGTGCCCTGCAAAAGATATGGTGAAGGGATGGTGAGTTTCAAAGGCTGGATGAGCCAACAATGTAGAGATGATGCTACAGGACACAGTAGAAAGAAAAGTGGCAATCCAGAAGCCAACATTCAGAAGTATACAGAATGACCAAAAAGTTGCCAGTCGATGGCAATGAAGGTCAAGGGAGGGGCCTCACAGACTGGCGTGGATTTTAAACTGACAGGAGTCACTGAATTAAGGAAGGAGGACACAGCCTGCCAGTCTTTCTTCTCCTAGTCATACTCTAGATCTCTGTTAAAATATCGACTCCTCAGCAAACCCTCTCCAGACCCCTCAATATCCCAATCGAATCCCTCACTGCACCCTTTGCCATTCCCCCAAAGCAATGACCACAAGTCATGCCAAGCATCCTTCCTTATCCAAGTCTATGTCCTTCTCGAGTTCATGCAACAAGACATCCATGTTTTCTGAATCTATTTGGTTCATAAGTTGTGGCTAACAAAAAAGAAGAGTTCAGAGAGTAAAGGGTATACCTAAAAATGTATCCAGCAAGCTGCCGGGTTGAGAAGGCAGGCTCGCTGGCACGCCAGCTTCAGGACACCTCAACCACACAGCGTGGATGGCTGTACAAATTCCTGACCGTCAAGTCTCCTTTACTTTAAGGTAACTCTCACTATATTGCTGATGGGAATATGATCATATATAAGCATTTTTTTATTTAAAAAATGAAAAATCCAAAAAATTAAATTTTAATAAAATTAAAATGTATCATTTATAACTCACTCAACAGCTGAATAATTTTTTTAATGTTTCTTTAGCAGGAACACACTTGGATATACTGCTAGTGGGAGTAATAACTGGCATAACACTGCTAAATAGTAATTTTAAATGATCGATCAAAAGCTCTAAAAATATATATAGGCTTTGATCCCACAATTCTACTCTTAAGGAGTTTATACTAACAAAATAACTAAAATAAGCTCAAATTTTTCATTATGAGAGTATTCACTAAAATTGTGCTTAGAGGGATCCAAACCTGGAGGGGAAAACCTTAATGCCTAAAAACAGAGGAGGACTGTTTGGTTAAAGTGTGGGTACATTCTTATAAAAGGATATTGTGGGAATTAAAACATTGGCAACAGAAACGCTCACTGACATGGCAATGTGTTGAGAGTATCACTGAGTGGAGGAAAGGACAATTATAAAATACACCTGATAATCCCATTCAGTGTGTACGTGCACATACACACAGAGAAAATGCAGGAAAACATCAAAATGGTAAGTGATTATCCCCAGATTATGGGGTTATAAATGACTTTTTGTGCTTACATTATTTTTCTACAATGTGTATCACTTTGATAATTTTTAAAACTTAAGTCACTGTCTAAGGACAATACTGAAATAAATATATGGCAAGACAAATCTGAAATGAAATTAAGGCACTCAAAGCTAATGGTGAAGAAATGCACTCTGTTGATATAGTCAATGTGCTCCCCCAAGATAGTAGGGGAAGGGGTGCAGCGTCTCCAGGTAACTAGATGCATAAGTCTCATTTCCTGAAGAACTAAGAAAACCAAAGATGTAGGGCCGACCCCGTGGCGCACTCGGGAGGGTGCGGCACTGGGAGCGCAGCAGTGATCCCGCCGCGCGTTCGGATCCTATATAAGGATGGCCAGTGCGCTCCCTGGCTGAGCGTGGTGTGGCCGGTCACAAAAGGACAAAAGAAAAAAAAAGAAAACCAAAGATGTAGTCAGAAGGTGGGCACTCTTCATGTCCTACAAACCCAGAGTTCAGGGATTCCCAATTTTCCTGTATTTCTTCAAATCCTTTCATTCTTGGCTCTCAACTCTTCCAAAGACCTTTTTTTAAATATAACATCAGTTATGGTACTTCTTCGCATTTCCTAGGTCTTCAATTCTTTATGTGAAAAGAAATGAGACTTCCTTTCATTGGGCCCTAAACTTTAACTTGTCTAAAATTATAAGCTACAGACATATTTGTGATTCTTGGGGAAAAAAGAAAATTACTAAAAATATATACATATATTAATTTATAATAATTATAATACATGTTTATATATTTATTTATTTGGTTTTTTGGCAGCTGGCCAGTATGGGGACTGAACTCTTGACCTTGGTGTTATAACACTGCGCTCTAACCAACTGAGCTAATGGGTCAGCCCTAACTTAAAATATATGAAGCAGAATTTTTTCCTTCTTCTCAAGCCAGGGAAAAAACACATAAATTTACTTGTTGAACTGGTTCAGAGGCATTTTTCAGGCCACAGGAAACCTCTAAATTTGACAGGAAAAAAGTGAGGAAGGAGAAGCTGTAAAAACATCATTCACCTATAAGTAAGTATATATTATTACTCCAGCCCTGAAACGGAAGTGGCTTTCATTATGAAATACTCAAAAATCCAAAAGCTTCGAGGTTGAAAACATATTACTCACTGGTAGATAAAGCAATGTGGGTCTAGAACTATGCTACCCAGTGCAAGAGCCACCAGCCCCAAGTAGCTACTGAGCCCCTTAAATGCGCTCAAACTGAGATGTGCTAAGAGTGTAAAATATACAGCACACTTCAAAGAGTTACTATGGAAAAAAAAAGAATGTAAAATATCTCATAAATAATTTTTGTAGTGATTACATGTTGAAATAATATTTTTATATGTTAGGTTATAAAATATATTACTAGAGTTAATTTTACCCGTTTCTTTTTTTTTAAAAGATGACCAGTAAGGGGATCTTAACCCTTGACTTGGTGTTGTCAGCACGAGGCTCTCCCAAGTGAGCCAACCAGCCATCCCTATATAGGGATCCGAACCTGTGGCCTTGGTGTTATCAGCACCACACTCTCCCAAGTGAGCCACAGGCCGGCCCCTGTAAACTTCCGATACTTTGATCTAATGGACACAGAGGCAAGGCCATCTATCTTAGTTCCTGCATCAAAACAAACCCTACAATTATCCTACATAATCAGCTTGGCAGCCCCCATGGAAGGGAGCAGGTGCCATAACCTAATTTTTCACACACACAACTGGGAGAAAGAGGGGGATGTAAGAGAGGCCAAAGTAGAAATCTATGTGCTAACAACAAACTCAAGCTGAAAGGTCAAAAGTGCTAGAGTCAAGGACTCCTTGCTGGAAGCCCAGAACCTGCACAAGAAATCTAAATAAAACACAGGGCCCATCCAAGGGTAAACACTACTCAAATCCAGTTGGCCTTTAAACCAGTAAATTGCGGGTTCTGTTTTTATATGGCAAACCTAAAATAAAATAATACCTGTATTTAAAAAGAATTATCATTGGAAGGAATGGGACCAATATATTGAGATTTTTCCGTACCATACACAAGTCAGCAAACAACTTAGGCAATTTATAAACAGCTGGTCTTAATCCAACATTAATATGTTGATCTTTTAAAAATATCCAGTTGAAAAGGCTGGAGTTCTTCTAATCTGCTTGAATTCTCTTTCACAGTAACCTTTATACAATCATTCCATCTTCCTTATCCTATTAAGCTCTGTAATCACCATCAGTATTTACACAGGTTTTTGAAACTACCCAATTTCTCAGGTAAATATTTACCTCTTGTTGCTACTGATCAAACCATAAACAATACATTTTCATATAACATGTTTGGAAATACGACAGTGAGATGCTGACCTCAATAGTACACAGATCTATAAACCATAACATCAGAATTTCCAGATACAGTGAAGCCTCTTAAAATCAGGCACCAAAAAAATAGAAATTTTTCCTCACTGCTCAAAGTGTTTTTACCTGAATCCCTCTGCATCAGTGTAAGTTCTTGCAACTTTGAAAATGTGCCTGAATCAGAACTGGGCACCCAGATTGCAGGCTCCCAGCACTGAGCAGAGCAGTTATTCTCAGCTATGAAAGCCAGTCACAGAACTGTCACCTGTATGTTCTTAATGACAAATAGGAAAAGTACCAGCAAGACTTCTTTCCTCAGTTTAGTTAGAGCTTGATATTTTAGGATCTGTGCTGATAATTTCAAAACAAATGGAATGAAACCAATCATTCAACTAGCTTCCTAACCCCTATAATGGTTAAGCACTGAGACGGAAATGGACTACACCCAATGCAATTTACCATCTAACTGGACGGAATGAGTGAATAAAAGAAACACATAAATACTAAAACACTGTGAAGGAGAGCTCAGAAACACAAGCTTCTGGGCAGGTGAGGAGAGCAGAAGCAGTCCACTGCAAGATCTTCTCCAGATGGAAGATCAAGACTCTACTGTGTTACCCAAGTGCAGAGACCTTGGCAACGGGGTGATGGAAGTGACAAGAAAAAGGGATAAGTAGAGGGAGCAGTTTCAAAGAAAGCAACCAAAGACTTGGTGTCAAGGATGACCTCTAAGAAAAGAACAAGAGTTCTGCCTTCAGAAGTAAGTAAGGAAATGGGCTTGAATAGGCAAATGATGAAAAAGGGTTGGATGTGTTGAATTTGGGTTGGTGGTGTGTACATTTGATAAGTGCCCTCCAGAGACCTTCCCTTTTAAGACATTTGAGAGAGCAGCTCCAGGACAGAACAGAGCATAGAAAGATTTGTAAATTGAAATAGTATAAAGGTGATAAATGAAACTCTTGAGAGTTGGGAGACCATTATTTTGCAGCTATGCTCACAGGTCTCACCTCCATCATCTTTAATAAATGTTGTTTTTTAAAAAGTTACAGTTAGATAGGAAGAGTAAGTGCTGGTGCTCCAGGGTGACAATAGCTAGTATAATATTGTATTGTATATTTCAAGATAAACAAAAAGAGGATCTTGAATGTTATAACCACAAAGAAATGATATATGTTCGGGTGATAGATATGCTAACTATTCTGATTAAATCATTATACAATAAACTATTAAAAAAAAAAGTCAGGGTGGATCCTAAGATGACAGTGGCTGCGGCAGTTGGCACGGAGTAGCTGAGGTGGAAAAGGTGGCCATTGGGCCTTAGGCAGCAGGAAACTTGTGGACCTTCCTCTTGCAGTCTCTTAAGAGAGGACTGCTGCTGGTGGCCAGTTGTGGGGGCTGACCGCCACTTTGCCCTTGGCAAGAGAGGCTGCCTCATTTACAGGCAACAGCTTTGAAGTATGGAGCAGGAAAAGAACTGTTTCTTAGCTGCAAAAGCAAGTCTCTAAACAGGGAACACAGCGCCGGGGCTGCTGTTGATGCTGCCAGGATCCCGGAGGCCAGGGCCGTGCTGAAGGCAGCCAGCTGCCCTATTCAGGATTCGAGGTTTCAGGCCGGCATAAAAGAAGATTCCCGGGAGTGCCCTAGCCGTGCCGCGGGACCGAGTGAGCAGCCCGAGGCGGCAGCGGCCAAGAACGGGGACAGTGACAACGCAGAGGCAGAGAGGGAGCCACCCGACCCGGCACAGCCCTGTGAGTGACCCCCGGCCCAGCCCTGCTCGGGGGGCGGACGCCCGCCCAGCTTCCGCCTGCCCCACTGGGCCACTCACCGGCCCCAGGGCTGCCTCCATTATATCAGGTGGTGGCGGCTCCAGCCCGGCTCGGCCAAGCCTGTCCTCCTCGCCCGGCTCAGCTTCTCACTGAGCCTTCCCACTTGCTTGCCCCGGCGCAGGACTTCCCAGGGCCTGTGGGCCGGACTCCCCTTCCTCCCTCTGCGGTTCTCTGGTGGGACCGGTGGCATGGGGCGTCCCCGGCCAGCGTCGGGAGGGCAAGGAAGTACGGGCTGAGCCGACTGTCACTCCACCACACCCTGGTCTCCGGCCCCTGGTAAACTTCCTGTTACCGGGAGGCAGATACCATCTCTGCGGCCACCAGTTTGGAAAACTGCCTAACCGATTTCTGGTTAGGAATAGTGTGGTCGGAGAGTTCCCGAGTTCGCTTGAACCCGCCGGAGAGCTGAGTGCGGGTGGGCACCGGACTTGGTCCGCGCTGGGGGGATTCAAAGGTGAACCGTGTGCTGCAGGCTCCTCCCCCAAGGAGCTCATGCTCTGGTGTGGGAGATAAGACAAGTACACAAATAACCGCGATACCAGGAGGAAGGTGATAAGTCCTGAGAAAGATCTACACAGTACTACAGAGGCACCCAGAGCGACCGGTCGTCTGCGCCTAGCAGAAACCTGGTAGACTTCCTGGGTGAGGCAGTGCCGAGCAGGGTCTTGAAGGCCCAGCTGATAGATGAGGGCTGCAGAAGACACGTCCCAACCGAGCCCAGTGGGCACAGAGCGGGGAGACGTCCGGCTAGGGAGGCGGAGACTCGACAGAAACCACACACCCTGTGGGGTCGCCACTGTGTGATCCAACAACCCGGGCCAGAGTGCATGGAACAGGGAGAAGTCCCGCACGGGAAGTGGAAGCTCAGCAGAGACCACACACCTTGCGGTACCGCCCCATGATCCAGCAGCCCAGCAGAGTCCAAGCTGACCAGAGAGGTGGTTCCCTGGAGAGGCCCAAGACCCGAGGCAACCACACACACAAGGCACTAGAGGCCAACTGAGCAGTCACGGAGGTAGCCTACCAAATTGGCAACAACAGCAACATCTTAGTTAGTCAATAGTCTCAAACCGGTGGACTGTGAAACCCCCTGCCACAATGAATAAACATCAAAAAAAAAGATATCAGAAATACAAAAAATCAAGAAAGTACATCACCAAAAGTTAATAAATCTCAAACTCTAGATCCTATAGAACAAGAAGCCCTTGAAATGACTGACAAGGAATTTCAAGTGATAATTCTTAGAAACTGAATGAGATACAAGAAAACTCAGCTAGACATCATGATGAAATGAGGAAAAGTATACAGGACCTGAAAGAGGAAATGTACAAGGAAATCAATGTCCTGAAAAAAAATGTAGCAGAACTTGCTGAACTGAAGAAGTTATTCAGCGAAATAAAAAACATAACGGAGAGTTTAACCAGCAGGCTTGTCGAAATTGAAGAGAGAACCTCTGAACTTGAAGATGGGCTGTTTGAAATAACATAAGCAGGGGCAGCCCGTGGCTCACTCGGGAGAGTGCGGTGCTGATAACACCAAGGGCACGGGTTCGGATCCCATAGGATGGGATGGCCGGTTAGCTCACTGGCTGAGCCTGGTGCTGACAACACCAAGTCAAGGGTTAAGATCCCCTTACTGGTCATCTTTAAAAAAAAAAAAAAAAAAAAAAAAGAAATAACATAAGCAGACAAAAAAAAAAAAGAAAAAAGAATCAAAGACATTGAAGAAAATCTGAGAGAGATATCAGACAACCTTAAGTGCTCAAATATCCGAGTCATGGGTATCCCAGAAGGGGAGGAAAACGGAGATTGCATTGAAAACAAATTCAACAAAATAGTGGCCGAAAACTTCCCAGGTATAGGAAAAATCACAGATCTTCAGATCCAGGAAGCTCAACAATCTCCAAAAGTATTCAACCCAAAAAGGCCCTCCTCCAAGACATGTTATAGTCGACTGACAAAACTCAAAGACAAAGAGAGAATCTTAAAAGCTGCAAGAGAGAAGCATCAAATCACCTATAAGGGAGCTCCAATCAGACTAACATCAGAATTTTCATCACAAACCCTAAATGCCAGAAAGGAATGGGATGATATATTCAAAATACTAAAAGACAAAGATTCCAAGCCAAGAATACTCTACCCGGCAAGGCTATCCTTCCGAAATGAAGGGCAAATAGTATATTTCTCAGACAAACAAAAACTGCGGGAGTTCACTACCACATGACCACCCTTACAAGAAATCCTCAAGGGAGTACTGGGTTTGGTTCCTGAAAAATAACTACCACTGCCATAAAAACCCAAGAAAAATCAAAACCCACTAGTATAATAAAAATGGCATTCATGAAGAGAAAACAAACAAACAAAAATGCTATCTACAACCTAAGGAACCAACAAACACAGAAAACAAACAGTAAATCAGAAAGCAAGGAACAAAAGACACCTAAGACAACCAAACAACCAATAAAATGCTAGGAATAAATCAACACCTTTCAATAACAACTCTTAATGTAAAATGCTAAAATTCCCAATCAAAAGACACAGACTGGCTGACTGGATTAAAAAGGAGGACCCAACTATATGCTGCCTTCAAGAGACCCACCTCACCCATAAAGATTCACACAGACTAAGAGTGAAAGGATGGAAAAAGATTTACCATGCAAACAGAAAAGAAAAACGAGCTGGAGTAGCTATTCTTATATCTGACAAAATAGACTTTAAACTAAAAACCATAAAAAGAGACAATGAGGGACACTACTTAATGATAAAAGGACTGATCCATCAAGAAGACGTAACAATCATAAATATGTACGCACCCAATGTTGGAGCAGCCAGATTTATAAAACAAACTCTATTAGACTTACAGAAAGAAATAGACACTAATACCATAATAACAGGGGACCTGAACACCCCACTGTCAATATTAGACAGATCATCTAGGCAAAGAATCAGTAGAGAAACACAAGATCTAAACAATACTCTAGACCAATTGGACTCGGCAGATGCCTACAGAACATTCCATCCAACAACCTCATAATATTCATTCTTCTCATCAGCACATGGATCATTCTCCAGGACAAATCACATATTAGGTCACAAATCAAGTCTCAATAAATTCAAAAAAACTGGAATTATCCCATGTATTTTCTCAGACCACAATGGATTAAAACTAGAAATTAATAACAAATGAAACTCTGGAAACTATACAAATACATGGAAATTAAACAGCATTCTACTTAATGACATATGGGTCCAAGAAGAAATCAAGCAGGAAATCAAAAAATTTATTGAAACGAATGAAAACAATGATACATCATACCAAAACCTGTGGGATACTGCAAAAGCAGTATTAAGGGGGAAATTTATTGCATTAAATGCTCACTTCAGAAGAATGGAAAGATGGCAAGTGAACAACCTAACACTTCACCTTAAAGATCGAGAAAAACAAGAACAATCCAAACCTAAAGTTAGCAGACGGAAAGAAATCATTAAGATCAGAGCAGAACTGAATGATATTGAAACCCAAAAAGCAATACAAATTATCAATGAATCAAAAGTTGGCTTTTTGAAAAGATAAATAAAATTGACAAACCATTAGCAAGGCTAACAAAAAAAAAAGAAGAGAGAAGATTCAAATAACAAAAATTAGAAATGAAAAAGGTGATATTACAACATTCATCTGAAATACAAGGAATCATTCGAGACTACTATAAACAACTATACGCCAACAAATTTGAAAATCTGGAGGAAATGGATAAATTTCTGGACACACACAAGCTCCCAAAACTGAACCATGAAGATGTAGAAAATCTGAACAGACCAATAACAATAAAGGAGATTGAAGCTGTTATCAGAAGGCTCCCAACAAAGAAAAGCCCAGGACCAGATGGATTCACAGCAGAATTTTACCAAACATTCAAAGAGGAATTCACACCAATTCTTTACAAACTATTCCAAAAGATTGAAACAGACGCAAATCTCCCAAACTCATTCTATGAAGCAAACATTATCCTGATACCAAAACCAGGTAAAGATATAACCAAAAAAGAAAACTACAGACCAATATCCTTGATGAATATAGATGCAAAAATCCTCACTAAAATAATAGCAAACAGAATACAGCAACACATACGTAAAATTATTCACCACGATCAAGTGGGATTCATCCCAGGGATGCAAGGTTGGTTCAACATACGCAAATCAATAAATGTGATATACCATATTAATAAAGTCAAACACAAGGACCATATGATCATCTCTATAGATGCTGAAAAAGCATTTGATAAAATTCAGCACTCATTCATGACAGAGACCCTCTATAAGTTAGGTATATACGGAAAGTATCTCAACATAATTAAAGCCATATATGACAAACCCACTGCCAATATCATCCTGAATGGGGAAAAGCTGAAAGCTTTTCCTTTAAGAACAGGAACTAAACAAGGATGCCCACTCTCACCACTCTTATTCAACATAGTGTTGGAAGTACTAGCCAGAGCAATCAGCAAAGAGAAGGAAATAAAGGGCATCCAGATTGGAAAAGATAAAGTCAAACTGTCCCTGTTTGCAGATGACATGATCCTATATATCGAACAGCCTAAAACCTCTACAAAAAAACTGCTGGAATTGATAAATGATTTCAGCACAGTAGCAGGATACAAAATCAACACACAAAAATCAGTAGTATTTCAAGTCAGGCACAGAAAGAGAAATACCACATTTTCTCACTTATTGGTGGGAGCTAAAAATTAATATATAAATTCACACACACACACACACACACACACACACACACACACACACACACACACACACAAAACCGGGGGGAGGGGAAGAAGATATAACAACCACAATTACTTGAAGTTGATACGACAAGCTAACAGAAAGGACATTGTTGGGGGGGAGGGGGGAGGGAGAAGGGAGGGAGGTTTTGGTGATGGGGAGCAATAATCAGCCACAATGTATATCGACAAAATAAAATTTAAAAAAAAAAATCAGTAGCATTTCTTTTCTCCAATAGTGAACATGCAGAACGAGAAATCAAGAAAGCCTGCCCATTTATAATAGCCACCAAAAAAATAAAATACTTAGGAATTGAGTTAATCAAGGACGTGAAAAATCTCTATAATGAGAACTACAAACCACTGCTGAGAGAAATCAGAGAGGATACAAGAAGATGGAAAGATATCCCATGCTCTTGGATTGGAAGAATCAACATAGTGGAAATGTCCATACTACCCAAAGTGATATACAAATTCAATGCAATCCCCATCAAAATTCCAAAGACATTTTTTCTCAGAAATGGAAAGAACTATCCAGACATTTATATGGAATAATAAAAGACCACGCATAGCCAAAGCAATGCTGAGCAAAAAAAATAAAGCTGGAGGCATAACACTACCCAACTTTAAGCTATACTACAAAGCTATAATAACCAAAATAGTACGGTACTGGCATAAAAACAGACACACTGATCAATGGAATAGAATAGAGAATCCAGAAATCAACCCACACACTTACTGCCATCTGATCTTTGACAAAGCCACCAAGCCTATTCACTGGGGAAGGGACTGCCTCTTCAGCAAATGGTGCTGGGATAACTGGATATCCATATGCAGGAGAATGAAACTAGACCCATCCCTCTCACCATATACTAAAATCAACTCAAAATGGATTAAGGATTTAAATATACACCCTGAAACAATAAAACTTCTTAAAGAAAACATAGGAGAAACACTTCAGGAAATAGGACTGGACAAAGACTTCATGAATACGACCCCAAAAGCACGGGCAACCAAAGGAAAAATAAACAAAAGGGATTATATCAAACTAAAAAGCTTCTGCACAGCAAAAGAAACAATTAACAGAGTTGAAAGACAACAACCAGAGTGGGAGAAAATATCTGCAAAATATACATCTGACAAAGGATTAATATCCAGAATATATAAGGAACTCAAACAACTTTACAAGAAAAAAACAAGCAACCCAATTAAAAAATGGGCAAAAGAGCTAAGTAGGCATTTCTCTAAGAAAGATATACAAATGGCCAACAGACATATGAAAAAATGCTCCACATCACTCAGCATCCAGGAAATGCAAATCAAAACCACACTGAGATACCATCTAACCCCAGTTAGGATGGCTAAAATCCAAAAGACTCTGAATGATAAATGCTGGCGAGGTTGCAGAGAAAAAGGAACTCTCATACATTGTTGGTGGGACTGCAAAATGGTGCAGCCTCTATGGAAAATGGTATGGAGGTTTCTCAAACAATTGCAGATAGAACTACCATATGACCCAGCTACCCCACTGCTGGGAATATACCCAGAGGAATGGAAATCATCAAGTCGAAGGTATACCTGTTCCCCAAAGTTCACTGCAGCACTCTTTACAATAGCCAAGAGTTGGAACCAGCCCAAATGTCCATCATCGGATGAATGGATACGGAAAATGTGGTACATCTACACAATGGAATACTACTCAGTTATAAAAAAGAATGAAACACTGCCATTTGCAACAACATGGATGGACCTTGAGAGAATTATATTAAGTGAAACGAGTCAGGCACAGAAAGGGAAATACCACATGTTCTCACTTATTGGTGGGAGCTAAAAATTAATATATAAATTCACACACACACACACACACACACACACACACACACACACAATACCCGGGGGGGGGGGGAGAAGATATAACAACCACAATTACTTGAAGTTGATATGACAAGCAAACAGAAAGGACATTGTTGCGGGGAAGAGAGGAGAGGGAGGAGGGAGGGAGGTTTTGGTAAGGGGCAACAATAATCAACCACAATTTATATCGACAAAATAAAAGTTAAAAAAAAATAATAAAATAAAAATTAAAAAATAAAATTCTAATCAATTAATAAAAAAAAACCAAGAGGTGAAGGGTAAGGAGGTTCAAAAATAACGAAAAAAAAAAGTCAGAACATATGCAATTTGGTGATGACAACTTGAGGGGAAGAAGCTATACACAGAAAACAAAAAGAAAGAAATATGCAAAATTATTCATTCATTGTGGCGTTATTATGTGGTATGATCAAGGATATTTTCTTCTCCCAATTTTTGGAATTTCTGAAGTTTTTTTGTTTTGTTTTTTTTAAAGAAGAAGCATAGACTTCTTTTATTAGAAAAAACAGTACAGTATTTTAAAAAAAACAAAAAGATCCCTTCTACGTATTTGTGAAAACTCTTATAAACACCTCATGAGTTTTACCATTTATAAATTAAAAGTAAAAAATAAAAATAACATTGATATAACTGTTACACACACCATACTGAATAAATTTAGTTTTGACCTGAAAGAATGTATCAGTAGGAATGTAAATTCTGTCAGCTTCTCTGCAGGACAATTTGCCATTTAATCTATAAAATTTAAAAATTTTTAAATCTTATGAGCCCAATAACCTTACCACTGGGCTATTCTCTCCAAGAAGAAATTTCATTGTAATATTGTTCATAATAGCAAAAAATTTAAAATAACCAAAATGTCCATCAAGCTTTGGGATGAGGGAGGACAGATGAAGAAAGAACAGGAAAAAAAGAAATGCTCCTTAGTAATGTACATGTTCTTAGCTTCATTAATTAAACTGCAAAGAATGCTTGAAATAGGGTGAGGAAACAGTTCTTAAATCTCTTTACACTCTGAGTCCTCACGTGTGACCCTGACCTGGGGCACCAAGAGCAGTAAGTACTCAACAAATATTTGCTGGTGATAAAAAAGTCAAAAGCATGGAAAGAAAACAAAATATTTAGCTCCCGCCTTGTAACTGATATAAGTGGCAAGACTGTGCCTATTTACTTTCTAGTTTAATCTACTTACAAGGAATTTGGCCTGAAGAAGTCCATTACCTTATCGCCAGTATTAACCTAATAATTTATTATTCCCAGGTTGTGCATTTAGACAGTTCCTGACATGTCCAAAGGGTAAGGTCAAAAGGGTTTTCATGTTAAAGGGCTGTCAGTGCAATTCTATCATGAAACACCCACTGGAGATTGTGTTTTAGACGCATCTAAATGATGTGGTGCAGACCTGTCCATATGCTTTCCGCTACAAGTCGCTGAACTAAATCTCCTTGTGTCACCAAGGTCCAAGCTCAAAGCTGCGTGGGGAGTCCCAGTGAGAGGAGTCTAGACCTAGCTAGAGAAAAGCAAAAGGTAAATTAACAGTAATGATAAACCTAGCAGGAGGCACTCTGCATGCCTGGAGACTATTTTTCACTCAGCCATGCCCAATCTTAGAACTCACTCTACTACTTCACTCTTATGAACATCTCCGAGGCCTCAGCCTGCCCCTGGGCAGGGTCACAAACTGAACCCTCAGATCCTTAAAAATCACTTTTCCATTTGCATAAAATATTTGGGAGACGGTGCTTTAGAATATATGCAAAAAAGCAATTTTGCACTCAGTTGGGCTTTTGTCATTAATAACTTTCTAACTCTATATTCCCCCGCACAGGACGCTACATTAAAAAAAAAAAAAGTTTTAAAGACTTTTGAAAAGAAAAAACAAACAACAACAAAAAAACCCACAGAAAAAAAAAGAAAAAAAAAATGACTTTTGAGTTCTATGTGCCAAGCATTGTGCTACACATCACATGTGCATAATTTCATCTTCACAACAGAAACCACTTAGTCCATATTTCACAGATAAGAAAACCCAAGAGGCATGAGGCCTCCTGGACAAAGTAATGGAGCTTATAAGAGATGTGACAGTGCAGGGGGTCAGAGCCTGTCAGGACTACAACACAGCCCTCGCCTTTAATTACCACTCTATATTGCCTTAAACACCACCGCTAAAATAAACTGAAGGTATTATACGAGGGTAGTTTGAAAAGTTCATGGAGGGGCTGGCCAGTTTGCTCAATTGGTTAGAGTGTGGTGCCGATAACACCAAGGTCCAGGGTTCAATCCCTGTACCGGCTAGCCACCAAAAACAAAACAAAACAAATTCATGAAAAAATGGAAATAAAAGATAATGCAAATCTTTCCATGAACTTTTTTTTTGCCTTCATGAACTTTTTGAAGACCTTTCATGTTTGTAAAAAAAAAAAAAAAACCAGAAAAGATTTAACACCCAAAAATCACCTTCTTTTAAAGCCTCTTTTAAAATGTATTAATACATTGGGAGGTTGCGTCCGAACATCCCACTCACCAGGGGTTGCAAAAACCACATCACACAAAGAACTTTTGGTAAGATCAGGACTGAAACACATTAATGTAGATGATTTAGCTCGAGAAGTGTGATCACTGGACATCGTGGAGTCTGGCAAGATGGCATCTCCCAAGAGCAGGCCGAAAGATGCACAGATGATGGCACAAATCCTGAAGGATATGGGGATTACAGAATATGAGGCAAGAGTTATAAACCAGATGCTGGAGTTTGCCTTCTGATATGTGACCACAATTCTAGATGATGAAAAAATTTATTCAAGCCACACTAAGAAAGCTACTGTTGATGCAGATAATGTGAGATTGGCTAACAGTGTTATGCAGATCAATCTTTTACCTCGCCTACCCCAAGAGATAGTTTATTAGATACTGCAAGACAAAGAAATTAAACCCCTTTGCCATTGATTAAGCCATATTCAGGTCTTAGATTGCCACCTGATAGATACTGCTTAAGAGCTGCAAAATATAGGCTTAAATCTTTACAAAAAAAAGGCATCTACTTCTGCAAGAACAACAGTTCCATGGTTAAGTGTTGGCTCAGTTACTAGCAGACCAAGTATTCCCACACTAGGCACACTAACCCCCACAAACCATGTCTGTTTCAACTGAAGTAGGGACTTCACTGTCGCTCACAGGGCAAAGGTTTACAATACAGATGCCTACTTCACAGTCCCTAGCAGTAAAAGCATCAATTCCTGCAACATCAGCAGTTCAGAATGTTCTGATTAATCAATCATTAACTGGGTCCAAAAACATTCTTATTTATTACCATTAATAAGGTGTCATCACAGAATAATGGCAACAAATCATCAAATGCATTGAAAAGAAAAAGTGAAACTGATGATGACAATGACAACGACTATGATAATTTGTAATCTAGCCTTGATGCATGTAACATGTATACTTGGTCCTAAATCCATTGTACTGAATTAAAAATGCATGTTGGATGTTTTCAAGTTGTGTTTTAGAAAACTTAAATAAGTATTTAATGAGTAAATATAGTCACCATATTTTCCAGTTGAAATGTTGGATTTTAATAGTGTTAGTAATGGTTTTTCATCAGCGTTTAAGTATAAAAAATGAAGTTGTCTTTCACTGAAAAAACAAAAGTTAAAAATTCTTATACATATGCAAAACAAGTCAGTAAAAATAATTCTGCTCAAAGCTTAAGTTGTAACTATCTTCAAAAAATTAAAGGTACCGGGCCGGCCCGTGGCTCACTCGGGAGAGTGCGGTGCTGATAACACCAAGGCCACAGGTTCGGATCCCATATAGGGATGGCCGGTTAGCTCACTGGGTGAGCGTGGTGCTAACAACACCAAGTCAAGGGTTAAGATCCCCTTACCGGTTATCTTTTTAAAAATAAAAATAAAAAAAATAAAAATTAAAAATTAAAGGTACCACACCAAGGTCAAGAGTTTGGATCTCTGTGCCACCTCCCGCCCCCCCCATCAACCCCCGGAAAAGATACCATTCCTTCCCTTAACATATTTAATCCCATATTACATGAGATAATAAACTTAATTCAAGAAAAATGGGTGCTTTACCCATCCTTCTAATTATGTGAAGATCTAAGGAGTAATGCCAGGATTTACATTCCTGGCAAAATGACAAGTTAAAAACAGAGTCCAGTGGAAATTATGGGCATTAATAAGTCAAACTCAGCTAACACAAATGGTTCTATTTGTCCCTTAACAACGTGTGCCTTTGTATGTGAATAAGTACTGCCAACTTCAACTAAGCTGAAAAGCCTACTTTATGTACCCTAACCCCAAAACTTCCTAAAACCTTTCCAAAAAGCCTAGGAGTGATCAAAATTAGATGATAACCAGATTAAAGGGACTCAGGGTTAGAATTTTGAGCTTAAGGGCCGGCCCATGGCTCACTTTGGAGAGTGTGGTGCTGATAACACCAAAGCCATGGGTTCAGATCCCTATATAGGGATGGCCGGTTGGCTCAGTTGGGAGAGCGAGGTGCTGACAACACCAAGTCAAGGGTTAAGATCCCCTTACCAGTCATCTTTAAAAAAAAAAAAAAAAAAAAAAAATTTGACCTTAGTACCAGGAAGAAGACCTGGAAGTGGTTATGCCTGATTCCGGAGCAGATTGCTGTTCTCTAGCTGCCCCAACATCTGACTCTGCACCCTGCCCAAAGATAGTGCTCAAGGAAGGTGTGTGGAAGGAACAAACACAGACAGCTTAGATATCCTGCAGCCCCACCCTCTGTGGGCAGTGGAGGGCACAGACGGGAGGCAGAGACTCACACCTGTTGAAGGCAGCACAAAAACCAGAATCCAGACTCTACCATGTCCTGCCAGATACTGGGATGCTACAAACATGTTTAAGTTACTGCTTACACCTCAAGGAGTCAACAGGACTAATGAGCCCTAAAACCTAGTTAGGTTAAGTGTTTCCAGAGACCTGGAATACAAAGGGAAGCCCATTTTTTAATAAAAAGGTTAAAGGACATAATTAAAGTCATTTAAAGTTATTATCTAAGTATGAAGCAAAAGTCAAATTTCACTTTGTAATATGATTAAAGCAAAACTGAGGAATTAAGGCAAGAGAGTTCCATCAACCCAAAATAGATATTTTATGTGCCCAAAGAGACTAAACACCAAAAGTACCCAAACTTAAAACTTGAGTGGAAAGCCTGTAAATGACATCTCGCATCTCTTTCTGGCTGTTTGGAATAAGAGCACCCAACCTTCAGGCCATCCCACTTAAAGTTCACGTTTATTGGGATAAAGATAAAAAAAAATTTTCAAGTTCAAATTTTACTTTTTTTTTTTTTTTAATTCAAAGGTGACTTCCAGTCAAGATGGCAGAATAGATGGTCCCCAGCATCGCTCTCTCCCACAAATCAACCAATTTACAACTATAAAAATGTAACATCAGCCAAGCTGGGGCTGCTGGAGCTCAGGGGAAGAGGAGGAGAGACATACGGAGTTCATAAAGGCAGGAGAAGCCACGATGAGAGAAAGGAAAAATTGCTCTGAGCATTTTTGGCCCCGGCTACTTTAAGGCTAGAGCTGATGAGCGCATGGAGCAGGAGCCGGCAGAAGCCACAGCTGTGCCCTTCAGATGGAGTTACTTAGAGGAAGCAGGGGAGAAGAGGGCCTTTGCGGCCCCCAGGACAGCAAGACCACTAATAAGGTTCCCGTGGACCCACTCAGGAGCAAGGAGCCACAACAACTGAAAAAAGGGAGCTATTAAGAGGCGGGTGAGTCATCGCAAGGGACCTGTGCAGGGCCTGTCCCATGGGAAGTGTTTGGAGCACAGGCTGTGGTGGAGGATGGGTCCACTAGGGGAACACTGGGACACAGCAAGGACAGTCGATCTGCCCCCCAGTCAGTGCAGGACCACTCAGAGGAGACTGGTCGGGAATGCAGAATTGCATGGGGTGCACTTTGATGAAAAAACTCAGGCCCAGATCAGAGATTCTACACAACACAGATCCACTGGGTCTCTGGAGAGCCAGAAGTACCTATAAGGTCAACCATTAAAACCTGAGCTGCACAAAAAGCCTTCCCTAGGGAAACAGCAGCAAAGCAGCAATTTAAACAACCACACAGCTCAAGTACTGGTTCCCACAGGAAGGTCCCCCGTTTTAGAAGTAAGCAAAGGACAAAAAATTAGTTCTGGCCCAGGAACACCACCAGCACCTTGGGGCCTGCCTGGGAACTGGAGGCTTGGAGCTGGGGACGGACCCATTCCCACATCCAGGCACACCACGCCAGCGTCTCAGGGTCCGCCCAAGGACCCAGGGCATGGAGAAGGGGACCAGACAACCCTCCCACGACCAGGCACACCACACCAGCACCTCAGGGCCTGCCTGGTGACCTGAGTCATGGAGCCAGGGACCGGGCCCTCCTCCCACAATCAGGCACACCGTGCCAGTGCCTTGGGGCCTGGCCAGTGAACCAGGGCATGGAGAAGGGGACCTGACCCCCCCTCCCACAATGAGGCACACCGCGCCAGTGCCTTGGGGCCTGCCCGGTGACCCAAGGCACGGTTCCGGGGAGTGGAACCTCCTCCCAAAACCAGGCACATGTGCCAGTACCTTGGGGCCCACCTGGGGACCAGAGCCATGGAGAAGGGGAACAGACACACCCCACAACCAGGCACACTGCCAGCGCCAAGGAGCATGCCATAAACATCACCTCCATGTGGGTGACCCACCACAACCACCACAATAACCATGGATGCCGTGAAAGCGGCTAGACGCCACAACCACCATGCAGATGGCCTGCCAACCACTGGAGTGCATTCACACAAGGAGAGTCACCAGGAGAGATAAAGGAAAGAATAGGATGTCTCTCTCCACAAAGCCCATTTCAGAGTGACAGAAGAAGTGTCTGCTCTATGATTATACTGGGGGACCTGATCACACCTCTCAGCATTGGACAGATCATCTAGGCAACAAATTAACTGAGTAACCATTATTCTTTCAGAAGGAGAGAAGAAATCTAGGGTAATTAGAGGGGGGAGGTGGGACAGAGTGGGGGAAGGGGCGAGATTGGACAAGGGGCATAAAGAATAATTACGATTTGTAACAATATATATGCTAGTAATATTGATTTGATCAACATATCTCAATGTTGAACCGCCAAAATATGTATGATCAATTTTGATTCAATAAATAAAAAAATAAAATAAAATTCAAGGTGGCAGCTGATTATTTCAAGCATATTTTAGTAGACAAGCAAATGTGAAATCTAAAAAATACCTTAAATAAAACCATGTTCTGATAGATTCTTATTCATCTTTAAGAAAAATGTTTACTTTGATGGGTTGGCTGGTTAGCTCAGTTGGTTAGAGCACAGTGTTATAACGCCAAGGTCAAGGGTTTGGGTCCCTGTACTGGCCAGCCACTCCCCCCCAAAAGAAAAGTGTTTCCTTTAAAACTGTAAAGTTTGAAAAATGAGATTTCTAATTTGCAAACTAAGCCTCAAGAGAAATGATCTACAGATAAAACTTACTTCTCCAATACATAATAAAATAAAATTACAAGACAAAAATGGAGAAAATATATATAACATTTATTAAGGTGCTAACATCCTTGATATAAAAAGAACAGCTATAAATCACCAGGAAAAAAAGACAAATATGAGACTAAAAAAACTGACAATGAAAATGAATAAGCCAATGAAAATGGGTAAGAAAAACTGGTAAAGAAAATGCAAATGGACAAAAGAATTATTAAGAAGTTTTCAAATGAGTTGTTATCAAAGAAAAGCAAAATAAATACAGTGATTCTATTCTTCATCCAAACTGGCCAAAAGAGAAAAAAAAAGATTAAATATAGCAATAATTCCCAGTATATTAATCTGAATGCAGGAGGTAGCTGGCATATATGTTATGAATGTTTCAAAGCCTCAAAAATGAAAATGACGTCCTTTCCAAAAAAATTAGTCTAAAGAAATAATCAGTTCAGATCCTTTTACCAGCCAGCTGCCAAAAAATAAAAATACATAAAAATAAAAATAATTTTAAGAAAATAATTTTTAAAAGGAATAATCAGAAAGACACACATAGATTTATGTACAAGGCTGTTCACTGTTGTATTACATCTACCACAGCAAAAAAAAAAAAAGGCTCATAAGCTAAATACCCAACAATAGAAGGATTTGTCAAATAAAACATGATGCAATCACCACAAAAGAGCTGTTAAAAACTGTTTTAAAGGACTATTTAATGACTTATCACATGCCTAAGTGACTTATCACTGCTAAGTAAAAACAGTCTCTGTATGATATCTATTTTGAAACAAAGTTATACATATGTGTGGATTCACACACCATACATAGAAATTTTACTTTCAACATAACCAGAAAAAAGAATATTCAATGAGCAAAATAAACTTTATGTGTAAGAGTTTCATCACAATAGTAATATTTCTTTCTTTCTTTTTTTTTTTTTAAAGATGACTGGTAAGGGGATCTTAACCCTTGACTTGGTGTTGTCAGCACCTCGCTCTCCCAAGTGAGCTAACTGGCCATCTCTATGTAGGGATCCAAACCCGTAGCCTTAGTGTTATCAACACCACCCTCTCCCAAGTAAGCCACAGGCCAGCCCACAATACTAATATTTCTTAATATCTCTAAGACAGGATGCCAGTCCCACTTCCAGATATTTTTCTAGTAATTATGATCTTAATTCTGACCATTACTGACCAATAGCTTCATATACTTGAACAGAAATTCTAACCAATAGCTTCAGTGTTATCTATATGACAATTCCTAAAATAGCTGTGAATTTCCTGCATATTCTTCTCAATCCATTTCCTATCAGAAAAAGGCAAAAGACAAAAATTCCTGAAAAATGACAGTCTCCAGGGATCCTGCTCTATTATTGCTCTCCACACAGACCAGGGAAAACTCTACACACCCATGGGGAAGTCAATAGTAAAATAATTTATCAGGAAAACAATGCCAGCAATCACATGAAATTAAGAGAAAATGAGCAAACAGACCTCTCTAATACATCCATCACCAAAGTGACACATGAGGATCTACAGTTAGCAAGATGCACACTGCCATCCCATCGTATGTTTGGCCAACCATGCAAAGGCTTTAAAAGCAGTAAATATCTGAGTTTTAATTTATATGATAGCAATAGTTCTCAACCCTGGCTGCACGTTGGAATCGTGGGAGAGTTTTTAAAAAGGTGGAATCTCAGACTGAACTCCCCATCAACTGCATCCCAGTCTCAGGGATAAGACCAGGCTTCAGCAGTTTTTTTAAAGTTCCCCAGATGATTCCAATTTGCTGTCAGGCTGAGATCTACTGATTTGAAGCATATTGATAATGAATGACCCACAAAAGTGAGTAAAGAAATGTATTCAATGGTCTGGGGCCAACGACTTTTTAATTTAAAAAAAAAAAAAAAAAGGAACGGCGTAGACTAGGCTAGAAGAAAATATCAGAATGCATTGCTCCTAGTGCACACAAATATTATCTCATAAAATTTTTCAGTTAAAAATATATAATTCAGGGCAATATCACCCAAACTGAACCACAGCTTTAATACTATCACTATCAATATTCCATCTGCCTTTTTGGCAGAAATCGACAAACTGATACTGAAATTCATATGGAAATACACAGGACCCAGTATAGCCAAAATAATCATGAAAACAAACAAAACCGGAGGACTCACACTTCCCAATTTCGAAACTTGATATAAAGCTATAGTAATTAAGACAGTGCAGTGTAAGGATATACATATTCTGGTATAAGGATAGACACAGATTAATGGAATACAATTGAAAATCCAGAAATAAACTTTAATGTGATTTTCAACAAGGGTGTCAGGACAATTCAATGGGGAGAAAAAGAAGTCTTTTCAACAAATGGTGCTGAGACTACTGGAAATCCACATATAAAAGAATGAAGTTGGACCCCTACCTCACAACATATTAAAAAAAAAAAAAACTCAAAATAGATCACAGACCTTAGTTTAAGAGCTAAAACCATACAACTATCAGAAGAAAAGATAGGGGTAAATCTTTATAACCTGGGGTTAGACGATGGTTTCTTAGATATGATACCAAAAGCACAAGCAACAAAAGAAAAAATAGATAAATGGAACTTTATCAAAAGTAAGAACTTTTGTGCCTCCAAGGACACCAGTAAGAAAGTAAAAAGATGAGCTAACCAGCCAGCCCTAGTTGGTTAGAGCGTGGTGCTGATAACACCAAGGTCCAGTATTTGATCCCTGTACTGGCCAGCTGCCTAGAAAAAAAAGTAAAAAGACAACCCATGCAATAGGAGAAAATATTTGCAAATTACGTAACAACAGATGGGGTCTCATATGCAGACTATATTAAGAACTCTTACAATTCAACAATAAAAAGACAACCCAATTAAAATGGGCAAGGGATTTGAATAGACATCTCTCCAAAAAGGGCATACAAATGGCCAATAAGCACATGAAAAGGTACTCAACATCTCTAGTCATTAGGGTAATGCAAATCAAAAACTACTACACACCCATTAGGACCAATTAGGATGACTATAATCAAAAAGATGAACAAGTGAAAAAAAAAAAGATGAACAAGTGTTGGTGAGGATGTGGAAAAACTGAAAACCTCATATATTTCTGATGCACACCCACTCTGGAAATCTGACAGTTCCTCAAAATGTTAAACATAAAATTACTATATGATCCAGTAATTCCACTTCTAGGTATTTACCAATAAAACTGAAAACATGATCACACAAAAACTTGTATACAAGTGTTCACAGCACCGTTATTTAAATAGGCAAGACATGAAAATAACCTCAATGCCCTTCAACTGATTAATAGATAAACCAAATGTGATATATATCCATACAATGAAATATCATTCAGCAATGGGCCGGCCGTGGCTCACTTGGGAGAGTGTGGTGCTGATAACACCAAGGTCACAGGTTCGGATCCCTATATAGGGATGGCCAGTTAGCTCACCTGGGAGAGCGTGGTGCTGACAACACCAAGTCAAGGGTTAAGATCCCCTTATCTTATCTTTAAAAAAAAAAAAAAAAAAATTATTCAGCGATAAGAAGGAAGCACTGATACATGCTACAACATGAATAAACCTTGAAAACATTATGCTAAGTGAAAAACCCAACCACAAAAAATGACATAGTGTATGATTCTGTTTTTATGTCCATAACAGACAAACCCATAGAGTGTAGATTAGTGATTGCCAGGGGCTGGGGGAAAGAGGGAAATGGGAAGTAATCGTGAATGGGTATAGGAGTTTCTTTTTGGAGTGATGAAAATGTTCTGAAATTAGATAGTGGTTACAAAATTCAGTGCAAATGCTAAATACTGAATTGTATCCTTTAAAAAGGTGAATTTTATGGTATGTGAATCATCTCAATAAAGCCTTTTTTTTTTTTTGAAATGTTATTCTGAATGTCAGGGGCTCCTCCCCTGCCATTCCCAAAGAATTTCCTGTGGTTCCTTTTCCATAGGATAGTATGAATAAATAACATTTGTAACTTAAAGGCCTTACTTCAGAGCTGTGTATTTCATGACCAAATCACAAAATTAATTTAGGGAATCACAACCAAACTTTTTTCATGAAATAGGAATAGAAAATATTAGAATATAGAGTATGTAAGATTATGTGCTATTTATGAAACTTCTGTTTGAAATAAACACACACTGATGTGTGTGGGTGTATACATATACATATATATCAATGAAAAATGAGTCAAAACAAAATGTCTGGAAACTATATTGTAGGAGTTGATGGACACCTATTTAAAAAATAAAACAATAAATGTGAGATCTCAGAGTTAAAAACAGAAATTTGAAAAAAGTTGAAGCCACATGGAGTATTCACCCTAAGCACTAAACACTAGAAAAAGTGAATTTGACCCCATCTCTGTTTTGATGTGGCAAGTGAAGTAATGAAACAGATTCCACACCCCATCCACCTCCCAGGGCTTCTGAGAGGGCTCAGAAGAGCTTCCTGCTCCCATTAACTTGGGGCCTCTGGTGGTGGAGTCCACAGCAGACCCCACAGGGAACTGTGGATGGAAGGAAGCACCAATCATTGGAAACCGGAGCAAATGCTGGGCTGCAGGATGGGCAGCCTGGAAATGCAGGGCTGAACTCACACTGGGTGTCAAGGAGCAGGTGCACAAAGGAGAACTTCAACAGCAGCCAGGCACATTGGCCAAAAGAAAGAACGGAGAAAGAGCAAAATTGATATTGCTAACATAGTCAATTTATCCTCACATTGATGAAAGAATAAAAGGAGGGAAACGAGAACCCATAAAACATCTCAGAGGGAGAGAACACTGTCAAAGACTGCAGGTCAGAATCTCTGACACTGAAGATGCAAGCAGCTGCGCAATACAACAATACAACAGCATGGGCTGAAAAACAGAAGCCCTTGGGACAACTCTAAAGAAAGATGTAACTCCTGTGATTCCTCATGGCAAGAAATTCGAGGTCATCCTCAAATCAGCAGAGAAAGAGAACTTACTTGGAAATTACCACAATAACAGCACATTCTACCAAGAATATTTGTGAGGCTTCCAGGGCCAATGTCAAGGTGAGGAGCTTTGTTCATCACACACACACACACACACACACGCACGCACGCACGCACGCACGCACGCACGCACGCGCGGCTGGCCACTTTGTTCAGTTTGGTTAAGAGTGCAGACTTATAACACCAACTTCACAAGTTTGGATTCCTATACCAGCCAGTCTTCCCACCCCCACCCCACCCCCCACCGCCAAAAACCCACTACGTATATGATATTGTAATTCAGTAAAAGACATTGGAAATAAGACACTTTTTAATACTCTTAAAGAGTATATATAATACTGCATTCCAATAAAAATTGAGAATAAGAAAAAAGAATCACAGCCAGCCTTTAAAAAAAAAAGAAAAAGAAAGGACCAGTATCACAAATAAACCTTTCCTGCAAGTACTCTAAAATGCATTAAAAGAAATGTATAACTTTAGGAAGGGGGGGAAAAACAACAACATTATCATTTGTAGCTATTATGATTGCCTATCTAAGAAACTTAAGAGAACTGAAAAATAAGAATAACAGAGTCTGGTTAGGTAGTATAGCACACACAGTGCTATTTTATTTTCCTCACGGACACAGAAAGACCCTTTGCATCTACGAAAGGGCCAACAGACTGTGGGAGAAAATAGTACTACTTCCAAGCTTGGCCCCTGAAAAAGTCTTCCATGAACAAAATTTCATGGTTACATCTTGAAGTCATTTATAACATAAGAAGGAAGGATTGGTTAGAGCGCAGTGTTGATAACACCAAGGCCAAGGTTTCGAATCCCTGAACCAGCAAGCCACAAAAAATAAAATAAAATAAAATAAAAAGATGGATGTAGCCTAGATCCAAGTCACCACTTAGAGGAAAACCACCTAGAAAAACACGAGCAAGAAATAAATTTTTATTTGTTGGACCACAGATTTTTGGCTAGCATTAACTACCCTGACTAATACAGGTGGTCAGTTATTAGACATAGAGACTGCAAGCAGTACACTTGCTTTATACTTGCTCTGTACCAGTTAGAAAATGGGAGGAGGGGGGGACAAGGGGAGATAATCTCTAAATAGCAAATATTTTAAAATAAAGAGTAGTAAACAAGTAGTCTATAGACTGTATGTCAGGAAAAATCTAGAGAAACTGACATGTTCTGTTCATGGACAGAACAAGTCCACAATGACAAGTCTCCCCAAATTAACTTATGCATTTAATGAAATTTCCCGTTAAAAGTACTTTGAAACCCTAAATTGAAAAACACTGGGGAAAAAATTGAGCATAGGCACTGCCGGATAATAAAGTCTATGATAAAGTGATTATAATGATTAAAACAGTAAGGTTATGGCAAAGGAATAGACAGATAAATTGAAGAAAACAAATCCCACAAGAGATCTAAGGATTCAGCATATGATTAAGATATTATTTTAAGTTAGTAAGGTATGAATCAATGAACAAATAGTGCCGGGAAAAATGTAAACTGGGGGAAAAATAATCCTTACTTCATACCACACTCCAATACAAATATCAAATTAATTATAGGCAAATGTTTTTCTAAAGAACTAAGAGAAAATATGGGTGAGTATTTATAAAAGCTTGGGGTACAGAAGGTATAGGAAAGTAAAAACGATTGGCAGATTTTAATTCAAAGTGTAGGAAAAATATTTGCATCTTAGGACAAAAAAATGCAAATCTTTTTTTTTTTCCTTGTGGCTGGCTAGTATGAAAAAATGCAAATCTTATAGCACATTTCTCAAGCAGGGTGAAGACAAAAATCAAATACAACATATCTAGCAGCATCAACTTTACTCAAAGATTAAAGAAGAAAAATGTTTCATATTCAAACAAGCACTGATGTTTCTGGAATAGAATAAAAATTCACATTAATTTTAGATAAAACAGAAGACTTAAAAGAAATGTCATTCTCGTTATACTCCCAAACACTTTGGAATATGCATATATTCCCCCATACAATATATTTGTGGAATAATTTGCGAAGGCCTTAAAATTTAAAGCACTCTTGATGAAAAGAAATACATGAACTCAGTAGAAAATTTTTAGCACTGATCACATATATCTTACTGTGAGGCTGTGGTCAGCAAACTTTCTCCCTAAGGGCCAGATAGTAAATATTTCAGGCTTGCACATTATATGGTCTTTTGAGTGAGCAAGGCTATGTTGCACTAAAACCTTATTTACAAGAATAGGTGCTGGTGGCTCCCCCACCAGCAGCATCCTCTACAGCTGGGAACTTGTTAGAAATGCAATTTTTGGGACCCCACCCCAAACCTTCTGAATGAGAAACTCTCAAGTTTGACATCTACCATGTTAGACAAAGAAGAGGTTGTAGGTAACCCCGAGACAGATGATTTGCCTTAGGAGACAGCAAAAAATTGTACCCAGTGCTACAGAGGGGACAATAAAGCCAAACTAAATTTGAGGCTGAAATCCCAACTAAATTAGAATGTATGAGAAACAGCATTTCTTCCGCGAAGGCTAAGGATGCAGCAATGCTTTGGTCCAAAGAAGGTCGGAGGGGACTGTCCTCAGAGTCATAATGCCAAAACCTCTGTGATGAGATGATGGTATAGAATGAAAAAGCTTACTCAAATTTCATTAAATGAAGCTGGTGGTATGCCTGTATTTACTTGAACAAAGGGAAGCCAGTGTAAAAAATGCGTGTGAGTGTTGGGGTGGGCAGTGGCGGGTTATAGAGGATTCCTACAGGAACAATGGGAGAAACTAATACAAGGAATCCAAGCTGGGATGCATAAAAGAAAGCATGTAGCCAGGAATGAACCACAGGAAGATGAAGGCAGGAGCAAGAGGAGGAGGGTCCTGCTTGCCTTCAGCCTCAGCCTCAGTCTCCTCCCAGGTTCTATCCTGGAGAGTTTTCTAAAATGCACATCTGGGGCTGGCCGGTTAGCTCAGTTGTTTAGAGCTTGGTTCTGATGACACCAAGGTCCAGAGTTTGATCCCTATACCGGCCAGCTGCAATCAATCAATCAAGTGCACATAAATCTGGCGAGCTGCCATAAATAAATACATAAATAAATAAAACAAAACAGGTGCATCTGAACAAGTTGCTCCTCTTCTGAGAATCTCCTGGTGGGCTTCCAGACAAAATTCAAGTCTCATGAAATAATGTCAAAGGACCTTTCCCCCTGACCCCCTATATCACATCCTCAGACTCCCTCCAACCATCCTGACTCAGTTGCTCCCTTTCACATGCCTCTGCACCTTTGCCCTCAGCTCACACTGATCCCTCTACCTGGAATGTCGTTCTCACGTTCTCAACCCCAACCCTACCTTCAATCCCAAATCCTTGAAAAGCATCCTGGAACAGAGAGGCACAGCATGATCAGAGTCTAACTTCAAGTGTGGCAACTGACCAGCCTAAGGTGAAATCCTGACTCTGCTATTGGTGGCACTATGACCTTGAGTAAGGAGCTACCCTCCCCCCAAACCTGTGCATTATCAGCTATAAAATGGGATAGTTAATATCTATACCACAGGGCTGCTATGATTAAATGACATTAGTGAACACAGAAGTGCTGGGCAGAGTACATGGTACTCAACTGACGCTGGCTTCTCTTTCCTGTTCTATAGTAACTGGAACTTAGAAACCCAGCGCTTCAGACAAGACCAGGAATAGCGTTCTATCACTGAGGGCCCCTCAATGATAGCACTGAGGAGCATTAAGGGCGGAATTCAAGACCCAGGGGTAAACTTAAAGAAGTTACCGAAGCCCCAGTTCCTTCACTAATAAAATGTAGACAAGAACTGCCTTGCCTGCCAGAAGTTAGGGACTAGCAATAATGACCTCATGTGCCCAGCACATAACAGATACCAATCAATGCCATCATTATTTCATTGGCCTCATCACATGGGGCTTGTGTCTTGTTTTTCTAAGGTCCCCTCAATTGTTTGGAGAGCATCTTACTAAATTGCACTCACATTCAACTTAGAAGATGGGGGAATCAACTACGTGAGATTCACACACATATAAAAGAAGTGGCCTTCTTGAAGGGAGACCTCCACTAAGTACTCATGGAGATGCCCAAGGGCAACTGACGCAAGAAAGCCTGAGCCATCAGCTGCTTTGGGCAAAACATATGGAAAGAACTCATGCGAGAAGAAGGCTTTCCTGACCACTGACCAGAGAAAGCCTCTCTCCTTCATGGGGTGCATTAGAAGCTGCCTAGGCCTGAGGTCAGGGACTTGCCTGATGTCAGAAGAGAGAATTATGACAAAGGACAAGGGCCGGCCCATGGCTCACTTTGAGAGAGAATGGTGCTGATGACACCAAGGCCACGGGTTCGGATCCCTATATAGCAATGGTTGGTTAGCTCACTTGGGAGAGCATGGTGCTGACAACATCAAGTCAAGGGTTAAGATCCCCTTCCCAGTCATGGTTTAAAAAAAAAAAAAAAAAAAAGACAAAAGACAATGAAAAGTTCCCAAGAACATTTCTATTTCCATTGAGGAGGACCTCCCTGAAAACATCCACCTCCCTTTTTCCCCTTCATTTGGGTGTCACATTGGCATCACAACTTAACATCCCTAAACCTGCTCTTTAGGCACCTCAGTTAATGGCCACTTTCTCTGTGGGTGCTCAGGCCACAGAGTAGTCTCCCTCAACTCTCTTACTCACCATCCCCCTCCCTGTCAAATCTGGTCCACCAACAAATCTCCTCAGCCCCACTTCCAAATCCAACCAGTTTTCCCTGTTTACCCTTTCCCCAATCACCTTGGTCTGACCCACCACCCTCAGCCCTGCACTAGCCTTCTGGCTGGTCTCCCTGCTGTTCTGCTCTGCCTTCAGTCTATCCTCACACAGCAATGACCAGGCCAGAGTGTCCACAGCTATGTCATTCCACATCCCTTCTTTACTCTAAATCATCCGATGGCTCCCACACCCCTCAGAGTAAAATCTACAGGACTTACTATGGTCCACATGGCCTTAAATGAACTGATCTCAAAACCAAATTCTCTCTTCCTGCCTCAGGTCCTTTGCATCTGCTGTTTCCTCCACTCAGAATACTCTTCCCCCAAATATCCACATGACTCACTTCCTTCACTTCCTTAGTCAAAATGACTCAAGCTTTCTGCTACGAAATGAATTGTGAACCACCCCCACCAAAAAATTCATGTATTGAAGTCCTAACCCCCCATGTGACTGTATTTGGACATAGGGCCTTTAAGAGGTAATTAAGATTAAATGAGGTCTTAAGGGTGGGACCCTAATCCAACAGGATTGGTGGTTTTATAAGAAGAAGAAGGAGAGAGAGAGAGGTGGCACCCAGAATAGGCCAAATGCAGATTCAGCAAGAAGGCAGCCACCTACAAGCCAGGAAGAGAGCCCTCACTAAAAAACAAACAGGCCAGAACCTTGACCTTGGACTTCCCAGCCTCTATAACTGTAAGAAATAAATTTCTATTGTTTAAGCCACCTAATCTTTGACATTTTGTTATGGCTGCCTGAACAAACTAATACTCATACACCCTACCTGTCTACCCTTCCAAAAATTTCAGCTCCCATCCCAACACTTCATATCCCCGGGTCACGCCAGACCCTTCTTCATAGCACCAAGTCTCACTGTCTGTCTCCCCACTGGAGTATGATCTCCATATGGACAGTGAATCTCCCTGCAGCATCCCAAGCACCAAGAATATTGCCCAGCACAAAGTAGGCACTCAAACAATGTATCAAATGGTTAAAAGGCCTATGAAAGGTACTACCTGAAAGCTGACCTAAATTATGGGAGAGCCAACAACCTAGAACCTGTGACACAATAACAGGCTCAAAATAGCAAAGCCAGGGAGAAAATGAGAAGAGCACCACAGAGCACACAAAGGCCTGTTTAAACCCTGAGGCAGTAATGCACAGCTTAACCTGGAGCAGGAATGTTCCTAGGGAAAGAATAAAAGAAAGCCCAGACACACTCCACCCTCTGAGTAGAGAACTGAAAGAACAGCAGGGTGGCAAAATGAACTAATGAGGTTATCAGGCATTGGGAACCAACCGACTAGTGTGTGGGAGTTCTATGAGCAAGGCCTCAAAACTGATCAGGGAAGAAGTATAAGATGTTTAAATTAAAAAAGGCTACGAGGATTAAATAAAACTACATTTTTAAAAAGCTTTCATTTACAAATACAAAGCACCACATAATTTTAAATTACTGCAACTGACTTTTAATTCTCTTAATCAAAATGAGAAAAGTCCTTAAGCTACCAGTGGTACCAGAAATTGTCCCCAGATCGATCCCAGGTTTGTCCCTAGAGACACTAAGGAGGATGGCAAAGGTCAGCTCAGGATTTCCAATACCTAACAAACTAGACATGCTCCTTGAGGGCAAACGACTGGGTTTTTTTTGTTTTTTGTTTTGCTTTTTTTGGTAGCTGGCTGGTATGGGGATGAAAACCCTTAACCTTGGTGTTACTACACTGCGCTCTAACTGTGCTAACTGGCCAGCCAAAAGACTGAGTTTTATTCAACAATGATTTGTTCAAAAGCACTTAGCACCAAATTAATGAATGGACAGATGTACAGATGGAAGACCTGAGCCTGCCCCTGGGACACATAATTCATCTCTGAGACAGGCAGTGTGGCATGAAACCTAGCAAAACCCTCTACAATATTCTAGCCAGGTCCTTTCATAAACATTTTTTAAACATCTTCACAGGTGTTTAAACTCAGCTTAACAGACTGTGCCACAGTCAGAAAACTCAACTGCCATGCAACCATCTGAAAAAAAAAAGTCAACACGAAAACACTCATTTTCTTTAAAAAATCACTCCCCACTCCAAGCAAAGAAACCAAAAGAGAACTGCCGTACTATTAAAAGAAAGAAGGTGGTTGCCATTTTGCCAAAGAAAATAGTCTAGAAAGCAGATACCACTCGCTTTGGATGTCAGGTGGAACAGGTAGCCTGCTGGACACACCCGCCACTGCCTTTGAACTAACAGGTGTGCCATAAGGATTGATACCGTGCACACCCATAGGTACCCAAAAGCTATTAAATTTGGGATGAGTGAAAAGAGAACAGTAGCAACTTGAGTAATTTAGTAAGTGACCCTGATAGAGTCAATCATAATCCAGTACAGAATTCTGAATTTTTGAGCCAAAAGGACACTTTATAAATCTCACCAGGTCAAGCACCTTCAGGAGCCAGGCAGGCAAAGTCATGTGCAAAGGTGAAAAGTCAGATATAAACAACTGGAAATGGTGACGCCCAAGCCCAACAGCATTCAAATATAAAAACATAAAAATGAAAATGCTTCAGCCATCCCTGGTTCTAACCTTTGGATGAAGAGAGGAAGAAACTGGCTGAGGGATGTCACATGGCCAACTGATGACAGCTCAAACCAGACTGTCTCGGGACTCCCAATCCCATGTCCTCGCACATCCCGGGCCTTCTCGCAAACGGATGACCCAAATGTCAGCAGGGACAGCATCTTCCCGCTCCCATTTCCCAGCACTGCAAGAATACAAGTAGCAGCTACTGCAAATGCCCCAGACCCAGAAAGCCCTTACCAGTGACTGTCTTCCACCTGCAGTTACCCTCAGTTATCCTTTTCCCTGACAACCGATAATTTCCCATCAGTCGTGCTTAAACCCCCCACGCCTGTAGGCCGAGTTCCTATCAGCTACCTATCTAAGAGGACATCTAAGGCCAAACGAATGAGTTAATTCTGAACCCTTAAAGTAGTCACACTTGAAATGTCTATTTCTCTTTCAAGAAAGGTGGCAACAAGGGGGACCTGCGACCTGCGGGGGACAAGCCAGAGAGAAAGGCCCTAGGGTCAGAGCATCCGCTTCTAAATTACTTGGCACAGCCTTCGAAGGAGGGAAGAAAGCAAGAACGTAAAAGGCACCCTCCCCCTGACGCTCCTCTTGATGTCTCTGAATTCCAGGGAGCGCGGGGATGCCCGCGCGCTCTACCGGGGAGGGGTGAGGGGAGCGACCCCAGGACGCGCGGACGCAGAGCCCGGGAGGAGGCGGCGGCCGCCAGCCCGGTGCCGGGGAGACCCCACTTGCCTCCCCGCGGCGCGGCCTGAGGGCCCGAGAGCGCTGCGGCTCTGGCGGGCAGGAGGGCGCGCACGGCGGGGTGGGGAGGCAGGAGCTGGGGCCGCGGACATCACGGGCCCCGGGCCAGGGTGGCCGGCGGGCGCGGGTCCCCGGGAGCCGGGTCGTGTGGGGAGGGGCAGGCCGCGCCGCGGGGCCGGTGACAGCGCGCGGGGACCGTGCCAGGCCGGCCTCGTGGGCGCGGCGGGCACTTCGCGGCCCGGTCGGCAGGTGCGGCCCGCCGCGGCCGGGCGGGGAGGCGCGGCGGCCCGTGCTCTTACCTGGCTGCAGCTCGCCTGCTCCCGTCCCGCCGCCGAGCCTCGGCGCCGCAGTGCCCACCGCCGCCTCCGGTCCCCGCGACAGCCGCCTGCAAAATGGCGCCGCGGAGGGGCGGGCCGGGGGCGGGGAGCCGCGGAACCGCCCGCCCCCGCGCCGGCCTGGGCCCACCCCCTCCCCGCCCCCGACCCCCGTCTTCGGGCCTCGCCCGAGGGAGGGGCGGCCCTCGGCACCCAGGAGCCCCACCCTGGGCATCCCGGGCCTGGCACCCGGCCGCCCCCTTCCCGTTCCTTTCATTTCCCTCCCCTACGCAGAAAGTCGCCCCCTTCTCGACTCTTCCCGTCACACCTGCTCCTGCAGACCGACCTGGAATGCAGAGCACTCGCCCCGGAGTCTCCTCCTCGAGATCCCCCTTTCTACCCTGCTTGACACTGAGCCCTGCTTGATACATCGCTCCGGAATGATAATCAAGCAGTTTGCGGTGCATGGGGCTGAATGGATGTTTTTCAACAGTTTCACCGCTTCTCCAGTTAGGCATTCAGGTTTTTTAACTTACTGAGGAGGTCCTCAGTACGTTCTGCACATACGGTAATATAGACCAGGGCTTCTCAAACGGAATCCCCAGGGGACCGTGTTAGGGGATAGGTCCTGATTCGGTGGGCCTGGGGTACAGCCCGAGATTCTGCACTTCTAAAATGCCCCCAGATGATGCCCAGGGGTAGGTCCTTGGGCCGCTGGGCGGAAAGGCCATGTGTAAATTCGGTGGCCCTCAGTCTTTAGCGCTAGGCAAGCCTCACTTGAGGGCTTCGTTAAGACTCAGGTGGCTGGGACCCACTCCCAGAGCTGCTGAGAGGCAGAAGTCTGGAGTGACGCTCCATAATTTGCATTTTTTGACAAGTTCCCAGGTGATGCTGCTACTGCTGGTCTGGAGACCACATTTTGTGAGCCACCGCTGAAAACCATCTGAATACATGGCCAAAAAAAAAAAAAAATTCTAATAATTAGTGCTATCCTAGCACTTTCCATCTTGAAAACACTGTCATGGTTGCTTTACTAACGGAATATACATAATTCAATAGTTCCTGGAGCAACTCTTAAGAGACATAAAGAATTATGGATGGTGTCTGACCTCACATGGCAAGAAACAGATTTTATGATTGGAATTGTTTGTGTATTCTACACAGTTTTGGGGAATGACACCACATATATGAGTGGGGGCGGGGTAACCAGCAACAACTGGAATTTTATGAAACAGGCAAGTGTGAGTCTTTGAGAATCAATAATGTGTCATCCATTTACTTCTCTAATAACTTTGTATTTTTAAAATCTGAGTTGGCTTGTAAAATTCAATATACAGTGGAAGGCCAGGTGTTCTGATCCTCTTTGAAGATGGAGAAAATAAGAGATGATGATTCTGTGACCAGCACCCAGAGAACTCACTGCCTAGTTCTACACCGATGAGGGCATTTTCCAGTCAACCTTTTTCTTTTTCTTTCTTTTTTTTTTTTTGAATGCTATGTGTTCTGCTCAGCAAAGGATGTAAAATCTTCTGGAACAGAAGAAGGGGAGTTCCAAGGTGAAGACCCCCTGAGCTTTTAGGTCTATCCCCTTTCCATTTTCACGGAATTAACTGTGGCATCTTCAGTGTCTCCATCTCCCTTCCTAGATGTTTACGTTTTCCCCTGTCCTAAAAAATCTTCCAGGGTACCATTCTCTCTAGCCTTCCTGTCTCTCTTCCTTCCCCTCCTCCACAACCCCTCAGGCACTGTCACTCCTGCTTTATCAGACATCATCTGTAACCTTCCTTTTTTTTAAAAAAAAAGATGACCGGTAAGGGGATCTTAACCCTTGACTTTGTATTGTTAGCACCACGCTCTCCCAAGTGAGCTAACGGGCTGGCCCCCTTATCTGTAACCTCCTAATTGCCAAATCCAATTGCAAATCCAATTGGTTTGCAGTCCTTTTCCCTTTTTTTTTTTTTTTTTTTTAAAGATGACCGGTAAGGGGATCTTAACCCTTGACTTGGTGTTGTCAGCACCACGCTCAGCCTGTGAGCGAACCGGCCATCCGTATATGGGATCCGAACCCGGGGCCTTGGTGTTATCAGCACCGCACTCTCCAGAGTGAGCCACGGGCTGGCCCCCCTTTTCCCTTTTGATGGCTCTGTAACATACCATTGACTTCTGCTCCTTGAAACTCTTTCCTTGAAATAATACCACTGTGTTTTGCTTACCATCCTACACTCTCTCTTCCCTCTCAGTAATGTAAGAGTTACTCAGGCTCAACTCTAAAAATGTTCCTTTTTCCTACTATCTCCTTATCTCCTTTTTCCCCATCTTTTCCCCTGCCCTCTCCTTCTTGAACCCCCTCTGAAGGTCAGCCATCCCTTCATGGTCCCAAATCTCTCTCTCCAGATCAGACAGATGTCTTTCTGGACTTCTAAACACAAATTTCCAATTGTCCCCTACTTAACTTGGCCTTGGATATTCTCCAGGAATTGTAAATAGGACATCTGCAGTATTCAACTCACTATTCTCCCACAGACTTGTTTCTTATCTGGATTCTTTCATTTTGCCACCAGAAACTTTGAAGTGGTCTTTGCTTTCTTGTCCCCCAGCCCACATGTCCACTTTGTCACCTATGGTCAACCAGATCAGAGAAGCATCTGGAATTCTCTTCTCATTCAGAGCAAGTACAGACTCTCACTCGCTCTTCTTTGAAGTACTGAAAAGCTAGTTACCTCCCCAAACCATCCTTGTTATCCTGAAATATAGACCTGGCCATTTAATACCCCTTCTGAAAATCCTTGTGGGCCATCCAGTCTAAAAAACAACCAGGTAAAAAGAAAGAGAAAATAGGCTGTTTCCCAGTATAGCATTCAATGTGCTTAACCCTCTAAGCTCAAGCTTCTTTTTCTTCTTTTTTTCAAGACAAAGTACTACTTTCTATTGCTGGAAGACTGGAGTTGATATCAGGGGATATCCCTGACTTCAGCCTTTCAAGTGTTTAGTGCTTGAAAATGTAGATGTTCAATGTCGTTACTTTAATGTAATTATTTTTATCATCATCATCAATTCAAAAAATACATGAACATTTTCTTATTCATTTCTTTTCCTTTTTATTTCAGCTGATACAACCAAGGAGTTTTCCTTCCCCCTGAACTTCTCTAAACTATATCAGAACATTTCGTGACCTGGTTAATTTGATTGAAATTTCAGTCATCTCCAGGCTGTGTTATTTTTAAGAGGTAATTGTAGCTTGAGGCTATTCCATCTTTATACAGTACTTTTCATTATTATTTTCAACATCTCTCTGGAGTCTAGATCAGAGACAAACTTTTTCTGGAAAGAGCCAGTTACTAAATGTCTTAGGCTTTGTGGGCCAAGAGGCAAAATTGATGATATTATATGGGTACTTATATAATGAGAGAAAACAAATACCACAGATATTTTACTGATGAAATTCAAAATATAGGGCCAGCCCATGGCTCACTTGGGAGAGCGTGGTGCTGATTAACATCAAGGCCACAGGTTCGGATCCCTATATAGGGATGGCCGTTTAGCTCACTTGGGAGAGCCTGGTGCTGACAACACCAAGGGCTAAGATCCCCTTACCGGTCATCTTTTAAAAAAAAAAAGAAATTCAAAATATAATAATAACCTTCTCTCTTTCCAAAAGAACTACCATATTACCCAGCAATCTCACTACTGGGTACATATCCAAAGGAATGGAAATCATCACATTGAAGTGATACCTGCACTCCCATGTTCATTGCATCTCTACAATAGCCAAAATATGGAACCAACCTAAGTGTCCATTGATGGATGACTGGATAAGGAAAATGTGGTATATATACACAATGGAATACTACTCATCCATAAAAAGAATGAAAAAAAAAATTTTTTTTTTGACCGGTAAGGGAATCGCAACCCATGGCTTGGTGTCCGCACCACGCTCAGCCAGTGAGCGCACCGGCCATCCCTATATAGGATCCAAACCTGTGGCCTCGGCGCTATCAGCACTGCACCCTCCCGAGTGAGCCACAGGGCTGGCCCAAAAAGAATGAAATTCTGACATTTGCAACAACATTGATGAAACTGGAGAAAATTATGTTAAGTGAAATAAGCCAGACAAAGAAAGAGAAATACCACATGTTCCACTCATAACCAGCTGCTAGGAAAGAAGGCTGGGAAGGAGGGAAGGATGGAGGGAGGAAGGAAGGAAGGAAAAAAAGAAAGAAAAGACCACAACAATATGTTGAACTTTCAGAAGGAGAGAACAAACCTAAGGATACTAGAGATGGGGGGAGGGAGGTAGGGGTTTGGGAAGTGACAGTTTGGGCAAAGGGCATAAAGAAATATCACGATTTGTAAGAATGAATATGCTAATAGCAAATAATCAAAATTTTAAAAATATATAATAATAATAGAGTATAATATTTTTATAACACAGATCTACTAATGAGAAATAGAATTTGGAGGGCAATTCTATTTCTGTTGCTTAATTGGGGTTCAAAGTTAAGTTTAATTATTTGATTTTTCCTATCAAATAACTGATTGCAAATGTCCATCTGTAAAATCCATCTTAACTGGCACAAAAACAGGCGGGGAGGACTTAATTTGCTGGCCCCAATCTACAGCATAACTCCCCTCACTTTGGGTTGTTTCTTCAAGGTAATACAGAACAGATACAATTTTTAATTTTTAATAGATCTTGTTGATTGATGGGAGAAAGCAAAAGAATAGATTCTCAAGGAATTTTTTTCTAACTCCGAGGCAGCACTGTGGCAGAGGGCAGAAGCTACATGCATACACCACCTCTCAGTGTCAGAAGAACTCACACTTCCAAAATCAGTTTCATACTAAGACATGCCTGGTCTGGGGCAGCATGGAAGAGACCTGCCTAAATTTTTTTTTTTTTCCATGTACAATAATCATTGTGGCATTGTTTCAAATAGAAAAAAACAAAACAAAACAAAAACCTGAAAGCAACCCAAACATCCATCAATGAGTGAACGTGGCTGAATGATCTGTGATATAAGCACTGTATGAAATACCACGTAGTCCTCTCCCCACTCTGCCCCCATGCTTTCTTTTCTTTTTTTTTAATTGAGATATATTTCACATACCATATTTACCATTTTGAAGTATACAATTCAGTGGTTTTTAGTATATTCACAAAGCTGTACAACCATTACTTCTATCTAATTTCAGAACATTTTCATCACCCCCAAAAGAAACTTCACATCTATTCAGTCATTTCTCATTTCCCTTCTTCCCTCAGCCCCTGGCAATCACTAAGCTTCGCTCTTTTTCTATGGATTTGCCTATTCCGGACATTTAGTTTAAATGAAATCACATTACATGTGGTCTTTTGTGACTGGCTTCCTTAGCATGTTTTCAAGGCTCATTCACATTATAGCATGTATCAGTATTTAACTCCTTTTTAAAAATTTTTTAATTTTACCACAATCAACATAACATAAAATTTACCCTTTTAACCATTTTTACAATTTGGTGGCATCAAGCATACTCACATTGTTGTACAACCATCACTACCATCCATCTCCAGAACTTTTTCATCATTGCAAACTGAAACTCTATACCCATTAAGTAATAACTCTCCATTCCCTCCCCCAGTCCCTGATAACCACCATTCTACTTCCTCTATTAATTTGCCTAATTCTAGGCATCTCATAGAAGTAGAATCAGACAGTATTTGTCCTTTTGTGTCTGACTTCTTTCACCTAACATGTTTCCAAGGATCATCCCATTTATAGCATATCTCAGAATCTCATTCCTTTTTAAGGCCAAAAAATATTCCATTGTCAAATAGACCTTGAAATGACATCTTCACCACCAGGTTGATCACCTGGACAGATGTAGCTGTGGGTGCCAGCATTCAGGAGGCAGTATATCCTCAGGGTATATAGCAGTGGGTGGGAGGGCAGGTGAGAAATCTGCATAGAGGGGCAAGCATGCACAAGATAGAGGACAAGACAAGAAGACAGGAGGGATGGGCTAGATGGAAACACATCTGTCTTAGATCAGGGATCAGACTGTGAGCAAGCAGGAGAGAACTGGCCTGAGGCTAGCTGGTGTGGCTTGTGCTCAGTGGTTGATCATTACAACACAAGAGTCAATCCCTTTCTGAGGACTGGTGCTCTCTGCACTAAAAGGAACAAAAACTTAGTCATCCATATTATTTTTCACCTATCAGATCAGCAAAGATTAATAACATTCATGGTTGGTGAAGGCAAAGAGAAATGGACCCTCTCAAGATCTCTGGGAGGTTTACAACACTAGGGTCAAGAGTTTGAATCCTTATACCAGCCAGCCAAACACACAAAAAAAAAATCTGTGGAAGGGAATCTAAATTGATTTATTTACGTCTGGAGTATGTTTTGGCAATATCCATCAAAAGTTTAAAAGCAAACACCTTTAACCCAGAACATCAGTTCTGAGAATCTACCTGGCGTAAAAACAAGCTGGTAGGCACAGGATTTATGCAAAAGAGTGCTCAAAGAAGCATTGTTTGCTGCCCCCTTGCTCAGCAGCCCCAGAAGATCTGAAGCCCAGCCCATGGAAGTGACTTTCTTACCCTCAAGGGAATGACCTCAAATTCCCTGCCTAATCATTAACCCCTACTCCGAGCAAATAACCTTGCTTCCTGCTTTCTGGTCATGAGAGGTGCATTCCCTTACCCGTCACCTCCCCTTATGCACACCACTTTCCCTTGAGTGACCCTGCCCCCCCGCGCGCACACCTCCCTCCCTTGGGTATCCTTTTTTGCACCTCACCGCTGACCACCCTTTCTTTCTAAAACCTGCATCTTTTCAGTTCCTGCAATCCTCTCCCTTTCTCAGGTCAGCTTCTCGCCCCCCCCCACCCTACACCCCTTATCTACCTGAAAACAGCTCATCTTCTCAAAAGAGCCACCTCCAGTCCCTATTTCCTCATTCTCACTTCTCTCCTCTCTTTACCCCCTGGCAATCTGGCTTCTGTCTCTGTATTCCTCGGAAACTGCCCAGGTAAGTTAGCCTTGTCCTCCAAATTGCACAATCCAGGGGATCTTTTCTGCATCTTATTGCAATCTTCTGGAGGCATTTGGCACAACTGGTGCTGCTTTCTCTCAAGAAAATCTCTCCTCCCTTGGCTTTGTGGCTACATTTCCTACTGGTACTTCTACTTCTGTTTTTTGTTTGTTTGTTTGTTTTTTCTCTCCTCAGTCTCTTCTTCCTCCTGCTCCTTTCAAACACAGGTGTTGGGGGGCAAGGGGAGCATGGCTGTGTGTTTCTATTTCCACCTCAAAAGCTCTTCAGGCGCTTCACCATTTCTACTGTCTGGATCACCTTAACCACTCCTCTGAATCATTCTTGATCATTAAGTCTTTCCTTGACCTCTCTTGGAAACCTCCCCTGAGTCCCTAGGTAGGTATAAGTATATTCTCCCCATACCTCCTAGCATTTAGAAGGAAAATTGTATTGAAATAATTTGTTTTTCTGTTTCCCTCACTAATTTTCAACTCCTCCAGGGCAGAGATCTTGATTTATGTAACTCTCTATGCCTGCTCTTCACATAGTGCCTACCACATATTAAGTATACTCAGTAAGTATTCAATGACTTTACCTGTTAAACTGAACCAGCGGGGTGACCACTGATGGAAGGCGAGATGTGAAGGGAGGATTAACCCCCAGGCTCCTGGAGAATTTGAAACTGAATTAGTCAGTGTTCTCTAGAGAAACAGAACCAACAGGATAAATATAGAGATATATAGATTTTAAGAGGGGACTTACTATGGGCATTAGCTCACGTGATTATGGAGGCCAAGAAGTCCTGTGTGCAAGGTGGAGAACCGGGAGATCTGGTGATATAATTCAGTCTCAGACTAAGGGCCTGAGAATCTTGAGCTCTGATGTCCAAGGGCAGCAGATGGCTGTCCCAGCTCCAGAAGAGAGCTCAAATTTGCCTTTCCTCTGCCTTTTTATTCTATCTGGGCCCTCAAGGGATTGGATGATGCCCGCCCACACTGGTGAGGGCAGATCACTCTACGAATTCAAATGCTAATCTCTTCTGGAAACACCCTCCAGACACACTCAGAGATAACATTTTATCAACTATCTGGGCATCACTTAGCCTGGTCAAGTTGACACCTAAAATTAACCATCACAGAAGCCGACAGGAAAACATAGGTTAGAGTCAAAACACAAAAGTCCTCCAATACCAGGATGAAGAATCTAGGTTTTATAAAATAAGGGAATAGTTTGAACCTATAATCTCAAGGACACACTTAGTCTTTGGGAGTAAGTATGGAAAAAGAACAAAAATCCATCAATAGTTGCATAAAGTAGAAAAGAGGCAAAACTAATTTAAGCTGTTAAAATTCAGAATGATGTCACCCTGTGGGGGAATAGTGACTAAGCCGAGGCACAGGGGTCTTCTGATGACCTGGTCATGTTCTCTGTCTTGATATGGGTGCTAGGCACACGAGTGTATTCACTTTGTGAGGTTTCATTAAGTTGCACACTTATGTGCATTTTTCTGTATGTATATTACAAAAAGTGTTTATTAAGTAAATGCAAGAACTAGACAGCGAAAAAACTCCAGTTAGGAGATTTATATTCAATAAGTAGGATATTCCCTTTTTTAAATAGCATGGTCCATCTCTAGGGTGAGCCCTTAGGGCAGAAGGTCAGGCTTAAGGAGGTAAAGTGGTCCACAATATTTTCTCCATGAACATGTGCTTTAGAAAACAGGGATATGGGGCCAAGCCTGTGGCGCACTCGGTAGAGTGCTGCGCTGGGAGCGCGGCGACGCTCCCGCCGCGGGTTCGGATCCTATATAGGAATGACCAGTGCACTCACTGGCTGAGTGCCGGTCACGAAAAAATGACAAAAAAAAAAAAAAAAAAAAAAGAAAACAGGGATATGAATGTACTGCAGGATATGAAGGTTTAATTTTAAATATTCCTTCAATCCTAGAATAAATGGCTTGGAGAGAAAAGGCACAGGGGTCCCTGCCCCACCTCTGCCTTGCTAGGTGACCTTGGGGAAGTCATATAACCAAACTACATGTATGTTTTCTAATATGCAAACTTGAGATAATTCTGTCTGCCCCATCTACCACCTCTGTTGACGTGAGGATTAAATGAGATAATTGGTGTAGACGTGCTTTCTGCAAATATTTTTTATAGCCCCTAACAAAGTATTAGTATGAGGGGCCTAACCTAGCTGTAGTACTGAGCCCACAGTTGGTTTTGTGCCATAATATTAAACACTCATTCCTTCCCTAAACTATGTTTGCACTCTGTCTATATTAAATTTCATTCTCTTTGTTTTTGATAAGGTCTCCGGTTATATAAGATCACTTGGAATTTAGGTCTTTTGTGCCCAGATTGTCAGCTGCACCTCACTCACTTGATATAACTTAGTACAGCGTTCTCCATTGGTCACATGCTACCTGGCAGGGACTGGGCTAGACATCATTGACAAAATGATGGATAAGAAACTTATCCCACCTGCCCCCAGTGAGCCTGCATGCCAGTAAGTATGGGAAGACAGAAGAGAAATCATTGCATACCCAGCATCTGGCTGGGCTCCTGGTACTCAGTGGACTTGTGTTCTAGGACATGAGATGGCAACCAAGAAATAAACAAATAAAAAGTAATTATGTTAGTTATAGGTGCTAAAAAGTAATAAGGGAGGCAGGCTGTGATCAAGATTGGGGGGATCCAGCTTAGGTAAGGTGGTAAAGAAAGATAAAGGAGGGGACATTGTTACTGAGACTCAAAGAAGCCAGTTATGAGAAGAACTGGGAAAAGATCTTTCCAGAAAGAGGGAATAGCAAGGACAAAAGTCCTGAGGCAGGAAGGAACATGTCATGTTTGAAGAATTACAAGATGTCAGTGTGGTTGGGACATGGAAGGTACGAGGGAGATTGGGAGGAGACTGGATTGAAGAAGAGGTAATGAGGAGGTCAGGTCAAGCAGGACTTCTAAACATGATGGGAAGTTATTAGAGGGTTTGAGCATGAGAGTGACATGATCACATTTATGTTTTAAGAAGATCACTCTAGCTGCTTTGCGGAGATGAACTGAGGGGGCCAAGTGTAAAGCAAACAGAACAGGAGGAATTACAGTAGTTCAGGTGGAAGATGGTGGCACGGCCTGGGGTAAGAGCAGTGGAAGTGGAGATAAGGGGGCATATTAAAAATAAACTGACAAAATATACTGACAGGGCTTGCTAATGGGCTATATGTGGAAGATGAAGGAAAAAGAGGAATCAAGGATGGCTTTGGGGTTTGGAGCATGGGCATCCAGGTGGGTGAAGGGCCATTCCATAGGCAGGGGGGATAGAGGGAGGAGGGGTTGGGATGGGGGACAGCTTAGAAGACTTCAATCTGTGACATCCCCAGAGGAAATATCAGGCAGCCAGTTGGATGTCTGCATCTGGATTCATTTATAAAGCCATAGGGAGGAACCCTGGGCTCGAGTTATGCACTTGGGAGTCATCAGCTCTATGTGATGTTCAAAGCCAAGGGGTTCCATAGTACCATCTAGGGAGAGTGAGTGGATGGAGAGGAGTAAAGGCCCAGGAATGAGCTGCTGGCTGCTCTTCCAGCACAGGAGACTGGACATAAGCAGAAAGAGGACAGGGGCTGAAGAGGACAATGCCACTGAACGTCATCTCCATAACTGATGGAGACCCTTCAGCAATAACACATACCATAGAAATCAGTAATCAGCGAGATGAAGGGAGGAGAAAGAAAAATCATGTTGCGAAAATGGGTTCATGCTCAAAACTTGCCAGAAAGAACCAGAGTTCCTGGTCTGAGACTAAGGTATAATATACTTACAAGGGCCAGCCTGTGGCTCACTTGGGAGAGTGTGGTGCTGAGAACACCAAGGCCATGGGTTCGGATCCCTATTTAGGGATGGCTGGTTAGCTCACTTGGGAGAGCGTGGTGCTGATAACACCAAGTCAAGGGTTAAGATCCCCTTACTGATCATCTTTAAAATAATAATAATAATAACATACTTACAACAAAGTGCACAAACTAATGTGCTGGTTGATGAGTTTTTACATATGTACGCACCTGTGTAAGTACTACCCAGATCAAGACAGAATATTTCCAGACTCCTCAAAAGATCCTTTTGCGGGCCGGCCCGTGGCTCACTCGGGAGAGTGCGGTGCTGATAACACCAAGGCCCCGGGTTCGGATCCCATATATGGATGGCCGGTTCGCTCACTGGCTGAGTGTGGTGCTGACAACACCAAGTCAAGGGTTAAGATCCCCTTACCGGTCATCTTTTAAAAAAAATAAAAATAAAAAAAGATCCTTTTGCCCTCTTCCAGTCATTACTCACTTCTCCCATGGAAATCATTATGCTATCACCATCAGTTGGTTTTGCTCTTTTTTGAACTTGGTACAAGTAGAATCGTATAGATTGATCTCTGCTGTGTCTGGCTGCTTTCACTCAACATTATGCCTGAGATTCATCCGTGTTGCAAATGTTAGTAGCTCATTCTTTTTCACATCTGCACAGTGTTCCATTGCATGAAGACCACCATTTATTTACCCATTCTGCTGTCGATGGACATTTGGATTGTTCCCAGTTTGGGAGTATAATATGCTATGAATATTCTTGTAAAAATCTTTTTTTTCGGTGGCTGGCCAGTATGGGGATCCAAATCCATGACCTTGGTATTATAAGGCTGTGCTCTAACCAGCTGAGTTAACCAGTCAGCCCCCTTGTACAAGTCTTTTGTAAAAGGATTGCATTTTGTTTTTATATGATTCCAAGAACAACCTCATATAAGTACCAGAAGAATATTGTTAAAACTCAAGGAGATGGAAAGCACACACAGCCAGAATCCTCCCAGCAACCCCTGCCAGGGTTGTCATTATATTTGGGATATAGTTATACTAAAAGATTATTTATTGTTTATCTGAAATTCAAAAAATTTTTTTAAAAAGATGACTGGTAAGGGGATCTTAACCCTTGACTTGGTGTTGTCAGCACCACGCTCTCCCAAGTGAGCCATGGGCAGGCCCTTGAAATTCAAATTTAATTGGAAAAAAAAAACAAATTTCATTGGACATCCTGTATATTTATTTGCTGAATCTGGCAACCTTATTAGACCTGGTCCCATTCTTGCACATAGGGGTTTTTTTGTTGCTGTTGTTTTTTAAAAGATGACCGGTAAGGGGATCTGAACCCTTGGCTTGGTGTTGTCAGCACCACGCTCAGCCAGTGAGTGAACCGGCCATCCCTATATAGGATCTGAACCCATGGCCTTGGTGTTATCAGCACTGCACTCTCCCGAGTGAGCCATGGGTTGGCCCCACATACGGGTTTTTTAATAAAATGTTTTTGAATGAATGCATGATGTGCCTGGTTGTGTTTCTCCTCCACAAACTCATGCCAAGTAGGCACAGGTCTCTGGTGGAAAAAAGCCTCCTGAGGCATTTAACCTGGTGTTCTTCATCCTTTGAAGAGGTGGAATATATATTTATTTGTTCTGAAATCTGATTTTCTTTTAATAACAAGTTTATTCTAGAATCTAGATTCAACATACAGAAGTGTGGAATTCCATGTCAGAAAATGCTGATAGTTGCTTAAGAATCTAGTGTTGAAATGGATTGATTCTTCTTCCAGTGTTTATAGTCTCCTACTTTCTGGGGCTGCCTCAGCAATGTTCTGCAGACACGTGCTTGCTGGTACAGTATTGAGACAGCCTCTGCCAGGAAAACTGTCAGTCAACACACTTCAAAATACTGTCCCAAGCTGCTAAGTGTCCTCTTTGGTCCCCATCATGTCTTCTCTTCTCAGTTTTTTTAAACAAAAAGTATATGTGGAAATTCAATGTTTATCAGGTTATTCAGTACATAAAAATGGAGTCCACAATTAGATTTTTTTTTTTCTTTTTAAAGATGACCGGTAAGGGGATCTTAACCCCTGACTTGGTGTTGTCAGCACCATGCTCTCCCAAGTGAGCTAACTGGCCATCCCTATATAGGGATCTGAACCCGTGGCCTTGATGTTCTCAGCACCACACTCTCCCAAGTGAGCCACGGGCCAGCCCAAAATTATTTTTATTTTAACATATACTTGTACATATTTGGGGGGTATAGTGTGTTGTTTCAATACATGCATATACTGCACAATGATTCACACTTAGGGTAGATAGCATAGCCACAACTGGATTTTTTTAAAAATAGATTTTAGGGCCGGCCCGTGGCTCACTAGGGAGAGTGCGGTGCTGATAACACCAAGGCCCCGGGTTCGGATCCCATATACGGATGGCTGGTTCGCTCACTGGCTGAGTGTGGTGCTGACAACACCAAGTCAAGGGTTAAGATCCCCTTACCAGTCATCTTTAAAAAAAAAAAAAAAAAGAGAGAGAAAAAAAAAATAGATTTTAAATGACATAGATAATTAAGATCTAACATTTTTGTTAATCCTTAATTTCTATCATGACAAATGCTGCTCATTAGAAAATGTAAATTAAGACAAGATATCCTTTTTTGCCTCTCAAATCAGCAAAAATTTCTTTTTTTTTTCTTTTTGGAGGCTGACCAGTATAGGGATCTCAGCTTTAGACCCTGGTGTTATAACACTGCAGTCTAATCAATTGAGCTAAGCATCCAGCCGCTGAAAAAATTTCTGAAAGCATAAAACCTAGGGTTGGTGAAGATGTGAGAAAATGGAAATTCTCCCACACGTTTGGTGTTGGAGTGAGCAGGACTGAAGCCACGTTGGGACCTAAAACTGCAAAGGCTCTAGAAGATCTAGAAGGACACAGTTTTTTTCTTGGCATGCATTTCTCTGAATTCTCTCTTTTCCCGAGGTTGTTTGATATTTTGAACCTTGGTTATGGGAAAAGGCGACATTATTTACAAAAACGTAAAGTTGTTTTCCAGTCAGCCTGAGGCTATAAACTTGCCATGAGACACGTACTATACAGACCCTGAGAAATCAAGGAAGACATCAAGGAAGATTCCACCCTGAAGCAGGACCCTAAGATAACATCAAGGATGAAAACAGAAGCCAGAAGGAGTCTTGGTGAGAATTTGCACCTGTACCCAGCACGTCCCCCTCCCTCCTGCTTTTCATTTCCTACATTCCATTCCCTCAACGCTTTCTTTAAAAACCCTCAGTAAATCAGAGTCTTTGAGATGGTTTTAATCTGGCGATTCTCTTTCAGGATTACCAGAGAGATGGGTTAGCCTAACATGTCTGTTCAGGTCACCAGTATTCCTGAATAAAAGCTGACTTCCATTTTCCCCAACATTTGAACTTTGGGGCGTTTGTTTTTATTTGAGGCAGGCAGCAAGACTTGGGTTTGGTGACACTGGTGGGAGTGTAAAACTGTACAACCTTTCTGGAAACCTTAGTAATATGTATCGTAAAGCTTTAAAAAGTACTTACCTTTTAAACTTCTAAGTCTATTCCTAGAAATTCATTCTAAGGAAATCATTATGGATGTGTGCAAAGATTTATGGACAGGATGATTATGCATGGTTTGTATTAGCAAGAAACTGGAACTCTCCTAAACACCTAATGAGAGGGACTTCTTAAATTTCAGCACATTCATAAGCTGAAGTGTTACGCAACCATTTTATTTGATGATATAGAAAATATAAAATGACATGGAAAATTGTTCTCGAAATCTAAGGCTGGCCAGTTAGCTCAGCTGGTTAGAGCACAGCCTTGTAACACTAATGGTTTGGATTCCTGTACCAGCTAGCCATCCAAAAAAAAAAAAAAAGTCCAAGTCAAAAACAAAGTAAAAAGTATACAAATTAAAATATCTTTACCTGAAAATAACAAATGAACCCTGAACTGGATTTGTGTGTAAGGAATAAAGAATATAGAGAAGCAAGGAAAATGTATGTTCTCTGCTAACAAAAAGCACAGAAGTAGAGTGGGTTTAATAGCCTGATGATACTTCAAGGACCCCAGTTCTTTCCATCTTTCTTTTTATTTTTTTTTAAAAGATGACCGGTAAGGGGATCTTAACCCTTGACTTGGTGGTGTCAGCACCATGCTTTCCCAAATGAGCAACCGGCCATCCCTATATAGGGTTCTGAACCCATGGCCTTGGTGTTATCTGCACCAGACTCTCCCAAGTAGCCACGGGCTGGCCCTCTAAGCATCTCTTTTTAAGAGCAAGAGCAAGGAATCCTTTTCCAGATGGTCATCACCAGAACCTCATCCCTCTGCTCAGCTGACCAGAAAGGGGTCACGTACCCACTCTGAACCAGTCATTGATAAGGTGTGCTTGTGCTGTGACTGGTGTATGGGTATGTGAAGATATTTTTTTTTCTGGCAGCTGGTGGGTACAGGCATTGAACCCTGGACTTTGGTGTTATCTGGTCAGTTAGCTAACCAACTGAGCTAACCAGCCAGCCCAGTATGTGAAGGTACGGATGACTAAAGCCTGTCACGTCCTAGGCAGAAGCATGCATTTGTCTACGTGGGGCAGGATGTGAAAAAAATTAGGAAACAAAGGCTTTAGACTGGAGGTTTCCAAAGGATGATTCATATACAACCAGCATTACCTGGGAACTTTTTAAAAAGACAAATTCTTTGATCCCATCCCAGATTTTCTACATCAGAAACTCTGGGGGTGGGGTCCAAGAATCTGTGGTTTAACAGACTCTCCAGGTGATACTGACAATTGAAAACCATTGACCCAGACTATCTGAAAAGGTTGTTTTAGTGCGTGACTAGAACGAGGATGCTAAATAGTCACGGTTAATACTGGGATTAGTTTTCTAGCTTCCTGTAGTCTTCCTGAACTACAAAGGCTGAAAGCTAAAACTACATTTCCACCCATCAAAACACTCCTGTGTGGGCTGGCGGGGTTCGCTCGTTTCGCTCAGTGGGTTAGAGCGGCAATGTTACAGTTCTAAGGTCAAAAGTGCAGATCCCTGTACCCGCCAGCTGCAACCCCCCCCCCAAAAAAACAAAAGAAAACACAAAACTCTCTTGTGAGCTAATGAATGAGAGCCAAATCACACGGAGGAGAGGCAAGGCCCAGAGAGAGGACATCCACTGGCTAGTGAGAGCCTAGCAGAGGGGTTGGGGCTCTGGAGGTGCCAGCTGTGGCAGCAGCTTCTTCATTTACAACATCCTGATTGTGGCAGAGGCTCCGGAGCCCTTGACATCCCGGTTTTGCAGTGTGATTTGGGGAGTCATTCTGACTTTTTCTTTTTTTCATTGTGGTAAAAAACACATAACATTATATTTACATTCTTAACCATTTTTAAGTGTACAGGTCAGTAGTGTTAAGTATACTCACTACATTGTTCAACAGATCTCTGGAATTTTTTCATTCTGCAAAATTGAAACTCTATACCCATTAAAGTCTAATTCCACCCCATCCCCACAGACTAGCCCTTAGCAACCACCTCTCAACTTTTTGTTTCCCATGTGACTGATAAAGACACTGAGGCTCAGAAAGGTTAAGTAATTGCCTGATTCCTTCCTCAAAAGATTGTTGAAAAGATTAAATGACTGGTTGCTAAAAAAAAAAATTAAATGGCAGCCATAAATAATAATTATCATTATTTTTCTTCTTTTTATTAGAAATGACAGGATTTTTTAAAAGTTTATTTGAACATATTTGTGGACTACAGTGTTACTTCAATATATGCATATACTATACATTGATTCACTTAGGATACATAGCATAGTTTTGTGTTCTTTTTTGTTTTTTTTAATTCAAAATATTTTAACATTTACTTGTACATATTTGTGGGGTACAGTGTGTTTTTCAATATATGCATATACAGCACAATGATTCACTTAGGGTAGATAGCATAGTTTTGTACCCATTAGTCCACCGACCCCTCACCCCCACCTCTGGTAATCATTATTCTACTCTCTACTTCTATGAGAACTACTTTTTGTTGTTTTTGTTTTTTAGATTCCACATATGAGTGACATCATGTGGTATTTGTTGTCTTTCTGTGCCTGGCTTACTTTACTTAACATGATGGTCTCTCCAGTTCCATCCATGTTGCTGCAAATGACAGTATTTCATTTTTTAAAAATAGCTAAATAGTATTCCATTATGGATATATACCACAGTTTTTTTATCCATTCATCCATCAATGGGCATGTAGGTTCATTCCATATCTTGGCTATAGTGAATAGTGCTGCAGTGAACATGGAGTGCAGGTGTCTCTTCAAAATAATGATTTCATTTCCTTTGGGTATATACCTGTTGGAATGAGCAGGACTGAAGCCATATTGGGACCTAAAACCACAGGGGCTCTAAAACATTTTAAAAGGACAGAGTTTTTCTCTTGGCATGCATTTCTCTGAGCTCCCTCTTTTCCCATGGTTATTTGATATTTTGAACCTTGGTTATGGGACAAGATGACATTATTTACATGAATGTAAAGTTGTTTTCCAGCCAGCCTGAAGCTGCAGACTTGCAGACCCTGGGAAACCAAGGAAGACATCAGTAAAGCTACACTGATTCCACTCCTCCAGCAGGACCATGAGATAACAACAAAGATGGGAGCAGAAACCAGAGTCTTGGTGAGAATTTGCACCTGAGAACGTGCATGAATCCCTTGCTGCTCATGTTCCCCTCCCTCCTGCTTTTCATTTCCCATGTTCCATTCCCTCAGCCCTCTCTTTAAAAATCTGAGTCTTTGAAGTAGCTTTAGTCTGGCCTTTCTCCTTCAGGTTTACCGGAGAGTTGGGTTAGCCTAACATCTCTGCTCAGGTCACTGGTATTCCTGAATAAAAGCTGACTTTCATTCTTACCAACAGTTTGACTTTTGAATTTATTTTTGTCTGGGAGCAGGCAGCCAGATCTGGGTTCAGTAACAAGATTTTGGGGAGCCTCAGCCAGGAGCTGAGTGCCCCCTGTAATGTAGTAGTCAGTAGTCAGATACCTGGGTTGTAAGGTAGATCTATTTTTAGTTTTCTGAATAACCTCCATACCGTTTTCCACAATGGCTGTACAAATTTACATTCCCATCAACAATGTAGGAGGGTTCTCTTTTCTCTGCATCCTTGCCAGCATTTGTTATTTTCTGTCTTTTTGATAATAGCCATTCTAACTGGAGCAAGATGATATCTCATTGTGGTTTTAATTTGCATTTCCCTGATGATTAGTGACGTTAAACACTTTTTCATGTGCCTGTTGGCCATTTGTATATCTTCTTTTGAGAAATGTCTGTTCAGGTCCTTTGCCCATTTTTGAATTGGGTTATTTGTTTTTTTGCTGTTCAGTTATTTGAGTTCTTTATATGTTCTGGACATTAGCCCCTTGTCAGATGTGTAGTTTATAAACACTTTTGCACATTCTGTAGGTTGTCTCTTCACTTTGTTGTGTCCTTTGCTGTGCAGAAGCTTTTTAGTTTCATGCAGTCCCATGCCTGTTTTCATTAGTTGCCTGTGCCTCTGTAGGCTTGTTCAGAAAAGTGCCACCCACCACCATCTTGTCTTGTTTTGTTCTTTTGTTTTTGGCGGCTGGCACTCCCATTCGTATAGCATTTTCCCTATGTTTTCTTCTAGTTGTCTCATAGTTTAGGGTCTTAAATTTAGGACTTTGATCTATTTATTTATTTATTTATTTTATTTATTTATTTTTTTGTCGTTTTTTCGTGACCGGCACTCAGCCAGTGAGTACACCGGTCAGTCCTATATAGGATCCGAACCCGCGGCCCGAGCGTCGCCGCGCTGCCAGCGCAGCACTCTACCAAGTACGCCACGGGTTCGGCCCTAGGACTTTGATCTATTCAGAAATGACAGGATTAGATGCAGAGAAAAAGGCCAAATATGAAGATCATCTAAGAGCCCAATTTGGTGGCTAGTTAGATGCTGACTTCAGAGATGACACTTTATTTTTGAAGACAATGGGGGTGTGAGTGGAAATTTGAGGGGCTGGACACCAGAGTGGGGAAGAACTTCATTCTTGGGTCTTGTTAAGGTGTTTGTGGGGTTCCTGATAACATTTTGAAAGATGGGTCAGAAGCTCAAGGCTGGAGATAAAGACATGGTCATTATCTCCGTGAGTCCACCCAAGGGAACTGGGGTGAATCAGATCAGGAAGATTTATGGTCATTTTGTCACGTTATTGATGATGCAAGGCAGTTACTTCTTTTTCACTGTGGTAAAATTTACCATTGTAACCATTTTTAAGCATACAGTTCTGTGGCATTAAGGACATTCAGTGTTGTGCAACCACCACCACCATACATCTCCAGAACGTTTTAATCTTCCCAAATGGAAACTCTGTACCCATTAAACACTAACTCACCTTTTCTTTCTTTACTCAGTCCCTGCTAACCATCACCTGCTTTCTATCTCTAAGAAATTGATTACTGTAGGGACTTTGCATAAGAGGAATCATCAATATTTGTCCTTTTATGACTGACTGATGTCACTTAGCATAATATCTTAGAAGTTCATACATGTTGTAGCATGTAGCAGAAGTTTCTTTGTTTTTATGGCTGAATAATATTCCATGTATGCATATACCACATTTTGTCTATCAGTTTACCTATTGATGGACATTAGGGCTGCTGTCATCCCCTGGCTGTTGCAAATAATGCTGCTATGAACATGGATGTACAAATATCTCTTCCAGACCTTCCTGTCACTTCTTTTGCATATATACCCAGAAGTGAAATTGCTGTATCATATGGCAATTCTATGTTCAGTTTTTTGAAGAATCACTATACTATTTTCCACAGCAGCTGAACCATTTTACAATTTTCACCTGCAATACACCAGGGTCCTAATTTTTCCACATCCTTGCCAACACTTGTTACTTTTCAATATTTTTATAATAACCATCCTAACGTGTGTGATTTTGTGGTTTTGATTTCCATTTTCCTAATGATTAGTGATGCTGAGAATCTTTTTATGTGCTTATTGGCCATTTTTATATAGTCTTTAAAGAATATCTATTCAAGTTCTTTGCCTATTTTTTTGTAAGCGTTTGTAGCAGTTTTTTTTTTTGGCAGCTGTTGGGTATAGGGAAACAAACCTTTACCTTGGTGTTATAACGCCATGCTCTAACCAGCTGAGCTAACTGGCCAGCCTCACTGTCTATTTTTGAATTGGGTTGTTTGTTTTGTTATTGAGTTGCAGGAGTTCTTTATATATATATACTGGATATTGATCTCTTATCAGATAAACGAGTATGCTTTGCAGATATTTTCTCCCATTCTGTGAGTTATCTTTTCACTCTCTTGATGGTGTCCTTTTTCTTTTTTTTCTTTTTTTGGTGGCTGGCCAGTAGGGAAATCTGAACCCTTGACCTTGTTGTTATCAGCACCACACTCTAACCAACTGACACTATCCAGCCAATAGTGTCCTTTGATGCAAAAATTTTTAAATTTAATTAGGGGTCTTTTAAGATCCCCTTACTGGTCATCTTTAAAAAAAAAAAGGGCAGGCCCGTGGCTCACTTGGGAGAGCGTGGTGCTGACAACACCAAGTCAAGGGTTAAGATCCCCTTACTGGTCATCTTTAAAAAAAAAAAAAAAAAAAAAGGCAAAAGCATCAAATCCCATTTAGTTACATGCTATTTTTATTGAATTTATTAAAATGTATAAAATAGCATGGAAGCAGAAATCTGAGGTGTCTGGTCTCTGTACACACACATCGCTTTAGTTCATCTAAACATATTTGCTTTCATTTACTCTCCTGACCTACCTTCTACCTCCTTTTTCTGGCATTCAGATGCTATATGCAAGTCATTTTTGTCTACTCTTATTCTTTCCCTCTGTAGACCACTTTTAAAACTCTATGCTCTAATTGTGCTTATTAAAAAATAAGGAATACATTCACCTGGTTCAAAATTCAAAAGGTATTTTGTCCTGTGATCTGTTGAAACAGAAAAAAAAAAAAATTCAAGTGCTGGCTGGTTAGCTCACTTGGGAGAACATGGTGCTGATAACATCAAGGTCAAGGGTTCAGATCCCCAACTGGCCAGCTGCCCTCACCAATCCCCCAAAATTCAAAAGGTAAAAAGGCTCACAGTTAAAATCTTCCTGGTATCTCTGTCTTCCTCCTCCCAATCCCCCTCCCCAGCTACAACCATTCTTGTTGCTTTCTTGTATTTTATAAATACACATTCTGTGCACAGGCAAGTAAAAAGAACTTCCTAACACAAATGGCAAGGCAGCAGATGCTGTCAGCGCCCTCCACACCCATGACCCTTACTTTTTGTGTACTCCTACAGACTTTCACCTGCTGGCCAGTGTGGCTGTGCACTTGAGGGCTTGGTGGAAACTGGCAAGACCGCTTGCAGCTCTGGTGGCAGGCTTGCTGGTGGGAATTGCTCCCACCCAGGAGTGCCCCCACCCAAGACTCTCAGAAGATGCTATCTTAATACTCCTACTCGCCCACGAATTCCTTTGGTGGGATAACTCTGGAGGACAGTACTCCTTTCCCAGCACTAACCAGGCCTGACCCTGCTTCTGAGATCGGACGAGATCAGGCACATTCAGGGTGATATTGCCGTAGACTGGGGGAGAGTTCTGCACCAGTTCCCAGAGCTTCTCCACAGGCTTTGGCTCCAGTTGCCCAGAGTAGTAAGTTGTTGGGTAACCCACCCATTATTGGCTGCTTTCCCTTCCCCATCTCACTTCCTCACTCCCTTCCTGCTGTTTAGCAAGCTTATTTCCCAAATCAAGTAGAGGTACTTGTACCCAAATCTTTGTCTCAGAGTTCACTTCGTGAGAAACCCAAACTAAGACCCGTAGTATACCATATACTCTATTTCATACCTTGCTTGGTTCACTTAACATAACCTAGAGATAGTCCTGTATAACCAGCCCAAGAGCTTCTTCATTCTTTTTGAGGGCAACACTGTGGTCTTCCATGGACATGGGTAAGAGCCAGGCTCTGGGGCCAGACAGCCTCCAAGTCACTCATCCTGCCTAAAACGGGACCAGTCACCTTTCTGCTGAGGGTTTTGTGCCTTTCCTGCACCCTTTCCTACTTCCATTATTCCTCCAGATACCCCTTCCTGAAATCTGGGAGGCATCCCTAACTCCTCCCCATAGTCTTACACCATACTACGTAAATTACCAAATCTAAAAACTGGTACTCCCAGATGTGTCTGTTTTATTTATTTATTTATTCATTCATTCATTCGTTCATTCATTCATCTTTTCATTCATACATTCATTTATGGTGGCAGGCTGGTATGGGGAGGATGAGTCTGCTTTAGCCTATGGAGTCCTTCCTTGCTTTCTTCCTTACTATCATCCTTTCCTCGTTCCTCCCTCTCTCCCTTCTTCTTCTTCTTCTTCTTCTTCTTTTTTTGGTGGCTGGCTGGTACAGGGATCCCAGCCTGTGACCTTTGTGTTATAATACCATGCTCTAACCAACTGAACAAACTGGACAGCCCATTTCTTCTTATCCACACCTCTCCTTCTCTTCTCAGATTTTTAATTTCTCAGAATTAAACATAATTTTAAACACTGGTTGCCAGGATTAAAAAGTCAGGACATTTCACATTGGAATCTGGATTTCATGTTTCTCTGGAAAGAAAATTAAAAGTCCTGGCAATGCCTCTGTTCTGCCATGATCACAGTCTTCCAGGCCAGAGTTGAGGGTCCCCACCCCTAAGGGGGCGAGGGATGCGGTCATCTGTCTGCCATTCACCAGGCCCCACACAGAGGGCTCCTCACTAAGTTTGGGGACTTCCCTGGCCCAGTAAGTGACTGGATTTGAAAATCCTGCTTTGGGCCCTCAGTAATGCAAGTTTCTGGTTCAGTTGGTCTGAGTGGGGCTAGAGATTTTACCTTCTTACAGTTTCCAGGTGATGCTGATGTTGTTGGTCTATGGCTACACCTTGAGGAAACAGGATTAGTCTCCCTCCTCCCCAATCCATCTTGCATATCACTGTGGATTTATCTTTCTAGAACACTATTTTTCACCATTTAAAAAATCCCAGTGGTTGCTGAATATCCACTGTAGTTACTTTTTACTATTTCACTTTTTAAAACCACAGAATCTTCCCTGCCCACAACCAGGCACATTGCCAGCACCACGGGGACCCACCTGGGGGCCTGGGGCATCAAGTTGGGGACTGGACCTGCCACCCACAACCAGGCATACCACCAGCACCAAGGAGCATGCCAAAAACATCACCTCCATCACTCACCACAGCCACCACAGTAAGCACAGCTGCCCTGAAAGTGGCTAGAAGCCATAACCACTATGTAGATAGTTCGCCAACCACTGGTGCACATCAACACAAGGAGAGTCACCAGCAGAGACCAAAGAAAAGAAGAGGATATCTCTCTCCACAAAGCCCATTCCAGAGTGACAGAAGAAGCATCTGCTCTATGATAATATTAGGGACCTGAACACACCTCTCAGCATTGGACAGATTATCTAGGCAGCAAATCAACAGAGTAGCCATTACTCTTTCAGAGGGAGAGAAGTAATCTAGGGTTATCAGTGATGGGAGCAGGAAGGGAGAGAGGGATAGGGAGAGATTGGACAAGAGGCATAAAGAACAAGTACAACTTATGACAATATATACATACTAGTAATGTTGATTTGATCAACATATGTCAACATTGAATCTCCAAAAATATCTATAATCAACCATGACTCAAAAAAAAAAAAAAAAAAAAAATTAAAAAAACCCACAGAATCTTTTGGCTTCCCAAACACAACGTTACTGCTCCAATCCCCTATGTGCAGTATACGAGTCGGATATAATAGTGGTGCTAACTGAGGCTGAAAAGGAGGCCTTGGGAAATATGACCCTGAAGTTTCTCCCATCCCACTGATCTCCAGGTCCCTGTGGCCAAGCTGCAGGAATTTAAAACTGTGTGGAACTCAGATGAAAATCAGATACTTCATTCTGGCATTTCATGGTTTCAGAAGTTAAGTAACTTTCCCAAGATCACACAGCTGCAAAACCCTGGATTTCCCAAATGCTGTGCTGTCTTGTCCCAAGGCTACTTCACACCTAAAGCCCAGCCCAAATCCTCCCACTTTCTGGCTGGCTTTTCTTGCCCTATTCACACCTGAGAACCAACACCTAAGAGGACACCCCCCTGCCCCCACTGCTCCAGCCTCCCATCATCCTAATCCCTCCATCACCCCAAACTGTCTTTTAAAAACAGGACTTAAAAGCAGTCAGAAAAGGAAGTCTGTGTCTTTTCTTCCTCTTCTATCCCACAATTCTTTCCAAAATGGTGCATTTGGCAAAAGGTAGAAGACCAGGTGACTCCAGGATAAAGTTCTACCTCCGTGAATGCCTGGCCTCCGGGTCTCCATCATGTGGCTGTGGCCTCTGCCAGGTAAGTGTCGTGCCTTATCTCTGGGCCGTCCTAGGGAAGCCTCCTTTCTGCCAAGTTGTTGTTCACCTTCACCTGAAATCACTTTTGCCTTCCTGCCTAGCCTGTGGCCCTGCATTCACCCCTATCCTTGTACACTCAGAATGTCCTTGTTACTTAAAGAAATTTTAAAAGTTTCAATGAAAACTCTTTAATGGATATAACTGTGAGAATTCAAGAAATGAACGGCTCCTTTCCAATGTCTTTTTGAGGTTGTGGTTCATCAGAGATGACTAAAACTATCTTTTTTTTTTTTCTTTGCTCCTTTTCCATGTCCACCAACCCAGACGAGAGAGGGGGAACTAGCAGCTCTCCTTCTAAAGTTGTGAACTCTATATCTTGGACTACACCTTTGGAAATTAGACAAAGTAGACAATTATATGGAAAAATACTAATTACCAAAAATTGTTCAAGAAGAAATAGAAAACCTGAATAGACTTATACATTAATAAAATTGAATTTGAATGAAAAATTCTAGCCACAAAACACTTTACCAAGCCCAGATATCCTGACAGGCAACTTTTATAACCTTCAAGGAACAAAAATCTATCTTACCCAAACTAAGAAACAAGATTCAACAACTTGTATGAAGTCAATCACTAGCTACTTCTGGTGGAACTCTGACACCCAACCAGAAAGGTCACCGAAAGAAGGAAATTGAGATTTCAGTTTCACTTAAATAAAACAATTATGAATAAAACACTAGTCAGCCAAATGCAGCAACATGTAAAACAAACATTACCAACTAGCATTTATCACAGGAAGACAAGTATGTCATTTTACCATTACAAAATAGCAATATAGTTTATACAGCCACAGAATAAAAAAGCAAAAACCATATGATCATCTCATTAAAAAAAACCAAAAAACCCAACACGAAAAATTCAACAACTATTTTATGAACACATTTAGTCTTCATTTGGGTTCCCCTAGAAGCAGACCCTGGAGGCAAGAGCCAACTGTGAGTAGTTATATTTGGGAGGTGAAAAATCCACCAGTAGAGAAATGAGGAAGAGAGACAAGGAAGGGAAACAGCCCATAAAGAGTGTGTTATCAAGCCAGTTACCACTATGGGCAATGGGAACTTAATTCTGGGGGTATCTCTGGCAAACTGTGCAAAATACATACCTCGCAATTATCTCACTTGCAGAGTAAGGGAGGTGGAGGGTTTATGCTATAGTTCCCAAGAGAAAGTCAGTGCTTGATAACTGATACTGGGGGCTAATTCCCCAGCACATTCAGCCTTCTATTTACTGGGCAAAGCAGCCTTCCTAAGTTTGGGGAAAGAGGGGAAAGTCTCAGGCCCAGAGAGGCTGATTTTGGCATTTGAATGGGAGTCCAGACATTACAAAAGGTCCAACACATGGGTTGGGCACAAACAGCAACTGCCACGCTTCACACACTAGAGACAGAATTATTTTAACCTATTGTGCATTGTTGTTAAGGATTTTACCACAAAAACCCTCATTGTTAGCAGTGAAATACTGTAAGTATGCCCTTTAATTACAGAAACAAGGACAGCCTCTGTCGGTAATTTTAGTCACAGTAAAGAAAGACTTAAAGAAAAAGAAGGAGCTGGCTGGTTAGGTCAATTGGTTAGAGGGCAGCCTTATAACACCAAGGTCATGGGTTGGATTCCCATACCGTCCGGCCACCAAAAAATAAAAAGTAAAATAAAATAAATGTTAAAAAAAAAATAAAAAGAAGAAAAGTGAAAGGATTGAAAAACAAACAAAAACTATCACTAATTGCAGCTAATATTATTGTCTTCATGGAAAACCCAAGAGAATTTCACATATATGGAATTGTATGCATATTAGTTATCTAACACTGATACCAAGTTATCCCCAAATTTAGTAGTTTAAAACAAACTTTTTGGGGGGATAGCTGGCTGGTAAGGGGATCTTAACCCTTGACAAAACAAACATTTATTATCTCACACACTTCCTAAGCTTTAGGAATCCAGGAGTGGCAGGGTGGTTCTGGCTCAGGGTTTCTCTATGAAGATTTCAACTATGAAGTTGCAGGCCAGTTGTTGGCCAGGACTGCAGTCATCTTAAGTGAAGAAAATCCATTTCCAAGCTCACTCTTCAGTTCTTCACCATGCAGTGCTATCCGTAGGGCTGCTCACATAACTTGGCAGCTTTATTTAGAGTGAGTGATCTGAGAAAGTGAGAGAAAGAAAAAACCCAAGATGGAAACCAAAAACTTCTTTTAATAACCCAATCTGGAAAGTGACATACCCTCACTACTGCTGTATTCCATTTATTAAAAGTGAGTCACTATGCTCAACTTACACTCAAGGGAAGGGGACTACACAAGAACATGAGTACCAGGAAGCAGGACCATTGGGGGTCATCTTAGAGGCTGCCTACTGTAGTATGTAAGAGGGGTGGAGTTACAAATACATAGGGAAAGGAGTGAACTCTTCAATAAATGTTACTGGGACAATTGAATGTCCAGATTTAAGGGCTGGCCAGTTAGCTCAGCTGGCTGTAAGACAGGAGGTGCTCAGTTTCCCTGAGCTCAGGTTACATGACTTGCCTCTGGGTTTCAAGCCATTTCCCAAGGTTTGAAGCCAGTCCTTTAGGCCTTCCCCTAGAGGAAAGTAACTGTTGCTAATTAGACCTATTTTCGGCACCAACATAGGGAAATTGAGAACTCAGGTGTCTGGCTTATGCAAATCCAGTGGCTGGGCATGATCAGTAGAGAAGGGTTATATAACCTTGGTAGCCGAATGAGCTCCCACTAGAGGTGCTAGAGAGCACAGAATATTCTTGAATATGTTCGGTAGGTGTGATAGAATTTGACCAATGAACATGCTCCAAAAAGAGGCCAACTGAGCATGTGCAAGACTATGTTACATAATTCGGATCCATCCCCCTTAATTGAATATTCATGAGATGGTGAAACTATAAAAGCCAAATCCCAGCAGAAGGTGGGTTTGTTGCTCACTTTTCTGGGGCCAACCTGCAATTCACCAGCTGAGGTATGTATGTTTTAATTTTGTGTTAAATTTACTTTTAGCAGGTGGCTGTCCACTCTCTTGAGCCAGCCTCTGCACTCTGTACTAAACTGTATTTCTTGTATTTCTTACTTTGAATTAAACTTGGTGTGGGCCCTGCTCAGTCTCTGGAGCCAGGCCGCACTTTCTCTGTGAAATCTGTATCTCTTATTTCTTATATTAAACCTGTTTTCACTTTCTACTGTGACTCTGATCTTGAATTCTTTCCTGTGGCAGAGTCAAGAACCTGGTAAGGGGATGGGGTGGGTCGAGGCCTGCTATCGAGCCCCACCCCCCCAGACCCTTCCTCTGGCATCAGTTAGAGCATGGTGCTGATAACACCAAGGCCAAGGGTTCAGAACCCCACACCAGCCACCTACCAAAATAAAAATAAAAATTTTTAAATTAAAGGAAACATTTTAAATTTTTAAATTTTAGAACTTTACTTGTTTTTGTTATGTTTTTGGCAGCTGGCTGATATGGGGATCCAAACCCATGACCTTGGTGTTACCAGAACCATGCTCTCCCAAGTAGGCTAACTGGCCAGCCCCCAAATTTAAAGCTTTTGTACAAACACACTGAAAACTCTTGTACAGTCATGGAAAACCATAAGCAAAATGAGAAGAAAAGCTACATTAGGAGGTAATATTTATAATATATAATAATTGAAAAAAGAATTGGCATCCAAAATATTTTTTAAACCGTACAAATAACAAGGAAAGGACAATCCAAAAAGAAAATGGACAAAGGAATGATTTCTATGAGGAATAAACATGTGAAACATATAAACAGAAAAAAAGAAGCTCAACTCTTTTAGTAATCAGGGAAATGCATATTAAAACACAATGAGATGCCTCAGTTGGTTATAGAGTGGTTTTGTAACACCAAGGTCAAAGGTTCAGATCCCTGTACTGGCCAGCAGCCAAAGAAAAATTAAACAACCCACAGTGAGATACCATTTTACATCCTTCAGATTGGCAAAAATTAGCAAGCCTGGCTATTTGAGTGTCAATATGAGGAAGGAAACTGAGGCACAGCCTAACCAACAAAGAGTATATTTGAAGCAATATGAGTGACTGCAGCCCAGGAAAACACACTTCCAAGTTACTTCGGGAAGTGCTCCACGGTACAAAAAGAACTTCAGTATATTTATAATCATAAAAAGAGGAGGCAAAAGGATAGTAGAGGCACAATCCCCTCAATCAGGCTTTACATTGGTTGTGTAGCATGACATGAGTTAGTGATTCATTAACGGCAACATTCTGCTCTTAAAAACAAATGCTAAAGTCATAAGTAAGGGTCACATCATCCATTTCAACATTTTTAAGGTTAAGTTATAGCTCAATGAGCCAACAACATATTTGCACTCTAGGCCTAAAGTAAACTGTTTAGCAATATTCCAGGATGTGAGGGATATGACTACTGTCACATATTGGATCTACCAGGGCCTGGGAATTTAGCTGACCTCAGTTATTGCTGCTAGAGCAATTTTCAATTTCCCACAAGAATTAATCAGACATGCATTAGGTTACAAGTAACAGAAGATGTAACAACAATCAGGCAAATAAGAGGTTCTTTTTCTCACATAACAAGAAATCTGGAGATAGGTGACTGTGGGCATTGGTTCAATGGTTCAACCATGTGCTTGTAAGGAAGCCCATGTGCCCCCAGTCACCTTATCCATTTTAAAGCCAAAGTCAGAGAAGAAAGTGCAAAGCTAATGCATCAATGCTCTTTGCCAGAAAAGCAAAATCTTTAAAAGCCTTCCAGTCAACTTTTGCTGTACAAAATATTTCAAACATTCAGAAAAGAACAGAAACTAATATAACCAACACAAATGTACCTACAATCAGTTCTTAAATGCTGATATTTTGTCAATTTTGCTTGTAATTTTTCCTTTTAATAAAATATGAGCTATACAGTGTCCAGAACTGTGAAAGGGAATAAGAAGGTGGGTATTTGGTTTTCTGATATCTGTGATAGAGGTAGGCCAGGCAAAAAGGTAAGATGTATATTGGGTTAGCTAGCCCACAGTGTCTAGAACACCAATACAATCAACTGTTGGTGAAGCTCTAAATATAGAAGAATGCTCACACATGAGTGTAAATTGCCTTAACCACTTAGGAAAGCAATTTGGCAATATCCAGTAAGTATAAAGATCTAGATACAGGGCAACCTAGAGCAGCCTCTTCTGAGGATTTACAGTGGTAAAAATCTCACACATGTTCATAAAGAGACCTGCAAATGTTCATTTCAGTGTTTTATTTTTTGCCATAGAAAGCAATTGAAAACAACCTATATGTCCCTCAATAGGAGAACTGATAAATACATTTCACAATATGGAATCAAAGGAATACTACACAGCTATTAAGATGAGTGAACTTATCCACATGGATAAACCTTTAAGACACAATGCTGAGTTAACGAGGCGAGTTCCAGAAAGGCACATAGGGTATGGTACTAGTTATGTAAAATCAAATGGACACAAAGTGATACCATTTTTATGGATTCTTGCATTTGAAAAGGTATAAACTGGGAAGAAACACACAAACTTCATAGGAGCAGCTGTCTCCAGGGAAGGAAAGAGAACTTTGAGGATGGGTGGTAATAGAAAGAAGAAAGGATACCTCTAATATACATACGCACACACAAACATATGTGTGTGTATATATATATTGTGTACACATATATATATATATATATATATATAATTTTTAAAAATTTTTAAATTTTTTTGTCAGCTGGACTATACAGGAATCAAACCCTGGACCTTGGTGTTATTAGCACCACTCTCTAACCAACTGAGCTAACTGTTCAGCCCCTCTAATATTTTATTAAGGGGAAAAAATAAATCTAAAGCAAATGTGCCAGAATGCTAATATTTGAGGGGCCAGCCCATGGCTCACTCGGGAGAGTGTGGTGCTGATAACACCAAGGCCATGAGTTCGGATCCTATGTAGGGATGGCCGGTTCGCTCACTGGCTGAGTGTGGTGCTGACAACACCAAGCCAAGGGTTAAGATCCCCTTACCGGTCATCTTTAAAAAAAAAAAAAATGCTAACATTTGTTGTATCTGAGCTATAACTTCCTAAGTGTTTGCTGTATTATTCTCACACTTCTTTGGATATTTAAAATACTTCATAAAATAAAAGAAGGAAATTTAGAAATATTTCTTCTAAAGCAGCATTTCTCAAACTTTCATGTACAACGAATCCCCTGGGGATCTTGTTAAAATGCAAATACGGATCCAGTAGGCCCAGGCTGGGTCCTGAGATTCTGCATTCCTAACAAGCTCCAGTGATGGGATGCTGCTGGTTCCAGGGCCCCACTTTGGGAAACAGTGTTCTAGGAAAGTCTAAGCCAGCCCTGCTGAGGAGAAGTGAAGGATCCAGCCCAGAGGACCCAGAGTGAGGCACAGAGAGTGGAGGCTGAAGAGGATGAGGTACCAGCAGCTGTCTTTTCTATTTTAGAACATGCTAGAAGCTTGTTGTGTCCTAAAAACCCTCTTTCATTCTCTGCTTGGCTGCCTCTAGTGGGATTTCTTTTTTTTTTACCCTCTATCCTTTTGAACTTCCTCAATGAAGGAGGGATAAAAATATCTTTTTATGCATCACTATTCATAACATAGGTTTGGTATCAGTTTTTATCTTTTCAACCTTTATAAACCTTTGTTCTTTGTGCTTTAGCTGTGTGTTTCTCCCTTAATTATTCTTTTTTTTTCTCCGTTTAAAAATTTTTCTTATTACCTTTAGTTATTCTTTTTAAAACTCTTTTTTTTAGGGCCGGCCTGTGGCTCACTCGGAAGAGTGTGGTGCTGATAACACCAAGGCCACAGGTTCAGATCCTATATAGGGATGGCTGGTTTGCTCACTGGTTAAGTGTGGTGCTGACAACACCAAGTCAAAGGTTAAGATCCCCTCACTGGTCATCTTTATTAAAAAACAAAAAAAAACCCTCTTTTTTTTTTTTTTTTTTTTTGTGAATGCTAGTACAGGGATCAAACCCTGGACCTAGGTACTATTAGCACCACACACTAACCAACTGAGCTAACTGGCGAGTCCTTAAATTCCTTATTAGACTTATTTTTTAAATAAAAATAAGGCCTTATTTAGGCCCTTTTAAAAAACAATACAAAACAAAACTTCCTCAACTTTCATCATGATTTTCAGCCCCTTTTTCTTTTAGAACTTATTTTCACATTGGCTGGGAAGGGGGTGGGGGACAGAACTTTTTTATTGCTAGTTTCTCTCATGCTTCTCAGGACTCCTCAGCTGTGGTGAAGATGACCCTGAAAGACTCTAATGTCCCCCAGGAGACTGGTAAAAATAACTGCTTCAATTCTCTATAGGATCACAGACTCCAACTTGCACGTTTGATTTGCTGGGACAGTGTTGACATCTCCTACTCCACAAAGCTCATGTAAGAAACTGCACATTGTGAAATCTATGTGCTCCATTTTCTGTTGCTTAGAAACTGGGTAACTTACAAAGAAATGAAATTTATTTTCTACATTTCCGGATGCTGGGTAGTCCAAGGTCCAGGGGTCGTATCTGGTGAGGGCCTTCTTCCTGATGGGGACTCTCAGCAGAGTCCCAGAGTAGTAGTGCAGGGTTTCACATGATGAGTGGGAAGAGACACTGTATTAGTCTGTGTTTTAGTCCATTTCTGTTGCTTATAGCAAAATACCTGCAACTGGGTGAATTTTAAAAAATTTATAAAATTTACTGCTCACAGTTTCTGAGGCTAGGAAGTCCAAAGTCCATCTGGTGGTGGTGACAGTGACCTAGGGGTCTTACCTTGCAAGATGGTGGAAGCAGAGAAAGCAGAGAGAGAAACTTCCTCAGTCCATTTCTGTTGATTATAACAGAATCCACAGAACTGGGTACTTGTAAGAAAATGAAATTTATTGCTTACAGTTTCGGAAGTTGGGAAGTCCAGAGTCCAGAGAACACATCTGGTGACAGTCTTGGTGGTGGTGACTGTGACCCAAGGGTCTCCCATGGCAGAAACGGCAGAGCAGAGAGAGAGACTCTCGTATGCTCTCCTTTTAAAGCCCTCAGAACCATGCCATTGACCACCATTATTAATCCATTCACTATGGCATGGTCCAACAATCTAATCACCTCTTCATAGTTCCAACTTTTAATTACCATAGTAGGATTTCCCACCCTCAACAGTTACAGTGGAGATTAGGCTTTAATGCATGAACTTTGGGCAACACAATTCAATCAATCCACAGCATTCTGCCCCTGACTGCCAAAGTTCACATTCTTCTCACAGGTAAATACATTCATTTCATCCCCAAACTCTTAATTTATTTAATCTCAAAAGTCCAAAGTTCAAAGTCCCATTTATGAAATCAAAACAAGTTATCTACTTCTGAGATACAATAGTGGGACAAGCATAGGGTAAATATGCCCTTTCAAAAAGGAAGAAATAGGCCAAAAGAAAGGTGTTAACAGGTCCCAAACAGGTCTGAAACCCAACAGGACAGACATTAAATCTCAAAGCTGGTGAATTATGTACCTTGATTCCATGTTCAATATCCTCTGCACTCTGGTGTGGGGGTTGAGCCCCCAAGTTCTCAGGCAGCTCTGCTCCTATGGCTTTTCTGGTCTCAGGCCACACTTCAGCTCTCCCAGGCTCGTGTTACACTCTAGTAGCTTCATAGGTCTGGAGCCTCCATGGCAGTCCCGCTCTTACAGATCCACCAGACATGGCATTGTTGGGATTTTTCTGCTGCAACTACGATCCCATGTTTCTGTTCAGCAATGCTCTTGTGAAGGCTCTATGTAGTGACTCCATCCCTGAGACAGATCTCTTTCTGGGCCCCCAGACTTTTCCATACATTCTTTGAAATTGGGGTGGAGGCTCCCAAGCTTTCACAGCTCTCACATTCTGCAAGCCTGAGGACCTAACACCATGTTTATGCTGCCAAGGCTTCTGGCTCATATTTTCCAAAGCTCTGAGTCCAGCCACACCTGGGGCCAATTTAGCCACTGCTGGAGCAACCAAAGCAGCCAGGGTGATGGTGCAGGGACCAGCATTCCAAGGTGGCCTTGGGCAATGAGCCCATGGAGGGCACCTCAGGCTTATTATCTGAGACCATTCTGTCTCCCTAGGACTCAGGGCCTGTAATGGAAGATGCAGTCCAAGATCTCTGAAATGCCTTCAAGGTCCTTTCTCGCTTCTCTTGGTAATCCCTTTCTTCTGCACTAATCTCCTTAGCCAATTGTCAGACACCATTGAATTGTTCTCCTGAAAATGCTCTCTGCATCTCTACCACATGGACAAGCTGTACATTTTCCATATCTCTAAACTCTGCTTTCCTTTTAATTATAAATTCAGGCTTTACATCACGCCTTTGTTACCACAATTCAGCACAGGCTGTTGCAAGTAGCCATCTGGCTTCTTGAATGTTTCGCTGCTTAGAAATTTCTTCTGCCAAATACTCTGGGTCAGTACCTTGAAGTTACACATTCTATAAAACTTTTGGGCATGAACAGAATGCAGCCAAGTTCCTTGCCAGTTCACAGTATCTTTGCCCTAGTTTCCAATAAGTTCCTTCTCATTTACATCTGAGATCTGCTCATGATGGCCTTTACTGTCCATATTTCTATTAGCATTCTGCTTGCCACCACATAACCAGTCTCTAAGACACTCCAAACTTTCCGTGGTTTTCTTGTCTTCTAAACTCTGACCAGCAGCTAGGCTTTTTCTAGCTTGCTTCAAATTCTTTCAGCCTCTCCCCAACACCCCTTCCAAAGCCACTTCCACATTTTCAAGTATTTCTTATAAGCAACACCCCACTTCTCTGGTACCACTTTTCTGTATTAGTCTGTTTCTGTTGCTTATAATAAAATATCTGAAACTGGGTGATTTATAAGGAAAACGAAATTTATTACTTATAGTTACTGAGGTTGGGAAGTCCAAAGTCCGGGCAACACATCTGGTGAGGGTCTTGGTGGTGGCAACAGTGACCTGGGGTCTCACATGGCAAAAGTGGCAGAGCAGAAAGAGAGACTCTCACGTGCTTTCCTTTTAAAGCCCTCAGAACCATGCCCTTGACCACCATTATTAATCCACTCAGTATGGCATGGTCCAGCAACCTAATCACCTCTTCACGTTTCCACCTTTCTTTCCTTTTTTTTTTTTTTTTTAAAAGATGACCGGTAAGGGGATCTTAACCCTTGACTTGGTGTTGTCAGCACCATGCTCACCCAGTGAGCCAACCAGCCATCCCTATATGGGATCCGAACCCGGGACCCTGGTGTTACCAGCACCACACTCTCCCGAGTGAGCCATGGGCCGGCCCAGAGTTCCACCTTTCAATTACCATAATAGAATTTCCCACCCTCAACAGTTACCGTGGGGATTAGGCTTTAATACCAGGACTTTGGGGGACACAATTCAATCATACCACAGCCTACACTAATGTACTTTCTTCTCCTTATACAGCCACTAATCTCCTCCCATGATAAGCCATTATTCTTAACCCATTAATTCATGAATAAATAATTCATGAATGGATTAATCTATTCATGAGAGCACAGCCCTTATGTTTCAGTCACCTCTTAAAGGCCTCATCTTTCAAAGACCATATTACTGTGGGCTGAATGAATTCCCGAAATTCACTGAAGCTTGACCCCCATTGCAACAGTGTTAAGAGCATGGGAAATCCAATTATGGTATTTGAAACACAGGGCCTTTAAGAGGTGATTGGACTGGGAGGACTATGCCCTTGTGAATGAATTAATTCACTCATGGAGTAACGGGTTAATGGTTTGATAGGTTATCAAGGACTGGTTCTGATGGCTATACAAGGAGCTCAAAAGAGCATGCTAACTCTCTTGCTCTTGCCATTCACACCATGTGATACCTTGGTCGCTACAGGACTCTGCAGAGACTCTTTACCAAGAAGAATGCCCTCACCAGATGTGCCCCATGGACCTTGGACTTCCCAGTTTCCAAAACTGTAAGAAATAAATTCTCTTCCTTTAAAAATTACCCAGTTTCAAACACTTTGAGAAGAACAAGTCCTGAGCAGCCCACGGATCCCAGAAGATTGAGAAAGACATGGATCGGACCTGAATGAAGCCTGCAGCCTGGAGCCAAGCCCAGGAAAGCCCAGCTGAGATCAGCAGAGCATTTCCAGTTGGGTGAGAAGAAGGCTGAGAGGTCACACTCCTCTCTCTGCTTCCACCATCTTGCATTGTGAGACCCCTGGGTCACTGTTGCCACCACCAAAAGGACTTTGGACTACCCAGCCTCAGAAACTGACCAAACAATGGAAGGTGAAACCATGAGGATTCTAAACAGTCGGTTACACAGTTTGATAAGATGTACACACTGACCAAATGAACATTCAAAATATCTGCATTAGGGCACCTGGCTCCATTCCCAGCCTGGCTTAGTGCACACAGAGCAGGGTGACGTCTGGCAGGGGAGACGGGAACTCCGCAGAGACCACACCACTGTCCTGCAATCCAGCAGCCTGGCCCAGTGCATACGGAGCAGAGAGACATCCAGCAGGGGAGGCAGAAGCTCCGTAGAGACCACACACCCTGTGGGGAGGCCACCGCCGTGAAATCTAGCAGCAGGTAGGCTTCAATGCCGCCACCTGGCTCCATCCCAAGCCCGGCTCAGCACACACGGAGCAGAGAGACATCCAGCAGGGGAAGGGGAAGCTCTATAGAGACCACACGCTCTATGGTGCCTCCGCGCATCCCAGCAGAATGGCCCAGTGCATGTGGAACAGGGAAACATCCAGCAAGGGAGGTGGAAGCTCAGCAGAGACCACACACCCTGCAGTACCACCCAGTGACCCAGCAGCCCGGCTGAGTCCAAGCAGGCCAGAGAGGTGGCTCCCTGGAGAGGCCCAAGAACCGAGGCAACCACACATGCAAGGCACTAGTAGGCAACTGAGTAGCCACTGAGGTAGCCATACCAAATTGGCAACCACAGCAACACCTTAGTCAGACAATAGTGTCAAACCTGTGGATTGTGAAACCCCCTGCCACAATGAATAAACATCAAAGAAAAGATATCAGAAATATGAAAAATCAAGAAAGTATACCACCAAAGGGTAATAACACTGAAGCTCTAGATGCTACAGAACAAGAAACCCTTGAAATGACTGACAAGGAATTTTGAGTGATAATTCTAAGGTAACTGAATGAGATACAAGAAAACTCAGCTAGACAGCATGTTAAACGAGGAAAAGTATACAGGACCTGAAAGAAGAAATGTACAAGGAAATCAATGCCCTGAAAAATAATGGAGCAAAACTTGCCGAACTGAAGAAGTTATTCAGCGAAATAAAAAACACAATGGAGAGTTTAACCAGCAGGCTTGACAAAGTTGAAGAGAGAACCTCTGAACTTGAAGATGGGCTGTTTGAAATAACATAACCAGACCAAAAAAAAAAAAAAAAAAGAAAAAAGAAAAAAGAATCAAAGGCATTGAAGAAAATCTGAGAGAGATATCAGACAACCTTAAGTGCTCAAACATCTGAGTCATGGGTATTCCAGAAGGGGAGGAAAAAGGAGATTGCATTGAAAACATATTCAAGAAAATAGTGGCAGAAATCTTCCCAGGTATAGGAAAAATCACAGATCTTCAGATCCAGGAAGCTCAAAGATCTCCAAACGTATTCAACCCAAAAAGGTCTTCTCCAAGACATGATATAGTCAAATTGGCAAAACTCAAAGACAAAGAGAGAATCTTAAAAGCTGCAAGAGAGAAGCTTCAAATCACCTATAAGAGAGCCTCAATCAGACTAACATCAGACTTTTCATCACAAACCCTAAATGCCAGAAAGGAATGGGATGATATATTCAAACTACTAAAAGACAGAGTTTGCCAGCCAAGAATACTCTACCCTGCAAGGCTATCCTTCCGAAATGAAGGGCAAATAGTATATTTCTCAGACAAACAAAAACTGCGGGAGTTCACAACCACACGACCACCCTTACAAGAAATCCTCAAGGGAGTACTGGGTTTGGTTCCTGAAAAATAACTACCACTGCCATAAAAACCCAAGAAAAATCAAAACCCACTAGTATAATAAAAATGGCATTCATGAAGAGAAAACAAACAAACAAAAAGGCTATCTACACTCCACAGAACCAACAAATACAGAAACCAAACAGTAAATCAGAAAGCAAGGAACAAAAGACACCTAAGACAACCAAACAATAATCAGTAAAATGCTAGGAATAAATCAACACTTTTCAATAACAACTCTTAATGTAAAAGGCTTAAATTCCCCAATCAAAAGACACAGACTGGCTGACTGGATTAAAAAGGAGGACCCAACTATATGCGGCCTTCAAGAGACCCACCTCACCCATAAAAACTCACATAGACTAAGAGTGAAAGGATGGAAAAAGATTTACCATGCAAACAGAAAAGAAAAATGAGCTGGAGTAGCTATTCTTATATCTGATAAAATAGACTTTAAACTAAAAACCATGAAAAGAGATAATGAGGGACACTATGTAATGATAAAAGGACTGATCCAACAAGAAGACATAACAATCATAAATATGTACGCACCCAATGTTGGAGCAGCCAGATTTATAAAACAAACTCTATTAGACCTAAAGAAAAAAATAGACACTAATACCATAATAGCAGGTGACCTGAACACCCCACTGTCAATATTGGACAGATCATCTAGGCAAAGAATCAGCCGAGAAACACAAGACCTAAACAATACTCCAGACCAATTGGACTTGGCAGATGTCTACAGAACATTCCATCCAACAACCTCAGAATATTCATTCTTCTCATCAGCACATGGATCATTCTCCAGGATAGATCACATATTGGGTCACAAATCAAGTCTCAACAAATTCAAAAAAATTGGAATTATTCCATGTATTTTCTCAGACCACAATGGATTAAAATTAGAAATCAATAACAAACAAAATTCTGGAAACTATACAAACACATGGAAATTAAACAGCATTCTACTTAATGACATATGGGTCCAAGAAGAAATCAAGCAGGAAATCAAAAAATTTATTGAAACTAATGAAAATAATGATACATCGTACCAAAACCTGTGGGATACTGCAAAAGCAGTACTAAGGGGGAAATTTATTGCATTAAATGCTCACCTCAGAAGAATGGAAAGATGACAAGTGAACAACCTAACACTTCACCTTAAAGAACTAGAAAAACAAGAACAATCCAAACCTAAAGTTAGCAGACGGAAAGAAATCATTAAGATCAGAGCAGAACTAAATGAAATTGAAAACCAAAAAACAATTCAAAAGATCAACGAATCAAAAAGTTGGTTTTTTGAAAAGATAAATAAAATTGACAAACCATTAGCATGGCTAACAAAAAAAAGAAGAGAGAAGACTCAAATAACCAAAATTAGAAATGAAAAAGGCGATATTACAACTGATTCATCTGAAATACAAGGAATCATTCGAGACTACTATAAACAGCTATACACCAACAAATTTGAAAATCTGGAGGAAATGGATAAATTTCTGGACACACACAAGCTCCCAAAACTGAACCATGAAGACGTAGAAAATTTGAACAGACCAATAACAATAAAGGAGATTGAAGCTGTTATCAGAAGGCTCCCAACAAAGAAAAGCCCAGGACCAGATGGATTCACAGCAGAATTTTACCAAACATTCAAAGAGGAATTGACACCGATTCTTTACAAACTATTCCAAAAGATTGAAACAGATGCAAATCACCCAAACTCATTCTATGAAGCAAACATTATCCTGATACCAAAACCAGGTAAAGATATAACCAAAAAAGAAAACTACAGGCCGATATCCTTGATGAATACAGATGCAAAAATCCTCACTAAAATAATAGCAAACAGAATACAGCAACACATACATAAAATTATTCACCACGATCAAGTGGGATTCATCCCAGGGATGCAAGATTGGTTCAACATACGCAAATCAATAAATGTGATACACAATATTAATAAAATCAAACACAAGGACCATATGATCATCTCTATAGATGCTGAAAAAGCATTTGATAAAATTCAGCACTCATTCATGACAAAGACCCTCTATAAGTTAGGTATAGACAGAAAGAATCTCAACATAATCAAAGCCATATATGATAAAGCCACTGCCAATATCATCCTGAATGGGGAAAAGCTGAAAGCTTTTCCTTTAAGAACAGGAACTAGACAAGGATGCCCACTCTCACCACTCCTATTTAACATAGTGTTGGAAGTACTAGCCAGAGCAATCAGCGAAGAGAAGGAAATAAAGGGCATCCAGATTGGAAAAGATGAAGTCAAACTGTCCCTGTTTGCAGATGACATGATCCTATATATCAAACAGCCTAAAGCCTCTACAAAAAAACTCTTGGAATTGATAAATGATTTCAGCACAGTAGCAGGATACAAAATCAACACACAAAAATCAGTAGCATTTCTATTCTCCAATAGTGAACAAGAAGAAAGAGAAATCAAGAAAGCTTGCCCATTTACAATAGCCACCAAAAAAATAAAATACTTAGGAATTGAGTTAACCAAGGATGTGAAAAATCTCTATAATGAGAACTACAAACCACTGTTGAGAGAAATCAGAGAGGATACAAGAAGATGGAAAGATATCCCATGCTCTTGGATTGGAAGAATCAACATAATGAAAATGTCCATACTATCCAAAGTGATAAACAAATTCAATGCAATCCCCATCAAAATTCCAATGACATTTTTCTCAGAAATGGAAAGAACTATCCAGACATTTATATGGAATAACAAAAGACCACGTATAGCCAAAGCAATGCTGAGCATAAAAAATAAAGCTGGAGGCATAACACTACCTGACTCTAAACTATACTACAAAGCTATAATAACCAAAACAATATGGTACTGGCATAAAAACAGACACACTGATCAATGGAATAGAATAGAGAATCCAGAAATCAACCCACCCACCTACAGCCATCTAGTCTTTGACAAAGGAACCAAGCCTATACACTGGGGAAGAGTCTGCCTCTTTAGCAAATGTGGCTGGGAGAACTGGTTATCAATATGCAGGAGAATGAAACTAGACCCATACCTTTCACCATACACTAAAGTCAACTCAAAATGGATTAAAGAATTAAATATACACCCTGAAACAATAAAATTTCTTAAAGAAAACATAGGAGAAACACTTCAGGAAGTAGGGCTGGACACAGACTTCATGAATATGACCCCAAAAGCATGGGAAACCAATGGAAAAATAAACAAATGGGATTATATCAAACTAAAAAGCTTCTGCACAGCAAAAGAAACAATTAACAGAGTTGAAAGACAACAAACAGAGTGGGAGAAAATATTTGCAAAATATACATCTCACAAAGGATTAATACGCAGAATATACAAGGAACTCAAACAACTTTACAAGAAAAAAACAAGCAACCCAATTAAAAAATGGGCAAAAGAGCTAAGTAGGCATTTCTCTAGGAAGATATACAAATGGCCAACAGACATATGGAAAAATGCTCAACATCACTCAGCATTCAGGAAATGCAAATCAAAACTACACTGAGATACCATCTCACCCCAGTTAGGATGGCTAAGATCCAAAAGACTCTGAATGATAAATGCTGGTGTAGTTGCAGAGAAAAAGGAACTCTCATACATTGTTGGTGGGACTGCAAAATGGTGCACCCTCTATGGAAAATGGTATGGAGGTTCCTCAAACAATTGCAGATAGATCTACCATATGACCCAGCTATCCCACTGCTGGGAATATACCCAGAGGAATGGAAATCATCAAGTCGAAGGTATACCTGTTCCCCAATGTTCATCGCAGCACTCTTTACAATAGCCAAGAGTTGGAACCAGCCCAAATGTCCATCATCAGATGAGTGGATACTGAAAATGCGGTATATCTACACAATGGAATACTACTCAGCTATAAGAAAGAATGAAATATTGCCATTTGCAACAACATGGATGGACCTAGAGAGAATTATATTAAGTGAAACAAGTCAAGCACAGAAAGAGAAATACCACATGTTCTCACTTATTGGTTGGAGCCAAAAGTAAATAAATAAATTCGTACACACACACACACACACACAAAAAAACTGGGCGGGGGGGGGCGGCGGGAAGAAGTCACAACAATTACAATTCCTTGAAGTTGACATGACAAGCGAACAGAAAGGACATTTTTGGGTGGGAGGGGGGAGAGGGAAGAGGGAGGAAGGTTTTGGTAATGGGCCACAATAATCAACCATATTGTATATCGACTAAATAAAATTAAAAGAAAAAATAAATAAAAAACAACAACAAAATAAAATGAAAATTACCCAGTTTCAGGTATTCTAAATGACAGAAAATGGACTTATTCAGGGACTAAGTTTTAACATGAGCTTTGGAGGGGACAAACATTCAAACCATATCTGGGGGCAATGAACAATGATGAGAATTAGGAGGGACTAAAGAGGAACCAGATGGTCTGGAATCAGGTTAGACACCTCAGTGAGGCAGTTCAGTCAGGGTTTAGTGGTCACATTCCAGGACAGTCCACGGAGGAGTTGGCTTCAGGAGCTTAAAACAGACTTCTGGGCTCCCTTTTGTGTCCATCGGCTCCATCCTTGGTTCCCGGACCAATCTAGTAAGGGCGGAAATGCTCTTGCCTTTAGAATATGGGCTATCTTTCCTCCCCAGGGAAACCTGGGGCAGGGATCATGGCAGGGACTGGCATGTGACCCTGGGCAGCACAGCACTGTAGTAAGGGACACAAGCTCTGGAGTTCAAGTGGAGACAATGTCACTTATGCGCTGTGTGTCCTTGGTGAGCACTTAACCTCTTGTGCCTCAATGGCCCATCTATATGAAGGAAAACAATAGGCCTATCTCATAAGGCTATTGTGAGGTTTAAAAGGAGTAAAACATGTAGAATGGGACCTGGCACAGAATAAGCTTTCAATCAACATCAGCTCTTCATTACACAACCTTGGCAGCACATAAGAAACATTTTTGTATGGTTTAAAAAGCTGCACTGCATTTTGCTGCAAATAGCATTGGGAAAAAAGAAAAAAAAATCTGCACTGCAGAACACTTCCATCAGAATCTCACTAGGTGATTCCATTGTGTAGTCTAGCCTGAAAACCACTGCCTTAGGGAGACCAAAGACTGCAGTCTCTCAAGGGCTAGTTCACATAGATAAATTCTCAATCTGATAAAATGATCCCTCCAAGACTGTTTTGGGTCCTTGGGAGGACTCCCTGAAGGGGAGTTTTCTTACATTGTGTGTGTCAGAACCATTCCCCTTCTCCCTCATCAAAGTTCAGGAAAAAAATAGCTTCAGGAACTCTGTCCAGATAGAGGAAAATTCTCATAGCCTCACCCTACCTCCTTCCTCATTCTCTTCTTGGAGGAGGTTCCTTCCCAGAAGACACTGCTGGAAAAATCCTCTTTTGGTGACTCTAAAGAACTCAGCTCTCCAGGGCAAGTGACAACAATTTAAGAATTCACCTACTACTGAGGACTGACTATGGTATGTGATATAAAGTTATTTAAAAGAAGGCACTGTAACAAAATATGGTTTATCCTAAACATGGCTTAATGGTTGGGAAATTCATACTATGTCTTTCTCCCACATTTATGGAGAGGTAAGAGACCTAAAACTGTGAATATGGGAAGAGAGATAAATGCTTTAAATCAGCCCTAGAATCAATCGGTGTAATATACCACATTAACAGAATGAAGGACAAAAACTGCATGATCAGGAGCCCAGGGCAGCCCCCATCGCCTGGCAGCAGGCAAGAAACATGCCCGACTCCTAGTCAGGAGCCAAGGGCAGCATTCCAGCAGCAGGCAAGGAACATGCCCAAAACACCATTTCCATGTAGGCAGCCCACCCAGCCACCACCACAGCCACAGGTGCCACAAAAGCAGCTCACTACCACAGTAGTAGCCATAGACACTGTGCAGGTGGCCTGCTAGACACTCGACTGCTTTGACACAAGTACAATCAACAGCGAGGACTGGATAAAGAAGAGAAAGTCTCTCTCCTCAAAGCCTACTCCAGGGTAACAGAAGAAGCAACTGCCCTACCAGATGACCAGACATCAATGTAGAGATGACCAAAGCCCAAGAAAATATGACATCACCAGAAGAATACAGTAATTCTCAAAAAGCAAACCTATAGAGCAGAAAACCCTTGAAATGATTGAAAAGGAACTGCAAGCAACAATCTTAAGGAAACTCACTGAGATACGAGAAGACTCAATTAGACAGCATAATGAAATGAGAAAAAAAAAATGCAGGATATGAAGGAGGAAATTTACAAAGAGATTAATACCTTTAAAAAGAATGCAGCAGAACTCATGGAATTGAAAGATTCATTCAACTAAGTAAAAAACACAACCAAGAGCTTAAGCAGCAGGCTAGAACAAGCAGAAGAATTTCTGATCTTGAAGATAGGCTTTTTGAAATAACCAAGGAAGACTTAAAAAAAAAGGAAAAAAGAATTTTAAAAAATGAAGAAAATCTAAGAGACTCAGCAGACAACCTTAAGTGCACAAACATTCAAATCATGGGTGTTCAGAAGGGGAAGAGAAAGGAAAAGGCAATTGAAAACTTATTCAATAAAATAATAATGGAAAACTTCCCAGGTGTAGGGAAAGACTTAGAACTTAAGATCCAGGAGTCTAAGAGATTCCTAAACAGATTCAACCCAAAAATATCTGCTCCAAGACACACTATAGTCAAACTAGCAAAGCTCAAAAACAAATAGAACCATAAAAGAAGCAAGAGAAAAGCATCAAGTCACCTATAAGGGAGCCCTTATCAGACTAACAGCATACTTCTCAACAGAAACTCTATAGACCAGAAGAAAATGGGATGATATATTCACAATACTAAAAGAAAAAAACAGCCAGCCAAGAATACTCAGGAAGGCTATCCTTCAGAAATGAGGGAGAAATAGTGTATTTTCGAGACAAACAAAAACTGCAGGAGCTCACCACCACACGACCAGCTCTGCAAGGAATCCTCAAGAGAGTACTGTATCTGAAATCCAAAAAATGACAATCACTACCATGAATACACGAGAAAGAATAAAACCCACTGGTAGAACAAAAATGCAAGTGAGAAAGAGAAAGAAACTCAATTTTATCACTACAAAAATCCCAACAAACATCAAAGACAAACAATAAAAGGGGAAGAAAGGAACAAAAAATATTTAAAATATCCAAACAAAAATCCAAACAAAAATCAATAAAATGCCAGGAGTAAGACAATACCTTTCAATAACAACCCTACCTGTAAATGGATTAAACTCCCTACTCAAAAGACACAGACTGACTGACTGGATTAAAAATCTAGATCCAGCTATATGTTGTCTTCATGAGACTCACCTCACCTGTAAAGACACACAGACTAGTAGTTAAGAGGTGGAAAAAGATATACCACACAAATGGAAACTAAAAATGAGCAGGAGTAGCTATTCTTATGTCAGATAAAATAAACTTTAGACCAAAAACCATAAAAAGAGACAAAAAAGGCCACTATATATTGATAAAGGGACACAGCTTTATAACACCAAGTTTAAAGGTTTGGATCCATGGACTGGCCAGCCACACACACACACACACACACAGTACACACACACACACACACACACACACACACACACACACACACACACACACACACACACACACACACACACACACACACACACACACACACACACACACACACACAAAAGGGGGGGGATCTAGCTAAGAAGAAGACATAACAATCACAAATATATATGCACCTAACACTGGAACACCCAGATATATAAAGCAAAAACTATTAGGCCTAAAGAAAGAGATAGATCCCAATATGATGATAGTAGGGGATCTAAGCACCCCCTTGTTAGCACTGGACAGATCATGTAGGCAACAAACAAACAGAGAAACACAGTATACTTAAACTATACTTTAGACCAACTGGACCTGGCAGATATCTACAGAACATTTCATCCAACAACTATAGAATATACATTTGTCTCATCAGCACATGGAATATTCTCCAGGATAAACGATATTTTAGGTCTCAAATCAAGTCTCAATAAATTTTTAAAAAATTGAAATCATTTCAAGTTCTTTTCAGACTACAATGGATTGAAACTAGAAATCAATAACAAGCAAAACTCGGGAAACTATACAAACACATGGATATTAAAGAACATGTTCCTGAATAACATATGGGTCCAAGAAAAAATTAAATAGGGAATCAAAAAATTTCTTGAAACTAAAAATAGGGCCGGCCCCATGGCTCACTTGGGAGAGTGTGGCTCTGGTAGCACCGAAGCCGTGGGTTCGGATCCTATATAAGGATGACTGGTGCGCTCACTGGCTGAGTGCGGTGCAGACGACCCCGAGCCAGGGGTTACGATCTCCTTACCGGTCAAAAAAAAAAAAAAATATGGGCTGGCCCGTGGCTCACTCGGGAGAGTGTGGTGTTGAGAACACCAAGGCCCTGGGTTTGGATCCCATATAGGGATGGCCGTTTAGCTCGCTGGCTGAGCGTGGTGCTGACAACAGCAAGTCAAGGGTTAAGATCCCCTTACTGGTCATCTTTTTAAAAAAAATAAAGAAATAAAAAATAAATAAAGAAACTAAAGAAAATAAAGACACATCATACCAAAACCTGTGAGATACTGAAAAAGAGGGAAGTTTATTGCAATAAATGCTTGTATCAAAAGAATAGAAAGATTTCAAATAAACAACCTAACGCTACAACTAAAAGAACTAGAAAAACAAGAACAATCCAATCCCAAAAATAGTAGATGGAAACAGATAATTAAGATCAGAGCAGAACTAAATGAAACAGAGACCCCCAAAATGATAGAAAAGATCAATGAAACAAAATGTTGTTTTTTTTACAAGATAAACACAATAAACAAGCCATTAGCTAGGCTAACTAAAAGAGACAAGATCTGAATAACAAAAATTAGAAATGAAAAAGGAAACATTACAACTGATACCACAGAAATACAAAGAATCATTCAAGACTATTATAAAACAACTGTACGCCAACAAATTTGAAAACATGGAGGAAATGGATAAATTTCTGGACACATACAGACAACCAATACTGAACCAAGAAGAAATAAAAAACCTGAGCAGACCAATAACAAGCAACGAAGCAGTAATCAGCAGTCTCCCAATAAAGAAAAGCCCAGGACCAGAGGGCTTTACTGCTGAATTCTACCAGACCTTTAAAGAGGAACTAATACCAATTCTCTTCAAACTGTTCCAAAAAAGCTAGAAACAGAGGCCATTCTCCCAAACTCTCTCTATTAGGTAAGCATTACCCTGATACCCAAACCAGACAAAGATACAACAAAAAAAGAAAAACTATAGGCCAATATCTCTGATGAACACAGATGGAAAAATCCTCAACAAAATATTAACAATCAGAATACAGCAACACATCAAAAAAAAATTATGCACTGGGCTGGCCCATGGTTCACTTGGGGGAGTGCGGAGCTGATAACACCAAGGCCAAGGGTTTGGATCCCTATATAGGGATGGCCAGTTAGCTCACTTTGGAGAGTGTGGTTCTGACGATACCAAGTCAAGGGTTAAGATCCCCTTATTGGTCATCTTTAAAAAAAAAATTATGTACTACGATTAAGTGGGATTAATCCCAGGGATAAAAGGATTGTTCAACATGCACAAGTCAATAAATGTGACACACCACATCAACAAAGTCAAAGACAAAAACCATTTGACTTTCTCAATAGGCATAGAAAAAACATTTGACAAAATTAAATATCCCTTCATGATGAAGGCTCTCAGCAAATCAGGTATAGAAGGAAAGTATCTCAACACAATAGAAGCCATATATGACAAACTCACTGCTGACATCATCCTGTCCTTTTTTTTTTTTGTCTTTTTCGTGACCGGCACTCAGCCAGTGAGTGCAGCGGCCAGTCCCATATAGGATCCGAACCCACGGCGGGAGCGTCGCCGCGCTCCCAGCGCCGCACTCTCCCGAGTGCGCCACGGGCTCGGCCCTGCTGACATCATCCTGAATGAGGAAAAGCTGAAAGCTTTTCCCTTAGGAACAGGAATAAGACAAGGATGCTCACTCTCACCATGCTTGTTTAATACGGTATTGGAAGTATTAGCCAGAGCAATCAGGCAAGAGAAAAAAATAAAGGGTATCGAGATTGGAAAAGATGAAGTCAAACTGTCCCTGTTTGCAGATGACATGATCCTATACATAGGAAAACTTAAAGACTCTACCAAAAAACTCTTAGAGATGATAAACAATTTCAATAAAACTGCAGGATACAAAACCAACATGCAAAAAGCAGTAGCTTTCTTTTACTCCAATAACAAACACAGCAGAAAAAGAAATCAAGAAAACAAGCCATTTACAATGGTAACCAAACACACACACACACACACACACACACACACACACACACACACACACACACACACACACACACACACACACAAAACCTTGGAGTTAATTTAACCAAGGAGGTGAAAGATCCCTACAATGAGAAGTACAAATCACTGCCAAAAGAAATTTAAGAGGACAAAGATGGAAAGACATTTCATGCTCTTGGATTGGAAGAACTAACATTGGGAAAACGTCCATACTGCCCAAAGTGATCTACAGATTCAATGCAATCCCTATCAAAATACCAGTAATATTATTCATGAAAACAGAAAAAAAAATCTTAACATTCATATGGAACAACAAAAGACCCCAAATAGCCAAAGCAATCTTGAGCAAAATAAATAAATAAATAAAGCCAGAGGCATTACACTACCTGAATTCAAATTATACTACAAAGATACAGTAACCAAAATAGCATAGTGCCGGCATAAAAACAGACACTCAGACCAATGGAACAGAACAGAGAACTCAGAAATCAGCCCACATTCTTACAACTAACTGATATTTGACAAGGGCAACACAAGCATACATTGGGGAAAGGACTTCCTCTTCAATAAGTGGTGCTGGGAAAACCAGACATTCATATGTAGAATGAAACTAGACCTGTAACTCTCAGCATATACCAAATTCAACTTGAAATGGATTAAAGACTTATATATAAGACCCGAAACTATAAAATTACTAAAAGAGAGACATAGGGGAAACACTTCAGGAAGTAGGACTGGGCAAAGATTTTATGAACAGGACCCCAAAAGCACAGGCAACAAAGGGAAAAACAAACAAATGGGATTATATCCAACTAAAAGCTTCTGCACAGCAAAGGAAACAGTCAATAGAGCAAAAAAACAACCTACAGAATGGGAGAAAATATTCACAAACTATGCATCTGACAAGGAATTAATTTCCAGAACATACAAAGAACTCAAATAACAGTAAAAAAACAAGTAACCCAATGAAAAAATGGGCAAAAGAGCTGAATAAGCATTTCTCAAAGGAAAATATATGAACAGCCAACAGACAGATGAGAAAATGCTCAGCATCACAAAGCATCAGGGAAATGCAAATCAAAACTACATTGAAGTAGCATCTTATGCCAGTTAGACTGGCCATTATCTAAAAGACAGAGAATAATGAATGCTGGTGAGGATGTGGGGAAAGTCCTACACAGTTGGTGGGAATGTAAATTAGTGCAGCCATTATAGAAAACAATATGGAGTTTCTTCAAACAACTACAGACAGAACTGCCATATGACTCAGCAATCTTGCTGCTGGGTATATATCCAAAGGAATGGAAATCATCATGTCAAAGGGATACTTGCACTCCCATGTTTATCACAGCTCTATTTGCAATAGCTAAGAGTTGGAACCAAACTAAATGTCCATTGACAGACAACTGGCTAAAAAAAATGTGGCACATATACACAGTGGAATACTACTCTGTCATAAAAAGGAATGAAATTTTGCCATTCACAACAACATGGATGAACTTAGAGAAAATTATGTTAAGTGAAATAAGCCAGGTACAGAAAGAGAAATACCACATCCTCACTCATAAGTGGGATCTGAAAAAAAATAAAAACAAAAAACAAATAAAGAAAAAGATACAACAATCACAATAATTCCTTGAATTTTCAAAAGGAGAGAACAGAACTAAGGACACCAGAGGTGGAAAAGGAGGAGGGAGGATGGGAGTTTAGGGAGAAATAGGTGAAGGTCACAAAAAATGTTTACATTGTGTAATGACAAAAAAACCCCCAAAACAACATGATCATCTTAATTAATGCAGAAAAACACTCAGCACACTAGCACTATAAGGAAATTATCTTAGCATAATAAAAGCCATATATGAAAACTCCATGGTGAATATCATACTGAATGGCAAAAACTGAAGGTTTTTCTCTAAGATCAGGAACAAGACAAGGATGCTGACTTTTGCCACTTCTATTCAACATAGTTCTGGAATTTCTAGGCAGAGCAATTAAATCAAAAAAAAAAAGAAGAAGAAGAAGAAGAAGAAGAAAGAAAAAAGGTATTATTCAAATTGGAAAGGAAGAAGGAAAATTATTCATTCTCATTCAGAGATGATATGATTTTATATGTAGAAAACCCTAAAGATTACACACACACACACACACACACACACACACACACACACACACACACAGAGTTAGAACTAATAAACAAATTTAGCAAAGCAGCAGAATACAAAATTAATACATGAAAATTAATTGTGTTTCTATATACTAGCAAAAAAAATCTGAAAAAGAAATTAAGAAAACAATTCCATTCATAATAGCATAAAAATAAATACTTACAAATTAACCAAAGAGGCAAAAGACAATGAAAACTACAAAACATTGCTGAAAGTATTTAGACATAAATAAATGAAAAGACATCCCATGTTCATGGATTGGAAGACTATATATTGTTAACATATTAATACTACCAAAAGTTGTTTATAGATTCAATGAAATCCTTACCAAAATCCCAATGACATTCTTTGCAGAAACAGAAAAATTTATCCTAAAATTCACATGGAGTCTCAAGGGATCAAAAATAGGCAAAACAGTCTTGAAAAATAAGAATAAAGTTGAAGGACTCACATTTCCTGATTTCAAAACTTACTGCAAACCTACAGTAATTAAAACAATGTGAATAAAGTCAGACATATAGACTAACGGAACAAAATAGAAAGCCCAGAAATAAACCCTCATATATATGAACAAATGATTTTTTAACAAAACTACCAAGACGATTAAGAGAGAAATGGACAGTCTTTTCAACAATGGTGCTGGGAAAACTGGATATCCACATGCAAAGAAATAAAGGTGGACCTTTATCTAATACCACATACAAAAATTAACTCAAAATGGATCAAAAACCTAAGAGCTTGGGGCTGGCCCGTGGCTCACTCGGGAGAGTGTGGTGCTGACAACACCAAGGCCACGGGTTCGGATCCCATATAGGGATGGCTGGTTAGCTCACTGGGTGAGCGTGGTGCTGACAACACCAAGTCAAGGGTTAAGATCCCCTTACCAGTCATCTTTAAAAAAAAAAAAAAAAAAAATCCTAAGAGCTGTAGAGCTAAAACTACAAGCTTAACAACACTAAATTTGGCAATGCCTTCTTGGATATGACACCAAAGACACAGGCAGCAAAAAAAATACAGGAAAATTGAGCTTTATCAAAATTTTGAATTGTTGTGCAACAAAGGGCACAATAAAGGAAAGAGGCAACCTACAGAATAGGAGAAAGTATTTGCAAATAAAATATCTGATAAGGGATTAATATCCAGAACATACAGCTAACTCCTACAACTCAACAACAACAACAAACAGCAACCCAATTTAAAAATGGGCAAAGGACTTAGACATTTCTCCAAAGATTTACAAATGGCCAACAAGCACAAAAAGATGCTCAACATCACTAAACATTAGAGAAACACAGATTAAAACCACAATGAAGTACCACCTCACACCCGTTAGGGTGGCAAAGATGAAAAAGAAAAACAGAAAATAAGTGTTGGTGAGGATGTGGAGAAAGTGGAACCATTATGCACTGCTGGTGGAAATGTAAAATGGTGCAGCTGCTGTGGAAAACAGTATGGTGATTCCTCAAAAAATTAAAAATAGAATTACCATATGATCCAACAATTACAGTTCTGAGTATATACCCAAAAGAATTGAAACCAGAGTTTGAAGAGATATTACACACACATTTGTAACAGCTTTATCCACAATAGTCAAAATGTGGAGGGCTGGCCAGTTAGCTCAATTTGTTAGAACTCAGTGTTATAACACCAAGGTCAAGGGTTCAGATTCCCTTACCAGTCAGCCACTGAAATAAAAAAAAAGAAAAGATGGAATCAACACAAGTGTCCATCAATAGATAAATGGATAAACAAATTGTGGCATATACATACAATGGAATATTTATTCAGCCTTAAAAAGAAAATTCTTTTTATTTCTACCCGTCACTCCACAGCCTAAAAAGAAAATTCTAACACATCCTACCACATAGATGAACCTTGAGAACATTATGCTAAGTGAGGTAAGCCAGTCACAGAAAGACAAATAGTTTATGATTCCACTTATATGACATACCTAGAGTAGTCAAATTCATAGAAAAAGTAGAACAATTGTTGCAGGGGTCCGGGGTAAAGGGGGAAAGAGGATCTGTTGTTTAATGGGTATAGAGTTTCAGTTTTGCAAGATGAAAAAAGTTTTAGAGACTGGATGCACAACAATGGGATGTGCTTAGCACTATTAAAGATGGTAAAAATGATAATTTTTATGTTATGTGTATTTATCACAATTAAAATTTTATTTATTTATTTGGTGGCTGTCCAGTATGGGGGATCTGAACCCTTTGACCTTGGTATTATAACATCATGCTTTAACCAACTGAGCCAACCTACAATTAAAAACTTTTTAAAATCAGTCAGAGTATATAATATACTGGAAATTGATTTTTGGTGAATTACTTGAAAGGAGAAATTCAGTATCTTCCTTCTCCAATTACTAATCAATATCCTAATATGATTTATCAAATAATTCTTCTGTTTTTTTCTGTGTTATTTTTTTAAACATGGAATCCCTTAACTCTTGTTTATTCTTTGAATCTGTGGATTTTTTAATAATTCCCCAAAGTCTTTAAAATCTTTTAATCCCTAAAATCTTAGATATTTAATGTTTGCTCCTTCATGATGTGACATTTTCCAGAGATTTGCCCATTTTATTGATCATTCCAAAGAATGTTTTTTTTTCAAGCTTGTTTTGCAAAGGTTCACAACTGATTTTTAATTTATTTTTTATTTTTTCACAATTCATTTCTTATTTTTTTTTAAAGATGACCAGTAAGGGGTTCTTAATCCTTGACTTGGTGTTGCCAGCACCAGGCTCTCCCAAGTGAGCTAACCGGCCATCCGTATATAGGGATCCAAACCCGTGGTCTTGGTGTTATGAGCACCACACTCTCCCAAGTGAGCCATAGGCCGGCCCTCACAATTCATTTTTTAAAATAAAAAATTCTGTGTGTGGCTTCAACAATGCCTCTATCCTTAATTCAGGCCACAGGTGTGAGGTAAGTGATAATCAGATAATCTAGGTGACCTTGTATTCTATTATTGCTAACAGAGCCCTGAAAAGTTATAACATTTTCATAATAAATGTCATTCGACAGTGCTAAATTTTTATCCTTCTTAAAAATATATATCTAAATTAAGAGTTTATTTAGTATTCTACTAATGTAATAGTTTATTCTTTTGTCTGATTCATTTCCTCTATTCTTGTTCCCTAGGTTTATTTCATTGCTATTTTTTAAACTTTTAAATTGTGTAACTAGTGAATTTATTTTTATTAGTCTTGTTAGCTTTGCAAACTTTCTAAGCTACGAATTTTCCTCTGAATACAGTTTAGCCCTATTGCATAAATTTTGATGTATAATTTTGCCATTTTTATTTTCTAAACAGTTGTGGTTTTAATTTTATTTTTCTTCTTTGTCTCAAATGTAGGGAATACATTTTGATTTATAATTAATAAATATATATAATAATATATATAATAATATAATAAATATATAATTATATTATTCAGACTTTCTATACTGTCATTTATTTTTTATCCTCCTTGATAGGTTGATACTAAGAGACAGTAAGTTAAATTTTTATAATAACTATGTTTTGTTTACTTTTCCTTAAGATTTCAAACAATTAGTTTCAAATATCTTAATGCATAGAGCCAACTTTTAAATCTTTGTTTTACCAATGTAACAAGACCACCTTGAATCTTACTTGATTGATGTCAGTTTACTACATAACTTTCTTTTTATTTCTATTTATCTGACATAATTTTAATTTTCTTTCATTTTTAACTTTGCTACTTCATTATGTTACAGCTTGTAAACAGCATATGGTTATGGGTTTGGGTCCTAATCTACAAATCATTGTCTTTTAATAATAGAACTTAATCACCTTATATTTATTATTACATTGACAGAGTTCATCTTACTTATGCATTTGGTTTTTTTGTTATATTTTTTCTTTATTTTCTACCTTTTGGTATATGAACTGTATTTCCTATACTACCATAATCTCCAATATTGTAGAAAGTATGTATCCTATTTTTCACCACTATTGGTTGTTGGCTCCACATATTTCAAAAGCTTTTTAAAATCTGATTCTTTGTCAGAGTTAGGAATAAAACTACCTTGAGGCATACCTAAAATTGATAATACAATCCATGTTTTTTGATCAACATTATCATTACTAAGTTATTATATTTTACATTGTATGCTTTCAGTAATATTTGGGGGGGGCATCAGCATTCAGTACTGAAATCAGCTCTACAATAATCGTAACTTTTGACTTTGTGTACTCCAACCCACTCTCTATCATGACTTCTCCATTCCTGAGATTTAAATTTTGCTTCCTCTTTCAGTCAGCTGGTATATATGTTTAAAGCATTTTTGTTGGCAAGTAGATGTTAAATACATAATATAACTATGTATATAACTATATAGCTATATATAGTTATATAGTATACTATTCTGAAGTTCAAAATACACTATTTTAAGTTTAATTTTTGGGTGAATAATACTTTTACATGGTCCAAAAACCAAATCAAAATGTGTGAGGAATATTAGTTAGCCTCCTTACCATTCTCATCCCCCATCTTCCCAACAACCATTAACTACAGTTCCTAGATACTTATGTTTCACATTTCTTTATGATTAAACAAGCCAATATTAATACAGATTCATATTTTTTCCCCACTTAACCTCTAATGCATCATTGTATACATACTATTCTACAAGTTTCTTCTCATGTAATATCTTGGCAATCTTTCCATATTACTGCCTAAAAAATTTCCACTCTTTTAAAAAAAATAACTGCATAGTATTTCACTGCATGTTAGGTATATATTTTTTTGAGCTCTTGCATGTCTGAGAAGATTCTTTTTTTGCTCGTACACATGAAAGACACACTGAGTGTAAAATCTTTGTAAATCCAAGTGTAAAATCCCAATATTTTCTCCCATAAAACTCTGTTGACGTTGGTATTAAGGCCAGGCTGATATTTGTTCCTCCTGTTGTTTTCCCCATCTTTTCTACCTGAATCCTATCTTTTTCCTTATAGTTTATATACTCTGCTAGAATGTCTTTAGATACAGATCTTCTCATTGATTTCACTTATAAGACATTAAGCTCTTTTATCTTCAAGTTTCTTCATCTCAGGATAACTTTATTCTCTTATAGGTTCACTTATTAGCTTTAATCCATTTGTTCTGGTCTCCTGAGAAACACTAATTATACACATACTGGCACATCAGTTAGGGATTTCGAGTTCATGTTTCAGAAAACCCAGGTATCAGTGGCTGATGTAAAATAGGGGTTTATTTTGCTCACATAATAAAATGTTCAGGGATAGGTAGTTGCTGTTTTTGGTTCAGTGGCCCAAGGATGTCAGAGCATAAAGCTCTGATTCCCTTGGCCTTTTTCCTTATGGTCAAAGTAAGGCTTCTTTAGCACCAGCCATCACATTCATGATCTAGTGAGAAGGAAGAAGAAAGAGGCTAGACAGAGGAAGGGATGGCACCTATATCAGGGAAGCAGAACTGTTCCACAGTCTCCAGCGAACTTCAGCTTGTATCTCACTGGGCTGAAATATGTTACAAGCCCACCCTTCGGTGCAAGGGGGATGGTGAAATGTTGTTTTTAATGTCATCTTCAACCAAACTAAAATAATGTCAGTAAGGGAAAGGGGAGAATGGATATTTCTTTTTCTTTTTCTTTTTTGGTGGCTGGCCAGGATAGGGATCTAATATTTCTATTGCATCTGACACAGTTTTGTGTTCTCTGTCCTCTGTAACCCTTTGTATTTATTGCCTTCTCTGTTCTTTTGTGCTGCATTCATGGCAAAGTTTTAAAGCTCATCTTCCAAAATCGATTTTAATTCTATTCTTGAATTTTGGTTTCTCTGCAATATTTTCTGATCTCAGTCATCTTTCCTCTTCTAACGTATCCTGCTATCTTTTCATTGCAGCCATTTTTCTCTGTGCAACTTTCTGCTAGCTTTTCAAAGAAGCCAGAGTTTCTCCAGGTCTCCTGAGTGTATTATAGTAGACACTTTTTGGGAAGCCTGGTTAACCCATCACCCTCTCCACATCTCCAAGAATAGGCTCCTTGCCCTTAGAGAAAGATTTTTTTTTTCAGTGGCTGGCTGGTATGGGGATCTGAACCCTTGACCTTGGTGTTGCCAATACCATGCTCTAACCAAGTGAGATAATCAGCCAGCCCCAGAGAAAGATTTTAATGCTATGTGATCCTGCATCCTCAGATGCGGCTGATTAGACCAAGGATAGCCAGTTGACTGAAAGTAGAGGATTATCTCCCTTGGGAATATGAAATTGGAATTTAAAGGCAATGTGTGTTAATCTGGGTGGAAATGAGAGACATTATTTTGAGAGTGTGAGTTAGCCACCCAGTAGTATGCTCATATATGTTTAACGGCCAACTCTTTGGGAAATATAAATGTGCATATATATTAATACATATGATTGTTACAAATTTTACTGATATAAAGGATGTGTAGCATACAATTTACAGATGATAAAATATATAATACTCTTAATTCTACATAGCCAATTGATTCTAACAGAATGCATTCATCGATTTTTGCTGAACTCTTGTATTTGTAGCAAAACTATAGTTGCAATCGACAACAGAATGTAGTTCCAACATGAATGTTGGTTGATATTTTCAATTATGTTATCAGGGAACACAAAAGTAAAACAACCAAGACAAATTTTAGAACTTCACTTGTTAGTCAGTGATATGAGAACTTCTTTGCTGAAAGAATAGCTTATGAACACTGGAAAGACATTTCCTCAAATATGCGTGCTATTCCAATGCAGAGGCTACAGATACGACTCACTTTTAAGTCTACTCTGCATTGACATTTTCACCATTACTTTCTTAGGTTTTGACAATCAACCAAATAATGAACTAAGCCCTGATTTATAATGTTTGTCAATTTTTGAGGTATAAATATTCCCACAATGGTCAAATCCAAGCTACCAACGTGAGGTCACTGAACATTCAGTTGGGAAGAGATGCACAGCAGTATACAATTTTATAGTATTTCCAATACATAGATACAGTGGACATAAATAACCTTCAGAGCATAGACAATAGAAAAATGTAGTAAAACACATAAAGAGAAATTGATGACTTTTGGGTATTTATTATATATTGGTTAAATATAATTTAACTTGAGTTTATATAATGAGTTTTAATAATGGGTGTGTTTAACAACTGGCCTACAAAATTCCTGTAGATAGATAGTACTTGGTTTTCAAAAGTCTGCCAGAACTAGTGCTAGCATACCACTGCAGCCATCTTCCACCACAAGGCCAGAGGAGCAGAGGAAGCCAATCTGCAGAGAAGAGAGGAAGACGGAGGGGGGAAGAGGAGAAACAGAAGGAGCAAGAGGAGAAGGAAGATGAGAAGCAAGCAAGAATACAAAGGAAGGTGAACACAAGAGAGGCAGAGGGACTGGTGCCTGGATTTGTGGCTTGTCCAACTTCCTGGTTCTGGTCCTTCCTGCAGTCTAACTGCATTTCTATATTGTAAGGATTTCCCCATATCCTTATCATAAATTCTACCCTTTTCTTGTTTAAGCTACTCAAGTTTGAAGAACTGTGGGTAATACAGATGCCTTTTCCTTTGTACTGTGGGCCATTTCCACCTAGGCTCTTTGGAGTCTCTTGCAAGTCATTCCCTATTCCCAGTTTTATTTTTTCTTAAGCCTGTTGGTTATTTTTTCTCTTTACTTTTTTTTTTTTTTACTGGCTGGTACAGGGATCAAACCTGGACCTTGGTGTTTCTTTACTTGTTTTTGAATACCAGGTTCAGCATAGTTTCCAGGACTCTGTATTTTTAATAATATGTGGGTAATTATTGCCATCTGATAAATGTGAAAAACACTGAGGTAGGAGATCTTTAGGTCTCTGAACTGCTCAGACAAACCTCACCTTCAGCAGCTTCTGACGAACTCTCAAGGTTTTCTTTCTCTCATGTCTTCTGTCCAGCCCATCAGCAAATCATCTCAGCTCTACCTTCAAAACAGTTCAGGATCCAATCCCTTCTCACTATTTCCACTGCTATCCCCCTACTCAAGACACCCTCTTTTTTCCTATGGATTATTGTAGTCTTCTCCTTATGGGTCCCCTCTGCCACTCTTGCTTTCTTGCAGCCAATTCTCTACTCAACAGCCAGAGCAGTCCTTATGAAAAGTCAGATGAAACTTTAAAAAGTTTCTTCTGACAGCCAGGCCAGCAATGGAGCCACCCGATGCCCAGGGGGTCCTGAGAGAGAAGGGCAGGCCAGCCCCACCCTTACCCGCAACCAGACCCTAGAATGTACTTACCAACTACCTGCGCTTCTTTTGGGGGAGGGACCTATCTGCTCATGTCTTTCACCAAATTTCTGCTTAGGTCTTTCTAATTCATTTTTAAGAGTTCTTTTTGCAATAAGGATGTTAATCTTTATTTGTTTAAAAAAAAAAAAAAAAAGACGCGGAGAGTACAATAATGGTTACCAGAGGCTGGAGGAGGGGGGAGATTTGGGATGGGTATAAAACTATACTATCTACCCTAAGTGAATCATTGTGCAGGATATGCATGTACTGCAACAACACACTGTACCCCACAAAAATTAATATAAATAAAATTGAATTTTAAAGATAGATAAAATAAAAATAAAAGCACATTCCCAAGGGACAAAGTCTAAAGCTTGTCCTGATAGCAGATGTGACATCAGATACCTCAACAGTTAAAACAACAGGTATTAAATTCTAAATTTTCAACTCCCTTTTATTGAAATATCTTTGTTTAGTATATTCACACCATACTTTATGCATATATATACGTAGAAGGCAAGTTCTGTGAAATAAAAGTTTTCTTAATAAAAAATTAAAATAAAAACAAAGAAAAGTACAAAAAAAAAGTCTTCTGTTCAAAACAGATCATAACTGTCTCATTCCTACAGGTGCTCATGATTTTGACTTTTGTGATAGGCATTTCCTTGCCCTTAAAAAAAAAGTATCTTTAGCATCTGCATATACATCCCAAATAATACACTTTAGTTTTTCCTGTTTCTGAAATTTATGGATTGGGATCATAAAGTATATTCTCTTTTGTGTCTTGCTTCTTTCAGTCAACATTAAGTTTCTGAGATTAACCCACATATAGCTATAGTTTTGCCATTTCCATTATCATGTAGTATTTCATTATGAACTTACCACTATTTATCCATTTTCCTTTTAAGGACATTAGAGTTTTCAGTTTGGGGCTATTACATGCAATGCTGCTGTCCATGGGTCTTGGTGCATATGTGCGTGAGTTTTTCTCATGTGTTCACCCAGGAGAATTACTGGGTTATAGAGTATGAATGTCCTCAATTTTAATAATAATGCCAGGTAGTTTGTTAACTTAGAAAATTTTATAGAAGCTTTCTAAATGATTCTTGGTTTCAAGAGGAAATAAAAACACAAATTATAAACTATTCAAGAATTAACCATAATTAGAGAGCTGCAAGTCAAAATCTGGGATACGTAGTCAAAGCAGTACTCAGGAAAATACATACCCACAGGTGCACTGATAACAAAACAAGAAAAACTGGCATTAGGTAAATTAAGTTTTCAACCTAAGAAACTAGTAAGTAAATAACAAAATAAATCCAATGAAAGTATAAGGAGAAATTACTAAAGATAAAAGCAGAAATAAATAAAATGAAAACAAAACCCAATAATAAATTTGATCAATCAAACCAAATGCTAATTCATTGAAATAAAATAGACATTTTTGAAGGATGATCACAGAAAAAAGTCATAAAATGTAGAATGAGTTTCAAGGAATTCCAAATATGGCCTGAAAATACCCCCTTCCTACCCACCTCTCATCCCATAAACTACATTTTTCATTCACTGAAATCAATATTTTCCCCAAAATATACCTTGCTCATTTGCAGCTCTAAAAAGTGTCCCAATCCTTTTTCTCCCATCTGTATTCCTCATACTCAAGTTCAACCCACATTTCAAGTCCCAACTCTTCCACTAGCCTTCTTGAACGATTCTTTTTAAATGAAAAATATTTGTAAAAAACTAGGCACTTTTATAGCAATAAGTTTGAAAATTTAGACAAAAAGTTATGGTTATTTTTGTGAGTGGAATGCAAATATCCAATTAACATATGGAAAGATAAAAAATATATAGGAAACTAGGTATGGTCTCATTAGCAGGAATAATTTCCTAAGATACTGGAATGATCCATGAGTGGCATGAACTCTGGCACTGTAAGGGACATCACCGGCTCAGATGCTGGCTGAGAGGTGACCAACTGTCAGGGGGATAGGGCCTGGTGCTCTTGCATGATCAGAACAGAGAATTCTGTTTCTAAGATTTCCATGATCCACCTCCCTTAGTTGTTTGTTGTTCTTACCAGTGGCCCTTGTTGTTATGGGCAGCAAAGTTACTCTAATGTCTCTTGGAGGAGCCCAGGAGGCCAGAGCAGAGGCCCCCTACCACTCCTCATACCTCACCCCCATCAGCTCCCCAGGACCCCTGGACATATGTGGGGATGCTTCTGCAATGATAGGGTTAAGGTCAGGGCCTGCCTAATGACTGGGTTCTGGGGCAGGGCTCTGGTCCTGGGGGAGCATGAAGGACAGGAAGTGACCAGTCCTACAGAATGGACCATGGGGCTGTGACTCACTGGTTGTGTGGGGTACAGGTCACACCCCTGCCATGCCGGAGACCACAACTATAGGTCAGAGCTGCACTGGAGATGGGCAGTGCCATGACGGGGGGTGGGCTACACTTAAGACCCCTGTCTCTGGAACAACCAGAGAAGTCAGCGCTGACCTGAGCAAGGGTGGAGAAGGGCTGCCACAATGTGGAAGGAGCCCACAAAGTTCCCAGCCTTGGCACGCTGCTTGGGCCTACCCCACACTCCTGCTGTACTGTGCCCACACACCCACATTGGTGCAGATGGGAAAACCCGCAGTCTTGCTCAGTCATGGTCAGGCCAGTCAAGGCCAGCAAAGCAAGCAGGCAATGCATCATTGTCACACTGCCATGCCTCCTGTACTGGGCTGGGACGGGCCAGCCAAGTACACTCTGCTGGCCAGTCAGGGTGAGTCACTCTTCTTTGGAGGACGTTGCCTTGGAGATGGAGAATGTGAAGTGATTCTTTATCCTCCTAGTTACAGAGCATCCCAGAAAAGGCAAGACTGGAGAGCAGAGAAAAGAGAGCATTTCCTTAAAAACAAAAATGTCAAAACCACAAACACACCCAAGGACACTCCTTCTGGTGTTACTCACACCTGTTATTCATGAGGTTACATCTTGAACAGCTCTGGGATCAGACAGAACGTCACCGACCCAGGTCAGCTCCCATCACCCCTGATGGACATGAGTGTGTTCTGTTCCCCACTGACCTCTTTGTTTCCAATCTCTTGCTCCCACCTCTAGGGTCCCCAGCTGCCAACCCATACACATCCTAGTGCTTAAAGCTTCTAGGCACTTCTACTGACTTCAAAATTTAGTTACTATTCCACCCTGTTTTAGCTTGGGTTTCTGCAAAAGTAGATTCTGGGTATGGGTAACTTGTCTGGAAGTGATTCCAAGAAGAGGAGAAGTGAGACAGGAAAGAAAGGGAAGCCAAGGAAGGGTGCATGAAAGTGCAGATTATTGCTGTGGGCAACAGGCTCAGTCCTGCTGGGCACACTCTGAGGAGTTGTGCAGAAGATGCTTCAGAATTATTCAGTGAGAGGTGGGAACACTGAGTTATTTACCCTGATTCCTGGCACTCATTGGTTGAGGGCTGTGCTTGGGATGCTAAAGCCTCAATATGTCCAGACTGCCACCATATACAGGCTGAGCAAATTTCCATTGTGCTGGAGAAAACCCTGAGGTTTCTGCAGCGGGAATATGTGAGGTATCTGGGAACTGTCCATCATGCTGCAAATGAATAAACCACAAGGTCAACAATGCTTAGGCTCCAACCTTTCTGGCTTCACCATCCATCATCAAGATATCTTCATGGTTGCAAGGTCCAAACTGCAGCTCCAGCCATCACCTCTGGGTCTCAGGCAGATGGAAAGGTAACCTTGCAACTGACAGTTCCCTTTTTAAGGGGTTTTCCCAACAACTTCTACCTTAATTCCATTGGCCAGAACTTAGTTTGTTCTTAAGATATTCCCTTTCAGACCCCAGGTGCCATGCCACGAGGACTCCCAAGCCTCCTGAAAAGGGCATATGTAGGCTGTACAGATGATTGCCCCGGCTGAGTTCTCAGCAATGAGCACCATCCACCAGCCACGTAAATGAGCCATCTGGAATTTGGACCCAATTGAGTCTTCAGAAAACTGACCACAACCACATGAGAGATCCTAAGTGAGAACTGCGGAGCTGAGCCCGGTCAACTCACAGAACCATAAGACACAAAAATCTGTTGTTTACCCACTAATTGCTGGGCTCATTTGCAATGCAGAAATAGATAACCAGAGACTAAGCCAGGAAGAGAACCCTGAAGAAGTAGCTTAGATCACCCAGAAATCTCCCTGGTGAGAAAGCCCAGCCCAGCTGTGGCAGGTGACAGGTGGCATCCTTCCACCACAGTAGTTCCACTCATCCTGGTGTAAGTGGAACACAGCATTTAATTATTAAGTGGGTAAAGAGCAAGCAAGTATTTACATAAAAGGATTTTTGTTCACTCTATGCAAATAAGCTGGCAGATTTTGTATGTTGGTTGTTTTTTGTTTTTTGTTTTTTTTTTGCTCTGGAGCAAACGTGGAAGAAGAAATATCTTTCTCAGAAGATGTAAGGAATTTTTTCCTTGTTTTTCCTTATTTTTTAGGAGCTGACTATGCCCTGTTTCCAGGTGAATGGCAATGCAGTGGTTGTCAGGAGATTCCCAAAAGTCAGATGATCATCTTCAGATGCCCCAGAAATGATGGTGAAACTTGGAAGTGGAAATATATTTGACTTCAGCCATTAGTCATTCAGCCTTGGCTCTGGATATATGCATCACTGAGCAATATGGGGCCTAAGGCAGGACAGGGGCACTCAAGAGCACACAAACAGACAGATGCAGAAATGGATGTGGAGATGTGGAGACGGGGAGCTGGAGAAAGTCGGGGGCATGAATACATAGGATACATAGATTTACAATTCTAGTGTTATATGTACAGCAAGATGAATATAGACATCAATATATGCATATAGAGAGATATACAGAAAATATAAAGAGGTTTTATATATATACACACACACACACACACACACACACACACACATAACACACATATATATATATACACACATATAAGAGGTTATTTACCTATGTATGGCAAATGTGGGTATTTGTATAGTAGGTCAGTGTTTTTCCTGGTGAGACAGGCTGGGATAGAATGCTGAGATGGGGCTGCTGGTTAGCTCAGTTGTTTAGAGTGCAGCCTTGTAACACCAAGGTTAAGGGTTTGATTCCCTGTACTGGTATTTCTAAAAGTTTCTTTACTGTTATCTTTTTAATAAAAATTATGGTTTTACATACCAGTCAGCCACACACACACAAAAAAATTACGGTTATGGAAACTGCCAGGCAACCTGGAAATGTTCTTAATGCCAAGTCTGAAACTTGGTATATAAATAACCTGTATGTTATGAGTGTAATTATGTACAAAATATGATCAAATGATAAAAACTGAATGAAATATGTGAAATTTGAAGATTGTGTTTAGGGGAGTGGGTCAGGTGTGATCACTTTTACTTACAATTTTTTACTGTTGCTTTTGCATTATTTTTCAATAAGCACAATTAAAAAGTAAAAATTGGGTAGAAAAGAGAGGGGCAATTAAGTTCTAAATTTTAAAATTTGGCTTGCCTAAGCAGGGACAATGGATTACCTTGATGTTGCTCTATGGTTGTCTCAAGATCTGGGAGACACTAAGTTTGGCCACTAAGCACACTAGAGCAACTTACAGCATCACGATGGGCAGATGCTGATACGGAGGTTTTCTGAGGTTTCCTTCTATTGGAAATCAGGCCAGAAATTAAACACAAGAAAGCACTGACTCATTCATGCTCTTGCTTCCTCATTTAAGGGAATCTGACAGCTCCATATTTGGGCGAAACAAAACCAACAGGCCTTGCCCCTCTACTGATCTATGTTGGGACCACCTATATGCCCAAGAATACCCCTGGGACCACCCATCCTTACATAGCTCAGCGATGCTCTCAAAGACAGCTTAACCCCTCCCAAAGTCCAGAAATCAGGGTAAGGATTGCAAATAACCTAGGAGTACTCTCAGAGACAGAGCTATGAATAACAGTGGAGGCTAAGGAACAATGGGAGAAAAAGTACTGAGATGTACCAGGCTGCTGTTGCTTTGCCTCCCATGGATTTGTCACCCCTCTTCCCCTGGGTGATGGAGCCGCAAGAGGATTACTTAAAGCCCATTTCTTCCAAGCAGTGAGAGACCCGAAGGGGTTAATTTCCTGGAACCCTCAAGAGTGAGGCATTCCTTCCTTGGGAAATTAACCAAGAACTGGGGTTCTCACCCTGCATTTATTCTCCAGACCAGGAAGTTACAGGAAAAAACAAAGGTGGGGTTTTTGCTAAGTATAGTTTAATGGGTTTAATAATAGAGGCTGGTAACATCAGTAAAACAAGCAAAGTGACATTCCATAATGCAATCTGCAAGAGGTTAAGTCGAGTCACCAACAAAAGCTTGATCTTAGCAAACACTGTTTTTCCCTACAGCAATTTCCCAGTATCTTTTTTTTTTTTTTTTTTTGTCTTTTTCGTGACTGGCACTCAGCCAGTGAGTGCACTGGCCATTCCTATATAGGATCCGAACCCGCGGCGGGAGTGTCGCTGCGCTCCCAGCGCCGCACTCTCCCGAGTGCGCCACGGGCTTGGCCCAATTTCCCAGTATCTTTACATATCAATCAGTAACTTGTCTGTCCTTGAGCCAGCAACCTTGCTGTGTTACAATTCTTTATCTTACAACAGAGACTTTTAGCCTGGGGAAAATTCCCTGTCTTTTGCAAGGTTAATATTTCATGTGTATTTTTAAGAAGTTAGGCTAAACCGGAAACTACAAGGAACTAGACTCTGTGAAATATATTTGCTTTATAAATGTAAGTATATTCCACAGGCTGCAGAGACCCTGGGGGTCCATCCTAATTGTAGTGATAGAAGCTTTTTGCCTGAAAATGTTTTTAAGGGGCTGTGACTCTACCTACTGAGTGGCACTGACACCTCTCTTCAAGGTCCCTCCTAGCTTGCCAATCTGCTAGGTCTCCACACCACTTGGACTTGGTTGGCTAGTGAAGTGACTTTCATTGATTTTGTACATCCTCTCTCCCATCCCCAATTTGTTATACCTACCACCAGTCAGTAATCCTGCTAAAATACAACTTTAAATTTTATCACTTCCATGCTCAAAAACCTTCAAGGATGCCCCAGTGCCTGTTGGATAGCCAAATTTCTTTTCCTAGTCTATCAGCTTCTGATACTAACCAATTTTTCAGCTCATTGACTTCTATCAAATCAATCTAGTAAGCACCTCTGTAGAGGCAGACCACTGGAACCTCCCTGCCTATGTGCCTGTGTGTACATAGGTCCCTCCACAACTCCAAAGTGGACTCAGCTTGGGACATACAACAAAATTTTAGTAGAAACAAACTGTAAAATGACCAATGTATAGTAGATCCCTTTACAAATGGAGGAGATACAATGGAGAAATGCCAAGAAGAAGGCTGGAGAAGAAGATACTTGTTGAAAATAGTATTTTCCAACTGGTTTTCCAAAAACACTCCCCTAGCAGGTATCAGTGATGTTGGATGGAATCTGTATCTCCTCTAGGAGAGTGTAGTGTACATGAGCACATTTACAGTTCTGAAAAATCCTGTTTAAAACAAAAACCAAAAAAACCCCTAGCATTTAGCCTAGCATTTCCCAAATGTATTTGATCATGGAACCCTGATTTCCTGACACACCCATTAGGGTCCCTTGGAAGAAGCATTCTGTAGGGCATGACTGGAAAAAATTACTTAAGTTGTTCTGTTTTTCACTTTGTTCTGCCAAGATATTTTTTGAAATTTCAATTATCTTTTTCCTATATTCCCATAAATATAGTATTTGAAGGGAGTCTTAGAAGACCAGTTGTCTCCCAATGTTTCTTCTCTCCTCCTTCCAGAATAATAATTTTCTAGCTGAGTACATGGCTACATAGAATAAAGTCAGGTTTGCCCAGCCTCCATTGCAGCTATGTGACTAAGTGCTGGCCAATTGGACATGAGAAATGTGAAGACTGTAGGTTCTGGGTTGTGCCCCTAAAGGAAAAGGGTATGTTCTTCCTCTCATCTTTCCCTATTCTTCCACCACACAGGCTGGAATGCAGAGGGGTGACAAGCCATATCAAATCATGCAGTTAAAAACACCCAAGGCAGGGCAGAGCAAGTACAAGGAGTTTAGCTTCTGGCAACATCACGGAACTGAGATGTTCAAGAAGCTCAGACTTTATATGAGAGGAAAAGCACTTTCTATCTTGTTTCAATCAGTATTATTGTTGGCCTTTGTCACATGCAGCTGAACCTATCTCTCACAAGTACCGTCACCATTTATTGTTCTGTCTGACCAGAACAGTAACCCTACGATTTGGGGAATTTCTAATTGTGTAGTTCTTGAGGAGCTTGTAGGACCTCATTTCTCTATTCATGGTAACGGTTCCAGAAAAGGATACATAATCCATGTCGGCTCAGCAGAACTCTCCTTTGGATTTTTCTACCTGGAGCTGGCAGGGAAGAACCTTTTTCCTTGTTGACCATGAAACTGTAAGAATATAAGCTAGAAGCTTCTTGAGGATCTAGTTCCAGCCTCCTTGTGGAGACTGATGATCTGAGAAACAGAGGCCAAGAGGCATAGTAATTCAGGTAGGATTCTCCAGAAACAGACCCTGAAGTGAGGATTCAAGTGCAAAAGATCATTAAGAAAGGGCTTTCCCCTTAGATTACTTTTCCACAATTTATGGCCCCTAGAAACACAAACCTCTTTTCCTTTGTGTAGTCACTTTCCCACAATTTATCACCTTTTGTTAAAATGATATATAAGCTCTCAGGCCCAATCACTTTTTGCTTTGTTTTGTTTTTGGTGGCTGGCCAGTATGGGGATCTGAACTCTTGAGCTTGGTGTTATACAATGGCACTGTAACCAACTGTGCTAACCAGCCAGCCATCTAAATGCTTCTTTAGGTTTTCACTTCTTTTCTGTGAAGTCCCTGTGTACATACAAAATAAACCTTTTCTTTTGTTAATGTCTTTTGACAGTTTAATTTGCAGGCCCCGGTAACAGAATGTGGGGGTAGAGGAAGTTTTTCCTTCCCGACATCCTCAGCACCACACTTGGCTCTTCTCATTTCCACAACTACATTCTTTCAGGCCTGCAGCTGGGTGTTCCCTTGTGCCGTGTCTGCAGCTTACTCCTTTGTGTGGGAACTTTCGGCAGCAACTCTCCCCAAGATACAACCCTTGCACCCTGCCTTGTTCTGGGGTTCCCCCTTGGCCTGTACATCCTGGCACTAGTTTTTATAACAGATCCCTGGTAACAACCTGTATTGAACTCTGCTGAAGCCCCATCTTTTTATTTATTTACTTATTTTTTAAAAGATGACTGGTAAGGGGATCTTAACCCTTGACTTGGTGTTGTCAGCACCACGCTCTCCCAAGTGAGCTAACTGGCCATCCCTATATAGGGATCCGAAACTGTGGCCTTGGTGTTACCAGCAACACACTCTCCCAAGTGAGCCATGGGCCAGCCCTGAAGCCCCATCTTTGACTAGCTCTGTGCACCCATCTCCTGCAAGCTCTGCTGTGAATGGCACCTGCAACCTTCAGAAGACTGCCCTGGGCACAGAAGCCTCAGTGACTGCTTGGAGAGGTAGAAGTGTCTTGGAATTTTAAGTTCCTCTTTCCCAGTGGCCAGTAGCCAGATTGGTGTGGAAGTACCATAGCCCAGCTCCTTTGCCTGAAGGTATAATTTATACTTCAGTCATTTCATCCTCTTACAGGCTTCTCCTGGGAGCATTTCCTTAACAACCATTTACACCTAAATCTTCAATTCATGGACAACCCGATCCATACCCCAAAAGTTCAACAAGATGCTCATTTTGCAACTGGAACTCACTGAATAATTGACTAACATATATGAAATATACAGCAATGGTGATATCACCATGGCTCCCTAGCATCCATTCTCCTCTTATCACCTCCAACTAATTTTAAGCCTTGCTTACTTCATGGCTCTCCCATTCTTGGCCATGCAGTATAGGGGGACTGACCCCCAGCCAAGGTCCCACATGGACCCTGATGGGCCATTCCTCTGGCCCTCAGGGGCAGGAAACCCAAACAGATTTAGCAGAGACCTGAGGAGGCATCTGCTTGAGTTTCCAGGAAGGAAAAGTCTCCTTCTAGGAAGTATCAGGAAGAGAAGGCTGTGAATGAGGAAGGACGTAACCATAACCCCTCGCGCTGAACCCAGCCTGCCCAGGCAGGGGGACAACATCCAGAGATAGTGCTGAGATAGGAAGAAAGAAAAACTAGGCCTGGTCACATCATTCAAGCCCTGAATAGAGGATTATTCTGGTTTACGAGTCCCCAAGTCCCCTATATTTAGCGAATTTGAGTTGGATTTTTTTTTTTTTTTTTTTTAATTTGCACCCTTAAAGAATCCTGAATGATTCATCAGCTCTTTTTGGAAGTGTCCCTATTCTGAGATTATTTTAAGGAGTTCTTTAAAGATTCTTTATGCTCCATTTATAAGGATGATTCAAAAAGAATCTTTTCCCCTGGGGGGAGAGGAGAGAAGGAATTAGTGTTTAGTGAATATAGAGTTTCAGTTTTGCAAGATGAAAAACTTCTAGAATCTGTTGCACAACAATATGAATATACTTAATACTACCAAACAATACACTTAAAAGTCGTTAGGATGGTACTTACTGTTTGTTTGTTTTTATCATTACACGACGTAAACATTTTTTTTCGTGGCCCTTTACCAATTTTAATGTGTTTTTTATTTATTTTTATTTTTTTAAAAAGATGACCGGTAAGGGGATCTTAACCCCTGACTTGGTGTTGTCATTACCACGCTCTCCCAAGTGAGCTAACCAGCCATCTCTATATAGGAATCTGAACCCGTGGCCTTGGTGTTAGCAGTACCACACTCTCCCAAGTGAGCCACAGGCCGGCCCTTTAATGTGTTTTTACCACAATAAAAATTACGGAAAAAAAAATTACGCAGAATTCAGGTGTATACATTTACCTAAGTGAATCAAGCCATACAGTTAAAATGGGTGCATTTTATGGTACATAAATTGTATGCTGGTAAAGTTGATTTAAAAATAAGTAAATAAATACATAAGTAAATAAATAAAAGGAATCTTTTACCCCACAGGAGCCCAACTTCATGACATCTTGTGAGATCATGTTTCACAACTGCTGTCAGGATTTCAAGCAATGGCCCAAGCACCCAGCTCCTTCACTAGACAGGGAGTGTCCTGAGGGCAGATGCTGTGATCCGGTTGTTATTGTACCCCACAGGATGACATAATGCAGTAACTTGAGAGGCAACCGTTAAATATTGTTGAATGGATGGACTCATCAATGTGTAGATGCCCATTACATATTCTCTGATTGATATTCTTTAAATTGATTTATTCTTTTTTTTTTTTTTCAGTGGCTGGCTGGTACAGGGATCTGAACCCTTGACCTTGCTGTTACATGCTCTAACCAACTGAGCTAACAGGCCAGCCCTTTATTTATTCTTTCATCAAATACTTACTGAGCAGCAGCTATCTGACAGGCACTGTCCTAGGTATGGAAATACAAAGTTACCAAAACAGACAAAGATCTGTATCATTGTGGATTACATTCTATTAGAGACAATACACATAAATAAGATAAACGAGTAAAATATATACTATGATAGAGGGTGGTAAGTATTAAGGAGAAAAACAAATCAGGATCAGGATAAGGAGCATGGGGGATGGAGGTTTAGCCTCACTGAGGAAGTGACTTTTTTTTTTTTTTCTGGTGGCTGGCTGGTAAGGGGATCCTAATATATTGGTTGATGCGACTTGTTCTTCCTCTGATTGGTATCAAATATGAGATAGAGACTGTATCAGTCAGGGTAGGCTGGGTTATGCTGCATGTCAGAAACCCCCAAATCCAGTGGCTTAAAACGACAAAGGTTTATTTCTCTCTCATACTCTATGTTCATTACAGGTCAATGGGGAACTCTGTTGCGCATCATCCTCACTCCAGGACAGTGGCTGAAGGAAGGTGAAAACAAGGGAAATTGTGCTCTAAAGCTTCTTCTCAGAAGTGAACTCACATTTCATTGGCTAAGGTAAGTCACATAGTGATGCCTAGCTTTAAGGGACAAATATGTATTAGTTCTCATAAGCCTAGATAACTGCACACATTTGTTAACCAGTTATCCCAACACCATTTATTAAACAATCCATCCTTTCTCTAGTGATTTAAATTGCTGTTTATAATCTGCTAAATTTCTATTCATATTTAGGCCTCTTTTTGGATAGTCTTTCTGTTCTTTTGATTTTCCTTTAGAGGCTGATGTATAATTACTCTTTTTTAATTTCTATAGCTTTATAACATTATTTAATATCAAAAAGTATCCCCTTAAGATTCTCCTGTGAAATTTCTTCCGGCTATTATCATCTAACTTTTAGATAGGTTTCAGAATTACTGTCAAATCCCCCCATTGTGATTTTTATTAGAATGAAATTGCATTTGTAGACTAATTTACATTTTTTTACAATATCAAGACTTACCAGTTTAATAATCTTTTTTTCCCCACTGCTAAGAGGTGTATGAAAAATAATCTTTTTAAGTACCTCAGTAAGGTTTTACAATTTTCTTCACATATATTCAGTAACTTTCTATTAATTTGATCTCCAAGTATTTTGTTTTATAGTTGTTGGGAATGAGACTCTTATCATGCTTTCTAAATGTTATTATAGTATAGCAGAAGTGCTCTTGGTTTTGAATTTCTTTGTAACATCCATCCTACTGAATTCTCTTATTAGTGCTAATGCCTTTTTAAAAAATTATCTTGGTTTTTGTAGATTGCAATCAATTTATTTACAAATTATGATTAGTCTCTCACTTTCTTTCTTTTTTTCCCCCAATGATTTTATACTTCTCATTTCTTCAACAAGAATGAAACTTTCTGTGTTAGCCAATGCAATTTTCATTTCCGCTATTTTCTGTGACCCCATGACTGCTCCTTCCAGCCTGGCAGCAACTAGGACATTCTGTGCCTAATGGCTTAGGGAAGGGATGACACAGCAGAGTGTAGTAAAAAGAAGTCAAGGTCTTGGGATTTTTAGTTTCCAAAGTCTATCAGATTTGGAGCAGCAGATAAGGAGGTGGCCCAGCCTGGCCACTAGACCACTGCTGGTCCCTGAGCTGTTTGTTACAAGTCCATGATGAGTTAAGCACAGATATCGAGAACAAATGTTTAGAAGCCTTTAGAGGAATTTGATGTGGCCATAATACTTAAGTTTACAATTGGTAGGCTCATCTCATTGAACAGTGTGTAGACCAAAAATATTCATCCATGACAACTGGAAGTAAAACAAAACTGGTACTTCACCAGACTGTTTGATAAGTGCCTTTTTAGACTAAAAGTCTCTAGATTCAGAGAAAAAGGAGAGTTAGAGAAGCAAGTGGGTTCAAAACAACTATATGTCCCTGCATCCTGTCCCCTTCCCCCAGAAGCCTAAGCATTACCATAAATGGAGGGTGGGGGATGGAAGGGAGAGCTGCCAGCAAGACAACAAGAGATATCCTTGATAGACTGGAAAACTGGAATCTTAAGAGACCCATGACCTTTTTTTTTTTTTTTGGCAGCTGGCTGGTAAGTGGATCCAAACCCGTGACCCTGGTGTTATTACACCGTGCTCTAACTAACCAACTGAGCTAACTCGCCAGCCTCCCTTGACCTTTTTCTAAGTAGAGTCTGAAAAACAGCAAGATTCCATCATTTCTTTGGGAAATGAAAAGGCTATGGGCACAGCTGGGCAGCTGGGTCTGGATGGCCCACACAATTCCCACGCACTCAAGCACAGGACTGGGAGCAGCAGATAATTTAACGTGTGTCCCGAAGGAGCCCAAAGACAGTGAAAAACCTTGGATACCCCCCAGCAAGTAGGCACAAAGGCCATTAAAGCTCTCACATAGCCAAATGGCATGCAGAGGAGTTAAAAAACACAAACCCAAAGAAATTCACAGCTGAGAACAAGAAACAACACAGCAACTACCTGTATGCACCAACACCCAAGGTCTAGACAAGACAAAGTGCATCTTGGACACACAAGGGTCAGATGCTTCCCCTCCCTGGAGGCCTTGACACTATGTGACACCCTCAACCCACAAACGAGGTGGCAAAACAGTCAGATGGGGAACACCCCCATAATGAACAAAACTAAATTTCCATACCTGGGAGAATGGTGACTCATGATTGAAATTTAATGGAATTTTTTAAAAAGAAGAAAAAATTTGGAAAACCTTATTTCCTGCAAAGTCTGAGGACTGTGATTCTGAGATGCCTGCTTTGGCTTTAACCAGAATGATGGATGTCAAGGGCCACTTTTAACTTGTTTCTGATTTTAATGGGAATGCATCTGGTATTTTAGTTATGGCATTTACTGTTCTTTGTAATGTTGACGATGTTAAGGTTCATCTATTTAAAGTTGGCTAGAGAGTTTTAATGTTTTTTATTATTAAATCAGGAATAGATGTTGGATTTTATCTAATGCCTTTTTGGCATCTATCAAGAAGGTCATGATTTTTCTCCTTCAACCTATTGAGGTGATAAAGTACACACAGATTTTCTTAATATACCTTTGACTTTGCCTATTTGAATCCACAGCCAGATTTTATCTTATCATTTACTTACAATCTTAAAATCAATATTCAATATTTAAAGGTGTTTGACATGCATAATTTTTTTTCTTCATTTTTTTTGGGGGGGGGGCAGCTGGCTGTTAATGGGGACCCAAACCCTTAGACCTTGGTGTTATAACACTGTGCTCTGAGTTAGTGGCCAGTTCTAGACAGTATTGGGGGTTACACAAGACTTGTAAAATGAACAGTGATACTTCTAAACTTTTCTCATGCTCTAGATTCTAGAATGTAAAACTACCTACAGTCTTTCTTCAAGGCTTACTAGAATTTTTCTACAACATTGTCCAACTGAGTTTGAAATTTAAGGGCATAAGACCTCTGATGACCCTTTTGCTATCCTCTAGAGTTGGTCTATTCAGATTTCCCATTTCTTCCTGAGTCAGTTTTAGGAATTTATATTTTATTTTAAAAATTCACTCCATTTCAATTTTTAAACTCTCACATAAAGTTGTACCTAATATTTTGTTATCTGAGTGTTCATCTCTGAATCCTGAATTTCATCTGAAAGCAGTATGTTCAGACTCCAGATTGCACCCTCCAATGTCCTCTCTAATCTCACCACGAATATGAATCTTCTCTTTGTACACATTTCCTGTTGCTGGCAGCGACTCTCCTCCAATTCTCCTGCTCCATTTTCTCTTGTGCCCCTGAATCTCTTCATGAGCCAAGTGCCTCTTCTCACCTTTACCCAAAGGAGCCTGTTTTTGTTCAGTATCAGGAGTTGTGATAGGGTCTTCCTGTTCTAATCTTCTAGCCCCTCAAAAGAAAAGCCATACCTTCTCTGGGCTTCTTTATCAGATTTAGAGGATGTGTTGAGAGTGATGAGGTCAGGTACCCCAGCTGGGTTATAGGAGAGAGAGGCCAGAATCTTTCTCATGGCACAGAAGGCTCTCCAGGATCTCATCTGCTGGCATCCTCTCCCAAAGCCCCTTGTTTCAACCTGCCAGCCATCAAGAAGTCAGGCAGTTCCCAGGCCACACCTACCATGTCACCTCTCACCACACTGCTGGAGCAGCTCCATCTCTTTGGGATGCCATGTCATGTTTCTTGACTTCGGTGGTGCATCCTTGAGTTCCACTTTTATGATAATTATTTAAGCTGTACATTTATGTTTTGTGTACTTTTCTATATATGTAACATATCTTACAATGAAAAGAATTTTAAAAGTATATGTATATATTTCTTATATGCATTTTTTTTCTGGAAGAATACAATAACAGACTATTTATTATAAGGGGCCATTAATATCTTGCTTAATTCAATTCTATATTTAAATAAATTATTATTATTTTTTAAAGCCTTGAAAATGACACAGGTAGCAGGAAAATCCAGGGCTGACCCCAGATGATCAGAGACACCCTCACGGCTTTGGCTGTGTGCAGAGAAATTTTAGCACAAAGCCGTGTCCTTCCTGCTCAACAGACAACCATGCCTCACCCTAGACTATAGTTACTCGCAGGGTTTCAAGCCACAGGACCTCATCTTTGCCAGGTCTGGCTTTTACATACCCCATGGGTTTTCTAAGCATCTCAGAGTGAAGGATATTCTTTATAAAAAAGTCTTTAAGGGGCCGAGCCCGTGGCGCACTTGGTAGGGTGCAGCGCTAGGAGCGCTGCGACGCTCCCGCCGCGGGTTCGGATCCTATATAGGAATGGCCGGTGCACTCACTGGCTGAGTGCCGGTCACGAAAAAGACAAAAAAAAAAAAAAAAAAAAAAAAAAAAAAAAGTCTTTAAGGAGCTCTCTCCGGTGGATCGTTAACTGGTGTCGACTCGTCCTTTTCATTGGTACCGAAACCCGGGATGGAGTTCCCCTCGAGCGGCGACACTTTTCGGATCACAGCGGCAACACTTTTCGAGTCGCCCCTCGGGAACTCCATCCCACCAGGACCGGCCTCCCTTCCACCGCTCACCACTGACGGTCCACCCTCGTCCATTCTTTTCGGCGCTGACTCCTTCTGCTCACCAACGGCTCATCATTAGAGACAAATCACCTCTTTAGCTCAGGTCACCCTCCAAAACCGTAGAGCACTAGACCTCCTCACTGCAGAAAAAGGAAGTACTACTTCAAAAGAAGAGGAGAGTCTGTTTTCTCTGTCTCTGCTTCCTCTCTCTCTGCTTCCACCATCTTGCAACGTGAGACCCCTGAGTCACTGTCGCCACCATCAGAAGGACTTTGGACTTTCCAGCCTCAGAAACTACTTGCAAAAAAGAATAAGAGAGGTCAAGATGGCGGAAGAGGAGAGCTGTCTGCTGCTTTTCTGCCACGAGTAGAAGCAGCTTGAGGCCCGCGCCAGATGCAGCTGTAGCAGAATCGGCACAAAGGAATGGCTTCGAAAGGGTGTCTTTACCCTGCCAAGAACCGGGAATCTTCTCCCAACCCACACGCGCGACCTGCCAGTGGGCCACGGCCCACGTCCCAACCACAGCTGCAGACGTGGAAACATGGAGGCCTGAGCCGGCGTGTGTCACCCCGGGCTGCAACGGTAACCGTGGCTTCTCACCCCCGCCCCCACCCGCCGTCCCTGGAGCTGGAAGGAATCAACCGCAGCCGAGACAGGGAGACGTCCAGAGGGAGAGGCAGAAGATCCACAGAGACCACACGCCCTGCAGGCCACCACTGCCTGATCCAACAGGTAGGCTTCACTGCAGCCACCTGGCTTCATTCCCAGCCCAGCCCAGTGCACACAGAGAGGGGAGTCGTCCGGCAGGGGAGGCAGAAACTCCACAGGGTTCACGCTGCTGCCCTGCAATCCAGCAGCAGGTAGGCTTCACCGCTGCCACCTGGCTCCATCCCAAGCCCGGCCTAGTGCGCACAGAGCAGGGAGACATCCTGCAGGGGAAGGGGAAGCTCTGCAGAGACCACACGCTCTGCGGTGCCTCGGTGTATCCCAGCAGCCCGGGCCAGATCACAGGGAACAGGGAGTCACTGAGGTAGCCATACCAAATTGGCAACCACAGCAACATCTTAGTCAGTCAATAGTGTCAAACCTGTGGACTGTGAAACCCCCTGCCACAATGAATAAACATCAAAGAAAATATACCAGAAATACAAAAAACCAAGAAAGTACACCACCAAAAGAAAATAAATTTCAAGCTCTAGATCCTATAGAACAAGAAGCCCTTGAAATGACTGACAAGGAATTTCGAGTGATAATTCTAAGGAAACTGAATGAGATACAGGAAAACTCAGCTAGACATCATGATGAAACGAGGAAAAGTACACAGGACCTGAAAGAGGAAATGTACAAGGAAATCAATGTCCTGAAAAAAAATGTAGCAGAACTTGCTGAACTGAAGAAGTTATTCAGTGAAATAAAAAACACAACGGAGAGTTTAACCAACAGGCGTGTGGAAGTTGAAGAGAGAACCTCCGAACTTGAAGATGGGCTGTTTGAAATAACACAAGCAGGGCCGAGCCCGTAGTGCACTTGGTAGAGTGCTGCGCTGGCAGCGCAGCGACGCTCCGCCGCGGGTTCGGATCCTATATAGGACTGACCAGTGCACTCACTGGCTGAGTGCCGGTCACGAAAAAACGACCAAAGGAAAAAAAAAAAAAAAAAAAGAAATAACACAAGCAGACCAAAAAAAGAAAAAAGAATCAAAGACATTGAAGAAAATCTGAGAGAGATATCAGACAACCTTAAGTGCTCAAATATCCGAGTCATGGGTATTCCAGAAGGGGAGGAAAAAGGAGATTGCATTGAAAACATATTCAACAAAATAGTGGCAGAAAACTTCCCAGGTATAGGAAAAATCACAGATCTTCAGATCCAGGAAGTTCAACAACCTCCAAACGTATTGAACCCAAAAAGGTCTTCTCCAAGACATGTTATAGTCAAATTGGCAAAACTCAAAGACAAAGAGAGAATCTTAAAAGCTGCAAGAGAGAAGCGTCAAATCACCTATAAGGGAGCCCCAATCAGGCTAACATCAGACTTTTCATCACAAACCCTAAAAGCTAGAAAGGAATGGGATGATATATTCAAAATACTAAAAGATAGAGATTGTCAGCCAAGAATACTCTACCCTGCAAGGGTATCTTTCCGAAATGAAGGGAAAATAGTATATTTCTCAGACAAACAAAAACTGTGGGAGTTCACCACCATACGACCACCCTTACAAGAAATCCTCAAGGGAGTACTGGGTTTGGTTCCTGAAAAATAACTACCACTGCCATAAAAACCCAAGAAAAATCAAAACCCACTAGTATAATAAAAATGGCATTCATGAAGAGAAAACAAACAAACAAAAAGGCTATCTACACTCCACAGAACCAACAAATACAGAAACCAAACAGTAAATCAGAAAGCAAGGAACAAAAGACACCTAAGGCAACCAAACAACAGTCAACAAAATGCTAGGAATAAATCAACACTATTCAATAACAACTCTTAATGTAAAAGGCTTAAATTCCCCAATCAAAAGACACAGACTGGCTGACTGGATTAAAAAGGAGGACCCAACTATATTCCAAAAGATTGAAACAGACGCAAATCTCCCAAACTCATTCTATGAAGCAAACATCATCCTGATACCAAAACCAGGTAAAGATATAACCAAAAAAGAAAACTACAGGCCGATATCCTTGATGAATATAGATGCAGAAATCCTCACTAAAATAATACCAAACAGAATACAGCAACACATACGTAAAATTATTCACCACGATCAAGTGGGATTCATCCCAGGGATGCAAGGTTGGTTCAACATACGCAAATCAATAAATGTGATACATCATATTAATAAAATCAAACACAAGGACCATATGATCATCTCTATAAATGCTGAAAAAGCATTTGATAAAATTCAGCACTCATTCATGACAGAGACCCTCTACAAGTTAGGTATAGACGGAAAGTATCTCAACATAATTAAAGCCATATGTGACAAACCCACGGCCAATATCATCCTGAATGGGGAAAAGCTGAAAGCTTTTCCTTTAAGAACAGGAACTAGACAAGGATGCCCACTCTCACCACTCCTATTTAACATAGTGTTGGAAGTACTAGCCAGAGCAATCAGTGAAGAGAAGGAAATAAAGGGCATCCAGATTGGAAAAGATGAAGTCAAACTGTCCCTGTTTGCAGATGACATGATCCTATATATCAAACAGCCTAAAGCCTCTACAAAAAAACTCTTGGAATTGATAAATGATTTCAGCACAGTAGCAGGATACAAAATCAACACACAAAAATCAGTAGCATTTCTATTCTCCAATAGTGAACATGCAGAAAGAGCAATCAAGAAAGCCTGCCCATTTACAATAGCCACCAAAAAAATAAAATACTTAGGAATTGAGTTAACCAAGGATGTGAAAAATCTCTATAATGAGAACTACAAACCACTGTTGAGAGAAATCAGAGAGGATACAAGAAGATGGAAAGATATCCCATGCTCTTCGATTGGAAGAATCAACATAGTGAAAATGTCCATACTACCCAAAGTGATATACAAATTCAATGCAATCCCCCCAAAAATTCCAAAGACATTTTTCTCAGAAATGGAAAGAACTATCCAGACATTTATATGGAATAACAAAAGACCACGCATAGTCAAAGCAACGCTGAGCAAAAAAAATAAAGCTGCAGGCATAACACTACCTGACTTTAAACTATACTACAAAGCTATAATAACCAAAACAGTATGGTAATGGCATAAAAACAGACACACTGATCAATGGAATAGAATAGAGAACCCAGAAATCAACCCACACACCTACAGCCATCTGATCTTTGACAAAGGCACCAAGCCTACACACTGGGGAAGAGACTGCCTCTTTAGCAAATGGTGCTGGGAGAACTGGATATCAATATGCAGGAGAATGAAACTAGACCCACACCTTTCACCATACACTAAAGTCAACTCAAAATGGATTAAAGAATTAAATATACACCCTGAAACAATAAAACTTCTTAAAGAAAACATAGGAGAAACGCTTCAGGAAATAGGACTGGACACAGACTTCATGAATACGACCCCAAAAGCACGGGCAACCAAAGGAAAAATAAACAAAAGGGATTATATCAAACTAAAGAGCTTCTGCACAGCAAAAGAAATAATTAATGGAGTTAAAAGACAACCAACAGAGTGGGAGAGAATATTTCCAAAATATACATCTGACCAAGGATTAATATCCAGAATATACAAGGAACTCAAACAACTTTACAAGAAAAAAACAAGCAACCCAATTAAAAAGTGGGCAAAAGAGCTAAGTAGGCATTTCTCTAAGAAAGATATACAAATGGCCAACAGACATATGAAAAAATGCTCAACATCACTCAGCATCCGGGAAATGCAAATCCAAACCACACCGAGATACCATCTCACCCCAGTTAGGATGGCTAAAATCCAAAAGACTCTGAACGATAAATGCTGGTGAGGTTGCGGAGAAAAAGGAACTCTCATACATTGTTGGTGGGACTGTACAATGGTGCAGCCTCTATGGAAAATGGTATGGAGGTTCCTCAAACAATTGCAGATATATCTATCATATGACCCAGCTATCCCACTGCTGGGAATATACCCAGAGGAATGGAAATCATCAAGTCGAAGGTATACCTGTTCCCCAATGTTCATTGCAGTACTCTTTACAATAGCCAAGAGTTGGAACCAGCCCAAATGTCCATCATCAGATGAGTGGATATGGAAAATGCGGTATATCTACACAATGGAATACTACTCAGCTATAAAAACGAATGAAATACTCCCATTTGCAACAACATGGATGGACCTTGAGAGAATTATATTAAATGAAACAAGTCAGGCACAGAAAGAGAAATACCACATGTTCTCACTTATTGGTGGGAGCTAAAAATAAATAAATAAATTCACACACACACACACACACACACACACACACACACACACACACACCGGGGGGGGGGGGGGGGGGGAAGAAGACATAACAACTGCGGTTCCTTGGGCTTGGTACGACAAGCGAATGGAGGGGATGTTGTCGGGAGGGAGGGGGGAGAGGGAGGAGGGAGGGAGGTATCGGTGGTGGGCCACAATAATCAACCACATTGTATATCGATAAAATAAAATTAAGAAAAAAAAAATAATAATAAATAAATAAAATAAAATAAAATAAAAAATAAAAAAGTCTTTAAGCAGAGTTAGTTCTAGTACAATTTCCCATATTTTAAAATAAGGGACACACACACACACACACACACACACACACACACACACACACAGTATTTTCCATGGGAGAGAGCTGTTGTCTCCACTGTTGATGGCACCAAGCTCATCTGAGTGTGGGTGGTTGGAACTCAGCAGAATTCAGGCCCTGGAAGGGCTTGGGGGAAGAAGGAAACATGGGTACCAGCAAATAGACTGTGGGGATCCAGGCAGGAAAGCAGGAAGGAGGGATAAGAAAACGGTCAAAATACAAAAACTGGGTAAGGCAAGGGGAACAGGGTCTGGGTTCAGATACTGGAATTATAACTCATTTTTCCTCCCAGTTGTGGCACAGAAAGCAAAGAGGAAAAATATTTGTGCATTGCTTTGCTGTGACATTGACGGCTGGGATCCTCTAAACCAGGGCGCATAAAGACCTTAGACAGGACCTTGGGCCATCCTAAAAGAGCAGTTCATCTGCTCAGTGTCGAGTTGACAGGGCAGATCTTCCTACTCTGACCTCACTCCCTAAGGAATAATGACTCCGGAGAGCAGAGGAAAAGCAGAGAAGCAACATGATTTTATAATAGAAAAGCCCCCCAAACTCAGGGAATCAGTGATGCCCAGTACCTCTAAAAGTGGGGGTACAGTTGAAGCATACAAGAATGGATTGGCTGAAAGTCTATTTAAGAATTAGACTTCATGTGTTTAGAAAGTTCATCAAGCTTTTGATTTGTGTACTTTTCTGTATGTATACTATACTTCAATAAAAAGTAAAAAGTAAAACTAGTTAAACCCTACCTCTCCTCCCCAACTCTGAGTAACAAGGGCAAAGAGCCCTTCCATCCCCTGGCAGAAATCTGGAAGTTTGTTCTTTGGGGAGGGTTTTTGAAACTGATCGTTTTTGATTGAGAGATTGGTAGATACCATTTACAGCAGAGGTAGGAGCAACATACTGAGAACAGGGGGTTAAGTGAAAGTGTACATACTGAATGTTGAGACTCCTGGCATTCTTTGCCAGTGTGGTTCCCAGACACTAGCAGCCAGCCCTATCTGGAAAGGCCAGCCACAGAGGAAGATCTAAAGTTACTGACAATGGCTATTCCCCAATGAATAGCCCAGCCAGACTGTCCTGCAGAGAATCCCACAGTCAACAAGGCCTTTTCACAGGCACGAAGGTCCATTGTTTTTTGTTTTGGAGGCTGGCTGGTACAGGGATTGAACCCTGGACCTTGGCGTTATCAGCATCATACTTTAACTGAGCTAATCAGCCAGCCGTGCACTGGGTTTTGTATCCTCACTTTTTTAACATGACCCAACAGCTAAGATTCACCTGAAAGAGATGAAACCAAAGAAATAGAAAAAACAACACAGAAAAGAGAGCCATGAAGGAAGAAGGAAATATTAAAATAAATCATAAATATTTTCAAAGAGATTCACTAATTCATCTTTTTAATCAACTAGGATTGTTGGGTGCCCATGTGCCAAGCACGGTTCTAAGTTTTTTGTGACATCAGTGAACAAGAGATATCTGAACATCAAGCTGCACAACTTAAGTATATACAATTTCTATTTGTCAATTATAAGCCAATAAAGTAAAAGAAAAAAGAAAGCAGGAAGGAAGGAAGGAAGAAAAGACAGAAGCAAGGAAGGACAGAAAGAAATGAATGAATGAACAAACGAATGAATGAATGAATGAATGAAAAAACCCAGAGCTGTTTGCCCTTGTAAACTCATATTCTCACTGGGATGAGGGTGGGGAATGGAACAGAAAACAATGAACAACACATATAATAAATAAGTAAAGTAAACAGTTTGTTACAAAGTGACAATTGCTATGGAAAAGAGTTGGTTGGAGAAGGGAGATGGAGTGCTGATGGTAGGGATGGATGTGATGGACATGTGGGCAGGGTGCAATATTAAACACAGAGACCAGGACAGGCAGAAAATGCTATTTGAGCAAAATCTTGAAGGAGTCAGAGACGCTAGGGAGAAGAAACTGTTAAGGCCAAGGCCCTATGGTGGGAGTGGGCCAGGAGAAGTCAAGGAGCACTGAGGAGGCCAGTGTGGCAGAAGCTGAGTGAACAGGAGATAGAGCAGCACAAGATGTCAGAGAGGAGAGCGTGGAGAGAGCACATTGGGCCTATTGGCCATTGCTGGGGTGCAGGCTTTTCCTATGAGTCAGACATGGAGCTAGTGTAGGATTTTGAGAGAGGAATGACGTGATATGGCATATTTTAAAGGGTTCACTGATTGCTGCACTGATAAGTGAATATTTTATGTTGGTAATGGAATACATTGAGATAAGAAAAGATGTGATGGCCACGTAATAAAAATTGACGGCTATAAAATGTGAAAGAGGCCTTGAACATCAAAACCATGATAGCAAAAAACAGTAACAGAAGAGTAGTATAACAGAAGAGCTGGAAGAAATAACTGAGGAAATCTTGCACAAAGGAGATCAAACACACAAAATATGGAGAAAAGACAAAAATAAGGAAAATAGGAGAGAAAAGATAAGGACCAACATCTACAGAAACAATTCTAGAAACAGAAAACAGAGACACGTGAGTGAAGGAAATTAACAAAGAAATTAATTTTAGAAAATTCCCTAACACGAAAACATTAGTTTCCAGATTGAAAGCATCCAGAGCGCCTGGCAAAATAGAGAACAGGTGCTGGATAAAAATAGGCCAACAAGAAGACATGACATTGTGAAATTTCAGAGCACTGAAGACAATCCAACAAACATCCAGAGAGAAAAATAACAACAAAGGAAAAACCAAGAATCGGGGTGGCACCCACACATCTCCACAGATGTCACACAAGAAGCCCCAAGGCACTGCAGTCACATCCTCACCTCACAGAAACAATGAGCAGGTGGGAGACAGGGCAGCAGGCTCCTTTATAGAGAGAGTACTATACAGTGAAATGCATGGAATACTAGGAAATAAATACAAATTGGGTCAGTTTGGGCTTAACTTGTGATAGATGCATAGAAACTCGTACAAACAAACAAACAAGATTGTAGGGCCGGCCCGTGGCTCACTTGGGAGAGTGTGGTGCTGATAACACCAAGGCTGAGGGTTCGGATCCTATATAGGGATGGCCGGTTTGCTCACTGGCTGAGCGTGGTGCTGACAACTCCAAATCAAGGGTTAAGATCCCCTTACCGGTCATCTATAAAAAACAAACAAACAAACAAACAAATGAGATTGCTAACTCCAGGGGAAACTAAAAGTTGTGCAAGAAGGGAAAAGTCATAACATACGTTCTGGCTTAGCTGTGAATAGGGGGGTTACATATTCTTAGTAATATCCACATTAATATTGGTCCAACCAAAATGACACAATTATATGGAATTATAAGTATGTGTGTGATGGAGGACAACCAAAAAACAGAGCTAAATCTCCCTCTTCCACCAGATAAAGTCAATTGATAAGGCCTAACACTGAAAAAATCATGTACTGGTAATACAAACATTTCATGTGGAGTCCATACTAAAAGAGTCAGCTGGAAGAACTGAAGGTGGTTGTCTCTTGATGAGGGAGAGAGGAGGGGTTGCAGAGGACTACTGATTTTCATGATGAGCCTCGTGAAATGTTATAAAAATATGTGCATTAGTAATTTTGAGAAAAATAAAATTTAAAAGAAAACTACCACAGTTCCCCATTCCTTAGCTGGTCACAACATAGTCCCATATCACTTAGTCAATCCTAATCCCCAACTGTCCCCATGCCCAGCCTATAGGCCCCACACCACAGCACCCATTATCAGCTTCCCACCTGCCCACAGTTTAGCTTGAGCCCTGTCTCAGCAAGACAATTTCACAGCCTGCTGAGCCTCATTTCCTCTCCAATCCACTTACCAGAGCAACAATTTTCCAAATTATTCATTTATCAATGTTACTTATTATATTGCTCAACTAGTTCAAATATGCATCTTTCTCCCTAAGTATGTTGCAAACTTCTGGAGGATGGGCAAAGTGCTATGCCTAGCAAAGTGCTATGTCCATAGTAGGTGCCCCAAAAATATTTCATGGATAAACTTAAAGGTAGGATTCAAGGTGAATTAATAGGCAAATTTAAATCAAATCTGGAGATTAAACCAAGGTCAGATTAAAGCTGTGACTGGTAATAGTAAAAGCATGTGGAAGATCTAATTATATCAAGATAGAGCTACTTTCAAAGCTCTGTGATCTACTTTTTTGGTTAATGTTTAAGTTGAGTTGTTTTAATAAAGAGATATTTTGCCCCCAAAGTACTTTCAAGTTTCAAGTTCCAGTGACTCGGGACTTGGTATGCAAACATGGGTCTACCTTGCCAATACTCTATGTGACTATATAGACTTTGTGCCTGCCTCCTTTGTTTTTCTAGATTGCAAAGCCCTAATCTCTGCACACTGAGAAGCTGACTTCTATTACTGCCAGTCTGATAAGATAAGACTAGAGGAGAGATGACTTTCCTGCTCCTTGTGGGAGGTGGGGAGATGGAAACAATGGGGAGAGCAACACAGTAGAAGACCACCCTGAGTCAATGTTCAAAAAGTGTAAGAGTCCTTGATCCTAGGCTGACATCATTTTCTCACTCTTTTGGTTTCACTGTGGTTTCACTTCCTATTAAATAGGAGAAATACTTGGCATTTTCTGACATCCTGATTCAACATATGTAAATCAATAAGTGTGATACACTGCATTAACAGAATGAAGGACAAAAACCACATGATTATATCCATAGATGCAGAAAAAGCATTTGACAAAATTCAACATCCTTTCATGATAGAAACAATAAGTTAGGTATAGGAGGAACGTACCTCAACACAGTAAAGGCCACCATATGACAAGCCCACAGCTAACATTATACTCAATGGTGAAAAGCTGAAAGCTTTTTCTCTAAAATCAGGAATAAGACAAGAGTGCCCACTCTCACCACTTCTATTCAACATAGTACTAGAAGTCCTAGCCACAGCAAATAGGAAAGAAAAAGGAATAAAAGGCATCCTAATCAGAAAGGACAAAGTAACTGTTTCTATTTGCAGATGGTATGATCTTATATATAGAAAACCTAAAGACGCCACCAAAAAGCTGTTAGAACTGAATGAATTCAGTAAAGTTGCAGCATACAAAATCAACATACCAAAATTAGTAGCACTTCTATACACTAACAATGAACTATCTGAAAAAGAAATCAAGAAAACAATCCCACTTACAATATCTACAAAAAAAGAAAAATACTTAGGTATAAGTCTGACAACCCCAAGATGGGGAAACTTGAAGCTCTCAGCAAGTCCCATTAGTAAACTCTTAAGCATTAAAATTTTCAGATCATAGCTATAGGAACATGTGGCCTGACTTACTCCATCTCATTATGGTTGGTCCTATCTCTTAATGTAAGCTATCTCCTCACCACTGTGAGCCAGTGGGCACAGCCTTTCCTCAACTCTGCCAGACTACAAACCCTCCTAGGCCATGTTGGTGACTCTGCTTCTGCCATTGTTTCAGCTGTAGGAAATATTGGCCCTGTGGGTGGTGGTTTCAGGGCATAGCCTGCAGGTATTATTAATCCTAGAGAAAACCTTCTCAAAGGATTAGCATCTTGGCCAAGAAACATTATTCCTCAAATTGGGGCATTTCCTAGTTGGCTCTTCTCAAGTTAGTGAGAAGGATGAAAGAATGGAGACCCACAGAAGCAGGGAGGAAAGCCAGCATCTCCAGTGTTCAGGGTAAATTCCTGGGCCACCAGGCCTGCCTCCCACAGAAAGTGAGATAAAACCTATCCTGCCTCTCACTGGGTCATAAATTACACATTGTTCCCTCCCCCAGGCCTTCAGGGCACTAAAGTATGTTCCATGTCTGCCATGAACCTTTCCTATTTTCAGGACTCCTGTTTTGATTTCTCACTGTTCACAAAAACCTCCTGCATTGTTTCCATGTTGTTTCTATGAAGATTCCTCAAGACTCTGGGTGTTACTGTTCTAGCCAGAGAATAATGGTGGATCGAGGAGGAGGGGCTACACCTTCTGGGTGCCCCCACCCCACACCCATTGGTGCTGCCTGAAGAGGTTCAGTCCCCAAGGTGAGGGAACGGACTCGGAGGTGCAGGGTGGCCCCAGCCAGCGCTTCTAAGACACCGAACGGCTGGGGATCTTGGTACAACGCAGGTTCTCATTTAGCACGCAGGCCCAAGACTCTGCGTTTCTAACAAGCTCCCAAGTGATGCTGATGCTGCTGGTCCACAGACCACAGCAAGACTGAAAGGAAGAGGAAGAAGAGGTGAAAATAGGGAGAGGAAGGAACAAGCTCCAGGAAGAAGTGATCTGGACCTCCAGCTGCATCAACTTTTGTCTTCAAGGTCTTCCCTGCAGTGCCTTTTGGCTAACAATGGGGTCTGGTCCTCCCTGCAGTCTGCTTTTCCCAGAGGAATGGAACAGTCTCCCAGGCCCAGCTACATGCTGGGAAAGGGCCAGGGACCTGAGTCAGCCTCACACCCTCTCATTAGCAGTTCTGTTAGGGGAGGGAGCCTGACCTGGACTGGGGCTGAGTTGTGATAGCTCTTGCCCCTGGCTCTTGGATAGTTCTGCCAGGGAACAGAGGGTTCAAGATAGCCCCAGGGATAACAGATGGACTCTCTCCCCATTTCCTCTGCCTCATCCCAGGTTCTGCTCCCTGAAGCCAAAGGAGTAACCTTCACTTTGTCTCAAATAGCATCTTCCACTTACCGAGTGCTTACTATGTGTCCGGATTTGTGTGAAGTACCCTTCTGAAATTGAGGCAGGAACTAGTTTATCCCCATTTTATAAGAAAACTAAGGCTCCAGAGGTAATTTGTCCAATATTATGTAGCTAATAAGGGTCAGTCTGTGCCCTTCCTGCCCTAGCACTAAACCATGACTGAACTACACACCTGTGAGGCCAGGAGCCCCTGCGACCAAAACTAGAAGACTCAGGATAGGTATTTAGGTGACAGATCAAGGAACTAAAGTATATCGACTTGGTATAAGACCATTTGAAGGTCAGCAGAAAGTCAATGTTGAGTCATTGTCCCTCTACCAGGTTCTCTCACCACACACTCCATGTAAAAGGCGGCACCTCTGTACCAGCTGGTGTAGGTAGGCTGTGAACTGAGCTCGCTGGCCTGAACAGAGGTGTGACTCACCAGGTAGCACTGACTGGGGAGCAGCTGGCCTGCCAAGCAGCTGATGGAGGGCCATTAGGAAAGTCTGAGTAAAATGGTACCGGTCCACCTCCCCGTACCTCAAAGGAACATAGTGTCCTCTAGATTTTGGCTCTTCACTGGACAAACCTAAGTGCTTATAAACACTGTGCTAGACTTTGTGGAGTGTTTAAGACACAGTATTCACTTAAAGTAAGGAAAATAGGAAGGTTGGATATAAAAGCAACCAAAGAGTGGAGGGGACTGTGAACTGGAGAATCCTGCTCAGCTAAAACCACTTTCAGGACTGCCAGTTCTCAGCTGGTTAGAGCATGGTGTGATAATACCGAGGTCAAGGGTTCAGATCTCGTACTGGCTAGCTCCCTCTTACCCTCCAAAAGGCTACTTTCACTAGCTTGCTACAGTTGGTTGAAGCCTCTCAGTAAGGAAGGACTGATTTTTTCCCCAAGGGAAGTCAAGATCATCTTTCCTTTTTTTTGGCAGCTGGCTGGTATGAAACCTTTCCATTTTTAAGAACAAAATACAGGCCAACTTGTGGCCACTAGTTTGCACCCTCGGCTCCTCACAGACCAAGTCATATCTTTTCCCGTTATACGCCCACCATCTAACAATTCCTGGCAGAACAAAAGTGGTAAATATGCATCTGGTATACTAAGCACGTGAAGCTCATCCAAAGGAGGCCCACCAGAGTGGCAATGAGTCTGGAATTTGCATTATATGCAGAACAGCTGAAGCAACCAGGGAGAACTTTTTAGCCTTGGAAATTACTAATGAGGCATAATAGTTGTAAGAAAATCCTTATAAGGTTAGGGCACATGGTTCAGCCAACACTTCAAAAAGCGGGGGGAGGATACTTTTAGGTAAACTATACATTCGACAATTGACAAGTCTCCACTGACACCTACTGTCTATACCGCCTCCCCCATTTCTTCACATGCTCAGCCCTAAATGATTTAACTTTCATATCTGGGAAGGGGAATTCAGGCTTTGCCTAAATTTGAGTCCAAAATATCTCAACTACTACATAAGAATCTTACCTAAGTCAGGGTTTTTCCAAGGATTAAAATAAAATAGAACACATAATGAAAGTACTTGGCACAATGTCTCCTCATTATTATGTAGGTTTAGATTTTTTATATAAAGCACCAAAAAATACAATTAGTCAATGCAAAGAGGTTACAGAGAGTCTGATTTTGGCTTAATAAATGATACTTCTGTACCAATGTCAGCTGGAATATGAGTTTGAATATTCAAACACAGCAGCAGGGGACATTGTTCGGGGGACAGTGGAGAGGGGATTCCTATCCCAGGTAACAAGTGCTCAGTTTCTGCTCTTAGGACCCTATAACTACATGCACAAGATGGAAAACTACATTTACAATGTACATTAAAACAAATGTGGCTTATTTCCATGGATATGGAAAGATAATACAAAATAGTGGGAAAAAAAATTACAGAACCATACAATGAGCCCAAGTTTATGTTTATGTACTTAAAACATTTCGGGAAGGGTATACAAGAAACTTAATTGGACAGCCTTGGGAAGTGGATTGGGGGAACAAATGTTCACTCTCCCCTCCCCCCATGTTTACTTTTTCACTTTATACCCTTCTGTTCCATTTAGATTTTTTTTCTTATCAGCAACATCATTACCTTTAAAAAAGAACCGAAGATTTTAGTTTGCCTGAAACCTTCTGGTCTAAACTTTGCTTTGCAAACATTGCCCAAGATAAAGCTTTATATATTACCTAACATCTTCACTGTCAAGGCCCAAGTCCAGAAAACTGAACTCCCCAGCCTAGTCTACCATTACCAAATGCACCTAACACTGGAGGCTGCTTTAGGTCACTCTCTTTTTATCCCTCATTTCCTGAGTCCTTTTCTTCTCTAGTACACTCAGTCCACTGGTGATCTCATCCAGCCCCACAGCTCTTAAGATATTGTCCTAACACAGACTCCAAAATTTCTATCTCCAGACTAGACCCCTTCCTGAACTCCAGACACATTGCAACTGCCTAAACAGCTCCACTTGGACATTGTGTAGACATCTAAAATTTAACACATACAAACCTGAATTCATCTTCCTCCCAAAACTTGTTCTACCCACGGCCTTCCAAATCTCAGTTGATGGCACATCCAGGCTTCTAGTTGCCCAAGTCTATATAGCCTCAGAATAAAAGAACAACTGGAAAGGAGAGGCTGACCCACAGTGCCAGCTACCTAAAAATGAAGACAGTCCTGCTTATTGGGATTGAAGATATCATAAAAGTCATTAAAATGTTTAACTTATTTTAAGTCTAAGATTTGGATTCTGACATTTTAATTTCTTTTGAATATGTTACTTTTTGCAAGCAAGGGAACAGAATCAGTCTAAGGCAATCTAGTCCTCTAGGGATCTAGGCTGAGTACTGCAATATTTAGCAGAATGACATTATAATACAATGTGCTAGCAACAGGGTTATAAACTTTAAATAACCACTTATCTACATTTTTCATGAGGAAACAGACAAAAGTCCAGTCCTTAAAGGCATAATATAAAAAACATCTTGAACTACTACAAAGGATGAAATGATTTATATGCTGGTCAATCTATTGGTAAACCAGATCAGAGCTGGTCAAAAATTGGCAAACAGAGAATGAGTTTGTTTACATCTTGAAAACCTGCTCTACGATTTAAAAAATTCCTGATTGCTTGGACCCAGAGGGGAGCGCCAGCCTGCCCGTGCCCCAGAGGTGAGACCAGCGGAACCCCGCCAGCCTGTGAAGTCTGACCTGCTGAGACGAGCCCAGCATTACTGTGCACAGCTGTGGGCTCATTCTATGACCACAGATTCTGGAACAGGACCCAAGGTGGTTTAACATGACCACCACCACAATTACAGTCAAGCAAAGACAATTTACCATCACAGTAGCAAACAGGGCCACTCCACAGCCAACCTCAGTGTAACAGAAGCAGCAAACCTACCAACTGACTAAATGTCAACAAAAAATTACTAGAACTACAAATAAACAAGAAGAAATGACACCACTAATGGTGAGAATACACTAATGCTCCAAAGTCAGACTCCACGGAACAGGGAATCCTTGAAATTTCTGAAAAAGAATTCCGAGCAATAATCACAAGAAAACTTGAATAAAGGAAGACTCAATTAGAGAACACAACAAAATAAGAAAAAATATCCAGAATATGAAAGAGGAAATCTATAAAGAGATTAATACCTTAAAAAAAAGTGTAGCAGAACTTCTAGGAAAGAAAGATTCACTCAGTGAAATAAAAAAACACAACTGAGAGCTTGAACAGCAGGGAAGAGCAAGCAGAAGAAAAGAATTTCAGAGCTTGAAGATGGTCTTTTTGAAATCACTCAGGCAGACAAAAGAAAAGGAAAAAAGAATTAAAAATAGTGAGGAAAATTTAAGAGAGATGGCAGACAACCTCAAGCACTCTAACATCCGAATTGTGGGTACTCCTGAAGGGGAGGAGAAAGAAAAAGGTATTGAAAACCTATTCAAGGAAATAGTAAGAGAAAACTTCCCATGGGTAGGGTGAGATACAGACCCTCAGATCCAGGAAACTCAAAGGTCCCCAAATGGATTCAATCCAAAAAGATCCTCCCAAGACACATTATAGTTAAATTTGCAAAGCTCAAAGACAAAGAGAGAATTCTACAAGCAACAAGAAAAAAGCGTCAGGTCACTTATAGGGGAACCCCCATCAAATTAACAGCAGATTTCTCAACCAAAATCCTACAGGCCAGAGAAAGTGGAATGATATACCCAAAATACTAAAGGAAAAAAATTTCCAGCCAAGAATTCTCTACCCAGCAAGACTCTCCTTCAGATGTGAAGGGAAAATAGTGTATTTCCCAGACAAACAGAAGTTGTAGAAGTTCACCACCACACGACCACCCCTGCAAGAAATTCTCCAGGGAGTCATTCATCTGGAATCTGAATAACAGTGACCACTATCACAAATACACAAGAAAGAGTAAAACCCACGGTTAAAAATGTCAGTAAGAAAGAGAAAGAAGCTAAATCATCCCACCTGAAATTTCCAAGTAACAATGAAGAAGAGAAACAAAAGGGGAAATAATGATCAAAAGATATTTAAACCATCTAAATAAGAAGCAATTAAATGACAGGTATTAAACAACACTTGTCAATGACTACCCTAAATGGGTAATTAGGTGGGGATAATTGGGTGGGGGACATGGGGTACAAAAGCAATTTCTGGTGGTGGGTATGCTGCCGGTATGAATCTGGCCCTCACTTCATGCCACAAGGGGTGACAATCAGCACTGTATCTCATGAATACTCATGATAAAATAAATAAATAAATAAACTACAAAAATAAAATAAATAAATAAAAATAAAGATAGGGGAAAGTTGAACATGATGATTCAGTTAGAATCATTAGATTCTATCAGTGATTCCATTCTAATAGATTCTATTAGATAGTACTTAAAACTTAATGTTAATTTTGGTGTGTGATAATTCCTATTATGGTTATATATTTTTTTAAAAAATTACTGATTACTGTCAATAACTGTCTTAGTCTGTTTTGTGTTGCTATAACAGAAATACCTGAGACTGGGTAATTTATAAAGAACAGAGGTTTATTTGGCTTACAATTCTGGGATAGCTGCTTCTGGCACGGACCTCAGGCTGCCTCTACTCATGGCAGAAAGCAGCAGGCAATCAGTAGGTACAAGCAGATCACATGGTGAGATGAAGCAGAGAGAGAGAGAGAGGAGGTGCAAGGTCTATCAAACAACCAGCTCTTGGAACTAATAGAGCGAGCACTCACTCATTACTCCTTCCACCTAGGGAGAGTATTAATCCATTCATGAGGGATCTGCCCCCATGACTCAATCAGCTTCCAACACTGCTACATTGGGGATCAAATTTCCACATGAGTTTTGGAGGGGACAACACATCCAAACTCCATCAGTAACAGAGAGTAAAAAAAAATATTACAGATGGACCCACACTAATATTTGATTTTATCAAGGTCTTCCACTAGAACATGAAGATAGAGATAAGTGTAGGAGATAAGATACTTAGATATTTTAAAAATAAATTACCTAGTAATGAAAAATTAGATATACTGCATCCTTCCATTTGCTATAAGAACAAACCAACAATGAAGAGTATGTAAAAGAAATGCTCAATTTTTAAGAGGGTGGCAGCCACAGCACTTCTCACTACAGAATGACCTCTAACTCCCCCTGAGAGTTAACACTGCTATTCTTCCATGATATATACCCACGTGGAAAAACTTGTCAGGAGCTTTTGCCGGGGCTGGGGCTGGAAGATGAACGATAGAGCATATCCTATTTAGCTAATTGTAAGCTCAGTTAACGTCTTTGGGATAGACCCATAAAATCTGGCCATTGTTTTGTTAAACATCTGCAAACTGCAGAATTCCTTAGCCCTTAGCCATAGTTTCTGCTCAATATCTTAAAGCTGGGTACAGTCCCACTGTGACTTTTATCCTCAGGGCTGAGGTGGGTGCTAGTCATCAAAGTCTGGAATGTCATCATAGGAGTAACCCCGGTAGCCTTTGGATGCATAGTAGGCAATGCGCAGGTGGTAAAATCCCGGCAGGAACACCAGAATGCCAATGATCAGGACTGCAACGGCCCGGTCTGCCCCCTGGTGGCAAAAGGAGGCAAACACATTAGTACCATACAAGATATAAATTTTAAAATAAAAGAAAGTCATAGGCCCGATCCATAGATCCGTATTTTAAGCTTTTCAGAACATTTTCTTTGGTAGCACACTACCAAGGAAAGAGGTTTACATATCTTTTCCTCCTATTATAAATTGAAGAAAAAATACAAAATATTAAAAATTATAAAGTAGAAAAGTTATCCATTCTCATTCACAGATATTTTGGCTTATTTCCTTCTCATTTTTTTTTTGAAGTTCTTAGTTGTGAGCACACCATACTGTGTGTGCTGTTTGTCTCTTTATAACAAGCAATGGCCAATATTATTAAAAGTTCTTCATACATTTAAGCCGTGATGGTATGTAACATTCCAGTGCAATGTATGTACCACAATTTTATTTAACCACTCCCCCACACCTGGCTGTTGAACACTTTGGTTTTTACCTTTTGTAATGCACAGAATACCACAATAAACTTCTGTGGGTTTTTCTGCCTTTCAGATTATTTCTTAGTGTGGATTCCCACGAGAACAATTCATAGGTCAAAGTAAGGGGACTGTATCTCAGGCTCTTTACCAGGAGGACTTCAACTTTTTGGGGAGTTCTATAACGGCTGGAGCTTTGTTCATCCCTGCATCCTCAGCTGTGCCCCACATATAACAGAGGACCAATAAATGTGCTGAATATATGGATTCACCTTTATAAAACTGTTTTGTCTGACTTGTTTTTTATGCTGCAGTTTAAAATGCTTATGCAGTTAAATTTACCCTTATCCTTTTTGTGATTTTTTCCCATTGTTCTTAAGCTTAGGAAGATTTCTCTCATCAAACGATTTAAACGCATAGCTCACTTGGTTAGAATGTGGTGCTGATAACACCAAGGTCCAGAGTTCGCTCCCTGTACCAGACAGCTGCGCCAACACCCCCCCCCCCCCCGCCAAAAAGGGAAAAAAACCCCAATCTAACAATCTCTTTTTAGCAGGGATATTAAACAATGTATATTGATAAATTACCAAGTCAATATAGTTTTGGCTGCCTCATCCACAAACAGAAATAGGAGTATTTACCTCATATGGTTGTAGTGGGAATTAAATGAGGTAGTACATGCATACACAGCAAGTGGCCGCAACTGACACATAATGATGCAACAAATGTGAACTTAAATCCAAGGGAAGAGGACTTGACCCCTCAGGCCAAAGATAGACAAAATGAACACCAAAAAGAATAAAATCTTTCACAATTGACATATTTGGTGTTATTTCTGTTATGTTACTTTACACTTTCTATTTCTTCTACCTTTTGTGAGATTTTAACTGTATACCCCTAATGGGATATCACCTAAGAATGAAAAGAATTACAAAGAAAACATACAGTCCATTCAGCTTTCTTATACTCAGCAGTAATACTGCTATTGTTATTGTGAAGCTATTATATGTACAATGTAGAATAAGGTAAGTAATTACATCAATATCATCAGAATTGACAAACATATATAAAATCAAAGAAATTAAGTTCCAAACCTTAAATTTGCACTGAAAATTTCTATATGAAATTATTTTCCCTTGTTTCCTAAAAGATTATCTATTTCCTGGTTCTGTCACTGAAAAGGCCTAGTAACAATGACAACACAATAACGATGAGTACAATTAATGCTCAGATTGTGATCTCTAAATCCACTCCCTACTGAAAGCAGAGCTCCTTAGAGAAATGACTATTTACATTAGGGGCAGAAAATGTAGAGGTGGGCCTGAGATAACTTACTGTGCAAGAAAGCACGGAAGCTATTAAAAGCTATAGATTTAAAGGACACAGGAGTAACTTGAAAGGGTACTTATTGACCAAATATGGAATAATTTAAATGTAAAAAAGAACATAGACTGCAACTTATTAAAACACAACAATGTTAAAAAAAAAAATGAGTTCTTTTTTTTTTTTTTTTTAAAGGATGACCGGTAAGGGGATCTTAACCCTTGACTTGGTGTAGTCAGCACCACACTCTCCCAAGTGAGCTAACCAGCCATCCCTATATAGGATCTGAACCTGTGGCCTTGATGTTATCAGCACCACATTCTCCCAAGTGAGCCACGGGCTGGCCCAAAAATGATGAGTTCTTAATGATACTAATAATTCTTTGGTCATCTCTGGAGGTTGCTAGGTGTATTTTTTATAAAAGTTGATAAATAGAAATAATCAAGCATCTTTCCTACCTTTACTATATATACTGTATTTCAGGGTAAACAAATGTTGGACTTTTAAAAAAGTTCTTTACCTAAGAAATTCAGCTGATAACTTTAGAAAATGATAGAACTGGATTTATTAGTGGCATGGGTGATGGAGAAGTTTATAATAAATGAATGAAGTTGATGACACCCGAACCTGGTGATCAATCTTAATATCAAAAATCAGGATAACCATTATGTGCCTCCTAATGTAGTACTATAGTAATGGTTCTCAAAATGTGGTTCGTGGACTTCTGGCATTACCTGAAAACTGGTTAGAAATGCAAATTCTCAGGCCCTTTCCTAGACATACAGAATTGGAATTTCTGGGAGATGGAGGAATCTGTGTGTTAACAAATCTGCCAGGTGAAGTTTGAGAACCAACGTGCTATAGCAAATACAAGAGTACACAGCACACCTTATGAAATATTCTCTCTAAACTAAACTAAATCTGAATCTAAGCAAGCCCCTAAATCTACAATATGCAAGAAATATAAGGAATGGAGCAATGACATGAATGACGTTAAGATAGTGCCACTAGGGTTATGAAAAAACAAAGATGCATACTGAAGATGCATACTCTTAAGAATTTACCAGCAAAATGTAAGTCTGGTATTTGCTTCAAGATACAGGAAAAAAAAAGTTAGGTGGATAGACAAAACAAGATTGGCAAAAAGTTTATAACAACTGATGCTGGGTGGTGAACACATGGGGGTTCATTATATTATTCTCTTTACTTCTGTTTCATTTGAAATATCTGTTAATAAAAAGTAAGAAAAAACAAACAAAAAAAACCCAATAATAAAAAAAGAACAAAATCTATTAGTGATTTTCTTAATTAATTTAATTAAAATTATTATCCTTAGTTATAAGGTAGTCTTTTATAAACCATACAAGGTAAAACAATATTTGTCGTGTTGATCTTACCTCTGCTTTTAGTTTTTATGATACCGTTAATAGACTCCTGCAATGAAAGCTAACTGGCTGGTTAGCTCAGTTGGTTAGAGTGTGGTGTTATAACACCAAGATCAAGGGTTCAGATCCCCATATCGGCCAGCCACCAAAAAGAAAAAAAGAGAGTTAACTGAATGAAGAAACAGTCCTGAAGTTAGGTGTTCAAATGAAGACTGCACCAAGGAAGCCTCTGGTGGCCATATAATAATTTTAAATAGCCAAGAACCAAAGCAATCAGACACACTTCTTAAAACCACATGTAGTCATTTTGTGACAGTGAAACCATTCCCAAAGATAACACCCACAATTTCAAATCTTGGCTGTGTTCCTTATTTTATGAAGAGTGATGTGACTATCATCCCCCAACCTGTGTCAGACGAAGGATGTGAACTATGTTCAGAATCAGATCAGGACAGCTGAGATATTGTATATGGGGACAGACTCAGAGAACCACCAAACACAACTTTAGGTTTCTAAGGAATCGTATTGAAGCTCAACAGGAACTCCAACCAAACCCAACGTAAGAAGGAACTGATTATGAAGCCCAGTGGCCCCAGCTATACAAGACTCTGCTTCTCTCCCAAAACTGCCCAGTATGTCTTTGGCACCACAGAGCTACAATGACATCATGCTATTCCACCTAAGTCCTTTACCAATCTGAATCCTGGACGCAAGGCTTAGCTGTGCTGTTCTAAATCATGACGGTGGACAAATGCCTAATATATCAGAGGCCAAGTTTACCTACCTGTCACTGCCCACCTCATAGGAACTATGGGAAAAGTTTGTCATTGCTTAGAAGAAGAAAAACATGTTTTGTTATCAGAGAACAAAACATAAAAGGAAACCTTAGATCCCATGGCACATTCCCAAACGCCCACAGCTTACCCCTTTGCTGATGTAGCCCGACAGCAGGAGAGAGCCTATGATAATGAGAAAGGCGCCGATCAAAAACAGCACAGTGGCAAGTGCAATGGCCTTATAAGGTATCTTAGGAGGACTTTTCTTAAACTGGAAGAGAAACAAAAACAAAAAAGACAAAGAATAACATATGAAAATAGCAGGGCTCAAACACTTGAAAACAGGGAAGATAATTAAGAACCAAACTGGACACTTTATGTGTCTTAAAGTATGTCCTACCACCCAGGGTGACTCTGGGAAAGAAAGGAAAGGGACAGGCAGGAGATGAAGCTCTAGTTATTGGCTCTAAACTCACTCAAAAAAGTCCCAGTAAAATGTCATCCTATCTATTTCTAATCTCATCCCACAAATCATCCATTGTACCATAAGAAACTTTTTTTTTTTTTTTTACAAAAACAGAAACTACTTATGGTCATTCATTCATTAGACATATATTTATTAAGTGACTGGCACATTTATTTTTCCATAGCATGGTGTTCACTCTTAAATCTACACCAAGAGTGAAAACCATGCTATGGAGAAATAAAGAAAATAAGTGATTCCTGGCATTCAAAGTTAAATCAGCATATAGTCAAAGGTTTTAGAAACAGACAATTTCAGCTTTTTCTGAAGCATTACGTGCTTGCTCCATGGAGCAAATAACCTGCCTTATGAAAAAGCTTAATTTAAGATTAAGATTCAGAGACAAATTTTCTAAGGTTTGGCTCATGGCTGTATATGACCTAACTAGCTGGAAGCTTCCCAGATCTATTTTTATCTCTCCATCAACTGCGAGTCCAAAGAGTACAGGGAATAATTGATTTATTTATATTTAAATGCATAGGGCCTGTTACTTCCTCCTTAGCCCTAGTTTCACCTAGAATAGTCTACTCTAAGGGGAAGTGGGCAAAAGGAGATGTTATACTATGGATTATTTTATAAATAATGGTCAGGGTAGAATACAACTTAATAAATATTCTCTGTTTACTTACTGTTTGTCACAAAGAATACCTTTAATAAACTGGATCTCATCAAATAAAGGGGGGGAGGAAGAAGACACAACAATCACTTATTTGTGGAAGCAATAAACAAACAAACAAACAAATAAATACACAAAGAAATTGGATCTCATGCCATCAGGAAACAAGGAAGATTCCAACAATCTGCTGGCTTCGGCACTTAGTTTCTCTCTTAAAAGATGAACTGGCTTTGACTAACGGTAAATAAACCAGTGACACAGTCCTTAAAAAAAACTCCACTTAACAAAACACAATCTTTTTTTCATGGTGGCTGGCTGGTATGGGGAACTAAACCCTTTTCCTTGGTGTTACAAGGCCGTGCTCTAACCAACTGAGCTAACCAACCAGCCAACACAATCTGATTATTTTTTTGATAAACTAAATAAAACTTGCAACTAGAAGGCTCTAAGAGTTACAACTGAAAATTCTTAGAAATGGACAATATTGGAATTGGTTCAAAACTGCCCTGCCAAAGTCCTCTTCTACAAGTTATCGCTAAAAGTGTCTCAAAGCTGAGTTTATTTCCTGCTGCTCCTTCTAATCCTCAGGGTTAGTTAGCAAAACCTCCACCTAGAAGGTCTCTCTGCTAACTCAACAGAAATATAGCCATGTAGTATTGTCAGTTCCCTTCTGCATGTACCTGAAGGTCAATATAGTCATCCTCTGTGCTGGATAGCCTTGAGTATTTCACTTTACTACCGGGGATTCCAGTAGCCAGATTGGTAAGAGATGGCATCATAACACGCTGATACAACTACAGTTTGAAAACAGAAAAAAACAGTTGTTATTGTCTGTAGGCAACAATGCTGTGTTATAGCCAATATGTTCAGATGCTACATACTGGAGTTTTGGGCTGCCAAGTCATACTTGCAACTGGTGCAATTTAGGCTTCACTTCTTTTAGAATCTGACATTCCTCTGACACAGTGAAAACATTCTTATTATGAATCTACTCTAGTTAGTCCTCACAGAATGATAGCCTAAACATTCACCAAGAACTAGACCACAGTTTATCCTGCCATAAATGTTTCCAGCTTCCTAATCTTTTCAAAGTCACAGAGGAGTAGGTGGACGAGTGGTGACTTAAACCTGGGTCCACCTAACGCCAAAGGCCACATTTTCAACCACTCCACTACAGTACTGTCTGTCTGTTACTCCTGCTTAGGAGCATATACTTAAATGATTCTCCTCCTACTTGCTAGGGAGGGAGGGAGAAGGCAGTGAATGGAATACACTCACACCAGCATTTTGCCAATTTCCACTTGATGGATATTATCCTCTTAATGCAAAGGATCTGTAAAGCTTCCTGTAAATTTGGATAAACTCCTGGCTATCAGTACTACACCAATGCCTTTGGAATGCCTGCCTCTCTGCCCCACCCCAAGCACTGAAAATAGTGATTTCATTTTCCAGATTATCTCTGTAGCTACCTAAGAAAACTGAATAAAAATTCTGTTTTATTGTTCAAAATACTCAAAGCAAACAGCATAATGAAATCATAGCTATTTTTCACCAGCTTAAGAGACAAAAGATAAAGATTTTAAAACAGTGATATTTAAATCATAAAAATTCGTAATCTGTACACTTCTCCTCCATTAGGTCACAAAGTTATGTGAACAAAACAAGTAAATCTATTTTGATCGCAAAGCTATTTGAATTCTAAATGCAAAAACACATCTTTAAAAACAGAAAATTAAGTATTTTAACAAAGACAGCATTAAAAAAAACCCCAAAACTGGCCTTTCTCTGGTATGACATTTTGTAAACCACCATCATTATCATCATCATAATGGCAGTTAGGTGCCAGGCACTGTTCTAAGTGCTTTACACATACTTCCAAAAGTTAACATGTTGTTTTAAGTGGCTTGCATCTAAAACAAGTAGCCTTATGAAAGAATGAGTACTAAATGATCATGTCCCTTTTTATGAATTACATCCTGGTGTAGAAATCAAGTATTGAAAGAATAAGAGTAATGTTAATCTGTATGCTTTTCTAAAAGGGTTAGTTCAAACTGCAACAAATACTAGGTTTTTAGTGTCGCGATCCCGATTAAGCGATAATCTGTTTAATTCTATAAAGCTTAAAATTCAAACTACTAACATATGGGGGTTTAGTCACATCCGATTTGTATTAGTCTTTAAAAAAAAAAAATTATGTACCCTGTCATTACCTATTCAGACACCCACATCAAAATATAAAAAATCGCAGTGCATGAGGGAGAGGGAGGAGGAATGTTTATTCTTCGCAAAGAGAAGGCATTCTAAAGAGGGGAAAAGGAAAAACGTAAATCGACAGAATATCGTCAAACTATCAGTCCAAGTTCCCAACAGGCTTTTCATCAGCTACACCGTAATCCCCCAATTCCCCGAATACCTGAATGTTGCAAGAATTATAAAAGCATCAGTACAGCGGCTGGCACAGTGCCTGGCACTACGCGCCTCTACTTACGCTATTTTCCTGCCCTTCTCCAGACGTCGCCAGGGAAAAAAGAGCCGACGTGAATTTAGAAATAAAACAAAACTGGTTTTTGGAATGAGGCCAACAGTGTTGAGGCGGGCAAACGCGCCACGCCGAAGGTCCGGGGCTTGATTTTGGCGGGAGCGCGAGGACGGCCACGCCGAGAGCCTGAGGAGGGCGCTTCTGTTACCGCCCCGCCGCACGCACGCCTTACCGAAGGATCGTGCCAGGCCCCTCGCGCGCACAGAACTCGCCCACAGTTGGCAGCGCAGGCGCCTAAGGCAGCACAGCACAGCCCAGTTAATTGCCCCGCTCTCCCCAGCGAGGACAAGCGAGCCACCGGAAGTGACGTGGCGGAAGGAGACGCGCCGGAAGTACGTCACGTGGAGCGACGTCACCTCACTGAGCTGCTTGGCGCGTTCGATGCTCTCTTTTTCCTTCTGTTGGCGTCCTGCGGGGGCAATGGAGGCTCTGAGGAGGCACAGTTCGAGGGCCGCCCCGTGAGGTTTCGGCGGGCGGGCGGTACGTAGGGCTGCTGCCCACCTAGGTCATAGTTAGGCCCCGGTCAAGACCCCTACGTGGTTCCGTCCCTGACCCCACGGGGCAGGGTAGAGTGCAGTGGCCTCTCTGGGAGACGGAAAGCGAGCCAGTCAGAACCTCTGGACTAACAACCAGAGTTACCAGATTTCTATCTACTGCCCAATGCTCCCAGCCTTCCACTGGGAATCGCCGCGGTTTATGCGATCAGCGCATCACCACTACGGAGTAGCCCCACATTGTTGGGCTTGTTCCTCCTAGTCATCAACCCTTTCCCAGTAAAAGGCTTGCCCACAAGGGACATTTTGCCGCACATGAAGCTTTTTAAAAAGTCAGGTTTGGGCCGGCCCGTGGCTCACTTGGGAGTGTGGTGCTGATAACACCAAGGCCACGGGTTCGGATCCCTGTATAGGGATGGCCGGTTAGCTCACTTGGGAGAGCGTGGTGCTAGCAACACCAAGTCAAGGGTTAAGATCCCCTTACCGGTCAACTTTTTTTTTTTTTTAAAGTCAGGTTTATTAAGGTGTAATTTGCATAAAGTACAATTGAATGGGTTCTGACAGTCGCATGCAGTCCTGAGTCACCAGTCTTCGTAAAGTATTCCCATCATTATCAAGTTCCATCAGACCCCTTTGCAGCCAGTCTCCTTCTCCATCAGCAGGTACACAGTAGGTAATTAATAGATGGTCCCTGCCTTACGATGGTTTGACTTCAGGATGGTGCAAAAGCTGTACGTTCAGTAGAACCTAGTTCTTGGGCTACATGTGGTATGATACTCTCCTGATGCTGAGTAGCTGCAGTGAACCACAGCTGTCAGCCACATGATCACGAGAGTAAACAACCAATATTGTACCCTACAGTGTACTGTATTAAATTGCATATGTTCAACTTTATTATAAAATAGGTTTTGTGTTAGATTATTTTGCCCAACTGTAGGTTAATGTAAGTATTCTGAGCACATTTAAGGTAGGCTTAGGCTAAGCTGATGTTCAGTAGGTTAGGTGTACTAAATGCATTTTCAACTTGAGCATATTCTCACTGTACAATGGATTTATCAGGACTTATCCCCATCAGAAGTCGAGGAGCATCTGTACTAACTACTGGATACAAAAAAAACCCCAACTACCTACAGGATACAGTGAGTTCTAACATCCAATAACTAGAAATCAGTCGAAGTAACATAAAGAAACCAGTAACTTACCCAAACACAAAGTACACTGGAAAAAAATTATTTTAATTTTCAATATGTGGCATAACAGTGACCTTGCAGCAGTTACTGGGAATGTTTAACAGTCTTTCTTCGCAACTGCTGGGCCTTCGCTTTCCTGGTTGGATCTAACATCCACAGAATTTAAACCACCTTCATCCTTTAAGGGAGTGAAGTCCCAAACAAGGCTACTCTCATACCAGAGAAACTTTTGTACAACTGTACTCCTTGGGCCCTATCATAGATTACTGAAACTTCCAAGACTCTTGTAAAAAAAACTCCCTTTTTTTAAACTAAAACTTCCAAGACTCTTGTAAAAAAATAAAAATAAAAATACTGTCCTGTAACAACACTAGTCTTATAAAAGCAACACAACTTTGGATACATCAAGCTTCTGAAAAGTGTTAACTTCTGCTAACAATCAAAATGAGGAAATATATAGGATTTGTTCTACTCTACTCTCCCCTGTTCATTGAGCTCAAGTTAGAATACTGTAATACCAAAGTAAGTTTGACAAATGAATCCCCCAAAATATCTAGCTGCCTACTGTATAGTATTTTAAACACTTTTTATTGCTGTCTCCACAATGTATTCATACCAGGCTGCTCTTGAAAAAGTAAGCACACTTACATAAAAGAGTAGCGGTAGCTGATAACAGTAGGATACTTGCAACAATTGTGGTCCAATGAAAGCACTGCCCTCTGACATTTGAAATTCAAATAACTTTATTAAATTGAAAAACAATTCTTAAAACTGCATTTAAAGTCAAGACTCTTTTGTTATAAAAAGCATAAGGAGTATGTCTAAGTAAGGCAGAAGTATTTCTAGGTTAAGACCAGATTTGACTTTAGCCTTTGTTCTTTAAACAAACTGCAGACAATGGAAGAAAAAAATAGGTTATTTACAGAAAACAATATCTACATATGTATTCAGATGTACAAATTTGGTACATCTGAATGTACCAAAAGACTTCAAGACTTCAGTACACGCTGGCATCTCAGAAGCAATTCTCAAAGAGCTTAGTACACGCTGGCATCTCAGAAGCAATTCTCAAAGAGTTTAATTTTATTTTCTTGGATTTTAAAACTGCTTCCTAAGATCCTTCTTCATCCTCGATCTTGGGAGCCAAATAGTACTTTAGATGTCCCATATCAGCAATTTTATACTCTACAACTGAAAGAAGACAGGATAGTTAATTACTGAGGAGCATCACATGTACTACCTACAAAACAAAGTTCAAATTTATTATCTTACCAAGGGGTACATCTGCAGACATACTGAGTGTTACTGTAGGAGACAGTGGAGTGGCTTTTGTAAAGAAATTCAAGTACCTCAGTGCAAAAGTTAGTTGAACTGGCTCATTCATCTCTATAGTAACCTATAAGACAATACAAAAGATTAGTCATTATAAAAAGAATCAAAGTATTTAGCCTTCCTTTCCTATATAAACGCTGTACCTCAGGTAATCAAATAATATGGGAAAGCTTCTCTTTCTGGAAATACCTCTAACAAGTCAGCTAATAAAAGGAATGAAATTAATGTGGTAGTCAACCCCTTATCTATGGGAGATTAAGTTCCAAGGCCCTGTGGCTGCCTAAAACCACATATAGTACTGAAACCCGATTACCATCAATTGGAACATGTTTCTGTTCATGTCTTCCACCCACAAATTTAATGCCTTTTCCATCCTAACTAAGCACTTAGCACACTGTGGCTGTAACTTCTGCAGTTTGAGGTGTGACAGCAAAACTAGTGCCATTTTCCCATCTTCACAATTTCACGGACAGATTTGTTCTTACTGTAGATCTTAGCAACCTCAGCATGATTTTTCTTTCCTTAAATTGAGAACTTTCATCTTTTCACTTAAAGGAAGCAGTTTATGGTTTCTCTGTGACATATCCAAATTGCCAGCGTAACTACTCTAGTGCATTAGGGCCAAGACTAAGTAAAATAAGATTCCTTGAACACAGGCCCCATAATACTGCAACCTAAAGGGTTACTAAATGACTAACTGGTGGGTAGCATATACAGTGTGAATATACTGGATAAAGAGATGATTTATGTCCCAGGTGGGAAAAAATGAGATTTATCATGCTACTCAGAAGGGCATGCAATTTAAAACTTGTGATTGTTTATTTCTGGAATTGTCCATTTCATGTTTTGGACCACAATTGCCTGTGGGGAACTGAAGCCACAGAAAGTGAAACGAGGGGTAAGGGGGGGAACTACTGTATATTCCAACTCTGCAAACCTTAATGACTTAATGGATGTAGACAATGACTATTACAGTTAACATTGCAAAAAGAAATCCAGGTACCTCGTGCTTCCTACTAAAGGTGACACATCCCTACTTATGAAGTATTCTTGTCCCACCACCCCCCGCAAAAAAACAAGAAAACACCCTGAATATCATCAAGCCTCTAGAGCTGTAAGTACTAGCTTACAGGAAATACAGGGTAGCAGAACACGTTCACCAACATACAGGGATGCAATCGGCAAAATCCAGATGCTGGAAAATCCAATGACAGAGTGACCTAGTTTCTTTAACCAATAGATTATAATGGAGGGGGGATAAAGAAATTGAAGAGGGAAACAATGAGTTGAAAGTTAAGGGGCACATCAATAAATTTCAATATCCAAACTTATCAAAATCCTGACTCAAACTGTTCTGAAATAGCCAGGGAAATGTGAATACTAAAAAATTCCTTAAAATTGAATAATTTTCTTGATGTAGTAATGTTTATACTTCAAATAATATTAAACTATTTATGGATGAAATGATATTTGAAATTTGAAAAAAACCAAGGTTAGCAGGGGAATAGAAATGTAGTCCAGGAGACAGATGAATCAGTCCCTGGGCTTGATATTAATATTTTAAATCTTTATTTAAACTGAGTTTTACATTCATTTCAACTGAGGATTGAAGGAAAAAAACAAAAACAAAAAAAACCTGAGGACTACTTATGCCAGAGATAAGAAAATATCTAATGTTTACTGTAAACTCATAATAAACCAGACACTATGCTAAGTACTTTGACTATGTTACCATATTTAATCCCAATAATCCTATGAGGTTAGAACCTTTAATTGTCCTTGATTTACAAACTGTTAATTGATGCAGGCTAGCAAGTTTTATTTTATTATATTTACCAAATAATTATTAGTTCATAAATACTTCAAGGATGTAAACAAAGTACTTGATTACAGGAAAACCTTGATTTAGGTATGTTTAGTCATTAAGAGCTCTTTATCTTTTGGTTAAATGAGAGCTCTCTAGGCACCCTTTCAAATAATGTGTAAAAAAAACCCTTAAGATATTTATATACTAGTCAATATTCAACATTTAGTGTAACTCTTTCCAAATTGCATGGTATCTACTTTCTAGCCTTAGTAAGGAGACTCTCTTATTTAACCTTTTATTCCTACAACTAGTGACTTTGTTTTTTTTTGTTTTTGTTTTTTTTTTTAAAAAGATGACCGGTAAGGGAATCTCAACCCTTGGCTTGGTGTTGTCAGCACCACGCTCAGCCAGTGAGCAAACCGGCCATCCCTATATAGGATCCGAACCCGTGGCCTTGGTGTTATCAGCACCGCACTCTACCGAGTGAGCCACAGGCCGGCCTTACATCTAGTGACTTTGGCTAAATTGTTACTTAACCTTGCTCAGCCTGCTTCTACACCTTTAAAATGGGCTAATTGGACCTATAACACAAAAAGCTAATATAAAGATGACATAAGAGCTCATAACAGCTAGACTTTTACCCCTCGCTGTATCCTTCTGTTAAGTTGCTGTCCTATGCTCAATTATTTGGTAAAAACATAGTAATATCCCCAGAAAGCTAAAGGTTAGACATCTAGTTTCCTGATCCCATCCTTACAGCATATATGGGTTTGAACCACAAACCCATTGCTCTGTGGTTTGTAAAAGGAGTGCTGAATTTGCATTCCCTTTTCATAGAATTCTAAATTGGGTGGCACAACTGGCAGGTTTCAACAGTATCCTTTGTTATCATAATTACTTGGAATGCAGTTTTGTCTATTTTTCTTTAGTTTTCTTTAATTTTAGCAATTAACCTAGTGTTAAGCAGTGTTAAAATTCTTTTCAAAGTATTTTCTGTTTACTTAAAAACTACTTACAGCTTCCTCTTCTTTATCGACATTACTTGTTTGTGACAACTTAATGTTTCCATTTCCAAGTTCTCCACTTGCGGAAAATTTCACTCCATCTTTTGCACAGGAAATTACAACTGCATCTCCAATATGACTGAGATCTCGGCATATACGTGCAAATTCACCAGAAGGCATCTTTACGACACAGCTGTACTCTTGTTCCTATAAAACAATTTTGAAAAGTTAGTTGCTGGAAATTTAAAGATTTGGTGCCTCCCCCCAACCCCCCCCCCCCCCTTGCTTATTTTCTGGCAGCTGGCTGGTACAGGGATTGAACCCTTGACCTCTCACTTTCTTAAAAAGCAACATCTACAGGGCTGGCTGGTTAGCTTAATTGGTTAGAGCATAGTGTTATAAACACCAAAGTCAAGGCTTAGGATCCCAGTCCAGGCCAGCCACAAAACAAAACAAAAAAAACAAACAAACAAAAACAGATATAAAACAATTATGTTATAAGAACAATTATACTAAGGAAACAAATTAAAGCTTAAACCTTTAGCACTAAGTAAATGCCAGGGAACAAAACCTCCTCCTAATCATTCTCCAGGGCTAAATCAAGAGGACATTAGGGTCTAGCACAGAAATGATGATGGTGCAAGCAGGCCTAACTGCTTTCAATAGCAAACAAAATGATATTAAGCATTTTAAACATCTTAACATTTCTTTTCTCCTTTGATGTTGATAAACCCAGCCTTAATAAATTGCTTCTAAAATAGCTTTAAAATCTACTACTCTTAATTAAAAAAAAAAAAAAAAAATCAAGCACTGTAGGAAAAAAGAAAATTTTAAGAAAAGGAAGAAATAGATGCACGGAAGTTAATGCAAATAAGCCCTTGGCAGCAAACAATGCATTCAACCAACGATGAACATCAAACTACTGTGGTTCAGTAAAATGACAAATATGTCAGTCCAAATACTAAAACTCCAGTTTGGAACAAGCATCAGACATATTTCTAGAGAAAGCTGTTAGGAAGTAGGCTTTAAATTATATTATTATATTAACATATTTTCGGTAACTATCAGGACTGTGTACTGTATGCTCTACAATCAGAAACTGATTGGGCCGAGCCCGTGGCGCACTCCGGGGAGTGTGGCGCTGGGAGCGCGATGACGCTCCCGCCGCGGGTTCGGATCCTATATAGGAATGGCCAGTGCACTCACTGGCTGAGTGCCAGTCACGAAAAAGACAAAAAAAAAAAAAGAAAAGAAAAGAAAAAGAAACTGATACTCACTGGAATTCCAAGTTGTTCAACATCTAAGTCCATTAACTTCATTTCATAGTCTGATACTTTCTCCTGATCTATCAAAAGAAAGCAAATGTTGTTGAAGGAAAGCACACGATGTACACTTTACAACAATCACAAACATTATCTTAAAATTCTCAGTTTTCAGAAATAACACTGCATTTTAATTTTCTGTAGAGTAACTCGGTGAAAAGGACATGACTTACTTGGTGCTTCAAATACTAGCGCCAAGGTGTCCGCATTATCTTCAGCCCTTAGTGTAATAATGTCTTCGTTGCCAGCACATTTTAATATTTTGGACATGCTAGAACAAAGACACAGGGTTTAAAATCAACACCACCTGCCTAAGATCTAGATTTCTACAGCAATTAGGAGAAGTTACCATTTTCACCCATCAGACTGTCTGACGAGTTTGGAAGGAGGATAAACATACTGCTAAAAAAACGTGTACATAGCCATTTTGGTTGGAATACAATCTGGCAGTATTTATACTTATACACCCTACCACCAGCAACTTCACTTCTGGGCATAAATAAAAGAGCAGTATTTTCTGAACTGCAAATCCCTTTAGTGGTCAAATCATCGGGCTGTGATGATCACTAAAAATGACAATCTATTAAAACACACTGTAGTATGAGTAAATATTTCTCATAGGCCTTCTAAAACAAGCATATATGTACTAGATAGACAGTAGTCAGAAAGTTGAGAGCCACTGTCCCCAAGTCGAAGATCTTAGGACTTTGCAATCAAAGACCAGAAACAATCTGTTATCCCTAAGTAGGGTGACAGTGACACATTCTCACTAGGGCATGTTATGAAGCGGTTAAAGTCAAACACGACTAAGGTTTCCCACTCAAGGCTGCCATTAAATGGGCAAAGAGGTCTGGAACTATCTTTTGCTGTCAACGCAGCGAAGCCCATCATTTTCCCGCCACCACCAGCTTTGTGACGTTGGCGCGGAAACGCCCGGTTCGCGCGGCAGCCAGCGCGGGCTTTGCCGAACCGCGCGCTCCGCCAGGCCCCGCCCCAGGGGGGTCGCAGGCCAACGAGAAGGCGCGGATGGCCCAACCCAGCCAATGAGGGCCGGGCTCGGAGGCGCTCCCGCCAAGAACCGGGGATCAGGCTGGGCCAGGGCCTGGCTCCCCGCCGCCCTCCAGCTCACCTGGTGAGGTTCACGCCCATGGCCAGGTTCCGGTCGCAGCGGTACGTGTCGAAGCCCTCGGAGCGCAGGGTGAGCTGCACCAAGGAGACGTGGGACGAGTCCATGCTCTGCAGGTTTACGCCGCTCGAGCTGATGTCCCAGCAGGCCTCATTGATGAGATCCTTGAGCGCCTCCAGCACCTTCTTCAGGATAGAGCCCTGGACCAGGCGCGCCTCGAACATGGTGGAGGAATGGCAACGAGGCAGCTACAGGCGGGTGGGAAGAAAAGAGGTCTAGCCGATTCAGGCTTCACGAGGCTCAGAACGAGCGAAAGCAGCAGCCAGAGTCTGGGACCGAAAAAAGGACACGACCAACCTGCTACTCCCGCAGCCGTTTAATGCCCCCGCGTCCGTCGGCGCGCGCTCTTCGCCCCTGCGCTCTGCCACGTCAACGCGCTGCTCCGCCTACCACCTGGAGGAGAGACTCTAGGGCCAATCGCCTTCCTGTTCCTCGCGAAGCCCGCCCCTCCAGAACATCTATTAGAGAATGTGGCGCAGAGGCGGGCTCACGTCTTGCGCCTACGGAAGCGGGCGGGGCGGTGCGGCATCCCACAGGTCTCCCCGCCTTTTTGCTCTCGTTCCCGAACCTGGACGCCAGAAAAGTAGGGACGTTAGTGAGGGTCATACCCATGCCCAGGCCCGGGGTCGTCAGTCCTTGGCTTTGTGGTGCCTCTTCAGCCTCCCACTTTGGGGGTAGAAAGTTTCCAGCCACGAAAGTGAAAGCGAAACGCAAATCAAGCCTCCAGGGTGTAAAAGCCGCCTCGTAGCCTGAAGAGTACAGCTGCTTAAATATGCGCTTTACTTTTGCTATTGTGGAAGTGATGTACTCCTAGGTTAAGATCCCCGTACCTGCCAGCCGCCAAAAAGAAAAAGTCATGCACTTCTAGAAGTGTCAAATGATAAATAGGTTTACAATTATGTTAAAGTTATATCAGCTCCTTGCCACGCACACACCAAGCTCATATTATCACTCATTTATTGTATACAGATTTCTGAATTTTTTTCAATGCAAATACGTATTTTAAAAAATACGTCCTCGTTAGTATAGTGGTGAGTAAGAAAGTAATAAATACGTTCACACTGTGAACACCTCTGCAAAGTATTTAATAAAGTGCATTTAATTTTATGCCACGAACCTATATCAGTACCTCTTATAGCATAATATACCTTGTATATAGCCTAATTTACCAATTTCCTTTTTAAATTATAAACACCTTTGAGCATTTAGGTGATTTTTGTGAGATCAATTCCTTATAGTGTTGCTGAGTCGAAAACCATACATATTTAAATTTTTATAAATGTTACCAAATTGACCCCTAAAAGATTGTAATTTACATTCTAGCCAAGACTGTGTACGAGCATGCTCATTTCTCCTTATTTTCCTAACTATAGATATTAGCAATGTCATTTATAAATCTGTACTCATTTATATGAAAATTTCAATTGTTACAGATTGGACGTCTTTCATATATTTCTGACGATTGCATGTTTACTTATTTTTAAATTAAATGGTCTTTTTCCTATTTATTAAAAGGAGAACTTTATATATTATATTAATCATTTGCCTGTGATACAGACACACACACACACACACACACACACACACACTCCCCCCTAGCTTGTTGTTTTCCTTTTGCTCTGTGTACAGGATTTCTCTTTAGTTACTTTTAATATCTTATCTTGGTCTGCTGAATTCTTAAGTTTTTCTACCATGTTTCTAGGTATGGATTTAGTTTTATTTATCCTGTTCAGGGAACTGAAGATTCATTTATCTCATTATGTCTAGAATATTCTCAACCATTATGGCTTCAAATATCTCCTCTCCCCACTCTATTTTCTCCTTCTGGCATTTCCATTAGACATATCTATTTCATTAAATTTAAGATACCTTCAATTGTAAGATGTACCATTATTTCATGTAGCTTAAGAAAGAAAATAAAACACTGTCAAACTATCATATGATGCTTTATCACTTAGAATTTCCATTTTGTAATTATTAAAATAACTTTTAGACTTAAAATTTTATCCTATATTACTATTGTGCATACATTGAAAAATAAATTGGTTAAGGCACTTCTACTATTTCTCCATATTCAGAGTTTCCCACTCAGTTGTTGACACTGCTGTCTTTCCATAGAATAGACTGTCGTTAAGGGTATTAATGATGCAGCATTTTACAAGAGTGCTGCTCTATTGACTCTGGAATTTCTTGCAAGGTCCTGCCACCCACTTCTAATATTTTAAGGGGGGAGTTAGATGGCCAGTAAGGAATGAACCTTACCTTGTTGTTACAGATTGGCGCTCTAACCAACTTAGCTAACCAGGCAGCTCTACATTTGTAAGTTTTGATGTTGGCACATTTTTGCTTCATGTGTGATCAACTATCTTTTTGCATACATCTCAATATCAAAATATAGTACAGTTTCATCTGTTTGTGGGTATTTTCCTTTCCTAGGTCCCTAAAGTCTCAATTCCTTTGCAAAATGTGGAATTCATTTGTTCCTCCCATGAGGAACATTTGCTTCACTAATGACAAAGGTATTTGCTCTGTTACTGTGTTTCAGTGCTCTCTGCTTACATAATAACATTTTGGTTTAAAGCCTTATCACAGTGTAACTGGTTTGAAGACATTTTAAATGCAATTAAACTCTACCTATGTGGTACCCACAATGCCCATGAATCTGTTGAAATGACATAGAAATGAGTATGACTTGTTGTCAGAGAAGGCCTCTCTGAGGAGGTAACATTTTTCCGGAGAAGTTAGCTTATTTGAAGAGCGGAAGAAAGAGCATTCTTGGCTGAGAGACTAGCATAATTAAAAAGGTCAGCATGCTTAGAAGGTATTCAGATGAGAGTTTGTTGTAGAACTCAAAGATGGATATGTCTAGAGCACACTGAACAATGGAGAGAGTGATGCAAAGTGAGGTTGCAAAGAGAGGCAGGGGTGAGATCTTACAGGACTTTGTAGGCCCTCTATGAGTGCAAGGGAAGGTTAACAATAGCAGGTCTTTGAAATGTTCTAATTTACGTTTTAAGAGGATCACTTTAACATCTAGTAAAGGTACTACTCAATCAGTGGAATGGAAGAAAGAGTGAATTAAATAAATTTTGATCAAGTGATTGATTAAACCTTTACAAAAGAGTAAAGCAATAGACTCTTCCTAATAAATATTCATCAAAATAAGTTTCAGATAGATTAAAGAATTCAACTCAAATAAATGTAAACCCAATAAGAAATGGAAAAAATATTTTGGTAAATATGAGATCTTGCTGTTGGTTCTAAACATAAAAGGAAAAATACCCATAAAACATTAGAAAGGTGACATAATTTTCATTTTTATTTTTTTATTTTATTTTATTTATTTTTTATTTTTTTATTTTTATTTTTAAAAATAATTTATTTTATTTATTGAATCAAAATTGATTATACATATTTTTGGGGTTGAGCATTGAAATATGTTGATTAAATCAGTATTACAAGCATATATATTGTTACAAATCATAATTATTCTTTATGCCCCTTGTCCAACCTCTCCCCTTCCCCCATTCTGATTTTTAAAACTTCAGCATACTTAAAAACACTATATTGCAGGTCCAGCCAGTGGCTCACTCGGGAGACTGTGGTGCTGATAACACCAAGGCCACAGGATCGGATCCCATATAGGTATCACTGGTTAGCTCACTGGGTGAGTGTGGTGCTGACAACACCAAGTCAAGGGTTAAGATCCCCTTACTGTTCATCTTTATATGGGGTTTTAAATAAACAAACAAACAAAAAAACAACAAAAAACCCACTATATTGCTTAGTATACTTTAGGTTTCAGTGAGAGAACCAAACTTCAACTGATTTAGATAAAAAGGGACTTTATCCATCTAAACATAAAGCCAGAGGCATCTGGTTTCCAGTGTCGAGTCCTAGTCTTAGTAAATGTGTGAAGAAAAAAAAACGTTAGCCACCTTAATAAGCAAAGAAATATAAATTAAACAGAAATAGAATTTAATCCTACCAAATTGATAAAAATCATGGTAGCACCAAGTGTTAGGAATGATTCAAAGAATCGGGCACTGTCATACATTGCAAGTGAGAGCATAAATTTGTATAATTTTTCTCGTGAGAACTTGGAAATGTGTATTAAAAGCCTTAGAATTTTATTTATTCTTTGACAAAAATTCAATCTCTAGAATTTTTTCATAAGGAAGTAATCAGAGGTACTTAGCAAGGTCAAGCATGTTTAAGAATGTTTCTTACAGAATTATTAATAATTCCCTGAAGTTGGAAAAAACTTAAAGGTGTAACAATATTTGCCTTTGTTAGGTAAATTACAGTAAATCTGTAAGATGGAATACTACACAGCCTTTAAAATACCATTCTCAAAAAACATTTAAGGATAAAGACAAAAATCAGGATATAAAACAGTATAAACAAAGGTATTCCGATTTCCTAAAATTATTATATCTGAGTGTATGTGCACATAAAATGGAACAAAAAACAAAGAATATATATATTAATAGTAATTATCTGTAGCTGGTGATACTACAGGTGATTTTAATTGTTTTCCTTACACTTTTCTGTATTTTCTACACCTTCAGTAAACATGTATTGTTGATCAGAAAATATTAATGAATACTGGGAGAAAAATGCTGTAAACTATTTTACATAGTTTCTGGAAAATTTCTTCAGAAGGTAATATGTTTGAGAGTGATTTTCAATCCTGGCTGCACATTAGACTCACCGGGGGAGCTTAAAAAAAAAAAAAAAAAAAAAAAAGCCTGGCCTCTAGGCCTCACCTCCAGGATTCTTATTTAATTGGTCTGAAGTGTCCCTTCCCTTAGTATTTTTTAGAAGCTGCCCAGGTAATTCTAGTGAGGAATCAGGACTGAGAAGTACTCTTACAGCATGTGTGATCAATAGATGAATTTTTGTGCTTAAAGCCATCTGCACTATTGGTTTGAAAAAGTAATACCTTGGGTTTGTCAGAGATGAAACTGACATATGGAATGTCTTTAGATCAAGAAATGACTGCTGACATTGGTCAAAATAGTGGTCACACAGCCCTCCACAGGTTAAAAGGATTTAAAAATTACCATCAGCATGTTATTTACTTTTACAAATGAAATAGCAAAAGACAAAATAGAATACAAAAAGCAAAGCTTTCTCTAAATAAATTATGGCCTGAAGAGAGTGGTATCTATTTCTCAAAAAACAAACAAAACCCATCCAAGTATTTGTGCAATATTGTTAAGTAGGAAAAAAAGCACAACCTGAGTTCAGCACTCCTCCAAACCTATTTTGGTTTTTTGTTTTATTTTATTTTTTTTGATGACTGGCTGGTGTGGGGATCTGAACCCTATGATCTTGGTGTTGTAACACTGAACTCTAACCAGCTAAGCTAACCATCCAAATCTATTTAACGCCACTTCCAAGCACTGTTACAGGAACTTGAAAATATACACATAGAAATCGAGACTATAAATGCCCTACAGAATTCTCACTACTTTCCCCAAAACCTACATCTCAAAATTGCTAATAGAAAGCTGCAACTTCACCGTGTGCCAAGTGTCTTTCATTGTTAGATTACAATATATTTAAGGGTGGGGATCCCATGTTATTCTTGTTTTACATCACTTACAGGGCACCAGCGAATAGGAAGCACTGACGGCAATGCTAGAGCAACACTAGGCTAATGAATTCAGGCAACCAATATAGTACAGTTGTTAGGCTTGGTAAACATCTGTGTTCCAATTCTTACTAGGTCGGACTGGCCAGTTAGCAAAGTTGATTACAGAGCGGCCTTATAGCACCAAGGTCTAAGGGTTCGGTTCCCTAGTACCGGCCAGCCGCCAAAAAAAAAAAGATTTTTATATTTCTTACTGGGCACGTTCTAGCCACGAGGCCTTGGCTAAATCATTTTCTTTTAATAGTTTTTTTGGTCGCTGGCCGGTAAGTGGATAAGAGGATCTGCCCCTGACCTTGGTGTTATAACACTACGTTCTAACCAACTGAGCTAACCCGCCAGACCTAGAAGACTTAAATCCATTCAACAAGTACTTAGGTGTCAGGTACATAGGGGGTCCGCAGCAAAGTAGGCAGCATTCTTGTCTCCCCAAAGGCCTTCCAATATTCCAGAAGAAATTTGAAACGCCGTGGAAGATCTATCTGTAAAATGAAAATCATATCCACTTCCAAGATATGTGCAGATTAAATGAGATAAAGCAACTAAAGCGATTGCTCAACTCAATGCCTAGCACACAACTATCGCTCGGTAAGTACTACAGATGTAGGCTGAGGTCTGGTTTCACTTCCTTATCACATAATTCCCTCCCCTTAATCAGGCCAGCTCACCTGGCCTCTCTACTCGGGGCCTAAAAAAACGTTTATTTTTGTGGGGTGAAGGGAGATCCCCAGCTGCACAGGACTCGAAGCCGAGAGCAACAAGTACTCTCCAGGCTGGAACTTCCAGCAGCGGCTTTCGCCCTCAATAACCGGTGACCTGCGGAACCCAAGGCGCCAGGGCCTGCGGTCCGTGGTCAGGCGGGAGCTCCCATTGGCTAATCTCGCTCTGAAACGCACGCCTTTTCCCGCCCCCTGCCGCTGCTGCCCAATGCGCGCCTCTCCACTCCGTTCCGTCCCTCCTCTGAGGCCCCCCCCTTCCTGGTGTATTCGCGCCATTGGTGGATCTCAGGGGCCGTGATGGAGGCGGTGCGCGTGCGCGGTCGCCTTCTAGGGAGGAGGGGCGAACGGGCGGGGGCTAGGCAAGGGAGACGTCGCTCTGCCCGGGTAAAAGAGCGGCGGCGGCGCTGGGCGGGGCCGAGCTCCAGGGCTGGAGACCCGGCGGCTGAGGAGCCTGTGAACCGCTGCGGAGCCGCGCGCCACTCGGGCGGGGCGGGCAGAGGGAGTCTGCGCGCGCCTGAGCTGAGCTGCGGCTCCGGCGGCTGCGCTGCTCGCCCGCGCCGTCGTCGCGCCAGGGTCTCCAGCATGACGGAGCTGAGGCAGAGGGCAGTCCGCGAGCCGGATGCTCCGCCCGAGGACAAGGTAGCGGCGGCCTCGGGATGGGCGCGGTCCGGGCAGCGGCGCAACCCCTGAGGCCTGCGGGGGCGAGTGCAGAGGGGGCGTCTCGCCTTCCGCTCCTTTGTCGCGGCTGATGGCGGCACCGGGCCTGGGCAGCGCGGAGGGTCCTTGATGCCGGGCCCCCGCGGCACGCGCGTCGGGGATCAGCAGGTCGGGTCTAGGTCGGGTTGGGGTGGTTCCCCCCGGGCGCAGGAAGGAGCGCGCCCGGAGTTGCGTCTGCCCCACAGGGCTGGTTGGGGGTCCCCTCTCCACTCCCCCACCTTCCCAGGGCCTTTCTGGGTGTGAAGATTCGAGACCCAGCAGAGCCTTCTCCCGGCATGACTTTGCTCCCTTTTAAAATGTTATTTTTATTATTATTATTTTTTTGGCGGGGGCGGAGGGGCGGATCGAGACAAGGCTATAGGATTTACCTTCTGGGAGATTTAAATCCCTTCTTGGAAGTTAAATCCGTTGGTTTTGAGCAGAGCGGTGTGGACTCACGCAGTGAATCGGCTCTTCAGTCAGCAGGTGTTGAAGGGTGTTCTCCCAATGGATGGGCTTGCTTCCTGCGCCAAAGTGTGGGCATTCATGGGGTGGAGGAGGAGGGTGAGGAGGAGGCCATCTTGGCGGGGACACAGCCGGGTGAGGGGTAGGGGGGGTAGACTCCTTTGATTGAAGTGAAAGGTTTGTGTAGGGTTGAGGAAGGTGGAGAGTGGTTGTATTGCTGTGGACGTCGAATGACAGCATAGACATTGGGACTTTGTGGTAGTATTTGTGCTTTTCAAGTTAGCGGGAGAAGTGTATTTGGAAAAGTGATTTCGCAGTGATGTGACTTAGAGAGACTGGACCAGAATGACAGAAACTGGTTAACTCAGGATTTGCCAGTAGGTGATCTGCACATATTTTCTTTGGCCCACAGGTTGCCTTAACGATCAGATTTCTCCTAACAATCTGAATTTCTTGCCTGTTTTGGATAATGGGAGGGTTTGCCATCACATTCTCTCCTGATTAACGGTTGGCTGGAACTGAGGATCATCTGTTCCCACCAATCCCTGTTGCCTTACACCAGGCCACAGAACTAACTTATGTAGGCTGTACTTTTTGATTATTGGAGGTCAGGGACATTAGGGAGACATCAGGAAGGAAGAAGGCACAAGATTCGGTGACAGGATGTCAACAGAGCAGTTACACTAAGAGGAATGTTTTGGGTGGAAGATAATGGGGTTAACTTTTTGTTATTGTTGACAGTGAATCATCCAAGGAGAACTGTTCATATGGATTTTTAGAACATATTTTAGAGTTAATTTGGGGATGGGGTGGAGATTTAGGAGTCGCTTGCAGAGACAAGACACTTTGAAGTCTCTAACCCTCTCATTGAATATTCTGGTTCAGCCCGAAAGAGTTCTGTACTTACCCTGCATACTACTAGTTGGTGAGTATTCAGATGTTTGGAGGCTCTGAAGCCCTGTTTAAGAGTGAGCTCATACATGATGTTAATGGGACTTTGTGGGCCTAGAGAGTGTAGGGAGAAGAAGGCATGATAGCTGGTGGGCTATATTTTTGAAAAGCTATTTATAATAATCAGACACGATAAAAAACAAAAACAAAACCAAAAACAAAACAAAACAAAAAACCCACCACGGGGTTATGAGGTGAAAAATAAAGTATCTACCCCTGCCCCCAACTCCTCGGATCCATCCCCCAAAGGTAAAGTGCCAGTCGATTTTTTCATATCCCATGTTTTAGGTAGGGAGGACATAAGGAGCTGTCCAGCTAAAGGTGTCTTAGTTATAACTGCGCTGAAACCACTTGTACAGTGACAGGATGCTTGGGACTGCGAGGTCCACTAGTTCCATTCTGTCCCCAAAATACAGCACCTCTACATTATGTTGAAAGCCTGATGTAGTCCTTTACTCCAGAACAAGGCAATCAGCCCCTCACCCTCATCATTCAGTATTTCTGAATTGTCATTAATGGGATTTTTTTGTGTGTGTCCTGCCGCACTGAGCGCACCGGCCATCCCTATATAGGATCCGAACCCGCGGCAGGAGCTCTGCAGCGCTCCCAGCGCTGCACTCTCCCGAGTGCGCCACGGGGTCGGCCCATTAATGGGATTTTTAATAAGAGCACATTTTAAAAACTGAAATGCATTATTTGCCTTCGACGAATGTATACAGTAGATTTTTTAAAAAAATCCTGATTTATTGTGTTTTATAGGTTGGGAGAAAAAATCCATGATTTTGGCTTTCTCAATATCTTTTTGTCAGAACCGAAGGAAATTATAAATAACAAGGATGTCTTCTTAGGGAAATGAATTGTGAAATGGGAACTTTCTTATTTAATAGTGGAAGAGTCCAGGAACAATTTTCTTTCTCTCTCTCTCTCTCTTTTTTTTTTTGGTGGCAACTGACTGGTACAGGGATAGGACACTGGACCTTGGTGTTATCAGCACCGCTTGGTGTTATCTAACCAGCTGAGCTAACCGGCCATCCCCAGCGAACATTTTTCAGGTCAGTTCTTTAAAAGAACTGGAACAAATTTGAAAGATTGCTCAAAATGTTGCAGTTGCTTAAGTGCTGTAGTAAAAATAGTATTGTAAATAGACAATCATTAGTATCAAAATAATCTGGAGAATGTGTTTGTTTATAAAAGTCATGAGGTATTTTGTTATATTTAGCATCCTAGAATGGAATTTTCAAAGCCAATTGCTAATAAAGGAAATGTTCTCCTCTGGGAACTGTGCTTTATAATTTCAAAGTCCCAAAACACAGTATAGTTGCCAAACTACGAAACTTGGAATTTAAGCTTTGGGAGTGATCTTCTTCCTGCCCAAGCATGATTTTCCAGTGGAGCTTAAGAAAGAAAAGAATGAAATGTGGTCCAAAAGGTTGGCATCTTAAAATTTCTGATTGGGTTGGCATTTTAGGAGATTTTGTTTTGGAAGTTAGAGTGAAGGTTCTGGGGTTTTCTGCTTTACTTAGGTGCTGAAGTGCTATTTAAGTTATGAGTCTCTTGTAGAGAAAGAGACTTCGAAGGCTCCTTTCTAGATAATGTGAAACTGGTGTGGAGAGGAAATAGTGATATGATTTAGAACGGAGTGTTTAAGTTTTTTTGCTTTTTGTTTTTTTTAAAGATGACCGGTAAGAGGATCTTAACCCTTGACTTGGTGTTGTCAGCACCATGCTCACCCAGTGAGCTAACCGGCCATCCCTATATGGGATCCGAACCCGGGGCCTTGGTGTTATCAGCACCACACTCTCCCGAGTGAGCCACAGGCCGGCCCAGAGAGTTTAAGTTTTAAGTGAAGACAGTGGCTAATAGCAGGAGCTTAAGTCAGTTAGATCCATCTTGAGCCTGGGCTCTGTCAATCACTTAAGTGGTAATAAGCCTCAGTTTGTCCATCCTTAAAATGGGGGTGATAGGGCTGGCTGGTTATCTAAATGGTTAGAGCATGGTGCTGATAACATCAGGTTCAGGGCTCAATTCCTGTACTGGCCAATTGCCAAAAAAAGGGGCGGGGGAGGTAAAATTGCATGTGCTTCATAAGATATTTGTGTTATTAAATGAGTATGTGTTAAATGCCAAGGACAGAGCTTATCACATTCTAGTAATGTGTTGGCTGTTGTTGCTTCTGGTTTAAATAGATTTTTATAGGAAAAAAGTTAATATTCCCTGTTCATTCTTGGAAGGTGATTAAATCTTCAATTTATACTTGTTTGGAGTAGTCTCTTCATATTCATCACCTTTTTTCTTTTTTCTTTTGGTGGTTGGCTGGTATGGAGATTGGAACTCACGTCCTTGGTGTTAGAATACTGTGCTCTAACCAACTGATGAAATAATAAAATCTTATTTTAAGAATATGACTACTTCAGGTGTAGAAGAAATGCTTTATTTCTTTCAAAAAGTTTTTTACATTGAGAAATAATTTGTGAGTTGGAAAATTAGTAAACTTTAACTATGGGTTTCAGACTTAAATAGGGAGAGGAGGTGAAAGATTAATTTGTCATGTAACCCAGCATTTTAAGTTTCTTTTTTATGTTGATCAAACACTATAGTTTTATTTCAAGAACTCAATTACTTCACAATTTATGAATATTTAAAGTTTTTTTTTTTTTTAAAGATGACTGGTAAGGGGATCTTAACCCTTGACTTGGTGTTGTCAGCACCATGCTCTCCCAAGTGAGCTAACTGGCCATCCCTATGTAGGGATCCGAACCCGTGGCCTTGATGTTATCAGCACTACACTCTCCCAAGTGAGCCATGGGCCGGCCCAAAAGTTTTTTTTTGAAAAGCTTATTTTGTTTAAATGTTCTGTGTTGCATGAGTTAATATGGTATTTCATTAGGAGAATTTAATATCTTTTAAAAATCTTACATTGTTCTCATCAGATGTTAGGACTAAAAGGAATCTTAGAGATTGTTATTTTATAGAGGAGGATATCACAGCCCAGAGAGTTTGTTACTTGCCCAAGGTCATGCAGCTGGCTAGATACAGAGTGGTTAATAGTATGAGGATCTTCTAATTCCTGTTTGGTTTTTTTCTCATTATGTTTCATAATGCTGCCTTCAGGAGTACAGAATTACTTTATAGACTTTAGAAGCTTTACACTGGTCAACTTTGATAGAAAAAAATGCCCAAATATTTCCTGTTTTTCTTATGTGGCTACAAAACCAGAAAAATAGCAAAATAAATCTTTTAAAATGTCAAATGTGGGACTGGCCAGTTAGCTCAGTTGGTTAGAGTTTTATGTTATAACATCAAGGTCAAGTGTTTGGGTCTCTGTACCACAGCCAGCCATCCCCCCACAAAAAAAGTCAAATGTAAAAAAAAGCCCCCCAAAACCCCAACAAGGTCTTTGACAGTAAATATGAAATTCTGTGAAAAAAAAAATTTTTTTTTGGTAGAGAAAGTTGAGCAGGCCCAGATTTCCCTGTTATTGGATGACTGGTGATTTATAAATTTGTAAGATCATTCCTGGGAGCACTTACTGGGGTATCCTTGAAAGGAGCACCCAGTGCAGTGCTTGAAGATCTCAATCAGAGCAGCATGCAAGGCTGTTTTGAAGAAATGCTTTCCAGTTGTAGCAGAACTGTTTGTCGTGGCAATAATCAGTCATTCAGTATTCAGCACTATTTCTTAGAACATTCACTGACTCCAGTGACTGCTGTATACAGTCACTGCAGCTCTGAGGGAGGCTGGCATCAGTGCTCATGAGAATACCTAGGATTTTATACCAATTTTGACTCAGAATACAGTTGGCCTTCTGTGTCCATGAGTTCTTCATCTGTGGATTCAACCAGTTGGGGTTGGAAAATATTCTAAAGAAAAAACACAATAAAACAATTTAAAAAATTCAAATAAAAAATATAGTATGACAAGTATTTACATAGCATTTACATTGTATTAGGTATTGTAAGTAATTTAGAGATGATTTAAAGTATATGAGAGGGTGTGTATAGGTTATATGCAAATACTGTGCATTTTATATAAGGAACTTGAGCATCCTCAGATTTTGGTATTTGCGGGGGGTCGTGGAACCAATCAACTGTAATTCAGGGACAACTGTAATCCATTCTTTCTCCACTGTTTTAAAGAAATCATATAATTTTGAATTTTATCTGACAAACTTTCTTGAAATGACTCTTGTAGCTAATTTCACAGGGAAAATAATCATCCTTTATACTGAAAAAATTTGAATATCACTTTCTGATTTTCCCATCTTTTCTAGGATCTGCATAGGTGGAGTATATTCCTTCACACAACTTGTTAACCTGCTCTCTGTTACAGCCTCCTAGGCCTTCCTGACTGGTGTTAGAGGCTTTTGGGGGTGGAAAAAGTACAGCCATTTTTGTATCATACTGCGTCTGGTTTGGAAAAGAGACAGACACTGACTCTTGGCTATTAATTTTGCCAGGGTCTCAATGAAAGAATACGAATTTGTTCCCAGCATTGGGCTGAGTCCCTGCCTTCCAAGTCACATGGTGGTTACTTAACTAGGGTAGTAGCAAGGCTCACCCTCCCCACCCCCACACATGGTGCCCATTAGGCAACTGCCCACGACAGTCACTGATCTTTGTTCTCATGTTGTTTGCCTCAAAAGTAGAGATGGCATTGGGCCCACTAAGTTGAGTGACCTTTTAAAGAAAGTTGAAATTTAATATGTTATTTTGACTAGGTAACTTGTGGTTTGAAATTTAAAGGTAGTAAATGGTACACTGTGAGGCCTCTGTCCTCTCGCCAGAGGGAGCCCCACACTAGGCTGTGGTCCTTGTGAGTGCTGCTGTCTGTGTGAAAGGACCTGACCTGTCCTGCCCAAGTCAGACATCCTTTTTTTTTTTTTTTTTTTTTTTTTTTTTGTCTTTTTCATGACCGGTACTCAGCCAGTGAGTGCACCGGCCATTCCTATATAGGATCCGAACCCGCGTCGGGAGCGTCGCTGCGCTCCCAGCGCCACACTCTCCTGAGTGTGCCACGGGGTCGGCCCAAAACATTTCTTTTTTTTTTTTTTTTGTCCTTTTCGTGACCGGCACTCGGCCAGTCCTATATAGGATCCAAACCCGCGGCGGGAGCGTCGCAGCGCTCCCAGCGCCGCACTCTACCAAGTGCGCCACGGGCTCGGCCCGTCAGACATCCTTTTGATGTGCGGTCCTTGGCAGCAGCTTTTATTTTTTGGACAGTTTTTTATTTTAATTGAAACACAATTGATTATATATATTTGTAGGGTTCATTTTTGAACATCAGTACATGTGTACGATATGTGGTGATCAAATCAGGATAATTAGTATACTCATGTTTATAAAACATAATCAGTCTTTGTGACCCTGAACTAATTTCTCACTAACCCTCTGCCCCTCTCCTCCTTCCTCCCACCTCTAATAACCACAGTTCTCTCTCTTTTTTTTTTTTTTTTTTTTTGAAAGTTCAATGTTTTATTGTGATCCTTCCTTCCTTCTCCCACTTGTGAGTGACGACATGCGGTATTTCTCTTTCTGTGCTTGGCTTATTTCACTTAACATGATTTTCTCTAAGTTCATCCATGTTGCTGCAAATGGCAAAATTTCATTCTTTTTTATAGCAGAGTAGTATTCCATTGAGTACATATACCACATTTTCCTTATCCGGTTGTCTGTTGATGGACGTTTAGGTTGATTCCAACTTTCGCTACTGTAAATAGAGCTGCAATAAACAGGGCAATGCAGGTATCCCCTCAACAGGATGATTTCCATTCCTTTGGGTATATACCCAGCAGTGGGATTGGTAGCAGCTCTTTTGTATTAGGGTCACCATGGGGCCAGCATGGGGCTTCTCTGTGAAGTCTTGGCTGAGTTTTTGAAAGAACCCTTGGGTCCTGGGATATACGGGTAACACTCTGCTCCTGGGTCTCTGACATTGAGAGGATGTCTGTCAGTGACACTGGACCCCTCAGTGGGCCACTCTCAGAGCCGCATCCCCACAGTTTGTGTCCTGCCAGTCCTGTGGTTTCAGTGGTCTGCAGGACATTCCAGGTGCATGTCTTTCAGTCAATGCAAACTCATTTTGTCTCAAATCTGACTTTTCTCACTTTCTACTCTGACCCTCTTTCTTTGGTTTGCTTCCCTCTGCAAATAGAATCACAGATCTCTCAGTTATTCTGGTTTGAAATCCACTAGTCCTGTGTGTCTCCTCTGCTCCCTCGCCCAGTACAGGACACAGGTTCTAACCAGGTGTTACCTGGAATTCTTATTTGTCTGTTGGTCTTGCATATGTCACAGTGTTCACTGTCTGGTATATGGCCTAGCTCCACCACTGATTTGCCTCAGTTTTCTCATCTGAACAATGGGGCTGAGAATATTATCTAACTTATACACTTGTTCTGAGTCATTATCATGCCTTTCCTATACAAATTTGTACCTTAGAGTAACCAAATTGTTGATTGGGGAAAGTTTCTGTTTATAGAATAAGTGGCAAAGAAGTGACATAAATAGAATATTAATATTTCACAATCCCCAATAAAACAATAGAATGAGGCAGTAATCATCAAGGTGGCTACTACCATCACAGAGACAACCAGATACTGTGTACCTCCTGATGGAGGACTTTTGTCAAAAAATCGTACTTGAGCCTGATAAGACTCTAGTTCTAAGTGCTAGTTTACAGGACATTCAGGGGACAGAACACATGGAAAAACACCAGTGGACAAATGACCTGGTTGCTTTAATAAAAAAGATTAACTAAAAAAAAAAAGGAGGGGAGAGGGGGAAGAGAGATAGAGATAGATATGGAGGGTAAATGCTACAGATTAAAAGACTTGAATCATATTAAAGATTTCTAGACCTTATTGGATCCCGATTCAATCAAACTGCAATAAAGAGAATTGAAATTATTGGGTAAATTTGAATATTGGATATTTAATATAAAGGAATTATTTTTTTATGTGTTATAACAGTATAGTGATGTTTACAAGTCCTTATACAAAAAGCACTATAAGGGAAACAATTGATACATTGAGGTACATTAAAATTAAGAACCTCTGTTTTTTGAACTATTAAGGGAGTGAAAAGGAAGGCCACAGATAATGAGAAGATATTCATAAAAAATATATCTGACACAGAACTCATTTGTAGAATCTGTAAAGAATTCCTACAAAACAAATATGTAAAAAAGACAATAGACAGTCAAGATAGTCAATAAACATGAAAGTGTGCCCAGTATCATTAATCATCAGGGTAACGCAAATTAAAACTTTCTATAAGGTAGCACTGCACACCCACCAGGTTGGCTTAAATTAAAAGGAATGAAAATACTACAGGTTGACAAGTATGTGGAGCAAGTGGAGCTTTCATATACTGCTTGTGGGAGTATAAGTTGGTATAATCACTCTGGAAAACTGTTTGACAATATTTGCTAAAGCTTATATACACAGATCTTATCATCAAGCAGTTCACCTCTTAGTTAATTACCTAATAGAAATCTGTACATGTGTTCACTGAAAAGTTCCAGAACATTCAAAGCAGTGTTCTCAAACTGCAAACAATCCAAATTGTGAATAATGGAATTGCTGGATCATATGGCAATTCAATATTTAATTTTTTAAGGAACTACCATACTTGGATATTCTTGTATTTTAGAAATTTCTCAGTTTTAATTTCTATTATGGCAAGTATCAACAGATGTAAACTATATTAGCCACTATTGGGATCCTCAGTAGTTCAAGAACTGCTGCTTTAATGAACTTTACGATCAAGGAGGAGAAGGTTGAAGTAGTCATTGTTAATGGGTTTGAAAAGTGATGGTGTGGGTGAGTTGGGTGATGACTAGGGTGATACATTTTTTTGCTTTCAAGTGTCCCAATTTGGGTGACACATGGTCACCCTGATGAAGGGGTCCATATCAGGCAGGTCATCAGACTTGGTAACAGAGTCACCTTTGTGTTGGTGCTGCTGTAGAGAGCTTCCTGAATTGGCAAGCCTAAATCTTCCTATGGACCATGGTGGACCAAGGTTTAGTATGAAAAGCTGCAGAATAAAGCCTTGTTACTGTTAGGAAAAAAAACAGCTAGAGCGTTTTCCCTATACTCTTACTCAGCAGCAATCTCAATCACAGAAGACAGACTTCTATGTCCAAATGTGTGGGGGATCTCCCCACCAGCAAGCAAGCAAGCAGTTCTGCAGCAGACACCATCTGAGTGCCCTCCAATTCAATTCCAACTCTGTCTTCCTGGAGATAGGTCAGATTCCAGGGATTGAGGGCTGCTCCCCCCTTCCCAATTCTGATGCCAGGTGGTTTTACTTGTGCTTCTGACCAACTGGCTATAAATCAGGGTTCCCACAACCATCTCCTTGAGTTCGATTAATTTGCTGAGTAGCTCACAGAACTCAGGGAAACACGTTTACCCATTTATTACAAAGGACATTACAAAGGATACAGATGATGAGATGCATAGGGTGAGGTATGGGAGAAGGGGCACGGAGCTTCCATGCCCTCCCTGGACATACCACCCTCTGGGAACCTCCATGTGTTCAGCTATTCAGAAGCTACCCAAACGCTGTGTTCTTCGGTTTTTATGGAAGCTTCATTACGTAGGCATGATTGAAGCATGGACAGCTGTGTAGAAATGTGATTGGACAAAAAGGGGATGATCTAACACTAACAGAATGGGTGGGGAAACCCAGCAAGGCCTGTCTCTTAAGGTTCTTCTCAGCCTCTCTATGCAGCATTCCTTTCACAGAGATTTCATTCATGGGATGGGACCCCTTCTTGAAAGGGAGTCTTGTGACCTGCAATCAGATAAGGTAGGTCAGAGAATTTCTTTATGGCCAGCTCTAAGAAAGGCAGGGGAAGGTTAGAACAAGCTAAGAACCATGGATGAAAACCAAAATATGTATACCGTAATATCACAGTTACATTCCTGGTTGCTACATTAAAAGTTTTCTTTGTATGATGGTAAAAGATGTTTTTATTAAATGTCAGGCCTTTTTTTAAAAAAAAGAAACCTTCCTATCCATATCTTCACAAAGAGTATATGGCCAGCATGACTCTCAAAAATGCCAGTAGCTTTGGAGACTACACATCCCTTTTGAAATTTGACGTACTTTCCAGAATGGGTAATGCTTTTGACATCTCCCGGTAGTATTTAAATTCAGCATGAAATTTTCCACACACATTGTTTTATTAAAATGTTGAGGCAAAATATACATTAAAAAAAAATAAAAACATTGAAACCATAATGTTTAAGATTGTGTACATTCTGTGAATTTTGTGTATTTGCAATCCATGTCTGTCCTCCCAGGAAAATATTAACTGGGGAGGGCTTGCAGGGTGTGCTGGTTTGATCAGTCCTCTCGCCTTCCAGCTTGCAGAACACATCACCTTCTGCTCATGGGAGGCAGCATGAGGCCCCATCCAGTCACTAGTCATCGTGTGCAGCTCAGAGTTCAGCACTGTATTTTGATGCCCAGTAGTCTCCTCACTGGGGGTGGTGTCTATGCACTAAAGAGTTATTTGTCACCCCTTTCTTCTCCAAGTACAGTTGTGGAAGAGGGACAGGATGGAAGGGGGCAGGATAGCCAAAGTAAGCTTTCCCTTTCCAAGAAGGAAAAGATGTGGGAGACACACAGCAGTATCTTGGCTCTCCTCTCTCCCGTGTAGAAATTTGACTGAGATCTCTGTGTGCTTAGATGGAGCCTGTTTGTTGCTTGATAGACTTCATTTTAGGTTGAGTGGATGAGGAGCAGAACTTCCCAAATCCCGAATGAGGGGAGTTCCATTCTAGGGTCCAGCATTTACTCTAGAAGCTTAAATTAACCCAAATGGTCTGTTTGGTTTACTTAAAAATACACCTTCTAGTTTTTAGACTGGAGGAGTGGCCACGTTCTCTGTAGATGAGCCTAGGAGCAGAGCATGTAACTTGCATGATTATTTGAGTATACAGTCCTTCAATTTATGTTACAATCCCTGGTTCTTGCTCTTTTCCACCATTCCATATGTCAGATATTGGTCCAGAGCTTCTCCAGGAATGCAGAGAACAGGAGGCTCCTACTTCCCCTGGAAGCTTCCTGAAGTACATGCTTGGCTACATTTTCTGTTTTATTCCATTCACCTTAGCTCTTCAATCTATTTTGTCATCCAGAGATTTGTTGAAATCTAACATCCACTGATAATCCCTGTCCCCTACTGTTTCTGTCTAAAGCTTTGTTCTCATTCCTAACTGTACTTGTTGACACTCATTTCATTGGGATATTGGGTTCAAAGGCATGGGCTCCATCTGCTCTCTTCAACAGGAATTTTTTTTTTTGATGGCTGGCTGGTATGGGGAACTGAACGCATGACCTTGGTGTTATAAGGCCGTGCTCTGACCAATTGAGGTAACCGGCCAGCCCTTCAACAGGAAGTTTTGAGAGACCAAGCTGATGTTACAACATAGAAGCAAGTGGTTGCAACACTTTTTGTTGTTGTTTTTTCTGGTTTTGTTTTTTTTTGTGTGTGTGTGGTGATAACACTTGTGAATTCTGGGCTTCTGCTCTTGGTATTACGGTGGGCAAGAGCTGACAACTGACCCTGGGAAGTGCCTGCATTTGATTGAAGGTGGTGATGGAGGAGAAGAGTCAGAGTAGGAGACCAGTGCAAGAGTGAGGAGAGTGTGGTATACTACCAAAGCCTGAAAGAAGAAGTTTTTTTTTTGTCTTTTTTTGAGACCGGCCACACCACGCTCCGCCAGTGAGTGCACCGGCCATCCCTATATAGGATCCGAACCCGCGACAGGAGTGCCGCTGCGCTCCCAGCACCGCACTCTCCCAAGTGCGCCACGGGGTCGGCCCTAGAAGAAGTTTTTGAGAAGGAGAAAAAGGCCGATGTCATGTAGAATAAGGAGTAGACATTGTTTATCCTACTCACATGTGTTTTCCACAATGGCCCATTAATCATTTTATGGAAGAAGCTATCATCTCAGAAGGTGATAGGATCTCAGTTTCTTTGAGCAATAAATCTTCATACATTTGCCATTTTATGGATTTGCTAAGCTCTTATTTATATTTTTAGCCTCTATTCCCTTATGAAATAACTAGCACTATGTGTTCATAACCTGTTTCCTTAAACATTACAACAAAATCTCAGGTTTCTGTGCCAAAAAATAGCTCATACCCTGTTTAACTGCAAGTGACTGAAAACTAAAAATAAGATTAAGCAAGATAGAAGTGTGTTTTCCTTATGTGAAAGAAGTCTGGAGGTCAACATTCCAGCAGCTTCACAGTGTCAAGGATTCAGCTTTCTTCTGTCTTGCTCTTTCACCATCCTGATTGTATGGCTTCCCTCTCTAGTATAAGATGGCTTCTGGAATTCCAGCCATCACATCCATATTTCAGTAAGCATGAAGGAGAAAGTACCCTTTCCTGTAAGGACACTTCCTAAAAAAATGCACTATTTCTGCTTATATCCCATTGGCCAGAACTCAATCACATGTCCTCACCTAGCTGCCTGCGAAGCTGGGAAATGTCCCTTCTAGATGGCCATGTGCTTGGGTAACCATTGGGGTTCTTATTACAAAGGAAGAAAAGGAGAATGGATATTAGGGGACAACCAGCAGTCTCTAAGAACTTCCAAAGGCCTGAAGATGCCTGTTAAAAATTGACAGGAGATCTAAGATGTGATAAAGAAGAAAAGTTGGGAGAAGATAGGGGTGGACAGTATATGAGACTGGTTGTGGTTGCTGAGGGTCTTCACTAGTGGTAGCAAGAGCTGATTCATTGAAAGGCAGAAAAGAAAGGAGGACTGTTTTGCAGGTTTGAATGTAGGAAAGAGGGTGCTGGGTACAGGCACAAGCTTTCCTCAGTGGTGGAGCCCAGGAGAGCACAGGCCTTGAGGGTCTTTTGGTGTGTGATACATAAATGTTTGGGGAGAAAAGGGATAAACATGCAGAAAACTCCCTGCATCCCAGTAGCTCCCAGTACGTTCAGGCCCACTTTTTTAAAAAGTAGGGGAAAAATCAGGCACACTGCTCCATTTTCCTCATTGTCTAATCTGGATCTTTTTCTTTTCTTTTTTTTTTTTTTTTTGGGTGGCTGGCGGGTACAGGGACCAAATCTTGGACCTTGGTGTTATCAGAACTGTGCTCTAACCAAGCTAACTGGTCAGCCTTAATTTGTATCTTTTGATCTCTCTGTAAGACAGAGCAGTAATTGTTATCTAAAATGATAATCTCTCTCTCTTTTTTTTTGGTGGCTGGCCTGTACGAGGATCCAAATCCTTGACCTTGTTGTTATAACACCACGCTCTAACCAACTGACCAACTGAGCTAACCAGCCAGACCTAAAATGATAGTCTTGAATTCTTACAAAATTGTGTGCAAGTGACCTGTTAAAGATAGCCAGAAATGGTGCTGCTTTAACAAGATGATTTTGGATACAAGTTATTGCAAGTGGGCCCCCTTCCTGCCATTGCAGCAGAAATACATGTTTTCTAGATCAAACAGTAACTTGCTGGAGGTGGTACAGGTACCAGCAGGTCTGGGATTCAAACCCAGGCATCCTGCTCTCTGATGGGCCTAATGAGGACACCATGGTTAGGTTCCTGTCAGCTCTATGGGGCAATTCTCTATGGAGAAATGAATCAGTTATTAATAAATGTAGTTTAGTAGACAGTGTTCACAATAAGAGGTTTTTAGAAAAATAATGAAAGGAAATGGTTGAGAGATAGGTCTAGACCAGCCCTGTTATGTTACATGTGGAAACTGAGGCTCAAGGAGACTGGCAGGCTGGCCAGAGTTCTGATTGCCTCTGGCCAATTTTTCCCACAGGCTTAACTCTGAAGGCATAAATCATAAATTTTCTTTATTCTCTTCAACTGTAGGTTTATAGTATCCCATCCTGCCTTGAGTGTGAGGGTAGTTCGTAAGTGCCCAGAGACTCCTCTTCATTGCTGGTCTTTTGGCTAGTTTGAATAGAATCTCCCCCTACAGTGCCATCTGTGCTGTGTTTGGGTTGATGTCTGTACTGTACTTTTGGGAGAGCAAGAGCTGTGTGAGTTTTGTTTTCTCACAGGGACATCAGCCAAACACCCAGTTTTCTCTTGAACAGTTGCCATTTCTATCTCGTATCTGTTCCACAGAATTCTCTGTACAGAGAATTTTCAGCTTGTACTTAATGGTCTGTTCAAAATGTGCCACCGAGGAGTAGCTATTTTGAATACTTTCGACCAAGAACCATTTCTTCCAGAGATATCAGCCTCTCCTAGGAACTTTTAAAAACATTTTGTAGAGATTATTGGGAGTTAAATGTGAGGAATGACCCAGGAAACACTCTCCAACAGAGTCAGAGAAGTGCTCCTTCCTAGGGACTTTTCGTTGGACAAATGACATCTTATCTTTCTGGAGGGCCTCGCTTGAGTCCTGGGAGCAGTGGTTAGAGAGACATCTTTCTTGTTTCCTAGATCTCGGGGAAGAATTATCTCGATTATCGGGTTTGTTGTTTTGACACATGACTTATATTTCTCATTGGTCTTATGATATCCAAAACACTAGAATGAGCCACCATTTGACAGTTGAAAAAACAGACTTTTAAGTGTTCAGAGGATCAAAAAGGGAATATGGTCTGAGCATTCTTCAGGGCCCGTCCTTTTCAGGGAGATTTGGCTCAGGATATCTAGCCTCCATCAGACCATTAAGCTCTTTTAGCTTTGATGAGTTCAGTGTTAGGTAATGTGGTTGCCAAAGATGACCTTGAGGGGACTGGTTCTTCTGGTTGCTTTGAGGACTCTCATACTGCTTCATGTATTCATCTGTGTGTGACTTTAGGGCATGCTTATCATTTAGCACTTGCTGGGCAGGGGCTGAGGAAAGGGCTTGGCAGGGGCGGTGACATTTGAGCTGGAGGAGCGGGAATGTGCCTGGAAGGATGGACAGAGAATGAATTGGGGGTGCTGAAGGGAGTCTGGTGAGAAGCCTTGAAGGCCATGCCAGAGAGTTTAGGTGGAAGCCAGTAAAGGTGTCAACACAGAGGAGTGAGATGCTTAGATATTTTCTGCTTTTTTTAAATTATGGAAGCATTACTTATTTTGTGGAAAACATGGAGGTGAAGGCAAAGTATTAAACATTTTTAGTTGCCTTTAATTTCATTACCCAAAATATAAATACAGTTAACATTTTCATGTATGTTCTGCTAATCTCTTTTCCTATGGTTTTAAAATGACTGCTTGGTATTCCCTCCTATATTTATTAAATAGATAAATAAGGCAGAATTTTCTTGGACATTTCTCTTAGTATTTTTATAGTTTGATTTTGAATTTGAAATCTTTTTTTTTTTGGAATTTCTGCATGATGGAATGCTGGCCAGCTATTTATTTATTTATTTATTTATTCATTCATTCATTCATTTGTTTATTCATTCATTCATTCATTATTTATTTATTTATATTTTTAAATTTTATTTTGTCGATATACATTGTGGCTGATTATTGTTGCCCATCACCAAAACCTCCCCTCTGTTTGCTTGTCGTATCTACTTCAAGGAATTGTGGTTGTTATATCTTCTTCCTGCCCCTCCCCCCCGGTTTTGTGTGTGTGTGTGTGTGTGTGTGTGTGTGTGTGTGTGTGTGTGTGAATTTATTTATTTATTTTTAGTTCCCACCAATAAGTGAGAACATGTGGTATTTCTCTTTCTGTGCCTGACTTGTTTCACTTAATATAATTCTCTCAAGGTCCATTCATGTTGTTGCAAATGGCAGTATTTCATTCATTTTTATAGCTGAGTAGTATTCCATTGTGTAGATGTACCACATTTTCCGTATCCACTCATCTGATGATGGACATTTGGGCTGGTTCCAAAAAAATATGGAACGCTTCACGAATTTGCTTGTCATCCTTGCGCAGGGGCCATGCTAATCTTCTCTGTATCGTTCCAATTTTAGTATATGTGCTGCCGAAGCGAGCACTTGACTTTGAAATCTTTAATCCAACTGATATTTAATGAATGGTGTGAAGTAGATATCTAAACTGTGGTATTGTTCTTGAAGGATTTTTAAAAAATATTCATTTTTTGTTTTGTCAGCTGGCTGGGATAAATTATCCATTTTTTAAAAGTCATGCCACTGTGATAGCCAAGGGAGCATTTGGAACAGGTTGTGGCTTTGTGTTGGTCGCCTGCTTAGCAGAGCTGTGATGTTATTACAAGGCCTGACCATGCAGTGACTAGGTGTCCACCTGTATCCATTTCTAGAAGGGGGCTCGCTGGATTTTCAGAAATATTGGCTCCTGTTTTACAGGGGTGAGCAAACAAGACTGAAGTTCAGTAGCTTGGCAAGTTAAAATTTGAACCCAGATGGGCTGAATCTGAGTTGCTTGCTCTTTGCCTTAGCCATTCTGTGTCCCTGGTCTCCTGGTGTTCCCAGTCATTTTTCTTCCACGGTTAGGGGCCAAAGAGCTTCTAAGCCAGGGAGGATCTGTGAGATTCTCAGGGTCAGCCAACAGGGCTATGGGGAATTGGGGCAGGCCTGGTCTCACTCTGGCACCCAGTCATGGAAAGAGGAGGTGGTGACAGTGGGCACTGAGTTCCTTGGAGCCTGCACAGTGGAAGCAAGGGCATCCTAGAGCAAGCAGTAGGAGGCTTGCGTGGCACAGAGCCCTTATGCCCCCAGGCCCAGCTCATCCCTGGCATCCTCTGTGGAACCCGCCTCACTTCCCCATCGCATTTCCTCATCTTCCTCCAATCTTCAGGCTTGTATGGAAATTGACTGTCCAAATCCTTATTAGGTGCAATCTCCTGCTGACTCCTCAGGAGTTGGTCTCTGGAATTAGGCTCCATGTCTTAGATTACCGTAGTTCCCATGTGATTCAGTAAAGGCATGTTGATTCATAATGGAGTTTCTGACAAGGTGGCAACACCAACTGTCGCAGGGAGAACAAAGTAGGCAGAGCTCATAGGCTCAGCTCTCCTGCCAACTTGGTCATGAACTCCTGGTTGCTGGTCAGACTTGGCTGTTTGAGCACATATGGTTGTCAGGAGGTTGAGTTAGTGCTAAATCAGCTGTAAAGATTAGCAACTGCCTGAGCAGTGAGAACCAGGCCTCTGGTTTCAGGATGAATTTGTTGTGCAGCAATAGAAAAAAAAATATATTGGCACGTCAGTGTTTATTTTTTGTATTGAAGTACCACATTAACATATGCTGTGTTTAATATCAATCCCAATATTTTATTTAAAAGTGTTTAGGACTTATGAAATTAAAAAGACAGGAAAACTAAGGGGTTCAAATGCACTGTCTGGCCACGGCAAGGGCTACTGCGAGGCCTGGAATCCTCAAAGCGCCAATTGTCTAGCTCTTAATCCTGTTCGTGACGCCAACTGTAAAGCTAGGTGACCATGCTAGTTGTCGCAGCTCTTTTCCCTGCCAGTAATCCTGCACCGACTGGGCTGATGGTTGAGCTAGGGCTGGGTTTGGAGCTCCCAGACCCCTCAAGCCCATTCACAGACTGGGTCACAAACCCTTCACATGCCAGGCTGGGTCACCAGACCCCTCCACGCCAGGCTGGGTCACCAGATCCCTTCATGCAGGTCTATAAGCTAGGTAACTGGCCACATGGTCCTTGGAGGCCGCAGGTCTGGAAAAACATGGCTGCGCAGGGCAGGCACCCAATGCAGTAAAACACCAGCCAAAGTGGTGCCGCCTTGCAGGTGCACTTACTCCACCCACACAATGTTTACTGAATTACGCTGAACCGGCTCCAAGGCAAGGGGAGCCTGACCAAATTGTTCCATTTTCCCAACTTGGACAAATTTGGACACACTGCAGAATACCACGTAAAAACCTAAATTCATAAAAATATAAATGTTAAACATAAATTATTCTTCCTGTTTAGGTTAGTAGATAAATGAAATCTAAATTTTATTCAAAATTAAAATTTCTAAAATACACTAAATTAACTACATTTATTAAATTCAAAGTTAAAACTAAGATTTGAAATTCATTATCTTTAAAAATATGCATCAATTGATTTAAGCATATTTTTGTTCAAGTTTTTTTCCTGTGCTGAAAAACTCTAGGAGTAAGAGAATGATGAGACCACTGAATCACAACTTTTTTCCTCTTTCATCTCTTAAGAATCTCATACGTTGTCTGATAACTTTGAGGACATTTTTTCTTTTGGGGGGGTGGCAGAGACTACAGCCTTTTAATTGCTAGTGTGCTATGTTTTTTGTCTCAAATACAGCATTTCCTATTTGTCTTGGTGTTCTTTAGTTTCATCATTGGTTTGGAAAATCTTTGAACTAGAGTAAGAATTAGTCTTCAGGCAAAAGCTTTGCTTTATTGATGAATTTTCTTCATCTTCCTGAAGATTATGGAGGGAAAGAAGAAGGCTTCTAAATGATGATAGCTGGTGTGGGTAAGTCTCAAAATGTAAACAGGGTAATGGGAGAAGAAAGCCATTTAGAATGTGTTTGTACCACTTAGGTGCTGTGTATGTTTTAGGTTCTCATCTGTGAAAGGTCAATAACAATACTGTCTCCTTTGCCCCACATTAATAGCCAGCATTTTTGTGGTGATTTAGTTTATAACATTTTTCTGCATTGCCTTATCCACAGGAATAATACACTTTAAACTGTTTGCCATCACCAGCTTGCATGTATCTATCACTTGGAAACAAAAGTTTTACTGAGCGATACTTACTATTTGTGATACATTTAGAAATCTTCTGTTTGATGCTGTCTTATTCTACTTTTTTATGTAAACTTTTTATTAAAGTGTAACATACATGCAGAAATGTGTACATATAATTTTAGTGACTTTTCATAAAGTAAACACATCCCTGCAGCCAGCACCCAGATAAATAAAATGTTAGCACACCCAGGATGGCTCATCACTCATTTTTTGGCAGCTGGCCTGCATGGGGATCTGAACTCTTGACCTTGGTGTTATCAACACCACACTCTGATTGAGCTAACCAGCCAGCCCACATGATGTGTTCTAATCACTGTCCCTTCTCAGGGGTAGCCACTAGCCTGACTTCTGGCACTATATTTAATTTTTGCTAGTTGTGACCCACTGAATTGTTTTAAGACCCAGTAGGTCTCAACTCATAGTTTGAAAAACATGGCCTTATTTTATCTTCCCAATAACCCTTGATATAGGAGTTGTTTCTACTTTATGGGTAAAAAAGCTGAGGCCAGAGGCGACTTGATTTCTCGCAGGGTCACACAGTTGTATTGTTTCCCCTTTTCCCTGTGCATTTGAGCTCCTCTTCCCCCTGAGATGAGGAGTGGCTTGCTTTGGAAAGTCAGCTGTATCCTTTTTTATGTCTGGTTTATCACTCCCTCTTAATGTGTTTACAAGATTGATAGTCATTATTAATGTAGCTTTAGTGAATTCCTGGTATTACCATTCTTAAGTACCAAGAATGTTTTTGGTTTGTGTTTTTGTGAATATGAGTCAAATACATTTTCTCATTGCTTTGTGGGGTGTGTGGCTTGGAAGCTTTCATGGCATTCATTCTCTGGCCTCCCCCAACAGAATGAAACTACAGGGCTTAGATGGCATGCAGGTGTGACCAAAAAATGCAGGCTGTGCACAGCTCCCTACCCTTGCTGTGCAGCAAAGCACTGTGCTAACCTGCAGTTCCTTCCCTGCCTGTGGAGAGATTTCTTCCCACCCAGGTCTCCCTCAGTCTTCAGAATACCTACCTGGAGGGCCTACATGCTGAGCTGTCATCCCAAGCTTTTCTGGTTGAGAGATCATTGCTCCCAGCCAGCCTCTCTGGGAGTAGAGACTCTGGGAGCAGCTGGGGCATAGTGGCAGTCCATGCGCAGAAATTCTTGCCTGGGGGTGCTCTTCATATGTGAAATGTTCGCTGGCTCTGCTAATCCTTAACTGTGGCTTTGTTCTAAAGAGCCTTGGCCTTCTGGGTTCTCCACCCTTGGTAGAGCTCTCTGGGAAAGCAGTAGCTTGGAAACACTCTCAAGGCAGGCATATGCCAGGAAATGTTGTAGGCCATGGGGATATAGCAGTGAGTAAACAAAGTCTCTTCCACCATTGTGTTTATGTTCTGGTGGGGAAGACAGACAAATGTGTAATAATTTCAGGTGCTAGTTATGTTATAAAGGAGAGTAAAGCAGTCATTTCTTAATATGAGGGTAGCATTTTGAAGCGCTAGCATCTGAAGGGGCCTTCTGGTATGTAGTCCAGTTGGCTTAGAGGACAGATGTGTTCCAACTCGGCCTAGAACATTTCCCATTATTCAAGGGAAACAAGTGGAAATGTGTACAGACCTATATGTTCTGTAGGGCAGGGTTGAAATATTTAGGACTCTAAAAGTTTTCACTCTGCCCACTTATTATCCCTGGCAGTACATTAACTGCTGTTGGGGAATACAGCTCATTACCACCCTGGATTTTATGGTTGCCCCTGGGGCCACCCCAACCCCAAATCATTTTAACCTTCGGGAAGGACTGAAATGCAGTGCTTTTAGTCTTTAGTTGCATTATATAACTGTAGCTCTATGGCTGTCTTTCCCACACAGATGCTGGCAAGCAAATATATGAGGCCTTGTAGGTAAAGGTTGATGTATTTGATTCATTTATAAAAGTACTCATTGAGCTTCTAACAGATTCAAGGCAAGGAATTCTCAAGGTAAACAGATGAACAGGGCAGTCTCTACTTTTGATGATCTTGAACTCTAAATTAAATTATGGAAATTGCCCTCTGAATGTAAATATAAAGCATAACAAATTATATGCGGGAGGTACACAAAACATTCTGTGGGAACTTTATCAGAAGAAAGATAAAGTTGGGGAGAAGGATGGTGTAATAGTTTCCTGGGGCTGCTGTAATAAGTCACTACAGACTTTGGTGGCTTAAAACAGCAGAAATTTATTCTCTTACAGTTTTGGATGCCAGAAGTATGAAATCAAGGTGTTGGCAAGGCCATACTTCCTTCAGAGGCTCTAGGGGAGAATCTGTGGCTTGCCCCTTCCAGCCATTGGTGGCATTCCTTGGCTGTGGCCACATTTGTCTCTGCTCTGCCTTCACACTGCTCTCTCTCTGTCTATCACCTGCCTCTCTCTTAAAAAGATACATGTGATTGCATTTAGGGCCCACCTGGATAATCTAGGATAAACTCCTCTCAAGACTCTCAACCAGGGGCTGGCCGGTTAGCCCAGTTGGTTAGAGCATGGTGTTGATAACAAACACCAAGGTCCAGGGTTTGATTCCTGTACTAGTCAGCTGCCAAGAAAAAATAAAAATAAAAACTCAATCATGTCTTTTGCCAATCAATATAAGGTATATTTACTCTTTTTCCGTATAAGGTAACGTTTACAGTTTCCAGGGATTAGGAAGAGAATTTCTTTTCTTTTTTTAGGGGGAGGCATTTTTTCCCTGCCTACCCATAGACTGGAATCAGGGAAGATTTTCCTTAATGGTCTTTAAGATTGGGCTTGAAGGATGAACAGGGAGGAGAAAAGACTGGAAGCAAAGAGGGAGAAGAGGGAAGAGTGACATGTAATTAGGAATAAGGAGTAGTTGCTCTTGGCTGGAGCAGGTGGTATGGGGAAATGGATTGTGGAGGACCTTTAGTGGGAGCAGTTTGTCTTTAATTCACTAGGCAAAAATGAATGGAGGAGGGATGTAATTGGAGCTGTGCTTTATGAAGATTAATATGGTAGCATGTGGAGAATAAATTAAAGAAGGGAGGAATTAGCAGAGAAACCAGTTATGTGGTCAGTGTAGTAGAGAAGGGTTGACATGCAGACTTCAGCAGGGTCTTAGCAGTGAGAATAAGGAAAGACGTAGGATCACACAGTGTGATAACTGATGGAGTGTGGGAGGTGGGGATGTGAAGACAATGATGAGGGTCAGTATTTCCATGGAGCACACCCCAGATAGATTAGGGTTGTTTTAGTCCGTTTTGTGTTGCTATAACAGAAATACCTGAGAGTGGGTAATTTATAAGGAAAAGAGGTTTATTTGGCTTACGATTCTGGGACAGCTGCATCTGGCATGGGCCTCAGACTGCTTCTACTCATGGCAGAAAGTGGCAGGCAGCCGGCGGGTACAAGCAGATCACATGGTGAGAGGAAGCAAGAGAGAGAGAGAGAAGATGCCAGGGTCTTTTTAAGCAATGAGCTCTCATGGGAACTAATCGAGCAAGAACTCACTCATTAATCTCCCATCCACCAGGGAGAGCATTAACCCATTCATTTGGATCTGCCCCCATGACTCAATAAGTTTCCAACACTGACACATTGGAGATCAAATTTCCACATGAGTTTTGGAGAGGACAGCACATCCAAACTCCATCAAGGGTCTTGAAGGAAAGCAGGAGGATGTGCTATTGTGGGTGAGAAAGGAGGTGACCTATTTTCGGACCTATTGAGTTTGAAGAGCTGGTTAGACACTGAAGTATTTTGTTGGCAGGTTGACATGTTTCACTGGGGCTTGGGGGAGAGGACATAACAAATGTTAGGCAAGAGGGGTCCATGGAAGGTAGGCTTGTGGCTGGGTCAGCTCACTAAGGGTGCAGTGTAGGAATACAACCTTGAGGAATACCGCCATTTAGGAAGTGTGGGGAGGAAGAACAGAGAAGCTGTGATTTGTTATAAATGCAGGAAGCCACTCAAACTGATTAAAAGGAAAAGAGGAGAGACCACACACCCTGTAGTGCCGGTGCGTGACCCAGCGGGTAGGCCTCACCGCCACTACCCGACTCCATCCCCAGCCTGGCCCAGTGTGCACGGAGCAGGGAGATGTCCAGCAGGGGAGGTGGAAGTCCGCAGAGACCACACGCCGTGTGGTGCTGGCGTGCAACCAAGCAAGTAGGCCTCACCGCTGCCACCTGACTCCATCCCTGGCCTGGCCCAGTGCGTGCAGAGCAGGGAGACGTCCAGCAGGGGAGGTGGAAGCTCCACAGAGACCACATGCCCTGCAGTGCCAGTGCGCAACCCAGCAGGTAAGCCTCATTGTCGCCACCTGACTCCATCCCAGCCTGGCCGACTGCATGCTGACCAGAGAGGCGGCTCCCTGGAGAGGCCCAAGACCCAAGGCAACCACACACACAAGGCACTAGTGGCCAGCTGAGCAGACACTGATGTAGCCATACCAAATAGGCAACCACAGCAACATCCTAGCCAGACAGTACTGTCAAACCAGTGCACTATGAAACCCTCTGTCACAATGACTAAACATCAAAGGAAAGATACCAGAAATATGAAAAATCAAGAAATTACACCACCAAAGGGTAATAACCCTCAAGCTCTAGATCCTATAGAACAAGAAGCCCTTGGAATGTCTGACAAGGAATTTCAAGTGATAATTCTAAGGAAACTGAATAAGATACAAGAAAACTCAGCTAGATAACATGATGAAATGAGGAAAAGTATACAGGACCTGAAAGAAGAAATGTACAAGGAAATAAATGCCCTGACAAAAAATGTAGCAGAACTTGCCGAACTGAAGAAGTTATTCAGCGAAATAAAAAACACAACCGAGAGTTTAACCAGCAGGCATGTGTAAGTTGAAGAGAGAAACTCTGAACTTGAAGATGGGCTGTTTGAAATAACACAAGCAGAGAAAAAAAAAAGAAAAAAGAATCAAAGACATTGAAGAAAATCTGAGAGGGATATCAGACAACCTTAAGTGCTCAAATATCCGAGTCATGGTATTTCAGAAGGGGAGGAAAAAGGGGATTGCATTGAAAACATATTCAACAAAATAGTGGCAGAAAATTTCCCAGTTGTTGGAAAAGACACAGATCTTCAGATTCAGGAAGCCCAAAGATCCACAAACGTATTCAACCAAAAAGGTCTTCTCCAAGACATGTTATAGTCAAATTGGCAAAACTCAAAGACAAAGAGAGAATCTTAAAAGCTGCAAGAGAGAAGCATCAAATCACTTATAAGGGATACCCAATCAGACAGACATCCGACTTTTCATCACAAACCCTAAAAGCCAGAAAGGAATGGGATAATATATTCAAACTACTAAAAGACAGAGTTTGCCAGCCAAGAATACTCTACCCTGCAAAGCTATCCTTCCGAAATGAAGGGCAAGTAGTATATTTCTCAGACAAACAAAAACTGCGGGAGTTCACTACCACACGACCACCCTTACAAGAAATTCTCAAGGGAGTACTGGGTTTGGTACCTGCAAAACAACTACCACTGCCATAAAAACCCAAGAAAAATCAAAACCCACTAGTATAATAAAAATGGCATCCATGAAGAGAAAACAAACAAAAAGGCTATCAACAACCCAAGGAACCAACAAATACAGAAAACAATAAATCAGAAAGAAAGGAACAAAAGACACCTAAGACATCCAAACAAAATCAATAAAGTGCTAGGATTAAATCAACACTTTTCAATAACAACTCTTAATGTAAAAGGCTTAAATTCTCCAATCAAAAGACACAGACTGGCTGACTGGATTAAAAAGGAGGACCCAACTATATACTGCCTTCAAGAGATCCACCTCACCCAAAAAGACTCACATAGACTAAGAGTGAAAGGATGGAAAAAGATTTACCATGCAAACAGAAGTGAAAAATGAACTGGAGTAGGTATTCTTATATCTGATAAAATAGACTTTAAAATAAAACCATAAAAAGAGATATTGAGGGCCACTACATAATGATAAAAGGATTGATCCATCAAGAAGACATAACAATCATAAATATATACATACCTAAAGTCAGAGCAGCCAGATTTATAAAACAAACTCTATTAGACCTAAAGAAAAAAATAGACACTAATACCATAATAGCAGGCGATCTGAACACCCCACTGTCAATATTGGACAGATCATCTAGGCAAAGAATCAGCCGAGAAACACAAGATCTAAACAATACTCTAGACCAATTGGACATGGCAGATATTTACAGAACATTCCATCCAACAACCTCAGAATATTCATTCTTCTCATCAGCACATGGATCATTCTTCAGGATAGATCACATATTAGGTCACAAATCAAGTCTCAACAAATTCAAAAAAATTGGAATTATCCCATGTATTTTCTCAGACCACAATGGATTAAAACTAGAAATCAATAACAAACAAAATTCTGGAAACTATACAAACACATGGAAATTAAACAGCATTCTACTTAATGACATATGGGTCCAAGAAGAAATCAAGCAGGAAATCAAAAAATTAATTGAAACTAATGAAAATAATGATACATCATACCAAAACCTGTGGGATACTGCAAAAGCAGTATTGAGGGGGAAATTTATTGCATTAAATGCTCACCTCAGAAGAATGGAAAGATGACAAGTGAACAACCTAACACTTCCTTCACCTTACAGAACTAGAAAAACAGGAACAATCCAAACCTAAAGTTAGCAGACGGAAAGAAATCATTAAGATCAGTGCAGAGCTGAATGAAATTGAAACCAAAAAAGCAATACAAAAGATCAATGAATCAAAAAGTTGGTTTTTTGAAAAGATAAATAAAATTGACAAACCATTAGCATGGCTAACAAAGAAAAGAAGAGAGAAGACTCAAACAACAAAAATTAGAAATGAAAAAGGTGATATTACAACTGATTCATCTGAAATACAAGGAATCATTCGAGACTACTATAAACAACTATATGCCAACAAGTCTGAAAATCTGGAGGAAATGGATAAATTTCTGGACACACACAAGCTCCCAAAACTGAGCCATGAAGACGTAGAAAATCTGAACAGACCAATAACAATAAAGGAGATTGAAGCTGTTATCAGAAAGCTCCCAACAAAGAAAAGCCCAGGACCAGATGGATTCACAGCAGAATTTTACCAAACATTGAAAGAGGAATTGACACCGATTCTTTACAAACTATTCCAAAGATTGAAACAGAGGCAAATCTCCCAAACTCATTCTATGAAGCAAACATCATCCTGATACCAAAACCAGGTAAAAATATAACCAAAAAAGAAAACTACAGGCCGATATCCTTGATGAATATACATGCAAAAATCCTCACTAAAATACTAGCAAACAGAATACAGCAACACATACATAAAATTATTCACCGCGATCAAGTGGGATTCATCCCAGGGATGATAAAATTCAACACTCATTCATGACAAAGACCCTCTATAAGTTAGGTATAGACGGAAAGTATCTCAACATAATTAAAGCCATATATGATAAACCCACTGCCAATATCATCCTGAATGGGGAAAAGCTGAAAGCTTTTCCTTTAAGAATAGGAACTAGACAAGGATGCCCACTCTCACCACTCCTATTCAACATAGTGTTGGAAGTACTAGCTAGAGCAATGAGAGAAGAGAACGAAATAAAGGGCATCCAGATTGGAAAAGATGAAGTCAAACTATCCCTGTTTGCAGATGACATGACCCTATATATCAAACAGCCTAAAGCCTCTGCAAAAAAACTCTTGGAGTTTATAAATGATTTCAGCAAAGTAGCAGGGTACAAAATCAATGCACAAACATCAGTAGCATTTCTATTCTCCAATAGTGAACATGCAGAAAGAAGAATCGAGAAAGCTTGCCCATTTACAATAGCCACCAAAAAAATAAAATACTTAGGAATTGAGTTAACCAAGGATGTGAGAAATCTTTATCATGAGAACTACAAACCACTGCTGAGAGAAATTAGAGGATACAAGAAGATGGAACGATATCCCATGCTCTTGGATTGGAAGAATCAACATAGTGAAAATATCCATACTACCCAGAGCGATATACAAATTCAATACAATCCCCATCAAAATTCCAATGACATTTTTCTCAGAAATGGAAAAAACTACCCAGACATTTATATAAAATAACAAAAGACCACGCATAGCCAAAGCAATGCTGAGCAAAAAAAATAAAGCTGGAGGCATAACACTACCTGACTTTAAACTATACTTCAAAGCTACAATAACCAAAACAGCATGATACTGGCATGAAAACAGACACACTGATTAATGGAATAGAATAGAGAATCCAGAAATCAACCCACACACCTACAGCCATCTGATCTTTCCCAAAGTCACCAAGCCTATACACTGGGGAAGAGCCTGCCTCTTCAGCAAATGGTGCTGGGAGAACTGGATACGATATGCAGGAGAAGGAAACTAGACCCATACCTCTCACCATATACTAAAATCAACTCAAAATGGATTAAAGAATTAAATATACACCCTGAAACAATAAAACTTCTTAAAGAAAACATAGGAGAAACACTTCAGGAAGTATGACTGGGCACAGACTTCATGAATACAACCCCAAGAGCACAGGCAACCAAAGGCAAAATAAGTAAATGGAATTATATCAAACTAAAAAGCTTCTGCACAGCAAAAGAAACAATTTACGGAATTAAAAGACAACCAACAGAGTGGGATAAAATATTTGCAAAATATACATCTGACAAAGGATTAATATCCAGAATATACAAGGAACTGAAACAACTTTAAAAGGAAAAAACAAACATCCCAATTAAAAAATGGGCAAAAGAGCTAAATAGGCATTTCTGAAAGGAAGATATACGAATGGCCAACTGAAGTACGAAAAAATGCTCAACAACACTCAGCATTCGGGAAATACAAATCAAAACCACACTGAGATACCGTCTCACCTCGGTTAGGATGGCTAATATCCAAAAGACTGAACTATAAATGGTGCCGAGGTTGCGGAGAAAAAGGGACTCTCATATATTGTTGGTGGGACTGCAAAATGGTGCAGCCTCTGTGGAAAATGATATGGAGGTCTCTCAAACAATTGCAGAAAGATCTACCATATGACCCAGCTATCCCACTGCTGGGAATATACCCAGAGGAATGGAAATCATCAAGTCGAAGGTATACCTGTTCCCCAATGTTCTTCGCAGCACTCTTTACAATAGCTAAGAGTTGGAACCAGCCTAAATGTCCATCATCAGATGAGTGGATACGGAAAATGTGCTATATCTACACAGTGGAATACTGCTCTGCTATAAAAAAGAATGAAATACTGCCATTTGCAACAACATGGATGGACCTAGCGAGAATTATATTAAGTGAAAGAAGTCAGGCACAGAAAGAGAAATATTACATGTTCTCACTTATTTGTGGGAGCTAAAAATAAATAAATACACAAAAAACCGGGGGGCAGGGGGCGGGGAAGAAGATATAACAATTACAATTCCTTGAAGTTGAAACGACAAGCAAACAGAAAGGACATTGTTGGGAGGGAGGTTTTGGTAATTGGCCACAATAATCAACCGCATTGTGTATTGACAAAATCAAATAAAATTTGGAAGAAAAAAAAAATCTTGGTCATAGGGCTGGCCGGTTAGCTTGATGGTTAGAGTGGGATCTTGTAACACCAAGGTCAAGGGTTTGGTTCCCCGCACCGGCCAGATGTCAAAAGAAAAAATAAAAATCTTGGTTATAGTTGTAAGAGTTGTTGATGGTATTATTTTGGGAAATAAAGCCAAACCTTATTGAGGGCACACTTGGGCTAAAAGGTGGTGGCCATATTACAGTAACAACTGGTCATTAAAAAAATATACAAATAAAAGGAAAAGAACTCATTAGCTCATTTAATTTAAAAGACTAAGGGAATTCTAGCAATCAGGCCTGGTTTAATCCAAGGGCTCAAATGTCACAAAGCTTTGGTCCCTGTCTCTTGGCTCTCCTTCATGTTGGCTTCATTTTTAGGCTTTAAATGGTAGCAAGGCATCTCCCAGGGGATGAAAGTTCCATGGAAAAGGTCATGCCTTGCTCCAAAAGAAGTATAGGAAATTGCTGTGATTGGGTCTTGTGTTCACCTCTGTCCTGGTCATTGTGGGCAAGGGTGCTCGGCGCTCTGACTAATCAGGTCTAAATGATGTGCCTATACCTGGAGTAGAAAAACCTGAGATTTTTCTAGGCAACCAACCAAAATAGGAGGTTTGAATCCAAGTATTCAAGCCATCTCTCTTCTACATATGGCAGTTGAATGGTCTCAGAATTTGTACCATTTTTCCCCCTGAACATCAGAAAATATTCCTCATTTCCTGGATATAGGTTGTCCACTAAACATGACAATGTCTCTTACATAACAAGCTTCTCTAACAAGTTCACATTTCTTCTTAATCTCTTAACCTCAGGCTCCTTTTCACATTCTTTAATATGTAAGTCATGAAGTTTTTGAAGTACGAATCTTATACCCCTCTCCCCTCCCCAGAGGTTGAGTGGTGGAGCTAAAAGCCCCAACCCTCTAATCCTGCCTTGGTCTTCCTGGTGACCAGCCCCCATCCCGAAGCTACCTAGAGACTGCCAGCCATCAGTCAGCTCATTAGCATACATTTATTACTTTGGAAAGTCTAAGGATTTTAGGAGTTATATGCCAGGAAACAGGGAGGAAGACCAAGTAGATATTTCACAATATCAGAGTCTTATTCTAATAAAGAAAAAATTGGGAAAAAAATTACTCCTCCTCCAGTAAGGCTGAAGACTCATTTTCCCTTAAATTCTAAATAGAAATGCCTGACTAGGAAATTGATAATAGGATTACCTATCAGAACCCAGAAGGGGCTTCTAATTTTTGGTGTCTTTGTTCTAACTCTGGAGGACAATAGGAAAACAAGCAATATCATCAGAACAGAACCAACCAGAAACCCACCTCTGGTAGTCTCTTTCCTGAATTAAATGATGTGTTGTGGGCTGGCCTATGGCTTACTTGGGAGAGCATGGTGCTGACAACACCAAGGCCAAGGGTTTGGATCCCTATATAGGGATGGCTGGTTAGCTCACAAGGGTTAAGATCCCCTTACCGGTCATCTTTTTAAAAAAAAATAAAATAAAAATGATGTGTTGTGATGGTGGTTGGTACTTCCTGAAGCTGTTTCAGAGTAGATAGTTGAATGCTTGTTCTTTTAGTAAAATAGGTGCCTCTACTCCAGAGGGAGGCTTTAATGGGTGAAGTGAGAGAAAGTGTTGGGAGTAGGAGAACAACAAGAGAGCCTAGGATCAATCCCCAAGGAACCCTCAAGTTCAGGGACAGGCTAAGGAAAAGGAAGCTGCTAAAGAGAAGGCCAGCAAAGGACGGCCTGGCCAGAGAGGCAGGTGGGGAACCAGGAAAATGTTCTTGGAGCCCAAAAGAAGAGTGTTTTTTGATAGTAGCATCAAAAGCTGCTGAGAGACTGAGCAAGATGAGGACTGAGATTTCCCAGCGGGTTTAGTGATAAGGTCTCTGTTGACCAGGGAGAGCTGCTTCAGTGGAATGGGTGGGGATGTGGATGGGTTGCTGTGGTTTGATGCACACAGTCAGGCAGGGGACATGGGGTATTGACAGCTCTCCCCAAAGGTTTACCTATGAAGTGGGGGAGAAAGGGCATTGGTTGGTTGGGCTGTCAAAAGTTGTTTACCGCCACAAGTTATTTATGGTTGTAAGTAAGGCCTGTGGTGAAGGAGAGGTACGGAGACAGGAGAACGGTAATCAATGGAGTGAGTCTCTGAGGAGGTGGGAGGAAAGGGGATGATGGGCATATGGCCTCCAGTGTGGCTGTTCTGGGAATGACTGTCCTTTCACGGGAGTGCTGTTTGGGCCCATGGCTGTCAGTGGTTTGTCCTCTGCAAAGGCCTCTGTGGTTCTTTGTAAGTAGTATTGTGTGGAGATGAAAAGGTTCACAGCAAGAGTTAGGTTTTAAAAAGCTGAATCTGCCACATGCAAGTCTTTTTGTGTCCTTTCTCTAGTGCAGTTACCTGTGAGGTACCTGAAGTGAGGCAAATGAGCTGAACACACATTTTCCATTCATCCCGTTAAGGATATGAAGCTTTGGGAGGACAGGATATGGCCAAGTGGGGATGATTCTGAACTCTTTCAGAGTAGGATTCTTCTTTATGTTTGATCCTTTGTTCAGCAATTGAACTTGTCAAATGGGGTTAGCATTAGAAAGGTCTAGAAATATTTGTTACTCCTAGCACTCCTTTGTCTCTCTTCTCTCTCACACACACACATATTTTTTCCAACTTGACTTTGTCAAACTAATGTATGTTTTTTTTTTTTTTTTCAGTAGGAATGCAGACAGAAGTTTACTTGGCTTTTTTGTTGAGGGACACGTAAGTCCCTGACACTTACTGAGGATCCTTACTAAGGATAAAACTGTCTCTAGTAATTTCTCTCCCAGGGACCTGTACGCATATGTGGGAGAGTCGATTGACCTAGCAGCTGGCCACAGGGCTTAAGAAGATGGCAGGCACGGTATTTAGCAGAAACGTTAGGCTCAGACTAATGACTCCTCCAGCAGAAGGTTTGTAATTTGCATATAAAGCAGTGCAAAAATTAGTTTGTATAAATTATGGAGTCAGTAAATGAAGCTTATGAATTTGAATGCAGTGCCAGTGGAAGGGACAGAATTGTTGGAAACATAACCAGCCAGTGCATTGAACGTTACCTTTAAATGAAATTTCCTTGAAGATGAAAGAAAAAAGGAAGAAAAACCTAGTGGATGGTACCACTTATTTTCTTTCCCTAGTTTTTAGCTCCTCTTAGGCAAACATAAATAGAATATTAATATATTTCTTTAGCATGGTACCAAACTGAGTTGGCATCTGGTAAAGAAATGGGGTATGGCAAAGGGTGAGTCCCACCTGCCTGAAGTTTGACTGGCCCAATGCCAAGGTCTCCTGTCCAGACCTGGACACAGCCACATCAAAGGACAAAATTATAAAATTTGGTTAAACATCTCAATTTGCTTTTTTGTACCTCTAGAATCAGGCAACATGTCATTCCATAGAATACAATAAGTGTTCCAGAAGCCCAGCAGAGGAGGTTGATTTGATAGAAAAGGCTGAAGAAAGAAGAAACAAAGAATAAAAAGCAAATTGGTTATTTCACAGTTACTTTCCTTGTAAGGTGGGGACAGGAAGACAGAACAATAGAAAAATAATTGATTATTTAACATCAGGTTACTTCAGGCTATCCTTTTTGTGTAAGGATTAAAGCATAGAGAACTTAATTATCATACCTATTGAAACTGTCCACCTATTAAATACCTATAATTTATAATACTTGTTAAACTGGCCTGTTCTGGAAATTGACTGTTATCTTTCTTTCCTGATTTCTGGGAAGGTCAGAAAACTACTTAGTTTTATTTTGGTGACTAGAAATTTAGCTGGGGTGATTTCATTTTGGTTTTTAGTTTGGACTGTTGGGGCCTAGTACAAGAGCTTATTCCCAAACAATGGCCTGCTATAATTTTACTTAACAAGAGTAATAGTGAAAATGAGTTCTACAAATGCTGTTTTGGAATAAGCTGGATCCCTCCCCAGGAAAAGCCAGACCTTGGCCACAAGGAACACCTCCCCTCTTTGCTCCCTCTGGCCCTCCCTTGCTGCCTTCTCTTGCTAGTGTTGAAGGAGAGTGAGTGCAGAGAACACACAGGAAGCAAAGTGTTTTTCAGCACAACAAGCAACTTGGAAGACAGACTTCTGTGGACAAATGTGTGGAGATTTCTCCCCGTCAACAAGCACGCAACCAGTTCTGTAGCGGACACCAGCTGAACGTCCTCTAACTCAATTCCAACACTGTTGTAGGGGTCAAGGGAAAACTTCATCTTTAACTTTCTGAAAGTTTTCTCCGAAAAAATCAGCTAATAAACAGAGATTAACATGGAGAAAAGGCATAACAAATTTTATTATATTATAGTTTTATGTGACATGGGAGCCTTCAGAATGAAGACCCAAAGATATGGGGGAAACTTCATTTTTATGCTTAGGTTCTATGAGGCAGGCACAGTGTATAGCAATGTGACCGGGCAAGAAAAGTATAATCTGATGCTAATAGACTGGCAAACCCAGCAAGGAATATTTGTTCAGATTCTTCTTGGCCTCTGTGTAACATTCATTCCTCCAGGGTATGGGGCAGGACACTTTCTGGAATGGGGGTCTTATGATTAGATGTGGTAGATGAGAGAATTTTATTATGGCCTGCCTTGGGGAGAAAGGAGCAGGTGAAAGGGGGGCAGGAGAGAGTCAGAGAGGAAGAGATTCTGTTTTCTGAGGCCTGCATCGGAGGCCTAAAGCGCCTCAACATTGTAACAAAAGACTGTCTTACACCTTTATCTCTCAGAAGCTGTTTTGAAGCATCTTCAGGAACCAAGGACAAAAGGCCAAATACTTTAGCAAAAGATATGCTTACTGCTTTAGTTGCTTAGGAAGTAAGACAGAGAGGCAGGAAGAAGATTATAGTATATCTATGACTGGCCTTGGGAAGAGGGATTCTAGTTTTTATGGCTTGCTTCAGGGAAGAATGAGGCTGAGAAACTGGAGGGCAGGAGACTGTCACAGGAAAACTGATTTTGAGGCTGCTTCTGAGGCCTTCACTTTTGGGTGTTGCTTTCTAAGCCTCAACACTGTCTACCTGGAGATAGTGTCAGATCCTACAGGTTGAGGGCTCAGTCTCCAAGACTGAGCCCTCCCCCCACTTTTGATTCCAGTTGCAAGCTCCAGGTTGTTTTACCTGTGTTTCTGATGGACTGGCAATAAATTGGGGTTCCCACAACCCTTTCTTCCCTCTTTAGGCTTGGTTAATTTACTTGAGCAGCTCACAGACCTCAGGGAAATACTTTGGTTTATTATAAAGGATACTACAAAGGACACAGATGAAGAGATGTGTAGGGCAAGGTATGGGGGAGGGGGGTGGAGCTTCCATGCCCTCCACCCCCGGCATGCCAACCTCCTGGAACGTCCACATTTTCAGCTATCTGGTAGCTCCCCAGATCCTGTGTTCTTGTATTTTTATGGATGCTTCATTACACAGGCATGATGGAGGAATGGACCACTGTGTAGAAGTGTAGAAATGTAATTGGACAAAAGGGGTATTATCTAGTGGTAATAGACTGGGTGGGGAAACCCAGCAAGGAAGTCCTGTCTGTTCAGATTCTTCTTGGCCTCTCCGTGCTGGATTCTTTCCTCCAAGGTGTGGGCTGAGACCCCTTCTGAAATGGGACTTTTATGACTTACAATCATACAAGGTAGGTCAGAGAGTTTTTTCATGGCCAGCTCCAAGTCAGAAAGGCAGGGGAAGATTAGACCAAGCCGGGAACCATGGATGAAAACCAAAATATACATATCATAATATCACAGAAAGCTTTTGTGCTCTTCTGAGCCCCAGGTTGGTTCTGGGGATGGGGAGGCTTCTGGGCAGTTTTGGGAGGGGAGAGGGATGCTGGAAGTCTGGTGGGGGAAGCTTTTTGAGCATGAGCTTCTCCAAAAGTCCTGACGGCTCTTACTGAGCCCTTTGTGCCCAGGACACTGCAAATGTCCATCGCCCTAAGTGCTTCTGTCTTTCCTTAGAGGGTCTAAGTGATCCAAAAGGAAGAGGACCTCAGAGGAAGTCCTCTTTTTTTAAAGCAACACTCTCATTTCCTGTTTATTCCAGCACCATGACCCCCTTGGGAAATGGCTAAGGAACTGATGGGTGGTGTTTGAGACAGAATCTGAGAGACACGGTCTGCCCTCCTTAGCCTTTGTTCTGGGCTCTTGGGATTGAAAAGAAAGGAAGGAGGGTGCCTGGAAGCTGGGCTGAGAGGAGTCTGAAGTGGAGAGGCAGCCTCTCCCTGCTGCCCTATGCTGGTCCCAGAGCTGGACCCTCCCACACCCCTCCCAACAGGGAGGGAGGCAGTAGTGGGCACTAGTCTGGTCCTGCTGCCAGGGTCATAGAGGAGACTGGGGCATGTGTTGGGCATGTGAGCTGGAAATGGAGTGGGTGCTATCACACTCTTAGTGCGTGGACTTTAGTCCATGATAGGTCAAATAGAATTAATTAGCTCATTAGTTCAACAAATCTTTGGTTACCTGCTGTGTTCCAGGCCCTGCTTAATGCAGTGGTGAACAAGAAGCCCCTGACACAACACGGTGTTGAAACATATGTGATATTTTGACCATGCACTCCAGTTTACCCATGCTCGCTAAGGTATGTATGTTACTGGACTCAGGTCTGGCTGCCCGCCCCATTGAAAAGGAAAGAAAAAAACTCAGAAGTCAAAGGGTTTGTGTTAGAAAAGCAGATGTATTCAGCTGAAGGGGATGGTAGGTTATCCCATCTCGAAGATTTACTTATACTGAATGATTCTGAAAGGAAGGCTTGAGGGAATGGACTGTGGGAGGTGAAAAGCAGGAGAAGCAGGAGATATGAGTTACAAGGGGTACGTTTCTATGGGTCAGGTACAAGGTCTTGCCAAAGCCTCATCTGGTTTCTGTTCTCATCTTTGCTGTTATCTCAGGACTCTGCAAGATTTTGATTTGTGCCAGTGTACTTGGCCCAAGGTCAGCTTCAGTCGTTCAGCCTTGATCATTTCTCAAAACCCTACAAGTCTCAAAGAAAGAACTGTTAGCTTTGCAAAGTACTAACTAGCTTCTCTGCCTTGTTTTCCTACTTAGCGAGCAAGATAAGAAAGTTGGGATGGGAAGCAAGAGTGGAGAGAAAAATGTTCTTTTTAAAATCCTCCCCTCATCTGCAGCCCAGGCAGCTTTAAGTCCCAACATGACTTCAGTCTTGCACACTCCAGCATGTACATATACTGATGTGTCTGTTACAAAGCACACACAGTAAAGCAAAGAAGAATGAGACAAGGAGAAATAAGTTCTAACATTTCCTCCACACCTCAGCAGTTTGTATTACGTGCATCCCGCCTCAGAGAGCACTGGCACATACTTCTGTTACTTTAACAGCAGCCTTATGTTTCAGACACAACCTTACACATTAGCTCTGGGAAGCTGATATTTTTTGAGTTGGGACTGCCTATGTGAAAAGAGGAAGCAAGGCAGGCAAATGATCAGCTCAAATGATTTATCAGCATTGGCCCAGCAAGGCCTGATTACCATCATTCTTCCCCCCACCCCACCCTCGGGAAGGGAGCCCAGGTCGCCTGGGGTGGGCTCTTAATGTTCTCATGCTCCTGTCCTGTGGTCAGGATTCCTGCGAGGTGGTGGGGTAGGAGGGGGTGCAGCAGGCCATGTTATTCAGTCCCTTGACAGTTTTCATAGATTTTACAGTAGGAGCCAAGGGAAGACTTTCTCCTTACCCTTGAAGGTTCATTAATAAAAATCACAAATTTTGATCAATATGACAAAAAGGCATAGCAAGTTTTATTATTTAATGTGCTGGGAGGGGGCCGTGCATGGGGGAATCACAAGAGACTAATTTCCCAATTTCTAATGGGGTACAAAGCTTATACACCAGTGTTCATGAGAGAGAGAGAGTGAAGCCCCAGAACCATGGCCTGAGATCAGGTTTCTCTGGGAAAGGTGGCATCCCCCATGAAAGAAGAAAGGCAGAAGTTAAATACTGTGATGAAATTACTTCAGGTGATCTTGCAGCTACCCTCAGATAGAATGGATAGTAGCTCAGATAGAGTCCTTGCCGTGTGCATATACAGATGTAAAATTTTCTCACAAAAGTGTCGCCTTCTAGATACTCCCATTTCTCCAGACTAGTCTCCCTGAATCAGCCATTTTGAAATATATCAAAGAAGTATATTTTGGGCTGAAATATTTTGCTTTCCCACACGATCGTCACAGCAACCATCTGAGATAGGGAGTCCTTTCCCCACTGTGAAGACTAGAGAATGGGCTTGTGCTGAGTGTAATGAGCATCAGAGCCAGCCCAGGGCCCTGCTTTCCTGGACTGGCTGTTGCTTGCTCCTGCAGACACTTTTTTGTGACATCTCTCTGTTTTGCCATCCCCCAGAGGAGCAAACTGATGAACGTGCTCAGTTTCTTCTGGACAGGAACTTGGGTTCCAGGTCCCCTCTTCCTTCCAGGCCCACTGTGGAAGCTGCTGCCAGCACTCATGCCTTGACCCAGGAGTCACTAACCATTTCCCAAGCAGAAGGCCTTTGTCTGTGGTCTGGGGAGGAGCCAGAAAACCTCAGGTCTCCAGGTTTTCCTAGGTTTCTGTTCCCTTGGCCCATTCTCTTGAGATATCCACACCTGGGGGCTGGGGATCAGGAGCCGGGGGCTGGCTGACTTGCCCCCTCTGTCTCTGTCTTCATGGTGGTGTGAGGCTGCTGCACAGAAAAGGAACCAGAACACCTAATTGAGAATTTAAAAGGGGGTTTTTATTGGCCGACCAGTGACTGTTCCTCCAAGAAAGCCTTGGAAGGAAGTAGCCCTGAGTTTAAGTTTAAGGCGTCTTTTAAAGGCACATAGTCACACAGGCAAAAAATCATATAGTCACACACTTACAGTTATCATATAGTTACATACATACATACACACACACATACCCTCCTGGCATGAGGAGGGGGTTTGGGGAGGCCTAGCGCAAGCTGATAACAGAAACTAAAAGAAGCCAGTTAATCACGTAGGGACGGCAAAAATTTTAACAGGGTGGTTTCCTCAGGTTGTCTAGATACATCCGGATACAGCTCTTGGTGTTATCATTCAGGGACAGCATAGGCGGGAAATAGCAAAGGCAGGCAGAACTTAGAATTTTTCTAAGTATAGGACAATTTTTAACCTTTAATTTTTACCACAGGTGTTGGGGGGCTTTCAAACAAGAACACTTTTCACACAGTAAAAATGGCATAAGCTAAATCAATCTACCTCGTCACAATGGGCTGTGGCCTTTCCCCTCTCAGGGATTTACCCTTTCCACCTGTTCGGCCCTGTAGGTGCTGGTCTCCTGCTCAGAGCATGCCTTCAGCTACAGGCTCTAGGATGTGTATTCAGTGGGCCTAAGGTGAGGCCCAGGGAACCTGAAGTTACCAGCTTAATGGCAGGAAACACCTAGAATGTTAATCTCTTTCAGGCTTTTTCCTTTAGGGTGTTTACGTCGTTTCTTAGTTGTTCATCCCAGTCACCGGGAAGTCTTGGCAATAACAACAATCACAATGTCATTGTGATATCTCCTTTTACTACTTTCTGCCTCCCAATACCTCTTTTCACTTCACCCCTTCTTACAAGGAGGGAGAGGAGTCAGGTTTGGCAGTATTGCAGGATGCTGTGCTGGGCTAGTGGTTTACAAAAGGGACCTGGAAGGTCCAGGGAGACTCTTAGCACAGGGCGGGAACTGTGTGCCCCCTCTCCCTGCAGGACCCTGCCTGGGCTTCATTCCTGCCCCTCCCCACCTAGGGAAGCAGCAGCCTTTGTGAGTCTCCTTGACAACAGGATGGATAAGTTAAAAATAACCATGTGCCTGTTGAAGTGTGTACCCTCTCACTTGCTGTGTGCCAGCTCGGTCCCTGTGACTTCTAGATGCTCCTGGAGCGCATCAGTGGGAGGCCTGGGTGGGGCCCAGGTGCTTGCATTTTGAAGCCCTGAGGTTTAGAGGTCAGAGCTACCTAATCATAGAATCCTTACCTTATGTTATGGGTGGTGGCTGTTGGGATGTGCATTTCAGTATTAAAAAAGAATGGAAAGCAGTTCTGAATGCTTCGGTCTTCATTCAGTCTAACCGGAGAGGGATAATTCTTGTTGCCGCTTTTCAGAACCTCTCAGGGCAGTGGAGTAGGACACAGCTCTGGGTGAGAGTTTGGTTATATTTCTTCAGGGAATACCCACAAGTAAGGTGGACCCTTACTGGCCCCCTTTTATAAGGTGGGAACAGAGTATGAAGTACAGAGGCACTTGGGTGACTTGTTCAGAGCCACCTGGCTTGGCTGTGGCAGAGTAAGGAGCAGCACCCCATCATCAGAAGCTGTGGCTCTTTCCCTTGGACCCTAATGACAAGCTCATGCCTAGAGGTCTTTTGCCAAAACCAGCTGTCTCTTGTATCAGCAATCCATACTAGTTGAGGCCCTCAATTCTGTGATCTTATCACAGTTGTAAATTAATTTAGAAATAGCTGTCTCCATGAGTGCAGGGGATGTATATCTCTTCACTACACCTGGAGTTAATTCCTCTCCTCCTCCTCCTTTCCATCCATTAGTAAGTATTTTGCTGTGTGCCAGGCATGGGAATTTAATGACAGCAAGATGTCATGATCCTGTCTTTAGGGAGCTATGGTCAGACAATTACAAAAACCTCCCACTAAGTTCCCATTATGGCTATGCTTGAGAGGGAGAAGGTCCAGTGCCAGGAGAGCAAATGACTGGAATGTCTAAACTTGCCTGGGGCAGGGGTGGTTGAGGGTGTTAGAGAAGGCTGGGAGAACATTAGTAACACAAAGTCCTTAAATCTGGAACGCATGAAAAACTCCAGGTCAATAAAAAGCAAGGCAGAAAACCCAGTAGGAAAACTGGCCAGTGACTTGACAAGATATTTCGCAAAAGAAGGTGTCCAGATGGCCAATAAACATGTGAAAATAGTGTTCAGTTTCATGTGTTTGTTAGTTGTCCAGGAAATTCAAATTGTTAGTTCAGCTTTAAAAGGTATGTGACTGTTTCTGTGTTTGCACACATATAGGACAAAATCTTTGAAGATGTGGTGAAACATCCTCTTGCCATTTCTAGTTTACTTTGTTCCGGATATCTTACTGAAGAATAAAATGGATTCCAAGATGCTTAAATAAAAGGAAATTTAATGGGATGAACACATTGAAGTCAGAAGATGTGGGTTAATATGAGATGTTGGGCCAGACATTTAACTTCCCAAAGCCCATTTCTTATTTGTAAATAGGGCTTTTTCTGAATTCCTCCTTTCCTCCCAGTACTGCTTGGAAGCTCACAGGTTCAGGAAATGCTCTTTAAACCGTGAGGGGCTCTACCAATTCTGAGTTGTATTGTTACACAGTCTAAAAGTAATATGATTTCTCTTCTGCCTCTTCTCACAGCAACTATTCTAAATTCCTCTAAAAAATAAAAGATTTGAGTAGTAGCCTGTTCTTTGGTACTTTGGGTAAAGAGCTTGTTGCTGGTGTGGTTCTGGTCCCCTCTCCCAGGCTGGGAGGAGGGGTTCCTGTAGGTGTTTCCTTTGTGGCTGTGACCTGGATGGCAGCTCTGTGTGAGTGACATTGCAGGGTCTGCTGACGCCTGGGGCCTAGTGGTGGGGAATAGATGGAGGCGCACCGTTCCTGGCTCAAGCACTGACTCCAGTAAGCTGTGCAGCATGCTCTTGTGAAGTCTGGAAGTAATACTCTGGACTTTGGGGTGTGTTGTCATTAACTGGTCCATGGAGGCAATCGTCTACACACCTAGCTTCTCCCTGAGAGAGCCTGGTCAGTGCCATCGACTGCCCTGGTGGCTCTGAGTCCACAATGTGCTGTGGCAGGGCAGGGGCAGTGCCCTGTGCCATTCAGGTGTTGGTGGAGAGGGGTTTGCAGAGGCGGATGGGTCTTCCTGGGTGCCTACAGCCCAACCCTTATATAAATGTAGGATAAGCCTGGTATACCTGCACAAAGGCAGACTTCGGGATAAACCCCAGTAAAAGCAGGCACGACCTCCTTTTTGTGTTCTTTGGATACTGAGGAGCTGTTTCTCCCTCTTCTGGACTGAGCCTCTGACCCCTCTTCTTCCAGGCAAGGGGGATCAAGCAGATTGTATGCAGTACAGATGCACACCTCTGTTTCAGCTGAGCATGGCCACTTTGGAACCTATCAGAACAATGTCTGGATTGCTGATAGTCCCATCTGTTCTGTCACCTGACTGTGCCAGGTCCTCAGGTCCTGTTTGGGGTCTTTTCCCACAGATCTCCCATGACAGGATACACTTCTCAATAGTCTACTCAGCATTTTTGCCTTTTTCCTCTTCTGTGTTTCTGCTGTCTAGGAGTCGGAGTCAGAAGCAAGGGTAGATGGAGAGACTGCGTCGGACAGCGAGAGCCGAGTGGAACCTGCTCCCCCGCCAGCCGCTTCAGACGATACCCCAGAGGTTCTCAATAGGGCCTTTTCCAAATTGTCTTCAAGGTAACCTGGCTTAATGATGCAGGTGCTTGCTGGGGGCCTTGCACCAGTCCAAATGCCATGGAAGACCCAGAGCCCTCAGAGAGCCTGGTCTTCTGGGCTGAGCCTATTTCCATTAGGGAGTGTGGGGCAGGCCCTCCTGCCTCTGCCCAAGGCTCCACTGAGTATAATCTAGTGCTTCGCAGTGACTGTGAGTACAGTGGGTATTGGGCTAGGGCTCACATCCTTCAAACCCGTTGTACAGACTGGGTCACCAGACCTCTCACATGCTGGGCTGGGTCACTAGACCACTCACATACAGGTCCATGAGCTAGGTAATTGGGAGAGATCCCAGGAACTGTTGGCAGACAACAGGAGCTCAGTCCTCAGCTTCCTCAAGCAGCAACAGCCTCCAGCAGCAGTAGTGGCCTCCCCGTAACCCCCCTGGGCATTCCGGGGGTGGGGAACACTGTGGATCAGAGCCGTCAGTCCTTTATACTTAAGTCTGATAACCCAGGATGCCTGGGCACTCATATGCAATTACATTAGACAATAACCAAGGAACACCTGGGCACATATGCATATTTATATCAAATGCTTGGCAAGATTTTGAACCCCTCGAGGGATCCTGATCATTTATTTTCACTTTCCCTACAGTGGGTCTTTCCCTACAGGAGGGAGGGCAACCCAGCCTGAAAGGACCTGGCCCTGGAAGGGTGCTCTAGGCTGGGCTGGGTGGTTGCAGTCCAAAGAGGAGAAATAATGTGGACAAAAGAAAATAGGGGTGGGCGAGGTGTCTGACAGTGTGAGATGGGAGATCATGCTTGTGTTTGTGACTAATGGGCAGGCTGCTTTTCACTGAGAAGCGCATGTTTCTAGTTCAAAGTTTACTTTTCCTCCTTCCACATACATTCATTGTGAACAATCCCTTAAATTTTCCAGGAAGAACTGGGAAACATCTCAACTTAGGTGAATCTAGGGTTAACATTTTTGGATCTTGAGAACCTAGCCCTTTTAACACCAGCTATAAAGCATTATCTCAGAGTGTTCCTGTGTGTGCCTTCCAGCTGTCCCTATGAGAGGCTGTAGTGTGCAGTGGTTAAAGATGTGGATTCTGGAGCCAGACGTCTGGATTCAAATCACAGCTTCACCATTGCCAGCTGTGAAACCTGTGCCTCCATTTCCTCATCTGTAAAAGCTAGTTGTGTTGAGGGCTGAATAAATAATATTCGTATATATAACTTCCTTATAAATGCCTTGCATATAATTGTGGTAACTGATATTATCATTGCTTAGTATTATCATCATCATCACTGTAATGATGTGAGGGCAGTGCAAGGTAGGATCCTGCTGCAGGAAAGATGTTCAGTTTTTTCTTCAGATAGAGGTGGCCATAGAAAACCATCCAAGTAGTTGCAGAAGCAGAGGGCACTACATTTCCCTTGGGTTAGTTCTTTTTCTTTTCTTTTCTTTCTCCCCCCGCCTTCCTTCCTTCCTCCCATCCTCCCGCCTAATACTTTCCTTAAGACGTAAGCTGGGTGTATTTTTCTGTAGGCTTGGAACACCTGCTGAGTTTGGTTGTGGGTAAGGCATTGGTGCCAGCACGTGGCTAGTGCCTCTGTCAGGGTGATGGAGGTGCTCTGGAAAGAACTGAATTTAGGGCCTTCAGATTCCAGGAAGAGCCATACCCCTTGGGTTTGTGCTTTGGTTTCTTCTGGACTCTTAACTGGTGTTTTCTCCTTCCCCTACTCTCTAACCTAGATGGAAGAACTGGTGGGTGAGAGGCATCCTGACCTTGGCCATGATCGCATTTTTCTTCATCATCATTTACATGGGACCAATGGTTTTAATGATGATTGTAAGTGCCATTTGCATACTATTTTAGTTTTGCCTTCAGTTTTTCCTGCAGGACTGGTAGTCTTAAGTGCCAGATGTTGGGTTGTTATGGGAACTGATGGGGATCCGGGGTCCTTAGAACACTTCTGCCTTAGGACATCTGTGACTTCTTTCCAACTGGAGGGAAGGTCGATGGCATATAGCAGTTATTTGTGGTTAAAGATGTCTCTTCACTTTTAAAACTCCAGCTGTTTGATTCAACTGTGATTCTGGCAATGTCTTTGTATGACTCCTGATTTTATTTCTTGTTGTCCTGGGGCTTCACTCATGGGCTTAGAGCTTTCATTAAATCCCCATCTGAGAGCTGCTCTCTGTTCTCCCATTGTCATGGACAGGGTCAGACTACTCACAGCTGAATGCTGAGCAAAGCAGTTGGAGCTTTTCAAGTATTTGTATTCAAAGTCAAAAGAGGAAAGGATTGGTTGAGTCCTGGGAGGTTCTAGAATAAAAGTTAATTGAAACCTCAGAGTGTGTATTTTATTGTGAGAAATTGGATCTACTCCCTGTGACATAAAGGGCTGCACTGCCATGTGGGATGATGTGAGAGAGAAAGGAGGAGGAGAGCAGAATCATTGCAGGAGCGACATTTTTCTTAAATATAAATGATTTTTCTTGAAGGCCTGTGACCTGTTGGTTTCTTTTACCAAAGGTCATAAGAATTGGGGCATCAGCAAGTGTTCTAATTCTTTTGTGTCCTGCAGGTGTTGTGTGTTCAGATTAAATGTTTCCACGAAATAATCACTATTGGCTACAATGTCTACCATTCCTATGACCTGCCCTGGTTCAGGACCCTCAGCTGGTAAGCTCTCTGGCCCCACAGGGGCCCTTCATGGAATTTGTTTTGTGGCAGGTATTTACGGCGATGTGGATGGGAGGCAGAGTGATCGTCACAGGCTCCCATAGCACATTTGAGACCTATGTGTTTCATAGGCCTTTTAGTTACTAGAAGTCTGGAATCTTCCTCAGAAGAAATCATATCAGCTACATCTGTGACTGAGTTTGCCTTGATGTTTGGATTCCTTAGGCTCTGCACAATGGCCCCCCTTTTTCTAGATCAATATATTGTTCATGCTGTGGTATCCAGCATCCCACTAGAGTCTTCTGGGAGTTATCAGATTCTGGTGCTGGTGTTGCTGTCTCTGGAACCTGGTTTCCTTGTCTCTAAGATAAAGCTGTGACTTAGTGATTTCCAAACTGTGGTGTTGGAGCCCTGGTTCTTTAGAGATGCTTTGGATGCCAGAGTAAGCAAGAGTGAGACTGAATGCACAGGATCTGCGCTCCTCCGGAGAAACTCTGCTTTCTCCCCATCCCAGGAAAGGCCTCAGCTCCTTTAAAGAAAAGACAAAATAAAAGCCTGTAGTGCAGGTAATTTCCGAGACCCCTTCCTGATCTGAAAATCTTTGCATTATTGGCCATAATGTTCTCAGGTAGTGACATTTGAGCAGAGCACTGCACAGTCCTGAGAAGACTTGGGGGCAAATACAAATCGTACTTACCCACTGTGCTGGGACCCAGGGATTGTTCCATGACTTAGAGTAGTGGGCTGGTGAGCAGTGTTTTGTTCCTCAGCAACTTGGTCATGGCCAAGGGAGCTGACGTATTCAGACATAGGCTGGACACACTTTTCCCAACAAACTTCCCCATCACTCAACAGTACAGGCTGCTTCCCAGCCTCTGGATGGACTTGTGATTGCCACCTGGGTGGCTCTTCTATAGCAGGAAAGCAGTGTTTTGAATTTTGTTAACATACTCAGGAGGTCTGACTCCTGGTTGTGGTCACATTCCAAAGGAAGTTTTTTTCATGTAATAGAAAATAATAATAATATGAGAGTTTTTGAACTTCACAATTAAAAAAACAAAAACCGTGAAAGAGAAGATCACTCTTCTTGCTGAGGTTTTAGAGTGGTGGCTGCATGGTCCCATACTCAGAAGCACCATGAAAGCTGCAAAGGGACATGAGCCATCGCTTCTCCCCTCACGCAACTCCGGTTGAGGAGAGAGGATATAAACAAGGGAAGACTTAATGCTAGTGTGTCATTAGCACAAACTTTGTGTGTCAGAGCCAGGGTTCAGAAAGGAATATGGAGCATAATTAATTGCTTAGTGAAATGAGCAATACAACTTGCTATAGAATTAAATGTGGAAGAGGCAGATATCATGTTAGGTCATGCAAGGTTTAATGAAGAAAATGGTATCTCAGCAACAAGTGAAAAAATGGATCAGCAAAGAAGATGCTTCAGGCAGGGAAAGGGCAGGAGCAAAGCAGATGGTGGCAAAGCCGTAGAGAACCATTTTGATAGGAGTGGAGGCTGCCTGTGGGGAAGAGTGGGAACAAGACTGGGGAGGCAGGCTGAGGTGCATTGGAGAGTCTTCTTAATGGTTCAGTGTTCTTCAGCTAGGTATGGAATGCTATGAAAGGGGCAAAAATTGAGCCCCAAATTTGTGATAAATGGAGAGTGGATGAAAGCTGCCCCAAGTTTCTAGATAAATTCTCACCTGCAATGTCATCAGAGAACAGGGATCGTGGTCTGCTCATCCCATTGCTACCTGGCTGGGGTCTTGAGGGTGGGGCTTGTTGTTCCCTGACTTCTTGGGGCTGCCTGACTGCCCACTGTGAAGGAGAGGTGGCACGTGCTCCCCGTGGCACTGACCTGTCTCTATTTACAGGTATTTTCTACTGTGTGTGAACTATTTCTTCTATGGCGAGACAGTGACAGATTACTTCTTCACTCTGGTCCAGAGGGAAGAGCCTTTGAGGATTCTCAGTAAATACCACCGGTTCATTTCCTTTACTCTCTATCTGATAGGTACGTGTTAAGTGCTTCACCAGTTCTTGTGTCTGTATTGTTTTTGTATGTCTGTAGAGTAGGAGTTGGGGAATTTCTTGGTTAAAGTTCTGTGACATTAATTCTGACCTTGCAGAGCTCATGGCTCTGTCCTATCTTGAGCTGTAGCAGCTCCTTACTAAGAGAAAAGGAGACTGAGGGGGTTGTGGGGGACTGCAGGCTGTGCCACCTGCCTGGTGGACAGCAGAGTCTGGTCCTGTCCTGACTCTCTTGTCAGCAACGATTCTGCAGTGTGACCAAAACAGAAATCATCCAGGAACTGACTATCTATAGAGGAGTCAGCTTAGTGCGTACTGCCTTGAAAGACATTGCAATGTGGTGGAAATTTTTACTGCATTTGAGTTTAAAAAGACTGCAACCTTAGAAGGGCTAGAAACTTAAACTTTCTGGGACTCAGCTCTTTTGAAATCTAGAACTAAAACTGCAGGGTTGTTGTGAGGGTTAAATCAGATACATTAAAACTTGACAAACAGTAAAGTAGTTAATGTAAACTCAGTTAAGACTCTATGTTAATTCTAATAATGGTAGTAGTTTCCATACTTGCCTTCAAAGCCAGTTTGAGGCACATGAGAAATTTGTTCTGACCTATTTTTGATCAGCTTGATGGAAGTATTTGGCTTTGTGAGTAACACCTGGCTATTATAAAATCCACTGCCAAGGGGTTTGCTGCCATTGAGGATATTTAGAGAGCATGCCTCTGTCCCTGAAAGCAGCCCCCGACAAGGGGAGGTCAGGGGTCTGGAACAGCTGGGAAGTACTGCTTTTGAGGGGCCCAGTGCACCTGTGGGTAAAGGTTCCTTTCCTTCCTGGAGAACGGAAGCTGCAGACATTTTTTGCCACTATCTAGGTTGTTGTAAGAGACATGCAAGGGTGCTCTTGACCCCTTATCAAATGGGTCCCTTCTCTCCGAGCCCTATTCTCTAGTAAAAGAGTTGACAAACTTTTTCTTAAAGGTCTAGGTAGTAAATATTTTAGGTTTTGGGGATTACGGGCTCTCTGTTGCAACTACTTAGTTCTCCCGTTGTACCATGAAAGCAGTTATAGACAATATGTAAACAAATGGGTGTAACTGTGTTCCAGTAAAACTTTATTTATAAAAATAGGCAGCTGGCCTGACCATTGTTTGCTGGGCCCTGCTCTAGGAACAAAACATTTCTATCTGGTGAACAGTGTCCTAAATTGAGTGTGGTCTGCAAGGTGGTAAAATATTGCCTTATTTGTCTTTAAAGGCAATGCCAAAGAAAAAGAAAAAAAAATATTGCCTTTTATTGTCATGAATAAGTCATTTTTTCCTTCTGACTGCTTATCTGGATAACTAGTTTTTCTCCCCTGGGCTTTGAATTTATGCCCTGGTTAACTGCTGCAAAGAAATTAGCCAAAGGTCCACTTAACACAGCTAAAGGAATTGACTAGGACAAAGATAAATGTAGAATGTGATTCATTTTACCCTTTCTCCACCTCCCTTCTCCAACTAGGATTCTGCATGTTTGTACTGAGTCTGGTCAAGAAGCATTACCGACTGCAGTTCTACATGGTAAGAGAAATAGGTGTGTGTGTGTCAGGATTCTTGGTTTAAATGAAGTTCTGCAGAAACTCAAAAGGCCTTTAATGCTTTCTGTGATAAATCAACACTCTAGAATGTGGTGTGTTCTGTATGTACCTAGAACCTAGAGAATGAAGGAAGAGTGCCAATTTAGGTTTGGGTTTGGAAAAAACAAATTCAGTTTTTCCCACAATACTCTCACTATGTGCTTCTGACATCAGATGTGTAGGGATTTCTCCCCACCAGCAAACAAGCAATCAGTTCTGCAGCAGACACTAGCTGGTTGTCTTCTAATCAGTTCTGATGCTGCCTACCTGGAGATAGCATCAGATCCCACAGGTTGAGGACTCAGTCCCCAAGACTGCCCCCACTTCACTTCAGACACCAGTTGCAAGTCTGGGCCTCCAGAAATTCTGACTGACTGACTTCAAGTCGGGGTTCCCATGCCACCCTCTTTAGCTTTAATTATTTATTATTATTTTTATTTGAAACATAATTGTACATATCTGTGGGGTACAGAGTTGCATATCAATACATATGTGTAATATGTGATGCTCAAATCAGCATAATTAGTATATTCAGTATTACACAGTGTTATCATTTTTCATGGCCCTTTATCGATTCCTCCCTTACTCCCCCCTCCCCCTTTCCCACCTCTGGTAACCTCAGTTCTTTTCTCTCCTTTTGAAAGTTCAATGTACTATTGTGATTGTTGTATCTTTCTCTTTAGCTTTAATTTGCTAGAGCAGCTCACAAAACTCAGGGAAGCACTTGCCTTTACTGGTTTATTATAAAGAATATTTTAAAGGATACAAATAGCCAGATGAAGAGCTACATAGGGTGAGGTCTGGAAGGGCCCACGCACAGGAACTTTTGTTCCTGTGGAGTTGGGGTGCACCACCCTTGTGGCACATGGATGAGTTCCTGTTCACCTTCCTGCAAGCCTCCATGAATGAGTTCAGCTGTCCAGGAACTCTCTGTACCCTATCCTCTTGGGCCTTTCATGGAGGCTTCATTGGGTAGGTGTGATTGTAGCATGGGCAACCATGTAGAAATGTGATTGGACAAAAAGGGTATGATCCAATACTAGTAAACTGAGTGGAGAATCCCAGCAAGGCCTGTCTGTTCAGATTCTTCTTGACCTGTCTATGCAGCATTCTTCCTCCTGGGCATGGGGCAAGACCCCTCCTGAAATGGGGGTCTTATGACCTACAGTCAGACAAGGCAGGTAGAGGCAGAAAGACAGGGGAAGATTAGAGTATATTTTTAGTTTCTATGGCCTGCCTTGGGGAGAAAAAGGAGCAGGTCAGAGAGAAAGATTCTGAGGCCTGCATGGGAAGACTAAAGCACCCCAAATTATAACAAAAGAGTGTTTTTCAACTTTATCTCTCAGAACCTGTTTTGAAGCATCTTCAGGAACCAAGGACAAAAGGCTAAATACTTTAGCAAAAGATATGCTTATTGCTGTAGTCACTTAGGAAATAACAAGGACTATGGGAGTTACGAGTCAGGAACTGTGGATGAAAACCAAAAAATATATATCATAATATCACAGTCTGGCAGCTTTACATCAACTTAGACCCAGTAAGTTACTTAACACTAGGACCCTGAAGGTGGGCTTCAGGTAAGCCTCAGGCTGAAGCATCAGACCTTGCCCATAGATATCCTGCCTGGTACATCACTTGGTACCAGTCATTTCCTGCCTCAGGTTGAGAATGTCTCTATAAGTGTTCCAAGTGCTGAATTAATATTAAGAAAATGAAAAGTACCTGGGTTTTCAGAGTATGGAAGGACTCACTAGCGGGACAAAGTGCTACTTCCAGAAGCCTGTTCTGTACCTTTTTACTTCCAGTAGGTCAGGTACAAAAGCAGATATTTTTCCTACTTGTTTCTCAGCAATTTTCTGTGTGGTATTAGCTGTTCTTTGAGGTTGCTGTCCAGGTAAACTTGATAGGTAGAGTTTTTCTTCTTTTTCAGTTTGGATGGACCCATGTAACGTTACTGATTATTGTAACCCAGTCACATCTCATTATCCACAACCTGTTTGAAGGGATGATCTGGTGAGTGATGGAGGGGGGTTCTCTTTTATTTTGTGGGTGTTTCTCATGTATGGGTAGACTGAGGACCCCTGCTTTACCTTTTAAGCTGGTGATTCTCTCACCTTGAGCCACATCAGAATCCTCTGCAAGGCTAGTTAACAGCACAGGTTACTGGGCCCCTCCCCTGAGTTTCTTCTGATATTTTGAATTTCTAACATTGCCAGGTGACGCTGCTGGTGCTGGTCAGAACCCGTACTCTGAGAACCAGTGTTTTTAGGCTAACAGGTGACAGAGATATGTAAAGAACTAGAGACTGCATCTATCTGGCAACAAATTTGAAAACCTAGGGGAAATATTTATGATTTCCTGGCAAAATGCATACTAAAAGTCATGAAGATGGAAACTCGAATAGATCAATAATTATACTAGTAGAAGAGCTTTGAAAATTGTATAAGTCCCCGTACTGACCAGCCACCAAAAAAACCCCCCACAAAAAACAAAAAAAGAATAAATTGTGTGAGAGTCCACACTTGGAAAAAGGAGCAAGACCAAATGGGTTAACAGCTGAGTTTTATTTAATCCTTATAGTAAAGCTGATGAGGGAGAAACAATAATGATAAACTGATTTCTTTTATGATTATAGATAAACTCTTCTAAATAAAATATTAGCAAATAGAATCTGGCAGTGAGTCAAAAGAATAATATGCTGTTCTTGAGTAGATTTTATTCCAGAAACGTAATGATTTCAATAGTAAATCTATCAGCTTTGATAGAAATCAGCAGGCAGGGCTGGCCAGTTAGCTCAGTTGAGGTGTTATAACAGCAAGGTGTTATAGAGCAGGGTGTTATAACAGCAAGGTCCCTGTACTGGCCAGCCAACAACAACAACAACAAAGAAGAAATCAGCAGGCTGACTGAAGAAGCTAGATGATCTTAGTGAAAATCTAAAGGCAGAGAGAGAGAGGTACTTAAGTATTGTGGTCAAGGTCCCAGAATTTACCTGTTTCCAGATCTCAGAGTTAGGATGCAGTAATACCCACTTCCTGAGGAGTAAATTAGTAAATATATGTAAAGTGTTTAGAAGCAGACTAGCCCATGTTAGCTTTAGGCATTACTACATTTTAAACAGTTATAATGGCCTGGGAGGCATGTAACTCCTTCCCTTTCTGTCAGTGGTTTTGTTAGGTATTTCTCAAGAGTGGCCCGAGCTGTGTCATCTTTAGGGCCAAACATACCACTTGGTTCTACAGTGCATAATATTAAAATCGCTGTAATTATTGGTTTACAGACTCAACCTAGAAGACTTAATTATGGTTATAGAGCAGAGCCTATGTGCTAGAAGCCTTGACAAATAATGTTGTGGGGGGTTGGGAGGTGAAAGGAATAAGGAGGGTATAGATGCTGTAAATCCCTCCTTCAGCAAACAGGAAGTCAGAAAAATACCACCTACAGCTGATGATCCAGGAAATCAAGATTTATGTGTATTATATTAGACTGTAATAGAAGAACTTAAAAGTGTCAGAGTGGGGAGTGAGGAGAGGAGGAGATGGTGCAGGTGTGGAAACTGACCCCTCTTCCATGGCAAGGGTGAACAGATCAGGGGAGGTGGGCAGACAAGAAATCTAACTGTGCGTATTGGGGTTCAGCTCTCCGTTTAGTCCTAGGGAAAGGTAGGGCTCACTAGAACTAGTAATGAACAGTAAAAGAGGCAAATAAATTTTGAAATAGATTTAAAATATGAGGTTACTTCAAAACGTTCACGGAAAGATTAGTATTATCTTTTTTTTTGGCTGGCCAGTACAGGGATCGAACACCAGACCTTGGTGTTATCAGCACCATGCTCTAACCAGCTGAGCTAACCGGCCAGCTTGTATTATCTTTTAAATCTATTTTTCCATGAACTTTTTGAAGTACCCTTGTATATTATTTAGAATTGTGGGTGTAACTACTAGAAGAAGAAAATTATAAATTATTAGAAGTGGTCATTTTGGGGAATGGAAATAGGGATGGGGGAAAGAAGAGAACTTATTCTGGCTGGCAGCTGGCTGGTATCGGGATCTGAACCCATGACCTTGGTGTTATAAGGCTGTGCTCTAACCAACTGAGCTAACTGGCCAGCCTTTTTCTTTCTTTTACAGTTCAAATTTGTATTATTGTGTGTGTATATTACTTTATAGTGAGAAAAGAACAAATGACATTCTATAGAATGCCACCTCCATTTATTCAGTGGTCATTCAGTGAGTATTGGAATGGCCTGTTATGTGCTAGATACTAGGTATGGCTTTCAACTTATTCCTGAATGGGTTACAAGTACTTCATGGGTTATTTTGGTACTGAAATTTATGAATGGCATTGTTTTGTGTACTTTTGAGGTACTGTCATCTTGGTAGAGTTGATCCTCATGTCAGTTTATTTCCTAGGTTCATTGTCCCTATTTCTTGTGTGATCTGTAATGACATCATGGCCTATATGTTTGGCTTTTTCTTTGGTCGGACCCCTCTCATCAAGGTAAATGGATACCCCTAACATGAAATATCACCGTGAGGGAAAGTAGATCAGTGTGGGAGACAGCGAGGAAATACGGCTGGTGTGTATTGTGGCCATGTCGTCGTGTCGTCCTGGGAAGGGCTGGTAACAAATTAATCTTGAGAAAAGCCAAAGGAAAACATTTACAACTACTCATTTAAAAAAAAGAGAAAGAGAGAGAGTGCTAATAAAGAGAAGATTTTTACAGACTGTATAGGCACACTTTTGGGGTTTTGGTCTAGATTTCAGTGTTGTCATTAAATTAGTATATTGTTTTATAATATGATAAAATATTTGAATGACTGAAACAGAAAGGAAACTGATAGGTATCAGGTAGGGAACAAGGAAACCACATCCGGGCAAATGTTTAGAAGGTGACATGGTTTTGCAAGGCTGTGCTAGAAGAAGAAAATTAGAAATTATTTTCTTCTGTCCAGTCTTTGACGTGGTTAACAGAATGGACGTTTTATGATAGAAGTTTTTCACACGAAATCATTGTTCCCAAAGCCAGAGTCAAAGCTCTTTGCTCTGGCCAGTCTTTGACATGGCCAGTCTTTGACGTGGTTAACAGAATGGACGTTTTATGATAGAAGTTTTTCATACGAAATCATTGTTCCCAAAGCCAGAGTCAAAGCTCTTTGCTCTGGCCAGTCTTTGACGTGGCCAGTCTTTGACGTGGTTAACAGAATGGATGTTTTATGATAGAAGTTTTTCACACGAAATTATTGTTCCCAAAGCCAGAGTCAAAGCTCTTTGCTAAGAACTTGCTTTCTCTTCACAGCTCTCCCCGAAGAAGACCTGGGAAGGCTTCATTGGGGGCTTCTTTGCTACTGTGCTGTTTGGCCTCGTGGTAGGTGGTGGCTCCCGATTGGGTGGGGGAATAGATAGAGGCCTCACCGCCTTCAAAGGTCTATCCAGGGCTAGAGAGTGTGTCTCTCGGGGCCAAGGACTCTGTCCTAAATGGCGACCTTGCCCTGAAGAGGGCACAAGCACGGCATGCTTGTAACTGGCATAGGCAGCACTTGCTAGCTGTCATCCACCAGTGTTGAAGCAGGGCCTTGGCAGTTGAGCGGGGGCCATGTGCACTCACACCTTGGCATGGCATCCCTGGGCAGCAGCGTCCTTGTTCAGGCATTTGATATGCCCAAGTCAGAGTAACTGGCACCCAGTAGGAAAGGGTGAGGTGAGGTTTGCCACTCCAACCCAGGTTTTCTCCTGCGTGTGCCCTGCCCAGAGGTGGATGTTTTTCCAACCCTTTCAAGAGTGCCATTCCCTGATTTTGGCCCTCAGGCCAGTCTCTCCCCTTTTGCAGTGTTGTCTGGCTTTCCCTCAGTGCTATTTCCCTAGCTTCATTGCTCTCCAGCCTTCTTCCTCTAGGCTGACTGCCTCTAACTGTACCCTTCCCCGTGACCTGCCTCCACTTCTCACTAAGAGATCCCGAGGAAAATGGACCACAGCTCCCTCAGATGGGGAGAAACTTCTTGTAGTTCTTTGCCCAAATTCCTTCAGGTATTTCTTGGATTCTTTCAGGGACTGTGTTTGGGTGTATATGTGTGAGACCTCAGTGGGCCAGAAGCCTCGTTTTATTTTTCAAATTCAGGTAAAATACACGTGATGAATCAGGAACCTCTGATTTAGCACCTAGCTTGCATTTAGCAGGGTGCTAGACACTGTGGGGAGCATGGCCATACCAGGTGTCTGCCGTCCAGACTGGTTGTCTGGAACTTGTCTCCTTGCCTGTCTCTCTGTTCTTCATCTTCAGCTGTCCTATGTGATGTCCGGGTACAGATGCTTTGTCTGCCCTGTGGAGTTTAACAATGACACCAACAGCTTCACTGTGGACTGTGAGCCCTCAGACCTGTTTCGCCTGCAGGAGTACATCATTCCTGGGGTGATCCAGTCGGTCATTGGCTGGGTATGTGCCACCCACATGGGATGAAGAGCCTCTGGGCCTCGGTTGGATCATGACTACAAAGGCAGAGCCCCTTCCACCACCACCTGCCCCTTAAACAAATTAGCCTCCTCCCTCCCAAAGCTGTAAGCCTCAGGATGAAGAACTGTTCAAGCCAGGTTAGGGTGAGGGCAGGAGAACTTTCCTCCCACTTCAGCTCGTTTAGACTAGTAGATCTCAAAGTGTGATTTGTGGATCCCAGGAGGACTCCAAGATCCTTTTAAGGGGGTCTGTGAGGTCACATCTGTTTTTCACCATGTTGACGTTTGCTGCGATGGTGCAAACACAGTGGCAGGTGAAACTGCTGGTGCCTTTGTGTGAGAATTACGGACTAGCAGGCAGTGGGTGCTTCATGCCACATGCCTGCAGTACAAAAAGGCCACTTGCTCTTATGCATGTCTTTGATGAAATAGTAAAATTATTAATTTTATTAAATCTTGACATTTACTACATACACAGCTTTTTAATACTCTACACTGAAATGGGAAATATGCATAAAATGTTTCTGCTAAATACTGAAGTACAGTGCTTACCTAAAGGAAAAGCATGTGTGCAGTTGAGTTGTGAGCTGAACTAGTTGCTTTTTTTCTAGGAACATAATTTTTACTTGAAAAAAAACTGACCAACTATAGTTTTTCACATTTAGGTATTTGGTAGACATTCTTTTTGAAAAGAATGAAGTGAGCCTGTCACTTCAAGGAAAAGGACAGACTAATTGTTTCCAATGATAACATTTGGCTTTCGTGTGAAAATTAAAAGTCTGGAAAGCATGTACCTGCCTCTGTGAGCTTAACAGCTTCCTACTACTTACTGGCTTTTCTGATAAGATTGGTGGTGATTTTAACACGTGGTATTTTGACATTGTATGACAAAATGTATCTATATCTGGAAGATTTACATAACTCAGTAAACCGCTGTCTTCTAAACAGCTAATGCATGGTGTTACACAGTCATGCGTGGGTAAAAGATTCATTCAAAGTGCAAGATAGGCCAATGGATTTTAATGTAGAGAGCACAAAAAGTTCAATAAGATAAGATTCCCCATTTTACATAATGTTTAAGAAATGACCGCTTGTCGAGTCCTGGTATAGTGTCAGAGAATAATACTTACACTTATCTCCAGGCTGGGTTTTCTCCATTTACTTCCTCCAAAACAACATATCGTAGCAGACTAAATGTGGAATATCTTAATGTCTCTCATTAAGGCAGGCATAAGAGATTTACAAAAATGGAAAAAGGCCTACTCTTCTTAGTGATTAAAAAAAAAAAAAAGATCCATACAGAGTTATTTCTGTTAACTGTGCTCAGACTGGGCTTGTATGCACCTTGACTTTAACCTTATTTTTTCTTCTCAGGAGACAGTCAGAATGTACCCTTTCCAGATTCACAGCATTGCCCTCTCCACCTTTGCCTCGCTCATTGGCCCCTTTGGAGGGTTCTTCGCAAGTGGATTCAAACGAGCCTTTAAAATCAAAGTAGGAAAACCTTCCTCTCTGCTCCTCTCATCTCACTCCCTACTCACCCGTCTTCTTCCTTTCTCCCCCTGTCCCGCCCCATGAACTAGCACCCCTTTCAAAATACGAGGCTATACACCCTGGTGATTCATGTGAGCTCCTCCTGACCATGCACTGAATTTAGGTGGGCTAAATAGAAATGCGTTGTTTCCAAGAAAATTCAATAGTTGGATTTCACTTTATGTGTTAATATGTCATATCTTTCTTTAAAAAAATACTTTGTCACAATAAGATTGTGTCTTCTTACAGTCTCGGCATCTGACTCTACTTTTCACTTTCTGTTGCCCTCAGCTACTCAGTACAGTGGCTGCACATCAGGGTGTGACCTTAGGCTGGGATTTGGTCATTGGCAGAGCCCAGGCTCACCCATCCTTTCTCTGCCTCTAACAGGACTTTGCCAATACCATTCCTGGTCACGGGGGCATCATGGATCGCTTCGACTGCCAGTATCTGATGGCCACTTTTGTCAATGTGTACATTGCCAGTTTTATCAGGTATAGTGCCTTTCCATCTGACCAAGTTGGTGGATTTTTAAGTATGGTACAATTCTAGAATTCTAGCTACATCTAAGTTCCAGAGAAAAACGTCCCAAATGTGAATGCAGGTTTCAGTAGTTACTGTTCGTGGATTCTCTGAGGCCCCCTCCTGCCCTATGTTATTAGAGAGTTTAGAGATCCTAGTAGCCACTTGGATAATTAGGCCCTAGAAGGTGCTGGGCCCCAGCCCAGTGCTGTTCTTCACGTTCTGTTCCAGGGGCCCTAACCCGAGCAAACTGATTCAGCAGTTCCTGACCTTGCGGCCAGATCAGCAGCTCCACATCTTCAACACACTCAAGTCTCACCTGAATGACAAGGGGATGCTGACAGCTGCCATGGAGGACGAGTAGGGGACCCCAGGGGCTGGAGAGCAGGAGCAGGACTGAGCGAGGGCAGGTCTCCAAGGCAAGCCCGGTTGGTGTGGCTTAGACAATGACGAGGCTTCAACTCACTGTCTTTTTTTTTAATTTTATTTTTTTGTAGAATGTTTTTTATTTGGGGGTTTAAAAAAATCTGTATTTACAGCCTGTGTTTATGATTGGGGTTGTGAGTAAACTACAGCTTTGTGTTGGAAAGTCACAGGGGTAAAACTATTCAGGTTTTTTAAACAAAGAAAAATATTGAACAACGTGGAAGACAGTGTTGCCTAGCTCAGGAATGTCTGCTTAGTGGTTCTATCCCCCATCAATTGAACTGTTTCAGGGCCGAGTCAGAGAGTGGACATTCATCTGTGGCCGACCAGTTCAGGGTGCTATGCCACCTGTTTCTGGGTGCATGGCTTGGATGTCTTTACTGTACTGGAGAGCTTTCACCTTGGCTTCTCTAGCAATCTGTGCCATGGGGCTATGGGAGGGTTGCCTTCTTTAGGCTGGAGAGATGGAGGCTTATTAATCAGATAAGCATTCTATCCATGCTGAAATCCTGCAGAGTTTAAATAAGCTCTGCTTTATAATATAGTTTCACCTTACTTCATCACAGACTGAAAGAAGGTTTTAGTTTTTATTTTTCTCAGAAAGCACGAAAAATTATTTATAATAGTCTGGAAAAAAAAAAACAAAACAACACACTGTAATATTTCAAGTGTATGCAGTAGAATGTACTGTAACCAAGCCCTTTCCCAAATGTTTTAGGCTCAAATGTCTTCTGTAAGGCAGTCTAGCTAACTGTGTCTTTTCAGGAGCAATGCTGTTCACGTTTGTATTATAGACCTGCTGCTGCTGAATCCTTCCTGGGGGCTTTCCCATAGGCAGGGAGCAGAGGGCTTCTCGTTCATGCACCCTTTGCCTGAACACCCATGTAGCTGCTCTGTTGTGTATATATTACCTTTGACAGTGTATATGTCTGTGTGTGTGTTTTAAAAGTCACTTATTTCTTATTGTAATTTCAATTGTACCATTACTTCTTTATTGAAACCACAAAGTCCTGCTTAAAACTATGGAAAACCTAACCTGATTAGAGACTTGACTATTCTGAAGATTAAATGCACACTTTTATATAATGTGACCATTTAAGTGTAGTTTGTATTTTGCTGGGGGGCCTTTTGTTGTTTTTTGTTTAAACTGTGATTTATTTTTTTTTCCCCTCCCTGATTCTAGGGGCGAGATTGATTTGGGAAGACAAATGAGTTCTTTGTCAGGCCAACAAGCAATGGAGTGTGGGAGAGAGAATGTGGTGTCCAGATGTGTTGAATTATTCCGTGCCATGGTTGTTTTCATTGTCAGTGAGGGTGTAGAGACTTGCTTCAGCACCGTGGTCTAGTGGTGGTTTGTGGTGGTATTGTTTTGAAGTTAGCCTTACTGCTTTCCTGAAAGCTCACGGTCAGCCCACATCACTGAAGTGTCCAGAGAGGACAGAGCCCTTTCAGCTTACGTGTTATTGTGTGACCTCCTGCATGTGTGCAGGGTTGCAGCAGCTTCTTTCCTCTGAACATTTACTTCCATTTTCCGCCTTGTGGATTTTCTTTTTCATGTCCAAGTCCCCCTTAAAAACAATGTGTTATTGTAAGGAGTTTCCATCCTGGCCATGTGACCCTGGGCAGGATGCATCACTCTCAGGGTCCCCATTTTCTGAACTGTCATCTAATTCTACTCTTCGGTGATTCTGGCTGAGCAAGTTCATGTCACCAGAAGCTCCATGGTTATTGAGTCATGTCCTGGGCACCCATAAAGGAAGTGCTTTCAGGCCTTTTCTCGATGCGTGTCATTAAGATTACTCAGTAGCTAAGCAACAAATCTTAAACAGTGAAGGTGATTAGTAATGAAACTGTAGCTTTCTGATTGAAGATTGAACCTGGATCACCAAACTAGACACAGAAGGGTAAGGGTGCCTCATTTGTCTCTTGTTGCCCCATTGTGGGCATATGGTGGGGTCCTGAGAGCAGAGAGTCTCAGCTGGGGCCCAGCCACAGAGACCTACTCGAATAAGGCTGCCTTTGGGATCAGGGAGGCTGGCAACAGCAGGTGAGGCTCATGTTCCTTTGTGGAATTTGGTGCTGATGGGGGGTCCCGGGAATCAGAGAGTCAGTTTGGGTTTGATTTTAATCTCGTTTCTCACATCCTTCTGGTGAAATAAGAGGGATTTCCCAGTCAGGTAGCCAGAAGAGCGTCACCACCTTGTGTCTGTATAGCATGTTTCTCTTTCTCCTATTTACAGGCAAGATTCAGGAGACTGTTTTAGCATACACCCATGTGGATCTTAATGAATGGCATAACTTGCTATAGCCCCATTTTTTGTCAAATAAAATATGACTGAAACTGTATGCCCTCCCTTTTCATGAATTCAGTGTTTATCACTTCCATGCAAGGTTTTATTTTTCTTGTTGTTCATGTATTCAGTATTGTGTCATCCTGAGATTTTTGTTTTATTCTCCAATTTGTCTCCTGTACATCCTCACAACAGTCTACGCAAGAACCTCAGGTGAGCGTCGTGAGCACCTTACTGGGGGGAGCTTCCGCAGGGTCACACGGTGCAGTCAGGTCTTACTTCTCTCACACTCCAGCCACAGGACCAGGACTGGACGGCCCCCCAGCCCCTCACTGGCCTTTGTGAACGTGCTGTGAGTGCACCTGAAATGTTGCAGCCTTCCTTCCCTCAAGCTCAGGCCTGACTGGAGCCAGGTTGGATGTTACATCGCTGTTAGCTCACAACTGGTGAAACAAGGATTTGGTGAACAGGGGGTCACAGAAACCCGGGCTGACTATTGAAACATGAGCCTGGGTGTCCCCCTGGTAAGTTCTGCTGGTGACCACTCACAGGGCACCAAGTTTTTTCCGTTTGTGTGTGTGCATGCCACCCTCGTAACCACTTTCAGCAATGAAGAAATGCACATTTATTTGTCTCTAAGGCAACCCAGGCCTTATTTATGTTTATTTTTTTGCCTGTTTTGTATTCTGAGCATTTTACTAGCTATAGTATAACTACATTTAAGTGTATTTACTCTTACTGTTGTAGAGTTCTGAAATGTATGTGAACTAGTCTTATAGCCATTGAAACTAGTCTCTTTTCAGGGGGCTAAAATACAACTTTTAACCTTACACAGGTGGACTTTGGAACCATTTTTTATGGTATTTATTTTTTCCCCCTGGGCTTTTATCCTATAACTTGACCTATATTATGTAAGAAAATTCCAAAAATATATTTTAAGGGAGCCCACACAAACCCTGTGATTTGAGTCTAAGTTAGTTGCTGATTTGGCTGGAGCCTGATTCAAGTGGATCCTTGAGTTCAGATCTTCACACTGTCAGTGAGCCCCAGCAGGCTCAGGTCTATTCCCACCATAAACAGAGTTGGGGAGGAGGAGGATATGAATGACTCAGGGCAAAGAGCGTTCTTGCCCACAGAACTGTATAGCTGTGGTCTGTTCCCTCCAAAGCCAGCCCGAGGTGGATTTCCAAGAGAGTGGATTTTTATCATTCTACTTAGTGGTATGTCATTCTTGAAACCTCTCCCTATTTTAGTAACATTTTAGGCACTGTTGTTTTTCGTCTATCAGAGCAACTCATATGTGGGCCCACCTTTCTTGCACATTTTGGTTATGTGCTGAGAGCAGGGTGGAGTTGGGGGGCCGGGGAGGGTGATTTCACTCGGACCCAGGGTTTCTGTTCTTCTGAGGTCAGGGTGGGAAGGAAATGCTACAGGGAGGATGTCTAGGTGACTCAGACACATCACAAGACAGTAGACTGTGGGTGCACTCTCACTTGTGTTTGGAACAGAGGGCTCCAAAGAGCAGCTGGGACAAACCCTCAGCTCCTGAAGAGAGGGCTAATTCTTGGGCTGAGCCTCATATTCTTGTCTTGGTCAAAACAAACTTCCTTTTCTCTTTATCAGTTGCCCAGCTTCCAGTTTTTAAAGAGATTAACAGCTCCCATTTTCTGACTCAGTTTCCCTTGTTAGATGGGGGCCTGTGGCACCATCTATATGGGGTGCTGGTGTTTGGACCAAGTGGTGACAAAGGATCATTATTTTAGGGCTCTGCCTCACCCACCCCCTCTTGGGCCTGGACACTCCTTATCCACATCCCCTACTGAAGGTGGGCCCCGTTCTCAGGAACAGAGTCCCAGCTGCTGTTTCCATTTGAATGTGGGCCCCTACCCCCTGCCCTCCCTTACTCACTTGGGCCCTGCAGTGGGTGCAGGCTGTTCTTCTCAGCTGGGACAGCCTCTTGATTAAGGCTCTCACTTGTCTTACAGGGAGGGGACCGTGTTTTCCAAGGCACAGAGATCTTAGTTTTGAGGGCAGTTTACGAGATATAATTTGGATGCCAAAGTGTTGAGGTTTTTAGGACATGTGAATGATTTGTGAGAGTAGAGGGGCAGAATATGTGAAGTCCAAGGTTTTATGGCCAGTGAGTTTCAAATCTGTTGGCTGTTTGAAGGCCCTTTCCCCTCCCCTCCCCACCCCTCCCTTCCTCTTCACCAAATGCCTGTCTGCTGAGGTTCCTTCTCTTTTTTATTCGTGAGCCAATAAGATACTAGCAGTTTTTTTATTAATAGTGATTGCGATAATACAGTGCTCAATGTGTGCCAGGCACAGTGCTAAGCGTTTACATACATTATCCCTTTTAATCCAGAAAACAACCTTTTGTTAGGTATTATCCCCATTCTATAGATGAGGAAGCCGAGGCTGAGAGCCATGGTTGAGAAGACAGACTTGGGGCTCAAATAGCCTAGATCTGGGCAGGTTACTAGGCTGCCCTGAGCTTCCACCTCTGATTGGTTGGGTCTGATAATAGTACCTTCTTCATGGGATGGCTGTGAGGATTTCATGAGATAATGCACATAGGCACTTAACACAGTGCCTGGCATATAGTAAGCACTTAATAAATGGTAGTTATCTTTGTGCAGCTCAGCTGGTAGTTTGACCCATGTTGGCGTAATGCCAGAGACTGGGTTCTCATTCACCACAGTGCCACAACCTTGCACACAGCCTGGTGTTCATGGTCTAGAAAGTGACTTCTCTAAGAGCAGTCCTTCCAAGAGCAGCCCAAACTTAACACCCGATACCCTTCTACAGATCTTGGTGCTTCACAAATTGTTTAGAAGACTTGGCTGACGAAAGGAAAGAGGACACGAGGATATTCAGAAATTGTCTGCTCTTAGTGGGAATGGCTTGCCTGAGAACCTTGCCCAGTTCCTCTGTGCATGGTCTTGACTGTCCATGGGAAGGAGGCCAATTCCTCTTGCCTGGTGGCGCCTCCACTCCATAGACATTGAAGACCTGTCCGTGACTCCTCTGGGCTCCAGTCCCCCTGTGGCCAAGGGCCGTACTCTGTGCACACAGCTCAGGAACCTGCAGCAGTTCCCCATGCAGGTGGACATTTTCAGGGGCCAAGGAGAGAGGGGAAAGTAGAAACCTGCTGTGTAGCAGATTGTACAGACCAAAAGCCTACAAACTCTGCCCACACCCTTACAACAAAACCAGTCTGGGCACTTGGATTTCATTCTTTCCTGAAAGTATTAACAGAATAGAAGCAGGCAGGTGACCCATTGAGGTCAGATGCTGTGGGGTTTTTCAGATTCTAGGTTAGCAGACGATCAAATGGGTGACTCACAAAAAAACGAAGAGCAGGCACTGGATTGTGTGAATGATGTGTCTTTAATGTAGTTTCCTGAACAGAGGTTGGGGAAGTTGGGGATGGTGGGCATGGGGTGGAGGACTCTTGGAAGGGGTAGTGTTGGCTAATAGGACCCATGCAATTCTGAAGCCAGTTGAATAGTAACTTAGAGCTCCTAGCTTGACTGTGAATTAATTCCTGGGTGTTAGTGGGACCCAAAGTCCCATTTCTAGTATTTAAATAATGGGTCTCTCCCCTTCAGTTAATGAATGAAGTAATGATAATAACATGGATCAGGAGAAGATGGTTGTGGAGGTTTTTAGTAAGCGGCTGATCCTGGGCTTGCCCGAGAGGTCCTGTGGCCCTTTGGGACTGTGTTTGCCTCCCTCATTTTGCCAATCTAATGGACCCAAGCAACCTTTTATCTGTAGAGAGAGAGGCTCCACACTGGGGGTTGAGGGCCCTGTGGACATGGAGTTGAAAATATCCCTCACTGGGCTCCCAGGCATTGGGCAGGGCCTATCCCTTTGCAGCCCCCAGAAGACTTCACCTGCATACAGCGCCCAGAAGGTTTAGCCACCTGGTGATTCTTTCGCAAGTGACCTTGTGTCTGCTGATGTCATGGACATAGTCATCCCTGTCCTAGGCTGCTGGAATGTCTTTCACTTCAGGTTGCTGTGCTGGTTTTGCTGGTGCTTCTCAAAGGAACACCAACCTAGAAAAGGGGTTAAAAATGTTTTTTAGCAGGCAGAATGTGCGTACATATTTTTATGAGTGTCCTTTGTGTGCTGTTTCTCTTTAATCTTCCATATGCAGAGCACTGTCGTTTAGTAAACCCTTTTTCTGTCTTACGCCACACTGGCTGGCTGGCTGGGGGCTGATTACAAAGGGAGAGAGCTGAGCAGACATCAGGGGCCAATAAAACCAAAGGACTTGGAGCCAAGAGAACAAATCAGGGGCTTGGAGGCAGTGATTTTTCAACCAGAGGACTCCCGAGAAGCCATAGGAGCAGCAGTGGGGGGTCCCATGGCCAGGGGCAGACCCCAACAGAGGTCAGCCGAATGTTCACTGGCCCCGGGGTCTCATATGGGTATGGGAACCAGAACAGCTCAGAACACCCATCCAGGGAGATTTGAAGCTCATGGATCATCTACAGTTGATGTTGATATCAAGTTTTATTTTTTTGGTAGCTTGCTCGTACAGGGATATGGGGATATCCTTGACCTTGGTGTTGTAACACCGTGCTCTAACCAACTGAGCTAATTGGCCAGCCCCTCCAAGTTTGAATTTTTATTGATGTTTAATACCCTCCAACACAGAAGGGGAAGATCAGGCAGGAAGCCCCTCTGTCAAAGAGTCTTGGGAACCCTGGTGTTCTTGGGCAAATCGTGCACAGCTGTGGATGTCATTCTTAATTCTGTCTACTCCAATGATTTATTTAACTGAAAGTTCCCCAAAACATAGAAATGGGCTCCCTGCCCCTTTTGGGGAGCTGTCTGTGCTGGGAATGCCAGATAGCTACGTGTGGCCCATCCCTGCCAGTGTCTGTGCCACCCAGAGGTCAGCCCTGGCCCAGCCTCCTCTGTGTTGGGGCAGAGCACCCTCAGGGAAGTTTCTCTGTCCCTCTCTTTGTGTTGCTGGACATAGTAGAATTCAGTTGTCATACACTGATTGGGTGTTGATATTCAATTTTCTCACCCACCTCAGACACGGGGATGTCAAAGCAGCTCTTGGGTGTGTGAAGTCCACATGACAGTTTTTATGGTTTCCCCAGTTAGGTATGTGCCTGTGTGCTGCTACTGGGCCATCTACCCAACTTTGCGTTTCACTAAATTGATGTTTTTGCTGCAGCTGATCTTTCTCTGTGCTCTTCTGATCAGTGTTGAATGATATGTGCAGGTTCTTTTTCAACGCAATGTCAAAACATGATATACTATGCATTGGAAAGTATTTACCTTATTTACATATCTGAATGTTCCTACTACACAAATAAACATATATTAAATTCTAGATCATGTATGGGTTTTTCATGGGAAGAGTGTGTGGGGTGTGCTGACCTGGAGTGGATGTCCAGGTTGCATGTGGGGAGCCTGCGCGTGATTTCCCAGGATGCTGGGTGACCACTCCTGTTGCTAGAGACACCTGCTGTCCTGGCTGCTCCTGCCTCCTGGCTTGCTCCTCCTCAGCCTTCTTTCTGGGCAGCTCTTCTGCCCATCCCTCAGATGGTGGCATTCTGCCCGATGCTCTCTTCCTCCCCGCTGAGTTCTCTCCCCTGGGTGTTCCCACACTCACTTCGACAATTGCCAAGCCTCTGTCTCTAGCCTGTGAGGCCTCTTCATGTGGACTTCATGTGACCAAATCCAAACTCATGCCGTGTTCTTTAACTCTCCATCTGTCACAACTAGAAGTGATCTCGTCAATGAACTGTTCTTCTAAATATCCCTCAGATTCATCCTTACTGACAGCCTCTGGTTCAGGCCTCTCCTGCCAGGATTTCTCTGGCAGCCTCCCACCATCTCCCTGCAGACTGGCCACCCTTAGTAGTCCGTTCCTTACACTGTGGCTGGGGTGAGTTTTCTCTGCTTGGAAAACTTTGGTGCCTTAGGTTAAAGTTCAGACTTGTTAGGGTTCTGGGGCCCTCTGGGAGCTGACCAGCATCTGACCCACACACTCAGGGCCACACTTGGCATTTGTCCCTTCTTTGTTCCAGGCACGCTCTCGTCTCCTGGCCTTAGTATGTGCCGTTTTCTCTGCCTGCTTTCTCTCTTTTCTTTCCCCAAGTCTCTCTCAGCTTACCTAACTCCTACTAGCCTTATAGGTCTCACCATCAACAGCACCTGTCCAGGGAGGCCTTATGTGCTTCCTGTCCCAGGACTCTCTTTTCCTGAGAGCCAGTGGGCCCGCCTTACAAGGGCCCAGGCCTCAGGCCAGTGGGACCTCTAGATTGTTTGCCTTTTGGATGGGGACCTCTGCCTTTTTCAGCCACAGGGAACCTAGCATTGGGACTTCCAGAACGAATTGCTTGCCAGTACTGAGGTGCAAAAAACACTGCTTTTATTTGTTTTCCTAAACCCAACAAAATCTGACTCCAGGCCACCGGTTTCTAAGGTTGAAGAGAAACCCAACATTAGTCATTTTCCCTGGCTGCCTCGCTCCTTGCTTTGTATTGGGAGCCAAGGGCTCATGCAGTGCTGGGTGGTGGGGACCACTTGGTCTCCAGCCCATCTGCTGCAGGTTCTGTCTTCTTGCCTGTGAGCTCCATCTGTTCACTCCGAGGAGGCCCCAGGCCAGTGGTGTCAGGGCACCTGTGCGGTTGCCTGTGTCTGGTGTCCTTCCACCTTGAAGCCCCTGTATACAGGCCTTGATGATCTCTGTGCATTCAACAAACTCTTGTGGAGTGCATGCTCTGTGCTAGGCCCCATTTAGACACTGGGGATGCAGCAACAAATAATGCTGTCCTCATGGAGATCTTTTTAGGAGACAGCAACACGTGAAAAAGCTAGTGTGTTAGATGGAGAAAAATGTAGCTGGCAGAGGAGAACTGGGAATGCTGGTGGGGAGAGGTTGCAATTTTAAACAGGATGATCAGGGAAGACCTTGCTGCAAAGGTCGTGTTTGAGCAATTGGACACACCTGAAGGATGTGGAAGAGGGAGCCATGTAGATACCTGGGGAAGGGTATTGCAGGCAGATGCAGAGGAAATGCAAAGACACCCGTGTCATGGGGGAACTGCAGGGTGTGGATAGGGGGCAGTGGCAGCAAAATAGGTCCTAGAGATACTGGGTAATTACATAGGGCCAAGGCCATTGGCTTTTACTCTGAGCAAGATGAGAAGCTGTGGGAGAGTTTAGAGACAAGGAGTGACTTGATCTGTTTGTTTTCGGAGGGTCCCTTGACTGCTGCAATCATCCAGGCAAGAGGGGATGGCAGCTCAGCTTCGGTGGTGCTAAAGGGTGAAATATGGCGTGAGAGAGAAAAAGGAGTAAAGGAGGGCCATGAAGTTGTTGGCCTGGGCAACCAGAAGAATGGCATTGCCTATTGTTGAGCTGCAGAAGGCTTTGGGAGGTCAGGTTTGGTGTGAGAGGTGGACTAGAGAGGGAAGATCAGTAGTTTGGTTTTGGACACCTTTGGTTTGACATGCCTGTGAAATATCCACATCAGGATGTCCAGTACAGGGGAGTGACCTGGGATAGAAATAGAAATTTAAGAGTGATCAGAATGTGGATGTTACTCCACACCAAGAGCCAGGAGACTCGATAAGATCACTGACAGAGAAGAGTTGAGGTCCAAAGAGTAGCCCTCCATCACTCTGGCCTTGGAGATCCACTTCTTTTCAGTGACGGTCACTCCCTTCTTTTCTTTAGTGAAACTGTCTCTCCTTCCCTGCCTCAGGCAATCCAGCTTTTGGGCCTGGACAAAGGCCTTGGTGGCATTTGTCTTCAGGTGGCCTCACTCCCACCTGACAGCAGAAGCAGCTGTTAACTTCCTCCTGGGAAGGGGGATGGAATTTTGGAGGCCCAGGAGCCCTTTCCTCAAGGAGGAAGGGCAACATTACCTTTTGGTCTCCTGGGAGAAGAAGGGGAAGGGAAACAAAACCAGAGTGCTTCTATATTTGTTTATTCAAAGGCCAGGCTGTTGGGGTGGAGAGCTCCAGAGAATGGACTGAGGGCTTGGCTGTGACATAAACCATCACCTCTGCATATTTACCAAAGACGTGGCCAGTTCCAAAGTCAGCCAAAACCTGGGGAATTCTCAAATGGAATAAAACCATACCGTCATTTCCCTCAGTGTTGCTTCTCACTTTTAACAAAAAAACTTCAGCACATTTCTAGGGTAAAAAGCACATCCATCAGTGTGAGATCTTGGTTCAAGGTAAATTCTGATCTTGATTTGACCAAGGCAATTGAAGTTGTTATTTCTGCAGCAAAGATGGGCTCTCTGGTCTTGCCTACATGGTTCCTATTTCTCTTAGATTGAAAGAGACTTAGAGGTAGTGCCTTCTAAGCCAATGATTCTCAAACTTGACTGGGTATTAGAATCACCTGAGGAGCATAAAAAAACCCTGATGCCCAGGCAGCACCCCAGATCAGTTAATTCAGAATCTTTGGGGGTTTGACTCAGGCATCAGTGTTCTAAAATATTCCCCGGGTGTTTCCAATGTATGGCTGAGGTTGAGAAACAGTGGTTGAAACTCCCTCCAATGAGTCCAGCCCCTCTCTGACACTCCCCACAAGTGGTCAGCACCTTCTGCTGGAGCATCCCCAGGGGTGAGCCTTAGGATGTCCCGAGGTGACCCATCTGGGGTAATGATGTTATTCTATTCAATTCTGTAGCATGAGCCATGGTATAGGTGTGTGCCTCCTGGTACCTCTGCCTGGTCATCGTTTTGTCTTCTGAATCTGATTTTTGTTTTGCACCTATAGTGTTCCTCATGTGCTACTGTCCCTCCTCTTACCAACCAGCCGTCTCTTCCCAAGTTTACTGTCTTATTCTGTTCCCTCTTCCTCACAAGAAATGCCTACCAGCTCCTTTGCTATGCTGCCCAGTATCTGGACACACACAAGCTTGTCATTTTTGGGGGTCTCCTGTCACTGCCTGTAGTTGTGCATATGTGTGTGCATTGAAGGGGTCATGCACAGGATCTTGTGGGCACTGAAGACTCCTCATAACCACTGCCCATGAAGTAGCTGCTTCCTCCTATACTCTCAAGGGCCCCTGTATGCCCTGCCTACTGTGGTGGTCATCCTGAAGAGGAGCCAAGCAGGGAGCCCTGTGGGTAATAAATCTGCAACCTCCTGCGGACCCCATTGGCTACTAGAGAGTGTCCCGGGAGCCTGAGGAACTGTGGTTGGTGGCTTCCTGGAGATGCAATTATTTAACTTTTTATTTTGAAATAGTTTCAAACTTACAGAAAGTTGTAAGAATAGTATAAAGAATTCCCTACATACTTTGCCCAAATTCCTCAAATGTTAACGTTTTTACCACATTTGTTTAATTCTGCTCTTTCCCCTCCACATACTTTTTTCTGAATCATGTGAGTCGTAGACATGATGCCCCTTTACTGTTATGTAACCTTATTCAAATTTCACCAGTTGTCCAGGTAATTATATATGTAACATATATATATGTTTTATTTATATATATATATATACACATACACACACACTTTTTTTTTTGGCAGTTGGCTGGTAAGGGGATCTGAACCCTTGAACTTGGTGTTACATATATTTTTGACTGGTACAGTTTGAGGGGCTCTGCAGTCGCTTTGAGAACAGGAAGTAACCTCCCTGCCTGCCTCCCCCGCTTCTATCTGCTCCATCCCTCAATCTGATAGAAATGATGGAAACACTCCTCTGACTGTGGTACACAGCATGGTGAGGCAGTGGTGTTATAGGACCAGCAGAGGGCAGTTTGGGGCCAGGAGTGAGGTGCAGGGCTTTGGCATGAGACACGTCAGGGGGGATCCTGGCCCAGCATTCACTAGCTTTGTGACCTGGAACAAAACACCCAACCACTCTGCTTCCTCCTCTATGAAATAGGGATGTTTGGGAGAATATGTAAAGCCTTTGCCCAGCTCCTGGCACCTAGTAATCATTCAACGGAAACTTTCGTTTGTAATTTTACTACCTTGGTCCTAGAAGTGACTTTCTCAGGGATGCAGGGAAGGACCTGGCACCAGTATTTCAGTGAGAGCAGAAGCAGGCTAGACATTGAGGCTGGGGGCACAGAGAAGGAAGGGAACTCTTGGGAATGAAGGCAAGGGGGAATGAAGTAATAACTGTAGCTGGGTTTACTTACCTTGGGCACCCCAAGGCCAGTTGGAAGTAAAATTCACACTGGAATGTTGACTGATCATTTCATGGTATTAACCAGGCTACTGGCAGGTTCTGGAACCCCCTTCCATGGACTCCTTAACAAATATATTTGTATTCTTTCCCAATTTTTGGGGGGAGTGCCTGAGTTCAATTCCTGACTCGATTGCTATGGGCTGTGTGGCCTTGGGAAAGTTACGTAACTTCTCTGTGCTTCAGTTTCCTCATCTGCACAATGGAGGATAGGAATAGTATCTGTCCAAGCCGTCATTGTGAGGATTAAATATGTTAAAACAAGGTAATACTTGTCCACTACTTGGACTAGCTTCTGGTACACTGTTATTATTTCAGTGTCTCCCCACCCCCTTTCCCTCCTGACCCATGTGCTTGGCCTTTTCATATCACCCCCATGTGGTCCCAGTATGGGTGGAGGAGTTACCCTTGGGTCTGGACCTCTCTGCCCCTGAATACAACTTTTCTACAGGCAGCTGCTCACACTGAACTCTCCATAGCCACCTGTCAACCATGTGGAATTTCTGTCTGTTCACAGGCTTTCTAACTGTCCATATTTATTGCTGCAGATGTACCAGAGAGCAAGGGATCTATAGAAAACAAACAGTGGGACATGTGAAAATGACTCAGAGGCAACAAGAAGAGGCTGTCAAATACAGGACATTTTGAACATCAACGAGGATAATCACTTCAATTGATTGAAACATATCAATTATGTTTAAATACATGAATTCATAATGATACTTAAACTCAATTGATCACCATTTGACGATGTCAGTAAGCCCAATCTATTTCTAAAACTAGTAAATGAAGGGAAAGAATCAAGCATTTATCCATTATCCAGCATTTATTTCTAAATAAACTGTACCATTGGTATTAAATACCTGTTGCATAAAGATGAACCAATGAGCAACCTAGGTGGTAATTTTAAAACTGGAAAATAAAGTGAAGGAATTAAGAGCGGGAAGCAGATCTACACTTATATGGTCACCTGATTTATGGAAAAGGTGATAGAGCAGTGGAGAAAGGGTGGTCTTTTCAATAAATGTGCTGGGTCAATTAGATATCTGTGGTGGAGAAACTACCTTAAATCTCACACTGTACCAAAAAAAAAGTCAATTCCAGATGAATTGTAGGTCTAAATAAGGTAAGGTAAAACAATAAGGTAAGGTAAAACAATAAAGCTTTTGATGAAAACATATGAGACCACCTTCATGACCTTGGTGTAGGCAAAGATTTCTTGAATAGGACACAAAAGGACTAACTATAAAAAAAAAAATTGATAAATTAGATTAAAAGGCCACTGTGTTGAGTATCTTCAGGGATGTAATGGTTATGAAACCTGGTTCTTGTCTTTATGGAGCTTGTAATTAAGCCTGTTTATTGTTCTCTTTTTCTTTCTTGTTTTTAAAGAGTAGATCTTTTAAAGCTGGCTGTCAGGATCGAGATCCTACTCTCCCTAGGGGGTGGGCTACCCGCCCCCCGCCATCCCCCTGCTGTTAACTTGCTGAGTGTCTCCAGAGGGCATGTCTGCCACTTAGTAGCTGATATTTCTCTCTTGCCTTGACGAGATGGGCCTCTATTTGGAGGGGTGGTTTGGTAGTTGAGGATTGAGAATGAGGTGGGAGGGGGAATACAGGTCTCCTCTGCATCGTTGATAGCTGATTTCTGTCTTCAACGTGTTAAGGTTTGTAAATTATCTGTAGGTGATGAATAAGATTCTGTAAGGAGAGGGGTGGTTCTCTTCTCTGAAACTGTCCCTCTCCTTAAATTCTGTAAGGAGAGGGGATAAGTTCTGTGAACTTAACCAGGAGGCATTTAGGGAAATGGAAAAGTTGCTGTACAGACTTCACTGAGCTCAGAGATGGTGCCTCGCTCTGCTCATCTCCCTCCCCTCCCCTCCCCTTCCTTTATACTCTGGGCTAGGTGTGGGGAGCCTTGGGCCTCGAGTATTGACAGGAGTCAGAGAAAACTCAGAGGCCTGGGATTATTCTTTCATTTATTCACTAAAGTATATGCAAAGCCAAATATATCACCCCCTTCCTTTGTTAATGAGAGAGACAGACATTTAAAATGAGCCATTACAACTCTGTGTGGGAAGGTTTACTAGTAGTTCATTATCAATTGCATCTGTGAAAGCTTTCCATGGACCAAGTATTGTGACTAACTCTTCATCTGCACCATTTCCTTTTTTTTGTTGTTGTTGTAATTCATGTGAAAAATTAACCAACTGTGCTGTTTATTATTTCAACCAACAAAAGCTCTAGAAGTATTAGATTTATGAAGGTCCTGCATAAGAGAACTTTACTAAATAAAGGCAGGGTGCCCAATGGGACGCACTCTATAGCTGAGGAAAAAGCTTCTCATGCAGAGGACGTGCTGGAAGAGAATGAGCTAGAGAATCACAGCTGTAATGTTTCATCTTCTTCATAATACACAAAGAATACAGAGAGGAGGAGAAAGGGAACACACTTTCAGCTAGAAGTCTTGACAGTTTTATTTTCGCATTTCACAATGCAGATGAAAACTGCCCTTTCCACTTCTCCCCTCCAAAACTATTCTTTTTAACAGGAAGGGAGAGCAAGTCTTCCTTATCATGCTGTTCAAAAACACCCAGTCACAGCACCATGATCTCCTGGTGAAGTAGAACAAGTAATATAAAACTGATATAAAGAGGCCTCCCCTTTATTCTTATCTGTTGGGTCATGTCATTCCTGGCCAAATGGGCACCGTCATGGGACGGGCAGGGGGTCATTGGCATGTGGCCTCCCATAGGTGGCCTCATTCCAGGAGCAGGTCCCACTGGCATCCCAGGAAGAGGAGGGCACATCATTGGCATCATGGGAAGGCTCCTCCATATGGGATGCTGGCATCATACCAGGGTGAGGAAGACCCAGGAGACTGGGGGAAGTGGCATCATTGGCCTTGCAGAGGAGGAGCAGAGAATGGAGTAGGAGGTATCTTTCATGTTGAAATGCAGCCATTGTTTTGTCAATCAGTCTCTGAGCCTGTTCTTCCATCCATTTCTGATGGTAGCTTATCACATCTCTTTGTGGTTCCTACCACTGCAGTGTGTCTTTCTCACAGATGGAGAGTCATAGGTGAGGTATGTATTGCAGTCATCACTATAGAACTTGGGCAGGTTGCGCTGCAGGCTGTTGGCCACTCCATTCTACACCACCAGGAAATGACACCTGCCCCATGTCCTTTAATCCTCAGAAAATCCCTGTGAAATAAATATTATTTTACCTATTTCATACATTATGAAATAAAATTGAAGCTCATAGGAATTTAACAAATTGGTCAAGTATATTGTTAAGGGTACCAAGACAATCCTCTTTACAGGTCCTAGACCCTCAGTCAGGTGCCATTTGGCAATAGCTCTTTCTTTTGGTGGAGAAGTTAGGGCATTTCTCTTGAGCTAAAGTCCTTCAAGGTACTTTTCAACTTGGGGTTTCCATAATTTACCTGTCCTGGGAAAAGGCAAGAGCCTGAGCTAAGTGGCATAATCAAGATATGATGAGCTTAAAATTGTTTGTTGGACCCGAATCTTGTAATAATATCATGGTTGTCAGTTACAAGGAAAATGGTATGACCAGTGAGGCATTTATGACCTTCAGATTCTTTCAAGTTGATGGTTTAATTTATATAAAATATATATTATATGTGTTAAATCTATGTTATATATACCATATATATTAAATATAAGACAATGGGAAGCATCATAAGCTATGGTTGAGTGATATTGGTTCTAATTCTGACTTTTCCATTAACTGTTCTTTAGTAAGTCACTTATCTTTTCTGGGCTTTATGAGTGAAATATTTTATAAATTTTATAAATTTATCAGTGTAGCTACCTCTGAGAGAAAAGCCAAAATAACAGTGGTTTAAGCAAGTGGATTAAGCAAGATAAAACTTTATTTCTGTCTTACGTACAAGAAGTCTGAAGGTCAGGCCAGTGTGATTTGGTGTCACATAATTATCAGGAGCCCACACTCCTTCCAGCTTTTGGTTCCATTGATTCTGTGGTCCAAGATGGCTGTAGGAGCACTAAACATCACATCTACATTCCAGGCAGCAGGAAGAGGAAGGGAGGAGGAAATGTCTGCTAATTCCCATTTTAGGTTTTCCAGAAATCTCACGCAGACACTGCAGAATGGGCCACGAGGAGAGCTAGCACCTCCTCCATAGGCAGGGAGCTGCTGCCCAAATGCCAGGCTCTAGGGACAAACAGCCCTGCCGAGGAGACTGGCACCTTGCTGCCACAATGCAGGCAGCACGAGGCCTAGCCCTGCCCCTTCACCCTCATGAAGTTAGGGCTTGGGCACTGGGGCCTCGGTTACCACTGCTGCAGAAAACCAAATATCTCCACAAGCATGTTGACCAGTAGAAACAGCAGAAGTTAGAGAAGTGGGAATTTCGGTGAAGCCAGGTCACACACAGAACAGACTGGGAAATGTACCCTTTAATTTGCTGGTAGGGAGGCAAGGGTGGAAGCAGACATGGACAGGTCAGAGGCTGCTTCAGTAATCCAGGTGTGGGCGCTGATGGTGGCTTGGACTAGGGTGGTAGGGCTGGAAAGGGAGAGGCATGGAATCCCTTGGATGTATTTTAGAGGTAGATGAATTGGGTGTGGGTGGAGAGGGAAAGAAGAATCAGGAATGAGTCTTAGGTTTTCGTTTTGCCCAACGGTGGACAAGGTATCATTGTTCCCTTGTGAGAGTCTCCCTACTTAATATAGGACAGAGGCTGTTACTAAGACAGGGAGAGACTCGAGGGAGCCAAGCACAACTGGGAGAAGGTTGTGAGGATGCTTCAGAGGGGAGAGGACCCTTGTTTCTTTCTTTCCCTCTCCCCACTTTGGAGAGCAGAGCTGCTTATAGCAGAGTTGTCTTCATTCGGGAGTTGATAACACTGGCCAGGGCTGACTGCTTTGCTGCGTTTGTTTGTGTCATCTTTGTTTTGACAGCCTCTGTTTTTCTGGCATTTGGTGGGCGTGAGCATAATTAGGTTGGCAGAAATAACAGTAGTGCTTACTGTGCCCACTGAGTAGGATTTGAATGTCATTTGCATATTGTAAGTTCCTCTGTGAAAATTACTTCATGTGTATGCTGGAGTCTGAAGAACAAGATTTAGAGACCTAAAGGAAGAAGAAACTTAACTAACCTGGTAAGCAGCTGCTTTGGGTTGGGCTTCAGACCCTGAGACAATGATCTGAAGGCAAGCAGTTTATAAGGAGCTCAGGAAAGACCTGCAATGGAGTGGAGAAGTGAGACAGAGAAGTGTGTAATAATGAGCAGGTTGCTGCTGGGGGCAACTGGGGCTTAATCTCCCTGCAGAAACTGTGTAAAGAGCACTTCTCAGAGTTGTCACCTCCAAGAGGTAAGGCAGTTCCTCCAACCTGCTTCTGTCATTGTCTGAGGAGAGCTTCTGGGGGCATCAAATTCTCTAGCATGTCCTACCTACTGCATCTGCAGGCTGAGAACATTCCTGCAGCCAGAGGTGGCTCTTAGACAATGAGTTACAAGTGCTTGTTGTAGGAAACCACTGCACAGGAATGATGAAGGCCAAGGGGACATGGGCAGGCCCTGACAGTGCTGCTGTAACAGCTGTTAAGGAATCTTGGCAGTTGTACCCGAGGTAGTGGCTGGGAGGGCATGCAGACTTATTCTTAGCATAACACAAAGAATACCATTGTTGCCTGTGGCAGTTTCATGGTTTGAGATCCTAACAGCTTATAAACGATAGAAAAAAAATGTCCCCAATTGGTCCATATCTAAACTATTCTTTTTTTGTGTGTGTGACTGGGAAGGGGATCATAACCCTTGGCTTGGTGTTGCCTGCATCGCGCTCAGCCAGTGAGCGCACCGGCCATCCCTATATAGGATTCAAACCCGCGGCCTCGGCGCTCCCAGTGCCGCACTCTCCCGAGTGAGCCATGGGGTTGGCCCCATATCTAAACTATTCTATGAATTCCTGATATTTCATTCAACTATTCTTTTTTTTTTTTCTGCCAGCTGGCCAGTATGGGGTCTGAACCCTTGACCTTGGTGTATAAACACCATGCTCTAACCAACTGAGCTAACTGGCCAGCTTCTATTTTGTTCTTTTAAGTGAATAGGCAGCTGATATCTATCCTGTGCAACTTCTCTGCAGAAGTTATGGATGGGGGGTGGTAGGTCTTTCCCAGGAATGCATGCATAGAGTATCTGGATAATTGGCTGGCTTTAATTTATTGATACCTGGCTTGTGTGGACTCAGCCTGCCAGGTACTGTGGTACAGATCACATGTTACACAGGGTGCCAGTGGCTGGGATCATGGGGTCTAAAATGCAGCCCAGCTCACTCACCAAGTCCTTCTTGCAAGGAGCCATGTCTGGAGGGTGTATCTTTTTCTGATTTATACAAAGTTGCCATATGAGTTAATGGATGTACTAAATAGGAAAAGTGAATTTAGAAAAGTATGGATTTATATCCACAGTATGTTGTTAGGGCAGTCATCGAGCATAGTAAAGGTACTGTATTGGCATTTGGGGGCTGATATGAAGATGGTAGACGTAAGTAGTTCTGGAAGATGACAGATTTCTTCCCAAATCAGTCCCAATACAGACTGGCCCTTGTGAGGTCTCCTAATTGTTAACCTAAGAAGGACTTAAATGGAAAGTCAAGTCAGTCATCTTTAAGAGCACCTTCTACTTGAAAACAATAGTAAGGGGGTGGCCTTCAGACAATGTTGGACGAGAATTGATGGGTAAATAATGCAGCTCCTTTGCTCAGGCGGGCTAACTCTGAGGTATGTTCTATGCTGTCTCCCAGAATTGCCCAGAGTGGTGTCCTGCTTATTAATTCTTTTATCATCCCTCAATTACTCACCCCACTACCCCTTCCCAGTGTTTTCTGGGATCACCTCCATAATCTGCTTGCACTCAAATCCTGTCTCAGGCTCAGCTTCTGGAGGACCCACCTAAGAGACTGCTATCTTATTTCTCCTCCTCAGTGGATTCCCCTTTTTCTGGGATAGATCACAGTACTGGCCCCATCTCCGGTCATATTACTGGACATATCCTTCTATAGACCCTTCCTTCCTTTGTATCACTGGGACTCCTTTCCTCCCACTTCCTCTTCTACAATCTCCACTGTATTTTTCCAAGCCCCAGCAGGCAACTTCAAAATTATTATGTAGAGCACTTTAACTGTTCTTTATCCTCACCTCTCTCATCTAAGCTATGCCCACGGGGCTTTTTAACCTTCTCTGCCAACCCCACCTATCAAGGTGCTTCAGTAAAGAAAATACAGGCCTTCCCCTACACGTTTTGCTTGCTTCTCTGAGTATGAGCAGTTGTTCAAACTGCAGGCAGCCAGGAAATGTATTTTTGTCATCATATCTGACTGTGAGCTCAAGATACACTTAGAAGGCTTCCTGCCATGGCTGGAAAGTGCTTTTCATTCACAGAGCATTCAGAGTAAGACACACTCTTTGTCTATCACATGAATGATGACAAGTAGAGATAGACAAATTGTACAAGAAAATAATGTTCTTCATGAAATTCTTCTAAAAGAAATGGGATGAGGACACTGGATCTTATTATTTAAAAAATTGGAATATAGCTTCAAATTGTGAAGCAACCCCAAGCATACACTTGAACTTAATCATTTTTCTTGAATATCCAGCATAGAAATGCTAGCGTTCAGGCTGGCTCATGGCTCGCTTGGGAGAGTGTGGTGCTGATAACACCAGGGCCACGGGTTCGGATCCCTATATAGGAATGGTCGGTTTTGTAAGAACCCAAATGCCCCAAGGGATCACACCCTGATCACATAAGCCCTTCTCGGCCGCACCCCATCATGGCGCTGGTTGCCCTTCTCTTCCGCATTCTCCTTCCCACCGGCGCGAATCGCACGCCAATCAGCTCCCCCCCAAGCCCCATGCGGTATGCTAAATAGGGATTGTATTTTAAACCAATCAGCTTTCCCTTAAAGCCCTACATATATGTGTGTGTGCTGCCTAATAAACGAGCTCTCTCTGGTGGATCGTCAACTGGTGTCGACTATTCCTTTCATTTGGTGCCGAAACCTGGGATGGAGTTCCCCTCGAGCGGCGACACTTTTCAGATCGCAGCGGTAACACTTTCCGGGTTGCCCCTCGGGGCTCCCTCGAGTGGCAACACTTTTCCAATCGCAGCGGCAGCATTTTTCGAGTCGCCCCTCGGGAACTCCGTCCCGCCAGGACCGGCCTCCCTTCCACCGCTCACCACTGATGGTCCACCCTCGTCCATTCTTTTCGGCGCTGGCTCCTTCCGCTCACCACTGGCTCATCATTAGGTAAGCCCCCTTTCCTAAAGGGCACCAGCCCTTTTTCAGGCTACCGCAGGGAGTCTAGCCGTGATCGTCCAGTAGCCCCTAACACCCATACCCACCCCACCATGGTCTTCACGACCACCATAAATTCCCAAATTATAACAGGTTCCAAAGCCCCGGTAAACTTTTACGTTCATTTTTGGAGGTTAAAAGTCCCATTCTGTTCTCTTCTTCTCTCTTTCACCCTCGTGTCCACTACTCTCTTCTCTCCACTTCCTGGGTCCGGGACCCAACCAGAAAATCCTGGCACTAGGTTCCTTCAGGCACCGGGCTTTTGCCCTAGAGAAGTGGAGGTCTGAGTGACAACCCACACCTCCCTTCTCTCCTCCTGGTTCGTACCTAAACCTGCCGGGACTGACGTGACCTACTGGGGATGCCCTCTAGGATCCCGCCTTTCCCAACCGGCCGAAGATCTGTCTTATCACTAATCTCTGTCTGATTTCTGTCTAAATTCCCATTAAGAGACCAGAATGGGCGCTTCCTCCTCCTCCCTAGGGGACTCTCTACTTCAGTGCCTTCTGAAAAACCTCACCAACCTTTCCCTCAGGTTGGATATTAAGCCCAAACTCCTCACCAAATTTGGTACACAAGATTGGCTACAAGACCTCTTTAACTACTGCCAGCGCCTAAAAAAATGGAAGGAGATCCCCTACATCGAGGCTTTTCACCTCTTGGCTCAGAACCCCACCCTCTGCTCCTCCTGTGCTCCCTCTCAAGTCCTTTTAGCCTGTAAACCATCTTCACAGTCACCCCTCGATTCTTCCACCTTCGACCCTGCTGATGAACCCCCACCCTACTGACCTCCTCCTCCTCCCCCAGTGCCTCCGGCATCCGCTCCTCCTCCCCCATCATCCGCGTCACCTTCTGCACCTTCTGCACCTCCTGCGCCATCCACTCCTCCGTCTTTACCCTCCCCTACTCCTGACCCACTAAGCTCCCCTTTCACCCGTTCCCGTGGACCTCCACCCGCCCCTTTAACAATCTCCCCACTACGTGAGGTAGCTGGGGCTGAAGGAGTAGTTAGGGTCCATGTTCCCTTTTCCCTAGCTGACCTTACAGAATTAGAAAAAAGACTAGGCTCTTTCTCTACCAACCCTACCACCTACATTAAAGAATTCCAATGGATCCTGCAGGCCTACAGCCTCACACATCATGACATCTTCATGCTCCTAGCCAATACCCTCCTCCCCGAGGAACGCCACAGGGTCTGGGATACAGCCCAAACCCATGCCACTCACACCCATCATACCAATCCGGATCACCCCCCAGACCCCCAAGCAGTCCCAGAACAGGAACCTAATTGGGATTATAACACAGCCCAGGGAATCCAGGCTCGAGACCGTTTTGCCTCTTGCTTAATAATTGGCCTCAAAATATCGGCTCGCAAGGTCGTCAATTTCCAAAAAATTCGAGAAATTTTCCAAAAAAAGGAGGAAACTCCCTCCGAGTTCCTCAATAGATTAACTCAGGCCTTTCAACAATACACTAACTTAGATCCCAACTCAGAAGACGGCCGGCATGTCCTTATGACCTATTTCCTGGCCCAATCCTACCCCGACATTAAAACTAGACTTAAAAAATTAGAGCTGGGTCCTGCAACCCCTCAGACTGAAATCCTGTCAGTGGCCTTCAAGGTTTTTCATAATTGGGAGGAGAAAAAGGAACGTCGAAAACAAAAGGCCGACCACGCCAACTTCCAGATGTTGGCCCAGCTTATCAAACCCCCTGGGCGCCCTCCCACAGCCTCTACCTCTAAGCCTCCCCCTGGAGCCTGCTTTAAATGTGGAAAGGAAGGGCATTGGGCAAAGGCTTGCCCCACCCCCCGGCCACCCACCACTTCTTGTCCAAAATGCAAAAAGAAGGGACATTGGGGATCTGATTGCCCCCTCGCCCGAAGGGGTGAGGGACCACCTGCCCCACAGTCCCCTGAACCGTGGACACCACCTATGGTGGGCCTCGCTGAGGAGGACTGATGGAGCCTTGGGCCCTTCCCGACCATCTCTATAACAAAGCAGGAGCCCAGGGTATCCATGGTTGTGGACGGCCACCCAATATCTTTCCTCCTGGACACTGGAGCCACCTTTTCGGTCTTAAGGGAATATAAAGGCCTCACCACCTCCAGCAGCTCTCCTATAGTCGGGGTAGGAGGTAAACAAATCTTTCCCCAAAAAACCCCTCTTTTAACCTGCTGCCTTCAAGGCACTCAATCCGTTTTCTCCCATTCCTTTCTAGTCATGCCACAATGCCCCATCCCCTTGTTGGGTCGGGACATTCTATCACGGCTTCAAGTCTCCATTATTTTGCCCCTGTCCTCTTCCTCTTCCCCCATTTCCTTCCTCCTAGCGCTAGTTCAAGCCCAAGATCCTACTAATCCCACCCCTCCAAAGAAGTCCTTACCCATCTTAACGCACCCTGTTAACCCCACAGTTTGGGACACTGCCAGCCCTGCTCTGGCCCAGTGTTCCCCTGTACGCATAAAACTAAAAGACCCCTCCAAATATATTTGTCAGGCTCAGTATTCATTAACCACAACAGCCCTCCTCGGGTTAAGCCCCATCATTCAGGACCTATTAAAAAAGGGGTATCTCCGTCCCACTCGCTCCCCTTTCAATACTCCCATACTTGCTGTGAAAAAACCCAATGGCGCCTTTCATCTTGTCCAAGATCTCTGCCTTGTTAACACCGCTGTCATTCCCATTCACCCCCTTGCACCACATCACCTCAAAGACCTCCTTACCTATGAGGCTCTCCAATCCCTCCCACCTTCCAGAATCCTAACCCTCCTATCCTCGTTTCTGGAAAATCCTGCCCTATCCTTCACTACCTGCCCACCCCTAAACCCGCCTACCCTACTGCCTATACCAGATTCCCCCAACACCCCTTTGCACAACTGCATAGAAAGCCTTCAAAATTTCATACCCTACCGCTCCTCCATCTCAGAGGGCCCCCTATCTCACGCTGATCTCACATGGTTCACGGACGGGTCCTCATTCAAGGAAGGAAACACTCATTACGCAGGGTATGCCATAGTCTCCCTTGATTCGGTTATAGAAGCCCAACCTTTACCCAAGGGTACTACCAACCAGCAGGCCGAACTTATCACCGCCACGCGAGCCTGCATTCTAGCTGAAAGAAGAACTCTTAACTTATACACTGACTCCAAATATGTCTTTCATATACTTCTCTCTCATGCCGCCATATGGAAGGAACGCGGTCTGCTTAACACCAAGGGTAACACAATCACCAACTCAGCTTTAATCTCCACATTAATTGAGGCATCCCATTTACCTTGTAAATTAGGAGTCATTCATTGCAGAGCCCACCAGAGGGATGATTCCCCAATCACTCGCGGGAATTGTAAGGCCGACCTTGCCGCACGCACTGTGGCAATGCACCCACAGACACAAAACCAACTTCCCATTCTTCCATACGGCTCCCAAGGTTCACAGACACCCTCTCAGCCTCAACCGCCTAATGATGATAAGTCCTCTCTCTTTCGCTTTCTCCATGACCTATTTCACTCTAGCCCCCAAGCTTTATCCCAGTTTTTACAAGCCTTCTTCTCAATCACCCCATCTGACAAAGCCCTCTTGCAAAAAATTTCCTCCTCATGCACAATCTGCCAGCGTACCAATCCTCATACCCCTCTCAAACCTGGGCCATACCCCTCCCACCAGGCTAGAGGTCTCACACCCATGGCCGACTGGCAAGTCGATTTTATGCACATGCCTTCTGTCCAGTGCCTCAAATACCTCTTGGTGTCTGTTGATACCTTTTCAGGATGGATAGAGGCATTCCCAACATCCAACAAAAAGGCCTCCACCGTAGCCCAGACTCTCGTTTCCCAAATCATCCCACGATTTGGGATGCCCACTTCCATTCAATCTGACAATGGACCTGAATTTACCGCCCAGATAATACAGAAACTCTCCCAGTCACTCTCTCTCCCCTGGCACCTACATTGCCCTTACCGACCTCAGGCATCTGGAAAGGTAGAGAGAACCAACAGAACCTTAAAGGACATACTAACTAAATTGTCTCTGGAATTACGCCTTGATTGGGTCCGTCTTCTACCTCTCGCTCTACTCAAGACCAGAGCTCTCCCAAAAAGGCCCTCCAATCTTTCCCCTTTTGAAGTCATGTATGGTAGGCCCCTCCTACCCCCGGGGATCACAGCAACTGAAGGACCCATATCACCCACCATGGCCTTACTCTTGCTCTCCCACCTTCGCACCGAATTATGGAAGTACCAGGACTGGCTACTTCCAGATCCGTCACTTTCCAAAAATAACCTTTCACTCAGCCCAGGCCAATTAGTATTCTACACTTCCCCGGAACCCAACCCCCCCCAACCCCTAAGTGGGAAGGCCCATGTCCTGTCATCCTTTGCACTCCAACTGCTGCTAAACTTGCCCTGCCAGGTAATCATGTTACTCCATGGATTCATATTTCCAGGCTGAAGCCTTACACTCAGGATCCGCCCTCGGCCACCGAGAACTCCAATAACAAGCTGCAAAAGAACTTAACACACCATTCTTTTAAGTGCATCCCTCATCCTACTGACCCTTTCAAACTCCGCCTATCCCGGACCTCAGCCTTACCCCCAATTCCGGAGACATGAACCTTCTCCTTGGCCTTCTCCTGTTCTTTTCATTTCACCCAGGGAGCTTTCAGGCCCCTCTGCCAGCTCCCCAGGGTCACCCATTTAAACCTGGCAACAGATCATTTCTGAAACACTCATCTTTCTCTCTCTCTCCCGGAAATTGTTTTCTCTCATGTGACTGCTCCTGGCGGCCATCCCCTTAAACGCTTCCCTTCCTCAACCATTTATAACCACACCTTCACCCCACCAGGCTCTTTCTTCTGGTGCAATGGAACCCTCTACCTCCATCCAGTCTAATCTTACTGTCCCATGCCTTCTTGTCACCATCGTCCCTCAACTCACTCTGTACTCCAATTCAGAACTGTTCTATCTTCTTCATCCACCCTCAAAAAACTTGAAGGGGCTCTAACTTCCACTGCCGAATCTCTTTCCTCTCTACAGAGACAAAAATCACCTCTTTAGCTCAGGTCACCCTCCAAAACCATAGAGCACTAGACCTCCTCACTGCAGAAAAAGGAGGTACTTGCATCTTCCTTGGAGAAGAATGCTGTTATTCCTCATAACCTGCCTTTTCTTGCCCTGCATCATTCTTCAAGCCCAAATGGGAAAAATTTCTAATCAGGCCTTTAACCAGCTTTTACTTAGAAACTACCAGCTTCTAGATACCGATGAACCCCCCGCCTCATCTCGTGAGCGCCTCAGCCGATGCTGAAGAGACACCACCTTACAGAGGAAACGCATTCCTACACGCCCTCGCCACCGATGCCTGGTTGCCCCTTCCAGTCTCCGACTACAAACAATGGAACCAGTGCATGTGCAACTTGTGGCTTCAAGGAACATTTATGGACTTCTCCCCTTTTGAAATTACTTATTTCTCCACCCTCCTTCTAATGGGTATTTATGTACCTTCCTCCCTTTGCCCCCCCACAACGCCCCAGTTCAGCAGGAAGTAGCTCGATGACTTCAACGTCCCCTTTCCTAAAACAAGAAAAAGGGAGGGATGTAAGAACCCAAATGCCCCAAGGGATCACACCCTGATCACATAAGCCCTTCTCGGCTGCACCCCATCATGGCGCTGGTTGCCCTTCTCTTCCGCATTCTCCTTCCCGCTGGCCCGAATTGCATGCCAATCAGCTCCCCCCCAAGCCCCATGCGGTATGCTAAATAGGGATTGTATTTTAAACCAATCAGCTTTCCCTTAAAGCCCTATATATATATGTGTGTGCTGCCTAATAAACGAGCTCTCTCTGGTGGATCGTCAACTGGTGTTGACTCGTCCTTTCAGGTTTGCTCACTTGGGAGAGCGTGGTGCTGACAATAACAAGGCAAGGGTTAAGATTACCTTATAGGTAATCTTTAAAAAAAACCCAACCCCCCCCCCCCCAAAATGTTAGCCTCCATGTCCTTGACTAGACCAGCAGCATGGACAGACTGTGGAAATGCTGAATTAACTTCTGGAGGCAAGGTGGGTTTGAAAATAATGCATTCCCTAGTCCTATGCAACATTGTATTCTATGGAGCCTTGAAAGATGCAGTTTACCACCAGCACTCCATGCTTCCCTGAGCATTTCCAGTGAACTGAAGGGCTGCAGGCCCCTGTGTGGGGTAGAGGGAGAAGGAGGCATGGGTGTTGGGTGGTGGAGCACAAGCTAGGGAACTTTTTGCCTGCCTTCTCATTCCTCATTTCCATTTGGCCACCCTAGACCAACTCTTTGCCTCAAAGACAAGAAAACAAAACAAAACTAAACTCAGCTAATTGAAAATCTGTCCAACCCTGGGATCCAGCTGGGTGATCAAGATGTTACAATATGATGGATTACTCTGTAGCCCTTGTAGTCAGGTTCTAGAGAATTACAGGGGTAATTCTCTGAGTTACAGGGGTAAATGCTCACAGTAGACTGCAGACTGCAAAACAGAATGTACAGGAGGTCCCCATTTTGATAAATTGTATAGACGGATGTAAATTATAAATACATTTGTAATTTACTCCCATACACATGACACATGCTTATATTACACATGCATGTAAATTATTTACAGAAATTGTATGTACATAAATGTGGAGAGTAGACATGAACGTATTCCTGTAGACAAGAACAGGTACATTGGGAGGAAGGGTGATTTGGAATTTTTGGAAAGATACTATATCTGTGTTTTCAGAATGTTTTGTATTGACATATACTTCTTTTATAAATAGAAAAATATGCCAAGAAAAATAAGACTGTCTTTCCCCTGTTTCCATGATACCGACACAGTTTGAGCAAAACTACTTCTCCCAGCTTCCTTTCCTGCAACCTCAGATGTGGCTCTATTGTTCATACTAACATATTTCTCCTAAGCTAGGGGTGGGATGCTGTTAAAAGGTCAGTAGATCTGAGACCCAGGCTCCTTGCCCTTAGCCTCCATCCCTGTGAACAAACCACAGTGTGCCCTGTAAGTCCCGTCAGACCCCACTACTGACCGTAGTTGTGGTGGATCTTGCTCTTCACTGTCCTGTACATCAGCTTAGACAATCGAGAAATTACTTTTAGTTCAGAGATGGCCCCAGCTCACTACAGCATTGCCCCACTCAACCACAGAGATAAGGTCCAACGAGGGCTCAGCAGTTCCTTACCAAAAAGTAATTCATTGCCAATTGTTCAGGAGAGGATGGTAAAAATTATGGCGATGTATCTTTTCCCCACACAAAATGGCAGAAATCAATAGCTATTTGAGTACTTCTCTATCATAATCTAACCATCAATAAGTCTTTGGGTAAGATCATGTTGTTATAAAGCATTCACCTATTAATGATGTTTTAATATCCCCCGACACCAGTACAGAGTGAAGATGTTCTATAAACAGAAGACAATGAGCATGCCTGGTCTAATAGCTTTTCTCTTCCACTGCTATTCAAACCACCCCTAATGCAGGAGCTCTCAAACTGAGAATTCTTTGCAAAACAAAGCTTGCTTCCCAGCTATGTAAACAACCCTTCACGTGCCTGGGAAATACACACTAATGAGATGTCCGAGTCTTAGCAGCACTTCCACAGATAAAGAGTGCTAGGAGAACTTGTTATTGGTGTCCTCTGGACATTGGGAATAAGAAAATACTATGGCCAGGGTTTTCTAGCAGGGCTGGGAGATGAGATTTCCAGGCCAACCAAACATCTTGGCCTTTGGAGAGCTAGTCAGTGTAGGTGACTATAGCCAGGCACATACCCTTTCTCTCGCACACATACATTACCAACTGTAGAGGACACCATAGTTGTTCCACAAGATTCCTTTATCAGCCAGAGTACCCAGCTCTCAGTTGCTGTGGGTGTTGGCTGCTAACAGCTCACAGTTGCCCCTTTCTCTGCAGATTTTTCCTTGTCCAGGATCTTCTTTGCTCAGGAAGTTCTGGCAGCCCACAGCCAATGAGGCACTGACATGGAGGTACAGACAGCCAGTTCCCATGCCTTAAGGCAGGATGAGCTCTGTGATACAGTTCACGCCTCAGAGCTCCCCATGGACCAGGCTGAGGCTAGACTCCAGCTGAGACAACATCCTTGCTCAGCTCCCCTGCCCCCTCCTATTTCTCCTTCCCTGCTTCTTCTGAGACTTACCCTCGATAAATCACATGTACGCGAATCCTGTCTCAGTCTGTGCTTCAAGAGACTTAACCTAATCCTGTGAATTGTAAAGAAATCACTCAAATATGCTTGACAGGAATACTTTTCAGAAGATAATTTAGTTGTTCTTTGATGATTCAGAACATACTGCTAGACTGTGCAGTGTCACTGGGCTCTTATTATGAGCATCAATTACTTCTACAGGTAGGAAGAAACATCCTTGAACAGAGCTCTCCTATGACTAGAGAATGCAATTATGATTTAACAGCAGTCAGAACCCTGCCTGTCTGGGTCTGAATGAAACAAAATCTGATGGCGCTGCCAGAAGTCAGAATGACATCTTCAGTCTCCAGTCGACATTGTCCTCATTGACTGTCATGGGGCAAAGCCACTGTGCTCTTGCAGGTGTGCCTTCCTGCTTTCCCAGCACTTCTCACTGGTTGTCTCATTTATAGACATGTAGAATGTTAGTGCTGGGAGGCCCCTCAGTCATTCCTCCACCACGTATTTATTAAGCCCTGTCGAATTGTGTCCCCCAAAATGATATGTTGAAGACCTAAATTCTAGAACCTCAGAATGTGACCTTATTTGAAAACAATGTCATTGCAGATATTATTAGTTAGGATGTGGTCATACTGGAGTAGGGTGGGCTCTAATCAGATGTGACAGGTGTCCTTATAAGAAGAGACACAAAGAGAAGGTGGACATGTGACAATAGAAGCAGAGAAAAGAGCGATGCTTCTTCAAGCCAAGGAACACCAAGGATTGCTGGAAAAAACACTGGCAGCTAGAAGAAGCAGGGAAGGCTTCTCCTCTGCAGGTATCAGAGGGAGCAAGGCCCTGTCGACACCTTGATTTTAGACTTTTAGCCTCTAGAACTGTGAGTAAATTTCTGTTGTTTTAAGCCACCCAGTTTGTGGTACTTTGTTCTGTCAACCCTAGTAAACTAATACAAGCCCTTACTGAGTGCCCGTCTTTATGGATTATCCATTTTAACTTTAAGGCAAGGACATGCCTTGGTCTCATTTCACTTTAGCCCAGAAGATGGAGCTCACAGGTTGGACTGAATTCTGTGTGAATGAATTCTGACTTCACCATATCCAGCTGTCTCCATCTGGGCTTCTTTGTCACAGACAGTTCAGAAGGACAAGCAGGAGGGTATGTCAAATCACCCAGAGCTGTTGCTGAAGAAATAGATGATGCTTTGTGTTTCATTACCCTCAATCTGGTTGATGAAAGTCAGGGAGAACTCAGTAAGCAGTGATCTTGGAGGAATCTCAGCTGAGCAGTGCCTGCTATGTAGAGAGACCGTGTCTGCAAGGTGGGGTTGGTCATAGTGGTGAGGCCCGAGTCCCCACCTTCCTCATTTCTTTCCTCTGCTTTTTCCCCTGTCCAGGGGAGTTTCTGAGTGTTTGTTGTTAAAATTCTTTGCCCTGATTATTTTTTATTGCTGCACTGCTTCTACCTCTATAGAAATTAATCTAGAAAGCAATCACAGAAACTAGGCCTGGCCTCTACACAGTCTGCATCTGGATTGTTCACTGGAGCCTGCAGCATCACCCCATCCTAGGCTCACCCATTCCATCAGAAGCCCCTCTATTCTTCCTGTTTTAGGCGCTGCATAGACAAAACCATTTCCAGAGAAAAATGTGCACTCCACAAGAGGCCTCACCTGGGGACCCATATGATTCAGTCTAATGTAATCATTACTTAATTTCTCGAAACATATTCACCTAAGGCAAGATTCAAAGCTAGTGAGAGTAAGCATAAATCCACAGTTCAGGAAGTTTTCTTAATTTTTTTTTTTTAGTGGAATCTAGCTCTTTGAGAACAAAATCAAAATCTTCCTCAACTTTATATCTTTGCCCTTCTGTTCTCCCTATTACAGTACTTGATTATTAATCTAAATTCTACAGTCCTTAAGGCCAGACTCAATACAGATTTCTTCCCAACCAACTAGGACAAAAAGTTATCTTCCTCCCAGAAGCCCAGAGGAATTATTCATTCAACAAGTGCGATGCTGATCGTATGGTTTTAAGTCCTCTCTTAATGAAGAAAATACTCTCTGATGTCATACATAATTGTCAGAAATTTCCTAAAATATGAGCAGGCAGTCCTTATGATGTCTAATGTTGAAGTTCTGAAATTTAAATTTTGCGTAGCTATTGGGAAGCTAGGTAAAAATGCAGATTACCAGGCCACAGGCCAGAGACTTGGATCCACTAGGCCTGGGCTTACCCGAGTTCAGCATTGCTCCAATGTCTGTGTGGTACTTTCCAGTTTATAAATTAGTTTCTTTCATTGCCAGACTGAAGGACGATTTTTGCTAAAGCAATATCTAACATGATGTACCCACCTGAGACTCCAAAGGCATGTATGAAGTTAAGAATGTGGGGTAACGACAGACTAGGGAAAAGCAGAGAGAGACTTCTTGTTATTGTGGCTCTAGAAAGGGAGGCTGGTTCGTCACAGGTGGGGCTGGCTCATTGCTGGTGAGGGCTGGAGAGTGATGGGCACCTGTTGTCGAGAATGAGCCCATGATCATAACCTTCTAGAACACTGATCTTCTAAAGAGGGGTGCTGGATGAGCCCCTGGATGGCAGAAATGAAATGTTAGAGTGCCTAATGTTATTTAATTTGTATTTAAAGCTTTGCTAGTAGTGCAGGTATCAATAGAAACTGACATTCTTGCTAGGTCACAGGTTATGAGGTGCTCATAGGATGGGGGAAAGGAAAGGGTGCTCCCCAGCATGGAGGGGCTGCCTGTGACATCCTTACACCCTCTCTGTGGCTTAAGTGTGCCTGCCTAGTAATTTATACTCCTCAAATAAACAAGTGGCTTAAAAAGATTGCTGCAAAGAATTCACAGGTTGAGGATACTAATGACACAAGTCCAGCAGATTACAAGAAAATGGGGGAGCTGATATTCTTCATTCTTAGAATCAATAAATTATAAGGTTAAAGACAATGACAGTCCAATCAGACCAGACCAGGAGCTGGTAAAAAAAATAAATAAATAAAATCAGAATTATTAAGAAATCTTTCTGGATTATTGATTTATAGCCTTAGGTATATGTGTCTTAAGAAATCAAGTAATGATAGTATTACAGTGAATCATATGAAGTTGACAATATTCAGCTATATTTTGATATAAAATGGGCAATTCAATACTGTTTAATCCAACAGAAAGTTATCATGATTAATATGACATTAAAAAAAAAAAGCATCCAGAGGCTGACAAAGATCTATACTTTTTCATTTGTTTTTAAAGTCATGGGGAAGACTTGATTCAGACCTTTACAAAATTTTATTAAACTTAATGATAAATACTTACAAAGCCCCTTTTGAGATTTTTTATTTAATAGTAAAAGATAAAAAGCTATGCATTACTGTGTAAAAAGTTCTCATCCTGCTGGAATAAAAACAATTGAAAGAATAACTGAGAACAACACAGCAGCAAAATTAAAATGCAGTCCTTGGTGGGCAGATATGGGTAAGTGGAAGACACAGAAAATATTGCTGGAGATTAGGAAAATATTAAAACAAATTACACAGGTGGGAAATTTGCAATATAATTTAATAAAAGTACAGATGTTCCTAATATGTCTCAGCTTATAATGCTTGTTAGACTTTGTATCAGTAACAAAATGAAAGAACTATTTTCTAATGAGCCATGAAAGGAAAGATGAACTAGATAAGATACTCTCAACAAGTAGTGACTTTTGGAATGAAAATACTATTGGATGAAAAATAAAAAGTAAAAATCCTGTAGCTACCAAGAATCATCTGCTTTGGTTTAGGAGAGGAATAGAAAGAATTTTGGGGGGATAATATTGAACATCCGATAAAAAATGCATTTACCATTGTTTTGTAGGCCAGGTGTTGCAGCAAAGAGGTGGAGTTCAGAAATTGATGTAGCTTGCTTTATAAAGACATTTTATAAGGGCAAACAGGAAAATTCTTTTTTTTTTTTTTTCTTTTTTGTCTTTTTCGTGACCGGCACTCAGCCAGTGAGTGCACTGGCCAGTCCTATATGGGATCCGAACCCGCGGCTGGAGCGTCGCTGCGCTCCCAAGCGCCGCACTCTCCTGAGTGCGCCACGGGGCCGGCCCAAACAGGAAAATTCTTGACTGCATAGGAGTTCACCGATTATCTTGTGGCCAAGTTTGTAAAAGAGCTTCTAACTTAAAGATGAGTTACACAGTTTTCCTTTAGAACAGGACAAATATTTCAAATTTGGGAACCACTTCTGGGAAGACAAATCATTGTCCATAGAATTGACAGATGACAGTAAGGGCTCAGATTGGCAGAAAGTGCAGAAACAAACACTGGTAAATCAGCAAGGTTCGTTTATGTCATGGATGGGGAAGGAACTTGGCATAGTCAGAATTCACTGCAAAGAGATTATTAACTAGGCCACATAAAGGCATATACTTGTGCACTAAATCTGCTCCCAGAGGTACAGGATGTCAGATGATAACATCTGAATTCCATCAGGCCTTCTGGAAGCCTGTTTTTCTGGATCCAGACTTCTGCATTAGGGCCAGAAGTACGTCATCACCCTCAGAGTTTATGGTGTGCAATGTTATTGTGGGTCCCAGTACGTTCAGGCATGTACACAGCTTTCTGCGTCCCCTCTGCCTACTCAGGCTAACACAGCCTTGTCCAGACACATTCCTGAATTTAGTGCTGCAATGCTGAACAGGGCCTGTGTCCCAGCTGTCTTTGGATTAAAAGGGACTTGAGAGACCTAAAAACCAGATGCAATGTGTGTCCTTGTAAGGATTTTGGTGGCACAGATGGACCAAGTGCCAAAGACATTTTGGTGGCAATTGGGAAAATTTGAATATGGATTGGGTACTAGGTGATATAAAGGAATGCTTGTTCATTTTGTTAGATATGATAATGGTATAGTGGTTGCTATGGTCTGAATGTTTGTGTCCCCCCCCCAAATTCATGTGTTGAAACCTAATCATCAAGATGATGATATTAGGAGGTGGAGCTTTTTGGAGGTGATAAGGATAGTACCTTATTAAAAATCCCAGAGAGCTCATTCACCCTTCCACCATGTGAGGGCACAATGAGAAGTCATCACTCTGCAGCTTGGAAGAGGGTCCTCACCAGAACCCGTCCATGTTGGCTCCCTGGTCTTGGACTTCCCAGCCTTCAGAACTGTGAGAAATAAATTTCTGTTGTTTATAAATTACCAGTTTATGGCATTTTGTTGTTGCAGCCTGAATGGACTAAGATTGTGGTAATTTAAGAAAATGTCCTTATTTTTAGAGATGCATGTAAAACTATTATGAGATAAAATTTCATTTTCTGTAATTTATTATAAATACTTAAGCAAAATGTTAGATGGAGAAAATCTGGCAAAATGCTAAGAATGATTAGGTCTAGGTAATGGGTACATGGCAAATCATTACACCATTTTTTTTTTTTTACTTTTCTGTATGTTTGAAAATGTTTTTTTTTTTTTTTTAAAGATGACCAGTAAGGGGATCTTAACCCTTGACTTGGTGTCGTCAGCACCATGCTCTCCCAAGTGAGCTAACCGGTCATCCCTATATAGGGATCCGAACCCATGGCCTTGGTGTTATCAGCACTACACTCTCCCAAGTGAGCCACGGGCTGGCCACTGAAAATGTTTATAGTAAAAAAATTTATAGTAAGTAATAAGCTAACAAACACAGTCTGTAACATCAAGGTGAAAATGATATTTCAGCATTGAGTGAGAAGATAAATTTTTTGGGGGGGTAAAATATATAGAGAGAAATTTGGAAAGTTTTCATCATATTATTTTATTGATGAAAGAAATACAAGTGGGTCCTTTGCCAAGTCTCCTCCTGCTGTATTTTTTTTTAAGGGAAAAACAATGAATAAACCAAAAAGGAAATTAAGGAAACAATTCCATTTATAATAGCATTAAAAAGAATAAAATATTTAGGGACAAACCTAAACAATGAAATGAAGGACTTGTACACTGAAAACTTCAAAAACATTGTTAAATGTTTTTTTTAAAGAGGACACAAATATGAAAAGAAATTCTATGTTCATGAATTGGAAGACTTAATATTGTTAAGACATTCATATACCCACAGCAAACTACAGAGTCAATGCAAACCTTATCAAAATATCAATGGCATTTTTTGTAAAATGGAAACATTTATCCTAAAATTCATACAGAATCTTAAGATACCCTGAATAGCCAAAACAATTTTGAAAAAGAAGAACAAAGTTAGAAGACTTGCACTTCTTGATTCCAAAACATATTACAAAGCTGCAGTAATGAAAGCAGCATGATGCTGACATGAAGATAGACAAATAGGCTAATGGAATAGAACAGAGAACCTAGAAAAAAACCCTCGTGTTTATGGTCAAATGACCTTTGACAAGGGTACCACAACCATTCAATGGAGAAAGGACAGTGTCTTCAACAAATATTGTTGGGAAAACTGTATGCAAAAGAATAAAGTTGGACCCTTACCTTAATGACAGATAACAAAAATTAACTCAAGATGGAGTAAATACCTAAAAGTGATACTTAAAAATATAAAACTCCTAGGAGAAAACATAGGGGAAAACTCCATGACATTGGACTTGGCAGTGATTTCTTAGCTATGACAACAAAAGCACAGGTAACAAAAGCAAAAAATAGACAAATAAGACTACATCAAACTTAAAAACTTTTGTGCATAAAAGAACACAATCAACAGAGTGAAAGGGAAATGTATGGAATGGGAGAAAATATTTGCCAATCATATTATCTGATAGTGGACTAATATACAGAATATATAAAGAACTCCCACAACTCAACAGTAACAAAAATTAAATAACCTGTTTAAAAAATGGGCAAAGGGTTTGAATAGGCATTTCTCTAGTGATGATATTTAAAAGTCCAATGAACATATGAAAAGATGCTCATCACAAATCATCAGAGAAATACAAATCAAAACATTAATGAGATATCACCTCACACTCTTTAGGATGGGTGCTATAAAAAAAACCAGAATATAACAAGTGTTGGCAAGGATGTGGAGAAGTTTAAACCCTTGTGCACTGTAGATGAGATTGCAAAATGGTACAATTACTATGGAAAACAGTATGGAGTTCCTAAGAAATTAGATATAGGCTACCATATGTTCAGTAATCCCATTTCTGAGTATATATCCAAAAGAATTGAAAGCAGGGTCTTGAAGAAATATTTGCACACCCATGTTCATAGCAGCACTATCCACAATAGCTAATAGAAAGAAGCACCTAAATGTCTCTTGATGAATGAATGGATAAACAAATGTGGTAGACACATACAATAGAATATTGTTCATCCTTTAAAAGGAAGGAATTCCTGTCACATGCTACAACATGGATAAACCTTAGGGACTTTATGGTAAGTGAAATAAGCCAGTCACAGAAAGACAAATAGTAAATGATTCTACTTATATGAGTTATCAAGAGTGGTTTAATTCATAGAAAGAGAAAGTAAAATGGCAGTCGCCGGGGGAGGGGGAAAGGGGAAAAATGGGAGTTGTTTAATGAGTACAGAGTTTCATATTTACAAGATGAAAAAGCTTGAAGATCTGTCTCACAGCAATGTGAATATACATAACACTGCTGAACTGTACACTTAAAAATGGTTAAGATGGTCAATTTTATGTTATGTGTTTTCACGACAATAAAAAAAATGGGGGAGAGTAGACTTGGGAACAGAATTACTGAGCTGTTTCAAAAGCTTCCAAATGAAGTGTTTCAGTAGGTTTTGAACGGAAACACTTTGTTAAATACATAAAAATATGAGTATAGCACCCTCTGATTAGTCTGCAAGAACATCAGGGAATATGGTGATTTGCTTGCCACATGTCAGCAAGGATTTTGCATAATTAGTGGTGGAAGGGATGAAAAAATGAGTACCACAATTTAGGGCAGCACATTCAGTGATGTCCTCACTGTGTTTACCTTTTGTGAGAAGTCTTTTTCAGCTGTAGCAGCAATCAGAAGCAAGTGCTGAAAGAATAAAATGTTAAATCAATATTTTTTTAAAATTAAAAGAGATTGAGTTATGTTGAATTCAAAATTCTAATTATAAACATCTGAATTATATCTTAATGAGAACTTCTCATTGTAAGAAACTCAACTATTAATAAATTTATAAAAATCTTCATTAAATGTCTATTTCCTATTTAGGTTTACCTTTAAAAATTTTCTTTGTGGCTCAAACTTTTTGGCTGATGGGGTACATGATGTAACAAGTTTGGAGTCACTGATGTTGAGTTCAGGAGTTTCTTCACACCCACAATCCCTGGAGAATCCTGTCAACCTCTTCCAGAAATTCTGAATCCCATGTAAGAAGAAGAGGCAGTGAGAGGAAGGGAGGGAGGAAGAAGGAGAGGAGCCAGGAAGAAAAGAGAAAGACTTTTGTTCTAACATTATTTAAAAATTTTTCCAAGGATCGAAAACAATACTTACTGTGAAAGTTCTATATGGAAAAGTTCTTTCTGGAAATGTTCTGTATCTATGCTGTCTGATACAATAGCCACTGGCCACATGTGGCTATTGAGCATGTGAAATGTGGCAAGTGTAACTGAAGACCTGAATTTTAAATTTTGTTTAATTTTAATTAGTTAAAATTAAAATAGACACGTGACTAATGACTACTGTATTGAACAGTGCAGCTCTAGAAAGAAATCACAGGCAAACATGCCTCAAATATCTAGTGACTGAAGGAAAAATATGAAATATGTAAACCTGGCAATGGAGAACTGCACACATGTCAACATGAAGAAGTAAATCGGTGCAGGGACGTAACGATGGCATAATCGGAATGATGTAGGGGCTGAGTTATACCAAAGTGGTTTTAGATTTTCTTTTCTACCTTGATGGAAGATTTATAATTTTTATTTTGTTGCAGAATGGAAATGTAACTTATGTTTCACAATTAACTGTCTACAAAGGAATATGAAATGTACTTTTTGTCAGTTTTATCGTATTTCATAGTTCCGAATTATTTTTCCTTTGGGAAGTTGCAGGCAGGAGGATGTGCGTCCCTCTTCCTTTATCCTGTACTCTAGCCTGATTATCAGTGCAAACTGAGCGGCTTCAGTCTCTTTCTCTTCAGGGCTGTACATGGCTACTTGATTTCAACTTTTCTCTTTCCCTTTGTTAAACTTCCTCTTCCAAAAAAATATCTCCTCAAATGCTGACATAAAATCCGTTTAACAGCAGGCAAAGTCTTTTGTTTCCCAAGTAGAGAGAAAAGGCTTGTGATAGAAACACTGGCTGACATAATACAAGAATCTCACACATGTTAAGGAAAAAATCAATCAGTGAATCGAGGAAACCCTCCGTTCCTTCTCTGTTTTGACAGTGTAGGAGGGGATAACTGAAGAAGGGAAGCCATTGGTCCCATGAAAAGGAGTGCAGATGGCAAAAGTTTCCTTGAAAGGACATGTGGGGCTACAGAAGAACCACAAACTGAAATCAGTGGCTGCAATGTTCGAAGCTTTGGGCTGTAAAATTTAGAATGGCTCAGTAGTGTCTCTACAGAAACGTTATAAATTCCAGGAGAACAGGGATCAACCACAATAAACTTTCCACCTGCTCCCTGAGTCTACAATATTGTGCCAGGTACATGAAGGACAAGTGTCTATTGGACAAGTGAAAAAATAAGACTTTTGAAAATCCATTTAAATCCTGGAGTGCTGCCTGAACAGTGAGCATTTTCTTTACCCCTTGAACAGGTGGGTAAGAAAATTAACTAATTAAAAACCTCCTGGGGATGAAGTTTCCTCTAAGCTTTTTCTACTCCTTGATGAGAACTTAGACTAAAGAGCTCTTCTTGAAGTCCTTTTACTAACAAAACCGGTATTAATTATATGAGCACTTTGGAAATTAAGATAAGGAGACTTTCCATGTGAACTCAGAATTATAATTTGTATAAGGAAGACTTTTTATGGGGAAAATAATAGTCTTTATTGAAAGATATTAAGAAATATCTAAATAAATGCAGATAAATTCCATTTGTGACAGGAAGATACCATGCTATAAAGGTGTTAATTTTCCCAAAATGGAGCTATAAATTCAATGCAATTCTAGCAAAAGTTCCAATAAGTTTATCTTGGAATGTGATAAGCTGATGTGAAAATTTATGTGGAAGGCTGAAGAGCCAAGAATAGCCACGACGCTCTTGACAGAAGCATAAGGTAGTGGTGAGGCTTTGCCCTGCTGGATATCAAGACTTATTTTAAAAGGCTGGAGTCATTAAGGCAGTGTGGTATTGACACAAGGAGAGACAACGAGACTGATGGAACACAATAGAGAACCCAGAAACTGAAATACGGGTCTGTGGAACCTTAATACGTGTCATGGAGGCCACTACAGAGAGGAGAAAGGGAATGATTGTTCAATAAATGGCTTTGTGACCCCTTAACAGACCTCAGGAGCTGTGCTTTCGCTTCTACCCATCTATCACTCCAGATGATTATTGCTTCCTTCTCTTTCTGTTTCTCCCACAAAACTTTTCAGCACCGACAGTGTCTTATTCTCCTTCTTTGCATCACTTAACACAGTGCCCAGCGCATAGTAGAGCCTCCCCAAGTTCAGTTCCATCTTTATGAAAATTTAGTATCTACTCCATGGTGGCACTGTGAGAATTAAATGAGGTGACTTAAGTAAATCTTCTAGAGCAGTGCTTTGTGTAGAGTAAGCACCCCCAAATGGTCATCATAATAATTAACATTTGTTGAGGGCCTACTATGCGCCAGGCATTGTGCTAAGCTTTATAGAATTATTACAATTTAATCCTTGCAGCAAACCTTTGAGGCATGGGGAAACTGAGTACTGAGAGGTTAGCTACTTTGTCCAAGGCCATATACTAGAAGGTGGAAATTGAGGCTTTAAACCTAAGCAATCTGGCTTTCATTATCTTAATAATTACATTATACTATACTTCACACGAGTGGCTTAGTTTTTTATGAAAGACCACAACAAATATTTATGGCATGGATGAGCACGAGTGATTCTAAATCCTTAAGAGAATATTGAGAAGCAGGGAAATATGTAACATGTTTTTGAGATTTCTATTTTATTTAATCTCGAAGGATCCCTGATTAGCTGAAAAGTGTAACAAGTGTCTTCCACCTTATCTTCAAGTGGGCAGGAGAAACAAGGTGTTAAGGAATAACCACACACCCCTACCCGCCCCCAGGAGCCCACAGTCTCCCAGAAGAGACAAGAAAGCACACTTTGCTGTATGGAGCCGAGTGTGTCCCTGGCCTGGCTGGGCACCCTGTGCTGGGCTGAGAAGGGAGGCTGGATCGGACTGTGTGAGCCCACTGTGTCAGGAAAATCCATTCACACAGAAGCTTGAGGGAATTCTGTAATGATCAGCTAGCAATTAGCTGGCTTCTATAAAATTCATATCAAGCTCCTCTCAGGTCTGTACCCTTTAGGGCATCCTAGCCAAAAAGAAAAGCAGGTGAACTTCTGCTTCCAGGAAGATGTAGTAGATGCACTTTTTCCAAGGAATGACAGGGGATGAGTTCCCTAAAGTTATTTTTCTAAATATATCTCAGACAGAAGCTGAAGAAGCTGGTAACCTGGAAATGCCAATAGATACAAACATAAAAACCCCAAGATGCAAATGAGAAAAAAACACAAGAAAGGTCTGCTCTTTCTAGCCAGAGGACCAGGAAAGTGGCAGCTCAGAAAGACAAAGACTTCTAGACAATAACTGCTCTACTCTAGCCAAACACCACAGAAAAAACTGTGGCTCCATTTCCAGCCCTGCCAGTGTGGTGTCGAAGGAAGTCAACTAAAACAGGAGGTTTAAATAAGACCCCAAGTTTCAAAACATAATAACCAAAGTGTCTGGATTTTAATAGAAAAATCAGCCATCATACCAAGAACCAGGAAGATCTAAAAATGACTTTAAAATGACAATCAATTGATACCAACACTGAGATGAAAGAGATGTTAGAATTATCTGATAAAGATTTTAAAGCAGTCATTATAAAATGCTATAATAAGCAATTATGAACATATCTGAAACAAATGAAAAAATAGGAAATCTCAGCAAAGAAATAGAAGATAGAAAAAAAGAACCAAATAAAGATTTTAAAACTGAAAAATACAATAACCAGAATAAAAAACCTCAGTGGATGGGTTCAACATCAGAATGCAGGGGAAAGAGAAAATAATCATTAGTAAGCTGGAAAAATAGAATAGTAGAAATTACCTGACCTGAACAACAGAGAGAACACAGATATCTTATAAAATAAACAGAACCCCAGGGACTTGTGTGTATAACAAAATTTCTATATTTCTAAATTTATAATGAGATCCTAGGAATCAAGATGGCAGAATAGATGGTCCCCCGCATCACTTTTTCCCACGATCAACCAATTTACAACTATTAAAAAGCAAAGACAGCTAAGCTGGGGCCTCTAGAGCTCAGGGGAAGAGAAGAGACCTAGAGAGTTCATGAAGGTGGGAGAAGTTGCAGTGAGAGAAAGAAGGAACTGTTCCCCCAATTTCAAGCCCCAGCCATTTCAAGCCTGGCCCTGGTGAGAACACAAAGCAAGAACTGGCAAAAACCCACAGCTGTGCCCTTTGTGTGAAGTTGCTTGGAAGCTGCAGGGGAGAGGAGGGCCTTGGTGGCCCCCAGGCCAGTAAAACCACTGACAAGTTTCCTGTGGACTCACACACTAGCGAGGGACCACAGACAACTGAAAAAGGGAGCCATTCAAAGGCCAGTGAGTCATTGCAAGGGATTGGCACATAGGCTGCCCCATGGGAAGAGTTTGAGTGCAGGTGGTGGGGAAGATAGGCCCACCAGAACACTGGGGCACAGCATGGACAGCTGACCTGCCCTCCAATCAGTGTAGGACCACTCAGTGGAGACTGGTCAGGAATATAGAACTGCAGGGGGTGCAGTTTGCTGAAAAGACTCAGGCCCAGACTAGAGTTTCCACACAACTCAGGTGTGCCAGACCTCACAAGACCTGGAAGTGCTTACAAGGTCAGCAATTAAAACCTGAGCTGCACAAAAAGCCTTCCCCAGGGAATCAGCAGCAAAGCAGCAATTTACCTCAGGGCTCAAGTGCTGGTCCCAAGGAAGTTCCCCTATTTTAGAAGTAAGAAAAGGACAGCAAATTAGTTCCAATGCAGAGTTTAAGTGGTGGGGGTAGCTAATAATCAAACACAAACTGAACGAAAACACAAAAATCCCACATACTGGAGACAAAGTTCTGATATTGACCAGTAAAGGTTTAATACCACCAAAGAACACCTGTAAAACCTAGAAAAGTCGCAAGTCCTCCAGGCTCCTAAGCCAGGGTGGGGGGTCTGAGGGCCTCAGCCACACACCCCCAACATCTGCAACTAGGCCAGTGAAGGAGCTGGCCATGGGCCAGCCCTGCCCCTGACCCCCACCACTGTTTCCCTACCCGTCTTGCCCTTTCTCCCTCCACCTCCTACTACTCTGAGACAACATCTTGGAATTAAAAAAAAAAAATAACAGTTAATAAATAAATTTACAATGATATAGGCAGGATGAGAGTAAAAGGATAGAAAAAGATATGTAATGCAAGCATTAATCAAAGGAGAGCAGGAGTTGCTATATTAACGTGAAGTAAAATAGTCTTCAGAACAAAGAAAAGTGCTAGAGACATGGGGGAACATTATATAATGATAGAAGGGTCAATTCACCTGGAAGACATGGCAGTCCTAAATGTGTATGCACTAAAAAGCAGAGCTTCAAATATGTAAAGCAAAAACTGATAGAACCTATAGAAGAAATAGACAAATCTATAGGTATAGTTGGTGCTGTGACCTGAATGTCCCCCAAGCTCATGTTAGAACTTAATCCCCAATATGGTGGTGGAAGATGTAGCCTTTAGGAGGTGGTTGAATGAAAACCAGACAAAGTTGCTGAAATAAATCAAAGATGTGTATAAATAGACACATTCTGTTCGTGGTTTGGAAGGCTCAGCACAGTAAAGATGTTACTCCCCCACCTCCCAAATTAATGTATAACACAATTCCTATTGAAATCCCAGGAAAAAGTTTTTGGAGACATAGACAAGATTATTCTAAAATTTATATGAAAAGGAAAAAGAACTAAAATACCTGAAACAATTTTGAAAAGAAGAATCAAGTGGGAGGAAGCAGTCTATCTTATTTCAAGGTGTCTTAGTCAATTCAGTCTGCTATACCAAAGTATTATAGACAGGTTGGCTTATGAACAGCAGACATTTATTTCTCACAGCTTTGGAGTCTGGAAGTCTGAGATCAGGGTGCCAGCATGGTCAGGTTCTCGTGAGGGCCCTACTCCTGGTTGCAAACTGCTGTCTTCTTGCTCTACTCTCACATGACAGAAAGAGGGCAAAAGAGCTCTCTGGGGTGTGTCTTAAAAGGGAACCAATCTCATTCATGAGAACTCCATCCTTGTGATCTAATTACCTCCCAAAGGCCCCACCTCCTGATACCATCACATTGGGGGTTAGGATTTCAACACATAAATTTAAGGGGGCACAAACATTCAGTCCATTGCACAAAGCTTAGTATGTAATTACAGTAATCAAGACTGTTTGGTATTGATAGAGAGACAGACACATAGATCAATGGAGCAGAATAGAGAACCCAGAATAACCCCCAACAAAAAGTCAAGTGATTTTCAATGGTGCAAAACAATTTGTCGGAAGGATAGCCTTGTCAACAAATGGTGCTGGAACAACTGGACATCTGCAGGCAAAAAATGAACCTTGATCCACATCTCACACTTAACACAAAAATTAACTTAAAATGGATCACAACTCAAAAGTAAAATGCAAAACTATAAAACTTTTATTAAAATTATAGGAGAAAATACTGTGAATCTAGGGCTAGATGACACCAAAGGCACAATCCATTAAAAAAAAAAAAGGATAAATTGAACATCTTCAAAACAAAAAACTCTTGTTCTGCAAAAGACCCTGTTAAGAGGATGAAAGGAGAAGTTATAGACTGGAAGAAAATATTTGCAAACCATAAATCTAACAGAAGACTAATATCTAGAAAATATAAGAAACTATCAAAACTTAACAGTAAAACAAACAAAAATCCAATTAGAAAATGGGCAAAAGATGTGAAGAGACATTTCACAAAAGAGGATCTACAGATGACACGACACATATGACATCAGAAGCCATCAGGAAGTGTCAACTGCATAGTGAGATATCACTACACACCAATCAGATCACTTAAAATGGTGATAGTAAATACTGGTGAGGATTTGGAGAAACTGGATCACTCAGACATTGCTGTTAAGCCATTCTGGAAAAGTTTTGCAGTTTCTTAAAACCTAAATATGAAATTACCACACAACCCAACAATTGCACTCATGGGCATTTATCCCAGAGAAATGAAAACTTATGTTCATACAAGAACCTGTACACAAATGTTCGTAGAATTTTATTTGTAATAGCCCCAAACTAGAAACAACCCAGATGTCCTTCAATCAAAGGGTTAAAACATGTTGTGGTACATCCATGCCATGAAATACTACCCAGAGTAAAAAGGGATAAAAGCTGATATACACAACAATCTGGATGACTCTCCAGAGTAAAAAAATCTACAAGTTAAAAAAAAGCCAATCCTAAAAAGTGACATAGTGTATAATTCCGTTTATATAATGCTCTTGAAATGACAAGATTATAGAGGTGGAGAAAACATTAGTGATTGCCAGGGATTAAGGAGGGGGTAAGAATGGGAGAGAAGAGGATGAGTCTATAAAAGGGCATCATGAGGGGTCCTTGTGGTGATGGAATATTCTGTATCTTGACTGTACCAATGTCCATATCCTGGTTGTGATATAGTACTACATTTTTTCAAAATGTTATTATTGGGGGAAACTGGGCAAAGGGTATATTGAAACTTTCTGTATTATTTATTACAAATGCATGTGAATCTACAATTATCTAAATATAAAATTTAATTAAAAAATAAAGCAGTGCAATTATCTTAAAATATTTTTACCTTTGTATTTAATTTCCTTAAACCTATACATAATTTTACATAAGCACACAGGGTTTATTTAAAATGAAGTCTGTTTACTTTTTCCTTCCTTTCTTCCTCCTCCTGTCTTTACTCACACAACCCCCAACATTAACTGTTGTTAGCAGCCTTCTATGGCAAAAATGAACTATAGACAATGCTTATAGGTCAATGATTGATTTGGAGAAATATCCATAATGCAGATGACAGAGCTAATATCTTTAATATTCAAAGAGATCTTACAGATTCACAAGGAAAAGACCAATCACCCAACAGAGAAATACTGGGCAAAGATTTGAAGAGACGATTCATGGAAGAGCAAATCCAAATGGTCAACCTGCATGTGACAAGATGCTCGAACTCACTAGCAGCCAGGAAAATGCGAATTGAAGTACCAATGAATATCACTTTATAACCATCAACTGTGCAAAAAAAAGAGAGAGAGAAAGAAAAGAAATCACTGGCAGGGATGTGAGGATAAAAGGCGATTTCACTCCTTGCTGTGGCAATGTGAATTAGAAATAACAATCTGCCAACATCTATTATAATTCTAAAAAAAATATATCTCTCCTTAAAAAATTTATTGAACCATGTGTGTAAGAATTGTGCACTTTACTATTTGTAAATTATACCTGGATAAAAAGTAAACAAAAATTTAAAAATACATCTCTTGTCCCAGGATTACCCTCTTGGAAATCTATCCTATGAATTAAGACCACCGTCAGTGCATAAGGACATTAATGCACAGATGTGTATTACAACATTGTTTGTTTTGCCAAAAGAAACTGGAAATAAAATGCCCACAAGTGAAGGCATGCTTGAACATGGTATAACCATACCATGGAATATTGTGCAACTACTTAAAAATTATTTCAGAGTTACACGGATGACTTGGAGGTATTTTCCCAAGGTATTGTGAGTGAGAAAAGCTAGGTGTAGAACAGTGTGTATAATGTGATCCCATCTTTACAAAGTAAGCACCAAGGAACCCCGTATATACATATGTGTGGGTCTGTATATGCACATCCATGCATATATTCGTAAATTTCTTTTCCCACACTTGTTTTTTTTTTTTTTTTCCACACTTGTTATTTTTAAAGTTGAGAGGGTCATCAAGTTCAACCTCCCAGAAACAGCCGAAGATTTATCTGGACTTGCTCCCATTCCCCATCCTCTGCAAATACACACACAACTCTGTTCAGGGACCTGGTGAATCAGCCCGACTGGCCTGTCAGTAAACAATCCAGGTTTTGGAGATTACAAGTTAGGGAAATTTCCTTGGCAGCACATGAAAGTCTGTGTTAATACCACCGACTTTGTTGTGGATAAAATATGATAGTTTTAGTGAGTTAGTATCACCCATAAACAGCAGAGAACTCCAGACTGGGATCATGTTGCTAAATTGACTATCCATCTCTCTCTCCCCGGGGCATCTGTTTTCACTGTCTCCTTATGGAGCCACCCCCTTTCCCACCCACTAAAAATAAATTGAGTTTCTATTTAAAGTTGTTTTAAAGCATTTTGGAACATTCTGGGGTAATAATATAGTAAGCATATATAACGTCTGTTGCATCTGGTGCTTGGTAAGCATTATACACATTAGTGTCTGAGTGGCAGTTGGAGGAGGGGAGCACAGAGGAAAGGAAGGAGGGGAAATGGAACCAGCTGTTGTGGAAGGAGGGGATGTTCCCTGCCTCCCACATGCCCCTCAGGATGAATGTGCCTTCCTTACATTTTATTCCTATGTGGGGGCCTGAGAACAGGGGCCAACTTTCTCCTCCCCTTAGGGAGAAGACATTTAATGTTAGAAATATCAAAAATTTTTGAATTACCTTAAGAAATTATTTCAAAAATTATTATAAAATTAATTAAGATACTACTACACACCTATTAGAATTGCCCAAATCCAGAACACTGATAACATCAAATGCTGGTGAGGATATGGAGCAACAGGAACTCGTTGGAGTGAGCAGGACCAAAGCCATGTTGGACCTAAGTCCACATGGGCTCTAAAAGATTTCAGAAAGACAGTTTTTTTCTTGTCATGCATTCCTCTGAGTTCCCTCTTTTTCCACAGTTATTTGATATTTTGGATCTTGGTTATGGGGCAAGACAACATTGTTTACATGAATGTAAAGTTGTTTTCCAGCCAGCCTGGAGCTGCACACTTGAAATGCTATCCAGACACTGGGAAACCAATGAAGACATCAATAAAGCAGTGCTGATTCCACCCCTCCAGCAGGACCATGAGATAACAGCAAAGACAAGAGCAAAAACCAGACACAGTCTTGGTGAGACCTCACACCTGAGACCTTGCATGAATCCCTCACTGCTCAAATGCCCGTTCTGCCTGCTTTTCATTTCCCACATTCCATTCCCTCATCCCACTCTTAAAAAATCCTTCAATAAACCTGAATGTATGAGATGGCTTTAGCCTGGCTATTCTTCAGGTTTACCGAAGAGATGCATTAGAATTGTGCACTTTACTATTTGTAAATTATACCTGGATAAAAAAGTAAACAAAAATTTAAAAATACATCTCTTGTCCCAGGATTACCCTCTTGGAAATCTATCCTATGAATTAAGACCACCGTCAGTGCATAAGGACATTAGTGCACAATTCTAACATCTCCCCTCAGGTCACTGGTATTCCTGAATAAAAGCTGACTTCTATTTTCACCAACCTTTGACTTTTGCTTGTTGGATTTTTGTCTGGGGGCAGGCAGCCAGACCTGTGAGTTTGTTATCAAGTTTTGGGGAGCCTCAGCCAGGAGCTGAGTGTGCCCTGTAACACTCTATTCATTGCTAGTAGAATGCAAAATGGTAGAGTTTTGTTGAGTGGAAGACAGTTTGCCAGTTTCTTAAAAAACTAAACATACGGGCCGAGCCCGTGGCGCACTTGGTAGAGTGCTGCGCTGGGAGCGCGGCGACTCTCCCGCGGCGGGTTCGGATCCCATATAGGAATGGCCAGTGCGCTCACTGGCTGAGTGCTGGTCACGAAAAAGACAAAAAAAAAAAAAAAAAACTAAACATACTCTCACTATGCCATCCAACAATCATGCTCCTTGGTATCTACTCAAAGGAAGTGAAAAAACTTACGTCCACACAAAAACCAAAACATAGATGTTTATTGCAGCTTTATTCATGATTGCCAAAACTTGGAAGTAACCAAGATGTGCTTCAGTAGGTGAGTGGATAAACTGTGATATATTCAGACAATGCAATACTATTCAGTGCTAAAAAGAAATGAGCTATCAAGCCATGAAAAGACATAGAGCAAACTTAAATGCATATTATAGAGAAAGGAGCCAATCTGAGTGTACAGTCTACATGGTATGATTCCAATTTTATGACATTCTGGAAAAGGCAAAACTATAGAGACAGTAAAAAGATCAGTGATTATCAGGGGTTAGTGGGGAGGGAGAGATGAATAGGTGGAGCACAAAGGACTTTTAGGGCAGTGAAACTGTTCTGTATGATACTATAATGATGGATACATGTTACTGTAGATTGGATGCCCCCCCCCACCAAACTCATTGAAGCTTAAATCTCCACTGTAACTGTTGGGGGTGGGAAATCCTGTTATAGTAATTGAAACGTGGGGCTTTGAAGAGGTGATTAGATTGTAGAACCATGAAATAGTGAATGGATTAATAAAGCTAGTCAGGGGTGTGGTTCTGAGGGCTTTAAAAGGAGAGCACATGAGAGTTGCTCTCTCTGCTCCATCGTTTTCTGCTATGTGAGACCCCTGCATTGCTGTAATGCCACTACCAAAGAAGACCCTCCCCAGATGTGTTCCCTGGACTTTGGACTTCCCAGCCTCTGAAAGTGTAAACAATAAATTTTGTTTTCGTACAAATTACCCAGTTCTAGGTACTTCATTATAAGCAACAGGAACAGACTAATACACATGTCATTATATAGTTGTCCAAACCTATAGAATATACAACTCTGAGAGTGAACCCTTATGTAGACTGTGAAATTTAGATGATAATGATGTGTAAATGAAGGTTCATCAGTCGTAACAAATGTGCCACTCTGGTGTGTGATGTTGATAGTTGGAGAGGCTGTGTGTATATGTTGGGGATAGGGGACAGGGTGTATATTATGTCTGTGAGATTTATCCATAATGTTGTGTTTATCAGCACTTTGTTCTTCTTTATTAGTGTACAGTATTCCATTATATGACTATATCCCCATTTTATGTATTCATTCATCTGTTAATGGACATTTAAGCTGCTTCTATTTTTGGCTGTTTTGAGTAAAGCTTCTATGAACATTTGTGTACATACTGAGAGTGAAAAGTGCAGGGTCCCTGGGCAGATATATGTTTAATTTTAGTAGATTCTGCCATGCTTCCAAGGAGGTTGTACCACTTAAGCTTCCCTGTATGAGAGTTCTCTTTGCTCAACAGCCTCACCAGTACTTGATTTTGTCAGTCTTTGAGTTTAGCCATTCCGGAAGGTGTGTAGAGGTATCTCCCTGTGGTTTTCATTTGTTTTTTCTCTAACTAGTGATGTTGAGCACCTAGAGAAGCACGTTAATGTAGAATAGCTTTGAATGACCAGACATCTACATTTTCTTTTCTCTTTTCTACCCAGATTATTAGTTTTAGAATACCTCTTTGAGCCAGCCTCCAGAACTGTAGTCCCTGCAATTTAGGATCAAAGACATGTAAATTTAGAACTTTTGAGGCTGTACTGATGATAACAAAATGGTCCCAGGTCTCCAGGGTTGTAGAGGATTGGGTACTCTGGGCACACAGGACAGAGGACAGAGACATAAGCTGCCACTTCTGTTACCTTCCACTGGTCCCCAATCTCAGGGACGTGAGTGATGAATTAAGAGGAGCAATGAACTTTTAGCAGGGAAGTTGAGAATTTATAGAATGAAGACTTAGAAACTCAGAGAGCTGGAACAATATGTTTGTGGATAGATCCTTAGACATAGGAAGGGTCCCAAGAGCTAAATGTGAGACCCCGTGTAGTACTCATAGTTTTTCAGGTACAGCACTAAGACAATTTTCAAGAGACTCTTCATCAAATTTACCCCCAAATTAATGTAATTAATTAGTTTAATTAATTTCCCTAAAGGAATAGGAAAGAGATCAAAAGAGTAGAAAACAATGAATCCTTTACATTAATACTTCTCATAGGGTAATGTGCACATGAATCACCTGGGAATCTCGTTAAAATGGAGATTCTGATTCTGCAGGTCTGGGGTGAGAATCTGCATCGTTAACAAGCTCCCAGGTGATGCTGATGCTGCTGGTCTGCAGACTCCACTTTGAGTACCAAGAATCTAAGATTTTAGACTCTAAATCACGTACAGGCATATCTTGGAGATACTGCAGGTTTGGTTGCAGACCACCACAATAAAGTGAGTCACACAAATTTTTTGGTTTCCCAGTGCATATTAAAGTTAAGTTCATAATTTACTGTAGTCTGTTAAGTGTGCAACAGCATTATGTTTTTTAAAAAAATGTACATACCTTAATTTAAAAAATTCTTAAAAAAAAGAATTTCAACAAGGAAAATAGTTTCTTCATTGCTAAAAAATACTAATGATCATGTGAGCCTTCAGCAAGTCATAATTTTTTTCCTGGTGGAGGGTCTTGTCTCAAAGGTGATGGCTTCTGACCAGGGTGGTGGTTGTTGAAGGCTGGGGTGCTGTGGTAACTTTTTTTTTTTGCTGGCCGGTACAGGGATTGAACCTGGGACCTTAGTGTTATCAACACCAGGCCAGCCTGTGGGAATTTTTTAAAATAAGACAACAATGAAGTTTGCTGCATAGATTGACACTCTCTTTCACAAAAGATTTCCCTTACCATGTGATGCTGTTTGACAACATTTTACCCACAGTAGAACTTCTTCAAAAGTGCAGTCGATCCTCTCAAACCCTGCTGCTGCTTTATCAACTAATTTAATGCAATATTCTAAATCCTTTGTTGTCATGTCAACAGTGTTCACAGCATCTTCACCAGGAGCAGATTCCATCTCAAGAAACTACCTTCTTTGCTCATCCATAAGAAGAAACTCTTCATCTTTTCAAGTTTTATCATGAGATTGTAGCAATTCAGTTACATCTTCAGGTTCCATTTCTAATTCTAGTTCTCTTGCTACTTCTACCACATGTGCATTTACTTCCTCCACTGAAGTTTTGACTCTCTCAAAGTCATCCATGAGCATTGGAATTGACTTCTTCCAAACTTCCATTAATGTTGATATTTTGACCTCCTCCCATGAATTACAAATATTCTTAGTGGCATCTAGAATGGTGAATCCTTTCCAGGAGATTTCAATTTACTTCTCCCAGATCCATCAGAGGAATTGCTATCTATGGTAACGATAGCCTTACAAAATGCATTTCTTCAATAATAAGACTTGAAAGTCAAAATTACTCCTTGATTCGTGGGCTGCAGAATTGATGTTGTGTTAACAGGCATGAAAACAACATTAATCTTCTTGTACATCTCTATCAGAGCTCTTCTGAGACTAGGTGCATTGTCAATGAGCAGTAATATAAATATATTTTTAATGTAATTTTATTAATATTTTTTACATTCTAGGATGCTGTTGCAGAGCAGTTGAAAGGGAGGGGGAGAGGGGAAAGGGGAAGGAAATGGGATGGAAGAAAGAGGAAGGAGGAGGGGTGTGATTGAGGCCTGTGGCAACCCCACATTCCCACAAGGGAGACGGGAGGGCTTCCAGTGGTGGCTTGATCATTGCCGGGCTGGGTGCAGATGTCAGGGGGGTGTGGCAAAAGCCCTTGCCCTCCACTATCCCAGCTCAGGAACCCGGGGCCCTTCTTGCTGTAGCTTGGTGGTCATTGCTGGGCTGGCTGGGCATGTTGGGGGGGCGTGGCTGAGGCCTAAGGCCCCCCACTGCCCCAGGTTGGGAGAGCCCGGGGCGCTTCCTGCTGCAGCTCAGTTATCACTGCTGGGCTGGCTGTAGGTGTCAGGGGGGCCCCCCACCCTTGGGACTGGTTGTGGGTGTCAGGGAGGCATGGCTGAGGCTCTCAGCCCTCTCCACTTTCTGTCTTGGTAGCCCAGGGAACTTCTGGTCCTTCTAGGTATTATAGTTGTTCTTGGTGAAATGAGACCTTTACTAGTTAATATTAAACTTTGTCTCTGGTTGTGGGAACTTTGTTTTTTCTTTCAGTTCTGTGTGGATTATTTGCTGTTCCACCACTCAAATTCTGTTCTGGAACTAATTACTAATTTGTTGTCCTTTGCATACTTCTAAAATGGGGGAACTTCCTGTGGGGACCAGTTCTTGAGTCCTGTGTTTGAGCTAAATTGCTACTTTGCTGCTGATTCCTTAGGGAAGGAAGGCTTTTTGTTCAGCAGAGGTTTTAATGGTTGACTTTATAGGTACTTCTGGCTCATGAGAGATTCAGTGCACCTGGGTTGTGTAGAAACTCTGGTTTAGGCTCGAGTGTTCTCATCAAACTGCACCCCATGCAATTCTATATTCCTGACCAGTCTCCTCTGAGTGGTCCTGTGCTGATTGGGGTGCAGATCAGCTGTCCTTGCTGTGCTCTAGTGTTTTCCCGGTGGGTCCATCTCCCCCACTGCCCATGCTGCAAACACTTCCCATGGGACGGCCATGTGCTGGTCCCTTGCAATGACTCACTGGCCTCTGAGTGGCTCCATTTTTTCAGTTGTTTTGGCTCCTCACTCCTATGTGGGTCCATGGGAACCCTCTTAGTGGTCTTGCTGTCCTGGGGGCCACCAAGGCCCTCTTCTCCCCTGCTGCCTCCAAGCAACTTCATCCAAAGGGCACAGCTATGTCTTTTGCTGGCTCCTGCTCTGAGTGCTCGGCAGCTCCAGCCTGGATGTGGCTAGAGCTCAAAACATGCAGATTAGTTTTTTCTTTCTCTCATAGTGGCATCTCCTGTCTTCATGCCTCCTCCTCTTCCCCTGAGCTCTAGTGGCCCCAGCTTGGCCGTCGTTGCTTTTTTATTGTTGTAAATTGGTTGATTTGTGGGAGAGAGTGATGCTGGGGACCATCTATTCTGCCATCTTGACTGAAAGTCCAGTAATATTTTGAAAAGAATCTTTTTTATTTGAGCAATAGATCTCAACAGTGGGCTTAAATAATTCAGTAAATCATGCTGTGGACAGATGTGCTGTTGTACAGGCTCTGTTGTTTCATTTATAGAGCACAGGCAGAGTAGATTTAACATCATTCTTAAGGGCTCTAGGATTTTCAGAATGGTAAATGTGCATTAACTTCAACTAAAGACACCAGCTACCCCTGACAATAGAGTCAGCCTGTCCTTTGAAGCTTTGAAGCCAGGCATCGACTTCTCTCTAACAGTCAAAGTCCTAGATGAAATCTTCTTCCAATATAAGGCTATTTCATCTACATTGAAGATATATTGTTTCGTATAGCCACCTTCATCAATGATCTTAGCCCGATCTTCTGGAAAACCAGCTGCAGCTTCTACATCAGCACCTTGCACGTTGTTGTTCTGGAGACGGCTTCTTTCCTTAAACCTCATGAACAAACCTCTGCTACCTTCCAGCTTTCCTTCTGCAGCTTCCTCACCTCTCTCAGCCTTCAGGGAAAAGAAGAGAGTTAGGGCCTTGTTCTGGATTATGCTTTCACTTAAGAAAATATTGTGGCTGGTTTGATCTTCTATCCAGACCAGTAAAACTTTCTCCATATCAGCAGTAAGACCTGTTTACCTTGTTATCATTCATGTGTTCACTGGAGTAGCACTTCTAATTTCCTTCAAGAACTTTTCCTTTGTGTTCACAGCTAAGTGTTTGGCCCAAGAGGCCTAGCTTTCAGCCTATCTCAGCTTTTGAGATGCCTTCCTCACTAAGCTTCATCATTTCCAGCTTTTGATTTAAAGTGAGAGACATGCGACTCTTCCTTTCACTTGAACACTTAGAGGCCACTGTAGGGTTATAAATTGGCCTAATTTCAATACTGCCGTGTCTCAACAATAGAGAGGCCTAAGGAGAGAGAGACTTGGTAACAGCCAGCTGGTGGAGCAATCAGAATACACACATTTATTGATTACGTTTGCTGTCTTATATAGGCACAGTTTGTGGAGCCCCAAAACAATTACAATAGTAACGTTAAAGATCACTGATCACAGATCACCATGACAGACATAATAATAATGAAAAAGTTTGAAATAGTGAGACAATTACCCACCTGTGACACAGAGACACGAAGTGAGTACACACTGTTGGAAAAATGGCACCAAAAGACTTGCTTGATCAAGGTTGCCACAAACCTTCAATATGTGAAAAACATGAAGTGCAATCAACGAGGTATGCCTGTATATGTGGCTTTTAAGATTTTTTCTTAAGGAAGTGTTGACTAGGGGATTCCCCAGATCAAAACTTTCTCATTCGCTCTTCATTCTTTTTGTTGATCACAGTTTGGCTGGTAATGCTCTCATAGCTCTGATCGCATTTAGTCATGGTTAGTTGTTAAATGTTGGCTTTCTCATCACACTGTGAGTTCACTCCTTTTAGCTACTGTGTCTTATTAAATTTTATACTCCTAGCACTCAATTCTTGGGAGGTATTTCAAAAGGCATGTGGGTTAATAAGGCACCATTTAAATAAGTTATGGTCGATTTATACAATAGAATATTATGTAGCATTAAAAAAAGGAGGCAGATCTATATGCATTGCTGCCAGAAGAGGATTTCCTCACCCAGCCTTGAGAGAACATGGAAGAGCTTCCTGGAAGTCAAATCTTAAGGACGAGCAGCAAGGGAAATAAGAGGGATTTCTGGGAAGTCAGTGAGAACAAAGCATACATCATCAGCTTTGTGGGGACAATTGCTCACCCATGCATGGGAAACCACAGGACAATCCTTTCATGGAGGAATAGAGCAATAGGCACCAGACCCCAGAGCCCAACAGAGCAGAGTGAAGAGACTGGAGTGTGGCTGGAGTCACATGGAGTACCCCAGAGAGACCCCTCCTGCGCTCCACATCCTTTCATGATCCCCACACTTCAGTGCACCCCACTCTGTGCTATGACTATGTGTCCTTCTGTTCCAGCCCTCTCTAGACAGTGAGCTCGGCAAGTTTCCACCAGGCTTTGAAAAATAACCTGTGTTCAGGGTGAAGAAAATGACATTTCTTCATCTTCAACTCTCTTATTTATATTTGCAATGGGTACTACATTTCAAGGCCACATAACTCAGGAATTGCAAAATTGAAATGTCCTTTGTCTTCTAAAAATGAACTTAGTCACCCCAAACCTCTGCAGAAGACACTGTTGATGGCCCATTATATCCCCTCAGCATTCATTATTCCAGTACATGCTAACCTATGGCTTCCTACCTCACCCCTTTGCCTGAAGATGTTCTCTGGCCACTCCTGATGGATAGGGCGGGCTGGGAGGACCAGAGAGTTGACCCAGAAGCAGACTCAAGTAAGACCCACCCAGCTTCCTCGTTCCATTGATGGTGGGTGAGAACTCCAAGGGATGCTCTCCGCAGTCTCACAGACGTCACAGGTTGAGCCCCAGTTGCCCACAGTGGTAATCTGCTCATCAGCAGCCACTTTATGGGATGCCTTCCGTCTGCTGTCTCATTTCCCCACTCCCTTATCAGTATTTTCTGAGACCATCTCCCAAATAAGCCACTTGTGCTCTCAAATCTTTGCTTCTGCTTTTGGGGTAGTCCAAACCAAGACAGCCCTCTTTCCCACTCAAATTCAGTCATTTGCAGGCAAATGTTATTTGCAGATTTTTTTAGTCATTTTAAATTTAAACTAAGTTTAGGATTTTCGTCCAACCCCCATGGTTCTGTATAACCCTGGCTGCCAGAATTCAGGGAACAAGAGAAGGAGGAGGGTTGGAGTGTCAACATTCAGTATGTGGACAGATTTTTGCTTATTTTCCAGTTTTCAGTAGGTTACCTCCTGCCCTCAGCTGTACCTGGTGTCTCCACTTTGTTCTCTCCGAGGAAAGATCCTCCAGTCTTCAGCCAGTACCGAGGAGGAGAATTTAGGTGTCTGTTTGCTTTGTAATCAGACTCTCAGCCTCATTCTATGCTCAGCATCACCCTCAATCCTGCTGCCAATAATGCCTGAAACTTTCAGGAGTCCTTTTGAGGAATGGGGCCTGCTCCTTGGGTTTCCCCACTACTGACTTTGGATCCCACTTTCTCAAGTCTGCTAATGCAGTTTCCACTCATCCTGCTGCTACCCAGCTTCCAAAGTATAGTGGCCGTCACTGCCTCTCCCGCTGTCTTTATTTTTGTGGTTATGCCTTTTCAAAAGCCTTTTTATTGTTGTTGTTTGGGCAGGGTTCAGGGAGGGTTGGAGATCATTGCTGTGTTCTTTCCATTATTTTAAGTTAGAAAGCTCCAACTTACTTCTTTTTGCCAAATATTTCTTTATACTGCCCAATCTGGCAGTTGGCAATGGCCATAGAGTGGCTCCCCACCTCACAGAGCACTGGATCTTGGTCCTGGCTGGGCCTTCAGAATCACCTGGGAGCTTATTAGATATATAGACACCGGGGCTTCACTCCCAGAGGTTCTGATTTCAAGCCTCAATCAGGGCCTGGGAATCTGTATTTTAACATGTTCTACAAATGATGCTTGAGGATTATTGCAGAAGAGAAACTCCCTACAACTCCCTGATGGATGGTGTCAACCAGGTCTTAGCTCACACCTTCACTGGCAGGTTGTGCAAATAATTAGATGATTCTGAATATTAGTAAGTGATTATATATATGTGTGTGTGTATATATATGTATATATTTATATTTATATCTCAAATCTGTATTTGGGAAACCTGCTGTTGTTTTTAGTTCTACTCCTTGAGACTATGCTCACAGGCATGATTACTATTTGTAGCCTTCAGATATTGGAGGCAGCTACTCTCTTCACTTCTCCCTTTGGTCTCCTCTTTTCTTGGGTGAACCCTCCTACTATTTCTTCCTAAGCGTGTTTTTCAGACCTTTCACCTTCCTGGGTAGCTACTTCTGGGAACCAACACCAGTTTATCAACACCCTTCATGGAAATGCAGTGCTCCAGATGGAACTCAGTATTCTCAGTGTCTGAACTTCAGAGAACAGGGTGGTTGATATATCCCTAGAAATCATTCTTTATGTATACTAATGTGGCCATTGATGACATTGTTTTGTTTCACTTTTAATAATCAGCCCATTATTACTGATTCAGTTTGCTCTTGGAACCAGATGCCTTCCCCCAGTGAGATCTTCCATCTAGGCCCTTTAAGTCAGGCCTCCCAGTGCTACACTCAACAGTGGACTCTCTAACAATGTGTTGAGTGAATAAATGAATGAACCTTAACAGAAAGTTTAAGGGGCCTTTCTTGATGTCATGGAATTTTGGTGAAGTCCTAAAGGTGAGGAGAGCAGGTGAAAATTACCCCCACTTTCCAAAGAAAGGTTCTAGAATGCACCTGGTGAGATGTGGTTACCCCCATTCAAAGAGAGGTGCTAGACACACCCATTCCAGCCTTACTAAAAAATATTAGAACAGGTTCAGTGGCTATCAACTCCTTCTCCTACCTCCAGTCTTTATGAGAAGACTGTATATTTGAAATGATTAGTGGAAAATTACTGCAAAAAAGACATTAGCCTAGTGGGGGCTGCTGTGTTATTTCATTTCTTTTCACCATGGCTCTGTCCACACTCCTCCGATGTGGCCTCTTACTTCCTGGCTAGTGGCCTGCTGAGATGCACAGTCCTATGGTTCCATCTTGGTGTAGCCAGGGGGAAGAGGAAGGTGAGAGTTCTTGGGAGAACCTGGACTTAGGGGACTTATGTGAAACAGCGTCTGGAACCCATGTTTTGCCAGCTGCAGAATGCTAGTTGGTGCTGCCTGGATGGCAGGGTGAGGAGATGAGAACACCCGACACTAAATATGGCAAGGAGGGGTGAGTGAATACCACTAGTGGTCACCAGGTTTAAGTGGTCTTGATGAGCGCTTTCCCAAGAAGTGAGGGGACCTCAGCAGGAGGAGGTTTGAGATGGACTGGTGGGGCAAGAATCACAAAGGAGGGGCACATGAGGTTATGCAGGAAGTACCTTGCCCACACCAGAGAACTGCACAGTATGGAGGCTCACATGGAGACACCTTCAAAGGACCCACTGATGCACCCCACCAGGAGCCAGGTTGAAAGCCTGCCATATATGGAAGGCCTCTCCAGCTAAGGGACACCCACAAACAGCACTAGCTATGTAGATTGCTGCTTCTCTATTTTCACCAATCCCTCCTTCTTTTACTTTGTCCCAGAGCAGGGAAGAGGTGAATGAACAGCAGAAGAACAACTCACAGTCTCCTTCCTCATTGCAAGGTGTATTAGTCTGTTTCTGTTGCTTATAACAAAATATATAGAACTGGGTGTTTTGTAAAGAAAACGAAATTTATTGCTTACAGTTCTGAGGCTGGGAAGCCCAAAGTCCAAGGAGCACATCTGGTGGTGGTGACAGCGACCCTCGCATTGCAAGACTGTGGACTCAGAGAGAGCAGAGAGAGATAGCTCCTCATGTGCCCTCCTTTTAAAGCCCTCAGAACCATGCTTATGAACACCATTATTAATCCATTCACTATGACGTTGTCCTACAATCTAATCACTTCTTCAAGGCCCCACCTTTCAATTATCATAATAGGATTTCTCACCCTCAACAGTTAATAGTGGGGATTAAATTTGGGGGGGACATTCAACCCAGGGAACAAGGCCTTGAACCACAGGTTAGGTATGAGCTGGAAGGAGAATCAATGCTTCGAATTGAATATGAAATTGGAGTTTTGATTTGGACTGGATTGGACTTGCTTTTCAATAACTAGAAAATGAATCAATATCAGAATGAGACAGGTCTTATTGAAAGTGATCGATCCATCTCAGATGTTTTCTAAGGGTAGGACAGCAATTTTTAAGAAACGGATGGATGGATAACTGAAGCCATTTCCTGTTTGAGCCTCAGCAAGCTCAGCATATTTAATATTGAATGAATGAATGGATTCAGGACTGGTGACAATGGTTTCCTATCATTGTGCACTTCAATTCCCAGAGAGCTGCTAGTTTCTTGGACTTCTGAGGTCCTTTGGTCAGATCATTTATTCATTCATTCATTTATTCAGCCTTTAATTGGATTCTTGCCTTGGGCCTAGCATTGGGCTAGGCCCTTGAGGTCCTGAGTGAGTGAACCAGGCCCTTGACATCCAGGAGCTTGCCTAGCTCTTGGAGGAGGAGATTCTGCTGAGCTCCAAAGGATAACTCAGGCCTGAGCTGGGAGAGAAGAGAGGGTGTCTGTTCAAGATAGGAGTGCTGTCTTTTGGAGGTTGGGCTTCCTGACATCTGCTCTGGCCCTGGCTTCCTCAGTCATTCATTCAAGAAATATGTATTGTGGGCTGGCAGTTTGCTCAGTTGGTTAGGTTGGTGTTACTCCAAGGTCAAGGGTTCAGATCCCTATACTGGCCAGCTGCCAAAAAAAAAAAAGTGTGTGTTGAGCACCTACCTACTTTCAGGGTAATCTGCTTGGCATCTTTCTTAGAGGGATCTTTCCAGTGGGCAGATCATCCAGCAGGACAAGTCTATACTCACTCTCTTAGAAATTCAGATGGCAAAGAGGTAGTGTGGGTTAGATGTTTTGGAAACTATTTTCTGATTATTTACTTCTCTGACTTCCCCGGTTGCACCTTAGTGCTCTGCCGACTTCATACTGAACCTGGAAAACAGGGCAGGGCCTCATTTTGCTGAATACCCTCAGGGGAATGAGGAAGGGTCTGTGGTGGTCATGGAGTTCCTCCCAATCTGGCCACTGGAAATAGAGTTTCCAGATAGAGTTGCAGTATTTGGACATACTTATCCCAAAACATTATTTGTTGTTTATCTGAAATTCAAATTTAGCTGGGTGTCTTGTATTTTAATTGGTAAATCTGGCAGCCCTACTTGGGGAAGGCTCTCTGGCCTGAGAAAGATTGAGTGTCATCTGTTAGGTTTTCAAGAGGCCTCCTCCCCTACAAATCTTCCCTTAACCCCTGTGGGCGGGCCCAGCTGGACCCTGCTATTGACTCCTCTCCTGGCCCTCAGGGAGTGGATGGCCAATGCGAGTACCTCAGACTGAGGACAGGAGCCCTGGGCTCTAACCATGTCTCGCATGTGACAGTCTGCCTCTCTGGACAGACCCCGTGTCCCCCACATAATTATCACCAACCTCCCTCCCCCTCCTGCCTTCCACCCCACTCTACTTTGTAGCCCATACAAAAAAACTAGACATGCATCTCTCACCATACACTAAAATCAACTCAAAATGGATTAAAGACTTAAGTATAGGACCTGAAACTGTAAAATCACTAAGGGAAAATATAGGTGAAACACTCCAGCAACTAGGTCTCGGCACAGACTTTATGAACAGGGGTCCAAAAGCACAAGCAGCAAATGGCCTGGGAGTTTTATGCCCTTCCCCCCAAACTCCTCCCTTCCTAGCCCAGGACAGCGTGGGAGTGCAGAAGCTCCACTCCTCAAGTGGAGACAGAGTCCAAGGTGTAACATATGCTCCCGAGCTCCCCGTGGATCAGGCTGAGGCTGAGGCTCCAGCTGAAGTGCCCCCTTACGTGGCTTCCTTCCCTTCTGTGTCCTGCTTCTCCCATTCTCTTACTGGTTTCTTCTTAATTAATTCATTAAGGGATCTATTATTCTTCATTAACCACTTACACCTGAGTACCCATCTCAGGATCAGACTCAACAGCTGTGCCCCAGTGCAGAACGACTATTTAGAAAAGACCCAGATCTCCCGAGGAGGGAGGGGGCGTGGACGGTAGGAGCAGGGCCTCCTAGAGATGGGCATCACGGTCTCCAGTGTTCGTGTCCTCACCTGGGGATCTCTGAAGCGATTTACATGTGAGACCTTGATTCACTACTGCTCAAGGACATGTGGTTTAGACTCAGACAAATCTGGGTTCATGTCCCAGTTATTTATTTATTTTTAATTGTGTATATTTAAGGTGTACAACCTAATAGTTTGAGATACACACACACACACACACACACACACAGTGAAATGATTACCCCAGTCAAGCAAGTTAACATATTCATCTCCTCACATAGTTATCTTTTTTTTTTTTTGGTGGGAAGAGTACCTAAAGTCTACTCTTTTAGCAAATTTCCAGTATACGATATTATTAATATTATAGTCATTATGCTGTACATCAGATCTTTTATCCTGTATAACTGAGACTTTGTGCCCTTTGACCTACATCACCCCATTTCTCCCCCTCCCTGCCCCAGGTGACCACTCTCTACATCTGTTTGCTCAAGTGGCCCTCTTCTGACCCTTCCTAGCAGAATGACCTGGGGCAAGCTGCTTGACCTCCCTGAGTGTTAGTTTCCTCATCTGTAGAATGGGACTAATAGTGGTTCATACCTCAGAGGACAGCTGAGAAGTTTCAGTGGACTAGTGCCTGTTATGGTGAGTGTGTTGGTTCTGGTCCCTGAGTCTTGGTATTAACATAGAACAGAAGCCCACCCCCTCTTTTACCAGGATGTCTTTCCAAGGTGGGACATGTCAACTGCTAAATAATGCAGCCAGCCTGTGATTTTTACAAGAGTTGTTATGGCAACCATATTTTAAAAGGCACTAAATTGGAAAAGAACATGAAGTTGGGGCTATGTGACAACAAAAAGTGATGGGGATGACATAAATAAACATACAAAAAAAAAAGAGGAAGGAACTGAGAATATGAGAAGCAGGTACAGAAGCATATATTAAGGGTGAGATAACTGTGTGTCCAAGAGGGGATTGGGAATCTGTACCTGATCTGGATGGAATGACGGGTGTGAGGTTGGAATGGGCACTGTTACACAGTCTTGGCTGTAGCCCATCTCCTCCACCTCCCCCATCAGGGTTGCTTGAGCCCTTATGCTGCTTGTTGGGTACCCCCTGGAAGGAGAAGAGGGACTATCTCCCTCCACTGTCCCAAGCAAATGGACCAGAGGGTCCTGCCTTGGGCTTTTTAGTCCTGTGGTCTTCCTCCCTTTTGCTTCTGTCCCACCTACCTGCATCTCCACTGGGAGCATTGTGGGAGAAGGCATGCCTTCCCTGTCCCCTTAGCCCTCTCCACACTGCTGTAAATAGCTCCTGCATTAAAGCCTTCTCATTTGAACCAGCTGAGTTGGATTCGTTTCTTACTCAGACCCTGACTGGTGCACAAAAAAATTAGGATCCTAATTTGGGTGGGATTGATTTTCTGAGACAGCAGGAATACAGATTGGAGGGGAGAAGAAGAGTAGAATAAACTGGGGAGATACAGGGACAGGGCCCAGGGATCAAGCCCAGAAGTAGAGCTGGGACACTGGTCTAAATTACAGGTCATTGTTCCTAGTACATATTGGTGCTGAAACCTGGGAGACATCCATCTAGGGAGGGGAGGAGGCAGGGGGCTCTGGGCAGATTCATTGTGGGCACAGTTGCTTCTTCACTCTGGAAAATCGTTCTGCATCCAGCAGGGCTCAGTCCCGAGGGGGCGGGGAGCCCAGAACCAGCCAGCAGGCTCAGTCATGAGGGCAGGTGCTGCCAGAGAAACTGGAGTAGGTAATGTGTAGGCAGGAGGCTTAGCTTACTCTCACGGCCTTGGAGCCTGAGCACGGATGAGACCAGGGGCAGGCAGGAAAGGACGCAAATCAGCTGGTGATAGATGTGTGGTGACAGAATCTTTGCCCATGAATTATGCAGTTTTGACCTGCTCATTGGTGTTAGTAGGGGAAGGAAGGGATTATTGTGATAGAGGTGGGTAAAGACACCTGAAAGTCAGTATCTCTGGCACAGGAAGGATGATTGCAGAATACGTTTAGGAAGCGAGTTTCTGGTGTTATGCATAGTGGAGAAATTCTGTTGGTAATTGAGGTTGAGCATCCCTAATCTGAAAAGCCAAAATCTGAAATGCTCCAAAATTTGAAACTTTTAAATTTAATTTAATTTTTATTTCTTATTGAAATATAATTGATTGTACATATCTGTGGGATACATTGTTGAATATGAATACCTGGGTGCAATACATGATGCTCAAATCAGAGTAATTAGTATATTCAACATTACACAGTTTAATCAGTTTTTGTGGCCCTTTACCAGTTTCTCACTAACTCCCCTCTCCTTCCTACCCCTTTTCCACCTCTCATGGCCTCAGTTCTGTTCTCTCCTTTAGAAAGTTCAATGAATTGTTTTATTTTTCTTTCTTCTCTTAAATTTAATTAATTAGTTAATTATTTTTTTTAGTTCCCACTTATGACTGGGAACATGTGGACTTTTTCTTTCTGTGCCTGGCTTATTTTACTTAATATATTTTTCTCCAAGTTCATCCATATTGCTGTGAATGGCAGAATTTCATTCTTTTTGATGGCAGAGCAGCGTTCCATTGTGTAGATATGCCACAGTTTTCTTATCTAGTCATCTGTCAATGGACATTTAGGTTGGTTCCAACTTTTGTCTACAAAATTCAAAACTTTTTGACAGCTGACTCTTTGAGAGCTGATGTGATGCTGCAAGTGGAAACTTGCACACCTGAGCTCAGGTGATGGATCGCAGTCGAAATGCAGTCGTACAACACATGGTTTATTCCGTGTCCCTATGGGAAAAGAGACCCTCCCAGCCCCCTTCAACTGTGATTTCCCCATGCAGGCATGCCCACAAAGGGCAATAAAATGGCACTTGTGCCAGCCAGATATGCCACCAGCAGGTTCCCTATGATATCCCACATGGGAACAATAAGTATTGTTAATAATTATGTGTGAATTAAGTGTAGGAAAATGATTGCTTATGGTAACATAAATTCAGAGTCAGAAGTGATGGTGATATCAAACAACCACAGACTGTCTGCATGCGTAGCTGAGATGGTGACACTTTTGCTTTCTGATGGTTTAATGTGCACAAACTTTGTTTCATGCACAAAATTATTAAAAATATGTCATAAAATTACCTTCAGCCTATGTGTATAAGGTGTATATGAAACACGTATGAATTTTATGTTTAGACTTGGGTCCCATCCCCAAGATATCTCATTATGTATATGTAGATATTCCAAAATCCAAAAAATTTCAAAATCTGAAACACTTCTGGTCCCAAGTATTTTGGATAAGAGATATGCAATCTGTATACAATATTTAACTGGGCTTGGGTAGAGTCACCTGGTGGCCAGCCTTCTAGCCTCCCAGCCTCCTGGCCTCCTGACAGGGGAGTTTTTCTTACATCTTCATGAGGTGTCCACCTGGCCTCAGTAGCCAGGGCATCAGGGCTCCTAGGCTTACCTGTGCTCCCTCTACTCCAGGACTCCTGGGTCCTGCTGGTGACCCAGGAATGCCTGGACATGGTATTCTACCAACCCCAGATGCTGCTGCCTCTGCTCAGGCATCAGTACAGGGTGGCAGGGGGCAGGCCACAGTTGCCTTTTCTGTCCTGCCCCTTTTTTCTCTTTCAGCACCTCCACAATAGAATGTAAGGGTAGGCAGGAGGTGTAAATTTTTGGTTAAAAAAGTCAAGTGTGTAAAAATCTCACTTGATTTCTCTATAACTCAGATTAAATTAGCTGTTGAGTCTTGAATTTTACATTTTGGAGAAAACTTGATTTTGCCAATTCCTGTATATACATGCATCTTTATCTGGGGCTTTATATTCTATTTTATTGGCCTATTTTTCCCAGAATGCCCTGCTTTTTTAATTACTATAGTTTTATAATAAATATTGCTCTCTGGTAAAATAAATCCCTTCTTCAAAAATTTGCCTCAGCTTGAATTTCGGGATACTCTTGCCCAGTTCTCTATTGATTTTTGTTTCTGGCTCTTGTAGCTAACTACCTTGCTGTACTCTCTTACTGGCTGTAGGGAAAATATAGGAAAATGGTCAGGGCCCCACAGATGTTCAGAATCTTGCTGAGCATTTGATGTAAATATGCACGTGTGCCCAGGTGTTCCTTGGTTATTGTCTAATGTAATCGTGCATGTGCACCAAGGTGTCCTGGGTTATGGACTTAAGTATAAAAGACCAGTGGCTCTGATCCACGGTGCCCCCCACCCCCGGGATGGGCCACTGGTAGTCTGCCGCCACCACTTGATCTGCCACCAGCTGCCACCACTGCCAAAGAAGCTGAGGACCGAGTTCATGTCGTCTGCCAACGGCTCCTGGGATCTTTCCCAATTACCTAGCTTGTAGACCTGCGTGTGAGAGGTCTGGTGACTCAGCCAGGAATATGAGGGGTCTGGTAACCCAGCCTGGCCTGTGAGAGGCTTGTGACCCAGTCTGTACAATGGGTTTGAAGGGTCTGAGCGCTAACCCTAGCGATACAATTGGCTAAGTCGGTAGGGATTCCGACATTAACCCCAACCAGACAATTAGTGTAGCTATTGCTGTAACCAGACACTAGCTCTATTGGTTTTTACCAGATTCTTTTGGATTTTCTGTGTAGACAATCATATCTGCAAATTAATGAAAATGGCATTTTTTGGGTCTAATTCTCAATATTTTTTCCTTGTCTTATGCTGACTTCTAGCACAGGCATGAGAGCAGACATTTGCATCTTGTTCTTGCCTTTAAGGGAATACCATCTGCCTTTTAACTCTCATCATGAGACTCTCCACTCACTTTTTTAGAAACTCCTTTGCTTACCAAAGGTGTCTGCCCCACCTGGAATCCACCCGTTTCCTCCCAGCCCTACTTTTCCTGGTCCTGAGAAGCTCCGTCTATGAGAATGTCCTGAGGGCTCCAGAAGGGCAGTGACAGGTGGCTTTTGACATTCTAGGTCCCATGAGGCAGCCCTGGATGAGCTCTTCCTTCCAGGTCTGTTCTTCATCTGCATGTTTTGCAGGCTAGACTCTTCACTCTTCCCGTTTCCCAGTGAGCGGCTGTTGAATGACATGAGAAGGGACGTGACTACACTCTCTCTCTCTCTCCCCCTCTCTCTCTCTCTGTCTCTGTCTCTCTCTGTCTCTCTGTCTCTCTCTCTGTCTCTCTGTCTCTGTCTCTCTCTCTCTGTCTCTGTCTTTCTGTCTCTGTCTCTCTCTGTCTCTGTCTCTCTCTGTCTCTGTCTCTCTCTGTCTCTCTGTCTCTCTCTGTCTTTCTCTCTCTCTCTCTGTCTCTGTCTCTCTCTGTCTCTCTCTGTCTCTCTGTCTCTCTCTCTCTCTGTCCGTCTCTCTGTCTGTCTCTGTCTTTCTGTCTCTGTCTCTCTGTCTCTGTCTCTTTGTCTCTCTCTGTCTCTTTCTGTCTCTATTTCTCCCTTCCTCCCTCTCTCCTCCCTCTTTCTCTCTCCAAGGACAAATGATCATTGTCAGAGGAAGTAGAAACCGACAAGGAGGCAGAATAACATTGTCCTTCATGCCCCATTATTTTCAAGATCACATTTCCTCAGAGCAATTAAACTTCACATTTTTATGTGAAATATCACCAGCCCCATTCTTTTGTCTGAAACTTCCCCTTCGGGTTGTGTACCTGGGTCAACTGGCAGTAAGAAATAGTATTACATTCTTACTTGATAACTGTTCCCTCAGCTCTCTGAAAACTGACTTTGACAAGCTTTGAAATTGCCACATAAAGACTCAAAGTCTTGGCCTAGGGCAACCAGCCTTTCCAGACTGGGCTAAGGAGGGTATGTGGTTTTCTTCTCATTCCACAGCAATACTGCAGAACACATGAACTGTAGCTTTCAAGTTTTTTCTTTTCAAATGAGGTGTAAAAAAGGCCACTCTCCTAGACATGTGGTCCCCAGAAAGTGTGGGCTGTGGTTTGGTGACGTGTGCATTTCAATCACAGACCTTCCTTTTCGAGAGGTTTTGATTTGCATTACAGAGGTAGAAAGGAGGGGCAGGGCCTCAGGGATGCTGTGAATAGTGGTAGTTTGGCCAACTCAAACCTTGGACCCTATGGTTTTACCCAGCTAGCACCCAAAACTGTATCTTGTGACAAAGTTCGACCTTAGAAGAAACAATCAATTCTTATTATTCAAGGTAGTTGTTTTCTATAAAGTCATCTAGGTCACTGAATTAGTGAATCCTGAACCATTGCTCGTAGCAGAAGTACAGGGTTAGGTTCCTGCAAGCAACTGGTCACGTTTTTGTTAACAAATTGATATATAACCTCGTTTTGTGTGTTTCTGTTTAAAGACACCTTGTTTAATATATAATATTGACACTGAACTCATAGACACCACCACTATAACTTAATTCTGAACAAAGCTTATCTAACACACATGTTTTCTCTGTAAGCTCATCACAGTCCTCTTTTGCTTCAGAACAACAGACAGCACTTCCACACAATGTTAGGTCTGTTTTATTTATTTACTCCTTTATTCATTTATCTATTTTCTTTTCCTTATTTTCTTTCTTTGGGATCATTTTAAACAGCAAAATCACCAACAAAAAGCACAAAAACGCAGAAGCCGTGTCACTAAATAGACCTTGAGAAGGAGACTTGTTTCCCAGGTGAGAGCTGAAACATGGAGGCAGCTTGCTTGGCCTCAGCTGGGAACATGTGCGTTAAACGACTTAGACTTTCCCCCACCTTGTGTGTGCACATAAAGGACTGCGAAAGCACCATGAGTACTGATTTTGGGGTTACAAATCAATTTTAGTTAGTAAGAAAATTCACAAATACCAAATCCAGGAATAATGATGATCAACTGTATATAGAAAAAAGGTTGTACATTAAAAAAACTTTATTTAAAAAAATACTTTTAAGCTTTCTAAGAAATACCTATTTTTAAGAAATAGATGTTATTCTTTGAACATCTCCTGGATGAAAGTTAAGTGCCATGTGCTCCCAATAGCTCTTAATGAGGGAACCCGGTTAACAACCCACACTTTGCCCATTTATCTCACCTTTAAATCAAAGGCTTCCAGGTGGGGGAATCTAAACACCTTTGAATGGTCAAGTAAAATAACGTAGAAATTTAAACATGGTTCTACATGTCAAACGTATCTACTGGAACCTGGCATCGTGAAAGTGCGTTCTTATTTCCTGTCCTTTCCCCCAATTTGATTTCACCTCTTCTTTCTTCTCTTAAAAAGGTACCAAAATGGTAAGAGGATAGTTGGGAGTAGGGGTGGGGGCGAGGGGTGTGTGTGTGTGTGGATGAGCCACTCTGGCTGAGGAATTCTTAAATTTCCAAGGAAGAGTCAGGCTAGGTTTGGTGCATTAGAGCAGATCGTGTTTAGGCCATGGAGGCAAACACTGGCCTCAGATGTGTTTTCTGATATGTTCATGGCCTTAGAAGTCTGGTGAGCATGTCCAGGTGGGCAGGAATGTGGCCACATTGTTCCATTTTGATTTTAGTGTAATGCAAGGTTTTCTCATAGGTCTTTAACCTCTTTCTGTGGCAAACAACTCCTGCAGACAACTGCTTGTTGATCTGCAAAGCAGAGACACGGATGGAGCCATTGCTGGAGCACATCTGCACTGCTCCTTGGTGCTGAGCTTGCTCTCTGACCTCCTGGACTCTGTCTATTCCACTGGCCTTTTTTTGCTCTCCCTAGACTTGACCCTTAGACTGCCTTGACCTGCAGTATTACTCTGTCCCTTTCTGGACCACCTGTTATGTGCCTTCCAGATCAGACTCATCCTATGTCCATCCTCACTGATGTTAAGACAGGAAGGTAAATATCCAGCCAGAGGGATGTAGTCTGGGGAGGACCAAGCTGCTTCCCGATTATTCACCCTTAAAGACAGTAATGGGATTGGTACCTGGATGTATCAGTTTCCTACTGCTACTGTAACAAATCGCAACAAACTTAGTGGCTTAAAACAGCGCAAACTTATTCTTGGACAGGTCTGGAAGTCAGAAGTCCAAAATGAGTTTATGAGGCTAAAATCAAGCTGACAGCAGGGTTGCATTCCTTCTGGAGTCTCCAGGGAAGAATTCATTCCTTCCTTTGATTTTCAGCTTTTAGAATCTTTTCCCTTTTCCTTGGCTTGTAGCTCCTTCCTCCATCTTCAAAATACCTCATTCCAACCTCTGCTTTTGCCATCACATCTCCTTTTTATGACTTTGTTCTTCTTGCCTTTCCCTTATAAGGATGCTTGTGAGTCCATTGGGCTCACCCAGATAATGCAGGATTACCTCATCTTTAGATGCTTAACTTAATCGCACATGTGAAGTCTCTTTTGCCAGAAGTTTACATATTCACAGGTTTTGGGGATCAGGATGTGGACATATTCAGGGAGGGGTTTATTACTCAGCCTACCCCACTGGGGAATAACAGGCTCACTCAGAGTCACTTCACTGGATTTGCGAACCCGACAGTAAGAGATGTTTTTAGCTAAATCCTGCTTGGAGCAAAGAAGGCAGGCTCATGTGGAGTAATCTGAGAGTCAGAAACATCAACATGATGTGTGTTTATGATACTATAATAAGAATAACCTTGGACCTGAAGCTGGGATTGCCCCTTCATTTAGTGATGCCTGGAAAGCAGTAACCTAATCATAAAACAAAAATGCTTTTGTGAATATGCGGAATCTAAAAATGTTAAACTCAGGCTGGCCGGTTGGCTCAGTTGATTAGAGAATGGTACTGATAACACCAATGTCTGGGGTTTAATCCGTACACTGGCCAGCCAAAAAAAGTTAAACTTGTAGAAGCAAAGTGTAGAATGATGGTTACCAGGGGCTGGACAGGGGGGTGGCAGGGACGGTGGTTGGGGAGATGTTGGTTAAGGGGTACAAAATTCTGGTTAGGAGGAGTAAGTTCAAGAGATCTATTGTACAACATGGTGACTATAGTTAATAACAATGTATTGTATTCTTGAAATATGCTGAGTAGGTTTTGTGTTCTCACCAGAGAAGTGAGGTAACGCTTATGTTATTTAGCTTGATTTAGCTGTTCCACAATGTATACGTATTTCCAAACATTATATTGTACACCATACATATATACAATTTTTATTTGTTAATTTAAAAAAAATAAATTTTTAAAATGAGGTTGTGGAAGAGTGCGACTGTGGATGGCGATGCTTTCCATGATCAGCTGTGGACATCCCGGTCTGCTTCTTTCCCTCGACGCCCCCCCAACTCTCTGCAGATGCTAGAGTCAATCGTGAGGATAATAATGGGGAAAAGGAGAACTAACTTCCAGAATTCATACGCAGCTGCTTCTGCATGACACAAGGAACGTTTGCTGAACTGAAATCAAAACGCAGCACCTCAGGCATCCTGTCTGGGTGAAATGCCAGACCGTGCAGGAGGCCTTTCGTGAACTTTCCTGCTGGCTGAGGTCACTCGAACAACTCGACCGATGAGGAAATCACACAAGTGTTTGCCGTCCACCCACAGCCCATTTGGGGGCTCAGATCATTGATAATTTTGCCTTCTTTAGGTGCCATCAAGTAATGGATAAAATCTTTAGATGCACAAAGATCTTTTAATCAATATTCTTTCAACCAGCTATAAATCTACCTAATCAAAGTATCACTTAGTCCATATTTCTCTATCTTCCCACAAGGCTCCCTTGAGAGAAGGCATTGACAGTATAAGTGAAATCTAGAAAAAATAGAGCCTTGACATTCATGAAGGACTAGAATCTAGAACGACTGGGAATCCCCAATTATATAACGAGGACTATGGCTAATTTCTTCCGTAAAATATAATTGTTTCCCCCCAGGCTGGAATATTTATGGAGAGTGTTGTGAATCACTTCTTGTTTCTGTATGGAGCTTCTATTAAATTCATTCTTGCCATAGATTGGAAGAAGAATCTGTGTCATTGCATTCTTTATATTTATCCAAACTTCTGTTCTCTGGCTAAGAACTATTACTTTCTTAGAAGATCCTTAACTTCTCACCTAATAACTCCCTCTTTTCTCTCTCTACTTCCAACACGAGCATCAGCTTCCATCTCCAGATTTATTATTATTGTTTCTTTTCCTAAGGAATCTGGTCTTTTATTATTTCATGAGAGCAACTGGATATACGAAGTTGAGTAAAGAACAGGAAAGCCCCTTTGGAATGGGGCTGCTGTATGGTCGGCTAGGACTAGCTCTGATGTGCAAGATGGAAACTCACACCTCCCAAAATAACAAGTGATCACATCATGGATCTTTGTCATTGCTCATGAACAAATCACAAATATCAAAGCCGCCCATATGAAGGGCTACCATATGTTATATCAATTTTATTTCTTTGAACTGTCCATGCTAAAGATATACTGATTCCTTTTTATTTTGAGCACTATTCCAGAAGGTCTGAATCTGGATCATGTTTGGCATTTGTCATTCCTATCATGTATCTCCAGCGTGACAGCTTTTCTTCCTCTTTTCTCCCCAGCCCAGTCCTCTGTCTCCTGGTGCCTCTTAATCATAGATAGTCACGTAATGTTGGCCGGCACTACACTTGCACATATAGGGAAAATGTGGCTACTTGATTTTCGATTATAAGAAAATCGTAATCTGATGAATCTTTGTGAGTCCCCATCTTATTGAGAGGTGGAGAAGAAAACTTAATCTTAGCTGTTAATGATCTACAGTCTTTTTGAACTTAAGGAGACTCCCTTCAGTTTAAAATCACTCACTTTTGGACACATGAAATCTCTTGAATTCAGTTCCTGCCCCCTACTCTTTCCTAATATGGTAGAGCTTCCAGTGACCATCAAGTTGAAGGAGGGGAGAAGGAAGACTTGGGATCATGTGCTATTATATGGATCTTGGATCCCTGCTGCCTCTCCTGCAGGATGGGTTGCTGCAGAACAGTGGGTCCCATCTGGTCTTTTGGAGTCTGTGGTCCTGAACACTTGTCCTTGATTTCACAAGCCCCACACATATGGCCACTTTGACCTGACCCCACAGCCTCTGCCTGTCTGTCTGTAACCCTTAAGTGGGGTATATGGAAATTTACGGGTCCCTGCACCTCACTGCTTGCTGTGGAGTGTTGGGGGCTCCTCAGACCCCTCTGTCTTGCTGCCGCTTCCCATGCTTCTTCCCCGTCTCCCTGGGACACATGCAGGACTTGTCTTAGAGCTGAGCCTCCTGCACTGAGCCCAGGGAAGCACTGGTGCCTTCCTGCCTTGTGACTTCAGGCTTCCCTGTACTTTAGATGTTTCTTCAGCACCCCTGCCTCTGCTACCTAGATTTAGTCCCTGAAGGAGAAAGCAAGGTTGTATGCATCTGGCCTTTGACTAATTTCTGTTTTGTTCTTTCCCACCACCCATTGGGGCTGGAAGGGCTGTGCTCTACTTTTCTTCTTCCTCTACGGAAAGGACTTCCCCTATATTGTAGTCTCCTTGAAAGTCGTTAAACGTCCTGGCCCAGCCTTAATGGTGGAAGGGCATCCTCTCTACACTATGGAAGAAATCCTGTTATTTGAATTGGCCAAGTATGGTGGGAAGTTCAAGATGACTAAGGACTTCAGATCACAGAAGATAAAAATACCCTGGTTTCTGATAATCCTCAACTATATCCTTTACGTGTGACACCACGTTCTGGATTCATCTAGAAGAAATTCTGTACCCAGAATTAATCATTCTAATAATAACAGCTAATACCTATTGGCTGTTTACGATATGTCAGGCATTTTTCTAAGACATATTTAATCTACATACACTCCTATGATGTAAGTGCTATTGTTATTCTCATTTTACGCACGAGGAACTAAGGCCTGGATGGGGGTAAAGTATCTTTCCAAATTCACATGGAAAGAATTATTAAAGTAAAGAATTATTATTTGAAGCTGCTTCTGTCTGACCATGAATCCCAGGCTCTTTCAGTCCACCCCTGTCCCTGGCCGCTTTCATCCTGCTTGTCAGCACGCTGCCCTGGTCTGCTCTCCCTGTGCACACTCTGCGTCCCATGTGCCCGGCAAACCAAACAATTTGCTATTTCACTTAAATTCCATCTCATTTTCCCTCTTCTAGGTCTTTGCTCATTCTGTTCCCTTTTACCTCTCCTCGCTATTTCTCCTCTTCCAGGGCCCTACCTAACGACCCCCTACCCCAAACCTTCTCTGATCCCCACGGCTGGAAGAAATCTGTCTTCTAAATTCACTCTTCTTGAATAGGAGTGGTGAGAGTGGGCATCCTTGTCTAGTTCCTGTTCTTAAAGGAAAAGCTTTCAGCTTTTCCCCATTCAGGATGATATTGGCAGTGGGTTTGGTATACATGGCGTTAATTATGTTGAGATACTTTCCCTCTATACCTAACTTATAGAAGGTCTTTGTCAAGAATGAGTGCTGAACTTTATCAAATGCTTTTTCAGCATCTATAGAGATGATCATATGGTCCTTGTGTTTGAGTTTATTAATATGGTGTATCACATTTATTGATTTGCGTATGTTGAACCAACCTTGCATCTCTGGAATGAATCCCACTTGATCGTGATGAACAATTTTTCGTATGTGTTGCTGTATTCTGTTTGCTAGTATTTTAGTGAGGATTTTTGCATCTATATTCATCAAGGATATCGGCCTGTAGTTTTCTTTTTTGGTTATATCTTTACCTGGTTTTGGTATCAGGATTATGTTTGCTTCATAGAATGAGTTTGGGAGATTTGCGTCCGTTTCAATCTTTTGGAATAGTTTGTAAAGAATGGGTGTCAATTCCTCTTTGAATGTTTGGTAAAATTCTGCTGTGAATCCATCTGGTCCTGGGCTTTTCTTTGTTGGGAGCCTTCTGATAACAGCTTCAATCTCCTTTATTGTTATTGGTCTGTTCAAATTTTCTACGTCTTCATGGTTCAGTTTTGGGAGCTTGTGTGTGTCCAGAAATTTATCCATTTCCTCCAGATTTTCAAATTTGTTGGCGTATAGTTGTTTATAGTAGTCTCGAATGATTCCTTGTATTTCAGATGAATCAGTTGTAATATCGCCTTTTTCATTTCTAATTTTTGTTATTTGAGTCTTCTATCTTCTTTTTTTTGTTAGCCATGCTAATGGTTTGTCAATTTTATTTATCTTTTCAAAAAACCAACTTTTTGATTCATTGATCTTTTGAATTGTTTTTTGGTTTTCAATTTCATTTAGTTCTGCTCTGATCTTAATGATTTCTTTCCTTCTGCTAACTTTAGGTTTGGATTGTTCTTGTTTTTCTAGTTCTTTAAGGTGAAGTGTTAGGTTGTTCACTTGCCATCTTTCCATTCTTCTGAAGTGAGCGTTTAATGCAATAAATTTTCCCCTCAATACTGCTTTTGCAGTATCCCACAGGTTTTGGTATGATGTATCATTGTTTTCATTAGTTTCAATAAATTTTTTGATTTCCTGCTTGATTTCTTCTTGGACCCATATGTCATTGAGTAGAATGCTGTTTAATTTCCATGTGTTTGTATAGTTTCCAGAGTTTCGTTTGTTATTAATTTCTAGTTTTAATCCATTGTGGTCTGAGAAGATACATGGGATAATTCCAATTTTTTTGAATTAATTGAGACTTGGTTTGTGACCTAATATGTGATCTATCCTGGAGAATGATCCATGTGCTGATGAGAAGAATGAATATTCTGAGGTTGTTGGGTGGAATGTTCTGTAGATATCTGCCAATTCCAATTGGTCTAGAGTCTTGTTTAGATCTTGTGTTTCTCTGCTGATTCTTTGCCTAGATGATCTGTCTAATATTGACAGTGGGGTGTTCAGGTCCCCTGCTATTACGGTATTAGTGTCTATTTCCTTCTTTAGGTCTAATAGAGTTTGTTTTATAAATCTGGCTGCTCCAACATTGGGTGCGTACATATTTATGATTGTTATGTCTTCTTGATGGATCAGTCCTTTTATCATTAAGTAGTGTCCCTCATTGTCTCTTCTATTCAACATAGTGTTGGAAGTACTAGCCAGAGCAATCAGAGAAGAGAAGGAAATAAAGGGCATCCAGATTGGAAAAGATGAAGTCAAACTGTCCCTGTTTGCAGATGACATGATCCTATATATCGAACAGCCTAAAACCTCTACAAAAAAACTGCTGGAATTGATAAATGATTTCAGCACAGTAGCAGGATACAAAATCAACACACAAAAATCAGTAGCATTTCTTTTCTCCAATAGTGAACATGCAGAACGAGAAATCAAGAAAGCCTGCCCATTTACAATAGCTACCAAAAAAATAAAATACTTAGGAATTGAGTTAACCAAAGAGGTGAAAAATCTCTATAATGAGAACTACAAACCACTGCTGAGAGAAATTAGAGAGGATACAAGAAGATGGAAAGATATCCCATGCTCTTGGATTGGAAGAATCAAAATAGTGAAAATGTCCATACTACCCAAAGTGATATACAAATTCAATGCAATCCCCATCAAAATTCCAAAGACATTTTTCTCAGAAATGGAAAAAACTATCCAGTCATTTATATGGAACAATAAAAGACCACGCATAGCCAAAGCAATGCTGAGCAAAAAAAATAAAGCTGGAGGCATAACACTACCTGACTTTAAGCTATACTACAAAGCTATAATAACCAAAACAGTATGGTACTGGCATAAAAACAGACACACTGACCAATGGAATAGAATAGAGAATCCAGAAATCAACCCACACACTTACTGCCATCTGATCTTTGACAAAGGCACCAAGCCTATTCACTGGCGAAGGGACTGCCTCTTCAGCAAATTGTGCTTGGATAACTGGATATCCATATGCAGGAGAATGAAACTAGATCCATACCTCTCACCGTATACTAAAATCAACTCAAAATGGATTAAGGATTTAAATATACACCCTGAAACAATAAATAAAACTTCTTAAAGAAAACATAGGAGAAACACTTCAGGAAATAGGACTGGACACAGACTTCATGAACATGACCCCAAAAGCATGGGCAACCAAAGGAAAAATAAACAAATGGGATTATATCAAACTAAAAAGCTTCTGCACAGCAAAAGAAACAATTAACAGAGTTAAAAGACAACCAACAGAGTGGGAGAAAATATTTGCAAAATATTCATCTGACAAAGGATTAATATCCAGAATATACAAGGAACTCAAACAACTTTACAAGAAGAAAACAAGCAACCCAATTAAAAAATGGGCAAAAGAGCTAAGTAGGCATTTCTCTAAGGAAGATATACAAATGGCCAACAGACATATGAAAAAATGCTCCACATCACTCAGCATCCGGGAAATGCAAATCAAAACCACACTGAGATACCACCTAACCCCAGTTAGGATGGCTAAAATCCAAAAGACTCTGAACGATAAATGCTGGCGAGGTTGCGGAGAAAAAGGAACTCTCATACATTGTTGGTGGGACTGCAAAATGGTGCAGCCTCTATGGAAAATGGTATGGAGATTCCTCAAACAACTGCAGATAGATCTACCATATGACCCAGCTATCCCCCTGTTGGGAATATACCCAGAGGAATGGAAATCATCAAGTCGAAGGTATACCTGTTCCCCAATGTTCATCGCAGCACTCTTTACAATAGCCAAGAGTTGGAACCAGCCCAAATGTCCATCATCAGATGAGTGGATACGGAAAATGTGGTACATCTACACAATGGAATACTACTCAGCTATAAAAACGAATGAAATACTGCCATTTGCAACAACATGGATGGACCTCGAGAGAATTATATTAAGTGAAACAAGTCAGGCACAGAAAGAGAAATACCACATGTTCTCACTTATTGGTGGGAGCTAAAAATTAATATATAAATTCACGCACACACACACACACACACACACACACACACACACACACACAAAAAAAAAAAAAAAAAAAAAAAAAAACCGGGGGAGGAGGGGAAGAAGATATAACAACCACAACTACTTGAAGTTGATACGACAAGCAAACAGAAAGGACATTGTTGGGGGGGGAGGGGGGGAGGGAGAAGGGAGGGAGGTTTTGGTGATGGGGAGCAATAATCAGCCACAATGTATATCGACAAAATAAAATTAAAAAAAAAATAAAAATAAAAATTTTAAAAAATAAATAAATAAATAAATACAGTGGTTAAAAAAAAAAAAACTTAAAAAAAAAAAATTAAAAAAAAAAAATAAATTCACTCTTCTTTTCGTGCTTACAGTGTCTCTCCATGTCTCAGCTTTGAATTAATCGTGTATTATTTCGGGAGTCGACTTGTCACTCAGGTTTGGATCTCCATCATCTCTGTTCCTCTCCAGCCTCCGGCGCAGAGACTGGATTTGTGGGGGAAGGCCCTTTTCCCCACACGGGCCATCCCTGCAGCACAGTTCAGTAGAAGGGTGGTGCTGAGATCTTGCCTAGGAGCTGAATCCAGAGCTTGGAGCCCAGGGTCAGCATTAAGTGAGATTCCAGAGATTCCTTTCATCTCAGCCTGTAACTCAAATGTGGAAATCCAGCACAAGGAGTCAACAAAGGGACACAAGGAGTCAACAAAGGGACACCTGGAGTCAACAAAGGGACACAAGGACCTTGTGTCTGCACAGCTTTGTGTTCCAAGGGCTGACCTCCCTGCTGCTTGGAGGCAAAGTCCCCTGCCTACTTCCCTGTTCAGTGATAACTTTTCTAAGTTCCAGTGAGACAACCCCTTCCCCCTTAATTTATTATAAATGAAAAAAGTGCCAAACTCATTCTTTCACAACAGTTTATAGCTTGGAAAAATTGTTGTGTATTTTGAGCTCCTTGAATATCTTACAGGAGTATATGGTTAAGATTTGTTACTGTTTTCAGTGTTGTAGATTTGGGATCATTGGCACCCTCCACGGCCTAATGATAAAGACACTGAAGGCAGATGGATCTAGTGAGCCTCTCAGGCAGTCATTTATAGAATCAGTGTAGGGGTCTTTGGCGATTAACGTGTCACATTCCTGCCACTGGAGGAGCCAGATTAAACTGTGCTGGAAGGAAATATAGACATTTACTATAGGAATCTGGGCTGCCCTGATGACACACTGCCTTATGCAGTGAGATTTCTCCCAGCCTAGGGCAGAGAGTGAAGACCTAGCTTAGCCGAAGATGTCCTGACTGAATAAGCATGGGCCTCACCTACTGGTACCACCACCGGACACACCAGGGTGTCTGTGTCCAGGTCTCTCTTGGGTCCAGTTGCCCAAAGTTCTGCCAGGAAAGGAACAGAGACAGATGTTGTGTTTGTGCTGCTATTTAAGAGGGCACCAACCACCCCAGGAGGTGATGTGTCCCTGGCCAACACACCTCAGGAGAGAGGCTGACCTGGTGATCAGAGGCATCTGGCTCCTGGGAGGCATGAAGAGTGACCACTACTCCGGATCAGCCAGTGGTAACTTGTGTGAAGATTGCACACTGTCTTGGGTGTCCTCAGGTTCGCTTTGTCTTTGAATGTGAGCAAACCCTCTCTCCCACCACCTGCTTTTCCCAGGCCGGGTTGACTCTCATCACATTCTGCTTTGCCATGTGGCTTCAGTGTCACCTGCAAATAGCTCCATGTACATTCAGGTCAAATGCATGAAGAACCCCCATGGCAGGGGCATTTCTCTCCTTAGTGGTCCTGGTGTACTTCTCTTTGGTTTCCTTGGAATCCTGGAGTTTGGATTATGAAGTGACTTGGATGGGATGTACTCTTGCCTGCTGGAGGGAGGAAAGGTATTTTTTCCTTGAAGCTTAAGATTCTTCTGGGGGAAAAAATAGTTTATGGAATGATAGAATTGAAAGGTAAAATGAATCTTTCCATGAACTTGTTAAAAAATAAAATATTAATACTTTATTGTAAATTCCACATAGCCAATACTTTATTGTAAATTCCAAAAAGCAATTAAGCCGGGATACTTAATTGCTTTTTGCTGAACTCTTACACTAAACTGATTACATTTCAACTATAATTTGAAAAGTGGCATTACATCCTAATCCACTAACTCATTTCCCAGTAAGTTTATTGTCATTCAATCTGATACATGATCTACTGTTAAACTATTTCTTACCTGGGTACAAATTATATTCATTAAACTTAAACCATTTTTAGCTTCAGCACTAATTGCAAGTTTATGTAATTTAATTTTTTAATTCTTTTTTTTAATATTTATTTTTGTGGGGTACGGTGTATTTTTTCAGTACATGCATATCCTGCACAATGATTCCCTTAGGGTAGATAGCACAGTTTTGTCCCCATTAGTTCACCCCTAATCTTCCCCCCCCAGCCTCTAGTAACCATTTTTTACTCTCTACTTTTTTTTTAAACACACAAAGATTAACATCTTTATTACAAAAAGAACTCTTAAAAATGAATTAGAAAAATCTAAGCAGAAATTTGGTGAAGGACATGAGCAGATAAGTCACACACCCCAAAGAAACACAGGTGTTAAAAAATACATTCTAGTATCTGGTTGCAGGTGGGGGTGGGGCTGACCCAGCCCTGGTCTCCAGGTCCCTGGGCATCAGGCTGGCTCTGCTGCTGGCCTGGATGAGTGGCAGTGGGGGAAGGGCTGAGGCCCCTTGCCCCTGTCTCTCAGGACCTCCCGGGCGGGCGTCAGCTGGCTCTGTTTCCATGAACTTTTTGAAGTCTCCTCGTATTAGTACATGAAGAGTTTATTCATTTCTTATAGCTGCACAGTATTCCATACTTTCATAATTTTAAACACTGACCCTTATTAATGAACATTCAGATGGTTGTCAGTCTTCTTCTGTTATAAACAAAGGTGGGAGAAATGTCCTTGTGTACAGGTTATTTAGCTCACTGATGAGTTTATCAGTGGGGTGGATGCCAGTTGCTAGGCCAACGTGTATGTGGACTTTAAATTTTAGTAGTTTTTGCTATATTGTCCCTCACAGAGGCTATACCACCACTTTTCTTTTCTTTTTTTTTATTGAAAAATAATTGATTATACATATTTGTAGGGTATAGAGTTAGATATCAATACTTATGCATAATATGTGATGATCAAGTCAGGATAATTAGTATATTCATTATTACAAAATGGAATCATTCTTTGTGACCCTTTACCAATTTCTTGCTAGTCTTCCCTCCCCCTCGTCCTTTCCCACCTCTGGTAACCATAGTTCTGTTCTCTCCTTTTGAAAGTTCAATTCATTATTGTGATTGTTTGTTTGTTTTTCTTTCTTTCTTATTTTAGCTCCCACGTATGAGTGAGGACATGCAGTATGTCTCCTTCTGTGCCTGGCTTATTTCACTCAACATAATTTTCTCCAAGCTCATCCACGTTGCTGCAAATGGCAGAACTTCAATCTTTTTTATGGATGAGTAATATTCCATTGGGTATATATACACCACATTTTCCTTATCCAGTCATCCATCTATGTACCATTACTTTTCTAACCAATATTTTCTGATTTTTCTGTTTTATTCAAGGTACTTTGCCAGTCGTTGGAAAGTTTAAGAAAAGTATTAATAATGCTGTTGTGGAGTGTTTCAAACTGTGCTGTCATTACCTATTTTCTTGTGTACGTGTTAAAACCGATTTACTAAACCATGATTAACATTTTCATTACATTTTTATTATGGAAGATTCAAACATGTACAAAGATAGACAAAATGGTAGTGAACCTCCATGTACCCAGCTTCAGTAATGACTGACTTATGGCCAATTTTGTCTCATCTATACTTCTATCCACCCCAGTATTATTTTGAAGTAAATACAAGATGTTGTATTATTTCTTCCATAAATATGTCAATATGTATTTGAATGAGAAAGAGTCTTTTTAAAAACTTTATCACAATACCGTTATTCTCTCTCTCTAAAAAAAAATACTTCTTTCATATTTTCAGTTATCTAATTAGTGTTTAGATTTCTCCAAAGGGCAAATAACCTTTTTATATATTAAGGTTTCTTTGAGTCCAGGTTCAAATAAGATTCATATGTTGTGATTGGCTGAGAAGTCTTTCAATAAAGTCTTTTCAGAAATTAAAAAAAAAAAATTCTTCTTGGAGGCCAGAAACCAGCTTCAATGGCCCTTTAAGCATTCTTAGCAAGTGTCCGTTCCTTTGGACTCACGAATGTTGTCACTGAGTGCAGTTCACTCAGAGTGAAAATCGGAGCACTGTTTTGGCTCCAGCAATTGTTAACTGTGTGCCCTTAAGCAAGTTATTACCTCACTGGGAATTCTGATCTCCTTACTTAGGAAAGGAGTGAGTTGAATTATATGCCCTTAAAAGGCCTTTCCTGGTCTGGGGTCCTATTGGGGTGTGTGTCTGTGTGCGTGTTGTCTTCTTGAGCCCAAGGGAGAGAAAATGGTTAAATTAGGAGGCTATGTTTCAAAGCTGTTGTTATCCCATAGAACTAGAACTCATTTTAAGTTTTCTAATCACCTTCCACATGTCACATTTTCCCTTGTTCAGTCTGGAATTGGTTTTCATGCCTGAGGGCCTGAAGTCATCTTTTGATTTCTTCAATTTAAGAACCACTTATTTTAAATGTTGGATCCTGACAGAAAAAACTCTAATAGCTTCATCACAGAGACATCTTTTCTCTTATTCTGGTTGGGAAATGGATCTGTTTTGCTAAATGAGTTTAATTTTCCAATATAGAATAACAGGTATAAATATGTATATATCTTAGCACATTAAAAGTATCTTAAGTTTACCGTTAATTAGTCTTGAGAAGAAAAGAGAAACACAAGTGCAATTAATTTATTACCTTAATACCACATGAAGGGATGAATTGTTTTCATGCAAACAGCAGCTTTCATTTAAACAAACAAGATCATTTTAAAATGAGTGTGTAAGCTTGGAACAGCATAGTGGTCCTCTGCTTATTTGCAGGTGTGAATACACTCCTGGGCTAGAAGCTTAAGGGATGTAACCGAGAAGAGGCTGATTGCTGGTATGAGCTGCCAGTGTTCTAAAAATGCCTTCTATAAGTTCCTTGTCTGTTTCACGGTTGACCTGTTTAGAGGACTATTACTTCATTTATATCTAGATATACTAACATGATATAAAGGATTAGCTGGAAAAACACTTGAACACATGTGTTGATTACTTCATTTGATAACAACATGACACTACTATTCACTGGAAAACCACAAGTACACACTGATATTTACAAAAGTTTTTTTCAGTAAAATTTAAATGAAAGGAGAATGATACATTTTAAAATAAAAAGGAAAAGGGGATAAATCCTGTGGACAGACTCGATTGGTACATGGTCTACTCCTAAACAGTCTTTTCATTAAAAGAGTCAGGACAGAGTAATAAATAAAAATACGATTATTATTATATGTGTAAAAATGTAGATAACCCAAAATGCTTACTTGCCTGGCTTTGGAATGATGCATTGTGTAATTTCGTAAAATCAGAATTTGTAAGTCTTTTTGTTCAGGCTAATATTACAGTGAGTTTGCATTTTCTGAGGGTACAATGATTGGGTTGAAGGTGAATCTACTGGGTGGTGATGGAAAAAAATGCTGGTTGAAACTTCACTGTTGGAGAAACAAGCCAACAAATAATTTTTTAAAAAGTCAAACAAGCAAATAACTAAATAATTCCTTCTCTACAGAATATTAGAAGTTGACCAAATGTGGACAGGTCAATATCAAACCAGGTACCATTTGCCCAGTCTCCGCTTCAAAATGAATCAGCAAGAAATAAGGACAGGTACACCCAATCACCATAGACATATAATAATACAAACAGATTCAGAAATGGTATTTATGCAGCCCCGGGGTGTGCTGTTTGGCAACATGCAGGAAAGCCTGTCAACACTTCTAAGACCGTGGGGATGCTGAGAGTCTAAGGGCCGCTGAGACTCTGAGGTTAAATTTTCCTGATTGTAACTTAGGACAGGGATTCCTTTTTGCCCCAGTGTAGATGTGAAGAGTTCAGGTGTCTCTGGTCCAAAGAAAAGGGATGAAAAAGTGGAAATGTTTCTCCATAATAAACCATAGTGTATGGAGTTTCCAAACAAATTCCCTCCAAACAAACTGTTTGATATCACTTATCCATTCTTATCACGTGTACAACTGAAAAAGCACATTCACAAACCATGACCTCAGAGGGCCTCCCAACAGTCCTGGAAGGTGGGCAGAGCAGGTTATTGTCATCATCCCCATTTCAATAAAGCAAAACTGAGACACAGAGAGAGTGAGTATCCAGGTCATATGAGTCTTAGTTAGGACTTGAACCCAGGTCTTTGGAGTCCAGGTGGAATATCTTTTACAGAGGGTATGTCTTAGCAAACGGTCCAGAGGCCTTAGCCAAATCATGTTCTTAGCCACACAGATTGTGCTTATTGCCAGTGGCAACCTTCACCTTTTTCTCTGTCCTTTCTCCCTGACCCTAGAGCTCCTGAAATTCTTTGTACTGAGGTATCAGGAACTGGATTTGTTCCTTATCTCAGGATTGCCCATCTTCACCCAATAGAATAGTTTTCAAGCATCAGGGGAGATTTTTTGTTTTTTCTTCCTGTGAAATGAAAGCATTGTAGATGCTACCAAGAAAAATTCTTTTCTGGCAGCCAGAATCCTAGAGAATGTTCCCCAGGTAGTATGGAGCTGGGTGGAAAGGTCAACGGGATGACATGACCTCTCTTCCCATGGCTGTAACCCCACACTGAGGACCTTATCCTTACATTCCTATCATGCCTAAGTGCCTTATTCTACAGCACCTCCCACACTAAGATACAGAATGAGGGAAGATGGAGGGTCAGTCCAGATAAGTAAGCATTTGTGTCCTCTGCCTGCCTGTCTATGTATCTGGATATAGCTCGGTGACTCCAATAGCTTCTGCCATTTGGTTTTGTGTTTTAAATGTTTTTGCACCCAGTAGGTACCCGGTGAATGTCAGCTCCTGTTGTCCTTGTATAATTCCATCGGTGTGGCTTGCACATGGTAGGTGTTCAGTCAGTGTCAGATGCCGATGCTTTGTGTCTCTTCTCATTGTTGTGACTGTGCACTCAGTAGGTGCTGAGCAGGTATCTGTGAATGGTGGCGCTGTGGGTTGTGTCTAGTCGCACCGCATTCAGCTCTTGGAGTGCAGGGAGGCGTGAACACAGTCGTCCCTTCCCGTGCAGCCTTCGAACGTGGTTGACGGTGGTGGGTAATGCTCCGCGTCCCGGAGTTGAGTTTTCAGTTGTGGAATGCCGGCAGGTCACTTCAGCCTGATACAGTCCACCTCTTCCGTGGCGGGCACCGCACCGGTCTGGAGGTCGAGGTCGGCACTGGACTTGCTCCCCGGGTGCGGGGGACGCCAGTGGAGCCGCATCATCTTCTTGAAATACTGCACGGTGTTGTTCTTGACGGTGACGAAGCACACGGTGTTGATCATGCTGTTGCTCATGGCGAGGCACTGGACCACGTAGAAGGCGGTCAGGTAGTGCTTCTCCTTGACGAACACGGCGGGGAAGAAGTCGCGCACGAGGGCGAAGCCGTAGAAGGGCGCCCAGCACAGCACGTAGGCGGCCAGCACGGCCACGAGCAGCAGCACCGTCCTGCGGCGGCCGCGCAGCCGCCTGCGCGCCTGCTCCGTCTGCACCCCGGGCACCGCCTTGAACCACAGCTCGCGCGAGATCCGGGCGTAGCACACGGCCATGGCCACCACGGGGCCCACGAACTCCAGGCCGAAGAGGAAGAGGAAGTAGGACCTGTAGTAGGGCTGCTGGTCCACAGGCCAGATCTGGCCGCAGAAGATCTTCTCCTGGTTTCTGACGATGAAGAGGACGGTTTCTGTGGCGAAGTAGGCCGAGGGGACGGCGATGAGGATGGACACCGCCCACACCAGGGCGATCAGGAGGGAGGCCGTGTGGTAGTTCATCCGGGGCTTCAGGGGGTGAACGATGGCCAGGTACCTGGCAGGGGAGAGACGCGACCGTAGTGACGGACGCTTGGAAACACTGCGAGTTCTTGACTGACCCCAGACACACGCAAAAGCAGCAACATGTCACAACGAACCCCCATGTACCTGTCACCCCGCTGCATCTTATTTCAGCAACTTCACTGGGAGCGGTGGAGTGGTTTAGTGGAAACAGAACAGGCTTTGGGTCAAAGAGGCTGGATAAATCCTGGCTTTTTCCCAGATTGGCTTTAGGGTCTGGGATGAATTACCCAATCTGTCTGAGATTCGTTTCCTCAAATGCAACATGGGATAAAGTGACAACTGACTTGCAGGGCTGCTGTGAACATTAAATACCGTAATATTTGTGAAATGCTTTGTGCATAGTGGTTGTTCAATAAATACTTGTGGACTATTATTATTATGAAGAGCCCTATTATACCACCTTGGGTTTCAATGTTTCTCTTCTGAGCGAGAGTATAATGTTCTCGAAGCTCTTCATTACAAATTTTTCAGGGTCTAGAGAAGGAAGGGCCAGTACCTTGGAGAGAGGTGGGGGGCCTTTCTCAGGGCAGTGGACAAGGACTTTCTCTTCCTGCCACTAGGCATCATCCTGCAGAGGCAGGAAAGTGGGAGGTGGGATTGCAGTGCAATTGAAGGATTCTAATGAGAAATAAGTTACTTGCCCAAGCCCACATCGTGCAGGGACCAGAATCCAGGCTCCCAATGCAAAGTTCTATACCCACCTCCCTGGGCCATCTCTCACTCAAAGGAGAGGGTATGTTAAGTCACTTTGACACCACACAACTTTAGCCCTGTTCTTTCCAATAAGCCACGCTACCTGGGAAAGAGGTTGGAGCGGTTTGTGGGAAATGAGCTCATTTCTGTTGGTTAAATACCTTCTTTCCAGAGAGACCTAATGACACCTACTTAGATACTTTGGTGCCCTGGAATAATTTCTGTGCATTTTATGGCGGCGAGGTGGGGGTGGGGGGTGGGAGAGGAAGATAAGAGGCATGAGGGGCAGGGAAGAAAGAAAACCCTGGAAATGAATGTGTATCCCATACCTGGAGCTGGAGTCAGGTGGGACCAAGAGTAGGGAGTCATCTGCAGAAAATTCTATCCAGCTTACCTTTCCTTTGTAACCAGACTCTTTGGTCATCTTCCCAAGTTTCTGACTGGACTAGGAAGGGCTTCTGCCATGTTATTTCTCCCTCTCCCTCGTGATAGTTCTGCTGCAAACTATCTGCTTCATTTTCTCTTGTCTACCCCCTGCCCGCTGGTGGCTCTGACCCGTTGAATTCCATTAGGGGATCCATGGCAGCATGGCTCTCCCCAGCTTGTAGCTTCTCGAAGATCTACGATGAAGCTGGATCTCATCCCAACCCGTGGCTGGACCCTAGCTAGATATATAAACATGCACAGTGTGTGCAGGAGTTCCTCACCCCTGCCATGTGACCCAGCCTTGCCACATCAACCTGCATTACCTCCCTGGGTCTCACAGAGCTGGAGAGTGGGACAGATGGCTGGGCCATCCTCCACTGGGGCAGGGACATCTCACAATCACTGTCTCTCTGTGATGACTGAGCAAATTAGTTTCCCATTGCTGCTATAAAAAATTACCAAAAACTTAGTGACTTGAATGATACAAACTTAGCAGTTTTGGAGGTCAGAGGTCTGACGTGGTTTCCACAGGGCTCAAATCAAGGTGTTGGCAAGGCGACATTTCTTTCTACAGGTTTTAAGGGAAGAACCTGTTTTTTTTTTTTTTTTTATTGTTGTTGTTGTTTCGGTTTTCTCTTTTCTAGGGCTGCCTGCATTCCTTGTGACCCCTTCCCTGTTGAAAGCCAGCAAGGGCCAGTCAAGTCTTTCTTACGCTGTCTCACTCTGACACTGATGCCTCCTGCCTCCCTCTTCCACAGTTAAGGACATTTTTGATTACATTAGGCCCACCAAAACGATCCACTATAATTTCCCTCTTTTAAGATCAGCTGATTAACAATCTTAATTCCATATGCTATCTTAATTTATCCTTGGCATGTAATGTAACATATTCACAGGTTAGGATGTGGTTATCATTCAGGGGTGGGGGACCATTGTTCTGCCCACCACACTGAGTGTAAAGTCCTTACATAATGCAGAATGAATTCGAGACTTAATGTTCCATCATGGAATGTATCTTAGTAACCAATGCCAAAGGGAATATCCACATTCTTATTCTGTTGTCAACTCTTAAATTCTAATTCTTTATCATCCCATAACATCTTCCTCATTCTGTAAGATGTTCCAAAAATTCATAGTTGTCATCGAGTAAATCAGAAAGAAAAAACACTGGCTTAGGGGTTATTCGGAAGACCTGGATTCCAGCTGTGCACCTGGATAAATCACTTATGTTCTTGGGATATAGCTTCTTCATCTGTGAGATGGGGATAATAATAACCTTACTGACAGCTTCTCAGGCTTTTTGTCAGGTTCTGAGAAGGTAAACATACATAAGGCATGTTTAAATAGATCATTTCCCTTTTCCCATGACTCATTCATCTGCAAGGTCTTTGTTGCCGCTATCTGCTTGGATGTGTTTCCTGAGGCCAATGCTCTCTTCTAGGGTCTTTATAACTTGAAATGGCACCTCTTCTGGGCCCTCTCTCTATGAATCTGGTTCTTCTTCTGGCTGTGGCATATGGAAACTGCATTGGATGGCCCTATGATATTTCCACGTAGTAGGACAGGCATATCTCACCAAGGGGTAAACTGAAATGAACAGGGAGGCCTGTGCTTCTCCCACCCTACATGTGTCAGTGTATGCACCTGGCCTATCTAATTCTGGGATTGAGTATGAAGTGGTCCTCATGCCCAAAGATAAAAGCCCCATTTTCCAAAATCAGCATCATGAGGGCAAAGGTGAGAGTTTGGCCATCCATCTTTCTTATCATTTTGCTTTATTTTTCAATTGGTTTAGAACCTAATTGGAGAAGAGGGGTGTTATTTATTAGGTTCCTGTATTATAAAGCCTGAAAATCCCTGTGCTGCCTTGACATGTGTAAGCCTCATCGGACCCCATAGGCCTGGCTGTGAGTTCCTCTGTTCTTACCAGAGGTACTCCCCTGCTGCCGCACCAAGCAGGAAAGGCTCCCCACCCAGTCAGCTCCTCTGTCAGCTGGACCAGCCGCATCCCCGATTCTCAACCTAACAGGTTTCACCTCCCTACCAGCCCACAAAATTATTCAAGCAAGCCAATCCCATCATCCCATGGGAACCCAGGCTCACCCCACCCTCTGGTGACTACAAAGCCTGCCTCCCACAGCCCCTGCTGGTTTACTCTATTCCCAAGTGCAACTCCTCTGTGGCCCTCCATGGTGTGCGGTGTCTTCCTGCAGGCTGTGAATATATGTGACTAATTAAATGCTGTCAGTCTCATCTGTCCAGTGTCAAAGGTCATGTGTTTGGTCATCTTGTGTTATTTAGGGCGGGAGAATCCACCCTTAATCAATGGGGTGAGTAGGAGGTGATCAGAACAGCATCCTTGAGTCTCAAGTTCTCCTTCAGGAAGCATTCCCAGACTGTAACGTAATAACCACATCTTCCTCCAGGTTATTCTTGATTTATCTTTTGATTATTCTTTATGTTTTATAAATAAAAATCATGTGTGGAAGAAGAGCTCCCTGAGGCTAAGGACTGTGTCTTCTACTACTTTATGTTTGCACATAGATGGGCTGGGCATACAGCAGGACCCAGCAACCTGTTGTGGCTCTACCAGGTCATAGCGGATGCTGTCAGTGCCCCCTCATATCCCTTTGCTTTCATTACTTCAGTGCACACCTGCCCAGTCCCACCTGCCAATATCTGTATTTCTTTGTGTGAAGGTTCTCTCTGGTTTCCAGAGTCCTCTTGGCTACACACACAGCATTTCCAGAGCAGCTCTCATCAATGACTTATAAGAGTTGGTGTATAAATACCCCAGCTCCCTCCCACCTCCCACTCCTGGGAGAATTCTGAGGTGTGACATCTACACTGGCTCTAAGTCACTGAGTAGGAATAAGCTGTGGCTGCCAACAGTGGAAACTTGTTTAATAACACACCCTGTGTTGACTGCCTTTCCTTCCTGCCTCACTCCCATTCCCCTATAGGTGCTTCCTGGGTGACACCTGCACATGAATCCTTGTCTCAGAGTCTGTTTTGGGAGTTACTCAAACTAAGACACAGGTGTAAATGCCAGGCACTGTGGAGACAGAAAGATAGAAGACATGGTTATTGTGCTTAAAATACATTGTCTTTTGGAAAAGACTGTATCTCCATACACATCATTAGTTTGGGAAGACAGGTTGGCATCAGATTATAAAGGCCCTGGAATGCTAGACTCAGGGTTTGGCATGTATTCTGTATGCACTGGAACTTTTAGAGATTCTCTAAGCAATAAATGTTTTAGGAAGATTCATCAGTAGTGGTATTCTGATGCTTAATATTGACAAGTATGGATTTCAGGGCACAGCCAGGAGTTCCCAGGGATTGAAAAGACAGGTTAGAAGAGCACTGTGATGGTCCAGCCATGATTTGCTAAGAGATAAGGATGAGGGGGAATTGCCAGGACTCGATGCAGGGCAGAACATGGTGGGGGTGGGGGTGGGGAAGGCAAGGACAGGGAAAAAGGCAAAAATGATGGTAACTTTTTCCTGCTTGCATGACTGAGAAAATGACGGGACTGCTGATGGAGCTGGGGAGCTGGCTGGGGCCGAGTTGACTTGGGGTGAAAAAGGAGCCACTCTGTTGTCTACTATGTTATAACAGAGTGATTGCTTCCCAAGAAACTCCAGTGTTACAAAAAACAAAGCAAATTGACATTATAAAAACAAAGGTTTCAATAGGACAAGGGGGATAAGAACAGTGATAACTCGCATTTTAGTGAGCATCAGAATCGCTCAGAAACTGGATAAAAATGCAGATTCCTGGGACCCAGCCTAAGGGATTCCCATTCAGGAGGCGGGGGTGGGGCCCAGGAATCTGACTCAGTGTCATTTTTCTGGTGGAATTTTGTGCAGTTGGCTGATAGGTACGCATTTCATAAACACTGGTTTCAGAGCTGGAGAGCCTCAGAGTTATAATAAAATTGTTTTTCCTGTAGGAATTATGTTATAAAAAGTAAGGAAGATGCTTTTTATACTTGTATGTAAATTTTATTACCAAAATGAAAAATAATAAACTTTGTTGATTAAAAAAGACGACAAACCTAAACAGCACTGAGAACAAAGGAAAAACTGAGGAGTTGAAAGACAAAAGGAAAAAATGATGATTAAGCACATCATCTAATTGTGCTTAATTAAGCACAGTTCACAATGGTGGACAGTAACCAAGAGGATGTGACATCATCTGTCCCCCTCAAACAGAGCCACTGGTGATCTGATGCTGGCCTACAACTGTTCACGTAAATAAAACATAGGTAAGATTTGTCAAAAGCTGCTATTAGAAATCTTACTTTATGGTTTGATAATAGAACAAGGACTTCTGGAACATCTCATGCAAAGGTATGCAAATGAGCACACTGATGTATACAAAAAAGCAAAAGCAAGCATGATGTTCTTCCCTGTTCTCTGCAAACAAGCTCTGTTATCTTATTTTAAAATAAGCTCTGCAATAAAGTCACCAGAAAAAAGGGTACATGCTGTATGACTCCTTTTTTATGAAGTTAAAGAACAGGCAACACTAAACTATAACGTTAGAAATCAGGTCGGTGGTTTCCTGGGGTGGGGAGATTGACTGGTAAGAGGGACAGGAGGAAGTTTTCTAGGTGATGGAAATGTTTTCTATATCAGTCTGGGTAGTGGCTACAGGAGAAACTTGGTACATATTGTGTTGACCAGAAACTGCCCTGGTTAACCCTCACGTGGCTTGTGAACTTTCTGCTCTTGCCTTTGTGCTTGATCCCACGCACTGTCATGGGACATGCCTGTATCTGAAACAGAGGCGGTCTCTGGGGTTATGGCCCAGAAGTGGGAGACTCAGAAACCTCACTCTTGTTCAAACTTGGGAGAACAGCACAGGACTGGGGAAACATGATCTCCTCTTGCCCCTTGATAGATCAGTGAGCTTTCAAATCTGGAGCAACAGCAGCCTGTTAGAGCTGAAGTAGAAAAGGCACAGTCTGCCTAGCCCCATCTTTACCTTTGCCACATCCTCACCTGTCGATAGCGATGGCCAGCAGGGCATTGGTGGAGACGTAGAGGGAGACGGTGCGCAGGTAGTTGACAGAGGCACAGAGCATGTGACCATGCTCCCAGGAGAGCTGGCGCACCACATAGTAGTCCATCTCAAAGGGGCAGCAGACGATGGCCACCAGGAAGTCAGAGATGGCCAGGTTAGCAATGAGCAGGTTGGTGAGGTTGCGCAGCTTCTTGTAGCGGGCGAGGGCAGCAATGAAGACAAAGTTGCCGATGCCGCAGACCAGCATGATGCCTGCCAATGCCACACCGATGACAATCTTGGCTGCAAAGAAGGTCCGGGTCTTGGTCATGTCCTCGTCCTCATCCAGAGGGAGGTCGTAATCACCGTAACTGAAGTTGAAGGGAAGGGAAGTGGTATGGTCTTGGGGTGGATTAAAGTTGGGTGCAAAGCTAGTGTTTCCATTCTGGGCTGCCATGATGATGCTTGCAGATGGAATGGTGTGAGGGAGGCGTGGGGGTCTGAGCACTCCAAGCTGAGGGTCCAGACCTTCTGCTCTCACAGGGTCAGTGAGCCTAGCACCTTGCTCACATCGTTGGGGAGCGTTTTCACGCCACCATGGATCCTGGAAGGAGACACAGCCAGTGGACAGCATGCAGGAGAACATCTGGTAGTATTCCTCCAGAGTCCCAAGGAATAGGCCAACCAGACCCACTGCCTACCCGCGGACAGAACTACCCAGGGTGCAGGGGAGAGAAGACACGAGATCTGGAAGCTGGGAAGCCCTCCACTGGCTGCCCAGCTGTCAGGAAGGACTCGGCACAGGAGGAATTGGACTTTCCAGAGACACTCAAGATGAACATACATCTTTGCCCTTTACCCAGTGTCCAAGGCTGGTTCAACTGCCCAGTCACACCCTCCCCTTCCTCCCCAACATCAGCCCCCACAGGGGTCTTCTGGAAGTTTTCCAAGGCTGCTCCTGGCAGTTGGCCCAGGCTTTTATGGCATTCACAATGTTATGCCAACGTTGGCCAGGGACAATGAAGCAGGAGGACCTGGACGCTGCAGGGTCCTTCCTCCAAAGCAGGGTACCACTGCCTCTGTCCTGGCCAACCACGGAGTGGGAAATCACCAAATTCATTTTCACATGGACAGACTGAGTCACCCTAGGCCAGTAATTTATGCTCTCAGAGTCCCAATCTTCCTGTAAACCAAATTCCCGTTGCCCAGTCCAGGGCCTGGTGCACAGTGGGGGCTGGATAGGAATGGGCTGAGTGAGTGAATGAGGATCCTGACCGGGGGCTGTGCAGGGGAGGGAATTCTCTAGAAAGAAATGCTTTGTCTGCCTCCCCTCCCTCCCCACTCCTTTGGGTCTGCTCCCTGCTCCCCGTCACCAGGCCCCCACTTCCCCACCAGGGTCAATCCTGACTGGGAGGCACCACCTCTGGCCACCAAGGTCTGTGTCCTCTGGATGTGGTGGCTGCTCCAAGACCTGGTTAACTGAACACAGCCCTCAAGGGTAGGGGTGGGGTGGGCGGTCATTGAAGACCCAGGAGGCAGGAGGGATGAACTATCCTTCATCGCCTGCTGTTCTCAGTGCCTCAAGATGCCCACGGGAGAGGAAATAAAGTCTCTGAAGTGCTGAGCTCTCAGGAAATAGGGCACCATAGAGTTCAAGGCGTTATGGAGGGGCCAGACAAAGAACCTGGACACCACCTGCGGAATCCCCCCGCCCCGGGGGCCGTCCAGCAGTGAAGGTGAGACTCTGCTCAGCCGGGGACGGGCGGCGGGAGTCCGGCTCCCCTCGGCTCCCACGCTCCGCCGCTCTCCAGCCCGGGGGCCGAGAGGAGAGGGCGCGCGCCCGGGCTGCGGCACGTCCCGGCCCCGTTTCCTCTGGGTGGACCCTCGCCCGTGACCGACCCCTCCCATATCAACCCCCCGAAGCGGCCGCACGGTGTCTCGAGGCGCCACCCTGGCAGGGGCAGGAATCAAGTTAGAAATTGAGGCTGGAGGAGCAAAGCCTCCGGGGCCTCCGCGCGGGAATGAAACCGGGGCCGGGAGAGGATGCGGTGCGCGGGAACGTTCCCAGAGACGCTTCTGTTTTCTGCTCACCTTTCAGAAAGGTGTCCCCGTGCCCGTGCGCCCCCTGCAATTTGGCCCTCGCCTGGAAGCCCGGCTACCGCTGGCTCCCTCCGCGCCCCTGCACGCCCCAGTCCCCGCTTACCCACCCCTGCCCCGTCCCGAGGACCTAGAGGGGGTCACCCAGAACCAACCCGCCTGCTTCGAGCCAGCCCGGGCGCATCCCAGGAGCGGTGGGAGGCAAAACGGCCCGAATTCTCGTAAGAAAGAAGCGGGCATTGGAACCCCTTGCCCGCGGGACGCCCCACCCCACCGCCGCAGCCCCCTGGCTGCACGGATCTGAGCACTTACCTGCCTCGGAGTGCGGGTCGCGAGGCGGTGGGCGCCGGCCGGGCCGCTCGGTTCCCGCCTTGGGGACCGGTACTTGCGCCCGCGGTGGCGCTGCGCGGGGGATGTCCCTCTTTCTTCCTAGCGCCAGCGCGCTTCGCCCGCGCGTCGCGATCTCTTTCTTCCTGCTGGAGTTGGCGCTCCGCCCCCGCAGCTCATCCCGTCGCCTCGGACCCGGCCCTGGGTGCCCCGCCCCGCGCTCTACCTCACCCAGGGGTCCCCCTCCTGCCTCCGAGCCGCGTCGGAGGGTGGGCGCCCGGCTCCCGCATCCCGCAGCGCGCCCTTGGGCTGGTGCGCCCAGGGCGCAGGGCATCGAAGCTCTGACCACGCTGGCGCTAGGCCGCGGAGGCCGCCCCTGTCGGGGGTTTCTGCGCCCTCGCACTCTGGTCTGAATATGACCACAGCAGCCGGGTTTCGATGGTGCGATTCGGAAGACCGAGCATCGCCCTCTGCGCTCCGCCTTGGCTCCCCACCCGGCTCGCTGGTCCAGGAGCGGAGCGTCCTGTCTTCTGCGGGCGCCCAGTGCCAGCGTCTGCACTCGCTACAAGGTGACTCTTTCAGGAGCAGCCCGGGATGCAGCTGGTGCTGGGAAGTGCAATGTGGGCATTTGGGGGTGGTGGTGGAGGAGGAAGCTGGGGATCAGGGGCATCTCAAAGCCCCAACCCTGAAGTCCTCGCCCAAACTCTGCGATGACCACCACTGGCAAATTTCTTGGCCATTCAAAGACAAGCCCAGTCGGGCTTCAGTCCGTCTGTCGGGAGACTCTGGAACCCTCCACTTTGCTTCCACAGGCTCTGACTGTAGGCAACTTCCATGACCTTACTGACCTTGGGGCTAAACTCAGGAGCTGCCAGTTCAAATGTCCAGTGGCTGGGAAGCTCTGCATGTACAGAATTGGAAATCTGCAGTGGCAGGAGGCTGAAGGTCTAAAGGGGTTCCCCACTGTTAACCCCCCGCTAATTATTGACAGGCTGGAATATGGCCTCTGATTCATTAGCTCTCCCCATTTCTCAAGGAAATCTGGAATCCAAGAACCTTATAAATAATCTGCTGGGTTAGTGAAAACATAAAATTTGTATTGGCCAAAAAGGACTTATCTCAGACTGAACACAGTTTACGGGGCTGCCAATTTAAAATTTGTGGATAGATAAACTTAACATCCCTTCAGGCTGTGACACTCTGTGATTCTGCCTTTCCCATTATTTGTGGAACCCCACATAACCCCACTCTCCTTCTGCCATTTTGGCATTTCCCCTTATAGAACCAAGACAGGAGATCCAGCTTTCTGCTGTCCTCACAGGGAGCGGCTGTGGAGTTGGGCTGGGGTTGTGGGTGTGAAGGCAAAAGAGGTTCTGTTGTTTGAGAAGGGGGATGATGGGGGGTGTGAAGGCAAAAGAGGTTCTGTTGTTTGAGAAGGGGGATGATGGGGGACCAGTTGCATGCCCTGACACACTCTTTGGAGGTTCCTTTCAAAGGCTTGGTGCATACTTACCAACTTCAGCTAACGGCTTCTGCACTCATGGACTGTACCTCTATCCCCCCCTTATTTATTTATTTATTTATTTATTATTATTATTATTATTATTTTAAAAGATGAACGGTAAGGGGATCTCAACCTTTGACTTGGTGTTGTCAGCGCCACGCTCAGCCAGTGAGCGAACCGGCCATCTGTATATAGGATCCGAACCCGTGGCCTTGGTGTTATCAGCACCGCACTCTCCCGAGTGAGCCACGGGCTGGCCCCCCCCTTTTTTAATGGGATAAACAAACCCCTGGGACCCTGTGCCTTCTGGTGCTTTCATGGAATCCTCTGAGATAGAGTTATGGCAGCAGAGCTGGAAACCCACAGGTGTCCTTTCAGTAACTTGAAGTCTTGACTACCCTCAGCAGAGTAGGAGCTATGCCTGGGGATGAACCTGCAGTCCTCAGGGAGACAGTGGTTGCTTTGAGAACAGTGCAACAAAGTGCTACAGGGGGTTAGAGGATTGAATGCAGGTAGTTTACTGGGAGATGATCCTGGGAAGCAGAAGTGAGGCAGAGGGGAAGTGAGGCAGAGGGGAAGTGAGGCAGAGGGGAAGTGAAACGGAATGGAGAAAGCCAAGGCACGGTGTTAAAGTGCAGGGCACACTGTGGCCGGCTGGGGTTCACTCCCCCTGAGAAGCCCTGTGGAACACTCCTCATGATCACCCACTGCTGCAAGGGAGGCTGGGACGTCCAGCTGCTGATTCCTGTCCCCACTGATGGACAGTGTCCCTGAAGACGATGATTTCCTTCACTTCTGAGTTGTGCCCCTGTGTAGTGGAGAAAGTCAAAGACCAAAAAGAAGAGAGCTTCAGGCCTTGCGTGGGAGGAGTCAGGGTGCCAGGCACAGCACCTGCTGGGGGGTTCCGGGGGACAGGGAGATGTGGGGCAGGCCAGCAATCCTGGAGCTGCTACAAGGTTGAGTGAACAAAGTCTATGGAGCAGAGGGGCATTCCCCTCAATGGGGGCTGCAGGAGTGGCTCTAACCCTGGAGTTCATGGGCTGAATTGGGTGTGAACCCAGAGAAACCTGGGTGGGGTGGGTGGGATTTGTAGAGGGGCTGAAGAGTTTGCATTACGTAGCTGGAGTCAACCTTATGTCCCCACTTTGACTCACAAAGCTGGCGAGAACTGGGAAAGTGGAGATTCCCTAGTCAGGTAGGATGGAAATTATTAACGGGTTTCCCCTTCTAGTCAAAGAAACTTCTCTAATTTCCAGCTCAAAGTCTCTTCTCTCTGAAGTGGAAGAGTCTTTCTGGGTGAGAGAGGCTTAGCTAAACTATGTAATAAAGTTCTGAGGGAGGGGGAGAAGCAAGGGGCAAAAAAGAAAAACTGCACAGGCTGGAGTTGCTGCAGATCCTCAGGGGAGAGGTTATGGTAGGAGCAAATGGGTGTGAGGAAAATGGATGGATGAGGAAAGAAGACTTTAATATGCAGCCTACTAAATTACAAATTGGTTTATTTCCAATTTTTAGCTAGTGTAGAGCTGTAATATAACTGCACAGAACATCTTTTTAAATATGTGCAAATATATTTCCTTGATAAATTCCTAGAAGTGACATTGTCACATTGAACTCCATAGGGGTCCCATCATTAAGCAGTCTTTGGAGGGTAGAGGTGAGTGCTGGGGCCACTGTACTTGATCAATAATCAAGTATCTTTTGAGCCTGAAGAGGCAGTACTCAGGAGCCTGTGTGTCTCTCATAGAGGAATTAATAATCAAATTAAGAATGTGTCCTTGTTATTGACTATAGACACATTGTTAGGTAAACTCTTTAATAATTTTGAAAGTAAATGTAATTAAGCTCTATGAATTATATTTGCAAAAGGTGAAGCTTAATTAATGATTCAAGGTGCGCTGGCTTCACCTTTTATACAATCCATCTGGCTTCCACAGGGTTCTGCAGGGTGGCTCTTAAGATGTGCTGGTTGACTCACCTAATCCAGGTATTTTTCCCTCTCTGGCTTCCATCTGCTTCTAGGGCAGTGCCAGAAAGATGACAGTTGGGCATGAGATGAGGCATCAGGTTCTGTTCCCACCAGCCACGCTCCCTGTCTATGGAGGAAGACTCAAGAAAAAGGTAAACTTACAGGAAAACTAGAGAGTTTTTGGTGAGAAATGTGCGATTGCTGTTAAGACTGTTTCGGAAAGTTTTCAGAGCCCTGCAGAGGAGGCAGTGTTGAGAGAGGAGGGGTTGAGTCAACAAAGTCCTTGCAAGAAGCAGCTCATCAAAGGACTCAAAGCTGGACTCCATCATGCAGAGTTCAGCTAATGAAATCCCCTTCATGGTAATGACCATGTTCACTGGAAGGACAGATGAATGAGAGGACAGTGCTCTAGCTAATAAGAAAGACTGAAGGCTCTCAAGTCGTGATCCATGTTTGCTTGGGTTTGGAAAGGTTCGGTTTTATAAGGAAGCACTGAGTATCGATTTATGGTGTGCTTCAGCTTCTCTGGCACTGCCTGTGTTCATGTGCCATCTCCCTGAGCTCAGGAAAGGACATAAACCTCCTCCCCCAGCTATGTCACTTGAGGGTGGGGAAGTCAGGTGCATACATGTAGAAAAAACTCACAGAATGTAGGAAGCAAAAAGTTAAATTCAACCTTTGTCCCCTCTCCACAATCCAGCCCCTTAGAGGTGACCCTGTTACCTGAACTTTATTCTACACATTCAAATTTCACAAACCCATTAGGCTTTGGGGATGCTTGGGCTTATGATGAGAGGGGTCAAGGGAGGAAGGAAGGCTATTTTCACTAAGGGTTACATAGGGTTCTGAATTATTTAACTTGAATATCAAAAGGGACGTGGCCTTGGTTTGTGCCCCAAGGTGAAATAGGCTGTTTTAGGTTGGGCTCCCCTAAAATCAGGTCTTGAGATGAAGATTTGAATGCACCTTGTTTATTAGAGAGGTGATGCCAGGAAATGCTGTTAGCAGCATAGAAAAGTGAGACAGGGTAAATAAGGCAGCCAGTAAAGGGTGTGAAATCAAGCAGGTTACATCTGTGGGCAACTGGGCCTTAATCCCACTGGAGAACTCTCAGAAACAGTGTGGGACAAGCACTCCAGAGTTCTACCAGCAGATGGGTTGAGGGAGCTTGCAGTTATCCATGGAGAACTGTTCCTGAGGGGTGTTCATTCCCTAATCTGTCCAGTCTCCCCGCCCATGAGCAGAGCAGGGTCTCATGGTTAGAGAAAGCCCTAAGGCAAACAGATGCCTGTGCAGACAGCTGGAAGACACGCATTGCAACAGTGAGGGTGAGTGTGTGTGGGAGAACCTGGGAACATGTGCCACATGGCATTACTTTGCATGGTGATACTGCAATTCCTTGGTTGGTTCTGTTCTTTGTACCTCTGGTCCTCTAGCAGGCTCATCCAGGCATGTTCTTCTCATGGTAAAGGCGGAGGTGCAAGAGCAAACAAGCTCTGGTGTACAAAACTACTCTAAGCCTCCGCTTACATCACACTTGCTAACATCCCATTGGCTGAAGCAAATCACATGCTGAGTTCAGAGTCATGGGCTGGGGCAGGTCACCCCACCCACTAATGGGAGGATGCTGCAAAGTTACAAGGTGAAGGGCACAGATGTGGGGAGGAGTGAATTGGGTCAAACCATGCAACCCACTATGCTCAGCTCCTGTGTCTTGGATCCCACAGCTGCCTGCCCTGTTCCTTCAGCAGCTGCTCTGATTCTTCAAGCCACCTCATCGCCTCAGTAATTACTCTTTTTGGCTTAATTTACCCAGAGCTGGATTCTGTTGTACGCTATCAAGAAAACATAACAGATCCAGGTATTTTTTTGTGAGGGACAAAACAGAGTTGGACAGTTTAACTTGCAAAGATCACATAGCTAGTGAGTGGTAGAGTTGGGACGCAGACCAAGCTCCAAAATCCAGGTTTCTTCCACCACACTAATTTGAGAAATGTGATTTTCCTTGTGCAAGGGGGAAGCAGGCTGGGGTAGGGATTCTTCACACATGGCTCCTGCCTGCCTTGGGGGAGTGTAGTATTGAACAAGAACTGGACAAAATGGGAGAAGAATGAACAAGTTCCCCCAGACCTGTGCTTGACTCTGGGGGTACTGTGGATTCAATGTCTCCCAAACTCATTGAAGCTTGATCCTTATTGTAACAGTGTTAAGACGATGGGAAATCAGACTATGGCAGTGTTGAAAGGTGGGGCCTTTAACACGTGATTGGGTTGTGACAGCTGTGCTCTCACGAATGGATTGATCCATCCATTGATCCATGGATAGGTTAATGGTTCAGTGGGTTGTCATGGGTGTGGACTGGTGGCTTTTTAAGAAGAGCACATGAAAGAGCTCTTGCTGTCCCCACTATGTGAGTTCCTGTGTCACCACCAGACCCTGTAGAGAGTTCCCACCCAGAAGAAGGTCTTCACCAGATGTGCCCCCCGGCCTGTGGACTTCCCAGCCTCCAAAACTGTAAGAAATAAATTTTGTTTCTTTATAAATTACCCAGTTTTAGGTATTCTGTTATAAGCAACAGAAAATGGACCAATTCAGGGGGCTAAGGAAATTCCAGCCTAGATGGCATGGTATTGGACAGATTATAACAGCAGTTCTCAAACTGGAGTATGTATCAAGACCTTTCTAAAACAACACATGCCTGACCCTCATGCTGGTAGATTGTTATTCCACATATCAACAAGATTTTCCTGGCTTCTTCAAGTATTCATTCTTTGCCAAGATTCCCACAAGAAACAACATGAAAACTCAGAATACTGTGGTGCAAATCATTGACTAAGAAGCAGACCTTAATGAACTCTGCTTCAAGTCAGCAGAGCATCTTCCCAGTAGAATGGACTTTTGTTTTCTCGCTTGTAATATCTTGTATCAGCCAAGATTGTGTGACTACCTTCCTTTCTTTCTTCCTTCCTTCCTTTCATAAAAAAATTTCAGCTTTGGGCCTTTTCTCTATATTTAATTCAGTTTGGACATTTTTGGAGTCTCTATCGGTTGAAAGCATCGCTAAACACACACACAAGCCAGGAAGAGAAAGCTGTAATCAGTTTTTGAGTACTGCCTTACGTAACAGACTGAGCTGGTCTGCGTAAGGCTTTGGAAGATGCAGCTCAGGGTGCAGCTGCACTGCAAAGATGGGGAAGATGGGAGATACCAGGTTATCCAAAGGCACGGCTTGTTCAGGGAATAGGAGGTAGATTTTGAAAAACTATGTATCCAAATAAATGCCCTGAATCACACACATGTGTCTCTTTTTAAACAAAGGGCAACTAACATTTAAGTCCAGAATGGCTTTCATAGGGATGAGTGCTGTGAGGCGCTGGAGTGGCTTGCCTTGGAGTTCACATCGTGCAGCTGGTAGCACATTTTTGGCCTTGGTACCACTGTGGCCTTGAACTAGGAATAAAGAAGCCTGTGGCTCCAAAACCTTACTGCTCCCATCAAAAACATCTCAGTGGAAGAGACAAAAGATGTCCCTAAACAAAAGCACTGGGGGCATGACACTGGTGCTGTTGTGCTGAGTGGTGCACTTTGAGGGGTGGTGGGTGGGAGTTGGGGAGAGGGTTGTGCTAGTTGGAATTTCACACCTGCTTTGAGCCCTGTCTTGTGACACCTGCACTCTCTTTACTACACAATACCATCCCCGCCCCACAGGGACCCTTTAGAAGGAATAATAAGAGGTGGGATATGGGCAGGACCGGCAGGGGCCACTGGCTACTCTCACGACATGAGCAAGGGCAGAGGCTGAAGGTGGCAGATATGCAGTCTTTACTTACTGAGACCCAGCTTCCAGCAAGAGAGGAGGCTGGAGTGAAAGGAAGAGAGGTAAAGGTAGATAGGAGACAGCCGAGGTGTAATATTACAAATAACTGTGTTATAAAAGCTTGAAAGGCAGGAAGTGAAGAAGTGAGCCCACCCTTAACATTGTCCATGTCTGAATGCACAGCAGGGACCACGCTCCTTCTTCTGGTTCCATCCCACCCCCCACACCTACTTTTTAAAAAAACGGCCAAAGCTCTCCTTGATTTTCATTGTTTTCCCCATGGTGCATGCATTCCCGTAGAATGCTCTTTGCTTTGTAATCAGTGACGCTGGAGTTCAGACTGCTACTTTCCTGTTTGTTATTTAAGGCCAACAAATTCAGTCTGAGTCACTGGATATTGAATTGCAGGGAGCTCTGAAGCCAGCATCTCCCCATTTATTTCTGTGCACCTTCCCAAGCCAGCTAACACCATGACCTTTCTGAGGCCCATCTGGTGGACTCGAGTTTTCCAGTCTAGGGGCTGGCTTCTGTTTTATGTCTTGAGGTAGTGATTGTCGCTATTTTTCTTAAAGCAAAAAGTATCTTGAAAGGGACAACTGATATTTTCTACTTTTTCCTTTGCAAGCAGCACTTTAACACCCTAAGGGGAATCATTTGGTAATTGGACTGTTTTAGACAAAAGTCTGTTCACTCCCAGAACTAAATGATAACATCTGCTATCTTTGTGTCTACCCCCAGTGACAGCACAGTACCTCCATTGTGCCTGATCGTCGCTCAGACAGGTTATCCCAGTTATGATCTTTCCCCTAAGCTCTTTTAGTCTCATTTTAAAAACTGTTAAGAGTGAAAATGGCACAGTAAGGCAGGAAGGCTCTCCAAAAGACAGTTCTTATAACAGAAAGCCAGTTAAAATCCAGACACTTTAGACACAAAAAAGAAAAACAAACAAACAAACAAACAAACAAAACTGAATGAGAGACTGCGATGTGTTAGCAGTGATTACCCCTAAGTGGTGGAGTTATGGAGGAATTTTTATGCGTCTGTTTTTAAATTGATGCACAGAAGACATGGATTACTTGTATAACAAAGAATACATGCACAGAATACAGAAACAAAAGGTTATATAGATAGTTGATACCACTTAAACAGCAATGTTTCTTTTTGACACATTCAATAACTTTTGAAAAGTTACTTGGGGGATGAATTAAACCAATTAGACACTTTTGCACAATTTTTTTTCCTTCTTTTTTCTTTTATTGAATCATAATTGATTATATATATTTTTGGGATTCTATGTTGACATCTGTTGATCAAATCAATGTTACTAGTATGCATATTCTTACAAATTGTACTTATTCTTTATGCCTCTTCTCCAATCTCTCTCTATCCCCCTCTACCTCCCACCTCCCACCACTGATAACCCTAGATTTCTTCTCTCCCTCTGAAAGAGTAATGGTTACTCTGTTGATTTGTTGCCTAGATGATCTGTCCAATACTGAAAGGTGTGTTCAGGTCCCCCAATATTATCATAGAGCAGATACTTCTGTCACTCTGAAGTGGGCTTTGTGGAGAGAGACATCCTATTCTTTTCTTTGGTCTCTGCTGGTGACTCTCCTTGTGTCAATGCACTCCAGTGGCTGGCAGACCATCTGTGCGGTGGTTGTGACGTCTAGCCACTTTCGCGGCAGCCGAGGTTACTGTGGTGGCTGTGGTGGGCCACCCACATGGAGGTGATATTTTTGGCATGCTCCTTGGTGCTTGTGGTGTGCCTGGTTGTGGGCAGTGGGTCCGGTCCCTGGCTCCAAGCTCCAGGTCCCTGGGCAGGCCCTGAGGCACTGGCAGTGTGCGTGATTGTGGACAGGGTGTCTGGTCTCTGGCTCCATGCCTCACGTCCCCTGGTGGGCCCGGAAGTGCTGGTGGTGTGCCTGGGCTGGAACTAATTTTTTGTCCTTTGCTTACCTCTAAAATGGGAGAACTTCCTTTGGAAACCAGTACTTGAGGTGTGTGGTTCTGCTTTGCTGCCGTTACCCTAGGGAAGGCTTTTTGTGCAGCTCAGGTTTAATGGCTGACCTTATAGGTACTTCCGGTTCTCCAGAGACCTGGTGCAGCTGGGTTGTTTAGAAACTCTGATCTGGGCCTGAGTGTTTTCATCAAACTTCACCCCATGCAATTCTGCATTCCTGACCAGTCTTCTCTGAGTAGTCCTGGGCTGATTGGGGAGCAGATCAGCTGTCCTTTCTGTGTCCTAGTGTTCTCCTCGTGGGTCCACCACGAAGTTGTCCTTTGGGAAATTTTTATTTTAAAAGCTTGAAACATCTGGAATGGTACTGGTTGAATCTGGAGAGGGAGCAGGGGCAGAATCTAGATGGCTTCTCCATGTCCCCCCAAACCAGCATACCAGGCTCAGAGAAAGCAATCAGAATTCCCTTCTTTGAACTCTGTTCGAACTCACTCCCTATAAACTGGCTTATGGTTTTCTGAAATCTGTTTGTAATTGTCGACCTTGTTTCCATATTAGATATAAAACTCATTTGCATTTCTGGAAGGCTGCTGGTCTCCTCCACATCTGCTTTTTCTCTCTACCCCCTGCTCTCTCCTGTGCAAGGGCCCCCATGGTTCTCATCCCTCCCTGCAGTGCAGGCTTGCCTGATGCTCATCACTCACTCAGGCTTCTCATCTCTGCCCTTCTAGTGACATGGAATTTCTAAATTTCCTTTGATTCCAGCTGCCACTGACTGCCCTTCTCTCAGCTCCTCACCATCTCTTTAGACCCAATATAGCTGGGCACATGTTTCAAAATGTCATTCCATTAGCCTTTGGGAAATGACAAGGCATTTTCCCCTCCTGTAGTTGGAGGTTAACATATTTATAATTGACTTTAGAATATTCTTTGAGATATTGGGGCTGTTCCTAGGTTTTCTGTTTCAGATTTTATTGTATATTTTCTGCCACAGAATAATTCCAACTTTATTCAATTCAAGGTTCAACTCTGGGTTGAATGGGGAAACCATTGCAGGGGATGCTGAGGGTCACATTTGCAACTTGGGCATAGTTGCTTGATCAGTACTGTCTGGGGCAAAGAATTTGTGAAGTCTCTGAATTTTTTCTAACTCCTTTTAACCCTGATATGTTATTTTCTTTTTCAGATTTTGGACTATACATCATGTAGGTGTGATGTGACTTAGACAACTAACTATTCAATGGTGCCTTGGAAGGTTTTAAAAATGTACAGAGAAAAATAGTTTGGCCCACTTGAAAGATCTTTGGTTAAAAACTCTGTGGAGAATTTGTAGGAGCCAGGTTGTAAAATGCAGACAAAAATCCCTGAGCAACTAAAGACCCTTATGGGAAAGTCAAAAGGTAGATGCAATGACTTCTTGTGCACACGGTTTAGGAGTCCTTTGGTGGAGCCATAAAATTGTTGGGATGTAGGGGCCAGGGAACTCAGAACAGCAAGCCAAGAATAACCTTTGCAAAGAGATTTAAAAGTGTTTTCTGCCAGGATGGAAGAGACAGAATAGGGAATCCTCAGAGTGGAATGGGCTATTGAGAAAATGATCACATTATTTAAACAGATGGAGAACTTCTCGGGTGTTTTGATCAGCATCCAAAGTGTAGTAGGAGACACCCCAGAAGAGAAAGAAATTAAGCATTATTGGATAACTGTGAAGCTTGGTCATCACTGCTCATTTTATATTACCCTCACCAGGGTAGGAAATTGTTATGAGTAGAAATTGGAGATGAACGAACATGTCTTTTGATGTTTTCATAAAAGGTTGTTGTAGAACACATGTTAGTGAGTGGATCACGTACTGTATTCTTGCTTCTCTCAATTACCCAGGCTGCAAAATGACTTACATCTGCTGATACATTTATAAATAGGCACACTCAGTGGCTCTGGCTCCCAGGCTTGGCTGTACATTGGAATCACCCGAGGAACTGTAAAAAAATACTGGTATCTGGGGCCTAATCCCAGGGATTCTGACTTAATTGGTCTGGAGTATCGCCTGGCTACGGAGATTTTTAAAAGCTTCTCCATATGATTCTAATATGTAGCAAAGTCTGAGGACTTCTGTATGGGATTTTCTTACTGCTTTAGACTATTTTCAACACATTTACTCTTTGAGGTTAGGTTGATTCACCTTCATTGAGACCTGGTGTTTCTACTGAACAGTGTGTCTATGTTAATAATCCAACTAAAGAACATTTAGAATGTTCCAATGTATTCTTCAGCTGCCTATGTCTATCTTGTACTGAAATAAGTATGCATAAAGAAATTCAATTGAACTTAAAATTAATATTTTAATTTAGAATTTGCTGAAATCAGTTAATGTTTTTTTTCTGAGAACCTTGATAAGGTTTCAATGTAAATTTTGCTTTGAAAATGGTTATAATCCGTGAAAAGGGATCTGATTTATAAAAACAGGCAGCAGTTTATATCTTAAAGTTCACGAGTTAGAATGGTTCCTAAGTGTATCAGCTAGCTTTTGCTGCATAACAAATTGCCTCAAAACCTAGTGGCTTAAAACAAGAACTATTTATTATTTCTCATGAATCTGTGGGTCAGCTGGGCTGCTCTGCTGATCTGGGCCAGGATTGGCTGATCTCACTGGGCTTGCTCATGTGTCTGAGGACATTGTGTAACCTGGATGTGGACTAGTTGGTCAAAGATGGCTTCACTCATATGTCTTCTGTTTTTTTCAGCTCTAGACTAGAGTGACAGTCATGCATGGGCCATGTTGTCCCACCCTCTGGCAGGTGAGCCTGGGCTCACTCACATGGTTGTCTCCAGGTTCCAAGAGCAACAAGAGGGCAAGACCCCATGTACAAGCACTTTTTAAGTCTCTGCTTGTGTTATGTGCCACTGTCCCATTGGCCAAACCAAATCTATGGGCCAGTTTAGAGCCCATGTCAGAGGGCACTACCAAAGGACAAAGGGTACAGGGGGCCATGAACAAATCAGTTACATTACTGCAAATGATCCAGCAGAGTGTCTGCCAGCTCAATGCCACCAAGTCTTCTAGCCTTCTGGGTCACCTTTTCCTTTAATATAAAATAGAATGGCTCAGACCCTCATCCTATAAATTTGGGGTATCCCATTATTCCTCTTCCCAAGATCTCCAAGGATCCATGGGGTGTGTGTGTGTGTATGTAATGCAAGTGATGCAGGAGGGGGGTGCTCACTTTCCTTCCCCAAATTCTTGAATTAATTTTCTTCTTTCACAGAATTGTCAATAGATCATGGTTTTTATTCCACCTCTAGTATTTGCTTTTCTCCTTCCAGACCTCAGTCTTGAAGTATCAGCCCTCAGAGTACTTGTTTATTATAGAGGAGGAAAGGTAGCTTTACAAGGGAGCTATCTAGAGGCATCACTTTAGCCAAGGGATTGAACTTAACATTCCCAACCATGGGACAAAGTGACACCTTGTAACCTCTGACATGACACACTGAGAAGGGCACAACTTCACTTCTGTGGTGTTACTGCCAAAAATGCATAAGTTGAATCTTGTTATGAGGAAAAAAGCCACATAAATACTGTTAAGTACATTGTGCAAGATAACTGATTTGGACCCTTCAAACTGCTGATATCTTGAAAGATGAAAAGTGGCAAGAGAACTATTATAGATGGAAGAAGATTAAAGAGACATGAAAGTCAAATGCAATATGTGATTGTAGAGTGGATCCTGGATTGAAAAAGAAGCAATAAGGATATTGTTGGGAATGTGAGGGAAAATTTAAATATGAACTGTATACTCAATATTATTAAATTAATATTAGTTTTCTAAGGTGTGCTGATGATATTGTAGTTGTGTAAGAGAATGCTATTAGAAGGCACATACTTAAATATTTCAGTGTTAACTGTCATGATGTCTGCAACTTATACTCAGTGAGTGTTTTAGTCCGTTTCTGTTGTTTATAACAAAATATATGAAACTGAGTAGTGTATAAAGAAACAACATTTATTGCTTTCAGTTTCAGAGGCTGTGAAATCCAAAGTCCAGGGAATATATCTGATGAGGCCCGCTGGTGGCGATGCTATTCATTGATGTAGGGTGTCACATGGTGGATGGCTTAAGCAGAGAGAGGGAGCTTCTCATGTGCTCTCCTTTTAAGAGCCATAAGAACAACACCCAAGACCACCATTAACCCATCAATTGATTAATCCATTCGCTAGGTCATGGTCCTCACAATCTAATCACCTCTTCAATGCCCCACCTTTAAACTACCATAATAGGATTTCCCACCTTCTTAACACTGTCACAGTGGGGGTCAAGTCTCAATGGGCTTTAGGGGAACATTCAATCCACAGCAATGAATTTCAGTAAAAAGAAAACAAGTCAACGTGACAAAATGGTAACAATTGGAGAGTCTGGGTACATGGTACATGGTGTTTATTGTACTATTCTTTTAAATTCTAATGGTTTGAAATTTCAAGAAAAAAAGTTAGTGAAAGTATTTTGATATTTGCAGAAACTATAATGACAAACTTTCATTTTTTTACCATGATTTGAATTTCCTGAGTTTGCTTTAGGTAAAAAAACAAGAACAAGAGCAAAAATCTTAGGGGTTTCCTCTGAGGAAGTAGGGGAGTATCACATTGAGGAAGTGGGTGAGTATCACATACTGGGCAGTATCACATACCATGGAGTCTTTGGGCACAAGCCTCCCCAGAGGCTGGGGAAGGAAGAGCCCTAGCAAACTTACCCCATCCCTCCCAAGGGCATATTTCTGTTTAAAGTCAGGACTTCTCTGACAAGTGCAGACCGCCAGGTCTGAGAGCTCACTTTGGGTTTTGAAATAAATTTTACCTCAGAAGCTGCCCCGTGCTTCCTTCTATTGCCGTTTCTGGGAATGTCTTGGTGTTATGCTACATTGGTGCTTTGTGCCTTTCCCCATAAAGCCACAGTGAACATAGAAACTGTCATTATCTCTCCTCAATCCCTCTGCTTTCCAAACCACTCATCCTAGAATCAGTTAGGAAACAGGAAGTGGAGACCATTCTATGAAACTGTGGCTGGTTCCATCTCACATAAACTCCAGGCTCATGTATTCTGTGTAGGCCAGGCATGCATTGCTTTTAAAAATTATTCCTAAGCAAGACCTAAAATTTCCAATTAAAAATTTTCTGGAGGGCTTCTGGTCAAGACAGTGGAATAGATGGTCCCCTTACGACTATTAAAAACTAATGACAGCCAAGCTGGGGATGCTAGAGCTCAGGGGAAGAGCAAAAGAGACCTATGGAGTTCATGAAGGCAGGAGAAGCCATGACAAGAGAAAGGACTACTCCTCCAATTTTGAGCCCCAGCTTCTTCAAGGCTTGAGCTGGTGAGTGCATGGGGAAAGAGCTGACAAAAGCCACGGCTGTGCCTTTTGTATGAAGTTGCTTGGAGATGGCAGGGGAGAAGAGGGCCTTGGTGGCCCCCAGGCCAGCAAGTCTACTAACGGAGTCCCTGTGGACCCATACAGGAACGATGGGCCACAGACAATTGAAAAAGGATCCACTCAGAGGCCAGTGAGTCATCACAAGGGACCAGCACATGGCCTGTCCCATGTGAAGTGTTTGGAGTACAGGCTGTGGGGAAGACGTGCCCACCAGAGGAACACTGAGGCACTGCATGGACAACTGATCTGCCCCCCAATCAGTGCAAGACCGGTCTGTGGAGACTGGTCAGGAATATAGAACTGCAGGGGGTGCAGTTTGCTGAAAAGACTCAGGCCCAGACCAGAGTTTCCACACAACCCAGGTTTACTGGACCTTACAAGACCCAGAAATACACACAAGGTCAATCATTCAAGCCTGAGCTTCACAAAAAGCCTTCCCCAAGGAATCAGCAGCAAAGCAGCAATTTTCCTCAACTACAGGGCTCAAGTTCTGGTCCCCAAGGAAGTTTCCCCATTTTAGAAGTAAGCAAAGAACAACAAATTAGTTCCAGTGCAGAGTTAAGTGGTGGGAACAGCAACTAACCCAACGCAGAACTGGAAGAATAAACAAAATACCCACAGACCAGAGACAGTCTGATAGTAACTAGTAAAGGTCTAACACCACCAAAGAAAACCTATAAAACCTAGAAGGACCAGGGAGGTGGGAGGGCTGTGGGCCTCAGCCATGCCTCTTGATAACCACACCCAGCCCAGCGACGACCACCAGGCTACCACAGGAAGTGCCCTGGGCTCCTGAGCCTGGGCAGTGGGGAGCCAAGAATCTTAGGCACACCACCTCCCTGCCGACATCCACAACCAACCCAGCAACGATCACCGAGCCACTGCAGGAAGCGCCCTAGGCTCCTGAGCTGTGGTGGTGGGGGACCGATGGCCTCAGGCTCCCCTGCTGGAATGAAGAGGGTGCCACAGGCCTCAACCAATCCCCCCTTCCTTCCTACTCCTTCCTCTCTCCCCCTCTCCTCCAACTGCTGTGCAACAATATCTTAGAATGTAAAACAACAATAATATTTAATAAATAAATAAATTTTAAAAAATTCTGGAATATGGTGGAATAGGGAGCACCAGAAATCTGTCTTCCCAGCTAGGTAACAATTGCACTGGCAGACTCTAGTTTAACTAGTTTGGAACTCTGGGGTCTACTAAAGACTTGCAACTTCCAGAAGAAGGCTTGGATGGCGAATTGCAGTCAATTTTGGTCAATTTTAGCTCTTAGCACAGTAGCAGCTACCCATTCCCTACTGCCCATCCCCATCCCCAGGGCATATGTTTATGCAAGTGTTCCTGTAGCAGCTTGCATATAGCTTGCAGATGCCAGGGTGAGAAAAAAGGATTCTGTCCTCTAAATATTGGGGATCTGTGCTCTGATTGCTGACTGCTGCTTCTGATCACAGAGGTGCAGACAAAGATGTGGTGGCCATTGTTGTTGCATCTCCTCCCATTGTTTTGAGCCCCCTCCCCTCTGGAAGTGACTGCCAGAGGATTTAAAGGACCAGAATCCTTTATTTTTACCCTTTCATTTTCTCTTTTTTCCCTTTTGGGAATCAGACATTGAAGACTAGGACATCAAAAGCAAGTGCATATATGGGGGAAATTAGAAAGTCACTATACATGTCCAGGGTAAGACACAGGCTAAGAAAAGACCTTAGAAGACCTTAAGTTTATACATCAGGCTGATCTTCAGCACAAAGACAGTCTATGACAATAAAAACAAAACAAAAATAGCAAACACTGAGGAAGGGGGAAAACTGACTTCCAGAATTACCAAATTATTAGATTAAAATGTTTTCAACAAAAAAACTAGAAGGCATACAAAGGAACAGGAAAGTATGGCCCATTTAAAGACAAAAAAGAAACCAACAGAAACTATCCCTGAAAAAGACATGGCAGAAAATATTTTAAAACAACTGTTTTAAAGATACTCAAAGTTAAGAAAAACATGGAGAAATTAGATATGAACAAAATGAAAATATCAATAAAGAGATAAAAAATCTAAAAGGAAACAAAAATTATGAGGTAGGAAGCTGAAAGGAACAATAACTAAAATTGAAAATTCTCTAGAGGCATTCAAAGGCAGATTTGAGCAGGCAGAAGAAAGAATCAGTGAACTTAAAGCTGTAACAATGGAAATTGTGTATGAGGAAAAGAAAAAAAAAAAGACTGAAGATAAGTCAGCAAAGACCTAGGGACCTGGGGGGCATCATCAAAAGGACCAATGTAAGCATTGTGGGAGTTCCAGAAGGAGAAAAGAGAGAGAAAAGAGCAGAAAGAATATCTGAAAAAATAATGGCTGAAAACTTCCGAAGTTTGTTGAAAGACATGAATGTAAATATCCAAGAAGTTCAACAACCTCTAAGTAGGATGAACTCAAAGAAACCCACACCAAACTGTTGAAAGACAAAGACAAAGAAAGCATCTTAAAAACAGAAAGAGACAAGATGCTCATCACATACAAGGGATCTTCAATGATATTATCAGCAGCTTTCTCATCAGTAACTTTCAAGGCCAGAAGGCATTGGACTAATATATTCAAAGTGTTAAAAGAAAAAAAACCTGTCAACCAAGCATCCTATATCTGACAAAATTGTCCTTCAAAAGTGGGGGAGAAATTAAGACATTTCCAGATAAACTAAAGCTGAGGGAATTCATTACCACTAGACCCACCCTGAAAGAAATGTTAACCAGAGTCCTGCCAGGTGAAATAAAAGGGATCTATATGAAGAAATAAAGATATCAGTAAAGATAAAAACATGAGTAATTATAAAGCTAGTATTGTTGTAACAATGGTATATAACTCCACTTTTTGTTTTTTATGTGATTTAGGAGACTAATACATTAAAAAATTGCTAGTCTAAAAGCTAATGTTGTAACTTTGGTTTGTAACTTTACATTTTATTTTCTACATGATTTAAAACTCTAATACATATAAAATATTATTAGTCTAAAAGCTACTATTGTTGTAACGTTGGTTTGTAACTCCACATTCTGTTTTCTACATAATTTGAGATAATGAATTAAAAACATTATCACTATATGTTTTTGGATATGCAATAAAGATGTAATTGCATGATATCAACAGCTGAAAAGGGTAGGAATGGAGCTATTAAAAGAGCAAAGTTTTTGTATGTTATTAAAGTTAAGCTGGTATAAATCCAAATTAGAGTGTTATAACTTCAGGATATTAAATATTATCCTATGGTAACCCCAAAGAAAACAGCTAAAAAATAGACACAAAATGAAATGAGAAAGGAATTTAAGCATTTTACACCAAAAACAAAAACAAAAACAACAACAATAAAAAACAACTGAACACACAAAAAAGACAGCAATGCAGAGAATGAGGAACAAAAAAGCTATAATGCATATAAAGAACAAATAGTAAAATGACAGAAATAAGTCCCACTTTATCAATAGTTATGTTAAATGCAAATGAATGAAACTGTCCAATCGAAAGACAGAGATTGGCAGATGTATTTACAAAAGCATGAATCAACTATATGTTGTCTTCAAGGGACCTACTTTAGATCCAAAGTTACAAATAGGTTGAAAGTGGAAGGATGTAAAAGGATATTCTGCGCAAATAGTCATCAAAAGAGAGCTAGCACGGCTATAGTAATACCAGGCAAAATAGACATTAAATAACAAAGGTTACAAGAGAAAAATAAGGACATTGTATCTTAACAAAAGGTTTAATACAGCAAAATGATACATTTATAAATATTTATTTATGTGCCTAATAACAGACCATCAAAATATATGAAACAAGAATGAACAGAATTGATGGAAGAAATAGACAATTATACAACAACACCCCATTTTCAATATCCCACGTGCAATAATGGATAGGACAACTATTAGGCCTCACAATCAGCTTAGCATAAGCACAGCCATGCTAACTGCTTCCTCACCTTTCCCCATGTCCCCCTCCCTTTCTCTTAAGCAAGTGCTGTCTGAGAAGAACCAGATTTCATGCAAAACAAAATCTTGTGCAGAACAGGAAAACTGCAAAGCTGTTGCAAAGTATTGAATGGTCGGAATAGCTACCAAACCCATTTCCCTAATTCAAACCCTATAAAACCTCTACTAGTCTCTATGGGGGCGGGAACTGATCTTCCAGTTTCCCCTCCAGGTTCACTGGAAATAAACTCCTGGCATTATAAACATTTGGCTCAGAGTCCTTTAATCCTTTTGTCTCACTGACCTAACAACAACCAGACAGAAGAGAAATAAGAAAATAGAGGACTCCAACTATAGATTAAACCAACTGGATCTAACAGATATATGCAGAGCACTCTTCCCAACAAAAGAATACACATTCTTCTCAAGTGCATATGGGATATTTTCTAGGATAGACTATATGTTAGGCCTCAAATTAAGTCTCAATAGATTTGAAAAGATAGATATACAAAATATTCTCTCTGACCACAATGGGATGAAGTTACAAATCAATAACAGAAATAAAACTGGAAAATTGACAATTTTGTGGAAATTAAGCAATGCACTCTTAAACAACCAATGGATCAAAGAAGAAATCACAAAGGAAATTAGAAAATACTTACAGATGAATGAAAACAAAAATACAACATACCAAAACTATGGGACACAGCCAAAGCAGTGCTAAAGGGAAATTTTTATAGCTATAAATACTTACATTAAAAAATAAGAAAGATTTTAAAACAGCAACCTATCTTTACAATTTAAGAAACTAGAAAAAGAAGACCAAACTAAGCCTGAAGCTAACAGATGGAAGGAAAGGAAATGGACTACAGAAAAATGGAAAAGGAAATAGGAAAATAACAGAGAAAATCAACAAAACCAAAAATTGGTTCTTCAAAGTGATCAACAAAAATGACAAATCATTAACAATTAAATCTTAGATTAAGAAAAAAGGAGATAAGACTCAAATTGCTAAAATCAGAAATGAAAGTGAAGATATTATTACCAATTCTACAGAAATATAAAGTATTATGAGACTACTCTGAGCAATACTATGCCAACAAATTGGATAGCATAAAAGAGATGGTCAAATGTCTAGAAACACAAAACCTACCAAGACTAAACCATGAAGAAGTATAAAATCTAAATAGACCGAGAAGTAGTAAGTAGATCAAATCAGTAGTCAAAAATTTCCTGATAAAGAGAAGCCCTGGACCTGATGGATCACTGGTGAATTCTACCCAACATTTAAAGAAGAACTAACACCAGTTTTTGTCAAACTTTTCCAAAATATTGAAGAGGACACTCTCTAAATTATTTGATGAGGCCAGCATTTCCCTAGTACCAAAAGCCAGACAAAGACATTTTGAGAAAACTACAGACCAATAGCCCTTATAAATATTGATGCAAAAATCCTCAACAAAATACTAACTGAACTCAGCAGCATATTAAAAGGATCACACACCATGACCAGGTGGGATTTATTCCTGGAATGCAAGGATGATTTAACGTATGAAAATGAATCAGTGTAATATACCACATTAACAGAATTAAGGGGAAGAAACACCATTTAATCGTGTCAATTAATATAGAAAAAGCATTTGAAAAAATTCAACATTCTTTCATGTTAAAAATTCTCAACAAACTAGCAATAGAGGGAAACTACCTCAACCTAATAAAAGCCATATATAAAAAACAATGAAAAGTGCTCTGAATGTGATTATGACCATTGTCTTAGGCAGAAACATCTACGGCAATTGCTGCCCTCATGGTCTGAACACAAGTGGCCAGGGGCTGATGGAACCCATCTTCATCAGGTTTTGCATTTCAACAAAACTAGGTAGAGGAGGTGACTCTGAACTGGTTTTGAATGATGAGTTCGTGGTCTAGGGGAAGGAAGGGAATGGATAGGGGAGAAGACGTCTCAGGCTGGTGGGCATTGGTATTAAGGTGTGAGACAGGCTGGTGCATCCTGGGAACCAAAGGCCCTTTGGTGAGGCTGAAGAGTAGGGTGAGAGGCAGAGGGTGGCAGTAAAAGATAACCTGGAAGAGGTAATCTTACTTCCTGGTACATTAGGGAATTTAGACTTCATTCTTTCAGTCAGTAGTTTTCCATTTTTTTGGTCATTTGTGAATCATTGATTTGATGCCATTGCTCCAGAGGATCACTGATTATAGGTAAATTAAGAAGAAACAGTTCAACACAATCTACAATAGCACAACTGAAGCATATTTTTTTTAAAAAAAGAAATAAAAATAATTTTTTCATATCAGTGAGATTGTATTTTCTGCACTCGTGACAAAGCTCAAGGACAAAAAAAGTTGTTCCTTCATATTTTATCAATTTCTCTTCTTAATTTTTCTAAAATTAGAGATTCCTAACTCAGAATACACACCAGGAATTGCAGCCAATATTTGGCTGCTCGTTCAGATCGATCTGCATATTAGGATTGAACAGAGACAGAAATTATTGAGGATTCTCCAGAAAGACCATTTAGCACTTTGTTGAACTTGAACTCAACATGAACACCACACTTGAAAACTGGAGAGTCTAGTGTTTCAACCTGGTAGGGAGCCATGAATGGATTCATATCCACTTTTTGGTTGAAATTAGCTAAAGAGTATTTTTCATATTCTCTTGTAACATTTGAATGTCATTTTAAAATATGAATAATAGTATGCTATAGCTTTCTCTGACAAGAAAAAAAATTATCAAGTCTTGGCAAAGAATCAAGTGCTCAGGAACAGAGCCATTTGTGTGACATGACAATTTGGTTCAAAGTTATTTTCTGAAGAAAAATATATATGAGAATTATATATATGGGAATATATTTATTACTCGTGTCTACTGCAGCCAAGTTGCTAAAGACAAAACTTAGTCAATCTGATTCTTGGTCCTTTGTAACTAACCAGCTTTCCACTCTGATTACTTTTGGGTTTTTTCTTTATCCTTTTTTAAAATAAACCTCAAGAAGAATCCAGGGCTGTAAGTGCCTTCAAAGCGTCAATGATCAATGTGTCCTTGCAATTGACATTAACTCTCACAGGTAGCTGTGTCCTTCATTCATCAACACATGATCCAAGTGATCCACCACTAAGATATCTTTTCGTTTTGAAGTTTCACTGTGATATATGTATGTGTAAATTTTTTAAAAACTAGACTTTTTTACTGGATGTTTGTCAGAATATTTAATCTGTGGACTTCTGTTCTTATTCAATGCTGAAACATTCTCAGCTATTCCCTCTTCAAATAGTATTTTGCACCATTTTCCTTTTTTTTTTAAAGAATACCTATTACCTATCTTATACTTTCTTTGGGTCTCTTCTTGTAAGTGTCTGTTTCTTTGGGTTAACGTTGCTGTTGTTTCTGCTTTCTGTAATTTGGACCTTCCCTTATGCTATTCCCTCTGTCTGGAATGCCCTTCCTACCAAGCCTCCCCCCTACCCCATTACTTCAAGGTTCAATTCACATAACTCCTTTTCCATGAAATCTCTTCTGATCCCCAACTGAATATACCTGTGCCTCCTTTGTGCTCTGACCGTACAAGATTGTAAACTCTTTGAGGCCATGATGGTGTCCTCTATTTCTTCGTATTTCTCACAGTTCCCAGTACATTACAGGACACAAGTAATTTATGGCTTATTGGTTGGTTGATTTTGATACACGACAAAGTGTTGGAAGGTTACCACAGAGAGAGAAAATAGAACTCTCGTTTGGGAGGAAAGGATGGGAAACATGGAGCCTTCTTCTTGGATAATTGGATACACTGCCCATATATAGACAGGAATTATGTGAACAAATGGCGACTGCTGTCTCAGAATAATTATAGTCCAAGATCAAGGTGCTAGCAGATCGGGTGTCTGGTGAGGGCCTGCTTCCTGGTTTGCAGATAGCTGTCTTCTTGCTGGCCTCATATGGTGGAGAGCAGAGAGAGAAGCAGCAAGCTGTCTCTTACAAGGGTCTCTTCTTATAAGGGCACTAATCCCACTCATGAGGCTTCCACCTTCAGGACGTAATTGTCTCCCTAGGGCCCCACCTCCTCATACGATCACATTGGGGGTTAGGCTTTAAATGTATGAATTTTGGGGGGACACAAACATTCAGACTATAAAAACAGCTTTATTTTTATTTACTGAGTGCCTATTATGTGACAGCCACTTTAACTTGTTATTTAATTTCACACTCAAAGCAGTGCTATGAGGGAAGCAGTATGAGTCCCATTTACAGCTGAGGACACTGAGGCTCAGAGGCAGTGAATAATTTGCCCGAGGGCACACAGCTGGTGAACAGCTAAGCTGGGACTGGTCTGGATGACTCCAGAGCTTGGATAACCACAGTGTTACAAGGTCTCCTAAAAGGCGATGGCAGTGTACACAGGACCGGGTTGCTTAGTAACCATTAAAGAGTTAACAGTGTGATATTTGGCCAGAGCTACAGGTAAAAGTTGCTAATTTCTGAAAACGCTAATTTCTGTAGCAACTGGGTACACTCGTGGTCCAGCCAAAACTAAATCAAAATCACTCTTAGGCTTTTGGAATCAGCTCTGGGCCACCACTTACATAATTGATAACTTAAAAGTGGGAGTAGTAATTGTATTTACACTTGAAGTATTGTTCACACAGACCTCAGGAAACACTGGAACATTTTTATACTTCTCAGATAATTTACATATGTCTTAAATGTCAATATGCCAAAATGTCAGTGACATACGAAGAATCCGTCCATCTTTGTATCTTTATATTAGGAGCCCATGATTCCCACAAAATTGCAAAACCCCATTATTTATGGAACAAGGCTTACAAACCTGCCAGATTTTTCTGGTTGTAAAAATTTTGTTTTGGCATGATCTATTTTTTCTGGTATTTCAAAGAGTTGTGATTTTCTTACAAAGTATATGATGTTAATTACATGAAAGCAGAATGCTCTCTCTTTGCAATTTTGTAAACAGGCCTAAGAATAAACTAGGTGGGGGTGACCTGACCACCCTCCAAATGTGGATGCCAAGGTTATGAGTTTTGTCTTCTTGAGTGTTGAGGTCAGGGTGGGTGAAATGAGTGGCTTTCTTAAAGTTGGGCAGGAAAACTGAGGTTCCATGGTGGCTTTATTTTTGTGTGGGTAGAAGGGAATGTGAGAAGGACACATGTGAGAAGGCCGAGCAAGATGACAGTTACCTACACTACCCCCTTTAGAACACTCTTAGCACGACTGCCTAAGCCCTAACACTCTTCTGAAAAGTTTCTGCATAAATTCCAGTTATAAGTTGAATTGTGTCTTCCCAAAAGATTTGTTAAAGTCCTAACCCCTGTGAATGTAAACTTATTTGGAAATAGGATCTTTGCAGAGGTAATCAAGTTAAGATGAGATCAGTAGAGTGGGCCCTAATCCAATGTGACTGGTGTCCTTAGAAGAAGAAGGAAATTTGGATACAGGAGCGCACACACACACAGAGGGTAGACGGCCATATGAAGATGGAGACAGAGACTGGAGTGATGCTGCCACAAGCCAAGAAATGCCTGGGGCCACCAGAAACCATATGGGTCAAGGAAGTGACCTCCCCTGGAGGCTTTGGAGGGAGCATGGTCCTGTCAACACTTTTTCTGAAGACTTTGGCTTCCAGAACTAGGAGAGAATAAACTTCTGTTGTCTTAAGCCACCCAGTTTGTTGTACTTTATTTCAGCAGCCATGGGAACCTAACATAGTCAGTGACTCTGAACACTGGTTGTTCTTTAGAATATCTGAGGAGCTCATAGAAAATACTAATGCTTGGGTCCCCACTCTAGACCATTATAATTGGAATTTCCATGGTTTCATCCTCGGCCCAGGTATTTTTAAATTGCCCTCAGGTAATGTGCAGCCAAGGCTATGAGCTGCTGATACGGACCATCATTCTTGTACCCTGGATCCCCGTTTGTCAGGCTTCAACTAATGAGGCCAATGATTGACACCTGACCAGAAGGTAAGTATGATCTGGCCTTTAGAGTGCAAGAACTTTGCCCAACAGGGACATCCTACACCGGAAAGATTGTCTTCTGACCCAATCAGATCTTCTCTATTGGGGAATTTGAATGGAAGATATCATACAGTATCAGCAGATAGTCGAGAGACACAGAAGTGGGGAGAAGGCAGAGAGCAAAATCCCCAAAGAGGAGAGACCATGAATGAATGGAGTCCTGGAGCAGAAAGGTCAGTGGTGGGGATTAGGGGAATAGCTACATTGGGAAGCAGAAGTGCAGGTGTTGAGTCTGAGCTTAGAAGACTGTGGGTTGCTGTAGGATCCTCAGAGCTGCCGGGAGAAACCCAGCACTGCTGCAGTATCTGCCACAGGGATGAAGGATGCTCCATTCTCTACAGCTCTGTTACTCTGTGTGGTCTGTGGACTGGCAGCATTAGCATCACTGGGAGCTTGTTGGAAATGAAGAGTGTATTGGGTCCCCTTCAACCTCCTGACTCAGGATCTGCATTTCTACAAGATTTCTGGGTGATTCATTTGCTCATTAAATTTGACAAGCACAACTATACTTCAAAAACTTCATGGAAAAATAGAATTAAAAGGTAACACAAATCTTTTTTTTTTTTTTTAAAAGATGATGGGTAAGGGGATCTCAACCCTTGGCTTGGTGTTGTCAGCACCACGCTCAGCCAGTGAGCAAACCGGCCATCCCTATATAGGATCCGAACCCGTGGCCTTGGTGTTATCAGCACCTCACTCTACCGAGTGAGCCACGGGCCGGCTGAAAAGGTAACACAAATCTTTCCATGAACTTTTTGAAGACCCCTCCTATAAGGCCCGGCTGAGTGGCTCCTGGTATCGTTTCCTGGGCTTCCTTACCATTTCTCCTTATAAAAGTGGAATCACCCGAGGGAAGCTGAGTGGGTCTCTCTTTCTTGCAACCTGAAAGATCTCCTCCCCCCATCGAGGGCAGAAATAATTTTCTGTGTAAGAGCGCTATAAAGTTGGAGAGATTCTGAAGATGAGTCTGGGCACTAGGGGTTGCTGGAGGCTACCTGTACCGTTCATCATAGGTGGCACGATTTTGGCAATAGCTGGTCCTACAGAGGCAATGCTTTACAAATGTCTCTAGTTCAGTGGTTCTCTAAGTGTGGTTCCTGGACAAGCAGCTTCAGCATCCCCTGGGAAACTTGTTAGAAAGGCAAATTCTCAGGCCCCACTGCAGACATACTGAGTCCGACACTCTTGGGGTTGGGCCCAGCAACCTGTGCTTTAACATGTTCTCCAGGGGATTCTGCTGCCTGCTAACATTTGAAATCACTCCTCTAGTTTATTGGTTTTAAGCCACCAATTTTCTTATCTTCAGAATTACTGGGCAGACTACCTGGGCATGTCACTTCTAATCCTTTGGTAACCAAAAACTGCATGGGGCAGCTCTGTTAGTAATAACCCCCAAACTGAAAATGATCCAAATGCCCAAAACAGCAAGATGGATAAGCAAATTGTGGTGTAGTCACACACTGGAATATAGCATTGAGAATGAATGATTTACAGCTACAGACAAAAGGTTGAAAGAAAGAAGCCAGACTCAAGAGTTCATACTGTGTAATTTTTTTATACATTTATGTAAAATACAAATACAGGCGAAAGTAGTCTACGTTGTTAGAAATCAGGCTTGCACACGATGCTCCTTCCCTTTGGGACACTGTTCCCCTCCCCAGCCTGCCCCCTGCTCTACTCTCATCCTGTTCCTGCTCATCCTGCCCTTCTTGGCTTAGATATACCTTTTCCAGAGTCTTTCTCTGTCACCCTGTTCAGAAGTCACCGAGGAGAGGGTCATGCCTGCATTGGGGGAACTGGCAATGTTCTCTTGCTTGCTGTGAATGCTTGTGACAGTGGTGTGTTTGTAAAAAATGTCTCAAGCTATACACTTACCATTTGTGTTCTTTTATGTATTTATGTTATTTTACTCCCATAAAATTAAAAAAAAAAATACTAGTGGGTGTTGTAAAATGTTTGTGTCCTGATGTGATTTTCCTGTAGCATTCGTTTTTTTTTTTTTTTTATAGCCTATAATTTGGGATTTTGGTTCCATCTGTTGTTTTCAATGGGATCAGGAACATTAGCGGCCCATGTGGTTATGTGAATAAACCCCTAAAATCTCACTTGGAACAGAGTGTTAACACTTGGAAATGATGAGAAGTTTATAAAGTGTTTAAAAATACATCTTGGTAGTGTTTTAGGGTGAAGTTTTGGCAATATAATTATTTTTTTTTTTAGTGAGTGACTTCCCCGGATTTTTTTTTTAATAGCAGATTTAAAAAAAAAAAATACTTTTGTCATCTTTTTCCCAGGGTGCCCTCTTAAATCACCATTGGAACTGTGTGGAAGAGAAAATGTCTGTGTGATTATTTGTTCTCCATAAGCCCACCCGGTAAAACACATGGCTGAGGTTTTGAGGAAGCAATTTTTATTGAGTAAGATGAACATCTAGGAGAAGTTTTAAACTTGTAAGGAAGACACTTACAAATAATTACAGCTTCTTTCTAAAGAGCATAAATACTTATTGCATAGGTAAGGCCTAACCCGCATTTTAGATAAGTAATCAGAAAAGAGGGAGAAGCAGAAACACATAGCAACACAACTAGTGTTTATTCAAAACCCCAAATAGCACAGTGCAGACCCTCTGCCGTTATGATTGACAAGGTAGTTTAGGAAAGAATAATGTTCCCTTTTGAGAGTTGCATGGATTAGTTTTATTTTCGTTGTGACAATTGGGGTTTAATGGAAAATCCTGCCACGACTCTATCCAAATTAGATTCTTGGGGGTTTGAGATGGAAGGAACACTCGAGGTCCTTTTGTGCCATCTGCTTCTTTGACAGGCAAGTGAAATGAAGCCCACAGACACTAAGTGGTCTCTCCTGAGCCTGCTTTCCTGGCCAGTGAAAGCTTTTCCCAAGGACAAGGTGAAAGCAGAGAGCTGGTCCTTGGGGAGCAGGAGGGGAGGCCCCAGTGCCTAAAGCAGAGCAGGAAGCTCTCAGAAGCAGGGTGAGCTCACGCTGGAAGACTGGAGCATTCCAATCTGGCCTCCTGGACTATTTTTCTTGGAGAATATTCAGACTGGATCCCTTCTGTCCTCTGTGGATTTTCTTCTTCCTTGCATGTTTCTGTACTAATTCAATTCAGCACATGAGGTTCTGAGAGCCTACCATGAGCCAGACACGTAGCTAGATACTGGGAGTTTGGCAGTGACCAACACACTCCCTGCTCTCCTGGTGTTGAACAAAGACACATACCGAATAAAGCATCTTGAGGGGGAAATGCAGAGTGTTGACAGGTGTACAGCAGTGTATCGAAGATAGTGCAGGGTGACACAGAAATGTTCCTGAGGAGCTCCATCTAAGCCAGAATGGCACAATGAGATGGCTTTAGCAGGGGACAGGCTGGGCTGGTGACAATGTCCCAGGCAGATGGAGCATGCTGTGGTTTGAATGTGTTCCCCAAAGTTCATGCGTTGGATACTTAATCCCTAATGCAACATTGTTGAGAGATGGGACCTTTAAAAGGTGATTAGGTCATGAGGGCTCTGCCCTCATGAATGGATTAATGTTGTTCTTGGGCGTGGATTTTGTTATTGTGAAAGTGCGTTTGTTATCAAAGCAAGTTTGGCCCTCTCTTGCTCTTGCTCGCAAGCACTCTTGCTCTTCTGCCTTCCTCCATGGGATGACACAGCAAGAAGGCCCTTGCCAGATGCGGGCCCCTCGACCTTGGCCTTTCCAGACTACAGAACTGTGAGAAATAAATCTCTGTTCTTTATACATTACCCAGCCTCAGATATTCTCTTATAGCAACACAAAATGGACGAAGACAGAGTGTCAGGTGCAAGGCCTGTATTCAACAGACTCAGTGTTGCTGCCAGGGAGGCCTTTTAGTCTTCATTCCTCAAGGCCTGAACTGCTCGACCTCCAGGACTATAAGCCGATAATTTTTTGTGGGTCTAATTTTCTTCAAGCCATACTGTAGAGCTAAGGCTAAGTCTCACAGATCCCTCGAGCCCACTGCCAGACTGGGTCACAAACCCTCCACAGGCAGGTCTACAAGCTAGGTAATAGGAAAAGGTCCCGGGAGCCGTGGGTGAAAAATAATAGGCTTTATTCAGAGCTAGGAGCAGCCGCCCCTGATGGCTTCCCCAATCATCTCTAGAAGCTCCTGGTATCAGAGCCGTTAGTCCCTTATACTCAAGTCCATAATCCAAAACACCTCCGGCAGTGGCTGCAGCCCAGAGTAGAAGCGGTTGGAAGGGAAAAGCAGACCCTCAACATGGCCGCCGGCCCCGCCCACACCAGATACTCCGCAAGACTCTGAACATCCGAGGGTCCCTGACCATTTTCTTATATTTTCCTAACAATGCACCCTTTCAGGGTCCCTCGCTGTACCATCTACCTGTTCAGAATCTTCTGCGATGTTCCCTTAGTGAGGATAAATGGCCCTTACATTTATATAACCTATTGTCTGTTCAATATGCCTTCAGGCTTGTCCTGTAGTTCTGTCCTTTAGCCACACACATCCAATTAGTAGTGATCATTGGTGTGATTTTCCATGGGAATCCTATAGTCATACCGATGGGAAGTTCAGTGCATATTCAGTGAGCCGACACATTGGTCACACGAACGTATGTATGTACCCAGTCTACTCTGGTGCCCGCAGCCAGAACACTATGGGCAAAAAGACAGAAGGGTTATTGGTCCCAATAGGGGGAGTTCTCACCCCTCTGGTAAGATACATGCCACTTTGCCATCCTGAGAAAGGATGGTTGCAGGAATAGGTATCTTGCCTGGTTTATGATACCATACTTTACCCGCTAACACTGTTGGATCTGTAGGTTCTACATGTAATAGTATAGGGGAACTCATAATTGGCCATAATGATAATACGAATGTGCCCTTTGCAATAGAGCGCTTATCTGTTCCAGGCCATGTCACCTTTACTTGAGGAGGCCAGGTACTTGTCAACAAAGGTGAAACTTGCAAATTTTCTTCTAATCCTTTCCCCCAAGGCCCTATTAGGCCTACCTAGCATATATGGGGGGCTTCTATTCTCCAAGGCCATTCCCATTGTACTGTCTGTCCCTGTTGCAAACAGGTTGGGGCCGGTAAGAGAATATTTCCATTCTTGCCATATCTGGCTTCAAAAGCTTATCTTTAGTAATGACTTGCAGTTGCAAAGGTGCTGCAGCCCTATGCAACAGAGCTTCCACTGGAGAGGGCCCGCCCTTGCGGGGTCTCTCATTTAGAATCCTGACTGTCAGCCATAACTGCTGTGTCCACCCCTTCAGGGATGGGGGTTGGGCAGATAGCCTTAGTCCCTTTTTAAAAACACCACTGTAAAAAAAAAATAAATAAAAATAAAAATAAAAACACCATTGTACCGTTCAATCATTCCCACTGCCTGGGGATGATGTGGCACATGTAGCTTCCACTGAATAGACAACTGGGAGGCCCACCTCTGAACCCAATGTCCAGTAAAGTGGGTTCCATTATCACTCTCTATGACTACAGGTCAGCCATACACAGCCATAAGGCTATTCAATGCCTTCACAGTGTTTACCTGATCTGGGGCCTTACAAGTCCACACAAACAGAAGACCAGTAGCTATATCAACAGCAGTGAAGATGTATCTGAAATTCTCTGACCTTGGCAGTGGTCTGACAAAGTCCATTTGTCATCAAGTCAGGGGCACCCTCCCTCAAGTTATTTGCCCATCTGTATGGGGCACTCGCTGGGGGTGTGGACTCTCTTGGGCGCATGCTGGACAAGCATGACTATATCTTCCCATTTTATAGGCAAGGCCCATCTTTGAGCTGCCATCCACATGGTTTTGCTGCCAGCATGTTGCATTCGTCGATGTAACCACTGGGCTACGTCAGGAGCTGGGGCTCTCTCCAGCCATCTTACCTTAGCCAAGGCATCGGCTTCATCATTTCCTGGACTGACTAAGGGAAAGTGTCCTGTGACATGGAAAAGAGTTACTTCTTTCTCATGTCCCAGTTCCCATAACTCTTGCCACATGGCTTGTCCCCACAGGGATCGGTGGCCTACCATCCACCATTGATATTTTCAAGTAGAAATCCAAAGGGTTAAATCTTTGTACACAGCCAAGCTGTCAGTACAGATGGCTAATGGCCCAGGCTCATTTTTTATCACCATCCATACTGGTCTCAATTCAGCCCATTGACCGCTTTGCCTTGTGCCATTTTCATACCACATGATATCTTTTAAGGGCTGGACAGCAACAGCTGTCTATGATGCTGAGGGTCCCATGCTAGAGCCATCTGTGTAGCAAGCTTGCTCTGTGGTAGGTCCCTGTCCCTCATGGAAAGGTGTAGCCTCCACCTCCATGGGTAAGAGTTGTGTCAAAGTTTCCTCCACAACCTCTACAGGGCCTAGCACAGTTTGCAACTCCTTGGACAGAGGACTCATTGACACAGTGCTTCTTTGGTCTATATATGCTCCCCATTTAGACAGAGTGGGAGTCTGAGCTATGCCCATTCTAGGGTTGGTTGCCCATGTGTGCAGCCAACCTAGTATAGAGTATGTCATCCTTACTAGGTCTTCGGCAGTTTCTGTGATAGCTTCAGTGGCCATCAAGGCAGAATACACAGCTGCTAGCTGTTTTTCTATTAGAGAATAACACACTTCAACACCCTTCCAGAGGTGAGACCAGAATCCTACGGGTGTTCAGAATTGGTCTTGTCTCTGCCATAAACCCCATCCTAACCTCTCTTGGGTTATATGTACATCTAATTCAAAAGGCTTAGTGGGATTAGCCACTTGTAAAGCCTGTACTTGGTATATTGCCCTTTTTGTCGCCCTGTAAGCCCGTTCTACTTCCTCAGTCAATCCCAGGGGGCTCCTTTCTTTGTTAATGCATACAGTGGTTGTGTCATTTGGATCATATGGGGTACAAAACCTCCCCAGTACCCCAGAAGTCCCAAATATGTCTGTAGCTGAGGTACAGTTGTGGATCAAGGGCATACCCGTATCTTGTCTATAATAGCTTCTGGGATGACTCTCATCTTACCTGACCAGACCACTCCTAGGAATTTGACTGACAGCCCAGCAGGTCCTTGCACTTTGGCTGTGTTCATGGCTCACCCACATTGTTCCAAATGACTTAGCAGCATTGGAGCTTCCTGGGTTAAATCTGCAAGAGAATCAGAGGTTAGTAACACATCATCCATATAGTGAAACATTGTAACCATGCTGGGCCTAGTCTACTTGGCTATGTCCCCAGCCACTAAGCCATGACAGATGGTTGGGCTATGCAGATAACCTTGGGGCAATACTTGAAAGGTCCACTGCCTCTCTTCCCAGGTGAAGGCAAACTGATCTTGGCTATCTGCCAAGATTAGAATAGAGAAAAAAAAAAAGCATTTCAAGGTTGAATACATAATGATAAGTTCCCAGCTGAGTTGTCAACTGATCCATCAAGTTGTGAGCTGAAGGCATGACTGCATGCTAAAGAGGCACTACTTTGTTTAGTTCTTGATAGTCTACAGTCATTCTCCAGGTACCATCTGGTTTTTTCACTGGTCATACCAGAGGATTAAATGGGCTATGAACTGGATGAATAATGCCAACTTTCTCTAACTCCAATATAGTGGCACCTATCACTGCATGTCCTCCTAGAGCAATACTGCTTTACATTAACTACGTGTCTTGGCGTGGGTAACACCTGTGAGTCATGTTTAGCATATCCTCTTAACACAGGCTTTACTGTCTATATTCACAGCTGAAACTCTCCAACTGTTGTTTGCAGGTGCAAACCATAAAGTACATACATACCCAAGATATATTCAACTACTGGGGATATACATACAGTATATACATGAGGGGGTAATCGTCCTATGCCCAATGGCAGTGACACAGCTTTGACTTCAACAGTATGTCCTCCATAGCCACCTATACGAACTGTGGCCCCTGGAAACTTATCTGGATTGCCATATATCAGGCTACATTCTGTGCCTGTATCCACCAATGCCAAAACATGCTGCACATTAGTCCTTGATGAATGTATTGCCAATTCCACATGAGACCTCCGATCCTCACCTGCCCCCAAAAGATGAATACCTTGGCCTGCTCCCTAATCAAAATGGAACAGTTCATCCGTCTCCTTGAGAGCAACCAAGAAATCCTTTAAATCCACTGAGCGTACCTTGCTACCTGTTTCCAGATGTTTAGTAAAATGCTGTTCAGGGCATAATTGCTGCCACAAGGCAAACAGGACTGCATTTGGCTGCCAGTCAATTTTCTTGCTATCAACCCATGCTGCAAGCAAGTCAAGCTACATCTGCTTACGGCTTGTTTTGCTTGGTCCCTTTGGGATGAAATCCCAAGTATTTCTTGGGGGTTTGGTCTTAGCCACCTTTCAGACCCCTTTTGCTTGTCTCCTATCCTCTACTTCATCCAAGCTGGCTATCATGGTCATTACCTCATGTATAGGATGACCAATGTATGGGGCCAGTATGGCCATCACTGATCCAAAGGACATTGATGTGGCATTTTGCAGCACTATGTCTCTCATGCTGCCGGTGAAATTTTCATCGTCCAGGACACGAGTGTTCACATTAAACATGGACTGCTGCATCCCCAGCTCCCAAATTATTTGAACCAACTCAGCATATATTTGCCATTTACTCACAATCTTGGGCAGTTCTTCAGCATTTTCCCACATGGTTCAGGCAGCTGCACTCACCCAGTCCATCAAGGAGTGATTACCTCACCCTTGTGCATATCTGTGGCTATTCTGTAGCCGCTGCCCCAGGGACGGGTGCATGGTGATGGAGGCCAATTTTTCCATCTCCTCACCATAGCACATCACACCATCCACCCCTAGGTTGCATAACCACAGTAGCCAAGCAGCTGGGGCTCCCCTCGTTTCTGCTGGAACTGTCTTCCCAAGCCAAGTTATTCAACCTGGGTATACAGGACATAGGTAGTGAATTGGGTCACCTGTGTATTGCCCACTGGTTGTCCGCCTGGTCCCATAGGCTACTCATGCTTCACTTTCTGATGCACAACAGGTCATGCCTGGAGACACATGGTCTCTCCCAACTCACCACTGGGTTTGTCATCTTCCCTGGTGTGAGAGGCAGGAGTGGCCAGTCGCTGTATGTCATCCTCCAGGACATTTATCTGTGCTTCCAACAACTCTGCTTTCTGCTTCAAATCTCGATCAGCTTGCAATGTTAGTGAGCAGTAGCCAAGCTCTGGTCAGCAGAAAAATGGTCACTGGGCACCACATACTCAAGGACAGCCACATTTCCTCCCCTCCCAAGGGGTTCTCCACCGTAGTGCCTGGTCTATGCTGACTTGCAGTATGGTGAGGAGCAACCAGATCCTGAGCAACAGGAAAGTGGCCATAGGGCACAACATAGTCAAGAGTAGCCACATTTCCTCCTTCTCCCAAAGGGCTTTTGGCTTCTGTACCTGCTCATAATCCTGCTGTTGACTATGCCAATTGCAGAGCTAAGGCTAAGTCTCACAGACCCCTCGAGCCTGCTGTCCAGACTGGGTCACAAACCCTCCACATGCAGGTCTATGAGCTAGGTAATAGGAAAAGGTCCTGGGAGCTGTGGGTGAAAAATAATAGGCTTTATTCAGAGCTAAGAGCAGCTGCTCTGATGGCTTCCCGAAGCATCTCTAGAAGCGCTGTGTATCAGAGCTGTTAGTCTGTTATGCTCAAGTCCATAATCCAAAACACCTCTGGCAGTAGCTGCAGCCCAGAGTAGAAGCTGTTGGAAGGGAAAGGTGGAGCCCCAACATGGCCACCGGCCCCGCCCACGCCAGATATTCGGCAAGACTCTGAACATCTGAGGGGCCCTGATCATTTTTTAATATTTTCCCAACACATACTAAAATTATTTTAGAGATAAGTAGAGCTAAACCACAATTGTTTACATAGTGATTTTGTTTCAGGGAAATTTTTTAAATTGTTGAGGATTTGCCTCCCCTTTTGCATGCCCTTATAGGCATATAATAGAATCTCTGAGTATAGTTTGATTAAAATATCAAATTTTAAAAGTAAAATATAGAGTCATACCTATTGCCTGCACAATGCAAATGATACATCCTATAATAAGTTCTGGAACAAATAATAGGAAAGTCAAATATGTTTAAAATTCTGTTTGTACCTTTCCTCCACCCCTATTACCAAAGAAGGGAAATGTGGGGTCTGTTCTGAGTTGTATCTACCTTACAATGGCCAGAGAGCAAAATGGAGAATGATCTAGAAACCTGCTGATTCTAGGAAAGACAAGATACTAACATAGTAAAGTCTAGAGAAGAGATTACTCATACAGGAAATAATTTTCATTGTACCAGACAGAGAATTTGATGTCTACCAACAGAAACTACCACCGGCAGTCTTAAGCCAAAGAGGTACTAATTGGAAGGGTATTGGGTTTACATGAATGATAATGAAGTTTGCATGGAAGAAGGCAGAACCAAGAGACGGGGGAAAGCCTGATCTATGTGTGCTTGCAGCCAGATCCGCCCACAATTCTTATAAAATGACTCAAAATTTTCCTTGGTTTGGGTTTTCTGTTAGTTGCAACCAAATGAGTCTTACATGATCTAAGTGTTAACTCTGATTAATTGCTAGTGACTACGTAGAGCACTGTGTTGAGGATTCTGAAGGCCAAATCTGGATACAGTGCGAAGAGTGAGGTTGATGAGTGTTGTCTGTTACAGGAGTAGGACGGGGAGTGGGGACATGCACGCCTTGTGTTTGTTACTCTTGGGCTAGATGCTCACTTCTCAGGACATCACAGTCCAGATTCCTATCATAAAGCTGGGGTCAGGTGGTCCACAACAGTGCTGTTCAATGAAAATATAAGGTGGGCCACACATGCAATTTAAAACTTTTTGGGAGCCATATTAAAAAAAGTGATAAAGCTATTGGTGAGACTGTAAATTAGTGCAGCCACTATGGAAAACAGTGTGGAGTTTCCTCAAGCAACTACAGATAGATCTACTTTATGATCCAGCAATCCCACTGCTGGGTATATATCCAGAGGAATGGAAATCATTGTGTCCAAGGGATGCCTGCACTCCCGTGTTCATTGCAGTTGTATTTACAATAGCCAAGATATGGAACCAACCTAAGTGTCCATTGACAGATGACTGGATAGGGAAAATGTGGTATATATACACAATGGAATACTACTCAGCCATAAAAAAGAATGAAATTCTGGACCATTTGCAGCAACATGGCTGAGCTTGGAGAAAATTATGTTAAGTGAGATAAGCCTGGCACAGAAAGAGAAATACTGCATGTCCTCACTTATAAGTGGGAGCTATGAGAAAAAGAAGGAAGGAAAGAAAGACCACAGTGGTATGTTGAACTTGCAGAGGGAGAGAGCATACCTAGGGTTGCTGGGATGGGGCAGGGGGGTAAGCAGAGGGGCTTTGGAGAGTGGCTGGGTGGGGAACATGGGGAATAACAGCAATTTGAGGTGGTGGGCATGCTGATAGCATTCATTTGCTCACCACATTTTGGGCACAGGTGCTCTGTGCCCCATGAATATGTATAATCAATAAAAAAAGTAAAAAAGAAGTAGTGAAGTTATTTTATTTTTTTATTTTTTTTTGCAGTTGGCTGGTAAGGGGATCTGAATCCTTGACCTTGGTGTTATAACACTGTGCTCTAACCAACTGCGCTAACTGGCCAGCCCCCTGGTGAAGTTAATTTTAATATCTTTTATTTGACCCAATATATCCAAAATATTATCATTTCAACTTGTGGCACTAGCTACATTTTAAGTGCCCAATAGCTACATATGGCTGATGGCTACTATACTAAATAGCATGGGTCTTGATCTACTGAGTGTTGGAACTAGAAGAGAGCTTAGAAGCATCTTCTACCATCTCCTCATTGTACAGATAGGTAAACAGAGGCTGAGAGAGGAGTGAGTAACTTTTCAAAGCTCATGAATGGTTGTAGTGACTTTCTGTGGTATATTTCCTTTTATTTCAAACTCAAAGATTATGTGGTAGTTGTGGTAGACAGAATAATGCCTCTCCTCCCAAAGATGTTGACATCCTTTCCCTGGTACTTGTGAATATGTTGCCTTTTGTGGCAAAACGGACTTTGCTGATGTAATTGATTGAAGGCTCTTGAGATGGGAGGCGTATCCTGGATAATCCAGGTGGGCTCAATCGTAATCGCAAGGGTCCTTATAAGAGAGAGGTCATCAAAAGTCAGAAGAAGGAGATGTGACAATGGAAACAGAGGTTAAAGTGATGCACTTTGAAGATGGAGGAAGAGGCCATGAACCAAGGAATGCAGGAAGCCTCTAGAATCTGGAAAAGGCAAGGAAACAGATTGTCCCCTGAAGACACAAGAAAGAAAGCAGCCCTGCTCACAACTTGAGTTTAGCCTCATAAGACATATTTTGGACTTCTGGCCTCCAGAGATATAAGAAAAGAAATGTGTGTTGTTTTAAGCCACTAAGTTTGTGCTCATTTGTTATAGCAGCAGTAGGAAACTAATACAGTGGGAAATGGCTCTGCTGAGCGAATTGACAGTATTTGTTCTCTTGATTGTTTTAGATGGTAATCAATGTCCCTTGCAACAAGACCACTTACCTTCACTCTGGAAAATTCAGTGGCCTATGTGGTCAGTTCTTGCATACCACCTTCCATTCCCCTGGGGGTACAGTTGATGGAAAATTGTCTAGAACAGTCCTCAGCACCTCATGGAAGTGTTCACCAGTAGGAGGTGACAAGGTGAATATTTTCACACAACACATCTACCTTTTCAAAAATGTGTCCTCAACCATTTGGTGGACTCCAAGTCTGGCCTGAATAAAGGGTTCACAAACTCAGTAGCAGGTTATTTTCCTTGGGTCCTTCTGTAAAGTGCTATGGAGTTCTGCAAACAAATGCTACTCTCTGGCCTTCCAGGAATAATGTGGACACATACACACACAGAGATGAATTAAAGCACCGTAGTTTACATCATGCTTTCCTTTTATTAAATGCCAAAACACAGCTAGAGAACTTTAAATGTGACATTTCCATCATCGAATTTACCCATTTGGAAAGTGTAGTTTAATAAAGTCAGCTGGGTTAGTTCAAAGAGCACTGGACAGAGTCAAAAGACTTAGGCTCAACGAAGAATTAGCTCTTGGCTTCTCTGGGTCTGTGGTTCCTTATCAACAAAAAGAAAAGCTGAACTTATTATTCCTTTGTGGTTCTCAGATTTTATTATTTTAATTGTATATATGAAGTTTATTGCTGGTTTGAGAAACAGTAATCATCAATATACATAACTCTTGGGATGTCCTCCAAGTCCTTTCTACTTTAGACAATTTTTTTTTCTAGCTTGACCTCAGTGTTATTTTGAGTCTCACAGAATCATACAATATCAAAGGGACCATTGAGAGGTCCCACCAACCCCCTGGTTTCACAACTAAGAAAACTTAGGCACAGGGAGCTTGTGACTTGCATAAAGTCTCGGAACTGGTATTGATCCGGCAGGGCTAAAATCAAGGGCTCCTGATTCACAAGCCAGAGCTCCTCTTACTCCCTCATCACCACCCTTATTTTGTCCTATTTATAAGTCCACAGTTTCTCCTAAGAATAGCCAGGAGGAGCACCCCCTCAGTCCTTGCCAGTGCAGTGGAGGGACAGCGGTGCTGGGTGCATTGCTGAGATGGCAGGGTCTCCATGAGGCTTGGCTTTCTGCATATAAGTAACTTACGGTAGAGGTTTGGCTGTCATGGCTACATTGGTCACTGATGGCCACCAAATTGCCCTCTGAAGGGGACTGCTTCATTAATTGGAAAGCTTGTATTTCATAGAGTTGGGTCTATAATTTGGGGGAGGAATGCATAAAGGAATCCTCCTTTTCTGGTTCTTACCCCTACACAATGCTCAATTTCTTCTCTAAGAAAGTGGCAAATAAGAACTCACAGAGTTCCTCTATGGCTTGTTCTAGCTCTGAAGTACCCAGTGTATACCCCGTCAATGAGGGGAGGAGCAGAATTCTGTGTCAACTCCAGTTCTATTGCTTGCAGTCATGCATAGCAGTAGGCACTGGTTTGCAGCCACTGCATGCAGGTGGAAGGTAATTACATTTCACCTTCCCTACCACACACAAAAAACAATTTCACGTAGATTGTTGATCTGAGTGTGAAAAGTAAAGCAATAAAGTTTTAAGAAGAAAACGTAAAATAATATCTTTATATCCTTGGGGTTAGAAAAGATTTCTCAAACAGGATATAAATTGAAAAATTGGACTGTATCAAAATTCAGAATTTATGTTCACCAAAAGACTATTTGTTCAGAGAGTGAAAAATCAAGCCACAGAGTGGGAAGAGATATTTGCAATATTTATGTCTGTCAAAGGACTCATATCCAGAACTTAAATATAAAGAACTTTTACAGATTGATAAAAAAAAGTTAGACACCTAAACAGAAAAATGGGCAAAGAATTGAATGGGCATTTCACAACATGTCCAAAGTGGCCAATTCCAGGTACCATCTCAGGGGCTTCACAAGCATAGTCACGGCCTAAATCAATGTGAATACATTATCGGCAGAGTGCCAGGCTTTTTACTGAATGTGAATCAAGGGGAGTGGATCAGTTAGAAACACAAAGTTTGGTTACAGATAAATAATGGATAAACAAATATTTATTTATTTATGTGTGTAGTTATTTCTTGCAAGGTATCTTGGTAGAGAGAGGTGAACTCTTTCTAGGATGGCAAGTGGCGTTTTAATCATAGGACAGACTGGGAGGGGAAAGCAGACAAGGCAGTGGTGCCCTGGATGGATTAAAGAATAGATAGTTATTGGTTACAAAGGGGTGTAACATTTTTGTGTAACTAACAACATTTTCGATATGTCAAAAATTACATTTTTTCAACCATTTGAAGTTATGACGAAAATATTGAGATGTCACCTTAACAATGTTTGGGTGGAGGTGTGTCTTATCTGTCTGGGTTGCTATAACAAAATACCTTAGACCGAGTAACTTATAAACAGCAAAAACTTATTTCTTACAGTTCTAGAATCTGGGAAGTCCAAGAGCAAGGCACCAGCAGATTCCGTGTCTGGTGAGGGCTCCCTCTCTGCTTCATAGATGGTGCCTTCTCATGGAGTCTTCAGATGGCGGAAGGGGCACACAAGCGGCCTCGGGACTCCTTTATAAGGGCACTAATCCCATTCATGAGAGCTCCACTCTTATGACTTAATCACCTCCCCAAAGCTCCCACTTCTTAATACTAGCTCATTGAGAATTAGATTTTAACCTATAAATTTGGGGATACACAAACATTCAGACAATAGCAGGGGGAGACAGAGTTTTTCAGGATTCTTTTATGAGTTTATAATCAAAAAGTTGAAGACTGTTGGTATAAAAGTGTTCTAGAATGCAGGGCTGGTGGTAGTGGAAGAGGCCCCATTGGCGTCCCCTGGGCTTTTAGGCCCTTGAATCCATAAAGTGTCCATGTAGGACCCAGCCCACGGTAGGTGAATTACAGTTGCTTTTTGACTGATGGATTAAGTTCACTTTCCTCACTCACCAACACATTTTATTGTAACTTCCAGCATTTATGAAATTGATTGAAAATTCAGCTATTCTCATTTTCTGACTCATTGCTCTCCAGTGGGCAATTGTCCTTTACAAGCTTAACGGAATCACAGATGAAAATGTCAAATATGGGGCCAGCCCCGTGGCTCACTTGGGAGAGTGCAGTGCTGGCAGCGCTGAGGCCGTGGGTTCGGATCCTATATAGGGATGGCTGGCGCGCTCACTGGCTGAGCGTGGTGAGGACCGTACCATGCCGAGGGTTGTGATCCCCTTACCAGTCATTAAAAAAAAAAAAAAAAAAAAAAAATGGAGCATTTGGTTTAAACATTTACTAAGTAACTATTACACATATATATTAGTTTTCAAAACACATTGAAGTCCACTTGATATTGTCACATAATTACTTTTGTTTTGGCAAATCAGAAGACACTTCAGGATTCTGTATGCCTTGCGGTCTTTCTTATTAATGCTAATTATCATTGTCTTATAGATATGTGAAAGTATTCATCCAGATAAACAGATGGCAGAAAACTTCATTTTTATTGTGCTCAGAATGGAGACTGTAAAAGGCTGGCAAATGCAATAAAAAATATATAAGCCATTTCATGAAGTATTTACACCAAATTCAAAGAATATATTATAAGGTTTTGAATTTTAATGAATAAAATGGGCTTCTCTTCAGCTTTTATGGTTCCAGTTTTAATGTCCTAAATAGCTGTCTTGGTAATTAGCAGCTTTTCATATTATAGGAAACTAAGAAGTGGTGAATAAATAAGATAGTTCATTTTTTTTATGATCAAAGAATCAGAGAATTTTAGAGTTGGAAGAAACTTTAGAAATTATTGATAAATAGAAAGAGAATGCTGGGCATAGTTATTCCTTCCAAACATATCGTTCATAGTTGACCCATAAGCAATTTGGTGGCTATAAATCAGTGAGACTCTTGTTCTACATTAAGTACACATTATCATTACTCACTGCAGATGGATGCCTGGAAATTGATGATGCAGGCAATTCTCATGTTACCAGCAGATTGGGTTACAAATGTGCAGGTTGGATATCTGAGATTTAGAAGATAATTTGCCATGGAACCAGTATCACAAGTGGAAGTTGGGATTGTCAGGCCAAAGCATAAAACCCATAAGTGCATTGTGCTCTGAGGCCCATCTACTTCTTTACCTAATCACAGTTCAGGCTTCAATGTTGCTTCTGCGTGGTGCTGGGGTCAAGGAGTTCAGGGTTCAAATCCCAGCTCTGCCACACATCAGCTGTATGTTTTGGGCAAATTGACTTATCTTTCTGTGCCTCTGTTTCTTCTACTGTGAAATGGGGATGATCATACTCTCCTAAGGTCACCAGACTCCATGATGTTCCCCAGTGGTCCCCCTCCTGGTATTCATGCCTGTGTAGTCCCCTCCCACACAGAATAGGGCTGACCTATGTAACCAATAGGAAGTTATGGAAATAACAGAATGTGACTTCTGAGGCTAGGTCATAAAACACATGGCAGTTTGCTTGTTCTTAGATCTCTTGCTTTGGGGGAAGCCAGCTGCCATGTTGTGAGGACACTCAAGCAGCCCCACATTCAAGCAGTTCAGATGGCAGGGAACTGAGATCTCCTACCAACAGTCAGGACTATCTTGCCAGGCATGTGAGGGAGAATCCACCAATCCTAGCCAAACCTTCAGATGACTCCAGTCTCAACTGACATCTTAACCACACTCTCATGAGACACCTCGAGCCAGAGCCACCATCCAATCCATTCTCAGATTCCTGACCTGCAGAAACTGTGTGAGAAAATAAGTGTTTATTGTTTTAAGCTGCTAAGTGTTGGGATAATTTGTTGCACAGCAACAGATAACTAATATGCCACCTCATGGGTTAGGTAATGTAAAGAACATAGATGACTTTGTTTAGTCTCTGGGCAGAGAAAGCACCCAATAAATGGTGGCTGGTAGTATCATTATCCCATCGTTATGCCTTGAATGCCTGGTGCACGGATAGATTTCATTAACAGAAATAAAACAATCCTACTGGTCATCAGTCATGACTGCACAGATAGCACTGAGGGTGGCAGGAGACATTTCTTTCTTCTTCCCATTGGGTTTCCCTCTGACCCCACAGAGTTAAGAACCTCAGACTGTGCCCACAGTGTCTTCTGCATCTGGTCTCTCTCTTCTTTTCTTTCCCACCCCTCTGCCCTTTCTCCAGGGTCCTGGCTCCATCCAGGGGCACCTGGGTGCCAGGGAGGTAAAGACGGGGAGGTGGTTCCTGATTCCTGCCTAGTAGATCCTTAATCCTGCCTGGAGGATGTGGAAGGGATGCATTGGTGCATTATTATGCTAAAGACCTCTTCCCACCAGGATGGGCTTCTGTCTGAAGGAAAATGTTCAGTAACCCCAGGAGGTCACAGTATTATAATACTAATATTATAATAATATTTAGCTTTTCATAGTTATTCAACGTAGCATTTCCATCATACCCAATGAACAATCCTTTGTTTTTGCAGTTTCCTTTTTTGGTGGAGGGTGAGGGAACAGTTGGTTTCCTGATATCATCTGCAATTATTTGTCTAGATAGGCCTCAGTGGCCCTGAACTGGACAGTGTTTGTGCTCACTGATGTGTTATTCAGAAGTTTTCTGGTGCTCCTGTGAGGTATTGACTCTCAGCTGGCACCTGAGTCTTCCAAGAGAAACAAAAATAAAAAGCAAAATTAGTATTCAGAATTTGTTTTCATGTAGACATATTAAATTAGAGCCAATTAGCGACGACAGTAAATTCTGCTGTTGTTATAAGGCTTAATGGGAGAATTCCAGAGAATAGAATTCCTGAGAGTACTTATTAATTCAAACAAACATTGGGCTGAGAATTTCACTTCAGGAAAAAAAAAAAAAAACAACTTAGAACAGAAGTAATAAAAAAAAGATTAGGAAATTATTTTCAAGAGTTTCAAGATAACTAAAATAACAACTAACACTTACCTGTGTATTAGTGTTCCCTATATCAATCTTCACTTATAATCCTGTGAGGGGAATTCTTTTATCCCCATTTTACAGATGAGAAAATTGAGTCCAGAGTGGTTAAAAAACTTGCCAAAGGACATACGACTGGTCAGAAGCAGAATCAAGCCCCTGGTGTCTTTTCAAAGATCCTGTGAAGCTTCCCTTCAGTTACAAGTTTTATTCTATAAAAACATGGACTGTTAATAGATTTTTAAAATGCAAGTGCTTGACTCCTTTTCTGGTATTGTGATAAAAAACAAGATTTACCATCTTAACAAGTGAAAGTACCTGACTTGATATCGTGCTACTTGATTTTCCCATAGTTCTCCAGAGCAGCCCTGTCCAATAGAAATATAATGGGAATCACAAAAGTGACGCTAAATTTTCTAGTACCCATTAAAAAAAATAAAAAGAAATAAGTGAAATTAATTTAATAATATATTTTTAATCCAATTTATTTGAAACGTTATCTCAACATATAGTCATTATAAAAAGTAAAAGGTGGGCTGGGGGTTAGCTCAGTTGGTTAGAGAACAGTGTTATAAAAAGCGAAAGGAACCCAGTTCCACAGAATTGTATGTCCTGTGGGCATATGGCCAGTTTTACTCCCAGAGTCCATTTGTCTTGCACTATCATAAAAACATTTTTGTCTTGGAGCAGGTCCTCTGCAGAAGGCACCAAAATCCTATCCTCCCTGTTTCCCCAAATGATACTCTTATCATCTTTTCAGAATGACTTCAGCCTCATTGAGAATTAACATTTAAACACCTGAAGCTGTTTAAAGAAGTTCCAGTTCCATGTACAAGGTCCTGCCTATTCTCTTTGCCCCTGTCAAATCCTTCTAGCCTGGTTTACCAAGCAGGACCACTAGCTAGGAGGTAAAAATATATTCCCATGTTCACTAGCTATTAAATAAACATAGCCACTTGTGTGAGAAGCCTTAACATTTACACTACTTTCTAACTTTTTAAAACTTAAGAATAAACCCATTTCTGAGAGCTAATGTTACAGCTCCTTAATATTCTCAACCTGGACAGTTTATTTTGCAGATCTCATTGATGTCTGTCTCTTTTAGACTTTTTCAATCATTTTACCTAGGAGGAGCCCTTGAAAAAACTTTCAAATTCAGTGAACCCCTGCATGTGGGGGTATTCTTATTTCACAAAAATTCAGAACTGTCAGACCAGGGCTTTATTTTTTCTCTTCCTTCAGAAACAAAATCTCAAGCTGAGCAGAAGATTTAGAAAAAAGGTTTCTCATCCAGTCATACACTAGGGCTGAGAAAAGGAGGGAAAATCTATTTTATATGGTTTTGCAGTTCTTCCAGGTGGGTTTTAGTAAGATTTGACTTCCTGGATCCTTCATTTTCAAGCCCAAGTGTCTGCAGAAACATTTCAAAAGTTCCTTTGGCAACTTGATTGTATCAGAGTCAGTTTCCTTTTAAGTCTAAGACTCTGGTCACTTTAAGAAAAATGTTTCTCTCTAGAACCTTGCAGAAACTTGTTCATTGGTTCATGCTGACATAGGAGATGCTCAGTTTCCCTGAGTCTGGGTCCCAAGCCACTCCCTTGAGTCTCAATCCACTCCCCTAGGTCTCAGGCCCCTCCTTTGGGCCCTGAATTAATGTTGCATGTTGCACCTATTTTCAGCACCAACATGGGAGGATTGAGACTGCAGGAGGCAAGTTCCATCAATTTCAGTGGTCGAGCATGCTCAGTGGAGAGAAATTTGTCTTTGAATGATCTTCCACTGGAGGCACTAGAGAGCACTGAGTATATTTCAAGTATACTCAGTGTGTATGCTGGAATTTGATCACTGAGCATGCTCCAAAAGGAGGAAACAGAGCATGCACAGGGCTAGAGTTAACTAAAAGTTATGTAATTGAGAACCACTTCCTTAGTTAGATTCATAGATAGTAAGAATATATATAGGTAGCCAACTATAAAAGCTGCAGCTCACTCTTGAGCATGCTTGCATTTTGCCTGTGAAGTGTGTATTCCTTTCTCTTTCTATAAAACTTGCTTTCACTTTCTACTCTGATTTTGCTCTTGAATTCTTTCCAGTAGAGGAGTCAAGAATCTGGTAGGGGACAGGGTCAATGACCCGATCTCCCTTACCCTCTGTTCCAGTAACAATGTGCTGAAAAATATCTGCTAAATGGTGTAGTTTCTATAGTCATTATTCATTTTCAAAGCACTCAGCAAAACCTGGCCTACTCTTTTCTTGTAAGTACTATCTGCCAATTCACCTTTCAACTCAAATATCCTGTCAAGAACTCCTCCTCTGGTAAGCCATTGGATGTCTTTATGTAGCAGGAGATTTATGTGCAGTTTGTCCACGTTTTAGCTTAGTTTTTTTTTAAGCATTCTTGCATATATGGGTCTTTAAGGTTAACCATTTTTTTGCAGCATTATTCAGAACTGTCTTTATTTCATTTCCAAGTTTTTGATATCAGCATCTCTTTGAAGAAAACTGTGTTATATAATGTCAACATCAGGATTTCTTTTTTTAAAATGAGGCAAAACTTATGGGGCCAACCATTGATGGGGCACCAAGATGACAGACCTTTGATTTTCAGATATGAAGACAAAATATTAAATACATATTGGCCTTTTTTCGGGAAGTTCCTCACAGCAAAAAGGTTTTTTTGAATTTCATCATCATTTACAAATTTTACAAATGCTACAGCATGACAAATATTTGTGAAATCTGTTGACTCATCAACCCAAATAGTGAAGTTGCTGCCTTTCAGTTAATTACACAAAATCTTTTTAGCATCATGTGACATACAACAGTAATTCAGTATTAAAACTGAGAATAAAGTCTTTTCAATTTCTTGTACTGCATCTTGCCCAGCATTTTAAGGTTAGCATTATTATTTTCTCACCACCTATGTGAATTTTTCTTTTCTGGATTAAGTTCTCTTACTAAATAATTTGCTTCCTAAATTTTTCACCAAAGATGATCTTTGAACAAAAGTTTTACTCTGTTTTGATATTCTAAACCTCTAACTCAGAAGATTGAAATTCTTCATCACTAACCTTATCAGAGATGTCTGCAGCTCAATGCCTAGAATGGTCCTTTTCTATCTCATACCTTGCCTTCAAAACTTGCAGCCCTGAACTGTCGGATTTGTTTGTAACACACACGTTAGTAAAATACAAAACAGACATAATAACCAAACAAGAAAATCACAAAAAGTACAAAAGCTTCATAAAACAATTCACTTCTAACCTACACAATTCATATTTTTGCAATGTTTACAATAAAGTGGCAAGGGACAGCTGAATTGTGGCATGTAAAAATTCCTTCTTTAGAACAAGAACTTACCTTCTGATTTTCTACTGCACAGAGCTCTTTCACTCCCAGGGAATAAGGGGAGGCTGGGGAAGGTGATTATGGGGGAGCCCAGTGTCAGCCTCCTCCCACCCTCCCCTCAGTGCAAGAGCTTGTGGGTCTATGCACACTTTCACACAGGGCTGAAAGATCTCTAACAAAATTGTTAACAGGGCTGTGCAATCGTTGTTCACCACTGCAAGAACAGCATTATGCAGCACACAAAGTATTTGCAGTCACAATTTTACACGGAACCCCAGCAACATCTCTCAGAGCCCCAGACAAGAAACCTACCTCCAACACCAAATGAGAGGTCACCTTCGTTTGACTTGGATCCTTCTGTGACTTGACTTGCAAGGTCAGGTTCAGCTCCTCTCTCATTCACCTTCTGCCATCTCAGACATCTGTTTTGTCTGCCCCAGCTCCTCACTATTCTGTGGTACCACTTGCTGGTTTTTTCCTTCTGCTGGGTCATTTTGATTTAATTTGTCAGCAGATTCCAGTTTAGCTTCTTTCCCATTTCCCTGCTTTGGGTTAAGCCGTGACAGGTCTTCCGCACTCTTCCCAACCTCCTGAAGACTATATTTTCTGAACAACATGTAATCTTTCACAACACTCAGGCAACAGCCAGCTTTGTTGATTTCTGCTACCACCGTGTGCTGTGGATTAGTGAGATCCACTTTATTTTCTGAATTGAAGCTGCCCACTGATCCTGCTGATTCTTTGATAACTTCTTCCCTGTTCATGTGACCGTTATTTGGAGATTTATATACAGTCTGAAATGTTCCTTTGTTTGGGGCTTTAAACCAGGGTCCAAATGTTTCTGCATATTTTTTCATATCTTTTAAGAAAGCTCTGCATGTGTCTGAAATGAGTAACTGGTAGATAACTTGTGTCGTCTTCTTGGTTTTGCACATATCCTGGAGAATATGATGCACTAATTTCTCAGGTTCTATCCCAAGTGTCCTGACTTGCTTCCCTCTCTATTGACCGGAATCATCTTAGTCTCTCCTCTGTCGATGCCTTCATGTCATGGATTTTTTTCTCCAAAACAGCCTCCACATCATTGTTTTCTCTCTCACTTCCACGGGGCTGCTGATTCTTGTCTGTATGAGTCCATTTCTGTTGCTTATAACAAAATATCTGGAACTAGGTATAAAGAAAATGAAATTTATTGCTTACAGTTTCTGAGGCTGGGAGGTCCAAAGTCCAGGGAACACATCTGGTGAAAACCTTGGTGATAACAGTACCGCAGGGGTCTCACATGGCAGAAGATGGCAGAGCAGAGAGTGCCTCATACACTGTCCTTTTAAAGCCCTCAGCACCATGCCCCTGACCACCATTTTTCATCCATTCACTGGCCATGGTCCTCAGAATCTAATCACCTCTTCTAGGCCCCATCTTCCAATTACCATAACAGGATTTCCCACCCTCTTAACACTGTCACAGTGGGGACTAAATTTGGGAGGACATTCAACCTAACGCATTAGCTGTAAACTTCTGTCACTGTGTTTACTGAGAGCCTGTAGGCCTCCTGCACCCGCGTTCATGGTGCAGGCGACGAGGATACCCTGGAGCCTGCTCCAGCTGCCTGGGGGGACCACCATGGTGCCTGCAAGCTGAGACCAACAAGAAACATGTTTCTCCGCAATGGCTCTATACATGTTCTAAAAATATTTAGCTTTTGAAAAGCATTCTGTTCCACTTCTAGGCAGTTCTCAGCTTATACACTTACTTGATCTAGGTGTGAGAAGCCTCTTGCAGCTACTGGGATCATGCCTTTTTCCTTTTGTATTTCCCCAACTGCAGACTGTATGATAGTTTGTCTTTTGCTACCCTGGATCACTTCTGTTCTTCATGTTGTTTAATTATTTTGGGTATTGTATTAATTTCCTATTGCAGCGATAGCAGATTACCGAAAACTTAGTGGCTTAAAAAAAAAAAACACCTCACGAATTTATCTGCCCACAGTTCTGAAGGTCAGAAGTTCGAAATGGGTTTCACTGGGCCAAAATCAAGGTGTTGGCAGGATCGCACTCCCTCTGGAGGCTCTAGGGAGATGCCGTTACTCTACCTTCGGCTCATGGCCAGTTCCTCCATCTTCAAAGCCAGCAGCATAGCACCTTCAAATTTCCCTCTTTATCTAGCCTCTGCTTCTGTCCTTATATCCTCTCGCTCTTAAAGGACCCTTGTGATTATCTTGGGGCCACCGGAATAATCCAGGATAATCTCCCCATCTCTAGATTCTCAATTTAATCATATCCCTAAAGTCCCTTTGGCCATATAAGGAAACGTATTCATACTTTCTAGGAATCAGGACATTGACATGTCTGTCATGTTTGGGGAGCCTACCACAGGTATGATCGTAGTTTCATAGCTATATTTTAAAAATATTCCTTGACTCTTAGAGACATACTGAAATATTTACAGATGGAATGATGTACTGTTTAAGGTTTGCCTCAAAATAATCCATCCAAGTTTGGGGGCACTGGATGGGTGGAGATGGCACAAGACTGGCCATGGGTTAGTCATTCTTGAAGTTGGGTAATGGTTACTTGGTGATTATTCTGCTAGTCTCTTTACTTTTGTGTATATTTGTAAATTTTTATAATAAAAAATTAAAAATTTTTTTTCATTATGGTTGTCATGAAAGTTGTCAGAATAAAAATAGAGTCACTTGTTAAAAAAACCTCAACTGACAAATAGAGCCAGGGAAGGCCACGCAGGCAGTGTTCTAACGCAGATATGCCTGATAACAAGAACTATCACAAAGGAATCTGCAAAAGCACGACCTTGCACGGAGGCTATCGCGACCATAACAAAAAGTACTTCTGTGAGGAAATCTGCCCGCCCAAACTTAAACTGGTGTCACCCTTGTTAGTAATCCTTGTAGCCAAGGATAATTATTCCAAAATCATCACATAATCCTCCGTCACTTTTTTTTAAAACCTTTGTTTTAGTCTCTGAATATGCACATAGTTTACTTATTATGGCGTGTGTATTCCCATTGCAGTGCCCTGTTCCTAAATAAATATCATTTTCTTTTAGAGAAACACTCTGTTATTTAGGTTGACAATGCGAATTTTTCAGTATCCCCTAGTAACTATTTTAATTTTTTTCTCTATATTTTAAGGTTTTGTTCTTAGGCCTATACAAGTTTAAATTATTGGATATTCTTGGTAGAGTGATCCTTTTATCATTAAGTAATAGCTTTTAACTATCAATTTTATATTTTTTTTATACTCCTGTCTGGTGTTAGTATTGCTATATCAGCTTTCTTTTGGTTAGTGTTTTCCTAATATTTTATTTTCTGTCCTTTTATTTTCACCTTCTCTGTGTCATTGTTGCTCTCTTATAAATAGCATATAGGTGGAATTTTTAAAAATCTGAGAATCCTTGTATTTGACTATGTGAGTAAAATCTATATATATTTATTGTAATTGTTGATATATTTGGACTTATTTCTAGCATACTATTTGTGCTCTCTACTATTATTTCCTGTAGCTCTTTTTTTTTTTTTTCTTTTTCCTGCTGTCTAGGAAATTTGGTTAAAATTTTATTCACTTTTCTTCTTCTACCTCTACTAAATTAAGAATTATTTTTTGTTTTTCTTCTTTTAGTGATTGCTTAAATATTTTAAACAAGGTAGCTGTTCTACAACTTGCATTCTGGGAAGTGAGTGAATATGCACGCATCCTTTCAGAAATGCTGATGTTTATAACATGGCCAGAGCTGAAGGATTAAGCTGCTCTCACTAGGGTCAGGGCAAGTGCCCCCCTCTGGGCACCCCTTGTGCATACAATGTATCGCTAATTGGATGCATTTAACTGCTTACTTGCCTGGCTCCTGAGAGACTGGGATTATACTAAGGGCAGCAATTGTGTCTCAATCATGGTTGAATCTCATCCTTCCTCCTCCCAGCCCCGTTTGCATAGATGAGCTCCTAGCATGCAGTAGGCTGTCAACATACGCTTATGTTTGTGGATTGTGTGTGGAGTGAATGCAGATCAGGCGGTCAGGATATATAAACTGCCACGAGTGAATCATCAGATTCAACAAATGGGAGAATTCATATCCAGGAATTTTAGGTCAAAAAAAGAAATCTATGGATAGTAAAGAAATGATATCAGTTTATTATAGAAAATTTAGAAAATACTTGTAAATGAAAAAAGGAACATTAAAATCAGTCCACCATGAGCTAACACTGTCCATATTTTTGTATATACCTTTAACATCTCTTTTTTTCTCTTCTCATCTTTGTGTATGCATGTAGGTTTTTAATGCCAATTCCATTTTTCCCCTCACTCTAGTGGGCATCCCTATTGTTATATTTCTTATGTAACTCATGTAATCTCATAACTTCTTTCTCAGAATAAATTCTTAAAAGACTTGCTGTGCAAAAGTGTTTGCATCCTTCTAAGGCTTTTGATAAAAGCCATGCAGTTGCCTTTGAGAAAGTTTGTACCAATTTGCTCTGCAGGGATTCTCAAGGTCATGAATGCTGAAGAATTGGAGGCAACCATTCCCACCAATAATTTAGTCACATAAGAAGTGTTAGGGGAGGGGTGGAGTAGGTAAAACTTTTGTTTTTCTTCCTACTTCCTCTGTGCTGAACACTCAGGTGGAGGGTAGAGAGGAAATGGTTTGGAGAAATACCAAACAAACAGAGAGATGATCTTGGTGATTTTAGTCTAATTGGCATACTGAAATATACAAAAAACAAAGAAAGAGCATGCCTTACAGCTGACTAAGCAAACACACACCTGGGAGGCTGGCTTCTTCCCTCTCAAGTGCCAAAGTGTAGCAAGTCTCAAACTCCTGTCTACCAACCTTTTCATTTACATCAGAGCAACATGGGGGCAGGTCAGGTGAAAGGGGTTGGGGTGGAGGGACTGTGGGGAGGGTTTCTACATTGATGGGGGTGGGTAGCATATGACAGGTGCTGGGATGCTGCATTCCCAGCCAGGCCCAGGCTCCAGCCTGTTGTCCTTCCCAAGAAACCTTTGAAGCTGCAAGACTCTTGACTCAGTCTGAATAAACATGTTTGGGTCAACTCACAAAGTGAAACAGGAAGGGGTCCTTCCTACGGAAAACAGCAAACCCAGGTGGCAAGGGAAGCTGTGGTTTCAAATGTGAGAGACAGACACAGAGACACAGCACCCCACTGTAAGCTGCCTGGTTACTCCGGCTCCTTTCAAGCAGGGCACATCCTGAGCAACCTGGCAGCGCAGCCTTCCCCGCACACCTGGCCGCCTCTGCTGAGTTCACAGTGGGTCTTTTCCATTTAAAGGGTTGCATCCGTGGGTGGGGCGGGTTTATTGTCTGTGGACTGAAAGGTTCTTCCTGGGCAGTTTCTATGTGAAAATGAAAGTGCTTGGCTTTCATTTTCTGCAGAAGACAACCCATCCGTTCTTCATCCTTGTGATGAGCTTGCGAGGTGGGGGTGGGGGAGTTAGACAGCCATCAACATGAAACAGGCCTCTGCCTCAAGAGTCATACCTTCCCTCACTGAGGAAGTCAACGCCTTAGTGCTTCCACTGCTAAAACATACTTAGTGTTAAATGAAATTTGTGAGAGGCCCAAATGGATTGAGCTCCTGCACTGGACCCCAACAGAAGACACCAAACCAAAATGGAATCACTCATGCTAAAGTTCCACACCACCAAACCAAAACTAAGCTGTTTATCAGACCTGCTGAGAAATTGGGAGACAGAAATGATAGCCAAATCCCCAAACAGGGAAAGCGACCTGAAATAACCTGATGTTAATCAATCCACTTTTTTGTATTGTTCCGTTTCCTGATAGATGAAAAGAGGAACATTAAAATTAGTCCACCCTGAGCTAATGCTGTCGATATTTTTTTTATATATACCTTTAAAATCTCTTTTTTATCTTCTCATCTATGTATGTGCACATAGGTTTTTAGTGTTAGTTCCATTGCCCTCTCCCCACTATAGTGGGCATCCCTATTGTGATATCTCTTATGTATCTCATGTAATCTCATGATTTTTTAGAATAAATTCTTAAAAGAATGGATTGTTCTGCCATGCCCAATTGAGCACTCCTTCTAAGTCTTGATAAGAAAATCTTTATACAAATAAATTTAACAAAGTTTAACTGAGCTATAAAAAAAAAATTCATGAATCAGGCATCCCCTAGAATCAGAACAGATTCAGAGGGATTCTGCCGCTTCCACTTGTTTGGTTATGATTTACAGACAGAAAAAGAAAAGTGACATATGGAAAACAGAAGCGAGGTACAGAAGCAGCTGGATTGGCTAGTCTGGCGTTGGCCTTATTTGAACAGTTGGCTGCCTGCGAGTGGTGGAAGTATGGCTGCTGTGATTGGCTGAGACTCAGCTGTTGCTGCCAGTGCACTTGTAAGTTAGGTTTTCAATTTGTTTATGTACTGAGTTAGCTTGTGGTTTGTATGTAAGAGCTCAAGTATGTGAGTACACAGGCTTTCTCAGGTCAAATTTTAGTTTGACTAACAATTTCTCCGTTTTGATCAGCCTCTCAGTTTCGAGAGATTGACCAAAACTTTGGGCATTGACTCCATTCACTGTTACCATTGCAAATGACTTATTTGGTCTCAGTGTAGAATTCACAAGTCTTCTTTGGTCTCAGTAGCACTAGCTAAGCAATTCTTCATGTTATTGCTGATCTAGTCAAAGGGAGACCATTCAGTGTTTGATGGATGGTTGTACACAAAACATCTAAAACTTGAGAAAATACAGCACACCAGGGGACTATGATGTCTATCAAAAGGATAGTATCAAAAGACCAAAATATACTCTTAAAACAGGAGTTCTTATGAAACGAACTGAACCAAAGCAAACAAGTAAAGGTTCGGCAATATAGGCAACTCAGCAGTATTTAAGTCTGATTGGTCATAGTCCTTGTTTGGGGTATTGTAGCAACTAAGGACCATAGTTTGCTGTAAAGTGGCCTGATTTAAAGAGGCATTCATTTTTGTTGTTAGCCTACTAACATAAGTCATAGTAACCTGGAGACCTATTAGAAGAAGTATAAAAATTGGAAAACCTTGGAAAACCCAAGCTTGCCATCCACCATTTAGGAAGCCTGCAAACCACCTGTTAGTTGCTCCTGCAAACACATCACATGTTCCTTTCTCTTGAGAAATTTCCTTAAGGTATTTGGTGCCAGTGTCTAAAAAAGCAGCAGTATTGGCCACCTTTCTAATTAAGCTTTTTGAAATAACAAAATCAAGGGAGAGATAGTTACTGTATTAGTCCATTTCTGTTGTTTATAACAAAATACATGGAACAAAATACATGGGTAATTTATAAGAAAATGAAATTTGTTGTTTACATTTTCTGAAGCTAGGAAGTCCAAAATCCAGAGAACACAGCTGGTGAAGGCTTTCTTTGGTGGTGACTTCAGTGATGGCAGGGTATCACATTGTGAAATGGCAGAGCAGAGAGAGCAGAGAGAGACAGACTCTCACCTCTCTTCTTTTAAAGCCCTCAGAACCATACCCCTGACCACCATTTTTAATCCATTCACTGTGGCACGGTCCTACTGTCTAATCACCTCTTCAAGGATCCACATTTCAATTACCATAATAGAATTTCCTACCTTCTTAGCAGTCACAATGGGGGCCAAGTTGCAAATACATAAAACTTGGGGGCACATTTCAAACTTCAATAAGTTTTGGGGGGACATAATTCAATCCACTACAGGTACAATAGTCAGTTTTGATCAGTACCAAATATAAGCCTCCAACTTGAGCAAAAAGGAGATCTAAAACTGCACAGTGTTCCATTAAGTGTTTTTGTTGAATGTGTCTGTTATCATCCACCTTTCAAAGAGTGGCTTCTACCTGTCTGAAACCCTGGGAGGTCTGATTGGCTACAAAATCCAATATTTTCTCCAATTTATGGATTTGCTTTAAATTCCATACAACTGGTACCCCACTACCACCAAGCGTGAGCCCCCAGGAACTTCACTGGAATTTTCCCTATGTAGAAATTAGCTTATCTTCATCTATTTCAAGGTTGGTGCTAATTTCAGTTATTGACCATTTTGCCTCCGATTATAGGAGCTACTATGATAACCTTCAGGGGAGGCTATTCAAAAGGCAAGAGTGAGCCAAGCCAAATAGCAAGATCCAAACCAGTGAGGAGGCAGCATGGAACAAGCAGATTCTCTACAGACCCATTATAGGCCCTCAGGAGTTGAAAAGGAAGGCCACCTAGTTGTATCTGAGCAAGGGTCAGTTAAATCCATTCACCCATAAATTTGCATAGCTCCTGAACAAAGTCCAGTGGGAAATTTACTTTTTTTGTGGCCCCTTTGTAGCATGCTGTAAAGGTGTGTAACCACATTTGGAAAAAGGAGACCCTGCTGGGTTTAATCTGGTGACATTATATAAACAATTACTTGTACATACCTAGGTAATTCTCAGATCTTGAGTGTGTGATGCCTGAAAGCACAATATAATACCTTTCACAGGTATCACTCAGGTAGGTATACTATATTTGGTAATGGATTATTAATTGGAAAAGTCAGAGTATTGTTTTTAGTGAGTGCAGGAAAGCAAGTGGCAGTAATGTTAAGAATATCAAGGATAGCTTTCCACTCTTCCTTTGGAGTTTCAGAGTGACTCTCATTGGGAACACGGAGAGGCACTGGCATATTGGAATTGTTTCCCGAGTTTTGGGTATTAGCCCACAATCCCAACAAATGTTCTAGTTTTGTGCTAAAGCATAAGCTTGAAATAGAGCCATCCATTAATTATGGTTCAATGGATTTTCCTGTGGGGAGCAGAAAAAGATTAGGAGAATAGGAAATGAGAGAGAAGTAAAAAAGGATAAGGCTTTCATGATGGCAAAGAAATCCTGATCCATGGTCCTGGGAAATACATCTACATCTACGATGCCATCTGCTTTGGGGAAGAAATTCCCTTGGTCAATTTTACCTTACAATTTCCAACAAGTGTCCAATACCAAGAGTTTGGAGGGGCCCTTTTGAGTTTTGAGACATGGACCCAAGGTTTGAGGCCCTGAAGTTTCACTGAAATGTGGGTGGTGAGAAGAACTCAGTGTGGTCCCTTCCAATAAGGTTTGAGAGCAGTCTTTCTCTGATGTTTCCAGAAGACCCAGTCTTCAGGTTCTAGATCACAAAGAGTTTAATTGTCCTCAGATGGTGGATCTCAAAAAACTTCCTTTACTTGGTGAAAATGCACTTTGACATAATGCATTAAAGCCTTTCAGTGTTTAGTCATATCAGCATTTAGGAGAGCAGGAGATGCATGAGGTTCTATTATTAGGGGCATAGGTCTTCCAGTGACTATTTCATAAGGGGTCATATATTTTCCAGTGGGGCTGGATCTGTTTGCCATTAAAGCCAGTGGTGATACCTGTGGCCAAGGCAACCCAATTGACTCAGTTAACTTTGCCAATTTTAGGGTCAAGATGTTATTTGTTCTTTCAACCTTTCCAGAAAACTGAGGGTGATAAAGACAATGGTAGTACCATTGTGTCCATAATATCTTATTTAACTGCTTAATAACTTGCCAAGTAAAATAAATCCCCCCGTTGCTGGAGATTTCTCCATGGCCCATAAGGGAAACAGATTTTTAAAAATTTTTTTTACTATTGACACGGCATCAGCTTTTCCACATGGGAAAGCCTCTACCCAAGCAGAAAAGATACAAACTATTACAAGAACACACTGAAATCCATTGACGGTGGCAACTAAATGAAGTTCATTTGTAAATGTTCAGATGGCTCATCAGGTGGCGGAAATACACCACCTGAAATTTTTATTGTATTCCTAGGATTATGAGTTTGACAAAGCAAACATTGGTTATAAACCAGTTTAGCAATTTTGGAGCAGTTACTCCACCAATATTTTTTCATAATTTTGATGGTTTTGTCTGCTCCATGATGAGTTGTGGAGTACAGAGATTTTTAACAGTGGAAGCTTTTAAGACTCAGGAAGGACCAGACAACAATCTGGGACCCCTGTGAGTCCACACTTAACATTGAATTTACATCCTTTTAGGTGACAGTTTTGTTTTTCCAGATCAGGTACATTGCACTATTTATTACATAAATCATGATAATGGGGTTGATTTGGATCAATCTAATGGAATTCATTCAAGTTGTATAAAATCTAACAGTTTCAGCACTAGCTGATCTGGCATAAAACTCTGCTAGTACATTTCCTTGATATTTGGGTTCAGTTTTACAGGTATGAGCTTCAATCTCAACAATGGCCATCTATGATGGTAACAGGATAACAGAAAGGAAAGGGGTTCAACTACCTGGAGCCCATTTTTGATGGAGTCCCACTAAAAGTGAGAAACACTTGTTGTTTTCATGACAAAATCATGTACTACTCCAAAATCGTATCTGCTATCTGTACAAATATTTACTGACTTGTCCGTAGCTATGTGACAAGCTGAAGTGTAGGAAAAAAGCTCCACTGGTTCAACTGATTTAAATGGAGAGAGTGCCCTTCTCTATTAACTCATTTTGGGTGGTAACAGCACACCCTGCCTGCTAATTTCCTTCTGAGTTTTGGGCATAGGACCCACCAACAAAAAGTATTATGTAAGGATTATACAATGAAGATTCTCATAAATCAACACAAGGGGCCATCATTTCTGATACTACACTTACACAATTGTGGTCTTCAGTATCATCAGGCAGAGGAAGTAGAGTAGTGGGTTAAGTAGGTTACAGCGTTTTAGATGAAGATTAGAAGGAGACAGGAGAAGAATTTTATAAGAGATTGGTCTACTAGCTTAAAAATGCTGAGTTTGGTTGGAATTTAATAGACTTTCTACAGTATGTGGTACTTGCAAATTAAGTTCATTCCCTAAAACCAGCTCAGATGAAGCTTCTACCAACTTGATTGTGGCTGCTATTACTTTTAAACAATTAGGCTATGCTTTAGCTACTGGGACTATTTCAGGATATAATATGCAATGGGCATATGCTTTCTCCCATGTTCTTGGGTAATGCCTGATGGTTACATTTATGAACAAAAAAGATAAAAGGTTTAGTGTAATTTGGAAGTCCTAAAGCTGGGAGCTGTTGTAAGGCCAATTTCATTTGGTTGAAAGCCTGCTCGTGACTGTCTTCCCAAGGCAAAGGCTCTGGTACTGCATTTCTAGTGAACACATACAATGGTGAGGCCATTAAGGAAAAATTTGGGACCCAGGATCTACAATATCCTGGTAATCCAAGAAAATCTTTTAATTTTCTTTTGGTTGATAGCCAAGGAAAACTTTGAACAGTTTTTCTCTTAGGTGAGAGAAAAATCCCTTCAGCCGTCAAGTCATATCCCAAGTGGTGGACTTTTTTTCTTGAAAACTGAAGTTTTTCCATTGAAGCCTTTTGACCTTTATGTGCAAGTTGCTGTAAAAGGTAAATTGACTCAACTTCAGAGCACTGTTCAGTGGGAGAGTATAACAACAAGTCATCCACATGCTGAATAAGAGCAGAATTTCAAGGTAACCATAGGGTTATTAAATCCTGATGTAATGCCTGGGAAAATATGAAGAGGCTTTAGTAAACCCTGTGGCATTACAGTCCACGTGTACTGTTGATTTTTCTAAGTAAAGGCAAACAAGTATTGACTCTCTTTATGAACTGGAATGGTAAAGAAAGCTGAGCAGAGGGCTAATACCGTGAACCATTTTGAGTCAGCAGGCACATTGGATAAAAAGGTATTAGGGTTTGGGACCACAGGAAAACTTGGTATCACAATTTTATTAATTGCCCATAAATCTTGAACAAATCTCCAACCCTGTACATTTGGTCTTTTAACTGGTAGGACTGGAGTGTTATAAGGACTAGTACACAGAATTATGAGTCCTTGTTTAACTAAATCTCCTACAACTAGTGGGAGCCCTTTAATTGCTTTGGATTTTAGTGGATATTGGGGGTAATTTAGGCAAAGGTTTAGAATGATCTATTTGGGCCTTTATAGGTTCCATGATTTTAATTCTCACTGTATCAGTTGAGAAAGAGGCCAGTAAACATTTAGGTATTTTAGAAAGGCCAGGGGTATTGCAGGCCTGAGTTTCAATCTTATCAATTTCTGTCTGTAGAGAGTATAACAGTTCTGGTTTAGGACAATCAGGAAATGCTAAGATTATTTCTCCCTCTAAGGAGAATTTTATATGTCCTTTTAGCTTTGAAAGTAAGTCTTGCTTAGCAAGCTTACTGGAGCAGTATTGCATAATAAAAAGCAATGTTTTTCTGAAAATGGCCCCAAAGTCAAGTGGACAAGTTCGGATACAGGAACCTCTTGAACTAGATTTGAAACCCTCACCACAGAAATGGCCTTTTTACTCTGAAGGACTTGTTGGCTTTTTAAAATGGAGTTTATAGTCGATAAAGTGGCTTCAGTATCCACCAGTATTGTACAAGTTTCCCCATTAACTTTAACTCTTGTTTCTTCATGTTTATTTAAGGGTATTATGGGCAGCAATTTACCAGAGAATCCCTTGGAGCCATGTCAAAGTTGATTATCATCAGGACAGTTAAAATCTCTTTGATTCTCCCTCGTGGGGTAACAGTTTAGCCTAAAGGGAGGAGGCTTATTGGTGGGTTGACATAAAAGCAGATACTCTCTTTTTTAATGTTTTGGTTGTTTGCAATAAAGGAAGACCTCTCAGGGTAAAGAGTTTCTTCTTCTAGGACTTTTTGGAGGGTTATTTAATATCCTCCTCAAGTATGTCTCATCCTGCTGATGCCATCCTTTTTTGAGCTTTGCCAGGCCCCAATATCATGTGAATAAATTGGTAAAGGTCAGGGAGTCCTGGACCATAAGCTCCTATGGGGATTCTAAATTCCTCAGTAAAATTTTGAGGGTTTTCCCTTGGGTTAGAAAAGTCCTTTGTGATGAGTCTAAGCTCAGTTTTATGGGAAAGCTGGCCTGTCAGAAGGTCTTTGTAAGGTGTCTAACTTCACCTTTTTCATCATTTTTAGGGTGAAAAAGTAGTTTAGCAAAAAGGTTAGTGGACTCAGAATATTTTGGTAGAGATGGATAAAGAAAAGAAACAGGGTTAGTTCAGAGTACAGTCCTCTTTCGTCTTGTTCTTAGTTTGTTGCTTTGCTGCTTAAGCTTTTTATTTGCTTTTTAAAAAATATATATTTATTATTATTATTATTTTACATTCTAAGATGTTGTGGAGCAGTTGGGCATCTTGAGTTTAGTATATATAGTATGTCCAAAACTGAACTCCTGACCTTTCCCCCAAACTTCCTTCACCACAATCCTTTCCATCTTAGTTGGTGGCAACTGCATCCTTCCAGTGCCTAAAGTCCCCCAAGTTGGAGTCTACTAATGTCTTTCTTTTACATTCCACTTCCTATGTCCAGGATGTGACCACTGCTCACCACCTCCATAGTTACCATGCTGGTCTGAACCAACATCATCTCTCACTTGGATTATGATACTAGCCTCAGAGCAAGTCTACTTGCTTCTATCCTGGCCCTTCAAAACAGCATCCAAAGTGATCCTGATAAAATATATACGCACTTTTCTAAAAATCCTTCAAAGCCTCCCCTTGTCATTCGGAGTAAAAGCAAAAGTCCTTTTAATGGGTTATTATCTCCCTGACTTCTTTGTCTTGCTGTCTGCTCCTGGCTGCACTGGCCTCCTGGCTTCTCCTTATTTACGCTGGTCACAATCCACTGTAGGGTCATTGCACCAGCAGTTCCCCACACCTGGAATACCCTGACCCTAGGTAACCCTGTAGACAACTTCCTCACCTCCTTTAAGTCTTTACTCAAGTATCAACTTTTCAATAAGACCCATTTAACATTGCAAGCCTGTTCCCTAAATGGCGTTCCTGATCCTCTCTGATCTGCTTTTAAAGCATTTATGACCTTCTAAAACACTATATATTCTTATTCTTATACTTATTATTTTTTGTTGTCTCCTTCCATTAGAATGAAGACCATGAGGGCAGGGATTTGTATCTGTTTTGTTCGCTGATGAATTCAAAGTACCTAGCAAAATGTGTGGCCCATAAATATCTATGGAATGAATTACAAGTGAAGATTCTTCTAGATCAGGGAAACTATGCCTGTGGGCCAAATCTGGCTCGTCACCTTTTGTAAATAAAGCTTTATTAGAACATGACCATATCCCTTTGTTTACGTTTTGTCTATGGCTGATTTCCTACTACAATAGCAGAGTTGAGTCATTGTGACAGAGACCGTATGGCCTACAGAGCTGAAAATATTTACGGTCTGTCACTTTACAGAAAAAAATTGCCATCCCTGTTGTAGTGTTGTAGATTAATGCTTCTCAAGCTTTAGCTCTCATTAGAAGCATCTGGAGAACAAGTTACACCACAGATTCCTGGGCTGCACATCCCCACCCCACATCCCCATTCTGAATCAGTAGGTCTGGGCTGGGATCTGGAAATTTGCCTTTCTAACAAGTTCCCAGGTGATTCAGACACTGTTAGTATTCAGACCTCATTTTAAGTATCTCTGGTCTAGAGATACAGGCAAAGTATATTGCAGGAGTAGAGAATTTCATCCACATTTAAACTTTCCCTTTGATTCCCTCCAAGAAATAAAATAGGCCACTGTTTCTAATGGTCACGGTTGCTGGGTCTTGAAAGCCATAAATTCATGCTCTTAATGGTTGTGCTGAACAGATGTGGTATCTTGGAGCAAGCGCACCATATTCTTTCTCTCTTTCTCTGCAACTTCTTGTGTGGCCCGAGACTCCCTCCTTGTACTCAGAGCTCTTGCTGCAGACCCCAGTGCCACTATTTTCCAGTCACCTGAGTCCACTGGTCACCACCCACCACCACAACCAGACCCTTGGAACCTCCTCACCCTTCTCCACCTGCTGAACCCTGCTTATTTTCAAAGTCCTAACTCCATGCCTGTCTCTTCTGAGGAGTCTTCATTTCCCCCAGTGGCCCGGCCAGAATTCATCTCTCCTTTGTTCCTCCACAGCACTTTGGATGGTTCTTCCAGCACTAACTAATTTAATTAATTTTCCTTCTTTCAAACTACAAGTGAGAGGTCTCCCCATGAGAGCTCCTAGCGAGCAGCAGCGTGGTCTTACGCATCTTCCATCCCAGGCCAGTGTGCATGCCCCAGGTGAGGAAGAAAGGCATGTGTATCAGAGTAAAATGGGGTAATGATACTTGCTTTACATGGGTTGTCTTAAGGTGAATCCTGTTCCTAGAAGCAGACCCCGAGGGGAGGACTCACATGCACGTGATTGATCAAGGAGGCTCTTTTGCAGAAGCCAGAAGTACAGGATTCCAGACGAGGCAGTGGAAGACGCCAAGCAAAAGTGTGGTTTAAGCCCAGTCCCAGCTTCAGCCTGACCTCTCAGGGCCCTCTGCAGTGTAAATTACACCTTCCAATTGACCCATCCCCAAGACAAGGGAGTTGGGCTTTTCATCCTGTCAGTCACCAGCCACGGGCTGCCCCAGGAGTTCATCCTCCCAGGCACTCTCTCAGCTGTCTTTAGGCAAGTGGCTCCAGTAGTCCAAGGGAATCTGCCAAAGAAATGACACAGGTACAAGCAATTGGAGGCAAAAGCACACTGAAGCCAGGGGAAGGGTGCTCAGAAATGGCAAAAGGGATCTGAGGAGATGTCTGGCTAAAGTATTAGTAGGGATCTAAACAGCTCCCAGCCCAGGATAGCTGAGAGCCTGAACCACAGCTCTTGTGGTCATTCACAAAGATAATTGGAGTTGGATGGAGAACACTCATTTTTAGGAAGTCTTTACTTGGCCCCAGCCTGGCTTTCTAAACTATTTCCTAATATCTGTTAGAGGTCCTTGGTACCCTCTCAAGCCATCATGCCTACCTCTATTCTGGGTACCCAGTGCCCACATGGGGGTGGGTCGGTACCCATTTGGTAGATTTAATTGGGTATCTGCCCTGGTATGGATGCTGGCGTGCCCTAATCCCTAAGAACGAAGAGGTTTCCCATGCTTAGAAAGCATGGTTTGGGAAAATTGGACACTCTAAGCAAAGGAATGGAGTGAGGGAGAGAGATGACTGTTCTGCCCCAAACGGGCAATGGATTTGGCTTCTTCGTTTTGTCTTTTTATCTGCCGGTTGCTCATGAATATCGCAGACAAAACCATCTTCCCAAGATGGAAATTCACAGGAGTCTGAGTTCTGAACCTGGCATCCAACAATAAGAAATATGCCCACACTTGATGGGAACTGGGCAGGGTCCAGATAGGGACGCTCTTGGGGGAGGTCTTCTTCTTCCTCCCCTCCCCTCCCACTGGGGCAGCCCATATTACACTCTCTGAGGAAGCCACCTGAGACCCTGGGCAAGCCTGAGTTTCCTCAGAGCTCACATCAAGCTGCACTTGCTTCCATGGGACTCAAAAAACCAGGAGGTGGAAAACAGCCCAGCTCTCCCAAGCTGGTAATTGTTCAACCCCCAGGCTTTCCAAAGCAAGTGCCTTTCCCTCATCATAGAGCCAGACCTTTGTCCAGATGTTCCGAACCTCTTATCAGTTGGGTGAAACTTGCAGAGGAAAAATGGAGAATGAATCACTGGCCACATTGATGATGTGCTGCAGCCCCTGCTACTGCTGGGGGTGCGGGTGCCAGTGCATTGGGGTTGAAGTGTCATTATGCCTTGGTTCAAATTCTGGGCTCACTTTTTGGTAAAGATGTGATGTTTGTCAAATTGCTTCAGTTTCTGACAGCCTGGGATCCTCCAGTGAGAAGTGAGGAAACAGGGTGGAGAATTAATGATTGAGAGCTGCTGTGTCAGGTTATTCACAGGTTATTTATCCACACTTTGGGCATATGTCACCAAGAACTCATCACAGAGTTGCAGAGACTCACAATGCCTTGTGAGCATCATGAATTCATGGTTGAGAGTCTGAGAGAGGCCGGGGAGGAGATCCAATTGGGAATTGAGGACAGCGTGAGATGGAGGCAGGACGCTCCAGGCTTCACAGCCTCTGCTCCTCCCCGCAGTACGGTCAATGGACTGAGCCCTGAACCTCGGCCTCAAATGTGTTGAACAGGAGACCTGGGGGCCAGAGTCAAGCCCTTGAGGGAGATCTGGAGATCTTGGGAGAGCAGGCAGGTCCCATTAGAGGCCCCCAGAACACTGGCCTCCCCTGCAGGAGGAGCCATGCATGTCACATGAGGCTTCCAGATGGCAGGTCATCTACAGCCTGTTCCAACTGCACCTAGCCTCTGCCTGGGTTGCGCCTGTCCCAGGAATGCTCTGCTGTTGGGAGAAGGTGGTCTTTACTAGACAGCTCTGTCTGGGGAAAAATAAGCAAGAGGTTTTAAAAATAATTAATTAATTAATTAATTATTTTTATTGAATCTTAATTGATTATACATATTTTGGGGGTTTAATGTTGACATATGTTGATCAAATCAATATTACTAGTATATACATTGTTACAAATTGTACTTATTCTTTATGCCCCTTGTCCAATCTCTCCCTATCCCCCTCTCCCTCCCACCTCCGACCACTGATCACCCTAGATTTCTTCTCTGCCTCTGAAAGAGTAATGGTTACTCTGTTGATTTGTTGCCCAGATGATCTGTCCAATGCTGAGAGGTGTGTTCAGGCCCCCCAATACTATCATAGAGCAGATGCTTCTTCTGTCATTCTGGAATAGGCTTTGTGGAGAGAGACATCCTATTCTTTTCTTTGGTCCCTGATGGTGACTCTCCTTGTGTCCATGCACTCCAGTGGCTGGTGGACCACCTGTGTGGTGGCTGTGACGTCTAGCCACTTTCACGGCAGCCGAGGTTACTGTGGTGGCTGTGGTGGGCCACCCACATGGAGGTGATGTTTTTGGCATGCTCCTTGGTGCTGGCGGTGTGCCTGGTTGTTGGGGGGGTCCGGTCCCTGGCTCAGCTTGATGCCCTGGCAGGAGTTGTTAAAAAAAAAGAAAAAATTCTTTAATAAAATGTATAAAATGCATCTTTGAGAATAATTTTCTCAGCTTGAATTGGTTTCCTTTTCTGCCCCCAAAGACAATATGAAATTATCAGCACCCACATACAAACGCTCAAAACTACAGTGACATTCTCTACGTTAGATACAGTTTAAACTGTAGAAAAATCAAGACAATTCCAAGAAGTGATTGCAAAGATGATTTTTTTTCTTCTAAAAGCAGCTGACAGACAGTAAAGCAATTTCTGTGGTTCTCAAAAGTTTAAATTTGGTCTGGCAGGTTAGCTGCGTTTATTAGAATGTGGTGCTGGTAAAACCAAGGTCCAAGGTTCGATCCCTATATGGGCAGGCTGCCCCCCTCTCCCTGAGAGAGAGAGAGAGAGAGAGAGAGAGAGAGAGAGAGAGAGAGAGAGAGAGAGAAATGTTGAAATTTGTATTTCGAATTTAAAAAGATCCAAATCAAGGTCCTCTTCACCTCCACCTCCCCTTGCATAACACCTTTCTTTTAGGGCAGTTTTCTTCCTGCTCCTAAGAAAAAAAGCTGGAATTTCTAATATTCTCAATTTTCTATGTACACTTAGAATTGGGCAAACATGCTTAGATCAGCCAGAATTTTCTGCAGACATCATCAAAGCAGGCATTTGGGTGTTTGTTATGTGAAGTTCATTATGGGGTACTTTAGTTCTAAACAGGGAGATGTGACCAGAAAATGTGGTGAGTTTTCCGGTGCCACTTAATTTTTAAAGTTTATTTATCACCTAAACAAAAAAATGATATATTCCAAGACTTAGACTAGTGCCTAAAGTGCTGCAGCCAAAGATAGAGGGGAAACATGAAAATGGGCTTGGAGATGGCAGGAGAGCTTGTCATCGAGACTGGCAATTTAGCAAACTGATGCCGAGGAAGGTTGAGGTGGGTCTACTAGACCTGTGAATGTTCTGGAAGAATGGAAGAATCTCAACATGTATTTCCTACCCAAGCAAGGATTTTTGTTTAGCATGATTCTCCAAAAGTTTAAAAGGAGCAAACAGTAATTCAGAACTCATTATTTTGGCATAATTTTGTTGTACTGGGTAGCAGTTTCTACAGATTTCAAATGCAAATGCAGGCTTGTTGGATTTAACTCTAGTTACCAATAAAAGCTGTAAAAGGCATATACAATCAGCATTTAATATTTAAATTTTTCCCATTAAAAAATTAAGGTATACTTTATATATAGTAAAATTCACCCTGTTTCATGTATAGTTATGTGAGTGTAACCACCACCACAGTCAAGAAGTAAAATAATTCCAAAACCCCTTGAAATTCCCCAGTGCTGCTCCTTGGTAGGTAGGGCCAGCTTCATAATTTTTAGGGTTTCATGCAAAATGCAGAAAAGAAAAAGCAGAAAAAAAGGCCATTAAAAGTACTACAGTAAAAAGCTTTTAAAAAAATTTCTTCTGCAGTCTCTTTTGATACGTTATGGTGGTTTTTTTCATATGCTATTTAATGTTCTAAGTAAAGAAAATTAAAATTTTACATATTAGCATACATTTTATCATCTACCTTTATATTGTATAATGCCAGTTTTCAATGCAAATATAAGAGCATTCAACTTGTATGTGAAATCCTGAATCAGTTTGTATTTCATAGCCTGTACATGCTTTTTCTGAGCTGGGTGGGAAGGGGTAGAATTGTGGGTGTGGGTGTCTGCCTAAACACTCTCTAAGTAATTTAATCCATTGGGTTTTTTATCTCATTTTACTAAAGGTCAACTTGGGGAAGGAGGAGAAAGATCTGGTAAGTCAAAGGCTTCAGTACAGGAGGTTCCAGGTACCTGACATCTGCTCACCAGGCACCAGGTACCTGCTGCTCGCCTAATTCACTACCTGCTTCTTGGGGACATAGTGCATCTTCATCTTTGATTCCTGCTGACGGGCTCCCTGCACCGCCTGCAATCCTTGCACGCTGGTCTCATTCTTTTAGCCTCACTGTGTTGGCAGCTTGACTTCAACCATGCCAGCATTGTATTCTTGGGTCCTGGGTTAAACTTATTTCTTCAGAGAACAAGCCATACACAGGCAGGCTGGTAACCAGAGGAGCCTGGATCTCCTCATGCAGTGGTGTGAAGGGGCAGGTATTTTTTGCTCCTCTCCCCGGCCACTGCCCTTCTGCAGAACACCATGCACAGAGGACCAGTGTGACGCCTGGGCAAGAGCCCGGAGTGCAGAATCAGACCGTCTGGGTACCATCTTCAGCTATGTGACATCAGTAAGCTCACAAGCCTCACTTTTCCCATCTGTAAAAGGAGCAAAAATAATAGTATCTATTGGGATTTGTGTTTTAATTCTTTTGGAGAATAACATAACACAAGTGCATAGAAGGGTACAGCAGACACATTTTTCACAAACTGAACATGCCCAGGTAACCAGCATCCAGATTAAAAGCCAGGACATTCCTAAGCCTCCCCACTCCCCCCTTCCTTGCAGTGTCAGGTTTCTTTGAGGATGAATGAGCTAATATTTGTAAGATCTTTAGAACAGTGCCTGGTGTGTAGTAATTACTTTATTACCATCTGTTTTAAAGAATAAGTTAATTAGAAGGGAACTGTTGGCTTCATGCAGCTCAGCTGCTTACTTCATTTTTGTGAAAGCGTGGATATTGTGTGAGTTTAGGCTCCTCTCTGTCTTCATATGGTGCAGCTAGCTGGATGAATTAAGAGTCTTCAGAATAATGAATTATTTCCTTATCTCAGAGGACCAGGTGGTGCATTGTACAGCAAACAGCTCCCATGGAATGCCATTAATTTTGCTTAGATGAGAAAAGACACATGCAATCAGGATGCTGTCACCACTTAACAAAGGGCCAGATGCTGCCATGCCTGGCAGCCAGGGCTGCCCACGAGGAGCAGCAGAGCCTGGGCCCTGGTTAACAGGGCCAGAAATCAGGGGTCAGGGGGTGAGGTGGGAAGGGGGGTCCTGGAGGTGGCTTTCTTTATCGCCTGCACATCCCGTGAGATGCACAAGGAAAGTTCTATAGAAATGGCCAAAGTGAACTGAAGCAGGGTGGGAGAATTACTACATTCATGACTAACTTCAATGTTTTAAAACTTATGAATAGAGCAAATGGTTGTGTCATTTATGGTGACTTATTGCACTCTTCTTTAACCTCAGAATACCTCTACATTCCTTCTCTTGTCTTTGTGACAACAGGACCAAAAAAAGAAAAGAAGAAGAAGAAAAAAAAAAGACAATAAAATCAGACAACTTAGTTAAACCAAAAGAATTGAGAAGGGAAAAATGATGGTTGTATCAACATGTTTTCTGTAACACATTAAACTTTGGAAAAACAGCAAGTATTTTGTTCTACTGTCTCTTGGAGCCACCGTAGATGGAAAGACACAGGCAAGAAGCTAGAAGAGGGTGAAGGCTTTTCCTGATGGGAGTTGTTGGCACCTCCCGTTTTCCCAGAGGACACTCCACTTTCCTGTCCTGAAGGGAGAAGTCCTACGGCAGCGGCATTAAGAACAGCCAAGCAACAGTTTCAGAAGACTTGTAGCATTCTATGGATTGCAAAGAGACTCTTTAAAATCCTAGATCCTATTGATTTCTTTAAACAAGAGCAGATATAATTTTTTAAAATTACTAAATAGTTATGCTTCTGGAGTTGTAGGTCCACATTCTATCCCCTGGAAATCAAGGCAGTTTTTATTAGACTTAGAATCCACTTTTGCGCATATTTCAGAGGCCAGAGCTGCTTCCACACTGCAGAGTGCCACCATCATACCCGGGTAGGGCCTGTGTGTGTGTATCTTGGAGGAACCCAGAGTAGAAAAAGGCCCCAATGGGAAAACAACTGGGAATGTCATAGCTGTTCCAGCAATTTCTTCTATTCAGTCACAAAGAAATTGAATGCAACCCCCTTTACCTCACTTCAGGATTTTTTTTTAAAATCAAGAAGCAATGTATATATGTTGCCTATGGTGTGTGTGTGTGTGTGTGTGTTTATTAGAAGGAGCTAGAGAGAATGCGTACTAGTCCATTTCTGTTGCCTATAACAAAATACCTGAAACTGGGTGATTTATAAGAAAACAAAATTTATTGCTTACAGTTTTAGAGGTTGAGAAATCCAAAGTCCAGTGAACACAGCTGGTGAAGGTGTTGGTGGTGGCAACAGTGACCTAGGGGTCTCACATGGCAGAAATTGACAGAGCAGAGAGAGACTAACCTCTTATGTGCTCTTCTTTTAAAGCCCTCAGAACCACGTCCCAGACCACCATTATTAGTCCATTCACTATGGCATGGTCCTACAACCTAATCGCCTCTTCAATGACCTACCTTTCAATTACCATAATAGGTCTTCCCAACCTCTTTACACGTCACAGTGGAGACTAAGTTTTGGGGGGACATTCAACCCAAGGCATTCTGCCCCCGATCTCCCAAAAACTCATGTCCTTCTCACATACCAATACATTCATTTAGTCCCCAAAATCTTGTTTCAATTCAGAAGTCCAAAGTTCAAAGTCCCATCTCTGAAATCAAAACAAGTTATCTACTGCCAAGATACAATGGTGGGACAAGCATAGCATACATATTCCCATTCAAAAATGGGAAAATAGGCAAAAAGAAAGGAGTAACAGGTCCTAAGCAAGTCTGAAACCCAGCAGGGCAGGCATTAAATCTCAAAGCTGGCAAATCATGTACCTTGACTCCACGCTCAATATCCTCTGCATGCTGGTGTGAGGGTTGAGCCCCAAGGTCCTTAGGCAGCTCTGCTCCTAGGGCTTTCCTGGTCTCAGGTGATATACTTCAATTCTCCCAGGCTGGGGTTGCATACCGGCAGCTCTACAGGTCTGGGGTCTCCATGGCAGTCCTGCTCCCACAATTCCACTAGGCATGGAGCCAATGGGATTTATCTGCTGCAACTCCCACCCCACATTTCCATTCAGCATTGCTCTAGTGAAGGTTGTATATGGTGACTCTGCCCCTGTCACAGAGCTCTTCCTGGGACCCCAGGCTTTTCCATACATCCTTTGAAATCAGGGTGGAGGTTCCCCAGCCTCCACAGCTCTGGCATTCTGCCAGCCTGCAGACCTAACACTATGTGGACACTGCTAAGGCTTCTGGCTCGTATTTTCCAAAGCTGTGGGTCCAGCCATACTTGGGGCTAATTTAGCCACAGCTGGAGCAGCCAAAGCAGCCAGACTGTTGGTTTGGGGATCTTGAGGTAGCCCTTGGCAGCAAGCCCGTGGGGGGCGCCTTGGGCCTGTTGCCCAAGACCATTCTGTCCCCCTAGGCCTCTGGACCTGTAATGGGAGATGCAGCCACCAAGATCTATGAAATGCCTTCAAGGTCTTTTTCCCCTTCTCTTGATAATCCCTTTCTTTCGTACTCATCTTCTTAGTGAACAGTCCCTGGGTTACACCATTGAATTGTTCTCTTGAAAATGCTCTCTGCTTCTTTACCACATGGCCAGGCTGCAAATTTTCCAAATCTTTATGCTCTGCTTCCCTTTTAAATTCTGGGTTTATATCATGCCTTTGCCACCATAACTCAGTGTAGGCTGTTACAGGTAGCCACACAGCTTCCTTAATGCTTTGCTGCTTAGAAATTTCTTCCACCAAATACTCTGGTTCAAAATTCTTAAGTTCCAATTTCCACAAAATCCTAGGGCATGGACACAATGCAGCCAAGTTCCTTGCCATTTCATAGCAAGGTTGATCTTTGCCCCAGTTTTCAAAAAGCTCCTTCTCATTTCTATCTGAGACCTTCTCAGAATGGTCTTTACAGTCCATATTTCCATAAGCATTCTTGTCATCACCATTTAACCAGTCTCCAAGAAGTTCCACAATTCCCCCTGGTTTTCTTGTCTTCTAAAACTCCCACTAGCAACTAGGCTTTTTCTAGCCTGCTCCTTCAAATTCTTCCGGCCTTTCCCCAACATCCAGTTCCAAAGCTGCTTCCACATTTTCAGGTATTTGTTATAAGCAACACCCCAGTTCTCTGGTACCTATTTTCTGGATTAGTCCATTTCTGTGGCTTGAAAAAAAACACCTGAAACTGGGTGATTTATAAGAAAACAAAATTTATTGCTTACAGTTTCAGAGGTTAGGAAGTCCAAAGTCCAGGGAACACAGCTGGTAAAGGCCTTGGTGGTGACAGTCTCACATGGCAGAAAATGGCAGAGCAGAGAGAGAGACTACCCTCTCATGTGCTCTTCTTTTAAAGCCCTCCGGACCACACTCCTGACCACCATTATTAATCCATTCACTACAGCATGGTCCTATGATCTGATCACCTCTTCAAGGCCCCACCTCTCAATTGCCATAATAGGATTTCCCACCCTCTTTACACCATCACAGTGGGGACTAAGTTCTGGGGGAACACTCAACTGAAGGCAGAGTGCTTCATTAAGTCCCTGTGCATGTCTAAATTTTAATAACTTGGGCTTGCAGTTTCAACAGAAAGAATCCATACATAATATTAAAAAATAACTTTATGAAAATTAGGACCATCACCTTACACAGTAGCTACTGTGGGCAGAAGGAAGTTTAAGTCAGGTAGCTAGCAGAAATGAAGTCCTTATTGGCTGAATAAAGACAATTCCCAGAGTGTTTCTACTGTAGCTGCACTCTAAATTTCTACATTAGCACAAATATTAAACCACAAAGCTATTAAACTTGCAAAATTCCACAAAATATTTATGAATTTTTTGTATGAGTTGACTAATTTTTTCAGTTTTTTACTATAATGTATTCACTTTGGGTTATAGTGTTTCTTTTACCTCTTAGGCATTCGGCCCCTAAAAGGTAAGTAGGTGAAAGTATTGTTTGTGAGGATTTATAAGGATATGAGGACAATGGATGGACTCAGCTCAAATGGTGAATTGTTGAACATGGATTTCAAAGTCTGTCTACATTCATGTAATCATCCCATGTTCTCTGCTAACAGAGTGAACATGGCATTCCACTGATGAGGCACAATGAAAAACAGCTTAAACACACAAGAACTTTCTTTCAGGAAGAACTTTACAGTCATATGCAAGTCACCACCAGTGGCAGATTAAAGATGGCAGTAAATTCTTTGATACTCCTCCCATTGAGAGGTGGCTGCTAATTTCCCTCCCCTTGATTCTGAGCTGGACTTAGTGGTTTTCTTGTCAAAAAGAATGCAGTGACGTTGTTTTGGGACTCCTGAAATTAGGTAAAAGGAAAGTTTTCAGTTTCTGCTCAGGCTTCTTGGAACACTCAGTTTTACATCCAGTTGCCCATGTTGTGAGGAAGATCAAGAAGACCTGCAAAGAAGCCCATGTGGAAATTAACTAAAGCCCCAGGATGCCATCTCCGGCTGAGCTCCCAGCTGACAGCCAGCACCAGCTTTCCAGCCATGTGAGTGCGCCATCTTGAAAGTGGATACTCAGCCCCAGTTGGTTTGCTCTGGCTGATACCACATTAAACTGAGAAGAGCTGCACCCTCCAAGTCCTGTAAAAATTGCAGATTCATGAGCAAAATGTTTTCTTTTTTAAATATAGCAATAGAAAACTGGAACACCACCCAACAAGTTCTGGTCCACAATATGGGGGAATTTAATTGCCATGACTGGTCTTTGGGGGAAAGGCGGTACCTGTGATTTAGGCTTCATCTCCACGAGACTCACCAGCTTCTTGGTTCTGCTCCACAGAAAGCAGTTCCACTTTGTGAAGCAGCAGGGACGTGATGGAGGAGACTGGGTTAGGCATCGTCTCCATCTTTTGGATCAGGAAGTAGAAGTTGGGGCTGTTGTCTATGGTGGCCAAGCTCCTATAACAGTCCTGCTTCTTGGTTCACTCAAGCTTCTTGGGGAGCACATAGATGTTGAGTAGTTCCTTTCTGGGTGGAGGTGGGGGTGTTTTCTCCTCTGTAGGGGCCATTGTTGAAGGGCTCTTCCTCTGCTCTTGTCAGCTTGCCCTCTATTCTCTGTCCATGTAAACTACTCATCCAGATTCAAATGCCTGCTAGGAGCCCTTCAGAATCACACATCTGTTTCCACACTGGGTAAAGAGGCTGGTTGCCCATCATTGCTGTCTGCTTTTGTTTGCTGGAGTCCTGGAAGAAACTGAATGCACTGTCTAGAAGATGCAACTTGGAATCTCTGGCCATCACTGAATTGTTTAGGGCAGAATCTGTAGCCTGTAAGTCTACCTTTGCAAGATTGCCTTTTAGGATTTCATTATCATCACCAAATTTAGTTGTGACTTATTCTGTCCCACTTGGATCTGAGTTCTGTACTCTGCAGAATAGGTCCTTACGAAATGTGGACCGTGTGTGCAGGAAGATGCAGATTTGGGAATGGAATCCTTCTATGCAGTGCTCTGACTGGGGTGGCCCAGAGAGTTGCTGGAGGTGGCAGATGCCAGGTTCCCCCTGCTCATTTTCTGTGTGTCATTCACTGTACTTTTGCATGGTGTGATGGGACTCTGGGAGTTATTCCTGCAGAAGGTCACAGGTGCCGCTGATACAATGGGACCATGATTTCCCTGCCTCCCTCTCAGTGGAGGGGGATAAATCAATATATTTAATATTAAAACACACAGACCTTCACCCTAAAAATTCCACTCCTAGGATATTTTTACTGGTTGTCTACGGCAACATTTTTTGGTGAAAAAAATATTTGAAACATCACCAATGCACATTGATAGGTCATTGATTTAATAAATCATCGTTCATTCTTCCCAGAGAGTGTCATGTTGCCTTTAAACATATATATTAGAACTATAGCAGTTGATATAACAAATCTAAACACTTAGAAGAGTGCCTGGCAATATTATGTGTATAATAACTAATGGTTTTTGTTGTTGTAAGTGAGAAAAATAAACATGCAGGTAGATAGCTATATATGTATATACATATTTATAGACAAATCAATAATATGATTATCCTATATCTGTAAAATGAACATTAAAAAAAACCTTTACATATGTGGACACACACACGTGTATGATTAGGTGAACACAGAGAAAATTGTGGGTGGATGTCATTCCAGCTTGTGAATGATAAGATAGCTGGAAAGGTGAAAAAGAGGGAGCTGGAAGTAAGAGAGGAAAAAAGACTAAAAATAAACAAAAGTGCCCATAATGAAACATCTCTGAAACTTTGCATGTGTAGATATGCAGAAAGAGAGAGAGAAAGAGATAAGCTAGTTTCCCCTAAATAAATGATATTGAGAGTCTCACAATTTTCTTCTCCTCAATTCTTCCTTATTCTTTTCTCCGTTTTTTGAAATTTTGGAGACATTGACATGTGTTATTCATATAACTGGCAAATAAAGGCTTTTTTCAATTTTGAAAAAATAAACAATAGAGAAACTACCTCTCTAATCCTTCAATGATTAAGAAAGGACTGATGGTGGTGGTGATGGTGGTGATGATGATTAACATTTATTGCACTCTTACCAAGCATCCAACACTGTTGGACTTTTAGAAGTGGTAGCTGTCTTTACTCCTGTAAGTATTTATAAATGCTTCAGATTCTAAAGCTGAAAAAATCCTCAGCCCTCTGACTCAAAATGCTCATTTTACAGATGAGGGTCCTGAGCATGAAGAGCTGCAGAGATTTCTTTACTGATGTCTGTGTTTGGAAGAGCTGAGTCTCCTGGCTTGTGGTTAGATCCTCATTCTACCATCTGTAAATGGCAACCCTCTCTATGAGCACATTTGTAAAACCACAATTCCATTCCAGGGAAGTGGGTGTGCATTACTGTGGTCATTATTTTTATGAACCTATTACTTTCTAATACCCTACCGAAAAGAGAAAATACTGGACTCTTAAAAGAGAATCAACTGACTAGAAAAAAGTACAGGGAAGCTTTCTGGGGTGATAGTAATGTTTTAAGTCTTGATCTGAGTGATATTTATACAGGTGTTATTTACAGGTACAAAGTCCAGGCTGCATGCTTAAGATTTGAACTCTTTACCATATATAAATTATACACCAATAAAATACAGTTAACAAGAGATGTAATAGTTGGGGAGACTGTTATATACCAAAACATGTTCAAAACAAGGTCTGAGTGGAGCCCTGGAGGTAGTATGTAGTATCACTCAGGAGAGATCCAGTTGGTTGCCATGACATTGCCACCGTGTGTATGTTACCATCATGTGTATTTCATAGCCAAGCATCTCAATAATCTAAAACCATTTTGCTTTATCTTGGAACGTTGGTGGATGTGCCTTCCTTTGCCTAAGTCCTCCTACCCTGAGAGAAGTGTACATTTCAGGTTAGAAGCGCGTAAACAGGGCATTGAAATAGTGCCTAGATGCTGGGAGGAAACAAAAAACCTGAAAATACAGCCCTGCTGAATAACACACACTTGGAACAAATACAGAAGCATTTAAATCATATTGTGTGTAATTAAGAGTCTAGGCTGGGTGGGCAGGTTAATATATAACAATTTCTTCGGCTTTGGGTGTTTATGTTCTAAACAAGTGTCAAGGCATCAAAAATGCACCACGTGGGAAGCCTCCAACACTTTACAAAACTCCCTTCTTGTGGCCCCCCAGCCCCTCAGTGGCTCTTGGAGCCACTTTTCACCACAACTGAACTCGTTTTATATAAGCAGCCCCAGGGCATGACCTCTTATTTTTAAAAGCCTTGTTAGCCTCCTAACCCCGGCTTTTGGCACTTTTCAATCTGGTACTGGTACACGGTGTTATTCCTCCTGTTCACTTGGAATTAGGGTAATTTTCTCCCCATGTCATCAATCTTCAATATTTTTCATTTGGGGAAACTATTTTCACTGTCAATCTTCACTAAATGACAGTAAGATAACGAAAACAAGGTTGTGAAAAAATCTGTAGTGAGAAATCAGCCAGCCTCTTCCCACTCAACTGTAAGTTTTTTATGTGTAGATGTAGCTTTATTTTGTTCTTTTCAAACCCTATGAGAGCCGCAGAGAATAGGCTTTAGAACTCTGCCCTCCATGGTGGCTGGTGCCCTACATAATGGACGGGAGGAAGGCTTTGCAGCCATCCTCAGTTCAGGGGAAGAAAGAGCGAAAGCAATGGAACAGTATCCACAGGCTGGTCATTGAATGCAGCCTGACAAACAACTCTGGAGAGCACCCACCGTGCTTCCCTTTCTCCCCTGTTTTTGGGGTATTTTGTCTTCTACTGGTTTTAGAACCCAGTTAGTCCAGGTGGTTCACTAGGGATGCTAGTGAGATCAAAATCACTCAGTATTGGGCTGGCCCCATGGCTCACTCGGGAGAGTGTGGTGCTGGTAGTGCCAAGGCTGCGGGTTCGGATCCCATATAGGGATGGCCGGTGCGCTCACTGGCTGAGCGTGGTGCGGAGCACACCGTGCTGAGGGTTGCGATCCCCTAACCGGTCAGACAAAAAAAAAAAAAAAAAAAAAAAAATCATTCAGTATTGTCCAAGATGAACCAGTTGAGAGGCAAACTGATGTACTATCAGGAGCATGGATGCTGCGGCCAGACAGATCTGGGCTTGAAATCCAGGCCCTGCTGCTGACTATGATCTTGAATAGGTTCATTAACCTCTCTCTGCCTGTTATGAATTACAAAATATGAATAACAGTATCTAGTTCTCAGGGTTGTTGAAGGTGATCAGATGAGATGCTGTATATACATGTCTGTCATAGGTTTGTTGCTCACTAGATATGTTTTTTATTAGCTTTTCTAAAAAATAAAATTTGATCCCCAAACTGCAAATAGCATCTTACCTCTTTCCAAACAACTGTCTTAAAGGTTGAATCCCTAGCACCTAGGCAATGCTTGGCACATAGTATGATTTTAATACGTGTTTAAATAAATGAAATATGCATCCCTTTTTTTTTATTGAAACATAATTGGTTGTACATGTCTGTGGGTATAGCACTAAATATCCACAACTGTGTGCAATATGTGATGCTCAGATCAGGATAATTAGTATATTTGATATCATACAATGTAGTCATTTTTTGTGGCCCTTTGCCAATTTCCTGCTAAACTCCCTTCCCTCTACCCCTTTCTCACCTCTGATGGCCTCAGTTCTGTTCTCTCCTTTTGAAAGTTCAATGAATTATTGTAGTTGTTGTTTGTTTGTGTCTTTCTTTAATTAGCTCCACTTACGATTGAGGGCATGCAGTATTTCTCTTTCTTGCACCCCCTTTTTTAAGGGCATCTCCATTGGTGGTGAATTCTGTGTGCAGCAGAAGAGCCCCCCACCTACTTTCTCTGCTTCAAGTAGTGGTATATCTGAATAGGTGCAAAGTGAGGCTCTGGAAGGGGAGAAGAAGAGCTATGCTCTAATGAGAGGAGAAGGTGGAGACTAGGTCCACCAGGTGATCTGTCGTGATTTTTATTGTTATGGTTTCTTTCTAATTTGGTCTTGACATCTCTCTCTCAAGAGTGGCCATAGGCCAAGATAACCACTCTTGAGGAGAGCCCTGACTGGGGGGAAAGTTAGGTTCAGGTGTGTGTGGCAGGTGAGACATAATGAGGAAGTAAAAGCAAAATGCATAAAACATAGAAAATTATTACTCAAAGGCCCCAGAGAGGTTAGGGTGCCATGGGAGGCCAATGAAGTCCAGAGGCATCGGGGAGCTCAACTACCAGGTGGGGAGCAAGAGAGAGAGAAAACCTGTGGTCTATTATGCCTTTTTAAATTAAGGTCCATGGGTGTTATGGATTGGCTAGTTTAAAGAAAACATGTGCAAAGGGGGGAATTTATTTGCATGACTTTGGTGATGACTATTGGGTTTTATTGTGGCCAGCAGCTGTGGGAAGTGTTGGATTTTGGGTCAGTGAGATAACAATTGGGCTATAACTCAAACAAGCATATGGGGGTCGGAGGGCAGTTTTAACTAGGCTGAAGGTGACAGGGTACAAGTGGATTTCAAACAACTTATGTCAGGCCTAAGAATGAATGCTAAGGAAGCAACTATATTACACAAATTTATGACATAATCCCAGTCACCCCCAAATGTAGAGACCGTCTTCTCTGCTCTGGGCTTCTGGAACAAGGGCATGCCACTCCACAGGGCTGCCTGGTGTCCCCACTCTTCCCTGCCTCCGGAGATGGGATGTAGGACCTTCCTCCTCTCTGTCCAGATAGGCTGGAGGGCTCTTCCCAGACTGATGCCTGCCTTGCCCTAGCTGTCTACCATCTTGGCCCCAATTTTCACTTCTCTTTAAGACTAATCCTTAGGATCAGATGCTTTTTTAGATTGCCTCTGTCAAGAAAAGTTGGTGCTAAGAAAAAACACTGAAAATAAAATCCAAATTAAGCAGAACAGGGACAAGAGGAAAGGAAAAGTCTAGATAAAAATGGAAGAGGGGAGAGGCAGCAGTATCTCTCAGAGTTTGAGGCCATGTTTCTGGTCACTTCCCCAAAATAAGAGAAGTGGAAGAAGAGAAGGGGGACGGGGAAAATGGCATTACTAAATAATTTCAGCGTTGCTCATAGTGAAAACGAATAGACAGTACTCCAAACAACAGGAGACTAAGAATTACATAAAGGTAATAGTATAAATGTAAATAGAACAATAGCATAAACCTTACTAAAGAGCAAAATTTATACTCCTTTAAAAAGAGAGCAGATAAAATAAATCATATATTTAAAAACTATATGCAAATACACAAATATGTAAACACATTTGATAAAGCAATATGTAAGAACTGGGACCATTTCATCATATAAATAAGTGTAATCAATAAACATTTTCAGATGGGGTAACAAAGCAAATTAAGAATGTGTTGTGTACAAGACAAAGCAAAACCAAAAAGATCCAAAAGGTTAAAAATAAAAATATGGACAAAGATATATCAGGTATATGCAAATAAAAAGAAGGCAGAATTAGCAATCTCGATATTTGACAAGGCAGAACTAAGATAAAAATCATTTTTAAATTTTTTTATTTTAATTTATCAATATACAATGTAGTTGATTTTCATGTCCCTTTACCAATTCCTCCTTTCTCCCCTTTCTCTCTCCCCATCCCCCCCATCGACGTCATATCTTGTTCAATTGTTAAAAAGCATTTTTTAAAAGATAAGAAGTGACAGTTTCTAAGACTAATGGCATTACAAAGCTATAACTGTTATTAATATTTATGCACCCAATAACACTTTAACAAATGTCCTAAAGCAGAAACTAGAAGAAATATAAGAGAAAGGAAAAAAATACATTAAGAGAGGAAAACTCTAACATACCCTGCTCAATTCCAAACAGATCATACAGGGTTAAAATCACGAAGAATATTAAAGACCTATGCAACATAATAATTAAGTAAATCATATAAATATCAAACAACTCTAATAATGGAGAATATACCTTTTCCATTATATATGGGAACATTCATGAAGATTGACCACATTTCAGACCACAAAGAAAACTTTAATAAATTCTAAACAGGACTCCGATCAAAATGCTATAAACTAAGTACAAAATCAGGAAACACAAAGAATCTCCTACTTGGAAATCTAAAAATTCACTATTAAACAAACTTGAGTCAAAGAAGAAATACTAAATAAAATTGTAGAATTCCCTGAAAATAATGATAAGCAGTAAAGAGAAGAAAAAATATATCTATGTAACTACATAAATAAAAATTAAAAATAAAATGAATGAAATAAACAAGTTTAAAAATAAGGAAAAGAAAAAAAATAAGTCACAAAGAGCAGAAGGAAGAAATTAACAAAGATGGAAGTAAAAATTAGTGAGAAAAACTAGTTCTTCCAAAAATATGAATAAAACAAATCACTAACTTGATTAGTAAAAACAGGGAGCAAACACAAAATTAGAAATGTTAAGGGGAAAAACCATCAAAAGAGGAAATTTTAAAAAATCATTTTGCACAATTCTAGGAAAATACATTTGAAAATTTCTTGATGAAATGAACACATTTCCAGAAAAAAAGTTTACCAAATTGACCGGATATAAAGTCCTATCATATAATCTTCTATAATAGATACACAATTTATAAGCAGATTCCTTTTCATTGACTCATCCCAGCCTCTCAACAACTGACAAGAGGTGTTGGCAGTTTTGATTTTTCCTCCTTTATAGCTGAGGGGGAAAAGCCCAGAAAGGCCAAGTCTGGCCAGCCGGTAAGTTGCAGGCTCCAATCCAGAGCCTCTTGTCCCAAGCAGGCCCTCCATCTAGTGCATGACGATGTTAACATCAGTGGTAGTCACAAAACCACCACCTCCCCGATGAGCTGCTACTATGTGCCAGGCTGATAATGCTAGGTGCTTTATATCAGTGCTTTTCAAACTGTGATACGAACACCAACCACCTGGGAATCTTGCTAAAATGCAGATTCTGTCTGATTTAGCGTGTCTGGATGGGGCATGAGAGCCAGCATTTCTAAAAAGTAAGTCTGTGGTTCATGCCGATGTTGTAGGTCCACAGACCACTCTGAGTAGCAAGACTTTATAAGCACAGCCTCACAGTAAACCCACATGACGGGGTTTCTCAGCCCTGCCTGCACTAAGGGAGATTATAAGCCTTCTAATCCTCAGATGCAGCCCATACTAATCATGTCAGCATCCCTGAGAGGGAGACCCAGGAGGCTCTCGTGTGAAGCTACAGTTGACAACTATTGCTCTATGGGCTAGACAGTAGTATCTCCTTTTTATGGCTGAAAAACTGAAACTTGGAGAGAGTAATTACCTTGCCCAAACCTCTACATATAGTCAGTATTGTGGGCAAATTTTAAACCCAGGGATGTCTGGCTCCAGAGTCTATTCTCTTAAACACTGTTCTCCATGGCCTCCCTCGGAGACAACTCCAGTTTACAATCTGGTATTGTCGTCAACTGAGGAAAGCAACCTGGCACACATTAAGCTGTTGGAAAACAGCCCGAGCCCACAGCTGCCCCAGTATGGTTTATGGCCCCTTAACAATAGGAGCATAGAAAGCTATCCCTGGGGCTGAAAGTGACGTGACTTCTGCACCCTCTAACCCAGCACTTGCCCTGGAACTGACTGTACCTCATTGGTTCCCTCGCTTTTCTATAAATGCTGATGGGTCAGGGTATTTTCTCTCCCATTGAAGTTTTCAGTGTCAGAGAAAGCCAGGTGCATTAAATCAGTGTAGTTAGCCCTGAAATGCTGGTGATTGAGGAAGTGGATTGAGAGAGAGAGAGAGAGAGAGAGAGAGAGAGAGAGAGAGAGAGAGAGAGAGAGAGAGAGAGAGAGAGAGAGAGAGAGAGAGAGAGAGAGAGAGAGAGAGAGAGAGAGAGAGAGAGAGAGAGAGAGAGAGAGAGAGAGAGAGAGAGAGAGAGAGAGAGAGAGAGAGAGGTTCTCCAAGGCTTTATCAAGCTGGAATTGTGAAGCCCTGAGCTGGACAGCAGCCAAATGTCTGCCCCTTTCTGATGGGAAGTGAAGGATTCCCTGAGGGATGGACTTGCTGGCAATGGCTAGGCTTATTCTCCCATCTGAGAATTCACTAATTAGGGCTTAGCTTTGAAGGCGGATAACAAGCTAATCAAAAGGGGAAGCAAAACCCCACAAATCATGCTGCATAATGAGTAACACTGGAGTGAGCAGGTGAGCAGACACCTGTCAGAGCAGGTGCAGAGATGGGGGTGGTGGTCTTCTAAGCTATGCTACCGGCTGACCACTGGTTTTAAGCCAAAGAGCCAATAAAGAAATCCCAGGAGAAGTGTATAATTTAAGATCAGTAAGGACACAAACTTCCTACACCAGCCTGCTCCCTTAATCTTCTTTGCCCCCATCACCATCTAATTATTCCAGAACCTGAGACCACTAAGTTTCTGCCCACCAGGAATGTCACCTGGTCCCACAGCCAGCCTACTGGCTGCACAAGGCAGGGAGAAGAAGAGGCTGTACAAGAGAACTCCTGCTGGCCCACATGCCATCTCACATAGAACACAAATAAAAATACATTTTTTATACTCAAGGATCAAACTTTTGCTTTATGCTTTAAAATAGGCATGTGGGGTATTATAAAACTAAATTTGGCTGCACATTTGGAACCTCTTGGAAGACTACAAACATTGAGGGAAAAACACAATGAATGTAACAGATAGTCACATTTGTCAGGATATTTTTTTCCCCTCAATGCGAAGTCCTTGCTGTTTTCTGACATCTAAGTACTGGCTTAAAAGTTTTCCAAAGCTCAATACATCTCCAGAGTTTTGCTTCTGTTCAAAAATAAAAGAGGCCTGAAGCCTCACCCCAAATGTTACCTTTGTGGGTCTTTTCTGGTTGTGACTCTCCTGTAAGTAACACAATTTGCCTTAAATTTGAATATCGATATGCCACCAGATCGATCACTCACATGGCCTCTCTCTCCACAGGTATCCAACAGGGATAAACATTCTTTCTTGCACCAATTCATCTCTCTTCCATTCTTCTCTCTTTTTTAATCCTTCTCAAAGGATTTTTTAATCCTTCTCTCCCTTCCGGCATGAAGAACCATTAAGTTCCCATCCCCCACCCCAGGCCTTATCAATTTTACAGCTTCTGGTGGCCTCTGGTGTGAATTGGAGGAGCCTGATCTCTGCCAGGTAAATGAACTCAAAGTCCCTAGGTGGGAAGGAAAGATTAGGGAGTATGTGACACCTGCACTCCAGGTAGAAACCCTTTCTCCTTACCCCTTTCCCAAGAACCGAAATGCAGATATAGCTCACATTGCTAGAGGTAGTTTCTTGTTGGAAACCCTCAGCAGATCTAAGTGATAGATTTATCTACTCACCTCCCCAACTACACTACAAAGTCCTCTCTCAATAGCTTGATAAGGAAAAGCCCTATGCCAAACCACTCCTTCCTAATGTACAGATATTTTTCCCCGGCTGAGGAGAGAGAGTGGAGAATAAGATGGACAAAAAGGTCTCACCATATATGGAATATCTTTTCATTTTATGCAGCCATTGCATTGCTTGCATCTCTAAACCAGTGGCTCCCACTCTCACTACACAACTGGAACCACCTGGGGAGCTTGTAGGAATCCCAGAACTTGGGATGTACACCAGACCTTTTGCAATGTTTGTGATGGCACTCAGGTATCAGCAGGTTTTTGGTGTAAGTAGTTTCAAAATTTGGTTGCACATTTAGAATCTCTTGGGAGGATTTAAAAATACAAATACCTGCTCCCACCCCAAGAGATTCTGATTAATGAATGGGTCTGAGGTGCAGCCTGGGCACTGGGGATCTAAAAACCTCCACAAATGAATTTAATGCACAGCCAAGGTTGAAAACCAGTGCTCTAACCATTTCCTTCTTCCAAAATTTCCAGCATGGGGGCCAAATAAGAGAAAACTTTTTCCAGGTTAAAGGGAAAATACCAGTGATCTACTGATTGATCTATTCACATCATTTTTTCACAATTATTTACTGCACTAAATCTATAGGCAATATAAGGCTTTTAGGCAAAAAGCCTGCAGGCTATGAATTTATTCTACCAGCTCCCCTGTTTTTGGAGCTGCATCCCCCTGGTCAGGGCCATAATAAAACCATAAGCAACAAGAACAGTGAAGGTATCTGAGCCACTTTAACAAGACTTTCATTTTTACTTGAGTTCTAATAACTAGGTTGCTAGAGGAACTCTCATAATGCAACATGTCTGGACTTCCACAAAATAACCCTGCAACTCCCAGAAACACTTAAGAAAAAAATCCATCTTGTATAGGGGATCACACGGGTTGTTGATGGGATAGCAGCCCAAAGACAAGGAATTAGAGGTCCTGCAAGCTCAGTGCATTGACTCACTTTACTGTCTCCACATCAGGGAAAGATGAAAATATGTTAAAAATCATAGTCACTATTAAAAAATTGTCTTAGAATTATTAGGTAACTTATTGGAAGTAGAGAGTGAAACTAGTGATCCCTTCTAATCCTAGGGTTCTCTGTTTCTACATAATAGTTTGTTATAATCATATCCACAGTGAGAGAAAATGTTTAAGGAAAATGTTAGACCCAGGAAGGTTACAGATTCCATCTAGTGAGACACTTACGTACACAATACAATATATTCAAGGATGAGGATGTATGTAGAAAAATATACTGAAAATGGTGGTGTGGCTTTATCTCATCTCTGACTACATGTGGTAAAGGCAGAGTCAATAAGAAAGGATCTTTTACATATGGGTCCAAGAAGAAATCAAGCAGGAAATCAAAAAATTTATTGAAACTAATGAAAACAATGATACATCATACCAAAACCTGTGGGATACTGCAAAAGAAGTATTAAGGGGGAAATTTATTGCATTAAATGCTCACTTCAGAAGAATAGAAAGATGGCAAGTGAACAACCTAACACTTCACCTTAAAGAACTAGAAAAACAAGAACAATCCAAACCTAAAGTTAGCAGACGGAAAGAAATCATTAAGATCAGAGCAGAACTGAATGAAATTGAAAACCAAAAAACAATTCAAAAGATCAACGAATCAAAAAGTTGGTTTTTTGAAAAGATAAATAAAATTGACAAACCATTAGCATGGCTAACAAAAAAAAGAAGAGAGAAGACTCAAATAACCAAAATTAGAAATGAAAAAGGCGATATTACAACTGATTCATCTGAAATACAAGGAATCATTCGAGACTACTATAAACAACTATACGCCAACAAATTTGAAAATCTGAAGGAAATGCATAAATTTCTGGACACACACAAGCTCCCAAAACTGAACCGTGAAGACATAGAAAGTTTGAACAGACCAATAACAATAAAGGAGATTGAAGCTGTTATCAGAAGGCTCCCAACAAAGAAAAGCCCAGGACCAGATGGATTCACAGCAGAATTTTACGAAACATTCAAAGAGGAATTGACACCGATTCTTTACAAACTATTCCAAAAGATTGAAACAGACGCAAATCTCCCAAACTCATTCTATGAAGCAAACATCATCCTGATACCAAAACCAGGTAAAGATATAACCAAAAAAGAAAACTACAGGCCGATATCCTTGATGAATATAGATGCAAAAATCCTCACTAAAATACTAGCAAACAGAATACAGCAACACATACGTAAAATTATTAATCACGATCAAGTGGGATTCATCCCAGGGATGCAAGGTTGGTTCAACATACGCAAATCAATAAATGTGATACACCATATTAATAAACTCAAACACAAGGACCATATGATCATATCTATAGATGCTGAAAAAGCATTTGATAAAGTTCAGCACTCATTCATGACAAAGACCCTCTATAAGTTAGGTATAGAGGGAAAGTATCTCAACATAATTAAAGCCATATATGCCAAACCCACTGCCAATATCATCCTGAATGGGGAAAAGCTGAAAGCTTTTCCTTTAAGAACAGGCACTAGACAAGGATGCCCACTCTCACCACTCCTATTCAACATAGTGTTAGAAGTACTAGCCAGAGCAATCAGAGAAGAGAAGGAAATAAAGGGCATCCAGATTGGAAAAGATGAAGTCAAACTGTCCCTGTTTGCAGATGACATGATCCTATATATCGAACAGCCTAAAACCTCTACAAAAAAACTGTTGGAATTGATAAATGATTTCAGCACAGTAGCAGGATACAAAATCAACACACAAAAATCAGTAGCATTTCTTTTCTCCAATAGTGAACATGCAGAACGAGAAATCAAGAAAGCCTGCCCATTTACAATAGCCACCAAAAAAATAAAATACTTAGGAATTGAGTTAACCAAGGAGGTGAAAAATCTCTATAATGAGAACTACAAACCACTGCTGAGAGAAATTAGAGAGGATACAAGAAGATGGAAAGATATCCCATGCTCTTGGATTGGAAGAATCAACATAGTGAAAATGTCCATACTACCCAAAGTGATATACAAATTCAATGCAATCCCCATCAAAATTCCAAAGACATTTTTCTCAGAAATGGAAAAAACTATTCAGACATTTATATGGAACAATAAAAGACCACGAATAGCCAAAGCAATGCTCAGCAAAAAAAATAAAGCTGGAGGCATAACACTACCTGACTTTAAGCTATACTACAAAGCTATAATAACCAAAACAGTATGGTACTGGCATAAAAACAGACACACTGACCAATGGAATAGAATAGAGAATCCAGAAATCAACCCTCACACTTACTGCCATCTGATCTTTGACAAAGGCACCAAGCCTATTCACTGGGGAAGGGACTGCCTCTTCAGCAAGTGGTGCTGGGATAACTGGATATCGTTATGCAGGAGAATGAAACTAGATCCATACCTCTCACCATATACTAAAATCAACTCAAAATGGATTAAGGATTTAAATATACACCCTGAGACAATAAAACTTCTTAAAGAAAACATAGGGGAAACACTTCAGGAAATAGGACTGGGCACAGACTTCATGAATACGACCCCAAAAGCACGGGCAACCAAAGGAAAAATAAACAAATGGGATTATATCAAACTAAAAAGCTTCTGCACAGCAAAAGAAACAATTAAAAGAGTTAAAAGACAACCAACAGAGTGGGAGAAAATATTTGCAAAATATACATCTGACAAAGGATTAATATCCAGAATATATAAGGAACTCAAACAACTTTACAAGAAGAAAACAAGCAACCCAATTAAAAAATGGGCAAAAGAGCTAAGTAGGCATTTCTCTAAGGAAGATATCCAAATGGCCAACAGACATATGAAAAAATGCTCAACATCACTCAGCATCCGGGAAATGCAAATCAAAACCACACTGAGATACCATCTAACCCCAGTTAGGATGGCTAAAATCCAAAAGACTATGAACGATAAATGCTGGCGAGGCTGCGGAGAAAAAGGAACTCTCATACATTGTTGGTGGGACTGCAAAATGGTGCAGCCTCTATGGAAAATGGTATGGAGGTTCCTTAAACAATTGCAAATAGATCTACCATACGACCCAGCCATCCCACTGTTGGGAATATACCCAGAGGAATGGAAATCATCAAGTCAAAGGTATACCTGTTCCCCAATGTTCATCGCAGCACTCTTTACAATAGCCAAGAGTTGGAACCAGCCCAAATGCCCATCATCAGATGAGTGGATACGGAAAATGTGGTACATCTACACAATGGAATACTACTCAGCTATAAAAACGAATGAAATACTGCCATTTGCAACAACATGGATGGACCTCGAGAGAATTATATTAAGTGAAACAAGTCAGGCACAGAAAGAGAAATACCACATGTTCTCACTTATTGGTGGGAGCTAAAAATTAATATATAAATTCACACACACACATACACACATACACACACAAACCGGGGGGGGGGGGAGAAGAAGATATAACAACCACAATTATTTGAAGTTGATACAACAAACAAACAGAAAGGACATGGTTGGGGGGGAGGGGGGGAGGGAGAAGGGAGGGAGGTTTTGGTGATGGGGAGCATTAATCAGCTACAATGTATATCGACAAAATAAAATTAAAAAAAAAAAAAATAAATAAATATTGGTCGGGGGGGGGGAGTAATGTACTACAGGACAACTTGGATGAATCTCACAGACATAATAAACGAAAGAAGCCAAAAAAAAAAAAAAAAAAAAAAAAAAAAATTGTCAACAACAACAAAAAAAATAAATTCACACACACACACACACACACACACACACACACACAAACTGGGGGGGGGAAGAAGATATAACAACCACAATTATTTGAAGTTGATACGACAAGCAAACAGAAAGGACATTGTTGGGGGGAGGGGGGAGGGAGAAGGGAGGTAGGTTTTGGTGATGGGGAGCAATAATCAGCCACAATGTATATCGAGAAAATAAAATTATAAAAAAAAAATAAATAAATTAAAAAAAAAAAAAAGTCACCAAACCCAAGGTCACCTAGATTTTCTCTTGTGTTATCTTGTAGAAGTTTTATAGCTTTGTGTTTTGTATTTAGGTCTATGATCTATTTAAAATTAATTTTTGTGAAAGTTGTAAGGTGTGTGTTTAGATCCTTTTTGTTTTTTTGTTTGTTTTTGTTTTTTGCATGCAGATGTCCAGTTATTCTGGAACTATTTGTTGGAAGACTGTTCTTTTCCAATTGAATTGACTTTACTCTTTTATTAAAGATAAGTTGACTATTAAAAAAAAAAAAGAAAGGATCTTTTAAATTCGAAGTGGTGGATTAAATCTCAGATTGCTGATTCCTAAATTCTGTTGTTTGCTATTTATTTACTACTGAAACAAAATATTGGTTCTGTAGTAAACAAGTATAAGGCATGATTTCAGCCTTAATACTTCCTTGGCTAAGAGTTGTTTCAAGAAACCATGCAGCTAACAGGTTTGAATCACATTATGATTGAAAGGATTTGGTAGTAGAGCTACCAAAATTTGTGCCGAAATGGATGACACGGCTTCCTTCCCTTCACTATTCTTGACTACTCTTGAGTGAATGTGCTAATTAAGTGACTAAAAAGCAGGCAGTGGGAATAGGACTCAGTTACACATGGAGAATCCTGAGGGATCAATTACATCTGCTGCATAATTGCCGGTTGACTGTAGACCTAAAAGGGGAGAATCCCATATGCCCAGCCTTCTTGAAACATGACATCAGTTCAGTTTGGGGACCAATCTGTTTAGATATCTACATGGTGGGTCAAGCAAATTATAGTGTAGGGTATGAGACTTCCCCTGGGGAGGTCTCTCCACACTGGCTTATTGCAAAGAGCAGAACAGGAAAGAGGTGGCCGTCGGCTTGTGTGACCACCCCACATCCCAGCACTAACACGTGTTAGCCTTTGCAAGAATCAACCACTATATGGATCAGCAGTTAGGACAGAGGTGACTAAAGTCTAAACTGAACTCTATGAAACCAGGACTGAGGCTCCCTCAATCATAGCTGAATCTCAGTATCTAAATGTATGACTTACTAGTATTCAGTAAACACTATTTCTCTCTTTTGGTCCTCCATCACTCTCTAGGCAGGCTCGGGGTTGCTTGTGAAGTTTAGAGCCAATCGTACATCGGTGGGGAAAAAGAGACCCAGATGATGGTATTGACTTTATCCCTAAATAACCACATGAACTTAGTCAAGCCATCTGAACGAACTCTTTGTGCTCAGCTTTCCCCTCTGGACACTTACACATAATCTCCTTTCTGTCCATCTTAAAAAAGGTATTTTAACAATTAGATGAATTAAAGAAATATGAAAACACCCAATGATATTCATTTCTGTATCCATAGTTCATAGCAGCTCCTTATAATGTTTTTAATAATGGAGAAGGTGATCTCAAAACCCTTGTTTTGGGCCTGTATAGTACTAGACTTGCTTTTTTTCTCTTCTTCTTCTTTGAGTTAGATTTAAGGTGAAATGAGCCAAAGGCCATGTACATCCTCAAATTTTGACTCTTATAGTTTCTACATCTCCTCTGTGACCTAATTATAGATGCCTACTCTCTGACACACCCCACCTCCCACCTCCAACCCAGGGGGCATCCCTACTTCCATGCCTTTGCTCAGCCCTCTTCCCCTCACCTGGAGGGCCTTTCCCTCTCTTTTCAGCACAACCAAATTTTACATGTTCTACAAGCCTCCTCTTTGAAGCCTTTCCCGACAGCGGTCTCTCCTTCCTCACAATTCCAAGGTTACTTTACAAAATCAGTTATCATTTTTGTGTGTGAATGTCTTGTTCATCCAATTAGATTGTAAACTCCATGAAGATGAAGAACACTTCCTGCCCTTCTTTGGAGCCTGCCCAGTGAGAATTACACACTCATATACGTGGAAATTGAGAAAAACCTAGTTTCCAATGAAGTTTAGTTTGCATATTTACTTGGATAATTATAGGACATTCAAGATAATTTTGCATAGATAATTTCACAGATAAAAAGGATTGATGAGCTATACATATAATCCCCCAAGTAAATCCCAGGATGGGGGAACCAGTCAATTTGAGCCAGCAAAAATAAATCAAAGAAAGTGTGTTTGAACAGTCACACTCCTTAATGTACCCCAAGGGTATGAATATAGTTCTCCAAAGAGTTGTCCAGGACCTTGACTGTCACTGCATTACTTAGTGGGAAGCCTAACTGGACCTGTCCTCAGTTGTGGTGCTGAAAGGTTAACTTTCTGGAAACACTGAATAGTCTAAACAATGAACTTTCTGGAAACACTGAATAGCCTAAACAATGAACAATAAACAAGAACAGCTACCGGGAGGGTCCTTTTTGGGGTATCCTTTGGGCCTCTCAAATTTCATAGTTCCAAACAAAATTCATTTTCTTCCAAACACCCCCCTTACAGTCCCTAAGTCCTGGCATCCCTGCTTCTTAAGTAGCTTTTAAAACCATCTTCTCTCTATTTCCATCACTACTGCAGTAATTTCCTAATTGGTTTCTCTCAAATATTTTGCAACTCAATGGCTGCCATTAACAGCTCCTATCCCTGATGTGTATGGAATTTAATTCAAGGTCATTAGAGTGGGTATTGCTACTGTTTAACTGTGGCAATTAAACCATAAATATCAACCCATAATGAATGAGAATGATGTATATGAAAAGCCCCTTAGAGATAAAAATATTTCCAGGGCCAGAAATAGCAAGAGTAATCAAAGCCTGTCTATGTGAACCAGACCAAGTCCAGGCAGAGGAAGGATCATGTCCATGGTTGAAGAAGTTCTATGAAGAAAATGCGTTGTTCACAAAGGGGCAAATCATCAGTAGATGAGAGGAGCATGGGTTTGCAGCAAAGAAGAACTGGCAATGTCCATTTGAGCACTGCTCAGGGAACCCGTCGCTCCTTGTCACAGACACAGCTCTGTAACAGGACGTGCTGGTTGTTCTCCATCGGCCCTTCCACCCTGTTCTTGCCTTGGGAGGCTGACCCAAATGGACTCCATCCGTGGGTTCACTTGCCTTCTGCCTCTGCATTGGGTTTAGTTAATGGGGAACATGGGCAGGAGATCACAGGGAGAGATGAGAGAGTGAGGTTGGATTATTGATTCTTCTGGCTCCATCCCATGCTGACTGTCCCGACGTAAGGCCACAGCTTCTGTGCTGTGGCTTCTCCTGTAGCTCTCTCCATCTGACTTCCAATGGCCACTCCTTCTATTCCTTCTGACCTGAGGGTAGTAATGGTGGTACTGCTCTGATAGGTTATCCAATTTGAGTGTATCATCTGTTTCCTGCTGGGCCCCTGATCAGGGCCTGATATAATTAAGCATTGAAATTCCAACTCCCTTGCTCCAATCTCATTCTCATCCAGCATTATTCTGTTTACAAGTTGGCTTCACATGTGAATTCATCTACAGGGAGAAAATGTCCTGGTCTTGTTACACAAGCATTCTGTTCTGCCTGACATTTATATTTCTCATTATTAATTAAGAGACTGGCATTCTGATTTTATGCCTTCTTATTAAATTGTCTTTGTTAGTGCAAGTCAGCCTGCCTGGAATTAATGAATCTGAGGTGCTGCCCAAACCTAGGGTCTAGACTGAATTCACCCAGCTGATGTTACCCTTGGAGGCCTCTAGTGGCCACCCACTCCCACCTGCCGCCTCACCTTCCAAACTACTTGTGCTTCTGGCCAAGGGCTTATATCTCAAAGTACTTGTAGTTCCTCAACCAGGTCATGCTGTCATGCCTCTGGGCTTTTATCCAAGTTGTTCCCTCTCCCTAGAATCCACTTTTTTCAAAGCATCACTATTCAGGCATCACTTCCTCTTAGAGCTTTCTTTATCTTTTCCAGAAATAATTCTGCTTAGTGTCTACTGATTTGCCCCAGAGACTCTGAGATGTCCTGGGGATGTGAGAGTGGCTCAGACAGTTCATACTTTTCAGTTTCATAGATGAGATGAAGGGATGCATAGGATGCTGTGGAGACAGGAGGGTGGGTGGGCAGGTGTCAGGGTAGAAGCCTACCCATAAGAGGTGGAACTAAGACAGCAGAATAGATTATCCGGCATCACCCTCCCTGATAAGAGATCAGCTTACAACTATTAAAACACAAAAACTTTCATCCTGTAATCACTGGAACTTGGGGGAAGAGGGTGAGAGACCTGCTGAGTCCATGAAGGTATGGAGAGCCGCAGTGAGAGGGAGGAAGAACCGCCCTGATTAGCCCCAGCTGCAGCCACTCCCTGGGCTGGCTCAATGCAGATCCTGGAGCAGTTACCCGGAGAACCCAGAAATAAAGCCAGGTATTTACAGCCAACTGATTTTCTTTTATTTTTTAAAATTGAAACATAATTGATTGTACATATTTGTGAGATACAGCTTTGAATATCAAAACTGATGTGCAATATGTGATACTCAAATCAGGATAATCAGTACATTCAACATTATACAATGCAATAATTTCTTGTGGCCCTTTACCAGTTTCTTGCTTACCCTCCCCCGCCCCTTTCCCACCTCTGGTGTGCAGCCAACTGATTTTCAACAAAGGCACCAAGAAGATTCACCAGGGAAAGGACAGTCTCTTCAATACATGGTGCTGGGAAAACTGAATATCCATATGCAGAAGAATGAAATTAGGCCCCTCTCTCTCATCATATATAAAAATGAACTCAAAATGGATTAAAGACTTAAATGTAAGACCTGAAACCATAAAATTACTAGAGAAAAACATAGGATAAACACTTTAGGACACTGAGCTGGGCAAAGATGTTATAAAGAGGACCTCAAAAGCACAAACAGCAAAAGCAAACATAAATGAATGGGATTATAGCAAACTAAGAAGCCTCTGCACAGCAAGGGAAACAATCAGCAGAGTGAAGACATAACCCAAAGTATGGGAGAAAATATCTGCAAACAATGCATACAATAAGAGATTAATATCCAGAATATAAAAGGCACTCAAACAACTCGACAGCAATAATAATAATCTGATTTTTTTAAATGGGCAAATGAGCTGAACAGATATTTATCAAAAGAAGACATACACATAGCCAACAGGTATATGACAAAGTGCTTCACATCACTAATCGTCAAGGAAGTGCAAGTCAAAACCACAATGAGATATCATCTCACTTAAAACAGCTTTTATCAAAAGGACAAAAAATAGCAAATGTTTGTGAGGATGTGGAGAAAGAGGGACTATTATACACTGTTGGTGGAAATGTTAATTAGTACAGCCATTATGGAAAACAGTATGGAGGTTCCTCAAAAACCTAAAAATAGAATGGCCATATGACCCAGCAATCCCTCTTCTGGGTATGTACCTAAAGGAAAGGAAATTAGTATATCAAAGAGAAACCTGTGGGCCAGCCCATGGCTCACTTGGGAGAGTGCGGTGCTGATAATACCAAGGCCATGGGTTCAGATCCCATATGGGGATGGCCATTTGGCTCACTGGGTGAGCATGGTGCTGACAACACCAAGTCAAGGGTTAAGATCCCCTTACCGGTCACCTTTTGGAAAAAAAAAAGAGAGAGAGACACCTGTACTATTCCCATATTTATTTGCAGCACTATTCACAGTAGCCACGATATGGAATCAGCCCAAGTGTCCATCAAAAGATAAATGGATAAAGAAAATGTGGTATATATACTCAGTAGAATACTATTCAGCCATAGAAAAGAATGATATCCTGTCATTTGCAGCAACATGGATGAGCTTGGCAGATATTATGTTAAGTGGAGTAAGTCAGGAACAGAAAGAGAAATACTGCATATTTTTTGGAAGCTAAGAAAGTCGACCACATAGAAGTAGAGAGTAGAGTGGTGGTTACCAGAGGCTGAGAAGGGTATAAGGAAGGGGGAGTAGTGAGAGGTTGGTTAACAAATGCAAAAGCACACCTAGATAGAAGGAATAATATCTAGTGATCTATACCACTGTAGGGTGTCTATAATTAACAACAATTTGTGGAATACTTTCAATTAGCTAGAAGAGAGGATTTTAATGTTCTTAACACAAAGAAACAATAAATGTTAGAGGTAATGGAAAAAAAATCAGAGGTTCCCAGGCTTTCAGGCGAGGAGGGAAGGAAGGAGGATGAATAGGTGGGGCACGGAGGATGTTTAGGGCAGCGCAACTATTCTGTATGGTACTGTAATGGTGAGTACACGACACCATGCATTTCGCAAAACCCATAGAACTGTGCAACAGAAAGAGGGAACCGTAATGCAAAATTAAGTTAATAATAATATGTCAATATTGGTTTATAATTGTAACAAATGTACAACACTGATGTAACGTGTTAATATGAGAAACTCTATGTGTGTGGGGGCTATAAAAACTCTCTGTACTTTCTGCTCAAAATCTCTGTAAACCTAAAACTGCTGTAAAAATAAAGTCTATTACAAGAAAAGAAACAACCTGGGCAGGAGGAAATGATGAGAGAATACATAGCAAGAGTGGAGAGGAGGGGACACATTTAATAAATACTCGTGAGATAAAAGCAACAGAAGGTGGTGAGTCAAAGCTTTGGGGTTGAGAGAAAGATAGAAAAATCTGTGAAGGAGGATTCCCATGTCTCAGATCTGGATGAACAGGATGCCATCTACTGAGGTGGAAGAACAAATTGGAATGGGGAAGGGAGGAGGAAGAGAAAAAATTGTGCTTGAGGCACACACAGGACATCAGGTGGAGAAACCCGGTGGATGGCTGGTTCCATGCAGCTGGGCTTCAGGCCCTGCGTCACATCTCGGCAGCGTCCATTGTCACTCAGACTCACTCTGTCCTGTTGAGTCCAATCCCTACAGCGGACTAGTCTTCCATCCCAAAGCCTTCCTCCATGTGCTCTGGAGCGCCAGCAAAGTTTCCCACGCCAACAACACCTTCTCGAAAGATGCCTCTTCCTTCTGGACTTAAATGGGCTCTCCCATCAACACCCCTTCCCCGTACAGTTCTCTCAAGAGGAGGCTGGATTTTATTTCTTTATTTTTCCCTCACACAGTGCAAGTTCCTCAGGGCCAGGAAGCAGGCTCTGGGTTCTTTTTGATTCCCGTTTTCACATTCCGACCATTTCTTCCAGAAAGCCCCTGTTCCTCTGAGGATTATTTCATTTGTCTTCATGCCCCTCTTCCTCGTTGTAATTCACCAGCATCCTTACCGCTTTCTCTCATTCACCAAAGGAGCTGGCTCCTGTTTTCATGGTCTTCTTCTCCCTTCAACACTTGCTTCATTATTGATGGTTTCCACTTCCGTATGGATGAATGGTCCACCATTCCGGATGCTCATTTCCTTAACTTAAGCATCTCTAAAGACCTCTCCATTTCAACAGGAACATCTATTCCTAGAGTCAAGCCCTACATCTTAACTTCTGAAATGACAACCTCAAGCATCCCATTCTCCAAACACCACCTCTTATCAAATACTCCACTGAAACTAACTTCTGATCTTACTGAAACTTTTCAACTTTTGGCTTTTACCCTTTATCACTATCTTGGGCTACTGCATAGCTATGAAGATCAAAGACTTTGAAACTAGGATGCCAGGTTAATTTGTGGAAAAGGCTAACAAGAAGCAGATGTATCACTTTAAAAAAAAATAAATCCAGTTTCCAGAGTTCATCTTGGTGGTTGGGAAAGGGGAGAGTGGACACTGCAGGGAGACGGACATCACCAGTGGGTGATTTCCATCATAGCCCTGGAAGGAAGGCAGGAGCAATGCTGGAATCCATCCCTCGTATAATTCTCTCACCTTTTATTGTTCGCCTGCAATGTTGTTTGGTTCAATCACTTACGACTTAATTGCACACTCTTTAATTTATCACACCCATCTTTCTGGAGCTTGGAATGTGATTGTGGAAATCCCCTTGGGAGCCTGTATTCAAAGCAACTTACTTCTTGCAAGGCCGTAGCAAGTCATTTAACTACACCCAAAAATGTAAATAATAGTCCTGACCTCACAGAATTGTTATAAGGATGAATGAGACAATAGATAAAAAAACATTTGGTAAGCTTTAACATGTTTGAGAACATGAGGTATACTATCTCCCAAATATATTTGAAAATAGGAATTGTGTGTTCCTTGTTGATTCATCAAGCATTGTGCTCAAATAATATCTGTCAATTGAATGGGCGAATTAACGAGTGAATGGATGAGTGAGCGAATCAATAAATGTCTAAATACAAGTTGAGCCTCAAGAATTTTGATACCAGTACTCCAAGGAGAATTGGCTGTCTGATCAGGTCAACACTTGTTAATATTCATTTATTCATTCATTTATTTGACGCACATATTCACTGGCTACCATGTGTCTGGTAGGATGTGTTCCTAGTTGCTATCGCATTCAAAACTCACAGTGTCTGTATGAAGAAGTTCTTTTGAACTCCTTCCTACAGATAAGGAATCTAAAGCACAGAGAAGTTAAGTAACTTGCTCAAGTTCACACATGTAGGAAATTATAGAGCTTGGGATACAGATAGTGCTTCTAGGTATACACGGGAGCCAACACCGAGGGGTGACCCCCAAGAGCATGGAAAGAAGGGAATGACAGTTCCCAGCTGATAGTTTACCTACGAAACACACACACGTGATGGCCAAGAGCAAACAGAAAGGTCAGTTATAGTCTGTCAGGCTTGATATTGGGGTTGCAGCTGTCTTAGGTCAGATTTTCCAGGAAACAGGCCCCGAGACAGGAATTTGTGTGCTGGAAGATCAACACCTATGAGGGAGTGTAGAGGCCAGGGTGGAGAAGCTGGGTAGTGATGCAGTTGTAACAAAGGCCTCAGCCGCCCTCACGGGGAGCTCTGATATGGCATGGTCCTTCACTGTGAGTTGGGATGAGGGGGCGAGCTTTTATACCTCTGCATCAACCAGCCATTGGATATTGGATGTCCCTAGGGAAGGAGTATACCCTTGGGCGAGGAAGCTTCCTGGTGAGGACTCAGCGGCTAGGGGATTGGGAGCCTCCATTCTGGTGGATCTGGGCAGTGAATCACAGCATCCATCACCACGCTGTTAATGCTTCTAAAGAGTGTGCTAGCCAGCCTGGGATAAACGGATTTGGATAGAGATGAGAGTGTAAAAAAAAGCAGAACTCCAGAGGCAAGGGTTGGTGGTATCCATGGAAGATCTGTGCAGCCCATCACCAGAATCCTCTTCTAGAAGTGGCTACAGGGGCCATCCCAGCGGTACCAGGAAACCATCCTGTTACCCACACCAAACTCCTTGCTCTTGGCCCAAGTTCCCCAGGAGGCATTTGGACTTCCCATGCAGACTGGCTATGGAGACCAAATGAACACAGTGGTATTCTACCCTGTGAGGTAAGCCTCTCTGGTATTTGTAGGCATGAGTCCCTTTCCCAAATCCCATCACCTCTAGGACCATGAGAAGATCAAATTTTTGAGTTGGCATCCTGAGAGCCACACCAAACTTTCCCTTGTGGAGAGCTGCCTGAGAGGCCAACAGACTTTTCCCGGGCCTATACCATAGACATGGTCATTCTTAGTGAACCTGGGCCCTGCAGTGGAGCCAAGTAGGCAGGTAACAGGGATAAGAGGGAATTTCTGGGAAAGAGGGGTCCAGACAGGGAAAGACATAGCCAAGCAATGACTGTGGAAATCCATATGAACTGGGATGTCCCTGAGCTGGCAGGTGTCCCACTGGTTGAGATCAGCCTGAAAGACATTGAGTTTGTCATTGTGGGACCGAGCATTAAAAATATGAAAAAGCTTGAGTTTTTAACTGGGCAGAACTAAATGAGGAAGAGTAGGTACATTTATTTTAAAGGGATTAACTGATCTCACTCTGTGTCTTAGAGACAGTCTGGTGCAAGAAACCAAAACCCTGGCAAGCTAATTTAAATAAAAGAATGTCATTGTAAGTTGTCTGGGATATCTTACAAAGCTCAGCAGCAAGAAGACACCACACCCCATGAGTACATAGAGAAGGGATATGAAACACCCCTGAAATGGCATTGGAGTGGGAAGGAGGCTCCATAAATGCACCACAGTCATTTCTCTGTAAGTGGTCTGAGCTTGGTGCTTTTTGCTAATACCTGTGGGAGCATGATGAAGCAAAAGCAGGGTTAATTTGCTGATATTCAATGGGTCTTTACTAAGCTCAGTTTTATACACATTTATGAAAGAGTTGTGAGCCTTTTTAATTTTTTTGCAGACCTCTCCAGAGCAGATTAGGATATCAAAGTATAACAGCAGGAAAAAGTTTAACTGAAAGATGAAAAACTTTCAATGCATTAGTGCTATGGCAACCAGCCAGATCACTCCAATGATGTCCCTAATTGGGTCCATAAATAATTTATAACCTACCATTTGTGTCTGGGGCAAAGGATTTCTAACAGCAAATGCTTAAGTAGCTGTTAGAGGGACCTAATGATTTCCAATTCTGATTTCATCAGATCTCCTGTAGGTTGTGATTCCACAGCCCTCTTGAAGTAATTTGGCGGGGATTACTCAAGTGTAGGGAGGAAGCGTCTTCAGCATCTAGTTGAAACAGACGGTCAGAAAAGCAATGAGCTCACCTCTGTTGGCTATTAACCTGCCACTGGCTTCCAGTTAAGGTCAAAAGCCAAAGCCATGACAACCAGAAATAAAAGTGGAAGCAAAGCTTCCTGAGGCCCTGTGATTAGCACTAGGATTTCTCTCATGTCTTCATCAGAAGCTGAAGGTAATTTTCCACTCTCTGACATTTTGCACTAATGCTTTCAGGTGCTTGTATGCTGCCTGTTGATATTCACAGCTTCTCTAGGTCTTCTTATTTCTGTTTTAGTTTTTGAGTTGAAGTATAATAATGTATGCATAGTATCATGGATGAAGAGTACACATAAGTAAAGACCCCAAAAAATGTTTTTGCAAACAAGTTCACTAATGTTGCCACCACCCAAATCAAGATATAGAACATTCCAGCTCCCCAAAAGGCTCCCCTGCTCCTTCTCAGGGTGCTTTGTCTCTCAGTGGACATCTGGAGAGTGAAATGAAGCCCTTGAAGCTTGGTTACTATAGAATTCAAGTGCTCTCTGTCCCCTGCAAGGAGACACTGAGCTAGTAAAATTCTCAGCAACTCCGAGGAGACCGTTTTAAAACTCAAATGCCCCAGAGGATGTCTGATAGTGAGATGTGTGTGAGCCCAGCCACAGGCGAAAGGTCTTGTTTGTTTGCTGCCAAAAGATGTGGAGGTTTACAAAGCCGCTTCTCCTGTGGCTCCATCCAGGGAAACCACGACTCCTCCATCCTGGAGCTCACTCAAATGTACTGTAGTCCTTGAAAGGCACTTGCATGAGCACATAGGACAAGTGGCAGCCCTGATGTCTGGCTTGGCCAAGGGACACATAAGGCCATCTGCCACTAATCACTTCCAGAGAAGGACAAGGCTTAGGCTCCCCAGAGGTCCGACCTTGTCAAGACCTGTTCCTCAAGATTTCAGTACTAAAAACAAGCATCCACCCAGAATTGTGCCTGGCAGGGGTAGAAGCCCCAGTTTTCTCTCTTATATGTGGCTTTTAACCCCCAGGGGAGGGGAGCTAATAGCTCATATTTACTGTGCATTTATGAAGTGCTGGGTACCATGACGAACACTTCGCAGCAATAATCTTATCAGTCTGCAGCCTTCATTGACCAATGCCTCCTAGAAGGGATGAAACAGAGGGGAAGACACAGCTAGTAAAAGATGGCATCAGAGTCCAAACCTTGGCAGTCCTGCTCCTGGGCCTTGGAGCGTCCCCAAACCACTCCACTGCCTCCCAGACAGAGCTCCTGGGGGGCCCCATTCACATTCAGTACCCACATACCCAGAGGGGGCCTGGCCCTCAGGTTGGGAGAGGAAGCACAATTTACCTGACTTATGATTTAATTAAATTCCTGAACCATGGCCACAAATCAACACTTTATAAATCAAACACTCATTTCCTAGAGGCATGAAGTTATAAGTTAGAGTTCTGTTTTGGGAAATCCATTTTATTTCATAAAAATATAGAAACTGATCATGAATATAAAATAAAAAATACAAAAACATATAGATATACACACAGACACAAAGATTTAAGTAGGAAAAAAGCAAATATAAAAACTAAATGTCATAAGTGTTTAATCGGGTGAGCTTTTCTGCAAGGGCTGGACTGATTAGGGCATCTTAAAACATGAGTTAAATGAGATCTAGATTGGAAATGGCTTCCACCTTTTTGAGTATGATTCCTTGGAGCAAAAATAGGCATTCTTCATTATTCTGAGAACTTTTGAACTGAGCTCAAAATCAGGGGCATCTTTCTCAAAAAATTTTATGGCATGAAGGCACCTGAATCTTTCAATAGTGTTGCTGCTGCTTTGATAATTTATTTTGCTCTGTTAGAAGTTGTATGTGATTATAAATGTGAGTTTGGTTGTTACAGTGATGGTCTTAGGATAAGAAAGAATGTAATGATGGAGGTGACCCTGTGGTGGAGGGTCAGGGATCAGCTTGACCCATCAGTTGTGTGGACACACTCGCAGATCCTCTAGAGGCAGCCCCTCTGTCCCCATGCCCTATAAGGTCTCCACCAGGCTGTTGAGGTAGTGGGTGGGGTCAGGATCTCAGGCAGTAAGGCTGAAGGTGGGATGGAAACACATACGGGGCTAGGGACAGAAAAATAAAGGGAAATTAAAGGAGTAATTTCCAGCCAATGGCTATCTCATTTTTTAATTAATTGTATGTGTCAACTTGACTGGGCCATGGGGTGCCCAGATATTTGGTCAAACATTATTCTGAGTGATTCTGTGAGGGTATTTTTGGATAAACTTAACATTCCTATTTAGACTGAATAAAGCAGATTGCCCCCCTTCATGTGGGTGGGTCCCATCTAATCAGTTGAAGACCTGAATAGAACCAAAAGGCTGAGCATCCCATGAGTAAGAGGCAACTCCTCCTGCCTGACTGCCTTTATGCTCAAACTAAAATATCAGCTCTTCCTGAGCCTGCTGGCCTTCAGACTTGAACTGCAACTACCCCATCAGCTCTCCTGGGTCTCCAGCTTGCTGAGTGCAGATCTTGGAATTTGTCAGCCTCAATAATTGCACCAGCCAATTCCTTATAATAAATCTTTGTCTATATATGTATATAACCTATGAGTTCTGTTTCTCTGGAAAAACCTGACTAATACACTGCTGAAAGCGATCAGAAATGAAAAACAAGCATCTTAGAGGACTGACAGCAGCCCTTCTCATAGGAATCACTGGGGATCTTGCTAAGTGCAGACCCTGATTCAGCATGTCTGAGGTGGGAACTGGGAATCTGCATTCCTAACCAGCTCCCAGTTGATGCCAATTGTCCTGCCCATGGAGCACACCTTGAGTAGCAAGGGCTTACAGATCAATAGTCATGGAACAGTTTGCTCTACTTTGTGCAGCCTCTGCCCTACATAATGCTTTCTTTGGGTTTCTTCCTTTGGATTTCCAGAAACATTTAAACTTGGGTCATCAGTACTTTTAGTCTTGGTAATTTTATATTTGGTCATATTAATTAGTCAATTCAATATTTTAAATCTCCTATGAATCAAAATAGAGTAAGGCTTTTTAAAAGAGCTCCACTGAAATTCTCAGGCTTCTCCTACAACATGCCCTTTCTTCAGACTTTTTTCCCCATTCCCTTATCCCCAGAGATCTCACTGATCATTTTTATTCTTTGCTCTTTATAAGATTTTTCCCTTTGCATCAATTTGCCTCTTCTCTTTTTGTTAATAAAAAAGTGATCCATACTAGTGATTCTGTGTCATTTTGAAAGTACAGGAAATTTGATATAAATGAAAGAGTTACCCAGTGTATTTCAGATAAAATTCTGGGGCTGGGAAAAGCAAGCTTATGAAATATAAATGAGGAAATATGCTTTGGACTGAACAGGGCATTGGAAAATTAATCACAAGCTGGCAGCTGGCTGAAATGGGACCCCAGAATTAACAGGCCAGACTGGAAATAACCACTGCTGTGTGATTTCTTGTCACAGAAACCCGAGGGGACGGCCACAGGCAGGCACTGATCTGTCCATCCCCCATCTGCAGGCCCACCCTGATATTTGTGGAGGTCAGGGAAAAGATACAAAAGGAGGTCCTCAAACCATTTGTCTAAATATTCAAAGTTATAAATCAATGTAACAAACTGTACATAAAATGTTCTGTCCTCTGCAATAACACATATATCTCCATAGCCACCTGGAAGACCAGGTTCAGTGTCAGAATTGTTGTATTCTTCAGATTTCTGGGCCAGAATTTGATAATACCAGACATCTTCCTGTGGCTCATGCCTGCACCCCCTGCTGGCCTACCCCCAGCTGTGTTCCACACCAACAGGGGGCTTGCTCCCATGTGTCTGGCTACCCAAGCCTGTGGTCCAACCTCCTTCCACATCCTTCCAAGCAGCAGCCCTTGGCTACTCTAGGTTAGAGGAGTTCACACCTAGAGCACAGTCTGCCCCTTGGGAGGGTGGCCCAGGAAGGAGGCCCCTAGGACCCTCTGGGCTCCCCAGAGGATTAGGTTCTGCTGGAAGAGTGTAAGAGGAAGGAAATATCTACATCTTTAGCATGAGTCATTACGAAGTGACACATCTCCAAGGGCTCCAGGCTGTGATGCTGATTCTCCAGGGATGTCCCACGCACCTTGCTCTGCATGGTGGAATCTGCTCTGTGAGCCATGCTTGGGCTGCTGGGCAACATCCATACATGAATTTTCGAGTTTACCCTGTTAACACTGGCAGTTAGCTCTTTAGAGAAATCACTGCTGCGTGTCTGCGGCATAGATAACAGTGCGAAGTGGAGCAGGAGCCTTCCCTGTAATTTGACTCATTTTCTGTTGGAGAGAAGCACTACCGAGTGCAGCCTTCTGCAGTGGCTGATGGCTTAATTGCCACATGCATCTTGTGGGGAGCACTTACTTGGCATCCCTGTGTTTGACTCTCTGGTACTGGGAAGCAGCTGACATCTGGAGGGAGGAGAGGGAGCCAAAAGGGTTGGTGGCTGACACCCAACAGGGAAGGAGTTAGAGTCATTGTTCCCTTGCTCCCATTCAAATCACCTCTTTATTTTTAAGAACCATGTAATCTGGTGACATTTTAGCCACCAAGAACCATACCTTAATTGTTCACATATTGTATTCCCCGTACCCAGTGCAGTGTCTGGCACAGGCCAGGGGGCCAGCAATGTCTGGCAAGGACACCCTGCTCTGAGCTGGCTCTTTGTGAATGGCTGCATGACATTCCTAGTCAGCACATTCTACACCTCACTTCCCCCTCTTGGTGGATTGGGTGGACTGTACTTCCCCACCCGGGCTTGGCCTTGCGGCTTACTTTGGCCAAGTGCACATGAACAGATGTAATGCAATCTGAGGCTTTAAATGTGCTTATGTGTCTTGCTTGGCCTCTTTGGTCCTGTCCTCAGTCAAGCAAAGAATGTGTCTCAGGTAGCTGCAGGCTCCAGAATGAGGAGCCTTATGGAACACACTCGAATCCAACCCACAGCCTGGAGCTAAGCCGAGCTGAATCCAACCAAGCTCAGTCAAACCCAACAGTCATAGTCAACCTTGTGATCTGCAAGAGAGAATTAAATATGTATTATTGTAAGCTGCTGCGATTTTAGGGCAGTTTGTTACATAGCATTATTAAAACAAAAACTGATTAATACACCCTTCCATGCTGGACACTAACACCTGGCTCAGAGCAGTATCAAAAATTGTTTTGATAATTACTGAGACTAGAAAGAGAGGTATTTAGCCAATGCCATTATAGCTCCTGTATTTTCCAACATTAGCATACTTCTTTTGTTTTATATTATCCTACCAGTGAACACATCCTGTTCTATCCCCACTAGTTTTTTTTTTACCCCAGCTCCTTTAATTAGGTGTCTTAAAATTTAGCTGCCCTTAAAATTCCAGCTTAATTCTCATTTCTGTCTTATATTCTTTCTGGTGTCTCCATTCTTCCTTTTCTCCAAATTCCCATGACATGGTTTGAACCACAAAATTTAGCCCAGGATGTATTATATTTAATGCTGTATATTCATCATGCTAAAATTTCTCTTCCCATACCTCTCTCCTTCCTTAGCTTCTATATTTCTTCTCTCTTCTGATTTTCCTCTCAGTGAAACAAAAGCAGATACCTGTTAGAAGCTTCTGGTTAGATTTTTGCTCTTCTGTTGATCACCTCTCTTCCTGTCCTCCTACCTTGAACGATAAGATGAAGCTTGGAGTTGTGGCAGCCTTCTTGTGGCCATGAGGCAACAAGCCTAAGGACAAAAAGCCTAAGTCTCTGACCAATCCTGGCCTACCTCCAGACCTCTTGATATGTGAATTTCTAAAGTGACCATTGATTGTTATACTTACAGCTGAAAACATTCCTAATACCATCCATACAATAAAAGAAAACCGGGTGTCCATAGAAAGCTTCACTCTTTCTGAAGTGATACCCAATGCACCAGCTTATGAATGCAACCATAATCTATTACTCACAAATCAGCTTCATCAAATAAAGGCCAACTGATTTGTGATATACTTCCCATCAGTCCTGTAACTAACCACGTGCCTCTGTCTCAAATCCTCTTCAGCCATAGCACAGTGCTTTGTGCCAATCACGTGGAACAAGAGATTATAAAAATTACAGCATCTTGGCTTTCAAAATAGCACAAACAGGAAACATAGCTCATTGGAGCATAGGACTGGAATGGAATTAAGGAGCTAACATCAGCAGCGTGAAATTGGAAAAATCAGTGTGTAACTCTTACTCTAGGCTTTCATATCTCCATAGTGGTTTAGTCTTTTCACAGTGTCTCCACATTGACTGTCTCTGTTCAGTCTCACAACAACCCTGTAGGTCAACTACTACTTATAAAACAACCACTTTGCTAAGCTTTTGGTATTAAAAAAAATGTTTGGTGACACGAAGAGTCATTACATACGTATATCTCAATGGGAAATAAATTGAGCTGAAAGCATTGGTTTGAATCATCCTGGAGTCTTTGCCTTCTGAGATTGAGCTAGATATACAAACCTATTTCTTTTCCCTCGCACCAGGCCAAAGCCGCAGAGATAACTCAACCTCCACGGCTCATTTGCCACAGAGGAGGCAAGGTAGGCGAGGCTTGCTTGCTATTGGTTTTGTTTTGAAAGTGAAAATCTCCTCTATCAATAAGAACCCTGCCAACTTAAATTATGCTTACTGCATACAGAGAGATCAGAGGCTTGTAGGTCCTAGAATAGGAGCAAAGTCAAATCGTCCTCTTCCCGCATCCTGTCCACCCTCACGAGCATCTTTTTACAGGGCATGAAAGACTCTGAAGGATGTAAAGGATCTTCACTCCAGCTTTGAGGGCCAAGTGTGCTCTTTGCTCTGGGACTGGCTCAAATTTTAAGGCAAAACCAGCCTCATCCAAGCCATTGCTTTGACCTCTCTACCCACTCATAGCTAGCTCCCAATTCTCTAGCATTCTTGGTTTAGAAAATCAATGCAACTGAATCTCTAAAACTGAGTAATTAAAATTCTAAACCCCAGCCAGCGGTATCTTCTGTTCTGATAACTCCCCCTGCCAACCCTGCCACCTCAAGACAGAACTGCCTTAGCTGATAGACCATTCTCCCAATCAAACACAATTAACTCCTTAACTTGCCTCCTAAGTTCTATTTCCAAATATTTTGATCAGAATCACTACTCAGCATGACAGTGATAATCAGGGCCACATTATGACTTTTGTGGGCTCCAGGCACTTTTGCCTTCACGGGTCCCTTCCTCAATAAAAAACACAGCATTAAAAAGTATATTTTATGACTGCGTTGGTATAAAGGCAAATATATTCCAGGCTATATTCACATTTTCTCCTGATGTTAACAGAAACTAAAAAATTTTCATGGCCCCTAAGAATATTGGGATCCATAAGTACTGTGCCTACTGTGCCTAACGGATGTGTTGACATTAGTAACAATAAAATGTCTGAATGGTAGGATGGGTTAGCAAGGCAGACATTGGACTTTCATAGACAAGATTAGTGTTAGCCAAACATCGGGAAGCCCTGGGAGTGAAAGGAGTTAAAGTACATATTTTAAGGCCCATCACATCAATTGAATTAGAATGTTTGGGAATTGTGGAAGATTGTGTCCACTTCTCCCCTGCCATATGGTAGAATTAGACATTTACACCCTTGCAGGTTTAAGGTGGCTCAGCCATGTGACTTGCTTTGGCCAATGGGATGTAAGCAAACAGGAAGCAGGCAGGGGAGAAGCAGGATACCTGTATTGGTATTGCTGTACTTCCAAAGTAAAGGAAAGCAAAATATTTCCACCCCAAATATTTAGACATATTTTAAGACAGCTATTCAGAGGGGCTGGACAAACAAGAATAGCTAGAAGGCTGCCTTTTGTGGAAGAGATTTGTGTTTGTAGAGAAAACTCTGCACTGGGGAGACAAACAACCAGGCTTTCTCTGAGGCCCTTCCCCTTGTCTACCATCTACTCTTTCTGAGGGCAGCTATGAGATTAGCTATGATACTGTCATCTGCATAACAAGACAGCCTGCTTAACCTGCTTTCCTTCCCCACTTGTGACGCCATCTCCCCCAGAGCTCAGAGAAACTTGGTCCCAGCTCATTGTTCTTTGAGCTCATCTATTTGCCCTGAAAACCATTAACTTCTACATCCCCCATCTCCCCTCTCCCCTATGAAGACTGGTATATGAGCTTCTGGACCTCACTGGGGTACGGGGCAGTCACTCTCCTGCGATTTCCCCTGTACCATGCATGTTAAAATAAAATTGCAGTTCTCCCTGCATAGCCCCTTTCTCCCATAGCGCATTAAATTAAAATTTGTTATGCCTTTTCTTCCATTAATTCATCTTTTTTGTGAGTTGATTTTCAGTTAACCTTCAGGAGGTGATGGGGAAGTTTTCCCTCGGCCCATACAAAAGTAATATCAAAGAAATATTAGGATTTTTTTTTTTTGTAGTCCCGGTATTCTATATATGTCTTCTAATTATAAGACAATGGTATTTAAAGGTAAAGTTTTTGTTATTCATTCCCATAATCATAAACAAAGAATTGCATCTTTAATCAGATATTTTGGACAGCCTGAGAGTTCCTCACTGGCAGTATTCTAAACCTAATATTTATTTCATTGCATCACTGGGCTTATTCTAGAAAATATTCCTGCAAATTCATTATATTCAGTGCTCAGATGATGGAGAAAACATCTAGGAAAATGGACTATTTTTTATCCAGTTCTTCTTGGAAAATCAATATGCACGGGAAGTCTTCCCTGACTTCAGCAGGGCCTGGTTATGGAGCCTCTTCTACTCTCCTTGAAGTTCATTTTGGCTGATTTTACATATTAGAACTCCATCAATTTCTGAGTCTTCCAATGACACTTAGAAAATAAAGTGAGCTCTTTCTGAGATACTTGTGACTTTTCCAACCAAAATATTTGTGATTGGTGGGTAAAGTGGGGACTTTCAAAACGGCAAATAATACTCTGCCATTGCAGTGCTTGAGTGCTGTCAATTTTTCCTGAGGCTAAAGGCTCATGCTGTCCTCTGTCTGTCTGAAATGCTGGCATGTGTTAGTGTCAGTGGACTGCTCTGGCAGCCAGGAGACCTGGGTGCTGGTCTTAGCTTTGCCCCGATCAGCTATGGCGGGCAGTTGTTCTGTGATACCTTTCACCTTTGTTTGCTAACAGCACTGGAGTCTGGTGAGACCGATAATCAAGGGACCCCACTCTTCCATGGCCCAGGGGTGACCTCTGACCTAAGTTAGATCCCTCAGATGCCCCTTCCCTGAAATTTTAATCTTTAAAGGAATGAAAATAATTGGAGTACATTTGTTCTTTCTGGAAATGCCGATAAGACTACTGACTAGCTCTTTTTTACATAGATTCCCCAGAGCTTGCTCTGCCTTCTTGTCAGTTCTGTGTCCTCGTGATTAGTTTCTTAGTATTAAATCAGCCAGAGTCAGTTTCTGCTGCTTGCAGCCAAAGACCTGTAACTGGTTCACTAGCTACTTAGGAACCTGAGAAGTTATACGGTCAGCTTGGTTAAATGCCCATTTCACACTTCGGAAAACCAAAGTGCAGAGCAGCGGAGTGACCCAACCAAGATAATGCAGTGGGCTGTGGCAGTGAGATGGGAACCCGAGATTTTTGTTTTCCATAAAACTCTCAAAGAGAAGTCCTGCAAAGCTCTATTTCAGACTCTGGCCACTCATCCATACCACCTCCCACAGCACCTCCAAAACAGCTACTGATGAGGAACAAAATCCCTGTTGGCCAATTAGTGAGAACCAAGAGCTTTGAAAACAGAAAATAACAAACACTGAAATCGATCATGTGGCTAATAGGGTCAGGCAGACTGGGATGGTGGCCAGTGCTCTCTATAACTCCCCATCTGGGTGAAATGTGGTAATTCTTGTCTATTCATTGGACAATTCATTCTCCGGCTATTAGAAAATAGTTCAAATTGGTTTCTGTAAACATCACATTCTGCCCAGATTCTAGTATCTGGAGGGAGCTTGGTTGGGAAAATATCATTGAATGGGAGTGACATCAGGAAAAAAAGCCTAAAATGGGCCATCCTGTGTTCCTGAATGAGGGAAGAGGAGCTTTAGTGCTGCTAATCCCCATCCAGCATGCTGGGAATCTCAGAGGAGCTGGGACAGCAGACCTGTGCCAACAGCACAATTTTACTTATTATTGGTGAGAATTTCCTTTTCTTCTTAAGGATTTTCTACAGTACCAACTCCCTCACATAAAGGTGCTAGTCTCATACAGTGTCTTAACCCATCCAGGTCACATCCTTCAAATTCGGGGGGGAGAGGGGAGGACCAAGAACGGAGAACAGTGAACCAATGTCCCAGTAGTTAGGAAATCTCAGTACAGTAGTTGCTGAGATGCTGTAGACTTGTGCTTTGCAGACACTCCTCATAGGAAGATGTGCAAAGGAAACTTCACGGAAACTCTTAGGTGGTTGTCATGCTCCATAATTAGAATGACCCCAGATCTACCAGTGCATAATAAAATGGCCTGAGCAGAATCAGTTATTGAATGTTTGCTCAGCATCACTGAATCTCAGTGCCACTGAATACTGGGAATGGAGCAGTGGATCGATGTCAACTCAGCCTTCCGGAGCTGACAGCCCCACAAATCCTCAATCGTGTCCCCAAACATCTTCTCCTGCAGGGAATGCTCAAATGGTGCTGGCAGCTGTAAATACCTTGTGTCTCTGAGACCTTCCCGGACTCTGGGCTCTGGGAAATCAGGGTGGGGGGCCAGGATTGATCAGCCCCCACATCTTTACCACTATTTGTAAACCTGGACCTGAAGTCCAATCAGCTCAGTGAATTGAAGTTTGGCCACTTTGTGAGATGGTCACTCAATGAATTGAAGGTTGATCTCTTGCTCTTTTTTTTTTTTTTAAATGAAAGATAATTACAGAATGTTGGTACTTGATAAGGAGAACACGATGGTCAGCTGGAACAAACTTTTAAACCAAATATTAAAATCTACATTTAGAGGGCTGGCTGGTTAGTTCGGTTGGTTAGAGTGTGGTGTTATAACACCAAGGTCAAGGTTTCGGATCCCCAGACTGGCCAGCTGCCAAAAAAATAAAATAAATAAATAAAATCTACAATAAATATACAAAATACCAGCTTCCTAAACACTATGTACTCCATCATAGAAAGGCTTCAGTTTACAAGAACTACCCCCCAAACCCCAAATACCTGGGGGTCCTGCAAGAGTTAATGGTGCTTTTGTGGTGGCATCTTAACTTATATAGAAAGAGAAACTCGTGAGAGATACCAATAATAGAAGGTAACAGAAACTACTCATTCTCTAGCTATTAGAAAATAGTTAAAACTGGTTTCTATAAATATCCCATTCTGCCCAGTTGGACTTATTCTGTTTTTGACAAAAATAGAACAATTTTGCAAATTTTTTGCAAGCAGAACTAAAAGGACATTTCCAAGAAACAGCAATAGGATGCTCCTGAGAGTATTTGCCCATCTCTATGTGGATCAAGTCTCTGTTGAGCAAACTACACCTTTCCTCAACATAGAGCTCCTTGTGTATTTAAAATGTCACTCACTATTAATTGGAGTTCTAGGTGATAGCTGCCTCTGCTTGAAGGTGATTTTTGAATTGAAGATTTAAGCACAAAGCCAAACTAAAGGGAAGCAGGATAAGGAACTATGCAAAAGAAAAAGAAAAAGAAAAAGAAAAAAGAGGACCAAAACAACATGGTACTGGAATAAAAACAGGCACATGGACCAATGGAACAGAATAGAGGTCTCAGAAATCAACACAGGTACTTACAGCCAACATGATCTTTGATAAAGGCACTGAGAACATACATTGGGGAAAGGACAGCCTCTTCAGTAGATGGTGCTGAGGAAACTGGATATCCATGTGTAGAAGAGTGAAAATAGAGCCACACCTCTTGCCATATACCAAAATCAACTCAAAATGAATTAAAGACTTAAGTACAAGACCTGAAACTATAAAACTCCTTAAAAAAAACATAAAGGAAACACTTCAGGATGTAGGTGCGGGCAAAGACTTTATGAATAAGGCCCCCCCTCAAAAAAAAGAAGAGAAAAAAAAATCTAAAAAAAAAAAAAAAAAAAGAATAAGGCCCCAAAAGCACAAGCAACAAAGAAAAAATGAACAAATGGGATTATATCAAACTTAAAAGCTTCTGCATAGCAAAGGAAACAATGAATAAAGTGAAAAGACAACCTATGGAATGGGAGAAAATATTTGCAAACTATACATTTGACAAGGGATTAATATCCAGAATATTCAAGGAACTCAAACAACTTCACAGTAAAAAAACAAATAATCCAATTAAAAAATGGGCAAAGGAGCTGAATAGACATTTTTCAAAAGAAGACATACAAATGGCCAACAGGTACATGAAAACATGCTCAACATCACTAGTCATCAGGGAAATGCAGATCAAACCACCTCTCACCCCATTTAGACCGGCTGTTATCAAAAAGACTGAAAATCACAAATGCTGGAGAGGATTTAGGGAAAGGGGAACTCTTCTGCACTGTCAGTGAGACTGTAAATTAGTACAGCCATTCTGGAAAACAGTACAGAGGTTTCTGAAACAACTACAGATAGAACTACCATGTGATCCATCAATCCCACTTCTGGGTATATACCCAGAGGAATGGAAATCATCATGTCAAAGGGATACCTGCACTCCCATGTCTATAGCAGCTCAACTTAACAATAGTGAAGATATGGACAAACCTAAATGTCCATCACTGGATGACTGGATAAGGAAAATGTGGCATACGTACACTATGGAATACTACTCAGCCATAAAAAAGAGTGAAATTCTGCCATTCACAGCAACATGGACGAGCTTGGAAAAAAAAATATTTTAAGTGAAATAAGCCAGACAAGGAAAGAGAAATACCATGTGTCCTAAGTGGGAGCTAAACGCCTCACTCATACATTGGACTTTCAGAAGGTGAGAACAGACCTGTGGTTACTAGAAGTAGGAAAGGGGGAGGGGAAGAGGAATTAGGGAGAAATTGGGTAAGGGACACAAAGAATAATTAAGATTTTTAATGATGAACAGGCTAATAATATTGACTAGATCATCACATATTGCACACAAATACTGAGAGTCGACTCTGCCCCCCATAAATATGTATTATCAATTATGTTTCAATTAAAAAATAAAATTTAAAAAATAGAGAAAATAGAGACATTAGCCTAATGGTTTGAGAAAGAATTTAACTGTGGACCTAAAAGAGCCCAGTGTTGTGCCTGAAGAAGGATTTATACATTTAAAATTTATGCAGTTTTGGTGAAGGTGACAGTTTGGGTCCAGTACATGTTTTATCTCTTTTCTTCTTTAATCCTTGCCTTGGAGGGACAGACAGAAAAACAAACACTCTCTGTGGTAGCCCCATCTACCACTAACTAAGGGTGGCTACTAACACCCTTTCTATTCAACAACCTCTAAATACACAAATTCCTCCTGCTTCCACCCACCCGGTTCCTCCTGTTTTCATCCACATTTTCCACTTATTCCTCCTCTCCTTGCCTTTTCCTCCGAGTCCATTTCAGTGAAAAGAAAAATGAACTGTTTGGAAATTTTAAGAAAGCACACCCCATTAGCTTTCATTACCAACCTCTTTTCGTTGATTTCTGCTGATTTTCTTCCAGAACTTTAAAAAATCTGGGAATAAAGTCACTTGTTGTAATGGGAGATACTATTTTTAACTTTAAGAATTTCAAAACCTGCTGTCTGCCCTGATCTTTCACTCCCCGTAATGACACAAACACAAAACCAGTTCCCTGGAAGAAGTGATTTCATATTTAAAGTTAAAAATTCACCTCACCAAGATAGACACCTTTCATCCTTAAAGATGCATTAACTGTTAAAGATTTTTAGTTCCATTTTCTTAACTTACCCCTAGCAAAATTTTATTTCACCTAAAGGGCACTGAGATAACAAATGTTCTGTCATGGTCTGTAAGTTTCCTTATTTCACAGCCGAATAATTTTAAAGGGATAGTGGATACAATGTCTGCTTATCTGCCACGTGTGCTGAAGTGGAACATGTTGTAAGAGCAGCACTTTGTCAGTTGCCAGGTTGAGCCACTTGGCCCCGATGCTATGAAGGAAATGGGACGGACAGTGTACACACAGTGAGGTTTACTGTTCCCAGAAAGGGGGCTGGCATGGGCCAGGAAGCATTATAATTGACTTCATGAGCAGTTAGAGGACTGGAAACAGATCATTTATCTGTATGAAGTGCTCCGTTTCAGTCTACCCAAGTATGGAAGAAGAAACTGGTCTTTCTAAATCTGGCCTTTCATGATCCAGTTGGATTCCCACTAAATTCCTCCAGCCACATTTCTCTCTCCCATCTTTGAATTCCTCTCTTTGTTTCACTGGTCAAGGGTTCCTTAAGCTGGAAGGATTTGAGAAAACACCACTCTTTCTAGACCAAGAGCTCCTGAAGGAACAAATTTACTGTTATTCCTCTTTGTATCTCTAGTGCCTACACGGTTGGTTCAGTTTTGACTCTCAGCTGAAAGAACACAGTCAAAGCAGCCAGAAGTAATATCCAAATACTCAAGTTCTCCCCTGGTGTTTTTGAAACACTGTATAAGAGATGCAAGTCTTCAGCAGTACTTCTCCCAACCCCCTCTCCCTCTCTCATTGGCTGCCCCTCAGTACACTGTGGCTACTAACACCCTTTCTGTTCAACAACCCCTCAAATACCCAAATACTACCCCTTGCTTTCACCTGCACAGTCCTTTTATTCTCTCCTCTCTTTGCCTATTCCTCCCCAAAACCAGTCTGGCAAACCCTCAGAGTATGAGACTATAGGGGAGGAAAAATAATTTTTTCTTCAACGCTCATAAATTCTTAGTTGGAACAGACTCCTGTAACAAAAGACAGATTAACAGGAGAAAAAAAACAGAAGTTTGTCCACATGTATATGTCACATGATCCCAGGAACTGAGTAGTTCCCAAAGAGGCAGCTTTGAATTCCAGCTCATATAGCGTCTTCAACAAAGAACATTAAGTTTTTAGAGAAGGGACAAGACAAAGGAAAAGGAGTTTGAGCTTCTGGGAGCAGCAAATTATTCTGGGAAAGGCAAATAAATGGCAGATAAAGGCTAGTTAGTAAAGCTTGTTAGTGTACATTCCTCTGGTACCATCTCCAGATGATAAGGTCTGAAGTTGTCTTCAGAGGTTAACCTTTGTTCTCCCTGGTAAAGGGGGTGGGTGGGATACCTTTTGTCTTTGTAAATCTATGTTCTGCTTTTAGGCAAATACTCATAGAAGGAAGCTAGAGAGCTTTCCTGCATCTGCTTCTTCATTGCTTCAGCTCAAAAGTCCTTATGCAAAAGAGACATATTTTGGGGTGGCATATTCTGGTTTACCACGAGGGAAGAAGACACCTGGTGAACCAAGCCAGAATTCCACTTAGCAGACAAAAGCAAGGAGAAGCTGGGACAATCCCACATCAGTATTGAAATCTGCCCAAATTATAACAACATCCAAAACATAATAGGAAACTCAATAAGTATTTGTCAAATGAATGAATGATCCAGCAAATAAGTGAAAGGCCCTGGTTCCAACCCCTCATTTCTAGATGAGGTTAAGAGGAGGGAAGAGACTTGTCCTAAGTCTCCCCAAGTTAGTGACTGAGTTTGAACAGGAACCCGGTCTCCTGATCCAGGCTATTCCCACCAAGGCCCACTCTGAGCTGTTATTAATTTGTTTCCTATAGATTCAGGGTGAATGCATAATTTTGTCATTAAGAGAGGAAGGGAAATCCATTAATAAATATTCCAGAACAGTAGGTGAAAACTGAGGCTGTCCTGGGCAAACTGGCATGTGTGGTCATGCTGTTAGTAAGTCTTGGCTTGTTGGACAGTGTTATGGCTGAATTATGTCCCCCACAAAATTCATATGTTGAAGCCCTAGCCTGAGCACCTCAGAATATGACCGTATTTGAAGATACGGCCTTTAAAGAGGTAATTAAGTTAAAACAAGGCTGTTAGTGTGGGCCCTAATCCAATCTAACTGGCGTCCTTATAAGAAGAGAACATTTAGATACACAGAGAGACACACACACACATATAGACGGATGACATGGCAATTAGGTAGCCACCTGCCAGCTTCTCATTTCTGCCACGGAAATACTCATGTACCAGTTGACTTCCTTTTTATTCCCTCTTACTGACCTCATCACTTTGCTAGTTCATTGAAGAGAGTTTTGCCAGCTCAAGAACGATTTCATCAGCTCTTGCTCCCCTCACAGAGAGGATCCACGGTGGATCTGGATTGTACCCATTTGGCTCAGCTGGAGCTGGGTTTCCCAGAACCCCCTTCCCTGCATGGGTCCAAGGGAGCAGGGGCCACAGAAGACACACTGGGTGAGATTTGGAAGATGGAGGTGAAGGGGCAGCCATGTTCCCTGTGCTCTTGGAATGTGTGCTGCTGCTGCTCAGGCATGGTGTCACTCACCTGCTGTCACCTGTCCACAGGTGAGCTGGGGCTTCCTTCAGCTTCTCTGACTCCTGGGCCAGCTGCATGTGCAGCTCTATGACAACAGGCACCAGTTTCTTAGGTAGGGCAGCCCGTCATTGAAGGTGGAGGCTAGGTGCAGTGGCAGAGCAAGGTGTCAGCAGGGCTGCGTTCTTTCTGGGGCTCTAGAAGAGAATCTATTTTCTTGCCTTTTCCAGCCTCTAGATGCTTCCTGGTTTCCTTGGCTCAAGGCTCCAGTTTCTAAGCATCACTCCAATCTGTGATTGTGTCATCACATCTCCTTCTCTGACTCTTTTGCCTCTCTTGTTTCCTTATAAGGACCCTTGTGATTGCAGTGAGTCCACCCAGATAATCCTAGATAACCTCCCCATCTTCGGATCCTTAGCTTAATCACGTCTTTCTGCAAAGTCCCTTTTGCCAAGAAAGGTAACATATTCACAGGTTCCAGGGGTTAGGGCACGGGCATCTTCAGGGCAGTCACTATTCTGTCTACCAAATGATTTAAACTCTGGGCTTTGTGACTTCAAAAGCCACACTCATCCAAGGACATGCACCCTGCTTCTGTGGCCCACAGTCAAAGCATGGACCACTCATGCACAGAAAGTATTTCTTTGGATGTCAACTGAGATACCAAGCCTTCTTGAGCTAAGTAGGCACACTGGCGACCGCAGTGACGGCAATAAGGTTATCTCTTGGTGTAGTGGTCCTGAGCCCTCTGTGTGTCCTTAAGAGTTGAGGGTTTTTCTTTCCTGGAGGTGTCTGTATCAACTAGGATTCCTACATCTCACTCAAAAGGATGAGTGCAATCACTTTACTGAAGCTGTCTAAGAAAGAAAACGCTTTCACAGTACACTAAGAACTCTGGCATAAACAGTATTTAAAAAGTCATAATAATGTAAATGATGACTAGCAATTTACAATAAAATATTAACATTTTGTGAGAAAGGGATTGGGAGATTTATAAAGCTAACTCCTCATCTAGCACAACAGGGAACTGATAGTGTTTAAAATGATGAATTATAAAATAATGACCTAAGCAAGTTATTCAAAAAAATGCAAGAAGCAACCAGAAGAAAAGATGAAAAAAAAAAAAAAAGTTAAAAGTAGATGTTTCTGGGGAGCAGAACTTGGAGACAGAAGACTGCATATTTTTATTATAAGCTTTTCTGGAGATTTTCATTTAAAACCAGACGTTAAAACAACAACAACAAAAATCCAGGTCTATTCTTAGTATAGACTTGTGGGAATGTGACGACTGGAAATTGAACAGATCACTTAAGAGCTTCCCTAGAATAATTTTAACTTGCTTGCAGAAAGAGGGGAAGGAAAAAAAGAAGAAAACACCCCCCAACCTTTTATTGTAATATGTAGATACTAAAATTATATGTAGGTGAATACCTGAGTATTTTCCCTGAAATCCAAACTCAGCAAAAATAAGCAATTAAGTCCAATTTTATAGGCAGACAAAAATCGTATCAACTCTCATTATGTTTTGCCAGCACTTGAACCACCTACTTGTAGATATAATTAGTCAGAAATAATCAATTTAATCTTTCTGTCATGTATATGCCCCTATATATATATATATATATATACGTAAGATTGATAATGTATTACTAAATATGAGTATAGTATATATATATATATACACCTATGAGGGTACTTCAAAAAGTTTGTGATTTATGATATATTCCCAAATACAAGTATATTATATATACACAAACACACATGTATATATACATTCTCATATATGTATGAGAGTACTTCAGAAAGTTTATGGAAAGATTTCCTGTTATCCTTTAATTCTATTTTTCCATGAACTTTTTGAAGTACCCTCATATATATATATAATATATATAATATATAATACTGTATAATATATATGTATATATGAGGGTACTTATATACATATATATTATACAGTATATATACTATGTATATATGAGTTTGCAAATAGCAGGCAAATACACCTTCACCTCCTGATAGGGAGAACCAGACTCTAACCAGTCCTTTTAAATGTCCAAGTTTATTCTCCCTGCAGAGCTGAGACCAGCATCCTGCCTTTGGTGAGGACTTGTCCTGCAGTATGTGGGGCTACTGCCTGAAGCAAGGCAGCAGACTTTCTATGAGTGTGTGAAATGAGAGGCTACAGCTGTCCCAAGTCCTCTCCCATGATAAAAATATCCCCCCCCGCCCCGCCCAGGCTGCCAGTTCCTAGCCTGGAATTCCCAACTCTGCTCGTTTCTCTAGATTAAAGTCCCGCTTCCAGGAAGACCCGAGTAAAATATCGGTAAATGAATCTGGTAGAACCAACTTGTTAAACTTAGTAGCCTGTTGTCACGCACTTGTTCATCTATTACAGAGAGCTGGATCTTAAGGAACGGGACTGCAGAAAGATAGGTTTTTCCAGAAAGGGTCTGGAGTGCAGGGAATTGGTGAAGGAGTAGAAGCGGGGACTGTGGGATCATCCTGCATGAGGATGGAAGGGAGCGTGGGGGCTCTGGGAGGTGGGTTTGGGTGGCAGAAAGGGAGGCAAAGATGAAGGAAAGTGCATGGAGAACAGAGTTTTCCTTGGTGGGGAGTCCAGGGTGACATTGCCCAACACAGCACTGACTACAGTGTGAATGGTAGCCCAGGGGCTATGCCGTGTGGCGTCTGTGGGTTGCAACTGGATGTCTGTCCTGCCTGTGTCACTGGGGAAATGGGAGAGTCGGATGGGTTAAAGGGTTGAGAACCACTTTGGCAGGTGTAGAATGGGTGAAAGGGAAGCTTCAAGGACCCATCGTGGTTTCCTGAAGTGTCCACTATTCATTCAAATGTTTTGGCATGCGAGTCAGCCACAGAGTGTTAATAACAGGATATCCAAAACTGGCTGTCGTAAAACAAACCGAGTAAGACACAGAGCTGTGAAGGAAGGCCATGGAAGCAAATAAGAGCTCTCTCCCTCAGCCTCCAGTGAGATGCACCTGCAGAGAGAAATGCTGGTGTGTACCTCTATCACTGTCTACTGAGAAGATACAAAATAAACTCACAAAGACCTCCTCACCCTTAAAAACTTCCCTTGAAAAGCCTTTTCAAATATTCATAGATAAAGTCTCTTCCCATAGCCGCTTTGTCATATTTCACAGCAGCTTTTATCACTTAGTTTTATAATGATGGGTTAATATGCTTGTTTATCCCACCCAACTGTTAACTCCTTGGACTGAGGGACTATGTCACCAGTATGAGCACCGGGCAGAACACGCAGGTATTTCTCACTGAGCACTTTTTGAAATACATAAATGAAAATGCTACTACAAAAACATTGAAGCCCTTATGACCTTTTTATTTCCTCAAAATCATGACTTAACAAATGTGCAAAATGCACAAACTTGCTTGCATAATCAATCCTTGGCCTGCTTCCTCAAGTGCCAAGAGAATGAGAAGGCAGGGCCTGTTGTATTTAAGAAAGATAATGCCATCCATCCATCCATCCATCCATCCATCCATCCATCCAAGGGAGGTTGGGCAACTTCTGTGACCATTAAATACTGGAAGATTGACTTGGGCATGCTCTGCTCAGCTTTCTTGTCCTCCTTTCAGGAGGTGGCTGCATCTAAGGTCCACATTCTCCACCTCTTCTCCCAGGACCCCATGAGGCACTTCCTGGGACGGGATCAGTTCTGTCCGATTCATGGGCTCTATTAAGTAAGCCTTTTTGGTTCTTGCACTAAACTACATCCTCCATCTTAGTATAAAGTGCTATTTTGGTCTCCATCTTTTGTTCTTTTCTCATTTTTCTCAGTGGATTTATAAATCAAGCGATAATGAGACGTGATGGTTTTTAAATTAACTGGATGATATATTTCAACCTATGAAATGCTAGTACTGACGGGCTGTTTGACCTGGTTGCATTGTTCGGTTTTATCACGGGAAAGGGGGAATAAAGATGTTTCTTGGACCCAATAGAGAGAGGATCCAAGATTATCATGGATTTAGAATGATAGAATGAATTGTGGATCAATTATCTGTGACCTTAGGAGGTTTTTTCTCAGGTATTTATGGACCCTTGCGACTATCCACAAGCCCCTCCTGATGATGGGGTGGTGGTGACAATGATAATTCAACTGATGGCTGCCCTTCTTTTATTTAGAACTTATGTGGGCTGGGCTCCATGCTAAGTGTTTTGCATGCAATATCTCATTTGATCCTAACATGTCTGTGAAGTAGGTGTTTATGCCTATTTTACAAATGAGCACTCTGAGGCTTAGAGAAATCAGATCATTTGCCAAAGGTCATGCAGCTGTTAATAGGCTGAGAAAGAACTTGAACCCAGGCCTCTCTGACTTCTGGTTCACCACAACCAGGGCATGTGGCGCTATTGCCCACAGTCTCCGTGCAGGGTAGCCCATGGGGAATGGGGCCTCAGATCCTGTCTGTCTCCACACTGCCTGCAGGAAGTGGCGAGGGTACATTGGTGAATAAGTATATTAGGGGGGCTTTTCTTTTGGCTTTCATCTTGCTCCATAGGCCTCGAAATCATAAAGCTATTGGATTCCTCAGCCTGTAAAATTAAACCAAAATTACAAGTACAGGAAAAATCTAAGCAGTGCTGTGCCTATAAATATTCAACAGTTGACTTCCAGGGGTGGCAGAGGGGGGAGTCCTGATATGTAGCGTTTGCCAATTTCCCTGAATAAATACTTCCAGCATGGCAATTTCGAGCTACCCACTTGACAACTCTGAACATGGAGTTGGGAAGAGATGTACAAAATTGGCTCTTTCTATCTAATAAGAGCCAGCTCCAGCACACCCCTGAGTCTAAGCAACGCTGTTAAATCAGATTTTAGGGAAGGGAATGAGAACTAAGCCTCTTCCCATTAATCTAAACTGGAAAATTGGTCTTGCATTCAATAACTTTGTTTTTCTATATCGAGTATATTTATTTCATTTGGTTTGGAGCTAAGGTACAATTCCATAAAAGATGTGATGGGAGAATGCAAAAGTCAGAAGGCACATGGTCTCTGCCTTATACATACTCCCATATAGTCACATACCTGAACTTACTGGTCCTCACAGCAACTCATAAGGGTGGGGGGCGAGGGGGTGCAGAATAATCAGTGTTTTAGAGAAGAGGGAACCAAAGCGTTATGTGATCTCCTGTACCAGAGGGCACAGGAGAACCCACCTCTCTCCCCCAGTCCAGGCACTGCATTTGCAGTCCATCACTCTCAGTGGGGAGTAATTCTAGGGCATTGTCACTGCTGGGTCCTAAACCTGGGTATCTCAGGGCTTCATTTAATATTTTCTCTCCTTTTCTGCACAAGCTGTTTAATCCTAGTGTCTGATACTAAGATGGAGGTTTGTCACCTTTAAGGTTGCTGTGGCCTCCACTCTCTTGCCATATACTCTGTCATAAAAAATGATTTTCCTTTTCTTCTGTGTCAGTTCTGTCTTCTTTCAACAGCATATTTTCGGTAGAAAGAATGCAATGACCCCACAGCTGCTGCCCTACCGTGGAAATGCAGTGAAAGCTGAACAAAAATGGGGTTGAGAACCACCAACGTTGATTATTTTCTCCCATGTGATGTACGGAAAATTCAGGTAAACTACCCTTGTGTGAGCAGCAGGGACTTATGGAAAAATAATCGTGTTTCCATTAAGCAAATTTCATGGAGCCAAAGCAAAATCACACACTTCATTGTACATTAAAAATAGGAACTGTAAAGATTAAAAGGGCAAAGTATCACGTTTAATCATCACAGTGTGAGGCTTAATCATACATTACTGTATCTACATACTTATATCATGTACTTGTGAAAATAACAAACTATTAGAGCAAAATTTAAGAAAATATGAATGCTGAAATTTAATTAGCTGGTTTTATCTGCAATACCTACCTATTCTTAATTACCTCTTAATCATCCTGGTTTTCTCTGAGTTCCTGGAGGAACAGAACATTCCAGTCTGTCAGACTATTTTGAACATAAACCATTTGAGAAGATTGAGAAGATATACCCAATACAGATGCTTTGAGGTTGCAGAATTTCAAAAGCCATTTTAGACGACTTCTATTTAGTGGCCTTCTCGTTATAATTTTTTCTTTCTTTTTAAAAAAAAAGTTATTTATTTATTATTGGAACATATCTATGGGGTACAGCATTGAATATCAACACTCGTGTGCAATATGTGATGTTCAAATCAAGATAGTATATTCTTCATTACACAATGTAATAGAGTTGCATGGCCCTTTACCAATTCCTCCCTTCCCCACCCCTGGGGGCAATCAGCCCACAGTTAACGGGGCATCTCCCCATTTATTTATGTATTTACGTCTTGACCTTGACACAGACTTCTTTTAAAGGGACCTGGAGTGAGTGAATCATTCTAACCCTATTCTAGAATCTACTTTAAATTTCTTTCATTTACCAAGAGGGAAAGAAATAATCCCGGGATGTTTGCAGATAACAAAAAGAAAAAAAAAAAAAATAGAGCTGTTGGAAGAAAGGTTTGTGAAAATTAGCAAAGGAAGTGAGAAAATGATTGACAGGCTGATAAGCTCTACACAACAGCTGCTACTCCAATGCAGTGTTTTGCTGATGCAAATCTTTTAAAGGTGCTTTCTGGAACAAAACCATATTAGGAAGTCTGAATTCTGTCTACAGCTAAGACATACACAAAGTCGGCAGCACCTCAGGTGTTTTTTTGTTTTTCTTCTGAACATCTCTGCTGTCTCTGTAACTGAATGCATTATAAAATTAAACATTCTCTATATCAGCTTTGATAGAGTTTGGATGTGTTGTTATCCCAAGGCTAATGTCAAAATCTGGTCCCCAACTTGGCAGTGTTGGGAGCAGTTTGGGTCATGGGGGCGGTTCCTACATGAATAGATTAATACCCTGGGGAGGTGGGTAGTGAATGAGTTCTCGCTCTATTAGTTCTTGTGGGAGCTGGTTGCTTAAAGGACCCTGGCACCTCCTCTCTATTTCTCTCCCTCTCTCTCTCTCTCTCTCTCTCTCTCTCTCTCTCTCGCTTCCTCTCGCCATGTGATCTGCTTGTACCCTTCTGCTGCTTGCTGTTTTCTGCCATGAGTAGAAGCAGCCTGAGGCCTGCTCCAGATGCAGCTGTCCCAGAATCGTGAGCCAAGTAAACCTCTGTTCCTTATAAATTACCCAGTTTCAGTTATTGTTATAAGCAACAGAAACAGATTAATACAAACTTCCACAAAGAAATTTGGGTTGAGCAAAAAAGAAAAGCAAGTTCCAGTTTGTTTATGGGTCTGTTGCTTTTGCAGAATCTGACAAGAGGACAACAATTGTACCAGCAAATAATCCACATGCCACCTCCTAAATAGAAACACTTCAAGCACACATGAAAACTCTCCATTTCAGAGGGCAACCCAAACGGTGGCTCCTCCTTAACTGGCAGACTGTGCCCTAGAAGCCCCTCCACCTCCACCCTGGAGAACTTGCCAGGCACCCAGGTGCCCACACTGCTGAAGGGCCCAGGCCCGAGAGAAGCCCCTGGTGCAGGGAGGACTCTTTGCTAGTCCGTGCCCAGTGCCTGTTCCTGCCTGTCTACCAGTTCCTAATAACCCCAGGTCTCTGTTACAGAGCTCTCCAGTTACGGGGAAGAAGGCAGATGCTATTGTCTGTCACAGAGGCCTCCTCCTCTGTCCCATGCTTCAGGACTGTCATCCAGTCACCCTATTTCTCTTCCCAGTGAAGAGCCACCCCCTCATTACTTCTGACCTAGACGGACAGGTATGCTCTTGGTTACTCGACAATTCCATGATCAATATCATATTTTAATATGTGCTATTTTATTAATACACAAACTACCCTGCCCGAGGCCTCGTATTGTCATTCTCATCTCATGGAGGAAGAAGCCTACGCTTGGGATCTCCAGGACAGCCCGGGTCACTGGCAAAGGCCATCTCAGCATCTGGGTCTCCTGCTGCAGCCCAGGCTGCCTCAGAAAAAAGAGCCTTTATTCTTTAGAACAGCTTTAGACTTACAGAGAAATTGAGAAGATAGTACAGAGTTTCCATATACCTGTAAATAGCTATTATCTTACATCACTATGGTACATTTATTATAATTAATGAACCAATAGTGATATATTATTAGCTAGAGCCCATGCTTTACTCAGATATCCTTAATTTTTACAAAATGTCCCTTTTCTCTTTTAGGATCTTATCCAGGATGCCATATTATGTTAAATCATCCTGTCTCCTCAGGCACTTCTTGGCTGTGACAGTCTCTCTGACTTTCCTTGTTTTTAATGTCATGGATAGTTTTGAGGCACGCTGGTCAGATATTTCATAGGATGTCCTTCTATTGGGATTTATCTTATACTTTTCTCATGATTAGTCCGGTTTCATGGGTTTTGAGGAAGAGGTCTATGGAAGTAAAGTGCCATTTTCATCACATCGTATCAGGGAAACATACTATCAACATGACCTTGCACTGTTGATGTAGACCTTGATCACCTGACTGAGGAAGTGCTTGTCAGATGTCTCCACGGTGAAGTTACACTTCCTCCCACCCCTTTTCCATACTGTGCTCTTTGGAAGAAAGTCACCATCTGCAGCCCAGAGTCGAGGAGAGAGAATTTACACCCCGCTCCTTGAGGACAGAGTTTCTGCATTAACTACTTGGGGTTCTTCTCCATGGGAAACTTGCCTCATCACCCCCATTTATTGAATTATTCAAAAACCTATGTAAGTATGGACCCATGGGTATTTATTACATATTTTGTATGTATTTATTACATATAACAAAGGTTATAATCCAATACTATTTTATTTTCTTTGTTCAAATTGTTCTAGCTTTGGCATTGGGAGCTCTTTCAGTTGGCCCCTGTGTCCTTTGACATCTTCTCATCAATGCTTTTTTTTTTTTTTTTTTTAGCACTTCCTTACTTTCAGGCACTGTAAGATGCTCCAGGCTCATCCTGTGTATTTCCTGCACCAGTTCTAGAATCAGCCATTTCTCTAAGATTCTCTGTTTCGTTTCACTGGAGAATGGCATCAGGAATTAAGATCTGAGAGTTAGGTGTCCTAATAGCTCCTGGGTGTCATTTCTTAAAGGTATTTTCATCTCACGGAGCAAGAAAATATATGTGTGCATGCTAACCCATGTATGTACACGTATCTTTCAATATGTCTACACGTAACCATCTGTGTCTATAATAAGCTAAACAGGAGTTCATACCGATGTCTCCAACTCTCATCCATTACCACAGTGATCGTTCTATCCTCCTAAACTCTGGCTTACCTGTAAAGTTTTATTCCAAAAATGAGAACTCTGGCTTCCACCATTTGCTGTCCATCTACTTAATTATTCATCTCCAATATACATGTGTAGCAGTATCAGAGTTGCTGATCTGTATGCCCATGGGAAACGACTTCACCAGCTACAGTGCAGTGCTTATGTGAAGCTGTTTTCATCTTTAGTGTTAGAGATTCCGCTCATTTCCGTAATTACTTGGGTCAGCAACTCTTCCCCACCCCTCCACTTCAATGAGGTTGGACATTGTAATTTTTTAATCAATAAACAAACAATTGGATTTTATACCAATAATAAAGGAACTTCATTACACATGTATATATACATATACATATAAACACAATTTCACTTGCTAAGAGAAAAGTTATAGAAAAAGATATAGGATTGAAATTTTTTTCTTTATTATTTTTTTCATTTTATACCTATAATCCCTGAAATATACAGCCCAGGCATCATTTTCCTCATTTTACAGAGAAGGAAACTAAAGCACAAGCTATCCAATAATAACTGTATGACACTGAACACAGAAACTAGATAGAATTGTCAAAGAATGCTAAAGACTTAAACGTCACAACTCTCACCGTTAATTCGCAGTAAGAATGGAAAGCAGATGCCTTTGATATGATTACAACTGGTAAACCAGTCCAACTGTATCAAACCTAGGCCTAAGACACATCTTTGAGTCATAACATTGCAGATGTATGACCACAGACTTCCACAGTATCTAACGAATAATGCAGAGGACCTACATATGGAACAGACAGATGACATTTCTTTTTTTTTTCTTTCCTTTTTTTTTTTTTTTTTGTCTTTTTCGTGACCAGTACTCAGCCAGGGAGTGCACCAGCCATTCCCATATAGGATCCGAACCCGCGGCGGGAGCGTCGCCTGCGCTCCCAGCGCCGCACTCTCCCGAGTGCGCCACGGGCTCGGCCCAACATTTCTTTTTGGAGGCGAGAACAGCAATTTCAAGGAATGATGCCTGTCTATGGTATGTGGAATTAAAAAAGCAGTTGCACAGAGCACTTTAGCACAGGTGAGGATGACCCAGGATGATCTCTTTTTAAAAAAATTGTTTATTTTATTTACTGAATCAAAATTGATTATACATATTTTGGGGGTTCAACATTGACATATGTTGATCAAATCAATATTACTAGCATATATATTCTTACAAATTGTAATTATTCTTTATGCCCCTTGTCCAATCTCTCACCATCCCCCTCTTCCTCCTCCTCCCCCCTCTAATTACCCTAGATTTCTTCTCTCCTTCTGAGAGAATAATGGTTACTCTGCTGATTTGTTGCCTAGATCACCTGTCCAATGCTGAGAGGTGTGATCAGGTCCCAATATTATCATAGAGCAGATGCTTCTTCTGTCACTCTGGAATGGGCTTTATGGAGAGAGACATCCTCTTCTTTTCTTTATCTCTGCTGGTGACTCTCTTTGTGTCAATGCACTCCAGTGGTTGGCAGACCATCTGCGTGGTGGTTGTGGTGTCTAGCTGCTTTCATGGCAGCCATGGTTATTGTGGTGGCTGTGGTGGGCCACTCACATGGAGGTGATGGTTTTGGCATGATCCTTGGTGCTGGTGGTGTGCCTGGTTGTGGGATTTGTCTGGTCCCTGGCTCCATACCTCAAGTACCTGGGCAGGCCCCAAGGTGCTGGCATGGTGTGCCTGGTTGTGGGAGGGTGTTCTGCTCCCTGACTCCATCCCCTGGGCCTCCAGGCAGGGCCCCAAGGCATTGGTGCAGTGTGCCCGGTTGTGGGAGGGGGGTCAGGTTCCCTTCTCCATGCCTTGGGTCCCCAGGTGGGCCCTGAGGTGCTGGAATGGTGTGCCTGGTTGTGGGAGTGGGGTCTGGTCCCTGGCTCCAAGCCTCTTTTTCCCAGGTAGGCCCCAAGGTGCTGGTGGTGTTCCTGGGCCAGAACTAATTTTTTGTCCTTTTCTTACTTCTAAAACTGGGGAACTTCCTCTGGGAACCAGAACTTGAGCTGTGTGGTTGAGGTAAATTGCTGCTTTGCTGCTGTTTCCCTAGGGAAGGCTTTTTGTGCAGCTCAGGGTTTAATAGTTGACCTTACATGTACTTCCAGCTCTCCATAGACCTGGTGGATCTGTGTTCTGTAGAATCTCTGATCTGGGCCTGAGTTTTTTCATCAAACTGCACCCCATGCAATTCTGTATTACCAACCATTCTCCTCTGAGTGGTCCTGTGCTGACTGGGGAGCAGATCAGCTGTCCTTGCTGTGTCCCCGTGTTTCCCCAGTGGATCTGTCTCCCCCACTGCCCATGCTTCAAACACTTCCCATGGGATGGGCCCTGCACCGGTCCCTTGCAAAGACTCACCAGCCTCTGAGTGGCTCCCCTTTTTCAGTTGTTGTGGCTCCTTGCTCCTGCATGGGTCTATGGGAACCCTATTAGTGGTCTTGCTGTCCTGGGGTCCACCAAGTCCCTCTTCTCCCCTGCTGCCTCCAAGCAGCTCCATCAGAAGGGCACAGCTGCGGCTTCTGCTGGCTCCTGCTCCATGTGCTCAGCAGCTCCAGCCTTAAAGCGGCCATGGCCCAAAACACTCAGAGCAGTTTTCTCTTTCTTTCATTGTGGTTTCTCCTGCCTTCATGAACTCCGTAGGTCTCTCCTCCTCTTCCCCTGAGCTCCAGTGGCCCCAGTTTGGCTAATGTTACATTTTTGTAGCTGTAAATTGGTTGATTTGTGGGAGAGAGTGACTCTGGGAACCATCTATTCTGCCATCTTCTGAAATTTTTTATAAATATAAGGTTTAATGTAAATTGTCATTAATAAACTTTCCATTTCCCATATATTTTTGACATTTTTTTTCAGGCTTGTTGAATATTGTTCATTCAATCTATCAACTATAATTCATCTTAACTCCTGCCACCTAGGAAAATTTTCCCCTTTCTGGCCACTGTTTTTGAATGTCCACATTATATTCTACTAGGAAATAAACTTTAGGCACTTGAACCCCACTAAACCTTGACCCCAGCCTACAATAAACCACAATCATGTGTTGATCCCTAGGCTGAATCCTCTGTTTGTGTATGTGTGTTGCTTTTTCAAATTTACAAATTAGACTAAATTTTCGCTCCTTGCCACCTATATCTATCTATATCTATATCTACATTACCCACACTTACACAACTATATCTATATTCACACTAACACAAATTCTATTGAACCCAAATTATAATAGAATATTGTCAAAGCTAAAACAAAATTATGCTGGGAATTTATGGAATGTATCACAGCAATGAGTAGGTCGAACTTCAGGAATTTTTAGCTCCTAACAGTTTAAACAAAGAAATGCAAGAACACATCTAAAAGTTCATGGAAAAATAGAATTAAAATATAACATGAATCTTTCCATGAACTATTTGAAAACCCAACTTTGTACATTAAACAAACTGATTTTTTTAAAGCCAACCATCATGATTCCTGGACCAACCCATGTTTTCCCCCAAAACACAGGAAATTCAAGTTTAAATAAAGGTATTCTTGAAAATAACTCTTGCATTTCTAAGATGTGAACTAAGGATCACAGACACAGATTGACAACCACCTCTATCATTTAAAAGAGAATTTCTGAGGCAGTTTTAATGAAGTGTTAATTTTGCAGACAATGTAAAATTCAAAGGCACTAAGGATATGTTAGGCACAAACACGCCACGCACATAAAGCAGCATCTGGCAGTTTCCCTTCAGAGGCCTCCTGTGCCAGCATTTCACTTAGCTAAGAAAAAAAATCTTGTTTCAGCCATCTTCTTAAATGCTTTAATTTGACACTATCTGTAAGTGATACTTAAGTTGTGGTAAATCACATTTAATTGCAGCAGTCTGCTCTCTATTATTTCACTATTGCTTCTGTGTCTCTCTAAGCTCTCAAAGACCCCATGCAAAATACAATATTTCTTAATTGAAGTGCTTTCATACTTAATGACTTCTTGCCCATCTAGGTCAATTATTTTGACATATGCTAAAGCAATAGCAGTCATAGTAAAAGGTCAAGGAAAGCTCAAAATTATAACTCGGCTGTAAGAACGCCGCATTTGGTTGTCTGTGTTTCTATCTCAACTGCTCAAATGTAGTTTGCTTGAGAATCTAAATCTTGTATGAGCCACTCTGTAACCACAGCACCTGGTTCTCGACCTCCGTCATATGTGCACAATGAATTCATGAAGTGCTACTGGCCATGAAAGTCGGGGCTGGCTGGGGGCTGGGGCATAGATAAAGACAACACAGGTCCTGCTCTCCAGGGTTTGAAGGAAAGAAGGGGCAGGCAATTGGGGATCACAAGACAGGGTGGCCAGGCTGCAGAGGCTTCTGTTTACTGAGGGACTTTGTGCTGGATATTGGGCTGGCCCTCCATAGTCATTACCATTCTTCCTCCCAGCAACTCCACGATGCAAAGAAAGATGGACAGACTGAGGGTCAGAGAGTTAGTGGACTTGCTCAGGTTTTCACAGTTATTTGGGATCGAAAGCTGGGTCTTTCCAGACCATGACAGATGTTGCCATGGAGATGAAGAGAAGAAAGGAATGAAAATCATGGTGGTGGATGGAGGCGGGAGAGGGAGGTGGTAAGGCACAGCGGGCGCTCCAGAAATTATGAGAAATCAATAAATGATTCTATTTGTAATAATTAATGCTTTCCTCTCTCTTGATAACCAAAGAGTTCTTAGGATTGGAAGGAATCTTTGAAGTTATCTGGACCAACTTTCTTGCCTTATAGGACTGGCAGAGGGTCACTGAGACCCTCATGATCAACTTCAGGGACAGAGAGCTCATCCTCTAATAGGGCTGGGGTTAATACAAGTACAGGGCTCTTAACCAAGCAGTACAGAAATAGTTAAATATTTTAACAATTGATATAGCTGTACAGGTGTCTCCAAATTACTATCAGCCCTGAGAACTGTGCAGCTAGAGGCGGCCCCTTCCCACTCCTTGGACCTGGAGGGGAGCACCAGCCCTCACGCCCCACCCACGCCGAGGCGAACCCAGCAGAACTGTGCGGTGCTAGGGGCTCATTCTGTGACCACAGATTCTGGAACAGGACCCAAGGTGGTTTAACATAACCATCACCAAACCATAACCATCACTGTCAAGCAAAGACAATTCACCACCACGGTAGCAACCAGGGCCACTCCACAGCCAACCTCAGTGTAATAGAAAAAGCAAACCCTCTACCAAATGACCAAAGGCCAACGAAAAAAAATACTAGAAGCACAAACAAAAAGAAACAACACCACCAAAAGAATACAGTAATGCTCTAAAGTCAGACTCCATGGAACAGGGAATCCTTGAAATGTTTGGAAAAGTCCTTCAGTTGCTTATAACAACAGTTGTTGCTGTTATGTACAAGAATGAGTCATAAATCATATGCCACAATCTTTGTGTTTTGTAAGAATTTGCGTGAAGAGTATCCTACTGCATATACCCATTTTAGACTCTCTTCTGAACAATGCCCTGGGCTTCTTTTGCGTTTCTGGATGTCTCACTTCTCTGGTTCTGCATGGGTGGTCTGGGGAAGATTAGGGTGAATGTCCAGACCATTAGCTGTTCCTACTGCAGTGAGTGCTGGTTTCCATGACTGTGGTTCCCTAAGAGAGGCAGAAAAGCAGGGGACTAAGCTCCCATTGTGGACTAAATTCTACGGCCATAGCCCAGGTAGGTTGTAAGAGCTGATGACATCCCAGGACAAGCTGGAACTGGAACCCAGCCATTCAGCAGAGAGAAACCAGGCCCAGAGAAGAAAATGATTTTCTTAGTATCCCACTTCCAGAAGCTGGTAAAGCAGCGATCGGCTCAGGGCTTATGCTGCCTTTGTGCAAACCACGTTGCCTTTATCCACTTTTACTCTTCATCCAGCAAACAGCAGACCCTTGATATCCCAATACCTTGCCTCTGTTCCTTCAGGGGAAATGCCAGCAAACTGTAAACTGCCAGGCCCTGAGGTCCTGACAAGCTACATGGGACTTACGTGTCCCCATCTCTGGAAGACAGTGATGATTCCAGACTTTGGAGGAAGATCAGGTCAAAGAGCTAAAGGCAGCCTCAGGATTTTTTTGCCTAGAGTGCCCTCTGGTGGCCAGTTGGATAACAACCATCCTAATTCACCATCTGAGAGGCAGTGTTGCAGCCAGTGTGTTCTCAGGGCTCGTGAATGCACCCCTACGCCCACCATATACCAGACATCTGTACTTCCAACTGCATCCCTGAAATAACTGACTCCCAACCAATACTCTTCTGTAACTGGAGCTGTGGGAAGGCAGAATAAGAATGCTTCCTGCCCCCAAGGAATCTAAAATTAACTGAGCGAGGCAGGCACACGAACAGCTGAGCAGACTTGGAGTCAGAGTGGCCAAGACTGGACAAAAGTGAGCAACAGGCTGGGGGACAAGAGGGAGGGGGAAATGAGTGTCAGCCTCAGAGACCCTGGAGGCCTTGCTGGGGACGCCAGTGTCTGAGTTCTCAAGGAGAAAGGGGATATCCGAGGAGGGGGCGGGGGCCTGGCTCTCTCTCCCTCCCTCCTGGCTCACTGCAGTCCCAGTAGCTCTCCAAGTCATCATTGCCCAAAATGTCCGCTTTCCAGGAGAGGGTTAGGCTGATGCCTTGGCTTCTTCCAGCAGGCCTGTACTCACTGCCCTCTCCTGTGTCTTCTATGGGGCCTCCTGGCTGCCCACCCCTCATGCCCTTCCCCCTGAAACTGGATTTCTGAAACCTGCACTGGCCTGTGTACAACGTGATTCACTGTATGAACCAATAGGGGGAAAACAGCTCTTCAACAAGAGCTGCAGGGAACTGGAAAAATCTACGGCAGCCTGATGGAAAAGTCCTCAAAGGGAGACAAAAAAGGGCTTTTCCTGTGGATCGACTGGGATCTACTGTCTATTACTATTATAGAGGCAGGCTAGGAGAATTGGGGCGGGGAGGGTTTGATGAGGACACCCTGGGGCCACAGTGGCCAGTACAAGCTGAAAAAAGGAGGAAACAGAGTTCCAGTGCTAGTGACAATAAGATCTGGACAAGCAGAAAGGTGGGAAAAGCTGAAACAAAGACAGGAGTGTTTGGGACATCTTTAAAGGAGAGCACTTGGTTTATTTTACCTGGATTGGGGGGGCTTAGGTATATTAGTCTTTTATTAGGCCTAAAGATGATTTTTCTTAAGGCAGAGGGGAGCTACTGAGGATTAGGGAGCAGGAGAGTGGCACGATGAAAGGTACCTCTGCATAGATTCTATCAGCAAATCTTTCTTTCTTACTGTGGTTTCTGTGACAAGGCACCAGCTCTCCTGATACTGGGGTTCCTGCAAAAGCCTGGTGTGCCTGCCTAGGCAGCATCCACTGCAGGAGAGCTGCCCCTCCTGCTCCCAGTCCCTGTCTGCACTTGCAGACTTTCTGGTCCCCTAGGGTGAATGAGGAAGCCGGTCATAAGCCTCACTCAAAGAGAGGAAACTTGAGGCCAGCTGGGCACTGGAGGGGAGGAGACCGTTATGGAACACAAATGGAGGCCCCAAGAACCCCGAGCTTTACCTGAATCTGCCGTCTGCCAGCGAGGGGTCTTTAAGCAAGCCTTGCATCCTCTCAGTCTCAAGACCCTCTGACAGCCATGCCATCCTCTCCCTGTCACCAAAGTGGCTTGGCCTTGCAGCTGGTTTTCAGATATGAAGGCAGAGTCTGAGAGCTCCGGAGTGGACTGTCAGTGCTCTGATTTCCAGGCTGGTCTATTTCCGTAATTTAAAAACAATGATAACAATAATAATACCATTTATGGAGCACTCACTACATGCCAGGCACTTCACTAAGCTCTTTAAATACACTATTTTAATCCTTACAATAAACCTGTGATGCAGGTATTATGATGCCCATTTTGCAGAGGAGGAAGCTGAGACTAACGAAGGTTACCTGACTTGTCCAAGGAAGTCTTTCTGACTCCAGAACCCAAGCCCTCTACCCCTGTGACAGTGATTCATTTTTTTTCTTTCAAAAAATTATTATTAGCATATTCATTATTACAAATCATGGTTTTTCTTTATGCCCTTTACCCAACCTGTCCCTCCCCAACCACCCTCCCTCCTTCCATCTCCAGTAACCTTAGGTTTGTTCTCTCCTTCTGAAAGTGCAATGAATTGTTGTGGTCTTTTCTTCCTCCCTCCCTTCCTCCCTTCCTTCCTTTCTCTCTTTCTTTCCTTCCTTCCTACGTTCCCTCCTTCCTTTTTTCTTAGCAGCCAGTTATAAGTGAGAACATGTGATGTTTCTCTTTCCTAGTTTGGCTTATTTCACTTCACATAATTTTCTCCAGATTCATCCATGTTGCTGCAAATGGTAGAATTTCATTCTTTTTTTAATGGCTGAGTAGTATTCCACTGTGTATGTATACCACGTTTTCTTTTTCTAGTGGTCCGTGAATGGACACTTAGGTTGGGTCCACATTTTGGCTATTGTAAATAGAGCACAAATGGCCAACAGGTACATGAAAAAATGCTCAGCATCACGAGTCATCAGAGAAACGCCAATCAAAACCACACTGAGGTATCATCTCACCCCAGTTAGAATGGCCATTATTAAAAAGACAGAGAATAACAAATGCTGGTGAGGATGCGGGGAAAGGGAAACTCTTCTACACTGTTGGGACTGTAAATTAGCACAGCCATTATGGAAAACAGTATGGAGGTTTCTCAAGCAACTACAGATAGAACTACCATATGATCCAGCAATCCTGCTACTGGGTATATACCCAGAGGAATGGAAATCGTCATGTCGAAGAGATGCCTGCACTCCCATGTTTATTGCAGCTCTGTTCACAATACCCCATGACAGTGATTGTAAAGGGTTAAGTGCTGCACCTGCCTTACAGCCCCATCCTCGAAGTACAGGTTCCCATCCCCGCCCCCCACTGACTCGGCCTCTCTGGTGCATGCGCTTGGTCGTGCTGCTCAGAGGCCCCTCTCCCCCTGCCCTCGTGCTTTCTCTAGGACAGCTGGACAGCAGTCCTTTCCCCTGTGTCTCTCTCCATCCCATCACTATTTTTTCTCACAAGAAAAAAAGAAAAAGAAAAACCCTTTTTAGCCTATTTGTTCCAACAACCTCCTCATTTCTCTGTCCCTTCAACAGCACAATTGCTTAAGCGTGTGCGGGGCTGGACATCAACATTTCCAGTCATGCTTCTGCCCTCACTGTGGGGAGATAAAGCGAAGAAGGGGGTTGTGAGCTAGACTGAGCCTTCCACCCCAGGGAAGGAGTCGGGAAGGCCGGGTTAGAGTGGATCCCACTGGAAGCCCATGTCCAGGAACTTCCCTCAGCCTGGGCAGCCGCTGGTCACACAGTAGCTGCAGTGCTTTGGTGAGGGAGGTGGCAGGCGGTGATGAGGTGGCTGCTGGAAGGATTGGGTTGCAGCAGCAGGTCACAACCACGGCTGCTCATACAGTCATCGGGGGGCTTTAAAACTACTGATATTCACTCCGCACCACAAAGCGGTTGTATCAGGAGCTGGGCAAGTGATGACCAGGCAGTAGTAACTTTGGCAACACCTGTAGTGGGTCTCCTGTGCAGCCAGGATGACAACCACACAGTTAGAGCAGGGCCTGACCTTAACTTCCAGCCCAGAGACGCAAGGAGATGGCCCCTCTTGTTGGCACCAGGAGCCAGTGTTGGAGCAGCTCTCCTGTGGGGCTTTTGCTTCTCCAGGGGGTGAGAAGCTTCAGAGGACCTGCTTTTTACCAGAGCATCTGGCCCCTACCCCTTCTGGTACATTCATGATCCTGGCAGCATGCCACATGGGACCTGTGGAGCTTTAGGGGAAAGTGGGGTGTGGACAGTGGGGTGGTGTCCAGACACCACGTGCTCTTGGTGATCAACATGAAGTCACCAGGGACATGAATGCACTGTGGTCTAAACCGTGTCCTACGTGCAAACATCCAGAGACTCCACTTTCAGTGCCTGGCCCCTTCCCACCCCAGATGGCGGGTGCCAGGAATCTCAGATCAGAAGGAGGGGCCTCGGGCCTGGGCTGAGGAAGAAATTCTCCACTGTTCTGGGTGTCCCAGACCCAAAGTAAAGGGAGACTACCCCCTCACACCAGTGCCTCTCAGCACAGGGACTGCTCTGGAGGGATTGCTGAGTGAAGGGACAGGGTCCCACTTGGAACTCACAGTGCCATCCAGGGCCCTGTCCCTCCTCCCTGACAGCCTCACACCCAATCCAGGCCTTGGCATCCTCCAAGGGGCCCCCATGGCGCCCTGCAATTCTGGGAGCAGGAGTGAAATGGAACTTGGCAAGGTTTACTCTGCCACCTTCCATAGCTTCCAGAGGGTCTTCTGGGAGAAATGGCTCCTAACATCTTTGAATTCTAAGAGGGTCATTTTTAAAAGCTAGATAATTACAGTGTGTCCTCTCCTCACACAAAGGTGAGTATATTTTTAGGAATTTAGTGGCCTCTGAGGAGCTCATCTGTGGGCCTCACTTCAAGAAGCTTTCAGAGACAGCCCTGACTCTGAAGACTGCAGGCCCTGCAGAGGAGAGCAGGATGCGTCCCTGAATTCAGAGAGCGGCTGAGCCTGTGGATGAAGCCACCAGGCCCCCACCATTCAACCCCCCCCCACTTCTTCATCCACATGTCAGAGCATTTGACAGGCCGCTGGTGACCAGCTGGTTGCCTATCAGGGGGTCAGGTGGGCCACGCTGCTCAGCCAATCAGAATTATCAGGCAGTTGGCTCCTTGAAGACAGAATCAGTTAAACTGACAGAGTCAGACGTTCCGGTGACCAGTACAATTTTGTTGTTCAGGGTCAGTCAGGACTCTAGACTGATCTGTAGTGGCCAGCCATTCAGGGGAGTCAGACAGGGAGGCATTTAGTGAAATATTTGAGGTCAGGGAGGTGAATAGTGGTCATAGGATCTGGCCATCCAGGGACAAAGTGTGCACCTGCCATACCACCTGACCCTGTCTTGAAAGTCAAATGAGGTAAAGGTGAAGTGCTTTTATCAACAGTCACTCTACTGGGTACATTTGAAACCCCCTCCAGACTCTACAGATTAGTTTATGTGATATGGCCAGTGGGCCCAATCCCAAGTGAGGATCATTTGGTGAAGTTATTGGTGTGGTTTTTTGGTTTTGTTTTTAATTACAGAAAACAAAAGTATGAGTATGTGAAAATATTCCATTTACCCTGTATTTGTAAGCAAGTTATGATCACATGGAGAAAAAGACCCAGCTTCAAATCCACGTTCAATTCTAAGCCTTTTTCATTAAAAGGGGAGAAAGTCATTGTGGGTGGACCATGATTGCGGCAGTCACGGCACTGAGCCAATTTTAGTGCTTGGCCCAAACAAATGAACTTGGGTCACACAATCAGTTCACAAAATTAAGACTAGAATTTAAAAAGTACACATGCGTGGAAAGAAAGGATCAAAGGGGCGTTATTTTTTGAATCTTGCTTAGGTCCACACTTGCAGATGTACATATCCATGTGTGGACTGGGTTGAAACGTAAAACCGGTTGGAGTCAGTGAGGTTTGAAATTGCCTTGGAGAAATCTTATGTATTCCAGAATTGGTGAACAGTATTCTATAATAGCAAAAACTTGGCAACAACCTAAATGTTCTTCAATAGCAGAATAAACTATGGTAGAGACATACAATGAAATATTATACAGCCATGAAAATGAGTAATTTATAGCTATATGCAACAATATGAACTAATTTTAAGAACATAATGACAAGCTTTCGAAAGTATAAATAAAGCTGAAAACTATGAAAAACTAAATGGTATATTGTTTAGGGACAGAAACAAGATTTTAAAAAAATTTAAGAGAATAATAATTTGATAAGTGGTTGTGTCTGAGGGAGGAAAAGAAAATTGTTTTTAATAATCTAAAACATACACTCTCAACACACCTCTCCCTAATTCTGCCTCAGTGGCTCAAAATCACTAATTATTTACAACCTTCCATATAATGTCTAAATTTGATAATGAAAAAAAAAAATGACAGCATAAGCACATTATATAGAAATCTACAGGTAAATACCAGAAGAAACAGCTTTTAAAAAGGGGACAAGGACTCAGCCAGGGACAATGGAAGGAACAGAAATAAGGAACTGCTATTTCTTTTTTTTTTTTGGTGTAAGCTTTATAGAACTATACGAATTTAAAAACCTTAAAACTATATACATGTAGTTCTCTTAAAAACAGGCCGGCCAATTAGCTCAGTTGGTTAGAGTGCAGTGTTAAGGGTGCAGATCCTCATACCAGCCAGCCGCATTAAAAACAATATTTTTTTAAATAAAAAATACTTTTGAGTGTGAAGACCAACTCTAACTCACCTTATCTCTCATCAGACCCTAACAGGAGTCCAGTGCCAGGCTGTCTCCTCAAACTCCTCCACACCTTCAGTGCAGTCCTGCCCTGATTCATGCCCTTGCCTCTGCAAAGCAAATTTAACCACCCCCAAAATCCCAACTCAACTCTTCCTCTTTAAAGCTCCAAGCCAGGAAGAACTTTGTTTAGCACCTGTTATATCACATAATATCTTCTTGCTCTCCATTAAATGTCAACATTTGGCTCCAACCACGTAAAGCCCTTGAGTTGAAGTATCTGACTAAAACCTGTACACTCTACAATGCCATACATGATATAATTTCACAATACACTTTTCTTGCCTGAAAATAATTGCAATCATTGTTTCTTCTTAAAAGTAAATAAATAGGCCAGTTGCCAAAAAATACATACATACATACATCTATACACATTCTTCAAAAATTTGCTAAAGCCAGCAATTACTTCGAATTGTTATTTAAAATTTTAATTTTCATTTAATGTTTGAAATGTCTATGAAAAAGAGCTATTGGTTATGCTGTTCATACAAAATTAACCAAACAATTAAAAAGGCAGGCAGGTAGGCATTATCAATTACAATTTTAAAACCAGACTAATTGAGACAAAACAGTGGAGGAAAAAAAGCTTTATTAACAAAGTGATATAACTTTATAAGACAAACAGTAATATGAACTAAAACCAAGAAAAGTAATTTTTAAAACAGGCCTGGTAAAAATTTTATCACTTACTCTTTATATGGTACGGCTCAAATATTAGCAGGCCTGCTAATCCCTCAGCAGAATTAATAAGATCCCTTCTAACCCCAAATTTCTTAATACTAAAGCAACCTTTTTGGCTCTCAGATTAGTGGCTGTCAAATTTATATGATAAACACCCAGGAGCTGATAAGAAAGAAAGAGAGAGAGAGAAAGAAAGAGAAAGAGAGAGAGCGAGCGAAAGAGAGAAAGAAAGAGAGAAAGAGAGAGAGAGGGGAGAGAGAGAAAGATTTATTCAACAAATATTTGAGCTCCTACTGTGGGACACAGCAGTGAACAAATGGGCCAAAAGCTTGCTCTCATGGAGCTTATGTTCTAATTTGAGTGTGTGCATTGGGGGAGCGGGAGGAGGGGACAGAGAGAAAGGAGCCAGGAGGAAAAACAAACAAGTAAAATATAATATGTATATGTGATGTGTCAGACAGTGATAAACGATATGGAGAAAAGTCAGGAAGTGCACTGTGAACAGAGGCTGCTGTTTAAAATAGGTTATTCAAGAAAGGCCTCACTAAGCCTTTCAGGTGACATTTCAGTCTTCACAGAAGTCCTTTTCTGAAGAAAACAGAAACAGCAGATGGAGGAAAGTTGTGGGAAGAAAGGTCAAAAAGGCAGAGGTGGGAGGTGGCATGTGTGGGACAGAGATCAGCTCCTATAGGGCCTTGTAATGACTCTGGCTTTTCCTTTAGGTGACACAGAAATCTGTGGGAGAGTTTTAAGTAGCAACATCATCTGACAGGTTTTAAAAGGCCCCTCTGGCCGCAGTGCTGAAAACAGACAGAGGCAAGGGTGGAAGCAGTCATCAGGGAGCGGGTAACTTCAATAATCCACAGGAGAGATGAGGTGGCTTAGCTGAGTGACAAAAGTAAACGTGGTGAGTGGACAGATTTGGGACATATTTCTAAGACAGAGTTGACAGGATTTTCTGTCTGGTTGGATTTGGGTATGAGATAAAGAACAGAGTCATGGAAGACCCCAAGGATTTGGTCTGAGAAACTGAATGACAGAGCTGTCATTTATATTGAAATCTGGAGGACTATCTAGGAAGAACAGGTGTCAGTACCTGGATATAAAAGTTTAGAGGCCAGGGAAATGGTCTGAGTTGGAGATAAATAAATTTGGGAACATATAAAGGTATGAAAAGTCACCAACTGGATGAGATCACAGAGAAAGCTGATACAGATAGATAAGAGGTCTGGGGGCAGACACACTCACCTCCCAAGATGATTTAGTACATCTGGGTTGGAGACCAGTCATCTGAATTTTTAACAAGCTTCCCACATGTTTGTGGTATACTTCAAAATTTGAAAAAACCCACTCACAAACAAATATCAAGATAAACCTCAAGGTGAACTACAGAATTTTAACTAAGTTTAATTTTATTTGTAAAGTGAAAACTACACTTTTTCCAACATTCCATGGAAAATTTTCATAAAAAACAAATACCTATTATAAATTAGACCAGTAACCCCAAATTCCTTCATCTTTCTTCTGTTTTCAGGATCATTGGTACCATCACCCCAGCAAAATATGACGAGTCCCTTAGCTTTCGCCTCTTGAATATAGGATGGGTTTCTGGGCAGGTCTTCAGTATGTGCATTTATGCCCTAAAAGAAGAAAAATTAGTTGTTCATGGAAAAGTAATGTATTAATGTTATCGAAGGAACTCAGCAAGGAAACTTCAGACACTCAGACAGTTGGAGTCAGGAAGTATATTATGCTAGTGGGACCCAGGTGAACTCAAGTTCTAAATCCTGGGAGCCTGAGTGCAGGCGGGGTTACAGTTTTGTACTTTTCTTAGGCAGGCATGCAGGCTTTCTTATTGGCCCTGTCTGTATCCAGGCAGAGTCACACAGACTGGGGACTTGAGCGAGCAGCTGTACAGAAGCAGGAAATGTGGTTACTTTGCTGAGGGTATTAGCTAAAAATTTTCTTTTAGACCCCCCAACATTTGCCTCAGAACCCCCAACATTAACTGCAAATGCTAAATGCTCATACTCTACATTGGTGCTCTCTAAGGTAGAGTAGGCAGGAAAAGAAAATATTAGAATATTTTCTTACAGTTAATGTTATCTTATTTTTTTAAATGGATATTTCACATATACTTGTATATATATTCACAATACATGAGGATACTTCAAAAAGTTCATGGAAAAATGGAATTAAACTACAATATGAATCTTCCCATGAACTTTTTGAAGAACTTCTGTGTTGATAATATACGTAGGAAATTTATAAACATACAGACATTCAATGTGTGATCCAAAAATTTTTACTAATAGAGTGCTCTATCAAACTAAGTTTACAGTCGAACTTTAGATGATTTATAAAATCCACTCAGAAAACTAAACTAAACAACTTAATGGGACTGGCTGGTTAGCTCAGTTGCTTAGAGTGTAGTGTTATAACACCAAGGTCAAGGGTTCAGATCTCCTTACCAGCCAGATGAAAAGAAAAAAAAAGATACCACTTTTAGAAAGACAATTTTAAAAAGACAAAAAACAAACAAACACTTAATGTAAGCCAGAAGGAAATTTTTACTTCCCTTCATTTAATGCTTTTCACTCTGAGATTTAATATCCTCATTTTTAATTAGAGCTACTTGTTTGTTACACATTAGTCAAAACTTTATGTAAAGTAATGTGAAACCTTATTTACTACTGCTCTCAAACATAAAATAGAAAATTAAAAAATAAAAATTCAAACATAACTTACCAGTAGATTTTCAAACTGTGCAAAGCTCATTACAATAGGAGTTGTCCGAGATCTGAGGTCCATGAGTTCAGGGTAGATATCAGATTTTCCTTGAGTCAAAAATAATATGGGATATTTTATTCTCCTTTTGCCAAACCCTAAAAGGACAATTTAATAAAGACTTTTCAGCAAGGAGATAACTGTAATATTCTGTTTTTAAGTTTTAGAAAACACTAAAAGTATAAAGAAAACAAACAAAAGCACAATCCCATTACACAGATATAACCTCGGACTGTAACATGTGTTGTCTTTCAGTCAAAAGTAAGAATTCAACACTGTTCTATAGAAGAGCTAAAACATTCTCCAAAATGGGCAATGAGAAAGCCCTTGAGGCCTTATAGTGTGGTAAGGAGGACACAGCATGCCTATAATGCAATCGAGTGTGAGGCTCTAGGACCCAGTAGGTATGAACTTCACACGAGTGAAGGGCACCCCAGCGAGCAGTCATGATGAGACGTGGGAATATGTACAACCTGAGCAGGACAAATCAAGGGTGAAATCTGGACGCCTTCTCCACCCCAACCACTCCTTGTATCCTAAGGCCTAGATACACCCTAAGAATGTAAGACAAAAAAATTGAATATTACTCACATTGTACAAATATCTGCATCAAATGAAGAAAACACTATTCTCCTCTTCCCAGAGTTTTCTAAAACAGTTTTTAAAATTATGTCTAAAAACAGATTCATGTCAAAATATGTTGATAAGTTACCATCCCACATTCCATCCTGTGTGAGAGAAGAACGAAAAGGAAAGCCATTACACACCCTAGAATCACAGTGCTAGAAAAAAATCTTGAGAGCATCTCGTCCAACTCTTATTTTACCGATGAGGAAACCAAGGGCCTGAAAAGCTTAAGTGACTTGCCCAAGACCACACAGCTATTTAGTGGTGGTGCAGCAAGAATAATTCACGTACAGAAACCCGTAAGAAGCGATTAACTATACCATCAATAGACTCTTGCTTTAAGAAAGTTAACAAAATAAAAGCTGAAACTCTGGAAATTTAGTCTACTATCACTTTAAAATACTTTGATGTACCAGGGTAAGGAAGAGGGAGGTAGGGAGGTAGGGAGTTAGGGAGATGTTGGTAAAGGAAACGAAGTTTAGTTAGATAGGAGGAATAAGTTCAAGATGGTGACGGTAGTGAACAACAATGTATTATATTCTTGAAACTTGCTAAGAGAGTACATTTAAAGTGTTCTCACCATAAAAAAAAATTATGTGAGGAAATTAATGGGATAATTTGCTTGTTTAAGCCATTCCACAATACACGTATTTCAAAATATTGTGTTGTATTCGATAAATATATATAATTTTTATTGATCAAAAAAATAGGATAAATTTTTGGACAATTCAGAACCATTTGCTAAGAGTATTTATAAAACAGCTATAGATCTTCTACCTAATCTTACTAGTATGGAGTAGAGAACATGTGACATTAGAAAAAAATGTAAAATTACACGTTCACTCTATCTGAACTACAATTCTGACAGTTCTGTAGTATGTTCACTTAAAATTGACAGCTAATTTTTAGGTTTAGTGTTAGTATGGTAAGTAGTAGATATTCTTTGGATAATCTTAAATGAATCGGAATATATCATATTGAAACATTTGTCTTGGTGAGTGTGTGTGTGTGAGAGACTTTACTTATGTCTTTACGGAGTGTCTTTGGATCACGTTGGTGAATGTGTTCATTTTTGCTACTCTACGAATAACATTTACTGCCTTTGAGAAGGTGTAAATAGGATGTGCATGGCGGTGGGCGGTTAAATTTAGTATGCTCATGACCTCTGCTGGTCTAATAAAATGACTGCATATGACAGACAATACTAAATTACCAATCCTTAAGAAATTTCAGTGAAAAATAAGTTAGTACACTGGTTAAACATCATAATTAATATGGGTGATCAAGACTACTCTAGAAGTAATGGTGACCAAGCAATATGACCAACTGTGCAAGGTAATAGAATCTGGTTTTGTTTATCAAGGGAAAAAAAGATAGATTCACCCTAAGATTAAACATCTGGTTATTCCAGAATGTGAAAGATGATAGTAAAAGACAAAACCCGATGGATATAAAAAGCTGTAGAAAGTTCAGGAAGTAAATTCTATTTGCCTTGGTTATACATGTATATAATAATATAAAACTTGAAATAATGATTCTGAAAGAAGCAATGATACAATGACACATGTTAAAATTCTGGCAAAATTTCCATACCTCAGCTTTGATGGGTTCACTAAAAATTACTTAGGAATGCTTTACTGCCAAAAACTATATTAAAGCAAAACTAAGATTCTGCTTTCTATTACAATGCGATGACATATTGTTATTGATTTATTCATTCTACTCTTAACAAAATGCAGTAAACGTTACTCTCTAATTTCTACTTAATTTTCCTAGTTAGCAGAAATTCTATAGCCCCCAAGTACCTTTTTGTACTTTATGCTGTCTTATGTGCTTCATTATTTAAAAAATAATAGTTAATTGCCTTTGAAAGAGCAAGAAAAAAGGAAACAGTATTTTGATATAATCTTCATAAAACTATAGGACACTTCATTTGCTAAGACATTACAAAAAAATCCTATTATCAATAACCAGTTAAAAATCTCTTCTTTGGGTCTTAGGCATATCAAGTATCCTCAAAAAATAATTAAGTTCAATATACATAACTAAGACATTAGAGTCAGCCCTAATAAAGTCAAATATTAAATGCTTTACATATTAGTCATTAAAATAATCTTAGAAGCTCTGAAAACTAAAAACCATATACTAGGAAAATCTTGGGTGAGCATTTACTATGTTAACCAGGATCAGCTTGTCACAAACAGCCTGATTTGTGGGCAGTTATAGATAACTCTGACCAAAACATATTCCAGGATATTGCTCCAATTTCCCAGTCATGACACCTAAATTAATTACTTCCAATCCCGAACCCCACCCCATCACTTTTACCATACATCCTATCCATTTACACATACCCCCCTCTGATATATGCTGTTTCCCCTGACTAGAATATAAGTTGCAGGAAGGCAGGACCTTATTCTGTTCTGTTCATTACTTGTCCCCAGCACCCAGAAAATGCCTGGCCCATTGCAGTATTTGAATAAATATTGGTTGAGCAAAGGAATGACTAAATCTGAGAGTGATTTGAAAAACATCTGTAGAAATTTCTTTCTTTCTTTTTTTTTTTTTAAAGATGACTGGTAAGGGGATCTTAACCCTTGACTTGGTGTTGTCAGCACCACGCTCAGCTAGTGAGCGAACCGGCCATCCCTATATGGGATCCGAACCCGGGGCCTTGGTGTTATCAGCACCACACTCTCCGGAGTGAGCCATGGGCCGGCCTTGTAGAAATTTCTTTAATTGGGTAACTATTACTAGCTACTGCTAACCAAGACAACTGCTTAGGCAATTTTTTAAAATATATGTTTGTTGGGGGATAAGACAATAAAAACTAAATCAGAGAGTTGTGACCATCTACTTTATAAGCAGGCCCAGAAACCATCCATATTAATGTACATATAAGACACATGGAAACTGAAATTTCTACAAAAATACACTCATCAGTAATTTTAAGTACTCACATATTAGTAAAATGTAAGATATACTTTATTTAAAAGGTCCAACAAGCACTTAGCTTGCTGGAGGAAGCCACAATAAGATTTCAGTGTCACTTATTTCTTTAAAACAAAAAGAAATAAGAATGAAAAGAAAGAATTTTTTAAACAGGGTAGAGAGAAAGAAGAATGTATCACATTGAGAATTACTCACCCTTTGTTGGCAAATCCACTTTATTTCTATGTTAAACCCCACATCTTCTGGCAAAGACTCTAAAACCTAGAGTTTTGTTTGTTGGTGATAAATTTCGTTTTGTTTTTCACGAATGGTAGAATAAGAAAAAAAAAAAGAGAATTATTACAAAAAGCAACGAATACAAATACATTACTAGTAAAGATAAAATGTTTTGTGTCTTTAGCACAAACCACTATCTTTTCTCACACTCAAACTGACAACCCGGTTGATGATTATTACATTAAATGTCAAAAGAAATTAAACAGCAAAAGCAGTAGTCTCAGGCGACGTCTGTGATAACTGATCACCACCATCACACAAAGATGGATCCTTAACCTAAAATCCTTTTCACAGATATTGTTGAAAAATCCAAAGTGAGCTGTAATAAGATAGGCAGTATTATGAATTCAAGAAGACATCTGTTATGTCTTCTGAATTGCATTCAGATCTGTCCATCAATTAAGATATGATGATAGGAAAAAACCAAAAAATCCCCATGAGTTTTAGCTTGTTTTGAACATGATTATGCTTAACAAATACCATGCTGATAACTCACCGAAAAGATGTTATCCCCAAATAAAAGACTATGCTGAGGCTCGTAAGTCAATAAGCCTATAATCTATAAGAATTAACAAATATGTTGACAATTTATCTAAACTAAGTTATCTAGACACTTCCCAATCAGATTATTTCAGCAGTCAGAACCAGAAAATCAGATTGAAAATACGAAGCTTGGTTATAGATGACTTACTGTCATTTCCTTCCATATACGTGCGTATCTGATTTATGCAACCAGACTTTAGCAACCAGATACTAGATAAAACCCACTGTGTTATTCATAAGACTCAATTTAAAAACATATATTTCCATATTGTGGTAAGCTGAAATGACCTATTTTGTCTTAGAAATCTGCAGTACTTACCCTTACCAGAAAAAGACACTAAGGGAGACCAAAAGTTCGGGAATGAAGCCCGTGGAACAAAAGCAGATGCAGCATCTCTGGCCTCATGTAGGCTTTCCTGATGCTGTCAAAGGGATTCCTATGTAAATTGTGTCCAGTTTTTAATGCTTCATGCTAGCTTTTCTTATACTTTTTCAGAGTATATTCTTCAAACTTGTGTCTCATGTTAAGTAACAAGGGCACTTGCTTTCTTTAGCTGGAGAATCATGTTTATGCCCAAAAGCTGAGAATCAGTTTTAAATGTGGTTGTAAAAATGTCTCTCCCACCACCATATATTCTTTCTACCCCTTTTCCTGTGCTCTCTACTTCCTGCTTATACTCAGAAATACGTGGATTTGTTATTCAAGTAGCACTGGTACACCTCACATAACTGTATCTTCCCTAAAAAGCACCGATAATGGTCAACTTATATTAATGCTGTCTTTGACGCAGCCTTTTTAATACCCACGTAAGAGACCAAACTAAATTATTCAGACATAACAGAATTAACGTGATGGCCTCGCTCTGGTTTTCCTCAAGAAACTTACCATCTTAAGAGAAGGAAATGGCTGATTTTCAGAAAAGGAATTTTCCTCCTCAACCACAGATTCTGAAATTTTAAATTACAATAATTCAGTAAATAAAATGCCACTATATCACTAAGTTTTTTTCCTAAATCCTTAGGGAAAAAGAGAGACAGCGTGCACATGCATGTACGTTTATTATGAGATCCTTTTATATACAGTACTTTTGAAGGCTTTTGTAAATATGATTTTTAACCCCTGAAAACTCTACTTTCCAAATAAGCATCCTTCATAAAGATTGGTTTGCAATGCTTAATATAAATACCACCGTTTGTGGCCCCAAGAGTGATTATTTTCTTATAAAAATTGTAATATTATTGTTAATAAAAAGTAGTCACAAACAGTGACTTGTTATTTCTTGGTGGAATTAAGAGCTCTGTCATTTTGCTAAGACTTCTATTTGATATAACAAAATCAGCTAAGAAACTAGAAATTAGGAGAATATATGGCTACTATTGTACCTTTACTATTATCATTTAATCGAAAGTAGATTATTTTAAGGGACACAGAAGACGTTTTTTTTCCGAAAAGAGAAAAAAATGAAAATATCAAGCTTTTCTTTTTCTTTCTTTCTTTTTTTTTAAGCTTTTCTTTTTTGGTGAAAACACACACACAAACAAAAAGTTATGTGTATATGTAACTTAAAAGACTAAAATCATGTAAAATTTTCCAATTGAATAAATTAAATATAAAATTCATTTTACTATAAATAGTCCTGAAATATCTATAAGCCTATATAGTCACATCTACACTCTGGGGATAATCTCTGGAGTCTTAAGCACTTCACAGTTTCTTCACAGACTCAAACTATACTGTTATCACAATTACAAACATCTACTGAGTACCTAGTATGTGTCTCTAGGAATGTAAGAATATTTTCCTACCCTTGAGAAGCTGATATTGTAGTTGAAGAGACAAATACAAAAATAAAGAGTTTAAATAAGGTTACAATAAGAGCTGGCCAATTAGCTCAGCTGGTTAGAGCATGGTGCTGATAACACCAAGGTTCAGGGTTTGATCCCTATACTGGTCAGTCTTCCCCCTGTTGCCCCCCAAAACCACACAAGTTTCTGGGCCCCACTCCTGGAGTTTCTGATTCAGTAGGTCTGGGCTGGGGACCAAGAATTTGCATCTCTAACAAGTTTCCAGAGGATGATGGTGATAATGCTGGTCCTGGCTCCATATTGTAAAAGATAAAAAAGGATACAATAAGCTGCAAATGAATGGCACCGACTACTAAATTCTATGGGAGTAGAAAGCAAAGTGAAATTACAAAGGGGAGTGGTAGGCAGGATAAGCTTTGAGGAAAGTGAGGCACATAGTAGTTTAGTAAGGTAACGTGCCCAAGGTCATAGATATTAAATGACAGAGCTGGTTCAAACTTCTGGCCTTGGAGCCAAATTCTACATACTTTTAGGGTTCAATGTTGACATATGTTGATCAAATCAATATTACTGGCATGTATATTGTTACAAATTGTACTTATGCTTTATGACCCTCTTTGTTGACTTCTGAAGCAGGAAACTTAGTTCCTTCTATTATTTTAAACAAGACACTACCACAAACCACTTCCACCAAAGAGAACAAATCTTACCACATTTAAATAGCTCTAAGTATTAAACACTTTAAGTTGTAGCTTTATAGTTTAAATGTTTGATTTTATGTAATCATCATCCTTTTTGAAGATAGTTTTGCTAAGAGATAAAATTTAATTCCAAAATTGTACTGTGAACTTTAAGAAATAAGCCATTAATAGGCCAGAACATCTACAAAGATATGTTTTTAGCATTAACTAAGCCAATAAGCCATTAATAACTAAAATAAGACATTTGAAAATGTGAACCATGTGCATTACAAAGGATTGCATCAAAATATGGAAAAAGAAGGCTTAAATGAAATCCTTTCTCAAAAAGTACAAAGAACCTGGAAATTCTTTAATACGGCCATCATGTGTTTACAGCTAATAAAATGATGTTTAGTTACCTATAATAAACTAAAACTGTTTCCAAATTATGAGCTATAGCCCAGTATACTCACAGATTAATATCATCCTTTCAATACTGCTATGGTTTGAATGTTTGTTCCCTCCAAAGCTCAGGTTGGAACTCAATTCCCAATATGGTACTTGAAAGGTAGGGCCTTTAAAGGGTAACTGGATTGTGAGGACTATGTCCTCATGAATAGATCATCCATTCATGGATTTATGGGTTAATGGTTTAATGGGCTATTAGGGAATAGACTGGGGGCTTTACAAGGAGAGGAAGAAAGCATGTGGAAATGCTCTTGCTCAGCACTCACTATATGATACTCTGTGTTGCCACAGGACTGACTCTGTAGAGAGTCCCCACCAGAAGAAGCCCTTCACCAGATGTGCCCCCTGGATCCTGAATTTCCCAGCCTTCAAAACTATAAGAAATACATTTCATTTATTCACAAGTCACCCAGTTTCAGGTATTCTGTTATAAGCAACAGAAAACTGACTAGTATGAAGACAAAACAAAAACTATCTACTATTAATATTGTCAAACATTAAAATTGTTTCAGAAAACTGACTAATATGAAGACAAAACAAAAACTGTCTACCATTAATACTGTCAAACATTAAAATAATTACTATTATCACTTTAAGATGTTATCGTTGTGAGGCACCCTCCCACAAGAAATGCACTTACACACCACTTGTGCAGAAATGGGCAGTTTATTCACTCCAGCTGGCCAGCGACCGTCTCCCAAGGAGCAAGCAAGGAAGAGCAGCATTGGGCCTTGGTCTTGTGGGGTTTTTAAAGGCAAAAACTACATCCCGCTGGCACATGGGTTTGTCCAGGTGCACAAAGCAAGCCAGGGAGCTAGGTCACAGAAGCCAAGAATGAGCCATCAGAACAATGAAGCATACAGTTTTTCATTGTGTATGTTCCCATGTAATAGTTCACTGTGTATGGCTCCTGTTTCTATGCAACGGCTTCTGTTTCTATGCAACGGCTTCTGTTTCTATGAGGTCAACAGTTTCTCACGTAGAAGGGGGTGGTAGTCTGCAGGTCAGATGGGGGTAAAATGGAGTTACTTAGGTTAAGCAAGCAATTCTACAGAAGAAGATAGCATATGTTATGAGGGTGTAGGGAGCTCTATTTCATTCCCAACTTCTCTTAGGAAGGAATCAAACCATTGATGCACCAGTAATTAATTTGTTGTACTTAGTATGTAAAACAAGGAGTTTGACTGATTGTTTGTTAACTAAGGTGACCAGGAAAAAGATTTTCAAAACAATTTTTATTATTACTATCTGACTCTTCTCTTTAATGTGTTTTCTGACTAATGCAAGGCTGTCTCTAATAACACCTGAATGGTTGGTATAGAAACAACAGGTTTTCCTAGAGCCATATATAATCCACCTCGTTAGTCTGATTGTGTTGATTATATATGCATGCAGCTGCTGCTGCGCATTCAGATAGGTCCAGCTTCTGTGTAGGACACAATGACCACAGCAAAGAGGAAAAAATTAACTTTTTACAACATTATCAGATTGACCACTTGGTGTAAATCTTTTTATCAAAGCACTTTACATTTTAAAATTGTTATTTAATTGGAAAAGCTCTCACTAAACTAGGAATAGAAAGCACCTTTCTTAATCTAATAAAGTGCATCTACAAAAAGCCCACCGCTAACATCATACTTAATGGTGAAAAACTGGGTGCTTTTCCCATAAACTGAGGAATAAGGCAAGCATGCCTATTCTTGCCATTTTTATGCAGCATTGTATGGGGCCAGCATTGTATGCCAGCCAGTCTGCTTATGACAAAGAAGGAGGTCCAGATTGGAAAGGAACAAGTAAAACTGTCTTTATCCATGGATGGTACGGTTGTGTGTGGAGAAAATAATGAGGAATCCATACAAAAAGCTACTAGAACTAGACATGTTTGGCAAGTTTGAGGACCTGAGATTAAAATGAATAAAGCAATTGTACTTCTATATACTAGTAATGAACAGTCTGAAAATGAATTTAACAATTTCATTCACAATAGCATTGAAGAGAATACAATGTTTAGGAACAAATTTAATAAAAGCATGCAAGACTTGTCTGTTGAAAACTACAAAATACTGCTAATAGAAATTAAAGACAATCTAAATAAATGCAGAGACATTTCATGTTCGTGAACTAGAAAATATTGTGAAGATGTCAATTCTTCCCAAATTGATTGATAGATTCAATGTAACCCCTCTCAGATTCCAGGAGGCCTTTTTGCAGAATTGACCAATTGCTTTTGTCAGTGGGTAGGCCTCTCTGACCAAGGGGTGAATCTGGCATAGTACCTGTTGGAGAGCCTGAAGAGACTGAAGAAGGTTATGGTTAGTGATTTCAGCAAGTTTATCATCTCTGAGGTGGGGCAACAGAGAGGGTGTAATTCCTTGTATGTAGGGGGTGTAGTTAGCCCTTAGTAGAGCAAAGGAAAGGAGGCTCACCCAGTTCTCATCAGTCTCTGGTTTTAGTTTGGTGTTTCTTTTAAAGCCAGATTCATTCGTTCTCCCTGTCCTGAACTTTGTGGCCTATAAATATAATGTAAATTCCAATTTATTTTTAATGTTTTAGCTAATAATGGGGAAATTTGGGCTGTGAAAACCAGGCCATTGTCAGACCCCATGATTACAGGTAGGCCATATCTGGGGACAATTTCTTGTAACAATTTTTTTAGTGTTATCTGAGCAGTTTCAGTTTTGGTAGGAAAGGTTTCTACCCATCCAGAAAAAGTGTCTATGAACACCAAAAGGTAGTGATACCCATATTGTCCAGGTTTTACCTTGGTGAAATCAATTTCCCAGGGTTTGCCAGGGTTGGTTCCTTGCATTCTGGTTCCAATGGGCAGCCTTGATTTTGGCCCTGGATTTACTTGTGAACAAATTTCATATCTGGTAACAATGTCTTTTGTCATTTTATCAAGACCTTGGGTATAATAATATTTTTTTAAAGTTCAGTTAATTTTGTGGATCCAAGGTTGTGTTCCTTGATGTATTTGTTTAATCAGCAATCTGCCTAGAGCCTGTGGCAAATAAATCCTGTGGTCTGGCAGAATTTTCTAATTCATGGCATTGTTGGAGGCTTTTAAGATCTTAGCATGTTTTACTTCTTCTTTAGTATAATGGAGAGTTGGTGGCAATTGAGGTGCCGGAATGACTATTAAAGAGTCAAATGGCTCCACTGGTTTTAATGTGGCCTCTTTGGCAGTCAAATCTGTAGCAGTGCTGCCTTGGGTCTCAAACGAGTTATCTTTCTGGTGCTTGGACAATGTATGATGGCCATTCTTTTTGGATATCATATGACCTCAAGGAGGGCTAGTATTTTTGCTTTATTATTTATTTTCTGATGTTAATAGTCCTCTCTATTTGTATAAGACTCCATGAACATGGCCAGTACAAAAGCATATCTGTTGTCAGTATATTTGTTAACAGTTTTATCTTTTCCATGCTTTAAAGCCTGTGTTAGGGCTATGAGTTCAGCCTTTTGAACAGATGTTCTTTGGCTTAAGGCTTGAGCCCAAATGACCTGATCTAAAGTTACATGGCTGTCCCAGTATACCTGATTCCATTGAAGACAAAACTGCTTCCATCAGTGAACAGCATTTCATTAGGCTCTGTCCAGGGCACATCAGTCAGGTCCAGCTGGAGGCCTTGGAGAGTCTCAATTGTTTCAAGGCAGTCATGGACAGGCTCAATTGGGTTATCATCTGGGAGGAGGGTAGCCAGATTTAGAGCCATGGGGCTGATCTAGAAGTAAAGCCTAATACTGGGTGAAGCGGGAGTTGGTGAGCCAATGTTCACGTGCACTTTGTAAGAGGGTCTGTACAGAGTGAGGGGCCACTAAGCATATGTCTTGTTGATCTCTTTTACCAGTAAAGCAGTTGCCGTATGGCTCAGAGACAGGTTGGCCATCCTGCAACTCCACTGTTCAACCTCTTAGAGAGGTAGGTGATAGGCCTCTTCCATGGTCCCAGGGCTTGGGTGAGCACCCCCTTGGCAATGCCTCATGTCTCGGCAACAAACAGGGTGAAGGGCTTCATCAAATAAGGTTGGCGAATTTTTAAATCCTTGGGGGAGGTGAGTTCAAGTTAATTGTCCAGAGTATCCTCCCTCAGGGTCAGGCCATTCAAAGGCAATGAGAGGTTGGCTTACTTCAGCCAGCAGGAGGCTGAAGAAGGCATCTTTAAGATCTAGCTTTTTAGTTTATTTCTTTTCTGGACTATATGTCATTAAAGGCCATCTGGGCAATTTCAACCAGCTCAGATAACAATTTTTCTTTAAATCCTTCCTGTCTTTGAAGGTTTCTCCTAATGTATGAGGCTGACTGGGTAACAAAGGCAATATTTATTGCCTGCCGGTTTTCTGGGGTCTGAGGGTCCGCAGGAGTGTAGGTCCTGTAAGCCTCCATTAGGCATTCCAGGAAAGTGGCGGGGGTTTCATTTGGTCCCTGAATAGTTTCACTTACTTTTGATAGGTTAGTGGGCTTCCGGGCTGCTGTGCAGAGTCCCCTAAGGAGAGTCTGGCAGTACAGGTCGAGAACCTTCTTACCCTGGTCCATGTTTGGGTCCCACCCAGATCTGTTAGAGGGGACCATGCATTCGAAGTGGACAGGGTCATCAGAGGGTCAGCCACCATGACCGGTGACAGTTTTCAGGGCCTCCCTCGGGATCCACTTGCGTTCTTCTGAAGTGAAGAGAGTCTGCAGGAGCTGCTGACCGTCATCCCATGTAGGCTGGTGGGTAAAGAAAACAGTCTCCAGGGGGGAGATGAGGCCCTGGGGTTTTTCTGAGAAAGAAGGATTTTGATTTTTCCAGTTGTAAACCATGAAGGGAGCCTGGTCTTGAGGAGTTCCAGGAGGCAAGGGAGCCTGTTGGAGTGAGAAGGGGGGTTTGGAGGAACAGCAGGGAGAGGACTGATATGCAGTGTCACTCCGAGTATCCAGAGGGAAAGATTAGGTGGGGGAGCTAAAGGGGGGTTTGGAGGAATATCAGGGCGAGGCAGTGCCACTCCGAGTATGGGAAACAGGCAAAGAAATTCCAGAAATACACCCATAGTTCTGGTCAATTGGGTTTTAGCAAAGTTGCCAGAGCAATTCTTTAGGAAAAAGCTATGTGTATGCCCTGAAAACTATTTACACTACCATTTAAATATTTATATCTACTTAAATGTGGACTCTGACAACTGTTACACTGTGGAGTTAATAAGGCTGTATATTTGTTAAAGTAATGAATAGAGTATGCTTTCTTAGCTGCCTAACTTACATTTTTCTGAAATGTTTTGTCAGTCAATGTTTTCAACCAACTTAAAAGTAATGTTTTCCCCATTTTCTCCATGAGTGGAAAGAATGCAAACAAACCTGTGTTTAACAATAAGGTCAGCATGACATGAAGTAACAAAAGCCAATAAACCGAAAATGAGGTTGACATTCTGGGACTAATCTAGCAGTCCGACAACAGTTTTTCAAATTCTTTTCTTTGGTTACAGTATATTCAGAGATTAAATCATTGCTGTTATGAACTACTGCTGTTTTATCATCAACCTTCCCCAAATTTTAAAATCTTCTCCAGTGAAGGGAGAAGAAATTATTAAAGGAAATACTCTTGGCTTATTTTCAATTTTTAAAGCCACCTTGGGTCTTCAGAAGCATCGGAGAGTACAGGGATGCTCTCTTCTTTGGAGAAGCTGGAAGAGAAGGCTTAGTTAAAAGCACAGATGGTGTTCTATTTCCATTCACCTTTGGACATTTTTTTTTACAGCACCTTTTTAGTCATGACGGCTTGTCAGAGTTTACATCAATCCAAATCTGTATGTAAGGGCGTTGTCCCATAGACCTGTTTGGAGGAATTTTGTCCCATTTGTCATATAAGACCACAGTTAATGACACACAAAAACACAACTGGCAACACACAAAAGACAGACAAGTGGCCACATCCAAAATTACTCTAAGATATCCACAGACACAACAATCACAATGACAAAGACGAACAAGAAACATGGAAACACAATTCCTATTAAGACTTGCATGTCCCAAACCCAAATCCAAATTACCAATGGGCCCAGTGACGTCTCGCGAGCCCAAGGACTAGGGGATTTAATGCTGCGTCCAGCTTCCCACTAAGTCCCTTCCCATTGGTACACCGTCTCTTACTGAGATCTCACCTACCTGGAGAGAGAATAAAGTGCCCTGTCTGCCTCCAGGGAGAAGAAGAGGAACAGCTTCTCTATCTTCTCCTAGGAGATGAGCACAGGGAGGGATATACTCACAAGAGAAAGAATCTTGCTGGGGCCTCCAAAATGTTGTGAGGCACCCTCCCACAAGAAATGCACTTACACACCACTTGTGCAGAAATGGGCAGTTTATTCACTCCAGCTGGCCAGCGACCGTCTCTCAAGGAGCAACCAAGGAAGAGCGGTATTGGGCCTTGGTCTTGTGGCGTTTTTAAAGGCAAAAAGTACATCCTATTGGCACACGGGTTTGTCCAGGTGCACAAAGCAAGCTAGGGAGCTAGGTCACAGAAGCCAAGAATGGGCCATCAGAACAAGTAAGAATACAGCTTTTTGTTGTGTATGTTCCCATGTAATAGTTCACTGTGTATGGCTCCTGTTCCCATGTAGTAGTTTACTGTGTATGGCTCCCGTTTCTATGCAACGGCTTTTGTTTCTATGAGAAGGTCAATGGTTTCTCATGCAGAAGGTTAGTAGTCTGCAGGTCAGATGGGGTAAAATGGAGTTACTTAGGTTAAGTAAGCAATTCTACAGAAGCAGATAGCATACGTTATAAGGGTGTAGGGAGCTCTATTTCATTTTAAATTATAAAATGCATCAATATTTTATATACCAATAAGAAAGGCAGAAAAAACTGCCAATTAAACCATGACTCAAAGCTAACTTGTAAAACCGATTCCAATTTCAGAGAGATTAAATTACAAAAAAAGTGCGTTTTAGAATAGATGTTAGCTCCTAAGAGATCAAGTTAAACACCTGACTGAGTTTACTTGCTGAACTACTTTTAAAAAGATAAGTATTGTATTGTCTATCGCTTCAGTTACTGAAAATGGCCCTGACATTTTGTCAGAAAAGGCTGTGTTACATATCAAGACTTAGAACTCCATCCCAATGTCACAAAAATTATTTTGAATTTTGGATAGGGCTGCCTAGGTCTTTGAGAAGTAACTCACTCAAAGTTATGTACAATGACATTACAGAAAAATAAAGTTATGTACTATTTAACCATTTACACAAAGCTTGACATGTGTCTGTAAAATTGATATAGGCCTTAAAAGAAACTAATTTGGCACTGCTATGATAACTGCTAGCTCTCTTCATGGAAAATTTTTCATTCTCAAACCACAGAAAAATTTAGAACACTGCAAAATATTTGTAACAATTACTTTTCTCTTTTTATGCCTCTTTCCTCTCATTTAGCACAAAATAATCTCTATAAAATCAATTTTAAAGCAACTACTTATTGCTATAGTAGGAAATTTTAAATAACAGAAAGCTACAAAAATATACAAGCTTAGAAACCACTTATCTATATAAAAACAACTTTTTCTGGTTCTGAATATTGAGATTTAGACTACATAAGTATGTATTAATAGTAGCAACATGAGGGGACGAAGCCCTGCAGTCATTAGAGGATGTGACATTTATTATAAGTGTGTTATGTTCTTAGTTTATATACTGAAAAGCTAAAACCAGGGGAGACAGAAATCTATAGTACTACGGAAAATCAATGGCCTAAGTAGCAAATACATGTGGTCATACCTAAATCTAGATTTTGAAAAATTTTTCTTGGTTACTGACACGGGAGTTTTTTCAGAATAGTGCAAACGTAATCTCATTTCAGTCTGACATGTCAGCCATCCAGAATCAAGAGTTTCAACACTATCTGGCAGAGTAAATATAAAGAACAGTAATTATAATACATGTTTTTTGAAACAACCCAATTAATACCAATACACATTGACAAAGCTAGTTCACACTCACATTTTAACACATTGAGTGAATATAACACTAGTACTCCCCCACCTCCCCAAAGCAAATATACAGGTAGTCTTAAATTTGTCATTGAAAAAGAACTTTGATATGAAGTAGGAGGAAAAAGTTAAATAAATATTAACAATTAGCTATGCTAATTATGGAAATGCTGTTTGGATGCCAAGGGAGTCCGAAGGAGGAGGCGCTGTGCACAGTCCAGCCTGGGCTGACTCCCTCCTCCCAGATTGGGGACCTGCACCCCTCACCTGGCCTTTCAAGTTCAGTCTTCTGCACTCAGGGAGGACAAGTGCCCAGATGCCGCCCGCACCTGGAGCAGGACAGGACTTGGCTGGCACCTGGGAGACTCAATGCACCTTGGGCTTCCCCAGGAAGCTTCTGCCCAGCAGCTCTGTCCTCTGCCGCACCTCTGAGCTTCTTCTTCATGTCTGCCAGGGCAGGCCTGGAATTTGGCCACAGTCCCTGCAGGTCTGGCTGTTCCATTTCCCAACTCCCTCAGCTGGAAGCCTCCTCTTCCTCAGCAGGGAGGCAGAGGGGAGTCTGAGAGCAGGGCAGAGAGCCCCAGGGGAAGAAGTCTGGAGAAGAACAGGGAATCTCCAGAGAATGCAGGGTCTGCCTGAGTTCAGAGGCCAGCTGGGCCACATGCGGGATCTTGTCTGAGTTTAATTAATGCTTATGCCCTTTTCTCTCTGCAAAATGGTGATGGGAGAACTCACTCCACTGATGTGTTGGGGTTTCTAATGAGTTCTGTGTGCAAAGACCCCGGGCAGGCATTTGGGCTCTCCGTGAGGCTACTCCTCATTACAATTTGTGCCAGTGGAAACTTGGAGCAAGTAACTTCTCAGAGCCTTGCCAATCCTTGTCTGCCTCATTTCACCCTGTCTTGAAGGTCAATTGAGGTAAAGGTCAAGTGTTTTCATCAGCAGCCACTCTACTGGGTACATTTGAATTCCCTCCAGACTCTATACATTAGAGTTTATGTGATATGGCCAGTGAGCCCAATCCCAAGTGAGAATCATTTGGTGCAGTTATTGGTGTGGTTTTTGGTTTTGTTTTTAATTACGGAAAACAAAAGTATGAGTATGTGAAAGTATTCCATTTACCCTGTATTTGTAAGCAAGTTATGATCACATGCAGATAAAGACCCACCTTCAAATCCACGTTCAATTCTATGCCCGTCTCATTAGAAGTGGAGAAAGCCATTGTGGGTGGAATATGATTGGGGCAGTCAGGGCACTGAGCCAATTTTAGTGCTTGGCCCGGACAAGTGAACTTGGGTTTGAGGAGCTCTCTCTGGAAAGGTTTCATGAGCAGATCACCCTGGAGATGGTATCATAGGCTTTGGCCTTGAAATCTTTCTTGGGCTGGGCCGTGACTTCTATTTCATCTATTCTGTCTTCTTGTCAATTCTAGTTGTCTTTTCGGGCTCAGTTGCTGGTTGTCGAGGGCGTCTCACAGAGTCACTGTCTTCCAGGTCTCATCTCCCCCAGGAGTTTCTGCTCTGCTCCTCCCGTTCTCTCTTTTCTGGAATCCGCTTCTTTGGATGAGCCGTGCTGGTGTATTCAAAAGGTTTCTTGCTGGTTTTCACTTGCCTTTAAAGTTTGATAAAATTGTAACCCTTTCTTTCATTTGAACTTCTGCTCATTTTGTTCTTGGGTCAGTACCTTCTCTTCATGGAGAATTCTCAAGAAAAAAGGAAATAGTGAGTATAAGCTCTCACAAGTCCTCAAGCAAATCTGGCTGCACCTTAGGTCCTTGAGCAGTGCAGCCGTTAGCACTCTCTTCTTTAAAAGAAGTGCACCCTCCACTTTCTCTATGGATGTTCTCTCAGGCTTTGGTGTTTCTGAGCCCAATGGCACCAAACAGGCCTTCTCTTCCAGCTTATTTTTATTATCTCATGTTCTTTCCCCTCCATTTGGTAACAAATCTCACTTATTCTGCACACTGAGGACATTGATATCTGTGGACATTTTCTTATAATTAGCATGTATCACAACAGTTTTTCATCCAAGGGCCAGTGGAAGTCAGTAGGACATTGACCTCTGCTGAGGAAGGTTTATCCCTAATTTTTGGCACTTCACCTCTGGCCCTGTCTTGCCACCTTCCTCCTGCCCATAGCCATGCCTCTTCCTGAAGCAGCCATTCTCACACTGTCTACCTGGACATTGCCACTGCACAAGAGAGGGGAGCTGGATCTGAAGGGTGTTGGGGAACAGTCTCCAGAAGAAGTATCAGGAGCTGAAGAGCCTTCTATTCATGCACAGACTGCTCTCTGTCTGGTCTTGGGGCTGGCAACCCAGACTTAAATCCCCCTCCCCACAACTACCTGGCCAATACCCAACACTCCTGCCACAGGAGGGTCTCTATCAGATCTTCACATCCTCCCCACCCACCCGCTCCATAACTCATCCTTGAAACCTCCCACAGGCTTCATGTTCTCCAACAGCCTTCTCCAGAGGGAATCACCCAACGGTATTCTTTCCCTCCTTCTAGTTGTGGCCTCTTTCTCACCCCAACCCACCTGCCCACTGATCTCTGTGGAGTCAGATGTCCTCTATTTTACAGGTGAAAGAAATGGTGTTCCCAGGAGTGATCTTCAGAGTTAGAAGTGAGGCAGACTTTTGAAACAGGGGCTTCTCAGGGGTATCCTCTTGTTGGGAAAATATAGGAAAGTGGTCAGGGCCCCTCAGATGTTTAGAATCTTGCCGAGCATTTGATGTAAATATTCATGTGCACCAAGGTGATCCTTGGTTACTGTCTAATGTAATTGAGCATGTGCACCCAGGTGTCCTGGGTTATGGACTTAAAAGGACTAATGATCGAAGGCCCCACCCACCCCTGGGATTTCACCCCAGGGGCCAGGGGAAGCTGCTACTGCTGCTGGAGGCTGTTCCTGCCAGTGCCTCCAGGATGCCCCGAGAGCCCACCACAGCTGTTGGACCTGTAAGCTGCTGCTACCATTGCCGAGGACTGAGCTTGTGTCAATCTGCTGATGGCTCCCAGGATCTTTCCCCAATTACCTAGCATGGACCTGCATGTGAGGGGTCTGGTGACCCAGTCTGTACAATGGGTTTGAAAGGTCTGAGCCCTAGCCCTGACAATACAAATGGAAACTTAGTATAACTAAAATAATGAAACATTTTGGCTTTAGTTTGTGATTTGTTTTACTCTACAAGTGGTGTAGTCACATAGCTTTACACCTCTCTCTTACACCTCTTCTTAATATCCAAGAATCCCAATGAGCTGGGATGAACCCAAAAAGGGCTGTCTGACCCTGCCACCTCCAAAGCCTCACCCAGTGCACATGGCTGAGGTTTCCATGGTGATGCTAAATAAACCTCACCTGCTGCCTTTATTACTGCATGTTTCCTCTCATCTCATCCTATGCTTAATGTCCAGCTATGGTGGATAGAATCAAGGGGAAATGTGGCCCTAAGGTGAGAGGTAGACTCTGGGAGTAGAGGCATTGGAGTCAGACAGGGCTGGGGCTCTGAAGCTCTGAGTTTCAGGGGCTTTAAACCTTGGAAGGTGTGGGCCATAGTGTCCAGAAGAATGGGGTTCAAGTTGTATTGGAAACAAGAATATAGGCAAAGATTGGAGAATCCTGATGTTCATATGGCCCCAGCAGGCAAAGCTAGGACCAGCCAGAGGGAAGGTAAGCTGCTAGTAGTTTGTCCATGAGCAGGGCAGACACCTGGGTAAACGGAAGGTCTCCCAGACACTGGAAGAGTTTGAACAGAGGCACAGACACTGTTGCAGGAACAATGCCATGGGGACTCAAACATGGAGGGTGGGGAATAAAGATGATTTTAAACATCTTTTACAAAAATTCATGTTACACTTCACATGCTTTTATTTTTTATTGATTATACATATTCATGGGGCAAGAGCTGACCATCAGCACCTGTGCCCTGGCATGCTTTTTTTTTTTTTTTTTTTTTTTTTTTTAGTTCTTTTTTTTTTTTTTAAATTTTTTATTTTGTCGATATACATTGTGGCTGATTATTGCTCCCCGTCACCAAAACCTCCCTCCCTTCTCCCTCCCCCCTCCCCCCCAACAATGTCCTTTCTGTTTGCTTGTCATATCAACTTCAAATAATTGTGGTTGTTATATCTTCTCCCCCCCCCCCGGTTTTGTGTGTGTGTGTGTGTGTGTGTGTGTGTGTGTGTGTGTGTGTGTGTGTGTGTGAATTTATATATTAATTTTTAGCTCCCTCCAATAAGTGAGAACATGTGGTATTTCTCTTTCTGTGCCTGACTCGTTTCACTTAATATAATTCTCTCAAGGTCCATCCATGTTGTTGCAAATGGCAGTATTTCATTCGTTTTTATAGCTGAGTAGTATTCCATTGTGTAGATGTACCACATTTTCCGTATCCACTCATCTGATGATGGGCATTTGGGCTGGTTCCAACTCTTGGCTATTGTAAAGAGTGCTGCGATAAACATTGGGGAACAGGTATACCTTCGACTTGATGATTTCCATTCTTCTGGGTATATTCCCAACAGTGGGATAGCTGGGTCGTATGGTAGATCTATTTGCAATTGTTTGAGGAACCTCCATACCATTTTCCATAGAGGCTGCACCATTTTGCAGTCCCACCAACAATGTATGAGAGTTCCTTTTTCTCCGCAGCCTCGCCAGCATTTATCGTTCAGAGTCTTTTGGATTTTAGCCATCCTAACTGGGGTTAGATGGTATCTCAATGTGGTTTTGATTTGCATTTCCTGGATGCTGAGTGATGTTGAGCATTTTTTCATATGTCTGTTGGCCATTTGTATATCTTCCTTAGAGAAATGCCTACTTAGCTCTTTTGCCCATTTTTTAATTGGGTTGCTTGTTTTCTTCTTGTAAAGTTGTTTGAGTTCCTTATATATTCTGGATATTAATCCTTTGTCAGATGTATATTTTGCAAATATTTTCTCCCACTCTGTTGGTTGTCTTTTAACTCTTTTAATTGTTTCTTTTGCTGTGCAGAAGCTTTTTAGTTTGATATAATCCCATTTGTTTATTTTTCCTTTGGTTGCCCGTGCTTTTGGGGTCATATTCATGAAGTCTCTGCCCAGTCCTATTCCCTGAAGTGTTTCTCCTATGTTTTCTTTAAGAAGTTTTATTGTTTCAGGGTGTATATTTAAATCCTTAATCCATTTTGAGTTGATTTTAGTATATGGTGAGAGGTATGGATCTAGTTTCATTCTCCTGCATATGGATATCCAGTTATCCCAGCACCATTTGCTGAAGAGGCAGTCCCTTCCCCAGTGAATAGGCTTGGTGCCTTTGTCAAAGATCAGATGGCAGTAAGTGTGTGGGTTGATTTCTGGATTCTCTATTCTATTCCATTGGTCAGTGTGTCTGTTTTTATGCCAGTACCATGCTGTTTTGGTTATTATAGCTTTGTAGTATAGCTTAAAGTCAGGTAGTGTTATGCCTCCAGCTTTATTTTTTTTGCTGAACATTGCTTTGGCTATTCGTGGTCTTTTATTTTTCCATATAAATGTCTGAATAGTTTTTTCCATTTCTGAGAAAAATGTCTTTGGAATTTTGATGGGGATCGCATTGAATTTGTATATCACTTTGGGTAGTATGGACATTTTCACTATGTTGATTCTTCCAATCCAAGAGCATGGGATATCTTTCCATCTTCTTGTATCCTCTCTAATTTCTCTCAGCAGTGGTTTGTAGTTCTCGTTATAGAGATTTTTCACCTCCTTGGTTAACTCAATTCCTAAGTATTTTAATTTTTTGGTGGCTATTGTAAATGGGCAGGCTTTCTTGATTTCTCTTTCTGCATGTTCACTATTGGAGAAAAGAAATGCTACTGATTTTTGTGTGTTGATTTTGTATCCTGCTACTGTGCTGAAATCATTTATCAATTCCAACAGTTTTTTTGTAGAGGTTTTAGGCTGTTCGATATATAGGATCATGTCATCTGCAAACAGGGACAGTTTGACTTCATCTTTTCCAATCTGGATGCCCTTTATTTCCTTCTCTTCTCTGATTGCTCTGGCTAGTACTTCCAACACTATGTTGAATAGGAGTGGTGAGAGTGGGCATCCTTGTCTAGTTCCTGTTCTTAAAGGAAAAGCTTTCAGCCTTTCCCCATTCAGGATGATATTGGCAGTGGGCTTGGCATATATGGCTTTAATTATGTTGAGATACTTTCCCTCTATACCTAATTTATAGAGGGTCTTTGTCATGAATGAGTGCTGAACTTTATCAAATGCTTTTTCAGCATCTATAGAGATGATCATATGGTCCTTGTGTTTGAGTTTATTAATATGGTGTATCACATTTATTGATTTGCGTATGTTGAACCAACCTTGCATCCCTGGGATGAATCCCACTTGATCGTGATGAATAATTTTACGTATGTGTTGCTGTAATCTGTTTGCTAGTATTTTAGTGAGGATTTTTGCATCTATATTCATCAAGGATATTGGCCTGTAGTTTTCTTTTTTGGTTATATCTTTACCTGGTTTTGGTATGAGGATAATGTTTGCTTCATAGAATGAGTTTGGGAGATTTGCGTCCGTTTCAATCTTTTGGAATAGTTGGTAAAGAATCGGTGTCAATTCCTCTTTGAATGTTTGGTAAAATTCTGCTGTGAATCCATCTGGTCCTGGGCTTTTCTTTGTTGGGAGCCTTCTGATAACAGCGTCAATCTCCTTTATTGTTATTGGTCTGTTCAAATTTTCTACGTCTTCATGGTTCAGTTTTGGGAGCTTGTGTGTGTCCAGAAATTTATCCATTTCCTCCAGATTTTCAAATTTGTTGGCGTATAGTTGTTTATAGTAGTCTCGAATGATTCCTTGTATTTCAGATGAATCAGTTGTAATATCGCCTTTTTCATTTCTAATTTTGGTTATTTGAGTCTTCTCTCTTCTTTTTTTTGTTAGCCATGCTAATGGTTTGTCAATTTTATTTATCTTTTCAAAAAACCAACTTTTTGATTCGTTGATCTTTTGAATTGTTTTTTGGTTTTCAATTTCATTCAGTTCTGCTCTGATCTTAATGATTTCTTTCCGTCTGCTAATTTTAGGTTTGGATTGTTCTTGTTTTTCTAGTTCTTTAAGGTGAAGTGTTAGGTTGTTCATTTGCCATCTTTCCAGTCTTCTGAAGTGAGCGTTTAATGCAATAAATTTCCCCCTCAATACTGCTTTTGCAGTATCCCACAGGTTTTGGTATGATGTATCATTGTTTTCATTAGTTTCAATAAATTTTTTGATTTCCTGCTTGATTTCTTCTTGGACCCATATGTCATTAAGTAGAATGCTGTTTAATTTCCATGTGTTTGTATAGTTTCCAGAGTTTCGCTTGTTATTTATTTCTAGTTTTAATCCATTGTGGTCTGAGAAGATACATGGGATAATTCCAATTTTTTTGAATTTATTGAGACTTGATTTGTGACCTAATATGTGATCTATCCTGGAGAATGATCCATGTGCTGATGAGAAGAATGAATATTCTGAGGTTGTTGGGTGGAATGTTCTGTAGATATCTGCCAATTCCAATTGGTCTAGAGTCTTGTTTAGATCTTGTGTTTCTCTACTGATTCTTTGCCTAGATGATCTGTCTAATATTGACAGTGGGGTGTTCAGGTCCCCTGCTATTATGGTATTAGTGTCTATTTCCTTCTTTAGGTCTAATAGAGTTTGTTTTATAAATCTGTCTGCTCCAACATTGGGTGCGTACATATTTATGATTGTTATGTCTTCTTGATGGATCAGTCCTTTTATCATTAAGTAGTGTCCCTCATTGTCTCTTTTTATGGTTTTTAGTTTAAAGTCTATTTTGTCAGATATAAGAATAGCTACTCCAGCTCGTTTTTCTTTTCTGTTTGCATGGTAAATCTTTTTCCATCCTTTCACTCTTAGTCTGTGTGAATCTTTATGGGTGAGGTGGGTCTCTTGTAGGCAGCATATAGTTGGGTCCTGCTTTTTGATCCAGTCAGCCAGTCTGTGTCTTTTAATTGGGGAATTTAAGCCTTTTACATTAAGAGTTGTTATTGAACCTGGCATGCTTTTAAGAGGCCAATAATTCTACATGGCTCACAAAGAACTTCTTGTTCCTTACCCTATCGGCTGCTCTCAGACAGAAGCATTGCTCATTCATCTTTTCCTTTAATTTTTAAATCTCCTTCAGCTCTCTTTTCATCTCCTCCTTTACCCCTGATATTTCTTCCTAGTCTCTCATATCTTTACATTTGCTTCTTGCTTTTAGAGGTGAATTACTTTATTAACTTTTATAATTTGGATCAAAATATTTGGTCATACTTTTTATTTGCTTATGTAGCAGCATTTTTTTTTAAATGAGTGTTTTGTTTTGTTTTGTCACTTGTTTTTCCTTTTCCTGTCCTTCTGGTTGCATCTTTGATTACATGATGTACTCTTTCTTTCTTTTTTTTTTTTGGTAACTCATTTGAATGAGCTGAGTTTACCTGTACTAAGCTTTTGTAAAAGGTTTATGTGGGCTGTGTCTCAGGCTCTAACATACTTTACCGTGAGTCAAGATTTTGTGTGTAGTTATTTTTACCCATCTGAAAGAAAATAAAATACATAGTATATATAAGAGGCTTTATAATACGTATGTAAGCTATAGTGGGTACTAATAAAACCAAAACAGTGTATCTACCTCTCAACTTAATAAAGCACTTCCATTATTCCTGAGGGCCTCTGTAAGCCCCAAAGTCTCCCTCCCTCACACCCAGGGTAACCATTATCTCGAATTTATGCATGTTGCTCGCATTTCTTTATAGTTTATAACTTTTTTGCATATTCACAGAATTCATTCAGCTGCTATTGCCTGTCCTTCAGCATTACATATAAATGATTTTAGTCCATTTGTCTGTCTTACGTAGCTATTGCTGAATAATTCTACATAACAAACTATCTCAAGACTCAGTGGGATGCCACATAAATGTATATTTCACGGCCTTGTGACTGGGGTTGGGGAGAGGGGGCTACGCTGGGCTTGGATCCAGGATCCAGGCTGTGTCTAGATCTGGTCCAAATGTTTCTGATCTCTTTGGACCTATGGCTCCCAGAGGCGTGTTCTTTGAATGGCAAAAGGCGGGAGTATGAGAGAACAAGACCACATGTGCAAGCACCTTTTAGCTTCTGTGTCATGCCCATTAATCACATTGGCCAAAGCAAGTCATATGATCTAGCCATGTTGAGTGATGTCACAATGCTGGAATGTGTAGCCACGGTTTATTCATTTTCATTGGTGTATGGTATTTTATTGTAAGGTCTATACTATTTATTTTTTCCGTTTTTCTCTTAGTAAACATTTGAGTGGTTTCTAGATCTTGCTAATGAAGACAATGCTGTTTTGGAAAATCTAACAAATGTGTCCTGGGGCAGGTATACGAGAATTGCTATAGATTATGTAACTATTTAGCATAATCATCCAAAGTTTTGAAGTAAAGTAGAAAGATGATTGTGTGACATTTAAATATTCTAAGAGTATTTTTTTATTAAGTCTACTTTAAGGTCATCTGACTCTCATGGAATGATACTTTGTTGGACTTATTATTTGCAGTTGATTAAGGCCCTAATGTTTTATAACTCTCTACTGTTGGAGCTCAACTTGTAGAAAACTGGATAGATGTATTGATTAAAAACATTTTTTTAATAAAGGAGATAATATCAAATGTTACAGTATTATTGCCCTGTGGGACAGTGATAAGTTTTGAATCATATTTAGCAATTTTGTTCCAAGATTTCTTTTCCCACAGATTATATAAATACCAGTTCTTATGTCCTCATTGAATTAATTTTGCTTCTTCATTGAGTTAAATAAATCTTGGCATATGCTTGCTGTTTACTTTTATAAGAATTGTTTTTTAGCAATTTGAGAATGACAATTTTATACATCTAGGAGTAGATCTGCTGGTTCACAGAAGAGATCCATATTTAATGTTAAAGATCAAACTATTTTCCAAAGTGACTGGAACAATAAATACCCCTTATTCCAAAGTAAGAAACCTTGCCAATAGTAACAAGCAGCTGTAGGCAGGTGCACAAGAATAAGCTGTCCCTTTTTCCTGCAAACAAACTGCTTCCTGCAAATAAGGCTTATGAAGTTTCATTGGGCTTACCTGCTCTTTTTGCTGTTAGGACGAAACCAGGTCTAGGGATGTTTCCACCAGCCTGTGCATCTCATGTCCAATTTCTCAAGGACGGGGTTTCGTTTTGCATCTCATGATGGCTTCCTCTTCTTGGAGGGGTGCATCTTGCAGGCTCCGTCTACAATTTGCTTCCTTGAGCTCGTTTTTTTTTTTTTTTTTTCTGACCGGTAAGGGGAGTGCAATCCTCGGCACGGTGTTGACTGCACCACGCTCAGCCAGTGAGTGCACCGGCCATCCCTATATAGGATCCAAACCCGCGGCCCTACCAGCGCCACACTCTCCTGAGTGAGCCACGGGGCCAACCCTGTGCTCGGTTTCTGTAGTTTGGCTCCTCTTCCATTTATTCTGTTGTTTAACATCTCAGTTTTAATTCTAGATCATTTAAAAATGAGTGGGTAGGTGCAGAGCCCTTTGCTTGTACGTTCAGTTACAAAGGTACAGTTATACTTGTGGGATGGCTGTAGTTCAGGGGCTGGGGGCAGAGGGGGGTAGGCAGATGAAAGAGGCTTTTGATTCACTTGTGTCCTTTCTGCCTCTGTAATCCCCCAAACCACTCACCACACACCATGCTCCTCTCGATCCCTGTGCCCCTCTCCACCTGCCCCAAGTTTTTTGAAAAGTCATTCTCTAAGAGTTTTAGTTCACTTCCATCCCATCCTGTTTAATACTATTCTTTTCTATTCTATTCTTTCCAAGACATGTCAGCATATGTTTACAGGACACTATCCAAACTTTACAGGTGACTGAGCTTAAGTGCCACCCTCAGTGACCTCCCACTTCTTGGGGATGGTGCAAGCCTCCCATCCTCCAGACCTCCAATCCACTCCCACACCCAGCCTTCCATCAGGCTCAGCTCCACCCATGCCCTTACAGGCACAAACACCACCCATGGCCTCTCTGTCTTCAGAATATAAACTAGCTCTAAAATTCTTGCTGTTGGCAAAGAAAAAGAGAAGCCTGGATGCCAGGAATTTGATCAATGAGATGGTGATTCCCAATCTCCATCTGATCATTAATTCTTCTGCCCATAACCCCCCTCTGCCGACATGGCTGTACTCCTTCTCTGAGCACTGAATATGATGCCATCTCTGACCCATGGGCCTGCACAGAAATGGAACTGGCACTGTGAGAGTAGGTAAAGAGAATTCTTTAGGACCAGTTCTCATTTCTTTCCTGGTTGTAAATGTGGGAGATTCCAGCTTGGGTTCTGATCACCCAGCTCACATCCAGGTACCTTATAGATGGTATTGTGTTCGGGTTTGCATATTAATGTTAAGCTTATGCAAGTTTTTTTAGTAAGATGCAGGCATTTCCAAAAAAGCATCAGGAATATGAAGTGGGGCTTCCTCCGTCTTGGCTGCTCAATGGCAACATAAAGAGACTTTGGATGAATTTGCAGATTTATGATCATAGACTGTATGATCCTCAGCTCTACACTGATGACTCCTGGATTTCCATCTCCAGCCCTGACCACTCTTCTGATCCTCAGATTTATTCAGCCAACTGCCTATTTGATATCTCCATGTGGTTGTCTAATGGGCATCTTACATTTTTCACTTTATCCTTCATCAAGTTACTGGATATCAATTGGCATCAGTTTTCTCATCTGAAAATGGGACCCAGAGAACCATCTACATCATAGGGCTATACGGACGAGTAAGAAAATGCTCATAACATACTTACCAAGGGCCTAAGCATCTAGTAAATGCTTCTGTCAGTCTGGGTCCAATCAGGAGACAGAACCATACAGTGACTTAAACAGGGGAAATCTAATATAAAGAATAATTAGGCTATAATGAAAGTAATAATAAGATGGAAAGATTATTACCCAAGGAAGGGCACACCCACATTACTGACCAATTTTGCTGCCATCAGACCAGCAAGAGAAGCCCCTTCCTCCTACAGCACTCCCCCAACATCCTTACTGCAAGGGAGAACCGCTTAAAGGAAACCCATTATCACAGTGTGGTAATGAACCATGAATTCTATACTGAGAGGCAATTAATTGACAACGGGCACAATGCTCAATACTCACTCTCTGACATGGGTTTTTAATTTTAAGGGGAAAAACTATTATTCTTCTGTGTCTCTGGTAATGAATTATGGTCTTCTGCATATTGCTCCTCCTCTGGTTCACAACTCAGCATTGGATCTAAGCTCCCAGGCACCTGGAAATCTGCAAGTTGGTTATCAAAAAGAGAGTCCAGATCCACTCCCATTGATGGCAATAACACAAAGGGACAGCCAGAACCCCCTCTGACCCAACTGAGGACCCATGAGTTGAGAGGAGGCAAAGACATGAAACAATAAGGTCACGAGGCAAGCAGGGGTCCACAAAGCCAGAGCATCCAGCACATTCCAGGTGTTGGCCCACAGGCCACTTCCCCCACCTACTCCTACTCTTTAGTGGCCTTAGGTGGGCAGATGGGTCTTTGACCTAGCCCAGTGCTTCCTCTTGATTTTGCAGAACAAATGATATACAAAATATTTTATTAGCTCTAATGACAGTCCTTCATTTAGGGTTGATATATGTAATTATCTATTCATTTTTTACTACTGCTTATATGAAATATCACCTTTCGCTCATTTATGATTTATTCAGCAAATATTTGTTTACCTCCCACCTATAAGGCATCTTGCTTGGAGTTAGTAATAATTAAGGTAGACTACGAACTTGCTCTTGATTCCTGGTGAACAACAAAGAGATTGTTCCCTTCTTAAATAGAACTATTTTCTTAAACACATGCACACAAAGAGAATAACTCATGATCTGCCCATCAGCAAACATTCATTGTGCGCCACTCAGTGCTGCTGGTAGAAATAGAGAGGAACATTATTCTGTTCTTGCTCTTAAGAACTCACAACCACCCTGAGGTCAGAAGCATAATGCATTGTCAGAAAAAAGAGGAAAAATTCTCAGTAGTCACATGTAATTAAAAAACAAATTTTGAGACTAGACTGATAATGTCACAGAGGAATGAAATATAACCATTTTTTCCAAACATGACTACAATTCCAATAGTCAACGTCTCAGATAATTCCACAAATACATTCTGAGTAACTGGTATGTCCTCTACACTGTACTAGGCGCTCTACACAGGGAAATCAATGGGAAAAGCTCTTATGACACCCCTTAGCATTTTTTTGCCATCTTGTTCTTGAGATTAAAATTCCTGAATTATAATGGAAATCATCAAGTCGAAGGTGTACCTGTTCCCCAATGTTCATCGCAGCACTCTTTACAATAGCCAAGAGTTGGAACCAGCCCAAATGCCCATCATCAGATGAGTGGATACGGAAAATGTGGTACATCTACACAATGGAATACTACTCAGCTATAAAAACGAATGAAATACTGCCATTTGCAACAACATGGATGGACCTTGAGAGAATTATATTAAGTGAAACAAGTCAGGCACAGAAAGAGAAATACCACATGTTCTCACTTATTGGAGGGAGCTAAAAATTAATATATAAATTCACACACACACATACACACACACACACACAAACCGGGGGGGGGGGGGAAGAAGATATAACAACCACAATTATTTGAAGTTGATACAACAAGCAAACAGAAAGGACATTGTTGGGGGGGAGGGGGGGAGGGAGAAGGGAGGGAGGTTTTGGTGATGGGGAGCAATAATCAGCTACAATGTATATCGACAAAATAAAATTAAAAAAAAAAAAAAAAAATTCCTGAATTATTCACAAGTGAGAGGACCTTAACAAGTTTCTTTCACATTTTAAGAATTCAAACAGTGGCTTCTGTGTGAAATAATTCCTTTTATTAAATTTCATACTGTTACAAAGTATAGTTAAACTTCCTTTTATATGTGCTTCCATTAAATTGGGTTTGCTTATGAATCTGAAGGCTGTATTTTCTCCATTTTAAACAAATGAAGTACCATGAAATGCGTTAAAATTATTCAGAAATAAGAAGGGTCTTTCCCACATTGAGGTGGGAGAAACTGTTCTGTGTCCCTCAGTATGTGTTCGCCTAGAAAGGAAGTGGCTTTCAGCCGCGATGTGGCCACAGGGCAGACCTCACCGACTGTAATAAAAATGAGAGTCAGACCTTGCAGAGAGTGGAAAAGTGAGAGCCCCAGTCTGACCCCTTCTTCTTTCTTTTTAATTCTAAAAGAAAGAGAGTTTCATGCTTTTCAATAAAGTACTGAAGCCAGTCAAACATTCCAACTTTCCAAAAAGTTGAGATTAATTTTATCAGGGTTTTAACATAAGGAATATCAATTCCTAAAAAAAGAAAATCAGCAATATAGAGAAAATCTCATTTAAACTCCTAGAAAACTGGATTGTGTCAAATTGTGATCACTATATTGTTGCAACAAAATGAATAATGCATCAACGTGCACAGATCTAAGGGCTCACAGACCAGAGGGGGACACAGGCTCGCTGTGAGAGACGAACTGCATAGGACGCGATCTCTGTGACTCAGTTCAAAGAGTAGACAATGGTGTTGAGTCGGCAGGCAATGGAGAAAAGGCACAGAGTTGCTGTTTTCCGAAATAAAGCCTCTTAGGCATTGTTTGACCGTTCATTCGTGTGTTCTATGTTAATATATAAAAACTCGATTTAAAAAACGTATAGAAAAGAGCCTCTTTCCTGACCATCACCTGGTGCCTGAGCCCCACAGACACAGGTGTTGCTGTGTTCCTTGCAGGAGGCTAAGGCCCCACCAGCCTGCTCCCTTTTAGGACAGTCCCACCAGCAAGGTCTTCCAGCTCTTCCTGTGTGTGTGCCCCTGCTGGGTCTGGCTTTGGCCCCAGAACCTCTGGGCTCTCTCAGCCACGCTTCCATCCGTGGTCCCCAATCTCAGCGCCTCGGACCCTGTGGCCGACCTCCTACTACTCCCCGAGCGTGATTAACTGAAGGCGGGGCTGCTGCGCTCTGATGTCCCCTTAGTATGTGCGCCCGGGTCTCTTCCTGTGACCGAGTGTGATGGGGATTCTAAGGCGGACTTGTCGCTGGGAGACCTGGAACTACTTTGTTGACTGTTTCAAAGACTCGGAGGAGCTTTCCTTAGGAGAAACCACAGTCTAGGACGTTCCCACTCCCCCTCTCTCCTCCCCCCATCCTCTCTCCTCCCCCCATCCTCTCCCCTCCATGGGGTGACAAGGTCTGAGGCTCTCCCAGCCTTTCATAATCCCCCCCCTTATTTTCTTTTCACACAGGCACATCACTAATAAAACCCTTGCATAGTTTCATCGGGCCTTGGCGTCTGCTTCTCAGAGGGACAGATAACAGAGCCTCCAATCCTTCTTCTCCCCGTCGCTGCTGCCCCGGTGACAGTCGCCGACCACAGAACCACAGCTCACCTCGTTCAAATCTCCAGCTGCTCCTTCCCGAGGCCGAGCCCCACCTCAGAGCGGCATTTCCCCGCATTCCTGTTCCTCACACCCAGTGCTCTGGATGACAAAATTAGACTGGGGGCGAGTGGGGCCCTGGCTGGGCGGGGCCAGCAGCAGAGGCTCGTCCTCCGTCACGGCGTCCTGACGGTGGGGTCAGACGCTCCGAGGGCGGGGCCGCGGGGGCGTGGCTTCTCCCCGCCCCTCCCGAGAGCTTCCGGGCGGGCGTGCCCTGGGCTCCTCTCTGCTTGCGCGGGTAGGAGCGGGTGTGAGGGTCCGGAAGGCCTCCTGACTCTGAGAGCTCCGGGGGCAGGGCTTGCCGGACTTCCCCCTCAACGTGTGAGGATGCCACCTTTTTTGAGTCCTAACTGTTTTTTTCCTGCACACTTGGGACATATCCTGGCTGACACTGGACAGATGGGGGCGGAGTGGGATGAGACTGTCGCCGGATGGGTCCCTCTCGGACAGGGACAGTTCTAGGAGGATTTCGCAGGAAGAAATGGCGGGGCGGGGAGCTGGACTGAGTGACCTCGCGAAGGTCTCAGTGCACCTCCACAGCGGAGCAGGGCATTGGCTAAGCAAGTGCAGGGGAGACGGGACATAAGGGGCCCCTTGCCAGGGCCCGAGCCCAGCGCAGCGGGACGCAGACAGGGGGCGCTGCGGCTCCCGCTCCTCCTGCAGGCCCCCTTTATCCTGACCCCTTCATACCCTCCCCTAACCGTGGCTCCGTGCAGCTGCAGCCTGCCGGGTGGGGACCCCGCGCGGGCCTGGCCTCCCCGAGTCGCCACCGCCGAGGCCCCACCCGCCGTCGGCGTCCTCCCCCGCGGCCCCGCCCCGCGCTCGCGTCCGCAGCTGCCGGCCCTCCCGCCTCCACCTTCTCTCCTCCTTTCTCTAAACCTTCTCCTGCTTCCAGGCTCCCCTGCTGGTCGTGCCCGCAGCTACCTAGGGTCACCAGGCTGCTTCGAAGTCGAGGTGACGACCATGGTGGGGATGGAAACTTGAGTTTCGTGGACCACAGTGTGGGTGAGAAATGCGTCCAATCAGAGTGAAAAAGGTCAGAGTTTCATCGCAGGGTCATTTTGAAGATGAGGCTTAGGTGACGTATGTGTCTTCAATCCAGTCCCTGAGGGCACTACAAAAAACCGCACTCCTTCACGTGGGAGAGCCGTGGTGCAGGTAACACCAAGGCCAAGAGTTCGGATACCCATACCGACGGCCGCCAAAGAAACAAACAAAACAACAACCCAAAAAAAACCCCAGGCAACAACAATAATAAAGCAAAAAGAAACCGCGGCACTCTGTAAATTCTAGCATAATTTGCACGGCACTAACACTGTAAGAGGAGCGACTGTAAGAGTGTCTTCTGCCTGGAGAGCTTTGCCTCTATTAATTGGTGTCCACCTGGGGAATCCCCGAGAACTGCTCTGCAAAGGTAAAATCAGATACCCTTTCTGCAAGGGCATTTTGTTTTCTTACTGTACCTCTGAAATCATTCGCTAACCAAACATTTATAAATCAACTTGTCTTCTGTGTGTGGCTTTGCGTGTGCAGACACTGGGGATGAAAAACAAGGATAAGACTGTTTATTTTCTTAGAGAACTCACAGTTCATTAGATGAGGCAGAGGAAGAAGCAACTGACTCTAATATGAAACAGAGTGTGGCAAAGATAGGACAGAGGGATGAGCACAAAGGGGAGTCCAGAAAAGGGAGACAGCACAGACCACTGAAATCAGTGCAGCCTTCCTGGGGAGAGATGTGTGCGCTGAGCACAGGAGGAGAAATGGGATTTTAAAAGGGGAAAGGGAGAAGAGCATTCCAGAGAGAGGTATCATGTAGCCAGTGCCCCTCCTCTCTGCTCCTCTTCCTCCCGCAGCCATTCCGTTCTTACCTCTGTCCTTGCTCAGCATAGCCGCAATGACTCTCCAAATCATGACGCTCAAAATGCCCGCTTCTAAAAAGAACGTTATGGTTGTTGCCTCTGCTTCTTCCAACTTGACCTTCCTTCTCTGCCCATTTCTGTGTCTCATGTAGTTCTTTCCACTTACCCAACACTCACACTCCCAAGACAGCAGATAAAAAATTGCATTTCTGAATTCCCCATTTGCTTGTGTATGATTTGGATACTTTGTGAGTCAACAAGGTGACCATATTTCTCAAATTTTGTTACGGGATTAAGAAAAGTCTAAAACAAACTCTGCCTCTACAAAGAGAAAGGAAAGAGACAGTCATCCTCTCTTTTGACTATTGAGTTTCCAAGTGCACCCTTCAACACATATTAGAACTTATAAAAAACAATGTAACTCTATTTCCACCAGTCAAAATACAGCTTTCTTTCTTGTGTCTGAAGTTCTCAGCTTCTCCCCCAAATTAGGAGATGCACAGTGCCAACAGTCATTGTATACATTACTGACTATACTAATTACTCCTCAAAATCCATCATGGAAAAGAAAATTCCATCACGGTTCCACTGAGTATTCTGTTACTGGATGACTAAATTGTAAAATTAAACTCGGACAATTTGTATATAAAATAAATTGATAGAAAAGATCAAAATAGTGAGCATATAATGTAAACACATACATATTACAAGCAAGGAAAAATTATGCAAAGTTGCCATCCTACTTGTTTCTGTAATTTGTCATGATTGATATATGTGGCTTCCTTCTTTCATTATCCATTCCATGTTTTCCCCTGCCCTCACCCAGAACCTCAGTTAGTCCCAGCCATCGAAGTACAGAGAGCCACCCCAAGAATCCCCCGAGTTCCTAACATAGCCATCCCTGGATCAATCGGGTGGCAGCAACCCAATTACTTTTTGGAAGTCAGGATCAATTACCCCAGAGAATAAAGAATTCTGTTGGTTTAATGAAATAAGGCATCTAAAATATTCTGGTAGAAGTCTTATCTTCCAATTCAGTGGGACAGCTGTTATGTCTCCTGATATTAACCACTTGGGCACTAATGTCTCTAACCATCAGAACTCAAATTTGCTGGGACAAGATGCAAAAATTCTCTATGTTACCAGGAAAAATTGTCAAAGGAGCCACCCCCAATTCTATCCATTACTCATAGACCAATATATTCTGTGGGGGAGACAGCACCATATAATGTTCTCTGGTTCAAAACATATTGCATCAGGTGACACAGAACCCCATCCTCAGGGTATTCTCTCCCAACTGATGCCGTAACCAAAAATAAGCCATTCCACCTTTCAATTAAGCCAGCCACTTCCAGGTGATGGGGTGTGTGGTAAGAATTAATTCCATGGGCACGAGCCCACTGCTGAACTTCTTTTGCTATGAAATAAACTCCTTGATCAGATAACAATGGGTGGATTGCTATGACAGTGGATAAGGCATTCTTTGAGTCCATGGATGGTGTTTCTGGCAGAAGCACTATAGGCAAGGAAGGCAATTCCTTTGTACTTCAGGGTCACCCCTGTAGTGCTTCAGCTGTCCACTTTTGTGTATTACCAGCTTATTGTGAAAAGCTGGCTGTAAACCAGGTTCAAGTGTTTCCCTCAGTCAACTGGTCATAAGGAACACTTCATGAGGACATAAGCATGGATTGAAGGAGAGGATACAATGCGACAGGACTTTGTGTCAAAGGAGTTTGAGCCACCTGTTCATGCAATCTGTGCGTATCTTCCAGACCTACTCAAACTTGATCTCTTATACACCACTTCTGACTGATGGTACCTTGCTTCCGCACACACCCAACCTTTCAGATTGGTGTGTTCATGATGGGAAACTCAGGCTGCAGGATTACCTGATGTCCCAGGGTAGGTATTCAGTATCTACCAAAACTTGGTAGCAAGACAGAAGTTGTTCTCAAAAGGAGAATAGTTATTTGAAGAAGAGAATATGGGTTTTATAAAAAATCCTATAGGTCAATATGTCATTCTCCTGTTCATGCTTGTGAGGAGCTCCATACATTGACTCTGATTGCCACACTTTGAGTATCATTGGATCTGCTGGATCAGTAGGACCAAGTGATAGAGCAGCTTGCATTACAGCCTGAATTTACTGCAAAGCCTTCTTTTTTTGTGATCCCACTTGAAACTGACAGCCTTACAAGTATCTTTATAGACTCTCTAATATCTGTTGCCTCCAAAATCGAAAAAGGCCTACCAAGACTTGTGCTTCTTTGTTTGTGGTAGGTAGTACAAGGTGCAGAGACTGGTCTTTTGCTTTGGAGGAGATACCTCTATATGCTCCAGACTACTGAAGTCCCAGAAACTTCACTCAGGTGAAGCTCCTTCACAAGCTCCTGGATTTTCTTGGGGTGGACCTCCCACAATGCGGTTCACATATGTCTTATTAAGGCATATAAAGTACTTGTTACTTCTTGCTCATCAAATCCAATTAGCATAATGTTATCAACATATGGACCAAAATTGTGTTTTGTGGAACATCAAAACAACAGTATCTCTGTAGACTATATTATGGCAGAGAACAGAATAGAACTACCCTGTGGCAATGCTGTGAAGGTATACTGTTAGTACTGCCAGGTAAAAGCAAACTGGTTTTGGTGGTTCTTGCAAATTGGTATGAAGTAAAGGACATTAGCCTTGTCAGTAGCTGCATACCAAGTTTCAGGGGCCATGTTAATTCGCTCCAGTAAAGTTTTTATATCCGCCTTTAACTGCAGTTAGAGTCCCTATCTGTTCAAGTTAACCATAGCTCACAGCCACTCTCCAAAATTCATCTGACTTCTGCTCAGGCCACACTGGTAAGTTATCACCATCTCTGCTTCTTTCAAGTTTTTGATTGTGGCATTGATCTATACAATTCCCTGAGGGATGTTGTTTTGCTCAGGTCTACTCTTGTTAGGGAGTGGACGTCACAAGGGTTTCACTTGTTAAGCATGCATAAAGAAGGGCAAAGCATGACTGATTTGGCCAGTAAAGATAAAAAACCCACTTTGGGGTTTTTATGTACATAGACAGTGAAAAGAAGAATAGTCAAAGGTGAGAGCTCCCTATGGTCCTCATCCCCTCAACAACCCCCCTACACACACACACACACACACACACACACACACACACACACACACACACACACACACACACACACACACACACACACACACACACACACACACACACACACACACACACACACACACACACACACACACACACGAGACTGAAATGAAAGGGGCCAGATGACTCCAACATCAGTTGGGGGATGCCCACTGCTGAGGAGCCAATTCTAGACTAAACAGTTTTATGTTCTGCAACTTTATTCTCAGGAGGGTGGGGCAGAAAGCCTTACATCTGATCAGAACCCAAGAGGCAACAGCAGCCTCTCTGGGGACATAAAGAAGTGAGTGGGAGGTGGCCTTGAGGCAGCTCCTCACAAGCCTCCTATCCTCTTATGTTCCAAGAGGTTCACAGTGTGTTCTGCCAAAAGTCAGATTACCTGTGATTCATGCCTTTGCTTGTGAGGCCTGTGTGAATATGTGCTGGGTTGCCAGAGTGCAAGGTGGAGCCATTCACCTACAACTCCATGCCCCACCCCCTGACCGTTCACATACCCAGTTAAGAATTCTTGGTAGCACAGGCCATCCCGTCACATACTCTAATTGTACTGGTAAGGACTTAGACCAAATCGGTCCTGTCTGTCTTGGGCAACATTGGATAAGAGTGACTGTGCTGTGACTCCCACTAGTGTGATCAGACCAACCTGGAAGACAGACTGAAGCCAAGCCAGTGAAATGTGTTATGAACCCAGGCACAGCAGCCCACACTGACTGGCCAGCAGCAAGTCCAGGGCAATGCGACCGCCCATTATTACTCACGCTATAGAGTTTAGAACAATCAGTAGTCAGTGAAAAACATACAAAAAAGTCGAACGGTAATAATATTAGTGTCCACAAAGTTAATCGTGTTTTGTCGTTTCAGTTGGAAGCTATTCCTTCCTGGTATCAATGGCTGTTGGGAGGTTTCTGATTAAGATTCTGTCTTGGCCTGCAGTTGAGGGTGGTGGTAGCACTCTGAATTAAATTGGCCACATGCCCTGTGGACGGCAGCTCAGAGTGAGGTTATGGTCTCTCCCTTCACTCCTGACACCTCAGGGTCTAAGATGGTCTCCAATCAATCAGCCCTCCCCTTCCACAGCCAAGGTGACCAGTATGGCCAGTCCCTGCAGCAATTGCTTCACTGTGTTTGCAATCCTTTCTGTGTCTTATCCACACCATACATTCAGACTTGGCCCTCAGTGGTTCAGCAGTTTCTGCCTTATATAATTTATACCATCCTAGAAAATCTCTTCTCACCACCTGAGGTGTGGTTCCACCAGGACCACTTTAGGAGTTGTCACCTCATAGTCATGATCATTATCATCAATGTCCGTAATTGACCAATTTTAATAAGCATAGTCAGACCTCAAAAGAAGTTCCATGTTAGAGTCACCCACTCCCTGACTCTTTTTTTGATACTCCAAAATTCCAGTAGCTCAGTTTCCCAGAGGTAGGCAGGGGAAGTAGCAGAAGGAAGGTTTCTGATGTGGTTTGGGAATCTTACAGCAACTCTAGGTCTCCCCTGCCACCCCACCCTGACAATAACTCTATTTAAATAGAAGGTGCTATTTTGGGGAATTGCCACATTTATAGCCCAAAGTACCTTTATGAAGCATATGCTCCACTGAGAGCAGAGCCTCCATCGTCATTTTCTCTCATAAGGGGAGCCCATTCCATCCTTTAATGGCACCTGCTACCTGGGCAGTACAGGTCTGATCAGCTTGTGGATCCCAGTGATGTCCATCTTCAAAGGGCTCTTTCTCTTGGCACCCACATGGGTCACAGATGGGGACTTGGGTCTTGTGCAATCGGCTGCCATAATGTTTGTCCCCGTAGAAGCCAAATCTTGATAATCTGGTCATCCCATCACCAGTCCCATGGCAATTTCCCATGAGTCAGTGAAAATGTAACAAGGTGAATTTTGGGGGTGTTTCTACAGCAAACATCACAGCCTATAACTCTACCCATTGAGCAGGGTTTCCTGTTTTCGAATGTTGCACAGTTTTAAGCAGATTTCTTTGGGGCTTCATAGCAGCAGCAGCTCAGTATACCCCACTGGGCTTTGATTCAGCTGGCCCATCTGTGAACCAGGACCGGGTGTCCTCAGGAACCTCAGTGTCTCCAAGAAGCCCAAGGTGCTGGCACAGAACCTGCATCTGAGGCAGCCACATCTGGAGGGTGACTAGGCACTTTTTCATGTGACATACTACCTCCATTAGTGATGGATGCTTGTTGGGCATTATGTTAGTGTTCTTGTTTCCAACCCATCCCTGGATAGGGATGTCAGTGTGTAACCACACCTGCTGTTGCTGCTGACTGTGTACTTATCCCCCTCCGCTATTCTAATTTTGGTATTTTCTTATAAAGAATGTTCCTTATGGTTGAAAGGATTACACATACCCTATGCATCTATTTTCACAATGCATTCAGCAGTATCATCTACAGCTACTTGAGTGTGTATTGGCCCAGATGGGCCCACCCACAAAGTTATATCAGTCCATTGTCCAATCAGAGTTATTTCCAAATCCGGTTGAAGTAATTTTTCAACATGGGCCTGGGCATTTCCTGGCACCTCAGTGACTTGTGCTCCTGTGTCCAGAAGAACTGAAACGTTTGGCAAGCTTGGTTGCCATCAAGTCCCCAATACATGTTGACCAGTGCATAAGCCCACTGCTTTTTATTGTGGACAGAGGTTCTTTAGTCTCTGCCCTAGTGCTGTTTATTCTTGAAGGGTGCAAGGTCTGGGTAGAAGGTGGTGGTGAATGCACTGGATGCACACTAAACAGCACAGACCTCAGCATGGAGATCTAGGTCCTCTTGGTCATCCTGTCTATTCACAGTATGCACCAAAGCTGCTCAGGAGTCTTCTCATGCTACAGCTCAGATTTTACTTTTTTGGCCCTCTCATAGCCTGAGAGCAAGAGAAAATTTTCCTCACAGGCAAATCATCAACACTTCCTCTTTGGGGATCCCCTGGCATAATAGTCAGGTCCACATGGTCCTACAGTTTGAACTTTCAATTCATTTTTTTTCTCCTCCTTAGCATGAAGGCATTTCCTTTGGTGGCATGAAAGGGTTAACTCATCAGGCCTGGGCTGCTCAAACCCTGTACATTCTTGAGAAAGGCCCATCTTCAGGACTAGCCCTTGACAGGCTCCTGAGAGATAACCTCTGAGCCCTTGGTACATTCTGCCTGTTTTTGTATGCTGAGGGCTTGGGCCATGGTGTACCAGTTTGACCAGTTTATACTAGCAATGTGATTTATGGTGAATGCCTGTTTTTGCTGGAGTTTGAGTAGCTTAGGTCAGTCACATAGGTGCTGCATGCCTGCGTGACTAACCCTCCAGTAAAAATTCTGGACAGCAGGGCTCAGGTTAGCTCAGGTAGTCAACACTTTTTAATGTATTGTCACATTATGGCTGGGAGAATTAAGCACATCCCTGTGTGACTCCCCTAGGAGGGGACACCTGGAATCTTGCACCTGGTTTCTCCTATGTGACTTTTCCCTTTGCTGATTTTAATCTGTACCTTTTCACTGTAATAAACTGTAACCATGCATATAACAGCTTTTCTGAGTCCTTTGAGTCATTCTAGTGAATCATTGAGCTAAAAGTGGTCTTGGTGATGCTGACACACTTGGCCTGTGTCCCAGGCTGGGAGTTTGTGGCCCAGCAACTGAATTGCTTTTTAGAGGCTAGCTTTGGGATACAAGAGATTTAATTGTCCTCAGTAGACTATTGGTGCTGATTAAACAAATCAGTCATTCTGACCCTAGGTGACTAGCTCATGGTCTGTGCACTCATAGTTTCTGTTATAAATTCGGGCCAGGGTTACAGTGGCCCTGAGGGAAGGTACAGCTTCCCTTATCATTGTCAATGGGTGCTTATCAGACAATGGAGACTCATCTCTGGTGTAAGGAGTAACAAACTCTGGTTGTTCTTTATATGTTCTTTTACCAGGCTCATGTCATCACCCAAGGTGGTCATGGCCAGTTGGCTTGGAGCATGAGTCAGTTGTTGGATGACTGAGTGATTCCCATTCCTTTCCACACAGCAAAATTTGCATGGCCCCCTCATCTGCTAGCTGGAGGGACCAAGTTTCTATATTCTCATTGGGCTTTGCCCAAACCTATCTCTAATTTTTCTTTTTTCCTGCTCATTGTAGGAGCAGACCTCAGTACATCTCTGAGTAACTAGCTGCCCTAACTCAACAGGAGGTAGTTTATCTGTGGTTGCAACCACTGGTCAGAGGGAAGTAGTTTTGCTTTCCTGGTGGTGCAGGAGGAAGAGGAGCTGCACCACCTCTGGAAGTGGAGCATCACCAAGGACAGGATCCAAGGCTCGCTCACCTCTGGAGTTTGGAAGGTGTCCAAATGATTGTTGACTTGACTAGAACAGAATGAAAAAGAATAGTATGAGAAAGAATGGGCTAGAACTGAACTAAAAGTTTAAGGAGGAGAGGAGCCTCTGCAAAGGTCTGGGAGAAGCTGGTGGGCAAGGGGTGGAGAGGAGCATAGTTTGGGATATATTGTTTGAGGAGTTTCAGAGCAGAGAGAACAGGAAGTGAATCAGATGCCCTTTCCTGCGCTTCATCCAGCCCAGTGTGGCTCTCTGTGCCTCTGTCACTCCAGATACCACGAGAGGGCTGTGACCAACATTCTGACCCCTCTCAGTGCCACCCCTCACCGGTTTCTCACCACAACCTCTCACCTCACTCCCTTCCTAAGGGAAGCTACTTTCTCTCCCCTGCCTCAGTTTCCCTACTTGTGTCTGCTGAGTTCATTCTAATTTATCTTTATGGATCTAATCCTCTGTGGTAGGAGTGTGTCCCTTGCTGGTCTTAAGGGAAACTTAACCTAAGGGTTGAATGCATGAGGTCCCACATCAGGAAAAAAAAAAAAAAAAAAGGAATGATTAGTGCATGGATCATCATCACCACAGCTGCCCTCCAAGCTGCGTAAAGAATCCCTACTCTCTGGCACATTCAAGGGTGGCATGAATGAATGCTGAGGCCAAGAGTTTCACAAACATCCAGGGAGGAAATTTGGAATCCTTTGGAATGAGCCAGGTGAATCACTGGGTCATTCAAGTCCTTATGTAATTTCTTCACCACTTTTTCTTTATAACAACAGATTGATTACTCTGGGTGGTCACAAATCCACAAGTTGGGCAGCTCATGACGAATGAGAGTGTAAAAGGGTCTTACGTAGCTTTGTGACCTAACATTATACACGTTAAGATGCTGAGTCCCAAAAAGAGAAAAAAATTGTCCAAGCTCCACCCCAGCAAGTTGTTCAACTCTGACAGCAGTCTCTGCTCCTGGCAAACTTTTTGCTTATTATAGCGATATTCCTGACCTTTCCCCTCCACAGCTCAGACTCCCCAAGTCTCATTACCTATCTAAAGCATGGAATGTTAGAGAACACTGGCTTTCTCTCTCCCTCTCTTTTTTATTTTTGGCAGCTGGCTGGTACCGGGATCAAACCCTGGCCCTTGGTGTTAACAGCACCATGCTCTAACCAGCTGAGCTAGCCAGCGGCCTTTTTTAAAATCCCCTTTTATGCCCTAAATAAACATGTTTTTTTGTGGAGTAAACAATACATAAACTGCTTAGTTACTATTGTAACTGTTGTAGTTATTTTGGGGCACCATGAATTAGCACATAGTAAATTCACAATAATTTTGTGAGCTATTATAGATTGTAAAAACCAACCTACTTTATTTTGTCCAAAATATTTTTTAGTTTCTTGATGGGGTGAAACCATATTTCTAAAAGTCTTTTAGTTTATAGCTACAAGGAAGGAAAAGGACCTAAACAAACAGGTAAAATATTCCTTTGGGAAGATAAGGTTCCAGTTTTACTTGAAGCTGGGAACTCATGCTTTATATTCAGTAACGAGGAGTCAAGAAATAGAGAAAAAACTTTGAATATTCTGATCATTGTGGAAAGGTAGGAAAGTTTGCCTAAAGTATGTGACTTTTTTACCTAATGTGCTTTAAATATTTTCCGGAAGAATTGATTGTTCAAACTGTTATCTGAAAATTTCCAAATTTCTTTTTGGAAAAAAAAAAAAAGATACTGGCTTTCTGATTTCTTGCTTGGCTTCAGCTCAGGGCTTTGAGAAGGCTTGAGAGGTGACCACATCAACCTCTTCCCGTGTGACCATGAGCCCATCCTTCCTCTCTGTGCTTCAGTACTCCCTCATGTGAGGGGTTTGACTCCACAGTCAAAGTGTATTCTGGGTCTGACATCTGTACGGCAGGAAGTACCCTCAAAGAAGCAGGGCTCTGATGACCTGGGACATGATGGGACACTGTTGTGGACTGAATGTTCATCTCCTCCCAATTTCAAATTCGTCTGTTGAAACCTAACCCACAAGGAGATGGTATTAAGAGGTGATTCTGTTATGAGGGTGGGCCCCTCATGAATGGGATTAGTGCACTTATAAGGGAGAGATTATTTCTCTCTCTGCCATGTGAGGATACAAGACTAGGGCCATCTGTGTACCAGTAAGAGGGCTGTCACCAAGATCCCGACCATACTGGCACCTGATCATGGATTTGCAACCTCCAGAATCATGAGAAATATTTGTTGTTTAAGCCACCAGGCTGTGGCATTCTGTTACAGCAACCTAAGCTAAGATTGATACCTTACTCCTCCCTGCTCTCTCCCTTCACAAGTGTTGGCTCTAGGAGCTCGGGTCACCCATTTGTGAAAGCAGCAGGAGGATCCTGCACACTCCTCCTCAAGGAACCAACTCCAAGGGACCCATGCTGGCGTGGGAGGCATAGGGACACCTGGGCAAGGGGCACACCTTACCGTATATCCTCCCTGGGAACCCCTCAAATCTTGTACTGCCACCACCACTGGACTGTTTTCTTTGCCCCACAGTGTCCCCTTCGCGGCCGGGAAAGTAGGACTGTGTGTGTGTTTGGTGTTAATTTGCCTGTGCATACGTGTCTACTTGCTGGCATGTGCATATGCTCAGCTAATTGCCTTCAGTTCTCAGCATCTCCTATGCACCTTTTTTTGATACACAGAGAGAGAAGCTAAGGCAAAACACATTTTTGAAGAAACTGGAAAGCTGAAATGCTGAACCAGGAAATGGAAAATGTGCCCCAAATATAATGACTGAGCACAGATGTGGGGAAAGAGGCTTGAAGATGCAAACTGCAAAAGGAGCTGGAAGATGCTCTTCTCCAAGTAAAGGGAGGCCTCCTGAGTTTAAAGCCAGTCTCCTTCCTTGTGAAATGTGGTATGATTTGCACAGACTGGTGGGAGCTTCCTGGGCCAGGTGAGGCTTCACCACCAAGCCATATTTGCAGGAAGTCAATGTGATGGAGAAAAATGGGGAACTTATCTTTGAGAATAGGCCTACAACTGGCTAGAGGATGAGTGAAGAGAAAAAAACAAAAAAGACACTAAAAATTATAAAGTATTGCAGGGACTTGTAGTAGTGGGAACTCTCTTACTCGATCACTTTGGAATACAGTTTGATCTTAAAGTTAAATGTAGATTTATCCTATGAATCAAAAATTGTCCCAGGTACTGCAAAGTGGCATTCTCAAATTGTTAAAATCATAATTCTTGTACAAATAGATGGCAAGCCTGTGTCAAAGTTTTATTTAATCTCTGAATGAAGGAATCACATGAATTACAAAAGTAATGTAATAAGAATTTGAGAAACTGGGATTTATACCATCAGAGAGAAAATTGCTAAGTATAATACAAAACATTCTTGTGCTACAGGACAATAAAACTAACTTTGGGAGTTATTGTCTTTATCAAATACAAAAATCATTACAATTGATCAGTTTTCTACAAGTTCACCTCTAACTGTGCTGAGTTATAAAACTTTATAAAGCTTAATTATGAAGTTAATCATTAATAAGTCAACAAAGTTATATCCTTGATAGAGATAATGACCCTCGGAAGGCTTAATAAAAATGCTCTTAGAATGCTATTTAAAGATTATGTGATCTTTTTGCTTTATTTCAAAGTTTTGGGTGATCTTGCTATATGGCAATTTAATAAAGCAATTCTCACACACCTGCTCCAGGAGACATGTACAAGCTTATTCAAAGTAGCATTGTTTGTATTAGCAAAACTCAAATGTCCATGGAGAGAATTATGGAAAAGTAAATTACAGTCATTACAATGGAATACTGCATGTGATTTAAAATGAATAAAGTATAGCTACATATTCCTAGATGCAACCATTTAACAAGTATAATTTTGTGTCATTGTGATAGATTGAATTAAAGCCTCAATTTGTGACTCCCTGTTGTGTTATCGATTCACAACCTTCCCAAAGCCTCCTGGTGGGCTGAGGTGAAATCCCCACATCTTGATTTAAGGGTAAGCCATGTGACTTGCTTTGGCCGTTGGGATGTTGGCAGGCATGACACAAGTCAATGCTAAAAATATGCATGCATTGCTGGGCTTACTCTCTTTTGCTCCTGACTTTTGCCATGTGGAGAGAATGGCCCTGATAGCCACTGGTCCTAGGACAATGGGAGCCATGTGGAGCAAGCCTGGACCCCAACCACAGACCAGCTGAACCCAGCTCAGTTGAACCCAATCAACCCCTAGATGCATGAATGAGGGGTAACTGCTTATTGTTGTATGCTACTGAATTTTGAGATGGTTAGTTACATAACAATATTGGGCAATAGTTAACTGGAACAGGCACATGGTGTAGAAATATTTACATATATTATGTTCAAGGACATGTAAAACTACTTAATGGATTTTTTGAGCATACAAATAATTGTTATAATAATATAAAGAAAAGCAAGTGATTGATAAACATTAACTTCAGGATAATGATTATCCTTAGGGTGAAGGAAGAGATATGATTAGTGGGGCACACACAGAAGACCTCAAAGATAATGGTAGCATTATATTTCTTAAGCTAAGAGATGGCTACACTGGTGTTTACTTTATTAGTACTCCCTAAATATTATATATAAACTTTATGTAATATATAATTTATAATAGATATTTTATTTTATTTGCATTGTTGAATAATTACTTCATGCAAAAACCTTAAATAAGAAAAAGACATGTAAAAGCCTGAGATACAGCCCTGGAACCTCCTCCATATAAATCTTTTAAAAAGAGAGATGTAAATATGAGTTATCAAAAAGGTATGAGCACAAAATTTAATCAAAATTACTAAAAAGGAACAAAACAAAACAAAACAAAAAAAACCCCACAATGGCTGAGAAAGAAAACTCACCAGAAAAGTGAGTCTACAAAGAAAGTTCAAAAATTGAACAAAAATTTCAATCAGATTTAAAAACTTAATGAATCAATCACATCGATAAAAAGGAGGCAAATGTAGAGATATGAGAGCTCAGGGAAGAGCTATGATGGCAAAAGCATATTAAGAGAACCGGTGAAACTCAAGGAGAAAAAAAAACGGTCAAATTATTGAAAATACTTTTTTGGGAGGGTAGGCAGAGTGAAAAGAAGAGAAAATTCTTCATAAAGAGCTATTTGATGCCCAAAACTATGTGAATGTACAATTGTCATATTTTAAAAAGTGATAAAAAGCACCTTTTCTTATCCCTATCCCATGTTTAAGTCCCTGTGGCACTGTCCCTGCAGCAGTGTTTGGGCATCTGTACAAACTCCTTCAGTGCCTGGGAGACCCTCCATTTATCCAAGTGTCTGCCCAGTTCTTGAACAAACTACTTGTACCCTGTCTTCTCTCCAGCTGGTCCTAGCTGTGCTTGCTGGGGCTGTATGAACATCAGGATTCTCCAAACTATGCCTATATTAGTCCCATTATAAACTTGGACCCCAATCCCTATTTTCCTGGGCACTGCTGCCCAGCTCCCAAAGTTTGAAGTCCCTGAACTCAGAGCTTGAGAGGCCTCAGTCCTGTCTGACTCCAATGCCTCTGTTCCCAGAGTCTACCCCTCACCTTAGGGCTCCATTTCCCCTTGATTCTATCCGCCATAGTTGGACATTAAGCACAGGATGAGATGAGAGGAAACATGTGGTAATAGAAGAGGCAGCAGTTGAGGCTTATTTATCATGGAATCCTCAGACCATGTGTGCTGGGTGGGGTTTTGGAGATGACACGGTCAGACAGCCCTTCTTGGGCTCCTGTTCATCCCAATTCACTGGGACTCTTGGATGTTAGGAATCCCTGGGAGGCAGCATGTTGCTGAGCCCCAGTTTGAAGGGCTTACCACACCACCAACTCTGTGATATTGACAAGACCACCCTCAATGAGCTCCATTTTTTTTTTTAACCTCTAAAGTGTGGGATGTTTCCTTACTGCATAGGAAACAACAGGCAGGTAGGATGGAGTGAGTGATAGGCTGGAGCTGGAAAAGGGCGAGGGATATTGCAGGAGGGCTCTTGGGGAGATCAAGGAAGATGTCCACAGATGAGGCACAAAGGAGGGAATCGGTGTGAAGGTGTCACTGAGAACCAATCAGAGCAGCAGTTGGCAACCAGCCAGGCTGGCCCCTGAAACTCTTGGTTGTCAGACCCAGAGAGAATGCAGAATGAAGTCCTAGCACAGAGACAGGCCTCCAGGCCCTGTGCTACTTCGGACACATTTCTCCCCAACACTCTGCAAATGAGTCCACCTGGGCCAACCAGGGTGCTGGGAGGCCTCGATAGCAACAGTAGAAATGTCTGCTCAAGAGGATGAGAAGCCATGGGACGAGGAAGGTGACAGGACAGCACTTCACTGCAGAGTCCAAGAAATCAGGTATAAACCCATGTCAGGGAAGGGTGTGTCCACTGGCCAATCCTTGCACCTTGGATGACAATTACTTAGTGACTCAACAAGACACTGAGAAGAAAGGAGTTAAAACACCAGTAAGTGAAAAAAATTAGGTCCACTACCCCAAAGGAAAATGAGAGAAAAATAGTAAGTCTTCAAATAGAAGTGCCTAAGTGAGTTTAGACTTGTTTGATCCTATTGGAGCTAGGAAATACCAAAGCTTAGAAACCACATGTTTTAAAGCTATAAAACTTGGTTAGTATTGGCTATACCATCTGAGGATCTGAGACTTGGACCACATTTGCTTGGAATTTTCTGGGAGCCTATAATCATACCATTTTTTTTTCTTCTGGCACACTCCATAAATGATACTCGAGAACTAAAAAATGGATTTAGCACAAGATCAAAAATATTGCCACAAAAAGTCAGGAAGAAGTTAAAATATCAGATTATGGAGGGTGGGGGCGGGGGAGACAAAACCAACAAGGAACCTTTTGAATACACCAGCACGGCTCCTCCAAAGAAGCAGATTCCAGAAAAGAGAGAACGGGAGGAGCAGAGCAGAAACTCCTGGGGGAGATGAGACCTGGAAGACAGTGACTCTGTGAGACGCCCTCGACAACCAGCAACTGAGCCCGAAAAGACAACTAGAATTGACAAGAAGACAGAATAGATGAAATAGAAGTCACGGCCCAGCCCAAGAAATATTTCAAGGCCAAAGCCTATGATACAATCTCCAGGGTGATCTGCTCATGAAACCTTTCCAGAGAGAGCTCCTCAAACCCAAGTTCACTTGTCTGGGCCAAGCACTAAAATTGGCTCAGTGCCCTGACTGCCCCAACCATATTCCACCCACAATGGCTTTCTCCACTTCTATTGAGACGGGCATAGAATTGAACGTGGATTTGAAAGTGGGTTTTTATCTGATATGATCATAACTTGCTTACAAATACAGGGTAAATGGAATACTTTCACATACTCATACTTTTGTTTTCCGTAATTAAAAACAAAAACCAAAACCACACCAATAACTGCACCAAATGATTCTCACTTGAGATTGGGCTCACTGGCCATATCACATAAACTCTAATGTATAGAGTCTGGAGGGAATTCAAATGTACCCAGTAGAGTGGCTGCTGATGAAAACACTTGACCTTTACCTCAATTGACCTTCAAGACAGGGTGAAATGAGGCAGACAAGGATTGGCAAGGCTCTGAGAAGTTACTTGCTCCAAGTTTCCACTGGCACAAATTGTAATGAGGAGTAGCCTCACGGAGAGTCCAAATGCCTGCCCGGGGTCTTTGCACACAGAACTCATTAGAAACCCCAACACATCAGTGGAGTGAGTTCTCCCATCACCATTTTGCAGAGAGAAAAGGGCACTAAGGGTTAATTAAAGTCACGCAAGATCCCACAGTCAGCGTGTGGCCCAGCTGGCCTCTGAACTCAGGCAGACCCTGCATTCTCTGGAGATTCCTTGTTCTTCTCCAGACTTCTTCCCCTGGGGCTCTCTGCCCTGCCCTCACTCCCCTCTGCCTCCCTGCTGAGGAAGAGGAGGCTTCCAGCTGAGGGAGTTGGGAAATGGAACAGCCAGACCTGCAGGGACTGTGGCCAAATTCCAGGCCTGCCCTGGCAGACGTGAGGAGGAAGCCCAGAGGTGCGGCAGAGGGCAGAGCTGCTGGGCAAAAGCTTCCTGGGGAAGCCCAAGGTGCATTGAGTCTCCCAGGTGCCAGCCGAGTCCTGTCCTGCTCCAGGTGCGGGCGGCATCTGGGCACTTGTCCTCCCTGAGTGCAGAAGACTGAACTTGAAAGGCCAGGTGAGGGGTGCAGGTCCCCAATCTGGGAGGAGGGAGTCAGCCCAGGCTGGACTGTGCACAGCGCCTCCTCCTTCGGACTCCCTTGGCATCCAAACAGCATTTCCATACCTGGGAATTCACAAAAGGACACAGTGAAAGGCCTGAGGGTTTCTAGGGTCCACACTAACTGCCTTTTGGTTCTCTTGATCTTTCTCCAAGTTCCTCATTTTCTGTTCAAAGTGAGAGGCTGAAGATGGACCAGGCAGGAAACAGGAAGTGCAGCTCTCACCGCTGGCCATGTATTCCAATACCCACTCCCCTCCAGTGTCCGGTGACACTGGCTGCGGCGGGAGTCACATGAGGTGCAGCCTCAGGTGCCCCTCTCTTCCAGTCCCTCTGAGAGTCTGACCACATGGTGCCTGTAGCACAGCCAGGCACCAGGGGGAACAGAGTCAGCCCTGACAACAAGCTCAGCTCTGAGGTCTTCCTACTGACTGGTAGGTTTGTGGTTACGTAACTTTTCTTGGAATTATGTTCTTCAAACATATGAGGACTACGAGAAATAGTATGACAGCCAACCGGTAACAGGAGTATCATTTTGTTTCCGTGACTCTGGTCCCCAAGGGGCAGGTAAGCAAGTGTCTGCATTCCCTGTATCTACACCGCATGGCCGAGCCCAGGTGGGCTGGGTAGGAAGCTGCTTATCCCTATGGCAGCCAGGAATGGCCCAACTCAGGTATTTTATATGGAAAAATGGTCCCTAGAAAGGAAGTGGCTCACCCTTCTGGACCATGAGGGGCTCAGGTGTGTGCTTCAGGCCTTACCTGTCCACTAAAGACCCTTAGAGGAGCAGTCGTTGCAGGAGGAGCCTGGTGGGAGGTGCTGGGGAACCTGAAGACCCTCTGAGCACGTGTGGAACCTCTGCCTGCCTGGTGTCCGTGTCCTTCAGTCCCAGTCCCTTCCTCTGAGCCTCTCAGCCCAGGTACAACGGGACGGCGGGGGGGGGGTTCCATGTGGTGACAATCCTCCTTCAGCAGCTGTAGGTTTGGACCTCTGTCCTTGTCCGAGCTGAGTTGAGAGGTGTTGGGGACATGTCAGCTGCTCCAGTGACCCTGCTCAGGGGCAGCAGCTCCAGAGGGAGCAGGTGGTGGGCTGAGAGCCCTGGCAACGCAAAGGCAGCCATGGTGGTTGCTGGAGAAAAAGACAGATGGGACGTTACCTTCCCATGAAGCACAAATAGGAGCAGGTGACGGCCGTGAGATGTTTGGCACATGTGACCCTGCTCTTGGCACTTGGCGGCGTTTCTGACTTGATTCTGTGCAGCGCTGGGATGGAGGTGGTGCGTGAACCCCATTTTCACATGGGGTCCCCTCTCCTCCCTCCCTTTGATCTCTCCTGCCCCGGGGGCTTTGTCTTTCTCTGAGACTATTCTGGGCTGGTTCCCACACTCCCCAATCCACGGCCCCCCACACACCATTGCCGGCTCCCAAGGGCTCATTATGCCTGGGCAGAGGGTGCCTTGACTAGGGGCTCACTTCACTGTGGGTCCCCCAGACACTCCTCCTGGAAATGCTCCATGTGGGACCCCTGCCACAGGCTGCTTCCTGCTGCAGGGAGGAGAGCAGGGCTGTGTCTGCATGTGGCTGTGTCTCCGTGTGCTGTCTGTGCATCTGTCTGTTTGCATCCCATGTGTTGCATGCACATGCTCAGCAGAGCGTCCCTTAACGTCCGGTGATTCACTGCCCAGGTGATTCTTCTGAGCAGCTCACCTCCTGGAGGAAATAATGAAGGTGCTGGTCACCTCTTTCTGCTCTGTGGCCCTAATTTCCTGTGATTACTTTGTCCTGAGGCCAGGAATGGTCCTGAGCAAAATGGGCATATTTGAGACTGACTTTGATTCCACTTTCCCACTTTTACCTCCATCCCATCCCAAATCTGCCAGATGCCTCCGGCCACCTCTTAGTGCTCGCCGTTTGCTTTGTCTGTCCGATGCTGTTCTGAGGGCATATTGGGGTGAACACAGTAAAACCAGCTCCCTCTCGGGAACTGACATTTGTGGAGGACTTCCTCTCTGTGTGTCCATGCAGCGTCACTGCAAAACCTCACCTCTGGACAGACTGACTGTGCTCTCTTGGGTGTCTACACCAGGGCTGCTGGGCCACAGCGGAGGATCCCAAGCAGAGCTGACTACGCTGCTGCCAGCTTTGATGACCAAGCCATGTCCTGTTCAATGATGGGGGCTATCAGCCCTGCATTACCACCCAGGTGGACACTGGCACTATTGCCTGTGGGTGCCCTTCTTCCATAAAAATATTAAATATTTCATTTTATGGGTTTTTGGTTAAAGATAAATATATTAATTCTATATCTGGGAATATTTTCTTTCACTTGAAATTTCATTCTTTTCATCCTGATTTTATTTTATTTATTTTTTAAAAAAGATGACCGGTAAGGGGATCTTAACCCTTGACTTGGTGTTGTCAGCACCACGCTCTCCAAGTGAGTGAACCGGCCATCACTGTATCGGGATCCAGACCCGTGGCCTTGGTGTTATCAGCACCACACTCTCCCAAGTGAGCCACGGGCCAGCCCTTCACCTCGATTTTAAAAGAACATGCAACACTTTCATGGGTCCCATGGCCCATGCCCTGTGGCCCTGGGCAATGTCCCCACCATGCCCCATGGCTAAGGCATCCTGGCAGACAAGCCTGTTTGTGGCTGGGATCCCTAAAAGCTCCCATTCTGCCAGAGACTTTTTCAAAAGGAATAGCCCTGCATAGAGGGCAGAGCCCAACATCTCCATGTCCAGGGATGGTTCCCAGGTCACCACTGACTGGAATGTGTCTGCCCTGCTGACAGGATGCTCTGTGCTTTCGTAATTCTTCATGTCACTGGTAACGTGTATGGGGTGTTCCCGGGTGCCAGGCAGTGCTCTAGCCTATTCCACTGATTAAATCCTCGACTTATTCCCTTTCAGTAGACGCCATCATCACCCCCATTTTACAGAAGAGGAAATGGAAGCACAAAGAAGTGACCCGAGTGCCCAAGGCTACCAAGCCCATAAACGAGGGAGCTGGTGTTGGACCCAGCGGTCTGGCCCCAGAGGTGACTTTCCAGCACCACATACCCGTCCCCTCTGTATGGCTCCTTGGAGTCATGTGAACGGCAGGGTGAGCTCCTTCAGGTCATGTCTTTACTATGGATCAATTGGGTGGCTGGAGTGAGGGTCCGACCGAGGCATTGAGAATGCAGACCTTGGCCAGCACACCAAACTTTGGCATCGAGGCCCAAGTCACCTTCATTTTCATCCCATCCGTGAATCTTCACCCCCCACCCCCAGAACAAATTCTTAACCTGCGATTATCAAATTCTGCTTCCCATAATCACTGGGGTTCCTGGAGCTGAAGGGAGGCATTTCCCACCAAAAAACCCAATTGTGTCAGTTTTACTTCCAACTGAAGGAAGCAATAAAAGTGGTGGCATTTTCTACATTACTTGTCCTTCTCTGGTCACTAATGAATCAAACACAGCAGGGCGTCTCGCTGGCAGCCCAGACGAGCAACAAGAAGGAAGCGCAGGCATCACCTGTCTGACATCACTTGTCTCACCTGACACCTGGAGGCATCAGAGGAGACTCAGTGTCCTCCTGGATGCCACACACCAGCCTGGGGCCTCTGATGGATGCGGAGGGGAGTATCCACTGCCTGGGGACATCCCCTCCAGGATTGTGGCAGTGGCTGCTCAGACAGGAGCTGTCCTGGCATCCAGGTCATCCCGGAGGGGAGAGGCTGTCACTGGCATATAACAGAAGGAAACGGAGGCACAAAGAGGGGATGTCGCCTGCACTGGGCCTTACTGTCCTAGTCAGAACTGAGATGTGCCCCTGCAGCCCACTCTCCCCAGGGTCCATTCTGGGGACAGCAGGGTGAAGGCATTTGGTCTTGAGCTCAGGACCAGGGGTCCCTCCCATGCCACCTTCACCTGTGCAACCAGAAGGAATTTGGGAAAACCAAAGTTAAGGTTCAGACTGTGATCTCCAACATCAGCCACAGGTGGGTGACATCCTCATTCCCCAGGGGACAGGCAGCCCCTCCCACCTGACAGCTCAGATCCCAGGATCTGCCCTCATCCCTGTGCCAGAGCTCCTCCTGCTACCTCTTCCCCATCTCTAGCCTGTCCCCAGTCTACTCTGAGGGAGACCTGCCCCCAGGTGACTGAGAGGGGCCCAGCCCTGGGACATGGCCTGACCTGTGAGGGGTGCTCATACTGCCCCAGCCCTACCTCTTACCAGGCAGATGGTGACTCTCCCCATCCACAGAAGCTCCACAATCGGCCCCCGAGCTGGCACATTTCTGTCCTTCTGCAGGATGCATGACAGGCTCACATTTTGTCCCTGGATGGCCTAAGCCTCCTGATCACCGGTCTCCTCCCTGACCTGGAATATTCCATCAACTGCCTGCCTCCCCCCGCCCCAACTCACTGACTAGGACAGATCAGTCTAGAGTCCTGACTGACCCTGGATGACCAAATTGTCCCAATCACTGAGACACTGGACTGTCTGACTCTGTCAGTTTAACTGATTTTGTCTCCAAGGAACCAGATGATTCTGATTGGCTGAGCAGCGTGGCCCACCTGACCCACTGATGGACAACCAGCTGGTCACCAGCGGCCTGTCAAATGCTCTGACATGTGGATGAAGAAGTGGGGGGAGGGGGGTTGAGTGGTGGGGGCCTGGTGGCTTCATCCACAGGCTCTTTGGGCCACTTTTTTTTCTTCTGTCTTTTTAAAAAAAAAAACATGTTTATTGAGATGTAATGAACATACCATATAATTCACTCATTTAAAGTGTATGCTGGTTCTTAATATATCCACAAAATTATGCAATCATTATCATAATCTAATATTAGAATATTTTCATCACCCCAAAGAAAAACCCTGTACCCATTAGCAATAGCTCTCCATTCCCCACCACCCCCCAGTCATCATAATTACTATTCTACTTTGTCTCTATAGACTTGCCAATTTTGACATTATTTATAAATGGAATCATACAAAATATATAGTCTTTCATGACTAGGTTTTTTTTTTTTTTTTTTCCCCTGACCAGTAAGGGGATCGCAACCCTTGGCATGGTGTCGTCTTCACCACACTCAGCCAGTGAGCGCACCAGCCATCCCTATGTAGGATCCGAACCCGTGGCCTCGGTGCTACCAGCACTGCACTCTCCTGAGTGAGCCACGAGGCCGGCCCTGTGACTAGGTTTTGTCACTTAGTATTGTTCAAAGTCTGCCCTTGTTGAATCATGTATCAGAACTTTATTCCTTTATTGCTGAAAAAATATTGTAATGTATGCATATACCACTATTTATCTATTCATCAGTTGATGGACATTTGGACTGTTTCCACTTTTTATTCTAATTAACGCTGCTTTAAACATTTGTGCAATGTTTTTGTGTGAATATATGTTTTCATTTCTCTTGAGTATATGTCTAGGAGTGTAATTTCGGGGTCAAAGTGTAATTCTATGTTTAACCTTTGAGGAACTGCCAGACTGTTTTCTAAAGTGCCTGCACCATTTTACATTTCTACCAGCAATGTATGAAGTTTCCATTTCCCCCCAGCCTCATCAACACTTGCTATTATCTGTATTTTTTATTATAGCCACCCTAGTGGGTATTAAGTGGTATCTCATTGTGCTTTTGATTCTCCTTTCCCTAATACTAATTGTGCTCAGCATCTTATTTTATTTTATTTTATTTTATTTTTTTTTTAAATTTTATTTTGTCGATATACATTGTAGCTGATTATTGCTCCCCATCACCAAAACCTCCCTCCCTTCTCCCTCCCCCCTCCGCCCCAACAATGTCCTTTCTGTTTGCTTGTTGTATCAACTTCAAATAATTGTGGTTGTTATATCTTCTTCCCCCCCCCCGGTTTGTGTGTGTGTGTGTGTATGTGTGTGTGTGAATTTATATATTAATTTTTAGCTCCCACCAATAAGTGAGAACATGTGGTATTTCTCTTTCTGTGCCTGACTTGTTTCACTTAATATAATTCTCTCGAGGTCCATCCATGTTGTTGCAAATGGCAGTATTTCATTCGTTTTTATAGCTGAGTAGTATTCCATTGTGTAGATGTACCACATTTTCCGTATCCACTCATCTGATGATGGGCATTTGGGCTGGTTCCAACTCTTGGCTATTGTAAAGAGTGCTGCGATGAACATTGGGGAACAGGTATACCTTCGACTTGATGATTTCCATTCCTCTGGGTATATTCCCAACACTGGGATGGCTGGGTCGTATGGTAGATCTATTTGCAATTGTTTAAGGAACCTCCATACCATTTTCCATAGAGGCTGCACCATTTTGCAGTCCCACCAACAATGTATGAGAGTTCCTTTTTCTACGCAGCCTCGCCAGCATTTATCGTTCAGAGTCTTTTGGATTTTAGCCATCCTAACTGGGGTTAGATGGTATCTCAATGTGGTTTTGATTTGCATTTCCCGGATGCTGAGTGATGTTGAGCATTTTTTCATATGTCTGTTGGCCATTTGGATATCTTCCTTAGAGAAATGCCTACTTAGCTCTTTTGCCCATTTTTTAATTGGGTTGCTTGTTTTCTTCTTGTAAAGTTGTTTGAGTTCCTTATATATTCTGGATATTAATCCTTTGTCAGATGTATATTTTGCAAATATTTTCTCCCACTCTGTTGGTTGTCTTTTAACTCTGTTAATTGTTTCTTTTGCTGTGCAGAAGCTTTTTAGTTTGATATAATCCCATTTGTTTATTTTTCCTTTGGTTGCCCGTGCTTTTGGGGTCGTATTCATGAAGTCTGTGCCCAGTCCTATTTCCTGAAGTGTTTCCCCTATGTTTTCTTTAAGAAGTTTTATTGTCTCAGGGTGTATATTTAAATCCTTAATCCATTTTGAGCTGATTTTAGTATACGGTGAGAGGTGTGGATCTAGTTTCATTCTCCTGCATATCGATATCCAGTTATCCCAGCACCACTTGCTGAAGAGGCAGTCCCTTCCCCAGTGAATAGGCTTGGTGCCTTTGTCAAAGATCAGATGGCAGTAAGTGTGTGGGTTGATTTCTGGATTCTCTATTCTATTCCATTGGTCAGTGTGTCTGTTTTTATGCCAGTACCATACTGTTTTGGTTATTATAGCTTTGTAGTATAGCTTAAAGTCAGGTAGTGTTATGCCTCCAGCTTTATTTTTTTTGCTGAGCATTGCTTTGGCTATTCGTGGTCTTTTATTGTTCCATATAAATGTCTGAATAGTTTTTTCCATTTCTGAGAAAAATGTCTTTGGAATTTTGATGGGGATTGCATTGAATTTGTATATCACTTTGGGTAGTATGGACATTTTCACTATGTTGATTCTTCCAATCCAAGAGCATGGAATATCTTTCCATCTTCTTGTATCCTCTCTAATTTCTCTCAGCAGTGGTTTGTAGTTCTCATTATAGAGATTTTTCACCTCCTTGGTTAACTCAATTCCTAAGTATTTTATTTTTTTGGTGGCTATTGTAAATGGGCAGGCTTTCTTGATTTCTCGTTCTGCATGTTCACTATTGGAGAAAAGAAATGCTACTGATTTTTGTGTGTTGATTTTGTATCCTGCTACTGTGCTGAAATCATTTATCAATTCCAAGAGTTTTTTTGTAGAGGTTTTAGGCTGTTCGATATATAGGATCATGTCATCTGCAAACAGGGACAGTTTGACTTCATCTTTTCCAATCTGGATGCCCTTTATTTCCTTCTCTTCTCTGATTGCTCTGGCTAGTACTTCCAACACTATGTTGAATAGGAGTGGTGAGAGTGGGCATCCTTGTCTAGTGCCGGTTCTTAAAGGAAAAGTTTCAGCTTTTCCCCATTCAGGATGATATTGGCAGTGGGTTTGTCATATATGGCTTTAATTATGTTGAGATACTTTCCCTCTATACCTAACTTATAGAGGGTCTTTGTCATGAATGAGTGCTGAACTTTATCAAATGCTTTTTCAGCATCTATAGATATGATCATATGGTCCTTGTGTTTGAGTTTATTAATATGGTGTATCACATTTATTGATTTGCGTATGTTGAACCAACCTTGCATCCCTGGGATGAATCCCACTTGATCGTGATGAATAATTTTTCGTATGTGTTGCTGTATTCTGTTTGCTAGTATTTTAGTGAGGATTTTTGCATCTATATTCATCAAGGATATCGGCCTGTAGTTTTCTTTTTTGGTTATATCTTTACCTGGTTTTGGTACCAGGATGATGTTTGCTTCATAGAATGAGTTTGGGAGATTTGCGTCCGTTTCAATCTTTTGGAATAGTTTGTAAAGAATCGGTGTCAATTCCTCTTTGAATGTTTGGTAAAATTCTGCTGTGAATCCATCTGGTCCTGGGCTTTTCTTTGTTGGGAGCCTTCTGATAACAGCTTCAATCTCCTTTATTGTTATTGGTCTGTTCAAATTTTCTACGTCTTCACGGTTCAGTTTTGGGAGCTTGTGTGTGTCCAGAAATTTATCCATTTCCTCCAGATTTTCAAATTTGTTGGCGTATAGTTGTTTATAGTAGTCTCGAATGATTCCTTGTATTTCAGATGAATCAGTTGTAATATCGCCTTTTTCATTTCTAATTTTTGTTATTTGAGTCTTCTCTCTTCTTTTTTTTGTTAGCCATGCTAATGGTTTGTCAATTTTATTTATCTTTTCAAAAAACCAACTTTTTGATTCGTTGATCTTTTGAATTGTTTTTTGGTTTTCAATTTCATTCAGTTCTGCTCTGATCTTAATGATTTCTTTCCGTCTGCTAACTTTAGGATTGGATTGTTCTTGTTTTTCTAGTTCTTTAAGGTGAAGTGTTAGGTTGTTCACTTGCCATCTTTCCATTCTTCTGAAGTGAGCATTTAATGCAATAAATTTTCCCCTCAATACTGCTTTTGCAGTATCCCACAGGTTTTGGTATGATGTATCATTGTTTTCATTAGTTTCAATAAACTTTTTGATTTCCTGCTTGATTTCTTCTTGGACCCATATGTCATTAAGTAGAATGCTGTTTAATTTCTATGTGTTTGTATAGTTTCCAGAGTTTTCAGAGTTTTGTTTGTTATTAATTTCTAGTTTTAATCCATTGTGGTCTGAGAAGATACATGGGATAATTCCAATTTTTTTGAATTTATTGAGACTTGATTTGTGACCTAATATGTGATCTATCCTGGAGAATGATCCATGTGCTGATGAGAAGAATGAATATTCTGAGGCTGTTGGGTGGAATGTTCTGTAGATATCTGCCAATTCCAATTGGTCTAGAGTCTTGTTTAGATCTTGTGTTTCTCTACTGATTCTTTGCCTAGATGATCTGTCTAATATTGACAGTGGGGTGTTCAGGTCCCCTGCTATTATGGTATTAGTGTCTATTTCCTTCTTTAGGTCTAATAGAGTTTGTTTTATAAATCTGGCTGCTCCAACATTGGGTGCATACATATTTATGATTGTTATGTCTTCTTGATGGATCAGTCCTTTTATCATTAAGTAGTGTCCCTCATTGTCTCTTTTTATGGTTTTTAGTTTAAAGTCTATTTTGTCAGATATAAGAATAGCCACTCCAGCTCGTTTTTCTTTTCTGTTTGCATGGTAAATCTTTTTCCATCCTTTCACTCTTAGTCTGTGTGAATCTTTATGGGTGAGGTGGGTCTCTTGTAGGCAGCATATAGTTGGGTCCTGCTTTTTGATCCAGTCAGCCAGTCTGTGTCTTTTAATTGGGGAATTTAAGCCGTTAACATTAAGAGTTGTTATTGAAAGGTGTTGATTTAGTCCTAGCATTTTATTGGTTGTTTGGTTGTCTTAGGTGTCTTTTGTTCCTTGCTTTCTGATTTACTGTTTGGTTTCTTTGTTTGTTGGTTCCTTAGGTTGTAGATAGTGTTTTTGTTAGCTTGTTTTCTCTTCATGAATGCCATTTTTATTGTACTAGCGGGTTTAGAGTTTTCTTAGGTTTTTATGGCAATGGTAGTTATTTTTCAGGAACCAAACCCAGTACTCCCTTGAGGATTTCTTGTAAGGGTGGTCGTGTGGTAGTGAACTCCCGCAGTTTTTGTTTGTCTGAGAAATATACTATTTGCCCCTCATTTCGGAAGGATAGCCTTGCAGGGTAGAGTATTCTTGGCTGGCAATCTTTGCCTTTTAGTATTTTGAAAATATCATCCCATTCCTTTCTAGCTTTTAGGGTTTGTGATGAAAAGTCTGATGTTAGCCTGATTGGGGCTCCCTTATAGGTGATTTGACGCTTCTCTCTTGCAGCTTTTAAGATTCTCTCTTTGTCTCTGAGTTTTGCCAATTTGACTATGACATGTCTTGGAGAAGGCCTTTTTGGGTTGAATATGTTTGGAGATCGTTGAGCTTCCTGGATCTGAAGATCTGTGATTTTTCCTATACCTGGGAAGTTTTCTGCCACTATTTTGTTGAATATGTTTTCAATGGAATCTCCATTTTCCTCCCCTTCTGGAATACCCATGACTCGGATATTTGAGCGCTTGAGGTTGTCTGATATCTCTCTCAGATTTTCTTCCATGTCCTTGATTCTTTTTTCTTTCTTTTTGTCTGCTTGTGTTATTTCAAACAGCCCATCTTCAAGTTCAGAGGTTCTCTCTTCAACTTCGACAAGCCTGCTGGTTAAACTCTCCGTTGTGTTTTTTATTTCGCTGAATAACTTCTTCAGTTCAGCAAGTTCTGCTACATTTTTTTTCAGGACATTGATTTCCTTGTATATTTCCTCTTTCAGGTCCTGTATACTTTTCCTCATTTCATCATGATGTCTAGCTGAGTTTTCTTGTATCTCATTCAGTTTCCTTAGAATTATCACTCGAAATTCCTTGTCAGTTATTTCAAGGGCTTCTTGTTCTATAGGATCTAGAGTATGAGATTTATTAACTTTTGGTGGTGTACTTTCTTGATTTTTTGTATTTCTGGTGTCTTTTTTTTGGTGTTTATTCATTGTGGCAGAGGGTTTCACAGTCCACCGGTTTGAGACTAATGACTAACTAGGATGTTGTTGTGGTTGCCAATTTGGTATGGCTCCCGCCGTGACTGCTCAGTTGGCCTCTAGTGTCCTGTGTGTGGGGTTGCCTCGGGTCTTGGGCTTCTCCGGGGATCCACCTTTCTGGTCAGCTTGGACTCTGCTGGGCTGGTGGATCACGAACCACAGGGTGTGTGATCTCTGTTGAGCTTTCACTTTCTGTACAGGACTTCTCCCCGTTCCGTGTGCTCTGGCCCAGGCTGTTAGATCGTGCAGTGGCGACCCCACCGGGTGTGTGGTTTCTGTCGAGTCTCCGCCTCCCTGGCCGCACGTCTCCCCCCTCTGTGCACACTGTGCTGGGCTGGGGTGTGTCTTCTGCACCCCTCGTCTATCAGCTGGGCCTTCAAGACCCTGCTCAGCACCGCCTCGCCCAGGAAGTCTACCAGGTTTCTGCTAGGCACAGACGACCGGTCTCTCTGGGTGCCTTTGTAGCACTGTGTAGATCTTTCTCGGGTCTTGTTCACCTTTGTATCCCCCCAGTATAAACCGAGTCTAGCGCCCACCTGCAGCCTGCTCTCCGGCAGGTTCAAGCGGACCTGGGAACTCTCCTACCACACTATTCCCAACCAGAAATTCGTTAGGCTTTTTTCCAAACTGGTGGTCGCAGAGATGGTATCTGCCTCCCAGTAACAGGAAGTTTACCGGGGCCGGAGTCCAGGGTGTGGTGGAGTGACAGTCGGCCCGCCCGTACTTCCTAGGCCTCCCAACACTGGTCGGGACACCCCACACCCCTAGCCCCGCCAGAGAACCGCGGAGGGAGTGGGAGAGGAGGCCGGTCCGCAGGGTCCGGAAAGCCCCACGCCAGGCCAAGCAAATGGGCTCAGTGATGGCCGAGCAGGGTGGAGCTGCCCGCACCTGGGAAAATGGAGGCAGCACCGGGGCAGTGAGTGGCCTGGTGGTGCAGGCAGGAGCCGCGTGGGCATCCACCCCCCGAACAGAGCTGTGCCAGGGATCACTCACAGTGCTGTGCCAGGTCGGGCGCTCGCTCTGTCTCTGGTTTGTTGCCTTCTGTGTTCTCGGCGCTGCCGCCTCGGGCTGTTCAGTCGCGGCGCCGCTCGGGCGCTCCCAGGAATCTTCTTTAATGCCGGCCTGAAACCTCGAATCCTGAATAGGGCAACTGGCTGCCTTCAGTGCGGCCCCAGCCTCCGGGATCCTGGCTGCATCCACAGCAGCCCTGGCGCCGTGTTCCCTGTTTCAAGACTCGCTTTTGCAGCTAAGAATCAGTTCTTTTCCTGCTCCACACTTCAAAGCTGTTGCCTGTATATGAGGCAGCCTCTCCTGCCGGGGGCAAAGTGGCGTTGAGCCCCCACAACCGGCCAGCAGCAGCAGTCCTCCCTTAAGAGATGGCCAGAGGAAGGTCCACAAGTTTCCCGGCTGCCTGAGGCCCAGTGGCCACCTTTTCCACCTCAGCTACTCCGCGCCAGCCGCCGCAGCCGCCGCCATCTTGAAACTCCCTCAGCATCTTAATATGTGCTTATTGACCATTCGCATATCATCTTTGGAGAAATGTTCATGCAAATTTTTTGCTCGTTTTTCATTTGGGTTATTTGTCTTTTTGCTGAGTTGTAAGAGTTCCTTGTGTATTCTAGACACAAGCTTTATATCAGATATATAATTTGTAAATATTTTCTCCCATCCTCTGGGTTGTCTTTGTACTTTCTTGGTGGTGTCCTTTAAAGCCAAAAATATTTAATTTTGATGAATTCCAATTTATTTTTGCTTTTGCCACTTGTACTTTGGTGTCGTCTTTAAGAAATCATTGTCTAATCCAAAGTCACAAAGATTTAATCCTGTGTTTTCTTCAAAGAGTTTTATAATTTAATTCTTACATTTAAGTCTTTGATCCATTTTGAATTAATTTTTGTAGGGTGTGAGGTAGGGTGTCTAACTTTATTATTTTGTCTGTGACTGTCCAGTGTCCCAACACCATTTGTTGAAAAGGCTATCATTTCCCCATTGAATTGTTTTGGGCACTGTTCTTGAAGAGAAATTCACCATAAATATGGGAATTTATTTCTCAATTCTCAAGTCTATTCCATCAATCTATATGCCTGCCTGATACCAGTACCACACAGTTTTGATTACCATAACTTTTTAATAAGTTTTGAAATTGGGAAGTGTGAGTCCTCCAACTTTGTTCTTTCCCAAGATTGTTTTGGCTGTTCTGGGTTCCTTGAATTGCTATGTGAATTTTAGGACCAGCTTGCCAATTTCGATAAAAAAGTCAGCTGGAGTTTTGATAGGTATTGTGTTGAATCTGTAGATTAATCTAGTCAGGATTCTCCAGAAAAACAGAACCAATATAATGTGTATACATAGAGAGAGATTTATTATAAGAAATTGGCTTATGCAATTATGGGGCTGGCAAGTCTAAAACCTGCAGTGTGAGCTGGCAGGCTTGAGACACAGGAAAGCTGATCTTCAGACCAGACTGAAGTCTGGCAGTGAAGACCCAGGAGAGCTGATGTTCCAGTTTCAGTCTGCGAGCCAGCAGACTGGAGAGCTAGGAGAACTGATGGTACAGATAAAGTCCAAAGGCAGTCTGCCAGAGAACTCCCTTTTGCTTGGGGAAAATCGTCTCTTGTTCTACTTAAACCTTCAACTGACTCGATAAGGACCACCTGCATTATGGAGGGAAATCTGGTTTACTCAAAGTTCACTGATTTAAATGTTAATCTTATCCAAAAACATCCTCCAAATTGAAATATAAGATTAGCCATCACAGAAGTATTGGTATCTTTACACTATTAAGTCTTCTGATTCATGAACATGGGATGTCTTTCATTTATTTAGAGTTTCTTTTATTTATTTCAGCAATGTTTTGTAACATTCAGAATATATGTTTTGCACTTCTTATTAAACATTCATTTTTGTATATTTTATTCTCTGTGGTGTTATTAAAATAGAGTCTCTTTTCTAATTTAACTTTTGTTTTATTCATGGCTCCTATATAGAAATAAAATTAATTTTTATATATTTAGCTTGTGTCCTACAATCTTGCTGAATTCATTTGTTAGTTCTTATAGCTTTCTAGTGAATTTCTTAGAATATCTTACATATAAGATCATGTAATCTGTGAATAGAAATAGTCTCATTTCTTCCTTTCCAATCTGAATGCCTTTTGTTTCTTTTTCTTGCCTAATTCCCTGGCTAGAATTTCCAGTACATTCTTGAACAGAAGTGGTGAGAGCCATCATCCTTTTCTTCTTCCTGTTCTTTAGGGGAAGGCATTCAGTCCTTCATCATTAAATATGATGTTAGCTGTGCACTTTTCATAGATGCCCTTTATCCACTTGAGAAAAGTCCCTTCTAGTCCTAATGTGTTAACTATTTTTATTATGAAGTGTTGAATTTCACCAGGTGCTTTTTCTGTGTCTATTGAGACAACAATGTGCTTTTGAACTTTATGATATTGATATGACATATTACATTAATTTTCACATATTAAGTGCATCTTGCATTCCTGGGAAAAGTCCCACATGGTCCTGGTGTATGACTCTTTTCATATGCCGCTAGAGTCAGAGTGCTATCATTCTGTTGAGGATTTTTACATCTGTATTCATAAGTGATGTTGGTCTGTAGCTTCCTTGTTATGTCTTTGTCTTTTGGTGTCAGACTCAGCCACCTCCTGGCATTCAGGGTCTCATCCAGCTCTCCTCTTCAAGTCTCTGCAGCCTTTAGAGTCAGAGCTGTCTCTGAAGCTTCTTGATGCAGATGAGTTCTATAGAGGCCACCAAATCCCTGAAAATTGATTTAACATTGTATGCATAGATAATAGCATACATTTTTTGAGTTGAGGATGGATAGCAATTATCTAGCTCTCAAAGATGACCATCTTAGTCCTCGGAGATGTTAGGACCCACTTCTCCAAGGAGACCCTCCAGAAGCTATGGAAGTTGGCATAGTAAACCTTGCCAAATCCTATTTCACTCCTGCTCCCAGCATCCCAGGGTGGTATGGGGCCCCTAAGGGGGAGATCAAGGCCTGGGCTGGGGGTGAGGCTGTCAGGGCAGAGGGATGAGGCCCTGGGCAGCTCCTCTGAGTTCCATAGAGGACCCTGTCCCTTCACTCAGCAATCCCTCCAGAGTAGTCCCTGTGCTGAGGGGCACTGGTGTGAGGTGGGAAGTCTCCCTTTGCTACGGGTCTGGGACACCCAGGAAAGTGGAAAATTCCCGCCTCAGCCCAGGTGCCAGATTGCTCACTCTGACCTGAGATTTCTGGCACCTGTCATCTGGGGCAGGAAGGGGCAGTGCACCAGGATGTGCATGGAAAGTGGAGTCTCAGGATGTTCACATGCAGGACGTGGTTTAGACCGTAATGCATTCATGTTCCTGGTGACTTTGCGTTGATCAGGGGAAACATGAGGTGTCCGCACACAGAGGTGGAGCTGCAGGCTGCCCCCGTTCTCCTCTGAAAGCTCCATAGGGCTCCACGTGGCATGCTGCCAGGATCATGAATGTACCAGGATGGGCAGGTGCCAGTTGCCCTGGTAACAAGCAGGTCCTTTGAAGCCTCTCCTCTCCTGAAGAAGATCACAAGACAGCCAGGTGGGATTCCCCATGTGAGAACCTGTCCCACGCTGGTCACTGGTGCCTATTGGAGGGACCATTTCCTCAGGTCTCTGGGCTGGAAGTTTAGGTCAAGCCCTGCTCTAAGTATGTGGTTATCATCCTGGACTTGATAAGCTGATAAGCTGGACTTCATTAAAATTACTCTGCTCTGTGAGAGACAATGTCAAGAGAATGAGAAGACAAGCCAAAGGCTGAAAAAAAATTTGCAAAAGACACAACTGATATAAGACTGTTATTCAAAAGAACAGTTAACAGCCAACAACACGAACAGCCCAAAATGGCCCATTAAAAAATGGGTCAACCCCTTAATGAACACCTCACCAAAGAAGATATACAAATGGAAAATAGACACATGAAAAGATGATCAACAGCATATATCATGTAGGAAATTGCAAATTAAAACATCAATAAGATGCCATTACATACCTATTAGAATCAACAAAATCCAGAACACTGACAACACCAAATGCTATTGAGGATGTGGAGCAACAGGAAACTCTTCTTCATTGCTGATGGAAATGCAAAATGGTAGTCACTTTGGAAGACAGTTTGGCAGTTTCTTACAAAACTAAACATACTCTTACAATATGATCAAGCAATCCCACTCCTTGGTATTTACCCAAAGGAACTGAAAACATGTCCATGCCAATCCCCACATATAGATGTTTATAGCAGCTTTATTCATAATTGCCAAAACTTGGAAGCAATCAAGATGTCCATCAGTAAGTGAATGGATAAACTGTGGGACATCCGGACAGTGGAATAGTATTGGGCACTCAGAGGAAATGAACTATCATTTCCTTCAATGCATATTACTAAGTGAAAGAAGCTGCTGTGGGTTGATTGAACTGTGTCCCCCAAAGTTCATACATTAGAAGCTTAATCCCCACTGTAACTGTTGAGGGTGGGAGAAATCCTATTATGGTAATTGAAAGGTGGGGCCTTGGGAGGTGATTGGATTATAGGACTGTGCAGTAGTGAATGGATTAAAAATGGTGGTCGGGGGCATGGTTCTGAGGGCTTTAACGGAGAACGTGTGAGAGTCTCTCTCTCTGCTCCACCATTTTCTGCCATTTGAGACCCCTGCATTGCTGGTAAGCCACCACCAAAGAAGACCCTCACCATAAGTGTTTCCTGGATTTTGCACTTCCCAGCCTCAGAAACTATAGGGACTAAATTTTGTTTTCTTATAAATCACCCAGTTCCAGGTATTTTGTTATAGGCAAAAGAAATGGACTAGTACGGAAGCTAATCTGAAAAGGCTACGTACTGTATGATTCCAACTATATGACATTCTGGAAAAGGTAAAACTAAGGACACAGTACAAAAAACCAGTGATTTCCAGGGGTTGAGCGGGAGGGGTGAATAGGTGAAGCACAGAGGATTTTTAAGGCAGCGAAACTATTCTGTAAACGGTAATGATGGATATGTGCCATTATACATTTTTCACACCCACAGAAGGTACAACACAAGAGTGAACCCTAATGTAGACTCTGGACTTTGGGTGATAATGATGTGTCAGTGTGACAATTGACCACTCTGGTTGAGAAGGTTGATAATGGGGGAGGCTGTGCCCGTGTGGGGGCAGGTGTGTATGGGAAATCTCTATACCTTCCTCTCAATTTTGCTGTGAACCTAAAATTACTCTTAAAAACAAAAAAAGTCTCGCCAGAGAATGAGAGGGAAGATGGTAAGTACCAGTTCTCTGTTCAGGTCTGGAACTCAGAAGATGCAGCCTAGAGAAACCAATGCAGGAGGTGGCAGTGTGTGAACGGCAGGGGAGGCAGTAGGCAGGGACATGCTGGTTAAGTGGGAGAGCAGGAAATGAGGACAGGATCCAGGGCTGATCCCGAAGACACCCCCGTGGAAGTTCACATGCAAGAGAGTTAGCTGTGCCCCTCCAGAACCCCTGGGACCCTGTTTATCAGTTTTGGTTCATGTGTCCAGTCCCAAGGGGCTAAGGGGCTTTGCCTGCAGCTCACACCTTCTCCCTCCTCTGGATGATCACCCTCCAGTCCTCCTTGCTGCTCTGCTGAGGACTGCACTGGCACTTTGCCCTAGGATTGCGGTGCAGGACCGTCTGGGGTCCCTGTCTTGAGACAGGACAGACTCTGCCCTGCAGTTCAACTCCACAGCACCCCAGGATCAGGTGGAGGCTAGACCTCACCTGGACCCAGGACAGGCAAAGCTCCTTGCTGTGCCCTCCACCGTCTTCCTCACTTTCCCCTGGGAGCAGCCCCCAGTGGGTTCTCCTAAATCCCACACTCAGGCTTTGTTTCTAGGGCCCTAAACAAAGGCATCTGGTGGTGGGGGGGAGCATCGAGGCCAAGGGCTAAGAGCGGTCAAGAAAAATGGAGTGGTTGACCTGAGGGAATCCTGCTGAGAAGCAAAGGGTCAGATGAGAGTGGGAGCATGTCCCCTCGTGTTGTGGTTATTTTAGGTGTCAACTTAATTAGATTAAGGAATTCCTAGAAACCCGATAAAGCATTATTTTGGGGTATGTCTAGGAGGGAGTTTCCAGAAGGGATTATGATGTGAGCCTGAGTGGACAGGGGGGAAAGATCCACCCTCAATATGGGCAGTCTGCTGGGGCCCCAGAGAGAACAAAATGTGAGGAAAAGGTGAATCTCTCGCTCTAAATGCTGGAGCTGTGATATACCCTTCTCTCCTGTCCATGGACATCAGAACTCAAGACTCTTTGGCCTTTGGGTTCCAGGACTTACACCAGTGGCGCCCTACAGGCTCTTGGGGGTGTCTAATTTTGTACGTCCACTTTGGAAAAGAGTTTGGCTTTATCCTATGAAATTGGACACACAACTATGGCTCTGCAATTCTGCTACTAGATAACACTTTGCCCGTGTGTCCTGGAAGACAGGTAAATCTTGTTCAAAGCAGCAAAACTAAAAACAATCCAAATGTACATTAACAGAAGAATAGAGAAACAAAATACGCTAAAGCCACTGCCATTGAACACTTTGCAGCAGTAAAGATGTGCAAACCACAGCTCTGTGCTCCAGCATTCAAGAAAGTCACAAACAAGAGGTGGAGGTCCAGAAGAATACACAGCATAAAAAGATGTGCAAAACTATCCAATGTATTTTTTGCAAATGCAAAAAACTGTGAGCAAACTGCAAAGAAGGCAATGATTTGGAAACGTAAAATTCCTGATAGTGGTTGCCAGGGATGTGATGGGTGGTGGGTGCAGAGGAGTCTGCAGAAATAATCACAGGGGGTTCTTTCTAGAGTGACACTGTGATGGATTCTGTGATTAGGCTTTCTGCCTTAACATGCAATGTATCCATTCCTTTATGTTGGCTACTGCATTTCATTTTTTAAGATGAGGGGAAAAATGAAAAACTGCATAAAAACCTTGGCTTCCAATTATAATTCATGAGAAGGCTGCAGCGCTCCATCTTCCTCCAGATGAGCTTCCTGCTGAAAACCAATTAGAGAGAAACTTCATTGATATGTTAGCAAGAAAGAATGAGCTGGAGAGAAGTACAAAAATACTACAAAAAGAGACATCAGAAAGAAAAGAAAAGGCAAACCTTGGCTTACTAAGAACTCACCAGAAACACATTGCCTTAGAGCAAAGGTGACTCTGACTCAAATTATGTGACAAATGACAATGTGTCAATCCTGAGCTCTGACTGCTCACAGAACAGAAAGGGAGATAGCAGGATGCTCCAGCCTGGAGCTGCCAAGCCGGATAGTTTAAATATGAGAGAAGATCTTTGTGGCTCAGCTCAACGAGGAGAAGACACCTTTCTAAGGGGGCAGATAATAAGGACAGGTCAGTGGAGGAGGTGGCTGTTTCTTGAAATAAAACCTCTTGAAAGTTATTTGACTGTTCAATCCATGCACAAATGTGTAAGTACTCATATAATAAGAAATAAAAATAAATACTAGAAAGGAGCCTCTTTCCTGATCATTGCCCAGTGCCTGTCCCTGCAGGAGGCTCCAGCCTCTGCTCACATGGAACCAGGGCCCAGGAGACCCACCTCCCCAGTTGCTGCCCATGAGAGTCTTCCTTAGACTAGGCCCGAGTGTGACTTCCTGGAGCTAGTCCCAGTGCTAGCTGCCAAGGACACAGGAATGTCTGGGCTCCCTCAGCCACGCCTCCACCTGTGGTCCCCAATTTAAGCCACTTAGACCCCAGTATCCTGTGCTCCCAGTTGCTGCTGCCCTGATCTCAGGTTCAGAGTCCCAAGTGTCAGTACTTCACCTTTCCTTGTGTAAGTCCCCAAGGCCTGGCCACTCACCTAGGGGCTCCATCTCTCTATCCTTGCTCATCACAGCTCTATGTCTGGGCTTCAACCTGTGGCAATGTGTCCCTCTCTGAACCCCAGGATTTTTTTCTTGTGCAAACACAGGTCATGGAATTGGCTCACACTAAACAGGGGGGTGGGGGGTGGGATGGGGTGAGAGGGAAGAAGGAGCAGGAAGAAGGGGAGGACTGTCACCAATGGGGTCCCTCTGAGACTGAGGGGCAGGCAAGAGCAGGTTGAGAGGCAATTCCCTGAATCAAGTGATAGGGGGAGGGGCAGTGATCTCAGAAGAGACACTCACACAGCAAGAGACACTGAGACACTCACACAGCAAGAAGGAAGTGGGAATTGGTCAGGCAGGCTCAGAATGGAATAAAAGTCCAGTTGCCTGGCAACCAGAATAGAAATCAAGAACAGAGAGATAACAGGAAAAATCTCCAAAGTACCTGGAAACAAAACAACACATGCTAAATAACCCAGGATTAAAGAGGAAGTTCAGAGGGAAATTTTTAAAAAGAATGAAATTAATGAAAATGAAAACATGACATATCAAAATTTGTGGGACATAGTTAAAGCAGTGCTAAGAGGAAAATTTATAGCACTAAATAGATACATCAGAAAAAAGGAAAATCCCATATTGGCCACTGCAAAAAAAAAAAAAAAAAATGGAAGAACGAAAGGAAAAGTCTCAAATTAATAACCTAAGCTCTCACTCAAGAAACTAGAAAAAGAAGAGCAAAATAGACCCAAAGTAAGCAGAAAGAAAATAATAACACAAATCGATGAAATTCAAAATAAAAATGGAGAAATAAATGGAAGAATTTATTCTTTGAGAAGAGCAAAATTGACAAACCTCTAGCAAGACTGACAAAAAAAAAACTTACTAATATCTCTTAGATATGTATTTTAGAGATTATAATACACAAATGACTAATATCAGGGGTGAAACAGAGGAAATCACTACAGACCCTGCAGACATTTAAAGGATAATAATAAACTACTACAAACAATGCTACAAATGCATGCATAAATTTGATAACTTAGATGAGATGGACCAATTCTTTGAAAATGTTGAAGGAATTGAAGCAGGTTCCCAAATAATCTCTGCCTTGGGTTGAATCTCATGATCTCAGTGTCGACATCTTGTTCTTAAGGTAAGGATAGATGTAGCTAAGGAACACATCAATTAATGTATAATTTGCTGACTGAAAGCAGTTACACAATCCTTTTAAATAGCTGAAGCATGAAGGTTTTTGCTTAAAATTGCACATAGACATTTTACACTTTCTGATGTAACTTGTCTTGCTTTTTTGTTGTTGTTGTTGTTGTTGCTGGCTGGCCAGTAAGGAGATCTGAACCCTGATGTAACTTGTAACCAGTGACTGTAACTTCTGTATCAGGCCCAGCAATGAGAATGGAATAATTCCAGTCTAAGGTGGTCCCCTTCCCACTGTAACCTTCCCTATAAAAATCTTTGTTGCTTGTAACAGACTCCTGAAACACTTCCCAACTCTGTTGACTGGTGTTTCCCAGGTCGATCCTCACATTTGGGTCCCAACAAACTGTATAAAATTAATTTTGCCTCAACAGCCTGACTTTCGGTCCATGAAAATTACAAACTACCCCAATTCACCCAATGGAAATAGATAATTTGAATAGCTGCATAACTATTAGGAAATTGAATTTGCAATTAACCTCCTGAAAAAGAAATCTCCAACCCAGATGGTTTCACTGGAGAATTCTACCAAACATTCAAAAGAGAGTTAAGACAACTCTCCAGAATCTCTTAAAGGAGATGGAAGAGGAAAGAACCCTTCCCAACTCATTCTAGGAAACCAGTATTACCTCAATATCAAAACCAGACAAAGACAGTACAAAAAAAGAAAACTACAGACCAATATTCCCCATAAATAAATTCAAAAATTCTTAACAAAATGTTGACAAATAGAATCCAACAATATAAAAAAAGGATTATACACCATGAATAAGTGGGGCTAGTTCCAGGAATGTAAGACTAGTTCAGTATTTGAAAATCAATCAATAATTCAATGTAATCCACCATATTAACAGCCTAAAGAAGAAAAATCACATGAGCATGTTAATCAGTGCAGAAAAATCACTTGACAAAATTCTATACCCATTTATGACAAAAATGTCTCATCAAAATAGAAATGAATAGGGCCAGCCTGTGGCTCACTCAGAAGAGTGCGGTGCTGATTGCACCAAGCCCATGGGTTCGGATCCTATATAGGGATGGCTGGTTGCTCACTGGCTGAGCATGGTGCTGACAACACCAAGCCAAGGGTTGAGATCCCCTTACCAGTCATCTTTTAAAAAAAAAAATAGAAATGAAGGGGAACTTTCTCATATTGATAAAGAATGCCTACAAAAAGCCTGCCCCTAACATTATATTCACTGATGAAAGACTGAATGCTCTCCTGCTAAGATTGGGAACAGGTCAAAGATGTCTGCTATTCAATGCTATCCAACACAGTATTATCTGAGAGAGGTTCCTCATTCCCTGCCCAAATGACTAAAAAGCCCCTCCTGTCATAGTTCGCAGTGTTAAAGATTAGCATTTATTTGGATGGCCATTCAAAGCAGCCCATGGTAGCCAAAGGAGATTTTAAGATACTGGACTCCCTGATAGCTTAGAATCACAAGCATTTATAGAGTAGAATCAAGAGTGGAGGTCCTGGGATTGTGTGGGAAGCTGATTGGTTTGAGGTGAAGTCAGTAAAACTATTCCTAGCTTCTAGACTGATATTTTCCATGGTGCCTTAGGGTCCAGGATGTTTATGCTTCAAAGCAGGTTTGTAGTTGCAGGTGGCCCGCAGAAATAACTCAAAATTAGCATTATAGGTGTTAACTTAAGCCATAAGGCATTCAGTTATGGAACATTCTGACCGTCAAATCATGTCTTTGCCTAAGGAAAGGAAGTTTATGTTTAATCAACTCTACTCTTATTATTAACTGAATTTTTTACTCCTAGGAATCCAGCCTGTCCTGCTTGGTTAAGCAGATTTTCTTTAGCCATCCCCTTTTCCCCCAGCCAAGACCTGCTCTGACTTGGGTCTGTGGAATAGCTAGGAGAGATCAGAACCTGTCCTCTTGTTTCAAGAGTACTGGTGGTTCTAGGCAGCTCAACAAAGTAAGAAAAGGAAATAAAAGGCACACAGATTGAAAAGGAAGATACAAAACTCCTTTTTTGCAGACGGCATGATGTCCTATCTAAAAAATCCCAAGGAATCTATGAAAAAAAGAAAAATTAAAATAAACTCCTAGAACTAATAAGTAAGTTCAGCATACACGATCAACGTAGAGTAGCAACAAAAATGTGCACACCAAAATTTAAAATGTCATATCATTTATAATCACTCAAGGAAAAAAAAGAAATACGTAGATACAAAAGTAACATAATATGTACAGAACTCTCGTATGGTAAAAACTAACAAAACACTGATGAAAGAAATTAAAGAAGATCTGAATAAACGGAGGGACATACCATGTTCATGGGTTGGATGATATGAGATAGTAAAGATGTCAATTCTTCCCAAATTGGTATACAGGTTTAACATGATTCCTACCAAAATCCCAGCAAGATTTAAGATTTTTTTTTTTTTTTTTTTGTGGCTTGCTGGCACAGCCATCTGAACCCTTGCCAGCAAGATTTTTAGTGTAGGTTTAGGCAAGATTATCATAAAGTTTATATAGAAAGGCAAAGGAACTGTCATAGTTAAAACAATTTGAAAAATAAGAATGAAGCAGGAGAAATCAGTCTAACTGATTTTAAGACATATATTATATAGCTATAGTCAAGAAAGTGCACTATTGGCAAAGAAATATATATATAGATCAAAGAAACAGAACAGAAAGCCCAGAGAGAGTCCCACACAACTACAGTGGATCGATTTTTGGCAACTGGCTAGTACGGGGATCTGAATCCTTGACCTTTGTGTTATGACATCATGATCTAAGCACTGTAATTAGCTGAGCTTACCAGCCAGCCCTTACAGTGAATTGATTTTTGACAAAGGTGAGAAAGCAATTCAGTGGAGAAAGGATAGGCTTTCTAACAAATGGTACTAGAGCAACCGGACATCCACAGGCAAAGAATGAACCTTGACCTAAGTCTCACACCCTCTATAATGAACTCAAAATGGATCATGAACTTTAATGTAAAATGCAAAACTATAAAAGTTTTAGGAAAAAAACACACACAAGAGAAAATCTTTGAGATCTATGGTTTGGCAAGAGTTGTTAAACTTTATACCAAAATCCTGATAGATAAAAGGAAAAAAATGATAAATTGGACTTTATCAAAACTAAAAACTTTTCCTTTGCAAGAGATTCCTTTTAAGAGAATAAGAGACTCCCAGACTGGGAAAAAAATATTTGCAAATTATATACTCAACAAATGACTAATATCTAGATTATGTAAAGAACACTTAAAACTGTTAAAGTAAAATACATACACATACACAGAGACACACACGCACGACCAATTAGAAAATGGGCAAAAGACATGGAGACATTTCCCCAAAGAGTACATACAGATGGCAAATTAACACATGAGCCATTAGGAAAATGCAAATTAAGACCACAAGGAGATGTCACTACACACCTATCAGCATAGCTAAAATTAAAAATAGTGATAATACCACGTGCTGGCAAGGATGAGGAGAAACTGGATGTCTCCTACACCGCTGGTGGAAATGCAAATGGTACAGCTGCTCTGGAAAACAGTTTGGCTGTTTCTTTCAAAAACGAAACACACAGCTACCATATAACTTAGTAATTACAGTCTTGGGAATTTATTCCAGAGAAATGAGAACTTACATTTTCACACAAAAGCTTGTACATGCATGTCTATAGCAGCTTTAGTCATGGTAGCCTCAAACTGGACACAACCAGATGTCCTTCCATGGGTGGATGTGCAGAGCGGTTTGAGGGCAGATGCTGCACAAGTTCGGACTTGGAATGTGTATGGCTTTCCAGAGAGTGGGCACGGGGATGGGGCAGAGTTGGGGTGTGTGCTGAGAGGCTGGCAGAGAACAATGACACACCAGCAGAACTGAATGGTACAGTCCAGAGTTGGGTAAATCTTGAACTGAATCTCTTAGGCTTCACGTTTCCCAGATCGGCCTCAGTTCAAAGGACTTAGGAAACATGACCTCCACAGGGCATCTTCCTTTGCCTATGAAGGAACATGTGTTTTTTCCTTCTTTGGAAGGAATGCACCTTGTCATCTGTCCTCCTACACTTAGGACAAGCTGTGAGTAATTTTGTGGGTGAAGTGACCCACTCTACGGATCACAGTGTTTTATCTAAAGTTATGGGTATGTATATGTACATAACATGTAATATGTAATCTTGCTCAGAAAGGATAGAATTTACCAAGTCAGCTAAAGGCTCCAGAATACGTCAGAGACAATTTCCCCAAAAAGCCACAAGATGGCAGTTCGTACACACAGCATTTAAAGCTTCCTCACACTGAGAGAACGTTGCAGTTAAACTGTTGAGTTATGCCCCTGCCATACTGGAAAACCCTGCACTTAAAGGTTTATAATGCATGTTTTTATGACAGTGTGTTGAAAACACACAGCATTTCCTGAGATATACAGAGATTCGACGGACGACATCCCGTCGTTCAGAATTCCTCACCTTTTGGTAAAGAGTGTGCATCTTGCATCTGAAGCCAAAAGTCAATGATACTTGATAAAAGATTTTTTTGGCACAGATAGTCTGCTTGGGTTGTGGCTTGGGTGTCTTATAATTGCTGCAGTTCGTTCATTGAGAATTAAGCCCAATGTTGGGCATATAGGCCGTGCCTTACGTGCATATCGCATAAACTTTACTGCAGCCGTCTGACATAGTGATTATTATCCTCATTTTACAGAAAGGAAAAGAAAGGATTCGCCCATTTAGGAGCCTTGGTAATGGAGCATACTAGTAAAGAGGGCGGGGCGTTCTCAACCTGGCCTGCCTGCCTCCCAACACCCCTCAGTACACAAGGAGTCCTCAAGGTGGCGCTCATGTCTAAGCTTTTACTACTGAAGTCTACCAGGTCCAATACACAAAGGGGTCATCTTTTCATAGAGAATATTTTGTAACTAATACGATCATTGATGTGCTCAATCTTACACCAGCTGAGAATAGCCCTTTGCTTGGAATTAGTGAGAACAGTAATTAGCAACTTATTATCAAGAAAACGTTCATAAGATTCTTTACAAGAGTGCTTGATAATTTTTCTCTTCACTTTAATTGTAGGACCAAAATTACATTGATACCCAAAATGCCATGGGCTGGCAAAGGACTCTTAGAAGCGGTGGATCGCAGGTAAGCATGTACAGCTGGCTTTGAATGGCGACTGCCCGCCACATAGTTTGGTGTTGGAAAGTTGGCTTTTCCCAATTCCTATTTCTGGCTTGGGGGTGGAGGGCAGGGAGCAAGATACTCGATACTGCATAGTACTTAAGTAATGGAATGGTGAATGGATGAAAAGATAGGCAGACAGGTAGGAGGGAGGAGGTAAAGATATTTTATGTACATAAACCTCACCTACATGCGGGAAACTCATGCAGAGGCCTGCCTCCCCACTACCTCTCCTGGCTCAGCAGTTCACACTCATCCACCTGACCCAGGCACCCACCTGATGGGGAAGGGAAACACGACGCAGTTTAGGATAAGGCAAATAGGAAATCAGAGGCCCCTGATTTTTTGTTTGTTTTGGTTATTTATTTATTTATTATTTTTCGGTGACTGGACAGTATGGGGATTCAAACCCCATCAACATATTTGGCATGTGGGTTTTCACTGTAAAATAACATCTCCAATTTTTGACGTGCACATTTTCATATGTGCGATTTACCTAAGTTATGTATGGTTATGCAAGGTTGCGCATTATCTCTCTTTTATGAGAAAACAGAGTATCATGTCACTTTCCGATGTATGTAGGGTCTTCAAAAATTTCATGGAAAGATTCATATTATTTATTAATTCCAATTTTCCATGAACTTTTTGAAGTACCCTTGTAACTAGAAAAAAAATGAATTTAGCTAGGAGGAGGTCTTTTGTATACTTTTAAGGATAGTAAAATATCATCAGGAGAACAGACGTTTGGATGGTTGGAGAGCTGTCGTAGATTTCAGGCAGGCTGTGCAGAGCACCTGAGGTCAGTTTAGTAGCTGTGAATATGAAGCCAGTTGGAAGTGGGGCTTGCTCTGCTCCAGCCGTGTTGGCTGTGTGGGTGCAGACACAGACCTGGAGGTAGACACGGTCAGAGGCATGTGAGGAACCAAGTCAGGGCAAGGGCTTGAGGGCACATACCAAGAAGTGATTCCAGCAACTGGCCATCTAATTACAGCTGGCAAGGTGGGAAGGGAGGGACTGCGAGGAGGTGGGCCACAGCGAACGGGGATGGGACCACTGCATTGTGGGTCTTGTGGTGCGGAGGGTGCCAGTGGGAGTGAGCAGTGATGGGGGAGTCGGATGGATGAGACTTCTGTGATAGAAGGGTGTTGGGACGGGACATGACATGTCTGGGCTGTGACCGTGGGAATGAAGGGCCAAGGAGACAAGATCATAGGCAGAGAACTGAGAGGCCGGTACATTGGAAATATTTGCAAAGATACTGATAACACCAAGGGCTCAAGAGTGTTAGAGAAAGTGACAGTGAGATAGGAAGAGAAATCTTCAAGGGATAAATGTCCTCTATCCGGGCTTTGGTAGACGACCGTAACCACCAGGGTGTGGGAGAAACGGTCTCTCCTGGGAAGGAGGGAGAATTTCTAGGAGAGCAGCGAGAGGCAAAGAAGACGCCCGCCTTCAGGCCCGCAGAATTGCAAGAAAGTGCAGGAAAGAAGACATCCACATTTTCAGAGAGCAGCAGGGGAGAGTGAGTTTCCACTCAGAGCTGCCAAGTCCAGTACGGCAGCCACCAGCCACGTGCGACTACTGAGCACTTGAAATGTGGCTTATGTGACTAAGGAACTTAACTTTTAATTGAATTTGACTCAAATCAAGTTAAAAACAAGCAGTATAAAATACTTTTCTGTTAAACACAGCTTATTGTTAGGACTACATTTCACTTTAACCATTGAAAATCCAAACTGAGATGTACTCTATGTGTAAAATATGTACCAGATTTCGAAGATTTCGTGTGGGAAAAATATATATGTAAAATATCTCATTAATATTTTTATACTTTTTGCATGTTGAAATGTATTGAGTGACATAAAAAGTTTTTGAATGTTGGATCTCTTGGATTACCTAAAATATATTGTTAAAATTGATTTCACCTGCTTCTTTTTATTTAATGTGGCTACTAGAAAATTTAGAATTACATATGTGGCTCCCATTACATTTCTACTGGGCAGTGCAGGTTCAGAAAAAGATGAAAGGAACACTTAGAAGAGAGATTGAGGACACAGGGTGTTTAGCTGACAACTGACCAAGTGGCACAGAGGAGAGTCTTCAGGAGCTGTCCGAGCTGGAAGAAGGGGTTGGAGGGGCAAGTGCACATTGACGTTGGCTCAATCTAATATTACAATGAATGTGCATACCTTGGACACATACCGGCTGATGCACAGTATAAGGATCCAGAAACCAGACTGGCATCTCCACGTTTTGTAATTAGAGATCCTATAGATGTTCATCAAGAACTTTCTACGTGCTGCTCACCCTGCTCACAACTTGCTCTTGCTCCGTTACAAACATTTTTCTACATATCTGGAGTTTTGTTTATAGTGAATAAAATGTTGGTTAAGAGTCTTTTTAGCAGAATCAATCACACCACCCGCAGCCGAGACAAGCCATTCCCTCTGCTTTAGGCCAGCAGGTGAACGTGCAGTTCTCCTACCCAGAGCCTCAGCATAGAGCTCTCGGCATAGAAATTAACCAATTTGTATAGTTTGCAAAAAGAAGAAGAAAGAAATTACCTAAGATGAATCCTGCTTCCCTTTTTTAGTTCCTTTGGTTAGCTAAAAAATCACAAATACTTGTAAACTCTTGATTATCACCGTTTAACCCTAAGTTAGTTCTGCATTCCACTTTTCTCTGGAACCCCATGCCTCCTGCACAGCCTGTACTACGGATGCCTCCTGCACGGGCATAACTGGGAAAGCATTTAAAACTGGCTCCCAAGTCAAAGAGAACTACGGAAGTCAGGAGCTAGAAGATCATCATTAAATTACTGATTTTACTGATCAGGAAACTGAAGGCCTGGGAGGTGAACTAACTTGCTGCATCTCGAAGCAAGATGCAGCACCTTGGTTGGTGGCCAAATCAGAACCAGAATCCAGGCCTCTTTTTCTTCTTTCTCTTTTAACTTTTTTTTAAAAGCCAGTCAAATTTAGCAATGGGGGATCGGGGTGGGGGGTGTTGTATACCAATTTCAGAGACAGTAATGTGTCAAGGAACAAAACGACAGAAAATTTAGTTAAAGATCTCAACTGGCTTTTTTGTGGTTCTAGAATCAGGCAACACATTATTCTATTATAAAATAGAATAAATGTTCCAGTGATCCCAGCAGAGGAGGTTGGTTTTATGGACAGAAAAGACTGAAGAAAGCAGAAACAAAGAACAAAAAGCAGACTGGTCATTTCAAAGTTACTTTCCTTGTAAAGTGGGGACAGGAAGACAGAATAATAGAAAATAACTAAGTTCTCATCAGGTTACTTCAGGCTGTCTCTTTTGTGTAAGGATTAAAGTGGAGGAAACTTCATTATCATACCTACCGAAGATTAAAACTAGCCTGTTCATGAAATTGGCTGTTATCTCTTCTCCTGACTTCTTGGAAGGTCAGACCACAAACTAAGTGCCATGGAACTTAGCAGGGGTGACTCCATTTTTGTTTTTATTTTATTTATCTATTTATTTATTTTTATAAAGATGACCGGTAAGGGGATCTCAACCCTTGGCTTGGTGCTGTCAGCACCACGCTCAGCCAGTGAGCCGACCGGCCATCCCTATATAGGATCCGAACCCGTGGCCTTGGTGTTGTCAGCACCACACTCTCCCGAGTGAGCCACGGGCCGGCCCTCATTTTGGTTTTTAGTCTGGTCTTTTGGGGCTAGTGCAGGAACTTAGTCCAAAACAATGCACTCAGAAAATTTTTATTTAACCAACATTAATAAGTTCTGAGAACCCTCTCTTTTCACTTTTTATTATGGAATAATTCAAAGTATACAAAAGTAGACAGAATATGTACTCATCACTTAGCTACAACAATGATCACAATTACCAACGAGTTGCCAGTATTGTTTCATCTGTCCTCACCCATTTGTACTGGATTGTTTGAAAGCAAATTCAAGATACTATGTCATTTCTCTTGTAAATACTTTTGGTTCTTCTCTAACCAATAAGAGTATTTTAAAAAGAAAAATATATGTCGGGCCAGCCCGTGGCTCACTCGGGAGAGTGCAGTGTTGAGAATACCAAGGCCCTGGGTTCGGATCCCATATAGGGATGGCCGGTTAGCTTGCTGGCTGAGCGTGGTGCTGACAACACCAAGTCAAGGGTTAAGATACCCTTACCGGTCATCTTTTAAAAAAAAAAAAAAAGAAAAATATATGCCATTAAAGACCTAATAAAGTTAACAAAAATTCCTTTAATGTCATCTAACACCTGTCCATATTTATTTCTTTGATTATCTCAAAGGTAAGTTTCTACAGGTGAGTTGTTCGGATCAAGATTAAAAAGGTTCATACACTGCACTTAGTTGTTATGTCTTGTAAGTCCCTTCTATTCTACAGCAATCTTATCCCTTTTTTAAAAAATGTATTTTTTATTAGCATATTCATTGTTATAAATCATACTTATTCATTTTGCCCCTTATCCAATCTCTCCCTTTTCCCCTCCTCTTTTTGTTTTAATGCCATTGATTTCTTGGAGAGGGTGGATCAATTGACTTCTAGAATGCTCCATGCTCTGGGCTTGGCTTCTTGCTTTGCTGATGTCATGTTTGTCCTACAGCACTCCCCTGTTCCCTGTATTTCCTGTACACTGGAAGTCACATCTGAAGGCTTGTTCAGGTTTCAGATTCAGCTTTTTAGGCAAGAAGAATTGATAGGAGGTATCGTGCATTTGCTCTTGCTGTCCATCGGGGGCACATAATCACTCCTTGCTACTTTTGATGATGCTAAGACCAAAATGCTTAGTAGGTTCAGGTGGTGTGGGCTGATCCCGTTGGGGTGAGCAGGACTGAAGTCATGTGGGGACCTTAAACTGCATGGGTTCTAAAAGATTTTAAAAGGACACAATTTTTTTTTTTTTAGCATGCTTTTCTCTGAGTCCCCTCTTTTCTGATGGTTATTTGATATTTTGAAACTTGGTTATGGGGCATGGTGACGTTGTTTACATTCAGGCAGACTTGCATGTACTATCCAGCCCCTGGGAAACCAAGGAAGACATCAGTATGCTCCCACTGCTCCAGCAGGACCCTGAGATAACAGCAAGGACTGGGTGGTCAGTATCCTGGGTGGGGATGCAGGGGTGCGAGGGGAGGGAGCTTTTATGTGTGAGGGTTGGATCAAGCTCTAATGCTGATCATTCTTGGCACCAGCTACATTTTCATCTGTGTGGATGAAATCAGGCTAAACAAGTACGTTAGTTTGCCTCAAGGGAACGGGTCTGGGTAATATAAGGGTGAGAATAATTCAAGGTTGTTTTTTCCTACAGGGGGAAGAGAAGCTTCTCTTTCTCCCAGGGTGTGATGGACCCAGCTACTGGCCTGACCCCAACAGAAACAGTGGTTGGGGTCTGAGCAGCATGTTGGCCTTGTGCTCACCTTGGGGCTCTCTATGGCTGGGCATCACTCCAGGGGTCCATGGGAGCGTCCCAAGTATCAGACCTAAACCCATCAGACCAGCAGGCGATACAACGATCTCTAAATACAAAGTGCCCAACTACTATTAGGCTAGGTGCTGTATACTATCTCTAGGCCACACTGTAACTTTGCCAATTTGGGACTAATACCGCATTTTCCAGAAAAGGAGACTGAAGTTCCAGCAGATGGATTCATGTGGGTGGAGACAGGATTCAAATGCATTAGACATTGAGCTTCACGAGGAGGTGCCATGTGCTCACCACTGAGGTCCTGGTGCCTGGCACAGAGCTAACAATGACTTGGTGAAATTCTGGGTATCTAGTAGGTGTCTCTGACTTACTTAAAATCATGAGCAATTCTTGTACCTGAAATAGTACCCCACAGAGAAACTGAGGACTCAACAGCAGAAGCTGCAGATGTGAGCCCTGCCCACACTTGACCTACTCCATCGCCATCAGGCCCACAGCAGAGGGGTCACTGCTTCTGCATTTTTGGCATCACTCGCCATCGGCTTCCTTATTTCTTAATGTTTTCCGAACTTAAAAATAATTACAAGAGGTGCGAACATTTCTGAGACTCCTCTTTGAGCAAAGGCATCACCACTGGAACTCTCCCAGGTAGAGTTGTTTGGTGCAGACTCCAAACATTCTGTGACACCATGAAACGCCTTAAGAGGGGACGGTGGGCACTGGAGCTCATCCTGCTCAACTGGTTCCTCCTCGGAATTGTAAGTGGGTCCTTGCAGATTCCCCAGGAGAGAGAAGAGCTGAGCCACAGTGCACAAATTCTGTATCTACGGCAGAGCCCCTAAAACATGCTTGGCCTCTCTTCCTCCACCACCTTCTAATGCCAAGCCTGGGATGCCTTCACCATGCTCATTCCCCAAACCTTGCCCTTTCCTCGTATGACAATCTTGTCAATGAAGACAGACCCTCATTTTTGTCTAGACTAGAGACACTTGTTGGCACAAGAAACTGTGCTTCTAAAGATGGCTAATCAGTTGGTTCCTAGGAACTTGGAGACCATTACCCATTGGGTATGTTCTAGAAGGCAATGGAGAGTCACAGGCTAGCCCACTGTAGCTGGATGCTGCTGAGCTGCACTGCACATACTGTAAGCCTGAGTTTTTATCACAGGAACGAGAGGGGAGAAGAAGGCAAGAACCTCTCATCTCTTTGCTGGTGCAAGGCCACTGCCAAGCAAAATGCTGTTTATTAGTTTCTTTCCTCTTCAGCATCTCTCGCACCCTGCTTCACCTCTTTTAGCTGTTCCCCTGGGCTCTTGTCCTCCACGCCGTCTTGCATACCTGCATTCTGGAGCGCCGAAGGTCCAAATATCCTGCATTCCAAAATGATCTGCCTGCCCTCCTTGCCAATCAGAATGCCCACTGTCAAGGGCCGGCCCGTGGCTCACTTGGGAGAGTGAGGTGCTGATAACACTAAGGCCACGGGTTCAGATCCTATATAGGGATGGCCGGTTGGCTCACTGGGAGAGCATGGTGCAGACAACACCAAGTCAAGGGTTAAGATCCCCTTACCAGTCATCTATTTAAAAAAAAAAAAAAAAAAGAATGCCCACTGTCTCAGCATGGAGATGTAAATGACTGATTGTATCAAAATCTTCCTAAAGCAGCGTTTCCCAGAAAAAAGTATGTAGACAAATAATTTCTTAAGTTAAACACATTTATTTCTTTATTCCTGATTCCCCAGAGTTTCTGATATGCTGTCAGTCAGAATTTCCAAAGGAGTGAGGTGGGAATGTCTCCCTAACCTTTTACCAACAGAATCTTCTTTTAGTACAACACCTTCTGTGTTTTATTTTTTGGCTCCAGAATTCTATAACACATGCTATGGAAACCCTGTTCTGAAGTATTTGCATTTTAAAAACAGGTCTATGACTCTAGTAAAGTCTAACCTTTGGAATTTCTGTGTAACAAAGTGAACCCTTCAATAAACAGGTCCTCAAGGACAAAAAGCAGGCATGTTTTTAGGGGCTCTGTTGCAGACGCAGAATTTGTGCCCCGTGGCTCAGTTCTTTCTTATCTTGGGGAATCTGACTTCTTTGACCCTCATCTCCAGCACAGAACACAGGGCCAGGCCTGTACTAGATGCTCACTCAGTGTTTTTCTTTAAATAAATGAAGGAAGGAAACCGAAAGCATGAAACAATTTGAATTTTTTAACACCTTTATTGAGACATATTTCATTTACCTCACAATTCACCAATTTAAAATATACAGTTCAATGGTTTTTTGTGTGCACACAGAGTTGTGCAACCATCGCCATAGTCAACTTTGGAAACTTTTCAGGACCCCAGAAAGAATCCTGTACCCATTAACAGTCACTCCACTTTCTCACCCCATTCCCCATTGCTTGGCAACCACTAATCTACTTATAAGTGGAATTACACAATATGTGGCCTTTTTGTCTGACTTCTTTCACTCATCATGTTTTCAAGGTTCATCCACGTTTTAGCATGTATGAGACTTCATTCCTTTTTATGACTGAAGAATATTCCATTCTATGTATATACCACACTTTGTTTATCCATTCATCAGTTGATGGACATTTGGGATTTTCTCACTTTGGGCTACCGTGAATAATGCTGTATGAACATTTGTGAATAAGCTTTTTTATGGACATACGTTTTCGTTTCTCTTAGGCATATACCTAGGAGTGTAATTGCAGAGTCATATGGTAACTCTCTGTGAAACCATCCGAGGAACGCTAAACTGTTTTAAAACTGGCTGTACCATTTTACATTCCCACCAGCAGTGCACAAGGACCTCAATTTCTTCTCATCCTAACCAACACTTGATATGATCTGTCTTTCTGAGAAACTATTTGAATTATAGTAGTAATGGTGACTGACAGTTGCTGAGTGATCATTGAAGTGGCGACGTCACCCAAAAATGACCTTTGGGATCTATTTGGGTTTGTCATTTCCACGAGTGAGGCAAGGAGTCCCCGACTGATGGCTCTTGTTATCTATGCATTTGTCTGTTGGACTGAGACTCCCAATAAACACAACAGACAGTTTACAATCCATAAAACACATTTTACATGCTTAATTGGACTTGGGGATTCAACTCACGCGTCTCAGAAGTTTGGATTTTGTAGCTTCTGAAGCCAATGGGGAAGGTCAGAAGTGGATGACTCCTGCTTAGACTGGCTGTCTGCAAAGGCCAGGGGGAGGGAACGAGGGTCAGGGCCAGGGGGTGGACCCTGCCAGCAAGTCAGCACGGGTGCGGGGAGAGATTCTGAACCACAGACCTGTACAGTGTAACACCTGGCACAGCACCTGGCACATGGTGGGCACTCAAGACATAGTGAATGAATGAATGAGAATCATGTCTAATAAAGGCATGGCCCAATTCCAGATGAAGTGGCCATGCCTGCCAGGAGAAGGGCCTGACCTGACCAGCAAAGCATCTGCAGGCTGCTGGGCTCCAGAGGCAATGAGGGAAAAAGAGTATGGAGGGTGAGGTAGGCTCAGCCCCAGGGCTCAGTACCCCTTCCCTAAGGAAGTCGCCCCCTTTCTTGCATCAAGTCCTTTTCTGGCAAGGATGAATCCTGATCCCAAGCGAGACATGGAGTTGATGGCTGTAGATAAAGGATAGAGCAGTTACAGACATGCTGGGAAGGTGGGGAAATCCAGCCAAATGGGCTTCAGCTAGAATAACATCTCCCCAAGGCTGAGAATTTAAAAAAAAAACCCCAAAACAAAAAAACCAGAGTGCCCTCAGTACCTCTGCTAAGGGTGGCTGGCCCTGCTGTCCTTGGAGCGAACATGAAGAGGTGTAGGGCACCCCCTATGGTACACTGGCATCCAGGCACATTTAGCAAAAGAGGATTTAATGGTGTGGCTATGAGGACATCGCTCTAGCCCATCCGCAGTCAAGGATGGGTCACACTGCCACCCTAGGGAGGGCAGAGCTCGAACAGCACGGCTTGGTTAGAGCTCAGTTGCAGAAAAAGAATCACTCCAGTACACGGAAGTGGGTTAAGTGGGGAGTTAGGTATGCACAAAGCTTTAGAAGTGCCACACCAATAGGCTCTAGGCTGAACTTCAGGAAACGTCTCCGAAGGATCGACCCAGCCTGGGGCTTTCGCTGCAGACAGGGAGCTGGGAAATCAGGAAGCCACAGCCACAGCACGGTTCCAGGACCACCTCACCTGCCAGCAAAATGCACACCCAGCACCCTGCCTCTTGACACCCAGGAAGCTGCCGTGGACCTCCAAGCGCTTCCTCAACCATGCCCCAGCCCCGGGGCAGCGGCAGGCACTGCGAAGCTCAAAACAAGTTGTCAGAGAGTACAGCAAACATTTACTGCTCACTGACATTTTACAATTGTTAACTTTTTGCCACATTTGCTTTCTCTCTCCTTTTCACTATATGTATATCTATTTTCTGATACGTTTTTAAAACTTACTGTACATTTCCCAAAATGACAATCTCCTCTCTCCTCTGCTAAATACCCATGCATTCAATAAATCTTTATTACATATAAATTATTTGCACATCAGTGCTTGGTGCTGATTTCACAAACAAATTAGCTATTTCTGTGCTGTCAAAGGGCCTATTTCCCCTTATTGTTGCCTAATAGAGGGAAAACATGAAAAGGAATGGAGATAAAGTGCCACAGGTGCTGAGATAGTTGATACATGGAACAGCAGGAGTTACAAAGGAGGAAGCAAGTGGCAAATTCAGTTCAAGGGAATTGGGAATTGAGTTCATGGAGGGGAATGACGGGGACCTAATGGATCAGAACCATTAAGCAGTCAACCCACGGGCTTTGGTTAATAAAGACCCCATTCAGTGTGGCTACAAGTAAGTCAGACACTGTCCTGCCAGCCTCTGAGTCAGCCTCTTGCTTCTGCTATCTCTACCCACTCTCAGTCTCACCTACTTTGGATCCAACCAGGAAAAGAAATCTACTCTCTGGAGTCCTTGGGTGTCCAAACCTGCTCTTTGATATTTCTGTTGACTCACTCATGGTGGCATGCTTGTGTGTTTGGCAACTTCCTATTATGTACTAATATTTATGTGGCTTCCCTTCAATTGAAGAACTTCTCAGGGGCCTGGGGTTGAGGGACTTCTTCCAAGTAGAATTTGTATCTGTTTCTGGAAGCTGCCCACAGGTATGACCAGCCAGGAAGCATTGGAAAATCATTTCTCGGTCTGGGTTTTTTCTGGTTGTGTGACAGTGTAAATGCAAACCTGGAACCTGTAGGAGGACAGACCTGTGATGTGAAAATTTAGGGGAGGCTTTTCTCACCCTAATCCTGAGCAGAGGCCTGAGATAGATTGACAAGAATTTGCTGATAGTCTTTTCTCTTCCCTCAATCATCCTTTCACTCAAACTGTAGTCTTTTGGTGTTCCTTACCTTTTGTAGTGTCTTGAGTTCCATTTCTATACCTTGCCATGAGCCAAAGACATCACCTCCTGTTTTTCCACATGTTCTTTGAAACGCAGTCTCTAATTTTTTGGGATTAGTAGTCTCTTCAGGGTAGCTATGGCTTCAATTTTGATTTGGTTTTTTGTCTTTTGTGGATTTTTCTTGCTGTCTCAAGAGTTCACCTAGTGTTTTAAATAAATATTTGTTTGGTGGTGGGAAGATGTCCCAGTATATCTAGTCTGCCATATTGTTGGAAGTGGAATTAACCTCTGAAAATTAAAAAAAAAAAAAAAAATTAAACTAAGCCTTGGTCTTGGCTTCCATAACTATGAGAAAATAAATTTCTGTCGTGTAGCCACCTGGTCTGTGGTATTTTGTTATGGCAGAACTATCAAATTAATATGTACCCATCAGTCAAGTTCAGCAATTGTTAATGTCAGCCTAAGTAACAGAGAGAGGCTCTCTAAGAGAAAACGTATTTGTTCGGGAATAGGGCATTGCAGTGGGAACACACACACCATAGGAAATTGTGTGGCATATTCAGGGAGGTGAAGGGAGATAAAGGGTTTCACAGGAAAAATGAAGAGGATTACATAGTTGTTTCAAGATAATTATCCTTGGCCACAAGGATCAATAACAAGAATGACGCCAGTCTGAGTTTGGACAGGCAGTTGCTGGGCAGATGTCCTCACAGAAGTATTTTTTGTGTGTAAGCTTGTGATGGCCTTTGAGCAAGGTTGTGGTTTTTGCAGAGTCCTTTGTGATAGTTCTTGTGATAATCAGGCATTTGTGGGTGAGAACCCTCCTTCATGGCCTTCCCAGGCTCTGTCAGATTTCTTTCTTTTTATTTTATTTTTTTAACACAAACGTCTCCATTTTGATTCTGACAACTTTCACATTTATGTTATCATTCTTGCTTCACATCAATCCCCCCTCCTCAACATTGGCTTCTTGATTTTGGGCTGGATCGTTGTTTTAAAACAAACCCATGACAATAAAATTCATGACATGATGTCATTTTCCCTGTAATTACATTGTGATATATTTCGAACAGGCAAGGACTTTAAAAAGATAACCACAGGATTCATGTTTTGTTTTTTTTTTTCCTTTTCTTTGTCGGGGGTGGCTGGCCAGTACGGGGATCCAAACCTGTGGCCCTGGTGTGATGAGGCTGTGCTGTATCCAACCGAGTGAACTGGCCAGCCCTTCACATAGCTTTTGACTATGTAATTCCCTTCCCAGGCATTTACTCTAGGTCTACTTGGATATGTGCTCCACTTGGCCCCTGGGGAGGAAACAGCATCCATGTTACTGCTTGTCGTGTGTCCCTGACACCTTTTAACAGGTGTCAAAAATAATAACTATTACAAGAGAAAAAAGAGCCCAGTGAGAACTGAATTCGACTTTGATTTGTACAGTGGTGACTGGGAGTTTTAAAAGGAAAAAGATGGAATAGGCAGAGGGTGGGGAGGTGGGAGAGGATTTGATCAGGGACTCAGTAGAGCCAGGGAAGTGAAAAATTATAAAGGCTCAGACAGTGTAAATTCGAGTAGGCCAGCTGTGTTAGGCGTCTATTCTCTCAGAGAGACCGGGTGACAGAGGCCCTACCCTCAGTGCTAGCCTGAATGAACAGTAAATTCTTTTGGCAGCCTTGGGTTTTCTTAGGCAAACATTTAAAGTGGGGCTATGTTCATCCCAGGGATGTGGCCTTGAACTCTTAGAAACTATGCTAGTGTTTGCTCAAGTCTTTATAGGCCAAGGTTGAGAAGAGGGCTCAGAGGAGCCTGGTTAGAGTTTGGTCAAGGAGAGGGTCTTTGTCTTAGGCCAGGCTTCTGCTGGGCCAGCAGCAAAGCTCTGGCTATCTATTGAAGCACAAACTTTCACCAAGTCTTCTGAGGATGTGCAATCTCTCTCCATCCCTGTTTACATGCAGGAAGGGAGCCAGGGGAGGAGGTTGTAGGAGACAGGGACCCTGGAATCTGCCTCTTATTTCCAGACTTGGCTGGCTTCCTTTTACTTGTCTTTCTGGCCCAGAAGGGACTCACTCATGGTCCTCCTTCCCTAGTGGCCTTATTCTCACCCTGTCTCCCTTGCAGAAGGCCACAATGGCAGAGCAGCTGACTGGGAAGATGATCTGAGAGTGAAAAGCAAAACACCCAGCTTTATCAATCCAAACACCGTCCTATTACAAACTTGTATGCACTTGAATTTTCTGTTGCATGTGTATATTGTTTCAGAATTTGTTGCAATTTGGTCTTCTATAGAAACATTCCGTATCTTAAGCCTACTTGTTTGATGCCGGCGCATTAACATATGATTACTTATTTTAGATCCAGAGTTATTTATTGTTTCTATGATTATTTTGTGTGTGTAAACCTGGTTTGCCTAAATCAATCAAACAAACAAACAAAACCCATTATTTTTCAGAGCTGGGGGAAGGGAGATTCGATACTTGGGCATCTCTGATGACAGGCCAGACCACTTCATTTCAAGACCTTGCACTGGGCTCCTGGCACTCCACATGCTTCTGTTTAAGGAGCCTGAAGGGAAAATCCAAGTACCAGCCTTGACCCAAAGTGTGTCCTGAGGGAGGGTTGGGTCAGTCTCTTCCATCTTTTGTCCCCAGGACTGCACAGGGTCTGCCGCAGCACAGTGCTAGCGTGAAGGTTAATTCTAGGCGTCAACTTGGTTAGATGAAGGAATGCAGAGAAACCTGGTAAAGCTATCTTTTCAGGTGTGTCCATGAGGGTGTTTCCAGTAGAGATTAGTATGAGAGTCTGAGTGGCCTGGGTGGGAAAGACCCACCCTCAGTGCGGGTGGGAACCAACCAATCCACTGGGGTCCAGAGAGAACAAAAGACAGAGGAAAGAGGTGACGCTCTCTCTCTCTCTCGATCCACTGGAGCTGGGATACACTCTTCTCTCCTGTCCATGGGCATCAGAGCTCGAGACTCTTCAGCTTTTGGGTTCCAGGACTTACACCAAGGACACCATCAGCTCCCCTGGTTTTGAGGCTCTTGGACTTGGACTGAGCCACGCTACCAGCATCCAGTTCATAGGTGGCCCATCGTGGGACTTTTCTTCATAGCCACATGAGCTAATTCCCCTAATAAATCCCTCTCATATAATTATAACATATCCTATTGATTCTGACTCTCTGGAGAACCCTGACTAATAAAGCTGGGTACATGAACTCTGCTTCAACACACCGGCTCTTTTCTTCCCTACAAAAGACAATGGTGCCTGCTAAGCTGGACAGACAACCAAGCTTCAGCCAGCTCCCCATCCCCACATCCTTTATCATCAGAGCTGGGGTAAACAGCCAGGGGCCACCAGCTGGTTTCAGTGGGAGCAGGGAGGAAGGCAGGCAGCCTCTCTTGGCGGTGGGGAGTGGAGCAGCCACTCTCTTCAGCAGCGAAGGCAGCAGGGACCACCTGGGTCAGTCTGTACTCCCTCTTGTGCCCTAGAATGACTGGTGTTTTTGGTAACTGACATCAAGAGAAGCATGAAAAAGGATGCATTCCAGGGTAGAAGGAGGCAGTCCCCAATGTTTTCACTTTTCTCACTTATTCAACATTTTGGGGAAAGGGGTCCCATGAACAGTGTGGCGTTGACTCAGAGTGGCAGCAAGAAAGAGAAGCGAAGTGACTTTAGTCCACTGTTGGTTTCTTCAAACAGTACTTGCTCACATGTCCCCTTGCCCTCCAAAGCTTGCAGCAAGACTGCCCTCCTTTCCAGATGTGACAGCTGGGACCTCCGGGGGCCTCGTGGTATGAACTTTTCTTCCGGGGGTTCTTTTTCTCTTCTGGGAAGATCCTTGTGAGTTCCTGGGAATTGAAGTGGAAAGAGCCACGGGTCACCTAAATCACTCTCTAGAAATCCTCCCAATGTCAAAGCAGCAAACAAAATTATTATACCAAGATAGGCCAAAACTATAAAATGAATAGGGGTATTTTTTGTCTTTTAATTTTAAGATGCTATGTTATATACTTCATAGGACAGTATTGGGAGGTCCTGTAAAATTCATTTATATTGCCCATTTATAATTGTTTTCAGTTTTTAGGCCTCTGAAAATTATATTTTAAGCTATAATTTCTTTTATCTGTATGAATAAAAATGTAAATACATTTTCCTGGCCACAGATGCAGGCCCTCATATTCTTGTCCTCTTGTCCTTTCCAGGAACAGACTGTGGCCTGGGATATCTAGAGCCCTTTATGACTGAAAGAGAGGAGGATCCCCTCTCCCAGCTCTCAGGAGAATTTAGGACTTGGGGGGTAGACTTCTCCATAGATGCTCCAAAGAGGGAATTCCTCATAGTCCAGCTTTTCCCAAGATGTGTTGCTACCTACCACTACTAAGCCATTTAAAAAGTAGCAATCAACTCAAAATGTTTTAAAATACTGATCTGAAGTGTCAGCCATTAGAAATGAAGTTGTAAGATATTACAGAATAATATGGAAAAATTTCATTATATATATATATGTATTAACTTTCTATCTCAAAATAATTATAGTTGCACAAGAAGTTGCAAAGATAGTACAAAGAGGTCCCACATACCCTTCACCCAAACTTACCCCAGTAATTACATCTTATGTAATTGTTAGTAAAACTAGCAAAACCAGGACATTGACATTGGTACAAAGTGTGAAATGTGTGTATAGTTCTATATCTCATATCATATATTTAGATTCATGCAACCTCCACCACATTCAAGATACAGAACAATTTCAGCACTGCACAGATCTCCCTTTGTAGTCACGTCTATCCCTCCCACATCACTGCTACCACCTAACAACTACTGATCTGTTTTCTACCTTTCTAATTTTGTTATCTTGAGCAATTTATACAAAGAGAATCATATATCTATTGAGGAGCATTTTGGTTGTTTCCAGTTTGGGTCTATAACACATAAAGCTGCTTTGAACAATTTTGTACACGTTCTTGTGTAGGCATAAATTTTCATTTCTCTGAAAATGACCACAAGTGTGATTGCTAGGTTATATATTCAGAGTATGTTTAAGGGCCGGCCCATGGCTCACTCGGGAGAGTGCGGTGCTGGTAACACCAAGGCCTTGGGTTTGGATCCTATATAAGGATGGCCGGTTTGCTCACTGGCTGAGCGTGGTGCTGACAACACCAAACCAAGCGTTAAGATCCCCTTACCGGTCATTTTTAAAAGAAAAAAAAAAAAGAAAGAAAGTATGTTTAGTTTTTAAGAAACTGCATGCTATTTTCTAGAGCAGCCATCCCATTTCACATTCCCACCAGTAATATGTGAGAAATGCACTTTCTCCACATCCTTGCCAGCATTTTCTATCATCATTATTTCTTTTTTTTAATTTTTAAATTTTATTTTGTCGATATACAATGTGGTTGATTATTGTGGCCCATTACCGAAACCTGCCTCCCTCCTCCCTCTCCTCCCTCCCACCCAACAATGTCCTTTCTGTTCGCTTGTGGTATCAACTTCAAGGAACTGTGGTTGTTATATCTTCTTCCCCCCACCGATTTTTTTTTTTTTTGTGTGTGTGTGTGTGTGAATTTATTTGTTTATTTTTAGCTCCTGCCAATAAGTGAGAACATGTGGTATTTCTCTTTCTGTGACTGATTTGTTTCACTTAATATAATTCTCTCAAGGTCCATACATGTTGTTACAAATGGCAGTATTTCATTCGTTTTTATAGCTGAGTAGTATTCCATTGTGTGGATGTACCACATTTTCCGTATCCACTCATCTGATGATGGACATTTGGGCTGGTTCCAACTCTTGGCTATTGTAAAGAGTGCTGTGATGAACATTGGGGAACAGGTATACCTTCGACTTGATGATTTCCATTCCTCTGGGTATATTCCCAGCAGTGGGATAGCTGGGTCGTATGGTAGATCTATCTGCAATTGTTTGAGGAACCTCCATACCATTTTCCAAAGAGACTGCACCATTTTGCAGTCCCACCAACAATGTATGAGAGTTCCTTTTTCTCCACAACCTCGCCAGCATTTATCATTCAGAGTCTTTTGGATTTTAGCCATCCTAACTGGGGTGAGATGGGATCTCAGTGTGGTTTTGATTTGCATTTCCCGGATGCTGAATGATGTTGAGCATTTTTTCATATGTCTGTTGGCCATTTGTATATCTTCCTTAGAGAAATGCCTACTTAGCTCTTTTGTCCATTTTTTAATTGGGTTGCTTGTTTTTTTCTTGTAAAGTTGTTTGAGTTCCTTGTATATTCTGGATATTAATCCTTTGTCAGATGTATATTTTGCAAATATTTTTTCCCACTCTGTTGGTTGTCTTTTAACTCTGTTAATTGTTTCTTTTGCTGTGCAGAAGCTTTTTAGTTTGACATAATCACATTTGTTTATTTTTCCTTTGGTTGCCCGTGCTTTTGGGGTCGTATTCATGAAGTCTGTGTCCAGTCCTATTTCCTGAAGTGTCTCTCCTATGTTTTATTGTTTCAGGGTGTATATTTAATTCCTTAATCCATTTTGAGTTGATTTTAGTATATGGTGAGAAGTATGGGTCTAGTTTCATTCTCCTGCATATGGATATCCAGTTATCCCAGCACCATTTGCTGAAGAGGCAGTCCCTTCCCCAGTGTATAGGCTTGGTGCCTTTGTCAAAGGTCAGATGGCTCTAGGTGTGTGGGTTGATTTCTGGATTCTCTATTCTATTTCATTGATCAGTGTGTCTGTTTTTATGCCAGTACAATACTGTTTGGGTTATTATAGCTTTGTAGTATAGCTTAAAGTCAGGTAGTGTTATCCCCCCAGCTTTATTTTTTTTGCTCAGCATTGCTTTGGCTATGCGTGGTCTTTTATTGTTCCATATAAATGTCTGGATAGTTTTTTCCATTTCTGAGAAAAATGTCTTTGGAATTTTGATGGGGATTGCATTGAATTTGTATATCACTTTGGGTAGTATGGACATTTTCACTATGTTGATTCTTCCAATCCAAGAGCATGGGATAGCTTTCCATCTTCTTGTATCCTCTCTAATTTCTCTCAGCAGTGGTTTGTAGTTCTCATTATAGAGATTTTTCACCTCTTTGGTTAACTCAATTCCTAAGTATTTTATTTTTTTGGTGGCTATTGTAAATGGGCAGGCTTTCTTGATTGCTCTTTCTGCATGTTCACTATTGGAGAATAGAAATGCTACTGATTCTTGTGTGTTGATTTTGTGTCCTGCAACTTTGCTGAAATCATTTATCAACTCCAGGAGTTTTTCTGTAGAGGCTTTAGGCTGTTTGATATAGAGGATCATGTCATCTGCAAACAGGGACAGTTTGACTTTATCTTTTCCAATCTGGATGCCCTTTATTTCCTTCTCTTCTCTGATTGTTCTGGCTAGTACTTCCAACACTATGTTGAATAGGAGTGGTGAGAGTGGGCATCCTTGTCTAGTTCCTGTAATTAAGGGAAAAGCTTTCAGCTTTTCTCCATTCAGGATGATATTGGCAGTGGGTTTATCATATATGGCTTTAATTATGTTGAGATACTTTCCATCTATACCTAACTTGTAGAGAGTCTTTATCATGAACAAGTGTTGAATTTTATCAGATACTTTTTTAGCATCTATAGAGATGATCATATGGTCCTTATGTTTGATTTTATTGATACGATGTATCACATTTATTGATTTGTGTATGTTGAACCAACCTTGCATCCCTGGGATGAATCCCACTTGATCGTGATGAATAATTTTACGTATGTGTTGCTGTATTCTGTCAGCTACTACGTTAGTGAGGATTTTTGCATCTATATTCATCAAGGATATCGGCCTGTAGTTTTCTTTTTTGGTTATATTTTTACCTGGTTTTGGTATCAGGATGATGTTTGCTTCATAGAATGAGTTTGGGAGATTTGCGTCTGTTTCAATCTTTTGGAATAGTTTGTAAAGAATCGGTGTCAATTCCTCTTTGAATGTTTGGTAAAATTCTGCTGTGAATCCATCTGGTCCTGGGCTTTTCTTTGTTGGGAGCCTTCTGATAACAGCTTCAATCTCCTTTATTGTTATTGGTCTGTTCAGATTTTCTACGTCTTCATGGCTCAGTTTTGGGAGCTTGTGTGTGTCCAGAAATTTATCCATTTCCTTCAGATTTTCAAATTTGTTGGTGTATAGTTGTTTATAGTAGTCTCGAATGATTCCTTGTATTTCAGATGAATCAGTTGTAATATCACCTTTTTCATTTCTAATTTTGTTTATTTGAATCTTCTCTCCCTTTTTTTGTTAGCCATGCTAATGGTTTGTCAATTTTTTTTATCTTTTCAAAAAACCAACTTTTTGATTCATTGATCTTTTGTATTGCTTTTTGGGTTTCAATTTCCTTCAGTTCTGCTCTGATCTTAATGATTTCTTTCCATCTGCTAACTTTAGGTTTGGATTGTTCTTGTTTTTCTAGTTCTTTAAGGTGAAGTGTTAGGTTGTTGACTTGCCATCTTTCCATTCTTCTGAGGTGAGCATTTAATGCAATAAATTTCCCCTTTAGTACTGCTTTTACAGTATCCCATAGGTTTTGGTATGATGTATCATTATTTTCATTAGTTTCAATAAATTTTTTGATTTCCTGCTTGATTTCTTCTTGGACCCATATGTCATTAAGTAGAATGCTGTTTAATTTCCATGTGTTTGTATAGTTTCCTTGTTGAGACTTGATTTGTGACCTAATATGTGATCTATCCTGGAGAATGATCCATGTGCTGATGAGAAGAATGAATATTCTGAGGTTGTTGGATGGAATGTCCTGTAGATATCTGCCAATTCCAATTGGTCTAGAGTATTGTTTAGATCTTGTGTTTCTCTACTGATTCTTTGCCTAGATGATCTGTCCAATATTGACAGTGGGATGTTCAGGTCCCCTGCTATTATGGTATTAGTGTCTATTTCCTTCCTTAGGTCTAATAGAGTTTGTTTTATAAATCTGGCTGCTCCAACATTGGGTGCATACATATTTATGATTGTTATGTCTTCTTGATGGATTAGTCCTTTTATCATTACGTAGTGTCCCTCATTGTCTCTTTTTATGGTTTTTAGTTTAAAGTCTATTTTATCAGATATAAGAATAGCTACTCCAGCTCATTTTTCCTTTCTGTTTGCATGGTAAATCTTTTTCCATCATTTCACTCTTAGTCTATGTGAGTCTTTATGGGTGAGGTGGGTCTCTTGAAGGCAGAATAGAGTTGGGTCTGCCTTTTTAATCCAGTCAGCCAGTCTGTGTGTTTTGATTGGGGAATTTAAGCCTTTTACATTAAGAGTTGTTATTGAAAACAGTTGATTTATTCCTAGCATTTTATTGATTATTGTTTGGTTGTCTTAGGTGTCTTTTGTTCCTTGCTTTCTGATTTAGTTTGTTTTCTGTGTTTGTTGGTTCCTTAGGCTGTAGATAGCATTTTTGTTTGTTTGTTTTCTCTTCATGAATGCCATTTTTATTATACTAGTGGGTTTTGATTTTTCTTGGGTTTTTATGGCAGTGGTAGGTATTTTTCAGGAACCAAATCCAGTACCCCGTTGAGAATTTCTTGTAAGGGTGGTCATGTGGTGGTGAACTCCTGCAGTTTTTTTTTTGTCTGAGAAATATACTCTTTGCCCCTCATTTCGGAAGGATAGCCTTGCAGGGTAGAGTATTCTTGGCTGGCAATCTCTGTCCTTTAGTATTTTGAATATATCATCCCATTCCTTTCTGGCTTTTAAGGTTTGTGATGAAAATTCTGATGTTAGTCTGATTGGGGCTCCCTTATAGGTGATTTGACGCTTCTCTCTTCCAGCTTTTAAGATTCTCTCTTTGTCTTTGAGTTTTGCCAATTTGACTACAACACGTCTTGGAGAAGACCTTTTTGGGTTGAATACGTTTGGAGATCGTTGAGCTTCCTGGTTCTGAAGATCTGTGATTTTTCCTATACCTGGGAAATTTTCTGCCACTATTTGTTGAATATGTTTTCAATGCAATCTCCTTTTTCCCCCTTCTGGAATACCCATGACTCGGATATTTGAGTGCTTAAGGTTGTCCGATATCTCTCTCAGATTTTCTTCAATGCCTTTGATTCTTTTTTCTTTTTATTTTGTCTGTCTGTGTTATTTCATACAGCCCATCTTCAAGGTCAGGGGTTCTCTCTTCAACTTCCGCAATCCTGCTGGTTAAACTCTCCATTGTGTTTTTTATTTTGCTGAATAACTTCTTCAGTTCAGCAAGTTCTGCTACATTTTTTTTTCAGTACATTGATTTCCTTGTACATTTCCTCTTTCAGGTCCTGTATACTTTTCTTCGTTTCCTCATGATATCTAGCTGAGTTTTCTTGTATCTCATTCATTTTCCTTAGAGTTATCACTCGAAATTCCTTGTCAGTCATTTCAAGGGCTTCTTGTTTTATAGGATCTAGAGCTTGAGAGTTATTATCCTTTGGTGGTGTACTTTCTTGATTTTTTGTATTTCTGGTATCTTTTCTTTGATGTTTATTCATTGTGGCAGGGGGTTTCACAGTCCACAGGTTTGACACTATTGACTGACTAAGATGTTGCTGTGGTTGCCAATTTCGTATGGCTACCTCGGTGACTGCTCATTTGACCACTAGTGCCTTGCATGTGTGGTTGCCTCTGGTCTTGGGCCTCTCCGGGGAGCCACCTCTCTGGTCAGCTTGGACTCTGCTGGGCTGCTGGATCACGGGGCGGTACCGCAGGGTGTGTGGTCTCTGCTGAGCTTCCACCTCCTGTGCTGGACTTCTCTCTTTTCCATGCACTCTGGGCCGGGCTGCTGGGATGCATGGAGGCACCGCAGAGCATGTGGTCTCTGCAGAGCTTCCCCTTCCCCTGCTGGATGTCTCCCTGCTCCGTGCGTGCTAGGCCGGGCTTGGGATGGAGCCGGGTGGTGGCAGTGAAGCCTATCTGCTGCTGGATCGCACAGGGTGTGTGGACTCTACAGAGCTTCTATCTCCCCTGCTGGACGTCTCTGTGCTCTCTATGTATTGGGCTGGGCTGCTGGATTGTGTGGCTGCGGTGTGGTCCCCATGGAGTTTCCGCATCCCCTGCCAGACGCCTCCCTACTCTGTGCGCACTAGGCTGGGCTGGGAATGGAGCTGGGTGCCTGCTGTGAAGCCTACCTGCTGGATCACGCAGTGGTGGCCCCACAGTGTGTGTGGTTTCTGCGGAGCCTCTGCCTCCCCTGCCAGACGTCTCCCCACTCTGTGCACACTGGTCTGGGCTGGGAATGGACCCGGGTGGTGGAGGTGAAGCCTATCTGCCAGATTGTGTGACAGAGGCCCCGCAGGGCATGTGGTCTCCATGGAGCTTCTGCCTCTCCCGCTGGATGTCTCCCCGTTCCATATGCACTTGATGTTATGTTTTTATAGTTTAAATCGGTTGATTTGTGGGAGAGAGTGACACTAGGGACCGTCTATTCTGCCATCTTGACCAGAAGTCTATCATCATTATTTCTTACTGCAGTTGTACTAATAGCTGTGTAGTGATATCTCAACATGGTCTTACTTTGCATTTCCTTAATGGCTAATGATGTGAAATGTCTTTTCATGTGTTTATTTGCTATCTCTATATCCTCTTCAGTGTGATGTCTCTTCACAACTTTTCCTGTTTTTTAACCTATTTTAAAGTTGAGTTTTGAGAGTTCTTTGTTAGATATGTGTTTTGCAAATATTATCTCCAAGTCTGTAAATTGTCTTTTTGTTCTCTTAACAGGTCTTTCGTAGAGCAACAGTTTTTAACTTTGATAAAGTTCAGCTTATCAATTTTTTTATTTTATTGATTATGCTTTTGGGTGTCATGTCTATGAACTCTTCACTAAACTCTAGGTCCCAAAGATTTTCTCCTATGCTATCTTCTAAAAGATTTAGGTTTTTACATTTTAATCCATGATCCATTTTTAGTTACTTCTGCTTAATGTGTAAACTTTAAGTTCACTTTTTTTGGCTTTGGACGTCCAGTTCCTCCAGCATCAATTGTTGAAAAAACTATCCTCCTTCAATCCTTCACTGAATCACTTTTGCTCCTTTGTTAAAAATCAATTGATTGTTCCTGTGTGGATTTTTTATTCTGTACCACTGAGCTATGGGTCTGTCCTTCCACCAGTACCAAAGTCTTGATTCCAATAGTTACACGAGGTTTAAAATCAGATAGTGATTCTTCCCACTTTTGTTTTAGTTTTCAAAATTGTATTTAGCTATTCTAGTTCCTTTACCTTTCCATATAAATTTTAGAATAATCTTGAGTACATCTACAAAGTATTTTGCTGAAATTATGACAGGAATTGCATTAAAGCAAGTTATGAATGTGAAAGAACTGACCTATTTACTATGTTGAGGCTTCCAATCCATAAACCTGGGATATCTCTCCATTTATTTAGATGAAAATTTTTAAAAAATCAATAATGTGTAGTTTTCAGCATACAAGCCCTGTATATATTTTGTTAAATTTTTACCTAAGTATTTCTCTCTCTTTTTTTAGCAATTGCAAATGGTATTCTAATTTTAACTTTGGTGTTCACATGTACATTGCTAGTATATAGCAATATAGCTGATTTTTGTGTGTTGATCTTGTATCCTGTGACTGTGCTGAACTCAGTTATTAGTTCTACGAGGTTTTTTGTTTTCAGACTCCTTGATATTTTCTATGTAGAACATTTACCATTTATTTCTTCCTTCCTGATCTGTATGCCTTTTATTCCCTCTGCTTTTTTCCCTTAACCTATCGTGTTGATTAGACTTGCAGTGCTATGATGAATAGCATCGGATGGTGGACATCCTTGCCATGTTCCCAGTCTTGGGGGAAAGTATTCAGTCTTTCACCATTAAGTATGACTTTTAGCTGTAGGTTTTTTGCAGACATTTTTTTATCGACTTGAGGAAGTTCCCCTCTATTCCCTTTCTTTTAAGAGTTTTTATCATAAATGGGTGTTGAATTATGTCAAATGTTTTTTTCTGCACCAATTAATAGGCCCATGTGATTTTTCTACTTTAGTCTGTTACTATGAGCAATTACTGCACTAGTCCGTTCCATTGTTTATAATGGAATACCTGAAACTGGGTAATTTATAAAGAAATGAAATTATTTTTTTACAGTTTTGAAGGCTGGGAAGTCCAAAGTTCAGGGAACACATCTGGTGAGGGCCTTATTCTGGCCGGGAATTCTCTACAGGGTCCCGGGGTGACCAGGGTGTCACATGGGGAGAATGAGCTGAGTAAGAGAACTAACCTGTTCACTTGCACTCCTTGTAAAGCCATCAGAATGTGACGCCCATGGCCACCCTTTAAACCATCAGCCCATTACTCCACGAATGGATCAATCTGTTTACTAGGGCACAGTCTTCCTCGAGCCAATCACCTTTTAAAGGCACCACCTTTCAAATACAGCACTTGAATTTCTCACCTTAGTAACTCTGTTACAATGGGTGTCAAGTTTCGACTACATGAACTTTTGGGGGACACATTTAACCCATAGCAATTACCATGTTTGATTTTTAATATTATACTAATGTTGCATCCCTGAGACAAACTCCACTTGTTCATGGGTCTACTTTTTTGTATTTCTGAATTCTCTTTGCTGACCTTTTAAATCAATTTTTACATATGTATTCATGAGGAATGTTGGTCCATAGTTTTCTTTTTCTTTTGGCTCTGGTTTATGATATGAGGGTAATACTGGCTTCCTAGAATGAGATGGGAAGTGTTCCCTCTTTTTCTACTTTCTGGAAGAAATTTTGTAGATTTGTTTTTTTGTGATGGCTGGCCAGTAGGAGATCCAAACCCTTGCTTTTGGTGTTATCAGCACCATGCTCTACTGAATAAGCTAATCAGCCAGTCCTGTAGAGTTGGTCTTAATTCTTCTTTAAATGCTTGGTAGAATTTTCTGTTGGAACCACCTGAGTCTTGGAGACTTCTTTTTCAGGATGTTTTTATAAAAAAATTTAATTTCCTTAATATTTATAAAGCTATTCAAATTATTTGTTTTATTTTGTGTGAGTTGTGGTAGTTTGTGCTTTTCAAGGAATTGGCCCATTCATTAAGTTGTCAAATTTATGTGTAGAGTTCTTTCACAGCATTGGCTTGTTCTCCATTTGGTGTCTGCAGGATCTGTAGTGAAATCCCATTTCACTATGCCAGATATTAATAACTGTGTCTTTTCTTTTTTGTCAGTCTTGCTAGAGGTCTGTCAATTTTATTGATCCTTTCAAATAACCAGCTTTCACTTTTCTTTTTCTTTATTGTTTTTCTGTTTTCAAATTTACTGATTTTTATTCTTTATTATTTCCTTCTTTCTGTTTGCTTTGGGTTTAACTTGATCTTTTTCTAATTGCTTGAGATGGGGGCTTAGGTTATTGATTTGAGAATTTTCCTCTTTTCCAATGTGTGCACTTAGGTGCCATAATTTTCCTCTCAGCCCCGCGTTAGCTGTATCCCACACATTTTGATATGTTGCCATTTTCATTTCATTCAGTTCAATGTATTTTTTAAATTTTTTCCTGAAACTTCCTCTTTGATCCTTGAATTACTTACAGATGTGTTGTTTAGTTTCCAAGTGTTGAGTGTTGACTGTTATCTTTCTGTTCCTGATTTTTTTGTTTGATTGCATTGTAGTTAGGGAACACACTCAGTGTGATTTCAATTTATTTAAATTTGTTAAATTTTGTTTTATGGCCCGGAATATAGTCTATCTTGGTGTTGTTTGGTGGGACATTTTGTAACTATTGGTTATATCCTGTTGGCTGATGATGTTGAGTTTAGAGCATTGCTGTTTTCTATCTACAGTTGTTCCATCAATTGTTGAGGAAAGGGTATTGTAGTCTCTATCTATAATTGTTATCTGTTTCTTCTTTCAGTTTTATTCATTTTTACATCGCATATTTTACTGCTCTGTTGTTTGGTATATACACCTTTAGGATTGCTGTGTTTTCTTGGTGGATTGATTTTATCATTATGTAAGGTGCCTCTCTATCTCTGGTAATTTCCTTTGCTTTAAGTTACTTTATCTGATATTAAAATGGTTATTCCTGCCTTTCTTTTGATTGCTGTTTGCATGGTGTATATTTTTCTATTTTTTTACTTTTAACCTACATACATCATTATATTTGATGTGAGTTTCCTGTAGACTATGTATAGTTGGGTCTTTTTAAATTCACTCTATCATCTCTTTTATTTGGTATATTTAGATTATTTACATTTAATGTAATTATTGATATGTTAAGGTGTAGGCCTGGTATTTACTTTTGTGGGGTTTTTTCTTTTTTCTTTTTTTTTTCTGTTTTCTTGTTTGTTTTTTCCCCCAGCCTCCCTGTGGGTTATTTGAACATTTTTTACAATTGCATTTATTTTTATTTTTTATTTTTTTAGCGTTCTCCTTGATAGCTTTTTTAGTGATTGTAGAGTTACAGACTAAGCCAATTGTAGGGCTGAGGCAATAGCTACGCTAAAGCCAAAACGCTTCATCATTTTAGTTACACTAAGCTTTCCATTTGCATTGTCTGGGCTAGGGGTTAGAGCCCACAGACCCCTCACATGCCAGGCTGGCTCACCAGACCCCTCAAACGCCTGGCTGGCTCACCAGACCCCTCACATGCCTGGCTGGCTCACCAGACCCCTCACACGCCTGGCTGGCTCACCAGACCCCTCACACGCCTAGCTGGCTCACCAGACCCCCCACACGCAGGTCCATGCTAGGTAATTGGGAAAGATCCCGGGAGCCATTGGTGGACAACAAAAGCTCAGTCCACAGCAGTACCAGCAGCTTGCAGCCGCCTCCAGCAGCAACAGCAGTGGCCTCTTGGGGCATCCTGGGGGCACTGGCAGCAACAGCCTCCAGCAGGAGTAGCAGCCTCCCCATGGCCCCCCCCAGGGTTATCCCAGGGGCGGGGGGCCCCGTGGACCAAAGCCACTCATCCTTTATACTTAAGTCCGTAACCCAGGACACCTGGGTGCCCATGTACAATTACATTAGACAATAACCAAGGAACACCTGGGCACACGTGCATATTTACATCAAATGCTCGGCAAGATTCTGAACAACTGAGGGGCCCTGGCCACTTTCCTATATTTTCCCTACAATGATTATTCTACTTATAACCTTTTATATAGATAACTTATCAAAGTCTACTGATGCCACAATTTTACCAGCTCAAGTGAAGTGTAGGAATCTTATCTCTCTTTACATCCTTTTCCCTGTATTATTTATAATTGTCTTACGTATTTCCTCTGTATACATTGAGAACCATGTTAGAGTTATAAGTTTTGCTTCAAGCATCAAATATAATTTAGAAAACTCAGTAGAAGGAAATTCTACTGTATTTGCCTATATTTTGGCTATTACTCAGTTCTCTTTTCCTGTCTGATGTTCCAACATTTCTTTTTATATCATTTCCTTTAGCCATTCTTTTAGGGTAGGTCTGCTGGCAACAAATTCTATTAGTTTCCCCTCATCTGAAAATCTCTTGACTTCCCCTTCACTTCTGAAGGATATTGCCGGATATGGAATTTTGGGTTGACAGTACGTTTCTTCCAGTACTTGAAAAATGTTGTGCTCTTTCTTCAGGCCTCCACGGTTTCTGAAGAGAAATGTGCTGACACTGAATTGTTTTTCCCTCTGGGTAATGGGTCATTTCTCTCTGGGTGCTTTCAAGACTATTTCTGTCTTCACTTTTCAGAATTTTGACTATGATGTGTCTTGGTGTGAATATATTTGGGTTTATTTTGTTTGTTCTTTGCTCAGCTTCTTATATCCCCAGGTTTATGAGTTTGTTTTTTCCCCAGGTTTGGTAAATTTATAATTATTATTTCTGTGAATACTTTTTCAACCCCAGCCTCATTTTTCTCTCCTTCTTGGACTTTGATGACATGAATGTTAGATTTTTTTAGACCTACATGTTCCTTTTTTTTTTTAAAGATGACCAGCAAGGGGATCTTAACCCTTGACCTGGTGTTGTCAGCACCACGCTCTCCCAAGTGAGCTAACCGGCCATCCCTACATAGGGATCCGAACCTGTGGCCTTGGTGTTATCAGCACCGCACTCTCCCAAGTGAGCCACCGGCCGGCCCTAGTCCTACATGTTCTGAGGCTATTTTTTTTCCAGTCTATTTTCTCTCTGTTCAGCTTGAGTAATTTCTATTTTTCTATCTTCAGATTCTCAGATTCTTTCCTTTGTCCTCTCCATTCTGCTGTTGAGCCTATTCAATGAGTTTTTAAACTTAAATTACTGTATATTTCTGTTCTAAAATCTTTAAATTTTTAATGATCTTTAAATCTTTTTAAATATCTTCTATTTCTTTGTTGAGACTACTTTTTCATTGGTTTTCAACATTTGTAACTGCTCGTCGAAGTATTTTTATAATGGCTGTTTTAAAATCCTTGTCAGATAATTCTAACAACTATGCCATCTCAGTATTGGTGTCTGTTCTCTGTCTTTTTTCATGAGGTTTGAAATCTTCCTAGTTCTCAGTATGACAAGTGATTTTCAATGGAAATTTGGACATTTTTGGTGTTATGTTACAAGACTCTCGAACTTAGTTAAATCTTGTGTTTTAATGGGCTTCCTTTGCCACGGCTCTGGCGGGTGAAGGGGGTGCTGCTTCATGGCTGCCAGGTAAGGGGAGGGGAAAGTCCAGGTTCTCAACTTGGCCTCTGTTAATACCAGCGGACAGAAAGGTTTATCAGTGCTTGGCAGTGTTGGGAGTTCTGGCTCCACACTAGACCTCCTCTGACGCCACCCTGGTGAGGAGGGGAAGAGGCTCCTTGTTACCATAGGATGGGCTCCCTATGTAGTCTCCACTGACACAGCAGTGGGAGGAGCTAGTGTCACCACCATGAGATGGTGAAAAATCCTGATTCTCCACTATGCCTCCGCCGACTCCATCCCACAAAGGAGGGGAGAGATGCCTCATTACTGCCTGGTGGGGATGGAAGTCCAGGCTCCCCACTAGGCCTTCTCTTACACCATCCTGGCAGGAGGTTTGGGGTGCCTAGTTATAGCCTAGATAGGGTGGAAGTCTATACACTTGGCCTTTACTAGTGTGGGTGGGGATGGGGAGCTGCAGTTTTTCTGCGTTTTTTTTTTTTTTTGGCGGCTGGTTGGTAAGGGGATCTGAACCCTTGACCTTGGTGTTACCAGCACCATGTTCCCCCAAGTGAGCAACCGGCCAGCCCTAGCTGGGTTTTTTGTTTTGTCTACACCGGTTGGTGTTTCCTGGTTACCAGATTCCTGAGTATATGTGAGGCAAAACGAAAACTCACCACCATGTTATTCCTTGAGTCCTGAGGTCCCTAGCTGGTCTGTCTTCTCTTCACATTTTAGAGTCTTATGTTTTACATATAATGGTCAAGGTTTTTAGTCATATTAGTGGGAGGAATATGGAAAGCACTTCTATTCAATCTTTCTGGAAGAAATCCAGTTTTTCATTATATGTTAAATTTTAAAATCAGTATGGTCCACAATTTTATTAAAAATAAAACATACTATTTGCATAGGAAAATACTATATATATATATATATATATAATAAAATTATAATATAAATATTTGGGTAGACTTCTGGATTTTATCTCTACTTTCCATGTTTAAAAATAATGAACATGCATCACTTTGAAAATAATAAAATATCTATCTTCCCATAAATTGATTTCTACTAGTGTTTTCTCTTCATATGAAATCCCCCCTCAGATTATTTTTGCTTTTGCTGTATGAGTACGGGTCGAAAACTACTGAAGCCAAGTATTATTTGGGTCCTTACTTTAGTGTATGTTTTTTAAAATTCCCAATAGGCTGGTGCTTTACAGATTACTGGCCCCTACTTTCAAGGAATGGATCCTTTGGGCTCTTTCTGCCCAAGGAAATCAATGGAACCACAGGAGAAAAGCTGGTGTCTTGAGAAGAGGCCTAGGCCCTATGTAATTGCAACCACTAATAAATGACACCTGTAAGCATGAGCAGTCCCTCACCTCCCCAGCGTGAACATGATGAATACTCTTGAGTCAACGTATACCTCATCAGCCTACAGCTCCATGTTCTGTTTGTGTAGGGATTGGTTCTAATACCTTTTTTCTTGTGAAAGGTGATGGCTTATCTTACACACACATTTGGTTTGTTCTATCTAGATGAAACTGGGCTACAAAGAATAAACTTCCCTCTACAATCACTGATCTTTCTGTTACTGTAGATTGGTTTTCATTTTCTAGAATTTTATATAAATGTAGTCATGATATGAACTTTTTCTCTTGCTTCTTATACTCAGTAAAATTATTTTTGAGATTTATCCATGTTGTTGTGTATTCATAATTCCTTTTTATTGATTAAATGTATTCTATTGTTTGTATATACCACATTTTTTTTTCAGTCACTTGTTAGTGGACATTTATTTTATTTATTTATTTATTTTCTTTGTGACCGGTAAGGGGATCGTAACCCTTGGCGTGGTGTCGCCCGCACCGCACTCAGCCAGTGAGCGCACGGGCCATTCCTATATAGGATCTGAACCCGTGGACTCGGCGCTCCCAGCGCTGCACTCTCCCGACTGAGCCACAGGTTCGGCCCTGTTAGTGGACATTTAGTTGTTTCCAGTTTGGGGCTCTTACAGATATGGCTACTACGAAGTTCATGCACAAATCTTCATGCAGGCATAGGCTTTCATTAGGAGTTAAATGGCTGGGTATATGATAGGTATATATTTTACTTTTAAAGAAACTGAAAATGTCTCACACATGGGGTCAGAAGACAATCAAGTCTTTGTTCATTCTCTTGTTTTATGGGTCATTTGAGATTTTAATCCACCTCAGCCCAGAGCAGCCAATACTTCAAAACAAAACAAAAAACAAACAAAAAAAACCCTTCTACCTGCTCATGTTTAATAACTTGAAATGGGAAACCCTTCCTTATTGCCTACCTCAAATCTTTTCACCTTTTCGTCTTGGTTAGTCTGAAGTAGCAAGCAGCCATTTACCACTCTCATCTTCAGAATATTAGTAACTCTTTTCTTGCCACAGATTTAACATTCACATCAGTTCATTTCCTACAGATATAAACTAAGTGACACATGTTATTAGATACTTAAATATCAACATATTGCTAGGCAACCTGTTTGTGAAATCTATTTTCATGAAATTTATTACTACCACTCTGACTAATGTAGGTTGATCTTGGCCTTTATGGTTCCCAGAAATGAAAGTATTAAGAGTCTACTTGCTACCAAAACACACCAGAGATTTACTGGGCAAAAAATGTTCTCCATGTATGTCACAACCAAGGCATTCCTTGGGACCTGGCCTCTCTGAGTGTGCAGTCAGGACACACACGACCTTGGTCTCTCCAACATGAAACTCCCAAGAAAGTTTCTGACAGCTCCTTAATTACTAGATCCAGCCATAAAGATACTGGCCATTGAATGTCAACCCATTGGCTAATTCAAGGTATATGATACTGTCTCTTCTTCAATCATCAGCTGCTGCAGGGGCAACAAGGATTCTTTGTGCCAGGGAGAGGTGGGAAAACATAAAGTCTAGGAAGGGCTGTAATAAAATATCTTGGCAGAAATGGGAAGACAAGAAAGATTGTCAGAGAGAAGGTGAATAAGCCCCACATCTGGGCATGTCATGAGGAACCAAGAGCTAAGAGAATGCTGAAAAGATGATAACATGCTTGAAGTTTCAGGAAGCAGGCTTCTGCGGTGGAAGTGAAGTCAAACCCCTTTTTTGGGCATCTGGCTTCTCCCCTACCTTTGGTGCTGGGTAATGAAAAAATTTCGTGTATGAGCGTGGAATCCACTCACTTCATCAATCAAACGGCACAGATATAACACCGCGACCAGCACTCAAAAGGCAAGTGTGTGTATCAAGCACTGAAACAAGCCTCTGACCTGGGAAATAAAAGTACTCATGCCACCAACCCAATGTCTTATTGTTCTTCATATCCTGGACTCAGATACATAAGTAACGAGGCAAGTGATGGCGTCTGGATGTGTTGTCCCCTCCAAAACTCATGTGGAAATTTGATATCCAATGTGGCAGTGTTGGAAACTGATTGAGTCATGGGGGCGGATCCCTCATGAATAAATTAATGTTCTCCCCGAGGGAGGGAGGAGTAATGAGTGAGTTCTCATTCTATTAGTTCCTGCAGAGCTCGTTGCTTAAAAAGACCCTGGCACCTTTTCTCTCTCTTGCTTCCTCCTGCCATGTGATCTGCTTGAACCCACCAGCTGCTGCCACTTTCCACCATGAGTAGAAGCAGCCTGAGGCCCATGCCAGACGCAGCTGTCCCAGAACTGTAAGCCAAACAAACCTCTTTTCCTTATAAATTACCCCGTCTCAGGTATTTGTTATAGCAACAGAAAACGGACTAAAACAGCAAGCAACTGTCAAGTGTACAGTAATCAGCTACTCTGGAAATTCAGAGGGGAAAAGAGGGGAAATGGAACATGCTATAGCGTGGGGTATTCATAAAAGTTTTCAAGGCCATGGAACTGCTCTTGCAAGGAGGAGAGGTAAAATAAGAGAAACATGGTGAAAGCGAAGAGTACAAGTGCCTTCTGAGGCAGTGAGCAGAACAGTGGGACAGGAGAGGAGGGCTCGCTCGGGTTGAGAACAGTGACAGCCGAGGCTGGGAGGGAACAGGGTGAAGTAGAACATTCATGAGAATGGACAGAACCGCTCTAGCCGCACCGTTCATAAGGCAGCAAAAGCACAGGCTGGACTCCTGACTAAGAGGCTTGTTTGGTTAACTGAGATACAATCTAGCAGTGGTTAATTTATCCCCATACCAAGTCAGATTAGCACTTACATTAATTACTTAATAAATGGTTCTTGTTAATAGTAAGTACATGAAAGTATCTGATTTGTGAAGAAAAGGCAAGTTGCTAAACTCTAAGTATACTACGTAAGAATTAATTTGAGCACTTACATGCCTTTAGATGCATACATAGATGTAAGAGTACATATTCTATCAGTCAAGTTTTCTTAGGTCTAAACAACAGAATTTGCCTCTAACTAATATTAGAAAAGAGGAATTTACTAGAGGGATGTGGTGGACCTCACAGAATTGAAGGGAAGGCTGAAGAGCCAGGTCAGAAAGAACAGGACCCAGGAAGATCCATGGGCTTCATGGCATGAATCTTTTAAGTCACCCTGGAATGGAAACACTCTAAGCACTTGTTCTGTCCTCTGGTTGCTCTGATTAAGATGCAATGATCCAGGAGAGTCCAGTGGCCTAGCTTTGCTCATATGCCCAGTCCTTGGCTGGAGGAAAGGTGAGCCCTTTTGTTTTACAGGCCCCCAAATACTGTACCCAACAGGGGAGAGAAAATTCCCAAAAAGAAAATGCTGCCACCAAAAGAAAGAGATGGGTGCTGGGCAGCTGGAGAAACACAAACCTCCACTATACACACCACATTAATTCTGGTCCCCTGTGGGAAGGAACCTACATCACACTCCTCTGGATGGTGAGGATTTTTAACACTGTATGATTGGCTGTGACTTCATGCCAAAAAAAAAAAAAAACAAACTTTTGCTCCAAACATACAGGAAAATGGACAAACTACAAAAACAAACCCCCCAAATGACTAAAAGAGAACACAAAACTCTCCTTGGACCAGAAATCAAAACAAAGCCACCTGGTGACCCTGGGGTTGAGTACAACGTCCCGGTGTCCTAGTCATTAACTACCAGATGTGATCAGATACATGACTTAGACTGAGGTCCTGAAGCTCCCAAAGAGGCAACCACAAAAAGTGGACTTTTGCTAGGCTTTTATTGCTTTCCTCCTGTGGAATTAAGTAGTTTGGCTTTGAAAGTTTCAGAAGTTCACCCATCCTTTCCACGTTTGTTTTCTATCTGACAACACAGGTAAAGCATGTTTAGATAAATTTAGTGAGGACTAGACAGATTAATCACAGCACTTATTTTATTATTCTTGTACTAAAACAACTTTCTTCATTGTTTATAAATCTTCCCTTTCATGTCATTGCCCTCCTTTAAAATCATTAACAAACTTTTGTCATCTTCAAGAATTAGAAGCCTCTACCTGGCATTCATAATACCCTCTCCATTGCCAGGACAGCTCCTTCCCTCCCTCTGCACACACCACAACTACTACTCCGGTCTGAGTTTACAAAGGCTACACCACACACTGGCTTCACAACTATTCTGACCTCTACTGTCTGTAAAGGCTTGAAAGCTCCATAAAGTCTCTGACTGTTCCAACCCATGATCTCGCCTCCTTACCTCCAACATGTACTTGTATGGCCTTAATCATATGCTCTGCATTTTAAACATTTCAAATCTATTTCTCAAACTAAGTCCCCTAAGAGGTTATATTTGAATTTCCAATCATGAAGGCCAAAATAATGCAATGTTTCTAATAGGCATACTTTGTTTTCTACCCAAACAGTACATGATCCAAACCTAAAATGCAAAGGTATATAAACCATTTGTATCCAAATCTAAATTAACAGGACTCCATTATCTACCTAGAGTACTACAGTAATAATGTGAAAGACAAATTCAGTCACAGTTAACAAAGAGAAACACCAGGGCAGGGCAATGATCGTCCATCAGGACTGAGACAGCCTACCCCACAGGTCACACAAGTCTAATCCAAGGCAGCACCTTCTTCTCTACCAGTCTACCAGTGGTAGGGTTTAGGTATACTGCCCCAGGAAGGGACAACCAAGCCTGCAGGTAAATTGTACCTTATCTTCCATCGGAATAATAAGCAGTATTCCTATAATTCTCATTTAGTATGGAGTAGAAAATTGGTTTAGGATAATCCATCAAATATGTAACTCCAAGCAACTGGGACAGAGTGAGAACTCCATGTGTGAACATGCAAATGCACACACATGCACGTGAGCACACATACTCCACAACACGGACAAGTATGCCATACAAAACTTTATGTTCAACGTGAAACAATCTCAGTTAGGAAACTAGGATTATTGCCACCACCATTTATTTATCTAGTTCATAACTAAGGATAGAGCACTATAGTAGTGCTAGAAATCCAAGAAATCCCTGCCCTTAAGGGGCTTACAGTCTTATTAGGGAAATGTAACAGGCACAGAAGAAGTTGGACTATAAGAAAGCATAAGCTAACAAATGCCACAAGACTTCAGAAAGCAGCATAGTTTGTGAACACGGGATTAGGAATCACGAAACCCAGATTCTAGTCCCAATCTGGTAAGTCATGTAAACTCTCTGGGTCTATTACTCCGGCTGCAAAATGAAGTAGTAAGATTTAGACGCTGTCTGCATCCATTTCCATCATGACTCAAGTCAAAAGCTGAGGCAAGTTTTATGGAGAAGTTGGCACCTGAGCAGGAGCTGAAGGAAGGCAGAGAAGGAGTATCAGACAAGAAAAGCGGTACTGAGGTAGGCGTAAGCATGGGGGTTGGAGGGGAGAAGAGAGACAAGGTCACGAGGAGCAATGGGAGCGAGGTAAGTGGGTGGCAGGAAGCCAGCTGTGGCAGCACTCTGGCACCACCCACACAGGAGTGAGCTGGGTCCCTGCGTTTACATCCAGTCAGTTACAGTACATAATTCCAAAGAGTAAAAAATACCAGAGAACAATGGCGGCATTTTATCAAATGTTTCACTTGATTTCCAGAAAGTATAAAATAACACTATAGCTCTAGATTTCAAAATTGACATCAATAAACCATCCCAATCATCAAGATGTAAACCAATTCAAAGTTTATACTTTTAGCAAACATAACTAAACCTCTTAATTCAAAAGGACATTGGATACAAACTACATTATCCCAATAATTCCAACATTTATTTTCTACCATATTCCACGCACTGTGGAAATAAAAATAAATGTGACAAGGTGTCGGCCCTTGAAGAGCCCACAGCCTGGCAGGTGAGACAAACATCAACTATGCCTACCCAGAACATCATACCTGTGATGCATGGTATGCTCAAGGTAGGAACACAACGCTATGGAGTGAAAGGACGGATTCATCCTTTCTGAAGGAGTTTCAGCAAGGGCTCAGAGGAAAAAGTTCTATGGCTCAGGGAGCAATGACTGTGGCAGCGAGACAGTGGCTGTGGGGAGGAGAGGGCTCCCAGGCAGAGCAAACACGGGCACAGACAGAAAGTAGAGCAGGAACATGGCATGTCCAGGGCCTATTATTGGTCCAGTGTGGCTGGAGCAGAGTATAAAGGGTGACAGCTAGTGATACAGAGGCCTGTACTTAGTTCTGTAAAAAGGAACCACACCACTGCTCATTATTTTTAATCATCTACCACCACTGGTTTATAAGGTCAGGTAGATAGGAAAGAAAGTGAGCAGTAAGGTTGTCTATCATAAGAAGTTACTGTAAGCTCTTCTCAGCAGATTGAACTATTCAGAAGCTTACACCCCTCTACCACTTCCTTTTCTCATCCCCTCCTCTGTCCCTTTCTTTATGATCTGCTTCCCCTCTGTCCTTGAGTCTTCAAAATGGAGCTGGCACTAGAAAGGCACAAGGGAGGAGCAAACAGGATTAGAAATGCATACATATGGCTAATCAAGTTACCATGAAGTAATGGTAACTGTACTGCACAAAAGTCTGCAGATGAAGAAAACTAATTCTTTTTCAGGAGTTTTCTAAAAAGTGCCCAATTCACACCAAAATGTTGGAAAATGTCATTCAATGTGGGAAAAGTATACAGAACCCTTATAGAAGACTCCATTTCCTAACCTATTTTTCACTAAATATCAGTGTTACAAATACAATACTTTAGGATTTCAGAGCCTATTTTCACACAATTAAGATTCAACCAAAACTGCACTGTTTAGCTTAAAAAATAAAAAGATACAACATGTAAGTTCAAGTCTTAGGTTCTCAGCTACTACTAAAATATGTCAATACATGAATAAACTGCCTCGTGAAAAACATGCAGTATAAAGTAGATGCAAATAAGCCATCCCTTTAGCTGCAGACACTTAGTTTCAAATTTTTTTAACATTATAAAACCATTCTACAAAAGTAACACCTTCTTAAAATTTCATTTTATAATGAAAATAAACCTGTCATTTTATTTAACATTCATTCTTAAGTTACAGCATGTGAACAAAACCTGCTTCTAATGAAAGAAACCTTAGTATAATCCTAAAAACATGCATACACATTTAGTAATATCTCTACATTTCTAAATAAATTACATGCATGATATACATTAGCTAATAAAGAATACCAATATGAGAATTCAGGACATTTATTTTTCTGCATGGCGATTTAACTACTGTACAACACATACACATACACAAAACCCATAAGCAACAGTGTGGAATAGGTGGTGAGAGACAAGATAAGCCTATAATAATAATCCCTATGAACAGGCTTTTGAGGCAACTGTATTTTCAGTCCTTGACATCTTCTCACACTCACCTAGCACCACAGATGCAAGGACTTAACAGTAAACGTGTACAATATCATGCTTAAATCCTAAAGCATGCATTGAATCAGATGTATACATTGTGATCTACTCTAAGTATGCGATACATACCTCTCACTAATATTTTATACATTAAATTACCCTGCAGCATTTTGAAATTTTATCATTTATGTAAAACAACTTTTGAAAGATTTATGAAACACAGTTCAAGGTTCACCTCCAGGCTGGTTTGGTTAAGTGGAAAAATGGCAGCAGCCTCAAGGTTCATACTGAATGAAAATGGTTTATGTGCATGTCAATCCACATACAAAATACCTATATACACAGATGGCACAAAGATTTGCGCAGTTGGAATCACCAGTGCAAATGCATGCATTTGAGGTACTTATTTTGTTCATGGTCAGGTATAATTATGCAGTTATTTTCTTTAAGTGCTAAAGATTTCAGACTTGATCAAATGAACAGCTATCAGGAGTGTAAATACAAGATATTTATATAGTTAATTTCAAAGTGCTATGCTTTTAACAAACATTTATTTAACATTATAGGTTTACATATTTAGTTTAATATATTTGCCAACCAATAAATTTTCTCATTGTAAAGAGAATGACTGGTAATTATACCTGGCCAAGTGATTTAAACAGCATACTTGAAATCCTTGCAAGAACTGTAGTGAAAGAGTAAAATACTCCATTATTGCTTTATTGGACTGAGAAACCCAAAAGGCATAGATAAACAATGCTCAATGATGAAAAGTGAATACCCAGAATAGCACAGCATGCCCCCAATGACCTCTGTGCAATAAAAACTAAGCATTTTCCACATTATCAATGATGTTGGCATCCACGTGGATATTGGGCTCGCCACACAAAGATGAGGGAACGAAGCGGCCAACAGTGGGACACAAACAGCTTTTTAGCTCTGGCAATTCTTGCTTCAGGCGTTCCAACTGCTCCACTTGGAATATATTTGGCTGTTCAGGCATCCAATCATATATCCTGTGAAGAAAGAAACACAAAATACATAAAATAGTGAAACTTCATGGTTTACTTAAGACCTGCCTGACTTAACCTTTCCATAAGAATTCATTTAAAGAATGCTTGGAACATCTATATTAGAGTTTTGCTTTTGTTTTGTTTTCTAAAGCAATTAAATCAGAAAACGAAATTTGTAGCTTACTAGTGATTCTTACAGCATCTGCTCTCCAAGTCAATCAATCAGCAATGCCTTAATTAACAGATAGGAAGCTATTAAGAACTGGAATTCATACCCAGTTCTGACTTTAAAGTCACTAAAGATCAAGATGAGAAGACTGCTTCTGAGTGTGAGAACTGCACTAACGCTGTGCAGTAATGGCAGAAGTATCCAGAGTCAAGAGCCCAGAAAGAAAGTCAAAAGCCTCGGGTGACTGATGGCAACACTGACACTGCCCATTCAGCAGAGAAAGGATGGCTTCTCATGCCTACATGTTACAACCAGGAAACTATGAAAGGCACTGCAAGAGAATCTTTATGACATCACAGTAGGGAAGAATTTCTTAAGCAAGATAAAAAAAAAAAATACACTGACTCAATTAAATAGATGGCATATTAAATCAAATATTTTCTGTTAATTAAAGAAATGTATAAGAGAATGAAAAGTGACCTCTGTCAAGGTGTCAGAACAGAGCATCTAACTTCACTCTCTCCCTATACACCATTAAAAGAAAAATAAAGTAAAAAACTTTTAAAAATCCACGAGTATGTAAAAAACCCAGGAGACAAAGCAACAATATTTTGGGATCTGGAAAATAGTTGAATAAGTAATTACTAAAAGTTTTTCAATTAGCTGAACTGAAAAAGCCAAATCACAAGCTGGTAACACGAAAAGAAAAAAGGCTGAGTTAAAAGCAACAGTGAATTCCTCTCGAATTCCCCTTCTCAAAGGAAAGGGCTAAAATAGGGAGGATGGGGTGAAGGCTCTTAGTCACAGGAAGCATTCCCTTTCTCCACTTCCTTCTGCTGGAGCTGCTGCCCTCCCCCACCTGAGATGTTTATTTTGAGAATTAAACAGGATGTCTCTTGCAATAAAGATAATAGGACCAGGCGAGGGTTTGGGTATTTTACAAAACCACCACCACTGCCACCAGCACAGAGAATTTGTAAATGGTGTATATGTACCAAATGCTAAATATGAAGGTACTTCAAAAAGTTTGTGGAAAAATTAAATTACAAGATAATATGAATCCATGAATATTTTTAAGACCCCTCTAACGAAGACACCCCTCCCCCTCTGGCTCTCTCTTCTCATTTGACTCTAAAAACCCTGGCAGCCAGACCTAGGAACCTACACCACCCCCACCCCAGGAAAATATGTAGATTCTATTAAGAATCTGATCAGACAAAAAGTAAGGTTCTAAAACTACTGACATCAAAGATATTGCCACACAAGCCACCCAGATCACTCCACAGTGAAGTCCAGGTCAACAACTCCATTCACACACTCAGAGCTTCCAACAAGCTTTGTAGATCCCAAATCCTTAACGTGGGAGGCAGCCAAGGATTTCCAAACATCTGAGGAAAGCTTCCAAATGGAAGATAGCAAAGAAAACAGAAGATAACTTGAAAAAGACCAAAAAAAAGAAAAAACCCTTAATGAATAGAAAAAAGTACATTCAGAGAAAAAAGACAGTCCTCGGAAATTAAAACTACAATAGTAGATATGAAAAACTTGACAGAATGGGTAGAAGGTTGAGAGAATCTTTCAAAGTGGAGCAAAAAGATAAAGATAGAAAATAAGAGAAAATAATTAGAAGTCTGGTCTAAGAGGTATGTGATTCAAACAAAACGGTTTCTATAAAGAAACTAAGTCTGGAAAAATAGAGGGAATAAAAATCATAGAAATAATTCACAAAATTCTCCCCATCTTTAAGGACATGTAATGACAGAGTAAAACAGCTATCAAGTACCCAGCACAATGGGTAAAACCAAACCCAAAACAAGACCCATTTCTACAAAATTTTAGAACACTGGTGACAAAGAGACTTTCCAAGCTTCCAGAAGGCAAACAAATTACATGTGAGGGAACGGGAATCAACATGGCTTCACACCCCTCAACAGGAATTGTAAAGACAACGGAGGAATGGTTTTAAAATTAAGAAGGAAAATCATTACTATTATTTTTTGTGGCTGGCCTGTAAGGGGATCCAAACCCTTTACCTTGGTGTTATCAACATCATGCTCTAACCAACTGAGTTAATTAACGGGCCAGCCCTAAATGAAAACGATTTCTAATGTAGAATTTAACACCCAGCCTGGACATTTCCAGACATGAAATACCTCAAAAACATTTACTTTCCATGTCCTCCTTCCTCAAGAAGATGCTGAAGGATGTGTTCCATAAAAACGACAGTGAACCAAGAGAGGAAAAACATATAGGATACAGGAAACAGGAGATCTAACAGAGGGAATGACAGGGCACAGGATGACAGTTGTGCCCACAGAGGTTAACCAATCTGTACTCGAGCAGTCCCAGTGAAAATGAAGGTGTGTTAAGGGCTATCACTCCAAGAGGGCCACTGACACTCTAGCAGCTTTATCACCTAAGGACAGAGTGCCCTAGTGAGCCTGAACCAGTCTTACTTAAATATGGTTTGTCTTAACCATGTGCTGATAAAGTTTCCATACCACCTAACAGGATTATAATGCTTTGCCCTACTCCTGAGAACTGGTAGAAAGCTACAATGAGCACTGAACGAAGAAATGCAGAACAGCCCACTCCACGTAACCACACTTCTGATGTGTTTCCAATGCCTAACCTACAGGGAGACGCCTGATTGTGCTGAGCTGACCTACAGGGTCAAACAATCAGTTCATAAAGACTAACATTTAAAAAGTACACACGTGTGGAAAGAAAGGATCAAAAGGGCGTTATTTTTTGAATCTTGCTTAGGTCCACACTTGCAGATGTACATATCCATGTGTGGACTGGGTTGAAACGTAAAACCGGTTGGAGTCAGTGAGGTTTGAAATTGCCTTGGAGAAATCTTAAGTATTCCAGGAGAATTGGTGAACAGTATTCTATAATAGCAAAAACTTGGCAACAACCTAAACGTTCTTAAATAGCAGAATAAACTATGGTAGAGACATACAATGAAATATTATACAGCCATGAAAATGAGTAATTTATAGCTATATGCAACAATATGAACTAATTTTAAGAACATAATGACAAGCTTTCGAAAGTATAAATAAAGCTGAAAACTATGAAAAACTAAATGGTATATTGTTTAGGGACAGAAACAAGATTTTAAAAAAATTTAAGAGAATAATAATTTGATAAGTGGTTGTGTCTGAGGGAGGAAAAGAAAATTGTTTTTAATAATCTAAAACATACACTCTCAACACACCTCTCCCTAATTCTGCCTCAGTGGCTCAAAATCACTAATTATTTACAACCTTCCATATAATGTCTAAATTTGATAATGAAAAAAAAAAAATGACAGCATAAGCACATTATATAGAAATCTACAGGTAAATACCAGAAGAAACAGCTTTTAAAAAGGGGACAAGGACTCAGCCAGGGACAATGGAAGGAACAGAAATAAGGAACTGCTATTTCTTTTTTTTTTTGGTGTAAGCTTTATAGAACTATACGAATTTAAAAACCTTAAAACTATATACATGTAGTTCTCTTAAAAACAGGCCGGCCAATTAGCTCAGTTGGTTAGAGTGCAGTGTTAAGTGTGCAGATCCTCATACCAGCCAGCCGCATTAAAAAAAATATTTTTTTAAATAAAAAATACTTTTGAGTGTGAAGACCAACTCTAACTCACCTTATCTCTCATCAGACCCTAACAGGAGTCCAGTGCCAGGCTGTCTCCTCAAACTCCTCCACACCTTCAGTGCAGTCCTGCCCTGATTCATGCCCTTGCCTCTGCAAAGCAAATTTAACCACCCCCAAAATCCCAACTCAACTCTTCCTCTTTAAAGCTCCAAGCCAGGAAGAACTTTGTTTAGCACCTGTTATATCACATAATATCTTCTTGCTCTCCATTAAATGTCAACATTTGGCTCCAACCAAGTAAAACCCATGAGATGAAGTATCTGACTAAAACCTGTACACTCTACAATGCCATACATGATATAATTTCACAATACACTTTTCTTGCCTGAAAATAATTGCAATCATTGTTTCTTCTTAAAAGTAAATAAATAGGCCAGCTGCCAAAAAATACATACATACATACATCTATACACATTCTTTTTTTTTTTTTTTAAAAGATGACCGGTAAGGGGATCTTAACCCTTGACTTGGTGTTGTGAGCACCACGCTCAGACAGTGAGCGAACCGGCCATCCGTATATGGGATCCGAACCCGGGGCCTTGGTGTTATCAGCACCGCACTCTCCCGAGTGAGCCACGGGCCGGCCCTATACACATTCTTCAAAAATTTGCTAAAGCCAGCAATTGCTTCGAATTGTTATTTAAATTTTTAATTTTCATTTAATTAGTTTGAAATGTCCATTAAAAAGAGCTATGGGTTATGCTGTTCATACAAAAATTAACCAAACAATTAAAAAGGCAGGCAGGTAGGCAATATCAATTACAATTTTAAAACCAGAATAATTGAGACAAAATAGTGGAGGAAAAAAAGCTTTATTAACAAAGTGATATAACTTTATAAGACAAACAGTAATACTGACTAAATCCAAGAAAAATTTTAAAGTAGGTCTGGTAAAAATTTTATCACTTACTCTTTATGTGGTACGGCTCAAATATTAGCAGGCCTGCTAATCCCTCAGCAGAATTAATAAGATCCCTTCTAACCCCAAATTTCTTTATACTAAAGCAACCTTTTTGGCTCTCAGATTAGTGGCTGTCAAATTTATATCATAAACACCCAGGAGCTGATAAGAAAGAAAGGAAAGAAGAAAGAAAGAAAGAGAGAGAGAAAGAAAGAGAAAGAGAGAGAGAGAAAGAAAGTGAGAAAGAAAGAAAGAGAGAGAGAAAGAAAGAGAAAGAGAGAGAGAGAAAGATTTATTCAACAAATATTTGAGCTCCTACTGTGGGACACAGCAGTGAACAAATGGGCCAAAAGCTTGCTCTCATGGAGCTTATGTTCTAATTTGAGTGTGTGCATTGGGGGAGCAGGAGGAGGGGACAGAGAGAAAGGAGCCAGGAGGAAAAACAAACAAGTAAAATATAATATGTATATGTGATGTGTCAGACAGTGATAAACGATATGGAGAAAAGTCAGGAAGTGCACTGTGAACAGAGGCTGCTGTTTAAAATAGGTTATTCAAGAAAGGCCTCACTAAGCCTTTCAGGTGACATTTCAGTCTTCACAGAAGTCCTTTTCTGAAGAAAACAGAAACAGCAGATGGAGGAAAGTTGTGGGAAGAAAGGTCAAAAAGGCAGAGGTGGGAGGTGGCATGTGTGGGACAGGGATCAGCTCCTATAGGGCCTTGTAATGACTCTGGCTTTTCCTTTAGGTGACACAGAAATCTGTGGGAGAGTTTTAAGTAGCAACATCATCTGACAGGTTTTAAAAGGCCCCTCTGGCCGCAGTGCTGAAAACAGACAGAGGCAAGGGTGGAAGCAGTCATCAGGGAGCGGGTAACTTCAATAATCCACAGGAGAGATGAGGTGGTTTAGCTGAGTGACAAAAGTAAACGTGGTGAGTGGACAGATTTGGGACATATTTCTAAGACAGAGTTGACAGGATTTTCTGTCTGGTTGGATTTGGGTATGAGATAAAGAACAGAGTCATGGAAGACCCCAAGGATTTGGCCTGAGAAACTGAATGACAAAGCTGTCATTTATATTGAAATCTGGAAGACTATCTAGGAAGAACAGGTGTCAGTACCTGGATATAAAAGTTTAGAGGTCAGGGAAATGGTCTGAGTTGGAGATAAATAAACTTGGGAACATATAAAGGTATGAAAAGCCACAGAATTGGATGAGATCACAGAGAAAGCTGATACAGATAGATAAGAGGTCTGGGGGCAGACACACTCACCTCCCAAGATGATTTAGTACATCTGGGTTGGAGACCAGTCATCTGAATTTTTAACAAGCTTCCCACATGTTTGTGGTATACTTCAAAATTTGAAAAAACCCGCTCACAAACAAATATCAAGATAAACCTCAAGGTGAACTACAGAACTTTAACTTAACTAAGTTTAATTTTATTTGTAAGGTGAAAACTACATTTTTCCCAACATTCCATGGAAATTTGTCATTAAAAATAAATACCTATCATAAATTAGACCATTAACTCCAAATTCCTTCAATTTTCTTCTGTTTTCAGGATCATTGTTATCATCACCCCAGCAAAATATGACGAGTCCCTTAGCTTTCGCCTCTTGAATATAGGATGGGTTTCTGAGCAGGTCTTCAGTATGTGCATTTATGCCCTAAAAGAAGAAAAATTAGTTGTTCATGGAAAAGTAATGTATTAACTGCAAATACTAAATGCTCATACTCTACATTAGTGCTCTCAAAGGTAGAGCAAGCAGGAAAAGAAAATATTAGAATATTTTCTTACAGTTAATTATTTTATTCTTTTTAAGAATAATTATCTTATTCTTTTTAATGGATATTTCATATATACTTGTACATATATTCACAATATATGAGGATACTTCAAAAAGTTCATGGAAAAATGGAATTAAAATACAATATGAATCTTCCCATGAACTTTTTGAGGAAATTTTTTGTTCATAATATTTGTAGGAAATTTATAAACATACAGATATTCAATGTGTGGACAAAAAATTTTTACTAATGGAATGCCCTATCAAAACAAGTTTACAGTCCAACTTTAGATGATTTATAAAATCCACTCAAAAAACTAAACTAAACAACTTAATGGGACTGGCTGGTTAGCTCAGTTGCTTAGAGTGTAGTGTTATAACACCAAGGTCAAGGGTTCAGATCTCCTTACCAGCCAGATGAAAAGAAAAAAAAAGATACCACTTTTAGAAAGACAATTTTAAAAAGACAAGAAACAAACAAAAACTTCACGTAAGCCTACAAGAAAACTTTTACCTCCCTTCATTTAATGCTTTTCATTCTGAGACCTAATATCCTCATTTTTAATTAGAGCTACTTGTTTGCTACGCTTTAGTCAAAACTTTAACTATGCGTATGAAACCTTATTTATTACTGCTCTCAAACATAAAATAGAAAATTAAAAAATAAAAATTCAAACATAACTTACCAGTAGATTTTCAAACTGTGCAAAGCTCATTGCAATAGTTGTTGTCCGAGATCTGAGGTCCATGAGTTCAGGGTAGATATCAGATTTTCCTTGAGTCAAAAATAATATGGGATATTTGTTCTGCTTTTGCCGAACCCTAAAAGGACAATTTAATAAAGACTTTTCAGCTGGGAGATAACTGTAATATTCTGTTTTTAAGTTTTAGAAAACACTAAAAGTATAAAGAAAACAAACAAAGCACAATCCCATACACAGATATAACCTCGGACTTTAACATGTGTTGTCTTTCAGTCAAAAGTAAGAATTCAACACTGTTCTATAGAAGAGCTAAAACATTCTCCAAAACGGGCAATGAGAAGGCCCTTGAGGCCTTATAGTGTGGTAAGGAGGACACAGCATGCCTATAAAATGCAATCGAGTGTGAGGCTCTAGGACCCAGTAGGTATGAACTTCACACGAGTGAAGGGCACCCAAGCGAGCAGTCATGATGGGACGTGGGAATATGTACAACCTGAGCAGGACAAATCAAGGGTGAAATCTGGACGCCTTCTCCACCCCAACCACTCCTTGTATCCTAAGGCCTAGATACGCCCTAAGAATGTAAGACAAAAAAATTGAATATTACTCACATTGTACAAATATCTGCATCAAATGAAGAAAACACTATTCTCCTCTTCCCAGAGTTTTCTAAAACAGTTTTTAAAATTATGTCTAAAAACAGATTCATGTCAAAATATGTTGATAAGTTACCATCCCACATTCCATCCTGTGTGAGAGAAGAACGAAAAGGAAAGCCATTACACACCCTAGAATCACAGTGCTAGAAAAAAATCTTGAGAGCATCTCGTCCAACTCTTATTTTACCGATGAGGAAACCAAGGGCCTGAAAAGCTTAAGTGACTTGCCCAAGACCACACAGCTATTTAGTGGTGGTGCAGCAAGAATAATTCACGTACAGAAACCCGTAAGAAGCGATTAACTATACCATCAATAGACTCTTGCTTTAAGAAAGTTAAGAAAATAAAAGCTGAAACTCTGGAAATTTAGTCTACTATCACTTTAAAATACTTTGATGTACCAGGGTAAGGAAGAGGGAGGTAGGGAGGTAGGGAGTTAGGGAGATGTTGGTAAAGGAAACGAAGTTTAGTTAGATAGGAATAAGTTCAAGATGGTGATGGGGGTGAATAACAATGTATTATATTCTTGAAACTTGCTAAGAGAGTACATTTAAAGTGTTCTCACCATAAAAAAAAATTATGTGAGGAAATTAATGGGATAATTTGCTTGTTTAAGCCATTCCACAATACACGTATTTCAAAATATTGTGTTGTATTCGATAAATATATATAATTTTTATTGATCAAAAAAATAGGATAAATTTTTGGACAATTCAGAACCATTTGCTATGAGTATTTATAAAACAGCTATAGATCTTCTACCTAATCTTACTAGTATGGAGTAGAGAACATGTGACATTAGAAAAAAATGTAAAATTACACGTTCACTCTATCTGAACTACAATTCTGACAGTTCTGTAGTATGTTCACTTAAAATTAACAGCTAATTTTTAGGTTTAGTGTTAGTATGGTAAGTAGTAGATATTCTTTGAATAATCTTAAATGAATCGGAATATATCATATTGAAACATTTGTCTTGGTGAGTGTGTGTGTGTGAGAGACTTTACTTATGTCTTTACGGAGTGTCTTTGGATCACGTTGGTGAATGTGTTCATTTTTGCTACTCTACGAATAACATTTACTGCCTTTGAGAAGGTGTAAATAGGATGTGCATGGCAGTGGTGGGTTAAATTTAGTATGCTCATGACCTCTGCTGGTCTAATAAAATGACTGCATATGACAGACAATACTAAATTACCAATCCTTAAGAAATTTCAGTGAAAAATAAGTTAGTACACTGGTTAAACATCATAATTAATATGGGTGATCAAGACTACTCTAGAAGTAATGATGGCCAAGCAATATGACCAACTGTGCAAGGTAATAGAATCTGGTTTTGTTTATCAAGGGAAAAAAAGATAGATTCACCCTAAGATTAAACATCTGGTTATTCCAGAATGTGAAAGATGATAGTAAAAGACAAAACCCGATGGATATAAAAAGCTGTAGAAAGTTCAGGAAGTAAATTCTATTTGCCTTGGTTATACATGTATATAATAATATAAAACTTGAAATAATGATTCTGAAAGAAGCAATGATACAATGACACATGTTAAAATTCTGGCAAAATTTCCATACCTCAGCTTTGATGGGTTCACTAAAAATTACTTAGGAATGCTTTACTGCCAAAAACTATATTAAAGCAAAACTAAAATTCTGCTTTCTATTACAATGCGATGACATATTGTTATTGATTTATTCATTCTACTCTTAACAAAATGCAGTAAACGTTACTCTCTAATTTCTACTTAATTTTCCTAGTTAGCAGAAATTCTGTAGCCCCCAAGTACCTTTTTGTACTTTATGCTGTCTTACGTGCTTCATTATTTAAAAAATAATAGTTAATTGCCTTTGAAAGAGCAAGAAAAAAAGGAAACAGAGTATTTTGATATAATCTTCATAAAACTATAGGACACTTCATTTGCTAAGACATTACAAAAAAATCCTATTATCAATAACCAGTTAAAAATCTCTTCTTTGAGTCTTAGGCATATCAAGTATCCTCAAAAAATAATTAAGTTCAATATACATAACTAAGACATTAGAGTCAGCCCTAATAAAGTCAAATATTAAATGCTTTACATATTAGTCATTAAAATAATCTTAGAAGCTCTGAAAACTAAAAACCATATACTAGGAAAATCTTGGGTGAGCATTTACTATGTTAACCAGGATCAGCTTGTCACAAACAGCCTGATTTGTGGGCAGTTATAGATAACTCTGACCAAAACATATTCCAAGATATTGCTCCAATTTCCCAGTCATGACACCTGAATTAATTACTTCCAACCCCGAACCCCACCCCATCACTTTTACCATACATCCTATCCATTTACACATACCCCCCTCTGATATATGCTGTTTCCCCTGACTAGAATATAAGTTGCAGGAAGGCAGGACCTTATTCTGTTTTGTTCATTACTTGTCCCCAGCACCCAGAAAATGCCTGGCCCGTTGTAGTATTTGAATAAATATTGGTTGAGCAAAGGAATGACTAAATCTGAGAGTGATTTGTAAAACATCTGTAGAAATTTCTTTCTTTCTTTTTTTTTTTTTTAAAGATGACTGGTAAGGGGATCTTAACCCTTGACTTGGTGTTGTCAGCACCACGCTCAGCTAGTGAGCGAACCGGCCATCCCTATATGGGATCCGAACCCGGGGCCTTGGTGTTATCAGCACCGCACTCTCCCGAGTGAGCCACGGGCCGGCCTTGTAGAAATTTCTTTAATTGGGTAACTATTACTAGCTACTGCTAACCAAGACAACTGCTTAGGCAATTATTTAAGATATATGTTTGTTGGGGGATAAGACAATAAAAACTAAATCAGAGAGTTGTGACCATCTACTTTATAAGTAGGCCCAGAAACCATCCATATTAATGTACATATAAGACACATGGAAACTGAAATTTCTACAAAAATACACTCATCAGTAATTTTAAGTACTCACATATTAGTAAAATGTAAGATATACTTTATTTAAAGTTCCAACAAGCACTTAGCTTGCTGGAGGAAGCCACAATAAGATTTCATTTTTGCTTACTTCTTTAAAACAAAAAGAAATAGGAATGAAAGAATTTTTTAAACAGGGTAGAGAGGAAAGAAGAATGTATCACATTGAGAATTACTTACCCTTTGTTGGCAAATCCACTTTATTTCTATGTTAAACCCCACATCTTCTGGCAAAGACTCTAAAACCTAGAGTTTTGTTTGTTGGTGATAAATTTCGTTTTGTTTTTCACGAATGGTAGAATAAGAAAAAAAAAAAAAGAGAATTATTACAAAAAGCAACGAATACAAATACATCACTAGTAAAGATAAAATATTTTGTGTCTTTAGCACAAACCACTATCTTTTCTCACACTCAAACTGACAACCCGGTTGATGATTATTACATTAAATGTCAAAAGAAATTAAACAGCAAAAGCAGTAGTCTCAGGCGACGTCTGTGATAACTGATCACCACCATCACACAAAGATGGATCCTTAACCTAAAATCCTTTTCACAGTTATTGTTGCAAAATCCAAAGTGAGCTGTAATAAGATAGGCAGTATTATGAATTCAAGAAGACATCTGTTATGTTTTCTGCATTGCATTCAGATCTGTCCATCAATTAAGATATGATGATAGGAAAAAACCAAAAAATCCCCATGATTTTTAGCTTGTTTTGAACATGATTATGCTTAACAAATACCATGCTGATAACTCACCGAAAAGATGTTATCCCCAAATAAAAGACTATGCTGAGGCTCGTAAGTCAATAAGCCTATAATCTATAAGAATTAACAAATATGTTGACAATTTATCTAAACTAAGTTATCTAGACACTTCCCAATCAGATTATTTCAGCAGTCAGAACCAGAAAATCAGATTGAAAATACGAAGCTTGGTTATAGATGACTTACTGTCATTTCCTTCCATATACGTGCGTATCTGATTTATGCAACCAGACTTTAGCAACCAGATACTAGATAAAACCCACTGTGTTATTCATAAGCCTCAATTTAAAAACATATATTTCCATATTGTGGTAAGCTGAAATGACCTATTTTGTCTTAGAAATCTGCAGTACTTGCCCTTACCAGAAAAAGACACTAAGGGAGACCAGAAGTTCGGGAATGAAGCCAGCGGAACAAAAGCAGATGCAGCATCTCTGGCCTCATGTAGGCTTTCCTGATGCTGTCAAAGGGATTCCTATGTAAATTGTGTCTAGTTTTTAATGCTTCATGCTAGCTTTTCTTATACTTTTTCAGAGTATATTCTTCAAATTTGTGTCTCATGTTAAGTAACAAGGGCACTTGCTTTCTTTAGCTGGAGAATCATGTTTATGCCCAAAAGCTGAGAATCAGTTTTAAATGTTGTTGTAAAAATGTCTCTCCCACCACCATATATTCTTTCTACCCCTTTTCCTGTGCTCTCTACTTCCTGCTTATACTCAGAAATACGTGGATTTGTTATTCAAGTAGCACTGGTACACCTCACATAACTGTATCTTCCCTAAAAAGCACCGATAATGGTCAACTTATGTTAATGCTGTCTTTGACGCAGCCTTTTTAATACCCACGTAAGAGACCAAACTAAATTATTCAGACATAACAGAATCAACGTGATGGCCTCGCTCTGGTTTTCCTCAAGAAACTTACCATCTTAAGAGAAGGAAATGGCTGATTTTCAGAAAAGGAATTTTCCTCCTCAACCACAGATTCTGAAATTTTAAATTACAATAATTCAGTAAATAAAATGCCACTATATCACTAAGTTTTTTTCCTAAATCCTTAGGGAAAAAGAGAGACAGCGTGCACATGCATGTACGTTTATTATGAGATCCTTTTATATACAGTACTTTTGAAGGCTTTTGTAAATATGATTTTTAACCCCTGAAAACTCTACTTTCCAAATAAGCATCCTTCATAAAGATTGGTTTGCAATGCTTAATATAAATACCACCGTTTGTGGCCCCAAGAGTGATTATTTTCTTATAAAAATTGTAATATTACTGTTAATAAAAAGTAGTCACAAGCAGTGACTTGTTATTTCTTGGTGGAATTAAGAGCTCTGTCATTTTGCTAAGACTTCTATTTGATATAACAAAATCAGCTAAGAAACTAGAAATTAGGAGAATATATGGCTACTATTGTACCTTTACTATTATCATTTAATCGAAAGTAGATTATTTTAAGGGACACAGAAGACGTTTTGTTTCCGAAAAGAGAAAAAAATGAAAATATCAAGCTTTTCTTTTTCTTTCTTTCTTTTTTTTTAAGCTTTTCTTTTTTGGTGAAAACACACACACAAACAAAAAGTTATGTGTATATATAACTTAAAAGACTAAAATCATGTAAAATTTTCCAATTGAATAAATTAAATATAAAATTCATTTTACTATAAATAGTCCTGAAATATCTATAAGCCTTTATAGTCACATTTACACTCTGGGGATAATCTCTGGAGTCTTAAGCACTTCACAGTTTCTTCACAGACTCAAACTATACTGTTATTACAATTACAAACATCTACTGAGTACCTAGTATGTGTCTCTAGGAATGTAAGAATATTTTCCTACCCTTGAGAAGCTGATATTGTAGTTGAAGAGACAAATACAAAAATAAAGAGTTTAAATAAGGTTACAATAAGAGCTGGCCAATTAGCTCAGCTGGTTAGAGCATGGTGCTGATAACACCAAGGTTCAGGGTTTGATCCCTATACTGGCCAGTCTTCCCCCTGTTGCCCCCCAAAACCACACAAGTTTCTGGGCCCCACTCCTGGAGTTTCTGATTCAGTAGGTCTGGGCTGGGGACCAAGAATTTGCATCTCTAACAAGTTTCCAGAGGATGATGGTGATAATGCTGGTCCTGGCTCCATATTGTAAAAGATAAAAAAGGATACAATAAGCTGCAAATGAATGGCATCGACTACTAAATTCTATGGGAGTAGAAAGCAAAGTGAAATTACAAAGGGGAGTGGTAGGCAGGATAAGCTTTGAGGAAAGTGAGGCACATAGTAGTTTAGTAAGGTAACGTGCCCAAGGTCATAGATATTAAATGACAGAGCTGGTTCAAACTTCTGGCCTTGGAGCCAAATTCTACATACTTTTAGGGTTCAATGTTGACATATGTTGATCAAATCAATATTACTGACATGTATATTGTTACAAATTGTACTTATGCTTTATGACCCTCTTTGTTGACTTCTGAAGCAGGAAACTTAGTTCCTTCTATTATTTTAAACAAGACACTACCACAAACCACTTCCACCAAAGAGAACAAATCTTACCACATTTAAATAGCTCTAAGTATTAAACACTTTAAGTTGTAGCTTTATAGTTTAAATGTTTGATTTTATGTAATCATCATCCTTTTTGAAGATAGTTTTGCTAAGAGATAAAATTTAATTCCAAAATTGTACTGTGAACTTTAAGAAATAAGCCATTAATAGGCCAGAACATCTACAAAGATATGTTTTTAGCATTAACTAAGCCAATAAGCCATTAATAACTAAAATAAGACATTTGAAAATGTGAACCATGTGCATTACAAAGGATTTCATCAAAATATGGAAAAAGAAGGCTTAAATGAAATCCTCTCTCAAAAAGTACAAAGAACCTGGAAATTCTTTAATACGGCCATCATGTGTTTACAGCTAATAAAATGATGTTTAGTTACCTATAATAAACTAAAACTGTTTCCAAATTATGAGCTATAGCCCAGTATACTCACAGATTAATATCATCCTTTCAATACTGCTATGGTTTGAATGTTTGTTCCCTCCAAAGCTCAGGTTGGAACTCAATTCCCAATATGGTACTTGAAAGGTAGGGCCTTTAAAGGGTAACTGGATTGTGAGGACTATGTCCTCATGAATAGATCATCCATTCATGGATTTATGGGTTAATGGTTTAATGGGCTATTAGGGAATAGACTGGGGGCTTTACAAGGAGAGGAAGAAAGCATGTGGAAATGCTCTTGCTCAGCACTCACTATATGATACTCTGTGTTGCCACAGGACTGACTCTGTAGAGAGTCCCCACCAGAAGAAGCCCTTCACCAGATGTGCCCCCTGGATCCTGAATTTCCCAGCCTTCAAAACTATAAGAAATACATTTCATTTATTCACAAGTCACCCAGTTTCAGGTATTCTGTTATAAGCAACAGAAAACTGACTAGTATGAAGACAAAACAAAAACTATCTACTATTAATATTGTCAAACATTAAAATTGTTTCAGAAAACTGACTAATATGAAGACAAAACAAAAACTGTCTACCATTAATACTGTCAAACATTAAAATAATTACTATTATCACTTTAAGATGTTATCGTTGTGAGGCACCCTCCCACAAGAAATGCACTTACACACCACTTGTGCAGAAATGGGCAGTTTATTCACTCCAGCTGGCCAGCGACCGTCTCCCAAGGAGCAAGCAAGGAAGAGCAGCATTGGGCCTTGGTCTTGTGGGGTTTTTAAAGGCAAAAACTACATCCCGCTGGCACATGGGTTTGTCCAGGTGCACAAAGCAAGCCAGGGAGCTAGGTCACAGAAGCCAAGAATGAGCCATCAGAACAATGAAGCATACAGCTTTTCATTGTGTATGTTCCCATGTAATAGTTCACTGTGTATGGCTCCTGTTTCTATGCAACGGCTTCTGTTTCTATGAGGTCAACAGTTTCTCACGTAGAAGCGGGTGGTAGTCTGCAGGTCAGGTGGGGGTAAAATGGAGTTACTTAGGTTAAGCAAGCAATTCTACAGAAGAAGATAGCATATGTTATGAGGGTGTAGGGAGCTCTATTTCATTCCCAACTTCTCTTAGGAAGGAATCAAACCATTGATGCACCAGTAATTAATTTGTTGTACTTAGTATGTAAAACAAGGAGTTTGACTGATTGTTTGTTAACTAAGGTGACCAGGAAAAAGATTTTCAAAACAATTTTTATTATTACTATCTGACTCTTCTCTTTAATGTGTTTTCTGACTAATGCAAGGCTGTCTCTAATAACACCTGAATGGTTGGTATAGAAACAACAGGTTTTCCTAGAGCCATATATAATCCACCTCGTTAGTCTGATTGTGTTGATTATATATGCATGCAGCTGCTGCTGCGCATTCAGATAGGTCCAGCTTCTGTGTAGGACACAATGACCACAGCAAAGAGGAAAAAATTAACTTTTTACAACATTATCAGATTGACCACTTGGTGTAAATCTTTTTATCAAAGCACTTTACATTTTAAAATTGTTATTTAATTGGAAAAGCTCTCACTAAACTAGGAATAGAAAGCACCTTTCTTAATCTAATAAAGTGCATCTACAAAAAGCCCACCGCTAACATCATACTTAATGGTGAAAAACTGGGTGCTTCTCCCATAAACTGAGGAATAAGGCAAGCATGCCTATTCTTGCCATTTTTATGCAGCATTGTATGGGGCCAGCATTGTATGCCAGCCAGTCTGCTTATGACAAAGAAGGAGGTCCAGATTGGAAAGGAACAAGTAAAACTGTCTTTATCCATGGATGGTACGGTTGTGTGTGGAGAAAATAATGAGGAATCCATACAAAAAGCTACTAGAACTAGACATGTTTGGCAAGTTTGAGGACCTGAGATTAAAATGAATAAAGCAATTGTACTTCTATATACTAGTAATGAACAGTCTGAAAATGAATTTAACAATTTCATTCACAATAGCATTGAAGAGAATACAATGTTTAGGAACAAATTTAATAAAAGCATGCAAGACTTGTCTGTTGAAAACTACAAAATACTGCTAATAGAAATTAAAGACAATCTAAATAAATGCAGAGACATTTCATGTTCGTGAACTAGAAAATATTGTGAAGATGTCAATTCTTCCCAAATTGATTGATAGATTCAATGTAACCCCTCTCAGATTCCAGGAGGCCTTTTTGCAGAATTGACCAATTGCTTTTGTCAGTGGGTAGGCCTCTCTGACCAAGGGGTGAATCTGGCATAGTACCTGTTGGAGAGCCTGAAGAGACTGAAGAAGGTTATGGTTAGTGATTTCAGCAAGTTTATCATCTCTGAGGTGGGGCAACAGAGAGGGTGTAATTCCTTGTATGTAGGGGGTGTAGTTAGCCCTTAGTAGAGCAAAGGAAAGGAGGCTCACCCAGTTCTCATCAGTCTCTGGTTTTAGTTTGGTGTTTCTTTTAAAGCCAGATTCATTCGTTCTCCCTGTCCTGAACTTTGTGGCCTATAAATATAATGTAAATTCCAATTTATTTTTAATGTTTTAGCTAATAATGGGGAAATTTGGGCTGTGAAAACCAGGCCATTGTCAGACCCCATGATTACAGGTAGGCCATATCTGGGGACAATTTCTTGTAACAATTTTTTTAGTGTTATCTGAGCAGTTTCAGTTTTGGTAGGAAAGGTTTCTACCCATCCAGAAAAAGTGTCTATGAACACCAAAAGGTAGTGATACCCATATTGTCCAGGTTTTACCTTGGTGAAATCAATTTCCCAGGGTTTGCCAGGGTTGGTTCCTTGCGTTCTGGTTCCAATGGGCAGCCTTGATTTTGGCCCTGGATTTACTTGTGAACAAATTTCATATCTGGTAACAATGTCTTTTGTCATTTTATCAAGACCTTGGGTATAATAATATTTTTTTAAAGTTCAGTTAATTTTGTGGATCCAAGGTTGTGTTCCTTGATGTATTTGTTTAATCAGCAATCTGCCTAGAGCCTGTGGCAAATAAATCCTGTGGTCTGGCAGAATTTTCTAATTCATGGCATTGTTGGAGGCTTTTAAGATCTTAGCATGTTTTACTTCTTCTTTAGTATAATGGAGAGTTGGTGGCAATTGAGGTGCCGGAATGACTATTAAAGAGTCAAATGGCTCCACTGGTTTTAATGTGGCCTCTTTGGCAGTCAAATCTGTAGCAGTGCTGCCTTGGGTCTCAAACGAGTTATCTTTCTGGTGCTTGGACAATGTATGATGGCCATTCTTTTTGGATATCATATGACCTCAAGGAGGGCTAGTATTTTTGCTTTATTATTTATTTTCTGATGTTAATAGTCCTCTCTATTTGTATAAGACCCCATGAACATGGCCAGTACAGAAGCATATCTGTTGTCAGTATATTTGTTAACAGTTTTATCTTTTCCATGCTTTAAAGCCTGTGTTAGGGCTATGAGTTCAGCCTTTTGAACAGATGTTCTTTGGCTTAAGGCTTGAGCCCAAATGACCTGATCTAAAGTTACATGGCTGTCCCAGTATACCTGATTCCATTGAAGACAAAACTGCTTCCATCAGTGAACAGCATTTCATTAGGCTCTGTCCAGGGCACATCAGTCAGGTCCAGCTGGAGGCCTTGGAGAGTCTCAATTGTTTCAAGGCAGTCATGGACAGGCTCGATTGGGTTATCATCTGGGAGGAGGGTAGCCAGATTTAGAGCCATGGGGCTGATCTAGAAGTAAAGCCTAATACTGGGGGAAGCGGGAGTTGGTGAGCCAATGTTCACGTGCACTTTGTAAGAGGGTCTGTACAGAGTGAGGGGCCACTAAGCATATGTCTTGTTGACCTCTTTTACCAGTAAAGCAGTTGCCGTATGGCTCAGAGACAGGTTGGCCATCCTGCAACTCCACTGTTCAACCTCTTAGAGAGGTAGGTGATAGGCCTCTTCCATGGTCCCAGGGCTTGGGTGAGCACCCCCTTGGCAATGCCTCATGTCTCGGCAACAAACAGGGTGAAGGGCTTCATCAAATAAGGTTGGCGAATTTTTAAATCCTTGGGGGAGGTGAGTTCAAGTTAATTGTCCAGAGTATCCTCCCTCAGGGTCAGGCCATTCAAAGGCAATGAGAGGTTGGCTTACTTCAGCCAGCAGGAGGCTGAAGAAGGCATCTTTAAGATCTAGCTTTTTAGTTTATTTCTTTTCTGGACTATATGTCATTAAAGGCCATCTGGGCAATTTCAACCAGCTCAGATAACAATTTTTCTTTAAATCCTTCCTGTCTTTGAAGGTTTCTCCTAATGTATGAGGCTGACTGGGTAACAAAGGCAATATTTATTGCCTGCCGGTTTTCTGGGGTCTGAGGGTCCGCAGGAGTGTAGGTCCTGTAAGCCTCCATTAGGCATTCCAGGAAAGTGGCGGGGGTTTCATTTGGTCCCTGAATAGTTTCACTTACTTTTGATAGGTTAGTGGGCTTCCGGGCTGCTGTGCAGAGTCCCCTAAGGAGAGTCTGGCAGTACAGGTCGAGAACCTTCTTACCCTGGTCCATGTTTGGGTCCCACCCAGATCTGTTAGAGGGGACCATGCATTCGAAGTGGACAGGGTCATCAGAGGGTCAGCCACCATGACCGGTGACAGTTTTCAGGGCCTCCCTCGGGATCCACTTGCGTTCTTCTGAAGTGAAGAGAGTCTGCAGGAGCTGCTGACCGTCATCCCATGTAGGCTGGTGGGTAAAGAAAACAGTCTCCAGGGGGGAGATGAGGCCCTGGGGTTTTTCTGAGAAAGAAGGATTTTGATTTTTCCAGTTGTAAACCATGAAGGGAGCCTGGTCTTGAGGAGTTCCAGGAGGCAAGGGAGCCTGTTGGAGTGAGAGGGGGGGTTTGGAGGAACAGCAGGGAGAGGACTGATATGCAGTGTCACTCCGAGTATGCAGAGGGAAAGATTAGGTGGGGGAGCTAAAGGGGGGTTTGGAGGAATATCAGGGCGAGGCAGTGCCACTCCGAGTATGGGAAACAGGCAAAGAAATTCCAGAAATACACCCATAGTTCTGGTCAATTGGGTTTTAGCAAAGTTGCCAGAGCAATTCTTTAGGAAAAAGCTATGTGTATGCCCTGAAAACTATTTACACTACCATTTAAATATTTATATCTACTTAAATGTGGACTCTGACAACTGTTACACTGTGGAGTTAATAAGGCTGTATATTTGTTAAAGTAATGAATAGAGTATGCTTTCTTAGCTGCCTAACTTACATTTTTCTGAAATGTTTTGTCAGTCAATGTTTTCAACCAACTTAAAAGTAATGTTTTCCCCATTTTCTCCATGAGTGGAAAGAATGCAAACAAACCTGTGTTTAACAATAAGGTCAGCATGACATGAAGTAACAAAAGCCAATAAACCGAAAATGAGGTTGACATTCTGGGACTAATCTAGCAGTCCGACAACAGTTTTTCAAATTCTTTTCTTTGGTTACAGTATATTCAGAGATTAAATCATTGCTGTTATGAACTACTGCTGTTTTATCATCAACCTTCCCCAAATTTTAAAATCTTCTCCAGTGAAGGGAGAAGAAATTATTAAAAGAAATACTCTTAGCTTATTTTCAATTTTTAAAGCCACCTTGGGTCTTCAGAAGCATCGGAGAGTACAGGGAGGCTCTCTTCTTTGGAGAAGCTGGAAGAGAAGGCTTAGTTAAAAGCACAGATGGTGTTCTATTTCCATTCACCTTTGGACATTTTTTTTTACAGCACCTTTTTAGTCATGATGGCTTGTCAGAGTTTATATCAATCCAAATCTGTATGTAAGGGCGTTGTCCCATAGACCTGTTTGGAGGAATTTTGTCCCATTTGTCATATAAGAACACAGTTAATGACACACAAAAACACAACTGGCAACACACAAAAGACAGACAAGTGGCCACATCCAAAATTACTCTAAGATATCCACAGACACAACAATCACAACGACAAAGACGAACAAGAAACATGGAAACACAATTCCTATTAAGACTTGCATGTCCCAAACCCAAATCCAAATTACCAATGGGCCCAGTGACGTCTCGGGAGCCCAAGGACTAGGGGATTTAATGCTGCGTCCAGCTTCCCACTAAGTCCCTTCCCATTGGTACACCGTCTCTTACTGAGATCTCACCTACCTGGAGAGAGAATAAAGTGCCCTGTCTGCCTCCAGGGAGAAGAAGAGGAACAGCTTCTCTATCTTCTCCTAGGAGATGAGCACAGGGAGGGATATACTCACAAGAGAAAGAATCTTGCTGGGGCCTCCAAAATGTTGTGAGGCACCCTCCCACAAGAAATGCACTTACACACCACTTGTGCAGAAATGGGCAGTTTATTCACTCCAGCTGGCCAGCGACCGTCTCCCAAGGAGCAACCAAGGAAGAGCGGTATTGGGCCTTGGTCTTGTGGCGTTTTTAAAGGCAAAAAGTACATCCTATTGGCACACGGGTTTGTCCAGGTGCACAAAGCAAGCTAGGGAGCTAGGTCACAGAAGCCAAGAATGGGCCATCAGAACAAGTAAGAATACAGCTTTTCGTTGTGTATGTTCCCATGTAATAGTTCACTGTGTATGGCTCCTGTTCCCATGTAGTAGTTTACTGTGTATGGCTCCCGTTTCTATGCAACGGCTTTTGTTTCTATGAGAAGGTCAATGGTTTCTCATGCAGAAGGTTAGTAGTCTGCAGGTCAGATGGGGTAAAATGGAGTTACTTAGGTTAAGTAAGCAATTCTACAGAAGCAGATAGCATACGTTATAAGGGTGTAGGGAGCTCTATTTCATTTTAAATTATAAAATGCATCAATATTTTATATACCAATAAGAAAGGCAGAAAAAACTGCCAATTAAACCATGACTCAAAGCTAACTTGTAAAACTGATTCCAATTTCAGAGAGATTAAATTACAAAAAAAGTGCGTTTTAGAATAGATGTTAGCTCCTAAGAGATCAAGTTAAACACCTGACTGAGTTTACTTGCTGAACTACTTTTAAAAAGATAAGTATTGTATTGTCTATCGCTTCAGTTACTGAAAATGGCCCTGACATTTTGTCAGAAAAGGCTGTGTTACATATCAAGACTTAGAACTCCATCCCAATGTCACAAAAATTATTTTGAATTTTGGATAGGGCTGCCTAGGTCTTTGAGAAGTAACTCACTCAAAGTTATGTACAATGACATTACAGAAAAATAAAGTTATGTACTATTTAACCATTTACACAAAGCTTGACATGTGTCTGTAAAATTGATATAGGCCTTAAAAGAAACTAATTTGGCACTGCTATGATAACTGCTAGCTCTCTTCATGGAAAATTTTTCATTCTCAAACCACAGAAAAATTTAGAACACTGCAAAATATTTGTAACAATTACTTTTCTCTTTTTATGCCTCTTTCCTCTCATTTAGCACAAAATAATCTCTATAAAATCAATTTTAAAGCAACTACTTATTGCTATAGTAGGAAATTTTAAATAACAGAAAGCTACAAAAATATACAAGCTTAGAAACCACTTATCTATATAAAAACAACTTTTTCTGGTTCTGAATATTGAGATTTAGACTACATAAGTATGTATTAATAGTAGCAACATGAGGGGACGAAGCCCTGCAGTCATTAGAGGATGTGACATTTATTATAAGTGTGTTATGTTCTTAGTTTATATACTGAAAAGCTAAAACCAGGGGAGACAGAAATCTATAGTACTACGGAAAATCAATGGCCTAAGTAGCAAATACATGTGGTCATACCTAAATCTAGATTTTGAAAAATTTTTCTTGGTTACTGACACGGGAGTTTTTTCAGAATAGTGCAAACGTAATCTCATTTCAGTCTGACATGTCAGCCATCCAGAATCAAGAGTTTCAACACTATCTGGCAGAGTAAATATAAAGAACAGTAATTATAATACATGTTTTTTGAAACAACCCAATTAATACCAATACACATTGACAAAGCTAGTTCACACTCACATTTTAGCACATTGAGTGAATATAACACTAGTACTCCCCCACCTCCCCAAAGCAAATATACAGGTAGTCTTAAATTTGTCATTGAAAAAGAACTTTGATATGAAGTAGGAGGAAAAAGTTAAATAAATATTAACAATTAGCTATGCTAATTATGGAAATGCTGTTTGGATGCCAAGGGAGTCCGAAGGAGGAGGCGCTGTGCACAGTCCAGCCTGGGCTGACTCCCTCCTCCCAGATTGGGGACCTGCACCCCTCACCTGGCCTTTCAAGTTCAGTCTTCTGCACTCAGGGAGGACAAGTGCCCAGATGCCGCCCGCACCTGGAGCAGGACAGGACTCGGCTGGCACCTGGGAGACTCAATGCACCTTGGGCTTCCCCAGGAAGCTTCTGCCCAGCAGCTCTGTCCTCTGCCGCACCTCTGAGCTTCTTCTTCATGTCTGCCAGGGCAGGCCTGGAATTTGGCCACAGTCCCTGCAGGTCTGGCTGTTCCATTTCCCAACTCCCTCAGCTGGAAGCCTCCTCTTCCTCAGCAGGGAGGCAGAGGGGAGTCTGAGAGCAGGGCAGAGAGCCCCAGGGGAAGAAGTCTGGAGAAGAACAGGGAATCTCCAGAGAATGCAGGGTCTGCCTGAGTTCAGAGGCCAGCTGGGCCACATGCGGGATCTTGTCTGAGTTTAATTAATGCTTATGCCCTTTTCTCTCTGCAAAATGGTGATGGGAGAACTCACTCCACTGATGTGTTGGGGTTTCTAATGAGTTCTGTGTGCAAAGACCCCGGGCAGGCATTTGGGCTCTCCGTGAGGCTACTCCTCATTACAATTTGTGCCAGTGGAAACTTGGAGCAAGTAACTTCTCAGAGCCTTGCCAATCCTTGTCTGCCTCATTTCACCCTGTCTTGAAGGTCAAATGAGGTAAAGGTCAAGTGTTTTCATCAGCAGCCACTCTACTGGGTACATTTGAATTCCCTCCAGACTCTATACATTAGAGTTTATGGGATATGGCCAGTGAGCCCAATCCCAAGTGAGAATCATTTGGTGCAGTTATTGGTGTGGTTTTTGGTTTTGTTTTTAATTACGGAAAACAAAAGTATGAGTATGTGAAAGTATTCCATTTACCCTGTATTTGTAATCAAGTTATGATCACATGCAGATAAAGACCCACCTTCAAATCCACGTTCAATTCTATGCCCGTCTCATTAGAAGTGGAGAAAGCCATTGTGGGTGGAATATGATTGGGGCAGTTAGGGCACTGAGCCAATTTTAGTGCTTGGCCCAGACAAGTGAACTTGGGTTTGAGGAGCTCTCTCTGGAAAGGTTTCATGAGCAGATCACCCTGGAGATGGTATCATAGGCTTTGGCCTTGAAATCTTTCTTGGGCTGGGCCGTGACTTCTATTTCATCTATTCTGTCTTCTTGTCAATTCTAGTTGTCTTTTCGGGCTCAGTTGCTGGTTGTCGAGGGCGTCTCACAGAGTCACTGTCTTCCAGGTCTCATCTCCCCCAGGAGTTTCTGCTCTGCTCCTCCCGTTCTCTCTTTTCTGGAATCCGCTTCTTTGGATGAGCCGTGCTGGTGTATTCAAAAGGTTTCTTGCTGGTTTTCACTTGCCTTTAAAGTTTGATAAAATTGTAACCCTTTCTTTCATTTGAACTTCTGCTCATTTTGTTCTTGGGTCAGTACCTTCTCTTCATGGAGAATTCTCAAGAAAAAAGGAAATAGTGAGTATAAGCTCTCACAAGTCCTCAAGCAAATCTGGCTGCACCTTAGGTCCTTGAGCAGTGCAGCCGTTAGCACTCTCTTCTTTAAAAGAAGTGCACCCTCCACTTTCTCTATGGATGTTCTCTCAGGCTTTGGTGTTTCTGAGCCCAATGGCACCAAACAGGCCTTCTCTTCCAGCTTATTTTTATTATCTCATGTTCTTTCCCCTCCATTTGGTAACAAATCTCACTTATTCTGCACACTGAGGACATTGATATCTGTGGACATTTTCTTATAATTAGCATGTATCACAACAGTTTTTCATCCAAGGGCCAGTGGAAGTCAGTAGGACATTGACCTCTGCTGAGGAAGGTTTATCCCTAATTTTTGGCACTTCACCTCTGGCCCTGTCTTGCCACCTTCCTCCTGCCCATAGCCATGCCTCTTCCTGAAGCAGCCATTCTCACACTGTCTACCTGGACATTGCCACTGCACAAGAGAGGGGAGCTGGATCTGAAGGGTGTTGGGGAACAGTCTCCAGAAGAAGTATCAGGAGCTGAAGAGCCTTCTATTCATGCACAGACTGCTCTCTGTCTGGTCTTGGGGCTGGCAACCCAGACTTAAATCCCCCTCCCCACAACTACCTGGCCAATACCCAACACTCCTGCCACAGGAGGGTCTCTATCAGATCTTCACATCCTCCCCACCTACCCGCTCCATAACTCATCCTTGAAACCTCCCACAGGCTTCATGTTCTCCAACAGCCTTCTCCAGAGGGAATCACCCAACGGTATTCTTTCCCTCCTTCTAGTTGTGGCCTCTTTCTCACCCCAACCCACCTGCCCACTGATCTCTGTGGAGTCAGATGTCCTCTATTTTACAGGTGAAAGAAATGGTGTTCCCAGGAGTGATCTTCAGAGTTAGAAGTGAGGCAGACTTTTGAAACAGGGGCTTCTCAGGGGTATCCTCTTGTTGGGAAAATATAGGAAAGTGGTCAGGGCCCCTCAGATGTTTAGAATCTTGCCGAGCATTTGATGTAAGTATTCATGTGCACCAAGGTGATCCTTGGTTACTGTCTAATGTAATTGAGCATGTGCACCCAGGTGTCCTGGGTTATGGACTTAAAAGGACTAATGATCGAAGGCCCCACCCACCCCTGGGATTTCACCCCAGGGGCCAGGCGAAGCTGCTACTGCTGCTGGAGGCTGTTCCTGCCAGTGCCTCCAGGATGCCCCGAGAGCCCACCACAGCTGTTGGACCTGTAAGCTGCTGCTACCATTGCCGAGGACTGAGCTTGTGTCAATCTGCTGATGGCTCCCAGGATCTTTCCCCAATTACCTAGCATGGACCTGCATGTGAGGGGTCTGGTGACCCAGTCTGTACAATGGGTTTGAAAGGTCTGAGCCCTAGCCCTGACAATACAAATGGAAACTTAGTATAACTAAAATAATGAAACATTTTGGCTTTAGTTTGTGATTTGTCTTACTCTACAAGTGGTGTAGTCACATAGCTTTACACCTCTCTCTTACACCTCTTCTCAATATCCAAGAATCCCAATGAGCTGGGATGAACCCAAAAAGGGCTGTCTGACCCTGCCACCTCCAAAGCCTCACCCAGTGCACATGGCTGAGGTTTCCATGGTGATGCTAAATAAACCTCACCTGCTGCCTTTATTACTGCATGTTTCCTCTCATCTCATCCTATGCTTAATGTCCAGCTATGGTGGATAGAATCAAGGGGAAATGTGGCCCTAAGGTGAGAGGTAGACTCTGGGAGTAGAGGCATTGGAGTCAGACAGGGCTGGGGCTCTGAAGCTCTGAGTTTCAGGGGCTTTAAACCTTGGAAGGTGTGGGCCATAGTGTCCAGAAGAATGGGGTTCAAGTTGTATTGGAAACAAGAATATAGGCAAAGATTGGAGAATCCTGATGTTCATATGGCCCCAGCAGGCAAAGCTAGGACCAGCCAGAGGGAAGGTAAGCTGCTAGTAGTTTGTCCATGAGCAGGGCAGACACCTGGGTAAACGGAAGGTCTCCCAGACACTGGAAGAGTTTGAACAGAGGCACAGACACTGTTGCAGGAACAATGCCATGGGGACTCAAACATGGAGGGTGGGGAATAAAGATGATTTTAAACATCTTTTACCAAAATTCATGTTACACTTCACATGCTTTTATTTTTTATTGATTATACATATTCATGGGGCAAGAGCTGACCATCAGCACCTGTGCCCTGGCATGCTTTTAAGAGGCCAATAATTCTACATGGCTCACAAAGAACTTCTTGTTCCTTACCCTATCGGCTGCTCTCAGACAGAAGCATTGCTCATTCATCTTTTCCTTTAATTTTTAAATCTCCTTCAGCTCTCTTTTCATCTCCTCCTTTACCCCTGATATTTCTTCCTAGTCTCTCATATCTTTACATTTGCTTCTTGCTTTTAGAGGTGAATTACTTTATTAACTTTTATAATTTGGATCAAAATATTTGGTCATACTTTTTATTTGCTTATGTAGCAGCATTTTTTTTTTAATGAGTGTTTTGTTTTGTTTTGTCACTTGTTTTTCCTTTTCCTGTCCTTCTGGTTGCATCTTTGATTACATGATGTACTCTTTCTTTTTTTTTTTTTTTTGGTAACTCATTTGAATGAGCTGAGTTTACCTGTACTAAGCTTTTGTAAAAGGTTTATGTGGGCTGTGTCTCAGGCTCTAACATACTTTACCGTGAGTCAAGATTTTGTGTGTAGTTATTTTTACCCATCTGAAAGAAAATAAAATACATAGTATATATAAGAGGCTTTATAATACGTATGTAAGCTATAGTGGGTACTAATAAAACCAAAACAGTGTATCTACCTCTCAACTTAATAAATAAAGCACTTCCATTATTCCTGAGGGCCTCTGTAAGCCCCAAAGTCTCCCTCCCTCACACCCAGGGTAACCATTATCTCGAATTTATGCATGTTGCTCGCATTTCTTTATAGTTTATAACTTTTTTGCATATTCACAGAATTCATTCAGCTGCTATTGCCTGTCCTTCAGCATTACATATAAATGATTTTAGTCCATTTGTCTGTCTTACGTAGCTATTGCTGAATAATTCTACATAACAAACTATCTCAAGACTCAGTGGGATGCCACATAAATGTATATTTCACGGCCTTGTGACTGGGGTTGGGGAGAGGGGGCTACGCTGGGCTTGGATCCAGGATCCAGGCTGTGTCTAGATCTGGTCCAAATGTTTCTGATCTCTTTGGACCTATGGCTCCCAGAGGCGTGTTCTTTGAATGGCAAAAGGCGGGAGTATGAGAGAACAAGACCACATGTGCAAGCACCTTTTAGCTTCTGTGTCATGCCCATTAATCACATTGGCCAAAGCAAGTCATATGATCTAGCCATGTTGAGTGATGTCACAATGCTGGAATGTGTAGCCACGGTTTATTCATTTTCATTGGTGTATGGTATTTTATTGTAAGGTCTATACTATTTATTTTTTCCGTTTTTCTCTTAGTAAACATTTGAGTGGTTTCTAGATCTTGCTAATGAAGACAATGCTGTTTTGGAAAATCTAACAAATGTGTCCTGGGGCAGGTATACGAGAATTGCTATAGATTATGTAACTATTTAGCATAATCATCCAAAGTTTTGAAGTAAAGTAGAAAGATGATTGTGTGACATTTAAATATTCTAAGAGTATTTTTTTATTAAGTCTACTTTAAGGTCATCTGACTCTCATGGAATGATACTTTGTTGGACTTATTATTTGCAGTTGATTAAGGCCCTAATGTTTTATAACTCTCTACTGTTGGAGCTCAACTTGTAGAAAACTGGATAGATGTATTGATTAAAAACATTTTTTTAATAAAGGAGATAATATCAAATGTTACAGTATTATTGCCCTGTGGGACAGTGATAAGTTTTGAATCATATTTAGCAATTTTGTTCCAAGATTTCTTTTCCCACAGATTATATAAATACCAGTTCTTATGTCCTCATTGAATTAATTTTGCTTCTTCATTGAGTTAAATAAATCTTGACATATGCTTGCTGTTTACTTTTATAAGAATTGTTTTTTAGCAATTTGAGAATGACAATTTTATACATCTAGGAGTAGATCTGCTGGTTCACAGAAGAGATCCATATTTAATGTTAAAGATCAAACTATTTTCCAAAGTGACTGGAACAATAAATACCCCTTATTCCAAAGTAAGAAACCTTGCCAATAGTAACAAGCAGCTGTAGGCAGGTGCACAAGAATAAGCTGTCCCTTTTTCCTGCAAACAAACTGCTTCCTGCAAATAAGGCTTATGAAGTTTCATTGGGCTTACCTGCTCTTTTTGCTGTTAGGACGAAACCAGGTCTAGGGATGTTTCCACCAGCCTGTGCATCTCATGTCCAATTTCTCAAGGACGGGGTTTCGTTTTGCATCTCATGATGCCTGCAATCTGCTTTCTTGAGCATTTTCTGTGCTCGGTTTTTTTTTTTTTTTTTCTGACCGGTAAGGGGAGTGCAACCCTCGGCACAGTGTTGACTGCACCACGCTCAGCCAGTGAGAGCACCGGCCATCCCTATATAGGATCCAAACCCGCGGCCCTACCAGCGCCACACTCTCCTGAGTGAGCCACGGGGCTGACCCTGTGCTCAGTTTCTGTAGTTTGGCTCCTCTTCCATTTATTCTGTTGTTTAACATCTGTTTTAATTCTAGATCATTTAAAAATGGGTGGGTAGGTGCAGAGCCCTTTGCTTGTACGTTCAGTCACAAAGGTACAGTCATACTTGTGGGATGGCTGTAGTTCAGGGGCTGGGGGCAGAGGGGGGTAGGCAGATGAAAGAGGCTTTTGATTCACTTGTGTCCTTTCTGCCTCTGTAATCCCCCAAACCACTCACCACACACCATGCTCCTCTCCATCCCTGTGCCCCTCTCCACCTGCCCCAAGTTTTTTGAAAAGTCATTCTCTAAGAGTTTTAGTTCACTTCCGTCCCATCCTGTTTAATACTATTCTTTTCTATTCTATTCTTTCCAAGACATGTCAGCATATGTTTACAGGACACTATCCAAACTTTATAGGTGACTGAGCTTAAGTGCCACCTTCAGTGACCTCCCACTTCTTGGGGATGGTGCAAGCCTCTCATCCTCCAGACCTCCAATCCACTCCCACACCCAGCCTTCCATCAGGTTCAGCTCCACCCATGCCCTTACAGGCACAAACACCACCCACGGACTCTCTGTCTTCAGAATATAAACTAGCTCTAAAATTCTTGCTGTTGGCAAAGAAAAAGAGAGGCTTGGAAGCCAGGAATTTGATCAATGAGATGGTGATTCCCAATCTCCATCTGATCATTAATTCTTCTGCCGATAACCCCCCTCTGCCCACATGGCTGTACTCCTTCTCTGAGCACTGAATATGATGCCATCTCTGATCCATGGGCCTGCATAGAAATGGAACTGGCACTGTGAGAGTAGGTAAAGAGAATTCTTTAGGACCAGTTCTCATTTCTTTCCTGGTTGTAAATGTGGGAGATTCCAGCTTGGGTTCTGATCACCCAGCTCACATCCAGGTACCTTATAGCTGGTATTGTGTTCGGGTTTGCATGTTAATGTTAAGCTTACGCAAGTTTTTTTTAGTAAGATGCAGGTATTTCCAAAAAAGCATCAGGAGTATGAAGTGGGGCTTCCTCCGTCTTGGCTGCTCAATGGCAACATAAAGAGACTTTGGATGAATATGCAGATTTATGATCACAGACTGTATGATCCTCAGCTCTACATTGATGACTCCTGGATTTCCATCTCCAGCCCTGACCACTCTTCTGATCCTCAGATTTATTCAGCCAACTGCCTATTTGATATCTCCATGTGGTTGTCTAATGGGCATCTTACATTTTTCACTTTATCCTTCATCAAGTTACTGGATATCAATTGGCATCAGTTTTCTCATCTGAAAATGGGACCCAGAGAACCATCTACATCATAGGGCTATACGGACGAGTAAGAAAATGCTCATAACATACTTACCAAGGGCCTAAGCATCTAGTAAATGCTTCTGTCAGTCTGGTTCCAATCAGGAGACAGAACCATACAGTGACTTAAACAGGGGAAATCTAATATAAAGAATAATTAAGCTATAATGAAAGTAATAATAAGATGGAAAGATTATTACCCAAGGAAGGGCACACATTACTGACCAATTTTGCTGCCATCAGACCAGCAAGAGAAGCCCCTTCCTCCTACAGCACTCCCCCAACATCCTTACTGCAAGGAAGAACCGCTTAAAGGAAACCCATTATCACAGGGTGGTAATGAACCATGAATTCTATACTGAGAGGCAATTAATTGACAATGGGCACAATGCTCAATACTCACTCTCTGACATGGGTTTTTAATTTTAAGGGGAAAAACTATTATTCTTCAGTGTCTCTGGTAATGAATTATGGCCTTCTGCATATTGTCCCTCCTCTGGTTCACAACTCAGCATTGGATCTAAGCTCCCAGGCACCTGGAAATCTGCAAGTTGGTTATCAAAAAGAGAGAGTCCAGATCCACTCCCATTGATGGCAACAACACAAAGGGACAGCCAGAACCCCCTGACCCAACTGAGGACCCATGAGTTGAGAGGAGGCAAAAACATGAAACAATAAGGTCACGAGGCAAGCAGGGGTCCACAAAGCCAGAGCATCCAGCACATTCCAGGTGTTGGCCCACAGGCCACTTCCCCCACCTACTCCTACTCTTTTGTGGCCTTAGGTGGGCAGATGGGTCTTTGACCTAGCCCAGTGCTTCCTCTTGATTTTGCAGAACAAATGACATTCAAAATATTTTATTAGCTCTAATGACAGTCCTTCATTTAGGGTTGATATATGTAATTATCTATTCCTTTTTTACTACTGCTTATATGAAATATCACTTTTCACTCATTTATGATTTATTCAGCAAATATTTGTTTACCTCCCACCTATAAGGCATCTTGCTTGGAGTTAGTAATAATTAAGGTAGACTACGAACTTGCCCTTGATTCCTGGTGAACAACAAAGAGATTGTTCTCTTCTTAAATAGAACTATTTTCTTAAACACATGCACACAAAGAGAATAACTCATGATCTGCCCATCAGCAAACGTTCATTGTGCGCCACTCAGTGCTGCTGGTAGAAATAGAGATGAACATTATTCTGTTCTTGCTCTTAAGAACTCACATCCACCCTGAGGTCAGAAGCATAATGCGTTGTCAGAAAAAAGAGGAAAAATTCTCAGTAGTCACATGTAATTAAAAAACAAATTTTGAGACTAGATTGATAATGTCACAGAGGAATGAAATATAATCATTTTTTCCAAACATGACTACAATTCCAATTAGTCTACGTCTCAGATAATTCCACAAATACATTCTGAGTAACTGGTATGTGCTCTACACTGTACTGAGAACTGTAAAGAGAAGTCAACCCAAACTAGGCGCTCTACACAGGGAAATCAATGGGAAAAGCTCTTATGACACCCCTTAGCATTTTTTTGCCATCTTGTTCTTGAGATTAAAATTCCTGAATTATTCACAAGTGAGAGGACCTTAACAAGTTTCTTTCACATTTTAAGAATTCAAACAGTGGCTTCTGTGTGAAATAATTTCTTTTATTAAATTTCATAGTGTTACAAAGTATAGTTAAACTTCCTTTTATATGTGCTCCATTAAATTGGGTTTGCTTATGAATCTGAAGGCTGTATTTTCTCCATTTTAAACAAATGAAGTACCATGAAATGCGTTAAAATTATTCAGAAATAAGAAGGGTCTTTCCCACATTGAGGTGGGAGAAACTGTTCTGTGTCCCTCAGTATGTGTTCGCCTAGAAAGGAAGTGGCTTTCAGCCGCGATGTGGCCACAGGGCAGACCTCACCGACTGTAATAAAAATGAGAGTCAGACCTTGCAGAGAGTGGAAAAGTGAGAGCCCCAGTCTGACCCCTTCTTTCTTCTTTCTTTTTAATTCTAAAAGAAAGAGAGTTTCATGCTTTTCAATAAAGTACTGAAGCCAGTCAAACATTCCAACTTTCCAAAAAGTTGAGATTTATTTTATCAGGGTTTTAACATAAGGAATATCAATTCCTAAAAAAAGAAAATCAGCAATATATGAGAAAATCTCATTTAAACTCCTAGAAAACTGGATTGTGTCAAATTGTGATCACTATATTGTTGCAACAAAATGAATAATGCATCAACGTGCACAGATCTAAGGGCTCACAGACCAGAGGGGGATACAGGCTCGCTGTGAGAGACGAACTGCATAGGACGCGATCTCTGTGACTCAGTTCAAAGAGTAGACAATGGTGTTGAGTCGGCAGGCAATGGAGAAAAGGCACAGAGTTGCTGTTTTCCGAAATAAAGCCTCTTAGGCATTGTTTGACCGTTCATTCGTGTGTTCTATGTTAATATACAAAACCTCGATTTAAAAAACATATAGAAAAGAGCCTCTTTCCTGACCATCACCTGGTGCCTGAGCCCCACAGACACAGGTGTTGCTGTGTTCCTTGCAGGAGGCTAAGGCCCCACCAGCCTGCTCCCTTTTAGGACAGTCCCACCAGCAAGGTCTTCCAGCCCTTCCTGTGTGTGTGCCCCTGCTGGGTCTGGCTTTGGCCCCAGGGTGCATAGGAACCTCTGGGCTCTCTCAGCCACGCTTCCATCCGTGGTCCCCAATCTCAGCGCCTCGGACCCTGTGGCCGACCTCCTAGTACTCCCCGAGCGTGATTAACTGAAGGCGGGGCTGCTGCGCTCTGATGTCCCCTTAGTATGTGCGCCCGGGTCTCTTCCTGTGACCGAGTGTGATGGGGATTCTAAGGCCGACTTGTCGCTGGGAGACCTGGAACTACTTTGTTGACTGTTTCAAAGACTCGGAGGAGCTTTCCTTAGGAGAAACCACAGTCTAGGACGTTCCCACTCCCCCTCTCTCCTCCCCCCACCCTCTCCCCTACCCCCCACCCATGGGGGTGACAAGGTCTGAGGCTCTCCCAGCCTTTCATACCCCCCCCCTTATTTTCTTTTCACCCAGGCACGTCACTAATAAAACCCTTGCATAGTTTCATCTGGCCTTGGCGTCTGCTTCTCAGAGGGACAGATAACACAGCCTCCAATCCTTCTTCTCCCCGTCGCTGCTGCCCCGGTGACAGTCGCCGACCACAGAGCCACAGCTCACCTCGTTCAAATCTCCAGCTGCTCCTTCCCGAGGCCGAGCCCCACCTCAGAGCGGCATTTCCCCGCATTCCTGTTCCTCACACCCAGTGCTCTGGATGACAAAATTACACTGGGGGCGAGTGGGGCCCTGGCTGGGCGGGGCCAGCAGCAGAGGCTCGTCCTCCGTCACGGCGTCCTGACGGTGGGGTCAGACGCTCCGAGGGCGGGGCCGCGGGGGCGTGGCTTCTCCCCGCCCCTCCCGAGAGCTTCCGGGCGGGCGTGCCCTGGGCTCCTCTCTGCTTGCGCGGGTAGGAGCGGGTGTGAGGGTCCGGACGCCGCGGGCGCGGGAAGGCCTCGTGGCTCTGAGAGCTCCGGGGGCAGGGCTTGCCGGACTTCCCCCTCAAGGTGTGAGGATGCCACCTTTTTTGAGTCCTAATTGTTTTTCTCCTGCACACTTGGGACATATCCTGGCTGACACTGGACAGATGGGGGAGGAGTGGGATGAGACTGTCGCCGGATGGGTCCCTCTCGGACAGGGACAGTTCTAGGAGGATTTCGCAGGAAGAAATGGCAGGGCGGGGAGCTGGACTGAGTGACCTCGAGAAGATCTCAGTGCCCCTCCACAGCGGAGGAGGGCATTGGCTAAGCGAGTGCAGCGGAGGACGGGACATAAGGGGCCCCTTGCCAGGGCCCGAGCCCAGCGCAGCGGGACGCAGACAGGGGGCGCTGCGGCTCCCGCTCCTCCTGCAGGCCCCCTTTATCCTGACCCCTTCATACCCTCCCCTAACCGTGGCTCCGTGCAGCTGCAGCCTGCCGGGTGGGGACCCCGCGCGGGCCTGGCCTCCCCGAGTCGCCACCGCCGAGGCCCCACCCGCCGTCGGCGTCCTCCCCCGCGGCCCCGCCCCGCGCTCGCGTCCGCAGCTGCCGGCCCTCCCGCCTCCACCTTCTCTCCTCCTTTCTCTAAACCTTCTCCTGCTTCCAGGCTCCCCTGCTGGTCGTGCCCGCAGCTACCTAGGGTCACCAGGCTGCTTCGAAGTCGAGGTGACGACCATGGTGGGGATGGAAACTTGAGTTTCATGGACCACAGTGTGGGTGAGAAATGCGTCCAATCAGAGTGAAAAAGGTCAGAGTTTCATCGCAGGGTCATTTTGAAGATGAGGCTTAGGTGACGTATGTGTCTTCAATCCAGTCCCTGAGGGCACTACAAAAAACCGCACTCCTTCACGTGGGAGAGCCGTGGTGCAGGTAACACCAAGGCCAAGAGTTCGGATACCCATACCGCCGGCCGCCAAAGAAACAAACAAAACAACAACCCAAAAAAAACCCCAGGCAACAACAATAATAAAGCAAAAAGAAACCGCGGCACTCTGTAAATTCTAGCATAATTTGCACGGCACTAACACTGTAAGAGGAGCGACTGTAAGAGTGTCTTCTGCCTGGAGAGCTTTGCCTCTATTAATTGGTGTCCACCTGGGGAATCCCCGAGAACTGCTCTGCAAAGGTAAAATCAGATACCCTTTCTGCAAGGGCATTTTGTTTTCTTACTGTACCTCTGAAATCATTCGCTAACCAAACATTTATAAATCAACTTGTCTTCTGTATGTGGCTTTGCATGTGCAGACATTGGGGATGAAAAACAAGGATAAGACTGTTTATTTTCTTAGAGAACTCGCAGTTCATTAGATGAGGCAGAGGAAGAAGCAACTGACTCTAATATGAAACAGAGTGTGGCAAAGATAGGACAGAGGGATGAGCACAAAGGGGAGTCCAGAAAAGGGAGACAGCACAGACCACTGAAATCAGTGCAGCCTTCCTGGGGAGAGATGTGTGCGCTGAGCACAGGAGGAGAAATGGGATTTTAAAAGGGGAAAGGGAGAAGAGCATTCCAGAGAGAGGTATCATGTAGCCAGTGCCCCTCCTCTCTGCTCCTCTTCCTCCCGCAGCCATTCCGTTCTTACCTCTGTCCTTGCTCAGCATAGCCGCGATGACTCTCCAAATCATGACGCTCAAAATGCCCGCTTCTAAAAAGAACGTTATGGTTGTTGCCTCTGCTTCTTCCAACTTGACCTTCCTTCTCTGCCCATTTCTGTGTCTCATGTAGTTCTTTCCACTTACCCAACACTCACACTCCCAAGACAGCAGATAAAAAATTGCATTTCTGAATTCCCCATTTGCTTGTGTATGATTTGGATACTTTGTGAGTCAACAAGGTGACCATATTTCTCAAATTTTGTTACGGGATTAAGAAAAGTCTAAAACAAACTCTGCTTCTACAAAGAGAAAGGAAAGAGACAGTCATCCTCTCTTTTGACTATTGAGTTTCCAAGTGCACCCTTCAACACATATTAGAACTTATAAAAAACAATGTAACTCTATTTCCACCAGTCAAAATACAGCTTTCTTTCTTGTGTCTGAAGTTCTCAGCTTCTCCCCCAAATTAGGAGATGCACAGTTCCAACAGTCATTGTATACATCACTGACTATACTAATTACTCCTCAAAATCCATCATGGAAAAGAAAATTCCATCACGGTTCCACTGAGTATTCTGTTACTGGATGACTAAATTGTAAAATTAAACTCGGACAATTTGTATATAAAATAAATTGATAGAAAAGATCAAAATAGTGAGCATATAATGTAAACACATACATATTACAAGCAAGGAAAAATTATGCAAAGTTGCCATCCTACTTGTTTCTGTAATTTGTCATGATTGATATATGTGGCTTCCTTCTTTCATTATCCATTCCATGTTTTCCCCTGCCCTCACCCAGAACCTCAGTTAGTCCCAGCCATCGAAGTACAGAGAGCCACCCCAAGAATCTCCCGAGTTCCTAACATAGCCATCCCTGGATCAATCGGGTGGCAGCAACCCAATTACTTTTTGGAAGTCAGGATCAATTACCCCAGAGAATAAAGAATTCTGTTGGTTTAATGAAATAAGGCATCTAAAATATTCTGGTAGAAGTCTTATCTTCCAATTCAGTGGGACAGCTGTTATGTCTCCTGATATTAACCACTTGGGCACTAATGTCTCTAACCATCAGAACTCAAATTTGCTGGGACAAGATGCAAAAATTCTCTATGTTACCAGGAAAAATTGTCAAAGGAGCCACCCCCAATTCTATCCATTACTCATAGACCAATATATTCTGTGGGGGAGACAGCACCATATAATGTTCTCTGGTTCAAAACATATATTGCATCAGGTGACACAGAACCCCATCCTCAGGGTATTCTCTCCCAACTGATGCCGTAACCAAAAATAAGCCATTCCACCTTTCAATTAAGCCAGCCACTTCCAGGTGATGGGGTGTGTGGTAAGAATTAATTCCATGGGCACGAGCCCACTGCTGAACTTCTTTTGCTATGAAATAAACTCCTTGATCAGATAACAATGGGTGGATTGCTATGACAGTGGATAAGGCATTCTTTGAGTCCATGGATGGTGTTTCTGGCAGAAGCACTATAGGCAAGGAAGGCAATTCCTTTGTACTTCAGGGTCACCCCTGTAGTGCTTCAGCTGTCCACTTTTGTGTATTACCAGCTTATTGTGAAAAGCTGGCTGTAAACCAGGTTCAAGTGTTTCCCTCAGTCATCTGGTCATAAGGAACACTTCATGAGGACATAAGCATGGATTGAAGGAGAGGATACAATGCGACAGGACTTTGTGTCAAAGGAGTTTGAGCCACCTGTTCATGCAATCTGTGCGTATGTTCCAGACCTACTCAAACTTGATCTCTTATACACCACTTCTGACTGATGATACCTTGCTTCCGCACACACCCAACCTTTCAGATTGGTGTGTTCATGATGGGAAACTCAGGCTGCAGGATTACCTGATGTCCCAGGGTAGGTATTCAGTATCTACCAAAACTTGATAGCAAGACAGAAGTTGTTCTCAAAAGGAGAATAGTTATTTGAAGAAGAGAATATGGGTTTTATAAAAAATCCTATAGGTCAATATGTCATTCTCCTGTTCATGCTTGTGAGAAGCTCCATACATTGACTCTGATTGCCACACTTTGAGTATCATTGGATCTGCTGGATCAGTAGGACCAAGTGATAGAGCAGCTTGCATTACAGCCTGAATTTACTGCAAAGCCTTCTTTTTTTGTGATCCCACTTGAAACTGACAGCCTTACAAGTATCTTTATAGACTCTCTAATATCTGTTGCCTCCAAAATCGAAAAAGGCCTACCAAGACTTGTGCCTCTTTGTTTGCGGTAGGTAGTACAAGGTGCAGAGACTGGTCTTTTGCTTTGGAGGAGATATCTCTATATGCTCCAGACTACTGAAGTCCCAGAAACTTCACTCAGGTGAAGCTCCTTCACGAGCTCCTGGATTTTCTTGGGGTGGACCTCCCACAATGCGGTTCACATATGTCTTATTAAGGCATATAAAGTACTTGTTACTTCTTGCTCATCAAATCCAATTAGCATAATGTTATCAACATATGGACCAAAATTGTGTTTTGTGGAACATCAAAACAACAGTATCTCTGTAGACTATATTATGGCAGAGAACAGAATAGAACTACCCTGTGGCAATGCTGTGAAGGTATACTGTTAGTACTGCCAGGTAAAAGCAAACTGTTTTTGGTGGTTCTTGCAAATTGGTATGAAGTAAAGGACATTAGCCTTGTCAGTAGCTGCATACCAAGTTTCAGGGGCCATGTTAATTCGCTCCAGTAAAGTTTTTATATCCGCCTTTAGCTGCAGTTAGAGTCCCTATCTGTTCAAGTTAACCATAGCTCACAGCCACTCTCCAAAATTCATCTGACTTCTGCTCAGGCCACACTGGTAAGTTATCACCATCTCTGCTTCTTTCAAGTTTTTGATTGTGGCATTAATGTATACAATTCCCTGAAGGATGTTGTTTTGCTCAGGTCTACTCTTGTTAGGGAGTGGACATCACAAGGGTTTCACTTGTTAAGCATGCATAAAGAAGGGCAAAGCATGACTGATTTGGCCAGTAAAGATAAAAAACCCACTTTGGGGTTTTTATGTACATAGACAGTGAAAAGAAGAATAGTCAAAGGTGACAGCTCCCTATGGTCCTCATCCCCTCAACAACCCCCCTACACACACACACACACACACACACACACACACACATACACACACACACACACACACACACACACACACGAGACTGACATGAAAGGGGCCAGATGACTCCAACATCAGTTGGGGGATGCCCACTGCTGAGGAGCCAATTCTAGACTAAGCAGTTTTATGTTCTGCAACTTTATTCTCAGGAGGGTGGACCCAAGAGGCAACAGCAGCCTCTCTGGGGACATAAAGAAGTGAGTGGGAGGTGGCCTTGGGGCAGCTCCTCACAAGCCTCCTATCCTCTTATGTTCCAAGAGGTTCACAGTGTGTTCTGCCAAAAGTCAGATTACCTGTGATTCATGCCTTTGCTTGTGAGGCCTGTGTGAATATGTGCTGGGTTGCCAGAGTGCAAGGTGGAGCCATTCGCCTACAACTCCATGCCGCACCCCCTGACCGTTCACATACCCAGCTAAGAATTCTTGGTAGCACAGGCCATCCCGTCACATACTCTAATTGTACTGGTAAGGACTTAGACCAAATCTGTCCTGTCTGTCTTGGGCAACATTGGATGAGAGTGACTGTGCTGTGACTCCCACTAGTGTGATCAGACCAACCTGGAAGACAGACTGAAGCCAAGCCAGTGAAATGTGTTATGAACCCAGGCACAGCAGCCCACACTGACTGGCCAGCAGCAAGTCCAGGGCAATGCGACCGCCCGTTATTACTCACGCTATAGAGTTTAGAACAATCAGTAGTCAGTGAAAAACATACAAAAAAGTCGAACGGTAATAATATTAGTGTCCACAAAGTTAATCGTGTTTTGTCGTTTCAGTTGGAAGCTATTCCTTCCTGGTATCAATGGCTGTTGGGAGGTTTCTGATTAAGATTCTGTCTTGGCCTGCAGTTGAGGGTGGTGGTAGCACTCTGAATTAAATTGGCCACATGCCCTGCGGACGGTAGCTCAGAGTGAGGTTATGGTCTCTCCCTTCACTCCTGACACCTCAGGGTTTAAGATGGTCTCCAGTCAATCAGCCCTCCCCTTCCACAGCCAAGGTGACCAGTATGACCAGTCCCTGCAGCAATTGCTTCACTGTGTTTGCAATCCTTTCTGTGTCTTATCCACACCATACATTCAGACTTGGCCCTCAGTGGTTCAGCAGTTTCTGCCTTATATAATTTATACCATCCTAGAAAATCTCTTCTCACCACCTGAGGTGTGGTTCCACCAGGACCACTTTAGGAGTTGTCACCTCATAGTCATGATCATTATCATCAATGTCCGTAATTGACCAATTTTAATAAGCATAGTCAGACCTCAAAAGAAGTTCCATGTTAGAGTCACCCACTCCCTGGCTCTTTTTTTGATACTCCAAAATTCCAGTAGCTCAGTTTCCCAGAGGTAGGCAGGGGAAGTAGCAGAAGGAAGGTTTCTGATGTGGTTTGGGAATCTTACAGCAACTCTAGGTCTCCCCTGCCACCCCACCCTGACAATAACTCTATTTAAATAGAAGGCACTATTTTGGGGAATTGCCACATTTATAGCCCGAAGTACCTTTATGAAGCATATGCTCCACTGAGAGCAGAGCCTCCATCGTCATTTTCTCTCATACGGGGAGCCCATTCCATCCTTTAATGGCACCTGCTACCTGGGCAGTACAGGTCTGATCAGCTTGTGGATCCCAGTGATGTCCATCTTCAAAGGGCTTTTACTCTTGGCACCCACATGGGTCACAGATGGGGACTTGGGTCTTGTGCAATCGGCAGCCATAATGTTTGTCCCTGTAGAAGCCAAATCTTGATAATCTGGTCATCCCATCACCAGTCCCATGGCGATTTCCCATGAGTCAGTGAAAATGTAACAAGGTGAATTTTGGGGGTGTTTCTACAGCAAACATCACAGCCTATAACTCTACCCATTGAGAAGGGTTTCCTGTTTTCGAATGTTGCACAGTTTTAAGCAGATTTCTTTGGGGCTTCATAGCAGCAGCAGCTCAGTATACCCCACTGGGCTTTGATTCAGCTGGCCCATCTGTGAACCAGGACCGGGTGTCCTCAGGAACCTCAGTGTCTCCAAGAAGCCCAAGGTGCTGGCACAGAACCTGCATCTGAGGCAGCCACATCTGGAGGGTGACTAGGCACTTTTTCATGTGACATACTGCCTCCATTAGTGATGGATGCTTGTTGGGCATTATGTTAGTGTTCTTGTTTCCAACCCATCCCTGGATAGGGATGTCAGTGTGTAACCACACCTGCTGTTGCTGCTGACTGTGTACTTATCCCCCTCCGCTATTCTAATTTTGGTATTTTCTTATAAAGAATGTTCCTTATGGTTGAAAGGATTACACATACCCCATGCATCTATTTCCACAATGCATTCAGCAGTATCATCTACAGCTACTTGAGTTTGTATTGGCCCAGATGGGCCCACCCACAAAGTTATATCAGTCCATTGCCCAATCAGAGTTATTTCCAAATCCAGTTGAAGTAATTTTTCAACATGGGCCTGGGCATTTCCTGGCACCTCAGTGACTTGTGCTCCTGTGTCCAGAAGAACTGAAACGTTTGGCAAGCTTGGTTGCCATCAAGTCCCCAATACAGTGCATAAGCCCACTGCTTTTTATTGTGGACAGAGGTTCTTTAGTCTCTGTCCTAGTGCTGTTTATTCTTGAAGGGTGCGAGGTCTGGGTAGAAGGTGATGGTGAATGCACTGGATGCACACTAAACAGCACAGACCTCAGCATGGAGATCTAGGTCCTCTTGGTCATCCTGTCTATTCACAGTATGCACCAAAGCTGCTCAGGAGTCTTCTCATGCTACAGCTCAGATTTTACTTTTTTGGTCCTCTCATAGCCTGATAGGAAGAGAAAATTTTCCTCACAGCCAAATCATCAACACTTCCTCTTTGGGGATCCCCTGGCATAATAGTCAGGTCCACATGGTCCTACAGTTTGAACTTTCAATTCATTTTTTTTCTCCTCCTTAGCATGAAGGCATTTCCTTTGGTGGCATGAAAGGGTTAACTCATCAGGCCTGGGCTGCTCAAACCCTGTACATTCTTGAGAAAGGCCCATCTTCAGGACTAGCCCTTGACAGGCTCCTGAGAGATAACCTCTGAGCCCTTGGTACATTCTGCCTGTTTTTGTATGCTGAGGGCTTGGGCCATGGTGTACCAGTTTGACCAGTTTATACTGGCAATGTGATTTATGGTGAATGCCTGTTTTTGCTGGAGTTTGAGTAGCTTAGGTCAGTCACATAGGTGCTGCATGCCTGCGTGACTAACCCTCCAGTAAAAATTCTGGACAGCAGGGCTCAGGTTAGCTCAGGTAGTCAACACTTTTTAATGTATTGCACATTATGGCTAGGAGAATTAAGCACATCCCTGTGTGACTCCCCTAGGAGGGGACACCTGGAATCTTGCACCTGGTTTCTCCTATGTGACTTTTCCCTTTGCTGATTTTAATCTGTACCTTTTCACTGTAATAAACTGTAACCATGCATATAACAGCTTTTCTGAGTCCGTTGAGTCATTCTAGTGAATCATTGAGCTAAAAGTGGTCTTGGTGATGCTGACACACTTGGCCTGTGTCCCAGGCTGGGAGTTTGTGGCCCAGCAACTGAATTGCTTTGTAGAGGCTAGCTTTGGGATACAAGAGATTTAATTGTCCTCAGTAGACTATTGGTGCTGATTAACCAAATCAGTCATTCTGACCCTAGGTGACTAGCTCATGGTCTGTGCACTCATAGTTTCCGTTATAAATTCGGGCCAGGGTTACAGTGGCCCTGAGGGAAGGTACAGCTTCCCTTATCATTGCCAATGGGTGCTTATCAGACAATGGAGACTCATCTCTGGTGTAAGGAGTAACAAACTCTGGTTGTTCTTTATATGTTCTTTTACCATGCTCATGTCATCACCCAAGGTGGTCATGGCCAGTTGGCTTGGAGCATGGGTCAGTCGTTGGACGACTGAGTGATTCCCATTCCTTTCCACACAGCAAAATTTGCATGGCCCCCTCATCTGCTAGCTGGAGGGACCAAGTTTCTATATTCTCACTGGGCTATGCCCAAACCTATCTCTAATTTTTCTTTTTTCCTGCTCATTGTAGGAGCAGACCTCAGTACATCTCTGAGTAACTAGCTGCCCTTACTCAACAGGAGGTAGTTTATCCGTGGTTGCGGCCACTGGTCAGAGGGAAGTAGTTTTGCTTTCCTGGTGGTGCAGGAGGAAGAGGAGCTGCACCACCTCTGGAAGTGGAGCATCACCAAGGGCAGGATCCAAGGCTCGCTCACCTCTGGAGTTTGGAAGGTGTCCAAATGATTGTTGACTTGACTAGAACAGAATGAAAAAGAATAGTATGAGAAAGAATGGGCTAGAACTGAACTAAAAGTTTAAGGAGGAGAGGAACCTCTGCAAAGGTCTGGGAGAAGCTGGTGGGCAAGGGGTGGAGAGGAGCATAGTTTGGGATATATTGTTTGAGGAGTTTCAGAGCAGAGAGAACAGGAAGTGAATCAGATGCCCTTTCCTGCCCTTCATCCAGCCCAGTGTGGCTCTCTGTGCCTTTGTCAGTCCAGATACCATGAAAGGGCTGTGACCAACATTCTGACCCCTCTCAGTGCCACCCCTCACCGGTTTCTCACCACAACCTTTCACCTCACACCCTTCCTAAGGGAGGCTACTTTCTCTTCCCTGCCTCAGTTTCCCTACTTGTGTCTGCTGAGTTCATTCTAATTTATCTTTATGGATCTAATCCTCTGTGGTAGGAGTGTGTCCCTTGCTGGTCTTAAGGGAAACTTAAGCTAAGGGTTGAATGCATGAGGTCCCACATCAGAAAAAAAAAAAAAAAAAAGGAATGATTGGTGCATAGATCACCATCACCACAGCTGCCCTCCAAGCTGTGTAAAGAATCCCTACTCTCTGGCACATTCAAGGGTGGCATGAATGAATGCTGAGGCCAAGAGTTTCACAAACATCCAGGGAGGAAATATGGAATCCTTTGGAATGAGCCAGGTGAATCACTGGGTCATTCAAGTCCTTATGTAATTTCTTCACCACTTTTTCTTTATAACAACAGATTGATTACTCTGGGTGGTCACAAATCCACAAGTTGGGCAGCTCATGACGAATGAGATTGTAAAAGGGTCTTACGTAGCTTTGTGACCTAACATGACACGCGTTAATTAGGATGCTGAGTCCCAAAAAGAGAAAAAAATTGTCCAAGCTCCACCCCAGAAAGTTGTTCAACTCTGACAGCAGTCTCTGCTCCTGGCAAACTTTTTGCTTGTTATAGCGATACTCCTGACCTTTCCCCTCCCCAGCTCAGACTCCCCAAGTCTCATTACCTATCTAAAGCATGGAATGTTAGAGAACACTGGCTTTCTCTCTCCCTGTCTTTTTCATTTTTGGCAGCTGGCTGGTACCGGGATCAAACCCTGGACCTTGGTGTTATCAGCACCATGCTCTAACCCCAGCTGAGCTAGCCAGCGGCCTTTTTAAAATCCCCTTTTATGCCCTAAATAAACATGTTTTTTTTTGTGGAGTAAACAATACATAAACTGCTTAGTTACTATTGTAACTATTGTAGTTATTTTGGGGCACCATGAATTAGCTCATAGTAAACTCACAATAATTTTGTGAGCTACTATAGATTGTAAAAACCAACCAACTTAATTTTGTCCAAAATATTTTTTTAGTTTCTTGATGGGGTGAAACCATATTTCTAAAAGTCTTTTAGTTTATAGCTACAAGGAAGGAAAAGCTACCTGTTTGTTTATTTTACCTAAACAAACAGGTAAAATATTCCTTTGGGAAGATAAGATTCCAGTTTTACTTGAAGCTGGGAACTCATGCTTTATATTCAGTAACAAGGAGTCAAGAAATAGAGATAAAACTTTGAATATTCTGATAATTTAGGAAAGTTTGCCTAAAGTATGTGACTTTTTTACCTAATGTGCTTTAAATATTTTCCGGAAGAATTGATTGTTCAAACTGTTATCTGAAAATTTCCAAATTTCTTTTTGAAAAAAAAAAAGAAGATACTGGCTTTCTGATTTCTTACTCGGCTTCAGCTCAGGGCTTTGAGAAGGCTTGAGAGGTGACCACATCAACCTCTTCCCGTGTGACCATGAGCCCATCCTTCCTCTCTGAGCTTCAGTACTCCCACATGTGAGGGGTTTGACTCCACAGTCAAAGTGTATTCTGGGTCTGACATCTGTACGGCAGGAAGTACCCTCAAAGAAGCAGGGCTCTGATGACCTGGGAGATGATGGGACACTGTTGTGGACTGAATGTTCATCTCCTCCCAATTTCAAATTCGTCTGTTGAAACCTAACCCACAAGGTGATGGTATTAAGAGGTGATTGTGTTATGAGGGTGGGCCCCTCATGAATGGGATTAGTGCACTTATAAGGGAGAGATTATTTCTCTCTCTGCCATGTGAGGATACAAGACTAGGGCCATCTATGTACCAATAAGAGGGCTGTCACCAAGATCCCGACCATACTGGCACCTGATCATGGATTTGCAACCTCCAGAATCATGAGAAATATTTGTTGTTTAAGCCACCAGGCTGTGGCATTCTGTTACAGCAACCTAAGCTAAGATTGATACCTTACTCCTCCCTGCTCTCTCCCTTCACAAGTGTTGGCTCTAGGAGCTCGGGTCACCCATTTGTGAAAGCAGCAGGAGGATCCTGCACACTCCTCCTCAAGGAACCAACTCCAAGGGACCCATGCTGGCGTGGGAGGCATAGGGACACCTGGGCAAGGGGCACACCTTACCGTATATCCTCCCTGGGAAACCCTCAAATCTTGTACTGCCACCACCACTGGACTGTTTTCTTTGCCCCACAGTGTCCCCTTCGTGGCCGGGAAAGTAGGACTGTGTGTGTTTTTGGTGTTAATTTGCCTGTGCATACGTGTCTACTTGCTGGCATGTGCATATGCTCAGCTAATTGCCTTCAGTTCTCAGCATCTCCTATGCACCTTTTTTTGATACACAGAGAGAGAAGCTAAGGCAAAACACATTTTTGAAGAAACTGGAAAGCTGAAATGCTGAACCAGGAAATGGAAAATGTGCCCCAAATATAATGACTGAGCACAGATGTAGGGGAAAGAGGCTTGAAGATGCAAATTGCAAAAGGAGCTGGAAGATGCTCTTCTCCAAGAAAAGGGAGGCCTCCTGAGTTGTAAAGCCAGTCTCCTTCCTTGCGAAATGTGGTATGATTTGCACAGACTGGTGGGAGCTTCCTGGGCCAGGTGAGGCTTCACCACCAAGCCATATTTGCAGGAAGTCAATGTGATGGAGAAAAATGGGGAACTTATCTTTGAGAATAGGCCTACAACTGGCTAGAGGATGAGTGAAGAGAAAAAAACAAAAAAGACACTAAAAATTATAAAGTATTGCAGGGACTTGTAGTAGTGGGAACTCTCTTACTCGATCACTTTGGAATACAGTTTGATCTTAAAGTTAAATGTAGATTTATCCTATGAATCAAAAATTGTCCCAGGTACTGCAAAGTGGCATTCTCAAATTGTTAAAATCATAATTCTTGTACAAATAGATGGCAAGCCTGTGTCAAAGTTTTATTTAATCTCTGAATGAAGGAATCACATGAATTACAAAAGTAATGTAATAAGAATTTGAGAAACTGGGATTTATACCATCAGAGAGAAAATTGCTAAGTATAATACAAAACATTCTTGTGCTACAGGACAATAAAACTAACTTTGAGAGTTATTGTCTTTATCAAATACAAAAATCATTACAATTGATCAGTTTTCTACAAGTTCACCTCTAACTGTGCTGAGTTATAAAACTTTATAAAGCTTAATTATGAAGTTAATCATTAATAAGTCAACAAAGTTATATCCTTGATAGAGATAATGACCCTCGGAAGGCTTAATAAAAATGCTCTTAGAATGCTATTTAAAGATTATGTGATCTTTTTGCTTTATTTCAAAGTTTTGGGTGATCTTGCTATATGGCAATTTAATAAAGCAATTCTCACACACCTGCTCCAGGAGACATGTTCAAGCTTATTCAAAGTAGCATTGTTTGTATTAGCAAAACTCAAATGTCCATGGAGAGAATTATGGAAAAGTAAATTACAGTCATTACAATGGAATACTACATGTGATTTAAAATGAATAAAGTATAGCTACATATTCCTAGATGCAACCATTTAACAAGCATAATTTTGTGTCATTGTGATAGATTGAATTAAAGCCTCAATTTGTGACTCCCTGTTGTGTTATCGATTCACAACCTTCCCAAAGCCTCCTGGTGGGCTGAGGTGAAATCCCCACATCTTGATTTAAGGGTAAGCCATGTGACTTGCTTTGGCCGTTGGGATGTTGGCAGGCATGACACAAGTCAATGCTAAAAATATGCATGCATTGCTGGGTTTACTATCTTTTGCTCCTGACTTTTGCCATGTGGAGAGAATGGCCCTGATAGCCACTGGTCCTAGGACAATGGGAGCCATGTGGAGCAAGCCTGGACCCCAACCACAGACCTGCTGAACCCAGCTCAGTTGAACCCAATCAACCCCTAGATGCATGAATGAGGGGTAACTGCTTATTGTTGTATGCTACTGAATTTTGAGATGGTTGGTTACATAACAATATTGGGCAATAGTTAACTGGAACAGACACATGGTGTAGAAATATTTACATATATTATGTTCAAGGACATGTAAAACTACTTAGTGGATTTTTTGAGCATACAAATAATTGTTATAATAATATAAAGAAAAGCAAGTGATTGATAAACATTAGCTTCAGGATAATGATTATCCTTAGGGTGAAGGAAGAGATATGATTAGTGGGGCACACACAGAAGACCTCAAAGATAATGGTAGCATTATATTTCTTAAGCTAAGAGATGGCTACACTGGTGTTTACTTTATTAGTACTCCCTAAATATTATATATAAACTTTATGTAATATATAATTTGTAATAGATATTTTATTTTATTTGCATTGTTGAATAATTACTTCATGCAAAAACCTTAAATAAGAAAAAGACATGTAAAAGCCTGAGATACAGCCCTGGAACCTCTTCCATATAAATCTTTTAAAAACAGAGGTGTAAATATGAGTTATCAAAAAGGTATGAGAACAAAATTTAATCAAAATTACTAAAAAGGAACAAAACAAAACAAAACCAAAAAAACCTCACAATGGCTGAGAAAGAAAACTCACCAGAAAAGTGAGTCTACAAAGAAAGTTCAAAAATTGAACAAAAATTTCAATCAGATTTAAAAACTTAATGAATCAATCACATCGATAAAAAGGAGGCAAATGTAGAGATATGAGAGCTCAGGGAAGAGCTATGACGGCAAAAGCATATTAAGAGAACTGGTGAAACTCAAGGAGAAAAAAAAAACGGTCAAATTATTGAAAATACTTTTTTGGGGGGGTAGGCAGAGTGAAAAGAAGAGAAAATTCTTCATAAAGAGCTATTTGATGCCCAAAACTATGTGAATGTACAATTGTCATATTTTAAAAAGTGATAAAAAGCACCTTTTCTTATCCCTATCCCATGTTTAAGTCCCTGTGGCACTGTCCCTGCAGCAGTGTTTGGGCATCTGTACAAACTCCTTCAGTGCCTGGGAGACCCTCCATTTATCCAAGTGTCTGCCCAGTTCTTGGACAAACTACTTGCACCCTGTCTTCTCTAGGATTCGCCAAACCATGCCTATATTAGTCCCATTATAAACTTGGACCCCAATCCCTATTTTCCTGGGCACTGCTGCCCAGCTCCCAAAGTTTGAAGTCCCTGAACTCAGAGCTTGAGAGGCCTCAGTCCTGTCTGACTCCAATGCCTCTGTTCCCAGAGTCTACCCCTCACCTTAGGGCTCCATTTCCCCTTGATTCTATCCGCCATAGTTGGACATTAAGCACAGGATGAGATGAGAGGAAATATGCGGTAATAGAAGAGGCAGCAGTTGAGGCTTATTTATCATGGAATCCTCAGACCATGTGTGCTGGGTGGGGCTTTGGAGATGACAGGGTCAGACAGCCCTTCTTGGGCCCCTGTTCATCCCAATTCACTGGGACTCTTGGATGTTAGGAATCCCTGGGAGGCAGCATGTTGCTAGTCCCAGTTTGAAGGGCTTACCACACCACCAACACTGAGATATTGAAAGACCACCCTCAATGAGCTCCATTTTTTTTTTAACCTCTAAAGTGTGGGATGTTTCCTTACTGCATAGGAAACAACAGGCAGGTAGGATGGAGTGAGTGATAGGCTGGAGCTGGAAAAGGGCGAGGGATATTGCAGGAGGGCTCTCGGGGAGATCAAGGAAGATGTCCACAGATGAGGCACAAAGGAGGGAATCGGTGTGAAGGTGTCACTGAGAACCAATCAGAGCAGCAGTTGGCAACCAGCCAGGCTGGCCCCTGAAACTCTTGGTTGTCAGACCCAGAGAGAATGCAGAATGAAGTCCTAGCACAGAGACAGGCCTCCAGGCCCTGTGCTACTTCGGACATATTTCTCCCCAACACTCTGCAAATGAGTCCACCTGGGCCAACCAGGGTGCTGGGAGGCCTCGATAGCAAGAGTAGAAATGTCTGCTCAAGAGGATGAGAAGCCATGGGACGAGGAAGGTGACAGGACAGCACTTCACTGCAGAGTCCAAGAAATCAGGTATAAACTCATGTCAGGGAAGGGTGTGTCCACTGGCCACTCCTTGCACCTTGGATGACAATTACTTAGTGACTCAACAAGACACTGAGAAGAAAGGAGTTAAAACACCAGTAAGTGAAAAAAATGAGGTCCACTACCCCAAAGGAAAATGAGAGAAAAATAGTAAGTCTTCAAATAGAAGTGCCTAAGTGAGTTTAGACTTGTTTGATCCTATTGGAGCTAGGAAATACCAAAGCTTAGAAACCACATGTTTTAAAGCTATAAAACTTGGTTAGTATTGGCTATACCATCTGAGGATCTGAGACTTGGACCACATTTGCTTGAAATTTTCTGGGAGCCTATAATCATACCATTTTTTTTTTCTTCTGGCACACTCCATAAATGATATTTGGGAACTAAAAAATAGATTTAGCACAAGTTCAAAAATATTGCCACAAAAAGTCAAGAAGAAGTTAAAATATCAGATTATGGAGGGTGGGGGCGGGGGAGACAAAACCAACAAGGAACCTTTCGAATACACCAGCACGGCTCCTCCAAAGAAGCAGATTCCAGAAAAGAGAGAACGGGAGGAGCAGAGCAGAAACTCCTGGGGGAGATGAGACCTGGAAGACAGTGACTCTGTGAGACGCCCTCGACAACCAGCAACTGAGCCCGAAAAGACAACTAGAATTGACAAGAAGACAGAATAGATGAAATAGAAGTCACGGCCCAGCCCAAGAAAGATTTCAAGGCCAAAGCCTATGATACCATCTCCAGAATGATCTGCTCATGAAATCTTTCCAGAGAGAGCTCCTCAAACCCAAGTTCACTTGTCCGGGTCAAGCACTAAAATTGGCTCAGTGCCCTGACTGCCCCAATCATATTCCACCCACAATGGCTTTCTCCACTTCTAATGAGACGGGCATAGAATTGAACGTGGATTTGAAGGTGGGTCTTTATCTGATATGATCATAACTTGCTTACAGATACAGGGTAAATGGAATACTTTCACATACTCATACTTTTGTTTTCCGTAATTAAAAACAAAAACCAAAACCACACCAATAACTGCACCAAATGATTCTCACTTGGGATTGGGCTCACTGGCCATATCACATAAACTCTAATGTATAGAGTCTGGAGGGAATTCAAATGTACCCAGTAGAGTGGCTGCTGATGAAAACACTTGACCTTTACCTCATTTGACCTTCAAGACAGGGTGAAATGAGGCAGACAAGGATTGGCAAGGCTCTGAGAAGTTACTTGCTCCAAGTTTCCACTGGCACAAATTGTAATGAGGAGTAGCCTCACGGAGAGCCCAAATGCCTGCCCGGGGTCTTTGCACACAGAACTCATTAGAAACCCCAACACATCAGTGGAGCGGGTTCTCCCATCACCATTTTGCAGAGAGAAAAGGGCACTAAGGGTTAATTAAAGTCACGCAAGATCCCACAGTCAGCGTGTGGCCCAGCTGGCCTCTGAACTCAGGCAGACCCTGCATTCTCTGGAGATTCCCTGTTCTCCAGACTTCTTCCCCTGGGGCTCTCTGCCCTGCCCTCACTCCCCTCTGCCTCCCTGCTGAGGAAGAGGAGGCTTCCAGCTGAGGGAGTTGAAAAATGGAACAGCCAGACCTGCAGGGACTGTGGCCAAATTCCAGGCCTGCCCTGGCAGACGTGAGGAGGAAACCCAGAGGTGCGGCAGAGGACAGAGCTGCTGGGCAAAAGCTTCCTGGGGAAGCCCAAGGTGCATTGAGTCTCCCAGGTGCCAGCCGAGTCCTGTCCTCCTCCAGGTGCCGGCGGCATCTGGGCACTTGTCCTCCCTGAGTGCAGAAGACTGAACTTGAAAGGCCAGGTGAGGGGCGCAGGTCCCCAATCTGGGAGGAGGGAGTCAGCCCAGGCTGGACTGTGCACAGCGCCTCCTCCTTCGGACTCCCTTGGCATCCAAACAGCATTTCCATACCTGGGAATTCACAAAAGGACACAGTGAAAGGCCTGAGGGTTTCTAGGGTCCACACTAACTGCCTTTTGGTTCTCTTGATCTTTCTCCACGTTCCTCATTTTCTGTTCAAAGTGAGAGGCTGAAGATGGACCAGGCAGGAAGCAGGAAGTGCAGCTCTCACCGCTGGCCATGTATTCCAGTACCCACTCCCCTCCAGTGTCCGGTGACACTGGCTGCGGCGGGAGTCACATGAGGTGCAGCCTCAGGTGCCCCTCTCTTCCAGTCCCTCTGAGAGTCTGACCACATGGTGCCTGTAGCACAGCCAGGCACCAGGGGGAACAGAGTCAGCCCTGACAACAAGCTCAGCTCTGAGGTCTTCCTACTGACTGGTAGGTTTGTGGTTACGTAACTTTTCTTGGAATTATGTTCTTCAAACATATGAGGACTACGAGAAATAGTATGACAGCCAACCCGTAACAGGAGTATCATTTTGTTTCCGTGACTCTGGTCCCCAAGGGGCAGGTAAGCAAGTGTCTGCATTCCCTGTATCTACACCGCATGGCCGAGCCCAGGTGGGCTGGGTGGGAAGCTGCTTATCCCTATGGCAGCCAGGAATGGCCCAACTCAGGTATTTTATATGGAAAAATGGTCCCTAGAAAGGAAGTGACTCACCCTTCTGGACCATGAGGGGCTCAGGTGTGTGCTTCATGCCTTACCTGTCCACTAAAGACCCTTAGAGGAGCAGTCGTTGCAGAAGGAGCCTGGTGGGAGGTGCTGGGGAACCTGAAGACCTTCTGAGCACGTGTGGAACCTCTGCCTGCCTGGTGTCCGTGTCCTTCAGTCCCAGTCCCTTCCTCTGAGCCTCTCAGCCCAGGTACAGCGGGATGGCAGGAGGGGGGGGTTCCATGTGGTGACAATCCTCCTTCAGCAGCTGTAGGTTGGACCTCTGTCCTTGTCCGAGCTGAGTTGAGAGGTGCTGGGGACATGTCAACTGCTCCACTGACCCCGCTCAGGGGCAGCAGCTCCAGAGGGAGCAGGTGGTGGGCTGAGAGCGCTGGCAACGCAAAGGCAGCCATGCTGGTTGCTGGAGAAAAAGACAGATGGGACGTTACTTTCCCATGAAGCACAAATAGGAGCAGGTGACAGCCGTGAGATGTTTGGCACATGTGACCCTGCTCTTGGCACTTGGCGGCGTTTCTGACTTGATTCTGTGCAGCGCTGGGATGGAGGTGGTGCACGAGCCCCATTTTCACATGGGGTCCCCTCTCCTCCCTCCCTTTGATCTCTCCTGCCCCGGGGGCTTTGTCTTTCTCTGAGACTATTCTGGGCTGGTTCCCACACTCCCCAATCCACGGCCGCCCACACACCATTGCCGGCTCCCAAGGGCTCACTATGCCTGGGCAGAGGGTGCCCTGACTAGGGGCTCACTTCACTGTGGGTCCCCCAGACACTCCTCCTGGAAATGCTCCATGTGGGACCCCTGCCACAGGCTGCTTCCTGCTGCAGGGAGGAGAGCAGGGCTGTGTCTGCATGTGGCTGTGTCTCCGTGTACTGTCTGTGCGTCTGTCTGCTTGCATCCCATGTGTTGCATGCACATGCTCAGCAGAGCCTCCCTTAACGGACTGCCCAGGTGATTCTTCTGAGCAGCTCACCTCCTGGAGGAAATAATGAAGGTGCTGGTCACCTCTTTCTGCTCTGTGGCCCTAATTTCCTGTGATTACTTTGTCCTGAGGCCAGGAATGGTCCTGAGCAAAATGGGCATATTTGAGACTGACTTTGATTCCACTTTCCCACTTTTACCTCCATCCCATCCCAAATCTGCCAGACGCCTCCGGCCACCTCTTAGTGCTCGCCGTTTGCTTTGTCTGTCCGATGCTGTTCTGAGGGCATATTGGGGTGAACACGGTAAAACCAGCTCCCTCTCGGGAACTGACATTTGTGGAGGACTTCCTCTCTGTGTGTCCATGCAGCGTCATTGCAAAACCTCACCTCTGGACGGACCGACTATGCTCTCTTGGGTGTCTACACCAGGGCTGCTGGGCCACAGCAGAGGATCCCAAGCAGAGCTGACTACGCTGCTGCCAGCTTTGATGACCAAGCCATGTCCTGTTCAATGATGGGGGCTATCAGCCCTGCATTACCACCCAGGTGGACACTGGCACTATTGCCTGTGGGTGCCCTTCTTCCATAAAAATATTAAATATTTCATTTTATGGGTTTTTGGTTAAAGATAAATATATTAATTCTATATCTGGGAATATTTTCTTTCACTTGAAATTTCATTCTTTTCATCCTGATTTTATTTTATTTACTTTTTAAAAAAGATGACCGGTAAGGGGATCTTAACCCTTGACTTGGCGTTGTCAGCACCACGCTCTCCAAGTGAGTGAACTGGCCATCACTGTATCGGGATCCGAACCCACGGCCTTGGTGTTATCAGCACCACACTCTCCCAAGTGAGCCACGGGCCGGCCCTTCACCTCGATTTTAAAAGAACGGGCAACACTTTCATGGGCCCCATGGCCCATGCCCCGTGGCCCTGGGCCATGTCCCCACCATGCCCCATGGCTAAGGCATCCTGGCAGACAAGCCTGTTTGTGGCTGGGATCCCTAAAAGCTCCCATTCTGCCAGAGACTTTTTCAAAAGGAATAGCCCTGCATAGAGGGCAGAGCCCAACATCTCCATGTCCAGGGATGGCTCCCAGGTCACCACTGACTGGAATGTGTCTGCCCTGCTGACAGGATGCTCTGTGCTTTCGTAATTCTTCATGTCACTGATAACGTGTATGGGGTGTTCCCGGGTGCCAGGCAGTGCTCTAGCCTATTCCACTGATTAAATCCTCGACTTATTCCCTTTCAGTAGACGCCATCATCACCCCCATTTTACAGAAGAGGAAATGGAAGCACAAAGAAGTGACCCGAGTGCCCAAGGCTACCAAGCCCATAAACGAGGGAGCTGGTGTTGAACCCAGCGGTCTGGCCCCAGAGGTGACTTTCCAGCACCACATACCCGTCCCCTCTGTATGGCTCCTTGGAGTCATGTGAACGGCAGGGTGAGCTCCTTCAGGTCATGTCTTTACTATGGATCAATTGGGTGGCTGGAGTGAGGGTCCGACCGAGGCATTGAGAATGCAGACCTTGGCCAGCACACCAAACTTTGGCATCGAGGCCCAAGTCACCTTCATTTTCATCCCATCCGTGAATCTTCACCCCCCACCCCCAGAACAAATTCTTAACCTGCAATTATCAAATTCTGCTTCCCATAATCACTGGGGTTCCTGGAGCTGGAGGGAGGCATTTCCCACCAAAAAACCCAATTGTGTCAGTTTTACTTCCAACTGAAGGAAGCAATAAAAGTGGTGGCATTTTCTACATTACTTGTCCTTCTCTGGTCACTAATGAATCAAACACAGCAGGGCGTCTCGCTGGCAGCCCAGACGAGCAACAAGAAGGAAGCGCAGGCATCACCTGTCTGACATCACTTGTCTCACCTGACACCTGGAGGCGTCAGAGGAGACTCAGTGTCCTCCTGGATGCCACACACCAGCCTGGGGCCTCTGATGGATGCGGAGGGGAGTATCCACTGCCTGGGGACATCCCCTCCAGGATTGTGGCAGTGGCTGCTCAGACAGGAGCTGTCCTGGCATCCAGGTCATCCCAGAGGGGAGAGGCTGTCACTGGCATATAACAGAAGGAAACGGAGGCACAAAGAGGGGATGTCGCCTGCACTGGGCCTTACTGTCCTAGTCAGAACTGAGATGTGCCCCTGCAGCCCACTCTCCCCAGGGTCCATTCTGGGGACAGCAGGGTGAAGGCATTTGGTCTTGAGCTCAGGACCAGGGGTCCCTCCCATGCCACCTTCACCTGTGCAACCAGAAGGAATTTGGGAAAACCAAAGTTAAGGTTCAGACTGTGATCTCCAACATCAGCCACAGGTGGGTGACATCCTCATTCCCCAGGGGACAGGCAGCCCCTCCCACCTGACAGCTCAGATCCCAGGATCTGCCCTCATCCCTGTGCCAGAGCTCCTCCTGCTACCTCTTCCCCATATCTAGCCTGTCCCCAGTCTACTCTGAGGGAGACCTGCCCCCAGGTGACTGAGAGGGGCCCAGCCCTGGGACATGGCCTGACCTGTGAGGGGTGCTCATACTGCCCCAGCCCTACCTCTTACCAGGCAGATGGTGACTCTCCCCATCCACAGAAGCTCCACTATCGGCCCCCGAGCTGGCACATTTCTGTCCTTCTGCAGGATGCATGACAGGCTCACATTTTGTCCCTGGATGGCCTAAGCCTCCTGATCACCGGTCTCCTCCCTGACCTGGAATATTCCATCAACTGCCTGCCTCCCCCCGCCCCAACTCACTGACTAGGACAGATCAGTCTAGAGTCCTGACTGACCCTGGATGACCAAATTGTCCCAATCACTGAGACACTGGACCGTCTGGCTCTGTCAGTTTAACTGATTTTGTCTCCAAGGAACCAGATGATTCTGATTGGCTGAGCAGCGTGGCCCACCTGACCCACTGATGGACAACCAGCTGGTCACCAGCGGCCTGTCAAATGCACCGACATGTGGATGAAGAAGTGGGGGGAGGGGGGTTGAGTGGTGGGGGCCTGGTGGCTTCATCCACAGGCTCTTTGGGCCACTTTTTTTTCTTCTGTCTTTTTTAAAAAAAAAACATGTTTATTGAGATGTAATGAACATACCATATAATTCACTCATTTAAAGTGTATGCTGATTCTTAATATATCCACAAAATTATGCAATCATTATCATAATCTAATATTAGAATATTTTCATCACCCCAAAGAAAAACCCTGCACCCATTAGCAATAGCTCTCCATTCCCCACCACCCCCCAGTCATCATAATTACTATTCTACTTTGTCTCTATAGACTTGCCAATTTTGACATTATATATAAATGGAATCATACAAAATATATAGTCTTTCGTGACTAGGTTGTTTTTTTTGTTTCCTGACCGGTAAGGGGATCGCAACCCTTGGCACGGTGTCGTCTTCACCACACTTAGCCAGTGAGCGCACTGGCCATCCCTATGTAGGATCCGAACCCGTGGCCTCGGTGCTACCAGCTCTGCACTCTCCTGAGTGAGCCACGAGGCCGTCCCTGTGACTAGGTTTTGTCACTTAGTATTGTTCAAAGTCTGCCCTTGTTGAATCATGTATCAGAACTTTATTCCTTTATTGCTGAAAAAATATTCTAATGTATGCATATACCACTATTTATCTATTCATCAGTTGATGGACATTTGGACTGTTTCCACTTTTTATTCTAATTAACGCTGCTTTAAACATTTGTGCAATGTTTTTGTGTGAACATATGTTTTCATTTCTCTTGAGTATATGTCTAGGAGTGTAATTTCGGGGTCAAAGTGTAATTCTATGTTTAACCTTTGAGGAACTGCCAGACTGTTTTCTAAAGTGCCTGCACCATTTTACATTCCTACCAGCAATGTATGAAGTTTCCATTTCCCCCCAGCCTCATCAACACTTGCTATTATCTGTATTTTTATTATAGCCACCCTAGTGGGTATTAAGTGGTATCTCATTGTGCTTTTGATTCTCCTTTCCCTAATACTAATTGTGCTCAGCATCTTAATATGTGCTTATTGACCATTCGCATATCATCTTTGGAGAAATGTTCATGCAAATTTTTTGCTCGTTTTTCATTTGGGTTATTTGTCTTTTTGCTGAGTTGTAAGAGTTCCTTGTGTATTCTAGACACAAGCTTTATATCAGATATATAATTTGTAAATATTTTCTCCCATCCTCTGGGTTGTCTTTGTACTTTCTTGGTGGTGTCCTTTAAAGCCAAAAATATTTAATTTTGATGAATTCCAATTTATTTTTGCTTTTGCCACTTGTACTTTGGTGTCGTCTTTAAGAAATCATTGTCTAATCCAAAGTCACAAAGATTTAATCCTGTGTTTTCTTCAAAGAGTTTTATAATTTAATTCTTACATTTAAGTCTTTGATCCATTTTGAATTAATTTTTGTAGGGTGTGAGGTAGGGTGTCTAACTTTACTATTTTGTCTGTGACTGTCCAGTGTCCCAACACCATTTGTTGAAAAGGCTATCATTTCCCCATTGATTTGTTTTGGGCACTGTTCTTGAAGAGAAATTCACCATAAATATGGGAATTTATTTCTCAATTCTCAAGTCTATTCCATCAATCTATATGCCTGCCTGATACCAGTACCACACAGTTTTGATTACCATAACTTTTTAATAAGTTTTGAAATTGGGAAGTGTGAGTCCTCCAACTTTGTTCTTTCCCAAGATTGTTTTGGCTGTTCTGGGTTCCTTGAATTGCTATGTGAATTTTAGGACCAGCTTGCCAATTTCGATAAAAAAGTCAGCTGGAGGGCCGAGCCCGTGGCGCACTTGGTAGAGTGCTGCGCTGGGAGCGCGGCGACGCTCCCGCCGCGGGTTCGGATCCTATATAGGACTGACTGGTGCACTCACTGGCTGAGTGCCGGTCACAAAAAAAAAAAAAAAAAAAAAAAAAAAAAAAAAAAAGTCAGCTGGAGTTTTGATAGGTATTGTGTTGAATCTGTAGATTAATCTAGTCAGGATTCTCCAGAAAAACAGAACCAATATAATGTGTATATATATAGAGAGATTTATTATAAGAAATTGGCTTATGCAATTATGGGGCTGGCAAGTCTAAAACCTGCAGTGTGAGCTGGCAGGCTTGAGACACAGGAAAGCTGATCTTCAGACCAGACTGAAGTCTGGCAGTGAAGACCCAGGAGAGCTGATGTTCCAGTTTCAGTCTGAGAGCCAGCAGACTGGAGAGCTAGGAGAACTGATGGTACAGATAAAGTCCAAAGGCAGTCTGCCAGAGAACTCCCTTTTGCTTGGGGAAAATCGTCTCTTGTTCTACTTAAGCCTTCAACTGACTCGATAAGGACCACCTGCATTATGGAGGGAAATCTGGTTTACTCAAAGTTCACTGATTTAAATGTTAATCTTATACAAAAACATCCTCCAAACTGAAATATAAGATTAGCCATCACAGAAGTATTGGTATCTTTACACTATTAAGTCTTCTAATTCATGAACATGGGATGTCTTTCATTTATTTAGAGTTTCTTTTATTTATTTCAGCAATGTTTTGTAACATTCAGAATATATGTTTTGCACTTCTTATTAAACATTCATTTTTGTATATTTTATTCTCTGTGGTGTTATTAAAATAGAATCTCTTTTCTAATTTAACTTTTGTTTTATTCATGGCTCCTATATAGAAAAAAAATTAATTTTTATATATTTAGCTTGTGTCCTACAATCTTGCTGAATTCATTTGTTAGTTCTTATAGCTTTCTAGTGAATTTCTTAGAATATCCTAGATATAAGATCATGTAATCTGTGAATAGAAGTAGTCTCATTTCTTCCTTTCCAATCTGAATGCCTTTTGTTTCTTTTTCTTGCCTAATTCCCTGGCTAGAATTTCCAGTACATTGTTGAACAGAAGTGGTGAGAGCCATCATCCTTTTCTTCTTCCTGTTCTTTAGGGGAAGGCATTCAGTCCTTCATCATTAAATATGATGTTAGCTGTGCACTTTTCATAGATGCCCTTTATCCACTTGAGAAAAGTCCCTTCTAGTCCTAATGTGTTAACTATTTTTATTATGAAGTGTTGAATTTCATCAGGTGCTTTTTCTGTGTCTATTGAGACAACCATGTGCTTTTGAACTTTATGCTATTGATATGACATATTACATTAATTTTCACATATTAAGTGCACCTTGCATTCCTGGGAAAAGTCCCACATGGTCTTGGTGTATGACTCTTTTCATATGCGGCTAGAGTCAGAGTGCTATCATTCTGTTGAGGATTTTTACATCTGTATTCGTAAGTGATGTTGGCCTGTTGCGTCCTTATTATGTCTTTGTCTTTTGGTGTCAGACTCAGCCACCTCCTGGCATTCAGGGTCTCATCCAGCTCTCCTCTTCAAGTCTCTGCAGCCTTTAGAGTCAGAGCTGTCTCTGAAGCTTCTTGATGCAGATGAGTTCTATAGAGGCCACCAAATCCCTGAAAATTGATTTAACATTGTATGCATAGATAATAGCATACATTTTTTGAGTTGAGGATGGATAGCAATTATCTAGCTCTCAAAGATGACCATCTTAGTCCTCAAAGATGTTAGGACCCACTTCTCCAAGGAGACCCTCCAGAAGCTATGGAAGTTGGCATAGTAAACCTTGCCAAATCCTATTTCACTCCTGCTCCCAGCATCCCAGGGTGGTATGGGGCCCCTAAGGGGGAGATCAAGGCCTGGGCTGGGGGTGAGGCTGTCAGGGCAGAGGGATGAGGCCCTGGGAAGTCCTCTGAGTTCCATAGAGGACCCTGTCCCTTCACTCAGCAATCCCTCCAGAGTAGTCCCTGTGCTGAGGGGCACTGGTGTGAGGTGGGAAGTCTCCCTTTGCTACGGGTCTGGGACACCCAGGAAAGTGGAAAATTCCCGCCTCAGCCCAGGTGCCAGATTGCTCACTCTGACCTGAGATTTCCGGCACCTGTCATCTGGGGCAGGAAGGGGCAGTGCACCAGGATGTGCATGGAAAGTGGAGTCTCAGGATGTTCACATGCAGGACGTGGTTTAGACCGCAGGCATTCATGTTCCTGATGACTTTGCGTTGATCAGGGGAAACATGAGGTGTCTGTGCACAGAGGTGGAGCTGCAGGCTGCCCCCGTTCTCCTCTGAAAGCTCCATAGGGCTCCACGTGGCATGCTGCCAGGATCATGAATGTACCAGGATGGGCAGGTGCCAGTTGCCCTGGTAACAAGCAGGTCCTTTGAAGCCTCTCATCCCCTGAAGAAGATCACAAGACAGCCAGGTGGGATTCCTCATGTGAGAACCTGTCCCACGCTGGTCACTGGTGCCTATTGGAGGGACCATTTCCTCAGGTCCCTGGGCTGCAAGTTTAGGTCAAGCCCTGCTCTAACTATGTGGTTGTCATCCTGGACTTGATAAGCTGATAAGCTGGACTTCATTAAAATTACTCTGCTCTGTGAGGGACAATGTCAAGAGAATGAGAAGACAAGCCAAAGGCTGGAAAAAAAATTTGCAAAAGACACAACTGATATAAAACTGTTATTCAAAAGAACACTTAACAGCCAACAACACGAACAGCCCAAAATGGCCCATTAAAAAATGGGTCAACCCCTTAATGAACACCTCACCAAAGAAGATATACAAATGGAAAATAGACACATGAAAAGATGATCAACAGCATATATCATGTAGGAAATTGCAAATTAAAACATCAATAAGATGCCATTACATACCTATTAGAATCAACAAAATCCAGAACACTGACAACACCAAATGCTATTGAGGATGTGGAGCAACAGGAAACTCTTCTTCATTGCTGATGGAAATGCAAAATGGTAGTCACTTTGGAAGACAGTTTGGCAGTTTCTTACAAAACTAAACATACTCTTACAATATGATCAAGCAATCCCACTCCTTGGTATTTACCCAAAGGAACTGAAAACATGTCCATGCCAATCCCCACATATAGATGTTTATAGCAGCTTTATTCATAATTGCCAAAACTTGGAAGCAATCAAGATGTCCATCAGTAAGTGAATGGATAAACTGTGGGACATCCGGACAGTGGAATAGTATTGGGCACTCAGAGGAAATGAACTATCATTTCCTTCAATGCATATTACTAAGTGAAAGAAGCTGCTATGGGTTGATTGAACTGTGTCCCCCAAAGTTCATACATTAGAAGCTTAATCCCCACTGTAACTGTTGAGGGTGGGAGAAATCCTATTATGGTAATTGAAAGGTGGGGCCTTGGGAGGTGATTGGATTATAGGACTGTGCAGTAGTGAATGGATTAAAAATGGTGGTCGGGGGCATGGTTCTGAGGGCTTTAACGGAGAACGTGTGAGAGTCTCTCTCTCTGCTCCACCATTTTCTGCCATTTGAGACCCCTGCATTGCTGGTAAGCCACCACCAAAGAAGACCCTCACCATAAGTGTTTCCTGGATTTTGCACTTCCCAGCCTCAGAAACTATAGGGACTAAATTTTGTTTTCTTATAAATCACCCAGTTCCAGGTATTTTGTTATAGGCAAAAGAAATGGACTAGTACGGAAGCTAATCTGAAAAGGCTACGTACTGTATGATTCCAACTATACGACATTCTGGAAAAGGTAAAACTAAGGACACAGTACAAAAAACCAGTGATTTCCAGGGGTTGAGCGGGAGGGATGAATAGGTGAAGCACAGAGGATTTTTAAGGCAGCGAAACTATTCTGTAAACGGTAATGATGGATATGTGCCATTATACATTTTTCACACCCACAGAAGGTACAACACAAGAGTGAACCCTAATGTAGACTCTGGACTTTGGGTGATAATGATGTGTCAGTGTGACAATTGACCACTCTGGTTGAGAAGGTTGATAATGGGGGAGGCTGTGCCCGTGTGGGGGCAGGTGTGTATGGGAAATCTCTATACCTTCCTCTCAATTTTGCTGTGAACCTAAAATTACTCTTAAAAACAAAAAAAGTCTCGCCAGAGAGAAAGAGAGGGAAGATGGTAAGTACCAGTTCTCTGTTCAGGTCTGGAACTCAGAAGATGCAGCCTAGAGAAACCAATGCAGGAGGTGGCAGTGTGTGAACGGCAGGGGAGGCAGTAGGCAGGGACATGCTGGTTAAGTGGGAGAGCAGGAAATGAGGACAGGATCCAGGGCTGATCCCGAAGACACCCCCGTGGAAGTTCACATGCAAGAGAGTTAGCTGTGCCCCTCCAGAACCCCTGGGACCCTGTTTATCAGTTTTGGTTCATGTGTCCAGTCCCAAGGGGCTAAGGGGCTTTGCCTGCAGCTCACACCTTCTCCCTCCTCTGGATGATCACCCTCCAGTCCTCCTTGCTGCTCTGCTGAGGACTGCACTGGCACTTTGCCCTAGGATTGCAGTGCAGGACCGTCTGGGGTCCCTGTCTTGAGACAGGACCAACTCTGCCTTGCAGTTCAACTCCCTGCAGTTCAACCCCATGATCAGGCGGAGGCTAGACCTCACCTGGACCCAGGACAGGCAAAGCTCCTTGCTGTGCCCTCCACCGTCTTCCTCACTTTCCCCTGGGAGCAGCCCCCAGTGGGTTCTCCTAAATCCCACACTCAGGCTTTGTTTCTAGGGCCCTAAACAAAGGCATCTGGTGGTGGGGGGGAGCATCGAGGCCAAGGGCTAAGAGCGGTCAAGAAAAATGGAGTGGTTGACCTGAGGGAATCCTGCTGAGAAGCAAAGGGTCAGATGAGAGTGGGAGCATGTCCCCTCGTGTTGTGGTTATTTTAGGTGTCAACTTAATTAGATTAAGGAATTCCTAGAAACCCGATAAAGCATTATTTTGGGGTATGTCTAGGAGGGAGTTTCCAGAAGGGATTATGATGTGAGCCTGAGTGGACAAGGGGGAAAGATCCACCCTCAATATGGGCAGGCACCTTCCAGTCTGCTGGGGCCCCAGAGAGAACAAAATGTGAGGAAAAGGTGAATCTCTCGCTCTAAATGCTGGAGCTGTGATATACCCTTCTCTCCTGTCCATGGACATCAGAACTCAAGACTCTTTGGCCTTTGGGTTCCAGGACTTACACCAGTGGCACCCTACAGGCTCTTGGGGGTGTCTAATTTTGTACGTCCACTTTGGAAAAGAGTTTGGCTTTATCCTATGAAGTTGGACACACAACTATGGCTCTGCAATTCTGCTACTAGATAACACTTTGGCCGTGTGTCCTGGAAGACAGGTAAATCTTGTTCAAAGCAGCAAAACTAAAAACAATCCAAATGTACATTAACAGAAGAATAGAGAAACAAAATACGCTAAAGCCACTGCCATTGAACAGTTTGCAGCAGTAAAGACGTGCAAAACACAGCTCTGTGCTCCAGCATGCAAGAAAGTCACAAACAAGAGGTGGAGGTCCAGAAGAATATACAGCATAAAAAGATGTGCAAAACTATCCAATGTATTTTTTGCAAATGCAAAAAACTGTGAGCAAACTGCAAAGAAGGCAATGATTTGGAAACGTAAAATTCCTGATAGTGGTTGCCAGGGATGTGATGGGTGGTGGGTGCAGAGAAGTCTGCAGAAATAATCACAGGGGGCTCTTTCTAGAGTGACACTGTGATGGATTCTGTGATTAGACTTTCTGCCTTAACATACAATGCATCCATTCCTTTATGTTGGCTACTGCATTTCATTTTTTAAGATGAGGGGAAAAATGAAAAACTGCACAAAAACCTTGGCTTCCAATTATAATTCACAAGAAGGTTGCAGTGCTCCATCTTCCTCCAGATGAGCTTCCTGCTGAAAACCAATTTGGGAGAAACTTCATTGAGATGTTAGCAAGAAAGAATGAGCTGGAGAGAAGTACAAAAATACTACAAAAAGAGACATCAGAAAGAAAAGAAAAGGCAAGCCTTGGCTTACTAAGAACTCACCAGAAACACATTGCCTTAGAGCAAAGGTGACTCTGACTCAAATTATGTGACAAATGACAATGTGTCAATCCTGAGCTCTGACTGCTCACAGAACAGAAAGGGAGATAGCAGGATGATCCAGCCTGGAGCTGCCAAGCCGGATAGTTTAAACATGAGAGATCTTTGTGGCTCAGCTCAATGAGGAGAAGACACCTTTCTAAGGGGGCAGATAATAAGGACAGGTCAGTGGAGGAGGTGGCTGTTTCTTGAAATAAAACCTCTTGAAAGTTATTTGACTGTTCAATCCATGCACAAATGTGTAAGTACTCATATAATAAGAAATAAAAATAAATACTAGAAAAGAGCCTCTTTCCTGATCATTGCCCAGTGCCTGTCCCTGCAGGAGGCTCCAGCCTCTGCTCACATGGAACCAGGGCCCAGGAGACCCACCTCCCCAGTTGCTGCCCATGAGAGTCTTCCATAGACTAGGCCCGAATGTGACTTCCTGGAGCTAGTCCCAGTGCTAGCTGCCAAGGACACAGGAATGTCTGGGCTCCCTCAGCCACGCCTCCACCTGTGGTCCCCAATTTAAGCCACTTAGACCCCAGTATCCTGTGCTCCTAGTTGCTGCTGCCCTGATCTCAGGTTCAGAGTCCCAAGTGTCAGTACTTCACCTTTCCTTGTGTAAGTCCCCAAGGCCTGGCCACTCACCTAGGGGCTCCATCTCTCTATCCTTGCTCGTCACAGCTCTATGTCTGGGCTTCAACCTGTGGCAATGTGTCCCATTCTGAACCCCAGGATTTTTTTCTCCTGTGAACATGGGTCATGGAATTGGCTCACACTAAACAGAGGGGGGTGGGATGGGGTGAGAGGGAAGAAGGAGCAGGAAGAAGAGAAGGACTGTCACCAATGGGGTCCCTCTGAGACTGAGGGGCAGGCAAGAGCAGGTTGAGAGGCAATTCCCTGAATCAAGTGATAGGGGGAGGGGCAGTGATCTCAGAAGAGACACTCACACAGCAAGAGACACTGAGACACTCACACAGCAAGAGACACTGAGACACACAGCAAGAAGGAAGTGGGAATTGGTCAGGCAGGCTCAGAATGGAATAAAAGTCCAGTTGCCTGGCAACCAAAATAGAAATCAACAACAGAGAGATAACAGGAAAAATCTCCAAAGTACCTGGAAACAAAACAGCACATGCTAAATAACCCAGGATTAAAGAGGAAGTTCAGAGGGAAATTTTTAAAAAGAATGAAATTAATGAAAATGAAAACATGACATATCAAAATTTGTGGGACATAGTTAAAGCAGTGCTAAGAGGAAAATTTATAGCACTAAATAGATACATCAGAAAAAAGGAAAATCCCATACTGGCCACTGCAAAAAAAAAAAAAAAAAAAAAGGGAAGAAAGAAAGGAAAAGTCTCAAATTAATAACCTAAGCTCTCTCACTCAAGAAAATAGAAAAAGAAGAGCAAAATAGACCCAAAGTAAGCAGAAAGAAAATAATAACACAAATCAATGAAATTCAAAATAAAAATGGAGAAATAAATGGAAGAATTTATTCTTTGAGAAGAGCAAAATTGATAAACCTCTAGCAAGACTGACACAAGAAACTTACTAATATCTCTTAGATATGTATTTTAGAGATTATAATACACAAATAACTAATATCAGGGGTGAAACAGAGGAAATCACTGCAGACCCTGCAGACATCTAAAGGATAATAATAAAATACTACAAAATGCTACAAATGCATGCATAAATTTGATAACTTAGATGAGATGGACCAATTCTTTGAAAATGTTAAAGGAATTGAAGCAGGTTCCCAAACAATCTCTGCCTTGGGTTGAATCTCATGATCTCAGTGTCGACATCTTGTTCTTAAGGTAAGGATAGATGTAGCTAAGGAACACATCAATTAATGTATAATTTGCTGACTGAAAGCAGTTACACAATCCTTTTAAATAGCTGAAGCATGAAGATTTTTGCTTAAAATTGCACATAGACATTTTTACACTTTCTGATGTAACTTGCCTTGCTTTTTTTTTTTTGTTGTTGTTGTTGGCTGGCCAGTAAGGAGATCTCAACCCTGATGTAACTTGTAACCAGTGACTGTAACTTCTGTATCAGGCCCAGCAATGAGAATGGAATAATTCCAGTCTAAGGTGGTCCCCTTCCCACTGTAACCTTCCCTATAAAAATCTTTGTTGCTTGTAACAGACTCCTGAAACACTTCCCAACTCTGTTGACTGGTGTTTCCCAGGTCGATCCTCACATTTGAGTCCCAACAAACTGTATAAAATTAATTTTGCCTCAACAGCCTGACTTTCGGTCCATGAAAATTACAAACTACCACAATTCACCCAATGGAAATAGATAATTTGAATAGCTGCATAACTATTAGGAAATTGAATTTGCAATTAACCTCCTGAAAAAGAAATCTCCAACCCAGATGGTTTCACTGGAGAATTCTACCAAACATTCAAAAGAGAGTTAAGACAACTCTCCAGAATCTCTTAAAGGAGATAGAAGAGGAAAGAACCCTTCCCAACTCATTCTAGGAAACCAGTATTACCTTGATATCAAAACCAGGCAAAGACAATATAAAAAAAAAGAAAACTACAGAACAATATTCCCCATAAATAAATTCAAAAATTCTTAACAAAATGTTGACAAATAGAATCCAACAATATAAAAAAAGGATTACACACCATGAATAAGTGGGGCTAGTTCCAGGAATGTAAGACTAGTTCAGTATTTGAAAATCAATCAATAATTCAATGTAATCCACCGTATTAACAGCCTAAAGAAGAAAAATCACATGAGCATGTTAATCAGTGCAGAAAAATCATTTGACAAAATTCTATAAGCATTTATGACAAAAATGTCTCATCAAAATAGAAATGAATAGGGCCGGCCTGTGGCTCACTCGGGAGAGTGCGGTGCTGATTGCACCAAACCCACGGGTTCAGATCCTATATAGGGATGGCCAGTTCGCTCACTGGCTGAGCGTGGTGCTGACAACACCAAGCCAAGGGTTGAGATCCCCTTACCGGTCATCTTTAAAAAAAAATAATAGAAATGAAGGGAATTTTCTCATATTGATAAAGAATGCCTACAAAAAGCCTGCCCCTAACATTATACTCACTGATGAAAGACTGAATGCTCTCCTGCTAAGATTGGGAACAGGTCAAAGAGGTCTGCTATTCAATGCTATCCAACACAGTATTATCTGAGAGAGGTTCCTCATTCCCTGCCCAAATGACTAAAAAGCCCCTCCTGTCATAGTTCGCAGTGTTAAAGATTAGCATTTATTTGGATGGCCATTCAAAGCAGCCCATGGTAGCCAAAGGAGATTTTAAGATACTGGACTCCCCGCTAGCTTAGAATCACAAGCATTTATAGAGTAGAATCAAGAGTGGAGGTCCTGGGATTGTGTGGGAAGCTGATTGGTTTGAGGTGAAGTCAGTAAAACTATTCCTAGCTTCTAGACTGATATTTTCCATGGTGCCTTAGGGTCCAGGATGTTTATGCTTCAAAGCAGGTTTGTAGTTGCAGGTGGCCCGCAGAAATAACTCAAGATTAGCATTATAGGTGTTAACTTAAGCCATAAGGCATTCAGTTATGGAACATTCTGACCTTCAAATCATGTCTTTGCCTAAGGAAAGGAAGTTTATGTTTAATCAACTCTACTCTTATTATTAACTGAATTTGTTACTCCTAGGAATCCAGGCTGTCCTGCTTGGTTAAGCAGATTTTCTTTAGCCATCCCCTTTCCCCCAGCCAAGACCTGCTCTGACTTGGGTCTGTGGAATAGCTAGGAGAGATCAGAACCTGTCCTCTTGACTGGTGGTTCTAGGCAGCTCAACAAAGTAAGAAAAGGAAATAAAAGGCACACAGATTGAAAAGGAAGATATAAAACTGTCCCTTTTTGCAGACGGCATGATGTCCTATCTAAAAAATCCCAAGGAATCTATGAAAAAAAGAAAAATTAAAAAAAAACTCCTAGAACTAATAAGTAAGTTCAGCATACATGATCAATGTAGAGTAGCAACAAAAATGTGCACACCAAAATTTAAAATGTAATACCGTTTATAATCACTCAAGGAAAAGAAAAAAAAAAAGAAATACGTAGATACAAAAGTAACATAATATGTACAGAACTCTTGTATGGTAAAAACTAACAAAACACTGATGAAAGAAATTAAAGAAGATCTGAATAAACGGAGGGACACACCATGTTCATGGGTCAGATGATATGAGATAGTTAAGATGTCAATTCTTCCCAAATTGGTATACAGGTTTAACATGATTCCTACCAAAATCCCAGCAAGATTTAAGATTTTTTTTTTTTTTTTTTTTTTTTGTGGCTTGCTGGTACAGCGATCTGAACCCTTGCCAGCAAGATTTTTAGTGTAGGTTTAGGCGCACTTGGTAGAGTGCGGCGCTGGGAGCGCTGCGACGCTGCCGCCGCGGGTTCGGATCCTATATAGGACTGGCCGGTGCACTCACTGGCTGAGTGCCGGTCACCAAAAGGACAAAAAAAAAAAAAAAAAAAAAAGATTATCATAAAGTTTATATAGAAAGGCAAAGGAACTGTCATAGTTAAAACAATTTGAAAAATAAGAATGAAGCAGGAGAAATCAGTCTAACTGATTTTAAGACATATATTATATAGCTATAGTCAAGAAAGTGCAGTATTGGCAAAGAAATATATATACAGATCAAAGAAACAGAACAGAAAGCCCAGAGAGAGTCCCACACAACTACAGTGGATCGATTTTTGGCAATTGGCTAGTATGGGGATCTGAATCCTTGACCTTTGTGTTATGACATCATGATCTAAGCACTCTAATCAGCTGAGCTTACCAGCCAGCCCTTACAGTGAATTGATTTTTGACAAAGGTGAGAAAGCAATTCAGTGGAGAAAGGATAGGCTTTCTAACAAATGGTACTAGAGCAACTGGACATCCACAGGCAAAGAATGAACCTTGACCTAAGTCTCACACCCTCTATAATGAACTCAAAATGGATCATGAACTTTAATGTAAAATGCAAAACTATAAAAGTTTTAGGAAAAAAACACACACAAGAGAAAATCTTTGAGATCTATGGTTTGGCAAGAGTTGTTAAACTTTATACCAAAATCCTGATAGATAAAAGGAAAAAAAATGATAAATTGGACTTTATCAAAACTAAAAACTTTTCCTTTGCAAGAAATTCCTTTTAAGAGAATAAGAGACTCCCAGACTGGGAAAAAAATATTTGCAAATTATATACTCAACAAATGACTAATATCTAGATTATGTAAAGAACACTTAAAACTGTTAAAGTAAAATACATACACATACACAGAGACACACACGCACGACCAATTAGAAAATGGGCAAAAGACATGGAGACATTTCCCCAAAGAGTACATACAGATGGCAAATTAACACATGAGCCATTAGGAAAATGCAAATTAAGACCACAAGGTGATGTCACTACACACCTATCAGCATAGCTAAAATTAAAAATAGTGATAACACCACGTGCTGGCAAGGATGAGGAGCAACTGGATGTCTCCTACACCGCTGGTGGAAATGCAAATGGTACAGCTGCTCTGGAAAACAGTTTGGCTGTTTCTTTCAAAAACGAAACACACAGCTACCATATAACTTAGTCATTACAGTCTTGGGAATTTATTCCAGAGAAATGAGAACTTACATTTTCACACAAAAGCTTGTACATGCATGTCTATAGCAGCTTTAGTCATGGTAGCCTCAAACTGGACACAACCAGATGTCCTTCCATGGGTGGATGTGCAGAGCGGTTTGAGGGCAGATGCTGCACAAGTTCGGACTTGGAATGTGTATGGCTTTCCAGAGAGTGGGCACGGGGATGGGGCAGAGTTGGGGTGTGTGCTGAGAGGCTGGCAGAGAACAAGGACACACCAGCAGAACTGAATGGTACAGTCCAGAGTTGGGTAAATCTTGAACTGAATCTCTTAGGCTTCAGGTTTCCCAGATCGGCCTCAGTTCAAAGGACTTAGGAAACATGACCTCCACAGGGCATCTTCCTTTGCCTATGAAGGAACATGTGTTTTTCCTTCTTTGGAAGGAATGTACCTTGTCATCTGTCCTCCTACACTTAGGACAAGCTGTGAGTAATTTTGTGGATGAAGTGACCCACTCTACGGAACACAGTGTTTTATCTAAAGTTATGGGTATGTATATGTACATAACATGTAATATGTAATCTTGCTCAGAAAGGATAGAATTTACCAAGTCAGCTAAAGGCTCCAGAATACGTCAGAGACAATTTCCCCAAAAAGCCACAAGATGGCAGTTCATACACACAGCATTTAAAGCTTCCTCACACTGAGAGAACGTTGCAGTTAAACTGTTGAGTTATGCCCCTGCCATACTGGAAAACCCTGCACTTAAAGGTTTATAATGCATGTTTTTATGACAATGGGTTGAAAACACACAGCATTTCCTGAGATATACAGAGATTCGACGGACGACATCCCGTCGTTCAGAATTCCTCACCTTTTGGTAAAGAGTGTGCATCTTGCATCTGAAGCCAAAAGTCAATGATACTTGGTAAAAGATTTTTTTGGCACAGATAATCTGCTTGGGTTGTGGCTTGGGTGTCTTATAATTGCTGCAGTTCGTTCATTGAGCATTAAGCCCAATGTTGGGCATATAGGCCGTGCCTTACGTGCATTATCGCATAAACTTTACTGCAGCCGTCTGACATAGTGATTATTATCCTCATTTTACAGAAAGGAAAAAAAAAGGATTCGACCCTTCAGGAGCCTTGGTAATGGAGCATACTAGTAAAGAGGGCGGGGCGTTCTCAACCTGGCCTGCCTGCCTCCCAACACCCCTCAGTACACAAGGAGTCCTCAAGGTGGCGCTCATGTCTAAGCTTTTACTGCTGAAGTCTACCAGGTCCAATACACAAAGGGGTCATCTTCTCATAGAGAATATTTTGTAACTAATACGATCATTGATGTGTTCAATCTTACACCAGCTGAGAATAGCCCTTTGCTTGGAATTAGAACAGTAATTAGCAACTTATTATCAAGAAAACGTTCATAAGATTCTTTACAAGAGTGCTTGATAATTTTTCTCTTCACTTTAATTGTAGGACCAAAATTACATTGATACCCAAAATGCCATGGGCTGGCAAAGGACTCTTAGAAGCGGTGGATCGCAGGTAAGCATGTACAGCTGGCTTTGAATGGCGACTGCCCGCCACATAGTTTGGTGTTGGAAAGTTGGCTTTTCCCAATTCCTATTTCTGGCTTGGGGGTGGAGGGCAGGGAGCAAGATACTCGATACTGCATAGTACTTAAGTAATGGAATGGTGAATGGATGAAAAGATAGGCAGACAGGTAGGAGGGAGGAGGTAAAGATATTTTATGTACATAAACCTCACCTACATGCGGGAAACTCATGCAGAGGCCTGCCTCCCCACTACCTCTCCTGGCTCAGCAGTTCACACTCATCCACCTGACCCAGGCACCCACCTGATGGGGAAGGGAAACACGACGCAGTTTAGGATAAGGCAAATAGGAAATCAGAGGCCCCTGATTTTTTGTTTGTTTTGGTTATTTATTTATTTATTATTTTTCGGTGACTGGACAGTATGGGGATTCAAACCCCATCAACATATTTGGCATGTGGGTTTTCACTGTAAAATAACATCTCCAATTTTTGACGTGCACATTTTCATATGTGCGATTTACCTAAGTTATGTATGGTTATGCAAGGTTGCGCATTATCTCTCTTTTATGAGAAAACAGAGTATCATGTCACTTTCCGATGTATGTAGGGTCTTCAAAAATTTCATGGAAAGATTCATATTATTTATTAATTCCAATTTTCCATGAACTTCTTGAAGTACCCTTGTAACTAGAAAAAAATGAATTTAGCTAGGAGGAGGTCTTTTGTATACTTTTAAGGATAGTAAAATATCATCAGGAGAACAGGCGTTTGGATGGTTGGAGAGCTGTCGTAGACTTCAGGCAGGCTGTGCAGAGCACCTGAGGTCAGTTAGTAGCTGTGAATATGAAGCCAGTTGGAAGTGGGGCTTGCTCTGCTCCAGCCGTGTTGGCTGTGTGGGTGCAGACACAGACCTGGAGGTAGACACGGTCAGAGGCATGTGAGGAACCAAGTCAGGGCAAGGGCTTGAGGGCACATACCAAGAAGTGATTCCAGCAACTGGCCATCTAATTACAGCTGGCAAGGTGGGAAGGGAGGGACTGCGAGGAGGTGGGCCACAGCGAACGGGGATGGGACCACTGCATTGTGGGTCTTGTGGTGCGGAGGGTGCCAGTGGGAGTGAGCAGTGATGGGAGAGTCGGATGGATGAGACTTCTGTGATAGAAGGGTGTTGGGACGGGACATGACATGTCTGGGCTGTGACCGTGGGAATGAAGGGCCAAGGAGACAAGATCATAGGCAGAGAACTGAGAGGCCGGTACATTGGAAATATTTGCAAAGATACTGATAACACCAAGGGCTCAAGAGTGTTAGAGAAAGTGACAGTGAGATAGGAAGAGAAATCTTCAAGGGATAAATGTCCTCTATCCGGGCTTTGGTAGACGACCGTAACCACCAGGGTGTGGGAGAAACGGTCTCTCCTGGGAAGGAGGGAGAATTTCTAGGAGAGCAGCGAGAGGCAAAGAAGACGCCCGCCTTCAGGCCCGCAGAATTGCAAGAAAGTGCAGGAAAGAAGACATCCACATTTTCAGAGAGCAGCAGGGGAGAGTGAGTTTCCACTCAGAGCTGCCAAGTCCAGTACGGCAGCCACCAGCCACGTGCGACTACTGAGCACTTGAAATGTGGCTTATGTGACTAAGGAACTTAACTTTTAATTGAATTTGACTCAAATCAAGTTAAAAACAAGCAGTATAAAATACTTTTCTGTTAAACACAGCTTATTGTTAGGACTACATTTCACTTTAACCATTGAAAATCCAAACTGAGATGTACTCTATGTGTAAAATACATACCAGATTTCGAAGATTTCGGGTGGGAAAAATATATACGTAAAATATCTCATTAATATTTTTATACTTTTTGCATGTTGAAATGTATTGAGTGACATAAAAAGTTTTTGAATGTTGGATCTCTTGGATTACCTAAAATATATTGTTAAAATTGATCTCACCTGCTTCTTTTTACTTAATGTGGCTACTAGAAAATTTAGAATTACATATGTGGCTCCCATTACATTTCTACTGGGCAGTGCAGGTTCAGAAAAAGATGAAAGGAACACTTAGAAGAGAGATTGAGGACACAGGGCGTTTAGCTGACAACTGACCAAGTGGCACAGAGGAGGGTCTTCAGGAGCTGTCCGAGCTGGAAGAAGGGGTTGGAGGGGCAAGTGCACATTGACGTTGGCTCAATCTAATATTACAATGAATGTGCATACCTTGGACACATACCAGCTGATGCACAGTATAAGGATCCAGAAACCAGACTGGCATCTCCACGTTTTGTAATTAGAGATCCTATAGATGTTCATCAAGAACTTTCTACGTGCTGCTCACCCTGCTCACAACTTGCTCTTGCTCCGTTACAAACATTTTTCTACATATCTGGAGTTTTGTTTATAGTGAATAAAATGTTGGTTAAGAGTCTTTTTAGCAGAATCAATCACACCACCCGCAGCTGAGACAAGCCATTCCCTCTGCTTTAGGCCAGCAGGTGAACGTGCAGTTCTCCTACCCAGAGCCTCAGCATAGAGCTCTCGGCATAGAAATTAACCAATTTGTATAGTTTGCAAAAAGAAGAAGAAAGAAATTACCTAAGATGAATCCTGCTTCCCTTTTTTAGTTCCTTTGGTTAGCTAAAAAATCACAAATACTTGTAAACTCTTGATTATCACCATTTAACCCTAAGTTAGTTCTGCATTCCACTTTTCTCTGGAACCCCATGCCTCCTGCACAGCCTGTACTACGGATGCCTCCTGCACGGGCATAACTGGGAAGGCATTTAAAACTGGCTCCCAAGTCAAAGAGAACTACGGAAGTCAGGAGCTAGAAGATCATCATTAAATTACTGATTTTACTGATCAGGAAACTGAAGGCCTGGGAGGTGAACTAACTTGCTGCATCTCGAAGCAAGATGCAGCACCTTGGTTGGTGGCCAAATCAGAACCAGAATCCAGGCCTCTTTTTCTCCTTTCTCTTTTAACTTTTTTTAAAAAGCCAGTCAAATTTAGCAATGGGGGATCGGGGTGGGGGGTGTTGTATACCAATTTCAGAGACAGTAATGTGTCAAGGAACAAAACGACAGCAAATTTAGTTAAAGATCTCAACTGGCTTTTTTGTGGTTCTAGAATCAGGCAACACATTATTCTATTATAAAATAGAATAAATGTTCCAGTGATCCCAGCAGAGGAGGTTGGTTTTATGGACAGAAAAGACTGAAGAAAGCAGAAACAAAGAACAAAAAGCAGACCGGTCATTTCAAAGTTACTTTCCTTGTAAAGTGGGGACAGGAAGACAGAATAATAGAAAATAACTAAGTTCTCATCAGGTTACTTCAGGCTGTCTCTTTTGTGTAAGGATTAAAGTGGAGGAAACTTCATTATCATACCTACCGAAGATTAAAACTAGCCTGTTCATGAAATTGGCTGTTATCTCTTCTCCTGACTTCTTGGAAGGTCAGACCACAAACTAAGTGCCATGGAACTTAGCAGGGGTGACTCCATTTTTGTTTTTATTTTATTTATCTATTTATTTATTTTTATAAAGATGACCGGTAAGGGGATCTCAACCCTTGGCTTGGTGCTGTCAGCACCACGCTCAGCCAGTGAGCCGACCGGCCATCCCTATATAGGATCCGAACCCGTGGCCTTGGTGTTGTCAGCACCACACTCTCCCGAGTGAGCCACGGGCCGGCCCTCATTTTGGTTTTTAGTCTGGTCTTTTGGGGCTAGTGCAGGAACTTAGTCCAAAACAATGCACTCAGAAAATTTTTATTTAACCAACATTAATAAGTTCTGAGAACCCTCTCTTTTCACTTTTTATTATGGAATAATTCAAAGTATACAAAAGTAGACAGAATATGTACTCATCACTTAGCTACAACAATGATCACAATTACCAACGAGTTGCCAGTATTGTTTCATCTGTCCTCACCCATTTGTACTGGATTGTTTGAAAGCAAATTCAAGATACTATGTCATTTCTCTTGTAAATACTTTTGGTTCTTCTCTAACCAATAAGAGTATTTTAAAAAGAAAAATATATGTCGGGCCAGCCCGTGGCTCACTCGGGAGAGTGCAGTGTTGAGAATACCAAGGCCCTGGGTTCGGATCCCATATAGGGATGGCCGGTTAGCTTGCTGGCTGAGCGTGGTGCTGACAACACCAAGTCAAGGGTTAAGATACCCTTACCGGTCATCTTTTAAAAAAAAAAAAAAAGAAAAATATATGCCATTAAAGACCTAATAAAGTTAACAAAAATTCCTTTAATGTCATCTAACACCTGTCCATATTTATTTCTTTGATTATCTCAAAGGTAAATTTCTACAGGTGAGTTGTTCGGATCAAGATTAAAAAGGTTCATACACTGCACTTAGTTGTTATGTCTTGTAAGTCCCTTCTATTCTACAGCAATCTTATCCCTTTTTTAAAAAATGTATTTTTTATTAGCATATTCATTGTTATAAATCATACTTATTCATTTTGCCCCTTATCCAATCTCTCCCTTTTCCCCTCCTCTTTTTGTTTTAATGCCATTGATTTCTTGGAGAGGGTGGATCAATTGACTTCTAGAATGCTCCATGCTCTGGGCTTGGCTTCTTGCTTTGCTGATGTCATGTTTGTCCTACAGCACTCCCCTGTTCCCTGTATTTCCTGTACACTGGAAGTCACATCTGAAGGCTTGTTCAGGTTTCAGATTCAGCTTTTTAGGCAGGAAGAATTGATAGGAGGTATCGTGCATTTGCTCTTGCTGTCCATCGGGGGCACATAATCACTCCTTGCTACTTTTGATGATGCTAAGACCAAAATGCTTAGTAGGTTCAGGTGGTGTGGGCTGATCCCGTTGGGGTGAGCAGGACTGAAGTCATGTGGGGACCTTAAACTGCATGGGTTCTAAAAGATTTTAAAAGGACACAATTTTTTTTTTTTTAGCATGCTTTTCTCTGAGTCCCCTCTTTTCTGATGGTTATTTGATATTTTGAAACTTGGTTATGGGGCATGGTGACGTTGTTTACATTCAGGCAGACTTGCATGTACTATCCAGCCCCTGGGAAACCAAGGAAGACATCAGTATGCTCCCACTGCTCCAGCAGGACCCTGAGATAACAGCAAGGACTGGGTGGTCAGTATCCTGGGTGGGGATGCAGGGGTGCGAGGGGAGGGAGCTTTTATGTGTGAGGGTTGGATCAAGCTCTAATGCTGATCATTCTTGGCACCAGCTACATTTTCATCTGTGTGGATGAAATCAGGCTAAACAAGTACGTTAGTTTGCCTCAAGGGAACGGGTCTGGGTAATATAAGGGTGAGAATAATTCAAGGTTGTTTTTTCCTACAGGGGGAAGAGAAGCTTCTCTTTCTCCCAGGGTGTGATGGACCCAGCTACTGGCCTGACCCCAACAGAAACAGTGGTTGGGGTCTGAGCAGCATGTTGGCCTTGTGCTCACCTTGGGGCTCTCTATGGCTGGGCATCACTCCAGGGGTCCATGGGAGCGTCCCAAGTATCAGACCTAAACACATCAGACCAGCAGGCGATACAACGATCTCTAAATACAAAGTGCCCAACTACTATTAGGCTAGGTGCTGTATACTATCTCTAGGCCACACTGTAACTTTGCCAATTTGGGACTAATACCGCATTTTCCAGAAAAGGAGACTGAAGTTCCAGCAGATGGATTCATGTGGGTGGAGACAGGATTCAAATGCATTAGACATTGAGCTTCACGAGGAGGTGCCATGTGCTCACCACTGAGGTCCTGGTGCCTGGCACAGAGCTAACAATGACTTGGTGAAATTCTGGGTATCTAGTAGGTGTCTCTGACTTACTTAAAATCATGAGCAATTCTTGTACCTGAAATAGTACCCCACAGAGAAACTGAGGACTCAACAGCAGAAGCTGCAGATGTGAGCCCTGCCCACACTTGACCTACTCCATCGCCATCAGGCCCACAGCAGAGGGGTCACTGCTTCTGCATTTTTGGCATCACTCGCCATCGGCTTCCTTATTTCTTAATGTTTTCCGAACTTAAAAATAATTACAAGAGGTGCGAACATTTCTGAGACTCCTCTTTGAGCAAAGGCATCACCACTGGAACTCTCCCAGGTAGAGTTGTTTGGTGCAGACTCCAAACATTCTGTGACACCATGAAACGCCTTAAGAGGGGACGGTGGGCACTGGAGCTCATCCTGCTCAACTGGTTCCTCCTCGGAATTGTAAGTGGGTCCTTGCAGATTCCCCAGGAGAGAGAAGAGCTGAGCCACAGTGCACAAATTCTGTATCTACGGCAGAGCCCCTAAAACATGCTTGGCCTCTCTTCCTCCACCACCTTCTAATGCCAAGCCTGGGATGCCTTCACCATGCTCATTCCCCAAACCTTGCCCTTTCCTCGTATGACAATCTTGTCAATGAAGACAGACCCTCATTTTTGTCTAGACTAGAGACACTTGTTGGCACAAGAAACTGTGCTTCTAAAGATGGCTAATCAGTTGGTTCCTAGGAACTTGGAGACCATTACCCATTGGGTATGTTCTAGAAGGCAATGGAGAGTCACAGGCTAGCCCACTGTAGCTGGATGCTGCTGAGCTGCACTGCACATACTGTAAGCCTGAGTTTTTATCACAGGAACGAGAGGGGAGAAGAAGGCAAGAACCTCTCATCTCTTTGCTGGTGCAAGGCCACTGCCAAGCAAAATGCTGTTTATTAGTTTCTTTCCTCTTCAGCATCTCTCGCACCCTGCTTCACCTCTTTTAGCTGTTCCCCTGGGCTCTTGTCCTCCACGCCGTCTTGCATACCTGCATTCTGGAGCGCCGAAGGTCCAAATATCCTGCATTCCAAAATGATCTGCCTGCCCTCCTTGCCAATCAGAATGCCCACTGTCAGGGCCGGCCCGTGGCTCACTTGGGAGAGTGAGGTGCTGATAACACTAAGGCCACGGGTTCAGATCCTATATAGGGATGGCCGGTTGGCTCACTGGGAGAGCATGGTGCAGACAACACCAAGTCAAGGGTTAAGATCCCCTTACCAGTCATCTATTTAAAAAAAAAAAAAAAAAAGAATGCCCACTGTCTCAGCATGGAGATGTAAATGACTGATTGTATCAAAATCTTCCTAAAGCAGCGTTTCCCAGAAAAAAGTATGCAGACAAATAATTTCTTAAGTTAAACACATTTATTTCTTTATTCCTGATTCCCCAGAGTTTCTGATATGCTGTCAGTCAGAATTTCCAAAGGAGTGAGGTGGGAATGTCTCCCTAACCTTTTACCAACAGAATCTTCTTTTAGTACAACACCTTCTGTGTTTTATTTTTTGGCTCCAGAATTCTATAACACATGCTATGGAAACCCTGTTCTGAAGTATTTGCATTTTAAAAACAGGTCTATGACTCTAGTAAAGTCTAACCTTTGGAATTTCTGTGTAACAAAGTGAACCCTTCAATAAACAGGTCCTCAAGGACAAAAAGCAGGCATGTTTTTAGGGGCTCTGTTGCAGACACAGAATTTGTGCCCCGTGGCTCAGTTCTTTCTTATCTTGGGGAATCTGACTTCTTTGACCCTCATCTCCAGCACAGAACACAGGGCCAGGCCTGTACTAGATGCTCACTCAGTGTTTTTCTTTAAATAAATGAAGGAAGGAAACCGAAAGCATGAAACAATTTGAATTTTTTAACACCTTTATTGAGACATATTTCATTTACCTCACAATTCACCAATTTAAAATATACAGTTCAATGGTTTTTTGTGTGCACACAGAGTTGTGCAACCATCGCCATAGTCAACTTTGGAAACTTTTCAGGACCCCAGAAAGAATCCTGTACCCATTAACAGTCACTCCACTTTCTCACCCCATTCCCCATTGCTTGGCAACCACTAATCTACTTATAAGTGGAATTACACAATATGTGGCCTTTTTGTCTGACTTCTTTCATTCATCATGTTTTCAAGGTTCATCCACGTTTTAGCATGTATGAGACTTCATTCCTTTTTATGACTGAAGAATATTCCATTCTATGTATATACCACACTTTGTTTATCCATTCATCAGTTGATGGACATTTGGGATTTTCTCACTTTGGGCTACCGTGAATAATGCTGTATGAACATTTGTGAATAAGTTTTTTTAGGGACATATGTTTTCGTTTCTCTTAGGCATATACCTAGGAGTGTAATTGCAGAGTCATATGGTAACTCTCTGTGAAACCATCCGAGGAACGCTAAACTGTTTTAAAACTGGCTGTACCATTTTACATTCCCACCAGCAGTGCACAAGGACCTCAATTTCTTCTCATCCTAACCAACACTTGATATGATCTGTCTTTCTGAGAAACTATTTGAATTATAGTAGTAATGGTGACTGACAGTTGCTGAGTGATCATTGAAGTGGCGACGTCACCCAAAAATGACGTTTGGGATCTATTTGGGTTTGTCATTTCCACGAGTGAGGCAGGGAGTCCCCGACTGATGGCTCTTGTTATCTATTCATTTGCCTGTTGGACTGAGACTCCCAATAAACACAACAGACAGTTTACAATCCATAAAACACATTTTACATGCTTAATTGGACTTGGGGATTCAACTCACGCGTCTCAGAAGTTTGGATTTTGTAGCTTCTGAAGCCAATGGGGAAGGTCAGAAGTGGATGACTCCTTCTTAGACTGGCTGTCTGCAAAGGCCAGGGGGAGGGAACGAGGGTCAGGGCCAGGGGGTGGACCCTGCCAGCAAGTCAGCACGGGTGGGGGGAGAGATTCTGAACCACAGACCTGTACAGTGTAACACCTGGCACAGCACCTGGCACATGGTGGGCACTCAAGACATAGTGAATGAATGAATGAGAATCATGTCTAATAAAGGCATGGCCCAATTCCAGATGAAGTGGCCACGCCTGCCAGGAGAAGGGCCTGACCTGACCAGCAAAGCAGCTGCAGGCTGCTGGGCTCCAGAGGCAATGAGGGAAAAAGAGTATGGAGGGTGAGGTAGGCTCAGCCCCAGGGCTCAGTGCCCCTTCCCTAAGGAAGTCGCACCCTTTCTTGCATCAAGTCCTTTTCTGGCAAGGATGAATACTGATCCCAAGCGAGACATGGAGTTGATGGCTGTAGATAAAGGATAGAGCAGTTACAGACATGCTGGGAAGGTGGGGAAATCCAGCCAAATGGGCTTCAGCTAGAATAACATCTCCCCAAGGCTGAGAATTTAAAAAAAAAACCCAAAAACAAAAAAACCAGAGTGCCCTCAGTACCTCTGCTAAGGGTGGCTGACCCCGCTGTTCTTGGAGCGAACATGAAGAGGTGTAGGGCACCCCCTATGGTACACTGGCATCCAGGTGCATTTAGCAAAAGAGGATTTAATATGAGGACATCGCTCTAGCCCATCCGCAGTCAAGGATGGGTCACACTGCCACCGTAGGGAGGGAAGAGCTCGAACAGCACGGCTTGGTTAGAGCTCAGTTGCAGAAAAAGAATCACTCCAGTACACAGAAGTGGGTTAAGTGGGGAGTTAGGTATGCACAAAGCTTTAGAAGTGCCACACCAATAGGCTCTAGGCTGAACTTCAGGAAACGTCTCCGAAGGATCGACCCAGCCTGGGGCTTTAGCTGCAGACAGGGAGCTGGGAAATCAGGAAGCCACAGCCACAGCACGGTTCCAGGACCACCTCACCTGCCAGCAAAATGCACACCCAGCACCCTGCCTCTTGACACCCAGGAAGCTGCCGTGGACCTCCAAGCGCTTCCTCAACCATGCCCCAGCCCCGGGGCAGCGGCAGGCACTGCGAAGCTCAAAACAAGTTGTCAGAGAGTACAGCAAACATTTACTGCTCACTGACATTTTACAATTGTTAACTTTTTGCCACATTTGCTTTCTCTCTCCTTTTCACTATATGTATATATATTTTCTGATACGTTTTTAAAACTTACTGTACATTTCCCAAAATGACAATCTCCTCTCTCCTCTGCTAAATACCCATGCATTCAATAAATCTTTATTATATATAAATTATTTGCACATCAGTGCTTGGTGCTGATTTCACAAACAAATTAGCTATTTCTGTGCTGTCAAAGGGCCTATTTCCCCTTATTATTGCCTAATAGAGGGAAAACATGAAAAGGAATGGAGATAAAGTGCCACAGGTGCTGAGATAGTTGATACATGGAACAGCAGGAGTTACAAAGGAGGAAGCAAGTGGCAAATTCAGTTCAAGGGAATTGGGAATTGAGTTTATGGAGGGGAATGACGGGGACCTAATGGATCAGAACCATTAAGCAGTCAACCCACGGGCTTTGGTTAATAAAGACCCCATTCAGTGTGGCTACAAGTAAGTCAGACACTGTCCTGCCAGCCTCTGAGTCAGCCTCTTGCTTCTGCTATCTCTACCCATTCTCAGTCTCACCTACTTTGGATCCAACCAGGAAAAGAAATCTACTCTCTGGAGTCCTTGGGTGTCCAAACCTGCTCTTTGATATTTCTGTTGACTCACTCATGGTGGCATGCTTGTGTGTTTGGCAACTTCCTATTATGTACTAATATTTATGTGGCTTCCCTTCAATTGAAGAACTTCTCAGGGGCCTGGGGTTGGGGGACTTCTTCCAAGTAGAATTTGCATCTGTTTCTGGAAGCTGCCCACAGGTATGACCAGCCAGGAAGCATTGGAAAATCATTTCTCCGTCTGGGTTTTTTCTGGTGGTGTGATAGTGTAAATGCAAACCTGGAACCTGTAGGAGGACAGACCTGTGATGTGAAAATTTAGAGGAGGCTTTTCTCACCCTAATCCTGAGCAGAGGCCTGAGATAGATTGACAAGAATTTGCTGATAGTCTTTTCTTTTTCCTCAATCATCCTTTCACTCAAACTGTGGTCTTTTGGTGTTCCTTACCTTTTGTAGTGTCTTGAGTTCCATTTCTATACCTTGCCATGAGCCAAAGACATCACCTCCTGTTTTTCCACATGTTCTTTGAAACGCAGTCTCTAATTTTTGGGGATTAGTAGTCTCTTCAGGGTAGCTATGGCTTCAATTTTGATTTGGTTTTTTGTCTTTTGTGGATTTTTCTTGCTGTCTCAAGAGTTCACCTAGTGTTTTAAGTAAATATTTGTTTTGTGGTGGGAAGATGTCCCAGTATATCTAGTCTGCCATATTGTTGGAAGTGGAATTAACCTCCGAAAATTAAAAAAAAAAAATTAAACTAAGCCTTGGTCTTGGCTTCCATAACTATGAGAAAATAAATTTCTGTCGTGTAGCCACCTAGTCTGTGGTATTTTGTTATGACAGAACTAGCAAATTGATATGTACCCATCAGTCAAGTTCAGCAATTGTTAATGTCAGCCTAAGTAACAGAGAGAGGCTCTCTAAGAGAAAATGTATTTGTTCGGGAATAGGGCATTGCAGTGGGAACACACACACCATAGGAAATTGTGTGGCATATTCAGGGAGGTGAAGGGAGATAAAGGGTTTTACAGGAAAAATGAAGAGGATTACATAGTTGTTTCGAGATAATTATCCTTGGCTACAAGGATCAATAACAAGAATGACGCCATTCTGAGTTTGGACAGGCAGTTGCTGGGCAGATGTCCTCACAGAAGTATTTTGTGTGTGTAAGCTTGTGATGGCCTTTGAGCAAGGTTGTGGTTTTTGCAGAGTCCTTTGTGATAGTTCTTGTGATAATCAGGCATTTGTGGGTGAGAACCCTCCTTCATGGCCTTCCCAGGCTCTGTCAGATTTCTTTCTTTTTATTTTATTTTTTAACACAAATGTCTCCATTTTGATTCTGACAACTTTCACATTTATGTTATCATTCTTGCTTCACATCAATCCCCCCTCCTCTTGATTTTGGGCTGGATCGTTGTTTTCAAACAAACCCATGACAATAAAATTCATGACATGATGTCATTTTCCCTGTAATTACATTGTGATATATTTCCAACAGGCAAGGACTTTAAAAAGATAACCACAGGATTCATGTTTTCTTTTTTTTTTCCTTTTCTTTGTTGGGGGCGGCTGGCCAGTACGGGGATCCAAACCTGTGGCCCTGGTGTGATGAGGCTGTGCTGTATCCAACCGAGTGAACCGGCCAGCCCTTCACATAGCTTTTGACTATGTAATTCCCTTCCCAGGCATTTACTCTAGGTCTACTTGGACATGTGCTCCACTTGGCCCGTGGGGAGGAAACAGCATCCATGTTACTGCTTGTCGTGTGTCCCTGACACCTTTTAACAGGTGTCAAAAATAATAACTATTACAAGAGAAAAAAGAGCCCAGTGAGAACTGAATTCGACTTTGATTTGTACAGTGGTGACTGAGAGTTTTAAAAGGAAAAAGATGGAATAGGCAGAGGGTGGGGAGGTGGGAGAGGATTTGATCAGGGACTCAGTAGAGCCAGGGAAGTGAAAAATTATAAAGGCTCAGACAGTGTAAATTCGAGTAGACCAGCTGTGTTACGCGTCTATTCTCTCAGAGAGACCGGGTGACAGAGGCCCTACCCTCAGTGCTAGCCTGAATGAACAGTAAATTCTTTTGGCAGCCTTGGGTTTTCTTAGACAAACATTTAAAGTGGGGCTATGTTCATCCCAGGGATATGGCCTTGAACTCTTAGAAACTATGCTAGTGTTTGCTCAAGTCTTTATAGGCCAAGGTTGAGAAGAGGGCTCAGAGGAGCCTGGTTAGAGTTTGGTCAAGGAGAGGGTCTTTGTCTTAGGCCAGGCTTCTGCTGGGCCAGCAGCAAAGCTCTGGCTATCTATAGAAGCACAAACTTTCACCAAGTCTTCTGAGGATGTGCAATCTCTCTCCATCCCTGTTTACATGCAGGAAGGGAGCCAGGGGAGGAGGTTGTAGGAGACAGGGACCCTGGAATCTGCCTCTTATTTCCAGACTTGGCTGGCTTCCTTTTACTTGTCTTTCTGGCCCAGAAGGGACTCACTCATGGTCCTCCTTCCCTAGTGGCCTTATTCTCACTCTGTCTCCCTTGCAGAAGGCCACAATGGCAGAGCAGCTGACTGGGAAGATGATCTGAGAGTGAAAAGCAAAACACCCAGCTTTATCAATCCAAACACCGTCCTATTACAAACTTGTATGCACTTGAATTTTCTGTTGCATGTGTATATTGTTTCAGAATTTGTTGCAATTTGGTCTTCTATAGAAACATTCCGTATCTTAAGCCTACTTGTTTGATGCCAGCGCATTAACATATGATTACTTATTTTAGATCCAGAGTTATTTATTGTTTCTATGATTATTTTGTGTGTGTAAACCTGGTTTGCCTAAATCAATCAAACAAACAAACAAAACCCATTATTTTTCAGAGCTGGGGGAAGGGAGATTCGATACTTGGGCATCTCTGATGACAGGCCAGACCACTTCATTTCAAGACCTTGCACTGGGCTCCTGGCACTCCACATGCTTCTGTTTAAGGAGCCTGAAGGGAAAATCCAAGTACCAGCCTTGACCCAAAGTGTGTCCTGAGGGAGGGTTGGGTCAGTCTCTTCCATCTTTTGTCCCCAGGACTGCACAGGGTCTGCCGCAGCACAGTGCTAGCGTGAAGGTTAATTCTAGGCGTCAACTTGGTTAGATGAAGGAATGCAGAGAAACCTGGTAAAGCTATCTTTTCAGGTGTGTCCATGAGGGTGTTTCCAGTAGAGATTAGTATGAGAGTCTGAGTGGCCTGGGTGGGAAAGACCCACCCTCAGTGCGGGTGGGAACCAACCAATCCACTGGTGTCCAGAGAGAACAAAAGACAGAGGAAAGAGGTGACGCTCTCTCTCTCTCTCGATCCACTGGAGCTGGGATACACTCTTCTCTCCTGTCCATGGGCATCAGAGCTCGAGACTCTTCAGTTTTTGGGTTCCAGGACTTACACCAAGGACACCATCAGCTCCCCTGGTTTTGAGGCTCTTGGACTTGGACTGAGCCACGCTACCAGCATCCAGTTCATAGGTGGCCCATTGTGGGAGTTTTCTTCATAGCCACATGAGCTAATTCCCCTAATAAATCCCTCTCATATAATTATAACATATCCTATTGATTCTGACTCTCTGGAGAACCCTGACTAATAAAGCTGGGTACATGAACTCTGCTTCAACACACCGGCTCTTTTCTTCCCTACAAAAGACAATGGTGCCTGCTAAGCTGGACAGACAACCAAGCTTCAGCCAGCTCCCCATCCCCACATCCTTTATCATCAGAGCTGGGGTAAACAGCCAGGGGCCACCAGCTGGTCTCAGTGGGAGCAGGGAGGAAGGCAGGCAGCCTCTCTTGGCGGTGGGGAGTGGAGCAGCCACTCTCTTCAGCAGCGAAGGCAGCAGGGACCACCTGGGTCAGTCTGTACTCCCTCTTGTGCCCTAGAATGACTGGTGTTTTTGGTAACTGACATCAAGAGAAGCATGAAAAAGGATGCATTCCAGGGTAGAAGGAGGCAGTCCCCAATGTTTTCACTTTTCTCACTTATTCAACATTTTGGGGAAAGGGGTCCCATGAACAGTGTGGCGTTGACTCAGAGTGGCAGCAAGAAAGAGAAGCGAAGTGACTTTAGTCCACTGTTGGTTTCTTCAAACAGTACTTGCTCACACGTCCCCTTGCCCTCCAAAGCTTGCAGCAAGACTGCCCTCCTTTCCAGATGTGACAGCTGGGACCTCCGGGGGCCTCGTGGTATGAACTTTTCTTCCGGGGGTTCTTTTTCTCTTCTGGGAAGATCCTTGTGAGTTCCTGGGAATTGAAGTGGAAAGAGCCACGGGTCACCTAAATCACTCTCTAGAAATCCTCCCAATGTCAAAGCAGCAAACAAAATTATTATACCAAGATAGGCCAAAACTATAAAATGAATAGGGGTATTTTTTGTCTTTTAATTTTAAGATGCTATGTTATATACTTCATAGGACAGTATTGGGAGGTCCTGTAAAATTCATTTATATTGCCCATTTATAATTGTTTTCAGTTTTTAGGCCTCTGAACATTATATTTTAAGCTATAATTTCTTTTATCTGTATGAATAAAAATGTAAATACATTTTCCTGGCCACAGATGCAGGCCCTCATATTCTTGTCCTCTTGTCCTTTCCAGGAACAGACTGTGGCCTGGGATATCTAGAGCCCTTTATGACTGAAAGAGAGGAGGATCCCCTCTCCCAGCTCTCAGGAGAATTTAGGACTTGGGGGGTAGACTTCTCCATAGATGCTCCAAAGAGGGAATTCCTCATAGTCCAGCTTTTCCCAAGATGTGTTGCTACCTACCACTACTAAGCCATTTAAAAAGTAGCAATCAACTCAAAATGTTTTAAAATACTGATCTGAAGTGTCAGCCATTAGAAATGAAGTTGTAAGATATTACAGAATAATATGGAAAAATTTCATTATATATATATATATGTATTAACTTTCTATCTCAAAATAATTATAGTTGCACAAGAAGTTGCAAAGATAGTACAAAGAGGTCCCACATACCCTTCACCCAAACTTACCCCAGTAATTACATCTTATGTAATTGTTAGTAAAACTAGCAAAACCAGGACATTGACATTGGTACAAAGTGTGAAATGTGTGTATAGTTCTATATCTCATATCATATATTTAGATTCATGCAACCTCCACCACATTCAAGATACAGAACAATTTCAGCACTGCACAGATCTCCCTTTGTAGTCACGTCTATCCCTCCCACATCACTGCTACCACCTAACAACTACTGATCTGTTTTCTACCTTTCTAATTTTGTTATCTTGAGCAATTTATACAAAGAGAATCATATATCTATTGAGGAGCATTTTGGTTGTTTCCAGTTTGGGTCTATAACACATAAAGCTGCTTTGAACAATTTTGTACACGTTCTTGTGTAGGCATAAATTTTCATTTCTCTGAAAATGACCACAAGTGTGATTGCTAGGTTATATATTCAGAGTATGTTTAAGGGCCGGCCCATAGCTCACTCGGGAGAGTGAGGTGCAGATAGCACCAAGGCCGTGGGTTCGGATCCTTTATAGGGATGGCCGGTTCGCTCACTGGCTGAGCGTGGTGCTGACAACACCAAACCAAGCATTAAGATCCCCTTACTGGTCATTTTTAAAAGAAAAAAAAAAAAAAAAAGAAAGAAAGTATGTTTAGTTTTTAAGAAACTGCATGCTATTTTCTAGAGCAGCCATCCCATTTCACATTCCCACCAGTAATATGTGAGAAATCCACTTTCTCCACATCCTTGCCAGCATTTTCTATCATCATTATTTCTTTTTTTTAATTTTTAAATTTTATTTTGTCGATATACAATGTGGTTGATTATTGTGGCCCATTACCGAAACCTGCCTCCCTCCTCCCTCTCCTCCCTCCCACCCAACAATGTCCTTTCTGTTCGCTTGTCATATCAACTTCAAGGAACTGTAGTTGTTATGTCTTCTTCCCCCCACCGATTTTTTTTTTTTGTGTGTGTGTGTGTGAATTTATTTGTTTATTTTTAGCTCCCGCCAATAAGTGAGAACATGTGATATTTCTCTTTCTGTGACTGACTTCTTTCACTTAATATAATTCTCTCTAGATCCATCCATGTTGTTGCAAATGGCAGTATTTCATTCGTTTTTATAGCTGAGTAGTATTCCATTGTGTAGATGTACCACATTTTCCGTATCCACTCATCCGATGATGGACATTTGGGCTGGTTCCAACTCTTGGCTATTGTAAAGAGTGCTGCGATGAACATTGGGGAACAGGTATACCTTCGACTTGATGATTTCCATTCCTCTGGGTATATTCCCAGCAGTGGGATAGCTGGGTCATATGGTAGATCTATCTGCAATTGTTTGAGGAACCTCCATACCATTTTCCAAAGAGGCTGCACCATTTTGTAATCCCACCAACAATGTATGAGAGTGCCTTTTTCTCCGCAACCTCGCCAGCATTTATCGTTCAGAGTCTTTTGGATTTCAGCCATCCTAACTGGGGTGAGATGGTATCTCAGTGTGGTTTTGATTTGCATTTCCCGGATGCTGAATGATGTTGAGCATTTTTTCATATGTCTGTTGGCCATTTGTATATCTTCCTTAGAGAAATGCCTACTTAGCTCTTTTGTCTATTTTTTAATTGGGTTGCTTGTTTTTTTTCTTGTAAAGTTGTTTGAGTTCCTTGTATATTCTGGATATTAATCCTTTGTCAGATCTATATTTTGCAAATATTTACTCCCACTCTGTTGGTCGTCTTTTAACTCTGTTAATTGTTTCTTTTGCTATGCAGAAGCTCTTTCATATGATATAATCCCATTTGTTTATTTTTCCTTTGGTTGCCTGTGCTTTTGGGGTCATATTCATGAAGACTGTGTCCAGTCCTATTTCCTGAAGTGTTTCTCCTATGTTTTATTGTTTCAGGGTGTATATTTAAATCCTTAATCCATTTTGAGTTGACTTTAGTGTATGGTGAAAGGTATGGGTCTAGTTTCATTCTCCTGCATATTGATATCCAGTTTTCCCAGCACCATTTGCTAAAGAGGCAGTCTCTTCCCCAGTGTATAGGCTTGGTGCCTTTGTCAAAGGTCAGATGGCTCTAGGTGTGTGGGTTGATTTCTGGATTCTCTATTCTATTCCATTGATCACTGTGTCTGTTTTTATGCCAGTACCATACTGTTTTAGTTATTATAGCTTTGTAGTATAGTTTAAAGTCAGGTAGTGTTATGCCTCCAGCTTTATTTTTTTGCTCAGCGTTGCTTTGGCTGTGTGTGGTCTTCTGTTATTCCATATAAATGTCTGGACTTCTCCCTGTTCCATGTGCTCTGGGCCGGGCTGCTGGGATGCATGGAGGCACCGCAGAGCGTGTGGTCTCTGCAGAGCTTCCCCTTCCCCTGCTGGATGTCTCCCTGCTCCGTGCATGCTAGGCTGGGCTTGGGATGGAGCTGGGTGTTGGCAGTGAAGCTTACCTGCTGCTGGATCACACGGCGGCAGCCCCCCCACAGGGTGTGTGGACTCTATGGAGCTTCTATCTCCCCTGCTGGACGTCTCTGTGCTCCGTATGCATTGGGCCAGGCTGCTGGATTGTGTGGCAGTGGTGTGGTCCCCATGGAGTTTCCGCCTCCCCTGCCGGACGTCTCTCTGCTCTGTGCGCACTAGGCTGGGCTGGGAATGGAGCTGGGTGCCTGCTGTGAAGCCTACCTGCTGGATCACGCAGTGGTGGCCCCACAGTGTGTGTAGTTTCTGCAGAGCCTCTGCCTCCCCTGCCGGATGTCTCCCCACTCTGTGCACACTGGGCTGGGCTGGGAATGGAGCCGGGTGGTGGAGGTGAGGCCTATCTGCCAGATCGTGTGACAGAGGCCCCGCAGGGCATGTGGTCTCCATGGAGCTTCTGCCTCTCCCGCTGGACGTCTCCCCATTCCATATGCACTTGATGTTATGTTTTTATAGTTTAAATCGGTTGATTTGTGGGAGAGAGTGATGTTAGGGACCGTCTATTCCGCCATCTTGACCGGAAGTCTATCATCATTATTTCTTACTGCAGTTATACTAATAGCTGTGTAGTGATATCAACATGGTCTTACTTTGCATTTCCTTAATGGCTAATGATGTGAAATGTCTTTTCATGTGTTTATTTGCTATCTCTATATACTCTTCAGTGTGATGTCTCTTCACAACTTTTCCCGTTTTTTAACCTAGTTTAAAGTTGAGTTTTGAGAGTTCTTTGTTAGATATGTGTTTTGCAAATATTATCTCCAAGTCTGTAAATTGTCTTTTTGTCCTCCTAACAGGTCTTTCATAGAGCAACAGTTTTTAACTTTGATAAAGTTCAGCTTATCAATTTTTTATTTTATTGATTATGCTTTTGGGTGTCACGTCTATGGACTCTTCACTAAACCCTAGGTCCCAAAGATTTTCTCCTATGCTATCTTCTAAAAGATTTAGGGTTTTACATTTTAATCCATGATCCATTTTTAGTTACTTCTGCTTAATGTGTAAACTTTAAATTCACTTATTTTGGCTTTGGACGTCCAGTTCCTCCAGCATCAATTGTTGAAAAAACTATCCTCCTTCAATCCTTCACTGAATCGCTTTTGCTCCTTCGTTAAAAACCAATTGATTGTTCCTATGTGGATTTTTTATTCTGTACCGCTGAGCTATGGGTCTGTCCTTCCACCAGTACCAAAGTCTTGATTCCAATAGTTACACGAGTTTTAAAATCAGATAGTGATTCTTCCCACTTTTGTTTTAGTTTTCAAAATTGTATTTAGTTATTCTAGTTCCTTTACCTTTCCATATAAATTTTAGAATAATCTTGAGTAAATCTACAAAGTATTTTGCTGAAATTATGACAGGAATTGCATTAAAGCAAGTTATTAATGTGAAAGAACTGACCTATTTACTATGTGGAGGCTTCCAATCCATAAACCTGCGATATCTCTCCATTTATTTAGATTAAAAAATTTTAAAAATCAATAATGTGTAGTTTTCAGCATACAAGCCTTGTATATATTTTGTTAAATTTTTACCTAAGTATTTCTCTCTCTTTTTTTTAGCAATTGCAAATGGTATTCTAATTTTTTTTTTTTTTAAAAAGATGACCGGTAAGGGGATCTTAACCCTTGACTTGGTGTTGTCAGCACCACGTTCACCCAATGAGCTAACTGGCCATCCCTATATGGGATCCGAACCCGGGGCCTTGGTGTTATCAGCACTGCACTCTCCCGAGTGAGCCACTGGCCGGCCCGGTATTCTAATTTTATCTTTGGTGTTCACATGGACATTGCTAGTATATAGCAATATAGCTGATTTTTGTGTGTTGATCTTGTATCCTGTGACTGTGCTGAACTCAGTTATTAGTTCTACGAGGTTTTTTGTTTTCAGACTCCTTGATATTTTCTATGTAGAACATTTACCATTTATTTCTTCCTTCCTGATCTGTATGCCTTTTATTCCCCCTGCTTTTTTCCCTTAACCTATCGTGTTGATTAGACTTGCAGTGCTATGATGAATAGCATCGGATGGTGGACATCCTTGCCATGTTCCCATTCTTGGGGGGAAAGTATTCAGTCTTTCACCATTAAGTATGACTTTTAGCTGTAGGTTTTTTGCAGACATTTTTTTATCGACTTGAGGAAGTTCCCCTCTATTCCCTTTCTTTTAAGAGTTTTTATCATAAATGGGTGTTGAATTATGTCAAATGTTTTTTTCTGCACCAATTAATAGGCCCATGTGATTTTTCTACTTTAGTCTGTTACTATGAGCAATTACTGCACTAGTCCGTTCCATTGTTTATAACGGAATACCTGAAACTGGTTAATTTATAAAGAAATGAAATTAATTTTTTACAGTTTTGGAGGCTGGGAAGTCCAAAGTTCAGGGAGCACATCTGGTGAGGGCCTTATTCTGGCCGGGAATTCTCTACAGGGTCCCGTCGTGACCAGGGTGTCACATGGGGAGAATGAGCTGAGTAAGAGAACTAACCTGTTCACTCGCACTCCTTGTAAAGCCATCAGAATGACGCCCATGGCCACCCATTAAACCATCAGCCCATTACTCCATGAATGGATCAATCTATTTACTAGGGCACAGTCTTCCTTGAGCCAATCACCTTTTAAAGGCACCACCTTTCAAATACAGTACTTGAATTTCTCACCTTCGTAACTCTGTTACAATGGGTGTCAAATTTCGACTACATGAACTTTTGGGGGACACATTTAACCCATAGCAATTACCATGTTTGATTTTTAATATTATACTAATGTTGCATCCCTGAGACAAACTCCACTTGTTCATGGGTCTACTTTTTTGTATTTCTGAATTCTCTTTGCTGACCATTTATTTATTTATTTATTTATTTATTCATTCATTCATTCATTCATTCATTTATGCATTTATGTATTTATTTATTTATTTTTGTCTTTTTCGTGGCCAGCACTCAGCCAGTGAGTGCACTGGCCAGTCCTATATAGGATCCGAACCCGCGGCGGGAGCTTCGCTGCGCTCCCAGCGCCACACTCTCCCGAGTGCGCCACAGGCTTGGCCCTTTTAAATCAATTTTTACATATGTATTCGTGAGGAATGTTGGCCCATAGTTTTCTTTTTTCTTTTTGGCTCTGGTTTATGATATGAGGGTAATACTGGCTTCCTAGAATGAGATGGGAAGGGTTCCCTCTTTTTCTACTTTCTGGAAGAAATTTTGTAGATTTGTTTTTTTGTGGTGGCTGGCCAGTAGGAGATCCAAACCCTTGCCTTTGGTGTTATCAGCACCATGCTCTACTGAATAAGCTAACCAGCCAGTCCTGTAGAATTGGTCTTAATTCTTCTTTAAATGCTTGGTAGAATTTTCTGTTGGAACCACCTGAGTCTTGGAGACTTCTTTTTCAGGAGGTTTTTTTAAAAAAAAAATTAATTTCCTTAATATTTATAAAGCTATTCAAATTATTTGTTTTATTTTGTGTGAGTTGTGGTAGTTTGTGCTTTTCAAGGAATTGGCCCATTCATTTAAGTTGTCAAATTTATGTGTAGAGTTCTTTCACAGCATTGGCTTGTTCTCCGTTTGGTGTCTGCGGGATCTGTAGTGAAATCCCATTTCACTATGCCAGATATTAATAACTGTGTCTTTTCTTTTTTGTCAGTCTTGCTAGAGGTCTGTCAATTTTATTGATCCTTTCAAATAACCAGCTTTCACTTTTCTTTTTCTTTATTGTTTTTCTGTTTTCAAATTTACTGATTTTTATTCTTTATTATTTCCTTCTTTCTGTTTGCTTTGGGTTTAATTTGATCTTTTTCTAATTGCTTGAGATGGGGGCTTAGGTTATTGATTTGAGAATTTTCCTCTTTTCCAATGTGTGCACTTAGGTGCCATAATTTTCCTCTCACCCCCGCGTTAGCTGTATCCCACAAATTTTGATATGTTGCCATTTTCATTTCATTCAGTTCAATGTATTTTTTAAATTTTTTCCTGAAACTTCCTCTTTGATCCTTGAATTACTTACAGATGTGTTGTTTAGTTTCCAAGTGTTGAATGTTGACTGTTATCTTTCTGTTACTGATTTTTGTTTGATTGCATTGTAGTTAGGGAACACACTCAGTGTGATTTCAATTTATTTAAATTTGTTAAAGTTTGTTTTATGGCCCAGAATATAGTCTATCTTGGTGTTGTTTGGTGGGACATTTTGTAACTATTGGTTATATCCTGTTGGCTGATGATGTTGAGTTTAGAGCATTGCTGTTTTCTGTCTACAGTTGTTCCATCAATTGTTGAGGAAAGGGTATTGTAGTCTCTATCTATAATTGTTATCTGTTTCTTCTTTCAGTTTTATCCATTTTTACGTCGCATATTTTACTGCTCTGTTGTTTGGTATATACACCTTTAGGATTGCTGTGTTTTCTTGGTGGATTGATTTTATCATTATGTAAGGTGCCTCTCTATCTCTGGTAATTTCCTTTGCTTTAAGTTACTTTATCTGATATTAAAATGGTTATTCCTGCCTTTCTTTTGATTGATGTTTGCATGGTGTATATTTTTCTATTTTTTTACTTTTAACCTACATACATCACTATATTTGATGTGAGTTTCCTGTAGACTATGTATAGTTGGGTCTTTTTAAATTCACTCTATCAATCTCTTTTATTTGGTATATTTAGATTATTTACATTTAATGTAATTATTGATATGTTAAGGTGTAGGCCTGGTATTTATTTTTGTGGGGTTTTTTCTTTTTTCTTTTTTCTTTTTTTTTTCTGTTTTCTTGTTTGTTTTTTCCCTCAGCCTCCCTTTGGGTTATTTGAACATTTTTTACAATTGCATTTATTTTTTATTTTTTATTTTTTTAGCGTTCTCCTTGATAGCTTTTTTAGTGATTGTAGAGTTACAGACTATGTCAATTGTAGGGCTGAGGCAATAGCTACGCTAAAGCCAAAACGCTTCAACATTTTATTTACACTAAGCTTTCCATTTGCATTGTCTGGGCTAGGGGTTAGAGCCCACAGACCCCTCACATGCCAGGCTGGGTTACCAGACCCCTCGCGTGCCAGGCTGGCTCACCAGACCCCTCACACGCCAGGCTGGCTCACCAGACCCCTCACACGCCAGGCTGGCTCATCAGACCCTTCACACGCCTGGCTGGCTCACCAGACCCCTCACACGCAGGTCCATGCTAGGTAATTGGGAAAGATCCCGCGAGCCATTGGTGGACAACAAAAGCTCAGTTCACAGCAGTACCAGCAGCTTGCAGCAGCCTCCAGCAGCAACAGCAGTGGCCTCTTGGGGCATCCTGGGGGCACTGGCAGCAACAGCCTCCAGCAGGAGTAGCAGCCTCCCCATGGCCCCCCCAGGGTTATCCCAGGGGCAGGGGGCCCCGTGGACCAAAGCCACTCGTCCTTTATACTTAAGTCCGTAACCCAGGACACCTGGGTGCCCATGTACAATTACATTAGACAATAACCAAGGATCACCTGGGCACACGTGCATATTTACATCAAATGCTCGGCAAGATTCTGAACAACTGAGGGGCCCTGGCCACTTTCCTATATTTTCCCTACAATGATTATTCTACTTAGAACCTTTTATATAGATAACTTATCAAAGTCTACTGATGCCACAATTTTACCAGCTCGAGTGAAGTGTAGGAATCTTATCTCTCTTTACATCCTTTTCCCTGTATTATTTATAATTGTCTTACGTATTTCCTCTGTATACATTGAGAACCATGTTAGAGTTATAAGTTTTGCTTCAAGCATCAAATATAATTTAGAAAACTCAGTAGAAGGAAATTCTACTGTATTTGCCTATATTTTGGCTATTACTCAGTTCTCTTTTCCTGTCTGATGTTCCAACATTTCTTCTTATATCATTTCCTTTAGCCATTCTTTTAGGGTAGGTCTGCTGGCAACAAATTCTATTAGTTTCCCCTCATCTGAAAATCTCTTGACTTCCCCTTCACTTCTGAAGGATATTGCTGGATATGGAATTTTGGGCTGACAGTACGTTTCTTCCAGTACTTGAAAAATGTTGTTCTCTTTCTTCAGGCCTCCACGGTTTCTGAAGAGAAATGTGCTGACACTGAATTGTTTTTCCCTCTGGGTAATGGGTCATTTCTCTCTGGGTGCTTTCAAGACTATTTCTGTCTTCACTTTTCAGAATTTTGACTATGATGTGTCTTGGTGTGAATATATTTGGGCTTATTTTGTTTGTTCTTTGCTCAGCTTCTTATATCCCCAGGTTTACGAGTTTGTTTTTTCCCCAGGTTTGGTAAATTTACAATTATTATTTCTGTGAATACTTTTTCAGCCCCGGCCTCATTTTTCTCTCCTTCTTGGACTCTGATGACATGAATGTTAGATTTTTTTAGACCTACATGTTCTTTTTTTTTTTTTTTTTTAAAGATGACCAACAAGGGGATCTTAACCCTTGACCTGGTGTTGTCAGGACTACGCTCTCCCATGTGAGCCACCGGCCGGCCCTAGTCCTACATGTTCTGAGGCTATTTTTTTTCCAGTCTATTTTCTCTCTGTTCAGATTGAGTAATTTCTATTTTTCTATCTTCAGATTCTCAGATTCTTTCCTTTGTCCTCTCTATTCTGCTGTTGAACCTATTCAATGAGTTTTTAAACTTAAATTATTGTATATTTCTGTTCTAAAATCTTTAAATTTTTAATGATCTTTAAATCTTTTAAAATATCTTCTATTTCTTTGTTGAGACTACTTTTTCATTGGTTTTCAACATTTGTAACTGCTCGTCGAAGTATTTTTATAATGGCTGTTTTAAAATCCTTGTCAGATAATTCTAGTATATGTGCTGCTGAAGCGAGCACATCCTTGTCAGATAATTCTAACAACTATGCCATCTCAGTATTGGTGTCTGTTCTCTTTCTTTTTTCATGAGGTTTGAAATCTTCCTAGTTCTCAGTATGACAAGTGATTTTCAATGGAAATTTGGACATTTTTGGTGTTATGTTACAAGACTCTCGAACTTAGTTAAATCTTGTGTTTTAATGGGCTTCCTTTGCCACGGCTCTGGCGGGTGAAGGGCGTGCTGCTTCATGGCTGCCAGGTAAGGGGAGGGGAAAGTCCAGGTTCTCAACTTGGCCTCTGTTAATACCAGGGGACAAAAAGGTTTATCAGTGCTTGGCAGTGTTGGGAGTTCTGGCTCCACACTAGACCTCCTCTGACACCACCCTGGTGAGGAGGGGAAGAGGCTCCTTGTTACCATAGGATGGGCTCCCTATGTAGTCTCCACTGACACAGCAGTGGGAGGAGCTAGTGTCACCACCACGAGATGGTGAAAAATCCTGATTCTCCACTATGCCTCCGCTGACTCCATCCCACAAAGGAGGGGAGAGATGCCTCATTACTGCCTGGTGGGGATGGAAGTCCAGGCTCCCCACTAGGCCTTCTCTTACACCATCCTGGCAGGAGGTTTGGGGTGCCTAGTTATAGCCTAGATAGGGTGGAAGGCTATACACTTGGCCTTTACTAGTGTGGGTGGGGATGGGGAGCTGCAGTTTTTCTGCGGTTTTTTTTTTGGCGGCTGGTTGGTAAGGGGATCTGAACCCTTGACCTTGGTGTTACCAGCACCATGTTCCCCCAAGTGAGCAACTGGCCAGCCCTAGCTGGGTTTTTTGTTTTGTCTACACCGGTTGGTGTTTCCTGGTTACCAGATTCCTGAGTATATGTGAGGCAAAACGAAAACTCACCACCATGTTATTCCTTGAGTCCTGAGGTCCCTAGCTGGTCTGTCTTCTCTTCACATTTTAGAGTCTTATGTTTTACATATAATGGTCAAGGTTTTTAGTCATATTAGTGGGAGGAATATGGAAAGCACTTCTATTCAATCTTTCTGGAAGAAATCCAGTTTTTCATTATATGTTAAATTTTAAAATCAGTATGGTCCACAATTTTATTAAAAATAAAACATACTATTTGCATAGGAAAATACTATATATATATATATATATATAATAAAATTATAATACAAATATTTGGGTAGACTTCTGGATTTTATCTCTACTTTCCATGTTTAAAAATAATGAACATGCATCACTTTGAAAATAATAAAATATCTATCTTCCCATAAATTGATTTCTACTAGTGTTTTCTCTTCATATGAAATCCCCCCTCAGTTTATTTTTGCTTTTGCTGTATGAGTACGGGTCGCAAACTACTGAAGCCAAGTATTATTTGGGTCCTTACTTTAGTGTATGTTTTTTAAAATTCCCAATAGGCTGGTGCTTTACAGATTACTGGCCCCTACTTTCAAGGAATGGATCCTTTGGGCTCTTTCTGCCCAAGGAAATCAATGGAACCACAGGAGAAAAGCTGGTGTCTTGAGAAGAGGCCTAGGCCCTACGTAATTGCAACCACTAATAAATGACACCTGTAAGCATGAGCAGTCCCTCACCTCCCCAACGTGAACATGATGAATACTCTTGAGTCAACGTATACCTCATCAGCCTACAGCTCCATGTTCTGTTTGTGTAGGGATTGGTTCTAATACCTTTTTTCTTGTGAAAGGTGATGGCTTATCTTACACACACATTTGGTTTGTTCTATCTAGATGAAACTGGGCTACAAAGAATAAACTTCCCTCTACAATCACTGATCTTTCTGTTACTGTAGATTGGTTTTCATTTTCTAGAATTTTATATAAATGTAGTCATGATATGAACTTTTTCTCTTGCTTCTTATACTCAGTAAAATTATTTTTGAGATTTATCCATGTTGTTGTGTATTCATAATTCCTTTTTATTGATTAAATGTATTCTATTGTTTGTATATACCACATTTTTTTTTCAGTCACTTGTTAGTGGACATTTATTTTATTTATTTATTTATTTTCTTTGTGACCGGTAAGGGGATTGTAACCCTTGGCGTGGTGTCGTCCGCACCGCACTCAGCCAGTGAGCGCACGGGCCATTCCTATATAGGATCTGAACCCGTGGCCTCGGCGCTCCCAGCGCTGCACTCTCCCGACTGAGCCACAGGTTCGGCCCTGTTAGTGGACATTTAGTTGTTTCCAGTTTGGGGCTCTTACAGATATGGCTACTACGAAGTTCATGCACAAATCTTCATGCAGGCATAGGCTTTCATTAGGAGTTAAATGGCTGGGTATATGATAGGTATATATTTTACTTTTAAAGAAACTGAAAATGTCTCACACATGGGGTCAGAAGACAATCAAGTCTTTGTTCATTCTCTTGTTTTATGGGTCATTTGAGATTTTAATCCACCTCAGCCCAGAGCAGCCAATACTTCAAAACAAAACAAAAAACAAACAAAAAAAACCCTTCTACCTGCTCATGTTTAATAACTTGAAATGGGAAACCCTTCCTTATTGCCTACCTCAAATCTTTTCACCTTTTCGTCTTGGTTAGTCTGAAGTAGCAAGCAGCCATTTACCACTCTCATCTTCAGAATATTAGTAACTCTTTTCTTGCCACAGATTTAACATTCACATCAGTTCATTTCCTACAGATATAAACTAAGTGACACATGTTATTAGATACTTAAATATCAACATATTGCTAGGCAACCTGTTTGTGAAATCTATTTTCATGAAATTTATTACTACCACTCTGACTAATGTAGGTTGATCTTGGCCTTTATGGTTCCCAGAAATGAAAGTATTAAGAGTCTACTTGCTACCAAAACACACCAGAGATTTACTGGGCAAAAAATGTTCTCCATGTATGTCACAACCAAGGCATTCCTTGGGACCTGGCCTCTCTGAGTGTGCAGTCAGGACACACACGACCTTGGTCTCTCCAACATGAAACTCCCAAGAAAGTTTCTGACAGCTCCTTAATTACTAGATCCAGCCATAAAGATACTGGCCATTGAATGTCAACCCATTGGCTAATTCAAGGTATATGATACTGTCTCTTCTTCAATCATCAGCTGCTGCAGGGGCAACAAGGATTCTTTGTGCCAGGGAGAGGTGGGAAAACATAAAGTCTAGGAAGGGCTGTAATAAAATATCTTGGCAGAAATGGGAAGACAAGAAAGATTGTCAGAGAGAAGGTGAATAAGCCCCACATCTGGGCATGTCATGAGGAACCAAGAGCTAAGAGAATGCTGAAAAGATGATAACATGCTTGAAGTTTCAGGAAGCAGGCTTCTGCGGTGGAAGTGAAGTCAAACCCCTTTTTTGGGCATCTGGCTTCTCCCCTACCTTTGGTGCTGGGTAATGAAAAAATTTCGTGTATGAGCGTGGAATCCACTCACTTCATCAATCAAACGGCACAGATATAACACCGCGACCAGCACTCAAAAGGCAAGTGTGTGTATCAAGCACTGAAACAAGCCTCTTACCTGGGAAATAAAAGTACTCATGCCACCAAACCAATGTCTTATTGTTCTTCATATCCTGGACTCAGATACATAAGTAACGAGGCAAGTGATGGCGTCTGGATGTGTTGTCCCCTCCAAAACTCATGTGGAAATTTGATATCCAATGTGGCAGTGTTGGAAACTGATTGAGTCATGGGGGCGGATCCCTCATGAATAAATTAATGTTCTCCCCGAGGGAGGGAGGAGTAATGAGTGAGTTCTCATTCTATTAGTTCCTGCAGAGCTCGTTGCTTAATAAGACCCTGGCACCTTTTCTCTCTCTTGCTTCCTCCTGCCATGTGATCTGCTTGAACCCACCAGCTGCTGCCACTTTCCACCATGAGTAGAAGCAGCCTGAGGCCCATGCCAGACGCAGCTGTCCCAGAACTGTAAGCCAAACAAACCTCTTTTCCTTATAAATTACCCCGTCTCAGGTATTTGTTATAGCAACAGAAAACGGACTAAAACAGCAAGCAACTGTCAAGTGTACAGTAATCAGCTACTCTGGAAATTCAGAGGGGAAAAGAGGGGAAATGGAACATGCTATAGCATGGGGTATTCATAAAAGTTTTCAAGGCCATGGAACTGCTCTTGCAAGGAGGAGAGGTAAAATAAGAGAAACATGGTGAAAGCGAAGAGCACAAGTGCCTTCTGAGGCAGTGAGCAGAACAGTGGGACAGGAGAGGAGGGCTCGCTCGGGTTGAGAACAGTGACAGCCGAGGCTGGGAGGGAACAGGGTGAAGTAGAACATTCATGAGAATGGACAGAACCGCTCTAGCCGCACCGTTCATAAGGCAGCAAAAGCACAGGCTGGACTCCTGACTAAGAGGCTTGTTTGGTTAACTGAGATACAATCTAGCAGTGGTTAATTTATCCCCATACCAAGTCAGATTAGCACTTACATTAATTACTTAATAAATGGTTCTTGTTAATAGTAAGTACATGAAAGTATCTGATTTGTGAAGAAAAGGCAAGTTGCTAAACTCTAAGTATACTACGTAAGAATTAATTTGAGCACTTACATGCCTTTAGATGCATACATAGATGTAAGAGTACATATTCTATCAGTCAAGTTTTCTTAGGTCTAAACAACAGAATTTGCCTCTAACTAATATTAGAAAAGAGGAATTTACTAGAGGGATGTGGTGGACCTCACAGAATTGAAGGGAAGGCTGAAGAGCCAGGTCAGAAAGAACAGGACCCAGGAAGATCCATGGGCTTCATGGCATGAATCTTTTAAGTCACCCTGGAATGGAAACACTCTAAGCACTTGTTCTGTCCTCTGGTTGCTCTGATTAAGATGCAATGATCCAGGAGAGTCCAGTGGCCTAGCTTTGCTCATATGCCCAGTCCTTGGCTGGAGGAAAGGTGAGCCCTTTTGTTTTACAGGCCCCCAAATACTGTACCCAACAGGGGAGAGAAAATTCCCAAAAAGAAAATGCTGCCACCAAAAGAAAGAGATGGGTGCTGGGCAGCTGGAGAAACACAAACCTCCACTATACACACCACATTAATTCTGGTCCCCTGTGGGAAGGAACCTACATCACACTCCTCTGGGATGGTGAGGATTTTTAACACTGTATGATTGGCTGTGACTTCATGCCAAAAAAAAAAAAAACAAACTTTTGCTCCAAACATACAGGAAAATGGACAAACTACAAAAACAAACCCCCCAAATGACTAAAAGAGAACACAAAACTCTCCTTGGACCAGAAATCAAAACAAAGCCACCTGGTGACCCTGGGGTTGAGTACAACGTCCCGGTGTCCTAGTCATTAACTACCAGATGTGATCAGATACATGACTTAGACTGAGGTCCTGAAGCTCCCAAAGAGGCAACCACAAAAAGTGGACTTTTGCTAGGCTTTTATTGCTTTCCTCCTGTGGAATTACGTAGTTTGGCTTTGAAAGTTTCAGAAGTTCACCCATCCTTTCCACGTTTGTTTTCTATCTGACAACACAGGTAAAGCATGTTTAGATAAATTTAGTGAGGACTAGACAGATTAATCACAGCACTTATTTTATTATTCTTGTACTAAAACAACTTTCTTCATTGTTTATAAATCTTCCCTTTCATGTCATTGCCCTCCTTTAAAATCATTAACAAACTTTTGTCATCTTCAAGAATTAGAAGCCTCTACCTGGCATTCATAATACCCTCTCCATTGCCAGGACAGCTCCTTCCCTCCCTCTGCACACACCACAACTACTACTCCGGTCTGAGTTTACAAAGGCTACACCACACACTGGCTTCACAACTATTCTGACCTCTACTGTCTGTAAAGGCTTGAAAGCTCCATAAAGTCTCTGACTGTTCCAACCCATGATCTCGCCTCCTTACCTCCAACATGTACTTGTATGGCCTTAATCATATGCTCTGCATTTTAAACATTTCAAATCTATTTCTCAAACTAAGTCCCCTAAGAGGTTATATTTGAATTTCCAATCATGAAGGCCAAAATAATGCAATGTTTCTAATAGGCATACTTTGTTTTCTACCCAAACAGTACATGATCCAAACCTAAAATGCAAAGGTATATAAACCATTTGTATCCAAATCTAAATTAACAGGACTCCATTATCTACCTAGAGTACTACAGTAATAATGTGAAAGACAAATTCAGTCACAGTTAACAAAGAGAAACACCAGGGCAGGGCAATGATCGTCCATCAGGACTGAGACAGCCTACCCCACAGGTCACACAAGTCTAATCCAAGGCAGCACCTTCTTCTCTACCAGTCTACCAGTGGTAGGGTTTAGGTATACTGCCCCAGGAAGGGACAACCAAGCCTGCAGGTAAATTGTACCTTATCTTCCATCGGAATAATAAGCAGTATTCCTATAATTCTCATTTAGTATGGAGTAGAAAATTGGTTTAGGATAATCCATCAAATATGTAACTCCAAGCAACTGGGACAGAGTGAGAACTCCATGTGTGAACATGCAAATGCACACACATGCACGTGAGCACACATACTCCACAACACGGACAAGTATGCCATACAAAACTTTATGTTCAACGTGAAACAATCTCAGTTAGGAAACTAGGATTATTGCCACCACCATTTATTTATCTAGTTCATAACTAAGGATAGAGCACTATAGTAGTGCTAGAAATCCAAGAAATCCCTGCCCTTAAGGGGCTTACAGTCTTATTAGGGAAATGTAACAGGCACAGAAGAAGTTGGACTATAAGAAAGCATAAGCTAACAAATGCCACAAGACTTCAGAAAGCAGCATAGTTTGTGAACACGGGATTAGGAATCACGAAACCCAGATTCTAGTCCCAATCTGGTAAGTCATGTAAACTCTCTGGGTCTATTACTCCGGCTGCAAAATGAAGTAGTAAGATTTAGACGCTGTCTGCATCCATTTCCATCATGACTCAAGTCAAAAGCTGAGGCAAGTTTTATGGAGAAGTTGGCACCTGAGCAGGAGCTGAAGGAAGGCAGAGAAGGAGTATCAGACAAGAAAAGCGGTACTGAGGTAGGCGTAAGCATGGGGGTTGGAGGGGAGAAGAGAGACAAGGTCACGAGGAGCAATGGGAGCGAGGTAAGTGGGTGGCAGGAAGCCAGCTGTGGCAGCACTCTGGCACCACCCACACAGGAGTGAGCTGGGTCCCTGCGTTTACATCCAGTCAGTTACAGTACATAATTCCAAAGAGTAAAAAATACCAGAGAACAATGGCGGCATTTTATCAAATGTTTCACTTGATTTCCAGAAAGTATAAAATAACACTATAGCTCTAGATTTCAAAATTGACATCAATAAACCATCCCAATCATCAAGATGTAAACCAATTCAAAGTTTATACTTTTAGCAAACATAACTAAACCTCTTAATTCAAAAGGACATTGGATACAAACTACATTATCCCAATAATTCCAACATTTATTTTCTACCATATTCCACGCACTGTGGAAATAAAAATAAATGTGACAAGGTGTCGGCCCTTGAAGAGCCCACAGCCTGGCAGGTGAGACAAACATCAACTATGCCTACCCAGAACATCATACCTGTGATGCATGGTATGATCAAGGTAGGGACACAACGCTATGGAGTGAAAGGAGGGATTCATCCTTTCTGAAGGAGTTTCAGCAAGGGCTCAGAGGAAAAAGTTCTATGGCTCAGGGAGCAATGACTGTGGCAGCGAGACAGTGGCTGTGGGGAGGAGAGGGCTCTCAGGCAGAGCAAACACGGGCACAGACAGAAAGTAGAGCAGGAACATGGCATGTCCAGGGCCTATTATTGGTCCAGTGTGGCTGGAGCAGAGTATAAAGGGTGACAGCTAGTGATACAGAGGCCTGTACTTAGTTCTGTAAAAAGGAACCACACCACTGCTCATTATTTTTAATCATCTACCACCACTGGTTTATAAGGTCAGGTAGATAGGAAAGAAAGTGAGCAGTAAGGTTGTCTATCATAAGAAGTTACTGTAAGCTCTTCTCAGCAGATTGAACTATTCAGAAGCTTACACCCCTCTACCACTTCCTTTTCTCATCCCCTCCTCTGTCCCTTTCTTTATGATCTGCTTCCCCTCTGTCCTTGAGTCTTCAAAATGGAGCTGGCACTAGAAAGGCACAAGGGAGGAGCAAACAGGATTAGAAATGCATACATATGGCTAATCAAGTTACCATGAAGTAATGGTAACTGTACTGCACAAAAGTCTGCAGATGAAGAAAACTAATTCTTTTTCAGGAGTTTTCTAAAAAGTGCCCAATTCACACCAAAATGTTGGAAAATGTCATTCAATGTAGGAAAAGTATACAGAACCCTTGTAGAAGACTCCATTTCCTAACCTATTTTTCACTAAATATCAGTGTTACAAATACAATACTTTAGGATTTCAGAGCCTATTTTCACACAATTAGGATTCAACCAAAACTGCACTGTTTAGCTTAAAAAATAAAAAGATACAACATGTAAGTTCAAGTCTTAGGTTCTCAGCTACTACTAAAATATGTCAATACATGAATAAACTGCCTCGTGAAAAACATGCAGTATAAAGTAGATGCAAATAAGCCATCCCTTTAGCTGCAGACACTTAGTTTCAAATTTTTGTAACATTATAAAACCATTCTACAAAAGTAACACCTTCTTAAAATTTCATTTTATAATGAAAATAAACCTGTCATTTTATTTAACATTCATTCTTAAGTTACAGCATGTGAACAAAACCTGCTTCTAATGAAAGAAACCTTAGTATAATCCTAAAAACATGCATACACATTTAGTAATATCTCTACATTTCTAAATAAATTACATGCATGATATACATTAACTAATAAAGAATACCAATATAAGAATTCAGGACATTTATTTTTCTGCATGGCGATTTAACTACTGTACAACACACACACATACACAAAACCCATAAGCAACAGTGTGGAATAGGTGGTGAGAGACAAGATAAGCCTATAATAATAATGCCTATGAACAGGCTTTTGAGGCAACTGTATTTTCAGTCCTTGACATCTTCTCACACTCACCTAGCACCACAGATGCAAGGACTTAACAGTAAACGTGTACAATATCATGCTTAAATCCTAAAGCATGCATTGAATCAGATGTATACACTGTGATCTACTCTAAGTATGCGATACATGCTTCTCACTAATATTTTATACATTAAATTACCCTGCAGCATTTTGAAATTTTATCATTTATGTAAAACAACTTTTGAAAGATTTATTAAACACAGTTCAAGGTTCACCTCCAGGCTGGTTTGGTTAAGTGGAAAAATGGCAGCAGCCTCAAGGTTCATACTGAATGAAAATGGTTTATGTGCATGTCAATCCACATACAAAATACCTATATACACAGATGGCACAAAGATTTGCGCAGTTGAAATCACCAGTGCAAATGCATGCATTTGAGGTACTTATTTTGTTCATGGTCAGGTATAATTATGCAGTTATTTTCTTTAAGTGCTAAAGATTTCAGACTTGATCAAATGAACAGCTATCAGGAGTGTAAATACAAGATATTTATATAGTTAATTTCAAAGTGCTATGCTTTTAACAAACATTTATTTAACATTATAGGTTTACATATTTAGTTTAATATATTTGCCAACCAATAAATTTTCTCATTGTAAAGAGAATGACTGGTAATTACACCTGGCCAAGTGATTTAAACAGCATACTTGAAATCCTTGCAAGAACTGTAGTGAAAGAGTAAAATACTCCATTATTGCTTTATTGGACTGAGAAACCCAAAAGGCATAGATAAACAATGCTCAATGATGAAAAGTGAATACCCAGAATAGCACAGCATGCCCCCAATGACTTCTGTGCAATAAAAACTAAGCATTCTCCACATTATCAATGATGTTGGCATCCACGTGGATATTGGGCTCGCCACACAAAGATGAGGGAACGAAGCGGCCAACAGTGGGACACAAACAGCTTTTTAGCTCTGGCAATTCTTGCTTCAGGCGTTCCAACTGCTCCACTTGGAATATATTTGGCTGTTCAGGCATCCAATCATATATCCTGTGAAGAAAGAAACATAAAATACATAAAATAGTGAAACTTCATGGTTTACTTAAGACCTGCCTGACTTAACCTTTCCATAAGAATTCATTTAAAGAATGCCTGGAACATCTATATTAGAGTTTTGCTTTTGTTTTGTTTTCTAAAGCAATTAAATCAGAAAACGAAATTTGTAGCTTACTAGTGATTCTTACAGCATCTGCTCTCCAAGTCAATCAATCAGCAATGCCTTAATTAACAGATAGGAAGCTATTAAGAACTGGAATTCATACCCAGTTCTGACTTCAAAGTCACTAAAGATCAAGATGAGAAGACTGCTTCTGAGTGTGAGAACTGCACTAAAGCTGTGCAGTAATGGCAGAAGTATCTAGAGTCAAGAGCCCAGAAAGAAAGTCAAGAGCCTCGGGTGACTGACGGCAACACTGACACTGTCCATTCAGCAGAGAAAGGATGGCTTCTCATGCCTACATGTTACAACCAGGAAACTATGAAAGGCACTGCTAGAGAATCTTTATGACATTACAGTAGGGAAGAATTTCTTAAGCAAGATAAAAAAAAAAAATACACTGACTCAATTAAATAGATGGCATATTAAATCAAATATTTTCTGTTAATTAAAGAAATGTATAAGAGAATGAAAAGTGACCTCTGTCAAGGTGTCAGAACAGAGAATCTAACTTCACTCTCTCCCTATACACCATTAAAAGAAAAATAAAGTAAAAAAATTTTAAAAATCCACGAGTATGTAAAAAACCCAGGAGACAAAGCAACGATATTTTGGGATCTGGAAAACAGTTGAATAAGTAATTACTAAAAGTTTTTCAATTAGCTGAACTGAAAAAGCCAAATCACAAGCTGGTAACACGAAAAGAAAAAAGGCTGAGTTAAAAGCAACAGTGAATTCCTCTCGAATTCCCCTTCTCAAAGGAAAGGGCTAAAATAGGGAGGATGGGGTGAAGGCTCTTAGTCACAGGAAGCATTCCCTTTCTCCACTTCCTTCTGCTGGAGCTGCTGCCCTCCCCCACCTGAGATGTTTATTTTGAGAATTAAATAGGATGTCTCTTGCAATAAAGATAATAGGACCAGGCGAGGGTTTGGGTATTTTACAAAACCATCACCACTGCCACCAGCACAGAGAATTTGTAAATGGTGTATATGTACCAAATGCTAAATATGAAGGTACTTCAAAAAGTTTGTGGAAAAATTAAATTACAAGATAATATGAATCCATGAATATTTTTAAGACCCCTCGAACGAAGACACCCCTCCCCCCTCTGGCTCTCTCTTCTCATTTGACTCTAAAAACCCTGGCAGCCAGACCTAGGAACCTACACCACCCCCACCCCAGGAAAATATGTAGATTCTATTAAGAATCTGATCAGACAAAAAGTAAGGTTCTAAAACTACTGACATCAAAGATATTGCCGCACAAGCCACCCAGATCACTCCACAGTGAAGTCCAGGTCAACAACTCCATTCACACACTCAGAGCTTCCAACAAGCTTTGTAGATCCCAAATCCTTAACATGGGAGGCAGCCAAGGATTTCCAAACATCTGAGGAAAGCTTCCAAATGGAAGAAAACAGAAGATAACTTGAAAAAGACCAAAAAAAGAAAAAACCCTTAATGAATAGAAAAAAGTACATTCAGAGAAAAAAGACAGTCCTCGGAAATTAAAACTACAATAGTAGATATGAAAAACTTGACAGAATGGGTAGGAGGTTGAGAGAATCTTTCAAAGTGGAGCAAAAAGATAAAGACAGAAAATAAGAGAAAATAATTAGAAGTCTGGTCTAAGAGGTATGTGATTCAAACAAAACGGTTTCTATAAAGAAACTAAGTCTGGAAAAATAGAAGGAATAAAAATCATAGAAATAATTCACAAAATTCTCCCCATCTTTAAGGACATGTAATGACAGAGTAAAACAGCTATCAAGTACCCAGCACAATGGGTAAAACCAAACCCAAAACAAGACCCATTTCTACAAAATTTTAGAACACTGGTGACAAAGAGACTTTCCAAGCTTCCAGAAGGCAAACAAATTACATGTGAGAGAACGGGAATCAACATGGCTTCACACCCCTCAACAGGAATTGTAAAGACAACGGAGGAATGGTTTTAAAATTAAGAAGGAAAATCATTACTATTATTATTTTTTGTGGCTGGCCTGTAAGGGGATCCGAACCCTTTACCTTGGTGTTATCAACATCATGCTCTAACCAACTGAGTTAATTAACAGGCCAGCCCTAAATGAAAACGATTTCTAATGTAGAATTTAACACCCAGCCTGGACATTTCCAGACATGAAATACCTCAAAAACATTTACTTTCCATGTCCTCCTTCCTCAAGAAGATGCTGAAGGATGTGTTCCATAAAAATGACAGTGAACCAAGAGAGGAAAAACATATAGGATACAGGAAACAGGAGATCTAACAGAGGGAATGACAGGGCACAGGATGACAGTTGTGCCCACAGAGGTTAACCAATCTGTACTCGAGCAGTCCCAGTGAAAATGAAGGTGTGTTAAGGGCTATCACTCCAAGAGGGCCACTGACACTCTAGCAGCTTTATCACCTAAGGACAGAGTGCCCTAGTGAGCCTGAACCAGTCTTACTTAAATATGGTTTGTCTTAACCATGTGCTGATAAAGTTTCCATACCACCTAACAGGATTATAATGCTTTGCCCTACTCCTGAGAACTGGTAGAAAGCTACAATGAGCACTGAACGAAGAAATGCAGAACAGCCCACTCCACGTAACCACACTTCTGATATGTTTCCAATGCCTAACCTACAGGGAGACGCCTGATTGTGCTGAGCTGACCTACAGGGTCAAACAATCAGTTCATAAAGACTAACATTTAAAAAGTACACACGTGTGGAAAGAAAGGATCAAAAGGGCGTTATTTTTTGAATCTTGCTTAGGTCCACACTTGCAGATGTACATATCCATGTGTGGACTGGGTTGAAACGTAAAACCGGTTGGAGTCAGTGAGGTTTGAAATTGCCTTGGAGAAATCTTAAGTATTCCAGGAGAATTGGTAAACAGTATTCTATAATAGCAAAAACTTGGCAACAACCTAAATGTTCTTAAATAGCAGAATAAACTACGGTAGAGACATACAATGAAATATTATACAGCCATGAAAATGAGTAATTTATAGCTATATGCAACAATATGAACTAATTTTAAGAACATAATGACAGGCTTTCGAAAGTATAAATAAAGCTGAAAACTATGAAAAACTAAATGGTATATTGTTTAGGGACAGAAACAAGATTTTAAAAAAATTTAAGAGAATAATAATTTGATAAGTGGTTGTGTCTGAGGGAGGAAAAGAAAATTGTTTTTAATAATCTAAAACATACACTCTCAACACACCTCTCCCTAATTCTGCCTCAGTGGCTCAAAATCACTAATTATTTACAACCTTCCATATAATGTCTAAATTTGATAATGAAAAAAAAAAATGACAGCATAAGCACATTATATAGAAATCTACAGGTAAATACCAGAAGAAACAGCTTTTAAAAAGGGGACAAGGACTCAGCCAGGGACAATGGAAGGAACAGAAATAAGGAACTGCTATTTCTTTTTTTTTTTGGTGTAAGCTTTATAGAACTATACGAATTTAAAAACCTTAAAACTATATACATGTAGTTCTCTTAAAAACAGGCCGGCCAATTAGCTCAGTTGGTTAGAGTGCAGTGTTAAGGGTGCAGATCCTCATACCAGCCAGCCGCATTAAAAACAATATTTTTTTTAAATAAAAAATACTTTTGAGGGTGAAGACCAACTCTAACTCACCTTATCTCTCATCAGACCCTAACAGGAGTCCAGTGCCAGGCTGTCTCCTCAAACTCCTCCACACCTTCAGTGCAGTCCTGCCCTGATTCATGCCCTTGCCTCTGCAAAGCAAATTTAACCACCCCCAAAACCCCAACTCAATTCTTCCTCTTTAAAGCTCCAAGCCAGGAAGAACTTTGTTTAGCACCTATTATATCACATAATATCTTCTTGCTCTCCATTAAATGTCAACATTTGGCTCCAACCAAGTAAAACCCATGAGATGAAGTATCTGACTAAAACCTGTACACTCTACAATGCCATACATGATATAATTTCACAATACACTTTTCTTGCCTGAAAATAATTGCAATCATTGTTTCTTCTTAAAAGTAAATAAATAGGCCAGCTGCCAAAAAATACATACATACATACATCTATACACATTCTTCAAAAATTTGCTAAAGCCAGCAATTGCTTTGAATTGTTATTTAAATTTTTAATTTTCATTTAATTAGTTTGAAATGTCCATTAAAAAGAGCTATGGGTTATGCTGTTCATACAAAAATTAACCAAACAATTAAAAAGGCAGGCAGGTAGGCATTATCAATTACAATTTTAAAACCAGAATAATTGAGACAAAATAGTGGAGGAAAAAAAGCTTTATTAACAAAGTGATATAACTTTATAAGACAAACAGTAATACTGACTAAATCCAAGAAAATTTTTAAAGCAGGTCTGGTAAAAATTTTATCACTTACTCTTTATGTGGTACGGCTCAAATATTAGCAGGCCTGCTAATCCCTCAGCAGAATTAATAAGATCCCTTCTAACCCCAAATTTCTTTATACTAAAGCAAACTTTTTGGCTCTCAGATTAGTGGCTGTCAAATTTATATCATAAACACCCAGGAGCTGATAAGAAAGAAAGGAAAGAAGAAAGAAAGAAAGAGAGAGAGAAAGAAAGAGAAAGAGAGAGAGAGAGAAAGAAAGTGAGAAAGAAAGAAAGAGAGAGAGAAAGAAAGAGAAAGAGAGAGAGAGAAAGATTTATTCAACAAATATTTGAGCTCCTACTGTGGGACACAGCAGTGAACAAATGGGCCAAAAGCTTGCTCTCATGGAGCTTATGTTCTAATTTGAGTGTGTGCATTGGGGGAGCAGGAGGAGGGGACAGAGAGAAAGGAGCCAGGAGGAAAAACAAACAAGTAAAATATAATATGTATATGTGATGTGTCAGACAGTGATAAACGATATGGAGAAAAGTCAGGAAGTGCACTGTGAACAGAGGCTGCTGTTTAAAATAGGTTATTCAAGAAAGGCCTCACTAAGCCTTTCAGGTGACATTTCAGTCTTCACAGAAGTCCTTTTCTGAAGAAAACAGAAACAGCAGATGGAGGAAAGTTGTGGGAAGAAAGGTCAAAAAGGCAGAGGTGGGAGGTGGCATGTGTGGGACAGGGATCAGCTCCTATAGGGCCTTGTAATGACTCTGGCTTTTCCTTTAGGTGACACAGAAATCTGTGGGAGAGTTTTAAGTAGCAACATCATCTGACAGGTTTTAAAAGGCCCCTCTGGCCGCAGTGCTGAAAACAGACAGAGGCAAGGGTGGAAGCAGTCATCAGGGAGCGGGTAACTTCAATAATCCACAGGAGAGATGAGGTGGTTTAGCTGAGTGACAAAAGTAAACGTGGTGAGTGGACAGATTTGGGACATATTTCTAAGACAGAGTTGACAGGATTTTCTGTCTGGTTGGATTTGGGTATGAGATAAAGAACAGAGTCATGGAAGACCCCAAGGATTTGGCCTGAGAAACTGAATGACAAAGCTGTCATTTATATTGAAATCTGGAAGACTATCTAGGAAGAACAGGTGTCAGTACCTGGATATAAAAGTTTAGAGGTCAGGGAAATGGTCTGAGTTGGAGATAAATAAACTTGGGAACATATAAAGGTATGAAAAGCCACAGAATTGGATGAGATCACAGAGAAAGCTGATACAGATAGATAAGAGGTCTGGGGGCAGACACACTCACCTCCCAAGATGATTTAGTACATCTGGGTTGGAGACCAGTCATCTGAATTTTTAACAAGCTTCCCACATGTTTGTGGTATACTTCAAAATTTGAAAAAACCCGCTCACAAACAAATATCAAGATAAACCTCAAGGTGAACTACAGAACTTTAACTTAACTAAGTTTAATTTTATTTGTAAGGTGAAAACTACATTTTTCCCAACATTCCATGGAAATTTGTCATTAAAAATAAATACCTATCATAAATTAGACCATTAACTCCAAATTCCTTCAATTTTCTTCTGTTTTCAGGATCATTGTTATCATCACCCCAGCAAAATATGACGAGTCCCTTAGCTTTCGCCTCTTGAATATAGGATGGGTTTCTGAGCAGGTCTTCAGTATGTGCATTTATGCCCTAAAAGAAGAAAAATTAGTTGTTCATGGAAAAGTAATGTATTAACTGCAAATGCTAAATGCTCATACTCTACATTAGTGCTCTCAAAGGTAGAGCAAGCAGGAAAAGAAAATATTAGAATATTTTCTTACAGTTAATTATTTTATTCTTTTTAAGAATAATTATCTTATTCTTTTTAATGGATATTTCATATATACTTGTACATATATTCACAATATATGAGGATACTTCAAAAAGTTCATGGAAAAATGGAATTAAAATACAATATGAATCTTCCCATGAACTTTTTGAGGAAATTTTTTGTTCATAATATTTGTAGGAAATTTATAAACATACAGATATTCAATGTGTGGACAAAAAATTTTTACTAATGGAATGCCCTATCAAAACAAGTTTACAGTCCAACTTTAGATGATTTATAAAATCCACTCAAAAAACTAAACTAAACAACTTAATGGGACTGGCTGGTTAGCTCAGTTGCTTAGAGTGTAGTGTTATAACACCAAGGTCAAGGGTTCAGATCTCCTTACCAGCCAGATGAAAAGAAAAAAAAAGATACCACTTTTAGAAAGACAATTTTAAAAAGACAAGAAACAAACAAAAACTTCACGTAAGCCTACAAGAAAACTTTTACCTCCCTTCATTTAATGCTTTTCATTCTGAGACCTAATATCCTCATTTTTAATTAGAGCTACTTGTTTGCTACGCTTTAGTCAAAACTTTAACTATGCGTATGTAATATGAAACCTTATTTACTACTGCTCTCAAACATAAAATAGAAAATTAAAAAATAAAAATTCAAACATAACTTACCAGTAGATTTTCAAACTGTGCAAAGCTCATTGCAATAGTTGTTGTCCGAGATCTGAGGTCCATGAGTTCAGGGTAGATATCAGATTTTCCTTGAGTCAAAAATAATATGGGATATTTGTTCTGCTTTTGCCGAACCCTAAAAGGACAATTTAATAAAGACTTTTCAGCTGGGAGATAACTGTAATATTCTGTTTTTAAGTTTTAGAAAACACTAAAAGTATAAAGAAAATAAACAAAAGCACAATCCCATTACACAGATATAACCTCGGACTTTAACATGTGTTGTCTTTCAGTCAAAAGTAAGAATTCAACACTGTTCTATAGAAGAGCTAAAACATTCTCCAAAATGGGCAATGAGAAGGCCCTTGAGGCCTTATAGTGTGGTAAGGAGGACACAGCATGCCTATAAAATGCAATCGAGTGTGAGGCTCTAGGACCCAGTAGGTATGAACTTCACACGAGTGAAGGGCACCCCAGCGAGTAGTCATGATGGGACGTGGGAATATGTACAACCTGAGTAGGACAAATCAAGGGTGAAATCTGGACGCCTTCTCCACCCCAACCACTCCTTGTATCCTACGGCCTAGATACACCCTAAGAATGTAAGACAAAAAAGTTGAATATTACTCACATTGTACAAATATCTGCATCAAATGAAGAAAACACTATTCTCCTCTTCCCAGAGTTTTCTAAAACAGTTTTTAAAATTATGTCTAAAAACAGATTCATGTCAAAATATGTTGATAAGTTACCATCCCACATTCCATCCTGTGTGAGAGAAGAACGAAAAGGAAAGCCATTACACACCCTAGAATCACAGTGCTAGAAAAAAATCTTGAGAGCATCTCGTCCAACTCCTATTTTACCGATGAGGAAACCAAGGGCCTGAAAAGCTTAAGTGACTTGCCCAAGACCACATAGCTATTTAGTGGTGGTGCAGCAAGAATAATTCACGTACAGAAACCCGTAAGAAGTGATTAACTATACCATCAATAGACTCTTGCTTTAAGAAAGTTAACAAAATAAAAGCTGAAACTCTGGAAATTTAGTCTACTATCACTTTAAAATACTTTGATGTACCAGGGTAAGGAAGAGGGAGGTAGGGAGTTAGGGAGATGTTGGTAAAGGAAACGAAGTTTAGTTAGATAGGAGGAATAAGTTCAAGATGGTGACGGTAGTGAACAACAATGTATTATATTCTTGAAACTTGCTAAGAGAGTACATTTAAAGTGTTCTCACCATAAAAAAAAAATTATGTGAGGAAATGAATGGGATAATTTGCTTGTTTAAGCCATTCTACAATATACGTATTTCAAAATATTGTGTTGTATTCGATAAATATATATAATTTTTATTGATCAAAAAAATAGGATAAATTTTTGGACAATTCAGAACCATTTGCTAAGAGTATTTATAAAACAGCTATAGATCTTCTACCTAATCTTACTAGTACGGAGTAGAGAACATGTGACATTAGAAAAAAAATAAAATTACATGTTCACTCTATCTGAACTACAATTCTGACAGTTCTGTAGTATGTTCACTTAAAATTAACAGCTAATTTTTAGGTTTAGTGTTAGTATGGTAAGTAGTAGATATTCTTTGGATAATCTTAAATGAATCGGAATATATCATACTGAAACATTTGTCTTGGTGAGTGTATGTGTGTGAGAGACTTTACTTATGTCTTTACGGAGTGTCTTTGGATCACGTTGGTGAATGTGTTCATTTTTGCTACTCTACGAATAACATTTACTGCCTTTGAGAAGGTGTAAATAGGATGTGCATGGCGGTGGGCGGTTAAATTTAGTATGCTCATGAGCTCTGCTGGTCTAATAAAATGACTGCATATGACAGACAATACTAAATTACCAATCCTTAAGAAATTTCAGTGAAAAATAAGTTAGTACACTGGTTAAACATCATAATTAATATGGGTGATCAAGACTACTCTAGAAGTAATGGTGGCCAAGCAATATGACCAACTGTGCAAGGTAATAGAATCTGGTTTTGTTTATCAAGGGAAAAAAAGATAGATTCACCCTAAGATTAAACATCTGGTTATTCCAGAATGTGAAAGATGATAGTAAAAGACAAAACCCGATGGATATAAAAAGCTGTAGAAAGTTCAGGAAGTAAATTCTATTTGCCTTGGTTATACATGTATATAATAATATAAAACTTGAAATAATGATTCTGAAAGAAGCAATGATACAATGACACATGTTAAAATTCTGGCAAAATTTCCATACCTCAGCTTTGATGGGTTCACTAAAAATTACTTAGGAATGCTTTACTGCCAAAAACTATATTAAAGCAAAACTAAGATTCTGCTTTCTATTACAATGCGATGACATATTGTTATTGATTTATTCATTCTACTCTTAACAAAATGCAGTAAACGTTACTCTCTAATTTCTACTTAATTTTCCTAGTTAGCAGAAATTCTATAGCCCCCAAGTACCTTTTTGTACTTTATGCTGTCTTACGTGCTTCATTATTTAAAAAATAATAGTTAATTGCCTTTGAAAGAGCAAGAAAAAAAGGAAACAGAGTATTTTGATATAATCTTCATAAAACTATAGGACACTTCATTTGCTAAGACATTACAAAAAAATCCTATTATCAATAACCAGTTAAAAATCTCTTCTTTGGGTCTTAGGCATATCAAGTATCCTCAAAAAATAATTAAGTTCAATATACATAACTAAGACATTAGAGTCAGCCCTAATAAAGTCAAATATTAAATGCTTTACATATTAGTCATTAAAATAATCTTAGAAGCTCTGAAAACTAAAAACCATATACTAGGAAAATCTTGGGTGAGCATTTACTATGTTAACCAGGATCAGCTTCTCACAAACAGCCTGATTTGTGGGCAGTTATAGATAACTCTGACCAAAACATATTCCAAGATATTGCTCCAATTTCCCAGTCATGACACCTGAATTAATTACTTCCAACCCCGAACCCCACCCCATCACTTTTACCATACATCCTATCCATTTACACATACCCCCCTCTGATATATGCTGTTTCCCCTGACTAGAATATAAGTTGCAGGAAGGCAGGACCTTATTCTGTTTTGTTCATTACTTGTCCCCAGCACCCAGAAAATGCCTGGCCCATTGCAGTATTTGAATAAATATTGGTTGAGCAAAGGAATGACTAAATCTGAGAGTGATTTGTAAAACATCTGTAGAAATTTCTTTCTTTCTTTTTTTTTTTTTTTAAAGATGACTGGTAAGGGGATCTTAACCCTTGACTTGGTGTTGTCAGCACCACGCTCAGCTAGTGAGCGAACCGGCCATCCCTATATGGGATCCGAACCCGGGGCCTTGGTGTTATCAGCACCACACTCTCCCGAGTGAGCCACGGGCCGGCCTTGTAGAAATTTCTTTAATTGGGTAACTATTACTAGCTACTGCTAACCAAGACAACTGCTTAGGCAATTATTTAAAATATATGTTTGTTGGGGGATAAGACAATAAAAACTAAATCAGAGAGTTGTGACCATCTACTTTATAAGTAGGCCCAGAAACCATCCATATTAATGTACATATAAGACACATGGAAACTGAAATTTCTACAAAAATACACTCATCAGTAATTTTAAGTACTCACATATTAGTAAAATGTAAGATATACTTTAATTTAAAGGTCCAACAAGCACTTAGCTTGCTGGAGGAAGCCACAATAAGATTTCATTTTTGCTTACTTCTTTAAAACAAAAAGAAATAGGAATGAAAGAATTTTTTAAACAGGGTAGAGAGGAAAGAAGAATGTATCACATTGAGAATTACTTACCCTTTGTTGGCAAATCCACTTTATTTCTATGTTAAACCCCACATCTTCTGGCAAAGACTCTAAAACCTAGAGTTTTGTTTGTTGGTGATAAATTTCGTTTTGTTTTTCACGAATGGTAGAATAAGAAAAAAAAAAAGAATTATTACAAAAAGCAACGAATACAAATACATCACTAGTAAAGATAAAATATTTTGTGTCTTTAGCACAAACCACTATCTTTTCTCACACTCAAACTGACAACCCGGTTGATGATTATTACATTAAATGTCAAAAGAAATTAAACAGCAAAAGCAGTAGTCTCAGGCGACGTCTGTGATAACTGATCACCACCATCACACAAAGATGGATCCTTAACCTAAAATCCTTTTCACAGATATTGTTGAAAAATCCAAAGTGAGCTGTAATAAGATAGGCAGTATTATGAATTCAAGAAGACATCTATTATGTTTTGTGAATTGCATTCAGATCTGTCCATCAATTAAGATATGATGATAGGAAAAAAACAAAAAATCCCCATGATTTTTAGCTTGTTTTGAACATGATTATGCTTAACAAATACCATGCTGATAACTCACCGAAAAGATGTTATCCCCAAATAAAAGACTATGCTGAGGCTCGTAAGTCAATAAGCCTATAATCTATAAGAATTAACAAATATGTTGACAATTTATCTAAACTAAGTTATCTAGACACTTCCCAATCAGATTATTTCAGCAGTCAGAACCAGAAAATCAGATTGAAAATACGAAGCTTGGTTATAGATGACTTACTGTCATTTCCTTCCATATACGTGCGTATCTGATTTATGCAACCAGACTTTAGCAACCAGATACTAGATAAAACCCACTGTGTTATTCATAAGCCTCAATTTAAAAACATATATTTCCATATTGTGGTAAGCTGAAATGACCTATTTTGTCTTAGAAATCTGCTGTACTTGCCCTTACCAGAAAAAGACACTAAGGGAGACCAAAAGTTCGGGAATGAAGCCAGCGGAACAAAAGCAGATGCAGCATCTCTGGCCTCATGTAGGCTTTCCTGATGCTGTCAAAGGGATTCCTGTGTAAATTGTGTCTAGTTTTTAATGCTTCATGCTAGCTTTTCTTATACTTTTTCAGAGTATATTCTTCAAACTTGTGTCTCATGTTAAGTAACAAGGGCACTTGCTTTCTTTAGCTGGAGAATCATGTTTATACCCAAAAGCTGAGAATCAGTTTTAAATGTGGTTGTAAAAATGTCTCTCCCACCACCATATATTCTTTCTACCCCTTTTCCTGTGCTCTCTACTTCCTGCTTATACTCAGAAATACGTGGATTTGTTATTCAAGTAGCACTGGTACACCTCACATAACTGTATCTTCCCTAAAAAGCACCGATAATGGTCAACTTATATTAATGCTGTCTTTGACGCAGCCTTTTTAATACCCACGTAAGAGACCAAACTAAATTATTCAGACATAACAGAATTAACGTGATGGCCTCGCTCTGGTTTTCCTCAAGAAACTTACCATCTTAAGAGAAGGAAATGGCTGATTTTCAGAAAAGGAATTTTCCTCCTCAACCACAGATTCTGAAATTTTAAATTACAATAATTCAGTAAATAAAATGCCACTATATCACTAAGTTTTTTTCCTAAATCCTTAGGGAAAAAGAGAGACAGCGTGCACATGCATGTACGCTTATTATGAGATCCTTTTATATACAGTACTTTTGAAGGCTTTTGTAAATATGATTTTTAACCCCTGAAAACTCTACTTTCCGAATAAGCATCCTTCATAAAGATTGGTTTGCAATGCTTAATATAAATACCACCATTGTGGCCCCAAGAGTGATTATTTTCTTATAAAAATTGTAATATTATTGTTAATAAAAAGTAGTCACAAACAGTGACTTGTTATTTCTTGGTGGAATTAAGAGCTCTGTCATTTTGCTAAGACTTCTATTTGATATAACAAAATCAGCTAAGAAACTAGAAATTAGGAGAATATATGGCTACTATTGTACCTTTACTACTATCAATTAATTGAAAGTAGATTATTTTAAGGGACACAGAAGACTTTTTGTTTCCGAAAAGAGAAAAAAATGAAAATATCAAGCTTTTCTTTTTCTTTCTTTCTTTTTTTTTAAGCTTTTCTTTTCTGGGGAAAACACACACACAAACAAAAAGTTATGTGTATGTATAACTTAAAAGACTAAGATCATGTAAAATTTTCCAACTGAATAAATTAAATGTAAAATTCATTTTACTATAAATAGTCCTGAAATATCTATAAGCCTATATAGTCACATTTACACTCTGGGGATAATCTCTGGAGTCTTAAGCACTTCACAGTTTCTTCACATACTCAAACTATACTGTTATCACAATTACAAACATCTACTGAGTACCTAGTATGTGTCTCTAGGAATGTAAGAATATTTTCCTACCCTTGAGAAGCTGATATTGTAGTTGAAGAGACAAATACAAAAATAAAGAGTTTAAATAAGGTTACAATAAGAGCTGGCCAATTAGCTTAGCTGGTTAGAGCATGGTGCTGATAACACCAAGGTTCAGGGTTTGATCCCTATACTGGCCAGTCTTCCCCTTGTTGCCCCCCAAAACCACACAAGTTTCTGGGCCCTACTCCTGGAGTTTCTGATTCAGTAGGTCTGGGCTGGGTACCAAGAATTTGCATCTCTAACAAGTTTCCAGAGGATGATGGTGATAATGCTGGTCCTCGCTCCATATTTTAAATCATAAAACAGGATACAATAAGCTGCAAATGAATGACACCAACTACTAAATTCTATGGGAGCAGAAAGCAAAGTGAAATTACAAAGGGGAGTGGTAGGCAGGATAAGCTTGAGGAATGTGAGGCACATAGTAGTTTAGTAAGGTAACGTGCCCAAGGTCATAGATATTAAATGACAGAGCTGGTTCAAACTTCTGGCCTTGGAGCCCAATTCTATTCTTGATAAACTCTCCACCTTTGTAATGGTTAAGAATTTTTGAAAAGATTGATAGGTAAAAAATTATAGACAACCATGGTCATCAAGCTAAGAAAAGTAATAAAATGGTTACTTACATACATGTCATACATTCAGTTGAAAACTAATATATATAAGGCTTTCACATCTAGAAAATTACATTTAGATGGTCCAGCATTATATTTATTAAAATGACCAAGAATATGTTAAAATGGATAGGGAAATAGACCGTTAATGCTAACTACAAAATGAAAACAGTGTTTCCATATTGGTACATACCTTTCCTATCTTTAGACTTTAGTGCAGTCACATGAGCAAGCTAGAAAACATACAAAATGCAATCAGAAAAAAAGCCTTAGAGTTTATAAAGAGATGGTTAATAGAATTATAACTTCAGGCTGGTCAGTTAGCTCAGCTGGTTAGAGTGTGGTGTTATAACACCAAGGTCGGGGGTTCAGATCCCCGTACTGACCACCCGCCAAAACAAAAAACAACTATAACTTGAAAAGCTAGCAAGTTAGAGAAGAGTATAAAATGTAGAATTACCAATTTAATAAGAATAACCACTAACCACTACATATATTTTATATGGGCATACATATAAGATCATGATCAAATACCCAAGTAGGGAAGAAGAATATAAAAATTCCTAAATTAGGTTGAGACTTAATCTAATGGGGATGGGAAGAGGAAGCATGTAAAATTACACGGCACAACAAAATATACAAAGATCCTAGAAATTAACATACGTATAAAAACTAGCTATCACAGAAAAGGTCTATTATAAAATACTGACGTTATATAATGAAGGGCTACTGCAGACCAGAAGCAAACACACACACACACACACACACACACACACACACACACACACACACACACACACACACACACACACACACACACACACACACACACACACACACACACACACACACACACACACACACACACACACACACACACACACACACACACACACACACACACACGGAAAAGAAAAAGGTAAGATAACGAATGAGAAGGGCTGGCCTCTATGGTCTAAAAAGACTTGTGGCGTAGCTCCTTCATGAATGCAAAAACCAGCGGAATCCAGGGAAACCGTTAAAGAAGACAGATGATCAGCACAAACCTATTCCCCCAAACAGAACAGAAAACCAAAGCATACACGCTACACATGTGGAATATATAGTCATCCTCATGTGCAAACAGAATCTTACATAGGCGAGTACAAGTAGTCCTAAAGCTAAAGAATAATTTACAGTTGATGCTACTATTCCTACCTTTAACAACTGGAGTTGGTCAAATGTTAATTCCTTTACTGGAATTTCAAATAATTCAACTGGATCAGCATCAAATTTCTAAAAAGTAAAAATTAAAAGATAAAGAGAAAAACGGGCCCCAAATTATTACTGAATGTTTACAAGACAGGCCTAATATCTCAATTTCCTGAGCAATGAGAATAACTGTTAGGCAGCCATAGTAAGCCCATGCTGGAGTGAGCACTTCTTTCTTAACACCCACCTCCCAGCTCTTATATTCTGGCTTTTGTTTTTAATGTAGCTGGGGAGTACTGGGAAGAAAAAAAAAAAAAACAGTTGGCAAGAAGTTGTGGCACTGAAGACACTTAGAACAGAGCAAGAAGTTAGTCATTTCCCCTATTTCCTGTCATGCTGTATATATTTGGACACATATTCATGCTACATAACTAGGAAATCAACATCCAAGTGCTATAAAGAATTAATTTCTGTCAGTAAGTTTCGAAACTTTTCTAAGCCTTTTAAACTCTAGTTAAAAATAGCAGCCACACAAAGAAAACGTTATGAAAAAATTGTCTTATTAGCTATAAACAATAATACTTAACAAGAACTCTGATGTATCGTGTTTTCCCCATAAGCAAATACATCCTATGGGGTTTTAATACCATATCAAATGATCAAATGTCACACTGCTGGAGGCACCTCTATCTTAAGGAAATGAGTTATGGTACCACTAAAAAATCATTAATTCGTCAAATATACTAAAATCCATTACATACATATTCAATCCTGTACAATAGTATGAATCTGTACGTTAATAAAGTTTTTTCAGAAGAATACACACAAGAAACTATTAAGAGTAAGGGACTGAGATGAAGGCGAAAGTGGAAAGAAAATTTGTTTATCATTTCATAACCTTCTGAATTATTTTCATTTTTTTCTAATGAACATGAATGTTTTTATAAGAAAAAAAGCCAATTTAAAAATTAAAACTTGGGCCGAGCCTGTGGCGCACTCGGGAGGGTGCTGCGCTGGGAGCGCGGCGACGCTCCCAGCGGCCGCGGGTTCGGATCCTATATAGGAATGGCCGGTACACTCACTGGCTGAGTGCCGGTCACGAAAAAGAAAAAAAAAAAAAAAAAAAAAAAAAAAATTAAAACTCAACCTAAAATATATACAATTCATTATTTTCATTCCCCAATTAACTCATTCAGTTTCAACTTCAGAGCAAGGCAGTCTGGTGAAAACAGGAATGAGTAATATTCTTCAACTAATTCTCAGATTTTTAAATTACAGCTAGATTCATTAATCTCAATCCTGGCTAATAGAATCCCTTACCACTCCATTCCTTCTCATTTTGCATTAATGTTGTCCAGTAGCAAAAACAAACTACTGCATTTCTGTTTAGTTATTCTACTTTTGTCATTTGAATAGACGCATCTCCTTCCCTCCCTTCTGCTAATACCATTTCACAGAAATGGAAGGGTCCTTTTCTATATATCATCGTAATCCAATCCCATAGGACTCTGATGAGAACCCACTAGCAGATACAGCCAGGTGCCTTGTCATACTCTTTTATACAACAGGAAGTTTCTGGTGCAGTGTTCTACAATTTAGCAACATGGCCTTAACTTATCAACTCAGTTGAAAATGATACCCAACACAGTTTTAAAGAAAATGCCAAAAGAACCCTCCTAGTTTATGTCCCTGAGAAATCACTTGGTTAATCTGTACACTGAAGTTTAGGGACTATATAATTATCTCAATCACGTTTGTAGAACAATTATTAAAAATTGTTTAAAAATTGCATGCATTTTCAGATCTGATTCGGAACTTTCCCTGAATTATGACCTTGTCTCCATTCTCCCTGCCCCTACTCCAGCTCAGGCTTACCTTACCTTGGCCCACATTACTGCTCCCCTTGCCTCCAGTCTCTGTCCTCCGAAATTCCTATTACATTAGCTACCAAAACATTAGTCTTAGGGCTGGCCACTTACTTAGTTGGTTAGCGCACAGTGTTGTAACACCAAGTTCAAGGGTTCAGATCCCTGTGCAGGCCAGCCACCAAAAAACACAACAACACATTCGTCTTGAAGTTTAGTTCTGAGCCTTTCCCTTCTTAGCTAAAACGTCTTACATATCTCCCTCACTCTTAAGTCTTAACCCCTTTGCAGAGGCCCTCCACTATCTGACTCCAAACCATTTTTCCAGTTTTCCCCTGTGGCTCTTCCTGCTTTAGCCAAATAATACTAACCTATAAATTTGAAAAACAGCTGAAGCAGAAAGAGATGGAGGGCTGGCCAGTTAGCTTAATTGGTTAGAGTGTGGTGCTGATAACACCAAAGTCCAGGGTTCAATCCCTGTACCAGACAGCTGCCGAAAAAAGGAAAGAAATAGAAGCCTAGAAAACAAACATTATGCTACCCTCCTCTCCTGCCTCAATATAGTGACAGCAGCAGACTGATATAGAAAACACCTGGAATGTCCCATTGTTAGTAACATAAAAAAGCAAATTCAGCAATACTGAGACCCCACTCTAAAAAATCAATATTCCCATCTCTTCAATGTTTTAAGAGCTTAACAAGAAGAGGATTGGCAGTAATTTGCCAAGAAAATGAACTGAACAACTCTATTTAATAAATAATTTAAAATTTAACAAACTTCCTAGTTCTTAAACCTTTTACCTAACAGTAAGAGTTTAAAATGGTTTAAAATGAAGGAATTTCAACATACCTTCTTCATAGTCAAACAACAGGTGAGATCATGATATACCACAGGCACAAAGTCCTTTGAAAGGTGTACATCAAATTCTACAAAGGCTGCACCCTGAACAAAAGTAAAGTAAGAAAGTTAGCAAGTATTTAAAAAACATTATCTGGTGCACAATACCTCTAAAACCACAAGGACACAAGAAATTCACTGTTCATTATAAAATTATAGTCGTGTACACAAAAACATAAAACTTCCACATGAATTATTTAATACTACACTTCAAGCTTTTTCTAAAAAGTAATTTCTTCTCTTAAAACAATTATTGTTTTCTTCTGCAAAAGCACACTTTTTCCTGGCAAAAAAAAAAAAAAAGGGCATTGATCCACTTGAAAACACTGAGGACACCTCAGTAGTAGTGAGACAGACTTCATGGGTGTCATCACTGCTACTGCTATTAGCAGAAATGGAGCCTAACAGGAGCCTGGAGCATAGGACTCCCTTGCCTTGAAGCTGCTGCATACCTTAGCTGAAAGTTAAACCTCAAAGATGAGGTGAGAGGAAGTATAAGGTGCAGAGCCTATTTACCGCCTTTCTTAGCAAAATGTTAGTATCAGATTAAAGGGAAGCTACAACTGTGGCTGATAGAGAAAACAGAAAACAAGAATGATGCACACTGGGCCGCCCTGGTAGCTCAGATGGTTAGAGTGCAGCCTTATAACACCAAGGTCACAGGTTCAGATCCCCATTACCAGCCAGAGCCAAAAAAAAAGAAATGCACATGTCAAATTTCCTGATGGAAGTCTAAGCAGATGAGGAGGAGGACAAGAATTATACTTAAGAACATATTTTTAAAAGTCAGATAAACTCTGTCTTATGAATTAATCTTGAGAACATAAACTGACATAAAAGTGTGTACATTCACTGAATGAAAGCCAGCTGGGATCAAAAGAAGCAAGGTCTGAGAATTTGTGTAATGTTACTGACTGTGACCCACAGAAGTGCTGTGCATGAATGGATGAGTGCATTTCCACCTCTTTCACTGGCCCTGAATCACAGAAGGATGCTCAACTTGGGAGTACATATGGATCACAGACTAGAACCAAAGGAACTCAAGAGTCATCTAGTTATGGTTAGCTGTTTAGTTCAGTTAGAGCACAGCCTTATAACACCAAGGTCAAGGGTTCAGATCCCCATACCGGCCAGCAGCCATCCAAACAAAAAAATGTCATCTGGTTGTGAAGCCTACTTCTTTGTTGACTTCTTTTTTTTTTTTTTTTTTAATTGAATCATAATTGATTATACATATTTTGGGTGTTCAATGTTGACATATGTTGATCAAATCAATATTACTAGTACATATATTGTTACAAATTGTACTTATGCTTTATGCCCCTCTTTGTTGACTTCTGAAGCAGGAAACTTAGTTCCTTCTATTATTTTAAATAAGACAATATCACAAACCACTTCCACTAAAAGAGAACAAATATTACCACATTTAAATAGTTCTATTAAATATGTTAAGTTGTAGCTTTCTAGTTTAAATGTCTAATTTTATATAATCATCATCCTTTTTGAAGATAGATTTACTAAAAGATAAAATTTGATCCCAAAATTTTACTGTGAGCTTTAAGAAATAACCCATTAATGGGCCAGAACATCTACAAAGATATGTTTTTAGCATTAACTAAGCCAATAAGCCATTAATAACTAAAATAAGACATTTGAAAATGTGAACCATGTGCATTACAAAGGATTGCATCAAAATATGGAAAAAGAAGGCTTAATAAAATCCTCTCTCAAAAAGTACAAAGAACCTGAAAATTCTTTAATATGGCCATCATGTGTTTACAACTAATAAAATGATGTTTAGTTACCTATAATAAACTAAAACTGTTCCAAATTATGAAGCATAGCCCAATATACTCACAGTTTAATATCATCCTTTCAATACTGCTATAGTTTGAATGTTTGTTCCCTCCAAAGCTCAGGTTGGAACTTAATCCCCAATATGGTACTTGAAAGGTAGGGCCTTTAAAGGGTAACTGGATTGTGAGGACTATGTCCTCATGAATAGATCATCCATTCATGGATTTATGGGTTAATGGTTTAATGGGCTATTAGGGAATAGACAGGGGGCTTTACAAGGAGAGGAAGAAAGCATGTGGAAATGCTCTTGCTCAGCACTCACTATATGATACTCTGTGTTGCCACAGGACTCTGTAGAGAGTCCCCACCAGAAGAAGCCCTTCATCAGATGTGCCCCCTGGATCCTGAATTTCCCAACCTTCAAAACTATAAGAAATACATTTCATTTATTCACAAGTCACCCAGTTTCAGGTATTCTGTTATAAGCAGCAGAAAACTGACTAGTATGAAGACAAAACAAAAACTATCTACTATTAATATTGTCAAACATTAAAATTGTTTCAGAAAACTGACTAATATGAAGACAAAACAAAAACTATCTACTATTAATATTGTCAAACATTAAAATAATTACTATTATCACTTTAAGATGTTATAAATTATAAAATGCATCAGTATTTTATATACCACTAAGAAAGGCAGAAAAAACTGCCAATTAAACCATAATGACTCAAAGCTAAATTGTAAAACTAATTCCAATTTCAGAGAGATTAAATTACAAAAAAAGTGTGTTTTAGAATAGACGTTAGCTCCTAAGTGATAAAGTTAAATACCTGACTAACCGAGTTTACTTGTTGAACTATTTTTCAAAAGGCAAAGTTTAAGGAATGTGGAGGATACTGTGGAAAAAGTGGAAATAAAAGAACAAGACATTCCTCCATTTTTCCCCTAGTTTAACTCTGGAAGATGAGGCTTTCCAGGCAGGCACAGAGGAACAGGGGGAAAAAAATCCCAGTTTCTTGATTAAAAATGCCAACTTGCACTTGTTGAAAATACTCAAAGCTAAAAAACATACTGTAACTCATGATTGGATAAAAGGAGTTAAGAAATTTAATGTAATCAAATTGGTATGCAGGGTAAAAACTGATATACTTTTTAAAAAGTGTTACATAAAGTCACCATCGAACCCTTCTATAAGCACATTATTCAAGTAGTGAAAACCAATGATTAATGGGAACATTTTTCTTGCCCCAATTGCTCAAAATTTATCTCAAAAAAGGTTGCTTAAGATTCTATTATTTCGGGCCGAGCCCGTGGCGCACTCGGGAGAGTGCGGTGCTGGGAGTGCGGCGACGCTCCTGCCGCGGGTTCGGATCCTATGTAGGAATGGCCAGTGCACTCACTGGCTGAGTGCCGGTCACGAAAAAGACAAAAAAAAAAAAAAAAAAATTCTATTATTTCCATCCCAATCTGCACCATGGATCTAAATACAAAGAGATATTTGCTCTTCATTTAGAAATGAAGTATCAATGTTTCTCCTTTTTAACTACTAATGCAACTGGAGAACACTCCTGAGCCTCTCAGTTCTCTACCTTACCAGTTCAAAGTTGTTTAACAAAAGAAAGGTTACTTACATGACTAGCAGCATTTCTTAAGGAAGCAACAGTATTTTCTCGAACTTTTGCCAGCCTAAAATAGAAAAGAAATACAGTTATAATAGGCTATAGAAAAGATTTTTTAAAAATGTAATAAAGAATCCAACTATATTTTCAACACTGGAAATAGTACTTATTCTCTATTTTTAGACTAATTTTGCCATCCCCAAAATATGACTGTGAAGATCATCTGCCTGGTTTGTGCATTTATTCCATAAATGTAAGCTCTAGCAGTAACAGGTATTTACAAGCTGAATATGGTAATATCCTACACGACAACACATACCTCCCCTGTACTACAGACTTCTTATGGAGACAAATGAGGTGGCCAATTAAGGAAAATAATCTTTTTCAATGGCATGAAGAAATAGAGACATAGAAACTTGCTCTTTGGAATGAAGCCTCCAGGTGACTTAACACTGTATACTGACAGATTGTGAGGGGAATGGGAAAAGACTGACACACCAACAGGGTAAGAATATGAAATCTATATTAAGAAAAAGAACAGAAAGGAAGAAACCTTACTGTTTAGAAAGATGGGGACTGAGAGTGCTTCTCCCTTAAATGGTAATTGATTTGTGCTATAGAATTTGACAGATCCCAAAGCTATCACAGCAACTCTTTAAAATAAAATGGGGTGGGATTAAAATTCACAGTAGAAAATCTGCTGCAATGAGCTACAGCACTGGTAATTAAACAACTTCACAGAACTGGAAGGGAAAAACAACTGTACCTAGCTGGAATCTGAATTTAAGACAAGGCATCTTTCTCTGGAGGTCTAGCTTGAACTAGTATTTCCTGAGTTTATTTACACTCAGACTCATGGATGCTGGGCTGAAAGGAATAGCAGGGATAGTCTTATCCAAACCTTCCAGAAGAAGCTGAGACCCAGAGAGGGCAAAAAGGACTAAACAGACACAATGATGCCACCAAAGCTTTCCACATCAAGCTTTCTCTCCTGCCTTTCTACTTGTAATGTCTTTCTCACTTTCAATTCAGTAAAATATTAAATTAAAAAAGACTGACCACAATCTTAGGAGAAAGTTGGTCTTTAATTATTTTGAAATGGCAACCCCAATTACCAAATTACATTTAATTCCCAGGGTAATAATAAAAGCATCATTTAACCTTCAGTGTGTCAAACCAATATAACCTTATCAAACATGAGCTACCAAATGCTAATCCTATTCAAATATTCAGCCTACTTGGCAGTTGTTGTAGAGTTGCCTGCACCTCGATGTCCAACATCCAATGGTATTCTTGGCTTCCAATACTTGGAAAATGAAGATTTCATGTCACAATTGTATCCTGGTAATGGCTTAATAATTATATAGTCAACTTTCATAGGAAAAAAACAAAGGGAGGGACAAAGATAAAGATGATTAAAAGGGTAATTAGAGCTCAACTACAGTTAAATACCACTTACACCAGCTTTATCAATCTCTATCAAATAAAAAAAAATCAAGTCAAAAATTGATTCAAAGTAAAGCTTCTACAAAATTTAATACATATGTTCCTTAAACTGCTATTGCATTAGTTAATAATCTAAAGCAAATCATTAATTTTATCTTTACCATTCTCAAATACTCAATTTGAAGTCAATTAAAATTCTAACTTAACCTTAGTTTATTTGTGAAGGGCTCCCTGCTTTTCCAAACTTACCTCTCACTTTGCCTATTGTTTTCCTGGAATTTCTGCTCATGATGGGAAGAGTAAGGATTCCAGCACTCTTCCCACTCTCAGCAATGGTGGATGATAAGAGGCACGCTGTACCCACATGTCCAGGAAGGGCATCACCCTGAACTACATGTTCACTGAGATCTTCCTGAAAAGATGAGGTTTAGAACAATCCAAATTCTTAAACTTCAATCAATTTAATGATTAAAAAAAAAAAAACCTCTCTTAAAGTCAACTCAGAGTCTTCGGAGGAGGACTGAAGAGAAAGAAATACAATCAAGCTTATATTCAGGTAATTTAGATGGCTTCTTTATAGTAAATGACACATTTTCTTTTAGAATATAAATATTTTAAGATTTTGATATATTACTTTATTAATCATAATTTGGCTGATGTGCACTTCTGATTCTCTAACATGCATTAGGTGAACTTAAAGCACTGCCTGAAAATTTCTAAGCATTTTTATATGGAAAGACTAAGATATATTTGTAGTGAATTTTTAACATATTCTCTAAAAATGTGTCTAGGGCTGGCCAGTTAGCTCACTTGGTTAGAGTGTGGTGTTATTACACTAAGGTCAAGAGTTCAGATCCCTATACTGTCCAGCCACACACACACACACAAAAAAAGTATCTACACAAGTAGCTATTGGGATAGCAGCTCTCTAGAAAAGCAAATATGCAATTTGATATTACACTGAGTGGAAATAACAAAAACAAACAAACAAACAAACAAAAAACCAGAAAAAATACAAAACAAAAACCAACCAAACAAAAAAGACATTACATTGGATATACTATCAGCCTAGTCTATGAACAAAGCAGTATTTCCAAAAATGCTGACCAAATGAAAGAGGAAGTTAGAATATTCAAGAGATTATTAAAAGGTAGGTCCTTAAGCAACAAGGAAATGTTCAACCAAAAACTTCATATTTTTATAATGAAGTCTCACAGATCTTATGCTTAGGTAAGATCTCGTTTTTGAAAAATGTAATCTTAGAGGAAATACTTTAAATTCCATATAATACAAAGTAGCCAAAAAGTTACTCACAAAGCTGTCTAAAGGAATTATCAGATTAAATAATTCAACGATTATAATAAACTAAATTATGTATAAAAAGTTCACCCAGTAGGTTTAAATCCACCCTGAATTCTGTTGGTCTCAAGAAACTGTGGCCAGGTGCTATTGCTGGTCAAGGCATGTTCCCTATCCTCAAAGATTTAAACTCTAAGCTGGTTGAAATGGGAGTGGAGGTGGCAAAAGAGCTAGGGGCTAAGGAAACCAGTACACACCACAGTATGAACCTTTGAGGAGGTACTAAGTATTATCTGTGGGGAGCATGTGAACAGCCAGTGAGCTAACGAGCTCCAGTGCAAATATCACAAGTAGCTCTGGCAAGTTGGCAGCACAGATTCTGAACAACCTGGCATAAGTTTTTTAAAATTAATTAATTACTTTTATTGAAACATAGTTGATTGTACATATCTGCGGGGTACAGAGTTGAATATCAATGCCTATGTGTAATGTGTGATGCTCAAAACAGGATAATTAGTATATTCAAAATTATACAATGTAATAGTTTTTCATGGTTCTTTACCAATTCTTCCCTTACCCTCCCTCCCCTTCCCCCTTTCCCACCTCTGGTAACCTTAGTTCTGTTCTCTCCTTTTGAAAGTTCAATGTATTTATTGCCTGGCACAAGTTTTATAACTTTTTAGTACACCTTTATGACGACAAATAAAGCTGCAAAACAAATCCACTGTCACAATAAATCCTCATAATAAAGCATGCCTCAATAGATGACAGAATTCCATCATGGGGAGGACTCAGTCATGCTAGTTACATCAGGTTGCCCACCCAAAGGTGGACAGCTTGTCTGCCCTCCTTGGAGGCTCTTTTGAGTACAATTCATTGGTATTTAGATTGTTTGATAGACACAGACATCAAGACATCTGGTCTATATTTGAAACAAATTCTGTTGAAGTTCTCTTAATTATATAGAGAAACTTAACAGTAACTTGAGTCTGTCAACTTCAAATTTTTTAAGCCTGCTAAAATGTACAGAGGAGCAAACATCTAAAAAGTTGTATGAATCACGTGTTACACAAATTAAAATAAAAATCAGAACATTTGTAAAAATAAGCTCATGCCTGCATTCTTTCTCAACCCCCTCACTGAAATAACTACTCACCTCAAAAAAATCAAAGATTAGTTCCAGGTTATCTGGTTCCATTGTCTGTATACTGTACTCTGTCCAACGATCAGACTGTAAGCCATAGCCACACTCTGGCTGTGAATGCCTGCACTTGAATTCATGGTCGCTTATTAAGGCTATCTCCAGGCTATTGGACATTTTGTGAAGAATGGTGGGAGAGACCCTATCATCGTCATCTTCCTCCAGACCCTCTAGTGTCAGCTTTACCCTACACAAAAGGAAAAAATAATGAAAAGCAAAAAGTGGCACAGAAGAAAAACTCATACAAACATTACCTAAATGTTAAATTTAAAAGTACTCCCTAAATAAGCTAAATTTTCAAATAAAAAAAATATACATATATATACAAGGACTACACATACTACAGGTTAAGACATCAGGTGTGTATTATAAAATAATGATGTTTTTATCTACATATATAAGGGTCCTTCAAAAAGTTCGTGGAAAAAAATTAAAAGATAATACTTATCTCAGCCAATCAACTGTTCAAAAAAAAAAAAAAAGTAATACGAATCTTTTCATGAACTTTTAAAAGTACCTGCATATTTCTGCAAAGCATTCAAGTGGGATAAATGCTCATTATGCCTACTAAGGTTGTTTTAACTAATTCTTTGGTTAAATTTTGGGTTTTTTTTTTTTTTTATGAATATAAAGAAGTATTTACTATTATCCTATTTATTACTGGTTATCTGCATTTCTTAACCTTCAAATAACAATAAGAACTCCTTTTGAGAGGTCTCGCAAATGTATACTTTACAAGCAAAAAGTTGAGCCATATTGTTAGTGTGCATTAAAAGACTGTTAAAATTTGAGCTTTAAATTGAAGATTTTCCCATTTTTCTACCGTACCACAGTGAAAGTCCAGACACTTTGTGAAAAGTATACAACTAAAGAAAAATATCGTGTTAAACTAGGGCTGGGTGGTTAGCTCAGTGGGTTAGAGCATGGTGTTATAACACCATGGTCAAGGATTCAGATCCCTGTACTGGCCAGCTGACTAAAAATAAATAAAAATTTTAAAATGAATAAATAATTAAACATATATAATATATATTTATGTGTACATGAACTTTTATGTGTGTATGTATTTATATGTAGATCCTTTTTTAATAAAACAAACAAATAAACCAAGACTCTAAAACTCTTACAGGCTTCACAGTAACAAAAACAAAAACCGGTTACCCAAGCCATAGGGCCACAAAGACTAGTCTACTGCAATGAGAAGCAATTATTTGCACACAGCACTTGTAATACCAGAAAGTAAACTCAATTCTGGAATGTCTTGTACCAGATGAAATGTATACAGATTAAACAATTTTAATACTATTAAAGTCGGGAGTAATGTTACTGTAGAGAGTAACAGTTGAACTACAAAAAAATTTCATTCTAGATTTAAATGGGATCTGATTTATAACAGAAATAATGGAATTGTATTAGTGGGGCCTGCTCTCTCTGTGTGACCTTCTTCCTCCAACCACTGCTGAGGATTGTCTTATAACCACATAATTCTGCGGTCTCCCTGAGGGGTTGGCTATACAGATTACTCCATCAGTAAAACTGTTTTATAATCACACTATAAAATCAAAAGTAGCATTTTAATAACCTAAAACAAAAATCAAGTCTTCACATAAACCAAACTCTTAGGAATGGTTCTGTATAACTGATTTTGTTGGGAAGCCTGAAGGAGCAAACATTCCCTACCAGGACATATGAACAGAGACTGCAAACAGACAGAAATGAACAGGCAAGTGAGGCATGAAAGGCAAAAATGGCTATTCTGCCAACATTTTATATGTAAAAAAAGTTGAAAGGGAAAGGATCTATGCAAGAAGTTAGTACATTTTATTTATGTTAAAGGTTTCCTTCAAACAGCTATACAAATGTTAAAGTCTACCACAAAGAGTGCAATTACTTTCCACTTACTGGTGGAGTTGATCAAAAAGAGAAATGTGTTTAAAGAGATGCATGTCCAGTTTTTTTTTTTTTTTTCCTAAAAGATGACCAGTAAGGGGATCTTAACCCTTGACTTGGTGTTGTCAGCACCACGCTCACCCAGTGAGCTAACCGGCCATCCCTATATGGGATCCAAACCTGTGGCCTTGGTGTTATCAGTACCACACTCTGCTAAGTGAACCACGGGGCTGGCCCAAGTGTTTTATTTTAAATGCATAAGATGTTGCTAGTATTTTTAAGTCCTGGTGTCCTTACAAATAAACTTATTTCCTACCCCATGAGGCTTAGTTTATCACAAATATGAATTTGGGGAAAAAAGATGGTCAGAACAAACACCAATTTCTAGCTATGCACAATTATTCCAACAGGAATCAAGTCATTTAATTTGTAGAGCCCAAGTATGGTTATGAGAAAATATTTCAATTTGATTTAAGCCAAAGCAACAGAATAATATATACAGACACTCAAAGTGATTTCTATATAAACAAGAAAAGTACAAGACTCAGTACTCATTTGCATTCCAATCAGATCCCCAACCATTAACTACTTATTAATTTCTTAACTGCAACCAAGGAAAAAATTCCTAATAAGCCAACCAACCAAGGCTTTATCTTCTACTGTTATCTTTATTTTGAGGTCCTATTCTAAGAAGATAATTTACAGCTGTAACAAAATTTATGTGCTTCCTTTAAAATAGCAGGTAAATAAAATATTCAATTATGTATAATTAAGTACTTAGAGAATCTTTGAGATCAAATGAATCTTGCAGATCAACCATGTGGTCCAATTACCTTGGTTTTTCAGAAGCAAAGCAGAGGCCTAGAAAAGCTAAGGCACAGGGACAAGGTACACCCAAAACCCTCTACTCACTGTCATAACCACAACCACAAAAGACTGTGAAGTGCCACTCAGCCTTTCCCTTACCTATTTTATGACTGGAATATGTAAGTACTATGATATTTAAGGAGTTATGGCAAAACACTTACGTATTTACAAACAGCAATATTATTGTGAATTTTACTACAAAGATAATAAGCACTGTATTATCAATCACTTTAGTTACTGAAAATGGCCCTGACATTTTGTCAGAAAAGGCTGTGTTACATATCAAGACTTAGAACTCCATCCCAATGTCACAAAAATTATTTTGAATTTTGGATAGGGCTGCCTAGGTCTTTGAGAAGTAACTCACTCAAAGTTATTTACAATGACATTACAGAAAAATAAAATTATGTACTATTTAACCATTTACACAAAGCTTGACATGTGTCTGTAAAATTGATATAGGCCTTAAAAGAAACTAATTTGGCACTGCTATGATAACTGCTAGCTTTCTTCATGGAAAATTTTTCATTCTCAAACCACAATAAAATTTAGAACACTGAAAAAATTTTCAACAATTACTTTTCTCTGTTTATGCCTCTCTCCTCTCATTTAGCACAAAATAATTTCATGAAATCAATTTTAAAGCAACTATTTATTGCTATAGTAGGAAATTTTAAATAGAAAACTACAAAAATATACAAGCTTAGAAACCACTTATCTATATAAAACAACTTTTTCTGGTTCTGAATTTTGAGATTAAGACTAACATAAGTATGCAACAGTAGCAACATGAAGGGAGAAAGAAGTTCACTACTACAAAGCCCTGCAGTCAATAGAGGATGTGACATTATCATTAAGTGTGTTATGTTCTTAGTTTATATACTTAAAGGCTAAAACCAAGGGAGACAGAAATGTGTAGTACTAGGGAAAATCAATGGCTGAAGTAGCAAATACACATGTTCATACCTAAATCTAGATTTTTTAAATTTTTTCTTGGTTATCGACACAGGAGGTTTTTCAGAATAATGCAAACGTAATCTTATTTCAGCCTGACATGTTAGCCATCCAGAATCAAGAGTTTCAACGCCATCTGGTAGAGTAAATACAAAGAACAGTAATTATAATACATATTTTTTTAAACAACCCAGTTAGTACCAATACACATTGACAACGCTAGTTCACACTCACATTTTAACACATTGAGTTTATATAACACTGGTACTCCCCCACCTCCACAAAGCAAATATACAGGTAGTCTTAAATTTGTCATTGAAAAAGAACTTTTATATAAAGTAGGAGGAAAAAGTTAAATAAATATTAACAATTAGCTATGCTTTAACAATTTAAGTGAATTAAAATATTCTTATAGAATCCATTATTGGAATAATGCAAATCTATTTCAGGAAGAGCACATGTTTCAAGATAGCTTCTAACCTAGCAATTGTTCTATTGGGGATCACTATTACACTTCCAATGCTTCATATAAGAGATTCAGCTGAAACTAGTTATGCCGGCAGTGCTGAGTTTTTGAGATGTGAGAAGGTAAGAACAGAGTTAATTCTGTATTCTCACATTTATATATTCTGCCATAAATAAACTGCATGACTGTGATAACACTGCATTAACATTAACTTGAAGTCATCTACTAACATAGGTAATAAATTTTTCATAAATACCAGAAGCTGTCAACTGTTTTGGACCTAAGTTTTTTCATCAATGGGAGAAAAGAAATCAAGAAAGTTATCTCCTTAAGTATAACTTAATGCTTAATAACTGTCAAATTTTAAACATTACTTTCAGAAATGGACAAAGTCGAAGAGCTGGCTTTCCATCCTCAAAGCTAACTAAAGCTGAATTTAGGATGACAGCAATAACAAAAAAATAAGGAAAGAAATCCTATGTTTTATAATCATAAACAGTAATTAACATGTAATAGAGAGACATAATGTCATGCATTACAACCAAAGAAATGAGAAAACTATTCGTCCATAAAGCTCTCTAAAACATGTAGCACAAATATTATCTTTTTTAAAGAGGACAAGACTCTAAAACACTTAACACTAAAACTATTCAAGTATTTTAGACTATCTTCTAATATAACATAAATAATCCCTTCTTTTCAAGGATAAGAAGTTAAATTCTTATCCAAACACTCCCAGAGCATGTACATTTCTAATGTGTATAAACATATGTATATAGTAAAACCACAACCAAAACATTCAGGCCCTGCTCTTTTCTGTGCCTACAGGAAAGCAAATTGGTTATCAGCAATTTATCTCTGGTTCAGTCAGTACAAGCACACATTCCGCCTACCCGCTTTCCACCTTTTGACTCCTACAGTGTAGTATCTAAAATGAAAATGCAATTTAGCACAATAACCCTGATACACTGATGGAATTCCAGTCATAGAAGAAAATTTGAACTTCCACGATAGTTTTTACTGAAGCAGAAAAGTATATGAATGCATAACATTTTCAACATATCCAGAATTTAAGGCAATTTCTATTCTACTGTAAATTAATTTTTAAAGACTCCAGACAGAATCACTAGAACATTACGGTTAGTCTCGATTTTACTAATGTATATACGAACTCAAAAAATGCACAAACTTAGCCTAAGAATAACATTTCACGCTTTAAATGTTTAGAATCATTAATATCATTTTCAAACACAATAGTGTTAAAGTAGATGATATAAACAGTTAAGAATATACTACTTTCAAATTAATTAAATAAACTCACATAACTGAAAACACCAGTCAAATAAAAACCAAAAGGATAAAATTTTAAAGCATAATAATTATATTGGAAACTACTTTTTAACAGAATGTATTTGTTTCTAAGATCTAGTCTGTTTCAAAACCATACTATGTCCTATTTCCCTGTTCTATACAGTTCCAATGAAATGTAAGGTAACATCTCAATCAACAGCAAACATGCAAAACTCAGTCTCACTTACTGTGGATTCCAAATTGTCCATCATCAATAATAATTTCACTTTCTAGAATTTAAGGAAAATAGAAAACCTAGTTAAAATTCATAAGTATACAGAATAAACAATTGAGAAATTACCCACCTTAAGGATTGTTTAAAATATGAAATCTATAACTTTAAGCAGCCCGAAGTGAATAAGCATATTTATTGTAGCCCTCAATAAAGAATTCCCTTTTAAGGAGGCTGGGAAATAGTAACAGTTCTTACATACTTTGGTGATCATTCATGATATTATAAGGAAGAGAAAGAAAACTCCTCAGAGAGGTGCTCTAGAGGCACTGGGATGAACTTTACACTCACCAATGTACGAGACTAACAGGCTGCTGGACAGTGATAACTCCTTGATTTTTCAAACCAAAGGTCTTGGCACAATTAAAATGCTTATTCTTAAAAAGTGCATAATCTGAACTTGTCTAAAATGTAATTCTCCTCAAATCCCAACTACTCTCTATACCCAACCAAAAACTTTACAAACAGCATAAACTTACCTGTATATACAGTGCTGTGAGGAACTGCCAAAAAAAGTATAAGTACTAGCATATCCCTTTTCCTAACAGAAATTTCAACTAAATGAGAAAAGCTGTAAAGCCCCACGCCTCTGAATAAAATACTAATTTTTTCCCGTGCCTATTTCCCTTCCCAGTATACTTTAAACATGTCTGAAATATTTCTCAAAATAAATGTGTTAATTCCTAATAAATATTGATACTCTGGTAGAATTCACACAGCTTTTGAGTTTAAAAGTTACATTTCCCAAAAGTATAAAATAAACTTCTTTCTAAAACACAGAAACAAAATCATCTCACTTCTCACAACAAGAAAATATATTAAACTGCAAGATGCTTTAAAATACAAAATTATTTTTTAAATGTTTAATACCTAGTAAGTTCCAACCTCAGTATGGGACTATAATAATTCTAAGTATACTATCATAAAAATTCCAAATACACTATCAAAAATGTATTAAAACATGTAAAAAGAAAATCCAATAAAGAGGATGGAATGAGACATCTGTTTAAATGAGGTGTGTCCTTGCTACAAGATAAAGCAGAAACTACCACTACTTTCTAATCTAAGCTAGTAAACTAGCAAGCCAATTGTTGTTGTTGCTGTTGCTGTTGTTGTTTTTGGTGGCTGGCCAGTACCCTTTGACACTGGTGTTGTAACACCATGCTCTAACCAACTGAGCCAATGGGCCAGCCAGCAAACCAGTTATTATCTTTACACTTTAACCTCACCTAGAAACTGAAAGATACATTTCTCATCACTAAGTCAATTTATAGATGAATACATGTGAGTAATTTAATGTATGTGAAATAAACTACAAATTCTATTTTCAATATAAATAAAGAAATTCAAATATACTTGTATGAAGACAAATGCCATTTTTAGGCACCAAAAAACTAAATAAAATTTAAAAACCAAAACCCAAAAAACAGCAACTCTCTGAATATCAATTCTAGCACAGCCAGCAGGGAATTTAACTAGAAGGAATATATGTCTACTACAACAAAGAAATCTGAATTCATTCATACAAGTTTATTCAAGTATTTACTAGTTTAAGAAAAAACAGAATAGAATAACTTATTCTATTACTCTTACTATTCAGAGTTAAAAATTTAAGAGCCTTTGTTTTGGATTAATTCTTTCCTCAAACACTTGCTAAGCCTGAGCAAGTAATCAAATATAGCCACGGATTCTCAGTCAAGAATGATCTTACTTATAAACTTTCTAATCACTCCAAATGAAAATAAATATTTCATAATAAATTAATCTAACCCAAGAGAATAAAAATAACTAGGCAAGCATTTCTAAAAATTTTTATAAAGAAAGGCAATTAAGAACAGTTTAGTTGTGAAAGTAAAATCCATGAAATGCTAAATGAAATCTGTAGTATGAAAATGCATTGACTTTAAACTTTAGAAAAAAATTTATTAAATCCCACTAAGCCATTGTGCAGCATATTAGTACCTTTATGCATATGCCTCAAATAGATGCAGTTAATGCCCATACCTAAAGGGGTTATTGATCGTGGTTGTAGATGAGTCTCCCACTTGTGAACTATGACTTGACATGGACCACCGATAGTCTGCAATTTAAAAGTTAAATGTCTGCAATAATTTCTTATATCTTATTTTCTACCCATGACTCCATTAGATGTTTGTGGCCTATGTCTTATACTAAATATGAGGCCAAGAGATTCATCTTGTTAATTATCAATATTATTTGCCAAAATAAGGAATGTACTAGGTCATAAAACATGATGAAATGCTGGAAGAAATTGAAGGTGAGGCAGTAAACAAAGAAAAATGAGATGAGCTGGCACACAAAATTGTCTTAAACCCATTCTTAAATCTGCCTTCAATATTTAATTTTTTTCAAAGAAACTTTCATTTTTAACAGATATTAATTCCGCTGTAAGTTAACACCAAATGTACTTTGCTTGGTATGTCAGCAGTCAATGAGGTATTAATCTCCTTCTCTGTTTAAGTAAATCTCCAAGTGTTTGGAAAAAGCCAGAACAAGTCTACGATAGTAGAAATAGGAGAAACAAGTACTTTAAGATCAATTATCACAAGTTACTCAAGGAACTAAAGGGCATAATAAAGTTCTTTATTATACTTATTTAAGGATAGTAACTGGAAAACAAGAAAGAACATCATCAGATTTCTCATATCATAGTGACTAACGTTTCTAAAAAGCACAGGGAACACTGAAAGAAAGGACACACGGTAGGGTAAATTTGAAGAAAAGTATGAAAAAATGAGAACTAACATTCAGTTTTATTCTTATGCCTTAGAGTTTACAGTTTATAAATTCATACAGTGTGACAATTCCTATTACTGTCTTCTGTGATCAAGTTCCCTCACTAAAAAATAAAGGTGTATGTGTTGACAACATATACAGCAATTTGAAAAGAATAAACTACCACCAGAGATTCCCAGAGAATACCTGAATGACTGAAGTTTAAAAGCATTCTAATTTTCCTTTAATAATTAAAAAAACCCTTGACTAATTAAAATTATGTTCCAAAAGAAAAAGAAAAAACAATTATGTGCCAAAATAAAGTCCTTAAATACACAATTTTAGAATAATGTTCAAACTGCAATCTTACAAGGTATTTCAACTGTTTTCTTCTTTACATGTTCTCTGAAGAAATTTAATTAAATACAGAGAAGCAAAAAGAAAATTAAAAAATCACCCATTTCGGGATAATTACCATCAACATTTTTTGTGTATAATCTTTGGACCCTTTTTAAGCATATATTAAATATAATCTTAAAAAGCCTGGAATACATAAGCTTCTCTCTATATAGTGTACATCTTTAGATAGCATTAAATACTCTTCTATACATTTTACAGGATTTTAATATTGATTATATTTTATAATAAATGTGCCAAATGATAAACAAGTATGTAACGAATTAGGCACATTATTAAGTAATTAAACACAAAAGATAATTCTGTCACTTAACAACGTTAAATTCTTTTTTAAAGTACGCAAAGTTTTGAAGTTTAAAAACTAAAATAGCATCAGATATTCATTCAAATCGTTAACCCTGAAACAAAATGCTTTTTCCTCTAGCTGAATACCTCCTTGCTGTAAGGGTTCACTTACAAATTGGTAGACTCAGTAGAATTAAAAAGAAAATATAACCTGAAACTGCTCATCTTAAAATATGGTGAATTTCATTTCTATTACACTAAAAAACAAGATACATTAATCCTACATCTGCTAGATGTTTTTCACTACTTTTTTCCTGAAACATTTTTTCAGATTTGTAGTATAAACATCAAACTTTCTAACCCTTGAAAAATACAGATGTATGCATTAAAAATAAAAACGATGTGTCTTAACAATGTTAAGCACTAAGAAAGAATTAAACTGTTCCCTTCCTCCACCCCTCCCATGTCCACCCTCCCCCCAATGACCCACCTCCAAAAAAACTTCTCTACAAAGATGGTATGGACCTATATTCTTATAATCGTTACTTATCAAAATTGGGTTGAAAAAGGTGCCATGAATATAACATATTTTAAATGCTGACGTGTGGGCTGGCCAGTTAGCTCAGTTGATTAAAGCGTGGTGTTGTAACATCAAGGTCATGGGTCTGGATCCCCTTACCAGCCAACCACACACACACACAAAAAAAAACCCCAAAACAAACAAACAAGTTGATAGGGATAAAAAGTGGGTAAAGAAAAAGAGGGTTTATTTCGCTTTGTTTTAATTAGGTGTCAGGTGAACGCTACAAAGTGTTGACATAGTATCTATACTTTATCATGTAAGAAGAGTCCTGTGGATTAAATATTTGCTAGGGAACCTGTTTTAGTAACAATACTAACATCTCCACTCATCTATTTTAGTAACAAACCCACTATCCACAGCATAAAACAATCTGGACTTGAATAGAGTATTTGAGGAGCAATCCAAAGGGCTGATTCAACAGATGACTTATAATTGTGATTATTAGCATTCACACTACCAAACCATATTGGTTGGTATATGAAGTGTTATAATATTGAGGAAAAAAAAAAAACCTAGAGTTTTAAAATACATTGGTCAAGGGTTTGGATCCCTGAGCCAGCGAGCTGCCAATACCCCAACATAATAAAAAAATAAATAAAATACAGTCAATTTCCAAAACAGTTATGACTACTTTATTATTCGTGAGAAGGTAATCTTAAATTTTAGCTTTACTTAGGTTCCTTTTTCTCTTTTCTTTTTTTTGGGGGGGTGGGGGGGCAGTTGACAAGTTCTTTGGAGGAAAAAAAAAAATTTAAGACCTGAGCTATGGGAAACACAAAATCTCAGTAATGACTCCAAAACATGCAATCCTTTCTAATACGCTAACTGTAATAACTCATTCTTTAAAACTTTAGAAAAAGTTCCATTCGGGAAAAGGCTGCCATAATTTTAAGCTTTTTGAAGTAAAGAAGAAGGTGGATCTTTGGAGAAAAAAGTAACAGTACCAGCCCAAGATTATATTCCATTAACAGCACTGGTAGAGTTATTTTACAATTTAGCATACATAAAATCAGATGATTGCAGAGATATTTTCAAACATGCATATTAACAAAAATATAAAAACCAATTTTTCTCTGAAGAAAAGTCTTACTGATTGCTTTCTTAAATAATTACTGATATCACTCAGTTACATTAAGCACTGACAATAATAAACAAAAGATTATCCAATTTTATTATGTAGACTGGGATTTTGTTTCATTAAAAAAAATTTTTTTTTTTAACAAACCACCAAACAAAATTATCAGCTAGTCATGTATAATCACTGCTTGAGGTATCACGGACTTTTAAAATTTTGACTGACTGTTTTCTTTCCACAATTTTGAGAACAGCCTGCACATAAAGGGGGATCTGAGGAACTTTTACCTATGATGTCATACAGAGGCCAGACCCATAGTTTTAAATGTCACAAGTTTTAGTAAGATCAGTGAGAAAAATGGTCACCTAGACATGAGTGAAGCAAAGGAAGCTAAGCTGACAGATATCTCAGAGAAGGTTCAAATTTCAAGTTAATATAGCTGAAAGTATTTAGCATCCAGAAGAATTTTACTATATTAAGGAACCACTATACAAAATGACAACCTAGGCTAGTCTGAAAATGAACAAATTATCTGCCTATCACAGATGATTGATTCTTTTGTTAAAGGATTTAAACAAGAATCAAAGGAGATTAAGTTCAAAATAAGAAAGTTTGTAATGAATCTAATTATGAGTTAATGTTGGCACTTATAAAAGTTAGAAACACAGATATGTTACTTAAAAATAAAGATCTATTTCCACAAAAATGAAGAAAAAATTTCAAAAGCTACAATTAAAAATTGGCTAATATTTCACTATGAGGAAACACCCCTAATTCTAGCTACAAGCAAAGGAGGGGGGACATAGATAAGAAATGTCTAAATTACATGTTAATTCAAAAAGTATCTTTGTTCGGCTCCCTGTACCCGCTAGCCACAAAAAAAAAAAAAAAAAAAAAAAAAAGTGAAAGTATTTTTGGTGAAGACTTAAAATCAATGGACTATCTGCAGACTAAAACTGCAAACTCATAACAATATTTTCATTCCAGGAATACTCACTACACCTTTGTTTGCTATGTTTAAATAAGGTAATATTTTGCTTTGTAACCTGTAAAATTATTTAAAAATTCAACACATTAACACCTTATTCTAATTCACAAAGTGTAAGAGAACACACAGCTGTGAAAAGTTGAGAAAATGGATTTCAGGACTCATTTTCTAAACTAAAAAAGAATATGCCAGAAAAAATAAAGTATGGAGGAGAAAAATATGAATGGTAAAATTTTATTTACTCAATAAAATTTTAGCAATGAAAGGGGACAAAGAAATCGATAATTCAAACCCTTCATTTATCGATCAGGAAGCTGAAGTCTAAAGGAGAAGTGATGTGTCCAAAATCACAAGATCTTTAGCTTAGGTTCTACAACTTCCTGTACACTACCTCCTAAAACTTTTGGGCCAGTAAAATTAATCTTTTCTCTCATTTCAACCTTTTAATACTTTCATAATTACTTTGCTTTCCTATCATTCTTTATATTCATAAAGTATGTACTCCAATAACTTACATCATTTCACAATTTCAGATTCCTCACACATTACTTTTATCACTGACATACATAACGTACAAAATTTCATAATATGTCTATTAAAAATGATTCATTTAAAAAAGTGCCACCAACTTTTAAAAGAAAAGAAGTGTCACTTTAAGCTGGTATGTGTGGGGAAAAAAAAAGACTCTAGCCATATGCATGGGATTTTATGTTGCTATTTACTCTATTCCACGAAAAACATACTTACCATGGCAGCCCCTGCATCACACGGTACATGTGTACACGATACAGAGCACCTACTTAAAGAAACACACTCACCAACATATACTGTAAACTTTTGCAAGTATTACAAGGGGAAAAACTTGTTTTTTACTCTAAGCAGACTTCTTGCCAATTTTTTGAAAAGGCATTTTGGACTGATTTGCTGGTTTTGGTTACATTTTCAATGAAGAGGAAAAATACTACAGGTTGGCTTAATTTGACCTGTGTTGACAATAATCTAACTTTAGGATAACTATGCCCAAAGGACTTATTATGATTTTTCTTGTCCAAACTCCCCTTTCCAAATAAAATTTAGACTTCACATGTTCAAAGCTAAACTTCATATACCAGGCATCCTCAGATAAGCTTTCAATGTCATGAGTACTATGACCAGTGTATCTATACACAATTGTTCAATTTATACTGAAGAAATTCACCACGATTCATGGCCCCTATGCCAAATAAACAGATGCCCTCTTCTTAAATATTAAAGTGAGACCATTGTCAAGAAAAGCCAACACAATGATCAACCATAATGTAATTTAAGTTCAATTACTGAGTATTTACGAAATATTCTTCGAATAAGAAACGTAATAGGTGCAAAAGACAGCTGAAGTGGGTTTGTCAGTTTTCTTTCTTTTTTACAATGGTGGCTAAGAGAATGAGGTAACAGTGGCTGCTTGTATTTTTCACATGTAACGAAAGTATTCAATGTCCCCCAAAGAAAATACATTTTTTAAAAAGATCTAATCCATAGTGTTTCCTAATTGTTTCCATATTGCCCTAATCCTTGTTCACATGCAGCCCACAGGTGCCAAAAGAAAAAAACTGAAGGAAAAGAATCCTTTCAGCAAATAAGTAGCTTTAGAATAAGAGGAAAAGAATTAACTTTTTTTCTTTTCTAAATATAAAAATCCTCAAATAATGAAACATTGTGAAGAATTAGGTTTAGAACTATCAGATATTCCAAAAGCCTTCAGAAAAGATCCTGGCCTACTATCTTTGAAAATATCTAAGAGAAATCATACTTCAATTTTGATCGGAGTTAATGCAGCCACTAAGAGAAGGATGCTAAGAAATAATTTTTAGAAACAATTACTCATTTAAACTCCTCTAAATGTATTTACACCACATAAGAATTAAAAAACAAAAAGAAAAACCTTTACAACTGGTTATTAACTAGTTTATGAAAGTTACAGAAAATGCACACAAAGAACATTTACCATTAAAACCAATTTCATGATATGAATATTACAGAACATACTTACTATGTCTTTTTAAAATTCCATGGCAGAAACTATCTGCCTCTGAAGTGGCTACTTCCTTTCTTTTGGTACTAAAATGTTATTAATTGAGAATTTGATTCCTTATTTGACCAAACAAACTCATTTTACTTTTAATGTTTTCAAACTTAAGTTAGTTGCTTTTGAAAGAAGACCTAAAGAAATTGGATACTAGGTTAAAAAAAAAAGCATACCTTTGGTTCTAAAAAGTACCCTTTGAAGTAGCGGTACTGAACTGATACTCCTGTACTGAGTACAATGGTTGCTTTCCATGACATGCTGTGAGGAAAAGAAAAAAACAAAAACAACAGCATCAACATCAAACTAAAATGCATAAAGACCTCTTAATTCACAAAACCTCTCAAATAAGGTTTGTGACCAACAGCACTCATTTATTCCTATACAAAATTTTACTCCATGCCTAGTCCGTAGCAGGTGATGGGAACACAGTGATAAACATTACAGAAAGAGCCCCTGCTTCAAGGAGCTTGCTCTCCTGTGTGGGTAGACAAATAAATAACCAAACAAGATACAACAGGAGTTTAAGAGGCTTTTGGAGGGGAGGCCTCAATAATGAAGAACTGTCCTAAATGATGAGCTGAGGCTGTAATGATGAGAAGAAACCAGCCACACAAGAGTAAAGAGAAGTATTTCAAACAGAAAATAAAAGTAGTGAAAGGTGGAAGCCAGAGTCAGAATCTTGTACATGGCTGCTAAGAGGCTTTGAGTCCAAGGCCTTTGCATTGCAAGTGAGTGGTGAATGTTGGGCAGTTACACTCATGTTCCCGACTACCCGTGTTCTAACATTTCTGTCCAGGCTCTGGCTATTCCCTTAGTCAAGCAATCAGTTATCTGTATCTTGTTTCAACTCAGTGTCTTTCTCTGAACTAAGCTATTCTAACAGAAACTAAAGCTTTGATTCAATAGCTGCCTCAAGGTGAAATAATTCACTACAATTCATAATTATATACTGATATTTAGCTTCGAATCATAGACCAGTGATATCCAAAGTGTGGTTTCAGGACCATGAGTATTAGCTGGGAGCTTGTTAGAAATGCATATTATCAGGCCCCACCCGACCTACTTAATTAGAAACTCTGAGGATGGGGGTCCAATAATGTGTATTTTATTTTATTATTATTATTATTTTTTTAAAAAGATGACCGGTAAGGGGATCTCAACCCTTGGCTTGGTGTTGTCAGCACCACGCTCAGCCAGTGAGCCAACCAGCCATCCCTATATAGGATCCGAACCTGTGGCCTTGGTGTTATCAACACCACACTCTCCCGAGTGAGCCACAGGCCGGCCCAATAATGTGTATTTTAACAAGCCTCCACATGACTCTGTTGAACACTTAAGTTTTTGAGAGCCATGATATAGGCCACTACACAAACATTAATTCAGCATGAGTAGTTTAGTGAATAAACAGCAACTCCCAATGTTATTCCATGATCCCAAATGGCTAACACTGCTCCCCCACCTGACTCCACCAAGACAGGTTTTAGGACATTATCCTTCCTCTTACTCAATCCTGGTTCCTAATGAAATATCCACAACCAACTATCACCTATGGTCCTAACTTCAACAATCAGGTGAATGCAGTAGTCCTGGCTCCACCCTGGGAGATTCTGATTTCATAGGTATGGGACAGTGCCTGGTCATACGGTATTTGATAAAACTTTACAGGGCATTCAGATGTATATGGCTGGTTGCAAATAACTGCTATAAAGCAAACACTTGGCACATGTGCCCCTACATTTCCCCTAATAAGCCTCAGTATCCTTTCTAATACAGGGCTCCAGGCAGACTCTACCAACTGAGAGCTGAAATTTACCATCGCTGCTACAAAAAAATAGCAAATTTCCAGTACTATCTCATCCACAAAACACTTAGCCAAAGTATACGAAACTAGCCTCAGATGTGCTCAGTAGAATCAAAGGTAGGTAAACTTTGAAAAATGTGCTGGAACCCCTCTCTCATTCACTACTTCTCAATCTTAGAAGCTCCTAAGTTTGTAATCTGAATGTCACAATTATTCTGTAACATTTCCAAGCTTACCTTTCACCTGTCTCATTCTCTGGAAGAAGAGCCACAGCATTTTGAGGATTCCAGTTTCCCAAGGCCTCACAGTTTCCACATATTGCAAAAACTTCTCCTATGGAAACAGAACAATCAGTTACAGTGGGATAATTAGGAGAGTTTCAAATTTTAGTTTTAGGCAGCAAGAAAAGGGCAGTCAATTATACTAGTTCAACCAGATGTGGAGTCTCTCTTGGCAGAGGTGGAAGAGCCTTACCAAAAGCATGGATCTGGGCCCAGGTACCACACTAGCACCTACATATTTACTTGACTCACCGCTCTAGAATCAAAGCCAGAGAAAAGGTGGAAGGCATATAGAGATGAACTTTTCTTCATTTGTTCAACTACTTATTGAGTCAACAGTAACTAGCACCCAAGAATACAAAGTGATCAAACCACAGTCCCTGCCTTCAAGGCACCTTCCAATTTAAAGGGGCAAACACTAAATATATATAAGTATTATAGAGAAATATTAATCAATATTTTCCAGGAACTCAAACAGTAGCTATTAACAAGCTAAATATCAAGAACATTTCCAATGGGATAGTAGCAACATAATTACAAACTCTCAAAACAAAACCTTTCATAGTGAAAAATCTATTACTATTTATTAAAATGAGTTATTTCATCTGAACACTTCTTATCAATACACTTTGAGGTATCACTTTTGAGGTATCACTATCTTCCCTGATTTAAAAAAAAGGATAAACAATGGAGCTAAATACAACGCACAAATATTCATTCTCAAGATCATTATGTTGCTATGCATATGTATAGCGAATGTTATAACTCCTAGCTCCCAAAGTACAGATTACCATAAAATCAACCAATTTGGGCCATTATACTTCCTTCACAAAGGAAAGTGTCATTAAGATTTTTTTCATGGAGTCAGTTATTTCTTATTCCCACACAAAACAGCTACTTTTTGCTCCAGCAAGAATGCATACCCCAAATGAGACTTGGGGAATTAGTGGTTTACTTTCCTTCTTCAGGTGCTTCTGCATTTTACCAATTCCCTCCTGCAGTGTTTATCTTTCTGCTGATTTCCTGGGAATATGGCTCTTGGAAAAAAGGAAACTTTTTACCAGAACAAACTTCTTTCTTTAACTCTTTAATTGGCCCTCATTTATAATTATAAAAACTTGAATGCTAACTAAAGGAATTTACAAACAGCACCCCCACATGTTCTTTTTACTTGTCCCCTCTCCTTTTATTCCTCTTCAACTTCACCCCTCTCTGCATTCCTCATTCTCTCCACATTCAGCAAAGAACACTTCCTCCTGCCATGAGGAAATCAAGGTGATGGGAGAGTTGAGGGAGGGGTCTCCCCCATCATCTTCTTTTTTTTTTTTTTTTTTTTGAGGGGATCTTAACCCTTGACTTGGTGTTGTCAGCACCACGCTCACCCAGTGAGCAACTGGCCATCCCTATATGGGATCCGAACCCGTGGTCTTGGTGTTATCAGCACCGCACTCTCCCGAGTGAGCCACGGGCCGGCCCCTCCCCCATCATCTTCTACCTGTGCCTCTACCTCTTCTTTTCCACTTACAGTCATCTACATTCACATCAACTATTATCTCCTTCCCTCTAGTCCCTGAGAATAAGTGCTCTGCTCAACAAACTGACCCTTCTGTGGCTAATTCTACAGTCAATACATTTGCCTGGCATGGCCAGTTCCTTCTAGCTTAAACTGCCTGCCTACAACTCCCTGAGAGGGTACAACATAGTTCCACAGTCTTCTCTCCACAGAGGAGGCCGCACTTGGACTACAAATGAACACCAGGCCCAAGGGAACTGATGTATCAGCTGACTAACAATTTTCAACCTGCAGAATTTCTGCCTAAAGGCGAAGCTGTACCAGATCATCTTGGCTAAGAACTTGAACTTGGACATACACATACTCTGCCAATTGCTGTGATGGTTGCTAGAACAATGACGTTAGATACAGAGTGAGTCATTCCTTTAATCTTTGAAAACGTACTTATGCTCCTGCTCTGAACCAGGCACTGTGCTAGGTGCAGGAATTCAGCATAAAGACAAGGTTATATTTTCAGAGAGTTTACGATCTGTCCACAAATAAAATTACTCAAATAATGCTATAAAATCTCTAAGAGGTGCTACAAAATAGGGCCAGAACCCTCAAGAGAATTTCACAGAAGCCCTATCCTAGTAGAATGTGGAAATTGAAGTGGGGGTCGGGGGTGTGTACGCGTCTAGGCAGAGGAAACATAATTTGAGAAAGTCTCAAAAGAGGAAAAAAGGAGGAAGGAATGCAGTAGATTTGAGGAACTGAAAGAAGGCCAGTATAGCCAGAGCATATTAAGCAGGGAGGTACATATTCCAGGCATGATACTGTTTTGACATGCTACCTTACACTAAAATTATTTCACAGTGCTTCAACAGACAGGAAAAAACACGAGGCGGCTAAAAAAAAAAAAAAAATCACAAGTAGGGAGCAAAGTCATCTTAGCTAAATATCTTACCACACCAACTTCTTGCACTACCAAAATTTCCCTCATTTTCATGCTACTTAAAAATCATAGCCCATCTGTCTTTGTCCAGTGCAAAATTAAATTCACAGCTTTCTTGGAAAACATGAGAATAAGACACGATTTGGAAAGGCTTTTTTCTATTATTATTATTTTATTAATTTATTTAGTTTGTTCTGAACACATTTCTGATATCAAGCATGGCCTAAAGATATTTTCATCTAAAAATTAGGCACACTCTAATATCAACTCTACACTTAAGATAATCCAGATAAAAAAAATGCTCATTTAATTAAAAAAAAATTGTTTTAAAGTAAAATTTTACATTACCTGGTAAAAGAGTCCCTTTTATTTCAAAGGTAACCTGAGAAGGAGTCATTCTGATGGATTTATTTTAGGATGTTGTGCTAGAAGGAAAAAGAAAAGTTGTCATTTATTATAGTACATGAAAATATTAGCTTTAGATAGAAAGAAACTAGTTAAAGAAACAAGAAACAAGTTAAACAAAGAACTATGTTTATATTTTTAAAAGCAATATTTAATGTCTTTGCAGCTTTATGCTAGGTTTGTTTAAAAAAAGAAAAACTAACTTTGATGGGGGGGAGTTAAAAAGCAAAAAATGAAAATGAATCAACTATGAGTAAAAGATTAATTTCAGAGTCCTCATAAACAAACTGTCCGAATTACTTGAGAAGTATACAGCAAATTTTAAGGCCTGATGTTACCAACCTATTCTGTAGGAATGTATGGACCAGAAACACAGAAAAATAAGAAGTATCCAAACTTTCTATTTTTAAGGAGTCAAGATTCTCTTGTACATACTTTCTCTTCTGATAAGCGGCCACTCCGAATTCAACCTATCCTTCCTGACCACATTTGTGTTATGATGGAAGGAAAAAAACCCAACTATAGACAGAGAAAAGGTTGACTAGAGAGGATTTCTACTCTAAAAATAAGGAAACAACCAAAGAACCTAAGTACCACCCACTGAAATAAATTTAGGTTCTACAAGTTTGAGAATCTGCTTCTAAAATACAGTATAACTAACCACTAAAAAAAAAAAACAAAACCCTTCCCCCACAAATAACTTTTCATATTTCCTCTTTATTAAACCATAGGACCATCATTACTCAAGTTCTTGGTTCTTTCTGTTTTTGTTTTTTTTTTTTCATTTTTGTTTCTTTTTTCTTCATTACTCAGGTTCTACAGGCTCAAATTTAGAATCTTGATTCTATAATCTATTACCAAATCCTGTTCATTCTAAATAATCTTACATCCATGCCTTTCTTTCTAAAGTTAGCAACTTCATTCAAAACTATGTCAAATATATCCACAAACAAAAAATAAATCAGGGCTGGCCAGTTAGCTTAGTTGGTCAGAGAGTAGGGTTGATAGCACCAAGGTCCAGTTTCAATCCTTGTTATCAGCCAGCTGCCTATATATACATAGCAAAATAAATAAATAAATAAGGTGCGTGTGTATGATTTTTTATAAAACCATGTCTCCTACCTATATTTTGGCTTCTAAATCTCTTCCCAGTAATACATTTTATGTCAATTAAAATAGTCTTCCTCATGTCCCTGGCTTGGAATCACTTTATTTAAAGAAATCTAAACCCTAAACCTTTGAGGTCCCTTACTACTCATCTTCATTTTCTCTCTAACTAATTTCTTCATTTCTTCCCTCTTTCTTAACCAAACAAATCTGTTTACCATCCCCTAACTTAAGTACCTGAGAGAAGAAAGGAAATAGATTTCTGTACCTCAAGCCAGTTATATCACTTAAATAAACATATACTCCACACAAAGACACTTCATATTTTACATAACTTCTCCAACACCCCACAAAAAACTTTTGTATGCCAATCCACCAATGTTTCTAAAAGATCTCAGTCATGCCTTTATTCTGCATCATTTCCATTAACAGCTTAAATTCTATTTGTATTTATATATTACTTTATAAAACAATCCTAAAGTGCCTTTCACAGCTACTCATTCTATTTCTCTTTTGCTCCCTTCCCCTATCCCTAAACACATGCATAACTCTGCAATGGTCATTTAATGAACACTGCTGCCCACAGTTAGCCACGCTTGAGTCCAGGTAGATTTATCTACAGCAGCAGTTCACAATGAAGGCAATTTTGCCCTCCAGGGAATATTTGTTAATTTCAGGAGGCATTTTTCCTTGTTGTAACTGGGAGTGATGCTCCTGGCATCTAGTGGGTAGAGGTCAGGAGTGCTGCTGAACACTGTACAATGCACAGAATAGCTCTCCACAAATAATTGTCTAGCTCCAAACATCAATAGGCTGAGGTTGAGAAACCTGATCTGTAATATGTACAGACGGCTGTTATGAGGATCAAGAGTCCGAGCTCAAAGTTAGCTATAAATTATGAATCATTGCATTTACATCAATTATAAGATGTAAATGCTGAATACATATTTCTATACACATATAGTGTTGAATATTCATACACACACACACACATAAAACAAGACCACCAGTCAATGTGATATCATGTCACACTTGGATGAAGAATTCCATATTTAGCAACTCTACCATTTCAGTTAGAAAACTCAAGACTGCACTGGAGAAAACCTGTCCGTGACCAAAATAATTTCTAAAATACTTTATTCTACTTTCTGTGTCTAAGAGTAAACATGATCTACTTAATGCATAAACATCCAGTTTTAGCACTGCCAAATCATACTGTAAACCTATAAATGCTCTAGATTGTTAATCCTTCATTAGCCTGTTGTTATCTGAATATCTTAATAGTTCTCTTTTAACATGACATCTGATATGAATCTGGGTATAACCCTAAGAGTATAAGTATTCCCTTTTCTAATAAATAAAATGGTTCACTGAAGTACTGTAATTTTACATTTAATTTAAGATATCTGTACTGCAGCAAGAAGAAACCTTAAGGCTAGGTGAGTTTTAAGTTATTAAATTCATTTTAAGAGACAGCAAAAACAAACAAACAAAAAACATCATCCAGCAAAATGGATGAATAAACCAAACTCAATCCTAACATATAATGTACTTTCAACCAGTGTTTACTGCCACAGTTCTCAATTAAGGACAATCTCATCTACATAATTACATAGTTGCCATTCAGCTATTTGTTGATCAACTTTAAATAACTATTTTAATCAATTTAAGGGAAATCAGATATAATTATTTCTATGTATTAAATCAACAGCTGGTGACAAATTAATCACTAGATTTCTACTACATTAAGACAAATGGATACATTTAGTAAAAGGGAAGTCAACTGATTCTTAAAATTGAGTAATTCTTAAAGTTGTTTAGAAGAGTGGCTACTATAACCAGTTAGTAAACAGCTGCAGTAAATGTACTATACAAAGCTACAGAGACAAGCACAAAAGCACCCCCCCAAAAAACCTCCCCCCAAATCAACAAAGTGTCATATTTTCCTTAAATTGCCTAAATTCGAGCAATCTGGTTCAATTTCCAACCCTCAGAAATTTAATACCATACCAAATAAAAGCCTGGGGAGCTGCTCTGATGGCAGTTTATTTGATCATGGAGAGAGGCCAAAATTCTGGTGCAGGATTGAAGCGTACATGTTGGCTCCCAGCTACCACCAAAATAGCAGTGACAATAAAAAAACTGTTCTGTTGTAGAATGCAAAATTTACACACCCAACCATACTCCTTCCTCTTCCAAACAAGCAAAAAACATCCCAACTTAGAGTGGGAATGTCTTCCAGGTACACATAAAAAAAGAGTAAGATTAAAAATACTAGTCATTGTATACACATCAGCTGACCACGTAGATAAATTAACCAACTCACCTATTACCTCACATATAGACTACACTTCCTGAGACAAGTTTTCTTAAAAATATAACTTCCATTTTGTACTTTTTGAAGATAAATACTAAACAGTACTCTCATCTGAGATTTTGAGCAGTATTCAAGACTATTTTAACAGTTTTTAAAAGAGTCGAGCAATCAGCCAAGTATGAGATTGTAATTAATTCACATTAAAAAATATTTCATCAAGGGTACAGATCCTCATACAGGCCAAAGCCAAAAAGAAAATAATAAAAATAAAAATCTCAGAGTTCACACTACCTGGCAAAATAAATTTTACTCTATTCTTTTTTTTTTTTTTTTTTTTGAAAGATGACCGGTAAGGGGATCTTAACCCTTGACTTGGTGTTGTGAGCACCACACTCAGCCAGTGAGCGAACCGGCCATCCGTATATGGGATCCGAACCCGGGGCCTTGGTGTTCTCAGCACCGCACTCTCCCGAGTGAGCCACGGGCCGGCCCTTACTCTATTCTTTTTTTTTTTTTTTTTTTTTTTTTTTTTTTTTTTTTTTTTTTTTCGTGACCAGTACTCAGCCAGTGAGTGCACCGGTCAGTCCTATATAGGATCCGAACCCGCGGTGGGAGCGTCTGCCGCGCTCCCAGCGCAGCACTCTACCAAGTGCGCCACGGGCTCGGCCCTCTTACTCTATTCTTTTTGTCAAATAAACTCTCCCAACACCAAGACCTTACTGGTTTACCAGTTTGGGGAACAAAGGAAAATTTTAAGCAAACCAAGATACAGGAACATTTAGTTTCGATCTAAAGTCAAATAGTTTTTAGCTAAAGTGTGTTTTTGTGGCCAAAGAGAACACTTGTTTTCCTTCAGATGTTTTCAAGAAAAGCTGTTCCAATTCTCCTTGCTTCTCCCTAGATCCTAGCAGCTTTGATCCTCATAACATTGCTATAATAAAGGAATATATAAAATGCCTACATTTCTGAGTTAATTTATGCTCATCTTGGTGGAGGATCATTATGACCCACTATTCTGACACCAGTATACTCTTAAGGCAATATTTTAATCAAATATATGCAGACTTAATTTTTATTAAGAAAGCATTTCTGGAGATTTCATTTAGCCATATTAATTTCTTGATCAATTTTCTAAACAATGCTGTAACATTTTTCCAAATGTTTTCATTACACTTATCTTGACATTTTCATATACATATGAGGGTACTTCAAAAAGTTCATGGATACTGGCCAGTGGCCAGAAACAAAGAAACAAAACTCATGGAAAGATTTGTATTATCTTTTAATTCTATTTTTCCACGAACTTTATGAAATACCACCCTTGTATTTCATGTGTTTTTCCTGTTTCAGTCATACACAAAGATTTGATTCATCAACCTTTTTGTACATATCGAATTTTACTCACTCTGCCACTGTGAGTTTTCTTTTGTTGTCATTATTTCTCCTAGTCCAACTGGTCCTATATCTTATTTTGCAGATTTACATTTTGTCTAGAATAGTGGTTCTCTCTAGTTCTTAAGTAAGGAATGGATTGGACCATGTGCAGTTTTCCCTTCATTTGCTTTAAAGCTTATTTCTATCCATGCGTTAGGAATTGGAAAAGAAACTGACAGTTTGTATTTATTTCTTAGTTAAGTCACAACTGTCAGAAATGCAGCAAGCAGCAGCAGCATGAAGGGTTGAGCAGTGGGTAGGAACTAGGCAGAAATGGGGAGGGCGACAGAAGCGTATGAAGGGAACATGAGGTCCAGACATCCTGCTTGGTTCGATCGGGTTCCTCTATCTTGGCGCTGCAACAGACTCAACAGCTGCCGCAAGCTCAAAAAATTCCCTACAATTCATGACTGAACTCAGGCCTGATTTCCTTTACAACTGGGCAATGGAGTCGGGGTGGGGGGCGCTAAAGAAGCACCTAATTGACTGAGTCTTTCTCCCCAAAGCCTGCAAGGCAGCGTGAAGAGCTTGGGAGAAAAGGAAGCAGCAGTCTTAAAATTTGACGGAGGGCACTGACGACTGTTCTTTGGTTTCTCGGAATAACTGTGTTATACAAGCATGTCCTAGACGACGCGTTTAGGCAATTTCAGAAAACAAGCAGTTGTCAAAACACTATGAATTACTTAAGGATACACGGGTGGTGGGCGAGGGGAACGGGTACCCAGAGGTATACTCTGTGTATTCCTGCTTGTCCCACGCTATAGGCATTCTCCACATATTTTTTCCGAAAGGCGCTAAGCACCAGGCATCTCAGCGCACTGGTGGCAGCTGACAATAAAAGTCGAATAATACGTCCTACCCACCGACTCACTGGAGCTAACGTCCAGGCCGCCGGTTCCCCTGCGGGGATCTCCCGGCCGGGGCTGGGGGACCCCACTCGCCCCTTGGCCCCGGCGCCCCCGCCCAGCCACGTCGCCCGGCCAGGGACGCCCTGACAGCTCGGCCCGCCACGTGAGTGGCCGGCCCCGGCTCCCGAACTCAGCGTCAGGCCCGCCCCGCCCGCCTCACCTGCCGGGTCCGTGGGTCCGCAAGTCCGCGGGTCCGCGCCGCCGCGGCCGAGAGCGAGAGCCGCGGGCGTTGGAGCCGGGCGCACGCCGTCTGCGCCTCGCCAGCGCTCCCCCAGGCGGCCCGCGGCGGCAGGAAGCGGCTCCGCTCAAACCGGTTTCAGCTGCTCGAGACCAAACCGCCAAGCCGCCCCGCGGGGCGGGGCCAGAGGGCGGAGGGAGGAGACCTGACGTCACGCCCGGCGCCGTCCGAGCCAATCAGCGGCCGCACGCGCGTTGGGCGGGCTGGTGCCATCCTGGAAAGGGTACCCGTAGGCCAAGGAGAGCAGCGAGGTTTCCCCGGTAGTTCCGCGGGCCGACTTCTCCGCGGGCCACTTCGCCTGGCGTCGTAGACCTATACCGTGGTCCCCCAACTTTAGGGACCACCAAGTGTGCAGGGTGCAGCTGCAATTCTGAATTACATCTTTTCCTCATGTGAAAATGAAGGAGGGTTGGCTGGTTAGCTCGGTTGGTTAGAGGGTGGTGCTGATAACACCAAGGTCCAGGGTTCCACTCCTGCACCGGCCAGCCGCCAAAAAAGAAGAAAGAAAATGAGGGAAATTAGCAGGCCTGATATTTTCTGGAAACTTTCTTTCGTTACAGAATAACAGTCACACTTGGATCAAATCATTAAAGTTGAAAATGCAGATTAGGTGACCTAAGATGGTGGAGGGTTTATACCTTTGCTAAGCAATCAGTCAATATAAAAATACCTTTGCTAAGCAAAGTATGGTCTACAGGCCAGCAGCATCGCCTGGGAGCTGGTGAGTCCGAATCGTAGACTCCCAGGACATCGTAACCCTTGGCTTGGTGTCGCCCGCACAGCACTCAGCCAGCGAGTGCACTGGCCATCCCTATATAGGATCCGAACCCGCGGCCTCGGCGCCCCCAGCGCCGCACTCTCCCGAGTGAGCCACGGGTTCGGCCCTGAAAGAACTTTTCTGAAAGCAGAAAGGCCCTCCCTGCATAAGGTGTAGTCCTTTACTTCCTGAAAAATGGGCCGTATCAAAAAATACTTTTTCTTATAAGGGGATCTTAACCCTTGACTTGGTGTTGTTAGCACCACACTCAGCCAGTGAGCGAACCGGCCATCCCTATATAGGATCCGCACCCGGGGCCTTGGTGTTCTCAGCACCTCACTCTCCCGAGTGAGCCACGGGCCGGCCCCCCAAAATACTTTTTTAAGACAGATTTTTTTCTCTCCTTAGGTGGTGCCCAAGAAATTAATAAGCATTTGCCACTTATCTACCTTAAACCGTAACCATCATCAAGGTTAACCTCTAATATTAACTTATGTTACCAGATTTCATTTAAATCAAGTGAGATATTGAAAATTAAAAAGAACCAACTTTTCAGGAGATGTTGAAGGTCTCTCAGGATGATACCTCCAGTTGCTAGTTGGTTCGAATGGGCCTACTGAAAAGGTGTTCAGATTAGATTAGTTCTAGCTTTATACCTGTCATCTTTTAAAAAAATAAAATAAAATCAGTAGTAGTATTGGCTGAGAAAGCTCTAGACTTTAGAGGCCAGACTTGGATGTGAATCCAACTTCTCACTGGCTGTGACTTTTTTTTTTTAAAGATGACCGGTAAGGGGATCTTAACCCTTGACTTGGTGTTGTCAGCACCACACTCCCAAGTGAGCTAACTGGCCATCCCTATATGGGATCTGAACCCGTGGCCTTGGGGTTATCAGCACCACACTCTTCCGAGTGAGCCATGTGCTGGCCCCCAATAGACTCTTTTATTTGTTTGTTTTTTGGTGACTGGCCAGTATGGGAATCAAACCCATGACCTTGATGTCATAGGGCTCTGCTCTAAGCAACTGAGCTAACCTGCCGCCCTAACTTTGTTTGTTTGTTTTTGTTTATTTTGGCAGCTGGCTAGTAAGGGGATTCAAACGCACAAATCTGGTGTTATAAGGCTGCACTGCACCAATAGAGTCTTTAGGAACCAAGACCTTATAAAAGTAAGAAGCAGAAGTTGTGTCAGAAAACGCTGAACTGAACCAATTTGTTTCTAGCCTGTTCCAATTATTATTATTATTATGAATCTTTCTAAATGCCTTTCAGTCTTGTGCATTAAAATGGATTTCCCAATGGGATTCCCTATTCTGTTTGTATGGTTTAACAATTGACCAGCTATCATTTTATCATTTTAGTGAAATTATTCATGACTGTCTGCAGAATGAGCTGCTGTTTTCAGAGTATATCCTTTCTGTGAGCAAAAAAACTCTAACAGTGCTATAACCATTCACCAGGCTCAAAAACCCAGCTGCCAACTCCAGGCTGGCAGCCATCCAAAGTGAGCTGGGACTGGAGTCAGGGAGGCAGAGGCTGTTGGCAATGGCAGTGCATTAATTATGTGCATGATTTCTTTTTCTTTTGGCTGTAAGGGGAACTGAACCCTTGACTTTGATGTTACAAGGTTGTGCTCTAACCAACTGAGCTAACTGACTAGCCTGTAATGCGGGGACTCAGGAGCGGCGGGCCCCGAACCTCCCAGTAGCCCCTTTTATCCCCCACCACGGGATGAGCAAGAAAGGGAACCAGTAGGATCACTCCTGCCACCCTAGTGACCAGGAGAGCCCGGGAGGAAGGTGAGGATGTCACCTGCCTATTCGGCCCACAGAGAGACACTCAGACGTGGCAGAGGTTCGGTCAAGCAGTTCTGTTTATTTTCACACGAGCACCTGCTTTTCTAAGCAGATGGCAAGGGGATTTCCTAACTTCAACCTATCATCTTATAGGTCATGTGAACATGCATCTTGCTCTAATGCTTTGCTATTGCAAGCATGCGATGAGCACGAGCGTGGAAATATCTTTTATCCAATAATTTTAAACTATGTCTTTCCTTGGCCACTCCCCGGCGGCTACCGTCAGGTTCCATCTTTATCTCTCCTGTCCTGGCGAATGTTTTCAACAGATTACATACGCGTATGGGGGTGGGGTCGTGGCTAGTTCTCTGCCCCGGGAGAAGGTGTGTGGCCTCAACGCCCCAACAGGTCCCCCTTTTTGTTTTTTATGAGCAGCTGTACGCGGCTAACCTCACAGCCTCACCAGCCTCAAGTGGTTGTGCCTGTCTTAGGTTGTCCCCCTCTGGGGATCTTACCCGTCATTGACTATCCAACCAAGCGGAGGTCTGGCGGAACTCTTTAGTATCTGGAATAAATTTTTTGGAGGACCATATTTACGCATGGGTTAGAGGGTTTCTTTTCTTGGGCCACCTCGTCTACCACTTGGGCGACCATAGTGATAGATGCCACATTACGCCGTATAAGGTTAATTATTTTGGTAAGCACTGATGGGCCAATTGTTACTGCTAACAAGAGGATAACAACGGGACCTGCCAGGGATGATAATAAGGTCGTGAGCCAAGGAGAATTATTAAACCATGATTGAAACCAACTTGCCTGAGCTTCTCGTTCTCTTTGGCGCTTTTCTAAATTTTCTCTAACCTCAGCTAAAGATTCATGCACTACTCCTGAATGATCAGCGAAAAGCAACGCTCTTCTTTGAGGGCAGCACATAAGCCCTCCTGCTGTAAAAATAAAAGATCTAATCCTCTATGATTTTGTAACATGACCTCAGAAAAGGAGGTTAATGAAGTTTGCATATGGCTTGTAGAATGTTCTAATTGGCCTAAATCTTCATCTACAGTCTGTCTTAAATCTTGAATGTTGTGGTAAGCATATGCTATTCCTGCCGTTCCTGTGCTGGCACCGATGACCCCGAGGAGGGAGGACACGGCCACTGCGGCTCGGATGCCTCTTTTATGTAATCCCCTTCCCTTGGTTGTCCAACGTGTGTACATCTCGAATCCTTCGTGCCAATATACCTTGGGAAGAATGTCGGCATATGTGGTGGTGGTCCGTTGCTCCCAGCATTACCTTGGCATCTACCGAGGTGTAGTATCAGGCAGACAAATAATGGAATCTTCATGATGTTTTCCCGACAAATTCGACTACTCCCAGGTGATGTTCTGAGGAGAACTCTGCTCCGTGGCTCAGTGGCCTTTTTGTCACCCTTCTTTTTTGGCCGCGCGGCGGACCGGTTGCCCTAACCCTCAGGTCCCTGTTCGGGTGCCAGCTGCGGGGGCTCAAGGGCAGCGGGCCCCGAACCTCCCAGTAGCCCCTGTTATCCCCCCACCATGGGATGAGCAAGAGAGGGAACTGGTAGGATTACTCCTGCCACCCTAGTGTCCAGGAGAGCCCGGGAGGAAGGTGAGGATGCCGCCCGCCTATTCAGCCCACAGAGAGACACTCAGACGGGGCAGGGGTTCCCTCAAGCAGTTCCGTTTATTTTCACACAAGCACCTGCTTTTCTAAGCAGATGGCAAAGGGATTTCCTAACTTCAACCTATCATCTTATAGGTCATGTGAACATGAATCTTGCTCTAATGCTTTGCTATTGCAATCACGCGGTGAGCACGAGCGCGGAAATATCTTTTATCCAATAATTTTAAACTATGTCTTTCCTTGGCCACTCCCCGGCAGCTACCCTCAGGTTCCATCTTTATCTCTCCTGTCCTGGCGAATGTTTTCAACAGATTACATACGCGTATGGGGGTGGGGTCGTGGCTAGTTCTCTGCCCCGGGAGGAGGAGTGTGGCTTCAACACCCCAACACTGTAATTTGTGTGCATGATTTTGATAGATTAGAGGCCATGATTCTGCTCTCTGTTCTACTCCTGACTTGCTGGCTCATACCATATCCTTGTTATGATTTTACCTATAAAATGAAAGTGAGAGTGAGAACTAACACTTCATTGCCTTTATCTGTTGTTGGGGCTCAGAAAGCAATACCCCAAGGTGAAGGCTTCGGAAGCAGCCTCAGAAGCAAAGGTCTCTCTCTGGCCTTTTCCTTCCCTCCTGTCTCTCGCCCCTCATTCTCCACTGAGGTAAGCCATAGAAAATAGAATTCCTCTTGCTCAATGGGTCATAGAAACCAGAACCCCTTTTCCTCAAAGCCAGACATAAGACCCAAAAATATTACTCTAATTTTCCCCCACCTTTCTGTGTAATAACTGGCCATAAAGAAGTAAAGACTCTCATTCCAGAGGGGTTCTATTCCATACCTGGGAGAAAGGAATGCTGCACAGAGAAGCCAACAGGAATCTGAACAGACAGGCCTTGCTGAGTTTCCCTGCTCAGTCTCTTGGCATTAGATCATACCCTTTCTGTCCAATCCCCGTTCTTCATGGCTGTCTCTGCTTCATTGAACCTAAGCATAAAAATGGACAGTTTTCCCTGTATCTTTGGCACTCAATTTTTTTTTTTTTTTCTTGGTGGCTGGTCGGTATGGGGATCGGCTCTTAATTTTGAAGGCTCCCATGGTACTACATAAAACTATGATCAAAATTTTTTTAAGGGCCGAGCCCGTGGCGCACTTGGTAGAGTGCTGCGCTGGCAGCGCGGCGACGCTCCCGCCGCAGGTTCGGATCCTATATAGGACTGACCGGTGCACTCACTGGCTGAGTGCCAGTCACGAAAAAACGACAAAAAAAAAAAAAAAAAAAAATTTTTTTAAAAACTATGATCAAATTACATTGTTATGCTTTTCTCTTGTTAACCTGTCTTTGTTACAGGGATGTTGACCGTGATCTTTATGATGGGGAGAAAAGGAATCACCCCCTTTCTGCCCCTGCCCTCCTATAAACAGACTGTCTCTTGAAGGCAAAGGCTGTTGATCTTCACGTCCCAGCACAGTGTCTAGCACACAGCAGGAATAACCGTGCTTACAGAGAGCACTGAAAGTTTCAGGAAAGAGCATTAAATAAGTTTATCAATTGTAGATGCTAATATTTTATATATTAATAACAATGCTGTGTGCACCAAATAGATTTTATTTATTTGTTTAATTTTGAATGCACACCCCAACTCAACTCACCAGTGTGGTAGGCCAGACCCTGTTATTCACCCACTGTTCTAATCATACATTTCATACTTCCTACCTGGCCTGAGTTTAGATTCTAGGACAACAGAACAAACTCCTAATTATCCTAGTCCTGCTAGGTAAAGGGAACCTTACCTTCTTTTTGTTAACCAAATTCACTTGAAAAGAATTTGGAGATAAAGGAAGACTTTATTTGGTGAACAGTTTGCAAACCAGAGAGATGCAGCTTTTGGTACAAAATGAAAGTGCACTCTGCCAGGAAAAAGGAAAGAGACTGTCTTATATAGCAAAAGTTCCCACCCAGGTCCTCGATTTAAATTTGTTCAGTCCTGATTGGTTCAGTCTGTTATGCAAAAAAGGGATTATGGCTTGCTGAATTCCGGCCAGTTAACACTTGACAGGTCCATTGGCTAAGTTCCGGTGGCAGCAGTTGACCAAAGACATAAGTAGAAACAGGTAGCTTGTGGAAGTCCCAAACAGGGTACCTGTGTAACCTCTAGTTAGCAAATGGCTACTTGGCTTCAGTTTGAGTTTAGACCTAGTTAGCCACTTCAGGATCCGTCTTGGAGGACTGGCTCTTTTAGGGTTCCAATTTTCATGAAAATAGGTGGGTGCCGTGGCTGTGGTCCTTACAGCATTTTCCTGCTAAAAGATCGAAGTAAGTTTCAACCCAAGGGGCATGGAGAGAGGATGAGAATCATCTAAACAACTTGGTATTTATAAATGTTACCATAAAATCAATCAATATGATTATATGCATGTATAAAAATGCTATGACAGCAAAAATAATCAAAACATTTTCCTAAAGAAAAGGAAAAGGACTGGCAGATTAGCTCAGCTGGTTAGAGCACAGCCTTGTAATATCAAGGTCAAGGGTTCAGATCCCCATACTGTCCAGCCACCAAAAACAAAAATAAAAGGAAGAAAATACCAAGGACCTACGAAAGTGATGACAGTTAGAATTCTAAGCCCATCTTTTTTTCTCCAGATTTAACTGTATGTTTTTTTTTAAACCAGAATAAGTCATCTTTATTTTTTTAACACAAATATTATACCTATAATCATGGTTAGAAGAGTAAATTATAGTGTGAGTGATAACCAAAGCCCATCAGAAATTGAAACTGTCTCCCAAGTTATTTTATTACCCAGCCAACTATAGAAATGAACTTAATAAATTCTACTATTACTTGATTTTAAGGACATCTATTTTACTGATTTTGGGCAGAGAAGTTCCAGGTAGGAAGTTTATTACAGAAAGATTCTGTAGGAAAATGGCATCACAGTTTTATGAAAACTTGTCATTACAATCGGTGATTATGTCCTTAAGTCTCAGATAAAACTCCAGAGAAGCCATTGTCAAGTCACCAATTCATGATTTAAATCAGACACTTTTAGAACCCAGTGCTGATAACACCACAGTCAAGGGCTCAGATCCCAGCACTGGCCAGCCATCAAAAAAAAAGAAAAAGAAAGAAAAAAAAAAAAAAAATCCTAGACTTATGGCCAAAGTGAGGGCCCAACGTATAATAAAGCAAACAGCCAAAATTCTTTCTGCAGAAGATTGATGGAGTTTGGATGTTTTGTCCTCCCAGAACTCATGTGGAAATTTGATCCCTAATGTGGCAGTGTTGGAAACTGATTGAGTCGTGGGGGCGGATCCCTCATGAGGGGATTAATGCTCTCCCTACCTGGGGGGAGTAATGAGTGAGTTCTCGCTCTATAAATTCCCACAAGAGCTGGTTGTTTAAAAATACCCTGGCGGGGCTGGCCCGTGGCTCACTCAGGAGAGTGCGGTGCTGATAACACCAAGGCCCCGGGTTTGGATCCGATATACGGATGGCCGGTTCGCTCACTGGCTGAGCGTGGTGCTGCCAACACCAAGTCAAGGGTTAAGATCCCCTTACCGGTCATCTTTAAAAAAAAAAAAGAAAAAAAATACCCTGGTGGCTCCTCTCTCTATCTTGCTTCCCCTCGCCATGTGATCTGCTTGTATCCGCTGGCTGTCTGCCACTTTCCGCCATGAGTAGAAGCAGCCTGAGGCCCATGCCAGATGCAGCTGTCCCCAAATCATAAGCCAAATAAACCTCTTTTCCTTATAAATTACCCAGTCTCAGGTATTTCTGTTATAGCAACACAAAACGGACTAATACAAAGATCAAAACTCATCTTAGAAATTTTAAAGAATTCAGAAACCCCCAAATCTTATAATACCCAGAAATTTCTTTTTGTCATCAAAATAGTGCTGATTCTGCAGTATGCCAGGCTCAGTCAAACCAAGATTCCCTCATGGATGTCTCTTTTCACCTCTCTTTTTAAATACTATTGGTTTCATTCTTGAGCTTGCAAGTAAAAAAAAAAAAAAAAAAAAAAACCATTGGTGTTATGTTCTCTGTGTTTTATATGCCAAGGTCATATCATAAGCTATGTTATGAATCCGCTGTTTCAGAAGGCTTCCCCTTCGCTTGCTTCAAGTAATTCTCCACTTTTATGGCCTCAATGCAATAGGAGGAGGAGCAGGATGTAATGAACTCACAGCCTCCTTCCTTCTACGCTCCCATAGGAAAGACCCTACAGTCCTTCTGATCAAAATGCTCCAGGGAGAATCTACCTACAGACTGGGCTTGGAAGTGTTACCGAACCAGGCCCCTGGGTTCTCTGTGCAATAGAAATTGACAAGAGGCCTAACAGGAGTCACAGGCAAAGCTTTACTGGGGCTTATGTTTGAGCGCAAGGGAGACAGCATGAAGGAAAGGTTCCTCAGGAAGGTTGGGGAGAATTTTGAAGGTGCTTAGGCGGGAAAGGAGTGCCATCTAAGCATGCAGAGGTGGGGATTTCTTGGTGTTTGTGCAATTGGAGGCCCTGCTTCTTCATGCATCGCGGGTCTCATTGGCACATTAAATCTCTATACCTGGGCGGGATTTTTAATATTATAATGACGGAAGAAGTCAATAAACGGTCGGCACTAGAGACCATCTTGGCGCAGGCCAGGATGGTCTGGTTTTCACAGCTGGGTCTTCTCCTTTGGGTAAACATCCTGCTCCAGCATTCCTGCAAGATCTCCCTTATATGGCTGTGAGTTGAATTCCTGAGGTTGGGAGGCTGTTTGTTTCAGCCGTTTGCAGTCACGGGTGAAGGGCCCCGGGCCCAGTCCAAATTCTGTCTTAGAAGAAACACATTTCCCTGTCTCTCTGTGAATTTGTTCAACTCAGTTCTCTCCGCCTGTCTCTCTTGTAGAAGTCATGAGAAATGCCATTTACAGATGATACCACTGTGTTCTCATGGTGTCCCATCCACAGTTATTAAGTGCTCCAGGCCTTAGCCACATCTCCTTGCTTAGTACTTCCACTCCAAAGAGAACATCATAGCACATGTGAATGGCAATGACATTGTTATTCCTGCTCTAATTCTTTTTTAGAAGTATTTTGCATGCATTTGTATACAACCTAAGCTTCCATGATGATCCACACAGAGCTGCATTCAACAGTTGCTGAAATGCTTCATCATTCAAGAAGCATTTTGCATACTGGGGCTGCCCTTCGTCAGTCTTAGTAACCCAAATTGAACTCTGCACCAAGATTATTAGCAATTAAATTTTCTTCTGTTTGGCAGATTGGCATTTTCTAATTTTCTACAGTGAACATTTATTGCATTCCAAATACAGAATAATAGCATCCTAGACAATGTGCTAAGAATTTTACGTGCATTATCTTTACTGAATCCCTCCAACCATCTTTGAGGCACTATTATTTATCCACTTTACAGAAATGGAAAAAAAGTCCATTGACGTTAAATAATTACCTAGTTCTGCTTGGCTGCCTGACTTTATACAAACCGCTAATTCTCTTAGGCTCTCAGTTTTATGGCATATAAAACAGAGACAGTATCTGTTTCATCAAATGTAAGGATTGTAATAGAATGCCAACTGTAAAGGAGTTCTTATATGAAACACCTGGTCTAGAGAAAAAAATACATTTTAAAAAATTTCTCTCCAGGGCCGGCCTATGGCTCACTTGGGAGAGTGCGATGCTGATAACACCAAGGCCACGGGTTCGGATCCCATATAGAGATGGCCGGTTTGCTCACTGGGTGAGTGTGGAGCTGACAACACCAAGTCAAGGGTTCAGATCCCCTTACCGGTCATCTTTAAAAAAAAAATTTCTCTCCAGATGTCAAGTATTACTAAATATTATTAAAATAGACTCCTCGGCGATATGTAGTGTTCATGAGCTAGCTTGTTGCTGGTTGTGTATATATCTCCCTGTCCTCAGATAGAGGCCTTGATGTTGGCCATGATGGGAATCAGAAACCAGTAAACACTACAAATATTGAACAACTGGAGAGCCATATTTACCAGCACACCACAGTTCCTAGATTGAAAGTTGATGGACTTACTGGTATGGCTCAAATTCATGCTTGCTTTATTTAGTTAGGCAGAATGACTCATAACTTAGCTCTACATGTCATAAGGCCTATTTTCCCAGCTGTAATGTGAAGGGATTCCAAGAATGGCAAATAAAAAAGCCCCAGAAAAAGATTTTTCCCATTTCAGTTGTTTCTATCCGATTAGAGAAACACAATATACTACATACGACATCTTTGGGTATTAGTGTGGGCTTATTTTTTTAGAAAAATCTCTATGCTGCCTGTTGCTGCCATAAAGGGGTAGATTAATCATTTTTATGAATAGCTCCTTTGTTTGGCATACTTGTATCTTGGAGTAGCTATTTCATTAACCAGACAGTATTAAGATACATTATCAAAATAAGGCAGTATTGGGGCCGACCCTGTGGCTCACTCGGGAGAGTGCGGTGCTGGGAGTGCAGCGGCGCTCCCATCACAGGTTTGGATCCTATATAGGGATGGCCGGTGTACTCACTGGCTGAGCGCGATGCGGGCGACACTAAGCCAAGGGTTGCGATCCCCTTACCGGTCACACACACACACAAAAAAATAAGGCAGTATTGGTCAACATTATTTCAGCGATTGGTGTTAGACCCTGGGAAGTTTCCTTTTTCTCCATAATAAAATATCGAGACTCCCTTATTACGGTCGAAGAAATGGGGAAACATTCCGTTGGTTCATTGTGCCCTTCTGAAACTCAAGCTTCAATCGAACAGGGGACTGAAGATAAGAGTCCTGTCCCCCCACTCCTGGGCCGTCCCCCTCCCCATGTTATCAAACCACTGGCCATACTCACTGACCTGTCTCCAGCAGGCCCTAACCTACTGTACCACATTTTGGTTTCCAGCTTTCTTGTACTACATTTTGGTTTTTGTCCACAGTTCCTGGCTTACAGCTCCTAAAACACTCATAGTTTCCTAAGTGAGTAGAGCAAAATATTTGTTAAAATATTTGGCCTATCCTTGATTCTTGAAACAGCTCCAGAGTGATAAAGGTGAAAGACAGTATTGTTATCTGTAACAAGCACCTTTCAACCACACCTGATTTATGTTAATGAGGTGAGTTTTGGAAAGTCTCTAGGTAATCATAGGATGGGAAGGGCTTGTTGCCAAAGAAGCTAACCATGTGCTCAGAAGGTTGGAACTCACAGCCCCACCCCTCACCTATAGGGAGGAGAGAGGGGCCTGAAGGCTGAGCGATCACAATAGCCAATGATTTAATCAATCATGCCTACATAATGAAGCTTCAATAAAAACCCAAAAGGACTGAGTTCAGGGGGCTTCCAGGAAGATGAACAAAAACACCTACTGGGAGGGTAGTGCACCCCACAGCAGACAGAAGCTCCTGTACTCAGGACTCTCACATCTTGCAGTGTGTGTCTCTTCATCTGGCTGTTCATCTGTATCCTTTGTAATATCCTTTATAATAAACTGGTAGATTAAAGAATAAAAACACAAAATAAAATAAACTAGTAAATGTATGTGCTTCCCTGAACTTCATGAGTCACTCTAGCAAATTAATCAAACCAAAGGAAGGGGTCTTGAGAACGCTGATTTACAGCTGGTTGGTCAGAAGCAACAGGTAGAACAACCTGGGGCTTGCAATTGATGTTAGAAGTGGGAGGCAGTCTTACGAAACTGAGTCCTCAACCTGTGGGATCTGAGGCTAATTCCAGGTAGACTGTCAGAAGTAATTCAATTAGAGGACACCCTGTTGGTGTCCATGCAGAATTTCTTGTTTGCTTGCTTGGGGTCTTAGAAGCACTGTGTTGTGTTGTGAGAGAATTTTAAATAAAATTTGTAGGAGGCCACTGTTTTGCATCAAGTTCCTGCCCTAGGCCCCAAAAGATCAGACTAAAAATCAAAATGGAGTCACCCCTGTTAAGTTTTAGTCATTTAGGTTGTGGTCTGACCTTCCCAGAAACCGGGAGAAAGAGACGATAGCCAATTTCATGAGCAGGCCAGTTTAAATCTTCAATATGATAAGGCATGATAAGGAAGTTCTCTCTGCTTTAATCCTTAAACAAAAAAGAAAGCCTGGAGTAACCTGATGTTACCACCCTACAAGGAAAGTAACTTTGAAATGACCAGTCTGCTCTTTGTTCTTTGTTTCTGTTTTCTTCAGTCTTTTCTGTCTATAAAACCAATCTCCTCTGCTTGGCTCAGTGGAACATTTATTCTGTTTTATGAAATACTGTGTTGCCTGATTCTGGAATCACGATACAGCCAGTAGAGATCTTTAACTATATTTGTTGTAATTTTTCATTTTGTTTTTTGGTTTCTTTTTTCTTTTTCTTGGTACTGTCCAGCATTGTTTCTTGGTTTCTTTTGGCAGCTGTCTAATAAGAGGATCCAAACCTGTTGTAATTTTGTCCTTTAACAGTTTAATAGGAGAACAGTTTTTTTTTTTTTTACACAGATATTTGTATTTAAATATGTATAATAGTAGCTTAGAATTTAAACACTTGTACTGTGATGTATTAAAAATATTATAGGGCTGGCCAATTGCTTAGTGGATTATAGCATGGTGCTGATAACACGAAGGTCCAGGGTTTGATCCCCGTACCAGTCAGCTGCCAAAAACAAAAGCAAAACAAACCAAAAATACCCCACAATGAAACAACCAATCTCCTTTTTTGTTCTTTGTTTCTACTTTCTTCAGCTATTTTTCTGTCTATAGAGTTGACCTCTTTTGCTCCGCTCAAAGCCAATTAAGGTCTTTAAACTAAATTTGTTGTAATTTTGTCCTTTGACATTGTTAGGCCTCATGGCCAGCTTACATTGCTTTCCAAAGATATTTATCTGCTCTGTGCTTATTGTGGTAAAATCTACCCATTTTCATTTCAAATGTTCTTTATCAACAACAAAAGAATTTAAAAGCTCCTAAGAAAATACATATGGAAGAGACATATTAGTCCCCTTTTAAAGTGTTCATTGAATGACACACACAAAAAAGTTTTTCACTTTGTTGAAGGATAGATTCACAAAATATCCTACACACTTATTTCCTTTGACACAAGATTAAAGAATTGCAGCTGGTTTGGTTTTCAGGGTTTTTTTTTTTTTTTTTTTTGGCAGCTGGCCTGTACAGAGATCCAAACCCTCAAACTTGCTGCTACAACACCACGCTCTAATCAACCGAGCTAATTGGTTAGCCCAGTTTTCAGAGTATTAAGACATCTAAATTTATTTTTTTCAAGGAATATGGAAAATAACCTTTGTTATTTATGTTTTTAAAGAAATAAAACCCAGTGTTTCCTGCCCAGAAGTCCTCAGGCTTTAGTAGGTATTTATTGACATTTGATTGTCTCTGTTCTAAATTTCTGGGCACTTTAAATCTGTAGACATATGCTTGTTCCTCGCACAGTCAAAACAGTGATCAGAGGAGATTTTGGGCTCTATTTGCATTTACTTTTCTCACTTTTGTATTGTGACATTACAGCTACTTACTAGACCTGTTTTAATGGTTTGGGACTGGTTGTTGTAGAGTTTGTAACTTTCAGCAAACACTGAAACTGCCTCTATGGAACCGCCAGATGATAAGTCTTATACTTCGTTTTCCAATTAGAACAGCCTCAAAATAGTGGGTGGTACAAGCCAAGAGAATAAACTTAGACCTTATTGACCCCCTTAATAGCATGCCCCTGCTTTCTGAAAATAAATCTCCAATAAGCCTAGGGACTCTTAGCTCTAAGCTTCTTCTCTAATCTCTCAAATGCCATCTCATTGCCAGACAGAGGACCTTGCCAAAGTCTCATATTGAAAAAAAATCACACTATTCTTCCCTTCCTCCATGAAGAATATGCTTTTTATATTATTAAATGATATACTTAATATCCCAGTCTGAAGTCTTTTTGTGTGTGTGTGTGTGGCTGGCCAGTAAGGGGATTCAAACCCTTGACTTTGGTGTTACCAGCACATGCTCTCCCAAGTGAGCTAAATGGCCAGTGCCATTGGAACTTTTCACCAAAGTCAAGAGCTACCCCAAGAATGAGGAGGTTGACCTGACCAAGAGGATTCATCAGAGTGACCAAAGACAGGTATAGGAAGCCTATTCCTGGTGGTTTTGAAAACTTCTGGCACTCTGCTTCATTACCAAGAAAAGCATAAACAATAAAAGGTTCTTGATACTTAAAAATTAAATACCTAGCAGCACTACCAACTTTTACTAAAGGACTGTTTGAAACATTGGGCAGGGTGCTACAGGGATGCTTGAAAGAATAAGATAGCCCCCGTCTTTACTGGAAATCATTATCTCATCACTGGGAATAACTCAAGTGGCTAAGTAATTACATTAAAAGACACAAAATTGTGGGTGAAACAAGGTGCCTAAGAGTTCAGAAGGGGAAATGTTGATGGTCAACCATTAGATTTTGCTTGCTTGTTGTTATTGATTTTGACAACTTAATTATTTGGGCAACACTGGCCCTAGACAACAAGTTTCGGGAAACATACCTTCATTTTCTGCAGTCCTTTTCTCCTTTTATCTTTAAATTTTTTGGTGGCCATCTGCTTTTCTCCTTTTAAGTCAAACTCAATTTTATTGAATGCCCATTTATCACCCTTGGATGTTTGATGTATCTTCATGCCCTTATGGTCAAATGAATATCTTGCATAAGCCCTACTGTTCATTTCCTCTGCTCCTGAACCTGAGATGCTGAGCTAGAGAAAGATAGCCAGACAAATGGCTCCATTATGAACTAATGAGCACCAGCCTTAATAAGGATTCCTAGTGTTTCTCTGATCAATTCTCTTTCATTGTTCTGATGATTTTTGCTGCAGAACAAACCACTCCAAAACTTAGTGGCTTAAAACAACCATTTTATTATCTCTCTCAGTTCTGCTGGTTGACAGTTTTGTTGGCTCTCTTAGCTGGGCAGTTCTTGTACAGTTGCAGTGAGATGGTAGTTGGGGCTGGACTTGGCTCAAAAGCAGACTGGGTCATACATCCAGGATGGCTTCTTCACTCACATGCCTGCACCTCAGCCAGAATGGCTGAAACAGCTCTCTTTTCAAGCACGTGTCCACATGGCTAACTTGGGCTTTCTCGCAGCATGGTGGGCTAAGGACATTCCCTAGAGTGGCCATTTTTAATCTATCACAGTGATTATTTTAATGAAAATTTTTTTTAAGTGTAGGGAGGAAAGCAGCTCTGACAAATCAGGCTGGGAGGTATTTATCTGAAGGCAGGCTCTCAGGACCTACTTATCCGTATGTTAATATCTTCTGCCCTATCCTATGTCTCACAGCACAGATATGCACAGAAAAATTGTCTCCTCTCCTTACCTCCTGCCTTGGATTCTTCATACCACATGTTCTATTTTCTAAAATTTATCAATTATATACCTGAGTTTAAAATAATCCTCTTTGTTCCCACCAAGAAAGTCATCACCAATGTGTCCTTGACCTTGGACTTCCTAGCCTCCAGAATTGTCTTAGAAAGTTCAGGCTATGAGCAGAATCAGCGCAAAGGAACGGCTTCAAAAGGGTGTCTTTACCCTGCCGAGAACCGGGAATCTTCCCCCAACACGTGCACACGACCCGCTGGTGCGACGCAGCCCGCGTCGCAGCCGCAGCCACAGACGTGGAAACATGGAGGCCTGAACCGGCGTGTGTCACCCTGGGCTGCAGCGGTGACCATGGCTTCTGACCCCCAGCCCCCACCCGCCCGTACCTGGGGCTGGAAGCGAATCAACCTGCGGCCGAGACAGGGAAACGTCCAGCGGGAGAGGCAGAAGCTCCACGGAGACCACACGCCCTGTGGGGCCACCACTGCGTGATCCAACAGGTAGGCTTCACTGCCGCCACCCAGCTTCATTCCCAGCCCAGCCCAGTGTACACAGAGTGGGGAGACGTCCTGCAGGGGAGGCGGGAACTCGACAGGGTCCATGCTGCTGCCGTGCAATCCAGCAGCAGGTAGGCTTCACCACCTCCACCGGCTCCATCCCAAGCTCGGCCAAGCATGCACAGAGCAGGGAGACATCCTGCAGGGGAAGGGGAAGCTCTGCAGAGACCACACGCTCTGCAGAGCCTTGGCCATCCCAGCAGCCCGGACCAGAGCGCATGGAACAGAGAGTCACTGAAGTAGCGATACCAAATAGGCAACCACAACAACATCTTAGTCAGTCAATAGTGTCAAACCTGTGGACTGTGAAACCCCCTGCCACAATGAATGAACATCAAAGAAAAGATACCAGAAATATGAAAAATCAAGAAAGTACACCACGAAAAGATAATAAATCTCAAGCTCTAGATCCTATAGAACAAGAAGCCCTTGAAATGACTGACAAGGAATTTCGAGTGATAATTCTAAGGAAACTGAATGAGATACAAGAAAACTCAGCTAGACATCATGATGAAATGAGGAAAAGTATACAGGACCTGAAAGAGGAATTGTACAAGGAAATCAATGCCCTGAAAAAAAATGTAGCAGAACTTGCCGAACTGAAGAAGTTATTCAGCAAAATAAAAAACACAACGGAGAGTTTAACCAACAGGCTTGTGGAAGTTGAAGAGAGAACCTCTGAACTTGAAGATGGGCTGTTTGAAATAACACAAGCAGACAAAAAAAAAAAAAAAAAGAAAAAGAAAAAAGAATCAAAGGCATTGAAGAAAATCTGAGAGAGATATCAGACAACCTTAAGCACTCAAATATCCTTGTCATGGGTATTCCAGAAGGGGAGGAAAAAGGAGATTGCATTGAAAACATATTCAACAAAATAGTGGCAGAAAACTTCCCAGGTACAGGAAAAATAACAGATCTTCAGATCCAGGAAGCTCAACGATCTCCAAACGTATTCAACCCAAAAAGGTCTTCTCCAAGACATGTTATAGTCAAACTGGCAAAACTCAGAGACAAAGAGAGAATCTTAAAAGCTGCAAGAGAGAAGCGTCAAATCACCTCTAAGGGAGCCCCAATCAGGCTAACATCATAATTTTTATCACAAACCCTAAAAGCCAGAAAGGAATGGGATGATATATTCAAAATACTAAAAGACAGAGATTGTCAGCCAAGAATACTCTACCCTGCAAGGCTATCCTTCCAAAATGAAGGGCAAATAGTATATTTCTCAGACAAACAAAAACTGCGGGAGTTCACCACCACACGACCACCCTTACAGGAAATTCTCAAGGGAGTACTGGGTTTGGTTCCTGAAAAATAACTACCACTGCCATAAAAACCCAAGAAAAATCAAAACCCACTAGTATAATGAAAATGGCATTCATGAAGAGAAAACAAACAAACAAAAATGCTATCTACAACCTAAGGAACCAACAAACACAGAAAACAAATTGTAAATCAGAAAGCAAGGAACAAAAGACACCAAAGACAACCAAACAACAACCAATAAAATGCTAGGAATAAATCAACACCTTTCAATAACAACTCTTAATGTAAAAGGCTTAAATTCCCCAATCAAAAGACACAGACTGGCTGACTGGATTAAAAAGGAGGACCCAACTATATGCTGCCTACAAGAGACCCACCTCACCCATAAAGACTCACATAGACTAAGAGTGAAAGGATGGAAAAAGATTTACCATGCAAACAGAAAAGAAAAACGAGCTGGAGTAGCTATTCTTATATCTGACAAAGTAGACTTTAAACTAAAAACCATAAAAAGAGACAATGAGGGATACTACATAATGATAAAAGGACTGATCCATCAAGAAGACATAACAATCATAAATATGTATGCACCCAATTTTGGAGCAGCCAGATTTATAAAACAAACTCTATTAGACCTAAAGAAGGAAATAGACACTAATACCATAATAATGGGGGACCAGAACACCCCAATGTCAACACTAGACAGATCATCTAGGCAAAGAATCAGCAGAGAAACACAAGATCTAAACAATACTCTAGACCAATTGGAATTGGCAGATATCTACAGAACATTCCACCCAACAACCTCAGAATATTCATTCTTCTCATCAGCACATGGATCATTCTCCAGGATAGATCACATATTGGGTCATAAATCAAGTCGCAACAAATTCAAAAAAATTGGAATTATCCCATGTATTTTCTCAGACCATAATGGGTTAAAACTAGAAAGCAATAACAAACGGGCCGGCCCGTGGCTCACTCGGGAGAGTGCGGTGCTGATAACACCAAGGCCCCGGGTTCGGATCCCATATATGAATGGCCGGTTCGCTCACTGGCTGAGTGTGGTGCTGACAACACCAAGTCAAGGGTTAAGATCCCCTTACCGGTCATCTGTTAAAAAAATAAATAAATAAATAAAAAAATAAAAAACAAAATTCTGGAAACTATAGAAACACATGGAAATTAAACAGCATTCTACTTAATGACATGTGGGTCCAAGAAGAAATCAAGCAGGAAATCAAAAAATTTAGTGAAACTAATGAAAATAATGATACATCATACCAAAACCTGTGGGATACTGCAAAAGCAGTATTAAAGGGGAAATTTATTGCATTAAATGCTCACCTCAGAAGAATGGAAAGATGGCAAGTGAACAACCTAACACTTCACCTTAAAGAACTAGAAAAACAAGAACAATCCAAACCTAAAGTTAGCAGATGGAAAGAAATCATTAAGATCAGAGCATAACTGAATGAAATTGAAACCCAAAAAGCAATACAAAAGGTCAATGAATCAAAAAGTTGGTTTTTTGAAAAGATAAATAAAATTGACAAACCATTAGCATGGCTAACAAAGAAAAGAAGAGAGAAGATTCAAATAACAAAAATTAGAAATGAAAAAGGTGATATTACAGCTGATTCATCTGAAATACAAGGAATCATTCGAGACTACTATAAACAATTATACGCCAACAAGTTTGAAAATCTGGAGGAAATGGATAAATTTCTGGACACACACAAGCTCCCAAAACTGAGCCATGAAGATGTAGAAAATCTGAACAGACCAATAACAATAAAGGAGATTGAAGCTGTTATCAGAAGGCTCCCAACAAAGAAAAGCCCAGGACCAGATGGATTCACAGCAGAATTTTACCAAACATTCAAAGAGGAATTGACACCAATTCTTTACAAACTATTCCAAAAGATTGAAACAGACCCAAGTCTCCCAAACTCTTTCTATGAAGCAAACACCATCTTGATACCAAAACCAGGTAAAGATATAACCAAAAAAGAAAACTACAGGCCGATATCCTTGATGAATATACATGCAAAAATCCTCACTAAAATACTAGCAAACAGAATACAGCAACACATACAAAATTATTCACCACGATCAAGTGGGATTCATCCCAGGGATGCAAGGTTGGTTCAACATATGCAAATCAATAAATGTGATACACCATATTAATAAAATCAAACACAAGGACCATATGATCATCTCTATAGATGCTGAAAAAGCATCTGATAAAATTCAACACTCATTCATGACAAAGACCCTCTATAAGTTAGGTATAGAGGGAAAGTATCTCAACATAATTAAAGCCATATATGATAAACCCACCACCAATATCATCCTGAATGGGGAAAAGCTGAAAGCTTTTCCTTTAAGAACAGGAACTAGACAAGGATGCCCACTCTCACCACTCCTAGTCAACATAGTTTTGGAAGTACTAGCCAGAGCTATCAGAGAAGAGAAGGAAATAAAGGGCATCCAGATTGGAAAAGATGAAGTCAAACTGTCCCTGTTTGCAGATGACATGATCCTATATATCGAACAGCCTAAAACCTCTACAAAAAATCTGTTGGAATTGATAAATGATTTCAGCACAGTAGCAGGATACAAAATCAACACACAAAAATCAGTAGCATTTCTTTTCTCCAATAGTGAACATGCAGAAAGAGAAATCAAGAAAGCCTGCCCATTTACAATAGCCACCAAAAAAATAAAATACTTAGGAATTGAGTTAACCAAGGAGGTGAAAAATCTCTATAATGAGAACTACAAACCACTGCTGAGAGAAATTAGAGAGGATACAAGAAGATGGAAAGATATCCCATGCTCTTGGATTGGAAGAATCAACATAGTGAAAATGTCCATACTACCTAAAGTGATATACAAATTTAATGCAATCCCCATCAAAATTCCAAGGACATTTTTCTCGGAAATGGAAAGAACTATCCAGACATTTATATGGAATAACAAAAGACCACACATAGCCAAAGCAATGCTGAGCAAAAAAAATAAAGCTGGAGGTATAACACTACCTGACTTTAAACTATACTACAAAGCTATAATAACCAAAAAGTATGGTACTGGCATAAAAACAGACACAGTGATCAATGGAATAGAATAGAGAATCCAAAAATCAACCCACACACCTACAGCTATCTGATCTTTGACAAAGGCACCAAGCCTATACACTGGGGAAGAGACTGCCTCTTTAGCAAATGGTGCTGGGAGAACTGGATATCAATATGCAGGAGAATGAAACTAGACCCATACCTTTCACCATACACTAAAGTCAACTCAAAATGGATTAAAGAATTAAATATACACCCTGAAACAATAAAACTTCTTAAAGAAAACATAGGAGAGACACTTCAGGAAATTGGACTGGACAGAGACTTTGTGAATATGACCCCAAAAGCACGGGCAACCAAAGGAAAAATAAACAAATGTGATTATGTCAAACTAAAAAGCTTCTGCACAGCAAAAGAAACAATTAACAGAGTTAAAAGATAACCAACAGAGTGGGAGAAAATATTTGCAAAATATACATCTGACAAAGGATTAATATCCAGAATATACAAGGAACTCAAACAACTTTACAAGAAAAAAACAAGCAACCCCATTAAAAAATGGGCAAAAGAGCTAAGTAGGCATTTCTCTAAGGAAGATATACAAATGGCCAACAGACATATGAAAAAATGCTCAACATCACTCAGCATCCGGGAAATGCAAATCAAAACCACACTGAGATACCATCTAACCCCAGTTAGGATGGCTAAAATCCAAAAGAGTCTGAACGATAAATGCTGGCAAGGTTGCGGAGAAAAAGGAACTCTCATACATTGTTGGTGAGACTGCAAAATGGTGCAGCCTCTATGGAAAATGGTATGCAGATTCCTCAAACAATTGCAGATAGATCTGCCATATGACCCAGCTATCCCACTGCTGGGAATATACCCAGAGGAATGGAAATCATCAAGTCGAAGGTATAACTGTTCCCCAATGTTCATCGCAGCACTCTTTACAATAGCCAAGAGCTGGAACCAGCCCAAATGCCCATCATCGGATGAGTGGATACGGAAAATGTGGTATATCTACACAATGGAATACTACTCAGCTATAAAAACGAATGAAATACTGCCATTTGCAACAACATGGATGGACCTTGAGAGAATTATATTAAGTGAAACAAGTCAGGCACAGAAAGAGAAATACCACATGTTCTCACTTATTGGTGGGAGCTAAAAATAAATAAATAAATTCACACACACACACACACACACACACACACACAAAACCGGGGGAGGGGGGGAGAAGATATAACAACCCAATTACTTGAAGTTGATACGACAAGCAAACAGAAAGGACATTGTTGGGAGGGAGGGGGGAGAGGGAGGAGGGAGGGAGGTTTCAGTAATGGGCCACAATAATCAACCACATTGTACATTGTATACCGACAAAATAAAATTAAGAAAAAAATAAAAATAAAAATAAAAAAAAATAAAATAAATAAATAAATAAATAAATAATAAAATAAAATAAAATAATCCTCTTTAAAATATGTAAATTCTCCCAGGAGTTTGTGGAGCTGCTCCCAATAATTCAGTCCCAGTGATGTACTAGTTATCTACTGCCATATAATGATTTACTCCAAAATGTAGTAGCTTGAAACAATAAATAGGGCTCCCTGGTTAGCTCAGTTGTTTAGAGCATGGTGCCAGTAACACCAAGGTCCACGGTTTGATCCCTGTACCAGCCAGATGCTATACATACATACATATATATATATCATGTATGTATATATCATGATTTCTGTGGGTCAGGAATCTAGAAGAAGCTTAGCTGAGTGGTTCTGGCTGAGTCTCTCAGGAGGCTGCAGTCAAGGTATCAGTTGGAGCTGTAGTTATCTGAAGGCTTGCCTGGGGCTGGAAGATCCATTTCCAAATGGGCTCACTCACATAGTGCTGGTTACTGGCAGGAAGCTTCAGTTCTTCTCCATGAAAACCTCTCCATGTATTTCTTGACTGTTCTCATGATATAGTGACTGCCTTCCCCAGAGTAGGCAATCCAACAGAGAATACAGGGGAGGGCAAGGTGTTTTTTGTGACCTAACCTCAGAAGTTATCCTCTGTCATTTCTGTAAAATCCAGTTGGTCACCCTAGTCAACCCTATTCAGTGAAGGAGGGGACTATGCAAGGGCATGACCACCAGGGGGTGGGGATCATTGGGTGACTGAGCCAGGCCAAGGAGAAGCTTAATGTTGAGGGGAGAAAAGAAGAGACAACAGAGGTATATAAAAACAGAGCCAGGAGCATTTTAAGAAAAAGTCAAGCACTAATTTGGGTCCTGAATCTGGGAATGGAATGGAGGGTCTCTGACACATCTTGCAGAAATAAGAGATGAACCAGAAGTAAGAATGACAGACCAATTTCTCCTCTTTCAAAGTTATTACTGCACTAACAACAGGAGACAAGCTGCCCCTGCCCTGAAAAGGTCATTTTTAATTTCTTGGCTGAACTATAAGAAGAATATTTCTCCTGAATAATTAATTGATTTTATAAAGATGAAAAGACGTTTTTAGCTTCTAAGAAGAAATCAGGGTCGCCTGAATGATAGCTTTATTCCACAAGGACGCAGTCTTTCAGGAAGTTTCCTTGTGCTACTGTAATTAGTAGTTACTTTACAGGACAATAACGTGCAGGTTTCATGCTGGGATGAAAAGAGGTGACTTTCCAGTTAGTGCTAATGGAAAATTGAAGCAAAATGAACTTGGCAATCAAAACAGGAAGGGAAACCAGACTGCAACATGACAATAACCTTAGAGCTTTGTTCTTTCTCAATGTTCAGGGAAGTAAAGGGTTTTTAAAACTACTTTCATCTGGGCCAGTTTCTTGGAAGAATGTCCTCTCCATGCTGTCCCCACCTCCCCCTGGCCTGTCCTTCACCCTCACCACTGTACTAACCTTGCTTTCTTCATTGTCAACAAGAATCTTGTGTTACCCAATCCAGTGGATGTTTTTGTATTTTGTATTTTCTGATCTCTAAGCAACACTGACTCAGTTAACCACACACTGTTTCTGGAAATACTCTCCTCCTGGTGTCTGGGATACCATTTTCTCCTTGTTTGCCATTTCCTTGACCATCTAAGTTCTTTCTTCACTATCTAACATCTAAATGTTGAGGATCCTGATAATTTTGTACCTTCTCTTTCTGTGCTTTTTCTGCATGATCTTATCTAATGCCACGATTCCATTGCCATCTAGATGCCAACTTTGTCAACATTTGTGTCTCCAGCCCTGATCTCTTCCTGTAACTTGAGACTGCTGTAATCCAACTGCCTTCTTGACATTCCTATTAGGGAATTTCACAGACATGACAATGTGTCTCCTGGTTCTTTTGGTTTCTCACCTCCCAAACCTGTTTCCCCACCCTAAGCCTTACCTGTCTTGCAAATAGCACCAGCTCTCATTTAGCCACCCTGGTGAGAAACTTCACTGTACCTAGTTTCACTCTTTCCGTCACCCTCTACATCCAACTCATCAGAAGTCCCTTTGAGAGCCTGCCCATGGCTCACTTGGGAGAGTGTGGTGCTGACAACATGAAGTCAAGGGTTAGGATACCCTTACTGGTCATCGTTTAAAAAAAAAAAAAAAGAAGTCCCTTTGATTCCATCTCTGAATCCCATTTCAATCATGTCCACCTCCATTTCCATCCAATCCCCTGTCCTGTCCAACCCATTCCCTACACAGAAAATAGGTCAATCTTAAAAAATAAAAATCAGATTATGCCACAGTGTACATAACATCCTTCAATCGATTCCTACTACACTTAGAATTAAAAAATAAGCTTGTAGTTTATTTTCCCAAGCTCATTTTATGCCGCACCGCCATTCCTGTCCATCCTCGGGGTCTTTGCATATGCTGTTCCTTCTCCCTAGAAGCACTTCCCCTGCTTTTCTCTTGCTGGCTTTTTCTCTTCCTTTGGGTCTTATCTTAATTATCGTCTACTCAGAGAGGCCTCTCCTCACCACCCTATCTGAAATAAGTTGCTTTGTTTCCCTTATTCTCTCCTTAGCTCCTTTTTTCTTTCCATCATCATAGTTGTGACCATAATAATGCTGCCAGCCCAATTTTTCTGCAAATGAGGAAATTGGGAGATTGTTAAGGAACTTGTTAAATTTGGAACAAACCAAAGGCAGATAAACGATTAACTGATTCTCTTCTAACTGGGAATCCTGCTGGATGTGGCCAGTCACAACCAATAGCACCCGTATCTAAAAATTGTTAAGGCGAATCAGTATCTGAGACCAAAAATAAGGCCACTCTTGACATCCCCTCAGTGGAAAGTGTTTATCTACCCAGTTCCTGTCTTGCTGTGGTCTTGGCCCTCAATGACACAGCTGCATCCAACTGAACACATAAAGGGTGGAAGAATGTTCTCACGATGAGTGTCATTTCCTGTGTTTCTCATTACAGTTTATTGTTGTTCTCTTTTTTTCTTCTCTAAGACCAAAGTCCCATGAGATAAAAATTGATGGTGTAAGAGAAGACTCTTTGAACTTTTAAATTCTTCTATATGAGTGCATGAATGACACTGCAGAATAGGTTCCAGCTCTTTAAAATTCTTACATTCATAGAAAATATCAGTGGTCAGGAAACACACTCTTCATTTTTTTTTTTTTAACTTTTTTTCTTTTTTAAATTGAATCATAATTGATTATACATATTTTTGGGATTCAATGTTGACATATGTTGATCAAATCAATATTGCTAGTATGTATATTATTACAAATTGTACTTATTCTTTATGCCCCTTGCCCAGTCTCTCCCTATCCCCCTCTCCCTCCCACCTCCCACCACTGATAACCCTAGATTTCTTCTCTCCCTCTGAAAGAGTAATGGTTACTCTGTTGATTTGTTGTCTAGATGAACTGTCCAATGCTGAAAGGTGTGTTCAGGTCCCCCAATATTATCATAGAGCAGCTGCTGCTTCTGTCACTCTGGAATGGGCTTTGTGGAGAGAGACATCCTCTTTTTTTCTTTGGTCTCTGCTGGTGACTCTCCTTGTGTCAATGCACTCCAGTGGCTGGTGGACCATCTGTGTGGTTGCTGTGACATCTAGCCACTTTTGCAGCAGCTGTGGTTACTGTGGTGGCTGTGGTGGGCCACCCACATGGAGGTGATGTTTTTGGCATGCTCCTTGGTGCTGGCGATGTACCTGGTTGTGGGCAGGGGGTTCATACCCTGGCTTGTGCCCTGGGCCCCTGGGACCCTGGGCTGGGCCCCAAGGCATAGGAGACACACTCTTTAAAATACAACTTCTTACTTTGTTTCTATGGCAAGACCTTGTGTCATATATACTAAGCCAAAAACAAATCTCCTAATAATTATGAACTTGAAGTTGTCATTTACTTGGCTAAAACCTACTCAGGATTTTGAATTCTGTTCTAACACCTTAAACAGCTTCTTTTTATGTTTTGTTAATACTAAATCACTATATGTCCAGTACAAATCACCCGCAAATTTTCAGAATTTAACCTACTGAAGCTCCTGCTTTCCAACATTCGTAAAAGCCATAAATCACCTTTGTTGAGTTATAGATCCTGAAATTCTAGCTCACAAAGGAGCCTACAATCTGCTAAATGAATTCAAATTATCTTCCAAGGAATGGAAAATGTTTCACAGGCTTCAAAATAAATCATAAAACAGTGAGTAGATAGATAAAATTCTCTGGGAAAAAATCTATTTTGCAGGGCATAGGCCTGTATTGGCCAATCTTCTTCAGGCAACTAAAATTATTTTTGCATATAGAAATTGAGTCACCAGATACCACAAAGGTCAAAGATCCCAGGCTCATTTGTCCCTGAGGAAATATGGAGGAGGAGATGTTTCCAGCAGTTTGTATCTATTTCTATAATGAAGAATACTTAATTCAGAGTTGAAATACTTTTTGAATTTTCTTCTGCCACTTTAATACAGTCATTTGGGAGCCAACTAAAAATTTAAAATGCCAAGAGAAACATTTTGCTTTCTTTTTTTAATCATAAGGATCAGATGATTGAGCTAAGAGATTTGTCTAAAGTATCCAAGCATGGTTTATCTGTTAAGACCATTTTCATGTTTGCTTCTAAAGGGAGTTGTTTGTACTAAGCCCTACATTGAGTTGCCCACTTTAACTTCTATGTAGAATATTACATCAGTTCCATCTCTAATTCACAGTGTCTGGTGAACTGAAAGAAGCTACGGAATGGCATGACATACAAGACACAGCTCTCTTTTTATTGCTCAACCAATGCAGAATGGATTCATTTCTGCTCCTGATGAGTCAGCCAAATTGTCCAGCCCTGAGCACTGTGCCTCCTCCTTTAATTGGGTCATGTGGGTATGGACCTGCTTTCAGGAAGTAAGGCAAAGCTGACAACCAAAATATTTCAGACCTAAGGGATTACCTCCTCCAATACTCTCACTTTTAAAAAAAATTCATTGACCAATTTTTTATTTTGGAGTTGATAAAACAGAAGAGAACTTTCTTATATTCTCAGTAAATGACCTAATTACAAAATGATCACCAATCATACTTTTTAGGGGGACAATCTGAACGAAAGAAAATTTTCTCACTCTGAAATATGCTTGGCTCACACTGTAACCCAGGAAGAAACCCAGGGGTGATTTTGTGTTTTGGCTTTTAACCAGCACAGCTAGAAATTGTTTATCAATAGAACAAATATTCAGAAAATCCGCAACTCTTACTGTTGGTGACTTCTACTTCCCTATTCCCTTGAAAAGGTGACACTGTCAAAACTTTCCATTTTTGTTTTCTTTGCTGATTTAGCTCTAATCAAAGATGTATGCTGGTCTGACTGTCCTCCCCTTTTTGTGCTCTTTTTCCACTTCAGTTGTCCTACATCGAGACCTTGAGAACCCTTTTAATTCTCTTTTCTCCTGCATCTTCTCCTCCATCAAAGCCTATTCTCGAAGAAAGTAGCATAAATACCTGACGATGGCTTCTGATAACACTCTTAGGGGCTATGTGTATTTTGGCAGAAGGAAAGACTTTAGGCCAAAAGAATGAATCTCTAATTGTGAAATTTGCCACCTTCTCATTTTATTTTTATTATTATTTTTTTTGCAGTTGGCCAGTATGGGGAGCTGAACTCTTGACCTTGGTGTTATATCACTGCTCTCTAACCAACTGAGCTAACCAGCCAGCCTCCTCTTTCATTATTTATTTACTTATTTTTCCTCTCCCATTTTAAAAGAGAGAAATCTGAGGCACTGAGAGGCCAAGGAGACGTGTCTGGGGTGACACACTGCTGGCTGATGGTGGGTTAAGCTGGACCCTTTCCTTTCTCGTCCCCCACCATGCTCCTTTCCTGCCACCCAGATGTCCTGCCATGCAGCAACATCTACCAAAAAATACACTTGGATGTCATGGGTCTGGGGTACTTGTGTAATGAACCCTTCACAGAGAGCAACAATGTCGGATCCACTTGTAATTTTTCTCTTTAAGAAAGACAGTTCCTGTGACTTCTACAGTCACACACTAACACAATTTCACCTTGCCACCACAGGAAATAATGAACAAATATTTTCAATTCTGTAGGGAAATGGTTTGAATAAACTTTTGATTATTTTCTATTAAGGAGAAAAATTTATTTTACTCCTTTTATGCTTAGAACTCAAAGGTCCATTTTCTGGATCCTTTAAGGGCAGCACTGTCTGTTGTAGATAGGACACAAGGGTTTCCTGGTCCCACCCACCAGCCCCCTAGGTCTAAAGGTCCTGTCCCTCCTTTCTCTGCCTTGGACCACCACTTCCTTTTGTGTCCTGTCCCTGATGGCCCATCACCCCCAAATTGCCACGATTCACAAGATATGCAGGTGTTATCAGATTTCATTAAATGAGGGAAACTCAAACCATACATGAAACATATGAAGGAAGCTATTTAAGATGAGGCCATGTAAGAATTTTCCTCTAGTTCAAGGGAAAACTCTCCCAAAAGTTAAACTCTTCACTGGGGTTTCCTTCTGGCCCAGTTTCTAAATCTACCCCAGCCTCGCATCTTCCACTCCCTGCAAAAGACCCTGCTTCACTACCATGCAAAGCTCTACCTCCCGTTCAGAACACTGGCCCCCACCTATCAGACTTGGTTTTGGGTCCCTGTCCTTGTCCTTCCCTGAGCAGTACATGAAAGTTGATTTATTTGGTCTGGAACTACACCTTGGGGACAGTTCTCAAAGGCTTTGGCATTCCAAGACTCACTGAAGAGTCCAGTGTGCATATGGGTTCCCTGTGTCCTATACCTCAACTCCAAATCTCCCTATCAGTGTAGTTGCAGATATAACTCTTAATTTCCCAGTTGCCCTTCAGGAAACTGTAGGATCGACCATGCACACACAGTTTCCCAGCAACAGACATTAATTCTCAGACAGTGCAGCCTTTTTTCTTTCTCTTTTTTACTATACCTTGTCCAGTCCAAAGACTGCAGTCTAAACTCAAAAGGAGGAAGTAAAATGTTTTCCAAACATACCCTGTGATTTGCACAGTTGCCTCTCCTCCTTGAATATAAGATTTCACTTTTCTATATGTGTGAAGGATACTGACATTAATGAGAAAGAAATAAAACACATGTATTTCACAGGGCCAAAGCCTATAGGATAGAAGGACCAAAGTCCTGTAGTTTAGGAGGCCAGAGCCCCTAGCTTAGGGGGCCAAAGCCCAACACTTTAGGAAAAAACATAGAATTGCTAAGATTTAAAAATACCGGAAAACTTCCACAGGATTAAAGCCTTTGATGTGGATAAGAGAATTGAAGCACAGCAAAAAGTGATTGCTCTGGGGGCAGTTGCACTTGGTGCACCTAAACCTAAATGCTGGGAAAGTATGTGAGCTAAAATCTTCAAGGATATTCTTCTAGGTAGTGATTGGGGGACATTCCACATCTTGCCTTAAGCTGTTTCTTTGAGTTTCTTGGGGAGCTAAGCACTGCTATGGTGATGATCTCGTTTCTTTTTGTACATCACATAGCTTAGTTTTATGACTCTTTTTGATGCTAAACTGCTTGAACTATTTCAAGTTACACCTGCTTTAATGAAGATCATCACATAGCCAGTTTGTTTATGTTTTTACTATGATTGATTAACCACCTGTGTTTCTCCTGTAACTTTCTTGTCCTTTACAATAAAAACTGAAGCAAAACCTGACTCAGGGCTGTGCCTGGACTCTCCTGTCTTGAAGGAGTTTTCTCTGGGTGCAGTTCCTCGGGCTTCTCATTGCTCTGAATACATGGGCTCTGAGTAATCTTTTGTGTCTCTGTCACTCTGCGAGAGGTGACATATATGGGGCTATTCCTTTCCTTAATCTGCTTTCCTCTTTTCTCTTTCAAATTGTCTTCTCAGGCCTGTGGAATGTGAAAGAGATCTGTAACTGAGCTGCTACGTTTCAGCTACACAAAGACCCAGCTAGAGCTCTGAAATGAATATGTTGTGTGTTTGTGTAGTTATTACTTTAGGCTATTTGTGCTACATATATTATATTTCCTGCTTTTTAAAAGAGTCTTGTGACTCTAAGCTGGATTCAAAGCATCTGTTATTCAGAGTAGATAGTCATAATCATCAAATTCCATATGGGATTCTCTGTACTGTTGTGAGTGAACTACAGTAGAGATGGTAAGAGTGCTTACCTCGGGGTTGCTGGGAGATTTCAGTGAATTCATATGTAACACAAGCATGTACATGTAATCTATAAGTATAAGTGCTAAGCATGGTACTTGGCACACAGTAAGTACCCTACAAGTCTTTTGATTATTATTTTGTATATATATAGAGAAAGATCTGTCTATGGTTTCCACATGAGATGCCAGGTGTTTTAAACGCCACTGCTTAAAATTTTTTAAATCTCAGCACTGGATCAAACTCCAAAATACAGGTTGAAGGAAAGCCCCAGCTGTTATCCAAGAAAGACCTTTGTACCTTCAAGGAACCCATGCTTATGAAAAGCAGTCTTTATTTGCATTCATCAGCCATGGGTTTTGAAAACCATACAAATTGCTGACATTCATAGAGCGTGCTCTATGTGCCAGATGCATGGATAACTTATTTTCTAAAACATCCCCATGAGTTAGGTTGTAGTATCATCAGTTCCATTTTATAGATGGGGAGCATGAAGTTGACTTAGACAGTAAAGCAAGTTTAGTAGCTCACAAGTTGAGAAATCCAGAGGAAGACTGGCTTCAGATGAGGCTAGGTGGGCATAGTTTGGGCCAACAGATCAAATCTTGTGATTATATCTTGCCTCCACTTTCCCAAGTTGCCTGTAATCTCAGCTTCTTTCCTTAACCTCTGAAGATGTCTGCCAGTAACTTGGAGACCATGTGCTTCCTCTTTCACGTCCAATGATAGAGAGCATCTCTTCTGGTAGATCTTAAAATGAGGAAAGCTGCTTTTTCTTTTCTTTTTTTTTATTCTTTTTTTAAAAAGATGACCGGTAAGGGGATCTTAACCCTTGGCTTGGTGTTGTCAGCACCATGCTCACCCAGTGAGCGAACCGGCCATCCCTATATGGGATCCGAACCCGTGGCCTTGGTGTTATCAGCACCACACTCTCCCGAGTGAGCCACGGGGCCGACCCAAAAGCTGCTTTTTCTAAAGGCTTCTGCAGACCTCTTCTCATTGTTTCATTCCCCTAATTTTTGGCCTGGGGATAAAGGAGGAGATGAGATTTTCCTAACACCTTACGCCTGAGGCTAAATCAGTCACCCTAAAACAGCACTGCAAAAATAGGGGAGGGAACTTTTCTTTTCTTTTCTTTTCTTTTTTTTTTTTATTTGAATGTGAATTGTCCAGTTTATTTATTTATTTATTTTCTTTTAAATTTTATTTTGTCGATATACATTGTGGCTGATTATTGCTCCCCATCACCAAAACCTCCCTCCCTTCTCCCTCCCCCCCTCCCCCCCAACAATGTCCTTCTGTTTGCTTGTCGTATCAACTTCAAGTAATTGTGGTTGTTATATCTTCTCCCCCCCCCCCGGTTTTGTGTGTGTGTGTGTGTGGATTTATATATTAATTTTTAGCTCCCACCAATAAGTGAGAACATGTGGTATTTCTCTTTCTGTGCCTGACTTGTTTCACTTAATATAATTCTCTCAAGGTCCATCCATGTTGTTGCAAATGGCAGTATTTCATTCATTTTTATAGCTGAGTAGTATTCCATTGTGTAGATGTACCACATTTTCCGTATCCACTCATATGATGATGGACATTTGGGCTGGTTCCAACTCTTGGCTATTGTAAAGAGTGCTGCAATGAACATTGGGGAACAGGTATACCTTCGACTTGATGATTTCCATTCCTCTGGGTATATTCCCAACAGTGGGATAGCTGGGTCATATGGTAGATCTAGCTGCAATTGTTTGAGGAACCTCCATACCATTTTCCACAGAGGCTGCACCATTTTGCAGTCCCACCAACAATGAGAGTTCCTTTTTCTCCGCAACCTCACCAGCATTTATCATTCAGAGTCTTTTGGATTTTAGCCATCCTAACTGGGGTTAGATGGTATCTCAATGTGGTTTTGATTTGCATTTCCCGGATGCTGAGTGATGTTGAGCATTTTTTCATATGTCTGTTGGCCATTTGTATATCTTACTTAGAGAAATGCCTGCTTAGCTCTTTTGCCCATTTTTTAATTGGGTTGCTTGTTTTCTTCTTGTAAAGTTGTTTGAGTTCCTTATATATTCTGGATATTAATCCTTTGTCAGATGTATATTTTGCAAATATTTTCTCCCACTCTGTTGGTTGTCTTTTAACTCTGTTAATTGTTTCTTTTGCTGTGCAGAAGCTTTTTAGTTTGATATAATCCCATTTGTTTATTTTTCCTTTGGTTGCCCGTGCTTTGGGGGTCGTATTCATGAAGTCTGTGCCCAGTCCTATTTCCTGAAGTGTTTGTCCTATGTTTTCTTTAAGAAGTTTTATTGTTTCAGGGTGTATATTTAAATCCTTAATCCATTTTGAGTTGAGTTTAGTGTATGGTGAGAGGTATGGATCTAGTTTCATTCTCCTGCATATGGATATCCAGTTCTCCCAGCACCATTTGCTGAAGAGGCAGTGGGGAGGGAACTTTTCAAAGGAACTTCAAAGCTGTTGTTGATTTGTATCCGAAGAAGCTGATTCTGAGATGGACATTCTGTGAAGACTTAATAGGGAGTGCCCTTGTGACCAGCATCCTGGAAAGGAAAAGGGATTGAGCAGGGGAGAAGTAGGACTGTGTGATGTGTTGTGTCACTTTGCCTCCCATGGATTTATCACCCCTCTTCCCCTGGGTGACGGAGTTGCAAGGGATTACTCAAAGCCCATCTCTTCTGAGCAGTGAGAAACCCTGAAGGGGTTAATCTCCCAGAACCCTCAAGAGAGAGGCATCCCTTCCTCTTGGGAAATTAACCATGAACTGGGGTTCTCGCCCCACATTTATTCTCCAGACCAGGAAATTACAGAAAAGGAACATAGGTGGGGTTTTTCCTAAGTATAATTTAACAATAAAGGCTGGTAACAACCAAAGTGACATTCCATAATGCAATTTGCAAGAGGTTAAGCCAATCCACCAACAGAAGCTTGACCATAGCAAACACTTTTTCCCTGCAACAATTTCCCAGTATCTTTACATATTAATCAGTAACTTGTTTGTCCTTGAGCCAGCAACCTTGCTGTGTTACAATTCTTTATCTTACAACAGAGACTTTTAGCCTGGGGAAATTTTCCTGTCTTTTGCAAGGTTAACACTTTATATGTACTTTTAAGAAGTTAAGCTAAACCTGAAACTACAGGGAACTAGACTCTGTGAAATATATTTGCTTTCTAAATGTAAGTATACTCCACGTGGTGTCAAACAACAAAGGCTTCAGCCTGCTGGGGTGGCCCATTAGAGGTGTCCTGAGTTGGAGCAGGGTGAGTGGAAGTGAAGGGGGCTGGGCCTTCATACCCCCCATGAACCAGATACTGTCTGTGGGATGCCCAGGAAGGAAGCATGTTCCTGAGAAGGAGCTCTTTTTAGGAGAAGGCTGACCCTGGACAGGAACTCAGCTGTCGGTTGCCGATATTTCCAGCAGCTAGGAGAATAAGTCCTTCTGGCCTGAAGAGGACTCTGGGCAGCACAGCACAGTAATTAGGAAGCAGTTGTGGAATAGGAAACACGTCACCCAGCATCACAGAGGCAAAGCTCGTATCTGAACTCAGGCTTTTTAGATACCAGTGCTCCAGCAAGGACAGTGGTTTCAGACAATTCCTTACCTTGTTACTCACTGTTCAGTGTGTGCCGATTTCTAGACACTGACCGCTGCAGGGCGTATCTGGAAAGAATCCCAGATACACAATCTCTCAGTATCAGCTGCTCATCCACGTGTGTTGTGTGCGTAACTAAGAGGGCTGAATGCGAAGGAGAAACCAGTGGTGATACACCTCAGTGGGTGACTAAGGAGACAAGACGTCTGGCTGGACTCTCACCAGAGAACTGTCTGCTTTGAACAAATGAGGAACGTGAAGAGCTTGGAAAGGTTACAATGAAGTCACCATGATGATGAATGTTTTTCTGAGCCAGGACAGTCAGGAAACAGCAAAGGCTGCGAATCAGGGATGGCCTTGGTGGTCTCTCAAAGTCTTGCGTTGTGATGCCGTAGTCAGTGCGCACACATGTAAAATTTATAGTTACAGCCTCCTTCTGGCAAATGTGCCAAAAATTACTTCATTCCTGACAAAATCATTAAAATCCTACAAACGGTAGGTTCATGCAGTTAGCCATTTTATCTCAGATGTTTTGGGTGGTCAGGGACAGTGAAATTAAAAACACATGTATGGGAAGAAAACACCCCAGCAGCCTTAAAACACCTGAAGTGAGGGTGAAACCCTAAACCCAGCTTTAGAATGTCGGTTCCGGAAGCTGTATCTGATAAACTACTTAAGCACATCTGGTTCCCATGGCAACAGCCATGGAAGCAGCTTCGCTGAATAAGACTGAATGTGATCAACTGCCAACACGGAAATATAAATCCTCTCCTATGCACTGTTTTCAGCATTTCTCTCTCCAACATGTTGTGTTACAATGCAGAACTTGGAAGCTCCCTGTGTCTCCCTGCTGCTTCTGTGTGCACCAGATTTCAGTGGTGAAGCTGCCTGTCCACTGTTTACAGTGAAGAACCAAAATGGGGCTGGGGACCAGGGGTTGGGAGAGGGCATAACACACATTGTAAAAGATGAGGACAGTGATTTCAGATAGTTCCTATCCATACACGCCCTTCACTGAGAGCCCTGGTTTTTTTCTCAGGCAGTAATGCGTTTTTCTATTGGACTCGAATCACAGCATATTTGAGTGCAGGAGCAAACATTTCCTAAGTAACAGAAAAGCTATTTTTAGAGGTTCTCAGGAGAAGGGAAGATCTTGGAATCCACCTAAACTTAGATCCAGCTTTTGGTACAGTGTGTCTCACAGGGACAGAGTCTACCCATGCAAACATTTCGCCCAGCCTATTATAAACTTCCTGAGATGTCCTCAAAGGCTGTGCTGGGAGGATCCTGGAGCTGCCATGTATCCTTGCCCTTGTTTCCCTTTAAGAACAGCACATGGTCAGTTTTCTAGCTCTTGCAGAGCCCTACAATGATGTCAAATTATGCTGAAAATTACCATATTGGTGATGTATCTGGGCTGTCTGTCAATCAATTTGAGTAAGTTGGCTCCAAAGGAAACAATATCAGTAGTAGCAAGTTTGTGGTTAGGGGTTAGCTTGTAGGTACAAGTATGGCCTATGAATTTGCACCCCAGGTTTGTGGTCTGGGGTGACTGAAGGGGCCAGATAATACCTTGTAGTTTGACTATTATGGTAAGGGATGAGCCATGGATAAATATCATACATAATAATTCAGTGGAAAAATTTAAGTATTATTTTTCAAATTGTGGACTTTGGATTTTGACTCGAACAAACTATTAAAAATGATTTATGAGACAATTGGGGGAATTTGAACAGTGAAGGAATATTTGATGTTCCATCATCAGATGAAGCCAGGTGATGGGGGTGTGGATTCATGGCATTATTTTTACCTCTCTGCCCCAGTTTATAGTGAGTATGAAAGGATACACATAGATCACTCAGGAGAGTGTGGTGCTGATAATACCATGCTCAAGGGTTCGGAGCCCCATCCCCATACCGGCCAGCTGCCAAAAAAAAAAAAAAAAAAAAATTTCTGGTCTTTTACTGGCCAGCCACCAAAAAACAAAACAAACAGAAGGACACATAACCAGCCCTGGCGGGAGTAACCTGAGGTTTTCTAGAGGAAGGGTCCTGTAAACAGAGACCGCAAGGCTGAGAGGAGCTTGCAGGCACAACTGAGGCTGAGGGGATGCGATGTGAGGTATTGGTTGGATAAGTGCTCCAGGTGGAGGAAACAGCGTGGGCACAGGCCTGAAGGAGATGGAGAGCTCCTTGGGACAGAAGGCAGTTCACTAGGATTGCATCAGGGTGTGGCAAGAGAAGAGGCCGAGCAGTGGAATCCAGGCTCCGTGGGCAGTGATACAGTCTGGTGTTCTCTTAAGAGCAGCAAGAAGCCCGTGGGCAAGGGAGTTACCTGACTGGAGTAATGGTTTAGAAAAACTACACTCAAGCTTCATGTTCCAAGATAGTCCTAACTTTAGAGAGTCTCCTTTGAGCACTCCAGTCCTCCTCTTTCTGAGCTGTAGATTCTACCTTGCTTATCAGTTGCTACTTTGTGCATGACAGGTTTTATTGTAGGTCACTTGAAAGTTTCATGCTGAGATGAGGGAGTGGCTGCTTACTCTCTGCTATGGACTGCATCATGTCTCCTCCACTCCCCGCATCCCCAATTCATATTTTGAAGCCCTAACCCCAGTGACTATGGAGACAGGGCTTTTAGGAGGTAATTAAGGTTAAATGAAATCATAAGGGTTGAGTCCTAATCTGATATGACTGGTGGCCTTGTTAAAAGAAGAGGAGATGGGGCTGGCCCATGGCTCACTTGGGAGAGAGTGGTGCTGACAACACCAAGTCAGGGGTTAAGATCTCCTTCCCAGCCATCTTTTTAAAAATAAATAAATAAATAAAAATAAAAAGAGGAAGAGAGAAAGAGATCACTCTCTATTCATGCATATGCACTGAGGAAAGGCCACGTGTGTGGAGTATGCATAAAGCAAATGTACTTCACAAGGCCTGGTTTTCCAGAGCCTTGCAGTTTCAAATATTGACCTTGCAAAGGACAGGAAATTTTCCCCAGGCTATAGTCTCTGTTGTAAGATAAAGCATTGTAACACTCAAGGCTGCTGGCCCAAAGACAGACAGGTTACTGATTGATATGTAAAGATACTGGGAAATTGCTGTAAGAAGAGAATGTTTGCTAAAATCAAGCTTTTGTTGCAAACTGCATTATGGAAGGTCACCTTGCCTGTCTTACTGAATGTTACCAACTTCTACTGTTAAACTTGTTAAACTATACTTAACAAAAACCCCACCTATGTTCTCGTCCTGTAACTTCCTAGTCTGGAGAATAAATGTGGGAAGAGAACCCCAATTTGGGGTTAATTTCCCAAATGGAAGGAATGCCCCTCTCTTGAGGGTTCTGGGAGATTAACCCCTTTTTGGGGCTTCTTACTGCTTACAAGAGATGGGCTTTGAGTAATCTTTGGCAGCTGCATCACCCAGGGGAAAAGTGGTGACAAATCTGTGGGAGGCAAAGCAACATGTAGGCACAAAGCAAGAAGGTAGCCATCAGCAAGCCAGGAAAAGAGCCCTCACCAGAACTCAATTGTGCTAGTACCCTGATCTTGGACTTTCAGCCTTCAGGACTGTGAGAAAATAAAATTCTGTTGATTTAGCCACCCAGTCCATAATATCTTGTTATGGCAGCCTAAGCAGACAAAGACACTCTTTGAAATCCCTCTTCATCCAGATAATCCTGGGCTGGGACAAACCTTAGACATTTCAAAAATTCTTAATCCACTCACCTTGATTGATCATTAAAGATATCATCAACATTATATCTTCATTACAGTCACAGATTCATATTCATATATGCAAGTGATTTTCTCTACTATCATGAAGCCAAGCTATCGTGTAAGGAAATAGTTCTACTGCAGCAATAAATATGTATCATAATCTGATACTAATGTAATTATTCATCTCTCCAGTTCACCCTAAAAAGACTTATCTTAGGTTTGTAGGCTTTCTTCCTACTTGAAAACTTCCAGTCAAATTCCAAAGGCATTTTCCTTTGCCTCTTTGTGATCAGAGATTATTGTGTGCATGATGTATCAGTGCATTGTTGCTGCATTAGCAAACCATTCATTTTATTTGCTGATGATTCTGTGGGTCAGAATTTGGGTTGGGCTTAGCTGGGTGGTTCTACCGATGCTCACTCCTGGAGTCACTGTGGTAGGTAGAATAATGGTCTCTCCAAAGACGTTGATGTCTTAATTCCTGGCATAAGGATGGAGCATGTTACATTACATGGTAAAAGGGACTTTGCAGATGGAATTAAGTTTATAAACCTTTGGATAAGAACATTATCCAGGGCTGTGTGGGTGAGACCAAAGTAGTCACAGGGGCCCTTAAAAATGGAGGATCCTCCTCTCATTAATAGATATTAAAAGAAAAAGAAAAGGGGAAAGCAAAGACTTGGCAGAGAGATGCTATGGAAGAAGAGGAAAGAGAGAGGCAAAGCATGAAAGAGACTTGGTTTGCCATTGCTGGCTTTGAATTAGAGGAAGGAGGCCATGGGCCAAGGAATACAAGAGACCTCTAGAACCTGGAAATACCCCCACTGACAGCCAAAAAGAAAACAGGGACCTCAGTCCTCAGTACTGCCAACAGCTTGAATGAGCAAAGAAACAGATTTTCCCCTAAGGCATCCAGAAAGGAGCACGGTTGTGCTAACACCTTGATTTTAGCCTAGTAAGACCTTACAGAATTGTGAGATCATAAATTTGTGTTCCCTTAAGCTGCAAAGTTTGTGATCGTTTGTTACAGCAGCAACAGAAAGCAATACATACTTTCTGTTGCTGCATTTGGGCAGGACTGAGACTGGATGATCCTCATTACAGTGGGCGTAGTTGGTGCCAGCTGTCGACTGGACCGCTCTCTCCACATGGTCTCTCATACTCAAGGAGGTGAGCCTGGTCTCCTCTACCTGGCATCCTCTGTGTACCCAGAAGGTGAGAGCAGCAGCTGCAAGTGTTCTTAAGATGTTGCTCAGGACTCCCACCACGTCACTCCTGCCCCATTCCATTGGTCAAAGCAAGTCACAAGGTTTGGGTTCAAAGGGGTAGAGAAATCATTTCTACCTCTTGATGGGAGGAGATGCAAAACCACGTTGGGAAGGGAGAGGGATATGAGGAATTTGTGACTATTTTTCACAATCTGTCATACATGAAGCTCTTGTGCCATAGGATGTTAGGAGGAGATTTTCATGCAGCCACCCTGTTGGCACTAGGTCCATAGCTGAAAACAGCACACACACGTATCTCACATTCTAAAGAGAGCTGCAACCTGTGGGGTTGGATGCCTCCCTCTAGGATTTATGCCAGCCATAACCCCATCTCTTCCCTTCTCCCCCACTTCTCAGTCTATATATAAGAATATTGGGGGTGGTATTGGGAATAACTGACTTAGTGGGGAACGGAGTCGAAAAGGGATGCTTTTCTCCTCTCCCTAAATCAAGTAATTGGAGATGCTCAAAGGGATTCATTTAAAGAAAATAGTTGGACTTACAGGAAGGGGAGGCTGACATCTTGATCCTGGCTGCCCACATTAGGAATCTGTAAAGGATCCCGATGATGGGCATTTGTTCATTCATTAAGCAGATATTCTATGGGCACCTACTGTGCACCATATACTTTTTTAAGTGCTGGGCATTCAGCAGCAAACAAAACAGACAATCCCTGCCTTCATGGAGCTTACATTCTACTGGGGAAAACGAACAAACAAAAAAAACCAAAACTCACAAGACAAATAAGTAAAATATATGAAATGTTACATCAAGACAAAGGTTAAGAGGAAACAACTAAAGCAGGGAAGGGAGGGGCTGATAGTTTAGACAAAGGGGTCCAGTAGGACTCACTTTGAAGGTGACATTTGAGAAGACCTGCAGGAGGTGAATTAGTGAGCTGTGCAGCCATCTAGAGCAAGAACATTCCAGGTGGGGGACAGGAAGCACAAGTGCCCTGAGGCAGGTGTGTGCCTGACACTGTTCAGGAACCATGAGGAAGTGGTGTGGCTGGAGCGAAGTTGGGGAAGCAGAGGGTGCAAGAGGTGTAGGGAGGCTATGGAAAGGGATCTGGGGTGTCACAAGAGGAGTTTTTTGAAAAATTGTGGTAAACTATATATAATATAAAATTTACCATCTTAACTATTCTCAAGTGTGTGCTTTAGCAGTGTTAAGTAATCCACAGTGTTATGCAACCAATCTCCAGAACGTTTTCATCTTCCTAAACTAAAACCCTACACCCATTAAACTTCCATAGCCCCTGGCAATCACCACTCTGCTTTCTCTCTCTATGAATTTGGCTACTCTAGGTATCTCATGTAAATGAAACCATATAGCATTTGTCCTTTTGTGACTGACTTATTTCACTTAGCATTATGTCCTCAAGGTTCATCCATGTTGTAGCATGTGTTAGGTTGTTCTTTCTCCTTAAAGCTGAATCATATTCCATTGTATGTATATACCACATTTTTTAATCCATTCATTAGTTCATGGACACCTGAGTTGCTTTCACTTTTGACTATTGCAAATAATGCTGCTATGAACATGGGTGTACAGATATCTCTTCAAGACCCTGCTTTCAGGGGCTGGCCTGTGGCTCACTTGGGAGAGTGTGGTGCTGATAACACCAAGGCTGCGGGTTCAGATCCCTATATACAGATGGCCAGTTAGCTCACTTTGGAGAGCATGGTGCTGACAACACGAAGTCAATGGTTAAGTTCCCCTTACCAGTCATCTTTTAAAAAAAGAAAAAAAAGAAGACTCTGCTTTCAATTCTTTGGGGTATATACCCATAAGTGGAATTTCTGGATCATATGGTTATTTTATGTTTAATTTTTTGAGAAATCATTGTACTCTTTTCCACAGTGGGTGTACCATTTTACTTTTGCACTAACAGTGCACAAGGGGCCCAATTTCTCCAAATCCTTGCCAACACTTGTTATTTTTTGTTTATTAATTGTTTTATTTTTATTTATTATTATTATTATTTTTTTTTTTTTAAAAGATGGCCAGTAAGGGGATCATAACCCTTGACTTGGAGTTGTCAGCACCACGTTCACCCAGTGAGCAAACCGGCCATCCCTATATGAGATCCGAACCCATGGCCTTGGTGTTATCAGCACCACACTCTCCAGAGTGAGCCACAGGCCGGCCCCTTTATTTTTATTTTTGATAGTAGCCATTCTATTGGTGTGAAGTAGTATCTCATTGTGATTTTGATTTGTATGGTTCCAATGATTAGTGATGTTGAACATTTTTTCATATGCTTGTTGGCCATTTGTGTATCTTCTTTGGAGAAATGTCTATTCAAGTTCTTTGCCCATATTTTAACTGGGTTGTTTGTTTAGTTGTAGGAGTTTTTTATGTATTCTGGATATTAACCCCGTTATATATGATTGCGAATAATTTCTCCCATTCTGTAGGTTACTTTTTCACTCTGTTGATAGTGTGTCCTTTGATGCACAGAAGTTTCAAATTTTGATGTAGTCCAGTTTATCTATTTTTACTTTTGTTCCCTGTGCATATATGGTGTCATGTCCAAGAGATCATTGCCAAATCCAAAGTCATGCTGGTTTCTCCCTAAGTTTTCACCTAAGTTTTGTAGTTGGGAGAGTTCTAAGCAGTGAAGTGGTATATCAGTGGAATGTTCACAGGACAGGGATGTGGGAGGCTGATTGGATTAAAGGCCTCAATTAGTCATCCCTCCTCTCATTGACACCCTTTGCCATGTCACACTGCCACTCCCCCAACAAGAGGCAGCATGCATTTCCCTACCACTGATTTGATTCAGCCATGTACTTGGTGAGGACCTTCCACTCTGACTCTGGTTTTGACCACATGACTTGCTTTGGCCAAGGTAACAAGGCCACAGTGCTGGCACAGCAGTTCCAAACCTCAGTTTCAAAGAGGCTTGCAGGTTTCACTTGCTGTCTTGCACCTCTGCCACCATCCTGAGAACTTGCCTGGAGGATGAGAAACACTTGAGGGCAGAGCTGAATTATCTCTGTCAACTCAACCAGCTGACCCTGATGTGGGTGTGAGCCATCAGCTAATCCTCAGGTAAGGGGATGCATCATTGTTGTATGCCACTGAGGTTTCCTGGTTGTTTCTTATGAAACATAACCCATAATAAGGATATTATGGCAATGGATAACTGTTACAGGCAGCAAATTGGAAGCAGGGAAATGTGTTAGGAGGATAATATAGTAATCAAGTGGGAGATGATGACAGCAGTAAAGGTGGTGAGAAGTATTCTAGATATATTTTGAATGTAGAACTGACAGGACTTGCTCTCAGATTGGATATAGGGTATGGGAAAAAGAGAGCAGACAAGGATGACTCAGGGCTGGCCAGTTAGCTCAGTTTGTTAGAGCCCAGTGTTGTAACACCAAGACTCAAGGATTCAGATCCCAGTACAGGCCAGCTGCCAAATAAAACAACAACAACAACAAAAAAAAACAGAAAAAGGATGACCCTGTGGGTTTTGGCCTGAGCAACTGGAAGGATGGAATTGCTATTAGCTGAGATGGGACAACTGAAGGAGGAGCAGGTTTAGGGACGGTATCAGACTCAGTTTTGGACATTTGCACATTTGGGGTTCTTGGGAGTGCTGACATATGTCCCATGGACTTTGGGGATGCTCATGAACTCAGGACTGGCATTGCTTCTTGAATAGAAAATTCAGAAACAGAAAGTCCTGATGAGCAGCCTATAGCGGATAAGAATGCTCCAAAAGGAGAGGTTTGGGAGACTTACCCCCACCAGTTTCCTTTAGCCTAAGGGCATGGAAGAGAACTTCTAGGGTCCTTAACCACCTTGTGAAGGGTCATAGAGTAGAGGAGGGGCCACCACCAGGAGCTGCCCAAGCAGTTGTCCAGTGAAGAGATGCTTCACCCGGAGAGGGGCTGGGGTGCAGAGGCTGGCAGAGCTGAGGGGAGACATGACTGCCCCTTCCTGAGGGGGCCCTCAGCAGCATGAAGGGTCCAGATAAAGTTAGGTAGCATTCCAAAAGAATGGCACATGCCATCTCAGCAAAACCCACCACCTCAACGGAGGCCACTAGTGGTGGGAGCAGCTCAAGGGAGTCCTCCCAGGAGGTCAGTCACAGGAGGAAGTCAGAGCCTCCTCCCCTCATGAATCCCAAGAGCAGAGAACTAGGCTGGGAAGGGCACTGGGGTTGAGGGGAGGGAGAAGAATCCTGGAACACGGATCTCCAGCTCTGTGAGAGGGTGAGTCTAACTTTTGTATGATCTTCTGTGTTTATCTATTGTTTGGCAGTATGTAACAACTTATTTGAGCTAGTCTGAGAAAAAAAGGGGAATTTCTTATACCTATATTGGCATAATTTACAGACCAGAAGCCAGATGTAGGAAGACTTCAGAAAGGGAGGGAGCCTAGAGCAGGAAGCCATCTCACACCTCCGGTTCTCTGGCCCATCCTTCTCTCCCTCTCCCCAACCAGCTTTCTCTGCTTCTCCTACCCATGTGGTACACTACGACCCCATAAAGCTCTTGAGTTTATAGAGCCCCAGCCTCTTGCAGACACTGATCAACATCTTCTCTGTCCCGTAATGAGAGTCCACAAGAGAGAATCCAATGGCACGGTCAGGTGCCTAGCCTGAGTCCAACCAGCTATGGCCAGATGCTGGGAATGGTGGTATAAGCATTGCTCCAGGCTTCCCCCCGAAGCAGACCAGAAGACAAGGAGGTGTGGGTAAGTAGTTTATTTGGACAATGATCCCAGGGAGCACCTGTAGGATAGTGGGGAAGCAGCATAGGGAAAGGAAGGAAGCCATGGATATAGGAAAGAACGGGTGAGTGTGGCTCAGTCCCACTGCAAACCTCTGGGAGAGTGTGAAGACCACATCGCAGAGTTTGTCCCATGTGAGGGGTGAGATAGCTGCCATCAGTCACTGGTTGAGGGCTTCTTCTGGAGGTGTTAATTCCCTGCCACTTCCCAAAGTTAGCTCAGATGGAATATCTATGTGCTTGCCTCAAGATGCAGTTGGTGTGAATGGTGAAAGCCTTATGGTCAAGCACCCATAGCATCTGCTATAGATGTCATTAAGGGATGGGAAAGGGGACTCAGAGAGCATGGTTGAAAATGTCATTGGAGAAAACAGAATTTCCAGTACTTGTGTGTCTTAGACTCTTCAGGGAATTGACAATATACGTGAATTAAACTGTGAATGGCTTCATAGCTGGAGAGAGTTCACCTACAAAGACAGAATGAACACCCGCATGTTGTAACAAAAGCGCTCAGCACACACCAGTGAAGTTCACCAGCAGAGAGTCTGCCCAGTACTGTGAGTGATTTGAGGTAAGAAGAAAGAAATTGAATTGCTCTTCTAAATATACTGCTTTTGGGGACTTCCGGTCAAGATGGCAAAATAGATGGTCCCCAGAGTCACTCTCTCCCACAAATCAACCAATTTACAACTATAAAATAGTAACAACAGCCAAGCTGAGACTGCTAGAGCACAGGGAAAGAGGAGGAGAGACCTACGGAGTGCATGAAGGTGGGAGGAAACCATGATAAGAGAAAGAAAAAACAGCTCTGACTGTTTTGAACCCCAGCTGTTTCCAGGCTGGAGCTGCTGAACACACGGAGCAGGAACTGGCAAAAGTCACAGCTGTGCCCTTCATATGGAGTTGCTTGGAGGCTGCAGGGGAGAAGAGGACTTTTGTGGCCCCTAGGCCTGCAAGACTACTAATAGGATTCGTGTGGACCCACATAGGAGTGCGGAGCCACAACATCTGAAAAAAAGGAGCCATCCAGAGGCCAGTGAGTCATCACAAGGGACCAGAGCACAGCCCATCCCATAGGAAGTGTTCACAGCAGAGGTGGTGAAGGAGATGGGCCCACTGGGGGAACACTGGGGCACAGCAAAGACAGCTGATCTGTGCCCCAATTAGTGTAGAACCACTCAGAGGAGACTGGTTAGGAATATCGAATAGCATGGGGTGCAGTTTGATGAAAAGACTCAGGCTCAGACCAGAGCTTCTACACAACCCAGGTGCACTGGATTTCACTAGACCCGGAAGTAACTATAAAGTCAACCATTAAACCTTGAGCTGCACAAAAAGCCTTCCTTAGGGAATCAGCAGCAAAGCAGCAATTTAGCTCAACCACAGAGCTCAAGTACTGGTCCCCACAGGAAGTTCCCTCATTTTGGAAGTAAGTAAATGACAATAAATTAGTTCGAGCACAGAGTTTAAGTGGTGGGAACAGCAAATAATCCAACAAAGAACTGAAAGAAAAAACAGAGTACCCACAACCAGAGACAAAGTTTCATATTAACTAGTAAAGGTCTCATTTCACCAAAGAACACCTATAATACCTAGAAGGACTGGAAGTCCCCTGGGCTACCAAACTAGAAAGAGGGGAGGGCTGGGAGCCTCAGCAATGCCCCCCTGACACCCACAACCAGTCCCGAGGGTGGGGGCCTTGGGCCTTGGCCAAAAACCCCTGGCACATACCACCACCCCAGCGATGACCACTGAGCCACCACAGGAGGCTCTCCGGGCTCTCCTGAGCCAGAGCAGTGGGGGACCAAGGTCCTCGGCCATGCCCCCACAACATGTGCTACCACCCCAGTGATGACCACCAAGCTGCCACAGGAAGCACCCTGGGCTCTCCCGAGCCAGGGTTGTGGGAGGCGAGGGCTTTTGCCACCCATCCCCGACATCTGCATCCAGCCCAGCAATGACCAAGCCACTATTGGAATCCCCCTGGTCTCCTCTGTGGGAAGGAGGGGGGTGCCACAGGCCTCAATCCCGCCCCTCCTCCTTCCTCCTTCTTCCATCACATTTTCTTCCTCTTTCCCCTCTCCCCCTCCTTCCCAACTGCTCTGCAACAACATCCTAGAATGTAAAAAAATAATATTAATAAAATTAAAAAATATATATATATGAAATAAAATAAAATAAAATAAAATAAAATAAAATAAAATAAAAGAGAAACAATTTTCTCTGTGCAAATGCTTTTTGGGTTCTAGTTACTGGTATACCTGTAATTTTGGGGTTTCTTTCTTTGTTAAAAAATCATATGGCTCGGGCCGGCCCGTGGCTCACTCGGGAGAGTGCGGTGCTGAGAGCACCAAGGCCTCGGGTTCGGATCCCATATACGGATGGCCGGTTCGCTCACTGGCTGAGCGTGGTGCTGACAACACCAAGTCAAGGGTTAAGATCCCCTCACCGGTCATCTTTTAAAAAAAAAAAAAAAAAAAAAATCATATGGCTATACATATAAAGGCATAGATATATCATGTCTAGTGGTTTTTGTTTTCTTACATTTTCTGTTTAAACAGCACACTATTGCAGAAAATTAGAAAATAAAAAAAATTCAATGGAGAAAATAAAAATGACCCATAACCCCTCCCCCCCCAAAAAAAACCACACAAAAATAAGTATACTGCTTTTGCTGCATGGCATTAAAAATGTGAAAACAGGTGGTCAAGGAGCGATGAATGATTATTTTTATTTCCTTCTACATTGTTATGGTGATGTTTGTGCAGTCATTGGACTTCAGAGTGAAACAATGCTCCTAAACTGCATTATTTTTTTTCCCACAAAATATGCCCCCTATCTTTAACTTTAGTGGCACAAGTCACGTGCATTTCTGACAACCTTAGGAGCTCAGTGAGTGCAATGTCCCCTTTGAAAACAACGGAAACTTTGTGCTGAGCTTATTTAGTGCCTGGAGCAAGACAGCAAATGAGATCCAGGAGAATTCGGGGCTCAGGTACAATTCCAGATGACATTTGGGGCATATGTGCTCAGGTGGCACCTGTGAAATAGGGAGGGAGGGTTGGAGCCAGGGGCTTTGGCTTCCTGTTTATAATACAAGGGGTGACCAGAGTCTGGGGGTAGAGGGTCCTGGTGGGAACAGAGGCATTTCCCTGACAAACAGGGCTGCCTGTGCCCCTCTGGGCATCCTCCTCTCCCCTTGAAATAGAAGAGGTAAATGCAACCAACTGCTTGGAAATGTCCTCCTTACATTTCTCCAGCCCAGATGGTGGGGACCAGTGCTTTCCGTGATATATGAGACCCTCACTCTTGAGTGTTTTAGAGCAGTATGGCAAACATTAAAAAATAGTTATAGCAGAACCTCTTTTTACAAATGACCCTGTTTTTTTAACATAATGTTCAACTATATCTGCTTGTATGCTGAGAATGTGAAAGGAAATACCCAAAACATTAACAATCTTTGTTTGTATCTGAGGGATAGGATTGCACTTGATTTCTTACTTTTAATTTTTACTTATCTGTAGTGCTTACATTTTCTACATGTGTTATATATTTATACTTTTTACAAGAAACAAAGGTTTTTCTAAAAGGAGAAAGTGACACTCAACCCCAGAACCCCAAAAAAAGATTGATAAATTTTTTTATAAAAATTAAACACTTTTTGAGTCAAAAGACACCAAAAATAAATTTAAAATACAAATGACAGTACTGACCAGCTGCCCCCCTGCCAAATAAAATAAAGTAAAATAGATGGACTGATAGAAAATATTTGCAATATGTATAGCAGAAAAAGAATTTTAATTATTATGTACATTTATATCATATAAGTCAATAAGAAAAAGACAAATAATCAAAGAAAAATTAGACAAACAATAATAGGAATTTACAGAAGTCAAAGTAAAATTGTCCAATAAATGTATGAGAAGATCTCAACCTCATTAAAAACCAAGGAAATAGAAGTCACAACCAATAGCGAAATATTTTTTGCCTATCAGTTTAGGAAACATTTTAAAAATCGTTAATTAATTTAGAGTTTGTGATGATGCACACTGTTTTAAAAAAATTTTAAGGCTGGTAGTACCCCGTATCTACGAGGATATATACTGTTGGCGGAACTGAAAATTGGCAGAGTGCTTTCAGAAGAGAATTTAGTGGTATATACCAATAGTTTAAGTGTGTACACCTATGACACAGCGGTTCCAATTTTAGGCATCTAGCTCAGAGAAACAGTTACCCATGTGCACAAAGGGGTGTGTACAAGAAGAGGCATAAGTCACAAAACACTGGGAAGAACACAAATGGCTAGCATGCAAGAACTGTCTTGTAAATGATGGTTCATCCATTCTATCAAAAACCACGCAGCACCTAAAAAGATACAAGAAGATCTGTATGTGGTGACATGACCAGATAGGGCACCATAGCGCAGGGGTAACCAGTGAGGGCTCTAACACAGGCCCACCTGGATTCAAATCATGGTTCTGGAACGTCCTGGCTGTCAGACCTCGGATAAGCCACTTAAGCTCTTTATGCTTCCACTTTTCCATTTATAATCCTAAGGTTTTTAATGAGAATTAAATGGGTTAATACAGGTCCAGCATTTTGAATCGTGCGTGTCTCATAGAAATTTATCAAAAAATCCTAGCTCTTACATTTTACTAGATGAGTAAAGCAAATTGTAGAACACCAAGCATGGTATCAAAGCTTTACTGTTAAGGATAATATGTCTGTATGCACATACCTATTCATACATAGAAAATGGTTCAGTAGAAAACACTCCTCGGGGCCGGCCCTTGGCTCACTTGGGAGAGTGTGGTGCTGATAACACCAAGGCCATGGGTTCAGATCCCTATATACAGATGGCCGGTTAGCTCACTTGGGAGAGCGTGGTGCTGACAACACCAAGTCAAGGGTTAAGATCCCCTTACCAGTCATCTAAGTTAAAAAAAAAAAAAAAAAAGAAAGAAAGAAACATGCCTCATTAATTGCCATGTTTATTTCTGGGGAAAGAATGGGGCTTGGGTGGGGTGGGCACAGCAAAGAGGACTTATCTTTTCAACTCTTCCCTTCAGTATTGTTTACTTTTTTACAGCAATAAATGTAATATATGTAAGTACAATAGAAAGCAATAAAATGATTTAAAAACTTAAAACCACAAGGTTGCATGCACGCATACCTACACACACACACAGCTATACCCAGGGGAAGGCAATACAGAATTTTGTTTAATTCTAGGCTCCAAGATTTAGAGAGTACCTAATATTTTACTCACGGAATTTGAACAGTTGTGCAGTTTTCAACTGTTTATTTTGGCTACACAGGCAAGTTCCTCAGCAACATGGAGACAAATGAGTTTATTTCTTGGATAACAAGAATAATTTGTAGAAATAGAAAGATGCAAATGATCTGTTCAGTTAATAACACTCATCTGTCACAAATGTGATGCCTTCCACAGTTGACGGGGGACCAATTTCATCTCTCTTTCATCGGGCGTCCTCTTCCTAATTGCAATTGTGCGTTTTCCCATGGTCTCTAGGCAGAGAGGGTAGAAAAGCCTCATCCCATTGTGCAGGGTTATCTTGTGTCTTCAGAGGAGTTGCTGGTGGAAAGAGGGTCCAGGGCTTCCGGGGCGAGGGAGAACTTTCCATTTTGTGCAATTTGCCTTGGGCCTCATGTGACCCTCATGTATCGTTCTGAATGAGGAAGCATTTCGCTTTCTAAACCTCATTATTAAAGGAAACTATTTTTAGGACTACTTCAATCAAAGCAAAAATAATACTTATTATTATATGATACCTATGTATTAACCACCCAGATTTAACTGATTTAACCATTTTCATGTAAAAGCTTCTGATGTGTTTTTTTTTTTAAATTTATTTTTTAAAAATAAAACTTTTCAAATACAGCTAAACCTCCCCCCATACCCTCTCCTCCAAATCCTGTCTTTTACTACCTTGCACAGAGGTAACCAGCCTTCTGAACTAAGTGTATGTCATTAGCAAACATAGTTATAAATCTCCCCACCTAAATATGTACATCATTCAGAATCTTGGGAGGCACCTACAAATGGAGTGGGGACAGGTTAATAAAGGCTACCTTTGCAAATGTGGAGGCTGTGATAAGGGAACCCAGGGATGGTGAAGCACCTTGGGGGTAGCAACTGAAGGTACCCTCGACAGAACGGAGGAAGACCTGTCACTGCAGCAGAGGTCAACTGACAGCAGCTGTGGCCTTCAGTGAACAAACGCAGCCTCTGCCAACCCCAGCCTGGCAAAGAGGGAGTGGTCGGGTAAGGGGACCAGAGTTCATACCTAGCCTTGCGCTTCTCTCTTCTGCAGACTCCTACCGGTGCCTGCCATTGGATGAACGCAAAGAAAGCCAGAGGGACGGGAGCTCCCTGATGAAGTCTGTAAAGCCTCCCAAGGCTGGCAGAAGATAGAGAAGACTGCAAGACGGATCTGACAATTGGAGAATACTCGTATGTGTCCGCAAACAACACAAAGCACTGTCTGTGTGTTTTACAAATTCACTTAATTGGTATCATATTTTTCCATGTGCTTTTGCAGCTTGCTTTTTTCCATTCCATTATATTTTTGATATTTATCCATGCTGAAAAACGTAGCTTTAATTCATACATTCATTTTAGCTGCTCTGTAGGTTTCTCATCATTTCACCATCCCAAATAATGGTGCAATGAACAGGCTTGTGTACACCCAGCCTGACTTATATGTGCAAGAACCTTGCTTGGGTATATGTACAGAAGTATCTTTGTCGAGTGGAGATTATGTACATATCTACTGTACTAAGTCTTGCAAAATTGCTCCCTATTGTAATTATTCCAATTTCACTCTCATGGGGTGGGTATAAAAGCCCCTGTTCTGATTCTTCACTCTTACCACAGTTCGTGTTATCAGACTTGAAATCTTTGCCAATCTAATGGCTCTGAAATTGTATCCCATTGTTATTTTAATCCACATTTCCTTGCTAAAGAGTGCACTTTACCTTCCTACACCTCATAATCTCCAACAGTGATACTGAAATCATGACCAACTGATTATTACCCCAAAGCACATGTTAATGTTACTAATGTTCACAGAGTCTGTGGCCATCACAAGATACACCTTCAGCTGATTTCTCACACTTTGGACTCCCTAAGTTTTCCACACACAGAGCTCATGAATGCTGAGCACGTACTGGGTGATTTCATCAAGGAACGCTTGCCAATCCATTTCACAGGAAAACAACTCAAAACAGTGTTGGCTTCCCATGTTTTCCTGTCACTTTTGAGGAATCCTGTTGAAATTCAAGTCACTTATAAGCTCCAAGATTTTTTTCCACATGAGGAAGACAAAATATGAAACAGCAGGTGTCAGAAAGTCTGCATTTGTTTAAAATTTAAAAAGATGTAAAATGCTTATGTATGCATAGAATATTTTAGGGACACTATTCTAGAAACACGAAAGAGTGCTTGCCTCCGGGGAGGAGACAGAATAGACCTAGTTTCCATCATAGATCTTTTGGTATTCTTTGCTTTTGTTTGTTTTACTGCCTCCAAACAAACAAACAAACAAACCATAGAATATGACCTGATTTTTTCTTGTGACTTTTTTTTCATCCCAAATCATTTTGTTTTAACTTGCCATTAAGTGGGCTGGCCAGTTAGCTCAATTGGTGACAGTGCCACCTTGCAAATGGAAATTAAGGGTTCAGACCACCCAGACACACACACACAAAATTAACTTGCCATTAAATGGATTTTTTTTTTTTTTTCTTTTTTTTTGCAGATGGCCAATAAGGGGATCCGATCCTTTAACTTTGGTATTATGAACACCATGCTCTAACCAACTGAGACAACTGGCTAGCCTAAATGGATTATTATATACTGTCTTAGTCTATTCAGGCTGCTCTAACAGAATACCATAGACTGGGTGGCTTATAAACAACAGAAATTTATTTTTCACAGTTCCAGAGGCTGCAAAGTTCAACATCAAGACACTGGCAGATTTGGTGTCTGGTGAGGACCTGCTTCCTGGTTCATAAATGGCTGTCTTCTCAGTGTAACCTCACATGGAGAAAGAAGACAAGGGAGCTCTCTAGGGCCTGTTTCATAAGAGCACTAGTCCCATTCATGAGGGTTCCACCCTCAAGATCTAATCACGTCCCAAAGGCACAACTTCCTAAAACCACTGCACTGGGGATTATGTTTCAACATATGCATTTCAGAGGGACCCAAATATACAGTCTATAGCAAATATAGAGCTAACATCCTGGAAAAGGAGAAACAGCTGTCAAATGATTGCAAAATTGCTTAGAAACCTTTAGGCCGGTCTCACATTTTCATTTCAGGGAAATTGAATTTACTTTTCCATCTAGAAAACGATAACAGTGTGACTGTGCTATGTTGAAATCTATTTTTTATTTCATAAAAGATGCCATTGTACATTCCTCCCATGTTGCTGACGTGTTTACCTAGGTAGACAGCAGATGGTTTTGCTATCCTGGGCGTCCACATGCATGATCACTTCATCCTCTGCTGCTGTCTCTAGACAACTCCCTCTGCAGTGCTATTAGTGCTTTGCTCTGGTGGAGCCCTGGTCCCTGGAGAAGGGACTCATGCCTTTTGAATGAGTGAAAACATTTTCCTCAGAGCAAAGCAACTATCCAAATCAATGAAATCCCTTTCCTCACAGGCTCCAGTCCAAATACACAATTCTTACCTGCCGAGTATTTTTCAAAATATGTATTTTTGATCAATGAATACCCCAAAAGTTGTTTTGATTTGGGCATTAAGTTGTATGTTGACTGGTGGGTTAACTACTCTGGACCTCAATTTCTGTCTGGAAAGGGAGGTGGCCAGTCACTCTAAAGAAGTTAAAGTGTAGAAAGACTGATTAGAGCATTGTTTTTGTTTCATTTTTCAGGAACCCCCCCCCTTATTTTTTTCTCTGAGTATAAAAGTAAAACATGCACATTATAAAATTTTGGAAAATACAGAAGAAGAGTAGAAAAAATTTAAAATTACCCATAATTCCACCATGAAAGAATGTTTTCTCTGAAAGTAGAGTATACATCATAGCCCCTTGAACCCTAACATTCTGTGTTTAGACTCTGGCTGCGTAGAGGGACTATGAGCAATTTCTTTCTTTTTTTTTTTTTTCTTTTCTTTTTTTAAAGATGACCAGTAAGGGTATCTTAACCCTTGTCTTGGTGTTGTCAGCACAATGCTCACCCAGGGAGCAAGCCGGCCATCCATATATGGGATCCGAACCCGTGGCCTTGGTGTTATCAGCACCACACTCTCCCGAGTGAGCCACAGGCCGGCCCAGCAATTGATTTCTGCAATTGTTCTGTGTTGCCATGTGTAGACAAAGCTTGAAATAAACTGCTCATACAGCATGAGGAGGAAATGTGACTGCTGGACCCTTATGTAACAGAATAGGCAACCCTGAGTGTAAACAAGGCTTTCTTCATCAAGGAACGGAAATTGGTTACCAAACCAGTGCTTTTCAAGTGCAGACCAGGAGTTTGGAAAAAACAGGAAGTCACAGAAGATAGTAGAGAAAATTAGGAAATGAAAATCTATAGGCTCAGCTTGAAATTTGTTTAGATGATTGGACTGTTTTTCTCAAACTACAAAGAAACAGAGGGCTGGCACAGGACAAATCTAGTTAGAAAGATTAGTTTCTGATCATAAGAAGACCTAGAGTGTGGACCATCAAGTGAGGCAGACGTGGGTCCTAGTTATATTTTTAATAATAACAGAAAAAGTTTGGGAAGGCTGTGCCCATATAGGGAATTTGAGGCCAGGTAGAAATACCACAAGAAGGCAGCTCCAAGAGGTAACAGGAAAAATGGAGAAAATGATAAATCCGTAGTAGTAACAGTCCTAAGAGAAGGACTTGGGTTCAAGCCCTTTCTCTGGGAGGTGATCCCAGGACACAAAGGTAACAAAGTACTGCAGGTGAGACAGAGAAGAGAGACAAGCTTTCCAGCTGAGGGCCTATTGCAGATAACCAAGCTTGGTTGCACTGGGGGCCCATGAAGAAACAGAGTGGGACATACCTTAGAACCCATTAGAGAGCAGCAGCCTGAGGCATTTATCCACCACATCCACCCCCACTGACTGCTGCCCAGGGGCATTAGCACCTGCACTCACCTCAGGCATTCTGCACAGAGCTGTCTAGGATGGTGTGTTGCTGAGGCGGGCTAATGCAGCCACCATAAGCGCAGGTGGGCCCAGGGGATGTTGAAGTCACTTCAATAGTAACTTCTATACCACCCTGCCTTTCTATCTCAGCACCTCGTTTTCTTCTTTTTACTTGTCTTTTTTTTCCCTTGCTCTCAAAATGTGTGAAGCTCTCTGATAATAAATACCAGGTCTGCCTTGCATATTATATTAGTCAGGGTTCTCCATATATATAGATATATGTGTACATACGTATGTATATAGATAGAGATATACAGTTGACCCTTGAGCAACCCAGGGGTGAGGGGTGGCAATGCCCCACAGAGTCAAAAATCCACGTATAACTTTTGACTTCTCCCTAAATGAACTACTAATAACTTACTATTCACCAGAAGCCTTATCAGAAACAATCGATTAACACATATTTTGTATGTTATGTGTTGTACACTGTATTATTGCAATAAAGTAAGCTAGAGGAAAGAAAATGTTATTAAAGAAATCATAAGGAAGAGAAAATACATGTATAGTATTTATTGAAAAAAATCCACATATAAGTGGACGTGCACAGTTCAAACTAGTGTTTTTCCAGGGTCTACTGTATGGGGAGAAGGAACTGGCTCATGTGATTATGGAAGCTGAGAAGTCCAGACCCAGGAGAGCTGATGGTATAGTTCCAGTCTGAGTCTAAGTCAAAGGCAGAAGAAAACTGATGTTCCAGCTCAAAGTCAGGCAGAAAGAAAATTCCTTCTTACTAAGCCTCTTATTCTACTCAGGCCTTCCAAGGATTGGATGAGACCTACCCACACTGGGAAGGGCAATCTGCTTGACTCTATCTACAGATTCAAGTGTTAATCTCATCCAGAAACACCCTCACAGCCACACCCAGAATAATGTTTTGTTTTGTTTTGTTTGGCAGTGGGGGTCTGAACCCTTGACCTTGGTGTTACAAGGTGGCACTCTAACCAACTGAGGTAACTGGCCAGCCTTCAGAATAATGTTTAATCAAATATCTGGGCACCCCATGGTCAAGTTGAAAAATTAACCCTCACATATACTATTTTATCACAAAGCTTGCTATGTGGCTGGCACCTGGCAAATATTTGTGGAATGAAATCTCACAATGTTTTGATGTTGGTGTTGATAACCCCATTTTACAGTTGAAGACAAGGAGGCTAAAAGACTACCTGCCCAGAGTCTGGCAGGTAGTAAGTTACCTCTAAAGTTGTTTTCCTTTGAACATCCTGATATTTTCCTGAACTTTAAACTCACTAGCAACCACAGCAAGCATTTCTGCAACAGGGCCCCATGCACGCGATAGGAATCTAAAGAGCTACATGACATGTTTTATGCCTCTAGGCATAAACTTAGGATGTAGAGAGATAAGACGTGATCATGAAAAGAGGATACCAACACAAAACAGTAATCAGGATATGCTTTAATGTATTTATTTTCAAAATATTATTGAGCACCTACTATGTGCAAGGCAAAGTGCCAGGGCAGAAGGATACTGTGGTAATCAAAATCCAGGCTCTGTCCTTGAGGCGTTCCCAGTGATGGTGGGGTTGATTGAATTCAGGCTAACTTGGTGACTTGCTTTGACCAGCAGAACGGGAAGAGCAACACTATGCTAGTTCTGAGTCTAGAACTCAAGAGGCTTTGTAGCTTCCACCTTCTCTGTCTTTCAACACTCCTGCCACCATGCACAGAAGCCTGGGTTAGACAAATGGTGAGAGACCACATGGAAAGAGAGAGACCCAGCCAACAGCCAGCATTAAGGTTCCAGACATGAGAGTGAGACTCTTAGACCTTCCCAAGCCCCTCGGTCAAGCTGCTGCATGAATGCAGATACACGAGCAACCCAGGGCAAGACTGGCAGAAGAAATGCTGAGCTGAGCCTAGCCCCAGCTGCAGAATCATGAGGACACAAAATGGTTATTAGTTTAAGACACTGAATTTTTAGATGGTTTCTTTGTGAAGAAACAGGTAACTGATACAGGGGGGAAGCCTGATGTGGTAAGTAGAATGATCCCCAAAGATGTCCCTGCCCTAATCCCCTGGAACCTGGGAATATGTTACACTACATGACTACATGACTACATGACTTAATTGCAGTGGAATTAAGGTTAAGGATTTAAGATAGAGAGATTATCCTGTATTATCTGAGTGGTCCCAATTTAATCACATGATCCCTTATGGGCAGAAAATTTTCTCCAACTGGATTCAGAGCGATGTGGCAGAAAGGAAGTTCAGAGAGATTCAAAGTGTGAAAAAAGCTTGGACTTCTTTTTGCTGGAGGGGGCCACATGGAAAGCAAGAGAAGTAATGCAGGAAGCCTCTAGGAGCAAGGACAGGCCCTCAGCTCACAACCAGCAGGGGAAATGGGACCCCATGCCTATGACCACAAGGAAGTGAATTTGACCAACATCCTGAATGAGGTTGGAAGGGGACCCATCCCCAGAGACTCCAGAAGGGAACACAGCTCTGCCAACAAACATCCTGATCGCAGTTTTGTGAGCCCATAAGCAGATGACCCAGTTGAGCCACATTGTATCCGGACTCTGACCTAAGGACTGTGAGATAATAAATACAAGCTATTTTACACCACTAAATTGTGGTAACTTCTTACAGTGGCAATAGAAAACCTACGCCCTGGCATGTAAACTAACCACTGCAAGGCAACATCAGCAACATTACTTCCAAGGAGTGTGTCCCAAGCAATGGGTGGAAGAGGGAACAGGCAACTCTGCTGAGGAAAGCGGAGAAGGCCACCCAGAGGAGGTGTGTCTTTGGTCAGATTCCCCCAGAAGCAGACCCTGAGACAAGGATTCCAGTGCAAGCAGTAGCTTTAGGTGATGATCCCAGGAAACACCAGTAGGGGAGTGAGAAAGTGAGACAGGGAAAGAAAAGAAGTCAATAAAAGTGAATTATCAAGCAAATTACCATTGTAGGCAACTGCAGCTTTATCCTTCTGGGGGATGCTGGGATACAGTGTAGATTGTGCCTTAGAGCTCTTTATTCAAGAGACATGGGGACAGGGGGATTTACACATCAATTCCCATCCTCATTGGTTGAGAGCCTCTTTGGGGGACGTTAATTCCTTGGAACTCTGGCCTGCCATGTGGGTATGCAGAGAAAGCCCCAACACTTTCAGAAAGCTCTCAGACAAAAAGTTGCAGGTGGTGGCAGTTAGAAGTCTGGCTGGTGTGTACTGAACCAGCGAGGCCAAGGGGATATGAATGGGGCACCTGCGGCATTTGTTGTAAGGGGTGAGACAAAGACCAGAGAAGGCAGAGGGAATAACAGGTGTGCAACAGAGGCACAAGAAACATGCAAAAGAGTGTTGTGATGTGGTGAGTGGATTCAAGTCGGGAGTCGAACAGGGGTTTGAATCCTGACTCCCTCTCCCCACTGCTTGGTCACCTTGGGCAAGTTACTTCGCTGCTCTGAGAGTCAGCTGTATGATGGGAATTACATAAAGAGCCTGCCTCATTGGTTTATCACAAGGATTGAATTATTTTTATTTATTTTTATTTTTTTAAAAGATGACCAGTAAGGGGATCTTAACCCTTGACTTGGTGTTGTCAGCACCACGCTCAGCCAGCGAGCTAACCGGCCATCCCTATATGGGATCCGAACCCGGGGCCTTGGTGTTCTCAACACCGCACTCTCCCGAGTGAGCCACGGGCCGGCCCAGGATTGAATTAGATAATGTTTTAAAAGTGTATGGCACCTGGTCAGCCCTCAATAATAATAAATGCTAGTGGTGGTGTGGTGCTACAGGTGTGTGAATATTGATTAGTTGGCTGTGCCCACACATAGAGTGCATGGGGAACAATGGGTCCCATGGGGTTTCAGGCTAGAAAGGTGGTTAACAGGGTGTGAATTACCTTTGTAGTCTGTATTTTAAAATGTGGGCTTATTCTTAGAGAACATGAAACCATAATCCAGGATTTCTGAACCTGTGGGCCCGTGGATCCCAAGCAGTCTGTGGATAAACCTGGAGGTCCATAAATTTGGATAGGAAAAGAATCACCCCTACTTTCACTAACTTCCAACTGAAAATGATCTTTTCCTTCAGTGATGAATGTGGGCAGCAAACCACAGTGATACCAGCAGGAATTGCGACTTTGTCACCAGTGAAAAAGCAAGCAAAAAAAAATGCCCCAGATATTTACAGATTGCAGGTATCTTAAAATATCATTTGTACTCATCACTACTTCAAAGTCATGGCTTATAGATCTGTGGTTAGATTTTGATATTTAATAAATTAATAATGAAGCATATTTATGACTAGATCAGAAATTTGTTTTTAAAAATATTTTGATCAATGCATTTCAATATAATCGGTTACCTTTGTATTCCCATGTATTTTATTTTATGAATTTAAAAACATAGTTCTAGGAAGGGGTCCAGAAACTCCATCAGAATACCAAAGGGGCCCATGCAAGAAAACATAATAGCTGCTGGCTTTGTCGAGTGTGCTGTATTCTAGGGGCCATGATCTGACTTACAGCAAATACCCACTTATCTAATAATAAATTCCCACATCGAAGAGTTCTGAACAGAGGAGTCATGTGACCAGTTTTGAATGCTGGGATGATAAATGTACATCAGTGGTCCTCAGTCCCTCTTGCAACCCACACATCCATCAACAGCTGTGGCTCACATGGCCCCTGAGCCTCAGTGTGCAGCATCTGGGCTTCTTTGGGGACAGAGTTCACCATCTTCGAGGGAGTGAGTGTGTGGGTGGAAAAAATTCCTCTGGTTTTCTGAGAGTACCCTTGCCACCTGCAGCGGGTGTCCATCTCTCCTCTTCCTGGACAAACCCTGGGAGAACACAAACATTGATACACAGTGCTCTAGGTCTAGGAGCTCAAGAGAAGATGGCCATGATGGGCTCTTTCTGGAAAAGCAGAATTTGAGCATATCTTATTTAAAGAAGTGATTATCAGGGGGCAGGTGAGAAAATGGGGAGATGGAGGTCAAAGGATACAAAGTATCACATATGTAGGATGAACAAGTTTGGAGATCTAATGTCTAATGTGAGGACTACAGTTAATAAAATTGTATTGTATTAGGCATTTTCATTAAATAAGTAGATTTAGCTGCTCTTGCCACAAATAAAAGTAATTATGTGTGATATGTTAATTTGGTCACTATAGTAACCATTTTACTCTCTATATGTATCCCATAATATCATGCTGTAAACCTCAAATATATACAATAAAATTTATTTATTTTTAATAGTCCTACTGCAGTAACAATACAATTTATTTAAAAATTAAAGAAAAGAAGTGATTATGTTTAAATCTATCAGCATGAATCTAAATTTCAGTTAGATTAGAAACAAAGGATTTCACAGCAAAGCCTATGGGGCAGAGGCCTCATAGCTGTTCATGAAACCCCTTCCTCTTCCTCCTGGGACCTGTAGACCACATTTCTCAGCTTCCCTTGAGGTTAGGCAGAGCCATGTGTTCTGGTTAAGGGACAGTCGGTGGAGGTGAAGTGAATCACTTCCAGGCTAGGCTTTTCTAAACCTCCCACATGCAGCATTCTTCCATGCTTTTACCCCTTTTTGTTGTGATATTGGTGAATCCAACGTAATCACAAGGGACCTTATAAATGGAAGGACCATAGAGGCCATACCCCAGTTAAAGAGGATGTATCATTTCCATTAGGCCTAGAAAAGGCCTGGCCCTGTCTAGGTATGTACTCGAATGAATCACTGTGGACCAGATGATGGATGGCTGGGTCATGTTTCCACCCCTGGGGGTAAGGACTTGGTGCAATCAGCCTCATCAAGTCACGTGGACAGAATTAGTTTTTTGTTGCTACTGCAACAATTTACCACAAACTTAGTGGCTTGAAATGACACACATTTATCTTATAGTTCTAGAGGTCAGAAGTCTAAAATGGGAATCACTGAGCTTAAATCAAGGTATTGCCTGGGCTCTAGGAGAGAATCTATAAAGACCACTGAATCTCTTGGCTCGTGTCCCATTTCTCCATCTTCAAAGCCAGCAATGTCCTTCTCATACTATCATCTGTCTTGTTCTCACTCTCCTATCTCCCTCTTCTACTTATAAGGACCTTTGTGATTACACTGGCCCACTGGATAATCCAGGAAAATTTCTCCATCTCCAAGTCAGCTGATTAGCAATCCAATTCCTTCTGCAACCCTAATTCCCCTTTGCCATGTAATCTAATGTATTTACAAATTCCAGGGATTGTGACCTGGATATCTTTGAGGGGCTTTTATTCAGCCTACCGCATAGAACAAACACAATTACAATAAAACATAGAGAAAAGTTTGTACCAGCCAGCTACCAAAAAAAAAAAAAAGGAAGAGAAAAGTGGTTCCCCAAAGGGAGAAATGTTGGGTGGACAGAAAACATATGTCCTCTACCCTAACCTAGGATTTAAGGGTCTTGGCACACTTCATTTATATTTTTATTAAGCATTTGGGGCAGACATTTATGATCCCCGCAACCCACCTGACTTCAGTGCGCCTTTGATAGACAGTTCTACATACTTTGCCAGCATCCTTCATCAAGCATACATGAAAACATTTCTCTGCTTTCTCTAAGATAGTAGAAGGTGATGAGTCAAATTCAGGTACAACCTGGAAGTGCAGGGGGGTTACCCCTGGGAAGAGTCTCCTCCTGTGGGGAATGGGATCAGTGGTTAGTGGCCACAGCCTCTACCCTCTGTTGGAGTCCGTCTGATGTGCCTTCTGCATGGTTTCTCAGAAGGTCCCAGCAGGACTGGGCCTCAGTTGCCCACAGCAATAACTAGCTCATTAACACATCTTGTGTTGGCTTTTTTCCCTTTTCAGTCTCATTCTCTCCATTCCCTACTTCTGCTTCCTGGGATCACCTCCCAAACTACCTGCACCTACATCCTTCTCTAAGGTTTTGCTTTTGGAGGAAACCCAATTAAACAGCACTTATCACTGATGTTTTGTGAGTTCAGTAATTTAGCTGTCTGAACAGTGGAACCTGGCCAGAATAAACCAGTGTGGTTGTTTACAGGCATCTGTTCTGACACACTCATCTCCATTTGGTTGGTTGGTACCCATGACACAGAAGTCATCTTCCACTAATGACATCTGTCAGTACAATAACATAAATGACCATCCCTGACACGTCGTCCTTCTTGGCTGCTTATGAGGTTCTAGCTCAAGACATGTGGGTAAAGAATAGAAATATCTAAAGATGCAATCTTATCAGGTCATGTGCTAAAAGGTCTGCATACCTAAAATGGCGAGGAAAGGTTGTCTGAGGTCACCTTTTACTTCTTTCAGTTCAGTCTGAGGTCAGGGTTGTTTATTTGAGTTCTGGCAATAATCCTGGGAATTCATTTAGGTTCCAAGGGAAACATGACAGTGGACTGTACAAACATTGTGCTCCAGGCCACAGAAGACAGTAGGCACAAACTCAAAGAAAGATACCAGGGCTTTGCCATAGACTGAACAAATGCCTGATGGCTTTTGAGAAGTGTCATGCATTCTTGGTCGGCTAAGAGGGACATCATTTAACCTATGTACTAGAGGGAGATCAGGTAGAAATCAAAGGCACAGATCTCAAGAAGTTTTTTTTTTTTTTTAAAGACGACCTTACCGGTCTTAACCCTTGACTTGGTGTTGTCAGTACCACGCTCACCCAATGAGCTAACCGGCCATCCCTATATGGGATCCGAACCTGTGGCCTTGGTGTTATCAGCACCACACTCTCCCAAGTGAGCCATGGGCCAGCCCTCAAGAAGTTTTTATTATCTCTCTGGGGTGGTAGAATCCCTCCCGCTTCCCAATGCAGCATGCAGTCATTCTCTTCTGAAATCTTGCTCCCTGTCCCGGATGCTGGCAGAGGGCTGGGAATGGAGTCCAGCACTCTCAGTGTCCCTGGAAGCCCTCTTCCCAGGGTTGGGAAAGCCAACTCTGTGATGCAGGTTTGCATGTAGGAAGTTTATTGGGAAGTGCTTTTAGGGACAACAGCTTTGGGGGACTAAGGAAAGGAGGATTTGGCTTATGGGGAAGTTGGGCTTGACACTGTCATGATCTGGGCCTCAACTGATCCCATGTGGAGATCTGGAGCTGGGGTGGCCTTTCAGAGTTGTCCTGAATTGAGGCAATCAGTCATTAGACCCAAGCTACTCCAGGAAGGGCATGTAGCCCTCATCAAGGCAGTCACCAGAGGCCATCCCTCCTGGTAGCTGGGGGAGGGAGCAAGTGTCTGGGCCTGAGAGGGGATCTTGGCAAGGTGCCACACCATCCAGGACAAGACCCCTCTCCTATGGCCACATGGTCTCTAAAGGCACTTATGTCCCACCCCACCTTCAGTGACTTCAGACTTCCCTGAGAATAAGAAGAGCTGCTTTTACCTTGAAAATGCTGAGGGCTGGCTACACGTGGAAAATAAAAGCAACTTGCATTTCAGTAAATCATCCTGCCCGTGAGAGAAATATTTCAGAGCCTTCAAACAACTTTCACAGACATGGTCTGATTTGCTCTTCACATTAACATTTAACATTAGCAATTAACATTAAATAGGGTGGAATTAATTCCCATTTTACAGATGAAGAGGCTGAGGTATGGAGAAGGTAAATGCCTAAATGGCCGGCAGAGAAACCACGTGTAGCACCCAGGCCTTCTGCCTTTCATTCTAACATTGCTTCCATGCTGCCAGAGAATAAACTACCTTGAGTTGTCTCTTAAGCGTGTGTGGGGGACATCCACGACAGTCCTGGCCTTCCTTCAGGGCTACTGGAAAGAATGGCAATTTAGAATGGTTTCTTTGAGGGCCGGCCCAGGGCTCACTCGGGAGAGTGTGGTGCCGATAACACCAAGGCCACAGGTTTGGATCCCAATATAGGGATGGCCAGTTAACTCATTTGGAGAGTGTGGTGCTGACAACACCAAGTCAAGGGTGAAGATCCCCTTACTGGTCATCTTAAAAAAAAAAAAAAAAAAAAAAAAACAGAATGGTTTCTTTGTAAAGAGAAGAGCCTTCTAAGGATCCCATTTAAATACAAATGCTCCAGGAAGGAAGAATGAGGCCAGTTGTCCTTTTGGTGCAAGACCCCTTTCCTGTTGGACAGCAGGGAGATATGTGGAGGGAGGACACCAGGCAGGGACAGGGCACGAAGGTCCAGAAGCAAACAGCCTGCTTCTCGTTTGCTTCTCAGTGAGGCAGAACCTCTATTTGTTGGGTGTCTCCATCTTTCTCATGCCTACTGCATCCTGAATCCCAAGGGAATTATTAGAGAGGCTGGGTTAATGACTCTGCTGAGGGAGGTGAATCCAGTTAGGACCTGGAACCCTGGTGTGGCATTTCTGGGGTGGGGGTGGGGGACTTGGGTCAAGATGCCTGGCCTCTCTGGGCTTTGCTTTCCTCACCTGGGAGGCAGATGGTGCTGGGAAAATCAGGCGTTGGGAGAATTAGGTAAATGGAAAGTTCTTTAAAGGGTTTAAGAGAGTAGGATGGGGAAATCACTGGATGCTCTTTCATGTTATGGGCTGGATACTTTAAGGCAAAAATGCCAATCTAAGAACACTTAGGGTACTGCCGGTTAGTTAGCTCAGTTGGTTACAGCATGGTGTTGCAACACCAAGGTCGAGGGTTCAGATCCCCCAGCTGCCAAAAAATAAAAAAATAAATAAAAATAAAAACCCTTAAGTAAAAAGTTCATATATGGATATTTTGAGTGATTCTGCTCTGAGATCTGGAGATTATGTCAGACTACGTGTCCCTAAAAAATAGTTGTATTAGATTGGCTGCTTTGAAAAGCCATCTTTGCATGGTTCCTGGATCCGGCTCCCACAGCCACCTCTGCTGGGCCCTTCCTCCACCGCCGTGGAGTCTCAGCAGCTGTATAGCCAGAGTTCCCTACTGTCACTTTCGTTTTAATCCGCTGTGGGAATCACCTGTGAGTCCCACCACCTCAGACACGACCATAGACTCCAGCTCGAAGACGACTGGCAAGGACTGAGAGGGGAAGAAGGAAGCTGTGGAATGGGAATGCTAACGAGGAAAACCTGGAGCAGGAGGCTGATGATGAGGGAGAGGAAGTAGAGGAAGAAGGTGATGGTGTGGAAGAGATTGGAGATGAAGGTGAACATGATGAGGATACCTAGAAAGCAAAAAGGAAAAGTTAAACATAAAATAAGACACCAAAGTCAAGTGTTCGGATACCCATACTGGCCAGCTGCTAAAAAAAAAAAAAAGAAAATTAATTAAAAAAAAAATATGTATGTATACACACACACGTGCACACACATACATGTTGCAGCTATGACTTATTCACTTTCACTTCTCATCTCAGAATCTAAGCAGGCCACCTAGGAATAGAGAGGCCACCCATCTGCCCGCCTGGGGTAGCACCACCCACAGATGGCAGAGCTCTACCACCACCAAAACCACAGCAGGAATTTGAAACAGGGGAGGAAAAAAGAACCAAAAGTTCCAAGCCCTGCTTTTTTCTTTAAAAGCACTTTGAAATGGAATTTTTTTTTGCATTTTTCCACTGTTTTTCCTCTCTCTCTTTTTTGTTTTCTTTCTTCTTTTCTTCTTTGTTTTATTTTTTTTTCATTTTTAATTTACACTTCATATTTTTGTACATATTGTTAGGGATAGGCAATACTTAATGATCTTGGAAGACCAAACCAGCCTTCAGAGTGTTCTCTGTCCTACTTTTGACTTTTTACTTGTGTGGTGACCATGTTCATTATGCTCAAAGAAGAAAAAACGAAGAAAAAAACCCTTGTAAAAGAAAAACAAGACAACAAAAAAATATTATCCCGAACATTCCATTAAGTTTATTGTGTCTAAGTACCTAGCTGTACTATATAAGTAGTTGGTTTGTATTGAGATAGCTGAAAAAGCCAAAGATAAAATGTTTCTTTTTTTGTCTATAAAATTGCATTTATTTGTTTAATTGTTTTGGCTTATTTGATGTATGTGTGAAACAATGTTGTCCAGCAGGTAGCTGAAATTTTATTTTGCTGAGTTATTCTTTAACAACCAAAAAAATAGTTACAATAATAGATAAATGTAGTATATTTACTATGTGCCAGGCATCATTCTAGGCCCTTTATGGATATTGATTCATTTATCCTCATAACAATTCCTTAATGTAGACAGATGCAAAAATGGAGGCACAGAGAGGTCGAGTAACTTGCCTAAGATCACTCAGCCAGTAGGCATCTCTCTGGCCAGTTGAGAAGTCATGATCTTACATATAGAAGAATCTCAGAACTAGGCCAAGGCTATCAGAGACTCCTGGTTTCTAAAAGCCAAGAAGCCAGCCTCTTCTCTTTTCATTGTGACCTTCCAAAATTGCAGAGTATAATCCTTTCTGTAGCCCTTCTTTTGAAACCATTTTCTTACTCTGGGTTTCAAGAGAAAGCTGTTCTGTCTGCCCTTTTTAATTCCAGGTGAACTCCTTGCACTGCAGGATTTCTTCACTCTCAGTTGTCCTCACTCCATTCGCTTCTCCTCCTTTGTTTCTTTGTTAATCCCATATCTCTTGCTCTGAGAGTGTGTTAGAGAGTGCTTTACTTGTCCCGAGAGCGGTTTACCTGTGAAAGCTGGATTGCCATGATGTGGACCAGAACACAGCTGCAATGTCATTTGGTTGTTGGAGTTGAGCTATTTTGTGCAGGTTGTGAACTGCATAAAGGTGCAGGAATCACTTCATCTTTCTTTAGCATCTCTGTCAGAGCACAAGAAATACTTGTTGAATTGCATGGTAATGACTAAGACATGTGGTGAGTGAAAGAAGTCACCGAAGTAGGTCTGGCTGCGAGAGTCCTGGAGAAGCGGGTGGGGAAGGCTCTTTAGTTGTTTTACCTTCCTTGATAGTCAACAAGTGATCACTGAGCTCTCTCTGGCTCTGCACTGGGCACTGCTCTGGGCACTTAGCTATAACCTGGAACAATTCAGCAGTGATAGACTATGGACTTTATTTACTCATGTATTAATGTAGACTGTCAGTCCACCTGTCATTCCGTTCAGTAAGCATGCACACCTTTCATGTGTCCAGAGCTGCCTGGGATTTGGAGAAACAAAGATAAATAAAGCTAGGGCTTGCTCTGAGGAATTTACAGCCTAAAAAGGAAGACAGATAAAGAAACAGGTAGGAAGCAGATGCAAAAATTCAAAAACATCAAGAGCTTGAATCTTTCACAAGAACTAAGGAGGATTCAAAATGAAGTAAACCTTTGTTTCCCTCTTTACAATGTTGATAATCTGAACCTAAATGTCTTGGCTAAATGCACTTCTGGTTAATAAGTCATCAACTTTTCTTAAATGAAGCGATAGCCTATTTGCCTTCCTCACCCCGCCCCCCCCCCCCCCCACCTTATGCCTGGCACTATTTAGAAATAAATGAGAAACAAAGGGAGAGAGTGAGAGATAGAGAGAGAGAATGCCTAATATGATAGCATATTATCTTGCAAGTTAATTGATATCCTTTCTCCAAGCTCCAAGAATTTTCCCAGAATACAAAAACTTTTATTGTTATCGTCATGGTGATTTTACATTCACATCAATATAGTCACCAGGCTGGAGTCTCTAGTGGATTTTCCTGCTGATGCAGCAGTGAGTGAAGAACTTTACACTCCAGCAATCCAAAGCCCAAGTCTATCTTTCCTTGCAGAGCTAAGAGAATGGATTCCAGGAATGCACATCCCTGACATTTCCATTTCTTTAGTCTGGAAACTTCATCACTGCAGTTGATGGAGGTAAGATTTTAGTCTTAGATGTGACTTCTATGGTGAAAATATCAAGGAGCTTTCTTCTGAATAATTAAATGGCTGTGCTAAGCCAGAATAAACAAAAGGATAAAAAGCATCCTTTTGTAATCAGCTGGACTTAAAGGAGCCAAGGCCAATTTTTATTCAATCTGCTTCAAGTGAAACAGTATCGGCTTTCACTCTTTTAGTGGCAGGGAGAGGACACTTTTGCCATCAGATATTTTTTTCCAGAAGAAAATTAGTTGACTGCATAGGGAAATTGTAATGATAAAATTAATTTAAAGCTTTTCATCATTAAGCTACAGGAGGAGGTATAAAAGGACATTGAATAGAGCAAACGAGTTATGGGCCATGTAGTAAATGTAACTACAGTTGTGTGCTGGCTCATAGAAAATGTTATACTGTTATTAGCTATTTTTATTCCTGGTACCCTTCTGTATTACTTTCCAATGGCTCTGGTGACAAATTACCACAAGCTTAGTTGCTTAAAACAACACAAATTTATTATCTTATAGTTCTGGAAGTCAGAAGTTTAAAATGGGTTGTCAGGGCTGCATTCCTTCTGGAGGCATTAGGGAGAATCAGTTTCCTCACCTTACTCAGCTTCTAGAGGCCACTTGCATTCCTTGGCTCATGCACACACATCACTGTAACCTCTGCTTCCATCATATCTGACTCTGACCCTCCTGATTCCCTCTTTTAAGGACCCTTGTGAGGACATTGGGCCCATCTGGATAGTGCAGGATAATCTTTCCATCTTGAATTCTTAATTTGATCCACGTACAAAGTCTCTTCTGTCCATGTAAGGTAACATTCACAGGTTCTGAGGATTAGGACGGGAATGTCTTGGGGGAAGGATATTATTCAGTTTACCACACCTTGTCTCAACTTCCTGCTCTAATTTGGCTGTAAAGATAGCAGCTTCCACTGATTGAAGGGCTACCATATTTGGGCTCTGTGAGGTGGGTTTTAGAGAAGACAGAAGAACACAGCTGATTATAGCAGGTGCTGTCTGTGCTGTTATCTTCACATTTACTATTTCTGGGCTCAATGGTTTGATTTCCAACTGCCCACATATCCAGTGATTTACCTGAGGTCTTTCTCTGGCTGACAGAGTCTTTTCTACTTATCCAGGGCCAGAAATGCCAGAAATGCCAAAGAATTAATGCTTCTCCCTGTCCCCAAGCAGCCCTTAATCAAAGACTGATAAAGACCCAACTCCCTTGCCCTGTGGCTGGGAAAACTCCTAGGTGCATGTTCCACAGTCCTCCAGAGTTCCCCAGTGGAATTAAGCTTCAGTTGTCTACCGGGATGACTTGCTTCGTAACATACCTTCTATTTTGCCTGCCTTCCCTTTTGGATTTCATTTCTCCCACCCGGTAGTAGCAGCAGCGTTGTCTGTATCATCTGCCAGATAAACCACTTGCACTTGAATCCTCACCTCTGAATCTGCTTCCAGGGAAACACAAACTAAAATATTGGAGCTGTCAAGTAACTTGCCAAATGTCCCATGGTTAGTGACAGGGGAAGAGTTTGAACCCAGGTCTGCTGCAAAGCTCATGCTCTGTAATTGCTCCCAGATATTTATTTACTTTAGCTGGTGTGTTGCTCACTGTATCTAAGGGAGACTGTTGGCCCAGGGAACCTACTGACCCAGGATATAATCAAGCTAGAAAAGTGCTGCTTTCAAGTTCCTGATCTGAAAAAGAAGAGGATTCCGAAGGGGTGAGTGGAGGCTGTAATTCAGTCATCTGAGACCCTGATCAGATGGGGGATGAAGATGCTGTGAATCTCGGGCTATAGCAGCCTGTTGGAGCTCCCTGAGCATCCTTGTGTACCACATACTGAGTGACTCATGGGTCAGATGGGTGTGGTTAGATTTGTATCATTATTTTATTGACTTCAAATTCAGCTGCAGGAGGACATAGTAACAAGGAACTGGCTAAAAAATATGTACACACATGGTCTTTACTGATACAGACATTTGCTTAGGGTAGAATACATGAGGACACAGAGCCATGACACAGACACAGGCTGCAGGAGGCAATTTTCCTAGAATGTGACTGTACTAGATGTAGCTTTCCTAGAATATGGCTTTTAGCTCAGAAACTGTCTGCACTATTGAAGAAGAAAAAGAAATAGGGGCTGGCCAGTTAGCTCATTTGGTTAGAGTGTGGTGCTGATAACACCAAGGTCAAGGGTTTGGATTCCCTTACCTGCCAGCCAGGCCATCCCCCACCCCCACCTCCCCAAAATAGGTGAGCTGTCTCTGCCCAGGACAGAAACTCATGTGGGAGATGAGAATGATTTTGCTGAAGTCTTTACACCCCTAAGAGCTGTGCCTTCAGCAAAATTCTTTCCCTGCAGGGTTTATGTGTTTGTTTGTTTGTTTGTTTTTTTAAAGATGACCAGTAAGGGGATCTTAACCCTCGGCTTGGTGTTGTCTGCACCACGCTCAGCCAGTGAGCAAACCGACCATCCCTATATAGGATCCGAACCTGTGGCGTTGGTGTTATCAGCACCGCACTCTCCTGAGTGAGCCACAGGCCGGCCCGAGGGTTTATGTGTTTATTCTGTGTTCACACCCTTTAGTTTCTGGAGAAGAAAACCCTGAAAAACAGAGTTAAGTCAGCATTCAGAATATGAGAAAAAGAAGGGTCCCGTTCAGAATATTGCAAGGCTGCCAATTCACAGAAGGCACACCTGGCTGCTCATCTCTTTTATTTACTTTTTTCTGTGTTTGTTGGCCTTCTGAGTACTGGATGCCACTTGGTTTCAATCCTGGTTTTGTTACTGACTCACGGTGTAAAACCTTGGGTGATCTGCTTAACCTCTATCAGTTACTTTATCGGCAAAAGAAAGATGGTGTTACAGTGTTGGCTGCATCCCTACTGGAAAGCCAGCAGAGCAGTCCGCGCTGCTACATTGTGGTAGGTTAATCCATCTCTAGAGCTGAGCCATCTCAAGAAGTCTAAAAAATGTGAAGGTTTAAGAAATTGACACATGGGCCGCCTGTGGCTCACTCGGGAGAGTGTGGTGCTGATAACACCAAGGCCCCGGGTTCGGATCCCATATAGGGATGGCCACTTCGCTCACTGGTTGAGTGTGGTGCTGACAACACAAAGTCAAGGGTTAAGATCCCCTTACCGGTCATTTTTTTAAAAAAAAAAAAAAAGAAAGAAAGAAATTGACACATTATTGACTTTTTTTGCTCCTTGGCATCTTGTTGTCCCTCAATTCTGCCTTTCTCTTCTATTCTTGGTTTATAATCCATGGGCTCTGAATCTACCAAATAACTTTATATTATGCTATGTATTATATATGGTGTTACATATAATCATAAATGTATTATATTACCAATGCCATGTGTGGTTACGTAGCATTTATTACAAAATTGCGATTTGGGCACATTTTATTCAGAGTATGTTTGAATCAATTTAGTAACGTCGTTAACAATTTGGTAATACCAGTGCAATTCAGTGATGCCAAAGACGTAGAAAGTCAATGCCACATTAGCCATCCTAACTCTCCTTAATGCTAAATTGATTTGCATATTGTAACTGTCAATAAATTGTTCTCAGAAAAGATGAACAAATTCAACCTTATCCTGATTCAACTATTTTTCTAAAAAATGTTGATTTCATTTTAACCAAAGAGTTTGGGACTAAATATTTTCTGCACTAGAAAATTTTTAAAGGAATGGGCCAGCCCATGGCTCACTCGGGAGAGTGTGGTGCTAATAACACCAAGGCCGCGGGTTCAGATCCTATATAGGGATGGCTGGTTGGCTCACTGTCTGAGTGTGGTGCTGACAACACCAAGCCAGGGTTAAGATCCCCTTACTGGTCATCTTTTTTTTTTTTAAAAAAAAAGAAAAAAATTTTAAAGGACTTATGGGGGAAAAGGGAATGACACAAGAAATGTTGCTGAACAAATCACCTTACCATCTCTGCTCAGGCTGCAGCTTCAAAGGGATCCCTAAGCCTAAGTGTTAGAACTTGTGCCTAGAAAAACAGAGGCATCCATGGGTGTTAGAAGGCTGTAGACAGGTAGATTACATCAAATTCAGAGTCCTTAGGACATAGTAGAGAAAAGGCAAAGGGAGGGAAAGATCGTGAAGTCAGCTGTCCTGAAGCTGTTGAGCGAAGCTCAGGAAGGCTTGAGAACTTGAGATTTCCATCTCTGATACTAGTGAGCTGCAAGAGTATCTTACTCCTTTCAAAAGGAGTAAGGGGATCCTTACATCCTTTCTTTTTTTTTTTTTTTTTTAAAGATGACTGGTAAGGGGATCTTAACCCTTGACGTGGTGTTGCGAGCACCACGCTCAGCCAGTGAGCGAACCGGCCATCCATATGTGGGATCCGAACCCGTGGCCTTGGTGTTATCAGCACCATACTCTCCCGAGTGAGCCACGGGCCGGCCCTCTCAGATCCTTTCTCAATGGCAGTTATTCTCAGTCAGATGATATTTGCCTGGCCCCAAATCAATAACTTGGAAAAGGAAATGTGGGGCCATTTTAAACTACACCATGTACAGATTTGGGGGGCCCAGGGATCTGTTGTGCATAAGCTAGGACGTAAGTGTCTGTCCTGAAAAGAGAGAGGTGTCAACACCAAGGTCAAGTGTCCAGATCCCTGTATTGGCCAGCCGCCAAAAGAATAGAGAGAGGGCTTTCTGATTTTCTCACCATTTGCTGTGGATGTCCTTTTGACAGTTCACCCTACTGATGGAGCAGGTAAATAAAAAGGCCCACTGAAAGGAAACCAATTATTTGATTTCGTATTGGCAAAAGAATCCAAGTCATCTGAGATTAGCCTAAATAGAACACCCAGTAACGGGATCAGCACGGAACAAAGACTCTGTATCAGAGAAGGGAGGACAGAGAGAAAATGACACCTCTGGCCGGCAACCCTGCAGAGACTTCCAGGAATAAGCAGGTAGCAGGCTCAGAAATACCAATGATATCTGATGTGTCAGCTCTCCCCAAAGACTATGGCTGTCCCTTGGATCTTTATTGCTTTTTCGTGTCACTAAAAACTGACTCAAACAGCACGAGTTTCTGAACAGAAATTGAATATAATCTCTTTAATTAGGGGACATGAGTAGCAATCTATAGAATGTGAACTCAATGAAGAATTGGGATCTAGACAAAAAAGGGGGTGTGAGCCCACCGTCTGCTACCTACAACCACTTGGTTGCTTAGTTGGTATTTTATTCTTTTATTTGTTGTTGGTGGTTGTGTTCAGGGCTGTAATAGTTATCAAAGTGGAAAAGACTGTATATAACAAGTCCATCTTTAAAGACATGGCCCCCTAAAAAATAAAAAAAAAATAATTTTTTTAAAAAAGAAAATAAAGACATGGCCCCCACTCTGGAAAAACTGCTTAATGCAGTCAAACATTGGGTTTGCTCCTCGGCTTTTAGGTTTTCTACTTTTAAAAGCTACCAAAGCACTTCTATTTTTAAAAAAATTCCTGCATTTAAAATAACCTAACTTTGTTACTGCAAATCTGAAATCCTCTCATCCCTAATCCTTATTATCACATTAAAACAATTGTTTCCCTTTATATCTTAATTCTATGTTTTTAAGATTCCATATGACATTATTTTTGTTTTGTACGTTGAATATTTATTTGAAATTACTCACATACACGGCATGTCTTTGTTCTTTATTCCTTCTCACATCTCAGATCTTCCATTTGAGATCATTTGCATTCTGCCTAAATAATACCTGTTAGATTTTCCTTCAGTGCAGGCTTGCTGGTACTTCAGGTCTCTTTGCTTTTGTTTGTCTGAAATGTCTTTATGTTGCCTTTGTTCTTGAAGAATACTTTTGCAATAAATAGAATTCTAGATTGGCCGTTATTTTCTTTCATCCCACTAAAGATATTCCATTCTCTTCTAGCTCCTGTAAATAAGTCTCTTGAAGGTAATCTCTTTATTCTCTGAATGATTTTAAGATATTCTCTTTGGTTTCCAAAGTTTCTCCATAATGTGTCTAGCTGTGGATTTCTTTTTATTTATTCTGCTTGAGATTTGTTGGGCCTCGTGAATCTGTGGATCAGTGACCTTCATCAGTTCCCAAGATTTCTTAGCTATTTTTATTCAAGTATTGCTTCTGCCTCATTCTTTATCTTTTCTTCTTCTAAGCCTTTGGTTAAACATATACTAGCCCTTCTCACATTATTCTCTAGGTCGCTTCAAGTCTTGTGTGCTTTATATATTTTTGTTGTTCCATACTATGTCCTGGATAATTTCATCTGACCTATCTTCCACTTCATGAATCATCACTTCAGTTGTATCTAATAGGTTGTTCAACCTATCTGCCATGGACTGAATTGTGTACTCCCAAAATTCATACGTTGAAGCCCTAACGCCTACTGTGACTATATTGAGAGACAGGGCCTATAAGGAAGTAGTTAAGATTAAATGAGCTCTTAAGGGTGGGGACCTGATCTGATAGCATTAGTGTTGTTAAAGAAGAGACACCAGGGAGCTGGTTCTCTTTCTTTCCACCGTGTGAGGACACAGAAGAGAGTTACCTGCAAGCTAGGAAGAGAGCCCTCACCAGAAATCAAACCCTGACAGACCTTGATTTTGTACTTTCTAGCCTCTAGAACTATGAGAAAATAAATATATGTTTTTAAGCCACACAGCCTATGGTATTTTGTTATGGCAGCCCAAGCAGAGTAATAACAATTGATTTAATTTTTACTTTTGTTTGCTTTATATTTTTGATCCAAATGCTCTGTTTAGTTCTTTTTTATATCTGCTATGTCAGTTTTTTACAGTTTCTAATTTACTATTGATATGTTCAACCTTGTCTTTAAATGTAGAAAACAAAGGTCCTTTTATAGTTTATTCTTTATGATTCTAGTATCTCAAGTCTTTGTGGGTCTGTTTCTGTTGGCTGTTGTTTTTCTCAGTCCTTGCTCACATTGCCTTGTTTCCCCAGGTGCCAAGGCACATCTTTGATTGTGTGTTAAACATTGAATTGATCTGTGGGAATTATTTGAGGCCTAGGATGGCTTTCCCCATAGAAGATTTTTGTTTCCTTGTACCAGTCATCTGGAGGCAACACTAGACCAGGATTACCTCAATTCAAGTTAAAGTTTCAAGTTTCCTTAGACTACCCAGGTGACATGAACCCAGCTTCAGGTCCTTAGGGGTTCTGGTTTACTTCTGGTTCACCCTTACCCTGAGGATGTAGGCTTGGTCCCAACCCAAAGCGGAGGGTGTCCTATCAGAATCTTCAACTTGGGCAGCTATGACCTTTGACACTTATGACTGTCACCCTTTGACACTGTCAAAATCACAGTTCAGTCCTATAAGTTGTTATTTCCAGACCAACAGATGGTCCAAGGGCAAAAACAGTCTGAGCACCGTGCTCACCAGTCTAGATTCTTGCCTAATCTTAGATTTTGGCTCAGTAATTCCTTACTCTGTTGTTAACTCATTAATGGTTTAAAGATATATTTGTATTTCACCAGCTTTTTAAACTGTCCCCGGTAGGAGAGTTAATTAGAATTATTTGGCCACCATTACCAGAAGTAGAAGTCACACAATTTTTTTAATGCAAATTTTTATCAATGTGAGAGTTTTAAAAAGTAAAATGTTTTACTGGGGAACTCTGACTGTACTGCTTTATCCTCTTACAAGTATCTGTCTACAGGTCCCCAGGCATATTTCTCCCAAATTTTCCTACCGCTAAATTCCCTGCAACCTTCCTTATGACCTCTCTTTAGTGCTCCACACAGACATCTCATTTCTAGTTTGTCTATAGGAACAGTAGAGGTGACAGCAAATAAGGTATTTCAACTGCTATAATGCTATGGTCTTTCTTCTCCCTTGTAGAGGAATATAGTGTCTGTGGTAAAGCCTAGTGGGATGACTGTGGACCCAACACAGAGATAAAAAAATAAGAGGGTACTTCAAAAAGTTTGCAGTAAAATAGAATTAAAAGACAATGTGAATCTTTCCACAGACTTTTGAAGTACCCTTGTACAGGAACGTTACAACGGCACATAAGGCTTTTCTCTGAACCCACCTCTTCTGGGAGTGGGCAGGAATAACCTAGGTGAGCTCACAAACCTAGCTCCCGTGCAGTACGTACTATTACCTCACCCCTACCCCCACTGTGGTTTCCTGGGCTTTAATCTGCTCCAAGCCCTTTGATGCTTGTGAAGCTACTTCTGCTGACTCTGTTGACGCTGTCATTGTTACCAGGGTTACCACTGAGATCAAGTGATACTTAGACCAGACTATAGTTGAGGAGATTTTCTTCCTGTCCCAACTAGGCCAAAGACACCACAACCTTTGAGGTTGCTGCCGTATCCACGCCCTCAGTGAAGAACAGATGGATGAGCTGGGGTTGCCAATGAACCAGGAAAACTTCATTTCCCCACCTTTGCCTCACACTCTGTTCCACTGAGTCAAAAGAAGTTTACACGTGAAAATCACAATGAGTCCCTGTGTTCTACCTATTAGGTTGGCAAGATCAGAATGTCTGATTGCGTTAGAAAGGGCGTGGAAAGGCAAACATTGCTGGTGGAGTGTAAATTGATATAACCTTTTAGGAGAACCGTTTAATCATATATATCACAATTTAAAATGTCCATATCATTTGATTGAGCAAATTCATTCCTAATTTACCCTCAATATGTGCAAAATGGCGTGTGGACAAGGATAGTGAAGGCAGCAGTGTTTGTAAGTAGAAGACGGGAAGCAGTGGGACAGCAGACACAGCATGGCCTTCCCATGTGCCCTTGGCTCACTGTCAAGTGTTCTTGCAGCCAAGGGGAAAAGTTCCGCACGTATTGACAAAATTTCCCACCTCAAGCCACCTGCAATGCCCTCAAAAGAAATCCTCCAAAGTGATAATGAAAGATGGAACATGTCTCACTGTGCTTAGTATGTCATGACACAATACCACTGACTACATGGCTTACACAACAGAATTTTATTTTCTTGCAGTTCTCGAGTCTAGAAGTCCAAGGCCAAGGTTCTGGCTAATTTGGTTTCTGGTGAGGGCCCTCTTCCTGGCCTGTAGATGCCATGGAGAGTGCATGCCATGGAGAGAGAGAGAGAAGGCTCTCTGGTGTCTCTTGTTATAAAGACACTAATCCTATCAGATCAGGGCCCTACACTTATCACTTCCTTAATGGCCCCATCTCCAAATACAGCCACACTGGAGATTGGGATCTCATCTTATGAATTTGGCAGGGGGACATAGACATGCAGTCCTTAACAGGATGTACACACCTCAGCTTCCCTGGGCTTCAGTGTGATGTTTCTGAAGCATGTTCTATACAGTTTCTCAGGAGGTGCCCAGGGGAATTGATCTAGGGTTGTTCTAAATTGTGACTCTCTTATTAGTCCACCCTTTCATGGCTTTTCTCCCTTCCCTCTCACTGAGCTTCCTAGTCACCTCTCAAAAAAAGCACCTAAGTTCTTGCCTTAGGGTCTGTTTTCGGCAGAACTCAACTGCAATAATGTTTATAATAACCAGACATTTGAACCTAAAATTATACCCACAAGTATTGCTTTGATCTGAATATTTGTGTCCCCCCCACTCCCTAAAATTCGTATGTTGAAATCTAATAGCCAGTGTGATGTTATTAGAAAATGAGGCCTTTGGGAGGCGACTAGGTCATGAGGGCTCCACCCTCATGAATGGGATTAGTGCCCTTATAAAAGAGGTCCCAGAGAGCTAGCTCACCCCTTCCACCATGTGAGGACACAGCTAGAAGGTGCCATCTAAGAATCAGAAAGTGGACCCTCACCAGACACTGAATCTGTCGACACCTTGATCTTGAACTTTGCAGTCTCCAGAGCTGTGAGAAATAAATTTATAAGCTACCCAGCTTATAATATTTTATTACAGCAGCTTGAACAGACTCAGATAGGTTTTCAGGTCTGCAGGTTGTCCTGTATTCCTAGTACTGTGGTAGCAGTTGTTATATATTTGTTTCTGGCCAGTGCCAGCTCATACTGCAGCATGGAACAGACTATAGAGTTGAACAGACTCTAGAAATAGGTCTGCCTTGAAGAGGGGGTGAAGCAGGGAACAGGAGGACAGACCCAGTGGCAAGTACCAGGAGACCATGCCCGTCAAACACATCAGAGACAGCAGGCAGAACTCCAGGCTCCCACTAAACCTGAGATGTCCCTATAGATGAATGAAACCCTCACCTGCTCTTGAAACAAAGCGAAGTCTGAAATTTTGAAATACTAACAAATTGTGGTTGGAAAGGTAGAGAATTACAATGAAGGCTGTTCTAATTTTATCACCATTGCCTGTTCTTAAACTTTGTATAAATGAAATTATTCAGTATATCATTTTGTGCCCAGCAGCTTTCACTCACCATGCTGCTGAGATTCACCCATGTTGTTGCATATATTAAGTAGCCCGTCAAAAGCAATACGAAATTGGTAACAGATGCAAACATTGAAAATTCTGTCCTGTTCATCTCTTCACATGAGAAGGAAAAGAAATTTAAGTCATCTAAATAGGATGTACAATATATGGAAATATTATGATTTTATACATATTTTAACAGTGCCAGAAATTCAGTGGGAAAAGATCACAGGCACATCTCCCCACCTCCCTCACTATCTGATTTGTTCTCTCAGTCAGGGAGAGAAAGAGATCCTGGGCTGGTGACTTCCCAAAGACTTTTGAAAATTTGTTTCTTTGTATGTCACCTTTGGGTTTCAGTTTCTCCGATTCTTCTTACTTCTGAAATCATGGATAGCTGTCTATATTCCATCACCTGTGAAACTTTCTCATAGCATATATGTATCTGGCCTTCTGCTATCACATCCTACAAGAAGCAGCTCTGTAGTACTTTCTGGTTACATCTGATATTGGCTTCTACCCCGTCAATCAACCTTGTCATTTGGATATTTCTGTCCTTCAGTCATGAAGAAACTTCAGGGGTTTCCTGCTATTATCCATGAACCTTGGTTCTCAGTTTTCTATGTCTTCTTTGAAGGTACTTCAAAAAGTTCATGGAAAAATTCGTATTATCTTTTAATTCTATTTTTCCATGAACTTTTGGAAGTATCCTTGTATATCTTACAATCCTATCTAAATGTCAGAGTTAAGAATCATTTCATTAATAATTTTGGGGGACTGAGTGAATTATAAAGAGGCAAAACCGAGCCTCAGCCCAAGCCAGTAAACTGGTCATATAGTGTTCTGTTTATCATGGCTGGGCTGGCTGGTTAGTTCAGTTGGTTAGAGCCTGGTCTGTAACAACTTACTCCAAAGCTTAGGGGTGCAAAACAACCATTTGTTCTGCTCACAGGGTTATTATGCTCAAGAAATATGCTTAGACAGAAATAGTGATGGCTTATCTGTGCTCCACAGGGTCTGGGGCCTCTGCTGGAAGATTCAAAGACAAGAGCTGGAATCATCTGAAAGCTCACTCACTTACATCTCTGAGGGTTAATGCTGGCTGTTGGCTGGAGGAATCTTAGTTTCTTCCACATAGGCTTCTCCATGAGGTCTCTCTGCACGGGCTAGTTTAGACTCTTTCACAGCATGGTGGCTGGTTTCTGCAAAATATGCAACCCAAAAAGAGAGACAGGCAGTGGGTTTTTATGACCTAGCCTTGGAAGTCACATAGAATCACTTTCACTGAACTCTATTGGTTGAAACACAAGCCCAACCAGGTTCAAAGGGAGAAGAAATAGAATCTACCTCTTGATGGAGGAGTTGCAGTTTCTGGAAAAGCATGTGGGACTGTCAATATTGCTCTGGCCATTTTGCAAAATATAAATTGCCATAACATCCTGCATGGAAATCTTTTAATACTGTAATTAAATGAGTTGGGGGAGGTCTAAACATGATTTCAAGATTATATGTGTTTTTGCTTTATGTGAAACATCCTAAGTTAAACACATATTTATACATAATACATATGTGATCCTGACATATTAAGTGGGCTTTTGAATTAATGATCAATGATCAATGATTCAACTCCTATCTTCGCCACTTTCTGTTTGGGCAAGTTCCTTACTCACTCTTTGCCTCTATTTCCTCATCTGTAAAGTGAGAGAACCACCACCTATCTCCTAGGGTTGTTGAGATTAAAAGAGACAATTACTTTTAAAGTTATTTGGGATGATTGCATTTCTCAAAGATAGCTGGCACATCATCTCCTGTCCTGCCCATTTCTCTACAACATGACCTCATCACTCCCCCATCAAGAGGTGGAATCTAATTCCCCTCCTCATGAATCTGGGTAGGATTGTGACAGCTCCAGACAACGGCATACAAAGGAAGTGACACTGCTGGCTTCTGCGGCCAGCTCATAAAAGGCCATGCAGTTTCCGCCTCACTCACTGGAACACTCAATCTTGGAGCCCTGGACTGCAGAGTAAGAAGTTTGACAACGCTGAGGTGGCCACTCTGTAGCACATAGCGAGGCCTTATGCGGGCTCTCAGTTGGCAATCCCAGTTTTGAGTCATCCCAGCCCAGGAGTCAGACAGGCGAATGAATAACTCTCCAGATGATTTCAGCCCCGGCGGTTATGCTACCACCAGCCCCCAAGTCTTCCCAGCTAAGGCATCAGACATCGTGGAGCAAAGACAAATCACTACCACTCTACCCTGTCTGAATTCTTAACCCACAGTCTACATAAGCAGAATAAAATGCTTGTTTTAAGCTGCTACATTTTCAGGTACTTTTTAATACAGCAATAGTAACTGGAACACTCCTACAGCAAGGTCTGACACATAGATATTGAAACACAGATATTTCTCTTCTTCTTTCTTTGATTGCTCTGAACAACTTTTTAAGGTGCCAGAGAAAGCATCTGATAGTGTTGGGGATCTATACAAGCAACAAATTTGAAAGTAACTATAACAATATTACATCACATATATGCTGCAGAGAGAGGCCAAGGGAAAAGGGGCCAGATACACAGTCATCCCTGGCAAAGCTGCAGCAGATTTTGTGCCAGCAGGCAGGTGTCCAGAGCTCAGAGCAGGTCAGAGAGTCAGGAAAGGATAGGTCATTCCAGTCCAACATGTGCTAACTCAGCAGGGAATGGTTCTTGGGGCTTGCCAGCTTCAGGAGCATGAAGCACTTGGGGGAAGGGAAGAATCTAGTGTTGTTTAACCCTGGGGTTTGCACTGGTGAGATATGGTGGTGAGTGGTATGGGAGGGAAGGGAAATTGACTGTATGATCCACCTCCAAATGGAGTACCACTGTAGACTATTCATTGTCTAAGGGAACATTGTGCACTCAGCTTGCTTAAGGTTATTGGTATCTAAGATGATCAAATATAATGAATGAGACAAAGCAGCACGTCTTAATAGATAGCAGGTCTTCCATGAAGTAAAGCAGATGGTAGTCTTGTGATTCCCTGTCACATGCAAATGGGGTATTTGAGGAGAATTTCACAGACTATTTACCAAGGTGTGGGCAGATTAAAGGAAACCAAAAATTGAAGGTAGAGTGCAATGGAGCTAGCAAGAGTGGGAAGTCATTTATATCCGTAGACCAGAAGGGTCAAGGGGCAGTAGCAGTTACATTTGAGAGACCAGCAACCTCTTGGTAGAAGCTCTGGCTTTCAGCAGAAGGACACAGCCAACCTGCAGTAATCTGCAGGGAAGAATCCAAGAAAATAAATTCTCCAGCTTTACTCTTCTCCCACCAGCACCCTTCTTGGCTGAATTCAAAGGGAAGCCAGAGGGAAGGGACCCACTGAAGCAGTCCACAAAGGTTAGCCTTCCAGGACACAGGACAGAATGAGGAAAGGTCAAAATCAGATCCGAAGAGGCAAATGTAAGATACCCAATACCCCTGTCATCTATATCTCCAATTCATGATAACAATCAGGCTGGTGCAGGAGGACACTGAGGACTCCTGAAGGAGGTGGCTGGTAAGGGCTAGGCACGGGTGTCCTGTCCTTGCTCCACTCCCACTGGAAAACCAATTGTATCTCCTGGAAACCTGGGGTAACTGACTGGGATAAAACAGCAAAGCTAGGGAAAGTTATTACTCCTAGACTCACAAGAGACTAAGCTATGACAACATAATCAGTTTCAGATCCTATTTATTCATTCATTCAGGGTTTCTCAAACTCAGCACTGTTGACACTTTGGCCAGGTAGTTCTTCATTGTGGGAAGCTGTCTTGAGCATTGTAGGTGTCACGGAAAGCTGACTTAAACTGCTTAGGGAAAAGGGGTAAATTTGGGGCTCATGAAACCCAAGAAAGAGTTAACTAGTCCAACTATGGGAATATCAGGGATGATGTTTAAGTATTAAATGCTACTAGGGCGTTTTCTCTGCACCTCTCATTTCTGCTTTCTTCTCTGTGCTGGCTTTATTCCTAATCACTGCAGACTAGCGCTGTCCACCTGGTAGGAAACATGGCTATGAACAACCTCCAGTTTCACATCTCACAAATTCAAATTCTGCTTTTGGAGAGAGAACACTTCTTTTTCTTAGGTGCAGTTTGAAAAATCCCAGATCCACCAGCCAGCCACAAAAAAAAAAAAAAAAAAAGAAAAGAAAAAAGAAAAATCCCAAGGCTGATATGTGATTGGCTCAGCTTGGATCATCAATATTCCTGAACCACTTAACTGAGGCTGAATATGGAAAGGGAGGGAGGAGAGGAGAGAAGAGTTACATATAAAAAAAAAAAAAAGCAGGTTCCCAAATAGCCATGTGGCTAGGTAAAGACGAGTATCGATTAGCTTTTGCTGTATTATAAACTACCTTCAAACAACATCCACTTTGTTTGCTCACAATTCTGCTGGTCACCTAGGCATTTCTTCTGTTCTGGGCCTGCTGAGCTGGGGCTGAATGGTCCAGGATGTTCTTCCTCAATTGTCTGGTGATTGGTAGGCTGTTTGGTTCGGGTTAGGAGTCGAGTGGGGAAAGTGGTTCATTTACATGCCTGGCACTCAGTTTGGTATCAGGTGGGGTGACAGGATGACTTGGCCACATGTCATTCATCATCTAGGAGCCTAGGCTAGGCCATTCACATGATGATAGAAAAGCTTCCAGAACAAAGGGTAAGCCCCAATGCACAAATATTTTTCAGGCTTCTATTTGCATCCCATTTGCTAATGTCCCATTAAACAAAGCAAGTTACATAGCCAAGCTCAGATTCAAGTCACCAGAAAAATGATCCATCTCTAGATGAGAGAAGCTGCAATATAATGTAACCATGCCCCCCGCCCCACCCCCCGACCCTTTATCTCATTGTGTATAGGGGGCAGGGAGGGTGAAGCAATGTGTATATTTTCAAGGCAAGTGCTGCAGACAAGCCAATTAATGTCGACAATATGAGTGAACTGAATTTACTCTGTAATTATCTTAGATGTCCCATGTGGCCTTAGCAACAAATGCATAACCACAAAAGGCAGTGGTATGTGAAGTTATAAACAGAGATATGATACAATGACAGAATGTACGTAAGTGGCCAATTAAGCCCTCCCAGTTTGCCTCAGATGTTTGGGAGAAGTTAGCTATATCCACCCTTTGCATATTTCTGGTATGAGCATTGTCCCATACTTTGTTTCAGAAGTGCTGGCAGCTTTTGAAAACTGACTGTATCACTGCAAAATGTTCTGCAAATGAGATCCAGCAGGATCTGGATGCTAATCATAAACATTTCCTTTCCAAGAATGAGCTCTTCAAAATAACACATCCTAATGCTGTTTGGGTTAAAGTACAAAAGACTACAATCATGGCTTCTAACTGTTGATTAGAGAGTAGGTGAGCCTAGAACAAGGACTAAATGCACCAGCAATTTGGTCTCAGAATTTTTTGTTTTGTAGTATTTTTTTTTAATGAAGAGGAATATATACTTCCAATAGCAACATAGTGTAACAGCTAAAAGCGTGGACACTGGAATTAGAATTCAGGGTACATATGCTGACTTTCCCACCCACTGTGACCTTAAGCAAGTTACATAACCTATCTGTGCCTCAGTTTACTTGTCTTTAAAATGGAGATGTAATAATAGTATCTATCCCTAATGATTGTTACAAGGACTAAATGAGTCAGTATGTCTGAAATTCTGAATTCTATTTGGGATAGAACCAATGAGACACAACTTGAAGCATTCTAAGAGGTATCGGTGTGTTAAGAGGATGATTATTTATGTTCCTACTCTTCATCAAAAGGCCATCACCTTTTTCTTGCTGGTTAGCAGCAGCAGTTTAGGGCAAGGAGGGTGGTAAGACAGTACTCGGACTATTTGCAAATTGCCATCTCCCATGTAAGGCTGATGGGGAAGAGATGGACAGTGTCAATACTGTGGCTTAGAGAATGTCTGAGAATTTTAACCACCCATTCCTTCTCAGTCTCCTATTTCCATGAGTTGTGTTTTTAAGTGAAATCAAGTGTTGGTAAAGTGTGAAAATCAGCCTGTAGCCATCAATTCGCACATGTAAGCTAGCCTTGGCTCTCTTGAGCTGTCCATCAAAAAAGGTGTAACATTCAAAAGAATAAGTAGCTGCCATTAAAAAGAACAAGTACTTGATATACAAAAATATTCAAGAACAATAGGCTTCTATTATATAAACAGATTCTTTATTTCACATTCTTTAGAAGAAATTCAAGGAACACAAGGTAAGCTTAAATGACTATGTAGAAAAACGAGCAAGTTCCATGGTTTCAGTGTGGGAGCTCTTAATGAAATCACACACAGCTTTATGTTTAGGTTGATTAAATCAATCATCTGCCTCACTCCAATGTGCATCTCATCCATCAGCTCTCCTTATGGTCTTTCCTTTTCATAGAGCCAACACAAGTATTCGTTGAACGAAACAATGAGTAGTTTCCTCCATGTAATTGATCTCACAAAACACTGTAGTGGAAAACAGTTGCTCCCCGAAGTCTGAGTGCACAGACGTTTTTGAAGGGTGGTCAAGAGATTTGAACAGGAATCTAAAGTAGCAAAATAGAGTATACTAATTATCCAGATTTTATCATCATGCATTGTACACAGGTATTGATCTTCAACTCTGTATCCCACAAATATGTAGAATCAAGTAGGTTTCAATTAAAAAAAATAAACCAAACAAAACCAAAAATGAATAAACTAGCGAAATCAGAAAATTATCTCGGAAAAGGGCTTCATTCCAACAGATCTATAATCACTAATGTTCTAAAGACAGGGAAACCTCAGAAAAGTGAAAATAGGGATTATTTTCTCTCCCAGCTGGGTATCATTTGCAGCCTCGCTTTCGAGCTTTGTCATCTGGTTCTGCCCCATGCCCTCTCACCCTCTCTCCTAAGAAAAGCGCTTCCCTCTTGCTTTGTTGCCTCAATGACCACATTTTACAAAAATAGATTTGAAGAAAAAGACTAAAGATCTTTTGAAATGGGTTGTGTTTCAGGTTCTATGAGATTTCATGAAATCGCTAGAGGACTGGAAAGGGTGAACTGCTTTGAAGGAAGAAGGAAAGGCCAGCTCTGAATTAGATTAATGGGGGTAAGACATTTGTTATTCTTAAGAATCAAGGTGAGGGAAAAAAAGTGGTAAATTCAGACATCCTGTTATGGGTATTGTGTTTGCCGACAAGAATGCCTACCATCTTTCAACACTTATAGGTACCTGAGTATTCCAGTTACTCCCACTGTTGCACGAACTACTCAAAGCTTAGTAGCGTAAAATAACCACCATTTAATTATGATTATGTATCCCTTATGTATCCTGTGGGTCAGGAATTCAGAAAGGGCACGGTGGGGACAGCCTGTCTCTGCTCCATAATGCCTGAGGCCTCATCTGGAGAGATTCCAACAGCAGGGAGTGACCTGATGGGTTAGGGCTGAAATCACCTGGAGGTGCTTGCTCCTATATCTGGCAGCTGAAGCTGGCTGCTGGCTGCGAAAGCAACACCTGGCCCCGCTGGTGCTGCTTGAGCTTCCTCACAGCAAAGTGCCTGGGTTTTGAGAGTGAGTATCCCATGGAACCTGGAGGAAGCTGTGCTCTTTTATGATCTAGCCTTGGAAGTCACATAGTGTCACCGTAGTCGCAAGCCCACCCAGATTCAAGAGGAGGGAACACAGGCTGGAGAGCCATGGGAGGGGTGTCAGTCACATTGTAAGAAGAGGCAGAAGGTGGATATTACTGTGGCAATCTCTAGAAAATAGGAGGTGCCTCATTGGGTGTAAGATACGTTTTAATTTTTCTCAGGTAGTATAAAGAATAAAAATGTCTGTAGCCTTTGAATCTGTTTGCAGTTTGCAAAAAATTAATGAATATCATTTTCTCTGTGGACTGGCGAAGGGGAAAAATAACCTTTGTTTGTTAATACATAGCCAAGGTAGAGAAAATGAGAATTATTGGTAAATATACATACTTTGACAATAATGAGTTCTCCCTGAAACCTTAGAATACATTAGATCTAAGCAAAGAGGAGTTAAAGCGAGTAGGAGAGACAGCTTGATGAGATAAACAGCAGCCTGAGGTAGAAGCTTGAGAAAAACCCATTTTGGCAAAGTCAAGTATCAATAAAGCAAGAATGCTCTCTGCAGAGTCAGCCCAAAACTAACAAGACAATCCTTGGGTTTAATGTTGCACTAGTGCCTAACATCCTCTTTTCCCTTCCAGAACCAAATTTTCTAACTGTTTGGAAGGCTCAGTGCAACTACTCTTTAACACAAAGAGATTTCTCTGCCTCAACTCCTCCTCCTCTCTCTCCAGAACCCAACTCTATCCAGACCCAAATTCAGTCTCAAATCCCAAAAGGCAAGTACCTCTGGTGAATGCTGGGACAGGGTGCTCCTCCATCCACCTGCATTTCCCATAAATTTCTGGTAATGGTAGACTTGAGATCCTCCCTTGAACACTAGAAGGGGCTCCTACCATCACCTGAAAATGTGGACAGTAATATAGATCTTCCTTCTTAGTTAGTGTGGGGTGTTCATATATTGTGGTATCAAAAGAATGATCCTAATAACAACATGGTAGAAAAAATTATGCCCCCCCCCAAGATATCCACATACTTATCCCTGGGGCCTGTGAAGATGTTACCTTACATGGCCAAAGAACTTTGCAGAGGTAATCAAGTGAATGGGAGATGGAGAGATTATTTAGATTTTCTGGGTGGGATCAAAGTAGTCACGAGGGTCCTTATAAGAGGGAGACAGGAGCGTCAGTGTCAGGGAAGGAGATGTGATAAGGAAGCAGAAGTTGGGGCAGGGCAGAAAGAGAGAGATAAACAGAGACACAGGGAAAGGGAGAGGAAAAGAGAAAGGGGAGGGGGAGAGAAATGTGAACATATGCTGCTGTCTTTGAAGCTAGAGGAAGGGGCACGAACCCAGGAGTACATGCGGCCTCTTGAAGTTGGAAAAGGCGAGGAAGCAGATTCTTCCCTAGAGTCTCAGAAGGAATTCAGTCCTGCTGACCTATTTCAGACTTTAGCTCAGTTGGTTACGGCACGGTATGATAACACCAAGTTCAAGGGTTCGGATCCCCATACCGGCCAGCAGCCAAAAAAAAAAAAAAAAAAAAAAAAATTAACAAAAAGATTTGTGTTGTTTTAAGCCACTAAGTTTGTGGTAATTTGTTACAGCAGTAGTAGGAAACTAATACAAGTAACTTATTTTTTTGTTTGTTTTAGTAATTGTGTGAGGCTTTTAGTAAAAGCTGTTTGGGGAAGAATTATGTCTACAAGTCTTTATGGATTGAGGTTGGATCAGTGTGATGTTTTTGTTTTTTTGTTTTTAGTCTAGTCAAGGGCAGGAGTGAGAAGGGTCAAAGCAGAATGAGAGGTTCAGTCTGTAAATGACTATGAACGAGCAATTGAGATAACTCACTACCTTTGGACCAGCTTGATGGGTGTTTAAATGAAGCCCTGCACAGTGACTTCAGAAGCAACACATGAAGATATAACTAACACGATCCAAGATCACTGTCCTAAAATCAACTTTCCTTCTGCTTAGGACATAATTACTCACAAGGGGTATAATATAAATGTTGCATCTGACACTTGAGCTGGTTGCGTTTGTTATGGCAGACCTTGATCATATGTATATAAATCTAAATACTCATATATTGACAATATTTCCAGTTATTTGTTGGCATTTTTGACCCCAGATTGTATGAAGTAGTGATAAATGCCAAATGTTGATAGACTATTCAAATCTCATAAATAACAGTTGTGAAATTGGGCATGCCTAAATGCTACAATTACCTACTACTAGAAAAAGTGGCATCTTTTTTCAGATATGTGTTAGGATATATAAATAACAAGATTCCCTTGGGAAATGCCTGAATCCTATCTTCTGTTTGTCATTTCAGATTCACTTGCTACCCTTCTCCACCCTGCTCTGTGCCCTGAGAGGTTGGCCTAACATGGGCTGATTCAATGGGCTTTCTGGACTTCCTTCTAGCTTGAGAATTTGGCAAATAGAGAGTCTTTGCAGGCAGTCAAGGGGAACAAAGAGGCTGAGTGGGATTATACATTCTCTCAGCTTCCTCCTGAATAAGCTAATACTCGAATTCTTGATTCAGGGTCTGCTTCTGGGGGAAGCCAATCTAACATAGCACTGTAGCTAGGAACTGCCCCCCACCCTTCAGCATAGGCCCCTGTAGCTTCATTTGTACTGCCATAGCCGGCTGGACCAAAGATGGGCACCTGACCCAAGCTGCATCAATCAGATTCTCTCTCCCTGGATTCTTGCATTGGAACAGAGAGGATGTTGGTCAGTTTCTGCAGAACACTGGGGCTTTGACATGTGAACTTGAGAGCTTTACAGGGTCATAGTGTACCATATGGGTAAGAGAAGCAGAGAAAGCCAGTCTGTAGGGGGATAGAGCTAGAGAAGAATGGGCCAGAGGATCAGAGATGCCTTCCTGTTGCTAGGCTTTCTCCCTTCCTGAAGCCCTCCTACATCTGGCTCCTGGCCTGTGAATTATGCCAATATACATATAATAAATTTCCCCATCTCTCTAGCTAGCTCAAGCAACTTCCATTGTATATTGCTAGAGTCAATTACTCCAGAAAAGCATCAAAAAATTACACGCTTGTTATCAGTGAGCCAGAAAGTTCTGCTCCACTGTGCTCCTTGTAAGAATTTCCTTCTCACAGCCCAGAGAGCACCACGATGATTGTTAATCTCCCCACAGGTGAATTAACAAGTCTTCAACTGCCCTCTGGCATTCACAAAACCTGGCCTGAAGACCTGACTGGCACACAGAGTGAGTTGTTTGTGGTCCAAAACAATTCAGAATGGAGCCATTTATTCCCTAATTACCTTAGCTGGTGCAGCACAAGCTCACTGAGCTGCTGGATTTAGAAATATGTGGCCGTGGGAGGGAGTCGGGTAAGTCAAATATGCCTGAGTAGGAAGAGTCTGTGAGTCCTATTCTGCAAGCTCTCTGACTCCTTCTTGCTGTCTGCTAGGCTTGTCATGTCCTCAGCCTCTGTCTTTGCTATTGGTCCACTCAAATGTGATGCTGTTACTGGGGAGCAGCAGAACCTTGACCAAAAATATCTTCTTTCTACCAGCCTGCCACTGTGCATAAAATTCTCATTATTGAGTTGTTTTTTTGCTTAAGATATTATTTCCAGAATGTTGCTACTAAAAGCACAAATGTATTTTTTTTTAAAAAGATGACCAGTAAGGGGATCTTAACCCTTGACTTGTTGTTGTCAGCACCACGCTCTCCCAAGCGAGCGAACTGGCCATCCCTATATGGGATCCGAACCCATGGCCTTGGTGTTATCAGCGTCACACTCTCCCAAGTGAGCCATGGGCCGGCCCAAAGCACAAATGTATTATGAAAGTACAGAAAGAAGACTGGAAACATAGTCATTACCTGTAGGGTTCTGACACTGTGGGTGGACCATGGAGCTCAGTGACCCTAGGCTTTGTCACTGAGACCCTTACTGCCATTCCAACCTCCACTGATGTTCATCCACACAGACCTCTCCCACTGAGGTCCTGCCACCTCCCAGGAGCTCTTACAGAGGTAGGTGCTAGATCCATCCTGGAAAAAGAAAACCTCTTTCTCTTCCCTCTGGAAGATATATACAATGGATATAATTCCCCTACATGAACCAGACTTCTTAAACAAAGGCCTAAGACTAGAAATATAAAACAGGATCCTGCTTTTACAAAACTTAGAAATCAAACAGTCATCCACGACAGTGGTTCTCAATGAGGGATGATGTTGCCCTCCAGGGGGTATGTGGGAGTATCTGGAGACATTTTTGTTACAACTGGGAAGGCTGCAACTAGCTTCTAGTGAGTGGTGGCCAGGGATGCTTCCAAGCATCCTATAATGCACAGAACAACTCTTCCACAATAAAGAATTACCTGGCTCAAAATGTCAGTGGTGTCAAGGCTAAGAAACCCTGCACTAAGGCAGTGATTCTCCAGGTGTGGTCCCCAGACAGGCAGCATCATCAGCATAACCCAGTATGTTGTTTGAAATGTAAATTCTTAGGTCCTACCCTGAACCTACTCACAGGCTGTTACTTCAAAAATATGGTGCTTTGACATGCTGGAATAAAGAAGCAACCTCAAGGTCTCTCTGAACTTCCCCCTCATAGCCCCCCAAGCCCCCATGTCTCAACCCTCTGTCACTCTCCAAAGTGCAGGATGAAGCTGTTCCCTTATTCCAGACTAGTCAAAGAAGAAGACAATTATCTCTTGTTCTTACCCTGAGTTTTCATTAACTTAACTCATATCACAGGAAGAAAAACTGAAGTCTGTGAACACACCCAGACAGACTTTTGTCACAGACCATTGTCTTCCATTTCAGTCCCATTCTGAAGAGTATTCTGAAGAGAATCATTTACCAGTCATTGTCTGCTCTGTGGGTCCAACAGACTTTGTTCCAGGCCACTGTATGCTCTCCAAGCCCACTAAACCCCCCTAAAAATCATTTACTCATACATCCTCATCTCCCTTTTCCCTATGGAGATGGGTATATAAGATCTGTACCCCCTTGGGTTATTGGACAGTCACTATCTTGCCATTCCTTCATCCATTGCTGCCTCCAGCACATTAAAATAAAATTTGTTATACTTTTTCTTCATATTAATCTGAATTTGTCCATGGTTTATAGTGAATCTTTAGGAGGTTGAAGTTGGGAAGTCTTCCCTTAGCCCCTATAGTTAAATGATTTAACTGTGTGTCTCTGTGATATTCTAGGCTTTTCCTTAATATTTGTCACCTCCTGGTCACAATATGGCTGATGTAGCTCCAGATATCTTGTCTGTGTTCATGGATGAAAGGAGGAAATAAGAAAGGCAGGGTCTGTTCCTTTTGATAAGAAATCAAAAGTTTTCACAAAACCAGTTTCAGACTTCTGCCTGATGGCCTGAATTACATCACATGATGACTTATAGCTACAAAATAGTCTAAGAAAGTATTTATCCTTTAACATCTGCATAGTAGAGAAAGGGGCTGGGAAGTGGCATTAAGCCCTCCAACCTACAGTATCTGCTGCAAGGTATGAAGGAGTAAAATAGCACAACTCTGGCTGGAGTGACTTGGGGGACACTGGCAACATTCCCAAGGGTAGGGAAGACAGGAGAAGAGAAAGGTTTGAAAGAGGAAGAACATCATGGAAGAACAATGTAGAACACTGTGGTCTGCTGCAATAATTCTCTCATCTCCGAATACATGGACATTTGCTGCATGACTTGGTGTTCTTTCCATCAAGAAGTACAGTTAATGCCTCTACCCCTTGAACCAGGGTTTGGCTTTGTAATTTGTTTTGGCCAGTGGGACAAAGGGTGTCTCAAGCAGAGATTTAAAAAGTACTTACACACTGAGGCTTGCTGTCTTTCATCTGGAGTTGGTACACTGAGACAATAATGTGAGTAAGCCTGGTGATAAGCCATATGGAGGAGAATTGAGGTGCCCCACCCAAGAGCTAGCACCAACCACCAGATATGTGAGTGAGGTCATTATAAAACATTGAGTCACAGATGAACCACCACATGACCAACAAATGAGTAAACTCCACTGAGATCAGCAGAAGAACCACCCCACTGAACCCCGTCCAAATTTCTACCCACAGAATTGTAAGCAAATCAGCATCCCACATCCAGGAGGTAGTTGAATTCCCTTGATCTAGAGCTGGAGATAGAGATTTGGGAGTTATTAACACATAGAAGGTGTTTGGAGCTGTGAAAAAGGATGAGATTACCTTGAGGCAATCTCAGGAATACCAAGGAGAGACAGAAAGTGAAATGGAAAAGGAAGAGGCATAGAACTCATAAAAAGCCCTAAGAGGAATTTCCAGAAGAAGAAAAGTAACAGCAGTGCCATGTGCCAAGGAAGTGTTAGGAAAGATGAAAATTGAAAAAGAGAACATTGGATTTGGCAATTGGTAGGTCATTAAGGATCTGAGCCAGAGCAGTTTCAGCAGACAGTGGGGGTGAGGTCATGTTGTAGTGGGATTATAATAAGTTGAAGAATGAGTGAGAGTTGAGAAAGTAGATTATTTTTCCTAGGAGTTTGAACTGTGAAGGCAAGCACAGAGAGAGGGTGGCAAATAAAAACACACAGTCAAGGAGGTCTGAATCTTTTTTATTTCTTCTTCTAAGATAGGGGAGGCTTGAAAATGTTTAGAAAGTGTTGGGACACAGAAGATATTCTCAAAAGTCATAATAATCATTGGGGTTTGATTCCTGAGAAGCAGGATTTATCTTAATCAGCAGGAAGGAAACCATAAAACAAACAATGAAACAAAAAAAAAAACTGGTGGGTAGGCACTGTGGGGAGATTAGGTTACAGATATGAGGATGGATACCTCATGCCTGAAAGCATCCATTTCCTCTGAGTTGTCAGAGGTCAGAGAAGCAGGAGGACAGTGGCTTTAGAGGGGTGCTAAAGATTTGGAATAGCCTCTATGGGAGTGGAAGAAGGAGTTGCAGGTACCAGAGCAGGATTTACTGGGGTGCTGAGGTCCACGTGAGGTCCAATGATCACTCATTTGGCTACTACCTGTGCAGCTGTATAGTGTTTCGCAGTCTGGTTATAGAGCCTATAAATAGGAAGATTGGCTCAATCTATGGATTTTCTCCAAACTTTATTCCCTGCAACACAAGCTCCTCTTTTAATTCTTCTGATTATATGTGGGGGCAGACTGTTACTTGGACCCCATTATTTATTCTAACTTTTAATTGAGCACGACTTCCTTGAATAAAGATTATACTTCCAAGCCTGTCTTCCAGCTAGAAGTGGCCAAGGGATTAAGTTCTGACCAGTAGGATATAATTAGAAGTATTATATGACTCCTAGTAAATGCCCTTAAAAGATTAGGCATAACCATCTTTCTCTCTTCCTGTTTCCCCCTGTTGGAATGCAGACCCAATGGCTTGAACTCAGGCAACCATTTTGGATCATGAAGGAGAAGCCATGTGTTTAAATGGCAAAGCAACAGGATGGAAGGAGTCTTGGTTCCGTATGATCATGGAGCCAGTATATCAGCACTGGACCAGTTGCCTCTGGACTTCATTTCTGTAAAGAAAAATCTTCTATTATATTTAAATAAGTTTTCTATTGTAGGTAAGTGAGGCTGATTCTAAATTGTACATACTCATTGCTCCTTTGGACAGCCTTCCCTACATTTCAAATGCCTGTGTCTTCCTCAAATCCCTGTTTCAGCTTACTCTAAGGTCTTTTTGAACACCTATCTCACGGTTTGACTTGGCGTCAGCTCTGTTTTTTCAAATCTCTGACTAAAGGCTTATCATATTTGCCTTTGAGGCACCTCTGCTTATATTTTATTTCTAATTAAATTGCAGTGGAAATCCCTCCAAGTTATCCCTCGATTATTTTTAGTCCTGAATCATGTTCACAGTGCTGTTAATAACCATACCATCATATGTTATGCATTTATTAATTCATTTATTCAACATCAATTGACTATCTTCTATATGCTTTAAAGTATTGGACATCATAGGGACACAAAAATCAATAAGACGAGGGGTCTTACATCAAGAATTTGACAATCCATTGAGAGAGAGAAATATGAAAGCAACCAACATAATGAAAATAGAACAGAGGCAGCCATATTTAAGATGCTTTGGGGAAGTCTGCAATATTCTCAATCTTTTCCTGAATTCACCACTGTAAGGTACAAGACTGGAATTAGAACTTGACTTGTCTGATTCCCAATATTCTGGTCATAATATCAGATTCCACACTTGGCTGTCATCGCATGTTTATTAAAAACATCTTGAAAAACAAAGTCTTATTTCTATAAAAGTTTAAAGTATAGATAAGGACTTTGAAAGAATTAAGATTTGCATCATGTTAAGTGAAGTTAATCAGACATAGAAAGACAAATATCACAAGATCTCACTCAAATGTGGAATCTAAAAAGAAAAAGAAAAGAGTGGTTCTCATAGAAGTAGAAAGTAGAATAATGATTACCAGAAGTCAGGAGGGGGAGGTGAGGAGCAGTGGTGAACTGACAGGTACAAAACTATGCTATCTACCCTAAGTGAATCATTGTGCAGTATATGCATGTATTTTTTTTTTTTTTCTTAAAGATGACCGGTAAGGGGATCTTAACCCTTGACTTGGTGTTGTCAGCACCACGCTCAGCCAGTGAGCAAACCGGCCATCCGTATATGGGATCCGAACCCGGGGCCTTGGTGTTATCAGCACCGCACTCTCCTGAGTGAGCCACGGGCCGGCCCAGTGTATGCATGTATTGAAGCAACTCACTGTACCCCACAAATACGTACAAGTAAATGTTAAAATAAAATTAAAAAATAAGAAAATACACTTCTACCAAGAAAAAAAAAATTAGGATTTGCTTTTAATTACTTAATCCATTTATTTATTTAGTACCTATCATGTGTCAGGCCCAGAGGCAGATGTTGGGATAAAGTGGAAATGAATGACTGATGAGGTCCTACCTCACGGTTATTAAAAATAAATCTCCCATGTTAACATACAATGTCAACTGTGGTTAAAACATTTTCAAGGATAGGTGCATGGCATGAAGAGAGGATATAATCGGGCATTGGCCCTAGTTAGGGGTAGCGCAGAAGGGTCTGGGCTGGATGGCGGAGGTGGAGGGGTGGCCTGGCCAAGGCCATGGTGTGAGGAGAGACCCCGTAGCAGGGGAAGACACTGGAGGAACTAAAGTCGACTTGAGAGGTGGGGCTCAAAGAGCAAGCGGAATGGAGTGTGATGCAAGAAGAAACTGGAGAGGCAGGTGGGGGCCAGACTGCAGAGGCTCTTGTAGACCATGTTATGATTTTGGCTCATCTTAAGAGCAATGGGAAGGAAATGAAATGGTTTCATTTAAAATAGATCCTCTGGGGCTGACCGGGTTAGCTCAGCTGGCTAGAGTGTAGTGCTGATAACACCAAGGCCCAGTGTACGATCCCTCTACTGGCCAGCTGCCAAAAACAAAAACAAAACAATAAAATAAATGATTCTGGCTGTTGAGTGAAGAGTGGAACACAGGGGTGGGGGCAAGAGTGGGAAGCAGGGGGGACCAGGTAGTGGTTATGCCAGGAATCCAGCTGAGGTGAGGGTAGCCAGGGAGAAGTAGAATGATGGGAGAAGTCTTTGGAGGACTTGGCAATGATTTAGATCTGGGGTGTGAGGAAGGAGATGTCAGGGAGGACACTTGGGATTCTGAGTTCCTCCACCTGATGGATGTGATATTATTTAGTGAGACAGGAGGAAGATGAACCAGATTTGGGTATGAAGATAAAAAGAAATGGGTCTTTCTCAAGTCCAGTTTTGGACGTGTTGACTTTGAGACACCTTTGACATATCCAAGCAGAAATGTCATAAAGGGGTATATTAGTTCGTTTCCATTGCTTATAATAGAATACCTGACACTAGGTAACTTACAAAGAAACACAATTTATTTCTTACAGTTTCAAAGGCTGGGAAGTCCAAAGTCCAGGGGACATATCTGTGAAGATCCCCTTCTTTGGTTGTGACTCTTCACAGCAATGCAGGGAATCACATGGCAAATGGGCTGAACGAAAGACAGCTAACTTTCTCACTTGTTCTCCTTTTAAAGCCATCAGAACCATGCCAATCACCACCCATTATACCATCAGTGGGTTAATCCATTCACGAGGGTACAATCATCATAATCGAATCACCTCTTAAAAGGTGATTTTAATTTTTAGCTCCCACCAATAAGTGAGAACATGTGGTATTTCTCTTTCTGTGCCTGACTTGTTTCACTTAATATAATTCTCTCAAGGTCCATCCATGTTGTTGCAAATGGCAGTATTTCATTCGTTTTTATAGCTGAGTAGTATTCCATTGTGTAGATGTACCACATTTTCCGTATCCACTCATCCGATGATGGACATTTGGGCTGGTTCCAACTCTTGGCTATTGTAAAGAGTGCTGCGATAAACATTGGGAAACAGGTATGCCTTCGACTTGATGATTTCCATTCCTCTGGGTATATTCCCAACAGTGGGATAGCTGGGTCGTATGGTAGATCTATCTGCAATTGTTTGAGGAACCTCCATACCATTTTCCATAGAGGCTGCACCATTTTGCAGTCCCACCAACCATGTATGAGAGTTCCTTTTTCTCCGCAGCCTCGCCAGCATTTATCGTTCATAGTCTTTTGGATTTTAGCCATCCTAACTGGGGTTAGATGGTATCTCAATGTGGTTTTGATTTGCATTTCCCGGATGCTGAGTGATGTTGAGCATTTTTTCATATGTCTGTTAGCCATTTGTATATCTTCCTTAGAGAAATGCCTACTTAGCTCTTTTGCCCATTTTTTAATTGGGTTGCTTGTTTTCTTCTTGTACAGTTCTTTGAGTTCCTTATATATTCTGGATATTAATCCTTTGTCAGATATATATTTTGCAAATATTTTCTCCCACTCTGTTGGTTGTCTTTTAACTCTGTTAATTGTTTCTTTTGCTGTGCAGAAGCTTTTTAGTTTGATATAATCCCATTTGTTTATTTTTCCTTTGGTTGCCCGTGCTTTTGGGGTCGTATTCATGAAGTCTGTGCCCAGTCCTATTTCCTGAAGTGTTTCTCCTATGTTTTCTTTAAGAAGTTTTATTGTTTCAGGGTGTATATTTAAATCCTTAATCCATTTTGAGTTGATTTTAGTATACGGTGAGAGGTATGGATCTAGTTTCATTCTCCTGCATATGGATATCCAGTTATCCCAGCACCATTTGCTGAAGAGGCAGTCCCTTCGCCACTGAATAGGCTTGGTGCCTTTGTCAAAGATCAGCTGACAGTAGGTGTGTGGGTTGATTTCTGGATTCTCTATTCTATTCCATTGGTCAGTGTGTCTGTTTTTATGCCAGTACCATACTGTTTTGGTTATTATAGCTTTGTAGTATAGCTTAAAGTTAGGTAGTGTTATGCCTCCCGCTTTATTTTTTTTGCTCAGCATTGCTTTGGCTATGCGTGGTCTTTTATTGTTCCATATAAATGTCTGGATAGTTTTTTCCATTTCTGAGAGAAATGTCTTTGGAATTTTGATGGGGATTGCATTGAATTTGTATATCACTTGGGGTAGTATGGACATTTTCACTATGTTGATTCTTCCAATCCAAGAGCATGGGATATCTTTCCATCTTCTTGTATCCTCTCTAATTTCTCTCAGCAGTGGTTTGTAGTTCTCATTATAGAGATTTTTCACCTCCTTGGTTAACTCAATTCCTAAGTATTTTATTTTTTTGGTGGCTATTGTAAATGGGCAGGCTTTCTTGATTTCTCTTTCTGCATGTTCACTATTGGAGAAAAGAAATGCTACTGATTTTTGTGTGTTGATTTTGTATCCTGCTACTGTGCTGAAATCATTTATCAATTCCAGCAGTTTTTTTGTAGAGGTTTTAGGCTGTTCGATATATAGGATCATGTCATCTGCAAACAGGGACAGTTTGACTTCATCTTTTCCAATCTGAATGCCCTTTATTTCCTTCTCTTCTCTGATTGCTCTGGCTAGTTCTTCCAACACTATGTTGAATAGGAGTGGTGAGAGTGGGCATCCTTGTCTAGTTCCTGTTCTTAAAGGAAAAGCTTTCAGCTTTTCCCCATTCAGGATGATATTGGCTGTGGGTTTGGCATATATGGCTTTAATTATGTTGAGATACTTTCCCTCTATACCTAACTTATAGAGGGTCTTTGTCATGAATGAGTGCTGAACTTTATCAAATGCTTTTTCAGCATCTATAGAGATGATCATATGGTCCTTGTGTTTTAGTTTATTAATATGGTGTATCACATTTATTGATTTGCATATGTTGAACCAACCTTGCATCCCTTTGATGAATCCCACTTGATCGTGATGAATAATTTTACGTATGTGTTGCTGTATTCTGTTTGCTAGTAATTTAGTGAGGATTTTTGCATCTATATTCATCAAGGATATCGGCCTGTAGTTTTCTTTTTTGGTTATATCTTTACCTGGTTTTGGTATCAGGATGATGTTTGCTTCATAGAATGAGTTTGGGAGATTTGCATCTGTTTCAATCTTTTGGAATAGTTTGTAAAGAATCGGTGTCAATTCCTCTTTGAATGTTTGGTAAAATTCTGCTGTGAATCCATCTGGTCCTGGGCTTTTCTTTGTTGGGAGCCTTCTGATAACAGCTTCAATCTCCTTTATTGTTATTGGTCTGTTCAAATTTTCTACGTCTTCACGGTTCCGTTTTGGGAGCTTGTGTGTGTCCAGAAATTTATCCATTTCCTCCAGATTTTCAAATTTGTTGGCGTATAGTTGTTTATAGTAGTCTCGAATGATTCCTTTTATTTCAGATGAATCAGTTGTAATATCGCCTTTTTCATTTCTAATTTTTGTTATTTGAGTCTTCTCTCTTCTTTTTTTTGTTAGCCATGCTAATGGTTTGTCAATTTTATTTATCTTTTCAAAAAACCAACTTTTTGATTCGTTGATCTTTTGAATTGTTTTTTGGTTTTCAATTTCATTCAGTTCTGCTCTGATCTTAATGATTTCTTTCCGTCTGCTAACTTTAGGTTTGGATTGTTCTTGTTTTTCTAGTTCTTTAAGGTGAAGTGTTAGGTTGTTCACTTGCCATCTTTCTATTTTTCTGAAGTGAGCGTTTAATGCAATAAATTTTCCCCTCAATACTGCTTTTGCAGTATCCCACAGGTTTTGGTATGATGTATCATTGTTTTCATTAGTTTCAAGAAATTTTTTGATTTCCTGCTTGATTTCTTCTTGGACCCATACATCATTAAGTAGAATGCTGTTTAATTTCCATGTGTTTGTATAGTTTCCAGAGTTTCGTTTGTTATTAATTTCTAGTTTTAATCCATTGTGGTCTGAGAAGATACATGGGATAATTCCAATTTTTTTGAATTTATTGAGACTTGATTTGTGACCTAATATGTGATCTATCCTGGAGAATGATCCACGTGCTGCTGAGAAGAATGAATATTCTGAGGTTGTTGGGTGGAATGTTCTGTAGATATCTGCCAATTCCAATTGGTCTAGAGTCTTGTTTAGATCTTGTGTTTCTCTACTGATTCTTTGCCTAGATGATCTGTCTAATATTGACAGTGGGGTGTTCAGGTCCCCTGCTATTATGGTATTAGTGTCTATTTCCTTCTTTAGGTCTAATAGAGTTTGTTTTATAAATCTGGCTGCTCCAACATTGGGTGCATAAATATTTATGATTGTTATGTCTTCTTGATGGATCAGTCCTTTTATCATTAAGTAGTGTCCCTCATTGTCTCTTTTTATGGTTTTTAGTTTAAAGTCTATTTTGTCAGATATAAGAATAGCTACTCCAGCTCGTTTTTCTTTTCTGTTTGCTTGGTAAATCTTTTTCCATCCTTTCACTCTTAGTCTATGTGAATCTTTATGGGTGAGGTGGGTCTCTTGTAGGCAGCATATTGTTGGGTCCTGCTTTTTGATCCAGTCGGCCAGTCTGTGTCTTTTAATTGGGGAATTTAAGCCTTTTACATTAAGAGTTGTTATTGAAAGGTGTTGATTTATTCCTAGCATTTTATTGGTTGTTTGGTTGTCTTAGGTGTCTTTTGTTCCTTGCTTTCTGATTTACTGTTGGTTTTCTGTGTTTGTTGGTTCCTTAGGTTGTAGATAGTGTTTTTGTTTGCTTGTTTTCTCTTCATGAATGCCATTTTTATTATACTAGCGGGTTTAGATTTTTCTTGGGTTTTTATGGCAGTGGTAGTTATTTTTCAGGAACCAAACCCAGTACTCCCTTGAGGATTTCTTGTAAGGGTGGTCTTGTGGTAGTGAACTCCCGCAGTTTTTGTTTGTCTGAGAAATATACTATTTGCCCCTCATTTCGGAAGGATAGCCTTGCAGGGTAGAGTATTCTTGGCTGGCAATCTTTGTCTTTTAGTATTTTGAAAATATCATCCCATTCCTTTCTAGCTTTTAGGGTTTGTGATGAAAGGTCTGATGTTAACCTGATTGGGGGCTCCCTTATAGGTGATTTGACGCTTCTCTCTTGCAGCTTTTAAGATTCTCTCTTTATCTCTGAGTTTTGCCAATTTGACTATGACATGTCTTGGAGAAGGTCTTTTTGGGTTGAATACATTTGGAGATCGTTGAGCTTCCTGGATCTGAAGATCTGTGATTTTTCCTATACCTGGGAAGTTTTCTGCCACTATTTTGTTGAATATGTTTTCAATGGAATCTCCATTTTCCTCCCCTTCTGGAATACCCATGACTCGGATATTTGATCGCTTATGGTTGTCTGATATCTCTCTCAGATTTTCTTCAATGTCCTTGATTCTTTTTTCTTTCTTTTTGTCTGCTTGTGTTATTTCAAACAGCCCATCTTCAAGTTCAGAGGTTCTCTCTTCAACTTCGACAAGCCTGCTGGTTAAACTCTCCGTTGTGTTTTTTATTTCGTTGAATAACTTCTTCAGTTCAGCAAGTTCTGCTACATCTTTTTTCAGGACATTGATTTCCTTGTACATTTCCTCTTTCAGATCCTGTATACTTTTCCTCATTTCATCATGATGTCTAGCTGAGTTTTCTTGTATCTCATTCAGTTTCCTTAGAATTATCACTCGAAATTCCTTGTCAGTCATTTCAAGGGCTTCTTGTTCTATAGGATCTAGAGTTTGAGATTTATTAACTTTTGGTGGTGTACTTTCTTGATTTTTTGTATTTCTGGTATCTTTTTTTTGGTGTTTATTCATTGTGGCCGGGGGTTTCACAGTCCACCGGTTTGAGACTAATGACTAACTAGGATGTTGCTGTGGTTGCCAATTTCGTATGGCTCCCTCCGTGACTGCTCAGTTGGCCTCTAGTGCCTTGTGTGTGTGGTTGCCTCGGGTCTTGGGCTTCTCCGGGGAGTCACCTTTCTGGTCAGCTTGGACTCTTGTTGGCTGGTGGATCACGTACCACAGGGTGTGTGATCTCTGTTGAGCTTTCACTTCCTGTGCAGGACTTCTCCCTGTTCCGTGTGCTCTGGCCCAGGCTGTTAGATTGTGCAGTGGCGACCCCACCGGGTATGTGGTTTCTGTCGAGTCTCCCTCTCCCTGGCCGCACGTCTCCCCACTCTGTGCGCACTGTGCTGGGCTGGGGCGTGTCTTCTGCACCCCTCGTCTATCAGCTGGGCCTTCAAGACCCTGCTTGGCACCGCCTCGCCCAGGAAGTCTACCAGGTTTCTGCTGGGCACAGACGACTGGTCTCTCTGGGTGCCTTTGTAGCACTATGTAGATCTTTCTCGGGTCTTGTTCACCTTTGTATCCCCCCAGTATAAACCGAGTCTAGCGCCCACCTGCAGCCTGGTCTCTGGCAGGTTCAAGCGGACCTGGGAACTCTCCTACCACACTCTTCCCAACCAGAAATTCGTTAGGCTTTTTTCCAAACTGGTGGCCGCAGAGATGGTATCTGCCTCCCAGTAACAGGGAGTTTACCTGGGGCCGGAGTCCAGGGTATGGTGGAGTGACAGTCGGCCCGCCCGTACTTCCTTGCCGTCCCGACACTGGCCCGGGACACCCCCTCCACCAGCCCCGCCAGAGAACCGCGGAGGGAGTGAGTGCAGAGGCCCCCGCGCCAGGCCAAGCAAGTGGGAGGGCTCAGTGATGGCCGAGCAGGGCGGAGCTGCCCGCACCTGGGAAAATGGAGGCAGCACCAGGCGGTGAGTGGCCTGGTGGTGCAGGCGGGAGCCGCGTGGGCATCCACCCCCCGAACAGAGCTGTGCCAGGGATCACTCACAGTGCTGTGCCAGGTCGGGTGCTTGCTCTCTGTCTCTGGTTTGCCGCCTTTCCCAGTTCTCGGCTGCTGCCGCCTCGGGCTGTTCAGTCGCGGCGCGGCTCGGGCACTCCCAGGAATCTTCTTTAATGCCGGCCTGAAACCTCGAATCCTGAATAGGGCAGCTGGCCGCCTTCAGTGCGGCCCCAGCCTCCGGGATCCTGGCTGCATCCACAGCAGCCCTGGCGCCGTGTTCCCTGTTTCGAGACTCGCTTTTGCAGCTAAGAAACAGTTCTTTTCCTGCTCCACACTTCAAAGCTGTTGTCTGTAAATGAGGCAGCCTTTCCTGCCGGGGGCAAAGTGGCGGTCACCCCCCACAACCGGTCAGCAGCAGCAGTCCTCCCTTAAGAGATGGCGAGAGGAAGGTCCACAAGATTCCCAGCTGCCTGAGGCCCAGTGGCCGCCTTTTCCACCTCAGCTACTCCGCGCCAGCCGCTGCAGCCGCCGCCATCTTGAAAAGCCGCAACTGTGATTCCTTTTGGGATAAAGCATTCTTTGCAGTTTATATATTTTAATATCTTTTTAGCCAGCTCTGCCACTCATGAGCCCTGTCACAAGTTATCTATCTTCTCTCTGCTTCAGTTTCTTCATCTGTGAAATGGACATAATAATAGTACCTTAATCACAGCCTTACTATGAAGATTAAATGAGAAAGTTCATGTAAGTAATGCTCTTAGCAAAATCTAGAGTACCCTACCATTAGCATTATTATAAATTGTTTTGAATTGCAAAAGTAATATGTGCCTGTTGTTAAAAAAAAAAAAAAAATTATCGTGTCCACTCTTGACCCAGCCCCCACACAATCCTACTTTCTAGAGATAACCACTGTATATCGATCACAGTTTTTTCATGCACATGCATGCCAATATCTTGGAACTTGGCTTGTCTTCTCTAACAAATTGACCTTGACATCTTTCCATAGCAGCCTCTGGAGCCACCTCTTTACATAATATGGGCATTAGCTCCTTGTCTGATTTGTATGTGGCTCAAGTATGTGTTTAGGGTCACTTTCACATTTCTATGTAGTCAAATCCTCACTCTTCCTTCACACTCTGGGTTTTGTGTAATGCTTTCAAAGACTTTCTCACTCACCAGCATTTAGAAATACACTTGTGGGCTGGCCCGTGGCTCATTCGCGAGAGTGCGGCGCTGGTAGCACCAAGGCCGCAGGTTCAGATCCTATATAGGGATGGCCAGTGCGTTCACTGGCTGAGTGTGGTGCAGACAACATCGTGCGGAGGGTTGCAATCCCCTTACCCATCAAAAAAAAAAAAAAAGAAAAAAGAAAAGAAGAAAAAAAAAGACACTTGCCAGTGAAACAACCCCAATCTCTCCTGGCTATCTCCCTGACCCCAGTCTAGGGAGAAAGGAGATTAGCTAAAGAAAAACTGCCTGATCAGGCAGAATGGGCTGGATTTCTAGGAGTAACAATAATAAGATAAGACTAGAGCTGATTAAACAAAGTTCTTTAGGCTCAGATTTGATCTGGAGGTCAGGACGTTTGCTCCTTAGGCTAAGACTTGATTAGATGGTCAGAGTGTTTGTTCCTTAAATAAATGCGTTAGGGTTTAGTGTAACATCTGTAACACCAATCTCAACTTGTCCTTTTTTTTTTTAAGGATGAGAGGTAAGGGGATCTTAACCCTTGACTTGGTGTTGTCAGCACCACGCTCACCCACTGGGCTAACCGGCCATCCCTATATAGGGATCCGAACCCGTGGCCTTGGTATTATCGGCACCACACTTTCCCGAGTGAATCAGGGGCCGGCTTCTCTTTGCAGATAACAAATAAGTACAAACCTGGTCTGAAGTGCACACACCCTAGATCCTAAGTGGCCATGGAAAATGTCAGTTAAGATGCCAGACCTCACCTACGACCAATCACATTCACACACAACTCCCGAGGACCCACCCCTTCCATGATTTTGCTCTATAAATGCTGTAATTCTAAGCTATTGAGGAACCTGAGGTCTTAAAAGCTCCCTTGGCTACCACGAGCTCCTTTGAATGGCATTCAAATAAATGCTAATCTTTAACACTGCAAACTTTGGCGTGAGAGATGTCTTAGAAATGCAGGCAGCTGATGACGGACCCCTCCTGGTTCGGTAACACCAGGATCAGAAAACGAAGAGATGTGCAACTCAAGAGAACTTCTAAACATACATAAAACGTTGTGACTCATTACTCAAACCCTTTTAGGTGTGGTGGGAAATGTGACCTTCAGCTCAAGGTGAAAAATGCACGATGAGGACATCCCACAGCTTGCACGGATCTCTTTAGTGCATGGCACAGGCTTCCTGTAGGTCGTGATGTGCCGAGGAGAGGAGAGGGTCAGCAATGAGGTGCTCAACAATTTTGATGTAGTTGAACTTGTGGTTTAACCAACATGGATTGTAGGAAGGTAGTTTTACCTTCTTTCAGAATGTCATCGTTAAGGATAACGACAGCAAAATTATTTGGAGACTCAAAAGTTACTGATAAAGCCACCTGAAGCCAGTAGTTCCTGGTAAATTCCATCCAGTGCTCTGCCTATTTGCCCAGTTTGGGCAGTGAGACACTATCTTTGAGAATATCGCTCCGAAGTATCTGTCAAAAAGACAAGTGGATATTCAAAAAGAAGAATGGAGTGATTATTGTATCTTTGACAGTGAGGTGTTTCTATGAATATCTTTTTTTATTAATTAACAGAAAAAATCATATGTATTTACCAGCTTTGAAGTATATAAACATTGTGGAATGACTAACATATGCTAATTAACATATGCATTACCTCACATAGTTATCATTTTTGTGGTGAGAACACTTTACATCCATTCTCTTAGTATTTTTCAAGAATATATTATTAACTATAGTCACCATGTTGTACAACAGATCTCTTGAACTTATTCTTCCTAACTGAAATTTTGTATCCTTTAATCAACATCTTCCAAACCAACCCTTCTACTCTCTATTTCTATGTGCAACATTTTTAGATCCTGGGCCGGCCTGTGGTTCACTCGGGAGAGTGCGGTGCTGATAACACCAAGGCCCCGGGTTCGGATCCCATATAGGGATGGCCGGTTTGCTCACTGGCTGAGCGTGGTGCTGACAACACCAAGTCAAGGGTTAAGAACCCCTTACTGGTCATCTTTAAAAAAAAACCAAAAAACAGTTTTAAATCCTAAGTATGAGTGCAATTTTGAGATATTTGTCCTTCTATGCCTGGCTTATTTCACTTAACATAATGTCTTTCAGGTTTATCTATATTGCCACCCATTACAGGGTTTTCTTCTTTTTTAATAGCTGAATAGTATCCTGTTATGTTTATATACCATATTTTCTTTATCCATTCATTTTGGACACTTAGGATGATCCCATGTCTTAGCTGTTGTGAATAATACCGTGATAAACATGGGAGTGCAGATGTCTCTTCAACATACCGACTTCATTTCCTTTGGGTATATACCCAGTAGTGGAATTGCTGGATCATAGGTAGTCTATGTTTATTTTTAGGAACCTCCATACTGTTTTTCGCTATGGTTGTACTAATTTACTTTCCCACCAACAGTGTGCAAGGGTTCCCTTTTCTCCACATCATCAACACTTGTTATTTTTTGTCTTTTTTATAACAGCCATTCTAACAGGTGTGAGGTGACATCTCATTGTGGCTTTAATTTGCATTTCCCTGATGATTCGTGATGTTGAGCATTTTTTAATGTACCTGTGGGCCATTTGTATGCCTTCTTAGAAGAAAAGTCTATTCAGGTCCTTTGCTCTTTTTAAAATCAGGGTTTTTTTTTGCTATTGAGTTGAGTTCCTTATATGTTTTGGATATTAACCTCTTATCAGATGTATAGTTCGCAAATATTTTCTCTCATTCTGTAGGTTGTCTCTTTATAGCTTGTTTCCTTTGCTGTGCAGCAGCCTTTTGGTTTTATGTAATCCCATTTGCTTAGCATTGTGCTAATACTGATTTTAGTTCTTACGGTCCAAACTTATATTCATTATAAATATACAAGAAGTGACGAGTGAGACACTGTGTAAGGGCTGGGTATTCACTGGCAAATAAAATCCACACTTCCACCCTCATGGCTCTTCCAGACTAGTCGGGAAGCTTATCATCCACCTGATGTTTTTGCCTTGGTTGTCAATTTATTGCTTAATTATTTATGACTTTAGAATATTGCATGATTGGAAAAACAATAAGATGCCTTGAAACTCAGTACTTACTTAATCTTTGAACTTTGTGATCTTTCCTTTTCCCTTTCTTAAAGTCAGCTCCCCAGATGGGAAAGTAAGTAGGTCAAGGTTCAGAATGACAAAGAGAGATAAGATAATTGCAGACAACATCATGCCACCCTGAAAGAGCTATTTTGTCTTTCAACTAAAATGACTTCTTTCTGTTTTAAGAGATTTGACTGAAGTAGCTGGCTTAGCTGATGGTAGAAAATCAACCATGAAATATGAAGAGCTTCACAAAATTGTCGCATAATTCAATTTATGCAGCCATTACATAATCGGTGGCAAAAAAGACTATTTTGCTTTCTCGGCAGAGTTAAGATTTTGATGACTACTTCAATTAGTTTTCATTTGTTGTGGACTAACTAAAAAGGGTAAGAGAGTTTGATCAGAGGTATGCTCTGTGGCTAAGAGAGTCACTCTAGACTTCAGAAATTTGCTCCAGGAATCCCACTGGAAAGGTAAGCCTCATCATGGAAAAACCACAAAAGAATAAATTAGCATTAACTTATAAACTTCTTTTTCAAGCGAAGATGCCAAGGGCAAAAAGCTCCAAGTTTTATTTCACTGAAACAGGTTGTGAAGAAGTCACATTTTTGAGACTTCTTGGAGGGTGTGAGGGCTGAGTGACATGTGGATGGGAAATGGGATATGAGGGAGACCTGGAAAGACTTTTCTATTCATTCATATAACAGTGCTTTCTGAGCTGGCTGGTTAGCTCAGTTGGTTAGAGCACGGTGCTGATAACACCAAGGTCCAAGATTCAATCTGTATACTGGCCAGCTACTAAAACAAAAACATAAAACCCAGTGCTTTCTGAGCACTTATATGTGAGTCACTGAGCTGGGCTCTGGAATACAAGCATGAAAAAGAAAGACATGGTCCTTGCCCTCAAGATGCCTTCAGTTTTGTGGGAAAAACAGAAAAGGCAAGGGAATTTAGAGTAATCAGGATAAATAGAGAAAAGTGAGCATTTCTAGGAGGGACAACTAACTCTTATTTGACAAGCCAGAGAAGGTTCCTGAAGGAAGAATTCTCTAAAGCTGAGAACTGAAGGATGAGAGTCCAAAGAAGAGGAGAAAATTGTATGGGGGGAAGGCTCAGAGGTGAGAGAGGGCAAGCCTTGAGTATTTAAGGAAAACAGTCAATGTGTGGGTGGAGGGTTGGGGGATCATGATGCGAAATAAGGGGTAGTTGTCCTCTGGGTCTTGTTAAGGAGGTTGAGCTTTAGCCTGAGGGTAGGGGAGTGGTGTGATCAAAATTCCTTTTTATAAAGCTAACTCTGGCTGTTAGGGAGGTGGATAGACAGTTGTGAAGCTGTTGTCATTCCACTGGGACATAATGGTGGGCTGTACTCACAAAGCTTCAGTGAGGATGGAGAGAGTTGAGAGACAGTCAGTAGGTCTTTTTTTTTTTTTTTTCTTGCTTTGCATTTCTTGCTTCATTGAGAGAGCTCTGAGGCAGGACCCAGAGCAAGGCGTCCAGAAGCACTGGGACAGAACCCAGAGGGTCCAGTCCTGCTGGCTGCTGCTAGGGTCTGAGACTACCAGGCCTGCCTGTGTCCCCACATGTCTCACTGCTGTCTCTAGATGTCCTTATCATCCAGCCTCAAAAACATATATGTTTGCAACCTTCAGTCTGTCTTCCATTTCTTGATTCCCCTTCCAGACCCCACCAAGGGCCCTGGCCTCAGCTGCTTCCTCCAGGACCCCCTCCTCCTCGGGGCAGCTGCTGCTGTCTCCACTGTTCTCAGTGTTAGGCCCTTGTTCCTCAGACTCGTCGCTGTCATCACTGTCTGTGGGCAGCTGGGTGTTGGCTCTGGGCTTGTTGGGGCTTGCAGACTCTCACCCTGAATCCACATCAACTTCGTCCTCCTTGGGGCTCTCCTTGGTGCTCGCCAGAACTCCTGCTCTGCCTGCAACACCTGCTCTGGGCCACTGCAGGCGGCATACTTGTCCAGGAGCTGGTGGCTCAGGTTCAGGAAGCTCTTGACCCACTTAAACTTCCACAGCAAAATAACAGCAAGTTCTGAAAAGCCTACAATGCAGAAGGTGGAAGCGAAAGCTTCCATGCAGGAAAAAATCTTCAGGGCCAGCTATAGTTCACTGTGTTGGCAGCCACCAGGTAGGGCACCAGCTGCAAGTGGCTCCCTTGCATCTTTCCAAACAGCATCTTATCCAGTCTTGCCCAGGAGCAGTAGATGACAGTGACCCCACACTTTGCCACCAGCTGTCTGTGGGTGACATGTACTGTGAGAAATGCCCTCACTTGCCCAATGCCAAGGAATGGACACAGAAACACATGAGGTATGATGAAGCAAGACTTTTACCGTAGTCTTGCAAGATCGGTTGTCTATTGGGCAGGCATGTTGGAAACAGTTACATCATGCAATTTATTCTCTAGTGTGCAAGTCCCTCCCCCAATTCCTCATTGGCTGAGTACTATGGGATGTACAATCTTCCTGGACATCACCTAAGTTTTATTACTTCCTTATAAGGCATTTATTGTCCCCTTCCCTCTGGTGGAAAGGGGTGAGCTCAGGACAAGACCATGAAAAAGGCCCCCAGAAGTCTGAGAAGGAAGAAGAACCAGGAAGTAAAAAGAAGAAGGTGACCAGCCACCATCATGAGAAGTCACCCTTGGGAAAGTGCACTGTCAGGGGTTATCACACCACAGGTTAGTCAAGCAACCCTTGTCAAGCTATTCTTGAAAATGAATTATTTAGGCTATTTTCCCATAGTACTGTGCACCCACAGGGTTGAGCACAAGATCACTGAACTTGTGGCCCAGGTGCAGGCAGCACACCAGGCCCAGGAGGGCTAACCTGAGGTCTGTGCAGCACCGGGAGCCACAGTGGCCCAGCTCTGCATGGCCAGCATGCAGGGCAGCATGGCTGGGCCCAGGCTGACCAGGCTCCACGGACATGCATAGAGTGGTGCCAACCTCCTCAGCAAAAGCCTCTAGGTAGTGGCCCGGGGGCAACTGAATGTGGCCGCCTTCTGTCCCTGGCCCACTGATGGCCCTTCTGCAGACCAAAGTGGTGCATCAGGGGCCCTGAGACCACCGGGCTCACCCCTCCACTGCCAGCCGGATTGCATGGGCTTCCATGCATGCACCCAGCACAGTCAGTAGGTCTTCAAAAGGAAGAATCTTGGTTACAGCATGGTGTTTTAACACCAAAGTACAGGTTCAGATCCCACACAGGCCAGCTGCCAAAAGCAAAACAAAACAAAACATCCACCAACATATAAAAGGAAGAATCAACAGGAGAGGATTTGGTTATTGATGGATATGGGTCATACTGACAAAGGAAGAGAAAAGGTTTCTGGCTTTGGCAACTAAATGGGCCAACTCACTGAGACAGAACACACTGGGGTAGGAGCAGATTGACTGAGAGGTAGGGGAAATGCTGGGTTTTATGTGGGGACAGGTTGAGTTTAAGGTGACTGGAAGATACGTTGACTTGAAACTCACTAGAAGCATTGGCTGAGAGGGTTGGGAATCATCTACATGGAAGAGGTAACAAGAGAAGAGAAGATTCAAGAAAGAACCTTGAGAGAGGCCCACATTAAAGAGAAAGAAGAGTGAAAGGAAATTTAGATGGAGTTTTGGAGAAAAAAGAGAAAACCTGGGAGAAGATAGTGTCAGGGAAACCCAGGGACAAGAGCTTTCAGAAGGAGGGAGTGATCAACAATGTTCAATACTACTGAGGGACAGGTGGAAGTCTTAAATTCAAGTTGAGGACATTCTACAAAATAACTAGCCTTATACTCTTCAAAAATGTCAATGCCAAGACATTAAAAAAAAAAAAAAGACTTAGAAACTGAGATTAAAAGAAACTAAAGAGACATGAAAACTGGAAATGCAATGAATGATCTGGGTTTTTTTGGCTAAATCTTTTATCATTTTTAATGATTGCATACTGATCCAATTAATTTCATTCTATTATATTCGAGTTTGTCATTTTCTGAAATAAACAAGGATGTAACACAATGTCATCCTATGCTTTCCCTAATGACAACCTACCGTGTTACTTTTAGAAGGCTGTTCTTATGAAATATAGTAGATGAAAAATGTGAAAATCAGAATTACATACTTTGATAACCATGCACAAAGCTGGAAGAGAAAGTGAAATTTACAGTTGCTGTGTCAGGTTGCCAGAATGTGAAGGAAAATTAGTTTTGCTTCTAATTGAATTCTTAAATTTCCCTTCAAAAGGTCACAACATGTCCAATGGTGTCTTAAATTCACAGTATCTATCATGTAGTTGGCCAAACTCCAGGTTGTGTTATTTAAAATGTTCATCTTAGGTGCAGACTCTTAACTTGTGGAGTCTTATCCCAATGAAGGCATCTATAGGAGGCTGTGAGTGTACACAACTCTTTCAAGAAGATGGTGAACTAAGAAAATAGTCCTCAGTCTTATTAAACAAAGTTTATGAGAGGCCATTGCTTGGGACTAGCTTCCTGCACTAGGCAGGAGCAGAGCAGACCAAATCATAATGGAGTCACTTGAGCTAAGTGCTACATAATCAGACTTTGAAACGGGCCAGTTTGAAAACAACAGGAGATTCCAGTCAACCTGAGTCAGTGTAATAAGAAAGTCTCCTGTTTTAACCTTGTAAGGAAAGTAACTTTGAAAAGACCAATCTGCTTTTTGTTTTCTGTTTCTGCTTTCCTCGGCCCTTTTCTGCTTATAAAGCTAACCTCCTCTGCTCAGCCCCATTCTAGAATAAATAAAAAGCCAAGAAGAAGCAAATAAAAGCCAATTAGATCTTTAAGCTAAATTTAATGTAATTTTGTCTTTTACCAGTATCTTCTCTGTGGTCCTGCAATTCCAAAAGTTGTGTAGGGCCGCTTGCATGCATTAATATATTAGAATATTTTCATCCTTTTTGTTAATTTCTCTACTTTTTATGTTTTATATGTAGACATTTACATTAAAAAGTTTTTTTAGTATTTTTCCTCTTCCCTTAGTGACACCGAGCGCATCCATCGGTAAGCCTCCTCTATAAATTGCCCAATTGAGGCACATGCCGGGATTCCTTGGCGGAGCGAATGCCCTCAGTTAAGATGACCACGGCTGCCTTCCATTGCCCTTGCCTGCCCGCAGCAAGGATGGTTCCGGTGACTTCCCGTCAAACCTCTCTTTTCCCATAACAAAGATGGCGCCTCTGCTTCCGGGTTTTGGGCTCTTGCTGTTGCTGGGCGGGCGGTGAGTGTAACTGGGGTCTGGCGGCTTTTCTTGGCCGGTATTCTTCGTCGACTCAAAAGTGTCCTGGGAAGGGGGCAGGGAGGGGCTCACGGCAGTGCATCCCATCGTTCTCTCACGATTGGGAAGTTCTGGCGGCTGTCCCTTGCACATTACCCTTTTCCACCTGCCTCTGCCTCCCTCCGTCCCAGCGGGCGGCCTCTGCAGCCTTCGCTCTGGGGAATCTCCGGAATTTGCAGGCACTGGTTCTGGATGAGCTTCGGTTCTTCTTTTTTTAGAAACAGCTTTCTTGAGAAATTACTATTCAGATACCATAAAAAGTTCCCCATTTAAAGTGTAAAATTTAGAGGGTTTTTGGGGGGGATATTTTCACAGAATTGTGCATCTAATTGTGCTATCTAATTTTAAAATATTTTCATCACCAGCCCAAAGATAAACCCTGTATCCAGTAACTGTCACTCACGATTTACCCCCCACCCCCACCCCCAGTCCTAGGCAATGAGTAGTCTATTTTCTGTCTCTATGGATTTGCCCATTTGGACATTTGATATCACTGGAATCATACAATATGTGACTGGCTTCCTTCACTGAACATGTTTTCGTAGCTTGTGCTTGAAGCATGTGTCAGAACTTCATTCCTTTATTGTTGAAAAATACTCCACTGTATGCATAGACCATATTTTATTTATCTTTTAGTAGTTGAAGGATATATGGTTTACTTTCACTTTTTGGCTATTATGAATAATGCAGCTATGAACATTGGTATAAAGTTACTGTGTGGACGTATGTTTTTATGTCTCTTTAGCATACACATAGGAGTGGAATTGCAGGGTCAATGTTTAACCTTTTGCAGAACTGCCAAACTGTTGTCCAGAATGCCTGCATCATTTTGCATTTTCGTATCTGGCTACCCAGTTGTCGCAGTGTAGAGAAGACTATCCTTTCCAGGTTGAGTTTTCTTCACAGTGTGTGAAAAATCAATTGACCATAAATGTAAGATTTTACTTTTGGACTTGTAATTCTATTTAGTTAAGCAATGTGTCTGTCCTTATGCCAGTACTACACAGTCTTGATTACTATAGTTTTGTAGTAAGTCTTGTAATCAGAAAATATGAGGTTTCCAGCGTTGTTCTCTTTCAAAATTGTTTTTGCTATATTGGGTCCTTTGCATTTCTGTATGAATTTTTGGAACAGTTTTGTTAATGTCTGCAAAAACCCAACTGGGATATTGATAAATATTGCATTGATTTTTGGTCAACTTGGGGAATATTGCCATCTTAAAGTATTAAGTCTTCTGACTCATGAACATTCCTTTCGATCTTTAATTTCTTCCAACATTTTAAAAATAGTTTTCAGAACTGACTAATTTGCTCAGTTGGTTAGAATGTGGTGTTATAACACCAAGGTCAAGGGTTCGGATCCCCATATTGGCCAGCTGCCAAAAAAAAAAAAAAAGTTTTTCAGTGTATGTGTCTTACACCTTTTTTACTTGATGTATTTCTAAGTAGTTTTGTGGGTCTGTTATTAATTTTCAGTTGTTTTATTGTTACTGTTACTGAACATAAATAAAAATGATTTTTTGATATTGATCTTGTATCCTGCAACCTTGTTTAACTTGTTTATAAGTTCTACTGGGTTTTTTTAGTGGATTTCTTAGGATTTTCTGTACATATCATGGCTTCTGCTAATAGAGATAGTCTTATTGCTTTCTTTCCAATCTGACTGCCTTTTACTTCAAAATGTTGCGTAGAAGTAATGAGAGCAGATATCCTCCTGTTCTTGAGCTTAGGGGGAAAGCATTCAGTGTTTTACCATGAAGTGCTGTGTTAGCTGTGGGTTTTTTAAAAAATGCCCTTTATCAAGTTGAGGAAATTCCCTTCTATTCCTAGTTTGTTGAGTCTTTTGATCGTAAAAAAAAGTGTATTGACTTTATCAAAAGCTCATGTGTGTGTATGTGTGTGCATGTGTCTTTTGTGGGTTTTGTCCTTCATTCTGCTAATATAGTGTATTACATTGATTGATTTTCAGATATTCTTTCTTTTTTGGCAGCTGACCGGTACAGGGATCCAAACCCTTGACCTTGGTATGATTTTCAGTTGTTAAAACAACTTTGAATTCCTGGGATTAGTTCCACTTAGTCTTGGAGTATAATCCTTTTTAGAATTTGGTGTGCTGGTATTCTGTCAAGGATTTTTGTGTCCATATTCTTAATATTGGTTTTGTAGTTTTCTTGTGATTATCTGGTTTTGGGTTTTTGTTTGTTTGTTGGCACTGATTGGTACAGGAGATTATCTGGTTTTGATGTCTGGATAATACTTGGTGCATAGAGTGAATTAAGAAGTGTTCCCTCCTCTTGCATTGTTTTAGAACAGTTTCCCAGGATGAGGAGATGCACTCCTCATGGAAGGACGGTCAAGAGCAGTGGAAGCAGGGCTTATTCTAGAACTCGAAGGAAAGACAATATGCCTGAAGCAGGAAAGCAAGGGGGCATGAGGCACAAGCTGAGGTTGGGGAATCTAGGTTACAGAGAAATTTCTGGATGGTAATTAACGTTTCAGCAGAGGAAAGGAAAGGAGAGAGCTTTGGGCCAAGTCTCAAGGGAGTCTAATTGAAGATGGAGGATAGGAACAGGCATAGAGGTGGGAGGACAGTCTGGAGAGGGGCTTCCTGAAAAGAAAAGTGTTAGAAGACAGAGTTTCTGGAAGTTATGTAGAGGAGCGATGGAGCTGGTAGAGTTGAGGAAATGAGCTAATTAGAGGCTCTTTTGAGAAGTTTGTGGAGGGAACAGGAGACCCACTGTAGGGAGAGCAGGTGTCCAAGATTTTCTTTTCATTTTTCTTTGCTTCTTGACAGCTTTTAATCTTGATATAATTTTTTATACTTTCAAAAATTGCAAGACTAGGGCCGGCCTGTGGCTCACTCGGGAGAGTGTGGTGCTGATAACACCAAGGCCATGGGTTCAGATCCCATATAGGGATGGCCGGTTTGCTCACTGGGTGAGCTTGGTGCTGACAACACCAAGTCAAGGGTTAAGATCCCCTTACCGGTCATCTTTAAAAAAAAAAAAAAAAAAAAATTGCAAGACTGGTACAATTCCCCAATAATATTTTTCAGATTCATCAATTGTCTGTATTTGCACCATTTATTTTATCATTCTCTCTCTATATATATGTATAAAACCATTTGAGAGTATACAAGGATACTTCAAAAAGTTCATGGAAAGATTCATATTATCTTTTAATTCTATTTTTGGGGTGTGGATTCCCCTATCAGCCAGCCACAAAAAAAAAAAAAGAAAGAAAGAAAGAAAGAAAAGAAAAGAAATGAAAAAGAAAAATAAATAAATCTATTTTTCCACAAACTTTTTGAAGTGCCCTTGTATTGCAGACATCATGTCCCTTTACCGCTAAATATTTTAGTGGCATTTTCAAAGAACAAGTGCGTTCTCTGACACACCAATTTTTGGTTGAAAATGAGATTTGAGTAGGTTGAAAAGCCTAAAGGGTCCAGTGGAACAGAAGAGAGAGAAAAGATTGTCATTGTTGAAGGCTTCTAGAAAGGTTCAGAGGTTGGCATCTAAAGCTGAGGTTGGGGGGCTGGGATTTGCCAAAGGGGTGTGATGAAAAGACAAAATGGGCAGGTGGGGCTGCAATTAGCTCACTTGGTAGAACGTGGTGCTAATAACACCAGTGTTTAGGGTTTGGATCCCTGTAATGGCCAGCTGCCTCAAAAAAAGGGAGGGGGGCAATGGAGGGGATTTTAGGGTATTAAAAAAAATATGAACCATAGACTATACTGTAAAAAGATGAAAGAAGCAAGATGGCTACTGGATAGGGAAGAGAGGAAAATGGACTAAAGGTAGGCTGGGAAGATAGAGGCTTGTAATCTTTTTTTAAACAGAAGAATGAAACTAGATATGCACCTCTCACCATACATTAAAATCAACTCAAAATGGATCAAAGACTTAAGTGTAAAGACCTGAAACTGTAACATTGCTAAGGGAAAACATAGGTGAAACACTTCAGCAACTAGGTCTGGGCACAGACTTTATGAACAAGAGCCTGAAAGCACAAGCAGTAAAAGAAAAATAAACAAATGGGACTATATCAAAGTAAAAAGCTTCTGCACAGCAAAGAAAATAATCAACATAGTGAAATGACAACCTACAGAATAGGAGAAAATTTTTGCTAACTATGCATCCGACAAGGGATTAATATCCAGAATATACAAAGAACTCAAGCAATTACACAGTAAAAAACCAAATAACCCAGTTAAAAACTGGACAAAGCAGCTGAATAGACATTTTTCAAAGGAAGACATACAAATGGCCAAAAGGTACATGAAAAAATGCTCAACATCACTAGTCATCAGGGAAATGCAAATTAAAACTACATTGAGATACCACCTCACTCCAGTTAGACTGGTTATAGTAAAAAAGACGGTGAATAACAAATGCTGGTAAGGGTGTGGAGAGAAGGGAATGCTTCTACACTGTTGGTGGGACTGTAAATTAGTACAACCACTATGGAAAACAGTATGGAGGTTTCTCAAACAACTACAGATAGATCTTCCATATGATCCAGCAATCCTGCTTCTGGGTATATACCCAGAGGAATGGAAATCATCATGTCGAAGGGATATCTGCACTCCCATGTTCATTGCAGCTCTATTTACAATAGCCAGGACATGGAACCAACCTAAATGTCCATCGATGGATGATTGGATAAGGAAACTGTGGTGTATATATATATACCATAGAATTCTACTTTGCCATAAAAAAGAATGAAATTCTCCCATTTGCAACAACATGGATGAGCCTGGAGAAACTTATGTTGGGTGAAATAAGCAAAGCACAGAGGGATAAATACCGCATGTACTCACTCATATGTGGGAGCTAAGAGAGAAAGATTGAAGGAAAGAAAGACCACTGTAGTGCGCTGGACTTGCAGAGGGAGAGAACATTCCTTGGGCTACAAAAAGGAGTTGGGGAGAAAGGGGGAGGGAGAGGAATGTTGGGGGTAATTGGGTAGGGGACACAGGGTACAAATGCAATTTGTGGTAATGGGTATGCTGCCACTATGAATCCGGTCCCCACATCATGGGCACGAGGGGTGACAATCAGCTTTGTGTCACATGAATATTCATAACCAATTAAAAATAAATAAATAAATAAATTTTAAAAAATAATAAACAAAAAAAATTAAAAATAAAAATAAATCTCAGTTCAGGAGCTAAATTCTTATCAGACGTTCTTAAGCTACTTTTAAATTTCGTCAAACATACAAGAGTATTTGCACATACCTAAATTGTTTCAAACATATTTAAACGTTTTTGAGTAACTTAGTTGACTATCAATAAATCATTTTTCTTTATTTGAAAAATAATAAATAAAGTATTACTATTTCACTATTGGAGCTAGCAATTACTAAGCCATGGAAACTGTACAAATATTTTAATGCATTAACTTCATATAATTCTCATGACAACCCTGTGAGGTAACTATGCTCATCAGGCCATTTTTATAGATGAGGAAACAGGTTAAATGACTTGCCCAAGGTGACACAGCTAAAAAGTGACAGCAGGGATTCTAACCTGGGCCTCTAACTCCAGGGATGTGCAGGGTCCTCCAATTCATGCTACACTCAGCTGACAGAGTGAGGGTTTGAAGATGCAAATTGATCGTATCCGTCCCCAGCTCAGAATTTCCCATTAAGATTTGAATGGAAATATGTATCAAAGAATTAAGATGGATTGAGAAACAGAAAAAACAGACAATTGGATAGATGGATAGTTATGTGATGAAGCAAGTCATAGTAAAAATCATAGTAAAATGTTAATTGGGGAGTCTAGGTGGTAGCTATATGGATGCTTGTTGTATAATTCTTTCCACTTTTCTTGCCATATATATATATATATATTTATTTTTTGTCTTTATTTTTTTTAGCGGCTGGCCAGTATGGGGATCTGAACCCCTGACCTTGGTGTTATAACACCAGGCTCTAACCAACTGAGCTAACTGGACAGCACTCTTTCTACTTTTCTTTACGTTTGAACATTTTCATGTAAAATATTGGGAGGGAAGTGCCTTAATTGAAAAAAAGTAAATGAAGTTAAATCACTTTTTACGCGTGGACCCTGATCGACTTGTATTTGTAAGTCTGTAAGAATCTGTGGAGTAATAGAAGACTGGCTGCCTCCTCCTGGTAAACAGGTTTTTATGTACTTAGAGACTTCTTGTGCCTGCTATCCCAGGGCATCCTAGACTCTCCAGTATTGGAAAAGAATATTTAGATTGTGTAATTAAAGCACTTTTTTTTTTTTTGGTGGCTGGCCAGTATGGGGATCCAAACCCTTGACCTTGGTGTTATATAACACTGCACTCTAACCAACTGATAAAACACTTTTAAGAGAGAAAAATCACTTCTGAGGGAAGAAAGTTGAACTACGTGTCAAAAGGTTTGAGGCAAAGGATAATCATTACATACTATATGCTAGCCCAGGTTGTTTGAGACCACAAGAAGGGTTTCATATGTAACCCGTTGCTTGCTTTTTCCTGTGCGAATTCACTGAGTCCCAAATAATGTATTTTACATGCACAAATACTTATTTTATTATAAAAAGGATTCTGGTTTTCAGTAAGCACTTTTTTCCTTTCTTTGGTCCAATGCCCAGTTTGGAGTATATTTGGCATTTAATATAAGTGATTCTAAAAGGAAATAAAAGAAAGGTATCACACCAATGTGCTATTTGTTTTCAAGGATTCATTTTGTGTCATTAATTACACCTTCAGTTGATGGTTGATTTCTTTCTTTTCTTTTTTATTTATTTATTTATTTTGCACCTGGCTGGTACAGGATCCAAACCCTTGACCTTGGTGTTGTGACACTGTGCACTAAACAACTGAGCTAACCAGCCAGCCCTGATGGTTTTCAAGGTACTGTTGCAGACGGGCAGAACATGCTGATATTATTTATTGACTTGTTTGTTCCCTTCCAGAAGCCTCCAGAGCAGAATGTTAGGTAACTTGAGGGGAGAAGGGGAGCCAAAGTTGCTGCAGAGGTGTTTGCTGAAAGTTAGGCTCAACTGGCTAATATAGCACATGTGAAAAGACAGGATGTTCTTGCTTCTTTGGGAACCTTGGTCATTCCACTCCTTTCAGAAGCAATCAGCTGATATCTTGGCTCACTCTTTGCCTGAGCGAATATTCACAACAGCATGTGACCGGGTGTCCTGAAACACAGATCTCGCCAGGCCTCACTGTTGATTTGTTTTTATCTACCTCCTGTCTTTGCCTAATCAGGTGCTAGCTTAGGCTGCTGCACTGAGACTGTGCGGACACAGTAGGCTAGGACTTTAAGCTGGGTTCCTCCTAACTCGGCTGCTTTCTAGATTTGTTTCCTTGGGCAAGCTACTTTTTTCTCTGTATCTGGGTCTCACTGTCAATGAGGGTAGTAATAATAGTATTACTTGCCTCATAGGATTATTGCAGATAAAGCTCTTAGCACAATGCCTGGCATCTAAGAAGCACTCGGAAAATATGAACTACCCTTATTATGCAGCTCATGTTACTCTGAAATTGCTTCCTTCATTCAAGCGTACGTCTTTGAGATCTTTCAAGTTCTGTCATCTTGATAGCTGCATAGTATTTCATAGTTTGGAATATTGCCTCCTCCCCAACCTATTTCTTCTCCTGACTTCTCTCTCTCTCTCTCTCTTTTTTTTTAAAAAAAACAAGCTCTGGCAAGTTTTATTAAAGAAAGATTTTGCATGGCTTATTTTTCACTAGTCTGTTCTGGCATGCTTCTAATGATATCAGACTCACCTGGATCAATGATAGCCAGGGTGTATACTCTGTAGTATTTCCCACATGCTGTGCCCAACTCAATATTATTGCCACTGTAGTGATGGACTCCAGTTTTGGCTAACATGGCGTAGTACTCTATTTCAGATTTCCTCAGAGCTGGGCAGTTGTTGATGAGAATGACCAATTTCACTTTTCCTTGGCTGATCATCTTCAGAGTCTGCTTGTACCCCAGCACGTACTTTCTGCTTTTCATAACAAGCTGGAGTCTAGAGTTGATCACCTACAATGACTTTTTCATCTTTTTTGCAGCCACCATCTTCCTGCCTTAGGTGCAGGATGGCCCCCAACCAAAAGAAGCTGCCGAGATGGCCTGGGCTTCTCCTGACTTCTCTAACTCAGTTAGTAATACAGCCCACCAAAACTCTCTCTCCTTGTTGACTTTGAGCTCCTCTTTAACAACTTCCTCCATTCAGTTATTAATTTCTACTCTCATTTTAGTTCCTAAATAGATTCTTAATCTCTCCCCTACTTCTGATCCATAGGACACTGACCTAGTTCATAAGCTCTTTCTCTCTCACCTAGACCACTGCAGATGAATGAATTCTTGTTATTCATGAGATTGCCTGCCACTGGGCTTAAGCCCTGAAAATCCACCTGCTATCCTGCCACCAAATCTGCAAATCTGACCATGTAATTTTTCTGCATGGTGCATGGTGGCCCGTGGCACTCCTGACCCCTGGTACTGGCCATCACGAGTTTTACTGATGACGGCAACTTATGAGACCAAGAAGCAGAGGATACAGGATTTCCCTAGGCCTGTAGTTATTTCATGGAGAGGTGAGCAAGGCTGGATGTGCAGACAGAGCCTTTTAGCAGAGGATTTAGTGCCCCACTGGTAGACATAGACCCAAGAGGGATAGGAAACATCTAGTTTTAAACAAGAAATGTCTAAACACTGAATCTCATAAGCCACCTTCTAGGTCTCCAGAGCTCAGCTAAAGAGTTTTTATATCTAAGTTGCTGACAGCCTGCAAGCCTTGCTCTCCCTCCCAGAGCTGGTGCAGGAGAAGGAGGGATTGGCCATCCAGCTGAGACCACAGGGTTTGTCCCTCCCCAGTTACTTAGTGTGTAATCAATCCTTGACCTTCACTTTAAACTCCTGATATTCCATTCCTCTTGTGGTTGCTAAAGCTGGTTCTTCTCAAGTTCAGGCTTTCCTCTGGCTATGGCTGGCCTGCCCACGCTTGGGGATAACCTTCTTTAGAAAGCCGACTGCCCCTGTCTGGGCTCTTCTTTGCCTTGACTATCTGTGTTAATATGATATGTCTCTGTGTTTGGATCACCCCAGACTATGAAGGAAGGGCCCATGACATTCACCTTTTTGTCCCTAGGCCTGGCACCAGGCCTGGCATGTTAAATAATTGACAGAATGCATGTTTGAGTAGGCCAGAGAGGAAAATGCAAATCACCTGTAATCACACTACCCTGATAACCACCAAAATTAGTTTGGGACATACCCTTCCAGACATTTTTTCCCTAGCTTTTTGTCTCTATATTTTATACACACACTTTCCTACACACAATATTTTATTTTATAAAATCAGGATCAAACCCTGCCTATTGTTTTAAAACCTTTTTACATTTAACATATGATGAATATTTCCCCTTGTATTCTTGTAGCACTTGGATGGTAGTGCTACACAGTATTTCACTGGGGTGGGGGAGAGTGTGCTATGATTGAACCGTTCCCTTTTCAAACATGCACCTTATTTTCCAGCTGCAATTGTTAATGCTTTCTTTCTGCTGAGAGTATTTCTTTCTCATGATGAAGAAAACACAGTAGATGAATACTGGGTTTGAAGTAAAGATAAGGAAGACCATTAATAATAGGAAAATAAATTATCCTGGTTTTACTGTTGTTTGATCTTTACGATTCTTCGAGCTCTAATAGAAGCTCTTGCTGTGCAGTGTCTTATGTATTGAATAGTTTTATTTTTTCTGTGGCAGGTCTATGGCAGCCGAGGAAGCCACTCCAAGCAGCCAGGAAGAAGAGGACAGCACTTTGGACCTGCCATCCGTGTGTGATATAAGAGATTATGTGCTGCAGAGACCCAGCCCGGAGGCCAACAGCGAGAGTCTCAGTTCTGGAGAATTCCATTCTTTTCCTTGCTCTTCTGATGTGGATCCAGGTAATAAGCAGAGTTTAAAACAAACTTACATTAAAAAAACCCCAAAACAACATCTAGCAGATGTCTAGGTGTGTGGTAGTTTCTCTCTCCTCCAAAAGCAGATCTCCAAGGAATGATTACATTGCATTAGGTAGAAAAACATCTTACCTAAGCAAAGCTGTGGGGAGGGACATCAAAGGACAGCCTCCTTGGTGTAACAGTAATAAGGAGCTGTTTCCTGAAGATCTTTTTTATCTTAGGTTCCTTTCTGATCTACATCCAAATGCATTCAGAGGCAGGGGAACACTTGGTTCATTCAACAAGGAGTGGAATTGTTTTCTGTTTTGTTCTTCAAAAAGTTCAGAAAAGAGCAGTGTGGGCCTGTTATGTATTGTGCATAGAAATAATGGAGACTTCCTCATTAGAATATTCCTCTTATGAAGTATACTCTGAATTTAAGTAACGATTTTTCTTCAAGTTTTCCTGACTGAATTGCCAAAGAGTCTATTATTTAAGCCTAATAGATAATTTCCTGATATGGGTAATGACCATCTCTGGGTGCAAAGCCCATCTCTTTCCCATTCATCACCCAATCCAGGTCTGGAGGGACCTCCAGACCTGGATTCAAAATTCAGCTCTGCTACTCACTGGCTGTGTGACTTGGGGCATGTTTCTTAACCCCTCTGAGCTCTGGAGTCATCTACAAAATGGTGATTGGGGCTGGCCGGTTAGCTCAGTTGGTTATATTGCAGCCTTGTAACACCAAGAGTTAAGGGTTTGGTTCCCCATACTGGCCAGCCACCTAAAAAAAAAAAAAAATGGTGACTGGAATGCTTGCCTCATGGAGTAGATTTAACTCAGGGAACAATGTAAAGTACTTATCATAGTGTTTGCCATATGTGGGTGCTCAGTCCATGTTGTTGTTGTTATTAATATTAAGAAATCCAAATATACATTTTTAAAGATAAATCATTGGACACTAAGAAAATGTAGGCTTCAATGATGATGAATTCATTGACAGCAGTAGTTAGGGTGTGTACCTGTCATTGTCTATGAAAAAAATACTTTAAAACTCCTTTGTGATTCTGGTCTGATTTTTAGGACATAGAGTAATCAGGACAGTAAGCCTCCTGTTTAATTTAGTTCCTGACCAAGAATTAGGTCCTTCTGTATCCTTTTTCTTTACAGACTTAACATCTCAGTTCTTTTAACCTTCTTTCTTCTTCCTTCTATTCTACTGCCTGGACATTGCTTTCCATCCCCCCAAAATGATTTTGTTCATCAGCTCTGGTTGTCGACAGCGTTTCCTGGAATGAGTGAATGGATTCAGTTGAACAGAACGTTAGAAGTCTTGGTCTGTTAAACTACTTCAGGGCAATGGCTCTATTTTTATAGAGAATTCAGTGTGGATTCAGTTTTTATTTTTTATTGCCTGCTGGCTGAATAATCCGTAGGAAAGTAACTGTTAACAATTGGAATTTGGTTAATTCAAAAAATGAGAAGCATGTTGAACTATTTATGTTGGAGTATTTGTTAAAAATCTAGACACTTCATTCCAAGTGGGTTCTTTTGGAAACCCTTATAAATGTCTAAACATGGAGGGCTGGTTAGAGCATGGTGTTGGTAACACCAAGGTCAAGGATTCGGATTCCCATACTGGCCAGCCACTGGAAAAAAATAAATAAATAAAGATCTAAACATGGGAAGAAGTACTCAGATGCTAAGACAACCATTTTATGTGGTATTAGTGATGGTTGTGCTGGGTCAGACTATCCGGTTTGATTCTGGTTCTGCTTTTCCTGTGGTTTGACCTCTGGTAAGGCACTTGGCTGCCCTGTGCTGGTTTTGTCTTTGGTAAAATGAAGTTAATAACATCCGCTCATGAAGGGAGGTCATAGGATGCATGAGTTAACACCTGAGGCACAGTGCCTGAAACCCAGCTCTTATCAGCTGGCTGTTCAACACACCACTACGCTGTCTCAGGCAGCTCAGGCTGCTGTAACAAATACCGTCTTCTGTGTGGCTTGAACAACAAACATTTATTTCTCACAGTTCTGGAGGCTGGGAAGTCCACGATCAAGGTGTTGCCAGATTCAGTGTCTGGTGAGGGGCCCCTTTCTGATTTGCAGACAGCTGCCTTCTTGCTGTATTCGCACATGGCTGGGAGAGATCTTCTCTCTTGTGTCTTTTCTAAGGGCACTGATCCCATCATGACCTGATTACTTCAAGACCTGATTATTTCCCAAAGGCTCCACCTCCAAATGCCATCACATGGGGAATTAGGGCTTTAATATATGAACTTGAGGTTGAGGGGGCAAACACAGACATCCAGTTCATAGCACATGCTGACCAGACTCATTTAAATTCATGATCTCCCACCTCAAGTGGATCCTTTGTGCTGCCCCTCCATCACATACTGTTTTCCTGGCATGCGCCCTCTCCCACTCTGCCAGATGATTGTTTCGTATCTTCTCCTCTCTCTGCAAGCCTCCGTTACCTCCTCCTTCAACCTCTCCCAGTTGATGACCTTGTTTCTTTCATCAAGAAACCAGAAGCAATCGAAGAGAGTGTTCACATTCTCCCATTCCATATGCATGTACTTCCTTCCCCCTGTTCCTGTGGAAGACCCATTCCTCTCCTATCCTCTGCTTCCACACTAGATCTCTGGCAATCTCCTCCTCATCAGTCCCTGTTCTGCTGATCATTCACATGATCATACAAACATGCTTTAATATCTCCCATCTTCAAAAAAATACCCACCCTTGACCCCAGATCTCCCTCTAGTTATAGTCCTGTTTTTCCTGTTCTCTTATACAGGAAAGCTGTTATCTGATTCTGCTGTCTCCAATTCCTCTCTTCCCAATTCCTCCTAAAACCCTCCAACCTGGCTTCTATCCCATGGAAATAGCTCTTGTTAAGGTCCCAGTGACCTCCACATTGTTAAATCCAAAGGTCACTTCTCAAACCCTATCCTTCTTGATCTATCAGCAGCATTTACACAGTTTACTTTTTCCTTCTTGAATCCTTTGTTCTCTGGGCTTCTTGGAAGCAGCCTCTCCTGGTTTTCTCCTTACTTTACTTGTTATTTGTTCTCAGTGTCCTTTGCTGCTCCTTCTTATCGCTCCAGCCTTTTAATGTTGGAAACCCCAGGGCCAAGTCCTCAAATCTCTTTTTGTTATCACTCACTCCCTGAGTCTGTGACCTTTAAGGTCACAGTCTGGTGGCTTCAGATGCGCTTAGTACTCTGCTCAGTTCCAAATTTCTACCTCCAGTGTGGCCTGACATTTAGCCCATCTGTGTATTTGACATCATCACTTGATTTATCCTAGACTTCTTTTTTTTTTTTTTTTTTGGTGCCTGGATGGTACAGGTATATTAAACTTCTTAAACCCAACATATTCTAAAAGAAATTCATAGTTCTTCTACCTCCTCCCCAACCTTCCCCCATCTGTTCTTTGAGGCTTTCCCATCTCAAAAAAGCATTTCTATCCTTCTGTTCACTTAGCAAAAATCTAGGAGTTGTCCTCAACTTCTCTCTTTCTCTTAAACCTCACATCCAGCTCCTCAGCAAATCTTGTCAACTCTACTATTAGAATAAATCTGGACTCTAAACAGTCTTTGCCATTTCCACTACCACCACCCTGGTCCAAACCACTATCATCTCTCTTCTGGATTATTATTACAGTCTCCTAATTAGCTTTTCCACATCTGCCCTTATCCCCCGACAGGCTCTTCTCAATGCAGCAACCGGAAGTATCCTTTTAAAACATAAGTCAGATCATGTTAGTCCTCAGAACAAACCCGCTGTGGCTTCTCATCTGACTCTGAGCAAAAGCCTAAGTGCTTACTGAGGTGTCCATAATCTCTGGGCTCTGCACCTTGCTGCTTCTCTGACCTCATCTCCTGGCATTCTCCCCTCCCTTGCTGGGCTCCAGCCCCACCAGGCTCCTAGCTGTGCCTCTGCCACACCAGGCGTCCCCTACTTCCCAGCACACCCATCCTTCAGGGAGGCCCACCTTAGTCTTCTGCTGACACTCCTTAGTCATGTCCTTCCTGGCTTTATTCTTCTTCATAGCACTTAGCTCCTTAGGCTCCTGACATATTTGATTGTTAATTTATTTGTTTGTCTCCTGCCACTAGAATATGAATTCCAGTATAGCAAGTACTCACTATATACTTGTATGAGGAATGAATGAATGAATGAATGTTAACTGCTGTTATTATTTCATTAAGAGATACACCTTGGGCTAGCCTGTGGCTCACTCGGGAGAGTGTGGTGCTGATAACACCAAGGCCATGGGTTCGGATCCCATACAGGGATGGCCACTTAGCTCACTGGGTGAGCGTGGTGCTGACAACACCAAGTCAAAGGGTTAAGATCCCCTTACCGGTCATCTTTAAAAAAAAAAAAAAAAAAAAAAGTGATACTCCTGTACGGATTTAGGGCTGAAGTTGATAACAACATAGCAAGTCTCCATTCTCCCCACGCCCCCTTTACCTAGCTTTAGGCTGGTATGGGTAACTTTGAGATGTTCCGTGTGAAAGCAGTGGGAGTCATAGGCAGCAATGAATTAGGTGAAGCCCAAATTTAGCTCCTTAGCATGATCAGTGTTGGAAGAGGAATTGTCAGATTTGCTCTGCTCCCCAGAAGGAAAGTCAAAATGTGTGACTGAAGGAGACATGGCAGAACCGTCAATCGTTTAATGTGTACAACACAAGTCATAAACAGTTCTGCAGTGGTATAAACTGTACCATTTCTGTCGAGTTAGAAAACTTATGCAACATGCACCACACAAACAGGAGCTCTGTGCCTGTGCCATTTGACATCCCAGTACTTCTCACTTTCTCTCTTCCTTCTCCCTATTTCTCAGGTGACCAGAGCTTTCACATGTCTCCTATCAAAATCTCTGAAAAACCGATTTGAGACTTACTCAGACTAAAATACAAATGAATGACCGTAGCTTCAAATGTTAGCTTTTCTAGGCAGGTGTTCTTTTAAAAGTACCTAGCCTTCACCTACAACAATGGTGAAATTTCAGGAGTCAGTGGGCAAGTAGAAGAGAAATTTTGGGGCATTTGCCTCTTTGGTGTCCCAGAAATGAATCCTATTTATGTTTCCCACCCGCACACATTCTCACACTCCCCTCTCTGCACCCCCCAACTTGACCTTTCCAGGTAACCATTCCATAGAGTCCATCTTACTTTCCCGCGTGGCCAGCTCTGATTATCCAAGCAGAAGGGATCTCTCTTCTCTACAAAACATGTTTAAGACACTTCCACTGGTTTGCATCTACCATCCCAAGGGAGGTTCAATGTATGATCATTTTTCTCTACAGGTCTAGACACTGGGATATTTCAGATTACATTAATAATGATCACTCCCATTTATGGAGAACTTACTGCTTGTCAGGTTTTGTGCTGTCTCCATGCTAAGTATATTACAAACGTTTACCACTTTTAGTTCTTATTATTTAAGTTCTTCTTACAAACCTGGGAAGTGGAAGTCATTCCCATTTTATGAATGAGGAGACCGAGGCTTGGCAAAATTAGGAAACTTGCCTTATGTCACTTAGTAAGTGATAGAGCTGGGGAGAACCTAAAGGCAGTGTTTCAAATCACATTTTTATCGAGAACAACAAAAAAAGAAATAACCTGGGAAATAACCAAGAGGATGATACCACTGAAACAAGGAACTGCCAGAAATAAATTTAGGTAAGTTTTGTTAGCTTGACAGAGCAAACAACTCACGGTTGAGGGAAGGGGTGATTAGGGAGGAATAATAAGTTTTTGATACTATTTTATTCAGACTTAAATATTTAAAAACATTTTTATTTTGCTGTGCATTCTGCCATTCTGTAGTACTTTTGTATGTTATGCCATTTATTATTTGCAACGCTCACTAGGTTTGTCCTAAAAAGAAAGGAAAAAAAGGACCAAATCACTCAGAGCTTTCCAAGAACTAAGTGAAAATGCTATCTTCCAGCTGTGATAGGAGCCAGAATGACACTAAAATCAAATGGAAGACCAGCCATCCAGGTTATTTAATAATGTCATCTCTAATAGTTTATCCTAAGCAGAAGTAAATGTGCTCAGGTTTATCTGCCACAAGGGACCTTCAGTAGGAGACTTTTATACAGTATGGAAGGCTATCCCTTTTTCTGTAAACATTCGAGAGCTACCTTTTGTGAGAGATTGCTTACAAAAGTCAATTAGGAAAGGTCGTCACTGGAAATCTGGCCATTGCCAAGCAGTGAACTTGAGGTGGGCAGTCCTCAGCACTGAGGGAGGTCCCTGCCCAGCCCCACCTGGTTTACTGTGACCTGACCAGTTTCCACCTGAAGTGACTCACAATTGTGCAGGGGCCTGGGCTCTTCATGTTCCATCTGTAAGTTGAGTCCATTTTCCTTCCTGTCACTGCATGTTCATAGGTAGTTGCAGTTACAGGTTAGCTGTAGTCGTGAGTTCTCTCCCCTACAGCCTTCAGAAGACTTTCGCTGACATTTTAACCTAGTTCTTACAATCCTGGATTTGTTGTTTGCTCACACATGCCTACCTTTACACTGACCTCTGTTTCTGTGCTGATACTACTGTTTGATCTCAGATTCTTAACACTTCCAGTTCCCCAGCCAATTTGATGTTCTTGGTTTGTTTGTTTGCTGCTAAGTGTCACTAGGAAATTGTCTTCCAGGGATTGGTGAATACAGTCAAAGGTTTCCAGCTGGGTAGTTGTTCAAGGTAACTCTGCACTGGTCTATACCCACCCTGGTACTCACTCAGTTAGGTACACTGTTCACTATATTCATGTATCTTGTGCTTAGCTCAAAATATAGTTGACCATCTTAAGAACTGGCAGAGTATGGCAGATTGCTTACAGTGGAATAGGGGTCTAAGGGTGAACCTAGGGCCTGGCTCCCCTAGCTCCTTGGATGAAATAGGAGCCAGGAGCTGACCATTAGGATTCAGTGAAATCCTTCCAGTTGTCCAAATCTCTAGTCAAAATCTAGACAAACAGTTGGCAAGAGGGGTGGGGTCCACAATGGTGAAGTGGAATAGCCTACTAGTAACAAAGCATAGCCCTGGAACAGGAAAGCCAGAGAGAGAGTACTCAGAAATCCAGGCAGGTGGCAGGCAGTGTGCAAGGTCTCAACTTCATGGTTGGAGTCAGCATCACAGTTCTAACCCCTGGGAAAGTAATAGGCAAGAAAAGGGTGGCCTCAGTTTTAGGAGGTGGCAGGGACCACTGCAAATGCCAGGTTATGAGGACGTGAACCCAAGCTTAATCCTAACTTTTGTAAAGGACTCCACATTTCACCTTGCAGCCTCCTCTGGCTACAAGCCTATCACTGCCCTGTTCTTCCCAACCAGGCTTTTTGAAGGGGCTGCCTGCACTCCTTCTTTCCACTTCCTCATTTCATGATTATTACTCGTTCCTGAGCATGTGGCCTCCACCCCCACTACCCACTCACTGCACCAAGCCTGCCCTTGCTCAGATGCCAGTGATCAAACCTCATGTACATTGCTCTGTCCTTATCTTATGTGCCCAACTGCCATATCACTGTTTATGCCCTGGAGGAGTGTATTAGTGGAAAGGAACATGAGGCTTAAGAGCACTTTCCTAGAAACTAATGTGTTGATAAGAATCCAAGAGTATTAGAAAAACTCCAAAAGACTTGGTCATTTCAGCCTGGGTATACAAAGGCAGATAAGGCTGGGCTGTATATGTCTCAATAAACAGAGTTCATCTGTCCCAAAGTTACCAGCCAGCCACGCCTCATGAAATGCTGGTGGAGTAAACAACAGCTTTTCACCAGGAGCAGGATTATGACCCTCTTCCCCTCTGCCCTTCCTTGTGAGATAAGGCAGAAGAGCCACTGCCTTCAGAAAGGTCTTCCTGGAACATCATAGCCATCACATTCCTCTGTTTAAATCCCTTTGAGACATCATCATATATTTCTTCTTTCCTCCCAGCTCCAATCAGAGCTCCTCTGACGCCTTTTCAGGATTCTGTGTAATTTGGTATCTGGGATATTTGTTTAAAATATTTAACAACCGATACAGCAGTATTGCAATATTTTGACAACTGGCAAGGCCATACAGGTGCATGCTCACTGAATATAGGCCCCTGCTGGTGTCTAACTACTCATGGACATAGGCCTGCCACTTCTGACGGGCCAGCTTTTAGGCTGAGCCAAACCTTAGTTCCTTAGTTGCCTTGTTCCCTTCCTTGGAATGTGCTTCCCTCTCCCTGATCAACTCCAGTCCACTCCAGAGACAGGTGAGTTGAGTCCATCAATTAGTCCCAAGTGCCGACTTGTTGATGGAATTGAACTCCTGCCCGTTAGGTATTTGTTTCCATTCTCCTTTGCTGCTGGGCTCAAGGGAAGCATAGAGTATATAGAATGGAAGAGCCGCATTAAGTGACAAATGATCTTGGTGAAACCTCTCAAAGGGAAGGTTGCAAAGGTTTCCTGGAGGCACAGTCCCGTGTGTAGTACTGTAGCTTGATAAACTGTAAGTAGCTCACATGGCATATCTCATCATGGCCCTGTCAAAAATTTGTCCTGGAGCGCACCCAAGGTTCATTCTAATACAGGACAAAGAGTTTCTCTGAAGTTGTTTAGACATCGCATACTGTTGTAGGAAATCTCAGCTGTTTCCTCAAACTTGTACTTACGTCTAAGAGCAGTGTTGGGGAAACTGGTTGAATGTATACAGCAGATTGAATGTTAAACACAATAAGTCTTTCATGATTAAAAGCCCTAGTTGGCAGGTAGCTATAAGTTTAAATAATGGTTTAATGCCCCTTGTTCTTTTGGAATCTGTCAACATCCCAATCTTCAAAGGCCATTTTGTAACCTGTGTTTTTTGGCATTTCATCCAAGGAATTTAATATTTAAGAATAGATAAGTATGTTTTTCTTTTTTTTCTCTCTATAATTCATATGCTTTTTTGTAATTCTTAAAATTTTATTTCTAAAAGAATGAAGTGGTAAGCTTTTAGATCCGAAAACTCAAAATAGAATCTATACACTAATTGTAAAATTCTGGATGTGTTCTTGTTGTTTTTAAATAGGAGGTATACAGTCATATGCTGTGTAATGACGTTTGGTCAACAGTGGACCACATATAAGATGGTGGTCACATAGATTATAATACCGTATTTTTACTGTACCTTTTCTATGTTCAGATACATAAATACTTACCATTGCCTTTAGTATTTAGTACAATAACATGCTGTGCAGGTTTGTAACTTCAGAGCCATAGGCTGTACCATATAGCCTAGGTGTACAGTAGGCTATACCATCTAGGTCTAGGTAATTACCCTGTATGATATTTGCAAAATGATGAAATTGCCTAATGACACATTTTCTCAGAACATATCCCTGTTGTTAAGTGACACACGACTGTATTTTAGACATGTAAATAATGTTAAAGGCATTTTCTTTTTATAGGTGCACTAAATGATATCCAACCTAGTAGCTAATGTCCCAGAACCCCTTAAACTGGACCTAAGATACGGTGAGGAAAGGAAAGGAGAGTGCAGTGATTGTCGAACCAATGCTCTGAGACATGACTGAGAGCAAAATCTGGTACTTCTATCACAAACCACATTAATGGGTTTCACTGGAAGGTTTGCGTATTCTGCATCACAGTGCATCTCTGCATTTTTTGCCTCTTCTTGGATCGAGTTATGCATATGCAATTGTCTAAACTGAATTTTCAGTTCTGAAACAGGATTCTGAACTCCTCTTGCTGCTGTGGGAATTCAGCAATGTGTCCTAATTGTGTGGCTCGCGTAGTTGAGGATAAACCGTAAGTGTATATGACTAAGGCTCACAGAGATGGAGAATGCTACGGCTTCCAGGCTGGTGGTTTTCAAACCATGCTCCAGACAGCCTGTTAGGAACCACAGGCTTGGGACTGGGAGGGGTCGTGAACTTGTGGGGGCCCTGGACTCTCCGCCCTTGCTCATCCGTATCTACTTATTTACATTGTGGGAAGCATTCATGCCAAGAAAGGGTGCCAGGGCCAAAAACTGCTTCAAAACCACTGAGCTCACCTGATCCTCTCATTTTCTTATACGGAAGTTGAATGCCAGGATAATGAAGAAAATCACCCAAGGTCGCCTAGTAACCTGGCAACTTCTATTTCCTGGGTGACCCTCTGTGCAAACTACTTCAAACTGTATGTGACTTCTCCACCCCTTTTTTAAACATTAAAAAAATGTAGTTTTCTATTTTATATCGTGAAATCATAGATCCTATTAAACAGGCATTGGGGAGGATAATAGTTTAAGCAGAGAATTATTTTTAAAAGCTCAGGAATGCTGTTTGCCATCTGTGAGGTCTCTGGTTGCTCCTCACTTCTGAATTTCAAGGACACCTTCTGTGGGAGGAGAGACTTGTTTACTTCTGTGTACTTTGTGGTTAGTTTTAAAAAGAAATCCCAACTGAGTTGAAAAGCAGCCCATGTTCCTGTTGTGAGCCACACCTTCAGGACACTTACTTGCTGAGTCTATGTGCACAGCCGTGACCTTAGAGTCTGATGGAATGGCTTTCCCCAAGTGAGCCTTCATTCATGTCTTGTCACTCAGCTGTGTCTTCCTAAAATACAAGACGACAATTTGATTGCAACAGACACTGTCACTAGTTTTATTCATTGTTGTATATTTGTAAGACAAATGAGACTATATACAATTAAGGGAAGACCAAAAGATTGATAGTTTATCGTTTATTGTACGCTTATATTTTAGGCACTGTGGTATGCATTTTACATGCGTTGTTCCTTGTTATTCTCACAACCACCCCCAAGAAGTAAATGTTATTATGATCTCCACATTACCCATAAGGAAATAGAGCCTTAGAGAGGTTGGTTACATATTAATATGTTACCCAAAGAGTGGTGGAAAGCCAAGACTCAAAACTGGGTCAGACTGACTTCAAAGGCAGAACTTTAAAGAAATGCAAACAAACATCCAGGCATGATTAAGTACTGTGCATTAAGTATTAAGCCTTAAATATTTGTGGTTACCTCTTTAGGTGTCTGCTAGCTTCTTTCTACCAACTCTGAATACCTTTAAACCAATATCAGTCCCCTCTCAGGGGCGACCAGGACTTGACCGGCATTGAGTCTACTGTCCACTGAGTTCTCCTTTCATCCTCTCATCTTCCCGTAGAGGAAGAAGCCTTAATGACCTGCAGACTAATTGGAGAGAAGATATGGCCTTCCCAGTCAAATTTCTCACATCAGGTAGGATCCAACTTCTATGGTAAACGCCAGGGAAGGAAACAAGTGAGCAATTTTAACTCCGTTTGCTGGAATGAATGAAACCCTTGACAACTTTTTCAACCCAGAAGACAGTTTCTCATCTGGCTCCAGAACTCTTCTTATTTTGAGGTCTTCACCCTTCCAAGTTGCTCTTTGTCTGCTCAGTGGCTGCCCTTTAGCTCCCTGGAGTTTTTGATAGCTGGGTGTTAACCTGCTTAAAGTTATAAACCCCAGCTTATTGGAGCCTAAGTTTTACAGGTAAGTGCCTTTTTTATTAATTCCTGGGTCCCCCGTGTTTGAGGGTTCCTGTTTTCCTCTCTGCCTAGGCTAATCATGCAGAGCCTGCAGCTGCTGTCTGCTAGACCTAGACCCTGATATGTGAGTAGAGAACAAAGGTGCAGTGCCTGACACACAGTAGGTGCTCAGTGAAGGCTGATTGATGAATAAGTGAAAAATTCTCGTGTAAATGAAGCCTGATATGATTTTTAAGTTAAGTATAAACTATCGCAGTGCCTTGCTCATCACCTAGTAACTTTATTGTCAGATTTAAGCTGTGCTTGATCTTGTGTGTGTGGTAGAATGAGAAAGTTTCTAAGTTAAAAAGGATGTACTCTTACATAAGCCCTGCAGATTTCTTTAACTCTCACTTAGAAAGTCTTCAGACTAGACCAGACTGGTCTCTTTCTCAAGCCCCCAGCTTTTCTCCTTGAAAACAAAACAGTGGAGAATGAACAGCGATAAGAAGATGTAATGCTACTGAGAATAGAATATTTTCACTACATTTCCTCCTCAAGAGGAAAGTAGGTTTCTAGAGGAGTTGTTTCTTTTTTTTTTTTCTCAGTAAATATTTCTCTAATAACAGTACATGAGATTATGGCTTTATGGATACCACTAAAAGATTACTTTTAAAGCAATTTTCTTTTCTGTTTTTCTTGTTTTTGTTTTATTTTGTAATGAATGACTCAATAAAATTATTTATTTTTTTGTGGCTGGCTAGTAGTGGGGCTCTGAATCCTTGACCTTGGTGCTATAACACCATGCTGTAACCAACTGAGCCAGTTGGCCAGATCTAAAGCAATTTTCTTAAGAAAACTGTATTCCTGGGCCGGCTCATGGCTCACTTGGGAGAATGTGGTGGTGATAACACCAAGGCCACGGGTTCGGATCCCTATATAGGGATGGCCGGTTAACTCACTTGGGTGAGCGTGGTGCTGACAACACCAAGTCAAGGGTTAAGATCCTCTTACCGGTCATCAATTTTTTTTTTTTTTTTTTTAAAGAAAACTGTATTCCTATCATATTTTACAGCATTGTGAATTTTTTTATGCTTAAAAAATAATACAATTGGAAACACACACACACACAATAATACAATTGAGTGGCGAGTTTAAATAAATTCTAAGAAACAGATGTACCCCTATATTTTCATAAAATGTTTAGTGATTGTTGTTTTGTCCCGAATTTTCTTTTATGAAGAGCTCTTGGAAAATAACAGGGAATATTTGGCACAGTATAAATAAAAAGAAGAGCAAGTTACCCACGGGCCAACACCATTTTAGAAGGAGAGTTTGGGAGAAATTTGTTAAAATAATGTTCCCTGTTTTTAGCTTTGAGTCAGGTCCTGCAGATGGTGCCTGGCGAGTTCTTGCTACAGGGCGGTGTTTGAGTCTACTGCCCTCTAGCGACTACTTTTTACACATTTCTGAGCTTTCTTGAGAAAAAGCAATTCAATGTAGCAGATGTGTTAAAGCTTTTGTCATTTATTCTTTGCAGAGTTCTGTGCCTACTAGAGGTAAAATTAAAAGTTGTTAGAGATTATTTTATTCACTTGAAATCTGAGAAGCTAATTTGTTTTAAGCTTACCACTGATAGGTGCAGTCATTGCACATGCATTATATAATTTGACGAGACCTTTTTCCTTTATCCTGCTGGGTAGATTGCAGGCTAGAATACAAGCAGATTGAGGGTGATATGAGCAATGGGAACACATGACTCCTGTACTCAAGGAGTTGATGGCCTACTTGGGAAAATAAGATATGCAAACTTAAAATACGAGGCGACAAAATCAGGCCATGTAAGTTTCATAGCTGCACAGACCAAATAGAAGTGAACAAACTCATTAAGGAAAGGCCATCGCTTCCGGAAAGAGCAGATATCTATTTCCCATGTCAGAGTCCTCTATGTGAAGATTAGCTGTTGAAGCTATTACATTCTGGGTGATGCTAGAAATAATTACTGAAGGAATAGAAATTAGCATGTCGTTTTACACTTACCAAGGCGGGAGAGTCCTGGCTTGGGAGCCTGGGGCACTTCTGGCTGTGCCTCAGTGGTCATCACTGGGCTGGAGTCAGACTGCAGTGGGGCATGGCTGAGGCCCTGGGCCCCTCTCTGTCCCAGCTCAGGAGCCCGGTGCACTTCTAGCGGTGGCTGATGGTCATCACTGGGTTGGATGCAGACGCTGGCTGGGGTGGGGCATGGCTGAGGCCTTCTGCCTCCCCACTCCCAGCTAGGGAGCCCAGGGTCGTCGCAGCCTGATGGTCGTCGCAGGGCTGGATGTGGATGTCACGGGCCTTGGCTGAGGCCCTTGGCCCATCCCCACCCCAATTTGGGAGCCTGGCTGGTTTCCAGTCCTTCCTAGGTTTTATAGGTGTTCTTTGGTGATGTTAGACCTTTGCTGTTTAGTATCAGAACTTTGTCTCTGATCTGTGGGGTTTTTGTGTTTTCTTTCAGTTCCGTGTTGGATTATTCACTATCCCCACCCACTTAAACTCTGCACTGGAACTAATTTGTTGTCCTTTGCTTGCTTCCAAAATGGGGAAACTTCCTGTGGGGACCAGTATTTGAACCCTGGGGTTGAGCTACATTGCTGCTTTGCTGCTGATTCTCTGGGGAAGGCTTTTTTCGCGCAGATCAGGTTTTAATTGTTGACCTTGTAAGCACTTCCAGGTCTCTTGAGGTCTGGTATATTTGGGTTGTGTGGAAACTCTGGTCTGGCCCTGAGTCTTTTCAGCAAACTACACCCCTGTAGTTCTATATTCCTGACCATTCCTGACTGAGTGGGCCTGTGCTGACTGGAGGGCAGGTCAGCTGTCCATGCTGTGCCCCAGTGTTCCCCTGGTGGGCCCATCTCCTCCACCCCTCACACTCCAAACATTTCCCATGTGGTGGGTCATGCACCAGTCCCTTGTGATGACTCACTGGCCTCTGAGTGGCTCCTTTTCTCAGTTGTCTGTGGCCCCTCATTCCTGTGTGGGTTCACAAGAATCCTGCTAGAGCTCTTGCGGGCCTGGGGGCCACCAAGGCCCTCTTCTCCCCTGCCACCTCCAAGCAACTTCACACAAAGGGCACAGCAGTGGCTTTTGCCAGCTCTTGCTCTGTGTGCTCACCAGGGCCAACTTTGAAGTGTTCAGGGCTTGAAATGTTCAGAGTGGACCTTTCTTTCTCACATTGTGGCTTCTCCTGCCTTCACGCGCTCTGTGGGTCTCTCCTCCTCTTCCCCTGGGCTCTGGCAGCCCCAGCTTGGCAGTCTTTGCTTTTTATGGCTGTAAATTGGTTGACTGTGGGAGAGAGTGATGCTGGATACCATTTATTCTGCCATTTTGATTGGAAGTCACAATTGCTGAATTATGATTTAAGGATAGTTCCCGGAGATTTTTGGTACATATTTTGTGGTATATCTGAGAGGTACCCTATAGTTTCCCACTACATTATCTCTGCCCATAAACTTATAGCTAATTCTCTAAATTCGAATTTGAGTTTCTTTGTGAACATTAGAAGATCATTCATCTTTGTGGCCAAGTCTATGGCTAATCTTGATTTCTTTCTTCAAAGAATGGCTTGATTGAAATGTGGTGTTTCTCAAACTTGGACCTCATGAATATGGATTATGTGATCACTCTCTACAACATCCCAAGACAATAGCAGTCTGAGCAAAAATAGGAATTAACAGGATTCAGAAATTGGGAGAAGCAAATTTGGAATTGGCTATAGCATGCTATCAATCAGATATTTAAATATATATTCAAGTGGATTTTGTGGAGTCAATATGAACTGATAACATTAGATAATCATACTTTACTTATTTTAGACAGCAAGCACAGTTATCTTTCTTTCCACACATTTACACAGTTGTCTATTATGTTTTTTTTCATCCGGTAAGCACTGAGTAAGTGCATGCTCTGTATTCTATACTGTGCCTTGTGCTGAATCTGTAGGAGTCTTCCAGAACGGTGGAAAGTTTCTTTTTTGGTATGTTTCTTTTTTACTTCTTTTTTTTTTCTTCTTCAGTCCTCCAGTCCCTGGAGGGATCTGTTTCTAAATTTCATCTGCTGAGGAGGTGACATGGTATTTACCCACATTATAGGTGCTCAGTAAACATTTGCTGGGTGAGCTAGAACATGGGAGGTGAGTTGAAGGATACTAGGTCTCTCCCAGTTTTAGACTGTAAGTCTGCCTATCATTTTTCAAATATTAACTCAACCTTCAACAGGCATGAGACATTGAAGTTGCTCTCAGCTAGCTAGGAAAATGAGAAGGATTATTGAGCATCTCTCAGCATATTAAGAAGAACTGGGAGGAAAACAGAGACAGAGCTCTGGATTCTATTTTTTGCTCAAAGTAATGACAGGAAGCTTTATTCATCTAGCAATGCGTGATGTGGTTTTAAAATAATTAAAACTACCCTTCTTGATGAAAGAAGGGAAATACAAAAAGGAAAGAGGCAGAAAAGGAGGGAAGGAAGGAAAGAGGGAGAGGGGAGGGAAGGAGTGATAGCTACGCTGTATCTGCCAAGACTCTTGAGACGATTAGGGGTGACCTGTGTGACATACCCACCGCAGCACCCCTGTGCACTGGATACTCTGTTAATAGTGTCTGCCATGATAATAGTCATTTAAAACTGTGTGTTTCAGGGAATAATATTTGACTAAAGGCATGTTTAAATTTGTTTAATAAGTTACATTATGATGATTTTGATACTCACACACATCCAATCACTAGATTTCACTGACATCTCTGGGATGTTCAGGAATTACAGACTCCTGGCAAGTGGTTCTAGGCTCTGCCATTATCACAGGCCTCTTTGTTCACTATTTCCTATGCCACCGCTTAGGCTACATGCCTGTCACACATGTGCACATGACCCTCTGGTCTCTGTCACCAACAGCAGTGGTATCAGAGGTTGTGTTTGGGTTCTCTATTGCTGCCTAACTACTCTAAAACTTAATGGTTTGAAATGACAACCATTGTATTCTCCCTCACAATTCTGTGGCTTGACATGATTCAGCTAGGTGGGTTTTGTGCTTCATGTGATGTTGGCTGGGGCTACAGTCACCTGAGGTCTTGAATGGTCTGGAATGTTCAAGATTGCTTATTGTCTTGGCTGACTGCTGATGCTAGCCATCAGGTGGAATGGCCACACATGGCCTCTGCATGCCTATGTGGCTTGGGCTTCTAACAGTGTGGTCAAGGATTCAGATCCCTGTACCAGCTGGCTACCAAAAAAAAAAAAAAAAAAGAAAGAAAGTGCCGGTTCTCTTAAAGGCTAGTCTCACTTCTGCTGTATTCTATTGGTCAAAGCAGTCATAGGCCAGCTCAGATTCAAGAAATGAAGCAATTAACTCAACTCTTGATGGGAAATGGCATGTGCATGGAGGGGGGAAGGAGCTGATGAGTGGCTATCATACTATAAGGTAAATACCACATTCCTTTATATTTGCCTCTAGGTCTTTTAAAAGGATACTCATAAACTCAAGGTTCATGCCTCAGAAGTAATTCTGGACAAGGTGGTGAGATATGAGTCTACACATTAGAACCTGGACTGATTTATCTTGGATCCAGTTGTGTGGCACTGAAGCAATACTTGTGTTAGTACATAAATGTGATAATATCTAATCTCTTATAAAAGAAAATTATTATCCGATTCTGTAAGACAAGGTTTAAGTCCATTTGTAATTATAACTAGAGCAGCAGTTCTCCAGTGTAGACGATCTGTGTCCCTCAGGTGGTCTTTGGCAATGTCTGGAGATATTTTTGGTTGTCACAACTGTGGTGGGACATCTAGTACTACTGGCATCTAGTAGGTAAAGGCCAGAAATGAAGCTAAATATCATACAATGCACAGGACAGCTCTCTCCTACAACAAAGAATTCCAGCCCAGAGTGTCAGTAGTTCTGAGGTTAAGAAACCCCGAGCTAGAGCAAAGATTCTTCCTATACTGTCCTGTAAGTTCATACAAAGCACATTGCTTTTTATACATCAAGACATCATTTGTGCCTTTTTTCCTAGAAGTTAAAAAAATCTTTTTATCTATATATTCTGAAATTCAAGTTCTGAGATTTCTTTAAAGGCTCTTAAAGCTACAACTTCTATTTACTTTTGTATTTAAATAATTTATGTATAGATTGTTATGGACTGATTGAATTGTGTCCCCCAAATTTCATGTATTAGAAGCTTAATCCCCATTGTAACTGTTGAGGGTGGGGAAATTCTACTGTGTTAATTGAAAGGTGGGGCCTTGAAGAGGAGATTAGGTTGTAGGACCATGCCCTAGTGAATGGATTAATAATGGTGGTCATGGGTATGGTTTGGAGGGATTTAAAAAAAGAGTGAGAGAGGAGGTTAGTCTCTCTCTCTGCTCTCTTTGCTTCCACCATCTGCAATGTGAGACCCCTGGGTCACTGTTGCCAGCACCAAATGGACTTTGGACTTACCAGCCTCAGAAACTGTAAGAAATAAATTTAATTTTCTTTATAAATCACCCAGTTTCAGGTATTTTGTTATAAGCAACAGAAACAGACAAATACATAGATGGTCCCCTACTTGACAATGGTTTGACTTACAATTTTTTGACTTTATGATACATGTTCCGAAGAAACCGTCCTTTGAGTACCTGTACAACCATTCTGTTTTTCACTTTCAGTACAGTATTAATTAAATTACATGAGATATTCAACACTTTATTATAGAATAGGCTTTGTGTTAGGTGATGTTGCCCAACTGTAGGCTAATGTAAGTGTTCTGAGCATTTTTAAAGTACAGCAGGATAAGCTATGGTGTTTGGTAGGTTAGATGTATTAAATGCATTTTTAATGATATTTTCAACTTACAGTGGGTTTATTGGGATATAACCCTATTGTAAGTTGAAGAGCATCTGTACAGAGATTGGATCAAGGTGGCTGGCAGGGTACACATTCCACCCTTTTCAGCTCACAGCAAACTCTAAGAAATGAAAAGAAAAAAATTATATCTATGTCTATATCTATATATTTCTACATCTGTATCTATATATGTCTATATGTCTGTGTGTCTATATGCGCACATGCCTATATCTGCATCCATGTCTATATGTATGTCTATCTCCTGGAAAAGAAACAGGGTAATCACTATGCAGCAGAAATTTTGAGCATCATTGAAGGGCCGTGTCAGTCAGGAGAGGCTAAGTTATGCTGTGTAACAAACAACCCCCAAACCTAAGCAGGTTTAAAACTATAGTTTATTTCTCACTCATGCTACATGTTCATTCTGGGCTGCCAGAAGGGCTATCACTTAAGTACCTAGCAGCCCCATATAAAATGTTGCCATTGCCATGTAATGGGAAAAAGAGAACTCTGGAGAGCTTCTCATTGGCATTTAAATGATCTGCCCTGGAGGTGACATGTATCAAGTGTTGCTTGTACTCACAATTCATGGCTCAGAACTATTTACATGGCCCCATTTCGACAAAGGAGCAAGGAAGTACAACCCTGTCAGTGGCCTGGAGAGGGGAGAATTGAAAATATGTGGCATATAGCCTTACTGACTCTCTTAAAGGCCAGGGCAGATGGGATCTGATGGGCAGAAGAAGTCATAGCTCAAAGTGCACACGGGGCAGGACTACTGTGGAAGGTGGGAATGGCTCCTGAAGAGAGAGTAGGAAGGAGGAGAGGACCCTGTACAAAACACAGAGTAATTTATTAGAGTACTGTGATAGAAGTGCCTAGGAGATTGATACCTATAGATTGATTCCTAGAGAATGGAGATTTAGGAGGAGTGGTCTATTTTAACATTTAGAAATTTCTTAACATTTAACAAATATTTAACGTGCTATGGAAATTATGTAAGTCTTCTCTAAAAAGTCCTGTGTTCAAAATCATCGTGCCTAGTACAGTGCGTGGTAAGCCATGTGTGCTCAGTAAATACTTATTGAAATGAATGATGGCTCTAAACTAACCATAGGGTGAAAGCAAATACTGTTTTTAAAAATTGTTACTGTTCTTTTCCTGTTATTCTACATTACAGATGAAGGTGGTTTTGGAAACAAGTCAAAGTTCTGACCCCTCGGGAAGGGACTTTAAGGAATTTCTGCTGCCCAGTAAGCTGCCAGGATCCAAATAAAGGGCATGTCCAGCCTATGGATTTAGATCCTGATTGCCCTTGTTTTATTGCTGAGTCCTTGTTCTTCCCTTGCAACTTCTTGACCCACCCAGCATGCCTGCCCTTCTCACCCTCTCAGCTTTGCAAAAGGATGTCCCTGGTCTTCCTTGTTGCCCTGTTGGTGGCCTCTGGCTGCATTGAGTCTCTGGAGACAGTATAGGTTAGGGGTAGGTTCAGGAGTCAGACTGCCTGCGATCAACTCAGCTACCCTCCGGCTCTATGACTTTGGGCAAACTAGTTAATCTTTCCGGGCCTCATTTTCCTCATCTGTGAAATTTGGATAACACTAGTATCTATATCATGAGGCGTATGGTAATTATGAAATGAGATTATGCTCAGAAAGTGCTTAGAATAGTGCCTGGCCTTTGAAAGTCTATGATCCGTGTTAGTGATCATCTTCGTTGCTGTTGTCACTGCCTTCCCTCCAAGCTGTATCCATATCCAGCTCCCAGGACTTCTTCCCAGAAGAGTCCTCAGCTCTTTGTCTCCACTTTGCTGACCTGGACGGTGGTCTCTTTTGACATTAGTTTGTTTTGTATTAAGTCAGTTTGCCAATACTCTAGAGTCCCAGGATATTATCTTTAAGTCTGGCTTAGTATCAGATTATTGTTAGATTTTAACCCCATATACTTTCAGAAAGTGATTTATTGGCTCTGTGCCCTGATTTCTTTCTCTCTGAAATGGGAGTAATGCCTTTTCTTCCTGTTTCCCAGGGATTTGGGTTTCTTTCTTCCTTGTTTTTCTTTGTTGACTCTATTTTGCCAGCTTGTCAACTTCTGTGTGTTCTTAAGGCCACCTTCAGCCCTTGATAGGAAAAGGTAGTGCTATAAATAAAGAAAGAAAGAAACACATGAATAAAATAAAGAGTAGTTATGAAAGCACTGAAAGAAGTTATATCATAAAGACATTTTTAGGCAATAAGTATTGGAAAATGGCAGAGGTTGGAAAATCCACCTTGTCATTGTGTCAATTGAGCTTAGAAATGTTCAAATCATTGTAAACCTCATGTGATATCTACAGAAAATAGAATATAAGAAAAACGTTGGATGGTTAATTATAGGTGTCAGTTTGAGTGGACTAAGTGGTGCTCAGATAGCTGGTAAAGCATTATTTCTAGGTGTGTCTGTGTGGGAGCTTCTGGAAGAGATTATTATTTGAATCTGTAGACTGAGTAGAGAAGATCTTGTCTTGCCAGTGTAGTAGGCATCATGCAATCTGTTGAGTGCCTGAATAGAACAAAGAGTTGGAGGAAGAGTGAATTTGCCCTCTCTGCTTGAGCTTGTATATCCGTCTTTTCCTGCCCTGGGGCATTGGTGGTCCTGGTTCTTAGGCCTTTGGACTCAGGCTGGGACTTACACCACTGGCTCTTTGGGTTTGGACTGGAACCACACTGCCGGCTTTCCTGGGCCTCCAGACAGCAGAGCATGGCACTTCTCAGCCTCCATAATCGTGACAGCCAATCCGTCATAATGACTTTCTTTCTGTATATCTGTATATATTCTCTTGGTTCTGTATCTCTAACACAAACATGAAGGAGATAGGCTTACTTTGATACTCTGAAGATAGATGTTCTGAAATCATTATGTAGCAGATAAGAATGTATTTTTGAAACATGTGACTGTGAGGTTCTTAAATGGAAGAATGAACATAGAGATCATAAGTCTCTCACTCTCAAGAAGTGCTCACTGCAAAGGTCACACACACACACAAAAGATTAAAAAGGGAGTGTAAAGTCAGCTAAAACTAGTAATCATGGTAGCTGGCAATCCTTTAATAAAGGGAGAGGTACTATTTTGACCTCCATTTCACAGTGGAGAAGTTTTGTCCCAGCTTGGTTATTTAACCAAGGCCACACAGGACATGGTAAAATTAAGTAATCTCACTTCAGAGCTTTGTCAGAGACCATCATATCCAACACTGCCCTTTAACCAAGCGGGCCCTTCAAGCCCATACCCTTGTATGCAGTGATGCTTCTCGAGGTTTCTTCTAATGGTCATGCCACAGAATTCTCTGTCACTCACATTTGCAGGACCCATTCTAGTGCCAGGACAAAGTGTGAAATGGGTTTCATTTTGCTCTGGCTCCCGTCTGGCTTGATCGCCAGCCCTGGCCTTCCCTTCTCGCCATCCTGGGCTTATTCTCACCCTTAGTAGACAGTCAATAAGCAGCTCAAGAGGGACTGTACTTCAGGGTGGCATTTTTAAAGAAATTTGCTCTTCACCTTGTTTGACTACAGATCCTTTAGAGAATCTCTTAGGAAGAATGAAAGCTTTCCCCAGAAAAAATAAAAGGGTGGTGGGCTTCAAATGTGGTGATGTATGGTTTCAGGGGAGTTCCCAGAAACCTAGGCCTTGGATTTAACATTTAAAGGAATAAAATAAAAATGACAAATGAGCAGGTGGTGGTGGGCTTGCTATTTGGGGCTTGGAGCCTGTCCCCTGTCTCCTCAATCAAAAGAGGAAGTTGCTGTATACCTGTTCTCCAATGTTCATAGCAGCACTCTTTACAATAGCTAAGAGTTGGAACCAGCCCAAATGTCCATCATCAGATGAGTGGATAAGGAAAATGTGGTACATCTACACAATGGAATACTACTCTGCTATAAAAAAGAATGAAATACTGCCATTTGCAGCAACATGGATGGACCTAGAGAGAATTATATTAAGTGAAACAAGTCAGGCACAGAAAGAGAAATACCACATGTTCTCACTTATTTGTGGGAGCTAAAAATAAATAAATAAATACACAAATAAACTGGGGGAGCGGGGAAGAAGACACAACAATTACAATTCCTTGAAGTTGATATGACAAGCAGATATGAGGTTGTTGGGAGGGAGAGGGGAGAGAGAGGTGGGAGGGAGGTTTCGGTAATGGGCCACAATAATCAACCACATTGTATATTGACAAAATAAAATTAAATTTAAAAAAAAGGGGGGGGGAAGTTGCCTACTCTTATGGCCAGATCAATATAATTAGTGTAAAACATTTGTATAGTGCAAAAAAGTAATAATCTAGCTTACACTCAGTCTCCTATGTGTTTTTTACATGATCTTATGGTGCCTGCAGGCCCGTTTTGTTTGTTCAGGGTCTGCTACATCCTGTGTTCTTTCATTATCTTAGAGCTGGTCTGTGACTGTGTAATTTTAATTTCAATTATGGCCTAACATAATGTGTACCCCACGAATTCCACTGCAGAAGTTGCACTTGACAAAGGTGGCCTTCAGCCATTTTTGTCACCTAATTGTGTATGCCAGTGCCCCTTTACATTTGGAACTGGCATGGAAGCTTGTCTCTGTGCATCAAACAGGAATTTGCATTAAGTAGAAGAATCTTGTTTAATTTTGCATGAGATTTTCCTACTGACTTTGAAAACTTGAATTGTTTGAAGGCAGAAGTGAAAGAAAAACAACCCAAGAGATTCTATATATGCAGAGACTCCACTGCAGTGTGTTTACTGAACAGAGAGTTGTGTGCTGGTGGTGAAATAAACCCGTTGCCCTGCCTGGGAAATCTTGGTGGAATCCAGGCAGCAGGAGCCCTGGCAACCTTCCACAGTGATCAGCAGAGGGAAAAAACAAAAATCTTACAAAACTAACCCCAAACACCCTTTTTCCCACCCAGAAGATAGTATTGTCTTTGCCTAGGAAAGCTGTACCTTCATGCCCAATTCTTGGTCTAGCAGTCATGAAGCCACAGTAATATGATGGTGTTACCCCTTCTTAATTGCCTTTATTGATCAGTGCCTCAATCCTCCTTTGGTTTCTCTAAATTAAGGAATGAGGACTTTCTACATTTTTAAGAAAATGGTATGTTTTTCCATTTTTTTTCTTTTAAGCTAGTCAAGTGTTGTCAATTTCCTTTTTTTTTTTTTTTTAACTTATTTTTGTCAATTTCTTTAAAAGGTTAAAAAATAAATGATTTGGGCAGACATCAAAGTAGAAATGTAAGTGCTTGTTGAACTGTCTGCTAAACTTATTATCAGGCAGAGGTGGCCTTACCGTGGCAGGACTGATGGCTGGGCGGTGACCTCCACTTCTCTGTTGAACGGGGAGAAAGTACAGCCTTTGGGGTCCAAGGGGCTTTATCACTTTTTACCTGGTGTCCTTAGGCAAGTTAAAGAACTTCTTAGAGCCTCAGTTTTTTCATTTGTTTTATAGGGATAATAATATCTATCTGTTGGAGTTGGACACACAGCAGGTGACATAAATGACGGTCTCTATTCCCATACTTTTAAACTCTTGCTTAAGCGTCACACTCAGTGCTCCATCGTGTATGGATTTATGGATTGTGCCTTCTTCTTCCCTGTTGAAAACTAGATCACACAGCCTGTCTCCTGTTCTTCTGTCACTCATCTCATCTCTTGTGATGGTTATGAAGCACTGATGTTTTTCTATGTTTCTATGGGGAACCATGTTATCCATCTGCAATAAATGGCTCATGTCCTTTTCCCTCTTACCAGTCAGGCAGACAGTTTTGATCAACTACCTTCTAAGTTATGAAGGAGTTAGGTTTAGCCTAAAAGAAGTCAAACAAAAGAATTTGTTTTTTTTTATTTTTTAAGATGACCGGTAAGGGGATCTTAACCCTTGACTTGGTGTTGTCAGCACCACGCTCTCCCAAGTGAGCCAAGGGCTGGCCCTAAAACAAAAGAATTCTGACAGAAAGTGGAGCAGAGGCCTATAGTGTTGTCCCAGGAGCTGTGGAGGGCACTGGTGCCTGCTTGCAGCCCTGGGCAGAGCGATTCAGCATCACCATGTCATTGCAGAACGGTGGGACAGTTGTCTTTTTAGCCCTCTTGCCTGCCCGTGATGTACCGATCAATTAAGATGCCGACATTTCTTATTTACTTCTGTGGTTTTGTTTCTGTGTACCCAGGGGATGCGAACTGAGTCACTTGGGGGTGGGGGAAGGTGCAGAATGGTGGCAGTGATGGTCACCAGCCCTCTGTCACCACCCTCTCCACTAGAATGCCACATATTTTGTCTTTCCACTGAAAGACATCATTGTAGCACCTCGGAGTGAGTGGTCTTGTAACCTGTACCTGTAATCTTCTGCCTTGAATTATTTTATTCATGAACACATTGGCTTAGAAATCCATTGGCTCGTAGCTCTGTGACAGGACAGTGGCTTTCAGCTGAGCCCTGCAGGGCTGGGCCTCTCCTCAGTGGTCCTTTGCCTTGTGCACCTCTCCTATGCTGGGGGGAGGGCAGCACTTGGCCACATTTGTTTATGCTTGAATTGTGATTCAAAATTGCCACAATGCTGTCAGTTTGGTTTTTTAAAAAATTAAAATCTGTAAATAAGGCATAAACTCCTAACTTCTTCTGAAAATACTTCTAATAATACCTATCCCAATTCTTCAAAGAAATTTCATAAGTTACAGAGCCTTATTTCTATGGAATACTCCCAGTTTAGCGAGTCATGAACCCTAGAATTATTTTAACATTGTTGGCAAAGAGGTACTCCTTAGATTTCCTTTTGGAGAATATAGCCTCTCTTTGCCAGGCCTCAGAATTTACACTCCATAGAAGCCAGAAGCGATTTCAGCCCATGAACTATAGAGAACAAATCTAGAGTATATGTTTGGAATATGTACGATAAATATGATACTTGTAGTAGAGTTAGCTATTTTTAATGATAAAGCATGTCATCCTTTTCTTTAAAGAAAAATAGTTATAGAAAGGACATTGTTGGGGGGGAGGAAGGAGAGGGAGGAGGGAGGGAGGTTTTGGTAAGGGGCAACAATAATCAACCACAATGTATATCGACAAAATAAAAGTTAAAAAAAAAAAAAAAGACCCTTTTAAAAAAAAAAGAAAGAAAAATAGTTATAAAAATAAATAGTACAGAAGAGTATGACATGAAATGTAAAAGTCCTGGAATTCCGGTCAAGATGTCAGAATAGACGATCCCCAGCATCGCTCTCTCCCACAAATCAACCAATTTACAACTATAAAAATGTAACAACAGCCAAGCTGGGGCCGCTGGAGCTCAGGGGAAGAGGAGGAGACCCCTACGGAGTTGATGAAAGCAGGAGAAACCACGATGAGAGAAAGAAAAAACTGCTCAGAGCATTTTGGGCCGCGGCTGCTTTAAGGCTGAAGCTGATGAGCGCATGGAGCAGGAGCTGGAAGAAGTCACAGCTGTGTCCTTCAGATGGAATTGCTTGGAGGCAGCAGGGGAGAAGAGGGCCTTGGTGGCCCCCAGAACAGCAAGACCACTAATAGGGTGCCTGTGGACCCATGCAGGAGCAAGGAGCCAGAACAACTGAAAAAGGGGAGCCATTCAGAGGCTGGTGAGTCATCGCAAGGGACCGGCGCAGGGCCCATCCCCTGGGAAGTGTTTGGAGCACAGGTGGTGGGGGAGACGGGCCCACCGGGAAAACACTGGGACACAGCAAGGACAGCCGACCCAGGCCCCAAATCAGCGCAGGACCACTCAGAGGAGACTTGTCAGGAATGCAGAATTGCATGGGGTGCAGTTTGATGAAAAAACTCAGGCCCAGATCAGAGTTTCTACACAACTCAGGTGCACCAGGTCTCGGAAGAGCCAGAACGACCTATAAGGGCAATCATTAAACCCTGAGCTGCACAAAAAGCCTTCCCTAGGGAAACAGCAGCAAAGTAGCAATTTAGCTAAACCACTCAGCTTAAGTACTGGTTCCCACAGGAAGTTCCCCCGTTTTAGAAGTAAGCAAAGGACAAAAAATTAGTTTCAGCCCAGGCACACCACCAGCACCTCAGGGTCCCGCCCAGGGGCCTGGGGTATGGAGCTGGGGACCAGACCTTCCCCTACCTACAACCAGGCACACACGCCAGCACCTTGGGGCCCACCCAGATTCCTGAGGCACAGAGCCAGGGACTGGACCCCCCCCAACAACAAGGCACACCACCAGCACCAAGGAGTATGCCAAAAACATCACCTCCATGTGGGTGGGCTGCCACAGCCACCACAGTAACCATGGCTGCTGCAAAAATGGCTAGACATCACAACCACCACACAGATGGTCCACCAGCCACTGGAGCGCATTGACACAAGGAGAGTCACCAGCAGAGACCAAAGAAAAGTAGAGGACGTCTCTCTCCACAAAGCCCATTCCAGAATGACAGAAGAAGCAGCTGCTCTATGATAGTATTGGGGGACCTGAACACACCTCTCAGCATTGGACAGATCATCTAGGCAACAAATCAACAGAGTAACCATTACTCTTTCAGAGGGAGAGAAGAAATCTAGGGTAATCAGTGGTCGGAGGGGGGAGGGAGAGGGGGTTACGGAGAGATTGGACAAGGGGCATAAAGAATAAGTACGATTTGTAACAATATACATACTAGTAATATTGATTTGATCAACATTTGTCAACATTGAACCCCAAAATATGTATAATCAATTATGATTCAATAAAAATAAACAAATAAATAAAATTAGCATCTGAAAAAAAAAAAAAGAAATGTGAAAGTGCTGGGTCTCCTCAATGCTTTTCCCTAGAGGTAATCATTGTAAATAACTTTTTTGTATCCTTGCAGGTATTTTCCATGCAATTGTAAGCATGTACGTATATACATACACATATGTAAATAGTCACATGTGTACATGCACACATTACACACACAAACAGCACATGTATCTACTTTTAAAGAATACAAATTTTACCATAATAGTATTTTGTATCTTGCTTTTTTAACAGAATACTGTATCAAGGTATCTTGCCACATTAGTATATGTAGACCTCTCATATTTCAGTAGCTGCATAGTATTCCATTATGTGGTTGGGTCATAATTTATTTAACGTGATGCTTGTTGATGAATGTTTAGGTGTCTCCACTTTTTTAATTCTCATAAACAATCTTGCAGTGGATCTCCTCATACATATCTTACCTGATGCATTTGGTGAATGAATATTTTCATTAGTGGAGTGAAACTTGAGAATTATATTGCCGTATATTACATATTAGGGATTTAGCAGATTTTAGCAGAAAATATTTATAATGAAGCCTAATGACTAATAACAAAAGGTCTCCTTAAAAACGTTTAAGAAACATATTTGCCAATGGCAGAAGTGATATAGAAGCCAGTTTAGTTAGGTTTCAATTATTTGTTAGGAGTTAATTCATGGTAAAATATTTGGTTTAGAACATCAAAGTACGGGCCGGCCTGTGGCTCACTCAGGAGAGTGCGGTGCTGATAATACCAAGGCAATGGGTTCGGATCCCATATAGGGATGGCCGGTTGGCTCACTGGGTGAGCGTGGTGCTGACAACACCAAGTCAAGGGTTAAGATCCCCTTACCGGTCATCTTTTTTTTAAAACAAACAAACAAACAAACAAACAAACAAACAAACATTAAATTAATACACCATGAAGGAATCTAAAGGGGTAGCATTTTTTTATGAGTTGCTGTAGTGGCAGATACAGAGCTGTGGCTCATATATCATTAGAATTTACTTCCAGAGGGGGAACTAAAAAAGAATAATTTCTCATAGGAGGAGGTGAGAAGTGTTGGGGGTGGATTTTTCCAAAACTGGGTTCATAAGTGATTATAATGACAGCTTTTAAAAATCTCTAAAGCACCAAATGTACAACTAAATGATAAAAATGATCTGAACGTACATGTTTGCACAAAAATGAGGAACACATTTTAATTCCATGAAATGAATACTAACTACTGTTTCAAGTGAACCTCGATAGCATTAAGCAGATATGGCTCCCTTTAAACAGATCCTTAGAATTAGATTTATTTGCTCTAAGCTCACACAGTTAAATCCCCATTTCCCTTTATGTCATGTCCTTACAATCAGATGTCTGATTAGCAGCATCTGGGTAGGGAAAGCTGGCTGTGCCCCATGAGGTGGGCCCCCCAGTACCACAGCCTGCCTTGTTTCTGAGGGAGACTGCCACTGTGCCAGCAAGAAAGACCCAGTTGGTCCTTAGTGCCTTCAGTCTAACTGAACAAGTTTTCTTCTAACTACTGTTATCCTACATCTCACAACTGCATTCATCCTCCCTCTGTTGTGTAGCTAACTCAAGTATTTATATAAGTGCTTCTCAACCAGGGATGATTTTGCTCCTCATTTGACAGAGTTTGGAGACATTTTTGGTTGTTACAGCTGTGGGTGTGCTACTGGCATCTAGTGGGTAGAGGCCAGCGATGCCACTAAACATCCTGCAATGTACAGAACAGTTCCCAGCACCCAACAAAGAATTATCCAGCCCAGTAGTGCTGAGGTTATCAAACCCTGCTGTACACAGTGATGCAACATACTGAGGTCTCGTTGTTACTTCCATTTTCTGGCATATCTAGTTTGTCACTTTCTGCACTTTTCTCAAAAACTGTATTGTTCAATAATGGACCATCTTAGATGTTGAGTAACTAAGGGGACTGATACTTTGGTGGAGTGATAGCATTAGGCTAGGTGGCAATTAAGAGATAGGAGTTCTAATCTCATTATTGCCTCTAATTAGCTGTGTGACCTTTGGCAAGCCATTTAATTATTTTCTGTGAAATGAGACCATTTGCTTGGGTTATCTACAGAGTCTAAGTCTTAAAATAGCCCATTACTCTGCCATTGCAAATATATGTTGAAGTGGGGTAAGGATAAACTGTAGATACATACAGACAGATGTTTTGTCCCATTGGTTCTTTCTGTTTTTCCCCACCACTAGACATATTTCTGTCACATAAGCCTTTGCCAACTCCAGAGGTATCCTAGCTATTAAGATCATTCTGTACTTTGAATCTAGTCATCCAACTCTGAGAAGCTCTGATGATCTAATAATTACAACTCACGCATGACAGGTAGTTTTCCTACAGCAGTAACATACAGTATTAGTTTTTTCATATATCCACTGTTTAAACAGACATTTACTGAGTGCTGATCTCTGCCGAGTATTTGATCCCTACTGTAAACCTGAAGGCAGGCAGAAAAGGGCTTATCTTCCCCCAAGTTACAGACAAAGAAACCATAGCTCAGCGAGATGTCCGTAGCTCAGAGAGCCAGGTCATCTGGCTCCATAAGTGAAAGTTCCAGGATGGAAGTTTTCTGGCTCCCCTTAATTATCAGAAAGAGGATCTTCCTTCTGTGATCTCAGCATGTCACAGGACAGTGGAACCAGAGCCAGTGGCATCTGAGAATTGAGGCTTTTACTTATCAGATTAGAAAACACGTGCCCCCAGAAAGGTGAAGTCTCACAAAATGGACAAAAATCTCAGGAGTTTTTAATCGCTTCTGTTTCAGTTCCCTAAATAACACATCTCTGACATTAAGGGTATTAGCACTAAACTGTTCTTGTCTGGCATCAGAATGGTAGACAAAGGAACACATGTTTTGAAGCTGGAGACCTGCATTAAATCCCATCTCCTCTGTTTGCCAGCTGCGTGACCCAAGGTAAGTTACTTTACCTCTAAGCCTTAATTGTCTCACCTGTAAAGTGGGAATTCTTAATACTTAATTTATAGTCTTGCTGTGAGAATTAATTGAGGTGATGAGTCCTGGACTTTTCTCCTTCTCCTCCTTGTCTACCTCCTCCCATATAGATTGGCCCAACTTTTTGTTTTGCCAAGGAAAGTTCTTTTTTTTTTTTTTTTTTTCTTTAAAGATGACCGGTAAGGGGATCTTAACCCTTGACTTGGTGTTGTCAGCACCACACTCTCCGAAGTAAGTGAACCAGCCATCCCTATATGGGATCCGAACCCATGGCCTTGGTGTTATCAGCACCACACTCTCCCGAGTGAGCCACAAGCCGGCCCGGAAAGTTCTTAAAAACAGTCTAGCCCCGTTCCCCCTCTTTTCACTGCTAGTAACCACAGGTTTTTCTCTCCAGAAAGTTCAAGCTATTGTGATTGTTTGTTTTTCTGTCTTTTTCTCTCTCTCTTTTTCTTTGTTTCTTATTTGTTTATTTTTTTCTCCCACTTATGACTGAACACTTGAAATATTTCTCTTTTTGTGCCTGGCTTATTTCACTTATATTTTTTGCCAAGCTCATCCAAGCTGTTTCAAAATGCAGAATTTCATTATTCTTTATGACTGAGTACCATTCCATTTTGTATATTTATCACATTTTCCTTGTCCAGTCATCCATTGTTGGACATTTGGGTTGGTTCCATATGTTGGCTGTTGTCAGTGGAGCTGCAGTAAAGATGGAAGTGCAGGTGTCCCTTTGACATGATGATTTCCAATCCCAGTATTGCGATTGCTGGGTCATATGGTGGTTCTGTCTGTCGTTGTTTGAGAAAACTCCATGCCATTTTCCATGTTGGCTGTACTAAGTTGCAGTCCCACCAACAATGTAGAAGTGTTCTCCTTTCTCTGCATCATCAACAGTATTTTTTATTCTTTGTCTTTTTGACCACTTTTTATTTGAGGTGCTTTGTTTTCTAATTATTTAGTTTCACAGACTCTGGGTATATTTTGATACAAGTCTTATTTCAGATGTATGTCTTGTAAATATGTCTTGTAGTATGGGAATGGTCTTTGATTCTGTTGACAATATCTTTCACGGAGTAGAAAATTTTAATTATGACCAAGTACACTTAGTTTTTCAATGTTGTATATAACGGCTCAAAGGAAATCCAAGGTGATGTAGATTTTCTGTTGTGTTTTCTTCTAGAATTTCTATACTTCTGTGTTTTTCATTTGTATCTATGAAGTATTTTAAGTGAATTTTTGTGCAAGTTGCAAAATTGGAGTCTTTTAGTGTTTAGTCATCTAATCGTTCTATTAAAATGTGCTTTACTCATTGACAAAGATGAGTGGTGTGTATTTTCATGATTCTATTTGTGAATTCTGTATTCTCTTTCATTTATGTACATGTCTGTTTTTATTTCACAATCACATTCTTTTAGTTCTTATAGCATTATAATGTGTCTCGGAATAAGTAACTGTGACTTAGTCAAGTTTGTTCTTCATTTCATAGGCTGTTATATGTTTAGAAACCATTTTTTGGTATTTACCAAATACCTTGTTAGGATTTTGGTGGTTGTTGCATTGACTTTATAGATCAAGTTGGAAAGAAGTTCCATCTTGTTCAGTGAAAATGAACCATCTTTCCATTTGTTTGGATTGTCTTAGACTTCTCTCCTTAGTGTTTCCTCGCTTGTAAATATAGATTGGTATATAGTTTGTTAGATTTGTACAGACAAATTTATTTTTGATACTATTGTAAATTGTATTTTTTGAAATTTTATTTTTTTATCATTATTATTTTTTATTTTTTTTATTTTTATTTTTTTTTGTCTTTTTCGTGACCGGTACTCAGCCAGTGAGCGCACCGGCCAGTCCTATATAGGATCCGAACCCGCGGCGGGAGCGCCGCTGTGCTCCCAGCGCCGCACTCTCCTGAGTGCGCCACGGGCTCGGCCCATCATTATTATTTTTTAAAGATGACCGGTAAGGGGATCTTAACCGTTGACTTGGTGTTGTCAGCACCACGCTCACCCAGTGAGCTAACCGGCCATCCCTATATGGGATCCGAACCTGGGGCCTTGGTGTTATCAGCACCACACTCTCCTGAGTGAGCCACAGGCCGGCCCGTATTCTTTGAAATTTTAATTTCAATGTCCATTGCTTATAGAGAAGAAATCAACTGGATTTTTATATTGACCTTACTTACACTTCACGTTTTGTTATGTTTATTCACCATCTTCAGGCATGGCATACTGAACTATGTTACCATTTGATCTTCTAAAATGATGGCATTGACCAATCTGAACATTGAAGTTCACTTATTCAGTCAGAGGGTCATAAGGGGACATAAGGGAACTGCTAAACAGCGAGTGCCAAGCAGGTACCCTACTTGACTTTCTTGATCAGCTGACACCTCAAGCAATGTGTGAAAGTCCTCTGTATTCAGCCTCACTGATTTTGGTGCTGCCTCCCCAGGAAGAACAAAAGCTTTTGCTTTCAGAGAGACCAAGTGCCTTAGGGAGGCAGTGGCGCAGCTTTGAGAACAACTTAATGTCATGTCAACAAAGCTGACTTTATGTAGGATGAGAAACGCAGCTTGCAGAAACCCTGGCTGTGCAGGTTGAGTAGAAATGCCAACTCATTGACAAGCTTCGTGCAGCTGCAAAAGAGTATGGAGAGACTGAGTCATATTCACAGAATCTCCAGCAAGAAAAAGAATCTTTAAATATACCTGTCCTTATAGACACATAAAGGAAAGGGGATCAAATTGATTGTGAGACAGGAAATAACTTCCCTGGTACAAGGAGTGAAGGCAGAGAGATCCAAACTTTCCAAACAAGAACAGGTGATTTCAGGGATGATTAAAAATTGAGATTTTAGGAGAAGTCCTGGGAATCACCACATCACAAGGAGATTTTTCAAACCTGCAAGCTCTACTGGTCCATTCCCCAGCAATGGGTGTGGGTCTTAAAGCGGAGCTGTCACCCTCCCTCCACTCAGGGCCCCAGAGCTGCCAGACTGTGTTCACCACCTTGACTGCATCCGAGGATCACTGAGACCAGTGGTTCCAGGGGAGCCGCTCCTTGGGCTGGATTTCCTCCTCCTCCACATGCTGAACACAGCGGTCAGCTCCTTCAAGGTCGACTCCTCCCAATCTAAGGAATATTGTTATTCCTAGAACATGACAAGAAATGTGGAACTTTCTTCCTTTTCAGACAAGGTTTGAATTCTCTCTCATTAGCCATGAAGAAATGCTATACTTTAGAAACTAGTCTTCTACTCAGGTTGAAACTTTGTGGAACTACGTTTTTTAAAACATCGTTTTGTGAATATTATTTACATATTAATCATAGAAGTGAAGTATTTATATTTTATTCTGTCTATAAATATTGTATTGTAATTTGAAAATATATGTAGTTTAGCAATAAAGACTTTTAGCTCTCAATAAAAAAAAAAAGTCTATACCACTATCTCCACAAGTCTACCATCATTTTATAAAAGAAAGGATATTTTAATATCCAAATAAAGAAGGACCTAATCGTAAGATAAGGATGAGTTTTCTATAGTTCCTAGTTTTCTACTTGGCCATGGACTCGTAATTCTACAGGCCAGTGCTTGGGAAACTTTGATGTATGTTTACTATGCTCCGTGCTCAGTAGGCAACTGGAAGATGAGAACTATTAATAATTGTTTCTTAGAAATTATGATGCATAAAACTTAAGAGTTCTTCCTTTTATTTCTAAAAATTCCAACAGTCTTTGAATGAGTGGCCTTTTGTAGGACAACAGGGCTATTCTTTTCTATGGATTTATATGAAGTTTATAGATCATATTTTTAATAGATTACAAAAGCCCTCATAAACTCAGTAAAATTATTTCTCTGCTTTATAAAGTAAATCATTAGGTTAATGAGAAATAGCTTTGCCATGAGTATTATTTTCACCAGGTATTATATTTCACTGACATGCTGAGTTCTTTTCCATTTTCTTCATATTTTATTGGATTGTTTACCTGAACCCCTGATGACTGGATTCTTTAAAAGGAGTAGATGTTGTTCATTCAGTCATTTGAGAAATGGTTATTGAACATCTACTATGTTCCAGGCCCTGTTCCAGGCCCTGTTCTAGGCACAGGGGATACACAGTGAACAGAATAGACAAAGGCCCTGCCTTCAAGGGCCTTTTTAAATTCTAGTTATGGGGGTCATGGTTGGAGGGGTATAGAAGAGGGAGCTAGGCAATAAAACAAAGAAATATATATCAACTGGTGCTATAAAGAAAAGAAAAGCAGTATTAGAGATGAGGGGTGCGATCTAAACACCAGGGCCTTTCTAGGCTTCTCCGATGAGGTGACGTGCATAGCGTCTAAAAGAATTTTGGTATTAATAGAGTAAGTTAATACATTTTACTTTTGCTTATAAAGTTAATTCTGTGATAAAGTGCCTCTTCTAGACTTTTCTGTGGAGGAGAAAATGCAAATACTGGAAAAGAGCACTACTTACAGCACTATCTCCTCCGATTACAAAGCAAAAAAAGAAACAAAAAGAACGGACTTAAGTGATTGTTTTGGACTTTATACCAAGAAACGAGCCAGCTTTTCTTAAAACACCTATTATTACTGCTTCTCCTTTATGACTGCCCGGGTATCACTCCAGCAAGCATCTTAAAAGGTGTTAAATATTTATTGATACTGGCCCAGTGTTAAGTCTCATTTGTGAAATTGTTGTGTAGGACCCAAGAATCTTGAAGAAAAGTACTGACCACTCAGTGATGGCTTATTTGAGAATACCTGTGTATTTTCTGTTACATGTTTTAGAATTTAAAATTCTTCTGAGCATAGCCCTATAGAATTGAATTAATCTTTAACATCATTCCAAAGTTAAAAAAGATTAATGAGTTGTCTACTTTTAGCTAAATTCGAATTTTTGAGGTGAAATTGCTAACATCTTTTTAAATAAGTTCTGAATTTCCAACATTGCTTTTTCTAATGACACACCCCACCAGAGGATTGGAAGGAGACATTAAGAATTTGCCCTACTGTTCTTTTTCATCACTCATGCTTGTTGGGGCTTTCTGTGGTTCTGGAATCCATCATCCCTGAGAGGGAGTGGGCCTGGTAGAGAATTGGGTGGCTCTCTCTGCCAAGCAGATGAGCTTGATGATTGGTTTGATTGTACTAAATGAGCCTGTTGAACCGCTATGCTCAACCTGAGCTGCACAGTGGCCTCTCCTGGGAGCTTTAATGATCTTGATGCCTGGGACCCACCTCCAGAAGCTCTGATTTAATTGGTATGGAGGGCAGCCTGGGAATCGGATTTTTTTAAAAGCTCCTAGTTGCTTCTAATACGCAGCCAAGCTTAAAAACTACTGCCTGAGAGCAGTACGTTTCAAAATGTGCTGTGAATATCAATCACCCAGGGATCTTGTTAAAATAAAATACAGATTCTAATTCAGTAAAGCCTGAGGTAGAGGCCAGTGATGTCTAAATAAGGCCATAGAGCAGGGGTTGGCAGACTATGGCCTATGGACCAAATCTGACCCAAGGCCTGTTTTTGTACAGCCTGCAAGCAAAGAATGACTTTTACATTTTTAAAGAGTTATTTAAAAGAGAGAGGAGAAGAGGAGGAGGAAGAAGCAGCAGAGAACTTACAAGGGTAATTCATAAAGTTTGTGGAAAAATAGAATTAAAAGTTAATACAAATCTTTCCACGAACTCTTTGAAGACCCCTCAAATATGGCCCACAAAACCTAAAATATTTACTCTCTGGCCCTTTACAGAAAAAGTTTTCAACACCTGCCCTAGAAGAAGAACTCTTAATAAAGCTCCCTATAACCACTGAAAATCCCTTCTCAATATTATCCCACTTTATTGGATTCCATGGCCCCTTTTCTTCCTTTATTTAGGAATTTGTTTTGAAATAAAAGAAATAGCATAACTGGTAGAGTTTGGGCCCATGAATTGTTGGTCATGGAACTGACTAAAAATATAAATATTGTGAAAGAAATTTCTACTCTCTATGTTTATTGTTTTAAAAGTTCTTTAGTGATTTTATTGTAAATGTAGCTCCAAAATGACATTTTCCTTTAGTGACAATTTTCTGGCTTTAAATAAGGATTTCCAGAGCAGATAGATTCTTTAGAATCACCGAAGATTCTTCTTCAGCAATAGTAAAGTTCCACTGTGCAAACACAGGATTTGCCAAATATAATCTGACTGAAAAATAAAAGGTTTATTTCAACTAAAATGCTGAATGAATAAATTCTGGTGCATCAGGGATCCATTGCCTGTGGGTAAACAAGAGGCAGTGTGAGTCTAAAAAGAAAATTGTTGAGGTCAGCATCTACATTTCACAGATGAGGAAGCTGAGCTCTAGAAAGTGCAAGTGAGCATCTGAAGACCAGAGCAAGATAATGGCAGAAAGAGAATGGGAACTTGTTTTCCTGATTTGATTCCAGTTCATTCTTTTTCTGTGATATCACATTCTACTCAAGAACTAATATTATGACTGACATGCTTGACAGTATAAAAGGGTCAGCTTAAAAACGACCACAGATATTCCAGTTTCTTCACTCATTATATTCATGCTTTCCTTTAAAACCTTGAGAATATTTATAATAGCTGCTTTCGAGTTCTTGTCTGCCAGTCCCATCATCTCTGTCATTTCGAGATCTACTTCCATTGTCTGATTTTTGTCTGGTTATAGGTCACATTTTCCTGCTTCTTCTCATGTCTAGTAATTTATTGGATGCTGGATTTAATGATTACACTGTACTGTGTCTGTAATTTGACGTCTTTAAAAAGTATTGAAGTTTTTTTTGGCAGGCAGTTAAATTACTTGCAGATCAACTTGATCCTTTCAAGGCTTGTTTTTAAGCTCACCAGGGAGATTTTAGAGTCACCTTTATGCTATGGCTAGTTTAACTCACTACCAAGGTGTGGCCTTTCTGGGACTCTACTGAATACCACAGGTGTTCATCAAAGTTGCCCCACTCTGGCTGTCAGAACATGCATGTCTACCAGCCTTATGTGAGCTCTAGTTGTTCAGCTCACAGTTCCCCTGGCTTTACCTGGCTTTATAGAATTTCAAACTAAACACGCATAGCTTAGTGTTCGCAAAGGCTCAAAAGAATTCCTGGGCAGATTTCTGGAGCTCTTTCTCTGTGTAGCTCACTCATATCCAGGACTTTACCCACAAATTCCAGGCACCTGAAACTGAGTCATGAGACTGCAGTGCTCTGCTTGGATTCCCCCTCCCTCCACTGTGTTTAAGAAAGTGCCTCCAGGCAGAAAGTTGGAGCAATCATAGGCACATCTTCATTCCCTTTTTTTAGAGATCAAAGTCCAATATTATCTGTGCCTAGTATCTGAAAACAGTTGTTTCATGCTTTTTGTGCAGTTTTCTAGTTGTTGACAGCAGAAGGGCAAGATTGTTTGAGGCTGTTTACTTAGATCATCTTCTGATATTTTTCTGTAGTAAGTCAAGGCAGGCAGCTTAAAACAAAGTTGCCAAGAATGAGTAAGAGGCTTGAAATCACATACTAGGTTGGTAGGATAGCAGGAACCCCTGGATTGTAATTTAGTGACCCAGTCCTCGCCTCACTAAACTAAATCCCACTTCCATCCTCCTGCTGACCTAAGCACACAGTGGGTGTTACTGGTTACCACTGGCAGAGACAAAACCAGTGAAACAAAATAATAGAAAAGAGAGAGTAAAACAGGGAGGTGGTAGAAAAATGGAGTGGGGGAAAGCACCACAGCTGTGCATCAGGAGAGAGATTTGGGACTGGTAGAGTAATCCCAAAAGTGGTGCAACGTATTACTCATTGTCACTCATGATAACATAGAAATAATAGACACCTTTTACTCTACTCTTACCACTCTACTGGGAGCCTTCACTGTATTATCTCATTTAATCCTCATTCTCTACCTAAAGAAGACACTATTACCCCTGTTTTACAGATCGGGAAACTGAGGCTCAGAAAGGCAAAGTTACCTGCCAGAGATATAGCTAATACACAGCAGTGCTGATATTTGAACCCAGCTCTGCGGACTCCACAGCTTGTGCTTTTAATGATTGCAGGCGGCTGTCAGGAGTTGCTTCATTTTTGCTGACTTGCCAGTACTTTCCCTCTTCCACCTCATTCCACCCCTGTAGGTGTACCATTTACTCTCTTTGACTTTAAAACCATGCTAAGTGTAGGAGAATCTGAAAATACGCAACATTAGAAGCGAAAAAAAAAATCATCTATGTTTTTACCCTTATCTGTTATTTCCAACTCCAAACAAGCTATAATGTTCACCTTTGTTATTACTTTGCCTTCATCAAACATAGTAAGTACTCAGTGAATGTTACAGGCACTGTAAGAACAACATAGATATTTAAAGCATCATGTAACCTGCTAAGAAAGCCACATTTTTGTGTTTATGCCTAAAAAACTACTGGGTTCCGATGAATACACATTGAGGACTTGGCAGCATTTTTAAGTGCTTCAAGAATATGCATGTTATGTTTTATCGTCCTCACAGCTTCCTGCACTGTGCTATACCCACAGGCACTCAACAGATACTCTTTGACTGATTGGTAGGCCTTCAGAGATGGAAAGCAAGTTCAGTGTATTTATTCAGCAGGTGTTCATTGAGCAGCTACTCTGTGCCAGGCACTGTGCTAGCTCCTGGGGATGAAGTGTGAGTTAAATGCGGTCTCTGTCCTCTTGAAGTTTACCACCCAGTGATAGAACACCAAAGAAACCAGTCTCTGAAATGTTCTGATTAGAAGAGATTCTCCCACGGTGACATTTTCACCAGGCAAACTGAGAGTTTTTGTCATGGTAAGGTTTTAAAAAGGGTAGTTGTGAAAGACCAGGTAAAGGTCATAAAATAAAGATAGGAGAATATTATTTCAGACTGATATTACATGATAGCTTAACCTGCTGCTATTCTGTTTCACAGGGAAAGATTTTATTTATGTCTCCTTTGGTCTTTTCTCCTTTTCATCTCCAGGTTTGATGTATGAGCTTTAGCTTGGGCCTTTGATTTACAGTGTTCTGGAGAAAGAGACTAGGAGTGAGCATCAAAGCCAGCCAGGCTGCACCTAAACACCTGATGTGTTGTCCTAGATCTAGAGCTTTCTTAGAGTTACACAAAGGATTTCTAGCAGACTGCTCAGGGAGAGCCTGTTGGGAAGTTAGCTCCCCTAAAGCCCCATAAAATAAAGAGTGTCCCAGTCCTTCTCTGATACACACAATTTGCTTAGGTATTGGATGTTATGGCAGAAATTTCTAGTCCTTTGAAAATCAGTATCTGAGTTTAATCAACTGAGAAAATAAAAAATTATGGATCTGTCAATTATAAATATATTAAACATGGGACTTTAAAAATTGCATGGAAGTCTGTGACCAACATTTTTTTACCCTGTAAGGTATAGTTTGGTAAAAACTTTGTTATAGTATACTATATATTGAAGGATAGGGAATTTAGTTATCTATTGTGAGTAATAACAATTTACCTCCAAACCCAGCAGCTTAAAACAACAAACATTGATTATCTCACAGTCAGAAATCCAGGTGGCTTTGCTGGGTGGTTCTGGCTCCGGGTCTCTCATGAGGTCACCATCAAGCTGAAGCCTTCACTGGGGTTTTGGGTATCTTCTTCCAAGAAGACTCGCACTGTGGCTCTTGGCTGGAGTTCTTCTCCACATGGGCCTCTCCACAGTGTCCTTAAACATGGCAGGTGGCTTCCCCTACTGTGAGTCATGAGAGAGAGGGAGAGTGCAAAACAGAAGGCACTATGTCCTTTATCATCTAATCTCAGAAGTGATGGGCCATCACTTCTGCTGCACTGTGCCAATCACATGGACCAACCCCGGTACAAAAGGGAAGGGGACTACACAAGGTGTGAACACCAGGAGGCAGGAATTCTCGGGGCCCATCTTGGAGGCCAGCTACCACATGGGCTATTGGTCAGGCACAAGTTCATTTAATGAAAAGTTCATGATGTTGGCTCAGGTGACCTGACATTACTGTTTCCGTTATTCATTTTCTTGAGAGATTTAAGGTGAACACCCAGAGTTCTGTGGCTGTGTGTGTGTGTGACCCAAAGTCCCAGCAATGGGACCAATTGGGCGTTCCTTATCATACTGTAGCATCAAAAAGCTGACATCTGAGAGGCAGGGATCAGCCACCAAGACTTAAGTTTGTGTGAACACGTCTAAGCCTGAACAAGACCAGTGATCCAGGTAAAAGGGAAAAGCTCCTTCCCTTTGATTCTTTGCTTCCGTGAAGGAGGCACTGGCCAGGATCAAGGTATGGGAAATCTGAGGAGGGAACCTTATTTCATTGGAATATCCTGGGAATACCTTCTCTAAGCATGGTCTGTAGAGCAGGTTCATAAAAGCGAAACTGCACATCAAAGGGCTTGCACATTTTCTATTTTGTTAGACAACTGCTGATAACTGTCTGAAAGGCTGTACCAAAAATGTCTGAGAGTACCTGTTTTCCTAGGTGGTAACTGGGCAAAAAGCAATAAATCTAATTTGCTTTTCTCTCATTATTAGTAAGGTTGAGCATCACTCCGTACAATCTGTTAGTCATCCTTATTATCCTGTGAATTACCTGTCCATATCTTTGGCTCTTTTTTTATTGGGTTATTTGCTTTTCTAAAAAATTATACCCTTCACCCAGATTTTCCCACTGTTAACATTTTACCACATTTGCTTCATCTGTTTCTCTCTGTATGTCATTTTTTCTCTTAATCTCTTGAGAGAAAGTATAGACACAATCCCCCTGTACCCCTAAGTTCCTTAGTGCTGTGTATATTTCCTGTATTTCTCCCATATAGCTACAATACGATTATCAAATCAGGAGAATCACCATTGATAAAGAACTATTAATCTAGTCCACAGACCTGATTCAAATTTTGTCAATTGTCTCAATTTTATTTCAACGTTAGACTGTGAGCCTTTTCTTATGTCATTTAAATTCAAGATATCTTTTTTTTTTTTTTTTTTTAGTGGCTGGCTGGTATGGGGATCCAAACCCTTGACCTCGGTGTTATAACACTACACTCTAACCAATTGAGCTCACTGGCCAGTCCCTAAAAATTCGCTTTTAATGGCTGAATAACATTACATCATGTAGCTGCACCATAATTTATTGACCATTTTTCTGGCTATTTTCAATATTTTTACTCTTACAAATAATTTCACTATGAATACAAATGCCCCACTTAAAAAAAATTAATTAACTAATTAATTTTTTAGCTCCCACATATGAGTGAGAACATGCGGTATTTCTCTTTCTGTGCTTGGCTTATTTCACTTAACGTAATTTTCTTCAAGCTCATCCATGCTGCAGTGAATGGCAGAATTTCATTTTTTTTTTTTTTTTTAAAAGATGACCTGTAAGGGGATCTTAACCCTTGACTTGGTGTTGTCAGCACCAGGCTCTCCCAAGTGAGCTAACCGGCCATCCCTATATAGGATCCAAACCCGTGGCCTTGGTGTTATCAGCACCACACTCTCCCAAGTGAGCCACGGGCCGGCCCTCAGAATTTCATTTTTTAAAAAAATTCTTTTTTATTGCTGGATGGTGTTACATTGTGTACCTATACCACATTTTCTTTATTCAATCCCATATGTTTTGCACTGCATCCTTCTGTCACACTCACCAGAGCTGGCAGCTCTAAGAAGATATGTGTTTATGGTGTGTGTTGTAGGACACCTGACTCAGCTGTTCTGATCCCTTTTAAATAATATCCTGATAGTCCTCTCCCTGCCTTCTCCATTCTTTCTCTTTCCAGCCCCTCCTGCTTCTGATTTTAGGATCATTTCAGATTTCTGCTGAGAAACTCACTTTTTGTGTGTAGTCTTCTTTCAGGTGGGCATGGTTGTGGGTACACTGGCACCATTGGGTTTCATGGTCTATCTAGCCCACTGTGCTTTGTATCTTCCAGACATTCCTCACAGTTGTCCACTGATGCTACCTGCCTGGCCTTCCATGATGCAGTGGATTGATACGTGTCTTAGTCTGTCAGGCTGCCATAACAAAATACGATGGACTGGGTGGCTGGGTGGCTTAAAAACAACAGACATTTTTCTCACAGTTCTGGAGGCTGGGAAGTTTAAGATCAAGGTGCCAACAGGTGGTGTGGGGTGAGGGCCTGTTTCCTGATTCATAGATAGCACCTTCTTGCTGTGTCCTCACATGGTGGAAGGGGCAAGGCTGCTCTCTGGGGTCTCTTTTATAAGGGTACTAATCCCATTCATGAGGGTTCTACCCTCATGAACTAATAACCTCCCTCCAGCACCACCTCCTAATATCACGTTGGTGATTAGGTTTCACATGTGAATTTTGAGGGTACAGAGACATTCAGATTGTAGCAATATGTATGTGCTTAGTTATGCATTCTGAGTTTGGCTGCTGCTGATTTCTTTAGAATAGACAGATAAATTACAGGGTATAAATATTTTAGTCTCATGGTTCTGGGAAAATGATACATGCTTACCCTCCACCCAGCAGGCTGGGAAGGGGCTCATCTCCCCACACCCTGATTAAAATTCACTCATTCCTACTGATTACCAAACAACTGCCCTGACCAGGTCAGCTAAATTATAGTGTCTTGGGAGATCTGAGATAAGTCAGTAATCACGTCCATCTGTCCTGGAAAACATTATCGTAAGACCATTTTTACTTAAAAGAAGACTCAATGGCACCAAAAAGCCATGAAATAATCTAGAATGCTTCTATTATCCTTACCCTAGATCTCTGCACGTCGGATGTAACCTAGTAACAATCTCAAATCTATATGTCATGTACAGCCAATAGAAAAACTGATGAAAGGATTAGGAAGGTCGTCCTCTTACCTCTTTCCTTTGATTTTCCCCCTTTTGTGATTATAAAATTCTGAACTCTGGTGACCCTGTTCAGAATGGATTTCTCAGGGTGACCTGCCTATGCGCCTCCCTGGTTGCAGTCATAGATACTGGCTCAATAAGTCCTTGCTATGTGTATTTCACCTCAGTTTCTTTTTACACACTAGGTATGGATGCCCACTGTGTGTCCTCCCTGAGGAAGCAGTATGGGTACAAAGTGTCATCTCATTATCTGAACTTGCACTTTTTGCCAATGAAATGCAATTTTAAAAATTTTGTGATAAAATGCACACATAATAAATTTACCTTATTAACCATTTTAAGCGTACGGTTCAGTGGCATCAAATCTGTCACCTCCATCCATCTCCAGAACTTTTCCATCTTCCCAAACCTGAAACTCTATACCCATTAAATACTAACTCCCCTTGCCCCTTCCCCAGCCCTTGGCAAATACCGTTTTACTTTCCGTCTGTCCATATGTATTGGCCATTCACTCTTCCTTACCTATGAATTCTTTGTAAACATCCTTAGCCTGTTTTTCCTGTTGGGACATTAGTATTTTTTTCAGTGAGTAAGAAGCATTCACTAGGAAAATTGAGAGCAAATGGATCAAGGATTTTCAGTGTTTATAGCAGTTTTTCTCTGCTTGGTCCTGATTCCTGAGAGATGGGCCTTCTTTTGCCCCTTCCTAGCTGCTGGGTCAGCTTCTCCCAGGTGTTTCCTCCCCTTAGCAATGGGCTAAGGCTGGGTGGCCTCCTGGGCTCTGACCCTGACTTGTCCAGCCCCAGGCTCGCTGTTGTCCGGGTCTAGAAGAAGCTGTGTTGTTTCTGCCTTTTCTAAGGATCACCCTGTGAGCCCATAACCTTGCTTCTTGCCTCTTATTTTACTGAGAAAATGGAAAGAACTTTCCCGTCTCCCTACGACCTGCGTTTATTTCCGTACGCTCCAGCCGTGCCAGTGGAGGCACTGTCTGTGCTCCTCTTTAAGGCCCATCCCTCCACTTAATCCCCATCTCCTGCCTCCTCATCACAGACATCACACCTACAATTATCTTCTCATTCCCACATCATTGATTTTTCCCTCTCGACTGGCTCATTCTTAGCAACATCAAAGATGATGTAATATTTACCATCTCAAAAAAAAAAATCCTTTCTGATCCCATATTCCTCTTCAGAGACTGCCCCATTTCTGTTCCCTTTTATAGCAAAAGGCTGTGAAAGATGTGTCTAATTTGTGCAGACCCAGTCTTTCCACTTCCTCCTCTCCCAGTTTATCTCCCACCCACTCCAGTTGGGCTTCTGCCTCCCCCCACCCCCACCCCGTGCACACTCCACCTCTGCTCTTGTCATGGAGTTGTGGTGGTGCCTTTTGTCTTCCCAAATCCCGGTGGTCAGTTTTCAGTCACTGTTTTTGGTGCTTGACCAAACAGCATTTGTCACAGGTGATCCCCTCCCTTCCCCTGGTTCCTGGGACACCTCTTCCTCTTGCTTCTCCTCCCACCTCACCAGCTACTCTTTGCTGGTTCTTCCAGTCTCTTTCAGCTGACCTCGGACCTCCGGCCTCCTCCCACACCCTCTGCCCTCTGTCTCTCGTGGGCCCCTTTTAACGCCTATGGTTCCAGACCTCTACCCTGAGCCCCAGCCATGGATAGTGAGCTGCTACTCAGTGTTTCTCGATGGCTATCTCATAAGCACCTCAGACATAACTAGTTCAGACAGAACTCTTGATCCCCTCCACATGCAAACAACTCTGCCTCTCTCCCAGGCGTCTTCTGTTCATCCAGTTCTGTAGGCACCACACTTATTCTTCTTTTCCTTTCATGTCCTGGCTCCAGTGCAAGCAAGCCTATTGGCTCTGCCTCCAAAATGTGTTCGAAATACGGCAATGACTCATCCCTTCCTCCACTCCACCCAAGCCCAAGCCACCATCTTGCACAAACTCACACAACAGTCTCCAGCCCCATTCTTGCCTTCCTCGGCCTACTTTCTAGCAGCAGCCAGAGTGACCTATTTAAAAACTGAGTTCCACCTCTTCCTCCTCCTGCTGCAAACCTTCCTGTGCGCTTAGGACACAAATCCAGACTCTCCCATTGCCCTCAGGGCCCCACATGATCTGGCCTCTGCCTGGCTGGCTGTGCTGCTCCTACTGCATCTTCCCAGCCACACTGGCCTTCTTTCTGTCCCTCACGCACAAGCTCTTTCCCACCTCCAGGATTTTGTACATGCTTTTCTCTCAGCCTGGAGTGTTCTTCCACTGGAGCGTGGCCTCGTTCTTTCACTTCCTTCAGTTCTCGGTTCAGATGTGACTTCTTCCAAGAAGCTTCTCGCCCACCCTTCCTACCTGGCCTCCCCATTTGCATCCTTTTCTAGCCCCTCGTCTACGTTGTCTTTCATCATGGCATTTTCACTGCCTGCATTTTAACTACAGTTAAGTTCTCAATTTATTTGTTTATTGTCTGTTTTACCACTGGGAACATAAGCTCCATGGGAGCAAGCACTTTGCCTTTCTTATTCACAGCCGTATCCCCAGGACCTAGAATAATGCCTGGCCCATAGTAGCTGCTCAGGAAATTTGTGCTAAATGATGAATAACTAATTAACATTCTTCCACTGTAATTGAAAAGCTATATTTTAAACATGATAGTGCAGCTGTAGGGTGAATTATTAGCCTATTACCTATTTTTTGCCTTGATTATGTCTGAAATGAAGCAATAGCAACAGAGAATCTACAAGATTCTGCATCTGTGAAGGATCTAAAGCCTACAGCTATCTACCATCTACTTTTACCTTTTAGTGAAGAGGACTGGAGATGCTGGTTTTTATGGTAACTGTCAAACACAGTTTGGAGTTGACTAGAATTTTGACATGAGTTTCACCCATGACTGTTGTTTAAGTGAAATGAGCTATTTCCTTCTTGGAAAAGGAGGTGGCTAGGGAATTGAGCAAGATAAAAACAAGAGATCACAGAAAAATGTTACCAGTCATTGGATAAATGGTACTAAAAGAAATCTGGATCAAATATTTTAAAACAAATTGGAAACATAAGAAATATACTTATTTAACATTATACACATTGTTGTATAAGTTGACCATGTACAACTTAAAAAATACTCTTTCCAAACTAGAATTGAGTTAAATTACATGTATTTGAGTACCCCTAAGTTTACAGATGAGTTATGTTTAAAAAAACCCAAAAAACTGTTTTGTAAGTCAGTTGTTTAGAACTCAGAGTGCATCCCCAGTAAAAACTGTTTTGAATACAGCGTTTAGATTTCCACATTCACCCACATTCTTAAGTTGATTTTGAGCAGCTGGGGTCTGTGGATCATGGCAAGGAGACAGATACTTCTTCTTGGCTTTTGCCTCTTCTGACTGCTCCAGCACTTGTTAGGACAGCGGCCCAGCCCCAGCCCCATTCCTAGGAAACCCGTGCTGTGGGTTTGATGATTCAGAGTTCATGAATTTCTCGATATGTACACATGGTATGCAGCAGCTGAATACTTAGGCAACATCCAGAGCACTGTAGGCAAATGTGTACGCAATACTTGATACACTGATTTAGCTCTTCTCTTTCAGGCACTCATAATTCTGCAAAGAATTTTATTTTTTTATTAAGCTTTTTTAATCTTTAAAATTTTTATTTAAAGATTTCTGCATTTTTGATGTTAAGAAATTTTACCTTCCTAGGAATAACCTGTAATTTAATTTTTTTTATTATTTTGAGTAATGTTAGGGCTGTGTATTTTAGGTGAGTGACTTTTCGAAGTTTTGAGATAAAACAAGGTTATCTTTTCATTTTCAGGCTGCATTGAAATAAGGTATAAATCTTTTATTTTTGTTCCACAAGTAACTCATAAGCTACTATTAAGACATTCTGTGCTATAAAGGTTTATCAACACAAAGTTCCTTTTGTTAAGCATTTGTATTACTGCTCCATGATGTGTCAATCACTGTGAATTAAGGTGATTTCTGCCCTCAAGGGGTTTTCTACCTGAGAAATGTCTTCCCACACACACATTTGCCATTTTCTTCAAAGTTATCAGTAAATAGTTAAATTATTTGGGCAATATTTAAAGGAAAGTGTACTGAAATGCACACACATCTGAACAATGACATTGAAGGAAAACAGTACAGTGAACTATTTATATTATATCTAAGATACCAGGTAAGACTAGTCTATGCAGGGAGATTTTTAGTCATTTGCAAGTGGGAACATTTAGGTTGGTGTGGATTAGAGACTTGATGGTTAGTCCAGAAGCCATTGAAATACCAAGTATTGCCTCTTAAGTTGTAGAGATTTAAAAATGTTGATACACTTTATGCTAGATATCAGGACCACAAATAGAATTTAGGTCATCCAGTTTCCATTTTGAGGTAGATAGCCATGAGATTCAGGAGCAGTTTAGACCTCCACTGTCCAGTATGGTAACCACAAGTTATATATGGCTATTTCAATAAAAATGAATTAAAATTAAATAAAATTTAAAATTTAGTTCTTTAGTTGCACTAGCCGTATTTCAAGTACTCTGTAATCACATGGTCTAGTGGCTACCACATTGTACAGCACAGATAGAGAATATTTCCATCATTGTGGTAAGTTCTGTTGGGCAGTGCTGGTTTAAAGGAGGGAAACAAAAATGAACCTTTCCTGTCACAACCTAATGGCTTTTGCGAGACTGCTATATAAGTAGTCTATTATCTTTATTCCATGAATTTTTTTTTCTTTATATGAAGTATATCAGCTGCTTCAGTGTACGTTTTTAAAAATAGACTTTATTTTTTAGAGCAATTTTAAGTTCACGGAAAAATTCAGCAGAAGGTATAGAGATTTCCCTTGTACCCCTTCCCCCACACATGCACAGCCTCCCCCAGTATCAGTATCCGCCACTGGAGTGGTACGTTTGTTATAAGTGACGAACTTACATTGATACATCATTATCACCCAAAGTCCATAGTCTACATTAGGGTTCAATCTTGGTGTTGTACATTCTGTAGGTTTGGACAAATGTATAATGACATGTATCCATCGTTATAGTATACAGAATAGTTTCATTGTCCTGAAAATCCTCTGTCCTCTGCATATTCATTCTTCCGTCTTCCCCAACCCCTGGCAACCACTGATCTTTTGCTGTCTCCATAGTTTTGCCTTCTCTAGAATGTCTATTCAGGGAAATTTATAAACAGAACTTTGAACTGTCAATGGCAAGCTTTTTCAGATAACATATATTTTTGTTGTTTTATTAAACTTCTTAATAACTTTTCTAGGAATAGAATTTGTATACCATACTCTTTTTTGCTTAACACAATATAAGTTGAGTTCTTCTTTACATAAAACTCCTCGGATGGTCATCAGGGCAGCAGGGTGGCTTTTCTCCAAGCAGTCATTCAGACGGACACAGAGGAAAGATTGTGGAGGAATGAGTGGGGTGTTTTTATGGCCACACCTGGAAGGAGCACACATCCCTTCTGATCATGTCCATGGGAGGGGACTTAGTATATGGCTACACTTGGCAGCAAGGGAGGCTGGAAAGTGCAACTTAGCTGTGTGCTCAAGGAAGGGAAAGTCAGACTTGGGGGGAGAAGTAGTAGAATGTCAGGAGAAAAGGGGAAACTATTTCAGGGCTAGTATTTGCATGAGAATGGAGCAAGATGTTAGTATACACTCTCTTCCATGTCAACCCCAACAAGAATTTCAAGAACCATGAGGCAGGGCTGCCCCTGTACAGTCAGAGCATGGAGCAGCAGACCAGAAAGGATGCTTCCTGCAGGCAGCTGGCTCCCAACCTTGACTTTAGTAGGTAAAGGTTGTATTTTCAAGGGGAGAAAAATGTACCTATGGAACAATTTTATGACAAAATCTCTAATTTTCTACAATGTGGATTGAAGTTTGTATCTTCCCAGTTTTATATGGAGATCCTAAAATTTAGATTGCCTTTTCTAAGTCTTAATGTTTAGATTGTGTTTTTCAAATCTAAAATTGTGGATCGATCCCTGTGGCTTGTATGTATCTATCTTGACCACTGTAGTCATTAGAAGCCTTAGCTTCCTTTTCAAAACCATAGGATTGCTTAGCTAAACCCTGTCCCTTCCAAAGTGCTTTATTGGATCTTTCCATCTGTTATACCCAAAAGAGAAGGTGTAATCCTTTAAAACATGTTAACAGTTTGAACCTGAAAGGATAAATATTCACAATAGTGTCAGCTTTTCTTGGCTTTGATTAACATGAATGTATGGAACATGACTGATTAACAAGTGTCATCTGCGGCTGCCCTGTCTTGCACATAAAAGCTGAGTGTGCACATTATCATGGCAACCTGCCTTTGATGCCGAGTGAACAACTACAGAAATGGACCATTGCCTCTCGCCCTGTGTTTACAGTGTGTGGGACCCAGCTTGAAGACACTCAGGAAGAGCAGAATAAGGTAGAGGCCAGTCAGTACAGCCAGTAGCTGGTATCAAACGTCTGCCATGTGGCTGCAGGCTCCTACCTGACGTTTCTCAGAGCTTGCTATTGAATTCCTCATTACAGTCTCAGCTGAGCTAGCTCGTTTGACAGCCCATGGTGCAAAATGAGAAATATATGGATCTGACTAGGGAGCTTTTTCCCTTCCTGTCCTTCTCCTTAAGGAGAGGAAAGTGATTGCTGTGGAAGTTACTTGTCATATTAATAGGCGTGTTGGCATGGCTTGAAGTCAGCCTGGGTTGAGATGATGAGATGCCATTTAACATAAGGAACAGGATGTGCTGCGCTGTTGTTGCATGTACAGGGCGCTCCTCATTTTCCAGAGCACTGTTATTTTCACGATCTTATCTGCTGCCAGAGACCTTAAACAAACATTATTGATCAATATTTTTCTTATACAGTGTAAGTTTTCAGTCCAAAAGCTGGCTATTAAGCAACCGCAAGGGGAGCAGGATTGGAATTTTCTAGACCACTAGGGGTTGAGATGTGAGCACCGTCAGAGGGAGCCCTGGGCCTGGAGAAAGGAAGCAGGTGCCTGTGGGCCACAGGGGCACAGAGACACACTGCAGTCACTGTGCGAGCAGCAGGAGTCCAGCCGGTGTCAAGGGCTCCTCTTTACTATTGGTGGATGTGAACTTGGCTGCAGGTTATTTGTTTGTACTCTTCATGCTTTGGTTTTTGTTCTCTTTCATTGGTCTGTGATTAAGCCATTTATTATTTTTAGATGGTAACAAAATAGAATCAAATACTTTATTATCAAAGTTCCTATAGAAAAAGTTACCAAGTTTTATCAATCCTCTGTAGCCATAGCCCTCCTTTCCCCATACTGAAATAGTTATTTATGTGATATGTTTTTTTTATAAAGTGAAGTTTCTTAGGAACATAAATATGATTTTATAGCAGAACTATAATTTAATTTGCATACAGCCATTTAGTTGAGGATTTCTGCCATTCTGATACCTGTGCAAGATTATGCTCTGTCATTGAAACAGAGTGTGTACAGCATTGCAAGATTTTCTCCAAGTAGCTTTACATCAGCAATCTATGCAGATGGCTTTCCTGAGAATCGTCATCACCTAGGGCCTTGCCTCCTCCAAGATCTTGAGTTCAGAAGCCCTGTTCTTTGGCCCCAACCAGAGTGGTCAGTCCAGTGCAGTGGTTGAGATCATGACTCTGGTACCAGACTCCCCTGGTTTGAATCTGAGCTTCACCACTTACTAGTTTGGGACCTTGGGTGAGTTCCTGGCCGATCTGTGCCCCAGTTTCCTCACCTTTTAGATAGGATGCCTCATTGGGATGCTGTCAGAGTTAATCGAATTCTGTTAAAGCCTGGAGAATAGGGCCTAGCACACAGTAGGTTTCACATAAGTCTCTCATGCTGCCTCCCCCACACCCCCCATCACTACCATCGTGACCTTCATCCTCCAGTCCCCTCCTTCTCCCAGAGGCACCTGCCTCTCTGCGTTTGCCCCTAATGCCTTCATTAGCTACCCTCACTCCCCCAGCCCCGATTTCCTTGGGACATGACTATATCCGTTTGAGTCCTGGTGGGGAACAGATAACGCAGTGTAGCCTGGTAATTTGAGGAAAACTTCATAAAGAGGTTATGTACAGAGGCACAAGAAGATAGGAGAAACCACCAGGGGAAGGCCCGTACCTAGGGCTGGCAGCCCTGAGCACACTCACAGCAGTTGCATGGAGAGGGCCTCCTGACGGGATCTGTGAGCTTGCTGTGTGACTGTGGGACTTTCTTCCTCCACAGACTGGATCATCTGCTCTTCGTGGGCAGAGACCACACCACAGTCATCTCTGCGTTCCTTTCTGGTGCCTCCAAGTAGTTGAAATAAAAACGAGTGCTCAAAAAATTACTTGCATTGAAATGACTGATGGAAAGATATGATAAGTATTATTTACCTGGCTAAAAATGATGTTAGTTATGAATAGTAGATTCAGCGTATTTAACACTGATTCACTGTATCACGTTGTTTGTAACCAAGTCACTCCCTGACCCCCTCCCCCCCTCCCACGCATCCAAATGTAGTTGCTGTCATGTCCTCTGGGGGCACCCTGTATGGCACTTATTAGAACTTATTTATGTAATTATTTTTTTTTCTACTTTTCTGTTAGTTTGAAATTTTTCACAATAAAAAATAATAATCATTAAATACAAAATTTTTTAATTGCCATTGAGAATTTGAATTTGATTAACGATATGTTCTGATCCTTTTTTTAAAAAAAATTTTTTTCTTAATTTTATTTTGTCGATATACAATGTGGTTGGTTATTGTTGCCCATTACCAACACCCCCCTCCCTCCTCCCTCTCCCCGCTCCCACCCAACAATGTCCTTTCTGTTTGCTTGTCGTACCAACTTCAAGTAATTGTAGTTATGTTTTCTTCCCCCCTACCCCCCGGTTTGTGTGTGTGTGTGTGTGTTTGTGTGTGTGTGTGTGTGTGTGTGTGTGTGTGTGTGTGAATTTATTTATTTATTTTTAGCTCACCCCAATAAGTGAGAACATGTGGTATTTCTCTTTCTGTGCCTGACTTGTTTCACTTAATATAATTCTCTCAAGGTCCATCCATGTTGTTGCAAATGGCAGTATTTCATTCGTTTTTATAGCTGAGTAGTATTCCATTGTGTAGATGTACCACATTTTCCATATCCACTCATCCGATGATGGACATTTGGGCTGGTTCCAACTCTTGGCTGTTGTAAAGAGTGCTGCAATGAACATTGGGGAACAGGTATACCTTCGACTTGATGATTTCCATTCCTCTGGGTATATTCCAGCAGTGGGATAGCTGGGTCATATGGTAGATCTATCTGCAATTATTTGAGGAATCTGCATACCATTTTCCATAGAGGCTGCACCATTTTGCAATCCCACCAACAATGTATGAGAGTTCCTTTTTCTCTGCAACCTCACCAGCATTTATCGTTCAGAGTCTTTTGAATTTTAGCCATCCTAACTGGGGTTAGATGGTATCTCAGTGTAGTTTTGATTTGCATTTCCCGGATGCTGAGTAATGTTGAGCATTTTTTCATGTCTGTTGGCCATTTGTATATCTTTCTTAGAGAAATGCCTACTTAGCTCTTTTGCCCATTTTTTAATTGGGTTGCTTGTTTTTTTCTTGTAAAGTTGTTTGAGTTCCTTGTATATTCTGGATGTTAATCCTTTGTCAGATGTATATTTTGCAAATATTTTCTCCCACTCTGTTGGTTGTCTTTTAACTCTGTTAATTGTTTCTTTTGCTGTGCAGAAGCTCTTTAGTTTGATATAATCTCATTTGTTTATTTTTCCTTTGGTTGCCCGTGCTTTTGGGGTCGTATTCATGAAGTCTGTGTCCAGTCCTATTTCCTGAAGTGTCTCTCCTATGTTTTCTTTAAGAAGTTTTATTGTTTCAGGGTGTATGTTTAATTCTTTAATCCATTTTGAGTTGACTTTAGTGTATGGTGAAAGGTATGGGTCTAGTTTCATTCTCCTGCATATTGATATCCAGTTCTCCCAGCACCATTTGCTGAAGAGGCAGTCTCTTCCCCAGTGTATAGGCTTGGTGCCTTTGTCAAAGATCAGATGGCTGTAGGTGTGTAGGTTCATTTCTGGATTCTCATTTCTATTCCATTGATCAGTGTGTCTGTTTTTATGCCAGTACCATACTCTTTTGGTTATTATAGCTTTGTAGTATAGTTTAAAGTCAGGTAGTGTTATGCCTCCAGCTTTATTTTTTTTGCTCAGCATTGCTTTGGCTATGCATGGTCTTTTGTTATTCCATATAAATATCTGGATAGTTCTTTTCATTTCTGAGAAAAATGTCATTGGAATTTTGATGGGGATTGCATTAAATTTGTATATCACTTTGGGTAGTATGGACATTTTCACTATGTTGATTCTTTAAATCCAAGAGCATGGGATATCTTTCCATCTTCTTGTATCCTCTCTAATTTCTCTCAGCAGTGGTTTGTAGTTCTCATTATAGAGATTTTTCACATCCTTGGTTAACTCAATTCCTAAGTATTTTATTTTTTTGGAGGCTATTGTAAATGGGCAGGCTTTCTTGATTTCTCTTTCTGCATGTTCACTATTGGAGAATAGATTTGCTACTGATTTTTGTGTGTTGATTTTGTATCCTGCTACTGTGCTGAAATCATTTATCAACTCCAAGAGTTTTTTTGTAGAGGCTTTAGGCTATTCGATGTATAGGATCATGTCATCTGCAAACAGGGACAGTTTGACTTCATCTTTTCCAATCTGGATGCCCTTTATTTCCTTCTCTTCTCTGATTGCTCTGGCTAGTACTTCCAACACTGTGCTGAATAGGAGTGGTGAGAGTGGGCATCCTTGTCTAGTTCCTGTTCTTAAAGGAAAAGCTTTCAGCTTTTCCCCATTCAGAATGATATTGGCAGTGGGTTTATCATATATGGCTTTAATTATGTTGAGATACTTTCCCTCTATACCTAACTTATAGAGGGTCTTTGTCATGAATGAGTGTTGAATTTTATCGAATGCTTTTTCAGCATCTATAGAGATGATCATATGGTCCTTGTGTTTGATTTTATTAATATGGTGTATCACATTTATTGATTTGCATATGTTGAACCAACCTTGCATCCCTGGGATGAATCCCACTTGATCGTGGTGAATAATTTTACGTATGTGTTGCTGTATTCCGTTTGCTAGTATTTTAGTGAGGATTTTTGCATCTATATTCATCAAGGATATCAGCCTGTACTTTTCTTCTTTGGTTATATCTTTACCTGGTTTTGGTATCAGGATGATGTTTGCTTCATAGAATGAGTTTGGAAGATTTGCATTTGTTTCAATCTTTTGGAATAGTTTGTAAAGAATCGGTGTCAATTCCTGTTTGAATGTTTGGTAAAATTCTGCTGTGAATCCATCTGGTCCTGGGCTTTTCTTTGTTGGGAGCCTTCTGATAACAGCTTCAATCTCCTTTATTGTTGTTGGTCTGTTCAGATTTTCTACATCTTCACGGCTTAGTTTGGGGAGCTTGTGTGTGTCCAGAAGTTTATCCATTTCTTCCAGATTTTCAAATTTGTTGGCGTATAGTTGTTTATAGTAGTCTCGAATGATTCCTTGTAGTTCAGATGAATCAGTTGTAATATCACCTTTTTCATTTCTAATTTTTGTTATTTGAATCTTCTCTCCTTTTTTTTGTTAGCCATGCTAATGTTTGTCAATTTTATTTATCTTTTCAAAAAACCAACTTTTTGATTCATTGATCTTTTGTATTGTTTTTTGGGTTTCAATTTCATTAAGTTCTGCTCTGATATTAATGATTTCTTTCCGTCTGCTAACTTTAGGTTTGGATTGTTCTTGTTTTTCTAGATCTTTAAGGTGAAGTGTTAGGTTGTTCACTTGCCATCTTTCCATTCTTCTGAGGTGAGCATTTAATGCAATAAATTTCCCCCTCAATACTGCTTTTGCAGTATCCCACAGGTTTTGGTATGATGTATCATTGTTTTCATTAGTTTCAATAAATTTTTTGATTTCCTGCTTGATTTCTTCTTGGACCCATATGTCATTAAGTAGAATGCTGTTTAATTTCCATGTGTTTGTATAGTTTCCAGAATTTTGTTTGTTATTGATTTCTAGTTTTAATCCATTATGGTCTGAGAAAATACATGGGAGAATTCCACTTTTTTTGAATTTGTTGAGACTTGATTTGTGCCCCAATATGTGATCTATCCTGGAGAATGATCCATGTGCTGATGAGAAGAATGAATATTCTGAGGTTGTTGGATGGAATGTTCGGTAGATATCTGCCAAGTCCAATTGGTCTAGAGTATTGTTTAGATCTTGTGTTTCTCTGCTGATTCTTTGCCTAGATGATCTGTCCAATATTGACAGTGGGGTGTTCAGGTCCCCTGCTATTATAGTATTAGTGTCTATTTTCTTCTTTAGGTCTTATAGAGTTTGTTTTATAAATCTGGCTGCTCCAAAATTGGGTGCATACATATTTATGATTGTTATGTCTTCTTGATGGATCAGTCCTTTTATCATTATGTAGTGTCCCTCATTGTCTCTTTTTATGGTTTTTAGTTTAAAGTCTACTTTGTCAGATATAAGAATAGCTACTCCAGCTCATTTTTCTTTTCTGTTTGCATGGTAAATATTTTTCCATCCTTTCACTCTTAGTCTATGTGAGTCTTTATGGGTGAGGTGGGTCTCTTGAAGGCAGCATACAGTTGGGTCCTCCTTTTTAATCCAGTCAGCCAGTCTGTGTCTTTTGATTGGGGAATTTAAGCCTTTTACATTAAGAGTTGTTATTGAAAAGTGTTGATTTATTCCTAGCATTTTGTTGATTGTTGTTTGGTTGTCTTAGGTGTCTTTTGTTCCTTGCTTTCTGATTTACTGTTTGTTTTCTGTGTTTGTTGGTTCCTTAGGTTATAGATAGCCTTTTTGTTTGTTTGTCTTCTCTTCATGAATGCCATTTTTATTATACTAGTGGGTTTAGATTTTTCTTGGGTTTTTATGGCAGTGGTAGTTATTTTTCAAGAACCAAACCCAGTACTCCCTTCAGAATTTCTTGTAAGGGTGGTCGTGTGGTAGTGCACTCCCGCAGTTTTTGTTTGTCTGAGAAATATCCTATTTGCCCCTCATTTCGGAAGGATAGCCTTGCAGGGTAGAGAATTCTTGGTTGACAATCTCTGTCTTTTAGTATTTTGAATATATCATCCCATTCCTTTCTGGATTTTCAGGTTTATGATGAAACGTCTGATGTTAGCCTGATTGGGGATCCCTTATAGGTGATTTGATGCTTCTCTCTTGCAGCTTTTAAGATTCTCTCTTTGTCTCTGAATTTTGCCTATTTGACTATAACATGTCTTGGAGAAGACCTTTTTGGGTTGAATACATTTGGAGATCGTTGAGCTTCCTGGATCTGAAGATCTGTGATTTTTCCTATACCTGGGAAGTTTCTGCCACTATTTTGTTGAATATGTTTTCAATGCAATCTCCGTTTTCCTCCCCTTCTGGAATACTCGTGACTTGGATATTTGAGCGCTTAAGGTTGTCTGATATCACTCTCAGCTTTTCTTCAATGCCTTTGATTCTTTTTTCTTTTTCCTTTTTTTTTGGTCTGCTTGTGTTATTTCAAACAGCCCATCTTCAAGTTCAGAGGTTCTCTCTTCAACTTCCACAAGCCTGCTGGTTAAACTCTCCGTTGTGTTTTTTATTTTGCTGAATAACTTCTTCAGTTCGGCAAGTTCTGCTACATTTTTTTTCAGGGCATTGATTTCCTTGTACATTTCCTCTTTCAGGTCCTGTATACTTTTCCTCATTTCATCATGATGTCTAGCTGAGTTTTCTTGTATCTCATTCAGTTTCCTTAGAATTATCACTCGAAATTCCTTGTCAGTCATTTCAAGGGCTTCTTGTTCTATAGGATCTAGAGCTTGAGATTTATTATCTTTGGGTGGTATACTTTCTTGATTTTTCATATTTCTGGTATCTTTTCTTTGATGTTTATTCATTGTGGCAGGGGGTTTCACAGTCCACAGATCAGATGAAATGAGCAGAGTATCTTCTGTTCCACTGAGCAGTCTGATGAACGCAGCAGGCAGACTCAGAGGAGAATCGGGGGCAGTGCGCGGAGTCCCTGGTCCCACATCAGCTCCAGCTCGGCTCGATATGTTGGGGCGCCTGGTTCTGGAGGGCCCTGATGTTGGGGTGAGGAGGGGCTGCCACTGCCGCCACCGCTGCTGTCGCTGCCGCTGCTCGAGGCTGACCTTTTTATAATAGCTGTTTCATAGCTGGCTCACAAAATTCCTGAAAATTTAACAATTGGCTCTTGCTAGCTGGTATAAGTTGGCTCCAGCACACCTCATAAACACTGCTCTACTCCGTGTTTAGCTTAGAATTTTCATTCTTGTTCAATTACAACTTCCAGTTTCTGGGGCTGGGAAGTCCAAAGTCCATCTGGTGGTGGTGACAGTGACTCAGGGGTCTCAGTTTGCAAGACAGTGGGAGCAGAGAGAGCCAAGAAAACTGGGCCCCTGATGCTCTTTCAGAATGCTGCAGTGCCTTCACTGATGTCAGAGAAATGTAACAATCAATTTATTCATTCTTTCCAAAGTTGAAATGCTGTAATTATTTATTCCATGTTTTACCTCCTCTTCTAGATCTTCGGCTTCATGAGGACAGGGATTGTATTTACGTTGTTCATCACAGAATCTCTGGACCTTAGAACAGTGCATGGTGTATGTTAGGGCTCTAGTAAATATTTGCTGAATGCATAAATATATGGGTCACAATACACTGTGACATGTTATTACTCAGGAGGCCAGCAGAGTGGGGAATCTACGTGCCTGCCATGAAGGGCCCACAAGGTTCTTTTCCATGCCCCTTAAATCAGTCCTAACTGCTTGAAGGAGCCATTTCTTTATGACCCCACTCTCCCTTTATTAGAGCAGCCACCCCTCCCACTTGTGTGGAAGTAGCTCTTGTACCAAGAACAAATTTCCTTTTCTCCATAGGAGAATATAGTAATATCAGGGGAATTATTCTTTTTCCGAAATTATTCTTTCTCATTTCTCTTTCCTAATTGTGTTTACATACAGCCTGTTAATTTGATGGTGCCAAGTAAAATATATTTGATTGTGATTTGGACCATTTAAAACCTATTTAGTAATTTTGAAAATTTATAATAGGCATTGTCAGGTCTTACAATTGAAAATTGGCATCATTTTATATTATGTCATTTCATATCATTTCACTATTGTGACAGTCTAACCAGATTTTATTATTGATGAATGATTTCAGGGAGTTCTTTTTAAAGGTCACAAATGATGTTTAATAACCTGAAAAAAAGATTACCTTTTGGAAACAGGAAGTATCAACAAAGTCTGGAAACCTTAATATATTTAAGCCCTACCATTGCCCAGTAATCTTTTCATCTGTCACTTTTCTGAGGTTTAATATACTAAAAAATATGTTCTGGAAAGGAAATTAAACTTGGGGTTTGAGATAACAGAGCTCTTATGAAGCTTATACACTGGAGATATTAGAAAAAGATACTGATCAAAAAAAAAAAAGCAAAAAGCAATTAACCTTGGGGGACTGTCTAAGTAGGATTGTCTGAAGTTAAAAACTGAAAAAATTGGACAGATGGTCTTCATAAAAATTGGGGAAGGTTAACTTTGGAGCCATGTTATAACAGGTTTTTACTGATGCATCTATTGCAAACTAATTGCCTCTTTTCTGCCTGATAACCCAAGTTTAAGTTTGGGTTTTTTTTAATAGAAGTAATTAAAAGCTCAACACTGTCGTATTTTTCATTAATTTACCAGTGAGTGGTTGGGTTTATATGGATAATTTGATTTGTTTTGAAATTAATTATAAGTTGTATTTTACTAGACAGCTTGTCCTTTATAATATAATTTGCTTTTAACCACAGTATAATCTCTTCTGTCTTCTTGGTTAACAGCCTCTTCTTTAGGAAAAAATAAGCATAGGCAATATCTGTGAAGATAATATTTTTAAGGTATGTTAAAATAGAATGGTTTGGGGGCTCTCAATATGGGGTGATAGATCAGATTTGGCACAGGCCTGGTATAGGACACTATTATGAGAGCTAGGAGCAGGCAAAAGTAGAACTGGGCCCTTAATTCTCAGATAAGCTATTACACCTATTTGCAGTATCTCCAAAAGCTGAACATACGTATAACCTGCAATCCAGCTGTTCCACTCCTAGGTACGTACCCAACAGAAATGCATCCATATGTTCATGGAGAAACATGCACTGAAATAGTCATAGCAGCACTAATCATCACAACTCTAAGTAGAAACTACCCAAATGCCCATTGTCAAGAGAATGGATAAATAAATGATGGTGTATACACACAATAGAATATCATTCATCATTGTAGATGAACAAACTATGCCTGTACACAGCACAGGTGAATTTCACAAACATAAAGTTGAGTGAAAGAAGCCAGATACCAGAGGGTACAAAGTGTGCGATCTCTTTTATATAAAGTGTAGAAAAAGACAAAGCGATCTCAAGGTCACAGGGGGGCTTCTGGGGTTCTCGTGCTGTTCCATTTCTTGATCTGGTTGCTGATTATACTAGGTGCATTCAGTTTGTAATAGAGTTTATGATTTAGGCATCTTTATATGTGCATGTTATAGTTTAATGAAAAGTAAAAATATATCAGTTTGAAAATACAGCGTTACAACAATTTAAGGAAGAGTTGGTCACTATTCTCTGTGCTTAACCCCCATGTGCTTCGTGCTGACTCATGAGAAAAAGCCCACCCCAGCAGCGCAAACCATTTAAAGTGGTGCCAACAAAAGGTTAAAGGTCGCACAAGTACTGCATTGTCTTTAAGCAGAACTTTATTACCTACCAAAAGAAACTGTTGGGACATATCAACCTAGTCTTTCTGTGAAGAACCATGAGAGCCTAGCCAAATCCCCCCTCCTTTGCATCAGCTCAGGTTTCCTTGTTTGGCGAAGTCTTTGGGACACCTCTGACTTCTGTTCTCCATAAGCTCTGATCACAGCCATCACTGAAAGAATGTAGCTTTGCAGCTAATAGTTCTCTAGGTATTTTATTTCCTTTGATTGTTTCTGGACTGCAAGTTTATTGAAGCCGACAGCCCCACCTTTCCTTTCTCCATCCAGGGTCAGGCATTTGGTGGACATTTAATAAGTATTTGACAAATGATTTTTGCTTTGAAGAAATAAGATGAATAGAGGACCTGCCTGAGGGCCTCAAGTGGCCCTGGTTGTGTTGCTTCCCCTGAGCTGTCTCAATTTGATTTCTCTAAACCCTTTGACACCTCTCTCTCTCTATCTTCTTGTTTACATGTTCATTGTAGAAGATTAGGAAATATGAAAAAACACAAAGAAGAAAAAGATAAACACCCATATTCCTTCCAAGCAGAAGGAATCTCTTTTACTGTTTGGTTATATTTTTCTCCTTTTGCTTTTACTATAATACCGTTGCTTTCATGATCTCTGTCCTCCTCTCCATCCACCCCTCCCTACTCCCTTTTTCTTCATTTCTCAAGAGTAATGGCAGTGAGTCTAGGAGAGAAACTTCTTCATGTTGTTAAAGGCGTCTTGGGCAGAGTAGAGCAGTGTGGATTGCTGCCTCTGTTTTCTTGACTCCATATATGAAGGTGTATGTGGGGTTAAGATCTGGGCTTTCGTGTCTTGCGAGAAGATAGTACAACATGCTATGCAGCTCAAGCTCCTCTTATCCACTGCTTAAATTTTTGTGATTAGCACCTGGCATATACGTTATACTCCAAAGCACTAAAAACGAATGAGAAGTCACCCAGGATAGCACCATGCTGTTTACTAATATCCATGTCCTCAATCTCACCCTGAAAGCAGGGATCCAATGTCTTTTAGGCTTTAAAGTCCCATTCATCCTGGGTCTCTGCCTTAGAATATTAACAGATTTGCTTCTCCAGGTGGAGGAGTTCTGGGTGGTTGTCCAATGCTGTGCTGTTATTGACATTTCTGGATCCACGCAGTAATCGGCCAGCTGCGTGGCTGCCATGGGCTTCTTGTCATGACCTGAAGCTCCTGGTCCATTTCTGTTGCCTATAACAAAATATATAGACCTAGGTAATTTGTAAGAAAATGAAATTTATTGCTTACAGTTTCTGAGGCTGGGAAGTCCAAAGTCCGGGGAACACATCTGGTAAGGGTCTTGGTGGTGGTAACAGTGACCCAGGGGTCTCACATGGCAGAAAATGGCAGAGCAGAGAGCAGGACTAACCTCTCATGTGCTCTTCTTCTAAAGCCCTCAGAATCACACCCATGACCACCATTATTAGTCCATTCACTAGGGCATGGTCCTGTAATCTAATCACCTTTTCAAGCTCCACCTTTCAATTACCGTAATAGGATTTCCCACCCTCTTAACAGTCACAGTGGGGGCCACGTTTCTAATACATAAAATGTGGGAGACACAATTCAAGCTTCAATGAATTTGGGGGGACATTCAGTCCACTACATGGTCTGTCATGCTCTTGGGTGCACATACCACACAGTGTTTGTGCTCTTGCTCTTTCTTCCTGAAACAGCCCTAAAATAAACTCCTGTGCTCTCCTTCTTGACTTTCTTGAGTTTTTTCCTCCAGACTCCTCTGAACTTTGTCCCTAGTTTCTAAAGTATTTAAATGATACTCATTTAAATGAAATTATTCATTGGTAAGAAGAAAAATCACCCCTGTAACACTGACAGTGTTTCTCTTGACCTTTGAAGTACCTGAATGGGTACATTGTTTTGTTTGTTCTGCTCTGGTTGAGGGCAATGTGACATTTGCATTTTCTCTGGGCTTCTACCTGACTGTGTTGCTGTAAATTATTGTCTGTCCTGAACAGAGCGTGTGTATGTGTGTGTGAGAGAGAGAGAGACAGAGCAGACAGAGAGAAACTTAGAAATAATAGCGGTCCAGAAAGGAGAAAAGAGATATAGTTTGGATTCCCATCTTTACCATTTCCATATTGTCTCACACTTGTCCTATGTCCAGTTACCTAAAGTGGCCCTATAATCCTGTCCCCTGGAGCCCGATTTATCTAAGGTGTTCCTGCTGTCCTTGGTTTTGAGGAGACAAAACTTCAAGTGATGTTTACATTTGATTTCCTTAGACTCTGTGACCCTTGGGATCCAGATATCTGCTTAAAAGTGAGTTTATTCACGTTCTGCTGACTATCAGGAAGGCAGTGCTCAATTTTTGAAGAGCAGATTGGGAGCTACCATTTATGTCCAAGCCTTTCCCTGGAGGCAAGGAGGGCTACTGGGCACCACAGGGAGCAGAGCTGCCTGCAGGAGGAAGATTTATGGTGGAGTCTTCCTGCCTCTGGGGAGTGGTTCTGCTCTCTTGTGAGTCTTTCTCTTCAAATATAACTTTTTAAAGTTAACATTTTTTGATAGAAGAATTAGCAGTGTATACCTTTTTTGCAGAGGAAGAACTAGGAAAGGGATCATCTGTATAATATAGGCAAAAAGTATTACAAACTCACCCAGGTGAGTTGCATTCTAATTTGACTAATTCAGTAAAGTAGGCTTCTTTCTTTCTTTCTTTCTTTCTTTCTTTCTTTCTTTCTTTCTTTCTTTCTTTCTTTCTTTCTTTCTTTCTTTCTTTCTTTCTTTCTTTCTTTCTTTCTTTCTTTCTTTCTCTCTCTCTTTCTCTCTCTCTCTCTCTCTTCCTTTCTTTAAATTAAAAGTACTGTATCATCATTGTGAAAAATCTACAGAGTATAGATGGACAAGAAGAGGAATAATACTGCAAACAGCAGTTAGCACTTATCAAGCACTTAGAAGCTCTTCGTCTGTGTTGCTCCATCCCACGTGCCTCCAGTTCTGTGGGTGACGTACTGCTGCACAAAGGTCTATGGTAAAAGGACAGTTAATGTTTTTAAACTTATGTGCTAGTCTATTCCAGCTACTATAACAAAATACCATAAACTGGGTGGCTTATAAACAACAGAAATGTATCTCTCACAGTGCCAGAGGCTGGGAAGTCCAAGATCAAGGTGCTGGGCAGATTTCCTGGTTCATGGATGGCACCTTCTAGCTGTGTCTTCACATGGTGGAAGAGGCAAGGGTGCTCTCTGGGGTCTCCTTTGAAAGGCCATAATCCCATTCATGAGGGTGCCTCCTTTATGACCCAATCAGTACCAAAGGCTGCACCTCATAATACCATCATCTTGGGGGTTAGGATTTTAACATATGAATTTGTGGGGGCAGGTATACAAATATTCAGGCCATAGCACCCTGCTATTCTCAAACTTATTAGAAAATTGAATTCCGTTTTTTGTGGAATATCTGCTATCATCTCTGAGGACACGGTGGTATTCTGCAGACACGGTTTGGGAAATGAGAGAAGTTCAGCAGTTAGGCTTGCTGGCTAGGGGCTGAGCTGGAACCAGATGCCTTTATCTCCTGCTTTCCTTCACCACCAGATTATTCCCACTGGTTGTATTGATGGTGATTTGGGATTGTTCTTTAGCATTAAAAGCTGGGGCAGTCCACTAACTCATTCTTTCTCATTTGCTAAAAAAACATTTACCTTCACACTGTGCCAGGACACTACAGATAGGGTAGGGTCCCTGCCTCTAGGAAGTCACAGCAGTGTAATAGACACACAAACTTTCAGTAGGATGTAAGAGCTGCTGAATCCCATGTACTGAACACTGCAGGACCTGAAGAAGGGGCCAGCCAGCTTTATCAGGGGAATGGGGAAGGCTTTCCAGAGGAGGGGCACGAGGTCCCCAAGGAGTAGTGGAGTCCTCCAGGTAGAGAAAATGGGGAAGAAGAGAGTCGAGAACATGTTTGGCAACATGCAAGTGTCAGGCTTTCAGCAGGGCGGCTGGTGGAGGAGCACAGATGGCATTTAAAGTCAATTCTGAGTCACTCTCTGAAATTAGAGAAATTCAAGGAGAAGGATCTGGAAAACCTCCAGCAAGTTATTTGACCTTCTGGTCTGTCAATAACCATTTGGCATCTAGCTAATAAATGGAAGTTCTCTGCAAAACTGTGTCACACAGGAAAAGTTGCAGAGTAATTTTTAAATAAAGAAAAATAGTTCTCATGCCTTAGCCTGTAAACCATAGGGTTCACTTTCATTCTCCTAAGTGGCTTTTTACTAGCAAGTTGCCTCTGTGCTGTGGATTCTCCATTCATGCCCCATCTGATAAAATGACTGATTAAAGGTTAAATAAAACTTCCAAAGCAGAGCCAGGAGATACTCAACTTCTGAATATGATAGTGCTTGAGATGGAAACTATATTTTTGTCTAATTTTTTTTTCTTGTTGCCTTGACAACTGGTTGATTTTTTTTTTTTTAAGCTTTTTATTTTTCTCAACACCATGAGCTGCTTCCTTTGGTTTGGCCGTGACATGTGTATACAGATTTATATCTTATTCAGAGAGTCTCTAGTGTAAGTATATATGAGGTATAGATTTTTTATTTTTCAGGATCTTTGCAGTGTTGAACAGAGTAGATAATTTCACATAACTGTTAGCCTGCCTGATTAACCAAACAAAAGCAAATCAATAGTGATTTTCTATGTCTGTTGTCAAATACCATAAAAACGATTTGGGTTCATTTTTACAAAATATCACAAAATATTTTAATATTTGGCTTTGTAATGTCTCTGATTATTTTGTGTCTTGACAAAATTGTTTCTCTGTCCTGGAAATGCACATCCTTCCTCCTGTTCTTCTGCTTGCTCACGTGGCTCTAACCACAGTGGCCTCCTGGCTGGTTTGAATCCTTGCTAACCTGTTTCCATCTCTGGGTCTTTGACGTTTCTTCTGTCTGGAATCTGCCTGCCCCAGATATTTGCATTGCTCCCACACTCATTGCATTTAGGTCTCTTGTTAAATGCCACGTCTTGGAGAGGACTTTCTGGACTTTCCTGTCTAAAGCAGCAACCTCACCCATCCCTATCAGGAAGTGGGAGGATCCACCTCTGAAAAAACACTTTGGTCATCCTATATGAAGCCCCCAGTTCATAAGCCCTACCCATAGCAAGAGCTTCCAATTTGTATTTTAATGCCTCACCCTGAAATATGAACCCACAGCCAAAGATTACCAGCTATTTGAGGAAATCCTCTATTACAAAATATAGAGACCAAGACTAATAAGAAGTAAAGGACTTGGAAGAAAAAGAGACAATGATGGAGCAGGAGAAATCTGCAAAACACAAAATAGAAAATGGAGCACAGGAAATTGTCATGGAAATAATATAAGAAATTTAGGAAAGGAACAGAGCGGAGTCCCATGTCAGCAGCTATGGAGCAGACCTGGAGGGCAGCCAGGCAGATTGGAGCAAGAGTGTAGAAGGCTCTAGGGGAAGTTACCAGGAGGGTTGGGGAACTGAGGGATTATCCCAGCAATGTGGAAAATTGTATTGAAAGGCTGTTGGAGGGTGTGGGTAGAGTTAGAAATAGTTACAAAGCAAAGCAAGCAATGCAGAAAAGAAATAACTATTTAGCAAAGAAGCAATAACGTTATACAATAAAGGAAGCGTTCTTGGTACACTTAGCTTAACATTTATATAGTTATAATAATATCGACACTGAATATTGCTTTAGTAAAAAACTGATATAACGTATTTAGAGAATGGAGCAAGGGAAGTATCTGTGTATATATGAGTGTGTGTGCATGTCTGTGCCTGAGACCTAAATTCTCACTTACTATAACATATACCAACATATAATGTCCAAAACTGATGCATTATCATATATAAACATATTAATTAGACAAAGATTTTTAAAACCAGAAGGAATACTAAGTTGGAATGGTAGACTCTGTGGAATGGGAAGGAAGATGGAAGGGAGACTTTCAGCCTCATCTGACTTTTAAAAGCTGTGAGCATATATTACATTGATAGAAATAAATATTAGTTATGAATCAAAATATGTTTTAAGCAGCCCTTCTTCTGTGCACATGTCACCCGTACAGTTTGATATACATTTGATTAATATGAAATTTTTTCCAGCATGTAACTGATGTCCTTGGCCACTGGGCTCCCTTGTTTAAGCAAATCCATTCTCACTTGAACACAGAATAATTAATTTAGACTCACCTTGTTGGAAGTCATGCTGAAGATATTTATCATTTCCTTCTCTACCATGGAGATAGACTGTGGCTCATGGTTGTTGAGGCTGTTTGCTTATTAAAAATGGAGTAGATGCATGTGATATTAAATTGAGCTTTTTAATTACTTTAGATTTAATGACCTTTGTTATGTACTTAATCTTCAGTAAATATTTACCCTTTCCAAACTGGTAGACTTCCAATTTATAACTTGTCATGTCAAATGAAGCATTTTCTCTTTCCTTCACCCCCAGAAGGTACTCTGTTCAAAATTATTATCTTTTGAAAACAGCTAATACATTCTCCTTCATGGGGAACATTCAACATTTCCATCCTATGATTTGGAACTGACCCTCTCACTCCTCTTAGCCTTAGTTTGTCCTTATAGATGTATTTATTTTGGATACAGTTTAATGTTTTTATTCTGATATCTTGGTCATTCTCATAGAGAGATGGATGGACATAGATGGACAGACAGACCGACAGACTGACCGACCAAACTGTACTAAGGATGTGTGGAAATACAGTTTCAAATAACAGAGAATATACCACAAGCTTTAGTCACAATATTCCCAGTCCATAGGAGCTATTTAATGGTCAGCTTTCCAAGCAGAGGCTAAATAACTATCATTCTATTGCTTCCAACATAATTTCCCAAACTTATTGATGAAGATAAAATCAGTAAGATGTTCCATTAGAAAGTCCTAATATAACTTCAGGATACTTAAAAAACTATTTTTTTTTCCTTTATTTTTATAGCAGTTTTAGTTTTACAAAGAAATTGAACAGGAAGTACACAGAGTTCCCATACCCTCCCCTCCCACATATGCAGCTTCTCTTATTATTGACATGTTACATTAGTGTGATACATTTGTTACAATTATGAACCAATATTGAATATTATTGTTAACTTAATTTTACATTAGGGTTCCCTCTTTATATTGTACAGTTCTATGGATTTTGCCTAATGCATAATGTCATGTATTCACCATTACAGTATCATACAGAATAGTTTTGCTGCCCTAAAAATGCTCTGTGCTCCACATGTACATCCCTTCCTCCCTCATCCCCTGAAACTTCAGGATACTTTTAAGTATTCTTTTAATTTGTACCATGGAACTGATGCGAGGAGCTGGAGTTGAAGGTGGTTATCAAAGTCTGTGTATGGATGTCTTCAGTTACAGTTTGGTGATGGAACTTTTTTTGGATTTTTTTCCCCCTGCAATAGTGGAGAACACTATCTAGATCAAAAATAAGACGGCCAAGAAAATTAATGTTATCTTTTTTATTTTGAAGATGAGAAACTGCAAGACTAAATTCTTAGAGGTAATATCAAGATTAATGAGCACAGTAAATTAGAAGGTGCTGTTTATGAGCACAGAAGTTTGTATGTCAGTACTGAAGACCTCATACCCATGAGCTTGCCTGTGCACAGTAGTATTATTCTCTTATATGCTTCATGAGTCTTTGGGGCCATACTTCTTGAATTTGAATCTTGGCTCTGCCACTTACTAACGTCATGTCTTTGAACAAGTTTCTTAGTCTCTATGCCTCAGTTTCATCATCTGTGAGTCTGTCAATCAGCCCACTCAATACCTATTCCAGTCCCCTTCTAGCATGATTTCTTGTCTTACAGAAGGTGGAAACTTTGCATTTCCTGAATCCTTTGCAGGTAAATTAGGATCTGCCAATCAAATGCATTCCCACAGAGCTTTGAGTTTCGACCTAAATTATGTGGGAAGAGAGATGGGGTACGGGACCTTCATTTTTAGCTGGTATGGAAAGTGGCAGAGGCAGCATGGTTCAGGAACTAACTGCTGTGTTGATAGTTTCCTGATATAGCAGGCAACTTCCTGCTTGTGAAGCTTCCAGATTGTAGCAGATACTCTGTTAGTTTGGAGCAATATCTATAACAGCAGCTTTCTAATTTTTAGATTCCTAATAGTTATAGAGGCAGTAGTAGCCCCTTTGGCTGGCCAGTTCTGCTGGATAATTTGAGCAGTAATTCCTAAAAGCTCAGCCTAGAATCTGTTCCTGCAGCTCTCCCAACAATGATGTGAATTGTATTACACTTCTCAATGTCTTTCTGCTTAGAGTGTGAACAGTCAACTTATCTCATAGGATTTTTGAGAAATTTAATAAGGAAAGGCATCTAAAGTGCTCAGAACATTATCTGACATGCTTTTTTTTTTTTTTTTTTAATATTCATAGGGCTTTTTCTGGCCTTAGTGTATGGTACACCTATAACTGTGAATAACATAGATATTAGTTTGTTGGTTCATTCATTCATTCATTCATTTATGTGTTTACTGGAACAAATATTTGCTGAATGTCTGTTCTAATATGTTCCAATTGCCTTAAATAAATAAATGTTCCAGTTGCCTTAGGATAGTGGTTACTAAACTATCTGAACATTAGAACCATCTAGGAATCTTTTTGCAAAAATTTAACTTCTATGCCACATCCAAGACTTATTGAAGACAGAGAGTGTGTGTGTGTAGATATATTTTTAATTGAGATACAATTTACTTCTAGTAAAGTATACAAATCTCCTTTTTTTTTTTTTCCTGCTGGCTGGCCGGTAAGGGGATCCTAACCCTTGACCTTGATGTTATCAGCACCATGCTCTAACCAAGTGAGCTAACTGGCCAGCCCTTAAGTATACAAATCTTGTGTGTTACATACAGCTTGGTGAATTTTTTCATATGTATATACTCACATAGCCACTACACAGATCAAGATCTAGAAAAACAGGTATGTGTATGAAAGGTTTATTGTGTGCATGGGTTTTTTGGGCTCCTTTTAGGAAATAAAATTTTAAATTCATTTAAGGATTTGTCATTTACAGGTCAAAAAAATTTAGTCATCCATAATAACCAGTATAATTAGGTCATTTTTCTGTTTTTACTTCTTCATGGTGCCCTTCAAATTTGTGTTCCTTTTTAGGTTTATGCGTTTATATGTGAAATGAAATTTACAGAGGACAAAAGTTTCTAAAATGTCAATAAGGCAGTAATTGTTACCAGTAATATCTTTGTGACTCATAACTTCTGACTCTGTTTATCTTTCTATGATTGGCATAGTTTATTAGCTAAAAGAATGTTTAACTGCTTTTTAAAAACTAAGCTTTACAGCTTCTTTCATGTGATGTCTTCAAAGAGAATGAATATCACGAAAGAGTAAAAATAATTATTTTTTCTTTTTTCCAAAAGAGTGTTTGGAACAAATATTTTAGTCTGTGGGCCAACTGCACACTTAGTATTGCAATATAGAGGCCACCAGAGCAGCAAGCATAAGCTGGGTGAGGAAGATAAAATTAGTAATTACTTGAAAAGCAAATGGAAATAGTTGATGATAGAGAATCTGCCAAACATTAAGAGCATTTACATCGTTAATAAAACCAGCGTAAAACAACTTTGAAACTGAATGATTTTGCATAGTTGGCTTATTAGGGAATGAAACTTTCAGAGACAAAATGTAGAATGGACATGAACTATACTGTTAAGATGATCACATGAGATTCAGGATCAAAGTCAAGTATTGGAATACTGTTTCAAAGATAGCTGGAGTGCCTTGGTGAACTAAACAGACTTGTGTTACCAAAAGAATAGGAAACCTTAAAATTCCATATAGCTCTTTCCTGTACTTTCAGGCAAAATCTCCATAAATTGACCTAGGTGATATGAATGTTGTCCACTCTCAGTACCCTTAGAGAATGAGCTTTGGATGTAAGGGCAATCTGGCCATGACATTTATCATTTTGTTGATCTGGCCAGTTAAGAAACTGATGTCTTAACTTCCTCACCATTTTCTGTATGGCCCTCGGTTGGTAATTATTTTCTTAGAACTTTGGAGGTATTATTCATTGCCTTCTTGCTAGCATTGCTGCTATGGAAACATCACATACAACCTAATTGTCATTTGTTCATGGTTCATTTGTCTTTTCTTTTTGTTGGTTGTAGGATTTTTATCTTTGCCTTTGATAATCTGCAGTTTTACCTAGTGCCTAGCTATAGGTTTCTTTTTCTTTATCCTGCGTGCAAAACATTGTAATTGCTAAAGCTGAGGATTTGTGCTATTCAACAGTTCTGGGAAATTCCCACCCATTAACTCATTGTGCATTGCCTTCTCCCATTCTATTATCTCTTTCTGAAATTCCAATTGGATGCAAGTTAGACCCTCTCACTTTGACTTGCATTATCTCCTAATTTTTTCCCTCTGTCTCTATGTACTGAATTCTAAGTTATCTCTTCAACTCTAGTTTCCATTTTCTAATTCTCATTCCAACTATGTCTAGTCTTCTGCTTTACCCATTTACTGAAGTATAAATATTATTATAATTTTTTATTTTTCTAATTTTTAATTTTCTGTACTTTAACATTTTTTGTTGTTCTTTTTGTTTCTTTTTCTCATTTACATGTTCATTCTATGGAGTCTCTTGTTCCTTACCCAAACTTTCAATTTCCTGTTTTATTTCTTTAATGTGTTAAGCATATTTGTTTTATATTATGTGTACACTAACTCTAGTATCTAAAGTTTCTGGAGGGTCTCATTCTGGTGCTGGCTCTCTTTGCTTACTACCTCTCAATAAGGTACCTTTTTTCAGTATGTATTTTGTGAATATTGTTTTCATTGTGAGCTCACATTCAGTGCAACTTTATTTGTAGGGTTTCTTTGGAGGTTTGGATTGAGAGTACATTCCTCTAAGGTTTGCATTTGCTTTTTCTAACATACGAAAGCACATTGGTCTGGAACTGTATTAAAATAAGTACCTGGCTTAGAAGTCTTTAGACCATAAAAATAGTCTCAGTTCAGGCTGCAAACACATGTGAATTCTGGCTTGTAGTTAATTCTCTGGGGAGACGTTTCTTTTTTTTCTCTCCACCCAGAGCCAAAGCCAAAACAAACAAGTTTTCTTACTGTGACCCTTTGCAAGACATTGTTTTTCCTAGTTCACCTTTTCTATGAGGGCATAACTTCAGGGCTCTCCGCTGTTTATGCAGTGATCTCCTTTTAAACACCGTATCTTGCCATGGCCCTAGATTTTGTGTCCTGAACCCTGTGTGGCCATTCAGGCTGACGTGCTAGGTCTTGACACCAGCTCAGGATTCACTTACCTCTTGGAACTCCTCTGCTCATTTTGCTTTTGGTCTCTAAGGACTTTCTCTACTTTATTACCAGCTCAGTCATGCATTTAGAAAGGTTTTTAAAAATATTTTATCCAGCATTTTTAAACATTTGGTAACATGCAGCATTTTCATTATATGTCCACCATATTCTTTTGTCAAAAATATGTAACTACAACCTACTAAAGTTGTCCTTGCAAAGGTGAAAATTCAATTCCATATTTGTTCCCACTTTTAGTCCTTAATAATTCATGTTAGAAGAAATATCAACATAAGTACATCCCATACCCCTCACGGTCCATGTTTTCTGTCATCTAGTCAGCTTCAACTTTCACTGTCTGTTGTCTGTGATCCTTTTCTCCATAAGTTGTATTATGCTAGTTTTACATTTTGTTTGTGGCTTTTTTCAGTTTCTCTGAGTTCGCTCTGTTTTCTGAAGTTGTGTGCTCCAAAAGAGAAGACTCAAAGCTTTGCTGTCCTCAAATTCAAGTGTAAATGAGGAGAAAGGGAGGTTAAGAATTATCTCCTATAACTGTTCTCATCATATCTCCCAGTCTCATCTTGCCAGTTTAAATTCAGCTCAGCATTGCAATTCTGACTTGGCCAGCAATCATTCTGCGAACGCTAGATCTTTTCTTATTCATTTACTTATTTATTTTTATTTTTTATTTTAACATAGTCAATTGTACATATCCGTGAGGTACAAAGTTGAATATCAATACCTGTGTGCAATATGTGATGCTCAACCCTAGATCTTTTCTGCCTAATTTCACAATCTTTTTTTTTGTTTTTTAAATGCAGCATGTTTCTTCTTCTTTAATGTATTTACTAACCCAAACTTTTCCCTGAAGCTCTTTGCTTGATTTATAGTTACCATCAACTTATAAAATCACCACCACCATCAGGCTCTCTGGAGGTTGAATCATTTCAGTCTCACCCACACTCTGGTGCTGGTCCCCCATGGAGGGGTGTGACTGGGGACAGCTGGAGCACTCCACCAGCCTGGGCTTCTGTGTTTGACACTCCCACACACTGAGGCACCTGCTGTTTCCACCCACGCTGAGATCATGTTTGCTTTGCAAAGGGTGCACCTGGGACCTCTCTATAGTCATAGTCCTACTGCTGTGAGATGGGTAATATTCACTATGAGTCATATCTTCAGCTCTGATACCAGGATGGGGCAGTCGCTATTGGTAAAGGTGACGTTCCTTCCAGTCACGAATGAATGCTTGGTCGTCTGGACTTTCCTTATGGTATGCATCTATCACTGTGTAGTAGATATACTGGAGCATTTACAATTCACTTTTTAAATTCCTAGATGTTAAATGACAAACACTTCAATACTTAGATATAACAACTCTGGGTGCTACTCTTGTTACTGTGGTAATTACAATGTATCTTTTATTTATTGAGCACTTACTGTGTGCTAGGCTTTATGCTAATAAATAATTTATTTCTTACAACAGTCCTATAAATTAGGAGCTATTATTATCCCAATTGAGATTCAAAGATGTTAAGCAATTTGCCCAAGGTCACATAGCTCAAGTCTTCTAAATTCAAAGATCATGCTCACAAACATCTCTTTTGTTAGAACAAAATTGTTCAGATTTCTGATCTATGACTATGAACTTTTATCAAGTCCAGAACTTAAATCCACTATACAAGATAACAAATTTGAAAGTATGTACACATTGAAACTGTGCTGCCCGCCATTGCACCGAACTGATTTGGAATTCCTTCATGAGAATTGCTTTCCCAATCAGCATGTAAAATATAAGAAAATAAATTTCCTCTTGTAGATAAACCTTGCTTTCTCCACAATGCCATGTTATTCTGCTTGATCACCTGTTCTGTTTACCACATTTACTCCTAATGGCTCTTGACAGTTTCTATAAAAGGCAATTCTGTCCTCTGAGGATGAAGATTTGTCATCAATGAGTATATTCAGAAGAAGCTTCCAGAGGGAGTGAAGACATTTTCAAAGAGGCTCCCACATGTTCTGAGCAATGTCAGCCTTTTAGAAATAAAGGAGCTTGGCCCCTAGGGTTATTACTTTGAAGAGGGAGCACTCAGCTATATAATTTCATTCTGTTTACAATTCAGTCTGTGACTTCGTAGACTGTGACTTTGTAGATGTACTTAATGTTGATTTGATGTGGAGCAAAATCTGTCTGCAAAAATTTGCATCTAGTAAAAATTCAGCTATGTATAGAAAAACATCAGATTTTCCTTCTCTGTCACAGATGTTCCCTTTTGGAAAGTCTTATTGCCGATGTCAACACTGGAACTGACTCTGTTTTGATAGGAAAACTGTTTTGTTCCTCTTTAAATCTTAAAAATCACCGAATATTCACTTGTCAATCTGGACAGACTGTGGGAGGCCCGCATTCCTCTTCAGGATAAAGGATGAGGTTTCTGCTTCTCCAGCAAATGGGAATGATATCCCTGCTAAGTATGTATCTAATCATCTAGACAGAGCGTAAAGAAACATCTGACTTAAACTGCACCATAGACCAAATGAACTTTACAGACATTTACAGAACATTCCATCCAACGTATACACACACAGTGGAATACTATTCAGCCACAGCCACACACACACACACACACACACACACACACACACACACACACACACACACACACACACACACACACACACACAGAAATTCTGTCATTTGCAGCAACATGAATGGAACTGAAGACTATCAGGTTAAGTGAAGTAAGCCAAGCCCAGAAAGACAAATACTGCATGATCTCACTTATATGTGGAATCTAAAAAAAAAAAAAAATGTTGATATTATAGAGGAAGAGAGTAGACCAGTAGTTACCAGAGACTGGGGAAGGGGAGGAAGGAAAGGAAAAGTAGGGAGAGGTTGGCCAATGGGTATAAAATTACAATTAGATAGGAGGAATAAGTTCTGGTATTCTATGGCATGGTAAGGTAACTATGGTTAACAGCTAAATTTTATATATTCTGTAATAGCTAGAGGAGAAGCTTTTGAATGTTTTCATCACAAAGAAATGATAAATGCATGAGGCAATGGATATATTAACTACCCTGACCCTATCATTATACAACACATGTATGTATCAAGACATCAGATTGTACCCCATAAGTATGTACAACTATAGTGTGTCAATTAAAATAAATTACTTAATTTAAAAAAATATATGTATCCGGTAGTGCTTCAAGCATCATTTTTTTAAAGTGCTTATATTTTTCTTACAGGTAATGTTAAAGTTTTAAGCATCATCTTTATTAGCTGCTCACATTTAACTTAACTCTGCAGAAGTAAACAGGCTTAATCAAAATAGCAATGTTGCCATAGCAACCGAGATCCAAATCACTTGCTTTTCCTTTCTGCTCACAAGTATGATCTCTCATCTAGGCTAGGATATGAACAAATCTGTTGAAACTGCCTGTGTGCAATGAAAGCTTAAAAACCATTTGGGGGGAATTTGTTTTTTTAAACTATGGCTTTACTGTTTCAGTGAAACTCCTGAATCCAAATGGTGCCCGAAGGAAATTGTCTCTCCAATTCCTTTGACCACCTTGTCTCATTGTCCCCTTTTAGGACTCAGGTGCACAAATGCCTTAAAGCCATTCCCCAGAACATGGATGGGCTCAGTAGTTCTTGTTCCAGCTCTAGCTATAAGGTTCTAGTCCAGAAAGTGAGAGAGTTGAACCAGATAATTTGCCATGTTTTTTTTAGCTTTTAGGTTCTGATAGTTTAACTTGGTTACTCCTTTATGACAAAATGCAAACTCAAGCTGTTTTAAATCAAGCCTCAGGGAAGGCCTCAGTCTCATAGTAAAGAAGAGAATTGTTAAGCATTTTTATGATCTAAGCCAGTAGTTCCTAAACTTTTATTCTCTAAATCATTTAGGGAGGCCCTTGAACTCCCCTGCCTAGCTTATCATCAGCAACATGCAAGGCTATCACTGGCCCTAATTATGGCAAACGACAACCACACGAAGATCCTACTAATTAAGAAAATTGAGGACAGATAGACCTTTTCTGTGTTCTAATTGCCAACCCCTTCATCCACTGATTCTAGAGACTTGGTCCTTGTTTCAGTTTTCTTGTCTGGAAAATAAGAAGTGGTGGAGCCAGATGTTTTCCCTGCTCTTGTGTCCAGCTTGGTGCATGACTTCTTTACTAAGTGGAGTTGAAATCCAGTGTCACCTTTTGGTCATGATAAGTTGACACTGTGAGGGTTGTGTTGCTTGAAAAGATTTGCCTTTAAAACAAAAACAAACCGTGTGGCTTCTCAGGAAGTCTTTATTTCACCGTCATATTCTTTTTATTCCCTTCTGTGTAAGAAACTGGAGCTATCTAGTTATGAGATTAATCAAAAACAAAAAGGTCAGACAAAAATGTTTTCTTTGTAATTATTTCATATGCTATTAAAAATAAATAAGATAAAAGAGAGAAGGAGCGAAAAAAAAACCCCAACAGAAAAATGGTAAATAAGCAATTCACAGAATAGGAAGCCCAAATGGCCCATAAGTGTATGCAAAACAACGCAGGCTTACTAGTAACCAGGGAAAGGCAAACCCATATAAGGAGCTACAATTTGAAATGTGTGAAAATATCAGAGTTTGGCAAACATGTGGAGGAAAAGGAAAACCCAGGCACTACTGGTGGGAATGTAATTGCCACAACCACTTGGGAGAGTATTGTGGCAGAATCTAGTAAAATTGAAAATACACATTCCCTTCAAATCCATAATTCTGTTTCTGAACATATTTCCAGAGAAAGTCTTGCATGTGTGCATAAGGAGGTATGTATCGGGAGGCCCACTGAGACCTCATTTGTGATAGTGAAAAATTATATACAACCTACATGTCCATCAGCAAGAGAATGGATGAAAATAATGCCGTATCTTCCTGTATTAGAATACTACAAAGCAGATTTATATACATCAATAATGGCTAGAAGTAAAAAATCCTAAAGTAGAATGCAAAACTTTGTATATTGAAAGCAAAATTAAAAAAAAAAACCAAGATGCAAAACTTCATATATTGAAAGTGAAATTAAAATGATCACCACACACAAAGCAACACTATATTTCTCATGGATACATGTGTACATAAGGTACAAAAATGGACTGGAAGGAACCAAATTAATATCTATGAAGCAGTCGATGTTAATTGAAATGTTTAATAAGAAAAAAAGATTTGAAGCAAATATGACAATATGTTAATTGTTCATTTGGGGTGGTGTGAACTTGGATGTTTTAGTTCTCTGTAATTTGTACAACATTTTAATTTCTTAATTAAAATATAAAATGCCGAGATAAAAGTAAGATAGCTTACAAATCAGAACATTGTTCTTGTTAAAGTGCCCTAGCACCTAATTTTAGGGCTATTTACTGATCACACATGTCTTTGACTTTTTCCTGCATTTATTTTATTCCTCAACAGTGGCCTCCTGCAAGACCTGGCCTCTGCCCATTGCATCTGTTTGTCATTAGGATGAAGAATGACAGCATATGCCACTTCCCCTCTGGGTGATTCATCCAGTTTTAACTTTCAGATGTAAACAAGTACAGAGACTGTAGTTTCAAAAGCACCTGACCCAACCATCCTTTTGAAGTGTTAATTTGCATTAAATATCTTGATATCCACATACCTTTCTTTGTAAGTATTTGGTTTTTGACCTTTAAAGAAACAGTTGCAAATTCTAAAATGTATAAACCATGGATGGTGGGGTTGCTATCAGAAAAAAAGGAGGCTTAAGCTTATTGATTTTTTTTATCATTAATTTTATGTTAGTAAAATAGGAAGTAAGGTGCCTTAGAACTCCCAACACTGGTGTTGTTATGTAGTGGGGAAAAAGCCAGATGACACCAGAAAGAGGAATCTAGCGAGGTGCTGATGGGTAGAGTGAGTCACTTGCTGGGCAGTGACCAAAAGGTTCTTAGACAGCAGGGGAGTAGAAGAAATGCCAGCTTTGAAAAGAGGGAAAAGGAAAACAGGATAGTCTTGGAGTGTACTAGAACAAATCCATGGAAGGTTGAGCAAAAAACAAAAGAAAACAAGCCTGTAGACATCTTATTATTTATACCATAGATTAGGATTATTTCTAGCATCAAATTTCAGCTCCTGAGACATCAGAGTGTGTGGTAGGAACTTGTCACTGTTAACCCAGGTGTATCTGCCCCTCCTCCAGCATCAGCTTATATATGTAATGTGTCTTGATGCATGCACACATGTAATGAGTCATGTGACCCAGGAACCTTTTGAAAGTGAAAGAAGGTGCTATTAATTATTAATTGAGACAATGGGCATAAACCAGGACTGTCCTGGGCAAACTTCCCAGTCACCTCAGTGAGTACTAGTTACCCTAGTAATAGTACACAGTGAACAGTGGCTAATGTAGTGGGGTTTATTCATCTCACATAAGTCCAGAGCCTACTGATTCCAGTGTCGGTACAGTGGCTTACACAAGTACTCAAGGTCATTCTATTTCTGATCTTCAATATTCAATGTGTTGGTGATACCTCACCATATGCTTACAGATATCTGCCACACCCCACAAGACAATTTCTCTAGCAGCAAGTAACTGAGTGTGGTAGGGCAGGGAGATGTCCTAGGCAGGAGCCAAGGGCAGCCCCCTCCACTCTCAAGCAAGCAAGAAGCAGAGCATGCCCAGGGTCCTAGGTGGGAGCTGAGGGCAGCATCCCGCACCCAGAAGCACACCAAAAACACTACTTCCACATGGGCCGCCCACCACAGCCACCGCCATAGCCACAGCTGCCATATTTCATTTAGCATAATGTCAAGTTTCATCCATGTTGTAGCATGTGTCAGAATGTCCTCCCTTTTTAAGCCTGGATATTATTCCACTGTATGCACATGCCACACTTTGTTTATTCATTCATCTGACATTGGGCACTGGGTTGCTTCCACCTTTGGCTAATGTGAATATGGGAAATGCAGTTTTAAATAGGGTGTGTTAAAGCTGCTGAGAGAAATTAAAGAGGACACAAGAAGATGGAAAGATATCCCATGCTCTTGGATTGAAAGAATCAACATTGTGAAAATGTCCATACTACCCAAAGTGAAATACAAATTCAATGCAATCCCCATCAAAATTCCAATGACATTTTTCTCAGAAATGGAAAAAACTATGCAGACATTTCTATGGAATAACAAAAGAACACGCATAGCCAAAGCAATTCAGAGCAAAAAAATAAATAAATAAAGCTGGAGGCATAAAACTACCTTGAATTTAAGCTATACTACAAAGCTATAATAAACAAAACAGCATGGAACTGGCATAAAAACAGACACACTGATCAATGGACTAGAATAGAGAATCCAGAAATCAACCCACACACCTACAGCCATCTGATCTTTGACAAAGGCACCAAGCCTATACACTGGGGAAGAGACTGCCTCTTCAGCAAATGGTGCTGGGATAACTAGATATCCATATGCAGGAGAATGAAACTAGACCCATACTTCTCACCATATACTAAAACCAACTCAAAATGGATTAAATAATTAAATATACACCCCAAAACAATAAAACTTCTTAAAGAAAACATAGAAGAAACACTTCAGGAAGTAGGACTGGGCACAGACTTCATGAATATGACCTCAAAAGCACGAGCAACCAAAGGAAAATTAAACAAATGGGATTATATCAAACTAAAAAGGTTCTGCACAGCAAAAGAAACAATTAACAGAGTTAAAAGACAACCAACAGAGTGGGAGAAAATATTTGTAAAATATACATCTGACAAAGGGTTAATATCCAGAATATACAAGGAACTGAACCAACTTTACAACAAAAAACAAGTAACCCAATTAAAAAATAGGCAAAAGAGCTAAATAGGCATTTCTCAAAGGAAGATATATGAATGGCCAACAGACACATGAAAAAATGCTCAGTGTCACTCAGCATTCGGGAAATGCAAATCAAAACCACACTGAGATTTCGTCTCACCCCAGTTAGGATGGATAATATCCAAGACTGTGAATGATAAATGCTGGCAAGGTTGCAAAGAAAAAGGAACTCTCATACATTGTTGGTGGGACTGCAAAATGGAGTGTGCAGCCTCTATGGAAAACTGTATGGAGGTTCCTCAAACAATTGCAGATTGATCTACCGTATGACCCAGCTATCCCACTGCTGGGAATATACCCAGAGGAATGGAAATCAAGTCGAAGGTATACCTATTCCCCAATGTTCATTGCAGCACTATTTACAATAGCTAAAAGTTGGAACCAGCCCAAATGTCCATCATCAGATGAGTGGTTATGGAAAATGTGGTATATCTACACAGTGGAATACTGCTCTGCTATAAAAAAGAATGAAATACTGCCATTTGCAAGGACAAGGATGGACCTAGAGAGAATTATATTAAGTGAAACAAGTCAGGCACAGAAAGAGAAATATCACATGTTCTCACTTATTTGTGGGAGCTAAAAATAAATAAATACACAAATAAACTGGGGGAGGGGGGAAGAAGACACAACAATTACAATTCCTTGAAGTTGATACGATAAGCGAACAGATATGAGGTTGTTGGGAGGGAGGGGGGAGAGGGTGGAGGGAGGAAGGTTTTGGTAATGGGCTACAATAATCAACCACATTGTATATTGACAAAATAAAATAAAATTTAAAAAAATTAAAGTAAAAAAAAAATAAATAGTATGTTAAGGAAGCTAGAGTAGACTGAATTATTGTTCACCAACATTCTCTGCCCCTCCCAACAGGTTAATTTTTATGCTCATCCTTTTGAAGTCAGGCTTGGCCATATGATTTCACATTGGCCAGTGAAATGTGAGCAGAGGTGATGGAGCTTTCCCAGTCAGTGCCTGCTTCCCTATGCCCTTTTACTTCTGCTACAACCACAAAGCAAAGTTGAGGTAGTAGTTACTCCATTGGTTGCATTCCAGGATAAGGACTAGGATGAATGGTTGTACTTGTAGTATGACACAGATCTACAAGTAACAGGAAATGACACTTTGTTGTTTCATGCCCCTGAGACGTGGGGCTTGCTTGTTATGCAGCGTAACCTAGCCCATTCTGACTGATACCAAAGGCCTCAATGAGAAAGTAACAACTGAACAGAGACCTGAAGGAGGTAAAATAACCAATCATGCACTTATGCAGAAAACTTTTGTTGCACACAAAGGACCATTAAGTGCAGAGGTTCTGAAGAGGAGCTTGCTTGATGAGATCAAGGGCCAGGAAGGAAGCCAGATTTCTCAAGGCAGTGATGCAGATGGAGATGTGAGCACCAGCCAGAGTTTCATGCAGCCTGTAGGGCTGAAGAGAGGACTGAATCTTGTTCATCCAATGATCCTGTTCACTCCTGCTTTCCTCTACAGATTACAGAGTGAGAGGAACAGAAGAGGGTGTGAAGGAGAAGAAAGTGAGGTCTGGTGCAGGAAGATACAGCCTAGCCCAGATCCGTGAGTCACAGCCTTTAATATACTTAAAATGGTAGTGTCACCCATGGAGGCAACCTGTCTAGGGCACTGAGAAACCCCTGAAATCTGACTCCTGTCACACAGATGAGTAGTACATCAACAGTGTGCTAATAATTGACCAGTGATGACCAGGATGTCCCCCATTCATCTTGTTCTTCTCATGCCATGACTGTTTTTTAGAGCCACACAGAGCCCAGGAAGCCTCCAACAGACAAACGAAGGCAGCAGGGCCTGGGGACTTAGGAGTGGCATGCAGGGCCCTGAGAAAGGGGCAGCTTCCCATGGGAGCTGCATGGAAGGAGACCGCATAAGCCACATGTTTCTTCTTTCCTTAAATCCTGATATTTTCCATATTTTTCAAATTAAGTCTGAGATTTCTTTCAGCTCTGTATAGCCTTGAAACCACAGATCCTCTTATGAGAAACTGCTAGTAAAAGAAACTCTGGACAAATAAGATAGGGTAGGTGGCTACTGATGCAGATGTATGAAGGAGACAGAACTCTAAATATCAAATCCATTTAGCAGAAACTCGTTAGAGTAGAGGGCTAAAATGTGTCATAGAGATGAAATCCTGCTGTGCGGTTATCAGCCACAGAAGTAGCCGTGGAGGGTTCTCTGGAAGAATCCCCCATCACACATCGGGGTTTCCAAAGGCTAATGGCATCTCTCACAGAATGCAACCGTTAATCTCAAATGCTCCATGCTAATTGATTGTCTCAGATTAGTGAGTTCGAATTAGCATCTGTAACTCCTAAAGATATAAAAATATTTTTAGGTTTTTAAAGATCTCAAACATCTCTATTGTTATCTCCTTTCTTTTTGACCAAGAGGAAATTTAATAAATGGGTTACCTTGAAACAGTGCACGCAAAAGCATTGTGATATCAAGCCCTGTCCTCCTTTTCTTCTTCCTAAAGATGTCCTATTCATGATGGAATGCATATTGAAATAAAAAGGGAAATTCCACCCTATTTAGGTAATGCCAAAATTGATGGGACTGGGGTCCTTGCTGAGGGTAAAAAAAGCCATCTGGAGGTCTGTGAAAGGAAGAATGCATAACGTGAATGGGTACTGTGTGTTGTGCAGCAAGTGGATATCAATAGCAAAGGTGCCCTGGGCAAATCAGTATACTGCAATGCAGTGGGATTCAGCATACACTCCCCACTCCTCCCCAAATCCATCCTTTGAGCCAGTGAGTGTTTGCTTTGAGCCAGTGTTCCTCTTCAGGGTAGGGGTCGGGAGGTAGGGGGGCATTACTGGCATTTTAGGAAAGGATGATCCTTTGTTGTATGGGAATGTCCTGTGCATTGTAGGATGTTTACATTCTTGACCCCACTGAATAAAATGCAAGTAGTACTTTGCAATCACTGACACAAAACGTCTCTGGACTCTCCCTAGAGTGGACATTACTGTCCCATTTGAGAGCCTTACAAGTCTGGGATATATCAACAGGTAGAATAAGGTGGGTTTAGAACATAGCTGTGAGGATGCACCACTGAGCAGGAACTGACTGAGTTATGAAAGATCCATCAACCTCCCATGTGGGTGCATCAGAAAAGGGAAGGAGATTAGCTTTACTTGCTGGTGAAGAAACAGCAACATGCAAACGGCCACAATAGCCATATGATTAGAGAGAAAGCTTGGTAATTGGTAGGAAAGCAAATTTTAAAAGAAAATCAAAGACTAAAATGGACTGGAGGCAGTGTTCAAAAGAACTGATACAGTAGATGACTCAACTCATATGTCATTGCTCTTCTGAAAGGGAAAGGGTCATTTCTTTGAGGATGAGTTGCAGTCTGCTTGACATTTGCATGAAAAATAGAGAAGACAGGCTAGTTTTTTAGGCTCTTTTGAGGACATTGGATTTCACAAGTTAAAATTAAATGAAACCTAAAAATGAATCTCAGATAAAAATTTGAAATTCTGTAAGTCAAAGCATGTTGACCAGTTACTACGCACATGCCATGGTACTTGGAGTGTTCTATATAAATGGCAGCGTCAGTTGAGCAATTTTAGTAACTCTCCAACTTTCCCAGTGTTGCTAGTGGGGATCTCCCTGCTGGCTCCCACCCTTCCTATTGACCCTTCTCAGGCCCTGTCTTCCTGCCAATGTACCCCTGAACTAGGTCATCTGTGGGAAAGAAAGTGGGAAGGGACACCTCATCCTGCTATTGCAAGACCTTGTCCCTTGTCCCTTCTCCCTTCTCCCCTTGGTTCTCTGACAGCGATACTACTCGTTAGGCAAATACTATTTGCCAAGCCCTGGGCTAAGGCTTTTTGTTTAGTTTTTCATTTTAACATTAAAGTAGGCCACCAAAGGAAGTTTTAGCAATTATCCCTCCATAGGTTTGTTTTAAATCGTTTTCAGGGGCTGGCCCGTGGCTCACTTGGGAGAGTGTGGTGCTGACAACACCAAGTCAAGGGTTAAGATCCCCTTACCGGTCATCTTTTTAAAAAAATAAATAAATAAATAAACAAATTGTTTCAAAAAAATCTCAAACTTATGGAAAACTTGCAAGTACAGTACAAAGAGCTTTTTTTCCCCCATAAATTATTTGAGAGTAAGTTGCCAACCTCATGCCCATCACCCCAGATTTTCCTGCAGAAAAGGGCATTCCCTTACATAACAAAATAAAACCATCGAAATCAGGACACTAACAGTGGTACATGACTACCATCTAATCCTGAGGTCTCACTCACAGTTCACCAGTTGTTCCAGTAACAAACATTATGGTGAAATGATCCAGTTCAAAATCACCTGTTGCATTTAGTTGTCATGTCTCTTTTTAGACTGTTTTCAGTCTAGAACAGTTGCTCAGTCTTCCTTGCTTTTCATGAACTTGGCACTTTTGCAGAGTACAGACCAGGAACTGTTCTCCTGCTGTTTCTGAAACTGGGACCAGAAAGAGGCTAGTGTCTGCCTCCCTCTCCTTCCATCCATCCAGAGAGCTTCAGTCCAGCGAGGGAGTCTTTGAGGGGAACTCAGACAGAAGAATTGGGCAGAAGCTCTGGATATAGCAGGGTCAAGGGAAGTTTCTTTACCTTTCCTTTTTTTTTTTTTAAGTGATTAAGGGGCCTGGGATATAGTTTTAGGCTTTCTGGAAGCTAGTATAGTAGAAATAGTATAGAATGCTACTGAATTCTTTAAAACGCATAGTCTCTGTTGTTGGTCTCAGTAGCCTCCCTGGCCACTGTGTGAGTTCTCTTTCCTTCTGCCTCCCAGCAGGGTCTCAGACCACTGAAGATATGGCCAACTGGTAGAGGAGGAGAACTGGACCAGCCATGGGGAAGTTTAGTTTCTGTTTCTCTTGCCACTTGGCCTTTGTTCATTAACCCTCCTTCTCTGTTTCCATGGCCTCTGATTGCTGGTCCTTTGATAATAAGATCACAAGTAACCTTCCAAAGAGGCACCCCTCACTAATTCTGCTATAAGTTGATCCTTCCCTTACACTGCATTTGTCCACTGAATCCACACTGTCCCAGTAAATGTCATCACATTATTGTGTATCTATGTAAATCCTATTTTATTTTTCATTTGCTTTATATCTAGGGGTATATCTCCCTTCCTAGTTAGGTTTCTAGTATCTCGAGTGAGGGACGGGGTCTTTGGCATCCTTCTGTATATCTTGCAGCAACCTGTAATGAGTTGCTCTAATATCAGCTTTCTGTAAACATTTATTGAATCAATGAATGCTTGTTTGTGTGTGGGCTCGTGTGTGTCTCACAGAACATGTGTCCACGTTCTTTTTGGATGTGTTAATGCTTTGGATTATCTACTTCTCTGATCCTTATATTACCATAGACATTCTAGAAGAGAGACTATTTGGTAAAACTCCTGTTTAAAGTTGGGGAAGCTGAAGCCCAGAAAGGTTGTAGACTGGTCCAAGGTAATATATCCAGCTGGTAGCAAAACTAGGACCAAAATTGAAAACTCATTTCTTTCCTAAAGCTCCACCGACTGCATTGTGCACCTTCCTTCATCCTTAGCAAGTACAAATATTTTTACCATAGCTGCTAATTGAGGTAGCAGGGGCAGGGATTTGTCAAAGCAGGTGATTTAGAAAAGTTTCTATCAGAGCACAAAAAGGAAAATGTAATATTTTGATTTAAAGCATAAAATTTTAAAGAATAAAACTGTATTTTTAAGTGCATGAAGTAAAATATATAGGATTACCAAGAAAAACTGTTGAAATGTAGTTATTAAAATATTTAAAAGCAATTTATGGTACTGTAATGAATATATGATTTTTAACTAATGCTTAAATAATAAGATTTAGTATCAAGATTAATAACTATGGTAATTTCACAGTAGTATATCTTCGTCTGCTCAGGCTGATATAAAATATCATAACTGATGGCTTAAACAACAGAAATTTATTTTCTCACAGTTCTGAAGACTGGAAATCCAAGATCAGCATGCCAGCATGGTCAGGTTCGGGTGAGGGCTCTTTTCCTGGCTGGCAGACAGCGGCCTTCTCACTATGTGCTCACATGGCCTTTCCTCAATCCAAGATCAGCATGCCAGCATGGTCAGGTTCGGGTGAGGGCTCTTTTCCTGGCTGGCAGACAGCGGCCTTCTCACTATGTGCTCACATGGCCTTTCCTCAGTGCACGCACATGGAAAGAGAAAGAGATCTTTCTCTTTTCCTTTTCTTATAAGGCTACCAATCCTGTTGGATTGGGACCCCACCCTTATGACCTTATTTAACATTAACTACCTCCTAAAAGCCCTCTCTCCTGATACAGTTACATTAAGGGTTAGGTCTTCAACTTATCATTTTTGTGGGGGCACATTTCAGTTCATAGCATAGTGATAAGCATAAATATTTCAGAACATCTTCAACACACTAATGTGAAATAAAAACAGCATTGATCTATTGGCCAACAATGTTAAAGGTAGTGTGGTGGCTTGTTGCCTATATTTATCATGGAAAGAAATGCTTAATTTCAGGTAAACCTTAGTGAAAATGTGATTTTTTTCCCATCCAAGTTCACAGTCACCCTGAATTTCTATACAGGGACCCCAGGTTAAGAACCCCTGACACATGCAGGTAAGATGTTCTTGTTGTGAGCAAACAAGCAGCATAGCCCCGGGGTGGTGGGAGCAGATTCTGAAATCAACTGATTCTGCCCATTGCCCGTTACCCAAGGGCAGTAAGTGTGTTGAACTGAAAAGTAACATCGTCTGTTCTTGGCTTGCTTTCTGATCATTTTGATTGTGTGTCTGAGTATTGGAATGTGTTTTGTCTTGCAGAGACCAGTAACATAAATACTGAACAAAATGACTCCTGGGCCTCTGAGAACTTCTGGCTTGACCCTTCTGTGAAAGGCGAATCAGAGACCAAGGAAGAGGAAGATGGAATTCGGAAATCCCTGGACAGGTTCTATGAAATGTTTGGCCATCCAAAGTCAGGCTCTGGGAATACACTCTCTACATCTGTCTGCCAGTGCCTGTCTCAGAAAATCACTGAACTAAGGGACGAGGAAAGCCAAAAGTATGCCCTCCGTAGTTTTCAAATGGCCCGGGTCATCTTCAACCGGGATGGCTGCTCCATCTTACAGAGGCATTCCAGGGACACCCACTTCTACCCACTGGGGGAAGGAAGTATGTCTCTGGATGATGAAAAGCCAACTCCAGGGCTTTCAAAAGATATTGTTCGTTTTCTCTTGCAGCAGAATGTGATGAAAGACCCATAACTGGTACGTCATGTTGAAAGCAGGCAGAATTGGAGGTGTAGCGCTGTGGCCTGCACTGTTGATGGGCTCCCCAGACCTGCTCTGGTCTCTAACCAGCTCTGTGTACTCAACCCTCAGCTAAGTGCTTTGCAGTTAAAGGCTGGCATCTATCACCTGGCATGGGAGCCAGTCAGCCCATATGGAGAGCCAGCAAGTCTGAGAATTTTCTATCGCCATAGTCACCCTACCCCTTGGGCAAGGCCACTGACTGACAAGTTAGGAGTCAAAAGACCAGCTTCCCTCAAGGAAGGACATGCTCCAGAGCTCCATCCCCTTGGGATCAGGCTGAGGCTGGGACTTCACATAAAATCACACCCTTACTCGGTTTTGTCCCTTCCCCCATCCTCCTTCTCCCATTCACTTACTCGTGTCTCTGGGGGCCTTTCCTTAATAAACCTCTTATATCTGAATCCTTGACTCAGTCTGCTTCTGGGAGAACCCAACCTAAGAGGATAGGCTTCTTGTGAGATGAGTTATTTGAAGGGTACAAAGCTCTGTGCTGAATCAGGTACAAGAATTATACCAAGTTATAAAACTGAGACCATGTGATGTGGGACATATGTCATAAAATAAGGTAAAGATTTAAATACTGTCCTGAAAAGTACATCACACCTTAATCATATACCCTTGCCTCCTCTCCAAAGCCAGAATTTCCTGTTTTATGACACTAAGTGGATGTGAAAGGAAAATTTGGACCATCTAAAATAACAGCTAAAATTCACAGATTAAGAATAAAAGTCTCTTTGTCTCCATAAGATTGCAAATGTGAAAGGTGAGAAGAAAACAATTTGCATCTGCCACCAAAGTATGTGCAAGCACGGTTATGACATGCTAGGCTAATGCCATGTGTTTATGTCAGTTTGTGGTCGAAGAGAGTAAGGAATCCTTTGCCCAGGTGGAGTCTTCCTTCCTCTTGCTATTTTTATCTTTTGCCTGACTGCTGCCAGCACCCTCTGTCACCCTCTGAACAGTTGTCCCTCACCTCTGCCCTGTCCCTGCCTCCAACACCCTGAGCTCCATCTGCAAACACTTGCCCAAGACAGGGTTCTATGCTGTCCTGTCCCTGCCCTATGGTCCTGAGCTCTGCATTGCCAGTGAGCTCCTTAAATAGCCAGTGCAGGCTTGTGCTGACAGATGCTGCGCCCTGTGGGTCATGTCCTGAGCCCCCATTTGAGACTCAGTTGGTAGAATTATATCACCTGGCACCAGGCTCTCTGACACTGTAATTGGAAACCTCACACTAATCCCTACCTCGACAGTTCAAACAAATTACACTGACGCAAAGGGCAATATTGCTTGTTTGGGGGAACAATGAAAGAAGGCTGGCAGCCCTGTGCAATTAGATTTTGAGAAGCTTGAGGTGAAATTTAATTGTCATAAGACTCCACAAGCTTTCCAGAAAGCAGATTATGTACATGGGTCAGCCTAAAAGTGTACATTAAAAGTGAGTGCGCCATCTCAAGAAGGTCTTTCAGGAACGGGTGGACGGAGAGAAAAGCCTTTTAAAGATTAGGAATGACATACTCATGCTTCCAGTTCTGGAAAGATCAGAGGTGTTTCAAACTGAATTGTGGAGGTGCCTCTGGCAGGAGACCTAAATGGCAGTCAATAGGAAATGAATAGGTCTTTGAGAGATTCTTGAGAAAACAAGACTCCAGGTCTCACAAGCAATCCTCTGCATCGTTCTCTGTGGGCTTCTGCTATTCAACTGGCCCCCAAATAATCGTGAAACCAGTGGGACTTATAATTGAAAAGCTGAAGATTAAATTTTAAGGTAGCTAGTTGTGTTGTTGTTTTTTTTTTAATGTGAAGAATATTAATAGATGCCCTTGAAGAGTGCTGTACTTTTAGCATTATTCAACCACTGAAATATTTGTAATTTGTCTCCATGGCGATGAACAGAAGGAAACTGGATTATTTGATACTGTTTTTAAAGGACAAAACAAGCTCTATGAATCACCATGTTGGGAAACAGCAGCTTCTATTTCACAGTGAGATTTTAGTGTCAGAAATATCATAACTTTCGTTAATATTGGTGCCGAGGGTCCTCAGTAGGAGGTAGACTGCGAAAGCAGAGAATTTAGGAGTCTGAAAGCCAGAATCACTTCAGGGTAAAAATGTGGTGTGTGTTTACTTGCATCTGAGTAAGTGTTTGTGACAGGTCAGCACAAGATATTTGAGTCCCTGCCATCTCATTCCTTAATTTGATCTCCATGAAGTTAGGATGGCATTTTCCATTTATCTCTGTGAACCTTTAATAAAGGCTAAGAGATAAGGATATTGAGGTTCTGGCCTTTGGCATTATTGTCTAATTCTGCCCTATGGGTAATTTTACCAACATTTTATCATTCCATGAACATTCTGACTGGCCTCTGGTATCATCTGTGGCACTTCTCAGACCTACTGGGGTCTTTGTGAGACTAGGTTTGCTTTCAGAAACATCAGAAAGCTAAAGAAGTGAATTGCTACCAGGGTTTTAAATTGGTGTAATATTATTCATTTTATTAGTGTATTTCTTTGCATAACCTATGTAAGTGCACGTGTAACAGATCTTATTGCAGGTAATTAGCACAAACCAGTATAGCAATTCTTTAAAAACTTTTTTTGGATTATAATAATTACAAAAAGAGTGCACATACCATATAAGTGAATATCTTGATGTTTTTCACAAATGAAACCACCCAAACTCATTGAACTGGCACAAGCAGCATCCTATTCAAGCAACCGATATGCTATGGGTCAAATGTTTCTCCCAAAAGTTCATGTGTTGAAAACTTGATCTCCATTGTAACAGTGTTAAGAGGATGGGAGATGTGATTATGGTATTTGAATGGTGGGGCCTTTGAGAGGTGTGTCCTCATGAATGGATTAATCCATTCGTGAAGTAATGAGACATCATGGGCATGATTCTGGTGGCTTTATAAGGAGAGCAAGCAAGAGGTTAGTTTTCCTCGGCATGTGGTGCCCTGGTCACCACAGGACTCTGTAGAAAATTCCCACCCAGAACAAGGCCCTCATGAGATGCCTTCCCTAGACCTTGGACTTCCCAGCCTCCAAACTGTAAGAAATCAATTTTATTTCTTTATAAATTACCCAGTTTCAGGTATTCTTTATAAGCAACAGAAACAGACTAATACAAGATACTACCAGACAACCCAGATGGGGCCCCTTTTATGTGGAGATTTTTATCTGGAGAACTGATGAGAATAGTTTTCTCAGACCAATGTTTCTTCAGCTGCTTGTAGTACACAAAATAATTTTAGGTGCTACACGGACAAACAATGTTTATGTTGTTCATCTATTCAGTTTAATATGTTATAAAAATAAAACTGTTACACCTAATCCATGCTTTCATGGATATTACGTAGGACGAGCTTAATATAAGTATTTAAAATTTAAAAGACTGAATTAATGAAAAAATAAATTAATAATAATGTAGGTGACATATAGATTTGTCAAAAATTATGAAAGTATACCCCATAATGACTGAAGTTTCAAATACAGTAGGATAGATCATCGATTCTACCCTGTTAGTCTCCTACCATCTCTCTCCTGGAATACTGTGAGAAACTTCCATCGGGTCTACCCATATCTACCTTTGCCCCTCTTTACCCTGCAAGCATAATGCAAATTCTTTTGAAAACCGTGGTTTCTAGAGGCTTGCAAGGGAAGGTGGGAGGTGGGGGGGGATAGGGAGAGGTTGGTTGATGGACACAAAATTACAGCTTATAGGAAAAATAAGCTCTACTGGTGTACAATAGTGCTAGACATCTGTATTTAACAATAATTTATTGTACTCAAATGGCTAGAAGACTGTAACACCACGGTCAAAGGTTTGGATCCTTCTACTAGCCAGCCACCAAAAAACAATCAATTGGCTAGAAGAGAGAAGCTTAGATCTTCTTATCACAAAGAAACGATATGTTTTTTTGATGATGAATTTGCTAACTACCCTGATTTGATCACTTCACATTGTATACATATACTGTACCCCATAAATATGTACAATGTTTCAATTTAAAAAAACAAAACATTCATGAATAGCCAGAAAATTAAAAAGAAAGGACTAACTTTATCAAATATGAAAATATTTTGAAGTCTACAGTAATTAAAGCAGCAATAAAACAGAAATAGAGAAATCAAAAGAAAAGAATTTAGTCCATAAATAGATATAAATGCATATGGAAACTGAGTATATGATGAAGGCAGCATTTCAAATCCATAAGGAAAAGTAGAGTTTTTAGCAAGTGGTCTTACTCCAAGACCCATATCAAGGAGGAAGAGTAAAAAAGGCTGGATTCCCCACTTCACTTTGTAGAGCAAAATGAATTCTAGTTGGATTAAAGATTTTAAAGTAAAAAAAATCATTAAAATGCTAGAATAAAACATGGGTGCTATAGATAGATACATATATAGAGATATTTAGATATCTTGGAATAGAGAGGATCTGTCTAAGACTGATTCAGAACATAAAAACCATAAAGGAAAAATTTGATGAAATTGAGTGCCTAAAGATATATAACTTCTGCAGGCAAAAAATATTTAAGGCCATAAACAAGATCAAAACTATTAAAAATACTTAGAACACAGAAAGACTACTTCTTTAACAAACAGGATTCTTACAAAAAAAGAAAAGCAACTGCAGAGAAAAATTGACATACATGAACAGGTAGTTAAGAAACATATGTATGTATATATATATATATATGGCTAATAATATATGTATGACTAATAAGTTGAAATCATGCTCAACTACACTCAAACATAAAGAACTGTGATTTAGAACTCCAATGAGATACTCTGTTGTTGGGGGTTTTTTTAATAAATTTTTTAATGGTGGTAAAATATGTATAACTTAAGATTTGCCATTTTAACCTTTCATTTTGCTTTGTACATGTGGGTTTTTTGGTTTTTTGTTTGTTTGTTTTTACAGCCTGCTGGTATGGGGACCTGAACCCTTGACCTTGGTGTTATCAGCACCACCTCTCCCAAGTGAGCTAACCAGCCAGCCCTGTTTTAACCATTTTTAAACATACAATTCCATGGAATTAATTACATTCATGATGCTATGTAACCATCGCCTCTATTTCCAAAACTTTTTTGTCATCCTAAACATATTTTTGTTGTTGTTTGTTTCTTGATTTTTGTACTTTGGGGAGACAGTGAAAAGTTGGAAGGAATCTAGTGCTGACAAGGGCACAGGGAGACAGGCGCTCTATCAGTGGGAAGGTAAATTGGTATAGCTTTTTCAGGGCAATTTGACAACTTCTATTAAAATTGTAAAAGCAGATTTTTTTGACCCAACGATTCATCCATTCCATGACTGCAACTGAGCATCTACTACAGCTGGGGCTACAGCAGTGAACCCGACCTGGAAGATCTAACTTAATGGCATTTACCTGCTAACGAGGGGTGACAGACAAAAACAAGGTAATCTCAAATAGTGAGAAGTGCTCTGGGGCGGGCATAAGGTGGTAGTGCCTGGGGTGGGCACTGTGGTTTGGGTGGTCTGAGGAAGATGCTGAAGAAATGGCATTTGAGCTGAAATCTGCAGGAGTCACAAGAGCCAACATCACAAAGGCTGGAGCATCCAGGCAGAGGGAACAGCATGTGCAAAGTCAGTGCAAAACTATTATACATGTTTGTGGGGTACAGAGTTGAATATCAATACCTGTGTACAATATATGATGATCAAATTGGTCATCATTATGAAACATAATCATTCTTGTGACTGTTAGCCATTTTCTTGCTAATCTCCTCACTTCCCACCTCTAGTAACCGCAGTTCTGTTCTCTCTCCTTCTGAAAGTTCAACATATTATTGTGGCCTTTCTTCCTTCTCTCCTTCCTTCCTTCTTTCCTTCCTTTCTTTCTTTTTCATTTATTTATTTTTTAGCTCCTACTTTTGAGTGAAGACATGCAGTATTTCTCTTTATGTGCCTAGCTTATTTCCCTTAACATAATTTTCTCCAAGCTCATCCATGTTGCTGCAAATGGTAGAATTTCATTCTTTTTAATGGCAGAGTAGTATTCCATTGTGTATACATACCACATTTTCCTTACCTAGCCATCTGTCGATGGACATTTAGGTTGGTTCCATATCTTAGTTATTGTTCTGCTACATTATTTTTTAAGGTTTCTATCTCTTTGTAAATTTCCTCCTTCAAAACTTGGATTGTTTTTCTCATTTTTTTATGTGTCATCTGAGTCTTCTTTTATCTCCTTGAGTTTGCTTACGATAAAAATATGGATTGCTTCATGAATTTGCATGTTATTTTTGCACAGGAGCCATGCTAATCTTCTCTGTATCATTCCAGTTTTAGTATATGTGCTGCCAAAGCAAGCACAACAAACAAGAGTTTAATGCCATAATATATAAAGAGCTTCTGCAAATAAACTAAAATGATAAACAAATAGAAAAATGAACTAAGAGTGTGATACAAATTGTAAATAAATATGAACAACCACTTGACCTAATTCTTAAAGAAATGGAGTTTTTAAAATGTGTCACCATTTTTAAATTTGGTTGGCAAAACATTGAAAAATTGAATTTTATCTAGTGTTGACAAAGATGTGGGGATATGGGTGCTCTAATATGAAAGCATGTATCACAAATAGCTAAGAAATTACAAATATAGACCTGACCTCATCACATACTTCTTTCCATGCTTTTCCTTGCCCTTGGGTTGACGGCTGGCCTCTGCCCACATGCCATCTCCTTAACCAACATGTTTTAAGGTAGGATTGCTGAGTGTTTACTAAGTGTCAAACATCATCTCAATCACCATTATTACCAGCCCCATTTCATAGATGAAGAAACTGAGGGGCCTCCTTCTCTCAACTTCCACCCCAACCCCAGGGGGAGAAAAAAAGAAACTGAAGCACAGAGTGCTAATAGGTTGTAGAAGTGGCTCCAGAACCCACATTTTTATGCCCTGGTCCAGGATGCTGCCCTTGTTCCCACTTCGGGGTCATCCCACGTGCTGCTCTTTCTACCTGGGGGGTCCATTTCTCAGAGAGGCCTTTCCAGACTATTCCTTGACCCCTTCCTTTCACCTCCCACCACCACTGGGAGGAATAAATTATTCTCACAGCAAATATGCTTGTGGACCAGACAAGGCTTGTTTTCCTGTTTGAAACCAACTGACCTTATTCTTTCACTGCTTTTTTCTTAAATCCCTGAAAGCTGTGCATCAGAGACAGTGGTTTTGCCAGCAACCAAATCAAGAGTTCTTCAAATCCACCCAAGTGAGATTTTTTTCTAGCTGCTGTGTCAATGGGTGATGCATTCATGAAAGACACAGATTTAGCATCCCTGCCCTCTCTGTTATTTTCTCCTCTGCTTCTTTCAGGATTTGCAGCTAAATGTCAGATGCCATAAGCACACTTTTTTTTTTTTTTATTTCATGAGATGGTAATTCATGGATATTCAAACTGTTAAAGTTTTCTGGTTGCTTTTGCAAATTCCCCCTGGGATCCTGTTGAATGCTTGCCACATTGACTCTCTAGAAGCTGTGAGGATCATTGGGATGTAAGGTATACAACTGTCAAATTCTGTGGTTAGAGTTCTTGGCAGCAAGAATGCAATAATGCCTAACCCTGCCCTGATTTTCACATTCTCTCTCCCACTGTCTTATATCTTCATATCTCTCCTTTGTCCTCTCTCTTTTCCATCATATTTACATGTCTCTGTTATCTTTAAGAAAAAAAAAAAAAAGCACACATACACCCCCATGCACCAAAAAACTTAATTATGGCTCACTTCTGCCCAGTTCCTCCTCTTCCCTTTACTCACATATTTTTGGACCCAGAGAATAGTTAAGACACAATAACATGCTGGAATTTGGAGACAGAGAAGGCCTAGATTTGAGATCTGGCTCTGCCACGGTGCATCCTCAGGCAAGTCACTCAACCTCTCTGGGCCTGAGTTTCCTTATCTGCAAATTAGAGGTAATAGATGATTGCTATATCTCAGAGTCTTTAGGAGAATCTCATAAGTTAATGACTGTTCAGTATATATGTAAACAAAATATGCCTGAAAATGCTTTGTAAGTGACAGAGCACAGAACTTATGATATGGTCCTGTATTTTCCATGCTCATTAATTCCTTATCCCTTTCAAGTCTAGCCTCCACTGTCACTGCTCAGTTGAAGCCCCTCTCAGCCAGGACAGAGACTAGCAACCATCTCCTTTGAAGATAAGGCCTTTGTCAATTACCCTCAAATCCCAGCAGGGGCTTTTTTAATGCCTCCCATCTTACACATTTGCAAAGTTGTTTGAAAAAGCAAAAGATTGAAAGCAACACAAAAGTCCAATAGTAAGGTTAGACGAATTATGGCATATCCACATTATAGACTACGATGTGTCTGTAAAAATGAACAAAGGTGTTTTTATTCTGATATGGAAATGTCTCCAAGATATATTATTAATAGGGGATAAAAACAAAGGGAAAACAGCCTGTGTAGTAAATTACCATTTTGTGTGTTGGGTGAGGCAAGAGGAAAGAGAGAAATGTTTGTATATGCATAAAATATCTCTGGAGAGATACAAAATAATCTGCTAACTCTTGCTGCCTCTATGGTGTAGAACTGGGTGGCTGGGGGGAAAGTGCGTATCCATTATCTACTGCTAAGTAACAAACCAACACAAAATTTTGTGGCTGTGGTAGGCAGAACAGTGTCCCCCAAAGATGTCCATGTCCTAATCCCCAAAACCTGTGAATATGTTACCTGACCTGACAAAAGGGACTTTGCAGGTGTGAATAAGTTAAGGGTCTTGAAATGGAAAAATTATCCTGGATTATACAGGGGGGCATGATGTAATCACAATGGTCTTTATAAGAGGAAGGTGGGAGTATCAGAGTCAGAGAAAGAGCTCTGACAGTGGAAGAAGTGGTCTGAGTGATGTCATTGCTGAAGGCAGCCATGGCCAAGGAACAGATATCTTTCCTTGGAATAGACAAAGAATAGATTCTTTCCTATAGCCTCCAGAAGGAATGCAGCCCTGCCAACACCTTGATTTTCTCTGCCAGACCCATTTTTGGGTTTCTGACCTCCAAAGGATAAGATATGAATTTGTGTTTTTAAGCCACTAAATTTGTGGTAATTTATTAAAGCAACAATCAGAAACTATTCTAGTGGCTTAAACCAACAAGCATTTGCTCAAAATCCTGAGGTGACTTCCAGTTTCAGGAGAAGATGGTCTAAACTCAATTTTCCTGGCTTCTTCCTTCTAAACACAACCAAATACCATGGAAACAGTTCCACAGACGACCATAAAGGATTCTGAAAAGTAGAAAGAAGGTGGACTGGCTAGGGATCTCAGGACTTAAAGAACAACACCACAGGGAGTTCCCTGGGTTTTCTTTTTATCTTCTGTATATTCTGAGTACCAACCATCCTGAAACCACCAACAGGCATAGATAACAGAGAGACAGAGAGAGAGAGAGAGAGAAAAGGAAGGAAAGGAGAGAGGGAAAAGTCTGCTTTCTCTGTCTAAAGGACCAGGAAAGGAGAAACTCAGCAAGAACTTAGTGGGGAGGCCTATCTCCACTGGCAGTGGTGGACCTGATCTCCCCAGAGCAGCAGCACCAGCAGAAATGTTTCCAACCTCCCCTTTACCCCACAGCCGCAGATAGCAGCAGGCTGATGTGCCCACAGCAATGATAACAGCAGGAGCCATGTGGGCCAACCCATCTCACATCCCACCCCCACCAGCAGCAGTGGGCCCAATCTGCCCACATCAGTGGTAAGAATGAAACCCAGGCCAGGTCATCCACTGCCTCATACCAGGTGACACCAGCAGGCCCAGAATCTTCCAGCCATCCATGCAGTGTCAGAAGGTAATGGAGGGCATACCCTACACCCACATAATAAGAACACTCAACCCAGAGAAGAAAACCTTCTGCCCCTGCAGGCACCATATGTGGGGATATAGTAGGATCTTAAGCAGAGCCAGAAGAAGAAAGCAGACCAGAATAGCATTACAAAGGTTCAGAAAGTGCAACCACCTTTAAAAATACAGCCCACCAAAGTGGGCAAAAACTGACATGCTAAACCTAAACAGAGAAGCTGCTTACTAAAATAGGAGATTTATATAGGATTAAGAGTCTCCTAATATAATGCAAAAACTGTTCAGGATAGAATTGAAAATCACTTCTCATACTAAGAACCAGGAAAATTACAATTTGAGTGAGAAAATGCAATCAACTGACACAGATAGTGAGATATGACTCAGATGTTGGATCTGGCAAAGATTTTAAAGCAGTCACCGTAAAATGGTTTCAACAAGTAACCACGAAATCCTTCAAAACATATCAAAGAATAGAAAACCTCAGTAAAGAAGTAAAAGTTACAAAAAAAAAAAAAAACAAATGGAAATTATAAAACTTGGAAGTATAACAATAAAAATAAAAACTCACTGGATGGGCTCAGTGGTAGAGTGGAGATGACAGAAGAGAACCGCTGAGCTTGAGGACATTTCAATTGAATTTACTCAACCTGAATGACAGAGAGAAAAGAGACTGAGGGTGGGAAGGAAGAACCTATGAGACAATAACAAAAGATCTAACATTCATGTCATCAGAGCCCATAAAAGCGTCAAGAAAGACTGCGAGGCTAACCAAGTATTCAAAGAAATAATGGCTGAAAACTCCCCAAATTTGGTGAAAGACAGAAACCTACAGATTCAAGAAGTTGAGTAAACCCAAAATAGGATAAATATAAAGAAATCCTCACTAAAACACCTCATAATTAAACTTCTGAAAACTAAAGAAAAAAATCTTAAGAGCAACCAGAGAGAAATGCATTACTTATAGGCAAACACCAATTTGAATGAGGGTAGATTTCTCATCTAAAACCATGAAAGCCAGAATCAAGTAGCACAACATTTTTCAAACGCTAAAAGAAAGGAACTGTCAACCATGAATTCTATATCCAGTGAAACTATATGTTAGGGACGAAGGAGAAACAGGAGAATTTATTGCCAGCAGACCTTAAAGAATGCCTAAAAGAAACTCTCCAGACAGAAAGGAAATTATAAAAGAAGGCTTAGAAGTTTAGAAAGGAAAGATGGATATCAGAATGGGTAAAAAGAGAGGTAAACAAAATAGAGGATCCCTCTCCTTACAAGTTTCTTAAATCATATTTGATGGCTGAGACAAAAATTGCAACAACTCTATTGTGATGCTTAATACATGCAGAGGAAATACTTGAAACAATTATACTCAAAAAGAGGGGCAGGTTGTGATATTGTAATACAACAAGAAGTACATATTTGGTTTCTGCCCCCAGTTCCTGGCATAGAGCTGCTAAAACCCTTATAAACTCCTGAGTGATAGGAATGCTAAGTGCATCTTTTATTATAATACTTGATTTTGACCCCAGTTGCTGACACAAAGTTCCTAACTGCTAAGAATTCCCTGGATAATAGGAGTGGTTTTTGTTCTAATGAGACAACTCTTTGCTGGCTTCTGGATAGGGGCTGGTCACCAGAGAGACCAAGCGGTGATTAGAAGTTTGAAACTTTCAGCCCGACCCCTCATCCTCCATTCTCCAGATGGGGAAAGGGGCTGGAGATTGACTTAATAATAAATAGTGCTTAATGATGAAGCCTTCATAAAACTCTAAACTACAGGGTTCAGAGAGCTTCCAGGTTGCTGAATACATGGAAGTGCAGGAAAGGTGATGTGCCCAGAGAGGGCATGGAAGCTCTGCGCTCCTTCATGCCTTGCCCATGTATCTCTTCATCTGGCTTTTTATCTGTATCCTTTATCATACCCTTTATAATAAACTGGTAGACATAAGTAACATGGTTCCCTGAGTTCTGTGAACCATTCCAGCAAATTATCAAACCTGAATAGGCAGTCGTGGCAACCCCAATTGATAGCCAGTTGGTAGAAGTCTAGGTGACAACCTGCAACTTGTGATTGGTGTCTAATGTAGGGAGAGGGGGAAGTCTTGTGGGACTGTGCTCTTAACCAATGGGATCTGATGCGATCTCCAGGTAAGTGCAGTCAGAATTGAGTTAAATTGTAGGACACTGAGTTGGTGTCTGCTGGAGAATTGCTTGATATGGGAGGAAACCTCCACAAATCTTGTCATAGAAGTGTGTAGTGCATTGAGTATGAAAATATAGTAGTAGAAAACAGTAATCGGTCAGTTTGGTTTTTTCCTGCCATACACACAGGTAAAGGGACCTAAATGAAAGTAATGTTTCAAAACTTCACTGAAATTGATAAAAGGTCAATATAGTAGGCTAAATATTTTATATATATATATATTTTTTTTTATGGTATATTTTAACACCTAGAGCGACCACTAAAAGAAACTTCACAAAATGATATATTTGAACACATATAAAAAAAAAGGTAAATTAAAAAAAAATGTTTAGGTAGCTCTCCGAAAGACAAATAAAGGAAATAAAGAAATGCTAAAATGGTAGACTTAAGCCCTGACATATCAATAATTACTTTAAATGTAAATAGTCTAAATACACCTACAATACAGATATTTTCAGAGTTGGCCAAAAGAAACACAATCCTATTAAATGCTGTCTAAAAGAAGCATAGCAAATACAACATAAGTAGGTTTAAGGTAAAGTAATCGGAAAAGATATATTGTATGTGCACCAAACAACAGAGCTCCACAATTATAGTTGGAGTCTTCACAACCCCACTCTCAGCAATTGCTAGAACCACTTGACATAAAATTAGCAAATATATGAGAATAGAAGAACTGAACAATAATACCATTAACCAACAAAATCTAATTGACATTTATAGAATACTCTATCCAGCAACAGCAGAATATACATTCTGTTTAGGCATCCATGGACCATTCACCAAGACAGACAATATCCTGGGTGATAAAACAAACCTCAATAAATTTAAAAGAATTGAAATCATATAGAGTGTTTTCTTCAACTCTAATGGAATCAAACCAGAAATCAATAACAGAAGACAAAAGAATATCTTCAAACACTTGGAAATTAAACAGCCCACTTCTAAATAAATTAAGCAACAAACTTTAAAAACCCCCCATGGGTCAAAGAAGAAGTCTCAAAGGGGCTGGGGGAGACATGTAGAAATGAATGAAAATGAAAAAATACAATATGTCAAAGTGGGATGCTGCTAAAGCAGTACTGAGTGTGAAATTTATGGCAATGCTTACATTACAAAAGAGGAAAGAAAATCTAAATTTAAGTTCCTACTTCAAGAAATTAGAAAAAGAAGAGCAAAATAAGTCCAAAAATAAGCAGAAAGTAGAAAATAATAAAAATAAGAGCAGAAATGATCAAACTGAGAATAAGAAAACAATACAGAAAATCAATAAAACCAAAAGCTGGCTATTCAAAAATACCAATAAAATTGAATAAAACTTACAAATCACCAATATCACTATTCTGTGTGGTAGTAGATACATAAACCTACACGTGGCAAAATTGCGTAGAACTAGATATACACAAATGAATACAAGTCAAATGGAGAACTCTGAACAAGATTTGTTTGCTGCCCCGTGGCAATATCCTGGTTGTGATATTACACTACAGTTTTGCTAAATGATATCACAGAGGGAAACTAGGTAAAGGATATACAGGATCCCCATTATTTCTTACAAGTGCACATGAATCTATAGTTATCTCAAAATAAGTTTAATTAAATGTTTTGTGTTTTTTTTCTTTCTGGTGGCTGGCCGGTATGGAGATTCGAACTCTTGACACTGGTGTTATAACTTAAAGTTTGAGGGTCAACAACTTGCGCCAGGCTCATCTGAGGAGTTGGGGTCACTCAGGCAGCTTCAGTCATCTGGCAGATCAATTGGTGATGAATGCTCTAAGATGGTCTCGCTTGCATGTCTGGCAGTTGGGGCTGGCCACTGACTGGGGAATTACATGAAAGTAGGGTTCCTAGAGGGCATACCCTACTGCACAGCACTCTTCAAGCTGCTGGCTTGCAATACATTTGCTGATGCCCCGTTGACTAGAGCAAGTCATATGGCCATACTCAGAGTCATTATGGGAAAGGACTACATAAGGGCATTAACGTAAGGAGGCATGATTCATTGGGGGCCATTTATGAAATGATCTATCACAGAGGGTGAGAAGGATTTTTCAACTTTATTTCTTCATGGACTTCTATCATTTGCAACTTCCCAAATATTTTTGAATGCCTCTCCACATTCAGCTATTTCCCAGCCTTGGGAATAAACCTTCCCTTTTCCACCTTCCCTAGCATCTTGTTGCAGACATGTGATGGGCTCCGCCTTCCAGACATACATGTGACATTCAGCAGTCACCTATGAAGAAATACGCAGGGCATGGGGCATTCATTTTGTTGGGGCTGGAGGAATTGGAAGCAGGATATTTCCAGGGTTAGTAGTGGTGCCAACACCTTTTTGACTGTGGCAGATATCGTGTGATTCTGGGCTTGGTGAGGGGAGTGGTTTCCTGACCAGAACCAAGGAAACCTGGCACAGGAATCAGCCTTGTTCTAGTTCTGTGCTGTGATTTGGGGAGTTGTTGCTGGAATCCCAGTTTATAGCTTATTCCTTCAGCCCTTTCAACTTTCTGGTGCATTTCTAGCAAATCCCTCCCTGCTTAAATTAGCTAGAGTAGTGTGGAAAACCAAAATATGCCACCCCAAAATATACTTCTTTGGCGTATTTCATGTTGGTTATTCAGAGAAGCTGCAGACAGGAATATCTCTGAAAAGCTCTCTTTTTGTAAATGAAATTTACATCTATCTACATTAGTAAAGCAAACAGGGGATGCAGGCAGAGGCTTTCTCTGAGGCCCCCTTATCTGAACCTAGGAAATATTAACTCACATGAAAAGGAGACTAAAGCTCTGACACTTTTAAAGGTCTGACAGAGAAACTTTTACCACCACTACCACCCATTTTTTCTGAGGACTGCTACCTGAGAGACTTCACCTGCATAATAAGACAGCCTTTGCTTGCTATAGCTTTCCTTCCCTCACCTCCCATAACCTGTTGCCACCTCTCCCCAAGAGTCCCAAGACCCTACCCCTTTCTCTATGGAATAAAAACTTTAGTCATCTGACCTTTCTTTGAGTCTCATATTTTGTGTGATTCCCATGCAATTGCATATAAATAAATTTATATACCTTTTCTCTTGTTAATCCATCTATTGTCAGTTTTTATTATAGACTCAAATTATTGAAACTTTCCTTTGCCCCTATAATGGATTCTGTTGTCTGCAGCTGGTAATGCTGACGGATAAAATCCCTTTTTGAATTATCAGCTATGTGATTCTCTTGCCTATTCAAAAATAAACAAAAAATACAGCTTAGAAATAAATATTGTAAAAGAATATGATCTGTGTGTATATGTGTGTGTGTGTGTGCACGTGTCTTTTAATATGTCAATCTCTGAAGCAGTTTCTCTCCCTCTTGATCTCAACCTCTGGTCTTTTTTTAAGGCACAGTCATGAGCCCTGATTGATCCATATAAAAACCATCATTTTTCTTGGTCAATGTAGGCAAGCATCAACAATATCATAGAATTCAACTTTATGTCTGCCACTCTTGAACTATCCCTCTCTCAGAACTTCAACTATCACCTATCTGCCAATTTCCAAGTCTTTACCAAGGTCCTTTCCTGTACCTCTAATTTCCCATGGAACATTCTACTCATACATGTTTTTGTCACCTTAAACAAAATGTATAAAAAAAAAAACAAGTGTATCCTCTTTGCCACAGGCCAGTATTCTCATTTGATGTCTCTAACCCATCAATGGCATTAACATTTTCTAAGTCACTCAGACTTGACAAAGTGCGAATTCACCATGACTTTTACTTCTAAATGTCTCACTATATATAGCTGGAATGGGGGTTAAGAGCTGAGATATGGAAGCCAGACTGCCTGGGTGTGAATTTTGACTCTGCCATGTATTAGTATGTATCCTGGGACGTGTCACTTAGCCTAACTATGCCTCAGTTTTCTCATCGGTAAAACAGGAATAACAATAGTACCTAGTTCAGGAGGCTTGAGTGAGTTCAGATTTGTATGGTATTTAGAACTGTACTGGCGCATAGTGGATTTCATTTTCTTAAAAAACAAGACTCTTACATCTGCCTTTTCTTTCCCTTCTCGCTGACATCACCTGCTTCAAGTTTTCATCTCCTCAAGACCCTCCTCAAGGTTCTCCCTGTCTCCAGTTCTCTCTCTTCTAGCCTCTTCCATACACTGTTGTTACTGTGCTTATCTTCCCAAACCACTGAGGGAATCCCATCCCATCCCTCACAGAAACCTCCCAGTCTCCTTAATGCCAGCAGGATGAAACACAACTGCAGGCCCATGCTGATCTCACCCAGATGGCCTGCCCTCTCTACCTCTCCAAATTCCTGGGACCTGACCCTCCAAAATATTTCAACCCTTCCTCAGCCCCCAGGCTTAACCCAACTACTCATTTGTGCTTCTAAGCCTACATAGCAGGACGATCCTTTAACTATTAGCATGTGTAAATCTTCCTTCTCTGAATAGAAAGAAATTTCCTGAAGGCCAGAGAGCTTATCCTACCAAGGCTAGGCATGGACCAGTGCTGGGTAAATAATGACCATAAAGTGAATTTGGTCTATATTCATGTCTTCTGTTCAGCCTCTTGGTGGAGGCAGCTTGACCACTTCTTTCTCTTTCCTGCAACAGAAACTGTAAAATTTTAAAAACCAAGAGTAAGAGGCCAGAGTGAGAGATGGTTTGACCCCTCTGAGAGACATCGTGGGAGAAGGAAGAGTCCAGTTGCAGGCGTGAGAAGCAGCAACACTGCCATTAGCAAGCAGGACATCCAGGGGGGCTCATATAATTCCTCTGGACCTCATTTCTGCATCTGCAAAATGAGGACATTAGCAAAGCTCTAAGGCCCCTCAGGCCCAGACATTCTGTGACAAATCTCCATGAGGGTGGATTCAGGAAACTGGTTTTCAGGTTGATTGAGCAGCATGGAGTGACTGCAGGGAGAATGAAACTGCTGTTCATAACAATTCATTTCCTGAGTCGAGCCTATCAATCAGTGTTTATTAAGCACCATTTACTCTGCACTACCCTGGGTTGAGTGCTATGGAGACAGAAGTCGTATCTCCCAGGACCCGTGGCCTCAAGGAGCTTATTAGATAATGAGACTTTACTATGTAATGAAAGGTCACCAAGCTCATAACCCAGCAAATTACTTTCTGTTTGTTTACCTAAGACTTCTTTTGTAAAATAAGTAAACTAAATACTTGAATCATTACATATAAGCCCTACGTGAACTATTTGTTCTATGAGTCATTTCTGTTACTTTATTTGAAACACACACACACACACAATATGTTTAGATACAAATATATACACTTAAAATGCATATATTTAAAATAACTCCATTGAAAAGCTAACTTTTTAAACTTTTTGATATACTAAATAATGTGGATTTTCAAACATTCACAAGTAGAGAGAATTGTATTAGGAACCCCATGTGTCCATCACCTAGCTTGAGCAGCCATCAGCTTTCTGCCATTCTTTTTCATCAGTCCTGCCACCCCTCCGTGTGTGTGTGTGTGTGCGCGCGCTGAAGCATTGCTTCTCAAGCTCTCAGTGGTGAAGGATACTTTGGTTTGACTTTCAATACCAGCAGACAGCTTGTGTACATGCCACACACAACTCACCACACAACCTCGGTGACAACAAAATTGGGCTCTACCCTGATTGAGGAGACAAGTTTGCTAATCACTGCTTCTATTCCATGACAATGTCAAAATTGTATAGCCATTTCTAAACACTTATTATCAATTTATATAGTTATTATAGACTAACAGCAGACAATCTGCAAACTGGCCCTGATCTACAGACCACATTTTATTTTATTTTATTTTATTTTATTTTATTTTTGTCTTTTTCGTGACTGGCACCCAGCCAGTGAGTGCACCGGCCATTCCTATATAGGATCCGAACCCGTGGTGGGAGCGTCGCCGCGCTCCCAGCGCCACACTCTCCCGAGTGCACCATGGGCTTGGCCCTACAGACCACACTTTAAATAGTACTGAGCTGGAGTATTTTAAAGCAAATCCGAGACATTATTTTATTGCACCTGTAAATTCAGCTTGTATCTCTAACGGATAAGGATTTTTTAAAAAACACCCAGAATACCACTATTACTCCCAAGAAAATCACCAAAAATTTCTTAACATCATCTAATATTTGGTCCATGTTCAATTTTCCCCAGATGTCTCAAAAATGCCTTCTAACAGTCGGTTTGTTTGAATCAGGATTCAAACAAGGATTTACTTCTGTTAGCCTATAGACATAGCCAACAGTAGTTATTTTATTTCTACAAAATATGGAGGCATTTCCTATTACCCCCAAAAGTGGATTACATCCCAGAGAAACAGCACTATTCTAAGTGCTGAGTTTGCAAAGACTTTAACCTCAATTGAAAGGAAAAGAGTTTCTTCTTGTGTGTTGATGGGTCAATGATTGTCACCTGTTCTAATTTCTGGAGGAAAACCGAAAATCAATCTGTCCACTTGACTTTCGTTCAGATGCTCAATGTGAGCACATTAGCTTCCAGGAGCATTAAAATGTCTTCTCCAAGGATTTTATTACTGATTCAACTTGCACTTAAATGCATTCCATGCTGCTGTGTATCAGACTGGAGCAGAGATGAACTGGAACATAGGAGGTTTGTTGAGGCAACAGCCAGGATTCTGCCACTGTTCTTTCACTGTATTTCTGACGGCTCTCAAGTTCCATAATGGGAGGTGCTGTTATATGGTTAAGTAATATGAGGCCAGAGCTGACACTGTGACAGCTGTTCCCAAAGAAACAGAGCTTCTCCGTTAACAGGAAAAGATGCCCTTGAAGGTTTTTCTCTGCTTTCTGATTACCTTAACGGATTAGAAGGTGAAAAATAATGAGCCAGAAGGGCATTCAGAGCCTAGGCTCCCCTCAAAAATAGACTCTGAGGCACGAATTCTAGTGCAAGTAGTTTATTTGAGTACAGGAGTGAGGAAATGAGACAGTAGAGGCAAGGAAGACAATAAGAGGTGCATTATCAAGCAATTTAGCATTGTGGGCAGCTGGAGCTTAATTCTACTGGGAAACTGTGAGCCAGTGCAGAATGTAAGCCTCAGAGTTATCCTGCACAGGGAGTGAGGTAGCTGGGGTATTTACACACCATCTCCCATCAGTTTTTGGTTGAAGGCTGCAACTGGGAGGGCACTAATTCTCCGGAACTTTTGACCTGCTGTATGAATGGATAGAGCAGACCCTGGCCACCAGACAAAGCCTGCAGGCAGAGAGGCAGATGCTGGCAGTTGCAAGTCAGGCTGCTGTGCACAAAATGCTAAGGCCCAAGGGGTATGGACAGGGCACCCACAGCATCTGCTGCACCGTGTTATCATCCTCCAGGCCCATAGAAGCTTTCTGTTCTCCACCCATTCAAAGCCCAGCATAAATCTTCCCAGAACCAGTCAAGAGGCACACATTCTCCACCACCCCCAAAACCAAATTTCTAACTGGCGCAGATGGCTTATTTCACTATTTACTGCTCAATAACTCTCTGCCCATGTTACAGGGTCACTCCGAGGTTTAGTCCTCTTTTAGTCCTGCCTTGTAACTCATTAGCAGCCCACAGCTCTGACCGCAGCCCTGGGGATAGCCAGATGAATGCTCATTGACTGACCAACTCCCACTTTCTTCCATTCCTTCCATTCAGCAAATGTCCTGGGTATCTGGAAACACTGCAATCAACAGCCAGTGCACTTTCAGCAGGTCCATGTCAGCTTTGATGTTTTGGAGAGATTTACAATTTGCTAAACATGATAAATCTTGGATAGGTAGAGTGCTGTGATCTTGAGGGAGTAAATTATTTCTCTTCTTTGGGGGAAGAGGTCGGGTTCTTTCAGGACTATGGATAGCATTTTCTTAAACTGAGGATCACCAGCTGTGTGTTGGCAAACTGGCGATGTCTGTGAGAGGCTGGGTTGTCAGTGAAAGCAGAAACACATGCTTGGTTTTGTCTGGTATGTGAACATCCTACTAAGATTTAACAAATGAGCTAAAAGGTCATCTGAGGTTTGCTATGTGATCTTATATTAAAGAAGAGATATCTTGAAGACTGATGTTTTTTCTGGTTTTCAACATTTCCTTTTTTCTTTTTTTAACCTGAGTATCAACCTTTAGTAAAAACTGAGATATCTCAGGATCAGGTAACTCTATCAAAAAGAAACTTAATAGCCAACCAGGCAGCTCCTCTGCCTCCAGACAACACCACATTTAAACCATTCTTGACAGGACGTTGCCTACTTGTGGTCTGAAAATTCTTCCAAAAGAGAGGTTGGAGAAATGCTGCACAGTTTGTCTATTCTCAGTATCTATTCTGAATAAACTCTGGGCTTATCTTTGCTTGGATTCTAGATTCAAATTTTAAGCAAATATCATGATGACTTACTAAATCCTTCAAAAATTTGTTCTGCAGGACATCCCAGGTGACCTATGACCATCATAGGCAAGATAATAGTGTTTAATTATAAGAAGTCAAATGTAGCCATTCTGGGAAATTACTCTTCTAGGAAATCAATTAAAAACACATGTAAAACTTGCATCAACAAACAAGATATATTAATGGGTGGATAGATTGTGGACAGATGATAGACTTAGGATAAGCAAGCATGGTAAATGCTAATGGTAAAATCTAAGTGGGTATACAGGTCTTATTTATAAAATTTTGTCAAGTTTTCTGTGTGTTTGAAATTTTTCATAATAAAATGTTGGGGAAATATATATAGGATATGTTTTGAGTGTTTTAAATATCTACCCACACACATCTATTTTATGGCTTTGCTCCTGCTGATAACCTCCTCAATATTATTGCCTTACGGGCTCTGACAAGCAGTGAAAAAGGCTTCCATTTTGACTTGGATTGAAGTGAGAAGTTAAGCATGTACCTGATGAATTTCATTCATGCCCTCTCTCTGCTTGCCAGCTCCCCAGGACCAGAGGGCATCTGGTGCAGACACACTTATCTTACAATTTATCAGAAAGGTGATCAAGAATCATTTCTTCTCAAAAGAACAATCAGTTTTACTTTGAGAACCTGGTATGGTTTGATCACATCTTGTTCCATGTGAACTGGTCAGGGCTGGAAAACATGCAGTTGGCACTTGGGAAGCTAGAGACTCTTTGGGCCTCACAGCAGTGAAAGACATCTGATTCCATGACCAAAGCAGCAGCTCAGTCAGTGACATTCACTTAAGCCTCCTTAGGCACAGGAGCTGACTCATCAGCCAAGACAAAAGTAAAACGATGTTTCTAGATGAAAGTGAGCACATGAGAGATACGACAAATGAGCAAATCCTGGTGGCTTCTTCAGCCTGTGACATTTACTTGATAAATTTGCTTCCCTGTAGAAACCCTTGCCTCTTGGAGCCCATTATTTTTTCTCCAGGAACAAGACTGGCCCTGGGCAATGTTTCAACACAGACTCTCCCTCACCTTTTCGTATCTTTGTTCATTGTAGTGTTTCCAAATTCTCAATAAATATTAATCTTTGGGACTTTAGAAATGAAAAATCAGAAATTCTTTACTCATTATTATGGATTTCTTAACATTTTCTAATAAGTAAGAAATATTATGTTTAGTAGTATTTACAGAGAACTGTAGCCTATAGCAAATATGTAAACATTGTACAATGCCAGAGAACATTTTTGAGTTGTTTTTCAGTAATTCAACCCAGCAAAGTTAATAGCATTACTCAAAAATCACATTTTTAAATTACCAATTTTTGGACTTTTTGCTTCCAAAAGTTTTTTTTTTTTTGGAACACCACTCTTAGAATCTGTATAAAGTATACTATAAAAAAATTAAGTTATTAATATTTATTTTATTTGCAAGAATGACTCCCAGTTAGCAGCAGACAAGGCCAGGAACATACACTTACTACATGATAAAAGCTACAAGCAAGAAAGACTGATCAAACCACTGCATCTTCTCTGTAATGTGCTCCACCCTACTTCCCAAAATGTCTACCTCAACCTTCAACTCCTGTGTCAGCATTCCTGATCTGGCTTTCAAGGGATCTTTTGATGGATCCCTTCAAACCAATAGTGTCTCTGCTGATTGTTAAGCTTCAACTTTTGCAGAACGGTAATACTTTTTTCTATTTTCTCAACTGATTTGTCTTGGAATTTGAGATTTGGAAAAGTAGATAAGTTGTCCAAGAAATGCTGGGAAGGAATTTTCTCATGGAAACACTACTCCTAGCTTTCCCCCAGCCCTGCACTTTAGCTGCTTAAAGCCCCTTTCTACCTGGTCCTGCTCATTTTGCCCTTTCCCCTACATCATTTAAGGACTGATACAATAAAATTTCTTAAAGAAAATATAGGAGAAACACTTCAGGAAGTAAGACTGGGCACAGACTTCATGAATACGACCCCAAAAACATGGGCAACCAAAAGAAAAGTAAACAAATGGGACTATATCAAACTAAAAAGCTGCACAGCAAAAGAAACAATTAACAGAGTTAAAAGACAACCAACAGAGTGGGAGAAAATATTTGTAAAATATACATCTGACAAAGGGTTAATATCCAGAATATATAAGGAACTGAAACAACTTTACAACAAAAAAACAAGTAACCCAATTAAAAAATGGGCAAAAGAGCTAAATAGGCATTTCTCAAAGGAAGATATATGAATGGCCAACAGACACATGAAAAAATGCTCAATGTCACTCAGCATTCGGGAAATGCAAATCAAAACCACACTGAGATTTCATCTCACCCCAGTTAGGATGGCTAATATTGAAAAGACTGTGAATGATAAATGCTGGTGAGGTTGCAGAGAAAAAGGAACTCTTATGCATTGTTGGTGGGATTGCAAAATGGTACAGCTTCTATGGAAAATCGTATGGAGGTTCCTCAAACAATTGCAGATAGATCTACCATATGCCCCAGCTATCCCACTGCTGGGAATATACCCAGAGGAATGGAAATCATCAAGTCGAAGGTATACCTGTTCTCCAATGTTCATTGCAGCACTATTTACAATAGCTAAGAGTTGGAACCAGCCCAAATGTCCATCATCAGATGAATGGATATGGAAAATGTGGTATATCTACACAATGGAATACTACTCTGCTATAAAAAAGAATGAAATACAGCCATTTGCAATAACTTGGATGGAACTTGAGAAAATTATATTAAGTGAAACGAGTCAGGCACAAAAAGAGAAATATCACATGTTCTCACTTATTTGTGGGAGCTAACAATAAATAAATAAATACACAAATAAACTGGGGGGGAGGGAAGAAGACACAACAATTACAATTCCTTGGAGCTGATACGACAAGTGAACAGATATGAGGTTGTTGGGAGGGAGGTGTCGGTAATGGGCTACAATAATCAACCACATTGTATATTGACAAAATAAAATAAAATAAAATATATATACATTAGTAGAGAGAAAAGAAAAATAGATAAACACTCCCCACCAGCAGAACTGGTTCCTTTTGGGTTGACTTTTGGCATGAGGAGAAAAACAATCTGACTCAACTATTTCACCCTGAGGTATGAAGAACTAATATTTCTCCCGTGGGGATTAGAAGCATAATCAAGATAATGGAAACATTTCTGCATGTGCGGAAAAAAATAGTCCTAAGCATTACCTTCAAGGACCACAGAAGCAAATGCTTTCAAGGACCACATCGATGAGAAACTGTGGAAGCTGAGTTGATGTAAGACCTTAAAGAGTGGTGGAGACAGAGTGTGGCTAAACACGAAAGGACAAGCCTCCGCTAAAGGCATTTAGATTCAAATGTTTAAGACAACCAGCCAGTACAAGCAGGGCCAAGCCTGGCCCTCAGGCTGCCAGTTCTTGATCTCCACACTGAATGCCACAGTGAGACAGGGACCTAATGGAAACCAGTTTCTTTTGTTAAGCCGAGTTCAGACCCCAAGAGTTTAGAATCACAGATTAAAAGATTCTAACCACCACAATTAAAAATAAAATTTTTTAAATAGTGAAAATGTCAGCATTGTTAACGTTAAGCTTTTAATACATGTAGTAATCAGATGAGAAACTCTATCCTGCATGTAGGCTGTGTTTATGTAAACAAGGAAAGGTAGAGAATTCATGAAATTATAATTAGTGCACTTATGTGAGGAATGCTCCTTTTTATATTGGTTTCTTACCTTTACCAATATACAAATTCGAATGCAATCCTAATATTATACAACCCAAAGCATTTTTCATGAATCTACTTGGGGGAAAAGTAATTGACTTTTTGTCAATTAAATATATTCGAAATATAGTCACAATACTAACCACAAGTGTTTAATGCGATTCTTCCTTTATAACTGTGGTAGAAACGTTTTTATTTTTCAAGTCAAAGATTGTCTTATGTGAACAAACATGTAGAATGTTGCTGGACTATTGCCTCTTGTTCCAGTTGCTAGATCTTTATTTCTTTAACCGTGATGTGTGACTGTGATGCCAAATAAAAGGCATCGTGTGGGGTGGGGTGGGTGAGGTGGGGGAGACTCTAACCAACATAAATAGCAACTGCTTGAATCTCTTCTGAACATGGTATTTTCCTTCCATATAAAGGGTCTCTGTTCTCTTATAGCATTTTTCTTAGCATGTCTGTGATTATTAGAAATGCTGTTCTTTGACTTCTGAATCTTCCTACCAGATTGAAGCGATCTTTGCGATGCTTAAGACATTGAACTCTACACGGTTCCTAAAACCTCTTTGTCATGCTTCCTTTTTCTTTTTTTTCTAAAAGATGACCAGTAAGGGGATCTTAACCCCTGACCTGGTGCCATCAGCACCACGCTGATATGCTTCCTTGATGAGAAATTGAGGATTTTTACTATCTCATCACAGTCTCCATCATTTGAGACTGTTTGAGATGGTTCTTGCTCACCTGGGAGAGAGTATCAGCCAGGCAGAATGTTACAGGGCAAGGAATGTGAGCATTAAAAGCCAACAAGCTTGTTTTAAATCTGTTCTGTCATTAATAGCTGTGTGACCTTGAGCAAGTTGCTTAATTTCTCTGAACTTTGAGATGTTCTCATCTTCAAAATGAGGATAAGGAACCCTTCCTCACAGGAGTATTTTAAGGATGAACAGAAATGATGTTTACAACACAGGAAGCACATCATAGCAGTGGAGGAAGCTTATAAAGGCCCCCAATAAATGGCAAGAGTTCTTATTCTTACCCTTCCCTTAGACACATTCCCACCTTTGTCTTAGTAAATTATGTGTTAGTAAATTATGACAAACTTGGTGGCTTAGAACAACAGAAATTTATTCTCTCATAGTTCTGGAGCTAGAAGTCTCAAATCAAGGGGCCAGCAGGATCATGCTCCCTCTAATCCTACAGAGAAAAATCCTTTCTTGCCTTCTCCTAGTTTCTGATGGTTGACAGCAATCTTTAGTTGCAGCTGTATCACTCCAATTTCTTTGTTGTTCTTCACACGGCCTTGTCCTCTGTGTCTCTGTATCCAAATCTTCCTTTCCTTTCTCTTACAAAGACACCAGTCATTGGATTTAGGACCCACCCTAATCTGATATGATCTCACTTTAACTCAGCTAATCATATCTGCAAAGACCCTATTTCCAAAATAAGGTAACATTATAAGGTTCCAGGTAAATATGAATTTTGGGAGGACACGATTCCACCAGTACATTTACTTGGGTGTGTCCAAATATCACCTACCATGAAGGTCCAGCTGACATTCCATCGCCTGGTGATTTGTTCCTAAATGACAGCTGCTGTGACCATCCCATCATATAAACCATGGGAGCATGTCTGTCCTGTGCTCTAGGGTGTGCTGGTAAATGTTCAGCAAACAGCTCCCATGGGTAGGTGTGGGGAGTGAAGCCCTGACACATGTACAGCTGGTTTCTGTGTTAACTCTCCCACTATGGCCAAGTTAAAGCTACTAACGTGATGTTAACTATTGAAATTCCTGAAAACTTAACAATCAGCTCTCTTAAGCTGGTATGAGCTACCTTCAGCACGAGTAGCACACTGCCTGTAACTGCTGTTCTTTCTTATAATGTTACTCATTATTCTATGAAATAGTAAACTTCTCTGACATGTAATTATGTAAGAGCCGGCTCAAAATCACCTCCAGTGGAAGGCTTAAGGATCCCCCCTGCCAACCTTTGAAATCTTTATTGGCCCCACTTTGCATTTTGTACTTTCCTTCTAGGAAGCACTCAGAATCTTGTAATATAATTATTTATTTTCTTCTCTAAATTCCCAATAGGCTTATTGAGGGCAATTACTGTGTGTCCTAATTGTCCTTGAATCCCAACAACCTGCACAATGTCAGACCTTCAGCAGGTGGTCACTTGTCAAATTGAATTGAGCAAAGGGGCCAGGGTCCTTATCTTGTTTTGTCTTCTACAGTGCCATGCTCCCAGTAGGCATTCAGTACACCTTTCCTCAAACCACCCAATGTCATAGTTTTAAAGGCCCCCAGAGTAGACCACACATCCTCCTGTTGGTTGAACACCCTTCTTAAAAATGGCTTTCATATCTGGTTGTACCTCATTCACTCATTCAACAATATGCACTGAGCAGCCACCAGGAGCCAGGTGCTGTTCTGGATGCTGAGAATAGAGTTCAGAATGAATCGGGCAAAAACCCCTGCCCTCGTGGAGCTCACACTCTGGTAGAAGAGATGAGCAGCAAACAAATAAGTAAAACACGCATGGTGTTTTACTGGTGGTGATAAGTGCTCTGGAGATCAATGAAGCAGTAGGAAGGACAGGGAATGCTGGCAAAGGGAGAAGGAGAAGGTCTGGGAAGACTTCACTGAAAAGGTGGAATTGAAGCAAAGCCTTGAAAGAAGAAGGGAGGGAGCATGTGGATCTCTGACCCTGTATGAGGGCACAGTAAGTGCAAAGGCCCTGAGGCAGAAGGATGCTCAGCATGTTTTAGGAACAGCACAGAGGACAGTGTTCCTGGAGAAAAGCAAGTGAGGGGGAAAGAGGGAGGAGAAGTGAGCGAGGAAATGGAGCCAAATTAAAAAGGGCTGGTAGCCACTGTAAGGACTGTAAGGACTCTGGCTTTGCAAGTGAGATGGGAGCTATTGGAGCATTCTGAGCAGAGGAGTGACATAAACTAACAAAACATTTTAGTGTACTCTGGCTGCAATACAGAGGACGGACTATAAATAGACAAAAGGAAAGCAGTGAGGAGGCCATTCACTTATATAAGTGGGGGAAGATGGTGACTTGTGGCTGTGGTAGTAGCAGCTGGAGGCGAAGATTAGATATTGATGAGAGAGAACAGAAGAGATAAGGATGACAGCAAGGTTTGTGGCTGAGCACCCGAAAGGATGAAGACATCATCTACTATGGTGAGGATGTCAGGGAACAGCACATTCAGGAAGCAAGACCAGACGTTTAGTTTGGGGCAGGTAAGGTTTGAGGTGGATATTCAACAACTAGGTATAGGTGTCAAGTAGGCAATGGAATATCTGAGTGAGAATTCAGAAGAGTGATTCGAACTGAAATTATAAATTTGGGAGATGTCACCATAATGATATTTAAAACCAAGATATTGGATGAGAGCACCAAGGAGAGGTAATAGATAGACAAGAGAAGAGAATAGGCCCAAGGACTGAGGCCTGGGATATTCTGATGTTTAGAGATGGGGGCATTAGGAACCAGCAAAAGAAACTTAGATGAAGAGTTCAGAAGAACAGGCAAGTGTGGTGTCCCAGAAGCCAAGAAAAAAAGCATGTCAAGGTAGAGGAAATGACCAGCTGCCGCCCCCCGCCCACACAAACAGTATTAGGGCTGATAAATGAGTTTAGAAAGGTTGCAAAAATCAAGAACAATACACAAAAGAGCAGATGGCAAAAAAACACCACAGCTACCACCACAGCCACTTCTGCAGCAAGGGCAGCTTGCCACCACAGCAGCAGCCAACACCACTGTGCAGGTGGCCCATAGACCACTCAACTGCATTGACAAAGGAGAGTAACCAGTGGAGCCCAGGTAAGGAGGTGAGAAAGTGTGGGGTACGCTGGGTATGGGAGGTACGTGTGCAGCCTCCATGATTGTGTTGATCTAGAGAAAGACACATGCAGAAACCCTTGAAAGCCAGGATATCCAAACAGAGTAAGGAAGAAAATTCCCAGTTACCACCAACCCATCTCCCTTACCAGGGGAAGCAATAACCCAGAATGAGCCTCTGCCAGTAGGAAAGAAGAAAGAGAAACCCTACCCAGGGTCACCCATTCAAACTGAGGAGCTCCAATATACCCTAGTGCACTCATTAGGGTCATGGGAAAGTAGCCAGGGTACCAACAAGCCTGCCCAGAATCACCCATCCCAGCCAAAGAGTAACAGGGCACTCAGGTGCTTCTCCCAAGAACTCAAGAGCTTGTCCACACCCCCCAACATACCAGCACAGTGTCACTAACCTCAGCAAGGAATCACTAAGTGCCCCAGTGCCTAGACCAAGGAGGCACTCACATGTAACTCCAACACTGAATATATCTGAAGTACTCATACAGAGACTACACTACTGCATCTACCTGGAACCAATACTAAAACCCCCTACTCAAGAGTCAATATAAAGCACATCTACAGAAGAAGGCTCTCTCCTCAAAGTCCACTCCAGAGTAGTAGAAAAAGCAATCACTCTATCAGATGGCAAGATATCAACATAGAGATACTGGAACTACAAAAAAAAAAAAAAAAAGAAAGAAAGAAAGAAAAAAGAAAATATGACACCACCAAAAGAATACAATAATTCTCAAGTACCAGACCTCATAGAGCAGGAAAACCTTGAAATGACTAAAAAGAAATTCTGAGTAACAATCTTAAGGAAAATCAATGAGATAAAAGAAGACTCAGTTAGACAACACGACAAAATGAGAAAGAGTATGTGGGATATGAAGGAGGAAATTTACAAAGAGATTAATACTTTAAAAAATAATGTAGTGGAACTCCTGGAAATGAAGAATTTGTTCAATGAAATAAAAAACACAACCGAGAGTTTAAGCAACAGGCTAGAGCAAGCAGAAGAAAGAATTTCTGATCTCGAAGATGATCTTTTTGAAATAACTGAAGAACAATACACAGAAATCAATTGTATTTCTATATACTAGCAATAAAATGAAATTAAGAAAACAATTTCATTTATAATAGCATCAAAAAGAATAATACTCAGAAATAATTTAGCAAAAGAAGTGCAAGCCTTGTACACTGAAAACTACAAAGCACGTTGAAAGAAATTGGACAATACCTAAAGAAATAGGAAGACATCCTATATTTATGGAACAGAAGGTTTAGTGTTGTTTAGATGACAGTACTCCCCTAAACTGATCTACAGATTCAGTGCAATCACTATCAAAGTCCCAACTAGCTTTTTGCAGAAATTGGCAAGTTGATCCTAAAATTCAACTGGAAATTCAAGGGACTCACGATAGACAACACAATCTTGAAAAAGAAGAACAAAGTTAGAGGACTCACACTTTCTGTTTCAAAACTTACTATAAAGTTACGGTAATCAAGACTGTATGATAACACCAAGGTCAAGCGTTCGTATCCACCAAACCAGCCAGCTGCAAAAAAAAAAAAAAAAAATACTGTGTGGCACTGGCATAAGAATAGACATAAAGCTCAACAGATTGCAAAAGAATAAATTTGGGCTCCTATCTCACATCAGACACAAAATTAACTCAAAATGGATTACAGTCATAACATAAAGCTAAACCTGTAAAACTCTTAGAAGAAAACATAAGAAGAAATCTTGTCTCAGATTAACCAATGAATTCTTAGATATGACACTTAAAGCAAAGGCAACCAAAGAAAATGTAGATAAATTGGATTTCATCAAAATTAAAAACTTTTGTCCTTCAAAGGACACCATCAAGAAAGTGAAAAGACAACCAAGAAATGGGAGAAAATATTTACAAATCGTATATTAGACAAGAGACATGTATCCAGAAGATATTTTACAAGTCAAAAATAAAAAGACAAATAACCCAATTTAAAATGGGCAAAGGATTTGAATAGGCGTTTCTCCAAAGATGTACAAATGGCCAATAAGCATATGGGAAGATGCTAAACGTCATTAGTCATTTGGGAAATACAAATTAAAACCATCATGAGATATAGTTTCATACCCACTAGGATGTCTATAATCAAAAGGTCAGCCAATAACAAGTGTTAGGGAGGATGTGGTGAACTGGAATCCTCATACATTGCTGATAGGATTGTAAAATGGTGCAGTCTCTGTGGGAAACACTTTGGTAGTTCCTTAAAAAGTTAAACATAGAGTTAGCATATGACCTAGTAATTCCACTCCTGGGTATCCACCCAAGAGAACTGAAAACATGTGTTGCCCCGAAACTTGTACACAAACATTTATAGCAGCATCATTTGTAATAGCCAAAAAGTGGAAACAACCCAGATGTCCATCAACAGATGAATGGATGAACAAATGTGGTATATCCATGTAATGGAATATTATTCAGCTATAAAAAGAAATGAAGTCCTGATGCATGCTACAACATGGATGAACCTTGAAAACATTACTCTAAGTGAAAGAAGCTAGACACAAAAGATTACATATTGTGTGATTCCATTCACATATTATATTGAATGTCCAGAGCAGGCAAATCTATAGAGACATAAATCCACTGGTGGTTGCCAGTGACTATTTATAGGTATGGGGTATCTTGTTGGGGTGATGAAAAATGTTCTGAAATTAGATAGTGACAATGGTGTACAACTCTGTAAATATACTAAAAAATCCACTGAATTGTACGCTTTAAAAGGATGAATTTTATTGTATGTAAATTATATCCCAGTCAAGCTGCTATTTTTTAAAATCACAATAGCAGTAACCATGTCTTAAATGCTACCATGTGTCAGGCACAGTAGTAGGGGGTTTACCAAAACTAGCTCATTTCCTGCATGGGCCTCTTAGGTTGGCATTATTATCCTCTTTTTACAGACAAGGAAGGCAAGTTTCAGAGTTAAGTAACTTGTTCACTAGCACACAGCTGGTAAGTGGCCTAAATGGGATTTGATCTGAGGTCCCAAACTCTTAACCACACATTTTATATAATCTTGAACTATGGTGAAGGTGGCTGGGGACAGGTCAGAGATGATCAGAAACAAGTCTAGTTACAAGAACTCGGACTCCAGACTGGGCCAGACGATCTACAAATGTGACCTGATGCTGAGCTCTGGGGTGCTGAACTCCATTTATTTCTCCTAACCAGGTCTAAGGAAGCTCCTGAGACTCAGGCAGGGCTGAGCCCATAGGTACAGGGAGAAGTGTTAGTTGTGGACAGATGAGAACTGCAGAAGCAGTCAGGTGACACCCCAGGATCAGCACTTTACCCAGCTGAGATGCGGATCACCTGATCCAGAGAATCATCACTGAGGTTGGGCCAGATGCTGTCAGGGTGCAGACATAAACAAAAGCCACACCTTTCCCCCAGGAGTTTTGGAAGGTCTTTCAACCTACATCCACTCTGCAGTGCTCACAGAATGTCCACTTCAGCAGGCTCCTCACACTCCAAGGATGCTATCATGATAGTTATACTTTCCAGGTAAAGCCAGAGCAGAGTTGATCCACTGAGTGGACCACAACCTACAGATTATGAGCTGATGGATCCTGAGAAGGCTCTTAATTTAAGGGTGTCCCTTGGGGAACTCTTGCACTGAGTCTGAAATTCTACTCATGTGCTCTCTCCTGTTAGGTGTCTTCAGGAACAAGTTGTTCTGAAATGGCTCCAGGGATAATATTGGTCTGGACCCTCTCAGCATTCATTAGCACTTTGTAATTGCACATTTTGTGCTTATTATCTCTTCACTTTTGGGTCTGGTACAGGGGGATGCTAATCAGGTGTTCAAGGAGCAGGCAGATGACGTGAGCTGGGTTATTTGGATGCTTCCTCTAGAACAGTGACAAGGAGACCAAGTATGTTCTCGGAGTTACTTCCTCCACATCTCCCAAATTTGTCTTCGTATCGTCCTTTCATAGAGAGAGACCAGGAGAAATGGAAAGGAGGGTATGAAAAGGAGAGGATTGGAGGCCACTGACCAACTTGGCATTTCAAGGCCTGCCCTGAGTCTTGCACATCTTTCTATGTACCCTTTTCCCTCAAACCAAGAAGTAGCAGGGTCCAAGAATACCACTGTGTGGGTTTACCTAGAGCAGAGGGCAGGAACTCCTGTGTGGTACACGCTGTCTCTTCCATTCTCTCCCTGTTCTTTTCTCCCTCCACATCCCCACTGTCAAAACAGTGTACAAAGTATTACAAGAGAACACTGAATAGCTATACAAACATACTACTGCTCTAGCTTATGAGTAATGCTGTTTATCCGTTTCATGGAGTCCTTGGGTGAATTCGGAAATTAGGGGATTCAGGTTTCCTCTTCAGTGACTAAACCATTCTCCTAGAGGCAACTCCCTTCCCTTGTGCTGCTCTGACCTTTCTTCAATCTTTCCTCGGGCTGTAAATAGGCAGCATCTTTTGGATGTCTTTTTACTTCCTCTTCTACCTTTAGGCTGGAAACTGGCTCATGTTCCCGTAGACTTGGGTCTGATGAACTTTGAGTCTGCTGCTTTAGTATGTAGGATCTGGGGTACATCACTGTTCCTTGGATCATATTTCTGCAAAGATTCTTTGTCCTTTCCAAAGTTAGCTGTGAATTCTACCTCCAATGTTCTTTGGTGGTGGGGGGAAGGGGAGTGACCAGTAAGTCTTCTGATATTTAGTTTTGTGATATTTATTTTCGTACTTGATAGGATAATACGCCTTCTAAAAGACAAAAAGATTGAGTTGAGATGGGCTCATCCATTGGTTATTTACAGTTTCAGACAGTACCATGTTTACATGGCAATGCAATATTTTTTGGTGCTCTTTTCTAAGCTTTGCGAGTGAATGTAAAAGAAAGGAAACACTAGAGGAGGGGGAGAAAGAAAGAGAGAACAACCCTTTAATACAACTTATAGGAAATGGCCTACTATACAGCTAGATCTTTGTTATCCAGAACAAAAATATGGGCAATTACATCTTGGGAGGTTTCAGACTATGCATATTTACTTAGCAGTAATGGCTCCTCAAGGACTATTATGAATTATTGGACAATAAAATATACATAGGTGTAAAACTGAAATTAGCCTACATGAAGTTTTCCTGGACTTTGTAAGTACAGAGTACATTTTTGTTGAGGAGAGGCCTGCCTCAAGTTGATATGCTCTAATATTCACCATAAGTAATTAAAAATTCAGCAGCAGCAGAAGAATTTCTCCTCTCAGAGCAGTCAGCCAAATCTCTCAGAATCACAGAGGCAGAGCCAACTTACATTTCATGACTCCTGAGGATACATGCAGAGAGAAGGGCCAGGGGGATTCAGTAGGCAGGGCAGAGAGAGAGACCTCAAAACAATCAGCACAGGACTGCTTCCGGGTTCTCAATGTCAGCCATGTTTGCCTGAAAGTGACGTGGTTTCAGGGTCATGTAATAGATCTGCAACATAACCAGCACCATTATAGACAAGCCCAAGTGCAAAATGGCGCCGTCCACCTCCTCCCCTCCCTTCCCCCTTTTACAAGAAGCCTCATGGTTTTGGAGAAAATGAAACTTTTGGCATTTCCGCATGCACAGAACTCTCCATTCCCATGACCTAACTCAATCCCCATCCCGGAATTACATCACCCAGCTCTTGGTGCCAACATACCAATATAAGCTCTACCACCCCCACACCTGGGGCTGTACCCCCATTTTCAGGGTAGCTGCAGGCTGCCCTCCATTTTGAGTACAGCCCAGCAGATTTCTTTCTTTAATAGAACTTGAATGGTACCCAGCATCTCGGCTCACTTTCTTTTATCATGGACACCATTGTTGGCTTGGTGCTGTAAATGCCATTGTGAGTAACTAGAGCTCAGTCTCACTGGGAACTTGCAGAGCCTGGGTAGAACACACATGTCAGAAGATCTGGGAATCTGGAGTATTTATAGACTGACTCCTATCAGACATTTGTTGAGGGCCGCTCCTGGGGGCCTTACTTCCCCGGCCCTTCCAGACTGCCATTTGTATAGCAGTGTTGGCTCTGATGGCCAGAGAAAGCCTTCAGGCAAAGGAATGCAGGTCTTGGCCATTGGAAGTCAAGCCAGCATGCTCTGAAGTTGTATGGGTGAGGGAAATAGGCAGGGAACCAGCAGCATCTGCTGAGTGTGTGTATGAAATTTCTCTCTGGTCTCTTCTGAAAGAGACTGGAGCATCCTCTCGTTCTGCCACATTGATCTAGTCTTTGTGCTATGGAATCCAGAAATAAATATTAAAGCAAAGGATGGCTAAGGAAATGAGTAAAATGAACCAAGTGTTCTCCCAGTGGGTTTCAGTACTCTGTTTCTGCCTTGCCTCTGTGCATCACCACTTTAAAAAAAGAATAACCTTTGTCCCTAGGTCCAAGCACTGAGCAAGTATGTGAAGCATAGCCAGGTTTGTTCTCCTTCTAGCAGCCATCCACCCAACGCATCCTGGAATCGAGATGTCCACCCACCCCTCCAACCTTAGCGGGGCTGCACTAAGGGGAAGTGTTACATCACAGAAGAGCATGTAGTGACATCCAAACAACCCAGATTTAAATTCCAGCCCCTGGTAAAATCATTTCAGAAAATTGATGGTATCTACTAGAATTAACCCAACAATTTCACAGATAGAGTGTACACTCACTAGAAACAAGTGCTTATGTTCAAGACACATGTAAACAAGTGTTCATAGCATATTTATTCATAATATTTTCAAATTGTAAACAATCCAAATATCCACCACCAACAGAATACATAAATATATTGTTCCACATTCATGCTATGGAATTTTACACAGCACTTAAAGAGAATAAATTACTGCTATACATAACAACATGGAGGCATCCCACACATATAATATTGAATGAAAATAGACAGAAAAGATCACATACTGCATAGTTCCATTTACACAAAATTTTAAAACAGGTTAAAATAATCTATAATGGTAGACATCGGAAGTGTGGTTCTCTCTGGGGAGAGTGGGAGTGTTGACTGGGAGGCCTGAGGGAGCTTTCTGGGGTGCTGGGAATGTTCCGGATCTGGGTAGTGACTATATGGGTGTAAATGTGTAAAATTCTAATGATCTATACACTTAAGATTTGTGCACTTCCCACATGACGATGTTAACAAGCTAAATTTTTTTAAAAATGTTTTTCTTTTTTTATGTTTTTCATTTTTAAAAAATTTATTTATTAAAAAAATTTTTTTATTGAATAAAAATTGATTATACATATTTTTGGGGTTCATCATTGAGATATGTTGATCAAATCAATATTACTGGCATATGTATTGTTACAAATCGTAATTATTATGTATGCCCTTGTCCAATCTTTTCCATCTCCTCTCCCTCCTTTTCTAATTACTTTAGGTTTCTTCTCTCTTTCTTGAAGAGTAATGGTTACTCTGTGGATTTGTTGCCTAGATGACCTGTCCAATGCTGAGAGGTGTGCTCAGGTCCCCCAATATTATCATAGAGCAGATGCTTCTTCTGTCACTCTGAAATGGGCTTTGTGGAGGGAGACATCCTCTTCTTTTCTTTATCTCTGCTGGTGACTCTCCTTGTGACAATGCACTCCAGTGACCGGTGGACCATCTGTGTGGTGGTTGTGGTGTCTAGCCACTTTTGCAGCAGCCATGGTTATTGTGGTGGCTGTGGTGGGCCACCCACATGGAGGTAATGTTTTTGGCATGCTCTTTGGCACTGGCAGTGTGCCTGGTTGTGGGGTGTGTCTGGTCCCTGGCTCTGTGCCTCAGGGGTCCCATGGAGGGCCCCAAGGTGCTGGTGTGGTGTGCCTGATTATGGGCAGGGGGTCCAGTCCTCTGCTCCATGCAAAGGGCCCCCAGGCAGGGCCACAAGATGCTGGCAGTGTGCCTGGTTGTGGGAGGGAGTTCTGGTCCCCTTCTCCATGACTCATAACTCCGGGCAGAGCCCCAAGGTGCTGGCAGTGTGCCTGTATGCGGGAGTGGGGTCCAGTCACCTTCTCAATGCCTTGGGTCTCTGGGTGGGCACCAAGGCCCTGGCGTGGTGTGCCTGGTTGTGGGAGAGGGATCTGGTCCCCTTCTCCATGCCTTGGGTCCCCGGGCAGGCCCCGAGGTGCTGGCGTGGTGTGCCTGGTTGTAGAAGGGGAATCCAGTCCCCAGCTCCAAGCCTCCAGTTCTCAGGCTGGCCCCAAGGTGCTGGTGGTGTGCCTGGGCCAGAACTAATTTTTTGTCCTTTGCTTACTTCTAAAACAGGGGAACTTCCTGTGGGAACCAGTACTTGAGCTGTGTGGTTGAGTAAATTGCTGCTTTGCTACTGTTTCCCTACGGAAGGCTTTTGTGCAGCTCAGGGTTTAATGGTTGAACTTACAGATACTTATGGCTCTCCAGAGACCTGGTGGAGCTGGGTTGTGTAGAAACTCTGATCTGGGCTTGAGTTTTTTCATCAAACTGCACCCCATGCTATTCTGCATTCCTGACCAGTCTCCTCTGAGTGGTCCTGCGCTGATTGAGGAGCAGATCAGCTGTCCTTGCTGTGTCCCAGTGTTCTCCCGGTGGGCCCATCTCCCCTACCACCCATGCTCCAAACACTTCCCATGGGACGGGCTCTGTGCTGATGCCTTGCAATGACTCACCAGCCTCTGAATGTCTCCCCTTTTTCAGTTGCTGTGGCTCCTTGCTCCTGTGTGGGTCCACAGGAACCCTGTTATTGGTCTTTTTGTCCTGGGGGCCACTAAGGCCCTCTTCTCCCCTGCCACCTCCAAGTAACTCCATATGAAGGGCACAGCTGTGGCTTCTGATGGCTCCTACTCCATGTGCTCATCAGTTCCAGCCTTAAAGCGGCCATGGCCCGAAACACTCCGTGCAGTTTTTCCTTTCTCTCATCGTGGTTTTCCCACCTTCATGAACTCCATAAGTCTCTCCACCTCTTCCCCTGAGCTCCAGTGGCCCCAGCTTGGCTGATGTTACGTTTTTATAGCTGTAAATTGATTGATTTGTGGGACAGAGTGACACTGGGAGCCGTCTGTCTATTCTGCCATCTTGATTGGAACTCCAAAAATGTTTTTCTTAATTTTAAGAAGTGAACCGAAAAGAAATGTCAGCCCTGCCTCTTTACCACCATGTGATCATGAACAAGACATTTTGTGTTTTTCATTTTAACCTCATTTTCTTCACCAGTGAAAGTAGGTATTAGAGGCCTAAATAGTCTGTCTCATAACATTTTTTGTGAAAACCTGGTGTGCAACATTTGTGAAAGTGCTTTGGAAACTGTAAAGTGTACCAAGTGAGTGTGCATTAGGGGCAGGAGCATACAAAAGGACAGCAAGCACCCTCCTTACTAGACCCTGACTATGTGTTATGTTGCTGACTATAAAAATTTTTCAAGAGCCTGATGGACTTATCAACTCAACAGACCCAACGCATAGTTATCCTGACTGCTTTTTCATATCAGTGTCTTGCTTTCTCTCAAATATTCAAATAAGTGAATCTCTTTATCTGGCACATCCCATTATATGCAAATTACAAGCCAAAGAGTAACATCCCCACTTTGTCACACCCAAATGGTTGTAGCTCTTTCTCTTGACTTCCCTTGAGAAATTTAAGTTTTTATTAATATGTATCTGCATGCAAGTTATATGGAGTTACATTACCCACAATTTGGTGGACTGAAAAAAAAGTTTCTATTCTCCTTAAGATGAAGGCTTGCTTTGTTATTTCTTAATTATGTCGAAGTGCATCAGGAATCTGTCTGACCTGACATAAGAAATCAGGTACTGAATGTATTCTGGGAGCAAACTACCCTAGGAAAACTACATGCTGGCATAGTGATCTTTATTAGGAAAACAGCTGAAAGTCACAAAAGATAAATGTTTATCCTGTTGGCCACAAACACAGGGAATTCTGAAGATGTCCGTTTGCAGGGCAGTGGTTTCCATGGAAGTGCCATTTTCCTGGCAAGCCATGCTCTGATCCTCCAGCTCTAGAACTGGAGTCTACCCTCCACCACTTCACCTTTACTCCCTGACTGGCTGGTGAGCTCTGCTAGAGTAGGTGGAGGACCATTGATGAATGTCGGTATTGACCACATAATTTGCTATAGACAGAGGAATATGAACATGTTTACTACAGTGCTTGACACATAGTCGGCATTCATATATGCAATGAAATGAATTAACAAATTTTGAGAGAAAAATTTAAATTCAGTACCTATACTGCTAGGTAGTTTTGATTTATATGCCATTTATTTTTTTGTTTGCTTTCCAATTCGCTCCCCTGCTCTGTTTTGTACCACTGGGGGGAATGGACCTTGGCAACTATATTTCTCAGGTAGTATCAGCCAATAAGGGGCTCTAGCACTGAAAGGAAGAAGTCAGGGTATTTCTCCCCCTTTCTCTTCTTGGGGGGAAGGAGATGTACCTATAACATTGGCTGCTTTTCTTCTGTGGTTTCACCTCCCATAAGAGAGCCCTTCTCCCTATGGCCCCAAATCCCACCACCCTAGTCAGCAGAGGTGCCCACTCCTACTAGGTGGCCTATGTTTCTGGGCTCCAGGGAGGACACATTCTTCCTTTATCTTTCCATCCCTGAGGGTGTATCAGCTGCCTGCACTTGCTAATCGCTAGCTTTTCTAACCTTCCCCTATTTGTTTTCAACTTTTCTAATCTCTGTGTATTGTTTCCTGTATCAAATTTCCTCTGTCGGTTTCATTTTCTAGGCTGGACCCTGATGGATAACCTATTTCAGGAGCCATGTATGAAACAATACTTAATTCTAAACCCTGGTTTCTAAAGGAGATAAGTTTGTTTTCTTCCTTAATTATTTGAGAGAATTCCTGAGATTCTCTTTCCTATGGCTTCTTTTCCTGATATTTTGTGCCACTTGAGATAAGATTATATTAAGAACATTATCAGCAATCAAATAGCTAAGTCTGCCCGATATTGTAGAGATGTCAGCTGTTCCTAAATTAATCTATGAATTCAACATAATCTCCATTAAGATCCTAACAAGATTTTTTTCCCCATGGAAATTGACAACTGATTTCAAAATTTGTATGGAAATGTAAAGAGCCAAGAATGGTCAGTACCCTCCTGAAGAAAAACAAGGCGGGAAGACCTTTCCTAAAAGATATCAAGACTTATTAAAAAAAACCTGATGATAGAGAAAGTGTGGTATTGCTCCAAGGAACAAATATACCAGTAAAATAGAATGGACCACTGTTCTAGAAGAGTCCAGAAACATATCTATGTGTATATGAATGCTTGATTATTTTTTCAAAGTCACATTTGCAGAGCAGGTAGGAAAGGATGATCACATCAATAAAAATTACAAGAACGATTTGGTGATGATATGGTAAAAATTGTGACCATACCCCTATCTCATACCATGTTTATTCAAAGTCCTGGTTCCTAAGGAAAATATTGGTTTTCCTCCTTCATCCTGCTTTGAAAGAATTTCTGAGAAATGCTCCTCCTGATGGCTTTTTTTCCCTGGTACATGGAGATATAAGTGTGAAAGGCAAAATCATAAAAAGTTCATAAAATATTGAAAAATTAAAAAAGAAAGCTAAGTCTGAATGTGGGAACTGGCTGTAGGCCAGTCGTGCCTTTTTTACCCCTAATCCAATTGAAAATAATGAAAAGATCTTTCCTACATCAGGACTTGTCTTGATGACTAATAAACTCAGCCCAAGCCCTGTCTCAGAGGCCACAAGATGACGTTAACGTTGTTTAATCCTGTACTTTTCAAGGGAGCAAAAAGAGAAAAAAATCACTGGAAAACCAGAATGCAGATGCTTCTGGAAGGTGGCAATTTTAAAGAACTATTGGCAACCAGTGCATTTTAAAAAGTAATTGGAATCCTTACATAATTTCAACAGTAAAGGAAGAACTTCTTACAGACCTGCACCTAAAGAAGGGCCCTCACTTGACAACTTCTTTTTCTATACCCATTGCTTTACCAAGGTTTTAAATAGACTCTTCCGTGCCTAAACCTTCTTTTTTTCTTTGTTTTACAATAATTTCAGATTTCACAAAACTGCAAAAATAGTATAAAAATTCCCATATACATCTCACCCATATACCAATTCCCCAAATGTAAACATTTTGCCCTGCTTACCTTAGCATTCTTTTTCTCTCTCTCAACACTATCTTTACAATACTTTCTAAAAATTTGAAAGTTGTACATATGATATCCTTTTACCTGTAGATACTTCAATGTGCATTTCCTATAAACAGGACATTCTCTTACATAACCATAGTTATGTAACAATTCTCAAAATTGAGAAATTAACGTTAATACAATAGGGTTATGTAATCTATAAATCTTACTCAAATTTTACCAATTGTCACACTAACATGTTTTTTGAGACTATTCTTTTAAACATTCTGTGACTGCGGTCTTGGTGAAATAATTCCCAGCCTTTTCATAAAGATGTAGCCACTCAGTAGGGATATGCAAAAAAAAAAAAAAGAAAAAAAATTGAGCCTCATTGATCTTCAGGAAGAGGAAACTGAAACCTCCTTTTAGCTGTGACTACAGACCTCTTCATTCCCTGAATGAAAAGATCCCAAATGAAGTCCCATTCTGTTCCCTGTGAATTTGATACAGAGAACAAAGTCTGTATTATCAGAGAAGATTGTTTTTCTTCTGTGCAGGGCACTTGCCTGCTGCTTTTTCCTGATTCCTCATTAGGCTGAGGGAATCCATGTCAAAAATATTGTGGAAGATGTTTTCACCTTCCTATCACACATAATAACAAAATACTTTCCTATCTCAGTTTTAAAGCAAGAGAGGATACACAGGGCTTGTAGGATGTATTATTTCCTACAAACAGATTATTTTGTGACCCATCCCTGACACTACAGCTGTGTTGTAAAGGAGTAATTAAAGGCCAAAGGGTAACAACCTAAATAAATGCTCACCAGAAAGAGAACTGGTTAAACTTAACACCATTCAATGCAGTACACAGCAGCCATTCAAAAGAAGGTGGAGCTGTATATGCAGTTACTTCAAAAAGTTTGTGGAAAAATAGAATTAAAAGATAATATGAATCTTACCATGAATTTTCTCAGGTACTCTCGTATGTTACAAAGTAAATTAAGCCTAAACCACAGAAAGTGATTAAGTTGTGTGACTCAGCAGAGGGAAATTGGGGAATTTGAGAATTGGAGATAGAAGTGGAAGGGAGACTTTTTAGAAAACCCTTTTATATCGTCTGACTTTTTTTTTTTAACCGTGTATATGTTATGTATTCAGAAAGGGAAAGAAGGAGAGAGAGTCATAACTACTAGATAGATAGACTCGTGGATAGGTAGGTAGATATAAAGACCAGAAGTCTGAAGGAACAGCAAGACCCATATTCTCCAGCTGCACCTTTCATTTTTAAAACCATCCCTTGCCTTTCCCTTTTCCCCGACCGACCATTTAATCCTCTCTCTTTAGCAGTAGTCTTTTCCTCAGCTGGATAGTAGAGACACAAAACAGACTTCGTCATGCACACACCCTCAGCAGAACCACAGGCATATGCACACAGCCTCAAACACACGTTTTAAGATTTGGAGGCGTAGCGGGAGATGGGAAGCAAGCTAGGCAATCTAAGCAGGACTTCCCGCCTCTCCCCCGTCTCAGATTTGCAATACCTCCCTTCACTCTTCCTATCCCTTCCCCCGCCTTAATCCCCCACCCCTGCACCAGCCCCAGCTCGCCCAGGCGACTGGACTGGCGTAAATTTCCGCCTACTTGCGCCGCCGCCCGGGCGGGGGGTGGGGGCTGCTCGTGACGTCAGGGCTGAGCAAGGGGGCGCCGCCTCCTGGCTGCCCACCTCTCCCGGCCCTGAGGCCCCCTCCTGCCCTTTAAAAGAGCAGGGCTTGCGCCAACCGCCCCACACCGCGGGGACCAGGACACACGGCTGGTTTCCCGGAGCGTCTCCATCTCGCCTTCCTTCCGCACCTTGCCTCACCAGTCCAGCCGCATCTTCTTCGCACAGGTTCGGGCGAGCGGGGCCATGCAGCCGGCCGCGCTTCTCAGCCTCCTGGGAGCCGCGGTGCTGGCCGGTGAGTGGGCAGGGCGGGCCGTTCAGCACCACGGACAGCGCCGGCCTCTGTCTTCCCTGCGGCTTGCTTGAGCATCTTGGCCGGCGGATTCTGGGAGAAGGAAGGTCGAGTGGAAGGTTTCTCTCTGTTGCTTGAAATTCCTTATTTCTTCTCTTCCCTGGGTGTTTCCCTCCAACTTCCCGCCTCCCTATCCCCACAACCCGTTTAACTCGGAAAAGGCCAGAGGGCTTCCTAGCCCAGCCAGGAGAGTCTGTCTTTTCACAGCTGAGTTTTTCTGTAGACAGAAAGGAAGAAAACATGCCGCACCTCCAAGGAAACCCCACATTTTGTGCCCACCTTTAAGATGTAATACTCTCTCTACCTGTCTAGAGAGATGCTGTTGTAGTTTGATTCTGTGCCTGTCTGGCTTTTTAAAGCCAGGTGACCAAAGAGAAGCAAGCATACATGTAGTATGATATTAGTTGGCACCTGCATAATTTCCTTTATTATCATTACTACTGCTATTACTATATAAACATAACGAGATAAAATTAGGTCCTGTGTGTATGTATATAAGATAAACCTTTTCTCTTAACATGTTCATATATAAGTGTGGATGTGTGTTCATGTATATGTGTATACAGGTTTAGTATATTTCTGTATTTCTATCTCTAGAGAGAGGCAGTTTCACACAATCCATTTCCAAGTTATGAATGGAAACTGCAGTAGATATTTTTGACTTTTGTACTCCAGGAAAGTACCTAGAGCATAAAATAACTGCAAAAGTATCTTTGTAGTAGTAAAAAAAAAAGTGTTTTAGTCAATTTAGGAGGATGTTTTTGTTTTTGTTTCGTTTTGTTTTTTGGTGGCTGGTTGGTACAGGGGTCAGGCCCAGATAAAATTTTAAGTAGTAGATTTTGACAGCTTCTCTTTATGTATGGAAGACTGTGGGATTAATCTTTCAAACTACTCTGAATCTGAAAGAAATTATCTCTAAAGATTTGAAGTATATGTGTGTGTACTGAAGTAAAGTCAGTGTAGGTACTGAGACTATTGATAAGTAAGTATACTACCACCAAATTAAATTAGAGGGTTTTTTTGGGGGGGAGATTAATGACTCCATAGAATATTGTTTATACCTGAGATTGAGATTCCTAACTAGAATTGAGGTATTGCCATTTGTGAATATGAACATTTTGTAGACAGCAATTACTGCATCTAAAATGTAGAGACAAAATGAAAGCCAGTGGTAATTTATTTTATTGCTAGCTATACACAGTCAGAATTTTCTAAAAATTTGTTATTCTTACAAATTGCCAACAAATGGTCTAAATGCAATTAAAGAAAACCAAATGAATAATTTCGAGTCCTTTCTGGTCAAAAATTTTTCAGAAAGGAACTGCTGAAGAGGCTAAAGCTATGCTATGTATTGTGCTATAGACCACAAAAAAACTGACATTTGTGGAACTTATTTAACTATGGTGGTAAAGTACTTAGAGATCTCTTATGTAAGAGAATATTTGAATAAAGGTTCATATTGTAATAGCAGCCAAAATGGAGACAATATTCTTTTAAAAAGTTATTTATTGAGCTATAATTGACACACCATAAAATCTACCATTTTAAAGTATATAACCCAATGGCTTTTAGTATATTCACGGATTGTATAACCATCACCACTATTAAATTTCCGAATACTTTCATCACCCCAGAAAGACAGCTCATACCCATTAGCAGTCACCTCCCCGTTCCTGCCTCCCCCCAACCTCTGGTCATGAGATATGATAACCTTCAAGCAGAGTTTATTTGCAAAATCATAGGCTTGAGGAAAACCTCAAGAAACCATCTAGCTCATTTCCTACCCTTAAGAGCGTCTTTCTAGAGGGAGATTCACAACCTTCTACGGTAGTTATTGTATACTCTAAAGACTAATATGAGTGAAGTAGGTACATGATATCCATATTATTCTGGGTAGGATGGTTTCTGAATTCAGAAGAGCTTGCTTAACTTATTTTACATCTATATTTTCAATTTGGGATCAAACCTTGATAGTCTTATGCAACATTACTACTTATAAGTAATTCTCAGATTTCTTATGTTATTTAGTATTTTTTCTACCATTTTATTATTTCCCTTTTAACATAGGCGTTAGATTTTCTTTTTTTTTTTTTTTTTTTTTTTTGTCGTTTTTTCGTGACCGGCACTCAGCCAGTGAGTGCACCGGTCAGTCCTATATAGTATCCGAACCCGCGGCGGGAGCGTCGCCGCGATCCCAGCGCAGCACTCTACCAAGTGCGCCACGGGCTCGGCCCATAGGCGTTAGATTTTCTTTTCTTTCCCCAGAATCTTACTGTATACAAAACTAAATTAAACTACTTTAGGGGAGTCAACATGCCTTTAGCTATTACTTGCTGTCACAGACTCTGTTGGAAGAAACATAGTGGCACTTAGAGGTCTCACCAAGATGCATAATGTACTTCCACAAGCAGACCCTAGTTTCTTTCCATCAAAAAGAGCTCTGAAGAGCCTCAATCAGAGAAACAGAACTATTCTGTAATTACGAACATTAGCTACAAATAGTCTAGAGTAATAAAAAGAAAAATATTTCTTCTCTTCCCCCAAGTCTGACAATTGTTAATACTTTGGAGATACCAGTAGTTAATAAAAGCATTTATTTTACATTTTTGAAAAAAGAAAAAAGTATTAGCAAGAAACTGCATTACTAAAGAAGGTTTAGTAAAGCTGGATTTTAAAAAGGCACCTTCTATTTTATAAGGGGAGTAAATATCTTGTAGTTATTTTTTTCCAGAGGATTTTACAGATTTTAGGTAGAAAGAGGAAGTGCCAAGGTGTGTATGTTCTCAAAAAAGCCATTTTGGGTATAAAATTACAACCCAGCATATTAGACCCTGGGTGCCAAGGTGGGCCATCCAGATCTTGTCTGACCTGCATTTTAGGAAGAACTTGGGGTCTTCATAGCTTGTTAGCCATTTCTCAAATATTTTTTTAAATGATTCTGGTAGACTGGATAATTTCGGGCCTCTTGAAACAATTGAAGTGGATCTCAGGCTGCACTTTAAAAAGGAAAATTTAGCAAAGTGAGTAAATGAAGTAGGTATTTTATATCTAGTTGAGCCCTATGATATGTAATTGATTGGGGGGAGGGGTGTTTAAAGCGGCTTGGAGAGCAAAGCATTTTGGGAGGAAAGTTCAGGTTGCTGGTCAAAAATGAACTGCATTTGAATAGCTTTTATGTCTAACGTGTAGGGGTTCGGCTCCTGCCTCAGCTAGCTCTTCTCTTGTCCCTGGGACCTAGAATAATTTTCTGCACTGAGCTTCTCCCACCATAATGGCAGTTGTCTACTTCAGGAAATGTCAGGAGAACTGTAGAGATGGACCTATGTGTAAATGCGTTGAGCTTCTCTGATAGAAAGGGCTTAGGCAGAATGAAATAAAAGTGAAACATAAAAGAATCAAAGCAGATTTGAGAGAAAAAATGGCACTGGAAAATTAAAATCACTTGAAGCATTTCCTAGGACGACAAACGCACTTCAAACAGTGTTTTTAAAAAGGCAGAATAAATTTAAATTTTTCCTTTTAAGATATTCTCATAAACCAGCTGTTAAACACCAATTTGCATATGATATTACAGACTTGATGCTGTATTAGGAGGACTGGATACCTCCCCCGTTCTTTCCATGGTTGTAGACAACGTGGGGGAAGGGAAACACAGCACTGTTAAAGATGCATAAGCAACCTTGTTCAGGCAAAGGCCTTGGGGTAAAACAATGAGGTAATTAATTATAGGAGATAGCCATAACCATGTTTTTATAAATGAAGTGAGTTGGGGGAGACTATTTTATTGGGAACAGGGACAGCAGAGGGAACCACAGATCTTTACCCATTTTGGGTAGGCAGAAGAGAAGGGTTGAGGAGGAGGATATGGTTCTATTTAGACTTGGTTTGTTCTACACTTTTCATTGAAATATAATATAGAGAATACTGCACAAAATTATATTAAGTGAAACAAGTCAGGCACAGAAAGAGAAATACCACATGTTTTCACTTATTTGTCGGAGCTAAAAATAAATAAATATACAAACAAATGAATGGTGGGGGGGTGGGAATAAGATACAACAATCACAACAGTTCCTTGAACTTGTTAAGACAAGTGAACAGATATGATGTAGATGGGGGGAGGGGAGAGGAGGGAAAGAGGAACTGGGAAAGGACACGAAAATCAACTACAATGTATATTGAGAAGTTAAAATTTTAAAAAAAGAGGATGATGTGATAGAAAGAAAAAAAAAGAAAACTACACAGATCATGAGTATACAGCTTAATTATTTTTTACAAACTAGGCACACATGTGTAACTAGCACTCAGATCAAGAAATGGAACATGACCAGTACCCCAGAAGCCCCACTTGTCTGTGGTCTGGATTTGATTTACACTGGATGTAAGATAGCGTGTACTTTCAAATCATGTTTATGACATTGCTAGGAGAAGACAGCGCTGTGAGTGTGTAAATGCGTGCATGTGTGTACATGTGTGTGTATGTGCATGTGTGTATGTGCAAGAGGGGCAAGTGTGGCCACTGTGGCCATCATCCCCAGCTGTCTCTATTCAGCTCTGACTTTGCCCCTCTCTTCCATCAAATGTGGAGTGATTTTGTGAGTTTGGTTTCACACAGCTTCCAAAAATCAACTCAAGCCATTTGCCATTCTTTTTCTCCTCCAAAGCTGTCAGTTCTATGCCAGTGGATAACAGGAACCACAACGAAGAAATGGTAAGTTGAAATGTCGGTTTAGCACCTAGACTTGTATCTAGACTCTGTATTCTCACACTCTCTGTCATAACCAACCACACACACACACACACACACACACACACACACACACACACAACACAGCATAGTCTTACAAAGCCAGGTTTTCATCCTTGAGAGAATGGGGGCAAGGGATGTCCCTCCTGTGCTACTGTGCCCAGCTCCTACATCCTTCCTGGATGGTTTAGTGCCCCTGAGGGTAGCTGTGTCATCATAGCATTTTCCTTCCAACCTGTTCAGAAATGAGGGTTTATTTCCCTTCTCAGGGTAATCTCAACTCAATGCCTTCTTGCATTGTTCTGTGTAGAGGCGTGGGAAGTTTCATTATGGTCCTGTAAATCTGTATCCCTATCCTAAGGATCCTGCATCAGTACAGGTCACATAGGCAAACCTCCCTTGACAGCAGCTCTGGGTTGAGCAGTCCATTGTGCTGCTGACACCAGCTTTTGCCAATCTATTTTTGGGTTTTCCCTTAGGTAACTCACTGCATCATCGAGGTCCTCTCAAATGTCCTGTTGAAGTCCAAGGCTCCCATCACCCCTGAGTGCCGACAAGTCTTGAAGAAGAGTAAGTGTCCCATACTGCAGGCAGAATGTTGTCCCTGCAGTGATCCTTGCTCCTGCTGCCTCCACTTCTCCTTCCACTTTACCAACCAATGAATGAAGGTGGGGTGGGGGACACATAATGCAGTAGGAAGAGGGTTGACTATATTAGTATCTGGGGCGATAAAAGATATGGCTTCGAATCCCTGCTTTACCACTTAGTAGCTGTGTGACCCTGGGGAAGACCAGTTACCTCTCTGGGCTTATTTCCTCAAAGTAAAGTTAGGGAATCCAACCTAATGATAGTCTTTGAGATGTCTATTACTTCTTAAATTCCTTGGTTCTGGATTTTGGATTTTTAGAATAGGCCTTCATTTGGGTGGAGGGAGGAGGTGTAGAGAGTCCTCGTTTGTGATTAGATTGAGGGGGTGGGGGATAAGTGTTCTGGGAATGCTGGAAGATAAAAGGACAGAGGGAGATTTAAAAATTATTCTTCTAGGGATAGCTAGTTAGCTCACCTGGAAGAGAGTGGTGCTGGTAACACCAAGATCATGGGTTCAGATCCCCTTACAGGCCAGCTGCCCTCCCCCCCCCCCCCAAATTCTTCTTTTTGCCTTCTACTCTTATGATAGTGAGATGTTAGAAGCTTAGAAAGGTTTGAAGGGTGACTTCAAAACTTCTACCCAATTTGCACAACAGATTAGTTAAGACATTTTAATGTAGAGCTTAAAATGGAAGGTACCACCAAATGGGCCTGAGAACTAGAAGAATTTAGGGTGGAAGTCAAGTACCACAGTGAGTCAGACTAATGGCCCTCTGGGTCTGGACTGGGCTGTTTTCCCTATATGAAACAAGTTTCTACTGGAAATTGATGTTCTGAGGTGAATTTTACAAAACTACTCAGTCTCTTTTATACATTAAGTCAAACTGATTTAAACAAGCCCCCCAGACTGACCAGTTATCTCAGTTGGTTATAGCATAGCCTAATAACACCAAGGTCATGGGTTTGGATCCCCTTACTGGCCAACTGCCAAAAAATAAAATAAACAAACCCACAAACTGCTGCTCCCTTCAACACCTCCCTCTGCTTTAAAATTTTTAGTCAGGCTGAGAACAGTGTTTTGTTTTGGCTTTTTTTTTTTTTTTTGCCTTTCACCATCAAAACCTCTCCATGGAAGAAAACACTCTCTTGCTATTGCTGCACATGAAGCTTTGTGCATAAATGGCAAAAACAAGTACTAGCAATTGGCTAAAAGAGTAATTTGGGGTGACTCAATCCACCTTTGGGGACTTCCTGGTAGGTGTGGGGGCCTGTGTCTTTAGAGACCCCATGAACAGTGAATGGAAGCTTTCCTACCACTCCCAGCCTGTATACCTCTTTCTGAATTTCTCCCCAACTTTCTTCTCCAGCAATTACAGGAAGTGAGTGAGAGTAGTGGGGGTCTCCAGGCAGGGAGTAGAAGCTGCTCTTTTGAGCAAACTCATCTCATTATCTCCTTTCCCCTTTCCCTATTTACCAGATGGATGCAAAAGTGAAGTCTGTTATATTAAGTCATCAAAGAACTATGATTGCTTAGGAAAAGGTGTTGAACTTCAAGCTCTGCTTGCCTGCCAAGATCAGATTCTTAGCCCTTGGACTGTGGCCATAGTGATTATAGACCCTGCTGTCACTGATTGGGCTCTTTGGATGTCAATTCCCAGGGCAACTGGTAAAAAATCAAATGACCCATGTCTATAGAGACTCTGGAGACATCATATCCACAGAGCAATAGAATGCTGAGATCCAGAGAGTTTAAGAGCTCCTCCAGGGTTGCAGCCTCCAACAGCAACTGTGGCCAGATAACATAAAGGAGTTAGGCAGGACAGGAAGTGACTCAGAAACTGGAGGGCACGTGCCCCTTCTGAGGGGAGCAGATATTTCTCAGCTCCAGTCTTATTGTAGAGAAATATAGACTGTTCCCAGATCTTGGAATTTTTCAAAAGAAGTTAAAATTTTGATTTTTAAGTGATATCTCCTGATATTTAAGTATCGCCTCTGAATTTGAATTCACGAAAAATGTTGTTTAGGAGGGTGGCTGGTTAACTCAGGTGGTTAGAACATGGTGTTGAGAACACCAAGATCAAGGGTTCAGATCCCCATACTGGCCAGATGCAAAAAGAACCCTACAAACAAACAAAAAAACCTGTTGTTTAGGCCAACCAAACTCACCTCTGGACTACCAGTTTGTGACTTCTACCCTAGTCTAATTTTCTGTCTCCTGCTGGTATGTCTTAAACTGATTAGAAGACTAGTGGAGATTTTTGCCAGCTGGCTGGATGCATTCGTTCATGCAGCCTTCCTCTCACCCCAGGCCAGTCTCCACTCCCATTCTCTCCTACACGTCTCTGGAGCCAGCAACCACTCATTGAGCAAACAAGCACATGGGGAGTGGAGAAGAATAATTGATTCATGGCTTGAAGAGACCTCAGGGAATATGTAGTCCAATTTCTTAATAGGTACAAGAATGTCTTTGACCAGGCTTGATCTGGTCATCCTTGCAGCATGACAGGGAGAAAAGGTTCATTTTCCCCTTTTTACTTGAAAGTAAGTGTGAGCTTCACACCTTGCTTTTACAGATTGACAATGACTGTGCTGCTAATCACACTCCTCTTTCAGTCTCACCTGCGGGGGCTTCAAGCTAAATTTAGGAGGAAGTGCTAAGCCTCAGGCACAAGCTGCTGTAGGCAGTACACATTTAATTGGGAAAAAAATAAAAATACTTCTGTTCCTGACATTTAAGACCCCACATAGCAGTAGGCAGTAGGAAAGGAGCCATATAATCTGTGCCCCTGGAGGCTGAGGTCCTATCTGATAGCTGTATTTCAGCTGACTCTCAGAATGACATCAGTATCTGCCTGCCTTAGTCATCTTGGGCTGCTGTAACAAATACCACAGACTAGGTGGCTTAAACAGCAAACATTTATTTCTCAGAGTTGTAGAGGCTGGAAGTCCAAGATCCAGGTGAGGGCCCACTTTCTGGCTTGTAGAAAGCCATCTTCTTGCTGCATTTTCTAGTGGAGAGAGAGAGATCCTCTCTTCTAGGAACATCAATTCCATTATGAGGGCTTTACCCTTATGACACAATTACTTCCCAAAGGCCTCACCTCCAAGTACCATCACATTAAGGATTAGGGCTGCAGCACATGAATTTGGGGGGACACAAACATTCAGTCCACAGGATTACTCAAAACTTCCCTGCTTACCTGTGCCCACCTGGTAATGCTGACCTAGTGCTGACCTAATGCTGCACACACTACCACTGGCTTTTAGAAGGCAAAAGGACTAACAAGCGATGGATGGGTCAACCTTCTGGCATCTGGGTATAAAAGGTCAGGGACAGTTCCATTAACTCACAAACAAGAGAATGTTATCAACCAGGCTTGGCTTTAAGCAGAGAGGTACAGACAGTCCACTATTTCTGGGACATTTTTACAAAACAGATCAATTTTTCCATTTTGCAAATAGTTCAAAATGACTCATAAAGGGGCTGGCCAGTTAGCTCAGTTGGTTAGAGCACAGCCGTCTAACACCAAGGTCATGGATTTGGATCCCTGTACTGGCCAGCTGCCAAAAAAAAAAAAAAAAAAAAAGATTAATCGGCACTGTAACCCACAGATACAATTTCAAATTTTCTAGTAGTAGCCACGTTTAGGGAGTAAAATGAGGTGAAATTCATTCTAGCAATATACTTTATTTTTGTCCAATATACACTTTTTATATAACTAATATATTTGTAATATTATCCAGTACACCCAAAATATTATCATTTCAATATCAATATAAATCAATATAATCAATATAAAAGTTACTGAGATATTTTACATTCTTTTTTTTTTTTCCACATGAAGTCTTGGAAATCTGGTGTGTATATTACTCATGTAGCATAACAGTTTGGACCAGCCACAGAAGGTTAGCGGCTGCCACAACAGAGACTCAGAGATTTTAGTGGCCTTGGCCTCAGACATTCTATCTGAACTCAGTGACATAAGCTGAAATCCAAGCCCTCCCAGCTAACAACTCAGACAGTGTTAACTGCATATCTCCTTTCATGAGGTGTCCTTGAGTTAAGATGGATTTAGCAAAGGAGCGGTCGATATCTGCAAAAGATGGGAGAGAACAGCATTCAATTAAAATATCAGTTATCCCATCTACTGCTGACTTATGAAACACAAGGAAAACTCAGTATACTGAAGTTTTTCTTCAACATCTGACAACATGTTGGGGGAATGGAACTTGAGTGAAGGAAGAAACAGTCCTTTCCACTGCTGTGCAGTTTTCTCGGAAAAAATATACACATCCTTCTTACCATCAGTTACTAAGTTATATTTTCATTTGCTGCTAGGTTGAGTCTGAACAGCTGAATAATAAAAATAATAAAATAAATAATAATAATAAAAGTTTGATACACTAATAATTAAAATATTTTAAATCCTCCTTTGAATCTTGATATTTCCCATTTTAGCTATTTAACTTTAGCTGGATTACAGTCAGGGCCATTCACACAGTGTTAACTTTTTAACCTTTACTTAGAGTAAACATGGAAAGAATAGTCCCAAATTACACCTCTGTGAGTCTCAGTGCTCTCTTTGGCAAAAAGAGGAGGTTGGACTGGATGAATTCTAAGGTTTGTTCTGGTTCTAAATTCTAATATTTCATAAAGTCCATATCTGGGTTTCAACTTGATCAACGATAGTAGCAATGAGAGATGCTGGTTTGACATTATGGATACATAAAAATATTCAGTTTATTATTAGATTTAAACAAAGCTTACATAGCATTTGCTTTTAAAAGGAATCTGAGTATAATATTTATTAACTTAAAAAATTATCCAAGCAATTTTCAGTGTTCTCAGGATCTGTAGTGATTACTGAGGCTGGTGTTTGTTGAACCACAAGCAATTCTTACGTGATACTTACTCTTACATTTTCATTATAGGTGGAAAAGAGGTCAAAGATGAAGACAAAAGTGAAAATGAAAACACAAAGTTTGAAGTAAGATTGTTAAGAGACCCAGATGATGCCTCGGAGGCCCTCAGGCCTTCTAGTAGGGAGGGAACAGGAGCCCCAAGAGAAGAGGACACCCAAGGCTTGACAAAGGCAGACACAGAGAAATGGGCAGAGGAAGGCAGGCACAGCCGAGAAGGAGCACACGAGCCCCAAGGGAGCCTCTATCCCTCCAACAGTCAAACCTCCAAAGAAGCAAAGACACGCCATTCTGAGAGGAGTGAGGCAGAGGACTATCAGAAAAAAGAGCTTGGGGAAGATGACAGCGAAGAGAAACATCTTGAAGAGCCAGAAGAGACACAAAACGCCTTTGTCAACAAAAGAAACCAGGCCACGGCTAAGAATAGAGAGGGATTAGGGGCCAGATCTGATACACGCTCTGCTGGGCGCTCTGAGGAGAAGACACACAGCCGGGAGAAGAGTAGCCAGGAGAGCGGAGAGGAGACGAGAAGCCAGGAGAAACACCCCCAAGAGTCTAAAAGCCAGTCCTGGAGCCAGGAAGTGTCTGAGGAAAGTGAGGAAGATGCTACCTCTGAGGTGGCCAAACGACGCACGAGGCCCAGACACCACCATGGAAGGAGCAGGCCCGACAGGTCCTACCAAGAAGGGAATCCTCCCTCTGAGGAAAGGGGACACCCCCTTGAGGCATCGGAGGAGTCAAACATGGGCCTAGACACTTTAGAGGAAAAGAGGGACCACCACTCAACCCACCACAGGGCTTCAGAGGAAGAACCCGAATATGAGGAAAAAGTGAGGAGTTATCCAGGGGTCCAGGCTCCTGAGGGCCTGAAGGCAGAACGATATGGGGGCAGAGGAAGTGAGGTGTACAGGGCTCCCAGGCCTCACAGTGAGGAGAGCTGGGAGGACAAGAGAAACCTCCTCAGCTCAGAGCTTGACAGTGTGGCACGTAGATATAAAGAAGAAAGTGAGGAGGAGAGGGGCCGTGATGGGGGAAAGGGGCAGCATCAGAGAGGCAGGGGAGGGGAGCCAGGTGTCTATTCTGCTCCTGACCCCAGAGAAGAGAAAAGGCTCTTGGGTGAAGGACACCTCCGTGTTCAAGAAAGCCAGCTGGACAAGTCAAGGAGGTATCCACAAGGTGAGTGGAAGGAGCAGGACAGAAATTACCTCAACTATGGTGAGGAAGGAGCCCGACGGAAGTGGCAGCAGCAGGAGGACCTGCAAGACATGGAAGGAAACAGGGAGGAAGCCAGGCTTCAAGACAAACAATACGGCCCCCGTCACATCACTGAAAAGAGGAAGAGATTGGGGGCGATCTTCAACCCATACTTTGACCCTCTCCAGTGGAAGAGCAGCCATTTTGAGAAAAAAAACAACATGGATGACAATTTTCTTGAGGGTGAAGAGGAAAATGGGCTGACCTTGAGTGAGAAGAATTTCTTCCCAGAATATGACTATGATTGGTGGGAGAAAAAGCCCTTCTCGGAGGATGTAAACTGGGGATATGAGAACAGAAACCTCCCCACAGCCCCGAAACTGGATCTGAAAAGGCAGTATGACCGAGTGGCTGAACTGGACCAGCTCCTTCACTACAGGAAGAAGTCAGCTGAATTTCCGGCTGACTATGATTCTGAGGAGCAGATGAGCTCACGCCCCGAGGCAGAAAATGAAAACAACAGGGCTGACCAGAGAGTTCTGACAGAGGAAGAGGTACGGTGTGGGCTTTTGTTTAAAATTAACTTACTATGGTCAATTTTAGTATGTTATGTCCGAGACTATCTGATATTAATGGAGAGAAATTGATGAGAATTTATCACCATGAGAATACGTCCTAGTAACGGAGCAGAGACCACCTCTGGGGTTGACTTCCACCTGCCGTCTGGCCATTGTCTGCATCCGTGCCCACTTCCCTGTCTTGCAGTGCTTCTCAACGATGGCGTCACATTGGAATCACCTGGAGAGCTTGAAAATTTACTGTGTCTGGGTCCCACTCCCAGAGATTCTAGTTTGTACGGGTACTACCTGGGCATCAGGATATTTTAAAGCCCCCAGGTGTTTACAGTCAAAGTTGACAACCACTGTTCTGGTGTCTTTCCCTTGGTCATTTGACTGTTCATTGCTATCTGCCAGGGTAGGAAGAACAGGTGATGGAGAAATTAGTTGCTTTGGTCTGTCATTATTGGTTCATGCCCTGCTACCATCATAAGTTTACATCTGTGAAGGGTAATGCTATTGGAGCTGTACCTACCCAAACAATGTTTTTTCCTAATATTGATTATGTAGGTTGGTGCTTCTTAAACTTGAGTGTGCATCCGAATCATGAGGGATTCCTAGCCCCCAGAGTTTCTGATTCAGTAGGTCCCAGGTGGGACCCAAGAATCTGTATTTCTGACACTTTCCTCAATGATGCTGGTGATGCTTATGTTACTGGCCAGGGGGTCACACTTTGAGAATGGGTGTAGGCTGACTCATGCAGCTTCTAACATGCCTAAGATCCCCTTTCTGTTCATATTCCCTCAAACTACAGCAAAATAAATCAATCCAGAACCTCATGCCTCCATTTTTCTGTATTTTCCAGGAAAAAGAACTTGAAAACTTGGCTGCCATGGATTTGGAACTACAGAAAATAGCTGAGAAGTTCAGCCAAAAGGGTTGATGGTTGTTGGAGCAGTGAGCAGTTTTAAGAAGCAGCCCTCACATTATCTGTTTTGTACCATTTCACTGAAAGACACCATTTATTTACCCAAAGGCAGAAAGTAGAATTTACTGTTTATTAAATGTTTGACACAATTGGAAATGTCCTTAGTATTTGCCAGAATGCTGTTAACAATATGAATAGCATGACTTGTAGCATATTCTTTCTGGCTAAATAAACATATTAACATGCTTGTTACAGTGACTGTGCTACTGTCTTTAAAAAATGTTTGTCTCAGTTTGATATAATAAAAGATTTTACCTGAGACCAAAAGCTTCATCATTCTCAGCTTTCTTTTGTTTAATTGGGAGGGATGTGATTTTCAAGTCCATTCTTTAAAGTAAATTTTGAAAGATCGTATATGGATTCATTGGTCTTTGGATGCATAAAAAAAAAAAAAGCAAGTCTTTTGAAGTAAAAGAATGTACAAGATATAGAGAGAGAGCTCAGGAAAAGACAGCTGCTCCCCTGGGCTGGAGAGAGATTAGATAGGCTTGAAGAACCTGTTTCAAAAACAGTCATAAGATACTACTTTAAAAATCTTATTACCTGGAGAGCTCTAGAAGTAGCCAACCAAGGGCCATTTTTCAGCGCTGAGAAGAAAGCCTGGATAATGGGAAGAACTCTGGATTGGGAGTCAGAACATCTGGCCTGTCCAGACAGGTTTGGTCTCTTGGGGTCTGTCTGATTTCTACTCTGTAGAAAGACAGACTCTGTTACTAAGTAGCTGTATGACTTTGGGCAAGCGACTTTCCCTCTCCCAACCTCAGGTTCATCAGTGAAATAAAGACATCTGTCTCATTTGGGTTGTTACAAGGATGATGCAAATTTACGCAAAACACTAAGAGCAATGCCTGGTAAATGGCAATGGTGTAGCAGATGTTAGCTGCTGTCATTTTTATCCCTGCAATTTCTCATAGCAAGACAGTGGAACAATTCCCCTTCTTCCTTCTTTTACCTGTCACTTCATTGCTTACTAATGATGGCTTCTACTTGGTTGATTTCTATTGGTTTTTACAGTTCAGATAAAAAGCTGTTCTCTGGGAGGTGGTATAGGGGAGAATAAAACTTTCTACCCTCTGAAGGTTCAATAATTAGGTCTATGAAATAAACTGAGGGTAGACAGATTAACAGGACAAAAACCATTTTAATTACATATACACAGGGGGGTTCCACAAAATAACGAGATTCAACGAAGGGCCAGATGACTGAAGTTTTTATAGCATTCTCAGCTATAGGAAGGACTAGGGTCTTGGGGCTTCTGGGGAGTGGGTGCCACAAATTATGGGAGGGCAAAGGGAGAAACTGTATGGTGAACAAAGGTGGTCTTGTTATGCAGACAATGTCTCTCAGGTACTAAGAGTTACCTCTGAACAGCCTTCTTCCTGGTAGATACTTTACTAATGTAGATTTCCTTTATAGATGTAAATTTCCTTTAGGAAAAGACAACTTTTCAGAGCTATTCCTGTGTCTGCAGTTTCTCAGAATAGCCAGCTCAAAATATGCCAAAGTGGTATATTTTGAGGTGGCACATCCTGATCTCCTACAGTCATATTTTGGGGTGGTATGTACTGAGCTACAACAATGGCAAAAATAAGTCTGGGAATCACACATGACTTTTATCCATCCAGGAAGTCCTGGTTCTCTTCCTCTCGGCTAACTCAAGAGTTGCCTTTGCTAATTTAATCAGATTCATTTGAGAATAACTGTCAGTGACATACTTTTCCGGGTGAGTTGAAGCTTTTTCATACAAGGAGCAAGCCAGTCAGTGCTATGAATTTGATGCCAAATTGTTCTAAAGCTGGGCTCACACTTCTGGAAGGTTGCTCACCATCTGCCTGGGGTCTTTTTTTCTGGCCATGGGATTATGATTGGCTGTTTGCAAAAGCTAGCAAGAAGTGCCAGGGGGATAAAGGCTGCTGGACGCAGCCCTCATGGTGGACAAGGGGTTGGCATATAAATATTGTGCTAGTTTCCTAAGGCTGCCGTAACGAAGTACCACAAACTGGGTGGCTTAACACAGAAGAAATTTATTCTCTTACAGTTCTGGAGTCCAGAAATCCAAAATGAAGGTGGTGGCCGGGCCATGCTCCTCCAAATTGTGTAGAGGAGGGTCCTTCCTTGTCTCTTCCTGGCTTCCGGTGGCCCCAGGCATTCCTTGGCTTGTGGCAGCAAAACTACAATCTCTGCCTCCATCCTTACATGTTTGTCCTCTCCTTGTCAGTCTGTCTCTTTACATGGTGCTCTTTTTATAAGGATACCAGTCATATCGGATTAAGGGCCTATCCTACTCCAGTATGACCTCCATCTTTTAACTAATTACATCTGCAACAAACCTATTACCAAAGAAGGTCACTTTCTAAGGTACTGGGTGTTGGGATGTCAAGAAACATATCTTTTTTTTTTTCTCTCTTTTTTTGGTAGCTGGCCAGTATGGGGATCCAAACTCTTGACCTTGGTGTTATAACATGGCACTCTAACCAACTGAGCTAACAGGCCAGCCCAGCGTATCTTTTTCTGAAGACACAATTCAATCCATAACAAAGCAGGCCAGCTTCCACCCTCCTCAGTGGAATAACTGAGGCATATATAGTGCCTCTCAGAATTCCCCAGTGGATTGTGTCCCAGCTGCCACAGCAGTGACCTGCTTCCTGTACTAACTGTCTTTACCTTCCTGGTTCGCTGTCTACTGGTGACACTACTGGTGTTTCCTGGGATCTCCTCCCCAATAAATTACTTGTCCTTGACTTTTTATCTCAGGGTTTGTTTCTGCAGTACCCTGACCTAAGTAACTATCCAAAGCCAAGGCTTACACTATGGCAAATAATACAACTGCGGCTTATAATATGTCCCAGTTGTAAACCCTTGTCTTACTACATCCTAACATAAGATACTGGGAAGATACCCACTTATACACAATGCAGTATGTCTCTGCCTGTTTTCCTACTGCAACCCAGTGGAAAACAAAATCATTTCCTAAATAAAGAGAATTTGAGGAGTCCGAGATGAATAGGGGCTTACTCACTGGAGGAGAGAAAGCAAAACACTGCAGTGCACCAAATGCCAGCCAGCACACCACACACACACACACACTGGGCACAGCTCGTGAGGAGAAGCTGTCAGCAGATGGAGCACAGCATGGCAGAGCATGGCACCCTCCCAGCCTGGAGATGGTTCACACAGCTTCCTCCTGGCATCCCACCTTGTTGATGCCCTGAGCTCTGGCACATCTTTTCATTTTAGTATGCAAACACCTTGGGGCAGGAGAATGTGCAGGCAGCGATGGCCTATCAAGGATTCAGGAGATATCCAAGAGAATCCCATCTAAGTCATGGTGCCAGGCAGAGTGCAATTAGGATCTCTGGGCATGCCACCATTTCTCTAGGAAGAAGTCAAGAACTCTCTAGGCCACTATTTTTTCTCCTCTAATAATTTCCTCTTCTAATATATGTTCGTAGTAAAAACATCAAGTAATCCTGAAAGGCTTATAAGTATTATGGGTTGAATTGTGTCCCCCAAGATATGCTGAAGTCTTAACTTCCCCGCACCTGTGAATGTGACTGTATTTGGAAACAGGGTCTCTGCAGATGCTATCAAGTCAAGATGAAGTCATTAGAGTGGGTCCATATCTAATATGACGGGTGTCCTTATAAGAAGAGGGAAATTTGGACACAGACATACCGAGGAGAATACCATGTGAAGATAGGCAAAGAGTGGAGTTATGATGCTGCAAACCAAGAAATGTCTGGGTCACCAGAAGCTGAAAGAGGCGAGGAAGGACCCTCCCTTAGAACTGTAATAGGGAGCGTGACCCTGCCCACACTTTGATTTCACACTTCTGGCCTCCAGGACTATGAGAGAATAAATTTCTGTTGTTTTAAGCCACCCAGTTTGTGGCACATTGTATGGCAGCACGAGGAAACTAGTACAATGAGAAATAAGTGGCCTCAGTATGCTCCCTGTCCCCCTCCTCCTGCCCGCATCCTGCAGATGCAGACACCTGGAGTTATTTTAGAGGCTTTTTTGTATTTAATTATTTAATTGTCATGTTCTCTAGTATTTTTTCACAAAGGAATTACAGCACAGAGATAGGACAGGAGGGGAGAGAGCATCTTAACATTACAAAATGAAAACACAACATGCCATTGTAAAACATAGCATGATCAGGAGACCTCAGGTGCTAAAACAATTAACTAATTTCAATAATTAAAATTCTGCAGTCCAGCCATCAGATACTCAGATACACAATAAGCCTGACTGTGAAAGTGCCTGTTGATGAAAGACCTCAAGGAAGTGAGGGCATGAGCCATGTGGACACCAGGAGGAAGGATGTTTCGGGCAGAGGGGATAGCAGGTGCAAAGGCCCTGAGGCAGGAAAAGTTTGGCTTGTTCAAAGAGCAAGGAAGCCAGCATGGGGGACTGTCATAGGAGGTGAAGTTAGAGAGGTGGCAGGGGCCAGATCACGCAGGCTTTTGTAGGTCCTGGTAAGGAGTTTTGCTTTTGTGATTGGAGAGTTCTCAACAGAGGACTGACGTGATTTGCTTTATGATACAACAACACTGGCTGCTGGGTTGAGAGAAAGCTGTAGGGAAAGTGAGGACAGAAACACAGAAACCAGTAAGGAGGGCATGTAATAATTCTGGCCAGCCACTGTCATGGCTTGGGCCAGTGTGGTAGGGAAAAGTAATCAAACTCTGGACCGGTTGCAGAGACAGAGCTGACAGGTGCACTGATGGATTTGGTGCGGCATGAGGGAACAAGAGGATGATGTCCAGGTTTAGGCCTGAGCAGTTGGGAAGAACAGAGATGGGGAGGACTGCAGGAGGTACTGGCTTGGGAGGGGAAAGATGGGGTGCTCAGGTTTGGATGTATTACGTTTGAAATGTAAACAGACATCCAGTGGAGGTGTTGAGTTGGGTGTACAGAGCAGGAGCTGAAGGAAAAGGCCTGTGCTAAAGACAATGTGGGAGTCATGATCATAGAAATGGTATTTAAAGCCTTGTAATTGGATGAGATCATCTAGTGTTCTAGAAATGAGTCAGAGTTGGCCTCTGTGTATTGACCCCTAGGTTATTTCTTCATTGCAGGCTGTGACTGTTTAGCTCAAAAGCCCAATGGTCAAACATAAATTTTTACTCATCTGATTATTTTAAACAAATTTTAAACAAATTTTTAGCCATTTAGGGCCTGCCTGCTTTGCATACCCCCTACCAAACTAAACCCAACACCTGCTGGCCACTCATAACAGATCCTTGTGGTTATAAGACCCCAAGCCGCTCCTGCCTCTCTCTCCCCCAGTTGGGGGGAGTACCCTTGCCCTCCCTCCTCCCCTACTGAGTAGCAACCCTGTGGTGTAGCCTCTGCAGACACTTGCTATGAGGGATATCCCTCCTCCCTCATGCAAACCTGTCACTGTCCCTGTCACCCAATAAGCATGTATGTGCTACTGCCACCTCATGGACATGTCTTTTTCTTGCTCAGTCCCCAAATCCCTTGAACACTCAAGGGAGAGTGTAGGAAAGAAAGAGAGGAGGTGTACCAGCTGAGCCCTGGGGCACGTCAATGTCTAGAAGTCTCAGAGATGAGGATGAACCAGCAAAAGAGATACAGAAAGAAAGGCCAGAAAGGTAGGAGGGAAACCAGGAGACAGTGGTGTCCTAGAAGCCAAGTGTGAAAAACTGGAAAGTAGAGGGCGGACAGTGTCTAACGCTGCTGATGGGTCCAGAGGACTAAGAAGGAGCTCTGCATTTCACATTTTGTTGCTGCTCACTCTTACCAGCTCCTTGCCGTGGCTGCTCCAAAGCACTGCTCCCGTTTCGTCTGTGCCACAATCCCTCTCATCATTTGCTGAAATCAGTGATCAGCAAACTTTTTCTTAAGGGGTCAGACAGAAAACGTTTTGGGCTTTGAGACTATACAGTTTCTATCACAACTATTCAACTCTGTTATAGTGAGAAAGCAGCCATAAACAGATGAGTGTCGCTGTGTTCCAGTAAGACTTCATTTATGAGCCCTGCAAGTTGAATTTCATGTAATTTTCACATGTCATAAAATTACTTTTTTTTTTTTTTACTCCCCCCCAACTGGTTAAAATTATAAAAACCACTTTTAGGGCTGGCCAGTTAGCTCAGTTGGTTAGAGCATGGTGTTGTAACAAGGTCAAGAGTTTGATTCCCATACTAGCCAGCTGCAAAAACCAAATTCTTTTTAGCTTGCAGGCCATACAAAAAACTGGCAGTGGGCCAGATTTGGCCCACAGGCTGTAGTTTGCTGCTTCCTGATTAGAATTGACCATATTTCGACCCTGCTCCAAAGAGCCACTGGACAACTTTACCTAAGATGGCGGTCGCTGCGGCGGTTGGCGCGGAGTAGCTGAGGTGGAAAAGGCGGCCACTGGGCCTTAGGCAGCCGGGAAACTTGTGGACCTTCCTCTTGCCGTCTCTTAAGGGAGGACCACTGCTGGTGGCCGGTCGTGGGGGCTGACCGCCACTTTGCTCTTGGTAAGAGAGGCTGCCTCATTTACAGGCAACAGCTTTGAAGTATGGAGCAGGAAAAGAACTGTTTCTTAGCTGCAAAAGTGAGTCTCTAAACAGGGAACACGGCGCCGGGGCTGCTGTTGACGCTGCCAGGATCCCAGAGGCTGGGGCCGCACTGAAGGCGGCCAGCTGCCCTATTCAGGATTCGAGGTTTCAGGCCAGCATAAAAGAAGACTCCTGGGAGCGCCCGAGCCGCACCGTGGGACCGAGTGAGCAGCCCGAGGCTGCGGCAGCCGAGAACGGGGACGGTGACGACGCAGAGGCAGAGAGGGAGCCACCCAACCCGGCACAGCCCTGTGAGTGACCCCTGGCCCGGCCCTGCTCGGGGGGCAGACGCCCGCCTGGCTTCCGCCTGCCCCACCGGGACACTCACCGGCCCCGGGACTGCTTCCATTTTCTCAGGTGGTGGCGGCACTGGCCCGGCTCGGCCAAGCCTGTCCTCCTCACCCAGCTCGGCTCCTCACTGAGCCTTCCCACTTGCTTGCCCCGGCGCGGGGCTTCCCAGAGCCTGCGGGCCAGCCTCCCCTCCCACTCCCTCCGTGGTTCTCTGGCAGGGCTGGTGGCGTGGGGAATCCCTGGCCAGCGTCGGGAGGGCAAGGAAGTATGGGCTGGGCCGACTGTCACTCCACCGCACCCTGGGCTCCAGCCCCCGGTAAACTTCCTGTTACCGGGAGGCAGATACCATCTCTGAGGCCACCAGTTCGGAAAAACGCCTAACTGATTTCTGGTTAGGAATAGTGTGGTCAGAACGTTCCCGAGTTTGCTTGAACCTGCCGGAGAGCTGACTGCGGGCGGGCACCGGACTCGGTCCGCGCCAGGGGGATTCAAAGGTGAACCATGTGCTGCGGGCTCCTCCCCCAAGGAGCTCACGCTCTGGTGTGGGAGATAAGACAAGTACACAAATAAGCGTGATACCAGGAGGAAGGTGATAAGTCCCGAGAAACATCTACACAGTGCTACAAAGGCACCCAGAGCGACCAGTCGTCTGAGCCTAGCAGAAACCTGGTAGACTTCCTGGGTGGGGCAGTGCCGAGCAGGGTCTTGAAGGCCCAGCTGATAGACGAGGGCTGCAGAAGACACGTTGCAGCCCAGCCCAGTGCGCACAGAGTGGGGAGACGTCCGGCTAGGGAGGTGGAGACTCGACAGAAACCACACACCCTGTGGGGTCACCACTGTGTGATCCAACAGCCCAGGCCAGAGTGCACGGAACAGGGAGAAGTCCTGCACGGGAAGTGGAAGCTCAGCAGAGACCACATACCCTGCGGTACGGCCCCATGATCCAGCAGCCCAGCAGACACACACAAGCTCCCAAAACTGAGCCATGAAGATGTAGAAAATCTGAACAGACCAATAACAATAAAGGAGATTGAAGCTGTTATCAGAAAGCTCCCAACAAAGAAAAACCCAGGACCAGATGGATTCACAGCAGAATTTTACCAAACATTCAAAGAGGAATTGACACCGATTCTTTACAAACTATTCCAAAAGATTGAAACAGACGCAAGTCTCCCGAACTCTTTCTATGAAGCAAACATCATCCTGATACCAAAACCAGGTAAAGATATAACCAAAAAAGAAAAGTACAGGCCGATATCCTTGATGAATATAGATGAAAAAATCCTCACTAAAATACTAGCAAACAGAATACAGCAACGCATACGTAAAATTATTCACCACAATCAAGTGGGATTCATCCCAGGGATGCAAGGTTGGTTCAACATACGCAAATCAATAAATGTGATACACCATATTAATAAAATCAAACACAAGGATCATCTCTATAGATGCTGAAAAAGCATTTGATAAAATTCAACACTCATTCATGACAAAGACCCTCTATAAGTTAGGTATAGAGGGAAAGTATCTCAACATAATTAAAGCCATATATGATAAACCCACTGCCAATATCATCCTAAATGGGGAAAAGCTGAAAGCTTTTCCTTTAAGAACAGGAACTAGACAAGGATGCCCACTCTCACCACTCCTATCCAACATAGTGTTGGAAGTACTAGCCAGAGCAATCAGGGAAGAGAAGGAAATAAAGGGCATCCGGATGGAAAAGATGAAGTCAAACTGTCCCTGTTTGCAGATGACATGATCCAATATATCGAACAGCCTAAAACCTCTACAAAAAACTCTTGGAGGTGATAAATGATTTCAGCACAGTAGCAGGATACAAAATCAACACACAAAAATCAGTAGCATTTCTTTTCTCCAATAGTGAACATGCAGAACGAGAAATCAAGAAAGCCTGCCCATTTACAATAGCCACCAAAAAAATAAAACACTTAGGAATTGAGTTAATCAAGGAGGTGAAAAATCTCTGTAATGAGAACTACAAACCACTGCTGAGAGAAATTAGAGAGGATACAAGAAGATGGAAAGATATCCCATGCTCTTGGATTGGAAGAATCAACATAGTGAAAATGTCCATACTACCCAAAGTGATATACAAATTCAATGCAATACCCATCAAAATTCCAAAGACATTTTTCTCAGAAATGGAAAGAACTATCCAGACATTTATATGGAATGATAAAAGACCACGCATAGCCAAAGCAATGCTGAGCAAAAAAAATAAAGCGGGAGGCATAACACTACCCGACTTTAAGCTATACTACAAAGCTATAATAACCAAAACAGTATGGTACTGGCATAAAAACAGACACACTGATCAATGGAATAGAATAGAGAATCCAGAAATCAACCCACACACTTACTGCCATCTGATCTTTGACAAAGGCACCAAGCCTATTCACTGGGGAAGGGACTGCCTCTTCAGCAAATGGTGCTGGGATAACTGGATATCCATATGCAGGAGAATGAAACTAGACCCATACCTCTCACCATCTACTAAAATCAACTCAAAATGGATTAAGGATTTAAATATACACCCTGAAACAATAAAACTTCTTAAAGAAAACATAGGAGAAACACTTCAGGAAATAGGACTGGGCACAGACTTCATGAATACGACCCCAAAAGCACGGGCAACCAAAGGAAAAATAAACAAATGGGATTATATCAAACTAAAAAGCTTCTGCACAGCAAAAGAAACAATTAACAGAGTTAAAAGACAACCAACAGAGTGGGAGAAAATATTTGCAAAATATACATCTGACAGGGCCGGCCCGTGGCTCACTCGGGAGAGTGCGGTGCTGATAACACCAAGGCCCCGGGTTCGGATCCCATATACGGATGGCCGGTTCGCTCACTGGTTGAGCGTGGTGCTGCCAACACCAAGTCAAGGGTTAAGATCCCCTTACCGGTCATCTTTAAAAAAAAAAAAATATATATATATACATCTGACAAAGGATTAATATCCAGAATATATAAGGAACTCAAACAACTTTACAAGAAGAAAACAAGCAACCCAATTAAAAAATGGGCAAAAGAGCTAAGTAGGCATTTCTCTAAGGAAGATATACAAATGGCCAACAGACATATGAAAAAATGCTCAACATCACTCAGCATCCGGGAAACGCAAATCAAAACTACACTGTGATACCATCTAACCCCAGTTAGGATGGCTAAAATCCAAAAGACTCTGAACGATAAATGCTGGCGAGGTTGCGGAGAAAAAGGAACTCTCATACATTGTTGGTGGGACTGCAAAATGGTGCAGCCTCTATGGAAAATGGTATGGAGGCTCCTCAAACAATTGCAGATAGATCTACCATATGACCCAGCTATCCTACTGCTGGGAATATACCCAGAGGAATGGAAATCATCAAGTCGAAGGTATACCTGTTCCCAATGTTCATCGCAGCACTCTTTACAATAGCCAAGAGTTGGAACCAGCCCAAATGCCCATCATCATATGAGTGGATACGGAAAATGTGGTACATCTACACAACGGAATACTACTCAGCTATAAAAACGAATGAAATACTGCCATTTGCAACAACATGGATGGACCTTGAGAGAATTATATTAAGTGAAACAAGTCAGGCACAGAAAGAGAAATACTACACGTTCTCACTTATTGGTGGGAGCTAAAAATTAATATATAAATTCACACACACACACACACACACACACCCAAAAAAAAACTGGGTGGGGGGGGAGAAGATATAACAACCACAATTACTTGAAGTTGATATGACAAGCAAACAGAAAGGACATTGTTGTGGGGGAGGGAGGAGAGGGAGGAGGGAGGGAGATTTTGGTAAGGGGCAACAATAATCAACCACAATGTATATCGACAAAATAAAAGTTAAAAAAAAAAAAAGAATTGACCGTATTTCTTATTTTTACTTCCTCTTCTTTGAATGTGTCAGTACATGGCTTTATTCCAGATCATGTGTAGGTCCTACTTTGTTACTCAAAGTTGATAGTAAAGGACCATGAGAGGCCACTTTACCCAACTGAGTATTTGATTGGAAAAGTATTCCCAGAAGGCAAAGGTAATTCTTGGTATCATTTCCTCCACCCTCTGGATTAATTTCTCCACTTTTTAAGTTTGTTGGTTTAGAACGATAACACTAAGTGTACAAAATACCCAACAGATTGAGCCCACCATTTCAAAACAAAATTTCTTTTAGCGCCTTGTTACCTTTCTGACAAAGTGAAAATAAAATGTCAAAATCTTTCCAGTCTTGCTTTAATGCTATCTCAGTGAAATGCCAAAAGCCCAGGTTATTAATGGAACTGTAAAAGAGGCAAAAGAGGGGAGGGGAAGTACATGATAATTTCCTTTGCTTCAAAGATTTTGCCCTTCTTTCTAAACGCTCAAAACCTGTGGGTGCCTAGTAAATGTTAATAGGGTAGTTTATCAGTTGCTCTTTAGCTACTCACGGACTCACATTTCTTGTCGTCTGGTCTGTGCTACACAGTTAAGTCCAAGGAAAATCTGTGATCCTTTTTATAAAAATTAATGTTAAGTGACATTATATTTCAAGTAAAGGTATTTGATACTCTGGTCTTTTCTAGCATTGCACTTTAATGAATGACAAAATCAGAAACATTTAGAGTAACGTGAATCTTGATCAGATTTTTAGGACATACTCTTTAGGTCAAATTTTTAGGACATGTATATTGCTCTTGCAATATTTACAATTAACGCTCTAAAATGAAATGCAAACACCTAAGTTTTTTTCAAAATATTGTACATATTCAGAAAAGACTATTTTTGGCTTTTCCATATACAATCAATAGATGAATGATTGCCTAATGATTTCCTTTATACAACTTTAGGTACCTCTAAGTTAAACATGCCCTTTAATGGGCACTACAGTATACTGCTAAGTACCCTAGTCTAATGTGGATATAGGATAGATATTACGAAATGATTTTTGTCTTTCACTTTTTGATTGCCAGTCATTAAAGTGCTATTCCATGTAACTCTCCTGGTGGCTGGATGCTCAGAACCATAAAATTATCCATTCATTTGCGCCAAAGGTGAATGTCCACTTTACATACAAGACAGAAACACCCTGTATTTAGCTGCCCGTGATGTGGTGCACACAGTAGTGGTTCTCAAGGCTAGTTCCCAGGCCAGCAGCAACAGCATCACCTGGAAACTTGCTAGAAATGCAAATTCCCTGCCCCACCTCAGATCTACTGAATACAAATCTTTGGGGTGGAGGGTCCACCAATCTGTCTTTAACCAGCCCTCTAGGAGATTCTAAGTTTTCTTTTTTTTTTTTTGTCTTTTTCGTGACTGGCACTCAGCCAGTGAGTGCACCGGCCATTCCCATATAGGATCCGAACCCACGGCGGGAGCATCGCAGCGCTCCCAGCGCAGCACTCTCCCGAGTGCGCCACGGGCTTGGCCCGAGATTCTAAGTTTTCAAACACTAAGTCCACACACAAAGTTTGTAAATCACTGAATCAAACTATCTGTACTCAAAGATGAAATAAATTATATGGATGAGAAAAAAAAAAAAACACAGGTATTTTGCTGTTGGTGCTGGGGACATGAGTTCACGGGTTTATCTCCAGGGGTAGGTACACGGGCACACAGGGTCTTGGTAGCTTAGAACCCAGACCCCTTCCTGAGGGAACTGATGCAAAGGGTTTAGGGAATGGACTAAGACTTGGAAACTGGTTGAGCAGCAGGTAGGAGATGGTTCTAATGACAGTGACCAGTGGAGGCCAGCCACTACAGGATCTAGTCTATGCAGTTCTGTGTTTTCCTTAACCAAATGTGACTGGCTGTGCATGGGTGACAACAGTTTGTAACATATTCAGTGAGGTGCCAATCCAGGTATGTTTTCTACCATAGACCATGTGTCACAGACTTGCTGAAAGCCAGTCAATGCAGCATCATTGACTGCATCATTAATGTTAGTCAGACCAATCATAGTAAGAAACACTTTTATTCTTTAAAAGCAATTGTTTGGAAAAAAAAAGAAATCAAAATTGTACTTGTTGGTAATCACACTGGCCATTATCAGAATATAACATGCTGTTAGAAAAAAGAAATTTCTGAGATGCTCCTCGCCGGACGATACACATCTATTCTATGAGGACATAAACAATACATGTGATGAGTGTGTTATAGTGAGCAAGAGACACAGGCTCTCAAAAGGACAAGAGGTGTGGCCTACTTGAAACTCTGCTGGAACAGATGATCAAACCATTTGATTGTACTTTTTCAGAGCTTAGAAAGGCCAACTACCTCCTCATGCCAGAGCTCTTGAGACCAGCATTAATAATCACCAAAAAAGGCACTTTAATGTACATTTGACAAAAAGTGACACTAATGCCATAAGAACTGGTCTACGTCCTGCACAAAACTTTGCCATAGTTCAGATAGTATATTCTGTGTGTGTGCATATATTCATATAAATAGTACATTCTGTCTCTATGTGTATGTGTGTGAAGATATATAAATATATGTGTGTGGGTATACCAATATCTATACGTATATGAGGACACTTTAAAAGTTCATGGGAAGATATGTATTACCTTTTAATTCTATTTTTCCACAAACTTTTTGAAGTACTCTCATATGTATGTGTGTGCATGTGTATGTCCATAAGTTGCTGAAGAGGGAAAAAACGATTTGTTTCCTTTAATTAAATATTTCACAAAAATTCTAGTCACTTTATTTGGAACAAAGAATGAGAGGATTGGCAAATTAATGCAAAAAAGTACCCCACTAAACCTTTCTATGCACAAAAAAAACACACTAAAATAAATACTCAGAACTTTCCCAGGTTGTCAACTACTAAAATAATAAAACCTGGCATTTATAAAACTTATTCCACTACAGGGAACAGGGTGGACATTTTTGGTACTGTAAATCTCACACACTCACGTGTCCATATTGCTTAGGTTGACGAGAATGGAATGAACAGAGGAAATTTCTTCCACAAAGTCCTTCCTTTCTGTACCACCAAGTTTCAGCTATTCCACTTAGCTTAAAATATAAACAAAGTCTTGTATAAATACATTTTAGGATGTTGAAATTCTCAAGATATTTGCACAAAGTACTTAGAGGATTTGTGCTAAATAAACAAAATTGGTCATACGACTCTACTGCACATCCCAGAGTTGCAGTTTTGACAGACCAAATCCATCTGAGTCAGAAGTGGACAATAGGTTTTACTCTTCCTTCCCAGGAACAAGTGTACAGACACTTTCTTATTCTCAGGATATGAAAAAACAATTAGTAATGGCATTTAACATTTAATTACTAACTGTATAATGCCTGAGAACAAAAACCAAAGCAATTCTTGCAGGGTTAAGAGTCAGACTCTGGGCATTTCCGTTTTTTAGCTGCTGGCTCCTCTGTTGTGTGTGATTCTAAAGTGCTCGCATTGGACTTGAGGCTTGTGTCTGCTTTAAGGTTGTCCATGGCAACGGTGAAGCCTGAGAGAAGGTATCCCCCACCTCCACTCATCAGCAGTTTGGGATGACTTCGATCTGGCAAAACCTAATCAAGACAGAAAAACGGGCATTTATGTTTTCCCAAGACAATAAAGTGCATGCTAATGACACACATACCAAAAATCAGAATTTAAATGACACAGATTCTCCTGAACACTTAAATGAACCAATTTCTAAGGAACTCATTCCTTCACATGACAGTGCAAAGTGCAGAAACTTGTTTAAGTGATTTTCTTTTGAAAAATAAAACTGAGGCCCTGTTTCTCTCAAACCTGAAGCAAATTTCTGGTGGAGAATGGGTCAAGGGTTTGTGTTATACTCTGGGCCTGCGTGTAGCTTTCCTCCTCTTGGCTCCAGCAAGCTTCAGGCCAACAATGGTCTATGGAAAAGTAGCTCCTGGATGTAAACTCAGAACCTCCCTTCTCTGCTACCCTGTTAACTCTGATGAGAATTCTCTCTCATTACCTTAGCTAAACAAGATGACCTTCATGAAGGGCAGGGTTACCCAAAGCTCAACAGCATCCCTACTAAGTATGATAAGATGCCAAGCAGCTGGACAGGGCCTGAGGCAGCATGGAGATGCTGCCCTCAGATCTCCCTTCCCAGGGAAACTGGCTGTGAGGCATTCAGGCAGCAGAAAGCTTCCAGTGGCCCCTCCTTTGGAATCTGCTGCAGCATTCACACTGCAGGCCATGGGGTCCTCCTGAGCACGGGTAAGGACTAGACCATTTCTGCTCAACTCAGGACTCCTTTAACTGGCAATCTTTTCTCCTGGGCTTCCCAATGGCCTGGCTGAAACTTTCTCAGAGCAGCACTACAGGATCTTCCTTCCCTGTCCTCCTTCCTCCACCCCCTCCTTTCACAGGCATCAATTCACACCACCTAATCCTGCTCCCTCTCCCCTTATCTTTCAAAGGCATTTCCTCCAATAAACCTCTTGCACTTTGACTTCCATCTTGGTGTATGTCTTCCAGAAGACCTAAACTGATACAGAGCCCCCTTTTTTTTGCAGCAAAGATGTTCTAGCAGAGAGGAAAGGACCACCTGGAGATGTTGCTATTATCAGTGACACTTCCCACAGTAATATTGAGGCCTTGGAGCAATATGAACCCCAAGTGTTTGCATTTTAAATGCCTCTGGGCTAGAGTTACAGAACAATACACCCTGGCATGAAAAGAGAAAAAAACGGGTCAGGAAAAGTCAGGGGCACTTTCTCTGAATTAGTTATAGGCATGAGATATTTTCATCTCTAGACAGAAACAGGGTTATCGCTATTTAACAACTTCCAGTACTAGGGCAAGGAGACAGCAACTCAGCAGAGCAACTCCCAGGGTTGGCTGAGAGAACACATACCTGGTAATTTCGGAGCCAGGTTTCAGACAGCCTGAGGTTGATGACCCCTCCTCTCTCCCGCAGTTTTGTGTAGCATTCCAACAGAGGCTGAAGGCAAAAACAGAGTTCTGTTAAGAATTACTTCCTGGGATGCGGTCTCAGAATCAACATTCAGATACCAGAATTCCTGTCCATTCTGTTCCAGCGTACCTCTTTATACTGACAGTAGACCACGAACGGCCTTGAAGGGGCCACAAAGTCCAGCAAAGACAGCAGCAGTGGAGTGGGATGGAAACGACTAGCTACAATTAAACTGCAAGGAAAATGTTACACAAATTATTTCTCTAGTGCCCCAGAGTGAAGCATAGGCTTTAAAATGCATTCAAAACCGTCATACTTATTTGCATGAAACACAAGAAAGAGATTTAAATGCAACATTCTAGAAATTCAATAGAATAAAATTATGAGCTATTTCTTTCTAGGAAACACAAACTGTGTTACAAGCTCTTGTGGTGCTTGGCAACTTTAAGTAGCATTTAATGACATTCTTTTTTTTTTTTAAATAGTCGATACAAATCCCACATTGAATATGCTGGTTTTGCAGATATCTGAATTTACCTTTCCTTATCAGAGGGTTTCATTAGCTTTTGCCATTAGTCAGCATCACAGCCATTTGAATGCCACATGACCTGCAACTAGTGGGACTACACAGCCCTATCTGATGCACTGTTTTTGGAGAAGAACTCTGAACCAGTAAAATCAACTTCCCACCTCAGCCAGACCCAGGCTCCTTTCTTAAAAAACCCAAGGCAAAATCCTCAGCTCATTTCCCACTAGAATCAAAGCAGACAAACAGAAAGAGAATGCTGAAGCAGAGCCCACAAGCACCAAGAAGTCTCTTGCATTCTTTCATCAACGCACCCATCTGCGTTTCTTTCACTCAGCAGAGCAGCAGCCTCTAAATGTCTTTTCCTCTGCTCTTCTTGTTTCCTTTGTTTTTCCTGAATCTTCAAGAAGAAAAATAAGAAACCAACGTACTGTCATTCAGTCAGGTTTATGAAAACAATCTGGTCTGTCAAAACATTTCAACAATATTTATCAACTCAGACTGCAGCAATAGAAGTAGATTGTTTATAAGGAAGTTGAAAACACACAAAAAAGCCTATATATTATAAAACCATCATTAAGCTACCTACACAATGCTTTCTGTATCCTAAAGCTCCATTCCAAAGACTACATCACACGCTTGTGCACACGTACTCATGCACTCTTTCTCCAACTGTTTTGATATTTATCATCTTGGGAGCTGATGCTCCAAAGCCAAACCAAATCTCATTACTTAAATGAAGTTAACTGAGGCCCTGAGGAGATTATGAGGGTAGTGGGGACGCTTGACATTCTTACATGATCTTTTTTGCTTTCTCTTTCTTTAAGTTCCTTATGTTCTAGATTGTGAGAAGCAATCTCCATTGTTCCCTGTTCTTCTGGGGGACTACTCTCTGACGCTTCGGCCATGCTGTCTTCATTCTCTTGTTCTGAAGTCTGTTTTTCCTCAAGAGCACCATTACTTTCGTCAACTGAAGCACTGTCTTTTGGCTCTGAAGATAACATCTCAGCAGAAAATGTTCCATTTAGGAGACTGTCCACTTTGTTAAGGGGGAATTCATAAAGACCACTGAGGAAAGATTTGGGAAATCCAAAACATGCTGTTGCTGCCCGAACAGGTCCACCTCCAGGGTACAGTTGAATAATGGAGCCAAAACCTGAATGGATAAAAGAAACAAACATCTACATGACGGAGGCGACTCTAGACTGTGCAAGCCCTCAGAGTCCTCCACAGTAATAAGACTGAAGGTTTTTCTCCTTTACTCTGTTCAGAGACTGAAAAATGAAGTGGCTCCTCTGGGGGTCTGTTTGTAGTCTATGATTATTGCCAGTGGAATATAATTCCAAAATAGACACACAGTAAGTCTTAAAGAAACTTATCCACACTTGACACTACAATAAACCCAGTGATTATGTAAATTCAGATTTCATGTGATTGATAATCGACTCTCTGTTTCCCCCTACTCCAGTCCTCAAATAGGGAAGTTATGAGTTCTTATCTTCTATGGGGTCAGAGAAAAAAACAGGCAAATCAAGCTGTGCTGTATTCTTCCAAGAGAGAATACATTCCTAGTTTTCTTCCCACTCAATCTCCTCAACTGAGGCCAATAAAATGAGTACTACCTATCCAAGAGCTTACTGAATCACTGTTCTGGAAGTCCTAACCAGCCCTGGGTTCCAGAATCACTCCAACTGACCTTGGAGCTGTAGAGAAAAATCATCAACAGGGAGATTAAAAAACCCAACACAGCCTGGGCTGAGGGATGTGGACTGTGCAGGAAGGTCCTGGGACAGGAGCTGTGCAGATTTGCCCAAGGTATTTCATTAGTCTCCAAGTAATTCAATCTGACTTTCTATGATTTTGAATTTTTGGACCACGCTACTCACATCAGGGTGGGGTTTTCCTAGACTTGAAAATGTTAAGTCTTACCTCCCATCCGTTCCATCATTGCACCCAGCACCAAGCCTGCACATGTTTCCATCACAATCATTTTATTGCCAGCACGGATATTTCCCAATGTCAACATCTGGGCTAGTGTATCGTATCTCATATGGCTAAGGAAATAAGAATGATTCATTCATTTTTAGCTAAGTAGGGCCTGATATTTTAATCATCATTTTTCAAGTTTTGTTTGTTTTATAAAAATTATGTTGGTAAGATTATTGATTGCTTTGGAGGTGACAGTAAAAGGACTTACAATTTATGAGGTAGGAGGACACTTTATGCAGGTGAGCAAGTTTTTCATTTTACTTAAAATCATGACTTGCTTAAAGATATATTTTCCCCCAATTATGAAAGGAAACAAAGCGTACTTAATTTTTCCAGGTTCTCTTGCATAATACATAATTGAAAGAATACGGGTGGATGGCTTCACAATGGTAATGATGGCTTCATATCTGCAAGAAGAAAAAAACCAAACACTGATTTGAAAAATGATTTAAAATATTTTATTTTTAATAATATATATATTTTACAAATATATAAAAAGATTTTATATTTTCAACCTTTTCAAACATAAACTACTTACTTCTTTTTCTTCTTTTTTATATATTTATCTTGAGCAAATTCTGTCTTGTCTCGGAATGTTGTACTATTTTCAATTAACTGCTGAACTATTTCCTATAAGAAAAGGAGCAAGCAGACTTTCTGAAACTTTACTTTCACAGAACAAATAACTTCGAAGGTTTCTTACCCCAGAAGGTATCCAAAGGTCTGACTGCACAGTCCCTTTTTCACAGAAGTCCAAATAGGTAAACTTTGTATTTCTATATTATAGGATTTGTAATAAAATACAAGTACTTTTGGCTGGCTGGTTAGTTCAGTTGGTTAGGGTGTGGTAATGATAATAACACCAGAGTCCAGGGGTCGATCCCTGTACCGGCCAGCCGTCAAAACAAAACCTCCCAAAATACAACTATTTATAACTCCATTTAAACCAAGGCAAAAGAACAGAGATATACAATAAAGGGAGAAGAGAGGTAAAGGAAACTGTCATTCCTGCATACACTGGCTGAAAACATTATTGAAAATAAGCAAAGTTAAATCCTGATATATATTGTTCTTAAGTTTTCTACCACTAACAATATTACTGATGTCATTCACTTATATTCCTGTATATAAGAAATGAAATCTTTGATATACTGAATTGCAAGTACATTTCAACTTATTTCTTACAAAAGCATAACATTATTTTTCCATTTTATCTTAAAGTCTGCTTTGAAAATCAAACAATTTCTGAAATACCAGACAAACAAAACCAAAAAATCCTTTGAATATTACCTCTCCTTTAATGCCCTTGTCCTTCAAAGCTTTTATGTCATCTTGAGTAAGTTTTTGAGATTTTCCATCATCAATTATATTTCGATTATCAGTGCCTGCTTCTTTAGTCTCTAAAGAAAGAAATTGCTCTATGACATTTACAATTTGAAATTATATTATAATCTTTCTTTTTCTGAGTTCATATCCATACCCAGCCAATCAGCCACTCAAGTTTGGCCTTCCTTTACCACTGTGCCTGTCACAGTCCACTATCCTTTCTGGCCACTACTACCGCAAGCCTCTAACTCATCTTCCTTTCCCACTCTTACCTTTATATCTACCTGGATGCTACAGTGCTCTTTTTAAATGCAAATTGGCTCCACCAGCTCATGCTTAAAACCATACAGTGGCTTCCCACAGCAATGAGAACACATTCCAAAGATGGCCTACAAGGTTGTATATGACCTGACCCCTGCCTATTTTTTCTAGCCTCATGTCTGGACCCCTCAGCTTTGGACACATTGCCCTTCTTTCTGTTCCTTGAACACACCAAGCAAGGTCCCACAGCAGGATTTTGGTACTTGCTGCTTCCTCTGCCCAGGAGGCACTTATAATGGATTTCTCAGTGGCTGGATCATTCTATTACTCAGGACTCAGCTCATAATCTCAGCTAAGGCTCACTTCACCTGATTAGGCTCCAGTACACACTCCCACTTTATTATCTTTATAACACACATCATCATCATCAGAAATCATGCTGTTTGCTTGTCTACTTGATTAGTTTTGGTGTTCCCCATAGGTAGGTACATTTTATAAGACAGTCTATCTTATGAACTGCTATAATTGTAGTGTCTAACCATTCCTGGCACATAATTGGTGCTTAATAAAAATATGAATATTAATTTAAAAGTATGTATCTAGGGTTGGTTGGTTAGCTCCATTGGTTAGAGCATAGCCTTGTAACACCAAGGTCACGGGTTCAGATCCCCTTACCGGCCAGCCACTAAAAAAGAAAAAAAGAAATTCCTCCATTACCAAAGTATGTATCTAATTAACTGGTTTGGGCCTGAACTGTAACAGTATTTTAATTGCTTAGTTTTAGTAATTTTTAAATATTTTTAGCAATAAAATATTCAGTATATTTATTTTAATAAATATTTAAGTATTTACTTTTAATTAATAAGCAAAATTATGAGGCCCATAAAACAGGCAAGGCACTGTTAAGATCTTCCTATGAGTCATATCGCTGAACACTCACTACAACCTAGGCATTATATATGTTTATAGGCCCATTTTAAAGAAGATATAAGAATCAGAAAAATCAAATCACTTGCTCAAGGTTATAAGGCAAGTGTTGAAGCTGGCTTTTAATCCTATTCAAAACCAGACCTCTACACTATACACTAACTACCTTGCAGCTGTTACTTTGCTTCTGGGCACTGAAAGGGTTCTAAACATGCTCCTGCAACGAAGCAGCAGGGACTCAAAGGATTACATGCCTGGATCAAGGTCAGCGAGCCAGTTAATGGTGGGCTGGAGCCAGAATCCAGGTTATCTCATTGCCAAAGTAGTACTTGCTTCATTTCAACAAGCTACAGTTCTTAGACAAGGGTTTAGATTTCTTTTGGGACAGCCTGCGTTAGCATTTTGGAATTAGTTGGAGGTTGACATGTTTCTGACTAGGCAGTTGAAGAGCATCTATTTCATACATCCAAAGTAGGGCACCTGAAGCAGGCTCTTCCTTCTTCTTCTTGGGCTGAAGACTTCCTCCACTGGTCACTTCAAATGTGGTTCCATAACTATGGCCAATGACATTATCCATGTAGAACCACTGCTTTTCAAAAGTTACTTTTCTGGGGGAAACAAAGGAATCGATTAACTGAATTTCTTTTGCATTCAGTATAGAAAAGACAAGTTCATCCTAGTTCATTTCAAAAATGGTCTCCACTATGGATGAGCCACATTATCTCTGAACACAATCTGACAAATGAACTACAGAGAACTGGGTTGGGACAGAGACATAAAATTAATAAAGAAGCCACAAAAACATTGAATTGTGGAAACAAGCAAATTGTGGAAAAAAGCAAGGACAGGAGACATTCCTCTTCTGGGGCTCTGGTCTGACCCTACTTTGCACTGTCTGCCAGATGTCCATGCTCACAGGCTCTGCAGATCTTCTGATCAGCATACAGGGTTGCCAAAACTACAAGGCCACTGGACATGCATGGTGACATTGCATCTTACACCAGAAAATATGAAAACTGAACAATCATTAAGATGACAAGGATTTAACAAATTCCCCAGTCTTCGTCTTACTGATCATTTTATTGGAAAATTATCTAATAAAAGCAAATTATATTTACAAATAAACGTTGGCAATCTACACATTTGGAAATGGAGCCTAACACTGACAACACTCTACTGAGGACCAAGCAACTTGTTTTCCTATTACCCAGATTTTTATCTTATTGCAATTTAAAAGGGAAATCCCACAAAAACAAAATCTGTTCCTTTCAAAAAAAAAAAAAAAAAAGAAAAAAAATCTGTTCCTTTCAAAAGAAGAAAACTAACATCTGCTAAGTGCCAACTAGAGGATAGGCAGTGTGTGCCAGGTATGTTTCATACTTTTTGATACAATTCTCACAGTAATCATGGAAAGTAATCTTTCCAGAAAAGTGTTTTGAGGCCCAGGGAGAAGGATCTTGTTCAAGATTCATAGTTACAAGGTGCTGAAGCTAGTATTCAAATCCAGGTCTATCTGACACTAAAGCCTGTTTTTTTTCTACTATCCCACACAGTCTACACCAGCAAAGACCAAAGGATCTTAAGAAGCCCCTCCTAGCTTCAGGACAAGACCCACATCCACAGGACTCTGAATCCTGGGGGAAAGATATGTACTAGTTAGTTGTTTGTGCCCCACCCCAGTCCTTCTCTTCCTTTCTCTGTGCCCCTGGAGGCTGATCATGACGGAATGCATTGCTGCAATGCATTGCCGCATTGCCCAGGCACCCTCATCAAAGGCCTCCCACCATTGCTAGTCCCTAGGTGCACCTCCTTTCTTTACTGGTTCCCTAAACCCTGCCACACTTTTGTGTGTGTATGTGTCACATCTTCATTAAATGTCACTTGAACCATCTGAGTGAAATCCTGAAACCCAAGAGAGCCACATAAAGCCAATTCTTATTCTTTGCTGATCCCCAGTTACTAATACATAATAGAACATATCAGACACTCAAAATATGTGCTGATAAACCCCCTCAGAAGCTGAAACTCAGCTCTTCCCAGATATGCATTTCCCACGTAATCCTTCAAGCATCTTGGTGCTAATGAAACGCTGGATCTGAGCTGGGTTGGGTTTACCGCTCTGCCAGCCTATGTGATGTGCAAAAGTGGGGAGGGGTGTCACTCAAACTGATTGGTCTGACAGGAGGTCACTGCCCCAGTCAAGAAGGTGGGGCCCAGTCAGAGAGATGTGGGGACCACGTCTCCACTGGGAAGCAGTATGATTTGCAGAGACTCCTTCTCACAGAGCCTGGACTGCTTCTGCCCAAGCAGATAAATGCAGCCCCGAGGTAAGGGTGATGGGGGGATCTGGCCTGGGATTCAGCTGAGCTCAGAGTGTCATTTTAAAAATAAAATGGAAATTGCCACTCTGGCTTCTGCCGAGAAAAGGGGCTGATGAAAAGTATTTCCAAATAAATATCAAACAGTAAGTATGACAAAGAAAAGAAAGAAAAAAGTTTTACCCAGATGGTCATTACACAGGTGAACAAAGTGGAACTCATTCACTGAACTATGTACTTATAATCTAAGCAGTTTTGCTGCACTGTTATACTTCAAAAGTTTAAATAATTAGTACTGGCAACCTCCAATTATGTACCTGAAAGCAGGCACAGGATATCTAATTAAAAATTCTGAAAAGAAAAATAGACTGGTTTCAAGAACACAAAAGTTCAGTAGTGATGAGGGATAGTTATAAAATTTCTTTAATTTCAACCACCAAAATGAAATATTTTATTAATGGAGAATTTTAAAATGCTTAAAAGCTGATGCAGATATTACATTTCTGGACTAAGAGAAATACATTTCCCCCAATATTTTTTGTTGCTTGATTATTTTCTAGTGATAACCCGCTTTACTTGAAATACCAGTCAACAGTTTGATTCAAACAGGAGTAAAATAATTCATCTGAAGATGGTCTGCAGAAAGCTGTTCTCCTGACGCTGCAAAGTCTTTCTTTATTAATAAAAGTAATACAACCCAGATCAAAAGAAAACGTGGTTGTACTTCTCAGATAAATTAACCCAATAATCCCAACAAACATTCACCACTAATTAGGATGATTTAACAACCTCACCACCCCCACCAGAAAGTTATCAAAATCCCACTTCTCTACTACTAAAAGTGTTACCAGTCAGCAGGCAGAAAAGAAACTTTAAGTTCTGAGATCTTGAGCAAACAGCTCTTGAGCAATTCAACTTTCCAGGACCTTGAATCACTTGACGCAAAGGGAGGGAACCCCAAAGTTGTCTCCTTTCCTTATTCCGTGTAGATAGGTATTCCCGTTTGGGTAGAGAGAAGAGGCCGGAAAGCCAGACTAGGTCGGAGAGGTTTCATTTTTTGAGATCGACCCTGGCTGAGGAATTAGGGAGGAAGGAGGATCTACGGGAAAAAGGGGTGGTGGTGGCCGAGAAGAGACTCTGTGAGGCAAGGATGAGATCTCAGAGTTAAGGAGGTCTGTGAAGAGAGAGAGAAGATCCCAACGACCTAGAGAAAGAATCCCAGGACGGGGTTCAGAGGGACGGAGGGAGGTCTCCGGGCATCCGAAGACCAAGAACCGAATTCTGGGGAAGGGATTCTGTGGAAAGACTAGAAGAGATGCTCAAGGTAGACGGCCAGATATGAAATCATGGACGGGGTTTCTGTGGGAAGACAGGAGGGGTAGGGGAGATCCCGAGAACTGAGGATGGGATCTTGGTGGAAAAGCCTTCCGTGACAGGAAGAGAGAGGAGGCAACGAGGGCGGAGGATGGGGACCTAGAGAGCAAAGAATGGGACTGGAGGGAGCAGTTTGTAGGAAGATCGGGAGAGGGTATGTAGGTGGGGTGGGGGAGGACCCCTAAGATCAGCAACCTGACTTACTTTCTCCGCTGAACTTGCACTGCTTTGAAGACATCTTCCCGTTTCAGCACCACGAAGTCGCCATCGCGGATGCGGTGGTCCCCAGCATGTGATAACTGTGGGCTCGGCTGCTCCCCTGAGCCCTCCATGACGCTGACCCAGTCTCCGTGCTCCACGGCGTCCCTCTAGCACCCCGCGTCCCGTCTCTCTTCCTCGGCTATCGCCGCCGCCAGCCTCACCTCCTACAACCCAGGGGGGAACCTAAAGCCCTCGGGCCGGCACCGCCCCCACGTGCTGCTCGCTGCTTCCGCTTTCCGGCCCGCACCTCGGCACTACTTCCGGGAGCCTCACGGCTTCCGTCTGGTCCAACTCCTTGATTGGCTGCACTCGGTCTCGCCCATCCCATCTCGCCCCTTCCTCGAACGGAAGTTGCGTCACAGAAGCGCCAAAAAAGAATTGAGAAGAAGACTGGACTTGAGCTTGAGGTGAAGTTGCGCGCTCTGCGCTCCAGACACCTTCCCGAGCGGTGGAAAAACTGAGGTTCCCGAGCCGCTGCGACAGATGGGATCCAGCCCCGCGTTGGGACGTCCGGAGAACTGCGGCTGAAGAGAACCGCAGGACCTGACGGGGTCGCCGGAGGAGCTCGGATCTCGGAGTCTCCTTAGTCCGGTTGTCCTCCCCGCGCTGGGAAGGAGGAACAATCGGGCGGGACGGATCAGCGCGTACCCCAGAGCAGGCCCAGTTGTGAGCTGGGAGAGCTTTGGAACCTCTTTCCCACGGAAGTAAGAACTTAGCCTGAGGAGACGTAAATAAAGTAGGGTATTTAACGAAGCACAGCTGGCCGACGGGTGACTCTTTTACTCATTCTCCAGTCCTACCTCCTACATTTGTGTTGGAATTGTTGCTAATTATTCCCACTATATTACATTGTTTGAAAAGGGTATGGCACGGAGCGTTGTCGACCGAGCGCTTCAGCTTGGGAGTCTAAACATGGAGTTTTGATCTCTGTACTGTCACCAGCTTTGATCTTGATCAGTTTGCTTAATTTCTCTGAGCTTTACTTTCTTAATGTGTAATGTCTGGTTGATTATAAAAATCCTGTCATACCCTAAAATCGTGAACTTTTTAGTTATTGTTTATTAACTAGATCCCTTTAAATAAAGATTCGGATAGGCTCTCTTGTAATGAATTGCACTACAGTGTACAGATATGTTCTCTTTTTTTGTATCTTTAGGATATGAACTATTTTTTAAGTAAGTTTTACTTTTTTAGAATAGTTTTAGATTTAGAAAATTGCACAGAAAGTGGATATGACACTGCAGGATTGACTGTGTGTAAGGAGTAATAATGATGTATCCCCTAGGGTTTCATAGGTCAGGATTACGTTCAGCCAGTACTGACCTATCACACATGTCAAACACTGCAAACAAGTTATCTAAGAGTTAATTCCCTGTCTTTTTTTCATTTCTGTCTGGGGGCTCCTTGAAAACAGGTACAGTAGTACCTTTTCTTATTTTTTATCCCATGAGCATCTAGTATACTTAATTAAGCACCGGTGACATACCTTAAAAAGTGATGGGGATTAGAAAAGTAGTTGCAGAATGTTTGGGTCTTGTACCACAGTGTGCAACTTTGCAAGTCTGTTTTCTAGTCTCAAACCTAGAGTAAATTAATTTTCCTTTTTGACTACGTAAATACATTTTTAGGAGCACTATTTCCCCTACAGTTTTGATGAAGACTTTTCTAATCTCTACCTTTTAGAAGACATGAATGGAGAGTACCGAGGCAGAGGATTTGGACGAGGAAGATTTCAAAGTTGGAAAAGAGGAAGAGGTGGTGGGAAGTTCTCAGGAAAATGGACAGAAAGAGAACACAGACCCGGCATGAGTAAAACCACAGGAAAACATACTTCTGGTAGGAAGGCCAATGATTATTCAATTTTTTTTTCCTTAATGAAGGAAGTAATTCATGCCTTTCATACAAGGCAGATTAACTCAAACTTCAGACTGTCTTTTACTTGATATTACTCCTTAGCAAGTATTTGAACGTTAATATCCCAAATTCTTACCACAGCCTCTAATTTACTCTGTTAATGTCTTGTCAGATTCTCATTTTTAGAAAGAGAAGCAAATTGGAAAAAAAATGTTTGCTCTGTTTTTGCTAACCTAGTATTTTATTTTTCTCAGAACAAACTCAACAGACCTTGTTACTCCAGTCAACATTGGATCAGTTCATACCATATAAAGGCTGGAAGCTTTATTTCTCTGAAGGTAGAGTGAAAAGTACAAAAAGTACCATAAATTATATTTCCTTAACTTGTTTTTGGATGCTACATCTCACATTACTGTAATTCATTTGGCTTACCGATAATACCCCCTTAATCTTACTTTATCTAAACAATTAAATCATGTTTATATTTCAAGAGCATTATTTTTAGATTTTGTATCAGTCAGGAAAACAGAAAGCACACTAGGTATTTCAAAAAGGGGATTTATTACAGGGAATTGGATATACAGATGGAAGACTGAAAGGGCAGAAAGGGGACATTGAAGTAATCCCCCAGAAAGTAGTAACTTCAGGAAATAGCAACCGTCCCCATGGCTGAGGGAAGAAAAGAAGTTTTGAAGTTATCAGAACCTAAGAATTCAGAAAGTAGGGGTACAGCATAGCTGTTGTTTTGACCTCTGAGGGACACCCTACAAAGCTGTGCTTGGGTCTCTGAAGAGTACCTTACAGAGCTGTTCTCAGACCACTGAGGTGAATGAAGGTGGTTGCTGCTGGTAACTGAAGGGGCATGACTGACTCAGTGGGTGCTCGAAGCTGGAAGCTAGAACTGTAGCTCTCTGCAGCTGCAGAGGTGCTGAAAAGAATTCGAAACAAGAATAAATTCCTTTTTCACTTTCTACCGTCTTCTAAACTCTAAAGTGCCTCCAATTGGCAGAACCTAAAGGGAGTCTGGGAAATGTAGGGTGCAGCTCTCCATCATAGCAAAATAGAGCAGAGAATAGAATGATGGGGTTGGAACCAAGAGACAATAACCAACACATGTTTGCACAGAAACACAGTTCAGGAATCTCCCTTTCATAATCAGAGTGCCAGCTAACATCATACATCTCTGTATAGGTGTGGGAACTGTCTTTTCTGTGTTCATATGGTATCTATATGTTTGTTATGTCTCCTATGAGATATGGGTTTTATATATTTATATATAAAAAACAAAGTACATATATATGTATATCTATGGTTTTTTTCCCCATTAGACTATACTGCTTGAGGTCAAGGAATCTGCCCTCATACCAGGCACTCAGTATTCATTTTGTGAATGAATAAAGTACTTTACAAATGCTTTTTGTATTGAGAGCCTGCTGTTTTCTATTGAATAGACAGATGTGTTTCATAAGTCATCTTTGGTTGCTGTAGGATGCATTAGCAACAAACACTTGCACTATTCCCCTAGCAGTTAGCTCAGAGCACTGTAAGTGATATTTGGACTGGTTCTAAAGATGTAGTTCATGAGGCACCTTAGGCTTGACCAGCTATACTTCCAGACTGCTTTATTGTATTTATCTGTGGGAGACCAATTTGAAAATATTATAGAACTTTAGCATATAAAAAATAGCTTTACAGTTTTGGGGATAGTAAAGTGTTGATCTGTCTCCTCTCAGGAAAGAATTTGACAAGAGGCAGTTTGGACTAATAGAATTTCCTTTGCAGAGACTGATTGTCTTCAGCTCTGTTTCAGTATAAGAATTTAATTCATATGTCTGGCTTTGTCTTTATTATAATTTTTGATTTAAGCTTATTATGTAAGCTGTTTGAAATAATTTGTCCTATTAGGTGTAAAAGATTCAATACAAAGTTTTCCAGGTATTGGGGCTTTTAGAAAGACACTTCCCATCTGCATTTCAGATTATGCAGGCCTAAACTTGTTTTAGAATCTTCAGTATACATTTTACATGTGTTCTTATCTAAATATAATCAGAATACAAAACAAGTGGAAAAAGTCATCTGCCATGTATATAGTGTTTCTTTTGTCTCATGAAAAATATGTAAATGTACAAATATTAGTGCTAATGCCATATTTGTTGGATTAGTTTACAGTGATAACTCTCCTCTTATTGAGAAGATTCAAGCATTCGAAAAATTTTTCACGAGGCGTATTGATTTATATGATAAGGTAAGATTCCTCTACAGCAAAGCTGCTGGTCCATTTTTATGTATCATCTTATTGACAATGTATTTGAGATGCTAGGGATTGTGATCATAGGCACTGGAACCAGACTGCCTTGGTTCAGATCCCAACTCTGCCATTTACCTGCAGTGTGGACTTTGGTGAATTACTAAATTTCTCTGTACTTCAGTATTCTCATCTATCAGTTAGAGGTAATAGCATGAGTCCTTACCTCAAAGGGTTGTTAAGAGGCATAAATAAATTAATGTACTTAAAATGTTAGAATCATGCTTGGCACAAAGCTTATAGTTCTATATTACTTACCATTGTCACCTTATAATCATATGGTTTCTCAAAGTGTAAATTGAATGCTTAGTTACGGTATTTGACTCCAAAAAAACCAATCATTGTTTTCATACTTTTATATTTTACAGGATGAAATAGAAAGAAAGGGAAGTATTTTGGTGGATTTTAAAGAACTGACAAAAGATGATGAAGTAACTAACTTGATACCAAATATAGCAAATGAACTAAGAGATGGGCCTGAGAAAACCTTGGCTTGCATGGGTCTGGCAATACATCAGGTAAATATTTTGTGCTGACTTTTGTCAGAATTTTAAAGGAAGATTTCACAATAATGGTACTTTCTCCAAAAGATACTTAGCTTTTACCAAAAGTTGTTGGCTAGAACTGAAAGGTTGCAGTTCTGTCCTAAAATATACCATTCCATTCCATATACAATAGCTTACCTAAATATAACATTTACTTCTAACTTATTTGAATTAGTTTAATCTCATTAAAGATTGTGCCGAAACTAAACCATGTTTTGAAGGAGCTGTACAATCTCAAAATAAGACAAGGCAGTTTGGTGTTATCAGTTATGAACTTGGAGCAAAAAGACCAACCTCAGACCTAGATTCTGTGGCAGGAGGCAAATCACTTAATCTTCCCGAGCATCCCATATATAAAATGGAAATAGTAATATGTACTGTATCCCTATTCCTGAGTTTTTCTCAGGGTTAGATGATACAACATGTATGAAAGCATTTTTAGGCTAGCAAATAGATAGATGCTTCAAGGTAAAGAGTAGCAGATCTCAGGACAGGCACAGTTAAAATGCTGGGTGTATTCAGAGGTAAAGATAAGATGCTCAGCTGTTGGGGAAGAATGGGGAAAGCCCAAAGGAAGATGTTGCATAGGTGGTGGGGTTTGTGATAGGTCTTAAAGGGGTAGCTAGACTTTGGACATAGAGCAAGTGAGGTAAGGATATCCAAGTACAAGGAACAGTTCATCACAAAGATGTGTACATTGCTAGGACCCCTGAACTGGGAACCTGGACTGTTGTCTTCAGACTCATCTGGCTCATTATTTCCCCACATTCAAGTCATCACATCCTTTTGTTTCTCTTTATAAAATTTCTGCTAAATCCACCTCCTTTCCATCCTTTCTTCTTCTGTCTTAGGCTATGTCTTCATTATCATTCCTAAACTGTTGCTACACTTTGTAAAAATGATCTGTCCTTGGAAACTGGTGACTCTTTTATACTAAATGGAGTCTAGATCCTTTATATGTCACTGAAGTTCTCTCCACTACTCTCCTTCATTCACTGTTATCCAACTAGACTGAGCTCCCTCTAGTATTCTCTAAATAGTCCTACCTCTTGCATGTGCTGTCCATTCAACATAGAATTCCCTTCACCTCATATATCCAAATTCTTTGAGCCTAGCTCAGTTGTCTCTCCCTAAAACCTTTCTCATAATCTCTTTGCATGATATTTTTTTCTATATATCTTTATGGTCTTTGTAACAATTATAGCTGTGTATATGCATCTTATTTTGCCTCTTAGATCGTCAGCATACTGCTTTGTACACAAGTAGGCTTTAAATATTTTATTTAATGTCAAATGCCAAGGGATCAGGTATTGGGTATTTTAAAGGTCATCTTTATTTTCTCTATCTTAATTACTAAGTGAATATAGAGAAGTAGAAAAATATTTTTTTACTAGAACTCAGGAGGTAGAAGTAGCTTTGGGGGCTACTATGAGAACTTTTATTACTAGGTTTAGTTAGGACAGAAAGTAGCGGACAGGGATGCTGTAGTTTTCTAGTCCAAGGACAACAAGCTCTCATGTGAAACATAATCCACTTAAATAAGTAGTTGTATTAGTCCCTTTTCTGTCACTTATAACAGAATACCTGAAACTGGGTAACTTATAAAGAAATGAAATTTATTTCTTACAGTTTTAGAGGCTGGGAAGCCCACAGTCCAGGGGGTGAATCTGGTGAAGGCCTTCTTCTGGGTGGGAACTCACTACAGGGTTCCATGGAGATACAGGCAATTACACAACGAAGATGGCGAGAGCTCTTTAACATGCTCACTAGCTCTCCTTATAAACCCACGAGTGCCACTGCTGTGACGACCCACTAAACCATTAACTCATTACTCCCAAATGGATTAATTTACTCACAATCCAGTCACCTCTTAAAGGGCCCCCCATCTTTCAACGCTGCCATAATCTGATTTCCCATCCTCTTAACACTGTTACGGTGGGGATCAAGCTTCAGTGAGTTTTGGGGGTACATTCAATCCACAGCAGTTGTCATAATTAAATATCAGATTTTTAAAAGGCTGTTAGAGTTCTGTTTATATTTTGTTTTGTTCTGAACTGTTTATAAACTTCACATTCTCCATAAAAGAGTTCTACTTAAAGAGGTTATTTTATTTTTTTAAATTTTTTTCAACTTTGGAGTAAATGTCTGTCCTGTTTAGGTATTAACTAAGGACCTTGAAAGGCATGCAGCTGAATTACAAGCCCAAGAAGGATTGTCTAGTGATGGAGAAACAATGGTAAATGTGCCCCACATTCATGCAAGGTGAGGGATTTGCTGGTATTAAAGAATTATTTAGAATAGGAGACTAAAGACTCTTTAAGAATGAGAACCTCATTTTATAAAAAGCAAGGAAATGAGTAAAAAATGTATGCGTTCTTTGCTATCTCATTGATCATCATATCAAAGTGAACCCAGTGAAAATTATTTAAAGACAGAAATGAACATATTCTGCCCAAATAAGTTAATTTCCCAACCTGCATGTTTTTGTAAACGTTGATTTTGGTCTTGAAGACCATGCTGTCTAAATTTAATAATCTGTATAATACACTAAGTTGTGTGTATTTTGTTAAATTATTAGGTTTCTACAAGACACAAGGGAGTAAAAAAATTTATTTTGTCTTTCTTGAATTTGTCTTTATTGTATTTTCAGGTTTTAAATTCATTAGAAGAGATAAATAAGTTAATTATCATGGCTTTGTTTTTCTTCTCCAGAATTTATAGAAAACATTTTCAAACAGTTCTTTAAAAAGCAGTTAGAAACCCAAAAGTTGTTCAATTGTACATTTTTCTTTTGGCATCAGTTTTCTTTTTTTTTTTTTTTTTAAAAAAATTCCCTCTTTTTCCCTGGAGAACAGCTTATAGGATAAGAAGAAAAGGGAAAATTTAGCATTTTTTTTTTTTTTTTTAAGAATGACTTAATTCTTGTGAAATTTCTGATATATAAAGGGATGGTATGGTTTGAGAATTCTATTAGTTGCTCCTAAAAGGAACTTGTGAAATGTGAACAACCTCATCTTTCTGTTCATTGTAAACTTATACATGAATAAGTTCCTGTTTTGTTTTTAGGATTTACAACTATGAGCCCTTGATGCAGCTCAAGAACGTTCGAGCAAATTGCTATGGAAAATACATTGCCCTAAGAGGGACAGTGGTTCGCGTTAGTAATATAAAGCCTCTTTGCGCCAAGATGGCTTTTCTTTGTGCTGCATGTGGAGAAGTTCAGAGTTTTTCTTTACCAGATGGAAAATATAATCTTCCCACAAAGGTGACATTTTTCTTTCTTTTTTTTTTTTTTAGTTAATGATCTCAATTAGCTTTATTGCATAACCTCTTATTCCATAAAATAGAATAAGTGTTCCCAGGTGATATGTTCTTAAACTGCTTCTTTATTTATCTTGGTAAAAAAGGCAAATCAATTTACAGAAAATATTGCCCAATATTTCTGAACACAGGTTATTTTTATTTTTATCTTTGAAATTGTGAAATACTTCAGGGTACGGAAAATACAGAAACAAATAAAATATTCCTCTACCCACCACATAGAATTTACATTTTTCAGCTCCAAATATATTTTTAAAGGTATAAAGCATCACTGATACAATTAGTGTCTCTTTTTTTAATTATTTATTTATTTATTTATTTTTGGGCAGCTGGCCAGTAAAGAGATCGAATCCTGGACCTTGGTGTTATCAGCACCATACTCTAACCAACTGAGCTATCAGACGAGCGCCTAGTGTCTCTTTTTTACCCTTTGCCAGTACCATTCCCAGACAATCATTATTCTGAAGTCAATGTGCATCTTTTCTATTTACGTTTTTGTATTTTGACTTTGTCGGTACACACATCAAGTTTTCTTTCCTTATTCCTTTTACTGTTTGGAAGTGATGTGTTTTGTTTTTTTTCTTCTTTATTATTAACTTTTAAAAAAACTATATATTTTAAAACTATAGAAAAATGCACAGGCTAATGTTACAAACATGTCTGTATTCACCATTATGAGTTACCAAATATTAATATTTTGTTATTTTAGCTTAATTTTTTAACAAAAAATATGTAGTTAAAGTTGAAGTGTTTGTTCCCCTCCCCAGTGCCATTCCCTTTGTTCTGTCCCTGGAGGCAGCCACTATTCTGAAGTGGCAGGTATTCTTCAAGTCTACATTTTTATTCTTGACTATATCTGTAAGGTTAGTTTTGTTGTGTTGTGTTTACATAAGCAGTATACTGAATGTAACATTCTGTGATTTTTTTTTTTTTCACTTGGTTATTTTGGAGTTCTAGCTATTTTAAATACATACCTAATTCTTTCATTTTTACTTTTGTGAAGTATTCTGTTAAATGAATAGCCACTATTTATCCATTTTCCTGGTTGTAGACATTTGTGTTGTTTCCAGTTTTTTACAACTAGAAATGATGCTACAGAGAACATTCTTGTACATGTCTCCTTAGCAGAAAGTTATAGTCTATACTTATTTTTAACTTTATTAGATGTTGGCAAGTTGCTTTCTAGAGTATTGGTCCTTACTTATACCCCTATTGTTAGTGTTAAGCAGTAACCACTTTCCCATATTTTCATTAATATTTGGTATTGTTAGACTTATTAATTTTTGCCAGTCTGATGGGTGTAAAATGGTGTTTCATTTATAATCTGAATTTTGATGATTTCTCTTATGGTTGGTGCATCTTTTCATACCTTTATTGGCCATTCAGTTTCCTTCTTCATTGAATTTTCTATTTATATCTTCTGTTCATTTTCCTGTTGGTTTATTGATAGAAGTTATTTATATATTCTAGGTGATAATCATTGTTGCCTGTATACATTACAAATATCTTCTCCCAGTCTTTGGTTTGTTTTTTAACTTTGTGATGCTTTCTGTTGTACAGATTTACATTATGACATGGTCAAATTGATCAGTCTTTTCCTTCTCAACTTGTACATTTTATGCCCTGCTTAAGAAGGCTTTCCTCATTCAAGCATTATAAACACACTTCCTACATTTTCTTCTAATACCTTTCTATTTTTTGATTTTTGGATTTTTTTCCCACCACTCCACCCTGTCCTTCCCTCACCCCTCCTAAGTTTTGTTTTTTGTATGTAAATCTTTTGTCCAATTGGAATTTAATTTTATGAATGGCATGGAACTAGGGATCTGATTTTTAAGAGAAAAGCCATTTGTCCTGTCACTATTTATCAATTAGGCCCTTTATTGCCACTCATGTGTAGTGCTTCCTCTGTAGTACACTGTGCTCTTATAGTCATGTGAGTCTGTTTCATTTCATTGGCCCTGTACCAGCTCTATATTATCTTATTTCTGTTGATCTTATTAAAACTTTTGATAAGGCAGAGATTCTTGCCCTGTCTGTATTCTTTTCCAGAGTTGCCTTTACCATCTTTGGACTTTGATAAATTTAACATTTATTAAATTGTTAGTCATGTAAACAGTTGAATTCTTAGTGAAGTAGAGAATTCATTAAAGAATTTAAAAATAGAAATACATAATGTTTATGTTTGAAATTCCTAGGGCTTCTGTCTCTTACAGGAAGAACATGGTGTTTTAGAATCATTTGTTGGTTCTGAGTAATCAGTGGTGTTGATAAATGGGTGTCATCTATTATTTGTCTTGGCTTAAGGTTTAAGGTACAGCCTTTAGCTCAGAGGCCAGAATTTAAATCTTGTGTTAAGCCAAATATTTTCTGTAAACAGTATTTGTTCAAAGTATTTCTATGCCCTCTAATAAAGTGGGTAGTAATGCTGACTCATTAGGTGAGTGATAGTGTGAAGTAGTCCTGCATGTTTCTGAACTGCAGTGAATTGAGATGACCATAAAAATGGCTGTTTCAGGTGATCTCTGTTCCAGTTACTGTTGCTGCACAACAGATCAACCTAAAACTTAGTGGCTCAAAATAACAATCATTTTATTATTTCTTATGATTTCTATGGGTCAAGAGTTTGGAAGAACTACTCATCTGAGTCGTTCTGGCTCTCGGTCTCTCATGGTGTTTTAGTCAGATGGTGGCTGGTACAGCAGGGTGGCTTGGGGCTGGCCTGGCATCTCTGTCTTCTCCATGCAATCTATGTGTGGGCTGGTTTTGACTTCTCTCACACAGTATGGCAGCTCAGGGCACTCAGTCTGCTCGTATGGCTGCTGGCAGCTTCAAAGCAAAGAGGTCCAGCTGATAGGCAGAAATGGCTTTGCCTTTTATGAGCTAGCCTCAAAAGTCATATGGCATCACTTCTGACACAAAAAGAGACTTGAAGAGAGAGCTGGGGGAATTAAAAAGACCTAGGAAAGGCTTTTAAAAAAGGAGAAGATTGAGGATGGGTTTATGGGACTGAATGAGAGGGGCCATTCAAGTAGTGGAAGACTGCATTGGCACAGAGGAAGCAAGAGCTCTTGGTGAGAGAGGTGAACGAGGAGGCTTATATACCCACAGTAATAATAATAGAGCAGTACGTGAGAGGACCAACTAGAAAAGTGCCTTGAAAGCTCATGATATTGCATCACTGCAGGAGGAAATAGAAAGCCATTACAGCTCTTTAGCAGATTGTGCTTTAATAACATCCTGAGACCAACTTCTAAAACAATATTAACGAAGTATTTTAACTTAACTCTTCCTGAGATGTGATCATAGTTTATCAAAATCTGAATGGGAATTACTCTTGTTGCAGTGTCCTGTGCCAGCATGTCGAGGGAGGTCATTTACTGCTCTCCGCAGCTCTTCTCTTACAGTTACAATGGACTGGCAGTCGATCAAGTAAGCAATCAGACTGTTAAATAAAAGGCAGGTTTTAGGTCTTTCCTACTGCAGAGCAAATCTATAATTTTACTGAATTATATTGTAATTTTTATCTGTAAACAATGATAAAGTGTATAATAGAAAGTTTATTTGATGAATTTTAGTGTTTAAAAAATAATTGTCTTTATTTGGAATTTATTCTTTATCAAATTCCAGAAAGGATTTGATATGCAAATATTAAGTCCTGTTGCTACTAAGAAATAGTTCATTTTATGTCTTAATTATATGATTCATTGAACTGGTTGGAGGCCATAAATAAAGCTATATTATTCTTTCCATAACAAGCTGTGATAGAAATAATATTGAAGTTTTCACATAAAGAATCCCTTAAAAGTGGGCTTGTTTCATTTCATGTTCTCACTGTCCATGAAGCATTTTACTAAAAGCTTTTTTTAAACTATTTTTTTTCCTGCAAGTCAGATAGGTTTTTCTGCGTATTTTTCATCCAATAATTTATTCAATTTTTTTCTAGCCATAGGCCCATAATTCATCCCTAAATATAAAATAACGGGTAGGTTTTTTTTTTAAGTGTATTTATTTATTAATATTATTATTTTACACTCTAAGATGTTTTTGCAGAGCAGTTGGAGGGGGGAATAATGGATAGTTTTGAAGTCAGAGTGCTTTCCAGGAAACCTGGCTGAAACAGGAGATAGTCCTATAAAACTAAGAACCTAGGGAAAAGATGAGGTGACTTACTACTAAGCCCTGTCCTAGCTTCACCCCCTTCTGCCTTGTAAAAATGAAGACCAACATATGTAATAATTAGCTGTATACCATGCTGAGATTTTTACGAACACCCCATTTTATAAATGTGGAAATGTTTAAGACTCTTGAGCATGATCATATACCCCATCATTAGTAGAGCCTGATTTCCAGCCAGGTCTGTGGGACTTTCACTGCTGAAGGGGGGATGAGGACATCAGAAGTACTACAGGCTTTATAAAGGTATTTATGCAGAGAGGATTGATGGTGATTTAACTATTTGAACAAAATCTCTTGGCTTTCAGGTAAAAATAACAGACAAGAAAATAGGATTTGAATGATGATCTCTTGATATTAGGAAATCAAACTTAGGGATAGATGATTGAGAAGAGGCTATTTTATTTATATCCTTTTCTTGAATCTTTAAAAATAAGGTATTGCTCAAATTCACTTTAAATGAGTTATAGTAAAACTTTGTCAATATGATATTAACTTATGTAATTGTATTCTATAGATAAAGTAACTTTTTGCCTTAGAACAAAGGTCTCTTTCCTGCCATATACAGCAAATTCAATTTCTGTTTTTTTCTGAAACTTAGCTTGGGATGACCATAAGGAATTAAATTATTATTTCTCAACCAGTGCACTGAACATCTGGATTCTTCAATGTGACAACCTTATAATGTATATCACAGCCTTATAGTTGCAGCAGTCTCTGTTCCTAGAAGTTCATTTGATGAAAAAACTCACGATATGTGCAGAAATAGTTTGCTGAATGTATGTTTTCACACTGTTGCTAAAAAATTGGGAACAGACTAAACATCTGAAGAAAATTATGAGAATGGTAAACTGGATTATTATGTAGCCACTAAAGGTGGTGATGTAGGAAAATATTTTTAAATGTCAACAAAAAATGTTTACAATGTGTTCAGTGAAAAAGCAGGTCACAGAATGTTATCTACAGTTTAATCCTCGCTTTATTTTCTAAGAAATTAAAAACAAAACACTGGCAAGAAATGCAAAAATGTGTCAGGAGTATACTGTCTGGGAGGTGAGATTGGAGTTACTGTTATTTTCTTCCTTTTGTTCATCTGTATTTTTAAAATTTTCTAAGGGAGACACATAGAAATACATTTTCTTTTAATAAGAAAAGTCTAAACATCTAATTTGTTAAAGCAAGGCGATCTTTGCAAGTGTTGTTATGAGACTTTTCATTCCACTCTGCCAATTTTTGAATGTGCGTTGAAGGTGAAGGTGGTGGGTAACCAGGGAGCCAGGGTTTGAAATCATGTGGGTTAGGTGGGACCTAATGCCTGGCCGTGACCTGAATGAAGAGAATTGGGAGATAATCTAGATATAGAATGAATGTATTCTAAAATTATTATTTTAGTGTTCACTGATTGTATTTACACTAATTAAATAAAAAAAGTTTTAAAGCAATACATGTAAATGTTTTTAAAAATTCAATCAGTATAGAAGGCCACAGTCCCCACACCTTCCTGTTACCCAGTACGTAACTTAAATGACATTCTTGAGTCTCTTCACTTAATGTCATCTACTCTATGTGAGCGCAGGACTTTTGAGACATTGTACCTGCTTTCACATCTACCTGTAGACTTTCTTAGTTCTGATGTAACTTTAAATCATCAAAGCTTACCTTCTGTTTTCTAACCATAAATTGTCTTCCAGTCTATTTATTATGTCTTGTCTAAAAAAAGCCCAATAAACAGCATTTACATTTTTAAGATAATGTGAATACTGTTTTATTAAGATAATGTGAATACTGTTTTACAAAGAACCAAGTAAGGTAATCAAATGCCAAGAAAAGGAGATGTAATGTATGTCAGTGGAATTTTTTTGTTCTGTTTTTTTGTTGTTTTTTTTGCCTGTTAAATGAAAATGTTCCAAGCATCAAAATCAAATTGTCTTTTCTTATCCTCCCTCCACTGGTTCCGAATTATTTCATGTTTTAGTGTGCTTCATATTTGGACTGTAACTTTGTTGTTTAGCACTCTTTTCCCCTAAGGTTTCTAAGTGTTGGTTTTTCTTCTTAGAGTATGCTTCACCATGATTTTCTGTTTTCTCTTAAATATACTATGGAATGCATGGAATTCACCTTTAAAAAAAAATCTGCTTCATCCTGGGATTTTGCATCATTGCACTGCTGGATTAGGCCACTGTTCTGTTGGACTTTATATATATATATATATTTTTTTGACCGGTAAGGGGAGGGAAACCCTCGGCACGGTGTTTTCTGCACCATGCTCAGCCAGTGAACGCACCAGCCATCCCTATATAGGATCCGAACCCTCGGCACTACCAGCGCTGCAGTCTCCTGAGTGAGCCATGGGGCCGGCCCTTTGTCTTCTATTTTTGAAAATTATAATTTTGTTTTTCTAGAGAATATTCTCAAGTAAATCTTCAGAAGGTGTGCTGGGGAGGTAAAATGTTCTGGGTCCTTGCATGTCTAAAAATGTCTTTATTTGGATTTTAGCATGGGTAAAAGTTTGCTTGGCTATTGAAGTCTATTTTGTTATAATTTTCCCTGCTAGTGATGAGAGATCTGGTGCTGGTCTGATTCTCATTTTTTTGAAGGGACTGGACTTTTCTCCCCTCTTTGTAATCTTTTTATCTATGGTGTTCTGAAACAGTGAAGGTATATCTAGTTATGGCTTTGTCCTGCTTGATACTGACAGGTCCTTTTGTTTTCAAAAGGATGTTTTCTCTTTTTGGGCTTCCTATCATCCCTTGTTTTGTTCATCTATCTAAATTTCCCTCCCCCTTTCATTTTCTTTGTGCTATTTTCTAGATTTCTTTGGCTTTTTTCTTGTATCCTTTCTACAAATGTTTGATTTTTATATACATATTTTTAATTTTCTAAATTTCACCCTTGTTTTCCTTTTTATAGCAGCTTATGCTTTTTTTATGATGGTAGCATTTTCTCAAAACTCTTAGGCAGTTTTTTGCGTATTTTTAATGTTTGTCTCCTCCCTGAATTATTGCCAGTTCATTCTCAAATGTCTAGTGAAGAATAAGAAATTACTTGCAATAGACAGGATAGGTTTCCTTTGCTATTTTGTAGGCAGGAGTTTTTACAGGCAGTTTTTCTTCATCCCTGAATAAGAAGGTAGGGGTTTTGACTATTAAATTTTGTTTTTTAAATGTGTTTGAATTAGGATTGGGCTTCTCAAATGCCAGAATGAGGAGGTTTTATTCTGGAGCTCTGATATACTCAATGGATGCCTTAATTCCTCTCACAGAGGGGATGGGTCCATTTCCTTACAAGTGCTCTGGTTTTTGCCAGATGGTAAAGTCCCCATTCTTCCCCTACTTGTTCATCCACCTTCCAGAAAAAATCTGAACAGCTATTCCATGACTTATCTTTCAGGTGATTCTTTTTTTTTCTTCCAGCCATCCACTCTGGTTTCCATTCCTGCTGCCTCTCACTTGGAAGCTTATTTAGGGCTCTGCTGAGAACATTGACTCCCACTTCTCTTGTACCCTTGTAACTTTTGCCTGTGTTTATTCTGGACTTCATTTTGTTTTATCCATCAGAACTTTCCCATTTGCTGTTTTCAAAAATTTCATTAATATCTCATTTGCTGATGACACTTTTGCATGCCCCAAAATTGCTTTGACTCTCATTTAGGTGGACATTTCGGAAGGAGGCTAGGCACATGCACATGCTCATTATACTATCCTGAATTGGAAATGCTGAAGTAATTTTAGATACACCATTGATCTTTTTAAAACTAATCTGCCCTTTATCTAGCTCAGCACCATGTGGATCCCAAATAGTTAACATGTTGAAAACCAACCCAAAGTATGTATTCTAAATAAAAACTTTAACTTTTTAGAATCCAGGAGCTAATGTCTGATGATCAGCAAGAAGCGGGTCGGATTCCACGAACGATAGAATGTGAGCTTGTTCATGATCTTGTGGATAGCTGTGTCCCAGGAGACACAGTGACTGTTACAGGCATTGTCAAAGTCTCAAATGCTGAAGAAGGTATGGTATAACTCCTTCCTTATTTTGATTGTCTCTCAATAATGATTTGTCAGCATTCATCTCTTCTCTTTTTAAGACACTTCTGAATCTGAAAGAATTTAGTTAATTCTTTGTTGCTTACATAAAATGAAACTTTTCCTCTAAAATAAAGGTTTATTTGTAGCTCACTGTGACATTCTTTTACATTCAGTTGAATCATTGTAGGAAAAATGAAAGTACCAATGACCACATTTAATGCTTTCAATTTACAGGTTCTCGAAATAAGAATGACAAGTGCATGTTTCTTTTGTACATTGAAGCAAATTCTATTAGCAATAGCAAAGGACAGAAAAAGACTGAGGATGGGTGTAAGCACGGAACATTGATGGAGTTCTCACTTAAAGACCTTTATGCCATTCAAGAGATTCAAGCTGAAGAAAACCTGTTTAAACTCATTGTCAAGTATGTATGAGGTTATCTGAAGTTTTATTACATATATGCATGTTGGGGATATTCTTGGCTGAAAGTACAAAAAACTAGTCAAAACATTCAGGAAACCACAGTCCACAAGCTAAATCCAGCTCACTACCTGTTTTGGTATGGCCCATGAACAAACTGTGGTTTTTATATCATTTAAGGTTGAAAAAAATAGAAGAATATTTCATGATACACAAAATTATATGAAATTCAGATTTCAGTGTCCATAAATAAAGCTTTATTATAACACAGCCACACTCATTCATTTATGGAGTGTCTATGGCTGCTTCTGTGCTACAGTGGCAGAGTTGAGTAGTTGCAACAGAGAATATGGCTCATGTATATTTCTCCTCTGGCTCTTTACAGAACAAGTTTGCTGATCTCTAGTTTAAACAGTAAAGGAATATTTACTATCTCACACAAGAAGTTTGTTACTCAACAGAAGAGTAAGGGGACAGTGAATTCCAAAGCCATTTCAATTATTTGTACGTAAGGTGTTGTTTACTTTGAAAAAGTAAAAAAGAGATTCAAATAGAAGTCACTCGCATTCAAGAAGTATTTCATACTGTTGTTTATTTCCTTTTTATTGCCACACAGTACAGAAGAAGCAAAGTAGAGGCATTTTTGCTTTGGTAGTTAAGAGTTTTTCTTTGGAGACAAACCTAAGTTAGAAACCTACTTCAGCCATTTCCTTCCAGTGAGATCTGGGGCATGTTACTTAATTTCTTCTTCATTTTTACCATTATAAAATGGAAATAATAAAACCTGCTTCAGCAGGTTGTTCTGAAGATTAATTGGGATTTATAATGTACTTAACATAATTAATGCAACATGCTGTTATTTTTAATACTTTTTTAGAACTTTTTGGATAATTTTGAAGAAATAGGAGAAAACAAGAGAGATTGAATAATAGATGTACTTAAGAGAGGTAGAGTAATGAGAAGATTTTGAAATGCATTGTATTAGAAATATTGATCTTGTCATACTTTCCCGTTCACTTAGGCTTTGGGCTCTAGGATAATATGATGCTTTTTCTTTCAGTCTTTTATGGGTTAATTAGTCAACTGAGTTAAATATAGAGTTTCTCAGAGTTTTTTGTCCTTAAAGCCTCAGAGATATCCCTCTGCCATCCAGACCCACCCTGGGAAAGAGGGTGGAGGGTGTGATCTGGGTGTGAGTGGTCAGTGAGCAGGTGGCCAAGAAGCAACCTGGTTGAGGATCAAAACACCTTATGATTTGTTCTTTTACTGGTTATAAATAAAAACTGAACATTTGCAGTGGTGTTTCTTCTGCCATACTTATAGAAAATAAGTTAGTATGAAAAACCTGGGTTTTCATTCAACAGTTTGCTTTTTCCCTGTATTTGTGATTTTAGCATCAAAACTATAATTTTTCATGGTTCTACATTTATTAATCTAGCAGGGATTGGTAAATTAGTTGGCTGCATATTTTTGTAAATAAAGCCTTATTAGAACACAATCACACACAATTAATTTGCATATTGTCAATGATTGCTATCACACTAAAATTTGAGTAGTTGTGACTGAGACAGTAAAACCTGCAAAGCTGAAAATTTTTACTTCCTGGCCCTTTAAGAAAAAATTTGTCGACCTATGCTAGATAGCAAATGGAAGACCATGAAAGGAGAGTGGAGAAGACAGTGTTTAGGTTCTGTAGAAGCAATGATTTGGGTAAACATAGTTTATTTGGGAGGTGATCCTGGAAATACTGGTAGGAGAATGGAGAAGTAATACAGAGAAAGGATTACAGTCAATATATGGTTACTTAATGAACAGCATCCAGGGCACAATCCTTCTGAGGCCTCTTTTATACTCCACAATGCAAAACTAGTCTCAGTATTTTTCCATCTAAGAGCCTGCATTTGGGGTGCTCCCAGAATATTAAATACTGCATCCTGCCTGCTGGTGGTGCTTCTGTGGCTGTAGAAAGCCCCTTAGCAGACAGGTGCAGGTGTTTGGTAGGCAGCCAGCAGTGATTATGCAGGAACATGCTGAACAGTGAGTGCCAAGGGGATATGGGCAGGACACGAACTTCTGTGTATTAAAAGGGGATAAAAATTCACATTTTACTCCCGATTATATCTCTTCCACCCTATCAATTTTTGTTTGCTCCTTGTTTATAAAATTGATAAATATAAATATACATTTTTATATTCATATTTTTATTTAATCTGACCTTTTGAATTGAGATGAAAAAATGAAATTTTATCCCATCTTAAGTATAGAGTTCACTTTTTTTTTTTTTTTTTTTGGTAGCTGTCTGATAAGGGGATCCAAACCCTTGACCTTGGTGTTATAACACCTCATTCTAACAAACTGACCTGACTGGCCAGCCCTGAATTCACTCTTTAGTCTCCTTTCAGTTACTTGGCTTCAGAGGTCTAACGATATCTATTCACATAAAACATAATGTTATCCTGTGTCCTGAAGTGGAAGACCACGATTATGATGCATTTTAAAGACTTTTTCTGTAAAAAGATCAAAAGATATTTGATTACTTTAAGATGCTTTGTAAGTATCCTGTCTCTTATACAGGCACAATTTTTAAACCATTCTTTCTTTACAGAATTTTGAAAAATTTATTGTAAGAATAAAATTTCTTGAGTTCCCTGAGGATGTAAATTTTTTTGTCTTTTTTATGCTAAATAAGATGAGTTAAGCAACTTGTAAAATAGATCTTTTAATGGGTCAATGAAGTATAAGTTAGAATTTATACATTGTATTCTGTTTTTCAGCTCACTTTGCCCTGTCATTTTTGGTCATGAAGTAAGTATTTTACTTTATCATTCAAAAAATATATGAAGTTGGCAAAAATAATATATAAAGACTTTATAAAAATTAGCTAATTTCTGTTGGCCAGTTATTCATGTTTTAATATAAATCTTTATTCGTCACAAATGATGTGGATGACAAACTACAGACCCTTGTGAGAAAAAAAACGCCTACCAATTACAGTTAATAGGAATGGGCTTTTTAAAAAGTGACTGGACACTTAAAGTGTTAAAGCAGAAACTAACAGATATTTCTCATTATTGTGGAATGGATTTATGCATTGCAAGATAGGTATTTACTTAGTAATTTCCAAGATATCTTTCTGTTTTTATGTGTTTTTAAGTTTTTGCTTTCTAATTATTTACATTATAGAAGTTTAAGTTTTTAGATTTCTTTAAAAAAAATTAAAGTTCAATCATGCTTTAAAAAAAATTCCCAAACAAATCAATGTTGTAAACATAGAAGGAGGAACATCCCTTTTGCTAGTTATCTCTATGTTTTTCTTACTGTTTCTTTTTTTTTTCTCCCTCTCTTCTTTCATACTTGAGCTTGTTAAAGCAGGTTTGGTATTAGCACTTTTTGGAGGAAGCCAGAAATATGCAGATGACAAGAACAGAATTCCAATTCGAGGAGACCCACATGTCCTTGTTGTTGGAGATCCAGGCTTAGGAAAGAGTCAGATGCTACAGGTAGAAAATCAGTCATTCAGTATTTGGCCTTGTGCTTATAAAATGCATGAATAATTATTCACAAGTGAATTTTCTCAGAGCATGTAGTGTTTGTGTTCCAGAGGATATATTTTTCTGGTGATATAAGTGAATTATAGATTGTATGAGTAATATGTAACTTGTATCTGATTATATTTTCTAATTGAGCTGATCTCCTGTCACACAGGCTGCACAGGCATCCTGGTCTGTTGAGATATCAACTATTATAAAATGTTGACCATTTCCCCAAGTTTCTTTTTTCTTCTATCTAGCATTGCTTTGCTAGTCTTTATTGTTGTGACCTCATCTGTGAACAGAATAGTTCAAGGAAGTACAGCAGGGTTACCCATTCTCCCTTATACAATACGTAACACTGTATTGGCCTTTAAGAATGGTCTGATAAAGGTAAGGGATCTGTCTGTATACATGTCCTCTGTTTCTCTCTGAGTCTAAAGCAAGGCATCTTCTGTGACCAGTCAGTTGTTGGTTCCCAAGAAGATTCTGCCTCTGCCAATCAGAGCCTGGGTTTATGATGGCTCCAGAAGGTGCCGCTTGTTAGAGTGCTTGTAGTTTCCTCAGTGTGACACTTGGTCAGCCAGTTGTAATGTCCTTTCTAAGAATGTCCATGACCCCCCTCCTCCCAACCCAATATGGAAAATGCAACCAGACCGGGGACTCCCTGGGCCTTTAGTAAGTTGTAGTCCTATGGCTGCTGAATGTTTGCCCAGGAGTTGGGAACCCTGGCTGCACATCAGAGTCACCTCTGGAACTCTTTGAAGATACTGTGGATTGCCCCAAGCAAATTGAATGAAGAGTCTGCAAGTTAGGATCCTAGTGTCTGTACATTTGTAACCCTCCACAGGTGATTCTGTTGTACAGCCAGGATGGAGAACTGCTTTGATCTTCTCGTTACATTATAAACCACTGTCTTTCATGTTTGAGTTGTTCTTTACTCTCTGTGGTTGAGTGTTAAACCAGTCATCATTTTAATTCCTAACATGACATTTCATCCATGCTTGTTTCCTTTTGGACAGCTGGGCCAATTTTCTTTTAAAAAATTCTGTTCTGAGGTCTTGCAGCAAGCCTGACAACAGAGGCAAAGAGGACCCAGTTGAGGGTGAAACAGTGTTCATAAGAAAAATTAAAACAGTATACTTAGCCAGAATATGCAGGAAAAGGTGCCTGTGGTAATCTTAATTGTTTCAGTTTTCTTTTCTATCTTTTGTAGCTGTGTGTGCGTGTGTGTGTGTGTGTGTGTGTGTAACTTTTGTATTAGTGTACTGTAGGTAGGACTGGTTTAACCTTCACAGTGTTCACAGTGTCTGATTATCTCTGTGAATAAATCTTATAATTTAATTTATACATGTTGTTTAGAGCATATAAAACTTCCCTTTGTCTCTCTCTTTTTTTTTTTTTTTTTTTTTTCATTTAAGAAATGCCTCTTGGCAGATAATGGTTCAAAAATACATTAAATAGTACTGGAAAAGTTTTAATACCAAGAAATGACACTGGCAATTTTTCTTGTTTTTTAGACTTGGAATAATGCCTTTAAAACTCTTGGCTCAATTTAAAAATAGGAGCTGTAATATTAGTGGAAATTAAACATTCTAAACAATGGCAGGTGTTGCATACAAGAGCCCCAGTAAGCCAGGTTTTTTAAAAATTAGGCTAACACAATTATGAGCCATTTACATTTTTAATCCTGTTTTCCTCTGACCATTTAGTCAACCATTGCTCTCTGAGTATTGTAAAGTTCTTCGGAAAGACTAACAAATAAGAAGTTTCAAGTAACAAAAATGATAGTTACTGTTTATTGGGCCAGCATCATGTGGGCACTTGGGATGTGCACTGCTCAGATCCAGAGTGCACCATTGATATAGATAACAGTGTGACTGCTGTCCTGGGAGTTGGACAGCACACAGCTATACACAGAAGCTTTGCACTGGGTACTTATTGTGTGCCTGGTACTAGGTTAAGTGCTTTGCATACACATTTCATTTATTCCTCAGGGTAGTACTATGATAAAACAAGGAATCTGAGGCTCAGACAGATCTGAAAGCCACACGGCCAAGGCATGGTGGAGCCAGAATTTAAACAGGTCTGCCTGACTCCAGAGATCTGTGCTTTTAACTCTTATGCTGTTTACTTTGTGACGTGCCGTACCTTGTCTGCTCAGAAGGTAAGCATGTATTGAGCCATTTTATTACCTGATGTTTAAAGAAGCATTGGAGCCTTCAAAATTAAAGTTGGTACTCGTGCTTTTGCTATTTAAACTTGAAATGAAGCATAAAATGGAGTTGTGTTGAATATTCACATGACACAGACTCCAGTCAGACTGCCTGGGTTTGATTGAATCCTGGCATCCCTCTTTCATAGCTGTATAGTTCCTCATTCACTCTTTGTAAGCCTTGATTTCTATATCAGTAAACGGGGATAAAAGAATACTTTCCTCTGTGGTTGTGAAGATTGTACAGGAAAGCTCTTAGAAGAATACCTGGCATATAGCTAACTTTGTGAGCAATTACTATTAGCCATTATTTTCCTTTTATTTTGTATAACTCTTTTAAACTTGTTTCCTTAGGCAGTATGCAACGTTGCTCCTCGAGGAGTATATGTTTGTGGTAACACCACAACCACCTCTGGTCTGACTGTAACTCTTTCAAAAGATGGTTCCTCTGGAGATTTTGCTTTGGAAGCTGGTGCCCTGGTTCTTGGTGATCAAGGTGAGAGACCAAAAGAAATAATACTCAGTAATTCTGGGGCTTTTTTTTTTAAAGACTTTTCCTTTTCAATTAATTTCTTTACATTCAGTTCAAGAGGCATTTGGACAGCAATAGTGAGTTGACAATGAGTGTCAGTAATAATAATTGGAAACATAGTACTATCATTTTTATTTATATTAAAGAATTGAAACCAGTACTTAATGTCATTCATTTTCAGAATCTTATAGCAGATACAATTATACGTAAAAATTTAAAAATCAGGTAAACTATATATGGTACCCTATTCTTCCCATTTCATACCACCCCTCTCACATTTGTGATCATTTGTTTTATAGCATGTTTTGGGATTTGGTTATCTTGTTGACTGCTGTGTTCCCATTGCCTAGTACACAGGTGTAAAGTATACCTGTTGAATGCATTACTATTACCATAACTTAGCTTAGTTCTAGATACCTTAGAACTGAAAAGAAGGTAGATGTCATCTTTTGCTCTCAGAAAACTTGCAATAAGAGTTTAGAGCTGTTACTTTAGAATTAATAGTTCTGCTGGATTTTAACCTGTCTTACTGGGTTTTTTTAAGGACTTGAGAAATATTTTATAAAAAAATCCAGTTGTAGGGCTCAGCAAGAAGGGATCTCCACATTGGGCTTTGCTACCTATGTTTCTGTTCGTGCTGCCTTAACCTTATTGGAAAAACATGTTCCTGTGCATGTGTCAGCCAGTACCCAGATTTCAGTCCAATTTAAGTCATTCATTCCTTCCAGTTTGCCACTGACCTCCACATTTCTAAATTCAGTACCCGTCAGCCACATGTGACACAGTTGATCACTTCCCGCTCCTTGAAACACTGGAAACTCTCCTTGCGTTTCCAGGCACCACACTCTTGGATTTCTTCTTACTTCACTCGCCGTTTCTTCTCAGTCTTTACTGGTTCATATCTTCAGCTGCTTAACTAGTTGGTACCTCAAAGGCTTAGTTCCTGAACATTTTGTCTTATGGGTCTGTACTTAACCTTCTTTGTGATCTTATATAGTCTCATGGCTTTATCTAATTATCTGCTAAAGATTTTCAAATTTATAATCTCTTCTCCTTCGAACTCTTGGCATGTATTTCTTATTGTCTACACAGCATCTCCACAAATTTTTTAAATTTAACATGTTCAAAACCAAAATCCTGATCTTGCCTTTTAAACCTATTTTTAGTCTTCCTTATCTCAGTAAATGACTTTATCCTTCTGTTTGCCCAAAGCAGAAAATGTGGAGCTATCCTTAACTTTTCCTCCTACCCCACATCTAATCTGTCAGCAAATCTTGTTGGCGCTACCTTCAAAATATATCTAGTACCTAAGCATTTCTTCACTGATACTACCCTGGTCCACAACACCATCATCTCTCATGTGGATTATTACTGTGATCTCCTAACTGACATACCTATGACCACCCTTGCCCTTTCCTATTGTTTTTAATGGAGCAGAATAATCCCTTTAAAATTTAGATTACATTATTCTTTTGCTCAAAACCCTCCAGTAGCCCATCTCACTCAGAGTGAAAGCCAAAGGCTTGAGCGTGGCCTAGGATCATTCACATTCAGGTCCTTCATCAACTCTTTTGCCTCATTACCTACTACTTCCCTCTTGTTTTCTCTTTTCTAACTATGTTGCTATACCTTAGACACCACCAGCACACCAAGCACATCACGTTCCTGTGTCAGGGCCTTGGTTCTTGTTATTTTCTTTGCCTGGAATGTTCTTACCTATCTTCAAGGCTTGTTCTCTTTTCTCCTTGATGGTTTTGCTCAAATTTCCTGACCCCAGTGAGGCCTTCCCTAAATACCATATTTGAAGTTATAACTCCCTTCTCCCTCACCACCACTTTAGCAGACCCTATTCTCCTTGCCCTACTTTTTCTTTTCATAACACTTAAAACCTTCTATATGGTTTAATTTTTTTTATTGTCCACCTCCCACCTGCAAAGTAGAATATAAGCTCCACAAGGGCAGTAAATTTTGTCTTTTCAGTGGTATATCCTGCATGCTGAGAACATAGTACTGGTATATAGAAGGTATTCAATAAATATTTGCTGAATTAATAAATTCAATAAACATTTATCTGGTTATTATATAGCTCATCAGAAATGAAAGTATTTTTGCTGTTATCAGGTGAAGAAAATATACCAAAAAAAAGGAATTTAATTGTTAAACCATCAGACTTCTCATTAATTAGAAACTGAAGGTGATTTGGAGGCTTCACTATACAGATATCTAATGGAATTTAAGATGCAGAATGTTGAGACCCAGTGCCATTTCTTCAAATATATGTAGATAAGCTAAACACTGTGTTAGTAAACATAGCACTGTTAAAGAAAGGGATTTTACAAATACAAAGGAGAAAAGTATAAAGGAAAAGTCAGCAGAGACCAAGTTCTAGAGACAAATACAGGGTCTTGCTAAAGTCTTTACTGAAGATTTGTAGGGAAAAAAGAAATAAAGTGGTTTAATAATATTTCCTTTGGCTAGAGTGCAGTATTACAACACCAAGGTGAAGGGTTTGTGTTACACCTCTCGCTGTGTAACAGAGACATGGAAAAGGTTACCCAAAGCAATGTGAATGCAATGAGAAGCCCAAAGGGACTACACCTCAGCAACTCCTCTGTTAGAAGGAGAACCTGGGTACTGTCCCGAGTTGGTTTAGCTTCAGTTTTTATTGTAAAGACAAGGAAATTATGGGGAAAAGACAGATGGTTAATCCAGTCATAGTAAGAACATAAAGAAATTGGCTATGTAACAATCTTCATCCAAGTATGCATTGTTCAAAATAGTTTAAACAATATACCATCAAAAGAGTCAAATCTAAGCTATGTGACATGCAAAAAAAACAATAAGATAATCATTAAGGTGCCTGACTGCTTGAGAAACTCAAAGAAACAGCTTAAAGCAAAATGTGGAACAACCGCCATGTACTAACTAATCTAGCAGAATGTCCTTGGAAATCTTAACTCACATATTTTCCCATCATTTAAGTTTTGTTGTATTAATGGTTATTGCCCTCAGAACAATTCCTGTTTTGCTTCAGTTCTCTTGTTCACATTAAAGGCTTTAGACTTGTGTGAGTTTCCTTCTCAACAAAATCTTCCAATGAACCCATTCTATTAACAATCAGTGTATACAATCCCTTACCTAAACAGTGATTAGAATTGAATCTGTGGGCTCTTGCCCCCTAGCTGTAGGCTCTTGCCTCCCATTCAAGGACTTTTGTCCCCTACATGCATTACCTAAAAATTGTGTACTAAAAATCAACTGAGAATGAACATATACTTGATTAGAATTGATTCAGTGGGCTCTTGCCCCCTAGCTGTGGGCTCTTGCTTCCTATCCAAGGACTTTTGTCCTATACATGCATTACTTAAAAACCCTACCTAATAATCAGATAGGAATCAATATTTCTAACCCTCTACAGGTTTGGATCCCCTTACCAATCAGCCAGCCAAAAAAAAATCCAATAATATTTCCTTTTTTCAGCATCTGACGAAATGACAAAAAAAAAATTGTTAATTTTCTTTTTCAAAAAAGGCAACAGGATTTACCGGTTGTAGCCAAACAAGAAAAAGAGTATAAAATGTTCGAAGGTTAAACTTTATGCTTTAAAACCAGAGGTCAGAAAACTTTAGTCCAGTGCTGGCTGGTTAGCTCAGTTGGTTAGAGTGTGGTGTTAACAACACTGAGGTCAAGGGCTCAGAGCCCCTTACTGGCCGGCCGCCAAAAGAAAAAAAGAAAACTTCAGTCCACACAGGTCAAGCCCAGCCTGTAACTTGTTTTAGTACAATCCACAAACTAAAACTAGATTTTATATTTTTAAAGGATTGTAAAGAACAAACAAACAACCCAAGACTGTGATGGCCTGCAAAACCTAAAATATTTATTTCTGCTCGTTTACAGAAAAAGTTTGCTGTCTCGTGCTTTACACTTTGAAAAGTGGCAGCCAAAGAAAGTAGCTTGACTTTGCTTCTGTTTCTTCTCTTAGGAACTGTCTTAGTACTCTTTCCAATAATGTCATCAATTCCAGAGAGGTGTGGACAGACTGAGCAATAAGCAGCCCATGGAAAAGTTGAGATAAAGCTTTCAAGTGTATCACTGCCAGGATCTTAGCAGAAGCAGGGAAGGCTCATCATGTCCCAGAGCTCTATGCTGAACAGCAGGAACAGGCCAAATCACAGGGATTTCCTGTCATGAATATGGGACACATTCCCAACTTAGAAGCGAACCCTCTCAGAAGAGAGATCAGCAAGAAAGGTGGCATAGAGTTCAAGAGGCCCCCCCGAAATCCTTAAGTTACCAAAAAGTAGGGTAATACCCTAGCCTGCAAACTATGGCTGAAAAGGAAAAAGTGGGTCAAAATTACAATGGGAAAAGAGTATTCATGAGAATTCATACACTGTCAGAGAAAATAGGTTTGGAAGAGCAGCCATCATTAAATGTGAGCAAGATAAAGAGCATGGCAACTATGCAGAAAGAACATGGAAGAAAGAAATTAATTTAACATGCACAATAAAAGTACCCAGATTAGATAAAATTATAATCCAAGGAACAAGTGAAAATTCCCCACAAGTGTTTCAAGAGTTTAGTAAGAATGTGAATTTAATGCAGTAGTTCAAAACAAGGGGAGGAGATGATAGGGATATTAAAGACAACAAATTGATGACTGATTACACTATTATAAAAATAATATATACAACTAATACTGCTGAATGAGAAGTTATGGATATTAAGGAAAGGCTTGAGATAATCACAGTGAATGCAAAAGAAAAGAACAAAGTTTAAAACAAATGGAGGGGCAATATTAGAGATAAAGAACAAATTAAATTTAACATCATTCATTCCATCAAGTAGAGAACCCCAAAATGGAACCAGAAGTGGATTCAAGGATATAAGAAAATCTTGAAGTAAAGGACGAATCAGCAGTTACTTATCACATGTACCTCTGAGCTAGCAAGGCTTACTTGGGTAGAGAGTAGATACAGAGGGGTGTAACCCTTTTCCTTTTTCAGCATCTATTGAAATGACCATAAAAGCCCTCCAGAGATGACCCCCTAACTGCTAATCAAACTGGTATAGAAAGGGGGGACGAAAAATATTACAAGGTAATGTTAGAGGGTCTCTAGTAACTCGTGGATTAGACATAACATCCCTGGCACATACAGTGCCTTCAGTCAGTGGTTGGTGCTTTGTATCATGTTTAAGGAGGTTAGTGATTTCCCTACAAGTGTACAGTCAATACCTAGTATTGCTGAGAATGGCACTCGAGTCTTCTAACTTTAGAGCCCAGGCTTTTTCTCCCAAATCCTGATGTTCTACTGTTTCCAAAAGACCTAGCTCAAATAGCACCTTTTTCTTGAAACCTTTCTGGATTCCCTTTCCTCTTTTAACACCCCCCCCCCCCGCCCACAAAACTCATCTTATATAATTTTGCGTATATATCTCTTAGAGCTTTTGAAATATACTTCTTGAATTTAGATATCTTATAGGTGAGTTGCTTGAATATAAGCCCTTAAGCAGTCTGAGGGTCATTCTGATGTCTTCTTTTCTGTAACCCTCACAACATAGGGTCTTCCTTGACTATGGAAAATGCTGAATGAGTAAATATTACACAAAACTTAGTTAAATAAGGCAAGTGTATTATTTGCTTTAAAACAAGCAGTAATCCTCCTTTGAATGACATTTTATGATTTTAACTGGTGGAAACAAATGGAAATAATTATTTCTTATGAAATCTGGTTTCTATCCTGTAAAATCTGGAACTTGACCAAAAGAAAAAAATTTGTCTGTATTATTCTACTGTGATCGTAGGTATTTGCGGGATAGATGAATTTGATAAGATGGGGAATCAGCATCAAGCCTTATTAGAAGCCATGGAACAGCAAAGTATTAGTCTTGCTAAGGCTGGTGTGGTTTGTAGCCTCCCTGCAAGAACTTCTATTATTGCTGCTGCAAATCCGGTTGGCGGACACTACAATAAAGCTAAAACAGTTTCTGAGAATTTAAAGTAAGTTTCTTCAAATATTTATATCTTGAAGATCTTGCATCCCTATAAATCAATAATAAGAAGATAACGACGTAAATGGATAGTTCACAGAAGTTACAAGTGTCCAATAAATGTGCAATAATGTGCTTAAACAGTGCAAATTAAAAAATGAAGTATCGCTGATATCTACCAGGTTGACTAACATTTTAATTATTAACAATCATTATTGGCAAAGGTGTGGGGAAATTGGTTTTCACATACACAATTTAGTATTTTGAAGGACAACTTGGCTTTATTACAACTTTAAACATATATTCCATTTGTTCCAGTCATTCTACTTTTAGGAATGTTGCTCACAGAAATAGTCACACAGGTGCACAAAGATATGTTTATAGGGTAGGTATTACGGCATTGCTTATCACTGCCCCAAACTGGAAACAACTTAAAACTATAAGACCATACAGTGTAATGATTACGAGAATGAAATTTGCTTTGTATGTACTAATAAGGCAGCTTGTCTGTGCCTTACCATTAAGTGAGAAGAGCACACATTAAATACTTATGCATGCAGTGGGATCCCATTTTTTCAAAGACAATGTTTATATCTGTAAGTGTGTATGCTTTTTCTTTTAACCCGTTTTGTACAGGTTGGACAAGATGTATGAAATAAGAAAATAGACTTGGGTGATGCAAAAGTAAGAAAAAAACAGGAGTGCCTCATGTGAAAAATTAGAACCTTAAGTCTAGTGGAAGAAAAAAGCTAATTTCCTAATGTTTAACAATTTATATATTTAATATAGAAATAGTCTTTGATACATAAAATATACCATTGTACTTAGAGACTTTGGGTATTTCTGAACTACCACCACCAAAAAAGACAATATTAGTATTTTTTCTTTTGTAAAATGGCAAAATGCTATATTGGAAAGATCAAAAGGATCCTATTGAGCAAAAATCCAGAAGACTTGGATTCTGGTTTTTAGTGGTACTACAAATTTGCGTTGAAACCTTGGTCAAATTTTTTTTTCATTTTTCATGTCTCAAATCTATCTGTATTGGTGGGTTTGGAAAAGATGACTAAAAAGAACACAGCATTTTTATTATAAGGACTAATAGACATATAGATGCCCTTTTAAGAGAAAGTGGGCTTTTTGCTTCTAAATGGGACATAGGTATTTGAGATACTCTGTGTTTTAGTGAGACAAAAGGTATAAAAGATTAAGAACTACTCAACTAGATAATCTCTGATATATCACGTAGCATTACTGTCAGTTAGTGATAATAGAATATAAAGAATTCAGTGGTTTTGGTGGTGTGAGAAAGGGCCATGTTCTATATGGAACCTGAGTAGTAAACAAGTGAGTAAACGATTTCCTAGGTTTTCTGTTTGTTTTGATTACAATCATTGTTTCTTTTTTCTTTCATGCTTCTTAGAATGGGGAGTGCCCTACTATCCAGATTTGATTTGGTCTTTATCCTGCTAGACACTCCAAATGAGCATCACGATCACTTACTGTCTGAGCATGTGATTGCACTAAGAGCTGGAAAGCAGAGAACTGTTAGCAGTGCCACAGTGGCTCGTATGAATAGTCAAGATTCAAATACTTCTGTACTTGAAGTGGTTTCTGAGAAACCATTATCAGAAAGACTAAAGGTATGTTTTTTTTCCCTTAATCATTCAGTTTGGTTCTGTTTTAATTTCAAAGTTCAATGTGTGTCTTATTGTAGAGCAGTAGTATATAAACTGTCATACCAAAATTTTTTATATTATGATACTAAAGTTTATGTAAATTACATTTGAAATAATCTAAGTCAACTAGAATGAAAGCTACAACTTCAGTGTTTGGTTTATTTGGAGAGTCTTTTAGAATTTTTGTCTAACATAGTTATTTTAGCAGAAAGATTACATTTGCTGCTTATCCTTGTAATCATGGGTCTTTTTATCATGGTTAGGTGGTTCCTGGAGAAACAATAGATCCGATTCCCCACCAGCTATTGAGAAAGTACATTGGCTATGCTCGGCAGTATGTCTACCCGAGGCTATCCACAGAAGCTGCTCAAGTTCTTCAAGATTTTTACCTTGAGCTCCGGAAACAGAGCCAGCGGTTAAATAGCTCACCAATCACTACCAGACAGCTAGAATCTTTGATTCGTCTAACAGAGGTTTATTTTTATGTTCATCCTTTCTTGGAAGGGAGTAGGATGCAGTATGATTTCTCTTCTGAACAATTTTCTGCATAATTGACCAAGTTCTTCTTCCTACTCAGAGACATTAGAGATGAATGGATAAACATTTTAAAAAGATTTGGTCATATATGTAATATATGTAATATGTCAAAGCATAGCCACTTCTTTCTAGGCACAGGACCAGTTCTTACCATACATTTTTTTTTTTTTTTTCTTTTAATGACACTTAGGAGACTCCTAAAGTGACTGAACAGAGGTTAGGTTAACTAGGATTCTGGGATTCCAAGTTGAGTATATGGGAATGTAGACCATGTCAACTGTCTTGAGTATTTGATTTGATTACATGACAGGTCTGTAAGGATAATGCCTATGTTTCTACATAACAGCAATAATATCTATTCACAGCTGTAGAATGCTAAGAGAACTTTGGCAGTTAAAATTGGCTGGGTCAGAGTTTGGGCTTTTTCCTCTTTGTTATTTTAACAAATTGGTTAGGCTTGATTTCCGGAAAGTGAAAGGCAAGGACAAGCCAAGTGTGTTTCATAATAAAATCTCCTGAAATCGGAACATTCTCAGAAAGATATGTTAGTAGGTAAAAATTAGTTTTATCCATATATTGAGTTGTTATTTTCATATTTTATTTCTCTTTTTCTTGGTCAGTTTCACCAGAGGTTTGTCTGTTATTTATATTCATCTTTTTTCTTTTTGGCGGCTGTCTGGTATGGGGATTCGAACCCTTGACCTTGGTGGTATAACATTGTGCTTGTGCTCTTCCCAGCTAATCAGCCAGCTACATGAGTTGTTATTTTCATATCCAAGTACTCAAATCGTGACTTTTGATAATTACAGCCTCTCTCTTCCAAAAGTCAGTTTTTGTGGAAAAAGAATAAATGAAATAAACTTAGCTATACTGTACCTGCTTAAACAGTGGTAGATATATTTATTTTTTGTTGTCTGAAAATGGTGGTTTTCTTTCAAAGGCACGAACAAGGTTGGACTTAAGAGAGGAAGCAACCAAAGAAGATGCTGAGGATATAGTTGAAATTATGAAATATAGGTACGATTAAAATTTTAAATGCTGTTTTAGATGAAATACCAGTTATCTTACCATCTCAAATTATGTGTGTATGTATTTATTTATTATTATTATTTTTTTAAAAGATGACCAGTGAGGGGATCTTAACCCTTGACTTGGTGTTGTCAGCAGCACGCTCTCCCAAGTGGGCTAATTGGCCATCCCTATATAGGGATTCAAACCCGTGGCCTTGGTGTTATCAGCACCACACTCTCCCAAGTGAGCCATGGGCAGGCCCTAAATTATGTATTTAATTAGGGCAAGCAAAATAACTTTTATTTAGCCCGTTGGATGACTTATTTTACTCTGAACAAACTGTACTTTCTTGTCTTAAAATCTTTTTAACTGTGTAAAAAAAAGCAAGCCTTCTCAAAATATGTATTTTTGAATTGATTTTAGAACTATGTGGATGTATTACCCATTCAAATGATAATGCACCTGTTTACCACCTGCCCCTCTCCTCCACCCATTCACCCATTACTTTCCTGAAAACAGCATATCATTTACACCGTTCTACCAATTTTTAATTTCACTTTGTATCCAGAGATCTTTCATTATTTCATTATTAGGACATAGAAACAACTTTTTTTTTTTTTTAAACAACTATATAGTATTCTATTGTGTAGATATTTAATTAGTCCCCTATTGCTAGACCACGAATATTTTCCATTCTTTTGCTATTACAAGCAATGCTATAATGAGGAATATTCTATATAAGGTACTTCATATGTGAGTAGGTTGTATACCTGTATGATAAACTCTCAGAAGAGGTATTTCTGGGTCCAAGGGTAAGTACGTTAGGATTTTGATAAATACTGCTAAATTGTATCCTTTGCGTTTTATATCATTTGGTAGATCATGATTCCTAAAGAAAAAAAACTTATATTTTAATTAAACATATAGGTCATCTTAGACATAGATTTTTTTTTTAATGAGTGAAAGTGAAAGCTGTTTATTTTAGGTAGGATTTTTTCCATCTTAAAAATTTTTTTGAATAGGTTAATACATTGATATTCTTTAAAATTCCAAAGTTCAAAATGTATATAGTGGAAAAAGTTTTTCTACCCTGTTTAATATGTGTGACTTTCACATATAAAATGCACATCACAAGTATGTATCTGTATATTTGTTTTCCCCTTTGTAGACAAATAGTAGATAACTACCATACACATTCTATACTGTACTTTTTTCATTTAAAATGCATATTGGAGATCATTCCATATCACTGCCTAAAGAGCTTCCTTTTCATCTGCACAACTGTGTCATAATGTAGAAATTAGCTTTTTAAAATACACTGTCACAGCAATTAAATTTGTTAGGAATCTACTTTTCCAAGGCCAAAAAAAAATTAACGATGCAATTATTTTATCTTATTTTGTTAAGTAATTTCTATTTCTTCAAAGGTAGATGGATTGTTTTTTTTTTTTTTTTTCCTAGTAGCTGCTATTCTGGGACTTACTTGTTGTCAGAGCTAGGTGGCTTTGCCCAGTTGTTCCTCTTCGGCTGTGAATAAAAATGATGCAGCAAAGCTGGAAGAGCAAGGGCATTAGAATCTAACCTGAAGCTGCCATGATGGGTTGTGCTCTGCTTCTCAGTCTCCTCTGGTGTAAAACAAACTACAAAGACTTTTGCTCTGAGTATCATGCAGTGATGCTGTATAAAGTAACAAATACGGTTCTGGCACATTAGTGGACACTCAGTAAACTCTATTTACTATCAGCAGTCCCAGCTTTGATGATGATATTAAGAAGAGACTGAGAGATCCATTTTCTTTGACCCATACCATAAACTGAAGTCTTCAAAAACTGGCAAACCTTGGATCCCTGATCACAAGTTTCTAAAATTACCCTTTTCAAAGAATCTTTGGGGTCTGTTCCTCAATGCTGTCCATCTAAATTTCCAGTAGCTCTGAGCTGCAGATCCTTTTCTCCCTCTCTTCATAGGCTGAGACTTTACTTAGTTGTCTCTTCATCCCCAGGCTGATATTGGCCCATCACTGGAGGCTGCTCTGTTCTGTCTGCTGCCTCTAGAAGTATGCATATGAGTAGAAAGGCTCCCGTGCATCTCCTGAAAGTCTGAGCAATAATCTACATCTGGTTTCTACCCTTATAGGCAGCCTTTGGAAGAAGAGGAACGTTTCTCCTTAATCCAGTGTGTCAGCAACAGTGAAGTTATACTGACTGCCTTTAAAAGTTTTAAAGATTCTAGAATTAACAAACCTTAATTTTTTATTGCTGGCCCCAAAGCAACTGCACCTCATAACAAGTTAAATTATTAATAATTAATGATTACCAACCCTTTCAACCAATTCGTAACATATTCTATGTTTAAATATCCTATTGGTATGACATCATGTAGTGCTTGAATCATCAATTTTCTCTTTATGTGATTCAGTAATAGGGTTTGAGAGATCTCGTAGCTGAAAATTTTACCTAGCTGGCTTCATTTCCTCTTCAGTTGACTTAATTGAGTTAGAGATCCTCCAATGGCCATTTATTAGTAACCAGATAGTCTAGGAATTACTAGATTTTCTCATATAATGTGCTGCCAAGGGCTTATTGTACTAGCATATGAAATAAAGGAGTGGTCACAAACATGCTGCCTGCCTGACTTCTGCTGGGAATGACTTCTTGGGAGACTAATAAGAATCCTAGAGACTGCCAAATACTTGTGCAAATAATTTGATTTTCACTGATAAGAATTTAGAGTTTAGGATTTTTTCTAAGTAGAAGAGAAAAATAAATTTGGTTGTGAAATCAATGAAAGATATGTTAAGCGTAACTATAGGAACACTTCATTACCTGGTAAAGCCTAAATTTATTATGTTTAGAATTTCTTTTTTTCACGAATCAAAAAGAATTTTTCAGGTATTTATATTGCAAATAACATGTTTTTATGCATTTCCCCTTTCAAATTTGGAGATTTCTTAAAAGCAGTAACTGTGTACAAAATAGTATTAACCCAAAACAGTCCATACCATAATGAATTTCCAAGTGGCTACTCAATATACACGTGTAAATCTTTGCTAAGTGAGCCTCATGGCTACTTCCAAATTTTTCTTCTTATAACCTAGAAGCCCAGGACAAAAATTTCTCTAGCCATGCCACATTGGGTAACTTTTTCTTCCCTCCTTTCAGCATGCTAGGAACTTACTCTGATGAATTTGGGAACCTAGATTTTGAGCGATCCCAGCATGGTTCTGGAATGAGCAACAGGTCAACAGCAAAAAGATTTATTTCTGCTCTCAACAACATTGCTGAAAGAACTTATAATAATTTATTTCAATTTCATCAACTGCGGCAGATTGCCAAAGAGCTAAACATTCAGGTATGATAAACTACTTATTTTTTGTAATAATTTCAGGAGGTCCTTATTAATGTATAATGAAACAAAAACAGGTTTTATTTATTTAAGATTCATACCTATCTCTTCTCAAAGGTTTTCAACATCTTGATAGTTAGAGGGAAGCACTATAGCAAGACTCAGTCTCCATGTTTTTCTGACAGTCCCTTGTGGGGAAGCCATCTTAATGTCTTTGAACCTCAGTTTTCTTTTCTTTTTTTTTCTTTTTTTTTCTCTTTTTCGTGACCGGTACTCAGCCAGTGAGTGCACCGGCCATTCCTATATAGGATCTGAACCCGCGGCGGGAGGGTCGCTGCGCACCCAAGCGCTGCACTCTCCCGAGTGCGCCACGGGCTCGGCCCAGTTTTCTTTTTCTTTTTATTATTATTTTTAAATTTTATTTTATTTTGTCAGTATACAATGTGGTTGATTATTGTGGTGCATTGCCGAAACCTCCCTTTCTCCTCCCTCTCCCCCCTCCCTCGCAACAACCTCATATCTGTTCGCTTGTCGTATCAACTTCAAGGAATTGTAATTGTTGTGTCTTCTTCTCCCCTCCCCCAGTTTATTTGTGTATTAATTAATTTATTTTTAGCTCCCACAAATAATTGAGAACATGTGATATTTCTCTTGCTGTGCTTGATTCATTTCATTTAATATAATTTCCTCTAGGTCCATCGTATCGCTGCAAATGGCAGTATTTCATTCTTTTTTATAGCAGAGTAGTATTCCATTGTGTAGATATACCACATTTTCCATATCCCCTCATCTGATGATGGACATTTGGGCTGGTTCCAACTCTTAGCTTTGGTCAATAGTGCTGCAATGGACATTGGAGAACAGGTATACCTTCCACTTGATGATTTCTATTCCTCTGGGTATATTCCCAGCAGTAGGATAGCTGGGTCATATGGTAGATCTATCTACAATTGTTTGAGGAACCTCCATACCATTTTCCATAGAGGCTGCACCATTTTGCAGTCCCACCAACAATGTATGAGAGTTCCTTTTTCTCCGCGACCTTGCCAGCATTTATCATTCACAGTCTTTTGGATTTTAGCCATCCTAACTGGGGTTAGATGGTATCTCAGTGTAGTTATGATTTGCATTTCCAGGATGCTGAGTGATGTTGAGCATTTTTTCATATGTTTGTTGGCCATTTGTATATCTTCCTTAGAGAAATGCCTATTTAGCTCTTTTGCCCGTTTTTTAATTGAGTTACTTTTTTTTTTGTTTTAAGGTTCTTTTAGTTCCTTATGTATTCTGGATATTAATCCTTTGTCAGATGTATATTTTGCAAATATTTTCTCCCACTCTATTGGTTGTCTTTTAACTCTGTTAATTGTTACTTTTGTTGTGCAGAAGCTCTTTAGTTTCATATAATCCCATTTGTTTATTTTTCCTTTGGTTGCCCATGCTTTTGGGGTCGTATTCATGAAGTCTGTGTCCAGTCCTACTTCCTGAAGTGTTTCTCCTATGTTTAAGAAGTTTTATTGTTTCAGGGTGTATATTTAATTCTTTAATCCATTTTGAGTTGATTTTAGTATGGTGAGAGGTGTGGGTCTAGTTTCATTCTCCTGCATATGGATATCCCGTTATCCCAGCACCATATGCTGAAGAGGCAGTCTCTTCCCCAGTGTATCGGCTTGGTCCCATTGTCAAAGATCAGATGGCTGTCAGTGTGTGGGTTGATTTCTGGATTCTCTATTCTATTGCATTGATCAGTGTGTCTGTTTTTAATGCCAGTACCATGCTGTTTTGTTTATTATAGCTTTGCAGTATAGTTTAAAGTCAAGGTAGTGTTATGCCTCCAGCTTTATTTTTTTTTTGCTCAGAATTGCTTTGGCTATGCATGGTCTTTTCTTATTCCATATAAATGTCTGGATAGTTTTTTCCATTTCTGAGAAAAATGTCATTGGAATTTTGATGGGGATTGCATTGAATTTGTATATCACTTTGGGTAGTGTGGACATTTTCACTATGTTGATTCTTCCAATCCAAGAGCATGGGATATCTTTCCATCTTCTTGTATCCTATCTAACTTCTCTCAGCCGTGGTTTGTAGTTCTCATTATAGAGATTTTTCACATCCTTGGTTAATTCAGTTCCTAAGTATTTTATTTTTTTGGTGGCTATTGTAAATTGGCAAGCTTTCTTGATTTCTCTTTCTGCATGTTCACTATTGGAGAATAAAAATGCTACTGATTCTTGTGTGTTGATTTTGTATACTGCAACTTTGATGAAATCATTTATCAACTCCAAGAGTTTTTTGTAGAGGCTTTAGGCTGTTCAATATATAGGATCATGTCGTCTGCAAACAGGGACAGTTTGACTTCATCTTTTCCTGTCTGGATGCCCTTTATTTCCTTCTCTTCTCTGATTGTTCTGGCTAGTACTTCCAACACTATGTTGAAGAGGAGTGGTGAGAGTGGGCATCCTTGTCTAGTTCCTGTTCTTAAGGGAAAAGCTTTGAGCTTTTCTCCATTCAGGATGATATTGGCAGTGGGTTTATCATATATGGCTTTAATTATGTTGAGATACTTTTCGTCTGTACCTAACTTGTAGAGAGTCTTTATCATGAATGAGTGTTGAATTTTATCAGATGCTTTTTTAGCACCTCAGATGATCATATGGTCCTTGTATTTGATTTTATTGATATGATGTATCACATTTATTGATTTGTGTATGTTGAACCAACCTTGAATCCCTGGGATGTATCCCACTTGATTATGGTGTATAATTTTACGTATGTGTTGCTGTATTCTGTTAGCTAGTATTTTATTGAGGATTTTTGCATCTATATTCATCAATGACATTGGCCTGTAGTTCTCTTTTTTAGTTGTATCTTTGTCTGGTTTTGGTATCAGGGTGATGTCTGCTTCATAGAATGAGCTTTGGAGAATTCCCTCTGTTTCAATCTTTTGGAATAGTTTATAGAGAATTGGTTTCAATTCCTCTTTGTTTTTTTTTTTTAAAAGATGACTGGTAAGGGGATCTTAACCCTTGACTTGGTGTTGGCAGCACCACGCTCAGCCAGTGAGCGAACCGGCCATCCGTATATGGGATCCGAACCCGGGGCCTTGGTGTTATCAGCACCGCACTCTCCCGAGTGAGCCACGGGCCGGCCCTTCAATTCCTCTTTGAATGTTTGGTAAAATTCTGCTGTGAATCCATCTAGTCCTGGGCTTTTCTTTGTTGGGAGCCTTCTGATAACACCTTTAATCTCTTTTATTGTTATTGGTCTGTTCAGATTTTCTACATCGTCTTGGCTCAGTTTTGGTAGTTTGTGTGTGTCTAGAAATTTATCCATTTCCTCCAGATTTTCAAATTTGTTGGTATATAGTTGTTTATAGTAGTCTCTAATGATTCATTGTATTTCAGAGGTATCAGATGTAATGTCACCTTTTTCATTTCTAATTTTTGTTATTTGGGTCTTCTCCTTTTTTTAGTTAGCCGTGCTAATGGGTTTGTCAATTTTATTTATCTTTTCAGAAAACCAACTTTTTGATTCATTGGTTTTTTGTATCATTTTTTGAGTTCCAGTTTCATTAAGTTCTGCTCTGATCTTAATGATTTCTTTCCATCTACTAACTTTGGGTTTGGATTGCTCTTGTTTTTGTAGTTTTTAAGGTGAAGTATTAGGTTGTTCACTTGCCATCTTTCCATTCTGAAGTAAGCATTTAATGCGATAAATTTCCCCCTTAGTACTGCTTTTGCAGTATCCCAAAGGTTTTGGTATGATGTATCATTGTTTTCATTAGGTTCAATAAATTTTTTGATTTCCTGTAATCTTCTTGGACCCATATGTCATTAAGTAGAGTGCTGCTTAATTTCCATGTGTTTGTATAGTTTCCAGAATTTTGTTTATTATTGATTTCTAATTTTAATCCATTGTGGTCTGAAAAAATTCATGGGATAATTCCAATTTTTTTCAATTTGTTGAGACTTGATCTGTGACGTAACATGTGATCTATCCTGGAGAATGATCCATGTGCTGATGAGAAGAATGAATATTCTGAGGTTGGATGGAATGTTCTATAGATATCTGCCAAATCCAATTGATTTAGAGTGTTATTTAGATCTTCTGTTTCTCTGCTGATTCTTTGCCTAGATGATCTGTTCAATATTGGTAGTGGGGTGTTCAGGTCCCCTGCTATTATGGTATTAGTGTCTATTTTCTTCTTTAGGTCTAATAGAGTTTTCTTTATAAATCTGGCTGCTCCAACATTGGGTGCATATATATTTATGAATGTTATGTCTTGATGGATGAATTCTTTTATCATTATGCAGTGGCCCTCATTATCTCTTTCTGTGAGTTTTAGTTTAAAGTCTGTTTTGTCAGATAAAAGAATAGCTACTTGGGCCGGCCCGTGGCTCACTCGGGAGAGTGCGGTGCTGATAACACCAAGGCCCCGGGTTCGGATCCCATATACGGATGGCCGGTTCGCTCACTGGCTGAGCGTGGTGCTGACAACACCAAGTCAAGGGTTAAGATCCCCTTACCGGTCATCTTTAAAAAAAAAAAAAAAAAAAGAATAGCTACTCCAGCTCGTTTTTCTTTTCTGTTTGCATGGTAAATCTTTTTCCATCCTTTCACTCTTAGTCTATGTGAGTGTTTATGGGTGAGGTGGGTCTCTTGAAGGCAGCATATAGTTGGGTCCTCCTTTTTAATCCAGTCAGCCAGTCTGTGTCTTTTGATTGGGGAATTTAAGCCTTTTACATTAAGACTTGTTATTGAAAAGTGTTGGTTTACTCCTAGCATTTTATTGATTTTTGTTTGGATGTCTTTTGTTCCTTTCTTTCTGATTTACTGTTTGTCTTCTGTATTTGTTGGTTTCTTGGTTTGTAGATAAACTTTTTTTTTTCCTCTTCATTGTTGGCATTTTTATTTTTTACTAGTGGGTTTTAAGTTTTCTTGAGTTTTTATGGCAGTGGTAGTTATTTTTCAGGTACTAAACCCAGTATTTCGTTGTGAATTTCTTGTAAGGTTGGTCATATGGTAGTGAACTTCCACAGTTTTTGTTTGTCTGAGAAATATACTGGTTGCCCTTCATTTTGGAAGGATAGCCTTGCAGGGTAGAGTATTCTTGGCTGGCAATCTCTGTCTTTTAGTATTTTGAATATATCATCCCATTCCTTTCTGTCTTTTAGGGTTTGTGATGAAAAGTCCGATGTTAATCTAATTGGGGCTCCCTTATAGGTGATTTGATGCTTCTCTACTGCAGCTTTTAAGATTCTGTCTTTGTCTTTGAGTTTTGCCAATTTGACTATAACATGTCTTGGAGAAGATCGTTTTGTATTGAATACAGTTGGGGATCTTTGAGCTTCCTGAATCTGAAGATCTGTATCTTTTCCTATACCTGGGAATTTTTCTGGCACTATTTTATTGAATATGTTTTCAATGCAGTCTCCTTTTCCTCCCCTTCTGGATAACCCATGGCTCGGATATTTGGGCGCTTAAGGTTGATCGGTATCTCTCTTACATTTTCTTCCATGTTTTTAATTCTTTTTTCTTTTTTTTTTGTCTGCCTGTGTTATTTCAAACAACTCATCTTCAAGGTCAGATGTTCTCTTTTCTGCTTCTGCAAACCTGCTGGTTAAACTCTGTTGTGTTTTTTATTTCATTGAATGAATTCTTCAGCTTGGCAAGCTCTGCTACATTCTTTATCAGGGCATTCATTTCCTTGTCATTTCTTCTCTCAGGTCCTATATAGTTTTCCTCGTTTCATCATGTTGTCTAGCTGAGTTTTCTTGTATCTCATTTAGTTTCCTTAGAATTATCACTTGAAATTCCTTGTCAGACATTTCAAGGGCTTCTTGTTCTATAGTATCTATATTTTGAGAGTTACTACCCTTTGGTGGTGTACTTCCTTGATTTTTCATATTTCTGGTATTTTTCCTTTGATGTTTAATCATTGTGGCTAGGGATTTCATGGTCCACTGGCTTGACACTATTGTCTGGCTAGGATGCTGCTGGGGCTGCCAATTTGGCATGGCTACCTCAGTATCTGCTCGGTCACCCGCTGGCACCTTGGGCGCATGGTCGCCTCAGGTCTTGGGCCTCTCCGGGGAGGCGCCTCTCTGGTTGACATGCACTCGGCCGGGCTGGTGATGGGGTCTGGTTGTGGCAAGGCCTTCCTGCTAGGTTGCACGCTGGCACCACAGGATCTGTGGTCTCCGCGGATCTCGGGCCTCTCCAGAGGGGCGCCTCTCTGCTCAGCACGCAGTTGGCTGGGCTGGGGATGGAGTCCAGTGGCGACGAGGCCTACCTGCTCGGTCACACGCCGGCGCTGTGGGGGCGCATGGTCTCCGCAGGACTTGGGCCTCTCCAGCGGGGCGCCTCCTCCAGGTTTTTAATAAGCCTATTCCTCCCAGCTGGAAAGGGTGCAGAGTCTCATCAGGTGGATCAGGGAACCTGGTCTGCCATGCCGTTCCCCTCTCAGGTCTCCTCAGTCCTCCACTGCTGCTGCTCCTGCTGCTGCATCACCAAACCTCAGTTTTCTTATCTACTAAACAGACAAGATTCCACCTGCTCTTCCTAATTCAAAGTTCTAGTAAACAATATGTAATAACACTTTAAACATATAAAACAGTTTATGTGGAAAATTGCTGTCTTAATTTCAAAAGCTGGTCTAATTTTTTTTTTAAGTTAAGCTAAAACAAATATAAAAGATTCTCTGCATACAGGAGTTTTCATTTTTAGAGGTTGAGCATCCCTTATCCAAAACACTTGGGATCAGAAGTATTTCTGATTTTAGTTTTTGGTTTTTTTTTTTGACTGTGGTATGTTTACAGAATTCATAATGGTTGAGCATCCCTAATCCAAAAGCCCAAAATCCAAAATGCTCCAGTGAATATTTCTTTTGAGCATCATGTCAGTGCTCAAAAAGTTTTGGGTTTTGGAGATTTCAGATTTCAGATTTTTGGATTGGGGATACTCAACCTGTATTTATTATGGCATTATAGAATCCAAAGCTTAAATATAAGCAGTTTGCTCTGTAAAAAGTGCAAATAATTTTATTTGCCCAAGAAACCTGACAGTTGTATATTACTGTTTGAGAGATTTAATTCAAAAGTTATTACTTAGTAGACTAACTCTTTTGATGTCTTCTTCCAGGTTGCTGATTTTGAAAACTTTATTGGATCACTAAATGACCAGGGTTACCTCTTGAAAAAAGGGCCAAAGGCTTACCAGCTTCAAACTATGTAAAAGGACTTTACCAAGTTAGGGCCTCCTGAGTTTATTAATAATTTAAAGCCATCTCAATAATGAAGAATATTAAAAAAAAACAAAAAACAAACAAAAAGACAAACAAAAAAACCCAGGTGTTCTTTGGAAAATGATGTCTCAAAAGTATTGTAAAGGAAAATAGTGTTAGATATGGCAAACTAATTTAAGAAGTGATAGTCATGTGTTAATTTTTTGCAACTTCTCTAAAAGGCTACTTACAGTATTTTATCTAAATGATATAATTATAAATTACTTATATTTTTGACCTTTTATTTTTATAAATATTTTATTGTTTTGCATATCAAATCTCCATGTGGGTACACATTCAGATAATCTGTGAACAAATGAACATGTCTGTATTCCAATAAAACTTCATTTATAGAAACTAAAGTTTGAATTTCATAAAATTTTCATGCATCAAGAATACAAAATACTTTTTTTTTTTTTTTTTTTAGCCATTTTATAATAATAGGCAGTGGACCTGACCTGGCCTACAGGCTGTAGTTTGTAGACTCTTGGTTGCAAATAATGGGAACTGACTAACTGATACCAGAGTTTTTTGAAAGAATTTTGGTTCACTCAGAATTGTTAGAAGGCTTTTGAACCAGGAGGGGAAGCTTCCAGGAGCAGTTTATAAAACCATGCCTCAGAAATGACCTGAAGAGGAATACTAATATCCTGTTGCCACACAGGGGACCAGAGGCAAGTGCTACTGTCTTCATGCTCCACTGATGCCACTTCTATACTGAGAAGCTTTGCCTCTGCAGAAAGATGGAAGAATGCCCCTACTCAGACCAGAATGGCAAAAAAAGGATTCTTCATGGGGTGTTCTTAAATTGCTGAATTCAAAAGAATTCTCTTCCAGAAACATCTGATTGAAAAAGTCTGGGTCATATGCTCCTTTAATAGGATGCTAGGGAGTTTTCCTGGTTCCGCTTTAGGGAAGCAAGACCAGTAAGTCCAGAATTTCCCATATTTTGTGAGATGATTCAGATGGTACTGGGCTGGCAGCCAAATTCATTTATTTATAAAGCACAAGCTCTAATGTTCCAAGAACTCAGGAAATGTGAACCATTGTTGGAGTATATATTAAAATACAACTTTCAGCAAACCAGAAGATAAATGGAAAATTAAAAAAAAAAACAAACTAGCAGTATCCATTGAATGTTTGTCAGACCAAAACTAAAATATATGTGAGCATTAGTGCCATAAAACACAATGTAAATATTAAATCCTGATTTTTAAAAAGGAAGGAGTGAGAAGGTAGATGGTAGTGGAAATATGCTGTTTTTATATTTAAAGGATAGGTTTGGGGTTAAAAGATATTTAAACCTGATAAGTCTTTTAATAGCATTAGAAGAATATTTCTCAAAGGTCAGCACATAGATAATATCAACCAAAATAAAGTGGCAGACATAAGAGAGAAAAGGAAATATATTAATTCATAGTTGTTCAGAGAGGAAAATAAGGATCTTTTATACCTTTTGTCCAGAAGGTCAAAGGATAAGGCTATTATTCTATAAAGCTATAGAAAAAAAGATGATATAAACCTAAGGTATCAGAAGAAACTGTTCCATGTTTTCTTAGATTCTGTATTTGTCTACTTGGCAACCATTAATCACTGGGCCAAACATCCAGTTTACTTCTCCCCTGCAATCCAGTTTTTGTGGGAACACAAAAATTACAGCAAGGTTAATGGTGGAATGGACAGTCCCCAGCGTCACTCCCACAATTGACCAATTTACAACTATTAAAAAAGCAATGTTCACTATTGGATAATAGAAATGCTACTGATTTTTGTGTGTTGATTTTGTATCCTGCTACTGTGCTGAAATCATTTATCAACTCCAAGAGTTTTTTTGTAGAGGCTTTAGGCTGTTCGATATATAGGATCATGTCATCTGCAAACAGGGACAGTTTGACTTCATCTTTTCCTGTCTGGATGCCCTTTATTTCCTTCTCTTCTCTGATTGCTCTGGCTAGTACTTCCAACACTATGTTGAATAGGAGTGGTGAGAGTGGGCATCCTTGTCTAGTTCCTGTTCTTAAAGGAAAAGCTTTCAGCTTTTCCCCATTCAGAATGATATTGGCAGTGGGTTTATCATATATGGCTTTAATTATGTTGAGATACTTTCCCTCTATACCTAACTTATAGAGGGTCTTTGTCATGAATGAGTGCGGAATTTTATCGAATGCTTTTTCAGGATCTATAGAGATGATCATATGGTCCTTCTGTTTGATTTTATTAATATGGTGTATCACATTTATTGATTTGCGTATGTTGAACCAACCCTGCATCCCTGGGATGAATCCCACTTGATCGTGGTGAATAATTATACGTATGTGTTGCTGTAATCTGTTTGCTAGTATTTTATTGAGGAATTTTGCATCTATATTCATCAAGGATATCAGCCTGTAGTTTTCTTTTTTGGTTATATCTTTACCTGGTTTTGGTATCAGGATGATGTTTGCTTCATAAAAAGAGTTCGGGAGGCTTGCGTCCATTTCAATCTTTTGGAATAGTTTGTAAAGAATCAGTGTCAATTCCACTTTGAATGTTTGGTAAAATTCTGCTGTGAATCCATCTGGTCCTGGGCTTTTCTTTGTTGGAAAGCCTGCCCATTTACAATAGCCACCAAAAAAATAAAATACTTAGGAATTGAGTTAACCAAGGAGGTGAAAAATCTCTATAATGAGAACTACAAACCACTGCTGAGAGAAATTAGAGAGGATACAAGAAGATGGAAAGATATCCCATGCTCTTGGATTGGAAGAATCAACATAGTGAAAATGTCCATACTACCCAAAGTGATATACAAATTTAATGCAATCCCCATCAAAATTCCAAAGACATTTTTCTCAGAAATGGAAAGAACTATCCAGACCTTTATATGGAATAATAAAAGACCACATGTAGCCAAAGCAATGCTGAGCAAAAAAAATAAAGCTGAAGGCATAACACTACCCAACTTTAAGCTATACTACAAAGCTATAATAACCAAAACAGTATGGCACTGGCATAAAAACACACACTGATCAATGGAATAGAATAGAGAATCCAGAAATCAACCCACACACTTACTGCCATCTGATCTTTGACAAAGGCACCAAGCCTATTCACTGGGGAAGGGACGGCCTCTTCAGCAAATGGTGCTGGGATAACTGGATATCCATATGCAGGAGAATGAAACTAGACCCATACCTCTCACCATATACTAAAATCAACTCAAAATGGATTAAGGATTTAAATATACACCCTGAAACAATAAAACTTCTTAAAGAAAACATAGGAGAAACACTTCAGGAAATAGGACTGGACACAGACTTCATGAATACGACCCCAAAAGCACGGGCAACCAAAGGAAAAATAAACAAATGGGATTATATCAAACTAAAGAGCTTCTGCACAGCAAAAGAAACAATTAACAGAGTTAAAAGACAACCAACAGAGTGGGAGAAAATATTTGCAAAATATACATCTGACAAAGGATTAATATCCAGAATATACAAGGAACTCAAACAACTTTACAAGAAAAAAACAAGCAACCCAATTAAAAAATGGGCAAAAGAGCTAAGTAGGCATTTCTCTAAGGAAGATATACAAATGGCCAACAGACATATGAAAAAATGCTCAACATCACTCAGCATTCGGGAAATGCAAATCATAACTACACTGAGATACCATCTAACCCCAGTTAGGATGGCTAAAATCCAAAAGACTGTGAATGATAAATGCTGGTGAGGTTGCGGAGAAAAAGGAACTCTCATACATTGTTGGTGGGACTGCAAAATGGTGCAGCCTCTATGGAAAATGGTATGGAGGTTCCTCAAACAATTGTAGATAGATCTACCATATGACCCAGCTATCCTACTGCTGGGAATATACCCAGAGGAATGGAAATCATCAAGTCGAAGGTATACCTGTTCCCAATGTTCATTGCAGCACTCTTTACAATAGCCAGGAGTTGGAACCAGCCCAAATGTCCATCATCGGATGAGTGGATACGGAAAATGTGGTACATCTACACAATGGAATACTACTCAGCCCTAAAAACGAATGAAATACTGCCATTTGCAACAACATGGATGGACCTTGAGAGAATTATATTAAGTGAAACAAGTCAGGCACAGAAAGAGAAATACCACATGTTCTCACTTATTGGTGGGAGCTAAAAATAAATAAATAAATTCACACACACACACACACACACACACACACACACACACACACACACACACAAAAAAAAGCCGGGGGGCGGGGGGGAGAAGACATAACAACTACAATTCCTTGAAGTAGATATGACAAGCAAACAGAAAGGACATTGTTGGGTAGGAGGGAGGAGGGAGGGAGGTTTCGGTAATGGGCCACCATAATCAACCACATTGTATATCGACAAAATAAAATTAAGAAAAAAAAAAAAATAAATTGATCACTCACTAAAGAAAAAAAAAAAAGCAATGACTGCCAAGCTGGGGCCACTAGAGCTCAGGGGAAGAGGAAGAGAGATCTACTGAGTTCATGAAGGCGGGATTAGCTGCAATGAAAGAAAGAAGGGACCACTCAGACTGATTTGAGCCCCGGCCATTTCAAGGCTGGCCCTGGTAAGCACATAGAGCAAGAGCTGGCAAAAACCACAGCTGTGCCCTTTGTGTGAAGTTGCTTGCAGATTGCAGGGAAGAGGAGGGCCTTGGTGGACCCCAGGCCAGCAAGACCACTGACAGGGTACCCATGGTCCCACACAGGAGTGAGTGGCCACAGACAACTGAAAAAAGGAACCACTCAAAGGCTGGTGAGTCATCACAAGGAACCAGCACATGGCCTGTCCCATGGGAATTGTTAGGAGTATAGGGGATGGAGGAAATGGGCCTACCTTGGGAACACGGGCACAGCATGGACAACTGATCTGCCCTCCAGTCAGCTTAGGCCCACTCAGTGGAGACTGGTCAGGAGTATAGATCTACAGGGGGTGCAGTTTGCTGAAAAGACTCAGGTCCAGACCAGAATTTCCACACAACCCAGGTGTATTGGACCTTACAAGACCCAGAAGTGCTTAAAAGATCAACAGTTAAAACCTGAGCTGCATAAAAAGCCTTCCCCATGGATTCAGCAGCAAAGCAGCAGTTTAACTCAACCTAGAGCTCAACTGATGATCCCCATAGGAAGTTCCCCTATTTTAGAAGTAAGCAAAGGAGAACAAATTAGTTCCAGTGCAGAGCTGAAGTAGTGGGGGTAGCTAATAATCCAACACAGAAGTGAAAGAAAACACAAAACACCCACAGATCAGAGATAAAGTTCTGATATTAACCAGTAAAGGTCTAACACCACCAAAGAAAACCTATAAAACCTAAAAGAGCCAGAAGCCACCTGGGCTCCTGAGCTGAAATGGGGGCATTTTGGGTGCCTCAGCCATTCCCCCTTGCCCTCTGCAACCAGGCCATCAAAGGTACTAGCCATGGGCCAGTCCCCCCCCACCTCCATTTCCATACCCCTTCTCCCCTTCCTCTCCTCCCCCACTGCTCCACAACATCTTTGAATGTATAAAATATATATAATAATTACAAAATAAATACATTGCTATTTCTCCCTTCCTTTGAAAGTAAATTACACCAAGGTCAAGGGTTCGGATCCCTGAACGTGCCAGCTGCCAAAACAAAAACAAAAACAAAAACAAAAGCAGTTACACTACAAATACTCCAACCATAAACCTCAACATCTGTGTTTCACTTCCTGCCCAATAGGGGATATCCTGGGCTGGCTGGTTACCTCAGTTGGTTACAGGACAGCCTTTTAACACCAAGGTTAAGGGTTTGGATCCCCATACTGGCCAGCTGCCAAAAAAACCAAACCAATAGGTGACGTCCCCACCTAACAACTTCCCACCACTTTAGCAATAAAGGCTCTGGCCTTGATGCCTCCCTATGTGGCCCAGCATGGCATAGCAAGTTATGTCCCCATTCCCTGGGAAATGCAAGTACTGTAACACATTCTTTCAAACGCAGTAGTCTCATGTCTGTCTTATCATGCCTGGTTAAAACAAATCCTGGGTACAAGTTTTAGAACAGAAATATACAAACAAAGCAAAGCAAAAAACATCATGAAAAGCTTGTTTTGTTTGTTTGTTTTTTTTCTATTTTTGTGACCAGTAAGGGGATTGCAACCCTTGGCTTGGTGTCTTCTGCACCGCGCTCAGCCAATGAGTGCACTGGCCATCCCTATATAGGATCCAAACCCGCGGCGGGAGTGCCGCTGCGCTCCCAGCGCCACACTCTCCCGAATGAGCCACGGGGTCAGCCCGTGAAAAGTTTTTAACATGCAAAAATTGCCTAGCATATTCATGGCAGAAATAAACCTAAACCTAAATGCCATATTAAATGTAAATGGGCTAAACTCACCTATTGAAACAAAAAGATTTTCAGATGGGATCACAAACTCATAAGGGTAGGCAAAGGTATACCAGGAAAATGCAAGCCAACAGAAAGCAAGGGTATAGTTTGTGTGTGTGTGTGTGTGTGTGTGTGTGTGTGTGTGTGTGTGTGTGTGTGTGTGTGTGTGTGTGTGTATTGAAATCAGGGCAAAGCCCATTTGTTACACTTCTTGCTGTATAACAAAGCAATATGAACGCAATGAGAAGCCCAAAGGAACTTTACCTCAGCAACTCCCCTGTTAGAAGGAGAAAACTGAGTACAGCCCCAATTCAAAGTTGGCTTGTTTTTTATTGTGAAGACAAGGAAGTTTCACAAGAAAAAGCAATTGATTTAATCATTTCAAAAGGACACAAAGACATGGGCAATGTGACAAAAGTTATCTATGGCTAAGTATAGCTTAAGCAATGGAAACTAGTAACATCATTTAAATCTAAGTATAATTGTCTCTAAAGTTTACATCAACAAATAGCTTGCACATAGCAAACATTTTTTCACATTTTTCCTACAGCAATTCTTTAAAGTCTCTTAACAGGATCGGTATGTCAACCACCTGTTAGCTCTAAAATCATTAAAGTGTACAATCCCATACCTAAACAGTGATTAGAGTTGATTAGATGGGCTTTTGCCCACTGGCTGTAGACCATTGTCTCTGAACTGATGACTTTTGTTCCGTACATGCATTACTTAAAAACCCTATTCTAAAAATCAAACGAGAATCAAGATTTCTAACCTACTGCACCCATTAAACAAAGAAGGGTACTTTATAATGCTAAGAAGAGCAATTCACAATAATTACATAATTCTGGATATGTGCCAAGTAACAATTAGGAAGCAGAAGCTACAGGAGATAGTAGCAAACAGAAACTCATTAATGGAAGATTTTAGTTCTCTCTCTTCATGGCAGTTAAATAGGTAAAAATGAAGGACAAAAAATGTGAATTATAGTGAGGTGAATCTAATCGATAAATACCAAGTCTGTATCCTTAAAATAATATACCTTCTTTCAAATATTCACAGAAGTTGCAAATGTTAATAACCACAAAGTAGATGTTAAAATTCCAGAAAGTGTCAATATTAGGCAATATTCTCTTATCGCAAAGCAATAAAACTAAAAACTTAAAATTTGCACATAAGTAACTGGAGTCTAAGAAATAAAAACCAAAAATTTTGTACATCGTCTATGAGTTAACACTAATTCTGGAAAACAGCATGGTAGATCAGAGTTGGGTGGGGCTAGGGGCAGAGCTATGAGGATCAGGTAACTTAAGTTTGGGCTCAAATCCTTTTACAGTGGCCCAGTGAGTCCTTGACCTTATCCTTTAGTTATCTCAGTTCCTGACTGCATAATTGGAATAGACACACTTATCAACTGCAGAATATCCACTTGGCTCCCTCATTTGTAGATCAGACCTATTAAGATGGGAAGGACCCAACAGTAAAGCAAAGGCAATGCTGTGTCCCTGGATTAATTAAAAAGATTAGTGCTGCTGTCTCTTTTGGAAGATGAAGAAATGTACTATTTAACTCACTTGTTAGGCTTATTGTAGAAGATGTCTTAGAAAAATGGCAGTGGAATATCTTAAATTACTCTAATTGCAACTGTAGTTCCAAGTGTAGTAGTCTCTACTGGAGCAAATCAACACAAGCCCTGGAATTTGGTATGCAGCTATAAATTTAGCAAATCCTATTTTCTGTTTTCTAATAGACAACACTGGAAACAGTTTGCTTTCACCTACCAACGAGAACAGTATTCCCTCAATGTCTTATCTTGGGACTATGACAGCTCTAATTCTCCATCATAATTTGATACATGGAGATTGACCACCTCATCATCCCAAAGGATGCCATTCTGGTCCATACATTGATGACATCATGCTGATAGAATGATAAAGGTGAGCAGACTGTATCAAACATCCTAGATGCCTTGGTAAGTCATCAGTACCATAGCTTGGTGGTAAACCTCACAAAAATTTAGGGGCCTACCTTCTCGATGAAGATTTTGGGGTTGAGGAGTCTGTAGCATATCAGAATATACCCTGCAAAGTGAAAGACAAGTTCTCCTTTGGCATCCCCTTCTACTCTGAAAGACACACAATACTTGGTGAGCTTCTTTGAATTTTAGAAGCGATGTACAACCCACTGGGTGTGCTACTCTGACCCACTTACTGTCTTACCCATAATACTGCTAGTTCTGAGTGGGGCTCAGCAAGAGAAGGCTTTCCAGCTGATCCAAGCTGCAGTGCGAACATCCTGGTCACTGTGCTCTAAAAGTCTGTGTCAGATTACTGTATGAAGCCTGATCCAGGCAGGTCCTGATAGGACAATCACAACATAGGCCTCCAGGATTGGAATAAGGCCAGATTCTCTTCAGCAAATAGCTATTTCTCCTTTTAAGAAACAGCTTCAGGGCTGGCCGGTTAGCCTACTTGGTTAGAGCATGGTCTTGATAACACCAAGGTCAGGGGTTGAATCCCTATACTGGCCAATCGCTAAAAAAAAAAAAGAAAGAAACAGCTCCAAGCTCTCCACTGAACACTTATTTATTGTCCACAGGACTCTAGAAGTATTCTCTGATCCCCCAAGTCATAAAGTTGAGTGGGTGCAGCAGCACCAATCATAAAGTGAAAGCAGCAGATGCAAGAACAGGCTTGAGTGGGTCTCGAAGGCCCAGTATGTTTTCAGGAGCATGTGACTCACTTCCAATGTGTCTGGTCCTACCACACTGCCCTCTTCCCTCCATATCCGAGGCCTCGTGGGGAGTTCCCTAGGTCCAGCTGACTGAGAAAGAAACATTTTGAGCTTGGTTTATGGAAGGTTCTACATGACATGCTGGCATAACCAAAAGTGGCCTGCTGCATATCACAGATCCTTTTAAGGATTGCCCTGGAGAACACTGGGGAAAAGATTTCTTCCCAGTGGGTACAATTTCTAGCATACACTATGTGGATTAGCAAAACAGTCAGGACTTATAAGAAACAAGATTGGAGGGTTGGTGAAGTAAGTTAGATAATGTCACATTATATGCTTGTCTTGTAGTAAAAGCAAAAATACTCAGTACCTTTCGTGATCTTGCCCCCCGGTACATGCTCTAACATCAACTACTGCACTCATTCCTCTCCCTCACTCTGCTTCAGCTCTTTTCTTTATCTGGTATGCTCTTCTACCAGAGACCCACATGGCTTATCCCCTCAACTCCTTTGGGTTATTACTCAAATGTCACCTTCTTGATGACATCTTCCCTGGACATTCTGTTTAAAGTTTCACTCCCTTAACCCTATTTGCTTTCCCTACTTTGTTACTTCATAGTAATCAACACAATCTAACATACTGTGTACTTTCTTCATCTTGTTTATGTCTGTTTCCTCATTCGCACTACAATGTAAGCTCCATGGGAATATGAATATTTTACTATTTTCTTCACTGCTAAGTTCCCTGTTCTTGTAATAGTGCCTGGCACATGACAGGCTCTCAATAAATGCTTGCTAAATGAATGAAAAGGTCTGGGGAAGAGGATGTAAAGGAACTTCTCAGAATGTACTCTGAGTACTAGAACATCTGTGTCTGTGTGAATGGTCACCAAAGGGGCCTTGCAGTTAGATGGATGTGGCCTATTCCATGGATGTCAGCTAGCTTCTTTCTCCAGTCACCCCATTCCTTGCTCACTGAGTTCATAAAGTGACCATGGGGCAGATATGTAGTTATGCATGTGCTCAACAACATGAACTTCCCTTCCCCAAGGCTGACCTAGACTACCACCATTGCTCAGTGTCTAACTTGCCAGCAGAGCATCCCATCCTGAAACAACACAGTGCCATCCTTAAGGGCGACCAGCTTGCCGCTTATGGCAGATCAGGTACATTGGGCTCTGAGAGGGGCAGCATTTGTTCTCACTGGAAGTTGAGAGGTGAGCTTATGTCTTCCTTTCCCACCTTGCTTCTTTCAACAATGTCATATGTGGATTTACCGGCCTTATTCACCATCATGGTATCCTACCTAATCTAAGTTCTGATGAAGGAAATCATTTTAAGATGGAAGTAAGGCAATGGGTTGGAGTTCATGGGATACTGCACCCCATCACCTAAGAGTATCTGGTCTTAGAGAACACTGGAATGGACAAAGAAAATCATTATGTTGCCATCTAGGTGACAATATCTTGAAAATCTGGAGTACTGCCCTACAGGGTGTATTATCTCCTCTGAGCCAAAGACCAATCTGCTATTTCTCCCACAGCAAGAATATATGGGTCCAGGCACTAAGGTGTGAGAATAACGCTTGTCACTGTTACTTCTAATGACCCATTCATAAAGGTTTTGCTTTGCACCCCCATAAATTTGGGTTTTACTGGTTAGAGGGCTTAGTATCAAAAAGAGGAATACTTCTACCAGAGGACACAGCAATGGCTCCATTGAACTGGAAACAGACTACAACCTAAACATTCTAGACTCATGCCCATGAATTTAGAAAACAAAAAGAGGATTAATAGGTTTGCACCTGATATTGAAGGGGAAATTGGGCCACTGCTATAAAAGGGAGCATGGAAGAACATTTCTGGAACCTAGAAGATCTTAGAAGACGCAACTCCTAATATGTTCACATCCAATGGTAAAGGTGATAGAAGGCTATAGGCAGGAATACTAAAGGCTGGGACTCCTCAGAAAGGAGGAGTTAGGTCATCCTACCAGGTAAAGAATCCAGATCAGCTGAGATGCTGACCGAGCACAAAGGTAGTAAGGAACAGGAATGGAAGAAGGTAGCTCTAGATATTAGCTAGAATCTCATGACCCATTGCAGAAAGTCTGCCTGCATTTATACATTAACAAATTTGCCTTTCTCCCCCCTTACTTTCCTCTATTACTTTAAATAAAATGTATTGGTAGTAATTAACTTGATAATTTAGTCCTTAGGATAGAGGTTATCAAGGTGAGAGTGTAACTGAACAGAAGAGGAATAAACACCACCCTGTGATTGATGGATCTTTATAGCTCATCTTTTATAAAGAAGGGAAATATGGTAGCATTAACACGTTATAGTTGCTATGGTCATACAAAGGATATTAAATAGTATTTATACACTGTTTATGAATGTGTAGAATTATGTGTATGGATACTGACTAAGCAAAGAGATGGATGACAGTAGGTATAGTGATTTGGTATTCAACATTCATTCAACACTCCTAGTGTACCTTCCTATGATGCAGAAGGCTAGAAGGTGAAAAAAACCACATTTCCCAAATTCTCTTTGCAGCTAGAGTTCCAGATGTGAATTGGGTTCCACTGATCAGATGTCCTTGTGTGAGATTTGGGAGGCAGAATTGAAGAGAAAGCCATCTTCCTCTTGCTTGTTTTCTGGTGGCTCGTGGGGTTCAGAAGACAGTTAATTTCCCTGCAGCAGAATTCTAGCAGTTATTAACAGTGGTGATGTAGCCACAGTCCTGTTTCTCCACCTTTCTCATTATTGTGGGGTAGCAACTCCCCTGGCCAGCTGGACCTGGTGTTTTTCTGGCAGTCAGTTCTGGAGACCCAGAAAGGAACCCACTCCTCTAGCACCTCCAGCATTGTTGCAAGCATCCACTTCCTTGTTTTAGAATCCTTTTTAATGTGGCTATCTAGAGTGGTTTGTGTTTCCTGTAACTAGACTCTCAGTGACAGACCTTTATCTAAAGCACTCCCCCTATATCATGTATTAAAAGTTTTGAGGCAATATTAATTCACAAAAACTACATACTGGCTTTATTTAAAGTTATGTAGGTAAACATCAGAAGAACTAAAAACAGAAAAGGTATAACAGGTTTGTTATGGAGAGTGGGCCTGGGAATGGAAAGGTAGAATATACCTATTGATTCTCATCATTAGTTTTTCTATATGATGGAATTAGTTATCACGTGTATACACAGCTTTTATAAAATACAAATCAATAAATGAAAAGGTTAAAACAAAAAAAAAATTGAGTGATATTTTGACATTTAAACTGAAACTGTAAGACCCATGCACTAAGCACAAATCCTACACCCGGAGTGTCTAGCTTCACAAAGACCATGAGACAAGAGTCCGCTGCAATCAAGCAAGAGGTGTTTATTTCAGCATTCTGGGTCGCTTTTTCATAAGCGGCCCTGAACTTACAATACCAAGGCTTTTTATACAGTTTTTCTTAGACAGACTCTCATAACAGGCTGAGTTGTTAATTAGCCGTGGCACCTTAAGATTTATGGTTAGGCTCAACAGGCCCGCACAGCTAGCACTCCTATAAAAGATGTTACATGTTTATCTTCCCTGGTCCAGCCAGGTGTTCAGAGGATAAGAGGGGGCTGGTTCAGTCCTTGGGACTGGCTGTCTCCTGGAATGTGTGCCTGGTTCTGCTTTGACTTCTGCCTGACCTCTTAAAAGCTGCTTCACTTAAAATACCTTTAGATATGTTTTCCCCGTTTTTAGTAAGTGCTTACAGGAATAATTTGTGCAGGTTAAGTTAAAGTCATATTTCTCTGTTACTTTTCTGTTACAATTTGTGCAGGCTAAGGTTATATAGGCAATAATGCAGGTTAGAGTTACAATTTTTATATCAAAACTATTCTTAGTACAACGGACTTGCAAAGTTACTGAATAATTCATTGGAACTATAGAACCTTAATCTTTACTTCTATAATGAATACTAATTTCAACAAGCTTCATCTCAATATACTGAAAATACTGGATAGCCTAAAATATACTCTTCCTTAGAGACTGTATATCATCTTCGATATTAAAAACGACTCTCCTAAGTCCTGAGAAGTGCCTCACAACACTGCATTTACATGTTTGGTAGGCAGAATAATGCCACCCCCCAAGACATCCACATCCTAATCCCCAGAATCTGTGAATATATTATGTTACATGGCAAAGGAGAATTAAGGTTGCTAAAAAGCGACTTTAAAATAGAGAGATTATCCTGGATTATCTGTGTGGGCTCAATATAATCAGAAGGAATCTTAAAAGTGGAAGACAGAGGTAGGAGAGTCAGAGGAAGATGTGACAGGTGAAGAAAGGCACGGATGCAATATTGCTAGCTCTGAAGGCAAAGGAAGGAGGGATCAGGCAAGGATGTGGGCAGTTCTAGAATCTTATCCTTGGTATCAGTATATGCACCAGAATGAAGGTTATTAAATAATCTGATTTAACTAAAAAAAAAAATTAGTGCTGGGTTGGGTGGAGACGTGGTTTGTAAAAATGTAAACAGTAACACCCCTGTGCAATTCTTGAGAAACATGAGGTATGCATGAAAATTAATAGTTGAAGAATATTTTAGTGTATTCAAAAACACTCTGAAAAACAAAATTCTTACATTTGCATTCCACTTGCAGGTATTACATAGATCCCTTTAAAATTAACTAAAGTACCTAGGATTTTGTAGAGGGAAAAGAAATTATCTCATGCATGTATCTTAAGTTTTCTTTCAGACATAAATCACTGTGGTCACTGAAGACCACAGTACTGGTTTAATTTTTTCTGGTGCAGGAGGGGAGGGGAAGGAGGTGCTTTATCATCTTTCAAAATTCAGTCACATGTTCTGAAATGGAAAGGATAATTAGATGATAACATTTAAACGGATCTCTAAACTACCAAAAGGAAAACAAGATTCTTAAATTTTACAGGAAGGAGGAATGAAATAGAAAATAAAGTAAGTCACATACTAATGTGAAAGAAAGTGAGCCAAGATGCCGGGTACCGTTCAACCTTTATTAAAGGAAAAGAATCTGCCAGGCTGTGCTCAAAGTAGGGAACAGCCTGGGGCTGCCCTGAGGTCAGCAGCTACTGGGGACCCCACCGTCCCTAGTCGGGACAGCAGCTAACCTAGAGCAGTGGGAGCTTACATTGGTATGTTGGCGCCAAGAGCTGGGTGATGTAATTCTGGGGTGGGGATTGAGTTAGGTCATGGGGATGGAGAGTTCTGCTCATGTGGAAATGCCGGAAGTTTCATTTTCTCCGAAACCATGAGGCTTCTTGTAAAAGAGAACAGGGGACGGGAGGGGAGGAGGTGGACGGTGCCATTTTGTACTTGGGCTTGTCTAAAATGGCGCTGGTTATGTTGCAGATCTATTATTCCTGCCCTTTAAGTGTGGGAAAAAGGGCGGTCTCATTCTTCTGAAGCTACTTCCTGCTGGAGATGGGTGAAGATATGGAAAAAGTAGAAGATTTATGTTGGCGAGTAAAACAATTAGGTGGCAGGGTATTGGTTTTATGTGGGGAGGCTGTATTCCTCTGGGGAAGGGTCGCTGATTCTGAGGGGCTGATATCCTCCTCACAGGAACAATTCGGCGACCTTTTGGTTGGTGAAAGCCTGTATACATTCCTGCAAGAAATTAGAGAAACGCCAAAAGAGACAGGGACCAAAAGTAGGATGAGTCCCAGCACAGTTAGGGGGCCTAGTAGGGGCATAAGCCAGGGTATCCAAGGGTTCAGTGAAATGGTTGAAGTTGTTTTGGATCACCCCACACTCATTTACATAATAACAGCATTCCTCCCCCAAGAAGAGGCAGCTGCCTTCCTTCTCAGCTGTAAGGAGGTCAAGGGCCCAATGGTTCTGTAAAGCGACTGTTGCAAGTGAGGTGACCTGTCGCTGGGGGGAAGAGATGCTGTCTATACTTAGCTCTTCTGAGAGTTATTGATAGAATTAAGAGGCAGTAGCAAGGTCCGTTATGTCAGTCCCAGTTGCAGGAAGGATCTCTGCCCCAATTAAAAAAGGTATGGTTAGGGCCGGCCCGTGGCTCACTCGGGAGAGTGCGGTGCTGATAACACCAAGGCCCCGGGTTCGGATCCCATATACGGATGGCCGGTTCTCTCACTGGCTGAGTGTGGTGCTGACAGCACCAAGTCAAGGGTTAAGATCCCCTTACTGGTCATCTTTTTTTTAAAAAAAAAAAAAAAAAAAAGGGTAAGTGCCCTACAGGAGTGGGGGCACTTCCTGAGAGGGAGGGGCCAAAGTTAGTCCCAGTCCCGTCTCCATCCCTCCATCTGTCTGGAGGGTGATGTCAGGGAGGAGCCAAAGGAATATGCAAGAAATCGCATTAGGGGCAGGCAACAGGATAACAGTAGTTTTACAAAGGAAATATATTCCGGTTTTAGGGCATGGATGAGGAGGGGGTAAGTGAGTGGTAACGTTTGGTGGTATTAGTAAGGCAGAGTGTGGGCAGGCCCTGCACAACGCTGACAGTCCCCATTCAGGTGAGATTAGAGGAAAGTGAAGAGACATTTGTGGAAACATTGCGGACTTCATCGACAGGGAGGGGGGTAACCACAAAAAGTTTCTCGCAAAGTGGGAGACAGATGAGTCGCTCGGGGACCAGTCTGATTCGCTGAGGACTGCTTGTCCCTGCGGACCTGGAACCTCCATGTTCCAGGTAAGGGGGAGCATTGAGATAGGAGGAAACACAAGAGAAGGATGCGAAGGGTTAGGGAGCCAAAAGAATTTAAAGGGCACATTGCCACAGTGAAATTGCTAAGAAGCATGCTACCATAGGAGGTAAAGGAGTGCCAGGAGAAATCTTCCTGTAATGTTACAATCTTTTGGGGCAGCAGTGGCCAATTCTGTAGCAAGTACTAGAACAGACAGTATAATAGTAGCTCTTGTGCGAGGGATGTGGAGCGGGCCTGCAAGAGTGAGAGGATAATCGCCAGGGGAAAGATCATCCTTTTTCTGGGACTGGGGGAAGAGTCGAGGTCCTGGAGATTTTCAGTTTTGCGGGTCATAAAATGGATGACATGTCAGGAGATGTTAGGTTGGGGGTTGAGTAGAGGGACCCCTCTGGCTTGATGTTAGCAGATTTTTGGGTAAAGTCTCAGGTGCTAGTTTTACCAAGGATAAGTGATACCAAGGGGCCTTTCCTATTACTTTTACTGCTGTGAGGGCGGTGAGAAGTACTGTATAAGGCTCTTCCCAGCATGACGAGAGGGGGTTTGGGATTTGGGTTTTAAAATACACTTGCTGTCCTGGGCTCAGTTTAAAGTCTGAGAGGGTGGTGGGGAAAGGATGAGGTAATAGAATGTTGGCCTGTTCCCTAAGAAGATCCCTAATGAGCGAAAGAGTAGGGAGATACTGGCCTAAGTGCGATGAGCTGGAAGGAAGAGGTGTGAGAGTGAAGGGTCTACTGTACATAAGTTTGGGGGGGCTGAGGCCTGTGGGCTTGCAGGGGGCAGCCCGTAGGCGAGTGAGTGACCAGTGGGTAGGCCAAAACGAGGGATGATTTCTGAGGTGAGAGCATGCGTTACTGCTGTAGCATCCTCTGAAGTGCAGGGAAAAGCCTCAACCCAACCTGAGGCATGTGAGTAAAGTCAATTTGCCAATCCTGGCCAGGACTGTATCCTCTGGCCTGGTGGGTGGGAAAGGAGCAAACTTGGAGGCCACCTTGATTGGAGCAACAAGTACACAAAGGACAGTTTTGAGTGATTTTTTTTAGTAACTTGGCCATGTGGGGAGAGTAATATAAGGGCTGAAGAAAGTGTAGTAGGGGTTCATAGCCTATATGAACTGAATTATGAAAATCTAAAAGGATTTGTTCAGTTTGTGTAGTAGGGAGGACGTAGTGACCAGAGAGTATACCAGTTGTCCTTCCTGTGTCCCCCAATTGTTGGAGGTGTTGTATTTCTTGGGGTGTGTATTGGGATAAGGGCATAGGGGCCATGAGAAGGACCTGAGCAGGAGAGGAAGAGTGGGGGCCTGGTAACTGAGCAGCCTGTCTTGCAGTTAGATCTGCCAGTTTGTTTCCCTGGGCCATGGGGTCATTGGAGGTTTGGTGTCCTCTGCAGTGTATAACCCCAACCTCCTTTGGGAGTTGTGCAGCCTCAATAGCTTGTGTTAGATTTACTATGGCATAACCCACCCGGGGGGGCGGGCATGGAGGTGGCGCTCCCATCTATGAACTGTGTAATGGCATGTGAGGAGACGTGTGGAAAGGGATTGAGAAAGAGGTCTAAAGCCTCCATGCAGTTATGTTTTAAGGGTCATGAGTCTTTTGGGATGTTAGTGGCTGGATTTAAGGAAGGGCAAGGTTTAAAGGAGAACTGGGAATTTTCCTTATGGCTGAGACGGTCTTGACTGTTTGCTGTCCAAAAGTTAGTTTAGAGCTTTCTTGTGTTAAAAGGGTGCCTGCTGCCAAGGCCTGTAAACAGGGGGCCCATTCTCGAGCTGTGGTGTCTAGTTGTTTAGAGAGGTATGCAACCAGGGAGAAAATATCTCCTGCTTTTTGTCCCAAAACCCCGACTGCCAATACTTGGGTTTCAGTGATGCATAGGATAAAAGATGAGATAGGTTTGGGAGGGGCAGAGCTGGGGCTGTGAGGAGAGTGGCTTTTAATCACTGGAAGGAGAATAAATGGGCTTTGTGGATCTAAAGGAATGGCAGGATCCACTTTGGCTGCCTCATAAAGTGGCTTTGCTAGCAGCCAAAGTTAGGAATCCATAGGTGAAGATACCCTGCAAGCCCCAAGAAAGAAAGGATTTCACCTTTTGTGGTAGGCGTAGGGAGTTCAGAAATTAGACTCTTAAACTGAAGAAGAAATTTGGGCCTTGCTGGGGACACTCAATATCCCCTGGAGGCCAGGAAATTAAGGAGAGCAACAGTGTGGGCCTGTGAATCCTCATAGGAGGGGCTACAAAGGAAGAGGTCATCCACATATTGTATTAAAGTGCTAGAGGTTGGGGGAAGTTCAGATAAGTCTTGAGCTAAGGCCTGGCCAGAAAGTGGGGGCTACCCCGAAACTCCTGAGGTAGGACTGTCCAAGTAAGTTGTTGGGAATGATGCATGTCAGGATTAGTCCTGTACTAAATGTTATGAGCTGTTAGGCTTTATAACTGGAAGGATGGGTGTATTGAAAGGCAAGTGGGTAGGCCATGAGAGATGAGAAGAAGAGTTTGTGTACAATGGGTTTTAAGCCTATTAGGTGTTTGTTAGTGATGGGGTACTGTGGGACATCAGGGAACATAGAGGGGTTCACCAATTTAACAAGGATAGGGGGATGGTACAATGGAGGGAGAAGAAGCATCCCATACTAGGGATTAACCTTGTCCAAGTGGGAGGGGAAGGTGGAAGCCTCAGGGGCCAGGTCTGGGGCGGCCTGTAACAGGAGTATTGTAGCTGGAGTTAAAGTGTTTAGGGTAAGAGTAGCTTTGAATTTGAAAAGGATGTCCTGTCCCAGTAAGGGGGTTGGGCATTGAGGCATTGCTAAGAATTTGTGTGTGAATTGGGTGTGATGTAGGGTGCAGGAAAGGGTTTGAGTGATTTGGTATTCTGATCCTGTGACCCCCTACTATTTTGATAGAGGACGGGGTTGTTGGTCCTGCATATTCAGGAAGGGTAGAGTAAATGGCCCCTTTATCTATGACAAAAGAGATCAGCTTACCTGCTACAAGGCGAGTTACCCTGGGTCAATCCTCTTCCTGGGCAAAGCCTAGAAGCTCCGGTGGAGATGGCCATGAAGCCAAAGGCTGTAGGTTGGGGACTGGGCCACTCCCTCTCTGGCGAGTGGCATAGTCAATCCCCCAGTGACCTGGCCGTTTGCAGTGAGGCAGGTTACAACAGGCCCGTGCAAAGTAGCCCAGTTGACCGCATTTGAAACAGTTCTCAGGTGGCTTGCCTCTTAAGGCAGCCAGCTTTGGAGTATGGGAGCCATGGATGGCATTAGCCAGGAGCTGGTATTTGGCCTGATCTCTTTTATAGTTTTTTGAATATCAGAGGCTGATTGGGTAATGAAATGAGAGTGTAAGAGGGCCATGCCTGCAGGGGAGTTTGGATCTATACACGTGTATTCATGTAAAGCCTCAGAGAGGTGGGTTAGGAACTCATTGGGATTTTCAGTGGATCTCTGTGATTTCTCTAAGCTTGTCATAATTGACTGACTTGTGAGTAGCCGTTTGGAGGCTGTGAAGTAGGTGTGTGATCATATTATCCCAGAGATCCTGATCCCCATGGCGAGCCTTGTAGTTCCAATTTGGGACCATGCAGGAACAGTAACGGCTCCCAAAGGCCACCTATTATTTTAATCATGTACCTGAGCCGCCATCCAGACCTGCTCTCTGTACATGGACTCAGACAATTCCTTCCATCCCATTGCTTCACAGAAGGGTTATAAAAAGCCAGAACTGAGGCAGGGTTGTTACCTGATGAAGGGGGAGAGGGGTTGAGTGGCTGAGGATGAGAATCTCAAGAGGAGGTAGAGGGAGAAGAGGGAAAAGGTGGAGGGCCTGGTGAAGGATTTGGAGTGTACGGAGGTATGTACGGGTAGCAAAGTAGTCTGACAGATCAGAGGATTGATCCAAGTCTGGAAGGAGAGGTCGAGCATGAGCCAGGAGAATTTGAGACATAGGACAGTTTTGACTGAGAGAAGAACAAGTTCAGAGATAGGAGAAGGCCTGAACAAGGAATCTCTGTCTTGCCGTTTCAGTGAGTGGCCACTGGGATCCACTGTAATGAGGTGTTCGAGTTTTAATGTCTCCCTGGAGGCCAAGAAAATGGCCAGGAGACGGCCCAGAGGCATAGAGTGTGGAGTACAGTAGAAAACGAGACATTTAGATTTCGAGTGTGAGGATCCCATTTAGAAGGTGAGAAAGGTAATGGGCAGTCCTAGTTGGAGAAGAATGCTGCCAAGGAGCGTCCTCCTTGGGGTGCAACTTCTCTTCGATCGAGAAGCCACCGACCAGCTAATGGAGCATCCTTCAGTAGCTGGGGGGCATGAGAAAGGTTCCCTCAGCCAGGTGCCTGGGCTTCAAGAATGAGAGAGCAAGTCAGGGGAACCCGACATGAGACAGGACTGACTCAGTGACTCACCCTGAATTGAGGCCAATGTTGGGTGCGTTGGTCTGAAATGGCAAAAGGAGAGAGAGTCCCAAGTGTACCTGGTTTTGGCAGGTCCGGTAAGGGCGGCCAAGGGCCAATCACCCCAAGAAAGAGGGGATGGTCCACAATGTTGGCCAATACCCTGCCCAGGTTTTGGCACCATAATGAAAGAAAGTGAGCTGAGATGCTGGGTACCATTCAAGCTTTATTAAAGGAAAAGAATCTGCAGGGCAGTGCTACAAGAGGGGAACAGCCGGGGGCTGCCCTGAAAATGGGGGACAGCAGCTAACCTAGGGCAGTGGGAGCTTATATTGGTATGTTGGCGCCAAGAGCTGGGTAATGTATTTCTGGGGTGGGGATTGAGTTAGGTCATAGGAATGGAGAGTTCTGTGCATGTGGAAATGCCAAAAGTTTTATTTTCTCTGAAACCATGAGGCTTCTTATAAAAGAGAACAGGGGACAGGAGGGGAGGAGGTGGACAGTGCCATTTTGTACTTGGGCTTGTCTAAAATGGCACTGGTTATGTTGCAGATCTATTATAATGTTCAAAATCTCTTTGTCACCTTTTAAATATTTTGTTACTAGGAGCAGAAGGGATAAAAATCTTAAAACCAACCCTTTTACTTCCTTACTTGTAGATAATACCTGCCTATATGAGTGCTCTTATTTATCTTAAAGGTTCCTACAGGAATGTACAAACTTCATAATGACTTAATTGTTCACATATTGCTTTTACTTTTTTTTCTTTTTTTTAATTGTTCACATATTGTAGTAACATCCTTTTTTTTTTTTAGAAAGGAAAGATGAAAAGTTGGCACTAGAAGTTGACACAGAGAATTAGTTTAGATTTCTTAATAATTTGAAGATTAATCTAAATTACAGAGTTTAGGTGGAATTAATCTCTGTAAATCCCGAGGAGACATGCCCAAGGTGCCTGGTCCTCCCATTAATTCACTCTCTTTCTTATGTATCTCGAATCTAAATTCAATCGTTTTACTTCTTCCTATTTAGGCTGTTGGTTTATGTATTTACTATAGTAATTTAAATCTGTACCTTATTTGGGTTACTAGTTATTCAAAACTTCTTTGGGTTTAGTGACAACAATTACAACTCAGTCCTATAAGACTTCATTCTCCTTGATTCCTAGAGAAATAATTTTGTTTTCCTGATTTGCTTTAACTTCCAATCGTTAATATTTATATAAGATCCATTTGCAAAACTGCTTTCTTTACATTATCATTATTTTGCTCTGGTCCTGGGAAACAGAAAGCAGCTTAAGTTAATTGTGTCCCAGGCTGAACAACTTAATACAGTAACAAACACTACACTTCGTTGTACGTCTGACATAAGTGCAGGGCAAACATATCTTTAGTTTGTCAATTTATCAATAGACAGGAAATATTAATAATAGATTTGGAATAGTTTCCTTTTCAGAAAGCTTATGCCTCACATAAAAGTGACAAATAAGGAAAAATGACTAGGTTGCAGAGTTTTCAAAAAACCTAAAAATAGGTTCCAGGAATTTTGAGCAAAGAGGTAAGATGTGTGGATAATCAGCAGTCATACTTTGCAACAGGACTTTGCAACCTACCAAGGAAAGAATAAACGTGGCAAGACAATACCCTCTAGGGGCAAAATTTTTATTTTCAAAACTTTTCTGCAAAGGATTATTTCAAGGATAAAAAGCTAGACAATAATAGCTCCACTGTAATTGCACGGATGTTAGTAGCTATTGTTATTAGCATTTATGCTTTCAAAGTACTAACTTAAGTACACTGTCAACTGTCTAATTATTCAAGGTTATTTACAATCATTTCTCTTTTCCTGTTTGTTTTCTTAGCGTTAGCCCTTACATGATTGACTATAAAAGATGGGTTAAGAAACCTGACCAGTATATTTTGCTTATTTAAAAAATTCTGATAGAAAGGGTGAAGAGATAAAAATTTGAAATTAATTTCAAGCTTGAGACTTAGAATTAGTATATGGATTTTTATTACAGACTTTTCTAATTATTTTTTCCACATTCTGGGAAAAAGTCCAGTGACAGAAAAAAGAAGTCCAATCCCTTCAGACTTATTAGGTGCCCACATATTTTGTTAACCTTAGTGGACAGAAATTAACTACTATGGAATTTATAAAACAGGGTATTTACTGACTATAAACCAATTACTAGTTAGTAGAATTTTTTGGTTTCCTCTGCCCCCTGTCCTGCTCCGAACTAGGTGTGTTAGTAAATAAGCTCCATTATTTACTTTGTGTGGCCTAATATATCTGAAATTATTTCTCTGGGTGTGAAAGTCGTCAATCAAAATGGAGGCATATGTGTTACAAACCCTGACAAACAGCAGGAGAAGGCCATGAAAGGAAAGTTCTCACGTACAAATGCCTGATAACAAAAACTATCACAAATGGTAACAGCCAGCTGCCAAAAACAAACAAAAAACCATCACAAAGCAGTCTGCAAAACCACAACCTTACACAAAGGCCACTCCAAACACACAAAAAAATACCGCTGTGAGGACTTATGCCCATCAACTGCCTGACCAATTTCGGACTGGAGTCACCCTTGTTATCGATCCTTGTAGCCAAGGATAACAATCTCAAAACAATTATGTAATCTTCCTTATTTTTCCTTTAAGAATCTTTGTCTTCCTTTACCTCCCTGAATATGCACATAATTTACTATGTCACTCATTCTCATGCAATGCCCCATTCCCGAATAAATATTTTCTTTTAGAGAGCCTCTCTTTGTTTGTTATTAAGGTTTTTGCATTTTCTCCATCCTTTATCCCAGATTAACCTATTCATTTGTTGACATCTGTCAAGTTCTAGAAAATGAGATCAAACAACTGATAGCTGAATGTTTTCTGGTCTTAAAATGTTAGGAAAATGATTTGTTAGAAGTATATTACTTTTTAGTCCTAAGTATTGAGCTGCCATTGTCCTTTCAGCCAAAATGCCGGAAACTTTACTTTCCTACTTTTTTATAGACTTAAGAGTAGTATCAGTAGTCTATAGTAAAGTTGGCTTTCTTAACAAAAAGAGATTATAAAATAGTTAACTATATTTTACGTGTGGGTTTTATTTTACCTTGGCGTTAATTTTTTTTTTTCTAATTTTATACTGAAGTGAAAAACAGAACATAATATTTGCTAGACAATTTTGGGGATGTTCAATTTAAAAAATTTATAACTCAATATAATGTAATTCCATATATGGAAATATACAAAAAATATATACAATTGTATTTAAAACAGAAAACTATGAATGATATCTCCAAATAATAAGGCAAATAAGAGCTCAGGCAATGGTGTTACTCTTGAGGGCACTGAGCCTGGATAAAACAAGATTACCATACATAGCACAGACGTTGAAGAAATAATTAGGGCCGAGCCCGTGGCGCACTCGGTAGAGTGCTGCGCTGGGAGCGCGGCGACGCTCCCGCCGCGGGTTCGGATCCTACATAGGAATGACCGGTGCACTCACTGGCTGAGTGCCGGTCACAAATAAGACAAAAAAAAAAAAAAAAAAAAAAAAAAAAAAAAAGAAATAATTAAACACAGCAACTAGAATTAATGTAGAAGTTCAGAAAAATTAGACAAATACTATAAGTAACAGAAATAAAATCTATCACAGCAACAAATGGAAAAAACCCCAAAGGAAAAGCAAGTAAAGTTCGTGTCCTCAGTGCCAAATATTAGAAGCAAAGCTCAGAGAAGAGAAATTCCAAGAGACAATGAGAAACTGACAAATTAGGAAAGAGTGAAAAAAGGCAATTCAGTGAGTGGAAAGGAGAGGACTGACTGGAATACCGCCCACTCCCTCTTACCAGGGTTATCCAGAATCGATGTCTATGTATGAGAACTGTAGCTGTTTTATTCGTGTGTGTGTGTGTGTGTGTGTGTGTGTGTTTGATATCCTTTTTACGTTGCTAGTACATTTTAAATTTTCTCAGCAGTACTTCGATGTGTGTGTAAAATATTGACGATATTCTTTTGATAAATGCTCAATGTAGAATTTTAATTTCAGTTGTTTTTCCTCTTTCCTAACTATGTGAACTAAGAGTTTAAGATGAACTTTAACATGGGTCCGCCGTCACAGACGGGGATAGGAGGGGACAGTGCAGAGGCAGCAAGAACCATTCAAATTCAGCTGGGCACAAAACTCAACAACAAAAAAGTTCTGTAACATTGCAATATTAATATTAACAACATAACGATAATATAACGTTTATTAGAAACAATGTATCAATATTAAAATATATTAGTTAACGATGAACTGATTCACAATTATCTTAGATACTCTTATAAGCAAGTTTCCTTCTCTGTAAAAGTAAAAGTAAAAATGGAACCTACCTTAGAGTGGTTGGGAGGATTAAATTGGAAAATACACTATAGCCCGGCTTATCTAGTTAGCACTGTTTTCAGCAAAACAATTAGTAATTGCTATTACTAACACTTTTTAATACTTGTATTTTTGGCATATGCATCTTCATTCAATGGCCAAAAAAGAAGGAGCAGAGAGCTGGTTTTTACTAATTACTTCTTCTCTACTACATATTTTACTAACACTGAAGCCGTCCACGAGGACCCTAGGTCACGACACGCACCTAGGAGAGGGCCCTTTTGCCAGCCACCGGCCTCGGAGATGGCTCCGACCACCGGCCTTGGCCTGAGACGGCTCCTGCCCCCTCGCGGCCATGTTGGCCGCGCGGTCATCCCGCCTTGCTCGTTCCTGCCTTCCCCTCCCTACCGGCCCACGCTCCCGGGTGCGGGCAGAGAGCGCCGCGCTCAGACTGCTTCTCCAAAGCCCAAAGGCCTGATGGCGCACGCCTCCCGCTGCCGCCGGCAGCGCTGGGAAGCCGGAAGGCGACAGGGTCGCAAAAGCGTCGCGAAGGCGGCCGCGCTTGGCGGTCCCATGCCACCTGTATAAGGAGAGCGAGCTGGGGTTTGAAAACCAGTATGGAGGCCGCGGAGGCCGCGGTACCCTGGTATCGCGGGGACTTCATGGAGAAGCGGCTCGTTGGTGCCCCAGGCTGCTAAACTCTCGCCGCCTGCGCCCCCGCAGCGCGGCCACAGGGCCATGCTGGCCTCGCGTGTGGCGCGCGGTTCGTGGGGGGCTCTGCGCGGCGTCTGGTGGACGCCGGGGGCGCGGCCCGGCAAGGGGCGCGACCACGGGGCCCTGCTGCCGCCGGCGCCCTGCTGCCTGGGCTTCCTGGCGGAACGCTGGTGGCTGCGCCCGGCCGTGCTCGGTGTGCGGCTGCCGGGGGCTGGCCCGCGGAACCACTGCTCGGGCGCGGGGAAGGCGGCCCCTGGGCCCGCGGTCGGAGGGGCCGCCGCCGCCAGGGACCCGGGCGGCCGGTGGGGCCCGGCGAGCGCCTCCAGCCTGGTACGTACTGAAGAGGCGGTGGAGGGCCGGCCGTGGGCTGGGGGTCGCCGGCCCTACGGGGGCTCGGTCCTGCATGCGAATAACGTGCTCTGGCCGGTCCGGCTGTTTCAGAACTTTTAAACCGTTCCCTGCAGAGAAGTTACGGGCAGGTGGTTCGGTCGGGTTGAATATCGGGGGCACCAGTCAGGTCCACCTGCAGTCTTGGTGGTCAAGTTAGAACCCCCTCTCGCATCCTTCCTCTATCCGCACTTGTTGCTGGAAGGGCCTCTGTAGTTTGCATTGGTAAAAATAACCTTTGCTCTTCTTATTAAAAATCTGTATTTAGTTTTCTGAAGCGAATCCCCAATGTTTAAGGCAAGTTTGTGGGAATCTTCAGAAAGCTATACAGGCCTTTCTGTTTGTGCAAGTTTGGTTCACCATCAGTTGACCTTTGGTAACCTTACACATTATAGGATGGATAATTAAATAATTTAGGTTGTGATTAAAAGAGCCTTTAAATAGTCTTTTGTAGAAATAATTGTAGAAAAAGATTAGAACTATTCTTGAGGTAAGGGAAGCTAATATCTGTCCACTTACTTGCTGAAATACTGCCCAGGCAAAAGACATCTGAGCATGAGTGAGAGAGCTTTTGATGTCATGTCAGCAAGACTCATGCCATTATTACATCTTCAATTGTTATGTCTTCAGTGGGCCCCTGTACTGCTTTCATCAGTTGTACAGCATGGGTTGAGGTGGCCACATCCTGGCAGGGGTCTCAGCTCCACTAATAGCTGAAGCATGTTGGGGTTTGAATGTTGGATGCTCTGAAGTTGTCATATCCTGTCTGACGCCTTCCCAGAACGGCAGTAGTTGGTCGAGTATGCCACAGGTTATCTGGTTGGGTAATCTGAGATTAGCTTTCCTAACGTTAATTTTGAAATTTTCACATATTTAATGATTAGAAATTAATGAAGTACGTTATTTTAACTGAAATACTTTATGTGGAACTAAAAAGAATCCCATTCACTGTTCCAACAATATTCAGTCCAGTTTATTAACTCACCAGATGAAATGATGTAGCTGTTTGCAACTTTATTTTTAACTTTGTCCCATGGATTTCTCTGAGATTAATTTTAGGGCTCTTCATTGTGATCTTTTGCTTTGTTACTCCTTTTTCTCAGTCATGAACTACCTTCCCTTCCCCCCATCCCTCTGTGAGTTGCTGTAACACTGGATCAGTATTTGACTTATTCTGTACCACATGATGGTCAACAGACTTATCGTTTTTCTCTGGACTTTGAAACACTCTTGATCTTTGAACCCGAATATGGAATATATTCCAAGAACGTTTTCATTTAATTTTATAATGTGGTCTACTTTCAATAAAAGATCGCAAAGTAGAGGTTTTTATGCTTCTTGTTTGGTGATTTGTTTCCTGGAGAATTTGAAGTTGTTCTATAGCTTTCAGTGACAGTATTCTGCCATCTGATCCCAACAGCAACCACACCATTATCCCTCCAGGCTGAAGAGCTTTCTTTCTGGGGTTTTGCTGCGTTCTGTTTGCAAATACAAACAATATTGTGAGAGAATACCTTTTCTTACAGGATGGTTCATGAAATTTAAAAAGATGTCTTTAGAAATGGGTGCTGCCACTTGTTTTTTAAACCAAAATTAAGGTACATGCAAGTTGGTTACTGATTTAAGAAAGAGGTTAAGTAAGGTTAGTTCTTGTAAGGAGAAAGTCTCATGGGGTGGAATTGGCAGTCTTGTCTTTGAAGAAAAAAATCCAGGCTGTAGGGAAAGGCATTTTCGTGGTGTTATTTCTGTACCCTGTTGTGCAGGGTTTCTTAGCTAGGCTGAGGCTTTTTAAAATTGAAATAGCCTCTCATGAATCATATTCTGTTTGGCAAGGAGGGGATGTTCTTCAGAGCAGCTGCCAAAGAGCCCTTTTGACAGTGCCAACTTCAAACTGCTTGGCTCTAAATGAAGTTTCAAGGAATCATAAAGCTCCCACATGGGAGCTGTAAAAGCCCTCGGTTTCTAGTTGGAGATCTTAACATTTCCGTGGCTGTTTTGAACAGATTTACAAAATTTCTCTTTATTTCCAAATATCTCAATTTCTATTTCTGTCTCCATTTTCTTCCAGCAATTCTCCCACTTAGTGACAAGGTTATAGAATTAAATCTGTTTTTTTTCCTCTTCATTTGTATCTCCATACACTGTGTACAGCATTTAGCATTCTTTTGATGGATGTGTGTAGGGGAGTAAGAGGTTATTTGCAATAAATGTTTCAAGCCAAGATGCTTGGGGTTGATAATTTAGCTTTTTTTTTTTGACACTTTCTAGAGTATTTGTAAGTAGACTAAGATCTTCCTGAAATTTCACTTTTAAAATCAGTATTGAAAGTTCTGAATTCTAATAATGAAGTCACATATTAAAGACTTAACTTATATGGGAGAGAATACTTGTACATGTTTATTTGGTCTCTCTAGGAAGAAAACCTACTGTATATATATGACACTTTAGTCTGTGTTTAGGTACATGACACATCTTCATCTTTTGTATTCTTGAAAGACAGTTTTGCAGGGTTGTCTGTAAAAAGAACAGAATGGGTTTAAAAGCTCAAAGTACTAAATTTAAAGTTTATGTAGGGCTGGCCAGTATCTCAATTGGTTAGAGCATGGTGTTGTAACATCAAGATCAAGGGTTCAGATCCCTGCACTGGCCAGCCACAACAACAACAAAACAAACGAAAATAAAGTTTATGTAGCTTCTGACCCTTAAGATGAAAAAGTGTATTTTTCTAATGTATATAGTTATTTAAGATATGAATTTATAGTATTTCATTTAAATTTTGTTGTCTTTGTGTTTCAGTATGAAAACCCGTGGACAATCCCAAATATGTTATCAATGACGAGAATTGGCTTGGCCCCAGTTTTGGGCTATTTGATTATTGAAGAAGATTTTAATATTGCACTAGGAGTTTTTGCTTTAGCTGGGCTAACTGATTTGGTAAGTTGTAAGTGCACTCCTGTTTTGCTCCTCTTTCAAACCCCAGGGTCTCTTCTACTGCACTAAAATAGCACAGCCTTAGTTTGCTTTTCCTTGGACAGAAATCTTCAGGATGAATTTGACCTAGAATTTTGTGTAAGGACTTGTATTTAGCATCTGTGTAGGACTCTGTTTTTCTGTATATGATCTAAGTGAAGGTTGTAAAGAGGCATAGGAGTGGGTGCTTTTTACTCTTGGTTTTTAACTTCTTTGTGAAAGAAACACCCTTTGAAATTCCTAAAGAGCTGAGTGCTTGCTTTAGGGATAGAAACAAAGGAGAGAAGCTGTGAGGCTATTTTTCTTTTTATTGTGATAGAGAGAAATACTCTGATCTGCAACAAGAATTGGTTTTCCTGATAGAGGGGGAAACAATGGACTGGTTGTTATGACCCAGGGAACTGGGATGTGACTAGGGAGCTTCTAGAGGCCATAGCTCTGCTCGGGTTTAATGCTAGCAGGAGGCTGTGGAGTACCTCCAGATCCAGTCCCTGTACTCTTCTCCACACCCCTGACTGCCTTGTAGAAGACCCTGACATGGACATTGGGCATCTTGCCTTCTTCTGCTTCTCCAGCGGATGGACAAAGGAGAGAAGAGCTCCTTAATACCATTGTGTTAATTTTGGGGGAGAGGAAGTTTTATTTGGGTGATCTTAAATTAGAATTGGGAAATAATTTTATAACAGAAGAGGCTATATTATGTGTTAAATAGGCTTTTGTGGACTGGGCAGCCATTATCATGTATGACATTATTTGTATTTATTATCCACCTTGTTTCACAAAGGATTTGAAATGGCTTATAATAAAACTATACCCCTACAAAAACACAGTTGTAGGTAGTGGGGGAAAGGTAGAGGAAAAATTTTAAATCAGAGCAAAGTTAGTATGTGGAAATAGATACAATACATTCTTCTACAAGGCTGGTCTGAGTTCTGTGTGAGCACCCAGAGAAGCAATAATGATTTGATGCCTCTTCAAACTGATTTATGTTTGAAAAGCTTTGCTCAATATTTATTTAGTGAGAATAGAGAGAAGCTAATTTCCTATTAATAATAGTTGCATAGCATCTTTCTTTGTAACAACATCTATTCCCTTTGAGGTTCATATAAACAAATTTCCATCTGTCCAGTAGCAGCAGTAGCTTGGTGAGCAATGTACAATTAAGTGAAGGTTTTGGAGGATAAGCAAAGGAGAGCATTTGCATTGTTATGTGACATTTGCAAACATGCATCAAATATCTCCTCTCAAATTCATTCTTGCCTCTCTTTTTCCAGAGTTTAGCTCCTTTTTGTCACCACCTCCCCCCATTCTCACAATTTCTTTCCTTTTGTCCCTGCTTTTATCTGTGAAACCTGAAGGCCTCCACTTGTTATTGATATGGTCTCCAGGTCTGTCAGAGGCCATTTTACTGATAATGAAATTTTTTGTTTACATAACAGACAAGATTGTTTTCAGTTATTGGATTCACCTTTTTTGTTTTTTAGTTGTTTCTTTTTAGCTGCCACATGAGTTTACAATAATCACTGAATGGGAGAGAGGCCACATTGACATTTTTATAAAAATGTAAGATAATGTGTGTGGAATCCTGAGTTAACTGGTACCATATTTCACATTTATTCCATAGAGGTTTTGATGTCCCTAGATGGGTGGACTCATCAGGTGAAGCAGGGGAGTGACAAGGTCTCGGTGTTGTGTGTGAGAAATGGGAAGGCAAGAGTAGAAGCAGAGTAACTGGTTAGGAGGCGTAGAGTAACCTCAGGGAGTGATGGTAGTAACTTGGACTGGGTGGAAGTTTGGAGTTGGAGAGAAGTGAACAGGCTTAAGATATGTTTTGAAGATAGAGTTAATATGTTGATGGATTAGATATGTGGAGTAAGAGAAGGAAGAGTTAAACATGAATTCTGGGCTGTTACTTTTTTTGTATTTCTTTTCAAAAACCATGTGCATGGAGGTTAGCATTTTCTGTGATGTGCAACACTTGGCGTAGGATAGTGTTTGGGGAAAACATACTAAGAATTCTCATAGAGGGTGAGTGTAGTAGTTTGGAGTTAGAGGAAGTTATCATTACTGAGGTACAGATCTAGAGGCTATCAGATACAGGTAGTCTAGTTGAAATCATCTGGGCTGAGTTAAAAGAAGAGAAATGGGGGATCAGAGAAATGAGCAAGAAGTAGAGCAGTGGAGAAGAAGCCAGTAAAGGACGCAGAGAAGGAATAGCTGGTGAGGAAGGAAGAAAATCAGGCAATGAGGTGTCCCAGAGGCTAAGTGCAGAAAGTGCCTCAGTTGTGTTGAGGTCATGTAATCTAACTACAGAATTCATTGGTGACGTTATGAGCATCATCTCTGGAGGGGTAGGGACCCCTGGAGTGGGTTGATGAGCAAATGGGAGGTGCTGGTGACAATGTACATTGTTTTGAGGAAGTTTTGCTTTGTAAGGGAATATAGAAATAGGATCAATGAAGGGTAATTTTTAAGATATACTAGGAGAATTTTTGTTGTTAATTAATTAAATGATCAGGTAGAAAGGGAGAGATTGATGATTCAGGGGAGGTGGAGAAGGAGGGAGGCAAGTCACCGAAGGTGAGAGGCGTAGGATCAGGGGTCAGGGAAGGCAGAGAATGTGAATGGGCGCCGGGAGGTGGATTTGGTGATGGAAATATCAGGAGGTGCTGTTAATCTTTTTCTTTTTTCTTAAGGAAAATATAGATATGGTCATGGGTGAGAGGGTTAAGGAGGGATGGGAGTGGGTCTGAGGTGAGAGCAGACAGTGTGAAAGGAGAAGGTAAACATAGTAGGCAGGCGTAGGATTGCCAGGCAGTATAGAGTGCCCACAGATTGTGGTCATGGATTTGAAGTGAGACCAATTAGACCATTTGTGTGTTTTTCTTGAGCAGTGTTAGCTGCTTGGGTGTAGGTTTGGAGTTCCTGGATAGTTGTGTTTAAGCAGGGTTGAAGGAGAGTGGAGTAAGGGAGTTACAGATGTTTGCAAAGGACTGATGATGTTGGTGACCTTGGAATCTAATGGGTCAAGGAATAGTGAGGACAAGAGGGTGATGATGGTGATGTGAAGTTCCCTGAGATCGGAAACCTGAGCTCAGAGAACTTGAAACCGGGATCTTGAAAGGTCTCAGCTCTTCATTCTAGGTACTTTCTGTTAAACATCATCATCTCTATTATACTTACAAAATAGATTCCTTCAGTTGCGATGGTAATAGCTAATAACTGCTTTTTTTTGAACTACTAAGTGCTGAGTGCTGAACAAGTATTAATCACATTATGTACTGAAGAAAACCAACCCTTTGAGGTAGGTAATGTTATCTTTTTTTTACAGATGAGGAAACTAAGGCTTAGAGAGGCCAAATAACTTGTCCAAGGTCATTGCTGGAAAGTGCAGAGCTAGGACTTGAACCAGTTCTGTTCTGCTCCTAAGACCAAGTTTTTAACCACTGTCCTGTGCTACTGCTGTAAAATATCCCATGTTTAACTACACCTTAATTAATTTTATTTTTTTCCGTAGAAATAAGAATAGAAAATTAAAACATTTGTCAACGCTTGAATAAGCCAGGTAGGGACTTGGATAAATCAGAAAATATCTTCCTGTTTAAAGTGGATAGGCCATACTTGGTTTCAGTCCATGTCGTGGCACCAGGATGGCCAGATCTTTCCCTTTCTCAAGTTAGGCTGGAGATCAGGGTTTTTATGGGAGTATTTTGAACATTTAAATATTGGCAACTAATTATAATTTTTAAAAGCTCTGGCAGATCAAACAAAACCAGCCTGCAGGCCCCATTTGGACCACTAGCAACTAGGTATGACCTGTGCTTTAAATTATACTTTGCTTGTGTTGAAAATAAGTAATTTAAATATAGTATCGGAATTTTAACTAGACCAGGTACAGAGGATTGAGTTTTTTATTCAAGTATAGGTAATGCAGATACAGGCAGAAAATGTAATTAACAGTGGTACTGAACAAAATGAATTGAAAAATAGTAAGTTACAATATAGAGAGTTGGATCAAATTATGGAAAAGTAGGTAGGGATTGTGAAAGTTTAGCATCTCACAGTAAAGAGTAGTCCTGGTGAGTAATAAGTGAAAATAGCCCAAGGCTCAAAAGATGGGGCTCCTAGTCCAGGCTTTGACAGACATGCTTGCTGTGAGTTTGTTTAGGTTCTTTACACCTCTAAATTTGTGTCTGGGTTCATCCTGCAAAGAGACATTGTCAAAATATTGAGAAATAACCGAAAGGCCTTGAGAAAGAAAGAGTTCTATAGAAATGTGAAATTATTTTCAGACCAGTTGCTAATTTAAGAGCTAAATGTATACAAGGGTACTTTAAAAAGTTTGTGGAAAAATAGAATTAAACAATAATACGAATCTTTCCATGAGCTTTTTGAAGACCCCTTGTACCAGTGAAAGAATGAGAACGTTTGGAGGAAAAAACAGGAGATTTTGTTAACATTTTATGAAAAAATAGTTGTTATGCTGGTATCTCTTAAGCTTAAAGTTATCTATTCTGTTCCTATTATGACATTTATAAAAAAAAAAAAACTTCTATTTTCAGTTGGATGGATTTATTGCTCGAAACTGGGCCAATCAAAAATCAGCTTTGGGAAGTGCTCTTGATCCACTTGCTGATAAAATACTTATCAGTATCTTATATGTTAGCTTGACCTATGCAGATCTTATTCCAGGTAAGAACGCCATCATGCGTACTTTTAAATAGCACGAGAAGAATGACATTAGTCAGTTTAGGATTTCTCTTGAGAGACAAATAATTTTTCTTCCAAAATATATTTTTTTAACTTTAAACTGTTTTCCTAATTTTAAACTGTTTTGCTTGTCAAGCTATTTGTATTAGAATTTATGTCCTTGTTATACTAGTAAAATCGGTTGTTTTTGTAGTAAGATTGTTTAAAATTAAAATTGAGAAGATATTTCACAATGCCAATTCATACTACTCTAGAATCTTGGTTCTATATTATTTATTTTTAGTGCCTAGCTTTTTGAAAGCAATTTAAAGTTTTCCTAAGTCTATTACCATCTTTATTAAGTACAGTTTAATCATAAGGAGAACTCTGAAATCTGGAGATTTTTGTAAAATTTTACATTATTATTGTTGTTCATACACTATTATGCAATTTTTAAATTGTATGTGTAGTTTGTAAATTATCAAAATATTCTTTCTAATAAAATTTTGTGATCTTTTGCTTTGTTTTTTGCATGTGCTTTTCTGGTTGTTCATTTTCTACTTTAGCTATATTTCTCAATCAGTTTCTTTCCCTCAGTCCAGATTAAACTGTTTTCTTCCCGCAAGAGTTAGACATAGGATCTGAGAACAAAGAAGCTGCCATGTGCTCCTTCAGTCTCATGTTGTTATGGACATTTGTAGGAAGAAGTGTAAGTGGCATTTCAGTCTAGTGTAGTCTCCTCAAGCTGGAAATTCTTCACCTTTTGTCTTCTCAGTTCTCATATCAAATTTAAAAAATTGGACAAATGTTTATATTTATGTGCTTCTTTGAAAGTTAAAATTGAGGTGTATTTATTTGAAGGGGCAGGGGTCCTCTAATGAGTATAAGTAATTTTTAGGAAAAAGCCTATAGAGCATTCTGTTGACATTACTCAAAATTCAAATGATCTTTTTAAAAGTGTGTGTGTATTCATACTTCCCATTTTTCAGGGTTAATTTGTATTTTGTTGTGGTGTTTTACAAAGGTTGGCCAGGTCACTTTCTGTTGAACATAGAAATTGTTTCCAGGTTTTGGGTATTATGGAAAATGTTGCTGTGAGCTTTAGTTAAATAATTGGTGTATGTTGCTTTCCAAGCTGGGCCTTCCCTTCACTATCATTTGGGAGGGTTCCATTTTCTCTCTTCTGTGTTGGGTCTGTTTTTCCAGGCTGCCATGTCTTTCTTTTTTTTAAGGTACTCCTTTTGGTCGAGTGCATCCCAATTTTCTGTAGAATGATGCAGTATGGCAGCCAAATTTTAGAGGTCTTGGACAGCTAAAATGTCTACATTCTACTCTCCATACTTGATTGACAGTTGGACTGGGCATAATTTTTCAATTGCAGACTGTTTTCACTCAGAATTTTGAAGCCCTGTTCCATAGACTTCCAGATTCCATCTGGCATGCCATTCTGATTCCTTTTTTTTTTTTTTTTTTTTTTGTCTTTTTCGTGACCGGCACTCAGCCAGTGAGTGCACCGGCCATTCCTGTATAGGATCCGAACCCGCGGCGGGAGCGTCGCTGCGCTCCCAGTGCCGCACTCCCCCGAGTGCGCCACGGGCTCGGACCCTGATTCCATTTTTTTAATAGGTAAGTGTGTTTTGTACTAGAAAGCTTTGAAGTTTTTTTTACATTATTCCTACTTCATGTTTTAAAAAAATTTTTCTTTTAAAAATTTATTTTCTAACTGCTTATATGGATACTCAGTTATCCCAGCACTTTTTATTGAAAAGTATGTGTTTTCCAGACTCACTGCAATGTTCATATACACATGGGTCCATTTTTGGGTTGTTTGTTTTTTTCCCCATTGTTTTGTTTATCTTTGTACCAGTACCACTGTTAACTGTTGCTTTGTAATATTGATTTTCTAATGTTAAAAAAACCTGCAATTCTTGGTATAAATCTAACATGGCCGTGATACATTATGAAGGTATAGCTGGATTTGGTTTGTTTACATTTTGTTGAAGATTTCACATCTAGATTCACGAGATTGGCCTGGAATTCTCTACTCCAAATACCCTTGTTAGGTTTTAGTATCAAATTTATAATTAGCCTCATAAAATGAGTTAGGGACTGATTTTTCTTTTTTTTCCATTCTTGGGAGATGTTTGTCAGTGATTGCAATTATTTACATTTTAAATGTTTGGTAGAATTTGTTGAAGCCATTTAGGGCCTAGAGTTTTCTTTGGGGGAGAGTTTTAAAATAGTTGATTCATTTCTTTAATCGTTATAGGATGATTCAAGTTTAATAGTTCATCTATTGGCCATTTTGTAAGTTGTGATGTTTTTCTAGGAATTTGTTCATCTACATTATAAAAAAATCTATCCCAAGCTATTTATAGTATCCTCATTAACTTTTTGATGTCTGTAGGATATGTAGTAATGTCCTTTTCATCTTCATTATTTGTCCCTTTCTTGATCAGTTTTGCCAGAGGTTTGTCAGTTTTATGGATCTTTTCAAAGAACTATCTTTGGGTTTTGTTGAGCCTCTCTGATATGTTGTTTTCTACTTCATTAATTAAATGTTACTCTTTTTTTTTCTTTGATGTCCTTTTTCTAAATTCTTTAGAAGAATTCTTTCGATTAGAAATAAAATGAGAGGCCACATATATAATTAAAATTTTTCAAGTAGCTATATTAAAAATAAGAGGAAACAGATGGAAATAATTTTATTGATATATTGTGTTTAACCCACCATATCAAAAATATTGTCATCCTAATTTGTAATCGATAAAAAATTATTAATGAGTTTTTTTCATACTAATGCCTTCAAAATCAGACTAGCCACATTTCAAGTGCTTAATAGCCACATGTGGGAAGTGGCTATTGTATTGAACACTGCAACTATAGATGGACACCTAACTCATTGCCTTTCAGATTTTCTTTTCTAAAGTTTGAATGTAAGGCTATACATTTTTCTCTAAGTATTACTTTTGTTGCTTCTTGTATATTGATATTGACATTTTTGTCATTGTCCAGTATGGAATATTTTCCTATTTCCATTAGGTTTCTTTCTTTGACCTATTTGGATAATAAGTATTTCTTAATTTGTTGTCAGTTTGTGGGGGTTTTCTAGTTATCTTTTGCTGTTGATTTCAAGCATAAATTACTTTGTGTTCAGAGAACATACTCTGTGATTTCAACCTTTCAGCCTAGTGTACAGTCAAATTTTACAAGCATTTCACAGTGCCTCAAATGAATATATATTCTGCAGTGTTTGGGTGTGATGTTCTATGTATGTATGTTAGGTCAAGTTTTTAATCCTGCTGTTAAATCTTCTATTTCTTTACTGCTTTTCTTTTTTTTTTCCCCTTTTGATCTGCTTATTCTATCAATTACTGAGGGAGTGGGTTAAAGTTTCCTACTGTGTGCAGTTTTCTATTATTTTTCTTTGTAGTTTTTTGCTTTATATCTTTTGAGGTCATGCTATTAAGTGCATGTAAATTAGAATTGTTATATCTTGTTGGTGAATTGAATGTTTTGTTATAAAGTGATCCTCTATGTTTCTAGTAATGATTTTTGCCTTAAAGTTTCTTTTTTTGGATATTATTATAGCTATACTAGCTTACTTTTGGCTAGTGTTTGCATGATAAATCATCTACTTTCAATATTCCTGTATCTTTATTTTTTAGATATCACTTGTAAAGAACATATACATGGGTTTTCTTTATTTTATCCAGTCTAATGATTTACCTTTTAATTGAAACATCTAATCCATTAACATTTACTGCGATTACTAATGTATGTGTCTCAGTCTTCCATTTTACTTTAAGTGGTTTTTTTGGCACATATGTTCTGTCCTTTTTTTGTATATATTTTGTATCGTATTTTCTTTGCACCAGTTTGAAAGTTTTACGTTCTATTTTCATTTAATTTTCCTCAATATTATAACATTCTTCCTTATCAAAGTTTAATGTTAACAATTGTATACTCTTGCAGAGCCTTGGAAAGACCTTAGGATACTTTTGCTCTAATTCCTCTCTCAGCTTAGGTAGTTATTGTTATACTTTACTTTTATATATTTCTTTAGCCCACAAGATATAATTGTTTATACAGTCAGTGTTCATTTAGATTTATCTTCATATTTGCTACTTTTTTCTAGTCAATCTTGTTTGATATATTTCAGACTTTTCATCAGCAATCATTTTCCTTTTTTCTGAAGTATTTTCTTTTGAAATTCTTTTTAATATAGGTCTGTTGATAAATTCTCCTTTTTGTTCCTCTGGAAAGATTTTTTTTTTTTTTTTTAATTCTTGAGGGATATTTTTGTTGATTAGAATTCTGGTTTGGCAGTTATTGTCTTTTAGCACATTTAAGATATCATTCAATTGTCTTCTCACTTCCACTGTTGATAATAAGAAATCAGCTGTTATTCCGTTCCTTTTTTTCTTTTTTTTTTTTGGAAGGCAGTCTTTTTCTTCTGGCTGTTTTTAAGATTTCCTTTGTCTTTGGTTTTCTGCAATTTCACAATAGTACTTCTTGGTATGAGTTTCTTTTTTATTGATCCTGCTTGGGATTTATTGGGCTTTTTAATCTGTGGATTAATATCCTTAAATCAGTGTCAGAAAATTCTCAGCCACAATCTCTTCAGATATTCCTGTTGCCTATTCTTTCTCTTCTTTTGGGACTGCAATATGAGGGGGCCTTCAAGAAGTTCATGGAAATATTCATATTATCTTCTAATTTCATTTTTCCATGAGCTTTTTGAAGTACCCTGTATACCTATATTAGACCTTCTTACTGTATCCTGTAAATCTCAGACTTTTTTTTTTTTTTTTTTCCTGTATGTTAGCTTATTTTATCTTTCTGGGCTTCATTTTGGGTAATTACAAATGAGAATACTATTTTTCATTTTACTAATTCTCTCTTCTGCTTTGCTGAATCCCTTTAATTCTACTATTGTATTCTCCAGATATAGAATCTCTGTTTTATTCTTCAGACTTGCTAAGTCATCTTAGTTTTCAGTTTCTTGCTGAAATTTCTCAATTTTGGCTTTTATTCCTTTGAATTTAGTAAACTTAGTTGTTTTATAGACTCTGATAATTCCAAAATCACATCTTATGGTGGTCTCTTTTATTTGTCTGCTGTTTCTGATGATTTTTACTCATGGTATTTTGCTGAGTTCTTACTTTTTAGCAGGTATTAGCCTGGTACTTTCTTAGCATCTTGTAAGTCTTTTGTTTTCACGATCTTTTTTTAAATCTTCTTCTTTAGTTATTTTAGTGGTAGTGTTCTGAATTACCTAGTCAAATATTAATGGAAGCTGAACCTGAGTATCTGTTCATTATCCTTGTAGTTCTAAAATTTTACAGTGATATATGGCCTATATTCTACTATAGTTTAGTGTGAGTCTTTCTTTCATTGTGCTGGGTACTAAGTAGGCCTCTTCAGTCTGAAAACTCGTTCTTTAATTCTGAAAGTCTTATTACATTTTTGATAATTTTCTGTCTTGTTTTCTTGGTTCTCTCTGAAATTCTTAATTATAATTGAGTATTCATGGATTGATTCTCTTTTTTCTCCTATTTTATTTTCTAAACTTTTTCCTTTTTAGGAGATTTCCACAGCTTTGTCATTTACCCCTTATGTTGACATTTGTATGCTATAACTTTAATTTTCAAGAGCTCATGTTCTTTGCGTTTGTTGTTTTTAAAAAAGTGTTCCATTCTTATTTCATGGATGAGTGCATCATTTAAGACATCTGTCTATACATACATTTATTTTTTTAAGTTTTTTTTTTTTTTTTATCCCTATATTACATGTTTCTTTCTAATTGTATTTTTTTTCTGTTTTGGCCTCTCTTTCATGATGGAGACTTTGAAATGTCTGGTGATCCTTGGCTACTTATATTTGAGTGAGGCATAGAAAGTTCATTGGGAACTCTCTGGGCATTGGCCAAACTTGTTGGGTGGTGTGCTTCTCCATAGGATGAACAGGCTGGGACCTGGCTGTTGAGGTGCAGGGCCCTGAGTTCTTTGTACCTTTAGATCTGTGCTATAGATCTCAGCTCTAATCCCACTTCACTTCAGTGACCCCTAGGTTCAGAGTAACATGTAGATTGGAGGTTGGCAAACTTTTTCTATCAAGGGCCAGATAGTAAATATTTCAGGCTTTCTGGGCTGTGTGGTTTCTGTTACAGCTACTCAGCTATGCTATTATAGTGTGAAAGCAGCCATAGAAAATACATAAATTAATGAGCATGACTTTGTTCCAATAAAACTTCACTTATGGACATTGGAAATTGAACTTCATAGAATTTCATGTGTCATGAAATATTACTCTTGATATTTTTTTTCACTAACCATTTAAAAATGTAAAAACCACTCTTAGCTTTAGGGAGCTGCAGCCCTAGTGCAGAGACCTAGTGGACAGGTGTTAGGGAGGGCTCAGCAGGCAGGGGTCTAACTACTCTTTCTAGGGACTTTCTGGGTTTCTCTGGTGCGAATTGGCCTGCTTCTTGTGGGCATCCCTTTTGAAGGACTTAGGTTTTGCCTCTCTCTACCCTAACACTAATAAACTTAATGAAAACATTGAAATATTCTCTGCTACCCATTCTCTTTGTGACTTTATATCCTTTCATTTTTTTTACTGTCATTTTTAGAGGGGTTTTAGATAGTAGAGATATGCATATATGCAGTCTTGCATGTTCTTACTTTAAATTGCATTTTTAAAGTCACATAACCTTGATTTTAATAGCCTTATTTTCTTTAAGAATGAAAAATTTGCTTTCTTCCTTAGCTAGAATAATCAATCATTTTGCTTTTCTTCTTGCTCTTTTTATTGGAGAAGGATGAAAATAAATTTGTTGACTTCTTACATACATTAGAGTATCGAGTGTGAATCTAAGTTAATTTCTACTTGCTTGTGTGCATTTGTTCTGCCATGTTTATATTATTTTTGGTTTGCCATATGGTACTTTCTTATTTCATGTTTAAATCAATCTCTAGGATAATTATTATGTTAAATTTATTGTTTTCAATGCAAAAATCTATGATATTGATGTTGACCAATTTAAATATGTAAAAGTGAGTTGGTTTTATGAAATATTTCCCTTTATTGCTAATAAAATTTGCGCATGATTTACCTCCTTGTTGCAAACATTCTCTGTTTCAGACAGAGTTAGCAAGTAGGGAGTAAAACTTTGGAGCAGTCCCTGACACACTTTACACTGTCCTACCCACTACTAACACACTGTGTCATACTCTAGTAGGCAAAATGAAAGCTGCTCTAAGTCCTGGGAGAAAAGAGAGGGAGGGCTGAGAGAGAAAGCAGGAGCAGAAAGATGATGCGAGGGCTGGTCCGTAGCTCACTCGGGTGAGTGTGGCGCTGGGAGCGCAGTGGCACTCCCGCCGCGGGTTCAGATCCTATATAGGGATGGCCGGTGTGCTCACTGGCTGAGTGCGGTGCATACGACACCAAGCCAAGGGTTGCGATCCCCTTACCGATCACAAAAAAAAAAAGAAAGAAAGAAAGAAAGAAGGTGCGAGAGCCAAGGAACTGGATAAAATTGCCCGAAGATCCACAGTAGGAGCCCAGATACTGTCAGTTGGTAGAGGCCTTTGAGACTATCTGGTGTAGCTAGGTCCCACCCTAACTATGCGTGTGAAAATCACCCAGTAAGCTTTCACCTGTGCTTTATGAAGCTCTCCTGAGGTGATTTTTGAATGGTGATTTTGAGTTTTGGGAACCCTTAATTTTGTTAATAGTGCTTTTCACCATCAGACTACTACGGATGGTAAACTGAGTCCAGAGTTGCTAATTGCTAGGTCACACTGCTGGATTGGAGCTTAATGCACTGTCCCAAGCCTAGTCTATGAATTCCATAGATCTGTGTTCCTGCGTATGTGCGGACTTGCATGTTCCTCATGTTTACATGGGTTTTAATTTGCATGGGTTTGCTTCTTTTTAAAAGTGTGATTTTTTTGTTAGATTTTGCCAGCTAATGATTCCTATAGAAAAGTTTCTTTTAAAGGTATGAAAATGCTCCTAAAAATCATGGCTCTCTGTTTTCTTGCTTGGCTTATACATGTGTAGTAGTCATGTCTCTGTTTACTCCATATGCCATGACTGGAGTGAATAAGCATTATCTCTTTGGAATAATGTTGTCATCGAGGATTAGGCCACGGATCAACACTGACATCATAACTGTGACCAGCAGAGATTTAAATTTTAAATCTGTAATTAATTAGATTATGTTGTAAATTGCAGAGCCAGTAGAATTTCAGAACTGGAGAGGACCTTAAGTACAGCCTCAAATAATTCATAAAAGAATTGTTTGAAAGTATTATGGAAGGGATATGCATGATCCTTTTATTTTAGTACTTGGAACAATTTGAACTGAGTGTTTTTGAACTCAGGATCTTTTTCTCTTTTTGAAAAAAGTGGTTTTTTTCTTATAAAAGATACACGTTCATGGGTAAAACTTTCTACAGTGTGGAGGATATAAAGTGAAACAAGTTCTCTGCCCTCTCGTTCTTATTCAGTGATAGAGTAGGGTTCCATGGATATCCATCTAAAATATCCTTCTGTAGATGGCTCCAGGATCATGCTGTATAATCTGAGGAATAATGAGAAAACTATTGACAAGTTGAATTCATTGAATGACTGAGCAGGGAGAAAAATAGTGGTTGACTTAGTAGGAACTGGCTGGACAAAAATGAAAATATTTTTGTTTCTCTACAAGTTGTACATGTAGCAAATTTAATCTTCAGAGAATAGTCTAAAATGCAGAAGCAAGCAATCAAAGCTCCTGTGACTCCAAAGTAGATTGATTCTTCTGGCATTCTTCTTAACCTCTTTGTTCTCTCTTTCCATGTAGTTCTAATGAGCATGGTGATCTTTTTTCCATACTCACAAAGCTAAGAAATAACAAAGGAGGAGATGGGGGGTTGAGGGTGTGGGAGCTCAGTAGAGCTGACACCAATAACTGCAAAGATTTATAGCTTAAAAACATATGCAAGAAAAACAAAATAAGAGGGGAAAGAGGATCAACGTCTTGAAAGGCAGACATAGATTTCTGAAGCCATAGTCTGTTCTTCACCTTTAATTGAGGGCAAGTTAAAGAAGAATGTAAAAATCAGTGGTTCACTGTGGGGACCCTAAACCATCAATAAGTGTTCGTTATAAACTTTTCACATAGGGGAAACACCAGTTTATGGTAAGGCTGAATGAGGCTTTATTGTATTCATAATGTCTAATCCCAATTAAAACTATTTTGTATTTAACTTTCAGTTCCACTTACTTATATGATAATTTCAAGAGATGTAATGTTGATTGCTGCTGTTTTTTATGTCAGATATAGAACTCTTCCAACACCGGTGAGTTTGTTTCAAAAAAATATTCTTTTAGTCATTACTTATGATTTAGGGAAAAATATTATTTTTTTTAACTCAAATATTCTTTTAGTCATTAAAGTATTCTTTTCTTCATTGCTTGTTGTGGCAAGAAAAAAAGAAAATAAAGTTTTCTCTGTATGTTATTTGACCGTATGGGAATAATTCATGGCAATTGTTTTCTGATCCACGTATCAGGAATTTTTAAAAAGTAACTATCTTGCTTTCTTGCTATTTGAATCACCCACTAGGGTAGTTTAGTGAATATGTGACTAGTCAATTTTAAAAAAGGTATGTTTCTGTTTTAAGTCAAACTCTTTTCAGTTGATGGAATTTGAATCCCAGACCAGCTAGCTCCCATCCCTAGCACAAACTGTTAGATTTTTTTGCATGGATTCAAGCTATGTTGCTGTCTAATTTAGACTCTATGGATTGTCTGAAATTGGTTTTTATTTTTTATGGTGGCTGGCCAGTTTGGGGATCTGAACCTGTGACCTTGGTATTACAAGGCTGTGCTCTAACCAAAAGAGCTACCCAGCCAGTCCTGAAATTGGTTTTTAAAATCAGTTGTATGAGCATGGGTTTGCCTTATGCATTTGTTCATTGGTTCTATAAATATTTGAGCAAGTAAGCAAGCATAGCATAATAACCTCTTTTGGTTCCCAGTCTAGTGAAAATAGAGCAGTATTTTATTCATTTTGGTTTTTTAACCTATGAAAAATAGTGATAAGGAAGTTTTATTGAGTGTATTTAGTAAAAAGATGGAGCAAGCAGAATTTGGTGTTAGAATTTTATAGGAATTGAGAAATAAATCTATAAATAAAAAAACAATTTTCAATCGTCTTTGTGTGATTTATAAAGAATGTGGATATTACTCATTTAGCATAATAAAGATGACGCATATAAAGGACTGATATAGCATGGGGCCAGGCATACTGTAAGCACTCAGTAACTGGTACCTACATATAACAAAAAAATGTTTGTTTTAAACTTGAATGATAAATTGAGTAGTTTAATTTTTTTTTTTTGTCTTCTGCTAGCGAACACTTGCTAAGTATTTCAATCCTTGCTATGCTACTGCGAGGTTAAAACCAACATTCATCAGCAAGGTAAGATACATACAACATCCTTGTAGATTATTCTTTGTAAATTTTTGTTATAGTGACTATAAACCTCAGTCAAGAGCAGCTGAAGATGAGACAGATTTAAAGGCATTGACTGGAGGGGATTGAGAGGGAGGTCAGGCAGACAACTTTAACCCAATTCTTTTGTCCTCCCCCTCTTTGGATCATTAGGATGGCAGTGTGCTTGGGTTAATGGTCTGAGTTGAAGCCACTGAAGGAGGTAATGGGGCTGCTGTTTAGGTAAGGTGAAGGGAACTGAAATGTAATTGTTTCTTGATTAAGATGCGAAGAGATTATGAAGAGTCCCTTGTGATTTCACTACCTCCCTCCCTGTGGTGAAAACACCATTTAATAAGGTCCTTTCATTGTGAAGATTGATTGTTAAGTGGAAAGGGATAGGACAAAGCTTTATAAACTAATAAACAAGTGCTACTCTTAGTTGTCCATCCCGATTTCCTGAACCTTCTTCAGGACAATAACTATACGCCAATCTTGGCACACAAGAAGGATACTATTAATGCCTCTTAAGCCATATTTGTTTTTCTTGGAGTCTTGAGAAGTTTGCTCAAGTCATTCATTTGTCCCATCCCTTATGACAGAGATTTAACAGTTTAGAGATGCAGATCATCTTTGGCACAGATTGCTTTTATACAAAGACTCCCTGGGGTGGACTTTCACCTACGTACATAGGTATGTACGTACATAGGGCCTCTCATGATGACTGGAAGTAGTCGCCAGTGTATTTCCAGTTCCTGTTTCTTTTCTCCCCGGTGCTGTCTTTTAGGATAGGGAAATCTACTCATTTCCTCCAGAGAGGCTCTTTCATGGAGATGAGTGCATTTCAGTTTTCTAATCTAACAGGGTTTGACAGGTAGGCAAGCGAAAGGAGCATTGGATAAGACACTGAGAAGTCTAGGTTCCAGGTTTGGTTCTGTTGTCTGCTGTGACGGCAGGCAAGTCACCTAACTCATTATATTTTTTTATCTGTGAAGAGGTAGCTTAATTATTCCCATATTCATAGGGGTGTTTTAATGGGCAGCTGGAAAACAAAGAATTTTGCAACATTATTGAATTGCTATGGACATTCAGGGTAGTGGTATTTTCTGACAGTTGTCATTACCCTTACTGTAAAAGGCAGCTGTGCAGATGGGTCAGTTAGTGAAGTCGGCCCTTTGGTGTGTTCTCACCTGTGAGGACCAGCTCCTTTACTAGGGATATTGCAGATCAGCATCAAGCATGCTGAGGATATTCATGTTACAGCGTGAGGGGCCATGCTTTGTCTTATAAGCTTGAAACAGGATCCACTTGGCGCTATTCGTTTATTACTTTTTTTTAGGTAAATACAGCAGTCCAGTTAATCTTGGTAGCAGCTTCTTTGGCAGCTCCAGTTTTCAATTATGCTGACAGCATTTATCTTCAGATACTGTGGTAAGCTAAATTTAGAACTACTTTGAGAATGTCAACAAAATGGCTTACTGTGACAGTCCTTGAATGACTTTGTTCTTATAATGTTTATTGCGCACTGGCTGGATAAAGCCGTGGCTGTATTTTGTGATTGATACCATTCTTAAGAAGCTTACTACCAAGTATAGGATGTAGAAGGTAGCTTTCATGCAAATTAAAAGGGATGAGAGGTACTGATAATGTGGTAGGGTTTTAGAGGAAGAAAAGATACTTCCAGGTAGGGAGAAAAGGGAAAGTTTCAGGGAGGAAGTGAAATTTGAGCCATTAGGTATAGGTGGATATTGTACAGGGTGAGACTGGGGGGAGGCCATCAGGCAAAAGGCAGACCCTCAGCAAAGTCAGCGTGTAGAGAGTGGGTAGGGGAAGGTGAGTCCAGCCTAGTGAAGGGGGTAGTGGTAGGGAAACCTGGAGAGAGGAGTTTGAATGTTATTTTATGATGCTAATTGCTTATTTATAGTCTTGAAAATGTGTCAAATTCAAACTTTTGGAGTTCAAAACTTGCCACATTGATATTGAAATACTATATTTTGGTACACTTTTAACTTTACAATTAAAACTTTCTTGCTTGATGCACTCTGGGCCAGAAAATGGTTGGTTAATCAAAGTCAGCTAAGCCAAAGAATCTTTAAAAATGATACATACTCTAAACTTTTAATTTTATTATTTTTGGCAGGGAGAGGGTGGCTGGCTGGTAATAAACTTTTTATTTTAGTCTAAAGTATGTTACATGCACATTCATTCTGATTAATCTTGTATCTTCTGATACAGGAGGAAGGCTTTTTTTTGAATGCAGATCCATCAATGGGTTTCTTCTTTCTTGAATAAAAACTACACCCGTAATACAACCTCTCTGATTTTTATTTTTTGTTTCTTTAGGGTGATGCAAGCACTTAGGACATTTGTAAAGCAATCTAAATGTAGGAACCATCTAGATTTTTACCATTTTTATGTAGTCTTTCCACAGTCATCTTGCCTACTTATTTTGACAGTATTTTTATCAGCCCACTTTTATTATTTCCAGAGCATCCATCTTAGTTCTCAGAAATGGCAGTTCTTCTTACATGTATGTTTAATTGGTTTATGTGTGAATTTAGAATATCACACAGGTTTGGGATCAGACAAAAATGAGTCTTGATTCTACCTCAGCTGGTAGAAGCAGAAGTGCTTGGGTTCACCAGAAAGGAACCTATTAGCTGTGAGCATTCAGCATGCTGCAGGCATCACACATGTCATTTCAAGGAGAATCTGGCTAATATGGCAATTTACTTAAGGAAAAATTGGTAAAGAAAGTTGAAATTTACTTAAAATGACTCAGATATCCTTAGAATTCTCAAAAACTGCAGGAAATAAAGTCTAATACCTAAGCAGCATGGAGCTTTGGAAAGAGCACATGGGCTTTAGAACCAAACCAGGTGCAAACCTAGCTGTCTCATGCTCTGAGCAAGTTATCTGGGTCTCTGTTTCCTTGTCTGTAGGATGAAGTTGTTGTGAGAATAAAATGAGAACATAAGACACCTAGAATATTGTCTGGGTAAAAATGACAGTTACTAGTATATCATTAGATTAGTTTTTAGGACTCATTATCTAGATTAATTTTCCTTGACAAGTCTTAAAGAAAAGCAATGTATTTAGGTTCTTGTAGTTAAAAGTTATACTACACAGCCCTTTTTATTTGTTAAACAAATCTTTTGCATGTATTTTGTATGATTCCCACTGTTACTGTATTTTAGACTTGACTAAATTTTCTTTCCTTCCATGAAAGGTGTTTTACAGCTTTAACGACAGCTGCATCAGCTTACAGTTATTATCATTATGGTCGGAAAACTGTTCAAGTGATAAAAGACAGATGAAAGTCATCCATCAGCACTAGCAAGGAAGCAATATACATCATCCGCGGCAGAGCCAGTGGAAATCTAGAGGAGTTTCCCTGTTTTGATGTTCAGCTTGAAAAAGGACTTATCAGAACAAACCTTGTCATTAAAATTTTTAAGTAATGTGCATTGAAAATAAGCTTGATCATGGGCATATGCAGAATTTCACTGTATTTTTAAATACAAATAAAACTATAATTTAGAATTTTTAATCTTAGGTTTCTTGATTAATTAAGAGATTAATTAGTTATTCCAATTATTGTAAATCATTTTTTAGTTTGTTTTTTAAAAACATAGTCCAGAGCATGGAAACTAAAGTTGACACCTCTCTTCAAGTAGAATTTAGATTGGTTACAAAGCAGTAGGGAGTTTCCTGGGTTTAAATATGTATCCTATACAATTTGGATATACATTTTTATGTTTGATTTTTAGATCCGTGTATACATTAACAATTCATGTGGTTAATATTTGATCATATAGGATAATAAGAATAAAGTTAGCTTAGCTGTGGATGAAATAAAGTTGTAAAGAGATTTAAAATTAAGTTTTGAAAATAATAAATGAGGTCAAACAACATAGGTATTGAAGTTCGTGTTCAGTAGTCTTCCAACTCTCAGGTGCCTCATAGTTTATGTATCAGGATAACAAATAGCAAAGATAGTTGAAATTGAGAATGTGGCCATTAACTTTTGCATCTAAAAGGCAGTGAGTTACGTTCTGGCTTCCCACTGTGTTTCTAACGTAGCAATGTTTGTATGATATTGAAACCTGTACTTATGTTATGTAAATAATATGAAACTGTATATTTTTCAAAGGTTTTTTAAAAAACTTTGGGGAATCTTTTGTTGAGATGTTAAAAATAAAAGCTAGAAAAGAAAATTGTACCTTCCACTTGGGTTGTTCCATATAGCATTCTTATCCTCTGCTGTTGCATAAGTTTTGTGATTCATAAAGTCCATTCACATATACCCCTTACATTGTAGAAAGAGTTGGTTTGGGACCATCTGACTTAAAAGACCTTTTTCTTGCTACACCATCATGTTTAGGAGAGTGAAGGATACAGGGAAGTGAGAGGAAGGCAGTGGCCGGTGCTGGTTGCTTCCTCTTAACTGTAGAGGTCTATTGCTGCCCATTGTCCCTGGTTTTAACCCAAGCACAATATGGAATCATACAGTGAGATTATCCAATCAGCTTGCTGAGCTGTATTAAATAAAATGGGAAGTTATAAAACTTAGGCCTCTTGGCAGCAGCATTCTGAGTCGTTCTTGTCTTGGAGCATACTGAAGCCTGCAGCCAGGGATGCAGCCACTGACTCAGATGGACGGGTGAGAGGGGAGAGAAGGATGGCAAGTGGCTGGCTGTTCTCTCCCTTTAGAACCTCCCTTACGGTCGCATAGCTGGGAGGCAGCAAGACTGGAGGTGGAAGTCCCACTATTGATCACCAAAGAGGCATACTGAGCGAGAGCAGAACCCGGTTTGGTTCTGTTGTCTGCTGTGACTGCAAGCAAGTCACCTAACTCATTTTTTTCACCTGTGAAGAGGTAGTTAATTATTCCCATATTCATAGGGGTGTTTTAATGGGCAGCCGGGAAGAAAGCAAAGAATTTTGCAACATTATTGAATTGCTATGGAAATTCAGAGTAGTGGTATTTTGTGACAGTGGTCATTACCTTTACTGTAAAGGGCATCTGTGCACACGTGATCAGGTTAGGGAGAGGTCATACTGGATTTTGATGGACCTTACTCCAGTGACTAGTGTCTTTAAGAAGAGGGAAGTTTGGATATAGAGACAGACTGCCACGTGGTGATGGAGGCATAGATTGCAGTGATGTCTGAAAGCCAAGGAATACCAAAGATTGCTGCTAACCATCAGAAGCCAGGAAAGGGGCATGGAGTAACTTCTCAGGGCCTCCAGGAGGAACCAACCCTGCTGATACCTTGATTTCAAATTTCTGGCCCGAACTGTAGGAAAATAAATGTTTCAAGCAAGTTTTACCAGTTTTTGGTAATTTGTTATGGCAGGCACAGGAAAATTAACAAATGCTAATGTAAAAAATTGAAATCTAGAAATATGGTCCCAATTATTTCATAGAATCATTTTCCCCCTAATTCGTATAAAAGTAAAGTGTATAGTAGACACATCCCACATAAGACACAAATCATTAAGGCATTATTTGATGGAGTTGGAAGCAGAGAAATGCTTTGACTTCTAGCTAGAAACTTGAGGTTCTCTTTTGCCCATTTCTTCCAAGAAAAATAAAGTTGCTGAAAGGGATCTTATGCTTCAGAAAAGAATTCAGTTCCTTTGTCCACTTAGGTGAAATGCAGTGAACACTGACTTAAAGGATCAGTCTTTTGCTGTGTTTCTCAAATGTTCCCAGAAGACTATAGTAACTGTAGAGCTGGAAGTAGATTTTTTTTTTTGCCATATCCAGAAATGCAACTAATAAAAACTCAGGAAACAACCAATAGATCTTCTCCCTCGCCCCCAGTTCCCGAGTTAACAATACATTGGAGTTGATTCCTTGAATAACTTGGTTCATTGTGCCTTAGCCAGAGCTTGACCATAAGGAACTTTTGCTAAAAAAGACCCGAGGGTGTCATTTCCAATATGGCAGGATAGGATGGCTTATGTGATTTCTCTGTTTTATCTCTTCTTACTTCCATACACTATTTATTCTATTGGATACTGAGCGGCATCGACTGCTGAAAAACCCAAATGAAACAACACACAAGAATGCCCAGTGGCAATGGGAGTAGTCTGACGTTGGCCATCAGGCTTCTGGGAACAGGCACTAAAGTAGAAGGAAGGGAAGGCAAGTTGTTCCTTGGACTGAGAAACTCAGTGTGGCAAGTCCCATGTGTGCCCAGGCATGCTGGCTGCTGGCTCCAGGAGAATTACAGCCCCTCATCGCTGACGAGTCCGTCCATGGCCCTCCGGATCTTCCTTTCTGCACTCAGTTCGAGTTCGATTGGAGCAGGGGGAGCTGGGCTAACTGCAGGTCTGCAGCTTCAGCGGGTAGTCAAAGGCCGGGTTTTTGTAGGCCACCAGGCGCGTGTCGTGTTGCTGCCGGCGTGGCGTGCTGCGGCTCCGCCTGCAGAGACACGCGGCCAGCACCAGGGTGCTGACGAGCAGCAGTCCGCTGGCGGCGCACAGCCCCGCGAAGATGAGCACGAAGCTGGGCTTGGTGGTGAAGACGACGCACCCGCTCCTCCAGCCCGAGGCCCGCGGCTGGCTCAGGCCCGCCCTGTTGGCCGCCAGCACGCACACGCGGTACGTGGTGGCCGGCGACAGCCCGTACAAAGGGTGCTGCCGGGCCGTGGAGTAGATGCCCCCCACCACCGACTGGTTCCCCGCCCGGCCCTCTGCGGAGTAACGGATCTGGTAGCCGTGCACCACCGAATTGGGGGCACACCAGTGGACAAGCACCGAGGTGTCGGTCATCTCCGACACCCCCTGCAGCTTGGGAGGGTCCGGGATGGTGTCCTCCCCGCTGAGGCCGGGGCAGCGGCACCGCTGGCGCCTCTGCAGCTGCGCGCAAGGGGTCTGCAGGTGCTTGCAGGGGTGGTAGTCACAAGGCACATCCTGCGGAGGCGCTCCCACCCCCTCCATTGTCCCCTCTTCCTCCTCCTCCCTGTAGTCGTCCAATAGGAGGACTGGAATCCCGGCCTCGGAAGGACTCGGGTGGGGAGCCTGGGGGGTGGCCTGTGTCCTCTGGTTGGGCTGAGGCGTGCTCAGGGGGTTCCACGAGGTAGGGAAGGGACTAAGGCGTTTGCTGGTCAATGGGGTGGAGGCGGCTGAGCTAGGAGGCTCATGGAAGTGCCCGGCAGCGTGTCCTCCGCGGTGCTCTGTCCCGGCCGTGCTGGCAGCTCTGGGTGGAACGCTGGAGCTGCTGTGACCTGCTGTAGAGTTGGTAGTTGACGGGGCAGTCCCCGCCCCGCCATGGCCGTGCCGCCCTGCAGCTCGGGTGAAGGAATCCAGAGGGAGGGAGAGGGGCGTGGAGACGCTCGGTGGGCCTCCCGCAGGCGGGGTGAAGGCGGCCGAGCCCTGCGGGATGGAGGGACCCTGTGCAGATGGTGCATAGTGGGTGCGGGGCAAGGACGGTGGGGTTGAAGCAAAGAGGGTGGTGCTTTGGTCCCACTGGCACACATCCGGCAGCTGGGAGAGGGAAAGAGGGGCCGAGAAGGGGCCTCTGGATCCCGCAGCTGGCACGCACACAGTGTCTGCTGCCCTAGAGGAGAAGCAGCCAGTTAGAAGATGTCTGGCTTCAGGGATGCTTGCTTCTGTGCTGGGCTTTGACTCCTCAGTGCGGGTGCCCCTCTTGCCAAGCCTTGCCAAGGTGTCTCTGCCAGGGACCACATGCTGCACACTCCACACATCACCCCACTGACTCTGGGAAACCCCTGCAGGAGCCTCCCGTGGTGACTCCCATTGGGTGGAGGGGCAGAGAAGGAAACGGAAGTGCAGAAAAAGGAACTAACTGCCCAAGATAACATGGCCAGCAAACGGCAGAGCCTAAATCCAGGGTAAGCTCTGTGAGAGGGAGTCCAGATGCTAAGTGCGGTTCACCATTTTGTGCTCACCTGTCTGCTTCCTGGCAGTGAATACTAGTGATAATATTCATACACGAGGTAGTATTTCTGAGTGCCACGTGCTAGGGACTAGTCTTTGCACTCTACCTTTCAACTAATTTAATCTGCACTACTGTACGATGTAGGCAGTATTAGCTCCATTTTACAGATGAGAAGGTAGAGGCACAGAGGGGATAAGTAACTCAGCTGAAATCAACAGTAGTAAATGGTATGAAGCCAGGCTCTCTGGCTCCAAAGCCTGCATTCTCAATCTCTTCATAAATACACTAGGGAGACCCTTGACTGCCAAGGTCCAGGGTGCTTGTCTTTAGAAGAACATGGTAGGGGCAGACTGAGCCCTACTTCACATCAGGACTTGGGTGGGAGGTGAGAAAAGAATCCCACCAGATGGGAGCGGGGGGAGGTGGGTGTCTCCTGAAGAGGGGTGGTTGGCTGGTAGAGTTGGTTTGAGAGTGTCCAGAACTGGGGGATCTGAGCACCAGATCCCCAGGCCCCATCCTCTCCTGGTGGCCAGCCTAGGTGTGGCTCCCCACTGCAAAAACAGCTCCTCTAGCCAATGGCCTTCACAGGAATTCTCTTTTTCCTGTCACACAAGAGCTCTATAAGCCCACTGGCCTTGGACTGAAAGACCCAGGAGCAGGAGGCCAGGCCCCATCTTGGGGATACAGGGGTGTCCAGTGGTTAAGAGCACAATTTTGGAGGAAGATAGATCCTGCCTTCTCCATCTAATGGCTGCATGAATTTAAGCAAGTACTTCATCTCTTTGGGCCCCATTCCCCTCGTCTGTAAAATGAGGCAATGATAATACCTGCTCTGGCAGAGACAAGCTAGCTGTTCACTTAACCCATTTCCTTTTCCTGTGCACACAGCTAGACTACATTTCCCAGCTTCCCCTGCAGTTAGGTGTGGCCAATGAGTGTGAGTGGAAGTGAGGCACATCACCTCCTGGCCTGGCCCATTAGAAACCTCTGTCTGCTCTTTCATGCTCTTTGCCTCTTCTGGCTGGCTGGAATGGAGGCAGAGCCTCCATCACCTGGGTCCCAGAGTGTAACTGCATGGGCGGGGGGGGGTGGCCTACCTGCCCATCACTGCCGAAGTGTCCAGCACAGTCACATGAGTAAGACATAAGCTGTGAGGACTTCAGCTCCTGAGGGCTGATCCTCACCTCTCAGCCATCTGCTTTGTAAATGTGTTACCTGCTTAGAACAGCTCTCTTAGCATCCGTGAGGAGCCAGGACAACTCACAGCTGCAAGTGAGGGGGTTGCCAAAGAGGTTGATGGATAAGACCTGGGAGGAATTCAGGGTCCAAGGAGGGAAGGAACTCAAGTTGCAGCTGAAATACACAAAAAATAAAAATATTTCCAGAGAGGAATGGTGGCATCATGGAAAAGTCATTCTGTTAGTTGTTAGATGATATTGCTTTGGGCAAAACACTTTAATGGCCTAGGACTTCATTTTTTGTCATCTGTAAAAGGGAGATATCAATCTAACTCAGTCTGTATCATCCCTCATATCAAATGGGGAACAATACTCGCATGCTCATTGGTTATGTCAGAAAGAGTTTGTGATGAAAGTGTTTATAAACGTAAATCTCAACACAAAAGTAGATATTGTTATTACAGACCAGTGACAAGAAATGGCAGGAATTCTTAATGAGAACACTATCGAACATAGACTATTGCAGCTGGTCTGCAGCTGATAGCACTCAGTGCCAGTTCTTTGGAAGATGCCTCACTTAAGTGCATCAGTTAGCTCTTGCGAAGTGGAAAATATACCCAAAATTCAGTAGCTTAAAACAATACATGTTCTTTCACATGATCCTGTGCGTTGCTTTAGTGGTTCTCATGGTCTGGGCCAGCTCAGCTGAGGCCAGAAGATATAGGATGGACTCACTTATTTACATCCTCAACTGCATGTCCTGGCACCTCTCCAGGTGTCTCTCATCACCCAAGAGGCTAGCTCAGGCTATAACATGGTAGGTGAGGGGTCCCCAACAGCCAGACAGGGCATGCCCCAACGTTCAACTGCTTTGTAGTTTCCACTTATATCACACTTGTTAATGTCCCACTGGCCTAAGCAAGTTACGTTGCAGAGGATTCATAAAGCAAATGTACTTCACAGGGCTTGGTTTTCCAAAGCCTTGCAGTTTCAAATATTGACCTTGCAAAGGACAATAAATTTTCCTCAGGCTATAAAGTCTCTGGTGTAAGATAAAGATGTGTAACACAGCAAGGTTGCTGGCTCAAAGACAGACTAGTTACTGATTGTTATGTATAGATACTGGGAAGCTGTGGAGAGAGAAGGAATGTTTGCTAAGATCAAGTTTTTGTTAATGGATCACTTAATTGCCTTACTGGAATGGCATCTGACTTGTTTCACTGAAAGTTACCAGCCTCTATTGTTAAACTATAACCCCACCTATATCTCTTCTTGTAACTTCCTGGGCTGGAGAATAAATGCAGGAAGAGAACCCCAATTTGAGGTTAATTTCCCAAGGAAGGGATGCCTCTCAATTGAGGGTTCTGGGGAGGTTATCCACTTCGGGGGCTTTGAATAATCCTTTGTGGCTCCATCACCCAGGGGAAGTGGGGTGACAAATCCGTGGGGCGCAAAGCAACATTACATGGTCAAGCCCAGTTTCGAGGAGGGAAGAAACTGACTCCTCCTCTGAGAAGAGCAGACCCAGAAGCTTCATCAGACAGCTGATAGAGTCCATGACAAACAAGGTTAAGAATCCACTTCATTAAAGAGAGTTCCCCTGAAGGTGGAGACACCAATTAGAAGTCTCTTGCTTACAACTATTATGGGTCAATTAAAAATGAGAAAAAAAAGAAAAGACGGTTCTTACAGTAAGTAGGGTAGGAAATGAAGAGGACTTGACCTAGAGCTGCCCTATATGGTAGATGGGAAGGGGCTGGTCTGGGAGCTGGTGGGGATAGAGATGAAATTGGACCTGGTGACCAGGGAGACAAACTTAAGAGTCACCTACAATGACTCTTCAACCCTTCCCACCTGGCTCCACTGATAATGTCACCAGTATCCCACTTTTTGCCAAATCCTGTGGTGACCGTGTCCTCAGCCAACTAGTCCTCCTGACAGCATTTAGCTCAGCCAACCACTCCCTCCCTCCTGAAGCACTTTCTTCTCTTGGCCTCCAGGACATCTCACCCTCCTGGTTTTTCTACTACCTCACTGGTCAGATCTTCCTGGTCTCCTTTTCTGGGTCTTCCTCTTCCTGACTTTAACAGTTGGGGTTCAAGACTCAGTCCTGGGGTTCTCTCTACACCCTCTCCCTGGTGATCTCATTAACTTCTTTATCTTCAAATTTCATCTTTCTACTCCCAAATTTATATCTCTGGCTCAGACTCCTCCTTTGAGAGACTGATGTAACATAGTGTGTAAGATATCAGATGTGGAGCCAAACCATCTGGGCTTAAAATCTGACTCCACTACTTACTAGCTGTGTGGGCTGGGGCAAGTTACTTAACATCTTGTGTCTCAGTCTTCTCATCTGTGAAATGGGGATAATGACAGAATCCTCTCCCACTGGATTGCTGCAAAAGTAAGTGCTTTAATATGTGCTTAGAACTATGCCTGGCACAGAACAAGAGGTACATATTATCATTATTGTTATAATTACTGGACATTTTCACTGGATGTCTCAAAGGTCTTCAGTATTCAGCAGGCTGTTAGACAGGAGTCTGGGGCTCACCAGAAGGCCTGGGCTGTAGACACCCAACTGAGCACTCTTAGCACAGAGATGGTGGAGGAAGTGTCAGGGGAAGGTGCTGGAATAAGTGTGTAGGGTGAGAAATGACTTGCAAAAATAGAAGAAGTGGAAATAGGCAAGGACCTTCAGAAGGCCTATGGAGGAAGGCTCGGAAAGCCTCAAGGCAGCCTCCTGAGGCCAAGGGGACGGAGAGCATCAACAATGAGGAAAGAATCGACCATGGGCTCAATGGACAACTAAGTGTCACTGGTCTTAGCAGCTAATGTGGGTGGACAGGTTGTTGTGAACTGCCAAGTGGAGGGATGAGAGGTGGTCACCACTCTGAACCTGGGATATTTGATCTTCTTGAGTCTGGATTGTCTTTCAACTCTGCCATTCACCTTTGGACTCACCATTAGAAATGTGGATCAATCATGTTGTTCCTGAAGAAGCCTCTCCGGTCCAGCCTGATGGATCATTCCCCCCACCTGCCTTATAACACAGCACATGGCGTGTGCCTGTGCTATGGAACACAATGTAGTGTGACGATTAACAGATGTCTGGTGCCTATACCGAACCATGAGCTCCCTGAAAGCAGGGGCCATGTTGTCACCATCACCATAACCAAAATCACCATCAGCATCCTCACCAGCAGCATTATCATCATGTAATCATCGCCGTCCTCACCGTCATCACAGTCACCACCACCGTAAGCATCACTGTCATCACTGTCACCACCACAACCATCATCACCACCATCACTGTCATCACCGTCACCCTCACTGTCATCACTGTCACCACCACCATCACCATCATTACCACCAACACCATTATCATCACCATCATCACCTCTACCATCATCTTAACTAGTTTTACAGGACACACACCATCCAGGCATTGAGCTAAGTGCTCCACCTGTACTATCTCCTTTTTCCTCATGCAAAGCCCTGAAGGGAAGCACTATTGTTATGTCTCTGTTTACAGATAAAGAAACTTCATGATGCTTGTACACTGGCGCTTTACACAGTTCTTGGGATTTTTATCAAACTCAAAGGCATCTGAGCCAGAAATATAAAGCATTTCTCCTCACAACACTGTGTGTGCACAATAGCTGTTTATTGAATGAAGGAGAGAATGAGAGACTGGTTCTCTTTGCTTTGGACAAGCGTGCATCCTTTCAGAAGAACAATTCCATCTTTAGTGGCTGCATTGCATAAAACGGGACTAACAAGACCTGCCTCTGGACTTCCGAGGGATTTTCTAACAATAACAATATTTTCATCCAATGATATTTGCAAGGCTCTTTAGTGCTTTCTTTACATTATCTCACTGGAACATGAGAGGCAGGTGGGAGAGGTATTCTTTGTGTGTTGGCCAGCACAAAATCTCACAGCAGAACTCAGATTCAATGGTGTTTCCATTTCTAATATTTTACATATGGCCATAGCCACAGAAAAAGCTGTTAGAATAACAGGATGTTTAAAATGGGACTGTTTCAGGCTCAGGTTCAACAGAGACCATTAAAGTCTGAGAGCAATGTGTGAGGTGCTGGGGATCCCCTAAAGCAGGACGCTAGACCCCCTGTGCAGGACAAGGGAAGAGACAGCGATGGGTTTGGCTCTCAGCTGTATGAGCAGAAGGCAGAAGAGGCTGGGCAGTGAAGACTGCTTTGGAGGCACCCCTCATCCCCACCCCCAACCACAACATGGGAGAGAGGAGGTGTTTCCCTTAAGCAAATGAAGCCTCCTCCACCCTTCAGCCAAATGAGGGAAGAGGCTTCAGGAATCCTGGTGTTTCTTGGAACTTGGTGGATATAGAGACTTTGTCTGACTCACATACGAGAAATCTAAAGTTAAGAGGACGGTTGGAGCTAGAAGAGATAAGGGAATTGGCTACACTGGGAGTGAACAGGACAAAGGTGCCTGTTTCCCAGTGCCCAGATGTGGGCCCCAAGGAAAGGAAGTGGCCCGAGATCATCTTCAAAGGGTTGCTGCCCTTCCTCTTACAAGTCAGGATAGTGGTTGCTCTTGAAAATGAGAGTGGGTATAGGGATGCTCTGGACATCCACCAGGCCAGAGGGTACCAGATCTCAATCGCAAGTAAGACTTCCCTACTCTCTTACCCTTCCTCCCCAGACCCACAGGAGCCCTGGAAGGAAGTGAACTTGCATAACATCTGGGGAAGGAGGTGGATCCAGATAGAGAGGAGACCTGATGTCCTCATCCCCTCTTGCCACTACAGATTTCTCAGCCTGGGTTTAAAAGAAACTTGAAATGCATAAGAGTTTGGAATTTTAATATTACTATGGACTGGACTGAGTTGCATGGTTACTAGGCTGGGTGGATTATCTAGACCCACCTAAGATATCACCCAAAGGGTGAGAAAAAACAAAACCCCAGAGAAGATTTGGAAGAGCAGTGGGAGAAAAATTAAGGTCCAGTTTGTTCTATAAAATTCAACATAATGTAATAATAATTAAAAAAAAATCAGTCATGTGATTAAGACATATCTCAGAAACACTTACTTCTGGAACAGAAGGATCTGGAGGCAAGGGGTATCTTGAAAGATGTGTGTGTGGACAGCAGTGAGTGCTGGCGAGTCTTGACAATCCAGCTGCTGCAGGTTGGGGGTCATCTTGAAAATGTCCCCTTCCAAGATCCTCAGCCTGGGCATCTTCCTCAGGTAGAGAGACGTGAGCTTCGGCAGGTCTCTGATCCACCCGGACTCAACTGAAACACAGAAGGGAAACTGCCCACTCCCCAGGAAACAACAGACGCAGGAGGTCAACACAGCATTAAGGAACAACAAGAGTGACAAGGTCCTTGTCACCACGAAGAAGGTCCTTGCTGAGCATGGGCACAGTTAGCAGCTTTGGGGACCTAGAGGCATGGGCCATTTCAGCTGGAAAGGCACTCAGGGATAACCAGTCCTTCCTTTCTCCCAGCCCCAGTGGGCCAAGGCCAGAGAGGAGAATGACTGGCCCAAGTCCACACAGCTCCGAAGGGACAGAGATAGGATTCGAACCCAGGACACTGTCTCTAAGTCCACTACTGCCCTGTCTTTTTGTTAAACTCCGTACAAAATAACCAGACTTCAGTCTGATGGCTGCCAGGAGTGGGGAACTTCTGAGGCGCCTAAGTGAGGAGGAGCCAGGCTGGAGGGGCCGAGGAGCTAACCTGCGGCTGTCCTGTGGAGGACGTGCTCCTTCCCGTCCGCAGCTCCCGTTCTCGCTCTTTTTTCTCTTTATGGTAGAACTAGTGGTGATAGACACATGAAGTGGTTTTTTTTAAAATAACAAAACCAACCTTGTGAACCAAAGTCAGAACACGAAGTACAGAGAACCATTATCCTCAGCTCCATCCCGTGTCTTGTTTGAATGATTCACCGTTCACAGAAACAATTTTTGCCAATCGAGTAGAAAAATCAATACAGTCATCCTCGGAGCACCAGTTCCTTCACGTTAAATGCCCGTTTGGTGCTAAGTTCATCCGTTAATCTGCCCCACGGCGATGCATTCACTTCTCCGTTGTGCAAGCGTCTATCCAGCTATGCTGGGAAGCAGCGGAACAGACTAGCTAGAGTTTGGGGCTCTGAACCCAGAGTGCCCGAGTTCGGATTTGGAGGCACCAAGCGCTTAGTGGGCTGTGAGACCGAGGGCAGGTCATTCTCCTATCCGTGCCTTGGCTCTCTCTTCCCACCTCTTAGGGCGCAGGGAGTTAACCCCAGTGTGGCGCTCGCGACAGGGCCCGCCGCTCGCGTGGGGAATGGAGCTGGCGCGGCCTTTGAGCCCTGCTGTGAGCTAGGCACCTGGTCTGCCCGGGAGGACCACAGCCCCGCCCCGGGAGCGCAAGCCCAGCGCAGCTCCGCGTTCAGGGGGCTGCAACCCCGGGGCGCCCGGACTCACCCCGCTCCAGGAACGTGCCGCTGAGATCCAGGACCTCGAGCGCGGCCAGGGGCGCGCCGCCCGCTCCTGCGAACGCCGCCTCGGCGATGCCCCCCCGGCCGCCGCGGCCCAGCTCGGTGGAGGAGAGATTGAGGACCTGCAGCGCGGGGAAGCAGGCGAAGGCCCGGGGCTGCAGCGCCCGCAGAGGGTTCCCGGCCAGCGCCAGCGCGCGGAGGCTGCGCAGCGCGGGCCCGGCGCACGGCGGCAGGGCGGCCAGCCGGTTGTCGCTGAGGTCCAGCGTGTGCAGCGCGGCCGGCCCGCCGGGGCCCCAGCGCAGCGCGGCGATGCGGTTGTGGCGCAGCGTCAGCACCTGCAGCTGCGGCAGGTGGCCGAGCTCCGGCGCGCTCAGGGCGCTCAGCAGGTTGTGGCTGCCGTCGAGGCTGCGCAGCGTGCGTGGCAGGCAGCTGGGCAGGCGCTCCAGGCTGCGGTTCGTCAAGGTCAAGGCCGTGGCTCCCGCGCTCGGGAGCCCCTCGCAGGGCGAGCCGGTGGTGTTGCTGCCACCGCTCCCCCAGGGGCTCTGCTGAGTGAGCCATAAGAGCGGGACCCTCTCCTGGGGAGGCCCTGCCCGGCTCGGGCGCAGCACTGTCGGCGGCAGCAGCAGCAGCAGCAGCAGCGTCCGCCACATGGCGCGTGGCTAGGGAGAGAACAGCGGGACAGCGCATTAAACCCAGTGGAAACCCCAAACGAAGGGGCGAGTGTGCGTCTCCACGTCCCCTACTCCCTCCCACGCCTGAGGAAGAGCACAGGCCCTGGATGTTCCTTGAAGGGCAGGGGGACGTTCACAGCGTCACCGGGTGTGCAGTGACTTTGCTCCTGCCTGCTTTCCCCTCCTAATGTCCCCCACGCACACTGTGGCCGCTCCTGCCGTTCCTTCTGTCAGAGACGCCTTTCCCTCTTCTTGAGGGAGGCCTCCCTCGTTTGTCCAGTGTGGGCCTGATTCATCCACCTTGGATGGGAGAATCGTCCCGTCTACTTGTCCCCACCCCGTGAGCTTCTGCAGGGATGGGACGTCCTGTTTATGCTCCAAACTATCCCAAGGTGAATGGTGGAAGCTCCGTAAACGTGAATGCCCTCAGTTGGGAAGAAGCTCTGCTGGGATAGAAATATGGGACTCGGAGAGGTCATATTTCATATGGAATTCGGTCAGTTCCAGCCACTTTCAGTTGCCCCAATCCTTTCGGTTAAAACTGCCTAGACACAGGTAATTCCTAGTTTGCGTAAAGTAGGTCCTGGGGTCCTTTCTTGGTAGGGCACTTAGAGTTGCCTTCAGGAGAAGAAAAGAGCCTCCCAGGCAGCTGTGAGTCTTGAGAAGCTGGAGTCAGGGATTACCTGGTTCCATGTGGGTTCCAACAAAATCGAGGATGCCCAGTGTCAGCCCTGCCCTGAGGGAAGGCTGAGAATTGTTGGGCGTAGAGTTTCTGGAGAACCCAGAATTCCACAGGGCAGGTGGAGATCAGGTAGGGGTAGATCATGCCAGCCCATGGCTGCCTGAGTGGCTTCTTCCAACCAGGCCCTCACCTTGAGGTCACTTTTTGATATCGCCCCATTGCTGCAGATGTGTATTCCTGCCTGGCTCTGTGCTGACCACTAAATCTCCCAGCAACCACCCAAGCTCCAGGGAAAGGGCTTCCCTCTTCCTAGTTGGGGGTCAGGGTAATGAGAAAGATCCCGGAAATTGAGATCAGGCATCCATGCATCTGGCAGCATGTCATACTCACCCAGAAGCTGTCCTTTTGGAGTGTGGCCCTCCTGGATGCCCCTTAGCAGTTCTCAGCCTTATTTTGTAGATTTCAGGAACGAGTGACCTAGATGGCAACCCAGCTCTGAACTCCAGAGGAAGGCCTGTTTCCCAGCAGCCCTTCCCCTCACCCCCTTGCACTGAGAGGGCCTGAGATACTCCAGCCCTGCTGCCCCTCCTTCCTGCCAAAACATTGTTGTCTTTAGCCAACGCCTTCTTTCCTGTCTCTCTCCTCCCCCTCTGGGGCCTGGGCCTGCCCCTTTCCAGGCCTGGCGCCTCCTCCTGTCCGTCCTCATCTTTACCTCTCCTCACCCTGCCTTTCCCAGCATGAGAAATGAGGGGAGTCAGTAGTGAGGGTTAATGGGGCACAGTGAGGCAGAGGCGGCTGTCACTTTTCAGGAATCTGAACCTCCCTCTGGGCGGTTCCCATTTCCTGGGATGGTTGGAGGCTGAATGGTGAGCCACGAAGAGGAAGAAGCCCCTTCCTCAAAGGAGGGAAGGTAGCCCTGTCTATAAGAAGGCTTGCAGAGATTTACAGGAGAAAGCGGCAGGAGAGGCGATCCTCAGAGGAGTCTGTGAGCTGAATCAGACTCAAATCAGACCCAGGAATGCCCAAGAAGAGTTTGTTTAGTTGCTCTGGGACCTGGTTCAGTGGCACTGTGGGTGTCTGTCTCTCACAAGGAGTGGAATAAAGAGGGCAGACATTCAGAAAGAACACTCCCGCCCCTTGGCTAGGGTGACTGATCCTGATTACTGAGAGCCCCAGGTCTTCTGAAGATGCCATGATTCTGAATGAGCCTTGTTTACACGTTTGTGTAGAGCAGACAGAGCGTTTCTCCTGGAGTTCCGAGAGCAGAGCTGGGTCATTTCATCTGAGGGCCTTTGATCTGCACTCCCACGCCCCCCACTTTGCCCAGCCCCACTGGAAGGTCTGAGAGCCAGCCAGGGTAATTATCCCCAGCTTGTGTGCACACCACCCGGAGACCAGAACTTCGCATATCTTTCTTCTGTCAGTCCTTATCTGGGCAGCCCTGAGGAACCCCAGGGCACCTTGAAAACTGGCCTGCTGGATTAATTGGATAATTGGAAGTCCCTGGGGGTCTCCTTTGAAGCCTTCTCCACCCAAAGCCTTAAAAATATCCTTTCAGTCTAAGTACCAGCTGGGGGCCTTGCTGCTCAGAAGCATTCCTTCCTCTGCTCGAGCTGGGGCGGGGAGAGGCCCGCTCTGGGCTCCCCCATCTGGGGCCAATTCTGTCACCACCCAGGAAACCTGGGCCCAGGCCCCAGAGATAGAAATATGGTGCTGTGGACAACACAGGAGGCCCCGTGGGAGGGAGAAGTCAAGGGAAAGGTGGGAAGGTGAGAGGTGGGGGTGTTGGCTCAGAGGGACCAGCGTGTGGGCCGGTGGGCAGCCTCAGGTGAGCGCTTACTTCTGTCTTTGCACAGAGGGCTCCACGCCCAAGAATTAAAACATCAGGTTTCCCTGGGAGATAAAACAGCCAGGTCTACCCTAATGAGGATATTGACTACTCTGAGGCAAGCAGGGGCTTGGGGGAGTCCAGGCAGGACTGCCTAGATGAGAGGGAGCCGACTCCACTGCAGCAGAGACCCTGGGGAGGAAGGAGTTTGGTCCACCACGGAGGCCTATAAGATAGGGCCTCAGAGAGTGATGTTGGGGTACCCCTCTGCACACCAGTGGGGTGAGGGCTCGGGAGAGGCCCTGGCTGAGGAACGCTCCCAAGGGCATCACCCTGTGCCCACCTGGAACCCCAGGCCCTCTGAGCCAACTTCTTGTCACTGCTGCTTGCTGGCTAGTTTGCCGGTGGTGGTTGGGCCTGACCTGGATGGGCTGTACTGATGTCTGAGCTTGGCCCTCTGGATTGCTCTGTTGCTCAGGTTATACCCAACCCCAGCAGACACATCCTTGGTGGGCTACCCAGTTAGGTATCTGAGCTGGGGAGACTGAGCTGCTGGCAGACCCTGTGTGGTAGGCTTTGCTTATTGGTGTCACCCAGGTGGTGGGTTGGCCTTGCCCCAATGTGTAGTATGCTCTGCTTGCCACCGCCACCCTTTTTTAATTTGAGCACTTACTGAGCCTAACGCCATACGCATTATCTTACTGAGTCCTCTCCAGGTACTACTATTCCCATGATTGGGAAACCAAGGCTCACACAGATGGACTATATTCTGGAGCACACAACTAGTGAGCTGTCTGCCTTGACCACTGTGTTAAATGGCCTTCTACAGACCTCATACATTAGTTTGTTTCTGTTGCTTGTGACACAATACCTGTAACTGGGTGATTTATAAAGAAAAACGAAATTTATTGCTTATAGTTTCTGAGGCTGGGAAGTCCACCTGGTGGTGGTGACAGTGACCCAGGGGTCTCACGTTGCAAGATGGTGGAGGCAGATAGAGCAGAGAGAGAGACAGACTCTCCTCTGTCTTCTTTTAAAGTCCTCAGAACCACACCCCTGACCACCATTTTTAATCCATTCACTGCTGTATGGTCCTACGATCCAATCACCTCTTCAAGGTTCCACCTTTCAATTACCATAGTAGGATTTCCCACCCTCCCAACAGACACAGTGGGAGCCAAGTTTCTAATACATAAAATTTGGGGGACACAATTTAAGCTTCAGTGAGTTTCAAGGGGACATAATTCAATCCACCAAACCCTACATTTGATGCTGTCATATCACCCTCAAGCACAAGAGAACCTTTTCTAAACATTTAGATAGACCCAAATCATGTGAGAAGCCAGAGTGGCTGGGAAATTTCCTTTTGTAATTGAGCTGTTCATCCTTGGAATACACAGAGCTGACTTCTCGGGTCACTGTGGGCCCAGGGCTGAGGCAGACACCAGTGCAGGGCCTGCCTGGCACCTCTCAGGGGGCCCCAGCCCTCTTCTCCAGCCCCATCTCTTCTTCCAGCACTTCTTAGAGGTCAGGAAAAGATGACCGAAGTGTTTTTCACCTCCAGGGAAGGATGCTAAAGTCCCGTGAAAAAGTCTTGGGACCAACAAATGTGTGTCCTCCAAAATGCCACACCAAGTGCTACACCACTCCAAGTGCCTTGCCGCCTCCTGCCCTCTGTGGCTTTACCTGAGCTGTCCCCTGCCTGGATGCTCCCCTCCTTGGTCCCCTTAGCCTCCATTGTAGCTTGCTCCTCTACACCTGGTGCGGCTTCCCTCAAAAGGAGGCCCTGAGATAAGGACTTGGGTGCAGGTAGTTTATTTGGGAGGCGATCCCAAGAAGCACGAGAAGGGGTAAGGAAGTGAGACAGGGAAATGGATGCACTGCATGGACGGACGGTGAGTTAATGAGCAGGTAAGTGCCAGGGGCTGCTGGGGCTCCATCCTGCTGGGAATCCTCTGTGAGACTGTGCAGAGCACCCCTTGGATTGTTCTGGTGAGGAAGTGGGGCTATTTATCCATCAGTTTGTGCTTCTTATTGGTTTGAGGGTTCTTCCTGTGGCTTTAACCTCCTGGCGCAGATTGAGTAACTCCATGGAGGGTTAAGGGCATATGGCTGGGCACCGATGGCATCTGCAATGGCACCATCAAGAACTCGCTCATGCAGGCCCTCCCTTGTCTCCTCCTTAATTAGGGGCCTTCGTTGGTGTTCTCTCCCAGGTGACACTGGCTACCTGCCATCAGGCAGATTGATGTGACTTCTCCATAACTTAGGACTGAGCTTCCAGAGAACTGGGCCATGTTGTTTGTCTACTGAGCGTCAGTGCCCAGGGTGGAGTCTGGCACTTGGGAGAAATGTTCAACAATGAAGGGAAGAGGCGTGACAGAGTGCATCGTGGATTGGGGTGTCCTTCACAGTGCCCTGTGGTAGATGGTGCAGGACTCCAAACAGTAAAACTTACATTCAAGTGCCTGAGATTTGCAACCCAGAAGGGCTAAGCTGAGGGTTGAGATGAGGGAGGGAGACAAGGAGGTAGAAAATTGAGTCACAAAGAAGTTTCCAATCCAGATTCCCAACTTTCTCATGATCTTTGGGGGGAAAAATCTCTTGGAAGAAGATCACAAAGTTAGAGTGTTAATAAAAGCACACCCCACAGGGAAAAATGAGTCAGTAATTACACTGTTGGCCACACTTCTTTTCTGGATTTAGATAAAAATCTGAGTCATGGATCCTTGTCCTAAGAAGGGACTTTAGAATTTGGCTGGTGTCATCCGTCCCTGTTTATTTTAGAGGGAGAAAACTGAACCCCAGGGAGGGAAATTGGCTTGCCTGAGGTCACAAAGTGGTGAGTTCCTAATTATACAATGAGAAGGAAAGGTGACCTAATTCTCACTGCTTCCTTCTGGGCTTTGGGCTTATTTGCACAGCTGACCAGTTTTCACCTGCCCTGGTACTAGTATTGTGGGCCTTTCCCCACAGGAATGGCCACGTAAACACGCCTGGTGAACATCAGGCCACTGGGCAGAGTTTCTAGGGGTTCTGGTTCCCGTTCTTCGTTCCCCTGTCACCCCTATAACTCCAGGAAAAAATACCCCAATACAGATTGTTCCAGAGACCCAGAATTGGTGTCCTCCAAGGGGGTCATGTTCGGCTCTGTTCACAGTTCTGGAAGCTGGGGTGGGATAAGGAGGGCTGGCCCAGGTGACAGGTGACTGCTCAGCCAGCTGCCCCGGCCCTGCACTCCAAATGCCAGCTGGCTCTGCTGAGGGTTCTTACCCCAAATGCTGGAGTTGGAATGTGCCGGCTCAATGGCTACATTCTTCTCTGACATTGGAGATAAGCTGGAGGAGTGGGAGGGTGATTGTGGGAGGCGGTGGTACCAGGTCGTCAAGTCTCCAGGAAGAGCCAGCTCTCCCGAATGGTATGCAGAAAAGAGGCTTTTAAGTGGTAGGGCCCAGGATGTCTGAGTGCGTTTGCTGACGTGGGCAACCTGCCTGTGAGGAAATGATCTTGAGGAGATAAAATAGGAATGGGTTGAGTCTTTATGTTTGTTTTCTCACTGAGGTGTTGCTCACTAATGAAGATTTCAGCATGAAGATTTTCAGAATGCTTAGAATTTAAAAAGATACCATTTGAGATCCTTTGAAAATTTGTAGTGGAAGTAAAAAAGATTCAAACTGAAATGAGAGGCCAGACTCTATTCTGCCACTCTATTTTGTGTATGGCTGGAGGAAGCGGGATTAGACTGTAGATAGGTTGTTTAAAAAAACCACATTCTAGAATGTATCACAGCCCGAGGCAGAGCACTGGAGTGAAATGGACAGTACACTGGGGCACAGGATGCAGGAATCTCGTCCCAACACTGCTACTGTCTTACAGTGTCTGTGTCCTTAAGCTTCTATCCATCTCATATTTTCACTTGTAAAGTGAATAAATTGGTTTAGCATTTAGTGCGCCCATCATGAGAACATGCTACTGCATGATCCAGGTGCTCATCTGTAAAATGGGGGCTCAGAGAGGAACAAATCTTGGATCCTGCCCTCAAGCTATTCTCAGTCTAGAAAGGACAGAAGACAGAAAACACTGAGCACAGTGTGAGCATAGCATCAAGTCACAAGGAGCTTCCCTGTGAGCTCTGTGAACATGATGAATGTGTCCAGCTCGTTGCATGCTGCAGCCCCAGCATCTGGCAGTACCTGCATACAATACGCGCTTAAGAGACGTTTCCTGGATGAGTGTAACTGTGTCCTTCCCTTCTTCTGTTTCTGATCAGTTATATTTCTTTATTTGAGATCTTCCACAGAAGAGCAGTTGGGGTTTGCCTGTGAATTTATTTAGATTTCTAATATGTTAAGGAATATTCTTTCGAGAATAAAAGTGCTCGAGTAGCACAAACAAAGCAATGACTTGGAATCTCCTGGAGCTTGAGTGTTATTTATTCCCTATTGCTACAGAAACTTGCATGAGCAATGTGGATACTCAATAACATTTTGTTGAATGAAAAAAATGCATGCTGTCCAATAAGCATATGAGCATGTGCTCAGCATCCTCACTTACCATGGAAATGCAAATTTTAGCCACAATGAGATTCTACTACACACCCATTGGGGTGGCCAAAATTAAAAGACTGGAAATAACAATGCTGCCAAGGATGTGGAGCAAATAGAACTCTTATAGGCTGCTGGCAGGAATGTCAAATGGTACAACCACTTTGGAAAACTGTTTGGCAGTAGCTATGAATGCTAAGCACGTCTACCCTGTTATTCAGCAATTGCAATCCTGGGTTTATACTCAAGGGAAATGAGTGGATATAGTCATCAAAAGAAGGGTTACAGCCATTTTATTCATAAACACCCCAAACTGGATAGAATCCAAAAGACAATAAATAGGAAAACAAATGCATAAATTATGACAGGGTCATATAATGGGCTACTGCACAGCCACAAAAAGGAATGAACTATGCCATGCTCAACAACACAGATGAATCTCAACAGACATCGTGTGGAACAACAGAAGCCAGGCACAAAAGAGTACATACTGTGTGGTTCCAGTTATACAAAATTTAAGAACAGGCAAAACTAATCGATGGTCAGAATAGTGGTTACCTCTGAAGAGCATCCCAGGCAGAGGGCCCAGTATGTGCAAAGGAATGGAGCTATGACACAGCATGGAGTGCTGACGAATGGGGTCTCAATACGGCAGGAGGACAGCAAGGGCCACGGAAGAGGAGTGTACAGAGAAGAGATTGGAAGGGTTGTTTGGGGTCACTTTGTAAAGGGCTGAGTGGTAATTAGTGCTATTTGCCACGTATTTCAGGTTCTCCCTCTTTGGTGACTTGGTAGGATTGTACTTTCTGGCCCTTTGTGTTTGGGCGGGGCCATGTCTCCACGTTTTGTCCTGGCCAATGAGTTGTAACAGGAAGTGATGTGTGTTGCTTCCAGGCAGTGCATTTAATTGGTGTGAAATTCTCCAGAGTTCTTTCTTCCCCTCCGGCATGGCAGTTGGTACTATCTGGGATGGAAGCTGCTTCATCTGCCTGGATCCCTAGGAAGACCAGAGCTCCCCCAGGGCTGAATACTATGGGTGTATAGGGTGAGAAACAAGACTCTGTGGCTTTAGGTGGCTTGTTACTGCAGTGTAACCTGTTTATTTCGAGTGATGCAGGCCTTGATTATGGTGTTAGGTTCATCTATTCATTCATTCAATTGAATGTCTGCCCCACATTACATACTTTTTTTTTTTTTTTTTTAATGATGACTGGTAAGGGGATCTTAACCCTTGACTTGGTGTTGTCAGCACCACGTTCTCCCAAGTGAGCCACGGGCCGGCCCCTAGATACTGTTCTAAATGCCAAAACAGATATAGCTCCTCCTCTCAAGGAGCTTTCATTCTGTTGGGGAATACAGACAATGAGAAAATAAATGAACAAGGTCATTATGGATTGCAGTAAGAGTTATAAAGGAGATAAACAGGGAGGTGCTGGGGAGGACAGTGGAGTTAGTGATCCAGAAGGGCTGCTTCATCTGAATGAGACCAGAGGATGAGACGGGCTGTCACGCACAGCCCTGGGAATCATGTTCCAGGGAAGGACAAGAAGGAGACTGTTGTGTTAGAGTCACAGAAAGCAGATCTTTGCAGCTGGAGGATAGTGAGTAAGGAAAGCGGTGGGCAGGGGCTCTACCATGTGAGTAAGGGGGACAGGCTTTATGTGTCAGAAGGCCACCGTTGCTGCTGCATGGATTGTAGGCAAGAGCAAAGCTAGAGTTACATCAGGAGGGTGTTGAAATGTCGATGGGGGAGGCGATGACGCTGGCTTGAAGTGATGACAGTGAAGGTGAAGACAAGGATAGAAATCTGAAAGATGTTCTGAAAGTAGAATCAACAGGATTTGTTAACAAATTGGAAGAGAGGTGTGCTAGGCTGAATAATGGTCCCCAAAGATATCCACGTCTTTGTCCCTGGAACATATAAATGTTACCTTACGTAGCAAAAAAAACCTTGCATATGTAATTAAAGTAAAGATTTTGAGATGGGGAGATTATTCTGGATTATCCCAGTGGGTACTGAATGTGATCACAAGAGTCCTTATAGGAGAAAGGCAGGGCTGACTAGTTTGTTAGAGCGTGGTGCTGATAATACCAAGGTCTAGGGTTTGATCCCTGTGCCAGCCAGCTGCCAAAAAAATAAAACATGGATAAATAAATAAAATAAAAAGAGGGGGGCAGAGGAAGATTTGGCCGTAGAGAAGAGGGCCATGTGAATACTGAAGGAAGCTTCTGCTCTGCTGGCATGGAAGGAGCTGTGGAATGCAGCCTTAGAAGCTGGAAAAAGCCAAGAAATGAACCCTCCCTTGTACCCCCTGGAGGGTGTGTAGCCCTGCTGACACCTTGACAGTGGCCCAGTGAAACTGATTCCAGTATCTTCACCCCCAGAACTCTGAGAATAAATGTCTATGTTGTTTTATTGTGGTATCGTGTGCATGACATGATATTTATCATTTTAACTATTTGTCAGTGTACAGATCAGCAGCATGAAATACATTCACAATGTTGTGTCACCATTACCACTACCTATACCTAAAACATTTTCATCATTCCAACAAAAACTCCATACTTATTAAACAACAACTCAGACTTATCCCCTCTTCCCAGCCCCCGGTAGCCTCTATTCTACTTTCTGTTCCTATTGCTGCCTATTCCAGATACCTCACTAGGTGGAATCATACAATATCTGTCCTTCTGTTTCTGGCTTATTTCACTAAGTGTAATTTTTAAGGTTGATCCAATGTTGTGCATATGTTACTTTCTTTCCTTTTTATGGCTGAATATTATTGTGTGTTGTTTTAAGACACCATGTTTGTGATAATTTGTTACAGTAGCCACAGGAAACTAATACATGGGGGCGAAGAGAAAAGACGGTATCAAGGATGATTTCTAGATTTTTGGCTGAGAACTGGATGGATTAAGATGCTATTTACTGGGGTAGAGAAATCTAAGAGCACAAAAGATTAGAGGTAGGGAAATCACAGGCTCTGTTTTGGCCATGTTATGTTTCAGACGTCTGTTCAGACCTCAGACCTGCTGAGGAGACAACCGTACATCCACCTCTGGAGTTCAGGTCAGAGCTGGGGAGTTGGGATTGGGAGGCTCAGCATAGAGATGGCGCTTAAAGCCAACAGATTGGTTGAGGTCACCTAGAGAAAGTGGGTGGAGAGAGAAGAAAAGGGGACTGTTGTGGATTGAATGTCCCTCCAAAACTCATTGGAAACATGATCTCCATGTGGGGGAAATACAATTGTGGTATTTGAAATGTGGGGCCTTTGAGAGGTGATTGGATTGTGAGCACTGTGCCCCCATGAATGGATTGATCCATTCATGGAGTAATGGGCATGGTTCCGATGGCTTAATAAAGAGGGCAAGTGAGAAGGTTAGCTCTTCCTTGCTCATGCCATTTTCTCTCGCAATGTGATACCCTGAGTTACTGTAGAGTCGCCAGCAAGAAGGCCCTCACCAGATGTGTCCCCTGGACCTTGGACTTCCCAGCCTTCAAAACTGTAAGAAATAAATTTTGTTTTTTATCAATTACCCAGTTTCAGGTATTCTGTTATAAGCAACAGAAACGGACTAATACAGAGACTAAGCCAATGTGTGAACGTGGAGGAGAGGAAGAGGAATGAGCCAAGGAGGAGAAGGAGCAGTCAGGCAGGTGGGAGAAAACGCAGGAAAGTTTGGTACTGTGACATTTAAGAGAGCCAGGCTTCAACGACAAGAGCATGGCCAATCAGGTCTTGAGAGACTGAATCAGAAGGAGACATTCGTGACCTGGACAAGAGCAGAGTTTAGGGGGCGGGGTAGGGACAGTGGCAAGAGAGGAGTGAGTTAAGGACATGAGTCCATAAAAACATGTGTGTTAGTTCCTTCACTCTCAGGAAAAATTTTGCTGTGCTGTGAGATGGAGCAGAAAAATGGGGCAAGGTAGAGTTTAAGAACTGTTTAAGGTGGGAGATGCTATCTCTGGGTGTCTAACAAGTACCCCAAAACTTAGTGGCCCAAAACAGCAGTCATCATATTCTATTCCATGGTTTTGTGGGCCGGGAATTTGGTCACAGCTGGGTTGGATGATTCTTTTGCTCCAACTAGCATCGACTGGGGTCGTTGGTGAATGGGCTGCTGAATGGGCTGCTGAATGGGCTGCTTTTGAGATTTCAAGATGGGCTTGCTAATATATCTGTCACCTTGGTGGGGATGGCTAGAAGAGTCCACTGGGGCTGTCAACTGGAGTGCCTCCATTGTGGCCTTTCTAGCATGGTGGCCCCAAGGTAATTGAAGTCCTTGGATGGTGGCTTCAGGGCTCTAAGAGGGAGTGTTCCAGTGAACAACAGAAGCTGCATGGCTTTTATGATCCATGCTTGGAAGTCACAGAGTATCACAGCTGTGTACTCTATTGGTGTATCCAGCTACAAGCCCATTCAGATTTAATGGGAGGGGACATAGACTCCACTTCTTGATAGCAAGACTGTCAAAAAATTTGCAGCCATTTTTAAACCCCCGACAGATATGGAACATGTTTACAGGCTGGCTGGGAACACACAAGGAAGAGGGGAGAGGTGAATGATGCAGAAGAGAGAAGAGGAAACTGCACGAATAAACTCCTTCAGAGTGCACAAGGGGACAATACTCAGAAGGCTGGAGATTGGGCACTTTTCTCACTGGGACAGGAGGGAAGAAAGACATCGTGAAAATAGACGCAAAGTGAAAAGATGGGAGTGATTCCATACGATGACTTCACATTGCTCAGTAGTGCGCAGGTGAACCCATCGGCTAAGGGTGGGTGTGGAGGGGGGCTGCGAAGAAGAGGAGAGATAGTAATCTCAGAGAGCTGGGACACTCTTTTTAATTTTTTTTTTTTTTTTTTTTGTCTTTTTTGTGACCGGTAAGGGGATCGCAACCACCCACAGCGGGAGCGCCGTTGGGCTCCCAGCGCTGCACTCTCCCGAGTGCGCCACGGGGTTGGCCCCTCTTTTTAATTTTTAAAGCAAATTTTAATAGTGATGGCATTCTGCATTCTGTCATTATTGAAAATAATATAGATTGTAAATACATGGTTATTAATTCTCAATAATGTATTAATAACACCATCACTTTATTGGTAATTACTTATTATGCCAGGTATTTATGGAATCCACAAGAGATACTCCAAATTCTAGGTATTGCTGACCAACTCTTGTTCACCATGCTCCTTTTAGGTGGGAGGCACATGGTATCATTTCTGTGTTATTGCTGCAGGAATTAGGATTAATTTTAAGTAAATCTGAGAAAGAACCCAAGATTAGAACTCTGAGACCATTTCCTTTTTTTTGAGGTATTGAGAACATGGAGAATACCAGCCTGTTTTACCGAGAGAATGTTTGAATCACCAACTTTTTTGAGAGTGATGTTTTAAAAAATTATCTGGTGAAGGTTAGTCTTTGGAAAAATTGTTTAGTAAGCAATGTCTTTTTGCAAATGATGCTTCCAGTCTTGAAAACATGTTGTAACTCATGTTCTGGAATTGCTTTCAGGTGGAGTTTATGAGTCACACCCACACACCCACACCACACACCCAACAGTCATCAGCGTTACTTTTATTTATTAAATCATTCACTACAGTTTTTTATTTATCACAGTCTCATAATTTACCTTACCCCGTCTCAAAAATGAGGGTACATCAAGAAATTCATGGAAAGATTTGTGTTTTCTTTTAATGCTATTTTTCCATGAACTTTTTTTTTTTTTTTGCATTTGTTTTTTTTTTTTTAATTTTATTTTGTCGGATACATTGTAGCTGATTATTGCTCCCCATCACCAAAACCTCCCTCCCTTCTCCCTCCCCCCTCCCCCCCAACAATGTCCTTTCTGTTTGCTTGTTGTATCAACTTCAAATAATTGTGGTTGTTATATCTTCTCCCCCCCCCCCCCCGGTTTGTGTGTGTGTGTGTGTGTATGTGTGTGTGTGAATTTATATATTAATTTTTAGCTCCCTCCAATAAGTGAGAACATGTGGTATTTCTCTTTCTGTGCCTGACTTGTTTCACTTAATATAATTCTCTCAAGGTCCATCCATGTTGTTGCAAATGGCAGTATTTCATTCGTTTTTATAGCTGAGTAGTATTCCATTGTGTAGATGTACCACATTTTCCGTATCCACTCATCTGATGATGGGCATTTGGGCTGGTTCCAACTCTTGGCTATTGTAAAGAGTGCTGCGATGAACATTGGGGAACAGGTATACCTTCGACTTGATGATTTCCATTCCTCTGGGTATATTCCCAACAGTGGGATGGCTGGGTCGTATGGTAGATCTATTTGCAATTGTTTAAGGAACCTCCATACCATTTTCCATAGAGGCTGCACCATTTTGCAGTCCCACCAACAATGTATGAGAGTTCCTTTTTCTCCGCAGCCTCGCCAGCATTTATCGTCATAGTCTTTTGGATTTTAGCCATCCTAACTGGGGTTAGATGGTATCCCAATGTGGTTTTGATTTGCATTTCCCGGATGCTGAGTGATGTTGAGCATTTTTTCATATGTCTGTTGGCCATTTGGATATCTTCCTTAGAGAAATGCCTACTTAGCTCTTTTGCCCATTTTTTAATTGGGTTGCTTGTTTTCTTCTTGTAAAGTTGTTTGAGTTCCTTATATATTCTGGATATTAATCCTTTGTCAGATGTATATTTTGCAAATATTTTCTCCCACTCTGTTGGTTGTCTTTTAACTCTTTTAATTGTTTCTTTTGCTGTGCAGAAGCTTTTTAGTTTGATATAATCCCATTTGTTTATTTTTCCTTTGGTTGCCCGTGCTTTTGGGGTCGTATTCATGAAGTCTGTGCCCAGTCCTATTTCCTGAAGTGTTTCTCCTATGTTTTCTTTAAGAAGTTTTATTGTCTCAGGGTGTATATTTAAATCCTTAATCCATTTTGAGTTGATTTTAGTATACGGTGAGAGGTATGGATCTAGTTTCATTCTCCTGCATATCGATATCCAGTTATCCCAGCACCACTTGCTGAAGAGGCAGTCCCTTCCCCAGTGAATAGGCTTGGTGCCTTTGTCAAAGATCAGATGGCAGTAAGTGTGTGGGTTGATTTCTGGATTCTCTGTTCTATTCCATTGGTCAGTGTGTCTGTTTTTATGCCAGTACCATACTGTTTTGGTTATTATAGCTTTGTAGTATAGCTTAAAGTCAGGTAGTGTTATGCCTCCAGCTTTATTTTTTTTGCTCAGCATTGCTTTGGCTATTCGTGGTCTTTTATTGTTCCATATAAATGTCTGAATAGTTTTTTCCATTTCTGAGAAAAATGTCTTTGGAATTTTGATGGGGATTGCATTGAATTTGTATATCACTTTGGGTAGTATGGACATTTTCACTATGTTGATTCTTCCAATCCAAGAGCATGGAATATCTTTCCATCTTCTTGTATCCTCTCTAATTTCTCTCAGCAGTGGTTTGTAGTTCTCATTATAGAGATTTTTCACCTCCTTGGTTAACTCAATTCCTAAGTATTTTATTTTTTTGGTGGCTATTGTAAATGGGCAGGCTTTCTTGATTTCTCGTTCTGCATGTTCACTATTGGAGAAAAGAAATGCTACTGATTTTTGTGTGTTGATTTTGTATCCTGCTACTGTGCTGAAATCATTTATCAATTCCAACAGTTTTTTTGTAGAGGTTTTAGGCTGTTCGATATATAGGATCATGTCATTTGCAAACAGGGACAGTTTGACTTCATCTTTTCCAATCTGGATGCCCTTTATTTCCTTCTCTTCTCTGATTGCTCTGGCTAGTACTTCCAACACTATGTTGAATAGGAGTGGTGAGAGTGGGCATCCTTGTCTAGTGCCTGTTCTTAAAGGAAAAGCTTTTAGCTTTTCCCCATTCAGGATGATATTGGCAGTGGGTTTGTCATATATGGCTTTAATTATGTTGAGATACTTTCCCTCTATACCTAACTTATAGAGGGTCTTTGTCATGAATGAGTGCTGAACTTTATCAAATGCTTTTTCAGCATCTATAGAGATGATCATATGGTCCTTGTGTTTGAGTTTATTAATATGGTGTATCACATTTATTGATTTGCGTATGTTGAACCAACCTTGCATCCCTGGGATGAATCCCACTTGATCGTGATGAATAATTTTTCGTATGTGTTGCTGTATTCTGTTTGCTAGTATTTTAGTGAGGATTTTTGCATCTATATTCATCAAGGATATCGGCCTGTAGTTTTCTTTTTTGGTTATATCTTTACCTGGTTTTGGTATCAGGATGATGTTTGCTTCATAGAATGAGTTTGGGAGATTTGCGTCCGTTTCAATCTTTTGGAATAGTTTGTAAAGAATCGGTGTCAATTCCTCTTTGAATGTTTGGTAAAATTCTGCTGTGAATCCATCTGGTCCTGGGCTTTTCTTTGTTGGGAGCCTTCTGATAACAGCTTCAATCTCCTTTATTGTTATTGGTCGGTTCAAATTTTCTACGTCTTCACGGTTCAGTTTTGGGAGCTTGTGTGTGTCCAGAAATTTATCCATTTCCTCCAGATTTTCAAATTTGTTGGCGTATAGTTGTTTATAGTAGTCTCGAATGATTCCTTGTATTTCAGATGAATCAGTTGTAATATCGCCTTTTTCATTTCTAATTTTTCTTATTTGAGTCTTCTCTCTTCTTTTTTTTGTTAGCCAGGCTAATGGTTTGTCAATTTTATTTATCTTTTCAAAAAACCAACTTTTTGATTCGTTGATCTTTTGAATTGTTTTTTGGTTTTCAATTTCATTCCGTTCTGCTCTGATCTTAATGATTTCTTTCCGTCTGCTAACTTTAGGATTGGATTGTTCTTGTTTTTCTAGTTCTTTAAGGTGAAGTGTTAGGTTGTTCACTTGCCATCTTTCCATTCTTCTGAAGTGAGCATTTAATGCAATAAATTTTCCCCTCAATACTGCTTTTGCAGTATCCCACAGGTTTTGGTATGATGTATCATTGTTTTCATTAGTTTCAATAAACTTTTTGATTTCCTGCTTGATTTCTTCTTGGACCCATATGTCATTAAGTAGAATGCTGTTTAATTTCCATGTGTTTGTATAGTTTCCAGAGTTTTGTTTGTTATTAATTTCTAGTTTTAATCCATTGTGGTCTGAGAAGATACATGGGATAATTCCAATTTTTTTGAATTTATTGAGACTTGATTTGTGACCTAATATGTGATCTATCCTGGAGAATGATCCATGTGCTGCTGAGAAGAATGAATATTCTGAGGTTGTTGGGTGGAATGTTCTGTAGATATCTGCCAATTCCAATTGGTCTAGAGTCTTGTTTAGATCTTGTGTTTCTCTCCTGATTCTTTGCCTAGATGATCTGTCTAATATTGACAGTGGAGTGTTCAGGTCCCCTGCTATTATGGTATTAGTGTCTATTTCCTTCTTTAGGTCTAATAGAGTTTGTTTTATAAATCTGGCTGCTCCAAGATTGGGTGCGTACATATTTATGATTGTTATGTCTTCTTGATGGATCAGTCCTTTTATCATTAAGTAGTGTCCCTCATTGTCTCTTTTTATGGTTTTTAGTTTAAAGTCTATTTTGTCAGATATAAGAATAGCCACTCCAGCTCGTTTTTCTTTTCTGTTTGCATGGTAAATCTTTTTCCATCCTTTCACTCTTAGTCTGTGTGAATCTTTATGGGTGAGGTGGGTCTCTTGTAGGCAGCATATAGTTGGGTCCTGCTTTTTGATCCAGTCAGCCAGTCTGTGTCTTTTAATTGGGAAATTTAAGCCTTTAACATTAAGAGTTGTTATTGAAAGGTGTTGATTTATTCCTAGCATTTTATTGGTTGTTTGGTTGTCTTAGGTGTCTTTTGTTCCTTGCTTTCTGATTTACTGTTTGGTTTCTTTGTTTGTTGGTTCCTTAGGTTGTAGATAGTGTTTTTGTTAGCTTGTTTTCTCTTCATGAATGCCATTTTTATTGTACTAGCGGGTTTAGATTTTTCTTAGGTTTTTATGGCAGTGGTAGTTATTTTTCAGGAACCAAACCCAGTACTCCCTTGAGGATTTCTTGTAAGGGTGGTCTTGTGGTAGTGAACTCCCGCAGTTTTTGTTTGTCTGAGAAATATACTATTTGCCCCTCATTTCGGAAGGATAGCCTTGCAGGGTAGAGTATTCTTGGCTGGCAATCTTTGTCTTTTAGTATTTTGAAAATATCATCCCATTCCTTTCTAGCTTTTAGGGTTTGTGATGAAAAGTCTGATGTTAACCTGATTGGGGCTCCCTTATAGGTGATTTGACGCTTCTCTCTTGCAGCTTTTAAGATTCTCTCTTTGTCTCTGAGTTTTGCCAATTTGACTATGACATGTCTTGGAGAAGGCCTTTTTGGGTTGAATACGTTTGGAGATCGTTGAGCTTCCTGGATCTGAAGATCTGTGATTTTTCCTATACCTGGGAAGTTTTCTGCCACTATTTTGTTGAATATGTTTTCAATGGAATCTCCATTTTCCTCCCCTTCTGGAATACCCATGACTCGGATATTTGAGCGCTTGAGGTTGTCTGATATCTCTCTCAGATTGTCTTCCATGTCCTTGATTCTTTTTTCTTTCTTTTTGTCTGCTTGTGTTATTTCAAACAGCCCATCTTCAAGTTCAGAGGTTCTCTCTTCAACTTCGACAAGCCTGCTGGTTAAACTCTCCGTTGTGTTTTTTATTTCGCTGAATAACTTCTTCAGTTCAGCAAGTTCTGCTACATTTTTTTTCAGGACATTGATTTCCTTGTATATTTCCTCTTTCAGATCCTGTATACTTTTCCTCATTTCATCATGATGTCTAGCTGAGTTTTCTTGTATCTCATTCAGTTTCCTTAGAATTATCACTCGAAATTCCTTGTCAGTTATTTCAAGGGCTTCTTGTTCTATAGGATCTAGAGTATGAGATTTATTAACTTTTGGTGGTGTACTTTCTTGATTTTTTGTATTTCTGGTGTCTTTTTTTTGGTGTTTATTCATTGTGGCAGGGGGTTTCACAGTCCACTGGTTTGAGACTAATGACTAACTAGGATGTTGCTGTGGTTGCCAATTTCGTATGGCTCCCGCCGTGACTGCTCAGTTGGCCTCTAGTGTCTTGTGTGTGTGGTTGCCTCGGGTCTTGGGCTTCTCCGGGGATCCACCTTTCTGGTCAGCTTGTACTCTGCTGGGCTGGTGGATCACGTACCACAGGGTGTGTGATCTCTGTTGAGCTTTCACTTTCTGTACAGGACTTCTCCCCGTTCCGTGTGCTCTGGCCCAGGCTGTTAGATCGTGCAGTGGCGACCCCACCGGGTGTGTGGTTTCTGTCGAGTCTCTGCCTCCCTGGCCGCACGTCTCCCCCCTCTGTGCACACTGTGCTGGGCTGGGGTGTGTCTTCTGCACCCCTCGTCTATCAGCTGGGCCTTCAAGACCCTGCTCAGCACCGCCTCGCCCAGGAAGTCTACCAGGTTTCTGCTAGGCACAGACGACCGGTCTCTCTGGGTGCCTTTGTAGCACTGTGTAGATCTTTCTCAGGTCTTGTTCACCTTCGTATCCCCCCGGTATAAACCGAGTCTAGTGCCCGCCTGCAGCCTGCTCTCCGGCAGGTTCAAGCGGACCTGGGAACTCTCCTACCACACTATTCCCAACCAGAAATTCGTTAGGCTTTTTTCCAAACTGGTGGTCGCAGAGATGGTATCTGCCTCCCAGTAACAGGAAGTTTACCGGGGCGGAGTCCAGGGTGTGGTGGAGTGACAGTCGGCCCGCCCGTACTTCCTAGCCCTCCCAACACTGGTCGGGACGCCCCACACCCCCAGCCCCGCCAGAGAACCGTGGAGGGAGTGGGAGAGGAGGCCGGCCCGCAGGGTCTGGAAAGCCCCGCGCCAGGCCAAGCAAATGGGCTCAGTGATGGCCGAGCAGGGCGGAGCTGCCCGCACCTGGGAAAATGGAGGCAGCACCGGGGCAGTGAGTGGCCTGGTGGTGCAGGTGGGAGCCGCGTGGGCATCCACCCCCCGAACAGAGCTGTGCCAGGGATCACTCACAGTGCTGTGCCAGGTCGGGCGCTCGCTCTGTCTCTGGTTTGTTGCCTTCCGTGTTCTCAGCGCTGCCGCCTCGGGCTGTTCAGTCGCGGCGCCGCTCGGGTGCTCCCAGGAATCTTCTTTAATGCCGGCCTGAAACCTCGAATCCTGAATAGGGCAGCTGGCCGCCTTCAGTGCGGCCCCAGCCTCCGGGATCCTGGCTGCATCCACAGCAGCCCTGGCGCCGTGTTCCCTGTTTCAAGACTCGCTTTTGCAGCTAAGAATCAGTTCTTTTCCTGCTCCACACTTCAAAGCTGTTGCCTGTAAATGAGGCAGCCTCTCCTGCCGGGGGCAAAGTGGCGTTGAGCCCCCACGACCGGCCAGCAGCAGCAGTCCTCCCTTAAGAGATGGCCAGAGGAAGGTCCACAAGTTTCCCGGCTGCCTGAGGCCCAGTGGCCACCTTTTCCACCTCAGCTACTCCGCGCCAGCCGCCGCAGCCGCCGCCATCTTGTACTCCTCTTTCCATGAACTTTTTGAAGTACCCTCGTATTTCCAAAAATCAAATCCCATGAAGGTAATGAAAATTCATCAACAGTGAGGATATTCCAAATAAGGTGAGTTAGTCTTTGCTGAGAATTTCCAAAGGGGAGTTACAAGGATGTTTCGAGGAGAACTATTGCAAAGTTCTACACATACCTCATAGGATCACTTCACACCAAGCATGATCGAGTTCTTAGTGTCACTCAAACCAAACTTAATACTTGTGCCCACTGACTTCCTCTCCTTCTGATATCCTTTCTATTTACCTACCAATTGGATTTCCATCCACCCAACTTGCCAAGCTAGAGATTGTGACCCTCCGCTCTACAAACTCACTTGTGCTTTCTTCACCACAATCAGTGAGGAATGTGTTCAGGTGCAAGTTACAGAAAACTCACCTAACGATGGCTTAAATACATTCATTTATTTTTCTTACATAACAAAAAGTCCAGAACTGGGCAGCTACTGGTGTCCCTTCAGTTGCTCCACGATGGCACAGCCACTGTCTGTTTTTAGGCTCTGCCATCTTCAGTGTGTTCCGTTCATCCTCACGCTTGTTGCAACACAGCTGCTGCACCTCCAGGCATCACGTCTGCATTCAGGGCAGGAAGCACGGGGAAGAGTGAGGGTGAATCCCTCTGCATCCACCTTTTATCTGGGTAGAAAAATTTTTCCCAGAGCTCTCTGCATCCTACTTCCCCTTGGGCCTCATTGGTCACAACTGGGTCACATGACCACCTCTACCTGCAAAGGAAGCTGAGAAGTTAGGGAACAGGATTGTCATAGACCAATAAAGATCTGTCACTGGGCTAGACACACTGACTCAGCCAGAATCTAGTTCTGTTAGCAAGGAAGAAGGGAAATGGTTTTGGTAGGTAAATAATAGTGTTGGCCACAGCTGCTATCTGCTCATTTTGGTTCTGAGACAGATAGGCTATCACAGTAGCTTCTGAACTGAACCTCCAACTTCTATTGTGGTCTCCCGTCCATCCATCCTCCATCAGCTGCTAGACTTAGATTTCTAAAATGCAAACCTGACCATGGCACCCCATGAATAAGAACTTTCACAAGCTCCCTCTGCTGATGACCAAGCTTGACTCAATTCCTGCCCTTCTCTCCACTTGGCAAACTCTTATCATCCTCCAAGGCCAAGTCTAAATGTCCCTTCCTCTGGGAAATCCTCCCTCATCTGCCCCTGACTCTAACAAAACTATTCTCTGCTTTTTGTCCTCGTATGTCTTTTTTATATATCGTGAATAAATGCTGGTTATACGGCATAATAATTTGCTCAGATGAATATCTCTCTTGCTAGGTTATAAGCTCTGTTCAATGCATTAACCTTAGCAGCTAGCACTGTGCCTGGCACCTAGCGGGTGCTTATGGCAGAGGCAGTCACTCGTCTCCCAATATCTATTCTCATCTTCTTTACCATTAATTCAACATTTATTTCTAGTTGAGTCCATGACTACTCTGAATAAAGACCAAATAGTTCAACCTCCCTTGCACCTAACTAAAGCATGTAACGTAATGCCTGGAGACACAGCAGCCGTGTTGGACCATGAGATGACTGGGAGTAGAGGCTAAGAGGCCGTGGTTCCTGTCTTATGGTTTGGCTTGCTTGCCTTAGAAGTTTTAGGTAAAAGAAAGAAAAACTTCTGTCTTGTTTGAGCCATTATTTTGCATTTTCTGTCACTTGCAGCTAAACAGTTCTGGTAGAAATATATATATATATTTGAAAATTGATTCAGTTAAATTATAATTGGCTGAACTCTAACATTGGTTGAAAACTATTGGCCCTTAGGCTTCATTAAGTTCTCAGATATATTATGTCATGTGGTATTTTTAAAATATGTGAATAGTAGGCAGGGCATGCCTCACAAATCCCTGTCATCTCACATCTGACTCACCATGCCCTTGTGTATTTTCTACCCCCAAATACATTTGTGTTTGCAGCCCCTTATCATAGAGTGACCTTTGCTCAGGGTACATGCAGTGGATCATTCGATGGCTTCTTGCCAAGTGTTGGGCTGGCTATTTGCTTTCTTGATGTCTACCTGATTCAAAGAACCATTTACAAAGGGAGGAAAAGGTCAGGATAAAAAAATTTCACTGAGCTCTATCCCTAAGGAAAAGTCACCCGACTCTGGTGGGATTTGGCATTAACTGTTTGTACACAATGGTGAGAGTTGGGCCAACAAGTTGTAGTGTTGCGGGTGTCTCTGGTCATGGTTTGGTGTTCTCTCTGCTGGGAAAAAGGCAGAACTCTTTCCTTCCGTCCTTAACCTCACCTCTGATGCAGATTTGAAAGCAAATGTCATATTGGACAAGTGGACTAACAGTTGGGATCTGAGGATTTTTTTTTTAGTAGAAATGTTCACTACTTTGGCATTTAAAATCTAGTGTAAAGTAATTGGAGGGAAAAAAAAGTCTGTGGAGTTTTGTAGGCTTTACCCAAATATGATCTGAGAAAAGTCAACTCAGGGACTTTACTGTGAATAAAAACAGTTGAGGGTTCTTGGCTCAGGAGGCCTTGCCATTAACACAAGAAATCAAGAGCTGTGCTGAAGAGCGCAGCTCAAGCCAGGAAGTCTGAGTTCAAAGCCTTGCTTCCTGCATACTGGCCGGGTGACCTTGACAAGTTGCTCAACCTCTCTGTGCATAGCTCCTGTGTGTGCTGGAGCCCGTTCATCCTTGCTGTAGAGACGGATGTTCACATTTTTTCCCAAATGGGTGTTCATGTGGACTGTGGGGGGTCTTTATACCATGGGAATCGGCAAATCAGTGCTCCCCCTGGCCAGAGTTGTTAAGATTTTACCAGCACATCACTGCACATTTCCTAATTAATGCAATAGGGCTGATAATAGCTACCTCATCCAGAGGATGAATTGAGAATAGCCCTTAGCACATTAGTGTCCTAAATCTTTTGGCCATGTAACATTAGCTATGTTATTGTTGAGACTACTCTGGGGAGGCAGAAGCTGGTTTCACTCCCTGTGACAGTGGTTTGCATATACACTTAATCTCTTTGTATCCTTCTTGCCCCTGCATATTTGACTGCATGGCAGCCTGTCAACCTACCCTGAAATGCAAGCTATATAACTAGGTGGCCTGACCCAGATAATGGGGTCATGTTGGCAGAGCAGTGCCAGAGTTTCTGAAGAAAAGCACCAGAAAAGCACAAGTTCTTGGATTATTACATCAGAGTGGAGGATGTACCTCGACCTGTTTGTGGTGGAAAATAGATCACAATTAAAGAATGTCAGAGTTCAGAGGGCTATAAGAAACCACACAGTTTAACGCCCTTAGTTTACAGATGAAGAGATGTGTATTCTAAGAGTGAAGTTTAGATTTTCCTTTATCATTGTTTTTCCAATTTCCTTTATGGCCAGGCTGGCATTCTTAGCTTTTGGCTGTGATGAAAATAATATCAAATCCAGAATCCATAAAAGAGTTTCCTGGATGGGATCAGAAAAGCAAGTGATAAAATATCTTAAAAGATGAAGCTTCATATTTCACATCAAAAATTTTAAGCTGTCTTAGGGCGGGATCATAGCTCCATGCTTTGCACTCAGTCAGCACTTAAATAGACTTTTTTTTTGGCTCAATAATACCACATGAATTAATGAATTAATTTCCATGAATTTGGAATGGCTTAATAGGTACCTTATTAAAATATAGAAACAAAAACCAGGACACAGGACGGTATAAAGACTGGAAAGACACACTCCAAAATCCCAACAGTGTGTGCTTCAGGATAGTGTTCATGTGGGACAGACTTCTTATTCTACTTTGGGACATTCCCTCCCATGTTAGTCAGCTATTCCACAATAGTGCTGCTTAAAAAACAACTACCCCAGAACCCAGTGGCTTAGGATGACAAGACTTTGTTCCCACACAAATAGTCTGTGGATCAGCTGATCTAGCTAGTCCCAGCTCCAGGCTGTGGATTAGGTTCCAATCTGCTGCAGGTGTCTCATTTGGTGTCTCAGGTGATTACCTGGGGGGCATTCTGTTCTCACAGTGGACACAGGAGTGCAAAAGCCTGGCCAAATTGCACAGGCACATTGAAGGCCTCTGCTGGCATCAGGCCCACTAACATCCCACTGGCCAAAGAGCATCAGATGGCCCAGCCCCATGTCACTGGGGTGGGAAGTATATGCTGCTCATGGCAGGGAGCAAATATGTGCTGAACAGTGATCCAAACTATCAGTAACCATCCCACTCCTTTGAAAACAAGTAGATAAAATACTTTTCTAATTGAAACTATGTTCTCATTAAAAATAGTACTTTACATTTGTATTGCTTTCTGTAGTTTTATAAACATTTTTGCATCATTCTGTCATATATTTGTATTCCTTCCAGTGACATAGTGGGGAAGGCAGCATCCCCATTTTTAAAAATGTGAAAATTCTGGCTGCACTGTTTTCCCAGAACTGCTATAACAAAGTGCCACAGGCCTGGTGGCTCAAAACTTCTCTCACAGTTCTGGATTCTAGAAGTCTGGAATGAAGATGTCGGCAGGGCCACGCTCTCTCTGGAGGATCAAGGGAAAAATCCTTCCTGGCCTCTTCCCAGCTTCTGGTGTTTGCTGGCCACCCTCTGTGTTCCTTGGTCTCTCCAATCTCTGCCTCCATGTCACAAGGCCTTCTTCCCTGTTTCTGTGTGTCTCTTTTCCTCTTCTTATAAGGAGACCAGTCATATTGAATTCAGTGCCCACCTTTAATCCGGGATGACCTCATCTTAACTTGATTACATCTGCAAATACCCTGTATCCAAATAAGGTCACATTCACAGGCTCTGGGTAGATATGAATTTTGGGGGGACACTATTCAACCCAGTACACTGGCTTGCAGAGTTTTTGGCATCTACACACTTCCTTGACAGTTCCCGCAGAGTTTGGCATCCACCCTGACAAATCCACGCCGCATCCTCTAGGCCAGAGCTTCTTCAGCCTCACTGTGCATACATATCGACGGTCTTGTTAAGAGGTAGAGTCTGGTTCAGAAGTTCTGGGTGTACCTCAGACTGGCACTAGGGTGAAGTGAAGTTGTGCTTAGAGCCACCCTGACCTCCCTAAACACTGTACCCTGGGCGCCTTGATTGCACCACCCTCGTCCTGGGCCTGTGAGATTCTGCATTTCTGACAAATGCTGCTGGTCCACGCTTTGAGGAGCAAGGCCCCCAGCTGCAGTCTATGTGGGTCAATGCTTGGTATCTGACCTTCAAGAGCAGCTTCATTTTGAGGTTGAGTGTGTGTAATTCCTAGAAAAGAAACACTGGCTCTGCTACATTTTTTGTTTTTTAAGACAATATTGGGTCATGTGGGCTGGCCAATGTTTGTTCGCTGGGAACATTTCAGGAAGTTAAGTTGCAGCACAGAGATCCGGGGCCCCTTTGTAAGCACCTGGTTAGACTTCCATCCCCAACCCTGCCCGATCCCAGAATAGCCCCTCATTACAGCACTAGCACCTGACCTCTGAGGTGCTGCCCAGAAGTGTCCTTGCTCCCTCCTGATAGCCATGGGGCATATGTCAGGTTTCCTTTACCAGCCAGACTCTGGGCCCAAACCAGCCACCCCATCACCAGTATTCGTGTCTATGTGTTAAGCCCTGGCCCCAGGGCTTGCTGCAACCCCCTGCTCTTTCCTTAGGGTTATACATCCATCTATCTATCCACCCATCCATCCATCCATCTATAGGTGTAGTGGATTGAATTATGTCCCCACGAAACTCACTGGAACTTGAATTGTGTCACCCAAGTTTTATGTGTTAGAAAGTTAGCCCCACTGTGACTGCTGAGAGGGTGGGAAATACTATTATGGTAATTGAAAGGTGGAAACCTAAAGGGGTGATTGGGTTGGATTGCAGTAGGGAATGGATTAAAAAGGGTGATCAGGAGCATGGTTCTGAGGGCTTTAAGAGAAGAGGAGAGTCTGTCTCTCTCTCTCTCTCTGCTGCTCTCTCTGCTTCCACCATCTTGCAATGTGAGACCCCTGGGTCACTGTTGCCACCACCAGATGGACTTTGGACTTCCCAGCCTCAGAAACTGTAAGCAATAAATTTCATTTTCTTTACAAATCACCTAGTCTCAGATATTCTGTTATAGCAACACAAAACAGACTAATACAGAAAATTGGTACCAAGGAGTGGGGTGTTGCTATACATATACCTGAAAATGTGGGAGCACCTTTGGAACTGGGTAATAGGCAAAGATTGGAGGCGTTTGGAGGACTTAGAAGAAGACAAAAAGATGAGAGAATGTTTGGAACATTTTAGAGTTAAATGGTTAAATCATTATGACAAGAATATTGATAGAAATGTGGACAGTAAAGGCCATGCTGATGATGAAGACTTGGATAGAAATGAGGAACTTATTGGGAATTAGATAAAAGATCACCCTTGCTACACCATAGCAAGAACTTGGCTGCATTGTGTCCATGAACTTCGTGGAAGGTGGGACTTAAGAGTTGTGAACCAGAATGTTTGGTGGAAGAAATTTCCAAGCAGCAAAGCATTAAGGAAGCTGCATGATTACTTCTAACAGCCTATGCTGAGTTCTGGTGGCAAAGGCCTGACATAAAGCCAAAATTTAGAAGGGAAGCTGAGTGTAACAATTTAGAAAATTTGTAGCCTGGCCATGTGTAGAGAAGCAGAGAGCATGCAGTGGTGCAGGCCAGTGGCCATTAGATAAGAAGATTAGTACAAAGGAAAGGGAATATCAAGAGAAGGAGAAAACGGCCCTGAAAGCATTGCAGAAGCCTCTGGGGCCAGCTCTTCCATTTCAGGCCCAAAGACCAAGGGAGACAGAATGGTCTTGAGGAACAGGCTTGAGGAGCCCTCCATGGGCTCACTGCTTAGGACCACCTTGAGAAACTGCTTCCAGCACCAGCACCCCAGCTGCTTTGGCTGCTCCAGCTGTGGGTAGATTTGCCCCGAGTGTGGCTGGACATGCAGCTTTGGATAATACAAGCTGGAAGCCTTGATGGCATCCACATGGTTTAAGGTCTGCAGGCTTGCAGAATGCTAGGCTTGGGAGCCTCCATTCTGATTTCAGAGGATGTATGGAAAAGTCTGGGGGCCTAGGAAGAGATCTGTTATGGGGGCAGAGTCATTGCAGACAGCCTTCACTAGAGCAATGCTGAGTGGAAACATGGGGTTGGAGTTGCAGCAGAGAAACCCCTTCAGTACCATGCTTAGTGGAGCCGTGAGAGCAGGACTGCCATAGAGACCCCAGACCTGTGGAGCTACTAGTGTGCAGCGCCAGCCTGTGAGAGTGAAAGCATCACCTGAGACCAGGAAAGCCATAGGAGCAGAGCTGCCTGAGGACTTGGGACCCAACCCCCACACCTGAGGAGTGGAGAAGAGGTCGAATGTGGAGTCAAGGTACCTGATTCACCAGCTGTGAGATTTGATGCCTGCCCTGCTGGGTTTTGGGCTTGTCTGGGACCTGTTACCTCTTCCTTTTGGCCTATTTCTCCCTTTTGGAATGGGAGTATGTACCTTATGTTTGTCCCATCATTGTATCTTGGAAGTAGACAACTTGCATTAATTTCACAGATGGGACTTTGAACTTTGTACTTCTGAGTTGAAACAAGTTTAGACTTTGGGGATGAAACATATTTGTATGTGAAAAGGACATGAGTTTTGGTGGTCCAGGGGTGGAATGTAGATTGAATTAAGTCCTCCCCAACTTGAATTGTGTCCCCCAAGTTTTACGTATTAGAAACTTAGCCCCCACTATGACTGTTGAGAGGGTGGGAAATCCTAGTATGGTAATCAAAAGGTGGAGCCCTGAAGAGGTGATTGGATTGTAGGACCGTGCAGTAGTGAATGGATTAATAATGGTGGTCAGTCAGGGGCGTGGTTCTGAGGGCTTTAAGAGAAGAGGAGAATCTTTCAATCTCTGCTGCTCTCTTTGCTTCCACCATCTTGCAACGTGAGATCCCTGGGTCACTGTTGACACCACCAGATGGACTTTGGACTTCCCAGCCTCAGAAACTGTAAGCAATAAATTTCATTTTCTTTATAAATCACCCAGTCTCAGGTATTCTGTTAGAGCAACATAAAATGCACTAATACAATAGACATATATTTTTAAACCTCATTTACCTTCCCTGTTTAGGGCCACCAAGTCCTCTCACGACACATTTCTCGAGTCAGAGGCCACAGACCTGGGGCTTTGGACCCTCCCTCCCCAGAGGCCCTTGTCTCCCCTCACAAAGTGCTCTGCCTCCATCCCCCAACCCCCCAAGATCTGCTTTGGCATCACAGGGATCTCAGGGAGCAGCCAAAGACCTCATCTCCCAACTTCCAGGGGTGAAGAAAACATTGTCCTGTTAAGTCCCTACCCAGCATTTGTCATTTGGAGTGACTGAGGAGGAGTGGCTAAAGGATCTTTCCTCTCTAACAACTGAAAAAAATGAGGCACACAGGGGAATTAGGGGTCTCCTTCAAGGTCACGCAGTGAGCTGGAGAAAGGAGGTAAATCTGTGTAGTTGAATCTTTTCCACAGTTGCTAGAAGTATTTGCAAGTCTATAGAGAAACCTCCAATTCCTATTCTGTTCGTGTGTTTTTTTATAGGGACCCTTCTGAGGTAACAGTCTTGATGCAACACGAGCTGTGTGGGCAAACGTGGGGAGGCTCCTGGAGGCTCTCTCTGCCGTCTAATGTGCAGGTTGCCTAACTGGATTCCATGGAACTCTGGGCTCAGTGGTGGCTAAATTTTTTAGGTTCCTATCTTTCATTTAGCAAGAATTCCTCACTAAATAAGTCTGAGAACTTACAGTCCCAAACACAGCAGGAGTTCAAGGCCACACAGGTATTTGTGAGGAAGGGGAAGGGGAGCTGGCTGATTTTTTTTTTTCTTCCTGTTTTGCTGGAACTCAATATTTCCACCATCTTTCCTCTTCAACAAGATACAAGGAGTTGGGGAAACACTAACACCAGCAAAGACCAAGTGCTGACCTTCAGATTTTCTATCCATGATTTCCAGGACCCAAGGGTCCTTGCAGGTAGGTGGCAGGAGGGGAAAAAATGGGTGAAATAGCAAAGAAGGATGCTCCCCCCTCTCCACTGAGAGATTTTGGGGTGACAGAGGGGTGAGGGGAGAAGGCAGGAAAGTCACATGTTTGTGTGGGAAAATAAGGAAAATGAATATAGACACTGAATGTAGAAGCAAAAAAGGAATCCTAAAATTAAAAAAAAAAATTTGCAGTGATTTCAGAAAATAAATATTGCAAAATGTTTTGACTTCTAGTGCCTACAACCAAAAGACGACTTTTCAAATGTGACTCATTTCTTTACTTTCCTGACCTTGGGACTGAAAAGGAAACTTTCCCAGAATCAAAAAAAAAAAAAAAAAAAAAAAGTACTCAAGAAGCACCTCATTTCTCTGGTTCCCAGGCCTGTTTAGTCCAACCTGTCACCCCCAACTAACTCTGGGGCAGCCACTGTCCCCAGCACCCCCAGATGTGGGAGCTGAGCTGGGGAAGCCTGCCTTGGGGCTGGGGGTTGGGGCGAGACTTTCAAGGCTGAGTCAGGGTGCAGGAGGAAGGGGGGCTTGGCTAGGTTAAGCTTAGCGGTCCCTGGAGTTGAGACAAACCAGGCTTTGGATCCTGGGTCCACTGCTTACCGGCGTTGTGACCCTGGGCAACTTACTTCACCTCTGAGCGTTTCCTCCTTTGTGAAATGAGAAAGCTGTACCTGCCCTCTAGGGGTCGATATGAGAATTGCATGAAGGGATATCTATAAGGGCATGTCACTACTCTTTAGGAACCACCTGTCACTAAACAAAAGAAGTGCCCTGGACATTCAGCCGTCACAGTCGGAGGCCTTCTGCTGCCCCTTTGTGTTGAATATTCCTTTGCTTTCTGATGCCTTTTCCAAAAGGTAGATCTGAAAGGGATGAAAGAGCTCACAATAAGGCTGGTTAGGTCAGGAAATCTGGTGACCGGGTCAGTGAGAAAGGAGTTGAAACCAAGGGTTAGGTGAGGTTTCTAAGTCGATCTCTGAGGACGGGCGTGATCGGCCGCTCCCCACATCACTGGGGAGCATGAGCTGGAATCTTGGAATTGTAAGGCGAGGCCTACATTAGACCTGAAAGTTGCACTCCTTTTCATAACAGATATTCACCTTTTTAGAGACGGCAGGTCGGAGAGGACACAAAGGGACTGCACCCAAGTCCATATAAACCTTTTACTTAAAAAACAGTCATATAAAATAATAAAACATGCAGATTTCCACATCCAGTGTAGATAAGAAAGCAAATGATGTTGAAAGGCACACAGTTTAAAATTTTATCATAAGGAGTCAGATGACCTTTTGTACCCAATGTGAAAAAAAGTGTTTAAGTTGACCTTTGGAACAGCAGCACAGAAGGCTTTCTTGCCACACTTGTGCCTTTGGGATGCCGCGGTGCAGTCACAGAAGAAATGCTCCCTGAAAGGTGTAACCAGCAGAGAAAGTGGTGAAAACCGGTCAGTTCCTTGGAGCGTTTTCACGGAAATGTAAGACAACCAAGAAAAGCTAAGCAAGAGGATTGAACTGAAGGTCCAGCTTTGGTAAATTAGGTGGAGCTGTCCTTGGCTGCAGACAGGTAAAATTTGCCATCACGGAGCAATATTTTAATGAAGGGCCTGTTACACTGTTAGCGACCCTCCTGGGTTCTAAAATAACAAAGCCCTGGACAATAGAGAAATTACCAACACCAAGTTTAACACGGTACGCTTAGCACTAGTTTCTATGTAAAACATTTCAAATTAAGTTCCTTAGGACACGAACCAGATTTTCCAAGAGCATAAGCCACCTCTATGTTTTAAGAAGTGAGGCCTCCAGAAATTCAGCTGGGGCCTGGGAGCCTTCATTAACATTCACCCTAAGGAGAGGCATTTCCAGGTGACAGCTTCTGGCTCAGGGTGGGTGTGTGTGTGTATGGGGGGTACTAGGGTGGTGGCGTCCCTAGCCAAGGCTGTCTCTCTATGTGGCTCCTAGAATTGCTGAGATCTCACTACTCAGATGGCTTTGTTGGAAAATAAAGCAACAGCTGATGTTTGTGGGGATCTGGGCTCCAGCCAGGCCCCCTGATGGGTGCATCCTGAGAAAACTGCAAAATGATGGAATCGGAGCCTTTGCCTTATTCTTGCCACCTAAGTTCTTCATGTGGTAGGAGAGTGTTTATAAAAGCATAATAGAATATTATCTGACATTTCCTTTTATCTCTGGGATTGCTTTTCACCTACTCAAAACCCGCCCCTCCCACTGCTAACAAACCAAAACAGAAAATGACAATTCAGGCAGCTGTTAAGTGGCTCATGATTATGACTCAAGGCAGGGATGACACAGCAAAAAGCAGAGAAAAAAAGCCTATTACGGGCTTGTGATTAATAAAAGCCAAAGGGCTTTAGGGAAAAGGCCAAAAGTCACATAAACACAGGTGTCAAATCCAGGAGAATGCTACCACCCAGACCAGCCAAAGGCCCTTGAGGTGGCAGCTGGTGGGAGCCATCAGACCTTGAACATGGTGGTCTTTGAGAACAGGTCTGCCCTTCTCTCTCTGGCCAGGTGGGATGGAGACACGACTGGACTCCTTGATGCTGGGAGGTGGCTTTTCTAACAGAGAGAAACATGCCCATGTTCCTGAGCCCCAACCCAGAGCAGAAGCAGCTGAGACACGGATCTGGGTTGAGGAATGGGCTTCCCTACACCCTTGTGTCGCTCATGTCCTCAGGAAGGGGTTAAAGGGAGCTGGGGGATCCCCAGGAATGGAATGGGGCAGCAGTAACCTGAGAGGACCAGATGGGTCAATGGTCACCTCGGCAGGTGTCACTATGGATGGATGACACTGAGGCCCACTGCTCCGACCCCTTGTTGCCAATTGGTATCACATAACCCCCATCCCTCCTCTGACTCTGGAGGAAAGCATGTGTGCAGACTTTCTCTGCCATTTTGATAAGATGGGAGCTAAAAACAGTTCCTTTTAGGAAATATGTATTTCTTTTCATACCTGTTTGTGGAAGAAGATTTGTATTTGCTACATGTGATTTTACCTGTCTGCCTTCTCCACGGACTTAGCAATGGGGCAGACAAGCACAAGGACTCCTAGCCACACACTGGGCAGGTTCTGCAAGTCACAGAACAGTAGCTACATGCTGGGCTGCAGAGCACCTTAGAGCAACCTTACAGTTCCTCCCCCTCTCCTGGCCACCCATGTCACCCATGTCACAGAAGTGAGGCCCCTTCCACGGCTGGTAGCACAGGGCAAAGTGAGGAAGGGGATGTGCCAGCAGTGTGTTTGAAGTGGGGTGAGGATCTGGTGACCGTGGTGAATATCTGTGGTCTGTGAGTCTGGAATCTCCCCACCGGGCAAGCCATAGGGTCTCCTCTGTCCAGGGAGGGCTGCTTGGGCTCGCTGTGTCTTTGTGGGCTGAACTGGGCAGCTTCTCTTCAGTCCTGACCGCCTGTCAGTTTGTGGAACAGGTCCTCGTCGAGCGTTTCATTCTGGTCCTTGGAGCGTGTAGACAAGAAAATGTAGCCGCCGATGTACTCGTGCACGACCTTGCAATCTGCACTCAGACAGGTGAATGCAATGGAGACGTTTTGGTCAAACTCGATGGCCACCTGGAAGAGAGAGGCATGCATAAGCCGAAACTCTGACAAGGAATTGTGAGAAAGAAGCTGCTTTGCAGGAGATGGACCCTGGCACTGAGGACTGCTGAGGTGGCTGCCAGATGGGTATCCCAAAACACCACCCAGAAAACCACCACTTCCATGAAAGACGTACAGAAAACACGTCTTTGCTCCCTTTGCGCCCTCTTGTGGTGTCAACTTTGTCATGCACCTGGTGAAAATTCTAACTCCCAACACACATACATATTTTTGGTTTGTCTGTCTGTCCTAACGTCCCAAGCACTCCCTGTGTTGAGGGGCAGGGTGCTTTGTAGACTCCTTAATGGAGACTGAAAGGCCTGCCTGATTCTCCCACAGCCTCTGCCCTGTACCCCTTTCCAGCTGAAAGTCACTAGAAGAAAGTCTTGAGACATTGTTGGTTCTCAACCTTGGCTGCCCATTGGAATCACCGGTGGAACTTTAAAAATGACTGATGGTTGGGTCCCATTCCCAGTGATTTGGATTTAACTGGTCTGGGGTGTGCCCTGGGCAGTGGTATTGTAAAGGTCCCCAGGTGATCCTAACATGCATCAAGGTTTTAGAGCTACTGCCTTAGAGGTCATCTTATCTCTGACCTTTGTTTTACAAATGAATACCCAGAGGGTTATCAGCACTACTGAGAGGACTCTTCAGCTCTTTAAAAGTGTGGGTCTCTTACCATCCCTCTGTGTTGATTGCTTTCTACTGGAAAAGTGAGAATGGCAAAAAAAAACCGAGGGAAGATAGATTCTATATCAGCAACATCAGAATATTTTAAATCAGCAGTGGTATGCTAAGGTGTCTCTAACTCCATTTAGAATTTCCCATGATATAGGCTTGGCCTGAATTTAGTTCCTAGGATGGGAGATGGGGACAGTCTGCACAGACTGAGGGTTTGCGGGCCCTCATCTCCAGAGGCTAAGCTTTTCTCAGCATCTGGGCGCCTCCCTGGCTTCTCCAGCAATTTTTCCCTTTTGGGTTTGGCAAAAGTTCCCTTTTGCTCCCCAGGCAGGCAACTGAGCCTTTGAGTCCTCAACCAGTTGGATCTCTTGGCAGCCAATCAAAGGAGGTTTTCTTTTGTATAACAGTTACATCTCAGGTATTTTCTGCTAAGTAATTATCAGCCTAGATCTTATATAATTCTATGCTGAGTCGATGAAAACGAATCAGACTGTTCAGCAGTTTTAGAGCCTGTCTGTACGGAAAGTTTGCATGGAGACTAAGCTGACTTGCATGTTAATTCAAGAACACTTGCCCTGTACTTGGAAAGTGCCCAGAATTGCATGTGATTATTTTAGCAGACAATTACCACATGCCTGTGGTTTCTCAGTTATAAACATAAGAACACCTTTTTAAAATCAGAATAATCTGCAATTCTGAGGGCACACACATTTATAGGCTCAACATTGAATACCAAAAACTTTCATGTTACCTGCCGGATTTCCCAATTTACATTCCACTGTTTCATATTTGTGAATCTCCACGTTGTAATCGGGATCCCGGTGGCTGCATCGATTCTAATCAGTCTGTTATAGGAAACTCCCAGAATGTCATCTTTCTTGCTTCCTTTAAATCTGGAAAAAAAAAATTAATTAAGAGAAGCAGCTGACTACCCTGTTACAAAAGGGCAGGAGAAACTGGGTCTTTGGAAAGAGCAAGCAAACAAATAAAAACTAGACTTTCCTATAAGTCAACACTTTAAAAAACAAACCAATCTTCCAGTCCCCAAATTATAAAATGAAAAAGTGACAGAGTATTTGCTGTACTGCAGGATTAAGTGTAGATTTTGCTTAGACATTAGTCTTCCTTACTGAACTAAAAATGTAGTTTGATTTACAAGCATGCCTGGGAAACCAGTCTTTTATACAGTTGGGGGGGAGCCATCATGCTTGGTGGGGATTATGAAGGAGGACACTGGGCTGTATGTCAAGGCACACCCCTGACTAGGAGGTGAACTTGGACAAGTCACTTCAGCTATTTTTCTGTATGTCAAAGTTCTCATCTGTAAAGCAGAAAGGGGTGATAGATGGGCTACCTCTGGGTCCTTTAGACCTAGAAATCTTCAGAGACCCATGGGAACAGGGTTGCTACCTGATAAGCCTGGGTGATGACACAGGGTTTGTTGGGAGCTATCTGTCTAGAAACCTAAAAATTCTGCCAAGCCACACCCTGAGACACAGTGTGAAATGCACAACAGGGAGGATACTGACATGAAGGGACATCACAGGTTTCATAAAATAATAGGTGACATTCTCTCTCTGGTTTTGCAAATGTGGCTATCCTAAAAGAACAAAATCTCCTTTTAAAATATTAAACTCTCCTTTCCCACCTTTAGCTGGATTTCAGGGGTGATGGGGCTTTGAACAGATGGTACAGAAGACTTTTATGAGCAGCCAAAAGCGTTTGGGGTATTTGTGAAAGGGCAGCATCCTGAAATAAAAAGAATTCTTTCTATATTCTAGACTAAGTGAGAATAAACTGGGCTCCCAGAAGCCACTTATGATTGAAGGGAAAGTTAGAGGGATGAGTGAGTAATCACCTGACGAGGTAGTAGGTGAGGCCGAATTCAGGTAGGGACTGCCAGGCCTGGATGAACCGCAGCTTGGCTTCAACCAGGGGCATCTGTGCCACGTTCTGGTGGGCTTCCAGGATCCGGGCTGCCAGCTGAGCAGAAACAGGAGACATTAAACTCTCCTTAGCATGCACTGACTGCTCTGTCATCATCCTGTTAGCTGCAGATCCCCACTGAGAACAATAAACCCAAGGCCCAACTGCACCTCTACAAAGGCAATTCATGCTCGTTAATTCATTCTCTTTTTCTACAAGACATGACGATTGCCGGGGAGAAGTAGGAACAAGATCAACCAGCACACAAGCTTTGACAGTTCATGCAGACAAAGAGTTTGGGGGTCCCACTTTCTGGGGTCTGTGGACTATCCAAAGACAATGGTTCTACTTGAATCAGTTCATCAGTGCAACTTTTAACTCACTCTTATGGAAGAATAATTCTAAATTTTAACCTGTGGGGACTAAATATTTTTAAATAAGTTCAAGCTGGGAATACCATGTTTAGCCATCAGTACAGTGACCCCTAATAAAATTATCAATAATTTCATACTATCATCTAACCCTCAATACACAGTCACATTTCCTCAGCAACCAATTTTTCCTGACGATGGCCTCAATCAGATGGAATTTCTTCTTTTATTTCAGAACATAAAGAATGCACTGCAAACAACTGCCCCAACAAGATCAACAGTACCTGTTTAGACTTGTGTTTCTTTGCACATCGAGGTGACACAAAACATTCTGGGTTCATGTCCATGCTTTCGAGACTGGAAGCCACCTGAGATCCCGAGTTCCGGTTTTTCATCCTCAGGAAAGAAAGGATGTTGAGGACTTCTGGCTGGTAGGAGCTGTCTGCCATGGTTTTGCCCTTCGATGCCAAGATGCAGGCAGCCATCCATCGGGCATATTGATTCTCCTGCAGCAAACATCAGAGGGCTGAGAAGCACGTTCAGGCGCAAAGCTGCCCCACTGGGAACAGAGCAGGACTTAGGCTTTCTTCTCCGTTACAAAACCATCCCCTTCCCAGCAAGGAAAGATGTGAAGTGGCACACATTCCGAGTGGCTGTTAACCACCTAACATAACACTCAACAATAGCTTTTGAGTGCTGTGTTGAGTTTCTAGATGCTAAGGGGCTAGAGGATAAGAATGCTGACTTTGATAAATTCCATGCAAGGACCTCTGCATTTAAAAATGATCCCAGGACACAAGGTACTGCCATGCAGCACAGACAGGTGAAACCCAAAATTGCCAGAGAGCCTGCCTTGATACGTATTTCCATTTACATATCATGTACGATCTCAACGACAAAAGAAAATGATGAAAAAGTCATTAACTGATGTACTGTATTGTTTGTACCCTGGTCTATCCTTAGTAAACATTTAACACCCTTGATGGGATCTGAACCAGTTAGTGAGTTAGTGGTGGCGTCTACTGGTCTTCAATGTCTGTGCTTATTTTTGACCTCAGAGAGTGAACAGGAGTGGCCCGCAGAAGCTGAGGGGATGCAGTTGAAGAGGGGAAGCCTTCAGAGCAACAGCAGGTGTGGTACACTGAATTACCAACCTCAGTCTTCACCCTCCCAGTGTCCACACCCTTTGCCATGAAACTTTGCAGTCCCTTCCAACAGAAACCCAGTAATTCCCGTCCTGACTTCTGGCCCAGTCATGTGATTTCCTTTGGCCCATGGACTGTGGGTGGAAGTGACGGTATGCCAATTTCAAGCCTAAGCTTTAGGAGGCCTCATGTATTGCCAGCTGCCCTCTGGCACTTCTGCTGTCACTATGAGAAGAACTTCCTGCAGGCAGCCCGGGACCCAGAATAGATAAAAATAAGCGCAACCTGCAGCAAGGTCTAGCCAGACCTGCGGCTCAAAGCACATCTGACCAGCTCACAGCAGCCTGGGTCACCTGACCCCCAGCCTACCCACAGATCTTTCAGAGACAAATGTTTACTATTGAGTGTCACTGTGACTGTGTTACACTGTGATTGTTACGAAGCACTAGCTGACTGAGAAATCTGAGAAGACACCTTATTGTTTTGTTCTCAGGCTTAATAAAGGTAAAGGGAATAACATTTCTGTGGTTTTACTTACATGCTCACATCTCAAATACACTTCATTCATACCATCAGCAACAGGGATCAGTAACTTGATTCCGTATTTTCTCCCTGCTACGTTTACATCTGGCACAACTTCACAGCCTGAATGACAAAAGGCAGGGACAAAACTGAGTTCTGAGGCATCTGTTATATAAGTATCAGGTGTGCATCTAAAATATAGACTTTGAACATAAGCCCCTCAGATTTGGTTCTCTTCTGAAAAATAGAGGAGCGAGCTGATAACATTAATTAAAGGATAACTAAATAAGACTTATGAACAATTAACATGGATAATGAAAACATATTTTCTTTTATAATTCTCTTTTTTTGGGGGGTGGGGGGAGCAGCTGGCCGGTATGGGATCCAAACTCTTGACCTTGGTGTTACTAACACCATACTATCCAAGTGAGCTAACCGGCCAGCCCCTTTAGAATTTTCTTAAATCATCAAAATCACTTGAATTCATTTTTCAGGTTGATATTGGCTACTCTAACTCATAGGAACAATTATGAATATGAACTTTAAATCAAAGCAGAGAGAATTCTCTGATTGCCACAATGATGAGAGAGCTGAGTGCATTGGTTAATTAAATATTTCAATTAATAGAGAATTACTGGTACATGCGCAGTCACTTTATTTATTATTATTTATTTTACTTAAAAAATTTTTTTATTATAAAAATTTTTAAACGTATGAAAGTTTGAGCAAGACTACATGGCACAATTAATAACCATATGCCCACCACTTGGATTCAATAAGTCCCAGTCACTTTCAGAAATTAGAATTGTCACTAAAATAACACTGAATTAAACGTAACTGTTACTGAATTTAGACGGCTTTCCAGGATCCTACGATGCCTCATGTGCTCTACTATCAACACAAATTCCCACCACCTCATAGACTCTGGACACACTGGGAAAGAACAAACAGCATAATGCAAATAACCACATTTACTAGACCTCATGCAAGGCTCGTGCTCCATGAGGAAGAGGAGCTGCACGCCGTCTGCCATCTGGAAAACGGTGACCCAGAGAGTCTCCTCTAGAAGGAAACCTTGCTCCATTTTGCAGGAATCTTGCCTTTAACCTGCTTGCTGAGTCATATGAACCACAGCAAGGTGTAGGACACTCTTACCTCTAAGATTTAGTTTTTCTATTGGTTCTCCGTGTTCAAGTTCCTTATTTTTAAAGTAGGCTATAGACGTATCTTTAAAGACAAACCAATATTGTTTGAAAGCTTTTAATATTAACTTCTTGGGCCTGCAAATTAAAGTACAGCACAGGTTTAAAACACCATCCAGAAATGTAGAACACACTGCAAATTTCAAGCAGAACAAGATGCGCTAGAGACCCTGTCAAACCATCTACTCTTTGTTTTTTAAAATAATTTTCAGAGTCCAGAGTGCTAACCATTACACGGTGGAACCGCCACAACAATGGAATACTACTCAGCTATAAAAATGAATGAAATACTGCCATTTGCAACAACATGGATGGACCTTGAGAGAATTATATTAAGTGAAACGAGTCAGGCACAGAAAGAGAAATACCACATGTTCTCACTTATTGGTGGGAGCTAAAAATTAATATATAAATTCACACACACACACACAAACACACACACACACACACACACACACACAAAAACCGGGGGGATGGGGGGAAGAAGATATAACAACTACAATTACTTGGAGTTGATACGACAAGCAAACAGAAAGGACATTGTTGGAAGGGAGTGGGGAGAGGGAAGGGGAGGGAGGTTTCGGTGATGGGCCACAATAATCAACCACATTGTATATCGACAAAATAAAATTAAGAAAAAAATAAAATAAAATAAAATAATTTTCAAAAGACAAACTCATTTCTAAAAACTAGAAATGAAGCATTGATATGAGATGGAGAATTTAACATCCAGGCTCAGGAGTTAGACCACCTGGGTCCACACTCTGGCTTTGCTATTGCCTAATTGCCTGCCTCTGGGAAAGACATCCACCTGCCGGGGCCGCGTGTCCTGCCTCTGTGTGATGGAGACAGTGCCTGCCACCGTGAATCCCAGGAATTTTGTAAGGACAAAATGAGGTCATCTGTGTGAAGTGCTTATCATAGTTCCTGGCACGACTGAAGCGCTCAATAAATTATGATGATGTATGTGAGAAAACTATGTGAATCTGACGACATTTGAAATCTCAGCATTCTTCTTGGATCTGAAAAAGCTGTCAGTATGAACAGCACGAGCTTCAAGTTATTGGATGTAAAAATCAGATGTAAAAGTGAGCAGCCTCTTCTGTAGTTCCTTCTTGACCTTTAAGAAAAAACACCAGAGAATTCCCAGCAAGCCATGGAAATCACTGATATCTACAGCTAATCAATACAGACTCTACTGTTATTAAAAAATATTTTGGGGGGAGATATCCAAAAATGGTATCTGTTGGGGCCAGAAAACCTTGTACACTGGTGGACAAGGTCAGTGGTGCCAATGGCAGGCCTAAAGGTAGGGTCATTCAAAACAGGAAATGTGAAGATGAGCTAGAGGGAAAGGAGGAGGGTACAGATACGCAGAGAAAAGAAAATAGGAGTTATAAGTGGTTCAGTGGAACAATCCTGGCCTTGGGGTGGATCAGGATATCTTAGGCCAGAGAAGTGGACTTCTGCATTCAAGAATGGGAGACATGGTGCTGATAACTAACACCAAGGTCCAGGGTTTGATCCCTATACCAGCCAGCTGACCAAAAAAAAAAAAAAAAAAAAAAAAAGAGAGAAAACTTGGTGTTAACACCACTCATATATAATCATGTGCAAGTCTTTTAACATGTTAGTACTAGTCTTTCCTTAGCTAAAAATGTGTTATCCTTAACACAAAGATAAAGGAGAAAGTGCTCATTAAAAAAACCCCAGTGAATTACAGAGGAATATTTCATAAAAATTATAAAATAAGATTGAAGAACATTATATGGAGTTAACGTTTCCAAGATTAAGGAAAGTCACTGCATTAAAATAGTATTTATCATGTTGAGAGCTGTAGTTAATACAATTCTAAGGAACATATTTAAAAGATTATTTGTCTAATACTCAGATTTCCCAGAATTAATAGTATTTTCAAAATAAACTCTAAAGACACAGCCTATAACCAAAAGATGTGGATAGCAAGGTCTTGGTTTAGTCCTACGTGTCTAAATATTTCTCTTCAGAATCAAGAATGAAATCTGCCTTCTCCATTTTAACTGGACTTTAAGAGTATCAAGATCTCAAATTCCTTCTACCATTTCCTTCCAGTTTGGTTCACCTTCCAAGCTTCCAGCACATTACCAAAGGAGGAAGAATTATTCCTCCAATTCTATGCTCCAGAGGCTGGGGTGGGACAGGGTAAGGGAAGGGGACGTGGGGGAGGTGGCTGGGTGGGGAACGATGCACGGAACGGGACAGTCCCTCCAGAACTTACTGATCTAAAGAATCTGAAACTTTGTACCCTTTAACCATCACCTCCCCACCGCCCCCTTCCCCCAGCCTCTGGAAACCACCATTCTACTCTCCACTTCTATGAGTTTGACTGTTTTAGGCAATGTGAGATCATACAGTATTTGTCTTTTTGAATATTATTTTCAATAGAAAGTATCATTATTGGCAAAAACGTGACAGTGGAAACATTTCCAAATAACTGTTTTCACAGCATTAATATCTTTCAAAAGCCAGTTATGTTGTCACCTATTACAACCACCTTTTCCTTAAAGGAGAGATTAAGTGTGCTTATTATTTTGAAAACATCTGGGGGCTCAGTACTGATAATCACTTGTCATCACCTTCAGAAAGGTCATAAATTTGCAACACTTATTTTTTGAAAAAACAAAAACGCGTAACCCCACTTATGGGTACTTTTCCATGTAAAAACTAGTGAGACCACGGGACCAAAGATTTTCATGATCACTTGCTGTCTCTTTACAAAATACTGTAAAGATTCTTTACTATATTTTATGAGTCTTGTTTTCATAAAATGAATCACACTTATAACTCCTGTAGCATATTATGTAAGTCTGAATGGAACGTCTTTCCTATGGTAACTTGACTACAAGTGACTCAATAAATGAATTTATGTGTGGCCTCTCTCTATAATCCTATTGTGGAGTCATTTTATTATTCCAAAGTAGTATCTCCACCAATGATTACACCTTATAGTTTTGGCATAAATCATTGTTTTTGTTAAGTATGTCATTTATTAGTAGGACAGTTTCTTGTCCGGCTTATATTTAGAAATTTGCAAAAATTAGAATCTTGAAAGAGTGGTTAGGCATAATGTTCTAGATTAAACTAGAAAGTTCTTCTGTTAGTATGTTCAAGATCTCTTCCAGCCTGTATATGTTGCCAGCAAGAATTCTGCTCCCCACCTAATTGCTGCTCCTCTGTAGGAAATCTGTCTTTTTTCTATGACTTTAAAGACTTCTCTTATCAATGGTTGGCCTTATCAAGATGTGCATTTATACTGATTTATTTTGCTTGGGATTGTGATTCTTGAATTTAAGGATTTTAGCTTTCAACAATTATGGAAGATCTCAAGCATCCTCTTTGGATGCTTTCTTCTTCCCCACTCTTTCTTCTGGAACTCCTAGTAAGTGTATATTGTACCTTCTCATTCGAGCTACATCATAATTTCCATTTTTACCTTCCTGAGTTCTCTCTTCAACTGTGTTTCTTAACTTGATGTTTAATGCATCTAATTAATTCTAAATTTCGATAACCATATTTTTATTTCTAGAATTTCTTTTTTAGTTCCCTTTCAATACTGCCTATACATTTTTACTATAATTTTTACTTTTTAATTTACTTAACGATTCTAAACATCTAATTTTATGGTTCTTCAGATTATTCTATTACCTAAAACTATTGAAACTGCTGATCCTCTTGCATGTTGGGTATGCACCCTTTACGGTAATTCATTAACGCACATGATTGTTAATTTTTACTGGAAGCTCATTTTTAAAAAGGGGATTATGGTTCTAGAGAAGGTCTATGCATGCTTGGTAGCAGATATTTCCCTCTAAATATTTTTGCAACTATATTCGCTAGGGCTTCACAGGTTTTGTCATCCTGAACCAGTTTCTATTTCGTTTTTTTCAGGATTCCCTTATCACATAAGACATTTAAATTTATATCTATATCTGCATGTGGCACAAGCCTTGGCTCTAATTTCTCAAGAGAGACTTTTTCATTTCCCCATAGAATCCCACTCAAGAATGAACTTCCTCACTGCTGTCTTTGGGGGTTGTTTTTCTATTCCCTATTAAATAGAGAAGACAGTCCTTGCAAGTTTCTACCTTTAGACAGGTGCTTCAGTCATAGCTTACTGCTTTATATAGGCCATAAACCTCCAATCTCTATACAGGAATTAAAATCTCAGCCCCAAGCCATGAGAACCTATGTCCATGCCCTACATCCCTGCATGGGTGAGGCTTCATGAACTAAACTGGGTTCCCTCTCTGTTTCCTGGAAGTTGGGGTTTCTCAGTTTCAGTTCATAATCAATTTTGTATTTACAGTTCTTTTTCTTTTATCCAGCATTCATACGTATTTATTACAGCAAGATGTGGGTTTGTGTTACATTTGATGCCACGTTGCTAGAGACTGAAGTCCTCTACTTACGTAGCGGGTTTAATAGATTTTATCTAGAAAAAATAAGGAGCCTCACCGTAAAAGAAAAAAAAAAATTGAAAACCAAAGGACCTGTCCAGTACTCATACTGATGATGAAAGGAGGCCCAGGGAAGTTAAGGGCCTGGTAGAGATCATACTCCCACAAGAAATAAAGCTCCCCTCTCCACTCCTTCCTTCCTTCCTCTTTCTCTCCATCACTCTCTCTGTCTGCTTGCTTTTTTCACGTCTTCCTTCCATGAGCTAAAGCATATATTAAATTCAACATCTTAAGACCTTTGGTAGATAAAGTTCTATTGGCTAAATACAAAGACGATTTTGTGAGTTTAGTGTAACCGTCACACCAAAAGCCTGTAAGGGTGACACAAGTGACGTGAATACAGGACTTAACTTGAGTACCATCTCCTTCGTCGAAAACACCTGCAGGGAGTGTACTGGCATCATTTGGTTTGTGAAGAACTGCATTTGTTCTACACAGAATATGGCAGCCCGATTTCTTTGTAGAACAATTATGAGTACTTTATAGAGATGTATTTGTGCATTCAAATTGTTACTTTTTTCCTATAGCTCTGACTATAACAATGTGAGTAAATGGTAGTTACAACTATTTATACAATAGAAGTTAAATTAATGACCCTGTTATTTGAGACCATGTCCTACGTTCACACTGAAAACAGAAAAACCTGTAGAAATCCAGTAACAAACATTGTTTCCTTTGGATGCTTGTTTCTCATTTATACCTGATGCATTGTTCATTCTTTCCAAGTCTTTCTTTGCATCATGAGTTATCAAAAGCAACTTGGATCTTCTAAAGCCAACTGCCCCAGTGAAATGTCAGTTCGTTAAGAAAAGTCAACAAGCTATAAAGTGGCATAAGGAACTGATAGAACTTCAAAGGGAGTTATTTCTTTCATTCTAACACACCTTGGCACCATCCTAAAGGTAGCAGTCCTTTCTTTCCATGAAAAAAACCAAAAAACAAAAAACAAAAGAAAACCCTTCTCTTCCATTTTAGCAGGTTTAGATCGACCTGAGGTGATTGGGGGAATTTATCAGAAACACTTAAAACAGTGGAAAGTAGATAAACTAAGGTGACTACTCTCTATAAGTTCTAGAGACAAATAACAGTTCTAGAGAAAAATAATTTTTACACTCCAAACGGGTCTTCAAATGGTGTCAGAGTCCTGAATCTGCCAGATGGACCCTAATAGAAGCTCCAGTCTGGTACATACGAGGGTACTTCGAAAAGTTTGTGGAAAAATTGAATTAAAGGATAATATGAATCTTTCCATGAACTTTTAGAAGACCCCTCATATGTTCATTACTGCTGGCACCAGCCATGTTTACACCACCATTTATGAAGCACATACTATGAGCCAGGCACCATGCTAAATGCTTCACATGCATTATTTTATCTAATCCTCCCAACAAACCCTAGAGGAGAAATATTATCATTTTATAAATCACGAAACTGAGGTTCAGAGACAGAAAAGATTGCCCAAAGTCACCCATCTAGTGTGTGTGGTGCAGCTAGGATTCGATCCATTGTGTATCTGATGCCAAAGCCCACACTCTTACCTTTGAACCATGCACCTTCCCCATGGATGTGCAATTTAAACTCCTGAACTCTTTACCTAGAAGGTTTTCTTGGAGTGACTCCTTTTCCCCAAAAAGGTTACTTACCTAAATAATTTGAGATTATCAGCAAGTTTAGGGATATCCGTAATGTCCTCCTAAGGAAAAACAGACAACATTTCAAAAAAGGAATTTCACATGTGGTGCTGATACTCTATATCTGCACCGTGCCAATACATAGCCACTTGCCACATGTATCTATTTACATTGGAATTAATTCAAACTAAATAAAATGAAAAACTTAGTTTCTTAGTCACACTAGCCACATTTCCAGTACTTACGTTAGGGTAGGGGTAGGGAGATTTGGGAGTGGGATGCAGAACACGAAGGGGCTCTTCAGTGGCTGCAAAATGCTATTTCTTGACTTGGGTGGTGACTTGACTGATAATTTAATACTAATTTGTTAAGCTGTACATTTATGTTTTCCACTTTTCTACATCTTATAGATCACAAATATAAAACACAGATGAAAAAAATTGACCAAGCATTTCCTTTACCAACCATTCAAGTTAAAAATTTGACTTAGAAATGACTACGTTTATGTGCAAACGAAATATTTTACAATTTTTACGTTAGAGTGGGTAACTAGTTCTGTCTAGGTCACTGATTAAACTCTCCAAAGGAACCTGGTTCAAAGTTCATTCTGCAATGTAGGTTGGTACTTGTTTTCATACTGAAAAGCCTATTGTTCAGTGCCACATAAAAATATTGAGGGAGGGCAGAAGAAATTTTTCATTTGCTCTAAGAAGGATCACTTTCCTGTTGTATTTATCCAGTGCAGGAAGTATACAAGACAGAGCTCCAATTTCAGGGGGCCCGTGTCTCTAATAAACACGAGACAGAGCTCAGTGTCTCTACAGAATCTTGACAGTTAGTTTGTATTAAGTATTTGCTCTTACGTGATACCAATTTCCTATTTTAAGACATTTAATGATAAGAGAACACACTTTGAATGTATAAGAATACAGTGACTCACTGTTATCCATTACCACTTAGGTCCATTTACGACAGACCCACCTGTCTGATTCAATGTGATTAAACTAATAATTACTCCCATGATTAAAGAAGTTAAACAAAAGGGTGGCACCCAATGAATGAATCAGACAGGATGGGCATTCCAACTATAAAGCTGGCATCCAGCCACATTTCATGGAAAAGGAGGAAGAGATGATAAAACAGTTTTATTGCTTTATGTTTCACTGAAAAATTTTTGTTTATTTCCTAAAGTGCAAAGGGTTCGGGAATGTTTTACAATGATTCAGAAAAAAGCCCTTACTTCTATCCATACATTGCCCAGTTGCAATGTATGAGAAAGTAAATAGATAATAAGACTTTATATGGGTAAAGTGTTTTCTTTGTTCTCATAGCTGCCCCATGTAACAGTCAGGGCAGTTCTTTCTAGACTTAAGTTAAGGGACCAATTCCATGTTCCTTGCTAGTGAAGTCGAACCCTTGGCAGTTTTTCCCTCACCCCATGCCAACTTATCCCTAGGAAGAAATACGATACAGAAGAAATATGATAGTCCTTTATAAAGCTAACCTGAGAAAAGCTAGTCAGTTCTTGCTAAGTTGAAGCTTGTCGGGTGAAGAGCATACATATACATACATATATGTACACACACATATATATATATATTTTAAATCAGATAAAATATCCTTTCATTTCTACTAAAAAAAAGTTCATCTGAATTTGTCAATCAGTTACAACAAAGCCACAATTCCGAGTTCCCAGAAAAGTTCATACCAAAATGTCGTCTGCTTTTCCACCTTCTAGTGTCACTTCCAAATTAGAAAGTGCTGCTTCTACTTCATCAACCTCAGACTCATTTGTAAAATCATGTATCTCAGCGGACGATGACAGTTTGCTAATGTGATACTAAAAGGAAAACAGAGGTTTTAGAAATATCACACACAAATGTGCCCATTAGCCATTTCTTCTTTGAGGATGATTCCCTTGGAATATTGAACATCTCCTGAAAGGAGATCACTTTGCTACGCAGAGAAAATGACCCTTTAATCTGAATCATTCTGAGATTTATGGTTAGTCATGTTCAGACTTGGTTCTTGCCCATCGCTGACCTTGTTGGTAGCAGAGAAGAGCTAAGAATGGCAGGACGAATGCCTTTCATAGGACGTGCACATGTGTGCACTAGGAGGAGCATTTTAAATTTAAGTTTACTCCCTTAATTTTCAGCTCTTTCTTCAAAGACAAAAGACAGTATAAAGAATATGAACCTTTAAGCAGAATAGACTTGGTTTGTCTCCTTCTGGAAAAAAGGTACTGGAGTTCTCATACCTGTAGCGCTGCAAAGATCAACATTTCCTCCTCTGTGCAATCAATTTCTTCTAAAAGAATGGCCCACCTGGCTTGTTCATAGAGTTGGTTTATTCGAACAGCATCGTACTAGAGAAAGAAACAGATGTGTGTGTGTAGGGGGTTATATTTATATTCCACAATACAAAAATTCTGGAATAATTGAGGCCATTCCCCTGTTGATCAGGTGTGATACACTTTAGCTCAGGTAACTGAAAAGGACACCTTTCCCTTCCCACGGCTCATTTTACTACAGAATTCAGGACTTTCTTTCCCCCAATATTTTCTAGACCTTTTTTTTTTTTTTTTTTGCAACTGGCCTGTATTTACAACAAACACCATATGCTCTAATCAACTGGGCTAACTAGCCAGCCCTCTAGAGCTTCTTCCAGGGGGTAAATGAACCCATCTTAGACTCCATTATTTTCCCTCTTTTTTTTTTTTTAATCACACTTTTACTGGTAGTAAAAACACACAGCGAAAATGGTTTATATGATAAACAGTGTAAAGGAGAAGGGATCCCCAAACCAATCTGCAAACTCAGTGTACTCCCAAGCAGAATCTGACAAGTATTTTTTAATAGAAATTTATACAAGCCAATTCTTAAATTAGTCTGGAAGGCACAATGTTCAATTATGACAAAGGAAATTTTGAGGAAAAAAGAACCATGTTGGGGGAGTCACTTGTCCTCTCATACTTTAAAACATATCATAAAGCTGCAGTAATTAAAATGGTGTAGTATTGGTATAGTGATCAACAAAGTGTCAATAAAGCAATATCTAGAATCAGACCTATGTATGTATATAAGTTTATTATAAAATAAAAATGGCATTTTATATTAGTAGGGGAAGAGAATATAAATACCATAAACAGTGTTGAAAATGCCTAGCCATTTGAGGAACAAGAACCCCAAACAAAAACGATGACACCATCCAAAAATATTAACTATAAATGAATTAAAGAATTTAAATGTACAAAACTACATGAGATACTACTTCACACCTACAAGGATGGCTCTAATCTAAAAGACAGATAACCAGCATGGCTAGGAAGTGGAGAAATTCGAACATTTGTGCACTGCTGGATATAAAATGGTACAGTCTCTGTAGGATATGGTCTGGCAGTGAGATTCAAACATAGCATGTGATCCAGCAATTCCACTCCTAGTATAGATCCAAACAAATGGACAGCAGGGACTCAGACACTCATAAACCAATGTTCATAGCAGCATATTCATGATGCCCAAAAGGTAGAAACAACCCCAATGTCCATCAGATGAATGAACAAACAAAATGTAGTATATACATACAATGGAATACTACTCAGCCTTAAAAAGGAATGAAATTCTGATACATGATGCAACATGGATGAATCTTGAACACATTACACTAAGTGAAATAAGCCAGACACAAAAGGACAAATATTGTCTGATTTCACTTACATGAGCCACCTAGAATAGGCAAATTCATAGAGACAGAAAGTAGAACAGAGATTATGAGGGGATGGAGAATTACTGTTTAATGGATACAGAATTTCTCTTTGGGATGATGAACAAGTTCTGAAAATGGATAGCGGTAAGAGTTGTACAACATTGTGCATGTATTTAATGGCACTGAATTGTATACCTAAAAAATGGTTAAAACGGCACAATAAAAAATCAACCCCTCCAAATTTGTACATGAATGTTCACAGCAGCATTATCAATAATAGCCAAAAAGTGGAAACAATCCAAATGCCCACTGACTGACAAATGAATATAGTATATATAATCTATATTTATATATTTACATATATATAATGGAATATTATTTAGCAATAAAAAGAAATGAAATACTGACACATGCTACAGTATGAACTTTGGAAATATTACGCTAAGTGAAACAAAGTAGTCATAAAGTACCATATGTTATATAATTCCATTCATAGGAAATGTCCGGAATAGGGAAATACATAGAAAGCAGACTGATGGTTGCCTAGGGCTGGGGGAGTTGAAGGGAAATGTTTATGGTTTCTTATTGGGGTAATGAAAATGTTCTGAAATTAGATAGTAGTGATGGTTGCACAACTCTGTGAATATACTGAAACCACTGAATTGTACATATTAAATTTAAATGGATGAAATGTATGGTATGTGAGTTATATCTCAAAAAGCTGTTATAAAAAATCGAGACAATAAAAACCAAAACTCTTATCAGAAAGAAACATGAGAAAAACTACTTTCTGTAATCTTTTTTTTTTTTTTTTTTTTTGCTGGCCAGTACCAGGATCAAATCCTGGACCTTGGTATTATCAGCACAATGCTCTAACCAACTGAGCTAACTGGCCAGCTTACTTTCTGCAATCTTTAAAGGGGGAAGGACTTTGTAAGCAAGACAGGAAGCGTAAAAGATATAATGCCTATGACTGACTTGACAACCTAAACCTTTACGGTGAAAAACACCCTAAATATTATAAATTTATAAGATAAGGTACAGTTTGCAAGAAATTATTTGCAGTGAAAAGATAATGTCCATCATTTACAAAGTGTTTCTATAAGTCAATATGAAAAAAACAAATAATTCAATAGGATTTTGGGGCAAACATAAACAGGCAATTCACAGAAGAAACCAGAATGGCCATACAAACATTGAAAAAGATGTTCAACCTCACTAATAATTAGAGAATTCAAATTAAAATAAGATGACATAATTTCTATTTCTCCTATCGGATTTGCCCAATTTATGAGTACTGATAACGTCTGGTGTTGGTTAAAACATGGGGAAATTTGCACTTTCACAGACACAGTTTGTAGGAGGGCAACTGGGCGGTATCTTTCAGGATCCTATTGTCCTGTAATGATCACATCTAGGGCAAGCACTCATCACAGACATTTTTATAAGAATGTTCACCACATTTGAGTCCTTGTAATTAAAGGAAAGGCTAAACCCTAGTTTATTTTGCAATAGTTAAAAAAAAGTGTCAGACTTCCATATACTGACATGAAAAGATGGCCATGTTATATTATTAAGTAAAAAGAGGGAAGTTACGGAGCAAATAAATGATCCTGTCTATATAGGGAATATGAGATTCTGAAAATCTGTTTATGAATGCATTTATAAATACACGTGAAAAGACTACAGAAATGATTGGTCGTGCAGCAGTTCACTGTGTCTGCCTCTTAGGAGAAAGGCCATGGTAAAGGACTAGTTTTCATTTTACTCTAAGTAATTCTTTTATTATGTTTGATTTTTAAAAAATTAATTTTAATTGCGGTAAAATACATATCATGTAAAATTTACCATTTTAACTATTTTTAAGTGCAAAGCTCAGTGGCATTAAGTACTGTCACATTGTTGTGCAACCATCATCCAGTGCCCTTTTCATCTTGCAGAACTCTGTACTCCTGTTAGATTTTTTTTTTACTTTGAGTATACATTTTACTATATCCTTTGCAAAAAATAATAATGTTGAAGAAAACATGGAGGAAGAATAGAAAAATGCTCATAGTACTTAAGCAGATTTATCATGAGTTGATTAACATTAGTTTATTTTTCCTCTTGCATTAACCTATGCATACTTAGAAAATAGGTGATAGGGAATGTAAAAACTTGAAGTAAGCCAAAACCAACAGCGTTGCTCTCAGGTAAATGGGAAATGTGGCCGGCTACACAGGCAGCTCCTTCTTGACCTTTCTAAAGTTGCTGGGAAAGGCAGACAAACATAGGGACAGGTGTGCAGTGTTCAGGAGACTGGAAGAATAAGAATCCTGTCTTTGTTTTATTAACTTTGTTTTATGAACTTTGCCAGGTGTCACAGAACACCTCAGGAACTGGCTCAGAATCTTCCAGAAGCAAATGAAAACAAAACACACAGGAGAATATTTACAGCAGCATTATTCATAATAGCCCCAAACTGAAAACAATCCAATGTCCCTCAGCTGGTGAATGGAACCAAATGTGGTACAGCCACACGATGGGGCACCACTCGGCAATAAAAAGGAATGAACTGCTAATCCAGGCAACACCACATACACCTCAAACACTTTGCCTGATGAAAGAATCCACACACAAAAGAATATATACTGTATGAGTCCACCTACATGAAATCTCGAGAAAAGGCAAAACTCAGGCAGAAAGCAGATCAGTGGCTGTCTAGGGCTGGGGCTTGGGGCAAAAATGGGTTTGAGGAAACTTTTTGGACTATGGAAGTGTTTTAAAACTGGATTGTGGTGATGGCTGCATGCCTGTATAACTTCATTAAAAATCACTGTATCGTACACTTACATATGGTATATAAATTATAAGTGCAATCAAGACGTGACAACTAAAAAACCCACACACTATGCACACCAAAAAACCCATGCAGCCAACCCCTCCAAAAGACGCCTGCTTTAATTCACAGTTTACAGACAAAATCTAAGTAGTATGTGCAGCCACTGAAATTTGAATTGGATTAACAAACTGTAATATCTGTCTGTCTTTCCGTCAGCCACTGTCCCAGTGTTTACAATCCTCATGCTGTAGTAGTTCCAGTGGGAATAAATTGAGTCCCTCAATAACACTTCTCTCCAATGCAGTTAATAAATTTAAAAAAAATGTAATAAAAGCTTCCACACTTGAACATCCTTACACACCCTCCACTCTGCCAGCTAAACAAAACAACTCTTTGAAAGACTATTATTTAAATAAAAGTTATCCACATTTACAAATTAACATGAAGAGAAAAACAGGATCTAGAATAAGATGTCATAACTCGATGCAGGATGAGCCCTTTCCTTCACCGAGTCACACAGGATTTCTCTCCTGTGTCCAGCAAAGCTTTAGAGTCTCCTCTGGGGAGGCTCACATTCCCACCACGGGGCTGGAGTGCCATGAGGGGGCTGGCTCTTTTGAAGGTCATTAACAGGCATCCTACAGGTTGCCTTCTCTCTGAGGACTCTTCTAGTGGGTTCTCCAGCGACTGAGGAACACACTTTACCCTTGCTGGGCACTGGCTACTCATGCCCTCTCCTTAGTCCTAGATTTCCTTTGTCTCCTGGTTAACTGAAAATAGAAACCCCAAGCCAGAAGCACATGGATTCTGCCACTTTCACTCCTCAAATCCCTGTTTCTTCCTGTCGAGTTAGTTCAGTAAACACTCTTCCCTCTACCAGTAATACAAACAACTAATAAAACCTACTCATCATATTTTCCATGCTCTCCAGAACGGGTTACTATTTAGATCCAATCACTTAGGACTCCCTATTAGCTGGGTAGCAGCATTTGGTATCCTTCAGGCCTCTTATTAAAACTGATATGCTTTTTTATCTGAACATTAAAATACCATGAACTGTCAGAGTTATAAAAAGTTTTTTTTTAAAAATTTTATTTATTTTTAAAATTTACTTATTTATTTTTGGCCACTGGCCGGTACAATGATCAAACCCTGGACCTTGGTGTTATCAGCACCACGCTCTCACTAACTGAGCTAACTGGCCAGACCCTCGATTTTTTTTTTTTTTTAATTCACACATTTGAACATATTTAAAAAAGGCAAAAGAATATACAATGAATGGATTCATTCTGAATGAATTCAAGAGACCAAAGGGTACACAATAAAAAGTCAGCCTCCCTCACTTCCTTGTTCCTCACCCATGGCAGGTTCTCTATGGACTGTGCATCCTGCTCTTTTCATTCAATAATATACCTTGAGTATGTTCCGTATCAAAAGAGAACTGATTCATTCTTTTTAACAACAACGTGGTATATATGTATCGCAATGTATTTAACCAGTTCCCTATAGACATTTAGGTGATTTCCAATCTTCTCCTAAAACAGATAATGTATTAATAACCGTCCTTGTGAACATACACGTCAATTCACACGTGTGAGTATAACTGTAGTATAAATACCTAGGAGTAGATTCAGCAGGTCAAAGCTCTATAGAATTGTAATTCTGATAGGTATTGCCAAATTACCTTCCATAGAGCCTAGATTAATTTGTACTTTAACCTACAAGCAGGGGATTTAATGGGGAATGCTTGGCAAGGATATTGCTGAGAGGGTCCCCAAGGGCCAAGTGATCCTGTCACTGATCAGGTGATAACTGGGAAAGAGTGACTCTCAGCATCCTTGCAGCACATGGGGGTGAAGGGCAAAGGAAGTGTCAGATGTGGTCCCTGTCTCTGATGTTGCAGTCTCTTTGTAGAAAATAATCCATGAATGTGGTATGATCAGAGCTGGGAGGCCTGAGATTGTACAGTACTCAGTGTGGGTCAGAGAAGGGAAAGGCCAATGTGACCGAGAGTATAGAAAAGCTCCTTTCTGGAAGGAAAATAATATTTGAAGTTGGTTTCAGTACAGGGGTTCTGAATCTGGGGTTCTTGGACTTGGAAGTCTGAATTCAGGTGGTCCGTCAGCTTGGATGAGAAGAAACTACATCCTCATTTAAACAAACTTCTAATGGAAATTGAACATTTCTTTCCATCATGAACATAGACAATAAACCATGTATTACTGAGTATTTGTGACTTTGTGACCACCAGAATCACAGAGTTTTCCCTACCGTTTCACAGTTGTTGCTTCTGTCTTCAAATAGTGCTCACATGTATCAGTACTTTGAAATTATGGTAGTTCTGAGACCTGCCACTAGATATTATTTATCCTATTCATTAAGAAACACATGTATCACTATATCCATTTTGAAAAAGATTTTGGTTACTATAGTTCAATATAACTTTCATTTTGTAATCCTATATATTTTATTTTATTAATTTGAGAACCTTATTCTAATCGTTGACAATTTTGGGTTCTCAGTATCTGGCTTAGTTCTTGGCATATAGTACTTGCTCAGTAAATAATAGACAGGGCATGAGATTAAATAGATAAGATGGGGCTACATTACTGAGTTAGCAATTAGAAAAAGTGTGGGTATACTTTATTTTATTATGTATTATCTAATGTAAGAAAAAAATTTTTAGGTATCTTATTAGAATAGACAGCATATATGATAGCTTAAATTAACTGAGAATTTAGCAAGGAAAGACTGAAGTTGAATCAGGAATGAGACTTAAAAGTGAAACCACAGAAAATGAAACCAGCAGACAATGCAAAAAAGAAAACCTGGACAGTTGCATAATTCACAGTGCCATTAAAAAAAAAAAAATCAAACCAATTGTTTAGGAGAGGCAGTAATTTCTTTTGAAGGTTTTATCAAAGAAGAGCTGAAATTTGTCTTTCTGCCATGATTCCCTGGGAGTTAACACAATCCAGGCACAAGCAAAGCCTGTGAGCTTCAACTTGGGTCTAAACAAAGGACTGAGCAGGAACTTCCCCACAGAAACGACGAGGAATAAGCTTTATGCTGAAGGAGACACCAGCGAGGGAAGCAGGAGCCCAGATGGGCCTGTGAAGACCAGACTTAAAATCAGGACCATGGAGAAGAGAGCGCCAGGAGAGGCAGAAATACTGCTGCAGATGAGAAAAGGGCGGGGGCCGACCCTGTGGCGCACTCAGGAGAGTGCAGCACTGGGAGCGAAGCGAAGTCGGATCCTATATAGGAATGGCCGGTGAGCTCACTGGCTGAGCGCGGTGCAGATGACACCAAGCCAAGGGTTGCGATCCCCTTACCAGTCCCGAAAAAGACAAAAAAAAAAAAAAAAAAAGGGCTGTTCAGAAAGGCTGACCAGGCAAGTGCCTTGAACACGAGCCCAGCAGTAAACGGAAAAAAGCGACAAGCATGAAACTGGAAGGGGAACAATGCAGTGAGGTCATCCAGTTTACATTTTCTACTCTGGGCCATTTACCTGCTGATTCACAGCTCCACAAATGAGCCAGCCAGGAGCAAGGAGAGGGCAGAAGTTCAAGGGACTTATCCCATCCCTCATTAGTTGTCTGAATAAACTTCAAGTGGAAGATGTGCACTGAAAATGGAGCTGGTGACCGGCTGCGGTCTTTACTTATACAGATGATCCCTTTTTCTAATTACCAAAGACTTCTTAAGCACTGCAGGGGAGAGTGTGTGTGCACCATTGTATGGTCCTGGCTTGTTCATGGTAACCTGCCCTTAACCCTGGCCCCCAACAGATCCTTTCCTTCCCAAGCATCAAGGACTCCAGTCCTGTGCACCATGCTCTCTTGTTCATTCCTGCAAATGGAGAGGGGCAGTGTACAGTGTGCTGGGCACAAAGACTGCTAGTGACTCCTGTTAACTCAGGGACAACCTGCCATGCTCACTAGAAACCAAACAGTGAAAATTCAGAGACCAGTGTGCGTGTGTCAGTCTAACCCTGCAGAGTGAAAGAGATCACTAAGCAATTAATCCCGATTTTGATAACCAAATGGCTCAATCTGAGACTTCCATGCATTCACATTACTAGACAGAAAATGAGAGAGAGAAGAGAAAAAAGTTCTTACTTTAGGATTCAAGTCAAAGAAAGTGTAGTATTTAAATCGTAACAGCAGCTGCTCATCCTCTTGGATGCCTTGTTCCATAAGGGAGCGTGAGGAGTCCAGCCAACTAGACAACAATAGGATGAATTTTAAGTCAATCGATTTTCCATAGATACCCATTATATTATTATGTTATATATTACATATACATATATTCTTGAACAAAGTCAGAGTAAGTAATATAACAAAAAACCACTAAGCATATTATGATAGTTCATATTTGCATTCTATCTCATAGTTTTCAAAGTGCTTTATATATGCATATATATATATATATATATATATATACACACACCTTTTTTTCTCATTGACAATTTAAAGTAACCCAGTGAAAGAGCCAGGGCAGTTCTTATTATCTCAGTCATATGAATGAGAAAGCGGAGTCTCAGCAACACTAGATGATCCTTTCAAGGTGGAGCTGGCATGAGAATCTGTAGTTCTGACTGTCCACACGGCCTCTCCACCGCACCAGGTGGCTCGTCCCAACCCAGCTCTACCTTACTGTCTAGAACTTTCTGCAATGAAGGAAATATTCATCTGTGTTGTCCAGTATGTTAGCATCTAGCCACATATGGCTGTTGAATATTTAAATGTCATTAGTGCCACATTTTAATTAATTCAAATTCAAATTTAAATATCCGCATGTGGCTTGCAGTTCCTGAACTGGATAGTACAGTCCTAGAGTTGAAAAACAAAAGCTGGGTAATGGCAAGGGGTGGAGATTAAAAGTTAATAACAAAACGAACTTCCATTATTATTAGACCCTGTAGGGGAACAAGGATAACCTAAAGGAGTTGACAGTCCAGTGGGGGAGACCAAGCCTCAAAATAAAGAAACGGATGTGCCTTGAGCAAACAAAGTGTTAGACCGGAACCACAGGCAAGTGACCGATCTTGGACGGTGATACTTGAGAAGGGGACAGCATGTGGTTGGCCCTTAAAGGTAGGGATCTCCCCTTCTGACCAAGGGAACCAACACACTCATAAACTGCTCTACATTCCATAAAACATACTTTGCACACCTCTAACAGCAAAGGATTAGTATTCACATATGGTAATCCACTGAGTTACCCAAACACATAAATTTTGTCACACTTTAAATGTACTGAAATCACCAAAGGCTGCATTTTCCCCTTTTGTTGCTAAAATCAGCCCTGACTTTTGCAAATAAAATACAATCCCAGGTCTACTAACTTAAAAATTAAACATTTCACCCCATCTCTGTGACATCTCTCTTACTATGTCAATACCATCTCAGAAAGAGGCAAAATGCAGCCCTGTGCTTACCCTGCATTAAGCTTGGCTTTGTCAACCAGAGAACGAGGCTGGAACATCTCAGCAAGTGCCTCTGGTGACTGGCAGGGTTGGCTGAAGGCGAGGATGCTGCAGTTCTGTTCGGTCAAAGGGCTGTCAGTGAACCAAGTCATGGTGGATGACGCTGGTGTTCCGTTGATGGGGTCATAGGTAGGAGTCATGGTTTTACTGTATAAGCCAGGACTTACTGCAAGGCAAGGGAGTACACACTGTGGTATGAGATTCAGGGGTAGGACTCTTTAGAAAAACAAGTGCTAACATTGCATATACTGAAATGGATTTTTATTTTTTAAATGTTTGTACCCTTAAAAATAATCATGAGTCATAACTGATAGGGAGATTAGTTATACACAGACAAACATTTTCCTGTGTATTCATTCAAACAGTTGTCCATATATTCCTAGAAAGCCTGGGAACTCAAAGATGTAAAAAAGCTTCCAAAAACTGACACAGACAAATTTTGGGGACCACTTCTTTTCTAATGATTCATAGTTCTCCCATTTGAGCAGGAGTCTTGGCACTATTAGACAACTGGAGACCTCACAGAACGCACATACATAGTATGTTCAGACAGTCCCTTAAACAAAAAGCAGCACTTGCCGATTTTAAGAATCCAACAGATTGATAATCTAGCTCTAATTTGCATAAAGTAAAATACCCCTTTTGTTCTTTGCACTGGAACGTACTATGCAAGAAAGCCCTCGATGCTACAAGCAAGCTAGAGATTTGATTATTTTGGTATCAAAAGAAAGGGATGATTCCTCTCCAGAATTTTTATCTTTCCTCCCCTTACACGCCCTGAATGAAAAATTGAATTCAGGAAAGAATCAAAGATAGAATCAGGAAAAGAGAAGTAAATTTGAATGATTCAACTTAACTCCATTCCAAATATTACTCTTGTATCCCAAATTCATGGCCAGCTGCACTAAGATATTCATTCATCAGCAACATACGATATACAATTAAAATAAGTAATTAGGCATATCTGTTGGAATAAAGGTCTGAAATAAATTTCTGGTAGTTCTAAACTTAACAGGATATCCTTTGCGTATCAATCCTGCAACTTTATTCCTCCTTTGTTTGAAGAGTGGAGAGAGGGAGGTATATTTTCCTCTTGGGTTTTACTCTACAGTCACAGATTAAAACAACAAAATGCCTGTCCCAAATCTTACCTGGTGAACCTGAAATCGTTGGAGAACTTTCCAGGTTTAGAATATCTTCAATTATGGGCTCCTTATTATTTTTGTCTTTTTTCTTCTTCTTCTTAAAATAATCACCAGAAGGCTTTAACAAGGAAAGCTCTTCTGATCTTCTAATATCTAAAAATAAAATTAAAAGTAACACAAAAAATTGAAAAAGAAAAGTAATAAGAAAATTCCTCCTAAGACTCAGCATTCTTTTGTGCACAGAAGAAATAGAAAGGAAACAGAGACCCCAAAGTGAGTGGGGGGGAAATAGTGGAGGGAGATTCAGTCTAGTAAAATATCTAGTTTTTAAAAACACTTATTATGAAGATATTTCAAACATATGCAAAGCAAAGGGGACGGTACAGTGCCCCATTCGTGTGCTCACCACCCAGGTTCAACAACTGCTAGCATGTTGCTCTTCCTGTATCTATTTACCACCAACCTTTCCTTCCTTCCCTCTTTCTTCCCACCCTTCCTTTTTCCTTTTTTTGTTTTTTGAAACAATCAAGGGCCCCGCCTCTTTTTTCTTTCTGGACCACAGACCCTGAAAGCCTTTCCAGGACACTCTGCCCAGCAGCCCATTTCATCCGGCAGCGGATGCCCTGCCCATCCCTCTGTGGCTCTCACCATTTCAGTGCTCACTGACTTGTCTTCTAATCTAGATGCATCTAGAACATGCGTCTCTGCTGGAGGGCTTGCTCTGGAGGCTGGCCAGGGTCTGCACTGGCCACACACACAACAGCCCACAGGTTCAGGGAATTAATGCTCCCCGAGAGTAGCACTGGTGACTGACAGGTGCAGCGATGAAACACCCTCGCTCCTTGGATGGAACAGCCCTGAGGAGCATCTACACTGTCTGCCAGAATTCCCCAGTTGCTGAAGCGTGACTTGGCTGGTGACACACTCTTATTGGTGGCCTTCTCTTCCCAGTCTCACTTCTCTACCATGACCCAGTGTTTTCTGGCATTACCTCCCATTTGTACTTGAATATTTATAATTCCTGATCTGAACTGCTGATAACCATTAACCACACTGAATGACTATAATCCCAGGTAAAGGCCCAGGAATATGGGTGTTTTGAGTCTCTGGCAGCTTTAATGGAGGTGAATGCACTGATCCCATCAGGTCCTCTGATCTCCTCAGTTCACACACTGCTTAGTGCCCAGACTGGGGCCAGCCAATGAGCTCGACTCCCCAGTCAGCAGAGGACGTTTGATTGTCAGGTTGCAACACACACCTGTGACCATTCCAAATGCATAATTTATACACAAGCCTGGTGATGAACCAAAAATTTCAGTGAAAGCATTAAAAACAAAACAACAGAACCTGTATCACCAGCCCCAAATTTGTGTCTTTTCTGTTCTTCGAGGGAAAAACTATTATACTGCTCAATTTGATTTAGCTTCAACGGATCAGACACAAACAACAATGATTAGAAATGCCAAGTTGAGCCCTAAATACTACCACAAATATAATCAGGAAAAGAGAACATCTGACTGCTTCTGTTTATTTTGAAACCTCAAGTTTTTGGCCTTAGCTATGATATGTGGTGTGTGGAATAGACTATTTTATTTAACCATTTGCTTTGTTTTCAAATCCTCATTAGAATATTACTGAAATCAAGGTGTCCTCCTGTTGGCCATTTGCCAACCATGCACCAGGGACACTATGGGGACTCATGTTCTGTAATGGAAGGTTCCTTTCATTTGTTCACTCAACAAACAGTTACTGAGCAGCTGTGAGTCAGGCATCGCGCTGGGAGGTAGGAGCACAGAGATACTCAGGAAGTGGTTTCCGGATTCACCCTATTTCACACCACACCGGCCTCCCCTGCCCAGCACTGGCATTCCCAATCCTGTTGGCACTTTTTCCCTAAAACCTATCCCCTTTTAACACCCTATATTCTTTTCTTATTTATTACATTTATTGGTTATTATTTGTCTCTGCCTGGTAGAATGTAAATTCCAGGAGGGCAGGGATTTTATCTATCTTTATCGCTAATGTATTCCTAGCACTCCCTACGATGCCTGGCACATAGTAGGTGCTCATATTTATTGAATGAATGAATGAAGCAGTATATAGTTCAATGGGGAAGACAGATTACTCACTGATGTATTATCTATTCTGTGCTCAAATGCTGACTTTTGGCCTTGGAACCAAAGAACATACCTATACATCTTCAAAAAACATAAAATAAGAACACCTGCGTGGTGCAAGTTTCCCTCCCTTTATGGAGTCCTATAAAGAAGAAATAGTTTGCGTGGTGTTGTCCCTAGGATTGTTAAACTTAGGAGAGACCATCTGATAAAGAATTAGGATTCAATTCATAAGTAAGTATACCTTTTTGCTTAAAAAAAACCTCCGCAAGTGATTTCTGTGGACAGAGCTATGCACTGGAGCTAGGTGTTAATGAAGCAATTAAGACCCTGCGACACTATTATCTCTAAAACAGTAGGATGCATCAGCTCTACAAGTGATGAAAGATTGAATGGAACTCTTTTATGTTTGTCTTAAATATAATAAGATGTGAGTATAGCTTGGAGAAATGAATTTGGGGGGTAATCTTAATGGTTTGTCTCTTCTGTTTACAAATCTCTTTTGTGGAAATGAATTTGATTTACACCAATAGTATCTTATTTGGTTTAACTCTGCTTAAATACTGCAGAACTGGGCTGGAAAGCATGCTTCCTAGTAAGAGAGTGTTCTCTAGCCAACCATTTGCGATAGGCAGAAGCAGGCACGATTTTCTTGTCTTCCTTTGCTAAGAGTCTAAAGGGCACAGGCGCCCCTCCAGGGTACTCACTCAGGGTTTTGCAGATATCACTGACAGCTTTAAAAACCACAGCTGAGAAGCTCACTCGCAATCTCACTGTCTTCGCATTCGGCAGGCGAAGGCGAAGCATTTTATGCTGCGGGGTGAAGAGCAGCTTTGCATCTGCCTGGACTCCACATTTGTCCAGGGTCCAGTGGGTTTTCAGAAGCCAGCAATGCTTCTGTTCCCACCAAAGAGCAAAGTCTGACCAGTCTTGGGCTATGTCTGCAAAAATGGAAAACACAATTAAATAAAATGAGAGACAGCAGAGCATGGAGAGAGACCAGGCACTCGAGTCCATTTCATTATGTGCAAAAACTGAAACAAACAACTGATCTTCCTCTTCCCTTCTCCTTTTACAATCGAAGTCTCACCAATCCTTGGCTTCTCTCCAAAGTCTACAAGGCAGGTCAGGGAGAAAACACTGCCTGAACTTTACAATCATTTACATTTAAATACTATGGAAAGAACAGAAACATAAAATTTTTGTTCATGATGAATGCTAAAATTCTCCTCCCTAAAATCTCTCTGTGCCACTGTCCTTTCTGGGAAGGTGAAAAGCATTTGACTGTTCAGTCAAGATTATTTCTCTTACAGAAATGTGTCCTTATACCACCGGATCACAAAGGAGTATCAACAGCCCCCAATGAAAGCCCACACAGAAGTACTGTAAAAGTGACGTTTCACTCTTTTCAGTAATGCGCAGCTCTTGTCAATATCACTGTATTCCCAGTTTCCAAAGTTTCTACATTGAAATCAGAGTTGAATATTTTCTCCCTCTCAATGTTAGCATCAACTTAAACTCTTTCCTTCAATGTTGGCATTAAAGTTTAATCTTTTCCCTTTGTCAAAGTTGGAGATAATATTCAATATTTTATTTTCCTAAATTAAGAGCCACCAGTATTTTTATTTACTTACTTGTCTTTAAATGGTTTCTTTCTCTTTCTAAATTAAAAAAACCTTTTTCTCAATGCTGTTGGTAGAAGTATAAATTGGTATCACTATTTTGGAAAATCCTATGATTCAGCATTTCCTTTCTGAGCTATATAACCAGTAGAAATGCTCACCAAAAGACATGTATTACAGCAGCCCTATCTGTAAGAACCTGAAAATGGAAACAACCCAAATGTGCATCAAGAGGTAAATGGACAAATAAATTGTGGCATATTCATACAATATTATACAGCAACAAAAATAAAGAAACCAGAACTATATGCAACAATGTGGATGAATCTCATAGACATAATGTTGAGTGAAAAAAAGCAGATGTACAAGAGTGTATCCCATATAATTCCATTTATATAAAGTTCAAAAGCAAAGCAGACTTATTTTTGTGGTGTTAGGATTCCCTCGGTGGAGTGGTGACTGGGAGGGGTCAGGTATGGAGCTTGGGTGGGGGCATAGGTAGTGTTCTATTTCTTGATCTGGATGGTGGTTACATGGCTTTGAGAAAATTTATTGAATTATACCCTTAGGATAAGTGCACTTTTCTGTATGTACTTTGATAAGGGTTAAAATTCACGTTAGCACCAAGCTGACTTTATCACCGAGCAATAAAGTATTAACAAAGAATTGACACAGTAGTCTAAAGCCATGCTACCTAAAGTCACTTTAGATGTCACCAGTGACACGGGGCCTACCCTTGTGGTAGTATAGCATTATATCTACTAGGGGACTTTAGTTTGCCATCAAAGACCTAAGTTTTTACAAGGGTGGTTGAGTTCACTTTGAGGCTCTTGCAGAGCCCCCTACAAGGGTACATCAAAAAGTTTGTGGAAAAATAGAATTAAAAGATAATATGAATCTTTCTATGAACTTTTGTGAAGTACCCTTGTATTTCTCCTTTTCTTTGTGGGAAAGGTGAGAGGGGGAGGGGACTTGCTCCCTTGGCCATTACAGAAAAACCTGTATAATCAGAAAAACCTGGATGATCAGACAACTTAGATTTTGACAACTTTAGCCTTTTAGTGGTGATACAATAGAGACAGTTTCAAATACAGAGGAAGCACAAGGAAAGAGAAACTTACTGATCTGTTCTACTAACTTGAGCATCACTCCCCCAACATGAAGGTCTCCGGACACTCTCAGTGTGACATCTTTCTGCTCATCGTCATTTGGATGGTCAACGCGAACCACGAGCTCCCAGGAAGCAGATGCAAAGTCACTAGATGCCAGCATTGTGGCAAACGCAGAAGTCTGCTGAATAAAAGGCAGACAGATCAGATTGAGAGATGGAGCCAGGAACATGCCTATAGCCCTTGTAGAGCAAAACTTGTTTTTATCTTTCATTTTAGCCTCCTCTTAAAAGACTCTGCAGGGTTCCCAGTGCCCTAGATACTAAATTCAGCATCTTGACTTTAAAGACAATAGGTATGGTAAAAATGGTCTCAAACCACCTAAACTTACATACTCTGTCTTTCCATTCACCCACTCCCCCAGGACTACTTGCCTATTTATTTTCTTTGTCTGCCCAATGCATCCATTTTCATTTTCCCTCTCTATTGACTTTTCTTGACCTTTTCTGAACTGTTCTAGCAATAGGCAACAAACCATGGTGATCCTCCATGATATCCTTTTATTGAGGTATAATTTGCATACAATAAAATGCACAGATTTTAAAGGTAAAGTTCAAAGCATTTTGTTGTATGCAAGTTATATCTCAATGAAGTTGATTCTAAGAATGAATTCATTATACCCTTTCTCTACCTCTAATATCTCTAATACATAGGTATTACTTTCCTCCCACAAATATTGATATGTATAAAAATTGATATGTATAAAAATTGATATATAAATGTTTTTAATAAATATCAATTAAGTTTTTAGGTACACCTTCGGCAAAAGATTGCAAAACATCAATGGCAGACATAAATAAAAAGCTCACTCTTCAAAGTACAGATGGGGATAGGGACTTCAAACTCATAGTCTCCCCCTCCTTGGAGGAGCCAGAGAGAAAGAAGCTAAGCAGTATCAAAACTGAAATGTTTCAGGGAGTAATAGGAACACAAGAATCCAAAATTGGCAGAACTTAGAATTTGACATGTTGGCTCTCTTACTTTTAAACAGAAAGAAATGATACTTCCACTCGTGCTGTTTTATTAAAAATTATTTAAATGATTATAATGAATCCTTTTCACTTTACGGTGTAAAGACAGCTTATGTGAAATCCATGTTTTCCGAAGGCCTGTTTTTGAGAAACATCAACACACTCAAATTCTTAAGAAAGGGTTTCTCTAACTGAGGGCTCATAGAAATCCCCTGTGGATCTTAAGATGCAGATTCTATTCAGCAGGTGGGCTGGAGACCCTGCATTTCTAACAAGTTCCAGGTGATGCTGGTCTACCCTTGCACTTGCATGAAAAATTAGCACCAGGATTCAATTCTTCCTGTCACCCTACCCAATCAATGTTAAACCAGGGACTATGGTGACATCTTAGGAAAATTAATTTTAAGAATAAACAATAATTAAAGAAGCAGTGTCATATCAGTTTTGTTTTCATTTGAAAATGCACGTTTATAAGCATAAGGGAATCTCAAAATACACAACATAAATTGAATACAGCAAAATCTGTGCTAAACCTCTTCAGATTTAAATGCTGGAATCAAATTCAGCAGTTCAGAAGCTCCTTATGTTTTTACAACTGGAAGGATCCCAGTGATGCACTGTATATACCTCTCAGTGCAGAGGCCTGCGTGGAGACCCCTTGCATGGGCAGGGCCATGTGATGATTATTTTGGCCCTATCTGCTCATCTGTCATCAGCCTCAGGTATCATTTACTGGGTGATATACCCTGTGATAACTACTGTCCTTAGGCAATCTCCTTCATCCTCTCAGCAACCCCTTTTAGAAATGAAGAAACTCAGGCTCAAGAGATATCAGGCTACTTGTCTAAGTCACACAAGTTAGACGGTGAAGCGCTACCAGGTCTTTCTAACTTCAAACTCATCCACTACGCTGGGAAACGTCCTTGATAATGTTGCAACGGCAATATGAAAGAAAACTCTTAAAACCACATAAGCTACACCTCTCAGTAGCCTTTACAAAGCGTTTCTAATAACACGAATCTTTCCCAGCCAGTAAAGATACCCCTTCATTGTCAAACTCATAACTTGGCACTGAACTATCTGACTTTAAGATTCTTACACTTTCTACGATTTGAGGTTTAGTTATTTGAAATGTTTTGCCCATAAAATAACCTTTCTTTTAAGGTGGCTCCTTCCTGCTTGTTTCACAGGCAATCAGACATAAGGTTTTTTCTTTCCTTTCCTAACCTGGGCGATCAAAACCCTTCTTCTCATTTAGGCAATAGATGGCGATTCCCTTACAACGAAATTCACGACGAAATGAGACAAGCTGGTTTCCCCACATTCCTTTCCTATCTTTCTGCGCTTTCATTTTTGAGTGAACTCATCTGTAGCAAGCTGTTACATGTTACAGAAAGCAGCAACCTTCAGCCGCAAGACGCACCTAAGGAGACCCAAACACGAAGCAAGGCGCACCTGGGAGAAGCTCAGCCGCCCTTCACAGAACACACCAGAAAAGGAGAAAGAAAAACAGGTGGGGGAAGTAGTCCCCGACGCTTCCCCTGGAATCAGAGGGTGCTCGGTGTCCGAAGGCCACTCGGCCTTTTGCCAGCTCTGCAGAGTCCTGGAGCGGATGGCACAAACCCGCCCCGTACCTAACCCTTTAAAGGTGGCACGCAGGGCTGGAGAAGGTGGTCACACCTCGACGAAGTTATTTTCAATTCAACATTTAAGTGCAAAGGGCTGCAGAAAGGAAAGGGGGCGGGGGGTCAGGAGTCAGCGGCGCCCATCACAGCCTCCCGAGCCCCGGCCCCCCAGCCCTAACCCCTGAGCACCCACCTCCTCTCCTGGAGCCTGGTGCGTCCAGCTCCGCGGACGGGCGCGTGGAGCGCTGCACCCCTGGAGACCACCCCAGGCCGAGTGGGGCGCGGGGGGCGCCCGGTCGCGGCGGCTGCTCCGCTAGGCTGCGGCAGGCGAGGGCTGGGCCGAGCTGTCCCGGGACCTCCCGCGGAGGCCGGCGCCCGCCCCCAGCCGTGTGCACCGTCTCCGCCCCGCGCGGCCCCCAGCGGCCCGGCCGAGGCCAGCGCGCAGCGGGGCAGGCGAGGGCACGCCCAGCCCGGGCCTGCTCGCTCTCGCCTCCGCGGAGAGGAGGCGCAGTTCCTCGAGTTGCTGAAGGGCCGAGAGTGGCCGCAGGGCTGCTGTGCGGCTGGAGGGCCGGAAGAACCCGGGGCCGACGCTCACCCCCTGCGGCCCCTCTTGCCACCTCTTATCCCGAGGCCCGCCCGGGGCCGGCCCGATGATTAACGCCCTGCCACTTCCCGTGCCCTGCAGGTGCACCGTCACTCACACCCCCGGGCGCGTCTGGTCCCGGACACTCCCGCCTCCTGGCTAGCCCTAGTGCCTCCCTTGCAAAGAGCCCCGGAGCACCTGTGATCGGCGAGCTGGAAGAAGCAAAAGCGACTCATATCTGAGTAAGAGGGTGATGTAAGTCCCCGAGAAGGGTGAGGCGCCCAAGAATGGGAGCCCCCGGGGCGACCCAAGTTCAGGCCCCAGGCCGAAGTCTGGGCCTCCCCTGGGGTGGCTCACCACGGGATCACCACGCAGTCGCCGGGTCACCTTCCTGTCGGATTTACTTCCAAGGAGAGCTGGGCCACCCAGGAAGGGCAAGTGACCTTGGGCAATTTACCTCTCCAATCGTCCTTCGTTCATATAACACACATTTCTTGGGTGCTTACTCCTCACCAGGCATGGGGCTGGGCTCTGAGAATACAATGGTTAATAAAACAGACATGGAGATGATAGTTGCCTCATCTGTAAAATGGGTAGAGGGATAGAATGCCAGTCATCCCATGGTGGAATGTCATGCAATATAATACAGGTTTTAGCGATTTTTATCAAGCACACAAATCTTGCATTAACTTAAATTTTAATAAAAAATTTCATAAAATTTAGTTGAATCTGTTTTTGCTTGAACATTATCATATTCAAAAATTATTAAGGTTTGACTATTTTAAATTTAATTTTAAAAGATCAGTGGAACATTGTCAGCAAATATGGGATTTTATAATTAAAATAATAAAAAACTTGAAACGCAATTTCCTAATTTGGTAGAATTTGTCAACTGTGGGAATGGGGTCAGCTGTCATCTGGTCCCACTTCCCTACATACCCAACACCGACCGTGCAGATAGTTCTCACCTCAGGCAGAAGGTGTTTGAAGTTTGCTTCCTGGAGACTCTACTCATAGCCAGTTAGAACTTAGACTGTTCGAGATGTTCTGTGTGACCTTGAGGTAGTGATGGCTCTATTTATACCATTGTTTTTCATTTTAGTTGAAAATATGTGGATAGTGCTATAGAATTCAACTTGTTTTAAGCTTTCTTTTCGGCCTCGGTTATTTTTTAAGCTTCTAATTGAAATTATATGTGTGTGTGTATACATAGATAGATAGATAGATAGATAGATAGATAGATAGATAGATAGATAGATAGATAGATAGATAGGAGCACAAATCATGAATTTTCACAAACCAAACACACCTGTTTAAAGAGCACCAAGATGAAGAAATAGGACATCGCCAGTCCCCCGAAGCCCCTTGCAATTATTACCACCTCCCCACCAAGCGTAAACATTATTCTGACTTCTAACGCCTTAAATGGATTTTGCCAGTCTCTGTACTTTACATAAATGGAACCAGACCCTATGCATTATTTTGTATCCGGCTTCTTTTGTTCAACATTATGTTTGTGAGTTTCATCCATATTATGTGTCCTAGGCTTTTAATTGAATTTAATTTTTTACTTATTACCTGGTTACTTTCATTCTTGTGACACAGGTCCTACCTATCTCTTGGGTTAGAAGTGGGTTAAAAAGTATATTCTGGACTTTAAAATCTCATACGTATATAAATGAACAATACTGACCCCCCCTCCCAAAAAAAACCCACACACACACACAAAAAAACAAGTAGAATCAACACTTAAGCCTGTTATTTAATTAATTCATATATATTAATCAGCAATGAATTTAATTAGCTTATTCATTCAGCCACTGTATTACTGTGAGCTAGACACTGTAATACATGCTGAAAATACTCAGATTAATGAGGCACGGACTTTATCTTCAAACTGTAAGTACAATGCCAAGAAACACAGAGAGGGGTGTCTACTTCTGCCAGGTGTTCGGTGTGGTGGGGAGCATGAGAAAAGACTTCAGAAAGGAGGTGACTTTTGAGATGATGGAATTTGAAGGGTTGAATAAGAGTTCGATAGTGGCCCATAATAAACTGTTGTTTCTAGAAAGCTGTTTTAAGGTATTTTTCAGTTAGAAGATAGTTATTGTGCTTCACGTAGTGGAAGGGTGGAGGATAAAGGGAAGCTGTGTATTCCTACCTCAAAATCCTACATGTTCATGGTGCAAATATTGAAATAATATCTATTATCAGTTACCCATTGATAAACTGACCTGTGAGTTAGTACCTTCAAAAAGGTAAGCCATGTCGGCATTATCATATAGATATGGGATTGGACTGGATGAGAGATATGGGTATATTCTGTATTCACTCAACACAAAGGGGAAATAAATGAATGGAAGACCTTTGAAAATCTCAGCTATTTAAGTTGTTGAACACAAGCAACTGTCTTCCTCTAGCACCTTCCCTCAAGGTTTAAAAAATTGTATATATTCTATGATTTAGGTAGAATGAGAAAGCTGCTCTGAGGAGAAAGGAGGTGGAGTTTTTTTTTCTTGACTGATGGTTTTATATGACAAAACAAATAGGGTGTCACCCAATATAAATTTCTTTATTAAATCTTCAGCTTATAAAGATGCTAAAAGTCTGGCAACTAAGAAATGGCAGCAGACAACAGCTAAAATATATTTTTGTGGTCACCGAGTCCTTGGGACACATGAAGTGGGAGCCATGTTCCCACATGTGGAGAACATGTTTTGTTCAGTGCACAGAAGCAGAAAGTGCCTATGCAAACTACAATCTCTTTTCCAGCTGGATGGATAACGAGCACTTTCATTGCCCAGGCAAGTTCTAAAATTTTCTTCTTGCCAAGGCAGAAAGGGTGTGTACTGATGTGTCTACAGGCGCTGGATGATGAAGGATAAGGACGATCAAAGAAGAGCAAAAAGGCCTTCGTGGGAGGCCAAGCTGGAGCCCATAGTTGAGAATGAGAGATGCAAGAAACATGGCTCCTGTGTCCCTCCCTCTCTCTCCTCCTCCTTTCTTACACTGCATCCATTTCAATCAAAGGGTACAAGGGAATATACAGTGATAATTAAATCTTTCTCCCATCCCTGATTATAAAGTCCCCTTCCTTGGAGATAACAGTTACCCGTTTCCTGTGGAACCTTCCAGAGGCTGTCTATGCATGTATATTATTCTTGCTTCTTATGCAAGTGATAGTATTTTATATATATTGTTAAAGGAAAATATATATTTCCCTTTTCTCCCTTTAAAATAGCTTGGTGATTGTAGTGGGCATCAATTGTATTCATGGCTGACCACCATCCTTTGAATGTTCTTTTTAATATTTGTGAAAATCCTTATGTTTTTATCCCATTCTAGAAGTCAGAACTCAAATTCCCAGCTTCCCTTGCAACTAGCACACAGGTCTATGGTCTAGGCATGACTCAGGCATGACTTTAACTAGGAAGTGAGGGGTGAGACAGGATGTGCCTGGAGCTTCCATCTGTCCTGACATGGGTGGTGGCAGAGCTGACTAACTATGGTGGTGGTAGTGGCAGTGGTGATGGTTTCCTGGAGGCTGCAAGGTCAAAATGTTGATGCAGAAGTGATGTCAGTGCTGACTGGTGGCAAGTGCAGTAAAGTTCAGATGCTGCAAAGGTGAATCCCTCATCGTCTCAGTTCTAGACATTTCAGACATTGTTCTTGATGTAAGCTCCAAGTCTCTTTCTCCCACTGTCCTGAAGATTCTGTAACTACGATTATTATTTGTTTGATTATTTTTTGCTTAAGTTAGTCATAGTGGATTCTGTTATTTGTACCTAAAAGCCCTGAGTGACAGAGAATTTGATACCTGAAAGTGGGATGCTGCAAATAACAACACTAAAAGTGGAATTAGCTGAGTGCAGCAGGTGGGTCTTCTGGCAAGGAGGGGACAAGCACTGCAGGCTGGAAAGCTGGTGACTCTTGTTATGCAGTGGCAAAATGCTTGCTTTAGACTTTCACATACAATACTTTAAGGGGCAGACTGCAAGCTGGGTGAGACTGTAGTGTCAGGGGAAGTGGCAGGGAATATTCAGAATGTTGGTTTGTATTGATGACTACTTGCTTCTTTCAGTGACTATGGATAGAGAGGATGTACCCAGACCAGAGCTAACCAGCTGACAAGCAGAGTTGGAAGAAATGCTGCATTGTGAAATATAAGATTGCTATGGAAAAATAGAAAACTCAAAAGCTTTTGGTAAAAAATCCCATATTACCTACAAAGGAGCCAAAATCAATATTCTATACCCAACCAGACTATCACATCAAGATATTTTCCAGTTATGTTAGGACTCAAAATTTAATTTTCACATGACCAGTCTTACAAACATTCTTGAAGATGAGCTCTTGGAAACAAGGAAATGAATCAAGAAAGTGGAAGACCTAGGATCCAAGAAACAGATCTGATCCAGAAAAGCAGAGGAGAATTGAGGGCACTGGGAAGCAGGTCTCTTGGGCAAAAGAAGACCCCATAAAATAATTGGTGTTATGAAAAGCTTAGAAAAAGATTTGATATATGGTAAAGAAAAATGATATAAGAAAAATAAAGTCAATTAGAAAACTCGGGAAAACAAATGGTTGCAAAAAAGGAAATAGTATAATTATAACATTTTCAATTAAAAAAATAATCTACAAAGCAAATAAGACTTAATTGTGGTTATGAAACAGGATGCAAATATTGTCAACCTCAACAATGTGAAAATAAAGGTGTGACAGACTTTGGGGTGGAGGAAAGGGAGAAGAGATGACAGCAATGTTAGAGGTGCTAAGAGCTTCATGTCACAATAGGGGATGTCAAAAGATATGGTTGATGCAACAAGTAATCAAGTTATTGGTATATCACTTCAAGTAACAAAGGTAAACAACAGAACTCAAATAAAAATAGATGTACCTATATTGAAAGGCAGGAGTTGTATAAGAGAACTAAATCCTCATCTATTATAGCTGGAGGGCCATAGACAATGTCTAAAACTGGTAAATTAAGAATTAGCAGGACAAGCATATTATATATATATTTAATTCTCATTTTTCGTGGTAGTCATGCTCAATAAAGTCACTGTGAACACTCAACCAATATTGAACCATTACTCCTAGGGGAAATATGTACACACACACACACACACACACACACACACACACATCTCACATAGGTTATAATCTTAAATCCTAAAAACAACTCATCCTACATGCTATTTTAAAATATTTCCCAAGGTCCAGAAGTTTTAAGTGACTAGCCTGAGGCCATCTTTCTAGTAGGTGTGAGAATTGGGGTTCACACCAGAGCCTCTTAAACTACGCTGCCCCCTAGTGTCCATCCTCTGGTCATCTCTGCATGACAGCAGAAACAGTAAGGCAGGATGTTGCCAGGTTCTGCATTAGCTGGTCATGAGCACGTTACAGGGGACTCAAATTTTTGGCCACCAACCACAGAAGTGCTGTGAGTATTGATTTTGGAGTTACAAATAAATTTTAGCTAGAAGGCAAATTCACAAATATGGAATCTGCGAGTAATGTGGATGGACTGTTTAGCGATAGGAATTTAATACCTGGAAGAAAGAGCTAAAAATGTTAGAAATGGTTGCCTCTGGGGATCAGAATACTAAATGGGAAGGAGTGGGGTATGGGACTATTGCTTTTAATTAAGTACAAATTTTAACTTGTCAAAAATTTGAATAGCTTTTCAAAAATATTTTATATCACTCCCTCCGCGGTGCCACCTCCCCTCGTCCCACTGGGCTGGTGAGAAATCATCACTGCGTCTCACCTCCTCAACTCCAGCATCTCATGAAGATCCCAATTTTATTTTAGAAAAGTCAGAGATTTCTGGAAGGGCTCTCTGGACTCCAGTCCCCACTGATCTCTAAAAGTTTGTGTCTTCTCTGAGCACTTACTAGAAATAAGTGTCTTTCTTCTTCTGACCTCAGTTTGGGCCTGAGTCCTTCCCTGTGGCTCCCAAGGCCATCATGAGCACCTGTCTGGCATCATTTTTCTGGGAGGGGGACTGATGGCACCTCCAAGTGCTTAGTAGAAATTGCAGATGGCATGGTTGCTTCCAATCCTTGACCACTGAGGGGTGTGAGCTCAAGCCTACAGTTTGCTGGGTCACCCAGGCAGCCTTTAGCAGTTACCATTTGGTGAGCAGTTTCTATGTCCCAAGAACAGTGCCTAGTTCTTTGCATGCGTTATCTCATTTAACCCTCTGAACTTCAGAGAGCATCATTCTACAGATGAGCAAACTGTAGCTTAAGGAGCTTAAGCAATTTGCCCATGGTTACTGTTTTAGTCCGTTTTGTGTTGCTATAACAGAATACCTGAAACTGGGTAATTTATAAAAAAGAGAGGTTTATTTGGCTTACGATTCTGGGACAGCTGCATCTGGCATGGGCCTCAGGCTGCTTCTACTCATGGTGGAAAAGAGGCAGGCAGCCGGCAGGTACAGCAGATCACATGGCGAGAGATGAAGCAAGAGAGAGAGAGAAGGTGCCAGGGTCCTTTAAATAATCAGGTCTCACGGGAACTAATAGAGCGAGAACTCACTCATTTATCCCTCCTCCCCCAGGGAGAGCATTAATCCATTCATAAGGGATCTGCCCCCATGACTCAATCAGTTTCCAACACTGCCACATTGGAGATCAAATTTCCACATGAGTTTTGGAGGGGACAACACATCCAAACTCTATCAGTTACCCGGCTACTAAATGCAAATTTAGAACTTGAACTTACTCCTATTTAACTCCCAAACCAATGCTCACAAGACTGTCTGCACACACATGCAATATTTCTTTTGCAATTTTCCAATTCTATCTAGTTTTGATATGTTGAATTTCTGGCAGCTTCTGAAACTTCGTTGACATCACGAGGACTGTAGCTCAGCCAAGATGGTTTACTCAGCATCCAGTAAGGGAGGGGTGCCCTTTGTTGCCTCCCCACCTTGTCAAGACTGTTTATTCCATCCGCACTGCCCTCCCCTTTGTTTATTTATGTATAATTCCTACCCATCCATTAAGAACTGGCAGGTGGTGAGGCTGTGGCAACAACAGCTGGAAGAAAAAGACATTTTAACTTTGAATGAAAATTGACATTTTAATTATTACATTGAACTGGACTATCCATTACCAAACAGATTTTTTTCTTTTTTTCTTTTTAATGACCAGCCGTGTCTAAAGCACTTTTCATGATCCGGAGGTCTTCTCATGAAAGCTGCCCTGGTTCTCATCCAAAGAGAGGAAAATAAATACCCCTCCTCCTGTCTCAAAAGGCAGGAGGAGAAACAAATAAAAATTTTAAAAAAAAATTGTATTCCCTGAGTCAATGTACTGGGGATAAATATATTTTCATAATACTTGATATGATCACAGATCTTCATACTGTTTGGATATACAGAATTTATTTCAATCCATTGAATCTACTGTTTTGAATTATCTCAATTTTTTCCCCATCATCAGGTCATGCTAACACTTTGTGCATGTACTTAATTACGTCCTTAAGGCAAATTCTTACAAGTAGAATTACTTGGTCAAAGATTATGTGTATTTAAAGGGATGTGGTATGATCGCCAAATTTTTTGCCAAAATGATTGTACCTGTTAACATTCTCTCCAGCAATATGTCAGAACTTCTCTGATAGTATTACTTATTGTTATTAGGTATTGTCTTGTATTAAATATTTGGACTGTGTTAAGTGCTGTAGCAGACCCTTGCAATAGTCCTTTGGACACATTAAGTGAAATTGGGTGGGGGCATATGGCAAACAACTGAAAACACAATAATGATAATGCATATGTTTATTGCTTTACAGTTTACAAAACATTTTTAGGTACCTTGGTTTAAGGGTTTTCAAACTATCATGTACATATGAAGCATCTGGGATCTTGTTAAAATGCAGATTCTGATTCAATAGGTCTGGGTGGAGCCTGAGCATTAGCAAGCTCCCGGGTTATGCAAATGCTGCTGATCTTCAGACTACATTTTGAATAGCTCCGTTTAGTTCATCTGAATTCCTGTAATCACCTAACAAAGTAGGTTTTGTCATCTCTATTTTAATGATGAGGAAGCTAAAACTCAGGTTAAGGAATTTGCTGCAGGGCTAACAATGAAGTGGATTTGGAGCTTGCAGTTTCGTTCATTCATCCGTCCATTCCCTCATTTATTCCTGCAGACACTGTGGATAGAGCAGTGAGTGAAGCCACGTCCTTGGCTCTGTGGAATTTGTCTTCTAGTAGAGAGAAGCAACAATAGTGGAGTCAATAAATACTTACAAATAAAACATAATTACAGGTAATAGAAATGTTTACCAAGGAAAATAAACAAGGGTACGGGGGTTGATTATAAACCAGAGAGGTCTTCTGAATCTAAAGGTTACTGCTTGATCCTTCTCAATTGAAGGTATATGGCCCTCACTATTGCACAACACGTCATAGCTCATGTTTGCCTTCAAATCCCTTTCCCCCTATTTAATCTTTTACCCCTTATTTAATAACCCTGTGATAAGTTTAGGGTAGGGATTCAACACAGTCAAACACATGAAACATCAAAGCTTCTTGAATTAAAACACAGAGGGAAAGAGGCACCTAGTTAAACAAAAGGTAACTGGGAAAGGTCTTTTGTTTTCGTTTAAGTTGAAAGGAACCCCTTGGCTTCTTTTTGCCAGGTTCACCCCTCAAAGTTGGTGGGGAAAGAGAATGGGAGAGTCGACTGAGGGGTGTCGAGGAACACACTCAGCCCCTTTGTCTTGGTGGATTAAGTCTGTTAGGTTACTTTGGGTGTAGACAACATAGACAGAGTTGGTGTATGTTGGGGATACAGTTCACAGAATCAAAGATAATTTTCTGAGTTGACTCTGGAACACACAAGAATGAAAGCAAATTGGGGATCTAGGGAGTCATCTCAGGTTGAATGAGCTCCACATGGTTTCAGGCTCCATGTCAGTTAGGGGTTGAATTGTGTCCCCCAAAAAGGATATGTTAAAGTCCTAGCCCCCAGTACCTGTTGATGTCTTTGCAGATGTAATCAAGTTAAGATGAGATTATTCTCAAGTAGCATAGACTCCAATCCAACATGACTAGTGTCCTTAGAAGAGAAGAAAAGATAGAGACACACAGGGAGAAGATGGCTCCATGACGACAGAGGCAGAGATTGGGGTGACAGCTCTATAACCCAAGGAACGCCGAGGATTGTCTGCTAGAAGCTAGAAGAGGCGAGGAAGGAGTCTTAGCCAGCATGGGCTGCTAGAACAAAATATCATAAACTGGGTGGCTTATAAACAACAGAAATTTATTTCTCACAGTTCTGAAGGCTGGAAGTCCAAGATCAGGGTACCAGCGTGGATGGGTTCTGGTGAGTGCCCTCTTTGGGTTGCAGACGGCTGCCTTCTTGCCGTATTCTCACGTGGTGGAAAGACTGAGCTAGGTCTCTGGTCTCTTTTTGTAAGGGCACTCATTCCATTCAGGAAGGGTCCATCCTCACGAACAATTACCCCTTAAAAACCCCACTTCCACATACCATCACATTAAGGATTATATTTCAACATATGACTTTTGGTCAAATAATAAACATTCAATCCATAACAGAAGGATTCTACTCTAGAGGTTTAAGAGGAAGCATGGCCCTGCCGACACCTTGATTTTGGAGTTCTAGCCTCTAGAATGGTCAGAGGAAATGTTTCTGTTATTTTAAGCCATGCAGTTTGTGATACTTTGTTACAGCATCTCTAGCAAACAAACACTATGTCCCTCTGCTCCAGGTTCAAATTCTAAGGAGCAAATACCTGAGAGGCCCAGCTTATGTCTTGTGCCCACCCATGAGATCACATTTGGAGGAGTGGGTGGTTCGCTAAAGGGTGAAGAGATGCTGTTGCCAGGAGTAGGGAGAATGCTTAAAGCAGCAAACCAGGAGGCACCCAGCACCAGCCCACGTGCGCTGCTCCTGCCCGGGGATGACGATTTGGGAATGTGCAGGCCACTTCCTGCTCATGGGCTGTCCTTTTATCCAAGCTGCCTAAGACTGGAAGTGCTGATGGGTGAGGTGGGTGGGTGCTCTGTGCCTTGGAATCATGTTCTGTTTCCTTCTCAACTACCCTACCCTTGGCCTACTTACAGAGAGAGGCCTTCCCTCCCCTATGCCCTATCCTGATTCCTGGATCCCTCTCAGCCTGCACCTATCTCACCAGCTGAGCTGTGTGAATAAAGATGAGCCAGGGATGCTGTGGGTGACTGTGTTGCCTCGACACCCATCATTCCCTTATGCACCCGTGGCTTTGCAAACACTTGGGGCTCTCTGTCTGAAGGGGTCTCTAGCTAGGAGCTTTCTTGGCCTAAAGGCAGAGCAGGCCCAAATGCCCAGGAAATTACACCCCTAGGAGCAGCCTTCAACCAGTGAGGGACAGCAGTTGGTGGATAGATACCCCAGCTTCCTTGTCCTCAGTTGGGACCACTCTGAGATTAATTCTACACAGTTCCCCAGAGCTCTCAGAAACACTAGACACCAGTTGCCAACAGCAATAACTCGCTCACGAGCACACCTGTTACTGTCTTCTTCCCTTCCCTATCTCATTTCCCCAGCCCCCTCCAGGTGCTCTTTGGGATCACCTCCCAAATATGCCACTTACACTTGAATTCTTGTCTTAGGTGTGCTTATGGGTGGCGACACCTGCTGGTGCACTGCACCACAACTGCTGAAAAGCAGGAGGGAAAGCACTCACCTGTATAAATGTGCCCAATGAGTTAGGGGCTTCAGAGCACCTTGCCCTCCTCACCCCAACACTGACTTTCTTCCTAGAAGGGGCCAGTGTAGCCATGGCCCTGAATATGGACAGGCAGCACGGGCCCTTTGTCTTGACAGCCTCAGCTAAATTGGGGTTCCAGTACCAGAGCAGCTAGCAACCTGCCCTAAAGCGAAGTGAAGGGGAATTGGACATGGGTGTCCACAGTGTGCTTTTCATGGGACATTTCTTTTACCTGGTGGATGGCCTAATGCTTAGTTGTCCAACCTGTGACCAGAGCTCCCTCAAACAGGAAAGTTGTTTATGCTGGCAGATGCCCTAGTGGCTCTTGTCTGACCTATGTCCAGTTTATGTCTGCCTGACCATTGCTCTGGCCTGGGAGCCTGCCCTTGTGTCTCCCTTGGAGTTCTGGGATAACCCTGCCTGGGGCAGCCCCTGGTTCTTCAGAAGGAAGGCACAAATTCAGTACACCAACGCAACAGGGTATAAGTTCAAAGATTTATTACGCACAGATCCTGAGTGGGCAGGGTGCCATGGGTCAGGAGGACAGACCTCTGTCCCTGGGTCATGCAAGGCAGGAGTGAAGAGTCAGGCAGAGAGAGAGAGAGAGGCAACTAGTGATATATATAAAGGAATTGGGTGTGGGTCACTTTAGGTTTGTGGGCAAATACCTGGACGGTCCACTTAAAGGAAGTGGCAGGGAAGTGGGGAGCCTGGTCTGCTAGGCAGGGATGCCTCTATGTTCTTACCTCTGGCACTGGCGGGGGCCATGTGGGTGTAGGACTCTACTTCTGATGCTCAGGAAGCAACTTTTTTTTTTTTTTTTTTTTTTTTTTGTCGTTTTTTCGTGACCGGCACTCAGCCAGTGAGTGCACCGGTCAGTCCTATATAGGATCCGAACCCGCGGCGGGAGCGTCGCCGCCCTGCCAGCGCAGCACTCTACCAAGTGCGCCACGGGCTCGGCCCCAGGAAGCAACTTTTACTGCAGCATTCCTGTGATACTCTTCCTGAAAACACCCCACTGTGGAACAGGTGGTGATGCTGCTGTCCCAGGAGAGAAAAGGGACCCCTGGTTAGAGTACACAATTGAATTGTCGAGGCCTGGACACTAGAAAATAGAGGCTTCTCTCAGAGAGAGAGCCCTCCCCATGAGGATGGCGACAAAGGCCAGAGTTTTACTCATGTCTGGAAAATGCTATACAGATAATAGTCAGTTAGAGACTATCTCAGGTCAGGTTCCCTAGAGGCAGAGCCTGAGGCAGGGGTTCAGGGGCACACGGTTCATGGATGGCGGGCTCTCAGGAGAGAGCGAGCGAGGAAAGCAGGACAGGCAGCAGAAGGAACCAAGTAAGGGTGTGACCCATGTACCATCTAGCCTTGGCTTGCAGAACTGTCCCTCCTTGAGACAGTGGGCTGGCCTTCTCTAGCCCTGCATCAGCCCATCATCGGTTGCATGCATAGCCTGTTTGGAGAGGTGGTGCCCATCAGTCAAGGGCTCTTCTTGGAGAAAGAATGTAGCTCTGAGCTGTTGGCAGCACACAGAGCAGCTGGAGGATGGCATGCCAGCTTGGTAAAGGGGATCTGGGTAGGCTGTAGACAGTGTCTAGGACAGTGGTATGTGTGTGTTTGAGAGAGAGAGAGAGAGAGAGAGAGAGAGAGAGAGAGAGAGAGAGAGAGAGAGAGAGAGATCTGGCAGCTGGTGGTTTCTGTGATAGCCTGATATTGAAAACACATCAACTGCTAGGACAGTGGTATGTGTGTGTTTGAGAGAGAGAGAGAGAGAGAGAGAGAGAGAGAGAGAGAGAGAGATCTGGCAGCTGGTGGTTTCTGTGATAGCCTGATATTGAAAACACATCAACTGCCTTAATTACTCTATTCTTCCCTCAGTACCCTTATTCATAGTTAAAAAACCCTGGTGATGTTTCTGTGTTTTGTTTCTTGACTGGAGAAAATTTAAATTTCTTCATGAGGATTCAGGTCACTATAGTGAGTCCTCCGTTTTTTAAATCACCTACCTGCCCACACATCAACACAACCATCCATTCACTCACCTGCCCTTCACTTGCTCAACTACCCATCTATCCATTCACCCACCCATTGACCTGTCCACCTTTTGCCCATCCATTCATCATTAACCCATCTCTACTTATCCACTCATCTGCTATACCCCATTTATCCATCTAACTATCCACAGACAAATGTCTACTGTCTGCCAGGCAGTATTCCTAGGTTCATTAACTCATCTGTTCAACTAGTCAATATTTATTGAGTGTTTCCTGAGTGCCAGACACTGTCCTCAGTGCTGTAGGCAAAGTAATGAATAAAATGATATGTTCCCTGCCTTCTTAGACTTTGCAAGCATGTGTAAAAGCAGACATTAAGCCAGTACTTAGGAAGATAAAATGTGAGGCAACTTCTCTCCCTTTCTTAATGCCCTTCTGCCTGAGACCTCTATCTTCAGTGTACGTGGAAAATTTACAGAGCATTTAGCATAGAAAGATGACTGGGTTGGAGAAAAGGAATACAACTTCCAGAGGGCATGGGATTTATGTCCGCTAGAGTCTACGCCCCTGGAGGGCGGGAGGAGTGTGTGTTTCAATTTACCCCCAGGGCCTGTCACTCAGTATGCACTAAACAATTATTTGCGAGATGATACAGAGAGGTCAGACTCATTCCGTAGTTTCTTGAGTTTTGACTCATTGGAATATTTAAAGAAAATCATTTCTTTTTAGAAGAAATTAAGACTTAAGTAATATTTTTACAGATTCCTGTAAGCGTTTCTATGCCAGCCATAGTGGAGGTAGGAAATCAGCCCAGAGAACTGAGAGGATGTGTAGACCAAAGAATCCAGAATAGACAAGTCAAAGTTGGTTGAATTTTAAGGACTCCCAAAGGAAATACTAGTGGATAGAGAACAAATGCTGGGAAAAGAATATTCTCAGCATTGGAGGGCTCCTGTGTGGAAACTCCCTCGCTCTCCCCAGGGGACCTCCTGAGCTCTTCCACCCCTTTTTGGGAGAGCTCCCAAATGAGCCCCAAGCTGTTTCCAAGCTCCTCTGACAACCGTTTACTGAGAAGACACCAAAGGAAACAACAGAGAGTCATATGACACCACTAGGAGGGGGTGCCTTCTGTCCAGCAGGTAGGACCCAATGGAGAGACACTGGGCAGGTGGCCACGCAGGTGGATATTAACAAATACAGTCTTTGGCTTCGAGGACATTCCCTCAGTGAGTTTCCAGGTGAGGTGATGACGGGGACCCTGACAGCCCTGAAGCAGCAGTAGGGAGGATGGAAGTGAAAAAACCCCTGCACCCAACATCTGCCAGTTGTTAAGTCTTTGGAAGCCTCCTAATTAAAATCCCAGACATGCAAAAACAAGCTATTCATAGCTTACTGCCCAGAAATGATAACCTTGTTAATATTTTGATCAAAAACCTTTCAGTCATTTTTTCCTGTCCGTATGTAGAAAAATACCTACAGAAAAATATTTGTTGACAATAATGGGATTTCATGTACATACTATTTTGTAAACTGCTCTACTATTTAAAAGATTCATGTAAACATATTTCTATCTTATTAAATATTATTAGTGTGTATTTGTTTACTATGTGGAGCTACCATGGTACTTGCTGAGGGATTTTAAAGACGTGTTAATCAGAGTTCCCCACATCAAGGAGATTACAAGTTAGCCAATGAGAGGACATACACATGAAAGTTGGTGTGGCAATAAAATAGCTAAATAATGTCAGACACTATTGTAAGAGTCCACATATTACAGCTTGGGGGAAGATTGTTGATAGGGACATAGACACAGAAGACTTGAAATTATCTCAGTGACAACTGAATTTGTCACACATCATCTCAGTCTCCTCATCTACAAAACAGGAATGAGGATGAAAAATAATAATACCTCCTTTGAGGAGGAGTTGTGGAGATAAAATAATAATAACAATGAAAGTAATAGTAATAGCAGTCACTCATGCAGATCTTACCGTGCACTGAGCACTGTTGTAAGATGTAATATATATTAACAGCCCCATAAGTAAGAAACTGTATAATAATCCCCCATTTTACAGATGAGGCCATGGAAACACACACAAACTAAGTAACTGTCCCAACACTGTACAGCTAAAAAGTGCAAAGGTGGGATTTGAACCCAAGCAGCTTATCTCTTGTCTTGACTATGTATTTGAAAAAGGCCTTGCAACTGGCAAATGCTATGTAAATGGGGTTATAACTTGTTATTACTGTAAGTGAAAAGTTCCAAATGACAGCCTGGGCTTCACTGCAGGAGGCTTACTGCTGATGGGAGGGGCTGGAGGGGGTGTCCTGGGAACGGTGGGCTTTGAAATGGGGCAATGAGCTTCTCTGTCTGGAAATCAGCTGCTGTTCTCATCTCACAGGAGCATCAAGAGTGAAATCAGCAAGAATGTTCCTTGCCAGTAAAGACACCCATTTCAAACTAGGTCAGGGAGAAACGGAGTTTATCGGTCATAACTGAGAAGTCTGGATGCATGGCTGGATCCAGGGGTTCAGCTGCATCCCGCCTCTTTCCTGCCATCTTTTGGCTCTGTTTTCCTCTGTGATGGGGTCATTCTCAGCCTGATCCACATGGTGGAAAGGATGAGCGATATGACTGTGCAGTTGGAGGCACTGCGTAGTTCTGACAACTTCCTGGGAAGGATTCTCACGGGCCTGGCCTGGGGCATGTGCCTGCTCTTGAGAGGATGGGACCCTCTCAAGATTCCTGTGGAATAGAAGTGGGGTGGATTCTCCAAAAAAATGGGTTCCTGTGGAATGGGAGTGGGGTGGGTTCTCCAAAACAATGGGATGTTGGGCAGATAAAAATGAAGTCTACTGCAGCCTTGCTACTCAGTGTGGTCTGTGCAGCAGGAGCACCTGGAAGCTGTTGGAAATGCAGGTTCCTGCACCCCACCCCAGACCCCTGAGCCAGGAGCTGCATTCTGACAAGATCCTAGGTGATCTCCGTGCACAGTGAAGTCTGAGGAGTGCTGGACGACAGAGGGCTTGTAGAAGGAGACATGTGGTTTGTTTCTCTCTCTCTTCTTCCGCGGGGAATACGTGGATGTTTAAACAGTTGCTGCGGTCATGAACACGGTCCCGTTCAGGAAGTGTGTGGACAGGAAGGGCAGGTGAGAGCAGTACTGTGCTTAGGTCTTGACAAGAGCCCAAGCTTTAGAGGCCTCCATCCCCACTGCCGTGGCCTTCCTCTGGCCATGTCTGTCCCACTGGCAGAGGAGTGTCCCCTGGAGTCCACCTCTGACCTTCTGGTCCTCACTTTGGGTACCTGGGACTCGGGAATTCCCTGCAGAAATGTCCCCAAACCAAGTTCCCAGGAATGCATGGGACTCTTCCCCCAGCCGTTTGACTCTGACCACCCAGGTTTCAGTCTGCTCTGAGGAGCAGGACCTCAGCAGGGAGAGAACCATGCCCTGGTGCCCTTCGTCTGCAGGGGATCCACCCCACATGTGTGCACCCCTAGGTCCCACAGGTGGCTGAGGGACCTCGCTTTCTCCAAGCACTGTCCATATTCCTTTCTCCTCTTTCCCCTTTCTCTCATGCCGTTGCATTACCTGTAGGGCACTCTAGATTTGGTGGAGGAAGGAAAAAGGAATAACCAAAGAGGGAGAGAACCTGGAAGTAGTTTGTGGAGAATTAAACAACCCTACCCCTAGGTCTCCAGTATCATAACCTCCCTCCAGGGCACATGTGTTTCTCTGTCCCCAGGCACAAATATCTCTAGCCTAGGTTAGGTCATCTCATACCCACATGACTTTTTACCCTGGCACTGAATCTCCAATTAGTCTGTCTTAGAAAGAGAAAAGTAGCCAGACTTATTTTCTTTACTTACTTTGGATCTGGGACTTGGCTGAGGTGTATGTGTATGAGGCCAATTACGGTGTGGGATGAGCCGGAGGAGAGAACGTGGTGGGCTGCCAGCCAGGATCTCACATGATATTAAACTACAATAGGTGCTCAATAAATATTTAATGAACGTGGCTCTCTGTGATCCTTTCTCTACGCAGTAAAGCACTTGAAGCGCTTTACCAATGGTATCCACTAGATGTCACTGTTGTCATGTTTGCAAATTCTGTACCCGCCTTAGCTCCTACCCTCCCCCACCTTGGTCTGATTTAATTAGATTTAGAACACAAATATATCCATTTTTAAGTTACAGGGCAGATTTTTCTCTACAAATTCTTGAAATCCTTGCTTTATTTCCACTTTGTCACTGACTTCCTATTACTTTTGTTGTTTACCTTGCCCTTACTGGGCATATGAAGGTCGCTGTACACAATGGGAGCTTAATAAAATTTGGATTGAATTGAAAGGGGGGGAGTTTCTAGGGATTTGACAAGGATAGTCTCCTATTTTAACTTACTGCAGTATTTTTTATTTTTTTAAAAATAATAAATGCCTCGATTAACCAGGTCTTAAGACAAACTCAGTGTGAATTTGCATGGGGGAAAAATCACTAATGTATTTTGAAAACTATATTCAGTGGAATTAACTTCCTTTGTGGTCATGTGTGTGTTATTTTATGCATTTAAAAGCATTATCCTGAGAAGGGGTCCATAGGCTTCACCAGATTGACTCTGGGGGGCAGAATAGTGGCTCCCCAAAGATGTCCAGGTCCTGGGCATTAGGACGTTGACATCCTTGGGGAGCCACTAACCTCTAACAGAAAATTAGCATTTTCTTTGATAGTAAATGTGGGTGACAAGGCACAGTAGTAGAAGTACCTGGGACACTGCCACCAACAGAAATTGCAGATATTTTACATCACAGGTTTGCGGTACATTTATCTCTTTGAAATGAAGATAGTTACTACATTCACAGTCAATCTTGTAATGTGTTAAAAGAGAAGACTTTCTGTAGTGGATTGAATTATGTCCCCCCCTAAACTTCCTGAAGCTTGAGTTGTATCCCCCAAGTTTTGTGTATTAGAAACTTAGCTCCCACTGTGACTGTTAACAGGGTGGGAAATCCTATTATGGTCATTGCAAGGTGGGGCCTTGAAGAGGTGATTGGATTGTAGGACCCTGCAGTGGTGAATGGATTAAAAATGGTGGTCAGGGGCATGGTTCTGAGGGCTTTAAAAGAAGAGGAGAGTCTGTCTCTCTCTGCTCTCTCTGTTTCCACCATCTTGCAGTGTACCACCGCATGGACTTTGGACTTCCCAGTCTCAGAAACTGTAAGTAATAAATGTCATTTTTCTTTATAAATCACCCAGTCTCAGGTACTGTGTTATAGCAACAAAAAGGACTAATATACTTTCTCTCCATTGCCTCCTGCATTCAACCAGGTCTGGCTAATTTTACCCACTGAATATGTCTTTAACGTGTCTCCTCTCACGAACAATGCTCAGTCTCGCACCACTGTTCACCTGTTATTTGCAAAAGCTTCCAAACTAGATGTCCTATCACTGACTTGCTTCCCCATCAAATCCATTTCTACAAGACCCTAATGACTCAAGTCATTCCCCTGCTGAAAGCACTTAAGGGGCTCCCTGTGGCCCACAGAAGAGGGGGAAAGTTCGAGTGCTCCACGGTACAGCCTGGAAGCCTCCCTCAACCCAGCTCCCGGCCGCTCACCCCCTCACACCACTGAGCCACTTGCCATTCTCCAAAGCCACCAGGCTGTTCCACACCACTCCACACCCCTGCCATGCAGCTTCCTCGTCCTGGACACCTTCTTCCTGTGGCTTGGGCCCCTTCCTCCACCCAACTCTCATCCCTTCTTCAAGACCCAATTCATGTCACCTCTGCAGGAGACTTATTAATTATCCCCAGGCCCAGATGGGGACCCTGCATTTACCACATTGTACAGGATATATCTTGCTGTGGGTCAGATTGCCTCACAAGGCCCTAAGTTCAACAACAATAATAATAACTATCCCCAATTGGCTAATGTGTCAAAAATGATCCAAGGTAATTTACATACATGAATTTGTTTAATCTTCACAACATTCCTATGATGTATCATCATTCCCATTTTACAGATGAAGAAACTGAGGTAAGAAAAAAGTAACTTGACATGAATTGAGTTTCAGGAAGAAGGTGTCCAGGACGAGGAAGCTGCATGGCAGGGGTGTGGAGTGGTGTGGAACAGCCTGGTGGCTTTGGAGAATGGCAAGTGGCTCAGTGGTGTGAGGGGGTGAGCGGCCGGGAGCTGGGTTGAGGGAGGCTTCCAGGCTGCACCGTGGAGCACTCGAACTTTCCCCCACTTCTGTGGGCCACAGGGAGCCCCTTAAGTGCTTTCAGCAGGGGAATGACTTGAGTCATTAGGGTCTTGTAGAAATGGATTTGATGGGGAAGCAAGTCAGTGATAGGACATCTGGTTTGGAGGATTTTGCAAATAATAGGTGAACGATGGTGAGGGACTGAGCATTGTTCACGAGAGGAGACACGTTAAAGACATATTTAGTGGGTAAAATTAGCCAGACCTGGTTGAATGCAGGAGGCAACGGAGAGAAAGGCTGTACTAGTTCTCTAGCACTGCCATAACAATTTCCCACAAACCTGGTGACCTAAAACAACCGTAATTTATTCTCTCACATTTCCGGAGGGCAGAGGTCTGAACTCAAGCTACTGGCAGGGCCGTGCTCCCTCGGAGGCCTGTAGAGGAGCATCCTTCCTTGCTTTCAGTAGCTTCCTTTGGGCGCTGATGCTCCTTCCCAATCTCTGCCTTCATTTTCACACGACTTTTTTTCTCTGTGTCCCTTCCTTTTTTCAGGAAGGACACCAGTGACTGGATTTAAGGCCCACCCTGAATGCAGGATGACTTCACCTCAAGACCCTTAGCGAATTACATCTGCAAAGACCCTATTTCCAAATAAGGTCATATTTATTTGAGGTTCTGGATGGACATGAACTTTGGGAGGACACTATTTAACCAACTACCTAAATGCCTAGACATTTAGGATGATAATCTGTATGAAGCCAAGAAAGAAGATAGTAAAATAATCATTTATAAAGTCTGAATGAAGACTGAATGATGTGGAGACAGAGGCTAATTAATGTGGCAGTGCCTATGTAGCTCTTGCCTGAATCTTCCCCTCCTGAGCACACGGTTAGACTACATTTCCCAGCCTCCCTTGCAGTTGGTGTGACCATGTGACTGAGTTTTGGCCAATGGGAGGTGGATAGAAGTAATGTGCGTCACTCCTGGGCCTGTCTCACCTCCCATGTATCACCTGTTCTTTTCCCTTATTTAAGGCTGGCTGGAGTGGAGACCACCCCAAAGTACTTTTAGGGGCCAGATGTTGACGATGGCAGAGAGTGAAGGTGCCTGACCCCTCTAGTGCCACCCCTGAATCATTATTTGGAAACTTAACCATGGAGGACACTTGTTTGGGAATCTACATAAGTGAGAAATAAACTCATGTTGTGTTAAAGCACTGCTCTTTGGGAGTTATTTGTTACAGCCATTAGCCTCTCCTGACAAATACAGACAGTATGGGTTGATGATATAACAGAGAAGAATCTCAAACACAAATAGATTTTAAGATTTAAACTTGTGATCTAAATTTGTAAAACCCAGGGAGACAACTTCGCCTGGTCTATTATGAAGTTATATAAAGTGAGCTGAAGTAACTGCTATATAGCAATTCTAAACAATTGTCAACGGTCTAGAAGTAGAGGCTTTATGTTCAGGCCTAATATACTTCATCAGATGAAGATGAGACTTTAATTGTTAAGTCTTCCTTGGAGAGAAACTAAGTTATAGAAAGAATGTACTTTCTTACAATGGCATGATAAACTTAAGAAAGACCACAGAGACTAACAAAAGATTTTTATCAGGCCAAAAGTGGCATCTTAACGCTTAATCTTGCATTACAAGTGGTGAGATAGGAGACGCTCAGTTTCAGTAGGTGCAGGTTTCAGGACACGTCTCTGAGTTTCAAGCCATTCCCCATGGTCTCAGGCCCATCCTTGAGGCTCTCCCCTAGAGGGGAGTTACTGTGGCTTATTGGACCAATTTTTCTTACCAACTTGGGGAAATTGAGACCTCAGAGGACAGACTTATGCAAACCCAGTGGCTGGGCATGCTCAGTAGAAAGAGGCTCTATAACCCTAGTAGCCAAGCATGCTCAGTAAAGCAGAGTTTTATCTTTTGAATGACCTTCCACTAGAGGGCACTAAAGAGCATATTCTTGCAGGAGTCGGGTGCATGTGGTAGAATTTGACCAATGAACAGTCCCTCAAAAGAGACCAACTGAGCATGTGCAAGACTATGTTACATAACTGGAAACCACCCCTTTAGTTGAATATTCATTAGATAGCATAAATATTGATTATGTAGCAAAACTATAAAAGTGGAAAATCCCTGTAGGAAGCGGGGCTGTTGATCATTCTCCTAGAGCCAGCCTGCAGTTTGCCACCTGAGGTGTGTATTTATTTCTTTTTGTATCAAACTTGCCCTTAGCAGGTTGCTATTTACTGTAGAGCCAGCCTACATTTTTTTCTGTGAGTGTGTTTCTCAATTTTGTATTAAACTTGGTGTGGGCCCTGCTCAATCTCTGGAATTAGGCCACACTTTCCTTGTGAAATCTGTACTTCTTATCCATTGCATTAAACCAGTTTTCACTTTCTCCTGTGACACCGCTCTTGAATTCTTTCCTGTGGCAGACTCAAGAACCTGGTAAGGGAATAGTGTTGGGCTGGACCTCAGATCTTTCTATCCCTTCCTGGGCAGGCCATGAGTCAGGTAATTGAAAGAAGATTCTTGCAGCTTTATGCATGGTAGACATACTTTATTCTTCAGAAGTGAGCTTCCCAGACATGCTTTATCTTCAGACACGAGCTCTGCCATTTGTCTGTGCTCTGCTGACCAGCAGTTCAGAGCAGTTACCTTTTACTCTTGGTACACAATAGCCACAAGCCACGCCTTACATAATTACAGCAATCATGCTGAATCAGTAAATGGGCACACATGCGCAGTTACACTACTTTTATAACTTGTTTCTAGCAAATGTGCTGGATCTTGCCCACTTGTAACAGATGCAAGGCGAGAGCTCCTGACTAAACTTTTCTACTTTCCTTACAGATGGGGTGGGTTGGGACTGGCTATCGGGCCTCCCCAGACCCTGTCCTCTGATATCAATGGAAAGAGACAACATTGTCAAATTTTCTTGAGAAAGCTTTCAAGGAAGCTTACTTGACTGATTATTTTCAAATTTCGGTTTTTCTTTCTAAGGGTAAGGAGACATTTTATTTGTATTTAGCAATGTATTAAATTAACATTTGACATCCTGATTTTAATCTCCCTTCCTTTTTATAAAGAAATACTTTTGCTTATTATACTTGAGCAGTCTTATGTCATTCTTCTATGATGAGGAGGCTCGCTGAAACCTATCACTTCCTGTTTACAGACTTTTCCAAGGAGGAAGCAAATTCCCTGACAACGCACATCCACAAAACCTACAGAGAATGCATATGAACTTTTTATTGTATGTAATAAATACTTTTTGGAATAACATGAATAGTGTGAAATTAAAATGAAACTTTATAAAAAATGCTGTTTACAATATGCTTCTTATGAAATTTCCTGTGCAATTCAAAGTTTCAGTTTCGAATGTCTACTTTTCTATTTCCCTTCTGAAAATTGATATCACTAAGAGGAGTTTCAACTAAGCCTTCCCTTGAAAAATACTTGGGCAAAATGTTTACTCTCTTTTCAGTATCCTAAATTGTAATAAAGTAATATGCTACAGGAAAAATCTGTAATTAGGGAAAGTGGTGTTCCAGGTCATTTTCTTATTTATTTATTCATTCATTCATTCATTCATTCATTCATTTATTATTTATTTATTTAACTTCTCAATACACATTATAGTTGATTTTCATGCCCCTTTACCTGTTCCTCTCCCCCCTCCTCTCCCCCCCCCACATCATATCTGTTCACGTGACTTAAAATAGTTCAAGGAATTTTTGTGGTTATTCTGTCTTTCCTCCCCCCATTTGATTTATTTGTGTGTTCATTTATTTATTTATTTTTAGCTACCACAAATAAGTGAGAACACATGGTATTTCTCTTTCTGTGCCTGACTTGTTTCACTTAATATAATTTTCTCTAAGTCCATCCATGTTGTTGCGAATGGTAGTATTTTGCTCTTTTTTATAGCAGAGTAGTATTCCATTGTGTAGATATACCACAGTTTCCTTATCCGCTCTTCTGATGATGAACATTTGGGCTGGTTCCAACTCTTGGCTATTGTAAATAGAGCTGCAATAAACATTGGAATACAGGTATCTCTTCAGCATGATGATTTCCATTCCTCTGGGTATATTCCCAATAGTGGAATAGCTGGGTCATATGGTAGATCTATCTGTAATTGTTTGAGGAAACTTCACACCATTTTCCATAAAGGCTGCACCATTTTTCAGCCCCACCAATAGTGCATGAGAGTTCCTTTTTCTCTGCAACCTCGCCAGCACCCAGGTCATTTTCTGATGAACCGATGTTTAACCAACAAATTCATCTTTCCAGGGCAATCTACTCTGCCCACTCTGCCTTTTATTAAAAAAAAACAAATTCCAAATAGGCATTCCAAATAGTTATCATATCCAAATGGGTATAATGCATGGTCTTTATGAAGACAAGTTAAGATGATGCATATAAAGTGATTAGCACAGCTCCCAACACATAGAATGTGTTACAGAAATTGTGTATTTTGAATTTGTCGGTTTGTTTTTAAAATCGTGGTTGTTATCAGGACTTTAGTGGGCAGTTGTAATTTGTATCACTCAGTGTATTTGTGGATGGAGAGGTGGTGTTAAAACACAGAGCAATTTTAGTTTGTGTTGTCATTCTAAAACACTTATTGATCTACAGAGTTTGACCCAGAGATATCTGATGTCAGGTGTATTGCTGTGTCCTCTCTCAGGAAGATGCTGAACACACGTCAACACATCCCTGAGAATGCGCAGGGTTCCCATTTATCCAGCCCTCCTGACATGACTATGGTTGGGAGATATGCAGATGATATATCTACTGAGAATGTGGAATGAGTTTGACCATAGAAATGATGTTTAAAGTGATGGGTGGATGTAGATGGAAAAAAATGCTTTAGGCTCAATTTCCAGTAAAGAGAATCTTCCATTAAAGAGGCTTTTGTAGAAAAGCCTGGAAACCTGTGGGGCAAGGTTCTGGTACTCCATCTACTCCTCAGCCAAGGATGTCACTATTTCATTAGGAAACCCTGACAGCTCTACTTTCACAATACATGAAGAATCCACCACCTCATACCATTTCCACTGCTGCCACCCTGGACTGAGCCACATTGTCTCTCAATTGAACTATTTCAATAGAGTCCTCACTGGTCTGTTTCTCTGATTCCATCTCTGTGTCTCTGCAGGGTGTTCTTCACACTCTAGCTGGAGGGATCCTTTTAAAATGGAAGATCATGTCATCACTCTGTCTAAAACTCTGCATTAGCCTCCCACCTCAGAGTAAAAGCCAATGCCTGGATAGTGGCCTACAAGGTCCTGTACTAGCTACTCTTCACCATCCTTAGTTCTGATCTCATCCTTCCCTACTATCTTCTCACTTGCTTCCCTCTGGCTACACTCTCCTCTTTGCCAATTTTCAAAAATGCCAAGCACTTGTGCCCCAGGGCCTTTGCACTTGCTCTTCCATCTTCCCGGGATGCTTTTGCCCCAGATATGCAGGTATCAAGTGTTACTTTGTCAGAATGGCATTCTTTAACATTTCATATAAAATACAATCCCTCCCTCCCACCACATAATGCTCCCTATCGCCTTTATTTTGAATTATTTTAGCTGTAGGACTTATCTGACATATTATGTCAACTGATACATTACACATTTACTTGTTTATGTCTGTCTGCTCCCACTACAGTGTGAGCTCCAAGGGGTCATGGACTTTATCTTTTTTCACTGTTATATCCCTTGGACCAAGAACAGTGACAAGCACAGAGCAGCTCTCAATAAATATCTGTTGAATTACTGAATGAGTAAATGAGAACCAGAATTGCATTCTTATCTGTATTGGTTTTCTATTGCTGTTATAACAAATTACAAACAAAGTTTGTTATCTTGTAAGTTCTGGAGCTCAGAAGTCTGAAGTAATTCTCATGGAGCTAAAGTCAAGGTGTCAGCATGATGGTATACCTTCTGGGTGCTCTGGGGATAACCCATTTCCTTATCTTTTCCAGCCTGTAGAGGCTTCCTACATTCCTTGGCTTGTGGCCCCACATCACTCCAACCTCTGCTTCTGTCTTCACATCTGTAGCTCTGACTCTGAGCCTCCTGCCTCCCTTTTATTAGGACCCTTGTGATTACATTGGGCCCACCCAGATAATCCAGGATAATCTCTCCATTTCAAGGTCCATAATTTAATCACATCTGCAGAGTCCCTTTTGCCATGTATGGTAATATATTCATAGGTTCTGGGGATTAGAATGTGGCCATTTTTGGGGGGCCATTATTCTGCCTACCATACCATCTGTATTACTTTTAAAAGCTCTGGTTTAAATGATTTCGTGCTGTTTTTAAAAACATCTACTTAGTGGTGGGGTAAGCATGGGGACAAGGGGCTGGGCTAAGAAGATAACCCCATGTGTGTTTATTCATTTTGCAGGGTACTGGGGGACTTGACAACATTCACTGTACGGTCTCCCTTTCTAGTCCTTCCCCCTACTTGGTTCAGAATTTACCTGAGCTCAGGTACCACCTTAGACTGTATCCTTCTTTCTCTTCTTTTCTAAAACTGGCCTGAGGAAAGCCAGCCTTTCAGGGACAGAGAAGGTGGATCCAATAAAGGAAGGGATAGTAAGAGGAACCGAAGAAAATTGGGAATGGTACCACTATAGAAAACAAGAAAGACTGTCCTTCTCTCCTCACTTGACTCTAGGTACCATCCCTACTAAATTTATACACTCACAGCTTTATTTACCATATTTGACATCTTTACTCCCATGCTTAATTGGCTGCTCAGATGCTATACATCCCATCACCTCTCTGAGTTCTTCTACTACCCTCCCTTGTGCTTGTTCCAGTCCAGTCATTCTGGCTACCTTGCTTTTCCTTGAGTGCACCAGCCCTGCCATTGACTCTGGGCCTTGCCCTGGCTCTTCCCACTGCCCGAACTGCTCTTTCCCCAGTCTCCATTTGACTGTCACCTTCCTCAAGTGCTGGCATTAACATGACCTTTTCAGCAAGACCTTTCCTGATCACCCTCTTTAAAACTGCAACCTGCCTCTGCATACCCCACACTCACTACCTTCCCCACCTGGGATGGAGTAATCAATGATATCAATTAGATCAAGTTGATTGATAGTGCTATTGAGGTCATCTATATTCTTACTGATGTTCTGCCTGCTTGATCTCTCAATTATTGGCAAAGGTGTGTTAAATTCTCTGACTATAATATTGGATTTGTATATTTCTCCTTGCAGTTCTATCAGTTTTTGCCTCATGTATTTTGATGCTTTGTTGTTATGTGCATATATGTTTAGGAGTATTGCATCTTCCTGAAGAATTGACCTCCTTATCATTGTGTAATAGCCCTCTTTATCCTTGATAATCTTCCTTGTTCCAAAGTCTGCATTGCCTAAGATTAATAAAGCACTTCCAATTAGTGATAGCATGGTATATTTTTTTGCATCCCTTTTCTTTTAACCTATCTGAGTCTTTCTATTTAAAGTGGGTTCTTTCTCCATTTCCTTGACTACTGCTCTGTACAGGGATCCAAACCCTTGACCTTGGTGTTACTAACACCATGCTCTAACCAAGTGAGCTAACCTGACAGCCTAAAGTGGGTTTCTTTTAGAAAACATATAGAAGGGTTGTGTTTTTGTATCTACTTTGACCGTCTCTGTCTTTTAATTGTGTGCAAAGCACTCACATTTAAAATAATCATTGATATAGTTGGATTAATATCTACAAACTTTGTTACTGTTTTCTATTAATTGCATTTGTTTGTTTGTTTCCCCCCCTATTTTTCTGCCTTCTCTGCTTTTACTTCAGCATTTCATATAATTTCATTTTATCTTCTCTCTTAGCAGATAGTTTATACTTCTTTTTGATGGTCACCCTAGAGTTTACAATATAAAGCTCAAGTAATCTAAATACATCTTCAAATAACGCTATACTGCTTTACATGTATTGCTTTACATTTACATATGACCTTATAACAGAGTATCCCCAGTACCTGTCTCCCATATTTTGTGACATTGCTGTCATTTATTTCACTTATCAGTATACTATAATCACTCAATACATTCTTAGTATTCTTTGCTTTAAACAGTTATATTTTAGATCAGTTAAGAATAAAAAATACATATTTTATTTTACTTCATGTATTCGTTCTCCAGTGATCTTCTTTTTTTTATACAGATCCAAATCTCTAATATATAAATTTTCCTTTGCCCAAAGAATTTCTTTTAACATTTTTTGGAGAGTAGGTCTGCTGATGATACATTCCCTCAGCATTTTTTTTTTTTTTTGGTCTTTCTCATTACTTTGAAAAGATAATTTCACTAGCTATAGAATTTTAGATAACAAAATTTTAAAGATTTCACTCTATTCCCTTTTTGATTATATGGCTTTTGGTGAGATGTCCACTGTAATTCTTATCTGTACTCCATAGGTTAGGTTTTTCTTTTTCCTCTTCTGTCTTCCTTTAAGATTTTTTCTTCGTGTTTGATCTTTCTGCAATTTACATATTACATATATAAAATATGTATTATTATTCAATTATTTAATAATTATAAAATATTTAATGTTTTAGTTACTATTATTCAATATTATTTGTATGCTATTATTGAATATGAAATTATTAAATACTATTATTAAATTATATACTCTAATTATTTAATGATATATAACTATTATATATCATTACATGTATAATGATATTATATATATATATATATTTGTGTTTACCCTACGTGGTGTGAGCTTCTTAGATCTGTAGTTTGGTGTCTGACATTAATTTTGGAAAGTTCTCAGCCATTATTACTTTGAATATTTCTTCTGCTCCATTCTGTTTTTCTTTTTCTGGTATTGTAATTACATTTATTTATACCTTTTGAAATGGTCTTATAATTTTGAATGTTCTGCTGTTATCATTTATTAATTTTTTATTCTTTTTTTCTCTTTGCGTTTCAGTTTGAGAAGTTTCTGTTGACCTGCCTTCACATTCACTGATTCTTTCTTTGGCCCTGTTGAGTTTACTTATGATACTGTCAAAGGCATTCTTCATTTCTGTTACCATGTTTTTGATTTGTAGTATTTCCTTTTGACTTTTTCTTAAGAGTTTTTCCATCTCTCTGCTTACATGATCTGTCTTGCATATTGTCTGCTTTTTCCATGACAGCCCTTAACATCTTCATTATCATTATTTAAAATTCCGTCTGATAATTCCAACATCTGTGTCTTATCTGAGTGTGTTTCTCATGATGGCTTTGTTTCTTTAGGCTAGGTTTTTCCTTCCCTGTTGCATGTGTAGTAATTTTTGTTGAAAGCTGAATGTGTTGTATTGGGTAACAGGAACGGAAGTAGATAGCCTTTAGGGTGAAGATTTTTGGCAATCTGGCTAGGAGCTGGGCTGTGTTTTATGTTTTTTTGTAGCTATTTATAGGTACCAGAGGCTTTGGATTCTTCTACTGTCTGTTATTGTCTCCTCTCTGGGCTTTGGAACTTCTCTCTGTTTGTTAGATAGTCTGTGTCTTGAAACCCTTTTAGCTCTAATTCACTGTTTTTATACTGAAGACTTGTGGTAGGCTATGGAAAGAGGAAGTTTTCTATAACATTGTGACCAAGTCTCTGTCTTCTGGTGGACCTGTGTCTTGGGGCACCTTTGCAAGTATTTCTTAGTGACATACTTCCCCCACCTACCCCATCCTCTTCTACCTTCCATAGCTACAGCATTCCTAATCTATTTCCTTGAAGTACTGTCCTCTTTTGACCATGCTTTTACCCCTTAGGTGAGACAGAAGCTGGAGGAGGCTGGAGTGGGAGGAATTCCCTTCCCCCTGCCAGGGCCACAGGGAGATCTTTATCAGATTCTCAATATGAGAAGCTGGTGAGGTTCCTGGAGAAAAAGCTTGTGAAAGTATGGGAACCCCCATGACTGCCACTCCAGGAGTTTCTTGCTCTCATACTAGTGCACATTCAGTCTCTAGCAGTTCATCAAAATGACCATTTAAATGTTCCTACCAGGTTCTGCCTCCTGGCTCCTGCTTCGGGTAAGCAGATCTTGGGTGCTGTTTCTCTAGATGTATTTATCTCTTCATATTTTGAGACATATGGTGGTTTGCTCCGTGACCACAGTTTTCTCATGGGTCTGAAAAAAGTGTTGATTTTCAGTTTGTCTGGCTTTGTCTTGTAAGTACAGGAGTGACGTCTTCTAAGCTCTTTACATGTTGGGACGGAAATTGGAGCTATCTTTGGGGTTGTGAAGCACATTAGGCTAGATATTGAGGCCCTAGGATTAGTGTGTTTAATTGATCACATGGGAACTACATCAGAAGATTTGGGTCTGGCCTGCGGGAGCTCATGCTGCCTTAGGGGACATCCCCTTCCTTATTTGTTGAATGGGAGCCATTGCACCTGCCCCAGAGTGTTGTGAGGGAACAAATGTGACAGAGAGAAGTGTTACAAGGTCAGCGTTAAGAAGCCACACTCCAGTTCCCTGGAATCAGTGCCTCTGGGATGGCAGAAAAAAGACTTCAGCTTTCTGTGGCATTTGCTTTCTCTGATGTCCTTCTGACTTGCTCCTTGTCACATGGTCAGCCCCCCATTTATGAAGATAGTAGCCTGGTCTCTGGATCCTCTCAGGCTGCTTCTCTCTCTGTGTCTCTCTCTCTCTCTCTCTCTCACACACACACACAACACACACACACACACACACACACACACACACACACACACACACACACACACACACATCCTGTCCAGCACTGGCCGGCCTCTGTCATCAGAACCATGCATTCTGTCAGTTTAAAGGGGAGCTGACAGGAATCACTGGGAAAACACACTTGTTCTGGGATCTGGGCTCATGGAATTTGCTCCTGCTGGACATTCCTTGGACCTGGAGTCATGCCAACATAAGGCAATGCCACAAGACACCCCTCTGTGCCTGACCTTTCCTTACTGCATGCCTGTGGACCTGGGAGAGCAGCTGCAGAGGACTGGTCAGCCTCCAAAGTCAGCTCCTGAGAGCTAGTTGCCAGCAAATTCTCTTGAACCAGGCTGTCCAAGGTATGGACACATTTCCTGGTCCTGAAGCATAGAAATTAGAAACAGAAAGAGACATGGAAAGATATTCTGCTCAAAATAAATTCTCTAAATCTTCCCCACCAGTTGAAGAGTTCTCTTTCATTTGGGTATATTTAATTTTTAAAAGTTCAATTTAGCAGTTATTTTATTTTATTTTTATTTTTTTTGGCAGCTGGTTGTTACGGGAATCTGAACCCTTGACTTTGGTGTTACAACACCGTGCTCTAACCAACTGAGTTAACCAGCCAGCCTCAAGTTTTAAAAACAAAGGAGAATAATTAAAAAGTTTGTGAAACAAATAAAGACAAAATGCACTGCAATTTTTCTCTCTTCCTGCAGGCCCCTCCTGGTGAGGCTGCTCTTTGACGTGCTGACAGCGTTTCTCGCAACTCTGCTTGGACCATCTTTCCAAAAGCATGGTCTTGTAGGGCCCCAGGCAACTCAGTCACCCCACCTAGTTCAGTCCCTGGATTTGTGTCATTATCCCACTGGAGCCACCTCAAGGCAGAGAAAGAGCTGCAGGATGCTCTCACCGATGATGTCATTTAGGTGACGAGCAGACTCCCCCGGTGTCCAGGTGAGAACGAGGGATCGCTCCTTCCTGTGATTTGGAAATAGGGAGGAGTTGGCATAAGAACAGATCGTGTGGATGCTGATGTGACCCATCCACAATTGTGGACTTACCAGAGTCCTGCATTTCCAGAGAAAGCATCTTGTGGAAGGAAACGTGGTTCTCTTGCTCTCTCTACTTCATGTTTGTGCTCTGAAAGTTCCCATTGGCATCTTTCTCCTCTTTGGCTGCTTTTCCTCTCAGGGAGATGAGTTGCCCTTAACGTGTTTCTTTATGTGATTATTTGCTTAGGGCTTGTCTCTCTCATGCCAGGCTCCAATGAGGCCCCCATCATTCATCATGACTGCATCCTTAGGGCCTAGTACAGTGCCTGGCATGCAGTGAACTCTTGAACACCTAGGTGGCATTACTAGGTGGCATTAGAATTACTAATTTAATTCTCACATAACTTAAGAAAGCCCATGAGCAAGCTCTATTATTACTCCTGTTTTAGAGATGAAGAAACTAAGACTTTAAACAACTCGCTCAAGTCCTTTGACTGGAAATCTAGATCTGAGTGTTTGATTGTTAAGCCCATGCTTTCAAACGACACACTATAAATCCTCTTGCTAGGTGAGGGAGTGAGAAAGAAAATGAATGCTCCATATGATCTTATGAGAAGTTAACAGGAAGAGAAGGACAAGACGTGCTTGAGAATTTTGTAAAAAGGAGGGTTTGAAAAAATATGTCTCAGGCAAGAACTCTCTGGAAGACCATATCAAATGGCAAGCACTGGCTCTGGGACACTTTTGGTTAGACTGGTCTCATTAATATTTATTTTGGTGAATCAGAGCTAGAAAGTTTCTCTTCTGGTAGTCCTTGGAATTTTGGAAAAATAATTCCTACAAATGATCTAAAGATTTGAAATTTTATTTCAATTAAATCATTTTTGGGGGTTGAAATGTGGTTAACCATCGATTTCAAATTTATTTCACATTCCAATTGTTAAAATAATAATTCACCAGCTAGAATTTAACTTTTTACCTGGGGGAAGGGTGGACACTATCATTTTCCGAAAAGGCAGTATATGCTAGGTCCTTCGTGTTGAACCATACAAAGACATCTTTGACGACAGCCTCTATCTCTTCCCTTGCTTTACTATCTTCTGTGGTGCTCGATAAATGACTGGGGTTGCAAGGTCCAGGATCTATTCCGCGTCCTGTCTTTCTCAATCCCAAGAAAATCCTGTGATCTTCTTAGGGTGCCATTTTCTTCTGAGCTAAATGAAGGGGGCTGGGAGAGGTAGGTTAGAAGGTCGTTAAGGATTCTTCTGGGTTAAAATTTCTTTGAGTTCATGACTCCAGATGAGTGTTCTGGCCCCCCTTTTATAGCCCTTTCTCTTTAGGAATCATGGAGGGCTAGAGAGGCAGCTACCACCTGCACAGTTTGCCTGACAGGTGGGACCTGAGAATGAGTAGCCTCTGTGTGTGCTGGCCGAGGGCGCAGCCTGCGACCTGCAGCTGGACTCCCTGGATTCTCTCGACCCCTTGGCTGCCTTGTCAGTCTTTGGCTTCTCTGAGTCTCCAGCAACTGTTCAATTGTTTGCTTTTTTTCCTTCTAAGAGACAGTCAAGGGCTCTGGGGGACTTGTTACTTTGGAAAGTCTGCCACCTTTATGAATGCCCTGTAATCACTACTCAGTGACAGATTTATGTGACAGTTTTTGATAAGTGGGTTGTTTGTGACTCATTGATGGAGGGAATTATTTGTAATTCCAACTTGAAAGCCTGACCATCTGAGAACCATGACTAAGTGTGCGCCTGTAATAAAAGATCATTCATAGTTACTTAACATCTTGTCATATATCATCTTCTGATGTCTGTGTTTTTATTATTTTGATCTCAAAAAAACCACCTTTTTAAAATGGGAGAGCTGAAAATTGGGAAATGACAGAACTGTTTATGTCTCCGTAAGCAGCCGACCCACTTCAGCGACAAATGTTATAAACATGTTGTGTTAAAATCTCAATCCTCTGCTCTCAATTTTAATTACTTGGAATTCACTGAACTTGAGGCACCCTGGTTTCTGGTTCCTGCTGTGATTCGGTAATGGTGACATTCTGACTTGGCAGAGTGGGAGCCACTTTGCTGAGTCACTGTTCTCTTAACTTCATCCAGGTCTCCACAAACATAAGAACTAAAATTTGGTCACTTTGCAGGTGTCTGGAACTGTTCCCAGTGCTATTGCTATGTAAAGACACCAACCATAAACTTTTTACTTTAAAGAAATACAAAGCACTTTCTTCTCCCCTACTAGGGCCCCACCCCTGATATTAGGTGTGTATTGTACCATACTGTTAAAGATTGGCTCTGAGGCTAGCTGATCAGAGTGCTAAGCACTTTATGTGAATTTTCCCCATTAGTTCTCATGATGCCCTTTGGAGGTAATTGCTATTACTAGTCCTATTTTTCAGGTGAGGGCTGGTTAGCTAAATTGGCTGGAGCCATTTAGCTAGTAAGTGGCAGAACCAAGAAGTGAACCCTGGGAGGTGTGATGCCAGGGCTTGAGTTATTATTGTCCATAATTCACTGTAAGTTAAAATGACTAGTTCTTGGCCACTTACATCAGGAAGCCACGTGGGAGATGTGTAAAACTGGTCATAGTGACAGAGGAGAAGGTGTGGCAGGGACCAATCAGATGGAAGAAAGGAGCTAACAAGAGCAAATTCTTTCAAGTTTTTGGAAAACCAACCAACCAACCAACCTAAGCCTCAGGGGGAAGAACTCACTAATCCATAACATAATTTTTTGCAGACAAGATACAATACCTTGGGGGTTTGTAATACTCCGAAAGTATCAATGCTATTGCACATGTTCCTGGTGTGGGATTTGGGATGTTGGACAAATGATTATCACTCCCTATTTTCAAAGGCTCTCTTTGCTCATTTGCTTCACTATGAACTTCTTGGCAAATTCTAATGAAAACTCAACTATGAATGGGTCTGAATCTTACTCCACAAACTCAGGTGTGTAGGACATGCATGTCATGTTGTTTTTGAAGAATCAATTTAAATCCGTGTTTGAGTCCCCATCCTTCTGAGCTGCTAAGAAATTAAATCTCAGTCATTATTGGAGTTCCCTCTCCCCTGACCCCAAGTCATTATTGGAGTTCCCCCTCCCCCCACCCCCAAGGTCCTGGAGACCAGAGCAGAAATTTGCAGAGACTCCCATAGTGATCATCAGTAAGCTTATGGTTCAAGTCCATATTATTTCATAAAAGTGGACATCCTTTTTGTGGGAATGAGAATCATTGGAGCCCTGGTGTTCTGGTCTAGTTGTCCTGGGGGCACCAAGTAACCATTTCTCCTGAGATCCTGCCTCCAACTTGAGGTATGGCAAGGGAACACAAGCTACTTTCTCACTCCTTGGCTTGGATAACCTTTCTCCTTCTATTCTCTCTGCTTCTGCCTCACTGTACCAAAGGCCCTTGTCTCTCTCCCATTCCTTCAGTTAAGAGTGAGCTCAGGCTTTTTCAAAAAAGGCTAAACAGGAAGGTGTCCTTATATACCTTCTGTGTTGAGGCCAGAAAATATATCATATCTGACTCTTCTACAAACAAAACACAATATCTCAATTTTTCCTACCATAGTTATTTCTATGATTAGTCTCTCTTACAGAATAGCAAATGTTATATGTGTAACCTTTACTTCTTTAAGCTTCAGCCTACCTATCAAGAATAATGAAGAGGTATTGAGAAACATTGTACTAGGCAGGGTTTTCAGTTGCTGTATCAGTTAGCTTAGTTGTTATAGTAACAAATCACTCCAAAACTTAGTGGCTTTGCATGCCAACTACTATTGCTCAAAAGTTTATTGGTCAGCTGGGAAATTATCTTAGTCTTGGCTGGAATTACTTCCATGTCTGAAGTCAGTTACCTGGTGATGGGCACCTCTTCTGATTTTGGCTAGACTTTGTGCACGTGTTTGAGGTCAGGTAACTGTAGGCTGGTGTAGGTAGATCTTGGCTGAGTCAACAGGGTAACTTGCATATGGTCTTCAAGCAGGATAACTTTGTCTAGTTCTCATGGTGGAAGCAGAGATCCAAGAGTGGGAGTAGAAGTGAGCAAGGTCTCTTGAGGCCTGGGCTTGGAGCTAGCAGTCCATCACTTCTAACACGTCCTATTGGCCAAAGCAGGTCACAAGGTGAGAAGAAACAGATCCCCCCTCTTGATGGGAAGAGCTTCAAAGTCATATTGCAAAGGGTGTGGATATAAGGACACCATTAATTGTGGCCACCAATGCAGTCAATGTACTACAATTGCCAACAACAGAATTTATTCCTAGTTCAAGCAGAAAAGGATTTATTAGAGGATATTAGGTATTTTACAGAATCAGGAAAGATTAAGATATTTGCCTCCATATTTCTAAATATCATGTACATTAGTCCCCCTGTATCTATAGTAGATTACATTCTAGGACCCCAGTGGATGCCTGAGGCCACAGGTAGTACTAAACCCTATATACACTATTTTTTCCTGTGTATACATACCTATAATAAAGTTTAATTTACAAATTATGCACAGTAAGAGATTCATAACAATAATAAATAATAAACAATGTAACAGTATGCCAGCATCACTACTCTTGTGCTCTGGGGCCAATATTAAGTAGAATAAGAGTTGCTTGAACACAAGCACTGTGATACTGCGATAGTTGATCTGATAATCGAGACAGCTACTAAGTGACTGACGGGTGGGTAGTGCATACAGTGTGAATAGTCTAGATGAAGGGATGACCACGTTCTGGGCAGGAAGGGGCAACACAGTGAGAGATGTCATCACACTCAGCAGAAGGGCACACAATTTAAAACTTATAAATTGTTTATTTCTGGCATTTTCCATTTAATACTTTTGGACCATGGTTGACTATAGGTAACTGAAACCACCTAAATGAAACCACGGATAAGGGAGGACTACTGTATGTACAACTCTATCTTGATTTATCTTTTCAGTTTTAGATATTATCCACCCATTTCCTGCTGTGGAATATGAGGACTTAAGCTGTCTTAAATTCTCTCCTCCTTCACACACACTCTTTTACACACATGCACATGTGTGTGCACACACACATACATTTTCCTTCCTTATCTTTCTCAAATATGTAACATAATTTTGGGTTAGATCAATAGTATTTACGTTATTGTGTGCCTCTCAAATTTATATGTTGAAATCCTAACCCCCGTACTTAGAGTGTAACTTTATTTGGTGATAGGGTCTTTACCTAGTTAGGGAGGTTAAGATGAGGTCATGAGGGTGGACCCTTATCCGATATGACCAATGTCCTTATAAAAGGGAAATTTAGAGATAGACATGCACGCAGGGAGTACACCAAGTGAAGATCAAGGCAGAGATTGAGATGATGCTTCTACAAGCCTAGGAACAACAAAGATTGCCGGAAAACCACCAGAAGCCAGGGGAGAAGAGTGGAACAGGTTCTCCCTCATAGCTCTCAGAAGGAACCAACCCTGCTGACTTCTTGATCTTAGACTTCTAGCCTTCAGGACTGTGAGACAATACCTTTCTGTGTTTAAGCCAATCAGTTTGTGGTACTTTGTTACAGCACCCTCAGCAAACTCATACATCAAGCCATAGTATATACTATTATTATATTTCCTTTCTTAAACTGCTTTGTTTTGTTTGTTTTTAGAATTATTCTTTCTTTATCTCTCTCTCTGTCCCCTTACTATTCTATATATCTAGTACCAATGCACCCCAAACTCTCACCAGAAATGTATATCTTCTTGGGCCAGCCAGCCCTGTGGCTCACTCGGGAGGGTGTGGCGCTAGTAGCGCCGAGGCTGCAGGTTCGGATCCTGTATAGGGATGGCCGGTGCGCTCACTGGCTGAGCTGAGCGTGGTGCAGACAACACTGTGCCGAGAGCTGAGATCCCCTTACCAGAAAAAAAAAAAAAAAAAAAAAGAAATGTATATCTTCTTTACCTTTGTGTTCCAACTTGAACTTGTTGCTTTCTAGAACTGTCACTCAGCTGATGTTCTGGGATCTCTGCCTCTGTCTCTTTATCTCTTATCATCCTGGGGATTCTTTTTCCCCTCTCGCTTGTGTTGGATCCCTTGTTTTCCTTATTCCATGTTTTGTTTTCTTGTTTCTAAGAAAAAGTAGAGCAAGGGAGGTAAATTCTTTGAGACCTTGAGTATTTAAAATTATTTTTATTTTAACCTTACACTGGATTGATAGTCGTGTTTTTGTATAAGTTATCTATTGCTATATAACAAATCGCCCAAAACTTAGTAGCTTAAAATAATAAGCATTTATTATCTCATAATTTACATGGACTAAAGATCTGGCTGTGTCCTCTGGCATAGGGTGTCTCACAGACTGCAGCTGAGGTGTCGGCAAGGGCTGCAGTCATCTGAAGACTTGACTGGGGGCGGGTCTGCTTCCAAGCTCACTCATGTGGTAGTTGTCAGGATTCGGTTCTTCATGATTGTTGGACTGAGGGCCTCAGTTTCTCACTGTCAGTTCCTTGCCACATGAGCCTCTTCCTAGGGCAGCTAACAACGTGGCAGCTGGCTTTCATCAGAGTGAGCAAGTGAGGGAGAAAGAGAGGACACACAAGAGGAAGCCAGACCCTTTTTGTAATCGAATCATGGAAGTGACAGTCCAACACTTTTGCTGTCTTTGATCCATTGGAAGTGAGTCACTAGATGTTATAGTCAAGCTGAGCTGCCTTAACAAAATACTGTATATGGACAGCTTAACAATACAGATTTGTTTCCTCACAGTTATCATGGTGCTATCATGGTCAGGTTTGGGTGAGGGCTCTCTTCCTGGTTTGCAGATGGCCGCCTTCTTGCTGTGTTCTCACAAAGTGTAGACAGAGGGAGAGAGCTCGCTGGTATCTCTTCTTACTAGGACATTAATTCTATCAGATCAGGACCCCACCCTTATGAACTCATTTAACCTTAATTATTTCTTATTCCAAATGCAGCCACATTGGGGGTTAGGGCTTCAACTTATGAGTTATGTGGAGACATACTTGAGTCCATTGCACTAGGTCCTGCCTATATTCCAAGGGGAGGAGATTCATGGTCATGAATACCAGGAGGCAGAGATTATTGAGGTCCACTTTAGAGGGTGCCTACAAACAATTGGGTATAAAATTCTAGATAAGAAAACACTAGTAGTTTTTTAGATTTTATCATTGCTCTTGGTAAGTCTGATGCCATGGTGACTCTAATATTTCATACACAACCATTTCTTTTTCTCACTCTGGAAACTTCTCTTTGTCCCCAGATTTCTGAAAATTTGTGGTGAGGCACCTTGGAAACTATTGTACTGGACATTCAAGGGGATTTTTCCATCTGGAAACTCACATCTCTACATTTGGGAAATCTCCTAAATAATTTTCTTGCAAGATTATTCCCTGATCTAATAGATGGATTTTCTTATCTTTTGTATACTATTTTTAAAAAATCATTTTGTTTTGTTTTCTGGGAGATTTCTTCATCTTTATTTTCCAAATATGTTATTGGGTTTTAAATTTTGTGCTTAGTTTTAATTTTCCAAGATATCTTTTACTTTGTTCCCAAGTGTTTCTTTAAAAATGCTTGGCAATTGTTGATTGCAGTAAGAGTGAGGCTGGGTGTGGTAAGGACTGTGGGATGATAAATTGGGCTATTTCACTGGGGAGAACCCATATCTCAGTATCTCTAGGCTTATGTTTGCTCTTTAGCTGGTTTATTTTCCAAAAATTGTGTCTGTTTCTTTTAATCAATAAATTTAAATCTTGTTTTTCCAGCAATAAAATCTCAATTCTCCTGCATAAGATGGTATAAACATAAGACCTGCCTGTCCCCTTGTTGCTGGGAAGGGGAAGGGAGCCAGGACTCTTACTCTTTTCAATTTAGACTTTCACTCAACAAACTTGTTTTCAACATGGCACCTCAACATCAGCCGTGCCTGGGCTCTCCTGGCTTAATCTTCTTTAGAAATTAAACTGATAATTATCTGCTCTGGTCGTTTTCCCTTTTTTCTTTGTCTTTGTGGGTTTATGCCTTTAAAATCCCATTCCTATGGTTTTAGTGAGGTTCTGACCAGCAGCCTCAATATCTTCCTCATTTTTCTGCTAGCAGGTGCCTTGACCTCATGTGATCGGCTCTTCTGGGGGTTGGGGGCCATTTTGGTTTTCCAGAATTCTTGAGTTGGGATTCCCATTTTTGTATCCCTTAGAGAAACGCTTTATACTGATGAGGTACAAATTGTACCTCACTCTCTCTGCATCTTGCTAGATTAATGCCAAAACTAGGACAAAAATGGTTTGTGCATCTTTGGCTATTGAGCACAGCTAACCCTTGGGGCAAATGAAATCCACCATAACCAACCATTTACTGTTTAAACAAATAGATGACAAAAGTTATTAGGCAGTGTGATCTTTAATCATAAATGGCTCAGAAACAAATAAGAATCTCAGAACTCAAAGTTAGTGTTTCACAAAATTGTGTCTATCTTAAGGTTCTTTTCTCGTAAGCATTGGAACTCACTTTGTGAATAGCTGTGTCTATTATGCCCACTGAGCCATCAAACTCCCTTTAACCTTGAAGGCCTCCTTCTACCATCTAAATACTTAAGAGTGTGTGGAACCCAGTCATGAGATACTGACGGCTTCTCTTCAGGACTCCACTGTGGAACAGTATGAGAATTAAAAAATCCAAATTTCAGCCACTCAGCTGCTCATTGCCTGCTGTCCCCATTAACATATGTCGTAATATTTTTCAGATCATTATGGTGGCTAATCAAACATCACCTTCCCCGTAATTTAATGATTTCCTGTGTATATGTTGTATTTTTTCTACACTGAAAATTGCTTTACTTATGTTGATTGTATGAGTAATGCATCCTCTTTGGAAAGACTAAAGCAATATAAACTAAAGCTTCCTGAGGTCTCACCCACTTCCCTAGGGATGATGACCATTAACCTTTTAGTGATGGCCCACTATATATTGTTTATTACAGAACAGTCTAAGTTCCTTGAGGGTGGGAAGCACAGTGGCAAGGACAATAAATTTTGCTCATTTGAACTGAAAGTTTAGAGGAGTGAGATAAACACATCAAGGATACAGAATGGAAGTAAAAGAGAATTAGATCCTGTTCTTAGGAAGTTGAAAGGTAAAAATAGGCAGGTGTGTTGGTATCAGAGAAATCTGGCAACAGGTACCAGGAAATGAAAGAAGGGGTTTGGGACGATGGGGGCCAGCAGCAGGGCCCAAGAGCTATTATTACATCTCAACTCCCTGCCCCCGTGCATGCTTTATTGTCCAATATAGCAGTGACCTTTAAGATGTGCATGTTGACATCTTCTGAAACCACAATGGGATTTCACCATTGTTTCCAGATTAATAATCACTTTAGTGGTATATTTAGGAATTTGGAATTTAATGTGGAATTATTCATGCTTATACGATGTTCAGCTTTTGTTGTTTATAAACATTATAAAAAGCATTTTTATACTATGTTTGTCCATTCTTTCAACAAATATTTATTGAGTACTTACTATATGCTAGCCACAGACATTCTCTCTGCTGTCATGGAGCTTAAAATCTAGTGAGGAAGCAGATGTTAAATCTATCATCAATTCCCCCCAAAATGTAATCACAAGCCTGAAGGAGATACATAAGGTGTTTTGAGAAAGCTGATGTGGGTTTTATTTTAATTGGAAGCTCAGAGAAGTTTTTTTCAACAGAGTGACATTTAATTGAGGAATTAGTAGTCATTAGCTTGAAGGTGGATAAGTTTAAGAGCATTGCAGGCTGAGGGAACAGCAGTGCAAAGGTCCTGAGGGGCAGTGACTGACTTCGTTTAAGGATCTGAAGGACACCTAGTGTGGCTGGTGCTCCGTGTGTGAGGGGAGGGTGGCAGAGGAGAGGCTGGAGCAGTGAGTGGGGCCGGACCTTACAAGGAATAGCCCTGACCAGCATGGCTCCCACGTCCTTAGCACAACTGACTGGGTGAATGGAGCTGTCATTTTTAGACATGGAGGCCCATTGGTTGGGGATAGATCAATAATTCAGTTTTGAACAGGTTTAGTTTGATATCTAAGTAGAAATGTCAAATGGGTGTTTGGACATACATGTCTGGAGTTTGTAGAGAGAGATGTCTGGGGGTGTGATGTGTGAATGCTCATGCACGGAAGGTCACGAAAGCCATGGGAAGGGATGAGAGCACCCATGTTGAGTATGTAGAGTGTCAAGAGAATAGGGCCAAGGACAGAGCCTGAGAAACTTCAACGCTTAAGGTTCAGTGAGAGGAGGAGGAGCCAGCTGAGGAGACAGAGAAAGGACAGCTAGAGAAGCAGGAGGTATCAGAAAGCCAGGAGAAAGATGTTTCAAGAAGGACAGAGAGCAGCTGTGTCAAGTAGGATGAAGGGTAAGAACAGACCACCAGGCCTGGCAACTTGGTGGCCCCTGGGGACTCGGTCAGCACTTTTCTAAAGAGCAGCGGGAACAGAAGTTTGATTAAAATGAGCTGAAGAGTGAGGGGTGAGGAAGTTGTGACAGTGCATGTAGCTGACCCTTGAGAATTTTACTGTTAGAAAGAATGAGAGAGAGAGAAAAAGAAGAGAGAGAGAGAGAGAGAGAGAGAGAGAGAGAGAGAGAGAGAGAGAGAGCGCGCAAGCACGTAACAGCAGGAGGGATTCAGGAAAGGATTTTTATTCTTAAGGTGGTAGACTACAGCATGTTTTTGCGAGAATGTGTTTTACTGTTGAAGAGAAGGCTCTAGAAGGAGAGACATTGAAGTTGCAAAAAAGAGAGAGACCACAGATGGAGCGAGCCCCCCAGAAGGCAGGAGGCGTAGAGAACCCACACAGAGCCAGGCCTGGTCACTGCTGGAAGGGGAGATACGTCCTGCATTGCAACAGGAGGAGAGGATAAGAGAAAGGGAGAAGCAGACCATGGGAAGACAGCGAAGCCCCCACGTGGTTCTCTCTGACCCTGAGCTTCTCTCTCAGACGAGGCCAGGAAGTGAGGAAGCACTCAGAAGGCAGTAACTCGGCAAAGCACAATACAATTCTCAGCTTTTTGTTCCTTTGAACAGTTTCAGATTTTCATAAGAAGTGAGGACACTTCATCGGTGTTTTCTTCTAGCTGGTTCTGTTCACCTGTGCTTTTAATCTAGTCAGGAATGTACATGGGTTGATTCTCTGTAGACGGAGAGGATGAGGCAAGACTGAGGCTTCCCTCACCTTGGCCTGACTACTCACTCCTCTGTCCCATGCCCCCTGATGTGACTACATGGCTGGTTCCTTCCAGTTTTGCTTTAAGTTCACTCCAGCTTGGCAAGAATAGTAATGGTAGCTAAGTACCACCCCTTGCTGTGAACCCCTGGTTGGCATTTCTTAAGAACTTGGAACTGAGGAAGTTCAGATTGCCCTCTGAGAGCTAAAGTGTAGAACGAGAGCAGAGATGTGCAAACGTGTTGGGGAGAAAGGGCTGAGCTCCCAGCCCTCAAGACTGGGCAGCTGGAATGTCTTAACCTAGCTAATGACTAAAGGGGCCTCTGTCAGTGAAGAAGAGCAGAAAAAGGAGAAGAAAAGAGACAAACATTGGCAGTGCTTACCCAAGACCTGTCCTAGGGTTGGGAGCTTTAGGTAGTAGATTTTAAACATTCCCTATCTCACCTGCAAAGCCATTGGTAAAGCAGAGATGGATGCAAATGGTGCCAGCCCAGTGGTTCTCAAACTTTGGTTGTATCAGAACCACCCAGGGAACTTGGTAAACTTACAAAGGCCAGTCATCCCCTGCTTCAATGAGCTGGGCCTCTGTGTCCCCAGGTGGTTGTGATGCACATCACAGTGTGGGAACCACAGCTCCCGCCTACTGACTGGGAGAATCGTGGTTCTGTTTGCAAGACCCTCCCTCCAGTGAGTCATGGCAGGCTCTGAGTCCCCTTGTTCTGATTTTATCCTCAGTGAACAAACTTCTGATTATGAATGGGCTCCCCATATGCATCCAGACAGGTAAAAAATGCAATGAGCCTACGGACTCATGCCTTTCCTTTCCCATGACAATGACTTCTCATCATCAATTGAGAAGATCTCCTTGAGCTTGATTAATGTGAGTCTGTTGCTGGGACAGTGGTCCCCAACCCTGGCTCCTCATTAAAATCACCTGGAGTGCCTCTAAAAATCCTAATGGCAGGCCACAACCCAAGTCAATTAAATCAGAATCTCTGATGGTGTGATTCAGATGTCATTATTTTTAGAGCGCCCCGAGTGATTCCCAGGTGGATCCATTCCCAGTGTGCGGACCAAACCCAGTATTTGGTCTCAAGAGGCTGAGGACCAGGTACTACCTTATTATATTCACAAAGGTAATACATGTGTTCATGTGAGACCATTGGGTGGACAGCCATCTGGTCTTTTCTAGAGATGGATAATATACCACCCAGATAATCCTATTGACCAGTTCCCAGAAAGGCTCTGTACAATTTTACGCAGCACTAGCCTAAACCTCCTTAGCTAAACTAGAGATTTGGACATCTTCTCTGTGAGATTTGCAAGCAACTCTATAGCCCACTTTCCCAAACAACTGGAGTGTGGGTGGGCTGGAGTCAGAGCATCAGCTGGTTCTGAGACAGGAGAGATGGGAGAGAGGGCACACCTGAGCCCTTGCATAGAGCCCCCCTATATAGAGAAGAAGGGTTTTGTGATGCATTAGTTCCATCCTGAGGACTGGCTGACTATTCTTCAGTTATTTGCTCCAATCCAAATCACTAAGGTGGACAGGAGAGTTTTGCTGAACCTCAGAAGCTATTTCTAAGTCAGAAATTGTCCAATCCAGCCACCTCTGACATGTGCAAGTTACATTCCACCCCAGCACTTACTGTGGCCCTAGCTCGTCATACTCCTGGTTAGTGCTATGGATTCTGGGCTGCTCATTTTAACTTTTCAGACGCCATTGCTCTCAAGGTTTAATAGCAAGAGAGAATTTCTGAGTAGTCTTGCAGAGCAGTAGGAAATGTGACAAGCTTCACCAAAGGAGGCCCCCTAGGGATATTTGTTTATGAGACAATAAAACAGTCAACTAGAATAAGGAGACAGAGAAGGAAGGTAGGGAAGAGAGGAAGATCGACAAACAAAGGTGCTATCTGGACTTAAGAACCCAATGATGAATCAGTCAGCTTCCAGCATTACTAAGATCAGTCTGGGCCAGGAAGTGAGCAATCCGTTTTTCAGTTAAAAGTTCAGGAAAAATATCAGAATATAATTTTTGTAGATGAAATTCAGCCAAGGGACTGGACTTAGTTCTTTACATGCTAAACAAAAATTTGCAAAAATCAGGCAATCTCAGAAGATAGCATTGATCTGATAAAATTGGGCATCTCTGAGAAGATCTCTGAGGGCTGGAATCTGAACCCCCTTCTTTCCAAAGTGTATCTTTCAAGATTACTTTTCACCTGTGCTTTAGTATGAAACGATTTTCTCTCAAATGAGAACGATGGCATTCTAAGATCGCTCCTCAGTGTTTACAAGCCTTTTGACACATTAGGATCTTAGACTCAGGTATTGTGGCCTTTTTCTCCTTTGGTGAGAATTTTGAAGGGTAGGTAAGTCCAGGAAGAAAGAGTTTGTCCTTTGGGTTTAGTGGAAAAGAGTGTTTCCCAGCAGAGGGCATCCTTATGTAAGGAATTTCTCTTTACCCTCAGAATTACTTGCAGATACTGAAGTGCATTAGGGAATAGATTTTGCTTCTAGAGGCTTTGCAGTTTGGCTTGTTTTTGGCAAGTCATTTATCTGTGAGGTGCTAAAGTGCTAAAAAGACTTGTTTCAATATTTTTCTTAGCTGGGTAAGCGATAAACTGTACTATTAATGATGGCGGTAGCAGATCATAAAATGGTCTAACTAAATTTCTGCTGAATTTATTTACTCACAAACTTAATAAATATTGATTGAGAGCTTTCTGTGACCAAAGCATGGGGCAGGGGTGGGTATACAAGGCTGAGCCTGGATTAAAACTTCGTGCAAAAGATCTCACAACATATAGAGGAGATAAGACGTAAATGCAGGAAGTTAAATGACACGACTGTGTATGTGTGTGTGTATTTTCTTGTTTCAAATGTTTTCTCATTAGAAGCACTGTCTTCTCTAGGACTGATTGTTGGTAGGCTTTAGAATTCTTTCCATTTCCTGCTGTAATGGCTGCCAGAATATTCAAGTTGTTTTCAAATGTTTTAGCTTCTTCTAAAACTGATTTGTCCAGGCCTTCTTTCTTCCTACTTTTGAAATCCAGCTATATTTTAAGAGGAAATTAAAATATATTTTAATTTTTAAATAGATTATTTGGAAAGACTTGTTCATTGTTTTAGTATTCTCTAAAGCCTTTCCATTTCTAGTGAAAAAGAGGAATTATTGTAATTCAGCTGTTGTCCCAGAGGAAATCTGGAGTGAAATTTGAAAGTGGCAGAGTTGCTTAACCTATTACTATTAGTGAGCTGGCGATGAATGGTTTGTTGAAGGTGTGTAGGTTGAATGATAGATACACCATGGGCCTGAGACTGGACTTGGCTCTGGGTCTTGACCTCAGTTTGGCCCCATGCCACCAGATGACAGCAAGTGGCCTGGAAGCTCACTCCATCTTAAGGATGAGACCACTCAGACCCACAAAGAGAACCAAATCAGCAGTTTCAGAAGCTTGTTAGTCCGATAGTGTGGCTTGCAGCACCTTTTATGGGGGGTGAGGGTGGGGGGCGGGCAGAGGGGTACAGGCATATGAGAGGCTTTTCCTCTTGGGTTCCATGTTCTGTAAAAGCCCTAGAAGCAGTAATTGAAACTCAGGTTGTACCACAGGGAGCTAAGTGCTGGACCTAGAGACATAACCAATAGGTTTGGGCTCCTCCAGAGGAAACACAGGTGTTTGCTTAGTCACCTTGGGTGACCACACTTTCTGAAATTGTCCTGCTATGGGAGACAGCAGAATGGCCCAGTGTGCCAGGCATGTTGGGGAGAGTGCCATTCTGGAGGCCAGTTATGTTTATCAGTCCTTGAGTCTACGTCCAGTGACAGCATCTATGGTGGACGTTGCTAGTGCCCTGCCCAGATCTCCTTTACTGAACTGGTGCTCACATCTCCAGAAGTCTGAGTGTTGGCTGCTAATGACTCATAGCTTCTCCTTCTCCAGAGAATTGTCCCCAGAGAATTGCTTCAGAGTTTATGCCCCGTCTAGCAATCCACAGACAATGACCATCTAAATATGGGGTACAAAAGGTTGGCCCCCTTGCTTGAAGGTAGGAACCAATTTTGTGGTATGACCCTGCTCCTGGGCTCCCCATGGAATCAGGCTGAAGGTGAAGTCCAGCAGAGACCACCTCCTCTTCACTTATCAGATTTCCCTGCCGCATCCTGCTCCCCGCACTTTCCTCCGGAAAGCATTGCAGCAGTAAATCGTGTCTCAGGCTCCGCTTCTAGAAACCTTACAGCACCTCTTTTGACCTGGTGGGACAGACAGTCTTCTTGTTTGTGTTGGTTGCCTATCGGCAGTTACCACTTTCTCTTCCTTTTAGGAGTACACCCTTTATTCATGTAGCAGGTGGCTATAGGCTTCAGCCCATTTGGGTCCCCAGGGGTGAATCTTGTTAAATCCAAGCCAGTGTCATTATCCTTTCCAGTGAGTGGTTGAAGAATGGCATAGGACCCAGTTCCCATCAGTGGCACCTAAGAGAAGTCAGCTGAAGGGCATCTGGACCTGTTTTCTTTGATCTTAAAAGGAGAGCAATGGAGAAGATATGCTTGTATTCCTGTCCTTGGGCATAGTCGCGTGAGAATGTGCTAGCAGGACCTTAGCAGCCATTTTGCGACTATGAGGAAAAGCCAAGATAATCTCAGACTCTCAAAGTCACAATGTCATTGAGCCACTGAATTAACCAATCTTGGAGCTGCCCAATTTTAGTTATGTCAAATAATGAAAGTTTGTATTTGTTTAAACACTCTTTTGTTGTGTCTGCTATTTGTAAATGAGAGCATATTAAATGTCTATAAAGCTAGCCTTGGAAAACGTTACTTTCTAATGACCAAGGGATATTGAGAACATAGACGAGAACAGTAATTGGTAGTCTCCATTCTAGTTTTCTGTCTTAAAGAGGAGAGTGCACTGGTAAGAATTTGTATGCTTTGTTTTGGCTTATATAGCTGATTTATTGAATGAGTCTGATTTAATGGAAGCAAAAACAGGAAATGAGTTTATTTTCCTTCCATCACTGACTTCAAACATTCTCTGTTGCATTTTCCTTGCCTCTCCTTCCTCTGATGATAGCTTTTTGTTCACTTTCATGTATTTTTTATATAGTAAATTATAGTCTGCATATATTATATATATTCTGCGTATTAATCTGGGGCTGTGCCAGTGGCCAGGGCAGCTGGGACCACACAAGCAACTTGATGGCTGGGCCCACACGAATGTGTAGGGCCACGCAGGAGGCCAGACAGCAGGGCTCACATGGGCAGGTGGGGCCATGCTGGCAGCTGGATTGCTGGGTCCAGGTGGGTGAGTGGGGCCTGCACTGGCTGCACTGGTGGTTGGGGTCACGTGGGCTGCTGGGACTACACAGGCAACGTGAGTCACACAGTGGGGTGTGCTGTGCAGGATGAACTCCTGTATGGGGAGAAGGGCCATGGCTCTGGGACTAGACAATGGCACAAGCAGCATGGTGGTGGTAGGGGCAGGTTGGGGCAGGAGCAGGAGGAGGGTTACTACTGGGAAATGCTCATGGTGGAGCAGATTCTTTCTGCTGCAAGGGAGAATTCCTCCTGGCTGAGTCTGGATTGGGAGACTGGTGGTGACTGAAGCCACATGCCTCTTTCTCTTCTACAACACCTTGCTTGGTTTTCGTGCTCCTCAGGGTACGCACCAGGCTCCTGCTGCCCTCCCACACTCTCCCACTGATGCTCTTCCCTGTACTTAGCTGTCGTTTCCTTGCTCTGGTCCCTTTCTGTGGGAGGATCCAACGTTGTCATCCTCTAGTCCATCTTGCCCCGCCTCTGTGTCCTTTTTGTTTTTTTACTTAACTGGTGCTCAGTATAGTACTCTCAGCTGACACCTGTTGACTTCCATTTCCTCTGTGATGGCTGGTGACTAAATGCTGGCTCATTTGCGGGGCACATTTATGGTTTTTTTTTTTTTTTTGATATTTTCACTGGGGAACTCTTGTGCTTTGCATTTCTGAAGCTGCTGATTCACTCTTTGTTCGAACTTCAGGGACCCTGCTCAGCTCCTGTCCTCTCTCTCCCAGCTGTATACCCCACAAACCTCTCCCTCTTCCCAAAAGGCAGCCCTCTACGGGGGCACTATAAGATGCCTTGAGGCTAGCTGTCTTCCAGGCTCATCTCTTTGGTCACTCTACTCATGCACGCTTATCCCACTGAAAGATCATCTGAAACTTTCTCTGCCCTCACGACCTAATCGCCTCCTGAAGCCCTCACCTTCCAAAGGCTCCACCTGCTGATACCATCACCTTGGTGGCTAGGATCTCAACATATGAAATCCTCTTTCTCCGTGCCTTGCCCGTTGGGGACAGCTTCAGCAGTCACTCACCCCACATCTGGATTTCTCCTGGCAGGAAGCAGACACCAGTCCCCATTTGTGCATACTCTAATATCCCGGTGACATATATCATGCTCTAAGAGCTCTTTTACATGCTCTGCCCTGGTGGCCACACCAGATGGAATTTCCCATTCTGATTTCTGCCAGGGAGTGAGAAACCACTCTCACTGTGAGGAGTTCTACTGGAGTCCCTCCTCCCATGGTCTGGAGCAGGAAGCAGGAAGCAAAGAATTTTCTATTCCAATGAATTCCTGCCAGGACTCACTTTTTAAATTAACCGTTTTCTCTGATTTAGGCTGGAGGTGGGTGATGGGGATTGACAGTCAAAGAAGCAGTCTGGCTACCCCTTAGAAGGTCCTGAAGGATGGCTCTCCTATTAGTTTCCTATGTGTCTTAGTCCATTTGGGTGCATTAAGAAAATACCATAGACCGGGTGGCATATAAATAAGAGAAGTTTGTTTTTCACATTCTGGAGGCTGGGAAGTCCAAAATTAAGGCACCAGCAGATTCGGTGTCTGGTGAGAGCCCACTTCCCCGTAGATGTCTTCTCACTGTGATCTCACATGGGGGAAGGGGTAAGGGAGCTCTCTGGAGCCTCTTTTGTAAGCGCATTAATCTCATCCCTAATCACCTCCCAAAGGTCCCACCTCCTAACACCATCACTTTGGGGTTTAGGATTTCAACTTATGAATTTTGGGGAGACACATTCAGTCCATTGGACTTTGTATGGCTGCTATAACGAATTATCACAAACGTAGTGGTTTAAAACAACACAAATTTATTATCTTAAGATTTTGGAGGTCAGACATCCAAAATCAGTCCTTGTGGGCTAAAAATTACTGTGTTGTCAGTTCCTTCTGGAAGCTCTAGGGGAGAATCCATTTCCTTGCCTTTTCCAGCTTCTTGTAGCACCTGCATGCTTTGGCGCATGGCCTTTTCCTCCATCTTCAAATCTCTCCCTCTGCTTTTGCAGTCACGTTACCTTCTCTGACTCTGACTCTCCTACCCATTTTATTTTATTTTATTTTTGGCATTTATTTATTATTGAGACCTAGCTATTATACGTATTTGTGGGGTACAGAGTTGAATATCAATACCTGTGTACAATGTCTGATGATCAAATCAGGACAATTATCATGTTGATCATTACAAAAATGTAATCGTTCTTTGTGTCTATTAACCAATTTCTCGCCGACCCCCTCCTTCCCGTTTCTCACCTCTAGTAACCACAGTTCTGTTCTCTCCTTCTGAAATTTCAGTAGACTGTTGTGATCTTTCTCTCTTTCTTACTTTCTTTTTTAGCTCTCACTTTTGAGTGAGGACATGCAGTATTTCTCGTTCTATGCCTGGCTTATTTGATTTAACATAATTTTCTCTGAGCTCATCCATGCTGCTGTGAATGACAGAATTGCATTCCTTTTTTACCCTTCTGTCCCTTTTATAAGGACCTTTATGATTACATTGGGCCCACCCAGATACTCAGGACAATCTCCCCATCTCAAGATTCTTAACTTAATCACATCTGCTATTTTCCTTCTGCCACATAAGGGAACATATTCACAGGCTTTTGGACATCTTTGGGAGTTGTTATTCAGCCTACCATGGTTGTGGTACTATAACTAATGTTCTCCAATACATGGTTCATCTCCACTGCGAGACACATGGATGATTAAAATTCCCTGTGCCCCTTGAGTTAGGCATGGCATTATGATTAGTTCCAGCCAATGAAATGTGAGTAGTAATTGTTCTTTTCACTTCTGGGTGGAAGTATTTAATTGCCAGTGCTTGATAACTCAGCCTTCTTTTTCTTTCATGGCAAACTGTGAAAATTTACTTTTGAAATATTGGAATTCTAAGACGGTGGTGCCTCTGGCAGCTAGGTCCCTGAGTGACAACATGAAGCAGAGCCCCCCACAAACCTGCCTTGGACATGTAATGCAAACAAAACACCAAATCTTTGTTTGAAAGCACTGAGATTTTGAGGTTGTTTGTTACTGCAGATTTACCCTGCCCATCCTGACTCGTAGATACAGTTCTCTGCTTTGGATCTTCCACTGAAATTCTGAGACAAGAGAAAAAGTCCCATTAACACACTGTCACCCCAATAAGTGAGGGTTTTTTGGTGGCATATTTCTACGCACTTCCTGAGAGTATCTCTCCCGTAATGCCAAAATTAATAAGTGAATTTCTTTGTGGTTATTCTACAAAGAAATCCCATGAAAAAACCTTAAGGATTTCATGGGGAAGATTATCATCATAAAAATATGGTCTCCTCTGGCCTATCTATTTAGCCTGGATTGCCTTTCTCTCCATCCTGTAACCCCCACGCCAGAAAAAGCTCTGAAGCTACTTGCTCATTTTTGCCTGTGAAAATTTATCCTAACATTTAGCCACCTTCTTTGGAGTTTCTTCTCTTTCCTTCTGGTCTTGCCTCTTCCACGAATTTAAGTCATCTAACCAAACACTGGTATTTATTAAGCATTGTCTTAGGTTGGATTCCTTTAGATAGACTCCAAGACAAGAATTTCAGAGCAGGTATTTATATGAGAGGTGATACTGGGAAACGCCAACAGAGAAATAGGGAAGTGAGAGTGAGATGGGAAGAGAGTCAATACAGGTGCATTAATGAGCAGGTTATTGCTTAAGACAAGTGGGGCTCAAGCTGGCTGGGGGCCTGAGACTACGTAGAACACACACCTCAGAGTTGTTCTGCCCAAAGGGCAATGAAGCTGGGGATATTAATCCACCAATCCATGACCATAATTGTTTGAGCACCACTCCCAGGGGCATTTATTCTTCAGTTCTTATTTTTTTTTCTGCATGGGCTAGAACAATCCAGCCATTAGAGAAAGCCCCCAGGGTAGATCCACAGGTGCTTACTGTAGGAAGTCTGAACGTGAAGGAAAACGGTGAGTTCAGAGAGCCCTGAGGCATCTACTGCAGTCACGTCCTGTGTTCAGAGTGCTGGTTTGGTGGCTCAAGTCACTTAGGATTGAGGCAGGCAGGCAGGCAGGCGCCATTCACCATACCAGCAGGCGGGATGTTGTGTGTTAATGGAATGGTAAAAAGGCATCAACATGAGCATTGAGAGAGGAGAAATTGATTTTACTTTGGGAGAGCAGAGCAGGTAAATTCTGATTTGGCTTTAAAGTTTGAAAAGGTTTCAGTAAGAAGAGATCGTTTCAAACCACAGCATCAGGTTATGTTTCAGGAAAGTTTTAAGCAGTGAGTGGGTTTGACTAGGACAGAAAGTAATTGAGATGAAGTAGGAAGCAGAGTTGGAAGAGCATGGGGCCAGATGATGGAGGGCCACGCGTCCAGTTTGCGATATTTTCATTATAGGACGAAAGTACTACGTTTAAAAATCTTGCAGGTAGACAAACTCTTGCCTCTGGATCCTTCAGGCAATGCCAGGTGCCTCCAATTGCCTGCCTCCTCCCCTTCCTTCTCTTGAGCTCTGGTCTTGCCTTTGCTGGACCGTCTATCTGACTGTTTATTTCTAAACTCTTTCAGCTGATTCCCCCTTGGCTCATTCCAGGTCCAGTGTTCCGAACACTGAGCTTTTGAGGGGGTGTCTCCCAGCACACAGAGTGGCAGCGATCTTGTGTCCCCTCCACTCTGTCTCTGCATCTCACTCGTGTTCCATCTGCTTCCTGCTCCACAATACTCTGCTCTGACATTCCCACCTCTTTTTTTTCTGTCATATAATTCTTCCTTTAGTGCCATAACATGAATTATTAAACTCTTATTTAATAACTGCAGTGTACAAGAGTGTTTTTATTTTTTTATTTTTTTATTTTTATTTTTTTTTAATTTTATTTTGTCGATATACATTGTAGCTGATTATTGCTCCCCATCACCAAAACCTCCCTCCCTTCTCCCTCCCCCCCTCCCCCCCAACAATGTCCTTTCTGTTTGCTTGTTGTATCAACTTCAAATAATTGTGGTTGTTATATCTTCTTCCCCAACCCCCCCCCGGTTTGTGTGTGTGTGTGTGTGTATGTGTGTGTGTGAATTTATATATTAATTTTTAGCTTCCTCCAATAAGTGAGAACATGTGGTATTTCTCTTTCTGTGCCTGACTTGTTTCACTTAATATAATTCTCTCAAGGTCCATCCATGTTGTTGCAAATGGCAGTATTTCATTCGTTTTTATAGCTGAGTAGTATTCCATTGTGTAGATGTACCACATTTTCCGTATCCACTCATCTGATGATGGGCATTTGGGCTGGTTCCAACTCTTGGCTATTGTAAAGAGTGCTGCGATGAACATTGGGGAACAGGTATACCTTCGACTTGATGATTTCCATTCCTCTGGGTATATTCCCAACAGTGGGATGGCTGGGTCGTATGGTAGATCTATTTGCAATTGTTTAAGGAACCTCCATACCATTTTCCATAGAGGCTGCACCATTTTGCAGTCCCACCAACAATGTATGAGAGTTCCTTTTTCTCCGCAGCCTTGCCAGCATTTATCGTTCATAGTCTTTTGGATTTTAGCCATCCTAACTGGGGTTAGATGGTATCTCAATGTGGTTTTGATTTGCATTTCCCGGATGCTGAGTGATGTTGAGCATTTTTTCATATGTTTGTTGGCCATTTGGATATCTTCCTTAGAGAAATGCCTACTTAGCTCTTTTGCCCATTTTTTAATTGGGTTGCTTGTTTTCTTCTTGTAAAGTTGTTTGAGTTCCTTATATATTCTGGATATTAATCCTTTGTCAGATGTATATTTTGCAAATATTTTCTCCCACTCTGTTGGTTGTCTTTTAACTCTTTTAATTGTTTCTTTTGCTGTGCAGAAGCTTTTTAGTTTGATATAATCCCATTTGTTTATTTTTCCTTTGGTTGCCCGTGCTTTTGGGGTCGTATTCATGAAGTCTGTGCCCAGTCCTATTTCCTGAAGTGTTTCTCCTATGTTTTCTTTAAGAAGTTTTATTGTCTCACGGTGTATATTTAAATCCTTAATCCATTTTGAGTTGATTTTAGTATACGGTGAGAGGTATGGATCTAGTTTCATTCTCCTGCATATCGATATCCAGTTATCCCAGCACCACTTGCTGAAGAGGCAGTCCCTTCCCCAGTGAATAGGCTTGGTGCCTTTGTCAAAGATCAGATGGCAGTAAGTGTGTGGGTTGATTTCTGGATTCTCTATTCTATTCCATTGGTCAGTGTGTCTGTTTTTATGCCAGTACCATACTGTTTTGGTTATTATAGCTTTGTAGTATAGCTTAAAGTCAGGTAGTGTTATGCCTCCAGCTTTATTTTTTTTGCTCAGCATTGCTTTGGCTATGCGTGGTCTTTTATTGTTCCATATAAATGTCTGAATAGTTTTTTCCATTTCTGAGAAAAATGTCTTTGGAATTTTGATGGGGATTGCATTGAATTTGTATATCACTTTGGGTAGTATGGACATTTTCACTATGTTGATTCTTCCAATCCAAGAGCATGGAATATCTTTCCATCTTCTACAAGAGTGTTTTTAAATAACTGTCTTTCTAGTCTGTTGTAGTTACCGACTTGTGTCAAAATCTGCTTATGCCTTCTGGAATATGTTCTAAATCACAGAAAATCATGTTATTCCCTCATTTGATGGATCACTTTCCATATGCAGTATTTGAGAACAAGACTGTTAATTGTATTTACAATAAAATAAATGAATAAATAAGTAAATAAAATGAACTCTTTAAAAGCTCTACTAATGAAACATACGTTATGCTGGGTAAGGCTAGTACAAAAGTAATTTTTAGTCTTCAACATGTAATGTTACTAATAGCTGACACTGACAGAGTGTTTACAATTTACTAAGTACTGTTCTGTGCCGTTTGTATGAATTAATATTTTTAATCATTATGGAAAACCTAAGAGATAGCCCTATTATAATTCTCATTTTACAAATAGAGAAATGGAGACAAAAAGAGGTTCAGTAATTTGCCTAAGGTCACACATTTCAGAAGAAGCAGACTCTTTAACACTAGACCATAGTGTTACTCACTGTGCTATGTACTGCAGTGGTTTTCAATGTGTGGTCCTGGGACCAGCAGCATCAGCATCACTGGGGGACATGTCAGAAAGGCAAATTCTCTGGCCACAGCTCAACTTACTAAATCAGAAATTCTGGGGATGGCGCCCAGCCATTCATGTTGAAACAAGCCCTCCAGGTGATTGGATGCATGCTAACATTTTACAACCACTGCTAGACTGCCACCTATGTTGCAAGTAGTTCTGGATTTGCTCTTTGAATTGCGTTTCCTTTTGGATAAATAGTGGAAACTTCTTTCTAAGGAGTCACATGGGGAGTGGGTTTAAGTATCCTGTTTTGAGTCAGGAGGATGCTACCAATAGTCTCCCCAGACCTTCATTTTCTCATGTATATATTGATATGGCAATCTCTTCCCACTTTCCTGGAAGCTTTGTGGAGGATGAAGGAAATGCTGTATGGGATTGGCTTTTTAAATAACAGATGGCATTGATAAAATTTAATGCCCATGGGTAAGTCATTAAGTTGGTCATCCATAACTGAGGATTAGCTATAATTATACTACTGATAACCGAATAGAAAAAAGTAAGAAGTTTTGTTTCCTTCCTTTTAAGTCATTAACTTTCACTGGCATCTTATTTACTGTAGATGGATAAGGCTAGAAGAAAGCAGTTTTTCACATTCCTTTTACAAAACCTCCAAAGCTATGCAGTGAGTATAGTTTTACCCCTGGCCTCAAACCATTGAGAGGAAATTTTGCTGTCTTGTTTGACTTTGTCTTTTAAGACAGGTCTTCTCCAACAGCCTAATTTTTGTTGATCACCCTCCTGGAGTTCTTTTTTTCTCTTTGACACAGAGAGAAGTTATTTGTTCTTTTCTGCCTTTCCCTCCTGTATCTTCAAGTTTTCTTTCCTCCTGTCTTTTTGGTATTTTGAAGAACAACTTTAAAAAATGCTAAGCTTAACTTTTCTTTATGCACTCAATTTCAGTTCCTGCAGTGATACATATGCACCCACTCATCTGAGGTTCAGCTGCTGCCATCACTGGGTATGGCCTGAGGTAGGGATTAGTGCAGTGCTTCTCAAACTTTAATGTCATATGAGGCACCTGGGCAATCTTGTTGAAATACTAATTCTGCTTCTAACAAGTTCCTGGGCCTACACTTGGAGTAGAAAAGCTCTCTCTTTGGTTCTTGACACTGACTGCACATTGGAATCACGTGGGGGAAGGGATTGTTTAAAGACTACCAGTGCTTGGGCTGCACCTCATAGATCGTGCCTCTCTAAGAGTTGATCCTGGGTGGGGAAGAACATTGGTAAAATTTTCCTATGTGACCCTAACATGCAGCCAGAATAAGAGGAAATCATCTCTCCTTCAGTGGCTCCCTGAAGCTGTCCCTCCTGCTGCCCCCAGAGATGTGTTCTAATTGATTGAGATAGAGAAGTGTAGGGGTTGAGAGCAAGGCACTGGATCCTGACTTTCTGGATTTGAATCTCCATTCCTTGCTCATTAGCTGTGTGATCACAGAGAGCTAACTAGACTTTCTGTGTCTTGGTTTCCCTGTCTATAAAATAGGGATAAGATGGTAGGTTCTTAATGGCTTATCATAAGTTAAAAGAGGCAAGGAACTTAGAATAGTGTATAAGTTATCTATTGTTATTGTTAGGTTATTGTGGCAAAGATAAGCATTCATTATCTTATAGTTTCTATGGGTTTCTATGGGAATTTGGGAGTAGCTTTGGCTCAGGGTATCTCATGAAGCTGGAGTCAAGAAATCAGCTGGGGATGCAGTGATCTTGACAGGGACTGGAGGATTATCTACTTCCAAAATAGCTCCGTCACATGGCTGTTGGCTGGAGCCTCAGTTTCTCACCACATGGGCATATCCACAGGGCTATTAAATGTCTTTAATAGGGAATCATTAAATCCAGGAACTAGGAGTGGGTACAGATTTCATGAATATGACCCCCAAAGCATGGGCTGCTGAAGGAAAAATAAACAAATGGGATTATATCAAACTAAAAAGCTTCTGCACAGCAAAAGAAACAATGAACAGAGTTAAAAGACAACCAACAGAGTGGGAGAAAATATTTGCAAAATATACATCTGACAAAGGATCAATATCCAGAATATACAAGGAACTCAGTGTTACAGCACAAAAAACAAATAACCCAATTAAAAAATGGGCAAAGGAGCTGAATAGGCATTTCTCAAAGGAAGATATACAAATGACCAACAGACACATGAAAAAATGCTCAACATCACTCAGCATCTGGGAAATGCAAATCACAACCACATTGAGATACCATCTCACTCCAGTCAGGATGGCTAATATCCAAAAGACTGAGAATGATAAGTGCTGGAGAGGTTACAGAGAAAAAGGAACTCTAATCCACTGTTGGTGGGGCTGCAAAATGGTGCAGCCTCTATGGAAAATGGTATGGAGGTTCCTCAAACAATTGCAGATAGATCTACCATATGACCCAGCTATCCCACTGCTGGGAATATACCCAGAGGAATGGAAATCATCAAGTCGAAGGTATACCTGTTCCCCAATGTTCATCGCAGCACTCTTTACAATAGCCAAGAGTTGGAACCAGTCCAAATGTCCATCATCAGATGAGTGGATATGGAAACTGTGATATATCTACACAATGGAATCCTACTCTCTTATAAAAAAGAATGAAATACTACCATTTGCAGCAACATGGATGTAGTTAGAGAAAATTATATTAAGTGAAACAAGTCAGGCACAGAAAGAGAAATACCACATGTTCTCACTTATTTGTGGGAGCTAAAAATAAATAAATAAACAAACACACAAACAAAGTGTGGTGGGGGGAAGAAGACAGAACAATCACAATAATTCCTTGAACTTTTAAAGACAAGTGAACAGATATGATGTAGGTGAGGTGGGGTGAGAGGGAGTGGGGAAGAGGAACGGGTAAAGGGTCATGAAAATCAACCACAATGTATATTGATAAGTTAAAAAAAAAAAAAAAGAAAAAGAAACCAGAGGAAAGATAAGAAGGTTTTACAGGGATTTTGAACAGAATAACCTCTATTGGTCCCATTGTCCATATTAATAAATTCATTTCTAATGTTATTATTTCTGCTAGCCCTAAAATATCACCTTAATTCATTTTGTTCTTCAAACAGTATTCCTACAATGTTAGAGTTTGCTGAAAAGCTCACATTGGCCTTGCTCAGCTCTAACATTTAATACTTGTCTCCAGAATCTTTATTTGTAAAAATCTATTTCTGTATGAACTATTTAGATACATGCCCTGAGAGTGGTTAAGCATGTCCTATTCACTAAATCTTAATCCCGAATGCAAATCAAGTTATCTTTCTACTACCCCTTTCCTTATCATGTACTAAACAGAGGCCAAAACTTTAGTAAGAATGACATCAAAGTAAAAAGATTTAACTTTCTATTCTCATCATTTGCTGATTTAACTCCATATTGGTCCTGTTTTTTTCTCTCTCTCTACATAGGATCATCTGCAAACAGGGACAATTTGACTTTGTGTTTTCCAATTTGGATGCCCTTTATTTCTTTCCCTTGCCTGATTGCTCTGGCTAGTACTTCCAATACTATGTTAAGTAGCAGTGGTGAGAGTGAACTTCCTTGTCTTGTTCCTGTTCTTAAAGGAAAGTCAGCTTTTTCCCATTCAGGATGTCGTTAGCTGTGTTTTTGTCATATATGGCTTTTATATGTTGAGATACTTTCCTTCTATGCCTAAGTTGTTGACAGTATTTATATGAAGGGATGTTGAATATTGTCAGATGCTTTTTCTGCATATATTGAGATAATTGTGTGGTTTTTGTCCTTCATTTTGTTGATGTGTTGTATCACATTTATCAATGTGCATATGTTGAACCATCTTCACAAACCTGGAATGAATCCAACTTGATCATGGTGTATAATCTTATTGATGTGCTGTTGTTGAATTCTATTTGCTAGTATTTTGTTGAGAATGTTTGCATCTATGTTCATCAAGGATATTGGCCTGTAGTTTTCTTTTTTGTGTGTATGTCTTTGGCTTTGGAATCAGGGTGATGCTGGTCTCATAGTATGAGTTTGGGAGAATGGCCTCTGTTTAGATTTTTTGGAGTTGTTTGAAAATAAGTGGTATTAATCCTTTTAAAAAAGTTTTGTAGACTTCAGCAGTTAAGCCATCCAGTCCTGGGCTTTTCTTTGTTGGGAGACTGCTGATTACTGATTCAATCTCATTTCTTGTTATAGGTCTGTTTGGATTTTCCATTTCTTCTGGAAGTTTCAGCCTTTGCAGGTTGTATGTGTCCAGAAATTTATCCATCTTCTCCAGATTTATCCATCTCCTCCAGATTTTCAAATTTGTTGGCATATGGTTGTTCATATTAGGCTGTAATGATTCTTTGTATTTCTGTGGTATGAGTTGTAATATCTCCTTTTCCATTTCTGATTTTTGTTATTTGGGGCTCTTCTCTTCTTAGACTGGCTAATGATTTGCCAATTTTTTTTCCTTCCCCCCCAAAACAGCTTTTTGTTTTGTTAATCTTTTTTTTTTTTTTTTTTGGTCTCTATTTCATTTAGTTCTGCTCTAATCTTTGTTATTTCTCTTCATCTACTAATTTTGGGATTGGATGATTGGATTGTTCTTGTTTTTCTAGTTCTTGGAGGTGTAAGATTAAATGGTTTATTTGAAGTTTTTCTAGTCTTTTGATGTAAGCACTTATTGCAATAAACTTCTCTCTTAATACTGCTTTTGCAATATCCCATAGGTTTTGGTATGTGTCATTTGTTTTAATTTGTTTCAAGAAATTTTTTGATTTCCTGCTTAATTTCTTCTTTGACCCATAAGTTGTTCAGGAGCTGTTGTCTAATTTCCAGGTGTTTGTATAGTTTCTAAAGTTTCATTTGTTATTGATTTATAGTTTTATTTCATTGTGATCTGAAAAAGATACTTGAAATGATTTCAATTTAAAAAAATTTTTTGAGACTTGGCTTGTGGCCTAACATATGTTTTATCCTGGAGAATATTCCATGTGCTGATGAGAAGAATGTATATTCTGTAGTTGTTGGATGGAATGTTCTGTAGATGTCTGCCAAATCCAATTGGTCTAAAGCATAGGTTAAATCTAATGTTTCTCTGCTGATTTGTTGTCTAGATGATCTGTCCAGTGCCGAGAAAGGTGTGTTGAAGTCTCCCAACTATTATTGTTTTAGGGTTTATCTTTCTCTTTAGATCCAATAATATTTGCTTTATATGTCTGGGTGCTGTGATGTTGGGTGCATATATATTTAACATTTTTTTATCATCTTGCTGAATTGATCCCCTTTTTATTATATAATTTCCTTTTTTGTCTCTTTTTACAGTTTTTGGCTTAAAGTCTATTTTATTTGATATAAATATAGCTACTCCTGCTCATTTTAAATTTCTATTTGTGTAGTATATCTTTTTCCATCCCTTCACTATTAGTTTGTATGTGTCTTTACAGGTGATAGAAATTTCTTGTAGGCAGCAAATAGTTAGGTCTAGTTTTTTTTTTTAATCCATTCAGCCAGTCTATGTATTTTACATGAGAAATTCAATCCATTTATACCCAGTGTTGTTATTAAAAGGTATTGCCTTACCACATGCAAATATTATTCCAAATCTTCTCCTGTATTTTATTTGAACACTAGCTGCCCAGAATCAGATTTATTAAACTCTGTGGCTCATTATACATCATTATCATTGATCTATCAATAGCCTTCTATTTATAATCTGACAGACACCTGTGAATGTACTGCCCAACTCACCAATTAAAATTCAACAGTAATTTACATTTACTTGTGTCTGCCTTACCTGCCAGAGGTAAAGCACTATTCTGAATCTTGTCTTCCTTATTCTTTTATTTTTCTTGATGTTCTATCACTTGTATATGTATTCTTTCAGATACATTAACAAGATACCAGGTTTTCTTATGCATGGGACATCTCTTCATCATTATCTCAGTACAAAGTTTTGCACACATGGCAACTACTAACATTTTTCTCCCCAACTCTGTTGCCCATATTCATTCACTCCTCTACTGTTCAGCAAATCTCTTTCTTCTTCTCCAGGACACAGAGGCTCATTCACCACATCCATATGCCAGTCTACAGTTCCCTGACTTTGGAGATAGAGTCCTATGCCCAGTTTATTTTTATTTTATTTTATTTTTGAAAGGAGCAGTGCCCTGGAGATCTACTGGCCATAGAATATAATGATTATTCTTGGCTATCTACCTGAGAGCAATGTCCTCTTCCCTCCTTCCTCACAGCACTTAGGTTTTGTTCACTCTTCTCTCAACTTTACAAATGAATCCTGGGGTATTAAACTAATCAGCATACAGCATTCCCCTGATGACTTTAGTGGATTCTGAATTAGGTGACACATCCTCCTAAGTTTGCCTAATTAGACTGCAGGAAAGGACTTAAAGTCCTTGGCTGGGGAAACGGGTTATGTTTTTCATGCTATACACAAATAAGGAAGCATGTGCCTCTGATGGCTTTTATAGCTGACTTGCAACCATGAGAGGAACTGGCTTTAGGATGAAAGCAACCTAGGAAGGCAGAGCAGGAATTTGGGAAGAACTAAATTTTTAACGACATCATAGAGGGGTGATCATTCTTTGCTGGAAGGTTGCCTTACCTTTGGATTTCCACTTGTACCAGATGATAAATGTCCTTATTGTTAAAAAAAAAAGGAAGTTATCTCCTTACTCCTGCCATTTTATTGATTTTTTCAATGGTTGTTTTATATTTCTTTTGTTAGTTTCTTTCTCTTTTATTAGTTGTCTTTGGGGTTTGTTGTTTTCTTCTGTAGTGATAAGATATAGTTTCTCTCTCTTTCTCATTCAGTTATCTTCTCTACCAGTAAGTTTTATTCTTTCTCGTGTATTCATGATGGTGGTTATCATTCTTTGGATACCAGATGTAAGACCCCCTTGAGTATTTCTTGTAGGGCTGGTCTTGTGGTGGTGAATTCCCAGAGTTTTGTTCATATGGGAAGGACACTATTCTTCATTTCTGAAGGATAGCTTTGCTGGGTATGGTATTCTTGGCTGGCAGTTTTTTTTTCTTTTAGTGCTTTTAATATATCATTCCATTTTCTCCTGGTGTTTAAGGTTTCCATTAAGAAATCTGCCGTTAGTCTGATGGGGATTTCCTTATAGGTGACTTGATGCTTTACTCTTGCTATTTTCAGAATTCTATTTTTGTCTTGACTTTTGACAATTTGAGTATAATGTGTTGGGGAGGACCTTTTTGGGTTGACTCTGTTCAGAGATCTTTGAGCCTCTTGGATCTGGAATTCTACATCTCTCACCATACTTGGGAAGTTTTTATTTATCATTTTGTTAAATAGGTTTTCAGTGACTTTTCTTTTCTCTTACCCTTCTGGAACACACCTAATTCAGATGTTTGTACACTTAAGGTTGTCACATAGATCTTATAGGCTTTCTTCATTTTTTAAAATTCATTTTTTCTCCTGAATTATTTAGAAAAGACTGTCTTTGAGTTCAGAAATTCTTTCTTCTGCCTTGCTGTAGCTTGTTGCTTAAGTTTTCAGTTGTATTTTTTATTTCATTTCTGTGTGTGGTGGCTGTGATGGCCATTGGTTTCTTTGGCGGCAAAGGCTATTGGGGTTTTCTGTAGAGCAGACTGCTGGACATCATGCTGTTTTCCATTGTGTGGCTGATACTGATATCCTTGCCCTTCTTCTTTGTTCCTAGTCATCTCCAGATGTCTTGGCTATGCCAGTCTTCTCCATGATCTGGGTGGGGTGAGACCAAATCAGGGCCTTTGGGGCCCTGAAAGGCTGAGGAAGCCATTCTCTCAAACTGTAGTCCTTCCCTAAGATTGAAACTCAAAGGCTAAGAAGATCTCTCTTGGTGCTTATCTGTGCCTGCCTGGGAGATAGGATGATGCAGGCAATATGAAACTGTTCTTCTTACCCTTTCTGTGTGGCTATCCTGATTTTTTTCTCCTCTGAGCTGCTGCAGTTTTAAAACTGCACTTATGAACTCTGTCAGAGCTTTTTTTGTGTGGGGGTATGAAGACTAGGTTCTTCTAGTTCACCATCTTGCTGATGTCCTACAAAGATTTGATGATTGTTTTTGCTCATCTTGGATCAGAGAACCACTTTATTTGTCATTATTATTTTTTAAAATTTTATTTTATTTTATCAATATACAATGTGGTTGATATTTGTGTCCCTTTACCAAATCCTCCCTCCCACTCCCTCTCCTGCTTCCCTCCCATCAACATCATATCTGTTCTCTTGTCTTAACAACTTCAAGAAAATGTGATTGTTGTATCTTCTTCCCATCACTCCGTTTGTTTCTGTATTTATTTATTTATTTTTAGCTTGCACAAATAAGTGAGAACATGTGGTATTTCTCTTTCTGTACCTGAATTACAGCATTTAATATAAGTTTATCTAAGTACACCCATGTGGCTGTGAATGGTAGTATTTAATTTTTTTAATAGGAGAGTAGTATTCTTTTGTGTAGATATAACACAGTTTCCATATCCACTCATCTGATAATGGACATCTGGGCTGGTTCCAACTCTTGGCTATTGTAAAGAGTGCTGCAACGAACATGGGAGTACAGGTATCTCTTTGACATGATGATTTCCATTCCTCTGGATATATTCCCAACAGTGGAATAGCTGGGTCATGTGGTAGATCTATCTGCAATTGTGGAACCTCCAAACCATTTTCCATAAAGGCTGCACCATTTTACAGTCTCACCAACTGTAGGAAGGTTCCTTTTTCTCCACAACCTCACCAGCATTTATCATTCACAGTCTTTTGGATATTAGGTATCCTAACTGGAGTGAGATGGTATCTCAGTGTGGTTTTGACTTGCATTTCCAGAATGCTGAGTGTTGTTGAGCATTTTTTCAATGTCTGTTGGTCATTTGTATATCTTTCTTTGAGAAATGCCTATTTAACTCCTTTGCCCATTTTTTAAATGGGTTACTTGTTTTCGTGCTGTAAAGTTGTTTGGGTTCCTTGTATATTCTGGATATTGATCCTTTGTCCGATGTATATTTTGCAAATATTTTTTCCCACTCTGTTGCTTATCTTTTCACTCTGTTCATTGTTTCTTTTGCTGTGCAGAAGGTTTTTAGTTTGACATAATCCCATTTGTTTATTTTTCCTTTGGTTGCCCGTGCTTTTGTGGTCATATTCATGAAGTCTGTACCCAGTCCTACTTCCTGGAGTGTTTCCCTTATGTTTTCTTTAAGGAGTTTTATTGTTTCAGGATGTACATTTAATTCTTTAATCCATTTTGAGATGATTTTGGTTTACAATGAGAGGAATAGGTCTAGTTTCTTTCTCTTGCATATGGATATCCAGTTTTCCCAGCACAATTTGCTGAAGAGGCAGTCTCTTCTCCAGTGTTTAGACTTGGTGCCTTTGTCAAAGATTAGATGGCTGTAGGTGTATGGGTTAATTTCTTTCTTTTTTTTTTTTTTGTGACTGCACTGGCCATCCCTATATAGCATTCGAACCCGCGGCGGGAGCGTTGCTGCGCGGACCCAGCGCTGCACTTTCCCAAGTGCACCACCGGGTCGGCCCTGTATGGGTTAATTTCTGGGATTCTCTATTCTATTCCATTGATCCGTGTATCTATTTTTATGCCAATACCATGCTGTTTTGGTTATTATAGCTTTGTAGTACAGTTTAAAGTCAGGTAATGTTATGCCTCCAGATTTATTTATTTTATGCTCTGAATTGCTTTGGCTATTCATGGTCTTTTGTTATTCCATATAAATGTCTGGATAGTTTTTTCCATTTCTGAGAAAAATCTCATTGGAATCTTGATGGGGATATCATTGAATTTGAAGATCACTTTGGGTAGTATGGACATTTTCACAATGTTAATTCTTCCAATCCAAGAGCATGGGATATCCTTCCATCTTCTGTGTCCTCTTTAATTTCTCTCAACAGTGATTTGTAGTTCTCATTGTAGAGATCTTTCACATCCTTGGTTAACTTTATTCCTAAGTATTTTATTTTTTTTGATGGCTATAGTAAATGTGCTAGCTTTCTTGATTTCTTTTTCTGCCTGCTCACTAATGGAGTATAGAACTGCTACTGATTTTTGTATGCTGATTTTGCATCCTACAATTTTGCTGAAATCATTTATTAACTCTAAGAGTTTTTCTTTGTAGAGGCTTTAGGCTGTTTGATACCTAGGATCATATCATCTGCAAACAGGGACAGTTTGGCTTCATCTTTTCCAATCTTGATGCCCTTTATTTCATTCTCTTCTCTGATTGCTCTGCCTAGTACTTCCAACACTATAGTGAATAGGAGTGGTGAGAGTGGACATCTTGTCTAGTTCCTGTTCTTAAGGGAAAAACTTTGAGCTTTTCCCCATTCAGGATGATATTGGCAGTGAGCATATCATATAGGCTTAAATTGTATTGAGATACTTCCCATCTATACCTAACTTGTAGAGAATCTGTATCATGAATGAATGCTGAATTTTGTCAAATGCTTTTTCAGCATCTATAGAGATGATCATATGGTCCTTGTGTTTGATTTTATTGATGTGTTGTATTTTATTTATGTATAAATGTGGTGTACATTTATTGATTTGCATATGTTGAACCAACCTGGCATCTCTGGGATGAATCCCACTGGATCATGGTGTATAGTTTTGTGTATGTGTTGCTGTATTCTGTCAGCTAGTATTTTATTGAAGATTTTTGCATCTATATTCATCAAGGATATTGGCCTGTAGTTTTCCTTTTGTTGTATCTTTGTCTGGTTTTGGTATCAGGGTGATGTTTGCCTCCTAAAATGAGTTTGGGAGAATGGCCTCTGTTTCAATCTTTTGGAATTGTTTGTAGAGAATTGATGTCAATTCCTCTTCGAAGGTTTGGTAGAATTCTGCAGTGAACCCATCTGGTCCTGGGCTTTTATTTGTTGGAAGCCTTCTGATAACAGCTTCAATGTCTTTTATTGTTATTTGTCTGTTCAGATTTTTTGCATCTTCTTAGGTCAGTTTTGGTAGTTTGTATGTGTCCAGAAATTTATCCATTTCCTCCAGATTTTCTAATTTGTTGGTATATAGTTGTTTATAGTAGTCTCTAATGATTCCTTGTATTTCTGAGGTGTCAGTTGTAATGTCACCTTTTTCATTTCTAATTTTTGTTATTTGGGTCTTCTCTCTTCTTTCCTTAGTTAGCCTTGCTTATGCTTTGTCAATTTTATTTATCTTTTTTAAAAAACAACTTTTTGATTCATTGATCTTTTGTATCATTTTATTGGTTTCTATTTCATTAAGTTCTGCTCTAATCTTAGTGATTTCTTTCTGAATGCTAACTTTACATTTGGGTTGTTCCTGTTTTTCTAGTTCTTTAAGGTGACTTATTAGGTTGTTTACTTGCCATCTTTCCATTCTTCTGCAGTCAGCATTTAAGGTGATAAATTTCCCCCTTAGTACTGCTTTTGCAGTATCTCACAGGTTTGGTTATGATGTACCATTGTTTTCATAGTTTCAATAAGTTTCTTTTTTTGTCTTTTTCGTGACCAGTAAGGGGATCGCAACCCTTGGCTTGGTGTCGCCCACACCGCGCTCAGCCAGTGAGTGCACTGGCCATTACTATATAGGATCCGAACCCGCAGCGGGAGCATCGCTGTGCTCCGAGCACCGCACTCTCCTGAGTGCACCATGGGGTCGGCCCAGTTTTTTGATTTCCTGTTTAATTTCTTCTTGGACCCATATATCATTAAATAGAATGCTGTTTAATTTTCATGGGTTTGTATAGTTTCTAGAGTTTCATTTGTTATTGATTTCTAATTTTAATCCTTTGTGATCGGAAAAAGTACATGGGATAATTCCATTTTTTTTGAATTTGTTGAGACTTGATTTGTGACCTAACACTTGATCTATCCTGAAGAATGTTCCATGTGCTGATGGGAAGAATGAATATTCTGAGGTTGTTGGATGGAATGTTCTGTAGATATCTGTCAATTCTAATTGGTCTAAAGTTTTGTTTAGATCTTGTGTTTCTCTATTGATTTTTTTGCCTAGATGATCTGTCCAATGATGAGATTGGGGTGTTCTGGTCCCCTGCTATCATAGTGTTAATGTCTATCTCATTCTTTAGATCTAATAGTGTTTGTTTTATGAATCTGACTGCTCTGACATTGGGTGTGTATATATTTATGATTTTTATGTCTTTTTGTTGAATAGATCCTTTTATCACTATATAGTGGCCTTCTTTATCTCTTTTTATGGTTTTTGCTTTAAAGTCTATTTTATATGATTTAAGAATAGCTACTCCAGCTCATTTTTCATTTCTATTTGCATGATATATCTTTTTCCATCCTTTCAGTCTTAGTCTATGTGTGTCTTTACAGGTGAGGTGAGTCTCTTGAAGGCAGCATACAGTTGGGTCCACCTTTTTCATCCAGTCAGTCAGTCTGTTTCTTTTGAGTGCAGAATGAAATCCTTTTATATTAAGAGTTGTTATTGAAAGGGCTGATTTACTTCTAGCATTTAATTGATTTTTGTTTGGATGTCTTAAGTGTCATTTGTTCCTTTCTTTCTGATTTACTGTTTGTCTTCTGTATTTGTTGGTTTCTTGAGGTGGTAGATAATATCTTTTTCTCTTTATTGTTAGCATCTTTTTTTTTTAACTAGTGGGTTTTCATTTTTCTTGAGTATTTATGGCAATGGTGGTTGTTTTTTGGGTACTAAACCCAGTACTCCCTTGAGAATTTCTTGTAAGGCTGGTCATGTGATAGTGAACTCCTACAGCTTTTGTTTGTCTGAGAAATATACTATTTGTCCTTTATTTTGGAAGGATAGCCTTGCTGGGTAAAGTATTCTTGGCTGGCATTCTTTGTCTTCTAATATTTTGAAAATATCATCCCATTCTTTTCTGGCTTTTAGGGTTTCTGTTGAAAAGTCTGATGTTATTCTGATTGGGGCTCCCTTATAGGTGACTTGATGCTTCTCTCTTGCAGCTTTTAATATTCTCTCTTTGTCTTTGAGTTTTGCCAATTTGACTATAATGTGTCTTGGAGAGGACCCTTTTTGGTTTAACACATTTGGGGATCTTTCAGCTTCCTTAATCTGAAGATCTGTTTCTTTCCCTATACCTGGGAAATTTTCTGCCACTATTTTGTTGAATATGTTTTCAATGCAATCTCCTTTTCCTCCCCTTCTGGAATACCCATGATTTGGATGTTTTAGTGCTTAAGGTTGTCTGTTATCTCTCTTAGATTTTCTTCAATGTTTTTAATTCTTCTTCTTCTTTTTTTTGTCCACCTGTGTTATTTCAAACAGTCCATCTTCAAGGTCAGAAGTTCTCTCATCTGCTTCTGTAAGCCTGCTGATTAAATTCCCTGTTGTGTTTTTTATTTCACTGAATGAATTCTTAAGCTTGGCAAGCTCTGCTACATTCTTTTTCAGGGCATTAATTTCCTTGTACATTTCTTCTTTCAGATCCTGTATACTTTTCCTAGTTTCATCGTGTTGTCTAGCTGAGTTTTCTTGTATCTCATTTAGTTTCCTTAGAATTATCACTTGAAATTCCTTGTCAGTCATTTCAAGGACTTCTTGTTCTATAGGATCTAGAACTTGAGAGTTATTATTGCCCTTTCGTGGTATACTTTCTTGATTTTTCATGTTCCTGGTATCTTTCCTTCGGTATTTAGTCATTGCGGCAGGAGATTTCATGTTCACTCATTCGACCCTATTGTCTTGATAGGATCCTACTGGGACTGCCAATTTGACACAGCTGCCTTTGTGCCTGTGTGTGGGAGGCTTGGGCTTCCCTGGGCTGCAGGGACTGGCCTGGGCTGGGAGACCTGCAGTGGTGCCTATCTGTTCCCATGCAGGTTGCTCAGGGACCTGAGGGCTTGGGGGCTTTAGGGCCTCTTTGGGTTGTGCACACTTGCCTGGGCTGGGGATCCCGTGGCAGTGCCTTCCTGCTCTGGTGCAGGTGCCTTGGTGCATGTGTTCCCAGTAGCTCTCAGGCATCTCTGGGGGGTTCTCTCTGGGTGGCACTCACTCACCTGGGCTGGTGGCATCCCATAGCGACATCTACCTGCTCCAGCATGGGCACCTGGGGGGGGGCATGTTCCCGGTAGCTCTCGAGCCTCTCTGGGGGGGCCTCTCTCCAAAGATTTGTTGTTTTAAGCTGTTAGATTTTGGGGTAATTTGCTACCCAGCAATGGATAACTACTGATACTATTGTCATATAGTCTGCTAATAAGGACAATGTTCTTTCTTTCTAATCTTCAGAGCCTCTGCATACAATGTGCAGTTTAATTCTTATACTTTTAATTTCTTTTTGTGTACAGAGTTGGACAGAAAATGATAGTAGCTTACTAGCATTGGTCCTAATTTTAGAGGAAATATTTTCCAATATTTCACCTTTAAGTATAATGTTTACTGCAGACTTGGGGGAGATTCCCATTACTGGGTTGGTTCCATTCAATTCCTTTTTATTTAAAAGCTTTTATTTATTTACTTTAAAAATCATAAATAGATGTTATATTCAGAAAAGACATTCAACAGAACACATCGTGATGGTCATATGAAGTTTCTCCTTAAACTGTTAATGTAGTGGATTATAGCCCACTCCATTTTTAAAAGGTTAGGCCATTTTTCCTTATCATGATATATTTGTTAATGCATTATTATGCATTACATATATATATATATAATATAGACATTATATAGACTCGTGTGTGTGTGTGTGTGTGTATATATATATATATATATATATATATATATATGTATGTTGTGAATATTCATGAGATACAAAGCTGATTGTCACCCCTCTTGCCCAAGATGTGAAGGACAGATTCATACTGGCATCATACTCATTACCACAAATTGTGTTTGTACCCCATGTCCCCCACCCTATTATCCCCATCCTCTCTCACCCTCCCTCAACTTCCCCACTCTGCTTTGTAGCCCAACGTATGTTCTCTCCCTCTGCAAGTCCAAAGCGCCACTGTGGTCATTCTTTCTTTCCTTCTTTCTCTTTTAGCTCTCACTTATGAGTGAATACATGTGTTATTTATCGCTCTGTGCTTTGCTTATTTCACTCAACATTAGTTTCTCCAGGCTCATCCATGTTGTTGCAAATGGGAGAATTTCATTCTTTTTTATGGCAGAGTAGTATTCCATGGTGTATATATACCACAGTTTCCTTATCCAATCATCCATTGATGGACATTTAGGTTGGGTCCATGTCTTGGTTATTATAAACAGAGCTGCAATGAACATGGGAGTGCAGGTTTGACATTATGATTTCCTTTCCTCTGGGTATATACCAAGAAGTATATGCTGGATCATATGGAAGACCTATCCATAGTTCTTTGAGAAACCTCCGTACTGTTTTCCACAGTTGTTGTACTAATTTATAGTCCCACAAACAGTGCAGGAGTGTTCCCTTCTCTCCACACCCTCGCCAACATTTTTTATTCACCATCTTTTTGATTATAGCCAGTCTAACTGGGGTGAGGTGGTATCTCAATGTAGTTTGCATTTCCCTGATGACTAATGATGTTGAACATTTTTTCATGTACCTGTTGGCCATTTGTATGTCTTCCTTTGATAAATGTCTATTCAGCTCCTTTGCTCATTTTTTAATTGGGTTATTTGTTTTTTTACTGTGTAATTGCTGGAGTTCTTTGTATATTATGAATATTAATCCCTTGTCAGATGCATAGTTAGCAAAAATTTTCTCCCACTCTGTAGGTTGTTGTTTCACTCTGTTGATTGTTTCCTTTATTGTGCAGAAGCTTTTTAGTTCAAGATAGTCCCATTTGTTTATTTTTTCTTTTGCTGCTTATGCTTTTGGGCTCGTGTTCATAAAGTCTGTGCCCAGACCTAGTTGCTGAAGTGTTTCACCTGTGTTTTCCCTTAGTAATTTTACAGATTCAGGTCTTATACTTGATTCTTTAATCCATTTTGAGTTGATTTTAGTATATGATGAGAGGTGCATATCTGGTTTCATTCCTCTGCCTATGGATATCCAATTTTGCCAGCACCATTGTTGAAGAGGCAGTCTTTTCTCTAGTGTAGATTTTTGTTGCCTTTTTCCAATATCAGATGGCTATAAGCCTGATGGGTGATTTCTGCATTCTCAGTTCTGCTTCCCTGGTCTGAGTGTCTCTTTTTATGCCAGTACCATGCTGTTTTGGTTACAATAGCTTTGTAGTATAATTTGAAGCCAGGTAGTGTTATGCCTCTAGCTTTATGTTTTTTGCTCAGGATTGCTCTGGCTATTTGGGTTCTTTTGTTTTTCCATATGAAAGGTAAGATTTTTTTTTTTCATTTCTGTGAAGAATGTCATTGGTATTTTGATGGGGATTGCATTGAATCTGTGGATCACTTTGGGTAGTATAGATATTTTCATAATGTTAATTCTTCCAATCCAAGAGCATGGAATTTCTTTCCATCTTTTTGTGTCTTCTTTAATTTCTTTCAGAAGTTGTTTGTAGGAGAAGTTTTCATTGTAGAGATCTTTCACCTCCTTGGTTCAATTGATCCCTAGGTATTTTATTTTTTTCATGACAATTGTAAATGGGCTTACTATCTTTATTTCTCTTTCTGTTAGTTCATTATTAGAGTATATAAACACAACTGACTTTTGGGCATTTATTTTGTATCCTGCAATGTTATTGAAGTTGTTAACCAGCTCTATGAGTTCTTTGATAGAGTTTTTAGGTTTTTTTATATGTAGTATTATGCAATCTGCAAAGACAGACAGTTTGACTTCATCTTTTCCAATCTTGATTCCCTTTATTTCTTTCTCTTGCCTGATTTCTTTGGCTAGTCCCTCCAGTACTATGTTAAATAGAAGTGGTGAGAGTGGGTGTCCTTGTCTTGTTCCTGTTCTTAAGGGAAAGGCCTTCAGTTTTTCCCCATTCAGGATGATACTGGCGGTGGGCTTTTCATTAATGGATTTTATTTTGTTAAGATACTTTCCTTGTATACCTAATTTGTTGAGAGTCTTTATCATGAAGGGATGTTGAATTTTTTCATATGCTTATTCAGCATCTATTGAGATAATCATATGGTCTTTGTCTTTGAGTTTGTTATTTGGTGTATCACATTTTTTTGACTTCCATCTGTTGAACCATCTTTGCATCCCTGGGATGAATCCCACTTGATCATGGTGTATAATTTTTTAAATGTGTTGCTGTATTCTGATTGCTAATATTTTATTGAGGATTTTTGCGTGTATGTTCATCAAGGATATTGGCCGTAATTTTCTTTTTTTGTTGTATCTTTATCTGGTTTTGGTATCAGAGTTAATGTTGGCCTCATAGAATGAGTCTGGGAGTGTAGCTTCTGTGTCAATTTTTTGGAATGGTTTGAAGAGAATTGGTATTAACTCCTCTTTAAAAGTTTGATAGAATTCAGTTGTAAAGCCATCGGGACCCAGACTTTTCTTTGTTGGAAGATTGCTGATTACTGCTTCAATGTCATTGCTTGTTATTGGTCTGTTTAGGTTTTCTGTCTCTTCTTGGTTCAGTCTGGGTAGTTTGTATGTGTCTAGAAACTTGTCTGTATCTTCCAGATTTTCATATTTGTTGTTATACAGTAGTTTGTAATAGTCTCTAATGATTCTTTGTGTTTCTGTGGTATCAGTTGTAGTTGATGGATCTTGGATGTGACCAGTGCCATTTTGCACACAATAAGCACAAAGAGGCCACCAGCCCTTCCCTGTGTAAGAAACCTCATGATTTCTGAGAAACAGAAACCCTTTTGCTTCCGCAAGGGTGCAATTCTCCACCCTGGTCACATAGCTTCCACGTTAGCATAATGCCCCTACTTGATTGTATGAGCCAGCCCTTGGCACCCTATATAAGCTCTCCTACCCCCACACCTTGTGCTGCCCTCCACTTTGAGTGAAGCCTGGAAGATTCTTTTCCTTTAATAAAGCTTGATTGGTACCCAGCATTTTGGCTCACTTTCTTTCAGTAGTATATCCCTTTTCATTTCTGATTTTTGTTATTTGGGTCTTCTCTTTTCTCTTTTTTGTCAGCCTAGCTAATGGTTTGTCTATTGTACTTATCTTCTCAAAAAGCCAACTTTTTGCTTTGTTGATCTTTTCTATTGTTTTGGGGTTTCTATTTCATTTAGTTCTGCTCTGGTCATAATTATCTCTTTCCAGCTACTACCTTTAGGTTTGGATTGTTGTTTTTCAAGTTTTTTGAGGCATAGTGTTATGTCGTTTATTTGAAGTCTTTCCATTCTTTTGATGTAAGCATTTATTGCAATAAATTTGTCTCTTAGTATTTGCAGTATCCCACAGGTTTTGGTATGATGTATCTTTATTTTCATTAGTTTCAAGACATTTTTTGATTCCCTGTTTAATGTCTTCTTGGACCCATAGGTCATTGGGGAGCCTATTGTTTAGTTTCTGTGTATTTGTATAATTTCCAGAGTTTTGCTTATTATTAATATCCAGTTTTAGTCCATTGTGGTCTGAAAAGTTACTTGGAATGATTTCAATTTTTAAAAATTTGCTGAGATTAGTTTTGTGACCTAATAGGTGGTCTATCCTGGAGAATGTTCCATGAGCTGATTAGAGGAAGGTATATTCTTTAGTTGTTGGATAAAATGTTCTGTATATATCTGTCAGGTCCAGTTGGTCTAAGGTGTAGGTTAAGTCCTGTGTCTCTTTGTTGATTTGTTGCCTGGAGTATCTGTCCCATACTGACAGGGGTGTTCAGGTCACCCACTATTTATATATTAGGGCCTATTTCTTTCTTCAGGACTAAGAGTGTTTACTTTGTATATCTGGGTGCTCCAGTATTAGAGCATATATATTTATGATTGCTATGTCTTCTAGCTGTATAGATCCTTTTATCATTATATAATGGCCTTCTTTGTCTCTTTTTATGTTTTTTGCTTTAAAGTCTATTTTGTCCGATATAAGAATAGCTACTCCTGCTCATTTTTGGTTTCCATTTGCATGGTATATCTTTTTCCATCCCTTCACTTTTAGTCTGTGTGTGTCTCTGTCAGTGAGGAGGGTCTCTTGAAGACAGCATATACTTGGGTCTAGCTTTTTAATTCAATCAGTCAGTCTGTGTCTTTCGAATGGGGAGTTTAATCCATTCACATTTAGGGTAGTTATTGACAAGTATTGTTTAATTCCTGTCTTTAATTGCTTCTTGTTGACATGATTTAAATATCTTTTGATCATTACATCCCCCTTTATTTCTCTTCTTCAATGTTAGTTGGAAATTTAAGGTGGCGTGATTTAGCTTATTTCTCTTTCTCACTGGCATTTTTGTTTTAGCAGTGGGTTTTGTTCTTCCTTGCGTATTTGTTACAGTGATTATCATTATTTAGATTCCGGATGAAGGACTCCCTTGAGAATTTCTTGCAGGGCTGGTCATGTGGTGGTGAACTCACACAACTTTTGTTTGCCTGGGAAGTACACTATTTCTCCCTCATTTCTGAAGGAGAGTGTTGCTGGCTAAAGAATTCTTGGCTGGCAATTTTTTTTCTTTTAGTATTTTGAATATATCATTCCACTTTCTTCTGGTCTGTAAGGTTTTGGTTGAGAAGTCTGCTGTTAGTCTGATGGGGGCTTCCCTATAGGTGACTCGATGCTTTTCTGTTGCTGCTTTTAGAATTCTCTCTTTGTTTTTGAGCTTTGCAAATTTAATTATAATGTGTCTTGGAGAGGATCATTTTGGATTGAATCTGATTGGGGACCTTTGAGCTTCCTGGGCCTGAGGGTCTGTATCTCTCTCTACACTTGTGAAGTTTTCTGTTACTATTTCCTTGAATAGGTTTTCAATACCTTTTCCTTTCTCCTCCCCTTCTGGAATACCCACAATTCAGATGTTAGAGTGTTTGAGGTTGTCTGTTATCTCTCTTAAATTTTCATTATTTTTAATTCATTTTTCCTTTTTTTTTGGTCTGGGGTACTTTCAAAAAGACCATCTTCCAGATCTGAAATTCTTTCTTTTGCTTGTTCTACCCTGTTGTTCAAGCTATCTGTTGTGTTTACTTCATAGAGTGCATCTTTCATTTCTAGGATTTCGCCTATGCTCTTTTTTAAGTATTAATCTGTTTGTAAATTTCCTCCTTCATATTCTGGGTATTTTTTCTTGTTTCCTTGTGTTCTCTAATTGAGTCTTCTTTCATTTCTTCAAGTTTTCTTAAGATCATTGCTCAGAATTCTTTTTCAGACATTTCAAAGATTCCCTATTCCATGGAGTCTGAAATTTGAGCATTACTGTGTTCCTTTGGTGGTGTCATATCTTCTTGTTTTTTTGTAGTTCTAGTATTTTTTCATTGATGTTTGATCATTTGTTAGAGGGTTTGCTTCTTCTATTACTCTGAGGTTGGCTATGAGGATACAGCTTCCTTGCTCTATTTGTAGGCTTTAATGGTGGCTCTTAAATCAGTGTAGTTGTATGAGCAGTAGATTACCTGTGGAGTGGCCCTGGCTGCTATTGTGTTGGTGAATTGTCTTTGCTTGACAGTAGGTGTGGTGGTGGCTATATTACACTGCCTTGGGTCCTGTTTCAGAATCTGTGGCTATAGAATGAGCTCCCAGCACAATGCAGATCTCCTCAGCTCACCTTGGTGGGGCAGGCTGCAGGGGCTGGTGCTGCTTCCCTCCAGGTCCAAGGAGGGGGGAGGGATATCACCTATCCTGTGCAGGTCTCTTTGGCTCACCTTGGTGGGGCAGACCAGTGGGGCTGGCACTGTTTCCCTCCCTTTTGCACTCATATTGATAAAGGAAATACTCCTGCAACCTCTTTTCCTTTGCTCTTCGTTTTTTATTTTGGTTTCAAGATTGTGATAATGTCATAATAAGAATTAGGAGTCATTTCCCATTTTTGTATTTTATGGAAAAGTTGGTATAATATAGAATTGAATATTTCTTGACTATTTGTACAACTTGTATCTAAAACCGTCTGGACATGGGTTTTTTTTTTTTTTCCATAAGTAGACTTTTTTAAAAAAAATTGCAGATTCTGTTCTTTACTTGTCATAAGACTCTTCCTGTTTCTACTTCTTGGGTCTGCTTTGGTAAGTTATAGTTTTATAGAAAATGTCTATTTCATCTATGTTTTCAAATTTATTAGCATAAAATTTTACATAATTTTAGTAATTACTTTAATCTGCTTTATTCACAATTTTACCACCATTTTCATGCTTACACTGTTTATTTTACTTTCTCTCCTTTTCTTGTGAAGCTATTTTCTCTTTTATATGTTCATTTAAAATTTTGTGGGTTTCTTCTCCTCGCTTAATTATTTCCTTTCTTCTACTATGGATTCATTTTATTCTTTTTTTCTAACTTTTAAAGATGGGTGCTTAGCATCTTAACTTTCAACTTTTTTTCTTTTCTAAGATAAGTAATTATAACCAAGGAAATAATTCTCTTTTCTTATCATAATACATACATCCCACAAACTTTTGAATGTAGTATTTATTGTTTAATTACAAGTATTTTTTAAAAAATTCAATATAATTCCTTTTATACAATGGATTATTTAAAAATTATTTTTACATCTCCAAAGCATTTTAATTCTCCTTTTTTACTTCTTTCTAATTAATTATATCATGCCCAGATAAAATTATCTGTATGATACAGATATTTTGAAACTTACTGGAAATTGCTTTAGGGCCTAGTTTGTGGTCAATTTTCATAAATATTTCACATGTGCTTGAGATAAATCTGTATTCAACAGGATTAGATATATGTTATCAAGCTTGTTAATTGGGCATGTTCTATATTGTAGAGCTAGGGCTGAGTCTGGAGCTCACAGACCCCTCAAACCTGTTGTCCAGACTGGGTCACAAACCCTTCACACGCAGGTCTGTGTGCTAGGTAACCAGAAAAAAAGGTCCTTGGAGCTTTGATTGAAGAAAGAATAGTCTTTATTCAGTGTACACACATTCAAGAGCTAGGCAGTCCAAAGAGAAATTCAGAAACTCAACTGCTACCAGCAAAGTCCAAAGAAAAACTGAGCAGCTGCCAGCAAAGTAAACATGCTCTATTTTTAGACGAGTTCTCTGCTGGCCAGCCTCTACTTCACAAACTCTGAAGAAACACACAAGAATAGCAACAAACCAAAAAGATACATTGGCATGCATGTGCACTAACTCCACCCACACACAACTTGTTCACAAAGAATGTGCTGCACCACCCCCAACCAGATCTGAGGCAAGGGGGCCTGTTTAAACTATTCTATTTTCCTCATATATATACTTAACTGTTTTTCTCCATAGTTACCGACTACTGAGAGAAAAATGTTTAAATCTTCATTTCTCCTTGTTTTTCTTCCATACATTTTGTTTTTCATATTATGTAATTTCCTGGCTAGGCAAATGATTTATCATCATCTTTTTGTCCTTGATAACTCATTGTTGTAAAGCTTGTGCTATCTGATGTTAAAGCTGCTACACCAGCTTTCTTTTGATTGATATTTACTTGGGATGAATTGTTTATATAATTTAACTCTCTGTATTTCTGTCTTCTTATATCTGACATAGATCTTTGATAAATAGCAGATAGCTGGGTCTGATATAACCAACCTTCTCTTTAAACTGGCTAATTTAGTCAATAACATTGATTATGATTATTAATATATTTAATTTAAAGCAAATATATTTTGAATTTTTCTAATTTTGTATTTTGAGTTTGAACTTTTTTTTTTTGGCAGCTGGCCAAAATGGGAAGTCAAACTCATGACTGAATTCATTTTTTTAATGTTTTTTTTTGACCTCTCTTTGATTAGTAAACTTTGTTATATTTTCATTGTTTGAAAATTTTACACTCTTTTTCTTTTAATGGTTATTATTAAAATACTAACATGCATATCTACGGTCTAGATTCTACCCTTCTCCATACAATTCTAGAATCTTAGAACATTTTAACTCCAATCACCTCTACCATTGTAAATTTTATTGTTTCCAGCATTTTTTTTCTATTTTAATGTTAACCTCCAGCTTAGATAGTATTATGATTATTTATACACTTCCTATTTGTAGAGGCTTTTTATAGTTTGTTTGCTCACCACACATTCCTGCATCACAGACCTTTCTTTATGGATCATTTTCTTTTTTCCTGGAGTAAATTTCTCTAGCAAATGCATCTAAGAAGTAATTTATCTCAGTTTTGGTTTTCCAAAGAGTCTTTGTTTTCTCTGTAATCTTGAAGAAATTTTAAGTGGTTATAGGACATGTCAACAATTATTTTTATTTTGATGATATTATACTACTGCTTCTAATTTGCATAGTTGTTGAGACGTCACCTTTCAAATGATTGTTCCTATGTAGATAACTATAAAATAATCTGACTTTTGATTCTTCATTGTCCTCAGAACACCAGGAAATATGCTATTTGCCAAGTGAGGTTGGAGGAGGAAGAGTTGATGGTTTGAAGAGAGAAGAAAATATGTAAAAAATAGTCATCTGGCAGTGTGAGAGTGTGTATTAGTCCGTTTTGTGTTGCTATAACAGAATACCTGAGACTGGTAATTTACAAAGAGCAAAGGTTTATTTGGCTTACAATTCTGGGACAGCTGCATCTGGTGCAGACTACAGGCTTCTTCTACTCATTGCAGAAAATGGCAGCCAGCCACAGGTACAAGCAGATCACATGGCAAAAAGAAGCAAGAAAGAGAGAGGGAGATGCCAGGATCTTTTAAACAACCAGCTCTCATGAGAACTAATAGAGTGAGATCTCACTAAGGCCCTGTATCCCAGGGAGGGCATTAATCCATTCATAAGGGATCCACCTCCATGTATCAAACAGCTCCCAACACTGCCACATTGGGGGTCAGAGTTCCACATGAATTTTGGAGCGGACAACATGTCCAAACTCTATCAGAGCATGAATGAGTCAAGGAATTGTTGTATAATTACTAGCACACAAGAGATCCACTTAAAGTGAGACCAGTTAGCATGGCTGTGTATTTTCTGCTCCCTATGTTGAGCAACCCAAGTGTAGGTTTACAGGAAGTAAAAAGTTAGATTTAATATGAGGTAAGCTTCTCCTACATGAATTTGTTTAAAAAAGAAAAGAGAAGGGGGTGCAAAAGAAGCAAGGGACTTGAGGATTGAAGGTGGTCAAAGAACACAAGGATGGTGAGGAATAGTGATAAAATAGAAAAGTCAAGAAATTAAGGTCCCTGCAGGTTTAATGGATTATTCTAGCTGTGGCTACTGTAGAGAGTGAGCTGGAAATATAGAAGGTGGCAGATGAAAATGGAATACTCAAAAGTGAGATTAGTTAAAAACAGACATTTTTCTATCCCTGTGCTGATACAGATGATTTTAATTACTCTAGTTGTTTAATAACTCTTTAGTAACTTTTATGATGAATCTCTTTTCTTTTTCTTCTTCCCCAAAATTGTCTAGGCTATTCATGTCTTTTGATCTTCCAAAAAGAATTTTAGGATTAGCTTGTCTAGCTCCTTGAGAGACACTGTTAGCAATTTTCATTGGAATTATACATTAATTTGGAGAAGAACTCATTTATTTTTGATATTGTCTTCCCATCCAAGGTAGTCCCTTTAATTTAGGTCATCCTCTTCAGGCTTTAATTACATTAATTAATTTTCCCCATTAAGGACTTTCATATCTTTTGTTAGATTTTTCTATTCCTAGATATACAGATAGTTTTTGTTGCTACTGTGCTTTGTATTTTTTTTCAATTAAACGTTCTAAGAAATATTTTTCTTTTGTTTAAGAATGCTATGGATTTTTGTGTACTGGCCTTTGTCTTGCAGTTTTACTGAATTTAAAAGCTTTTAATATTGTGGATATTTTCTCGTGTTTTCTGTGTAAGCAATCACACATGATATGATTTTACTTCTCATTTATATCTCTTATTTCTTCTGCCATGTTACTGTACAACTCAGAAAGCTATACCAATGTTCAATTGAAGCAATGATAGCAGAAATTCTTGCTTTCTTCCAGACTATTAAAAGTAACACATCTAATCTATCTCAATGAAGAATGACTCTTACTGTAAATTATTTGGAAGATACCCAGTTACTAAGGTCTTTGTTTGACACCCAAGTCTAAGTGTCCATATGTTTTCTTTTGGACTGTTCAGTTTCCCCAGGATGGAACATTTAATTTTCTGTCTGCACGTTAGTTCTGACAGATAAATGTTCTCAATGCCAAGACAAGAAGGTCATTTGTAGTCTGATCATGAAATGCGCTCTCTGTTTTCAGTTTGGCTCCTCATCCCCACTTTTCACTGTGCCTTTTCTCCCAGTAATAAGCCTATCTGATATAACTCTTCCAGGGTGTAGATCTGTCTTTTGCTAGGGCTGAGAGACCCTGAATGAGAGGGGACCAGCTTCTTAAAATTTCAGCCAGACTTTCTCCTTTCAATGCTTTTCCTAATTAGGCTTTCAGAGATATGCAATGCTTCCATTTCAGGCCTTTCTGGATTTCTGCTAGGTGAGTCAGTCACTTTGTATTGCCTTCTTAACCTCTGCACACTGATTGCTGGATTTCAGCTTTTTCTGTGTTGTTGACTCATTCACTACTTATTCATCTGTGTTCCTTCTTTCAAACCTTTCCTGACATTTCTCATCTCTTCTGTTACCTTGTGTTTGCAGTCTTATTCATTTTTTGAATTTCTTTTTTGGGGCTTTAGGGGTAAATGGGAATAAATGATTGGTTTGAATTTCTAATGTTTAACTGGAAGTCCTGGTTTACATTTTTCATCCCTTTCTTTCATAATTTCTGTATCATCACATCTCCTGTGAATATCATATAGCTTGGTGAAAATCCGATTAAAAATTCAATCTGAGAATCTTTGTTTTTTTTTAATTGGTGAGTTTAACGCATTTATATTTATTATGAATACTGCTACACTTAAATTTATTTATTTCCATCATGTTACTTTATATTTTTAGTACACATAGCTTTTCTGTAGTTTTCTGTCTTTCCTGGTTCTATTTTATTGAGTTTAAAAAAAAAAAAAATTCCCTGCTTTTTCCTAGTAGTTTAAAAATTATAAATTCTATTTCCATGGTTTTAAGGATTACACTTAACTTTTAAATTTGCATACTTGATTTAACCAAATCTCAACTTAATCAACATCTGTCCCCTTATTCTGATCAATACAAGCCCCTTAGAATCATTAACTCTGAGTACCAACTCTTGATTACCATCTTCTTTCAACTTTCAGTATCCTTTTGCCTCATGTTTAGCTATACATTATTTTACATACCCAAATTAGTCATTAGAATTATTATTATTATCATCATCATTGTTATTAACTGTGTATTTAACAACTTATTTCCCTCACAATTGCTTCTGGCATTTAAAATTTACTTTCTGGGTTCAATTAACCTATTACTGAAGAACATGTTTTAGTAATGTTTTTCAGTGAAAATCTTTGAATGATACATTCTCTTAGGCTTTAGATAATTGAAAAAGTATTTAGTTCACCTTTATTTTGAAATCTTGGTTAGCTGTGTATAGTTTTAAGGCCATAGTTAGCTTTTTTCACACTTTAAAGTTATTTTTCATTATCTTCTAATGCTTATTGTTGCTATTGAGAAGTCTTCTGATTGCTCTTTGTAGTTAATTTCTCCCCATTTTTTCCTTGTAAGGCTTTCTCTTTGTGTTTTTGGTTCATAGATTTATTTAAATAGATCTAGGTATGGATTCGTTTTTATTTTTTATGCTTATAAGATTAAAAAAAAATCCAGGTGTGAATTTATTCATTCATTTATTTATTTATTTCTGTTTGCAAGTTTCTGTGCTTTTTTAATCTGAGGATTCATTTTATTTTTTAAAATCAGTCCTGGGAAATTCCCAGCCATTATCTTCTCAAATATAATCTCTGTTCTTTCTTTCTGGACCTTGTTTTACATAAGTTAAATTTTCTCATTTTGCCCCATGTTTTTATACCTGTTATTATTATTATTTTTTATACCTCTTATTTTTTAAAATTCATCTCTGGGTAATTCTCTCTGCTCTATCTTCTATAATGCTAGTTCTTTTTTTTCTTCAATTTAACTAATCTGTATTTTTAACTTGTCTGTTGAGATTTAATTTCAATGTCAGGGGTTCTTTCTCTAAATCTGTCAGCTATTTTTCCCCCAGAGTTCTTCATTCTTTCCTTATAGTTTCCATTTTTTCTTGGCTCTTTATTAAAAACGTACTTTTTTCTAATCTTTCTCAGATTATTCTATTATCTCAAATTCCTGGTATCATACATATTCCAGTTTGTTGCAGCTGCTGACTTTCTCTGATAGTGGATTGCTTCCTCATGTGATGTATAGTTTTTGAATGTGAGTTTATTTTCATCAGGGTTTAAAAAAATTTGTGTGTGTGCGTGTTGTGTGCAGCCTATGTAAGAGTTGTTTGCCTTGCCTCTGCTTAATGCTTTTGAGATTTTTAGATTATTTGATCAGCCTCAAATTCTGGCATCACTTGAATAGTGTAAACTCTAGAATTGCTCAGGCTTGACATTTTGATTTCTTATGGAAAAATTCCATTTTATTTCACTCAGCATTTTGGGAAGATGCAGGCTTCCTTGATACTTCCTTAGGCCAAGAACTTGATTATATTTTTAAGCTGGCAACTACTATTATTGGTGTAAGTTAAACATTTATTAGGGAAGCTATTTAGTGCTAACTGCAATGTTGAAGTCCACAGTGGATAAGTCTTGCCCATGATTTTACTGATCAGTGAGCTGTGAAAAATTGTAAGGTGGAAGTAGAGAGAGAAGCAAAGTAAATACATCTTCAGGGTCTTTTAGGGGGTAATGGCTCCTTAGACATATTCCTTGGGGGTTTAAGACTAAATTGTCTTTTTCTTAGGTTATGCCATTTCTGAAAGTCAGTAGTTAGTGTGATTCCTTGACTTTTCTAGTTTGTATTCTCCTCTTCTTGAAATAGTTCTTTGTCTGAAGATGCCATGTCTGTACAGTATCTGAACAACTCCATTTTTAGTGTCAGTTTTCACTGTTTTGTTCTTTGCTATTTTCGGAATCATCAGTGTGATGATTATCTCTAAATGGCCAGTCCCCACATGTGCTATGTCTAATCTAATCTACATTTATCCAAATATTATTTAAGCCTCAAGACCCTTCTGAGTTACACTGTTCTCTCCCCTTTCTGGTTTTCATTGTTCTTAGAGTTAGTAACACATCCTTTAGCACTTTATTATTTCCCGCTTGTAGATGGTGAACAACTTGAAAGTTGGGGCCACATCTTGCAGAAACTTCACATTTCATACCAATCCATGCTATTGGTAGTTACAGATACTTCTCCTGTCTGAGACACATTTCTCAGGTTCCTAAGCATATATGTTATTAGCTCATATCAATTGTCAGAGTATAATACAGGTATTTAAAAAATAAACAGTGGAGGGTTATGAATACCACCACTCCACCTTCATTAGGACTACAAATACAATTTATTGAATTCATTCTCTCTTTTTAAAAAAAGTTTTCCTCTACTTGTTTATTCTTTGCTAAGTGAAATATATTTTTGGTAGTATGGGAACGTTAAGTGCAAATGAAGCAGCTGTTTTACGCTGTAAACTACATTTACCCTCAAGTCAGAGGAATGGGATAATTTGCCTATGTTAACAGAACAGGACTAATTGTTTTTATTTTTAAAGTTTATGCTTTAAAATTTATTGAGATTATCTCAGGCAGCATTAAACTTGAGGTTTCCAGTGATGACCTTTTCTGATTTTATTGTGGTATTTTCTGTTATATCTATTAGAGGACTTGACATATTTCTATCTCTTTTTATGAATAAAGGACAATATAATTATTTAAATGCTAACAGGTATTTATAAAGATACATATATGTTTAAGGCAAAGTAAGGTCTAGTTCACTTTCTTTCTTTTGTTTTTTTATTAGACACAGTTGGAATTTGAAGAGAAATGAAATATGTAGAACTTATAGTCAAACAATTAACATGAGAGTGGAATATATCAGTTTTTCTTTAGACAGTCAGAATTTCTTCCATATTCCCCAAAGTGTGTTATTAATTCTCTTGGCATGTTACATAGCAAAATGAAAGTATTTATGAACGTGGCTACTTCTTTTAACAAGCTCCAATAACTGCTTCCTAAACTTTGTGTTTTTATATCAATTACATACAGTAAGCACTGAAATCAACCAAAGAGAACTGCAGAGGCCAACTTGAGATATTCATGTTAAATGAGGACTGCTGCTTGCCAAAAGTAAAATGTGGATATAATTTTATAACACCATTTTATAATTAAAGTCATAAGTGAGGTTTCCTGCTATTGTTTAAAAATGTGTCATGATAAATTTAAATCAAAGATATGAGCAAAGAAATGTCTGCAAAATAACAGATGAAGGCAACTAAGATGGTACAGGAGCATGGCCCAGTGCAGAAAAGAAACACATGCAAACAATTTTAGTAAAATAATTACATTTATTGTAGATGGAGTTCGGTTTTAGAAACTATAACCACTTAGAAACGGTTTTCATTCATGTCAGATTGAGGTTAACTTGTTGGTACTGTCTGTCTATAGAAAGATTTTTTTTTTATCAGTGGGGAAATTTAATACATTGATTTAGTGATAAGACCATGTCTTCTGACCAAACATCCACCAAATAAAGTTCCCTAAAAATTGAAGAATGTGACTCCAGCATGTGGAAATTCACAGTAGTTAGCATTGCCAGATTTAGCAAATAAAAATACAGAATACTAAGTTAAATTTGAATTTCAGATAAACAACAAATATATTTTTAGTATAAGTATGTTTCATGTAAAATTTCGGACATACAATAAAAATTAATTTGTTGTTTATCTAAAATTCAAATTTGGGACATATTTATACTAAAATATTACTCATTTATCTGACATTCAAATTTAACTGGATGTCCTGTATTTTATCTGGATAACAACACAAGTAAAAATACAAAATTTGGCAATGGATTTTGTATTTTTAAGTGAAATATTTATTTATTTATTTATTTATTTATTTATTTATTTATTCATTTAAGTGAAATATTTAAAGGAGAGTAAATTTAAGTGATCAGACTAGAGAATGAAGTAAATTTATTTCTACCCATTACATTTCTAATGTTCACAGTTACGTCAATGAATGATGATTCTGTCCAGTGATGAGGAAGATCTTTGCTTTGCTGGTAGACCTGCTTTGCCTGTGAACACAACCCATCTAAACAAGCTTCTCCCTGAAGGAAATATGTTGATTCACGTATGTGGATAGGTTTAATCATTAGGACATTCCTGGCTTTAGTAAGTCATGTTCATCTAATGTGAAGGCTGTTCCCAACGTATCAATTCATTCATCTTGTCTCTAATACAAGCCATGTGTTTCATATGGGAGTTGAAAGGACATTAATCAGAATTTCCCCCTTCAAGCAGTCCAAGGGGATGCAAACTCTGTGGTTACAGCTCAAATGTCAAGATATGGGGAAATGGATAATAACATTCAAAGCATATCACTTGTAATTCAAACCGTTGTTACAATTGCTGTGAAATATGTTGGGGGTGGAGAGGCAATGTACCATAAAGCAGTGTCTATTGACTAGGAACTGTGGCTGGAAGGGTTTGAAGGGTGGCATCTGCTTTTCCTCAGCAGACACGACTCCTATTGAATCCATGAGAAAGTAGGAATTGGTATTCAAACTTATATGCAGGTTGATTGCCCTTTAAGAGTAGAGGAAATGTGTGGTCATCTATGACTTGATTTCCTTGCTATAGATCAGTGGTTCTCAATCTTGGCTGCACATAGGAGCTGCCTGGGAGCTTGTAAAATTCCCAATGCCTAGGCCACACCCCAGACCAATTAAATTACAGTCTTTAGGTTGGAATGCAGGTATCAATTGTTATCAATACTCTCCTGGTGATGCCAATGTGTAGCCAACTTGGAGAACTACTGGATCATCACAGGAAATTCTGGATATAGATGTAGGAACTTCTGAATCATTGTTACACATGACATTTGATTTTTTACCAGTTCTTCTTGTTATATTTAGCAATTACTCTATATTTACAAAAATTTTGCTAATTTGCCATTGTCAGTGTCATATCATTATAATCATCATCTCTTATGCTCTTGGAGGAAAAATGGTGGCAAATAATTAAACAAAATAAACAACTTGTAATAAGATGTTAAGATGTAAAATGGATGAAATGCACCAGGTACTGGGTTATGTGGTCAGAGAAGGACTCCTCTGTAGAGGACATGTAAGTGTAACTGTAAAACAGTGGTTCTCAAAGTGTGATCCCAGGACCAGTAGCCTCAACGTCACCTGAAAACTTGCTGCCAACCCAGCACTTCTGAATCAGCAGCTCTGGGGGTGGAGCCCAGCAATCTGTGCTTCAACAGCTTTAAACAGGTGATTCTAATGCATGGTCCAGTTTCAGGCTGCAAATATTTCTTCAAATACTGATTTACAGTATCCCATAGGAATCGCTATGTGTTTTCACTCACTTAAAATAACATGTATTTTCTATTTTGATTTACCTTTTAATCTAAGAATAATACAGAAGAATGTTTTAAAATTCTAAGGTGGGTGACTTTTTGTTGTTAATTTCCATTTTTTTTTTTTTGTATTGCATTTATCTAACATGACATAGCTGATCTTTAGTTTTTGAACTTAACTAAAAATTTCCTGGAGGCCATCAGACCAATTTTGCAATGTTTCATAGGTTTTTGAAAAGAATATTTATTGTTTTTGAATAGTGTATTTATATCTTTTAAGACAGTCTTGCTAATTCAGTTATTTATTGTATGCTTTATCTGTCCATTTCTGATTATAGAGGTGTGAAAAACTTCTGCTGCTTCTGTGGTTTGCCAATTGTTCTTTGACTTCCCAACATTTTTGTTTTATATGTTACAAAACTATATACCTTTACATAAAAATTCATGACTATTATATTTTATGGATAATTATATTAATATACATAGCTCTGTATTAACTCATATCATTCTCAATTAACATTGTTTTTGCCATTGATTTTCTTTTTTTTCCTGATGTTTCATTTGTGTGATATATCTTTGTTCATCATTCATATTTCCTCTAAAAACAGCTTATAGTAGGTATTCCTTTGCTTTCTTAGTTTTTAATCCAATTTGAAAGTCTCTGTATTTTTAACATGAAAAATAAGCCATTCATATTTGTTATGATTTTTGAAATGTTAAAATTGCCATCTTATTTTTTTACTACCTTTTTATTTCTTCATTTTTTCCCTTGACTTTCAACAGGAGTATAGATTTTTTTCTTTCTTTCTCTTTTTAAACCACTAGTTATTTTTAAAAATAATATAAATAATTAAAAATTTTGTCTGCAAATTCTTTGACATTTTCCCAGTAAGCGGTGGAGTCTAAATACCCTCCTCTTGAGTATGGGGCAGCCTTAATAACTCACTTTTAACAAACAGAATGTGGTAGAAGTAATATGAATGGCTGCTGAAGCTAGTTCACAAAAGGCATTATAGCTACTTTTAGCACTGTTCCAATGCTGGAGCAAAAACTGTCACAAGAGGTAGTATATCTGTAGTTTCCACAATAATTGAAGGTATTTTCAAGGCCAACAATGACCCAAAACAGTGTTTTCCTTGTATAACAACCTTTAAAGCAACCTTCTTGAGGGACTGACCAATGCACATGTGCTGGCCTTTTTTAAGTTCCCACAGGATTGCTCTATTCCCTATTCCTACTCTCTGCCTTGTTAACTCAGAGCTTGGAGATTTGGGGGGAAGAAGTTATTTTACCTATATAAACTCTGCAAGATCTATTTTAGGTTGAAAAATTTTTTTGTTCTGTTTCCTACATTAATCTAATTCTATCTGCTTACATTTAAAAAAATCCTGTTTTAGAAATTACCCATTAATCCATCCTCATAAAAATTTTAAACCATAGAAAAATTATAAGAAAGGCCTTCTTTGATTGTCCAATCTAGAGTAGACTGCAGCCCCTTTTTCTCCCCATTACTCTGTTAAATTTCTACTCAAATGTATTTTTCAGTACCTGATCTTTCCTGCTTATACATGCATGTGTGCATAATTTTTTAAAGTGCGTTTTAGCTATTTAGTGGTCTGTTTGCTCTGTTTACAAACAACCCCAAACTCAGTGGCTTAAAACAACATTTACCTTAGGATATTTCATGATTCCATGGACTGTCTGGGGTATAGCAGGTCAGTTCTCCTACTGGCCTTGCTTGGTCTCTGTGGACAAAAATGTCCACAACAATGTTCCCTATTCTACATGCTCATCCAGAATTTTTGTCCAGATAAAATGGAATCTATTCCCTTTTCTTAAGCTGGGTAGGCCATTGTAAATTGCTCAACTAATGGAGTATGGCACAAGAAATGCTATGTGACTTTGAGGCTAGTTCATAAAAGATGACTCAACTTCCTCTGGCTCTCTGTTGGGACACTTGCACTTGGAGCCCAGCCACCATGTCCTGGAGAAGCCCAGACCACATGAAGCTTCATTTCTGGCTGAGATTCCAGCTGATAGTCAGCACTAACTTGCCAACCATGTAAGTGAGCCAGCTTGGATGTGAATCTTCTTGCCCTTAGTTAAAATTTTTTCAGCTGATGCCATGGGGTGTAGCACATGCAGTTGCCAAGCTCTGCCCAAATTGAAGATGCATGAGCAAGACAAATATTTTGAGCCACTAAGTTTTGGAGTGATTTGTTATACAGCGCTAGGATAATTGGAATAGGCTCTCTTATGCAGTTGCAGTCATATGGTGGTGTAGGGTTGAGTATATGGTGCCTTGCTATTCCTTCATGTGGCCTCTCTTTTTAGAATGGGAGCCTACATTCCTTTTGTGGCAGCTCAGGGCTCTAAAAGGGAGGAAGTGAGAACACAGTCTATTGGCCAAAGCAGTCACAGGCCCTGCCCAAATTCCAGGGAGGAGACATAATCTCCACCTTTCTGATGAGAGGAACAAGGAATGCCTATGTATACAGGAAGGGAAGGAATTGATGGTAACTATCTTTGCATCTCCCATTAGGATGTTAGATCTGTGAGGGCCCCAACCTTGTCTCTCATGTTCACCACTGAATTTGACACATGCTATCTGTGAAAATATTTATTGCAAAAATGAATAAATATATAGTGTAAAAGTGAACCTGTGCAACTTTTGTATGAGACTGTTTTCTTTGACCAGAACACATGTACTTTCTCCTCTTCCTCTAACCTGACTCCCGTTCCTCCTCGAAATTCAGCCTAAATGCCATTCTTTCATGGCTCCAGACAGAGTTACTCTCTCTTCTTGGTTCCCTTAGTATTTTGCTCATGTCTCATTGTTGTGCTGGGCATTTGTTGGTTTCCCTTTGGGAGATCTTAAAGGGCCAAAGTCATATGTTAGCAATATCTTTGAATGACTTCCAGTCTCTGGCAGGTAGTATTCTCAGAAATATAGTCATAGCTTAGAATAGATGGGCACTCAAAAATGAAACCAATTACTTCTAATTCTGGGCTCCACAACTCAACAGGGAAATTAAAAAAATTGAAATACATTTTAGGAAGAGCTTGACTTAAAAGGCTTTGGGCTGGGGTTGGAGGGAAGGGAGTGTGAAGAGAGGGACCCCTTAGACCAGAAAAGGGAAGTCATTTCAAAAGAAAAATATTGAGATTACTGAAATGTTAAACATAATATGAGAGCTTGCAACAATAGGACTATCTAACTTTCTGGGCTTTATCTGTAAAATAGGGAATAATAGTCCTTATAATCATTTAAGGTTGATGTAAAAAGTAAATGAAGTAAAATATACACAGTGCTTGGACAAATGCCTGGACATAGTAAATGTTCAATAAATGGTAGCCATAATACTAAACCCTGTAGCAATATCTGCTACTCACTTATTGACTAATCACTTTGTGTCAGGTACTGTACTCAAGGACATGATGGATACTATGGTGTTTCTTTACTAAGTAATTCAACATGAAGCAAGAAAGGAGGGGTAACCTTTTCTGAAACATCAACAAGGTTGTGCCACTTCCTGAAGCTCTTTCCTGTAGTTTCTTAGTGGCGCTTTTCAATGACGAGAATCTTTGATGCAGGAGGGAAGAGCAGGAGAGCCTGAGAAGTGCTGCTTCTGCAATTTGGTCAATAGGTAGAAAAGTTTGGTTCATGCTCAGCCATCGCTTAGGAAAGCAGAGAAACCCACATCTGAAGACAGATCTCCTGGCCTACAATTTCTAACTCGTGGGAAGCTATTTCTTTCCATCCACTATAGAGCTAAAAATAAGGCTATATCAAAATCAGCCTTCCTGTGAGAGTTACTCCGAATAGAGGAATGGAGGTGGCCTGGCGTAACTACCATGGGGATTCTGATGAAGGATGTGGCAGTCACGTCAAAGGAGCCTCATCAACAGAAATTGCTTTGTTCGATAGCCTAGGCAGTCAGTTCAAGGGCAGACTGCCCAGATAGATCTCTTTGCTAGCTGCCAGCTAATTACTTTCCTCCAGAATTCACAATAAAGCTCACTGTTCTCACAGATTTTTCCTCTTCCTACTCTCCCCCCACTTACAAAAAAAATAAATAAATAAATCCCATTTTTACCTTTGTTCATTGACAACAGTCTAATGGTTATCTTCTTTATATACAAGTAAATATTTGGCATGCAGATAATTAACTACTTGTCCCTGGGTCATTCTCTGACACATGACATCATGTAGATTTACTGTCCCCTTCTATGTAGTCCCTTACAATATTAGTGAATTTTCTATTTTGATTTTTTCAATATAAATGCTATTTTTGGACCTAGGTTTACAATACAGAAATGAAGGCAGATGCTTTGTTGAAATAAGATGGTTCATTATACAAGGGGTCCTTGGAGACTGGTCTGGATATTGCAGATATTAAAAATACCTGGAGATGTGCTGGCTGAAGATAAAATTAAATTTTCTAATCAGTATCATCCAGTTAATATCAATATGTAAGTAAAGGAAAATTAATTATTTTCTGAGACCTCTAGGGCATCTGAGATCTCTGAGATTCTCAACTGGGGTGGGGGAGGGGGAAATTTTGCCTTCCAAGGGACATTTGGCAATGTCTGGAGACATTTTTGGTTGTCACGACTGGGTTGGGGGCAGTAAAGTGCTACTCTCATCTAGTGAGCAGAGGCCAGGAATACTGCTAAACATCCTATAATGCACAGCTCCTTCTGACAGAATTGACAGGCCTAAAATGTTAACAATGTCAAGGTTAAGGTTAGAAGTCCTGCTCTAGGGCTACAAGTCCTGTTGACTGTCACCCTGGATTAGTGGATTGTACTATTTGGTTTAAATGTACCCCATAAGTTTGGTGTAGTTAAGTCTTGTACAATTCTGTTAGCTGGAGTCAGACACAAGGCATGGCACATATTATTACTGAATATTTCTTCCTTGAATAAATAGGTGACTTGCAGTGAACATCTGCTGAATGAAGTGGCTAAACTTACCAGCTAATTGCACTGTTTATGCTATTTAAACACGGAGAGTTTTCGAAGTTTTCTTGCCTTAGTTTTTGACAGCTTTGCTCCTCCTTCACTGAGTCTTAGACTTCTAATTACCAAGGAGATAATTCTACAGAGATGTGGAAAGATAACACTAAAGCTACAGGCAGCTGGGAGGTAATTAGTATTTCTCTGCTTGGGTTCTGAGATTACCAGGCCCACTGGATGACAGTGAATTTAAAAGGGATTACATGTTCAGTGGTAACATTTATACATAAAACACATTCATTAAAAAAACTAATGCATTTATTAATCCCTATCAATCTTTGTGTCTTTAAGCATTTATTGAGTGTCTCTTGTATACTCAGAACTGGTTATCTTCCTTGGTGAACCAAGAAATAATTGTATATCATTAGCTGTATCTGGTGAGTTATTCTAAAGCATTGTCTTATTCATAACTAGAGAGTTCCATCTCTTTTGTGGCCTTGGCCAGATTTTATAAAGTGTAGCTTTTTGTTTATTTATAATGGACTTGGAGATCCTTGGATGAGATGTATTACATATGTGTGAAGGATTAGTGGGCAGTTTTTAATAACAACAGGAATAATACTGCTTTGTACTGCTAAACTGTAGATCTTTTCTTCTAAAGATTTAAAGCCCGTTATAGACATAATTTGATTGTTGCTCTGTTGCAACGATGTTTTTCCTTCTGTCCCGTCCAGGCAGATTTTTTCTTTATTAAAGATGGCATGAATACTTTCTCATGTTATGACCTCTTTGATAAACAGCTCAGGATGTTATAAAAGCAAAGCAGGAGATGTCTCAAATAATTAGCGACAGAGCCTTGCTGATGCTAGGGTGTTAACGTTGCCAGAAAGCTCAGATATTTGTGGGTTGCTCAGTACGTTTTTTGTACAGATGTGTGTGAGGTTGAGTTTCAGCCATACGCTTATAACAGCATCAGGAAACATTTTGTCATGCTACTTCCTTGGGTGATCTTTTATGACCGAAAGCAAAAAAAGAAGTCATATATTTCTGCCTTGTGAAATTGAGCTCGAATTCTGGGTAGTTTAGCAGTAATCAGTATATGCCTGAATCACAGCTGCAAGGGATGGTTTGTATTATATACCGATGGCAACTACTGCTCTAAATATGGAAATTAAATACTTTAGGTTCAGGCTGATTCAAATCTGTGGGTACAAAATGTCTGATCTATCCTAAGATAAGTTTAAAAGTGTGTGGAAGTTTCTCTAGGGCTACAAATGCTGTTCACATTCATATGTATTTATTTTGTGATGGTCCCTTGAGGTCTCTTCGCAGCCACCTTTTTTAATATGGAAAGAGATTGGGATTCATAGGAATGCAAAGAAAAAAAAAAAAAAAACCAAACAACAAAATAAAACAAAACTAAAACGTCCTCAGAAGATTACCAGAGTGTGGTGATCTAGAGGTCCGATCCGACAGTTCCAAGCCTCAGAAAATGAGTATCAAACAATTCTTGGCTTCCTTCCCTCTAGGCATGAGACATCCACATTTGCCTAGAATCAGTTCCTAATTTGGAAGCTTCTTATATTACTGACGTTCTCAGATCCTGCACCAAATTTTTCATCCATTCTCCTAATCATAAGTAGTTATGTATAATATTATGGTTGTGGTCTTGATGCTTCTATGATCAGTTGATCATTCTGGCTCTATTTCTTGGAACTTCTGTGGCCATGGAACGACACTCTAATATATACAAGATGACCAGTAGAACTCACTTAGTAAGCTGTGGGGTTTCCTCAATGTGGTCTCATTAGTGTACATTACAGCTCACTTAAAAATATGTTAAGGAGTGAAATTAACATGATATCTCAGAAGTTATTTATTATTATCTTGCCAGACAATCTGCATCTATGACCTCTAGATACCTGGCAGATTACCTTGGAGGTCACCTGCAGCTTGGGTGGATACTTTCAGCCACACCAGTGACTTCCCAACTCAGGCACTTGGGTCCCTCCACCTGAGGGCTTTCCTTGGTCTTACGGCTTATTCAGCCTGGCTTGGGGCAGGTCACAAGTGCTAGGGAAACAGCACCCCCAGGACTGACCCTCAACTATAACTCTCTTGAACTTACTCCTCCTACTGAAATTTCATGTCCTTTCACCAACATTTTCTCCATGTTAACTCCTATTCTACTCTGGTAATCACTATTCTACTCTCTACTTCTATGAGGTCAGCTCTTTTAGATTCCACATATGAGTGAGACCATGTGGTATTTGTCTTTCTGTGCCTGGCTAATTTCCCTTAACATGCTGTCCTTCATGTTCATCTATGTTGTAGAAAATGACAGGATTTTCCTTTTTTTTAAGGCTGAATAGTATTCCATTGTGTATATATACCACATTTATCCATTCATCTGTTGATGGACACTTTGATTCCATATCTTGGTTATTGTGAATAATGCTGTGGTGAACATGGGAGTGCAGAGATCTCTTGACATACTGATTCCATTTCCTTTGGATATATACATCAAAGTGGGATTGCTGCAACATATGGGAGTTCTATTTTTAATTTTTTGAGGAACCTCCATACCTTTTCCATAATGGCTGTGCTAATTTGCATTCCCACCAACAGTGTGCAAGGGCTCCATTTTCTCCACGTCCTTGCCAACATCTGTGATCTTTTGTTCTTTTGATAATAGCCATTATAACAGTTGATATTACATTATAGTTTTGATTGCATTTCCCTGACAATTAATGATGTTGAACATTTTTTTATATACATGTTGACCATTTTTATGTCTTTTGAGAAATGTATACTCAAGGTCCTTGGCCCATTTTTTGATTGGGTTGTTTGCTTGCTATTGGGTTGTTTGAGCAGTACGATTTTAAAGAAAATATAAACTTCACCTGCTCTCTGGAACTGTCCCTTTGCTGATCGTACCACAGCAGTGGCTTCCTCAGTCCCATCCCAGTGCCTTGTACATGTCTTCATGAGTTGCTTTATCCCTGTTTATTTGTGTGTGAATATATAGGTCTTTACCACTAAACCACGAGTTCCTTGAGAGCAGTAATAGCATTGGTCCCCAGCCCCTGGCTCAGTACCAGGCATGAAATCGATACTTGATCCTCTAGGGATGGTTCACCTTTCAATTTGTACTTCAAACGTTTGCTCTGCAAAATATAGTGGGGCTGAGGGTTGGAAGGAGGCTCTCTATTCTGCTTACATGTAAGAACTGCTTAATGAGGAGAGACAAATTAGTGATGACAGTTACATGACCCAGAGGTTTGGTGGGAGAATGTGATTAAAATAATCACTAAATGTTTTCTATCTAAAAACTTATGTTGGTGCTTACTTGTTAGACCTACTTACTCTGCAATATTTAATTTCTTTTGGATGGATATTCTTCTAAGCCCTTGCTGAACATGTAGGAGGGAATGAAAGCCAATTTGTAAGAAACTCCAGTTCTCTGGGGTATAGTTTGCTGTACTACAGATTTGTTTTATTGAGACCCAGAGTCATTGAAGTCAAGTGAAAGAAAAATTATAAAATAAAATAAAGCCATATTCAGTTCTGCCCAGTCTTGGCTTTGAGGATACCTGGATTTCTGTTGGTTAGTTGTGCCTCTATGGGGAATGTTGTATTGACCAGTTCAAACACCCAGGTCTGTTCCTCTGAGGGAGGACTTGTGGAAAGGACCCTGTTTTCCTAGTGCTATGGCTCGGCTATGGGCTTTGGCTCCCTTCCCCATGGAAACTTCTTTATTCTGGAAACCAGATTCCAATCTACTGTCCCAGGAAAAGGATGGGGCAGACATTCACCATAGTTTATACATGGTTTAAAGTGGGGAGTTGATTCTAGCTCTCTGATGCTACCCCTCTGTAATTTCCTCATGTCAGGGTGATCTGGTGTAATGGAAAATGTATAGCACTTCATGGGTGCTCCATGGAGACTCCATGGGTGCATATAAGAGTTGAGAAGGGGCAGAGTCACCGAGCAGGGTTGAGATCAACTGTGGTCATCACAGCCATCTCCTAGCTGCATTGAAACACACAACCATACTCGTGATGGTGGCTGAGACATGTCTCCAGGCAGGATGGGAAGCTAGGTGTTCCCAGTCTTGCAAGGGGCTGGGAACTTCTTTTTAATTGAGCAGAGCCCTGAGGCCTTTGTGATGGGATATAGGCGTACCCTGCAATACAAATAAAGCCACAGGTGTGGGTCTACCCCGAGGAATGGAGACAGGAGACACTGGCCAAGACCAGGCAGAGAGGAGGCTGGGAAGCCACTGCCCATAAGCAGCGTGCAGAGGTCCAGTTCCCACGCACAGCGAGCGGTCTTGTCTCCCTGCACGAGTTCCCAGCAAAATCGCCCTCTCTGACCCATCCTGGGGTTTCACTCTCTGGTATTGGTTTCCTCACTCTTTCCATGAGGAGCCTGGTGTGCCGTGTCCTCCCATGTTTTTTTTTTTTCACCCTGCCCAGGCCCATCTGAGCTTGGAAGGTGGTGAATCTCAATCTCTGCATTCTATCTCTGCTCTCCAATAAAGTCTATTTTTTAAAAACAAAAAGCAAAGATAAAAAAATATTATTCCATCAATGATAACAACACTCCTGATTATTTTGCTCCATTTGAGAAGTGTTTTAGAATCAGATATTCCTGTTTAACAAAAATAATTGTTCTAGCTTACGTTTAAAAAATGTTTTCCACGCGGCTTGGTCCTACGTGAAGCACTTTGTTTCTATAGCTTTGTTTAACCTTTGCAACATTTCTCCAAGGAAGGTATTACTATTAACTCTGTTTTATAGACAAGGAAACAAAGGAACAGAGAACTCGGGTAACTTGTCCAAGGTCACACAGTAAGTGGAAAAGCTGGGCTGGCAGCTCTACTGAAATGTTATAAATATTTCCCGTCATCCACTCCTTGCTTAAATGAATATAAAGAATGTAGACCCTAGTGTTTTGCAGCACTGAGGACACACCAATGGCGACACACAGCACTGCTGAGAGGGCGTGCGTTACTTGTGCAAAAGACAACAGACACAGCTGCGCCTATTTTTATTGGCCTCTCACCTTCATACCCACATGCATCTCCCTGCAGTGTTCTCGTGCTGCCATTTCCTCCCACCTCGGATTTCCAGGCAAATTGTTTTTACGGCCCTCTCTCCACCCAGCTTGTTAGCCTTCTCTCTCTCACTTCTACTCCATCCCTGTTTCCTCTCCCACAGAACAATAGCTATGACAATGATACCAGTGCCTGCAACATGTCTTGGGTTGTCTGTCCCATGGGAAAGATGCATCTATTTATTCAAGGAAGTCCAAATAAGCAATTACTATCTTCCAGACCTGCACTACCGAATATATGAGCCACCAGTCCCCAATGGCTCCTGAGCCCTTAAAATGGGGCAAATCGGAATTGAGATGTCCTGTGTGTATAAATTACACACCGATTTCAAAGACTTAGTCTGAGAGTAAAGGGGAGATTGTAAGATATCTCATTAATAATTTGTTAAATATTGACTTATAATTGAAATGATAGCTTAGATAACTTACATTATTGATATTTATTTTACCTGTTCCTTTTTACTTTTTCTTTTTTAAAAAAATTAAATGACATGGTTGAACAAATATGATTTTCTTTTAAATTCAATTTTATTTATATTTATTTTTGTGGGGTACAGTGTGTTATTTCAATACATGCATATCCTGCACAATGACTCCCTCAGGGTAGATAGCACAGTTTTGTCCCCATAAGTTCACCCCTAATCTTTCCCCCACCCCCACCACTCCCAGCCTTTGGTAACCATTATTCTAGTCTCGCTCTCCCTTTTCGTTAAACATACAAAGATTAATATCCTGACTGCAAAATGAATTCTTAAAAATGAATTAGAGAAATCTAAGCTGAAATTTGGTGAAGGACATGAGCAGATAAGTCACTCACCCAAAGAAGTACACGTGGTCAATAAGTGTCTTCTAGGGTCTGGTTGCAGGTGGGTGCAGGGCTGGCCCAGCCCCCTCTCTCAGGATCCCGGGCATCAGGCTGGCTCAATTGCTGGCCTGGATATACAGCAGCAGCGGAGGTGGGGCCCACGGCCCCCATCTCCCAGGTCCCCCTGGGCATCAGACTGGCTTCTGTCACTGGCCTGGATGTCTCTTTTTACTTTTCCTAAGGTGGTTACAAGAAAATTGAGAATGGCACATGTGTCTCACATTAGGCAGTGATGCTCTAAACCTTGTGCTTGATGCTTGGAGTAAGGAAAGGAGAGGACCCTCCACTCCTCTGAGGAGACTCCAATGCTCATGGGGTGCATGGCCCCTTTAGACCCTGGAACTCATGAAGGATACAGGCTCTGTGCTTCTCCCTGTACAAGGTTTCTGCATTTTAACAGAAGGCAAGTGCTTTCATCTAGTGGTGGGCATTCAGGCTGATAGCCTGCTGGGGAGATCAGTGCCAGGTGTAAGCTCTTGGAGGTCAGGCCTTCTCTGTAGTTCCCTGGCTCTGTGCCTAAAGCAGAGTCATGAGTAAGCAGTCGCTGTTCAGTGATTAAACCTATCCGGGCTGGAGAGGTTTCGGCCTGGTGTTCCAGCAGCCCCTTCATGAGGGCGGTTGCCTCGTCTGCTTGTTTCTGGTGGATTCCTCCCTCCCGGTTGCCACGCCTACCTAGTCACCAGTCCTGCCAGTCTACCTTTTTAATTGTCCCACAAGCAGGAACCCCTCCATGACTCATGTCTTAACCAGAGCCTTCATCCTCTCTTGCACAGACACTGTCTGGTCCTCCCTGCTCCAGGCTAGCCCAGGGATTCCCAAACTCTAGCATGAATCTGAGTCACCTGGAGGACTTGTTAATACACAGAGTGCTGGGACCCACCCCCAGAGTTTCTGACTCACTAGGCCTGGCTGGGGCCTGAGACTTTGCATTTCCAGCACGTTTCCAGGTCATGCTGATGCTGCTGGTCTAGGGACCACACTTTGAGGATCGCTGGTCTAGTCTAATGACCTTCCTAAAACACAGACCTGATGATGATGACACCCTTTTTCTAAGACCTGCCAATAGCTGTTCAGAGCCTTCTGAATAAAGCCCAGACTCCTTAGGGCACCACCCAAGGGCCTTCATGGTCTGCTTCCTGTGTTCTGCTCCAGCTCCTGTGCTTCTCCCACAGTGCCTGTAGCTCTCCTGGCGGACCAGGCGCTACCCCACCCCTGGGTGCCCTGCCTGCCACACACTTCTCTCCTTTCCTTTCAGGCTGCCTTTCCTGGGCTCCTGTGCAGCTGCTTCCTGCTGGGTTGGACCCATGGGAGGTACTGGTAGCAGATGGGAGGGCAGTGGGTGAGAGAAAGTTATGATTATCTCTCCTCTCTGAGCAATAAGCAGCATCTACAGCAGTGGCTCTGTCTTCTCTATGGCTTCAGCTTCCATCACACAGGCCTGCTTCGTTTTACAGGCTATCACCCTGGCCTGGGGCACTGAAAACATCACTTTCTCTCGAGGTCCCTGCTGCCCTAGGGGTAGATGTGGCTTTCTGCTGTATCCAGTCCCTGGGTGCTTCTCAGGCCTGTTTGGCTTCTTAGCTCTTCTACAATCAACATACTGCACAAAATTCCCTCTGTGGGAAATACATAAAGGTTAGATCACTGATGTCTAAGAGAACTTTGTCATAGTGAAAATGTTCTATAGCTGTCCAGTACTATATCCACCAGCCACGTGTGGCCTCTGAACACTTGAAACATGGCTAGTGCAGCTGAGGAACTGATTTTTTAAATTTTATTTAGTTTAAGTCAAATTAAATTTAAATAGCCACATGTGGTTAGTGGCTACTGTATAGGACAGTGTGGGCCTTGACCCTACCTAATATATGGCCATTGAGATTTAGGACTAGATTCTGAAATCAGCATCAAAAGAACAGGAAGGTCTATCTTTCAACGAACAGTCTTGCTATCTGCGTATAAGCTTCCTTAATTTTAAAAGTTTTAAAATCATTTTTCTAAAATATAGATCTACAAGGGCTGAGATTACAGAAAAGAAGAAAGAGTGACAAGAATTCTTGTTAAGTAAACTAAAGCAAGTTACACAACAACACGTGTAGTACCCCCTGATTTGGTAAAAATAAAAAAAGGTAGGAATGTGAGTTCTTATATGAAAATGTTTGAAAAGATACACAAAACACTGTTAATGGTGGGGAAAAGGGCAGAAGGGAGGGGCAGGAGAACTATTATTTTTCACTTAATACAGTTAATATCTTTCAGTACTGTTTGAATACACACACACATATACACACATGTGTGTGTTTATATATATATATATATATATATGTATGCATTTTTTCATGAGCATGTATAATTTTTAGCATGGTATATCTTTCCCATCCATTCACTTTTAATCTATATGTGTCTTTATATTTAAAGTAGGTTTCTTATAGACAAAATATAGTGGGTCTTGTTTTTAGATCCACTCTGACAATCTCTCCTTTAATTGGTACATTTAGACTGTTGATGTTTAAAGTGATTATTGATATAATTAGATTAATAGCTACAACATTTGTTACTATTTCCTATTTGTTGCCTTTATCTTTTTTTATATTTTGTCTTCTACTTTTTTCTTTTCTATAGTTTTAATTCAGCATTTTATTGACACTTTTCACTGTGTGACAGAGATGCAAAGATTACTCAGAGCCCCACAATTAAGAGCAATGAGAAGCCCAAAGGGACTGCACCAAGACAATTCCCTCAAGAAGGGAGAAACAAGGAGCAGCCCCAAGTGGGTGTTGGCCTCAGCTTTTTTTGTAAAGACAAGGAAATACAAGATAAAAAACAACTTAATCAATCATTTATCAAAGGAATGAAAAGAAATTGGTTATGGGGCAATCTCTGGAAAACATCTTGAGAAGCAAAGGAAAGGGAATAAAGCTGGATAAGAAATGACCTTAATGTTCTTATCTAATCTAGCAGAAACTATTTGCTGTTTTCAGCATGTGCTGTTTTCAGCACTTATGTTCTGCGTAAGTGCATTTCGGACTTTTGCCCTTTGCGCACTTCCTGTTCTTTGTCAAGCCTATGTGCTTCCACATTTTATATGATGTTATTTTCTCTCCTTTCTTAGCATATGATATATTTTTTTAGTGATTGCTCTAGAATTTGCAATATACATTTACAACTAATTCAAACCCACTTTCAAATAACACTATACCACTTCACAGGTAGTGTGAATATTTTATAATAACTGAATATTCCTAATTCCTCCACCTAATCCCTAGTATCATTGCTGTCATTCAATACATATATGTATATATTCATACATCTGCATATACATACATGTACATATACATACATATGCACACATGCACACATACAAGCATACATAATCAGGTACATTGTTGCTATTATTATTGTTAACAAATTGTTATCTGTCAGATCAATTAAGAATAAGAAAAATAAAAGTTTTTCTTTTACTTTCACCTACTGCTTCTCCAATGCTCCTCTTTAAGTAGATCTGAGTTTCTGACTGATACTATTTTACTTCTCTAAAGAACCTCTTTTAACATTTCTTGCAAGGCAGATCTACTGAAAATAAATTCCCTCAATTTTTGTTTATGTGAGAAAGTCTTTGATTTCTCCTTCACTTTTGAAGTATAATTTCACAGGATTCAGAATTCTAAGTTGGTAATTTTTTTCTCTCAACACTTGAAATATTTCACTCCATTGTCTTGTTGCTTGCATGGTTTCTGAGAAAAAGTTGGATGTAATTCTTATCTTTACTTCTCTATAGGTAAGATGTTTTTTCCCCCTCTGCATTCTTTCAGAATTAACAAAAAATCTTTGATTTTCTATTGTTTGAATATATAACATGCTTATATAGTTTTTTTTTCTTTTTTCTTTTTTGTATTTATTTTGCTTGGTGTTCTCTGAGCTTCCTGATGTCTGACATTAATTTATGAAATGGAGTATATACCTTTGAGCTTTATTATTTAGATTCTGCTGAGCAGAATTTAATCATTTTCATGGTGACTTAGGGTTGCCACAATGAATTTCATGTACTATGATGTAATATAATATTTCAAGTGTATCTGGGATTTGTTTTAATCAGACATGAAAATGGTTGTTATAAAGAAGTTTTTATACTCATGAATTTCTAGAGACAGGAGGCACAACATGCCATGCAGGGCCACATGGTGAAGCACTGGGTTGGTCAGGAGGCAAAGGAAGCATCCAGAGAAAAACTTGGGTAAGAGCCATTAGTGATTTTCATGGGAAGGAACTGGCCAGGCAGGTTAGGCAGGTTTAGGACTGGATAGTCTGAATAACTTCAGTGGGCTCTGGAGAATAGGGGCTGCTATGGTTTGAATGTCCTCTTCAAATTTCATGTTGAAACAAAGTTTGGAACTTCTTAGAGATTGGTTAAGTGGCCATCACCACAATGTTGTTAGAAAAGCAGACTGTGAAGACCATTCTGATGAAGTCTAAGATGGAAATGAGGAACAAGGTATTAGAACCTGGAGTAAAGGCCATTTTTCTTACAGATTGACAAAGAACCTGGCTAAACTGTGTTCAAGACTGATGGCTTTATGTAATATAGAACTTAAGAGCAATAAATTAGAATATTTGGTGGAAAAATATCCAAGTGGCAAAGCAGTTAGGCTGCTGCATGGCTACTTTTAACTGCTTACATCAAACTGAGAGAAGGAAAAATAACTTAAAGATGGAATTTATAATTAAAAGGGAAGCAGACCATTAAAAATTTGGAAAATTTACAGCCAGCCCATATAAGGAGAGAAAGGCTATGTTCATGAGAGAATGTCAAGATTGCTGCTGAGCAACAGGTTGCTAAAGAGATTAACAGTGTAAAAGGGAGCTAAGGGTTCTGCATCAGTACAATGGGAAATAGACCTTGAAGGCATTTCAGAGATCTTCAAGGCTGCCTCTCACTTCACAGGCTCAGAGGACTAGGATGGCAGAATGGTTTCTAAGGACGAGCTGGAGGTACCTTCCACAGGCTTGCTGTCCAGGGCTGCCTCAGGACTCTGCTCTCTGAATTCTGGCACAGTGCTCCTTGGCTGCACTAGCTGTGGCTAAAATGGTCCCAGGTACGAATGGACCTTCCACTCTGGAAGATACAAGCCATAAGCCTTGCTGATGTCCATGTGGTGTTAAGTCTGAAGGCTCACAGAGTGCCAGAGCTGAATCTCCATTCAGATTTCAAAGGGAGTATGGAAAAGCATGGAGCCCCAGGCAGTGGCCTGTTGCAAGGACAGAGCCACCACAAAGAGTCTCTGTTAGGGCAATGCTGAGCAGAAATGTGGAGTCACAGCTGCCACAGAATGCTCCCACCAGGCCTATGCATGCCTAGTGAAGCAATGGGAGTGGGACCACCACCAAGACCCCAGAAATGTAGAGCTACCAGTGTGCAATGCCAGCCTGGGAGATCTAAAGCATGAACTCTGTAAGAACCAAAATGCCCCAAGGGATCACTCCCTGATCACATAAGCCCTTCTCGGCCGCACCCCATCATAGCGCTGGTTGCCCTTCTCTTCCGCATTCTCCTTCCCGCTGGCGCGAATCGCACGCCAATCAGCTCCCCCCCAAGCCCCATGCAGTATGCTAAATAGGGATTGTATTTTAAACCAATCAGCTTTCCCTTAAAGCCCTATATATATGTGTGTGTGCTGCCTAATAAATGAGCTCTCTCCGGTGGATTGTCAACTGGTGTCGACTCGTCCTTTCATTTGGTGCCGAAACCCGAGACAGAGTTCCCCTCGAGTGGCGACACTTTTTGGATCGCAGTGGCAACACTTTTCGAGTTGCCCCTCGGGAACTCCATCCCGCCAGGACCAGCCTCCCTTCCACTGCTCCCCACTGACAGTCCACCCTCGTCCATTCTTTTTGGCACTGGTTCCTTCCACTCACCACTGGCTCATCATTAGGTAAGCCCCCTTTCCTAAAGGGCACCAGCCCTTTTTCAGGCTACCGCAGGGAGTCTAGCCGTGATCATCCAGTAGCCCCTAATGCCCATACCCCACCCCACCATGGTCTTCATGACCACCATAAATTCCCAAACTATAACAGGTTCCAAAGCCCCGGTAAACTTTTGCTTTCATTTTTGGAGGTTAAAAGCCCCATTCTGTTCTCTCCTTCTCTCTTTCACCCTCCTGTCCACCACTCTCTTCTCTCCACCTCCCGGGTCTGGGACCTGACCAGAAATTCCTAGCGCTAGGTTCCTTCAGGCACCTGGCTTTTGCCCTAGAGAAGTGAAGGTCTGAGTGACGACCCACACCTCCCTTCTCTCCTCCTGGTTCGTACCTGAACCTGCCGGGACTGATGTGACCTACTGGGGATGCCCTCTAGGATCCTGCCTTTCCCAACCAGCCGAAGGATCTGTCTTATCACTAATCTCTGTCCGATTTCTGTCTAAATTCCTATTAAGAGACCAGAATGGGCGATTCCTCCTCCTCCCTAGGGGACTCTCTACTTCAATGCCTTCTGAAAAACCTCACCAACCTTTCCCTCAGGCCAGATATTAAGCCCAAGCTCCTCACCAAATTCTGTACACAAGATTGGCCTTATTATCCCTTAGATAATCAAAACACATGGCCCCCTGAGGGCACACTAGATCCTAACATTCTACGAGACCTCTTTAACTACTGCCAGCGCCTAAAAAAATGGAAGGAGATCCCCTACATGGAGGCTTTTTGCCTCTTGGCTCTGAACCCCACCCTCTGCTTCTCCTGTGCTCCCTCTCAAGTCCTTTTAGCCTGTAAACCATCTTCACAGTCACCCCTCAATTCTTCCACCTTCGACCCTGCTGATGAACCCCCACCCTACCGACCTCATCCTCCCCCATCACCTTCTGCACCTCCTGTGCCATCCCCTCCTCCGTCTTTACCCTCCCCTACTCCTGACCCACTCCCCCCTTTCACCCATTCCCGAGGACCCCCCCGCCCCTTTAACAATCGCTGCCCCACTACGTGAGGTAGCTGGGGCTGAAGGAGTAGTTAGGGTCCATGTTCCCTTTTCCCTAGCTGACCTTACAGAATTAGAAAAAAGACTAGGCTCTTTCTCTACCAACCCTACCACCTACATTAAAGAATTCCAATGGATCCTGCAGGCCTACAGCCTCACACATCATGACATCTTCATGCTCCTAGCCAATACCCTCCTCCCCGAGGAATGCCACAGGGTCTGGGATACAGCCCAAACCCATGCCACTGACACCCATCATACCAATCCGAATCACCCGCCAGGCCCCCGAGCAGTCCCAGAACAGGAACCCAATTGGGATTATAACACAGCCCAGGGAATCCAGGCTCAAGACCATTTTGCCTCTTGCTTAATAATTCGCCTCAAAAAATCGGCTCGCAAGGTCGTCACTTTCCAAATAATTCAAGAAATTGTCCAAAAAAAGGAGGAAACTCCCTCCGAGTTCCTCAATAGATTAACTCAGGCCTTTCAACAATACACTAACTTAGACCCCAACTCAGAAGACGGCCGGCATGTCCTTATGACCTATTTCCTGGCCCAATCCTACCCCAACATTAAAACTAAACTTAAAAAATTAGAGCAGGGTCCTGCAACCCCTCAGACCGAAATCCTGTCAGTGGCCTTCAAGGTTTTTCATAATTGGGAGGAGGAAAAGGAAAACAAAAGGCCGACCATGCCAACTTCCCGATGTTGGCCCAGCTTATCAAACCCCCTGGGCGCCCTCCCACAGCCTCCACCTCTAAGCCTCCACCTGGAGCCTGCTTTAAATGTGGAAAGGAAGGGCATTGGGCAAAGGCTTGCCCCACCCCCTGGCCACCCACCACTCCTTGTCCAAAATGCAAAAAGAAGGGACATTGGGGATCTGATTGCCCCCTCGCCCGAAGGGGTGAGGGACCAACTGCTCCACAGTCCCCCGAACCGTGGACACCACCTATGGTGGGCCTTGCTGAGGAGGACCGACAGAGCCTTGGGCCCTTCCCGACCATCTCTATAACAAAGCAGGAGCCCAGGGTATCCATGGTTGTGGACGACCACCCAATATCTTTCCTCCTGGACACTGGAGTCACCTTTTCGGTGTTAAGGGAATATAAAGGCCCCACCACCTCCAGTAGCTCTCCTATAGTCGGGGTAGGAAGTAAACAAATCTTTCCCCAAAAAACCCCTCTTTTAACCTGCTGCCTTCAAGGCACTCAATCCGTTTTCTCCCATTCCTTTCTAGTCATGCCACAATGCCCCGTCCCCTTGTTGGGATGGGACATTCTATCACGGCTTCAAGTCTCCATTACTTTGCCCCTGTCCTCTTCCTCTTCCCCCATTTCCTTCCTCCTAGCGCTAGTTCAAGCCCAAGATCCTACTAATCCCACCCCTCCAAAGAAGTCCTTACCCATGCTAACGCACCCTGTTAACCCCACAGTTTGGGACACTGCCAGCCCCACTCTGGCCCAGTGTTCCCCTGTACACATAAAACTAAAAGACCCCTCCAAATATATTTGTCAGGCTCAGTATCCATTAACCACAACAGCCCTCCTCGGGTTAAGCCCCATCATTCAGGACCTATTAAAAATGGGGTATCTCCGTCCCACTCGCTCCCCTTTCAATACTCCCATACTCGCTGTGAAAAAACCTAATGGCGCCTTTCGTCTCGTCCAAGATCTCCGCCTCGTTAACGCCGCTGTCATTCCCATTCACCCCCTTGTACCAAATATGCCTTCTTTTCCATACCCCTGGAAACTGATACTCAGGACATTTTTGCCTTCACATGGACTGACCCCCACTCCCGTCACTCCGAACAACTCACTTGGACGGTCCTGCTACAGGGATTTCGGGATAGCCCTCATATTTTCGGGCAGACCCTAGCACAGGACCTCAAATCTTTTCACTTAAACCATCCAGAGTCCACCTTATTACAATATGTGGACGATCTCCTTCTATGCAGTCCTTCATGGGAACAATCCCAAGCTGACACTGCCCATTTGCTTAACTTCCTAGCGGGTAAGGGATATCGAGTGTCCCCCGCCAAGGCCCAAATCTCCTTACCATCTGTAACCTATCTTGGTTTTCTCCTCTCCCCGGGAAAGAAGGAAATCACCCTGGACAGGAAACAGTTTCTTACTGACCTGCCCATCCCCCAAACCAAAACAGAGATCCTATCTTTCCTGGGTCTAGCCGGATATTTCAGAGCATGGATCCCCAATTTCTCTTTGCTAGCCCGACCTCTCTATAATATGAGTAAGGGTCCTCCTGAAGAACCTTTACTCTCCTCACCTCAGTGCCCTTTACTCAAGCTTTGGCAGGCCCTTCTAACAGCCCCTGCACTTCATCTCCCTGATCTAACTAAACCCTTTGTCCTCTATGCTCATGAAAATACGCGACAAGCTCTAGGCGTCCTAGGACAGAATTATGGCCCCTGCTTTGTCCCCATAGCATACCTATCAAAACAGTTGGACCCTACTGTATGAGGCTGGGCACCCTGTCTAAGAGCCCTAGCAGTGGGGCAGTTACTGCCTAAGGAGGCATCCAAATTAACATTTGGGGCACCTCTCACCATTCTCTCACCACATCACCTCAAAGACCTCCTTACCTATAAGGCTCTCCAATCCCTCCCACCTTCCAGAATCCTAACCCTCCTATACTTGTTTCTGGAAAATCCTGCCCTATCCTTCACTACCTGCCCACCCCTAAATCCGGCCACCCTACTGCCTATACCAGATTCCCACAACACCCCTTTGCACAGCTGCGTAGAAAGCCTTCAAAATTTTATACCTTACTGCTCTTCCATCACTGAGGGACCCCTATCTCATGCTGATCTCACATGGTTCACGGATGGGTCCTCATTCAAGGAAGGAAACACTTATTACACAGGGTATACCATAGTCTCCCTTGATTCGGTTATAGAGGCCCAACCTTTACCCAAGGGTACTACCAACCAGCAGGCCGAACTTATCGCCGCCACGTGAGCCTGTGCTCTAGCTGAAGGAAGAACTCTTAACTTATACACTGACTCATATACTTCTCTCTCATGCCGCCATATGGAAAGAACACGGTCTGCTTAACACCAAGGGTAACACAATCACCAATTCAGCTTTAATCTCCACATTAATTGAGGCATCCCATTTACCTTGTGAATTAGGAGTCATTCATTGCAGAGCCCACCAGAGGGACGATTCCCCAATCACTCGCGGGAATTGTAAGGCTGACCTCGCTGCAGGCACTGTGGCAATGCACCCACAGACACAAAACCAACTTCCCATTCTTCCATATGGCTCCCAAGGTTCACAGACACCCTCTCAGCCTCAACCGCCTAATGATGATAAGTCCTCTCTCTTTCGCTTGCTCCATGACCTGTTTCACTCTAGCCCCCAAGCTTTATCCCAGTTTTTACAAGCCTTCTTCTCAATCACCCCATCTGAAAAAGCCCTCTTGCAAAAAATTTTGTCCTCATGCACAATCTGCAAGCGTACCAATCTTAACACCCCTCTCAAACCTGGGCCATACCCCTCCCACCTGGCCAGAGGTCTCACACCTGCGACCGACTGGCAAGTCAATTTTACGCACATGCCTTCTGTCCGGCACCTCAAATACCTCTTGGTGTTTGTTGATACCTTTTCAGGATGGGTAGAGGCATTCCCAACATCCAACAAAAAGGCCTCCACCATAGCCCAGACTCTCCTTTCCCAAATTATCCCACGATCGGGGATGCCCACTTCCATTTAATCTGACAATGGACCTGAATTTACCGCCCAGATAATACAAAAACTCTCCCAGTCACTCTTTCTCCCCTGGCACCTACATTGCCCTTACCGACCTCAGGCATCTGGAAAGGTAGAGAGAACCAACAGAACCTTAAAGGACATACTAACTAAATTATCTCTGGAATTACACCTTGATTGGGTCCGTCTTCTACCTCTCGCTCTACTCAAGACCAGAGCTCTCCCAAAAAGGCCCTCCAATCTTTCCCCTTTTGAAGTCATGTATGGTAGGCCCCTCTTACCCCCGGGGATCACAGCAACTGAAGGACCCATACCACCCACCATGGCCTTACCCTTGCTCTCCCACCTTCGCACCGAATTATGGAAGTACCAGGACTGGCTACTTCCAGATCCGTCACTTCCCAAAAATAACCTTTCACTCAGCCCAGGCCAATTAGTATTCTACACTTCCCCGGAACCCAACCCCCCCCTAACCCCTAAGTGGGAAGGCCCATGTCCTGTCATCCTTTGCACTCCAACTGCTGCTAAACTTGCCCTGCCAGGTAATCATGTTACTCCATGGATTCATATTTCCAGGCTGAAGCCTTACACTCAGGATCTGCCCTCGGCCACCGAGAACTCCAATAACAAGCTGCAAAAGAACTTAACACACCATTCTTTTAAGTGTATCCCTCATCCTACCGACCCTTTCAAACTCCACCTATCCCGGACCTCAGCCTTACCCCCAATTCTGGAGACATGAACCTTCTCCTTGGCCTTCTCCTGTTCTTTTCATTTCACCCAGGGAGCTTTCAGGCCCCTCTGCTAGCTCCCCAGGGTCACCCATTTACACCTGGCAACAGATCATTTCTGAAACACTCATCTTTCTCTCTCTGTCTCCCGGAAATTGTTTTCTCTCATGCGACTGCTCCTGGTGGCCGTCCCCTTAAATGCTTCCCTTCCTCAACCATTTATAACCACACCTTCACCCCACCAGGCTTTTCTTCTGGTGCAATGGAACCCTCTCTACCTCCATCCAGTCTAATCTTACTGTCCCATGCCTTCTTATCACCATCGTCCCTCAACTCACTCTGTACTCCAATTCAGAACTGTTCCATCTTCTTCATCCACCCTCAAAACAAAAAGGGGCCGCTTTCCTCCCAATCATGGTTGGTATTTCCCTAACAACATCAGCTGTTGGAGCCGGCCTGTTGGGAGGAGCCTTAGGATACAGTTTATGGGCGGTCAAAGACATCAATACTAAGCTTGAAGGGGCTGTGACTTCCCCTGCTGAATCTCTTTCCTCTCTACAGAGACAAGTCACCTCTTTAGCTCAGGTCACCCTCCAAAACCGTAGAGCACTAGACCTCCTCACTGCAGAAAAAGGAGGTACTTGCATCTTCCTTGGAGAAGAATGCTGTTATTCCTCATAACCTGCCTTTTCTTGCCCTGCATCATTCTTCAAGCCCAAGTGGGAAAAATCTCTAATCAGGCCTTTAACCAGCTTTTACTTAGAAACTACCAGCTCCTAGGTACCGATGAACCCCCCGCCTCATCTCGTGAGCACCTCAGACGATGCTGAAGAGACACCACCTTACAGAGGAAACGCATTTCTACACACCCTCGCCACCGACGCCTGGTTGCCCCTTCCAGTCTCCGACTACGAACAATGGAACCAGTGCATGTGCGATTTGTGGCTTCAAGGAACGTTTATGGACTTCTCCCCTTTTGAAATTACTTGTTTCTCCACCCTCCTTGGGTATTTATGTACCTTTCTCCCTTTGCCCCCCCCCCACAATGCCCCAGTTCAGCAGGAAGTAGCTCGATGACTTCAACATCCCCTTTCCTAAAACAAGAAAAAAGGGAGGAATGTAAGAACCCAAATGCCCCAAGGGATCACACCCCGATCACATAAGCCCTTCTCGGCCGCACCCCATCATGGCGCTGGTTGCCCTTCTCTTCCGCATTCTCTTTCCCGCTGGCGCGAATTGCACGCCAATCAGCTCCCCCCCAAGCCCCATGCAGTATGCTAAATAGGGATTGTATTTTAAACCAATCAGCTTTCCCTTAAAGCCCTATATATATGTGTGTGTGCTGCCTAATAAACGAGCTCTCTCCGGATTGTCAACTGGTGTCGACTCGTCCTTTCAAACTCAGCCCAGGAATGCCATAGGGGCAGGGCTTCCAGAGGGCTTGGGGGCTCAACTCCCACACCAGTGTGCAGAGGATACAGGACATGGAGTGAAGAGAGATTCTTCTTCAGCTTTAAGATTTAATGCCTGCCCTGATGAGTTTCAGACTTGCTTTGGGCTGTTTCCTTCTTTCTCCTTTTCTGTTTCTCCCCTTATGGAATGGAAATATGTACCTATGCTTGTTCCAACACTGTATCGTGAAAATAGATAACTTGTTTCAATTTCATGGGCTCACAGATGGGACTTTGGACTTTGGACGTTTGAGTTGTTGCTGGAACAAGTTAAGACTTTGCAGCTATCAGGATGGAATGAATGTGTTTGTATGTGAGAAGGATGTGAGTTTTTGGGGGCCAGGGCAGAATGCTATGGTTTTGATGTTTTCTTCAAATTTCATGTTAAAATTTAATCTCATTGTAACAATATTAAGAGGGTAGGAAATCTGACTGATGTTTGGAAGGTGGAGTCTTTTACGAGGTGACTGGATCTGAGGGCTATGAGAGTACTTCAACAAGTTCATGGAAGGGCCGAGCCCGTGGCGCACTCGGTAGAGTGCTGCGCTGGGAGCGCGGCGACGCTCCCGCCGCGGGATCGGATCCTATATAGGAATGACCGGTGCACTCACTGGCTGAGTGCCAGTCACGAAAAAACGACAAAAAAAATAAATAAATAAATAAATAAAAATAAATAAATAAAACGGAGGAAATTAGGGCTTTAAAAAAAAAAAAAAAAAAAACAAGTTCATGGAAAAATACAATGGAAAGATAATAAAAATCCCTCCGTGAACTTTTTGAAGTACCTCATATGCCCTCATGAATGGATTAATTTATTTATGGATTGATGGATTAATGAATTAATGAGTTATCATAGGAGCAGACTAGTGGCTTTATAGTAGAGAAAGAAGCATGTGTACTTGCTCTTGCCCTCTCCCTATGTTATACCCTACACCACCTTGGAACTCTGCAGAGAGTCCCTCTCAGGAAGAAGACCCTTACCAGATGTGCTCTCTCAACCTTGGACTTCCCAGCCTCCAGATCTGTAAATTTTATTTCTTAATAAATTGTCCAGTTTCAGATATTCTGTAATAAGCAATAGAAAATGGACTAAGAAAGGGACTGTCTCTAGTTACCTGATACCTGCCCCTCAGGTGATTAGGGTAGGGGAATAGTGGCCCATGTGTGAGAGTCCTGTTAGAGCCTGATAAAGGAGGTGATTGAGGTGGGGGTTCTGGACTTGTTGGTTTGCATATGAAAGGTGTGCTCCTAGCAAATTGTTTGCTATCTCTAGGAAATGGCTAGCCCTGGGAGGTGAGCAGGCCCTGGATATCCAATTAACAGAAAAACAGAAAGTTAGAAGGCGTAATTCATACATATGTTGAAGTCTTCAGAAAGGTAGGTAAGACTTTGTTTCCTTAAGCAAGATTTCTATGATATTCCCACAATCTTTGCCTGTCAGGATGTCAGGGATCCTTTCTTCTGCTGTGTGTGGGTTGGTGTCTGTCATGTTTTCTACTCTTCCTTTTAAATATGTTAGACTTACTTGTCAACTAAGGGAAATTGTCTCTAATAGAGGACCTAAGGTGTTTGCTCTTCCTTCAGTCCTCATTATGGCATTTCTGGTGGGCTATCAATTTTTGGGAAGAGATCGCCCCTAATTACTGTAAGCATTGTTTCTAAGGACACAGAACCTTAGCATAAGCCAAGTGACTGCTCATTGCAGGAATGTAGATTGCATAGCTGTAGCTGACCCTGTTAACCTAAGCTACTGCTGCTTCCTTCCATGCCAAGCTTGGACCTGCCATGGGCCAAGTGCTTTGCTTTCAGCACTGAGTTCTTTAACATATGGAGCCTGTGTTGCTGTTCAGGGAAAACTTGCTGCAAACAAACTATGCTCCAAATAGAAGCCATTTATGGCGTTTAGGACCTTCCTGATTCTTGAGCCAACCTCAGCAGCATCAAGGCCACATTGTCTTCCCTGGGGTCTCCAGTGTCTTGGAACAATAGGTTTATCTCCAGCTTTTCAGTATCCTAGAAAGCCCACATACTGTGTTTTTTTTCTTTCTTCCTTGTCTTAGCTGTGTATTGTATCCTTGAAGTCATGGCTTTTAAATAAATACAGTTACTATTTTATGGTGCACCCATTTTCACATGGTTTAGAAGCTTACTTTAAAGATACTAGTGAAATAAGGAGTGACCTTGGTACAGGCTATGTAAAAACTCATGTGGGACGTTGAGCCCCACTGGGAAACAAAAACCAAAAAACCCTTGAAAGTGGTCTGCACCTAGAGGTCTACATGAACATTAAAATAAAAAATTTTTTAAAATTTTCACTTCTCAATACACAATGTAGTTGATTTTTGTGTGTCCCTTTACCCATTCATCTTTCCCTGCTTCCTTTCTCCCCTCTCCACCAACTACATCATATCTGCTCACCTGTCTTAACAAGCTCAAGGAACTGTTGTGATTGTTGTGTCTTCTTCCCACCCCCACTACCATTTGTTTGTTTGTATATTTATTTATTTAGTTTTTAGCTCCCACCAATAAGTGAGAACATGTGGTATTTCTCTTTCTGTGCCTGATTTGTTTCACTTAATGTAATTTTCTCCAAGTCTATCCACGTTGTTGTAAATGGCAGTATTTCATTCTTTTTTATAGCAGAATAGTATTCCATTGTGTAGATATACCACAGTTTCCTTATCCACTCATCTGATGATGGACATTTGGGCTGGTTCCAACTCTTGACTATTGTAAATAGTGCTGCAATAAACATGGGAGTACAGGTATCCCTTCAACTTGATGATTGGCATTCCTCTGAGGATATTCCCAGCAGTAGGATAGGTGGGTCATATGGTAGATCTATCTGTAACTGAGGAAACTCCATACCATTTTCCATAAAGGCTGTGCCATTTTGCAGTCCTACCAACAGTGTATGAGAGTTCCTTTTTCTCTGCAACCTTACCAGCATTTATCATTCTCAGTTTTTTGGATATTAGCCATCCCAACTGGAGTGAGATGGTGTCTCAAAGTAGTTTTGATTTGCATTTCCCAAATGCTAAGTGATGTTGAGCATTTTTTTCATGTGTCTCTTGCTCATTTGTATATCTTCCTTTGAGAAATGCCTGTTCAGCTCCTTTGCCCATTCTTTAATTGGGTTATTTGTTTTTGTGCTGTAAAATTGTTTGAGTTCCTTGTATATTCTGGATATTAATCCTTTGTCAGATGTATATTTTGCAAATATTTTCTCCGACTCTGTTGGTTGTTTTTTCACTCTGCTGATTGTTTCTTTTGCTGTGCAGAAGCTTTTTAGTTTGATATAATCCCATTTGTTTATTTTTCCTTTCATTGCCCATGCTTTTGGGGTCATATTCATGAATTCTGGACCCACTCCTAGTCCCTGGAGTGTTTCCCCTATGTTTTCTTTAAGGAGTTTTATTGTTTCTGGATGTATGTTTAATTATTTAATCCATTTTGAGTCAATTTTGGTATATGGTGAAAGGTACAGGTCTAGTTTCATTCTTCTGCATATGAATATCCAATTTTCCCAGCACCATTTGCTGAAAGACTCCCTAGTGTGTAGAGTTGGTGTCTTTGTCAAAGATCAGATTGCTGTAGGTGTATGGGTTGATTTCTGGATTTTCTATTCTATTCTATTGATCCATGTGTCTTTTTTTATGCCAGTACCATGCTGTTTTGGTTATTATAGCCTTGTAGTATAGTTTAAAGTCAGGTAGTGTTATGCCTCCAGCTTTATTGTTTTTGCTCAGGATTGCTTTGGCTATGTGTGGCCTTTTTTTTTTTATTCCATACAAATGTCTGGATAGTTTTTTCCATTTCTGAGAAAAATGTCATTGGAATTTTGATGGGGTTTGCACTGAATCTGTAGGTCACTTTGGGTAATATGGACATTTTCACAATGTTAATTCTTCCAATCCAAGAGCATGGGACATCTTTCCATCTTCTTGTGTCCTCTTTAATTTCTCTCAGCAGTGGCTTGTAATTCTCTTCATAGAGATTTTTCACATCCTTGGTTTACTTTATTCCTAAGTGTTTTATATTTTTGGTGGCTATTGTAAATGGGCTAGCTTTCTTGATTTCTTTTTCTGCATGTTCACTGTTGGAGTATAGAAATGCTACTGATTTTTGTGTGTTGATTTTGTATCCTGCAACTTTGCTGAAATCATTTATCAACTCTAAGAGTTTTTTTGCTAGAGACTTTAAGCTGTTCAATATATAGGATCATATCATCTGCAAACAGGGACACTTTGACTTCATCTTTCCCAGTCTGGATGTCCTTTATTTCCTTCTCTTCTCTGATTGCTCTGGCTAGTACTTCCAATACTTTGTTGAATAGGAGTGGTGAGAGTGGGCATCCTCATCTAGTTCCTGTTCTTAAGGGAAAAGATTAAGAGCTTTTTCCTGTTCACGATGATATTGGCAGTGGGCTTATCATATATGGCTTTAATTGTGTTGAGATACTTCCCATCTGTACCTAACTTGTAGAGAGTCTTTATCATGAATGAATGTTGAATTTTGTCAAATGTTTTTTCAGCATCTATAGAGATGATCATATGGTTTTTGTATTTGATTTTATTGATGTGGTGTATCACATTTATTGATTTGTGTATTTTGAACCAACCTTGCATTCCTGGGATGAATCCCACTTGATCATGGTGTTTAATTTTGTGTATGTGTTACTATTCTGTTAGCTAGCATTTTATTGAGGATTTTTGCATCTATATTCATCAAGGATATTGGTGTGCAGTTATCTATTTTTGATGTATCTTTGTCCAGCCTTAATATCAGGGTGATGTCTGCCTCCTAGAATGAGTTTGGGAGAATGGCCTTTGTGTCAATCTTTCTGAATAGGTTGTAGAGAAGTGGTATCAATTCCTCTTTGAAGATTTGGTAGAACTTTGCAGTGAACCCATCCAGCCCTGAGCTTTTCTTTGTTGGGAGACTTCTTATAACACCTTCAATCTGTTTTATTGTTGTTGTGTCCAGAAATTTATCCATTTCATCCAGATTTTCAAATTTGTTGGCATGTAGTTACTTATAGTAGTCTGTAATGATTACTTGTATTTCTAAGGTATCAGTTGTAAAATCACCTTTTTCATTGCCAGTTTTTATTTGGGTCTTCCTTCTTTTTTTCTTGGTTAGCCTTCCTAATGGTTTTCCAATTTAATTTACCTTTTTATAAAAACCAACTTTTTGTTTCATTGATCTTTTGTATCACTTTTCAGGCTTCTATTTCATTTAGTTCTGCTCTGATCTTAATTATTTCTTTCTGTCTACTAACTTTGGGTTTGGATTGTACTTGTTTTTCTAGATCTTTAAGGTCAAGTGTTAGGTTGTTTACGTGCCATCTTTCCATTCTTCTGAAGTAAACATATAATGTGATAAATTTCCCACACCAACATTTTATGTTGGATGGAGTGTATTTGAACCCCTGACTCTAGCATGTGCTGAACTCCTCGTGCAGTTCTAGAGGAAGCCTCAAACTTTGATAATCTATTCAATGTAGGAGAATTAACCATGTGAGACCAAGTACCTGAGAGCAATATTCAGTGGACTGAGGCACCTGAACACGAGGGAGGATTGGGATGAAACATTCACTATGTTCCAGCCTTTCAGACTCTTCTTTCCTGATCCCTGGGTGTCTTCAAGCTGTCTACTGAAGATTACTGCCTAATCTCCCTACCATAATCTAGGTCTGCAGATTTATTATCTCTGACATTTGCCCCCCATGAAATAGGTTTATTGTGTTCTAACTGGGCAATGGGAAAGGATTCAATATATAGAATTTCTACAGCTAATCACAAACCCTTTAAATGGACTATACAAGAGGTTTCTTAGCAGCCTTATTCTTAGTTGCTAAACCTGGGGCTAATTACCTACGGACCTTTGGTTCCTTTCTCTTCCTCGTTTGGCCTGATTCCACTGCTTATTGGCACCTGAAGCAGAGCACTGGAGGAGAAATCCAAAGCGTTGAAATTTGCAATTGTAAGGCACTGTGGCATTCAGAAAAGGACAGTGTCCTAACTGTTCCTAGAAGCAGAACTGGCAAGGGGACAGTGGGAAGCTGGACAGAGCACAGGAAGAAGCCATGCAAAGATGGGGGCTCAACTGGAGTCCAGCCTCAGTCTGATAGCACAGAGAGCTCTGGAGCATGAACTGCACCACAGAGTTGTCTCAGCTGGAGGTGAGATGGTTGGTCTTTAGTACCCCTGTGTCTCCCAGTCACTGGGGGAACTGCCCTTGCATGTGCCTGTGCGTAACTGCTTGTGTGCACGCGTGCTTGCATGCTGGTAACCCTAGAAATTTCCTGGAGGGGCGAATCCTGTCAGCTGATGGCACTTTTCCTGAGAAAGGAGCAGCTAAGAGCTGTTAACTGACAACAGCTGGGAGATGGGGGCCCCCAGCTAGTAAAGGGGGTCTGGGCAGGGCATCAGCAATCCCTGTAGGCAGTCACACCACTGCTGCAGCAGGTGTTGAAGATAAGTTGGTAATGGCATTTCTGGTGACCACAAGGCAAGCTGACTAGGGAACCCACATCGGAGGTTTCCAGAGCCCCAGAGCATTGTGAGGAGATGACACACACTTTGGAGATGGACTTGCTTTGGAGAAAGGATGTGGTGGCACCTTTTGGAATTTTGAAAAGCAACCTCTAAAGAGGCAGTCAAGTTCTGTATTATGATGATGGACTTTGAAAACAGCCTGTATTTTTTCTTCACCATATTTATTACAATTGTAGTTAAATTATAATTTTTTGTGTAGTTTTTAACATCATCTCCTCCACAATACTGTAAAAGCATCTCTCTATCTCCAATGCTTGGCACATAGTAGGTGCTCAGTAAACACTGATGAATAAGTGAGTAAATGTGTTTAGAAAAGTGGGAGGAAGGTGCTCATAGAGGTGACATTTTACATTGGTTGTTTTACTCAACTTCAATATTTTCCTAGCTGTGGGCACCAATCCTAGCCTATTCTTTAGTTCCCGCTCAGCACCTACTTCTAGAAGCCAGATATTTTCTCCCTAATTCATTATGCACAATGCTATTTAACAGTAATGAATCTGTGAAACCTGCAAACCTTGTTTCTCCAACTGGTTTTGTGTATTTATCCCTAATTAACTCATTACAGAGAGGGTTTGGTTGGAATTGTTTTGGTGGTCAAGTTTATGTCTTGTTTTTGTTTTCTAGGATGCTTCTTTTTGTATGTCATTCCTGTCACCTGCAAACACTCTCCCCAATGATCATCACTCATTAAAATCCTTCAAAGACCTATTTATGGGTCATTACCTTACTGACTGGCCCAGCTGGAAATCACCCTTCTCCTGAGTCCTGGTACCACTTTGTTGCCACCACTCTGAGGACACTTGCTTTGGCCTCTGAGAATTGTCTTAATGTAGATTAATTAGGATCAAGAGAGCTCCAGCTTGGGATGTGAGGCTTCTCTATAAATTTCCTTTTCTTCTCTCATGTCTAGTTAGGGTGATATACGCCACACTTAGGTGATAGATACCTTTCTCCTGTAATGTCACCAGTCTCACATTTTGGGGCGATTCTTCTCAGAAACTGAGTCACTCGGTTTGAGGTCAGCATGACTTAGCCTATCTCACCGGGGCTGACGCAGATGTTGATGATGGCTCCTAAGCTCTGAAACAAGGGTTTAAAGTGCCAGCAATTCATATTAAACAGAGTCCATTTCCCCTATAATGTGAGAGCACTTTCCTGATCACTTTTAATTGAAACAGATGTTTTTGATGAGGCCTAGAGCAGGATATGAAAAATTTCACCAATGATCACGTATGGGTTCAAAGGGATATCCATGAGGGCTCCCTTTGAGCTGGGGGCACTGTCTAAACATAGCGCATCGATACCATATTTTCGAAATGCAACCAACAGCTAGAGATTGCTGCTGAGTTCTAGAAAGCAGTCATCTGATATTACAGAGATGCTGCCCTTGTGAAGTGCTGGGGTGAACGTGGTGTGGGCTTTTACCCTGTGGAAGAGTGTCATGTCAATACTGTGCTCTGCAAGGGTGTAACTTAACTCTCATAATCTCTCCCAAAATTAGGAAGCAGAGTCACTTCTTTTATTGTATAGTTCTAGAAACATAAAGAGCATGTACCTTGCCCCAGACCTGGGTCTGGAGTAAGATAATTAATTGAATGATACAAATACTAATTTAGGCATGTAATTGTGCTAACTTGCCACTATGTTGGATCCAAAGATATACAAATAAAGCAAAGTGGTAAAGCAGAGAATTTATTTATTTATTTATTTATTTATTTATTACTGAAATGTATTGACTATACGTATTTGTGGGGTACGGAGTTGAATATCAGTACACGTATGCAGTGTGTGATGATGATAATTTTTTTTCTTTTTCTTTTTTGTGGCTGGCCGGCCGGTATGGGGATCTGGACCCTTGACCTCATTGTTACCAACATCACACTCTATCCAAGTGAGCTAACCTGCCAGCCCTTATTAGTAGAATTATAGAATTAGAAGGGATTTTAGGGATTAGCTATTACAAAACTCTCATTATTGTAAAGGAAGGGAAGAAAAAGAAAACTAACATTTATTATGTGATGATACATGCCAGACATGTATAAGATAAGAATCTGTCTATCCGTCTATCTATCTTCTATTTAAATTGAACACATGGAGACATTGTGCTGAGGCCTTTAAGTAATTTGAATTCTCACAAAATCCCTGTGAGAGAGATGATATAGCTTTCATTTTAGAGAAGAGGAAAGTGAACCTCAGAGACATTACATGCCATGGCTGGGAAGCAGAGAGTTGGGATTTGAAGAGGTCTGCCCATAATCAAAACCCTTGCTCTTTCCAGGTTCCCATATTTCAGATATGGACACAAAGATGCAGAGGAATGATGTCTTTCAACGGGGCTTTCTGATCCTTGTTTCAGTTGTCTTTCTTCTATTTCACACTGAACACGTCTGCAGCTAGAAACTAGGAGGAAGGGTATCATCTGACCAAGACCATTGACCCCTGTGAAATTATTCTTCCCAGACTACATGGCCTCAACCAGCAACTTCAATCCCAAATTCTCTGTGGGAATGAATTCCAGAGACCAGCAAACATGATTTCCTTTTAAGATGTTTCCAGAGTTGCTAATGAGGCCACTTGAACTATTCCTGTTTGCTTAACTCTTTGTTGATTTATGAGGTTTTAATCCATTCTTTTCTAAAGAGTTTGTATTATCATTAATCTGTTTCCAGCCTCCCACTCTGTGTTCCATCCTTTTCTTCTCCCTGGTGTGTCTACCTTTGATCTCTCAGGCTGGAGTTGAGACAATTTACTAATTCTTTCTTCAGAACTGCTAGAAAAGAGGCAATAATTATTCTCTGAACAACACCCATTGCATATTTGGATGTAATTACAGAATCCTCTTTCAGCTTTTATTAACATAAACCTTTCCCTTAGGGCTGGTTTTTTAGAATAGAGAAACTGTGTACTACCAAGCTTCAGACACACTTTTTGTAGATGGCAGGAGGACACGTGGAGCAGGGAGGGTTTATGGAGGCTTCTCCACACTGTGTTTGAGCAAGGTGGAACCCAAGAATGCTTGGATGAACCTACTCTTTGGCCACATATGTTTCTTTGGGATGTGTGACTATCTGCTCATGTCCTCCACCAAATTCCTGCTTAGATTTTCCTAATTCATTTTTAAGAGTTCTTTTGTATTAAGGAAGTTAATCTTTGTTCCTTATCAATTGACTTTAAAATTAATTTGGGATGTTTTCCTTCATTTCTATGTTGAGAAAATAATTTTCTATCTAAACACTAAATTCAAATAAATAAAAAAATAAATATTTTTAAAAAAGACAAAAAATTCATATGGAATGAAAGGACAGAGAGGACTCTAGAGGTCACATCTGGCCCATTAGGCTCATGGTAAGGGGAGTGGGGAAGGGCATTCTAGGTGGAGGTGTGAACAAAGATAGAATGAGGGAAGAACAGGGAAGTCTGGGGATTAACACCGGGTGAGTGAAGGAGGTGAGGGGGTAGAGAGCTGGAATACAGATTGCACCATCCTGTAATGTTCATCCACGCCTTGCTGAGAAATTGGAACTTCCTGCATGCAATGAGGATTTATTGAAACACTTTAAGGATGTGGTAGGATGAGATATGTGCGTTCCACGGGAGAAAATGGAGGTGAGAGAGGCAAAAGGCAAACAGACTTATTAGGAACTCTTGCAAGTAACCAAGGAAGAAAATGTGAGGGTCTGAACCCAGGCCTTAGCAGAGAAGTGGAGGAGCAGGCTTCAGGTTGGGAATTGTCTTATGAGTAGAATCAGGACTGGCTACATAATTTGTAGGGCCTGGTGCAAAATAAAATTGAAGAGCTCCTTGTTTAAAACAACTGAAAATTTCAAGAGGATGACAGCAGCCCATTAAACCAGGCACAGAGGCCTTCTACACATGGGGCCCTGTGTGACTGTGCAGGTCTGATGCCCTTGAAGCTCACCCTGAGTAGAATAATACTTACTTTATTTCCTTCCAGGTTTGTTGTGATCCTAGTTGAAAAGACTTTACAATTTATAAGATTATACATTTTGGGGTGCCCATTTTGCAGGTTATTTCACTCTATTCTGCCATTCATTTAGAATTTTATCTTATATAGTCTTTTCTTAGTTGTCATGCCGTGAGATAAGTCCAAACAAATGGCTCAAAGTCAGGCTGATGAAGATCTTCAATAGGTTTTCTGGAGGAAAGTGTTAAGTTACAAAGCAGAGGTGGAATTTCTTATAGAGACAGCTAAGAAAAGAGAGAACAAGAAAATAAAATAACTTTAAAATAGGGCTTTATGATAGAGTGATGTATAATTAGGGTTATTTAATCTGGAGAAAGTAGTAGAGAAAGACTTTATTATGGTATTTGTATTAGTCAGCTATGCCATAGTAATGCGGTGTGATAAACCATCCCCAAACTCAGAGATATACAACAGGCACTTATTCTCCTGTTAGGAGTCTACAAGGAGCTATGGTTTAGTTGGTCTAAAGTGGGCTCAGGTGGATGTCTCTACCACAGTCTGAGGTTTGGGTGGTCTTAGATCCAGGCTGTGAGTTGGGTCCGGGTCTGCTCCATGTGTATTTTTTTCTGGGAGCTCAGGCTAAAGTGACAGTGTCTACCTGGGGCATATTCTTCTCATGGCTGTCATAGGAGTGTTGGTGGCCAACCCAAACCCTGAGGAAGCATGCTTAATGCCTCTGTTTGCATCGTTTCTATTAACAGTTCATTGGCCATGGCAAGTTGTATGGCCAAGCCCACTGTCACTGGGGCAGAGAAGTAAAATTCACCCATACAGGGAAGGGTAAGTGTGAATATTTGCTGAATAAACCAAACTCTCACAGGATTCAGGAATTTGTGTGTTCTTACAGAAGCTGTCAAGCCTAGTTGCTAGATAGTTACACCGAGAAAATTCCTGAAAGAAAAGGGGAATGAAGGACCTTAGTTAACTATAGAATCCTATCTGACAGGAAGGATTGCTCAGTTTGGCAGAGGGTAGGTATTTCTGAAGATCTTCAAGGTAAGCTCATTTTTTTAAATTTTAATTTTTTTCATTGTACATGTTTACGGGGTACAATTTGTTGTTTCAATACAGGCATATACTATATAATGATCTAATCAGAATAGTTAGCAGATCTATCACCTAAACATTTATCATTTCTTTGTGTTAGGAGCAATCAACATAATCTTGACTACCTATTCAACTATACACAGTACTTTATTGTTAACTGTAGTCTCCCTATGTTACTATAGAACCCTAGATCCCATTCTTCCTATCTCTTTAATATTTTGTATTCACTGACCACCCTCACCCATCCCCTCCTTCCCCTTCTACCCACCGGTCTCTAGTAACCACTATTCTACTCTCTACTTCTATGAGACCAACATTTTTAGCTTCCACATGTGAGTGAGAATGTGGTTTCTCTCTGTGTGCCTGGCTTATTTCATTTAACATAATTTTCTCGAAGCTCATCCATGTTGCTGCAAATGGCAGAATTTCATTTTTTTTATGGCTGAGTAGTATTCCATTGTGTGTATATATACCACAGTACCACATGTTTTCTATCCAATCCTCCGTGGAAGGACATTTAGGTTGGTTCCAACTCTTGGCTACTGTAAATAGAGCTACAATAAATGTGGGAGTGCAGGTATCCCTTTGACATGATGATTTCCATTCCTCTGGCTATATACCCAGTAGTGGAATTGCTGGATTGTATGGCAGTTCTATCTGTAGTTGTTTGAGGAACCTGCATACTGTTTTCCATAGTGGGTGTACTAATTTACATTCCCACCAACAGTGTAGGAGGGGTCCCCTTTTTCCATATCCTCACCAGTATTCGTTCTTTTCTGTCTTTTTGATTATAGCCAGTCTAACTGGAATGAGATGGTACTTCATTGTGGTTTTGATTTTAAGCTTATTTTTCACCTGAGGAGATGGTTATGTGAAGGCCTGTTGGGAAGAAGGGGCAAGGCTGGAGGCAAGTTACATGATCTTTCTAGGTTCCTTCAAGTCACAGGCTATGGAGATTGAACCGTGGTCTTAGGTCACAACCTCTCAGAATGGATGCTACCCCTATTCTTACACTAGAGAGGGAAGAGATATCTCCTCCTGTCCTCTGTCACACCACCTCTCAGAATACTTGAGGTTTCCTGCTTTTTTTTTTCCCTAAAGAATCAAACATGAAGACTCAGATTTTACTTTGTTTTAAATTCGATGGCTGTCCTTTTCTCTGTCAAATAATTCAAGGTTATTTTTAGGTACAACTTTTTGTTTTTGTTTTGCTTTGGTAGTTTCAAGTTTTTGGAAGAATTAGCTTAAAGATTTGGAGGGTTTTTTGGGGGGATATTTAATATTTTCTTTTAGAATTTAAACTTTTCAGAATCCTCTTTCAAATCAAGAAGCTGCATAGGTCTTTGTGAATATGCTTTGGGTTTGCAATTGCTAGCTGGAGGGTGATACTGAAATAGAGTAGGCTAAAGATAGTTTGCCAACTAGTAAATGCAGAAGGAATTATGGAGTTAAAAATCACTATTTTGAAACCATCATTAGTAATTAATTCAGGAAATAAATCATTGATACTTGCTAAAACTAGTAGGTGAAGTTGAATAAAGATCAGAATAGAACATACCCATAGTCTTAAAATATTTCCCCACAAATTATTTATTAATTAGAGAGAGAAAAATAATAGTTTTATAATGGAAAAGGTGATGGGCACCATTTTATACAAGTGATCAAAGTTAGCATTGCTAACATGTCTCTCTTGAAGAGATACACTGAGGAGAATATAACATCATTTCTATGACAGTCATGCCAAGGGAGGTGTCACCCAAAATGGGGGAGAATCTAAGAATCTCTGGCCTGGACTCTTTAAAAATGTTAAGGTCACGAAAGATAAAGAAAGGCTGGAGAACTACTCGAAAATAATTGAGACCAAGGATAAATGATAATGAAATGAAAAGTATAAATCTGGATTGGATCCTGAACTGGGATAAAAAATATAGCTATAATAGACATTTTAAGGATAATTGGTGAAATTTGCATGTGGACTGTGAATTAGAGAGTAGAATTATACCAATGATAATTCTCCTAGATCTTGATAATTGTGCTGTGATTATGTAAGAACATTCTTCTTTTAAGAAATACACACTGACAGATTTAGGAGTAAAGGAGCGTGATGTCTGCAACTTATTCTCAAATGGGTTGGAAAAAATTATACATAGAGAAAAAGTGATAAAACAAATGGGACAACATTTTTACACTTTGTCCTATTTTGGATGTGGATAAGGGGTACATGCAAGGTGTTGATATTATTCTGGCAACTTTTCTGGAGGATTAAAATGATATCAAATTAAAAAGTTGTCCAAAAGAAAAAAAAAAAAAAACCCCAGAACAAAAACTATCCCAACATGTAAATGTGCAAAAATACAAATGTTATTGATGTAGTATAATTACAACTTGTTATTGCATGACTGTAAAACCAAAGCTGTATACACTTTCAAACATTAAGTTTGATTAATGAGAGCAGAAAAAAGGCCCCGTAGATTTAGCAGCAGAGAGGTGTACACCTGAACAATACTGAGATGAATTCTGAGTTTTCTACCTAGTCATACGTCCTAGTTGGGTTATGCCTCACTGTTTAAAATGGAAAACAGGAGAAATGTATTGTTCTACCTTATTAGCTGTGGTAGAAAGAAACTAGATTTTGCCTGAAAAGCATTTGAGACTTGTAGGAAGCACGAAAGGCTAGAGAAGAAAAAATAATATTTCCTCGTTGGCATTTCTTAACCTCATATGGAGAAAAAAGTATCATAATCTGTTGTGGGTGAGGCTGTAGAAATTAGACAGGAAAGTTTGCTGCAATAAAGGGGTGATGATCTGGAGGGGTGGTAGCAGTGGAAATAGTCAAAACAAAAGAGTTAATTCCATCGGAAATTGTTTCTTGGACCATGTCCTGTGTGAGTGAACCATGAGAAAAGACCAGCAAGTTAAGAATTGGACCATTTTAAAAGCAACATTTAAAAACTTGGATTCTCTCACTTCTTTCTTGCCTCTAGCTTCCATTTCACCATTTTCTTCAAATCCAGGCAAAACAAGATGGACTGATACCATCAGGCCTCATGTTTGTAATTATTTTGCCTATGTTTTAAAGTCAATTCTTTTCCTAACGCTGTGTATTCTCTGTGGACGCCTCTGATCCGTCTCACTTTTCAGCAATGTTGGCAAAGACGCTGATAGATGTTTCAAGATACTCAAACAATTCATTCCTTGCCTTCTCTTATTTCCCCCTTTTTTGCTAGTAATACCTAATATATGGGCTGTATATATTTGTTTTACCAGTGGTAGAAACATAGTAGCTTTCTTTTACTGAAACCAACTCAGGATACAGGCTTTACTTTGAAAGTAAAGTCGTTTAACTGGATCTTAGTTTTTATTTTTTAGTACTGAAAACCCCTGTTGTCAGCTTTGAGGAGGCAGTAGGTGGAGCTATAGGCTTTTTATCACGAAAGGACTTTTTCAGTAGCTGCCCATTGCCGGAATAACCTGAACAAGCACACATTTCCAAAAATAACAGAGGCATTTCCAAGTATTCCAGAAATATATGCAAGACTGTTTAGTCATTCATAATCACTGCTTTGCAAGTAGTAGATTCTGTAGAAAATATTTCAGAAGCAGAAAAAAGATTCATAGAATTCCCTGTATTTTTAGAAAAGAAATTAAAAAAAGAAAAAAAAAAAAAAAGGAATTCGAGAGGGAGGGAGAGGCACTTACTCTGCTCAATCTTGTACCACTCTTTTTTTCCCCAGGTGGTGAAAGGGCCCAGAGGGGTAACTGGGGGTGGAAAAAAAATCTTTTCCATTTGCGTCAGAACTCTGAGGAGCTCTTCATTTCCCCACTCGATGAACTTTTTCAAGGCTCTAAACTGTGGTTTCAATTTTCTCTGAATCACAGAGGGGTGGCCCAGGTTAAGTGATCCTGAGGAGGCCAGAAGGCACTTGCAACAGATCACTCTTGAGGGTCATTCCTCTGGGTAACCTGGTGTTCTCGACCATTTTTCTGAGACAGATTGAAAAACAAAACAACAACAACAAAACAGCTTTCATCACTATAGAAAAGGTAGATTCTCTTCATGTAAAAATCACAAGTTCTGAGAAATGCTCTCATGGTTCTGTATCAGTCAGGTTTCTTCAAGAAACAGTCAACAGAATACACACACACACACACACACACACACACACACACACACACACACACACACACACACACAGACAGAAAGAGAGAGAGAGATTTGTTTTAAGAAATTGGCTCACGTAATTGTGGGGCTGGCGAGTCTGAAAATCCTAGGGCAGGTGGCTGGCCGGCAGCTCGGGCAGGGTTTCTGTGGTACAGTCTTGGGGCAGAATTCCTTCTTCTCTTGGATGCCTCAGTCTTTGCTCTTACGTCCTTCAATTGCTTGGATGGGACTCACCCACATTATGGAGGGCAATCTGCTTTACGTAATGTAAATGTTAATCACATCGACAAAATACCTTCACAGCAACATCTAGACTAGTGTATGACCACACAACTGGGGCACCGGAGCCTAGCCAAGTTGAAGGATGAAGTTAATTTTCACAGGTCTCCTTGCTATGATCTGGTCTCAGAGCAGCCCCACAAAGGCAGGATGAAAAACACCTTCGAGCACACCATCGCCCTGGATGTGAAGCATTAAGGGAAGGCCACGGATGACTGCTGTGGAGATGCTCAATGTCAATCCGGTTCCTAAGTCTCTCTGTTGCCCCATCCTCTCCCAGGGACAGTAAATTGTGACACAGAAGCAATGAAGAGACAAAAAGAGAGACATTGCTAGGATTTGATGGATGTTGCCTTCGGTTCTTCTGGATACTGCTGTTGATGATGACCTGTAGCTGGAAGAACAGTCTGGGACAGACCCGTCTGCAGTCTGGGATAGCTTGGGCTGCCATAGAAGCCCCTTCCTTTACACTGTGCTCTTCAGTCCTTGCAGCAAACCTCTAATTTACAGATGAGGAAAAAGGTTCAGGAAGGTTTATGGATCTGTGCAGTGTTCTAGGTGCTGGGAATACATACAAATGTGATTAAAACACACACATTTCTTTCTTGTGTAGCTCTAACGTTCTAATGGGGGTAACAGAAAACAAAACAAATGAATAGACAAGTAAAGAATTGCAAGTTGAGGCAAATGACAGGAAGAAACCACTAAGTGGTCTGAGCTTGAATTCACCAGGGGTCTGGTAGGAAACCCACTTTAGGTGTGTCATAAGGAAGGCTTCTATGGGTAGTGACATTTACTTGGAGATGTAAATGAACCTGACGAATGTGGCAGAACCCTCCATTTGTAAGTAAGGGCTAGAGCTGTGATGCATACCCAACTTTTTTTTCTTTTTTTAACTCCAATCTATTAATCTTTGTTCACTACACCCGTCTTCTAGCTTAGATGTCGTGTAAGGAAAGCAAGCTCTGGTATTCCCTCCCAGATGTAAGAGAGTTGTGAACACACAATCAAAGGCAGGTGTGCACATGCAGATGAGTGTGTTTCTGAATCTCAAGAAAGGAAATGCTAGACCATTTTAACGACCCCCGCTAGAGTCTTTCAGCCCCTTTGTTATGCAGTTCTTCCTTTTCTGGAGCTGAGTTCTTCATGCTGACCCACAACCTTCTTCCTCCTGCCTCATCTCTGGCTAGCATGGAGAACTCTGGTTGTTCCCTTCTGTAAGAGATGCTTCATTGTTTCTCACTTGTATTAACATATCGTGTTTCTTTAATTGGGTCTTATTCTCTGGATGCTTAATGGTCTTCCAGGCTTCACCTAGGTTGTGTGGATTGTCCTTGAGATAACCCAGAGGGTGCCATTTGCATTGTAGACATCTAGGTGGATAATCACGGTGGAAACTTCTTGGCAGGAGGTGGTGAAGAGTCTAGAGGAAGGAGGCTTTTTTCTCTACTCTGCAAAGCAGCCTCACCAGCTTGATGTGGCTGCTGCACGTCTCTCTGTCTTACTCATTCAACCTTCCTCTTTCTTTCCAATCTAAAAAGACACTCAGGATGATAGGAAGTTAGTTTACAAGACTTTTTTCTCTCCTAGGCAAAAATTCTCCAGTCTTCTTTTTACTGCTGACAATGCTGGCTTTTCATTTGGTGTCCAGTAACCTCCTGAAATTACGTGTGAAATTTTGTTCATGTATGTTTTTCCCCCCCCAGGGTTTAGGGTCTTTTACTTCCATCAGATTCTCAGAGTTACTTCCCCCCAAATTAAGAACCTCTTACTTTCAGGATTCCCTCAAATGCAAAAGGGGTGGTGAAGGCAGTATTTCCATCCTGCAATAGAATGAATATTCTCTACCTAAAATATCTGCAGGGTTGTTTAAGATGATGGCTGGATGTCTCCAGCAGCCTGGGTTCATTTGGTCCTTCTAGATTTCTTTCCATCATTTCCTCTCTGCCCACTAGTGGTCTGTTAGACCTTATCTGGTTGAGCCTTCTCTGAGCATGCCCTGAACTCTGAGTTTTTCCTTCTTCTTGACTAGAACTATAGCTCTTGGGTTTCATTCTGCTGCTTGTCAGTGGACAGTGAGCAAGTCTACATGGTGGTTTAGTGGTTATTCGTGTTAGCCATTCCAGGCAACAAACTTACTTTTATTAATAATAATACAAACAAATGAAATTTGGAAAGTATTCTCACCTGAGGGAAAGATTGGCCCCTTCATCCAAAAGAAATTGTCAGGTGGGAGAGTCACCCTGGGGGAGGGGAGGTATTGGACAGGTAGTGCTCTACTTTTGTGGTGACTTGAGTGCATGAGGGACTTTCTAGGTCTTTCTTTTATAGGTCAATATCCTCAGTGGAAGAAGTTCACTATATTTTCTTTACTCTCTTTAAAAGCCCAAGTTGAAACTTCTAACTGAGGATAGGACTTAAAGAAGGATGGGATTATGAGGAAGTTTTGATTCCTGGGATGGCATCTTAGTCAAACCGCAGCTTTACCACTTATTAGCTTATTTACTTTCGTCAAGCTATTTCACCTCCTTAAGCCTCAGTTTCTTCATCTATAACATGCAGATAACAATAGTTCTTATCTCATAAGATTGTTATGAGGTTTAAATGACATGATTCACATAAAGCACTTAGCATATTACCTGATACATAATAAATATTAGCTATTAATGTTACATATTTCTGCAGTGATTTAAGTGTTGGAAACAAGCATGAATTGTTTTTATAATCCTAAAAATTAGATGAAAAAATAAAAAAGTAAAGTCTAGGTTGTTCAATTCGGGCTTGTTTTAAGTTTTTTGTAATATTTTTCATTCTAGAGGAGAGCACCTTGCATCTTGAGGCCCTCTGCATATTGAGGAGGAAATAATTCTGAACAATTACTTAAAACATTAGAGGTAGTGAGCTGAAAATAAAAAGAGTTAAGTTGGTTGTTTTCTGCAAGTCGAATGGCTAAGCTTTGTGGTTGGTAAGTAACACTGGGAACAAGTTTTTTGTGAAAGCTTTAAATGAACTTATGGAATTTTAAGAAGAGAAGCTTGAAGTAAATTTAGGGAACCAGGAATTGTCTCATCTGTTAGAGCAAAATGCTCATTGCGGGGTACTTGGAGGTAAAACTGGAAAGGTAAGTTCAGTTTGAAGAATCTTGCCTGCTTAGGCGAGAGGTGTGGACTCTTGTTGAGCCGATAGGAAACCAGTAAAGGTTTTGGAGAGGATTCAGCAAGGGTGTGAATATATTCTCACTACTGGATTTAATCACTTAAAATAACTTCATCTAGTAAAAATTTCTTGAATTTGTTTTTAAGTCTTTCTGACAAATTAACAACTTAAATTTTCTCATTTTCTCTCTTTCTCTTTTTTTAAAAGTAGGCATATGAGATAGATGTTACTATCTAATATCTTGCTAACATCTTGCTCTCCTGTTCTCCCTGGGCATACAGGAACAATGTTCCCAGTCTTGTTGCAATTAGGGAGTCACGTGACTTGTTCTGGCCAATGAAATAGGAGCACCAGATAAGTATATTGCTTCCAGCCCCTCTGTACTTCTCCCGTTTCTCTTTTCCTCTGTCTTTCTGATCATGGATACTTGTTGGGGGTGTGATGGCTTTGCCTCATAAATCAAAGCAGCATGGATTGCTGAGGCACCATATGAAGAATGGCTGTCCTGGAGAGTCACTTGGACTTGCAGTGTATTTTGTATAAGTGATAAATACAAACTTTTTTTATTGGGGATAGCCACTGAGATATTTTCATTACTGCAGCATAACCTATCTCATCCTGATTATGAAGAGTAACAGCTAATGGTATGCATAATAGCCCTCTAGGCAATGTGAGCTACCCAGGAATCAGGAGGTCGTTAACCAGCAAGTGATGGTTGTGTGGGTGCAATCTCTAATCTCAAGGAGGTTTGCTTGCCCCAGGACAGATAAATAAATACCGTAACTAAATGCAAACATAGAAGAATGAGATAAACTGCACACAACCAACCCTAATAATCTAGAGATCTAGCTACATGTTGGGGATATGTGCTCATAAGTACTGATTTTACATAAGGGTGGAGAAGTTAAGATAGAGGTGAGTATATTTTTGGAAACACTTGAGTCATGTTATCTGGAAGGGTTTCCTAGAAAAATCTACTCTAAATTTAGGGAGAGGGATGCAACTTGAAGAAAATAATTTCATAGCTTTAAAACAGTAGAAGACAAAAAATTTAAGGACAACCTTTTTCTATAAAAAAAGTTAAGGCAAAAAATCATGCAACTAGAAGATAAAATGTATGATTAAAGATAATTGGAGTAAGGGGGGAAATAAAGGTAGAGAAATTGTCAAGCAGGGGTTAGAGGGACTAACAGATGGCCTGGTAGCCAAGGCAAAGAGAGAAACACCATCAGTTGTTAAGAATTACAGTGTCCATAATATAAGAAACAAACCAGTTGCTAAGACAAGCAGAGCCATTCCTGACCATGAGTTCTGGTAGAGATTTCTAACATGTGTCTGAAAAATTAGGGGACTGTGACGTAGGGACTGTAAATTGTAGAAAAAAAGAATCTTAGTAGTGCAAGCTAGCCAGGAGGAGCTGAGAGCTATTTTGCCAAACAAAAACAAAACAGAAAAGCTGGAAAATTAGATATATGCCTTATTCTTTGACATAAAAATTGTCATTTAAGGGTACCTATGATTTAATATTTCTAGTATATCAAGAAAAGCACAAGAAAATTTGGAGAAGTAGTTTCTAGATGTTGCATTGGCTATACAACACTTTATGGTGTTTTATTTGGGGAGGAGGTGTGAGAGTTTTATTACTGTTTCACTGTGTGTTTGCATGAATGTATGGAGTACCTTCTGCTAACTTTGAAAGAGTTCCGTGGCAATACCTGATACGTTTGGCTTTAAAGAAAACTCCTCTCCAACCTTAAGAAAGATATGCCAGTAGCAATAAAAGTAGTTATCGTTAAGGGCTAATAGACAGCCCCAGTAGATAGTTCTCAAAGGATTGGCAGTTTACTGAGATGGTGAGATAATTTTATAGTTGGACCAAATGACCAGAGAGCTCTTTTACAGCTACTTAAATAAGTTAATATTGATTTTATGGTGCTTTTTCTATTATTTTATAAGGCAAAGCGGTGAGAATATGAGGTGTTGGACCCTGTTGCCCACTTTTATGAACTAGCCTGCTTGCTTTTTTTTTTTTAAATTAACTATTTCCTGATTTCCAAGGCAATTGGGCATACTGTTCATGGGCCAAACACTAAGTCAGAAAACAAGCTTTTTTGTTTTTTGTTTAATTCACCTCTTCCCACTGCCCCCTCATCCCCTGGCCCCAAAGATGGAAAGAAATAATCTAATAGACTTGGGACCCTAGCATCTATTTCTACATAATTTCGTCTTGAACTTTACAGGTTAACAGAGCCAGGCCTCTTGTTAAAATGCTAATTGGGGTCTCTCAGGCAAATCCCAAAACCTTTTTATAAAGCTGTTTTTCCTCTGTGTAGTACCCAGAACATTCTCAATTACAGCTCTCTGAATCTGTCTAAACATGCAACCTACAAAAGACCATTCCTGTGGCCGCCAGGTTAATGCTGGGGTGTAATTCTCCTTTAATGCATACCCTTGGGGTCACTCTGTAACCTGATTTAGCCATTGGCTTAACCATCCTTACTTCCATATTTTTCTTAAGAGTCTGTTTTTTCAAAAAGCTTCTGCTTTTAGTTATAAATCTCTTGAAATCAGATTCCAACTGCCTGAAGATATGAGCCAATTGGTATGGATCTGCATGTCTCAGGTATTCAGTTTTCTCCAAACTTCAGGAACTTCAGCCATGCTAACAATTAATATACATTTATATTATATCCTCTAACATAGTTTTCCCCAAGTTATCCTGAACTGGCAGATCTCTGGGTGAGCTGAGGGCAGCCCTCTGAAGTGAGGGTAGGTGTTCTTGGGGTGATGTTCTTGCAGTTTTAAGCAACTGAACTTCAGGGAAGCTAGGTGGACTCAGGTAGCTTTGCTGTTTAGAATTAGGCCTTTCTATAGCCTTTTTTCTTTTTTTCCATTAGAACTTGCACGTTTTTAAAAAATAATCAGCTGTCGTCTGAAATTTTGCCTAAAGAATTTTGTTTTTAGTCTTTTGCCTTCAACACATCTTTGTTTGTGTGCAAATAAAATTCCATTAGGCAGGAAGGCAGAGGTTTAGCCCTAGACATATGATGGATGCCTTTCCAAATCTAAGGCTGATGCCGGATGGAGGTTTATTTCAGATAGAGGGCATAGATTGGGGCATATTGGTATGAAACCAACAGGCTCGCTCTCCCCTAAACTTTGTGAGATCTAGGGCAGAATACAAAAGGAGGCCCACATACCCTATGTCAGGCTATTTAAAAGTTAGAAGTCAAGCCAAAAAACCATTAAAAAGAAATATCATTTAGCCTCATATCTTAATAAATGTACCTGCATATTACCTGGAAGGCAAGGTTAAAATTTAGAATTCTTACAGTCCTTGGAGTCTCTGTTGGACTGTGCTGGTTGCAGACAGCTGACCTCAGCCCAGGCCTGCATCTCTTCCTTTCCACCTTCAGCTCCCTCCTGTACCAGCAAAAGGCCTTCCTGGGTGCAAGCTGGTGTATACAGGCCATATGAACAGTTGTCCCTTTGCCACCCCTTGGGCCTAAAGTCATATATTGAAGGCAAATTCTGTCCTCAGTGGGCCCTGGAAGGAGACTCAAAAGATTCTGGTGCCCTGGGTAGTGAGATGTGTTTGGAAAAAGGGTGTATTAGTTTGCTAAGGCTTTCGTAACAAAGTACAGCAAATCGGGTGGCTTAAACACAGAAATTTATTGTCTCACAGTTCCAGCAGCTGGAAGTCGAAGATCAAGGTGTCAGCAAGGTTGTTGCCTTCTGAGAGCTGTGTGAAAGAATCTATTCTGTGCCTCTCCCCTGGATTCTGGTGGTTTGCCAGCAATCATTGAAATTTCTTAGTTTAAAGAAACATCACTCTAATCTCTGCATTCATCTTCCCATGGCATTCCCCTGTATGTGTCTATGTCATAGTTTCCCCTTTTTATAAGGGCACCAATCATATTGGAATAGGGTCTACCCTAATGACCTTTTCTTAAATTGATTACATCTATAAAGACCTTATTTACAAAGAAGAACACATTCTGAGGTACTGGGGATTAGGAACTCAACATATGAATTTTTGGAGGACACAGGTCAACCTATAACAAGGTGAGTGTGGGCTCCCAGGGGGCACATCCTTTGGCTTCATAAATATCTCATTCTATAGGGAAGGTTGTGGCTGGATGTGGTCCAGAGTGGGGACCTCTAAAGCTTGGGACCTTTGATAGGGACCCCTCTAAGGGCAATGCTGGACATAAGTTCTTTCTTTTACCAATATCACTGCAGTATTTGACATGGGGTGACCCAATAGTTTAAAGCACAATAGAAAGGATGTGAACTTTAACTTCCTCTGAATTTCCCCAGTTGGCCAAATGAATTAAGGCTCTTCCTCACCTTCTGAATAGTTCTTCCAGCCTAGTTTACCTTATCAATTCATACCCTTCTCATACCAAATTCCCATTACACCTTCTCACCCAGCTAATTATATAGATTATGAATTGCTGCTTCTTACAACCAAAAGTGTTAGTCATTAGCACAACGTTGGAGTGTGGCAAGTCTTCAACAAAAATGTGTTGGTTCTCTAGGCCCCTGACTTTTGTTGATCACATATTCAGTGCGTCAGCTTTGATTCTGGATAGTACATTTCTACTTTTGAGGGCAGCCAGGCCTTCGATGTGCTGTATGTGGGCTATTTCTGAGCCCACATTTTAAAAATAATCCATGGCGGGAAGGAGGGGTATTCAATTCTGTGACTAAAAACAATCTCCTGAGAGCCAAAGAAACACACAGATAATGTTTATTCTCCATGCTAAAAATAGGTGGGCTGGTATTTTTAGTCATTCCCCAAAATATGGTGTCTGGACTCAAATTCAGCTGTGGGTGCCTGTCTTTATGGGACCAAGTGAGACTGGCAGTGCGGGGAGGAGCTGGGGTCAGGTTAGCAAAAAAAAAAGTGTTTCGAGGAGAGAAGTCAGGCCTTGCTACCAATTTGGGGTTTCCAGCTAATGAGGGTGTAGTTCAATTTCAAACATTTTTAGAGTTAAAAAAAACAAAAACAAAAACAAAGCAACCTCAAGGAATTATCGAGAGCATAAAGACCAGCATTTGTTACATCCCAGACTGTCAAAATGAGCTACTTTTCTTCAGATGAGGGCAAAAAGTGGTCTGGAATCACGGCAAAATTGATTTGTTTGCTTGGGTATAAATTTAAAATGACTTGCTTGGTTTTTTTCCCCTTCTTCTGTAATTTGCCAGAGTTAATTCAGTCCCAAGGGATTTGGTTTTTACCACCTGGCTATAAAATCTGATTCAGTTTCATACAGTTTTTTCCCCTCCCACTAATGCCTAGACTCAATGTATACTTTGAGAAAACACCAGGTCTATAGCTCATGTTTTGGCCATGTCTCTTGTATAGACTTTCTGGGACCCTAGTTGTGGGAGAGGGGAGACTTCACTGCATTTAAATAGCTTAAGAAATCTTTCCAGATCAACATGGTGTCTTTTTGTTTTCCACTCCTTCTCTAGAAGTCAAGTTTAAGGGATCATTTCTTTACCAGGGCTTGTATCTACTGAAGGACTGTTGGGCCGAGGTCAGTCGTGAAGTTTCAAAAGGAATGGAAAGAAATACACTAAGAGATAAAGTCCTCAGGTTAGGTGTCAGACTTAAAAATACAAATAGAATTTGAGTTATTCCTGTGTTGTATGACAAGGCCATTTTCCTTGCCTCACCAGACCAACACCAGAAATAAGAAGGGCAGAGGGCAGCCTCCAGATCGTAAGGCTTTGTGTGCGATTCAAAGTATACCCGTCCCACAGCAGAAACATTTGGGCAATGTTTAATGTGACTTGTTGATGAACAACATGGATTTCACCAAACATGTGTGTCATCACTGTCCCCAGCTCCACGTGAGGGTGTCGGGACACAACAGATGTCTTTCCAAGATGCTCTCGCGTGTGACAGGATGGAGAAACATGGGTCTGTGTTATTTTGAGCTGCTTGAAAGTTTGTGTGGTGACCATGACTGCGTCCATTATCAGATTATACTTGTTATATAGAAATCAAGACCTTGGTTGCATAATCATTCCATTACTTCAGATGTTACAGTTTAGCAACACTGGGGACAGGCTCTATAGCCAGAAGACTATGTGACTGGAAAGAAAAAGGAATGTCATTCATACCATGTCATATGCTAAGTAAGTGGACGTAAGTTTTAAAGACAGTGTCCTCTAACTCCATCTCAAATTAATTTGTCTATAGTGAACCATTTCAGATCTCACGATGGAAATCATGGGGCATTTTGAGGAGAACTTGTACTATAGTTTCCAGAGTAAGTTTTTCAAAGCACGCTTTTCATATTATAATCATTTTGAGATTAATGACCATGATTTTGGAGCCTTTATCTTCTTGTAAAACTCAAAGTACAATTTCTTTTCTTTTTGGTTTTATGAAAGTAAGTTAGTTTGTGTCTCAGATTCACCTGTTGTATTGTAAAGATTGGGGCACCAAAGCCAGGTCACACAGGAAGTTAGTGGCAAAGGTGGGAATCCACATATTGTGGCTAGTTCTCAACCTCTTCCTCAGATCCTGACAAGGCACTATCAACTAGTGATTTTCTATCATTTGTAATTAAAATATGAAGAGGTGACATTTTTTTTTTTTCCTGCTTGATGTTCTCCACACAGTCTTTTAGGAAGAGCTTGAGGATTTTTCTGGACTCCTGGGTCTTGTCTGGCTACCTCTCCTGACAGCCCTGGACACAGCCCTGTGTGTGTCTGTCACACTCAGCAGGGCAGCAAATGGCACGATCCCGCTGTGATTCCACAGTCCTGCCTTTCTTCTCAGGAATCCAGGCTAGGATATATATATATATATATATATATATATATGTATACCATTACCACATCATTCATAGCTTGCTGTCAGCAAGCCAAGAATCACATCACCTTATCCCACACTCACATTAGCAGGCATAATTTACATCAACATTTCTATTGGGCTGCATTGGGGGATTCTGTTGTTTGGGAAGTCAGGTGCATCCACTGAGCTGGCTGACAGTGGTAGGTTTTTCTTGCTCTTGGTGGGCTCAAGCGCTTGTCTAAATACAGCCCTTAACACTGCCCTGTTGTCTCGGCCCAGCAGGCAGCAATTTTGGCTTACTACATCATAGCCTCTGGTGTCAACAAAGTCTTGTCTTTGCCGTTTGCCTGGTGTTAGCCTGAGGGATGTATGTCTCTGTCTGTGAATGTGTTTGCTAGGAAAGTTTTGCTCCCTGTTGGAGAAAAGGGAGAACAGAAATAAACCACAGAGTCCTCTAGGAATGCCAAGGACTCATTCGAATTTCAGTGTGAGGTTACATGCTCTTCTTCCTCCCCCATCTCTTGAGGCCCTATGTTGGTACATCTTGATGTATCCCAGACCTCAATGACCTCTAACTTGGACAACTAGCCAGAAGACAACTCAAATCTAAGTACTCTTTTAGTCCCCTTTTGTGCCTTTCAATAATAAGAATAATATATGCACACAGAGCTTCTGTCCTCTCCTGGGTCGTGGGGACAGATGTACAAGAGCATGAGATGGTCATGATGTCCATTCTCCTGGTATTTGCATCCTTACCTTCTTTCAGATTTGGGATGTGTCTTTTAAAAGAGACAAAGCCAATTGCAGTAGTAGACCTATTAGTAATGTGTGTGTGGAACAGAGAATAAACATTTTGGGGAAACATAAGGTAGAATAGGATAGACACCCATCATCAGATGAGTGGATACGGAAAATGTGGTACATCTACACAATGGAATACTACTCAGCTATAAAAACGAATGAAATACTGCCATTTGCAACAACATGGATGGACCTCGAGAGAATTATATTAAGTGAAACAAGTCAGGCACAGAAAGAGAAATACCACATGTTCTCACTTATTGGTGGGAGCTAAAAATTAATATATAAATTCACACACACACATACACACATACACACACAAACCGGGGTGGGGGGGGGAAGAAGATATAACAACCACAATTATTTGAAGTTGATACAACAAACAAACAGAAAGGACATGGTTGGGGGGAGGGGGGGAGGGAGAAGGGAGGGAGGTTTTGGTGATGGGGAGCATTAATCAGCTACAATGTATATCGACAAAATAAAATTAAAAAAAAAAAAAAAAAAAATTACTGTACTTATAAGTCTTTAAACTTTGGAAAAATACAGATATTAACTTATAAAAAAAAAAAAAAAAAAAAAAAAAAAAAAAAAAAAAAAAAAAAAAAAAAAAAAGGATAGACACTTCATGTTAGAAAATGACTTTTTGAAGATGAAGACAGAATAAATGATTATATGACATTTGCATGTTACTTCTATACAGCCTTGATTATTTAGGTCATTGCACACAGGCTATTGGCCCCAATTCTTCACTCCCCTGTAGTAAGACTTTACATCACATTCTTGCCATGGGCGCATGGTAGGTGGAGTAGATGCCTTGACTTTGGCCATTGACTTGTTTGGTTCAATGGGATATTACCTGGTGTGAGGTCTAAGGTGTGCTCGGGCTGTCGGCCTTCCTTTTGTACTTCTGTCAAAACTTCGAGAGCATCTCTATCTCCCCACCCCATAATCTGTTGGTCCCAGGAGGATGATAAACATGGAGTAAACTTGGAACCAGCTCCAGCTGGAAGTCAAGCCCAGCTGAGCCTAGCCTAAATTATCTGAGCCCAAGCCATCCTGCAGATGCACAAGCAAGACGTAAATGTTTATTGTTGCATGCCTGTGAGATTTTGTGTTTTTGTTTGTTAGGCAGCAACAGCTGACTTTTTATAACACTTCTACCATTACTACCAACTTTTACTTTATAGTAATACAATGAGACTTTGTGGTTGGGTTTTACACAGAAATAGCTGATTGATACATGCCACTGCTATTATTATTACTAACTTCCATTTCATAACAGCCCAATGGAGTCACTTTTCAAAGAGAGAGATGGCCAGTGATCCTGGGGCTCACCCAGTGTCCCTATTCCATCGCTGAGGAAACCGAGGCTCAGAGACTGTCACTTAGCTAAAGGAACATGATCCAAAAGGATCCAGCAGTAATCTTCTGATTGAACCACTGGCATGGCTTATCTACTCTCAAACTTCTGGTTAAGAGGGTTGGACCGTGGCTGATGTTGTGTGTGACTCCAAACCATGGTTGTGCCATCAGTTATATACATGACATAGAGCCCACCCATATTTTGAAATAGATAAGAAGATAAAGATCTATGAGTGAGAGGTTGGAGTCATTTTGTCTCTGTACAAGCATCCTATTTGTAGACTCTGGGCTGAATTCAACAATAAGCTTAATGACAAATTGGGATAGGGTGAAGTAACCACAACCAAAGCAGTCAAGAAAAAAATATGAGAGAAAAAAAGTGGAAACAACCCAAGCATCTATCAATGCATGAGGGTAAACAAAATTATACATTCAATGGAATATTTCAGCCTTTAAGGAAGGAAATTGCAATACATGCTACAACATGGATAAAACTGAGGACATCATGCTAAGTGAAATAGCTAGTCACGAGAATACAAATACTGATTCCTCTTACATGAGGTTCCTAAAGTAGTCAAATTCAAAATAACAGAAAGAATGTGATTGCCAGGGGCTAGAAGAAGAGGATAATAGGGAATTGTTTAATGGGTACCGAGTTTCAGTTTTGCAAGGTGAAAAAGTTCTGGAAATTGGTTGCACAACAATGTGACAAACACTACTGAACTGTCCAGCTAGAAATGGTTAGTGTGGTAAATATCATGTTATGGGTTTTTTTTTTTTTTTTTTTTTTTTTTACCACAATTAAAAATTTAAGAAAAGGTAAAATCACACGCCACTCTCCAAATACTTATTGTTGACTGCGGGGAGAAGACCTACTGGTTCCTTCTCCCTGTGGAGCAGGCCAAATATTAGCCAAACTTGGCAGAGCCTGTGTCTTTAACTCCTCTGTCTCAGTTTGTTTTTTCTCTCTTGTGCTTAAACTCCTTTTATGTCTTCTTATGCTTAAACTCCTCTTCTGCAGGTAGTTTGATGATCTTTGGTGACCCCAATAAATATCAGGGTTGATTTCTCTGTTGAAACCCACATGAAATTATTTTCTCTTTTTCTTTCTTTCTTTCTTTCTTTCTAGTTTCTCTCTTTTGAAGTTTTGTTAACTGGCAAGCTGTACCTGTTACATATAAAATGAAATTTTCTCTTTTTAAAAAAAAATTTTTTTTTATCATTTTATTTATGTATTTTTCCAGATTTGTAGAAGTATAATTAACAAATTAAAAATTGTATATAATGAAGGTGTACAACATGGTGTTTCAATATGCATATGCCTTGTGTAATGATTCCCACAATCAAGCTAATGAACATATCCATTAACTGACACAGTTACTTTATTTTGGTGATGAGAACAGTTTATGTGCACTCCCTTAGCAAATTTCAAGTATACAACATATTACTGTTAACTATGGTTACCATGCTGTACATTAGATCTCTAGAACTTATTCATCTTCTAACAGAAGATTTGTACATTCTGACCAACCTCTCTGCATTTCTCCCACCTCCCACCCTTGGCAACCACCCTTCTCTCTTCTAGTTCTGTTATTATCTGGTTTTCTGCTTTGGCTCATAGTGTGCTTAATTTTCTCCCCTATGGAATCCCTGCATTTAAGCAGGAAATTGTGGTTTTACTTACATTTATTCTGCAAGCACGTGTTGAGGGCCCACTCTGTATTCTGCTAAATAGTGGTACTATTAGTGATTGCAAAATCACAAACGGCCTATAGAGTGAACAAAAATGGATTATGCTATGTTCAGTTTAGCCATGGTTAGTATTATGTGCGTAATCACAGTCTATTTCTTACAATGGATTAACCAACTGTATAGTGATTTTACTATAATTTAAATATGTGACTAGAGCCTAATTCCCCATTTGTGTCAGAGATAGTTTACAAATCTAAGGGCAAAGGCAACTATAGATAACAGTGGGCAGCATCAATGTCAAACTCCCTCCCCATTTAGGGTCCACCCAAATTATGAACCTTAACACACATCATTGCAGCATGTAAGCCCCTCTTCCCAATCCTTCCCCACCATAGACACAGCAGCTAAACAGTTCTGAGCAGACTCTGTTACTACAGGGTCCCCACACCTTTACTCATTACTTCATTGAGCCCCACGAGGAACTGTACCTGTGCTAAGATCTTCTTTTGTGTGTGTGTGTGTGTTTTCCTGCTCATACTTTAATTCTATTTCAGGCTGTTTTTTTCACATGTAGGCTAACACTCCCTTCTAGCTCTTTCACTTTAAACTCCCTCTTTCAACCCTTGCCTGGTAAGACCCATGGCATTTCACACAAACCTGTCTGTTGTCTGTCTCTCTCTTTCTCTCTCTTCAAATGCATTCAAAATAAGCATCCCAGGTGATTGTGATGCATGTGGTCTGAGGACCAGTCTTAGAAAAAAGCATATATTTTTGGCGTTAAACACACTTGGTCTTTCATACCAGCCCTGCCACTTCATATCAACTAAGTCCATGCTATAAAATGGGGTTATAAAATGGTTGATTTATGTTGGTTTGTCTCTTGTCTCTGCCCTTAGATTTTGTAACCCATCTCTTCTAGATGGGATTTACCAAGAGCAAAATGAAGGATTGGCTGAAGCTAGGCACACAAAAAGTTTATCAGTAGCAGCAGTTCAAAAGCAGAACTGGATCTAGCCATTCTGCAATGAACACAGTCATCCCTCACTATCCATAAGGGACTGGTTCCAGGAACCCCATGGATACTAAAATCTGCAGATGCTCAAGTCCCTTTTATAAAATAGCATAGTATTTGCATATAACCTATGCACATCCTCCCATATACTTTAAATCATTTCTAGATGACTTACAAAACCTAATACAATGTAAATGCTATGTAAATAGTGTTATATTGTATGGTTTTTATTTGTATTTTTAAATTTTATTATTTTTTATTGAGTTTTCCCCCCAATATTTTTTGTCTGGGGTTAGTTGAATTTGCACATGCAGAACCCATGGATATGGAGGGCTGACTGTACATGTTTCAAAACAACATGCTGTACATGAATACATATACCATTTTTATTTGTCAATTAAAAAAATAAAAAATTTGATTAGAAGCAAACTTCATGTATTAAATTTTATTATACCAAACTAGATTTGTCCAGTGCAGAGTTTGAACCTTCATTTTCACAATGCACTTGTATTACAAACAGTTGAAAGAGGTTAAGTTTGTTATTTTCACTTATGTATTAATTTGGCCTAGCCAAATGTTTGTTTGAGATTGTCTGCTATTGAATTAAGATTTTTATTAACATCGGTTAGTTTAGTGAACGTTATTCATTAGTCAAGTTAGAGTGACTCCAAAGAAAGAAAGTGCAATTCTCTGTACTTCAGAATATTGTGTTTTGAAACTTGCTGGGAATATGCTAATTTTCCAGCATTATCTTCACTAACTATGAGGGTACACTAACTATGAGGGTATTATCTTTTAATTCTATCTTTCCATGAGCCTTTTGAAATATCCCTGTATATGATGCTGAATTTAGTCAAGAAGATCTTTGTGCCATTTTTGTATTGTTTTATTAATTTCTTAAAATAAATACATGATTCTACTCAATGGGCAAAACATTTTTATTGTAATGTAGCTGAAAATATTATTTTACTTAGGTTTTTGCAAATAAAATTCTAAGGTTTAAGTGTTTGTGAACTGAATACTTTTAAAACAGATTTAAATTTCAGCAGCTGAGAATAAAATATGGGGAGATATTAGAATCTAGTATTATTAACAAAATATTGTGGTGTGGTAAATTCTAAAAATCTAAGAAAATACAATTTTGGTTATGCTGTTTTCTGTGTGGATAGAATTTACACACTTTGCAATATGTATCTCTAAACAAAGGGTGACTTGGAATGCTGAATGCCTTGTATTTCAGAGTTTATACAAAAACTGTATTCTCAATGAATTGTGCCAAAGTTTTATGAAAAACTTTATGGTTTTCTACTGTGTAGTATTTTGGCACTAACAAGGGATAAAGTGTCAAGGGATAGAAAATAAGTTTTCCTAGTTATTTCTGAGAATTTCTGAGACATTGAGTTGGCAATGTCTTTGATATCAAATAAAGGTTTATCTCCTTGTTGATACATTGCTTCAAAATATGCATGCTTATTTATTTGCCAAAAAAGGTGATATGCTTCAAAATGTTAATAAGTATTGTATGCTCTTGTCTCTGTCTGTAGATTTTGTAACCCATCTCTTCTACATGGGATTTACCATGATTTTCTAATCACATCTGTCTAGATAGGGTTTTTTGATAACTCCAAAGTTTCATTAAAAATGTATAAAAAAGTTCTATGTGTGCTAATGAAATTTTTCAGAAAATTAATCTTGATTCTAAAAATATTATTAATGATTTATAGACAGGGAGTCCAAATAATGGAGTTGTCAGATGGACTTTTAAATGAAGTGCAGAATACTGAGTCAGGGTTGAAACTCTGAGTAGAGAACTGGAAAATATATAAAAAGAACCGAGTGGGAATTTGAGAACCAAAAATATAATAACTGAAATAAAATTTTAGTGGGTGAGTTTAATAGCAGACTAGACAGAGCTAAAGAGAGGACGAGTGAGGTGGAACAGAGTCAATAGATGATACTCAGGATAAAGCACAAAGACACAAAAGGAATAAAAAGTACAGAATAGAGGGTAAGATACAAGGCAGTATGTGTAATTGGAGTCTTAAAAGGAGAGTAAGTGGGAAAACACACACACCACAGTGTGTTTCCTCTGCTCCCACAGCACAATAAGCAACATAGAAGACAGACGTGTGTCTCAATGTGTGGGAATTTCTCCACACTAGCAGGCAAGCATTTCTCCACTGGACACCAGCTGGGTGTATTCTAACTCAACTCAATTCCAACACTATCTACTTGAAGATAGCATCAGATCTTACAGGTAGAGGGTTCAGTCCCTAAGAATGCCCCGCACTTCAGATGCTAGTCACAAGCCCAGGCCTCAGGAACTTCTGACCCACCAGCTATAAATTAGGGTTCGCATAACTCCCTTCTTAGGTTCGATTAGTTTGCTTGAGTGGCTAACAGAACTCAGGGAAACATGTACTTAACGTTTACTGGTTTATTATAAAGGATATTACAAAGGATACAGATGGAGAGATGCTAGAGAGAAGTTATGTGGGAAGAGGTGAGGAACTCCCATGCTCACTTCAAATGTGCCACCCTCCAGGAACCTGTATGTTCTCAGCTATCTTGAAGCTCCCTGAACCCAGTCCTTTTGGGTTTTTGTGGAGACTTCATCATGTAGGCATGACTGGCTAAATCATTAGCACCTGGGTTAACCTTCAGTCCCTCTCCCCTCCCTGGAGCTTGGGGAGTGGGCTGAAAGTTGCAATATTCTAACCATACCTTGGTCTTTCCTGTGACCAGCCCCCATCATAAAGCTACCCAGGGGTGGCCAGCCATTAGCAAACAAAAAATCATTACTTTGGAGATTTCAAGGATTTTAGGAGCTGTATGCCAGTAAACAGGGCAAAGACTAAATATATATAGTTCACAGTATTACAATTTAGAATATAGTTAGAATTAAACTACACAATAGTAGCACATAAAAAGGGAAAGGGGTAAATGGAGTTGGTGTTCTATGGTCTTAGCATTGTCTGGGAAGAGGGTTAGTCCTGACTTACTAGATTTTGATAAGACTACATCTAATCTCTAAGGGAAAAAAAGCAGAACTACTGGTTAAGGCATGATGGCCATTCAGTGGCTCTGTGGTGGGAGTCTGTGGAAGTTCTCTTCTGACCATGGCAATTCATCAGTGAAGAGGAAAGTAAAGGCAGACAGAGTGAGACTGGGAGGAGGCTCTGGGGGCGTGAGGAGAGAGTGTGAGATTGGCATTGTATTTGTTTTCTAGGACTGCCATCACAAAGTATCACAAACTGCATGACATCAGAAAGGTATCGTCTCAGTTCTGAGGCTAGAAGTTCAGGATCCAGGTGTTGGTAGGGCTGGTTTCTTCTGAGGGCTGCAAGGGAGAATCTGTTCTGTGCCTCTCCCTCTGCTTCTTGCGGTTTACTGACAATCTTTGGTATTTCTTGGCTTGTAGATGTGTCACCTTGGTCTTTACATGCTGTCCTCCCTGTATGCACGTCTGTCTCCATGTCCAGATTTCTTTTTTATAAAGACAATAGTAATATTGGATTAGGGCTCACCCTAATGACATTATTGTAACTTGATTATCTCTGTAAAGACTGTATTTTCAAATAAGGCCACATTCTGAGGTACTGGGGGTTAGGATTTCAATATATTTTTTTATTTAGGTGGTGGAGGGGTGGGTGGGGGGAGACAGTTCAACCCATAGAGGCATATGGAAAAAAAAGGTGGGGGAGAAAATGGACCAGGTGCACATAACCTGACTGCCAGGCAACATCCAAACAAGAGTCCAATTGACATCCTTGGTCATGAATTTAAATTGAGACCAACCAGGGAGGTGTGTATTTCTCTTCAGTGGTGTCCATCTGCATAGAGAAATTTTGTATTCCATTTTATTTTTTCTTATGTTGTTTTATTATTGGACATTTTGTGGGGGTACTTTTGCAAATATCTACTATTTTGACCACATTACATTTAATTGGTGGGATGCCATGTAAGCACCATTTTAAACACTGATGATATAAGAAAGTGACAAAAATAAGCATCTGGGTTTCTTGTACTGAAGACAGCAAAGAACTTGTTGGTGTTTATATTAGTCAGGGTTCTGCAGAAAAACAGAACTAAAAGAAGATAGATAGGTAGATAGATAAATAGATGAGAGGGAATTTATTATGGAAATTGGCTCATGCAATTGTGGAGATTGAGTCGTCCCATAATATGCCATCTGCAACCTGGAGAACAAAGAAAGCTGATAGCACAGCTCAGTCCAAGTGTGAAAGCCTCAGAACTAGGAAAGCTGATGGTGTAACTCTCAGTCCGAGGCCAAAGGCCTGAGAAACCGGGAGGCCTTTTGTGCGAGTTCTGAAGTCCAAAGTGGGAGAACCTGGAATTCTGATGTTCAAGGATAGGAGATGTATGTCCCAGCTCCAGAAGACAGCAAATATGTTTTTTCTCTTCCTTTTTGTTTTTTCTGGGCCCTCAGAGGATTGGATGGTGCCTATTCACATTGGGGTGAAGGCAAATATTCCTTACTTAGTTCACTGATTTAAATGCCAATCTCTTCCAGAAACTGCCTCACAGACATACTCAGAAATAATGCTTTACCAGCTATCTGGGTATTCTTTAACCCAGTCAGGTTGACAACTAAACTTATCCATTACAGAGTCCTTATAGGTCAGGAGGAAGCAGTGCCTCTGGGAATTTATGCCTGATCCTCACCCAATTGCAAGACATAGTGAATATTTGAGTTAAAAATGTAATTGATACTTATTTAGACAGCATAGGGTTAGTAAAAAACAAGACATGGAAACTTCCATTGACTAGATTCCCATTCCAAAAGTGAGTTGGAGTATTAAGGCAATTCTCAACTTCAAAACTGTCCAGTAGAAATACAATGTAAGCCACACATGAAATTTTAAAATTTCTAGAATCCACATTAAAAAAAAGTAGAACGAAATAGATAAATTAATCTCAGCAATATATTTTATTTAACTTAGTAGTCCTAAATGTCATCATTTCATAATGTAATAGACATTAAAAATTATTAATATTTTATACATATTTTTTCATACTAAAGCTTTGAAATCAGTATGAATATTCCACTTAGAGCACATTTCAATTTGTGCCCTAAATTTTTATCAGAAGTATGTGATTTGCAGCAAAAGAAACAATTAACAGAGTTAAAAGACAACCAACAGAGTGGGAGAAAATATTTGCAAAATATACATCTGACAAAGGATTAATATCCGGAATATACAAGAAACTCAAACAACTTTACAAGAAAAAAACAAGCAACCCAATTAAAAAATGGGCAAAAGAGCTAAGTAGGCATTTCTCTAAGGAAGATATCCAAATGGCCAACAGACATATGAAAAAATGCTCAACATCACTCAGCATCCGGGAAATGCAAATCAAAACTACACTGAGATACCATCTCACCCCAGTTAGGATGGCTAAAATCCAAAAGACTCTGAACAATAAATGCTGGCGAGGTTGCAGAGAAAAAGGAACTCTCATACATTGTTGGTGGGACTGCAAAATGGTGCAGCCGCTATGGAAAATGGTATGGAGGTTCCTCAAACAATTGCAGATAGATCTACCATACGACCCAGCTATCCCACTGTTGGGAATATACCCAGAGGAATGGAAATCATCAAGTCGAAGGTATACCTGTTCCCCAATGTTCATCGCAGCACTCTTTACAATAGCCAAGAGTTGGAACCAGCCCAAATGTCCATCATCAGATGAGTGGATACGGAAAATGTGGTACATCTACACAATGGAATACTACTCAGCTATAAAAACGAATGAAATACTGCCATTAGCAACAATATGGATGGACCTTGAGAGAATTATATTAAGTGAAACGAGTCAGGCACAGAAAGAGAAATACCACATGTTCTCACTTATTGGTGGGAACTAAGAATAAATAAATAAAATCACACAAACACACACACAAAAAAACCGGGGGGGGGGGGAAAGAAGACATAACAACTACAATTCCTTGAAGTTGATACGACAAGCAAACAGAAAGGACATTGCTGGGTGGGAGGGAGGGGAGGGAGGAGGGAGGGAGGTTTTGGTGATGGGCAACAATAATCAACCACATTGTATATCGACAAAATAAAAATTAAAAAAAAAAAAAGTATGTGATTTGTAGTTCGAGTTTAAAAAATTTATGGTTGAAAAAAAAAAGATTCACATACCAAGTTGTTCTAAACATACTTGAAAGTTTTCAAATTATTAAGTTGATGGTAAGTTTTTAGATTTTAATTTAAATAAATTAAAATTTATTAATCTATTTTAATTTATTATAGATTTTAATTAAATTAAAATAAAATAAAAGTTAGAAACTTAGTTTCTTGGTTACACTAGCCATATTTCAAGGCTTAATAGCCACATGTTGTATTGAACAGTACATTTCTAGGTAATTCAGACTCCAGGGCATGGAGTAGATGGGTAGTTGCCGTAGAATTAATCAACCAATTTTCTTCTTTCTTTGGTAGTGTCACTATTTTCAGGAATCACATTAATCACATTTGTTCATTAAACCTGCAGACACAGTCCTATTATAAGGAAAAGCTTTTTTTTTTTTTTTATTAGCAAAAATGGGTCAAATTCTTGATTTTGCCTATGAGGCTGAATTTAGTCACTTTGCCTGCTGCAAATGATGTACTTTTGTATTTTCTGTAGCTATCCTGTGGGGACCTGGGTGTTTTTTCAGCTTGCAGCTGCACTATTGTTAGGTCAACAATTAGTCCAGTATTTTGAGTTGCATAACAAATATACTAGCTCCCAGGAAATAAATGGTGCCAAGATACACTTATGCTGATTTAGGTGGAATCTCATTTAATGTGTCCTGTTTTGCATTTGTGATAAGATAGGGCTGTAAAATAATATGACACTCTTAAATACCATATTTTTCAAAAAATATTTTAAAGAGAGAATGAGGGATTAGAATTCTCATATCAATATTTACTGAGAAAAGCTCCAGACTGAGAAACTGGAAAGGTTGTAGAATTAAACCCTGAGAGTATAACTGAATTTAAGTGTTAATCAAACTCTACCACGCTTCATAATTCCAGATGTCTACAAATAGGAAAAAGCAAGGAAGTCACAGACAATTAAAAATAAGGAGGCCAATATGGAAAACAGTATGGAGTTTTCTCAAGACATTAAAAATAGAACTACCATATGATCCAGCAATCCCACTGTGGATATTTATTTAAAACAATGGAAATCAGTATCTTAAAAGATATCTGCACTTTCATGTTCATAGTAGCATTAGTTACCGTAGCTATGAGGTAGAAATAACCTAAATGATCACTGATAAATGAATAAAGAAAATGTGGTATACACATACAATGGAAGACTAGTTAGCCATAAAAAATGAGAAAGTCCTGTCATGCGCTGTAGCATGGCTAAACCTTGAGGACATTATGCCAAGTGAGATAAACTGATCACAGAAGGACAAAATTTCGATATACGAGATATCTAATTTCATGCATTAGTTTTGTCTGTTTGCATACTTCATGTGAACGGGATCATTCAGTAAGAGCCATTTGTGTCTGGCTTATTTCATAGAACATTACGTTTGTGAGATTGTCCCATATCATTGCATGTAGTTATGGAGGCTTCATCCTCACTGATATTCAGGATTTTATTGTATGAATATATCATAAGCTGTTTCTCTATTTTACTATAAATGGTCATTTAGATAGTTTCTACTTTTTGTCTACTATAAATGCTGTAGACACACTGGTGCATGTATTTTGGTGCACATATGAACTTATTTTTTGTTAAGCACATATGTAGGAGTAGAATGTTAGCATGTTGCAGGTCAGGAATTTGCCAGACTCAGCAGAATAATTATTTTGCTCCAAACAGTATTGACTGGAATCACTCGGTGGTATTCGGCTGGTGGCTGGGTTTCCCTGGAGGGTCCAAGATGGCTTCACTCGCATGCCTGTGCCTTGGCTGGCATGTCTGGAAGACTGGGCTCAGCTGAGTCCCTCTGTCTTTCCACATGGTGTCAGGGCCTCTCCACAGGGTCTCTTCAGCACTGGAGGAAGCCCATTTCTTTTTGTACATGTGGGGAAAATAAAATCTTTTGGTGAATGTTTAGGGAAACTCTTCTGGAAGGCTGGAGTGACTTTAAACTTACCAGGAGACTGTAAATGAAACTAAATGTTGTGGAGACATGGAGGCGCATCACTTCCATAGTCTACGGGCTAAAGTGTCACTAAGTGTACCCAGATCCAAGTGGACAGAGAAATAGACTGTACTTTTTTGGTGGGGGAAGGGGATGGTCACATTTCAGAAGGGTATATGGGATAGGAGACATTGTTGCAGGCATTTTAGAAAATAAAATCTGCCATTTTAGGCAACAGAAAGGTCAGAAAGTAGAAAAGAAGAAAAACTGCAACTTAAACATTAGGATTGGTGGTTCCAGACTAATTACAATTGATTACTGAGGCAAAGTAATCAGGTAATTTGTTAAATTAAAAGAATTAGGGCAGCTTAGCTTTTTAAAAAGTTTTTGGTCTGATCTTATTGCGTATCTTTAGTTTATTTATTTATTGAGCATCTTTTATGTTTTACCTTAGAAACTTACTTTGTTTTAGAGCTCCAAGGTGTAAAATTTGACTCAGTGATTCACCTAAAATTTTGTTCATTTTGTTTAGTTTTGATGAGGAGGAGAGTTCTATCTATCTATCCATCTATTCATCCATCCATCCCTTCTTTTATTCATTGATTTGGTATTTATTTTAGGTTCTAGAGTTATAGCATGGACCAGTACAAAGTCCCTGGGCTTACGGAATTCACATTCTCCCTATTTCTAGATTGCAAAGTAGCTCAGAACAAGGCAAAGAGATGATTATGACTAAAGAGAATTGGGAAAAAAAAAAAATGCCTGTAAGTTTCTAAAGGTATGAGCAGAAATGCCTCCCTCTTAACTAGCACATAAACACATTGGGAGAAGCCCATTTCTTTTTGTACATGTGGGGAAAGTAAAATCTAGTGGTGAATGTTCAGGAAAACTCTTCTGGAAGCCTGGAGTGGCTTTAAACTTACCAGGGGATTTTAAATGAAATTAAAAGTTGTGTTCATTGGGTCAGAAAAGAGAAAACTCAGACCAGGAAGTTCTGAGGAGCTATTCTTACCGGTCTAGATGACCCTAGGTCCTTTTCATTTGCCTGGCTGCTGGGAGGCTGTGGAATGTGAGATGCTTCTGACTTTATGGTATACTAATTTTAGAAACTCCATGAAAGTATAAAAGTATGAAGATGAGGGCTGACCGCTTAGCTCAGTTGGTTAGAGTTCAGTGTTATAACACCAAGGTCAAGGGTTTGGATTCCTATACTGGCCAGCTGCCACCCCCCCCCCCCCGCAAAAGTATAAAGATGATTCCTTATTTCATTACCCAAAGATTACTTCTACAAATATCCTGAAATATTTTCTCAGTTTCTTTCAGCATAGCCACATACTCACAGCCAAAGCCACGTGTTTAAGAAAATTTGGATCACACGATATAAACAATTCCAAGTCCTGTTTTATTTTTTACCTAACATTAACCATAAAAATATGCATTTCTCTGTGATACCAAATATCTCTGAAATCATGAGTTTTTAATGACTGTGAAGGATTCCATTGTATGAATATACCAAACCCCTACTTGGATATTTACATAGTTACTTTTATTATTAATACTGCTGTAATAAACATCTGTGTGCATTGATGTTTGTGTATATCTCTGATTTTTTTTCCTTAGGATAAACTCCTAAAAGGGGAATTTCTTGGTCAAAGATACAAACATTTTAAAATCAAGTAGCTCTATCTTTTCCAGGCAGATTAAAAAAAAGATTTGAATTTTCGGTAAATTAACCTTGAAATGGCATCTAACGGTGGTGTAGGTGAGAATGCTGTCTTGTCATGTTAGCAGGAAGAGTATTATCATAGTGGTCTTACGCAATTTCTTAATGAAGGAAAATCTCAATGATAGCATTCTCGAAGCTATTTGAGATTAGTTCAGGAATACAGTCCTTAGTCAAACCAAGTTTTTTTTTTTCCTCCGATGGTTCGCTTTTTAGTTTCCAAGTCAGAGCAAGACAAGCAGACCTGCAAGTTGGAGGTTGACTCTGTCACTGACAGCTGCTGCTGATAAAAGATGAGCAGTTCCAAGTGCCTTCCTGCTGGCAGCTGCCTCCTTGCGGGTTATCATTCCTTTCTCTGTATCATCTTGAGTCTCTCATTTTGTCCAAAGTGCAGAGCCAAGAGGGCATCTGGTCTCAAGTGTGAGACTCGCTCACCTTATCACTCCAGCATTGCATCCCACCAAGAGGGGGTTTTTCTGTTTCTTTCCCCCTCTCCTCCCACCCTGCCCAACCTTTTAGCAGTTTATAACAAGTTGCTCTCTTGTATACAGAAAAAGCAGGCCTTTAACAAGATCTGAGTGTGCTGTTTGGAACTGTTTATGACTTATTTTGGACTCTCCAGGCAGGGCCATAAATACACAGTTAATCTGCCTGATAGCAAGAGCAGTCACCTTGGCCCCAAGAGATTAACCACATGTGGATACACAGAGAACCCATCCTTCCTGCACCAGCCATGGAGTGCAGCTGTCTACAAGCCGGGCCCTCTGTGGTTTGATTGGGGGGAGGACTGATGCTCCAGCTGTCCCCTGGGGCCATTTCCTGTCCCAGTACAGTCTTCCAAACACCCAGTGCCATCCTTGATCCTTCCTTGCCCTTAGAAAAGATCTATCAGTTGCTCAAGCCATTGTGTTGTCTCTTTTAACTTAAATTTGGTATTTAATCCTTATCATTGTGCCTTCAAAGCCTTGTCACTTCTGATTTGGTCATTTAGGGCTGCATTGTCCAATAAGGTAGCCACTAGCCATAGGTGGCTATTTAAACTTAAATGAATTAAAAATAACTAAAGTAAAAAATGAAGTTTCTCCATCACACTGTATTGGACAATGCAGACATAGGACATTTCTATCATCACAAGAGATTCTATGGGACAGAGCTGATTTATGACGTTAGCATTGGGGAAGGCAGGGGTACAAAAAAGTAGCCTTACCACTTCATATTTCAGACATCTTTTCCAGCCTGATTGTGAAAAGAAAAAAATAATAGTTGCTGATATTTTTTGAGCTACATGCTAGGCAATGTGCTGAGAGCCTTATGTGCTCTATCCTATTGCAACCTCAAGATAGGCCTAGAAGGTGGAGATTATTATTGTGCCCATTTTACAGGTGATATTAAGAAAAATTGAGTAACTCTCCCAAGGTTATACAGCTAGATTTTGAGCCCGTTCTGCCTTCCTCTCAGCTAAACTGCCCTCCACCACCGTGAGAAGCCTCATGTCTGGGCTGCCACTCCTAGACTCCAGAGCAGTTTAGTGATTTCTGAAACTCTGCAGGACCTTTGAAGTGAGGGTTGGAGGCTGGGAAGCTGCTCTGGCCCAAAGCCAGATGCCTAAGCTTGTGCACTGCCAGATCTAGCTGTACCTGGAAGACAACACTCTAGAAACCCCTGTAATTTCAGTTTTCTGCCCTTTGAACAGAAGCTGGGAGTTCATTGAGTGTCATCTTAAGGGGGAATTGCAGAGGGTTCTTGAGTTTCAACATCTGACAAATACTAGTTTGGAAACTGAAGGTCTCCAGAAGGCGTGATTCCAGCCACACCGAGTACCCTCATGTCTAGAGACGTGCTTTGGGTGGGTGGTCACATAGAGAGGACACAGGGGCAGTGAAAGGAAGACAGAAATAAGGAGGCCCCAGGGTGGTTCTATAGAGGACTCCACATTATGTCCCAAGGAGATTTCTCCTATAACCAGTAGCTCTCTCTTTATTTTCCCCAGCTTTATTAAGGTATAACTGACAAATAAAAATTATATGTATGTATTATGGTATACTATGTGATGTTTTGATATATACTGCATATATAATGTGAAATTACTAAATTAAGCTAATTAACATATCTATTACCTCACATATTTATCATTTTATTCTGTGGTGAGAACATTTAAGATCTACTGTTTTAGCAATTTTCAAGTATACAACACATTATTATTAACTATAGTCACCATGCTGTACATTAGGTCTCCAGAACTTACTCATCCTGCAGAACTGAAACTTTGTACCCATTGACCAACATCGCTTGTTTCCCTCCCCTTCCCACCCCCAAACCCTTGGCAACTACCATTTTACTCTCTGCCTCTATGGGTTCAACTTTTTTAGGTTCCACATATGAGTGAGATCATATAGTACCTGTCTTTCTGTGCCTGGCTTATTTCACTTAGCATAATGTCCTCTAGATTCATCCGTGTTGTCAAAAATGACAAGATTTCATTCTTTTTTTTTTTTTTTTTTTTTTTTTTTTAGTGAATTTTATTACTTTCTAATGTGACAAAATTCTTGAGCTATTTCTATGACTACACAGTGACTTGAAAATTTCAATTTGTATAGCTGATTTCATATACTCTTGTGTCTAAGCTTCTTTCAAGATTTCATTCTTTTTAAAGGCTAAATAGTATTCCATTGTGTATAGACCACATTTTCTTTATCCATCCGTCTGTGGACACCTAGGTTGATTCCATATCTTTGCTGTTGCGAGTAATGCTGCAGTGAACCTGGGAGTGCAGATATCTCTTCGACACACTGATTTCATTTCCATTGGGCATACACTCAAAAGTGGGATTGCTGGATCTTATGGTAGTTCTATTTTTAGTTCTCCGAGGGCCTTTCATACTGCTTTCCATAACAGCCGTACTACCTTACACCCCTGCCAACAGTGACCTGTCTCTCTCTTGCACACAGTTTCAGTTGTTGCCTTTGCTTTCCCACCTCCTGCTTCCTCCCTTTTGGACATCTGTGGGCACTGAAGTTTTCTCTTCAGATTGGATGTGAGCCAGCACCCCAGCACTTTGTGAGTCAAGTGTCAGGACAAGGTGTGACTGGATTCTCCCAGAAATCTCCCTTGTTCTAGAGATAGCCTCCTGGGCCGGGGAACTCTTAAGGACCAAAGTTCAATTCCCACCACTCCCCAAACACACTGGGAATCTCAGAAGGTGCAAGTTCCACATTTCCTGGTGGTGACAGATCAGAGGAGGACCAGACGCGACAACACGGCTGCTGCTGGAGGGGCTGAGAGGTGACTGATTAGGTTAAGCCTGCACGGCCAGTGCAGAAAGCACCCCGCTCCTGCCTTCTCAAGATATGAAGCTTGTGGTGGAAGACAGAGCTCCCTGCTCTGAGCTCCTAAAGCCTTGACTTTTGGGGGGAAAACTCTTTGTGTATCTTTTTTTTCCCTCTTAACACTTACTTGTACATTTTTGTGGGGTACAGTGTAATGTTTGAACACACGCATATACTGCACAATAACTCTCTTGGGGTAGACAGCATAGTAGATCTTTCTTCTGTTATTGTTTGTGTTCATGAATAACTCCTTAACCAAACTGTGAGCTCCTGAAGACTAGGCAGCATGCTTTGGCCTTTGTATTTATGAAGTGCTGGGTTATACCTTTACTCTATGGCCATGGTTGGAAACAAAAGTTGTGAGAGGGAGGCCACCATAAGATGTTCATCACATTTTGTTCAATCAAAAAAGAATGTGTCAGCCAGTTTACACGTTTCATCCATTTTTAGAAAAAAAATTATATCTCTGTATAACCTGCCTTCTTGTTTTCCTTTTCATATAACTTGTCTCTCTATGTTAATCCGTTCAAAGAAAACAAATACAATGTTATCTACTGTATGTTGATTGCTGGTTATCTCTGGACATTGGGATTATGCCACAGGCAAGCAAACAACTCTTTTTAACTTAAATAAATATGGAATGTCCTGAAAGCTGTGGGGCAGGACACAGACCTGAGGAAAAGCCCAACACCTGGGCTTTGGAAGTTCAGTATGGAGGGGAGCTCCCAGACATGAGTAGTTGGAAATAAAGGAGAGCTCCTGGTGCGGGAGTTCATCAGCTGTAAGCACTTTTCCTTTCTTACATGTCTCCCTTCAAGATTCAAAATCTGAAGAGGGGAGCATCTGATTGGCCCAGCTTAGGTCACATGACCATTCTGGGTTAGAGTAGGGTAGGACACTTTGACTGATGGGAAACTGGTGCCATTACCAAAGGAAGGGGAGGGGTGCTGGGAAGGCATAAGCAACAGACGACCGCTACGGACCATGGGTACTTTCCTTCTTATCTGTGTTGTCTAAATTTTTTGCAACAAGCATTTAAAAAATATTTTTATATATTTTATGTATACTACATGTATATTTATATGTATCATAATAAACCTTTTAAAATTTGTTATTTTAATAGTAAAAAAGGTATGGCAGAGCAAACACTGTAAGAAGGAGCTGGTGCACTGGAAAGGATTCAGAGGCGAACATCTGGGAAGGTACAGGGACAGGAAGCTATACAAAATAGGTTCCGGGAGGAGCCTGGGATGTTTTAATCAGGGGACAAGGAGACTTGGGTACATGTAAGAGTTCCTTCAAGCACTTGAGAGAGCAGCATCTGGATGTGGTGGGAGGCATTCAGCAGGGCCCCATGGTGAGGGTGGGGGGCCCAAGAGTGCTTCTGGGGATGTTCACTGCCTAAAGATAGAGAGGCCACCTCAAGAGTTCACATATTACCTCACCAAGGGTGTCCACAGAGGTGCTCAATGACTCATGCTGCAGGTGGCTTAGCTGGATGAGAAGATTCTGACAATGCTTCCAGCCCTAATTCCTAGGATTCCAGTCCTCACCATCAGCAGTGCATGCGCCTGTGGGGGAGAAGGCAGGCCAATTTGCTGAAAGTCCATTAAACGAGACCCAATTTCCAGATGACTGGGAAGAGGTAGAAGAAGAATATAGTTGTTATTATTCCTCTTCTTTTTTTTTTATTTTTTAGAAGTACCCAATGTCTTTAGTTGTGATAATTCTACGTATTGAAAGATATGCCCAAGAATACATTAAAGATTCTTATCTCTTGGGACCTTTCTTTCTACCCCATGGCTGAGCCTCAGGCTGCTTCTCTTTGTCTCTGAGTCTCCAGCTACAGTAGTGGGGAGATGGAGCAGAGACAAACCAAACATCCTTTAAAGTGATAGATAATACAGAGGTCAAATGAAAACTTGACAAATATGATCAGATATAAGGAGACAGGTAAACTCAGAGAATTGCTCCTTTGGTGTTTTGGCTTTCAGGGAATTTACTTGTGATGAACTAAACTTCAGTGAAGTAATTAGAATCATTTTTGAGTTATCTAGAGGCTTGGGGATTTGAAGAGAAGTTTCTTGATTCTCTCTCCCTCAGAGAGCTGATCTACACTGGCTCATCTGGGGACATACCAGCCTTTGGAGTCATTTTTGAGTATCTCACTCCCAGGGTAGGTGGGGGGCTCTTCTGAGCACAGTGGGCTTTGGGGTGCCTTGAATATGATATTCTAGGTGGTCCTAGGGGTCCCTCATTGCTGATCCAATTTGGAGCTGCCTTGGAAGGACTTTTGGGGGCCAGCTGCCCCTCAGGCAGGAGGACTTCTAAATCAGTCAGGGTTGTTTTGAGTCATTCCTGGGGCTCATGTGTGGACGCTGTACTGTCTCTCTCAGATTCACCTTCTTGGAGGAAGCTCTTACTCCCACAGCAGCTGGAATCGCTGCCTTGAGACTGCCACCAGCAGCCAGGATTCTCTGGGAATTGCCTCAGCTGAAGAGAATGGCCTTGTCCATGGCCACACTCCCTTACCAGATGACCTATATCCAAAGACTGAAATGGAGGTAGAAAAGTCCCATCGCCTTGCTCCACCTTGACACCTCCAGGTCCTAGCCCAGGTGCTCTCTAGTCCCCTCTGTCCCATTCTTGTGGCTGTGAAGTTCATCATGCTATGTCATTTGCCTCACCCAGAATATATTGCACTAAATTATTACACTTTTATGCACACATGATATTCTTTTAAAGTATTTGTTTCTCAAGGCTAGGAGCTGTGTCCAATATTCATTTGTGTATGTCCAAGTGGTTTTCACATAGTAGGTGCTCAACAAGTATGGGTCAATCATTCTGCTATTACTACTAATGATGACGGCTAACATTTTTTGAGGCTTACTATATGCCAGGCAGTGAGCAAAGAGCTTTGTGTACAGCAAAAGATTAACCCCACATAGATCCATGGGATACATGGTATTATTATCATGACTTTAGAGATAAGAGAACTGAGGCTTAGAGAAGTGCAGTGACATAACCAAGCTCATAGATGGTAAATGGTGACTTTGGAATAATCATCATATTTTAGTTTTTTCAGAGCTCCTCAGTATTTAATTTTTCATCTTGTTTTCTTATGCCCATGTGACTGAACCATTTTACAGATGAGGAAATAAAAGTTTATGCCATCTAAGCTCAAATAAAGTCACATAAGATCTGGTAAAGTTCATAGAAGAGAGGTGGGGAGTGAGGGTTCCTGGTCCATCTTGAGTCTGGTGGCCTTTCCAACAACCATGCTGACACTGAGGGCTGAGCATGGGCTCAGTTGGCAGCTGGGTAGACTTGAGATGCTCTGAAGATTCTTGTGCCTCCAGAAATGACTGCAGGCTGCCAAACTTCTACATTGTTTTGCAGTTTCTGGGAAAGCCCCAAAGGGTGCCACTGCACATTGGTACATCCAATACAAAGTGGAGCTGGCAAAAAAGATGCAAGGGAGACATATTAAATGATTCTGAAAACACAACTGATTGGTTATGACCAAAAAAGATTAAAAAGAACCTTCTATTAAAAAAACTGGAGATGCATTTAGTCCAAATTAGCAATCATCTTTATATTTTGGCTCTGCTAATATTAGACAAGGACCCCAAATCTGTCACTGGAACCACTCACACATTTTCACAAACCTACAAAATCATGGCCCAAGGAAAAAGGTATGCCCACGCTGTGTTTGGAATTTCACATCAACACCCCTCTGAAGATTTATAGAAATTGTGTCTTATTTCTTAGTAATTCTTCTAAAGGTTACCTCACCACCCTCCAAGTATGTTTACTGCTTAAAAATAAACAGTGAAGACAGGAAACCGATGTGGGATAAACATGATCCTTATGTTTTACTCCTGCATTTCAGAAGGGTCAAAGTCTTAATATGACTTCATGCTGCACACTGTCAATAGTTTAGTTTGGCTAGTCCTTCCTCTGCTTCTTGAGGCAGGATGGAAATAGGATGCACAGGACATGGGTATTACGTACTAGACTTTTGCGCTTGATCAGTGACCGGTCGGCCTGCCTCTATAAACAAGGTAGGTTTTTGTCATCAAGAGCATGAATGATAGAGATGAGCTTATTTCACATTAGGAAAGTATACACAACATAAGGCAAAGGCCAGATTTCAGCAGCTGCTTGACTTTTCTTAGAGTTCTGGCCAACAAGGGACTTTCCTCCATTTCTTAATAGGGCAAGAGGCGGCCACGTCACAGAAAGAGCCTTCCACAGACAAGGCCTTGCATGACCACATCTTCCTCTCCCCACTAATTTGGCATCACACATCTGGTTAGATAACTGTTCATTAAAATCATTCCTTGGTCATGCAGGATATTGATGCTTCATGATGGGTCAGGGTGTCACACAAATATGTCTGTTCCTTTGTTCTGAAAAGGAGGGCGTTCTCCACTTTGATTGTTCAGTCCTTCCCTCTGTGCTGCTCTCCCTCCCCTCTCTTCCTCTTCTCTTGGTGTGTCACATTCTTTACATGCACGGTGGACAGAGCAATTCAAGGGCCATTTTCATCCTTGAGAGGCTCCGAAGTTCAAGTTCGTAGACAGTTCATCCCTCAGGGTCTCACTAGGGAATCTTTTGGGTACTTTAAAACAAAGAAACTTCAGTGACATAGGAAATAATGACAGCAGGGAATTGTAGACACAGGGATGGAAGAACTGAGAAGCCAAATAGGAATCAATGGAGCCCCCAGAGATAAGCAACAGCAGGAAGCCCTTACCAACCCTTGTCGGGAGGGAGAGAAGGAGGGAGTTAGCTTAGCGGGATCAACTCATGCAAGCTGGAACCTCCGCCGATCCATTTGGAAGAAGCAGGAATCACACTGACGCTTTGCTGTGTCTGAGATACCGTCCAAGGCAGAGAGGAAAGAACCTGGCTTCTTCATCTCCCCTGCCTTCCAGTCCCCTGCTGCTGCCTCCCATTGAACGAACCCAGTAAGGATTATGTTGTGGATATTGCTTACCTGCTGGCATGGCCCTGGGCCTATTTGCCCTCTAGATACAGTCCTCAGCCCTCCCATTCTCTGTTCTGAATCCCCGAGGCTGACAGATTGTGGGAAATGCAGCCTGCAGGGGTCAGCTTCTGAGATTCAGAACAGAGAAGGGGACACCTGAGGACTGAATGGGTGGGCCAAGAGGTGGGCAAATGAGGGCCATCTCAGCAGGTAATCAATATCCCCGACAGATAATCAATATCCACGACAGACAATCAATATCCACAATATAATCCTCATTGCAGTGTTCTTTCTCTAATTCTTCATCCTGCTATTTTCTGCTTGCCTTAGGGTCCAGATCAATGTCACTCATTCTAGAAAGTTTTCTCTTGACTCTGCTAGTCTGGGTTCTGCCTCTCTCTGTGCTCCTATAATGTTCTGGGCACACTTTTTGTTAGGGTATGGATTATATTAAATTTTAATTGACAATGTACTGCTTTGTCTTTCTCCATCAGTCAAAAATCTTCTTGACAGCATTTCTTATCTGTCCTTCTACCCCCAGTCCCGAGTACACTTCTTTAGTAGGAGGTCAATAATCAAATGAAGAAATGCCAGAATCTTATTAACTGAGAAGATGTGCAAAACATAAAAGCTATCAGTACATGCTAATTACTTGCTTTGTAAAATACAAAAGTTGCATATTCAAAAAAAGGTCTGATGAGCTTTTGTCCTTTTCTGAGAATATACAAATTGCTTTATTTTTAGAGCCAAACCTAAACGCCAATGGTGGGGAGCTGGATATACTTTATCACTCCTTTTAGAGGCTAAATGTGTATCTTTGGCAGATAGAAACTGTTGACAGATTGCTGGAAGGGCACCCAGAGATGACAGAAGTGTGAAATAAATGGACTTGGGAGCTGAAAATTGATCTTCTGAATGCTCCCTTCTCTTATACTAATAGTTATCTGCCAGAATAATATGCTGGTTTGTCCTTCAGTCTTTTTCCCCCTTCATTCCACTATAAACTGAGCATTGCTACTATAGACAGGAAATAAGAAAATTGTTTTATTTAATCATTGTACTGGGAGTGTGTATGATCTTCATGTTTGAAAATAACTTTATTTCATCAATCCTTTTTATTTCCAGCCATTGCTTCCCTTCTCTACTGATCTGGATCTGATGATTTTTTTTTGTAAGTCAGATGACATCCTTTCTGGTTGCGGTGAATGGGTTAACATAATTTGTCATGAACGTTTCTTTCAAACCTTTGTAGAAGTTGTCTATTCATAAAATAAGTGGCTGTTTATGTCATAAACTTTGTTGATTAATTGAATTTTTTGATCTATGTAATGCTTCACAGGTATAGAATTTTCAGGGCAAGACGTTTTCTATTCTATTTCGATACGTATAATGAAATAGTAAATGCATAAATGTATTTCATTATATTTCAGATTTCAAGTACATCTTTCACCCATTCTAGTCTCCCAATCCTCTAGTTTTCCTCCACAAAATCGACTACCATTACTAGTTTCTTGTATACCTTTGTAGAATTATTCCCTGCTTACAAGGGCAAAGTATACTTGCTGTCTCCACACATGCAATTTAGTACGACTGGAGAATACTGTGCATGCTGTTTTACACTTCTCACTTGCATTGTTTTGCTTAACATTACACAGTAAATTCAAGCATACCAGGGAAGCTCTTCTCTCACCCTGAATTTCCTACATATGTCTATTTCTTATGCTTGGAAGTTATGTTTCTATTGGCTAACGGACTTTTCTATGCAACACTGAGGAGACAACACATTCTACTTCCTCAGGCCTTTAAAACTCGGTATGAATTAGTTAACAATCTAATCTTCTAATTTGCTAATGGGTGGGAGTAGTCAATGACAGCATAAGAGACTTCGAGTTTTGGGGGAGAAGGATTGCTGTGACGAGGAAGCAAGGTGCTGAGAGGAAACTTTTCCTGCTTCTCCAATTTGTAGAGTGTCCTTCTGAAATGTAAACAACTCAGAGGAGGTTAAGTTCTAAAAGGCAGAGGGCCAAGGAGAGCAATACTTGAATCAATATTGCAACACCAAAGTGATTGTCAAAGACAAACATATTCTAACCCTGGGAGATAAGGATTGTTTTATAAATGCTGTTAAGGGTAGCTGGGAAAATATACTAATAGGGATGACTTTAAGGAGTGGATTCAAAGGATCACAGATGTGCTCAACAACTCAGCAATAAGGATGTTTGCTCCTGACAGCATTGTAGTGAAATAGTGCACATATTTCACCAAGATTGAATAATATTCTACATGCTAATTTTTCTACTTAATGTTATATTAGAAATCCTTTTCAGTCATTAAAAATTGTCTGCCAAGATCATTTAGTATATGCACATACCATCGTTTGAACAACCAGTTTCCCATTGTTGAACGCTGCTGTCATTTAAATTTCTTCACTATTTATCAGTATATTTATGAGGAAGTATGTTTAGGAAAAGCATATATTTATATTAAATAAGTATAGGTGGTAGGATTATGGGTGATTTTAATTTCCTTTTTGCTTGCCCATATTTTCTAAATTTTCTACAGTAAACATGCATTCATTTTGCAACAATAATTATAAAAAATGTAAAACCAATTAGCTGAGATGTATGTGAAAAACAGTAGTATAAAAATTAGTTTATTTTGTCAGTTTCAACCTAATTCTACTTCTTCTGTTTTGACATATGTCCTGCTTAAAATTATTCATGAAAATACAATGTAAAATATGTATGGATACAAAAACAATAGGCATTGTAGATGCTGAGGGGACAACACTTGAATAAATCTAGTCTTCTTTCTTGAACTTCTTTTCTGAAAAATTTTGTTCAGCATCAATTTCTTTTTCTTTCCCAACTTGGTAAATGCTATTTGTCTCACAGAGATGGTATGTGGCATCTAATATTGTGCCCAGTATATATAGAGACTCACATGATGCTCACTGATTTTTGGAAATGATAAATGTGATCAGATAGGTAATTCCACTCCCATTTTAATTTCTTGAGCTTGAGCTCCTCTGTCAGAGCTTGGATGGTGGCACGTGTTCTCTTTCTTTCTAGAGATATGAGTATTTTCAAAGAGGCTGATTTTATGGCTCCGAGTCATGTTTGTGGTGGGTGTTGGCAGGATCTCGGGGTGTATGTCTGTCTCTGCTGACCCACACAGCAAGGAGGGCAGCTATATTTGCCTTTGTGGCCATCAGAGATCTGAGAACTTAGATGATAGAGGTGACCGTCCTGCAATCGGGGTCCTTCAATTTAAGTCCTCACACAACACCTGTTAAGGAAACAGAGAGAAAAATTATTTCCCCCACCAACAGACAAACAAACTACACACAAACTCACAAACCTTTCAGTAAAGCAAATATCTTTTCAACAAAATAAAATTTAGAAAAACAGAGGTCAAAAACAAACAAATGTATGAGCAAGTTTTATGAAAAGTAAATTCACATCTAGTGAAATAAATGTTTTGGGACCTTTTTAAGTTATTTATTGCCACTGTCATGCTGCAAAACAAACAATCACAAACTTCCACACAACAATACAACACACGGTGCCATACAACATTAAATATTTATTTTTCTCTTGAGTCTCTTGGGACAGTTAGGTGATTGGCTTGGGTGATTTTTTCTGGGTTTGTCCATGCATCTGCAGTCAGCAGGCAAATCAGTTGTGTTCCACATGGTCTCTCATCCTCCGACAGGTTTGTTTTCACAGTGGAAGGAGAGGTCCAAGAGACAGGGGAAGTGTGCAATGCCTCTTGAGGTCTAGGCTTGGAACTGACACAGTGTCATTCCTGGATTACTCTATCGACTAAAGCAAATCATAAGACAAGTTCAGGTTCAAAGGGTGGGGAAATAAACTCTACATCTTGATGGGAGTTGGTGCAAAGACATTACATAACTAGAAGGTAAGTGCACAGATTTATTTTATGAAGTTAACCTTAATAAACTTGATAAAGACAGTTTGAGAAAAGAAGACCATGGACAAATCACACTTACAAATAAACGTGAAAAAATTCTGAATATAGTATTAGTGGGAATGATATTTTGAATAAGCAGGGCTTATAAGATGCTTTCAGAAAATAACATTTTTTTTCCCCACTGTAGTGGTAGGATTTCTCTTACTTCTTGAGTAATATACAGCAGATCCCATGATTTTATGGCCATTTTCACATACAAAAACTCTTTATATTGCTTATGACTCTCAAGAATAGTCTAATTTCTATGATTAAAATTTCCAGACTTGTGTAATAATCAAAATGCTAAGCTCGATTTAAAGTTAAAGGGGCTGGCCAGTTAGTTCAGTTTATTAGAGTGTGGTGCTGATAATACCACGGACAAAGGTTTGATACCTGTACCAGCTAGCTGCAAAATAAATAAATAAATAGATAGATAGATAAATAGATAGATAAATAAATAAATAAATAAAAATTTAAACTACTCCCCTTCTCAAACTTGGACCTGCTCCAGACAACTGTGATAAAGGTTTTTGGTGGTGGTGGTGGTGGAAGGAATGGTAAGTTTCTATTTCTTCTGCCTGCTGTCCCCTTCTTTCCTTCAGTCACCTTGACTCTGCTATCATAAGGCACTTCAGCCAAGTTCTTGCTTCCTAGATATCTCAGGTGTGAGTCAACCACCTGTTCATTGTGTGCCTCAAGGTCCAGGAAACACATATCAATCAATATAGGAATATATATTTCTTATAATTAATTATAAACTCTAATATAAAATTTATAACAACAACAACAGAGATAATTGCTAGGATACTTGTAGTTATTCACATCGTAATCTCCATTAGGGCAAGAACTTTGATTGCCTTCTCTATCACTGAGTGATAAGTATAAGAGATCATTAACACCCTTAGAGGATCATTTGTTTTATGTTATTGTAATCATCAGAGAACATTTGTTGAATATGCCCTATGTTCACAGAAGAAAACAGTTTTACTCTATGGTAAACTGGATGAATTTAAATCCTGAGAAACTCGATCATGCTATGCAACTAGCTAAAAGAGTGGATAGAATATAAGCATAAGCGAAGAGTTATGCATAGCGTGCTTGGGTTACTCAATAGGCAGCAGAGTTGATGAAGAACTGAAGAAGAGTGTTGGCAAGTTAGCTCAGGTGGTTAGAGCATGGTGTTGATAACATCAAGGTCCGGGGCTCAACCCTATACTGGCCAGTTGCCAAAACACCCACAACCCCCCCACAAAAACAACTGTAAATGAATAAATGTTGGATGACGCTAAAATAAGGATGTATTTAAAAAAACAAAACAAAAACAAAAGAAACCAAAGAAAGAAGTCAATAAATGGGGAAACAGCAGTTGGGAAAGCCATTAAGCGAGTAGGATTTATTTTTAATGGTGAGAGTAATTTTGACTAAGATAGAAAAATAATTTATATTTATCACACCAAGTGCATTTGAATGGTTGTACTTATAGTGCTTGATTTTGTCTGGGCTTTTCAAAAAAAGGTAGCACACATGAAACCATGCAGTTTGATTGAAATGTTGTAACACAATATGAAGCAGTACTGGAGGTTGCCAGTAGATGGAACCATAGATTTTAGAAATTCAGACTGAGATTTCCTTCTTAGTAAACAATGGTAATGTAACAGATTTAAGAAAGCATAACTTTCTTTCTTTTCTTTTTTTTTTCTTTTAATAACACTTTCCTAGACACATATCCATCAGAGTAAAGAGTAGCAACCAAAGTAAACTTGTAAGTATGAGATTCATCTTGGAGTTTACTTTGATGGTAAGTCTTGGAAAAACACTTAAAAATTTTTATATTTATAATAACAATGTAAATGCTTAGATCTAGAAAATAACCCTTCACACAGACCCTTCAAATAATCATGAATGATGTAGTTAGTGAAGGAGGTGGGTGGTACTGAGCGATTTAAATGCAGTGCCATCATCATGGGTCACATTGCTTGTTTTTAAAGTTTTTACTCAAATCATTTATTACTTGGCTGGAGAGTACACATATGGCTTACGGGTCTGGTATAGTTTTCATGCTTAATTTTGCGTTATCTCAAGCCTTAATTGATTAATACAGCCAGAGTTTAAAAGAAGTGAGGTATACATGAGACTGGGGGTCATGCAGTTTGGTATGCAATAGAGATTGTATCTTCCAGTGTTTGAGGTTTTGAAAGATGATCTGTGGGCAGGGGCCAGTTGCCACCAAATCAAGTCCACAGAGAGCAGGTCAAGATCCAAGAGGAGCTAAAATTGACATTGCTGGTCAAGTGTCTCTAATAACTGCAACATTGTCAAATGAGTCACATGTTTTCCAACTGGTTTTTGGGGGTATCCCTGCTTATTAAAAAGGCATGTATTTCTACTAGCTCTGTTATTCTTCCTTTTTTCCCCATTACTTGAATATGATTCTTAGTTTACTGCCTTTCAAAGGCAGGTGGAAACATGCCATCTCCTACATTTTTTGCCAAGGTTGCATTATGAAAAGCTACCTCTATCTTAGCTCTTATGGTTTTGAGGGAGACCATGCCCTTGAAAAATAACTGAATTGATAATACTAATAGGAATCATAAATATTTAGAAGATAGCTTTTTGGGGAAAGAAAATTAAAATCTCTTTCTTACTTTCTTCTTCACTGTATCTCTACGTTCTCTCTCTAATTTTCTCCCCTGTTGTACAGTTGATTTTCAGTTGTAGTAGTTATATTCTATAGAAGTCCCCTGAACACTGAATTAGCAAACACTGACCCATTACTCCTAAGAGAAATGCAGAGTTGGTTTCATATGAGCCTCTGGTCACAACGTTTGCATCACTAATTAATGTATAACCTTGTTTTATGTGTGCTTCTGTTTAAAGACACTTATTGAATATGCATTGTTGATTACTAGCATTGATCTCATGGCCAACAGCACTATAAGTTATGCCTGAATGAAGCCAAACTAACAGACATATTTTCTTCATAAGGCACGTCATTGTCTTCTTGCAATTAGGAACACTCGACAACACTGCAGCCCTATGCTTGGGGACCATTTTAAACAGGGGGATCACCATCAAAAAGCACAAATCTGATACTAAATAGACCACAAAAAGAATACTCGTTTACAATATGAGAGCTGAAATAAGAAGATAGAAGGTCCCCTTTTGGGACCTCAGCTGGGAACTTGCAGTTTGGTTGGCTCAAATATTTTGGTGCTCTGCCAATGTCTGTCTGTAAATGACCATGAAAATGCTGTATTGACTTTGGGGTTACAAATAAGTTTTAGCAAGCAGATGAATTTGTGAATATGAAATCTGTGAATGATGAGCACTTGCTACCATTGCAAATCATTGCCAAATAGGTCAATATTCTTGCTTTAAACTGGCAACAACATGTTTTTGGTTTTACGATTATGTAATTGTGAGCGCAACCCAGTCACCTAGGTGGTCCCATTCACCTGTCTTTTTAAAACAAATGAGACCATTGAGACATTGATAGATTGGGAGTAGAATTCACAGCTAGTCCATGACAAAGTCAGGACTAGAACCCAGATCTCCAGATGTGTGGCGCAATGCTTTTTTGATCAGGTCAAATGATTTCAAAGGCTTTGGGGCCTTTGCAAGTCTCCTTTCTCCTCCAGCAGTGGTTTGTACTGAGTCTGACTTCCTGAGCTTGGGTGCTCTGGCAGGGGACGAGGGAACCAGCAGGCTGGAGAATACCCAGAAACCTCCTATTCACTTTCTGATTTCAGTTCATGAATTTCTTTGAATCAAAATATAGATTTACTCCATTTAAAAATGCAAATTGATATTAAACACTAAACAAAAATAGCTAATAATTAAGCATGTGACAATATATCATATGAGTTAGCCCTGGGGTGACTAGATTGAGGCCAGGTCAAGTTGATTGAGAAGGGGTCTTCAGTGAGACAGGAAGGGGGTGGGGGACCTTCCGGGGACTAATTACCTTGAAGAGAAACTTGCCCAATAGCCCATGGTGACTCCTACACAGCCAAGGACACCTCCCTTCCTGTTAACAGACTGAGACAAACGTGGAAGCCACTGGAAAAACTGTTCTTATCAATGCTGAGGGATTTGGTCTCATAGCTTAACATCTTTTTGAATAACCCCCTCTGGGGTTTCCTTTCCAGTTTGGCAGCATTTGCTTGCATGACACTTCTGTTTGATTCTGATCTTTTTTTTTTTTTTAATAGGGAATCTCCCTCTTTTGCCCTTGGCTGTGGGCTTCGTAGTTTGGGATTTGCACCCTGTTTCATCTTGTTTGGTTGTTGGTAACCTCATTCCTTAGATTTTCTTTTCTGCTTTTTTGGGAAAAACCTACCTCTTCTATGGAAGCAAATTTTGGAATTAGAATGTTGTTATTTCTCTTAGTTTTCTCAAAAGCCAGTCCTCAGCTGAGATTCAGGAAATGAATGTGTGGCATACATATAAAAAAATGCTTCCTAATTTCTCTAAAGGGAAATATTGAACATCACCAGTAAGGGTGTATTTCTTTGCCCCAACAGCTATTGTTGATAGGTAGGGGGACCATGCACATTGGTTTGCTTGCTGCAGTTCTGGTGTATGCCTGTGTCCCGATATATTTATAAATAGCACCTCCTCTCACTCATGGGTGACAAATTTTATGGTTACATTATAGATAACACTAATGTAAGAAACTTAAAAAATAAGTACTAACAGGACCAACCTTTCCAAATGCTTCTAGACCAGGTTGACAGGTAACAGTAATTAGTGTATAATTTTCTTGGGTTTATGTCATCCTAAAATATAAAATTTACTTTCATTTCTTTTAGAACTTCTTTGATTTCAAAGACTAATAGAGGTACCTCCTTCCAGTACTTGGTGACTTATTCTATCGTTTAAATGTATTTTTTAAATTTCGAAAGTAATGTAAGTTTATTGCAGAAGTTTTAGAAAATGCAAAAAAGCTAAAAGGAGATTTTTTTAAAAAACAGATTTTTGGGGGGTCTGCTGATTTTTAGCTTTTTCTTCATTAATATATCATGATTTTTTTCTATGTTATTAAATAGTCTCCTACAACAATAAATTGAACAGTATTGAACAGTATTATGTTATCTGAATTCATCAAAATTTATCTAGCCAAAATGTTAGTCTTTTGAGATCCTTCTCAACAGAAGGCAGAATAACAGGGCAGGGACTTAAATAACAGTGGATTGGCTTTGGATGGACATAAGGAAGAGCTTGCAAGTTGTGACAGCACTGGGTGACAGTGGAAAGATCCCATTCTGAATGGTTATATCTTTTACTTGCCTAATGATAAGGGGCCTAACCAAATGATTTCTTGCAGTTAATTTCCCTCTCTCATTTGCTATTTTTATGATGGCTTGATACTTACAGGCAGAAAACTGATGCCTGGTTATTTTTATTTAGGATCAACTTTGCTATTGTGCTTCCTAACAGCAGTACATGTTTTGTGCATCCTCAGTGATACAGTGCAAATTTAATTAAATGTTTCCTTTATTAGCTATACAATTGCAAGCTGTGAAATTGTTGGAATTCATTAAGTGGTAGGTTATATATTATCAGAATTAATCATTTTAGGTAGTGAAAAGATTGTTTCAGTGTTATCATTTTTGTTTAGCTTTTAACTATTTTACTATACTTTATTATTTTAAATTATTGTAATACACATACCAGAAAGTTCCCTGGTGCTTCTTTCAAATTCATTTCTGCCCTACCTCCAACTCCCCTTCCCCCAAAACCAGGCAACCACTCTTCTGATTTATATCACTATGGACTACTTTTTGCTGCTTTTGATTCATGTAAGTAGAATCATATAGTATGTGCTCTTTTGTGTCTTTCTTCTTTTGCTTAGCATAGTTTTTATTTATTTATTTTTGAGCATTATCCATGTTGTTGGGTATATCAATAGTCCATTCTTCTTTATTGCTGAACAGTATCCCATTGTGAATAAAGCTGCTTCAAACATTCTTATGCAGCTCATTTTATGGATTTAAGCATCATCTCTCTTGGGTGTCATCTCCTTTGTTGAGACTATTTTTTTCTTATATGACTTTTAAAATTTGTGACTGAAGAAATTCTAAGGGTACTTGGAGGATAACTTTTTGCAGATAGGCATTTACCAAAGCAACTTACTTAAGAGTTAAATTTTTTGTATCAGAAAGCATTTTACATTGAAAGGATAGATTACTCTGGTACTATTCTAAGATCAAAGCTTAGTATTTTGGTTTATTTAAAATTCAGGAGGACTTCCAGGAAGTTGGCAAATTAGAAATGCCCAGGGGGCATGTTCCTCCCACAGAAGTAGATTGAAACAGGCCCACCATCACTGCTGCTGCAGTTGCCAGAGCCATTGTCCAATCCCAGAACCATCGCCCATCACAGAGCAGCTCCTTGCAGAGTAGCAGTCCTGTGGGTGGCATGTCACTTCAGCCTTGGACTCTGCAGATGTGAGGGAGGCAGCTGCAACCACTGTTGCCATTGCTGCCACTGTGAGTTAACCTTGATACTGCCAATGACACCACAGATGCCAGGGAGGCAGTTGCAGCTGCTGGTGCTGCTGCTGCTCCTACAAAGTAACCCCACTGCCACTGTAGACACCACAGACATGATGGAGGCTGCTGCAACTGCTAGCACTGCTGCTGCTCCCACGAGGTAACCCTGCTGTTGCTGCAGACACTGCAGTGGCAGGGGAGGCCATTACTGTTGCTGGCACCCCTGCAGCACCCACAAGGTAACCCTGCTGCCACCAAGGATGCTGCAGAAAACAGGGAGGCAGTTGCAGTTGCTGATGCCACTGCCGCCAGCACAAGGTAACCCTGCTGCTGCTGCAGACACCATAGCTGGTATGGACCACTGTTATGGACATCATAGCCAAGTGGGTGGCTGCTGCAACTGCCACTGCTGCAGTCACCACCACCATCAGTACTGCCAGGCAGTAACCATTGTTCTGCAAGCAGCCCACTGCTGTTGCAGCCACTGCTACCACCTGGGCAGCCTACCAAAGCCACCTCTAAAAACACTGTCACCTCAACAGCTGCCTGCTACCACAGCAGCAGCTGCAGCAACCACTGCCACTGCACAGGCAGACCACCAACCACTCCACTGCATTGACACAAGAAAGGTCACCAGCAGAGTTCAGGGAAGGAGAGTAATAGAAGAAGCAAGTGCTGTACCAGATGACCAGACATCAATGTAGAGAAGCTAGTAATAAAAAAAGACCAAAACAAGAAAATATGAGTCCACCAAAGGAATATGGTAATTCTGAAGTACCAGACCACATAGGCAGGGGAAACCCTTGAAATGACTGAAAAGGAATTCCGAGTAAAAATCTTAAGGTAACTCAATGAGATACAAGAAGATGCAGTTAGACAACACAATGAACTGAGCAAAACTGTTTAGGATATGAGGGAGGAAATTTACAAAGAGATTAATACTTTCAAAAAGAATGTAGCAGAACTCATGGAACTGAAGGAGTCATTCAATGAAATAAAAACACAACTGAGAGCTTAAACAATGGGCTAGAGCAACCAGAAGAAAGAATTTCTGATCATGAAGGCAGTTTCTTTGAAATAACTCAGGTGGATGGAAAAAAATGAATTTAAAAATATGAAGAAACTGTAAGAGGATAACAGACAACCTTAAGTGCACAAACATCTGGATCACAGGTATTCTTGAGGAGAAGAGAAAGGAAAAGGCATTGAGAGCATATTCAATGAAATAATAGCAGAAAACTTCCCAGGTATAGGGAGAGACATGGACCTTCAGAGTCAGGAGGCTCAAGGGAACCCAAACAGATTCAATCCAAAGAGTTCTCTCCAAGGCATGTTATAGTCAAACTGGCAAAACTCAAAAACAAAGAAAGAATCCTAAAAACAGCAAGAGAAAAGATCCAAGTGACACATAAGGTAGTCCCTATCAGACTAACAGCAGACTTCTCAACAGAAACTCTATAGACCAGAAGAGAATGGGATGATATATTCAAAATACTAAGAGAAAAAAACCTGTCAGCCAAGAATACTATACCAAGCAAGGCTGTCCTTCAGAAATAAAGGAGAAGTACTGTATTTCACAAGCAAAAGCTGCAGGAGTTCACCATCACACAACTAGCCTTACAAGATATCTTCAAGGGAGTCCTTTGCCTGGAATCCAAAAAACAATAATCACTACCATAAATACACAAGAAAGAACAAATCCACTAGTAGAACAAAAATACAAATGAGAAAGAGAAAGAAACTGTATCTTACTGTAAACCAACAAACACTGAAGACAAACAATAAAAGGGAAATAAAGAAACAAAAGATATTTAAAACATCCAAATGAAAATTAATAAAATGCCAGAAGTAAGACAATATCTTTCAGTAACAATCCTAAAGGTAAATGTATTAAATTCCCTACTCAAAAGACACAGACTGGCTGATTGAATTAAAAAGCTAAACCCAATTATATTCTGTCTATATGAGACTCACCTTACCTTTAAAGACACACATAGACTATGAGTGAAGAGTTTGAAAAAGACATACCATGTAAGTGGAAATAAAAAATGAGCAGGAGTAGCTATTCTTATATCAGATAAAACAGACTTTAAACCAAAAAGTATAAAAAGAGACAAAGAAGACTGCTATATAATGATAAAGGGACCTATCTAGCAAGAAGACATAGCAATCATAAATATATATGCTCCCAAAATCGGAACACCTAGATATATAAAGCAAACACTAAGGAAAGAGATAGACCAAAATACAATAATAGTTGGAGACCTATACTCCCCTATCTCAACCTGGGACAGATTAAATCAACAGACAAACACAGGATTTAAACCATACTTTAGACTAATTGGACTTGGAAGATATTTACAGAACATTTCATTCAATAACCACAGAATACACATTCTTCTCATAAGCACATGAAACATTCTCCAGGATAGACCAAATTTTATGTCACAAATCAAGTCTCAACAAATTTTAAAAAGTTGAAATCATTTAAAGTGTCTTCTCAGAGTACAATGGATTAAAACTAGAAATCAATAACAAGCAAAACTCTGGAAACTATACAAATACATGGAAATTAAACAACAAGCTCTGAATGACATATGGGTCCAAGATGAAATTAAACAGGAAATCAAAAATCTCTCAGAACCAAGGAAAATAAAGACACATCATATCAAAACCTGTGGGATACTACAAAAGCAGTACTAAGATAGAAGTTTATTGTAATAGATGCTTACATCAAAAGAATAGAAAGATTTCAAACAACCTAATGCTATACCTCAAAGAACTAGAAAAACAAGAACAATCCAATCCCCAAACTAGTAGACAGAAAGAAATAATTATGACCAGAGCAGAACTAAATGAAATAGAGACCCCAAAAGTGGTACAAAAGATCAATGAAACAAAAAATGTTTTTTTGAGAAGATAAACAAAATAGACAAACCATTAGCTGTGCTAACTAAAAAAAGAAGAGAGAAGACACAAATAACAAAAATTAGAAATGAAAAAGGAGACATTACAACTGATTTCACAGAAGTACAAAGAATCATTACAGACTATTATAAACAACTATATGGCAACAAATTTGAAAACCTGGAGGAATTGAATAAATTTCTGGACACATGCAAACTAACAAGACTGAACCATTAAGAAATAAAAAACCTGAAAAGACCAATAACAAGCAATGTAATTGAAGCAGTAATCAGCAGTCTCCCACCTAAGAAAAGCCCAGGACTGGATGGCTTTACATGCTGAATTCTACCAAACATTTAAAGAATTAATAACAATTCTCTTCAAACTATTCCAAAAGATAGAAACTCATAAACTCATTGTATGATGCCAACGTTACCCTGATACTAAAACCACACAAAGATCCACCAAAAACGAAAACCGTAGGCCAATATTTTTGATGAACATAGATGCAAGCATCCTCAATAAAATATTAGAAAACAGAATACAGCAACACATCAACAAAACTATACACCATGATTAAGTGTGATTTTTCCCAGGGATGCAAGGATGGCTCAACATATGCACATCAATAAATGTAATACACCACATCAACAAAATCAAGGACAAAAGCCATATTATTATCTCAATAGATGCAGAAAAGCATTTGACAAAATTCAACATCCCTTATTGATAAAGATTCTCAGCAAATTAGGTGTAGAAGGAAAGTATCTCAACATGATAAAAGCCATATATGACAAGCCCACTGCCAATATCATCCTGCATTGATAGAATGGGAACAAGATGCCCACTCTCACTACTCCTGTTTAACATAGTATTGGAGGTAGTAGCTAGAGCAATCAGGCAAGAGAAAGAAATAAAGCCCATCCAGATTGGAAAAGACAAATTCAAACTGTCCCTGTTTGCAGATAACATGATTGTATATATAGAAAAGCCTAAAGATTCTACAAAAAATCTCGTAAGAGTTGGTAAACAATCTCAGTAAAGTTGCAGAATACAAAATCAATACACAAAAATTGGTAGCATTTGTATACTCCAACAATGAACTAGCAAAAAAAGAAATCAGGAAAGCATGTGCATTTATGATAGTCACACACACACACAAAATACCTAGGAATCAGTTTAATTTAAACAAGGAGGTGAAAGATCTCTACAATGAGAACTACAAATCACAGTTGAAAGAAACTAAAGAGGACACAAAAAGATGAAAAAACATTCCATGCTCTTGGATTAGAAGAATTAATATAGTGAAAATGTCCATACTACCCAAAGTGATCTACAGATTCAATGCAATCACCAATGACATTCTTCACAGAAATAGAAAAAAAACAATCCTAACATTCATATGGAACAACAAAAGATCCAGAACAGCCAAAGCAATCCTGAGAGACAGATAGAAAAAAAAAAAAAAAAAAAAAAGCTGATGTGAAACATTACCTGACTTCAGATTATACCACAAAGCTATAAATAACCAAAGCAGCATGATCCTGGCATAAAAACAGACACTTGGACCAATGGACTAGAATAGAGGACCCAGAAATCATTCCGCAAACTTACAGCCAACTGATCTTCAACAAAGGCACCAAGAATATACATTGGGGAAAAACTACCTCTTCAATAAATGGTGTTGGGAAAACTGGATATCCATATGGAGAAGAATGAAACTGAACCCATACCTCTCACCATATACCAAAATTAACTCAAAAACAATTAAAGACTTAAATATAAGGCCTGAAATTATAAAACTCATAAAAGAAAACAGGGAAACACTTCAGGTAGTAGAACTGGGAGAAAGGAAAAATAAACAAATGGGATTATATCAAACTAAAAATCTTCTGAACAGCAAAAGAAACCATTAACAGAGCTAAAGGACAACCTGCAGAATGAGAGAAAATACTTGCAAACTATACATATGATAAAATGTTAATATCCAGAATATTCAAGGAACTAAAACAACTTAGCAGTAAAAAACAAAACAAAACAAATAAACCAACTAAAAAATGAGCAGAGGAGTTGAGTAGGCATTTCTTAAAGGAAGATACACAAATGGTTGACAGACATATGAAAAAAATGCTCAACATCACTCAGCATCAGGGAAATTCAAGTCAAAACTACAGTGAGATATCATTTCACCCCAGGGGAACCTTCCTACACTGTTGACGGGATTGTAAATTAGTGCAGACATTATGGAAAATGGTATGGAGGTTCCTCAAATAACTACAGATAGAACTGCCATATGATCCAGCAATTCTACTGCTGGGTGTATACACAAAGGAATGGAAATCATCATGTCAAAGGGATATCTATACCCCCATGTTTATCACAGCTTTATTTACAATAGCCAAGAGTGGGAACCAGCCTAAATGTCCATTGAGAAATGAATGGATAAGGAAAATGTGGTATATATACACAATGGACTACTACTCTACCATAAAAAAGAATGAAATTCTGCCATTCACAGCAACATAGATGAACTTAGAGAAAATCATGGTAAGTGAAATAGGCCAGGCACAGAAAGAGAAATACTGCATGTTCTCACTCATAACTGGGAGCTAAAAGGTAAACAAATAGTAAAAAAAAGAAAGAAAAACACAACAATCACAATCATATATTGAACTTTCAAAAGGAGAGAACAGAACTGAGGTTACCAGAGGTAGGAAAGGGGGTTAGAGAGGAATTGGTAAATGGACATGAAAAATGATTACATTGAAATGAAGTTGAGGGATCCTAAGATGGTGGTGGCTGCGGCGGTTGGCGCGGAGTAGCTGAGGTGGAAAAGGCGGCCACTGGGCCTTAGGCAGCCAGGAAACTTGTGGACCTTCCTCTTGCCGTCTCTTAAGGGAGGACCGCTGCTGGTGGCCGGTCGTGGGGGCTGACTGTCACTTTGCCCTTGGCAGGAGAGGCTGCCTCATTTACAGGCAACTGCTTTGAAGTATGGAGCAGGAAAAGAACTGTTTCTTAGCTGCAAAAGCGAGTCTTTAAACAGGGAACACAGCGCTGGGGCTGCTGTTGATGCTGCCAGGATCCCGGAGGCTGGGGCCGCGCTGAAGGTGGCCAGCTGCCCTATTCAGGATTCGAGGTTTCAGGCCGGCATAAAAGAAGATTCCTGGGAGCGCCCAAGCTGCGCCGCGGGACCGAGTGAGCAGCCCGAGTCGGCGGCAGCCGAGAACAGGGACAGTGACAACGCAGAGACAGAGAGGGAGCCGCCCGACCCGGCACAGTCCTGTGAGTGACCCCCGGCCTGGCCCTGCTCAGGGGGTGGACGCCCACCTGGCTTCCGCCTGCCCCACTGGGACACTCACTGGCCCCGGGGCTGCCTCCATTTTCTCAGGTGGTGGTGGCTCTGGCCTGGCTTGGCTCCTCACTGAGCCTTCCCACTTGCTTGCCCTGGCATGGGGCTTCCCGGGGCCTGTGGGCCGGCCTCCCCTCCCACTCCCTCCATGGTTCTCTGCTGGGGCTGGTGGCATGGGGCGTCCCCGGCCAGCATCGGGAGGGCAAGAAAGTACGGGCTGGGCTGACTGTCACTCCACCGCACCCTGGGCTCTGGTCCCCAGTAAACTTCCTGTTACCGGGAGGCAGATACCATCTCTGCGGCCACCAGTTTGGAAAAACGCCTAACCAATTTCTGGTTAGGAATAGTGTGGTGGCAGAGTTCCCAAGTTCTCTTGAACCTGCTGGAGAGCTGACTGCGGGCGGGCACTGGACTCGGTCTGCTCGAGGGGGATTCAAAGGTGAACCGTGTGCTGCAGGCTCCTCCCCTGAGGAACTCATCCTCTGGTGTGGGAGATAAGACAAGTACACAAATAGCTGTGATACCAGGAGGAAGGTGATAAGTCCCGAGAAAGATCTACACAGTACTAGAAAGGCACCCAGAGTGACTGGTCATCTGCGCCTAGCAGAAACCTGGTAGACTTCCTGGGCAAGGCGGTGCCGAACAGGGTCTTGAAGGCCCAGCTGATAGACGTGGGCTGCAGAAGACATGTCCCAGCCCAGCCCAGTGCTCACAGAGCAGGGAGACGTCCGGCTAGGGAGGCGGAGACTTGACAGAAACCACACACCCTGTGGGGTCGCCACTGCGTGATCCAACAGCCCAGGCCAGAGCACATGGAACAGGGAGAAGTCCTGCACGGGAAGTGGAAGCTCAGCAGAGACCACACACCCTGCAGTACCGCCCCGTGATCCAGCAGCCCAGCAGAGTTCAAGCTGATCAGAGAGGTGGCTCCCCAGAAAGGCCCAAGACCCGAGGCAATGACACACACAAGGCACTAGAGGCCAACTGAGCAGTCACGGAAGGAGCCATACGAAATTGGCAACCACAGCAACATCCTAGTTAGTCATTAGTCTCAAACCGGTGGACTGTGAAACCCCCTGCCACAATGAATAAACACCAAAAAAAAGATACCAGAAATACAAAAAATCAAGAAAGTACACCACCAAAAGTTAATAAATCTCAAACTCTAGATCCTATAGAACAAGAAGCCCTTGAAATAACTGATAAGGAATTTCGAGTGATAATTCTAAGGAAACTGAATGAGATACAAGAAAACTCAGCTAGACATCATGATGAAATGAGGAAAAGTATACAGGAAAGAGGAAATGTAGAAGGAAATCAATGTCCTGAAAAAAAATGGAGCAGAACTTGCTGAACTGAAGAAGTTATTCAATGAAATAAAAAACACAACGGAGAGTTTAACCAGCAGGCTTGTCGAAGTTGAAGAGAGAACCTCTGAACTTGAAGATGGGCTGCTTGAAATAACACAAGCAGCCAAAAAAAAAAAGAAAAAAGAATCAAAGACAGTGAAGAAAATCTGAGAGAGATATCAGACAACCTTAAGCGCTCAAATATCCAAGTCATGGGTATTCCAGAAGGGGAGGAAAACGGAGATTGCATTGAAAACATATTCAACAAAATAGTGGCAGAAAACTTCCCAGGTATAGGAAAAATCACAGATCTTCAGATCCAGGAAGCTCAATGATCTCCAAACGTATTCAACCCAAAAAGGCCCTCTACAAGACATGTTATAGTCAAATTGACAAAACTCAGAGACAAAGAGAGAATCTTAAAAGCTGCAAGAGAGAAGCGTCAAATCATCTATAAGGGAGCCCCAATCAGGCTAACATCAGACTTTTCATCACAAACCCTAAAAGCTAGAAAGGAATGGGATGATATATTCAAAATACAAAAAGACGAAGATTGCCAGCCAAGAATACTCTACCCTGCAAGGCTATCCTTCCGAAATGAAGGGGAAATAGTATATTTCTCAGACAAACAAAAACTGCAGAAGTTCACTACCACACGACCACCCTTACAAGAAATCCTCAATGGAGTACTGGGTTTGGTTCCTGAAAAATAACTACCACTGCCATAAAAACCCAAGAAAAATCAAAACCCACTAGTATAATAAAAATGGCATTCATGAAGAGAAAACAGACAAACAAAAACACTATCTACAACCTAAGGAACCAACAAACACAGAAACCAAACAGTAAATCAGAAAGCAAGGAACAAAAGACACCTAAGACAACCAAACAACCAATAAAATGCTAGGAATAAATCAACACCTTTCAATAACAACTCTTAATGTAAAAGGCTTAAATTCCCCAATCAAAAGACACAGACTGGCTGACTGGATTAAAAAGGAGGACCCAACTATATGCTGCCTACAAGAGACCCACCTCACCCATAAAGATTCACACAGACTAAGAGTGAAAGTATGGAAAAAGATTTACCATGCAAACAGAAAAGAAAAACGAGCTGGAGTAGCTATTCTTATATCTGACAAAATAGACTTTAAACTAAAAACCATAAAAAGAGACAATGAGGGACACTACTTAATGATAAAAGGACTGATCCATCAAGAAGACATAACAATCATAAATATGTATGCACCCAATGTTGGAGCAGCCAGATTTATAAAACAAACTCTATTAGACCTAAAGAAGGAAATAGACACTAATACCATAATAGCAGGGGACCTGAACACCCCACTGTCAATATTAGACAGATCATCTAGGCAAAGAATCAGTAGAGAAACACAAGATCTAAACAAGACTCTAGACCAATTGGAATTGGCAGATATCTACAGAACATTCCACCCAACAACCTCAGAATATTCATTCTTCTCATCAGCACATGGATCATTCTCCAGGATAGATCACATATTAGGTCACAAATCAAGTCTCAATAAATTCAAAAAAATTGGAATTATCCCATGTATCTTCTCAGACCACAATGGATTAAAGCTAGAAATTAATAACAAACGAAACTCTGGAAACTATACGAACACATGGAAATTAAACAGCATTCTACTTATTGACATATGGGTCCAAGAAGAAATCAAGCAGGAAATCAAAAAATTTATTGAAACTAATGAAAACAATGATACATCATACCAAAACCTGTGGGATACTGCAAAAGCAGTATTGAGGGGGAAATTTATTGCATTAAACGCTCACCTCAGAAGAATAGAAAGATGGCAAGTGAACAACCTAACACTTCACCTTAAAGAACTAGAAAAACAAGAACAATCCAAACCTAAAATTAGCAGACGGAAAGAAATCATTAAGATCAGAGCAGAACTGAATGAAATTGAAACCCAAAAAACAATACAAAAGATCAATGAATCAAAAAGTTGGTTTCTTGAAAAGATAAATAAAATTGACAAACCATTAGTATGGCTAACAAAAAAAGAAGAGAGAAGATTCAAATAACAAAAATTAGAAATGAAAAAGATGATATTACAACTGATTCATCTGAAATACAAGGAATCATTCGAGACTACTGTAAACAATTATACGCCAACAAATTTGAAAATCTAGAGGAAATGGATAAATTTCTGGACACACACAAGCTCCCAAAACTGAACCATGAAGACGTAGAAAATTTGAACAGACCAATAACAATAAAGGAGATTGAAGCTGTTATCAGAAGGCTCCCAACAAAGAAAAGCCCAGGACCAGATGGATTCACAGCAGAATTTTACCAAACATTCAAAGAGGAATTGACACCGATTCTTTACAAACTGTTCCAAAAGATTGAAACAGAAGCAAATCTCCCAAACTCAATCTATGAAGCAAACATCATCCTGATACCAAAACCAGGTAAAGATATAACCAAAAAAGAAAACTACAGGCCGATATCCTTGATGAATATAGATGCAAAAATCCTCACTAAAATACTAGCAAACAGAATACAGCAACACATACGTAAAATTATTCATCACGATCAAGTGGGATTCATCCCAGGGATGCAAGGTTGGTTCAACATACGCAAATCAATAAATGTGATACACCATATTGATAAACTCAAACACAAGGACCATATGATCATCTCTATAGATGCTGAAAAACATTTGATAAAATTCAGCACTCATTCATGACAAGGACCCTCTATAAGTTAGGTATAGAGGGAAAGTATCTCAACATAATTAAAGCCATATATGCCAAACCCACAGCCAATATCTTCCTGAATGCGGAAAAGCTCAAAGCTTTTCCTTTAAGAACAGGAACTAGACAAGGATGCCCACTCTCACCACTCCTATTCAACACAGTGTTGGAAGTACTAGCCAGAGGAATCAGAGAAGAGAAGGAAATAAAGGGCATCCAGACTGGAAAAGATGAAGTCACACTGTCCCTGTTTGCAGATGACATGATCCTATATATCGAACAGCTTAAAACCTCTACAAAAAAACTCTTGGAATTGATAAATGATTTCAGCACAGTAGCTGGATACAAAATCAACACACAAAAATCAGTAGCATTTCTTTTCTCCAATAGAGAACATGCAGAATGAGAAATCAAGGAAGCCTGCCCATTTACAATAGCCACCAAAAAAATAAAATACTTAGGAATTGAGCTAACCAAGGATGTGAAAAATCTCTATAATGAGAACTACAAACCACTGCTGAGAGAAATTAGAGAGGATACAAGAAGATGGAAAGATATCCCATGCTCTTGGATTGGAAGAATCAACATAGTGAAAATGTCCATACTACCCAAAGTGATATACAAATTCAATGCAATCCCCATCAAAATTCCAAGGACAGTTTTCTCAGAAATGGAAAGAACTATGCAGAGATTTATATGGAATAATAAAAGACCACACGTATCCAAAGCAATGCTGAGCAAAAAAAAATAAAGCTGGAGGCATAACACTACCTGACTTTAAGCTATAGTACAAAGTTGTAATAACCAAAACAGTATGGTACTGGCATAAATACAGACACACTGATCAATGGAATAGAATAGAGAATCCAGAAATAAACCCACACACTTACTGCCATCTGATCTTTGACAAAGGCACAAAGCCTATTCACTGGGGAAGGGACTGCCTCTTCAGCAAATGGTGCTGGGATAACTGGATATCCATATGCAGGAGAATGAAACTATGCCCATACCTCTCACCATATACTAATATCAACTCAAAATGGATCAATGATTTAAATATACACCCTGAAACAATAAAACCTCTTAAAGAAAACATAGGAGAAACTTTTCAGGAAATAGGACTGGACACAGACTTCATGAATACGACCCTAAAAGCACGGGCAACCAAAGGAAAAATAAACAAATGGGATTATATCAAACTTAAAAGCTTCTGCACAGCAAAGGAAACAATTAACAGAGTTAAAAGACAACCAACAGAGTGGGAGAAAATATTTGCAAAATATACATCTGACAAAGGATTAATATCCAGAATATAAAAGGAACTCAAACAACTTTACAGGAAAAAACCAAGCAACCCAATTAAAAAATGGGCAAAAGAGCTAAGTAGGCATTTCTCTAAGGAAGATATACAAATGGCCAATAGACATATGAAAAAATGCTCAACATCACTCAGCATTTGGGAAATGCAAATCAAAACCACACTGAGATACCATCTAACCCCAGCTAGGATGGCTAAAATCCAAAAGACTCTGAACGATAAATGCTGGCGAGGCTGCAGAGAAAATGGAACTCTCATACATTGTTGGTGGGACTGCAAAATGGTACAGCCTCTATGGAAAATGATATGGAGGTTCCTCAAACAATTGCAGATTGATCTACCATATGACCCAGCTATCCCACTGCTGGGAATATACCCAGAGGAATGGAAATCATCAAGTCGAAGGTATACCTGTTCCCCAATGTTCATCGCAGCACTCTTTACAATAGCCAAGAGTTGGAACCAGCCCAAATGTCCATCATTGGATGAGTGGGTACGGAAAATGTGGTACATCTACACAATGGAATACTACTCAGTTATAAAAACGAATGAAATACTGCCATTTGCAACAACATGGATGGGCCTCGAGAGAATTATATTAAGTGAAACAAGTCAGGCACTGAAAGAGAAATACCACATGTTCTCACTTATTGGTGGGAGCTAAAAATTAATATATAAATTCACACACACAGACACACACACACACACACAAAAACCGGGGGCGGGAGGAAGAAGATATAACAACCACAATTACTTGAAGTTGATACGACAAGCAAACAGAAAGGAGATTGTTGGGTGGGAGGGAGGAGAGGGAGGAGAGAGGGAGGTTTTGGTAATGGGCAACAATAATCAACCACAATGTATGTCGACCAAATAAAAGTTAAAAAAAAATTAAAAATAGAAAAGAAAATTCTAAAAAAAGAAAAAATAAAGAAAAATTATTACATTTCATAATGTTTAATATACTAATTATCCTTATTCAAGCATGACATATTGCCTGCACGTACAGACATTCAACACTGTACCCCTCAGATATGTATGATCAACTATGTTATAATAAAAAATAATTTAAAATAAATAAGTAAAATAAAGTCCAAATTTAACTTGGTGTCCTGATTTAATCTGGCAAACCTATCAATAGGTTATCTAATCAAAGCAGTTTTATTGATAGAAGCTTCAATATGCATCAATAGGGGAATGGATAAATAAATTATAGTATATTGATTTTATGGACTATTATATAGTAGCTGAAAAGAATGAGGTAGATCTCTATGCATTAATCTTAACATGGTAGGATCTGCAAGGTGTTGTAAACTATTCAGTACACACCTAGTAGCTATTCCCTATTGCTAATAAAAGGCCAGAGAAAGGAAATGGGAAGAAAGGCTTAAGATTTGAAGAGGAAACAGAAGGGGATATTTCAGAATTTAACACAGGACACACATCCTTGATAATACATGAAATTTGAAGATTGAACACAATAATTATAGGTCTAAATATAGGAACGTTATAGCAAAAGTTTATAACATTGAGGAGAAAGAGAAAAATGCAAAGCATACCAGCAAGGAAAGACCAATTATCCATAAAAAAATGTTAATTAACAAGGAGAAGACTTATTAGTAACGAGAAATGAAAGAAAAATATCTTGAAATTTCAGAGAGAAAACAAATGTCAACATACACTTTTATAAAATAAAGAATAATTCAACAGTAGTGGAAGTACATTTAAAGACATATAAAGCATATTTATACATCACTCATATACTTTATATATATGAATGCCTTGAAATCTATTTTTTGATATCAATATTATAATTTAGACTTAATTTTTGTTAATATTTCCAGGATATTTCCTTTTAATCTCTTTATTTTTAACCTTTGTTGTTTATTTATAGGAGTGTCTTAATCAACATATAGCTAAATTTTTAAAGAATTTAATCTGAGAGTCTATGTTAATAGGATTTAAGAAGCACATTAAATTCACAAAATACTTAGATTCATCAGTGCTCCTTATTTTGTATTTTATGTTTGCTGTTGGGTTTTTTTTTCCTTTTCTTTTCTGTCTGATTTAGACTGAGTAAAGTTTCTTTGATCCAATTTTTCCCTTCAATGATTTGTAAGTTGAATATGTTATTTTGATTTTTTGAGAGGTTGCCTTTAAACTTTTGTTGTACATCCTTAAACCTTTACTTGTCTTTTCATCACTGAGTTAGTCTGTGTTTTTATTCTCCCGCAAAGAACAGAAGAAATTTAATTCACTTTTGCTCTTCTCCACTTTCTCTTCTCCATTCCCCTATCACATGACCTTCCAGAGATGTTATCTAAAAGTTTAGTTTCTTTTTTCTTTTTTCCCCTTACGTTTCCCTCCCCATCATTCTACCACATGTCCCTCAGACATGTCATGTAAAAGGTTAGATCCTTCTTAAAATTTTTTCAATCAGCAGATAAAGTATTGATTATTATATGTGACTCTATTTGGATTTGACTTTCTTCTTGCTGAAGCACATCCTCAGGTAATTCATTAAGATGGGTATTAAACTTTCTGAGCCTAAAATGTCATTTTTTCATTCTTACACTTGAACGATAGTGTGGTTTGTTTTAGTATTCTTTTTTTCCATTTTAGTATTTTAAGCTCAAAATTATTTACCATCAGATCTTGGAAAACACTATTCTATTGTCTTTCTTATCTGGTATTACTGATGAGAAATCCAATATAAATCTCTTTCTTTTATCTAAGTGGATTATTTATTTCCAAACTTTACCTCTAGTAAGACTTTTCTCTTTATTCTTGGCTTTCTGAAATTTTCTCATGTTGGTTTTCGATGTTTAGTTTATTCATCCTGCCCAGAACTCAATGGCTTCTTTTAATTTGAAGTGTTATGACTCTATTTTCTCTATTTATGGAACTTTGTAGATGTTTATTGGTACTTTGGGAGATATCTTTCATGTCTCTTTAACTTCTCTTTCGTATACTTTATCTCCTTTTCTTTTTTGTGCATTCTTTGGGAACAGTTTTTACCAGCATTTTCTGTTTTATAAGTTACTCTTCTACTGTATCCATTCAACCGTTTTCTCCAACTATAGATTTTTTTTTAAGCTATAGGATTAAATTTTTTTTTTTTTTTTTTGTCTTTTTTTCGTGACCAGAGTGTGCCACGGGCTCGGCCCATAGGATTAAATTTTTAATTTTTTCTTATGGTTTCTATATTCCCTCACATCTCATAAAGACAGTAATTACACATATTCTAGAGTCTTTTTTGTTATGTTTTCTGTATTTGCTCTGCTTCTGCAGGTGGAAGTTGTTACTTGGTTTAGTTTGGTGACTCTCTTTTTATGTTGGCTTTCTTTTTTTTGGGCAGCTGGCCTGTATGGGGATCTGAACCCTTGACCTTGGTATTATAACACCGTGCTCTAACCAAGTGAATTAACCAGCCAGCCCAAAGTAGGCTTTCTTTAAATGTTTGGTAAACATTTTGTGTATTTATCTATGTTATCTGAGAGCCCAGCTTATCAAAGCTTTGTAAATTGAATTTATGTTTCTTATATACTTTTGGACATCTAGGAATTTGGAATGGGACAGGAAGTAGGGCTGGCTACATAGTTTGCAGGGACCAGTGAAAAAGTGGAGCATTTTGTCCAAAAGCAGGAAAGAGTGTAGTTAAAGGTACTAAATACAAAAATTTTTTTCCTCTGTAACATTCTACTAACTTAAAATATGAATAACATTTTTCTAAGTCACTAAATTTTCTTTTATTATTTCATCCTCCTCCCCACCCCCAAACCTAAAATATTTTAACTTGTTTTCAGCGGCAAAAATGGTTAATACTTCCTAATCTATGTGTAAAGCATTATTACTCCCCCTCTTTTAAAAATTTTTAATCTTGTAAATTTTGATGAAATACACATAATATAAAATTTACCATCTTAATCATTTTCAAATGTTCAGTTCAGAGGCATTAAGTACACTCATGTTGCTGGGCAACCATCACCACTGTCCATCTCCAGAGCCCTTTTCATCTTGTAAAACTGAAAAAAAATATAAAGCTTTTTTCTTTAAACATTTTAATTATTTGTAAAACATAATAGGGGTAGTAGTGATATGAAAAGAACAATACAAACTTAAAATTGCAAAAAATAATATTTTCGGTGTTATAGTGAGTTGAATAATGTCCTCCCCCTCAAATTCATGTCTACTTGGAACCTCAGAGGGTGACCTTATTTGGATATAGGGTCTTTGCTGATGAGGATTTCCTGGGTTAGGGTAGGCACTCAATCCAATGCTAGTGTCCTTATAAGAAGAGGAGAGAAGACAGAGACACATAGAGGAGCAGGCCATGTGGAGACAGAGACAGAGACTGGAGTTATGTTGTTACAAGGCAGGGAAGGTCTGGGCCACCAGAAGCTGGAAGAGGCACAGAAGGACAGAACCTTCAGAGAGAGCACCGCTCTGCTGACACCTTGATTTTGAACTTTCAGCCTTCAGAACTGTGAAAGAATAAATTTGTGTGTTTTAGTTCACCTAGTTAGTAGTAATTTGTTACAGCAGCCCTAGGAAACTAATTCAGGTGTCATACTTTCATGTAACATAATAATTAATAATACTTTATTAAGGTGGCATCTTCACTGAGCATAAAGATTTTCTCATTAACTTTTCTTCAAATTCATTTGTCATCAAAATTTATACTTTTAGAAATTTTATCTCAATTGATATAATTAAAAGCAACACTAGTTGCTCTTGGCAAATGCAAATAATGTTGAATAATTTTTCATTTTGTGGAGGATATTTTGTTGGAGCAACTGTCACTGGACCTATTAAGAGTATTTTAATGCTGTGATAACATTGGGATACCTATTGATAAATTATTTTTAAATATAAATTTTAGTGTACCTATAGCTGATGATTCTTATGGAACATTTTTTTCTAAATAGATTTAAGTCTTTATACAAATTAGTTTTGTGTAAATCTGAATTTAGCTTTAAATGTAAATTTATACAATGACATTTTAATGTTTCCCCTCCTATTTCCTGAACTTGCAGAGGTCTCTACAAGAAATTGAAAGTGTTTTAATGATATGTATATAATTAAAAAATGCTTTTCATACATTCTATCACTGTATCTTCAATTTCAAGGAAATATGAATGGGAAAATAGTCTTTCTTGTTAAAAATTTGTTTGTCTGAAACTTCATATGAAAATAGTATTCTTTTTACCAAAAGTGACAATCTTTACATTTAATTTCTATTTCTAAGCCTATGAATATTTGTTTTGCAACATTGCAGCAATTTTCCAATTTAGTAATATCTCTTTGAAGATATAATAACTTCCTAATATACTTTATTGTGTAATGTCCATGTGTACTTCTATGATAATTAGTCATTGACAAGAGTTTTCTGTCTGATAACTGGCAGTTCCTGCCCTGCCCTCAGGCTGGAGAGTTGGTACGGGTGGGCATGCACAGGGGCTCGTGGGCAAACTTGCCTCCTACTGATGGTCCCAACACTGCTCGATGCAGAATCCCTCCTCTCTCCTAGGACCATGGACACTCCCTCCATTGCTACTGCTGCTGCTGCTGCCACCATTGTCACCACCAGTCGGGGCCCAGGTCCTAACACGGCTGCCCCCTTGGGGCTCTGCAGCATTCAGACTGCCCTTGGTATGTGGCCAGGACAATTGTTGCAGGAGCTACTGCCCACTGCATCTGCGGGCTTGATTCTGTGTGTGAGAGCCTGGAGTATTTCCTCTGCTTACACACAAGCTCCATTGTCCATCAATCTTCATTTAAAAACACAAGTTCAAAGAAAAGATCGTTATAAATATGACTGTGAGGGCAAAGCATTAAACCAAGTGTGGAGTTCTGAGTGTAGGGCACTGTGCAACTGCTCAGATCCCATGTCTGCAGAGCAAGCCCTGATGGGGAGGCTGCAGTGATACTCCATTTACCACCTTGATCTGATCTCTTTAGGACAGCCAACAATGCTTTACTAAACTGCTCTTATGTGGAATGCAGTGAGTTTGCATCTGAATTGGCTAATTCTAGTCTGTATTTTCTAACTGGACACAGGCCAGGTTCAATGGCTTTAGAGAGAGAGAATAATCTGGTCCAGGGTTACCCTGATCCTATGGCTAGCACCCAAACAAATTTTTAAATCTCTTTTTGTGAATCAAAAGTCACCTTTGTAACTTGGAACGTAAAGTTTATATTATTCAGGAAATGCTAATGAATGTGCATAAATAGAGTTCACCCTCTACTTAATCATCTGGTCCTTAAAAATATAAACTATCTCCAAATTCCCAATTATACCTCATGGATCAATTTCTGGTATGATCAATATCACTTCTCGACTTTTTTCCCCCTCATTTTCTGCATCTATATATGTTGAGTTTAGGCATTGGCAGGCCATGTCTTTGTATCTCAATGTATCAACAGGCTCATAAAAATGTTTGAAATTATAAAGTGCAGACATTCAGATCTAGATGCTTATCTGAAAATGTATCCAAGCCCATCTAGTACTGTTTGGCCTAATTTTGGAAGAGAAATTTTATAACATTTCTTTTTTTCCAAATAAGAAACTATGAGCACAGCTTGTTGAGGTATTTTAACAGTACTGCTTTTTTAATGATGAAAGAATAAGATGATGTAATCTTTATTATTTATCTTCAAAACTCTTAACATTACATGCTGTAGTGTAGTGTTACATGTACTAGTTATAAAATGTATACCACAATTAAATTATAATTGGGTGTCTACATATCAGCTAGTTAACAAATTACCCAGATGTTCTTTATTCGTTCTCATAGATCTGTATTTGATTGTCTAATTATGCCTTTCGTTTGATTGGAGATGGTTCTATATAGAAATATTTGGTAAGCTTGACTTTCTGCCAGACCAAAGAGATGCAAACTTACTTGAGAAATACAAGCAACTTTCATTCACTAAGTGTCTGTGATTAAGGCAGAATCCCCTGCTTAAATTATAGCTTCAGGAAGGGAACATAAACAGAAACATAACTCCCGCCTCTGCCGCTGCTTTTCCCACTCTGGACATTAGCCAAACTTCAGTTTAGCATTATCAAAAATACAGAGCACACTGTCATTAAAAAATCCACTGAAAACACTGCTTATATTGGGATAAGATTTAAGAAAGTCCACAGTGGTGTGTTGGACTTGCAGAGGGAGAGAACATACCCTGGAATACAAAGTGGAGTCAGGGGAGGGGGAGGGAGGTTGGGGATAGTTGGGTGGGGGACATGGGGTACAAATGCAATTTGTGGTAATGTGCATGGATCTGTCCTTCACATCTTGGGCATGAGGGGTGACAATCAGCTTTGTATCTCATGAATATTCATAACCAATAATAAAAAAAGATTTATTATCTTTTAAGAAACTTCTGATTTAGTTGCTATTGTTGGTGAGCACTTGGTAAAATGGAATGAAACAGCTTGGAAGCGGGTGAGGAAGGAGGGTAAGGCCATTACCTTGAAAACTCTGATGGGGAAGATCCACTTTTCTATCTGATTCATATTTTTGTAATTCTTGTTGAAATGATTGTTTTGAACAACAGAAAAAGAGAGCTTCCTTCCTTATATACATTTATTCACGTTGCTAACAAGTTAAAACTATTTTCTTTTAAATGTTGCTTTTACATTAAAAAAAATGATTAAACATATCGGTCTTTGAAACTGAAGGAACTGAGGCATTAGTCTTTCATCTTTGGGACTTTGGTTTAAACCTGGCTTAGTTTAAGCTGAAACAAGTTTGATCTTGTCACCTGCACCTCTCCATGCTTTCAGGGTGAGGAATAGTCACAATGAACTCAAATCAGTCCAAAATATTTTAGTATTACATTCTGCTACAGGAAGAACAAAACACTTCACTATGTAACCGAAAAAGATTAGTGTTTTTGTTGGCCATCATTGCATTGTAACCTTAATCAGAAGAAAAATGATTACTTGCTATAGCTTCTGTTATAAGCTATTTTGGAAAAGGAAATCGGAGTGTCAGGTCTGATACTTTTTACAACCTTCAAAGGAGAGACCTTTTGGCCTGGTGATCTAAGAGGACTCTCTCTACTTCTCCCTGGGAGAACCTTTCCCTGCCTCTCAGGTCCTCAACCCACAGGAAGTTTTTTCCTTGTTCCTTATCAACTCTCACTCTAATAAGTCTTGACCGTCATGCCCCTTCATCAACCAGTCTGAGCTCCAACTGGCCTTACAACATTAACATTTTAATAGGATTCATAGATTTAAGCTGAAGAATGAAGACTGAGAGTGGGAGGTTTTGGTAGACAGAAGGGGTGAGTTCCGTTGTTCTCAGGAGATGAGCTTCTATTTGAGACAACACAGCAGCACCTGAATCAGGGCATTTTAAGAGCCTCCAAAGTTAAAACTGGAGCATTTTTGTTATATATAAAGTATTCTCACTTGTAGTTACATGGTGGAGGAATAAAATCAAGTAGATGGATAAATTTTATGATTTGAATTTTGAATTCACATTGCAAGTTAGTATTTTTGGGTGTGGACAAAGAAAGTACTGGGGAGGGCAAAGTGTCATTCTCACAACTTCAACTCATTCTATTGTCTTTTTCCTCAAAGGGCACAGAGCACACTGGGTGGCTTGGGGCAGCATTTTTTCTCAGCTGTAGTAACTTGCAGAGTAATTGCTGCCTTGGTCTTACCCTCTGTCTCTGTACACTCCTGTAGTGTCCTGGACTTACTCCTAACGAGGTCCCCAGCATTGCCTCAACACTCATGGTGGTCCAGCTTGCTGTGCCCTCAATTTTCTCCATAGGACTGGTCAATTCTCCCCCAGGGTTGACAACAGATGTCTAGCTTCTTGGGGAAATGTCTTGGATGCTTCTTGGATAGAGCCTTGAGTAGCTTCCTTGCTTGAATCAGGTACAAACTTTATTTGAGAATGTGGGAGAACTTGCTAGTACTCTGTGCCACTATGTATTGGTAGTTTAAAAAATTCAAAATATGAAATTTATCCATGAGCTTGGTTTTATTCCTCTACCATGTAACTACAAGTAAAAATACTTTTATGTAACATATATGCTCCAATTTTAATGTTGGAGGCTCTTAAGATGCCCTAATTCAGGTGCTGTCGTGTTGTCTCAAATAGAAGCTCATCTCTGCATTGCCAGATGGTCTCTAAGCACATTTACGTGTGCAGGTGTTAGACGAGAGAAGTGAAAGTGAGGTCAGAGGCCTTGACGGGGAGGGTGTTCAGGCCTTTGAATGACCTCACAGCCTAGCTATTCAGAGATCATCAAGCCTCAAGATGTTGACTCTTCATTACTAAAAATTTGTGAAGCTAAGAATGATAATTTATTTACACACAATGAAAAATAGACCTGTCACATGGAACAGGATAATGAAGATTTATGATCAGCTTATTTTTTCCCTGTCATTAAGCTATGTGGCTCCTCACTTGTCATTTACTTTATGAAACCACTACTCTACAGACCAGAAATACTCACATCCAGAGGGTCAGTTCTCTCTCTTTCCATGTAACTGACTGACTTGGGAATTTTAAGGTTGTTTGAGAAGCAGAGCATCAGAACGACGTGAGCTGGATGTAAAATTCATTAGCAGCAGTGGGCCCTGATAGTCTGATGCCTCCAGTACACCACACAGCTGCCTTGTTAATGGGGCAAGATAGAACCAAGTCTGTTGGCTTCATGCTACATCCAACTCTTCCCTAGGGATAGCCTTACCATTGGGATTAGAAGCACACCAACTCCAATGGCTAGGCCTTTTTCTCCCTTGGACTGTGCTTTATTGGGCACTGACAAAAAACTTTCCTGTCTATTCAGTCCCTACTTTGACTGGCACATTGATTCTCTGACTGTATTACTGTATTCCATCTGTTATAGTCTAGCCTTTTGGCCTGAGAACCAATCAGGTGACTTGACCTAACTTAGTCAGGGATGCTGTTCTTATGTTTACATCTGAAGAAGACCTGTTACTTCTAAGTTCTTGGGGACACCTTATTTAGCACCCAGGCATCAACAGAAAACATTTGGTAGCAAAAGTAAGGCAGATTTTCAATCCTCCATAAACATTTTTTAATTACCTACCACGTTTGATGCAGTGCATTAGGCATGGTTTTTACCATAATTATTTTATACTGAGTACTTTTAACTGTGACTCCTCTAGATAGAACACCCTTATATTAATTCCTTTGATGAATTAAACTGTAATATTTCCTTATGGGTTTCCCAAGTTTTGATTTCTCAGTCACCTGAAGATATGCTTTCAAGCATCACCTTAAACAGAAAAATAAATTAAAGTCTAAAAAAGCTCGCTCACATGATTTGGCAAAGTCACTTGAGTGAGGTTATTTATGAGCCGTTTACTGGTGCACCGTTCTATTAAATTTATGATGGTCAATTATGATTATGAAAAAAATGTCAAAATAGTCTTCCAGTGTATTTTTATAGCATTTTTATTTTGGTCTTTAGCTTTTTTGTTAGCTAGTCAAATTGTGCTTTTCAGAGAATGATTAAAGGATATTTGAGACCAGGTTTTGGTTTCCATATTTTATTGAATATAAACTTGCTGGCTTGGTTTTTTAGAATACTTCATAATATATAGAATACATAGAATATTCATAATATATTGTTTTGTGAAAAAAGCAGCTTTCAAAACAGTATATGATAGTATGACTCCAATTCTGTAATGGAGCTATGTGTATGTGTATATACCTCATTGAGAAAAGACAGGAAAGCAATTAAAGAAAACATGAATCACTAATTTTATATACAAGTGTACTACAAATGGTTCATGGGCAAATAGAATTAAAAGATAATACAAATCTTTCCATGAACTTCTTAAAACTACCCTCATATTTCAGGATGGTGGGAGAAATAAGTAAATATTTTTGTTTGTCTCTGTGATTTTTATACCCTCAAATTTATTTAAGATGATAACTGGTGTGTTCTATTTACTCTAGTATGATGATAAGTTAAAAAAATACTCTAGAGATTTGTTCTTCATTTAAAATAGCAATATGTTTAGCAACTACTTCACCATAAAGCTGGTCTTGTTCTTTTTTTTTTTTTTTTTCCTTTTTTAAATTTAGGGCACTTGACTTTTTTCAGTCCCCTTTCATCTTTATGACTGATTAATTTAAAACTATTGAGTCAAAAGCCACTTTTCTACTGCAGTCTTTGAGCTAGCCAACAAGATTTTTTCCTTTGTTAATATAGAAAAGAAATTAAAGATATTTCTATATTTTCTTCCATTTCACTTACTCAGTGACATCAATGATTAAAATCCCCATTGTCTAAGGGAAAATTTTTGAGCTACTCCTTAACTAGAATAATTCATGTGCTAAAGAACTTGTTGCAGGACAACCTCCTTTTTAGATGATAGTCGGCTTGCTAGATAAAGTTGTCATTACATTTAACTTGGTCTTTAATTATAAGCAGATGGATGAATTATTTTAATCGCTTCTGTATATCTTAACAGTAGTTCATACATTGACACAAAGTGAAGAACATCAAACAGAAATTAAGTGCTGGGACAGGAAACCAGTCTTCAAGGGAAGCAATTGATCACAACCTGTCATCTTTAAAGGCCAGGAGAATGCAAAATAAACACTTGGGATTAGTGTACTAAATTTGGTTCGTCAGTCTTCAGCTCTGCCCTCTGATAATTCATCTATCTCATTTATTTGAATGCTTTAACATGTATCTCTCCACATCTGTAATTAGCCTTTCAGGTATTCCTCTTTTCTTCCTGCCTTTGAAAGTGTGGATGGTGAGATTCTGCAAGGAGAAGAGATCATTACCATCTAGTACAAAACAAGCAACTCTTGCTGAAACTTAGAGGAATTCTTGGTAAAACTTAGAGGGTGTGTTAGAATTAGTTTAAAGATGAAGTCTTAGCCAATTCACCACATTCTTATAGATAAAGAGTTTAGTTTGGCTTATAGGTAAACTGATTTGACAAGAGGAATCTGGATTTAGGTTCATTGAACTCAAAAGACTTGTTCAAATTTTTTAAAATAAAAAGTGCCAAAATTAACTTCTGAATTAAAGCATTAAAATACTAGTATATAATGCTTTGTTTCTGAGTAAAGAGTTTATGTTTTCCTTGAATAAAAAGAATATCATTAACACATGTGTCTTCTCCCATAGCAGTGAATACATTGATAATTACAAAGGAAATTATATTTGGGATTTAACCCTGACATAAATTTTGCTTTAGAACAGGAGTGTTCCCAAGGATCTATTACAGGATGTAGACATTAATTTATTCATCAATTTCAGAATATTAACAATGGTGAATCATTTTTAGTATTTACTATGAAACATCGAAACCGTGAAACAATACATGTAATTCAGATAGATGTATTGTTTTCACCTTGACATTGTAAATATGAGATGTTTCCTAGTATTTTGAGTGTGAACATAATGCCAAAATATTGAGTTATCATATGCTACATTATAGACCCAAGAGGGTGGGATTTTCTGTTTTTAGCTTCACTTTAAACTGTGTGTTGTAATTTACTTTGTATATTATCTATGTCAAAGTTTCATTTATTTATTGAAACAAAATTGATTGTACACATCTGTGGGGTACAGTGTTGAATATCAATACCTGTGTGCAATATGTGATGCTCAAATCAGGATAGTTAGTATATTCAACATTATACAATGTAATCACTTTTTGTGTCCCTTTACCAATTTCTTGCTAATCCCACCCCCCCTTCTCCTTTCCCACCTCTGGTGGCCTCAGTTCTGTTCTCTCCTTTTGAAAGTTGAATTAATTATTGTAATTGTTGCATCTTTCTTTCTTTTTTTATTTATTTGTTTACTTTTTTAGCTCCCACTTATGAGTGATGTGGTGTTTTCTTTCTGTGCCTGGCTAATTTCACTTAACATTATTTTCTCTAAGTTCACCCATCTTGCTGCACATGGCAGAATTTCATTCTTTTTTATGGCAGAGTAGTAGTCCGCTGTGTAAATATATCACATTTTCCTTATCCAGTCATCTGTGGATGGATATGTCAAGGTTTTAGTCCTATCTGATTTCCTGTTGTAATGTTTCTAGGCTGGGTATTGGAGAGTTCTTGTGGGCTCAAACTTTCCTTAGAATCAACTGAAGATGAACATCATTTGGAGTTTCTAGTTTGTGGCAAATTTAGTTCCAAAATTAGAATGGATTTTTGTTTTAAAGATTCTCTGATATTTCAGTTTATTTATGCAGTTGATTGCTTTTACTTCTGAGGATTATCTAGTTTTGGTGAAAATAGTTCATTTTATGGTGCTATCAACAATGGTATGTGGGTTTCAGAACAACAGATTGGAGGGTTTTGCACACAAATGGTGAGAAATACTTTTCAGCAGAGAGGCAGGTAAGCCAACATAGAGTTTGTTTTTATATGATCATAAAGCAAAGAATTCCAGGTTCAAAAGTTTTTGTGACCTGTCTACTAAACTAGTTTCTCTGGTTTGTATAGAAATAAAAAATAGCAATGGGAAATTCAGCTCTATTACGAGCTTCTGTATCACCCTCAGAAAATCTATTAACCTCTTGTCATGCACATTTTCTCAGTTAATAAGATAAGTATATAGGACATAGTAGGGCTTAACCAACTTTCCTTGCTCCCTCCCTCCCTCTCCCCTTTCCTTCCTTTGTTCCTTTTCTACATGTATATTGAGGAAGAGGAAACCAGACCCTGATAGGCAGGAGCTGGCCTGGCACTCATGACTAGGCTTTGGTATTCCAATGCTGTACATAATTAATTTTACAGAACACCAACATCAGACAAGGTCATTCTGTGACCCTTATGGAACAATCTAAATCAAGACCACTCCATAATCACACCGGAGCACAGACAAAAACAACATGATTCCAACTACAAAAAAGACCAAACATCCTCCTGTTCTGGCAAATGCAAGTGACTGCTGCTTCTTTGTCAATTATAGATTTAGCCTCATTTCATTCTTCCCTCCCTGCAGATAATATTCATTTAGTTACCCCACTTTTTGACAGCATACAGCCAAGAACAAAGTCCCATTTCCTTGAGCCCTTTCCAAAATAAGCTTTCAGAAGACCAAACCCTGTAAATCCTATCAAACACCCTCCTACAGAGATGCTCCATGGTTCACTGTGCTGTAGTTCCTTGTAATCTTGGGTATAGGACATTGATGGTAATTAAGAGTCACCATAAAGTTTTCACTGAGTGACTGAGGTCATACAAGAATTCCCCCCACCCCTGATAAGAAAAACATATGGAGATTTAGAAAGCAATTTTAGTTCTAAACTTGATGTTATCATTTTTTAGCTTTGCTTTATTGGTCAAATCACTTGCCCATCTTGGTCATAGTTGTCTCGTGATGAGATTGGAGTAGGACAATTTTACAATTCTAGTAGTTCTAACATTCTAGGGATGACTTTGCAGAAATTGTGAGTAGCATGCTTGGCATTAGCCAAAGTAAAAAATATTACTGTGTGACTTTAAGTGAGCTCTTCATTGCTTTGAAATGTCCAGCCACATAATGGAGGTTAGGGGAATGGGTAGTGTTTGTTCAGATAAGGACTAGGCAGACTGTCCCCCAATGCTTGTTGGCAGTACAGATGCAACAGTAGCTGCTCATATGCCTTTCTCATCACTGCCTGATGTTATCCTGGGGGAGGGGGGAGATATTTTTATGCAAGGTCTTCCCAAATAAATATTTACTTTCTAGACAGCTGGGACATTACTCACTGTTTAGCACAGTGCCATACATACAGTTGTTACTAAATGGATAATTGCAGATGAATATCCTATTGATCACATGTTCTCTGGATATTTTCTGCCTGTCATCAGTTGAATATGAAAAACAATGACATTAGGAACCTAGAGGTATCTGAAGCACAGACCCAGTGGGAACCCTTTGTGATCTAGTAAGTAGGCAGTACCATCTCAACTTCCGTGCTAGTCTATTTTGCTTTCCTATTCAGGTTCTTCTTGTTGCCTAATGATCAAATAAACAGCAGCAACTATCAACTATTGAGAACTTATAAATATGTCAGGTAACCTACCAAGCCTTATCTCGCTTAGATCTCACGAGGCTCCTGTGAGTCAGATATTATTATTCTCATTGTACAGAAGAGGAAACACAAGTTTAGTGAAGTTTCTTAGTGTGCCTTAGTCATGAAGCTAGAGAGTGAGGGGTTTGAATGTTTGGTCCCCAACCCTTGCTCTTTGTTTATGCCACCACTTGTACAGTCTTTATTCTTGTATGAGGGGACTTTAAAAGGTTCCTGGAAAAATAGAATTGAAAGATAATACATGATGATAGTACCTGATCATCATGTTGAAGGGACACCTGCATGCCCATGTTCACTGCAGCTCAATTTGCAATAGCCAAAATATGGAACCAACCTAAGTGTCCATCGACAGATGACTGGATAAGGGAAATGTGGTACATACACGCCATGGAATACTCCTCAGTCATAAAAAAGAATGAAATTCTGACATTCACAGCAACCTGGATGAGTCTGGAGAAAATTATGTTAAATAAAATAAGCCAGACAAGGAAAGAAAACTACCGCATGTTCTCACTCATAACTGGGTGCTAAGAAAGAAGGAAATAAAGAAAAAGAAAGAAAGAAAAGACTGAAGCAATACATTGATCTTTCAGAAGGGGAAAACAAAACTAAGGATACGAGAGATGGGAGGGAGGTAGGGTGGGGGTTTGGGGAAGGATAGGTTGGGTAAAGGGCATAAAGAAAAATCACTATTTGTAATAACAAATATGCTTAGGATAAATAAATAAATAAATAAATAAATATTAAAAAAAAGAAAAAAGAAAGATAATACAAATCTTTCCATGAACTTTTTGAAGTACCTTGATATGATCTCATATAACGTTTGTTCATACCACCACCACGGGGTTGGCAAACAGGCCATTGTATCTGATGTGCAATGCACAAGGGTTTGGATGTTCATTATTTAAAAAGGTCCTGGAGTTCAGAATCATAAGCCCTGGTTTTTGGTAAAGGCCCCAACCCACCACGTATTACAAGACATCAAGTCTCTCAAAAGCTTGGTTTTCTCATTTGCAAAATGAGCCTTCATTATAATATTGTCGGTTATAGACTGAATGTTTGGCTGTATTTGGACATGGGGCCTCTAAGGAGGTAATTAAGGTTAAATGAGGTCTTGACCTGGTAGAATTAGTATCTTCATAACAAGAACACCAGAGATCTCACTCTCCCTCTTTCTCCACCCCATGAGGATGCAGCAAGAAGCAAGCCAAGAAGAGAGCCCTCACCAGAACCCAACCATGTTGGCACCTTGATTTTGGACTTTCAGCCTCCAGAACTATGAGAAAATAAATTTCTGATATGTTAGCCACTCAGTTTGTAGTATTTTGTTATGGAAGCCTGAGTGGACTAATACAATGTCTATCCCTTCTGCTTTGTTTGTTGATGTGAGGTCCAGTTGTAATGGTATGTAGGGGGGCTTTGTACAGTTGTTTATCAGTCATCTTACTATGATAACAGAAAACCAGGTAATATGAAAGCACTTCCATACAGACCAGAAATGCTCATATTCAGAGGGTCAATTCCTTCTTTCTCTCTGTAACTGTTTGACTTGGGAATTTGAAGTTCACCTGGGGAGAAGCGCATCAGAAAAAGGGAGCTGGATGAAGAATTTCTTAATAGCGGTGGGACATGGCAGTCCATGTCTCCAGTACACATCACAGGTAGCCTTCTTAATGGGGCAAGATGGAACTGAGTCTGCTGGCATCATGCTTCATCCAATTCTACCCTAGCATTAACTCTGCCACTGGGATTAGAAGAAACACACCAAATCCAGTAGCTAGACCTTCCTCTCTTGGACTGTGCTTTGCTGGGGACTGCCCATAAAATTTCCTGTTTAATCAGTCCCTACTTTGATTGGCACATTGATTCTCTGACTGTATTACTGTATTCCATCTGTTATAGTCTAGCCTTTTGGCCTGAGAACCAATCAGGTGACTTGACCTAACATTGTCAGGGATGCTGTTCTTATGTTTACATCTGAAGAAGACCTGTTACTTCCCAGTTCTTGGGGACACCTTATTTAGCACCCAGGCATCAACAGAAAACATTTGGTAGCAAAAATAAGGCAGATTTTCAATTCTCCATAAACATTTTTTAGTTACCTACCACGTTTGATGCAGTGCATTAGGCATGGTTTTTACCATAATTATTTTATACTGAGTACTTTTAACTGTGACTCCTCTAAATAGAACACTCTTTACATTAATTCCTTTGATGAATTAAACTGTAATATTTCCTTGTGGGTTTCTCAAGTTTTGATTGCTTGGTTACCAGAAGATATGCTTTTAAACATACCATAAATAGAAAAATAAATTTGAAATCTAAAACAGCTTACTCACACGGTTAGATAACACAGAAAACTAGATAATAGTTTAGCTTTCTAGTTAACAGAAAACTAGCTGATATATAGGAACTAGGTAATAAGGGCTTTCTTAAGACTGTGATGTCAGGAATGCATCTTAAGGTTTGGGGGATCATAAAGGTGGCTCATGCTAATGTGCTTCATTTTATTAACACAGAAACCTCACGGTCTCCCAAACCCTCAGCATCTAGTATAAGGCATGCTCAGGTACTTCCTGTACCAGGCATTACTGTAGCCTCAATCGAAAGTTCCAAAGTCGTAAAAAACTGAGTTCAAGGACTGATTTTATTGTCCTTTCATTGTCCTTTTGTCCTTCCTTCCATGTGGTAGTCAGCTTCTAAAATGGCCCACAAAGATCTTTTCCTCTTGGTCTTCACGTCTCTGTGTAGCCACCTTCTAATTATGTCAGAGTTGCTACGTGTGAACAATAGAATATGGCAGAGATAATGGTGTATGATTTTGAAAGCTCGGTCATAAAAAGCATTGAGGTTTTTGTCTCGGGCTCTTAGAGTGTTTGCCCTGGTGGAATTCAGTTACCCTGTTGTCAGGAAACTCAAACAGACCTGTGGAAAGGCCAACGTGGGAAAGAACTGAGACCTCCTAGTGATACCAGCACTAACTTGCTAGCCATGAGCCATCTTGAGTGGAGATCCTGCAGCTCAAGACAAGACTTCAGATGACCATAGCCCTGGCAGATATCTTTTTTTTTTTTTTTTTTTTTTTTTTTTTTTCCAAAATTAGTAGTTTTTATTCTTAGTCATATGACATTTAATTTACATTTCATCATGCAGAAGGAGAAATCAAGAAAGCCTGCCCATTTACAATAGCCACCAAAAAAATAAAATACTTAGGAATTGAGTTAACCAAGGATGTGAAAAATCTCTATAATGAGAACTACAAACCACTGCTGAGAGAAATTAGAGAGGATACAAGAAGATGGAAAGATATTCCATGCTCTTGGATTGGAAGAATCAACATAGTGAAAATGTCCATACTACCCAAAGTGATATACAAATTCAATGCAATCCCCATCAAAATTCCAAAGACATTTTTCTCAGAAATGGAAAAAACTATTCAGACATTTATATGGAACAATAAAAGACCACGAATAGCCAAAGCAATGCTCAGCAAAAAAAATAAAGCTGGAGGCATAACACTACCTGACTTTAAGCTATACTACAAAGCTATAATAACCAAAACAGTATGGTACTGGCATAAAAACAGACACACTGACCAATGGAATAGAATAGAGAATCCAGAAATCAACCCACACACTTACTGCCATCTGATCTTTGACAAAGGCACCAAGCCTATTCAGTGGCGAAGGGACTGCCTCTTCAGCAAGTGGTGCTGGGATAACTGGATATCGATATGCAGGAGAATGAAACTAGATCCATACCTCTCACCGTATACTAAAATCAACTCAAAATGGATTAAGGATTTAAATATACACCCTGAGACAATAAAACTTGTTAAAGAAAACATAGGAGAAACACTTCAGGAAATAGGACTGGGCACAGACTTCATGAATACGACCCTAAAAGCACGGGCAACCAAAGGAAAAATAAACAAATGGGATTATATCAAACTAAAAAGCTTCTGCACAGCAAAAGAAACAATTAAAAGAGTTAAAAGACAACCAACAGAGTGGGAGAAAATATTTGCAAAATATACATCTGACAAAGGATTAATATCCAGAATATATAAGGAACTCAAACAACTTTACAAGAAGAAAACAAGCAACCCAATTAAAAAATGGGCAAAAGAGCTAAGTAGGCATTTCTCTAAGGAAGATATCCAAATGGCCAACAGACATATGAAAAAATGCTCAACATCACTCAGCATCCGGGAAATGCAAATCAAAACCACATTGAGATACCATCTAACCCCAGTTAGGATGGCTAAAATCCAAAAGACTGTGAACGATAAATGCTGGCGAGGCTGCGGAGAAAAAGGAACTCTCATACATTGTTGGTGGGACTGCAAAATGGTGCAGCCTCTATGGAAAATGGTATGGAGGTTCCTTAAACAATTGCAAATAGATCTACCATACGACCCAGCCATCCCACTGTTGGGAATATACCCAGAGGAATGGAAATCATCAAGTCGAAGGTATACCTGTTCCCCAATGTTCATCGCAGCACTCTTTACAATAGCCAAGAGTTGGAACCAGCCCAAATGCCCATCATCAGATGAGTGGATACGGAAAATGTGGTACATCTACACAATGGAATACTACTCAGCTATAAAAACGAATGAAATACTGCCATTTGCAACAACATGGATGGACCTTGAGAGAATTATATTAAGTGAAACAAGTCAGGCACAGAAAGAGAAATACCACATGTTCTCACTTATTGGAGGGAGCTAAAAATTAATATATAAATTCACACACACACATACACACACACACAAACCGGGGGGGGGGGGGAAGAAGATATAACAACCACAATTATTTGAAGTTGATACAACAAGCAAACAGAAAGGACATTGTCGGGGGGCGGGGGGAGGGAGAAGGGAGGGAGGTTTTGGTGATGGGAAGCAATAATCAGCTACAATGTATATCGACAAAATAAAATTAAAAAAAAAAAAAAAAAAAAAAAAAAAAAAAAGTTAAAGTAATGAAAATATTGCCACATTTCAGGTAATAAAAAAAAAAAAAAAATAATTTACATTTCATTTTTTTTGTTATTTTTTATTTTTTTATTTTTTATTTTATTTTATTTTTTTAAATTTTATTTTGTCGATATACATTGTAGCTGATTATTGCTCCCCATCACCAAAACCTTCCTCCCTTCTCCCTCCCCCCCTCCCCCCCAACAATGTCCTTTCTGTTTGCTTGTTGTATCAACTTCAAATAATTGTGGTTGTTATATCTTCTTCCCCCCCCCCTGGTTTGTGTGTGTGTGTGTGTATGTGTGTGTGTGAATTTATATATTAATTTTTAGCTCCCTCCAATAAGTGAGAACATGTGGTATTTCTCTTTCTGTGCCTGACTTGTTTCACTTAATATAATTCTCTCAAGGTCCATCCATGTTGTTGCAAATGGCAGTATTTCATTCGTTTTTATAGCTGAGTAGTATTCCATTGTGTAGATGTACCACATTTTCCGTATCCACTCATCTGATGATAGGCATTTGGGCTGGTTCCAACTCTTGGCTATTGTAAAGAGTGCTGCGATGAACATTGGGGAACAAGTATACCTTCGACTTGATGATTTCCATTCCTCTGGGTATATTCCCAACAGTGGGATGGCTGGGTCGTATGGTAGATCTATTTGCAATTGTTTAAGGAACCTCCATACCATTTTCCATAGAGGCTGCACCATTTTGCAGTCCCACCAACAATGTATGAGAGTTCCTTTTTCTCCGCAGCCTCGCCAGCATTTATCGTTCATAATCTTTTGGATTTTAGCAATCCTAACTGGGGTTAGATGGTATCTCAATGTGGTTTTGATTTGCATTTCCCGGATGCTGAGTGATGTTGAGCATTTTTTCATATGTCTGTTGGCCATTTGGATATCTTCCTTAGAGAAATGCCTACTTAGCTCTTTTGCCCATTTTTTAATTGGGTTGCTTGTTTTCTTCTTGTAAAGTTGTTTGAGTTCCTTATATATTCTGGATATTAATCCTTTGTCAGATGTATATTTTGCAAATCTGGCAGATATCTTGATTGCATCCTCATTAGAGACTCCAAACCAGAGCCACCCAGACATGCTCCCTCTAGTTCCTAACACATAGAAACTGTGACAGGTAATAAATGTTTGTTTTAAGCCACCATCTTTTGGGGGAATCCATTACACAACAAAAGGAAAGTAATCCTCCTTACCAGCAATTTTTGTCTTCCTGGAGATGCAGAGCAGCCTGATATGGCTTTATCTAGTTCAGTGGTATTCCCCACATGAACAGGTGGTAGTGTGCTGGTAGATGTTTAACAACTGGCTCTTCAAAAGTCAAACAAACAAATGCCCTGATCTGTAGCATTTGTCAATTTTCATGGTGTAAATACTTCCACCATGGTTAGTTTCAGTGTGACCTCACTGAACATGGAATTGGGAAGAAAAACATAGTAGCACACAATTATATAGAATTTTCCCCACATGGATACAATAGTTGGAAATAACCTCAAGAGCATAGATAATAGTAAAATGTAGTAAAATCATTAGGGAGTGATGAGGTTTGAGTATTTGCTACTTTTGTTTTTAATATAGTTTATTTAATCATAAGCTTCTGTAATTTAACTTTTAATGGTGGTTGCATTTAATAATCAGTTCACAAAATTTTGATAATTTAGCAATTGGCTCTTGTGAACTAATGTGAGCTGGCTTTGATATACCATTGCCAAAGTGATTTTTTTCAGTGACAATATTTATTTGGATCCATGCAGTTAAGTTACTGTTTGGGTAGTGGCAAACTTCACATCTGTAATAAGTCGTGTTCACACATAATAAATTGTGATTGGGAGCACCTCAATGGAAAAATTTTAGGAGTTTAGGACATTTGGTTTATTCAAAGTCATCATCTTGGAAGGTGCTGGACCAGTTGACTGTTATTTGCCTCAGACTCAAGTTCTAAATAGCAGAAACACCAGCAATTGGCCAGTAAGATGTACAAGGCTACTTCAAAAAGTTTGTGAAGGACTGGCCTGCTAGCTCACTTGGGAGAGCATAGTGCTGATAGTGTCAGGGTCAAGGGTTCAGATTGCTTGATGGCCAGCTGCACAAAACAAAAAAGGAAATACAAATCCTTCCATGAACTTTTTTTTTGTGTGTCATTGGTAAGGGGATTGCAACCCCTGGCTTGGTGTCGCCCGTACCGGGCCCAGCCAGTGGGCACACTGGCCATCCCTGGCGCACTGCCCATCCCTATATAGGATCCGAACCCGTGGCGGGAGCGCCACTGTGCTCCCAGGGCCGCACTCTCCTGAGTGAGCCATGGGGCTGGCCCCTTCCATGCACTTTTTGAAGTACTCTCATATACTCGTATGAAAAGAGAAAACAGACTCCTACATTCTAGGGGCACATGTCTTGTATTATATGCATAGGCCAAGATTTCACTTTTTACTGCCGTTTTCTGCTCTATGGAGTCATTATTGCTTTCCGCTTTTCCTGCTTCTCAATCTTCTCTTAGCTTCTAGGAGATCATATAATTTACTGATTATGAAAATGGGCAGCAGAATTACAATTGATTCCTGGCTCTTCAATTTAATAGCAATGTAACCTTAAGCACATTACTTATCCCCCCTGGTACTCAAATTCTTTATCTGTAAATAGGGTTATAGGGACTCAGTAAGGTGATGTCTGTAATATGTTAGCATAGTACCTGATGCATACAACTGTATGATGTTATCAACCATTATGTATTCAAAATAATTGGCTGATTCACTGACACTGTCCTTGGTTGACATGAGCTATGTTGTTCAGAAGCTCCTTTGAATTTCTTTGCACAATAAATTGCTTCTTAAAAATCTTCATTCTGCTCGAAAAGTATCCTTCCAAAAAGCTCAGTCTGAGAGCAGCTGGTGAAATAAGGAGGGGGCAGGCAGATGGTGTTTTTAAGCATAGTCATCCCACCATGGCCCAAGAAACTTCCAATCTCTGATCAGGGCATCTGCTGGGGAGGGAAGCTCCACTCCTGCAGGAATTGGAGTTGTTCTCCCACTGAGAAAAGGGACAGAGTCCTCTCCTCTAAAGAACCATGAGGATGGAGATTCAGGGTCTCCTCACAGTTAGAGTGTGGTGATTACTTTCCACGAGTCCTCTTTGGGTTTCTCTCAAATATCATTAAATCCAAGTGCCATCAAGCCAAGGACTACAAGGTTTTTTTTTTTGTCTTTGTTAGAGCTTCCTCTTAACCTGGCTAAGGTGAGAGAGGAGATACTTATTACAGACTGTGTCAGTCTCCTTGGTTTTCAAGATGGATCTCCTGCCTAAGCCCCCTTAGGGAAAGGTGGCATTTTTCTTTCCCCCCGGGGCACCTTGTGTCATAAATTATCCTCCTTGTCCTCCCATTCACTCCCTGAGTGGCTGTGAGTGTGGATCAAACAGGATTTGAATCTCAGCTCTACTTCTTACCTTGGACAAATTACTGAGCTTCTCAAAGCTTCAGTCTTTTAATCTTAATTTGTAAACTTGTAATAAGAATGGTTTTACCTCCTAGGGTTGTCATGAAGATTAAATGACATGTAAAACGACTGTGTATAAAGTACTTAACAACTTAACAAGACCTGATATTTTCAGCGATGGATCACACATGTATAGAAAACACCCCATCAACATGGATTTTTCTATTTCAACTTTTTTCTCTTCATTGTGTCAATCAATTCAAGTTTTAAGTTTCCTCCTACTCTTACTCCTCTCTTTCCTTGCAAAGATAGGTTCCAAGTGACCTGGTAGATCCTGCTGTTGCCTGGAATATGCAGTTCAATTCCCTACAGCCTCAAGCAGTGCCAAAAGCTGGACAAAAGACAGGGGAGTGTGGTGACACAAAGCTGACCGTGGTGACACAAATTGACTGTGGTGACACAAAACTGACCATGTTGGCACAAAGCTGACCGTGTCAGCACAAACTGACTATGGTGGCATAAAGTTGACTATAGTAGCACAAGCTGACTGTGGTGACACAAAGCTGACTGTGGTGACACAAGCAGACTGTAGTGGCATGCATCTTCTGCCAGTGCCAGAGGAAATGACAAGCCGACTGAGAGATGTTCACAGGCTACCCTGTCAGCTACTTGAATGTCTTGTATCTTACCTGACTTCTCGGAGGAAACCTCAGAGGATGCCTAGGCTCAAACTAATTTTTATCACATTGTGCCCTGTTGCAGCACTGCCCACCCTCGACAGCCCCCACTCCATTGCCTCCCCAAATACAATTCTTTGCACTGAATTTATTGTTTCCCAGCCCCCACATACCTTGATGAATCAATGGATGGTTGTGGATACAACTCAGGCTTGCTAACTAACTAGAAACCTTCCAGGGACATACCAGCAATGATGATTTGGAAAGCAACATGCCAGGGAGTGTTGTCATCAGGATAATAATGACTTTTTTCTGGTAGCAGTTTGGTTTCTTATCTCCTGGGTAACCCACTCCTCCCCCCCCCCCATCTAAGATGTCTCTGTGATTATGAAGAATGGACCTCTTAAGCTTTGGTAAATGGCTGGCTCAGAATGGGAATAAGGATGGAGAAGGTACAGCCCCTGTGGTCACAGAGCTCACAGGGGGACAGCCAAGTAAACAGACTGGTCTGATATGGTCTATTGAGAGTTATAGTAAGACTTTGCATAAGGATTGTGGGGTACATGGAGCAGGGGAGTCAGGTAGTGCTTCTGTGAGAGGCTGACTCATGAGCCGAGCTTTGAAGAGTGAAGTTGTGACTATTCCCCATTCCTCTCTGTGTCACTTCCAGATCATTCTCCTCTATTATTTCTTTGCTCAACTTGGGGTCCCAGGAAGCTGACCCCTGCCATGGTGAATACTGTGATACACCACCCAGGTACCCCATTTAGGGATGAAGGATTTGGTCCCCCAATTGCTGAAGACAAGCCTCAGGTGTGAACCCTCTTTAGGGATTGTGTCTTCTGAAGACAACTGCCTCTTTGTTGTGCCTCTTTCCAGGGACAGCCCATGTCCAGTGACATCATTATGGGGATATAAATGTCAGCCCCCTGGCTCCCACTTGAGAGAAATGTGAGGGATCATCTCATCCCCAGAGCTCTTGTGGGCTCATCTGAGGCCTTTGTTGGGAGTGCACCACAGCACACCTTCTCCTCCACCCGATCCTGTTTCCTTTCCTCCCTTCCAGGGATGGTCATCCCAAGAGCACTCCCGAATAAACGTCCTGCGCACTAACCTCCATCTGAACCTAGCCCACGATACCTGTGGACTGCAGGGCCCAGGCTTCTGGCTGGATTCCTGATGGGTTCAGCTGGTGGCATGTGATGAGGTGGGAGGCGGGGAAGGGGAAATATTTCCACCTTGTTTAAACTGATGCCATTGAACACAGAGTTAGGAAAAGATGCTCAGTAGTTCAACCATACAGATAAAGTAGATGTAGATAATCTCAAGATTGTATATAATAGTGAAATTTAGTAAAGTTAATGAGGAAGGGATGAGTTTTGAACAATTACACATTAGTTTTAATATAACTAAAGTCATTATGAGTTCATTTAATTTTTAATAATGGCTGTGCTTAATAATCAGTTCACAAAATTAACAATCGACTCTTGTCTTATGAGTTGGCCACAGCACACTACTGAGTTGAAATATCCAAGTGGAATTTTGTTCTATGCTGGGAACCTGCTTGATACAGGCAAGTAGAAGCTAACCAGGCAAGTTATAGGTGAGGCTGATGCATGAGTGTAGGGGAGGGGTGGGCTAAGTGTGGGCAAGGATAAGGATGGGTAGAATACAAGGCAGAAAGACCAGCATGTGTGTGTGGATCAAGGTGTGGCCACTTACTGAGTACTCAGCATTCCAAACAGTGGGAGCTACACATATCATGTGCCTTTTGCTTTTTCAACAGCTGTGCCCCTTCATAGCTTTTGGTCGTTTAAGAATATCATGAACTTCAGAAAGGAAAAGAGATCTGGTGATAGAATCTCAGAGAAGGGATTTGGTTTTTCGAATGAGCTTTGTCAAAATTCTAGAAGTAGGAGGCCAAGGACTCAAGTTTGAGTTCTGTGTCTCAGGCATATGGATGTGGCTGGGAGGTTGGGGGTGTTTGAGTCGGGAAGAATTGGATAGAATCCTATTAATTGAAAAAGGTCAAAAAGCATTCAGAAGGATTGAGAAGATACTGAAGGATTGAGTTTGCAAATAAGAAAGTTTTTCTTTTTCTTTTAAAGTAAGTTCTCTTCTAAGTTTTTATTTTTCTACCTATTCTGAAAATATGGAAATATTTATCAGTGTTTTGGTAAATCTGTTTCCAATACGATTGAAACCCAAAACGCAGAAGTGGGGAGGTAATTTGTTTTTGAAAAGTTATACTTGCCCATATTATCTGGTAGGATTGAGATCACAATTTCAACACACTCAGATCCTGGCTATGTTGTGCATCAAGAGATGTATTAATAGAGCATCCCAAACTGTTCTAGATAATGATGAAGTGCCTCTTGAGGCTGCATGTTCCACGTCTGACGTCAACGGTGCCAATATTCTGAGAGAAAAAGACAACTTCTACACCCTTCCTGTGCTGAAAAATTTCCACTGGGGGTTCTTAATCCAGGCAATGTGTGCTATATAGTTGAGAAGAGAATGCGGTTTCCCATACCTGATAAGGAAGCCACTATCTCAGAACTTGTAAGTGGATAGAGCATTGGTCCTTGCCCCTGACATTCTAGGAGCAAAACTCATGGACTGAATGGATCACTTGGTAACTCATTCTTAGGAACTAACCAGAAGCACTTCACTAACCAGTAAGCCATTGTACCCTAATGATGGGTGTGTGTTAGAATCACATTGAAAATTGTCATGTAAAAGCAGAAACACTGTTTCTATGATTCCCTCTGAACCAAACCTGGATATTGTTTTTTTCCCTGCTGTCTACACAGTTTTAACAGGTATCTCTTTGAATCAGTTCAAAACAAAGTTCATTTGCTTTTTCTGATACATTCTTTTCATAATCAAGTACATTTGATTATATTTTGTATTGTGTGTAGAACTTTATAATATACAGGGTTTTCTTTTACCTTCTCTTCCCAGTTTCCAATCCAACATCTTAATAATAGAAATAGCAACAACTATTATCTGTGTGGAGTTTCACAGTTTGTAAAGTCTTAAACACTCACATTATTTCAGTGAATCCCCACTATAACCTGGCGAAACAATACTGTTAGTCATCATATATTATGCCGAGGGGCCTGTGTTAGAGAGTTTCAGCAACTTGCTCGAGGTTAAACAGCTTCTTAGAAGTGATATAGCTGAGATTCAATCCCGGTCTGCCTCCATATTTCTCACATTCCCACTTAAATATCCTGCCGGACACAGATGCACTGTTCTCTCCCACTCCTTCAGTGTGATTGGATCTGTTCCTAGTGTCTGCCTCCACTCTCATGGTGAGGACTTTGGTGCTTTGTGTGGATGTGCTGAGAGGAGGGAAAGACCCCTTTACCTAAAAGAGAAGCCACTTCACGTCTTCTCTCTCTCAACTATAGCAGGGGAGAAATGAGGTCCTGTGAAAGTGTCTCCATGAACTGTATCTGACAACCCTGTGTTTATTATTTTTTTCCCAGTCCTTGCAAACAGTTTCACAGGTAAGAGTGCATCTCAGTTTTAATGATATTCCTGGCACATATCCCTGTGGCTACTGTTTAGTCCTGGGGGCTAGGAAGGAACTAGATTCTCCAGAGAACTGGAAAGAAAAGAGTTGAGCTAATAGATTACCCATTGAGAAAAAGCTGGGAAGCAGAAGGTCATGGGGCAAGCAGAAGGAGAGGACTCACATTTATTGAGCACTGACTGTACACCAGGCAATTTGCTAAGTGCTTTACTTAATAATTTTATTTAATCCTCAACTATTTTATGAAATAAGTGCTAACATTATCTCCAACTACTGGTGAGAAAACTGAAAACTGGCAGCTTAATAGACTTGCCCACATCCATACATCACAAACAGGTGGGGAGCGGTAAAGCAAACATTTGACACAATCTTTTCATGACAACTCTGTACTCCTCTAACCCTTAGGCTATTACCCAGTTCTGAATAATAGTGCAGAGAAGTACAGTCTGAATCTGTAGCAGAATTTCCAGGGCTTGTTACAGTGGACTCATCTCAAACCTGTCCAGATTTTTTATATTTCTCAGTTCCTTGAACACTTGGTTTCAGCCACAGGGAATGCCACATCATTTATAGAATCCTCTGTGGTCTCTCTTCTTCTGGGCCTGCTTCTTGGAATAGTCTTTTCTCTACCCCATTTTCTGTATAAACTCGCTCATCCTCTGTGTCTCAGCTGCAGACAGGAAGCCTGCCAGGTCCTTCCAAGTTTAGATTAGGAGTTCTGGGCATCTCAGACCATTCATATGGCCCCCAGTGGAGAACACACTATAATTTTGCTTGCCTCTTTCGTAAAAGCCATCTGCCTTTTTTGCTGTTGTATCTACAACATCACAACTCAAAGCAAGTTCAATAAATTCTCGCTGCAAAGTGAATGAGGATACATTTGCCTCATGGCCTTTGTATTCTGCTGTTCCTTCTGCCCCACCCTCTTCCTTTTCTGGGTTAATTCTTATTTTGTGCTTTGTGTTTCTACTGACATTCCCTCCTCTGAAGCCCCAGCTGGGTTAGGTGCTCCTCTTAGGTGTTTCGTGGCATCCAGCTCTTTTCTCAAGTTTGTCATTTATCATACACTGTTGTCACTTCTCATCAAGTCTGGACTGAAAACTCCTTGCAGACAGAGTTTGTATTTACACAGTGTTCCCATTAACTGGTGCTGTGCCTAGCACAGTGTCATAACAATTTGTAGAATGAATGGATGCATTATTTTGGACACCACTAATTAAGACACTGTGACACTAGCATTCATTAATGAATATTACTTATGTGTCAGCTCTGTGCCAGGCATATGCCAGGTGTTGAAGTTACAGTCATAAACAAAACAGACACGTTCCCTGATGTCAAAGTTCTTAGAGCTCAATGATGAAAATGAGAGATGGTGGAAGAAAGGATCCAGTTGAAGATAACTGTTGAGTAGTATAGTGCCTTCATAAAGAGTTACATTAAAGAATCATCCATTTTCCTTCTTGGATTAGTGTTGAGGATTATGGGTGTGGACATATTTTGTATCTTCCAACTTCCACAGATCTCATAGTTCTAATGCATCTTTTACTATTGTGGTTTAGTCCTCCCTGTGTAGCAGATAACTACCAGTGGCCTAAGCTGAAGTGCATTGTGCAGCTCATTATGCAGAAGGTCTGCCTTCTGTACTCTTTACTTTCAAAGCAGTCTCCTTCTGGAGTGCCTTGCGGATCATCCTGCCATGACTTCCTGAAGTTCCCATCTACTCAATACCTTTCTCTGATTACATCACTTACGTGCAGAATTTGCCCCGATTAAAGAACTCAGCAGGATGTGATGACAAAAACCATGAGCAGACCTATTTGGTTGATGTTCTCTCTAGAAAATATGGGAATAGTGAAGTTTTTACTATAGGAGAAGCACCAACATCTGGGTAAGTAGGATTGTGCACTGAGCAGAAGAAAGATGAAATGGGACACAGGAAGAATGGGAAAAGAAGATACATTCAAGACGACTTGAAAGGCTAATGATAGCATTTTAGATAATGAGAGAAAGAAAAAGAAAAAAAGTTGAGGGTAACAGGAGTCAGAGAGTTGTTTGTGCAAATAGATGGCAAAGGACAGGAACCTGAGAAGAGTCATAAGAAGGGAGGCATGTAGTTGGGGAGAAAGAGTGAAGAGCTTTGGTGGGGTAGCTGTCCCATGGTCCTGGCTTTGGAACATAAGCTCTCTGGGCTTCCTTTGCCTCATCTGCAAAAGGCCCGAGAATTCTAGGTGCTTTCTATTGCTGAGTATGTTTTATTTATGGAAGAGATTATGGCTTGGGTTGATGCAGGAAACCATAAAGTAGAGCATTTGTAAAAGCCTCGACCAGGGATGGCAAATAGGTTTGTATCCATGTGCTAACTTCTATCACTTGGAAGTGGCTAAATTCTTTTTGCTAAAAAGAAATCTGATGCCATGTTTAGGCTGGATTGAAAAAAGTTCTGTGCTTGATTAGTGATGGGTAGGTCCAAATGTGGGGAGTAGTGGCATATGTGCTAGGTATTTGAAATACTTGATTTAAACAAAACAGATATTCTTGTTTAAGATTTAACCCAATGACTTTCTAAAAAGAAGGACCAAGGGTTTAGGCCTTTGCTTTCTTTGAACTGCAGAGCTTTACATGGAGATTTCTACCTTCGAGAGATTACCATGTTGTATAATAGTGATCATCATGAAAAGCAACAATTACAAAAAAGCACAGCTTGAATTTATGAAGTGTTTTGAATTATCTTCCATTTAGGATGGTCAAGTTACTCCTGCATTAATGTGTTTTATGTGATATTTATCGCAGAATAGCTCTGCATAGTGCCACATTTGCCAGATTCAGGGAAATAATCATCACTATGCAATTTTAAGCGTTATACAAACAGGACTACATAGAACAAATTAAACTGAACAACTATTACCTGCTGCAAAAGCCAATTTGAGAATTTGAGTTTCTAAGAGTTATCAGTGTCTTTTATGCTTTCACACCTTGGAATAATACTATCATCCAAGTCCTCCAGTTTGGAAGGACTTTTGATCTCCCTGTCATTTTGAGAGGATGGGAAGGTTGCAAGAGAACACACCATGTTTGTTTCCTGGCTTCATCTCTCATGTGACGTATTTTTAGTGAACCCTCAAATACATGCCTGTCTGTATTTAGTGATTGGCATGACATATTTCCCCACCCCCTTCTTCTGGCTAATCTACTGGTGAAGTTGTTTTAAAATTTTCATCCTTATGAAAATATTGTCTTTGAGCTCCTGCCAAAATTAGCGTGAGAATCCCTAAATCTGCCTGTGTCATTTATAGAAATACAAGTTAGAAAAATCTGGGTGGGGACTTTTGCCAATGGCTGCTAAACTTCACCCTTCTTTACCCTCCAAAAATCTTCTCCCAACACACATTTATGCCCTATTCCTTTGTGGTTTATGCTATTCTCTCCCCACTGTTTATATACATCTAATGTAAAGGAAGAAAAGTCTATTCTGTCTTTCATACCATGAGAGATCAATTTGAGCTCCTTTTCTCATACTAGATTTGAGATCAATCTCCTTTTTTAAAAAAGTATTTACTTATTATTATATTTTACATTCTAAGATGTTGTGGGGCAGTTGGGGGGATGGGGAAAGTAGAAGGGGGAGGGGGTAGGGTGGAAGAAAACGGAGGGCACATGGTTGAAACCCATGGCACCCCCCTCATTCTGGCAGGGGAACCCACACAGGCTTCCAGTGATGGCTCAGTTGTGGCTTGCCTGGATACGGACATCAAGGAGACATGGCTGAGGCCCTCAGCCCCTCTCTGAGATCAATCTCTTTTGATTTTGGATGTACAGTGGAAAATTACATGAAGACACCTCAAACGTAATTCCAGCCCATCTATTCAGCCTGAAACACAAATTGCACTATCTGGGGAACCAATTAGTGACAGGAGGGAATTTTTGACAGTGAGCACCATTTTCTACCTTAGCTCAGGTTTTCTTGCATATGTGGCCACAAAATGTTCAGAATCATATTGAGCCAAAAGGAAAACTGGAGAAAAGAACCAAAATGAACATTCAACTTTATTTTTTTGTAATACAGTGAAATGAAGAAATTTTTAAAGTGGCAGGTATACCTCCATGTAACCAGCATCCCAATCATGACATAGGACCTTTCCATGACTTCAGAAAGTTGCCTTCTGCCCCTTAGTAATTTCTAATCCCCATAGGCACCGCTGTTCTAATTTCTGTCATCGTAGAGTAGTTTTGCTTGTTCTTAAACTTCATATTAATTGAATCATATAGAATGTACTTTTTTCTTTCTGGCTTCTTTCATTTAACATAATATTTTTAAGATTCATCCATGTTGTTGCATTTTTCAGTAATTTTGTTTGTCCATTTTCCTTTTGATGGACATTTGGGCTGTTTCCAATTTGTGGCTATTATGAATAAAGCTGCTATGAGCATTCTTGTGTAAATCTTTTTGTGGACATATGTTTCCCTTTATCTTGGATAAATACCTAGGATAAGTAAGGCTATAGGGCAGATCTATCTTTAACTTTATAAGAAATTGCAGATTTTTCAAAATTCTTGTGTGATTTTACACTCTCACTGGCAATACGTGACAGTTCCAGTTGCTCCATATCCTCATCAACCTGTAGTGTTATCCTTTTAAATCTCAGCCTTTCTAAAATGTGTGTGGTGGTACATCTCTCTAGCATTCATCTGAATTTCCTTGATGGCTAGTGATGTTGAGCACTTTTTCATGTGCTTATTGGCTATTCATATATTAATTTTTGTGCAGTGTCTATTTAAGCCTTTTGCCCATTTTAAAAATTGAGTTGTTTGCCGTTTTATTATTTATTTATAAGAGTTTGTTATGTATTCTGGATACAAGTCCCCTGTCAAATGTGTGTATTGTGATTATTGTCTCAGTCAAGAGCTTGCCTTTTAATTTTCTTCATGATGTCTGTTGTTTTCTCACTCAAGTACTTTATTTTTATAAGTTTTTGATGTATTAATTTAATTTTCTTTTTAAAAAAATTATTTATTTTAATTGGCACATTTTAATTGTACATATTTATGGGTTACAATTTGCTGTTTTGATAGATATGTGTGTTGTATAGTGATCAGGTCAGGGTGGTTAATGTATCCATCACCTCATACATTTATCATTTCTTTGTGGCAAGAACATTCAAAAGCTTTTTTTCTAGCTATTAGGTAATAAATAAAGCTAAACCGTTAACGATAGTCACCCTACTGTGTAACAGAACACCAGAACTTATTACTACTATCTGATTGTAATTTTGTACCCTTTTGCCAACCTCCTCCCATTTTCCCTGCTTTCCCTCCTCAGTCTCTGGTAACCACTGTTCTGGTCTCTGCCTTAATAATGTCTTTTAATGAGCATAAATGATTAACTTTGAAATCCAATTAATACTTTATTATGATTAATGATTTGTATGTCCTAAAAAATCCTTGTCTACTCTAAGTTTAGGAAGATATTCTCCTATATTTTCTTATAGAGAAGATATTCTTATAATTGTAACTTTTATATTTAGGTTTATGACATAATTTGAATTAATATTTATGTACGGTATGAGGTGGGGGTTGAGGTTTATATTTTTCCACCTGTTTATCCAGTTGTTAAGCATCACTAATTGAAAGGCAATTCCTTTCCCCACTGAGTTGCTAAGGTGAACATTTATAGTTTACTCATTGGACAACCAAATTTGTATTTGTCAATGATTTTTTAAGGAAGAATATCTCAATTTATTTTCTTTTGTCTTTTAGATGTTTGACAATCGTCATATGCCACCATTTTTACATTTATATGGTAATCAGAAGTGTGAAGTAATGAAGTAATTTTGAGGCCACCTTGTCTTTTGAGATTTAAATAGAGTTGTCTTAAACCTCAGTTCCCAAGGGACACTATAAGAGAACTTCTACCTCCTACCCCCAGCACATCTACCTACTACCAGCTTTTGCATCCATTTATTTCTGCACATTACTATACTTATTATACTTACTATGCTTATTATTAGAATTATATATTGCATACAGGTATTGATATTCATCGCTGTCTCCCACATATATGTACAATCAATATGTTTCAAAAGATAAATAAATAGAAAACATTTGTGGAAAGGCTATGTGAAAGATAGGCATTCACTATGGCATGGTCCTAATAATAATAATAGTAATCTAATCACCTCTGCAAGGCCCCACCTTTCAATGACCATAATAGGATTTCCCACCCTCAGCAGTGACAGGGGGAATTAAGCCTCAGGGAGGATGGGGAGGGGGCATCCGATTTAGAGCAATCATGTACAGGAAGACACCTTAAAAGCCCTGTTGGATATATGGTTAGAAATCATTCGTGGAAAGCCATGTGAAATATAAGGAAACTCTTCATTCGAAACACCGATTCCCGCTCCATTTCTCCCTCCTCCACTTTCCAGCCTCTAGTAACCATGATTCTACTTCTAAAAGTTCCACTTGTGTTTTTTTCAACTCCCACAGGAGAGTGAGAACATCACATGCCTCTTTCAATGATACCCATAACATGATGAGTTTCTCCCATTCTATTATTGATAGTCACTTGGATTGTTTCCAGGTTCCTTTATTTTTTGCTGTCAAGAACAATTATGCTATGAACTTCCATTATATATATAATTGTGCATTTATGCAAAAGTTTTTCAAGGTAAATAGATAGAAGTGGAACTGCTGTGGGTAGCTAAATTTGCTAGTGCTCACCAATGTCCACATGCTTTGGCTCTTCTCGTGAATATAAACTATATGTTATTTCAGATTTACTCATAGTTAGATAAATGGCCTTGGAGTTCTGGCTAATGGAATGTGTAGACAGACTGATATTTTCCACTTCTAGGCCTGGCCCATGAAAATGTCGGTGCAGCAAGCCTTCCTGTCTTTCCCCATATGAGATGCATGGATTAATATACCACCCCCTGCCTCCATCCTCATGCTGTTCACACAGCTGAGCCGTGAGCAAGAAATTAACTTTTATTATGTCAAATTTCTGAAGTTTGGGATTGTTTATTACAAAGGTAACTCACCCTGACAATACACTGGATCTTAGAGAATAAAACGTTCAATTTTACTAGGTAATGGCAAACTTTTCTCAAAGAGATTCTATTTTTCACTCTGCCCAATAATGTATGAGATTTTCTTTTGCTCCATATCTTTATTCATACTTGGTATTTCCCAAGTTTAAAAATGTTGCCAATCTTATGAGTATTAAGTGGTATCTCAGTTTGCTTTTAGTTCTTATATCCCTAATTATTACTAAGGTTATCAATTTTCTATATGTGTGTGGGCTATTCATATTTTCTTTTCTGTGAAATGCCTGTTCGGGTTGTTTTCCTAATTTTCTGTTTAGTTGTTTGTCTTTTGTTTGTATGCATTTGTTGTAAAAATTCTTTATATATCATGAAAACCAATCCTTTGTCAATCATATATGCTGCAAATATCTTTTCCCAGGTTATGGCTTATCCTTTTACTCTATTGTATCTTTTGTTGAATAGGAGCTCTTGATGTAAGCATAGTTGAATATATTAATGTTTTCTTTTATAGGTTGCATTATTCATCTTATTTGAGAAATAATATTCTGTCATGAAGTTGTAAAGATATTCTTATGATCTTTTTCAGAATGTTATTTTGCCTCATATTTAAATCTATAATTTGTTTTGTTTTTTGTTGCTGAAATTCTGCTTTTCTGTTGAAATATAATTGATTGCACATATCTTTGGGGTACAGTGTTGAATATCAACACCTGTATGCAATATGTGATACTCAAATCAGGATAATTAGTATATTCAACATTATACAATATAATTATTTTTTATGGTCTTGTACCAATTTCTCCCTAACCTCCTCCCCCACCTTCCCTATTCCTACTCCGGTGGCCTCAATTCTGTTCTCTCCTTTGGAAAATTCAATGAATTATTGTGATTGTTGTATCTTTCTCTTTTTTTTTACTTGTTTGTTAATTTTTTTAGCTCCTACTTATGTGTGAGGACATATAGTATTTCTCTTTCTGTGCCTGGCATATTTCACTTAGCATAATTTTCTCTAAGTTCACTCATGTTGCTGCAGATGGCAGAATTTCATTCTTTTTTATGGCAGAGTAGTATTCCATTGTGTATTTACACCACATTTTCCTTATTCATTGTTCTGTTGATGGACATTTAGGTTCCAACTCTTGGCTATTGTAAATAGAGCTGCAATAAACATGAGAGTGCAATTATCCCTTTGATATGATGATTTCCATCCCTTTGGGTATATACGCAGCAGTGGTATTGCTGGATCATATGGCAGTTCTATCTGTAGTTGTTTGAGAAACCTCCGTACTGTTTTCCATAGTGGCTGCACTAATTTACTGTCCCCCCAACAGCATAGAAGAGCTCCCCTTTCTCCACATCCTTGTCAGCATTTGTTATTCTCTGTTTTTTTGATAATGGCACATCTAACTGAGGTGAGATGATGTCTCAGTATGGATCCAGTCAATATCTTTTTTGTTGCCTTTGCTAACAATATCAATTGAGTTTTATATCCATGTCTTGCTTTGGCCTATAGTAACTTTATTAAGACTAGTTTGTGTATTTCTCATTTAACTAATGTTTCTTCTGATCTAATAGTCAAATTCTCAGATGAATACTCCATATTCTAAGAGGGACCTCAGAATTATGCTCACTTGGCTGCAAATGTTAGGATTATTAAAAAGCAACTGGGCGTAGAAGAAGGTCTGAGGGTCAACTTTGTGATTCGTTGCTTTAAAACTTGGCCAGGTCACTCAGATTCTCTAAGCTATCCCTATTACATAACCTTAATATTTCGATACCTTGCATTTTCTATGGGTAGCATGAATTTTGAATTTAAATAGCCCTGAATTTGAGTGCAATCTGTGCCACCTTTGAGGTGTGGGATCTTGAGTAAGTTGCTCAGTCACTGTGAACCTCAATTCTTTCATCTTTAAAGTTGGATAAATCATAGCTACATTACAAGCTTGCCAAAGAATCAAATGACACAATTTAGTCAGCACATCTTAGGACATAATAGAGTCTTTATAAACTGTATCTTTTATTGTTATCGCTATTACCATTATTATTTTTATTCATTTATTTATTTATGTATCAGAAGCTTTCCTAGGTACTTAGGAAATGTCAATGACCCAAACAGAAAAGAATATACTGTCATGGAATTTATGTGTCAGTGGATTTATTATTATGGGATGGGACTGTATATGATAGGATACTTTTAAGTTATTGTGTCAATAACAAACCATCTAAAACTGTGCCCCCAAATGAGGTACATTCAGTCTGCAAATTGGCTGGGTGGTTCTTGAGGTGTTAGCTGGACTTGCCCACACACTTGGGTTTTTTGGGCTGTGTCTGACCTAGGATGGCCTCAGCAGGAATGACTAGCACAGGACAATTCAGATTCTCTCTACGTGTCTCACTCTCCAGCAGGTTAGTTCAGCAACATTCTCAAGGAAGTGGCGGGGGGTAAGAGCAAGAGTGGAAACTTATAAGTGTATTTAGAAGCCTCTACAGCATGTCTGCCAACATCAAGACACCTGGGCCATCTGGAGTCAGAGTGGAGGATACTACAAGGTTGCAAAGGTCATGGATACAGGGAAGGGTGAAGAATTGGAACCAGTAATGCAGCCATTAATGCCATTTACCCCACCTGTAAAACATAATTTGATGTATTAACTATTTGCTGGTGTGTGTATATATGTAAGAGGTTACTTCCCAAGACCGTACTGTGAAGCCATAAAGAAGTAGCATGTGACATTTATCTCCACATGCATTCTGCTGTAAGTCCAGCCTTGTGAAGAAAATTTACAAGAAACGTACTAGCCCACTGGTATCCCAACACTGTCCAATAGAAATATAATATGAGCCACATATGTAGTTTAAAATTTTCTAATAGTCACATTATAAATAAGTAAGAAGCAACCAGTGAGTTTAATTCCAATACTATATTTTATTTTACTCAATATATTCAAAATATTATTGTAATGTAACAATATAAAAATGTTAATAATATATTTTACATTTAAAAATATTTGATATTTTTGTGTGTATTTTATACTTATAGCACATCCTAACTCAATAGCCATTTATGTCTAGCAGCTACTGTAATTGGACAACTTAACTCTAGATTTAAAAATCTATGATCCTATCAAATTCAATGCAAAAATAAATTATATGCATTATATGAAGTGAAAAAAGAAATGTACTAGCTCAATGTTATTTAATCTTATGCAGCATGGCTAGGGTCCAAAACTATTGATTTAAAGAAAACTGCTTGAAAGGGTCTAGAAAACTTGACAATGGATAGTTTGTGGGCCACATAGATATTTCATCCCCAGCCTGTGTGGTTGCAAGAACATAGTGTTGATGATCAAAGGCCTAAGTTATCTCAGCCAGCAGTAAGTTGGGCAGGCAAATTGGAGCGAGGAGGCAGGTGTGTGTTTCCAGAAGCCAGGGCCAAACAATATGTCAAGAAGTTCAAGATGGGAAGGAGAAGTTGACAGGTGGCCCAATTGCCAGGAGCCTGTGACATCATCTTGATTCTGAAGCAAGTGTCTGGCCCAAATAGCAGCATGGGATGTTTAAAGCCTACACATGGGGCCAGGCAGATACTTGCCCGAAGAGAGGGACCACGTGAAGTTTGCTGAGAAGAGACACAGACAGTATCTTTGAGTGGGGGTCACTTCATCTTTTCGCTCATGCATGTAACTCTTGCTTGTCCTTTAATGACTATCACGTGCACACATGTCTCCTTGTTTACCCACTAGTGACCCATGCAGAATCTGCTGCCATGCTCCGGAGAGTTTTCTTGATGCACCTCCCTAGCATTTCTCTCCAGAATGGAAGTATTAATGGTGCACCTCTGCACTGGTGTGTCTCCAGTGACTTCATCTGACCTTTTGATGAGTAGTCAGCAACAATTATAATTCATGTTCATGTTCCCTTTCTCTCAATACCCAACATATTGAAATAAGAACCTACTCTCCTCTCTTTTCTCTCAAAATTTAGACTTTTTCTTATGTACCTCACAGTCAATGTTAAAACAAGCATTTTGCCGATAAAATATTATATATAGTTAATTCTCTCTGCTTCCTTATCTCCAAGAATGAAATGTTATTTATCTTCATGGAGATGGTCTCTCTGCTCAACGTTTGACCAGACAATGGCCAAACCAAGATGGTAGCTCCGAGCGAGTGATGGTGGGCCTGCTGTCACCTAGAAGGCTTGGGCCTTCACTTGAAATTTCCATGACTAAGTTAATTATAATTAAGGTTAAATGATGGGTTACACAGGACTGAGTTGTAGTTATCAGACTTGAGGTAGAAGTATAGTATAGTATGAACAACTCCAGACTTGAAGCCAAAAATCTTAGGTAAAAATGCTAATGTGATTACATAGTTACCTAATATGGATGAAATTGTGTTTCCCTGTCCCTCAAATTCATATGTTAAAGTTCTAATCACCCAATATCTCAGAAGGTAACCTTCCTTGGAAATAGACTTGTCGATATAATCAGTTAAGATGAAGTCACCCTGGAGTAGGGTGGGACCCTCATCCAATTTGACTGGTGTCCTTATAAAAAGGGGAGATTTGGAGACACACACATACACACACAGAGAGTGCCATGTAAAGATTGGAATTATGCTGCCATAAGCCAAGGGACATCTGGAGCTATCAGAAGCTGGGAGACTTAGGGAAGAATCTTTCTCCTATAGGCTTCATAGGGAGCATGGCCCTGCCAACACCACCACTCAGCTTGTGGTAATTTTTATGGCATCCCTAGCAAACTACTACATTACCTAAAGGGTTCTGATATTTGGGTCATGCATGCTGTAACATTAACCAAACAGAGGAATATTTGTTATTTGATGGACAAAGACCATGGATGGTGGATCCATGACTTGCCCTCGGAAGCTCATTCTTGTCAGAGCAGCTGTGCGCTGCTGTTCAGAGGCTCACCAATCATGCAAATGTACAAGGGATATAGTGGATGCTGTTAGTGCCCTGTAAGATCTTCTTTACCAAACTAAGGAACTTATTCCCCGCTGCTGTGTGTGTTGTCTGCTTTCCCAGAGGGTTGCTCTCAGCCAAATAGGAGCAGGGAAGCTATGCCTTCCCCCATCCCTTTTAGTCTTGAAGCCAAAAGGAGTCTAACACTGTTATGTCATTTGAGCTCCAGGGCTCCCAGGGGATCAGGCTGAGTCTAGACTCCAGCTGAGACCACATCTTTGCTCAGCTTCTTCCCCTGCCTTCTTCCACTTCCCTCACTCCCCTTCTGAGAGCTCATCTTCCATAAATCCCTATATCAGCCTGTGCTACTGGGGTACTTGACTTTCAACTTTAGACCTTTATGGTCCTGTTTCCTCAATAAATTTAAGAGTGGGCCATCCCATTTAATAGAGAAGGAGACTAGGGGGAAGAAAGAAGTGGTTCAGGGTAGGGCCATGATTAAATGAGGCCAGGTACTAAGGTGTGGAGACCTGGATCTTTGAGGTGGTAGAGTTGACATGTGTACTAGCTCTCTTTCATTTGGTGCCCTTATAGTGTCATCAGACAACAATCATGTCTGTCTCTGTGATTGTGTATTGGGTCAATGGGTATATTGACCTTGTTCCTATAACCACCTTCTCATAGATTGCATCCTGAACTTTCCAAACTAAGGCCAGGTGGGTGTGAAGACTTGTGAAAGATGCCCTTTCCCAATCAGATGATTGATGGAAGCTGCTCTGACTAGGGTTTGCTCCTCTAGAAGTGGCCTTGTCTGCCCCATGTTTTTGGCATTGGCACTCACCAGCAAGACCTACACAGCTTGACAACAGAGCCCTTGGTGACTGCCTTGCCTCAGGTGAACCCTCAGCAGAGAAAGAGTGGAGGAGGCAGGGTTGTGTGACTCAGACACATGGGCACATAAGTTAAAAGGGATATAGAACATTTGGGATTTAACAAAGGCAGTACAAGGTTCTAAACACCAAAGACAAAAGAATAACAAGACCCAAGAAAAAATGTCTGGAAAAGAACAATCTGGAATACAGGTTTTTGAGCACATTTTCTTTTCCAAGATTCCTTTTCACAATGTGACTTGCCTCTATACAGTTAAATGGGTCCGATTGAGTGAAAGCTCATTTACATTTAATTTTTACATTTTTGAGAACACAGCTCAAATTCTGAGTTAAAAGTATTCACCATGTGGAAAGTTAGTCTCACTCTTACTTACCCTGTTCCCAATCACTCAGTTGTTTTTCTTAGATGGAAGCTTTCTTATAGTTTCATGAGTATTCTTCTAGTGATCAGATATTTCATGTATTTATAAATACCTTTGTGTACATGTGTATACGTGTGTATGTATTACCACCCAAATGATAGAGTCTTACAAGTTCTTATTCTGCATCTTGCTTTTTCACTTAACATTACACCTTGGAGTTAATTCCATATTAGTAATAGAGGCCTTTCTGTTGTTTTTCACAGATGAATATTATTCCACGTATAGATGTGCCAAATTTAGTTCAACAAGTCCCTATTAGTGAATGTTTAGGTTATCTCCAATTTTTGGCTGCAGTGAATATACTCGTCATTATATCATTTCACATATGCATGGGTGTACCCATGAGCTACAGCCCTAGACTTAGATTTGCTGGGTCAAAATATGTGTGCTTTACTTTGTTGTGAAATGCCAGACAGCCCTCCATGAAGGTGGTACCAACTTATAGTCCCACTTACACTGTATGTAAATGCTTGTTTATCTACACCAGGGGTAAACAGACAATGGCTGCCTGTTTTTGTAATTAAAATTTTGTTGGAACATAGCCATGCCCATTTGTTTACATATTGTCTTTGGCTGCTTTCAAGCAGCAAAGTTGAGTAGATGTGACAGAGAGCACGTGGCTCACAAAGACAAAAATATTTACACTCTGGTTGATTACAGAAAAAATTTGCTCTTATTCACAATGCCAAAATATAAAAAAATCTAAGTGTCCACTGACAGACAAATGGATAAAGAAAATGTGGTATATACACACAATGGAATATTATTCAGCCTTAAAAAAGGAGATACTGCCATTTGTCACAGTATGAATGGACCTGGAGGACATCATGCTAAATGAAATAAGCCAGACACAGAAAGAAAAATACAGTATGATCTCACTTACATGTGAAACGTAAAAAAAAAAAAAAAAAAAAAAAAAAAAATAGAAAAAAAGACAGAAAAGGTCAAATATATGGAGACAGAGAGTAAAACTTTGGTTACCAGGTGTCTGGTTGGGGGTAGGAAATGGTGAGATGTAGGTCAAAGAATACAAAGAAGGAGTTATGTAGGATTGACAAGTCTCGAGATCAACATGAGTACTTTAGCTGATATGATGAAGTTGTATTAGGGATTTTTGTTACATAAGTAGATTTTAGCTGCTCTCATTACAAAAAAAGTAACTATATGAGATGATAGATATGTTAGTTTGCTTCACAATAGTAACTATTTTACTCTCTATATGTATCCCCATAACATCATGTTATAAACCTCAAATATACACAATAACATTTATTTTAAAGAAAGAAAAAAAGTTTGCTGATCCCTGATCTATGCTCTGTCAATGCAGAATATCAGGCTTTTTGATCTTTGCCAGTGTGATGTAAGAAAAAAGGTGTTTCATTATAGGTATAAATTTCTTTTTTTATGAGTCAGGTTGGAAATTTTTTTGGTAGCTTTTTTTCTGCAAACCTTGTATTTGTATTTTTTGCTTGCTTTTCTCTTGAGGAAATCAGCTCTTTTTCTGTGATATAAGGTGGCAGATATCTTCTTCTGTTTGTTGTCTCTCTTTTGACTTTGATTATGAAGTTTATTATCAGCATGCAGAAATATTTGACTTTTATGTAATTGAATATATCAACCTTTTCTTTTGGGATTTCATATATGCTGTCATATTTATACAAATTTTACCCATTGTTCTTTTATTCTTTACCTTTAATGTTTATACACTTGATCCATTTGAAATTATTGTAAGGTATTATATAGTGTTGAACCCTTATTATTTTTCTCTAGAAGGCTAGTGGAAGGCTGATTGGTTGTTTGAAGTCCTCATTCACTGAATAGTACATCTTAAGAAAACTAATTAGAAACACTGTATTAGTTCATTTCTGTTGCTTATTACAGAATACCTGAAACTGGGTAATTTATGAAGAAATAACATTTATTTCTTACAGTTTCAGAGGCTGGGAAGTCCAAGTCCAGGGGGTGCAGCTGGTGAGGGCCTTCTTCTGGGCTGGACCTCTCTTCAGAGTCCTGTGGCAACCAGGACATTGCATGGCGAGAAAATTGCAACAGTGAGAGAGCTAACCTTCTCACTCACTCTCTTTATAAAGCCATCAGAACCATGCCCATGACAACCCATAAACCATCAACCCATTATTACATGAATGGATCGGTATATTCATGAACAAATGGTCCTTAGGATCCAATCACCTCTTAAAAGTCCCATCTTCCATATTGGGGGTTAAATTCCACCATGAGCGTGAGGGGACATTTGAACTATAGCAAACATCATCTTCATCATGAACTAAATTCACATTTACTTGGCTCATTTTTGAATGTTTATTTTTTTATTTGATCCTCACTCTTTTAATGATTCTAGCTTTACAATATGTTTTGATTTCTGAGAGGGCTAATTTCCCCTTATAATTTTTCTATTTTCATGGCTCTTCTTGCTTTTTTTTTAAAAAAGTTCTCCACATGATCATTAGAATTAGCTTGTATGGTTTAAGAAACAGGCTTTAGGGCTTTCTGTCTTTTTCCAACCCTTGCATCTATCATGAGAACACACTCGAACCTAAGCTAGCCTACTGAATGATAAGAGACCGAGTGGAGAGAGTTGAGTCATCCCTTCTGAGACCGTCTGTCGGAATGTTGGTCAGAACTCACTCCATCCTCAATGGTCTTGGGAGCTACAGATTCAATTCTTACAATATTTCCCTTGCACAGGTTGCTTAGCAACTGAGGAAGGGAAAGAGACAAAATGCTATGCTTGTGTAAGATAAGGGCTGTGATGCCAGCAACCCCAAGGATAAGCAATGGGAGGCTGCAAGGCACCTCGGAATCTTCCACTTCTGCAGCCTTTCTCTCTTTGACATAGCTCCATTTTTGTCTCTAAGTCCCTTACAAGCTTCAACTCTTCTCCCCCACTCCCACTCTGCGGTTGTGGAGGAAGCATCTGTGCAGGAAACAGATCAATACTCTGCCCGATCCATGCCCTGTAAGTAATTCACCCATCAATAATAATAATAATAATAATAATGATAATAAACTCCTTGTAAACCATATGGAGTGGGCTGCTTTGTTCTTTGAGCTCAGGATACCTTCTCAGTGTGATGGGCATTACGCTGTTAACCGTAGACACCAACCGGCCTCCAGCTGACTTTGCGGCTGACAACAGGTACAGGAGTAAATCCAGCAGATCATAGCTAGTACTGGCTCGGATTAGCAGAATTGCCCAGGCAACCTATCAGAAAATAAGGAAAAATAAATGCTTATTGTTGTATGCCATTGAGATTTTGTGATAGTTGTTACACAGGATTATTGTAGCAATTGAACACTGATAAAACAATAGATAAGATCACATAGGGAGACAGTACATACAGAGACAAAAAGATGGCCTAAGCTGGAATCCTAGAGCACATCAATACTTAGAAGCCAAGCAGAGGAACTCAGAATGTGGTTTTACCTTCAGTTGTCCCTTTACTTCCAAATAATAATACCTACCTACATGACAATATCTGACTTAGGACAAGTAACATTTAATACATATGGGCAATGGCTTGTACAAATAACTCTGGAGAGTGACAGAATTATTTTATTCAATTATTCATAACTAAGAACGCTTCATGTCTGGCATGGTTAAATTTTCCAAAATGAAAATGATATTGTAGAAGTCACTAAAGAGCTCACAGTCCAGTAGGGCAGCCACATATACAGAACACTACTCAATGTGAAAAGTGTATTAATAGAGGTCTTAACAAGGTCCCTCCAATCCTTAGCTCCGATTGGAGGAGTCCAGAGGGACTTGATTCCAGTCTTAAAGAGTTACATTCGAATCAAGAAAACCAGACACACAAAGAAAATATACATTGACTTTTGACAAAAAGTCAGAAAATTGCTTTATAATCTTGGTTGTGACCAAGCCTGACTATAACCCATTATGATCAAACCCATTTACTCTATATTTCTCAGCTCCCTTTGCAGTTTGGTGTGGCCCACACTACTGAGTTTTATCTGAAGGAATGAGCAGGTCCATGAAAACCTCCTTCAGGCAATCTTCTTGGACTCTTCGAACTTCCACCAGCTTGATGTAGCCCCATGACCTTGGAAGCCACATGTTGAAGACGGCAGAGTGACAATGCAGAAAGAGCCTGGGTCTCTAATTAGCTAGAACCCAGCATGTCCTGGAAGCACAAGACACCTATTGTGCACTGCACATGAGTGAGAAATAAACTTTTGTCATGTTTAAGCAGTTATGTATGTTGGCATTTGTTTGTTAACAACAGCTAATGTTACATTAACTAATATCCTGGTGTCAGGAAATTGTCTAAAATATGCCATGTTGGATGACATTGTTGGAAGAAGCTTTTGTTGTAGGTTATTGTTTTCAAGGACATATTTTGATCCCTCTAAAATTGAGCCAGGTAAGAACAACCCACGTTATTTAAATAAATATAACATATGCACAGTAAGTGCAGAGGTGTTTTAAGAATAGAGGGGTAGCTCTGGGTAAACTTAGTTTGGAAAACTAAACACGAATCATGAACAGGAGCAAGGGGACTGTTATAGGAAAGAGGAAAAAGGATCATTCGCAGGGGAAGGAATAGTTTTGCTGTTATTTTTGACATCAACGATCCAATGACCTTTGATTATTATCTATGGAATAATCTAGATTGCTAATAAAGGCATACAGTAAAGATATTGCAGGAGACCATCCTGGTGCTTGTGTCACATCCCTTTAGCTTACCTTAAATGTTAGCTGCAGCTATAGTGGACAGTTCCTCCAGCTCTCAGTGTCCCCTTTCAAGGGACATTACATATTTTCTGTCCTTACACCTGGAAGCTTCAAGTGAAGCCTCAGCATGTGGGGTTAGTTCCCTTTGGGTTAAACCTTTCCCAGTGGGGAGTGTAGCAGGAGAACTAATGCTCCAGCTTTCCATCTCTTAGGTAAACAGTCCTAGGAGGCATTCCAAATGCTTCCCAGGAGGGTGACTCATTGCCACTTACATACAGCAGTGACTTTGACAATTCCTCCTTCTGTCAGCATTCCCTTCTTCTGTTTCTATTCTCTCCAATCCCTCACTCCCACTTCCCCGGATCGCCTCCGAAGTATACTAACTGAACCCAAGTCTTTGTCTCAATGCCTGCTTCCCGAAGAAGCCAAGCTAAGTTACTATGAGTAAGAATTTCTGCAAATCACTTTCACCTCCTGAACAATAAATCTAATTACAATTTTTGTCTTTGGAACATTATTTTTATTTTATTTTGTTGGAAACACAGATTCTGCTTTTAATGCCAGTCATTGTCTCTCTTGGAAATCCAGGATCTTATGACTTTGTGTCTAATCATTGTAAGCTAAATGTTATTTAACATTTAACACATATATATACTCATATATATATATATATATATATATATATATATTACTTATGCCAATTTGGTGCAAGATTTATTGAGTACCTTCTTGATACCAGGTACTGTGCTCGGCACAGGAATTCACTCTCTGTTCATTCATCCTTATGACAATATGACATTAATTGTGTTGTTTGAGAGCTGGAGATATTCTTTACATGAAAACATATCATATTTCTAGAAAATGTACACTCTTTTTTCTGAGCTGTCAATCCTTGCAAAATTATTTTACTTATTCACTTAGATATTTAGCTTACCTTTTGTTATTATTATCCTTATCTCTTTTTAGTTACAGATATATTTTCCTTACTCTTTTCCTGACCTCTCTCATGTTGTGCTTATTACTGATACTGGGTGTGACTTGTGTCTCTTAAAGGTGAGCTAGAAAACTGTCCTGCACATGTTAGGTGTTCAAATTTTTGTCGAGTGGAACTGTATTATAAAGGGGTTCATGATGGTTATTTAAGAATCGAATCTCTTTGTATGAGGTACATGATACCCAAATTTTTATCTAGTACAAATAAGCTGAAATAAAGTTCTGAAAAGCCATTGAACTGGTCCCCCACTTTCCTTTATTTTCTAAGACAGTATAAAATCTTTGACAGATTGTGAGTGACACAAAGATGGCAGCGTTCTCTGCTATTCTTTGATCATGTTTTTCTTCTTCCTGGTGGATTACTCAGGAGCCATCTCTCCTGGCTTTCAGTGTCTTAGGATGACACCCTGACCTGCTCTTGCCAAAGGTAACTCAGGGGCTGCATTCCTTCCTCTCTAATAGTAAATAGCATCTGCATGTTCTGTTCTGTTCTTGCTCTGCTCTGTTGCATTTATCTCTCAACAAAGCCCATTTTACAGATGAATAAAGAAAGTAAAGAGAGGATAGTGTCTGGCTTAATGTCACAGAGCTAGTAGGTGGCAGAGCTGGGATTTGACCTGAGGTAGTCTGGTTCCAGAGCCCACAGTCTCTTGCTTTATCCTGTATCAAATGTCAACTCTTTATGTGCCCTGAATTCCTGTCCTTTTTCAGTTCCATTCCTTTCTTTTAGAGTCTACTCCCAGATAAATGCTAGCTAATTTATCTGTAATCTATGTGGGTACATTGGTGATGATGCTTTACCCTAGATCAGCATATCTAGTGTGGGAATTTCAGGCACTATGGTGGTCCAATGGATTAGATGTTTTAGGTACAAATCGTTCTTTCAGTATTTTCAAGTTCCAGCTTGTCCTGGAACAACTGTCTCTGAAGCTGTTAGGCATAGTATGAGGGCTGAATGAAAGGTTCAGGATTTTAGGACTGGCAAAGATGCCCAAATCCTCCAGTAGTTCTGCCACACATATTTACCAGTCGTGAGTAAATCTCGGATTCATTTAGAAATCCAGCCAGATAAAGAGAACAAAATCCATAGAAAATTGAAAATTCGTTTAGCTCTTACTGTGAGCCCCTCTCTGACTTGTCATATCCCCGAACATGTGGAATTGTGCCCTTGTCCCATTCTTTGCCATGTCAGGACATTTTGGGGCAGTTACCATTTGGCAGATGTGATGAAGGATGAGCATTAATCAGAAATACTAATTTCTCATTACTTATTCATTGGCTGAATAAATATTTATTGAGCACCCTCCCAAACTGGTGAAAGGCACTGGGCCATATACTGTGGGGATAAAGAGATAAAAGGTGGTCTATTCCCTCATATTTGTTGGGGTTTATTTTAGAGATTCCAACTCTACACATTCCTCCTTGAGATTCTGAACTAGTTGAGAAATAGATGCAGAATTCAGTTTAGAATAAATGCATGTTTTGTCAATGGCCAATCTGCACCAGGAAACAGGGCCACCTACAGTGACAATCTAGCTTCCTAATTTAACTCGCCGTCTTAGCCAGTAGACACAAGAGCACCATAAGTCTATAGGCACAGAAGCCCCAAATGCGTATAATGCAGGTGGGTTGGTGCCAGACGGAAGATCTCAGATTTCAATTTCACTCACGTGACGGGTCACTCTGTCTCCCTTGGAAGAGGAGTGAATGGGGGTAGAGGGAAAGAAGTAACTATCTCTCCAATACATCTCACAAACCTGAGTTCAGCCAACATAAAAAGCGGAGATAGGGAGAAAATATTTTTTTCCTAACACATCTGTGTAAAGACAGTGAACCATATAAGGTAGTATGTGAGTGTGCTCTGAAAAGAGAGTAAGGAAGACGGTCTGTCCTGACATAACAACATCACCCAGAGTTCTCGGTGTGTTCACAGTGATGGCTAAAAGAATTTATAATTTTCTTTAAATTCTGTTTGGCTTTAACAATCTCTTTATCCTACTAGACTTTTCAATAAGTCAAAACCCAGCTACTTTCTGACACATGTGTTTGTCAAAGGGGATTTATGAGAGGAATGAGTTTCAAATGTGTTGCTGTAGAAAAGTGTTCTTTGAAGGGAGTTTTGTGGATTTATTCCTTGGATGGTAATGAGTATTGTGTATGTGTGTGTGTGTGTGAAAAAGAAATTTAAAAAGAATCCATAGTTAAAGAAGGAGGGGAAAGTCAGAACAGGATTGTTCAGAGCCTTTAATGTACTGCTGTGAAGTGTGATTTTCTATAGGGTAGATATATTGGAAAACATTTATCAAACTTATTTGATCATGAAGTGCTTCTAGAGCATGAAGCAGGAAAGTTAAAATAGAGAATTAAATCAATGTGTTGTGGAACACACTTTGAGAAGGGTGGTAGTAGAGATTCAGGGAAGGACACTATCTCTCTGGGCTGAGCAGTTTGCAAAGGCTTCACGTTGACTGTGGAAACTTATTGGTCACTGGCAGGTGGGAGAATTTAGCAGTAAAGAAGGAAGTGAACATTTCAGATGGAAAGCAATATTGATGCAGAGTCACTGGAGGAAAAGAAACAGAATTAAATCTTTTTGAAACAAAGGGGATAAATGTCACTGTGTATGAGACTGGTGTTTTGAAAAACAGTGGGTTTTTTTTTTCATCATACAAGTAATTTGCAGAAATACATATAATCTCAGCATCTAGAAAAAGTATTTCTTAAAAAATATTTTTGGCGGTTTTAGGTTTTGATATTTTATCAATTTAAATAGACAGAGAGGAAAGGAGAAGGTAGAGAGAAAGTGCATACGGAGAAGATGTTCTTCAATGAGCCAAACAGACAAGTGTTTGCCAGGACCTCTGCAGCCAGGCCAGCCTCTGACCTCTAAGGAATGGTGTGCACATTCTACATATGTGCCCCAAACAGTGGCTACCCTTTGTGTTTTTCTGAACAATAAGATTACCATTTCATTTCCTATGTCTCACGAGGCTGCTTTTGGCACTACTTCTATTGGATTTTGTCATGTGTTTGCATCTCTCCTTGACATCACCTGAGTCAGTATACCTTTGGTTGCTTAGAGAGGCCTGCTTAGTTTTGTTGGCATTCCAGCAAATATTTTTAGAAGAAACCTGGGGACTCCTTGCTGAAGCCACGGTTAGCTGACTAGTGTCTGTGGAATGGAGCTCTCTCGTCTGCTTTGGGATTTTAATGACGTAGGGATGATGGGTGCATTCAAATGACCTGTCTCTTCAATGAGCTCATCCTGGCAGTGCAAAGCAAGCCATCCAAAAGAGCCAGTCACAGGAACCTGAAAGCAATAAACCCACTCCTGTGGGATTGGGCTCTGCAATGACTCGGCTCTGGATAGCATTTGTTCATTGTCGACGCACCCAGCACACATGGAGGTGAAGTCACCACTGCTCTGCTGTTAATTTGACTGTTCCTTTGGTTCCCAAATATGCCCATAAAATGATATTTTTTGGACTAGTGACCGGATTCCCAGATGTTTTTCAATATTTATTGTTAAGCGTGATATAATTTCCATGTTGTAATGTGGGTGTAGGAAATGGATACTGACCTTTTTTTCCTCTGCTCTTCAGAATTTCGAAAATTTCAGGTATGATGTATTTTTCTTCCATAATTTTCATATTTAGATTCAGATGACATTTACTGAATCCCTCCTAGATGTAGAGCTCTGTGCTGGATGTTTTATGTTTGCTTTCTCATTTAATTTTCACAACGGCTTTGTGATAATATTGTTTTTTCCATTTTATTGGTGAAGAAACACACTAAGAAAAGTTCAGTAACTTGACTAATGCTAAACAGCCTGCAGTGGAGGCAGGAACTGAAAATCAGGTCTTTTCAGTGCTTTCCCTACTTTTCCACATGAGCTATGAATGAGGCAACCGTCAGAGGTTAGTCATAGCTCATTTCAAGTTTTCTAACTTTCTTTTTTAGATTAAAAAAAAATAGCAACTCTCTTTTGGTGGTTTGTGCTAACTTGAGGTCATGGTGGAGTTACTAGCATAAGTATTGAATGAATTTTTAGTGGGATGCTCAGGGTTCAAGATTTCCCAAGAAAAACCTCCTGCAATCACTTGGTGAGATTTCTTTGCTTAACCAATGTGGTGGCATCCTCAAGATTTCACAGGAATTACTAAGTGACAAAGCCTGCCAGCCTGCCCCTCTCCAGTCCACTCAGACATTTACACTGGCTTCCCCTGATGACTAAATCAAATCTGAATTCTTCCATCTGGAGTTGAAGATCCTCCAGATCATGGTCTCACTTTTCCCTCAACTCTGTTCCGGGTCACTCCCCAGTGGTTGCCCTTCATTCTGAACAGGTGCAATCCCTACTTCCTCTGCAGACCCTCCTCCACGTGGCTCCTCTCTGCCTATCTGTTTCTCTCCATCTTTCCAGGCCCAACTCAAGTCCTATTTGGTCTGGGAGGCCTCCCGCAGAGATGGTCCTTTCTCGCATACTTGGTTTTCAAACAACTGCCCTAGAGTTTGTGGCTTCTAGGGAGTATGACCCAGACACTGTGAAGGGGAGACACAAGAAGGGAGTCCTTGCTCTTACTCCGGCTGATTCTAGAGCACCCCACTTTTTTCTGTTTGGTAGATAGGGACTCTACTTCAGAAGAGCTTCACATTTTCCATTTGGATAGTATGTAAGCACCAGAGGGGGCGGTGTTGTCAAGGAGGCTCATGAGCGTCAGGTTTCAGACTGGGGGGCTGGTTCAGGCCAAAACCCCTGACAGGTGACTGATCTATAAAAATCAGAATGCTAATTTATTAATTAAGCATGAGAATTGCCTTAGTCAGCCTAGCTGGGGCACTTGCTTTATGAAAGCACATCAGCTGCCTGGGAAGCCAAATTATCTCCTGGGTGTTTGGAGCCCATGGAAACAGGACCAGTCATCATTTGGATCTAACAATGTTTCTGAGCCAAGGTAAATCCATGCACTCTAAACCTGTGGTTCTCAAACTTTAGTATGCCTCAGAATCACCTTGATTTGGGTCCCAATCCAGAGGGGTGTGTGTGTGTGTGTGTGTGTGTGTGTGTGTGTGTGTGTGTGTGTGTGTGTGTGTGTGTGTGTGTGTGTGTGTGTGTGTAAGGGGTAAGAATTTGCATTTAAGAAGGTCCCAGATGCTGCTGATGTTGCTGGTCTGGGGTCAGACTTTGAGAAGCACTGCTCTCAGTCACTAGTCACTACAGGAAACCATAGTTCTGTGTGTATAAAGCCAGTACCATCCCCTTTTCTCTGGGTTTTCCTGATGGTCCCTGCCTACTTGGATTTTTTTTTTTTTTTTTTATGTGATCTAAGACTAACTTGCAATTCCATCTCCTTTCTCCAACCCTCTACTTAAAAGTCAATATAATGGATTAGCTTCTCTTGACTGTGGAGTAATTGTACCCTAGACCTGTGTCTCTGGAATTACTCCCAGTCAGGTATCAGGTGTTCTCAAACCTTTTTGTTACACACTTATAAACCATCTTTTTTTCTCTGCCACTCCTTCCACATAGACACTCGCACCTTGAGAGCTAAACGTCACACTTTGTGCAGATTTTACTAATTTTCCTGGGAAGCTATATTTCTTTCGGAGGAGAGAACCCTAGGCTTGTTTTCCTCCACATTTCTTGATTCCCTTTTGCACCATATCCAGTAGCTAGTATGTGTGAACAATGATGCTCTTCTTCTGCCTATTTTTGTCATGAGGTAATAAAGTGAAAGACTCTTGGTGCTAATTCACCACCAATATAAATTTGCTGCCTAAAAAGTTCAGTAAGAGCATGAGTCACAGTATCACTGACATATGAAAATAAGATGTGACCCATGTCCTGGAAGTAATTAGACCCAGGCTAATGAGGACCAAGTGGTTGGCATACACAGTAGTCATTGATGCTTTCTGCTTTTCCTCTCTTATCTTTGAGGCTTCCTTGGGAGCTGGCTCAGCTCTTCAGGGAATCTAGGAAGCCTTGAAACTATGGGATCCATTATGGGGTCTTGGGGGACTGGAGTAGATACAGCTGGTGACTATACTTGAAAATGAGATCAACTACTCAAAATATTAGAGAAGGATTTTATTTTTCAGTTTAATGGTTTTGAAAGTCCTCCTCAAGCCCAGGATGAAATGTTTATATATAAGTATATACTCACCTGGCACGTGGTTTTGGGTGATATTATAAAGTCTTCAGTCTCAGTAGATATGCTAAAGCAGGTAATGAGGACCTCCAGACCCTCTACTTCTCATTGATGACCTTAGTTTAATAGGCAGACCACAGTTGAGTAGGGGGTGAAGATTGGTAGGCATCACAGCAACCTTCTAGTTAAGATATTCTGTGTATTGACATTTGTTCCAAGCCTGGACAATTAATTAGCTATGATTATCCCATCACTTTTTTGTGTTACCAGAAGCCGAGAGGCACTTCCTCTTTTTTCTTGTTTCTATCACCCTGGGTGGTGCTTTGAGCCCCCTCCTTCCTATTTTTCATTCACATTCCCTCCTCTATGCTCATCCTCTCTATCCTGCCTGACATAGGACAGGGAAGACAATCAAGTGAAGCTAGACTGGTGGGTGACAGGGGGGTGTTACAATATCCATCATGTTGGGGTGGGTTTGTATTGTGTCAACTTAGCTTGGCTGGAACTGCATTTTCCAGAATTACCTGCCTTGAATAGTTCTGGGTTAAAATGGGCCACAAAAGACATTTTGTGAAACATTTGGAAGGTGGAAGTGAACCAACAGCAGTGTTCTTTCTGTGCTTGGGAGGTGCGTGCATGGCACCTGGTGCTGTCTCTGCTCATGCCATCAGTCATCCACAGGCTCATGCTAACAGCAGGTCCTGCAGCTCCTGCTGGGTCCTCCTTTAGCTGCTGCACATCTTGTTCAGTAAATTTCTTCCCTTCTTGGATTGCTCATAAATTGAAGGCCCATTGAACAATTTTTCGAACTTAAGGAAAAGCCATTTCCTCTATCTATATTAAACAAAAGCATTTTAGAATTGCTAGAGCAACAAAAGCAGTAGCTCAGTTTTGGTTGACTTATTGAAACTAAAGACTTACAGTAGAGTTTTTCTTGGTTTCGGCTATTAGGACAAAGCCATGGACTAAATCACTTAAAAAAAAAAGCCACCTTTTCCATCATACAATTGGAAAGGTAAGGGCAGGTGGTGCAGTGTTTCTCTGAACACCCTCAACCAAGTGTCTGACATGCTGATGTGTTATGATTACTCATGAGAAGGAAGTTGAATTATTGCTTTAACTCAGGGAAGTACAAATAACTCAAGCTTGCCGAGCCCGTGGCGCACTTGGTAGAGTGCTGCGCTAGCAGCGCGGCGACGCTCCCGCCGCGGGTTCGGATCCTATATAGGACTGACCGGTGCACTCACTGGCTGAGTGCCGGTCACGAAAAAACGACAAAAAAAAACCAAACAAACAAACTCAAGCTTATCTTATCTGGGTATGGCCTTACCCAACAATCTCTGTACACCATTTCATTCAAATGCCTGTTGATATAGAAAAGAGTTTGTGGATCCCTTTGACTTGTGAGTTACCCTTGTCTGTACTACACATTTTGATCTTATTGATTTCTGTCTTATGGCTCTCTCCAGATGTTTTGTATCTACTTAATGGGTCTGGAAGAAGGAAGGGAGTCTCTCCAAGGGTAGCCTATATTCTGATTTCATAGATTAGTTTTGCCTGGTTTTGAACTTACTATGAATGGAATCATTAGTATGTGCTCTGTTGTGTCTAGCATTTTTTGCTCAGCATAATAGCTCTGAAAGTCCTCTATGGTATTGCATATTTTACTAGTTTCGCCTAAGGACGTTTAAGAAATAATTGAGCTTTATTCCATTAAATATTGTAATTTTATGTTGATATTAAAAAACTTATGTCATTTGAACTTGTAGCATTTCATAATGCATCATGTACTCTAACCATTATGATGAAGTAGAATGCTCAAATTACAAGGCCTATGTAGTGCCCCTCAGAGGATAGCAAGGCGACAGAACAGGTCATATAATCACCAATCTTTTCTCAGATTGGGCAGGTTGAAAATGTAGTATGTACTTTATTCATTCAGCTAATGATTATTGAGTATCCCTCATGAATATTGGACTGGACTCTGGGTGTAGAGCTAGGGTTGGGTCTGGAGCTCACAGACCCCTCAAGCCCATTGTCCAGACTGGGTCACAAACCCTTCACATGCAGGTCAATAATCTATGAAGTCCAAAGAGAAACTCAGAAACTCAACTGCCACTGGCAAAGTCCAAAGAAAAACTGATCAGCTGCCAGCAAAATAAACATGATCTGTTTTTAGATGTGAGCTTTCTGCCAGCGAGCCACTGCTTCACAAACTGAAGAACACACAATAGCAACAAACTAAAAAGATACATTGTAGTGCATGCACACTAACTCCACCCATACACAACTTGTTTGCATAGAATGTGCTGCACCACCCCCAACCAGACCTGAGGCAGGGGTCCTGAATAAACTACTCTATTTTGCCCACAATCCACCCTTTCATGGTCCCTTGCCATACAATCTACATGTTCAGAATCTTCCACAATGTTCCCTTAGCAAGGATAAATGACCCTTACATTCATATAACCTATTGTCTGTTCAATATGCCTTAAAGCTTGTAGTTCTATCCTTTTAACTATTAGCCACATATGTCCAGTTAGTAGGCATCATTGGTGTGATTCTCCATGGGAATCCTGTAGTCATACTGATGGGAAGTTCGGTAGGCCGACACATTGATCACACAGACATTATGTATGTATGTACCCTGTTGACTCTGGTGTGGTCCCTGCAGCCAGAACGCTATGGGTGAAAAGATAGAGGAGTTATTGGTACCAACAGGGGAAATTCTCACCCCTCTGGTAAGATACATGCCAGTTTGCCATCCTGAAAAAGGATGGCTGCAGAAATAGGTATCTTACCTGGTTTGGGGCCCCAGAAGGCCATACAAACAGAAGACCAGTAACTCTCTGACTTTGACAAGATCCACCTGCCACTGTGTCAGGGGCACTCTCACACAAATTATCTGCCCATCAGGGGCACCTGTCTGCTCACCAGGAGCACACCTGCACATCAGGGGCATTTTTTCTTGGGTTTATGTGGCACTCTGCGAGCCATTGACCACCTGGTCTTGCAGCCAGCATGCTGCATTCTCCAGTGTAGGCACCCAGCTCCATCAGCTGCTGGAGCTCTCTCCATCCATCTTACCTTAGCCAGTGCATCAGCTTCATCATTGCCAATTCAACATGAATCGTCCGGTCCTCGCCTGTCTCCCAAAGACGATCACCTTGGCCTGCTCCCTAGTCAAAACAGAACAGTTCATCTGCCTCCTCGGGAGCAACCCAAAAATCCTTTCAATCCACTGACCGTACCTTGCTGCCTTTTTCTGGACATTTGGTGATACACTGTTCAGGGCACAATTGTTGCCACAAGGCAAACAGGACTGCATTTGTCTGCCGATCAATTTTCTTGCTGTCAACCCGTGCTGCAAGCAAGTCAAGCCACATCTCCTTATGGCTAGTCTTGCTTGGCCCCTTTGGTATAAAATCCTTAGTATTTCTTGGGGGTTTGGTCTTAGCCACCTTTTGAACCCCTTTTGCTTGTCTCCTATCCTCTACTTCACCCAAGCTGGTTATCATGGTTGTCACCTCATGTATAGGATGACCCATGTATGGGGCCAGTATGGCCATCACTGACCCAAAGACATTGATGGGGCATTCTGCAGCACTTTGTCTCTCATGCTGTCTGTAAAATTTTCATCATCTGGGCCACAGGTGTTCAAATTAAACATGGACTGCTGCATCCCCAGTTCTCGAATGATTTGGACCAACTCAGCATACGTTTGCCACTTACTCACAGTCTTGGGCAGTTCTCCAGCATTTGCCCACATGGTTTGGGCAGCTGCACTCACCCATTCCATTAAAAAGTGATTATTTGGCCCTCGTGCATATCTGTAGCTGCTGCCTCAGGGATGGATGTATGGTAATGGAGGCCAACTTCTCCACCTCCTTACCAGAGCACATCACGCTATCCACCCCTATGTCCCATAACCTCAACAGCCAAGCAGCCAGGGGCTCCCCCTGTTTCTGCCTGAACTATCTCCCCAAGTCAACCAATTCAACCTGGGTATATGGGACATAGGTGGTAAATTGTGTTACTTGTGGATTGCCCACTGGCTGTCCACCTGGTCCCATAGGCTTCGCACATTTCACTTTCTGATGCATGACAGGTTGTGCCTGGAGATGCACTGTCTTCCCCAACTCACCACTGGGTTTGTCATCTTCCCTGGTGTGAGAGGCAGAAATGGCCAGTGGCTGCGTATCATCCTCCAGGACATTTATCCATGCTTCCAACAACTCTGCTTTCTGCCGCAAATCTTGATCAGCACTGGATTTGTCATCTTCCCTGGTGTGAGAGGCAGGGATGGCCAGTTGCTGCATGTCATCCTCCAGGACAATCATCCGTGCTTCCAATAATTCTGCTTTCTTCTTCAAATCTTGATCAGTTTGCAGCATAGTGAGCAGCAGCCAGGCTCCAGTCAGCAGAAAAGTGGCCACCAGGCACACTCAAGGACTGCCAGACTTCCTTCCCAAGGGGTTTTCCACTGTAGTGCCTGGTCTATGCTATCTTGCAGTACAGTGAGCAGCAACCAGATCCCAGTCAACAGGAAAGTGGCCACAGGGAACAACATATTCAAAAGCAGCCACATTTCCTCCTTCTTCCAAAGGCCTTTGGCTCCTAAACCTGCTCAGCATCCTCCTCTGACTATGCCAATTGTAGAGCTAGGGCTGGGTCTAGAGCTCACAGACCCCTCAAGCCCATTGTACAGTCTGGGTCACAAACCCTTCACACGCAGGTCTATGAGCTAGGCAGTCCAAAGAGAAACTGAGAAACTCAACTGCCACTGGCAAAGTCCAAAGAAAAACTGAGCAGCTGCCAGCAAAAAAAACATATTCTATTTTTAGATGTGAGCTCTCTGCCGGCCAGCCGCTGCTTCAAAAACTGAAGAACACACAATAGCAACAAACTAAAAAGATACATTGTTGCACATGTGCACTAACTCCATCCACATACAACTTTTTTACAAAGAATGTGCTGCACCACTCCCAACTAGACCTGTGGTGAGGGGACCTGACTAAACTGCTCTGTTTTCTCCACACTGGGGATGCAAGGATAGTTAAGCTGAACTTGCTCCAAGAAATGTATAATCTAGCTGAGGAGAGAGACACACCCCAACAATTAATTAAGTATTAATGGAATGATCACTGGGGAATTTAGAACGTATTTGAGAAAACAGAGCAAGACGCCACCTGAGAAAGTTGGAGATGACACTGATGATAATTAAGGTCAACTTGGGTTGGATCTTAAAGGATGAGCAGGATTTCATCCGAAACAGGAGAGAAGAATAAAAGTTCTAAATGGTGGAAATAATGTGTGTGAAGGTAAAGAACCATGAATGTCCTAAAAAACTTACAAGAGTGCGGACCTAAAAGAGCTGGGATATAGGGAGGGTATAAGCTGAATTGTAGGAGGGGAACAAGAAACAAGAATTCTAGTGATAAAAGGTGGAGGGCCAGCTATGCCAGCAAAAGAAATTTGGGATCCATTTGTGTAGACGCTCCATAGGTAGGCAATGGGTGGCCAACTCGAGTTTCTAAACAAGGAATCTACATGACCATGCTAGTTTTTAGATAGACACATTTGGTAGCAGTCAGATGGTTGCTGCAATTGTTCGGATAAGGTGTGAGAGTCTAAACTAAGAAGTGACAGGGAGAAAAAGAACAACTTAAACAATATTTAGGAGGTTGAATTATTAGGAGTTGGAAACTGGATGTGGGGGAAAAGGGAGGGAGGCAGACATGTACATCCTCTTACGCTCTTTCCTTGCTCTGCTTCTGGTTCAGGTGCAGCTGTGGTAGGTGGTTCCTGTGCACACTGGAAGTGCAGGGACCACCCAATGCACGTTCCACTCCCAGCAACTCTTAAACACTGGGAAATGAGAATCTGTAAAAATGCTGCAGCTTCTCATCCTTCAGCGGGAAAATCTGGAAGCTTATTCCACATGGTTCCTCAGAAAGTCCAGTGTGGAATGGCACTGCAGTTACCCACAACAGAAACCCGCTCAGTCACACCCTTTATTGGTTCTTTCTCTTTACCTGCCTCATGCTCCTTGCACTCTCACTCCTGTTTCCTGCGTTAGCTTTCCCAACAAACTCTCTGCCCTCATTTCCTTAGCTCAGGCTCTGCTTTTGGAGGGACTTAGTCAAAGATGACTCTAGAACACATGCCTGATAGAACAGGGAGGTCGGAACCTACCCAGGAAATGCTGGAAGATGAATAAAGTAGGGGAATAGTAGGAGGTGACATTTGAATTTGGTTCAGAACACATTGAATTTGAAGTGCCTTTGGAATAGGTATGGTGGGGAGAAGTGGGGACTTTGTGAGTCATCAGCATAAAGGTCGAAGAAGAGAATGAAATCATGCAAGTGAAGAAATAGTCCAGGGAAAGGATGCACAGTGAGAAGAGAGGTGGACGGAACTGTGAAGAATGCCAACATGTTAGGGATGGACAGAAGCAAAATCTGTGTTATGTTCACTGTAATTTTGCTTTCCCCTAGGGAATGCCTGCCCATAGTAATGCTCAGTAAGTATTTGTCCAGTGACTGGACTAGAAAAGGAGACTGAGGTAGAGCGGAAAGAAGGCTGGAGAACCAGGAAAGCCAAGACTATATCGAGGAGAGAATGTAAAAACGAGAAAGTGACAAATGTCACAGTAGGTTCATGTGGGGGGGGGCATTTGCTGAATTTGGTCACTGGGCAACATTGCTGGCCTCAGTGATAAGAAGTAAGGGAGGCTGGTGCAAAGAGCTGATGGCAAGGGATCAAGGAACCAATGTGCCTTGAGGAAATGAAGATGGGGATTTTGACCACTTTTTAAAAAAAATTGTGATTTTAAAACGAGTACAAACTGGTTGAAGAAATCTGGAAAATACAGAAGAGTGTAAAGTAGAAAATAATGGTCACTTCAGATCCCTCCATCATTCCTTCTAAATAAACGCTGTTAACATATTGTGGTATTAGGTTGAACCGTATGAAAGATTTTGAAGATCAAAGCCCATTGAATATTAATTTCATAAGGTTCAAAGCATAGTAGTTCATTTCAGATATATGACTATTTCGAGAGGTAAAGAAAGGAGGAGGAGCACGTAGTATGTGGGATTTGCAGGATCTAGGTAGAGGTTTAAAGTTTTAAAATTTAACTAGTAACAATCTTTTTTAGGGTGAGATCATCTTAACATGTTTTTGCAAGGCAGAAAGTGGAAGGCAGGTCGACAATTGATGGCAGTTGCTTACTGGGGTTGGCAACACGAAATTGTTTTGCTGCCCCATTGATTTGGGTGTGTGCTTTTTTCCAGAAGTGCTGGGCAGTTGGGGAAGCTTTCAGGTGGGGAGTGCAGGGTGGCAGCTCCCGGAAAAACTGCTTCTTTGCTGTGGTTGCACAGACACAGTGAGCTTTCCTTTTCTGAGCCTTGCCCTGCGTTTGACCTCAAGCAACTTGGATGTAGGACATGCTGAGGCTCTTATCAGGGAAAGAATCAACGTCTGTAAATAGGCTGTTTAAAACAATTTGAGCCTCAATCTCAAGGTAGGAGGCAAGATGCCTTTTGTTTATTTTTGGAGTAGAATTTTGTGGCCCAGCCTACAGAGAGTTTGCTTCCTATCTAGAATACCTTTGGAGCATTAAAAGACCAGAACTGGAGTCAGCTTCCAGATGTCCCTAGGATGTCTACCAGGACTCAGATATTTAAGATCAGCCACTGTAGACTTCTTGCAGCACAAAGGTAAGGAGAACAAGAGCACATGGAAAAAATTATAGTACCTGTTTTATTAAACTAATAGGAAAAGAATAGGTGCTTAGCAAGCCTCCATTATAGTAAAACAAACAAACAAAAAATCAACCTGATTTATGATTAGAAAGACTGACATCCACTGCGTGGATGGAAAATAAATGATATTAAAACCAAAACAACCATAATGAAAGAAAACCAAAACCTCTCCAGAGAAAGCCCTCTCTGCTTATAAAATGTGGACTCTCCTGTCCTTCAGTCATAAGCTTCATCCTCTTTTTTCCCAGAAGATGAAAGCTGGACAAACAGCCAAACTTAAGCTGTGTGCTGGGTCTACTGGCTGAGGCAGGGAGGAATCACCTCCCACAGCAGACAGGAAAGTTATTATCCAAGGGGTTGGATGACACTGGAGTCTTGCCTTGTTACTATCCTTAAAACTTACCTTGCAGTGGAATCCTTCTAATGAGGTCCTTTTTATAATGCATTTAATTTTAAGACCCTTTGGTGGACTCTTTTCCAAGCATTCTGTCTGAAAATAACTAGGGTTAGAGGCACTTCAATTGTTTCTTTATTTTCAGTCAAGGTCAAGCCAAGCTGCTTTACAATGTCTTCATCTTCAGGCTTTGGTTATTTCTCTGCTCTGTCCCCGCCTCTCCCGGGCTCTGTACCTTAACCTGACACGTTAGTAACAACACCAGTAGCTAACACGGATCCAGCTTTCCTGTGTTCCAGGCACTGGGCTAATTGCTTTACACTCCTGATTGCCTTTTTATCTTTAGCAAAGTTGTAGGTTGGTTTGATTATTATTCCCGATTTACCCATGAGGATACCAAGGTTCAAAGAGGTTAAGTGACTTGTCCAGAGTCACACTGTTAGGAAGTGACAAACACTTCAAACACAGGGAATGTGATAATCCTTACCAGGCTGCTCTTGCCAGCACAGCCAATTTCTGTGTGAGTGGAGAGGCCCAAGACAGGTTTCTCATAGACTCTATATAAGGGCACTTCTTTGTAAACTAATTAACAGGCTGCTACTTTATTGTAGGATGTTGACAGATATTTCTAATAATTTTGTGAGTAAGAATCTCCACAATTCTGTTAGAAATAGAGTCTGATACTTAAAGTCGTAAAGAGTACACAGTGCTCTAACTGCCTGAAATGATCAGGCGAATAAAATTGGCTCCTATGATGTTATACTCATAGACTTTGGAAGAAATAAAGTGGCTTCAAAATCTGGGACTGTCTTCTGCTTATTACCTTGGATACGCTAGAAGAAAAAGACCAAGATAACACCTATTTCTAGAAATGTTATATTTCCAATCACCTGTTTACCTAGTTTTAAAGCTGGTCCAGAAAAGAGAAAGAAAAACAATAACTTAGACCACAAACAGAAAATATGACTGCCTTTCATTTATATTCAAAGCCATTTCTCCCCACTGCAACTTCCTAATCAACAAGTGTTTCAAGGAAGTCCAATTTGCCCCCAGAACAACCATATATATATTTTTAAATTTAGGTTTTTATTTACTCTGGATTGGTGGCGTGGGAAGTAGACTGTGAGCCAGGGGACCCACATTTTATCCTGTTTTGTTCTCACTACCTTTTCACTTTAGGTCAACTACTTGACCATTCTAGACCTCCTTTACCTGCCCAGATTAAATCAGGGATTTTTAATGTGGAGCACTGAACTTGGAGCAGATGCATGGATGAGGTTATATATATATATATATATATATATATAAACATATATATATATATATATATATAAACATATATATATATATAAATGTATTTATATGAATATATATATTTATATATATATAAAACCTCATTACATATATATATCTCCCCCCCGCCCCCCGCCAAGTTCTATGCAAGATCTTAAATGTAGTTTTGAGGCAAAAGAATCCACAGCTTTCCTCAGATTTTCAAAGGGATTAGGAATCTCTGATTTGGTCTATCTCTGTAAGTCCTTCCTAGGCCAAATTGTTTTTCTAATTGTACAATAGCTTATTAGCAAGCTCAGCTCAGCTCATAAAATATGGCATTTGGATTCTTTAAAGATTGCAACAGTCCCTTTAAGAGTTGAATTTGTACACCACGGAAACAGGTGTGAACCACTGTTGAGTGACCTGTGGTTTAACCTTCACTTCTCGTACTTTCCTGGGTCTGGATGGATGAATCATTTCACTTGAGAATTAGACACTCAAAGCCAGAGAGCTGACTCTGAAAGACACTGCCTTTTTGTTTGGTCTTAGATACCCATTCCTAATCCGTGAGGTATTTTTGGAAGTAAGGGATACCCAAAGTCAATCTCAAGTAATGGCCAAACATCAAAAACGTCAAAGAGAATGGCCAGCACATATAAAAACCAACTAGACAAATTGAAACAAAACCAATAAACCAACAAAAAGTAATAGCTGTCCTCTACCTCAGCTGTGGATGCCATTTGCTGTTGCTGATTTGTTTCTTTTGTCCCTTTGCTGGTACTCTAGTCAGTTCTTACCATAGGTTGTACACCCACAGGGATATGTAGGTGTGATGTATATGTTTAGTGACCTGGTGTAAAGAAACATTCAGAAATTGCCATTTGAGGCTAATGTATCTTATGCCTATAATGGCAGTAAAAAAGAGTCCCTGGTTAAGAGGAAATGAAGTAGAAAACAAGCTGAGAAGTTTCCAAAGAGCCCCTCTATCCCCGCCACAGGCTCTCCAGAGTAATTTATACACATCTGGTGTAAAAGCTGAGGGCTTGCGATGAGACAATGTGTCCGAGTTTTACCTACCTGGTCTTTTAGGTCTGGGAGCTGGCTGCGACTACTATAGCTGATAAAGTAGGACTTACGCCTGGGCTCATCATAGTCTTGAAATCTCTGGGAAGAAATTGTGATATATGGCAATCCAGAAATAGCCATACACAGACCCAGTAGATACATCAGCCTGGAGAGCTCATATTTTAGCTGTTGCAAGTTTGTACTTGTAAAGTGCTGAAATGCAAGTTTGCATTCTCCAGTCAAGTAGATTTCATTAATTATGCCATAGTTATAAAGAACTGTTGTACTGTGTGTTTGTTTTCCGATCTACCCAGGGTAGGTGGCAGGTGCTTCATGCATATTTGTTGGGGTAAGAGTCTCTCATATCAGGAATGATTGTAGATGAGCCGTCACTGTTCAATGTTCTTGTGATGGAGTTGACCCATCCATTACATCAAGTATTCCAACATCTTGCTAAACAGGTCTCTTCCTGACATTCTCATCCTCTACTTCTCTTTCTGATAGGTCCAATAACATCCATATATTTTTATTTTTCCTAGTTGAAACACTTTAAGAAGTGTCAGGCAATAATCTTATTTTATGTGTGTTAGTCTACATGCCACAAGTTATGTGTGTGTGTGTATGTTTATGATTTTAAGATTCCAATAAATGTGCAACAGGCAGAAGAAGCCAGTGTTTTTTTCTTTTACAAAAGTAAAAAGGAGATAGGATTTCTGTACAATTGGAAGCAATGATAAACTTTGGAAATTAGGAAGCTCGGACCTCCCTTTAGCTTTCGCATGAGCTGTATCTAAAACAAGGCTTTTTGATTGGTGGATTTATCTGCTGATCAAAGTATTCTAGAATGAATCACTTGCCACCAGGACAACTGAATCTAGTGGATGGAGAAAAGTGTCCAATATTTTGTAGCTTCTGCTGTCTTAAAATGGCAATCCTTTAGCCTTTTCAGTGGTTTATATAGAGGTAGGTGGTCCAGACACTCATCAGAGGAAATTGGATGTGACTTAATTTCTGAATACAAACTTTTAAATTCCATGAATCTGCATAATCTCTAAGATATGGGTCGAGAGCAGAAAGGAAGGAGGATAAGTGTGAAGATCCTGAATTACAGAAGGAGCAACTGTCTCCGTTTCCTGCGCTTCCTGCCTCGGCGGGAATTCCAGTAAGCTAGGCAGGGAGTATTGTGTAGAAAGAAAGAAAAAAAAAAAGGTTTGAAAATCTTTGGGGTGGGGCTCAGGAACTACCAGTAAACTATTATTCTATTGGTGGGGATTCACTTGATAAAACCTCTTTAAAAGTTGTTAATCCTTTTGTGAAATAATACTGTGAAAAGCAATACTAATTAAAGTCCCTTGACATGTGAGCAGACACTGTGTCTGAGACTGCCACACACATGTAGGGAAAAGGATTAACTTTACAAGAACTGTTGCTTTGAGAAGTACCATATTTGGAACCCTAATAGTGTCCCTTTAGGAAACTGGTTTGGCCAATTGTCATTCTCCACAGAGTACAGGTCAGTGTGTCTTCCAGAAATCTAGAGTAATCTCTTTTCTGGCAAATTTTGTATTATTGAAATATAATGTATACACAGAAAGAGTACAGATCCTAAGTGTGCACCTTCATAAAGTTCCCCAAAGTGAGCATTCCCATGAAAACAATACTCAGATCAAGATAAAAAGTGTTGCTATGTCCCTGTTAGCCCCCCTCAAGTCCCACCTCAGCTATTGCCTCTGTGAAAGGTGGCCACTATTCTGACATCCATCTCCATAGATTCAGTCAGCCTCATTTTGAACTTCACATGAATGGAACCATACAGTACATACTCTTTTGTGTTTGGCTTCCTATCATGTTTGTGAGATTCATTCATGATGTTGCACATATCAATTCTTTTTCATTGCTGTGTAGTAATCCAATACACCACAATTTATTTATTCCACTGCTAATGAATGTTTGGGTTGTTTCCAGTTTTGGGCTATTATGAATAAAGCTGCTGCCAACATTCTTGCATATGTCTTTTGTTAGACATAACGCTCAGTTATGTTGAGTATATACCTAGGAGTGAGATTTCTGTGTCATAGGGTATGCATGTATTCACTTTTAGTAAAATAGCAAAAGAGTTTTACAGTTCCTCCTGCAGTGTGTAAGGGTTCCTTTTTCTCTACATTCTTATTAACCCTGGGTAACTTTAGTTATGCTGGTGGTATGCAGTGATATCTTAACTTATGCTGTAATTTGCAATTCTCTGATTATAAGCAATGCCTAGCAATTCTTTGTATAAATATTGGTCATTTGGATATCCTATTTTATAAAATGTCTGTTCAAGTCTATTACTCATTTTGAGAAATTGTCTTGCCTCTCTTTTGCTTGTTGACTTGTTGAAGTTCTTTATATATGATGGAAAAGTCCTTTCTTTTATATATGTGTTGAAAATATCTTCTTCCATTCAATGTTTTTCCTTTCGCTCTCTTCATGTTATCTTTTGGTGACACAACTTCTTAACTTTAATGAAGTTCATTTTTTCAGTCTTTTACCTTGTAATCAGAGCTTTTTATGCCTACCCCAGGGGAATGAATATGTTTTCTTGCTAGCGTCTAGCAACTTTGTTTTATATTTCACATTTATGTCTATACTCTATATGTGTATGTCCTCCAACTTTGTTTTTTTTTTTTTTTTTTTTTGGATTTCTTTGGCTATTGCTGGTCTTTTGCATTTCCTTCTCCATTTTAGAATCAGCATGTCAAATTCCACAAAAATTATGCTAAGAGTTATGATTGGGATTGCACTGACTATAGATCATTTAGAGAGAATTTGCATCTTTCTACACTGAGTTTTCCAATCCATGAGCAAGGTCTCCCCTCCTTTTATTTGAGTATTAACTTCTCTCAGTAATATTCTGCAGTTATATAAGAATTAGTAATATATTTCCATGACTTATTAGTGCCTAATATAAATTATATATTTATATAAATTATGTTATATAAATTTATATTTTATCACTTCCCAGAACATTTACCACTCCCATGTTTTATATTATTGTTTTATTATTTCATTTTTTTGTAATATGATTTATGTGCAGTAAAATTTATTCTTTTCAGGTATATAGTTTTATGAGTTTGACAAACAAACACAGTCATTTAACCACCCACAATCAAAATATATAATATTGCCATTACCCCAAACACTCCAAATGTTTTGTGTTCCCCCTTATGATCAGTGTTCTTCCTCATCATCCTAGTCCCTAGCAACCACTGATACAATTTTTGTTTTTAATAGTTTTTCCCTTTCCAGAATGTCACTTGGAAAGTATCATACAATTATACAAGTTATACAGTAGAATATTTTGTGTAGAGCTTCTTTCACATACATAATGATTTCAGGATTCATGCATGTTGTTGCATGTATCAGTATTTTGTCCTTTATTACAACAGATCAGTATTTCATTGTGTGGATGCACCACAGTTTGTTGATCTGTTCACTAGTTGATGGACATTGTTTAAAGTTTTTAGTGATTATGAATAAAGCTGCTCTAAACATTCTATAGAGGCCTTTATGTAGACATATGTTTTCATTTTTCTTGCAAAACACATATCTGATAATGATCTTGTGTCCAGAATAAATAAAGCACTGTCACCACTCGATAATAAGACAAACAACTCAATTTAAATTGGACAAGTGACATAAACAGTCACTTTAAAGAAAATATATGGGTGACAATAAGCACAAGAAAAATACTCAACATTATTAGTTGTTAGAAAAATGCAAATTAAAATTACAAGACACCACCATACAGTATTGGAATGGCTAAAGTTACAAAATAAAAGTGAAAAACTAAGTCCTTATGAGGCTGTGCAGGAAGCCAAACTTTCATACATTGCTGGTGGGAATGTAAAATAGTACAACAAATTTGTTTTCATTCATTTTAATAAAATGATAACAACAGAATGTTATTGTTTTTTTTATAATTAATATTGATTTTATTTACCTACATACTTACAACTTCCATTGCTCCTCACTTCTTCTCATCTTTCTATGTTTTTTTTCTGGAATTATTTTCCTTCAATTCGAAGAGCTCTCTATAGTACTTCTTTTAGCACAAGCCTGCTGGTGACAAATTCTCTTTGGTTTTGGTTGTCTGGAAATATATTTATCTTGTATCCACTTTTGTAGGATATTTTCTCTGTGTATATAGGTCTAGGCTTGCAGTTATTTTCTTTTAGCACTTGGAATAATTTATTTCATTGTCTTCTGACTTTCATAGTTTCTGTTAAGAAGTCAGTCATAAATCTCATTGTTTATGTAGTTTTCTTTGCCAAAAACTTCTGAGCTTCTTGAAAAAAAAGTGTTTCATTCATTCCTTAAATATTCCTCATATTTTTCCTATATGAAGGAGGAATATGCTCAATATGTGTTTCAAATTTATAAGAGAACATTTGGTGGGTTCATTTTTCCATGGGTATCTGTCCAGCTTCATAATAGGAACTTAATCTTGCTTAGTTTCACAACATCTCTTGAAGGTAAGGAGGAACTGATTTTCTAAATGACAGAGATGTGGAATATACGCCTTGCCTGAGGCCACCAAAGGGCTGTAAAGTTGCAAGTGGAGCTCTACAATGGAACCTTAATTCTCAGACGCCAAAGCTTTCTGTCTTCTAGTATGCAATGACCAAGCCTCTATTACTGCCATGGCGTTATAAAATTAATCCTTCATGTTAGTCTATTTTGGAGTGAAATGGAGAACCTAACAGACCTGAATGGAATGTGGGAAGGCTGCCTTCATGACACATACAGACTGGGAAAGAGAAGATGCAAAACCTTTGACTGGGTGGTGCAGTTGTTGTCAACCTTTGTCTAGTTTGTTTGTATTCTGGAGTCCTGGCATATGTAAGCTAACTTTGATGAACCAGTTTTTCTTGTTCTAAGTTCTTTCTATTAAGGAAAAAATAAAATGGTGCTGTAGAAACAAGAAAAGAGAAAATAAATCAAACCGAGCTTGGTTCGTTTAACAAAACATGTTATTTCTTATGATGATGCAGAATGTCTTATATGCAAAGTTGCGGACCACTTTCTCAGAATGCTCATTGTCTTATACATCTTTCTAAAAGTCATTTATGAGATGAAATTAAACTTTTAGAAGTGAAGAAGCTCTTATTTCCTTGTTTTATCATTTGGGTGTATTTGGTGGAGTGACAAGGAAAGAAGAAACAATAGGATGTTCTATGTGAGGTTTGTTTAACTGGTTTCAGCCATTATTTTACACTCATGTCCACTTCTGTCTCAGCCCTTCCTATTGCCACACTCATGGGACCATTCTTTCTTTAGTAGTGCTTTATATTAGGTAAGGATCAGAATCCAGGATCAGCCAGAAACCCCTTTTGGGAAACAAGTGAAATCTTTGCCAAGTGCTTGTATTTCTACTATTGTTTCCTGGATCCAAATTGTTGATGGCAGTTAAGCATTATTATTTCAAAGAATTTCTTTTATTTTTTCTCTTTTATAAAAAAACCCTTTTTTCTCTTTACCCCATTTGCTTTTGTTGTCACCTGAAATTCTTGCTATCAGCTATTTAAAGAATGTGAATCTTGTGCTTGGGCCAAACTCACTTATGGGCAGTTGAGTCATGTCAGTGGTTTAAATACTTCCTCATATTTCTTACAGCTTTTCAGAATACATGGTTATTGCATAGAGGCAGTCTGGAAGGCACAATGCTTCTGTATCAGAAAGAGATTTTGTTTCTAAGAAGTGGCTTTCATCTAGGTTCAAAGATTACTTACTTTGAGCAGAACACCACATTAGAATAAAAATTACTCATAAAGAAACATATAAAATCTATGCCCCAAATTGGGAAAGCTTTTTAACAAAAAGTAAGATATCTTTTATAGTTTTATAGCCACAAGGTATTGGAGATTTCTCCAATTCATATTCTACTGTGGTGCTCTGCTCAGAGTAGATAATTTTTGAACCCATATGAAAGCTACTTCTTGGTTGATCATAATGAATCTCAGCATAACCACATTATTCAGGGCTTCTGTAAATGGAAGTTACCAGGTAACATTTGGGATTAAGCTTAGACTCAGTTTTTCCTAGAATGCATGAATTTGTCTTTTTTTCTTGGAGAGGATCTTTTCACTTAGTCCAAATCTGGTAATTAAAATACTCTAAAAAGACTCAGAAATATCCCAAGCAAACCAGTTAAAGGGGAGAAGTTGCAAGTATGTATGTGTTAATTGAAGTTTATAAAGTGCAGATATTACAGTAAGGTACAGGATCCTATAAATGCATTCTTATAAAAATATTACAGTCTAAATTTTGAATTAAAGAGACCTGAGTTGGAGGTCACCCTTCCACCTACAATGTGCATGATTCTAGACAAGTTTCATGTCTCTGAGTGCCAGTGCCTTTGTTTGTACATTAGAGAACTGTGGATCATAATAGCTACATGAAGAAGAAGATGAAGGTGAAAATGATTGTAGAAAAAATAAGGGAAAGTAAATCTAGAGGAGAGGAAGAAAGAAGAGATAAGAAAAAAGATAAAAATTGGAAGATGGAAGAGCTGAGGTAGAAAAAAAGTTGAAATAATTAGGGACATAACATGAAAAGCACTGTACCTGGCATTAGGCAGATACTTAATAAATTGGTGGTGGTGTTACTGTGATTATAATGGTTTTCTATATTTAGTCATAGATTGGAACACATAATTTGACCTGAAACATGACCACAACTTTGGGATATTTTGGCACTAAACTATTTTCAAATTATTCTTGCAAAGTCAGGATTATTTAAATGTTGACATTAAAAGAGATTGTTTAGACTTACTATGTTAAAAATGATTCCAAGGTGAGCACCAGAAATAAGTAAATAAAACAAAACAATACTTACTTATAAGAACAAAAGGAGTATCACAGGAAACCAATATATATGTTTATACCTTTACCTTCTTTTTTTTTTTAATAAATATTTTCTGAATTCCATGACATTACGGAAATCCTCTGCAGATTGTTTTATTCTACTTTTTGAAGCCATTTACCTTAAATAGAAGATCCTTTTCTTGTTAAGATTTCTGTAATTCTAAGTTATGAGGGCATGGTATAATTTTCTTTCTTTCTTTCTTTTTTTTTTAAAGGACACAAATAGGAGAAAGTCATGCTTGTGTTTAAAAAAAAAAAAGTCTATTATTGAGTAAAAGACATTAGCGAGGAAGAAAACAATTAATAAATTGGATGAAATGCCCTAGGGAAAAATTAACTTACAATGACTTCTTGTGCAGCCAGTCAAAACAGGCGATTGGTGCAGTGACAGGCTTTAAAGGAAACATTAAAAAGCCCAGATGGCTCAAGTTTACCTGTTTACAGAGGGGCTGGGAAAGGCAGTTAAATCTTGCAAGTGCCACTCAGTTAACTAGAAGATTTTCAGTTCGGAGAATGAGAAAAAAGTTGAAAGGGCAGGGGACAGGAAGGAAAGGAAGAAAAAGAGAAAGGGAGAATAATATGAAAAGTTGATGAGGTTGAAAATGATAATGGAGAAGATGAAGAAGTAAAATGAATATAGAAAAGCAAAAGAGGAAAGAAGAAAGATGAAAATAAAATATGCAAATAGCAAAACTAATAAAAGACTTGCAAAGATGCTCAGGTTTTCTAGTAACTCATGTCTCAGTTTTAATTCTCTTGTGTTATGTTAAAAGTAAATGGTTTGAGAAAAAAAGGAAATATCTTAAGCAAGGTCGACTCTGTATTATTCCATTAGGCAAAGCAGGACCTGGTTTTGAGGATGAACTGACCTCTGTTTACTATACAATAGTGACTTTTATGATTCAGTTAGAATGGCCTTGGGATTCACCTGCAATGCGTTCTGCTACAATTCTGTGACAAAAACATGAACAAATGCAGCAACAACAAAAAAATAAGGTGTTATAAAGAATGGCATTAGAGTGTTGCCATAATGGTATCTCTAGCCAATGGGTGGGGTAAAATTAATTCTCAAAGAATGAAGGGAGAATCCACAAACTTTGAAGAAGTAGAAAAATAATTCTGGTGTTTACTAACCTAATGATAACATAAATTAGTTTAATCTTCTGACTTAAAAGCAGGGTTTTCCAGCAGTGGCACTATTGACCTTTCAGACTGGACAACTCTTTTCTGTGGTCTTTGTCCTCTGTATCGTAGGGTGTCCAGCATCCCTGGCCCCTACCCACTAGATGCCAGCAGCACCCCTCCCACCAGGTCGTGGCAATCAAAAATGTCTCCAGGCATTTCCAAATGTTCCCAGTGGGTAAAATTGCCCCCAGTGGGGAACCATTGCTTTGGAGGCATTGACTAAAGTTCATCGTTTTGCTAAACCAGGACAAAAAATGTTGGCTGGATTTAAATCAAGATATCACACATCTGTGCACTCTTATTTAAGTTTTTTTCCAAAATACTTTCACAATTTTAATTTTTTTCTTATTCATACACATTCTTTGTGAGAAAATCAGGGGAGATAATATTATACTTTTTGTTTTTTCAAGAAAACAGAGACACTGAGGAAAAGTGAAGTCCAAATCACACAGAGTCTTAGTTTGGGTTCCCCAAGAAGCAGACCCTGGACAAGTATCTGAGTGAAAGAAGTTTATTTGGGAGGTGTTCCCAGGAAACTTCAGATGGGGAAGCAAAAAGGGAAAGCGAGGCAACCATTAAATAAATGATGTGCATTGAACAGTTCATCACTGCAATGAATTGAAGTTTAATCCAGCTGGGGAGCTCCAAGGGCCAGTGTAAAATATGTACCTCAAAATTATCCCATCTGAGGGGCAAAGGATGGGAGTATATATACACCAAGACCTGCTAGTCTTTGGTTAGGGGCTGAACCCAGGATAAAAAATGTGGTGGGCAGAATAATGGCTCCCCAAAGTTGTTTACTTTCTAATACCTGGAACATATGAAGATGTTACCTTACATGGAAAAAGGGACTTTGCAGAGGTAATTAAATTATGAACCTTGACAAGGGAAGATTATTCTAGATTATCTGGGTGAGCCCAATGTAATCACAAGTGTCCTTATAAGTGAAAGAGGGAGACAGTAGATTCAGAGTCAAAGAAGATGTGAACATGGTGTCAGATGTCACAATATCAGAAAGACTTGACTGTCTAGTGCTGGTTTTGAAGATAGAAATGGGCCATGAGCCAATGAGTGTAGGAAGCTTCTAGAAGGTGGAAAAAACAAGAAAAGAAATTCTTCCTTAGAGCCTCCAGAAAGGAATGCAGACCCATTTCAGGCTTCTGACTTCTAGCATTATATGATAATAAAGATTATTCACTTAAGCCACTAATTTTGTGGTAGCTTGTTACAGAAGCAATGGAAATGAATATAGATTTCAGTACCAGAAGTAGGGTGCTGATGTAACAAAAATGTAGAAATGCTTCGATATTGGGCAGAGAGCAGAGGCTGGAAGAATTTTGAATGGCATGATAGAAAAAAACCCAGCTTGTTTGAACAGATTTATCGTAGACAAATGGATATTAATAACTCTTTTAGTGAGGACTTGAAGGAAGCAAGGAGCATGGTAGAGAAAACATATAATATCTTTGAAAATAATTAAATTGTCATGAGTAGACTTTTGGCAAAAATATGAACATTAAGGGTTTTGCTGGAAAGGGTTCAGATGGAAATGAGGAACATACTTTTGGAAACTGGAGGAAAGGAAATTCTTGTTATATAGTGACAGAAAATTAGGCAAATTGTGTCCTGCAATTATGTGGGAAGCAAAACTTGTAAATAATGTGTTTGGAGATTGAGCTGAGAATATTTTCCAGAAAAGTGTTGAGAGTACTATCTCATTTCTTCTTGCTGCTTATAGCAAAATGTGAGAGGAAATAGGTTGAAAAAATTACTGTTATGCAAAAAGGAAGATTATACTGTATTGTCTGGGTGGGCCCAATATAATCACAGAGTTCTAATGATGAAAGAGAGTCAGAGTTAGAGAAGGAGATGTTATGATGGACACAGAAGTCAGAGCGATGTGAAGTGAGAAGACCTGATGGCTTTGAAGATAGAATGGAGCTATGAGCCAAAGAATGTGGGAAGCCTCAAAAAGGTGGAAAAGACAAGAAATAAATTCTTCCCCAGTGTCTTCATAAAGGAATGTAGCCCTGCAATCCTTGATTTTAGCCCAGTGAGACCCATTTCAGACTTCTGACCTCCAGAATTGTATATACGTATTGTACAATTAATATGTGTATTGCTTAAGATACTAAACATATCTCAATAATAAGTATGTATTGCTTAAGCCACTAAATTTTGGTAATTCATTACAGAGCAATAAGAAACTAGTACAAGGGTAATTATTTCCCTAGGACTTCTTACCTGCTGGGTGCTCTGGTAGAGAGATTTGTAGATTTTGTCATTTGCCAGTTAGTGGTTGGTTTGGCACACTGCAACCAAAGGAACCAGAGGGATATGGGAATAGGTCCCAACTCTGTCTACTACACAACATGTTGTGACAAAACTAAGTCTTGAATTTATAGTTTTTGACTCCCAATTTGGTATTTATTCTGTTATACCACCAATGCTAACTAGAGCCACAGAATCACTAATCTAAGAAAAAAATCTTAGTTTTTTTTTTTTTTTAATGTTTGGTTGATGTCCAGTGATTAAAAACTTCTTCCATACCTGATTGTTCAATAAAGGAAATTTAATATGGAAACTACAAAGGAAATGCAATAAGTAAATAAAGGAAATTACGAAAGTTTTGGAAGAACTGAAAGGGCCAACAGGGGAAGTTGGGACAGCTCACACATTAGCAGCATCGGGAAGCTGCTGTCATCCTTAGGTCTGAAGCAAGAGAGGCAGGAGGTGGTGTTCTCAGAACCTGAGGGATGTGGTCGCACACCAGACCCTAGGACAATGTGTATACAGCTCTACACATTTCTGTATTGTTGTGCTAAATAATTTGTCACTGATGACCCACTCTGATGGGTCAGCAATGATATGGTTAATTTGTGATTAATATTTTCAATAGTCATCTTACCTCCTTATTTGGGTAAAGAGAATTGGAAAGGATCATCCATTATGGTTAAAATTTTTCTTTGACCAATCCACAAAGCACATAATTCTCATTTATTCACTGATTCATCAATTCATTTATTTATTAATAAATTAGTTAATAGAGAAACTCCTTTGTGCTTGTTTTTGGAGATAAAGCAGTAAACAAAAGAAATGAAGCCCTTGACTTTTTTGAGAAAAGCACAAAAGCCCTGAGACAAGAATGTGCTTGGAGGGTTCAAGGAAAAGCGAAAGGAAGGAAGGGCATTGGAGAGAGTATAGGGACCCGTCACTTCTCTGCTCAAAGCCTTCAGAATGATTCCTTAGAAGGAGAAGATATCTAGAGATAAACAGAAGAGAGCAGGGAAGTAAATCACTGGTGCATTTTTTCTCTCAGTTGGTTTTTGACCATCGTGGGGTAAGGAACAGTACATCTTTGCATTCCTGGAAGTCTTTGTTTGGCACACTATGTAGTTACTCCATTTCTATTGAGTTTGTGGGCTTCAAGTAATCTAAGATGGTACCTGAGGTTGGTTCTCTTCCCACCCAAGAATAAATGCTCACTTTAGTTACAGACGGATCTCAGAGAAAGGCTTGCTTCCATCAACATCTCAGCAGAGTACAGATGGCATCCTCAAATGGGGAGTTGAGGAGAGTTTAATGACAGGACTACTTACAAAGTTACAACAGGTTAGGGAAAACCAATGGGATAATGAAGCATCTGGGGCTATTAATATCAGGGAGTGTTATCACCCCTAGACCTAATAGGTCATTGGGGAGGGAGAAGCTACAATCTGTAGCTACAGTTGTGGCTGTGTCCATGGGAGAGGGGCCACCCAACAGAAGGTGTGGCCATTGACAGAGGAATGCAGCTACTACCAACCAAGCCTGAAGTGAGGCAGCTGGGGGGAAGATAACCTGCTTCTACTCTCCCTGTCTCCCCTTCCCTCCATGCATTTGCTTTTAGTGCCTCCCACCATGGTGGCTGTTCATGGAGGCCAGCCTCTGGAGCACAGAGCAGGGTGGGAAAGGGATCTGAATGGACGCACAATGGATCTGAAGGGGCGAAAAACAGAATATCCAGATACAGTTACCTTGAGCAGCACTAACTTTATATTAACAATAATTTCCCCAGCAATCAAAATCATTTAGAATTTGTGATCCTTCAGAAAGAACACAGAACCAAGCTAAACTTGGCTAGAAAGAGGGAGATTTGCTAATAATTAAATAGCATAAGTAAAATTTCTTTGGGTGGGATGGTGTCACTAAAACTGTTTGATATAAAGATACGAAAGCACTTTGAAGACTTTACCTGCAAGTACTTGCTTTGGTAGTGTAAGTAACCATCATCCATTTTGTTTAAAAACAAATATGCCCCCTTTTTAGTTTGATATAATCCCATTTGTTTATTTTTCCTTTGGTTGCCCGTGCTTTTGGGGTCGTATTCATGAAGTCTGTGCCCAGTCCTATTTCCTGAAGTGTTTCTACTATGTTTTCTTTAAGAAGTTTTATTGTTTCAGGGTGTATATTTAAATCCTTAATCCATTTTGAGTTGATTTTAGTATACGGCGAGAGGTATGGATCTAGTTTCATTCTCCTGCATATGGATATCCAGTTATCCCAGCACCATTTGCTGAAGAGGCAGTCCCTTCGCCACTGAATAGGCTTGGTGCCTTTGTCAAAGATCAGCTGACAGTAAGTGTGTGGGTTGATTTCTGGATTCTCTATTCTATTCCATTGGTCAGTATGTCTGTTTTTATGCCAGTACCATACTGTTTTGGTTATTATAGCTTTGTAGTATAGCCTAAAGTCAGGTAGTGTTATGCCTCCCGCTTTATTTTTTTTGCTCAGCATTGCTTTGGCTATGCGTGGTCTTTTATTGTTCCATATAAATGTCTGGATAGTTTTTTCCATTTCTGAGAAAAATGTCTTTGGAATTTTGATGGGGATTGCATTGAATTTGTATATCACTTTGGGTAGTATGGACATTTTCACTATGTTGATTCTTCCAATCCAAGAGCATGGGATATCTTTCCATCTTCTTGTATCCTCTCTAATTTCTCTCAGCAGTGGTTTGTAGTTCTCATTATAGAGATTTTTCACCTCCTTGGTTAACTCAATTCCTAAGTATTTTATTTTTTTGGTGGCTATTGTAAATGGGCAGGCTTTCTTGACTTCTCTTTCTGCATGTTCACTATTGGAGAAAAGAAATGCTACTGATTTTTGTGTGTTGATTTTGTATCCTGCTACTGTGCTGAAATCATTTATCAATTCCAGCAGTTTTTTTGTAGAGTTTAGGCTGTTCGATATATAGGATCATGTCATCTGCAAACAGGGACAGTTTGACTTCATCTTTTCCAATCTGGATGCCCTTTATTTCCTTCTCTTCTCTGATTGCTCTGGCTAGTACTTCCAACGCTATGTTGAATAAGAGTGGTGAGAGTGGGCATCCTTGTCTAGTTCCTGTTCTTAAAGGAAAAGCTTTCAGCTTTTCCCCATTCAGGATGATATTGGCTGTGGGTTTGGCATATATGGCTTTAATTATGTTGAGATACTTTCCCTCTATACCTAACTTATAGAGGGTCTTTGTCATGAATGAGTGCTGAACTTTATCAAATGCTTTTTCAGCATCTATAGAGATGATCATATGATCCTTGTGTTTGAGTTTATTAATATGGCGTATAACATTTATTGATTTGCGTATGTTGAACCATCCTTCTGCACAGCAAAAGAAACAATTAAAAGAGTTAAAAGACAACCAACAGAGTGGGAGAAAATATTTGCAAAATATATATCTGACAAAGGATTAATATCCAGAATATATAAGGAACTCAAACAACTGTACAAGAAGAAAACAAGCAACCCGATTAAAAAATGGGCAAAAGAGCTAAGTAGGCATTTCTCTAAGGAAGATATACAAATGGCCAACAGACATATGAAAAAATGCTCAACATCACTCAGCATCCGGGAAATGCAAATCTAAACCACATTGAGATACCATCTAACCCCAGTTAGGATGGCTAAAATCCAAAAGACTATGAACGATAAATGCTGGCGAGGCTGCGGAGAAAAAGGAACTCTCATACATTGTTGGTGGGACTGCAAAATGGTGCAGCCTCTATGGAAAATGGTATGGAGGTTCCTCAAACAATTGCAGATAGATCTACCATACGACCCAGCTATCCCACTGTTGGGTATATACCCAGAGGAATGGAAATCATCAAGTCGAAGGTATACCTGTTTCCCAGTGTTTATCGCAGCACTCTTTACAATAGCCAAGAGTTGGAACCAGCCCAAATGCCCATCATCGGATGAGTGGGTATGGAAAATGTGGTACATCTACACAATGGAATACTACTCAGCTATAAAAACGGATGAAATACTGCCATTTGCAACAACATGGATGGACCTTGAGAGAATTATATTAAGTGAAACAAGTCAGGCACAGAAAGAGAAATACCACATGTTCTCACTTATTGGTGGGAGCTAAAAATTAATATATAAATTCTCACACACACACACACACACACACACACACACACACACACAAACCGGGGGGGGGGGGAAGAAGATATAACAACCACAATTATTTGAAGTTGATACGACAAGCAAACAGAAAGGACATTGTTGGGGGGGAGGGGGGGAGGGAGAAGGGAGGGAGGTTTTGGTGATGGGAAGCAATAATCAGCCACAATGTATATCGACAAAATAAAATTAAAAAAAAAAACAAACAAAAAAAAAAAAACAAATGTGCCCCCAAAGACCTGGCAATCCTACTTGCTTGTCACGAAATGAATGTAATTGAACTGTTGCTTTAAAACGTATTCTTTGAGTGCACTTTTTACTATCCATTTGGCTTCCCCAAACCCAATCTGACTGGGCAGGGATTTTCTGTAGTCACCTGTTTGTCGCTGGTGTGTCCATTATGAACATGACAACAGCCATTACATAAGCAAACCATAGAGGGTCTGATTTCTCACTTGATCTTGTATATTATTTCTTTTCCTTTGTGTTAGCTCTTCTGCACCTGTGTTTGAGTTAACTCTTGGCTCGGAGGACATTTGGGGGATGATTAGAATATTTAAAAAGCAGCGAGTAAACAGATCTCATAATTAGTTGATTGCCTGTGTTACCGGACAGAAGAGATTGTTGTATTGTTACAAGAGCTCAAAGCAAGCACCCCTCTTGAGAACCTAAGAAACTTCCACTTTCTCAGGCCTGACCTGGTCATTTGGCATCACAGACCATGAGGTCACACCCAGGACAAAACGCTTCCTCTAGAACCTTTGTTGGAAGTATTTTGTTTTGAATGGGCAAGTATTAAGCTGGCGGATTTAGTCATTGAAAGAAGACTTGAAGAATAGATTGGGCAGGATTGAGGAGGTGGCATTTTATTTTAATTGTCTATCGGGATGTGAGGCCTCGTGCTCCCACCAACCAGGAAATAAGAGGAGGAAGGACAACAAGGGGCAGAGTAAAGAGAGAAGTTCAGAGAGACAGGCAGAAATTCTAACACAGATGGAATCAGTGCAATAAACATTTATGTGCATTTCTTGACACTTTCCCACTACCATCTTAAATAACTCTTTTTCAGTGCTCTGATGCTTCCTGGACTTCTCTTATTATAGTACAACAACCTGCACTGTAATTGCTTAATTTTCTATCTTCCTCCTCCAGACCGGTGCTTCCAATAGAACTTTCTGTGATGATGGAAATGTTCCAATCTGCACTGTGGCTCTCGAGTACTTGAAACGTGGCTAGTATGATGAAGAACTGAATTTTAAATTTTATTCAATTGTAATTAATTTAAATTTAAATAGCTGCATTTGACTTGTTGCTACCATATTGGACCCCCGAGTTCTAGACTATAAGCATTGAGAGGGTAGGGGCCACATATGCCATCATTATATGCCTAAATAATATCAGGCAATTAAAAAAAATACTTGTATGTAGAAAGAAGGAAGGAAGGGAGAGCGGGAGGGAGGAAGGATGGGGGAATCTCACAAGTGGGTGAATGCATGGCTGGGAATTTGGAAGAATGGTGACTAGGACTGTGTACCTCTTGAACTGGAGAAGTTCTTTCTGCTCTATAACAAAAACTTAAAAGCACGAACTCAAATCAGTTCAGATTTTGGAGGACTGTAGTTCAGTTTAAAAATTTGTTAGCTCTCTTTCTCCAGGGTTTGTATTCTGTTTTCTCAGAGCTTTCAGACGTCATAGATACACTTGAGTGCTCTTTAAGGAGCATTACAGTCTAGAACTCTGAGCAGATTAGAAGTCATGTCCAGCAGTTTGGTGGCTTAGGCCACGTGAAGGGGGAACACCTGGGATGTGGTGGTGGCTCTGACCCTCATAAGCTATATGACATTAACCACTTAATTTCCTTGCATGTCAGTTCTACCTCTGTGAGATTGTGGGGTTAAATGAACTAATTCCTAAGTTCCCTTCTAGTGTGACATTGTAAATACGTATCAGGGTACTTTTTGTCCTTTACAAATCAGAGCCACTTAACATAACTTTATTATAAAATATGTTTGTTTAGCTGTCCACTCACCAGTATGAAGGATTGTCCAGTCAAATACAGCTTGGGTGTTCTTTACAAACTGACAAGCTGGGGAAAATGCAATTACTTGGAAAAAGAATTTGTGATGAGCAAAACTTGCAGTTGTATTTTTTTTTTTTAAAGAGCAGCTAAAACTATTTTAGAAGCATTGGATTGACTGTGTAAATAAACACTGACTCATTTAAGTTATTGTAACTGCTGAATTCAATATTTACAATGCTAAATTTAAAGGCATTCATTACTAATGTGTAGCCTCAAAAGGAGCATGAGTCACTTATTTTATCTCTTAAAAAAGACAAAATTTCTGCTATTAAAAGATAAGAAAACCTACTAATTAAATTTTATAGTCAAATCGGTACATTTAAAAAACTTAAAAGTAATACATACACAATCAACAGAATTTGGACAAGAGAGAAAAGAGAAGTTCACCAATTGTTTCATCTTACTGATACCACCATGTTTCATAATTTGGTGTGTTTTTTCTGTTCATGTTCTTTTTTTATATATTATATTTTAAATTATGCATTATATATAATATGTATATGTTGCTTAGATTTTTAATGATAAATTATGAGATGTTTCAGACCTCTAGAAAAATATGGAAAATAATAGTGCTCACATCATGTATTTACCACCTGTATTTCAGAGATAAGTTTTGACATATTTGTTTCAGACCCTTTTCTTGTTTCAGATCTTTTTGTTTTTAAATAAGAAAATACTACAGATATAGCACCAAATTCTTCCTATTCCTTCTTTCTCTTCCTTCCTGAAATTGTTCTATATTCCTATTCATGCTTTCCTATTTTTTTCTTACAAATGAATGAGTCCACAAACAATTTATGGTATTGTCCTATGTGTTTGAGATGTGCATAAATGTTAACATCTACAACTTAAACATGTTTTTATTCACTATTAAGTTTTGGATATATGTCCATATAGGTACATAGACATCCAGTTCATCCATTTTAACTGTTCTATGGCATTTTATTTATGAACAACCTATAATTTCTTAACCTATTTGCCTGTGAGATAAGTTAGTTTCCAAAATTTTTACTATTATGACAATTTTATAACTAATAGACTTTACACATTTCTTTGTGAATACATGTGAAGATTTTCTAGGATGTCTAGATTGATAGATTGCATCGTAAGAACATCTTCAAATGTACTGGGCATTCCCAAAATACTCTCCCAAGTAATTGAACTAATTTACACTTCTGTTAGCAGTATGCGTCTTATTTTGCCTTATTTTTCACAAACAATTGATACTTTCAGGCTTTTGATGTTTGTTAATTTGATGGATATAAAGTGATATCTCATCATCTTTTAATTTTTTATTTCACTATTTCACTTATTTCTGGCAATGTTGAAAAACCTTCATATTCGTACTGGCCATTTGGATTTCTCCTTCTGTGAATTACCTTCAAATCCTTTTGTCCTTGGTTGTTTCTTTTCCTTGTTGATTTGAAAAGGTCTTTGTACCTATTTATTATAATTTTATGAATAATTAGCACATAAGAAAAGTATAATATTTATTTACCATATGAGCTTCATTCATGTTTAGTGACAATTTATTGGCATGAACATGATGAAAATTTTATGAAAACTTGAGGGTCTAAGGTGACTTGAGGGTCATATTTTATGAATGTGTAATCCAAACTGTGAAAAGTATTTTTTTTGTCTTTTGTTTTTTTCTTTCCTTCCTTCCTACCTTCCTTCCTTCCTTCCATCCATCCATCCATGTAGAGAAGACAACACACAGCTGTTGGAGTACTGGAAACAGTCCTATTGGAGGTTGCAAAAGGACAACTGAAGTCATCATTTTACCTCTTAGAATGTCTATTTTTACACCTTGCAACAGAACTGATAGTTCAGAAAACATTTCCACTGATATATTTTTCTTTTTCATCTTGAGGTCCTCTTTGGGTTCAAGAGGACTGATAGAGAAGTATAGAATATGGTGTAGAATTCTTACATGAAAAAATAATCATTTTATTAATTAGACAGTTTACAAAGATATGGAGGTTTATGATTAAAGTCCTTTTTATATCTTCCAGATATCTGAAATCAACACTCCTGTATCTATGGTTGTATCTGTCTGTCCTTCTTGATGAAAAAACATTCTCCTAGTTATTGACAAGTAATATGAGGTTAGGCAAAGTTGCCTGGTGTTCTTGGAATCATTCAGGCTTGGAATAAATTCTCACTCTATTACTTTCTATCTAGAAGGGCTTGTTACTACCTTTCAGGTTCTGTTTTTTCACCCATAAAATGGTGATATGAGAATTATCACAATCTGGCATGAGCCAGGCACCATGTTAGCTACATCCCATACGGTGTCTCATTTAGTTAGTGCCCCAGAGCAATCAGTAAGGAATAGGGAAAAGAGTGGACAGGATTTATGTGGTGGCAGCCGTAGAGGCAAGAGGCCAGTGGGAGACTTGGGAATTGGAAGGGATGCTGAGATGGGCAAGCAACCCAGAAGAAAATCCATGAGGGAAAGTGAGTCCGAACACTTGTGCAGAGGTAAAAAGCCTCCTGTACCACTGCAGTCCTCAAGGCACAGCTGTATTTCTGAGGGAGAAGTGGGGGACCAAAAAGCTGCTCACAGCTCAAATACCACCAAGGGTAGCACTGTGGTTTGCTTGAAGGAGTTAAACACTTATGAATGGGAAGAAAATGCTTTTCTGGAACTGGTCATTCCATAATAATGGGGGTAACCGAAATTTCATTAGGCAGAAGGTTTTCATCTGCTTCCACGTTCAAAGAGGGCATTGTTCGCAGCAAGTGAGTGTTCCAAACAGTTTAGGGCTTAATACCTTCAAGCATAAACACCTCTTTAAAAATGTACCCATTATACATGGAAATCATTCTAAAATATACGTTTTGTTACTCTGTCTTTTTAAGCAAAACATACTTATGTAATTTAATCTCTCTTCTTGAATCAAGAGAATCATTACACATTTTAGTTTTTATATCATGTCATAATATAGCGATGCTCTCGGGATCTATTAACATATAAATGTCTGTTTGCACTAGCCTGTTTCAGTCCCATGTCTGCCTTTAAAGTTTTATTCTGTTTTCTGTGTTGCTTTTATTTGTCTTCTGATGTGCTGTCAAACATGTTACAAATATTTATAAAGTAAAAGTAATTAGGCTTTGAGTCAAGACCCAACAAGTTCTCCTTCCAGTTCAAACAACTTCATTCAAAATGTGTTGAGTACCTCATACGTGACAGCCACTGTGCTAAGTGCTCAGGATATAAAGAATAAAACCTCTATTCCCAGGGACCCCAGATGCTGATGAATTATAAACTTTCCTGTGGATAATAGGCCTGTAATTTATTCTGTAAACTTTGAGACACCTGTTTTCATTACTTGCCAAGCATTCTTTCTTAATTCCTGATTCTCAGATGCTTTTCCACTACTTGGAGTTGATGAATTTCTAAACTTCTGAAAGTTAATGGTTATTGCATAATAAGAATGAGCAGATAAAAGGCTGGGAGGAGGTGGTGGCCACAGAGTGGTTTGAAAGACTCTGCAAGACTTTTGACTGGCACGGTGTTCAAATGTCACACTTTTATGGCAGATTTTTGGACAACATGATTTTGTGAAATTGACCTTTAAACTCTACACTCTGTTTCAAACAAAAACATAATAGACAATATTAAATAAGTATTAAAAGATGTAGGTACACTGTAAGACAGAAAGAGAACAGGAAACAGTGGCAAGGTGAGACTGAAGCTATTGGCATACTGTCCTCCTGGTCTGGAAATAGGCAGGGAAATTAGTCCATTTCAGTTGCTTATAACAGGACCTGAAACTAGGTGACTTATAAAGAAGTGAAATTTATTTCTTATAGTTTTGGAGGCTGGGGAGTCCATGGTCCAGGGGATGCATCTGGTGCAAGCCTTGTTCTTGGTGGGAACTCTCTATAGCAATGTAGGATATCACATGACAAGAACAAGCTGAGCGAGAGTGAGTAAACCTTCTCATTCACTCTTCTTTTAAAGCCATCAAAGCCACGCCCATGACCACCCATTCAACCATCAACTCATTACTCCATGAATGGATCAATCCATTCACTAGGGCGAGGTCGTCAGATCCAATCACCTCTTAAAGGCCCCATCTTTCAAATACCATAATTGGATTTCCCACCCTTTTAACACTGTTACATTGGAGATCAAATTTCCAATACATTAACTTTTGGACGACACATTTAACCCATAGCAGGTGGTCAGAAGCTTGATTCATAAGGGTGGGCAGTGGTAGCACCAACTAACATTTGAGGACTGAGTTTGTTTCCTTGTATGAAACTGGAGATGGCATTGGCATCCCTCTGTCATAAAAGGGCTCAAAAGAGCTGGGATCAATGCTCGCTTCTCAGGCTTTTGTAGAGCAGCTGGAGAGAGAGCCCTGCAACCAGGGCTAGGCTAAGTCTTTGCTGGTTTGAAAAATATATTGTTTTGTAGGATAAGATCACACACCCACCAATAAATGACTTATCTCTGGATATTCGAGCCCTGAGGCACTGGAGGGAAGCCAAGTTAAAACCATTAGTCAGACAGAGGGAACGAAACCTCCCCCAAGAACACCATCTTCTTGGTTTGCCCAGGGCTTTTCCAGTTTTAGCACCAAAATTCCTATGCTCCAGGAATACTGTCAGTCCTGTGCAAGTCAGTTTGACTGGTAACCCTAACCTCCCCAAACAATAAAAATAAACCTGAAAACTGAAATGCTAAAGCACGTGAGAATAATCAGTACCAAGAAAGACAGCCAACAAGATCAATAATTAGAACACAAATTAACACCTGATAAGATGCAAAATGACTTCATAATAAATTTAAGGAAAGTAACAACAGTTATAAAACAGGCAGCTATGTATGAAGGCAGATTGGAAAGGAAAAAACTTTTCTAAACCCTGGATATAAAAGAAAAGTATAGTCATTGAAATCTAAAAAATATTATGGCTGATTTTTTACAGTAAAAATAGAATTTATAAATTGAAGGATGTTACTGAGAAATCTACTCATAATTTTTCACAGACTGATAGAGTAAAATATTGGAAGAGAAATTAGGGTAATGGAAGATAAATTAAAAGAAACTAAATATAGATAATTTTTGTAAGGAGGGAGAGAGGGATGGTTGAGAGGAAATACTAAAATGGATTAACACCGATGCTTTTAGTAATGCCAGAAAGACATGAATCTTCAGACTGAAATCTGTTCAAGTACTGAGCAGACTAAATGAGATAAATTCAGAAAGATTAACTGAAGTTGCAGAATGTCAAAGATAGATTGGAAAATTTAAAAAGTTACCAGAGATGAAAAAGACAGATAATCCATAATGGAATGACAATTAGGGTGATGGCCAACATTTCAGCTTCAAAAATAGATGCTTAAAAACAATGGAATAGTATTTTAAAAATGCAGAGGGAAAGAAGCTGGAATTGTGTACTGGGCTAAACTGTCACTTGAAAGTGAATGTGAAATGAGCACATTTTCAGATGTGCAAAAAACCAAGACAGTTTACCAATCACATTGAAGTTACTACCTAGGAATCTATTCCAAGCTAAACTATCATTTGAAAGTGAGTGTCAAATGAGCATATTTTCATTTCTTTTTCTTTTTTTTTTTTTGGTGTCTGGCTGGCTTGGGGATCTGAACCCTTGACTGTGCTGTTATCAGCACCACACTTTAACTATGTGAGCTAATCAGCCAGCCTGAACATATTTTCAGACTGGCAAAAACTTGAGAGTGCACCACTCTCAATGCTTCAATGACAGTACCATCTAAGAACAATTTTTTGAAAAGCAACTGTGAATCAGAAAATTTATAAATTGTATTGGTAAATATTATTGACTGTAAGAAAAGCAGTCACTAGTTTTTATTTTAAAAGTGGAATTAAAATTCTGGCTAAAAATGACTAGGAAAAGGGGAGGGAGGATTACAGAGTAGAACAACTCAGGTGATTGCACCTAATATGCTCAATTGCAGTATTGTTAACATTTCAAATATCTATTTTCTTTGTACTCAGAAAAGTCCTTCAAAACTTGAATGCTTGACCATTTTCACTTTCATTAAAGCAAGGGAGATCTGAGGGAAGTCAGATCTTCTATAAGTTTGTTTCTAATCAGGATGGGAGAGAAAGTGGGGAAAGGGCTGGGAAATGGCCTATATGAAAGATTTTGGACAACTTCTAAACTCACTACATTTTTCACAATATGGTGTCAGGGTTTTATTTGATATAGAGTTTCTAGAAAGCTTGGCACGTGTATTAAAATGTTAGAACATATTTTAATATCAAATATGAATAATTATAGCTTATTTATTACTTCGGGTTATTCAAACTTTTTTTTTTTTTTAACATGAGTACTTGAGAATTGATTGTAATTCTTTTCTCCAAAGAACTTAACAGAAAATTTAGAAGAGGTTATATCAACATTGTACTAGAATGGATTCATTGATGCCCAAGGGTGGCTCCAACGTGACTTCATATATTTTATCATCTTCATCTTCAAGCTGCCTAATGTGTTAAACTAAAAGCTTCTGTGTGAATTAAGTGAACGTATGGCTTACATTTTTCTTTTTTTGCTATATAAGTACAATTGAATACTGATACAGTCTCTCATTCTTTTTTTCACTATTTCTCTATTTCCGATTGCTAAAGGAAATATATTTCTTACAAAATAGGTTTCAGACCACAGAGTTTGGGTTTTAAGATTTTTTTTTTTTTAAATGAGGAGAGAGCAGCAGTTCGGTTAAAAAAAATTGTAAGCGACAAGGAAGATACCAAATAAGACAACATTTTGAAGGACAAAATTGTCTTCGCATGGCAGTTTTGAACCCACATTGTAAAGTGGTTTCTGGCATGATACGTGATTTTCCTATATGATATTCTGAATATTAACAAGAAAAATTAAAGACATATGTAAGAAGTCAAGGCAAACCTGTGTGAATGCAGTAGGGCTTATTATTTTTTTATTCATTCATAAATGTATATATAATACAAATATGATGTATATTCACTCTTTAAATATATGTATGTTTAATAAATAAAGATTCATATACTTTTCAATTCCGTTTTTCCACCAACTTTGTGAAGTGCCATCATATGTGTGTGTATATATAGTGTATAAACACACACAAATCCCTTTCTCTTCCTTTCTCTACTGATAGTATTATGTTGTCCTAACTTCTCTGGGGCATAAAATAAATAATACAAAATCCCTAATCTCAAGAGTTTATGGTTGGAGAGAAATACTTCTATTTAAGCAAAAAATAAATAATTTATGATAATGATATAGTACAAGTGATGACACAGGTACTGCATGATTCACAGCCAAGATATCAATGTAAATAAGCACACTTTTGAAAGTTACTGTAAAGAAGGCAATGGGAGTTAAAGACATTTGAAGATTTTATAAAGGAAGAAAAGAAACTGTCAGTGGGGGAATTGGTGAGAGCAAATGTGCTAAGACAGAAATGGCCTGATGTGTTTGGGAGAGAGTGAATGCATGAGTCTGGCTGCAGTAGTTGGGAGTGGTTGGGATATTATTAGAAAGGCAAATTGGGTATAGACTGTCAAGAGTCTTAAATGCTGGCTGATAAGTATCTTTGAAAATTACTCGAGTAGGAAAGTGACACAATAAAGTTATATTTGATTGGCAACTGATTATAAAATGGAATGGCTGGGGAGAGTCTAGCAGCAAGATCAATTGCAAATCATCAAAACAAGAGGTTAAAAGAGTCCAACCTATAGATACCACAGCATGTATGGAAGAAAAGAGACACACAGGAAGAAGTAAAGAGACAATAGTTAGAGGTCTAAGTTTAAACTAGGCTATGATGGGCAAAAAGGAGGAGAGGGAATCAGGCAACTCCATGGTGTTTGCAGACCTGGGTGAGCTGATTTCAGCAAGGACACATAGTGAGTTTGCCTTAGTAAATTACAACATCTTTTTTTGCAAACATTGAGGGAAAATACTTTTTAGAAACTTCAGAAAGTTGTGCAGTTCAATTGAAAATACCTCTTAAGGAGTTGTATGCCAGGCAAGTGTGCTTTGGATGTGTTGAGTCAGAGCTTCAGGGTTTGTAAACAGATCATTAGAAATAAGACATTTTGGGAAGCTTCACATGGCTTTAGAATACCTTAACAGAGAAGAATTTGGTTCCATATCTGAATGTTTCCTCCAAAGCATTCTTGATAATGTGCTGCCCTATGAGTTCAGGGAAAGTGTTTGTTTTAGCATATGTGATTGAAATCTGAAAACCCTTTGGTAACAACCAAAAAAAAATTGCCATTTGGGGAAAAAAAAGCCATTTATTGTGTAAACACGTATTTATTTATCATCTTCCCTCTTCTGGGATTAGTGTTAGCCACAGTGGTGGAAACATAGTCGGCCTTGTGTGGCCTGCAAAGCTCAGTGAGGGAAGGCATTAAAACAAAGTCACACAATTGCAAATTGAGATGGGCACAATAAAGCAAGGTAAAGCTGCTGCAAAAGGTTGTAATGGTGCTCTGACTTAAGCTGGGGACGGTGGGGAGGTGATGGGAGAAAGGCTTTCTGCACAGTCAGTTTTTGAGCTGAAAACTGAATTATGAGTAGGAATTAGCTAAGGAAAGAGTAAAGGTTGGAATGTTTCTAGCAGAGGGCAGTCTTAATATGTCCAAAAGCATGCTGTGTCTAAGGAACTGAAAAAAGAACTTTAAGGAATACATGACTTGGATTTGTTCTAGGGAAGGAAAGTAGGGTCTATCTTAGGTTAAACTGTGGTATCTGGGATCTATTTCTTCAAAATTTGCAGCTTTGCACTGTATAGGGGTAACCACCTTAGATATACAGCTCTGTTTGTTCTCTTGTTTCCCTTCTTGTTACTAAAACATGGAAGTTCTGAGTGATGCACTGAGTGTTCCCAATCTTCACTGTCTCTCTGTTATAGAATTACATGCTCATTCTCTATGCTATGAGGCATTGTAGTATTTCCCCCTAGAGTATGTTGAGGATAAATCTCCACTCCATCTTTGCAGGGCTCAGCAATGCGTCTTACTTTTGTGAAAGCAATGGGAGTCAGTGTGCTGGGAGCAAAGGCTATAAATGTGCTTGCATTACTTGGCTTGTACTCTTCCACTTCTGCCATCCTCCACAAAGAGAACCTGTCCTGTGTAGCTGCTGGTGAAACACTAGATGCAGACTTAGACCCAATTGCAGCCTAAAACTAAATACTGCAGATATTAGGGTGAAACAAAAGAAATGTTTGTTATAAGCCACTGAGCTCTTGGGTTATTTTTTATGCAGCGGAAACCTGACTAATACAGAGCAATGTTATTTATCATCACTGGTTGATTAGCTAATTATATACCAAAATATTCTCAATTACTGTTTGAATTCTTAGTGTTTGGGCTTTTTTTTTTCTGTTAAAAGAATTTCAGGCATGATGAGCAGATGAAGAACTTAAGATGAGTGTTTTGTGAGGGTCAGTTGAAGCAACAAACATCTCACACCAGTTTTGCTTAGATGGCCTTGATAATTATTCTGATTTAATTATTTTAGAATGACTTGAGGATAATGTGGGCAGGCAGAATGTATGTGATATGTCTTTTCCACTCCACAAGTGTTCTCATTTGTTTAACAAAGCCAGGGATACATTGGGGGAATAGGAGAGATAGCTGTTCTCGAATAGATCTCACAGCCTAGTAGGGGAAATGGACAATTAAACAAATCAGTAAGATAAAGATGATGATGACTATAATGGTGTATGAGGGCATCACTCAAAAGCCATTCCTTTCAGACATTTTCTTCTCTTAAATATGTCAATGTAACTGAATGTTACATCAAAAGTGTTTGCAATTATTTTTTTCTAATTATTTTCTTCCTGAGCGATATAGCCCCTTCCTTTAGCTCTCAGAAGTGTCAATGTCTTGGTCCCTATTCCCTTACTCTTGTATCCACACTTGGATTTTTAAGTTGGCTGAAACATTTGATGTTACTTTACTTTGTGATTAATAATTTTTGTACCGTAATTCCCTTCAACTCAAGTCGCATAGTGAGGTTTTAGGTTTTCTACCTGTAGTTAGAGTTTCTGACAAATAAATGTGGAACCCATTGTCTTCATTTAAAAAAAAAAAAGCATTACCATGATTATGTTGCACTGAATGTATGATTCTTTAATTCCCTGTGACATAATTGTCAAAAGTCTGCCTCTCTCTCTTTCACATGATGTTTGTGAGTCTTTGTTAACTTCCTTCTCTTGTATCAGCTAACACAGGCTATTCCTTAGGGTTTAAGAGTTTGAGAACAGTTTTTTTTTTAAGGTCTTGTATAAACCCTTTGTAAACGTTGACATAAATTCTGTTGAAAGGAAATTAAATAAATATCTAGTAATATCCTACTGAATTGTAAGCTAATGATGGAAGAAAGGAAGTATGTGAGTCAAAGTAATTTATTAACTATTTTTGGTTTTTGACAAGATCCCCTTAGGGGATCTCTGTTGTCTTGCTACTTACAGAATCGAGTGAAACATGTAGATCTGTAGATGTTAGAAAGAAATATCAAAGGCTTGGATCAACTTCTTATATGAAACAATGTGATGTCCCAGTTTTCTTTAATCATTATGGGGTTAGATCTTACAAAGAAATGGCCTAGAGAGGCTAGAATGGATTCACTAATTCTTGTCAGCAACATACAGTTGGATCTTGCTTTCGTAGCCAATCTGGCAATCTCTCTCTTTTTACTGGGAGTTTAGACAATCCACATTCAAAGTGATTATCAGTATGATTGTATTAAAATCTGCTATCTTGCTGTTTTCTATTTTTTCCAATTACTGTTTTTTTAAATTTCTTATTTTTTTGCTTTCTCTTGGTTTAATTGAGCATTTTAATGATTCCCTTCTATCTCCTTTATTGATCCATTATTTATACCTTCTTCTATATTTTTTGAGTTGCCATAGGGTTTACAAAATACATTTTTTATTGATCTGAGATACCTTTAAATAATATTATACCACTTTACATGTAGTCTAAGGACCTAACAGCAGTATATTCCCAAATGTCTCTTACACAAAGCTATAAAGACATGCTAATATTGGCATTTGTTTTAATTTTACATATGCTATAAATGCATATACATTGTCTTTTTTTGCATTAGACAGTTTTTTATAGTTATTACAAATAAGACAAAATTATTCTACCATCATTTATTCCATTTCCAGTGCTTTTACTTTCTTTGTTTAGATCTAAGTTTTTAACTGATATCAAATTTCTTCTGCCTGAAGAATTTCCTGTAATATTTATTGTAGAATAGGTGAGGTCTGATAGCAATGAATTCCTTTAATATTTGTCTGTCTGAGAAAGTTTTTTTTCTCCTTCATTTTTGAAAGATATTTTTGCTGGGTATAGAATTCTGGTGTGACAGGTTTTTTGTTTCAGCACTTTAATATGCCACTCAATTGTCCTCTTGCTTGTGTGGTTTCTGATTAGAAATCTTATCCGTATTTCTCTGTAGATAATGTGTCTATTTTCTCTGGCTGGCTTTAATATTTTCTTTTTATATTTGGCAGCATTTTGAATATGATTTGCCTTAACTCTATGTTTGCATGTGTGTGTGAGTGTGTGTTTTCGTATTTACCTTGATCTTCTCTGAGCTTATTGCATCTGTTTTTTCAGTTTCTTATGTAAGTTTTTGAAAATCCTCATGCAATATATACTTAAATATTTTTTGAAAAAAATTTTAAATTTACAGTGGACTTAGATTGGTTTTGTTCCCAAGTACCTGGTAGCAGAAAACTCAAATATTCTCTGGAAGAAGAACACTTTACCAGGTCCATCAGGTAAATACTTTCTAATATGAAGTTCCTATGAATTTAACATCAGCAACCATCAAATGCATGAGGAAAAACACCACCATGAAGGAGGTCAAAGGAATAACTACATAATCATAAAGACCAGAAACATGGCAATAATCAGATATGGAGCATAACGTAAGTTCTTGTTGTGATTAAAGAAATAAGAGAGGGTGTTATAAACATAATTAAAGAATAAGAACAAGAACAAGAGACTAAGTGACAAGGCAAAATTTTAAATAAAACTCAATTTAAAAATATAATACTTGAAACTGGCAACTCAATGGGTTATTAAACAAGTGATGCATTGTAGAAAAAAATTAATAAACTATAATGTAAAAATGAGTATATTACACAGTGATAAAAGGGAAGAAAATATATAAAAGATTAGAAGAAAAGGAGCAAAGAAAGAGAACACCTAACATACTTATAAATGAAGTTCTGTAAGATAAAAAAATAGAAGAATGAAGAAAGGCAGTATTTGAAGAGATAAAGACTAAGTATTTTCTAGAATTGAGGTAAGGCACAAATTCTCAATTCCAGGGATCCCAGTGAATCTCAAGCAGGATAAATTTAAAAAAGATACACTTAAACATGTTATTGTTAAACTGTAGGACCAAAAGCAAGGAAATTATTTTAAGAATGACCAGGAACAAGGAAAAACCACTTACAAATGGCAAAAATGAGATTAAAAACTGATTTCTTGTCAGGAACAATATGAAACAGAAGACAATATCTTTAACTTTCTGAGAAAATTACTGTCAACTTAAAATTGACTATCCTATAAACTTAGCTCTCAAGGACAAAGAAAAAACACAAAAATATGTTACCTATAGATTTTAATTTAAGGAATTTCTAAGATATGTTTTTCTGGAAAAAAGAATAATAGTCTCAAATGAAAGGTATTTAGATAAAAGAAATTGTGAGAAAAGAATAGGATATACATGTTTACCTAAACAAATGTTTACTATAAAAACCAAAAATATTTAATTTATAGGTTAGAGAAACAAGAAAAAGCTAAAATATGGAATGAGAAACACATAGAGAGTAATGATCAGTGGCAAATTATTCTAAGGCATTGTTTTGATCTGGAGGATAAATATGTTGATTAACTTTACATCATGTTAAGTTCTCTTATTCAAGTTTTTTTTAGAGCAACCACTAAAAAAGAGAATAAGTTATAGGGGAAAAAAGGGGGAAAAATTAATAGTAAGGAATGTAAGAAAAGAAATGGAAAATGAAAACATAAAAGCCCAAAATAACATAGTAGTGACAAATTCAAATAAATCTGTAATTAAATAAATGGCTTTAGCCACTTCAAAAAAAAAAAGACTGTGTAAAAAAAATAGAGTCAAGCAATATATTGCTTACATATGATATACGTAAAATTTAAGGACAAAGAAGGTTAAAAGAAAGTATATGGAAAAAGATGTACTAGGCAAATACCAAGCAAAATCAATTATGTGAACATATTAACAGAAGATAAACAAATGGTATAAATAATAGAAAGGAAGAACCAAATATGTCATTATTCATAGGTGCTATGATTGTCTACAAGAAAATCCAAAAGAAGCAACAAGAAAAACAATAAGAATTAATAAGAGCTTAACAAAGATGTTGGATATCAAATTAATATATAAAGTAAGTTGAATTTCTATATATGAGCAGAGAATAGAAAAAATTCAAAAGGTGACCTTTATTATAGCAATTCTGTCTGTGTATGTATGTATGTATATATGTATGTATCAATCATTCTATCTCTATCATGTATCATAGATGATAGATAATATCATCTAGAATATGTAGAATTAAATCTAAATTCAGCGTGGGACTTTCTGAAGAAAATTATAGTATTTGTTGAAAGACATTAAAGAAAAACTAAATAAGTAGTGAAATATGCCATATTGTTGGAAGGAAAGATTTAATATTTTTAAGATGTCAAATTTCCTCCTAATAATCTTCATATCGTGTACAGTGCAAATGAAAACACAGCAAGGTATTTGTTGGAACTTTATCAGCGATTTGTAAACTTTATATGGAAGAGGACCAGGAGACTTCTGAAGAATATAAATAAAGGTGTGTGTCTGTGGGGGGATTACCTTCAATATATCAAGATGTATTATGGAACTACATAATTTAGACAGAGTGGTATGATATGAGAATAAACTAGTAGAAAAAATGAAGAGAATGTGGAACAATTCTTACAAAATTCTCTATATAACAGAACTGTCATTGGATATTAGTGGGAGAAGGATTGATCATTTACTGAATGAGGCTGAGGCAATTCGTTATTCATTAGTAAAAAGGTGATGAAATTTTATCCTTACCTCACACCATACACAATTTGCTCAATTTATAGCCCCTAATACTTTTGTTTATTTATTTGTTATTTTATTTTATTTTATTTTGTCAATATACAATGTGGTTGATTATTGTGGCCAATTATTGAAACCTCCCTCCCCCTTCCCTCTCCCCTCTCCCTCCCAACAATGTCCTTTCTGTTTGCTTGTCGTATCAACTTCAAGGAGTTGTAATTGATGTGTCTTCTTCTCTCCCACCCCAGTTTTTTTGTGTATTTACTTATTTATTTTTAGCTCCCACAAATAAGTGAGAACATGTGATATTTCTCTTTCTGTGCCTGACTTGTTTCGCTTAATATAATTCTCTTTAGGTCCATCCATGTTGTTGCAAATAGCAGTATTTCATTCTTTTTTATAGCTGGGTAGTATTCCATTGTGTAGATGTACCACATTTTCCATATCCACTCATCTGATGATGGACATTTGGGCTAGTTCCAACTCTTAGCTATTGTAAAGAGTGCTGTGATGAACATTGGGAACAGGTATATCTTCGACTTGATGATTTCCATTCCTCTAGGTATATTCCCAGCAGTGGGATAGCTGGGTCCCAAAAGCACGGGCAACCAAAGGAAAAATAAACAAATGGGATTATATCAAACTAAAAAGCTCCTGCACAGCAAAAGAAACAATTAACAGAGTTAAAAGACAACCAACAGAGTGGGAGAAAATATTTGCCCCTAATACTTTTGAAAGGCTCTCTTTTTCCCAATGACCATTGGGACTTTTATCTTACAGGATGGGACATTTCCCTAGAGATTCAATCATTAGATCATAATGATTAAATAAATCATTAAATCATAGATTAAAAGCCCTAAACAGAGAAACTGGTAGAAGCTACCAAAGAGTATCCAGCTGATTCAGCAATTCAGTTGGTTCTCATGGGCATATACAAATGCTGAACTCAATTCTCTGGTGATTCAAAGTAACATTTTGGAACCCTAGTCACTTCTAGGTACATTTTCTTTCCTTTAAGGAAAGCTTAAGTGGTAATGTTGTTGCTGGCTCACCAAGTGAAGTCTAGCAAGTCTTACAAGTACACATGTAGACTGTGACTAAATTCCTAATGTAAAGCCATACAATTCACTGCTTTGAAAATAACACTTAGGTACAAAACCATCCTACAGTCTTCTACTAGTAAGTATGAACTGGAGTTGGAGGAATAATTTTTTTCTGGCCTGGTTGATAAATTCAAGTGACAAGTTTTATGATTTAGTTGGAGGCTGACATTTTCTCAGAGGAGGTAAGAAATTTTAAACCTGTCTAAGCTACACAGCAGACCTCAGAAACTCCTCTTGACTATAAAGCAAGCCATTTGTAGTGTGGGGAGATAGAGACAATTTCAGAGAGACAGTGGAAACATGCAAATGGAGGAAGAACCACGACTTGACCTTGGAAAATGTTGGACAAGCCTAGTGCCTCTGAGTTCCACCTAACTAAGTTTAGGGTATTTTAATAAGAGGTTAGACAAGATGAAGTAATTAACAGGTACACTATCTTTTTGGAAACTAACAAAAAGGGAGTTTGTACAAATAAAATATGTACCACAGATCAAAAAAATTTTATGCAATTTTTTACATAAGTCCAACAGACACGATACAAATATATATTCTCACATGTATATATCTATGATATCTTTCTGTATCACCTCTGGGGACAACCTGCAATAAAACCATCTGGGGTGTTTTTTAACCACATCCAAATTTTTAGCCATAATAGGAAAAGCTTTCCCTAGGGCCAGGTTATAAAGGAATTCACCCATGCTTATTTCTAGTACTTGTATAATTTCATTTTTTCTATAACAGATTCTAGTTTTAATAGTATTTTTTTCTTATGTATGGTGTGAGGTGGGGATTTATTCTTATCTTTTTTCAGATATAAACCAGTTGACCTAACATCATTTATTAAAAGTTTATCTTTGCTCTAACAATTTCAAATGCCATCCTTATAAAGTATTAAAGTTCTATTGTTACTTTGGTCTACTTATGGACTGTCTATTCTATTCCATAATTCTTTCCTATTGTCTATGGTGTTCCTCTAAACAATGCACAAAAAGTACCCCATACAAGAATCTTTGTGAATAGGTCTTGAAATTAGCATCTTAGATCAATTTCTCAGGTGATTTTCATGCCCACCCATTGTTGTTCCTTTCCAACTTTTTCAGGAATTTTAACAAATTTTCTTATCACCTCAGGAAAGCAGGTTTTCAGCAAATACAAAAGGACAGATTATGACCAACAGCTATGGCATGGGAAAAATGGTTGCTTTCAGCTCTCCTAGCATTTACATTCAGGCTTATATTTAGAAAAGTATGCATCATTTAGACGAGGTCTTGTACAAGATGATGGACTGCATGCAAGTATTCATGTCTCCCTCTCTGAACCTATTAAAATGGTTGTAAAAAACTAAAGGTAAAAAATTCACAAAGTTTCTGAAGGTAGATGGGGAAGAGATATAGGAAGACATAAGCAAACCAAAGATTCTATTAATTTCTGGAAGGCAAAAGAATACCTGGTGTCTGTGTTTGTTACCTATTACTGTATAACAAATTATGCCAAATTTAAATGGCTTAAAAAAATAGACTTTTGTTATTTCACCTGATTTCTGTGGGTCAGGAATTCAAGAGCGACTTAGCTGGGCAGCTTTGGCTCAGAGTGTCTGGTAAAGTTGTGGTCAGGATGTCACCTGGGAATTAAATGGGGTTGGAATACCTGTTTCCAAGATGGCTCTTTCATGTGTCTGGCAAGTTGGCTCTAGTTATTGTCAGGAAGGCTCAGTTCTCCTCCAGCAGCTCTGGAAAAATAAACTTATTTGATGTTGTACTTGAGGAGTGATAAAGTTGTTAAATAATAAAAATGGAAAGAGAGAGGGGAAAGTAGTGTAGTGAAAATAAAAATGTTATTTAAAATAAATATTAATAAAAAACAAATAAAATATAATAGCAACCAGAGGGTGAATAAATAGACAAAATGTTGCAGTTATACAATAGAATACTCTCCACAAATGCAAAATGTTGCAATTATACAATATAATACTCTCCACAAACACAAAGTAATAATTATTGACACATGCTACATTAAGGATGACCCTTAAAAACATTATGTGGAATGAAAGCAGCCAGACACCATCATCGTATTGTATGATTCCATATCTATGAAATGTCCAGAAAAGGCAAACAGAACATGAAATTCTGCCATTCACAGCAACCTGAATGAATTTAGAGAAAATTATGTTAAGTGAAATAAGCCAGGTAAAGAAAGAGATGCATCACACTTTCTCACCCATAAGTGGGAGCTGAAAGTAAACATAAAGAAATAAACATAAAAAGAAAAAAAGATACAGCAATTACAATAATTCATTGAGTTTTCAAAAGGAGTGAATGTAACTGAGGCCACAAGAGGTGGGAAAGAAGGAAGGGGAGGGGCCTTAGCGAGCAATTGGGAAAGGGCTACAAAAAATGATTACATTATGCAATGATAAATATAGGAATAAAAAGATTTTAAAAATTCATTGAATTATCTGAAGATTTCTTCAAGTACCAATTAAGGCAGCAATGACAGTGGGTACGACACACATTGTTTCCTCAAAAGTGTCTTAAATAAAGCTTTGAAATGTAGTAAAAGTAATAAAAAAGAATAGTGGTTGCTTGAGGCTGGGGTGGGAACAGGTATTAACCACAAATGGGTCTGAAGGATCTTATTGGGGAGACAAAATGTTCTAAAACTGATTTACAGTGATGGGTAAAGTTACTAAAAATCGTTCAATTGTACATTTGAAATGGGTGAATTTTATGATACATAAAATATACCGCAATAAAATTGCTTAAAAATAAATATGTTGAATGTAAAAAAAAAAACAAGGTAATACTTTCATAGTACTATTAATAGTAGTAGTAGGGTAGATAAAGTAAATGTAAAATACTGCTCAAGGAACAGAGATTCGAGTGGTAGCATGATCTGTGGCACAGACTTTGAAAACATACTATTTCTTTTTCTTGATTACAAATGTGATAACTATTCATTGTGAAAATTTTAGAATATGTAGATATGTACAATGAAAGACATAAAAATTATCTGTACTCTCTTTACCTAGGATAACCATTATTATTATTCAGTGTATATATTTCCAAGTTTTTTCCTCTATTTTTAACAGTCTTTAAATATGTAGAAACTCTTGTAATTTGCATGAAGCTAATTGGAAGCTTTTTTTTTATAATGTCTTGAGAAAATCACTATGAATGAGGTGATTCTATGTGTCAAAGTGTTAATTAAATAAAAATAAGTGTTGAATCTGAACTTTGAAAGAATGAAAGTGTTGAAAGGAATATGAAAACAGTTGGTCCAACATAGTATTACAGCAGATTTAATTGCTAAATAAGAGTTGGATAATTGGATCCACTCCTCCCAGCCCCCTAATTATAGCACTGGAATGAATCTTAGAGAATCTTAAATCTAATGCAATCATTTCACAGATGGGGAAACTGAGGCCCAGAAGACTTGAGAGTTTTTAAAGCTCATACTACCATGGGATCAGAGTGAAAACACACATCTCCTCACTACCTGCTCATATTCTTAACCTTGAACTTGTGGTAAGTCAGACTACTTAGGGGAAAAACATGAAAGCCAGTTGATGGAATTTCCTGCTGTTCTCACACAGATGCCTTACTGTGGACTAATCCAATATTTGTAGATGTTGCTACTCAGCTAGGGTAAAGTTAGACCATCGCAGAGATGGGGCCACTTTAATTTATGGTTTCTTTTCTTCTTATAGGTTGTCTGTCTAGGTGTCCGAACTATCTTCTTTACTTTTCTGCATTGGCCTCAATTTAGAATCAATGATCAGTATGGTCAGATGGGGGAGAGCTATTAATAAGACTTTAGAAGTCATGAAAATGGCATCATAACTTTTCTTTATGGGTGAGATATCCTGAGATTGCTATTTAAGAAAATAATGATACTTGTCATATATTTCTTCTGAATAAGTCTTGCTTTAATACCAGAAGTCCCTGTTTTCTTCACTTCTGTTTATTTTCAGTCACTCAAACTGACACATGCTGTCAATATTTCCTCACTGTAGGTGTAAGCAGAAATATTTAAAGAAAGCAGTATTGTTTTATTTGGGGATTAGAAATTTTCCAGGGCCCCATAGCAGAAGTGCTTAGTTCTAAAGAATTGTGTGCGTTTGCTTTGTTCTAAATATAGGCTAAACAGAATGCAGTAGAGCCTGAAGGCTTCAGACCAAAGCATTTGGGATATTTAAAAAAAAAAAAAATCTAGGGAGGCAGTATCTCTTGCCCAGAACAAAACAAATAAGCAGGTTTCTGCTAAATGCGGGAAACAAACTGATGGAGATCAGCTTTTCTTCTCAAATGTTTTGGTGATATTTTGAAATTTTCTTCTTTAAGATTATTAAACCAAACAAAACAAAATCAAAAGTCAGCCTACAATGCTATAGTAACTCACTGCTATATTGGCAAATGGCAACCAGTGTGTGGTCTTGCTGGACCATGGGGAAGGGTTGCAGTGTAATAGGTGTGACTATTTTGAAAGAGCACATCATTAGGACTTTTTTCCCCTGATCTTTGCCCTTTAGAATATTTTGTGCATGGATCCGGCATAATGCCAAAGAACTTCTAATGCAAGTCTTTTGTCTTTAGATTACATTGCCAGGAGAAGAGGAGGTGCATATGGAACATGTGGTATTAATATTATTAAGTTCTGTTTTACGTTTTTTCATAGAAGCTGTAGATCTTTGTGGTCTATGGACATATTTTCAGAAATATACAAATTCTCTATTATATATTTTTTCAAAGTTTAAGAATGATATAAGAAAAATTAACATGGACATATTTTAAAAAACATTGTAGATGGTTACCTTCTGTATTAGTTTGTTAGAGATGCTGTAACAAAGCACCACAAATTGAATGGATTAAACAGCTGTTTATTGTCTCACAGTTGTGAAGCCTAGAAGTTCAAGATCAAGGTGTTGGCAGGGCTGATGCCTTCTGAGATTTGCAAGAAAGAATCTATTCTATGCCTCTTTCCTGGCTTCTGGTGGTTTGCTGGAAATTTTTGACACTGCTTATAGATGCCAACGATCTCTGCCATCATGTTCACATGGCATTCTTCTTGTGTGTGCATCTGTCTGTGTCCACATTTCTTCTTTTTATAAGGGCACCAGTCATATTGAATAGGGCTCACCCTAATGACCTCATCTTAACTTGATCATCTGCAAAAGCCCTATTTCCAAATAAGGTCACATTTACTGTTAATGGGAGTTGAGACTTCAATATTTTTGGTGGGGACACAACTTAATCCAGAATGTCTTCTAAATAAGCATTGCCAGCTTGAGTTTATAATTGGGATAAAGGAAAGTAGCTCTATTTTAATTGTCCTGTCCTCAGGAGAAAATAAAAAGAGATGACTTTATATCTCTATCTATCTATCTATCTATCTATCTATCTATCTATCTATCTATCTATCTATCTATCCATACATACATACATACATACATACATACACACACACACATACTGGTGCCAAGAGAAGATTGGGCAGTATTACATCAAGATACCCTATGGGAAATTTATTTCATAGAAGTTTCAATAAAGAACAGTGGTGGTATATGGTAAAACAGGCATAATGAATCCCAAACAACCTATACCATAAAAGTCATATTTGTAAAATCTCTCAAAGTAGCAACTCATACACATTTCTACCTAGAGTATGAGTTTTGGCTGAGTTTGAATCCAGGTTTTGAATACAGTTTTGAATCCAACTGGCAGCTAATTTGGCATTACTATATTAGAGGAAAGAGCTCATGTTTTTCTTAAAGGAAAATTTACATGCAAAGAAAATATTTGAATTTTACAATTGAATAATTGTAACAATAATAATAGTTGTCATTTATTAAAGACCTTCTTTATGTCAGGCATTGCATAAAATGCTAACCCTCCTTATAATCCACCCAAGTTATTATAATTCCCATTTGGTAAATTAAAATGATGGGATTTAAATTACTCATATATAATCTCAAGGTGTGTATTCTTTCCACTGTATTTTTATATATAAAAATATAAAAAGCTCATGGAAGTAACAAGAGAATTTCTCATTGAGCACATCCTAGACTTTGGTTTTGAATATCCAGAGCTCTCTTTCTCTTTGATTCATGTGTCACTGCTCCTGTACATATAAAATCAAAGGACAGTGAAGTATGTAAGATGACAATTGGGCCCATGAAGCTAGTGGGAAATGGAAACCTGGTGTCTGGTCAACTAGGCCTGCAAGACTTAACAGGGCACTGTTCCCTAAGGAGTGGCCCCATTGAGAACCTCTAGGGAGAATGGCTTGCTCTAATGAGATTGTTACATAATAATTCATAAATTTATCAAAAATCAGCGGTGTTGATATTGGCACCACCAACTCTAGAAGAGAGATCAAGTGGTCTCTAGTCTCTACCCCTGACATTATTAGCTGAGAGTTTGTTTTCAGATCTTTAATAAGAATTTGTATTTGCTTTTAAAGTTTTCAAGGCTCTACTATGACACCGTTGTTCTTTGGACATATGAGTGAACCCCTATAATTAAGAAGGGCCTTCAGATTTGTATAGCCAAAGTTGCCTGCTGGAAAACTTAAGATAAGGTCTGACAGAAAAACCAGCCATTTTTAAGGAAGCCAATTTCTTTGAGGACTAGGCACTTGCTAGCATATTATTGAATCATCCAGTTTCCTCTTCCCTTATTCCAATCTTACTCCATAAAATGTTCTAAACTTTAAGCGGGGCTAGACATAAATCAGGAACGAAATTGTAGTTAAATGGTGTAGCTAGCTTGTTTCCATTTGAGGATAGTCCCTGATTGAAAAATGGGATTTTCGGTGTTATTTCAAAGAGTTTGTTTCATTTTTGGCTTTGACAAGTAAGTGCAAAGATCGGAAATTGCATATGAAATACAGTATATCAATTGCACCTGGCAAGTACACTAAAGCTCTTTCATGTTGCTATTGGTAGTGTCTAGGAACAAGCATCTCAAAGGAAATAATTTATTGTAACTAAATAATTGTCCTACCTTTGCAATACTTTCAGGATAGAAAGTCTAGGAAGAAAGTCTGTTTATGTCAAAAGTTGCTCGGCTTAAATAAAAGTATCATACAGCATATCAATACGATGGAATGTCGAGTTTAATTCTTCCTTTGCTTTCCTTTTTTATTCTTCCCTCCCCTCCTCCAATTCTTCTAGTTTTCTTCTTTTTATTTTGCAATTGAATACAGGTGTTTATTTTATAATAATTTGGTAGTATGTTGGATATTTCTTTTTGACAGAATATCTTACTGAGTTTGAAGTTTCAAAGCCAGGGAAATAAATATTTCTTAGTTATGGCTTCTAAAAGTTTCTTTTGCTGGCAAAGGTGAGGTGTTGTGTATATGAGATCGAACACACATTTGACACAAATGTATTTCAACCCTTTACAACCTCATCATGTGAAATATGACCACCTAAATAATGAAAAGAAATTTGACTGAAGGTCTGCCATCCCAGCATGGCTTGGTGATCCCTACATGTTGAAATTTAAGTCAAGACTATGTAACTTGTCATTGTTGTATGTATACCAGCACCAAATATGAATTTTGCTGATACAGTAGAGGGGGTAACTGGGACCCTGAGAAAATATTGTGATGGGGTGTGTGTGAGTGTGTCTGTGTCTGTTTTGTGAGTGTCAGAGTTGTGATAGGAAGGAAGAGACACTAGAAGACTTTACATGCGTGGTGATTGCTAGTCTCAAGGCAGAGTGTGGGCTCCTGTCATCTTCTCCACACCAATCCCGACCCAGTGAAGGATGAATTAAGTTCAAATATTGAGTAGGGGTGGAGTTCTTGCTATATCCAGCAAGATGCTAAAAGTCTGGTTTTGCACAAAAAGATCCCCTTTGACTCCCTTCTCTGCCAAGAGTGTGGAAGTAAGATTGACCAGGAGTACCTGGCTTGAGGAAATCTGCAGTGCTCTGAGCATTGGACACATTTTTCTTAGGCTTTCTCCTTCTCATTAGCAGTGTGATCTCCCCTATCTGCTCTTGAATTATTACCAGTGTGGGGTGGATGAGGGTGTGTCCCTGGGTCTCCGACAACAGCCTGAATTAGCAGTGAAGACAGCAGGGCAGAGATTGAATTCAGAAACCGAGGGAAGGAGAGACCTCAGCTGAGGCCAGGGAAATGTGAAGACCAGAAACCCCAACAGGAAACTTAGATTACATTCAGGTAGAAGTGAAGAAGAAAGAGGGGAAGGAGAAAATCCCAAGCTCGAGTGAATGTTTACTTGAAAGGGACCAACTTTTTAAACTGGAAGTTACCAAACTTCCTTACCTTGGCAAAATGAAAAAGTTTGTAACTTGACTAGTATCTTAGGGCTGCTACAGCAAAGTACTACAAATTGGGTGGCTTAAGACAACAGAACTTTATTTTCTCAGAGTTCTAGGTGCTTTAAGTCTAAATCAAGGTGGGAGCAGGACCATGATCTCTCTGAAGGCTATAGAGGAAGTTCCTTCTTTGCATTTTCTCAGCTTGTGGTGGTTTTCAGCAATCTCTGGCATTCTTCAGCTTATAAACAAATCATTCCAATTTCTGCCTTCATGTTTTCCCTGTGGGTCTGTGTCCCTGTTTTCTCTTCTTATAAGAATACCAGTCATTGGATTAGGTCCAAACCTAATCCAGTACAACCTCAAATTAAGTGGATGACATCAGCAATTTCCATATTTCCAAATAGGGTCACATTCTGAGGTTCCAGATGGACATGAATTTTAGACCTGGTATAACTAGGAATGTGAGATCATGAGTTAGTTGAATTTAGTGGTAGAGAAACAAAGAATGTTAAAACCCTGCACATCTGAGTTGCAACTGTTAATTTAAAACTTGGGGATATGTGTATCTCTGTGTTTACATGAGGTAAATTTACCTCCTGAAGGAATTTTAAAGAGCGATGGTATTGTATAGACAACTGGAGAATAAAGCCAGCTTGAAAAGAGAATAGATCTGTTCTTCTTGCCATATACCAAAATCAACCAATATGGATTAAAGTCTTAAATATAAGACCTGAAACTATAAAACTCCTAGAAGAAAACATAGGGGAAACACTTCATGATAGAGGACTGGACAAAGACTTTATGAATAAGACCCCAAAAGCACAGGCAACAAAAGAAAAAATAAATGAGATTATATGAAACTAAAAAGCTTCTGCACAGTGAAAGAAACAATTAACAGAGTAAAAAGACAACCTACAGAATGGGAGAAAATATTTGCAATCTATGCATCTGACAAGGGATTAATATACAGAATATACAGAGAATTCAAACAAGTCAACAGTAAGAAAATAAGTAACCCAATTAAAAAATGAGCAAAGGAGTTGAATAGACATTTTTCAAAGGAAGACAAACAAACGGCCAACGGTTACTTGAAAACATGCTCAACATCACTAATCATCACAGAGATGCAAATAAAACCACATTGAGATATCATCTCACTCTGGTTAGACTGACTATTATCAAAAAGACAGAGAATAACAAATGCTGGTGAGGATGTGGAAAAGAGGAACCCTCCTACACTGTTAGTGGGACTGTAAAGTAGTGCAGCCATTATGGAAAACAGTGTGGAGGTTCCCCAAAGAACTACTGATAGAACTACCATATGATCCCACAATCCCACTACTGTGTATATATACCCAAAGGAATGGAAATCATGTCGAAGGGATACCCGCACTCCCATGTTTATCACAGCTCTATTTACAATAGCCAAGAATTGGAACCAACCTAAATGTCCATCAAGAGCTGACTGGAAAAGGAAAATGTGGTATATATACTCAATGGACTACTACTCTGCCATAAAAATGAATGAAATTCTGCCATTTGCAGCAACATGGATGAACTTAGTGAAAATTATGTTAAGTGAAATAAATCAGGCTCAGAAGGAGAATGTCCTCACTCATAAGTGGAAGCTAAAAAAAAAAAAAGAAAAGAAAGAAAGAAAGAAAGGAATGAATCACAATAATACAGTGAATTTCCCCCCTCAAAAGTGAACAGAACTGTGGTTATTAGAGGTGGGAAAGGGGGAGTGGGAGGGAGGTTAGCAAGAAATTAGTTAGTGGTCACAAAAATTGATCACTTTTGTAAATACGAGTATACTAATTATCCTGATTTGATCACCACATTTTGTACACGTGTATTTATATTCAAATCTGTACCCTACAAACATACATAATCAATTATGTGTCAATAAATTTTTTAAAAAAGGATAGACTTAAAAGTCAACATAGTATGGATCCAAATATTCTCCTTTAGGCAAGTTAGTAAACTTCTTTGAGCCCCAGTCTGAAAATGCCTAACAGGACAGTTATGAATATTCAAGTGAGATCTCTGTTTAGCAGCATATTAGTCCATTTCCATTGCTTATAACAAAATACTTGGAAGTGGTAATTTATAAAGAAAATGAAATTTATTGCTTACAGTTTCTGAGGCTGGGAAGTCCAAAGTCCATCTGGTGATGGTCACAGCAACCCAAGAGTCTCACATTGCAGATGGTGGAAGCAGAGAGAGCAAGAGAGAGAGAGACAGACTCTCCTCTTCTTTTAAAGCCCTCAGAATCACACCGCTTACCACCATTATTAATCCATTCACTACAGCATGGTCCTACAATCCAATCATCTCTTCAAGGCTCCACACTTTCAATTACCACAATAGGATATCCCACCCTCAACAGTTGCAGTGGGGGCTAAGTTTCTAATACATAAAATTTGGGGGACACAATTCAAGCTGCAGGGAGTTTTGGGGGCACTTAATTCAATCCACTACAAGCAGCCTCCTCAGGTTCAGTGTATGGCTCTAAGAAAATATTTACCTTGTTTTCTTATTCCTTCTTCCCTCCTGGAATTACATTAACAAGTTTATGCATTATTTTAAACTTATACCTATTTTTCTTTCTCTGAGAAATAAATAAAAATTAAATATTTAGGAAGTAAGGTTGGTAATGGAAGTTGTAGAGAATTATGTAAACCTCTATGGATTTTTCAGTATGTGAAAAAACACATGCAGCACTGGTTCTGCCTTGCTTTCTGGCACTCTTCTGGATGACTTTGGAATCCATAGAACATCAACAGATTGAAAATAATAGGAATAGGAGAAGAAACAGGTGAGGATTCAGAAAAAAAATGAGCTTGAACACAAATACATTTAATCAAACATGCACTATTTAATCCACTTTAAAAATGCTCCATGCATCCTACTGTAACTTTTATCGCGTTGTATATAATAGCCACTTTCCTACTCTTTCTTTCCTATTGGGTGCTAATCTTCATTCACTCATTTAACAAACATCTACGAAGTGCCTACCACAGGTAGGCATGGTGCAGTACATTGCAGATTCAAACATGCTTAAGACAGCTACTAAGCAGCTGATGCTCTTAAAGGCTTCTGTGGATACCCTTATGCTCAAATTTCAGGAGGCCCAGCACATTCCCACCCTTTACTGCAAATTATCTGGGTATGGACATCTCAGAGAACCTGAGGTCTCTACTGATGGACCAATTTGAAAATTTCTACAGAGTGCTATAGTTTGAATGTCCTCCCAAAAGTCACTGAGGCTTGATCTCCATTGGAACAGTTTAAAGAGTTTGGGGAATTCAACTATGGTATTTGAAAGGTGGGGCCTTGGGGGGAGTGGGGTGATTGGATCATGGAGTCTCAGCCCTCATAAATGGATTAATCCATTCATGGATTAATGAGTTAATAGATAAATGGGTTGTCATGGGAGTGGCACTGGTGGCTTTATTAGGAGAGCAAGTGAGCACATTAATACACTTTCCCCCACTTGCCATGTCATGCCTTGTGCAGTCTTGGGACTCTGAAGGGAGTCCCCACCAAGAAGATGTCCCTCAGCAGACATTTGGGAAGTCCAAGGTCAAGAAAAAGTCTTGACTCCAAAGCCAAGACTCCAAAACTGTAAGAAATAAATTTATTTTCTTTATAAATTACCTAGTGTCTGGTGTTTTGTTATAAGCAATGGAAAATGACAAGAAACTTACCTGGCTCTTTCTTTATACCTCTTGTAGAAACTTGTAAGTCCATCTTGTATTGGTTTTAAATTGCAAGTTTTTTGTTCCCTACTGCCCAGAAAAAAAAAAAAAAAGAAAAAAGCCTTGTGTCTGGCGTGGAAAAGGTATACCAAACTCAGCACACTGATAGCATCTAACATTGACTGGGTACTTTTCAACTTTCAAATAGTATAACCATGTTGTTATTTCTTCCTGGCAACAACTGAGTAAATAATATAAATTTTCATAAATGTGGAGACTGGACTGGAGAAGTTAAGTGACCCACCCAGTGCCACTTAATAATTAAAGGAGAGGGCACAGACTGGTGTCTACGTCTTTTGCTTCCACTTTCAATGATCTTTCTTTCCACTATAGTATGTTTTCCAAATTTTCATGTGAACATCTCTTTACAGACTCTAAATAGTTCTTTTTCTTATTTTAAATATTGTAAAATATATACCTGTTTTGGCAAATTCAAATGACTCAGGAGCATATAAAGTAAAAAGACCTATTTTTCTCCCCTTGTATCACAAAACTCAGATAAACAGTACTAACAGTTTCAATTCCTGTCCTCTTTTAAAAATAAATACCTACACACAGAGGTTTTCTTTTAAAAATGGGAAATTATTATTTTCATGTTATATATTTTCAACAATTTGTCTTTTACACTTTCTTTTGGACTTTATTCCAAATCAGCATATGAAGATCTACTTTTTCTTCCTCTTAACAAGTAGTTGAGTTACTCAAATTTAAATATATATATTTTCTATTTTATGAAAATTTTTTTTGTTTTATATATTTTTTGTCTTGAGCATGACTCTGTGTGTGTGTTCTTGTGCATACGCACTTGTGTGTAGATTATTCGGTCATCTCTTTTGAGATAAGAGAGGAGGTTGTAATGTATTTTTAGTTTTCTATATTGCAACCAAAAAATTGAATCTCTTTAAAATAAATTTTTAGATACAGAGGCTATGGGATGGTAACATGAATTACTCTGGCTTTGCTTAAATAAATTTTGTATACATTTTGACAGTAGGTATACTGGACTACACAGCTCTATGTCCACAAACTAACTTTATCTTTAACCAATCTTCTTAATTCCATGTGTCCTGGCGTGTAAGGACCATGGGAAGAGCATTGGTTTTAGGTTATTTCAAAGGGTAATTTTGCTTTCAGTTTAAGGAAACTGAATTTTTAATAATTTACTAATGTATATCTAGAAATTACAGATGACTACAAGTCAATATAGGCCTATTGCTGTAATTTTGCCTATGTAATAAAAAATCAAACATTAATAGCAAAAGTATATTAAATCCCATACTAGCAGCTACTGCTAGAATATCAAATCTTTATGAATGTTAAAGGACATGAATTATGGTAAAAACATAACATAAACAGATACAGAGAGAAGTTTGTAAGCGGTGATGTCCTTGAACTAGAAACTTGGAATAACAATACTAGCACAAATATATATCAGGATACTTTTGACGATTTGGACTAATTTTAATTTGTTGTATTCATGTAAATAAATTATTTATAGGAGCATTTCTCTCATTGAAATAACCAAAATTGAGTTGACATTTACTAGTGCTTTAACGTTAGATAGAAATAGCTTCAAGCCGGTGACTTCTATTTTCACCATTTTCAAATCTCCTTTTAGGATGGGAAAAGCATGTACATATCTAAAGAATATCGTGGTTCACAGTCTTGGTTGTATATTAGAATCACCACCTGGGGAGCTTTTAAGAACCCTGATGCCCACATCACATTCCAGGTCAATCCTGTCAACACCTCGGGGAATGGGATCCAGTCATCAATAGCTAAAAAAATTTCCCAGGTGATTCCAATGTGCGCCAAAGCCAAAGAACCACAACTCTCTAGTCCCTTGCTACTAGCATACCAGATACTTTAAAGATATTTAGAAATGAGTTTTCAACATATTATTTGAAAGGTAGTTTAACAGAGTAAAACCCATCTTGGAGAGAGATTTAAGCTCAAGTGCAGACCCTAGTTGTTGCTCATTGTGTAACTTGCTTAGCTTACTCTCTAGGTACTTCCGTTCTTCTCATCTGTAAAATAATTTTGTAAACATTTGCTTGGTATTTGCTACGTGCAAAGAATTACAAGGTCTAGCACATAAGCCTCCACAAGGCCTTACAAGGTAGATGCTATTATTATACACATTTCATGAGACTTCAGCATAGGCGGGAAGCTTTGGGAAACTTCAAAATGCAAACTCTCAGGCTGCACCAGAAATACTGAATCAGAAACTTTGGGATTGGGGCCCCCAAATCCTCTTTTAAGGAGTGCTTTAGATAATTCTGTTGTATTCTCCAGTTTAAGAACCTGCTTCACCACACTATGCTGTGATAGTTTCTACCTCGTAGGGATGTTTTGAGAATTAAAAATATATTCATATAAAGTATTCAGTGTGATGTCTAACTCATAAGTGATGAATAGCTGTTAGTTATTATTCTGTTATTTTAGATTACCTATATGGCAAATATATCTCCTCTTGCAAAGATGTAACCAGGCTGTCTTTTCTTTAGCCTGATGCTTTTTAAGAAATAAAAAAATAGGCAAATGTCATCAATTTAACTCACAAGCTTCTCTTTCAAACTTTGACCATAATTTACTGTGATTTGCTACCCGGGCTGTATTTGCCATATTGGAATTAGAATATTAACCTTCGGTGGGTTTTTATATTGTTTTGATGACAGTTTGGCAAAAATATAAACAATTTTATAATTTCTGCCAGATTATGATATTGCCAATTTCCTTCCTCTCCCCCAAATCACATGTCACATTATCTTGTGTGAATGGGCATTTGAAATTCTTCCCTTTACCTTGACCAACAATGTTTACAGTTACATCCTCTCCATGTGTAGGGCAAAGTTTGACGTCATCCTCCCTGCTGAAATAACCAACATGGTGCTAATTAATTGGTGATGTAAACACTAATGATACCTGCCTCCCCACCGTCGGGTAACTCTATTTTCCCCTGGCAAAAGCACATTTTATTACGCTATTCCCATTGCAGTGAATAGACTAGTTCTGAGGGAAATGCCTTTTATGTGGGAATCATTAAAACCATTGGAGGTAAAAATTCGGGCAGTTTAGCTTTGAATAATAAAGCTGGCTGAAATGTGTTTGCATGGTTTTGTTCATCATCAAAAAAGGAAGATACATGAAGGCCGTGACCATGGCTACAGGCTTACATTATAAGCCCTCATTTTCCTAATAGATTGAATTTCTACAAAATTCCTCAACAAATTTTATTCTAGGCGTGTTCAGATTACTATTCTCAAAGAGCTGTTGGAGGTCTCAGAAAGTAGAGAAGAAAAAGGAGTGGACCAACAAAAGCAAACCAGCTCCTGGGTGATCACTGAATTATTGTCGTCTTCTTTGGATAATAGAAATTATTATCCTTTTATGATACACAGTTCCTTCATCTATAAAATAAGAAGACTATTAATTTTAGTTGTTATTGTAAATATCTATGATTAACTATTTAGTAAAGTTCAATAATGCTCAGTATTCTCCAGGAGGACAGAGTGTTTGTAATTGTCCCCCACTGTCATTTGTCCAAGTTGCATGGGGCTGTAGTGTCTGTGCGGCTGAGTTAGGTAGACTGGATGGGGATAGAGCCTTTAGATCCTTCAGCAGAGACAGGACAGATGCAGAAAAGTGAGCCTGGCAGCAAGGAAGGTCTCCAGACAGCCAAAGCATTGCATTTTGGATCAGGTTCTCTAGAACCTGAGATGGAGTTTCTTATTCAAGTGATTTATTGAGGGAGTGCTCTCAAGAGTACTTTGTTAAGTCAAGAAAGGAGCATAGGGCAGGAGAGCAAGCCAACCAAGGATGTGGATTTCACTCTAGAACATGAATGACACCTCACAGTTTTCCTATTTGGGGGCAAAAGGGCTGGGCATTTGTACCCCTACATCCATCAGTCATTGGCTGCAGGATGCCCCTAGGGGTGGGGGTAATAGCCTTCCAGGCATCCCCAGAAAGGAGATGGAGATACTGAATTTACTTGCTACCTCCCATCTTTGAATCCATCTGAGAACTGAAGCTTGTGGGGTGGAAATCAGTGGTCTAACTAATGAAGAACTGAGCAGGACATGGCAATACGAAAATGGAGCAGGAAGCCATAAGTACAGTCAAAAGGCAACATATTTTAGTTCATTGTGTATATATTGAATACATGCTTTCTTTGGCTTATTTTCTAGAATGATTTTCTATTTTTATTGATGTCTAGAAATGCTTTCTTTTGTGCCTAACACTAGATGTATCTCTACAAGTTTGCCAATTTTTTGGTGTGGTCCCAAGATTAAGACATTTTAGAAATGTTATTGGTAACCTGAGCAATGGTCTTTAATTTTTTCCCTTTCCAGTATGTCCATTATTTTAAAATTGAATAGTCCCTATAACCCTTAATTTCCGCGGGGATATTTTTCTTTCAGGATATCACTAAAATCCCAATCTCCCTATCTGGGTAAAATTTCGTCAAACTACAGGTATTTGGGTAGATATACCTTTGTGGGGAATATCATGTATATGATAGATGAAGAACTTCATTTATCATTTGCAGCAAAAGGAGAAGTAATAATCAACTGTATGGACAAGTGTTCAGATCATATTCTACTGTAAGTAATCCCTTACATTAAGATTCAGTGTTTTAATCTGGAGTTGTCACCCAGGAGAGATTTAACAGTGTCAAATGCTAGGGGTTAATTGTGCCAGTCTTTAACGCAATATCTGGGTTAAGATCCCATCTCTACCATTTATTAGTTGTTTGTCCTCTGAGTTTCAGTGTCTCTCCTATATAAAATAGTAACAATAGTACCTCCTTTGTAGTGTTGACATGAAATTTAGTGCATGTAATTCACAGGGGCTTATAACGTTAAGATGGACTACCTCAATTCTTAAATTTGGTAAATAACATTCCTTTACTACAAATGTTAGGCAGAGTTTGGATCACTGGGAGAGCCCCTGGACAAGGCACTAGCCATAAATTTCTTATTAGCAATTGTGAAAAAATATTTGATATACATAAGCCTATCTTGTTAAAACAAATGGAATACACCGTGTTTATTTGGGAGAAAATTATTGAAAATTAGTGGTAATAATGCTTATCATTCTTCAGGGTACAGGGAGAGTTGTTGAAAAACTCAGTTTTGATGTGAGGCTCATTCTGGGAATGAAGTATGTGATTTGATGGATGTGAGAACCCAGAGACCTTGCTGCTGTGAGAAGCTGGATCAGAGAACTGAACTTCATTTCTTGTACAGTTTTCTTCCACCATTACTCCCCAAGGAGGATTTCAAGGTCGGATGAGTTCTTCCAACTATATGCCCTCTATTCATAAAATCCCTGTCTTTTGGCTAGATGCCTTTGTCTTGACTGCAAGAAGCAATGAGAAACTTCAAATAGCTTAGATAGTTTGGGGAAAGATTTAATAGTTACAAAAGTTTTTAGTTTGAAACTATATCTGTCTTATCATCTCTTCTATAATTATTATAGTTATTTCCTTTGCAGCCAGTTGAAACAAAGAGTCAGTTTTCTCTCACCCTGATGACAACCCTTTAAGGATTTTTTTTTTTTGGGTGAAAATGGAAGTCAGCTTTTCAGGAATATGGAATACTGGTGACCTCAGGAGAGATGTTAGGCTGACCCATCTCTCTGGTAAACCTGAAGAAGCACGGCCAGGCTAAAGCCATCTCAAAGACTCAGATTTACAGAGGGATTTTTAAAGAGGGGGTTGAGGGAATGGAACGTGGGAAGTGAAAAGCAGGAGGGAGCAGGATGTGAGCAGCGAAGGCTTCATGCAAGGTGTCAGGTGCACGGTCTCACCAAGACCCCGTCTGGTTTCTGCTCTTGTCCTACTTGTTATCTCAGGGTCCTGCTGGAGGGGTAGAATCTGACATAGCTTTGTTGATGTCTTCCTTGGTTTTCCAGTGTCTGGATAGTACGTGCAAGTCTGCAGCTCCCCTTTAAGGATTTGAAGATAAATTTGTCCCAAGACCTCTTTTCATTTGACTAATAAAAATAAACTTGCCATGTTTTTAATTTCTCTTATGGTCACTGTACTATGGAAATGCTTTTGTTTCTTTTTAAAGAACCAAACTCCATACTCAATATATGAGCATCACAGAATGGAAGAGGGCTCGAGAGGATGTGACAGCCTTCTCTGTTTTGGACATACTCCTTTAATGGAATCCAAGATTCAAAGACTTTGGCAGCCACAAAATTGCGTGACTCATAATGAGTTCACAGAAGTCTATAATGTTGAAATATTTTTCACCCATGCTGCTGTTAACATATGTATCTTACTTGTGTTTTGGGGTCTAGTTCCAAAACTAAACATTGTCCTATGAAATTTCATCTTCTTAGATTTGACCCAACATTTTAGCTTCAAAAGAAGATGGCATTTTTTTTTGTAACCCATCTATTTTAGTTCCAGTATTAGATGGAACAATGCTATTTGTATCATGGATCAGTAAATAACTAGTCCTGGCTACAGAAGAGCCAAGAATAATGTTGTACTGCCAAACAGTTGCTAAATCATTTATTAGTTTGTAAACCATGTCACTGTGTAGATGTTATACACAATGTCCATGTGATATGTTTGATTTAAATGTCTTCATTTGAAACCAGTATGAAAGTCACATTTTTTCAAAATATTTATAAGAAAAAAATAATGTTCAAAAGGTGTGTTTTACAAGTCATGTGGAGAGTTCAGACAATATGTGATCTACAAGCCCAGAAATGGGTGTTTATTTAAGTCTTCACAGAGGTGATGGTGGAATGTGAGCCAGGCAGGTCTGGAAAGTTAACAAGTTGGCTTAGGTAGAGGGAAGGACAGCATGCATTTAAGAAAGTCATGAAGGCCAGGTTGATGAGGCTGGAACAGCAGGGTCACATTAGATGATGGGAGAGAACTTCCAAGAACAAAGCTTGTGTATAGGAGAGTACTGATGGTGAACTCAGAAAGGTGACTCAATATACCTTGTCTTATGCTAATATTAGAGTCAGTGTTCTTAAAAAGAGGAACTCTTCTCTGGCTAAGTAATTCTCCAGTGCTTATAAGTGAAGAGGCAAAAGGTTTCTGCATATTAGCTGTCTCCAGACTTGTCTTCATAATTTTCAGTTACACTAAGTAGCCACCACATAGATGAATTTTACAAGTAGTCATGACTCCTAGGATACTGAACAAAAAATTGCTCTTTTTCTCTCTATAATAAGACGATCTCAGAATTTCTCTTTGGAAGTGTGCTCATGTCTCATCGAATATGGTTTCTCCTGGGTTCCTTCTAACATGGCCCACCTGGTTATTGGCCTTTCTCTGGGAACACTTTGAAGTTTATGTGTTTTAATACCCTTTAAACCTATATTTAAGCATATGGTTTATTTTGAGGCAGTAAGTTGACATTCACCTTCCTGTCTTGTCTTTTGTGGCCTGTGTGGCTAAAGCATCGGCTCTGACAACACAAACAAATCATAAAGTAGTAACTTCTCATTAAGTTACCAGCACAATAATATAATCTCTTGATATCCATTTCGAAGGCTGATTGATGTGATTCATAAGCTTCTCTGGATATTGTTGCCTCTCCCCTTCATAGTAGATTGTAAGTGAAAAGTGATTTTTTGGGGGGACTTGTATTTTACTAATGATATATTTAATAAAGGAAAGGGAGGAAAGCAGAGGACATCGAAGATCACAAATATCTACACCTGGCAGAGGATTGAAAGGACAACTGAACACAGCTGCCTTTGACAGTTAATGTTATTAAAATGTTCAACTTGGAATTTCTATTTTAAATAAAAAGTACTTGAAAGAAGTGGTCAAGATTAATAGGAGCTTAAATTGAAACCATGTTGGTTTGTAGGTAATAGAATGCTAGAGATAAACACTGACTTGAATATAAAAGCATTCTTTACCCCCAGATTACCCATGTGGCCCTGTTTGTGCCACTGGAATTTGATTCAGTTTGGCTTTTTCAGGAAACCAGGAGGGAAGAAGAATCCACTTAATCTCCTGTTAAATGGCTTATTCCCTGCCCAAGTCTTTGGGTACGTCAGTTTATTACAATGTTCTGGAGTTCAGGTCTGTTGACTCAGTGCCATGCCACCCATACACCTGCCTTTTGGCCTGTGCTGCAGTCTAACATCTGATTTGCTCCAGCCTGGGAGTAACAGAGTCAGTATATAGTGGGGGACCCTGGTACGAACACAGGCCAGTGGCTATCGGTTCTTTGTCTGGTCCACAGATTGCTAGCTGAAGCTCAGAATGCTTCCATCTGGCAGTCACTCCACCTGCATTTGTTGTGTCAACATGTTATAACTTAACCTGATGACACAGAGTTGCTGGTTCGAACTCTCCTCATGTACCCAGGAGCCTCAATGCTACTCACAAATAAAAGTGCCATGCATCACATTAGGAGAGCTTACATTGACTTATAGCCCTTCTTTTCTCTGTTCCGTGTGTACCATGGTTAGCCAACTCAGCAAAAAGATACATTTTCCTAGGAAATTTCTGGCAAATATTATCAAGTATTTATAGGGAAGAATGCATTATGCATTACCACCATCAGAATTTACAGAGAGCTATTAGAGGAGGTAGATACTCAAGAAGGAAAAGTCTACTAAAGTGTTCTTAAAAGGAGAACAGCCTACAAAATAAATCAAACTTACTCAGCTGATGTTAATCCTGCCAGAAAGAAAAAAACATATAAAGATTCCATAAAGTTGTTATGCCCAAGAATAGAGATTCTTATTTATGTCTCTTTTGTATGCTGCTCCATATTGGGGACATACGAGTTGTGTCTTGTCTGTTTCTCCTATGATTCTATCCACTGTCAGTACTTCCCAGCAAGTGCTTAGTAGTGTCTATCGTCAATGTCTACTCCATCAGTAAATGCTTGATAAAATAAATTCAATTGAGTTCAGGTCCTTAGTATCTATTACCCTTAGGCTATTTCAGTAGCCTTCTAACAGTCTTTCCCTTTTAATGATATATGTCAGTCTGCCAGAGTGGTCTTTCAAATGTTACCCCCTTGGTTGTTTCACACATTCTTCAAAAACTTTTAGTACTCACAAATTGCCCAAAGTATAATTTCAAAACTCCTTAGTCTTATAGAATTGAAGTCCATCTAAAACACCAGTCCAGCCTGCCCTCTTGCCTTATTTTCTATGATGTCCGCCAATCAAATAGTCAGATTCAGTCAGTGTTCCTTGGTCTTTCTGAATGTGAATTGTCTGGCATATATGGACCATATCACCCCCATTGCCTCTTCTGCCCCACTCAGAACTCTCTGTCCAGAGATCTCTTGATTCTTTGAGACCTATGTAGAGGCCAACATTCCCCATGAAGCCTTTTCTGCCATGTCCTGTTAGAACAGATACAGAAACTCTCTTTCCAGGTGCGTGGGCAGCCAATCTTTCTTATTTATTTATTTATTTTTATTTTTTTGCCTCTTAGTATGTTGTTGGACTCAAATTGTTGGATTGGAAAGTCACCTTCTCTCACCTCTGACATTTCTCTGGAACCACGTTAATGTCCTTGAATTATAAACAGAATCTGTCTGTAATCGGTTTCCTGCTCACCTCTGTGCCCTGGATAGTTTCTCGCTGCACATCCTTTGGTCAAGCCAGCCATGATATTTTACAGAACAAACCCTGGCTTGGCTCAACAAAAATCTGTTACCCCAAGGTATTCAGCTCCTGACTTGGGCCTGCCAAAATCTTGCTACCGAACCCAAGTCTGGCTGCCTGCTCCATACAAAAAAACCAAACAACCCAAAAGTCAAATTGTCGTGAAATAGGAAATCAGCTTTATTCAGGAATACTGCTGACCTGAAGAGAGATGCTAGGCTAACCCATCTCTCTGGTGACCTTGAAGGAGATGGCCAGACTAAAACCATCTCAAAGACTCAGATTAACTGAGGGGTTTTTAAAGAGGGGATTTGAGGGAATGAAATGTGGGAAATGAAAAGCAGGAGAGAGGGGGACATGTAGGGAGCCGGGTACAAATTCTTGTCAAAGTTCCTTCTGGTTTTCATCCTTGATGTTATCTTAGGGTCCTGCCAGAGGGGTTTAGTCAGCATGGCTTTATTGATTCTTCCTTGGTTTCTCAGGATCTGGATGGTATGTGTCCTATGGCAAGTTTGCAGCTTCAAGCTGGCTGGAAAACATTTTACATTTATGTAAGTAATGTCATCTTGCCCCATAACCAAGGTTCAAAATATCAAGTAACCATGGGAAACGAGGAAACTTAGAGAAATGCATGCTAAGAAAAAAACTGTGCCTTTTAAATTTTCCTACAGCCCACGTGGTTTTAGGACTAAACATGGCTTCAACCCTGTTCACTCCAACATAGTTCTTCTAAACCTCCTCCACTTTCAGGAAACACAATAGAGGAATGGAGTATCTCTCTTCCCTGCTTACTGAATATTCATACCTGTGGCAGGCATTGGCTCTGGCAGGTGAGGATGAACACCAACCCACAAGCAGCAAGACACACCACCTCACCTGCTCTGGCAGTGAATGCTCCTGTTGATTCAACTTTGATGGGGATCTTTGATCAGCTGACAGTTCACCCCAGTTGCTCTCTAATTGTGGTCCCCAGAAAAGCAACATTGGCATCACCTGGGACTTGTTAGGAACACAAATTCCCACTGCGGATCTATAGATCAAAAAATCTGGGGGTAGGGCCCAGCAATTACTCCTTAAAAAGCCCCCCTAGGTGATTCTGATGCCCAGTGATGTTTGAGAATTCAGGTTTACATGAAAGCTAGCAGTCTCCGTTAATTCCTAATTAACTTCTTATTAACTAGAGTAGGCAGCTCCTTATATCCTTGAAAAAAGCTTCCTATTTGATCAGTGGAAGAACATTTTGTGTAATTTCCAACAGGTATTTGGCAACCTCACAATGAAGGTAACAGACAACCTAAATGGTGGAAATTGCAGTGGGAAAAAGCCCTGTTTCCAAATATACCACCATGTTCTAGTAAGAGTGTAACAATGTTGCTGGATATGAAATCAGTATATAAAAATCAATTACAATAAAAAGAACAAGATCTAACAACAGATGTGAAAGATCTCGGTGGATAAAGTTATAAAAATTACTTCAGAGCCATTAAAGATCAAATAAAGGGATATACCACATTCACGAATTGGATGACTGAATAGATAAATGCATAAATTGCTTCTAAATCAATCTAAAAACTCATTGTAATCCAATTAAAAATAGTGGAATTTTACAAGATGTGTCTAAAATTTATTCAGAAAGGCAAAAAGCCAAGAATATATAATGTACCATTTAGGAAGACAACAAAGTATCAAGGCTATAGAAATTAAGGCATTGTGGTTTGGTGCAGGGATAGAAAAATACACCTGATATACCAGATATGCCAAGGATAGACAGCCCTCAACAGACCCATACTTATATGGATACTTGAAATGTGGCAGAGATATTATTACAGATCAGTGCTCAAATAAACCTTTCAATAACTTGTGCTAAGAAAACTGAATATCCTTATTGGGAAAAAGAAATACAAATATTCCAACTTTGCACCATTCATAAAAATAAATTCCAGGTATTTGGATTAAAGATCTTATATGAAGGACAGGAAATAATGTTTTCAGATGATAACATGAAGAATCTCTTTATTATTACTGGTTAAGGAAGAGTTTTTAAAGCAAGAAAAAAATGACCCTAATTATATTAATTAGGATAGGGTTTTACAGTAACAAATAGTGAGATTTTAGTGGCTTGCAGATAAAGAAGTTTATTTCTTTTCTTGTAACAATGAAAAATTTTGGGTCAGCAAGAGAGATTTCCATCACATAGTCATTCATGCATATTAACTAAAGGTCTTTCCTTCTTTCTTCAACATGTAGCTTTCCAAAAATACCCCGGATGTGTCCATCACAGGCCACTAGAAAAATTAAAAAACAAAAAAGCACAGTGAGCCCATGTAGAAGGTTTATATAGGTCCGCACCAGCATTTATTATTCTGTCTTTTTGACAATAGCCAGTCTAACTGGGGTGATATGATACTGCTATATGATTTTGATTTGCATTTCCCTGAAGCTGAGTGATTTTGAGTATTTTTTCATGTATCTGTCGGCCATTTGAATATCTTCCTTTGAGAAATGCCCTTTCAGCTACTTTGCCCATTTTTTAATTGAGTCATTTGTTTTCTTACTGTTAAGTTGTTTGAGTTCTTTGTATATTCTGGATACTATTCTCTTGTTGGATGCATAGTTCTGTAGGCTGTCTTTTTGCTTTGTTAATTGTTTCTTCCACTGTGAAGAAGATTTTCAGTATGATATAATCCAATTTATTTATTTTTTCTTTTGTTGCCTGTGTTTTTGTGGTCTTATTCACTAAGTTTTTGCCCAGTCTTACATCCTGAAGTGTTTCCCCTATGTTTTCTTTGAGAAGTTTTATAGTTTCAGGTCTTATATGTAAGCCTTTCTTCCATTTTGAGTTGATTTTGACATATAGTGATAGGTACAGATCTAGTTTCATTCTTTTACATATGCATGTCCATTTTTCCCAGCACCATTTAAGAGACAGTCTTTTCCCCAGCGTATGTTCATGTTGCCCTTGTCAAAGATCAGTTAGCTGTTAGTATGTGGGTCGATACCTGGTTCTCTCCTGTGTTCCATTGGTCTGATTGTCTATTTTTATGCCAGTACCATGCTGTTTTGGTTACTATAGCTTTATAGGATAACATTTTTTATTGTAGCTATTTTAAAAGATCAAAGGTAAATATTCTCAGTTTAAGAAACAAGTGAATCAAATCTTTTATATTTTATTTTTTATTTTTATTTTTATTTTTTTTATTTTTTTAATTTTATTTTGTCGATATACATTGTGGCTGATTATTGCTCCCCATCACCAAAACCTCCCTCCCTTCTCCCTCCCCCCCTCCCCCCCAACAATGTCCTTTCTGTTTGCTTGTTGTATCAACTTCAAATAATTGTGGTTGTTATATCTTCTCCCCCCCCCCCGGTTTGTGTGTGTGTGTGTGAATTTATATATTAATTTTTAGCTCCCTCCAATAAGTGAGAACATGTGGTATTTCTCTTTCTGTGCCTGACTTGTTTCACTTAATATAATTCTCTCAAGGTCCATCCATGTTGTTGCAAATGGCAGTATTTCATTCGTTTTTATAGCTGAGTAGTATTCCATTGTGTAGATGTACCACATTTTCCGTATCCACTCATCTGATGATGGGCATTTGGGCTGGTTCCAACTCTTGGCTATTGTAAAGAGTGCTGCGATGAACATTGGGGAACAGGTATACCTTCGACTTGATGATTTCCATTCCTCTGGGTATATTCCCAGCAGTGGGATGGCTGGGTCGTATGGTAGATCTATTTGCAATTGTTTAAGTAACCTCCATACCATTTTCCATAGAGGCTGCACCATTTTGCAGTCCCACCAACAATGTATGAGAGTTCCTTTTTCTCCGCAGCCTCGCCAGCATTTATCGTTCATAGTCTTTTGGATTTTAGCCATCCTAACTGGGGTTAGATGGTATCTCAATGTGGTTTTGATTTGCATTTCCCGGATGCTGAGTGATGTTGAGCATTTTTTCATATGTCTGTTGGCCATTTGGATATCTTCCTTAGAGAAATGCCTACTTAGCTCTTTTGCCCATTTTTTAATTGGGTTGCTTGTTTTCTTCTTGTAAAGTTGTTTGAGTTCCTTATATATTCTGGATATTAATCCTTCGTCAGATGTATATTTTGCAAATATTTTCTCCCACTCTGTTGGTTGTCTTTTAACTCTTTTAATTGTTTCTTTTGCTGTGCAGAAGCTTTTTAGTTTGATATAATCCCATTTGTTTATTTTTCCTTTGGTTGCCCGTGCTTTTGGGGTCGTATTCATGAAGTCTGTGCCCAGTCCTATTTCCTGAAGTGTTTCTCCTATGTTTTCTTTAAGAAGTTTTATTGTCTCAGGGTGTATATTTAAATCCTTAATCCATTTTGAGTTGATTTTAGTATACGGTGAGAGGTATGGATCTAGTTTCATTCTCCTGCATATCGATATCCAGTTATCCCAGCACCACTTGCTGAAGAGGCAGTCCCTTCCCCAGTGAATAGGCTTGGTGCCTTTGTCAAAGATCAGCTGACAGTAAGTGTGTGGGTTGATTTCTGGATTCTCTATTCTATTCCATTGGTCAGTGTGTCTGTTTTTATGCCAGTACCATACTGTTTTGGTTATTATAGCTTTGTAGTATAGCTTAAAGTCAGGTAGTGTTATGCCTCCAGCTTTATTTTTTTTGCTCAGCATTGCTTTGGCTATGCCTGGTCTTTTATTGTTCCATATAAATGTCTGGATAGTTTTTTCCCTTTCTGAGAAAAATGTCTTTGGAATTTTGATGGGGATTGCATTGAATTTGTATATCACTTTGGGTAGTATGGACATTTTCACTATGTTGATTCTTCCAATCCAAGAGCATGGGATATCTTTCCATCTTCTTGTATCCTCTCTAATTTCTCTCAGCAGTGGTTTGTAGTTCTCATTATAGAGATTTTTCACCTCCTTGGTTAACTCAATTCCTAAGTATTTTATTTTTTTGGTGGCTATTGTAAATGGGCAGGCTTTCTTGATTTCTCCTTCTGCATGTTCACTATTGGAGAAAAGAAATGCTACTGAGTTTTGTGTGTTGATTTTGTATCCTGCTACTGTGCTGAAATCATTTATCAATTCCAACAGTTTTTTTGTAGAGGTTTTAGGCTGTTCGATATATAGGATCATGTCATCTGCAAACAGGGACAGTTTGACTTCATCTTTTCCAATCTGGATGCCCTTTATTTCCTTCTCTTCTCTGATTGCTCTGGCTAGTACTTCCAATACTATGTTGAATAGGAGTGGTGAGAGTGGGCATCCTTGTCTAGTTCCTGTTCTTAAAGGAAAAGCTTTCAGCTTTTCCCCATTCAGGATGATATTGGCAGTGGGTTTGGCATATATGGCTTTAATTATGTTGAGATACTTTCCCTCTATACCTAACTTATAGAGGGTCATTGTCATGAATGAGTGCTGAACTTTATCAAATGCTTTTTCAGCATCTATAGATATGATCATATGGTCCTTGTGTTTGAGTTTATTAATATGGTGTATCACATTTATTGATTTGCGTATGTTGAACCAACCTTGCATCCCTGGGATGAATCCCACTTGATCGTGGTGAATAATTTTACGTATGTGTTGTTGTATTCTGTTTCCTAGCATTTTAGTGAGGATTTTTGCATCTATATTCATCAAGGATATTGGCCTGTAGTTTTCTTTTTTGGTTATATCTTTACCTGGTTTTGGTATCAGGATGATGTTTGCTTCATAGAATGAGTTTGCGAGATTTGCGTCCATTTCAATCTTTTGGAATAGTTTGTAAAGAATCAGTGTCAATTCCTCTTTGAATGTTTGGTAAAATTCTGCTGTGAATCCATCTGGTCCTGGGCTTTTCTTTGTTGGGAGCCTTCTGATAACAGCTTCTATCTCCTTTATTGTTATTGGTCTGTTCAGATTTTCTACGTCTTCACGGTTCAGTTTTGGGAGCTTGTGTGTGTCCAGAAATTTATCCATTTCCTCCAGATTTTCATAAGTGTTGGTGTATAGTTGTTTATAGTAGTCTCGAATGATTCCTTGTATTTCAGATGAATCAGTTGTAATATCGCCTTTTTCATTTCTAATTTTTGTTTTTTGAGTCTTCTCTCTTCTTTTTTTTGTTAGCCATGCTAATGGTTTGTCAATTTTATTTATCTTTTCAAAAAACCAACTTTTTGATTCGTTGATCTTTTGAATTGTTTTTTGGTTTTCAATTTCATTCAGTTCTGCTCTGATCTTAATGATTTCTTTCCGTCTGCTAACTTTAGGTTTGGATTGTTCTTGTTTTTCTAGTTCTTTAAGGTGAAGTGTTAGGTTGTTCACTTGCCATCTTTCTATTCTTCTGAAGTGAGCGTTTAATGCAATAAATTTTCCCCTCAATACTGCTTTTGCAGTATCCCACAGGTTTTGGTATGATGTATCATTGTTTTCATTAGTTTCAAGAAATTTTTTGATTTCCTGCTTGATTTCTTCTTGGACCCATATGTCATTAAGTAGAATGCTGTTTAATTTCCATGTGTTTGTATAGTTTCCAGAGTTTCGTTTGTTATTAATTTCTAGTTTTAATCCATTGTGGTCTGAGAAGATACATGAGATAATTCCAATTTTTTTGAATTTATTGAGACTTGATTTGTGACCTAATATATGATCTATCCTGGAGAATGATCCATGTGCTGCTGAGAAGAATGAATATTCTGAGGTTGTTGGGCGGAATGTTCTGTAGATATCTGCCAATTCCAATTGGTCTAGAGTCTTGTTTAGATCTTGTGTTTCTCTACTGATTCTTTGCCTAGATGATCTGTCTAATATTGACAGTGGGGTGTTCAGGTCCCCTGCTATTATGGTATTAGTGTCTATTTCTTTCTTTATGTCTAATAGAGTTTGTTTTATAAATCTGGCTGCTCCAACATTGGGTGCATACATATTTATGATTGTTATGTCTTCTTGATGGATCATTCCTTTTATCATTTAGTAGTGTCCCTCATTGTCTCTTTTTATGGTTTTTAGTTTAAAGTCTATTTTGTCAGATATAAGAATAGCTACTCCAGCTCGTTTTTCTTTTCTGTTTGCATGGTAAATCTTTTTCCATCCTTTCACTCTTAGTCTGTGTGAATCTTTATGGGTGAGGTGGGTCTCTTGTAGGCAGCATATAGTTGGGTCCTGCTTTTTGATCCAGTCAGCCAGTCTGTGTCTTTTAATTGGGGAATTTAAACCTTTTACATTAAGAGTTGTTATTGAAAGGTGTTGATTTATTCCTAGCATTTTATTGGTTGTTTGGTTGTCTTAGGTGTCTTTTGTTCCTTGCTTTCTGATTTACTGTTTGGTTTCTGTGTTTGTTGGTTCCTTAGGTTGTAGATAGTGTTTTTGTTTGCTTGTTTTCTCTTCATGGATGCCATTTTTATTATACTAGTGGCTATTGATTTTTCTTGGGTTTTTATGGCAGTGGTAGTTATTTTTCAGGAACCAAACCCAGTACTCCCTTGAGGATTTCTTGTAAGGGTGGTCGTGTGGTAGTGAATTCCCGCAGTTTTTGTTTGTCTGAGAAATATACTATTTGCCCCTCATTTCGGAAGGATAGCCTTGCAGGGTAGAGTATTCTTGGCTGGCAATCTTTGTCTTTTAGTATTTTGAAAATATTATCCCATTCCTTTCTAGCTTTTAGGGTTTGTGATGAAAAGTCTGATGTTAACCTGATTGGGGCTCCCTTATAGGTGATTTGACACTTCTCTCTTGCAGCTTTTAAGATTCTCTCTTTGTCTCTGAGTTTTGCCAATTTGACTATGACATATCTTGGAGAAGGTCTTTTTGGGTTGAATACATTTGGAGATCGTTGTGCTTCCTGGATCTGAAGATCTGTGATTTTTCCTATACCTGGGAAGTTTTCTGCCACTATTTTGTTGAATATGTTTTCAATGGAATCTCCTTTTTCCTCCCCTTCTGGAATACCCATGACTCGGATATTTGATCGCTTATGGTTGTCTGATATCTCTCTCAGATTTTCTTCAATGTCCTTGATTCTTTTTTCTTTCTTTTTGTCTGCTTGTGTTATTTCAAACAGCCCATCTTCAAGTTCAGAGGTTCTCTCTTCAACTTCGACAAGCCTGCTGGTTAAACTCTCCGTTGTGTTTTTTATTTCGTTGAATAACTTCTTCAGTTCAGCAAGTTCTGCTACATTTTTTTTCAGGACATTGATTTCCTTGTACATTTCCTCTTTCAGATCCTGTATACTTTTCCTCATTTCATCCTGATGTCTAGCTGAGTTTTCTTGTATCTCATTCAGTTTCCTTAGAATTACCACTCGAAATTCCTTGTCAGTCATTTCAAGGGCTTCTTGTTCTATAGGATCTAGAGTTTGAGATTTATTAACTTTTGGTGGTGTACTTTCTTGATTTTTTGTATTTCTGGTGTCTTTTTTTTGGTGTTTATTCATTGTGGCAGGGGGTTTCACAGTCCACCGGTTTGAGACTAATGGCTAACTAGGATGTTGCTGTGGTTGCCAATTTCGTATGGCTCCCTCCGTGACTGCTCAGTTGGCCTCTAGTGCCTTGTGTGTGTGGTTGCCTCGGGTCTTGGGCTTCTCCGGGGAGCCACCTTTCTGCTCAGCTTGGACTCTCCTGGGCTGGTGGATCACATACCACAGGGTGTGTGTTCTCTGTTGAACTTTCACTTCCTGTGCAGGACTTCTCCCTGTTCCGTGTGCTCTGGCCCAGGCTGTTAGATCATGCAGTGGCGACCCCACAGGGTGTGTGGTTTCTGTCAAGTCTCCGCCTTCCTGGCCGCACGTCTCCCCACTCTGTGCGCACTGTGCTGGGCTGGGGCGTGTCTTCTGCACCCCTCGTCTATCAGCTGGGCCTTCAAGACCCTGCTCAGCACCACCTCGCCCAGGAAGTCTACCAGGTTTCTGCTAGGCACAGACGACTGGTCTCTCTGGGTGCCTTTGTAGCACTATGTAGATCTTTCTCGGGTCTTGTTCACCTTTGTATCCCCCCAGTATAAACCGAGTCTAGCGCCCACCTGCAGCCTGGTCTCTGGCAGGTTCAAGCGGACCTGGGAACTGTCCTACCACACTATTCCCAACCAGAAATTCGTTAGGCTTTTTTCCAAACTGGTGGCCGCAGAGATGGTATCTGCCTCCCAGTAACAGGGAGTTTACCTGGGGCCGGAGTCCAGGGTGTGGTGGAGTGACAGTCGGCCCGCCCGTACTTCCTTGCCCTCCCGACACTGGCCGGGGACGCCCCCCGCCACCAGCCCTGCCAGAGAACCGCGGAGGGAGTGGGAGGGGAGGCCGGTCCGCAGGCTCCGGAAAGCCCCGCGCCAGGCCAAGCAAGTGGGAGGGCTCAGTGATGGTCGAGCCGGGCGGAGCTGCCCGCACCTGGGAAAATGGAGGCAGCACCGGGGCAGTGAGTGGCCTGGTGGTGCAGGTGGGAGCCGCGTGGGCATCCAGCCCCCGAACAGAGCTGTGCCAGGGGTCACTCACAGTGCTGTGCCAGGTTGGGCGCTCGCTCTGTCTCTGGTTTGCCGCCTTTCCCAGTTCTCGGCCGCTGCCGCCTGGGGCTGTTCAGTCACAGCGCGGCTCGGGCGCTCCCAGGAATCTTCTTTAATGCCGGCCTGAAACCTCGAATCCTGAATAGGGCAGCTAGCCACCTTCAGCGCGGCCCCGGCCTCTGGGGTCCTGTCTGCATCCACAGCAGCCCTGGCGCCGTGTTCCCTGTTTCGAGACTCGCTTTTGCAGCTAAGGAACAGTTCTTTTCCTGCTCCACACTTCAAAGCTGTTGTCTGTAAATGAGGCAGCCTTTCCTGCCGGGGGTAAAGTGGCGGTCACCCCCCATGACCGGCCAGCAGCAGCAGTCCTCCCTTAAGAGATGGCCAGAGGAAGGTCCACAAGTTTCCCGGCTGCCTGAGGCCCAGTGGCCACCTTTTCCACCTCAGCTACTCCGCGCCAGCCGCCGCAGCCGCCGCCATCTTGAAAACCCCCTCAAATCTTTTATTTATTTTTTTTCATCCCCAAGCACAAGAATTAATAGCTTGCTTTTTGTTGAATGTGTGGCTCAATATTATTTTTATTTGTATGTGGCTTTCCATGGAACAAATGTCCTACATCTTTATATTATATCATGCCATATCAGAATAAGTTTTTAAAAACTTTTTATTTATTTATTTGTTTATTTGTTTATTTATTTATTTATTTATTTATGTATTACAAATATTCAGGTGATACAAAGCTGATTGTCCCCCATCCTGCCCATGATGTGGGGGCCAGATTCATACCGGGGGCATATCCATTACCAGAAAATACTTTTGTAACCTTTGTCCCTTCCCAATTACTCCCAACCTCCCTCCCCTTACCCCGCTCCCCTCAACTCCAATTTGTAACCCTGGGAATGTTCCTTCCCTCTGTTGCAACATGGCACTACTGTGGTCTTTCTTTCCTACCTTCCTTTCTTTCTTAGCTCCCACATAAGAGTGAGCTGTGCTTTGCTTGTTTCACTCAACATAAGTTTCTCCAGGTTCATCCACGTTATGGCAAATGGGAGTATTTCATTCTTTTTTATGACAGAGTAGTATTCCATAGTGTATATATACCACAGTTTCCTTATCCAATCATCTATTGATGGACATTTAGGTTGGTTCCATATCTTGGCTATTGTAAACAGAGCTGCAATAAACATGGGAGTGCAGGTATCTCTTTGATATGATTTCCATACCTCTGGATATAATCCCTCCCCCCAGAAGAGGGATTGCTGGATCATATGGAAGATCTATGTGTAGTTGTTTGAGAAACTTCCAAATTGTTTTCCAAAGGGGTTGTACTAATTTACAGTCCCACCCACAGTGCAGTAGTGTTCCCTTTTCTCCACACCCTTGTCAGCCTTTGTTATTCACCATCTTTTTGATTATAGCCAGTCTAACTGGTGTGAGCTGGTATCTCAATGTGGTTTTAATTTGCATTTCCCTGATGACTAGTGATGTTGAGCATTTTTTCATGTATCTGTTCACCATTTGTATGTCTTCCTTTGAAAAATGTCTATTCAGCTCCTTTGCCCATTTTTTAATTGGGTAATTTATTTTTTTACTGTATAATTGCTTGAGTTATATGTATATTCTGGATATTAGTCCCTTGTCAGATGTATAGTTGGCAAAAACTTTCTCCCACTCCTTAAGTTGTCTTTTAACTCTGTTGATTGTTTCTTTTGCTGTGCATAAACTTTTTAGTTTGATATAGTCCTATTTTTAAATTTTTTCTTTTGCTGCTTGTGCTTTTGGGCTCATGTTCATAAAGCCTGTGCCCAGACCTAACTGCTGAAGTGTTTCACCTATATTTTCCCTTAGTAATTTTACAGTTTTGGGTCTTATACCTAGGTCTTTAATCCATTTTGAGTTGATTTTAGTGTATGGTGAGAGATGCATATCTAGTTTCATTCTTCTGCATATGGATATCCAGTTTTCCCAGCACCACTTGTTGAAGAGGCAATGTTTTCCCCAATGTAGATTTTTGTTGCCTTTGTCTAATATCAGATGGCTATAAGCCTGAGGAGTAATTTCTGGGTTCTCAATTCTACTCCACTGGTCTGAATGTCTATTTTTATACCAGTACCATGCTGTTTTGGTTACAACAGCTTTGTAGTATAATTTGAAGTCCGGCAGAGTTATCCCTCCGGCGTTCTTTTTTTGCTCAGGATTGCTTTGGCTATTCGGGGTCTTTTGTTTTTACATATAAAGGTAAGATTGTTTTTTCCATTTCTTTGAAGAATGTCATCAGTATTTTGATGGGGATTGAACTGAATCTGTAGATTGCTTTGGGTAGTGTAGACATTTTCACAATGTTAATTCTTCCAATCCAAGAGCATGGAATATCTTTCCATCTTTTTGTGTCTTCTTTAATTTCTTTCAGAAGTGGTTTGTAATTCTCATTGTAGAAGTCATTCACCTCCTTGTTTAAATTGATCCCCAGGTTTCGTATTTGTTTTGGTGGCAGTTGTAAATGGGCTTACTTTCTTTATTTCTCTTTCCGTTAATTCATTATTTGAGAATATAAATGCTACTGATTTGGGGGCATTTATTTTGTATCCTTCAATGTTACTGAAGTTATTAACCAGCTCTAGGAGTTTTTTGACAGAGTCTTTAGGATTTCCTATATATAGTATCATGTCATCTGCAAATAGCGAAAGTTTGACTTTATCTTTTCCAATCTTGATTCCCTTTATTTCTTTCTCTTGCCTGATTGCTCTAGCTAGTACCTCCAGTGCTATGTTGAATAGAAGTGGTGAATTGAAGGCCCTCCCTGTCCTTAAGGGGAGGGCCTTCAATTTTTCCCCATTCAGAATAATACTGGTGGTGAGCTTGTCATAAATGGCTTTTATTATGTTAAGATATTTTCCTTCTATAACTAATTTGTTGAGAGTCTTTATCATGAAGGAATGTTGAATTTTGTCAAATGCTTTTTCAGCATCTATTGAGATGATCACATGATCTTTGTCCTTGAGCTTGTTGATGTGATGTATCACATTTATTGACTTTCATATGTTGAACCATCCTTGCATCCCTGGGATGAATCCCACTAGATCATAGTGTATAATTTTTTTAATATGTTGCTGTATTCTAATTGCTAATATTTTGTTGAGGATTTTAGCATCTAGGTTCATCAAGAATATTGGCCTGTAATTTTCTTTTTTTCTTGTGTCTTTATCTGGTTTTGGTATCAGAGTTATGTTGGCCTCATAGAATGAGTTTGGAAGAGTGGCCATCTGTTTCAGTTGTTTGGAACAGTTTGATGAGAATTGGTATTAACTCCTCTTTAAAAGCTTGATAGAATTCAGGTGTAAATCCACTCAGACCCCACCTTTTTTTGTTGTTGGAAGATTGCTAATTACCACTTCAATCTCCTTGCTTGTTGTTGGACTGTTCAGGTTTTCTATCTTTTCTTGGCTCAGTCTTGGTAATTTATGTGTCTAAAACCTTATCCATATCTTCCAGATTTTCAAATTTGTTGTCATACAGTTGTTTGTAATAGTCTCTAATGATTCTTTGTATTTATGTGGTGTCAGTTGTAATATCTCCCTTTTCATTTCTGATTTTTGTTATTTGGGCCTTCTCTCTCCTTTGTTTTTGTTAATCTAGCTAATGGTGTGTCTATTTTGTTTATTTTCTCAAAAAACCAACTTTCAGTTTTGTTGATCTTTTCTATTGATTTTTGGGTCTGTATTTCATTTAGTTCTGCTCTGATCTTAATTATTTCTTTCCATCTACTGCCTTTAAGTTTGGATTGTTGTTGTTTTTCAAGTTCTTTGAGGTGTAGTTTTAGGTCGTTTATTTTGAGTCTTTCCATTTTTTTGATATAAGCATTTACTGCGATAAATTTGCCTCTTAGTACTGCTTTTGCAGTATCCCACAAGTTTTGGTATGGTGTATGTTTATTTTCATTAGTTTCTAGAAATTTTTTGATTTCCTGTTTAATTTCTTCTTGGACTCATAAGTCATTCAGGAGCTTATTATTTATTTTCCATTTATTTGTATAGCTTCCAGTGATTTGCTTATTGTTTATCTCCAGTATTAGTCCATTGTGGTCTGAAAAGATTGTTGGAATGATTTCAATTTTTTTAAATATACTGAGACTAGATTTGTGATCTAATATGTGATCTATCCTGGAGAATGTACGATGAGCTGATCAGAAGAAAGTGTATTCTTTAGCTGTTGGGTCAAATGTTCTGTATATATCTGCCAAGTCCAGTTGGTCTAGGGTGTAGATTAAATCCTGTGTCTCTTTGTTGACTTGTTGCCTGGAAGTCCTGTCCCATACTGAGAGAGGGGTATTCAGATCACCCATTATTAATGTATTAGGTCCTATCTCCTTCTTTAGATCTAAGAGTATTTGCTTAATATATCGGGGTGCTCAGGTTTTGGGTGCATATATGTTCATGATTGTTATGTCTTCTAGGTGGATAGTTCCCTTTATCATTATATAGTGGCCTTCTTTGCCTTTTTAAGTGTTTTTTGGTTTAAAGTCCATTTTGTCTGTATAAGAATAGCTACTCCTACTCGTTTTTGGTTTCCATTTGCATGGTATATCGTTTTCCATCCCTTCACTTTTAGTCTATGAGTCTCTTTACAGGTGAGGTGGGTCTCTTGAAGATAGCATATACTTGGGTCTAGCTTTTTAATCCAGTCTGTTAGTCTGTATCTTTTAAATGGGGAGTTCAGTCCATTCATGGTCAGAGTAGTTATTGAGAAGTGTTGTTTAATTCCTGTCATTTAATTGGTACTTGTTCAGGCGGTTTAAATATCTTTTGATCATTATTTCCCCTTTTATTTCTCTTCTTCAATGTGAGTTGGGGATTTAAGGTGGAATGGTTTAGCTTCTTTCTCTTTCTTGCTGGCATTTTTGTTTTAACTGTGGGTTTTGCTCTTTCTTGTATATTCATGATGATGGTCACCATTATTCAGATTCTAGATGAATGACTGCCTTGAGAATTTCTTGTCGTGTGGTGGTGAACTCCCACAACTTTTGTTTATCTGGAAAATATACTATTTCTTCCTTGTTTCTGAAGGAGAGCCTTGCTGGGTAAAGAATTCTTGGCTGGCAGTTTTTTTTCTTTTAGTATTTTGAATGTATGATTCCACTTTCTTCTGGCCTATAGGCTTTTGGTTGAGAAATCTGCTGTTAGTTTGATGGGGGTTCCCCTGTAAGTGACCTGATGCTTTTCTCTTGCTGCTTGTAGAATTCTCTCTTTGTCTTTAAGCTTTGAAAACTTAACTATAATATGTCTTGGGGAGGATCTTTTTGGGTTGAATCTGTTTGGGGACCTTTGATATTCCTGGATCTGAAGGTTGGCATCTCTCCCTATACCTGGAAAGTTTTCTGTTACTATTTCCTTGGGTAGGTTTTCAATACCTTTTCCTTTCTCCTGCCCTTTGGGAATATCCACAATTCAGATGTTAGAGTGCTTGAGGTTGTCTGCTATCTCTCGTAGGTTTTCCTCACTATTTTTAATTCTTTTTTCATATTTTCTTGTCTTCCTGAGTTATTTCAAAAAGACCATCTTCAGGCTCTGAAATTCTTTCTTCTGCTTTTTCTACCCTGCTGCTCAAGCTCTCAGTCGTGTTTTTTATTTCATTGAGTGAGTCTTTCATTTTTAGAAGTTCTGCTACACTCTTTTTTATGGTATTATTCTGTAGATTTCCTCCTTCATATTCTGGATGTTTTTTCTTGTTTCATTGTGTTCTCTAATTGAGTCTTCCTTTATTTCTTTAAGCTTTCTTGAGTTCATTGCTTGAAATTCCTTTTTAGACATTTCAAGGATTCCCAGTTCCATGAAGTCTGACTTTGGGCAATTACTGTATCCTTTCAGTGGTGTCATTTCTTCTTGATTGTTTGTGCTTCTAATGTTTTATCACTGATGCTTGGTCATTTGATAGGGGGTTTGCTTCTTCTATTATACTGAGGTTGGCTATGGAGTGGCCTTGGTTGCTAATGTGGGGGGTGAATTGTTTTTATTTGACAGTAGGTGGGGTAGTGGTTATGTTAAACCACCTTGGTTCCTGTTCTAGACTCTGTGGTCATATAATGAGCCCCTAGCGCATGGAGTTCTGCTGGGCCGAACTCGGTGGGTTGGAACCATAGGCTGGTGTTCCCCCCCTGGGTCTGGGGTGGGTGAAGGGTTGCATGGAGCCGTGTGGTTCTGCTGTCTGGTGCTTCTGTTGGCCCTTCTGGTGGGCTCCACTACGTGGTGCCTGTTCAGGATATGGGGGTGGGGTCTGGAGCTCCCCCCCACCCCCCAGGTTCAAGGGGGCTGGGTAGCTTTATAGGATAATTTGATGTCAGGTAGTGTTATGCCTCCAGCTTTATTATTTATTTATTTATTTTTGCTCAGGATTGCTTGGCTATTTGGGGTCTTTTGTTGTTCCCTATGAATGTTAGGATAGTTTTTTATGTTTCTGTGAAGAATGTCATTGGTATTTTGATGGAGATTGCATTGAACCTGTAGATTGCTTTTATGAGCATTTTCACAATATTAGTTCTTCCAATCCCAGAGCATATTATGTGTTTCCACCTTTTTGTGTCCTCTTTCATTTCTTTCAGCAGTGATTTGTAGTTCTCATTGTGGAGATACTTTATCTCCTTGGTTAAACTGATTCCAAGGTATTTTATTTTTTGGTGACTATTGTAAATGGGTTAGCTTTCTTAATTTCTTTTCCTTCAAGCTCATTATTGGAGAATGTATTAGTCCATTTCTGTTTCTTATTGTAAAATACCTGGAACTAGGTAATTTATAAGAAAACAAAATTTATTGCTTAACAGTTTCAGAGGCTGGGAAGTCCAAAGTCAGGGAACACATCTGGTGAGGGTTTTCTTTGGTGGTGGCTTTTCAGCAATGCAGGAGTCTCACATGGCAGAAAATGGCTGAGCAGAAAGAGAGACTAAACTCTCATGTGCTCTTCTTTTAAAGCCTTCAGAACCATGCTCCTGACCACCGTTATTAATTCATTCACTACAGCATGGTCCTGCAATCTAATCACCTCTTCAAAGCCCCACCTTTCAATTACCATAATAGGATTTTCCACCATCAGGAATTTAAAGGGATTTAAACTTCTAGTATATGATCTTTGGAGGACACAATTCAATCAACCCACAGCACTCCACCCCTGCCCCCCAAAGTTCATGTCCTTCTCAAGGTAAATACATTCCATCCCCAAAGTCTTAACTTGTTTCAACTCAGAAGGTCCAAAGTCCCATCTGTGAAATCAAAACAAGTTTTCTACTTCCAAGATACAGTGGTGAGACAAACATAGGGTATATATTCCCATTCCAAAAGGGAGAAATAGTCCAAAAGAAAGATGTAATAGGTCCCAAACAAGTGCAAGACCCAGCAGAGCATGCATTAAATCTCAAAGCTGGTGAATTATGTACCTTGACTTCATGATCTGGCTGTTGTGATTTCTATGGTGGCAGCCACATTGCATGCCACTAGGCAGGGATCCTGTGTACAGCCGTGCTGGCTGGTGAGGTGGCTTGGCTGGGGGGTACTGGCATGGCTGGTGTGACTAGTGTGGCTGGTGCAGCAGCATGGGCAGTGATCCTGTGTGTGGCTGGTCTGGTAAGCGGTACAGTGTGTGGAGCACAGTGTGGATGGCTACTGGCAGTGGCTGTAGCTGGAGTTGCGCTGCAGGTGGCAGCAGTGTGGGGCAGGGTGAAGCTCACATGGGAAGGCAGCTGATGGTCCTGGGTCCCAACAATGTCTTGGTGAGTGCAGCAGTGGTAGCGGTGGGCCTGTTCTGGTCTTTTTCTGCAGAAGGAACACTTCATAGGTTCCTCTAGTCTGCTATCTTCACACAATCCTTAGGTTTATGATTTTCTGATTGTTGATATTTGATTTTCCAATTTTGGTGATGATAGTCTTTTTTATAGTATTAAAAAAGATTGGTAATTCTAGTCATTCTTGGTGGCTAGAGTGATCTTCTAGGGTGTGAAATGCCCCAACATTTTGTTACTGACATATCAGGAGTACCATTTATAATCGAGAAAGGTATAACCACGAAGTCCTTTATTTCCCTTTTGTCTCAGAACAAACAAACAAACAAACAAACAAACAAACAAACAAAAAATAAACCCCTCAACTTTGTCCTCATTCCTGTACATGAGCTTTTTTCCCCCCTAGGGCATCATACTGTGCTTGGATGTTTGTTAGTCTGGGTGGTATCTGGTTTGTATGTAGAGAGTAGGAGCAAAGATGGACTAGCCTACTCTAGGGAGCTTGAGGAATGAAGATCCAGGGGAAGTGGGGTAAGCCAAGTTTTGTATTCTGAAATGGCAAAGATCAACCCAGGGAAACGAGGCTCAGTGAACACATTTAAGAGTCATGAGAAAATCTGGAATTAGGAGGTGAAACTCAGATCTGAGTGGAAGCCAGAAATCCAGGAACAAAGCCTGGAATAAGTTGAAGGTCACAAGCTGAAAATAGAGTTTGTGTCTTTACTGGAGAACAGCTGTGCAGAATCATGACCTTTGATGTCGTCATAAAGGTAAAGGTCAGAGAAGACTTCCAGGAAAATGATGTTGGTGGGATATAGTTATTCGGATGGGGACAGTAAGAATCTAGGCTAGCGATGATGCTGTCTTGGAATGGAGAACCGAGGGCTTTGCTGGGAAGTGGTGGTTTGACTTCAGCTATAGTATGAAGGAAGAGATGACAGAATTTACTGATGGGTGTGAAATGGGGAGTCAAGGAGGATTTTATGAGTGGAGACGGGAAATACTGAGAGAAGAATATTTGAAGTGTCTGACAGAAATTAGGATATGTTAAGTTTAAGATTTTTGAAAAACATCCAAGCGGAGGCGTTTCTTTCACCAGGAGGCTCAACAAATGACGGCTGTGGTAGCTGTTGCTTTTCATCACCTTGACATTCAGTGACATAAATTCCTGGATGTTAGAACCTGCTAACATCGATCTCAGAAGACAGAATCCGTACCCAACAAGAGTCACTCACATTTAGATTTTCCTTTCTACATATTACACTGTAGAATAGAATTTCACTGTAATATTCTATTTGGTTCTTATTCCCTTCTCTTGGTTTTACTTATCATCCTGTGACGTCTGAATTCAAACAAAGGACTGGGTTAGATAGCTCAATGACCTGATTCTCCATGCACAATTCTATGGGCTCATTCAGTCACTAACGATATGTTTACTAAGCACTTACTGTAAGTGTCAAAATCAGGTCTTCACTGCTCCTAGTGGTGACCTCAAGAATGCCCCTTATATTAGTTTTTCCTCCTTCTCTGTCTCACTTTCCCAACTTCCTTACTTCTGTTTTGGGGATCTTGATCTCAGGCTCGACTTTTGGAAGAACATAAACTGTGACATTCAAGCAACAGCCAACAATGAACTAGAATAAACTGTCAAAGCCATAATGGATAGTCTTCTTCACCTGGACATGTGAGGACACGTGTGGGTGTCATTAATGGTAGCCGTGTAGTGTGTGTCCTCATGGATCAGATCATCGCTCAGTGTGCTAGAGCCTCCCCTCGCTTTGCATTGGACCCAGAGTGATATCCATGCTCTGCACAACCACCCCTCTTCTTTCCACTGCTCTGCAGCCACACTGATCTGCCTTTGCTTTCCGCTTCTGTAACATGTCCCTCACTCCTATCTTCAGGCCTCTGCACTCGCTGTCTCTCTGCCTGGAATGTTCTCCTGTGTCTGTGCACAGCTGACCCTTATGTGCTTTTCAGTGTCAGCTTTTCAGAGAGGTCTTCTCTGATGTCTCTCACTGAAGGCAGAGGCTTTATTTTTCTTGTCCACTGCTGTGTGCTCATTGCTCACCCCAGTGCCTGGGTGAGTGTACACAGATGGTCCGTGTAGCACATGTGCTTAGGGCTCTGTCCACATCCCTTCAGCACTCACCTCTACATGCTGGAGGTTGCTTTGCTGATACCTGTGACTCTCCTAGGGGCTCTTTTTGGCTAGGTAGTTGCTGGCCTCATGAACAAGGCAAGCCAGAAGTGCCAAAGACTTAACGCCCTAAAAGCAGCTCTCAATGACAGATGGGGAACTGTGTATAAATACTCTCCTTTCCTTGCCCCTTGGGTGGTGTAACTCTGGGAAGTGTATTCCACACTGTCTCCCGGAGTCCCCCAGGTGGATTAAGCTCCAGTGGCCCCCAGTGGTAGCTTGCCTGATAATCTAATATTTATTTACTTCCTTTCTTTTCCTATCTCACTTCTCCATCCCCAATGGTGCTTTCTGAGATTATCTCCCAATGAATCTACTTGCATTTGGATCTTCTTCTCATATCCCCTTACTTCTGGGAAATCTAAACTTAGATAGTCCTCAGTAAATGAATGAATAAATGCCCAAGTATTTATATTCAAATAGTACTTATTGTCTAGAAGTTACCAGAAGTTTACTTGATTTATAATGTCATAGTTTCACCCCTCCCATTATATATTCCATCAGTATGCTTTTTAATTTTGTCCTCACAGGGAAAAGATTCAATAATATATGTTGGGTATGTTGTTTAGATAATGGTTACAGTATGACTCACTACATGCTTGTTGGTTTGAGGATTTTTGAGTGAGTCGTGGAAGATACTTTAGATGTCATCCTAAGCTCTGCTAAGTGAGAGTGAGGATGAAGAATGTCTCTGTATGAGGCTGTACCATGACAGGAAAATGAAATACATCATTAGAGTAAGAAAATTTCAAAACCTTTCAGAAACAAAGAACAGGTCCTAAGCAAAGAGAAAACAGGAAGAGATACGAGGAGAAGGAATTTGTTTACTGTGATTTCAACCACAATGGAATTTATTTTTATTGAAACAAAGTCAACAAAGCTGCACAAAGCCCTTGAGAGTGTGAGGCCTTTGAATCCCAACCAGGAGAGTATGAACTAGAGGAATTTGAATACATTTGATCCTTCTAGAACTGGCTCAATGTTTTGCAGAACAGTCTGGGTCTCCCTTACTCTTCTTTTTGAAATTCAAAATATTTTTTGGGGGGGGGCAGGGGGGAATTAACCTATCAGACAGTTTTCCAGGAAGTCAGGTTTAAACTTCACAGCCAAATTTCTGTAAGGTCATCCAGCATTTTATCTTCAGCATGACCAATGCCTGGGATATAAATAATCCCCATCATTTTGTCTCCCCCTGTTAACCTTGTTAGAGAAGGCAGTGGGATTTTGAGCTAGTCTCTTATTTCCTTAATGTTTACAGAGGGGACAAAAAACCCAATATCCACAGTGGCCAGTCGTCCAGAGGGGACTGAGGACAGCAAGAAAGTGTATGTTCTTGGTATCTTGTGGGACGGTAGGAGCAGTGAAATAGGGTTTCTGACTTTGTAGGAGAGTCCCAAAACCTGGATTTTTTCTTCTCTGTGTGAGGAAAAAAAAATCCCCATTCTGAAGCTCAATTTAACACTTTGATTACTAGTTTCCAACCTCTGTTTTAGAGACTAGAGGCTACTTTGACAAGGTAATAAAAGAAAGCCACACCTTGTCATGGAAGCCCCATGGAAGATCTTCTGCTGAGATCAATTGCCTTGCAGTTAAAGAGTGGTCTCTGGCCAGCTGTATCAGCATCACCTGGGAACTGGTTAGACACACAGACTCTCAGCCCCACACTGACCCAGTGATTCAGAACCTGCTTTCTAGCAGGACCACCAGGTGATTTACATGCATGTTAAAGTTTGAGAAGCATCGTTTGAGTTTGAGTCTTTAGGGAAAAAAATCAGACTCTAAACTCAGCAGCTGTGATTTAAGCTGACTTATGGAGAGTGAGGAAAAATAATATTCCAGAAGTCACAGACAGCCGCAATGGTAATAGCTACCAAAATATTTAAAAAGTGGCTTGTTAATGAAGAGATGTATTCTCTCTGTTTTCGAATACAAAGTTGGCCCTTCCTATGTGTAGGTTATGCATCAACAGATTCAACCAACTGTGGATTGCAAATATTCAGGAGAAAAAGAATCTGTGCTGAAGATGTACAGACTTTTTTTCTTGTCATTCCTTAAGCAATATAGTGTAACAACTATTTACATAGCATTTACATTATATTGGGTATTATAAGTATTCTAGAGATGATTTAAAGTATGTGGGAGGATGTGTGTAGGTTATATGCAAATCCTAGGCCATTTTATATGAGGAATTTGAGCATCCATAGATTTTGGTATCCGTGAGAGGTCCTGGAACCAATTCCCCATCGATACTGAGGGACAACTGTATATAATCAATTAGTTAAGGAAAGCAGTTGATTTTCTGTCAATATTTTCAGCCAAAGTCTGTGTATTTCCAATAATAATGGGATTTTTTAATTTGGGTTATTCAGTCAATAATACAAATTAAAAATCTATTATGTGCACGCCACTGTTCTGAGCACTGTATTCAGGGATGAAGGAGGCACAACTTCCATCCTCAAAACACGTAGTGTCTCTATGACAAAATATGACAAGGGTGACTACAGAAGGATAAATAATGTGGGAATTCAGGATGAGAGGGCAGAGTTGGCCAAATCCCCAGTAATTCCTCTGAGACACGATTGTCCAACACAATATTGTACTCACATTTTTATTTGAGTGGTTATTTGCTTAGCATCTGTCCACACTTCCACACTGAAAGTGCCATGCTTGCAGGGACCAATATTAATTGAATAATATGCTTGTTGCTTACTTCCACATGTACAGATAGCTCTCTGCCCAGGGAAGAAGAATGTAAAAGAAAAATCATAGGAAACTTTTTGTGACATGCTTTAGACATTTTCTACAACTTTCATCTTTCTCTACAAAGGATATATTCAAAGTAAAACTAATTGAATTTTAATAGCTTTATTGATATATAACTTACATGCCATACAGTTCATTCAGAGTACAATTCTATGACAGTATATTTAGAGTTGTTGTGCATCATATCAGTACAATCAATTTTAAAACGTTATCACTACCCCTAAAAGGAACCCCACATCTCTTAGCTTTTACACACAGCTCCGTATTTTTCCACCTTCTTCTCTCTTAACCTCAGCCGTAGGCAACTATTAATCTTCTTCCTGACTCTATAGATTTGTCTATTCTGGACATTTAATATAAGTTGAATCATACAAAATGTGGTCTTTTGGGGCTTTTGTTCATTTAGCACAATGTTTTAAAAACTCTCAATTTTATTTTCATTCTATATTTTCTTGAAACGGAAAAAAGAAACTTAGGCTAAGAAAGATATTAGAATATTATAAAAGATAACTGATTCCTGAAGCTTGAGCTGCATCAAACTTTTGTTTATAAATTTAGAAACACACGCGTTCCGTCTGTTTCCCTTTCAGTTGTCTTGAGCCAGGTTTTTATTGGGTGTTTGGTGGGGCTTTTGTGAGAACTGGATGCTCTTTGAAAAAACTGTAAAAGGAATAGCATTACTTTCTTTGCTTCTCCTTTCTACGTCTTTTATCCTCCTCTTCCCCTTTGATAGCCAGTATTCTAACACTACATCTTTATCCACCCTAAATATTACATTCTGATAATAAATGGCTAAATTTGTTAATCTTGTTAAACAGTACATTCATTTTCATAAAGGCCTTCAATTTTCCCATCTAAAGGAGAGACTAATGGTAGACATTTCAGGAAGACAGAGAAAACAACAACTATTTTTTTGGTTACGTTCAATTTCCTATGCATTTGTTGAGAACTTGCCATATGCCAGGTATTGGGCAAGTGCTGTATCAGAGAGGTTGGGTACCTAGCCCAAAGACACACAGCTATTATGTGGTGAAAGCAGAATTTAAATACAGTTCTTCATGATTGCAGAACCTCAATGCTTAACTATGGTGGTATACTGCCTGTCCAGTGCTCTTTGGTCATCCTATAGAGTCTGCAGCCAACTATCATTCCACCTCGCTCCTCCTAAAACAGACACAGGACATGTCATTTGATATTTACTCTGTCTTTTGGCTCTCTCTCTAGAGAGAAAGTTAACCATTCTGTCAGTTGTAGTTAATACTGGTTATCTAAAAATAATGAAATTCAACATTTTGTTTGTACATTCCCTTTCTTTGCCACTTACCAGAAAACCGTATATACAAGTCTTCACATTTATTAACCTGCACCTGTAATATATTGCATGGAGAACATAGTTTCTTTCACTAGGGAGGATTCTGTTATTTTATATTTATTTGACGAAAATGTTAAACTAAAGTGGAATGAGAAGTTATTCAATTCTGTAGGTATTTATTAATTACCTAACGAAGAAATGTTAAAGGGAGTTCTCCAATTTGAAAGGATGCTAAACAGCCACACAAAAATAATAAAGTATAAAACTCATTACTGAAGGTTAATATATAGAAAAATATAGGATATTTTATTACTGTAATGAAAGCAGAAAAATCACTTAATTCTAATTGAAAAGTTAAAATACATGAGTATTAAAAACAAGTATAACTAATAATATGTTGATGGATACACAATATAAACAGATGTAAATTGTGACATCAATTGTGACATAAAGTGTGGGGAGGAGAGAAGTGTGGAGTTCTATGTGATTGAACCTAAGTTGTTACCAGCTTAAAATAAACTCAACAAGGTAAACTGAACACCACGGGGAACCCTTGGCTGTCTTGGTAAATGGGTGCTAGAAAGGACTTATAGGATTTGAGCTTGTGCCCAGTGATCTTAGGAAGGAGATTAAAGAAGGACAGCTTTAATTTTAATTAGAGGCTGTTGGGAATGAAATCTACAATTTCTTAAACAATTTATGATTAGGAGATATTCTATGATTACCTTTATAATTGCTGTTTAGAAGGCACAAGAAATGAAATGAGGGTATATGTCCATAATTGCTAAAGAATGAGCAGCCATTCATATTAGCCAGGATGGGGTCTTTGGTCATTTTTCTAGCTTGGGCAATATTTATGTTTTTGTCTGTCCATGATTATGATTGTTTATTATACATGTTATGATTATCACTATGATTATGTTCATGATTATGAAGCAGTCCATCATGGTCACAGAATGAGTTTGTCTGATGTTGGCGTTCTGGAATATTTTTGATGTTCAACAGGACAGCACAGTGACTTAGCTGTGAACACAAGGCCAGCTCCTCAACACCAAAGCTGGCTGTCAGTGGCTGTTTTTCTCTTTCTCACCATACATTCAAATTTGCAGTGTAGGAAGTTGTGGAGAACTGGGTTTTATTCTAGTCGTGCAATTTATTAGCTGTTTAACTTTGAGAAGACCTACACAGGAGAGTTTTAATTTCTTCATATGTATAAGCCTTGGTTTTCTTATATGTTTCCTTAAATACAATAATAAAAACTTCATCATTTATTGGAAGTATTAAAGAAAATGTAGGCAAATCTCCCAGCACAGTACCTTTCAGATAATCAGTCCAATTTGATGAATGATTGAGAGAAGATTATCTCCATTTTTATACTATTAAGATGTTATTTGGTTAAATTGCACATTTATTGAGAACCTCTGACATAGCAGGCTGGTCATGTAACCATGTGACAGCATGGTCCTCAAGGTGAACTTAGTTGTGAGATGGTATACTGTGCACTCTTCTCACAAGGCGGTTTGGGGTCTACTTTATAGGAATAGTGCCCACTGCTCAATTTCTTCCTTCAGTTCTGCTCTGTTCATCTCCAGTGCCCCCAAAGTATATATCTCTGGGTTGCTGTCATTGTATGTTGCATTCTAGTTCTCAAAGCTGGATATACATTATAATTACTAGGAGGGTTTTAAAAACTACTGATGTGTCGATTCCACTGCCAGGGATTCAAATTTATTGGTTTTGGCTGAGGGGTATTTAGTCATTAGGATTTCAAAAAATTTCACAGATAATTCTAATGGACAATAGGGTTTGAGAACCATTGCTGTCGACACTGTTTCTCAAACTTTAATGTGCTTATGAGTCATTTAGGGAATCTTGTTAAAATGCAGATTCTGATTTCAGAAGTCAAGGTTGGGGCTTGGGAATCTGCATTTCTAGCCAACTCCCAGATGATGTCAATGTTGCTAGTCCGAGGACCACACTTTGAGTAACAAAGCTAGAACACTTCTTACTTAGTCTTGTGGAACAGTCTATAAAATTTGCAGTGGCATTTCAGGTGAAATCTTTTAATGGAATAAACTAGAGGGAAGGACGGAGAAAAGTAGTCATACAGATTTATACTTCCACTATCGAAAGAACATTGAAAAGTTGGAATTTGCTATATGTGTGTTGAGGACTTGTTACTAAGGGTGGCTGGACCATCTGTCTGTATCCGTGAAGATGAAGTTCTTATAGTCCAGTTTGTGATGAGTCTCTTAAAACCAAGAACCTCACTTTCAATAACAGTACATTTAGGTGGGAGGAGAATAGTTGAGTTATGTTTTCAGATTATGTCCTGTGTTTCACATCTCTACACTGTAAAACCTAATCATGCTGTAAAGAGCCAGAGCTTGACCTCCTGCTTTCTGCCAACTTCATGCTGTAAAAAGCCAGAGCTTGACTTCCTACCTTCTGCTGACCTCATCTAGAGGGGTTTTAACTATCAGAAGGAAGCCGTCACTACCCAGATGGAGATGCAGAAAGGCTCTAGTGCTGGGCTGTGCCTCCTACTCCTTTTGCAGTCTTTGTAAAAGAAGTATTGAGCAAAGCTTTGTAAGGTTTAGGTGCTGACTGGAAGAAAGGACTTGTTTTACTTTGTAACTGAGCTTGGGGAGATATATAGAACTGTGGGTGACTGGATCCATTTTAGGCTTTGCAAGGCCCTTTTCTTGTGAAAAAGCATTGACAGGTGACAAAGATTGCTAAAGCTCTTACTTTGAGCTGTAGATGAAGATACTAGTTGTGCTCAGGTCATCTTAAGATCCCTCTGCTTGAAGAATTTATAAGATGTTTGCTTGGACATGCCTAGGAGAAGCATAGGCTTTTGTTGACCAAGTGAAATGGAGGGCTCTAACATTACAGATAATTATGGAAGGAGCTTTAAGAAAAAGAACCTTATGTGGTGATAAAAAATGGATAAATAAAGGCTACTCGATATACGAATTGTGGTCCATTTATGGCTGACATTTCTAGAAAGAGCAGGTAAATTCAGAGTGGATACGGTAAAGAGGATTGGGTTTGGTTTGCAGAGTGGATTCTGGAAATAAAATTATGTGTCTTGGTCTTTCCTACTGTCTTCCCAACTTAGTTTCTCTGAAGGAATAGGTGGGACAGAGATGTTGAAGAGGAAGAAACTGTGCTACAGAGGTGTGACTTTCATAGGCCAGAGTAGGTGGAAACTAAGACAGATACAGAGCTTAGAACTTGGCTGTTTGACTCCAGGGCTTTTCTCAGTAGAGCATTCTATAATATTTCAAGAGAGTGTGAGTAATGGGCCATACACGTGGGCAGATTCATGTTGTGCAAGGAGTAACATTTGAGCAGCTTAGTTTCCAGCTGGGCGGGGCTTTACTTCCTGCTAATTTCCCCTAGCTAAAAGCAAAGCAATCTGCAGTTGAATCAGCCCTTTAATCTGAGACAACTATCTGTTGATTTCTTTGTATATCTGCTCCCTAGAATCACAAATACAAGCTTTAACATGGGTTTCAAGCTGGGTGAAATGACTCTTCTTGTTTCTAAAGAAAAATTGATGCTGGGCATCTCATGAGAAATGACATGAAGACTGGGATAAAAGAAATAGACACAAATATCAGTTAATTTTGGCTGCCGTGCAACTCTGTAGTGAAAGTGTCAGCAGCAGAATGAAGTCTAACATTGTTTATTCCTTTTCTGAGGCTGTGCAGATTGGTACAAACACTCTAATGCATGTGCCCTGCGTGGTCATTACAAGGATACACTTTTTTCATTGACAAGGCTTAACAGATCTTAGCCATTTTCTGAAGTGTAATTTAGATGGATGAACTAATCTGCTGAAGAATAAGACTGAAACCAGGGCCTAGCCCGTGGCGCACTCGGAAGAGTGCGGAGCTGGGAGCGTGGCGAGGCTCCTGCCGCGGGTTCGGATCCTATATAGGAATGGCCGGTGCACTCACTGGCTGAGTGCCGGTCACGAAAAAGACAAAAAAAAAGAATAAGACTGAAACCAGTTCTCTCTCATAGCAACAGCACAAGACTGGAGGGGCTGAGAAAGAGCTAGATCTAGACAAAGGAGGGAACAACTGAAGTCTGATAATGCAAAAATAATTATCATGCTTAACAAGGAGCATCACCTCATTTACCTGCAGTGAGGGTAGCTAAAACCCCCTGTTTGGCAGGAGTTCACAGTGCAGAATTAATCACCAAAATGATATGTACCACGTCATTTAATCAGTCAGTATCTTCTCTGTACCTAATATACACTCAGTGGTCTGGTCAGACTATAAGGATACACTTAAATTGCTATGAAAATAGGGACTGAGACTTCAATACTTTAAAAATGATATAAAGTATTTGTTAAGGACCTAAAATAAAATAGAACCAAAGAAAATAAAATACTTTTAGGGATTAAAATTGAATTGCAAGACATGACTAAATTGTAATGATAATGTAAAAAAGTAAGGCAAATCATCATCACCTATTCTTCGTAGGCAACTGTGTTGTAATTTTCATTAAAAATTTGTTACATTTACACATAAAGTAACAAAATAGAGGAAATGCCAGTTCTATAAAAATCATTTTAAATCTGAGGTTTACTTTAGGAGCTTAAATTAGAGTAATTTAGAATCTCTAATGAGAGGTCATTTTTTTGGATTATATCCTCTCATTTATTCATGCTGGGCCCTGTTAGTCACTTTTACTTTCTCTGGTATAGATGACCAATCTCACACATAAAGCGTGGCCAAGTGCTACCACGCAGTCATTACCAGAGAAGGCTTACACTCAGATTCGATATTTCTTGGACTTTGATCTCTTTTTCTCCAAGTTAGCACTAATTTTTCTCTTTCTTTATTAAGTATGTTTAAACTCAGTATAATCCTTTGGAAAATTAGCTAAGGTTCTAGGCCATTGGAGATGACCTGCGTTCCTTAGTTTAATTAAGTCGAGCTTGATGACTTCCTACTCTGTTGAACACATATCTATAGTATACCATCTATTCCATATTTTATAATTTTCTTTATTATATCAAAAACCACAGCTGGCACCTCTCTTTGGTAGAGATGAGAGGTTCTGATTCATGTTTTCATTCATTCATGTATTCAACTCACTCTTATTAAGTTTCTACTATGTAAAAAAAAAAAAAAACAACTGAACTTTTATTTATTTATTTCATTTTTTTCTTTTGTTTTTATTGGTTATAAATATTCATGGGGTACAAAGCAAATTGTCACCACTCGTGCTGCTTTTATTTATTTACTTATTTTTGGTAACTTAAAAAATTTTTTACTTATTTATTTATTTTTACTGAAACAAAACTGATTGTACATATCTGTGGGGTACAGTACTGAATATCAATACCTGCGTGCAACATGTGATGCTCAAATCAGGATAATTAGTATATTCAACATTACACAATGTAATCATTTTTTTTGTGGCCCTTCACCAAATTCTTGCTAACCCCCTCCCACTCCTCATTTCTCTCCTCTGGTAACCTCAGTTCTGTTCTCTCCTAAAAAAAGTTTTAAAACACTGTGAGAACTGTAATGAAAAATAAGATTTGAGGGGGAGGAGGGAGGGGGGACAGTGAGAAGCTGGTTAAAGGATGCAAAATTATAGCTAAATAGAAAAAGGAAGTCCTACTGGTGTACAGTTGACCCAGGAGTCTATAATTAACAATGATTTACTACTGCATGTTATCAAATGACTGGAAGAGAGGAGAACAAATGTTCACATCACAAAGAAATGATTAAGTTTTACAATGATGAATATGCTAATTACTCTGATTAGATTACTACAATGTACACATTGTATACATGTATTGAAATACAACTCCGTATGCCATAAATATGTACAATCAATATGTTTCAATAATTTTTAAAAAAATAAATAAAAGAGATTGCACAAGAGAAAAAAAAAAAGATCAGGCCCCCTCCTTCAAGGATCTTTGAAGATAGCTTGTAAACAGCTAACTGGAATGCAAGGCAGAATGGAATATGGTAGCTTTCTCAGAAAGGTGGAAACTGAGTGCTGTTGAAGGTGCAATCTGGAAGAATATTAAACCAGAAATTAGAGAGACCTTTGGGGGCAGACCCAAATTCAGGTGACAGGGGATAATCAGCCAGGCCCTGCACAATGGCCAGAGAATGGGCAATAACTGATTGTCTGTTCTATTGTTAAATTCAGTGAAGTCTCAAGTGAGCTGAGCACAGAGATGGGTTGACAAGGAGAAGGTCATTTTATGGAGCTCTGCTTTGGATTGAATGTCCCCCCAGTGTTTAATTCCCACAGTGACTTTTAGGAGGGTGGGGAATCCTTTTATGGTAATTGAAAGGTGGGGCCTTGAAGAGGTGATTAGATTGTAGGACCATGCCATAGTGAATGGATTAATTATGGTGGTCAGGGACATGGTAGGGAGGGCTTTACAAGGAGAGTGAATGAAGAGGTTAGTCTTTTCTCTCCACCATTTTTTCAATGTGATACTCTGCTGTCACTGTCGCCACCACCAAGACCCTCACCAGATGTGTTCTCTGCACTTTGGGCTTCACATTTTCTGGCCTCTGAAACTGTAGGCAATAAATTTGGTTTTCTTACAAATTACCCAATTACACGTATTTTGTTATCATCAACAGAAAAGGACTAATACAAGCTCTAACCAGGCAAAGTATCTGCTCACATCAAGGAGATGCAGCAGGATTTCTTTGAGACCTGTCCACAGAACTGAGGTTGGCTTCAGATCTCTATGCTGTGAACAAAACAAGAAAGTTCAGCATGAGCCTCAAGACAGGAACCCAAGATGATAGCTCAATTGTAGGTACAAAATAAAAGATCAATTGTTAAACTTGAAGCAGGATATTTTACCTACAAATTAATTTTAAAAGTTTAGAGTCCTTTAAATTCCTGAAGACCCCAGAATCTGGAGCAGGACTAGCTGGAAGCTTGGGAGGAGTCAGCCTCAGCTGGGAGGAGAAAGGGCACATCACAGGAGGAGTGGGGCCTGGGAGATTCATTATGAGTCTCTCTTCTTGTTTTCAGTTCCTTGTCTATTAGCTCCTATGTTCACTGTCTGGCAGGTATGTTGAGTACTTTTGGATTAAGTTCTTCTTTTGAACCTTATCTGAATTCTGTTTGCTTAGGTTTCCAAATTGCTCTGGGTGACATCTGCTTGTCACCGGTAAAACTAAAAGGACAGCAGGGTAGATTGCCTTGCACAGGGCAGACAGGTAATTGCAGCTTTAATTTTGTTTTGTTTTTGGAAAGATCCAGGTGTCCAACCTCTTTATCTCACAAAAGAACTTTAATAAATGTGGGAGTGTTGGCAGACAAGATGGCCCAGTGGGCAGTCTGCCCATCAGATGTGTTAGCCTTCTGCTATTGAAATAGTACTTCCCATGGAAGCATCATACATCAGGAATTCTCTGCTGGTCCAAGCACCTTAACAGCTTCCAAGCTGGAAGCACAATTAGAGACATGAAGACTTCTAAGCAGCCAAGAGATACATTTCACCCTGGAAATTTAGATCTCAACAGAGAGTACTCAGGCCGTGTGAACATAAATCATTCCCCTGAAAAGCCTTTCTTCTGAAACCAAATTCTCCATAGCTGGAATCTATTGGCTGGTTGGTGGTTGTGGCTCTGACTTTGAAGAACTGACCAGTGTAGAAATTGGGCACATATAGAATACAGGCCGGGTGATCTAGAATCTGGCCGTCACTGTCTGTTTCAAACCTGATTTGTTTTGCTGCACATGTGTGAAAATTGAAGTCAGATGTGGGAAACACAGGGCTTAATCAAAAGGGGAATAGGCCAAAGCTTGGGTCTGGGCTGAGCAGCAGCCCCAGGAGACTGTCTGGGGAGGTTCCACAGCATGTGGAATACTAATGGGCCCAAGAAGTAAGTGAGAGACAGGAGCATCTGGAAGTAGGTGAGTCTGAGGCCTCAGAAGGTAGACAGAGCCTAGAAAAAGAAAATGTGGTAGGTCTACTTTCGACAGGGACTGGAGTTTCTGGGTAGAACTATAGTTCCTAGAAATACTACGGGATAGTAAAAGATGGGAGATGCCAACCCACTCTGAAACTCAAAGATGGGGGCTAGAGAAAGATCCATTTACTAGAATTGTGGAATGGGATGAGAGGACATTTACCAGTGACCGGAATTGAATGCAATTAGGGACCAGAGGATCCCAATATAAGCATTCTTCCATCTTTTAGGTCCAAGGGCAATGTCATTTCAGTTGTCCTCTGAGTACCCAGGCATATGGCAGGTGCTGAGTTTACAGGTAAGAAGCAATTGCTAAAAAAGACCTCTTGAACTTGGAGTATTCAATCAGATTTAATCATGATCTCTTGATTCTTAGATTCTGGAAAGTCTATTTCCAGGACATTGGAAACAAATTGGCTCAGACTTACTGTCCTGAGATGTGACAGGGTCATGGGTATAGGCTCAGTGAGACTTGACTTCAGTGAAGAAATTCATTAAATGAGGAAGATTTGCTTCTGCCCCTGGCTGCCTGCTTTCTAGAATAAGCAAGCAATTTGTTATCAAAAGAAAAAAGCATTTCCTTTAATAGGGTAGAAATGATTGCTGTGGGTCCAGTCTGGAAGGGACAGCTGGACCTAGCCCTGTTTAAGTCAGAGGGCTGGATGAAACTAGATACAACTGATGAAGAAAAGGTTTCTAGAAGTTGGGCTTAATTAGGGGCCTCTAGTGCAGCCTCAGTGAGAACCAAGAGGACTCAATGAGAACCAAGAGGACTGATTGGAGGAGCAGCAAGGGCCCTGAAGACACAGTGTTTGCTCGTTGGGAGGATACAGTCAGGCTCTAGCGGTTCAGAGAGGATTGACACGGGATTATAACACTGAGGGAAGACTGAGGCAAACCTGGAGAAATGGGGAACATAGCACAACTAAGTGTCCACGTTTCCATGGAAGCAGATCTCTGAAGGCTTCCCTGATCCTAGCAATATCTGCCTGCTGAGTATATGGCACCCTTTGTGCTGATATTGAGTATCTTGCCAAGTCAGTGCACATGTTTACCAAATATTTATCTTCTCGGCCAGCTAGGATATAGCCTTTTTTGATAGTGAGAATGGGGAACAGGTATAATTACATGTACAATTTAGTTTGGAAGTGAAACTAGATTACAACTGATGTTCTATTGTGTTCTCCTGGCAAGCTACCAGCATTCTCAGACGTTCCACTCCACTCCATTCAATTTGGTTTGATTCCATCCATTCTACTCCGTTCCACCCCCCACTTCACTCCACCCATTCCATGTCATTTCATTCCAATTTAGTTTTTATTCATGGCTAGAAATGTGCACTCGAGTAGTCCAGTGATAAACAGACAAACTATTAGCTTACAAGGAGTTCCATAAAGTATTTTTCATGGGAGACTAACCTTGTGAATTGCTCCTCAAAAAAGAGAGTTCCATTTTATTCTCTTAGAGAACTGTGTTATCATCTGAAAATGTACCAATAGTTAGTAATAAATAAGTCAGCTTGATTTTCTTTAACCTGAGTTTCCCAAGATATTTGGCCACAGAAAAGTCTTTAATTTTTTATAAACTTATTAATAGCCCATGGAATTATTTTAGGGGAACCAGTAGGATTGTCAGATGTGGTGGCTGGTTGAGTGACCTGGGGCTGGCCTCCAAATGTGTCCAGGTAGACCAAAAAAGAAAAGTACTTCTAGCACAAGCTGGGTGCCACTGGAGTTTTATGGATATTGAAGTGCCAGGGTAGGAGCTTGATCATATAAACAGGCTTTGGCTCTAGGACTGACTCAAGGAATGTAATTAAGGTCCGGGTGGGAAAACTTTGGAGGGAGAAGATGCATTTTTTTGCTGTTGTTCAGTTTTAAATTTCAAAGGTTACCAATTGCCTTGTGTAATTGTTCTGGACTTTTTTTTTTTTTTTTTTAAATCAGAGAATATATGTCAGAAGGCATTCACGTGAGAACTGATGTCTGTGGCTACACCCAAAAGTTTGCACTAATCCCACCCAGGATCCTGGCTTCTATGCTCTGGACAAAATCCTCAGTCATTAAATGTTTGAAGACACTGAAACACAGATCTGGCTTCAATCTTGCTGTCCTAGATTGGAAACATGAAGGCCAGTGGCTCTCCACAGTGTTGCTGATGTCCCCCATAGGAGTTTAGTTATTCTTGTGCTCAGTGTGTTGTCAAAGTCAGCACTGAGAAAGCTTTTCTGCATCCCAGGACCCTTATACCCTCAACAGTGATTTCTTTCTTGTTCTTTTTTTCTATCTATCTATCTATCTATCTATCTATCTATCTATCTATCTATCTATCTATCTATCTATCTATCTATCTATCTATCTATCTATCTATCTTATCTATCTATCTATCTATCTATCTATCTATCTATCTATCTATCTATCTATCTATCTATCTATCTATCTATCTATCTATCTATCTATCTATCTATCATCTATCTATATCTATCTATCTATCTATCTATCTATCTATCTATCTATCTATCTATCTATCTATCTATCTATCTCTATCTATCTATCTTAACAAATATGGATTCAGTATTCCAGATAAACATGCAATGATGAGGAAGGTGATGGAGGAAATCAAGGCAGAAAGTGATGTGGGGCTGTCTTGACAGAGGGGCAGTGGTTAGAGCCCATGGCAGAGGGGGGCATGGCTCAAAGTGAGGATAGAGCATTGATGCTGTTCTGGAGCCAGTAGTGTCATCTAGAAGAAAGCTTGTCTTCTTCAGCCTGGTGTCAGGTCATGAGAAACCGGCTGTGAGGATTGAGTTTTAAGTTGGTTTCAAGTTTTCTGGACAGAGAATTGAGGCTGGAATCATGACTCCAGCACCCCTGGAATTAAAACAGTGGCAGTTACTTGGAGAACAAGTAAAAGTCAAGCAGTAGACTCATGATACTTGCTACAGAACTAAAGCCTTTTATGCTCAGCAAGGCTACGGCCAGCACTGGCCCAGGCATTAGTGGAGGGGCTCAACTTTGAGTTGGCTACGGCTGAGAAATTTGTAGTGAAGCAGAGGCTGTTTATACTAAACTAAGTGTTCAGTGGTTAGCTTTGTAATTGATTAATTTTAGGAATCAATATAAAGACAATTAGAATTAAATAGGTGTGTTTGAAGATATCCTCAATGGATATTCTAAATTCCATTGATATCATGATACAAATATTCCAGAATTCCCAAGAATAATTAAACAGAAGCACCAGCAAATATCAAACAATATCAATCTCATAGTACGATGTGATATTATTTGCAATATTTTTCATGTTTTAAAATACTCTGAGTATTATGTCCATTATGCTCTTTCTATTTCCTTGCGTATTTCAGTTTCAGTTATTTCCAAATTACAGAACAAATAAAAAAAAAATTCCCTACTCAATCTTTTGTCTTTCTTATAAAAAAAAAAATACACTCACATTTTTATTCCTAATTTACCCTTCCTTCCTTCCTTCCCTCCTTCTCCCTTCCTCTCTTTTTTTTCCTTAAATGTTTATTCTTCTGGAAAGGACCGCTAACAATGTTTTATTTATGCTATTTAGCATTTCTGTATCTCAGGATTCTTGTACTCCAAACAGTGATTTCTTTCTTTTTCATTTTTTTTTTCTATTTTCTAAAACAAGGTTGTGCAAGATTTTCTCTCCTTTCCTATGAGGTAGGTAGAGTGGGTGGTATTTCCATGTTACAGATAAAGAATCAGAGCAGTGGAGCCGAAGTAAGGTGTGGGAGTGGTTTCTGTGGGATCCAGGATTGCAATGCAGTTAAATAATTTCCCTCTCATGGTTCTTTGCAGTACTTGGAAGTTAGGATGTGTGAAAAATTTTCCTTGGGGAGTTTTCAAAATCTCACAAATCACAGGGTCAGCTCCACATCCAGAAACTCTCTGGAGCTGAGTGAAATTTGGGCAACTGGGATTTCCTCTTGTGCATTCAGGGTTGAGAACCACCTCTGCAAAGCATATCCCATTGACTGGGCTTCATTTATCAGAGCAGGGCAACATGTTGTCAAATTCACCTTCTTAAGAGAACAGCACCAGTGTGGCCACACAGATAAGAATGATCTCAGAAGATAAGTTTCAATTGGCCGTGTGGGAAGCAGACATTAACTGTCATCTGCAAAGAAAGCAGGAGGACTTAGACATTCTTTGATATATCTGGAGGTGATAAACAATGACACTTTAAGTCTGTATCTCTTCTCGGAATATATCTGAATACCAGAAAGAGATAGAGGCCATCAGATTGAGATTATGAATACCCACTGTCACTCTATATATAGTAATTTAATGAACCTTGTTACACTGTATAGAAAACATATCACACTCCCTGAACTCTAACTGTATTTTTTATTCCACAATTTGGAGATAAAGAAGGTAGGTCAGAGCCTGGTTAGTGTCTGCAGTTACTTGAGTGGTGTGTACACACCATGTACAATTTTTTGTTGGGTACTTTGTTTATTTTATGTGAGAGACAGTGTCAAGTTTCCATCCATCACATGTGGGCATTTTCCTTGGGCTGGGGCTGCAGTTTTTGTATGTGATTGTCAGGACAGCAGGGAAACAAATATTCTTGTACAGATTATTATCACCTATTCCTTCAGGCAAGGAACACACTAGAAAACTAATCTCCTTTGCACAAAAGATGAGGTGACTGTGAGGGAGTCTAGAAACTGTGCTCTCAGGAAAGAGGACAGAGCCTGCAGGATTTCACTGTGTCCTAGCCTGAGGAAAACCAGCTGTTACCACGAGACCCGGGCCAGGGATGACCCTCAGAGATTAAATGGCTATCTCAGTTTTGGTTTCCCAAAAGTGGACCTTGAAACAAGAATTTGGGTCCAAATATTTATTTGGTAGGTGATTCTAGGAAGGATGGTGTGGGATTAAGGAAGTAAGACAGAAAAGCCAAAAAAGGGTGTGTTTATAAGTGGGTTACAATGCTGGGCGATGGGGTCCTCCTGCTGGGGGCCCTCTGATTTACCCACCCAAGGGGCAAAGAAGCTAGTATTTAACTCCCAAATCTTATCTTTTATTGCACCCCCAGGCAGAGAATTGCACATATTGTTACATGTCTGAGAACTATGGGAGCTTCAGGTGCCCTCCAGTGTGTCCTGAAGGCACAAGCTATGACTGGGAAGTCCTCCAGGCTTAGAATTTAATCTTGGATGTGCCTCTGATATGCTGGGCAGACTGCTTAGCTATTTTGTTCATTGCAGAATTGAGGATGGTGGGATATCCAACTTGCCCAAATATGTGTACACTACTGATGATCTCCATTATTAATAGATAGTTTTGGCATTAGATAATTTTGTGTATATGAATTAAAAACAAACAAACAAACAAACAAAAACCTTGAGCTTATTTAATACTTTTAAATTGGCTTGCATGTTAGGGAGGTCATAGTGTGTGTGCGTGTGAGTGTGTGTGCTTGTGTACTTGACAGTATGCATAAGCCTTAGTCACCGTAGGAGAATCAGTTGGACATATCAATGCCTATACAAGTATGATATAAAACACCATTCTTACTGTGCACATGTGAACTTTCTAAAGAGAAAATAGCAAATATCTTGATTAAAAAATTGCCCTTCCATCCAAGCTGATATGTGAAGTATAAAATATTTTTTTGAAATGGATCTGAGGTCAGGATAGCTGCTGGATGGAAACTATGTACCTTTCTTGGGCCTTTAAAAAAAAACTTCTTTCTCACCAAATGGTCTGTGGGTTAAAATTAGGAACAGAAAGCTTGACCAAAACAAAGACCTCCCTGTGTTGTGGAAATCTGAGGCCCTTGGTAATAGTCATGAGGCGTGAGAGCTGGTGTGGACCACGGTGTCAAAGTCAACCTCTCTTCCCCACACGACCCCAGGGAAGGGCAGATAACCCAGGAGAGACAAGTGGAGAAGGGCAAGGGAGCAGGATACTGAGAGTAACAGCCCCATTAATCAGGGTGAGCATCTCATTGGGCCATTTGTGTCAAAGCTGGGCAGAGTTTTTAAAAATGTGGGTGAAATATGAAAAGGAATCAGCTGTCTAATCCACTTTTCAAATGACCCATAGACAAAAAACTCATCATTTTTCACTGTTTTTCATCAGAATCTTTCTGGTTTGACAGGTTGACAGCCTAATGATTTTTAAACTGTGTTGATGAAAACACATGGTTTTCTTGTCACTGGGTGGATTTTCAGTGGGCTTGGGGGAGGTTGAGATGGAGAAAGTACAAGTTCCAACGGTCTGTATTGTCTGAATATGTCAAAATGTGTATGACATCACTGTCGTTGTAAGCTTTTCTATTTCTCTTGTCCTCATGTTTCCATGCTTCTCTTTATGTACGTAAAATAAACATATATACATAAAATAAAATAGACATTTCAAATATGTATACCTACTGTATCAGTCAAAATCCAGTCAAGAAAGCAGAAACCATGTCAGTTATTTTAACAAAGAAAATTTAATATATGAAATTTATTAGAGACATGGGAAGACTCAAATTTGTTACAGAAATAACAGGTATTGTAAACAATACTACCTGTTAGGCTATGCTAACAAAGAGAAGGACCTGGGATTATAAGAAGGTTGGAGGAAGACCCTGCAGAACTGGGTCTGAAGGGGGTGCAGTGGGACTAGTTCTTGGAGCATGGGGCAAAAAAATAGATACATGAAGCCACAGGACTGAAGGGTGGAATAAAAAATCACTGCCAGGTGAAGAAACAGGGCTGGGGGGTGCTCACAGGAACAGTTAGCTGACAGAAAGGGGCAAGACTTACTCCCTCTTCCCATCTTGCAGTCATCCTCAAGTGCCCCTTACTGGCCCAGCCTAGCTGAGAGCAGGTGACAACACAGAAATACGATCCGCAGCATCCCAGCCCCAGCATCCAAATCAGTGCTTAGAAAGTGGGCTTGGAGGTGGAACACAATGGTTGGATCGAACCATGTCAAATTGCTGATGCTCAACTAAAGTATTTATTTTAATCTACAAAAAAGAGTTATTTCATATGGTTCAAATGAATACAGGCAAATACATATTGTCTATAATAAAAATATATTTCATGTGTTTATAATTTTTCTCACCTTGTAAGTGTGTATATACATACACATATAATCAAACATATTTAAGGTGGAAGGAGAGAGTTCCACACTTCATTATGTCAAACGAAGCTCTGAATGAGACAGGATTTATCTATGTACCTAATCTTAACCTACCAATAAGGTATGTTGTTCCTGGGACCCTATGAGAATTACACTGACAAGTTTTTGCATGATGCATTTTACCTCTGCAAAGTGTTTCCCCATTACGGATACATCATTGATTCATTATCCTGTTGCCTTGACCGTGATCTGTTGAGTCTTCAAGGATCCACAGTGAGCACGTTCCAGAAGCAAGAACTTGATTTACAGCGTCCTCCAATATCTAGATTAAAACAGGAAAAACAGACCTTCCACGGAGTGTTTAAGAATTTGAAACCCCTTTCAATTGCTGCTGCTATGGGGCTGCCTTGCTGTTTTAATGTAGAGTTGGCTGTCTCTTAGAAAGGATGTCTTACAGAAAGTGTGTTTGGTTACCTGTGTGCATTTTTGGGTAGGGCTGTCCTAGTCTAAAAAGAGAAAGGTATGTTTGCATTTTCTTTATGGGAATGACTCAGAGGCCGTTGAGTAAGTCATCAGAAAAGGCACATGGTGTGCTCCTAACAGGCCTTGAGAAGGCTCCTTAGACACTCATCAATGGCTGTTGTGTTTTTCCTGAGGGCCATGGTGCAAATTCCTATTTTGTTTATTTATTTTCCATCATTCTGTTAAGTCGTATATAAGAGAAGGGAGATTAAGGCCTGGCAAAATGGGACAGAGAGTAAATCTATGAATCTAAAAGATCTCTGAATATTTGTGTAGCTACAATGTGCAACTTATTTCAGAGACTCCCGCAGACAGCTTTCCCAAAGTGGGCATTTCCTCTCAATCAACTCGCTATCCTTTCCTGGCCCTTGGGGTCTGCAGTCCCCTCTCTCCCTAACAAACCAATGTCACAATTTCAAAGTGATTCAACTGCCGTCCCAGCGATGCCTTCTAATTCTACCTCTTTCACAATAGCAGAGAGTAGAGGAAACTGACAAACGGGCTATTTTTGAACCAGAAGTTGGCCCAACTGTCAGGCATAATAGCAGCCGAGTAATGTTTGTGGGACAGCCCACTCATGAAAGATGACTTTATAATTGCCTTCTAGATCCCAAGGATAAGAATGTATGTTGAAATCAGCATCACCCTCTTAGGCTTTCAAAATCCAACCTCCAGAGGCCCCAATGATGTGTTGGCAGTGCTAGTTCTTGGCTGCCCATGCAGCGATCATCTTTCCCATTTACCCAGATGTGTTCTGGGCATTTTGTCTACCCCTCACATTGTCTGTCTGTGTCCTCTGACAGATCAACGGCACCGATTAATATGCCATGGCCTCTTTCCAGAGGGACTTGGTATTGCCTTTACTGCTCATAAAATCCTTTTGTGTTTAATCCTCTCAGCACTTTCCTTTTTTTCATCCCATCTGTCAGTGGGCTTTTGTGCCCTGGGGGTCAGCATATCAACACTTCTCTCTCCCTCCCCTGAAGACAGCTCCCGTTTCTGAAGTCCTTTCACTGGGGAAGGCTGTTGGGACAACTTTCACAGGGTGAGTAGGAGTGCTGGAGGGGAAAAAATAGAAAAGTAGAACAATTTGTCTCAGTGCAGTTGAATTTACAGCCTGATAAGGCTCTTGCTAATTGGGGTTCCTCCTGCACCATACAGTCTCACATTCTTACCTTGAGAGCACCTGTTTTCTGCTCTCTTTCATATAAAGCAAAGGTGAATTGTGGAAACCCATTCTTTGTCAGGAAGATAGAACGTTCTAAATCAGATGATAGTGTTCTCTCACATTTGCTTCTTTTGTTAAACATTTGGGTGTTTGTGGGACATTTCTAACTCTGGGTTAAAGGCTGCTGAAAAAAAATAGGTTCTCAGCTTTTCTTGATCATTTTCAAATCCTTTCACTCTCTCCATGCAATTAAAGTTACTTGCATGTTCTCAAGCCCAGAATTTCTAAAAGGAGAGTCTGGAGTAAAGTTGACATTGACTCTAGTCAGCGGGAAGGATGGGATTGAATTATGTGACCTTGATCTGACGACAAGGTGAGCATGTTGCTATTTGTACACCAGAGTATTTCTTAGCTCAGTGTTAGGAACAATGGGACTAGGTTTATGTCTTGCATGTTTTGAAACATCCATCTCAGCTTTTGAACTGTTGAGGTCAATGATACTGGGATTAAGACTTAGCAGGAATGTGGTAACAGTTTATAGAGTTTCCAAGTGCAATCTTGGGTCTTCTGCATCAGAATGTCCTGGAATGTTTCACAGAAATGCAATTTCCCAGGCCCACCCCAGACCTGCCAATTCAAATATTGGTTCTATACATTTAAGTAGCACTTCTAGTTATTCTAACTCACACCAAAGTTTGAAAATTACTTTTATAGAGGACCAAATGGTAATCCTCTGTGGGGCAGATAAATATTTTCTTCTGCTTTGATTAGAGGAATGTATTGTTTAACTATGCCAGGAAGGATATTTTTGCGTATCTATGAGAATAGTTTATATGGAAGAATATAATGAAAAGATACAGTTTCAGGCAGCTTTTCTCCCCCAATCTAGTTTGAATAGACCAGTGGCCATATTCTTGTTTTATGTGTTGTTTACTCTTATTTTTATGCGGTTCTGCTCATTTGGTATTTTAAACCCAACAGCAGCAGCAGACGAGTAAAAATAACCATTTCCTCCTTATTACCCAGAAAACTGGGAGAATGGTGATTTTAAAATAAACTAAACATTGGGCCGGCCCATGACACACTCTGGAGAGTGCAGCGCTTGGGAGCGCAGTGGCACTCGCTCTGGGTTCGGATCCTATAAAGGGGTGGCCGGTGGTGCGGGCGATACCAAGCCAAGGGTTGCGATCCCCTTACCGGTCACAAAAAGACAAAAAAAAAAAAAAAAAAAAAACCCGCTAAACATTAACCAGCAAACCCTTCTTGTTTTAACCCTAGATGTTATTCATTTCTCCAAAGAGTTCATCTAGAAAGCATCAGTGAGGATCTTATAATGCTTTGGGGTTACCTTTTGGAGAACAAATGCTCATAAAACTCTAGGACACAAGTTATAGCTGAAGGAAATGTCTGTGTAACCTCTGGAGAAGATTTTCTTTTTCCTTCCCATTTAGATGAAAACGCAGCATGAACAATAATTTGACAGAGTCCAATAAGTTGAGGCTTCCCTGTATGTGGTTCTGAACTGAAAGCTAAACTTTCAGCGTCTGGATCAAAGAGACAGCTGCTTTAATCACAGGCATATTATTCTGCCACCAAGGCTGTCCTGGCATTTGTTGGCGCAACACCACAGAAAGTAAAACAGGCTCCCAGAACAGAATTATTTCCATACCCTCCCACATCGTATTCCCTCTGCAGCAAGTAATTTGTCTGCACTCAACTTTTCCCTGTTGATTGTCTGAATCAGACAGACTTTCCCCAACCCCCTAGAGCTATTAGTCCTGTTAATCTTTGCCCTTCACAAATGAATCTTTTGTGCTGCTTGTTACTGGACTTGGATTGCTATCTTTCCTTCTCTTTCATTCTTTTTCTTTTTTTTCCAAGTGAATAATAAGAGCAAACAGCCCAGGATAAGGGGGGTGGATGGTGAGGAACGGTGACCTCGGGTTGGTCAATCTTGATGACACAGTTTATAGGTTTGGAGGATTCCGTTGTCAAGGGACACAGGGCAGGGTTACCTTGCAAGGAAATAATGCGGTCACGTGACAAAGAGCTAAGGATGAGAGAAACCGCAAGGTTTCTGCTGCTGAACAATGACAAAGTTCACTGGTGTTCTCAGGTGCAAGGGAGAGAATAGGCCCTCATTGTAAGGAGCATCAGCGCCTGTCTTTGTTTCTGTCCCCCTCTCTGTGACATTAACACTATCTTATCAATCTGTAGGTGGGTTGGCACAAAACATAGCCACTGATGGATACGTAGGCAGTCAGTGCATCAGAATGGCTTGTCCTCGTTGATATGTGTCTTTGTATGCTCCTCAATTAGATATAGAAGTCACTGAAGCCTTTATTGGACACAAAGTCTCATGATGAAGCTTAACCCTTCATTGACAGTTATATCCCTTTATGTTTAATGTCATAATATGCTGAAACCTACAGGCCTGGCAGATTAATCTTGGCAAGCTATAAACCCTGGCATTTTAAATATTTGTCTCCCCTTACCTTAATTCCAAGTGAGATTTTGTCTTTATCTTGCTTATAAAAATTGAGGCATGATATACATAGTGCACCTATTTATAGCCTGTAGCATGATGAATTTTTATAATACATGAAACCACTGTCCAGATAAAGATGTGGAACATTTCTAAGCAGCCAAAAAGTCTCACTTCTGCCCCTTTGCAGTCTCTCTCCCACCCCCAAGAACACTATTCTAAAAGTTCAAGAAAAGATTTATATTATCTTTTAATTTTATTTTTCACAAACTTTTTGAAGTACTCTCATATTTCCATAGATAAATTTTGCCTATTCTTGAACTTCATGTAAATGGAATAATACAGAATTTATTCCTTTGAGTCTGGCTTCTTTTATTCAAAATCATGTCTATACTATTTATCCAGGTCGTTACATTGTTTTTTATGGTTTTGTAATATTTTGTTGTATGAATGTACTACAATTTATTCATTCTACTATTGATGGGCATTGGATTGTTTCCAGTGTGGAATTTCAATAAGAATTCTTATACAAATTTTTTTTTTTTGTATATATACAATCACTTTTGTTGGATATGCCCAAGGGTTTCAGAAGTGCAGAAGTGTGTGCTACGCTGATATGTTTAGCTTTAGGAGATACCGCTTAACAGTTCAATATTCTCTTAGAAAGTTGTTCATGTAAATTTCATCTAGATCTAAGAAATGATTTAAAACACTTAGATTACCTACAATATTAGACTACAGGAAAATACTGTTCTGGGTTGATATTTATTCCCAAGCAATCTCAAAAATCACAGTTAGCAAAATTACATGATAGCTGAATGCCATTTTTCATAGTTGTCTATCTGGTTCAAAGAAAGATAACTAGAAAGGAGACAAATATTGTTTATGAATCAGTCAGTTGTACCTCTTCCAATTTATCTCCATGAATTTTAAGCTGTCGGCAAATGCATAAGATCCCACTACTTCCTGAAATTGCAGGTTGAAACCCTTCAAAGATCATGCGATTTTGCATCATTCAAGGTAGAGAAAATGAGGGTGGAGGAAATTTATTTGGGATAAGTGAGATTTGGGAAGCAGAAGCCTTTTTCCAACTTGGAAACAATTATCATGTTTCTGTGAAACTCACAGACCCTGCCCCCAAATAAAAAGAATGCAAAGCTTGAGGTTGGAACAACTTAAAAAAAGGAAGGGGAAATGTTCTATCCTGCTGTTCTGAGATGCAATTTAATGTCCATTGTCCCAAAGGATAAGTCTTAACTTCTCTTGTAAATGAAACACTCAGTTTGATCTGGGTGAACCTTTACAAATCCATGAAGTCAGTAGCATAATATCTATTGACTCAGTGTAAAAGCCTTGACTAAATGTCTCTCTTTATGTCAGAGATTGTGGGAAATACAAGAGTGGAGACAGATCCTGCCTTGAGGAGTTGTAATATTAGCCTGGAGGAGGAAAGAAACTCAAGATTGTTATGGAACTAGGCCTAACTATACAGTGCTGATAACTAGGGCAACAGGTAAGCAGGGAAAGGGGAGATCAGTGTGGATTGGAAAAGTCAAGGAAGGACTGTGGAAGAGGTCAGGGTTAAGGCTAATACTGGAGGATACAGGGGACTCTGGGAGAGGAGAGAGAAGGGAAATCTGTTTAGAAGAGGCTTGTGGAGAAAGAGGGGACAGAATATTCTTTGAGTAAAAGTACAGGAGAGGAAATTCAGGAACACTTTCAAAGAAAGGATAATTTTTCCCAAAGTCAACCACCTGTGAATATATATCTTTCAAAGGTTAATTTCGGGGGGTTCTTTTTGAAGTGGTGCAGCTTTAGAATAGTAAGGCTATGAAAGGGATTCACAAATTCTGTTATTGTGCATAACCTTGGAAATGAAGATTCCCGTGCCATACTCCAAGTCTATGTACTATCAGTCAACAATTGTTACATAACAAACCATCCCAAAACTCAATCAAATAAAACAATGAGCGTTTATTCACAATCTCAGAGTTATGCAAGTTTGGCTCAGGTAAGTTCCATGTGTGTTCATTCTGGAACCCAGACTAAACAGGCAGTAGCCACCATGGGCATATTCTTCTCATAGCAGAGGTTGGAAGCTTCCATATGGTCTTCCTGTGAAGGTATATTCTGGAAAGATCTACCCACATTCCTTGGTCAAACAAATCACATGGCCAAGCCTGATATCTATGGCACAAGGAAATAAACTCTGCCTTCAGTGGGTTGAATTACCAAGTCACATGGGAAAAGGTATGAATGCAGAGAGGTGAAAAATATTGGAACAATAATTCAAAGGACCACATTTGCTAATCCTTTGATGCATTATCATACAGTCGCAGAAAAATCCTATGGAGTTGGCCCTATTATTATTCTAATTTGTAGATAATGAAATGGCGGCTTAGAATGTCCACGAGACATGTCCAAGGTAATCCTTTTTAGAGCTCCAAATGTATTTAAAGGTTAATGTAATCCCCATAGCACAAAATATTTACTTAAGTCCCTAGAAAAGACACTGAATAGTATTATAATGCATGTTACCTAAGCTGTCACCCGAAGATCCCCTACATTCTTCAAAGTGGCTCTTCCTAACCTCTCTGGTCTGGATTCCTATATACACACATAAAACAAAATCCCTTCAGCATCTGCTTTTCTATCTCAGAAAGAACTTTGGGCAGACCTGGCTTTCTTCTACACATTTCCTTTTCCAGTATGACATCAGTTAACCTCAGAAATTCATTGGCATTGTCACACATTTGAAATAATTGAAAATAGTGAGGGCCGGCCCCGTGGCACACTCGGGAGAGTGCAGCACTTGGGAGCACGCTCCCGCTGCAGGTTCGGATCCTATATAGGAGTGGCTGGTGCACTCACTGGCTGAGCGCGGTGCAGGCGACACCACGCCAAGGGTTGCGATCCCCTTACCGGTCACAAAAAGACAAAAAAAAAAAAAAAAAAAAAAGAGAAAATAGTGAAAGTGTAACCAAGCATTGCCTTATTATGAATTGCTAGGTCAGTCATTAGTAAGGTGCATGTTTTGTTGCTCCTACAACCTCTTATTTCTTACCAAGAATATCAGCTCTTTATTTTTTCTGTATTTTACAGAATTGTGAAGAAAAGTTGGACTAACTCGATTTGCTAAATTCTAATTGCTTGACCCTCACCCCACTCACTTCAGACCCACATTTCATGCCATTTCTTCTCCTCCACCTTTGCCTCCTGCACTATCCCCCAGTTCGACTTCTAGTGTGAGTCATCTACCACCTGATTCCTTATATCCTAAATTTCTCAAATATTGAAACATCCTTTGGGCAGCCAGTAGGACCAAAACCCAGAGATCTCACCACCATGCCTCAGCTACATATTCCAACCCCAGAGGCCACTAACTCACTGAACCAAGATCAGTTGCATGTTTGGTACCTTATGGTGATGCTTAACATTTTTCATTGATGTAGACTGGGTGGGCCTCAGAGTTCAAGAGAATAGCGATTATGGACTAGTTTAGAAACTGCCTGATGATACTTCCTGACACATGGCTCATTAAGGAGGGCATCTCAGGAGATAATGCTCAGCAGTGCCTTGCCCTTTGGATTAATGGGTCAACCTAGAAAGTAGCACTTTAAAGAGTGTTTGAAGAACCACTTGGCCTTTCTCTGCCCTCTGTGAGGTGCTCCCGGATATGAGCAGAGGCACCTGATCTTCTCAAGGGCCCCTTGTCTCTTCATCCTCTCTGCCTTCCACTCCCATCAGTATCAGTTCAGTTTTCGTTGACCTTAGTAGTTGTCTATTATCATACATTTGTGGGTCATGAAGTAATGGATTATTTGGCCCATTGTTAGTATAGCAACACCATCATTAGTATAGTAACACTGGAAAATGTGAAGCTAATAAAATATTTTAGAACTTAACCACAGTCAAGAATGGATGAGGGACATGATATACAAATTTGATCTAGGTTCCATTTTTTGTTTACAAATTACCTTTTTGTAACATTTCAAAAATTTATTGATTTTAATAAAAAGCCTATTAAGTGAAATAAAGTCTCATTTGGTAATAGTTCATTTATATTAAATATACATTGTTATTAGACCCTTTTCTAACTTCACAAATATAATGCACCGTCATCCAATATGTAGATTTCTTAGTTGTTTTTTCTTATCTTCAGATGAAGCAGCAATATATCTGTAGCCACAGCCATAGTTATGTCTGTAACTATATTTGCATTAGATTACTTTTATTTTAAAATAGAAATTCTCATCTGTTAATCTTATAATACAGACTCCTTTTCCTTAAATAATTAATTTTTTTAGGTGACTTGATTAATTTATCTTGAGAATTCTTTAGCAGTCAATTGTAAGATGAGCCAGGCTTGACTTTTGGAAATGCTTAAATCTTCTTTCAACTTATTTTGGGTAGCAAGAGCACCTAAACAATTTCCTCACATCCTAAATTTATAGGAATGACAACTTTACATTTGTTTCAAAATAAAGACAGGGTAACTTTTTTCTACATTAAGCTTACAGAAATGTGACTTCTTTTTAATATTAGCCTTGTCACTCAAAATCACAAAAGAACTTTGAAGATCTTTAAAATTTTCATAACAAGGAAATTCTTTCTTCAAGTCGTCCAAGTTCTATAAATTTTGACAGTCATTCACAATGGAAATAAATAGGCAATCATTACAACATCTATAAAATGGTATCCACAGTATTCTTTGAATCACTGTTGACTTGCTGTGTCCTAGACCTGCATGGTAATAAAATATCCACATACTTTTAAGTCTTTATTTTTAAATTTCATACCTATTACTTATGCGGTATCAATTTTGTTACCAAGGCTTTTCCCAACTCTATCATTTCCAGTAATAGTCATAACTCTGAGAATAGATGATTCTCTGCTATTGTTTTATGAATGTTCCTTTGACCTCAAAATTCTGAGGTCACATTTGAGAATCATGATCTTCTTACAGCCCAGGCTTCTAAGGTATGTCTGTCCTCTGTTTGGAACAGAGTATCCTGCTTCAGCTGTGACAACATAGAGAGGCAGGCCAGGGTGGAAGAGGGCAGAAAGGAAGACGCTGTCACCACCAGGTCTATTTTAGCTGCTGACATTGCCTTCACTTCTTTTCAAGCTGCCTATGTTTTCATGATGGTGGCAGGTATTAGGCCCTTGGTGTCTCATGATAAGACTTGGGACAACCACACACTTCCCACCACTTGCCCCCCCCACCCCCCACCTTTCTGGATTAGGAAAGTCTTCTGCACAAATATGAGAAAGAGCTTCCCCGAAATCTGCAGGCAGCTCTGACAACTCAGATTCAAAATGTAACCCCACCTTTCTGAAGACCTTGCAGGCCTTTTTATCCTTCAGGAATCTTCTCTTTTCTTCTTTATTCCATGTAACAAAAGATGACTGAACTTTTTCAGCCACTAGAAAAATGCAGGTAAAAGCCAGAATGGTCAAAATGTAAAAGAGTGTTGACAGAGTTGTGAAGAGCTACCGGTGATGTGGAGCAACTGGAGCGCTCATACACTGCTGGTACAAATGCCTGTTTTCTTAATTGCTTTTTCATTTGTATGGGTGAGTGTGTCCACTTTTTAATTTAATTTAAACCAGAATAAAATCACTTCATTTTGATTTTGTGTTTTACTAAATTATTTGTTTGTTACATTTAGTTACTTGTTTGTTACATCCCTTCTCACCCAGTTCCAATTATATTTATTATTTAGTAAGTAAAAAACAAATGTACATACTACAAAATAACAAAAGTAGATCCAGTTATTGTCTGGTGTAACAGAGAGAAAAATAGCTTCCCTCAAACTTTCTAGGTTCTTTGACTGAGCTACAAATTATATTGACATAAAACTGATTAAGAGGAGAGAAACTATTTTAATTACATGTGTACCCGTGTATGCATGAGAGTTCCACAAAAATATGAGACTCAAGGAAGCCAGATAATTGAAGCTTATGAGCTACAGAAAGGACTAGGGACTCGGACTTTCTAGGGAAGTAGTGAAGGCAAATTACAGGAGGGTGTGGGGAGGAATTTTATGGTGAATAAAAATTGTCTTATGCAGACAAAAGTATTTCAGGTGATTGATGTTGTCTCAGAGCAGCTCTCTTCCTGATAACATTTGCTAATGAAAATTTCCTTATAGATATAAATTTCCTTTACAAATGAGCAGCTTTTCAGAGCTATTCCTGTATCTGCAGTTTTGCAAAATAACCAGCTTGAAATAATCAAATGTTAAGATATATTTTGGGGTGGCATATTATGGTCTACTGCAGTTATGTTTCAGGGTGGCATGTCGTCAACTCCAGCACTGGTCTATTTTGGATTGACGGAGTCTATAACTTTGAGCATAGGTTTCTAGGAACTTGATTTTCAAAGGCTATAGAAAGTTTTGTTCAAGATTTATTATTCTTCTTCTTTGTCAAAGCAACTTAGCTTTTTTTCCCCAAGCTGTTTCCAGGTGTACCTTTTTAGAAACTCAAGATTGATACCTTAGCTTTTTCTTCTCATTTGTCAGGAGACATGGTCTTTAAGTCTACTGAAGGTTATGGAGGATTATGTCAGATTATGGAAGATCTCTTGGATCTTTTCAGCTGGGTAATATGAACATACACGGGCATTGTCTGCACAGTTTTGTCACCACAAGAGCAGGGCTGCTGAGTGTGCTGAAACAGAAAAAAAATCTCTGTGGTCATCACTAATGTTACTCAAAAACGTTTTCCATTTTCCTTCCAGGTCTTGATGTCAGGTATAGTCATGTGATCTGTTTTAGCCAATGATGTAAGAAGTGTTTGCAAGTTATCTATGGGAGAAAACTTTAAGAGTCGGTGTGAAATTCACCATTCTCTCTCTTTCATTTGCCACGCTGACCATCAATATTCCAAATGGAGGCTCTTTTGTTAGACTGGTTCCCAGCATAAGGACAGTGCTGAATTTAGCCCCCAGCTGACCTCTGATGGACATGTGGCATGAGCGGTAAATTAAACCTTTGATGTTTTAGGCCACTGAGTTTTCTTTGTTGTTGTTACTGCAGCATAACCCTAGCTCATCCTGAACTTTACAGATACATCTAGTAATTGGTCCCCAAAAGGCCAATTTTATGAACATGCCCCAAACAACAGAGTTTCATACACCAGAGAGCACAATCATTCCCAGAAGACAAATGGGACTGGAAAGATACCTGATGATTCAGAATCCTGGGGCCCAGAGGAAAAACATCCTTCACTGTCCTGCTATTCTTTGCCAAACTCCCGAGCACATGGTTCAGTGACTCACTGTGTGAGCAGGGTCACAGAGAATCACTAAACCATTGCATTGCCAACAGGAGTCCAGCAGTCTTTCCAGTTGTCCATGGCTGAGGGCTTTGAGGAGTTAGTGGAGTTTTCTGGTAAATCACCGTTGTTTATTCTAATTTTCAGATCATCTAATTTTCAAATCTCTAATTTTCTCCTCTCCCAGGCTTGCTCAAGATGGGCTAGATTGAGACCAAAAGGACAAAATTGCTTCCCCCTGCTCGTGATAAGAAATGGAACTGACTCACTGTAAAGGCAGTTGCTTAGTAACAGTAATAGATGCTTTTATTATACATAGTTGTAGCCATGGTCAGTCCTTTCTAGGTCTTCTATTCTGATTTGTTCTTTTAAGATTAAGAATCTAAAGTCTAGAGAATTTAAGTGACCTAGGTCACAGCTACACAGCAAGTAATCAGCAGGGTCTGGCCTGGAACCTAAGCCCTATGTCACTATTAAAGGACTGTTGACACACATTAGCCCATGTGTGTGTGTGGAACCAGAACAGAAAGAGAGGATGGGTCATTCTTCTTGTTTCTCGGAACCTCCTGCAAGTGATTCCTACTTGGACCATGAGGGCTGTTTGCCCCAGTACGTAGTTGGGATGCCGAACTCAGAGACAGAAGCTGGAAAGTTTGGGGGTAGGGGATAGAAGACAGATTAGAGAAGGGAAAGCCATTTACCCACAAGTGACTTTACAACTCAGACTTTACCATCTATAGCATCAAAGAGTTGGGCTTCAGTTTCTCATGTAGAACCAGATTCATAGTGAAAATGAAGATCTGCTGCCCTTATCTCAGCCACTGCTAGTTATCATGGGGAAACATGCCAAAATGGAGAGCAAGACAAGGTCAGGAACCTTCCCACAGATTACGTGCATGAGGTCAGCTCTCAGGTCTTAAGAGAACTGCTGTAAATGACGAGTGGCTCACAGCCACTGGCTTGGATAAAAAGAAAATCAGCTGGCTTCCCCACTCCTTATCAGTGAACCTGAGTGTCAGAAGCTTCCTGAAAGGGAGGAGTGGATGAGGAGCGTTGCTGAGAGCATACCTACAGGGCATGGCAGCAGGGACCCCACCACCTCTCGGGGCCTCTTCTTACCCACCCCTCCAAAGATTTGGCCTCTCACCAGAAACTTGGTTTCTTTTCTCCCCTATGTTTGCTCAGAGGGTGAAATGACAAAGGTTGGAAGTCACCAAAAGTGGAATGGATGACAGGGTATGGCGTGCAGGATCATGGATTCCATCCAAACAGAAAATTGTAAGATATCCTGACTCAGGCAGATTCCATTTGTGTATGCATATGTGTCTACATTTTAGTTCACCTTGATTCACAATAAAATAATCTCATGAATTTGTGTCTTATTTACTTATTTATTTATGTTACTTTGCCTCCCATTCATTTCCAATGATGTGTATGGTTTAGCAATTAAAACCCAAATTTAGTGATTAAAACCCAAAGTGCATGATTTCTGCTAGATCCTGAAAGTGAAAATCCAGTGAGTGTTTGGTGTATATTTTCTATGTCTCTATTAATGGATTGCTTTTACTCCTTGGACTTGAATCCCTCCCACAGGAATTTAATGCTGGGAGATGCTTTATGGCATTTGAACACTGGGGAAGTGCTGAAAGCATTTGATAAAAACAGGAAACTTCCACAGCAGCGAGAGGCTGCTGGGTTGTCACACTTATCTCTGGAAGGCTTTGTAACAACATTTGTCACTCTAACCACAAACCTCCTTGAGCCAAGAAGTCCAACTTTTCCCAAGGAAGATGATTCTCTGTAGTGTGCCAACCTGGTCTGGTGACCTATTTCACAACCTTGGGACTTTCAAACAAAGTTCACAACTTCAGGCTTGCTCAAGATGGGCTAGATTGAGACCAAAAGGACAAAATTGCATCATATAATAAAATAAAAGGAATTTTTATAGTTTCTTTCTACAGGCAGCCAAGAGAGAGGGGGCAGGGTTTATGAAATGAGAGGAAGGTAAAATAATTAGAGTAAACTAGAGCCCCGAAGACAGATGATGGCCAATTCCAGGATGTGAGAGTAGCTTACATATTTTAAGGAACACTGCTGATGTCTTCTGTTCTGCATTCTGTGTTTTCTCCTCTCCCACTACTAACCTCTCTTTTTAATAAAATTCTATTGCATACATTCCTGCCTTATATGAGTGACGTTTTGAGGAAACTGATTAAATAGATTAACATTTACGTTAGCAAATAATAGAGGGAAGTGAATGTCAGCCAGGGCTGTGAGATGAGAGTCTGAGAATTGATCAGAAGCAGAACATTGGAATAAAAGGTGGCCAGGAAGAAGGTAACCCACACCACCTCTCCTTCCTCCCCTCTGCCATGGAAGAACCCATAAGCATACAGAGAAAAGGGGTACAGGAATTTGAGTTTAGGATATCCTTTTAAGTGTTGTGCCTTTGGACATCCTTTAAAATGTCACACGACAGAGCATCTCTTGCTGTCTGGCAAAGTTAGAGGAAAGCCAAGACATTTATTTTTTGTGTTGAATCACCGCTTTCTTTATTTGTAAAGGCACAATAGAAAGCACACATATAGCACAACATGTAGCACAATAGAGTGAACCCTATTGGCCATGCCTGCAAACAAAGACCATCTAATAGAACTATATTTTTGGCAACACAATTACTCTGTATTTCCAAGTCACCTTAATATTCTGCAAAACTTCAATTTAAGTTTGTATCATGCTGACTTCTGGCTTCTAATGTTCTTTTTTTTTTTTTTTTTTTTTTTTTTTTTGCATTTTGTTTGTTTGACAGTGTGAGAAGCAAATCCAGTGAGGTTTATGAACAACTCATTTCATCTTGGGAGTTTTAGGATGAATAATAAAAATGTCTCAGCTGGTTAATCTCAGCCCAAGGATCCAGGCTTATGTTTCAAATTGATTGGGATCCCACAAATCACTTACAGAAATGTAAACAATTTGGGGAGGAATTCTAGAGACGCGGGGTTGAAGTGGGGTGGGGGGCCGCAGAGTACAGTCATTAAGGACATTGTCTTTGTGGTCAGGTAGATCTTGATTCAAATCCTGGTTCTTATTTACCATGTTCATAACGTTGCTTAACCTCTCCGAGCCCCAGTTTTCTTATCTGTAAAGGGGAGTAATAATGCCCAGGTTGATGTTGGGAATGTAATGAAATGCGTATGGAAAACACTTAACAGTAGCAGCTATTGTTTTATGACTGATAATGTAATTATTATTATTATTATTTAATTCATGCCCTTCATTTCAAGGTCTGCAGTGACTTGACCAAGGCCACCTAATTAATAAAACTGAAATTAGATATCCCAACTCTGAATCCAGCTTCTGTTCAATTATGTCGTAAAATTTCTCATAGCTCTTGCCAAGCTGTGGTTCAGTTCTGTCTTGCAGTCCATATGGCTTACCTGGTAGACGAGACGATGAAGACAAATCTGGTCAAATGGGTCTGTGGAGCGGTGGCTGAACAGGGACACGCTGTGCTGGTGAGCTCATCGTGAAGGCTTTCTGCCTTTCCTAGTCTGCCCTTCCCGTCGAAACCAAACACTCTCACCTGGAAACTATGCATCGGCCTCAAACATGATGCTACACCACTTTCCAGCCCTATCTACAGCTTTGAGCAGGTGTTTACCTTCCTCAGACCTCTACCTTGCATTTGTTAATGAAAGGGAACAGTGTGATGTAGCGGAAAGAATGGCGAGGTGAGAACTGGGAAATGTGATTCTAGCTCTGGGTAGACACTCTACAACCAGTAGCCCTGGGAGGTAACTTACCCTTTCTGGACTACAGTAATCTAAAAAATGAAGGGATTGGATTAAGAGATCTCTCTTAAACATGAATTTCTGAAACCATGAGTGGGAAGAAGTAAAGACTGGCTAAGTATACAATATGGATCTATTTAAGCTGCTGTTTGATGTTTCATTGTGTTGAGAAAACGCAGAAAAAGGCAGTGTAGTAAATTTTTTACACAAATAGAATTTTTTTTCAGGATAGGTTTAAAAATTCTACTAAATATATGATTTTTGGCTAACCTTGAAAATATAATACACATAAGTATATCTTTTTTGGTGAGTTTTGTGTAGCAAGCAAATAATTTTCTGCATAAAATGAAGATTCTAACCCTTTTCTATTGGCCAGGGTTTCTCAGCCTTGGCACTATTGACATTTTGGGCCAGATAATTCTTTATAGTAGATATTATCCTGTGAATTATTATTCTACTATCCTGTATAGTAGATAATATCCTGTAGGATATTTGGTGGCATTCCTGGTGCACTCGATACTGTTAGCATTTCCTTCTAACTCTCCCACCCCGCATTGTGACAACCAAAAATGTCTCCAGACGTTGCCAAATGTCCCTAAGAGTGGGGGAGGGGGAGGGGTATAAATACACCCCCAGATGAGAATCACTGCTTTAGGCGCATGTATGTAGTAATTTTAAAGGAATGCTCCTCTGCTCCTAATCAATGTATTCTTTCATTGTATTAGTCAGGATGGATCAGGCAGGACTGCAGTTATAAACAAACTCCACATGTCAGTGGCTTAATGGAGCAAATTTACTTCTTGTTCCAAGGCAGCTGTCTTCCATGTGGTGATTGAATGGCCCAGGCTGCTTCCATTTGGATTTTATCATTACAACACAGGGCCTCCATGGTTGTGAAGACATGTTAAAAAAGTACATGGGGAATTCACACCCACATGCTTTGGCCCAGAAGTGACTCACCTTTCTTATATCCCTAGACCATGATGAGATCTATTCACATGGCTCTTCCAAACTGCTAGGGGCCTGGGAATTTTGAGGGAACACATAGACGATTTGGTGAACATTACTATATCTACTACACAACTTGGAGAGTTGACTGCATATGGTGGAGGCCCAGAGGGAATTTTCCATTTATCTGTCATCTTTCACCTTCGAAGAGGCCACTAATAACTGGAACAGAGAATGTTCTCAAATTCTCTTTGTGCTTTGTGTTTCACTCTTAATTGAATAGATGCTAATTCAAGTCATCATGGTGATATTTTAGTTACTCAACAGTATTAAGTCCTACTCCACCCCTTTTTCTTCAAATAAAAGTCTTCAGAGAAACCTAGAATACAAAGCAATTAAAAGTTGAGCTGCTCATAGTATTGTATTGTATATTCTAACATAGCCAGAAAAGAGGACCTTGAATGTTATAACCACAAAGAACTGATAAATGTTTAGGGAATAGATATGCTAACTATTCCAATTAGATCATTATGCAATACATGCATGCATTGAAACAACAAACTGTACTCCATAAACCTGTACAATAAAAAAAAATTGAAATTTTAAAATCAAAATAAAAACATAAAAATTGAGCTGAAGAGGTTGAAGTGGGGATGGGTACTTTGCTCTCCTAAGCCTTCAAAGCCATAGCGCCTAGTGGGACCACAGAGCACAGTTTGAAAACCTGTGATTTATAATATTGTAAACCACTTTCCCTGATCTAATTGTAATAGTTTCCATTTGATGTGGTTGTACTAGTTGTTCCGTTTCTTGGAGAAAGGCAACAAGAAGAATGCACATGAGCATCCCTCCCCACAGGCTAGGAGAAGTCTGATTTCTCCCTGAGCCCCTGTCAGTAAAATTGTTAGAATCCTGTCTGCCCCAGCAGTCATTTGTGGCTGGCAAGACTGAGGAGTAGGTTAATGACGATCCAGACAGCACCCTGGTGCTCTCGCCAACATTCTTGCTTTATGTCCCAAATGTCATCCGGTCTGTTGCCACCTTTCCCCAATTGAACTATTCAGTTCCCACTCCTTAGCACATCTCTGCCTTTCAGGATGACCTGCTCAATGCGGCACTGCCTCTTTCCCCTGCCTTGACACACCAGTGGACTCTGTCAGAAACTCAGATTCTCCTTCCATTTCTGGAGACCCTGAGACCATATGGAAGCAATTCCTCCCCAAATCTCCAGATTCGCTTCCACCTTCATGACTGCTCCTTTAATCCTTAACTGTTCCCCTTAACTGGAGTTTTTGGATTGGCTCTGTCTTTATGATCCTTCCCTTTTGGGGAAGCTTTAGCAACAATGCCATTTGGTGTTATTAGTTAAAAATGTCAAGCCACTTGTTTGCTGTTGAAAGTAGGTAGTTTCTTTTCCCTGATACAAGGTTAAAACATTTTAGAATTGGAGAAGAAAGAATTTGTGCACCTGTGCTCAAGCAGCTTATTGTAATGGTTTAAGAATACAAATTCTGGCATCAGATTGCTTTGTTCGAAGATGTTGATTTTATAAACTGCTGGAACTTGAACACGTTACTCAAGTTCACTGCCTTCATTTCATCATCTGTGAAATGAAAATAATAATAGTACCTACTTGCCCTCATTTGGTCATAATAATGTCTTAAATTCATAAAGCATTTAAAAGAGCAGCATACGTATTGCTAAATTAAAATAGATAGATAAATACATTGGTATCCCCATTTCAGCACAACCCTGATATACAAAAGGAATTTGCTATGCCCTGGAAAATCCTCCACAAAAGGCCCAATTATGATTCTAGAAAGATAATAGAAGCAAGCCAGAAAATCTTGATACAACAGGTTAGCCACTAAAGCTGATGTCAGGTTGTTTGCAAACTCTGACATTTAGAAGTGAACTTCTAGTTGGCATTCTATTAAAAAAGCTTTACCTTCTTCAGAAGGAAGAGGCTTGACAAATCACAATTTTGTAAGAATCATCAATGGATGCTAAAAAGAAAATGGGTGAAGGTTTGTTGAGAAAGAGGACATTTACATAGTCTCAAATTATCTCCTTAGATTTTACATATTGATTACAAAAAGAAGCATAGAAATTTATCAGTGAAAAAATGTGGTAGACACTATGGTAACTAAGTGATTGAAGCTGGCATCGCTAGCAATAGAACAAACCGACATGAACTTGATGTCTAGACAGTGTTGGAATTGAATTAGAGGACACCCCGCTGATGTCTGCTGCAGAATTGCGGGACTGTTTACCAGTGGGGAGAAATCCCCACACATTTGGTCACAGAAATCAGAAGTTGGTCGTCTGTGTTGAAGATTGCTGCTAAGAGCATAGAGAGAAAAACACTATAGTTTGTATTTTTCCCACACCTATATAGTTAGTCTAGCATGAACCTGCATAGCTAATCTGGAAATTCAGTAGGTGTTCAGGAACTACCTCTGATAGACACAGATCTGTGGGGAATTACTAAAGAAGATAAATGGTTCTCTGCTTTGGGTTTAGAATGTAAAAAATGAAAGCCTTTTAAGTAATCTCTTGGAGGCCTGAGGTACTTGCTAGAAACTTTCCTGATTCAGTTTTGTCTTGTTGAATTCAATGATCTTTATGGGATATTGCTCCAAGCACGAGGCTGGCATGGGGCCCCTCTGGTGGTGGCTAAGGATGTGTGTCACACCACGAAGAAATCATCCCAGGATGACAACATTAATTATAGGTTGGTATTAATTATAGATAAGGTATTATAACGATGTGCACAGCAATTTATTCTAACTAAGCACCCTCATTCAGGAGTATGTCAGATGTGAACTGCTTGCATGCCTAGTACTCTCCCCTCCTTCCTGGCTGTGCATGAAATCCAGCCTCTTTTGAGAACACCAGAGGTCTTCACAGACCATGTGCTGACTCAGCAGATGTTCTTGTACCAGATCTTAGAGGAAAAGCTTTCAGTTTTTCCCTATTGATTATAATGTTATCTGTGGGCTTTCAGTAAATGACATTTATTATGTTGAGGAAATTTTCTTCTATACCATTTTTGTTGAGAGTTTTTATGATGTTGAAATTTGGCCGATGCTTTTTCTGCATTTATTGAGATGATCATGTGGTTTTTATTTTTTCTTCTGTTAATGTACTGTATAGCATTGATTGGTTTGTATATGATAAACCGAACTTGCATCTTAGGAATAAATTCTATTTGATCATCACGTTTACTCTTTTTGATGTGCTACTGAATTTGGTTTGCCAGTATTTATTGAGGATTTTTTCATCAATGTTCATCAGAGATATTGGCCTGTAGTTTACAGCCTCCCCCACACTATGTTGTCTTTGTATGGGTTTGGTATCAGGGTAATAGTGCCTTATAAAAAGAGTTTGGAAGTATTACCTCTACCTCTATCTTTTGGGATTGTTTAAAAAGAATTGGTATTAATTCTTTGAATGTTTGGTAGAATTTAGTCATAGAGTCATCTGGTCCTAGGCTTATCTTCTCTGGGTGGTATTTGATTACTACTTTAATTTCTTTATTTGTTATTGGTCTGTTCAGGCTTTTTGTTTCATCTAGATTCGGTCTTGGTAGGTTGTATGTTTCTAGGAATTTATCCATTTCCTCTAGTTTATTCAATATGTTGGCATGTAATTGTTCAGTATAGTCCCTTATGAGCCTGTTTGTTTCTGAGGAATCTATTGTAATGTCTCCTCTTACTTTTCTGATTTTATTTATTTGAGTCTTCTTTCTTTTCTTAGTCTACCTGCAGGTTTGTTGATCATGTTTATCTTTCTAAAAAAACACAACTCAGTTTTGTTGATTTTTTTCCTATAGTTTTTCTACTCTCTATTTGATTTCTTTCTGTTATGATCTTTATTATTTCCTTCCTTCTGTTAACCATGGGTCTAGTTTGTTATTCTTTCTCTAGTTTCTTTAGATGTACAGTTGTATGGCTTATTTGAGATCTTTCTTCTTTTTAAATGTAGGTGTTCATCTCTATAAACTTTCCTCTTATTACTGCTTTTGCAGTATCTCATAAGTTTTGGTAAGTTGTGTTTTCATTTTCATTTATCTTGAGATATTTTAAAAATCTCCTTTTGATTCCTTTTTGACCCAGTGGTTGTGTAAGAGTGTTATTTAGTTTCCATGTATTTGTGAATCTTTCCATTATCTCATTAATATTGATTTTTATTTTCATTCCATTTTGGTTGCATAAGATACTTGATATGATTCTGATCTTCACACTGTGCTGACTTCAAATCATATTAGAAAGCTATAGTAATCAAAACAGTATGGTACTGGCATAAAAATTGATACACAGACCAATGGAACAAAATAGAGACCCAGAAATAAATTCACACATTTTTCAGTAAATTGATTTTTGACAAAGATGCCAAGAAGACACAATGGGGAAAGAAGAGTCTCTTTAACAAATGGTGCTGGGAAAACCAGATATCCACAGGTGAAAGAATGAAACTGATTTCTTATACTATACACAAAAATCAATTCAAAATGAATTAAAGACTTAAATGTAAGATTTGAAGCCATAAAACTCCTATGAGAAAACACAGAGGAAAAGCTCCTTGATATTGGCCATGGCAATGGGTTTTTGGCTATCACATGAAAAACTTAGGCAACAAAAACAAAAATAAACATGGGGGACTATATCAAACTAAAAAGCTTCTGCATAGCAAGGGAAACAATCAACAAAATGAACAGGCAGCATATAGACTGGGAGAAAATATCTGCAAACCATCTATTTGATAAGGAGTTATTATCCAAAATACATAAGAAACTCACACACTTCTGTAGCAAAAAAAATCACAACTGATTAGAGAGTGGGCCAAGGACTTGAATAGACATTTCTCAAAAGAAGACATACAAATGGCTGAGAGGTACATGAAATAATGTTCAACATCACTAATCATGAGGGAAATACAAATCAAAACCACTATGAGATATCTCTTCACACCTCTTAGAATGGCTATTATCAAGAAGAAAAAGATAAGAAATGTTGGCTAGAATGTGGAGAAAAGGGAACCCTTGTACGCTACTGGTGAGAATGTAAATTGGTAGAGCCATTATGGAAAAAATATGGAGATTTCCCAAAAAAAGCTACCATATGACCTGACAATCCTTCTGTTGGGTATATACCCAAAGGAAATGAAATCAGCACCTCACAGATGTATCTACACTCCTATGTTCACTTCAGCATTATTTGCAGCAGCCAAGATATGGAATCAACCTAAGTGTACATGAATGAATGAATGAATAAAGAAATTGTGAGCACTCTCTCTCTTCATGTATATGTGTGTGTGTGTGTGTGTGTGTCTAACACAGTATTATTCACCCTAAAATAAGGAGATGCTGTCATTCGTGATGACAACATGGGTTAACTTGGAGGACTTTTATGCTAAGTGAAATAGCCAGGGACATAAAATATTGCATAATATCACTTATATGTGGAATCTAAGAAAAAAAGGTCAAATACATAGAAACAGAAAGTAGAATGGTGGTTACCAGGGTTGGGGGTGGGGTGGTGGAAATGAAGAGAAGTAGGTCACAAGGTATAAACTTTCAATCATGTGGGATGATTAAGTCTAGAGATCAAATGTACAGCATGAGGATTATACATAATAATACAGTATTGTACACTAAAAATTTGCTAAGAGAGTAGATTTTAGGTGCTCTTACCACATAAAAATGATAATTATGGAAAGTGATGGATAGGTTAATTAGCTTAACTATAATAATCATTTCACTGTGTATATGTATATCAAAACAACATGTCGTATATCTTATATATATATATATACACACAATAAATTTTTTTTTCCAGCAAATACTCCCAAGCTTCCAGGGCATTGCTGGATTTTGCTGGATTTAGGAGTCACTATTTTGTACCACTTCATCAATCTTGAATCCTTAAAAGCACATAGTTGTCTTCATGGGCGTTTGTCCTCTAGTTGGTTCACGCCCCACTTTCTGATTGTCTTCAGCTGTTCAACAGTTGCAATTAACATTCACACTTCCTCCCCTGATTCTCTAACTGATGGCACTCATTGAGACTGCTTTGGACAAGGCTCCCCATTACTGCTGTAATACAGGTCAGGGCTACCTGAACTTAGAGACCTTGTCTGGGCCCAATCTGAATAAGTGTCTCCACACAGGTGAAATAAGCACATGATATTTACCCCAATATCTATTTAACCAAAAATCTCCAAGGGCTTTCTATCCCATTTCCACTAGCATGACTTGAAGATTTCTCAAACCGTCAGCATTTGAGCTGAAGAATTCTAACCCCTTATTTCTGTTAAAAGGAGTGAGATTATTTTGGTCTTCCCATGTAAGATAAAACTGATCACTTAATAACTTAATACCAAACTGTACTACACTTGATCAAGTTTTCGGCATTACTCAGCATCAAGACTTTCTTTTCAACAGAGTTTAGAATTAAGAAACTACTAATGAATTGCACTTGCATCAAGTATGAAAGAAGAGCTACACTGTTAGCACCATGGCCTTGGCAGGACTCCTCCAAATGGTTAATCATGCACTGCTTTGTAGACTCAGCCTGCCATTATGGCTGATTAATTGGTGTTCAATTTATTTCTCACCTACTGAGGAGACATCGTTTTAGTTTTGCTTAAGTATTCAGCCAGGCAGCATTACAGTATGGGTCTAAGAAAAGCTTCATTGTCTGTATAGGAAATGACCCCAGCTTAGAAGCATGTTATCACAAAGTGTGTATGGATGTTTGAAAAATCCTCATTAATGTTCATCCTCTTTTTCTTCTCTTAAACACCTCTTCTCTACCTCAAATTGAAAAGGACTTTTTAGCCGGTGAATGCCTTCCACAATTTGAAACAATTCTTCATTGCTAGATGATGTCAGTGGATGGATAAGCAGGCTGATAGTACTGAGCTGAGAGCAGGCTTCTGCTATGCTTATTTTGAATCGTTGCTAACTTAACTTTGGATATGAGCAGAGAGTGAGTAAAGTCCTTTATGCTTTTTAATCCAACAATACTATTTTGTTTTCTGTTGTTATCTAATCTGCAATTCTAATCATAGCTTCTATTTACTCATTCATTCATTCATTCATTTATCTGAGATAGTTTAGAACTCTTAGTATACACCAGGTAATATGACGATTTAGAGTTCAATGGTAGAAAAGGCCTACAGAAACACAAGTAAAACAGAGTGATGCATGCTATCATCAAGGACAGGAGGCTCATGGAAGCCATACTTGGATCTCCACTGTAATCTTATTCTCCCTTATGTGATACTTTTACTTATTAATACATAATTCCTGCTAGGTAATTCCCCACGCATCTTCTACCAACTCCTTTCACCTGGCCAAGTTTACCTCTCCTTAAGAATGACTTTCTAGGCTGTATTAAGTTCTCACTCTTCTAAATCATAATGCTTATTTGGCCATAATATGTTCTTGTGGCAACTTTCCTTGCTATCTTTGTTGGAGTTTAAATTTTGTGCCATTTAAAAAAATCATGGTTTTGCATTGTCTCCCCAGTTGGACTGCATATTCCTTCAGGGCTAAGACTCATCTTGTACTTCTTGGAATTGTATCCTGTGAGAAACATTGTTCTAGCTTTCAAGAAACATGAATTCTATTTTCAAATAGTATCTTGGGTTTTCAACATTCTAGTATAAAAACATGTCATGTCTGGAATTTGATAATTTTTACAGTCCTTTAGGTTGTAAAGTTCAAAGAGTGTTCCACCGGGCACTCAACTCAGTGCCTGGAGCAGTGCCTTAGATGCGGCAGGCACTCAATCTGCATCTAAAAATTTTCTGAAATATTCTTTATTATTGTCAGGTGTACTCAGATGTAATCTACTTTGCATAGGCCACCATTTTTCAGAAGGAATCCTAAAATGTTGGGGATATACTTCATACCAAGGTTTTTATTGATTAAGAATCAATTATTCCCTCTGGATGATGAGCATAACTGTGAAATAAAATCACCCAGCTAGCTGTGTTACCCTGGATAAGTTATTTAATGTCTCTGACCCTCAGTTGCTTCATATTTATCAAAAAATAAAATCATGAAAATGCTTGCCCTCAGTGTTGTCTAAAAGACAAAGCTTAATCTGCTAACTTAAACTGATATAGAAATTAGCTGATATAAAAATTTAGATGTATATTTTATAAGTTACTTGAGTTTTAATTTTTTTTTGTCTTTTAACTTGAAGCTTGGGATAATTTACCCAAGGAAACTGGCAAAGGTTTTAGAGTAAATTCCGAATTTACCAGATGAAATCTCATTTCAAGGCCCCAGAGCTTTATGAATGCAACACGGATGCCTTGGTTTTCTTTGTGGGGCTTGGAACTACGGAGCAGCATCATTACTTTGTAGGGTAGACTGATAAGTGCAAAGGCAGTGAAGTCTAATCAGCCAGTATTACTTCTAGTGGAAACCTGTCATGGTTAGTTGATAGACAAAAACACTGAAAATAACGGCTGGGAATGTAATGCTGTTGCATTTGTGCTCCCTCCCTTCCCTAATAGTGCAATTAGTGAATTGGTATCCAATTTCATTGCCTACTTTTCTCCTGAGATCTTTTACTTGCTACCTCTCTTATAGCCCCATTCCTAAGCAATCATAATCAGAAAGGCCAATTTACTTGAAATGAATATGTAACTTGTTTCAAAACTAAATATAATTGGTTATTGGATTGTCAGTCTCTTCCATTTGTGTGGCTCCAATTTTCACTATTAAGGGTCCACTATTGAAATAGCTTCTGTCCATTTACATTAGAATGCAAGGTTCACATTTAATAGTCTTGAGGGAGAATGCCTGGCACTTACCGAATTACCCAGTAGAACCATTCTGGGTACTTGGTGTCCTGGAGTCATCAAACTACCTTCTTGGGAAACAGCCAACCATTCCCCAAATAACAGAGAAGCCAGATTCCAGGGCTAGAAGTAATAAATGTCTAAAAGAATGAAACACATTATATTTGAAGCAAAAACCACCCTTTGGGCTTTATCCCTGGAAACTTTAGAAGTAATGATTAAATTAAAACAACAATCTCACAAACAAACAAGTCCACCTCTGGAGATGTCATTGTAATCAGAGCATACTGAAGAGAACCTGTACAAATTAGCCAAACACATTATTTCTCCATATAACTGGTTTGTTTTTTCTATTTAATAGTAGTAGCTCACACACAGTCTTGAAACCTGGAGTTTGTTTTATTGAGGAACGTTTCGAACTAAACAGTTGCTTCCTTAAATTGCCAGCAGGTGATCTTCAGAAGACAGAGGAACCCGATTAAAATAAAATAGCATACAAAGCTTAACAATTTATGTTCTCAAGTAAGTTCATTCTTCCTTCTATCTGTGACTGATGCTTTACTGCAGCTTCTCTATGACTCTTCACTTTACTATAGGACTCTTCTTTACTGCAGCTTTTCTCTTTCTCATCAACCTTCCAGCTGGCTTCAAGTCTGACTTTTTAAAATTCAATCCATCAAATGTCTATTGGCACAATAACATTTCAGGTGACAGAAGAAGACAGATATAAGTTGTTTATAGCATCTGCCTTCACGATTCTCCCACCCACCTCTGTCTGGGCTGTGAAAAGAAGCATAAACTCATAAATGCAAGATGTAGTGACACTTGGATAACTGGCCCGTCAAGAATGTGATTTACACAGCCTCTTTTATGAGTTTTCTTTTGAGATGACTCTTGTGATGCTATGGAAAGGCTTTGACTATACTTGTTAGAGTTCTCATACTTCCACCAAGAGATGAGTGGGGAAATGAGGGGAACATGCACAGAAAGGAGGAGACATCACTGGGAATCACAGGTATTTCAACAGGGTCAACTAGTCAGATGGCTTTTAGGATGCCTTCTGTATAATTGCTCACAAATCTTTATACTACAATGAAGGAGTAGTAATCTGGACTCTGTTCATGCTACTCTAAAATCATAGTTGGAAAGGGAGCATCCAGAGATAACCAAGTTTAGAGACAGATCTTACTGATATTATGGAGGGACTTAACTCCTCAGAGGAACCCTGACAGAGTATTAGGGTTCATTCATTTAATTTTAGTTGACTTAGTTTTCTAATCTAAGAGTGCATTTTTCTGTTTTCATTTGTAAGAAGAAAGAATGTCTTATGGAAGCAATTTTATGGTTGCTTTTCATGTCAATGTTAGAAGCCTAAAAACATGGCCTAACAATCTCTGGTCTGCTTAGTAACCTACCACAAATTTGTCATCCACAAATTAATTACTTCTTGGTCTTCTGACTAAACTCATGGTGTTATCAATAAAAGTAATATTTTAAAATCACTTATTTTTGTGACCTGTAGCATCTGAAGGTAATAAGCTTGATATGTTTGTTACCCACAGAAATTTTTTCTCTATTACTCTGAAATCTAACTTGTTAAAATGTTGAGGGTAAACTCTGTATTCTTGCTAGTCAAATACTTCATGATTTCAGAATCTTTGCTATGTTCTTTTAAAGTCTTTGTCTTTCCAAACTGAAGAATACTATTTCTTCATCTGTTCTCATAAAGAAGCTCCTTGTTCAATTTAATAGCTCTTCTCTGGTCTTCTCTATGCCAGTTCTTGGTTTTCTTGAGCTGTAATAACCAAATGATGCACATGGTTCCAGGTGGGGGTAAACCATGTTTCCATAGATGGGGTGGATAAAGTTTTTTGCTCTGTTTCCAATAGTCTTTCTGTTTCTGCTCAGGATTCTGTAGCCTTCTCGGCCACAAGAGCACATTGTGCTGATTTCTTCAAGTCTGCAGTATGACTCTTTTCTGAGTCATAATTGTTCGGATTATTTTGAGAGTAAGGTACACTTCTATCCTTTGTTTATCTAACTTCTGTTGCTACTGAAACATTCGGTAATTACCAGGAATCTTTGAAATAGTGTAGGAAAACCTCAACCTATTGATCCCAGATTTGTTTTCTCTTGTACAATGCTTTTATTTTAATTGAATCATTTTTTCCATTACTAGAATTTCGTAATTTGGTCTTCTAAAGGTGTGAGGTTTCACAGTGGGAAACACTTCATAGATGTCCTGGAAATCAAAACTTTTTCAAAGTTAGTATATTAAATGCACTCCTACCCCATTAGTATTTTATTCTCCATTAAACATATAAATATATAAACATTATATATTTAATGTTCCATTGAAGAGGAAGAAGTGGGAAGTAGAAAACATGAGGTTTGGTTTAGATGACGTCTCATCAGAGCAATGTTAAACTCTTTCTATCTCAAAGCCTCAGCATTACCATTCACAAGTCAAAGAAGTTAACTCTTTACTGATGTAGTGAAATTAATAGCATGATCCTTGTGGGGTATTCGGAGATCTTTCAGGAGAAGGGACTGCGTAGGTTTGATTGATAAGAGTATCAAAGGAATGGGTCAAAGGAAGTTTACATACTAGTTACATCACATACAATTAAGAAAAAGACTCTCTGGACTTAGACTCAAGTTAGAATCTGACTCTGCCACATATTATAGGCTCAGTGACCTTGGATGAGTATTTTGAACTCCTGCCCCCACCTCCCAGCTTTTTTGAGGTAAGAATGACAAGTAAACATTTTGTATATTTAAGGTATACAATATGATGTTTTTGTGTGTGTATACATCGTGAGATGATTTCCGCAGTCAAGGTAGCATATCCATCACCTGACATAGTTACTATTTTTATTTTTTTGTGTTGAGACCACTTGAGATCTACTCTCTCAGCAAATTTCAAGTATAAAAAACATTAACAATAGCCACCATACTCTACCTTAGGTCTCCAGAACTCCAGAACTTATTGGTCGTATAAATGAAAGTTTGTATCCTTTGACCAATATTGTTCCCTTTCTCCTGCCCCCAAGTCCCTGGTAACTCTCATTCTACTTTCTGTTATTTTGAATTTGACTTTTTTTTTTTTTCCAAGTTCTACATATTAGTGAGATCATGCAGCATTTGTCTTCTGTGTCTGTCTTATTTCACTTAGCATAATGTCCTCTAGGTTCACCCATGGTGTTGCAAATACTAGGATTTCCTAATTTTTAAAGCTGAATAATATTACATTGTGCCAATATATGTTTGTATATGACATTTTCTTTTTCCCTTCATCTATTAATAGACACATAGGTTGTTTCCATATCTTGGTTACTGCACATAATGCTGAAATGAACATGGGAATGCAGATATCTCTTTGACATATTGATTTCAGTTCCTTTAGTGTACAGTTCCACTGTAGCAGAATTATTGGGTCATAGAATAGTTGAATTTTTAGTTTTTTGTGGAACCTCCAGACTCTTTTGCATAATGCCTGTACTAATTTACATTTCCACCAACAGTATGCAAGAATTTCCTTTTCTTCACATCCTTGCCAACACTTATCTTTTGTCTTTTTGATAACAGCCATCATAACAGCAAAGTAATATCTCATATGTGATTTTAATTTTCATTTCCCTGATGATTAGTGATGTTGAGCATTTTTCATATACCCATTGGCCATTTGTATACCTTCTTTTAAGAAATGTCTATCCAGGTCCTTCACCTATGTTTAAATCATTTTTTCGTGTGTCCTTACTTTTGAGTTGTGTGATTTCCTCATGGATTTTGGATATTAACCCCTTATCAGATATATGACTTGAAAATATTTTCTCTCATTCTGTAGGTTGCCTCTTCACTCTTTTGATTTTTTCCTTTGCTGTTCAGAAGCTTTTTAGTTTGATACCATTTCATTTGTCTATTTTTGCTCATTTCCTGTGCTTTGGGGGTCATATCCAGAAAAATTATTGCCTAGATTAATGTTGTGGAATTTTCCCTTGTGTATTCTTCTAGTATTTTTACAGTTTCAGTTCTTACATGTAAGTCTTTAATCCATTTTTAGTTTATTTTTGTATATGGTGTGAGATGAGGGTTTAGTTTCATTTTTGGGCATATGGATAGCCAGTTTTCCCCGCATCATTTATTGAAGAGACTGTTCTTTCCCTATTGTGTGTTCTTGGCATCTTTGTTATTATTTCTGGGTTTTCTATTATGTTCCATTGTTCTGTGTGTCTATTTTTATGCCAGTGCCATGCTGTTTTGATTACTATAGATTTGCAATAGATTTTGAAATCAGGTAGTGTAACACCTCCATATTTGTTCTTTTAGCTCAAGAATGCTATGGCTAATCAGGATTTTTTTTTGTAGTTTTATATGAATTTTAGAATTCTTTTTTCTATTTCTGTGAAAAAATGTCATTTGGAATTTGAAAGAGACTGCAGTGAATCTGTATATTGCTTTTGGAAATATGGATATTTTAACAATATTAGTTCTTCCAACGCATGAACATGGAATATATTTCCATTTTTTGTGTCTTCTTCAAGTTATTTTATCAATGTTTTATAATTTTCACCATACAGATCTTTCACCTCACTAGTTATTTCATTCCTCAGTACTTTTTTTGTTTGTTTGTAGCTATTGTAAATGGGATTGTTTTCTTGACTTCTTTTTTGGATAGTTTGCTGTTAGTGTATATAAATGCTATTAATTTTTGTGTATTATTTTTAATCCTGCAACTTTACTGAACTTTTTTATTAATTTTAACTATTTTTATTTTTTTAAAGTCTTTTATTTTATCTGTATCTTGGGGGCAATGGTAGTATTTATCTCATGGGTTGTTGTGAGGATTAAAAAAGATAACATGTACAATGAAAATATGCTCAGCATCACTAATCATCAGGGAAATGCAAATAAAAACCACATTAAGACATCATCATCTCACCCCAGTTAGACTGGCCATTATTAAGAAGGCCAAGAATAATAAATGCTGGCAAGGACATGGGGAAAGGGGAACTCTTCTACACTGTTGGTGGGACTGTAGACTCGTGCAGCCATTATGGAAAACAATATAGAGGTTTCTCAAACAACTACAGATAGAACTAACATATGACCCAATAATCTTACTACTGGGTATATATTCAAAGGAATGGGAATCATCATGTTGAAAGGGTACCTGCACTCCCATGTTCATCACAGCTCTATTTACAATAGCCAAAATATGGAAAAAACCTAAGTGCCCATTGATGGATGACTAGATAAGGAAAATGTGATATATGTACACAATGGAATACTACTTAGCCATGAAAAAGAATGAAATTCTGCCATTTGTGGCAACATGGATGAGCTTGGAGAAAATTATGTTAAATGAAATAAACCAGACACAGAAAGACAAATACTGCATATCCTCACTCATAACTGGGTACTAAGAAGGAAGGAAGGAAGGATGGAAGGAAGGAAGGAAGGAAGGAAGGAAGAAAGAAAAGACCACAATAATTCACTGAACTTTCAGAAGGAGAGAATAAACCTAAGGATACTAGAGATGAGGAGGGTTGGGCAGTGATAGGTCAGGTGAAGGGTATAAAGAAATATTACAGTTTGTAATAATGAATATGCTAATAGAAATACATTAATTAAATTTTTTTAAAAGATAATATGTACAAAACACAGAGCATAGCATTTGGCAAATAATAAGTGCTAGATATAAAACCTTCACTAATAATAAAAATAATTACTATTACTGCTACTACTATTATTATTGATGTGGCTCCTCAGGGTCTTTTAGTAGAACTAATTATTGAAATTTGTCCACTATGGTGAAATACGTTAACTAATTGAGTTCAAGTTTGAATGCTTATAAATTAAGCTGAAGAAAATGTTTTCTAGTTACTTTTTTTGTATCAATGAAAAAGTATAATTAAAATTGGTGGAGGAGAGGCAAATGCATAAAACATTACAGTGTAATAAGATAAAGGCTATCTTAAAGATATAAACAAAGGGCTGGAACCCCCAGTGGTTATCGTGGATACCTATCATTTCTGAGATCTATTCTTTGTAATAGTGACCATATATACCTGTGGGGAACTACTCTTAGGTGATCTTGACTCTACCCTTAACTCCAAAGTTGGGTACTTAACTCTGGCCTGGCCAATCAGAGCATTGTGTCCTGTTTACTATAGTGATTGGTTCAGAATGATACACAATTGTGAAAATCAGGCATAGGACTTGGTTTAACTTTCTGGGAGAGATACTTTTTCTTCTTTCCTGGACTTGGAATTGTGAGCATGAAAGTCTAGAATTATTGGCCTCCATATTGCCATGGTGAGAGAAAATCCTCTTTGTCAATGGAAACAACACAAGGGACCACAGATTGAGATACTAAGTCCCAATGAAATTGTCTACACAGAGTAGACAGATTGAGAGACTAGGTCCCAATGAAACTGACATATCCAGTTATTAATACCTTTATGCTTAAGCTAGTACGTGTTTGGTTTTTGATCGTCTGCAATCAAGAAATTCTTGTCATATACAATAATTAATTATACTTGGACAATCAAGAAAGGTTCTCAAGGCATTAGTTCTAATGTCATGGAAGGGGATGAAATAGAGGAAATTTATAAATAGGTAGCCTTCTAAGGCAGAAGAAATAGCAAGGCCAAGGTACAAACATATGAGAAGGCATGTTTGAAGAATATAATATCAACATGGCCTCAGCTTATAAATCTTTGATAGTAATGCTTGGACCAGCCAGTTTTCTTTTATCTGTGGTCATCACAGTATGGTTTAAAAAAAATAGGCTTGAAAGAAAGTATAAATCTAGGATAAGTCAATTATTAAGTAGATGCCCTTAGGAAGTTATCTAACCTCCTATAACCTCTATTGAAACTCTCTTTCCCATTTGTTGCTATGAGTATAAATGCCTATTTTTCATAGTGGTTTTGAAGACTAAATTAAAATGATGTATGGAAAGCTCCTGCCTACCATGAGGGTAGGTGCTTAATGCATGTAGGATCTTTACTGACTTCCATTTTCTGCCACTCAGGGTATGGCATCTTCTGATTAACTTAAAGTGAAATGTATTTTGACATTTTTTGCTAGAAACCTTTACAGAGTATGTTGGTCCACTTTCTTGTCTTAAAGTTGAATATGCTAAACACAAACAGATATTTTTCAGATGAGTAGGGATCTCTTGCTGTGTCCTACTATGATTATTTTAAGCAACAGATGATAATCCTTACAGTGTAAATTTGTATTATTGCGAAAAATCTCTAAAAACTCCTTTATTCCAAAACCATGAAATATTTCTCAACTATAGGAGCTTTCTACTTTGTGTCTTGCCTGCTTCTGATGAAAGCAAATACTAAAGTTGAATTCTGGGAGAGGACCAGAACCAGATGGTTACTAGTTAATCCAGGTTTTACTGTTATTAGTTTATGTTCTTTTCATCCAAAAAATAAAAAATAAAAAAAAACAACAAGAAATGGACAGAAAGTGTTTCATGCCAGTAAAATGCAAATTCTGAAAGCCAAAAATTTCCACCAAGTCTTTGCCTGGCTGTATTTGTAATCCCTACCCAACTGTGAATTCCTTTAACAAATGTGTTCTAAGCACATAGTATGTGCCAGGCCATACTCTGGACACTGAGAATGTCTGTTAGAAATGGGGTGCATATTTATTGGATGAATCTGTGGTCAGCTGAAAATGAGGGGAAATGTAGTAGATGTCATAGTGTTTATTGTAATAAAGAATAAAAATTTAAAAACTGATTTAGATTAGTGATTTTCAAAATTTTTCTCTGATCTATGAATGTATGAGGGTATGTCACAGAGTTTATGGAAAGAATGTAATTGAAAGATAGTATGAATCTTTCTGTGAACTTTTTGAAGTATCCTTGTAAAAGTATTTTTATAGACACATATTTTATATAGATACATGCATACATATATATAACTGAAACAAACGTTTCTTGAATTAATTTTCATCTTACTTCTTGGATACAACCTGATATTTTCTATTCTGTTCTATTTTATACTATTTCATTCATTAAAAAATCCTGCGAATACTGGTCAGCAGCTCTTCAAATTTATTTCAAAAGTCATGAATTAGTGACAGACTGGTATAGAAAAGCTAAACATCAATCAAACAACATCAAACATCAATCTCTCAGGTAACAATCATGTACAGAAGAACATGATTGTTCTTCCTTGAGTTCAGACTTCCTTGAGTCTAAACCAGGGGGTGAAAAATTGTAGTCCATACAATGTCTTCCTGGTTAACATTTTCCTGGTTTTTAATTGTCAGAGTCATAAGATGCACATATTTCTCAATGCAACATTTTTTCAGGTGGCTCTTATAGGAAAAAATGATATTTACCTCCCCCAAACTCAACATAATATTTAACAAAACATTAGAAGGAAAAGTTTAGAGTTATATTCCAGATGTAATGGTAGCATATCAGAATCACATATAAGCATTTTGGGAAGTGGATCAAAGTGCACCAAAGACGATGCATGTGCTAGAGCCATGAGAAGACAGGTTACTGCATTCACAGCAATTGTGTGCTGACAACCACATCAACTGTTTGGAGATCAGGCAGCAATATTTTAAGCATTTATATCCTAATGATAGTTCATTACCTATGTATAGGCATTTTATAATGTTTTATTATGCTTAGGGGTTTTGGTTGATATCAACTATTATATTTTTACTATTTACATATTTGCATAGACTATCTGGCTTTGGAAAAAGATCATTGATATTAAGCAGAATATACCTGTTATTATAAGAGAAAAGAAAATTACTAAGGAATAGTAGCTAAAAATGAAATTTGAGTTTTGTAATATAATGTTAATATATGAAGAGTCTTCATTTCTGCTGAGTCTGTGACTTTTAGAAATATATTCTGGTATATGATATAAAGTGAGAATAGATTTTTTTGTTTAAAAATGGCTAAGCTCTAACTTTCCCTAATATTGTTTGTTGGATAAACCATTTATATCTCATGGATTTGTGATATGTTTCGGTCATATATTCAGTTATTGCATGTTTTCTCATCTTGGCATTAGTGACATTATAGACTGGATAATTTTTTGTTGTGCATTGTAGGATGTTTAGAAGCATCCGTGGGCTCTACCCATTAGATGCAAATAGCATCCATGGAGTGATAAATAAAAATGTCTCTAGCCAAATGTTCCCTAGGGCACCAGTTGAGAATTATTAAGACATTGCATCAGTTAGGGTCCTAATGGAAAGCAGATAGTACAAGGGAACTTCAAAAAATTTATGGAACGTTTTGTAATATCTTTCAGTTCTATTTTTCCACAAACTTTTTGAAGTATCCTCTTGTGTACTTAAAATAGGGTAAAGGAGGAGAGTTTAATGGGGGGAGTGTGTTTACAAACGGTGGGAGCAGTTATAGGAACACAAAGAAAGTGTTGGAGAGGTCTGCCTGACAGGAGCATGCCTTCCATAAAGGGACACACCTACTGGCCACTCACAGTCTGCTAGGAAGACAGCGGGGAGAACTAATGCCCCAACCTGAATCTACAGTGCTGCGTCCCATTGCTTGAACCAAACCAGAAATCAGAGGGAAAGGTAGCCACAGGCGAAGTCCATAAAGATCAGCCCCTAGGGGCCCCCAGCAAGATGGAGAAGAACAAAGAGTGGACCAGGAGAGGCAAAGAAAGCGCAATGAGCACATTTAATCTGTGGGATTATTTATTTATTTGCATCTTAGTTTTCTATCTTCCTTAGGAGAGAGAATCTGTTGATAGTACACATTTTATGCACCAGTCAATATAGCGCTATGGCATAGTAACAAATACCCTGCAAATCTCAATTGCTTAACACAGCAGAAGTTTATTCTATGCCTTTCAAAGTCTGGTGTGAGCCAGGTGCCTCCCCATGGCTGTTGCCTGCTCTTGGAGGCTCAGTAAACTGGGACACACTCTTCTTGCGGCTGTGCTTTCTTATCATGAGGCCACCCACGGAAACTCCCTCTCACTTACCCCTCTGAGGTTTGGACTGGAGGTGACACATTTCACTTCTACCAAGAGCCCTTAGTCAGGATTAATCACATGGCCCTGCCTTACTGAGAACATTAAATGAATGGTAAATATCTCCGCTACATCTGAAAATAAGTTTATTTAATTTGCATTCTTGAAAAATGGCTTAGTTAAAAGCAATTCTAGGTTGGCAAGTATTTTGTCTCAGTAGTTTGAAGATAGGTCTTTGCTTTGGTTTCCACTGTCTCAGTTGAGAAACCAGCTAAGAGTGTAATTGTTGTTTCTTTGTAGATAATCTCTCTTTTCTACCCAATGTACACCCCATCTACCCCCAGCTGCTTTTAAGTCTTAATTTTAGTGAACTGCAACTTAACTGTGATAGATGTGGGTATGTATTCCATTTAATTATCCTTGCTGGGATACCATCTGCTTCATGAATCTGAGGACGTGTGTCTTTCATTTACTTTTGAAATGTATCAGATTTTATATCTTGCATATTACCTCTTTCTCACTCATTTTTATCTTTTTTTTTTTTTTTTTTTTGGAGCTTGAATCAAATACATCTTAAACTTTCTTATTCTAGTTTCCCAGTGCCTAGTGATTCCTTCTGTTTTCTAGCCATTTATCTCCTTATGCTGCATTCTTGGGGATATTAGATCTTTTAGTTAATTTATTTTCTATTTATTGAGTGTGTTTATTGATTTTCTAATTAAATTATAGCATTTTTAATTTTTATACCTTTTTTTTTTACTTTAATTGGTCACTTACTCTAGGTCATAATTTTGACAATCCCTATATTTCTCTAAGCATATAATATTATATAATGTGTGTATATATATTATATGTGCGTGTATATATGTGCAAGGGTATTCCAAAAAGTTTATGGAAAGATTCACATGATCTTTTAATTCTATTTTTCCATTAACTTTTGAAGTACTCCTGTATATGTTTATATATATTTTATATATATTACAATGTTTTCAATATCCTCCACATTTATGAGCCAGATTATGTGTGTGTGTGTGTGTGTGTGTGTGTGTGTGTGTGTGTGTGTGTGTGTGTGTGTATTAATGTTTGTGTTTTCTTGGCTAACTCTCTGCTTGGGGTGGTTTATTTCTTCATGCGTTTTGTGATTTTTTATTGTGATCTCATGAGGCTCTATCTATGGGAATTCTTAACGCTTCTTGGAGTCCCAGCTCCACTTAGAGTTCTGCATTTCACTCACTACCTATGGAAGCTGTTGACCTTAACTTCTGTACCATAATCCACAAAACAGAGAACTAGAGACTACCAGGGATTGGAAGATGCCCTCAGAACAGCCATCAGAATGTCTCTGAGTTCATGCTTTCATATACTATTCATCCAACATTTTTGTAGGTTGATAATTTTCAAACAAATAGTTGAGAAAATACAGTTAAATTATTTCTTTTTTAAAAGATCAAACTGACTCTAGGTATCCCGCAACTGAAAACAAAAATGGAGGTGGCTGTTTTTATAGAATAGAAATTATCTGCTTTCTATTTCAGAGAAGGCACTTTTGTGGTTGTTTTACAGCTTTTCTTTGTTTAATTTGTTGATTTCTGCTTCATCTTTATTTTTTTTCTAGCTCTTTTGATAAGGTTTCTTCTTTTTATATATGCTTGTTTGAAAATAGTATTTCCCTGTCCATTTTAAAATTTATTAACAAATTAATTAAATGTTACACATTTTTCTCCAAATTAAACTTTGACTGCTTCTCAGAAGTTTTGAGAGACTGTAATGATTTTCATTTTTTCTAAATAGTATTTATTTGTACATTTTTAAATGATAAAATCATTCATTGTACAACTATATACACTTGGAAACTTTGGTATATATAGATAAATATGAAAAATAAAAACCCCATACCATAATATTTGGTATACATAGATAAATATAAAAACATAGATAAGTATGAAAATAAACATTATTATACCAACCCTCTCTCCACTATGAAAACTGCTATTTTCATTCTGTCATATATCCTTCTAGTCTTTTTTCTCCACGAGGCACAAAGTTTTTTATTTTAAACAAAATTGTGATAAATGTTACATGTACTCTAAATTACATCATGAATTTTCATATATCATCATATATTCTAGAAAATGGTATTATTGCTATGTATCAATCCATCCTGCGTGTATATTTTATTTTATTTAATCATTCTGCTCTTTTTTGGTTATTTAGATTGTTTCTATATTTTCGCTGTTATAAATAACATAATAATATATGTCCTTATGCATAAATCTTAGTGTGGATTTAGAAGAATTTCCAAACACACATTTTGGGGCAAAATGGGATGAAAAATTTTTAAGGCTTTTGATATATATTGTTAAATTGTGCTATAGCAAGTTGTACAAATTATGCAACCACTAGCTGTCCATGTGAGAATATGCGTTTCCTTATACAAGTGATGAGTTTAAAGAAATTCTTTGCCAGCTTAGTTGGTGGTTTGTGGTAACTCCTTGTCTTGATTTGAGGGGGGTTTTTTTGTTTGTTTTTTAATACTAGTGAGTTTTAACATGCTTTTCTTGTGATTGTTGGTTGTTAGAGTTTCTTTTTATGTCTGTACCTATCTTTTATGCACTTTTTAGAGCATTCATCTTTATTCTAGCAAGTTTATACGATATTTTATAAAGGATGTTAATTCTTTTCCTGGATCTTGGACTTCCCAGCCTCCAAAACTATAAGAAATAAATTTTGTTTTCTTATAAATTACCCAGTTTCAGATATTCTCTTGTAAGTGACCGAAAATGAACTGACACATAGAAGTAGAAAGTAAAATAGTGCTTACTAGAGCCTGGGAAGGATGAGGGAGATTGGGAGGCAGCGAGAGGCTGGTGGTCAATGGATACAAATTTACAGCTAGATAGAAAGAGTAAGTTCTAGCTTTCAATGGCACTGTAGAGTGACCATGGTTAACAACATTTATTGTATAATTTCAAATAGATAGAAGAGAGGATTTAAAATGTTCCCAACACAAAGAAATGACCAATCTTTGAGGTGGTAAATATGCTAATTACCCAGATTTGATCATTACACATTGTATGCATCTATCCAAATATTGCAATGTATCCAGTAAATATGTACAACTATTATGTGTTAATTAAAAAATAAATAAAATTCAGTGCAAAATTTTTTTGAAAGTGTCAAATATAAAATCTTTGTTGTATTCCGAGACTACGGTCTCTGCAATTTGTATAAAGGTTGAGCATCCCTGATCTAAAACTTCAAAATCTGAAACGTTCCAAAATCCAAAACTTTCTGAGCACTGACATGATGCCACGAGTGGAAAACTCCACACCTGACCTCATGTCAGATTGCAGTCAAAATGCTGGAGCTCAAAACACAGTATCGTGGGTGGAGACTAAATGCCCTGCCTTGTTTGTTGTTGCTGATATTTCACAGATGATACAGGTATTCTGATAATGCTACTGTGCAGCTTTGTTGTACTGGACACATTAGTTTTTTACTGTATCAATTATATGTCATATTTTTTACTGTTAAGTACTTATGTGTGAATAAGTGTAGGAAAATGATTGCTTATCAGTAACATATAAATTCAGAGTTGGGAATGATGTGATGCCAAACAACCCCAGATTATCCACATGCATGGCTGAGATGGCGCACTTTTGCTTTCTGTTGGTTCAGTGAACATAAACTTTGTTTCATGCACAAAATTATCTTTAAATATTGTATAAAATTACCTTCAGGTTATGTGTATAAGATATATATGAAACATAAATAAATTCTATATTTAGACGTAGGTCCCATCCCCAGGAGATCTCATTATGTATGTGCAAATATTGTGAAATCCAAAACAAATCAAAAATTTGAAACAGTTCTGGTCCTAAGCATTTTGGATAAGGCATAACTCAACCTGTATGGTGTCACTTGTGGAGTTTTCCATTTTAACCAAATAGGAACTTAAGTTTAGTCAATGTTCAATATAGTCTTACAAAATATATATATATATATACTGTAACTACATGTATAAAGATATACAATTATTTATTCAATTCTATTTTATTAGTTAACTTATCTGTGATAATAATTCTAATTCTTTCCTATTTAGAAAATGGTTAAGTTTAACAAACTTCTAAAAACCACTTGGGAAGGTTTTTATGTGGGGATAATATCCCAGGTTCTTTCTAGCCTAATGTACCTCATTAGCACTTTGTTCATGTTAATGGCACCCACTAATTAAATTATAGTGAAATGTGTATAGTTCTTGCCTTCCTGTGAACTTTCTAGGGTAAAGTTCATGCTTTCCTTGAAGCTAACCTGGCACATGATTCATGGATAATAAACACTTTTTAAATGCAGTTGAATTTTACCCAGGTTAAACCCAGTGCAAACCTGCAAGAGGAAATTCCTAAAGAGAGTAAATTCCGGAAATAGTAAAGAAAATCACTGTGTTCTCAATGTCAGACTTTCGGTCATTGAGTAGAAGGTGACAGGCCTTCAAATATGGTTCTGTTAATTGTTTCTCTCCCCAAATATGCAGAAGATAAGGTTGTCCTTTGAAAAACTCAATTTTGACAGTAGACCTAGGGTGTGGGACCTCTATTTCTAGAGAAATAGACACCCATAAAATCAACTATAGTACTATTGAAATAATCTTTCCAGGAAATAGTACATTAATCCAGAAGTTGAGCCAAGAACTCCCTCCTCTCCAGGCCATCAAGATTCTGCGGATGTCCTCGCCAGGCTAAGCCCTCATGGGACTTATTTAAACACAGCCAATATGTAAACATTGGGAAATTTCACACAAGCATCCATCTTTCCAACTTCTCTTATAATTTAGAAGATCTAGCCACAACAGGTCGACATTTGTGGCAAAAATGAGTTGGCGTCCTTGAAAACATTAAGCTGAAAGAAACTAGTTGCAAAAGACCACATATTGGATGACCCCATTTATATGAAATGTTCGGGATAGACAAAGTTTTAGAGACAGAAAGTGGATTAGTGGTTTCCCAGAACTAAGGGTGGTGGTGGGAAATGCTAAAGGGTACAGGCTCTCTTTTGGGGGATGCAAATGTTCTAACAGCAATTGTAGTAATGGTTACAAAATCTGTGATTATACTAAAAATAATTGAATTGTATACTTTAAAATGTGTGACTACAGGTGTTATTTTAAAATAATGCGGATTATATTTCAATACAGGTGTTATTTTAAAATGATGGGTTGGAGTTAGGTAGCATGTACCTTCTTCAGATGGAATACATCAACTCTACCTTGGCATAATCCCCAACATTTAATATTGATTTCACCACACTGGGATTCCAGCTAACTTCTCTCATTGTGGCCTCTTCTGGCACTTGACTTTTTGTCTCAGTTAATGTGCATGAGCATTTTCCTTTTTCCAGTATTTTTATTATGATAATTTCCCCTTTTTCATCCTTTTCCTCATGATTCCCTTTATCTGTCATCTCAAAGCACCTCTCCTATGTTTTTTTTTTTTTTTTTTTTTACTTGTAGCTGTCAAGTTTCTGACAAAGAAATGTAGTTCCTTGTTAGTAACAATATTGTTACCATATGAATCCTTATCAAACCAAGCTTTCTTACAAATACCATCTGGGTTCTGGATTTAATAAACAAATACCGGGCACTATGCCAACAGTAGAATGACAGAAAATGGCTTATGATACCAAATCACCTAACTATTCTCCCCTAAACACGCCTATAGCACGACCAAGCAGGAGATGCTGTAGGACTGGAAACTGAGCGGTAATCACTGGCATTTTTTAACAGCTTGTTGACGGACTGGCTTGTGAAAAACCAACATTACATTGAAACTCTTAGGGATACTTTAAATTGGTGGATTATATGGTTGCTTGATTAAGTTTGGGTTATGTAAACAGTGGAGTGTTTAGATTTAGGCTTGGCTGTTGGAGTCTAGGCAGCTGTTTGTACTTAAGTCTAGCAAGAAGACTTGTTAATCAAAGAACTGACTGCATTTCTTTCTTTCTCCCACTCTCACCCGCTTCTTTTTTTGTACCTGTGTTGTTTTTCCTCCTGTCCAAACCCTTTGGGCTCAGGCAGAGGCAGAGCATTTTGAATGCTCCTCTGAGGACCGGGAACTTATTTTTTTGATTACATAGTGATGTGCCCCACAGATTTTCCTCGCTGTGAGGTAATCACTTCATTTATCCAAGTGCTACAAAGCCTTTATTATTTCGGTTAGTTCATATTTTTGAACCTAAGTCATCAGTTTGATGCGTTTGTTGTAAAATGTGGTTTAACAGCTTGTTAGCACATTTATTTTTTTTTTTTAATGGAATCCAAAGATATTTCATGCTTGAGCGGCAGGGGATTTAAAGGCCGATGAAAAGCCCTACGAGCCGTGAGCATTCAGGACTGAACAATGCACCAGAACAGTGCGAAGCCAGGCCTGGGGCCGGGACCAGCGGTGGCGTGTGGGCTTTCAGCATGAACTCGAAGTTCCTTTTTCTTTTTTCCCTGACAGTTTCTCATAAATAACCAGGGTTGCGTTATGCTTGTTGGGTTCAGATTGTCTGGGATGCCCTGGATTCTTTGAGCAGTCTAAGTTCTTGTGGTTTTCTACCCTCTGAGATGAGTCCATTCAATTTAGGCCGCAGAGCAAAGGGGGGACTTGGATTTTGTTTTTTGTCTTCCCCCTGTGGCTTTGTAAAGCTGCCTCAGAACTAACGGCTTGGAACTGAGCGCTGTTGTGGAGCTTGGTGCGTGTGAGAGAGCCTTGGAAAAGGAAAAGTGGGGAGCGACAGGCTCTTTCCACAGCTTCAACACAAATACAAACTAGGTCATTTTCCTGTGAGGCAGCAAAAGTGAACAGTCTGTGCTTGACCAAAGACAACCTTTTAGTGGAGGTTTCGATACTCTGAGGATAGATTAGAGGCAAATGGTCTCTGATGTCTAAATCCAGACCTGCCTTTGTACCAGGCTAGGCTTTTGTTGGATTAACAGATATGCAGCGATGGGGGAGCAACCTCATGAAACTGGAATTGGTGAAAATGGGCTTTCTGATTATAGTCTCCCCTTTTGCATGTTTCTGTTGTCAGTGCATAAACCAGACCACAGTCATTTTTCACCCATCGAGTCAGAACTCATATGTTCCCTTTAATATTCAAGTAGTTAGAGATTAAGGAAAAGTATTGAAGAGAGAAGGCAAGTTTCTTGTATAACACCTGAGATTGTCAAGTTGTAGTGAGTGCTGATACAGAGTTTAGAGCCTAGATTTTCTATCATCCATCCATCCATCCATCCATCCATCCATCCACCTACCTACCTACCTACCTACCCATCCATCCATCCATCTATCTATCTGTCTATCTGAAAGAGAGAGATATTAGAGCACTTACATAAAAAAAACAGAAGAGACCATGTGAGAAAAATTACCAGCTACTCTGCCAGTGACTACCTAACAATGGATGATATCCATATTTCCAATCTAACCACATCTCCAGTGTCTCTTTGAGGTTGAGAACATAAAATGCAACCCTTGTGTGAGGCAATCTTACTTTCTTAAAGAAAGCAATCAAAGACTGCTGCTAATGTCAATAATGCTTATTTACAGAATGATGACAAAAGCTAGTTGTGGAAGGAACCCTTTGCATCAACTACTTCAACCGTCTGATTTTGTAGACAAAGAAACTTTTTTCTACCTTTTAGCTGTTATGAATAGTGGGGCTTTAAATATTAATGTACAAGTTTTTGTGTGAACACCTGCTTTTAATTCTTTTGAAGTAGAATTGCTGAGTCATGTAATATAATTCTATGTTTAATTTATTGAGGGAACACCAGATTGTCTTTACAGTGGAGGCACCATTTTAATGCCTTCCAGAAATGTATGAAGGTTCCAACTTCTCCACATCCTCATCAAAGCTTATTTTCCATTTTTTATTTATTATAGCCATCCTAATGGGTGTGAAGTGGTATCTCATTGTGGTTTTGATTTCCCTTTCCCTAATGACTGGTGATGTTGAGTATCTTTTCGTGCACTGTTAGCTATTTGTATATATCTTTTGGAGAGATGTAAGTCCTTCGCCCATTTTTTAATTGGGTTACTGTCTTTTGTTGTTGTTGAGTTGTAAGAGTTATTTATGTTTTTTGGATTCTAGACCCTTATCAGATACATGATTTGCTATATTCTGTGGGGTATCTTTCACTTGCTTGATAATAGTTTTTAATTTTATGACTTCCAACTTACTTTTTCTTCTGTTGTAATGCTTTTGGTGTCATATCTAAGAAACCATTGTCAGATCCAACATTTTGAAGATTTACTACTATGTTTTCTGCCTAGAGTTTCATGGTTTTAGCTCTTATATTTAGGTTTTTGGTCTGTTTTCAGTTAATATATTAATATACATTGTATATAATGCAGGTTAAGGATCTGACTTCACTATTTTGCATCTGTCTATCCAGTTGTCCCAGCACTATTTGTTAAAGAGACTATTCTTTTCCCATTCAATGACCTTGACACCCTTGTCAAAAATCATTTAATCATAGATTTATGAGTTTATCTCTGGACTCTTAATTCTATTCCATTAGTTTGTATGTCTGTCTTTATGCCAGTACCTAGAAATTAAGTTTTGGTTTCCTCTTTATCCTAAGTTACTTAGAAATTATTTTTAAAATTTTAAATTAAAGGGTTTTATGAGAAGTATCTTTGCGTTAAACTAAATTTTTCTTTCACTAGTCTTAGAGAATGTGGATGTGCATATAATCACTTCATTTGTTGAAGTTCAGTAACCTCACCATGTATGACTGGTGTTGTTTTTAACAGTTTTTTTCTGGAACTTAAGTCTCCTTAAAGCAACAAATTTCCTTCTTTCTTTCAGGCAAGTTTTCTTCTATTATATCTCTGTTCGTTTTTTATTTAACTTTTTTTCCTATTCTTTTCTTCAAAGAATTCAATTATATTTGTGTGATATACCCTCTGGCTTCCACATCTACTATTTTTAAATCTCTGTTCTTTTTCTCTTTATTTTGCATGATTTTATCACACTTGTTCTGCATGTCTATAATTTTTTTAAAAGTATGGCTTTTTGGTATTTTTCTTGCCTCAAGTGTGGCTTGCATCAGTGTAATGTTTTGAACATGTATATATTTTGAATATATAGTGGCTGTTTTGAAGTCTTTATTAAGTCAGACATCTGGGCCCTTACACATGCAGTTTTTGTTGTCTGCCTGTTTTTCTTGTGTATGGTTTACACTTTCCTGTTTCTTTGCATGTGTCATATTTTTTTGTTGAAAACTGGGCATTTTAGATAACATATCTTAGTATTTCTTGGTATTGATTTCCCCTCCATTGCATGTTTACTTTTGTTGTTGTTGTTCTGTTTATTTATTTGTTTAATGACTTGGCTTGGCTATTTTAGTGAAATCTATTCCTCCCTCCCCCAGTGTGAAGCCTCTGGTATTGCTCTTCAGAGGGCACTGCCTTGGGCATGTACACAGTTACCCTCTTATGACAGTGGTTTACCAGGGCTGTTCTTGAGATCTCTTTTCCTGATCTCTCTGTTAAGCTCCCTGCCTCTGTTTCTATCACACCAGCTGGTAGGCATCTTTGATTGCCATTAGATTACTCTAGTGTTTTCAGCAATACTCTGGGGTATAAACTGCTCTATCGTCTCATTCAATTAAACTTGAACCCCTTTGCTCGGTTAGTTCTTAGGCCAATCCTTGATGTTTGTTGTGCCCACAGGAGGGCACTTCTTGGCTGTCTTTTTCTCTCTGGTAATTTGTCTGTCATATGATTTAGCTTGTTGTTCTCTTGGAGCTACCAGACTCCTCTTAATTGTTTACTACCAAAATCTCCACTGTTCTTGAGAGTGCCCTTTGTCTTGGAATTCCCCATACTCTGTTTCAAATAAAGTCAGTACCTTTGGGGAGTGCTTAAGAGCTCTCTGTGCTTATGGCCTGCTTCTCTCCCTGTGCAAAATCTCTAAGCCACTGCTCTGGAGCAGGTGGTGGTGGCTCTCTTCTCTTAGAGTGACACTCCTGATTCACCAGCAATATATAGCCTTTGGTCTTAGCTTATTTCTCCCAGTGTGGAACCTCCACCCTATAAGTGAGCTGGGATGAGGGTGATCAGGACTCCAGCAGTCTCAGCCTGTTGCACCTGGGGTAGAGCCTCTGCCCTATGAGTGGAGCCTGGATGGAAGAGGGGATCTCCTGACCTCTTGGCTGTACTAACTTGAAATGAATCCTCCACAACATGAATTTGGGAGGGGATGCAAAATATTGATATTTTATTTTTACTGTAAACTTTTACTAGTGAAGCTTCTCTCATGCTGAACTGGGGGTAGGGAGGGAGGAAGCTGGTCATAGATCAAATGCTACAAATCCTCAGGGTTCTTACCAAGATTTAGTAGATTTTTTTTTTTTTTTTTTTTTTTTGTCTTTTTCATGACCGGCACTCAGCCAGTGAGTGCACCGGCCATTCCTATATAGGATCCGAACCCGCGGCGGGAGCGTCGCCGCGCTCCCAGCGCTGCACTCTCCCAAGTGCGCCACGAGTTTGGCCCTAGGATTTAGTAGATTTTTAAAGTGTTTCTTCATTTTCTATATGCCTTTAGGACAATTTCTAAAGACTTTACATTTTTTTAAGAAATAGTTTTCACCAGTTACGATTGTGTGGAGCATATCTGTGAAACTTCTCATGCCTACGTTTTCTTCTCTCCTCTCTAGTTCTTTCTTCCTCTTTATAAAAAAATCTTTTTTGGGGAGACTTGCTTTTTACTGCCCATTAATCAAATATCTGTGACTCTATTTTGTGCCATTCTTCATTTTCTGAGATTAAGTTTGTAATTTGTTTGAGTATGGTTATCTGTTTGTTTGATTCCTTAAAGAGTTTCTCTTAGGGTGTGCATGCTTCCTCTGTCTTTTGCTTATATTCCTTCCCTGTTTTTGCTTTGTGGTTTCTCTTCATAAGTCATAGCTGGTCCTTTCCTCTTTATTACCTACCTCTGAAAGGGTCAGGCTATTTTCTAGTGTGTTTCAGCGATAGGCAGGAATCTTTTTATCTTTGGCTGGGGAGCACAGCCCACGGTAGTGCCCAGTTAGTCCCACTTCCTGTGCGGGGACTTAGGGAGGACTTTCTCTTCTCCTCGTGCCTCACCTCCAGCCATCTCTCTAGGCTCCCAAGATAGGTCATAGACAATTAGAAATGGCATGTGTATTTCTCCCTCAACTTCACCTCTCCTGCTGTTCTTTGGTTTCAGGTTGGGTCTCTTGAGGAACATTATCTGACTTTTCCCATGCTCAGTCCACAGAGAACAGTTTCATCACTAACAAAGAACACTAATGACCCTTTCAATACTGTGCCAGATTAAGGAGAAAATATGTTTCCTGATCAGTGTCTGAGGAGTTCTGTATCATCCGTAACACGGTTCTGACTTAGCATCCAAATAACCCAGTTTGGGGGGTATGTCTGCTTTGTAGTTTTCATATTGGTCGGTGTGTTTTTCCTTATTTTATTGACAATGAAGTTGGCTTTTAAAAAATCTTTTATTGTTCCTTGTTTTCAGCACGTGTCAAGAAGTAGAAAAATGCCTTTCATCTTCCATAGTTAACCAGATAACAATTTTGTTCACATCTATTTTGATAATTAATATACTTGGTCATTTTTCTAACATTTGTTTGCAGGTTTTTTTTTTTTTTTAATGTTTGGGATTTATACATGTTTCTTTTGTTTTAAACATGATCCCTAAATTACTTAACACATTTTCTGTTGATCTTAGTGTTAATCAATATTGATTACCTCTCTGAAGAGACAAGGCCTCTAACAATGTTGCATTATTGTTTCTCCCCTTAAGCTCTTATCCTGCCTTCTATATGATGTTGAAATCATCTTGTAGTTAGAATACAGATTTACCTGGGAGCAAACCTAATAGAGACAGATGTTCTGAGATTGAGCTATATTGCATCTAATATGCTTCGTTAAGCAGTTATCCCCACCAACTGCACCAGGCTGAATAATCATGAGTCTTTTTTTTATACATTAAAAATTGGAATACTTCAAAGAATTTCACGCAATTTTGACTACTCAGATGCTTCTGTGTACTTAAGAGCAAGGAGGTCAATCTCTTTTCAGTTAGGGTATATCTGTAGAAACTTTTGAGACATGCTGCACTACATCTGATTGCATCTTTGCAGGGATTCACCCTATTGGCAGTAGGTGTTGAATAAATGAGTAAAAAATGATGAGTTAATTGCATGGGACATTTAAGTCAATAAAAATTCAGTGGTCACTTCCTACCTTTCTCTGTGCCATAAAACATAGCATTTAGTCCTATTATAATTTGGTATTGTTCACCATTTTGATAATGAACACTTTAGTTGTTTTTCTTAACATTGGGTAAAAGATAAACATTTATGGCTAATTTTGTGGTGTACAGCTGGGTGGAACGCTAGCTGCCTCAACAATATTCATCTTCCCTTTCCTTTTTTCTAATTGCATCCTTGTATTATGGAGGGTGGCAGTATATCTAACTAAAATCCTAGATTTCACAGCCTCCCTTGCAGATAGGGGTAATAAATAAAATACAAAACGATTATTATTATTAGGGCTTCTGGGTCATGTTTCTTAGAAGGGGCTGACAAAACCGGTCATGTATTTCTTTGCCCTTACTCCCTTTCACCTCCCTGAAATACAAATGTGATGGCTAGAGCTGCAATGGCTATCTTATGATCCTGTGATGACCTTGTGAATGGAAGCGTGTATGGTGAAGCTGAGAGATCAAGCAAACAAACAAACAATAAACCTTGGGTTTCTGACAATTATTTTACTACCTACCCCTGGATTTCTTTTACATGACCCCAAAATAAATCTGCATCTTGTTTATCTACTATTTGTATTTTCTGCTATTTGTAGCCAAAACTAATCCAAATTGATTCAAGTTTCTTTTCAAACACATACACACGGAAAGTGAACCAAGAGTGTTTTTATGATTTAATATTCTTTTTAAAACATGACAGATCAAATGGATTTTATTTATTTTTATTTTAAAAAATTTATTGATTGATTTTTATGTTGCTGTGGAGCAGTGGTGGGGGGAGGGAAGAGAGAGGTAGGGAAATGGAGGTGGAGGTGGGGAGATGGCCTGGTTGTGGAGGGTGGGGTGGGGTATGGCTGAGGCCCACAGGCTCCCATGCTATGGTTAAGGAGCCTGGGGGGATTCCAGCAGTGGCTAGGCTGTTGCTGGGCTGCATATGACATTGGGGGGTGTGGCTGTGGCCCTTGACCCCCCTCACCCTGGCTTGGGGACCCATGGGCCTTCTGGTGCTGGCACAGTAGTCACCAGGCTGGATGTGGACATCAGGGAGGGTGTGGCTGAGGCCCTTGGCTCCCCGGCCTGGCTCAAGAGCCTGGGGGTCTTCCAGCGGTGGCGTGGTTGTCACCGGGCTGGATGCAGATGTTGGGTGGATGTGGCTCAGTTCCCCAAACCAAGCTCTGGAGCCTAGGGGGCTTCTGTGGAGGCTTAATCATCACTGGGCTGGATGTGGACATGTGGCTTAGACCTCAGAACCCCCCACTCTGGCTTGAGAGCCCAAGGGGCATCTGTGGTGGCTTGGTTGTTACTGGGCTGGATGCAGATGTTGGGAGGGTGTGGCTGAAGCCCTTGTACCCCTCCACCCTGGCTTGGGAGCTTGGGGGGCTTCCTGCAGTGGCTAAGTCATTGCTGGGCGGGATGTGGACATCAGGATGGCGTGGCTGAGGCCCTTGGCCCCTCCCTCCCAGCTAGGAGCCTGGGGGGCTTCTGCAGAGGCTAAGTTGTCATAGGGTTAGACATGGATGTTGAGGTGGTGTGGCTGAAGCCCTTGGCACCTCCACCCCAGCTTGAGAGCCCAGGGGCTTCTTGTGGCAGCTTGGTCATTTCTGGGCTGGATGTGGACATTGTGTGGCATGGCTCAGCCCCTTGGGCTCCCCTCATCCTAGCTCAGGAGCCTGGGGGCTTCCAGCTCATCTAGGTTTTATAGGTTTTCTTTGGTGGTATTAGACCTTTACTGATTAACATCAGAACTTTGTCTCTGATCTACAGGTATTTTGTTTTTTCTTTCAGTTCTGTGTTGGACTATTAGCTACCCCCACCACTTAAACTTTGCACTGGAACTAATTTGTTGCCCTTTGCTTACTTCTAAAATGGGGGCACTTCCTGTGGGGACCATAAGCTGAACCCTGTGGTTGAGCTAAATTGCTGCTTTGCTGCTGATTCCCACAAAATGAAGGCATTTTGTGCAGCTCAGGTTTTAATTGTTGACCTTTTAGGTATTTCTGGGTCTTGTGAGTTCTGGCACATCAGGGTTGTATGGAAACTCTGGTATGAGCCTGAGTCTTTTCAGCAAGCTGCACCCCCTGCAGTTCCATATTCCTGACCAGTCTCCACTGAGTGGTCCTGTGCTGATTGGAGGGCAGGTCAGCTGTCCATGCTGTGCCCCAGTGTCCCCCTGGTGGGTCTGTCTCCCCCACCCCTCCCACTCCAAACACTTCCCATGAGGTAGACCATGCACCAGTCCCTTGTGATGACTCACTGGCCCTTGAGTGGCTCCTTTTTTCAGTTGTCTATGGCTCCTTGCTCATATGTGGGTCCATGGGTCCTGTCAGTGGTCTTGCTGGCCTGGGGGCCACGAAGGCCCTCCTCTCCGCTGCAGTCTCCAAGCAACTTCACACAAAGGGCACAGCTGTGGTTTTTGCCAGCTCTTGCTCCATGTGCTCACCAGAGCCATCCCTGAAATGGCTGGGGCTCGAAACGGTCAGAGTGGTCCTTTCTTTCTGTCATCGCATTGCATCGCATCTTTCCCTGCCTTCATGAACTCAGTAGGTCTCTCCTCCCCTTCCCCTGAACTCTAGTGGCCCCAGCTTGGCAGTTGTTGCTTTTTAAATGGTTGTAAATAGGTTGATTGTAGAAGAGGGTGATGCTGGGGACTGTCTATTCTGCCATCTTGGTTCTCTCCTCAAATGGATTTTAGATAGAAGTAAGAATATTTAGTGAACTATATTCTAAAGAAATTGGGTATTCTAGTTTATTTGAAAATAATTTTAAGTAGTACACATTCATACTCCGGCAATTAGTGTGCCCCTCTTTTTCCCTGTTTACATTTGCTGATTACATTTTCCCTTTGTTTAATATTTCCATTTTTTCCACTGACTCTTCTTTCCCAAACAGTTGCTAGAAACTCAAAGTTGGTTGTGTGTTTCCTCTGATTGACACCTCAGGGGAGCAGACTTGCAGGAGAATTGCTAATTTATAGCAAAGCTTCTCCAGACATTTTCTGTCCAGGTTAGGGCTTCCTTCGGCTACTGGAGACTGTGAGGTCAGGAAACCATGAGGCACTGTGCACTGGACCTGAGCAGAAGTCACACAAGATCTGTGCATCCTTTTGATGTCTATTTTTTTCCCCTGGATAAGGGGAGGATGTCTGTTCTCTTGGTATGTTAACACTGTCTTCAAAGACTATGAAGTTCTCTGGTGAGTGCCGTATGCTTCTGGGATTGAATACTCCAGAAAATACTTGTTATTGTTTTCTCCCCAGCTCAATCAATGTAGAGACAACATTTATTCAAGGTCTGCTATGATTTAAAGAGATTGAACGTACAGTTTGCCCTCAGTATCCGAGGAGGATTGGTTCCAGGACCCCTAGCGGGTACCAAAATCCACAGATGCTGAAGGCCCCAATATCAAACGGCATAGTATTTGTATATAACCAATGCATGTCTTTTTGTATACTTTAAATCATCTCAAGATTACTTGTAATACCTAACACAATGTGAATTCTGTGTAAATAATTGTTACATGGTATTGTTTAAGGAATAATAGCAAGAGAAAAAGTCTATACATGTTTGGTACAGACACAACCCTTGCAGGCCTAAGTACAGTACATGTCAGCAACAATGTAACATTTTCTGGATTTGTTTTTTCCAGTATTTTCCATATGTGGTTGGTTGAATCTGCCAGTCGCAGAACCTGCAGATACAGAGGGCTGACTGTATTTCTTTGTCACTACTTACTGAGTGTTTACTTCATCCTGAGCTCTGTGATATATAATTACACTGGAGATCCTGGCTACTGTGGTTTGGGGCTCATAAAGCTCCTTCTTGGGGTGTTTCTCAACTTGGAAGAAGCCCCACCCCGGACATGCAGATATCCATTGCCACAACCCAAGGACATCTCCCATGACAGAACTAGACACTAAGACACTGGACTCGCAAAACATTCTCCAAACTGATGCCTTCTGCTATGCTTTGCCAATATCCGTGTCTTTTGAGCTCATTTCAGGAAATGTAGCTTAGATAAGTTTTCTATTCAGAGACCTCATTTTCAGTGGACAAACCTAAGCCTCTGTGGTATTAAGTCAATAGACATTTTCTGCATTTTACAGAGAAAGATGTAGAGACTCAGAGGGTGCCCATGATTTTAGAGAAACATGGGATAGGAAGATAGATGAGGGATCTCAGGATCTGGAGGATCTAAGTTCTAGCTTTTCTCAGTACTTCCTTGGCATGAGACATTCATGACTTTTCTGCCATACATTAGCCCTGTTGCTATTTCTGCCTCTCTCCTACCTACCTGTACTCTTGGTGTTTGTTCTCCACCTCACAGGTTCTCCTTAGTCATAATATCTACTTACCTGGAACCCGGATGACTCATAAAGGCATCTTACTTGGGGTTCTCCAGGCTCTGCTGAAACACAGATTATCTTTGCATTTCCAACTTCTCTCCCCACCATCAATATACTGATTCTAGTTCCATAATTTCCTAGTTGCAATGACCAAGAGAGATAGTCTGATTGTTTTTTCATAGATGTGTCCTTGAAGATTTGCTGGCTTTCTGCAGGGTGGCTTTTCTCTCCAAGGAAAATGGCAACTTTTGGAGGTTCTCTGCAAAATATAGAGTTCCCAAGCCAGAAATGGCTTCACATCAGCCATCTTCAATCCAAAAAACCTAATAAAATGACAGAAATCCATAACAGGGCTTTAAAAAAAATCAGTGAAATGGGTATCATTAGTGGACCACAAATTTTGAAGAACTTCTAGAAATTCTAAAGCAGATGGGACTGGACTGATGAGTGAGCTGTTATAGAGATGAAAATCCTTCTTCCTAACCAAGCCCAGATAATGCCAAACCAGAAGTACATAAGTACAGGAAAAAAGAGCTGTTGTGAAGTCAATAATCAGAGTAACATTAAAGATCCTTCTGTAGAACATCCAGGTCAGTCTCCTCCTGACTCCCTTCCCCTATATACACAGAGATGATACGACCTAGGGTAAATTCATGATTATAGCAAAGTGGGAAAAATATCTGAAAGGGGCTCAAAGGGGTACTGTGGCCAAGAGAAAGGTAGAGAAAAGTTAAGGTGTAACTCCAGAAATTTACCAGAGAAAAGGAATAAAAGACATACATTGAAGTGTCCATCCTTAGAATGAAGCCTTTTTTATTTTGTGAATTTTCCGCTCTTTCTAAATTAAAGGTTGCCTAGTAGCACACACAGTTCACTTAGGCACATAGTTCACAAACCTGTACTGCTCAGAGAAAAGGTTCACCACTGAAACAAACATATAATTTTAAAATAAATGCATATCAGCTAACTTTACTAAGTCACCTAGGAGTCCTTCAGTTGTCAACATGAATAGACCAAAGATTAAAAAACCAACAATATCAAAAGAAAAAAAAAAAGAATCAAATGAATGAAACAATTGACTCTGGATGATACAAATACAATGCATGAAACAGATAAGGCTTGAAGAGATGCAAAAGGGTGCTGATTCCATAAAAGAACAACAAGAGACTGAAAAGAATTCTTGGAAATGAAAAACTAAAAATTCCCTACACTCACTTATCAAAATTAAAAACTTAGAAAATGGATAAATAACATGATAAAAAAATCTCTAGAGTCAGAATTAATCATCTGGAAGATAAAATTGAGGCATATACAGAAAAAAATGGAGAAGAAATATATGAGAAAAGGGAGGGATAAATGATAGCTCAGCAAAATCTAATTTCCACCTGAGATCCAGAAGAGAGCAGAAAAAATGGAGAAGAAAAAAAAAATCAGCTAAATAACAGAAGAAAAATGACCTGAACCAAAGAAATACTTAAATTTTCAGAGTGAAATAGACCTCGTGTGACTTAGAGGAATAACGAAAAGTTATAGACATATCCAGATGAAAGGATAAAGAGAAAACCCTAAACATTTTCCCTTAACTGGAGGAAAACATTAAATTTTCTAAGAGGATTCAAAAGCAGACTGAAACCAGACATCTCTAGTAGTAGAAGAAAATAGAGAAATTTCCTCAAAGATCTAAGAAAAACTGTTACTTAAAAAAAACCAAACCCTAGATTACTATAACTAAACTACACAGTTCAGGTGTGAAAGCAAATATATTTCCATATACTCAAGATCTGAGAACTTGCAGTCTTTTAAGAAGAATATTCTTAACTTCAAGATCAAATATATTTTCTTTCCTTCAGTTAATTAAAATCACCCATTATAAAGGGGTTTTTTTTATTGTGATAATTATCTTATTCTTCAGCTTTTTTGTTTTTATTAGTTTCTACGTTGTCTTTATTATATTCTGAGAGCATATATTCATATCTCCAGGTTAATGCAAGCTTTTGATCATACAGAATATATAAGGATTTCTCATTCTCTCTCTCTTTTTTTTTAATCTTTCTCTCCTCCTTTCTTTTTTTTACTTCCCCTTTCTTTGTCTTTTTCTTTCTTTCTTTCTTTTTTCTTTTCTTGAATTTCTTCTTTCTAAACCTGGTCAGACATTTCATCATGTTACCTCTTATCTCTACTCTCAAGAGTGGTTTCACAGTTTCTTGAATCCAGTATTCTCTCCTGGGTTTTCTAGCTCTTAAGAAACCTCCTAAGAAACACCCATCGAAATTATTTGCTTTTTGTGTCCTTGCATGCTGTAAAATGTCTTGTTCTGCTCTCACACTTGATTGATAATAAGGCTGGCTGTAGAATTCCAGGTCAAAAGTCACTTTCCCTTGGGGCATGAAGGCATTGCCCCAGCATTTTTTTATGACTCAGGAATGAGGTACCTTTTGAAGTGTATTTTCTCCATGGGTGATCTGAATTTTTTGTTTTTGTTTTCCTATGTCTAAGCTTTAGGATCTTCTTTTTTGTCATTTATATTCTAAAATTTCTTGAAAATTTATGTAAGTATGGGCTTTTAGTGGGGGGTTTTGCTCATTTATTTTCTTAGGGGCTCATTGGGACCACTCAATCTTCAATTCTTCTTAAGCCCAGGGGAATTTCCCACTGTTTGTTTGAAAATTTCCTTGTGCCATTTTCTCTGACCTATCTCTTTGGTACTCATTAATTAGCCATTGGACCTCTGTATCTCATTTCTTTTCACTGTTTGTATTTTGCTCTATGTTCTTTAAAATTTCCTCAACCCAGGGCTGGCCCGTGGCTCACTCGGGAGAGTGTGGTGCTGATAACACTAAGGCCACGGTTCGGAACCTATATAGGGATGGCCGGTTGCTCACTGGGTGAGCGTGGTGCTGACAACACCAAGCCAAGGTCTAAGATCACCTTACCAGTCATCTTAAAAAATAAATAAATAAATAGATAGATAGATAGATAGATAAATAAATAAATAGATAAATAAATAAATAAATAAATAAAATTTCCTCAACCTTATCTTCAAGTTCTTCTATTGTTTCTATTTTTTAAATCACAATTTGATACCTAGACATTCATTCTTGCTCTTCGTTTCTTCATAGCATTTTGTTCTTATCTTATAGATGAACTATCTATCAATATAAATCCATATGTTGTTGATAAATTCTTCTTTGTTCTTAGAGTAGTATCTCATCCTCCAGGATTGGATTTTTTGTGTGTTTGCATCTTGCTTCCTGTTATTTGTGGTGTTGGTTTATTGCCTATTCCTTGGAAGAGTGGAAGTCTGGATTTATGATTCCAGGCTGTGGATGTAAGTTTCCTCTGCTGTAGTGCAGGCAGATTGTCTCCAGTATGGCTTTTCCTTGAGTGGTGAGCCTGAATAGGAATATTATGTATATCTACAGGATGTTTCAACCGTGTGGTTCTGTCTTGGTATGAGTGGATGGGGGGAAGCCAGCTCTCAAGCTCCCAGTAACCCAAATGACAGAATAAGTGGTGAGGGGAATTTTTTCCTCTTGGGCACCAATACCCTCAGTAGAAGCTCAAGTTATTCCCAGGTGATCCATTAAATTTCTTAAAGAACCCTCTCCCTTTATTTTCTTGGTGCTGAATAATGGATCTTCTGCCTGTGACAGGGCAACAATACGTCCAGCTTTATGCATACAGAATTATATTAATCCTGTCAATTCCCATGTTTTTATCCTTACTTCTCACTCTCCTTAGATTCACTTACTGTTTCTGCATTTGAGATTTCTCTGGGTTCCCTTGATGGATTGCATGGCTTGCTTCCTTTCTAATTTTTGAAAATTTTAAAATTGTGGCAGAATACACATAACATAAAATTTACCATCTCACCTACTTTTAAGTATATAGCTCAGTAGTGTCAAGTACATCCACATTGCTGTGCAATCAATTTCCAGAACTTTTTCATCTTGCAAAACAGAAACTCTGTACCCATTAAACAACAACTCCTCATTTCTCCTTCCTGAGCCTTTGGCAGCCACCATTCTACTTTCTGTTTCTATGAATCTGAGTACTTTATATACCTGATATTAGTAAAACCAAGCAGTGTTTTTTTCTCGTGATTGGCTTATTTCACAGCATAATGCCCTCAAGGTTCATTCATGTTGTAGTATGTGTCAGAATTGCTTCCCTTTTTAAGGCTGAATAATATTCCATTGTATGTATATACCATGTTTTGTTTATCCATTCATTGGCTGATGAACACTTGGGTTGTTTCAATGTTTGGCTATTGTGAATCATGCTGCTGTGAACATAGATGTTCAAATAGCTTTTTCAGACTCTGTTTTGAACTAATTTGGCCATATACTCAGAAGTGCTGAATCATATGGTAATTCCATTTTTAATTATTTGAGGATCATCCATACTATTTTCCATAGGGGCTTCACCATTTTACATTTTCAGCAACAGTGCACAAGGTTTCCAGTTTCTCTAAATCCTCACCAACGCTTGTTATTTTCTGTATGTTTATTATTATTATTGTTTGTTTGTAATAGCCACCCTAATGGATGCGAGGTGATATCTCACTGTGGTTTTGATTTGTATTTCCCTAATGATCAGTAATGCTACGCATTTTTTCACATGCTTTTTGTCCATTTGTATATCCTCTTTAGAAAAATGTCTGTTCAAGTCCTTTGCCCATTTTAAAATTGGGTTATTTGGGGTTTTTTGTTGTTGTTGTTTTGTTTTGTTTTTTTCTTTTTTGGTATTTAGTTGCAGGAGTTCTTTGTATATTCTGGAAATTATCCCCTTATCATATATAAAATTTGCAAATATTTTTTCCGTTGTGTGGGTTGCTTTTTCACTCTGTTAATTGTGTCTTTTGATGAAGAGATGTTTTTAATTTTGTTGTAGCCCAATTTATCTATTTTTTACTTTTGCTGCCTTGCTTTTGGTGTCATATTCAAGAAATCATTGTCTAATCCAATGTCATTACATTTTCTCCATTTTCTTCTGAGAGTTTTATAGTTTTAGGTTTTATAGTTTCATTTTATAGTTTTATAGTTTTTAATTCATTTTTAGTTAATTCTTGTAGATGGTATAAGATAGCATTTGATTTTATTATTTTGCATGTCAATAAGTCATAAAACAAATATGAATACATTGAAATAATTGAAGTCACACAAAATATGTTCTCTGATCATAGAGGAATTAAATTAGAAGCAATGAAGCCAAAAGTTAGTTTTTTGAGAAGATCAACAAAATTGACTAATCTTTATATAGACTGACAAATAAAAAAGAGAGAAGACTCAAATTACTAAAGTCAGAAATGAAAGAGGAGACATCACCACTGACCTTACAGAAATAAAAAGGATTGTCAGGAAATCTATAAGCAATTGTATGCCAACAAATTAGTAAATTATGTAAAATGGATACATTTCTAGAAAGACATAGACTATCAAAACTGACTCAAAAATAAATAGAAAATCTGAATTAGTGTATGAAAAAAATTAAATAACCAAATTAAAGAAAAAAATTCCCACAAGGAAAAACGACACCCAGTTGGCTTCTTTGGTAAATTCTACTAACTACCTAAAGAAAAATTAATACCAATCCTTTACAAGCTTTTCCGAAAAAATAGAAGTGGGATCACTTCTCTACTCATTCTAAGAGGCCATTATTACCCTGATATTAAAGCCAGACAAAGATATCACCAGAACAGAAAATTATAGACCATGATCTTTTATGAAGATAGATGCAGAAACTCTTCAGCCAAATACTGGCAAGCAAAATTTAGCAACATACAGAAAGTATTATACATGACGACAAAGAAGGATTTATTCCAAGAATGCAAGGTACTGTTGGTTTACATCTGAAAATCAGCTAATATAATATACAAAATTAATGGAATTAAGAAATAAAACCTGACCAATAGATGCAGAAAAACATTTGGTGAAATCGAAAGGGCATACCATATGATCACCTCAATAGATGCAAAACAAACAAATAACAAACAAAAATACTTGACATATACCAAAACCCATTCATGATAAAAACACACAAAAAACTAGAAATAGAATGAAACTTCCTAAACCTGACAAAAGGTATCTCTATAAAAAGTCCATATCTTATATCATGTTTAATGGTGAAAGACTGAATGTTTTCTCTCAAGATCAGGAAGAGTACAGGGATGTCTACTGTCACCACTTCTATTAACATTGTACTGGAAGTTCTAGCCAGGTTAATTAGGAATGAAAAAAGAAATGCACATAGAAAATGAAGTAATATAAGTATCTCTACTTACAGTTGATATTATCTTGTATATAGAAAATCCTAAGGAATCAACTAAAAACTATTAGAACTAATAAATGAGTTCAGCAAAGTTTCAGGATGCAAGATTAATACACAAAAATAGATTGTATTTCTATACACTGGGAGTGAACCACCCAAAAATAGTATTAAAAAATACAATATTGAAATATCACAACATTGAAAGGAATAAAATAATTAAGAATAAATTTTAAAAATGTCCAAAACTTGTACACTGAAAACTACAAAATATTACTGGAAGGTTAAAGAAAATCTAAATAAATGGAGAAACGTCTTGTGTTTATGGATTGGAAGACAATATTGTTGAGATGGTAATATTCCTGAAATTGATAAACAGATTTAATGCAAATCTGCTTGCTTTTTTATAGGGAAAAAAAATCCCAGGTGTTTTTTCTTTTATATATATACAGAAATTAACTAGCTGATTGTAAAATTCATATGGAAAGGCAAGGAACCCAGAATAGCCAAACCGATATATGTATATACATTTTAAAGATTTTCATACTTTTTTAAAAAATTTATTTTTTCTATTGAAGCCTAATTGTTTATACATATTTTGGGGGTACCAATTTGACTATCACTATTTGTGTACAGTATGTGATGATCAAATCAACATTGTTAGCATGTTCATCATTACAAATCATAATTATTCTTTGTGTCCCTTACCCACTTACTCCCTAATCCTTCTCCCCCTCCCCTTTTCCCACCTCTAGTAAAGATAATTCTCTCCTTTTGAAAGTTCAATGTTTTAGAAGAACTAAGTTGGAGGACTCAGATTCTCTGATTTCAAAACTTGCTAGAAAGTTGAGAGATAGAGTGTGGTACTGGTTTAAGGGTAGATCTATACATCAATGGAATAAAGTTGAGGGTCCATAAATAAACCTTTATTATTTATAACCAATTTAATTTTGACAAAGATAGCAAGGCAATTCAATGGGTAAAGAATAGTTTTGCAACGACTGGGCATAGGAGAACTGGATATCCACATGCAAAAGAATAAAGCTGGATCCCTACCTCACACCATGCAAAAATTTAACTCAAAATGAATCACAGATCTAATGTAAAAGCATAAGATATAAACTCTCAGAAGAAGACATCAGAGTAAATCATTGTGGACTGGACTTAGGCAATGGTTTCTTAGATATGACACCAAAAACACAAGTGACAAAATAAAAAATAAATTGTACTTGATCAAAATTAAAATTTCTGTGCTGCAAATGATACCATCAAGAAGGTAAAAAGAAAGCCACTGAATGAGAGAAAATATTTGCAAATTACATATATGAAAAGAGACTTGTACCCACAGTGTTTGAAGAGCCCTTATAACTCAATTATAAAAAGATAAGTTTAAAAATGGGCAAGGGATTTGAATAGAAATTACTCCAGAGAAGGTATATAAATGGCCAATGAACACATGAAAATATGCTCAACATTATTAGTCATCAGGAAAACGTAAATCAAATCTGCAATGAGATTCCACTTCAAACCCGTTAGGGTGGCTAGACTTAAAAGAAGGCAGACAACTAAAAATATCAGAAAGGAAGTGGAAAAAAATTGGAGCTGTCTTACATTGATGGTGAGAATATAATATAGGGTAGCCATTCTTCGAAACAGTTTTGCATTCTTGAGAGTTACCACAGGACCCAGCAATTTCATTCTTAAGGATATACTCAAGAGAGAGTGATAGAAAAAACACATATCTACACAAAAACTTGTAAATAAGTGTTCATGGCAGCATTGTTCATAATAAAATATAGTGGAATATTATTCATCAATAAAAGGGAATGAATTAGTCACACATTACACAACACAGACGAATCCTAAAAACATCGTGTTAAACAAAAAAAGCCAATCACAAAACACCACATATTGTATGATTTTATTTATATGAAAGTCCAGAACAGTAAAATCCATAGAGGCAGAAAGTAGATTTGTTGTTGCTAGATGCTGGGAGGAGAAGAGGAATGGGGAATGATTGCCAATTAGTATGGATTTTTTTAAAAAACATTATGAAACATTCTAAAATTGTATTGTGCTGTTACTTGCACAACTCTGGATGTACTAAAAACATTTAATTTATGGTTTAAATGAATGAATTTTACAGCATGCAAATTAGATCTCAAAGCTGTTAAAAAGAAAAAGAAAATAGATTGTAGAGAGAAGGGATAAGATCCAGACAGAAAATAAAGGCTTTATTCATGACTAGGAGCAGATACACTTCTTTTACTGTAATCAGATAAAAGGTATCTCTCAGGCTAATTTTGCATTATTCCTTTTTTTAATAAAGATCATCCTTGCTGTTAATTTTAACTTGATTTAACCGTGAGTCCCACCCTATGTAATTTGCTTTTAAGTTGTATGCCCTATAACTTCAGCTGGTGGTCATCAGCATTTTGGACATGAAGTTCTGGTTCCAATCTCCTAGATAACCACAGTCTTTCCCAGTCTACAGATAGATCCCAGCACCTGCTTCATTATCTTTTCCATCAACAGCCTATCTTTTGTCCCTGAAGCTACACTCATGCTGTCCCCGTCATCCAGCATTTGGAGATAAAAATGAGCTAGATCTGGTTCTAGGGCATAGTCACCACATCTTCCAGAGTTATGGCCCTTGTACCATTACTTTCTGGTCAGTATGAAAGTATAGAAACCTGGGGGAAAGTTAGGTCACTCATTGCATAATCCTTGCTTATTTAAAGAAGGCACTTAAAAAACTTTCCCTGTCTCGTTTTGTTAATACTTTCTGTTTTATTCAGAAATTGGGGGTAAAATGCTGTGGAGGATGAAAGGAGAATATTTTTAATAAAATTTAAATAAACATTAAAATTCAAAATAAAAAAAGTAAATAAGAGGAGAGAATGGAATTACTCTTCCAGGGAATATGGAACTTGAAAACAGGTAGTTAGATGTTAAAATAAACACTTTCAACCCAGAGATGCCTTTGAGTTTACAATTCACAATGAAGGAGACATCTCCAGTTTTCTTCAGGGAAACAGATTTTACTACAATGTAGTTAATCAGTAGGAAATATTCCTTACTTGACATTTTCTCATAAGAAATGTAATCAGATAATCAGAAGGCAGAAGAGTGTCCTCTCAGAAAACAAAATGGAAAGGATCAATTATTCTTACAGGGGAAGGTGTAAAGTGTGCCTTCTTGATTTAGGGTGTACTTTTGTGATGCTGGTTGTTGAAAACTGCTTTCACTCAAGAGAAAAACAAGGTTGAAAATATGCCTACCATATGATCTATCCCTCCACTCCTAGGTATTTATCCAGGAGAAAGGAAAGCATATAGCTATACAAAGACTTAAATAAGTCTTCAAGGCAGGTTTATTTGTGATTAGAAAATTGGAAACAACCCAAGTGTCCATCCAGAAATGAATAGATGCTCAAATTATAGTATCCATACAATGGAATACACTCAGAAATCAAAAGAAATGAATTATTGATACACACAACCACATACATAAATCTCAACGTAAAATAAAAAGAAGCCAAACAAAGGGTATGTATCACGTGACGGTGGAGGGACAGGATGGAGAGATTACGAAGCGGCACAGGGAAACTTCTGAGAGTAATGTGTGTGTTCACCATCTTGATTGTGCTGATAGTTTTATAAATATATATACGTATATATCAAAAAACTTTTCAAATGGTGTATTTTAAATATGGGCAACTTATTGTTTGTCAATTAGGCCTCAACAAAGCTGTTTAAAAATAATGAAGCATGCCCTCTGGAGTTATGTGACTAGTTGCCCTCTATATGTGCTTACGCTCATTACCGTAACACCTGACTGTTAAGGAAATCAGTATTTATGTGAAAGAAACACAAAAGACGAACAATCTAGAGTAGCCACTGCTATGGAATAGCAATCATTCTCTAAAAGGAACCTAGATTCACTGTAATTAAATATCAAATATTTATCCTACAACTTCATTTTGAAGTATTCCTTTCATTTCCCACCCAGAGTCAGCAAGCTCAATTTGGATGAAGGGAAAGTGGGAAGATTTGGGGGTCTGTTTGAGGGACCAGATGGAAAACATGAGGTACACATCCAACCTCATTATCTCATCCAGTGGAACTTTATTTTTTAAGGGTTGAATTGTCTCCTGAAAGGTCATCTTGGTCTAAACTGTCTTTTATTTTTTTTTAATGGACCTTATTTTTTAGAGCAGTTTTACGTTCATAAAAAAATTGAGGGGAAGGTAGAGAGATTTCCTATACACCCCCTGCCCCCCACACAAACAGCCTCCTCCATTGTCAACATCCCCCACCAGAATGTATACTTGCTACAACTGATGAACCTGCATTGACACCTTATAACCATCCAAAGTCCAAAGTTTACACTAGAGTTCACTCTTGCTGTACATTCTATGGGTTTGGACAAATGTATAATGACATATATCCGCCATTATGGTATCACACAGAGTATTTTCACTGCCCTAAAAATCCTGTGTTCTGTCACAGGATTCATCCTTCTTTCTGCCACCTCCACACACTAGCAACCACTTATCTTTTTACTCTCTGCTCAGTTTTGCCTTTTCTGGAATGTCATATACTTGGAATCATACAGTTCGCAGCTTTGTTATACTGGCTTCCTTCACTTAGTCATATGCATTTAGGTTCCTCCATGACCTTTTATGGCTTGATTTCTATTTAGCGCTGCATAATATTTCATTGCCAAGATATATCATAGCTTATTTACCCATTCACCTACTGAAGAACATCTTGGTTGTTTTCAAATTTTGGCAGTTATGAATAAAGCTGATATAAACACCCATGTGCAGGGTTTTGCGTCGACGTAAGTTTTCTTTTCCTTTGGGTAAAAAACAAGGAGCATGATTGCCAGATTGTTTTGTAAGAGTATATTTAGTTTTGTAAAATGGTGCCAAACTGTCTTCCAATGTGATTTTACCATTTTGCATTCCCAAATGAGAATTCCTGTCGATCCACATCCTCACCAGCATTTGGTGGTGTCAGTGTTCTGGATTTGGACCATTCCAATAGGTGTGTAGTCATATCTTGTTTTAATTTGCATTTCCATGATGACATGATGTGGAACATCTTTTCATGTTCCTATTTGCCATCCGTATATCTTCTTTGGTGAGGTGTCTGTTAACATCTTTGGCTCATTTTTTTAATCAGGTTGCTTTTTTTATTGTTGAGTTTTAAGAGTTCTTTTTGGATAACAGTCCTTTATCAGGTGTGTCTTTGGAAAATATTTTCTCCCAGTCCATGGCTTGTCTTTTCATTTTCTTGATAATGATTTTTGCAGAATGGAAGTTTTTCACTTTAATGATGTCAAGCTTATTATTTCTCTCATGAATTTTGTGTAATATCTAAGAAGTCATCTCTATACCCAAGTTCATCTAAGTTTTCTCCTGTTATCTTCTAGGAGTTTGATAGTTTTGGGTTTTGCATTTAGGTCTATGATCCATTTTGAGTTAATTTTTGTGACAGGTGCAAGGTCATTTTTTTGCACATGAATGTCCAGTTGTCCCAGCACCATCTGTAGAAAAAAGTATCTTCAGTTTATTGTATTGCCTTTGCTGCTTTGTGAAAGATCAGTTGACTATGATTATGTGGGTATATATTCTGGGCCCTCTATGCTGCTCCATTGATCTAATTTTTATTTTTTCATCAGTGCCACACTGTCTTGATTACTATAGTTTCATAGTAAATATTGAAGTTGGGTAGTATCAGTACCTCAACTTTGTTTTTCTCTTTCAATATTCTGTGGGCTATTCTGTGTCTTTTGCCTCTCCATATAAACTTTAGATTCAGTTTGTGGATATCCACATAATAACTTGCTGGGATTATAATTGGATTGCATTGAATCTATAGATCAAGTTGGAAAGAACTGATATCTTGAGAATACTGAGTTTTTCTATCCTTGAACATGGACTGTATCTTCATTTATTTAGTTCTTTGATTTCTTTCATCAGAATTTTGTAGTTTTTCTCATATAGATCTTGTACATATTTTGTTAGATTTATACCTAAGCATTTCATTTTTGGGGGTTCTAATGTAAATGGCATTGTGTCTTTAATTTCAAGTTCCACTTATTTTCATTGCGGGTATATAGGAAAGCAATTGACTTGTATATTAACTTGTATCCTGCAACTTTGCTATAATCGTTTATTAGTTTCAGGAGATTTTTTGGTGGTGGTGGTGGTGATGGTGATTCTTTTGGATTTTCTGCATAGACGATCATGTCATCTGTGAATAAAGACAGTTTTATTTTTTCCTTTTTAATCTGTATACCTTCTGTTTTCTTTTCTTGTCTTACTGCATTAGCAAGGACTTCTGGTATAATGTCAAAAAGGAGTGGTAAGAGGCAGCATCGTTTCCTTGTTCCTGATCTTAGTAGGAAAGCTTAGAGTTTCTGACCATTAAGTATAATATTAGCTACAGGTTTTTTTGTAGATATACTTTATCAAGTTGAGGAAGTTTCTTCTCCTCCTAGTTTACTAAGAGTTTTTGTCATCAATGGGTATTAAATTTTTTCAAATGTTCTTTCTGCATCTATTTATATGATCATGAGAGTTTTCTTTTTGAACTTGTTGATGTGATGGTTTACATTAATTGAATTGTGAGGGCTGAACCAGCTGGTGTACCTGGGATAAATCCCGTGATCATGGTGTATAATTCTCTTTATACATTGTTGGAGTTGATTTGCTAATATTTTGCTAAGGACTTTTGCATCCATGTTCTATAGTTTTCTAATAATGTCTTTGTCTGGTTTTGGTATTAGGGTATGCCAGCCTCATAGGATGAGTTAGGGAATATTCCCTCTGCTGCTATCTTCTGAAAGAGATTGTAGAGTACTGATATAATTTCTTCCTTAAATGTTTGGTAGTATGCTTATATTTTTAATTTTACTGATTATTTAAATCATTTAATTTATTCTAATAGGTATTATTGAGGGAGAGACTAGATCACTAATAGTTAAATAGTTGGACTATGCTTTGTAGCAGGTGTTTCACAAGGACCTATCAGCCTATGGGCATGGTCAGATTGACAGGTAGTACATTTTTCTCTGTGATCTCCTCAGCATGCTTAAGTGCTCCTAATCACTGCTACCAAGCTCACTAACAAAAAAAGAAATGCCCTGTCTTGTTGTAAGTGCTGTTTACCTGGTTTGATCTTATTGAGCCTGCCCCATAGCCTTTGAGGGCAAGCGTCTCTAGATTAATCACTGGGATGTGGTCACCTTGGGACAATCCTGGGGTGAATGCAGTGATATTCCCCAGGTCTCCTCTCAGGACTGGAGAACTTATTCCACAGCTGCCAGAATGCTGCCAAAAATGGCCCTTAGGAATTTCCTTCAAGGTCAGATCCCCTTCCAAGGACAGCCTGCATCCAGTGACTGATCATCTGGGGTGTAAAGGCCCAGGCTCATCACCCCAACTATAGGGCCACTTCAGCTCCTCAGTCCCGACAGGCAGAGACCTCTGTTGGAACTTATTTGCAGCCCAATCTCTCCTTTTGTCCAGTCCTGCTTTCTTCCCCTCCCTTCTGCAGGTGTGAATCCCAAGAGCTATTCAAAGGTTTCCTAGAGATAGAATCAAAATGCTGATTCTTGTGTATAAAGTGTCCAGCAATAACCCATCTGGTAGCCTTGGTTTGATAGTGATGCTCTTGTGGCTGTAGGTTCTGAACTCAAACTTTCTGAGTTCAGATTCTGGTCCTCTCATATATTTGTTATAGGATCATGGGCAGGTAACTTAATCTCACTGTTAGGTTACTCACCTGTAAAATGGATATAATATTTGCACTGATCTCAAGGGGTGTACCCCCAATAGAGGGATTTTGAGGTGAGTCAGCAGACTCTGAGGTTTAGTTTGTAGGATGTTTATTAGGAAGAAAATTGACATCCAGGAGAGTTAAGCTATAATGGGTACTGGGGGGATAAAGACAAAAAGATCCAGAGCATGACATGCTGACTAGCAAGAACTGAAGAATAAGGCTTGGGTTTCTCTCCCAAAATATTCCAGACATTTTCTTGTGATCTTTGAGCAATGGAGAAAATGTGACAAAGATATATAGCATAGAAAAATAGGGAAAAAATGAACGGGGAAAGTTAACAGATGATATCTGTGATAAATGGATTATCATTATTATACTCCATCCACTTCCAAAAATAAGTGGATGTGGAAATTGAGTATGAAAACAACATATGGCAAAGCCAATATTTTCTAAAAGAAAAAATTACTACGAGCAAAATTATAGGTATTTCAGGTACCTGGAATGAAAAGCTTATTTTATCTTATCTGATTAACAAAGTGCGTTGTTTGTCTGGAAAAAAAAATAAACTTATTTGTCCTAGAACTTAATCAAGGAAGAATTGATCATGGGTGTTATTTCGTATCTTCAATGTGTTGGAAAATATCCACAGCAGAAATATTGTTTGACTGGATGTTTTTATTTACTCATCATTAAAACCGAGGACATAAAATTACATTTATGTTCTAAAGACATTCTTATGTGAAGCTTAGGAAATATAGTCTGTTTACTTTGCTTAAGCTTATACTGCTAACTTAACAAAAGCTAATGTTCAGAGACTATAGAGCAGTGATTCTCAATCCTGGCTGTACATTAGAATCACCGGGGAAGCTTTGAAAATCTAGATGCCCACACCACATCCTGGACCAATTAAATCAATATCTTTGCTGGAAGCCCAGGCATTTTTTTAAAGCTCCCCAGGTGATTCCAATGTGCAGTCAAGGCTAAGAACCCCTGGTATAATTACTGTCTCCATCAGCCTGCCATTTTTTATTTATTTTTCTCTTAGTTTTTTTAAAATTAATTTTTAATTTTTATTGATTATATATATTCATGGGGCACAAAGCTGACTGTCAGCACCTGTGCCTGCCCTTTATTATATGTTATTATTTTTCAGTGGAACTTTTTTTTTTTCTCATTTTTATTTATTTTTATTTTTATTTATTTATTTATTTATTTTTCCTAATTTATTTTGTCGATATACAATGTGGTTGATTATTGTGGCCCATTACTGAAACCTCCCTCCCTCCTCCCTCTCCCCCCTCCCTCCCAACAATGTCCTTTCTGTTTGCTTGTCGTATCAACTTCAAGTAATTGTAGTTGTTATGTCTTCTTCCCTCCGCCCCCGGTTTGTGTGTGTGTGTGTCTGTGTGTGTGTGTGTGAATTTATTTATTTATTTTTAGCTCCCACCAATAAGTGAGAACATGTGGTATTTCTCTTTCTGTGCCTGACTTGTTTCACTTAATATAATTCTCTCAAGGTCCATCCATGTTGTTGCAAATGGCAGTATTTCATTCGTTTTTATAGCTGAGTAGTATTCCATTGTGTAGATGTACCACATTTTCCATATACACTCATCTGATGATGGACATTTGGGCTGGTTCCAACTCTTGGCTATTGTAAAGAGTGCTGCAATGAACATTGGGGAACAGGTATACCTTCGACTTGATGATTTCCATTCCTCTGGGTATATTCCCAACAGTGGGATAGCTGGGTCGTATGGTAGATCTATCTGCAATTGTTTGAGGAACCTCCATACCATTTTCCATAGAGGCTGCACCATTTTGCAGTCCCACCAACAATGTATGAGAGTTCCTTTTTCTCCGCAACCTCGCCAGCATTTATCATTCAGAGTCTTTTGGATTTTAGCCATCCTAACTGGGGTGAGATGGTATCTCAGTGTAGTTTTGATTTGCATTTCCCGGATGCTGAGTGATGTTGAGCATTTTTTCATATGTCTGTTGGCCATTTGTATATCTTCCTTAGAGAAATGCCTACTTAGCTCTTTTGCCCATTTTTTAATTGGGTTGCTTGTTTTTTTCTTGTAAAGTTGTTTGAGTTCCTTATATATTCTGGATATTAATTCTTTGTCAGATGTATATTTTGCAAATATTTTCTCCCACTCTGTTGGTTGTCTTTTAACTCTGTTAATTGTTTCTTTTGCTGTGCAGAAGCTTTTTAGTTTGATATAATCCCATTTGTTTATTTTTCCTTTGGTTGCCCGTGCTTTTGGGGTCGTATTCATGAAGTCTGTGCCCAGTCCTATTTCCTGAAGTGTCTCTCCTATGTTTTCTTTAAGAAGTTATATTGTTCAGTGGAACTTTTGATTAATGCCGAGTTGTAATCAAGTAATATTCCAATACATATCTAAAGTGCTAATCTCATGGATATTGCTTAAATAACGAAGTTAACAAAGTGGGCCCAGGAGTGACTAAACCCAACAGGCTGTGAGATAAGTTAGGAGGGGATTGAGTTAGTGTCTCTAAGTTGACAAAGTCAAACAATTGCTTGTACATTTCAGAGGTCAAAGCCTGTGACCAAGTTACTTTCCTTAGCAGTTTGCCTCAGAACTCCAGGTTGGTGAAGGGTGAAAATTACGCATGGGGTTGATGCCCTTAAATATCTGGAAACACTAGGCTGATTCAGGAGATGTTCTGGGTTCCAACAGTGCAAATCCCCAGAATGACTAGAGAACTTGGTTGAAGTTCCTAGGAATTAACATGAAATGTGACTTCATGAATTGAAAAGCGTTTGTAAATGACTTGTAAATAATAGTTTCATTCTTCACCAGTGTAAGGTGCTGGCCTGACATTTTATCATAAGATCTAAGGCCCAAATGGAATTGCAAATCTTCCAAGGGCTTTCATTCTTTTCCCTCTGGTGGAGAGAGCTCTGAGAGGCTTACAGCTCTGTCCCTTGATTGCTAAGCCTTTCTCAGTTACTTTAGGTCCCACAGTTCACCTTGGCTACAAGCCATTACTCTTTTCACACCCATATTATTTGGGAGTGATGCACAGGAAAGCTCAGCTGAGAAACATACTGAAATTTTGACCCCTTAGCCTGTTCCTAGCTCTGAGACCCTGAGCAGATTGCCAGTCTTCCCTGAACCCATTTCCTAACGTTTAATGTCAGAATAATAATCTGTCATCAAAATGTTTAAAATGATGTTATGTATATAGGAAATTATATATGAAAGAATTTGATAAAATGTTCAGCAAACACAATTAAAGGAAAGAGAATGATAGGATAAGCAAACTTTTTAAAGTCTGTGTTCTACCCAGAATTTGAGTGTTTAGTAAAATATGCACAGATAAGAAGTCCTTACCAGACCCACTGACTACAGGAGGGAAGGGTGATTATTTTTCAGTCCTGCTCTGTGCAATATGGAAGTCACTGTTCACTGGAAATATGACTTGTCTGAACTATGATGTTCTTAGAAAAACACACACAATTTCAAAGACTTGGTGTTGAAATAAGAATGTAAATATCCATTAATAATTTTAAACTGATTATATGATCCTATTTTGAACATATTGGGTAAAATGAGATATACAAGGATACTTCAAAAAGTTCTCGGAAAAATAGATGATATGAATCTTTCCATGAACTTTTTGAAATATCCTCACATTGCTAAAATCAATTTTACCTATCTCTTTTTATTTTTTTAAAAAATGTGGCTAATAGAAAATTTTAAGTGATATGTATGTGGCTCACATACTTGGCTTGCATCATATTTCTATTGGAGAGTACTGTTCTAGAACTTCCTCTTGGACTAACATAATTAAATGGGGGAAAAAACCTTTAAACTTCATAATGATTACTTTCTTTGGAAACCACAATGCTTTTTGCTTTTTCATACATTTGCCTAGGTGTGGCACCATTATGTGAGATCTCAGTCTTAGAGTCCTTTCATCTTATAACTATGTTGATTTGGAGCTTTAGAAATCAAACATCTTTGAATAAATATCATCATGGGTCTTTGATAAAATAAAACTTATCTTCTATTTGAACAATATCATGCCAGTTTTTTTATAAGGCACATACTTCTCCAATTTTTTCATTTTTTCACTGAAGATACCTTTTAAAGACCCTCAATTGTTCTCTGGATCATTTGAGATATTACCTGTAATTCCTGGAGCTTTGGGCTATATACTGTATCAGTTTGACCTCTTGGGAGATGGAGACTATAGTAGCTAAAATCAGTTACCTGGGTTCTGCACGCCTATATGCTGACCTCTGGTAAAAACCCTAGACACCAAGGCTTGGGCAGCTTCCCGGGTTGGAAACACTTTGCACATGCACATCATTGCTAGAAGAATTAAGTGATGTTCAGCTGATTCCACTGGAAGTCTGGAAGCTTGCACCTGGTTTTTCCTGGACTCCTCCCCATGAGCCTTTTTTCTTTTCTGATTTTAATCTGTATTATTTCATCATAATAAATCATAACTGTGAGCATAACAGCTTTTCTGAGTTCTGGCAAATTCTTCTGGTAAGTCAGGGTGGTCTTGGGGAACCCTGATGCACATCAACCCCCAACCTGGTTCACTGTCTATTATATATCAACAATGTTATTGATAAAGAAAGGAGGAAACAGAAATAGTAGTGAGGAATGGGGATAGGACACTAAAATCTGTGATGTGTTTATTATAAGCCATGAACTATTTAGGTGCCTTTCATGTGGTCATTATCACATTTAATCCTTGCCATAACTCTCTCATATCTGTTTTACATGGAAAAGAGGAAATGAGATCCAATCTTCAGCCCCCTAGAGGTCAAATTGATAGTTTGGCCTAAAGCTCCCAGCATACAAAAACCATTCGCCATCAATGAATGCTAGAACCACATTTGAGCTGGGTTCTGTCAGATCTCTCAGATCTGAAGCTCTGGTTCCAGCATGCCACAGCAAAGATGTAGCCACATACATATGGGCATGTGCAGCAGAGGCTATGGGTTGTCGACTCATGCCAGAGTTCACTGCAGAGTTTCTGAGAGTGCTTGGGACTTACTGCATTTCTCTGCCTGACACTCTCTCTGATAGGTTGGGCATATTTGTCCTGCCCAGGAGTGGTTCTCAACCAACGAGGAAACTTATTGGTAAATAAACACCTGACTTTCCTTGCACCTCATTGGGACAATTCTGAGGCATGTCTCAGAGTCTCCCACATGATCCCCAGTGGGGTTGAGTGCTGCTTGCCTGCAGCAGTGTCCCACTCTGTAACATGCGTTTCACTGGCATTTTTCCTTACCTGTCTTCCTTTTCCATCCCTTCACTGTGCAACTGTCTCCTCCTAATTAAACTACTTGAACCTAAATCCTAAACTCAGCATCTATTTTTGGTGGGAACCCAAATTAAGAAAAGAGATAGGATCACACCTGAATAACTATATACAAAGCAAAGAACAAAGCTTTTGAAGGTCAGTGGCACTGTAGTTACACCCTGTATTCTGTATTTTTAAGTGTCACCTTCAAAACATATATATAGTTCTTTGTCCCATATTTGTCTTGTTGAACCACTATACTCAATTCTAGCATGAAATATGTACGCTACAAGTTACAATGCATGGTTCTATATTATAAAACATTCTTTGTACTTTACCTGGCTAATTCCTCTTGTTTTCCCTCTTTCATACCATTAAAATATATGCCTAAATGAACCATCATTTGTAAAGCTGAAAGCTGATATTTACTTAATCAAAATTAGACTTCCTAATACCTGCTAAAGGGAAACCCATTGGGAGAAAAAAAAACCATAGAGGATAATGCTCATATTATTTTTCAGACAATAAAATCCTGGTATAATCCTATTATAAACATTAGCATATATTTCACAGCCCATATGGCAAACAATAAAGGTTGTGACTATGTATTTGAAATGCTATCCAGGGCATTGTAGTAAGGAAAATGGTAAAACCTACAGCTGTGTCAGTGGGTCAAAAAGCGGTCATGGTACATTTCTCAGACACTGTGGATTACCCAAATAGACTTTTATGAAGACAAGCTGTGTGTTAAGAAACATGTTTTTCAAAGCTAAACAGGTCTGAAGGAATAGTTATGTGAGAAGCGGGGGTGGGGGATGGAAAGAGCCTGACTGATTTTAGTGATTCACGGTTAAATTAAACTGTGACAAAACTCCAGTGTCTTGTGGAATGCAAATTGTTATTATAAAAACATCCTTTACGAGACAGAGAAAATACAATATGTGCTTCTAGTTGAGAACTCTTTTCCAGAACTTCAAGCGTTCACTCTAATTTAATCAGTTTGCCTCAGAATTTCTAGCCTGGAAGACTAAAAGACTGATTTTTTTTTTTCTAACTCGTTTTAGGTAATAGCAGCTTATTTTATCGAAACATTTTAAAATCCAATAGAAACATTTAAAATAATTCGATATATTAGAGATCTGTTGGGATGAGGTTCCATGTGCATATTTTATACTCTGGCTATATGAGTATGGATTGGCCTGGTTTCCTTGATTTATTTCCTTTCTGTGCCTATTTCTTTCTGGTTGGAATAGTAAATTCACTTGGAGATTGAATATAATTTATGAAATTATTTCTTCAATAAATATGATGTGTGTTCTATAATATGTTCTGACTCCATTTCTATCTAAGCTAAACCTGGAAAATAGATGCCACCTCCATTAAATGTTATTTTATTAGCGTGAGCATGTATCTGAATGCCTGTAATTACTGTTATAGGTATAGTCTACTGTTTAAAACTAATATTTATGGATATGTTGACATTATCATTTACTCATTTGCAGCTTTTATATATGTAGATTTGTCAATGTCATCCTAAGCTTTTTTTATTTTAATTATTCATACATAAAGTTGATTTAGCTGTACCCAAGTTTGAAGGCATCCTCATTTGTCACATTCCTTTCTCTGATAGTAGTGATAACAATAATTTGAAAGGAATTTCAAAACTTATGTCATCTGACTGAATCATAATATTCATTGTATGCCAATATAGTCAATGCAACATTGAGTGAATTGTTAAACATACAAATCCTTGAGCTCCTCCTTTCTCCAAAAGTATCATGGACCTAATGCCTATCTCTAAATGGGCATACATTTTTAGTAGGATCTGCAAATGGGAAGTACCATTTCTTGCCAAAACACCAGAAGATAACACCCTCCCTCCCCATGCCAATTCCTCAATATCCGCTTCTTACTCCAGAGAACTGAGGTAAGAATGTAGAAGCCACTCTCCTGATAGCGCAAAGCACTACAATGCCTCACAAATGCACACCTAACTAAACCCAGTGCTGGCAACAGGAATTTATGGGGTATCAGGGAAAATGAAGCCTCTTTAACACGCCATAGATAATGTTACTTTGTAAATTTCGAATAAACTGTGGATGGGAAGCAGGATTTTCTACATCTTAAATTGAGTCCTGTTGTAAGCAAGTGAGCAGTCCATGGCAAAGCTATATGAAATACACAGAAAAAAAGTAAGCAAAATACAAGACACTGCTGGAAGAAAATTACTGAGAGAGAATGCTTTCTAGCTTCGACTGGCAAAGGATTTTTGTTAATTCCTTAATAATGAGGACTATTAGTTAAGATACTGCTGTGAGAAATAGAAGTTTTAATACAATAGAATGTATACCAGCTCATGTCTAAGGTTCTGATTAGCAGATGGTTCTCAACACAAGGAATAGGGGACCTGGGCTCCCTCCACTTCATGGCCGTGCATCCCATCAGGCAGTTGATGGACATGGCAATGAGAGCATGGAGGAGGCACACCTGTGCTTGGAAAAGTCACTCACCACGGCCACATGCTTCCCATTGGCAAGAATTCATCCCATAGTCAGACCCAGCCACAAGAAGTGTGAGGAACATGGGGGGCTTGCGGCTGGACAGCCCCCTTAGTTACAACTGTGTTCTATGGACCAGGAGAAAAGATGGTAGTGGGCAGCTAGCCATTGCTGCAGGAGGAACTGGAATTAACAGAAGTTCATGTAAAGTATCTGCAGTGCTTACCATCTAATATCAAAAGAACAAAGAAGAAACTTTCCAAGTAGATCTCTGCCCACTGAAGTTTTATTTATCTTCCCAGGCTCACTTGTAAGTGTTACTTTTCCTAAGGAGCCTTCCGTAGTTCTCATCAAGAACATCTCATAGTGCCTGTTAAGAGAATAATGAATGGCCTAGATGCTGTCCATCCCTGACTTAGAGGTTTTTATTAGGCTGCTAGTGGCTCAGCGCTGCTTCCTTTTCTGGGGAATTGCCAAATAGAAGACACCTTGCCTGGAAGGTTAAATGACCTTCCCCACACCCTGGAGGCAACCAACAGCAAATGACTGACTGATATGTGGGTAAAAGAGGCCAGTCCCAAGGTGGGACCAACTCTGTGGTGCTGTTCACACTCCAGAGCTACACATGGGATCAGGCTGAGGTTAAATTCTACTCAACTCCTTCCCTGTCCCATCATTTCCCCTCTCTTCTCCTGGGAGCATCCTCCCCACTTACACCCCTGCAATAAGCAAGTGGACTGGAATCCCTGTTTTAGGTCCTGCTGTCAGGGAACTGACCCTAAGACCATGAACCGCTTTACTTTCTAAAGTTGGGGAACTGAATGTGATCTTCATGAATTCCCTTCTACCTTCACTTCATTTTCCAAGGTGGAGGCAAACCTTAAGAAAATAGGATCATTACTGCATTTTGATCAGAAAAGCAAATTCCAGGGTTTTTCTCATAATCAGTGAATGTTCTCACTTTCACAAATCCTGCACATTTTAGGACTTTACGTTGAGAATTGAGTCTAGATAATGACCTAGAGGACTTCTGTGATCCTCCATTATCAGAGATAGGTTTTTCAGGGTTCTGCATACACTAAGCTGGAAGATGAGCTCAAATATTTTATGTTTTTAACTATCAGGAAAGCCTCCTTTAAAAAAAAAATCACAAATGAACCAAAATATCCCATCCTGTAAGCAGTTGCACAAGGTGAACTGGGGATAAAATAAAACATTAATTGATGCAGTGCTGTGTGCTGGGACCCAGCAAAGTAGTCATAAATGTTTGATTTGGTTTCAGCGTCCCCAAAATTTTATACAGGAGTCCCTAGGGTGCAGTCAGCAAGTGAATTTCCACTTGTTTTTTTACAATGTTCATGCTTGGCTTATGACAGGATGAACATTTTAGGTTCTGTAATGAATTAATGCTTCATTAATATATTTAATAAGAAACAGACATGACATCACTTGTGTGTTCCAATTAATTACTGTGGATATCATCTACATGGAAATGTTTCTTAAGATGAAACATCTAGGAACACATTTTAGAACTTCCCTGATGGCAAAGGATAATGAGTCTTTTGCCTCTATTGGGGACAAAATTCTCATAATTTTCTAGATTAATGTGATAAATGAGTGAGCTTATCTTCCCTTGCAAACATTCAAGTGTCCACATAGTCTCTTCTTTAGCAGACAAGGGGATTTTTCTCTTCTAATCAAATTATGCTAATTTTTGATTTTCTGTCTTTGCTTAAGCTATTTCTTCTACTTGAAATAATTTTATTCCACCATTTTGAAAATCCACATACTTTTCTGTCTTTTGAGCCACACAACGAAAACTTTTCCAAAAACTCTAGGCTGCAATTACCTGATGACTGTCTGACTATCCAAAGTGTGTCTTGATTGTGCAGTTTGGTATTGGAATATGTTCAAGTTAATTGTAATTTCTGTCATAAGTTGACAAGTTTGTCTAAGGCATACCCTTTTTCTGACAGCGTACTGCACGACGACATAGATGTCTCATATACTGCAGGATAACCCTCATTGTGCCTAGCACAAAGCTGAGCATACAGTAGATGCGCAATATATACTTGAACATGTGAAATGTATGCTTATCTCATATTCTGTGGCACCATCATTACTGGGTCTCTGGAGATGAAAGGGGGTGAGGAATGTCATATGCCTCTTCGGCTCACATCCTCAACCCAGTGTGACCCAAGGGTGTTATACCATCAAGTGTGGAAAGGAATTCACTCCCTTGCCCCACCCCCAACACATCCTGCCCAGAGACAGCTTTAGACATTGTTGGCAAGAGAATGTTTATAAGCAGGTCAAAAGAAAAGGTCATTCCTGCTTTAGAAAAGGTCTGTGGTATCTTTCCCTCAACAAGGAGCAAGACCCCATTAAGTGTCCATTGAAGCACAGATAATGTATGCATATAGAAGAATATATACAGAGACAGAGTTGTATGGTGTTACATATGGAAAACATGTATATTTTATATATTTCTCTTTTAGTTATTTCTCATGGAGAAACTGTAAAATGTATACAGACACATTCTGTAAACTGGTATATTTCTAAAGTGATAAATATATATTTGTGTCACTGTGGACATTTGGCAGATATTTGGAGTTTACACAGAGAAGTGATGGGAACTAGGCGAGAGGTGCCTGCTTCCCTTTGTGCTGAGCTGTGGGGTGCAGGGAGTCGTGCTCCGTAGACTTGCACACCTCTCCAGCAATGCGTTTCATGCAGCCATGCTTTACGTGCCACCCTGTTTGTGACCCCTACAGGCCACCTTCATCTTCAGCCCCCAGTGTAGGGGAGAGGTAAGAGGCTGAAGGAACATGGGGCATGTCAGTTTCCGGCTTCTACTAGCTGAGTGAATTTGGGGATGTTATTTGATTTCTCTGTTCAGTTTTCCCATCTGTACAATAATGATAATAGTATCTACATGTCAGAATTTTTTGAGAATTAAATGAGCTGTGCACAGTGCTTGCCATGAAAAAAAAAATCCATTAATTCAACAATTTATTCAAATATTTATTGCATTCCTACCATGTACCATATTATATTCTAGTAGAAAGAGATTATTTAAATAAAGCACATAGACATTCCCCATGTTCTATGACAAGGACAAAAGCTAAGGAGGAGGTGGGGAACTCTGGAATGGGATTTTGTGTGTAGACCTCACTGATAATGTAAATTTGATTAAAAAACTAAACAACCAAAAATGAAGGGGGAAAGGGAGTTAGCCATGTACAAAGATGGGGTGTCAGTCAATTCAGGCTACTATAACAAAAATACCATGGACTGTGTGGCTAAAATAATTTATTTCTCACTATTTTGAAGTCTGGGAAGTTTAAGAACAAGGTGCTGGCAGATCCAATATCTGGTGAAGGCATTTTTTGGTTTGCAAAGGGCCGTCTTATTACATCATCACATGGAGAGCAGAAAGTGAGAACAAGGTCTTGTGTTTCTTCTTATAAGGGCACTAATCACATTCATGAGGGCTTCACCCTTTTGACATAATGACCTTTCCAAGACCCTACCTCATAATACCATCACATTAGGGGTGAGGATTTCAACACATGAATTTGGGGGAGGGGCACAAGCATACAGTCCATAACATGGGAGAAAGTAGAGAAAACAGCAAATGCAAAGGTCCTGGGGTTGGAGCACATCTGATGAGCGTTAAGAGCACCCTGAAGGCCAGCATGGCTGGACAGGGGTTTGAAAGGAGGAGAAGAGAAGATGAAGTGAGCAAGGGGATGAGGATCTTGAGTGAGTGGAGGCCGGTAGGCTGTTAAAATGGCTTTGGCTTTTACGCTGATGAAATGGGAAACCACAGGAGTATTTTGAGCATTTGATTGCTTTAACAGCATCACTCTGTCTGCTGGTTGAGAAAAGAGTGACAGGAGGCAAGAACCCCAATTTGATGGCTACTGCAATCATACAGTAAAGAGAGAATGGTGGCTAGAACTGGGGTGGTATCACTGAAGTTAGTGAAAAGTGCCTAGATTCTGATAATAATGTTAAATTAATTAGAGTCAAAAAATCCAAGATATGTAAATTATAATTCAATTTTTGATAATAGCAAAGTCTGTTTGATACAGCAATAATTTTTGAAGTTATAGCAATGCTTTTGATAATAGCAATGTCTAAAGTGCCTCTTCCATGGTAAAAATCCCACAGGAAATGCCATGGTATGAATATTGCATATGCAACACTGAATATCAACATTAAATATTTTAGCAAGATATTTTTGTCTTTTCTAATACATTTCAAAACCTGAGATGAATCCTTGAGCTTTCTCATTTTCTACCTATCTATTTTGGTGGCTTGTTGATAAACTCTCAAACATACAGTAGGTAGAGATGAGAGAATTTCAGGGTGCTATAAGTTCAAGTCCAGTTCTGTGCCACACTACGTGCATTTGATTAACTTGTGGTATCTACTGGAATTAGTGGTGAAGATTTGCCTATTGTGAAAACACAATTTTAACTACAAAGATGAAAACTTATACTTATTATAAAAGACTTTTCATTTAGTTGTAGTGGATTCTAATGATAAGGAAAATAGATACTGTATTATGTATCTACTATGAATACCATAGCTGAAGCAGAGAGGCAGAGAAAGACTGTAGGAAGTTGTCAGTTCCAGAAGAGCAAAGTGTCTGTCTATAGCAAGAGGAGGTTCTCCTGTAACAATTATTTTTCAGTCTTGAGAAGTATTTTGGGATTGTAGAAAGAGCACCTAATTGAAAGCCAAGAGACCAGGTTCTACTGCTGGCTCTAGCACTAGAGACATCACCAAATATTTATCAAATAACTGCAGAATTTCTTCCAATTACACCTTTCTGTGACTTCTTGCTTTCCCTAGCTTTGTTAAAATCTGTAAAACTATTGAGAACAAGGTATCTTCTGCTGCCAGTTGAAAAGTCATCAGCACCATCGTATAGCGGGTAGCCACCAGGTACACGTCTCGCCTTCTGAGACTTCCCAGGGGCGTGGAGAAGCATCCGAGACAACCATGGGCTTCCTCAGCAGATGGATTGAGCAACGCAGCCCATAAGCCCTGAAATTCATTACACAATGAATTATGCCCCGTTTTCTTACACAAAGAGAAGACAGAGCTGTCCTGTGTGGTAACCTTCAAAAGCATTTTAATTACTTTTGTTTTTAGTTTTGAAAAAAAGAAAAGGGAAATAAGGGGCATTTCTCATCAGCAACAACAGATAACGTGGTAATATATTCAAAGTTCTAAAGAAAATTAAATGTTAACCTTGAATGCTACTTGTGCTGCTACTCTCACTCAAAGCAAGGGTGCAACAGAGACTAACATTCATAAAAAATCCACCATCTTGGGCCGAGCCTGTGGCGCACTCGGGAGAGTATGGCGCTGGGACCGCGGCAACGCTCCCGCCGCGGGTTCGGATCCTATATAGGACTGGCCAGTGCACTCACTGGCTGAGTGCTGGTCACGAAAAAAAGACAAAAAAAAAAAAAAAAAAGAAAAGAAAGTCCACCATCTTTGCTGAACAAACTAAAAGGATGTATTTTGGTAAGAAGTGAAAGATTTTATAGAAAAAATAGAGTGCAAGACATAAGCACAGAAATTGGCGAAATATTTTGGTAAATCCATTGTAATTGGTGATATAAATGATAATAGAAATAACTGATTTATTTTGTGCTTAAAACCATGTGAAACTAAAATGTTATACAATATCCACATGGAAGATAACAGAGGGATGTCAAAGGTCACTACTTAGAGTTTAGGCAAATGTTCTGTTTTCATAGTCAATATCAACATGGGCTATGGTATGCACATATATATTTCTTATCTTGTTAGAAGAAGGGAGATATTGATAAGTTATAGAATTTGTTAAAAATATACAGCTGTGTATGTTAATGAATAGACTAACTATATAATGTGAAGCTTTTCAGTGAATAGAGAGAAAACTAAAGAAATTGTCAAACTGAAGGCACAAAAGGAAAACAAATAGGTAAACGCACCTTAGTAAGTAGAAAAGCAGTATCAGATAGTTTAAATAAACCCCAATATATCAATAATTAAAATAAATACAGACAGATTAAATTCACATCTTAACAGACTCCAAATTAATAGATTGAATTTTCAAAATCCAAGCTACTTAAGAGACCCACTCAAGACACAACTAAGAAAAATAAAAAAAGGAGGGCTTGGTTATTAACATGATGTATAATAATTTTTTAAAAATCTAAAACATAAATAATTCAACATTAATAATATGAACATTATTTCTGTACTCCCGTACCTCACTTGTACTAAATCCTATGTAACAACTGTACCTTCTTAAAATAATATTTTCTGTTTTTGAGTTTTTACATCTTATATACACACATACAAAAATTTATAATTTTTGTGTGGTTTTTCAGAATATATTCACTGTAGAGCAGGGCTAATAACTGCATCCTGTTGACATCACCAATTTGTCTGGCGAGGCTAAGACCTGGAATCCTCCTCAAAGCGCCAATTGTCTAGTTCTTAATCCTGTTCATGATGCCAATTGTAAAGCTAGGTGACCATGCCAGTTGTCAGGCTCTTTTACCTGACGGTAATCCTGCACTGACTGGGTTGATTGTTGAGCTAGGGCTGGGTCTGAAGCTCCCAGACTCCTCAAGCCCATTGTCCAGGCTGGGCCACAAACCCCTCACATGCCAGGCTGGGTCACCAGACCCCTTACATGCAAGTCTATGAGCTAGGTAACTGGCCAAAAGGTCCCTGGAGCCATAGGCTGGAAAGCATGGCTGCACCAGGAGGATGCCCAAGGCTGATGCCTACCTGCCTGCTTCACCAAACTCTCTCTCTCTCTGTCTCTGTCTCTCTCTCTCTCAAGAACACAAGAACAGCAACAAAACTAAAAAGATACATTGGCGCCCATGTGCACTAACTCGACACACACACACACACACACACACACACACACACACACACACACACACACACAATTTGCATACAAAGGATGCTGAACCACACCTAGCTGGACCTGAGGCGAGGGCCCTGACCAAACTATTCTATTTTCCCAACATTCACATATTGAATGTTACCTCATTCTCTAAACCTTCTTATAAAGTAGGAGGGTAGAAACCATTATCTCTTTTCAATTCTGACTCATATAATTCATTTTTAACATCAAAAAAATGTAACCTTATGACAAAAGTCTAATTAATTCCCTACTCAAAACCCTTCAATGGTTTTCCATTGCTTTTAGAACAATGACTTAAACTCTTACTCTGGCCTTAACCTTTCTGGATAATCTAGGTCCTATTTATCTGATCAACTGCTCTGCATGTTGTTTTCCACCTTTATCACTAATCTCCAGCCAGGTAAATTGCCTTTCAATTTCTTGGGCACAGCAAATGCTTTTTTACCCAAGGCTTTTGCATACACTGTTTCGTCTCCCTGGAACACTCTTTATTGCAGTTTTACATGGTGGAGTTCTCTTTCTTGAGGCTTCAACAGTGAATTGTATGGGTCAATTTGATTGGGCCATGGGGTGCTCAAATATTTGATTAAACATTATTACCGGGGGTGTCTGTGAGAGTGTTTCTAGATGAGATAACATTTGAATGGGTAACTGAGTAAAGCAGATTGCCTTCCCCAGTGTGGGTGGACCTCATCCCATCCATGTAGGCCTGAAGAACACAAAAAGACTGAGGAACTGAGGAAGGGTGAATTTTCTTTTTCTGCCTGACTATCTTTGAGCCTTTGAGCTGTGACCCTGATCTTCTCCAGCTTTCAGACTCAGACTTGAACTGGAACTTACAACATGGGATCTCCTGGGTCTCCAACTTGCCAACTGCAGCTCTTGGCATTTCTAAGCCCCCATGACTATGTGAGCCGATGCCTTCTATAAAAAAGTCTTTCTCCCTACCCTTTCTCTCTCTCTCTCTCTCTCATATCCTATTGGTTTTGTTTCTCTGGAGAACTCAGACTAATACAAGGCTTAGTTTAAATGTCACTTCCTCTGAGAAGCCTTCCTTTTCTTTCCTTTTCTTATTCTCTGTCTCAATCACTCATTTCCTCACAGTACTTATGACAAGTCGAAATTGTCCCATTTGTCTGTTTTCTGATTTTTTATTTGCCTTCCAAACTATGATATGCTTCCGGAAGGCATAGACCAAATTGGAATTATTCATTCTCTAAACCTTGCCCAAACCTTGATGCCTGATGCTAAGTAGGCTCTTAATAAATGTATGTGGATTAAATGACTAAGTAAGGAGATAAATGCTTGAGTGATTGATTGGCTATTTTTCCTGGGTAGTTACATTTATTTTTTCTAGTAGACTGAAATACTGTCTCTGTATTTCTGACATCTAAGCCATTATTTCTAGTCTTGAATTTTCATCCCTGTAACTCAAGATTCATATTTCTAAGTGTATTTTTCATGTGTACCTCAAATATCCAAAACTAAATTCAATTTGTTTTACCCCCAAAATTGTCCTATTATTACCCATTGATTTTGGTTAATGGCCCAGATAGTCACCAAGTCACCCAAGCCCAAGACTTGAAGGTCATCATTCATTCATTCATTCATGCACTTGTTTACAGAGCAACTATTATGTGGCGCACACTGTGTGAAGAATAGCATACATAACAGGGAGCAAAACAGATATAATCAATGTCTGCATCGAGTTTATTCTACCATCTTTCTCAAATTATTTTGACTGCTGAAACTTATGCATTCATTCTACTTCAAGAATGTCTCTTGAACCAGCACTTTGTCTGTCTGTCTATCTCTCTCACTCTCTCACACACATTCATACACACACCTTGTTGAGCTCTTTTACCTTCCCGTAATCCTGCTGACTGGGCCAATTGTTGAGCTAGAGCTGGGTCTGGAGCTCACAGACCCCCTCAAGCCCATTGTCCAGACTGTGTCACAAACCCTTCAGGCTAGGGTCCCCAGACCCCTCACCCACCAGGCTGGGTCACCAGACCCCTCACATGCAGGTCTGTGAGCTAAGTAACCAGCCAAAAAAAGTACCTGGAACCGTAGGTTCAACAGCATCACTGAGCAGGTGGATGCCTGAGGCAGTAAAATGCTAGCCAAGGTGGCGATGCTACAAATGTGCACTAACTCCACCCACATACAACTTATTTACAAAGAATGTGCTGCACCACCCCCAACCACAGCTAAGGTGAGGGGGCCTGATTAAATTATTCTATCTTCCCAACACACCTTTTCTAGATTAAGCCGGAATGATTTCTTATCTAAACTTTTGCAATAGCTTTCTGATTGGTTTCCCTGTCTGTAGTCTCATCTGACTCTAATTCATTTGTCAAACTACTAAGTGCTTTTCCTAAAACATAAATTTAACCACCTGATGTCTGTAGAAAAACTTTCATGTCTACCATCACTTACAGGATAAAGTTCAAACTTTTTAGCATGATATACCATGCCCCTTATGGCATATTATATGACATTTAGGTTCATGAATATGACCCCATGTCTTTGCACATGTCATTCCCTTACCCAGGAACCTCCCCTCTCTGTGTCACCATATCAGCTTGGCAAACTATTTCAATCCTCTCCTTTCTGGCTGTAGTTTTCCTGACTCCTTTGTCCATCCAGACATAAGTAAGAGCTTTTGGAACCATCTTCTCACAGCCCCTTCTAGGAATCTGTGCTATCACGCTCCATTATAAATGTCAAACATGTCTACATGTTTGGATTCCTCACTAGACCATGGGCAACTTGCAAGGAGAGGATATGGCTTACACAAACCTCCACTTACACTAGCCAAGAGAGAGCCTGCAGCATTGGAAATGTTACTCCTAAATGAATGAATGAATATTGATTGAACGAAGTGACATAGTTATCAATGACAAAGTTGATCCAAATTTCTAAATGTTTTTTTATTAGACTGAAGTGCCATTGTCATTTATCCAGTGATTTTCAATTGGCCCATGGGAGAAGAAAGCAACAGGGCATGACCTTGGGGAGATGGGTCAGAATCACCTCGGGTCTTTTTCAACCAATGTATGCTTAGCTTAGAAATTTTGATATACACTCCCTAAAGAGCAAAATTGCCAATGGGGTGTTATATATATTATATATATTGAAGTATAAACAATGCTAGTAGAGAAAAAATGGGTTTAGAGTCAGGCTGATGTGGGTTTTAACATCTGTTCCCTCATTTATCAGTTTTATTTACAGATGAGAAAAGTGAGTCAGACTTTGCACCATTTAACTACTGTGTGCCTCAGTTTCCTCATCTGTAAACATGGCACCATATTTGACACGTTATAATGAGGATAGTATCAGATGACTGAATCTTTATATCAGCACCACGCTCTCCCAAGTGAGCTAATCGGCCATCCCTATATAGGGATCCGAACCCATGGCCTTGGTGTTATCAGCTCCACACTCTCCCAAATGAGCCATGGCCTGCCCAAGCTACGTGTTCTAAAAGTTTGTTTCCCTTTCCCACTTTTCCCCAGGCTTGGTCAGAAATCTGAACATACCAAAATGGCCTTTCCATTTGTGTGGGGAGAAGATGATTGCTCTGCTGATGAATTGTCTGCATTTCACACGCACTTTAACAGCCCTGGGGTGTCTTCAAATTAGAGCTTCTTATCTCTCATTAGCACCATGCAGGAAAGCTGATAAACCTTGCCTCTTACTTAGCCCCTAACACAACTAGGGAAAACCATTTCCTTTTATTATCTGAATTCTGACCTTAAAAGTTTCACTCTAACCCAAGAGCTTAATTTATCTTCTGTTAAAAGCAGCTGTTTCCCTTACATGGAAACTGTCATGCCCTGAGTAGGCCCAGTGAGACTGAGATGCATTCTCAGACGTAAGGCAAAAGTCCGTTCCGTTCTCCCCAACACGATGGAGAAATGGGGATTTGATTACAGAGCAGCACATTACAACTTCAGGCTGCTATTTTACACCACGTACTGGAAAACTCTAAAAGTTGACAAAATGCCATGAATGCCATTGTGTGAAGTCAATCTCATGTTTGTTTTACCTACTGTACATCACAGTACACTTCCTGATAGCTGAGAGTTTGTGTTGTTTTGACTAAATCTGGACAAATATGCATAAAAATGTGTATTCAACAGATATTTCACTTAAAAACAAAGAAAGGTTTGTGTCTTTTAGATTGCCCCAGAACCTGAGGGCTACTGAGAATTATAAATAAATTTGGCTTCACAGGCTTATGGTTATAAATGACATTTTTTTAAATGATGGAAGGGGGGAGATTTGAGTTGTACAGGAACCTTCCGTTAAATTCCCCTCCTCCCAAATATGTCCAGAATTGAAAGAAAGAACCTTTAAATATAACTCTCAGTTGAAAAGGAGCTTTTGATTCCTGGTTATTGAGGAAAGACCTGTTTAACTATTTATACCATTGCTTTGTTTGCTTAAAATTGATTCAGAAGGAACATGGGTCCAGCCCTTTTAAAATCCAATGTTTTATCACTCTCTGGTTGATGGGCGCAATCCAGCATGAGGAAATTGGAAACAGATGGGGTAGACACAATACCTTCTTTTGAAAAGACAGTTCAAAATTACTAGAGAAAAATAGAGATTGCACTAGCCAGCCTATCTCAAAATGTGGTTTCTGGACCAGCGGCATCAGCATCACTTGGGGACTTATTCGAAATGTAATTTCTCAGGCTTCACCTAGCTCTACTGAATTAGGAATTCTGGAGGTAGGGCCCAGCAATCTGTGTTTTGACAGCCCTCCCTGTCCCCACCCTGAGGAATTCTGATGCACATAAAAGGGCAAAAAATGAGACCTAGACCACAGGAAGAAGAAGCAAGAGAGAAAGAACTTTGAAAGGCCAGAGGTCCAGAAGGGTAATGATTTGTAGGCACTCGATGACCCAAAAGGACTGTGGAAAGGTGCTAATCAGGTATTTAACATCTACACACGCATCTGTTTCTAAATCTGAAATTAACAAAGACACTGCAAACAGCTTCTAAGGGAAGGAGAAAATGCAAACCAAACAAAACAAGCCAGAGTCAGGAAAGACGTTGGTCATAGCATAACAATAGCAATATCACTTGTACTTAGATGTTCTTTTCTTTGAAGCTTGGTCTGTATAGGTATTTTAACAGTAATAGAAAGGAGGTGAAATTAAAAAATGCATATAAGTAAATTATTAAAATGTATTGAGTACACTTTTGCTTCTTGTATAAGAGAGTAACTTATAGCAGACAAGTAACTTATAGCAGACACACTCCTGCTGAGAAAAGCTAGAAATGCGGAATAAAATACAGAAACCATGTCTTTGAAAGCCTCGGAAAGCTGTGTAAGCAGTCAGATCCTGGAAAGAACGTGAGTTCATTGAGGGAAACTGACTTCTGCATCCAGGTTTTCTCTGAAGTTGAGCAATTCCACTCTTACATATAACATACCCAACAGAAATGCATACATACGTGCGCCAAAAGGCTAGTACAAGAAATTTCATAAATTCACTATTTTCAACAGCCTCAAACTGAAAACTTATCCAAATGTCCACGAATAGCAGAGTGGATGAAAAAATTGTGATATGTTCACACATGAGACATCGACCATGAATTAACTGCAGCTACAAGCAACAACATGGATGGATCTCACAAATGTAACCCAATATATGCCATTTACATAAAGTTCAAAATCATGCAAAGATAATCTATGGTATTAGAAGTCAAGATAGTGGTAGCCTTTGAGTTCTGATTGTGGTGAAAATGGGAGGAGGGGGTGTGAGGGGTCCTCCTAGGTTCTTGTCATGTTCTCATTGTTGGAGCCCTTTGTGGAAATTCAGCCAGCTGAATACTTGTCATGGGGGTGATTTTCCCTACATATGTTACAATTTTACAGACACTCTTACTTTAAAAAATATATATTAAGATGATTTTTTAAAATTGTTTCTCTGACATCATTGGAGTGAATCTATAAGGTGTGTAAATGATGGTGTGAATTCATCATGACGTCCCATGGAGGTACCACGGATTATCTGAGAGTAACTGCAGGCCGGAGATTGTGGTCAACAAGAATCTCAGATCAGGGAGTAGAGAGGCCTGGCTATGAATTACTGTGTTGGCTTTGGAAAGCTCTTTAACCTAAGTTTCATTTTCCTTATATCTGAAGCAGAGATGATTTATACAATAGCAGCTAATTCACAGGATTGAGTGAGGATTAAGTCTGGAAGTCCATCTAAAGCACTGGGCATGGTGTGGTGGCCTGTTGGCCAAGAAAAGGCTGGGTGCCTAAGATAATTGAAAAGAGCCTTTCTGAGGCCCCTGTCTCTATGACTGCACCACTTCTAACAGAAATGTCATGGTTACTCACCTGGCATAGTGGATATTCCTAAAAAATTATATTAGATGTTTGTTATGGTGGCCAGAGAGAGAGAGAGAGGGAGACAGTAAGATGGGAGAGTTGGGGAAGAAGTCATGAGTCCGTGACTGGAAACTCTGTCTGATGGACTGGTGTCAGGCCTTAAAAACTAACGCCACCTTAAGTGACATTACAAGCGGTGCCATTCTGGGCCCACAAGGGCGTATTAACGTGGCAGCCTAAGATGGCGCCAGGAGGAAGTAGGGTGGGATTGTCTGCAGGAACCTTGCCTTAGCCCTTATTGGCCAAATACATGCTTCCACACTCGTGAACACTGCGTGGTTGCGATAGCTAGGCATTGGGACAGGATGCATGCTCTTGACCATTAAGCTGATAGGATTATGTTAAAACCTCCCCTCCCCATCTGCCAATAAAAGCAAGTGCTTGTGTGATAATAAACGGAACTGCTCGACAGAACCCCCGCCGTGTCTGAGTGTCCTTTAACTGGGCTGGTTGGAGCCGGCGGCTGTGCTCACCTCTCTTCACGGCTCTCTTCCCCCGTCTCCTTCCAAAAGGGGACCAGAGGGAAAGAGGAATCTGGGCCATTTGCTCGCCCACCAAAAGGAACGAGGCTAGGGCTATTTGGGTTGGCTGGCGGTGGACCCAACAGCCTGGGTTCATGGGAACCTGATGAAAATATGACCTGCACAGGGCAGGGTAAAAGTGTGGAGAATTGAAAACTCTCTGAGAGAACACTTCAGCCAATGACTGATGGCTGCTGGTGGGTACTCAACTCAGTTGCTCCTGAGCAAGATAAATCTGACGCGTGTGCTCAACACTATGTCCCAGAGATGCCCAGAGGAATGGAGCTCCAGCTGCCCCCAGTGGCACTTTGCTTGACAGCACAGCCTGTATCGACTGCTTTCCCTTCCCCACATCCCTTTCCTTTCCTAGGGTTTTTTGAGATCATCTTCCACGTAAATTACTTTTACTCAAATCCTTGTCTTTGATTGGTTTCTGAGAGAATCTAAGTTTAGACAATCTGTGTTGTACAACTCATGATGTACCCTTAGTTTTCTCTGGGACCTTCTGTATCTGGCACCATGGCTGCCCCCTTGGGACACTGTCAACACCACCATGCTTCCAAGGAGCCCACGCTGGGCCCCTCTTCTTTGAAAAAAGACTTTTGCTGGCCATCGCCAATGCCCCCTGTGTAGCCCCTTCCTTTTCTTTGCACCTGGGGTCAGGACTGGGACAACTGTCCCTCTGTGACCTAAGCAGTGACCCCATCATTTCTCTCCTTTTTCTTTGACTCTGAAGATCTAGTGGAGCCAGAAAGAAACATTCTTGCTCTTCCAGGGACTAAGGCTGCTGCTGTCTCTCCCTGCATTTCTTTGCCTGGCCAAAAAGCCTCCCATCCACCTGATAGTAGCTGAAGCTTCCTGCCACTACTTGCCCCTTCTGAGCAGTTTTGCTTCCTCTCTTCTCTCTCCTAAAATCAAACTTCCCCACTCTGGATCTGCGTATTCTTACCGCTTCCTCTTTATGAGAGTGTCTGTCTCAGTCTACAGAGTTAGTCCTTCCACTTTTGGATCCTGGGCCACATATGGAAATAAAATGTTCCATAGGAATTCTCCCATAAAGACATTGAGATGTTTCAATACATGTTTTTAAGCCAAATTTAGAATAAATTCCTCAAAAGAAAGAATCTTTGATGCTCTAAATTTTTCAGGACTTAACTTCTTTTTTTCCTTGTGCAGCATTTCCTTGTGCAGAATAAGGATGGCTTATCATTACCCACATTCATGAATGAAAACAATGATCTAATTGTACTAGTTAGCCTAATTGGAACCCACAGAAATGCACCAAATCTTACTTTATCAACACCCACCTCTGATCACAGAACTTACCAGGGTGCCTCTTCAGCAGCAACACAATGACTCCCTGGAGTACCACTTCCTGTCTCTAAACATTCTAGACCAAGACCACCAAGAACACCCATGAAGACAGTGAAGAGTTGGGGAGGGAAGCCCAGAAAAGTAAATACATTGGCATCTCAGTCTTGGAAGGGAACTCAAGGGCATGTTGTCCAGCCTGCATTTCCTCGGAGTGAAGCATTTTGTGTCCCCCAAAAGGCAGGGGAAACTTTGTCAGTGGTAGTGTGGGCTGCAATCCTCCAAGGATGCTTCAAAGAATCACATTATTAAAATAGCTACTGAGCAAAAGGCTGCGATTCCCAAAGCCAGTTTGAACACGTAATGGGAGACAGAGATGAGGTCATCTCCCTAAAGGTCAGCTGCATCCCCCAGATGTGTTCTTACCTCAGCCCGCACTCAAAGAGAGCCAAAGAATGGCTCATCGAGGGCAAAGTGTGGGACCCATGCCGAAACATCCACAGCAGACCCAGCACCTGGCCAGGCCTGGCAGCCAGGAGTGGCCTCGCCCCTTGTTCTCTGCCAAACATTATTCCTTGTACTTGGCCAGTGCCTGGGTTTTGCAGCCTCAGACATCTAACCACCTTTTCCCAAAGGAGCTCACCCACTTTACCTCAGCCCCACCCCATCCCATGCCTTGGCCAGACCTGTAATTACTGGACCCAAAAAGCAGCCTCTGAGATACCACACGGGCAGCCCCCAGCAAGCAGCCAAGTAAGATTTTCTTTCTACAGCCTCCCTTCACTGTGGTCATTCTGCGTCAGCCTCTCATTACCTCCCACCAGGGGGCTGTGCCAGCCAGGCATGCCTTTCACACTCTTGGGACCAGAATGAGAGTAAAATGGAGTCCCCCAGCCTATGGCCTGGTCCCTTCTCTTCCTACTTCTTGGCTCTGTCATGTGAGAAGGTCCAAACATGTATATACACACCCCATCCCACTCATCCACTCCCCAACCCTGAGCAGCAGCCCCTTGCCACCCCTTGGGCTTGTATATGTGTGTGCCAGTCACCCCTCAGGAGGACAGACCACAGAAGAGTCCCCTGCAGGTCCAGAATGCAGACTCCAGGATGGTTTGGGCAGGAAATATTTAGGTCCTTGATGTCCTGGGTATGATCTACAAAAAGGGATGTGGGTCCCAGAAAGAAACATTCACTCAGCCCTGCAGACTATCAGAAAAAAGCCAAAGTTGGGGTCTCTATCAGGAGGGGCCTAGGGCAGAGGCACCCACGGCCTGGTCTAGAGTTGGTACTGGCACCAACTTCTTGAAGGGTTTCCTTGCCTCTAGTGTCTTTCTTCTTCCTGCTGAACATATCTTTGCTGGATAAAATCAAAGATGTTTATGGTTCCCATCACCGTCTAAGATAAACATAGCTTTTCTGCCAGGCCTTCTACAACTGGAACCCAACCTGGCTTCCCAAATCCTTTCCTTCCCACACCTGAACATTCTGTGACCAGCAAAGATGATCTCCAAAGAGAAGACTCTGGGAGCAAAGGAACATGAACACAGTAGTTCCCGGGTCCTCTAAGAATTAGAGTGTCACCTGTCATTTCCTCACGGTGCTAAGCTCAGCTTTCCTGGTTTTGCTCCCCTTTGTGGGAATAAGTAAGTAGTTTTATAATATGTTTAAAGTGATACGTGCCATATAAATGTGTAATTATAATAACAGAGGCTACAAGTTTGTGATTTTAAATGTGGGTAGGCCTAAGGAGAAAATGAAATTTGAACAAAGACTTGATGGAGATGAAGTAGTTGTCCAGGTAGATTTCTGGGGGAAGAACCTTCCACACAGAGCAGCTGGTGCAAAGGCCCTGTGGTCGGTGCTCATCTGGTTAGAGGAAGATGGGAGATGTCAGTGTATCTGGAACTGGAGCAAGCAATGGGGAGAGGATAGGGGAGGAGATGGTTCCCAGACTGTGTGGGGCAGCACCTTTAATTGAAAAAACTTTGACTCACTGATCAATGAGATAGGAGAGGAGGCTCTGGAAGGTTTTGAGCCCAGAATTTGTAACAGGATGACTCTAATTGCCATTGTTGAGCATAGCCAAGATTAAAAGCAGGAAAACCAGTTAGGAGGCTATGGCAATGGTCCAGATAAGAGATGATAGTGGCACAAGCCAGCATGGTAACAGTGTAAGTGGGAAGAAGTGGTCAGAATCTGGATGTATATTGAATATGGGTTCAACGGGGTTTTTCTGGCTTTCTTCATTTGGGGATAATGTAGCCATTCCGGGACTAGTCCAGAGCTCTAGTACTCATCAAAGAACAAAGAATAACTGGGGAAACAGCATCCTCCAGTGAACGCTATTGATAAGAGATTAGTGTGAGGCATGTTCGTCATCTCTTACTCCACATCCGGTCTGGGTGGCTTTTCCCTGTCATGACTCATGCTCTCTATTTGCCCAGTCCCTCTTCATGCATCTCTTCCATAAATGGTTTTTGTGCCAGTCACCACCTTCTCGTTGACCCTCTATCCATACCTAGGAAACAAATTGGAATGTGAGGAAATACGTACATTCCTGGATACATAGGGAGGTGCATAGATTCCAAAGTAACCAAAAATGTGGATACTGTACAGTGGTCTGTGCATTTGGTAATGCATTTGCTTAGTTGGAAGTGTAATATAGAACAGTGCATCAGGAATTGAGTAGTTGAGTTACAGCAAGCGAGTTATTCACATCTCTTGGTCTTCTCTTGAAAAATGAAGCAAGTGGAAATGGTACCCACTAAGGACCATTTAAGTTTACCCAGCACACTTTCTGCTCCAACCATGCCACCTGTGACTGTATTTCCTTTCATCTCTCTGATGTTCCCCCTTAGCAACCCAGCTTAAGTGATATCTTGTCTCTTGCAACTCCTCTTTCTCACTTCCTTTGCGAGCTTCCTCCCGTGTGTGCCTTTTCTCCCAGCAGATGGCAGTATTCAGTTTTGTTTCCCGCTGGCACTTCTTTGCCCTGCTTGAAGGCCTTGGGCCAGCTGCCCTTTCAGCAAAGCTTTTGTCTTTTTTGCACTAGAGATGAGGAAATAGAAGAGGAAAGTAAAGGAGAAACTGTTGAGAGTCCCCTCTGAAACATTTAGTGAAACAAGTAGCCTCACCTTGCTTATCAAGCAGGTTTATTTTATTTTATTCAGCTTTGGTTTAGAGGTACAAACAATTGACTTCCACATTTCAGAGTTGTCTGAACTCACTTGATCCTTCGACCCTGTGATGCAGTTAACACAGATCTCATTTCTCTCAGGTCCTGAGGCCAGAAGTTGTAACAGGATGACTCTGGCTGCTGCTGCTGAGGATGGAGGGGTCAGAAGCAGGAAGACCTCATGGAGGCTATGGCTGTGGTCCAGGCAGAAGATGATGGTGGCTTTGGTGGTGGTTTCAGGCGAGCAGCAGGGGAGGTAGAAGTGATGTGGGGATGCACAGCAGCAGAACCAGCTCTGAGCTTGTGGCTGGAGGCCCAGCATTCTCCTCGGGTGCTGCTATGAATCCTGTGGAATCCAATGGAACCATGAAAGAAAGCGGACCTACATGCAGCTTTCAAACCACTGGACAAGGGTCACACTGCTAGTTAGAGCGAGAACTCGAAGCCAGGTCTTTAGTGAGCGCTTCACCTAATGACTGACTGAGGATGGCGTGAACACGTCTAATTTAGTAGTCAAGAAGAAATCTCATCTAGGAAAGCCAATATGTGTAACAAATCAAATCGAGTTGCTCTGGTTGAGAGGATAGAGTCCTGAGCCCCTTCGACCTCCACTTTTCCACAGACTGCAAGTAGCAAGGGGAAAACCCCCAACATAGAGAAGGCCACAGCCCTGCTAGTGGGACTTCAAATCTCCACGTGCTGTGTTGGGACCTGTGTTAATCAGGAATTTGGGGATCCCTAATGCCAGTCATTCTTTAACTGCCTTGGGAAGATTTTGCAGGGGAGGAGGAATACAGTGAGGGTCTGGAGGAATTTTTCTGGAGAATCAGAAGCTGTCTGGGTGTGGGTGATATTGGGGTAGGTGGTGTCAAGCCCCAGTTTTAAAACCTTACATGGTTCTTAATTGCCTATCAGATCAAGTTCAGACTTGTTAGCAGAGTTAAAGGAGTTTCATAATCTGCCCTGTGTTGACCCCTCCAACCCTGGAGGGCACACTGTCCTCTTGGCCTATGCTTGAAGACACTCCTACTCATTCTGGAAAACACTGCTCCAAACCTTCCTTAAGCAATACCCTCACGAGAATTCGTAGCATTTTGTACAGAATTCTATTATAGTCCATATCATAGTATTTGTTTTCCCACCAGCTTTCTCCCCTGTTTGTTACTATCTTGAGAATAGGGACCATGTCTTAATATTTTAAGCATCAAACGTGATCCAGGAGAAAGTCTTATTGTGATGAATCAATGAATAACAGGAGATGTTTGGGGTTGAGATGTTTATAATGCCATAAACAAGCTAAGGGATGACCGAGATATTTCTTACAGATAATTTAGTCAAATATGGCCCCTGTTGCCTCACAAAGATTTACACACACACACACACACACACGCGCGCAGTTAACCAAAATGCTGAATGTCTGCTTGTTTAATAACAAAGAAATTACATGATTTGTTATTATTTCTTGTAAATGACCTTGTCCAAGTTGCTTTACAATCCAATGGGTAACTAGGAATTTCAGTATAACGAAGAAAATTGGTACCCATGAATTCAGAATACATAATAACTCAACCAATACTGCTTAACGTTACTATCCTTTTGGGAGAAGAATCAAACTCTAATTAATTGTGAAAACAGGTTTGCAGTAGAAATTCTGACCTATTTTTTAAAAAAGAACTAGTTTATTGCACACTAACAGCATGGGTTTATATGCAAGTAATAATAAATGAGCCTTATTTATGTATCCACGTTTAATTACTCATTTGTCTACTTAAAAGTAATGCAATGCCTTATTTTGGAGTTTTTTGTTATTTTTTCAATTGCTGAAAATAAATTCTTCTCACAGTTTACTCTTATGATCAAGAATGGTATAGAGGAAGTGATGTATTGGCTAACGTGAGCCAAGCATTAGAGAACATTACCAGTGCTGTATTTTCTATCCTTTGGAGATATTTCTTCATTTTAAAATTTTTAAAAAAATTTTATCAATACACAATGTAGATGATTTTCATGTCCCTTTACTAATTTTTCCTTTTTCCCCCTACCTCTTCCCGCTTCCCCCAAGATATTTCTTCATTTAGATCTTTAATGCAACTATGCCAAACTTTAAAATATCTCCTGATTTTTTAAAAATATCATATCAGTTTAGTCCTAAGCAGCATTTTTTTAGATAACCAATTTTTAAAGTTTTATGTAGTCTTAAAATTCGATGATATTTCATGATGAAGAGAAAGGTCAGTGTGGGATTCATGGCATAGATTTTAGGATCTTGACAGCATTCAAATTCCAGCTCTGCTTCTTAGAAGCTGTGTGACTCAGGACATGTTGCTTTGTCATTCTGTGCCTCATTTTCCTCATCTGTAAAGCAGGGGAAATAAATGTACCAATTTCCCGAGGCTGTTGTGAGCGTTAATTATGTTGAGATGTATAAAGTGCTTAGCTAGAAAGGGTAAGAAAACAAATTCTTTCCTAGAGACTCGAAAAATAACAAATCCTACCAACAATTTAGCCCAGTAAAACTGATTTGGGTATTCTATTCCACAAAACTGCCAGATAATAAATTTGCACTGTTTTAAGCCACTAAGTGTGTGGTAATTTCTTACAGCAGACACAGGAATCGAATACAGATTTTGATAACAGATCTCTACTGTTACCATAAAAATCAATGGGAAAATAAAACTCCATATATATAAATCTAGTTTGAAATACATTTTTAACAAATCCTATTAGTTTCTAGCAAACAGAAATTAACTTTTTAAAAAACTCAGTAATGTTTATTTCGAAGTTAACTTTCTTTACATTGAAGACATAGATATAATGGAGTTCCATATGTTTTGATTACAATAGAATATTCCATAGGATGATGACTGAATTTAATTAAAAAATAAAATAAAGTCTTTGAATCCTTTTATTATCCCAGAATTTGGTATGATATCTCTGAAAGACCAAATGGCCCTTTACGTTTGTGTTTTAATGAAGACCATTTTCTAGTCACTTTTATTTTCCACTGAGTAGAATTTACCACCTTTGAAAATGAAACAGAAAGGAAGGAGATAAAAAGAGAGAAGAAAGAATGAAAGAGAGAGAGAAAAGAAAGAAGAAAAGAAAATAAGCAAAAAGAAAGAAAGAAAACTGTATATAACAACAAACATTATGGCCATCACCAACGATTTACAACTGTACCCCAAAATAATGCAGATTTATAATCTTCCTCCACTAAGTCTATAGATGTTTTAAGCACTATAAAGTACATGAAACATTAAAAAACAAAAACCCAGCACCCTCAAAGTCTTTGCACACACACATCCTCCAAGTACACACATGCCCATAACCACTGCTACCATTAAATAATATGCATTTAAAAAACTATCCCAGGGAGCATGTAGAATTTATCACTCATCCCTGTGAAGTAATTCCCCTTCTTTCTACTTTCTGTTGCCGGTGCATAAACTTAGTTCATGATCTGCGTGTTAAATAGAATTGACCTTCCCCCACCGCTTTTATTGACCAAGATACATAAAAATAACCTTTGTGGTCCCAAATACATGTAAAGTCACCTGAAACTACCGGAAAATGGTTTTTAATAATAATTTAAATAATATTGCTTAGCTGGCAACACATAACCAGCCCATTCACATTTTCTAATTATCGGGGTTTTTTTGTTTCGTTTTGTTTTGTTTTGCCTGTATAAATCACCCTCAAAGTATTTGCCTGAAGTTGGCACCAACAATCCGATTATCCTAGACATGTCTGCTTGGGGTGGGTTCCCTGAGTTCTTTTCCTCAATTCTCAAACCTCATTATTTATCTTTTAAAAGTAAAGCATTATTTAAAGGGATCAATGAAAACATTATGTATAAATCAATAGAGATTAAAAACATAACTTTACATTTATATCTCTGCTCTAGGCAAATTAGTAAATTCATTTTGAGCCCCATTTTACCATCCGTAAAACTGGGGAAATAATAACTCCTGCTGAAGCACTAATGAAGACTGAATGAACTCATGTACCTATGATCAGTTTTCAAGAAAGGGCATAATCTCCACTGTTAAGAAAACCAGCCAACAGCAGCAATGACACTCAGTCCATGAGCCAGAACTGTCTGGACAGTGCTGCAACTCCTTATCTGTCTGTGAAAAGATGGGTAACACTGTATCCATCAGCTGCCAAATTAAAAAAAAAAGAAAAGAAAAGAAAAAAGGTAATTAAGAGAAAAATTTTGCTATTTATAGATAAAGTAAGTTTCCACATAGACATAGGTGCAAAATGGAAAAGAAATATTTCTCATGAAGCCACAAGCTAATAGTTACATAGTATCTATTAACTCTTTTATATGCATATTCATTATCACAAAGTACATCAGTGATAGTTTCTGTGGTAGCTAAAAAGTGGCCACAGTAGAGAGGCTGACTGTTGCACATAAGCTGTCAGTCCCTTTAGGTCCCCAACTCACACTTTTATGCTAATCAGGCTGGTCTCCTGTTTCAAGAACATTCCATGCTCATGTCTGAATGTGCATTCACTTGGACTGCTCTGTTTTAGCAGCCCCTCTTTCCCCCTGCACTTACCAAATTCCTTCCTATTCCTTTTGAATTCACCTCCTACCCCTAGCTCTCACACGGAACCTCCCATTATTTCCGTGCATGTTGACAGTCCCTTTCTCTGAACTGCTCTCCAGTCTGGCATTTGATCAGATTTTGAATGATGCAGATATGAAACTTTGATAGACCCACTGAGCTGGAAGGAGCATCTAGCCCAACCCCATCATTTTATGTATAAAGAAACTACTCCAGGGAGGGAGGGCATCTTGCCAAAGATCACTCAGAGAGTGAGAGAGATCCTGGCTTCTTGACTCCTCGTCTGCAACTCTTCCCACTCTACCACTCAGATATTATGTTGCTGCCAACGTGTCTTATTTTTTGTCAATCTCTCCTTTTGGTTGCATAATTCTGTTTCTAATATTTCGATCCTGTCCCTTTCATTGGAGAGGACAGTGAAAAATATCTGCTTCTTGATTATTTGCATGTACATGTGTGTCACACTTACCTTCATATATAACTTAAATAATTCCTGATCTTCTTCAATTTGTTGGTAGTGAGGGAAAATCTAGGGAATAGGCTGTCAAACTGTTGTTTCCACAATGGCAGATTTGTTATTCTCCCTCCTCTTCACCTAATATTTTACAAATGTATGCCTACTTTCACAAACTGTATATTCTGCTGATAAAGTGTAACTGAAGCATATACCTCTATATCTATAACTTCCATGCAATATACATAAAAGCACTGAGGTTCCATTAAGCATAGGCATGTCTAAAATAATCCCTACCTCAAACCCCAGCTGAGGAACACAGACTCTTAAAAAATGTTAATGTCATAAAAGGTAAAAACAAAACAAAAAATATATTTCAGATTAAAGGAGTATAAAATGAAATGACAATGAAATGTAGTGACTCTGGATTGAGACCTGGAGCATAAATACTTTTAAAATAAAATATTTATGAAAAACATTATTTGGACAATTGGCAAAATCTGATAATGAACTGTGAATTTATTGACTTTTTTTGCAAAATAAAAAGTTTAAATAAATATGAAACGTTTGTGAATGGAATTGAGTAGTACGTAAAAAAGAAAGCACATCACATACCTAATAGGAATAATCCTAGGAATTGAAGGCTGAGTCAATATTTTAACACAACATCCAATCTTAGTGTATATGCTCAGCACACCAGTAACAGAAGGAAACTTGTATGTTCTGATAAAGGGGATCTACAGAAAAGCCTGCAGCTAACAGCCCACTTAAGACTGCTTCCCCTAGAGACCCGGAACTTGACAAGGCCATGCTCTCTCTCCGCCTCTCCATACTTAGGCAGTACTTGGGTTGTGGCCCGGGAGGGACGTGGTGACCAAAAAGAGGGAAGCCTACAGCGACATGGGTTTAGAGTAGACATGGAGGCCACCATCAGAGGCTCCCACAGGCATCCCAGGCAGGAGGAGGTGTCCACACATGACATTAGATAAGAGACAGCCAATCAGAATCTTCGGTAGCATGGAGGCAGTCACTTGGGGCTGTGCCTTGCCTGGTGGGAGGATGAGGGGAGTGGCTCAGGTGGGAGGTCTAGAGCTGCCTCATTCTCCTGGACCCTGAACTCTCCTGTGAGCAGGAGATGATGTCACCTCTCCAGCAGTCCAACCTACTGGAATCCACCATTGCATGCTCCTGAGGGGATCTGTCACCCAGAGCTTGCAATAATCTGCTTCAAGTGAGTTACAATTTAGCAAATGTTTATCAGCCTCTGCACCTTGGTTTTTCTTCATATTCTCTGCTCATTTTTATTTTGGGTGGTTTGTGTATTTTTTTTAATGTTGATTTGATGAATTTTAAAGGTTTTCTATAAATTAGTCGTTTAATGGCTCATTTTTGTTGGAGATATTTGTTTCTTAGTCTGGTCTTTGTTTAACTTCTATTTTGTATTTCTTACTTGGTGTCACATAGCAACACAGTTGCTTTTATATATTGACCTTGTATCAGTAACTTTGCTTAATTCACTTTTTTGCATTATGCATTTTTGCATTATGGTGGATTTTCCATGTATACAGAAGTGTCAGCCACATATAATAACAGCTTTATCGCTTAAATATTGATCTTTATAACTTGTTTTTCCTTGCTTTGTTGTCCCAATCACACCTTCAGTATAATTGAACTATGAATTTAGATAATAGTATTATACTAATGTTAGACTTCCTGGTTCTATTAATTGCACCGTGGTTATGTGAGGAAATGAGATGATGTCCTTTTTCTTAGGAGATCCATGTTAAAATATTTTAAGGAAAAAGGGCATCATGTCTACAACCTTCTCCCAAATAGGATGGTATGGTATGGTATACATAGGTAAGTATGTAGAAGGGAAGAGGAAAGAGAGAAAGGGAGAGAGAGAAATTAAAGAGGATAATACAAGTAGGCCAAGATAAAGGGTTTTTAAAAAGTTTAAATTCCTACTAATCTATATTCACATGTGTTCTGTTCCTCCCGGGATCCTAATGTGGTTTACAGCAGCTCTCCAAGCTACAAGCTTCATCAGTCATGTCTGGCCTAAAAGAGAAAGTATTTTGCTTCAGAATTTCATAATCTCCTCCTTTTAAAAAAAAAGTCTTGTTCTTCACTCTGATTGACCTGTCATAGTCACAGCACTATCTCTGAACCAATCACTGTGGCCAGGGAAGGGGATGAGCTAATTGGATTATTTTGAATCACATGCTCTAATCTTGGAGCTCTGCATAAAACGTCTTCAGAACCCTCTGGAAGAAAAGGGGGGGGGGCAGAAAAAGAGCTAGACTGGATTTTAACTCCTAGTTATTAGTAAATAAGAATAGGGTCCTGAAGTGGACAAATAGAACAGGAAACTGGAAATGAAATGGACATGCAATATTCAGCCTCCCAAATAACTTTGATTTTTAAAATGACTGGTTATTAGCTACATTTTAGTTGAACTTCCCATTTTTCTTAAGTACTCCATAATTTAAAGCTACGGTAAGTGCTATAGCATTCCAATCTGCTGTCAGCCATTAACACCTTGGTGTTAATGATTTTCTGATCCTTTCTTGAAAAGACCAAGGAGATGGAGCAGAGAAGGCCGCTGTGCAGAAGTGGGAATCTAGAACCTGACAAAGGTAGAATTTCTACACCCCGCACTTTTTTCTAAGCTGTTCTGCTATAACAAACACTACTGAATTAATTGTGAAATCTTCTGTTTTTAAGCATGGTGCCTCCATTACTAAGAATCCAACTCTACTTAAATCATGTAAAACAAATGTAGAAATAAATGATTAAAAATCTTACATTTCTTAAAAACAATGAGTGGTGGTAGTCTCTACTTAGCCCATCTAACTGCTGATGAATGGGTCAAGTTTAAATGCAGAGTTATGGTCTCTCAATAAATAATAAAATCATTATGAAGTCTTCCTGCTATCTTTACCATACTAGGGGGGAGCAGAAGGGGAAGGAGAAAGCGGGGAAAGTCCCCAGGGCTAGAGAATATTCACTCACTGGGGCTTTGAGAGATTTCTTCTATCCTCAGTTTTGTGTTTGCATCATAATCTCTAGGATCGCTCCTGTGAATTAGCTCAGAGGAGGAAAAAAGTACATGCATAAGATTTTAATTCAAATCTGTTTATTGCTAGTTAGCTATGAGATTATAGATGCAGTCTTCTAACTTTTCTGAGCTTATGAGCATGGAAATGGCCCTGTTTTAATCACGTGAATATTCCAATATAAAGAAAAAAATTTCACTTTTGGGAAAGTCAACACGTATAAAGTTTTGCTTGGAGACCCAGTCAGAAGACCTGATAATCCAAAGGTCTACTCTCCTTACGTTAAGAATGTTTCATGATTTTTGTTCATGTATTTTGGAAAAGTCTAATTCTGAAATTTATTTTGTGCAGTCTAGCCTGTTTCTGAGTGTGCATCAAGATATTTAGGAAGCTACTTAAAATACAGATTCTAGGATCCTATTCTAGACTTCTATCAAATCAACTAATCTGAAAATATGGGCAAGAGATCTGTATCTTTAACCTCCAGATGATTCTAAACAGCCATAATTGAGGCCCATTGGTCTAACCCAGTGATAAAACTGGCACTTGTCATAGTAATCAGAAACCCCAAAATCTACCCTTGGCTCTGCTGTTTATTGCATTACATTGGCAAAATGTCAAGTAATTTGAACCCCAATTTCTTCATCTACAAAACAAAGGATTTAGATGAGATTATCTCTAAGTCTCTCTCTGTAATAACATTTATGAGTTCATGAGCAGTCCTTTTTATTCCCAAGAGAGTAGGAATTAGAGACATTGATAGTAATATGTTCTCAATTAAGAGTATGCTCACAGGGCCGTGATCTCTGACATGAAACGTCTCAGAAATACTCTATCCACGTGCATCAGCCAAGGCTCTGTGACCACAGCCCAGTAGTTCTCCTCAGAGGCTGCGTGGCAATGAGAATGTTTCTGACCCAGGACAAAGAAAGACCATGTAAATGTTCAGGGCTCTCCCACCTCTAACCCACACTCAGGGAATTTTCCTGGGAAACTCCCATGCCTACAAATTGGGTTAACGTGTGAAAACCCCACTGTATTAATGGATTACAGTCAATAGAATGGAATGCTTCGGGAGATGAGCTAAACTGATTGACTGGGGCATAAAATCTGCTACATATATAGGCTCCTAGGTGCCTTTTCCTCCCTCCCCTGCCTTATCTCACTTGGCAAAAACTGTTAGATGAGATATGTTTCCCAGAGCTTATTAATCAGTTGCAGTTAATGGCTCCAGACCAGTTGGTTACTTACATCTTCAGAAAATCCTCGTCCCTGACCATCATGCCAAACATCTTTTCTCCCTCCATTTATGCCAGGTGATTGAACAAAAAGGCGAGGGGGTGAGGGGATACATAATCTGGAGCTCTTGCCCTCGTCTGCACTATTGAGTCATCACCATAACATGCCGCATTACTCAAATAAGTCTGGTCATGTTCCCATTCAGCAGTGTGGAGGGCACTCTGTATGACTCGCATGAGGACTTGAAATGCCAGCGGGATCCATATAATCAACGTCCTGGCTTGTGCCAAGAAGGGTGGGTGGAGTCGTGTGCCACATGCAAGGGATTCCTAAATGTTTACTCTAATTTGCTGCATGGTTATATTTGACTTCTGTGGGTTGGCACAGCAACCATTCTGTTTAATTCTGGCTCTTCTAATTGTTGGAAGAACAGTCAGGGGCTTTTAAACGAACGTTTAAAAACCAGTTGTTTAGGGTCATTGTTCCTTCTTCTTTAAAGTATTTGTTGAACTGTGCCTGACTCTTCCATGCTTCTGTTTTCTTTCTCTTTTCCATAATGGGGAAAATAACAGCACCTCCTTCATGTAAATATTGGGAAAATTAAATAAGTTAACATGTATTGAGAACTTAGCATGCTGTCTGGCATATCATAAGCACTCAAAAAATACGATTGGGTTAGAAGCACCCATAATGCACTATTTTGAGTGGTGTATGTGGATCTTCCTGGCTGGCTGGTTTTTTTCAAACACTCTTATGGAGAAATGACCCTCTCTACCCAACAGTCAGCAGAAACCAACACTTGTGAAGTCTGTTCTATGCTATGAACCCATGAAGCCATATGACCTTGAAGGTAATATTTCTGGCCCTTTTCAGAAGTTTTATTGAAAGCTGATGGCAAAATACCTTTGGCCATATGCTGCTGTATACCTAACTAAAGACCTGCAGAATATAATTTTACCATCACGCTTAGTGCTCTCTCTATCCTAGGCTGGTGTCTCTCAAACTTGAACGTGCATATGAATCTCCTGGGAATTTGTTAAAATGCAGATTGCTGCAGCAAGTCCTGGTAGACCTTGAGATTCTGTATTTCAAACAAGCTACCAGGAGCTGCAAACTGTTGTTCCACTGATCACACTTTGAGTAGTGAGGTCTTAACTGCTAGGCCAGATCTGATGCAGAGCCCTGATCCCACTGTCCTGGGGGAGGCCAGAGGCACTGCAGGAGTGGGCACTAAACCAATGCCCATTTTATAGGTAATTTTATTGTGTGTGGTGGGGGAAGGGCAGGGAGAAGAAATGGAATCCAGGACAGTGATTTTCAACTCCAGTTGCATATTAGAATCACTTGGTGAGCTTTAAAAAAGTACTCTAGAATCCACACTAACCTAATTGAATAAAAAACTCAAAGGCAAGGGGTGTTAATCTAAGCATTTTTTTTTTTTTCTTTTTTGTCTTTTTCGTGACCGGCACTCAGCCAGTGAGTGCACCGGCCATTCCCATATAGGATCCGAACCCGCGGTGGGAGCCTCGCCTCACCAGCGCCGCATTCTCCCGAGTGCGCCATGGGCTCGGCCCTCTAAGCATTTTTTAAAAACATCCCACATGACTGTAGTGTGCAGCCAAAGGTGAGTATGACTGCTCTCAGATAGTGGTTCTTCAACTTTAGTATGCCTCAGAATCACCTGGAGAGCTTATTAAAATAAAGATTGCTAGATCTCACCACTAAAATTTCTGATTCAGTACCTCTGCTGGGAGGTCTGAGAATCTGCATTTCTCATAAGTCTCCAGGTGAAATTGATGCTGCTGCTCTGTGGATCACACTTTGAGAACCACAGCTCTAGCATATGGAAGGTCATTCACTCACTCATTCACTTATTTGTTCATTCATTCAGCAAATGTTTGCATAGCCCTTACTCTGTGGCATACAGCATTCTACATGCTGGGAGTATAATAGTGAGTAAGACATGGTCTTTAGCTGCTTAAAAAGGGAGCACACCAGCCAATAAGTACATAGATAGCACTCAACACATTCAGAAATACATAGAGAGGCGCTGGTCCCATTAAGCGATGTCCAGGTGGACACCTTAAGGATAAGTCAGAATTAAATATGGGTAAATTGCTGTTAGGGGAGAGGGGCAGGACAAGATAGACTATGTCAGGCAGAAAACCATCTGTGTGTTGAGTGGATTTCCAGTTACGTCTGGACTCACTAGTGGAGGATCGGGTCTGGGAGGGGAAGGAGGAAAAGTGGGGAGCGTTTGAGAGACAAGGCTGGAAGATAAGCCGAGTTCAGATCACGAAGAATTTCGCTTGCTATTCAGACTTTATCCCAGGGACAGCATGGCGCCAATGAAGGGTTTTAAATAGGAGAGTGACACAACCAGCATTACTTTTTGAAAACATTATTCTGTGCTCAGGTTAGAGAATGGGATGGAGTGAAGGTAAGGAGACTGGTTAGGTGGAAGAAAGGCAAGGCTACTGTCCTTTTAGGATGTTTACTTGTGTATGATCTCACTCATATGTGCAACCAAAAAAAAAAAAATAAAGTTGATATTATAGAGGCAGAGAGTAGAACAGTGGTTACCAGAGACTGGGGAGGGTAGAGGGCAGGGAAAACAAGGAGGGATTGGACATGGGTACGAAAGTACAGTTACACAGGAAGGATAAGTTCTGGTGATCTATTGCACAGTAGAGTTACTATGGTTAACAGTTAAGTTTTGTATATTGCATAATAGCTAGAGGAGTGGCCTTTGAATGTTCTCACCCCCCCCCCCAAAAAATGAAATATTTCAACAAATATTTAGCAATAAACTCTTTGTCCAGCTCAGTGATCTCAGGAAGGTCATATGCACCTGAAAACAATTGGTCAAGGGAGAATACTGAAGGTGTCATCTGGACAGTTGGGCAGTGGCCTGTCCTAATGCCCATCCTGCTTTGTGGTCAGAACTAATGTTCTTTCTGAGCCTCTTCCAAATGTAATCAAAGAGACTCGGAGCTGAAGGGGTAATAAAGGTCAACTTGTCTTTCTTCCTCATTTCACAAAGAAATAAGAGTAGTGTACCCATCTCTCTAAGCGTGGAAAACTGTGATGGCACCTGGTCTTTCTGACGTTTGTGTGGATTCACAAACGCCCAAAGCACCATATTATTTTTAAATTCGAAATTTCTGAACAGACAGAGGATTCAGAGCTCTTACGGCTAAATGCTAAGGAAATATTTATTGATGTCAGGATACTTTAAATTATGGTCCAGTCTCTCCTAAAATATTTCCCAGCCATCAAATTAGTCACCGAAGGAAATCCTTCAACATTTCTAATGCTTGCTCTACTAGTAGAATTTTGAGCTGCTTTGGAGATAAAGATGTTCTACTTTTTTCAACAATTGGTTATTGAGTTATTTATACTATACATACTCGGCCTGTACATTAGCTTATTTAAGATTCATTGCAATGCTATGTGGTAGTATTCATTATTCCAATTTTACAGAAGAGAACACGACCTTTGAAGAAGGTAAGTATGACATCCAAGATGACAGGGCTGATATGCCAGATAACTGGGGCCAGGTTTTTCTGACATCAAACCTTATCAGTGAATTTAAGGAGGTTAAGGTAAGAAGGTCACACTATTTGGAGGAAATGAAAACTAAATTTAACAGTTACCCCAGACTCTTTAATTGAGAGAGAAGTGAAGCACGGACAGCAGCGGGGAGCTGCGGCTTGCCACAGGTTTGAATCTAAGATAGAACTTCCTTGTGCTTTGGGTCTCACCCTTGATCTTCATCTTAGTCACGTGTAATGGTGTCTTACAGGCTATACCACTGCTGGGCGTCCTCTCAAAGTGGCCTAGAATGCCTCCTGAGCTTAAAAATCACCCTGGAGCAGAGCTTAGCACTGAGAAAATAATCATTATTCCTCTTTAAGCCTTGAATTTGAGTATGACTGGTATGAAAGTGATCTGCTCCTGTCAATCTTCTCACCTTAGGGACACACACCTTTTTTGCCTGGATTCCTCATTCTCACTGGGCCTATGGGGTTTAAAGTGATGGCGTGTTGTCATCACAACACCAAGTGGTTGGTGTTTGAATAACCACACACTTGGCAGTTTCCTTCTTTTTTTTTTTTTAATTAAAGAATAGCTGATTCTACATATTTGTGGGGTAGAGGTGAGTATCAGTACCTGTGCACCATGTGTGATGATCAGATTGGGATAATCAGCATGTTCATCATTACAAAAATTTCTTATGTATTTATTCCCATGCACCCAACCTCATGTCATTGGGCAAGTGTGTATGATGTGTTGTTGGATAACTTTTGAAGCCAAAATTCAAATAGGTAGAAATACCACTACCTTGACTTTTGTCAGATTCCCAAAATGTTTTAAGCTTCTCGCTACTCAAAGTGTGGCTCATGGACCTGGCACTGGTATCACCTGGCAGTTTTTCATTAAAAGCACAGAAATGCAGAATCCCAGGCCATCACTACTTGATCAGAATATGCACTTTAATAAGCCCCTTCCCTGCATAATTTAGTCACACAAAGTCGAGAAGTCTGGAGAACTGTTTTTAGGGAGGTGGGTTTCATCATCTCCAGAATCCACAGGCTACAAGCAGGAGCCTTGGCAAGAACCTCCAAAGACACAATTCCTTTCAGAGCTTGTTTCCTGTTTGATAACTCACCAAATCTTTAAAACTGGAATGTGAAGCGGGGGTTCAGCCAAGGAACTGGGTGAGAGTTAATGGATCAATCTGCTCTTCTCCGTCAGTGCTTTTACCACTGACTTCTGGAATGTGTTTGATGAAAAGAAAGCAACGTCTTCAGACAGAAGATACTGATGTAGCCTGCTGAGGTTAGGACCTACAGGAACAATACAGCAATGTTATCAGGGCTTCGTTAGCCTCCAACTCCACTCCAAAACTGACAACAGGAGGGAGAGCATTCTTTCAAGCCCTTGCCGTCAGTTGTCATTATTATAAATAGCCATATGCTCTGCTTCTCCCTAGGGGGATGTAGGCATCATTGTTCGGTTCTTGTTTGGATTAAGAGGTTTTTTTTTTTTTTTTTTTTTAAATAGGTTTTTAAAAGTATGCCTGAAAAATGGAACTAGTAGCAAAGTAACACTGTTTCCATTTATTTTTACAGAAGCTTGGATATGTTGAAAGTCAAAATCAGAAAAGGAAATGTCTGCTTCTTTTCTATCATTAGGTTTGAGTGGCCTTTATTAATGGATAATTAATAAAGAAGTCAGCTGTATTTAATGTCCTATGCTCACTCCAGAATTTCAGAAAAATAAAAAGTAAGAGTTAAAAGAAGCTTAAATCACTGATGTTGCCATCAACCCGACTGTTGGTAACCTCTAACATCAGCTTATTTTCCAAATAAACATTTTTTTTTTTATCTTTCTCATTATGGTTAAACTAGATCACTACTGCAAACCAATTAATCTGAGTCCAGGTTTAAAAATGTGTCTATAAGGGGCAAGACTGACCAATGGTTTGTGGGTATATGAGAGTAAAATAAAAACTGCTGGCTCCATCTGAAAGAGGCAATTTTGAGATAAAAGGTTTGGCATCTGTAGGTGCAGGTGCAGGGCAAGGCTTTAAGTTTAATAGTGTGCCTTTTGGTTATAAAGATGAACTGATGACCCATTCACAAATAGTATTTACCTTTTGAGTTGTGTTTCTGGGAGTTGGGTCAATTGATCTGCTCTCTACCAGATTTCCCTCCTTTGTTAGAGTGGGCAAGCATTACAAGGTGACTGGAGTTAGTTAGCTAGCAAACCCACCTGGGCTTTAAAGATACACCTTTTACTTAATTAGCACCAAGAAACAGAGCCAACCAGCAGCCAAGGTCAGCAAGTTTGTACACCTGCCTTGGAAGGCCGAGCTGATCAGTATTACTAATCCAAACTGAAATGGAAATGACTGTCCTGAAGAGATTGGATATCTAGTGTAAAATTGGCGTGTGGGAGCCCAGAGAAAAACCACCTGAAAGACTTTAGCTCACCGAGGAACCCTGTTGGCTCTAAGAAGGAATTTCAAACTTTCCCACTAGCTAAGCCCATTCATATTAAGAGCTTTATTAGATTAACCGGCCTCTGGTAGCATTTCCAAGGCTCAAATTCCACAGCCCTTGTTGTCAACAAAATGTCTGTTGTGAAGATGGTTTATTTTCGCGTCTCCTCAACTCCATAGATAAATGTGGTACTCAGTAGGGTGAGGAAATTGTGAAGAAGGAGACAGACAACAGCCTGGTTTGCCGTCTTCCGCAGTGTGACTGTTCCTGGGCATGCTTGGGAACACAGACATGCTTTTATGTAAAGAAAGGGTTCCTCTAGAAGCACACCTGATTACACTCAACCTGAATCCAAGGAGCCCTGTGCCATGTCAAAGGAAAATGTTCTATCATAAATCTCCAGAAAGAGAAAAGGTCAAAGTCACTCTTGGTAATTAGCCTGCTGAAATACAGTGGCTCTGCTTTTTGTTTAACCTTTTAAGAAAAAGGCTCCACTCCCACAAGTCTCAACAAGCAGCCTTTTCTTAGGCACATCCTCACCACTCCTACCCCTCCTCTTAACCCCTTCCTTTACCTGCAGCCCTGGCAGAACATGTTTTTAGTTTGCTGCTTGAACTCCCTAACTTTGGATGAATTAGTGTTTCCTTCCCAGTATACTCTATGCAGTCCTAACTACTCAAGTTCAGGGAACTGTACCACTTTGCAGAATAAAAGTAAGCTATATATAGATAGGTCTCTAAGGAAAAGCACTATTTTTAACATCCAGAGAAATCTTCAGGCATGCACTAGCAGTTAAAAAAACTTTGGCTAGGGCCGAGCCCGTGGCGCACTTGGTAGAGTGCTGCGCTGGGAGCGCGGCGACGCTCCCGCCGCGGGTTCGGATCCTATATAGGACTGACCAGTGCACTCACTGGCTGAGTGCCGGTCACGAAAAAACGACAAAAAAAAAAAAAAAAACTTTGGCTAAGCAGGTTAGCAATAAGCATATGAATTTTGGTGTTATGTTACCGTGTAGAACTGCTCTGTCCAGTGCAAAAGTCACTAGCTGTGTGAACACTTGAGATCTACTCTGAACTGAGATAAGCTATAAGTGTAAAATACACATGAGATTCTGAAGCCTTAGTAGGAAGAAAAACATAAAAATATCTTGAGTAATTTTTATGTTGGTTATGTATTAAAATAGTAATATTTTAGATATATTGGATTAAAGTAAAGGTGTAACTAAATTTGATTTTACTTGTCCTTTTTGCTTTTTATAAAGGGGTTATAAGGAAAGTCAAAATTAGAAATGTGGCTTGCATTATATTTCTATGGACGGTGCTGGTGTACCAGATCAATTTTTCTATGTATAGGTACAGAAAAAGGAGCAATGTGACATGTGTAATTTGGGTATCACATAATTTGTCATCTAACTTTGCCTTATTTTGTATTATTGTATTTTTTGTTTCTTGAATCATCTTCTAGCTGTGTGGCAATCTTCTAGAAGATAATAAAGTGTTTTAAAATCATTCTGTGGCCCATGTTGTACTCAGCACAGTGCTGGGCACATGGTAGGTATTTAATCAATGCTTGTGAATGGTATAGAACTCAATAGTAGGAAATTTTCTAAATAGGTAGGTTTCTTTCTGGGATAGTCTAAGAGTCAGAACATATGTGTTGTATAGGCACGAAATCTCCTGACTGAATATGACCAGCTATCCTGGAGACCAGTTCTGGCCAGTGAGTCACCAGTAAAAGTGGCATGTCACTTCCGAGCTGAGTAATTAATTTTCAGAGTGATCTTATTTTCTGTTATAGTGATTAATTATCTTCTATGTACAGACTGCTGCTTGGGTCCCCAGTGGATCTGCAACAGACATGTAGCCCGAGCAAGGAATAACTCCGTTGTTGTTTCCAGCCACCAAGGTTCAGGAATTCTTTGTCATGGAAGCACAACCTCACCCCTGCTGACTGATAGAGCATGAATATTTGACTATTGGCTTCCAGGCTGTGGCACTAACTCTGTAAACCTTATATTTTACTAATATTTATTCTCAATAACTGAAAAGAAAGAGGATCAGTATTATACTCACCTCTTGAACTAATGGTGATCTTCAGTTACAGTGTCTGGAGTCAAATGTCTGCCATTAAAACATTCATTGAATTTTTAACGCAGTAATAAGTTAATAATGCCAATCAAACTGCTCCAGGTAGCTTTCCCTTTGAGCAAAGGAAGTAAATGTAAATGAAGCAATATATTTTATTTATTTATTTATTTTTATTGGTTGTGACTATTCATGGAGTACAAAGCCAATTGTCACCACTTGTGCCTAATATGTGATGGCAAGATCCAAATTGTGATTACACCCCGTGTCCCCAACACAATTATCCCCCTATTATCCCCGACCTCCCTCCCCATCCCCCTTTTCCCACTCCACTTTGTAGCCCTAGGTGTGCTAGAGAGCAAGTCCAATGCACCACTGTGGTCTTTCTTTCCTTCCTTCTTTCTCTTAGTTCCCACTTAGGAGTGAGTACATGCGGTATTTATCCCTCTGTGCTTTGCTTATTTCACTCAACATACGTTTCTCCAGGCTCAACCATGTCGTTGCAAATGGGAGAATTTCATTCTTTTTTTATGGAAGAGTAGTATTCTATGGTGTGTATATACCACAGTTTCCTTATCCAATTATTCATTGATGGACATTTAGGTTGGTTCCATATGTTGGCTATTGTAAACAGAGCTGTGATGAACATGGGAGTGTAGGTATCCCTTCCACATGATGATTTCCATTCCTCTGGGTATATACCTAGAAGGGTGATTGCTGGATCGTATGGGAGATCTATCTCTACTTGTTTGAGAAAACTCCATACTGTTTTCCATAGTGGTTGTATTAATTTACAGTCCCACCAACAGTGTAGGAGTGTTCCCTTCTCTCCACACCCTCACCAGCATTTGTTATTCTCTGTCTTTTTGATTATAGCCAGTCTAACTGGGGTGAAGTAATATCTCAATGTGGTTTTAAATTGCATTTCCCTGATGACTAGTGATGTTGAGCATTTTTTCATATACCTGTTGGCTGTTAAAGCAATATTTTAAAGGGTACTGTTGCAGTTCTGTTCGTGGCATCAGTTGATATTTGTTGATCCTTTGACTCCCCTTAGTCACTGTTTTTGAGACCTGACTGTGCTTTCTGCCTCACCTTATTGAGCTAATTTAACTAGGACGTAGGACAACCATGGGGGTGTCCTCAGTGAAGCAGCATGACTGAGGAAGGTAGAAATGGAGGAGAAAGGGGACAATTCCAGCGAGGTATCTGTAGACAAACATTGAAAACATTTAAGTGATCTAATCATCTGGTAGGACAAGACAAGCCCTGAGCTTTGAAATGACACCTCTAGCTTAGAAAGAGAAACTCCAGCTTGCAGTTCTCAGACATGCCCTGTGTTATTGTTTTACTTCTGAATAAAATGCTTGTTATCTCTAAGTATTTTAGTTCCTGTGCCTCATCTCAATTTGCAGCAGTTTCCATCCAGGGCACTGATTAATAAAGCAGAAGATAATGAATCGTTTTACTATACCTTGGACTAGGGCTGTGTGACTAATGAGCTGTATGTTTAGCTCTGGGATGCCTCAACTGGAGGCACCACCTAAATCTTACTGTCCCTGGAGACTAAGTGAATGATCACTGTGTCATCAGACAGAAGTGTAAATCCTTCTTCAGACCTAAACAGAGAGCTGGGATGAACTGTATAACAAGGGATGAATTTCAGACTCTAGATCTTTTCCTGGTTGAGCCATTGGAGAGAGGAAAAGAGAGTATTGGGAAATACTTGGCTATTCTGGGAGCAAAGTCTCCTTCAGCCTAAGTGTTAAGTAAGCCACAAATTTAGTTACTCCCTTCCCCAGTCTTATCCTGCTTGTCTGAGGTTCACTTCTCTAGAAGCAGAGTCTAACACAGAAATTCAGGTGCATGTGATTTACTGAAGATGTACTCTCAAGAGAAAGAGTGAGGAAAGAAGGAGGGGGCAGGGATAGGAACTAAGCAAGGATGTTTTGCAGCCCAGCTGTGATCCAGCTTCAGCTGGATCCCATAGGGAGGACAGGGTCATGCATATACCACAGGAATAGTCCCACCCAGATGTAAAGAAGCTGTCCTGTTCTGATCTTGTTTCAGTTAGTCATGAACTGTGGGCTGCACTAGGCAGGGGTCATAATCTCCCAGCCAAGATGGCTTCTGGTGATTCATGAAAATTATCTGGAGAAGGTCGGGTGAGGGTAGAGGCGAGGCATTAGCACGAACACACAGCAGCCGGGAGATAAGTGCACCTGCCCAGGAACAGGGATCTGGGCAGGGCACCCAGTACACCCACTACCCTGCTCCAGCTGTTCCTCTATGCATGCTCATATTGTTCCAGGTCCCTATGTCCCTTGCTTTCTAATTTGACAGTTCAATAGTATAAAAATCAACCACCAGCTGTCTTATCTCTAAAATGAGACAGTTAGACTCACAGCTCTCTAAAACTCCTTCCAACTTTGTGAGTCTACTGTGTTCTCCTAATAGGCCAAAGGTTGGCAGTTTACCCTTTCCTGGTAGTAAATGGCCTTTCATAGAGACAGTGTCAATTCAGATGAGCAATTCTCAAGGGGAAGGTTTCTGGGCACTCAATGGGTTAGGCCTGGAAAGAGCTTGGGTATGAAACCTGGCCGGCACTGCTCAGTCACCGCCTATGCACATTTGCTAGAGGGCTGCCCTTGTCAGGCACCTGTGCACTTTATGATCTGTTCATGGTGGTGCTGTGTTGAGCCTAGAAATTAAGAAAACCTGGTACCATCAGGGAAAGTTGTGGTCACGGGAGAGGATATCTGGGAATGAAGTTATTTAAATAACAACAAAACTCATCACCAGCAATCTTTTATCATGACTGCTCCATTTCTGAGATTTTTTATTTTGGTTCTTTTCTGTTCTTCCATACTCAGCAGGTGCAGTAGCAGGAGCAAGTTCTGCTCCCATCAGACTGCATCAGCTTCCTCTGATTATTTTTCGGCTTCCTCTTGATCTGTTACCTTTGTCTTTCCATCTCTTCCTTTCACTTCCTTTCTCTTCTTCCAAAAGAATGCAGTACTGCAATAATTGAAACTACTCTCATTCTGTCATTAGACAGTGACTTTCAAATGGCAGGGGACTCTCTAAATTGCCTGGCACCTGCCAAATGCAAACATCCTTAGTAAATCACGGCCAGCCGACTGCCTGGCTTAGAGGGGAGGCATACCAGTGCATTTCCTCATTAGGATAAACTGTACTGCACGGAGAAGGGTCGGTTCAGGAATCAGACAGCTGGGTTTAAATCTAGACCCAGTCATTTATTAGTTGGATGACCTTGAGAAAGTTACTTAACCTTTCTGTGCCTTCAGTTTCCTGAAAGTTTCTTGTGAGATTTGAATCTTCAGATCCAATAGGTACATGTTGTCTGAGACAAAAATGTTATAATAATCAACACCAAGATAAATCTAGTAATATTGTTAAAACACAAGTAGTAACGGAAGACTTTCCTGGTCTTCTAGATAGAAAAAGCAATTACCAATTGGGAAGATGTCAGGTAATTTCAAAAATCTATTCAGAAAACTGCCAGAAAGCAATAGAACAATATCCACAGCATTCTAAGGAAAAATGTGAACTGAGAATTATAGATCCAGCCAAATTGTCATTCAAGCATAAAGTCAACGCATCGACATTTCAAATATGCAATTATTAAAATAATAGATCACCCAAGAGCCCTCCCTGGAAGAAACCAAAGGTACTGGGATAATTAATTCAATCAATGAATCAAAGAATCAGTATAAAAAATCCCAGAAATGGAGCAGCCATGATAAAAAGTTGTTGGTGATGAGCTCTGGTGATATTTAAATATAGAAATAAAACTAAACAACTATTGGAATTACTGTTACAGAACAGAATGTAAGTGTCATAAACTCAAATATAAAAAAGAATATACATCATAAAATAAGGAATGCTAGTTTCCACATTTTTCATAAAGAAGAATCAGTAGATACTATCTAACACTTAATGTTTTTCACATTGTTCTTTTAGAGAGATAATTTAGGAACTAATTCATTTTGTGAAGAAACATTCTTTTCCTGAAGTTGAATAGTTCCTTAGTTTTTTTTCTCTTCACTTTAAAATTCAAGAAAAATTAAATCTTTTATTTCAAAATGCCAACATAATCCCATTTTCCTACCTGTATAACTATTTATGAATTGATTTATTAATCTGTTGTTCATCCTTCCATCCATTCATCCATCCATCCTTCTGTCTATATACATATACATAGAAAGATGTCCGTGATGAAGATTTTCAAATGTTAGTAGCCATTGTTTCTGGGTAAAAATAAATTTATGTCATTTTAAATTTTATTTTTTTTTTATTACTTGAATGATTTACTATGAATGTGCATCATTTTAATAAAATTACTTTCAAAAGAGAATGATGAAGAAATATATGTGCTAGTATTATTAGTAAAATGTGATTTGTGTAAAACAATGGCTGTGAATACATATAGACACCTAGACATTTTCTGGAAGGATTTATAAATAACAGGTAACAGTGGTTACTTAAGAAGAAGGGACAGTGAGATGGTAATAAGAGGGATGTTTTCTTTCTTTTTTTTATTTTCCAAACATTCTGTAACTAATTCATATTGTAATAATGATGGAAAAGAAATACTAAAAGAAAAAAAGAATCTGCTAAGATTATCTTTGAAGTGGCACAGGAAGACTATTGGACAAGTCTTTTGGTTTATTTCTTTGCATAGTCATCACACCTGCACCTTTCAGTTAGTAGAGACTGCCAACCCCTACTCCAGAGGAGGAGAATAAAGCCACTGGCCAAGCAACAGCACTGTTTCCAGGTTGTCCCCTTTCTTTGTCTGCCTTATACAATCTCTTCAGTCTTAAAATCTTGTTCGTGTTAACTTTTCATGCAGGGCATGACTTTGCTTCTCATTTAACAAAATCTTCCAGGCCAGTAGCATGCAAGAAGGGCATAAAACTAAAGAAAGCCTGAAAACCGACCTAACAGAGCAAAGGCAATGATGCATAGCAATGGATGCTTTGATGCTAGGGAGCAGGGGGGACTGCAGTGGACGGGAGGCACATACTGTCTAGAGGAAGCAGTCCCACTCAGCTGTGACACTTGCTGCCACGTTGGGATTTGGCACAGGGTGGCAAGATCCTCTGGAGAAGTTAAAAATGTAGACTTTATAAGTAAAATTTCTCAATTTAAAAATGCTATTCAACTAATTCAAATTTTAAAAAAAAAGTATTATGAAGATCACTCAAAACATCCATCCTGACTGGATTTGGATACTGGCTGCCAGTTTTCGACTCCTGCTATGGCTTACAAAGTGTGTGCATCTGAGCTTCAGTGGGAATTGTTGCAGCTCCTCTTCGATAGGCTAGGAGCGCTTAAAATTATGTGACCCTAAAAAAAATTGCTTCCAGAAACCTTTCCTCAAGAAATGGATGGCCAACCAGAGAGTGTTCACAAGAAGTGACACCCAGTGTCACCTGTGGGTCAGGATCACAGAATTTCTCAGGTTCCTTGGATGAAAGCAGGACTGAGCTTCAAGTGCAGGAAACAACCCCCGCAATGTATACTTGGGGGAGTCAAGTGAAAGAAACTCAGTCCATCCATCTTTTCTGGGTACCTGCCATAGTCCAAAGGCAAATGTAGCCATCTGAGGTGAATTTGGCTTTGACATAGGGGCTTTGAGACTCACAACAGAAAATAAATGATGAAGCAGGGTGAGAGGTATAGACGGAAAAGGAATGAATTCTTTTGGCTACACTAAATAAAAAGGCCCATGTCTCCTTGAGAACATGCAAGTAAACCAGGCACTAGGACCATAATGCCAGCCTCAAGTTTCCCTGACATCGGAGGTGAAGCTGAACTCCAAGGCAGCAATCGGAGGGCAAATTCAACAAACCACAAACCCATCTCCTGAACGTCCTTGGTTCTGCAACTTCACAGTCTGTTCTCTCCCTGATGAGTATGCCGCAAACCTGATTGACAAGAACAGGGCTGTGTCTTTCCTTTCTTTTCCCAGTGCCTGCCTTTGCTTCCTGCTGGGCTAGTCCTACACTGCAGAATCAGTTCTGCAGCCTCTCCTTCTCAATTCCTTCCAGAGAGATAAGAACCCTAGCATTAAAATGTGGGTGGTGTAGCTTTGAATATTAGTTGCCGTTTTAGCTTCTCCTGGCCTTCTTCTACCACCTAAGATGTGGCTTCTGCAACTGCTCTGATTTATTGCATTCTTTTTTATTAAAAAATACCTTGGACTTACCAAGCGAAGTGTCATACAAGGCAACATGCATTTTGCCAAGATCTCACAACCTAATTACAAGATAAAGACCAGGACACCTCCTGCTTATGGAGGTTCTGTAAGATGGCCCAAAATGCTAAGAGTGATTTGATTCATAATCGCATGTGCTTCACTCCTTGAATTTGCTTCCAGGAAAAATGAGCCTTTGATCACTAGACGTTTAGGAGGGTATAACCTGGCCCGAGGTGTTTCCCTGGAGTGAAATATGCAGCACTTCTCAACTCCCAGTTCCATGTAATTTATTGTTTGTTTTTGCTCAAGAAGAGCCTGTTTTTACAGCTGAACAGATTTGGAAGCTGGTTTGGGGTGTTTCATTTCCTTACATGAAGAGTTGTAATGCAGGGGATGGTAACCAGCTGTTTCCACCTTCACTGAAGACAGAGCAAACAGGAATGAGCCTCTACTGTAGCAGAAGAACTTAAATTAGTTGTAAAAGGGAACTTCCTGAGAGTTACCAAGGGATGTTGAGATTCTCTTCTCTGGAGTTCTTTGAAAGAGGATTCTCTTGCCTCTTTTTTTGGGGTGGCGTATATGAGACCAAGATTACTGGCCATAGAATTGGCTGAATAACCTGTCCCTGTTCCTTCCAGTACTGTCAGAGTATTCCTATAAATGATAACCACTAACCAGGGCTGTGCCTTGTGGATAGTTGGTAATTGGGTTTTTTTAAATTTTAATTTTAATTTTTGTCTTTCCACCTGATTTGCAAGTAAATGCCATAGCAGTGATGGGCTGGAGACAACTGAAGAGTCAATTCTTAAATGTTTCTGTTGTTGCTGTTTTACCCCCCCCCCCATTTATTTGTATATTTATTTATTTATTTTTATTAGCTCCCACATATAGATGAGAACATGTGATATTTCTCTTTCTGTGCCTGGCTTATTTCACTTAATATAATTTTCTGTAAGTCCATCCATGTTGCTGTCAATGGTAGTATTTCATTCTTTTTTACAGCAGAGTAATATTCCATTGTGTAGATATGGCACAGTTTCCTTATCTACTCGTCTGAAAATGGGCATTTAGGCTGGTTCCAACTCTTGGCTATTGTAAATAGAGCTTAAATAAACATGGAAGCACAGGTATCCTTTTGACATGATGATTTTAGAATTTTTTTTTTTTTTTTGGAAAGTCAGTTATACACAGTTGCTATTAAAAATTAAACGATATAACAAAATATGTAGAACTCACCACCTCCTAACAATTTCACTACATTTTACTTTTATACATGCTCTGGAGGTTATTTACATCTATTGTATCTGTCTTACTCTGTTTTGTGCTAATATAACAGAATACTTGAGACTGTGTAATTTATAATAACAGAAATGTATTCTCTTACAATTAGGTGTCAGCATCTGGTGTCAGCCTTCTTGCTTCATCCTCACATGGCAACGGCAGAAGGAGAAGAGAGGAGCTCTGTGTCCTCAAGTGGCAGAAGGCAAGAAGAGTGAGAATCCACTCCCTCAAGCCCTTTTTATAGCAGCAGCATTAATCCACTCATGAGGACAGAAACCTCGTGACTGACACATCTCCCATTAGGCCCTCCCTTCTAGCACCATTGCATTGGGGATTAGGTTTTCAACACATGACTTTTGGGGGACATAGTCAGACCACAGCAATATCTGTATGGTGGAAATAGTGTACAATGATGTAGCACTGCACGTCTCTCCCCAACTTCACATTCAATGACATTATCATGTTGGTATCTTGATATTTGTCATGAATAGGGTGTTTACACCATGGAAATCAAAGTCTCTGTACATCATGTTTTTCCAGAGCCAGGTGTTAGGCATGTATTAGCACACCTACATGGAAGAGAGAAGGAGAGAGACAGAGAGGGAGAGGGAGAGAGAAGGAGGAAGTAAGAGAAAGAACAAAAGGAAGAAAAAAATAATAAAAGAAAATATTGCCCTAGTGACTTTCATATATACTATCTCAATATTGAAGTAAGTATCATAAGTAAAGGCCTTTTTGAAAAAGAAAATTCTCAGAATTTCTTAAGTCCAGAAGTTCCTTTTAGTTTACCTTGCAGTAAATTACCATAATTAAAATCTGGACTTGGTGGTCACAATTACATATCAGACCCTCCTGTAGTTCACAACCATCATCTAAGCCAATGCTGTCCAATAGAAATATAATGTGGGCCACATATGCAATTTTAAATTTTCTAGTAGCTAAATTACAAATGAAGACAAAAGCAACAGGAGAAAATCATTTTAGTAATATATTTTATTCAACCCAGAATTTTCAAAAATTATTTTGACATATAATCATTATAAAAATATTAGTGAGATGTTTTATGTGGGGTTTTTCTTGTGGGGAGGTAATGTGTCTTTTGAAATTGGATGTGTATTTTACATTCACAGCACATCTCAATCAGACTCGCCACATTTCAAATGTTCAACAGCACATGTGGCTAGTGGCTACCATATTGAAAGTGTAGGTCTATATTCTCAAAGATGCAAAGACTTAGACCATGGCTATGGCCATTGCTCGTGTGGACTGTGGATTTGCACACCTTCAGTGTGCATAGACAGTGTACACAGAGGTTTATCCCATGTTAGTGGTAGACGGGCTCTGGATGTCACCTTCTCTGATTCCCAATTTGTAGATTCAGTGATGTGTAAATTTCAGGGAGGTTGTTAACTTGTCCTGGGTTACACATCAGTATGCTCAGTACTGTCAACTGAATTCATACCTTGGTTTCTGAGTTGTAAAGTGCTTAAGGACCTGATGCATGAGTCAAACTCCCAACTATCATATCTCCCAGCCTCTATCAGATACCAGCTGAGTAAGTTGGGGCCAATTTCTCAACTTCCCACTGTCTCAATCCTTGTATATAAAACCTAAAAAATAGTAGTATGTACCTCACTAGGGTTCATATATATTTTCATTTAAATACATTATAGAATACTTAGAATAAAGCTTGGGATCTAATATGTGCACAATAAATGTTTATTTATATTGTTATAATATTATAAAACAAATATGAAATGGTTTGAATAAAGAGAATACTAGTGACGGGAGTAAAGGGAATATTATTGGACGATATTTAATTTGGAAAGGCTAAATTGCTTTATAATTACTTGCATAATTCTTTGTAAAAGAATGTATGTTATCAGATTATTTCTTGACTAGGTAATAATTTTGCTTTTGTTTAAAAGAGAATTATCTTCTGCTCTAGTATTACTATTCTTATTAAAGTGGTAAGTTTGTGAGATGAAGACACCAAGTCTTGAGGGGATTAATTCTCTTGCTCATGGTCACACAGCTTACGACTGTTGGAGTCAAGATTTGGACCAAAATGTCCTGTTCCCAGTCTCACACTCTTTTCTCTATAGAGTACAGCTTTTAGCAAGATCTTTTTGAAAATTTGTATCCTTTGCCATGAAGAATTGTGAAATATATAGAAAAATATAGCTTAGTTTCTGTAGCTTGGTCCAACTTTATATATAAATCGATTCATAAAATCCTTAGACCAAAAAATATACACATTAAGTGGTAAGTTTGTACATTTTTAAATGAGACTTAATGCTGATGCATAATGATGCCAATTTATTCAAATTTTTTGCAATTTGAAATTCCAAAAGGTTTCAGAAGTAGGTTGCCACCTGCTCCTTCTCATTCTACCTCCCAAACCCCCTTGAGACACATGCATAAAAACACAGAGAATTTCCACTCTACATTAAACAATTCACAGGGGAGTTTGGGAATAAAATTAATAGGCAAATCAAAATGTATATGTACAGTTTCTTAACCTTCTAGAAACTGAAGGTTTCTAGCACGTGGTAACCGACTAGTATTTTTCAACAGAACTTTCATGCTACTTTCTGGTGTCCATGTGGACCACTCCTTATTTGATCACCACAAGCTTTGGCATGCTTTAAGGAGCAGCAGTTAATGCAACTATGTTGGAATTTCTTTAGAAGTGGTGATGGCATTTCCACTATCCAGAAGGACATTATAATTAATGAGAATAAATGCTACTGGGGTAATATTATGATGAGGCTAATACTTTTAGATGCTGTCGGTACTTTAATATCAATGTGACTTTTCTCCTAATGTATATTTCACACTTGGCCAAGGAATAATGAAAAATATTTAATTCAATTGAAAAAATTTTGAATTCCCACAGTACATTCAGCACTGTTCATGGTGCAATTAGGGAGTACTTTTTAAAATGCATATAATAGAGTCTTTCCATTAAGAACCTTTAAATGTCTTTGGGTAAGACTAAACATGAAAGAGTTGCATAATAATATAAAATAATGAGTGATTATGTTCTCAAATGAACTTGTTGCTTTTACAGTTAGCTTCTTTTTTAACAGTTAGATTTTACTGTATGATAAGCCCACTTAAAACTTACAGGCTTGAAATGACAACCATTTTATTTATCTTGCATGTCTGTGGGTCATCGCTGTGAGCCTTCTGCTCTGGGCCAGACACCCTGATCTCTGCTGGGTTCTCTCATGGCTGGTAGTCAGTTGGCAAATCAGCTCTTCGAAGGTTGGTCTAGGATAACTTCATTAACATCTCTGTGGTTGCGGGCTGGTTACTCTTTGTGGGCATCTGCTGGGGCAGTTTGTCTCTGTTCCTTGTGGTTTCTCAGTCTCCAGCAGGCTAGCTTGAGCATCTTCACAGGATGGTCTAAGAATTCCAAAGAACGTGTACTTGCGTACTTTTTAAGAATCCCACCTGTATTACATTTGCTAATGTCCCTTTGGCCAAAACAAGTTATATGATGAAGCGCATAGCCATTGTGTGATGGGGATACCCAAAGGTATGCCTACAAGGAAGAAAATGATCAGATTATCACATTATTGCCAATGAACTACTCCGTAAGATGTGATGCTTCCTTCTTTTAAGCCACTGATGTTTCAGATTCTTTGTTCGTGTAGCATAACCTAGCCTGTTGTGACTGATACAGTACTTGAGTCAATCCCTAGGATTCTAAGCCAACAAAAATTAGCTCAGCCATCCTTCTTTTACATAGCTGCTGACTCTCTGGAAGCCTGAACACTATTTTCCCTTCTATTACACACACACTTTCTTTTTATATCTCTTTAAAGACTAAAACTCTCAGAAGACAGCAAAGTAAGAAGTTTGTGAGAGGTGCCTGGGGTGGAGGAAAGTGAGAAGATGTGCTATAGGAAACCAAGCAGGTATGAAAATAGGTTAGACTTTGGTTGCAAGAGAGGCTGGAGGTCTTGGATTTTCATTTACGCCACTCATTCAGGGTTGCAGAAAAACAGGCAGCTGGAGACAAGTGAAAATCTCTTCCCACTTCTGCAGCCACAGAATTTTCTGGGAATCCGTACCAAGCACTGCGAAGTAATTTTTGCTGAAACCAAGTAAGCAACAAACAGAACTAAGGTAAGGTGATATACAACATACTAGAACTATTAGAAGATACTGATCCACGGTCAAGTGCACATTGCTTTAAAATGTGTCACACGGATCATGAGAAACCTTCAGGTGAAGAGAACATTGTCCCAGAGTTGCAGCCAAAGAGCAAAATTGATTTGCTGCAGGAAAATGTAAGATTTTAGAAAGAATTTTGTTCTTCTCAAGAGGGTATAGAAAGATAGGACTTGTGAGAATGAAGAGTTGAAAATAATGAAAGGAAAACAAGTGAGAAGATAATAGGAGATGCTCAGAGAAGGAGTTAGGAGCTAGGGGTGCTGACGAGGACAATGGGCAGACTCTGTTTCTTGACAAGATGATGAATAAACATGAGCTAGTCCATCTTTTCCCCTAACTTCATCTGCAGGAGTAATAAGTATACGGATCTGACATACTGAAATGAAAACTGGCAAAAAAAGTTCTATCTCAGGGTGGGTGGGAAACAGGGGCCCAGAGAGAAAGCAAGCAGGACAAGGGAGGAAATTGTATGGCACACTTTCCTCTCACCACGTGACCTGGGACACCATGCCACAAGGCAGGCGTCATCAACTCAGGCCCAGGCTGGGACAGCAGGCCTGCATCAGCACTGGGCCTAAACTGGGCAAAGGGAGAGATGGCTAATACCAGACTCAATCAGACCTGCAGATCCTGAATATTCTCTCCTCGTATCCTCCCCCTCCAGCCCTGGCTGGCAGGTGTCTAAAAACAGCTTGCAAATGAGATCCATGCTCTGCGAAGATGTATAGGAGGGTTTCCTGGTGGTAGGGTTACTGGGTGGTGAGGTGACAAATGGCGAGTAGTCCATCCCAGGGCTTCAGGCTCTTTTCAGAGATGTTTCCTCCTAACTCAGTCTCTAAAGTCATTAGGAGGAGCACAAGCTAGGGCCTGCCCTTATCCCTTCCACTAGCACATACTGTTGATATTCCCACAGAGCAGGGGGTTCACGTGCATATACGTACATTGACATTTACAGTGAAATATAAATATTTATATTATGTATATGTATATAAAGATATTATATATATGTGAAAAAGAAAAGCAGAAAAGCAAAACTGGGCAGATTATATCAGACAAAATAGAACTAACATATTAGGCAGAACAAGAATTTTGAATAAGTTAAATAAATATGTTCAAAGTGATATGGCAGGGTTTGGTAAAATGAAACAGAAACAGAAATTCAAGTGTGAATAGACTCATGAAAACTGGAAGAGCTGTGGTATGGCAGTGGTTCCTGAAGTGCGGTCCCCAGAGCAGCAGCAGCAGCAGCGTCACCTGGGAACTTGTGACAAATACACATTCTTGCACCCTCCCCGGATCTACTGAATCAGAAGCTCTGGGAGTGGGGTCCAGGCATCTGTGTTTTAAGGCAGGTGATTCTGAGCCGCTCCAGTTTGAGAACCACTGCTGGAGAGAACCAAAGTGATTGATTGGATTGAACTGAAGACTGGTTAGAGCTAAAGAATGATAAACTGAGCCCAAAGATGAAGCTGAAAAACTCTATTAGAAAGTGTCAGGAATGGATAAGGCAATGGAAATATATATGTAAATGTTAACAGTCATGGTGAATAGAAGGGTCACCAGCCATGTAACCGCATATCAAAGGAAAAGGAAACAGTCAAAGACCTGTTGACCGAGAACTTTCCAGAATTAAAGAAAGATCAGGCTATTTCACATAAAAGTTCATATTTTTCTTGTTCTCTTGATAAATTGGAAAATCTGACCACACTGGCCCACATCTTTACATAACAATACACACAGCTGACTAGCAGCTGCTTTCTTGAAGAGAGGCATTGCTAGAGGAGGGGAGGGTGGACTCTGGTCACAGACTGGTTACGATTCTATCCCACCTCCACCACTTACTAACTGTGTGGCTTTAATCGACCTTCTGAACATCAATTTCTTCATCTAGACAGAAAGTCATGAGATACTCCATAGTTATTTTGAAGATTACAGAATTAATATATGCAAAGCCTCAACACGGTGCTTAAAAAAATACCAGCTGTTATTTTCACTTGTCATAGTCCCTACAACTCAGTATGTGATTACAGCTCTATCCTGTCATAACTCTGACTTTGGTTGGTTTGTTAACATCTCTGGGCCTCAGTTTCCTCTTTCGTAAAATTGGATAAAAAGCTGCCTCAACCTCACGAGTACATACAAATGAAATAATGTTTGTGGACATGACTTTCACAGAATGGAAACTTAGTAAATGCTTGAATATTTCTTTTAGTCATTTGTCTTTGTATTCTGTACAATAATCAGCACAGGACAGCAGGCTGCAGCCAGCCCATAGTGGCTCATAAGAGCCTATCATTAAATTTTCAAGAATTTTGAGAGCTAGTTGTTAAACACAACCATTCTTAAACATTAAATTCTATAAAACAAACAAAAAAAATTACATAAAAACAAAGGTAATGCATTCTACAAAGCTCAGCTCTTCTTAATTTTTCACTACATTTTACCATAATCTATACTGTTGGGGTTAAATCTATTGTGTCTGAATGATAGAAATACTACATAATGGTGTTCAACTGAGCATCTCTTCCCGACTTCTGGTTCAGTTACGTTCTGTTGATAGGTTGAAATTGGTCACAGTAGGAATATTAATTCCATGGAATATGGCAAACACTTCAAATCAGGACTTTATTTCCTCTTGAACAGCCAGTTGAAAAATATTTACCAGAACAGCCTCAGTAACATCCATAAAATTATTTTGGAAAATAAAAGAAACATAAAATTATGTTTATTACCAGGGGACTTCAAACATTGTGAAGTTCTCATAGTGACTATAAAAATGGTGACTCTGTCATGTTATCAGTTTTCCCTGAAATTCATAGGCTATGTATAACATTAAACATTTACTATAGAAATACTTACCCTTAAAAAGGTAAAACTGTGTACATTCTAGAACCCTATGAATTATATAGTACACAAGCATGTTTCTTTTTTTTCCTCCTGTAATTGACCCACTGCAAGCATTCCATTTATCATGCTGGAATAAAGATTGTTTCTATAGTAACAGTTATGAACCAGAAGTTACTCTAATTTCCTTACATACATTGACACAATCCTCACAGCATATTTATAAGGCAAACACTATTATTACCCCTATTTAATAGATGAGAAAACTAAGGCTCAGGGAAAATAAAGTAGGTGTCTTGTATATAATTAAAACCTGAAAAGTAGCAGAGCTGGGAGTAAACTGAAGCCATCAGACCCCAAAGGCTACACTCTCTACTGCTCTTCCCACGACCTCCAGGGCTCTGACATTGATGTTCAAGGTCATGGTGAAGATGGTTTTCTCCAAAGAGAATGATAAAAATCAGCATGTTCAGTTATATTTCCTTTCTGTATTTTCTTCAAATATAATCCTTATTACATTCAGGTGAATTTCCCTCCAGTCTTTTTTTCTGCACATGTGATATGGAAATATGGTCTATATACCTTGATAGCATTTGTTTCTGGGATTTTTTTCCTCCACTTATCATCACATCATTGCAATTACTTTTTGCTATTCCAAATTATTTGGCAGTGTCACTTTGAACTACATGATTAAATTTAAGATACTAATGAAGAAATGGGTATGAATTCTATAGATTCAGATGAAGAGAAGAGAAACTTTAAGTTACGAGATATACGGCTTACCTGTAAGTGGTTTGACTAAAGATTTCACTTTCTATACTTTGTAGAGATAGCTTAGCACATTTCAATGGGACTTTATTAACAGTGAAGAATCTTGGGCCCTACTCTAGACCTACTGAATCAAAATCCACTTTCTGACAAAATACCCAGGACATGTGTATATACATTAAAGTTTGAGAAGCACAGCTATAGCTCATATTGCTTGTACATAGTTGTCGAGGAGAATCGCCTTTTTCTGCAGGTATTCACAGCTGTAGAGAACCATCGTCTTCAGGGGGTGATGCACCTATGTGCTTAGAGGCACCTGCTCTTCTTCAGAGCTTCATGTTGATGCCTTGCAGCGAGAATGAATGAAGCTGCCTGCATTAGATATATGGATTCACTTAACCAAAATTACATTAGCCCTAGACAGTTCTAATCCAATGTTACAATTTAGAGGGTCTGTTCTCAGCTCTATCAGGAATAGGAAAAAGTGAATTAATAACTAAATTAGTATTTCAAATGAACATATTAATGCCTAATACCTAATATCAAAAGGACCACGAGTGCAGTGGGTTTTGAAAAGGTGTTCTGTTTGTGTCTGTAGTTCTTTTCTTTGTGACTTGGGATGCAGGATGGCACAAGGAATAGACCATCCTAGAATTTCCCCTACTCTCTTAGTTACCATTTTGCATCTTGTATATTTTTATCTTTGAAGTACTCCCTGCTAAATTGAGCCTTATCACCTCCCAGTAAAAGAGGAGCCTCAGAGAGATTACACGTCACATAATAACTCAATGACTTAGAAAGGAATTGAGCTTGTGAGGAATCGTTTGCATTTTACACTTTGCATTTTATAAAAGACTGTGTAACAAGTCGCACATGTTAGGCTGCAGCCCTCTTCACTGCATGAGAATTCCATAGTCTCTGACCTCTACAGGGATGGCAAGAAGGTAGAAAGGATTTTCTCTTTTGTTTACCAAGTCCAGAGAAAGATGGAATGGGTTGAAATGATAACATTAAGTATCTGAGTAAAACTTGCCTCAGTCTGTGTATGTATGTGCATTTATGAATTCCTGGGTTTACACTGGGGGTCTGAATAAATGGGGGTGGAGTGGAATAGGGTCTCCTTTAACATCGTTTTGTGTTACATGAAGAAATGATGGGGTCTCCTTCTACAGAATTCTCCAAAGGGAAGATTGCTATTTGAGTAAATAGTTTAAATTTTGATCTGCCTAATTACAGAGACTATAGTATATCGAGGATTTTTTCTAGTTCTCTGAATTCAGAAAACAGGTCTAACTGGCCATCTTTCAGGCTGTAGCTTTCTGTTAAGTGAGGTAGAAACCTGAATAGCCTCTAAATTTTCATGTTTATCTTTCTTAGCAAGGCTTATTCTAAATTTACAGGGCACTGTTGTTTATCATCAGGAATCTATCCCAAACGTCAAATGCTTTTAAAAATGTTTGCGTATTCCTTCACGCTGCACAAGGGCAACACCTCATGCCCAACCAGAGGTGAAAGAGAAGCACAGAAAGGAGGTGGCAGTACATTGTGGCATTTCAGTTCAACTGGCATTTTTGTCATGAGCAAGTGCTTTGTGCGTGCAACCATATATATATATATATATATATATATATATATATATATATATTTTTTTTTTTTTTTTTTTCCCCTGCAGCTGGCTGGTATGGGGATCTGAACTCAGGACCTTGGTATTGTAAGGCTGCGCTCTAAGCACCTGAAGTAACCGGCCAGCCTGTGCAGCCATGTGGCTGGTTGCTTTTATCTAGGGCTGTGGTTGACTCAGATTCCTTCCCAAGGAACACAGTTGAGCTCTTCTCAAATGCAGAATCCCCAGGACATTTTACTTCCTTCTCTGAAGTTGAAAATATACACAAATCTAAAAGAACCATGGCTAAGAACTATGAAAGACACAAGCAAAAATTGTTAAATCTATGACTAAATGCTCATAGTAATATTACCTCTAAAAAAACAGGTGGAGCACCTAAGTATATTAAAAAATGATAGCACAAGTAAGGCTCCTATGAAAACAGGGAGGGACATTTACAAGGTTATCTTGTACTGTGTAAAAAACCACCCCAAAACTTTGTGGCTTAAAATTTAACATTTATTATTTCTCACAGTTCTGGGCATTGGCAGGGCTCATTTCTTCATGGTTTTTCTGCTCCATATGGCATCGCCTGGGGTCACTCATGCAAATAAATTCAAGTACAGACTTGGCTTTGGCCAGAACACCCAAGATGGCATCACTCACTTGTTTCAAGGTAGATTCACTCAGCTGGGGTGGCCAGAAAGAACGACGGAGGAGCTGGTTGGCCCTTTCTCTCTCTGCATGGTTTCTCCAAGCTTATTTACATGACAGCTCTAATGTAAAGCTTCAAAAGGGTGGAAAAGAAAGCTTCCAGGATTCTTAAGTCTCAGACTGTTATTCTGTCACTTTCAATTGGTCAAAGCACATAACAAGACCAGCCCAGATTCAACAGGAGCAGAAATAGACTAATTTCTTGACAAGGGAAGTGATGATCACATAAAGAGCCAAGGATCTAGAGGGATTGTCTGTACATGATAACTTCCTAACTCGGGAGTTCTTTAATTTTTAAGGTTGGATTTTCTGTTACCTGTAACTGAAACATTCTTAATGATAAAGATCAGGTGGAAAGAGAGAACAGTAGAACTACAAATAAGGAAGCACGCCCATATCAGATACATGTGATGTATGCTTTATGTAAAAAACGAGAGGAAAAGCTATCTGCTAAACAATCTCATTTGGTGGCATCTGCTTTTTTGGTGAAAGTACCACAATCTAGAGTCTAAGACTCAACTTTGCAAACTAAGAACTTGAACTTGCTAATTCATCAAGAACAATTTCATCTTTCAGAGCCAGATTTATGTTATCCAAACTCAAAAGATGGTCACTAAAATCTCTGATGTCATCTTATAAATTTGGATAAAGTAAAACTCATATATATTTGTAAATACATATATGTGTGAATATGTACATATATTTACAAAACACATGTATATGTATATATACATACGTATTAATGTATATATATACACATGTATGTATGTATACATTGATTTATTCTTCTGATCAGACTAGTTGCACATATATTTGCATACATCTTCTAAGATAAAATATTATAAAAACCTCTATCATCTCTACCAGGGATTGACAAACTATGGCTCTTGGGGCCAAACCCAACTCATTTTCTATTTTCATAAATAAAGTTTTATTAGAACACAGCCACACCCATTTATTAACCCATTGCTCTGGCTGCTTGTAACAGAGTAGTTGTAACAGCGATCATATGGCCCTTTACAGACATAGTTTATCAATGTTTGGTCTAAACTATGAGTGGAAGAGTCATATACCTAAGAGGCCAGAAAGGCCATGTTGATGAGCAAAGTGGAACAGCTATCATATAAAAAGCAATATAACTTTTGCTGAGCTGAAAAGTATACTCATACCTATCTGAAAGCATTTAATTTTTAAAATAAGTGGGCCAAAAATAAAAAATATTCACTCCAGATTAGACCAACAGTCAACCACTTTATAATATGTGAACTAAGTTCGTAAGGGTAAAAAAAGGCATTTCTCTATCATCCCATAATGAGCAAAGTTGGCTCTCTACAAACAAACATAATCACTAGATCTTCCCTTTATTACGTGGAATAAGGTCACGTCCTTTACATCATCAACACCCCAGCCTCCTGCCCACACCCATCTTCAAATTGTGACTGTTTGAATTTTTCTCAAGTAGGAAACTTGTCATGCTCAGCTATATCCTATTATAGCTCTTCCAAAAACACAAAGACTAGCAGAGCTCTGACATTGCAGCTTGCAAGAGTTTGACTCATTGCTTATTATGATGCTATTTACTCCCTGGTCCATGGGGGTAGGGGTTTCATCCTTCATGAATTTTATTATTTGTATTTCTGATGTCCTTACTTGACAAATTTATAATCTGGGAGCCTTAGACTTTATCTCATTTTTAAACTTGTTCATGAAATACCTGAATATGGGAACCACTGGCCCAAGTGGCAATATAGTAGTGTAAGATAGCTATGATGATCTTTGCTTTGATCCTTCAGTAGTGATTTTATATAGTGCAAACTCTCAATGGGGAAAGCTTATTCCCAATTTATGTCCAAATTATTAGGGATCTCCTCACTAAAATCCGAATTCATAACTAAAAGCAAATATTAAAGAGATAACACCTATTGATGGCCCAGGCTTACACAATAGAAAGCTGAATTCTAGACTGTCCTATGTCTTGAAAGAAGCACTAAATATAGGAGAAAGGTCTTCAGAACTGTGTGCATCAAGAACAAGAAGGCAGGAACTACAAATGTCCTGCTTGTTGGACCAGAAAGTAGATATTTACATTTAGTGAATTTCTGCTATATGCAATTTTTTTTTTAGCCAGTCATATAAAGTAGAGCTCACTTTCTTCAATTCATGGGTTAACAACTTGAACCTTACCATGATTAAGCAAACATGCTCAAGGTTAAACAAGTAAATGGTAAACTCAGTATGACTGAGGCAAAAGATTTTATTCTAGATGGAGCAACAGCTAATCTTTCTACTCTTCTTACTCCTTCTCCTTCTTTTTCTTGAAAAAAATAATAACCAGTAACATGTAAAGTGTTTAGAAAACTGTCCTGAGTCAGCTGAGGCCAAGTTAGAGAAAAACTTAGGAAGATATCCTCAAATTTCTTTAAACAAACTCAAATCTTCAAGTGAAATCCATCTAGGAGTATTAAAACAGCATGTGGTATGTAGATTCTTTGTAACCAGCCTCAGGGAAATCATGGATATTGACAAAGCTTTCTACTTATCTAAGAAACATCAAATGTCTCTACATTTTCAAAGAGAGAAAAAGGTGGGTTAGTGCAACCAGTGAATTAAAGAAATTCCTGGAAAAATTTATAAACTTGATTATTAAGCAGAAGGTTTCTGAACTCTTATAAAAAAAAAGTAGTGGTCTTTCATGTATAGTTAGTTTGTAAGCTACAGAAAGTTGAAAGGCCCTTCTTATAGAAAGAAATTCTGGTGTGTGCTCCATAATAAAAAGAGCAAATGACCATATTCTTCATTATGGTGTTGACTACTCAAAATTCAGAGTCTCAGGAGAGAAGCTCTGATTGTCCAGGCTTAGTCCCAGACTTGCCTCCTTGCCCTATCAGGGCAAATAAAGAGATGGTCTGGACTCTTGGACCATCACAGGGTGAGGCGGGAAACTAGGTTTGCCTGTCTGCCAAGGCTACATACACAGAGGGCTATAGTTCATTTTCTAAAAGGAAATCAGCATACATTTTGGAAAGAAAACAGAACTGTAGACTACAAAAAATTGGCAATTGTCCTCTGATTGAAAAATAGGTTGGATTCATCGCACACTTGCATCTTTTATTTTTTAAGTGTTTTTATACAAGTAGATGTTATGTGATTCATTCATCAAGGTCCTTGGAAGAGTTTCTGATGATATCCTTGCAAAAAGATAGAAAAACGGAAGCCAGCAGATGGTATAATCATGTTGGTTGAATATCAAAACCAACACTGAACTTCAACGAGGCTTGATCTCTGGACAGAGAGTGCTATACTCTTTTCCAGTGCAACTTTATAAGAAACATGTGAGTGGGGGGAAAAAAGAAAGAGTTAAGGCACTTTTAGCTGTGAGTGACAGAAACTCAATCAGTAAATTTCATAAGTGAGGCTACAAGCACAGCTTGGATTATGAAACTTGACCAATGTGATAAAAATGCTGTATTTTCCTCACCATCTCCTGGCTCTGCTTCCTCTCTGTTGGTTTCATGCTATACAAGCTTCTCCATATGGTGTTAAACATGGTCCCATGACTCTGTTCTTACATTCTATCAGGTTAGCAACTTCAGACAGGGACAATGACTCTCACTGCCTGCTATAATCGTGTGTCCAATCCTGAATCATAGCAGTGGTCAGAGTGATGGAGTATTCTGATTAGCCAGGCCAAAAATCACATACCCCTCCATGCCCCCAGAACCAGGGGGCTGTGGCAGCTCCACCCAAACCACCTGGATAGAGACTAGAGGAGGAATGGTTCTAAAAAAAAATGAGATTCCATTGCAAAAACTGAGGGAAGATTCTGAGTAGACAAAAATAATGGATGTCTTTTAAAACATGCTTATCCAATTTACAGATGGCACAACACAGAGATATAGCTAATATTGATGGGATGGAGGTTCAAAAGATTTCAACAGCCTAGCAGAGTGGGCTTAAACTAACAAAATTAAATTTAATCAGAATAGATGAGAAGTTCAACATTGACACCAAAATCTCAGTTATGTAAATAATGATGGATGATTATTTTAAAGGTAAATTATGAAAGTTTTTGTTGTCTACAAATTCAATTATTTTGTAACCATCTAAAAAGCTAATGAAATTCTAGGCTGCTTATAAAAGCTAAACTGCCCCAGTGATTATTGTTCCATTTCTTGGGTATTTCTGGGCAGTTATGTTGGCAATGACAAACCACATACCCAGAGGAAGGTGTCCCCAAGGAGAACAGACAATTTATTGTCAAGGACATTACATAATATATCCTAAAGTCAAATAGAAACAACACTTTCTCCATAATTCATGTCCTGTTTGTTACAGATACTAGTGAGTTGAGAGCAGCACATTCAGAGAGTACATACTTTATCCAGAGATGTGTCTAGTTTCTTCTTAGGCACCTGATATAAGCAAAAGCAAAGCACACCTTGGCTAAGCCTGTATGGCCTAGGGCAAAGCAATTCTCTAAATATATACTCTACTAAGCATGGTGTTGAGTATACAAACACAAACACAAATACAAACAAATGCATACATTTGTGTATTTTCTTAGCAGGACTACTAAGAAGTATTTCTGCATAAGAACAACTAGCATAGAGCACTGGACTGGTCTAAACCACAGGGAAGGACTGTGTTATCTTAAACGTCTTTTTGAACCGTCCTTTAATGACACATTAACCTCTGTGCTGTTGACCACAGCACAAACCAGTTTTCCTCACTTCCTGTTATCTTGCTCCCACTTTAACAGTGGGGCTCAGAGGGTGCCTGAGGGGAGGGGACATTTGGGTACAAAGGCAATTGGCAAACAGGAAAAGCAACCAGACTGCCTGCTGGTTACAGGTTAATGAGGACAGCAGGGAGGGGAGCTCCTTAGACTTCCCTTGGGCCAGTCAACTTCCCTTGAGGTCAAAAAGTCCTAGGACAGTTATAATTTGATTTATAAAGACAAGGAAAAGTTGCTTGTGGTTTACCATAAAACAAAAAGAGATCCTGGATGGACCAGAAATGCTGCAGAAATAAATGTTTATGGTCAACTGGGATCTGCTGCTTGTGGAGATCTGATGAGATTGGTGTGTTAGAACAAAGTTTGTAAACCATAAAATCCTACAGAAATAATTTGTGATTAGAAATAATTTGTGATTGTTAGTCAAGGGAACATTCTAGCCAACTTCCATATACCACATCCTCTTTTAAGTGCCTAAGTTAAATTTTCATTTTAACCACTTTGATTGAAATCAATCTAAAACATATTGCTTGCTTTCTTGTCTATTTATTTATTCATTCATTCATTCATTCATTCCTTTATTTATTTAAAAGATGACCGGTAAGGGGATCTTAACCCTTTACTTGGTGTTATCAGCACCACGCTCTCCCCAGGTGAACCACGGGCCGGTTCTTCTTTTCTTTTTAAATAAGATATATTGAACAAAACTGAATCTTCTTTTACCTGATCTTTTTAAAACATAATCCAATATGACTGTTATGAGCATCAGGTTTTGAAATGTTTCAATATATAATAATTGCCCTTTATTGAAAGTTTATTGTGTGCCAGTCTTTGTGCTAAGTTTTACACAGGTAAAACTTAGATGATTTAATCTGTAAAACAACCTACGGAGTCAGTGTTATGACAATTTACCCATTTTACATAAAATTAAACTGAGATTTAGAAAGCTTAACTAATTCATACAAAGTTAAAAAACCAGTAAATGGTTTCCGTAGGGTTAGGATCAAGGTGTACCAAAATGCAAGATCTATGCTTAAAACTACCAGTGTGTACCTTACAGCAATGTCCTAAGCATAGTGTCGTGCTGGTAAATCTTTAACAACCAGCTCCCTAGAAAAAGTATGTGTGTGTGTATTTATATATACATATCTGTATACATTTATATGTTTATTATAAATTTTACTGATATAAAGGTTATATAACACTGAAATTAAAAGAATTAAAGCATACAACACTCTTCATCATAAATTCCATATTGACAATCACAGAATACTTTTGGCAGTTATTGCCAAATTCTTATATCATAGCCAACTATAAACTTTTAGAAGAAAACATAAGGAAAATCTTTGCAATCTAGATAAAAATGGGTATTTACACAGAGAATTCTTAGACATGAGCCTCAAAGCATGATCCATAAAGGAACAAGTAAAGTGGATTTTATGAAAATTAATAACTCTTTTGCTTCAATAGACACCATTAAGAAAACTAAAAGATAAGACATAAATTGGGAAAAATATGTACAGATTATATATTGGACAAAGGACTTGTATCCAGAACATATAAAGAACTCTCAAAGTTCAACAGTTAGAAAATAAGCACTGCATTTAAAAAGTAGACAAAAATGTGAATAGATATTCACCAAAGAAGATATAGGAATGGCAAATAAGCACATGAAAAGATGTTCAATGCCATTACTGTTAGCAAATGCAAATTAGAGGGCCGGCTCCATGGCTCACTCGGGAGAGTGTGGAACTGGTAGCGCCAAGGCCGTGGGCAGACAACACCATGCCGAGGATTGCAATCCCCTTACCAGTCAAAAAGAAAAAAAAAAAAGAAAATGCAAATTAGAGCTATGATGAGATATCACTACACACCCACTAGAATGGCTAAAATAAAAAAAAAACTTATTTTATCGATATCAAGTATGACAAGGATGTAGAGCAACTGGAACTCTCATAGGTTATTGGCGGGAATACAAAACAGCACACTCTGAAAAATAGTTTAGCATGCTCTTACAGAGTTAAAAATACGCTTATTAGATGACCCAGCAATCCCACTCCTAGTTGCTTACCCTAGACAAATAAAAACATATTCACAGATAAATCTGCATGTGAATATTTATAGTGGCTTTATTCATAATTGCTAAAAACTAAGCAACCCAAATATTTTTCAGCAGGTGATAAACAAACTGTAGTACATACGTACAATGGAATACTACTCAGCAAAATAAAGGAATGAACTATTGTACCCGAAACAATTTGGATGCATGTTAAAGTCATTCTGCTGAGTGTAAAAAGTTAGTCTCAAGATTTAAATATTATACTATTCTATTTACATGAAATTCTCAAAAAGAGAAGACCATAGGGTTGGAGAGCAGATCAGAAGTTGCCAGAGATGAGGGGTAGTTGAAGAGTATGACTGTAAAGGGGTAGCATTAGAGACTTTTTTGGGATAATGGAACTTTTCTGAATCCTGATTGTGGTGGTGGTTATATTCATTTATATATGTGTTAAAATTCATAGAACTGTACACCAAAAGAAACAAAAAGTCAATTTTACTGCATACTGCTTTAGAAAATTGAATTAAAGTTAAAAGTTAAAATTAATAAAAATTAAATTAAAATGAAAGTCAATGAATATTACTTCTGTGGGTTTTTAGTCTCAATTGTTTCTAAGTAGGTTACTTTGGTAGTACATTTTTTCTAATGAATTTTTCAAGAGTAAGTACCGATTTTGCTTGAGCGTCCTCTACTACCTTGGGCAAAAATCACAACTTCATTAGCTTTATTCTACGTGACCTTCCCAAGTGTGAGATAGTGTGTCCTGGTTCAGTGCCAAACACTTCAACAGGCATGTACAGGGCTCCCTAGTATGCTATACCATATCACTCACTAAGGTAAAATTTTTGCCATGTGAATCAGGCCTTACCATCCAACCACCTCTTTCCTTCTACTATTGACTATGTAGCTCCAAATTGTCTCACGACATCCTATACAGTCCCCTCCTTTATCAGAAGCAGCAAGACAAGGCTCTAAGTCTACGGAGAGAGCTCCAGCCTATATAGTCTCCAGAGGTAGCGTCCCCTCTCAATCCTGTGTTGCTCACATCCCTTTGCTAGATGTGGAGTCAGTGGCCAGGTGATGTTATATATGGGACAGAAAATTTGCATCTCCACTGCTTTCCCCTGGTTAGTAATGGATTCAGGGGTGATAACCCTTTACGCTGCTTCATAGTGTTCATCTTAATATTAGTAAAAATATACAGGAGAGATTGTTATACATCCATCTTTTGCAGGGTGAGTCCCATATACTTAGTCATAATAGCTCCCTTTAAGGCAAGAAACTCCTGATAGAGGATTCACTAACATCATAAATTCTGGTTTCTTGGTTTTCCTTCATTTCTTTTCAAATGATTCTAAGGATGCTCCTATTTCTGGAGCTGAGGTTGCTGCTAGTGGTCTCCCTGATGTAAAAACAACCGAGAGAATTCTAGATTCTAAATTGGTAAGAAATTTAGCCATAAGAGTGGAATTTTTGATAAAAGACTTATAATACCTCATTGAGCATCAGTATGATGTCACCAGAGGTTGGAGACAGAAATTTTTCCTAGACCCCACTACATCGTGTGTCCCACATTCTTCACTGGGATGAAGCCCACCTGATGCTTCTCCAGGGGCAATTTTAGCCCTGCCAGCTGAAGGCCACACTGGAAAGGCCACACTTGATTTACACTAATAGGTGAATCAAGACTGCATATTCATCTTATCCAGCCAGCGCTGCCTGTAATATCCAGTACTTACAGTGGATGCAGGAAACCTCTGTCTCCTCTATCAGGCACGCTTGTGCATTTTAAACCTGAAGCTGGTGAAGTGACCAATCATTTTTTTGTGTGTTCTGTATCCCACAGTTACCCTAATGTTAAAATCCTTGACCTCACCACAATCAGTACCACATGAGAGACTAGGGTAAAGGCAGTTTTTAAGAGATCTCATGAATTGCTCTCTAACCAAGCAAGACTGTTAGAACATTTCCTAAAAGGTAGAGAAATTCTTTTTGCACAGCCCATAACCTAGTTAGAGGAAGAAAACAACTTACTCTCAGCTTATAGCTTCACTCTCACCCTCTCATCCCATTCTTCAGGCAGTTGTGGAATCACCAAAGTCAATGTTTTAAGCACTGAATTACCTGATTTATCCTTCCTCCAATCTCCACTTTTACTGCACCCAATTGGCTGGACTGGCTCCAGCTTGAGGCTCTAAATCTTTTCCTTGAAAGCTCACAATACATCCTTTCTAAAGCTACAGGAGGATCTTTTGCATGGGTGAAATTCTCCAATGGTCTTAATATTGTGTTCACAAGAATGAAAAGAGGTGGGATGCTCTCATCAAGGGGAGATTCCAAGCTCTGGGAGCTCCCCCTCACCTTTTTGCAGGTGAACACGATAGGTTTCTAAGACCTACCATCTTTGATTGGGCTAATACCAGAAGAAGCCTCATTCTCTGATTACTTCTGCTGTTGGTCATGCTGCATGGCTCCCCACAACACTTGTTTGCTTTTCTTACCACTCTCCACATTCCATTCCTCTCCCCACACCTCCATTCTCACAGCTTCACATAAAAAATGTGTAATGTCATTGTAAAACTGGAAGTATCTTCATCTTCACTCTGCTAGGTGGTCAAGACCTTAGCATCAGCCACATCAGGCTCTGCATCTGCCAGGAATTGGTTCTACAGTGGAAATCAGTCAACAGAGGTCTGTGTGGAACTGGACAGAGTGGACACAATGCTTAGTGTTTCTCTTTTTGAATAAGTGCCCAAAGATTTGAAACTTAAAAAATCTGACCTGCTGGGCCATGTAGATCCACAGCTACCCAAGAGTCTGAGAATTCTGAAACTTGAACTTCCACTATGCCCTTATTCAAAAAATAGAGGAGGAAAAACAATAAAAGAATGATTTCAATTTGGAGTTCTCAGACATAGGAAGAGAAAGCAGTACAATTAAAAATTTTTCTGACAACTTGTTTTAATGCTCTTTGGCTTGGAGGACTGAAGGAGGAGATTTAGGCATGTAGTTGACCTCAGAGATAGTGTAATAAACCTGGCTTTTTGGATCTGAGATCAAGAGAACTGTAGTTGCCTGGTACCACTTTGCTTGACTTAATTCTCTCTGGCCTCTGTATCATATGAATAGGGTTAATGTATCAGTCAGGGGCAAACTAGGGATCAGAAACCACTTAAATACCTAAAACAGAAAAAATACAGTGTAAGAAATCAGTTACACAGATTATAGAAGCCCTGGGAAGCCAAACAAGGTACAAGAGACAACCCAGAAATTAGCAGCACTTAGAATTTTCTTCCATCTCTAGTCTGGAAGGACAGAGGAAGAGGTGGTTTTACAGGTGCTTAAGGACTGGACTGTCACGGTGGAACGCAGAACCACTGCAGGCTACACAGAAAGAGCTGGACCCTCCAAGAAGATGTAGCCATGGGCAGGGGTGCTGCCTAAGGTAGAGAAGGAGTCAGAGTGGGGGGAAATACCCTGGTTTTCCTCTTCCTCCCACCCTCTAGGATCCCAGTAGTGGCTGCCATTGACCAAACCCATCTAGAAGCCAATTATGTGGGATCCAGGAAAATTCATCCTTACGGGACCATCCTCCTCCTTTCAGGATGAAGAGAGGTCAAGGAAAGGGCAAAGGATGGATCTGTCAGAAAACAGGCCTAGGATTAGTCTGGTCAGCTTCAGACTGGCCACAGACGGAGGAGTTGTGAGGCTTGATATTCGAACTCTTCCTCTCTGTAACAGAGGATTTACAGTCAGGTTGGGAAGTCCTCTGTCCGTCATCTGCAGCGGCTGCAAAGGCAGCTATGGGAGGGGCCTGCACAGTTTGGGAGAGCCTGTGTTCCCACACGTGAGACCTTCTATTTTCACCATAGTTCCCTAGTACGTTCCAAGTCCCAGCTCAGTTTATCCCTCCCCTGCAGCACGTGCTTGTACACTCCCTGCCAAAGCATATACTTCTGGTATCTAATGGTATTCAGCACAGGCTGCTTGTTGGGGGGTGGCTACCTCTCTTCTCATTGTGAGCAGCCACATCCAGAGTCCTTTGGTCTTCTCACAAGCCCTTCTGCCATTTTACTCAGTGACCTCTGATGCCTTCCTTCGTACTGTCCAACTTTTGTTAAAAATAAGAAAACAGTTATTGTGGAATTCTAAGCCATCCTCTGTGGCCCCCTTCCTCCAGTAACTCTAATGGACATCCCTGGGGGCGGGGATAGCCTGATAGACATACATTGCATAGCAGAAGAAGGGCTTTCTCATTGTATCAGTCAGAGTTCAGCCAGGGATACAGATGAGAAGCCAGGTACCCTAGTAGAAGAAATTTAATATGGGGAAATTGTTCCAATGGTGGTAGAAGTGAAAGGACGAGTCGACACCAGTTGACAATCCACTGGAGAGAGCTCGTTTATTAGGCAGCACACACACATATATAGGGCTTCTAGGGAAGGCTGATTGGCTTAAAATACAATCCCTACTTAGAGGGCAACCAGCGCCATGATGGGGTGCGGCCGAGAAGGGCTTATGTGATCAGGGTGTGATCCCTTGGGGCATTTGGGTTCTTACATTCCTCCCTTTTTATTGTTTTAGGAAAGGGGACGTTGAAGTCATCGAGCTACTTCCTGCTGAACTGGGGCGTTGTGGGGGGGGCAAAGGGAGGAAGGTACATAAATACCCATTATGAAACCCCAAAGGAGGGTGGAGAAACAAGTAATTTCAAAAGGGGAAAAGTCCATAAACGTTCCTTGAAGCCACAAGTCGAATATGCACCGGTTCCATAGTTCGTAGTTGGAGACTGGAGGGAGCAGCCAGGCGTCGGTGGCGAGGGCGTGTAGGAATGCATTTCCTCTGTAAGGTGGTGTCTCTTCAGCATCGGCTGAGGCATTCACGAGATGAGGCGGGGGGTTCATCGGTATCTAGAAGCTGGTAGTTTCTAAGCAAAAGCTGGTTAAAGGAGTACCCTTGGGTAAAGGTTGGGCCTCTATAACCTAATCAAGGGAGACTATGGAATGAGTGTTTCCTTCCTTGAATGAGGACCCATCCGTGAACCATGTGAGATCAGCATGAGATAGGGGCCCCTCAGTGATGGAAGAGTGGTAAGGTATGAAATTTTGAAGGCTTTCTACGCAGCTGTGCAAAGGGGTGTTGGGGGAATCTGGTATAGGCAGTAGGGTGGCCGGATTTAGGGGTGGGCAGGTAGTGAAGGATAGGGTAGGATTTTCCAGAAACGAGGATAGGAGGGTTAGGATTCTGGAAGGTGGGAGGGATTGGAGAGCCTTATAGGTAAGGAGGTCTTTGAGGTGATGTGGTGAGAGAATGGTGAGAGGTGCCCCAAATGTTAATTTGGATGCCTCCTTATGCAGTAACTGCCCCGCTGTTAGGGCTCTTAGACAGGGTGCCCAGCCTCGTACAGTGGGGTCCAACTGTTTTTATAGGTACAAGGGGGTGAATGGGAATGACAGTGGTGTTAACAAGGCAGAGATCTTGGACGAGATGAAAGGTTTTTTTACAGAGTATGGGAGTATTGAAAGGGGAGCGAGTGGGACGGCCTGAATGATGGGGCTTAACCTGAGGAGGGCTGTTGTGGTTAATGGATACTGAGCCTGACAAATATATTTGGAGGGGTCTTTTAGTTTTATGTGTACAGGGGAACACTGGGCCATAGCAGGGCTGGCAGTGTCCCAAACTGTGGGGTTAACAGGGTGCATTAAGATGGGTAAGGACTTCTTTGGAGGGGTGGAATTAGTAGGATCTTGGGCTTGAACTAGCGCTAGAAGGAAGGAAACGGGGGAAGAGGAAGAGGACAGGGGCAAAGTAATGGAGACTTGAAGCCGTGATAGAATGTCCCGACCCAACAAGGGGACGGGGCATTGTGGCATGACTAGAAAGGAATGGGAGAAAACGGATTGAGTGCCTTGAAGGCAGCAGGTTAAAAGAGGGGTTTTTTGGGGGAAAGATTTGTTTACCTCCTACCCCGACTATAGGAGAGCTGCTGGAGGTGGTGGGGCCTTTATATTCCCTTAAGACCGAAAAGGTGGCTCCAGTGTCCAGGAGGAAAGATATTGGGTGGCCGTCCACAACCATGGATACCCTGGGCTCTTGCTTTGTTATAGAGATGGTCGGGAAAGGCCCAAGGCTCCTTCAGTCCTCCTCAGCGAGGCCCACCATAGGTGGTGTCCACGGTTCGGGGGACTGTGGGGCAGGTGGTCCCTCACCCCTTTGGGCAAGGGGGCAATCAGATCCCCAATGTCCCTTCTTTTTGCATTTTGGACAAGGAGTGGTGGGTGGCCTGGGGGTGGGGCAAGCCTTGGCCCAATGTTCTTCCCTCCCACATTTAAAGCAGGCTCCAGGGGGAGGCTTAGAGGTGGAGGCTGTGGGAGGGCGCACAGGGGGTTTGATAAGCCGGGCCAACATCTGGAAGTTGGCGTGGTCGGCCTTTTGTTTTCGACGTTCTTTTTCCTCCTCCCGATTATGAAAAACCTTGAAGGCCACTGACAGGATTTTGGTCTGAGGGGTTGCAGGACCCTGTTCTAATTTTTTAAGTTTAGTTTTAATGTCGGGGTAGGATTGGGCCAGGAAATAGGTCATAAGGACATGCTGGCCGTCTTCTGAGTTGGGGTCTAAGTTAGTGTATTGTTGAAAGGCCTGAGTTAATCTATTGAGGAACTCAGAGGGAGTTTCCTCCTTTTTTTGGACAATTTCTTGGATTTTTTGGAAATTGACGACCTTGCGAGCCGATTTTTTGAGGCCAATTATTAGGCAAGAGGCAAAACGGTCTCGAGCCTGGATTCCCTGGGCTGTGTTATAATCCCAATTAGGTTCCTGTTCTGGGACTGCTTGGGGGTCTGGGGGGTGATCTGGATTGGTATGATGGGTGTCAGTGGCATGGGTTTGGGCTGTATCCCAGACCCTGCGGCGTTCCTCGGGTAGGAGGGTATTGGCTAGGAGCATGAAGATGTCATGATGTGTGAGGCTGTAGGCCTGCAGGATCCATTGGAATTCTTTAATGTAGGTGGTAGGGTCGGTAGAGAAAGAGCCTAGTCTTTTTCTAATTCTGTAAGGTCACCTAGGGAAAAGGGAACATGGACCCTAACTACTCCTTCAGCCCCAGCTACCTCACGTAGTGGGGAGATTGTTAAAGGGGCGAGGGGAGGTCCTCGGGAACGGGTGAAAGGGGGGCTTAGTGGGTCAGGAGTAGGTGAGGGTAAAGACGGGGGAGCGGATGGCGCAGAAGGTGCAGAAGGTGACGCAGATGACAGGGGGGAGGAGGAGCAGACGCCGGAGGCACTGGGGGAGGAGGAGGTCAGTAGGGTGGGGGTTCATCAGCAGGGTCGAAGGTGGAAGAATCGAGGGGTGACTGTGAAGAGGGTTTACAGGCTAAAAGGACTTGAGAGGGAGCACAGGAGGAGCAGAGGGCGGGGTTCTGAGCCAAGAGGCGAAAAGCCTCGATGTAGGGGATCTCCTCCCATTTTTTTAGGCGCTGGCAGTAGTTAAAGAGGTCTCGTAGAATGTTAGGATCTAGTGTGCCCTCAGAGGGCCATGTGTTTTGATTATCTAAAGGATAATAAGGCCAATCTTGTGTACAGAATTTGGTGAGGAGTTTGGGCTCAATATCCGGCCTGAGGGAAAGGTTGGTGAGGTTTTTCAGAAGGCATTGAAGTGAAGAGTCCCCTAGGGAGGAGGAGGAAGTGCCCATTTTGGTCTCTTAATGGGAATTTAGACAGAAATTGGACAGAGATTTAGTGATAGGAGAGATCCTTCGGCCGGTTGGGAAAGGCGGGATCCTAGAGGGCGTCCCCAGTAGGTCACGTCAGTCCCGGCAGGTTCAGGTACAAACCAGGAGGAGAGAAGGGAGGTGTGGGTCACTCAGACCTCCACTTCTCTAGGGCAAAAGCCCGGGGCCTGAAGGAACCTAGTGCCAGGATTTTCTGGTCGGGTCCCAGACCCGGGAAGTGGAGAGAAGAGAGTGGTGGACAGGAGGGTGAAGGAGAGAACAGAATGGGGTTTTTAACCTCCAAAAATGAAAGTAAAAGTTTACCGGGGCTTTGGAACCTGTTATAGTTTGGGAATTTATGGTGGTCGTGAAGACCGTGGTGGGGTGGGGTATGGGCGTTAGGGGCTACCGGACGATCTAGACTCCCTGTGGTAGCCTGAAAAAGGGCTGGTGCCCTTTAGGAAAGGGGGCTTACCTAATGATGAGCCGGTGGTGAGTGGAAGGAGCCAGCGCCGAAAAGAATGGGCGAGGGTGGACCGTCAGTGGTGAGCGGTGGAAGGGAGGCCGGTCCTGGCGGGATGGAGTTCCTGAGGGGCGACTTGGAAAATGCTGCCGCTGCGATTCGAAAAGTGTCGCCACTCGAGAGAAACTCCGTCCTGGGTTTTGGCACCAAATGAAAGGATGAGTCGACACCCGTTGACGATCCACCGGAGAGAGCTCGTTTATTAGGCGGCACACACACATATATATATAGGGCTTCTTACAAGAAGAACTGAAAATCCCAAGGCCAATGAGGCAATAGCTTGAAGCTGCTACCACCCTTAGTAGGATAAAAAGGATAAAAGGAAAAATTGGAGTTATCAGGACCCAAGAATCAGAGCCACACACGGGAGCTAGTTGATAACACGGGTTTGCTGGAAGGAGCAGGATCCAGGCAGGAGACACAGCCACTGCCACGGACGCCACCTGAAGCAGAGAGAAAAGAGGAGAAATACCCTGGCTTTTCCCTTTCGTCTGCTCTCCAATCTCCTCTGTGCTTTTTATTGACTAAACTGAGCTAGAAGCCAGTTGGCAAGAGAATCTGTGAAATAGAGCTTGCAGAGGATGGGCAGGGGAACGATTTAAGAGCAAACAAACAAATAACCCAGCATACTGGTTGCAATATTCCTTCTCAAGCTATGTACTCTTTGGTAGCTCTGAGATTTCTACTCTGTCCTAAAAACTTTATTGCTCATGAGGAATTCACTCTTAATACCCCAGACTCTTTCTGCTAGTGGTTTCAAAGACATGCAGATGCAGAATGTCACAGGCATGCGTCTAGAGCATCGATCAGTTTTTTCATCCAGTGTTAAGCCACAATTTAATAATCTGTTGTGAACTCTGCCCTCCAACCCCTACTCCTGGTGTGCCACTCCCCACCCAATTATAACTATGTATTTATGGCCATAATAGGTAGGAGGATACATTGGTGTAAATGATAGTTGCTAACAGAGCATGCATGCAATTGATTGCAAAGATTGTGTAAATATTGGTATGCCTTTCACTTTCAGTCACTGCCTGGTCCACCGAGGTGCTCCAAGGTACTCCCACGGCTGGTAGATCCCTCTTGCTTCCCACCTCTCTCCTCCATGATACCTTTATCTTTTCCTTTGTTTACCTTCATGGAGTCTTTTATGCTTTCTTGACAGTTCTAAACCACGTGTGAAGAGCAGATGTGGCTATGTAAGGGATTAATGTTTACTGTAAAAACTTATTAAATATTTATGAATTACTAACGTTCTTGGTAGATCCACGATACGTACCCGTTTGTACATGTCCTTCCTTTCCTTCAATGTGGTATAACTTCCCCAGATTGATTCTGTTTCTTATTCAGGAGGAGTTATTAAATTATGCTTATTTTGCTTCTGTTTGTAGTCCTTTTAGTGTTGTTTCTTCTACCTGGACCGTGAGATTCTCTGGGGGTCCCACTCCCTCAGTACAGAGCACTGCATTTGGTGGGCTATAAAGCAAAAGAGCTCCTCCAGACTTGGTTGATAAATGAGGGGAGAGGTGTTAGTGCCAATAAAAAGGCTCTCCACCTCAGGCCAGAAGGTGCCACCTGGCACCTCCTGCCTTCCTGCTTTTGCTCAGGAAGAAAACCTGAGGGAGCAGGGAATGGCTCTTGTGTCACCTGCCTTGCCTACGATGCTGTTTTCTGAGAACTGCCAGGACCATCTACTCGTTTCCACTTCTATTGCTCCCCATCTTGCCCATGCCACCCAGACAACTGAAACGGCCTCCTCTCAGTTGTAACATGGTCGATCCGTTTGGCATTCTTACACAAATAGAATCCTACAGTTTCCATGTTGAACAATTTTGCCTGTGGAATCTTTTATTCACATTAAGCTCATGGCATTTACTGTGTAGTTGCACACAGCAATAGCTCATTCATTCTCTCTGCTAAATAAGATTCCATTGCTTTCGTTTGTTTGAATGGATTTCTATTTCTTGCAATCAAGTGAGCCATGACTAAGGGAGATAATGAAGCACGAAACTGTCCTTTTTAGAGAAACCACAGGCATGGAATAAGAAGTCCCCAAGGAGGCCTTCCCTGTTCTTCCTTCATCAAATGAGGACATTCCTTCTATATCCAGAGAACTCCAAAGCAACACCAAGATTTGTTGAGTGGGTTCAGAGCTCCATATGGCAACTGTCTCAGATCCTGGCACCAGGCCAAAAGATGACAGCTCTTATCTCCTTTTGTGTTCTTTTACCCAACCTCAGGGAATATTTCTTTACCCTGTGATTGCTCATATCTGAAAATCTTACTCGCATGCTACAATGTTCCATCAGCCCAATGCCATATGGCATTAACCCATTGCATGCTACAGTGTTGAGCTATGAACTAGTCCTTTTCCTGCAGTACTGTGAGGTGGCCATAAAGTCTGGAGACAGACAATATAAACTTATTATGTACTTTCATATAATATCAACAAACCATTCACTGCATCTTTGCCTTTGTTTCAGGCATGGTGGCCACTTTGTAGAATTAAGATGTCTTTTATAGTTTTTCATAATTAATTGAGAAATTTAAATTGTGATAAGGGACGGGGTGAAGCCGCTATGATTTGGGAAAGATTCCTCTCATTGGGCATGTGCTCTTAGACATACAATGCTACTTGGTCAAAGTAGAATAGTGTGGGTGGTGCACACATTTATTATGTAACTACATCCTGTTTTTCTCTTTGGTAATAACATCTGAAAGAGCACAAGGAAACTCAGGAAGGAAAACTTCATCATTTCAGAAAAAATGACACTAAATAAATTGTTCTTCAGAATAAATCTGAGAGATGGGTTGTTATTACCAAAGCCAGTAGAATGTGAAGCATGATAATGCCACTACATGTTTTTCTTAATATACTACAGAATCATAGTTTTAAAGGCTGCTTTTTATTTTGCTAGCTGCCCCTCTCATCATGGGATGTCTTGTCATCCTACTGACTCTTGCCTGGCAATGGGGGAAATGAGGGTATTTACCCTTGAAAAAAAACAAAGAAAATGCGTGTAGTAGAGTTACTGGTGGAGTATTGCCCATGGACCAAAAAAAAATAAAATAAAATGTATATTGTTTGACATCGTCAAGTATCCAGGCACCAATGAACTCAAAGGCTTACCTGCTTTTCCTTTAGGAGAAATCAGATGCAAAGAAAAGCCAGAGAAATATAGTAAATGGTGGTTGTCTGCTGGGGATAAAAGATGTACTCAGAGGTCAAGGCACCTTCAAGCTGGTTGATCTCATCAAGACTAACTCTTGTCCTTTGAGACTTTTCTTCTTTCCTCTATCTCTGACTTTTTCTTCTGTCTCTTCTCTTCTCCCTCTTTTTCTTTGCTCCTGCCAAGGGTGCAGAAGGAAGTTTTGTGGGGCTGAAGTTTGTATGCTTTCTTCTGGGCCCAGGGGAAGAGGGAGAAATGATTACAATAATAGCTATGAAGTAAACATTGATTTAAACTGAAAAATTAAATCACCAGAAATTACAAATTTTAAAATGCTGAAAATGCTTTAACCATCCTATAATCCCCCAAATTAGCACCATGTTTTTTTAGTGAACTGCTTTATATATTTTTTTCCTACCCATTTGGCTGTATTCTCTTTGATTGACTTTTCATATGGCAATGGATTTCATAATTGTTAATGGAGAATAAAAAATAACTTAGTCTTTAGGTTGGCAAAGTTGGCTAAAATCTGTTTTTTATTGTTCATGAAATGCATAAAACATGCCACCTCACACAGATACACCCTTTTTAAAAAAATATTGCAACACATTCTGATATGCTCTATTTCACTTTTTTCCTATCAAAAAAGAAAAAAATTATATGGTACATTTATAATTTTCTATGTTGGGAAGCTCAGTGTATTCTAATATGTGAGAACTTGCATTTTGATGAGTTCTCAGTGAGAACGGAATCTTCCACTGACGACTTCCCAAGTGCACATTCTAACTTCTGGGCATCCTACGTTCAAGCCTTGTTTCTTCTTCTCTACTCTTACAGCTGCTGTGCCAAGTACCAGAGGACTCATTCATGCTCTACCATGAAGTGGACCCTGCAACTTCTTGTCACAACACTGGATGAGTTTACATAGTAGGCAGCAGGAGTATTTCTGGAGGCCATTTCTACACTGGGGTGGAAAACAGTAACGTATTGCACACTCTACAAGTGGCTGTGAACCACTTAACTATGTCCCACTAAATGAAAACCAAATGTATCTCAATTCACTTTCCCTTATGTAGATCCCTAAAACACCTACGCCCACCGAATGGCTCCTAACACAAAGGGAAGTGTGATGGAGCAGAAGTCGGAGTGGAAAAAGACAGCCATCTTCATGGATTTTTCTTTTGAAAAATTGTTAAAATCAAAAGACCATATGAATAATTTTTGAGGTCTTTCCTCAGGCATGGGAGGGTCTGTAGAAGTAGGGCCCTTATACTTGAACTTCCTAGCAAATCTTTCCTTGCTAATGAAGTCAGTGCCAGGCTTGGTGCCTTGTCTGGTGCTTTTTATCTTAGGAATGTGAAGCTCCCAGTTGCTGAGGAGGTCCCAATCCTCAGGTGGGATTGTGCCATGTGTTCTGGAGCCTGGGTGCTGCCAGGGGGGGGGGGTAGGTCTGACCACACACAGAGATGGGTGTTGGCCTGAGCTTTCTGGGTGAAAGGTGTGATTGATGGTCACTGAGGTGGAGATCTGGAGTTTGATCCTTTCAGCCCATGAATGAAGCCTGAGATGTCATGCATGTTATCCAAAGTTTAGATATCCAGCTGAATTGACTAATAAGAAGACTTGCCCTGTGTATTTAATTCACAAAGTGTTTTCTTTCTTTTCTTTCATTTGATTGTCCTGATAAAAGACAGAACTAAAAGCTCAGATCCTGAGCTTTTGTTCTGATCTACTATTCACAGCTGTGTGTCCTTTAGTGATCGCTTCACACCTCCGTGTCTCGCTTTTATCATCTATAAAGCAAGCAAGTGAATAATCTCTCGTGAAAGTGAATAATCTTTCCCTCACTAATACCTGATTTTTCTACATCTTAATATAATGTCAATTTCACACAGATATTGAAATCTGTGAGATTATGTTCTAAGCACTAAGTCTTTTCCACTGAATCTTAAATAAAAGCTATTATGTACTGTGAATCTGGTACCACAGAGTGTTTAATATGTATATTTCATGTAATTCTCCAGCAACCAATGTCTTTGGAAAAATGTATTGATCACTTCAGATGCCTCAGGTACTGTGATAAGCTCTTCCAATAGAGCCAATATCATGCCACTGGGCAGAAAGTGTCATAAACCTGAACAAATTATATAATTAAATCCTCACAACAACCTTAAGAGATGAGTGATATTATTGTCTTCCTTATTTCAGAGAAGAAACCGAGGGTAGGAAGTTTAAGTGATGAAGTGTCAAAGTCATAAAGCTAGTAAATGCCATAGTCATTGCTTCCAATTATCTCTGTCACAGATGAGAGCAATTAAATGATTTACCTAGGATTATGCGGCCCCTACATGGCAGAGATAAAAACAGAATTGCATTGCCTCTAGATAAAGGGACAGTGTGTGAAAACCCCACTTGAGGTCCTTCCACTTGCCAAATGTGGTTGGTAGTTATCACTACCTTGCTTTTAGATTTATCTGTTGTTAAAGGGGAGGACATGAGTATCAACTTTGTATACAGAGCTAGCAAATAATGTAACCACCATTGGGTCTGGTTTTATGTGGCGATATTTAAAAGAATGCTCATAACAAAAAGCTGGATAAAGCTGCTTTCCTGGCATCAAAGATGGAAGAAATGGTAAATACTACTCCCTGCATCACAGGCATTTCCTCTCGCTTAGATAGGATTTATTACAATGCTCCACCAGGTGGCGCTCTCGTGAAGACGTGGCTCTCTAAGGCTCTCCGACACCTTGACTTGATGCTTGGAAATATTGTGCATCGTCTGGGTGGGTTAACTCAGTACTCCTAAGAAAGAGGCTGCCTAGTTAAAGGGATACGGCTGCCCATCTGGCCATTGAGACACAGCCTGCAGACAGAGGAGAGTCCACAAACAGGAATCCTCAGATGGACAGTGGTCCCTGAAAAAGTCAGTCCCAAACATCTTCTAAGGAGATATCAGAGTAGTGGTCTTGGGACTAGAATCAGGAATTGGGAACTTGTGTCTCTAGTACTAATCTATGAGACCTTTGGAAGATCTCATGCTCCTCTGGGTCACAGTGTATGTGTGTGTGTTGTGGGGGAATGGTTAGGAGTGGAGACTGGGCTAGATCAGGGTTCTTCAGTAGGGGGTCGTGGGCCCAGTCCTTGGAGTTTGTGATCCAACCTTCTGAAGTTGTGTGAAAACTTTGTGTGTACACACACTTTTCTGGAAAGAAGATCTGTTGCTTTTAACAGATTTTAACTAGAGGCAATGAATCCCAAAACATTAAGAACATATGGACTAGCTAATTTCTAAGGTCTCTCCAAACTTTAATATTCTATGATGCGATACTCTTTCTGGGAAGGAATGTATGGCTGTCAAATTAATTAGATTCTGTCCCTGGCTATGGTCTAGCTACATCCTTTCTTACGCACTCTGTAATGGTTTTGTTGGGGCAGTCACACCTAAGTTCAAGGAGTCCTGCAACACCCTCTTTGGTATATTAGGTAGCATATCATGTGACTGGTATGGTTTATTAGGGAGCCATGGCCAAGACAGACCAGAGGGACTATAAGAGCAAGTTTCCAGATCCCACAGGATTTCAGTGGTGGAAGCAGGTGCTAATTATTATCCTTTGGATGAACAGGATATGCAATTTTGGGGAATGGGTAAGAATTTCTGGTTAGACAAGGTCCAAATTCTTTGGCCTGCTTTGAAGGCACGGCCAGTTCCATCAGCGAAGATGAGATTTTGTTTCCTGATGAGCACCTGCTCAGCCAAGAAGGGAGGCCAAGCAAGGATGTGGAGATTCTTTTTTAGGAGGCATTGTCATGCAAATATAGACTCCTTCCCAAACCAGGCTGTAACTGCAAGGGAGTGTCATGGTCTCACCTTTCTGGCTCATGAAAAAAAAAAAAAATGTCTTAAGTCTTTTTTTACAGGAGTAGGTTTGGTAGCTGAGTAATGTAATTATATAGATTACCAGCAGAAACTGAGATTTCAAGCTGTCCTAGATATATATTATTTGTGAGAGGAGGGGCTTGGAAAAGAAGAGCAGGGATATTGGTTGGGGCTGTAGCCAATGGGAGAACCCCATTATTAAACAGAGAGTACAGTCCATGCATTGCATCCACAGGGGGGCCCGAGGTATGGAGATGCTGGCCATGGAGATCAGTACTTGGGGGAGAGAGAGCAATTCTCTAAAGTATCTAATTCAGGGTGTTGCCCAGAGTGTGAGCTGAGTATAGGAAAGGAGGTCCTTCCTTGGACTTTGGAAGATCTAGTCTGGCTACCTTTCATAATGGTCTGACCTATTGCCTAGGCCAATGGTTCCCAGCCCTGGCTACATATTAAAATCACCTTTAAAAAAATTACTGATGTCTTGGCCTCACCCCAAGTCAGTAAATCAGAAACTCTAAGGGTGGGGTCTGGGCATTGCTATTTTTAAAAAAATCTCTTCTGATGACTTTAATATTCTGCCAATGTTGAAAACCACTGGTCTAGACCAACGACGGCAAGTATAGAGTATATATGTTGCTAACCTCTTCCCAAGCTCACATAATGTGTTTAACAATTACAGCATTCTCTGTACACTCTAGGACTTATGCATGATGCCTGGTACATAGCAGGTGCTCAACAAACATTTATTGAATCCAGTGACAGTTGGGGGTGAGGTGGAGTGGAACCACCTCCCAGCTCAGTGTCAGAATTTCAATTTATTCTTTTTCATGAGAAGGCAAATGAAAAATCATCCTCTCTACTCACTATTATTCTGCTATTTAAAGTTTTCTTTTTCTTTTTCTTTTTGCTCCTTTCTCCCTTTTTCTCCTTTCCTTTGAATGATATATACTAACTCCAGGAGGCTGGGGTGCAAGTAAAAAGCATGGAAGGAAAGAGAAGGAGAAGTACACATCATAGTTTCTTTGACTATCCCAGAGAATAAATAGAGGAGCATAGACCTATCTCCTCCACTCACATGCCACCCCAAAGAGAAACTTTTGTTATGGATCTCTGGAAAACAGTCCAACCCATTGATGCCCCTTGGTTTGAGGAGGTGCTAACATTTTCAGAGAGATGAGTAAAGGGAAAGGAAATAAAACTGTGACATGAAAAAGGCTTTTTCTAAGAGGAGCCTTTTATCTGTTCCCCCACCATGTTGTCATCAGTGGGTGGGCTTGCTCATGGAAGGCCACGTAGAATCCAGTGAAGGAAATATAGTCTGTGAAGAAGGGGGGGCTCATTCCGGACCTTAGGGGAGAGAGACATCTCTCATTCCATTAGGATGTCCTATCTGCAGGATCGAGAAGAGTATGGGGAGGGAAAAGAAAGAATAAACTTCCTAGGTACATGTAGCTTAAGCCTTTAGTTAAGAGGGCAAAAGAAATCTTTAAGACTGACACAAGGGCCAGTTCAATTCTCCAGGGACTCAGAGACCTTCCTAGAAATAGAACTTGAATTTACCCTTGACTTCATAGATGTTTCAAGAAGTTTTCTCTTCATGCACTTATCATAGTTGATAAGAATGTATTTATTTATTGTCCACCTCACTTATTCCTTTCTTGGTTTCATGAGGATGAAACTATGAATATTTACTTACCACTGAATCCCCAATGCCTTGCATATTGGCATGTAGTTGTTGCTCAAATTCCTGTGTTCAGTGAATGAATAAGTGAATGAGTGAAATGAATCTAGTGTGATAGTAAGAAGCTGGTAGAGGATTCAGGGATTTTTATTATTTGGCCCTGCATAAATGACCACCTTTTCTTTAACATGTCCCTAATTGTTTTATTCATTGCATAAAAGTCTCACAACATTTATTGTCCAGAGAGGCAGAGAATGAGTGGTAGTAGTTTAAGATTATATGAGTTAGTTAGCTATTTATGTTTTCATTTATTAAGCCAGTCCTTTGACTTTTCTTCTTTAGGCAATTTTCCTAATTTGATGAAGGATTATTGAAGCTCTCAGGGTGCCCCCTCTCCCAACCCCACATAGAAGGCAGGAGTGCCATCATGACTAGAGGCCCCATACCGCTTCTGTGGAGGTGGTGCACCACACCACCACCACAGCTTCTATTGCTGCAAGGATGGCATGCCACCACAGTAGCAGCCACAATCACTGTCCAGGTAGCCCACCACATATTTGACAGCACTGACACAGGAAGTCACCAGAGGAAATACAGGAGAGCCTGGAAATACAGGAGGAAGTCTTTCTTCTCAAAGTCCACTACATAGTAATAGAAGAAGCAACTGACCTACCAGATGACCAGATATCAGTGTAGAGATCCTAGAAATATGAAAAAAAAAAAAAAGAAAATATGACACCACCAATAGAATACTGTAATTCTCAAGTACCAGACCCTACAGAACAGGAAACCCTTGGAATGAATAAAAAGGAATTCTGAGTAACAATCTTAAGGAAACTCAGTGAGATAAGAAAAGACTCAGCTAGAGAACACACTGAAATTAGAAAAAATATCCAGGATATGAAGGAGAAAATTTACAAAGAGATTAATACCTTCAAAAATAATGTAACAGAACTCCTGGAACTGAAGGATCCATTCAGTGAAGTTAAAAACACACTGAGAGCTTAAGCAGCAGGTTAAAGCAAGCAGAAGAAAGAATTTCTGATTTTGAAGATGGTCTTTTTGAAATGACCCAGGCAGACAAAAAGAAAAAAGAGAAAAACAATGAGAAAAAATAAAGTCTAAGAGAGATAGCAGACAACCTTAAGTGCACAACCATCCAAATTATGGGTGTTCCAGAAGGGAAAGAGAAAGGTAAAGGCATTGAAAATCTATTCAGTGATGTAATAATGGAAAACTTCCCAGGCATATGGAGAGATACAGACCTTAAGATCCAGCAAGCTCAACGATCCCCAAACAGATTCAATCCAAAAAGATCCTCTCTGAGACACATTATAATCAAGTTGGCAAAGCTCAAATATAAAGAGAGAATTCTAAGAGTAACAAGAGAAAAGTGTCAAGTCATCTATAAGGAAACACCACAGACTAACAGCATACTTCTTTACAGAAACTCTACAGGCCAGAAGAAAATGAGATGACATATTCAAAATACTAAAAGAAAAAAGCTGCCAGCCAAGAATATTATACCCAGCAAGTCTATCCTTCAGAAATGAGGGAAAAATAGTGTATTTCCCAGAAAAGCAAAATCTGTTGGAGTACACTACCACCACACAACCATCCCTGCAAGAAATTCTCAAGGGAATCCTGCATGTAGAATCCAAAAAACAATCATCACTATCATCAATACACAAGAAAGAAACCTACTGGTAAAACAAAAATACAAATGAGAAAGAAAAAGAAACTAAATCTTACCATTTCAAAAAGCAACAAATGTTGAAGAAGAATGAATGGAGAAGAAAGGAACAAAAGATATTAAAAACACCTAAACAAAAAGTGATAAAATGTCAGGAGTAAGACAACACCTTTGAGTAACAACAGTAAATGTAAATAGATTAAACTCCCACTCAAAAAACACAACCTGACAGATTGGATTAAACAGCCAGACCCAACTACATGCTGTCTTCAAGAGACCCAACTCACCTGTTAAGATGCACATAGACTAATAGTGAAGGAATGGGAAAAGATACACCACACAAATGGAAACCAAAAAGGAGTACAAGTAGCTATTCTTATGTCAGATAAAATAGACATTAAACCAAAAACCATAAAAAGAGACAAAGAAGGCTACTATGTAGTGATAAAGGGATCTATCCAGCAAAAAGACATAACAATCAAAAATACATATGCACCCAACACCAGAGAACTCAGATATATAAAGCAAAAATTATTAGACCTAAAGAAAGAGATAGACCCCAATAGGATAATAGTGGGGGAACTGAACACCCCTCTCTCAGCACTGGACAGATCATCCAGGCAACAAATCAACAGAGGAACACAAGATTTAAGCTACTCCTTAGACCAACTGGATCTGACAGATAGCTACAGAACATTTCATCCAACAACTACAGAATATACATTCTTCTCATCAGCACATGGAATATTCTCCATGATAGACCACATGTTAGGTCATAAATCAAGTCTCAGCAAATTTTAAAAAATTGAAATTGTTTTTTAATATCTTTTCAGACCTCAATGGATTAAAACTAAAAATTAGTAACTAGTGAAACTCAGGAAACTATGCAAATACATGGAAATTAAACAACAAATCCCAAGAAGAAATTAGACAAGAAATCAAAAAATTTCTTGAAATCAACAAAAATAAAGATACATCATGTCAAAACCTGTAAGATACTGCAAAAGCAGTACTAAAAGGGAAGTGTATCGCGATAAACACATCAAAAAAAGAAAGATTTCACAAAAACAACTTAATGCTACATCTCAAAGAACTGGAAAAACAAGAACAATCCAATACCAAAATTAGTAGACCGAAATAAATAATTAAGATCAGAGCAGAACTAAATGATATAGAGACCTAAAAAGTGATACAAAAGATCATTGAAACACAAAGCTGGTTTTTTGAGATGATAAAAAAAGACAAACCATTAGCTAGGAGGAAGGAGGAAGAAGAGAGGAGGAGGAGGAGGAAGAAAGAAACCCCAAATAACAAAAATCAGAAATGAAAAATGAGATATTATGACCAATACCACATAAATACAAAAAATCATGAGATACAGATTAATACAAGCAACTATATGACAACAAATTTGAAAACCTGGAGGAAATGGAAACATGTCTGGATACATACAAATTACCAAGAATGACCAATAAGAAATAGAAAATCTGAACAAACCAATAACAAGCAACAAGATTGAAGCAGTAATCAGTAGTCTCCAAACAAAGAAAAGCCCAGGACTGGATGGCTTTACTGTTGAATTCTACCAAGGCTTTAAAGAGGAATTAATGCCAATTCTCTTCAAACTTCCAAAAAATTGAAACAGAGGACACTCTCCCAAACTCATTCTACAAGGCCAGCATCACTTTGATACCCAAACCAGACAAAAATCCAACAAGAAAACTACAGACCAATATCTCTGATGAACACAGAGGCAAAAATCCCTAACAAAACACTAGCAGTCAGAATACAGCAGCACATCAAATAAATTATACACCATGATCAAGTAGGACTCATCCCAGGGAGACAAGGATGGTTCAACATACACAAACCAATAAACGGGATACACCACATTAACCAGATCAAGGACAAAAAACATATGGTTATCTCAACAGATACAGAAAAACATTTAACAAAATTCAACATACCTTCATGATAAAAACTCTCAGCAAATTAGGTAAAGAAGGAAAGTATGTCAACACACTAAAAGCCGTATATGAGAAACCCACTGCCAGAATCATCCTGAATGGTACTAAATGGGACCAAGACAAGGATGCCCACTCTCACCACTCCTATTTAACATATTATTAGAAATACTAGCCAGAGCAATCAGGCAAGAGAAAGAAATAAAGGGCATCCAGATTGGAAAAGACAAAGTCAAACCATCCCTGTTTGCAGAGGACATGATCCTATAAATAGAAAAAACTAAAGACTATTCCAAAAAGTGTTAGAGCTGATAAACAATTTCAGTAGTCTTGCAGGATACAAAATCGATCTGCAAAAATCAGTAGCATTTTAATTCTTCAATAACAAACTTACAGAAAAACAAATCAAATAAGCAGGCCCATTTATAATAGTCACCAAAAAAATGAAATACCTAGGAATCAATTTAACCAAGGAGATGAAAGATCTCTACAATGAGTCACTGCTGAAAGAAATTAAAAAGGACACACAAAAAATGGAAAGACATTCCATGCTCTTGAATTGGAAGAATTAACATTGTGAAAATGTCCATACTACCCAAAGTGTTCTACAGGTTCAATGCAATCCCCATCAAAATACCAATGACATTCTTCACAGAAATAGAAAAAACAATCCTAATACTCATATGAAACAACAAAAGACCCCAAATAGCCAAAGCAATCCTGAGCAAAAAATAAATAAATAAATAAAGCTGTAAGCATAACACTACCTGACTTCAAATTATACTACAAAGCTATAGTGAGCAAAACAGCATGGTACTGACATAAAAACAGACACATGGACTAATGGAACAGAATACAAAGCCCAGAAATAAATTCATATACTTACAGCCAATTGATCTTTGACAAAGGCAACAAGAACATACACTGAGGAAAACACTGCTTCTTCAATAAATGGTGCTTGGAAAATTGGACATCCACATGCAGAAGAATGAAACTAGATCTGCACCTCTCACCACATACCAAAATCAAATCAAAATGGATTAAAGACTTAAGTATAAGACCTGAAACTAAAAATCTACTAAAAGAAAACATAGGGGAAACACTTCAGGAAGTAGGACTAGGCAAAGACTTTACGAATAAAACCCCAAAAGTAGAAACAACAAAATAAATAAATAAATAAATAAATAGGATTATATCTAATTAAAAAAGCTTCTGCATAATGAAGGAAACAATGAATAGAGTGAAAAGACAACCTACAGAATGGAAGACAATATTTGCAAACCCATATGTTCGACAAGGGATTAATATCCAGAATATTTAAAGAAGTCAAACAACTGCACACTAAAGAAACAAATAATCCAATTAAAAAGTTGGCAAAGGAGCTGAATAGACATTTTTTCAAATGAAGACATACAAATTGCCAGTAAGTACATGGAAAACTTCTCCACATCACTAACCATCAGGGAAATGCAAATCAAAACCACATTGAGATTTCATTTCACCCCCGTTAAACTGGCTATAATCGAAAAGACTGAGAATTACAAATGCTGGTAAGGATGTGGAGAAAGAGGAACTCTTCTACACTGTTGGTGGAACTGCGAATTAGTACAGCCATTATCAAAAACAGTAGAGAGGTTTCTCAAACAACTACAAATAGATCTAACATATGATCCAGCAACCCCACTGCTGGGTATCTACCCGAAGGAATGGAAATTATCATGTCGAAGGGATACCTGCACTCCCATGTTCATCACAGTTCTATTTACAATAGCCAAGATATGGAATCAACCTAAATGTCCAACAATGGACAACCAGATAAGGAAAATGTGGTATATATACACAGTGGAATACTACTGAGCCTTAAGAAAGAATGAAATTCTGCCATTTGCGGGAACATGGATGAGCTTGGAGAAAACTATGTTAAATGAAATAAGCCAGATGCAGAAAGAGAAATACTGTATGTCCTCACTTGTGAGTAGGAGCTAAGAGAGAAAGAAGGAAGGAAAGAAAGACCACAGTGGTGTGTTGGGCTTGCAGAAGCAGAGAACAGAGCTAGGGTTGCTGGAGATTGAAAGTGGAGACAGAGGGAGGTTGGGGAGATGTTGGGTGGGGGACATGGGGAATAATTGTGATTTGTGGTGGTGGGCATGCTGATAGTATGGATTTGATCATCACAGGTGGTGCACATGTGGTGATGGTTACCTCTTTGCCCTATGAATATGGATAATCAACAAAAAATAAAATAAAATAATAATTTAACAGAAGAATTATTGAACATCTCTATGTGTAATGGGGGGAGAGACATAAAGCCCTGGGTAAGTCCTATGAGGGCTCCAGGAGCTCATAGTTTAGAAGGAGTGATACTTGGAGCAATTTTGAGAGCATCAGTAGGTCCCAGGGTACTGTGGGAAGACAAAGAGATATCTTACCTAGAAAGGAGCAGAATCCAAGAGGATATTGAGAAGAAAACCAGAGCAAACAGTGCTATGAAAACCAAGGGAAGGGTCAGCACCTAGGAGGAGAGTGCTTTCACTTTGGGAGTGGGCAGAGAATGGATCAGAAGATGTTCGGCAACCGATGCAGTGAGTCAGGTGAGAAGGATGGTGGCCTCTAATGAGGCAGTAGGTGGCAGTGATAAGGGGGGACAGATAAAGTGTGAAGGAAAGAGGGTTGAGGGCAGAGACTGGTGAAGAGAGAAATTTGGGGGCTGATGGAGAAGTAGGAGCCCACAGAGGAGAGACTGAAACGGCGCATTTGCAGCAGTGACAACGCCAGGCAAAGAGGAGGTAGGAAGTTTAACCAGCAGACTGTAAGCAGAGGGAGTGGTCAGTAGTGTCGGATGCTGCTGACCTTGGCTGAACAACAGCAGTGGTGAAAGGGTGACAGCAGGCAGGTTATAGTTGAGAGAAGAGTGAAGCGCGGAAGACTCTTTCTAGGTGATTTGCTCAGGAGACAGGTAGGGCAGTAGGTAGAGGGAGATGCAGGACCAGCGCATGACTTCTGTAATGGAGGAGAATTTTCGTTTGTATGGGCTGAGAGTATCCAGTGGAAGACAGGAAACGGGGTGTGTGTCTTAACCTTTGCTGTGGGACCCATCTTTACACACGTCTGCTACCATCTTCACTGGCTCTTCTTTCTGAAGCACTGTTAGATTCTCCTGCTGACGCTAACCCTAAATGAGACTGCAGGAAAAGACAGTGCTACCCGAATCTGAGCTGCCATTTTCACTTGGCAGTCTTCTGATAGCTGGGTTACTTTGTCCCTTGGCTCAGGGCTTCTTGGTGGTGTTCATATATCTCCAAGTGGTCCAGAGATAAACTTCTGCCTTAATATAAATTTTTTTTTCATAAGCCTATGTGTTTTGTTTTATGCTTTTGAAAACACTACTCTGAGAAAGGATGTATTGGCTTCCCCAGTCTGCCAAGGAAGTCCATGACACAAAGATGGTCGAGAACACTTCATCTGTATGCTTTTGTTGTAGCTATATATAGCCAGGTCTGTATAGAGAAACTAATACCTTTATCCTGCCTCCTTTTTTCTCACCCACTCACCTTCCCTGTTTCAGATTGTCTGATGGACCAGCAAAATTGATAGACTGGGAATGCCTTCTGCAAATGATTCTCAAAGATGTGCAAAAATCACCTTGAGAAGAAGACAAAGGGGAAGATTTCAAAAGCTCATATTTTGAAATCCTACTTAGAAAGAGCCTGATTTAGTATATTTAGGAAGGAGACCAAGAATTTGCATTTTAAAAACAAGCTCCTCAGGTAAGTTTGATACAAGCAGCCTCTGGACAACACTAAGGAATGGGTCATTTACCTTTCCCTGGCTTTTTTTTTTTTTTTTAATGTGTCCTAAATATACTTAATTCTATCAAACATTTTCAGTTACTTCGAGAAATGTCAAGTCCTCAAAATTAAATCTTTTCCAAACTTCCCCAAAAGAATGCTGCCATCTGTAGCATTTATACATGTGAACAAACCAACCTCCATTGGTATTTGTTTAAACATTCTCAGAAGCCCATCACAATCACAGTCAGAGAAAAACATGTAAATCAGTGCAAACGGGGGAGCGACTATGTTTACGGGCCCTTTCCAGATGGAGGGAAAAGGACATGGTATTCTTTGAGAGGTACAGTTTTAAACATTTGGAAATAGCAAAGTTTGTAAATGCAAGAAATGAATTAAGAGAAAAAGTATAGTGGGTGGTGATGTGACCAGGAGACAAAAGCCTAATAATACAGTTAAAATTTTTTCCTGTGAAACAGCCATAAAATAAAACAGGAATTACCTGTAATACCAAACCATTAAGTAGGTTTCACAAGGAGTCACTTCCCATACCTGGTCAAACTTTCAGGCAATCCCAAGGGACACAGTCTATAAGATGTCTCCCTCTGAGGAAGGCTTGCGATTGCAGCACTCCTAACAATACCAGTATAAGTTTCAGCCAGTGAATGAGTTTGCCAGATCTGATTAATTGTTCTAAGGAACAGTGGAGTCACTAATCTTCCGGATCTGGGAAACCTTGAGTGGCGCCTTCATGTTCCTATCTTTCCGAGTTGAAGAATGAATTCATCCTTCACCTCCAAAATGGTACAGGCTGGCTTCTATTCCCAGGTATGTCAAATTCCTGCCAACAAGCTGCAACAGAACATTTCAGCACCTTGTACCTTATCGAGGAATTTTTAAACTAGGGTTAGAAAGAAGAGGAGACAATCAGGACAGAAGAGGTAAAAGACATAAGATCTGTCTCCAGCATCTTCACTTAACTTAAAGCCCATATTCTAGTCATAAAGTGAGTTGAGTCTATGTGTCTTTTAGCTTCTCCGTAAAGTTGGGTTTTATTATACTTGCAAAGACATGCCATACACTGTATCAATACATCAAGCAGTCTATGACCATTTTGCTCCCCAAATAATATTTGTCTGTTTAACTGTGCTCAGTGGGTATTTTGGTTGATCTAGCAGGTTCTTGAAAATAGCCTTTTCATTTATAGAAAAAATATTTACAAGAGTATGGAATACTGTTCTCCAGATCCAATAAACCAATTTTGCTGTAATGACAGCCACTGATGGACAGCAGCCATCAGTTAAATAACATCAGCCGGTGATGGCAAGCTGAAATGGGGAACATTTCTGGTACAGTTCTCTAATCTAATAGGAGTTAAAGACAATCTTCAAGGGCATCATGTTGACAGGTTCTTTTCTTATAAGATATTGGATGTAATTATTCATGAAGCATTTTTGGATTCACCTGCATATCTGCCTCTTTGGACCAGGGAAAGCTACATAAGGACATGTTCTTCCCATGTTCTTATGGGACGATAGGACTCATTTGAATGACAGGTTTTTAAAAATAATGGGGCTAGAAGACATACTATTTTGCTTGATTTTGTTGGGGGTTTGTGGTCAGAGAAGGCTTCCCTAAGGAAGTAATGTTTGACCAGCTATCTGAAGAGTAAGTAGGAACAAACCAGGTAAGAAGAGTTGTTTTCATTGTGCTCTTGTGAATTAGTTAATTAAAAAATGAATGTCCCAAGAGCCTATGAAGTCAATGAATAGGGTCACAGGAGAAAGGAAATTCACCCCCAGTTGTCAACTACACAGCCAACTGTCCCCTAAATCAGAATGATATGTGGTACTGATGAAAAAGGCTTCTTGAGGACCCTCAGAGTGACGCTCCTACCTCCTTTAATTTCCAGATACCTGCCTAATTTCATTTCCAGGTATCTGCCTATCATGGGTCCTCCACATACCTTATTGTGGTCATTCTTGTAAATAGAAAACGTCATAGTGTTTGTGGTAGCTGAGGTCATGGACACCAATTTTCATTTGCTTGTTGTGCTTGTTATAAATGATCTAATAAATTATCCCTTTCGGCTAAGAATTTCCATAATTGGTTTCAGCCTGAGGGCACTTTTTTGTTTGTTTTTAAACATCCAGCCATTTTGATTTATGTGAGTGTGAAAATACCCACTTTTTTTTTTTTTTTTGCCTTTAATCCAATCTACAGAATATTATTTAGCACAAGAAAATCTCCAAAATAGCTGAAACTTTTCACTTATTTAGATTTCACCAAAGAGTCCCCAGGGTAGAATAAAAACATCTCCAAGCTAGGATAATTTTACAAAAACTGCTTAGAGTTCAACAGCTATTTCTGTACTTTTGGAATTCTGTAAACATATGGGGAAAAATCTGTCCACAGTTATGCCGGAGCAGCGCCCGGGCCCTGAATTCCCCTATCGTTTCATTGTTGGGAAGGGCTCGAGCCACAGAGTCAATGTCTGTGTGGACAGGTCCTGGAGATTTTATACCTTTCTACTTCTGCCCTGTTAGACAAGGTTTTCTTTCTTTCTTTCCTTCTTTCCTTCGTTCCTTCCTGCCTAACCTCCCTCCCACTCTCTCTCCCTCCTTTCCTTCTGTTTCATTTCCAGATATTCGCCTAATTTCTACCAGCCCTGGTATTACATTCTCCTCTGATTGGGAATCAGTCTTATCTGCCATAGGCCAAGCATATTGTTTATTAGATGGTAACAGAATACTTTCTCTTTACATCAAAAGGGTTGTCATAATTAACTGCAGGAAGGATTTTGGTTTGTGGATGAGGAAAGGGGATGCAGAGAGGGAAGCCTGTCTTAATTCTAAAGATAGAGAACATTTCTGATGTAAAATATCCCTTGTCTTATATGCCAGCATCCTGAGAGATGGCACCTCCAAAATATCAACCACTTTTCCTTTTATGACCAGGGCATGTCATGGTGCCCTTCAGCATGACGCCCTTCAGCATGACTTCACATATAGACTTTCTGTGTTCAAATGAGCTAATAAATAAGGCTTTGATGTTTTCTCCATGTCAGGTTATACATACACGCATGCTGTTCTAGAGATCAGCGATGAATCCAGAGATGTCCATTCTACAACTTTAAACTTGTGTTCTTTTAACTGAACCATAAATCTCTAATAAACCATGAAGTAATATCATTAATACGTACATGTGCTGTTATTATGAATATCACAATTATATTGCACTATAGTTTTAAACTAAAAATGTTACCATGTTCAAGGTAAATACTTAAAATATTTTGGAATTTTTTATCAAATTATAACATTCCTATAGTATTATAGGAACTTTAAAAAATGATGTATTTTAGGCTTTTGTTAACTTCTGGGAAACCTTGATCATGCCTGTTTCACTCAGGAAAGTGTTCTTCTAACATTATGACCGTAGGCTTTCCATAGGCTTTCTAATTTTGTGAAATCTAAATAGTTGCCATTAGCAGGTAAGTGTAAAACCTCATTAAGTCAGGCCTTTCCTACTTGAATTTTGAAAATTTGGGGCCTTTTGGATATAATATTTATTGAGACAAAGTAATGAACATTATTTCTTGATATATTTTCTTTACTGTTTTTATTCTTGAGACCTCAACAAACAGTACAATGTTGAGCGTATAATAGTAGCTCAATAACAATTCTGGAAACAGTCCCTAGTAAGGAAAATGTATTCTAGAACTGGTAGTTTTCTTCAACCAAGGAAGACTCAAGGGAAACAAAAGGAATCTCAACGATGTCACTCAAATTTCTGAGTCCAGGAGTTCGTTCTTAGTGGCAGTACAAATGTGGAACATTTTTGGTTAAAATACATATTTTACTATATAGGCCCATATATATACTATACTACATATATACACATACTATATACAAGTATATGCTATATGCCTTATATATATGTATATATAGCATGTACATATATACTCTAGCTATTTTTGGTTAGAATGCATATTTTACTATATAGGCCCATATATATACTATACTATATATATACATACTATATACAAGTATATGCTATATGCCTTATATATATGTATATATAGCATGTACATATATACTCTAGCTATTTTTGGTTAGAATGCATATTTTACTATATAGGCCCATATATATGCTATACTATATATATACATACTATATACAAGTATATGCTATATGCCTTATATATATGTATATATAGCAAGTACATATATACTCTAGCTATTTTTGGTTAGAATGCATATTTTACTATATAGGCCCATATATATGCTATACTATATATATACATACTATATACAAGTATATGCTATATGCCTTATATATATGTATATATAGCATGTACATATATACTCTAGCTATTTTTGGTTAGAATGCATATTTTACTATATAGGCCCATATATATGCTATACTATATATATACATACTATATACAAGTATATGCTATATGCCTTATATATATGTATATATAGCAAGTACATATATACTCTAGCTATTTTTGGTTAGAATGCATATTTTACTATGTATGCAGTTTAAGGACATTTAATGACCTTACTTATTAAATAAATTACTTCTATCTACTTTACAATGTGCACAGGGCTTCACAGGAATAAAGGTGAATTTTTATGAAATATAGCCTTTCCAGTAAGTCAGATATATTATCAGTATGCTTCCAAATACTTGGTCTAGGAAGAAAAGAAGGAAAAAAAAAAAAAGCAACAGAAACTAGTGAGGATATGTTCAAGAAAATTCTTTCTCAAAGGAAAGGAGATATTGTTTACATAAATTTGAGAATTTGTCATGGCTTACCTATCCCTGAAGTCTACAAGGCCAGCTCAAGGACATATTGACCAAGTAACTCTTGTGGTAAATCTGAGACTATCAAAAACCAACTTAAATATTTCTTAAAGTTACTATTCTTGCCTTATTTATATATCTATTTTTCTTGCTATTCATATACGTATGTCTGTTCATCTCTGTCTCGATCATCATATATCTATATATCTATCATCTATCTGAATAGGTATATGCCTGAAGCCAAAAATAATGCTGTATCTTAAAACCATTCTTTATAGCATAAAGAATCCACACTAATAATATTTCATTCTTTCATGGTGGTTTAATGCATCTATTCCAGGAGGACCTCTTAAGCAGCAGGCCCTGAGGTGGGAGCAGTGTGAGAAAAACACAATTGAGGCAGAGGTGTCACAATGGTACACAGAGGAAGTAGATGTTGAATCAGGTATTTTGTAGGAAATAAAATATTTGGAGGGGAGGAGGGTAAGACATTTTTAGGTCATGCAAAGTTGCTGAAAGCATGAAAGAGTACATTTTCCAAGAACACTGAAGACTTTGGGGGGCCTGAATGGAGGATGATTTTAATGGAGAAGATAAGAGAGGATGCTGCCAAAATAGATTCACACCAGATTTTGAAGAACCTATGGACTAAGGAATTTGGAGTTTATCTTTTGGACCATTCCAATCATAAGCCTCACAAGTGGCTGTCTTGTCATTGTTGGATCAACCGTGACCATCACAGGGCTTTGCATGTTGTAGGTGCTCAATACATGTTTGCCAATTGTACGAACGGATAGGTATTTTTAGAAATAGCAGTGATAGGATCATATCTGTGTTTTACTTAGTTGGACAAGAAGAAAAAAGTTCAGAGAGCATCTATGTAGTCAGAGGGAGCAGCCCTCAAGAGATAATAGTGAGAGTTGGAAGATAAATATCCCAGCTTCCTTACTGTCCTCAGCAGGAGTGAGCCCAGTTGCTCACAGTGGTAACATACAGGAGTTTCCCCTTATCCTCATTTCACGGTTTCAGTTACTTGTGGTCAACAGCAGTCTGAAAATAGGTGAATACAGTACAATAAGATATTTTGAGAGAGAGAGAGAGAAAGAGAGAGAGAACACATTCACATAATTTCATTAGAGTATATTGTTATAATTGTTCTATTTTATTATTAGCTATTGTTGTTAATATCATACTGTGCCTAATTTATAAATAAAACTTTATTATAGGTATGCATGTATAGGAAAAAACATAGTATGTATGAGGGTACTTTGTAAAGTTCATGGAAGGATTTGTATTATCTTTTAATTCCATTTATCCACGAACTTTTTGAAGTACCCTCTCATAGGGTTTGGTAATATCTGAAGTTTCAGGCATCTGCTGGGGGTCTTGGAATGTATACTGCCTGGATAAAGGAGGACTACTGTATTTACTAACATGCTCTGTTTTGGTTTTCATTTTACTTTCTTACTTCTCCATAAGTGCTTCCTGGGCTTACCTTGCAAATAGACTTCCCAATCTTGCAACATTATATCTCACATTCTGCTTCTGGGAGAAGAAGAGCCAAGACAAAGTAAGGTGATCATTGTAATTGTCTACAAAGAGATTATTAGGGCCTCAGCTAAAGCAGTGATCATGGAAAATGTGGTAGGCAGAGTTCTAACATACCCTCCCAAATCCAGATCCCTGGTGTACACACATCTTCTCCCAGCTATCCATCAAGCAGTAATCCTGGTGCTGCTGTGAGGGGATTCTGAAGAAATAATTCAGGTCTCCAATCAACTGACTTTAAGAAAGGGAGATTATTTTGAGTGAGTCTGAACTGATCAGATGAGTCCTAAAAAGGATAAAAAGGGACAAGGATCTTCCTGATGAAAGTGATTCAAAGCATGAGAGGGATTTGATATAAGGGAGATTCTTCATTGCCTGCTTTGAGGATGGAGGTACCACGTGGCATAGAGTATGAGCCTCTAGGAGCTGAGAGCAGCCTCTAGCTGAACACCAGCAAGGAAATGGGATGTGAGGTCTACAATGGCAAAGAACTGGATTCTATCAACAAACTGAAGGAGCATCAAAGCAGAATCTTCCCCAGAGCCTCCAGATAAGAATGACCCTGAACAGAGGACTCAGCTAAGCCATCACCAGACTTCTTCACCAAAAAAATGGTGAGATAATAAATTGTGTTCTTTTAAGCCACTAACATTTTGGTAATTTGTTATGCAACTATAGAAACCTAATACTGAAAGAAACGGTGTTAGATTTAAGATATAGATAGAAGTCGAGCATTAAAATTGGTAGAATTTGGTGGCTGATTATGTGAAGTAATTGAAAGAAAATGAGGAATAACATTAAGGTTCTGGTCTGAGTTGATGCCATTAATGGAATAGAAAATGTGTAAACAGGAATATTTTGTAAGAAAAGAAATGTTTTTTTGTTTGCTTGCAATATTTGAGATGAAGATGTTTAATAAGCAATTGGGAATATAATCCAAAGCTCAGGGAAGATTCTGGGTCTGAAGAATAAATGTTTTAAGGATATTGGTATAATTGAATATTGAATGAAGCCATGGTGGGGGGTATCTGGTGTAAAGACGTTCTTCACTGGTCAGCCCCTGTGATTTTTGGTAATAGGGCTTTCTTGATTGAAGAGAGATACAGATTGCTTATGACAATAGGAATATGTTAACTAATGTGTTGTTTTAAGATTGTGCTCTATTTCATTTGCAATAAAATAATTCTTAATATTCTGGCTTAGGAAGTAGGGTGTGGATGGCTCCAAGCAACAACTAATCAATTGTAGTTCACACACATTTGCCATCCTGGGTTAGTTTTAAGATCATGTTCATTTAATAACAGAGATTGTGTTGAAAAGGAGCTTGGTTTTTTAAAAATATTTTGTTTCTATTTTTCTTACAAATGGTGTTTTCTTATCTGCCTACATAATTTTGAATGATACTAGATGATCTCCTGAGGAATTTGTTATGATGGCAAAAAGTGGATCTAGCAGCCTATGGACTCTCTGGATAACAAACATTGCAAAGCTAAATTGAACTGTTCAAAAAAAGTACAAACAGGAATTTCATTCAGTCCTTCAAATGAGACTGAATGGCATTGTGTCCATAAACCATGAAGTTCGAATATTACTATTTCTAGTTCCTGTTCTGGGAGCAAGGGGCAGTTCTTGCAGTTCCAAGAATGATGGAATAAAGTTGAGAGACAACATAAATGCACAGGAATCAATTTCTTTCCAACCAAAGATGGGTAAGATTTGTTCAAACTCATGCATATTAATTATTCATTTGTTGTCCCATCCTGCCACATAATCTTAGAAGACACCAAAAACTCCAGAACCACTGCCTGAAACACAATTTATATGACCCAGCCTTAAAAAAGCTTAGGTAACTCCATTTCTGGATCACAGGGTGTTAACATATTAGTCAACCCATAAAAGCTCCCACTCATTTATACGGAGTTGTATCATTGCATCACAGGCGGAGGGGCCTAAATTGTTTTTGGAGGAATATAGGGCTCTGTCTTTAGGATCATGACCCATGAGTCACTTCCAGGGTTCCCAAAGCCAAGGCCAGTGGGGACATGGAAGAACCTGGCATAGACACAGGGATGTGACTCATTAGAAAAGATGAACTGGTTTTGAAAAATAACAAGAACCACCTTCTATTCTCTGCCTACTACCTTATTTTCATAAACGAAAATAAAAAAAGAAGAAACTAAAAAGTGTGGAAGTGTTTATGAAATATATACCCTTATTAATTTTTACGCTTAGAGATCTTGATCCATTTTGCTATTAGAAGTGGTAGTCAGAGTTATTCTTGGAATAACAGATTGACAAAATGACACTTGCTTTACTTAAAAAAAAATTTCTTATCAAATTTATACAATAACTCAAGTAAAGTTGTAACTAGTTCATATGATATGATATCCAGGTCCAACTTTCTATTTATGGATGGGATTCTGATTAGTAATTTATGGAACACAATAACAGAAAGTTAAGGTAATTGTTGACTTACTGCTGTCAATGCAGTGACAAGTGACCTGTACACAGAGTGACACTATAAGTGTGGACAGTGGTGACTGTCACATCATATTCTGGAGTGCGAGGGACAGGTTGCAATCCCAAAGAAATGTCAGGCATATGTGGTTTGGTCCAAAAAGAACAGTGCTATAATTTCAGGCCATCAGAACTCTAATTTTATGATTTTTAAAAATTAATTTGAAAATAATTTTAACATTTTAATATTCAAACATCTATTTCCATGACTGCTGAATTTAATTCTAAAAATATATGAGAAATTGTAACTTCAAATATCAAAGATTTGCCAGTTCTTTCTTCTAGTTCTGAATTTCAGGCCTAGTAATTTCATGGTGCAGAGAAAAAAAAAAAAGGAAAAAAGAATAGCAAGAAAACATTTGAAGGTACATTACTCATTAGTGATGTACACAGTCAACCTCAGAATACCCCAATTTTGTAAGGGTGGTGAATAACCCACTTATCCTTAGTGTGAAGATGAAAGGACAAACCTAAAAAGACAATAACAAATATAACAACCTTACAAGAGACAGGTGACATTAAAAGATGTAACTTGAAACAACATAATGTCAAAAATTGTATGTGGGAATGGGGGTGTGTGCGGAGGGAATGACACCAAAGCATACAGTGGGCTTTTCTTTTTTCTTATATATCAAAGTTAAGTTGTTATTACTTTAAAATAATCTGTTATAATTGTATCATGTTTTTTGTAAGCCTCATGGTAACCATAACACAAAAACTTATATGAGATATACTAAAAATAAATAGTGAGGAATTGAAATGTACTGCTAGATAAAACCACTCAACCACAAAGGAAGACAATAAGACTGGAAAAGAGAATATACAAAACAATCAGAAAAAAAGTAACAAACAGCAGTAACAAGTCCCTATATTTCAATAATAACTCTAAATATAAATGGATTAAATATCCCAACTAAAAGACACAGAGTGGCTGAATGTATTATAAAACAACAACCAACAATATGCTGACCATGAGAAACTTACTTCACCTATAAAGACACACATTGACTGAAAGTGAAGGGATGGAAAAAGATATTTTATGTAAATGAAAACCAAAGAAGAACAGGAGTAGCTACACTTATGTCAGATAAGATAGACTTCAAGCCAAGGAAAGTAAAAAAAGAAAAGGAAGTCAATATATAAAGGGATCAATTCAGAAAGAGGATATAAGAATTCTAAATATATACACACCCAACACTGGAGCAGTGTTATATAAAGCAATTACTATTAGACCTAATGGGAGAGATAGATCCAACACAATAACAGTTCGGGACTTTAAAACCCCACTTTCAGCAAAGGACAGATCACCCAGAAAGAAAATTAACTGGGAAACATCAGAATTAATCTCTACAATAGTCTGATTAGATCCAATGGACATTTATAGAACATTTCATCCAACAGCTGCAGAATGCACATTCTTTTCAACAGCGCATGGAACATTCTCTAGAATAGACCACAAGTGAGGTCAGAAAACAAGTTCAAAAAATTTAAAAAAATTAAATCATATCAACTACCTTGTCTGGTCACAGCAGAATAAAACTAGAAATCAACAATAAAAGGGACACTAGAAACTGTAAAAATACATGGAAATTAAATAACATGCTCCTAAGCAATAAATGAGTCAAAGAAGAAATCAAAAAAGAAATAGAAAAACTCCTGGAGACTAATGAAAATAAAAACACAACATACCAGAACCTATGGGATACAGCAAAAACAGTTTTAAGAGTGAAGTTAATAACAATAAATGCCTACAGCAAAAAAGAAGAAAGACTTCAAATAAACAACATAACATTATACCCGAAAGAACTAGAAAAACAAGAATAAACCAAATCCAGAATCAGTAGAAGGAAAGGAATAACAAAGATCAGAGCAGAAATAAGTGAATTATAGACTAAAAAACCCCAAAGATTGATGAAACAGAGTTGGTTTTTCAAAAATATATACAAATTGGTAAACCTTTAGCTAGACCAATGAAGAAAAAAAAACACTAAAATAAATAAAATCAGAAATGAAAAAGATACCACAGAAATACAAAGGATCATAAGAGACTACTATAAACAACTGTATGTGAACAAACTGGAAAATCTAGAAGAAATGGGTAAATTCCTGGATGCATACAACTTAACAAGGTTGAATCATAAAGAGATAGAAAACCTAAACAGACCAATAACCAGTAATGAGATTGAAGCAGTAATAAAAAGTATCCCAACAACGAAAACCCAGGACCAGCTGGCTTCACTGCCAAGTTCTTCCAAACAGTTTTTTCTTTTTTCCTACTAAACATTTAAAGAACTAATACCAATTTTTCTCAAACTCTTCCAAAAAATTGAAGAGAATGCTTCCAAACTCATCGACATGGTCAGCATTGCTCTCATACCAAAAACAGAAAAAGACACAACAAAAAAAGAAAACTACAGACTAATAACCCTAACGAACACAGATGTGAAGATCCTCAGTAAAATATTAGCAGACAGAACACAGCAACACATTAAAAAGATCATTCACTGTAATTGAGTGGGATTCATCCCAGGGATGCAAGGATGGTTCAATACAGGCAAATCAATAAGCATGATACATCACATCAACAGAAGAAAGAAAAAAAAAATGATTATTTCAATAAATGCAGAAAAAGCATTTGATAAAATCTAGAGCCCCCTCATGATAAAAACATCCAACAAATTTGGTATAGAAGGAATGTACCTCAACACAATAAAGGCCATATATGACAAATCCACAGCTAATATCATACCAAATGGACAAAAATTGGAGGCTTTTCCTCTAAGATCTGGAACAAGACAAGGATGCCCACTTTCCCCACTCTTATTCAACATAATACTGGAAGTTCTAGCCAGCACAACAAAGCAAAAGAAAACAATAAAGGGCATCCAAATCAGAAAGAAGGAAGCCAAATTATCCATATCTGCAGTTGACATCCTATACATGGAAAACCCTAAAGACTCCACCAAAAAATTATTAGAACTAATAAATGAATTTGGTATAGTGGCAGGATACAAAATCAACACGCAAAAATCAACACCCTTCCTGTATGCCAATAACAAAATAGCTGAAGAAATCAAGAAAGTTATTCCATTCACAACAGCTATAAAAAAAAAAAAAAAGAAATACCTAGAAGTAAATTTAACCAAGGAGGCGAAAGACCTCTCTACAATAAAACTATAAAACATTGGTGAAAAAAATTGAAGAGGACACAAATAAATGGAAAGATATCCCATGTTCATGGGTTGGAAGAATGAACATATTCAGAATGTCCATGTTACCCAAAGCAATTTACACAATAAATGTAATCTCTATCAAAATACCAATGACATTCCTCACAGGAATAGAAAAAATATCTTAAAATATGTATGGAACCTAAAAAGACCCCATGTAGCTAAAGCAATCTTAAACAAAAAGAACAAAGTTGGAGGCATCATATGTCCTGATTTCAAAATATACTTTAAAGCTGTAGTAACTAAAACAGCATGGTACTGGTATGAAAACAAATAGACCAACAGAGAAGAATAGAGAGCCCAGAAATAAACCCATGTACTTATAGCCAACTGGTTTTTGACAAAGATGCTAAGAATATACAGAAGGGAAAGGACAGCTGGGGAATAAGTGGTGCTTGGAAAACTGGATATCCACATGAAGAAGATTGAAACTATACCCCTGTCTCTCACCATACACAAAAATCAACTCAAAATGGATTAAAGACCTAAATTTAAGATCCCAAACTATGAAACTACTAGAAGAAAACAGGGGAAATGCTAGAGAAAATGGGAGTAGGCAGCATTTTTTTGAGTGAGACTACAAAGGCACAGGCAACTAAAGCAAAAATACACAAATGGGAGTACATCAACTCAAAAGCTTCTGCACAACAATGGGCATTATCAACAAAGTGAAGAGACAATCTATAGAATGGGAGAAAGTGTTTGCAAACTACATACCAGACAGGAGGCTAATATCTAAAATATAGAAGGAACTCAAACAACTCAGTATAAAAAACCAAAGAACACAATTTAAAAATGGGCAAAGGACCTGAGCTGACATTTCTTGAGAGAAGGAATACAAATGGCCAAAAGGCACATGAAAACATGCCCTAAATCACTAATCATCAGGGAAATGCAAATTCAAATTGCAATGAGATATCTCACTCTAGTTAGAATGTCTGTTATTGAAAAGACAGAAGATAACAAATGCTGGCAAGGATGTAGAGAAAAAGGAACTTTCCTACATTGTTGGTGGAAATGTACATGGTACAGCCATTGTAGAAAACAGTAGAGAGGTTCCTCAGAGAACTAAAAATAGATCTATGTTATGACCCTACTGGGTATTTACTTGAAGGAAATGAAACCAATGCATCAAAAAGACACCTGCACCCCCATGTTCATTGCAACACTGTTCACAATAGCCAAGAGATGGAATCAACCTAAATGTCCACCAACAGATGAATGGTTAAAAAAACTGTGGTATATATACACAATGAAATACTATTCAGCTATAAAAAGAAATAATATCCTATTATTTGTAGCAACGTGGATGGAGCTAGAAACCATCACGTTAAGTGAAGTAAGTCAGGCACAGAAAAACAAATACTGCATGACCACAGTCATATGTTGAATCTTTAAAAGAAAATGTGGTTCTTATAGAAGTAGAAAGTGGAATAATAGTTACCAGAGGCTGGGAGGGAAGAGGGCTGTGAGGGAGGAGAAGTGTTGGACTAATGGGTACAAAATTGTGCTATCTACCCTAAGTGAATCATCATGCTGTACGTACACATATTGAAACAACACGCTGTACACCACAAATGTGTACAAGTAAATGTTAAAATAAAAAAAGTTTCCAATACAATGTATGAAAAGATATTTATAATATTTTTTAAAAATGGAAAAAAGCTAGCCTATAGGAAAAATGAGAATGAGTGGAGATGTGTCTTACATTCTGGGAGCTGGCTCTGTTCAAGTCTTCTCACCTCATAGGTAAGTTGGGAGGGCAGCTGGCCTCAAGTTCAGCCCACCCATAACCACCTCAACTACTGGCATGAGCCTGCAGAAGCTTGGGACCTGCCATCTCCTGGGTCCCACCCTCACCCCTGTAGAGACCACCATGCCTTCCTAGCCACTCAGTGGGAGGCACTTTCCTCCTTTCCTATCTGTTTGCCTCCCAGGAAGAGGCTGTGATTTCCTTCCCTCTGGCAGTGTTCTTTCCTCTATATAGTTCTTATCCACCCCTCACTCTCTCCATCTCTACCTGAAAGGTCCTAGTCCATGTGCCATTACCGTCCTTCCTGAATGACTTCCCCACTGGTCTCTTTAGTTCTACTATTTGCTACCATGAGCCGTTCTACTACCAAAAATCAGAAATATAGTTTCAAAAGGCAAACATAATAGTATCTCCTCCCTGCTAAAAACCATGAATGGCTTTACATTGGCTTCAGGATAGCCTACAGGGCTTGGGTGACCGGCTCCTCCAGCCACACTGACTTTCAGACAGTTCCTTAGGAGTGTCGAGCTGGTTCTCACCACAGGGCCTTTGTACATGCTGCCTCCTCCCTGAGTTTGCAGATCAAGCATAAGCTCTGGCATCAGCTCTCACAGAGCCTGCAGCACGTGCCACAACCAGGGCACATTGTTTTGTGTCTGCCTTCCCAGCTGGACTTGAGGGGCGCTGTGAGTGTGAGGATAGAAGGAGCGTGTCTGTGTTCCCAGGGCCTAGTACAGAACCCGCCACATAGTAGATGCTCACTTACTACTTGCAAGAGCTTACTAGAAATGTGTCAATTTTTGGTTTCTGATCATTAGATTTGATCTTATTTGATCTTTCCTAGCACAGTGGTTGCTTGTATATTTAGAGTTCCACTTGGTTCATAAGTTATCTCTTTCCTACTTCATGGCCTTTGTATGTGCTGCATCTTCCACAGGACCAGCACTGCGATAGCTCTTGAGGGTAAGAGGTGAAGATGAGTTTCAGGAATTGTGAGTGTTTCCCCAGGCCTTCTACAGACCTATGCATGTGCATAGGCAAGTGTCCTTTGGTCCCTCAGTAAATATTTGTCAGGTGGATGGATGGGCGAATGGATGGATGAATGGCAGACACATGTACTGTTAGATGGTGCTCTGCAGTTGTGGAAAATTTATTTAGCCCATTTATCTCTAAACTGTTTTCCCCTGTCTGTGAATGAATAGTCAAATCCCTTACTCTACTAGTGCCTACGAAATAACTAAAGCAAGAAGAAATATCAGCAGAAGCCTCTATCCTCAAGGCAGTTTTTGGAAGGATTAATTACTTTGTGTTTCTAAATCCTTAAAGGATCCTCAAGGAAAAACTGTATGAATAAAACTCAATGACAAGATCATCATAACAGACTCCTGATTATTTCTGTGTGCAGTTCTTTACCTACAGCTCTCCTTTCACTTGGTGTGTTTTGAGCAACGTTTGAAACAGATCTCTCTCCCTCTCTGCTAACTTTCATAAATCTCCAACAGGCACCCATATCACCAGAGAGGCACAGAGAACCTGAGCAGATTCTGGATGGACTTCCCCTTGGCAATTTCTGATGAAAACTCACTTCAGAGAGAATTGGCAGGCCCCCTTTCTTCTCTCCTCCAGTTTCCAGAGCAGTAGATCCCCTTCAGATCTGGGCTCCCCCAGCTCAGTCCCACTTGGCTTTTCTAAGTGAGGTTATGGGTACACACTGAGCCCAGAAGTCATTGCTTTTTTGGAAAAGGCAAAATAAGAGAGGGGATTTTCCATATTCACATTTTTCCACAGAAATGTATTCATAAGCTTTAAATTTGCCCAAGCTATGTTAATGTATGTGGTTGGCTTCTGTGCCAATTTTCATTGTGAATAAGATGCTAAATAAAAGGGTTCTTGTCTTTCCCTTCCCTCCTCCCCTCCCATAACTTTAAGTTCATAAGCCCATTTTGTACGTGAATCAGGTCTTAGGAGAGAATCAGAAACGATGTTGTTCTTTTAGCTGCTTACAGTGTTTGCTTTAAACCCTTGATAGGAACATGGGGCTTGTGACAGCAGCGGCCGAGGTAAACAGATGACTTTATATATAATGCTTTTTACAAGGTGGTTCAGTTCACTTCTAACCTTGGTCTTGGAGTCATGGAATGAGCTAGGGAAATTCCTCCCCTTAACCCTACCCTGCACCTCCTCCCTTCACAGGCAAAAAAATATCCATTTGCCTTCGGCTCCACAGCCCTTTCCCTACAGAGGAGCTTGCACAGTGCTGTACCTCCAAATCCCAGAGAACCCCAGCAGTGTCAGTGGTGTTATTATTATCATTATCATTATTTTAACCAAGTGACTGTGAATATTCACAATAAAAGCTGCAACCTTTATGAGCCATGAGCTGGCTTGTCCTGGCATGTCCTGGTCGTCCAGTTTCAGTACGTTTTGGTTCAAATATTCCCTGTCTGTTTATTGCTGGTCACACCACACCTCCTGGGACTGTCCTTGTGGTTTTTGCTCAGCTGCTAACTCAAGTAGCAGAAGACATGGGGGATAGTGGAGGGAGATTTGCAAAGTTCTGACCTGAGGAAAAAGCCCCAATGGCTATGTACATCTCAAACACTGAAGCTGTCAGCCTGTCCTTTCCCTGGAAGCATCCATGACCGGCTCCCTAACACCAACTAACCAAAAATAGTTAGGGCCAGAGAGGCATTAACATCAGTGGTATAGTGAAGATCAGAAGCCCTGGATGTGAGCCAGAGTTCATGGGCTTTCCATCAGATAAGCCAGGATTCAAATACAAGTTCCTCAAGGAAATAGCTGGTTTCTTGCTGGCGACCTTAGGCAAGTTCTTAGCCCCTGATTTCTTCATCTAGAAAATAGCAGTAATAGTAGTACCTATCTCAGAGGGTAGCGTAAAGATTATATCTGGTACAAGACAGTATACAATATTATTATTAATGCTATTAGCTATTATGAATATTATTGGTAATTAATAATGAACTATAATTAATATAATAAATAGTATAGAGGTTAAAATTATAATTCATCTTATTAATATTTATACTCTATAATTAATTATTGATAATAATATTAGTAATAATAGATACTAATATTATATAGTGATTTATCTCTCAGAGCCATTTTTTCTTCATCTGGAAAGTGAAGATATTAATATGGACATTGAAAAAAATGCTGACTTTGTGGAGTTTTTGTGCAGAGGAATAAATGGCTTCACACAGTGCCCAGCCCGTCAGCTTGTAATGCAGGGTTGCTGCTGTCAATGTGAGTCTAGCTGTCCTTCTGAGGCCCTCTACAGAGAAACACATCACTTTGCTTGTCAGTACATGTGGCTGTCTCATTCCAGCACTTCCGCTGCTATCTAAAAAGGCTGGCTGCTATGTGGCCTCAGAGGCAGGTCATGGGCCTGGTGACACTCTGGCATGAGACTGGACAGTCATCCCAGTCTGCAGGGGGAGATGCTCCCTCAGCTCTGTATGTCCCAATCCAGGCCCTGGGCCATGGATTCTATCTGGCAGACTGGGGAACACAGTGCATAAGCAGTAGGCTCTGCATGTGGACACCTACGGGGGGTCCTTCCCACCTCTTTCCTGCCCCAGCGCCTTCCTGCCTTGGGGAGAGATGCAGGCAGAAGGCGGTAGCCAGGATCATTCTAGGAGACTTGGAAGGACCAGGCTGGCTTGTGCTACAGCTTGCCTATCCCTTTAAGTCAGGGCTTCTGGGTCATGGACTTTTGACAGTCCGGTGAAGTCTATGGACTCCTTCCTGAGGAATACAAAAGAAACCAATTATATATCAAAATAGTTTTTTTAAATTATAACATAGTAATAAATGTGTTTCTCTAATAGTCTATTAAATAGCAAGATATATCAGGGGCCTGAAACTATCATAATTATGAAGTAGTGATGAGTGCAGATGGTATACAAAACGTGTCTGTGATGTAAAAATATCTGTGATTTCTTTTAGAGACAAAGTCATGTGTTCTGCTAATGCTACTGTGCTTCGTGGCCTATGGTCATAATTGAAGGAAGTGAAACATTTCAGTCAGAAGTTTGTACAAATAAGGTGGAATTTTCTTCCCCGTCCAGGTTCCCAGACTCCATGACAAGACCCCCAAGTAAGCCCACCTTGCTGGGCTGATTTCCTACTCTCTGTGCTATTGGAGGTCCTGGCCCCAACTTCTCCCTGTCTTGTCACCTCATTTTTACCATGGCCTCCCAGGGCAACCTCTGCATGCTTTCTGACCTTTGTGTGATACTGCTGGACCCATGACCCCTGGTCTCAGAACTGTCTTTACAATCCCAAGGTTGAATGGCAGTACCCACTGTCTACACTTAGCTGTTTGAAGAAGGCTAAACTGATTTCAGAAACTGCAGTGTGCACTGAAATCACCCTAAACACTTGATAAAGTCCAGAGTTCTATACTGGTTTCCTCAATTTGAACTGTTGGGCCTAGGGAGGGGCCCTAGTTTCTAAATTTTGAAGAGCTCCATAAATACTTCTGAGGTGGCTGCTTCTTGAACAAAATGGTGCTTCTGCTAAGGAGCAAGCCTTTTCCCGCTTGAAAACTATTATTTTACTATTTTATATTATGAGAGAGAGATAAATGGACAGCCAGAATACAGTGGCATAACATGCAAACAGTTTCAAGAGTATGAAAGTGTGGAAGGAAGGAAGGAAGGAAAGAAGAAAGAGAAGAAAAAGATGTCAAATGCTATTAAAGGTATGGGAAAAGAAATCTTTATCAGTGGAATCTAGAGATAAATGTAAAATCAGCAAGAAGAAGGATGGATTGATTTCGAAATTCAGCAAATATTTATTATGTGCTTACTATATTCTAGGGCAGGGGTTGCAAACTCAAATGTATACAAGAGCCAGGCAAGAAGGTTCTGATAGAAAGATCCAGGGCCCTCTTAGTTTTCTATTTACTCACTTTGAAGGAAACAGTTGTGCTGCGTAAGAAAAACTGCAGGAGAGTGTAACAACTCATGCCATACAACCTTGGCACACAATGTCAGGGATGGCTACCCAGCTCCTTGCTTTGTGGACAAATGGGCTCTATCTGCCATATTCTCTAATTTTTCAAGAAAATCTGACATTTTATGAGAAATCTCTTTATGAATAAATATTGGAAACTGTTCTTGTTGCTATTTCTGCATAACAAATTAACATAAAACTTAGCCTCTTAGAAACAACCATTTGATTATTCTCTTCGGTTATTACGTGGGGATTAACAGGCATAGTGGGGTAGTATTGTTTCTGCTCTACCATGTCTGAAGCCTCAGCAAGTAAGACTCAAAGGCTGGGGGAGTATAGGTGGTTACTGGACAGCGGGGGCTGGAATCATCTGAAGACCCCTTTTCTGACATGTCTAGTGCGTGGGCTGGGAAGACCCCATGACTAGGACTACCAAGTGGAGCAGTTCAATGTTTTGACTTCCTCACATCATGGTGGCCTCAGGCTAGTGGGACTTCTTGCATAGCTGCTCAGAGCTTCAAGCACAAGTCTTCCCACCACAAGGAGAAAGCTGCATGGCTTTTGTGACCTAGTCTTAGAAGTCATGCGGTGTCATTTCAGCCATACTGTATTGGTTAAAACAGTCACAAGCCAACCCAGATTCAAGGGGAGGGAAATTAGGCTCCATGTCTCGAAGGGGAGTGACAAATTTACATCCTAGAAGAGCAGGCGATATTGTTGCAGCAGTCTTTGAAAAGTATAATCTGCTGCAGTAACTAAGTCAAAAATTTATTTTAAAGATGAGGTAAGCCCTGTGTGTACAACATAAAGCATGTTCATAGGCTAGATATAGCGAAGTGGGGAGGGGGCCCTGATTTCTTACCTCTGCTTTAGGGTGTAAGAATTTAGAGATAATTAAGACTTTGCACCTCTTTTTTGAGAATATGGTCTAATATTGTGAATTTGCAGAATTTCTATGAGTTACGTATTCACATTTTTTGTGACTCCCCTATTAGAGTTGAAGGTAGTTGGATGCGGGTGGGGGGACATATCGAGACTAGGTGACACTGTAAATCAGAATAACCTGACAAATGGACACTCTCATTCCTGGAGGTTTACTTTATATTCAGAGGAGGGATATTTACATTTTTAAAATGCTTTTGAGGTTTAGAAACAAGAGCCCGCTACTGCCCCCTGTTGAGAAGCACTGTGTAAGACAGACTTTCAAGTTGCAATTGGTACTTGGGAATTCAGCGGTCATTCTTATATAATGTCAACTAAATTCTTCATTTGCTTGTGAATAACATGTAGCTCTAGACTCAGAATAAATCATCGCCCACCTCCCTCCATCCTTCATGAAGAAGTCTTTCTATATATGTTTGGAAATTGTCATGAGGACTTAAAACTAACTTAAAAGATGTCCGGTAGCCCACATAAGACGTGTGCTTTTTGGTTATTGCTCTCTAGTCCCATTCATGGAAATGGTGAACTTGAAAAAATTCTGGAGGACCTACCTGCCACCTCCTTCTCTCCAGCTGCCATAAATATGGAAGGATAGGGCTGAAAATCCCTGTCCCTCTTCTTACTTAATAAAAAATATTTTGCTCTAATAAACACTGTTGCTACTTGTGATTTTATTTCAACTTGTTCGCCGACTCACATAATGTGTCTTTGCAAGGTATGGTCATTCACTGGGTGATTCAGAAGGTTATACCTGAACCAAGAATTCCATACCTTCACCATGATCCTGTTCCAGGGTGCGGTACATTGGGGAGGTTCGGGTTCATTGTCCAAATGTTAATTGTGTAAATAAGGTGGTAGCCTCGGCAGCCCAATCCCAGCCCCCTCTGCATTGGCAGGTGTCCAGGGAGGTGTGATCACAGCCTCTTTCTGAGCTCACCTTTGCAGGTAATGGGGCAAGTATGTGGCATTAAAGAGCAGGAAGGCTGGCAAGGATTGGTAATTGTTTAACTCTTCCAGTGGCACTCCTCTGAGTACATGGACCACACCTGCAAACCTGGCAGGACGTGCCGTGCATGACTGGACAGAGGTGCTTAATACACTCAGAGCCAAGGAATAGGTTTAGGCAGGAGCCCAGGGCTGACATACGGAGCCCAGCCCCTAGCCTGCTGGAAATCTTAGGACTCAAAATGCCCATGGTTTAGGGAGGCAGTTGCTCATTAGCTGGATGGAATTAACCAGTCATGTCACTTTTTGGCACCTCAGTTTCCTCATTATTGTATAGTGAAGGATTTGAGCATATTATCACTAAGACACCTTTCAGCTCTGACATGCTCTAGTGCAATGGTTTTCAAACTAGAGGAACCATCAGAATCACTGGGAGAGCTTCACAAAATACAAACTGCTGAGTCCCACCCCCAGAGTCATTGATTCAGAAGCCTTGTGGTGGGGCCTGAGAATTTGCATTTCTAACAAGTTCGCAAGTGTTGCTAAGCTGCTAGTTTGGGGACCGCACTTTAAGAACCACTGTTGTCGTTATAATGCCTGATTATATCTGGAGATCTTCCTGGGCTTCCTCACTGAGCCTCACCATGCTTTGAGAAGGGCTCCTTTGCTCAAGGAGTGAGGTTTTGTTTCCTGGATTTTCCTGGGCCTTTGCTGTTGCTTTTCCCACCACATCAGCTGTCTTTAGAACATCAGAGATTGAAAGGAGAAAATAAAATAAAACATAGCTTATTTGGTCAGGCCAAGGGGCTATATTTTACCCAGCTCTCCATCTTGTGGCTTGCATAACACTGTTTCTTAAACACAAGAAACACTCAAGAAATATTTATTGAATAACAAATAGGCTTAGTGGAATGGAGGAGATTAAGAATGATGTCCAAATGAGATTTATCGGAAGATCACAATTATCAACGCCAAGCGGTTCCAGATGCAAATTAATCAGGCTGTCCATGTAGGAGTGTGAACCTCCACTGTATAAGGCAATAGGGAATGGTGAAGTCTGCAGTGAGGAAAGCGGACAAGCACACATACAGAACCTCAAATGCTTTTAACATCTTCTTGGCCAAATTGGAGCTCTTGAGCTACCAGTTTTCAATCCCTAACTGTGTCTTTCCAATGCCCTCATGCCTTTGAGACAAGAAAAAGTAGGAGGAGTTATTGAACATTTTCTGGACTTATTGTTCAACTTTCATTGCCTTAGTTAATATTGCTTATAATCCCATTTGAAATATTTTCAGCATGGACAGTGTGACATACACTGGGAGTTCATTTCAGTCTATACTCTGGGCACTCGTGATATGCAGTTTCTAAAACAGCCACCGATGTTCTGCACCTCCTGGTATTCACACCCTTGGTTAATCCCTTCCTTTTGAATGTGGGATGAACCCAGTGACTTATTTCCAACAAATAGAATAGGGCAAAAGTGATGAAATGTAATTTTTGAATTTAGATTATAAAACACTGTGACTTCCATCTTACTTTCACTCTCTCTCTTGCTGGCTCTCTCTGGCTTTTCTCAAATGCTATAAGTGAGACCCACGTGGGAAGGAACCGTGGGCAGCTCACCTCCAGCAGGAATGAGGCCCACCCTCAAGATTGAGCTTAAAAGTGGATCCTTCCGCAGTCAGGCCTTCCAGTGAGACCACATATAAGGCTAACACCTTGATCACAGCCTTCAAAGAGACTGAAGTGGAGGACCCGGCTAAGTTATGCAGAGATTACTGAGCCTTGGAAGCTGAGCTAATAAATATGTATTGTTTTAAGATTCTAGGTTAGGAGTAATTTTTTATGCAACATGAGATAACTAACACAAATCTGTTAACACTGGATGTTTCTTAGGGACTAGGTAGTCAGCATTTGGAAAACTGAAATAATAGGCCCACACTCAATGGTGATGTGGAGCCAGCTTGAGCCAGCTTGTGAGAGCTGGTTATACACATCTCTTCCTAACTCTGTATTCAGGGATAGAGTGTTAATAGCTTGAAATTAGTATGATGGGAGTATTTATACAATGGAAATCAGCACATAGTACAATTTTGAGATCTAGTTTATTAGTATACCATTGTACTCCAAATGTCCTACTCCAAGCCCTGGAGTTCACATTATTTTAGGTGAATATCAAAGCCTGGTAAATTAGCATAATGGCTATCAGAAGTGATTTTGCATTGGTGTAACTGGGGTTGTCTGAGCCACATGGATTTTGGGGTGATGTTACACAGTTCCCCTCTCTTTCACGAACAGGTGGGTGACCCCAAGAGTCTGAAAACTTCTAAACAGCATCTTCTACTTAGGAACATGAAATATGAACAGTCCTGACTTTAGCTGTTTATAGAAGGATTTTGTTACCTGACTTGGGCTAAATTTTTCCACTGGAATATTTTTTCATGTGTCCAAGTGAACCTTCTGGCAAGGCTCTGAAGAAGTATCTAGCAGAATGAAGGGTTAAGTCAGGAATTCCCAGCACTTGGTACCTGTTTGCAAATAAATTTTTGTACTTGGGGCAAATTTCTCTGAGAATTGCTTTTATTGTCACATATCACCTTATGGGGGTGTTAGGAGAGAAGGCCACACTTACCTGAAATTATTGAAAGCTACCAATATCAGTAAAAAAAAGGAACTAGTAGTTGTGAATGATCAAAAAGACTCAGGTTAGTTTGTGGTATTAATTGTTGTAGAACCCATAAAATACAAATATGCTATAAATCTCCATTACACAGTTAAAGAAATCGGAGTCTAGGCATGATGTTTATCCAACTCAGTTTATGTGGCTTGCACATGACAATGTTAAAGGGCTCCAAATCATCTCTGACCCCAAAGTCATGCTTCTATCCTCTCTAATAGAATTCAACCCTCCCCTCTTTCAATGTTACAGTCTAAAACCCTTAGAGGGCAGATTCTGGGGAAGGAAACGCCGCAGGCTCAAGTTTCACAGCCTTTTCTGACAGGAAATTCTTGCTAACCTTGAACTTCAGGGTCATCTGCTATGGTTTAACACTACTTTTTCATTTCCAGTTAAAAGAGTGGCTCTGCTCACTGTTCCTTGTACATCATGCCCTTAAACAACTCAACTCTCTATTGCTGCTACCTGAAAAATTGATTCCCCCAAATAACAGGTCCTCCAAATTCTTGTGACATCAGCCCTCCTTAATTCATTGCTACATCATCACTTATAATAATGGGAGGTCTTATTTTTTAGAAAATTTAGGCCAATGCCCTAGACAGTCTTCCCATCTCACAGCACCCCAGAAGTGTGATTGTGGCTGCTGCCAGGATCCCTACATGCAAATGACCATGTTGTGGATGGTTAAGTCCTGGGACCCACGCACTGTTCCCAGGGGAAATCATTATTTCAGGGCTTTTCACTGTGTCCATATATTTCTTCCATGAACTAGGCCTTGTGGAGAATGTCTGCCTAATCTCCTGTAAAAGGTATTATAAGACAGAGGTAAAGATATTCAGTGTTCAAATCATAATATTGTCTTTTGCAGCCCATATAATCCTGGGAAAATTACTTAACCTCTTCATGCTTATGTTTTCTTATCTGTGAAATGAAGGTGTTTGTGCTGTCTACCTCATAAGTCATTGTAAGGATTAAATGAGTTAAGACATTTGCCGTGCTTGGAGTGGTGCCCAGAATACAAATGAACAGTGAATGTTATTTCTTACAATTGGTGGCCTCGCTTGTCATTGCTGCTTCCTGCAAGTGCCCAGTCACGATGGAAAGGATGGCTTCATGCTGTCCTGCTTGCAGTCAACCTGTTCTTTAGTTAATTTAGCTCATTGTGCATACTCCAGGAGTATTGTATTAGCTAGGTATTGCTGTGTAACAAATTGCCCCACATGTAGCTGCTTATGACAACAGACATTTAATATCTCACAGATTTTGTAGTTCAGACATTCAGGAGTAGCTTAGTTGGGTGGTTTTGGCTCCGAGTCTGTCATGAGGAGACAGTCAAGCTGTCAGCTTGGTTGCAGTTGCCTCAAGTCTTAGATGGAAGATGATCTGCTTCCAAGCTCACTCACAAGAATGTTGGCAGGCCTCAGTTCCTCACCACATCGGCCTCTGCATAGGCTGCCTAAGTGTCCAGATGCGGCTTCGGAGCTTGAGAGAGAGTGAGAGAGAGAGTACCCAAGACAAAAGCCACAATCTTTTTTATAACATGCTCATCTCAAATGTGACATTTTACACCTTCCGCCATATCCTATTCACTAGAAGCATGTCACTAAGTCCAACCCATATGGAAGGGTCAGGAATTAGGCTTCACCTCTTGTGGGGACAAGTATCAAAAAAATTGTGAACATATCTTTAAAACCATCACAAACATCTGTCACAATCCAGAGACCTTGGGAATTTTAGAGTTTAAGTACACTTTGGAGATCAACTAGCATAATTGCCTCAGTTGACAGATGAGTTGGTGACTTGTCCAAGGTCACATAGCTAGCTGGCCACAAAGACTAGATTCTATTCTTCTATTGTTGCTACATGTAACTGCACCTAGTTTTCAAGTCATGTTGACAGAATCATTCCAGTGATATGCTGTGGCATGTCCTGATGTCCCAGATTATTGAGAGATTAAAACCTGTACATGGTTTCTTTAGACTTGCATGGTCCAATTTGGTGACCAATAGACACATATATTTTGTCAAATAAACATCAGATCTCCAAGACTTAAAATGTAAATTACCTTATTATTTTTATATTGATTACATGTTGAAATGGTAACATTTTAGATATATTGGGTTAACTAAAATAGATTATTAAAGTTTATTTTTCCTATTTCTTTTTACTTTTTTGATGTGGCTACTAGAAAACATGAAATTACATATGTGGCTCACATTGTATTTCTATTGCATGTTGCATTTCTATTGCTGCTCTAGACTAGCCAAACTGACACCCTCGTTCTCCGCATCTTTGGCCTATCAGGGTTTGCCTCTACTTCCATCCCTGTTTCCAGCTGAGGTGCTTGAGTAGCAGCAACACAGGCTGCTCTGAGGCCTCTGTTCTCCCAGCCCAAGTGAATGCTGTCTCTGCACAGTGGGTGCCCATGATTTCACACTACTCCTTTAGGTCCTTCTGAAGCACACTCATAACTGAGGGTGACCTGGGGAACTTGTGGCAAGGGTTTCCAACGACATTTATGCTCTGGTGAGCTTGAAACCTTCCCTGAGGCTGTAATTCCACCCAAAAGCTGGGTTCCAAAATTCTACTTTCTCTTTTGGAAGACAATGTCAGACTAAGTAACTCCAACTAAACCCCTTACATACTATTCCTTCACTCCTTTCTTTTTCTCCCTTCCCTTCTTCTTTCCTTCCTCCCATTCCCTTCCTCCTTCCTTCTTCCCTTTCCTTCTTCCCTCTCTCTTTCCTTCCTCCTTTTTCCCATCTTTCTCTGTTTCCTTCTTTCTTTCCTTTTCTTTCTTTTATTCCAACACAGAAGACTTCGAGATCAGATTTTGTCTTGAAGACCATTGAAAATAAAGGACCCAATGCATCTCCCTGGCTGGACTGAACATTTGGAAGTTTGATTGATGAGAGATGTTGAATGACAAACAATGCAGGGTCTCACCATTTACCGAACAGATTTCCAGCCCCATCACTGTAGAGTATTATATCCAGAAGATCTGCTTGCTTAGGATTCTTGGTTGTTATTCCTCCCACCCCTGGGGAAGATAAATTTCTTTTGCATGGTAATTCAGAATGGTTAGTTTGCACACTCTTTCCAAACAGCTTCCAACTTCATCTCCTTTCCCTGCATTGATCAATGAGTGGGCCATGAAGGCTCTTGCAGGCCTCTGCCCCTGATCACCCTTCTTGTTGACATTCCAAACTAATAAGCTCACAAATGTACTGGGAGAACAGTAGCTCGAGGACACTTATTCCCTAAGAGAGAATCCTTGACTTTCACGGTATGTGACTTTGTTATTTTCCCATCCTTGTAAGGGCTTGACATTGTTTCAAAAAATAGTGTTGAATTGGGGAATGTCATTTCCAGTGTCTTTCTCACTGACCCGTGCCATCCAATTTCTTCATTCTCCTCAAAACCTTTTTTGGAATGAGGCAGTATATAAAATAAATAAATAAATAAAACAGATTCCAATGTAAAAGGAGGTTGGGTAGTTTGAAGATGTGTTCCCTCTCAAACATTTGAAGGAAGATAAAGACTGAAAAGAAAGGAGCTTCCATATTCTAGATATAAATAAGAAAACTGAATAAATAAGGACCACTGGATAAATATGGTAAATTATGATGGGTTAGTATTTTGATATCTTGTGATTTAATAAAGGCCCAAATCAGCATTTCCACTTTTTTTTTTTTTTTTGCTAATTGTGTGCAACACAGAAACCCCAGAGAACCCAAATCTTTTAGTCCAACTGCAAGTTGAAATTCCACAGCAGTTGTATGGATCGTCAGTGACCCAACCCATCTGGCCACAAAGGATGCTGAGATGTTCTAAGGAGAGCTGGGATCAAATCAGGAATCAAACTATGCGATTGTGGATAAAAGGGAGAGAGAAGTGGGGAAGATGGTTTTGGTTAGAAAAACATCTCCCCACAGAATTTTCTGGAAGGTGGCATTTCGTATCAATAAGTTGAGATCCAATTTGTAAATCTTTTGGTTACAAGGAATAGAACCATGTCTGTATCAAGTAAAGGATGTCACTGCTAAGGTACCATGGCAGCAACACAGGCAGAAGCTAGTGACCCCCTCAGAATAAGGCAGTTTGTCAGGGGAGGGGGAAGGGTAAGGGAGCAGAGATTTTGCCCCTGGGGGAGGCATTTGGTAATGTCTGGGGACTTTGATTGTCACAACTGGGGAGGAGGATGCTGGCATCTTGTGGGTAGAGGCCAGAAATCTTGATAAAGTTCCTCCAATGCATAGGAGAGCTCCCAACAACAAAGAATTATCTGGCCCCAAACGTCACTAGTGTTGAGGTTGAGAAACCCTGAACTAGGACAAGAGGTGACCCTTCTTCCCCTCCACAGCCCTATGCCATGGAGGGCCCTGTATATCAAACATCAAAAGACAAAGACAATGAATATCATTTTCACACTCCTAGGAAAGTTATTTACTCAACTGAACAAAATGGAGTTTCATGACAACAGAAGCTGAGAAGAAAGAGGCAGCAGTGCTGATCATAAACCTGCTGTTCAGATTCAGAGAACAGATACTGGGTTTTAATGGAGATTCACCTGGAAATAATTATAAAAAGGCGGTATTATTTAGCACTGTAACTGATAGGTAAGGATAAGGCTCCCTTATCCTCCACCGGTATGTGCAGGTACACATTTTATGCTTGAAAACATTATGGAATGACTCAGTAACACACTCTACCAAAAAATAGTGATGTATCATTCAAAACGCCTCAAAAAACAACAGTGCTCTTAAAATTGCACATGTGAGTGTTTGTTACTATCTTAACAATGATTTTGTAATGCTTGTGTGCACCATTCTTCCTCTCCCCCAGCCCTGCCTTGCAGATCCCTTTGCCATTCTTTCCTGTCCTGATCTCTGTCCCTGGGGGCTGACCCTTACTGACCAAATCACATGAATTCTCTTCTTCTTTAGCTTTGACCTGGCTCAGCTAATGGGAGGCACTGGCAGGGGGCAGAAGGCAAGAGGAGAAAGCGATCAGGATACTTATTCCCTTACCCCATCCAGGCTTGACACCTCTTTCCTGGCAGTGGCTGCAAGTCTCCGTGATTACAGTTCCTGCCAGGTGGTACCTCCTTTGTGGTTCCAGTTCTCCCTGAGCTCTGTCAATTCTGCTTTCTTTCCTTTGCCCTTTAGGTCTAGGAGTGGTAAAGGCTTCTAGCTGTTGCTAGTCTCAGAATTTCTGAACATGTTTTATTGGTTCCATTAAAACTATCCACATCTCATAGAGCAGTAGGAACCCTCATTCATTGTTAGTGGGGATGCAAAATGATACAGCCACTTTGGAAGACAGTGTGGCAGCTTCTTCCAATGTTAAGAATAATTTTACTATATGATCTGGCAATAGTATTCACTTGGTATTCACTCAAATGAGTTGAAATCTTATATCTGCACCAAAACCTGCACATGGATGTTTATAGCAGCTTCACTCATAATTGCCCCCAAATTGGAAGCAACCAAAATGTCCCTGAATAGGTGAATAGATAGATAAACTGTGGTCATCCATACAATAAAATATTATTCAGCAGTAAAAAGAAATGAACTATCAAACCATGAAAAGACATGAAGAAACCTTAAATGCATATTGCTAAGTGAAAGAAGCCAGCCCGAAAAGGCTACACACTCTGTGATTCCAACTATGAGTCATCGTTAAAAGGCAAAACTAGAGAGATGGAAAAAGATCAGTGGTTGCCAGAGGTAGGGGGCAAGAAAGGAGGGAGGAATAGTGGACCACGCACAGAGAAATTTCAGCGCAGTCAACTATTCTGTATGATACTGCAACGGCGGATATATGTCATTATGAATCGGTCATAGAATGTGCAACACAAGGAGTGAACCCTGATGTTAGCTATGGACTTTAGTTAACAGCAACGTATCAGTCTTGGTTCATTGGTTGCAACAAATGCATCACACTAATCCAAGATGTTAATAATAGGGACAACTGTGAGATGTAAAATGGGTATATGGGAACTCTGTACTTTCAGCTCAATTAAACTGCCCTAAAAAAGTTTATTAATTAAATATATATATATGTGAAAAAAAAATCTACCCACATCTCTGTTCATAGCCCCATCATTCATTTCTCCTCAGTTAAACCCTTTCCAGGATTTTCCATGTAGTCCTTCACTACTGTCAGTTGTATCGGAAAGGCATTGTGAAAGTAAAGAAAACAGATAAGAGGATGACATTACCAAAATCTTATTTCTCATGAAATGTATGTGAGACACTAAATTATTGGTGGCTCTTCATCTTATCAATATTGAAAAGTTAATTAAGGGGTATATATCTCTTTGATTCCTTGACAATATCAGGGCTTTAGAAAATAAAGAATGACCAAACATCCTGGTTTTCCTGGGACAACTCTAATTTAGTCCTGTTTTCCTGGATGTGGTTATTAACAGAACCACATTTTCCTATCCAAAGGGTCCTGGTTTGGACAATAACTTATTTTATTGTTGTGCATCTAAGCCTTTACTTGGAAAAGAAGCTTACAAAGTACCATGAACAGAGTTTACCCCAGTTGGTCTGTTTGGGCAATGTCTGGAACAGATAAACTGGACAGAACAAAGGTGTGTCTACTGGAACCAAATGTTCTAAACACAAACAGTTTTATCAGATGAAACTATAACCTAGATCTTAAAATGATTGAATGCCATTTCTCTGATGAAAAATCAGCTTAAAGAGTATAAGGATTTCCTAAAGTTGAACCTCAGGCCATGTGAGATCCTCAAGTGCTTGAGCCATGAAAGAGTGGTGCAGGGGACCTCGAGAGGTTATCTGTCTGCCACCTGCACTGCAGATGAAGGACAGAAAACAAAGACCTTGCTTCCATATCTATATAGGTACAAGGCAGCACCACAAGCCAATTTTCCAACTACCAGGACAGGGACCATTCAACTACCCTTAATTATTAGTCATTCCTTCAACAAATACCTACTCTATCCAGGAACACTATTGGAAATATAGTGGTGAATAAAGCAAGTAGAAAACTCCATTCTATTAGGAAGAGGCAGCCCAAAAATGACTAATCAAGTAAGTGAGTAATGCATATAAAGGCAAATGATATGAAAGGTATAGAGACAAAATCCCTGAACAGAAGAGAGGAAGGGCTTCTCTCCAGAGGTGATAGTTCAGCTAATTCTGAAGAAGACAGGCAGCCAGCCATGTGAAATCTTGGAGATCCAGACACAACCCCTCTGGAATTAGTGAAACCACTGAGTAAATGGTGTTCTAAGAGGAAATATGATAAATGTTTGAATGGTTTTTCTCGATAAGCAAAAGGGAAACCAGCATTCCAGGTAAGGTTTGTGGACACCCCCAGCTCTAGAAAAGAATTACTCTCTTGTAGCAGTCATTTGTTATTGATTGGTAATTGCCACCACCATCAAATTGTATCTCTAAAATGAAGCTGATTCGTGTTGACCATCTCTCCCACTCCACGATAAGCAGCCTGTTCCAGTTACTATAGCTCCATAACAAATTATCTCAAAACTTAGTGGCTTAAAACAGTGACAGCACTCAATTTGTTCAAGATTCTGTAATTGGGCCAGATTGATAGGAATAGCTCATCTCTGTTCTAGTGGGCATTAGCTAGAGAAGCTCAAGAGAGGGGCCCTGGAATCATAGAAAGGCTTTCTCATTACACGTATGGAAGTTGGTACTAGCTCTTTGCTGAGCCCATAATTAATGCTGTTGTCCAGAACACTCATATGTAGCCTTCCCATGTGGCCTAGGCTTCCTCAAAACATGGAGGCAGCTGAGCATCATGAGACAGAGGGAGAGCCAAGTGAGTTTGCTCTGGATTGCTCTTCATGACTCAGCTTCAGAAGACACATAGCAATACAACAGCAATATTCAATAAGTAGGTCAGAGGTCAGAGTCTGTCCAGATTCAAGGGAAAGGCACAGAGATCCCATGTCTCACTGGAAGTCACAGTGTAAGAATACCACGTGGAGTAGAATATATTGGGGCAGGCATCTTTGGAAAATATAATCTTTTATAAAGCTCTATCTTTTGAAATTCTGATTAAAAAGCTTCTGTTCTTTCACTTTACATAACAGAAGCCCAGAAAAGCATATCAGACAACTGCAGAGGGTGGAAGTGGAAGAAACTGAGTGGCAAAAACTCCAAATCCTCACTGGTGAGCAGGCAGACAAGGAAAGCCTACAGACTCATTGATTAGTAATCTTTGTCCCATGTATTTGAATTAAAATGAGTCACTGTAAGTAAGTTTAGAAAACTTTGGTATGAACAAAGTAAAATAGTTGTCTATATTTCCTATCTTCTTAGAAACTTTAATAGATATATGTACATTCTCTGAGACAGAGACATAATATGAAATTTTCTCCCATCTTGTTTGGCCATGGAACCCTTTTTGCATGCAACTCTTGAACAGCTCAAGGAACCATTTAGGACATTTTACTCAGCCAATTTGTCCTAAAAGAAATTATAGTAGACCCACAAAGGGGGATGTTTCATGGGTTTTTAAGGGGATGGAAAAATTCTTTTTCAGGCTGAAGCTGTGAAAGGAATGTAATGTCTGCTTTTCAACTCTGCTTGGCAAAATGTACTTTATGGTACCTGAATGAAGTAGCTGAGCTGAGTGTGTTCAATGAATATGTTGTTTCTGGTATGCCAGAATTCAAAACCAGAGCCCATTAGCATGAGTGCTTCAAGGGATTGCACTGACGGAAACTTTCAGGGCAAAGGCTAGTCCATCTACAAATGACTCAAGATATGATGGACAGTAGGAAGCCAAGCCAGTGAGTAAGAAATGACATATGCTGCTGACTGTGCTCAACTTCACCCTGCCTCATTTGACCAAGTTCATTACCTGAGAGTAGTGAAATGAGGCGAGGAGAATGTCCTCTAAGACTGCAAAACATACTATAGGTTAGAAATCTAGACCAGCCTTGGGATGCCAAGATTCCACTTAGAGAAAAGGGAAGTGCATCTGTGAGAATTAATGAGAAACACAGATATTCCATGGGAGTTCAGAACCTGGAAATTAGCAAGACCAAGAAAAGATCTACAGGGATACAACAGAGGGAAAATTTCATAGGAGTTTGCAACATGACATTTGGGCGGAAAGGAGCTTGATTTGCTTTCAGCAGCAGGAAGAAAATCTCCACATCCTACACTACAAAAGGAAGGGATCCTGGGGAGGGCTCAAGTGGAATACCTTCTTCGTATTTGGCACCTTGTTACAGTAGAGGAGTAGGTGACCTGGCTAAAATTTCAGGAGACAGAGGAACACCTTTGGGTCTAGGTACCTTGATTAAATAAATAAAATCTTTTTGAACTTCTGGGCATCTTAACTCCTGATGCTCACCTTGAGACACATTCAGGAAGACTATGAAAATCCTGGAAGATTTCAAGGGAAATGTCCCTACCCACAAGTATATGAAGATTGAAACCACCAAGAAAAGGAGATTACTGCTATTGGAGAGTATGGAATCTCAACTAGAGACCAGAGAAGATACTGCATCCTCTAGATGCATTAAATTTTCTATGAAGCCCCTTGTGGAATGCTTGGATACATTCTGCCTCTGGACGTTTTAGATTAGCTTCAGTACTAGAGTGTTTGATGACCTTTCAAAAACCATGAATCCACTCTGATACTGGCAAGGAAGATTGGAAAAGATGAGATACCATATGTTATGTTATTTAATATCTGAATAATTGTTGTGTGGTGCACTTCCTTCTTTCAGTTGAATAAGAAAAAAAAATTAAGGAACAGATTGTGTAAAACAAGGGCTATTTACACTTAGACAAAAATACTGTTTCAGAGTTGGGCAAATCTTCACTGCAAGACACATTTATGATTCCTAGCATTAATTAGAATGCTTAACCAGACATTGAAATAATAAGATTGTTCACTTTTATCTTCTCTGGATCAGCTCCCCATGGCTTATTTTCAACATCCTAGTTCCATATTGACTGTTACCTCTCTTCTGATTTCCTACTCCCTGTTTGCTTGCTTTTCTTTTCTTCCTCCTCCTCCTCCTTCTTCTCTCTAGACTTGTGTCTTAGTCAGTTCAGGCTGCTGTAAAAAAATGCTATAGGCTGAGTGGCTCATAAACAGAAATTTATTTCTCACAGTTCTGGAGCTGGAAGTCTGAGGTCAGGGTGCCAGCATGGTTAGGTTCTGGTGAGGGCTGTCTTCCAGATTGCAGACGGCCGTCTTCTCTTCATACCCTCACATGATGGATAGAGAGCAATGGATCTCTCTGGGGTCCCCTTTATAATGCCATTCATGAGGGCTCTATTCTCATTACTTTATTTCATCCCAAAGACCTCACCTCCTAATACCATCACACTGGGGGTTAGGAGTTCAACATATGAATTTGGAGGACACACAAACATTCAGTCCATTGCAAATTGTCACTCCCTTCTCTCTGCTCTTTCTTCTCTCACTGTAGATTGTCTTGCTTTTTATTCACCACTTTTTGCCTCTAGTAATTTCCTTTTTTCTCATCCCCTTGGTTATAAACCATCCTTTATATGTCAGAAATTTCTTCTTCAAGGGAATTTTCTAGCAATTATCTTCCTATTCCCAAAGAATCTTGTGTGCAAGATGAAATTACCTTCTATGTACAAGTATCTTCTCCATGAATTGTTTGGTGTTTAGCCCCAATTTGGAGATTTCTATTAATACATTTATTAAAAAACTACTAAGTGTAAAGTTGGTGCTTGGAAATTATATAAAACTTTGCTTCGTTTTCTCAAAGAGCTTGTCAACTGGCAGGCTTCATTAAATCCAAGTGAGAATACGACAGCAGTTCTTATGGACAGGTAGAGATTGCAGTTATGTTAGACTAGAAGTGAGAAAACTTTTTCCCACTAGGATATTAGAGGATAGGATTTGAAGTAAGCCTTTTAGCATAGAGAGAATTTGGATGTCCAGAAGGTAGAAGGAGAAGAGAATGTGGCATTATAGACAAAGGATACATTATAATATGGGACCAGTTTAGAAATTCATGAGCAGGAAGGGGAGGAGTGATGAATGGGTTTGGAAAAGCTAGTGAGGCCAGTGGTGGAGAGCTTTAAGTAAAATAAGAGGCAGCATACACAGAGATAACTGCATAGGCTCTGGTATCATATAGAGGGGAGTTTGAATTCAGGCTTCCCCACTCACTGGCTGTATGTTTATAGGATCCTACCTAGTAGGTAGCAAACATTCAAACATCAGTGATCTTTAAAGAGATATTTATTTACCTTAGGAAGCTGGCATATTACCTAAAGAGGCTTCCATTGGGTTTAGGTCCTTGTGCTGTATTCAGTGAATATAACGGTATAGCTCAATCTATGCAGCAGCAAATGATCATTGCAACATATTTTCTATTGTGAGCCTTTAGTTCCTTCTTAAATTCCAGTATAGCAGAAATATTGGCGTTCATTTCAATGGGACATCATCTTAATTGCCATTTATAGAGGGGATTCATTACTGCAAATGTGCCTCCACAGTCACCAATATAGTTGCCAAATTTTCTCATCAGAATTTACTTAAAGGTGCTTAAATACTAGCAATGTCCTGTCAGCAAACAGTGCGGATAGCAGCAAGGAAAGAGAAAACATGGAAAACAGTTTAAAGCAGCAGAGAGAAGGGGGTAAGAGGGCAAAGAAGGAGTTTTGTTAAACTCTGGGCAGTTTTGCAGCAGATCAGATGAGGGCGTTGGATGGTGTCTTATAAATACCTAGCCATTAAGTTAGTCTGTATGTGCAAAGCACTTAAAATAGTGCCTGGCATACAGTAAGTGCTCAAAAGATGTCAAAATGTTTTATTTAATACCTTTGGGAAAAAAACAAACAAAAAATAAATTTCCCTAGAATTTAACCTTGAAAATAAATCAGTATTTTTGGTTTATATTTTGACATTTGAAATAAGCCTTAATTTCATTCACACGCCTTTAAGGCATAAAATGTTGATTAAATACAATAGCACAGACACCATCTTTTAGTCAAATGGCCCATAGATGATAGAGTGGACAACCACATTTCTCTTCTTCTCCTCCGTGTTTAGCACTGTTTGACAATTACTGTTTGGGGGATGCTCTGCCATGGCATGGAAGCCTAGCAGATGTGAAGTTGTTCCCTGGCCTCACAAAACTCAGACTGTGAATGATGAGATGTGGGTGTGTGATGAATGTTAACCAGAAGGGCAAGAATAATGTCACAAAGAACAAATGAGTAACAGGCCAATCACTTCTAAAAAAAAATAAAAATAAAAAAATAGAGAAATTATAAGAAATGAGAGGGGTGTTTCATTTTAAGTAATCCTTCTCATATGCAATTAAAAACTGTCTTGGGTGGCCTAGAGGAAAGAAACCAGGCTGGGAGTCAGTGGCTTGCTTTCTGATTAAGAACGTAGAGGACTGAAACATCGCTCCCAGCCCTCCGCAGGACCTCTGTGCTTTACTGAAGTAGCTCGAAGGCACCTTGGATTTGTGGAGGTGGCATTTTGCTTTTGCTGCTTGGACACCCAGAACCATATTTGTAAACTAATTCAGCCACTGTTTAGTTCTATTCTATTTCCTATTCTCTTGTCTTATATCTGTAAATTATTTTAAATCCTTTTTTTTAGGAGATATAGAATGAATATCTAACTAATGAAGACTGTAAGAAAGTCATTTATCTTCCATACCTCTCAGTTTTCTCAATTATAAAATGAAAGGCTTGTTTTAAGTTAGAATTTCTTTCTTTCTAACTCTGATGCTTTAAGATTACAGAAATGAAGGCAGCATTGTCCATGTATAAAGAACAGCTTCATTTAGTCAGTATTTAAAAGGAGTAGACATGGAGACTTCCTATGTAAGAACATAAGTAATGACAAAACCATTGGGTGAAGTCGATATATCAGAGGGTTTTAATTGTAAATTCTTCCTCTCAAAAGAAGGCATTTCTTTGGTTCTAAGGGTGGTTCAAGTATACAAATACATAAACAAATACCCTTGTGTGCCATATATATGGTGGCACACATGGGGTCTTGTGAGACATCAAATTTATCAATGATACATTTCAATTGCAGAAGTTTTTTTAAATAACCAACATTTTTAAAGATTTTATTGACATATCAAATGTTTATTCTTAGAGGAGAAAAATTGAAAATGTATATTAATTACTTATCTAAAAAGAAACAAAACCCTGAAGAGTGTTCCAGTCTTGTATCATTATCTATCAACATTTGTTAACCAACAGGGGAAGCTTCACAAAGGGAAGGATTTGGTTTTTCTTGGCGGTATTTTGTTTTGTGGGGAGAGGGGAGGGAAATGGGAGGTGAAGAGTATGGAGAGGAGAAACTTTGTCTGATGCTTTAATAAAATAAGAGTGGATATTATTAAGCAGTTCTGGGGGCTGCAGGGCTAGTAGGTTTCTCAGCTGTCATCATAATAATCTCACTATAGATTATCAATGAAGCACATTTCCAGTCCTTTTTAAATTTAATTTCAGTTACGTTTAGCCAAATCTCTGAATATAAGACTAAAACATAATTAAAAGAATATTGAAGTAAAAACACAGACTTGCTAAAAAAAAATATAGAAATTCATACATTAAAAAATTGGAAGGCAGATAAGAAACTAAAGGTATTGCTTTGACATCTCACTCCACCTTATTGTTACTTATTAATGATGTATTAGTCTGTTTCTGTTGCTTATAACAAAATACTGGGAACTGGGTACTTTGTAAGAAAATGAAATTTACTGCTTACAGTTTCAGAGGCTGGGAAGTCTGAAGTCCAGGGAACACATCTGGTGAGGGTCTTCTTTAGTGATGGATTTACAGCAAAGCAGGGGTCTCACATGGCAGAAAATGGTGGAGCAGAGAGAGAGAGAGAGAGAGAGAGACTCTCACATGCTCTCCTTTTAAAGCCCTCAGAACCACACCCATGAACTAGGGCATGGTCCTTACAATCTAATCACCTCTTCAAGGCCCCACCTTTCAGTGATCATAATAGGAGTTCCCACCCTCAGCAGTTACTGTGGAGGGTTAAGCTTCGATGTGCTTTGGGGGGGGGAGCACTCAACCTACAGAAAGTGATTTGCATAAACATGTGCTTAGGACAAAATCAAATTTACAATTGCTACCATCACAACTGAAATTTTTAACTAACTAAGGAAGCTTGCTTCTGAGCAATGAGTATGGAATTTATTCCCCTAGGAGTTGACTAATTTTAATCATTACAGATAAGAATGTCAAGTGCTATTATGCGGATAAATATTTCATAGCCCCAAATACATCACTTCCATGGAACGAAAATGTAATAAAATATTTGAGACGAAAAAGACTGTGATTACTTTGGGAGAATTGGTAGGTCCGGGGGAAAAATTATCTTTCTAAATAGGAACATCACAGAGAAGATATACAACCTTAACTGGATCACCATTCATGTTGAAAAGGGAGTGTGCTTTAGAAACTTTAACAGATGTTTCCATAGCTTAGGTTCTAAGGCATAAACAAAAACAACTGTTAAGCTGTGTCAATGAGGAGATGAGTCTTGAAGATATTCTACAACTCTATTCATCTTTGGCTTTGGAATTTATTGCATGGTATTTTCAGTAAAATTGTCATTTGTTTAATCCAATACTTAATCTTGTTTGCAAGCCTCAGTAAGCAGTGAATAAAGGGTTTCCAGAATTATGCTGAGAGACAAAGGACAGATAGCTTGCTATTTCCAGACAGTGTGTTCATAGGTGGTAACTAAATATGCCAGATTTCAACTACTGAGTATGGGAAATAACCAAGACAGGAAGACATGTATGTGTTTTAAATCAAAATTCTGGTTGGTCATCATTTTATCTTCAGTGATACCACCATTCTAAAAGATGTTCAAATTAGGAATTATTTGATTCCTCTGTATGGCCAAAGATTCATAATAAGAAATCTAGGGAAATAAGATCAATCTGCTTTTTTCTGCAATGACTCCCACCCCCTGGCAATCCGTCTGAAGTTCACACTCCTGGACAGTTGGATATTCTGCTACCGTAAATCATTTGAACCAGCTATGGGGTAAATGCTAGAACAGCTGGGATGGAATACCTTGGTTTTCCAAACTAACCCTTATTCCCAAGTCCTGCCTCTCGAACCTATGTCCTGGGGCCTATAATGTCAGAGAGTTCATGTGAATATCTCTTATCTGCTGAGAAATCAGGGAGGTAGAGAAGGGGTCACATATTCTGATACTCTTCTGGCAAGATGAAAACAAGACAGACCTGGTCACAGTGGACCACACAGGGCCACAGGGAAAGGAAACTGCTTTATTTGAGCAGAGTCACCATTTCCTGGAGGCTGAAGGGGGAATTTCATCTAAAATTTCCTTTCTGGCCCTATGGCAAAGGCAATAAAAGTCACTAGTGGTGCCTGGCTCCTTTTATTCTATCCCTTTGTTTACTTTTGATTAACATTTTACATTCTTTTATTTATTTTGGATTGACTTAAAAAAAAATTCAAGCCACTTAGCTATCACCCTGGAGGCCGACAGAGGGAAGTAGTAATGATTATTTTCAATTGGATATATCTTCATTCAGGGATTGGCAAACCAATGCATTCTTGGAAATTTGGGGATGGCCTGGTTTCCTCCAAGTTAAAAGCAGGCTTCCCTTTCCAGTGGCTAAGTGAAGTGGAAGCTACATAGATGTTATTCATGTCTGGACCCTTTGATGTATAATAGAGACACCAGACTTCACTTTGAAGGGCTCTTCAGACTGCTGGACAGACTTCTCTTTTCCCTCGTTGCCCTGCTCCAGTCTCACTTGCCACACCATATGCTTCTGGCATGCCACTTCTCTGTTTAACCTTCACACCATTCCACCAAATGGCTTTGCACTGCAAGTGAAATAAAATCTGCACCTCACGTTGACCTCAAAGATTCTATGTGAGCTGGTCTTGCTGACATCTCCAAATTCATATTATACCCAGTCTCTCCAGCTCAATCCCAACTTGAGGCCTTGGGCTTGTATTAATGCCTTCTCTTTGAAATATTTTTTTCCCTGGCCTATTAAAGCTACCACTGCAATGTCTTCTCTCTGCAGACACTTTCTCATCCCCATTTCTCCTATCTAAACCATCCACATCATCACATCACCTTGTTCTATGGCCTTTTGGGCATCTATTGCTATCTGTCATTTTCTTATTTACTCTCGTTTTCTTATTTATTTATTTATTTATTTATTTCTCTCAACAAGCAGAATAAGCTCCATGATGGCAGGAAAATCTGATATAAATGGCTATCTCCCCAGTACTTGAAACACTTCCTGGCACAAAGTTGACATTCAATAAGGGTTTGTTAGATGGTGTTATAGATAAACCATTATGATCATATTATTAGCACACTGCAGCCAGAATGAATGGCCTCAAATAACCACTTTTTATCTCTACTTCTAATAAATTCTGTTGTCTTTGCGTGTCATGCTGTGCCTGCTCCCCTGCTATGTCCACACATAAGTGCCCTTTGTTCAGCTTGCCCCTCAAATCTTCATTTGTCATCTCCAAGCAATCCATCTCGGCCATCCCAGACAATGCTGGCTGCTTCCTCTCCACTTCCTTGGATTAAAACATTAGTTACACGGGGTAGTCATGTTTCCGTGAAGCAGAAGCACGTCTATTTCTCTTAGCACCTTGAGTGTCCAGTACAGGGTCTTGAGAGTCTTAAAGCTTATTTGTTAAACACATGAATGTGAAAATCAGACATTTCAAAAGTATTACCTTTCCACGTTGTAGGTAGAATACCCAGGATACCAATTTTTTAAAACGTGAATGCATAATTAGAAACATAGAATATTATCAACCATGTCAACTTTATTACCTTTGCACATTTGTACATGAAAAGCTCATGGTGTTCCACAGGAAAGAGATGTCATCAGCCCAGTGATTTTATTAATTTCCTTGTTTAGCCCACTAATTAACAGCTTTAGAGCTCTTATGTTTCGCCAGGCTGCAGTTGAAGCCTTTGCTTGGACAATCTTCCTCACAACTGTGCCGGCAGGTAGCAGGTGTTGGAACTGCCACCATATGGTTTACAAAATTGAAGCTGCCTAGCATCACACAGCCAGTAAGTGCTGGAGGCAGGACTTGAACCTTAGGCAGTCCTGGATGGTAGAGCCTTCGCTGTTAAACACCCGCTGCAGCACAGCCTGATAGCACGTTTGATATAAATACCACCAGTAACAACTTCTGCCCTTGCCGGCTCAGTATGGTTGCAAATATCATACTTAAAATCTGATTTGTTCACTCTTCTTTTTGAACACTTCTCTAACCTCATGAAGGATTAAAGAAAAAATTCTCAGCTCCCTATGGTAACAAGCAAGACCTGCTCCCTCTGGCCTCAGTCTCTTTCTGCCACACACTTTTCCCACTGTTCCTCAATGTGAGCACAGCGCTCCAGCTACTCGCAGCCTTTTGCTGGTCTCTAAACAAACCTTGATTTTTGTGTCTTTGCTTATTCATCTTCTCCTTTAGATGCTACTCATCTCTCTAGAACCAGCTCATATATTTTTTATCACCTCCTTGAAGGAGTTGGTCAAGACTCCTTGATACATCCAACCGCATTTCTTATTTACCTTTATTATATCTCTCACCATTGTAAATTATATGTGTTGTTTTATTTCTGTCTCTTTAAGATCAGGGTCTGGTTCTTTGTGCTTAGGATATGCTCTGGAACCTGATATATTCTCAGAAACACACAAACAAAAAGCTTGCTAAAAATAGAAGAATGCACACAGCAGAATGGCTAAATGTAAAAATAAAAATCACCAAGTGTACAAGCTCTTTGCAAGACTTTGGCTGTATCTACTGAAGCTAACCATGTCTTAGGATCCAACACTTCTAGTCCTGAGTATATTCAGGAAAGAAATGAGCATTAGAATCATCAAAAGACTTGTTCAAAAAAGTCTTTAATAGTACTACTTGTAATAGCCAAAGACAGGAAATCACCATAATACCTACAAGCAGTAGAATTAATAAATAAACTATAGTATATGGTGGTTTATGTGTACAGAGAAATACTATGCAGCAATGAGAATGAACAAGCTAGAACTATGCTCAGCATCATGGCTGACTCTTATGAACATAATACTGAACAGCAAAATGCTAGGGGCAACAAGTGCATCTATGTGATTCTATTTATATAGTTTGAAAACTGGCAGAATGGATTTGTGGAGTTAAAAGTCAGAAGAGTAGTTGCCCTTGGTGGGGGAAGTAGTGACTGGAAGTGGGCACAAGGGGGCTTCCTGGGTGCTGGAAATCTTTTGTTCCTAACTGGGATCTGGTCATACAGCTGTGTTCCCGTGGTCAGAATCAAGCTGTGATCCTTTTCTGTGTCCATTTTGTACTTTAATAAAAAGTAGAGATAGAGAGTAAGAGAGGAAGGGAGGAAGGGAAAATAAGGGAAGGAAGGAGAGAGGAATTTTTAAATAAATGAAGTTAATAATAAAAATTCTGCATCTTTATGAAATCCCAAGTCCCTTAATTTATTCAATTCTTTATTCAGAGCCACAAGAACTGCATCTAAATTAGCACAAATCCCATTTAGTTGGCTGGGAAGCTTTAATGATCCTTGTTTTATATCCAAAATTATATGCAGTTAAATTACATCCATCTGAGTTCTCAATGTTAGTGAAGCACAAGGCGGGACTTCTGAGGATGGATGTGTTCTTCTAAGCATCCACATGGCTACCAGGGAGTGAATGAGCAAGTCTAGTTCATTCTGCTTAAAACACAGTTTTATTTAGCTTGCCAGGGGATGGATGCCTGATTGCCAATTGTGCTTGAAGGAAGTGGGGGTGATCCGGTACAGACATTTCTCCATTGAGGACAGTGGACATGAGGATGCGTACATCTCCTGTTAACTTGCAGTGTCTGGATTCTATTCACAAAACGGTGGATCTGTCTGAGAATACTCGCACTGCAGTGGCCTCAATCATACAGTTTCTTCAGTGAGTTGCGAGGTTATATTTCCTCCCCGTCACAGAGTGGGATTTGATCTGTGTGTGTTGGCTAGGGTAGACACATGAGGATCAAACATGAGCTTTGTCAAACAGACGGTAGTCCTCGGCTAAGGAAAATGATTTCCTCCCCCTTTTCCTAAGGCAAGTAAGTGAGAACGTTAGGAGTTATGATAGTGTTGAATTTCAGATCATGTAAACTGACAAAGGGCCCTGCTGTGAACTGGAGTGTTTTCTTTTGTACATTTTGGCAGCTCTTTGAAAGCAGAAAGTAAGCCTCAGACTGTCAGCCTTTATGTTTGATATTCCTTGATATTGATACTGGATCTGAAAGGACATTGTGCATTTGGTTTGAAAGCAGCATGCATGTGCGTGTAAGTGCGCACGATCAGTGCATTAGAAGTAACTTGAGGATAAAGTTACCACTAAGAGCATCACAGGTCCTAAGTCAGCAAGTAAAACTATGTGAATGACATCCCCTAGCTGCTAACCTTTTCTAGAAAGGTACACACCTTTACTTTTATAGACAGTTAAAAGCAGTTGTGTCTGTCCTATATGCTAATAAGATTTACAATTGTCTTTGGTGTGCATGTAAGATTATGTGCTCATACATAAATTCAGTCATCAGAGCCTCATCTATGTAATGAAAACATGTGAAGCGATGTTTTATTAGAAGAATGCTCAACAATTAACCTGACTCTTTTTCCTTACTGCTTTGACTGAAATTTTCCCCTAAGGTATCTGGAATTATTTGGATTTTTTATAGGTCTAAAACCTCTTTCTTCTACTTTGTGCTTCATTGTTGCTTCAAGTCAAAACATCCCCAGGAATTATTTGCCCTTAGTTATTACAAGTTATTAATAGTTATTATCAGTTAAATATGAATGTGCATAAATTTAAGTTTCTTTCCTGGAGATTGGTTTTAACAGCAAGGGGGTAATCCTGAGAGGCTTGCGGAAGTAGTGAGTTGCAAGGAGGGAGGGAGAAGGGGATTTTCAAAGGAGCAAAAGTGTGTTCACAGTGTTCTTACTTATTTTAGGGGAGTCACAGGTTCCTTTTAGAATCTTAGAGAGACTATGGGCACCCTCAGAAAAAAATGCGAGCATGTACGTAAATATCAAATGTTGATGACAATCTTAATTTGGATTCTCCCAGAACCAGATGCAAGTCAAAGATTTGAGGGCAAGTAGTTTATTTGGAGTGTATAAGCAACACAGATAGGTGAAGAGAGAGATTAATATGGGGGAGAAAACAAAGGCTTATTAATAAAGCGTATGTTTTTAAGGCACTTTTCACAAAGGTGACTGAAGCTTAAGCCCAGAGGGAAGCTCTAGAAAATGATGCAAAACACACATCTTGGTGTTATCCCAGCCAAAGGACCCCAACACCCATGAGTCATTGATTAAGGCTGCCCCAGGTAGGATGTGAATTCACAGACACAGCTATGGGCAGTGTGTGGACCAATGCGGGTCCTGAGCCCAAGGAGAGTCCCACAACAAAGATGGAGGTGTTGGCCATGGGAAGTCAAGCTGGTGTGTACAGAACTAGTAAGGAAAATCAAAAGAATATGCGTAGCTAGAGTCAGCTATAGACTCTTCAAAATATCTTTTTCATTGGGTCTCCTACAGGCCATCCTGGACCAATTTCTTAAAGAATTCTAACTGTGGGGAAAGGCACACTAAAGGTAAGATGGCCAATGTGGAGATGAACTCACCTATTTAACACCTTTGAGAATGGCTGCATTACATGCACAACAGTATTTTCAACTTGTAAAATTATCCTAGAAGAAAAGAATTCGGTGAGTCAGTGGACACCTTCAGAAAGAGTGTCAGGAGTCCTGTGGATTCTTTAAACTCCTCTGACTCACTCTGTCTCACAAGGTCAGTCATGTGATCTCTCTTTATGGGAGAGTCTCCATCTAGGCAATGGTATAATAATGGCCTTTATCATTCTCAGGAAAAAGGGTGCCCGGGCCCAGGATGCCATGAGACCAGTAGCTTCAACACCCCTGGATGATACTCTTCCTATTTGTAATCTCTTTATCTCAAGCAATGAGTTGAGTCAACAGGGCAATCCTCCTCAGACTTTAGGAAACTGAGTCTCAGAGCTTCAAGCTGATGTACCAGAACATCCAGTGAGTCACTGTCACAGTAGGAATTAGGTACTAGAACATCTAAATTCCAGGTCATTCTTCAACTCCCCAGGCCTTAACATCTCCTCCCAAAAATGGGGAAATGGATGTTAATAATAGGCCTGGTCCTCCCATGAGCCAGAATGACTTATTCACAACCTGGGGCAGAGTCATCCAGGGGAGGTGAGTTAATTATTTCAGGCCATAATTCCATGACAGCCTAAAATCCCTGGGATATGGCAATAGGTCATCCATATCTCCTGCGTTCACTGAGGTGGGATCATGAGTTTTCTGATTCATTTCATATTCATACATTGGCATATTGCCTCCCATAATGCTTTTTGGCAGATCACAGACTCTGCTGAAGTCTTTTGAAACTTTTAGATAAATGAAGACATGTCAGATTACCTTTAGAAACGTTTGGCAGTATTTTAATAATGTTAGATGTACATTTATCATATGATCCAGCAATTGTGCTCCTGAGTATTCACCCAATAGAAATGAAAATTTATGCCCACACAAAAAAGCTATATGCAGCTATTTATAGCAGTTTTATTCATAATTGATAAAATCTAGAAACAATCAACTGGTAATGAATAACTGGTATACCAATAACATACTGTGATGCATCCAGACAATGGCACACCACTCAGAAAAAAATAAACACACTACTGACACATGCAACAATACATTATATTACATGAAAAAAGCCAGATGCAAATGGCTATGTACTGTATAATCCCATTTGTATAATATTCTAGAAAAAGCAAAACTATAATGACAGAACACTGATCAGTGGTTGCCACAGTCTGGGGATTAGGGAAGGGGTTGACCACAGAGAAGCAGCACTAGGGATTTTTGGAGTGAGGGGACTGTTCTATATCTTGATGGTAGTGTTGGTGACAGGACTATATGCATTTGTCAAAATGGGGTAAATAAGTTACATCTCAGTAAACCAGACCACACCCCCATAAGAAAAAAAAAGGTAGTGGTGAAATGGGGGAGGGGATTAGAAAGAGAAAAGACGTGTCATTGGAGCTATAAAGAGCTCTGACAGTAGTAATAATGTGTCTTAGTGTCTCTTTCAGAGCCAAAACTGTGGACAGCAGGAGCCCAGGAGCCCAGGGTCTGATCCATTCTGGCAATTATTATATTATTCTCAAAAACCAGGTATGTGTATGTGTGTCTGTGTTTCTCTCTCTCACACAAACACACACACACACTCACACACACAGAGAATAACAAGCTTTGCAAAGTGCAAACATTTCCATTGCTGCCAGAGGTCAGGCTGAGGATGAAGCTTCAAACCTTGAATTTGTCCAGCTGTCATCTCCCAGTCTCAGTCAATACTGTGAATGTCCAGTTCTACCCCCGAACATACCTACAAATACATCTACTTGGAAAATACTGGCACATAAATTTAGAGAGGTTTAAAGTGGGAATGAATACCTCAACCTACGGGGTGGAAAAAACCTGTGCCCTGCTCCTGTGGGCAACCCAGCCTGTTTGAACTGCTAAAAACACTCAGGGCAAAACAAGGAGAGCTGAAAAAAATAAGCTTTTAAGAAAACAGTTCTCTCAATATTCCTAAGTTTAATGGCTCAATATTTAGCATGCATTTCATAACTCTAGCTTTTTTTGGGTGGAGGTAGGTAGGGGAAATGGGAATATAGTAAAGGGTTTTCAAAACACTTGCTATTTGTAAGGCTTCTTTTTTTTATGTACTATAACGCACACAGCCTCCTCAGGCATGGGGTCAGGCTGATTCCTTGCAGTGGAATTGAACGCTAATGAGGAAAAGTGGGAAACTGGGTTAGGCTACTATGGAAAATATGAAGAGCCTTGGAAAACATCATGCCGAGGTCTGACAATGATTCCAGGGTTACTGAAGGAACTCTTTTCCTTTTCTCCTCTTTCCTCCGAGATCCCAGAGCTGTGACGCTAACAACGGATTATCAATGGGTCCTGCATCCAAGGAGATTGCAGTCTAGTGGGACAGACAGACAGACAGATCAACAGATAATTAAGTCAATGGTTACAACAAAGTGAGAGATGGGCTGCCACCGAGGACAGAGAGGCTGGGAAGCTGACTGTAGTAGAGATAGGTTCTCCCTTTTTGTTTTTGGCTCTGTTACTTACTAGCTGTGTGGCTTTGGGCAAGTTACTTAACCTCTCTGAACCTTAAGTTTTTAATCTGTCAAGTGGAGATATTAATAGCTCCACCCAAAAATGTGTTTGAGGATTAAATGAGAAATTCACCCAAAGCACTTGAGCAGTGTCTGGCACGTAGAAAGTGGTCATAAGCGTTAGCCATGACAGTAATTTCAAGGGGACAGTGGTGGCTAGGGAAAGGCTTGAAGTAGCGGGGATGTTTAAGCTGAGTCCTCAAGGAAGAGTGAGCACAGGCCACATAGACACAGAATACCAGCTTGTGGGCATGAGGGGACGTTTTAAGCAGGGGGAGAAGGATATAAAAGGGGCTGCAGGTGGGAAAGATCCTGATAGGCTCAGATTAAGACTGGAGCAAAATTTTGGGAGGACCTAAGGAGTGATAGGACCACGGAATAAAGATCCTCCGAAATGTATTATAACATCAATCAGTGTTAAATCATAAAGTAAGTATGAGGTGCATTTCTGATTTGTCCTTTAACAACTGGGTTGGATGCTTTATTTTGAAATGTTAAACATCACATTTCTTCAAAAGATTGTTGCTTCTGTGAGTGCCTAAGAATGCTGAATCTCCCTGTAGGGTCATCCGGGGGTCTCAGAGACAGCTATGAACAGAACGGTCAGGGATTTTGGAAGGTGAGGACTGCAATATAAGCAGAAGGCAAACTGTGAAGAGTTGATCTTTGGGGCCTTCTAAGAAGTTGGGCAGGGAAAATTTGGTGAAAATTGTCACACTGGTTGAGTGACATGGAAAGGTAACTCTAGTGTCTCTATGAGGAATGGATTTCAGCGGCAGCTCCCAAGGGGAATGGGGGGAATTGGTGGGAGAGGAAAACGACCTCAGAATATACAATAACCCTCGGCTCTCTGGGGCACCGTGTTGGGAATAGGTAGAGAGATCCATGAGGAGAATCCCGAGACAAATGGTTAGGAGTCTACTGAAGTCTTACCTCCCTCCTCAGCTGCTCCTTCTCTCTGCTCACACTGCTGCCAGGTTTCATTTCACCCTGTCCTACATATACATATAGACCACACTGCCGAACGTGTATGAACATCCTAAATGACTACTTCACATTTACGTCAGTCCATATATATCTTCCCCCAGCCGAAAGCCGGAACCTAATCTCCTTTTTTATTTCCTTTGTTGTCCAGACTGGCGGCACCACAGAGACAAAATATTCAAGCGAGGGTGAGAGCCTTTCCGCTCTATCCGTGCACATGGTGGTGTGGGCACCTCCAAATCAGCCTCCTGGTCTCATACACGTGCGTAAGAATGTTGCAATCTCATCTTAGTTTGGAACCAAATCTCTGCTTGTTTTTGATATCTTGAATTTCTACTTTGGTTTTCACCCCATGTTTGTTCAGTAAGTCAGACACACACACACACACACACACACACACACACACACTCCCTCTCTCTCTCTCTCTCTTACAAGAGTGAAATCAGACACAATGGAGTGTGGCCACCTGAAGCTTTCAGAACTTGCAGCAGCTATCAGCAGCTTACTGTGTGTGGGATGTGGTGGTACTGTCCTCACTATTACTTTTTGCCATGAAACAATACGTTGTGCTGTTGTGTCATTCTTTAATGATTCAGCAATTAAACATCTTTGGCTTTTTTGTATGGAATTATGATCAAGTCAGGAAATATTTTTCAAAAGCCAGGAGAATTATTTTTTGGTATCTTCAGAACTTGATGCAGCTTCTGATACCTGATAGTGTTTCATAGTCCATGACAACTCTTTTTTAAATTCATGTAGCTTGGGCCAAGCCTGTGGTGCACTCGGGAGAATGTGGCGCTGGGAGTGCAGCAACGCTCCCGCCGCGGGTTCGGATCCTATATAGGAATGGCTGGTGCACTCACTGGCTGAGTGCCGGTCACGAAAAAGACAAAAAAATAAATAAATAAATTCATGTAGCTTTTGTTGTCTGAACTTTTATTTGCTTTGCGTGAATTTTTTTGTTGTTGATAGCTTGCCTTCTCATTTTTGCTATTACTGACATTTATTTATTATCTACTATATATAAAACATCATGTAAGTATTATGTATATGTGTTCAAATTGGAAAACATTTTAATTCAGGAAAACAGAGACTAATATAGAAAACAACCATATAGTAGGATTTCAGAATTAACAAATGTTAATATTTTATCATATTTTCTCAAGATAAATAATGTATGTGTGAATAAAAAAAATAAACATTGCTAGTAGAGTTTAATTCCTTTTACTTCCTGTGTTTTTATAGGAAATGGGTCATAATTTAAGGTTTTCAAGAGAAGGATTCAAGACTTACACTACTTATTGCACATTGTTCTTAGGACTGATGCTTGGTAGATAGTAGGTGCTCAATAAATACTTGTAGATGTGTTTTGTCTGACTCTTCCCATAGCCATGAGTGAATCCTATGCTCACCTGTCTATAATTTCTACACATTTTATTTGAGAGAGCTCATTCACTTACATGACTTCCAAAAATATCTATAAGTTCACGCACAGCGAGGTGACTATCTAGGCACATTGATCTTTCTGGGCCTCAGTTTCTTCATCTGAAAAATGGGAATAAAAATCACAGCTACTTCACAGGCTCATTGTGGGGCCAAACTGAGCTAATGCATGTGCTTGCTGTTCAGTAAGTGCTAAATAAATGTTCGCTAGCGTTAGTCCTGTTTGTGCTTTTGACTAACACTCTTCCTCACGGGTTCACAGTCCACTGCAGAAGCAAACACAAATCTTTACAACTTCTAACTGCTGCAATAGAAGTTTGTGAGAAGAAATTCAGATAAGATAGTGAACAGGGAAGTGAGGAAGGCTTCACAGAGGAGAGGTGAACTTTGATCCATTTCCTGGAAAAGAAATCTAGTTTCACCAAGTGAAGAAATGAGATGTCGTTGCAGACAGAGGGGGTAGAGTGTGCAAAAGACGACTGCACAGAAATGGGTTGATGGCGATGTGCCCACAAGCCCCAAAGTGTGGTGGATGGAGGGGAAAGAGACATGGGGGAAGGGTGAGCTGGGGGCACGTAGGGTTCCATGCAAAGAATAGTAGACCGAAGAGTGCACATCTCCCTGTGTTTGTGGATTCTGAGCCTACTTCTTTCTGGGAACTTACATTCCAAAGTTAAACATTATTACATTATTTATGAAAATACTTATGAGTAATGTCCTTCTATACCCCACATCCCCATTCCTGTAACATAGCAGCCAGTGACATGTCTCCAGGGGAAAGACCCTCCAAAGCAGTCAGGCTGCCATGACACAAGTTGTTGTGATGCCATTAAACATTGAACACCAGGGTCACCTGGCATTGGCCATGAACTCAGGGCTTCCCAAATTCCAATGATCTATTACAGTTCAGAATATGCACCATTGCTTCTTATGCCTTTGTCACCCTACTGGACCTATTTAAAAGGTTCCAGGTCTTTAAACTCAGAGAGAGCCGTGCTGCAATGCAGGCTCTGTTTTGCTGCTTATTTTCCAATATGAGCCCGTCTGGGCTCATTCTCTCTTCTTTTCTGCCCTTCTCTTGCTTGCATCAGGAGGCTGACCCCTAGGGACCGCTCTCCCAGGTTCCTTTTACCCTGTGGCTTTGGTTGCGCTCAGGCAGTGGGAATGTGTAACAGGATGTAGGAGGACAGGAAGAGAGAGAGAGGCTGGAATATTTATTCCTCTTGCATCCTCCCAGCTTCTCTCTGTTTCTGGTGGTGTCTGTGCTCCTTTGTGGCAACAGCTCCTGCCACGGGTCCCATCTTCTTGGCTTCTGCTCCTACCAGGCTCCAGAGACATTCATTTCTTCTCTGTGTTCCCATCAGCTCCCTGCTGTTGCCAGTCCAGTCTCACCATTCCCTGTTGGTTGCTTTAGCTTAGCCCACACCTCCATAAAGAGACCCTATATTAAATTATTCTTAGTTAAACCCATTTGAACATGTAATCGCTTTCTTGCTGAGATACTGACCAAATATATGTATGTGTACTAATTATTCATGACTTTGTCCAAGGGGTTAACCTCTTGGAGCCTCAGATTCCCCATATACAAAATCAGATTAGTAATGTTCTCTACTTCATGAAGTTGTTGGAAGGAAAAAATGAGATCATGTGTTTTGATATATTTTTAAAGCCTCCAACACAGTGCCTGACACATAGAAGGCACTCAATACACATTAGCTGCTATTGTCATTGCAACTATTGAAATTTCTCCCATGATTAATATTCAATAGAATTGAGAGACATTAGATCTGGAAAGTACATGGGGTATTGCCTTGCATAACAACCCCCCCCCCGCAGATTTTATATTTGAGGAAACTGAGGCCCCAAATGCTTGCCCAAATCACACAGCTCATTAGTGGTAGAGCTAAGGATAGTATCGTCTACATTGAAAGAAGGCCAGCTGTGTTTACAACAATTCTGTTTAACTTCTCTAATGAAAGTGTTGATTCCTTCAGTGACGTCATCCACTTGTTTTAGAAATGAATTACATAAGCCCGTCTCCCTCCACGAACACTTATTTTCTCCCTCTGAGAAGAGCACCCTCCTGTCCCAAAATAAGCAAGAATTCCGGAGAATACCCCTGTTTCATTGCTGCAGCTCCCCGCTGCTGACTCATTGACTCCTGGGCCTCTGAGCTCGCTCACATCTATCACCCATCCTCAGAGAGCACGCTGAGTCAGCCTCGCAGGTTCTGCACAGCTGGCGCTGAGAAATGCCACCCCGGGGAGGCTTCACTGCCACGCAGGTGGAGGCCACTTTGGGGTTCTCCCCTCCACACAGAGCACAGTTCCCAGCTGGTGATCATATCCAGTTAAGAATCCTTTTGATTATTAGAGTCCATGTCAGGCAATCCACATAGAGACAGAATCCAAGCAGATATGTCTTTTAACCACATGATTTTGAAACAACTGGATAAAAAGTGAACATTTGCTCCATCATCCTATTCCCAGGCACTCAGATCTTTCTAAGTCTTAAACAGATACACAAATAGCCATACATTTCAGGTTGAAGATACTCTCAGGAGCAGCTAATTCCCTTCCCAAACTCAAATAATCAGTGCTTAATTATCTTTTTTTCTCCCCAAACAGTAAAACTTTAAATTCCCTTCTTGTCATTACTCTCAAAAGGTGCTTTGCACTGAGACTGCATGTGTCTGCTGGTGCAGAGCTGACATTACCTGATTTTATTTCACAGAAAGCCTGTATTTGCAAGATGTCCAAATAAAGTGGTTGATTCAGGGCAAAAATACAAGTCAAACCATTTGTTTCACTGAATTAATAAATCAGTTCAGGTTAAGTAGGCGAGGCGGTAGCCCCGAGTAGGCAAAGCTGTGTGTCCTTGAATGATCTTTCCTGCCGTCATTCCTGGGAGGGCTGGGTTCTCAGGGCACTTCTGAAGGAGCAGCTTTAGGCTCAAGGCAACCTTTTCTCCTAGCAGCTTGTTCTTCCCCATCTCCAGTGGACATCTGAACCACTTCACAGTTCACCTTAAAGCCAGCCAAAAGCAATTTTCGCGGCATCAGGTTTGAATGTTGGACAGAATTCTAACACCTGAGCTTCCTGTTGTTTCTTTTCTTATGAGTATCATATGATTTATTATTATTATTCTTGTAGTAACAACACTTAGCATGAGATCTACCCTCTTAACAAATTTTTAAGTGTATAGGGTCCTTTAAAACAAAACAAACCTCCCCCAAAAGGTGGGATCACTTTTAGCATCTAAAGGCAGGGATGAAGAAAAAGGTAAAAATATAATAAAGGAATACTGAAAAAAATAATGTAAAAATTTCAAAAGGAGAAGGAAACTACTGTGCATAGCATACTTACTATGCAGCATGCATTTTTGCATGAATTCACTTATTTAATTTTTACATTGAACAAGAATGTGGTACCAGCCTGCTTGTGTGCAGTGGTGTAGGTTGTTCACTGCACAAGGGGCATGGTGAGGACAGAGGGGCATTGGAACCCAGCCTGTGCTCTGCCCAACATGCTGCCAACCAGCCCAAGAGGAGGGGACACCTTTTCTAACTTGCACAAATATTATATTAGTTTGAGTCCCCCCAAAGCAGGCCTTAGAAAAGGATTTGGATCAGGTAGTTTACTGGGAGGTAATTCTAGGAACAGCAATGGGGAAGCAAGGTGAGAAAAGGAAGGAAGGAAGGCCAGGTGAGTTGAGGAGTGGTTACTCTTATGAGCAACTGAGGCTTAATCCTACCATAGACCCTCTGAGAGACTGTGTGGAATGCACCTCAGAACTGTGCTGATGGCGGGTAGGACAAAGAACCTGGGGTGTTTCTCCCATACCAACTTCCATACCTCCTGAGTTTAGGGTTGCTTCTGGGGCATTATTGCCTTGGCACATGGTTAGAGCACAATCCTATGGCCAGAGACTACACTCAGACAGAGAGACACAGGAGGCTATCTGTGTGCTGGGGTCACCTGCAGATGCCCTCAGGTGGGCCATAGGGTTATGGCAAGCCTGACAGCCAGAATACTCAGAGAAGCAGATTATCTGCATGGAGACATGTTTTGGTTGACTGGATAGCTGTTTCAACCGTTCCTCTTGTGGGAAAAAGACCTGAACAACATCAATTGTGTGGCCTTTCGAAGGAGAGTCATTGACAATAGATTAATTCCAGAAGGTTGAGTGTTCGACCACATTCCAGACACAGGGCCATCATTTCATATCACTTACATGAATTCTCAATAACAAATCTTTTCATTTTAGATTATGAATAGGCTGATCTTCTACTGCCTATACAAGTTTTCTCAGCAATTTTCATTTGCCTGAGTTTGTTCAATGTGAAACAGGTTGCCTAGTGGCTAAATGAAGACAGGGACTTCAAGAGCCCTGACACTCCTCAAAGGGTCCCATGCTGCCCTATTTGTTTTATAGCATTGGTGAACCACAATGTAGCGCATGTGAATCATCCTAAAAACACATCCAGAAATGTTGCCCAGACTTAGGGTGTGGCCGTGTGTGTGTGTGTGTGTGTGTGTGTGTGTGTGTGTGTGTGTGTGTGTGTGTATGCATCCAGATCCTTCCACCATTCTCCCGCCAGCACTGCATGAGATGCCAGCCCTGTCAACCCCTCTGAAGCCCCCATGCCTTGCAGTACACATCGAGGCCAGGGCTGTGCTGCCCCTGGTAGGACCCCCCCCAGCCCCCCTCCCCCATGCAGTAGTAGCTCCTGCCGCTGCCCTGAATAATTGGGAATCCTCCATGTCTCACCACTCCTGTTCCTTGTGATCCATACGGTGACTTAGAAGCTCTCATACTGTGGTGCCAGCAGAAACCCTCTGAGAGCTTGGAAAAGCCACTCGATGGGCTGGTTTTTCTCCCTGTGTCCCCTCAGATGCACCCTCTGCCCTTCTTTGCCCTGTTCTGTGCCCATGAGTCTGACCTCCAGGTACCATTTTCTTTGCCCCTAGCATCTAGCTGATGCTAGAGAAAGGTTGGAGCATTTGTTCCCTACCCTCCTTCAGGTCAGGTCCTGGTTTTGACAGCGATTGTGGTCTCGGGGGGAGGGAGCCATGGCTCCAGCTGGGGGCCTTCCTCTCACAGCGGTGGCTGTTTCTGCTTCCTGGTCACTCTGCTCCCTCCCCTCTGCTCTAAGCCTGGGGTCTAACCTGCCTGTTGGCTCCCTTCATTCTGTCCACACCTATGTATGCAGTCCCTTCATTAAAGGCTTTTCAGTTAAACCATCTGAGTGGACTGGGGGCTTCCTGCCATGCCAGAGAGATACATTTAGCGGTTCTTCCTTTGAGAAATGGAGATAAAAGCTCTCTCCTTGGGGTTTTAGTGAGGGTCATATAAGGTCATGTGTGCAAATGTGCTATGTCTGGCCCACATGAAGGTCTGTTTTAGCCAACAATTATACCAGGGTTTTCAGCCCAACCACAGCTTATGCCTTAACTAGTTTTCATGTTGTATAGCAGAGGTACCCCAACCATCCCTCACGTCTCTCATGTCAGCCAAATTAATACTGCATGGCAGAGTCTTGCAGTTTTCATTTTGAAGGCAGTACTATTACAAACCGATCCCTTGATCTGGATGCAAAAGAGTGAGACGTCACGCATTCCGGCTTCCTACCTCAGGTAGCTGCCAGCATCGATCTATGAAAGGTGTCTTGCCCTCCTGTCTCCACCTGTCACTTGAAAGCCAAACTGGAATGACTCACCAGTGGCCTAATGCCACAGAGAAGGGAAACAAGTTCTCAGCAGGTGGGGTGTCCCCAGCCACACTCTGCCAGCTTAGGGAAACAGACAAGTGGAACTTCTGCACTGAGGGCCTTGTTCCCCACCCCTCTGCCAATCTTTAGCCTTTGACATGCGCATCCCCCTAATCCCCACTCCCACCTGCCCTGTCTCCAGAACACTGATCCTCACTCTTCCAAGGACTTCACCGAAGAGTATCCTGTGTTTCTTTGATGCCAAGCTGTTACTCTCAGTAAAATTCCACTGGTACCGATGGGTGCCTACAACACGCTGATGTTATCTTTGGTGCAGGGAAGACGAAAATGATCAAGACATGTCGTTATCCCATCTTTGCCAACAAATACCATTGTGATTATCTGTGAAATCACCTGGTTAATTAAGATAAACATTCCAAACAACCTGCTAATAAGAGGGGGCCTTTCTAGTTGGCTATGGCTATGCATTGCTTAAGACTTTGGATTTTGGAGTCAGTCTGTCCTGTGTTCAAAATTCAGCTCTACCAGGAAATGTTGTGTGATATTGAAGAGGTAACTTAACCGCTCTGTCCAGTGCTGTGCTGGAGCCAACTTGGGAAGGCTGACTGTGCATGTGTCTGCCCAACTCAGTGTTGACCAATATAACATTGGTGGTTTAAAATCTTCTATGACGCAATGAAGATTTACCCATGCAGAAACTAGCACATGTTACACATTGGGCTTTTTCTTTTTTTGCTTGGAGAGTCAGTTGTGAGCATTTATCAGTACATCACTACTTCTTAATATACTTCCTCACCTCTGGAAAGGAAATAATGCCAGTACCTACTTCAATGAGTTGCTATGAGAATTAAATGATATGGAAGACATACCTGTCACATGGTGCTTGCTAAATGTATGAGTATATGATCTGCTCTTGTGTTTATTAGTCAGTGGAATTTCTCCTTGGGATTCTTTTGACTGATGATGCAGCAACCAGATATTCTAGAAATCATCAACTGTGCTGGCCAGGAGTGAGAAAGCCTCCCTTCCAAATCTCTATCCAGACTCCATTAAGACTCAATTTTCTAAAACAAAGTGAAACACAAAAGCAACTCTTTGCTTGAGAATGACTCAGCTTCCTTTTCAGGAGGCATAACTCTGCTTCTCAGGAATCAGCAGTGATTAGTGATAGAAGGAATAACCCTCTTGAGCTCAGGTAACCATCAGACTTCTCGGGAAGGAAGATGAGTGTTGATTAAGTGCTGATCTGCAAAACTACCAGCACAGGTGTCCAACAATTTCATTCTTGAGAAGCTGGAGTTGAGTTTCTGGGGTTGCTTGGGAGGGTTCAGGACATGCCGCAGGGTAATAGGAAGGACATGGGGTGAGAAAAAGGTTCCAGCCAAGTTACTGACAGACACATGATAGCTCAACAGGGAACCAAGAGTCAGGTTTAATATTGTTTCTGCTCCACACTTAATAATTGAGGTCAATGGTTTATCAGGTCCTCACTGAGGGCCACACAGAGGACAGGCTTCTAAGTGCAGAGAGACAGCAGTAAAGGCTGAGACTGCGGGAAACATAATCAGAGTTGATGGCACTAACCCCCACCTGCAGGTATGACTGGAAGGCATTCCAAAGACCCCTGGCCCCTGACTTTCCACTGTGCCAAAATTCCCTCTATTACATTAGATCTTAAAGAAACTTTGAAAAAAGTGTGCTTTCCCACTGAGCTAAGGAAAAGTTGCCTCAAGGACAAATATCACATTAGCACAGATGTTCCTATCTGATCAATTACCCCCTATCTGGAAGCAAGACCTAGAAATGGCACACTGGAAGGTTATACTCTTTTGATAAGGTGTACGTATGATGACAAGTGGAAAAAGGCTTGGTGCAAGGGACATTTTAGTCCAATGGGCATCCACAGTAGGGACCCAGGGAAACCAGAGGCTGATTCTTTTCTTAGGGAATAGGGTGTAAGGTACAGGGAGGGCAGATTGGGAAGGGAGCCCGGTTAACACGAGATGGGTGCTCAAGGGCCGGGGTTGGGCACGCAGGGAGCGCAAGGAACACAGTTTCTCACTGGACATTTTGCCTGTGCTAACTGTGAGTTAGAAGGCTCAACAGGAAAGAAGCTTCTGATAGCAAAAGGGGTCAAATATGGGAAGGGCACTCAGAGGGCAGTTACCAGGATGGCCTCGCGGCCTTGTCGGCAGCAGGGAGAGTATATTTTTGGCTGATGGGTCTTGTGAGCACAGAGAAATCAGGAAAGGGAAGTGGAGCATTTAACCCTACATAGATCACAGGCTAATCGCACCCTCTTTAGGGCTTGTAAGTAAGACGTTGTCGAGGCTTTCCGACAGCCTTGAAACCGCAAGCATGAGCAGATAAAGATCCCGAGCCCAGAGGGAGGCAGGCACACCCATAGACCCAACTCAGTCTTTAGCATGCTCAAAACTCCTTAATATTTCAAAGCAGAGTCAGATTAAGTACATGTGCTCATAATAGCATTCTAGCTTTGCCTGTATCTTTTTTCTTTATCCTTCTCTCTTTGTCCTGTGGGCCATCTGCTATTAGCAGAGGTTTAAAATGTTCCAGAAGTCACTTTAGCATGCAGAAGAGAAGCAATCTTTCCTCCATCCCTCAAATACATACTGAATACACCAAAAGCCTTGCACTGCAGATGCAATGGGGGGGGGGCGGTTGAGGCTCAGAGAGGGTCCCCTACTTCTGTATTCCCTTTTCTCTGGCTTTCAGTAGACTTCAGAGCTGGTCATTGCAACTCCCTCAACTCCCTCCTTCCATCGTTCTCTCTTGAGCTCTGTGAAGTAAAGTCAAATGAAATCCTAAGTGCTAGGCATAGGAGTTTCTTTTCTAGGGACTTCAACTTTATCTTTTGCCTCTATATGTGGCCTGTCACTCACTCCACATGGAAGCAACACCCAGGAAATATTATTTTCTCATCTGTAAAATTATAAAAGCCAGTCGTTCATGCTCAGTGAAATCCTGTGAGGAATCAATGAAACAACACTTGTGAAGTGCTTATTCTTATACAACACCTGACACTCAGTTCTCAGTAACTGTTAGGTATTATTGCTGTGGTGGTGGTGGTCAATATTATTTAAAACTGACCAAAACTACACTAGGCATTGGCTCCTGGACCATATGAACACAGTCAGGGACTAAGTTGATATGCCTGTGGTTGAATGTCTGAGCCAAGGTGAATTCCTTCTAGAAAGATGAGTTTACTTCTGATGGATCTGCCTATTCACACCTCAGACTAGATTTCTAATAAATTAAGAGAACACTCAGTTTTTAGTGTTATCACAAATGTACCACACTCACCTATATGGAAAAGTGAAGACAGCCAGTTGTTTGCAATGAGAGGAACAAGGAAAGAGCGAGAATGCACAAATGAATGAAAACATTTATTTTGGTTGTGTACGTTTTTCTCTTGGTCTTATAATGATAAAGTGTGTGGCAGGATTTTTATTTTGTTTTAAAATTCCTAGTTGTTTTTCCTTTTACAAGTGCTCCTTCAGAGGAAACAAATTTTTCTATTGACATTAAAAATGACTCATAAGGGTTGCTGCCTTCCTTTTGAGGGATTTTTTTTAGTTAGTTTTGTTTCCATTAAGTTTTAGCCACAGGAAAATACGGACTTTCAGCATCCACAGGGATATGATCAAATGGAAACATATGTCCCTTGTTTGTCCATTACTACAAACCATGAGGAAGCTCACAAATCACTCATAGACTTTCTAGAAAGGGTGATTGTCAAATAGCCTCCAGCTCCCTTTATTTTTCTAAAACCAAATGGGTGTTAGAGTTTCAAAAAAACAAGGTTGATAAAAAGCAGCTGATAGAAAGCCCAAATTGAGTACGGGTCAACTATTTTTATTGCAGCTACACTAGAGAGTGGATGAGAGATGAATCAGTGGGTAGGGAAGCCCACCTGCACCTGCACACACTACTTGGCCTGCATTGCCAAAGAGGCCAATATTGCTGGCAATTGATCGGAAATCCCACAGGGATGAATCATAAGTTAGGTGAGCCAACAACAGCCACATTTGTGCACATGCAAATCAATAATTGGGCATAGGCAATAATATATGAGCTGAAGACATTCATCAAAGACATTCATCATTGCTGAGAAAGTTACATATGAACCAATTTAGAATTATTCAGCCTTTTGCTCAGTCCGTTGGCATAAAAAAGGCATAACTAAATTCTTGGATTTATTTTGATCAAATCAAAAATTCCCTCCTGTATTCTCAGGACCTAAAAACATCGCCTGATGTTGAGTAGGGACACAATAAACACTTGTTGGCTGGAAGGCCTCTGTCAACAGCACACATGCTGATTATTTTCTTAACTGACCTGATTAGGGTGTCCAACTGCAATGGCCAAAATGCCTGCCTTCCGTTAAAGAACTTGTTCCTTGAGGAAGTGAAATAATTTAGCCTCCCTGGCCTTCCATTTCCTCCTCTGCAAACAAAGGGATTGGACTTTATCTGGTGGCTTCCAGTTTTGCTAATGAGAGAGGTCAAATCCACTTTATGTTGTCAAAAGACTGCTTTTGCGTTTTGTGAGATACCTGGCTTTTAGATTCCTTTCCCTTCTTTTTGATTTTTCTCCAGTTTTTCCTGCTTTCAGCTTCCTCTTCCTGTTTTCTAATTGTTTTCTCCTTACAATCACCCACTGGAAAATATGCAAAGGCAAGGGAAAAATACATCTCATGCCCTAATTCTATTGTTTAGTGTCTCTTCAAACAGACTTCGCGGTAGAGGGACTCTTAGGATGCTGTGTTCCCTATGTTTCTTTTTTTATTGCTATCTTTGATTTATATTTTCACGTTTATGGCAACTATGGCTGTAATTTATTTTACCATCCCAGATAAGATGAAAAGTAATACTAACACGTACGTGTGTGTGTTTAAGCTGGGTGTTAGCAAGAACCATTCTATTTTCCCTGAGACATCTTGTTTTAACCACCTTGCAGTGTGGCTCTTTTAACTACTTAGTGTGACTATTAATCATGCGCCTAAAGAAAACAGACAAACTAGACAGAATTCAGCTTGGCAAATGTTTGTTCATTATCTCCTGTGTACCTGGCTCTGGTGCTAGGTGTACAGAGGGTACAAAGATGAGTATGTCAGAGCCCACGATGGAGGAGGCAAGAGAATCAGAGAGAATTTACTTCCATGCAAGTTTACTTCTGTATCAGGAGAAAGGCCCTAAGTACTTGGAGGATTGAAGCAAAGGAGAGATGATGTATGTGTGCAGGGGCAATTTGTTTGAAGTCTTCAGGGTCTGTCGGGGTGAAGTCTTTCCATATCCTGGAGTGCTTGGAGGTAGAATTCAAACCTTCCTCACTTGGCAATGGAGTGTCATGACAGGCTTTTATGCTGGGAAACCATGATCCCACTGGTTCTTTGAGAAGATGAATCTGGCAGGAGTGTGCGGAGTTGTCAGTGGGCCAGGGGCTGGAGACCAGGGCTGAGCCTTCTCTGTGTCCTGCTCCTGGTTGTACAGTTTCTTTGCCAATCCCCACTCCATGTGGTTGCAGCAGCTCACAGCTATAAAAATGTGTTGACCCAAGAGGTTTAATATTAACCAAAGTTATAGTCAAAGTCAATTTGGAGAATTCAAGAAAAAATCTGATGCTAATAGAGAAATAGAAGTCAATATTTGTAATGTGAGTCACAGACTCAAAATAGAAAAGTAAAACACATCACTGTTACAGTTCCCAGAGGGCTGTGGGTTATACAGCGCAGCAGATCTGTGAACTAGGCTTGACTACCCTCTAGGTCTATTTTAAAATTTCCTCTGGCCCCTTCCCCTAATTCCTAAATTCCAGAACATGATATTCCAGTGGAATTTACCAGATATCCAGCCCTGATGAAGTCATGGCTTGCTTTGATCAGGTCAATGGAAAAAAGATTTTTCCCCCTACTTGTATCTTTTCTCTCTAGTAACGAGACTGGAATGAACTTATGATTTTATTTTGTAGTACACACTTCATTCCACAGTGGCTATCATTGTTTAAGACCTAATTTCTTATGTGCTGCCTATTTCAGAGAAGGCAAAGGAGAAGGCAGGGAAGCAGATATATCCAGAATGATACATATTTTTTTGTTTTTCAAAGATTTTATTTTTTAATGTCAAAAAGGGGGCATTGTCCAATGAGGGGTTCTGACAGGTTAGGGAGCTTCTAGAATTTTCCTTGATAAGATGGTCTTCATGAGTGTTAATGGCATGGCTTTGTTCTGGCTCTGATGTATGTTAATACTGGACTGAGGCTTGAGTGTTCTACCGCGAGTACTTGGAAAATAAGAGGATTAATGAGGATAAAAGAGAAAAAGGAGCAAACCAGAGTGAGCATACCCTACAAGCAGAAGTTACTTTCTTAACATAGTGCTTCCCCCAGTTTATGTTGTGGAACATGCAACAAGAAGGGCTTTAATTAGCTGCACTTCACCCAATGTATGGGAACGCCCTGGGGCCAGATAGCATCTTATCATTAGTGCCCACAGGAAGAACAACTCATTCAAAACTGAGTCTTCAAGGGCCAACGCAGGTTTGATACAGTTAGATTTACAATCCAGATTGTCCTTCAAATAAATCCTCTGGAAGGCCTGAGAAATGTGTTATACTCCCTTGATTCCTTTTTATTTGGTTTGCAAGAAACCCAGCTTATAAAGTGCAGCTTGGACAATATCTGCTTCAAAGAGGACTTTATGTTACCTGGCGATGAGACTAAAGATGATCAGACCAGGAAAAAGTGGGAAATGGTGAGGCTGGATGGGGTAGAGCAGGGTTGCCTGCAGTTAATGAACCATGCTGGGCAAGCAGCTTGAACGCTCATCTTGGAGTTGGCCATTTTTCTTCCTTTCTAATCCAGACCTGGTCAAGAGCGAGTGGTTTATCACAAGTCACCCATACCTGACCCAGCATCTGCTTCCTCATCAGCACTACGGTCATAACCACATCTCCCTCCCAGCATGTTTGGAGAAGTAATTAATACTTATGAGATGTTTTGAGATCACCGATAAAAGACACTCTACCTGCCTAGGTTGTTATTACATTATTTTCCTCTTCATAGTCAGGATCAAGCCTGTGATAAAAATTTAGAAATGAGACAAATTAGCAAAATGTGTAGTGTGAAGACCACCTGAATGGTTGCTTTTCTATTGAACTGGACATTGCACTTGAATTAGATTCACGAGAAGTGGCTCTGAGCTATTCTTGAGAAACTTTAATTACTTTCAGATTCGACTGTCAAGTTACATTTCGTGACTCTTCTTAGGCCTCCTTATAAATAGTAAATCATTAAGAGCAGGGCATCTGCTCACATTGACCATGAAAATGGACTTAGTACCTCGCCTCAGAAATGCCCAAAGTACACATGACCTTTTGTAGATTTGTTTCTGTTTTCCTAGAAGATTGTATATCTCTTTGGACAACAGACAGGATGTACAACAACTAGTAATTTCAGTTTATTATGCTCATGTGAAAATTGGATTGTCACCAAAACCCTCCAGGATAGGAGCCTCCTCTTACAAAACTCAGAACTATGATGCATGTGAGGTGTAGATTAACAGGACTTTTTTTTTTTTTTCCACCAAGGAAGAGGCACTGGCTTGAAAGCTTGCATAGTTATTACAGGATACTTCCATCAGATCTTTCGAAAGAAAGGCAGAGATGGCTAAAGGGCAGAAGGTCACCTACGTAATAAGATCCACGTGGGACATTAATTAAAATGGAATGCTTAAGGAGGATACGTGTGTCCCAACCACATAATTCCCAATAAAATTGCTCTAAATTGATCTTCATCTTTCTTGAGCTTTTCCAAAAAGCCGTATCCCATTTCTTCTAGAATTTCTTACAAGAAGTTCATGAATGGAACTCAGGAGATAGGCAAAAGTCTTGAAATGGATGCAAAATGTTATCCACCTGTGCATTTTCTGGGAAATAGTTTATCCTTCTTTCCTTATTTTTCTAACATGGCCTGTGACCATTAAGAACCACTGTATCATGCGAAGTAGTGTAAAGGAATCATGTGTATTTGAGTGAAAATGTGAGTGAAATTTATATGCAGTGTAGATTTGTCTCTACATGCAAATTAGGCATGTTATTTTCAGATAATATTTAATTGTGCTTTCCTTGATGCCATCCTAAGTTTTTATGGCCCTGTAATCCTCATCCAATCACAACTGCTCAATCAAAGTCAGAAAGTGCGTACAAAATACGTGACCCTTTATCCATTTACATGTATGAAAAAGCATCTTAAGGGGTGTGTCACTCACAGCCCTTCTCAACAGAGAAAACAGAGAACAAAGATCATCTCTTAGAATTTAGACTAAGGTGGGACGAAGGGTCAGTGTCAAGGTAGGGCTAAAGCCACCTATTTTAATCAGTTCCCATTTTCTGTTCTCCACCCCATGCAACGTGCAACAAAGGCATTTAAACCAAGTCACAGACTTTAGGAAAAGGACAGGTAGTACAGGCTGACACTGTATATCCTAGAACAGGGCAGGGACATACAGAGCAGGTTAAAAGGGCACTTAAACTCTGAGTTGGGCGTGTAAGTTGGGGTAAGACCCAGTGACCCATGTCCATACAAATGTCTGCAGGGTGGCCCAGACTGAAGATCAGTGCTGGAGATACTGAGAAAGGGTGGGGAATTACTCCCTAACACTGTTCTCTTAGGAAGCATTCTGGATGTTTTTGGAAGGCATAAACTTCAAGCTCCTCTTCCATCACATGAACAGTGACTGTGTCTTCAGCATGCATGCCCCAGGCCACATCTTGAGTGAGCAAGAGATAGCTAAGGCATATTAGGTACCAGTCTGGTGAATAGAGAAACTGAGATTGAACAGGGCAAGAATTTGAGGGCCGCCTTGCATATTAGCCTGGCTACAGAGAGCAATTGGATGCCCGTGGTCCAAATCACAGGGTCTGTGGTAGATTGCCCACAGAGATGACAACCCATAACTCCTCCCAAGTCTGCACATGAGTGCTGCTTCTCCCATCAACATGGGGGAGTCTATTTCCCCAGCCCTTGAATCTGGGTTGACCTTGAGCCTTGCTCTGACCAGTTGAATGCTGCAGAAGGGACACTCTGGGATTTCTAAACTCAGAGTTTAAGAAATCTTGTAGCTTCTGCTTTAACTCTTGCTACTCTGAGACACCACATGAAAAAGTCCAGGCTATTGTGCTGGAGAAAAAGGCCAGGTAAAGAGAGAGGCCCTGGAGGCTGAGAGACCACATGAAGAGAGAAGAGAAGAGAGATTGGACAGGAGAGGCCACAAGGAAGAGAACCAAGGTGTTCCAGCAGCCAGACAGTACCAGAGCCATATAGGATTCTCCAGCCCAGCCCAGCTCAGCAAACGGCTAACAGCTGAGTGCAGCCAGCCCCACGTGAAGTACAGACAAGCCGTCCCACTCAGCCCTGCCCGAATTCCTGACCCACAGGATCATGAGCAATGAAATGATTGTTGTGTTAAGATACTAAGTTCTGAGGTGACTTGGAACACATAGCCACAGATAACTGAAACAGTGTCCGAATGGTCCTGGAGAACTTGGGCAGAATTCAAGATTGTAACCTCTTGGAAGTGTTAAGTGAGATTTGGAAGTGGGAGATGTAGGCAGAAAAATGCCAGCATTATGGTCTTTCTGCTTGAGAACCGAACTCCAGAGTTCATAAAGTATAGCTTTTTGGGGAGAAGACTGACAAAATTGAGTGTAAAGGTGGAAGCCTTTGGTAGAGAATGCCTAGGCAGGGCTTAAGGAGCACCGTCCATTCATCCTCCCCATCTGCTGGTGATGAGTGTTATAATAGGATTTCTGTCCTGGTCAGAGCTGGTGTAGGTGGCTCTGCAGACTGGATCCTGGAGTGGCTGGTGGGGTTATCTCAATCAGCTGGTGCTTCTCATACCACCAGCTCGTGTGCACACCACCCCATAAGATACAGAAGTGCAGCCCACCCCCACCAGCCAGACACTAAGGCACGTTTTGTGCCAGACATTTGGCAATCACCTTAGAGGGATAAAAAGATAAATAAGACATAGTTCTTATTTGCAAAAAGTTCACCATCTTGGGTTGTTCTTTTATAATTTGTCTTCCTTTCAAAGTTGTCCTTGGTGTCAATTTTTTTCGGATCTTACCTAGCTAAGCATTGCAGGGAGACAGAAATCTCCTGGGACAGCTGTCCCAGGCCCTGCTGGCCTCTGAGACATGATCTCAAGCCAGGGTACATGCTCTATAGCTCTGCTTCATGGCACAGGAGGGTACAAATCTTCATGGTTTTGTATGTAATTCTGGCATCCACACAGTTTTTAATAACCAAATTTATTCTTGGCAACTCAGTGGATAGGGAAATACTTAAATATTCAGCAAGAAATTTTTGAGTCTCTAGTTTTTGAGCCCCAGGATGAGCCAACTTTGGAAGGAGAGAAAAGTCTTCTGGACATGTTTGCCTGGGTACACCGTGGTGATTCTCAGTTTGCTTTTGTTGTCGATTATACTATTTCTAGTAGGTTTTGGTATATCCATGCTTCGAGCTGAATTTCTCAGAGGTGTGGAGAAGTGGGGGTAAGAGTTAACATGAATATCATCAATTCGATTCCTAAAAAGCAGGATCTTGCTAAGAGATAAGAGAAAAGGGTGTAAAAGAGATTATCTGCAATCCAGTCCCTCCTGCTACTCTTTAACTGAAACCATGAAGAATGAACCCAAGCTTATTATGAGCTTTTGTTCTGTATTGGGTGTTTGTGTGTGTGACATTTGGGGGTTGTAAAGGTGTTGGCATTGTGTACACCATTGTTTCTTTTAGAACTTAGTGCAATTCCATTAGGTCCCAATTTAACCCATCAAACAGTGACATAGATTAGGAACAATTTACCTTCCTGATCTAAGTGGGAAGGACTTTACTGAGATTAAAAAGGGTTAAAGTCCCAAGGGAATCACTAACTCTCTTTTGTTGGGAAAAGTCCTCCTAATCTGACATTTCCTCACATTCCAGCCATACCTTACCTTAGAAGAACTAGTGGATTTCCGGGTCCACGGTATAGGATTTAATGATTTGTGGAAGGCAAGAATGTTAACTTAGTTGATTACTCAAAACTGCCTGATAAGGTATCAGACAAGTTAATGTGCTACTTTTCCAACCTCTCCCAGAGAACTTGAACTGAAGCTTCCTTCTCCACAAGTCGTCTTTATCGTGCACAAAATGTAAGGCTAAACATTTATGAAAGAAATAAACGTTTTGTTCCTGTGCTTTCATGTCCTCCATCGTTTCATTCCAGGGTGAGCACTTCTAATTGTTATAACCTAATTCGTTCCTCATCAACCAATGGTGACATCACAGTTGCAATATTGTAACTCAGATGGAAAAAGAACACTGGAAGACAGGCTCTGTTGACACCAAGAAATAGGGCTTAGCACCAGGGATAAACTGTAAGGCATTCTAGTTTTAATTCAAATACCAACTATTATCAAGGTTATCAGACAGATGAACTTCCAGATGTACTGTGATCTAAAGAATTGCTTTTTCCTTATGACCTCATTCCTTACATAAATCTTACAACCCCAGATTTAGAAGTGACTGCAAATTGCAAATGTATTTCCCTTTGCCTTTGCAGGGGTTTAGGAGAGCTCTGCTTACCTTGATCTAAGAAGTTTATTTTATATGTATTCTTGAGAGAGTGTTAAATGTTTGAGATGAGCCAATAAAGAAATTATTGCTTTATAGGCATTTGTTTCAGGAAATAAGAAGGTTAAAGTCAAAAGGTTTAAAAGTGAATTATAAATTAAAAGTCTCAATTGCATCCTAGAAGTACTTGGCATTTAACAAACCAAAGGATGTTTCTTAATGATAAAATAGCCCTTTGGGAAGACATACAAAATTCCACAGTATGATTCTATCTCATATTAAAGGTTAAAAAAAAAAAACCACACTAACAACAATAAGATAAAAATATAACATTTATGGAAATATACATAGAAGATATACATTCAATAATAATTTAGACCCTCAGTAAATGTTCAGACAATTCAAAATAATCTAAATTTCTCCGCTCAGGTTTTATTATTTTTAAGACACATAGGTACCTGCATGCTTTGACTATTAGGTATACAGATTTCTTTTTAAGTTTAATTGGTTAAGATACTTATGGCAAGTGAATGCAGGCTTCCAATGAGGGTTAAGCAGGAAGTAAAATTCAGATTGAAGGATTATCACCTAAAGCATTAGTTCATTCACATTACAATATGCACAACACCTTAACGTTATAGACTAGGGAAAGCTGGATGAAGTTTGGAAATAGTGATGGTCCTAAAAATGGCCCTGATAATTATTTGACATCAACTCATGTAGACTTCAGTAAAAATTGTATTGTGATTCTGTGCATTAAGCAAATATTATCCAATTTAACTGACAGTGATAAAAATAAGAATCATCAACTAATACCTTGATTAAGTCTTTTAACTCAACTTTCTCCTAAATCCAATCTATACACATATAAGGCACCATCTGAAGATGTAAGATGTATGGATAAAGTAAGCCATCTTCCTGTCACCTGGTAAAGGAGACTTTCATTCCCCTTGCTTCATAAATTCACAGAGGACTTTCCATCAGGGTCACAAAAGCCAGCCTTGAATCCTCTTGGCTTTCTCATCAGCCTTGGTCCTTGCTTGTTAAAGGTGAATACACAGAATTCATGCTTCACTAAGGTGTAGTGAGTGACAAAAGAAGAGAGGAAATGGCCACCTGGAGTCCAACATTTTCAACTGTCTCAAACTGCATTGTATTGAGAACAAGCCCAGAATAGTTCACTTCTGTAAGAGTCTTAACTATCTAAGGCAATTAGTGCTGAGTAGCACTTCCTCACTTAATGATTTTAAGGAACAAATTCTCTCAACCTTTGGGCTTCTTTGAAATAATCATTATGTGCCGTAGATTGAATGGACAGACATAGTACAGAATGTCACAGTTTTAACTGTGCTGAGATGGGTGGAGGTGCTCAGGTTGCAGAGGCCAAGGAGAAGCACTGCATGTGACAAGGGAAGAGAGGTCAGGGACAAGGAAAGAGCTGCCAGGTGCGAGAAGAGAAGTCGAATGTGATTCTCAGGGCATGCATCTTTCAGCCGGCCTGGTTAAGCTTCAAAAACTAGCTCTGCAACCTCCTGCAAAGTGACATTAGGTGTGGACTTAACCTCTCTGATCCTCAGCTCCTCACCTCTAAAATTATGATAATAATATTCCCTTCAGAGTGCTGTCATAAGAATTCAATGGCATAATGTGTGTGAATCATTTAGCACAGTACCTGCTACAAACTCAACAAACAGTTGGTGCTATGTCAAAAACTGCATTATTATTATTATTATCAAAGTGAGCTTTAAAAGCTGGCCCTGTGATAAAATGCATATATGCCCCCCAAAAGGTCCACTAATTAAAGCCATTTGGAACCAAAGTGCCATGTATGATAATATGTTTATTTTATGAGCAATTTCCATTCATCAATTCACTCGTTCAACCAATATTTATTTCTCAGCCACATTATTCCAGGCACTTTTTCAGTCATTCTGGATACAAAATAAGCAAGGTAAGCGTCCCCACTCTCAAGGAGCAACTGGTCTACAAGGGTGACAGCCACATAAATAGATAATACGATAAAATACAGGGAAAAAAAGTAAGATTTCTGTGGCAACCTCGAGGCGTGGATGGCAATCAGAAAGCAAGGTGACTAACGGGGGCTGGGGAAAGTCTGCTTGCAGCTAACACCCGATTTTAGTCTTGTAAGAGAAGTTTTCCAGATTGTAAAGCAGAGAAAGAGTACTTCAGTTAGAGACAGCTTCAGCAAAAGCACAGTGTGAGGGGAGAAAGAAAACTACCAGCATGTGTGAGGCAGGGAGATTGTAGGAGATGAGGCTGGAGAATAATGCAGGAGGATTACTATACCAAACGGCAGGTGTGGGAAGAGATCAGAGAAAGGTGAACACCGGAGATGAAGAAACCAGTGGGAGTAACTCATGTGAGCCTGGAAGAGCTGGGATGAGATGAGACGTGATCAGGGCTCAGGTGATTTCGTCTGGCCTTAACAGAAGGGAGGACACCTTCTCATCTGAGAATGCAGAGAAAGAAGTTTGTGAAGATGGGTGTGGATGAAGATAAGCTTATAGATAGTGGATGATAGAAGGAATGTCCCTAGGAGGGCTTCTCTAATTTTAATGTACTAGAAGCAAGGTTATCTACTGAGGTGAGGGAGGTGTGGACATAAACTGAATTGGAGATTTGAGGAGGGGGTGAAAGTCCAACAGAGTGGCTCGAGAACTGAGCCACTGTGAATGAATGAATTGTTGGGTTATGCAAGCGCCCAGTGGAGGTTAAGACAATGCCTTTGTGGTAGCATCAGTCGGTGCAGCTGGGTGATTTTTCTCTAGCATGTTCTGTTTCCCAAGTGTAGGAATAATAAGGGCAGGTGATGGTATTGCTCCAGATTCAGTGACAAAAAAATAGAAACACAAGGAACTTGAGTGTGCTTGTGTGGAAAGGAGTTGGGATAATGATATAGAAGACTCAGGCAACATACACCAAGGCAAGAGGTGAAGAGACAGTGGGGACATCAAGGATGGAGACATTGAAAGAACAAGGATCACTATAGGGAGGGCAAAGAGACTTGGCAGGACTGGAGGTCATGGAGTAGAACACCAGAGTTTATGTTCTCTGATACATAGCAGTTATGGGTAGTGGCCAAGTCTAGGGTGTGGTTCTTGGAGTGGCAGCTGCAGTAAAATGCAGGTAGAGTTTATTTTTATTTTTAAAAAAATATGTAAAGAACTTGTGGGGGCAGGTCTCAGAAGGGCTGACTGTACGGATATTGTACACTGATTGCTAGAGGTGGATTGGTAATGATAATTCTGACTCTAGTGCCAATCTCTACCAAATGACTGGGATGGACCAGATCACCAATGACAGTGACAAGGGCAGGGAGGTGGTGATGTAGGCTTGACCATCAAAGAGAGCTTACACAAGGGTGGAAAAGTAATTTTGGAACCATGAAACTTCTACCCATCATAATGACATAGCACAGAGGATCTGAGACCCTGGGACGTAGGATCTGTAAGTTTAGATGGAAAGTAGACAGAAGAGGAGCACTGGCCAAAGAGGACAGTCTAGACAGTGTGGAGAAGGAAGCAGCTGGGGGGCTGGAGAGATCTCTATCAACTGGCCACAGTAAGTGTGGTCTGAAGACCAGAAGCTTCAACATTGCCCGGGAGCTTATTAGAAATACAGGATCTCAGGCCCCAGGCCAGACATACTGAATCAAAATCAGCATTTGAACAAGATTCCCAGGTAATGTGTGTGCCAATTAAAATTCTAGAAGCACTACTCTAAAAGTAGGCAGGATGACTGTAGATGGGAAAGGGAGGAGTGAATAGAAATGGTTTTCAATGATCCCAGTTCTCTCTGTCCATGCTCACATGAGAAATTAAACTTCTCTAAAGGATGATGAAATGGTACTCTCTTGACTCAGGATGTCAAAGCATCTGAAAATACCAATTTTAATTCCTTCCAGGCTCCAGAGACCATTTTCTGTCTTACATTCATTGATTCCAGGTGAGAGGGTCTCTTTGACCAAAGGGTTTCTTTGACTTCAGAGAGGAGAGAATGAGCGAGAACAAAAGGAAATCACTTCAGGGGCATATTGCTTTCAGACGTGAAGCTGGTGGAGGAGCCAGGAGACAGAGCCAGGGCCTGACTTCTCCACCGCTGTGTCTTCCCAGCATCGAACCACACTTCCTCTTCAGGCAGTCCCTCCTGGCCAAAAAGCGGAGAGGAAATGATGCCAGGGAACTGGTAACTGTATAGCTTTTCCAGTGTACAGCTCCAGATCCACATAATGGGGCATGTCAAAGCCTACTCTCCCCTCTGAACATTCACCAGTGACCAAATGGGCTGAAGGAAGTGGGAGAAATACCATGAAAAATCCTGGGCTGCTCCTCAGAGACTAATAAATAATTACTAATGGGAAAGAAAACAGAGGAAAAAGAAAGAGCGAAGTAGCAGGCTAGGCAGGCAGCATGGATTTTGATCCACGACGGGGGAACAGACCAGGGGTTAAGTGCAAACGAAAAAATGTAACACACCAAGAGCCGTGACCCAAAGACAGCAAAAGAAAGGGAGTAAAGCTGGTCAGGGAGACTTTCTGTTCTCACATTTGATCCTGCTGCTCACAACATGTTTCAGTGACTTATGGGAGCTTAGAATTGGGCTGTTAAATCATTCAGCATATGAGATTTGTCCTAAGTTAAATGGATCACTTCCCCTTGTAGGTTTTTGGATACTGGCTTATTTTAAAGGAGAGAACTGGAGGGTCTCTGCTAAAATATTGATGTGAGGGAGATTTTAGCCCAGGCAGTAGAAATGACCGAATGGAGAGGCATGGGCAGGTGCCATATTGTAATCTGTCTGCCTCTTAAATTATGTAGTGTATGGATCACAATATATTGAATTTAAAACCTGAAGTATGACATTCAATAAATAATTCATACTAGCTCTTTCATTAAGTGTGAGCTGAGGCTTAGGAGAACGATACTCGATTTTAGCTAGTGCCTCATTTAAATACAGATGTGGAAAAGGAAATTTCTTCAGCACTGCTATAGGTAGGGTATGCATGGCTGTGTAGAAAACCTGAATTGAATCACACACACACACACACACACACGCACACGCACACACACACACGCACGCACGCACGTGCCCCTGCCCCAAGAATAGTTCAGGATAAAAATAAATGATACATTAATTTTGTTTTTAAACATGGTGTTTATTCATGCTTCTCCTGCCTAACAACTTCTTTAAAATGCATTACTAAAAGGATGATTATTTCACTTGGAATACCATTTTCATCTCACAGAAGATTCTGTTCCCAAGAAACATGGGTGGGATTTTAGGAACGATTGTTATTTATACAGTAAACATCCATAAAAAAGCTCCTCTAAGTCCTACTCATCTAAATCCTACAGGAAACCCACAGCCCAGAGACAAACTCTGTTCCCATGTCATTTGTGACCTAGTTCTGGGAGATGGGAGACTATTCATGCACATTTAAGTATTAAAGTAATATGCAAAACAGTCATGCCTGCAACATTTCAATCAATGTGCATCTTGGCTTGCAGTGACTAGTACTGCCATGGGGTGTTCTATGTTTTGTAGAAAGAAAGGAACTTGGGGACAATATGGTCACAAATATCTGTGCTTAACAACTTGGGTGGAAGTTAATGTACCTCTTACTTCTCCTAGCATCTGCTATCATATCACTTCTTCTAACATCTTTTCTTAATAGGCTGAACAGCCATCATGTCAACACACTACTTTTGAAATTTTGTGGAACTTTGGAGAATATGCTGAAGAGGCATGATTCCTTCCTCTTCCCCATACCTCCCATATCATGTTTGAGATAATAAAGATATAAGGAGGGTCAATGGACATGGCTTCCAATAGGATTGAGGAGAAAAAAGATGGCCACCTGTCTATAAAACCACAAGGTAAGATATTTTTAAGTTTAGTGTACCCAAAGACATGATAATTTTACCTTGATCCTGATGAATGTATTCATTTAATACACATGGATAAGTAGAGAGAATATAAAATTTGCACAAAACCTTCAATCTTGAAATGGGAAATGAATCCCCCAGGACTGTGCATGAGCCTGTGCAAGGTGAGGTGTCAACTGTATACAATAGTGAGGTTGAGAGATAGGAAAAATCACTTCTGATTAGAGTTCTAAGAAAACATTTCTGGAAGAAAGAGTGTTTCATATGAGTCTTGAAATAAGAGCGAGGTTCCATTAATTAGGCATTGGGAAAGGGAGGTGACATGCGCAAAGACATAAAACCAAGGAAAGGCAAGGAACAACTGGACACATGAAGCAGAAGATGGGCTTTGCATAGAGCAATGGAGGAGAAACAAGACTAGAAATGTAGGTGGAGCTTGATTTTCTGAAACGGTGAACCCAGATGAGGAAGTGAAGGGTAAGTAGTGGGGAGCCCTGGAAGAGGGTGAAGTGAAGAATGACATAATTAAAGTGGCACATGCAGAAGATCCTTCTAATGGGCAGTGTAGAATCTGTTGGAGTCAGGAGGGACAGTGCTTAGGGGTGTCTCTTAGGAGCTACTGCACTTCAGGTGTGAGATAAAAGTACTTGAACTAACACGGTATGATGGGGGCTCACCATCTCCACCTTCTTGCCTCTAGGGCAATTCTTAACCTGCTGTCATCAGGCTTCCTCTGCTCAGCATATCCCAAACAGAATATATTATCTTCCTCGAAAACCTGCTTCTCCCCTTCTGTTTCACTTCTCACTTATGATACCACCTACAATGCCAACCAAACCAAAAAATTCTAAGTCAAGTCTGATTCCTTTCTCCACGGAGCTTTCCTTTTCCAAACAACCTCAAGTCCTTCTTATCTAACCATGCAACATTTTCCTAAATCTCACCCCCTGTGACAACCACATTATCCCTATCTAGATCATCTAACATTTTGCAATCACATTCTAACATATCTCTCAGCATCCAGCCATAACAGAATAAGATAGTGTTTCAACATGTGAATATGAACCAAGTTTGAATTCCTGCTCTTGCATTTCTTAGGTACATGGCCACGGGCAAATTTCTTCATCTTTTTCTGCCTTCATTTCTTTACGTGTAAAATGATAAATTACAATAATGCATATATCCTAAGGCTATTAGGAGTTAAATGAGCTAATATTTGTGTAGCACTTAGAATGACACCTAGAATTTGATAGGAGTTATATAATATTTTGTTTTAATTAATATAAAAATAATTCACTCTCCTTACTACTGCAAAATGTGACCATGCCTTTCTTCCCAAACTCTGTAGGCTGCACTCTAAGTTGTAGGACAGAATGTACAAATTTTTCCTGGCCTAGACGCTGCTCAGTTTTCCCATCTCATCTCCTATCTACCCTGGCCCCACAGTTTATGCAAAGACAATACTGAACTGTACATAACTCCCCCAATCCTCCACCTTGAGTTGTGTCTTCCTGGTTCTCCTTAGAATAGTGCCTGCTCACCATGCCCCCAACCCCCTTTCCTTAGTACTGCTAGTCATTCCTGAAATGCCAGCTCAGTCATCACTTCCCCCAGGCAGCCTTCCGTGAATGCCAAAGCTGGGCTAAGTGCCTCACCTTTCTACCTACAAGATAATTTTATCACAGCATGAATTACATAGTGCTGAAATCATCTTTATGGTCTTACTCCCAGCCCTGTCTGAAAACTTCTTGAGGGCAGAGGCTGTGTCATTTTTTAACCCCACAGAGACGAGGACCATACTAGATATACAAGTATAGTACGCTTTTATAAATATTTTTTGAAATAAATTCTGCAGGCAGTCAACTAAATCTGGAAAGTAGGAAAAAATAGGAAGATTGAAAACGGATTCCAAGGTTTGAAGTCCAAGTCACCTTAGGGATCAAGGTCATATTTATAGAAATAGGGAAGTCAGAAGAAGGAACTTCTTTGAGAGAAAGAAAAGCAAAACCCTAATGAGTTAATTTTTAAACAAACTGAGTTGGAGATGCCAACAATCATACAGTTAGAAATATGTGCTATGTGGTACTAGAAAAAGGCCAGGATAAATTTAAGAATGTGTTTGTCATATTTCACTAGATTATGCTGTATAACAAACAGCTCCCAAATCTCAGTGGCTTATAACAACCAAATCCTGTTGCTGCTCACATAGCGTGTTTCCTAGGAGTCAGGTGCGGCTCTGTCTGTTACTGCTGCTCTGTTCCAGGCTGCATGTGCATCCGGTACGTACTGTTCTCATGATGAAAGGTCAGAACATGCAAGGAAAACAGAGACAATCACTCAAGCACATTTAAAGTCTATGCTCAGAAGTGACATATGTAACATCCACTCATTCTATGCACCAAAGCAAGTCACATGGCCAAGCCTGAAGTCAATGGAGTGAGGAAACATGGCAAGGGCACAGGAGGGAATAAAATAGTATAAACAAACCATGCACTCTAGCACAAGGAATAGTTGGAATTATGTATGTAGATCAGATCATACACTCAATTTCTAATTGGAAGGACAAAAGAAACCAAAGGAGGAAGAAAGGAACTAGCTTAAAAGCAGTCAGAGAGGTAAAGAGGAGAATTAGAATAATAAGTTATAATGCAGGTTAAAGGAGATAAGAATCCAAGCGGAGGTGGTTACATTTGCGAATACTGCAGATATCAATGAAAATGAGAACTGTGTGTGATTGGGAGGAGGAAAATGGAGCTATTTGTTAGCTATGCTGAGCCCATTTCTGCACAGATTTCTGGTCACGTTATGCTAGGCTAATCAAAGTTTGGGATGACTTTCATAGAAGGTTGTCTAGAATTGGTTTTAACACCAAGTCCTACAGCGACAGAGTTGTAGATCAAAAGATGAGAGACTAAGAGCATACAATACAGTACTCCCAGCTCTCAGCAAACAGGGGCATTGTCATGAGGGGTGGGGAGACCCTCCAGGCCCTAGGCTGGTTTAGAGAGCAAGGTTACTGACAGTGGCTGGATGATCCTAGACAGCAGATTTTCTTCAAGAGTATTTTACAACCTAGAAAGTTCAACAGTGGAATGACAGCCTCCATGAAACAGCCATCTCTCAATGCCCTTGAAATTTTCAGGAAGAGACTAAACAACCACATGACAAATATATGTGGGAAAGTGCCGACAGTGGAGAAAAAGTTAGGCTAACAGATCTTTATTATCTCTTCAAAGTATAAATCGCATAGTTTTGTGGTCGTGATATATGTGATATTTTGAAATATAGTGCATGCTTGATCTTCATCCAGTTCCTGTCCCTTCCTGGCATATAACTCCTAAAGTCCTTGGCATTTCCAGGTAACAAGTGCTGTCCTTTTGTATGATAATGAGCTGACCAATGACTGGCAGCTCCTAGGTAGCTTGAGGATGGGGCTGGTCATCAGAAATACAAAGGCAGGATTATCAGAGGGTTGGGACTTTCAGCCCCATTCCCCAACCTCCAGGGAGGGGAAAAGGGCTGAAGGTTAAGATGATCACCAATGGCCAATGATTTAGTCAATCATACCTATGTAATGAAGCCTTCAAAAAACCCCCAAATCTCTGGGTTCAAAGAGTTTCCAGATAGTGAACACATGGAGGTTTTTGCCTCTACTTGCTGGGAGGGAGGGTGGCACACTCCGACTCCTCGGATATAGAAGTTTCTGTGCTTGGGACCCTTCAAGACCTTATCCTATGTATGCCACTATTTAGCTATTCATTTGTATCCTTTAAAATATTCTTTTTTAAAAAACTGGTAACATAAGTAAGTGTTACCCTGAGTTCTGTGAGCAGGTCTAGCAAATTAATGAAACCCAAAAGTGGGAGGGGGTTGTGGGAAGTCGCAGGGGCCTGGACTTATGACTGGCATCTGAATTGGGGACAGTCTTATGGACTGAGCTCTTAACATGTGGGACTTGATGCTATCTCCAGGTAGATAGTGTCAGAAAAGATTTGAATTAGAAGAAATCCAGTTGGTGCCCACTGCAGAACTGGTTGCTTGATTGCTTAGTGTGTGGGGAGAAAGTCCATACCTCTGGTGTCAAAAATGTATTGTGAGACTATAGTGGAACAAACTGCAGTTTTTTCCTCTCTGTATAGAATATGTTGGCTGACATGTATCCATCATTTACTGCTTTTGCTTTACCAACTCCTTGCAAATGGACTTAGCTTTATTTATTCCTAATGAACAAGTGTTTCCAGGTATCTGAATGTTATGGTCTCCTAAAAAGGTATGTTGGAAGTCCTAACCCCCAGTACCTAATAATGTGACTTTATTTAGAAATAGGGTAGTTGCAGATTTAATTAGTTAAGATGAGGTCATATTGGAGTAGTGATGGCCCTTAAACTGATATGACTGGTGTCTTTATAAGAAAAGGAGAAGAGATACACGAGGAACAAGGCCATGTGATATCAAAGGCAGGGATTGAAGTGCTGCAGCTGCAAGCCAAGAAACGCCAAGAATTGCCAGCAAACCCCCCAAAGCTAGGAAGAGGCAAGGAAGGACTCTCCCCTGGAGGTTTCAGAGGGAGCATGGCCCTGCTGACACCTTGATTTTGAACATCTAGCTCTAGAACTCAGAGGAAATGAATTTCTCATGTTTTAAGTCACACAGTTTTTGGTACCTTGTTACCTCAGTCCTACGAAACAAATATGCCGAAATACATTTTGAAAAGCAGCAAAATAGCTTTTGAAATGTTTGCTTATGACTATTGCAAGCAATTTTAATTAGAGCAGCGTTCTTTTTCTTGAAGCTGAAAATCTCTATCAGTGTGAGAGACTGATAGAATTCTTCTCTCCATGAAGATGCAGAAAAATGTGTGCTCAGTATAGAAACATTCACCTGCCAGTGCCTTGACGCGAATTAAGAAACATTCTTTTAAAAATGCTCTTTGTAAAGCCTACTGTTAAGGATTGTCCTTGGTGGTCTTGTTTACATTGCAAGTCTTATTTGTATTAAAGGTTTGAGCTTTAGTTTGAGATGAATATTTTTGGAAACTCGAAGGAAACTGCCTTGAGATGTTTAGGAGTTGTAACAGCTTTAATGAAAGAGAGACAATAAAGATTCTTGACAGATTAAATAAAATACTTTTGTTCATTGTTGTTTGAAAGGCAGCGGCAATGGAAACTTTATTTGCCATTATTTGCATTTTCCTGGGAAGCTCTTGGCACATGGTGAACTGGAAATTACAAAGCAAAGGACATTAGGCTTTCAATCTGGGTGTGTTCTTGAGACAGGTGATCAGTGATTCAGTGTGTATACTCGACAGCTGTGGTGGAATGCTCAGACAGGTATATAAAAAGGGCACAGACACACATACCAAGATGCAGAGATCTCTGGATGTGAAGAAACCCTGGGAGCCATTAATGCCCAACAACTCTTACAGGGAAGGCCCAGAGAAGTGCCCAAAACCACTCATGCTAAGCATGGTCTAGGCTGGCATCTATTAAACTCATCAAGTGCATATAAAACACCCACTATGTGCATCCATTAGCCACAGTAACCTGGAGGTTACACATGATATATCCAGAGCATTTGGGAGAATAGCTGTCGTTCTCACAATTTCTAGATGAGACAACCAAGTCCAAGACAGCTACTAACTTCCCAGTGTCACATAACAAGTAAATGGCAGAAGGGGTCCTGGGATACAAATCTCCTCCTTCCTAGTGACTTAAACTCTGTCAAAAAAAAAAAAAAGAAAGAAAGAAAGAAAGAAAATAACAGTTCTTTTCTGTATACATTTGCATAAAAGACATCATTTGCACAACTAATACCCCCTCACTTTCAGAGGAGTAATCCTCAACCCTAACTCCAGTCTGCTAAAGACGTTCTCATCAACAGCTTTGTTTTATTTTAAACCAGGACTTTCTTTCCACTTTGAAATGCCACCAGCAATTATATAACCAGAAGGAAAATCCATTCCAGTCTAACTGTTGTCATAAAATCTTAATCATCTCGGCAAGTAGCCATGTCCAAACTGCCTACGTTCTGCATCGATACTTCCTTTAGAAACATACCAGTACCTGTGTATCCATAGAGAATACAGAAGTTTGCAAACATTTTGAGTGTTTAGAGGCTAATCATTGCTGAGTCATAAGAAAGTTCCCTTCTTCACCCTGATGCCAAGAGTTCTGCCATTAAAAAAAAAAAAAAAAAAAAAAAAAAAAAACCTCATTACTGCTGTATCCTTGGTACCATGGAGATCAATGGATTTTCCTTGAAACATTCAGTTCTGCTCAGGAGCCTGGTTCAAGCACCAAGAACCCACACAGTTAAAGTCACTCAGGAGGGTACCCCAAAGGGAGGATTTTGCCAGAAAAAGGCCAAAGTTTGATAGAAGATAGTGAAACTAAGTAACTAAAAATGTAATCAATAATAATAAAAATAAAAACTACTAGTTTTGGACAGCTGTTATATGCCAGGAGCTTTTTATACATTATTCTTATTGTACATTACAAACTAGGGATGCTTCTCAATATTTTTCAGAAATTAATATTGTGAGTTTTATAACTTACTCAAATTCACCCAATTAGATGGTGGCAGAGCTGAGACTGAGAAATAGGTATGTCTAATTCTAAGATTCTGTGCTTTCTTTCTGTCCTGTGTTGCTTCTCTGTAGATGGTAGATTCCACTTATTGCATAGAGACTGCTCAGCGCTCTTCTGCCAGAGCTGTGCTCATGGACTTCCTGCTTATAGGCAGCTGTCACCATTTTTCAGGTGGAGAAGATGAGGCTGGAGAGGTCCCATTCATAGTGGTAAATGAGGGTGCTAGCCTGTACAGCCAGGTCTCTGGGCCACAACCCCTTCCAGTGAGGCTGCCTCTCAATGAAACAATGCAAGGGAAGTTCTGTGCACTCAGGACAAAAATTTCAATAGCTAGGATTCATCTAGTGTCCTAAAACAACGATCTGTTCTATACAACCCCCACATTCCCTCTACACATGCTCTCTTTACACTCTAACTTCCTTACACCTCACAAGATGGGTGTTGACATTGGCAAATTGGCTCTGTCACCAAATTCTCTATAAGGTCATGGAAATGAAGGTCCTGAGAAATCATCACATCCTGGGTGTCCAATTAGTTAATTTCAATAGAGTGATAAGTATTGTGCTTGGCACATGAATTCTCGTTATAATTATTCATAACAGCAATTTTGCGCAGAATTATCTACTGCCTTGTCAAATCCACATTTCTTTTTCTGCCACCTGTTTCTTTAAAAATGCTATCTGGTAAGTGATCGAAGTTAACACTGGCAATAAGACTTACTGTCATATTGTACCCTCCGACATGCTTACACTTAGGAGTGCCTACCATCACTTTTTTGGTATTCTTGACAAAGATATCATAACTTCAATCTTATCATGAGGGGGAAAAGTTATGAACCCCAATGGAAAAACTTCTACAAAGTAACTGAGCAGTACTCTTCAGAAGTAAAAATATCATGAAAGACAAGGAAAGACTAAAAAACTGTCACAGATCAGGGGAAAGTAAGAAGACCTAACAACTAAATGCAATGTGAGATTAGATCCTGGAACATAAAGAGACGATTATTACACAAACTGGTGAAATTCAAAACTGTCTGTAGTTTAGTTAATATTGTAGTGATAAATTAAACTAAATTTGGCCTGAGGATGCCCCTGTATTTGAGTCCTTATGTAACGAACTGCAATCTTACTTAGTATGGAAAGTAAGTGAAAGCCTAACTTAGGAGCATATTTTTGTAACAAATATCTGATTCTCAGCCAATCACAGTAGCTGAGCTTCAGTCAATCACAGGCAGCCAACTGATCAGACCATGTTCAAAGACAGACTGAACCATAACCAGTCAAACTTCTTCTGTACCTCACTTCTGTTTTCTGTCAATAAATGCTGACTGCCCACTTTGTGGAGCGAGCTCTCTGGAACTCCTCTGGTTCGGAGCACTTCCTCATTCTTTGCTCAATCAAACTCTGTTAAATTCTATTAAAGTTTTTCTTTATACCAATGTTAATACCCCTGTTTTGATTTTGTATTATGGTAATATAAGGTGTTAATATCAGAGGAAGTTGTATGAAGAGCATATAGGAACTCTTTGTACTATTTTTGCAACTTTTCTGTAAATTTAAAATTATTTCCAAATGCAAGTTTGGGGTTTTGTTTGTTTGTTTGTTTGTTTTGTTGTTGCTGCTGTTTTGAAGTTCAACTTGGTAGGTAGGAAGAGGGCTCAAAGTCAGGCTAAACAATGGAGATCAGACTGGTTGGGTCGCCCTCTCACTTCCAGCCTGTGTGGCCTCAGACAAGTTCCCTAAACCTATCTAAACTTGGATTTCTCAACTGTCAAATGGAAATAACTATCTCTCAGTTTTGTTACAAATATTGAATAACACATGTAAATTGTGTAACTTAGTGCTTGGCACATGGTAATTACTCAAACTAGAAGCTATTGTTATTACCTTTAATCAACATATATCTTTTTTCCTCTGTAATGGGTGCCTAATAAACATGCCCTGCATTAATGACTGATAACAGTTTAATGTATTACATTTCTAAAAATATTTGTATTTTAATGAAATTATCTTAAAGATGCTGTATGAAAATTCAGGGGCAGATTGTACAGACATCCATGACTTGGGACGGTTCAACTTACTATGTTTTTTAACTCTAAGACATTTGAAAGCAATACACATTCAGTAGAAACTGCACTTCTCTTGTAATGCTGGGTATCAGTGCTTTTTTGACACTCTTTATTGAATAATAAAATTCTTACAGAAAAAGTACACAAATTATTAAGGGCAGATGTTGAACTTTCACAAACTGAACAGGTTCAGACCAATACACAGAATATCACTAGCCCCATGGAAGTTTCCATGGTTTCCCATCTCTACCCCCACCAAGGATAACCACTATCCTGACTTCTAACACTATAGATGGATTTTAGAAATGTATCTAAATGGATCATACAGTATTTACTCTTTTTGTTTCTGGCTTCTTTCGCTCAACATAGTGTTTATAAAATATTTATATTTTTATGTGCAGTTGTATAATGTTCACTCTTCTTGCTGTATAGTAACTTATAAATGTAAATTTACCACAGTTTCTGTATCCATTCTGCTATTGATGGGTACTTAGATAATTTTCAGTTTGGGGTGCTTATGAAGAGCACTGCTATGAACATTCTAATACACACCCCTTAATGCATGTATGTACGTGTTTCTATTGTGCATAAAACTAGGAATGAAGTTGCCAGGTCCCGGGTTTGCATATGTTTTACTTTAGTACATACTGCTAAACAGTCTTGAAAATGATAGTACCAATTTACATTGCCCTAAGCACAGCATGAGCATTTTGTTTGCTCTATATCCTTGCCAACACGAGGTATTGTCAGGGATTTTCATTTCAGCCATTCTGGTGAGGGGAGGTGGTAACTCCTTTTAGTTTTAATTTGCGGATGTTGGATATTTGAATATTGTCTTCACTGAAGTCCCTATTTAAGACTTTTGCCCATATTTCTATTGCTTTCTTAACTTAACCTCTCCTATCTTCTCCACCGTCTTCACTCCTTATAAGACTGTATCTTCTTTCCAGTAGAAAACTCAACAGCAGGTAAGTGGATAAATACATTTTGGAATATTTGTACACTAAAACACTGCCCAATAATAACAAATAGATGATATCCAGATACCCAGAGCATAGGTGAAACTCAAAAATATCATGCTAAGAAAAAGAGGCCAAATACAAAAGAATACACACTATGTAATTCTACTTGTATGGCATTCTAGAACAGGCAAAACCAATGTAAAGTGACAGAAAACAGATCAGTGGTTTCTTGGGATTGGAAGCAATGTTGACTGCAAAAGGGCATGAAGGAAAATTTTAGGGTGATGGAAATACCCTGACTTGATTTCAGAAGTGGCTACATGGGTATATACATTTGTCAAAACTCTTCGAACTGCACACTTAAAATGGTTGATTTAATTGTATTAAATTATACCTCAATAAAATTGATATAAAAAAATTCTACTGAGTCCTACCATGTGTATCCCATTGGATATGGTCAAATTTATTGTCCACAGTAATCAGTCAAGATGTGCAAAGACCCAAGTGTACTCCACCAGAGAATCATATCTCCCTGGAAGGAAACACAGAGTTGCCAACACCTTTTGAAATAACTGTTCTGATTGAAGACATCACAAAAGCCTGGTTCTGGCTCCTTTGGCCACCTCATACCCCACAAATGGTTTAGTTTCCGCTTACTTACGGCTGCCTGCCAGTCACCCAGGGAGCCAGCCAGCATACTTAACAAGCTGGCCCATCACCACTTTTAAAATATACAACGTGAACACAGGCATTTCCAAACCCTGGGCTGGGGACAGAAACCTCCCGAGCTAGTTTTCCCAACATTTTACCTTGCAGGAGCCAAACTGCACTCGTTTTTTCCTTTGACTCTCAAGGGAAACCTGACAGGCACCACGTTTCATAAAGCTCCTCTCCCATAAAGCACCAGAGCTGTGGTATTTTAATAGCCTCTCTCAGCCCCTCCCCTGGGAACATATTATTATGTGATCATTAGTGATGGGCAAACCTCCCTTGGGTTTCCAAGTTTGAGTCTATGCCAGAAGTTCAGAGTTCCTTCTTTTTTGACAACTCAAAATCTCCCCCATTTTTTCAGTTTCATTTATTTATTCATTTGTTGATTTATTTTTGTTTTCTTTGCTTGGTTTCTTCTTATCTACCTCGGCATGTTCTCCAGCCTTTTCTTTTTGCCACAGAAGGGAGGACAGGAAGGAGAAGGGGCAGGGAACATGAATTCCTCTTTGGTCTCTCTCTGTTAATGTGCCCTGTGCCATACAGAATTACAACCAAGCCCCAGTTGTTGGCACAGCCAGAAAAGTGACTAGACACTTGCTACATACCCATGACCATGCTTCTGGGGGTGGTCAGTGAATTTGTAGGTGCATGAAGGATGAAGACTTTCCTTATAAGGATTCCCGTTCCAATTGGGATGTCAGGACAAACAGACACACAGATGTAACTGACAAAGGCGTGCAAATATCACTCCACCAATTGTACCACAGTACCTAAAGCCTAAGCAGTCAGCACTATAGGAAGGCTGGAGAGGAAGCTTTAAGAAGTTGTAAAACAAATGTGTATGCTGTTCATTTGAGGCGACAATTTCTGTTTCTGGAATACATGAATAAGGCATTGAATTTATTATATCCAAACTCAAACACTCCTCTTGAAGATTTCTGTCTATATTTTTCTTCTCTAGAAAATGGGAGTGCTAATATTTATTCTATGAGCTATTTTGTCAGTTATGGAACTGAGTGGAGTACTGAATTTATAAATTAGGGATTACATTTAATTCAAATCCATCAGGCCTGGACTACAAGACTAGAAATCAAAGCCTGTGTTTATAAACTAGACCCACCAGCCAGGCACTGATAGGGTCAGGGGGACAGTGGGGACATGTAATTTCAAGCCCTTCCCATCTTCCATTAGAGGAATTCCAGAATACAGCATGTCCCGTGACCTTGTAGAGGGCTGGGAACGTCCAGGTCAGAGACAGCAGCTGGCCTAGGAGGGCTGCCAGAATTTCCGGGACACTGATGCATTCAGAATTGGAGAAAAGGGAACATTGGAGGGGGTGCCTGGCAGGGGGGACAAGGGGTGGGAAGCAGAGAGAGTCCTGAACTGATAAATCCAGACTTGTGTATTTTACTCAGTCTGAAAACACCAGTGAGTCACTTATGCTAATATGTATTTTCTCTTTAACACATTCTCCCCAGTTTGTCTGAAACTATACTGTGTCTACTATGAATAATTTCACATAGTTACAACACAAAATTTGTTTTTCTGCCCAAAGAGCAGCCACTTGTTTTTGGACCAGATTCCCTCAATGTGTAGCTAAATCAGGGAGACCATTTCTGTCACAGTTAAGGCCGTTCCTGCTTTCTGTGAGGGTGCAGTTAACCTGTTTCTTCAGGAATTTTTCTAACAGACCAAGGAGATCTGTGTCCTATTAATTTTCTTGGTTCTCTTTAACCAGTAGTTTTGATTCTCCCTGAGCCTTTTTGTTTATCATGTTGATTGCCATCATCAGATAGTCTTGGGTCAATCCCCCCCAACACACAAAAAAACCCCAAAACAATATAACATGTATATTTGGAGTAGTGTAATTTATGAGTACTGTCATTTTATGATTGCATTGATTTTTATTTTAAAAGGGGTGTTACAATCTAGAAATTGACAGAAGGCAGGATGTGCATGGAATAAACGATAATATCAGAAATGCACAAAATATCTATGTCAAGGAAGGTAACTAGATTTCAACTCAGGTGCTGGCTCCATCTATTAATAGTGACTGATGGCAGAGTTATGCTAAGAAACCTGAGGCACTTCCAGGCCTAGCAGGAGTTGATTAGTCATGTCTGCTATGGTAGTGCCTTTGTGGTGATGGGGAGAAGGGGATGCAGTGAGTGTCAGCGCACTCATTACACATTTGCTATTTCTGGTCTTAGCAACATGTTCATTCAAACAACTAATGTGTCAAATGAAGTTCTGTAGTAACTGACTGAATTGACTAAAGACCCAAGAATTTCATGTTGAGTATGTATCTGGATCAAAACACATCGAGGCACTCCTGACCCAAAGATTTCTTATTTATGTAATCATATTTTTACCCTGACACAAAAGTAAAAGATTTGAAGACTGTTCTCTAGTTTAAAGCATGAACAATGGAAACCCATTTATGACTTGCTTCGGGAATTGCAAGTCCCTTTTACACAAACACATTCAACACACCTTACCTTCTGCTGCCTGAATTCAGCATCCCTTCCATGTTCATCCTGCATCCTGGACAGAGTTGTATGACTGGGGCTCAGAGTAAGACAGGCATTTAAATGAGAAAATAATGGTGTCATTCTTTTTTAACCATTGATTTATTTCTCTTGTTTACCTAGAAACCAGACAGAGAATTGAACAAAGAGATTTTTGGTCTGAGCCAGGACCGAGAAACCAAGTATAGCTAGTGAGTTAAAACAGCAATGGTATCCCTTCTTTTGCTGTGTGTAATATCATGAATGCATTACCTGTATGAAAAGTCCCTGGACAAGTCTTAAATTTTAAACTTTAATAAATATGGCTGTAGATCTGCAAAAAAAAAAAAAAAAAAGGAATCTACAGTTTTTCTAGTGTTGAACAGTAACTTTCTTCTTCGTATATTATAAGAACCTCAATTTTGCTAGCCGTTGAGGATGTAGGTTACCCTTCAACCTAAAGCAGTGATTATTTACTTAACATGGAATCAAAAGTAATAATTTGCTGTATATAAATGTTTATAGTAGTTGCTTGAAAAGTGTAGATGTACACAATTGTGCTAAATAGCAAAACATTTGCTTTACCGCATTGTATTAGTCATTTCTTGCCATGATAAAGCTGCATAACAAACCACCCCAAATCATAGCAGCTTACAACAAGAAGCATTTGTTTTTCTCACTCATGGGTCTGCAGTTCAGCTGGGGCTACTCTGCTTTAGGCTGGGGGTTAACTGGGCTTAGCTCTAGGCTTTGGGTTGGGTTCATATCTGCTCCATGCATCACATTTTGGAGCTCAAATGATGAGGCTGTTGCTGTCTGCGTTGTGTTGTGATTTTCTCATTGAGATCAGAGGAGTGGAAGGGGGTGAAGGAAACTGCCTGTCCTGGGTGCTGGCCCACAGTCATTTCCACCCACATTTTATTGATTGAAGTTAGTCATATGGCCAACCCCACAATCAATGGATGGAGAAGTTGACTCCACTCCTAGGAGGATGAACCACAAAGTTATAAGGCCAAAAGTGTGAATATATAATTCCAGAAAGGAAAAGGCATAGAAACTGAGAAAATAAACTAATTTACCAAAAATATTACTAAGAAGTTCCATTTAAAACATTTAGTAGGGAAGTGGTATGATAAGGTTTTTTTTTTTTTAAAAAAAAAAAAGCTGTCATAATAATAATAATAAAAATCAGGCTTTGGAGCCAGGGTGATCTGAATTGAAATCTTGGCTCCATTTCCTTCTGACCATGTGACTTCAGCAGGCAGGCCTTGCAAATGCTAGAACTGGAAAACACTCATCAGCATGACTCTGTAGATATCTATCCCTGTGCTCTGCTATGAATGGAAATCAGTTTGTTTTTGCTTTTATGTTTCTCTACTAGACTGTCTGCTTTCTATACTTGGCAGTTCAAATTCCTCCAAGATTCTATCTAACAACTCAGCTAATAGTCATTGTGCCAGTTGGGGCATATATTTTTACAATGGGCCACATCTGGTTCCACTGGCTAGTCTGTGACCAAGGCAGGTGCATACCTTGGGTTAAATCAGCCATGGCTGGTGGGGAGTCATACATAGCATGATTTCTTCTGGCAGCCATGGCTAGTTGTTTACCAAAGAGTCATGCTTTCAGAGCCAAGTGTGTGTTGGGATGGGAAGTTCCCTCCTAGAAAGGGACCACATTTCCCAGTCTCTCTTGAATTCAGGTTAGACCTGTGACTAAGTTTTCCCAATGGGATATGAGCAGAGATGGCATTTATCACTTTCAAACAAAGGGGTTAAGACACTGGTGCCTTTTCTACTGCCCACTTCCCCATTAAGTACTTCAATGGTGAGCGCTCATAGACCCTAGGAGAAGGCAGAGCCCAAGATGGGAAGAGCCTGGGTCACTAACTGATCCTTCATGTGGAAGGCTTCCTATGAGTGAAAAATAAACATTTGAAACTGAACAGTTACACTTAGGCTCGTTTGTATATCAGTTGAAGATTGTCCATTCCACAGGGCTGAAACAGAGCAATTATCCCTAAAAGGGCTGGATGGCATGGTAGTCATTGGAAGTAAGAGGTGGAATGAAGCAAAGCATAGAAAGCTAACAAATGCAGCACAGATTTCAGCTGGTGAGGTCTAATGTGCCTCTGGGATAGGCTCTCTGATGCCACGAGTGTGGTTGAGAAGGTTGAATCCAATAAGAAGTCAGCGTAACTGTCAGAGAGGGTGGCCTTTGTGAAGGATGAGCTCCAAATGCAACCCTTTGTCCACATTTCCACTCTCACTCATCAAGGAGAGCTTTCCGTTCAACACAGGAATGTGAGGATTTCCTTTGTGGGGCCATTGCTTCCTTGAAAGTGGTTTCTGAATAATCTTTCTTAAGAACTAATCTTCTCTCTTTTTGGGTGCTCTGCTCACCCAAATCAACTAGTTTTAACAAAATTTAAGAAGCCATTGGTTCTCTAGGGAAGGCATATTTCCCTCTTTGACCCTATTGGTGATTAACCAGCATTTGGCACTATCTATACTGACTTAAGCTCACTGATCAGGAGGAGCAGGGAGCTGCTCCCTCATTACTAACCATACCTTGACCCCAGTTTCTAGCTTGGGGGTCTAGGTAATGGATGGGTAGTGACGATACCCTGGGCCAGGGGACTGTGCTAGAGGAAGTCCACCTTTGACTACAGGATATTCCAAGACCACATGGAGTGAGGAAGAAAGCCCAATCCTCTGCTCAATCTCTCTCTCTCCCTTCCTCCTCTCTCTCTCTTTTTCCTGACACAAATCCAGTTATCCAGTTGCTGCCATCCTCCAGCTGGCACACTACCCACTGCAGCTGAATTGACTCCATGCTCCAACACTTTCTGTGTGAGCTGCACTACAAGTGTTCCTGATTCTCTGGTTAAAGAAGATTCCTATCTCCCCTTGCTTGGATCTCTGCTGCTTGCCTCTCATTAAAAGATCCACCCTCAGCCTGTGTGCTGCCTCTACCTAACCGTACTCTCCCCGTACCGCTCTTCTCTTCTGCTAGACACACCTTTATCTGTGGGACTGACTTCCTGTTGGACCCCAAGAGTCTGCTAGCTTGGTAGCTCCCAGCCATGAGAACGAAAGCACAGATTCCCTTTCAGAGCTCCATGGCCATAGGCATAAGCAAGAACCTCTGGAACATCAGTGATGGAATGGGGGCTGTTTGCCTGTTGGAGACAAAGGCTTTATTCCGAATCTTCCCTTCACAACTGATAGCCAGTCTGTCATAGCAAGTGGGAAGGGTGGGGGTGGCAGGCATTAAAGACAGGAGAGGAGAGTGCAGAGCAGAAAACTTATTAACCTTTCCAAGAGGCTTGTGATTCAAGCTTGTGGAGCTTAACATTTTTTTTTTTTCTCTCTCCCAATTATTTTAATGATTCTGCAGAAAGTCCTAACTTCTGTGCTGAGACTGTGTTGCTGCCACGGTCTGGGGTGATCACATGGTAACATTCCGACCCAGGCTGGGTCACCCCGTAAGAAAAATCAGCTTGGGAAAACCACTCCTCCTGCAGCATGCATCTCTCTCTCTCTCTCTCTTAACGGGGGGGGAAAGCCTCTTTTTTTAAGAGCTTTGAAGCTTAAGTCTTAGATGTGAGCTTTGCTGCAGAGTTTATTAGTTATTTTTTATCCCCACTCACCACTCCCCTCAAAAAAGTTTATGTTCACTCAGAACGGCAATTATTTGCCTCTAATTCAAACCATTTTGTGTCATTTTGATCCAAGCACATTGCTTGATCTCAATAATAAGGGAACGTACCAAATTTTTTTGTTGCTAAAGGAACTGTAGTCATATAAGCCAGTTCATCAATCATGGTTTCTTTCTTTCTTTCTTTCTCTGTCTTAATGTATTCCTCATTTCATTTGGAGCAAGAAAATTAAGCCTATAACATAGACTTAAAAGCCAACTACTGTAGTCTGTACTTTGAACCCAGATACAAAAGCAAACATTCCTTCCTATTAGGTTTAAGATCAAGATGTATTGATTTAGGAGGTTAGCTAATACTTAGGAGGAGGCTGACTGGGGGCTGGAGATGTGGAAGGAAGAGGCAGGGGGAGGAGAAGAGAAAGTGTCTTTTCTACCTCTCTCACATGCCCACACGCTCTTATCAGGAGGCGTTGATAGATTTTAAGTAACCCACCATGAATATCACCATGACTGTGAATGGTGAATTGAAGAATGGTGAATTTCCATTAATTTGGAAAGATGGAGAACGTCTCTACATGGCCAGCCCCCCTTTTCAATTAATAAAAAGCAACTGGACACTGATAGGGATTAAAGAGAAATCCATTTTTGCCTGGGTTGCCACCTACATATATATTCATTTTTTAACCTTTTATTGACGTATCATCCACGGATGGAGGATTCCACTTACCCTAAGTGTCCAGCTTGGTGAATTTTCACAAATTGAACCCACCTGTTTAACAAGCACCCAGATTATGAAATGGAAAGTCAATTGCACCCCAGAATCTCCTTTCATGCTCTATTCCACTCACTATCTCCCCAAGGGTAACCACTATCCTAAATACTATACTACAGATTAATTTAATTTCGAATATATCACCTGTTTTAATCTGGTTTTGGCCCTAAGTGAAATCATAGAATATACCATTTTGTGTCTGGCATCTTTCACTTAATATTACTTGTAAGAGATTCATCCTTGTTGTTGTGTGTAGTTGTGGATTTTTCATTCTTTTTGCTATTAATATTTCATTGTACACCAAGAGTTATATATCAATTCTACTGTTGGTGGGCATTAGGGCAATTTTCAACTGGGCTACTACAAATAGTGTTGTTATGAACATTCTAGTGTATATCTTTTGGTGAACATATGTACACATCTTTGCTGATCTTATTCCTAGGAGAGGAATTATTGGATATTGGGTGTGCATGTAATTCGTTTTAGTAGAAACCACCCAACAGTTTTCCAAATTGGCTGTAACCAATTTATACTCCCACTAGCAATGTATGAGAGTTCCGATTGCTTCATGTCCTTGTCAGTGCTTGGTATTTTCAGTGTTTAGTTTTGCTCTTCTGGAGGGCAGGTAGTGATGTGCATTGCAATTTTGCTTTTCATGTCCCATACCCATTAGTTTTCATTTCTGGGTTTTAGTTAATTTCCAATCATCCCTTACCCTGACAAGAGCTAACCTAACCATCAAGTCTTCCCTCTACAAAGACTCTTTCTCTTTTCTCTACTGATGTTCCCACAACACTTCCTTCACCTGCCAACATGAACCTTTTCTTTTGTTGAGCTCTTGTCAGACTTAGTCATGGAGACACGCCATTTCTACTTTATGAGCCAGTGGGTAGCATTATGCCATAAGTGCTTCTCCTGTGCTATTTTGTCTTCCTAACTGAAGGCAGAGTCCCTGGAAAACAGAGTCCTGCTTCGCGGGCCCTGTGTACCCTGTGTACACACACAAAGCCACTGGGCTGAATTCAGATGGATTTGGGCTATGTCTTGATCAAACTGAACTTTGCACATTTTGCCCAATTATTTTGATGCCCAGTAGCTTTTGCCTGGATGCCTTATATTGATGAAAACCACTCAAGAAGTTACATAGGGTAAGAAATTGAGTGATGTGGTTAAAAAAAAAAAAAAGCACAGTTCTTGGAATTAGAGCTGAGTTTGAATTTCCCACCTACCAATTTGGTTCTTTGTAATCTTAAGTTACTTTGTGATTCTGAGCCTCAATTTCCACATGTTCAGAAAGAAGAGAACAGGGTCGTGGTGAGGTTCAACAGGATAGCATAGCAAAGTGGCTGGCACATTAGAGGTGCCGAAATAGTTTATTCCTTTCTCCATGCCCTTTTTCTTTGGAGAAGTCACCTTCTCTCAGTCTTAAAAGAGGCTAAAACACAAAATTCTTTGTAGACCTTTAGTTTGTTGTGGTAATGGCCAATCCTTCCCTGTCAGCTTCACTGAAGTCAAGTAGTATCCTAAATTAGGTGGTGACTTTTGAAATTAATAATTTTTCAAAAAACGTTTTAAAATAAAATTAAGGATACTGTTTATTTTGAAGTATATTTAGGGCCCTTATGGTAAAACCTTCTCTGAAGCAAGGCTAGTCAACAGCTTTCTATGCAATCTCCGAGCTTCTCTCTGCTGGGTCCACGATGACAAGACAATGGATCCTTACTGTAGCTGATGGAAACGGCATCAGTCTCTGTTCTTGTGACTAAAATCCAGACATCTCTGCTTCCACAAGGGCTCTTGGAAAGAAAATGAGGGAAGGGATTTGTATTAGGGCTTTCTTGCTCTTCCCTGGTGGTTTTGGCATCCTTTTTCAATGGGTAGGCAAGCTCTAGAGCCATGTACTGACTTTGCCCCCTAAAGTGACTCAGGGCTTGGAATGGTGGCCTTTATTTTTCTTCTTTTTGAACATTGCTATGCTGTGCCAGTGTGGGTTGGTGCATCCAAAACCAATTCGGCAGGTCATTAGTTTGTTTCCTCTGATAGTGCTATACTGGAGGCAGGGTTACAAAACAAGTTCCAGCTGGCTGGACTTCTGATATGAATATCTCAAAATGGTTCCATGGCCTTTAGTTAGATTTAGTGGTCAAGATTCTGACACACTTCCCTTTCTCTTTCCTTTTAACTGCCAGCCAATTTCAGTAGAACCACATCATAATACAACTCAATGTACTACATATACACATATATATATGTGTATTTTATATATACACACATGCATATTTATATAGTTTAAAACCACGGGTCAAACCATGAAAGATAAATCTCAGATATTAGTCGTATAAGTATATTTGTTTATAGAGTGATTCCCATATAGATTCTTGCTCTTTGCTCCCAGTAGTAGAGGAATGAATGGAAATGTTCGAGCCAAAGATGTGGAAAATACATTTGATGACCTTTCCAAGGCTCTGTCATTTAATCATGTACCAAAAGGAAGAGGTATTATTATCTTCATTGTACAGATATGAGAAAACAAAGGCTCAGAGAGGTTTAATATCTTATTCAAGGTCACACAGCTCATGAAGTTGGAATCAGAATCTTGGGTTTGTCCAGCTCTCTTCTCTTCTTCCCTTTTTTTCTCTTCCCTCCCACCTAGAATCCATGTAACCTGGGCACAAATTATTCAGTATCAGAATTAGACATGACCTAAGAGGTCAACTCAGGTCCTATCAAGTACAGGAAATCCCTCTAGGAGGTCCATGATAGCTGATAGAAACTCTGGTACCTGCCATAATGGTTCCTCCTCTTATTTAGACAAAACCTTCTTCCTTGGGTTTTCCACCCAGTGGTGCTCTGGAGCAGGTTCATACCTATTCATATCAACTCACGAGCTGATTGGGCAGATCTCTTCCCAGCTCCACACTTAGTGACATCAGTTTGGTAGCTTCTGATCAGCTACAGTGGGCATGTTTATGCAACAGGAATTGCCAAAATCTACAGTTCAGGGATTCTCCTCCCCCACCCCCGGCCCATCCCACTATACCGAGAGCAGATTGTTAAACATTTATCAGCACACCACTGCTTCCACACTTTGAGGGTGATTCTGCCCTTTGGCCTTCCGTAGAAAAAGTCCAAATCTTTCACATCAGCCCCTCAGAGATTTTGGAACATCGCTTTTGTTCACTCTGTCTTTCTATGATAACTTCGGAGAGACCTGAATTTGAGTCTCCGGTTGGTCCCTTAGTTGCTGTGGAACCATGATTAAGTTATTTAATTTCTCTAAGCTTTAATTTCCCTACTTGCAAAATCAGGATGATAAAAACAATATCTTACCTCTGGGGCCCATGTGAGGCTTCAATGAGACAGTAGATATAATATACGCTGCCTCATCTACAGAAAGCTTTCAGTAAACTTTAACTATTATTAAAATAGTTATCACTATTAATTATGACCCTAAAAGCAGTTAGACTTACCCAGGACTTCCCGCAAATGAATTATCCCTGTTAGGGTTCTGGCAAGAGTAGGAAGCCCACACAAGGGACTTGGTTACAGAGTTCAATGCCAAGACTACATGCAGAAGAAGGAGAATAGTTGGATAGTTAAGGGAACAGATAAGGGATATTGAAACACCCATGATTTACCAACAGTGAGGAACTGTGACTACCCCAAGGTCTGAAGGCACAAGGGAAGAGAGAGGTAATGCCAAGAATGGAAGCCCCACAGTAAGGGAGCACAGACATGGGAACAAGCCACTCTCAGGCAGGAGGCCCAGCAGGAGAAGAGTGGTGAATGCACACTGTGATCTCTCCATCTCTCTTTTCCTGCCCCCCATCCCCTGCTAGTAACTCCCACCCTCAGCAGCCAGAACCAGAGACCACAAGGAACTGGATATGATGATTTCATCCATAGATACCACCTCATGGGATGCAAAGCAGGGAAGAGCAAAGAGAAGAGTGAATTTAGGAAGAGGGGGTGCAACAGAGAGTAACCAACCAACACTTGAATTTTCAATCTTCTGCTCAACCCATTGAATCTACCTCTGGTTTCTCTTTCCTGCAGAAGATCCAGACTGAGGGATTATATAAAAATATAGTTGTCAAGAGTGGGGGAAAGATCTCAGTGTAAGTGGGTTTGGTTCTTGAGGTTAATTATGCTTTAGATTTTACATGATGTATTCCAAAAAAAAATATATAGACCTAGGATTGGCAGAGCGCCGATTATCCCGTGTTTTTAGAGTCCTCTACCCCTCCACCTCAGGGAGAAAGATCCCATGTTACCTGATTGATTTATACTATCCCATTCATAGGTCTTATCCAGCGCTTGCCTTTATTTTTTTTCCTTTCTCTTTGAAACTGTGTCTCCTAGTAGATGTCATTGCTGTTGTCCATGCATGTGTGTTTCATATTTTAGGAGTCTTTAATTGTTCGGTTCTAATAGCATTCCCTCCCTTTTGAACTACCTCTGTAGTCTATTAAAAAAAAATCTACAGGACCTGAAATGTATTAAAGCTTTCAGAGCTCCTCCGTACAATGTTTCCATCTGTTTTTTGTGTTTCTTTTTCAAAAGAGGCATTTTATAGTTCAGGGAGAACCACTTAAAAATCTCATTCTACTGAGGCAGCACATGCCCCTATTTCCTATTTGCTCAGAAGTCTTGAATGACAGGAACTCTTGCCCTCTAACCTGCAAATCTCTAATCCTGTCAGATTCTAAGGGGTCATTGACTTTTTCCTTAACTCACTGTTTATACAGAATTCTGTGGTCATTCACACAGTTAATGAGGACAGTGTCATTTAGGCTTTAAAAGTTTTTCAAGGGAATCATTTCTTACAAAAATGAAAGAGGAAGTTTGATGGGTCAAATAAGTCCCAGTGATCTGGCCAAATAGATTCTTGAGCTTGGTTGACTCCTACATTTTTTATGTTCATGTTGACATGGCTGCCTGTAGAACGAGGACAGAGGTAATGCCACTCCCCGTGAGTGGTCACATTTATACCACAGATTGACTACTGTCAAACTCACCCTCGTTCATACCCTTCTACATAAATAAGTCTAGATCAGGCTCTCAAACTCAAATGCCTACGGCAGCCACGAGTGATGTGAAGTAGGTGGAAGAAAATATTCCTTGACACACGTAGATGCTCTAGGCCTATCTCTGTTTCCTACAATTGATAAAGATGTTGAAACAAGACATATTTTACTTTTATCTTATTCTGCATGCTATAGTTTGAATGTCTCCTCCAAAACTCATGTCGAAATTTAATTGCCAGAGTAACGACATTGGGAGGCAGGGCATTTAAGGGGTGATTAGGTCATGAGGAGTCTGCCCTAATGAATGTATTAATGCCACTATCACAGGAGTGAGCCCCTGATGAAAGGATGAGTTCGGCACAATATTTTTTGTCTCTTGTGCACTCTCTTCTGTTTTCCACCTTCTGCCACGGGATGATCATCACAAGATGCTAGCACCGTGCTCTTGGACTTCCCAGTTTCCAGAATCATGAGCCAAAGAAATTTCTGTTCTTTATAAATGACTCAGTCTGTGTTATTTTGTTATAACAACAGAAAATGAACTAAGACACTATATTAAGAAAAATATATTGTGATTGTGATGATAAATGGAGCAGAGACCAGGGATATGACAGGAAATAGTGGAGATTGTGGAAAACTGGGGAACACATATCCCATCTACAGGTACACCCCACTGCTTTGGTCTAGCATACCGATGCTATGGTGGAATGAAGATCTAGTGTTGTCTTATCTTCTTTCTCTTTAAAAAATAACAGGAATTCTAGGCTTCTAGAGGAAATTTTGCAAATTTTAGATATTGACTACAAATTTGAAAAAGTTAAAAAGTACTTTGTAGGCCAAATCTTACTTCTTTTCAGCTAGGTATCACTTACTGGCCACTAGTTAGCAGCTGCTGAACTCAATGAGACCCTAAATGCAAGGCCCCTGGGCAGAGTTTTACATGGAATAAGAAGAATAGGGATGGTTGCTCCAATTTCCTTCTACAGTGATAAAACTGCAGGAACTGTGGAATACTCTAGAAGATGGTATTCAATTGCTTTTTGTGTCAGTCCTGGCTCCTGGACTCTTCAGAGTCACTTCTTCATGCATGGACAATCTTACTCTTACACATGCACATGCACACATGTGCACACACATGCACACTCTCTGCTGGTGACCTAAGAATGCCCTTCTTTGACTTCCAGTCTGTGTTTAGGCAATTTAGCTCCCTCCTTATGCATTTTGCTATTAGAGTGTGAATACATCTTTATAACAAGAGTCCTGTTTCACTAAACTCCAATTTATCCTTGGTTTGAAGTCATTTAGGCATGGCCATGAAAAATCTCTGGCTCATACGATCTGTACGCTTTTCCCAGGTGCCTCTTCGCTCGCTGTGTAAGTTGATCTAAGCACTCACCTGGATTTCACTGAGAACAACATAATGTTTGCTAAACACTAGGGAGAATCTTAGGGTTGTGCAAGTCATTGGCCTGGTGAGAAAACCCATCTAAATTATTGTTTATCACTGTGTGGATAAAGGCTCCTCAAACAAGGGATCAGCTTAGAGAATTGTATATGCCAGAAGACATCTGTCACTACTTTAAGGCATTCTGGAGCAACCCTGTGGCTCCTGTTCCTAGGAGGGACATTTCACAGCCTTATGGCATCTGAGCAACTGAAGGAAATAAGATAACTTCGAAGTTAGGCCAGGATCAAGGGAAGATGGAGCCCCCTCCAAAGGCAGCCCTAAGATTAGCTCCCTCCGGGCCCAGCCCACCTGTAGCTTGTGTACTAGTCTGCTTGCTCTATCTTCTTTCCCTCTACCTCTGCACTGATTGACTGGGACTGTCATGGTTCTGATGTGGCCTGCTGGCTGGACCCAGATCTTCTGGCTTTTGGAGATGGGCTGTGTCCTGTTTGCTACATCTGCTTCCCTCAGCTCCTGATGTCAGTGTTCCCAATCAAAATGTGTTAACTTAGCATCTTTGGTTCCTGACCTCTCCCGTACTAAGAGGATGTGTCCTTGACATTGCATGGGGACAATTTTCTGCCTCCTCCAAGAGCATCTACTTCATGGAAGGATAAACAAGTTCCTTTGCCTGACAACAACCTTTCTTGCCAGATGCTGTGCCTTGGAAACCTCGCCTTATTCAAACGTGGACATTGCCCCATCATTTGCACTAAGTTAAGCTGACTGAGTGCTTGTGCACAGGACATACCAGCATTGGAATTATTATTTTATGTCTTTCCTTCTATTTAAAAAAAAGAGATTAAAAAAAAAAACTGGTTTTATAATGAACAGAAGGCATTACGTTATTGACCTGAAAATAAAAAGTCAAATGCTTATTAAGGTGTGTTGGTCACTATGTGTGAGAGGACAGGAATTCCTGGTGATGCAATCTGCTTTATCCAGAAAGTGAGTACAGAAAACCTTTTCATATGTGTTAAGTCTGCAGCTGCAATAAAGCCTCCGTGCAAACAGTCAGCTCTGACTGTGGATCCCAGCTTCTCTGCTGAGGTTCAGATCCCTGGTGGTGCAGCAGCATTTCCTAATGAAGCCAGGCACCCAAATTGTTTATCCAGGCACCCAAATTGATGTCCTGCAAGCAAATAAAATGTTTTATGGATAATGATTGTTAGCAGGTCTTAGTAGTCCTGAACTTAGTAGTAGTCCTGATCAATAAAAATGGTACTTGAAGAAAAGAATCAGCATAGAGATCTACTAAATCATGCCAATGAGAGAAGCTTTTTTTAATTGGGTGATGAGTTTTATGCATTGTATACCACACATAAGTTCGACCTACTGCACAGCTGGTATGACAAAAACAGAGAATGTACAGTGAGGAGCCCATAGGCAGGTGAATATAAGAGGCTTTGACTGCACCTGAGTAGGTAACTCACTTCTTGAGCAACTTAACTGACGTCTGTTAAATGAGCAATTGGAATTACTCCTATACATATCACAAACATAGCCCAGTTATGAGAAAATCAAAATTAATATGAGTGTTATAACATCCGTAATAGAGGTAAATGATACAGTTTGTCTACAAAATGTCAGGTTAATAAAACCACACTGCTCCTTTATATTTTAGATCAGAAACAATAAAGAACTGCTTATGGAATATCTGAAGATCCAGTCAGGAAAATTGAAATCATTCTAGGAGTACCAAACAGAAGGAATTTAACAGAGGGAATTGACAGAACTAAGGAGGAAGTAAGACACCACGGAGGGTTTGGTAAGGCAACCCAGAGATTAGTAAGAGCAGAAGCAGGTACTGTCTCTAAAGTTAGAAGGAGGAGATGCTGTTACCAGGGCCAGAATTTGGGTACATCCACTGACAACTACAATCATGGTGAGAATGGGGTCTTCTCAGTGAAAGCTGAAATCGTAGAGGAGACAACCATTGCCAGAGATGTAGTCTAAAGCACAGAGAGGTTGAGGAAGAAACACCCTAACTTCTCCCATCTCCTACACTCTTTTCCATCAGAGCCTCCCTTTGGCTGAATCTATCTGAGAACCAGAGAGAAACGGAGCCTGGAAAATGCAGTTTTCAGAGCAGAACATGGGAAGTGTTGCAAACTGTCAAATGACTAGCACATTTGGTGTCTCAAAAGACATGTATATTTGTGTATTGCATTAGCTAACTGACCTATCTCATAAGCTGACTTTGACTAGCAAATTTTGGCTCCCCTTTTTCATTTATTTTCATTTAAAAAATCAATAATGAAAAATTGAAGACAGACAGGCTGTGATATGTTTGCCAGTAATTTACCCTGTGAGATATCTAGTTAGGTCTCTCTGTACTGTTTATCTTCATAATATCTCCTTAATGTTCTTTACTGTTCCCCCTCTCCATTTATTTATTTATTTTTTTAATTTTAGCAATGGGATTATCCAGTAAACAGGAGTGATGATTTCATTCATTTTTATAACCTAATCCCTCAGAGTGTGAGTCAAGCTGGGGGGCAAGGGAGTACAGGTTGGTAACTATTTTAGACGTGTGAATTTTATAAGTTCAAATATCTTACTCAATGCTAGGACATGAGTAGGGAAATTCCCAGTTCAATGATGTGAACACAGCAAACATCAGCCTGGAATGTAGGAAGGGAAATCAGCAAAAGAAGTATTTCAGAAATATCCCTGCTTTTTAGATGCTAGAATTTTCTTTGGTCTAACTTGCTCAGGTTCACCAGACGTTTAACAACCTTTTCACTTATTACCATGGGGATCTGTTCTCTGTAATTCAAAATGCAGAGTGTTCTGATTCTGAACTGTATGGAGTACAATCGCCTTCTAAACCCGAGGCATGGCTGAGAGGGCATGCATGTTTTATTTAGCAGATACTTGTGTAGTGCCAATTATTTGCCAACATTATTCTAAGCACTTAAGAAATACTATCACAATTGACTTTTTAAGTAACTGTGTAAGGCACAGGTATGAGGACAGATGGTGTGCCCTGAATCATTTTACAGATGAGGAAACTGAAGCACGGGGAGATTAAGTAACAGTCCTGAAGTTGTACAGTTAACAGTTGGTAGAGCCAGAATTTGAACCCAGATAGTCTAGTTCTAGTGTCTGTGTCCTTAACCAGTAGGTTATACTGATCTCTGCAATATGACAGCCTCAGGGTAGGGTAGTCAGTTAGCAAATGGCAATCAGAGCTCCACAGTGAGCATTCCAGTGAACAGGGTAGAAGCTGCCTGGCCTTTCATGATTTGGTCTCAGAAGTCACCTAGTGTAACTTCCACTGTAATCTCTTGGTCAAAGCAGTGACAAGCCCATTCAGATCTAGGAGTGTGGGAGGAGTGTCAAGGTGTCAAAGAATTTGCAGCCGCTCTTTGAATCCATCACAGTGGGCAAAATACCAGCAGCAATAACCACAGTATATGATACCCAGAATGGTGGGTTGGTTTTTATTTTCTGAAATGACCTTATGGTTTCCTGTATTTGGTCCTCATTTATCTACAGCAGGAAATGGAAGGAAATAGAGTCTTTCCTTAAGGCACTTCTCTGTTCCAACAGGTATTCTTCTAATGCCTCCCTTAACTCTGACAACCTTCTAAATGGCATCAGACAAGACTTCCACTGAGTCAAGTTTCATTGATGTAGTTGTACCTGAATAGAAAATGTTCTGTTACCTATATTCAAAACACATTGCTAAGCCAATTTTCTTTAAATTCTCATGAATTTCTTCCCCTGGGAGGATTATACAACTGCCAAGTTTGAATCTTAAACTTTCAGATACTTTTGAGTAATACTCAATGGAGAAAATAAAAATATTCTGTTAAGGTGATGGTGTGTGCGTGGTGTGTGTGTGGTGTGTGGTGTGTGTGTGTGTGTGTGTGTGTGTGTGTGTGTGTGTTGTTCTCAGAGGAAAATGCAGGTTTTCCATTTTAGCTTAACTGTAAAATGCTGAACTAATTTAGCTCAAATCTTTTGAATACAGGTTCAATTTATGGGGCCTGTGACTATCAAAAAATTTAAGCTGAAATATATTGGAAAAACCACTCAACTCACCAGAATTCTGTTTTTGATTAAAATCTGAGTTTGTGACCAATGTTTCTTTTTAAAAAACAGCTCTGGTGAATGCCACAATTAGAGTATTCAATGACATTTCTTTATGATGTGCCCCCAGGGAACAATTTGATTGGTATATAGAGAAAAATTTCAAAGAAGGAACATTTCCTTCTGTGTCATGGTCTAAGACAGGAATTTCACATGCAGACAAGCAAATATTGGAGCGATTGGGCTGGTTCATCTGTTGTGCCTTCGTGGCCAAAGTTAATTCTTATTACATGGCTGGCTGCCAAATTTGTCCTCTCCTATAAACGCAGAAACAGAAAAAAAGACGGCCACTGCAATATAACAGTTCACTGTTACATTCTTTGCTACAACCTCTAAATGTGCGGACAAAAATGTTAAAGGGGCTAACAATGAAATTGTTTCTGTTAATTGAGGATAGGGCAATATGAAATCAAATCATACAGTCAGTTCAGGAAGAGCCTGAATAAATCCAATCATCAGGAATATTGTACATGGATTATCTGAATGAGTGGCTGGAATCGATGGAGTTGAGTTAATCAGAAAGGTATCTCAGCCTTCCTAGGACAACCAAACTACTTTTAAAGCCCACATGTGCAATATAGAAAGCTTAATGTGGCTTGGACTGTTGCTTAGAGTAAGGTGAGGGTTAAGACAACCACTTCTGGGGTTGGACTGCCAAGATTTGAATCCCATTTCTACTACTTACAGCTGGGTGACTTTGGACAAATTATTTAACCAACCTGTACCTTTTATTTTCTCTCTATAAAATGGAGATAATAAAAGTGCTCACTTTACATTGTGGTTAAAAGGATCAAATGAGTTAATTTATGCTCAGAGTAATTGGCACAGTGTAAGTGCTCAATAAACGCAGCTGTCATTTATGCTATTGTGTACTTGTGCCAACAATTCATCAACATAATTTCTCTAGCCACCACGCCTGAAGAAAGTAGGATAAGTCCTACCTCCCATATAATCATCTGGTGTCCTTGGAGAAGAAACTTACTGTCAATAAATCTTGTGGAATTATAAAGCTTTTCTTGCATGGTGATTTCTGTTTTTAAACCAAGGTTGCTAAGGCACATGGAATACTGTCCAGTGTACAGTAGGTATGCACAGTCTGAAGTAAAATGGCAAAGTCAAACGTAACCGTAATAAGTTTAAAAAAGGCATACGAATACGAAAAAATGAGAACAAAATAAATATGTCATTAGGGATCAAATAAAGGAAGGGACACACTACTTGAATCGACATCTTTGGAAAAAAACACAGAGTCAGAGAGAAACTAGAGGCTCTGGTGTCTCCTCTACCATGTCCCAAATGCACCCCTCACATCTGCTCTCCCTCCAACAGGTGGAGGAAAGATTGTGAGTAAACATCTATCTCCAGTTTGGAGAAATGTATATTCAGAGAGCATGGAGGCCATCCAGCAAATATGTGAAGAAATAGCCTCATTAAGAGCCTGATAAATCATCCTGACAAATGGAAGAGAGAATTAGCATACATAATATGAGAAAATGATACCTGAATGAAAATGATTTGAACTAATGAATCTATTAAATGTGTTATATTATGTATTCTAAGACATGCTGATAAATGATGACAAATGCAGATTTACCCTGCTAAAATTACAACTTCAATGATCAAGATCATTTTCTTAGGGATATAGGTAAAAAAAAAAAAAAAAAGCAAGTTGAATATAAGAGTAAAAATCAAGCTGGCCTTAGATTTCTCTACAGCAATATCTACTGCCAGATGTAGTAGAGCAAAGTCTTCAAGTTATTTGGGATGAAGGGGAGTGGGTTGATGTAAACAGTCTAAACCAGTTCAAGGCATATTAATTTAATGCCAACTGAATTATATACAAAAAATCAAGAACTATAACTTTTTATGATTAAATTACTTAATATTTGTAAAGCACTCAGAACAGTGCCTAGCCTATAGAAAGCATTATGTAAGTGGGTTTTTTTAATTTATCAAATCAGAAAAAAATGAATCTTCTGAGCCCAATGAGCTCATCTTAACAAAACCTACCTTAACAGGAGAAACCCAGATAAGACTACAGGTGTGTGCACTGAACCCATTTACACAGAGAACTAAAATTAAATCAGTGTGAGAAATGTAATTTCAGAAGGTACATATTCTAATACTAAAAAATGTAAAATTAATAATAGAGCAACAGGAAATTAAGGGGTGGGGGCAGATCTGGGAAGATGCATCAGTGTACTAAATTCCCTATTTTCGTATGGAGGAGCAATAGATTCTATGTAAAGTAGATAAATCATGAAATAGAGCTTTCTATTATTCATGTGTTCAGTAGTATTTTTGAGGACCTACTATATGCCAGGCACTGTTTTTAGTGGTGCAGATATCACTACAAAAAAGGCATGCGTCATCCTTGCTCCCTCACACTTTATATTGTAATAGGAGCAGACGGGCTGGTGCAATTAGATAAGAAAACAAGAAATGGATAGAAAAGGCTCCAAGATACAAATGAGAAATTACATGGCAAAGGTATTATTTCAAACCCGTAGTAATAGGTGGATAGTTCAATAAATGTGATGGGAGACTGGAAAACTAAAATAAATTTCAGATGAGTTAAAGATTAAAAAATAATAAATTCATTAAAATATTATGAGAAGGCATTGGTGAATTTTTAATCTTGGAGTAGGAAAAGGCCTTTTGAAGTAGGACAGAAAGCACAGATACCACAAAGCTAAAGATCAGTGCACTTAATTACATAAAAACATTTAAAACTTCCGTACAGAAAAAATACATTATAAAGTCATAAGACAGTTAATAGATGGGGAAACATTTATAACACATTTCTGAGAAAGGGCCAATTTCTTTAATATATAAAAAGCCTGTAAAAAATAGTAAGACAAAATTTAGGTGTGTTAACATTACTGTAATGTTTTTTGTTTTCTTGCTTTTTAAGTCAATGAGGGAAAGGCAAACAACCCCCCCAAAAGTGCAAAGAATCTGATCAAAAACTGAAATATGATGGCTAGTAAGTATGAGATAAGATTTTTTAGCCTCACTCATAATAAAAAAAAATGCAAATTAAAAGGTCACCATTTTTATCTTACCATTTTACCAACATTTGATGGCACCCAAAGTTGAAGATTCTGTTGTTAGCAGCATAAATCAGTATAAATATTGTTGAAGTACAGGTTAGCTACAATCTTTCAAAAATTTTTTAAATGTGTATACTCTGACCCAGGAAATCTATTGTTAGATTATACCCTCTAAATATACTTGCAAAATTGTGTATAAATTTATTAATTAAAACCCTTTTACAAGAGCAAACTGAAAAAAAAAACCTGTAAATATCTAAACGTCCATCAGGAGGGGAAACTAAACAAATTATGGCAATAATACTGCCCTTAAAAACAATGAGACAAAGTGTGTGGAAAGATCTCCAAGACATATTTATTTTAAAAATCAAAAAATTAAGATGTGGATATTAGTGCCCTTGATTTCAGACTGCTGTGCAAAATGTTTACACACAAATATATACACCTGCATATACATGTGCATGTAATATCTTAATTTCCCTTAGTTTACATATGCGTCTGTTAACACTATTTACCTTTAGAAAAAATTATTAAATGTAGAAAAGAAGGGGAGAGATCTTTATTTTCATTTTATTCATTTTGGTACTGTTTAATTTTTTTTTTAACACATGTGTATTACTATTTTTAAGTTAACAGAGGTTATCTAGGTAGCAGAAGCATGGGTCCATATAAATTTCATTCTTCACTTTTCTCTATTAAAAATACTTTAACATAGTATTTAAAATAAAATGTGATGTCATCATTACTTAATTTTTAATAGTTTATTAACTTCTTTTATGTTAAAATAAATGAGAATTTCCTAAGGTATTCAGATATTTTGTGAACTGGGAGCAATGTTTTTGGTTTACTATGTGAGAGATGTTAGGGGGCTAACAAGACTTCCATTTGCCATTTATTTGGGGCTGGGGTCCAGTTGCACTCTCCTTCTCTGATGGCAGCTTGGTCCATAAGGTAAGACAATGGGCTTCTTCCCCGATTTCTTCTTCTCCAGCTCTGAATCTGCTTCTTCCAAAGCGTGACCTTTAAGCTCTATGAAAAAGATATGCCTGCAAATATTTTCTCCCACTCCACAGGTTGCCTTTTCATTTTGTTGCTTTTTTCCTTTGCTGTGCAGAAGCTTTTCAGTTTGATGGAGTCCCACTTGTTTATTTTTGCTTTTGTTGCCTGTGCTTTTGGCGTCATATTGCAAAAACCATTGCCAAGACCAATGTCAAGGAGCTTTTCCCCTATGTTTTCTTCCAGGAGTTTTACAATTTCAGTTTACATGATCTTATAATCCACCTCAAATTAATTTTTGTATATGGTGTAGTGCAAGGGTCCAATTTAACTCTTTTGCATGTTGATATCCAGTTTTCCCAGTACCATTTATAGAAGAGAACTTCCTTTCCCCATCGTGTATTCTTGGCACACTTATCAAAGATTAGCTGACCATATGTGTGTGGACTTATTTCTGGGCTCTCTATTCTGTTCTGTTGGTTTATTTGTCTGTTTTTTATACCAGTACCATATTACCATATTGTTTCAATTACTACAGCTTTGGAATATAGTTTGAAATCAGAGAGTGTGATTCAGTTTTATTCTTCTTTCTCAAAATTCCTTTGGGTATTCAGTATCTTTTCTGGTTCCATGTGAATTTTAGGGATTGTTTTTCTCTATTTCTGTGAAAAATGTTATTGGAATTTTGATAGGGATTGCATTGTTTCTGTAGACTGCTTATGTAGTACGAACATTTTAATAATATTAATTTTTCCTCATAAACACAGGATATCTTTCCATTCATTTGTGTCTTCAGTTTCTTTCATCAATGTTTTATAGCTTTCAGCATACAGATATTTCATCTCCTTGGTTAACTTTATTGCAGCATTATTCACAATAGTCAAGATATAGAAACAATTTAAATGTCCATCAATGGATGAATGAATAAAGAAATTATGGTACATATATACAAAGGAATGTTATTTAGCCTTAAAAAAATCCTGCTGTTTGTGACAACATTGGTGGAACTGGAGGATATTATGCTTAGTGAAATAAGGCAGGCAAAGAAAGACAAATACTGTATGATCTCACTTATATGTGGAATTTAAATAAGATGAATTCATAAAAGCATAGAGTAGAAAGGTGGTTGCCAGGGGCTTGGGGGGGGGAAGTTGGGAGGGGGGAGATGTTGGTTAAAGGGTACAAACTTCCAGTAATAAGATGAGCAAGTTCTGGGTATCTAATTCACAGGAGGGGTGGTGATGGATATGTTAATTAGTGTGATCATGGTAACCATTATGCAATGTATATGTACATCAAATCATATCATACACCTTCAACATATTCAATCTATTTGTTAATTAAATATTAAAAATAAATAAAAATTTGAAAAATTAAAAAAGAAAAAAAAAATCCCAGATATGCCTGGAAGCTTTGCTTTTGGTTAGACTTGGAGGAGAGACCATAGCACTCAGAAAACAGCATGAAGTGCAGGAGGAAACATACTTAGACTACAGCTCTGAAAGTGCTTGTAAAAGCACATTTGATGGGAGAATTAACTAGTCATTCATTTCATGGTTAATCCATCTCACTCAAATTATTTCAAAAGGAGGTAGAAAGACAACTGGAGAAAAGTTGTTCTCATTTAAATCTTTTTATGACTTGATTGAAGGTAGAAGCCGAATCGATGAAATAGAGGAATCACCCAGTTCTGATTTTTCAGTTGCTGATGCAGGACATGTAACACGAGTCAACTGGCCTGATAGTCAATTTCTATCTAACAAAGTGCTTCATTTGTTTATTGCTGAAAATGAAGGCGGGCATGTGGGAATGCAATTCAGACATCTCCCAGGAGCTGCATGATTAAAATCACTTAAAATATAGAAATGAGATAAATTATAGCAACTGCCTTTATACTGAAAATAGCCAAATAGTTCTGGCTCTGTCTGATTCTACGTCTGGCACTTTGGGACCCTGTGTTATCTCTCTAGCTAAAGTGAAGTAAACTCAAATTTACTCTGAATTCAAATAAGAAGGACACTCGAATAACCGGAGATATTTTCTCCTCAGACTACTATCATGAGAAATGAATGAAAAACAAGTATGTAATCTGATTTCTTTCTTTCTTCCCCCTTTTGTTGCTTCTTTCCTTGCAACAAGCACTCCATAGTATCTCAAATGATCAGTACAAATATAATACAATTTCCATATTTTTCCAGATTAACAGCTGGTGTAAGGATAATACTTGGTCATAAGCATGGTCCTGAGATTTTCATTATAGAAACCTAACCATACTTAAAGTACTCTAAAGTAAATTTAGTTATATTCAGTGACATTGTCTTATGATTTTGTGTAACGTATCTGTATCTATAAGTAAAATGTAAATTTGAATTTTTTATTTAACCTTTTAATCATTACATATTTCATCAGCATCTGCTAATCAGCATATTAAAATAACTAACGTCCTTGAATGCCCATCTGTTGTGCCTACATAGTAGTCATTAGATGCTGAAACAGTAATTTGCTGAATCAATACCAACTTAGCAAAAATCAGTTGTTAGAGAAGCAAATCTATTGCTAACAATTTTCAAAACATTTGATTAAATGATAACTGTTTTCTTTAATAGGTCTTATAACTTTTTCTATTCTGGGTGAGACCAAATATTGCCCATCTGTTAGCACATTCTACATGCAAATTGGCCCTCTATTAATGAATTGCTTAAACACAAAACAATTCCCTAGTGGCCTAAAATGATTACTTTTACTTTGCAGGAGGACTTAGCTTACCTATTTGATATACACTTACAGGCACGAATGGCCTTAAGGAAATATTCTTAAGGACATTCTTTGACAACTGTGGGAAATGAAATTTTGGATTCTGAAATGTAAGCAAGATTTTTTCAGGAATTTTTTCAATCTCTATGCATTTATAAATAGAGCATGTTCCTCCTGTATTTTCTGTACGATGTCACTCTGACTCCTTTTTCATTTTCTGTTAAGTCCCATCAGATCTTACCTTTTCCTTCGCTCATAGCCTTCTCCTTCACCCCATGCTTCTGCTCAGTGCAAGGGCTCCCCATCTCTTGCTTAAATAATTACAACCACCTTTAAATTTGTCTTTCTGCCTGTAATCTGACTCTACTCCAAGGCATCATGCCCACTTCTACCAAAGAAATTTTTCTCAAAAGCAAAGTAGATCCTTTGGGGAAAAGACCAAATTCCTTTGCCCAGCAAAATGCTGGCACCCCCTCTCCTTTTCTGTCCAGTCACACTAAATTGCCAATCATTTCTTTAATGCATCTTGATGTTTTACGCTTTTCTGCCTTTACCCCTGCTGTTCCTCCTGCCTGGAATTCCCTCCCCCTCTTGTCTATCTGCCCAACACCTCCTCAGTTTTCATGATCCAACTCAAGTGTTATGTCCTCCCAGGAAACCTTCTCTGACCTTCAGGTGAAGGTGGTAACTCTATTCGTGGTTCAATTTCTATACCTTGTATAAACTTGTATTTGGTTGATTTGTGTAAATCGCCATATTCATTTTTGTAGCCCCAGAAACTTAGCAATGCCTGGAAAGGTAAAAATCACTGAATGAATAAACGAACCAAGTGTGGGAAATAGGGCTCCAAAGCCAACAATTTTATTTCATTCTTGGCAAAGTGCAACTTAATTTAAATTCAAAGCGCTTTCCATGGGGGCTATCTCAGGTCACTAGAATATCCAGTGTTTATTTTGGGTTCCTCCAGAAGCTGACTCGATGACAAGGATTTGAATACAAGTAGGCTACAGGGAGAAAAAGAAAACATAATTAGGGGAGTGGAGAAGTGAGTCAGGGGAGGGAAGGCAGCCTATACAGGAAGCATTATTAAACCAGTTATGACTGGGACTTCAGAGTTCAGTTTAGATGAGATCAGGCTTGTTCAGGGTCGTATGGCCACAGACAGGAGTCAGTTTAGATATTGTACCTCAGAGTTATCTTGCCTAGAGGCATGAGGCAGGTGGGGTGTTGATACACTGTGTCCCACCTGTCATTGGTTGAGGGATGCTCCTGGGAGGTGTTAATTCCCTGGCACATCTGGCCAGCAGCACATGTGAGCAGAGCAAACTGCACCAAATGGGAAAAAAAGCCCTTAGCTGGCATGCACTGGAGTGGTCAGGGCTGACATGTCAGCTACATCTGGTCTTCACTGCCATTGCATGGTCATTGTAACTATGAGAGGATGAAATATGATATTTCTCAAAATCTCTCAGGTCACATATACCTCATTCCATTTGTTCAACAAGCAAGTTTTACATTAATTAGGGCAAGAAGCAGAACCTTTTGTGTCCCATTAAGATAATTTGTGAAATACAAGCAGGCAAGAATATCTATTAATAATCACTGGTCAAAGTGATTCTTGGGTTCCTATTGTCCAATTTAAGTATTTTTATCAGAATTCTAAAGTCACAACCCTCAAACCCTTTTTGCCTTTGCAAAATCCTCTTACTGAATTAGCAGGTAACTGAGAAGAAAAGAATTTGCAATTGGTCCCATGAGGGCTCTATGGAAAGATGCACATGACTGACAGGTTAGACGACTATGCCAGGCTTATGGGGCTTTAAGTGGTCTAGCAAGCTGTGAAAGGCACAGAAACATGCAATGAGGTTTTAAGCAGGTGAAAAATCCCTAGATATTACTTAGAACTTACAAATATATTATTCTCCCGAGAGATTTCTTCTCGTAAAGGAGAAATGACCACACAGAAATTCTCCAATGCAGCCAATACATGAACCCTTCGTTGATTTTGTTAAAGGCTTTCAGATAACTTCAACTGTTTCATGAACTATTTAGGAATACTTTTCATCTACTGATAATTCTTTCTGCTTACTTTCTTTCATGGCTTGTATCACCTCCTCTACCCCCCAAATTCATTGCTTAGTTTTTGGAGATAAATGTAAATCTGGGAAAATTACTTGTGAAGGAAGAGTAACTACATCAGTTGTGTCAATTATTGAAGTTTCATTTGTAAACTGGTTATTTTTCTGTGATATGATGGGATCTTTTCCGAATACTGCACTTAAAATCTTTTAAGGACTTGAGGATACTTTGTGAATCCAATCAACAATTATTTTTGCTTATTTGATAAATATTTGCTGACCTCAAGCAGCTAGCAATCAAAGAAAGGACTTAGCTTTGATTAAGTCTCCTGGTAACCCTACCTTTAAAAATGATGCAATATTTAAATGTAGTTGGTAAGTCAAATAAAATTTAAAAAGCATGTATAAGAGTTTACTGAGAATTTTCACTTTAATAGATACTATTGATTCATACAAAGAAAGTTCAAGAAATTAAAGAAATTACAAAAAAATGGGAAAAGATCTAGAATGCTATAAGATAGCCTAGAAACAGTGTCAAATTAAGTGTCATAGACAATGGATGGGATAGGATTTCAAAGAAGGGCATGAACTGGGGTGTGGACACATTGGGGAAGGCTGAATGACCACAGGCCCAGTGTGCCTGGCACAGTCCCTGTTTATCCCTGTTGTTCCAGTGTATTAATATTTTCCTGTTTCACTCTCAAAAAATGTGCCCATTTGGAATAACAGATTATTGGGTCTCTGGATTTACAAAGCAAAATGGAATGAAACAATAGGATTGAGACTGTTGCAGAAAATAAAAGTGGTTCTGAGGGCAATAAAGAAACTGAGCAGAAGTCACAAGGGTGGAAATGAACATCGTGTGCAGGAGACAGAAAGGACCCCTTCCTGTGGGATTGGAAGCAAGAAATAAAGTGAGACGAAATCTCAGTATGGATGCCCTGGGGAGTTTCCAGAAGATCAGCTCAGACTGAAAGAATAGGCTATCTTATTTTGCTAAACTTTCAAATCACTGGAAATGTACTTGCCTATTCACCTTGTTTTGTACAAGCTGTCAGTCAAAGCCTGGACACATACTATATTTGGCGTCCTGGAATTCAGAGGAGAAAAAAATTTCCTGATATCTGGCATCTCCTTAGATGTCTCGTTGTCTTCACAGTACGCAGTTTTCCACTTCAGGATTGTTTCAGAGAGAGAGCAGATTCCCTGGAGGAGCTGTGCTCTAGGTTGGAAGTGAGGGGTTTTCTCGTAGACCACCATCAAGTCCTAACAAAGAGGGAAGCCCCCATCCCATCCTCACAAATGAGACCTCAGGTCCATCTTCTTTGTGAATAATCACCTCTCTGCATAGCTCTGTCCTGGAGAGTGTGGGAGGCCACCAAGAAATCAAAAAGCTAGGAGGCAGAGGTGATATGCAGTGCAGAAAGTTATCCTGAGAGCGAGTTGTTAAAGAGGAAAAGGTCTCAGTGGTTTCCACGTTTGAGCAAATATCTAGGCAATAATGGGCTTCTACTACAAGGGTCAATTTCAAAGATTCATTTGAGGATAAAGACATGTGACTACCATATTGAAGAAATGAAAAACATTTGCCAACTGAGCTCAAAGGGTCATATGGAGAGGGGCTTGATCAAAAGTGTTGTTCAGTTGAAAACTTGAGTTCTTCTGAGTCAACTGGTTCTCACAAGTATCGTTTAAGTTCACATCCACTTTCTAAAGTCTTTCTTTTGACCCTAGCTTTCCACATTATTTTAATTCTCTTTTTTTATACCAATTATCCATCACCAGAAATTACTTCCCCACTCATTAACTCTGCTTCCTTATCTCCCACTCCTGCCTCAGTCTTTGCACTCTCCTTCCCAGTTCATTCTTCTCCTGTATCTGTGATCTAGACACATCACCAAGGTGCTGTTAACTCTTAATCTACCAATTGTTCCCTAGTCCTCGCCATCATTTAAGACTGTGGTCAGCCTCTTCTGATAACTCCCCTCTTACAAATTCTAAGACAAATCACCATTGTCTGGTTTTTTGCTTCTCTGAACACTTCTGAGACATTTTCTACGGCCTTCTTTGACGATCTTTTTCTCACCAAATCTTTAAGCCTTAGCTCAGATTTCTATAACTCAATTCCCTAAACTTTCTCCTGAACTCCAGGCCAGTGTCTATTTACCTGCTCTGGGTTTTCATGAAGATATTTAACCAGAACTCACAGGTACTTCCAAAAAGGACCATCCCTGAGTCTTCCGCCAGCTCCAGCTCACACTCCTGTCTGTTAAGGGCACCACTAGTGTTTTGTCACCCAGGCTCCAAACCCTGTAGATATTTTTGAATCCTCCCCTCCCCCACAGCTCTCCTACCCACCTACATGCTGCACTCTATCCATCCAACCTCTGTTATAGTTTCCACACTGGCTTATTTTTCACATGGACATTAGGTCCCCATTACCGCTTGTGTGTATAATTATAAGAGCTACTAATGGGTCCTTTTATCTACAGTTTCTATACTTCCTATTCCCCACTACTATACTCTATCAAACACAAGATTTGTTTTTTTAACATGCATCTCCAACCATGTCATTTGTTTGGAAAATCATTTCACAGTGATCCATTTATACAGGATAGAGTCCAGACTCCTTAGACCAGCAGTCAAGAGACTCAAAGTCCTGAAATCTGCTTAACTTCAAATCCTGCTATGTTGGAAATTCTCCTTTTGCACCTCAGATTTACTCTTTGCCTTGCTTTCTGCCTGAGAGATTGATCTCTTTGGGCTGCATAGACAGATTCCCAGGCTCTGACGCACACGCTTTGTATATTGCCCGCTCCTTGAGTATGAGTTGTATCTATAAATATAATGGGATATTACCCCTATTATTGGGTTATGTCTCATTGCAATGGTGAAGGGGTTTTTGCAAATGTAAGTAAGGTCCCTAATCAATTGAATTTGAGTTAAGTGAAAGGCAGATTATCCTAAGTGGCTCTAATATAATCAAATGTGTCTTTTAAAAGATGGTCTAGTAGCCAGAGGGACAATCTCTTGCTGGCTTTGATGAAAGAAGCCACTAAGATCAAGTTCTATAGCTGCAAGGAAGTTAATTCTGCCAACAACCAAACAAGCTTGGAGGATTAGAGAGAACCTTGAGCTTGGAAGATTGGAGAGAGCCATGAGACTGCAACCTGGGCCAACGCTGATTGCAGCCTTGTGAGACCCTAAGTAGGGAACTAAGGAAGCCGTGCCTAGATTCCTGACCCACAGAAACTGAGATAATAAATGGGCATCAAGCCACTAAGTGTGTAGTAATGTGCTACACAGCAGTAGATAACTAATACACTTGCCATTTTGGTCAAATTAGGCCAATTGGAGATATCTACAGATGTTTCAGAGACTAGAAGGAAAGAAAAGCTGGGATACTTGCTCACCTTTCCAGCTCCCCACTTCTGCCCATGGCTTTCCTTCAGCTGCAGCTTTCTCAGGGCTCCAGTGATTGCCTCTCCTGTGCCCCTGTAGATCTGAGTTCCTAAAGCCTGGTTTGGCTTTGCAGTGTAGGGCCAGGGTACTTCACCATCTCCTGCTATTTCCCCTCAATGCTGACTGTACCTTTGTATAATGTTTCTTTGTTCAACTCTTCTCAGCTGCCCCTTTAGAATATGCCTTTGTTGTCTTTTTGAGACCCCACCAGAATAGACTTACTTCTAGCATTGCTTTGTCCCTCTCCAAACCCGCCTCCAAACGTGAACTATCTCTTGGGACTTCTCCAAATACCATCCTGCATTTTCCCACTTGATGTCTTGGGTTTCAGGTTGCTTCTACTATTTGGAACTGAGCGACCATTAGCATGGTGGCGGGTAAAAATTCAAAAAGCCAAAAATGTGAGCTCTAGACTATACTACTGCCTGTGTTACATGCTAGCTATTGACCTTGGAAAATGATCTTATCTTTCTAAGCACAGTTTCTTCATCTATAAAATAGGGGTAATAACAACCACTGAGCAAGGTTTTGTAAAGGATTAAATGAAATAACAAGTGGAAAGCAGCCAGTACCTGAAACTCAGTAACTAACAATGTTGGTGGTAATTTTGCTGTTGCTAATGCTGATTGTTGTTCATAAAGATGCCTACTATTCACCTGAATATTCCTCTCAAATTCTCTCCATACTTTGAATTCATTGAGTCCACATTTCAGAAGAGAGATTGCTTTCTATTAAACCTGTAGCAATTCTTTCTTCTCTCAAAGTTCTTATCTCATATGCTTTATATTTTATATTTATTTATCTGTGAACATGTTTCATTTCTTCCACTGACTTCTAAATAAATTATGTGCAGAGATTATGTATCTTTGTATGAACTGGAAACTGAGTGACATAAAGCCATGGGATTAATAGCTGCTCAATAAATACTTGTAGACTGTGTATATAAAGAGAAATACTATGGTTGACTCTTCACAGTCTAATCAACACAAGAACAAAATATTTTAATGTCATTGACAAGATATGCAAATTAAATAATACTTAGTGTGTATCTAAAACAACCTGACTTGGCCAACTTGGCCTAATTTTCCATATAAATCACTTCACTCCACCTATCCTTCCTACTGTGTCTAATCAAACATCAAATAGGTAACACTTTGATTAAATGCTGCTCTTTTGCTGTGTTTCCTTGTTCCTGTGAAAGAATCTCAGCCAGGTGAAATAAGTGGAACTGGTGTTGGGTGTCACATTAGTAACAAAGTAATAGGTATGCTGAAAAGCCAAGAGATTTCTCAGGGGAGTCTTATTTGGAAGACTACTATTATTTTTCAGAAGCATGTATTCATTCAACCCATATTTTTGGAATCTACCAAGTATAAAAGAAAATTACATAACACAAAATCATATCTATCAGGAACTAGTGACGTTAATTTGCATGTGTATAGCCACATACATTCTGCAACTTTTTGTTGTTTCCACACACATTTATTCCTCATAACAGCCCTGTGAGGAGGTCACCTATTAATCTCTACATAGATTCATGAGGAGGCTGAGGCTATGAGAATTTGTCATTGCCTTAGATCAACCCAAGTGGTCGGCTTTCTGATAAAGTACCCACTGTTTGGCAATATGATAAAAGCTGTTTCTTTTTAAAAAAGAAAAGAAAAAATAAACCATACAAAATCATATCTCTAAAAACCAGACATTCTTTCAGGCAGAAGGCCAAGAATACATTTGAAGATACTTAGAGTGAGTAGCAATCAGGATCTTGTGTTTGTACACTATTTTAAAATTCTCCAAGTCTGCACACGCCATCCACTTGAACTTCGTCACGCCTGTCTGAGGCAAGCAGAACACATATTTATTTACCCTGATCAACAGATGAGGTGACCATTTTAAAATCAGTCACCCATGGCTGAACCAGAATTAGAACGTAGGTCACCCAACTATGTCTTGAACAATTGTCAACGTAGTTTATAAAACACTTACTGTGTGAATCCCAAACTCTGTGAGAGTGTAGTCAATTCACAAAACTTATTCTCCCTAAATTTTTAAGAAGATGTAGTCAGTATTTGCTAAAAGCAAAGACCCTGACTTGGCCAACTAGGCCTAGTTTTGCATATAAAATCATTACCAAATAGGTAAAAGTTTGGCTAAATGTTGCTCTTTTGCTGTGGCTCCTGGTTCTTGTGAAAGCATCTCAACCAGCAGAAGTAAGTGGAATGGGGTTGGGTGTCACACTAGTAACAAAGTGATAGGTATGTTAAAAAGCCAAGAGGTTTCTCAGGGGAGTTGCCACAGGTTTCAATGGAATGACAATTACAAGGTGGATGGATCATGGAACGCCTGCTGTGAACTTTACAGTACGTGAGGATCATTATTTTAACGTTAATTTGCATAATGGTTGGTCTAGCAAGAACAATGCTGAATGCTAATAGCTGCAGGATGCAATAAAATTAAACACTATCTGGGCTGAACTGCTAAAGGAAAAGCTGCCAAAGTATGATTCTTTAAGCACTTAATTTCATTCCCGGTCACATCCACACATAATCAAATGTGGATTTCCGGTATCTTTTGAAAAACTGGCAAGAAATGACCGGAATGGAATATGAGCAACCTCCTTTATACAGAATCTTTCCTTATATAACTTGCCTATCCCCTCTGAGATATTTAAATTTGCAACTACCACCACCACTACACCTAAATAACTCCCCACCTCAACCCTCCCCATATTCGCCGGCAGACACACCAAGTTTGATAAACCCGGAAGGAAAGAATCTCACCCTCTGGACTGAAAAAAAACTTTGAATGTACTTTCAAAAAAGGGAGAATCAACCATGGCTGGCACAAAGTGATATTTTCAAAGCAAGCAGACACTCTGTCACCTCAAAGTATGGAACTAACCCTGCATTCTGAGTTGCAGGTGGAAGGTGGCCATTAGCAAAGAGAATAAAAAGATATAGGTCCTCTCTATTTAAATTTGTCATTTCTGACTATTGCTATTGCCTGGAAAATGGGTAGGTGTAGTCATCCTGTACTTTAGACCCCAAGTCAGTCTTCGGAAACTATTTATTTATTTATTTATTTATTTATGAACTTTCTCCAAAGCGTTCGAACTCATTTCCACCACAAGAGGGCACCCATCTCTAAAAAACAACTACAGAGCTTTGATCTTGGGTGAAATGGGCCCCAAATTTAGGAAAGTAGTGCTTGGGAAAGCCCTTCAGCAGAGACCCTGAGAAATCGCATACCCTGCATAAAAGAGATCCTGTGATGGGCAACACTGAAACAGAACACAGTGTCCAGAAGTGCCAATTTTCTCTCAGATTCTTGAGTATCTGAAGACTATTTCAAGAACTGACAAGGTTCTCATTTCTCAGGTTTTGAAGGCCTTAAGCTGAAAGACATCCTCGATGTCACCACTGAAGATTTATTTTTCATCTTTTCTTGGGGTGTATCCAACAGCCATCAACTTCCTCCTCCTCTTTAAAAGCTACATACTGATTTACGTCTCTTATAGGTTTTGTTTTTTTTTTTAAATCTCACTGATGACAGAAACAATTGTTAACTTCTCAATTAAACTTGATAGGGAAGGAAATAGTTTTAGAAGCATATAAATACTTTTTGACTTGAGTCTCTATGAGTAGAATATATTTTATTGCCTATGTGTTTGGTGTCCAATGATTCAGTGACAATCAGCTTCCATAACACTTTTTTTTAGGGAAAAAAGTAGCGTGTTCCTGAACATTTTGCCCCCACCTCCACCCCCTTTTACTTTTCTAGTAGGCAGGATTCCTCCAAAATACCTTATTTGACCTTTATACCTTTAGAAACAGCGAGTGCCTAATTCCCCTCTGTGAGTTGCTAATCCGATTTACATGAGCGGAACCTAGAATTATTTTAGCTCCCCGACAGAAAAAAAATACACATGGATAATAGATTATTACTAGTGCCTGCTTCTGACTCTTCTCTGTCTCTGCTGTGCAGGCTGGAAAGCTCTGATGCAGGAGAACCTAATTTTGCCCATCTGGCCTTTTTCAGAAAAATTTTGCCAGTGGTTTTGATCATCGTCTGGGCAACCTGATCTTGTTCTGCAAGGAGGCTCCTGGAATACTGGGAGGGACATAAAGATTTGGCCCAAGACTCATGGTGGGGCTTTGGGGAATATTTCGGATGAGGAAGACAAGTGACTTGACCACATGTCACAGCCCTGCTTCTGGGGGCCTGGTGGAAGGAGGTGGGGTAGAAGGTCACAAACAGGAATTGTCCTGTATGCTTGGCTCACACTGTGCGTTATTTTGCTTTCCTCTGAGCTGCTAATCGCCTGCCTCTGAGCTGGGCGAAATAAATATCACAAGACACCAAGTGCTTGCTACCATGAAAAGAAAATCCCTCCCATCCTCCCTCACACTGCCACACACATGTGTCATGCATAGCAACATGACAACCATGCCACATATATAGAAATGTGTGCCTTCCTTTGTATATGTTTACATATATGAATATGTTTATGGAAACGCGCATATTTTTGTATATTAGATATACCTATATGATAAATACCTGCACATGCATATGAATATAATGCATCCACATATTTGTATCAATGTAAATGCATATATCTCTGTTTCTAGTCTCTGGTTTTCCTCTAACTCTCCTGCCACCCCAGAGAAACACAGACATGTCTACTCCACGGCTATGCCAACTTGGTTGAGTTCTCTTTTTCTGTAATTGTGTATTACCGAAAAACTTCAAACTGAAAGTTGAATAACGGGCCCGGTGGGGAAGTAAAGGCCAGACCCTGCATTAGTCCTGCATTTCGCCCCGGAAGGCCAGCGAGTGTGCGGTGCTCCGCTCGCTCTCCCGTTTGAGGGCAGGAGGTGGAGACAGGAGCGCCCCCCTCGGCGGCCGCGCGCCCCCGCCCACCCCCGCCCCGTGGCCGCCGAGGCGCGCCGTCCACACCCCTGCGCGCCGCTCCCGCCCGCTCGGGGATCCCCGGCGAGCCGCGCCGCCGAGGGGGAGGTGTTCGGCCGCGGCCGGGAGGGAGCCGGCAGGAGGCGTCCCCTTTAAAAGCCGCGAGCGCCGGCCACGGCGCCGCCGCCGCCGTCGCCGCCGGAGTCCTCGCCCCGCCGCGCCGCGCTGCGCCCGGCTCGCGCTGCGCCCGCCGCTCCGCTTCCCACACCCCGCCGGGGACTGGCAGCCGCCGCCGGACATCAGCCGCCGCCGCCTCCGCCGGCCACCCCAACGCCCTCGGGGCGAGCCCCTCGCCGACTCCTGGGGGCTGCGAGGCACCCGCGCGCCGCACACCCCGCGCGGGCTGGAGCACCCGGCCGTGCGCGCCACAGCGCCGTGGCCTCGGCTGCCCGGGCCGCGCCGGAGCCGCGGACGGGCGCGCAGAGCGCCAGGGAGCCGGGAGCCGAGCCCGAGCGCCGCGATGCCGAGCACCTCCTGCCGGGGATCGGGGGCCCCGGACGCGCCGGCCGAGGTGTGAGAGGACCCCAGGCTGGCCACAGAGGGCACTTGGCCCGAGGGACAGGAGAGCGAGGGGAGAGCACGGCCGCCCCCCTCGGCAGCCCGGGACTCGGCTCGACTCGCCGGGGAATGCGCCCGAGGAGGACGGGGCGCCGGAGCCGCGCTGGTTTCAACTCGGGAGCACTAATGGGGGTGCGCTGGAGTAAGGCAGAGTGATGCGGGGGGGCAACTCGCCTGGCACCGAGATCGCCGCTGTGCCCTTCTCCGGACCCGGCGTCACCCAGGATGGCTGCCCCGAGCCATGGGCCGCGGCGGAGCTAGCGCCGAGCGCCCGACCCTCGCCCCCCGAGTCCCGGAGCCGGCCCCGCGCGGGGCCACGCGTCCCGCGGGCGCTGGTTCCTAAGGACGACGACAGCAGCAGCAGCAGCAGCTTTTCCTTTCTCCCTTCTCGTCCCTTCCCTGCCCCGCACTCCTCCCCCTGCTCGCTGTTGTTGTGTGTCAGCACTTGGCTGGAGACTTCTTGAACTTGCAGGGAGAATAACTTGGGCTCCCCACTTCGCGCCGGTGCCTTTGCCCCGCCGCACCTCCGCTCCTCGGCCGGGCCCGACCCCGGGACGCCGTTCCAGCGTGGGGAGAGGGACTACGCGGCCAGCACGCGGAGGAGGAGGGGGAGGCAAAGAAAGGGACCTGACACACGGTCCCTGCGCCAGGTCTTTCGGCCAGAGTTTTTTCCATGTGGAGGCTCTTTCAATGGACGTGTCCCCGCGTGCTTCTTAGACGGACTGCGGTCTCCTAAAGGTAGAGGACGCGGGCCCGGGGCTCGGGCCGGGAGGGTGGGCGCGGGGCCCCGGCAGCCGCAGCGGCTGAGCTCTCCCAGGGGACCTGCCAGGCCGGATGTAAACAGACCCCTCTCCAGGTCCACGTGCAGCCGAGCCCCTGCAGGGGTGCCCCCATCCCACCGCCCCAGGCGACAGTCAGCTTCGCCTTCTTCGCCCGCACTCTTCCTCCCTTCCTCCCTCCCCTCTCCTCGGTATATTATTAGGGCTGTTAACATTTAGATGATTTAAAAAAAAAAAAAAGTCAAATAAATCCCTTTGAGAGGGTGGTCCCTGGATGGATTTTACCCGTTAGCTGCCTACCTGTACGCCCTGCCATGGCGATCCCTTCGCCCTTCTTCGTGTTTCTCCCCGAGACCTACTCTCCCTACTCAGAACCATGTCCCATTTAGGAAAGTACTAAAAGTTGGGGTTCTTCCTGTTTCCAGAAATGCGAGGGGGCAGTACTTCAGTGCCACCTTGTACTGTGTTTTTAACAGCGGATACGTGCATTAATAGACATTAGTCATTTACGTAATCCCAGGAATATCTATGTGTATCTGACTGCACTAGGGGGATGCGGGGATGGAGTGGCCTGTCCTGACACCCCTGAGCTTAGGTGCGTAGGCCACGAGTTGCAAGTGGCTTCAGAAGTTGTGGCCTTTAGTTTACAGGGTCTGGAAGTTATAGACGGTGTGTGTGTGCGTGTGGTGTGTGTCAGGAAGTTCTATACAGTGCCTCTAAGGAAGTCACATGCACCATTTGTGCGTGTTTATATGCAAGTGAGCGCTGGGCAGTGTGTGTTTGGGTTTGCATGGGGGGCGCAGTGTGTCAGACCAAGCAGTGGTTTTCCCAGGTTCCCTGCACTGGATGTCAGCCCTGGTGTCACAGAAAAATGGTGACAGTCTTTGACGCTGGTTGGGGGGGGGAGGCAAAATCCCAAATCAGACGTCACACGGGTTGAGAGTGGGATGGGAGGGAGAAAGCCATCTGGCTCAGGAACTTGGGGCTCTCCATCCTTCCAAACAGTCCAGCTTTAGCCGCTCCTACGTGGCCCCGAGAGTGTCGCAAGCCAGGAGGGCAGCCTGGAGGAGAGGGCATGCGAACCGAACGGGAGCTGGGGCTGCGGGGGCGGGAGGGGAAGGACTGGGCGGGGAACTCGGGTGACTCACGTCGGCCCTGTCCGCAGGTCGACCATGGTGGCCGGGACCCGCTGTCTTCTAGCGTTGCTGCTTCCCCAGGTCCTCCTGGGCGGCGCGGCCGGCCTCATTCCGGAGCTGGGCCGCAGGAAGTTCTCGGCGTCGTCGGGCCGTCCCTCGTCCCAGCCCTCGGACGACGTCCTGAGCGAATTCGAGTTGCGATTGCTCAGCATGTTCGGCCTGAAACAGAGACCCACCCCCAGCAGGGACGCCGTGGTGCCCCCCTACATGCTAGACCTGTATCGCCGGCACTCCGGCCAGCCGGGCGCGCCAGCCCCAGACCATCGACTGGAGAGGGCAGCCAGCCGCGCCAACACCGTGCGCAGCTTCCACCACGAAGGTGAGGTGTGGAGCAGGGAGTGGGGGCGGGCACCGGGGCGGGGACTCACTCTGCAAAACCCCCTACCGTGGGCAGATTGCAGGCATCCCTGGAGAGGCAGCTTGGCCAGAGCGCCGCCGAGGTTTCCACTCTTGCTTCTGTACGGTCCTTTCTGAAACTGATTTCAGCGCACTGCTTGTGTGGCGGGGGAGCCAGGGATTCCCCTTTGGTAAATCCGCACCCTTTTCCTGGCTTGCAGCCAGAGAGCGACTCCTCCCCCAGGAACTGGAGAGAAATCAAGAGATGGGGAAGACGAGGGCAAAAGGCATGCCCCTAGTCAGCTAAACTTGCAAGAATTCCATAGGGAGAGAAGGAGGAGGAGTGGGGAGAGTTGGAATTGCTTTAAATCTGTCTGGAAGCCCTTGCTCTATAAATCTGCGTCTCCTGCTTAAGCCGGGATTTCAGGCTAGACAGAGCCGCGGGCAGAATTTTCAGAGATAGTATTGAAAAATCAAAGCCCAAGGCCCCAAAGTCTTTCTAATTTACAGTTGATCTGGGCCTGGTTTGGAAGATTTCGAATCCCTATCTAATACCCGTGGGAGATCAATTCCACAATCAATCTTGTTGTTCCCACAATGACTTTCTTGTCTTGCACTTAAATCTGAGATAGGCTCTGAGTAGAGACAAGGCTAGCCTTCAGATAAAAGCTTTTGCAGCAGCTGCCTGCTTTACTTCATGTGCATGGAAATGTGGATTTTTTTTTTTTTTTTTTTTTTTTTTTATGATACTGGATGTGGTTTTTCTAAGGTAGAGTATTTCTGCTTGTTTCATCAGAAAGGTATTTAGTGGATTTGAGATGTCTTAGAGCAGCTATGGAGATCGGTAGTACCTAAATTCTTAGAGCAATTAGTCAAATTCTTCTACATGTTTAAATGCTTCTTTGGCTTGATACATTCTAAATAGAGCGTGGGTCCCTTCAAGTTCTAGAAAAGAGTACCAAGTTCTATATCACCGAGAAGCCACTTGTATGATATGGAGCGTTGGGAGTGAAGTTCCCTTTTTCTTGCCTTGTCCTGCTGAGGTGCTCAATTTCAAGTGGGTATCTATGCTCTGAGTTAGACAAATCAGAAACAGCATAGCCAGAAGTTTTCTCCCAGTGTGAAGGATGACAGACTTGTGAGCACACTGGTTCATAATGGGAAGAATGCCCAAAGGCAGGTCACACAACAGAAGTTACTTCATTGAGGCAGCTACGCGTGGTGAAGGCAACACTGAATTGAGAATCAGTTCATTTTCAAGCACATTTCTCAGTGAAGTGCTTTCTGCTAGTAGAAATCAGAGATTTGAAACGGAGTAAGATCTCATTCTCCTCCTTTAGAATTCATCCACTGAAAGCAGAAGTTGTCTGTTGTCATACGTAGAAGTGTTTGCATTCATGTACGTGATGTCATCGTGACCCTGGGATATTATAGATCCAGCTCATCATTCCCAGCGGATGCTGATTAGAATGGATAGAAAAGTAACAAGAACAGCAGTTTTATCCACCTCTTCTGGAAATTTAGCGTGGAAGCCATTCCTAACTTTATTTTTAAGGCCAGGAAGGTACTGTCTCTCTCTTATAAGTTGAAAGGAAGATCATTTAAGTCAGTTAACACCTAAAACATTTAATTGCATGAGGATTTCATCAACGAAGTCTGCATATTTCTTTTCCTCTGCAAGTGACTTGATCAAGACTAACCAGGCTATTCATTATTCTAGTATGTTATTTGGACTCAAACAGCATGCTTGAGTTTATAAGTCAGAAACATTTAAAAGTGTAAATATTATGCACAAAACAGTACAGAAGTTACCGGCTTGTTTAAAAGTAACTTGCAGCAGCTTCAGATCTTAATGCAATTAGACGATAGAGAAAAGCTATGTAATTTTTGCCCCAGATTTCAACAAATCCATTTCTTTTCTCATTATGACTAGTAAATCATTATTAGGCTGGATGTAGCACTTTTTAAAGACTTTTCATTGTTTTGTCACCCAGGATTTGATTTTCATCCTTGTGCCATACATGCTACTAAAAAAACATTTAATAAACCATGTGTCTAAGGCTGCTGGCTTAAGAGCAGAGTTTGGTTTATACAGCATTAATGGGCATTTATTTGGTAAAGGACCAAAAGGACCCAATTACAAGAATTACCTGTTGGTTTTTTTTGTGGGTGAGATCAGATGGTTTGGTGGTGGAATTATAAGATAGGAGATATTATGATGAAATTATTTCAACCAATGTGAATATAATGGGACCACATGATAGGTGATCAGAGACAAAATTACCAGTTTCTTATTTCTCCTGTTGAACTTTGTCTAGTCCTTTCTACAATGGCTTTTATGTGGGAGAATACAAACTTGGCTAAAATTTTCTTTTTTCAAAGTAATTAAAAAGTGCTTCAGCCGCACAGGCCTTTGAAAACCGCTACTGAGGATAGAAAACTCACTCCTCCGGCTGGAAGGAATGTTTTATGCTTTGCTGCAGTTGGAAGCACATTGAAACTGGTTGACTTCACTGGCCCTGCAACAAGTTTTCATGCCTTCCTATCACTTAGGAATATAGAAGGACCACGTGCTTGCTCTTCAGGCTCTGGAATAACTGAATTATTTGCCTCTATGACTAAAGCTCCCAAATAGAGATTAACCCTGTTCTCATAAGTATTAATTATCATGAATATACCCATATAATAGGAAAATTAAAGAAATAACCATTGCCTGGTGAAGGAGAATTTGTGGCACAACTTCCCAGTGCAAACAAAGCATTTGGACACATGGACCCCCCGCCCAAACCAATACTTCCCTGATGTGTGTCCCTAGTGCCTCCCAAAACCAGTACTTCCCTGGTGTGCATCCCTAACCCCAGGTATTTCAGTGTGATTACAAAAGGCCCCATTAAGTAGAACAGTTATTCTTTTTTGAAAATGCTCATTGAGATTGAGGTTTTGGTGCTCGGTGACATTTCCTTGCTCTGATGTTTTCTCTTCTACCTTATTTTTAGTGGTTCCCGTATATTTTCTCTTGATCCTTTCTCATTGAGCTATTTTGTCCTTTATAGACTTGCCCTTGTGTATTTCACTAAGCAGTCAGACAACAATAAGAGAGCACTCGATCATCTCAAAAGTGTAGGAGCTAAGGGTGGATAGAGGCTAAATCAGGGTTAGTGATGATAACCATGTTCTTTCTTTTCCTTTAGTTTCCACTTCTTTTGTTGTCTTTTTTTAAAACTATTTTTAACCTCTTGTATTTTATCATTTTTTTCCTTGATATATCAATTCTCTAACCATTATTTTATCTTCTAGAAAATCTTGTGTATTATACTCAGTCTTTCATTTTTAGGGCAGTGTTTTCCAGCCTTACTGATTTGCCAGACTCTCCCCAGGTTTTGTTGTGTTTGTCGTTTCAGTGGAGGATTTTTGTCCAAAGAGGGTTGTGAAATTCTCAAAGCATGATGATAACTTACCTTTTTGATAAAACTCACCATACTTTAGGACAAAAAGGCAGCCACAAAATAACAGTGTTTCCAGACAAGATCTGCATGTCCCAGTGGGTCCCATCACAATACTTTTCTTCTCATTTAGTTCTGTCTGCTTTCTCTCCATACCTGGGTAGTAGTACATTTCTGTCCCATTAGTAGGGATAGAACTCACCCTACAGTTATCACTGTATTAAACAGAAATGTGCCCCTAATTGTTTTGACTTTTGCTTGAGTTTTTGACTCCTGCTCTGTGTTAGGCAGTGCTGTCTAGTGGCTCAGAACTTGGGAACTGTGGTAGACTCAAGTTCATAGCTCTGTTCTTCATTTGCTAGCTCTGTGACCTTAGGAAAGCTACATAACCTCTCTGAACTACAACTATTTCATTTACAAAATGGAGATGACAGTTCCTCGCTAATTGGCTTGTTGTAAGATAATTTATAGAAAGCTGTTAGTGCCAAACCTGGCACAAAAAAAGCATTCAGCAAATTAGCTATTATTATCATGATGACTTCTTTTTTTAATGTCATATTCTCCCTTTCTCTAGGGAAGAGGAGGCTAGAGTGAATCTAGGCTGACTAAGAGAATTCAGCTCAATCTTTTGGATTATTTTGAGGTAGATGAATAATTGGCATAGTGTAAATGAATAAATTAGGACTTCACTTTTGGAGGAGAGGTTGAATGTCATTGCTGCTTTCTTTTTCTTCATTTCCTTGCATGTCTGCAGCCATAGCTTTATCCATTTGGTTAAAAACTCAGAGGCTCACAAACTCAGATTGAAGATAGGTCAGAATCCTCAAATCCCTTAGTAAGTTCAGCTTATTCACCAAGGGGTTTTTACAGAGAATTAACAACTGTATTAACCTCCAAAAAAGACTTTATTACCTATTTAGGAAAATGCTATATTTTCAGCTTCCCCAGGCTTCCTGTGATAATTTACAGAAAAATTTTTTCTTTGATTTACTTTATTTCAAGTAGGTTTTGATTTTTTAGCTTCAAGAAATGATTCATACTCTCTCCCTTGCAGATCAAAAGAAAAGGTGGTACATGCCCTAAACTTGGGCAATTATTTTCCTGCATTTGGGGTTTTCTGTGAACCTTTGACTTACCTCTGTGATCTGAGTCTGCAGTCGGGTGTTGTAATAGAGGCCTTTGTATTACGGGTTCGATAGGGATCTTTGAAGGAATGGGTTGACTAAGGTGTAGTTGGAAAGTTGGAGAAAAATCTTCACATTACATGTTGTTATTTAATAGTGCTATTTTTCTCCTTTGCTAAGGCTACTTACCTCTGATGAGATTTTGAAGCACATGAAATTGCTATTTTGGGGGTTTCTCTGTTTCTGGTTGAACAGTGGCAATTTTATATGATTCAGTCTTAACTTTATCTTTTTGGGGCATTATTATTCTGTTTTGTGCCTCTTTTCAACTCATCTTCTTTGATCCATTTACCTATATCTTATAGTTACCTTGGAGATTGTCCTTTCATTGTCATCCTCTGGCTGTGTGTGTGTGTGTGTGTGTGTGTGTGTGTGTGTGTGTATAACTTTCATTTTAATTTATGGATTGGTATTCAGGGTTTTACTTGGAATTGTGATTTCTCTGGGCACTTTTGTTATTATAACTATTCAGAGAATGCCTTGGATAATTTGTCTTTCCTTCTCCCATTTGGAAAAAAGAGAGTGTTCTTAGGCGTGCTGGCATCAGAGAAATCAGTGCTCAGGAACAGGGTTGGCTTTGGTGTCATTGGGGTCTGGAGGATGCTGCTGCTTTTTACCCTCTCTGCTGAAAAAGTACCTTCAGCAGAAACATCAGAGGTTCCTGAATTGCAGGGAGACAGGAAAAAAAGAAGCTAAATACAATCCTTGATGTTTGTGGGAAGCCGCTGAGAAGAGCCTTGGTTTCATTGATAGAAGGATTCTTTTAATGATTGTGCCTGGCCTGAATTACCATTAGCTTAGAGGGGGGTTTAGAATGTGGATGGATCCCGAAAAGTTTTCCCAAGAGGTTTGGATTAACAGACATGAGGGGATCGTGGAGGCCTCACTCTTTGACCTGCTAGTCTCCACAACCAAGGAGGTGAACTTTAGCAGAACCTCCAGTTCTGAGTTCCTGGCTGGCCCACCCACGGCCTCCACTCTTATTCCTTGGTCAATGTTAATGGTTCTTCTACTTATTTTTATACTATTTAATAAAAACACACTTTAAAAATATTCTCCTGGGGACAATTTACACTTGAATGTAAAAAACATCCTTTAAAACCTTGACATTCAAACTGTAGCCTATCTGCTTGCAATGTCCTCTCACCTAGGAGCTTGCTAGAAATGCAGATTCTCAGGCCACTCCCCAGACCTACTGAATCAGAATCTACATTTGAAGATTTAAGGTGTCCTAGTTGTTTCCTTTGAAGGTTCAAGTTTGAGAAGCGAAACTGTCCCTATTGAACTTGGTGCTTTCATTTCATTTGCATAACGACCATTGCTTTGATGATGAAGGTTTACACAGATACAACATTTGAGTGATCTAATGTGAGTCTCCTTTGCTAAGGCATCTTGATTCTGTGAACAACTTGCAGCTTTTTGTCTTTAGGCAAAATACAACCATAAAATTGATAAAAATATCATTTCATTCTATGGTGATAACATGGAACTATGGCAAAATTTTGTCAGCACTTGGGTTGGGATCCTGAATGAAGCAGGTAAATTTTGGCAGTGAAATGGTAGGATCTGATAAAGCTAGAAGAAAATAAACCCAATATGTCAAATTCTGATGCTGTTTACTGTCAACTTAATAATAATATGCTTTTGATGATTTGCAAAGTACAAGTATCCATGTTGCTACGTTATATTTTATTGTTTGCTTGAAATACAGTACTACTTAAAATTGAAATTCAGGAATCTTAAGTCAGACAAAGCTTTTATGAAAGGCTCATTTGAATGGCTATTTTGAAATAATGAAAATAGATATATAAAGATTATTCTGTACTAGGATGGGATGAGATTGTTCCTTAAATCATGAAATATTATGATAGTATTTTTGTAAATTTTTTTTTGTTTTGTGTCTATCCTGCAGCCTGTTTTTAGGTATGCATATGTTTTTAATATAGTTTAATTTTTAGAAAAACATAAAGGAATTACAAACAGAAGACCAAGTCATTTTTTTGTCTTCCCAAGGCATCTAAAATGAGATTTTGATTTTTGAGGTCATAAGGAGGTGAGAGAACAGACAACAGTTGGGAAGTTATTTCTCCTGAAATGGTTTGGCCTTAATTACTACAGTGTCCTCTTACCACCCATACGTTTCCAAAGAAGTAGATCCCTGTAAATGCCTTTGTCTCTGGACTTTTGAGTAAAATAGTAGGGTGTGCTTTGCAAAATGTCATCGTTGATGTTGAGTTTCAGAGTCTTTAATTAGGAAGCTGAAATCTGTATATCGAGATTTGTAAATCATCTAAATTGCAGAGTAATGTTTTAGAATACTGCTTAAGGGATTGACATTAAAGCCTTTTTAAAAAAAAAAAAAAAAAGAAATGCAATAATTTCCTCAAATCGTCACTCATTAGACCTCTACTAACTATAGTGTTGACTTTTTTTTTTTTTCCCTAAAGTCTGTGAATTCCAAAGAAATGCTTCACCATTTCCTCCATCATTATAGCCACCTGGAAGCAGTGTTCACATATTAGATCAAGAATATAACAATGAATTATGAAATTTTGTTTCATGGTATGGATGTCGACGTGAACTTACAAAAAAGGGAGAAAGGAGGATCCTTTTTCATTTAAAGAGGAATTTTTAATTTTCTGGTTATATAGTTTTACATGGTTCAATTAAACCCTGCAATAAGGCATAATTCTCATAGATAATTAAATTATCATTACTTCTCTTACTGAATTTCTCTTCTTTCTTTTTTTTTTTCCCCCCACTTTTCTACATCAAATTAGAATCTTTAGAAGAACTGCCAGAAACGAGTGGGAAAACAACCCGGCGATTCTTCTTTAATTTAAGTTCTATCCCCACTGAGGAGTTTATCACCTCAGCAGAACTTCAGGTTTTTCGGGAACAGATGCAGGAAGGTTTGGAAAACAATGGCAGTTTCCATCACCGAATTAATATTTATGAAATTATAAAGCCTGCAACAGCCAACTCGAAGTTTCCTGTGACCAGACTTTTGGACACCCGGTTGGTGAATGAGAATGCCAGCAGGTGGGAAAGTTTTGATGTCACCCCTGCTGTGATGCGGTGGACTGCACAGGGACATGCCAACCATGGATTTGTGGTGGAGGTGACCCACTTGGAGGAGAAACAAGGTGTCTCCAAGAGACATGTTAGGATAAGCAGGTCTTTGCACCAAGATGAACACAGCTGGTCACAAATAAGGCCACTGCTAGTAACTTTTGGCCACGATGGGAAAGGGCATCCTCTTCACAAAAGAGAAAAGCGTCAAGCTAAACACAAACAGCGGAAGCGCCTTAAGTCCAGCTGTAAGAGACACCCTTTGTACGTGGACTTCAGTGACGTGGGGTGGAATGACTGGATTGTGGCCCCACCAGGGTATCATGCCTTTTACTGCCACGGGGAATGCCCTTTTCCCTTGGCTGATCACCTTAACTCCACTAATCACGCCATTGTTCAGACGTTGGTCAACTCAGTTAACGCTAAGATTCCTAAGGCGTGCTGTGTCCCAACAGAACTCAGTGCTATCTCCATGCTCTACCTGGACGAGAATGAAAAGGTTGTATTAAAGAACTATCAGGACATGGTTGTGGAGGGTTGTGGGTGTCGTTAGCACAGCAAAATTAATTAATTAAATAAATATATATATATATATATTTTAGAAAAAAGCAAAAAAACAAAAACAAAAACAAAAACAAAAAAACAAAACCAGTTGACACTTTAATATTTCCCAATGAAGACTTTATTTATGGAATGGGATAGAAAAAAAAAAAAACACAGCTATTTTGAAAATATATTTATATCTACGAAAAGAAGTTGGAAAAACAAATATTTTAATCAGAGAATTATTCCTTAAAGATTTAAAATGTATTTAGTTGTACATTTTATATGGGTTCAACCCCAGCACATGAAGTATAATGGTCAGATTTATTTTGTATTTATTTACTATTATAACCACTTTTTAGGAAAAATAGCTAATTTGTATTTATATGTAATCAAAAGAACTATTGGGTTTGTACATAATTTTCCAAAAATTGTAGTTGTTTTCGGTTGTGTGTATTTAAGATGAAAAGTCTACATGGAAGGTTACTCTGGCAAAGTGCTTAGCACGTTTGCTTTTTTTGCAGCGCTACTGTTAAGTTCACAAGTTCAAGTCCAGAAAAAAAAAAAAAAGTGGATAATCCACTCTGCTGACTTTCAAGATTATTATATTATTCAATTCTCAGGAATGTTGCAGAGTGGTTGTCCAATCCATGAGAATTTACGTCCTTATTAGGTGGAATATTTGGATAAGAACCAGACTTTGCTGATCTAGTACAGAAACCCTCCCCCCACCTGCATTTGCAGAAAGGATAAAGCAAGACCAATAGAACTAATTAGGAAAATGATGAACCCGCAGGAAAGTGAATGATGGTTTGTTGTTCTTCTTTCCTAAGATCTTTTGATCCCGTCAAAGGGGCCGATCTGGCCAAAGTATTAAATAAAACATAAGATTTCTTCATTATTGATATTGTGTATATTTAAAATCGATATCTTGTGGCCCTCATCAAGAGTTGGAAATTGACTTGTGCCTTTACCTCATCTGGGAGCTCATGCTCTGAAGGACCCAATTTTTTAACTTTGCCCAATACACAGCAAAATTGTGCACATCATGTTTTCTGCCCACCCCTTGTTCTCTGACCGATCAGCTTGCTTTTCTTTCCAAGGTTATGTGTTTGAACACATTTCTCCAAATGTTAAAACTGTTTCAGATAATAAATATCAAAGCTCTGGCATTTCATTCTATGAAGTCCAACCTGTAAGAGAAAATAGTGCATTTGTACAGCGTTCACAATGATTACCTTGTGTTTGCATTTTTTGTTTCTGAAGTTACTCATTTCAGAATAGGGTGGGGAAAAAAGAATGATTGGAAAATTGCAGCAAGTCATTGGATAAGTCATATGTGCACCAAAGGAATTAGCAATGATTTAGTATCTTTCATATGAACCTCTCTGGGGCAGAAAGATTTAAGGGAAAAACCAAAGCCTATAAAACAAGCAAAACCTGGGGAACCCAAGATAAAGTTTCAGAGATGATATCCCATGCACCAGAGGCAACGGTGCCAAAAAATTAGAAAGGGAAAGTGTCTGAGATCAGCTTCTACAAGAATATCTGCCAATTGGACTGAAGCCCAAACAGAATGAAGTCAAATTAGGCTGCTCAGAATGAACACTTAACAGTGGCAGATATTCTGTGCCCTGGATTGGAATCAGACCCGAAGAAGGGTTCAGTGGATATTTGTAAGGCCAGGGAACCCACAACTCCTTACTATTTTACTGGCAGCATTTTAGGTCAATTTCCAGGACTTTGTGCCCCCTCTGATCCTGCCATGATTGGTGAAACCTAATTCTAATCTTTACTAGCCCCTGCTTTGGAATTGGCTTTAGAAAGTGTGTGTGTGTGATGGAACAGTCTGTTAAAAATAACTTCTTCCCAGGTATTAACTTTCGATGATCGTGAATATAGTTACATTTTGGGAGCTACGAGGTTGTGTAGTTCATATTTTTAAATTAATACTGGTTATCTTTTACTAATACTAATTAACTTTTAAAGACTTCTAATTTCTTTTTATTCCCATCCCTCTTATTCTTGCATAGGTGAAAGCATTAAATTAGACCCAGCTAGGGAGGGCAGTGTTCTCCCTTTTCCTGCAGCCACTCTTCACCCTCTCTTACTGCAGATATGAGGGACACACTGCACAGTCTTAAATAAAAACCCACGTTTTCCCAACTTGAAATTCTCTAGACGGAAGCGTGAGAGTATAGCTCAAGAATTTCATCTTTTGGCAGTTCTAGCCGTCCTTTTGATTTCTCCTCTTTATTTTTGGTTCTGATTTTCTTGGTTAAAATTGCTTTCAGTGATATCGTCTCAAATGTGTTCTCTTGCTATATGTACATATTTAGCATATATATGACAATACATATGAAAGATCTTCAAAAAGTTCATGGAAGGATTTGTTTTGTCTTTCTATTTTTTCATGAACTTTATGAAGGACCCTTGTATGTATAAATATACAAAGTTATATATGATATATATTCCATATGTATGGACAATAGCATTTTCAGTTTCAGAGGTTTTATAATAATCGGGGGACTCTGACTCTCTTGGCAGCTCATTTGAGAAACAATACATTCTTACAGACATTCTACATTCTTACAGACATTTTGTCTCATATTCTTCATTCTGATGAATAAAGATTCATAACTAACCCCCTGACACTGAATTTCTTGAAATTCAGTCATTATACTTTGAATCATTTTCGAGTTGGATTTTTTTTTTAACCAACATGTAGTATTTTCTGAGTTTGGGGGGGGATCCCCTTTCAACATTGATAAAATTGTGCCTTCTGTTTTTGTGCTTGTCTCAGCTGTGGGTGCCTCTCTGGCATGTTTTTAATCTGCATGGCAGGTCAAGGTTGCTCTGTTCATTTTTTTGCCTTCAAAAATTGGGAAAGGGGAGGGTGAGTGGTTTACAGATCTATCTGTGCTTCCATCTTTTCATTATTTTTTCTCCCATCGCTACTTTTTAAATGTGTGCTTGAAGAGGCCGAGAATAGAGAGATAATCAGCAAATCTGATTTATATAGTAAACTACATAATCACTAGTTAACCGAAACGGTTCATATTTTGTCCCTCAATTTTTTTTTCTAGAGGGGGAATATCATGTGTGCAGTTCAGAGCAATTTAAAAAATAGCCTATTTCTATTTTACTGGCATATTAATGTTAAGATACTGATTCACTGAATGTTCATGTACCACAGCCTTTTTATCTATTATAAGGCAAAAGGAACATAGCCTTGCAGTAAAGACATACAGTCATGGTGACACGGATTGTCAATCCGAGGAAGTAAGAATGTTCTGGAACTATTCTTTTTCTGTTTCATTTTTTTGTAGAGGATGGGTAGGGTGAGATGAGGATAAAATGCAAGTCTGCTCCACTCAGGTAAATTGCTTTTCCTCTTCTCCACCCTGCTGACATAAATTACAGCCTATGGTATTCTCCAGGGCAGAATTTTCTGACCATTTCCCTGCCCTGCAAACTTCAAAGTGAACTTCTACCTAACTTGGAAGACTAATGCTCCAAACAAAACTTAGATTTTAATGCGCATCCGAATCACCAGTAATGCTTTAAGGAGAATGAAACTTTAATGTGTATACAGACCCCCTGGTATCATGTTATAATATAGAAGTTTCAGACAATGAAAGTTTCAGTGGGTCTGGGGTGGGGCCTAAGAGTCTGCTTTTCTATCAAGGTTCAAGGTAAATCCCTTATCACAGGGCCAAAGGTCGACAGTCTGCATAGCAAGGCTCAAATTGATATCTTCTCAATCATAACTACAGAAGTTGGACCAAGTTTAGGCCCTCTCTACGAAGCAGCACTTAAAGGAAAAAAAACCAAAAAAACCCAAAAAACAAACCTGCATACAGGATGGCATCTGAATATGTTTCACCATATCTGAAATGAGTCCCTACATATTTTTTTCAAAGGCATTCTTTTCCCCCACAAGATGACTGGCAATTTTGTGTTCTAGCCACCCTCAGACATGAAAACACTTGGTTGCTTATCTTGTAAAATCTGCTTCGCTTGCTTGCTTGGGCATGTATGTAGTCAGTTTAGTCAAATACATGTCAGTACTTCTATGTGGATGGGGGAGCAGGTGCAAGCCCTTAAAAACGTACTTTAAAAAAGTTTAACACTGAAGTCAGTCTGCTGAGCTGATCCTGTGTGATCCTAGTGCCAAGTGTCTGAGTTAAAAGTTCTCCCTTTGAAGGCAGCAAGTAGATGTCATACATTTGAAGCATTTGTTTATGCTAAAAATGATGCTTGATTTTGTTTTTTAAGTTCTAAGACAGTTCACTGTGCAACACCATTGAGCCTAGAGGGTGGTACAAAGCTTCCAAAGCTGGTATTTGAGGTTTGATTTGATGGATGTTGGAATTTTCAGTGCCATAGTTGGCTTTGAGTAAGGTGTTTAAGTGAATGGTTTCAGGCTAGGAAAAGCAAAAGGAATTGATTTGCCTCTGAAAAGGGGATCAGCAAAGAAATAACTTTCTGTCATTGCTTGGTGTTGGCACCTCTTTTTTTAGCAAAATGTCCTACGAGGGTCATCTGTTTAGCAGCCTCATTTTACTTTTTAAGAGCACCTTGAAGATTTCTTACAAGTAACTCAGATGTGAATATTTGTTGAAGAAATTCTGGAATGAATGAATTCCTAATCTTAAGTACACCCTTTGTTTTGTGTATGTACATATACACATATATGCATTTATATGTGAGTGTATATGTGTATGTGTATAAGTAAATAATTTATCTCTAAGGGAAAAGTGATTTGTTCCTGTCTGGAGTCCAAATGCTGAGTGTAGGGGAACTAATTTTATTTCAATGGGTTTATCATTTTTGTTTAGGTTTCTAAATTTTGAATTGAGTCCTTCTGAGGTGCTTAAGCAGTACAACGCCAGATACTGGCTAACGCTGCTGAAAAGCCTGCATTTGCCCCAGGCCTGGGGCCCCTCTCAAGGTACGCCAGGAGTACATTATAGTTGCAGTCCATTCTGATGAGGAGGTCTCTAAGCAAACCACCGATCTGCTTAAAGCTTCCCTCCTAAGGAGCAGGATCTCATCTGGACTGCATTTACACTGGAACCGCTTGGCCACAACACTATGAGAGAATAATTATTGAACTATTTTACTGTACAACTATTTCCAAATTGTTGATTTTTTATTGATTTCAGGAGGCAAGCTAATTGCCCCATGGCAACTTGATGTTAACATTTAATGAAGATCAGGAAACAGAGTTTATGAAAAGCTTTTGTATAGTAACTGCAAAGTTTCAAGAACTGTTTTATACTTCCTGACAGTGCTGGGCCTAGCTTAATGGTTTGTTTTTATTGCTTAAGAGTGTAAACCTCGCTTTAGCCCGGTGTGTGGAAACGATACCCTCTTCCCGCATTACACATTTTCTCTTTGCTTTTTACTCCTGACTTCCTTTCTACAATAGGGACTTTTTCTGTTTTGATTGTCTAAAAACAAGTTTCTATCTTTGCACACTGAGAATCTTACACACACGCACACACACACACACACACACACACACACACACACACACACGCACACACTTATGAAGTTAAGTGTCTGTATTGTTTCACTTTGTTTTGGGTGGAGTTTCTTTTCGGAACTTGGTTGCTAGACGACCAAGCAGACAAAAGTTAGAGATTGAAAAGGCATTTTCAGAGATGCCAAATCTTGGCAGCTGAACTATTTTATCTCTGTCTTTATATGGAAGGCTTAATTTTCTTACCAGGTTACTCTAGCCTTTTGTTGGGTAGATGGCTGATAGAAGAGTTTTTGAAGTGTAGTTCTTAAGGCATTATCTGTTTAAGAACTTTTTAAAGTGTTGTTCCCATTTGCTGAAACATGTTTCCCACCTGGATTGACAAAAAAAAAAAAAAAAAAAAAAAGCCAGCTTAGTTTCCAAGGGTGTGTTTTAAACCTCTAATAAAGTTGAGCTCCAGCTCTGAGCTGCTTCGATTGTTTCAAAGCAAAGAGGTAGAGAAAAGGTTGCTTTTTGAGGCAACATTCAGAAATCCAAACTTTGGTGTGTGCAGAATACTGTCTCCAGAAAGCTATCTCTGCTTTTTTGGTAGATGGTATTGGAAATGTTTATAAAAATTCTTAAAAGCCTAATTTTAAATCAAAGTCATTTGCTCATTTCAGGAAGATGCTTCAGGAGCATTTTACAAATGCACAATCTTTAAAGATCTGCCAAGTTGGACGTGTGTTCACAAGTTCACCTTGCCTGTGTACACAATCCGTAGCTGACATACTTTCCTTGCCGAGGTCTATCCTTCTTCCTGGGCATCCTCTGAGAAGCTGCTTCTCTGGCTGTCCTCTTTGTGGGGCTTCCTAGGCTGGAATTCAGTCAAATCCATGGAAAACTTTAACTGCTTTCCTCATGCATTTATAGGCAGGGTTTCCTGGCACAGGGATCAAGCAGGAGGTCCTGAAGATTTTTCATCACAGACTGTCTTGTAAATTGAGATCTTCAGAAGCCCATCTGATCTGTCATAGGAATTTGACAAAATATTCTCCTACAAAAAAACCTTACTGACTTACAAATAACCTAATCATTTGGTTTAATCAGTAAACCTACTCCTCCAAAGCACAACTGTATTGTCAATATTATAAGGGATGAAAATAATTATACTTAAACACCAAGGCCCTGGAATGAATCAGGCTGCAAACTTAATGACAATCAATAGGTGATCTAGATAGAAATAGAAAAGAAAACAGCCCCAGGAAAAAAGTCCAGTATCTCCAAATCTCATAGGATTTGTTGTGTGTGTCCTGTCTAAAGATAGCTTCTCTGAATAATAGAAAATGGAAAGAATAGGAGAAATTAGGAGTTGTTTATGGATAAAAAATACATACAGAGACATAGATAAAGCATTCTTCAAAAAGTTCGTGGAGAGATTCATATTATTTTTTAACTCTGTTAAAACTTTTTGATGTATCCTCATATGTACACATAAGTGAGATCAATGCCGCTTTCAATAGCAGAAGGGTGATTTTTAAATACTGTTATTGCACAATAACCCCTTCCTTGGTGATGCTGTGGAGCATTTCGTCTGTGTGGAGAAGTTACTTTTGAGAGCTTCCCCTTTATTGACCTTTGGAGAGGGAACAATTTCTGGCTGAAAGAGAACCAAAGGCTAAGAATTCTAGAATCCTCTTACCCACAACAGCTGCCCAAAGGAGAAAAAAAAAAAAATCACTGTCTGATACAGAAGAGTTAGATTTCATATCAGTATTATATTTCCCAGAAATATATCTTTGGGAGGTTTTCTATTAGACACTATGTAACTGAGCTCCAAATCCTCTCTCTCTTTTAGGAGCATGCTCTGTGCCTGAACATCCCTTTTGACAACACAGCCAGGTTGAGGCCAGGATGTCTGAAGGATGCTTCCTTTGTTTCTTGGTTCAATAGCACCCTTGGGTGTACCTATGAGTGCACAAAGGTACTTTTAAGGACTTGACATGAAAGAACAGAGAGGGTGTTGCTGGACATTCCTAAAACACGATCAGGTGTGTTCTCATAGCATGGCAGAGAGTGCTGTGTAACACTCCCATCCCCAGAACCATTAGGACATTGAGACTATTAACACTGCCATTAATCCTGGGAAGATTACTTGAGGAACTTTGCAGCATGAGGGGGGTGAGAGGAGTTCATTTATTATGTAGTTTCTGGAAAGTTTAGGGGTGGCAATGTTTCAGTCCCAGTGGTATACAAATAAGAGCCCCCCTCCATGAAAATTGGTGCCAAGACACATCTCTGGACATCTCCTGCCCAGTGGATCTGTGAGGTTTTGGTCTCTGGGTCCCAAAGGAGCTGGGCATCCGCAAAGGCTTTCCTATGATGAGTTAAGTTAATTGGTGGCCCTTGTGTGGCAGGAGTGGAAATTGATGTCTTTAATATTGTCTCCATCACTTACCTAATCCTCAAAAAACACAATTAGAATTTTCCTATACTTCAATTTTACATTCTGTTCTCTTTCTCTGTTTCTCTCTCCCTTCTTCTGTGTGTCAGGACCTTTTGTGGAGATCAAGAAATGTGTTAGGGAAGAAAGAGCTGGAAAAGCAAATCTTATTTGGTACAAAGGGTGGGGGGCACAATTTGGTCCCGTGTCATCACAAACCTAAGAGTTTATGGAGCCTAGCCAAAGCCTCCTGAAGGTCTCCCCTGAGATGCCAGTTTGGACAAGGAACAAGATCCAATAGTGCTTTTCCTTTCCCATGGTGATGAGGCTGAGTTTGGGGGAAGGGACAATTCCACAGATTTCCCTCTTGGAAAAATGCTCGTGGTGGGGCAGAAATTGCTTTCCTCCATCCATCAGTGAAATGCAATCTCTGAGCTCCTGGGGCAAGGGCTGCTGCAGCTCCCACAGGTGGGTCCAGTGGGGAGGTTGCTGACTGCCCACGGGCCCTCGGCAGAGTGTAAGCACAGAGCAAGCTCCAGCTTTGCAGCCAGAAACAGTGATTCATTTCATTTCAATTTTGACATTAGCATGTTTCTCATGACTCATTGATGATTTAATACGGAATTTAAAAGGCTGAAAACAGTTATTTACTTTTTAGGAACTTGCAACATTCACCAAGTAGAATACATATCTTTTCCTCTGCGATTGAAGATGCGCTAATGTTTCATCAAAAAAACATAAGGAAGGGGCATTTCTCCCACCTCTCTTCTCCCAGCCCACACCTGCACCCCTACATCAGCTGATCTTCTCGCTGATGTTGACCAACTGTCAGCCTGTTTTATTTTCATGTTTCTCTTATCTTGAATTGCTCAGAACACTGGGTGAAGATGTCACTGTGGTAGACACTTCCCTGCTGTCATTTACCTTTTCTGGTCTTCGTTGTAACATCACTAAATGGGAGAAATCCTTCGCATATCTGTCTTATGTAATTGCATGAGCTAAGGGTCTGCCCAAGATTTTGTAGATCTTTCTGTACAGCTTTGCTGAAGGTATCACAGAAATTGTTTTTCAATGGGTGAGGAAAGACCAGGGCTGGCACAAAGATAAATAACAAAAATACATACACACATACACGTGTAGGCACACACACAAACTTATTCTCACTAACTTTCTAATACTAAATGCAGTTATGAAAGGTAAACTTGCTATATAATTATGAGTTGCTATTATTATGATAGGTGACTTATGGTGAAGGATACACAGAATTAATAAAAAATGTGATTCATCCTACAGCTCCACCTTCATGATTTTTGCACATCTGCAGAGTAAGACCAGTGAATTGATGCTTGGAAACTTACTTTAATGAATAGGTAATAATTATCCTAAATCAGTATAGCAAGTGTATTTTCGTGTCAGTACACAGTGCCTGAGAGAATTCTCGGAAGCAAACTAGATATTTTCCTTGGAAACGTGCATATTTATTTTTATGACTATATTAAGGAGGACATAGAACCATCCTAGATCTCTGCACAGAGGACCCTTTTATCACCATCTTTCCTTCTTTCCAGTTCTGTCCTCTAGGAGGAGAAGATATTGAAGATGGAAAAAGTAAATGGAAGGCAGTGTACCCCAGTTTTCAGTATTAGCCTGAGTGTCAAAATCCATTGTGAGATATGGCTCTAATCATTTATACTAAAACAAAGTATCAGATTGTATGAATGATCTAGTTAGAAGCATGTTGTCCAATGCAGTAGCTCCTAGCCACGAGAGGCAATTAAACATTTGAAAGGTGGCTAGTCTAAATTGAGAAGTGCTGTAATTGTTGAATGCACATCCAATTTCAGGGTTAGTATGAAAAAAAGAAAGTATCACATTAATAACTGTCCAATTGATCACATGACAAAATGACAATGTTTTGGATATGTTGGGTTAAATAAAATACGTTTTTAAAATTTACCATTTCTTTTATTTTTTGTTAATATGGCTACTAGAAAATTTTTACTTACATATGTGCCTAGCATTCTGTTTCACTTCACTCATATTCACTTCTAGACTGATGGGATTTCTCAGGTGGCAAAAGAAAAGATGGAGCCAGAGCCAGCCCTTGTATAGAGAGTTGCGAATAGGCATAGGATCCCCATAAATGTTAGTGATGTTCATCTGTTGCATTGTAGCAAAGTTTGGGAGCCATCAATATAGTAGAAAGAGGACCGACTTCAATTTTTGGAGGTCTGTGTTGTACTTCAGGCTTTGTAGGTGGCTAAATGTATGTCCCTTCAGAGGTGGTTTGAACTATCAGAGACTCAGTCTCTTTACCTTTAAAGGTAAACAGATAATAATCTTTAAAAATCTTTAAAACATATTATTCTAGCTCTTCCTAATTCATAGGAGTTTTATAACAAATGAGATCATGTATGTGAATATGTTATTGTTCAATGCAAATATGGTTTATTGTAAATACAAAGTGAAAATTGAATAAATAAATGGACCCTATATTTGGTATCTATCACTGCAAAACGAATCACCCAAACTTTGTGGTTTAAAACAAACACTTATCATCTCACATATTTTCTGTGGGTCAGAAATTAAGGAATTAAGGAGCAGCTTAGCTAGGTGGTGTCACCTCAGAGTCTCTCAGGATGTTGCAGGCAAGATGTCAGCCGGGGCTAAGGTCATTTGAAGCAGGACTAGATGACCTCCTTCTAAGATGGTTCACTCACATGGCTGTAGCCAACAGGGCTCTGTTCTGCACCCACAGGCCTGCCCATAAGGCAGCTTAAGTGTCCCTGCAACATGATGGCTGATCTCCCCCAGAGTGAAAGAATAAGAGAGAATAAGGAGGAAGCCTCAAAATGTTTTGAGTCAGTCTCAGACGTCATACATCGTCACTGCTACTTTGTTCTGTTCATTAGGAGCAAGTCACTAAATCCAGGCAAGCCTCAAGGGAAGTGAGGAGGGGGCATGAAGCTTCACGTTTTGAAGATACTGTCATAATATTTGTGACATATGTGACACCACCACAGACTTTTATCATTTTGAAGAAAAATAAAAACACGCCAAAAAAGAACTGATTCTGTAAGGGATTGAGTGCATAGCCTAGGAGTGTCCGGATTAGAACAAACTTTTGGTTCTGTTGGAGTCTCTCAATAATGAAATCTACAAATAAGCTCCACATTCATTAGAATGAACAGTTTCAGTACCTTGCCTCTCATTACCTATAATTCATTTTTGAGATATAGTACAATAGCCTCATGGGAGTTATAATTCCTTTTTTCTCTCCTCTCAAGCAAAAGGGGCTGGCAGGAGTCAGGGATGCAGAAATAAGCAGAGAAAGAAGCCATGGTTGTGCAGAAGACAGGAGGGCCTTGGGAGCAGATTGTGAATCACTATGTTTCTTGAGCCTTTCTCCTACCACAGCCTTCATATCTTTAGCTTGCACTTCTTTTTTCCCGATGGAGATTTTAAACAGGAGAATACACTCCTAGATTTGAGGATACGTGTGAGAGCATTTGATGGTTCTCTGCTCTGCTGTCTCAATATAGCAGGTAGGGAATTTTACTGGTACCTTGATTAAATTGAGTCCTTGGTCTTCCTCATCTTCCTTTTGTCTCAAAGCTGTCTCTCTGTCTAAAGAACACGATGGGGGGAGGGGTGGAATCCTACGATGTTCAAACTCATCCTATAGGAGCTGTCTTATTTGCAGGTAGATGAAACACCTTGTTGGTCCTTTGTGGAAGGTTGATCAGTTGGATCTCTATTTCTACCCTAGTAACTGTTTTTGCCTTTTTTGAATTTTGTCACCTCCCAGAGAAAAGGAAACCTATGATTTAAGGACCACCACTCACTGTGCTTCCTATTCTAGAAAAGTGCAATGGGAGACAAGGATTTCTCCCTATACCTGAAGGACATTTACATGAATAACATCAACAACTTAAAGGAAACTACTTTTACATAACCTTCTTTCACAAAAAAGCAAAGACGGGAGAAACATCAATCAGTAAACTATGTGAAATTTTGCAGCACAAATAAAAATAATCTTAAGTTGACTTTATACATTTGAAGAAGAATTTAAGCTGGAGTTTTACTGTGTTAGGTGCCAATCTAAACTACTTTTTGAAGTAAGCCTAGTTTCACGCTCATTCATTGTAAATACTAATTATTTCATTCATTAAACTCATATTCTTGAGAACCTACTAAAATACAGAGTCCTTACCAATAAGTAAGCAAACATACAGAGGAGTAAGTAATTAAATATGATGTGCTATAAAAGAATTAGGGCACTGGGGTAGAAAGTTACATGTACCTGTTTAGGAAGAGCCCTCTAAGGAAGTCTTTAAGCTGAAACTTCATGGAAGAGAAAGAGACCACTAAACACAGAGACAAGTTTGGATGTGTGGAGGGCAGGAATACAGGAGTATTCCAGGCCACAGAAAGACTATGCTCCCTAAATGTTAAGAAGTGAAATAGTTTGGTGTCTTCAAGGAAGAGGGAGAAGGTCACCTGCAGGAGAAGCATCTTGATCAAGAAAAGTGGAGTAAACTAAGGTTCAAAGGTAAGCAGAGGACATATGATATCACTCTGCTATTATAAATCTGATTGAAAGTTTTTCAAGGCATTGAAACAAGGGTGAAATGAGATTTAGGGTACTTTTTTTTTTTTAAGTACCAGGACTGCCATGTGGAGAATGAATTGGAAAGGGAAAGAAAAAAGGAAGAGTAATTGGAAGGCTGTGGTAAGAATAAATCTAAGGCGACTTCAAGATTTCTGACCCTGGGTGTATACACCATTGCTATAGTTTGGATGTTTGTCCCCTACAAAACTCATGTTAAAATTTGATCTCCAATGTGGCAGTGTTGGGAGGTGGGTCCTAGTGGGAAGTGTTTGGGTCATGGGGGTGGATTCCTCATGAACAGATTAATACCCTCCCTGGAGAGTGAGTGAACTCTCACTCTGGCAGAAATGGACTAGAGAGAGAGTTATTAAAAAGAGTCTGGCTTCCTTGGTTTCTCTGGCTTTCTTGGCCTCCACTGTGTGATCTCTATGCAGCTTTCCATCTTGAGTAGAAATAGCCTGAGGCCCTCACCCGATGCAACTGCCCAATCATGGACTTTCCAGCCTACAGAACAGTGGAGCCAAATAACCTCTTTTCTCTATAAATTACCCAGTCTCAGGTATTTTGCTACAGCTTCACAAACAGACTAAGACAACCCTGTATAACTCCTTGCCTTCAAGTGTGATAGACCTCTAAATATGATGGGAGACAATCGGTTGACTTCGAGTTAATCAAAAGGAGATTATCCTGGTAGCTGGACCAAACCAGGTAAGATATATAAAAGAGGGTGGACAGTCAGACAGAATACACTTGCTGGCCTGGAAGAAAGCAGAGCAAATGTTGTGAACTGCCCATGGGGGCCATGTGACAAGGAGCTGAGTGTAGGTAGCCTCTGGAAGCTGAGAGTTGTCTCTGGCCAACAGCCAGCAAGAATACAGGGACCTCAATCTCACAGCCACGAGGAAATACATTGTTTTCCACAATCGGTAAGCTTGGAACAGGACCCTGATTGTCAGATGAAACTCGCGGCCCTAGTCAACACTGTAATTTCAGCCTGGTGAGTGAGATGTCAGACCCCGAAATTTTACATTGGCCCAAGTGTATGTATTTCTATGGCATTTGCTCATTGTTCACTCTGAGCAGAAGTACCAGCTCCTATATGTGGACTTCTGTCTCATGGAAACTATGCGATAATAAAGGTGTGTTATTTTAACCCACTAAGTTTGTGGTAATTTGCTACTCAATAGACAACTAATGCATATGCTATTTGCAGTATTGAAGTTTAGAAAAGGTGGTGGCTTGTATTAGATTTGTGGTAAGGAAGATGGAGAAAAGCAAATGCATTCGAGATCTATATTTGAGGTATATTTGGCATTACTGGCTGATGGGTTAGACATGTCAGGAGAGGAGAAGGATGAACTTAGAATGATTTTAAGATTTTTTAACTCACTCAGGGTACCATTTATTAAGGAGGGAAAGTATGGGAGAGGAACATGTTTCCAGGGAAACATCAAGAGTTCAGTTTGGACATGCTGAATTTGAGATATTTGTGAAGTATCCAAATGGTACTGTCCAGTAGGCAAAGGACATATGTGATGTAAACTCAGAGAAAAATTCTAGGCTGGAAATATAAATTTGGGACTCAACAGCACATAGATAGTACATAAAGGCATGGGAATAGAATAGGATAGAAGGAAGGAAAAGGGGCTTAGACCAATAAGGAATTTTGACATTTAGAGGCCAAGTAGAGGAAAGAGAAGCCGAAAAGAGCCAGAAAGAAAACTGACATGAAGTGGTCAGAAATAATCCTGGAGAGTGTGGCATCATGAAAACCAAGAGAGGACATTCTTTACAAATGAGCACAGTCACTGCGTGGAATGCTGCTGACATCTTCAAAAAGAACAGAGCCAAGTGCCTGAGAAGTTTAAAGGAGATGGATTCACAATATTTGATGGAGGGATTGGCTTTCCTCAGTTGAAACTAGAAAAAAGGAGGTGGGAGTAGAAGTAGACAATTTTTTAAAATTTATTTTATTTTGAAATAATTAGAAATTCATGTGTACCCTTTACATAGTTGCCTCAATTGTTGTATCTTATATCATTATAGTATGAAATCAAACCCTGAAATTTTACTTTGGTGCACATGTGTTGTATTCCTATGGCATTTGCTCATGTTTAGATTCACGTAAGCATCACTGCAATCAAGATGTTCCATCACCACAAATATGTATTTCATGCTACTCCTTTATAGTCATAGCTGCCTCCATGCCTTCCCGCATCCGGAACCCCTGCACTAATCTGATTTCCAAAATTCTAATTCTAATTTTCTCATTTAGAAAATGTTACTAAGTGGAATCATACAGTGCATGACCTTTTCAGATTGGCCTTTTTTACTCAGCTTACTGCCTTGCAGTGTATACAGGTTGTGTGTATCAATAGTTCATTCCTTTTTATTGCTGAGCAGTGTTCCATGACATGGATGTATCACAGTTGTTTAACCATTCACCTGTTGAAGAACATCTGAGCCAATTCCAGTTTTTGGCTATTATAAATAAAGCTGCTGTGAACAATCAGGTTTTGGTGTGGATGTAAGTTTTCATTTCTCTAGGATAAATGTCCAAGAGTGCAATTGCTTAGTAATATGGTGAAATTATTTCTGGTTTCATTAAGAAAATGCCATACATGTTTCCAGACTAGCTGTACCATTTTATGCCACTACTGGCAATGTGTGAGTGATCTAGTTTTTCTGCTTCCTTGCCAGCATTTGATGCTGTAACTATTTTTTATTTTAGCTGTTCTAAAAATTGTATAGTGATATCTCTTGTGTTTAATTTCCATTTTCCTAATGCCCAGTGATGATGAACGTAGTTTCCTGTGCTTTTTTGCCATTTGCTCGTATTCTCTTTGGTGAAATGTTTCTTCAAGTCTGCTCATTTTACAGTTGGATTGCTTATTTATGTTTTTAGTGTTGATTTTTAAGAATTCTTTACATATTCTAGATAGGAGTCTTTTTTCCGGTTTACAAAATATTTTTTATGTGGTTTACAAATATCTTCTTTCAGTCTGTAGCTTGTCTTTTCACTCTCTTAACAGAATCTTTTGCTGTAAAATTTTTATTTTTGATGAAATTAAATTTATCAGTTTTTCTTTTATGGATTGTGCTCGTGGTGTCATGCCTGAAAACTCTTCACCAAGTCTTAGGTCTTGAAGACTTCCTACGTTTTCCTCTAAAAGTTTTATTAATTTACATTTAAACCTATAATCCATTTTGAGTTAATTTCTGTATAATGTGTGAGGTTTAGGCCAAAGTTCTTTTCTTTTTCTTTCTTTCTGTTTTTTTTTTTTTTTTTTTTGGCTGTGGATATCTAATTACTCTAGCACCATTTGTTGAAAAAATGGTCCTTCCTCCATTGAATTGCTTTTACACTATTGTCAAATATCAGTTTTCCATCCTTAAGTGGGGCAATTTTGGGGTTCTCTATTCTGTTGCATTGATGTCTATCTGTCTACCAATACCACACAGTTTGATAACTATAGTTGTATAAGTCTTGAAATCAGGCAGAATAATTCCTCCCACTTTTTTCTTTTTTCCCAACATTTTAGCTATTCTAGTTCTTTCATCTTTCCATATAAATTTTTGAATAATCTTACCTATATCGACAACAAAAAAAAATCATAGTGAAATTTTGATAGCAATTGCATTAAACCTACATATCAGTTTGGAGAAAATTGGCTATTTTTACTCTGTTGAGTCTTTCAATCCATGAACACTGTGTCTCTTCATTTATTTCTTTTTCTTTTTCTTATTTCTTTCACCAGCATTTTATAGTTTTCAACATAGTAGTCCTGTATGTATTTTCTTAGATTTTCACTTCAGTATTTCTCTCTTTTTCAAAAAATGATTTTACATGGTATTATATTTTAAATTTAAGTTTTTTGTGTTAATTGCTCATATATAGAAATACAATTGATTTTTGGACATTGATCTTGTATCCTGCAACCTTGTTGAATTCATTTATTAGTTCTAGAAGTGATCTTTTATATTATTTGGGATTTTTTAATGTAGATCATAATATCATCTGCAAATTATTTTTTCATTTCCAATCTGTATGGCTTTTATTTTCTTTTTCTATCCAATTGCATTGGATTTTTTTCTGCTTGAGATTCATTCAACTTCCTGAATCTGTAGGCTTTTTTTCTTTTTTCTTTTTCTTTCTTTTTTTTTTTTTTTTTGACCATATTTAGGAAATTTTTTGCCATGTGGGGGTTGTAGGCTACTATTTTAGTCTCATCTTATTTTTCCTTTCCTTCTGGGACTCTGATGACAAGATCTTTTATTATAGTTCCACCTATACCCGAGATTCTGTTCATTTCCGTTAGTCTATTTTACTTCTGATCTTTGGATTGGATAATTTCTATTGTTCTATTCAAGTTCATTGATTCTTTCCTCTGTCTTCTTCAATCTGCTGTCGAATGCATACACTGAGTTTTTTATATCAGAAATTTTGGTTAGTTCTAAAATTTCCATTTGATCTTCCTTATATCTTCTATTTCTTTGCTGAGACATTCTATTTATTTGTTTCAAGCACATTGTGACTGTTTATTGAAGCAGTTTTATGCTGGCTGTTTGAAAATTCTTGTCAGATAATTCCAACATCTGTACTATCTCAGGACAGCATCTGAGGATTGTTTTTTTTCTCATTCAATTTGAGTTCTTCCTGGTTCTTGGTATAACAAGTAATTGTTTATTGAAACCTGGACAGTTTGGGTATTTTATGATAAGATTCTCTATCTTATTTAAGTCTTGTGTTTTGGCAGGCCTCCTCTGACAGCACTCTGGGGTGGGGGGAGCGTTGCCACCTCCTTACTTACAGGTGGAGGCGGAAGTCCAGGTTCTCCACTCTGCCTCCACTGACACCTTGGGGTGGAGAGGCTTCTTGTTACAGCTAGAGAAGGGTGGAACTTTAGGATCCACATATGGCCTCCACTGACACTCTGCATGGGGGTGTCCTCATCCCAGGGGAGGAAGGGTGGCAGCACCTTGTACCGATCTGCAAAGGGTAGAAGTCTAGGCTCTCCACTTGACCTTTGCTGTCAGAGGTGGCATTAGGGCTGCACTTTCTTTCTGTGATATTTGCCTGAATAGAGTGGTTATTATTTAAAAGTTTTTTTGTCTTGCTAGACTGCCCCTTTCCTGGACACTTGGCCAGAGAAAGCAGGCTTTCCTTTGGGCTTTTTTTGCCTGTGACCATTGGGTCACTAATGGTTTCTAGTGTGCCACTTCTTCCTTATCCAGTCTGGGATAGATGAAGTACAAAGAAACCACAGGAAACTCACAACCTGTGTTCTCAGATCCTGAGGTCCCCTGTTGGCCTGGCTTCCTCTCTTTACCTTTCATATATTTTTAATTTCACATAGAACGCCCAGGGTTGTTAGTCTAGCTTAGTGAGAGGAATAAGATAAAAGTATGCCTACTTCATCTGCCTGGAAACAGAAGATAGGTTTTAGCCAATCTCTAACTGCATTTACAACTCTGTATATCAAAAGGTGATAAATGATTTCTGTTTTCCAGAGAGAAAACTTGAAAGACTTTGAGGTAATTTACCTGATCAAAGTTACCTAGAAAAGCAAACTTGACTTCAAATAAAACCTTGGAATTTTAAATAGTTATGATTTTTTTCTTTTTCTTTTTCTTTTTATGTTTGTGAAAAAGAAAAAAACCTGGGTCATGGAGGGAGGGGAAGAAATAGTTACCAAAGAGAAGGCTAAAAGAACTACTTTGGGGCTTAAAAGCAGTAACTGTTTAAAATTACAAAATTAGGACTTTTCAGGGAGTTTTATTGAGCTTTGAAATGTGGGTACTTCTACAGATTGATTATATGATATTTTTAGTTCCTCCTTTATATATTATCTTGTAAATGAATGACTTCAATCATTTATACTGTGCCCCGAAGCTTAAGTGGCAGGATGCACATTTAGTAATCTCTGTCACTCCCTTGATTAAAGACTTACAAAGAAATGGGACAGATGGGAAAATGTTTTGTCACTTTGCAGGTTGTACACCCTTCATCAGAACACCTTTGGTCCTGTAAATTCTCTAGGTTGCTTAGTATTTCAAAAAAGATTTTAGACTGCACCCTTAAAACCCATCATCTGGAGTTCTTGAGAGGTTTCCAGTATTGCAAAGGCAATGATGAGCTCCAGAGAATTAACTTTCCTAAGCCAATTTTCCTAATTCTAATATATATCCTAAGAGAGCATTCAGAGGCCCTCTTTCCCTATTTTAGTTTTAATTATTAACACTACGTTTTAAAATTTGCTGAGTCTAAAATGAAGAGAGGGGGACAAGTGAACTGGCCTGTGAGTTTACTCTTTTTGTGGTCAGTGTGGTTCATCTAGTTCCTGTGGGTTCAGACCTCGCGTCTGCTGCAGGAAGGGAGGTAGGGCGAAACAGCATGCGTTCCATTGAAGCGTGTGGAGAACGGCTTAGGGGAGTTGGCAGAGAAGAACTAGGTAAGGGTGTCATCATTGTGATGGAAGGTTCTCTTTGCTTCCAGGAGAAGTCAAGAGTTATAAGCATCTTGATTTACCCAGGGATTTGGGGTTCTACCCCAGCTGCTGTGGAAGTGCCTCTGTCTCATTCTGTCCCTGGTCTTCCCATGGGGCTCGGATGCAGGAAAATTGTCCCTTTGAAGGCAACAACTTCTAGGCCCTTGTAACCACTTTCGCTGCAGAGACTTTATTTATTTATTTATTTATTTATTGAGTTGCATTTTCTCAGCTGCAGAGCTGGCTCAGTCAATGCTTTCAAAGTTGTCTCAGGTGGTGAAGGAAGCTTTTAGGTTACCGTCATTGCTATGGACAGCAATGAGCCTTGCTCCCCTGAATTTTCCTTGTCTAAAGATAGGCTATTTTTCACTTGGGGACGGAAAGAATAGATGATATCTGTTTCCTGCTTTCTTTTTTCTTTTCTCCAAGTCGTCTTCTGCCATGACAAAAAGACAGCCCCACATAGACTACCTGGCTGGAGAGGAATCTTCCATCTTATGACTTTGGCAAGAGGGTGTTCAGGGACAACTAAGAGATCTCAGCTGATAGTTTGCAGTCATTTCTACGAGGCAAATTGTCATTTCCAGAAATCAGTCCTGAAGGAATAAATGCATTTTCCCCTGCTAGGAAAAGGACATGAGGGAAGGGGGATTGGGGATTACCCCTTTTACAGGAACCCGCTGGGCCTCTGACAGGCATCTGAGTCACCAGGAGATGAATGAGATAGAAGGTCTAACAACGTCTACATCAGCATTCACTGCTCTCAGGATGGCTGTTGTTCTCTTCAACTCCAGAAAAGTTACTTCATTAGGGTTTCAGGGTTGGCAAGTGACAGGGGTCACAAGTCTGAGTGCTATTTTACATTTTACAGCCCATCCCCATCCCCCCTCCAATTTGAAGTTTGTTGAGAGATAACGGTTTCTCTCTGGAACCTTTATTCTATGTGAATGTATGGACTTCAGAAAGGCTCTATCCAAGTTTCTTCCCTCCCTCTCCAGAACTCAGAGCCTATGCTGACTGCAGCAAACAGTGAGAAACACTTAAAAAGATGTAAAAGTATTTTTCAAAAAAGTCTTAGAATTGGAAATCCTTTTAATTCTAAATCCCATACTTCTATGTTTTCTAATGAATAAGAGGATATTATGACAACTAAAGAGTATCTTATTTCAACATTCATGTCTGTATCTCAGTTCGAATTTGGATACCCTTTTCAATTTTTTTCACATGCCACTTAGTCTTGTTCCATTCAAGAAGGCATGCTAAAAAGTTTGCAAAGAATAATGCAATTTATTTCTACTCTCAAATATTCAGTAATCTTTGTATATCTTATTTCTAATTGCAAAATTTTGTGCACCTGGAAAGAAGATCCTTATGTCTCAATAGGGTTACTGTGCTGCTCTACCAATAGTCTCAAGGAAAGGAGACTTCTGTACCTTTCCATATTCAAAGTGCAGGTGTATCACATAATCATTTTTAGCTTTCGGAATCTACTGAGTGTTTTAAACAGCACTGGAAAGGCTCAAAGATTGATAGCTGTGCCTGGAGCCGGATAATGGAGTACAAAGATGTGTTTCTTTGCATCTTTGCAAATTGACTATATATCATTTTTCCAATTTTTGGAACAAATATTTATAGAATACCTATTATGTACCGGATGGCATTATAGGCCTTGGGAATTTAGCAGTAAAGAAAAACGAAGTCACTATTTTCATGAAGTTTACAGAGCTTCCATATCTACTCCATACACCCATTGTTCCTTTGTACTCAAAGTGCATAGCATCCACATTACCTGGGATGTTAGAAATGCAGAATCTCAGACTCCAACCCAAAACTCTTGAATCAGAATCTGCATTTTACCAAAATTCCTAGAGAATTCATGAGGAATGAAGTTCTGAGAAATTTGTCCCAAGTCAGTTGAAGAACCCAGACTATAGCCATTATATATGGCATTCTTCTGACCATAGGAATTGGCTCATGGATGAGTATGTTTTCAAGGAAATTCTGGTAAAGGAAGTTTTATTCTCTGAAGACCCATAAGAAGGAATAATCCCTTCCTTCCCTGCTGTGTTGCCTGGGTGTGATTGTTGAAATTGTTGCAGTTTGAGGATGAAGGAAAATAAGACAGTTTGAAAGGAGCCCATATCAGAGCAACATGAATTGCAGAAATTGAAGCAAGAACAAACACCACATTTATGGTGAAGCTTGGGTGAAAGAGGAAAGAGTGCTGCAGAAATATGGAGCAGAAGCCTGATCGAACTGTACCCAATCCTCAATCTACCTGTGGACATTGTCATTTACAGGGGACAATATATCCCCTAACATCCGAACTGATGCACTTGAATAGGCTATTTTCTAGACCCTTAGTGGAAAGACTCATATGTCAAAAAACACCATATACCAGGGTGGATAAACGTGGCCATCTTAGACAACCTGTCAGCTTGGGGACTACCCTTACTGCTGCTTGCCAAGGGAGATAAATGACACAGTTTTGGAAACTCTCTGGGCTTGGGACCAATTTGAGAGGCAAGGTGGAGGAGTAAAATATATTTTGCTGATAGAGAAGAGAGAGTGGTGAGTCATAGAGATACACAGATGCCTGGGTTTGTTGTGAAAGTGGGAAGAGAAGAACCCTCAGATTTCTGGAATGGGACCTACTCAAGTTGGCCTCAAGCAGAATCAGTTTTCTGTGTTCCCTGCATGACTCTTGCCACCCTCACTTGCTCCCACCTTGTTTCTTTCATCACCCCGAGTAAGTCAATAGTCCTCTGTAGCCTTCTGTTCAGTGCCCACTCCTTTTTAATCTTTTCTAATTTCCCTCCCAATTCATCTCATTGCATTTTCCCAATTCCACGTGATGGTGTTGTGAGACAATATTTATTTTAAAAAGGTACTTCTTATATGACTTACCCTAGCATCATCCTAGTAAAGGGGAGAAGAATCTGGTGTGGATTCTCACCTTCATGCAACAGCCACCCCCACTGTCATTACAATAGACCACCCCTGGAGGTATAAAATCATTATAACTACTACCATTTATGGAGCACTTATGAGGGGTCTTCACAAAGTTCATGGAAAATGTGCGTTATTAAAAAACTATGCATGGATTGCAATTTTTTTTCACCAAAATAAATTCATACTAACTTGTTATAACATGTCTGGACAGGATCTAGTTTGAGGCACTAAGAAAAATAAGACAGTTTGAAAAAAGCCCATTTCAGAGTAACATGAATTGCTGAAATTGAAGCAAGAGCAAACATCACATTTATGGTGAAGCTTGGGTGGAGGAATAGTGAAATCATTAACGCTTTATGAAAAGTTTAAGGGGACAGTGACCCAAAGAAATCAGCAGTTTACAAGTACATAACTTGTTTTAAAAAGAGACTAGATGGTGTTGAAGATGAAGCTTGAAGCAACAGACCATCTACAACAATTTTCAAGGAAAAACTTAACGTTGTTCATGCCCTAATTAAAGAGGACTGACAATTAACAGAAGAAACAATAGCGGATACCATAGATATCTCAATTGGTTCAGCTTACTCAATTCTGACTGAAAAACTAAAGTTGAGCAAACTTTCTGCTCCATGGGTGCCCAAACTGTGATGCCCAGATCAGCTGCAGATGAGAGCAGAAATTTCAATGGAAATTTTAAACAAGCAGGAATAAGAGCTCGGAGCATTTCATTGAAGAATGGTAACAGGAGATGAAACGTGGTTTTCCCAGTACCATCCTGAAGATAAAGCACAATCAAAGCCATGGCTACCAAGAGGTGGAAGTGGTCCAGTCAAAGCAAAAGTGCATCTATGGAGAGCAAAGGTCGTGGGAACAATTTTGGGGGATGTTCAAGGCATTTTCCTTGCTGACTTTCTGGAGGGCCAAAGCACAGTAACATCTACTTATTGTAACATCTGTCTTGAGAAGTTAGCCAAAGCTTTAGCAGGAAAACACCTGGGAAAGCTTCACAGGAAAGTCCTTCTCCACCACAGCAAAGCTCCTGTTCATTCCTTTCAATAAACAAGTCCAATTTTGTGAGAGTTTCAGTGGGAGATCATTAGGCATCCATCCTATTGTCCTAATTTAGCTCCTTCTGAGTTCTTTGTGTTTCCCAATCTTAAAAAATTATTTAAAAGACACCCATTTTTCTTTAGCTAATAATTTTTAAAAAGACTGTATTAACATGGTTAAATTCCCAGGAACTTCAGTTCTTTAGGGATGGACTAAATGGCTGATATTATTGCTCACAGAAGTGTCTTGAACATGACGGGGATTATGTTGAGAAATAAAGTTTATATTTTTTATCTTTTAATTTCATTTTTCCACAAATTTTTTGAAGTCCCCTCTTATGTGCCAGGCTTTGTCTACTACTGTCTTCTATCTACTTGACATGCCATATTTATTTTAATCCTGTAAGCTAACAAAAGAATAAATGATTTTATACCTATTTTTCAGATGAGAAACATGAGCTTTAGAATGATTAAGAATTCTTGCCCACAGTTGCTAAGTGGGGAGCAGAGATTTGAAACATTGTCCTTAGGTGGACAAAAACCATGTTATACTACTCATCTGTGGTGCTTTGGTCTTGGTTACCTAGTTGTTATTTATATTCTCAAGCAGGCCATTGTTTAGAAGTTTTGATTAGAAGTGCACACCAAAGGGATATGGGTGCTTGGGTCCAGCGACACAGCCATGTTCTCTAACTGAGTGTATGCTGAGCCAAGGTTTTTAAAAGAATGTACAAAGTATTTCGACCCAACAAATCAGACAACTTAGATGAAATGAGCAAATGCTAGAAAGATAGAATTTACCAAAACTGACTCAAGAAGCAATAGAAAATTGGGATAGGAATCTAGCAGGTAGAGATTGAATTAGTAATTAAAACTCCTACGTTAAAAAGCTCAGGTGCAGATGGTTTCACTGGTGAATTCTGTCAAATATTTAAAGAACAAATATTATCAAGCCTTCACAAACTCTTCCAGAAAGTAGAGGAGTGACACTTTTCAACTCATTTTGTGAGGCCAGTATTGCCCTGGTACTAAAGCCAGACAAAGGTATCACACGTAAAAAGAAATCTACAGACAATACCCCTTGAGAATATAGATGAAATGTTCCAAAATATTAGAAAACTAAATTCACAACATAAAAGGTTATACACCATGACCAAGTGGCATTTGCCCTAGGAAACAAGATTGGTTTAATACTTGAAAATTAATATAATGAGCCATTTAAATAGAAAAAAAGATAAAAAGCACATGATCATTTCGATAGACAGAAAAAAAATTTTTGAAAAAATTCAAAATCTGAACAAACGATGATAAAATGGCAAAGGTGATCTAGAAATAAGAGAACAACAGCAACAAAATCCACAGTTAACATCACACTTAATGGTGATACATAATATTTTCCCCGTATAATCAGAAACAAAGCAAAGATGTCTGCTTTCACCATTTCTAAGCAACACTGTACTAGAGGTTATAGCTGGTGCAATAAGGCAAAAGGAATAAATGAGCAAATGGACAACCAAATAAATAAAATTTAAAGGCACCAAGATTGGAAAGGAAGAAGACAACTGCATTTATTGAGAGGTGACATTATATTTTATGTAGGATACCCTAAAGAATCTACCAACAGACAAATCTATTAAGATTAAAAAGTAAGTTCAGCAAAGTGGCAGGATCCAAGGTCAGTACACCAAAATAAATCACGTCTCTATATATTAGCAGTGAACAACCCAAACATGAAGCTAAGAAAACAACTCTATTCACAAAGAATAAAATAGCATCAAAAAGAATAAAATACTTAGAAAAAATTTTTTTAAAAAGTTCAAGACTTGTACACCAAAATTTTAAAAATATTCTTGGGATAAATGTGAAAGGATCTAAATAAGTGAATTCATAGATTGGAAGATTCAATATTACTAAGACAGCAATTCTTTCCAAGATGATCTATAGATTCAACATTATCCTTATCAAAATCCCAGCAGGCTTTCTTTTCAAAAATGACAAGCTAAATTATATATGGAAATGGAGAGAACCAAAAATAGCCAGTTTGGAAAAGAACAAAATTGAAGAATGTGGAATGTCCAGTTTCGAACTTACAATACCTTCAGTAATCAAGACAGCATGGTAATGACATAAGGATGGACATAGATCAAAGGAATGGAATTGAAAGTCAATAAATGAACTCTTATATTTATGGTAAATTTATTTTTGACAAAGCTACCATAGTAATTCAATGGAGAAAAGGATTGTTTTTTCAACAAATGGTACTGGGAGAATTGGCTATCCATTTGCAAAAAGAAGAATTTAGACTTCTACCTCACACCATGTATGAAATTAACTCAAAATTTATCTTGTACTTAAATGTGAAAAATAAAACTCTAAAATTTTTAGGAATAAACATAGGGGAAAATCTTCAGGACCTTGGGATAGACAAAGAGTTCTTTGTTATGACATTGAATCCACAAAATAAAAATTTCGTAAAGCAGGCTTTGCCTAAATTAAAACCTTTTTAGTATTTCAAAAGATGCCATTAAGAAAATGAAAAGATAAGCCACAAACTGGGTAAAAATATTTGCAATCATATATCTGATAAAGGACTTGTACCTATAATACATAAAAAACTTGTACAAGTCAATATTAAGAAGAGAAGCAACCTAATTAAAAACTGAACAAAATAGATATTTACCAAGAAGATATTTACAAATGGCTGATAAGCACATGAATCATTAGTCATTAGGGAATTCAAATTAAAACCACAATGAGATGTCACTGGAAAGGCTATAATCAGAAAAGCAAACTATAGCAAATGTTAGCAAGGATATGAAAAAACCTGGAACACTCATGCATAGCTGACAAAAACATAAAGTGGTGCAGCCACTTTCTAGAACAATTTGACAGTTTCTTAAAAAGTTAAATGTAAATTTACCATAAAACCCTGTAATTCCACTTCTAAATATCTACCAGTGATAGTTAATTTTAGGTGTCAAATTGACTATATTAAGGTATATATAGAAACCTGGGTGTGTCTATGAGGGAGTTTCCAGAGGAGATTAACATGTGAGCCTGAGTGGACTGGGTGGGAAAGATCTGCCCTCGATATGGGCAGGCACTGTCCAATCCACTGCAGGCTCAGAGAGATCAAAAACAGAGGAAAAGGTGAACCTCTCCCAACATCCCCTCCTCTCCTGCTCATGGACATCAGAACTTGAGACTCTTCTGCCTTTGGGGCCCAGGATTTACACCAGCAGCACCCCCTGGCTCTCAGGTCTTTGGCCTTGGACTGAGAATCACACCATTGGCTTCCCTGGTTTTGAGGCTTCTAGACTTGGACTGAGCCATGCTATGGGCATCCAGTTTGCAGACGGCCCATCATCGGACTCCTCAGCTTTCACAACTGTGTGAGCCAATTCCCCTAATCACTCCCCTCTCATATATTTGTATACATATCCTATTGGTTCTGTCTCTCTGGAGAACCCTGACTAATAACCAAGAGAATTAAAAACATGTTCTCCCAAAGACGTCATTTAAATTTATTTTTTATTTATTTTTAAATGTATGGAATTACCAAAACTTCAAAAGCATAAAGAAGGTGAATATCATGCACATTCACAATAACCCCCAAATTAGTCTCCTCTAAAGATTTTTGGTTGTTTTTTTTTTTTTTTGCAATTCTTATTGTGGTATAATACACATAACATAACATAAAATTTACTATCTTAACCATTTTTAAGTATACAGTTCAATGGTAGTAAGTACATCCATAATCATTCATGAGCTGCCATTACCAACATCCACCTCCACAACTCTTTATCTTGTAAAACTGAGGCTCCTTATCTATTGAAGTATAACTCTCTATTCTGCCCTACTCCCAGCCTCTGACAACCATCATTCTGCTTCCAGTCAGTGATTTTTACTCATATAAGTGGAATCACGCAGTTTGGCCTTTTTGTAGCCAATTCATTTCACTTAGCATAACATCCTCAAGGTCAAGCCATATTGTAGCATGTGTCAGAATTTTCTTTCTTTTAAAGGCTGAATAATATTCCATTGTACTTGGATGTATATACCACATTTTGCTTATCTATTTGTTTGTGGGTAGACACTTGGGTTGTTCCCGTGTTTTGCCTATCATTAAATATGCTGCTATCGACATGGGTGTACATACAAGTGTACCTCTTTGAGGCCTTAATTCTTTTGGGTATATACCCAGAAATGGAATTGCTGGATCACATAGCAATTCTGTTTTTAACAAGGAACCACCATTCTGTTTTCCATGGCAGCTCTACCAACAGCGCACAGAGTTCCAATTTCTCCATATCTTCACCAACAATTGTCATTTATTTTTTTATAGTAGTGTGAGGTGATATTTCATTGTCATTTTGACTTGCATTTCCCTGATGATTGGTGATGTTGAGCATTTTTTCATGTGCTTGTTGGCCATTTGCATATCTTCTTTGAAGAAATACCTGTTCAAGTCCTTTGACCATTTTTGAATCAGGTTGTTTGTTCTTTGTTGTTGATTTTTAGGAGTTCTTTATGTATTCTGGATATTAATCCTTTATCTGATATATGATTTGCAAGCATTTTCTCTTATTTTGCAGGTTGCCTTTTTGCTCTGTTGATAGTGCCTTTTGATGTACAGATTTTTAAAATTTTTCACCAAATACAATTTATTTAATTTTTCTTTTGTTGCCTGTGCCTTTGGTGTCATATCCAAGAAATCACTGCCAAATCCAATGTCATAAAGTTTTGCTCTGTTTTCTTCTAAGAGTTTTTATAGCTTTAGGTCTTAACATTTAGGTTTTTACTCCATTTGAGTTAATTTTTGTATATGGTGTTAGATAAGGGTCCAACTTCTTTCTTCTTCCAAAGACTTTGATGAGGATGTTTATAGTAGAATTATGCATACTTGCCCCAAAGTGGATTGAACAGATAAACAAAATATGGTATATTCATACAATGTAATATTATTCACCAGTGAAACAAACTACTGATACATGCTACAACACAGATGAAATTTTCAAAAATATGCCAAATGAATGAAAGTAGTCAGAGTCAAAAGGCTATCTGTCGGGCCGGCCCGGGGGGCACTGTGGGGAGTGCAGCGCTGGGAGTGCAGCACCACTCCCGCCGCGCCCGGTGCGGGCGACACCACACCAAGGGTTGCGATCCCCTTACCGGTCACGAAAAAGACAAAAAAAAAGGCTATCAGTCTAAAATAATTCCTTTTATACGAAATGCCCAGGTAAGGAAAACCCATAGGAAAGGGAAGCAGACCAGTGGTTGTCTGGGGTAGATGATGACTACAAATGGGCATAAGGGATCTTTTTGGGGTGATGAAAATATCCTAAGACTGGACCGTAGTGATGGTTACACAATTCTGTAAGTGCATGGGAACTCCTTGAGTTATTTAAAATAGGCAAATTATGGTATGTAAGTTAAAACTCAATACAACTGTTAATTGTTTTTTTCTTAAATACTCGATAAAACCAATCAACCAATAAGCAAGCAAACCAAACCAGCCTTCCCCAAAATACATGTTATATCAAAAATGTTACACACATACGTGTGTGTGTGTGTGTGTGTGTGTGTGTGTACCAGCCTTGCCTTAAACCTTGGTCAATGTTAACCAGAAACAAGGTTACTTTCGTTGAGCAAAAATCAGCACAAGTGCCGTGCCCTCTGAGAATGTTAGATGCATCATATCCTGTGAATTCCTAAAAAGTTGCAAACTCCTTTAGGTACTTGCTGTAGGTACCTGTTTCTCCTGTTTATTTGCTATTACCTTCCTATGTATCCTTCCACCCGCCCCCTAGGAATCCACAAACAATCAGAGCTCAGACAATGTTGACTGCACCCCTGAAAGAGCCTGCTGTCCCGCCCCAGTGGGGGAAGAGCTGCAGGTAATCCTTTCTCAACCTAATTCTTGTGGGGGAAGAAGGATGGCAGAGAGCCATATATCTGATCAGGATTGAGCTTTGCACTGGAGCCAGCAGAGACCATTCCAGTCTGGAATGACAATCGTCACACATCCTTACTCTGAAAGGGGCTTTCAGAGGTCACCTGGCTGAGCTCACCGCTTCCCAGCTGGTGACCACCTGTCTGAGTGACTTTAACACTCTGGATTCAAAATAGTAAAAATGTGTGCTCTAACTTTTCTGGCTCAAGGCAAGTTTTAAAGATTTAAAGGTCCCTGGGTTCTTTGGGTAAGACTTTCTCACTGTAAATATAAAGGATTCTTATCACTACCAAAACATTCTGAAAACAATGCTGTTCCTGGTGTTTGACCCAATTTCATATCTGTACTCAAGATAACTATGCACTGAATCCTTACTATCTTACATTTTCAAGGTTCCGAAAAGGAGGAAAGTGGTAAATAAAGAAGATATAATGGGTAAATAAAATGGGTAAAAGTCTTAGGAGCCAGCATGATGGAATTTCTCTGTAGCCTCACAATTAGGCTTTTGAAAGCACCATAAACAAAAACACTAAGTGAAAGAAGTCTATAAAATCTGCATTGTCTCCACATTTCTCCTCCCTGAGTCCTCAAAGTTTTCAGGCTTAAAGACCCCAGGGAACTGGCAGGTGTAGATTTCCATGGAAACCAACCCTAAAAGAATGAAAACCCAAAGAGGGAATTGTGTGAAGTGCCCTCACTCCTGCGTAATTTCCTTGCCAACAGTTTTCGAGGTCAACCTGGCTTAGTTCATGAAATTAGAGGCCCTGCTGTCAGGATTTCCCCAGGCAGGGCGGGTTTGCTCAGCTCCGTTGGTTGGTAATCCACAGACTACAGTTGTTTTCTGCTTCTAGAAGAAGAACCCTTACTATTCTGCCTGACTTTCAAATGCCTTTTATTCTGGCCTCATTCTAATTAACCAGAGCCATGCTTTTCTTCACATCTAGATTGTGTACTTACTTTACAATATTCATTAAAAAATAAGACATTACTTAATAAGATATTATTGAATAAAAATGTTTTTTAAAAATTCATTTAAAATATATATTTTTTAAAAAACATTAAAATATGTGTATATATAAATAGTATATAGATATGTTTGTCCATGGTTTAAAAAGTTCTAACAGTACAGAAAGTACAAAGGGAAAAAGGAAAACCTCCATAAGTCCCTCTCCCTGGAGGCAAAATGAGTAAAAGTCTTAGGAGCCCATGTGATTTCTTCAATGGTGGCCTGAGGAACGCCCTCACTAATGTCTGCCAGGGTGAAGAAATGGGCCTCAATTCTGAATAATCCATGAGCTGGAAATCCATTTGGGAACACTTCTGCATCTTTCTTTTGTAATTTAATAAAAAATATAGCTTAGATACTTTCATTACCAGCTCACAGACCCAACTCATGTAGTAGATCAGTAGATCAGTATAGTAGATCAATAGATCACTGATTATTTAGCAGATCGGTAGATCTCAACTCATATTGAGATCAGTGGTTCTCAAACTTGAGAGCACATCAGGATCACCTAGAGGGTTCAGTACACCTCGGATGATTAGGCACTACCCACAGAATTTGGAATTTAGTAGGTCTGGTGTGGAGTCCAATAATTTGCATTTCTAACCAGGTCTCAGCTGCTTCTGGTGCTGGTGGTTGGTGTATTATCCTTTAGGTAGTGCTCTGATAGAGTTCTGTGGGCAGAGGTAGAAATCCACCTTAGCAATTGTATTACATCATCATATGAGCTTGTTATACTATTTTTAACCAATCCCGTATTGTATTTATCTCATTGTTATCATCACAACGACCTTAGATGGAATAATAACAGCCACCATTTTTGAGTACTTACTACAGGCCAAGCAGTATGAATTATCTTATTTTATCCTCACAGCAACCCTATCCTGAAGGTACTACCATTATCTCCATTTTACAAATGAGAAAATTAAGAGAAATTAAGTAATGTGATTAAGGCAATTCAACTAATAAGTGGTGGAGGTTGGGAATCTAAGTCAGGTTCGTCTGATTCCAGAGCCCATGTTCGTTCCAAAGTCTCTGCCCACATGGAATTTACAGGCTAGTGGGACAATTAAGGATAAGACACAAATGAATAACAATAATAGAAGTGATAATTGCCATAAGAAAGGCAGAGGAGGGAGTTGGTTTAATCAAAGAAGGGGCCAGACTGCAATTCTGCATCTTTCAGGGCCCTGTGTTGAAAGTGCTCCTGCTTGCTTTAATGCCCTACTGTCACTGTCTTGAAATTCTTAATACTTTTTTAATGGGGGATCCATATTTTCAGTTTGCACTGGGCCCCCCAAATTATGTAGGCACTCCTGGAAAGGTTACTCTTCAAACTTCAGCCCACCAAGAGCTTCAATAATGCCTTAATAACCACTAAACTGTTCTACACTGTTCACTCTTCACTACTTACTCACTGTTTACTGCATCGTTATGGTGGAGGGAGCAGTCATTTTACAAATGATTTTTGCAACTTTTTTTAATCGCATGCTGCTTTGTTTTTAATCTCCAAATGGACACACTCTTCGGCTGATTTTTCCACCTTAAACACATTTAGAGAGTTATTCACTTGTCAAGAATAAATATCATTAGGGAGATAAATCTGAAGGGAGATAATACCATAGTCAACTTTCCAAAATCAGCCAGAAATTTTTTGGGGGGGTGGGGGTGGGGGTGGGGAGGAGAGTGGGACAGGAAAAGAAGGGGAGGAATTATCTGTTATTCCGCATCTCTGCCCCACATTCGTTTATTAGTATATTGTTATGTTAATGACAGGTTACAGCCTCCAAAATTTATTCTTCTTAGGTAAAGCAAAGTAGAAATTCTGAATTGTTGCTCCAGTAGCTAATTTTCATATATTTCCCAGGGAGAGAGAATGATTTCCACTTTTACACACTGAAACTGGGAAAATTCCATTGTGGACACAATGCACATCGACTGTGCCTCAGGGGGGAGCATTGCCTTGCGTGTTACATATTTCACGCCATAACAGTGTTGTCCGATTTTATAATTAACATTAAACGTTTATAGGAAAAAGTACCTTGTTATACTAGTTGTTAACCTTTCGATGTATTTAGAGCTCATTTCACAAGGAGCCATATGCTTCTTCATCACCATCCTAAGTGGTCTCTGTTGCTAAGTGTTATGGGACCTGGTAATAAAAGATACACGCACAATGTGTCTGCCCAACACCAGCGGCAGAATTAAGGGAGCAATGGGAGCCTTAACTACTGAATTTCCTGACTTCTGTGGGTTTCATTCGCAATTTCAACATGCCAGTAATACTTCCCTTTCTCACACCCATTCTTTTTTATTCTTTTTTTCTCAACATCCCCACCTCCTCTCCAACCCACATGATAACTATTTGAACATTCATACTCGATTTTCTACCACATAGAGTTACAGGATTAGTTTGTAATGCGTTAGTGCCAATCATGGATGGAACCTGATTATTGTGTTAACGTTTCTAAATCATGCCTCACTGACACAAATCAATCCAGAACAAGGCATGTAGTAAGAAAATATTAGTGAACCAACAGGTATTTATGCAATTTTTAAAAAATGTAAGCAGCTTGCATGGAGATAGGTTCTCAAGTTTACATTTAAAGTACAAATAGAGAATAGTAAAAAAGAAAAAAAAAAGGCCATTGAAAAATCTCTTACATTACTCCTAAAGAATATGTATGCATGTATGTTTAATATAACAATAATGTTCACAAAAGCTAAAATTAAAAAACAACTAAGACAGACCAAAAGAAGAAATTAAAAAAAAAAAAATCTTTACGCAGACAAGTGGACAGCCAAACCATCTATTTTAACACATCCCCTGTGGTGAAAAGGGATGAGGAAGTATAATGTGCTTCTTTTTGTCATCTGAGGGTTTACTCCTTTTCTTTTAATATTAAGTGTCTGAGATATTAATTTACATTAAATGATTGCTGGGTCATGAGGATTAAGAGAAATGGTCTGGTTGTGTCTCATGGGACAGAGGGTGAAGTTTTAAAGTCAGCTCCTGAGTTAAATTTGGTGCAAACTTATACTTCTGACATTAGCTTTTTGTAATATTTGTATTCAGAGAGCTAAATCATTCTGATTAAATTATCATCTAACTTTCAGAAAAAAGTGGTGAGAAAATTAGGTGGTGGTGTAGCCTAAAGCAGTGCTTTTCCAACTTTGGTGCCCCTATGCTTTTCCTGGCGAATCTTCTTACAATGTAGATCTGGTGGGTCCAGCCCCAGCCCCGTGGCTCACTCGGGAGAGTGCCCCGCTGGTAGCACCAAGGCTGTGGGTTCAGATCCTATAGAGGGATGGCCGATGTGCTCACTGGCTGACCGTGGTGCAGACAACACCGTGCCAAGGGGTGCGATCCCCTTACCGGTCAGAAAATAATAGTAATACAAAATAATAATAAATAAAATAAAATGCAGATCCGGTGGGTTTGAGGCAGGACCTGTGATCCTGCGTTTCCAAGTTCCCAAGTCGTGCTGCTGCAGTTGGTCAGCAGGCTCTATGTCGGGTAGGCAGGGTCTGAAGCCTGAAATACTGGGAACTGAAAAAATGAATGGTCCCGACATCTACCTTTACTGCTGCCTTTTTGTGTAAAATGTCCTTATTCCAGTTTCTTCACCGGGAAACACAATGTGTGTGTTTGGGAGTGGTGGTGGTGGTGGGGGGGTTATGTTAATAAGTTTCTTCACCAAATAAGATACTTAATGCTAGTTGGAACAGATACACAAAATGTCTTTAATGTGAAAATATTTATGTTACCTTTTATAATGTATTCATACATATTTTTGGTTTAACAGTAGAAAAACACAATGCTGAAGCTGTTGGTAGCTACTATCAAGGTATGAGGTTTGAGTTGCATACATAAAACTAAACACACACAGATGAAAGCGTCTCTAGTGATGAAATCAACTCTTGGTTAGCTGTCTTCTAGGACTGATGCTTTCTCTTTTAATTTAAAAGGGCTCCCTCAACCTAAAATTGTATAACCTTGTTTAATATAGCCTGCTCAGTATTTAATACTTAATTATCTTTTACATTAAAAACAAATGATTTCTATGTAATTTAAACTCTGCCATGTAAAGGATTTTGTCCCTAGACAAGAGCTCAGTGGGGTGAAAGGTTATGAATCCATTATCCATTTAAAGAAATCACGATAGGATATGATTTATTTCCATAAGCCTTGTGATTTCTTTTCAATATACCAAAGCATTTTGGGTTAAATATTTATTTTTTTAATGATGCAAATTCTGTATCAAAAATACTATAACCTATAGTTCCAGGTACTATTATTTCCTTGTAGAATAGAGAACCCCATTGGAAGCCATTCAATAATTGGAGCTTTATCCTCCTAATTTATTCTGTAAAATAATGACTAATATTTTGCCATAATGACATTCTTTTATTAGAATGCCTAAAAACACATCATTAAACTTTAATATTTTATAAATTCACATTTTAAAAGTATTTGCACTCATTTTCTTTTTATTCCAGATTAAATTTTCTATCCACTAAGACAACATAGAAAAGAATAGTATAAATTGTAAGGAGATTTGCAATTTAGATTGACCAATGTGATGTAAACAAACAGTTCTTTCTTTCAGAGGCAAAATAGCCTAGCAGCCCAGGATGTTGTCCTAGAAGGAGCTGCTTTTGGATATTTGATTTCTCCAGTCTTCTTTTACCATAAGGATTGGAGACAAGATCCCTGCAGAGTGTGGGGTGAGAAGTAGGGGTATCAGAGTGGTGAGTTCAGGGTGAGGCCGCTGACCAGGGTGCTGAGAGGAGAAATTCTTACAAGTGCAGCTGCCTGCCCATTGCAGTGAACAATGGAAGTGGATGAAGCTTTGCACTGACCCTGCTGCTGTTCCTAACGGGGTGGCCAACGTAGAATTCAGTGGGCAATGTAACAAGAATAGTTGCCTTTGTAGATTAAACAACAGTAATTGAAGAGAATTGCAATGTATTGTGATGCATTGCAGGACTTCCCTGCAGGGAATACTAGTTGATATTTTATATTTGTCCAGTTGCATAAAAAGATGCTTAAAAATACATTTTAGCTCATGCCTTTCTACAATAATGCATCATCTTTCATGGGATTGGACAGAAACTCAGTGAAATATTTCCTTTGGTCCAATTCCTTTGCAACATATAATTAAAGAATCTCTATTGCTAACCATGATATTTTGAGGATGTATCATTTGGGAATTGCATTTTCTAATACTTTTATTTTAAAGCTAAAGAGTCCCAAATCATATTGAATTAAACTAGAAATTTACTTTTTTCTTTCACATGATGTAAAGCTTGGGAGGAGATAGTGCAAAAATGAAATGAAATTTCCACAGCCATCCAAGGTCTTTTTTTCTGTTTCACCATCATTAGCACATGGCTCCCTCCAGATTGCCTCAGAATTGGAAGACGGCTGCTACAGCACCAACCATAGCGTGCATTCTATAAGCAAGAAGAATGAGGAAGGGAGAAAAGACTCTACCAGTTTAGATAACTCTCCCAGATGTCCCACACAATGACTTTCTCTTCCATCTTATTACCCACGTTGATCTAGAGAGGCTGGAAAATATGGTTTGTAGCTGTCCATTCAAGATGGTGTTGTCCATGGGCTGGAGAGATTTTCCAAATGATGGCCAAAGTAGTTGCACACATTTCCTACAGGTATAAAAAAAGAAACAGCAAAGGAAGGAGGCAACTGCTACGACTGTGGCAGAATGAAAAGTGAATACTTAGGTGTGGCATTTCCAGTATGGTAGATGGAATTGTTCACTCCTTCAGTGCCCCCTTGTGCCCAATATACTGTAACAGTTGTTGTAAAGCTTCCCTCATGACAGCTACAATGTAGCAATGTGTGGTTTTAGCTACTAGAAAATCATAGAATTAAAAATAAACAAACATATTTTCATGATATTGGAACAAAAAAATCACAATTTTGAGGCATATCTTTATTGTGCTACATGGTTCTCTTGTCAAAATGATTTGTTTTACTTACATTTAAATTAGGAGTTGGATTTCTTTTCTTATATGTATTCATGGTCCGATTTTTTTTTTGTATTTATTGATTCTTTTTTAATTTACCAAGCTATCTCTACCTATATGTAAACTCAATTTAAGCTAATGCAAGTTTCTTCTTTGTTTTGTTTTAATTTTTAATAACTGTCTGAAAAACATTGGAACATGTGTTGTGAAATTTACCAGCAACCTCATCATCCAAAAATTGATCAAATGTGTAGCAAAATAGAGCTCCCCACATCCTTGTTATGGGTAGGCACTCATAGAGTGTTGGGTAGGCCCTACTGATCTAGATTCTCCAATTGCCCCAGGAAAGTTCCACAGAAGCAATTTCCAGAGCTGTAATCATCAATACAGACCAACTTGCCCAATTGTTTCTCTACACAGAAGAAGAAACTCAAGTCACAGAGGAGAAACAAATTCTCTCACAGTTTCATGGGCCACCGTGGGAACTAGAGTCTAGGACTCATTCAGAGCTCATGTCATCTCCAAACTTTCGCCACCACTGGCAGAGACTTGTAGGAGTAGCTTGCTCCGGAGCATGACTACTTCACAGTACGGCTGAGTCTGGAGCCCTACTGGAGTCCCTGACCCTTTGTTCACTGCTCTTTCCTGGCTGCTACACTGTCAATCCACCTTCCTTCTCTAGCATAAAGACTTGGCCCATTCCAAGACTCCTCTGGAAGAAAAAAGGTCAACTTTGAATAACATTGGTTAGCAATGTCAATAGGAAAGTTAAAATTTTTCTTCCTCTTGAAATAAACTTTTCTCAATATAAACTACAGTAGAAGAGTAACTTACCACAGGGGAAGAGGAATGGAGCCTTTGGAATTTATATTCAATAAAAGATCATGCAAGTAGAAGAAAACTCCCGAAACTCTGGTTTTATTGATGCCTATTAACATGTGTACTCGAAGCAAGAATATGAAGCTCTTAAAATCTGCCCTTTCAAAAACTTTAAAAAGTTATGTAGGGAGTTATAAGTACATAAGATGAAAATGAACACCTTCCCTTGGTAAATGTATTTTAGGACCATCGAGAAACCATAAAGAGGGAAGTGAGAGTAATAGAACTTCACCTGGTAATTTTCTGGGGTGAACAGAGGGGTTAAATGGCCCAGGGCTATATTACTAAAGAAAAAGAGAGAAAAAAGGCCAACACACTGTTAAATAATTTATATAGCATTCTGCCCTGCAATTCTTATTTTGGGTAGGAATTTACCTTCCCTGACAATCTGATCATATTGAATAATTTGATAAGATTTTAAAATAAATAATCTTTGTGTTTTTGGTCAGTAACAACCTAAATACAAGTGAAATAACTACTTCTTCTAAGTAACTTGTTCTATTTGTTGTGGAAAGTGGGAAAATCCAATCAAATTGGGTCTCAGTTTATATCTAATCTGACATCACTTTTAGCTGGCTCGTAGAGGAGATTCATGGTATTTCTACGTAAAAGTCATGTTCAATCACTTTGTTATGGGCTCTTTCCTCACCTTAAATCCATTCATAATTAGAGTTACATCCTTGTCTCAAAGGTAAATATGGGTGAGAAGAGAACAGAACCCCTAACACCCACTTCCTCCGTTCAGTTATGTCTTTGCTTCCCCATGTGTGATCTGCAGGCTGGTCATAACAGCATCACCTGAGAGCTTGTTTGAAAGGCAACTCTCAGACCCTCTCCCCATCTGCTGAATTAGAACCAACATTTTAAGAAGATCCTTGCGTGAAGTGTATGCACACTGAAGTTCAAGAAGCTGCTTGTGATCTGTATACCTCACCTGGAAATGCTGATTATGAAGCTGAAAAAGTCTAAAATATATTTCACAGGACTAACATGCCTATTCTGGAACATATCTGGAAATATTTAGAAAATAAAATTAAATACGATTATCTGTATATATCTTTCTATGTCTCTGCTTGATGGTTCTTCTTTTTATGTTTTATGCTAACAACTGTTCTAATGAACCAACTTGGCTTTTTGACTGATTAACTGATTTATTCATTCCACGAGTCTATATGAACATACTTCAAAAAGCTCATGGTAAGATTTGTATTATCTTTCAATTACGTTTTCCATGAACTTTTTGAAGTACCCTCGTATTAAACACTCTATGTGCCAGGAATAATAAAATAGATGATGGAGACATGCCTCTCTCTTTGAGAATTTAGGATTTGGCCAGGGGGAACTGTGGCAAAATTGATGTTTGGAGGAGCCCTGGCTCAGAAGTTCTTAACTTCAAGTAGGTCACAGACCCCCTTGATAGCATTGACGAAAGCTGAGAAAACCTCACCAGGAAAATGTCCACAGTTTCAGGGAATTCGGGGTACCAATGGAGACCCTCTGTAGAACTCCTCAGGTAGCTTTTCCTATTCTGGTGCTCGTCAGTCACAGTGTCTGGGATTCATGACTCTTAGAGGTATTCTAAACACTCTAAAAATCATACATAAAATTCTATGTTTCTGTGCATTTTTCTGGGAGGAGAAACCATAATTTTCATCTGGTTACCAAACAAATTAATTTGTCCAAAAACAGGTCTAGTAAGTAATAATAATTTGAAAGGTTTACAGAGGTTTTTACTACTTAGAAAAGTCTTCACATGTGTTGTCTTTAGCAACTAAAGAGAGTGGGTAAACTGGAGATTTGGGGCTGGGGTCTAAAGAAAATGTAAGTGAATCTGTTTAGCTTTGCACAAAAATCACCTTCCCTTGCTTGTTGAGCAGGCAAACCCTTTTTCTCTAGATCTACCAAATTCACAAGTGTTTCTGGAAAGGTGTCTTGGCTCTTAAATCTTAGCCCTTCCTGGGCATCGTCAATCAACCCCAACATCCCAGGAGGCCAACTGGGTCCTTCACCAAGAAGCAGCCTCCCACGTTTCCCATAGCAGGCAGGCTGAGTAGATCCACTCTGAGGACCTTCATGACCATGAAGAAAAGGAAGAAAGGAAGAGAGTATTTAGGGAGAGAGGGAAGGAAGGAGGTTAGCTTAGATGGAAGGAGTGAAGGAGATGTAATGCCGTAACATTCTCTTTCACAGATAGTACTAGAAAATTCAATTTAAAAAATACATTTTTTTAAAATGCAGCTGAGATGTGGGCAAGCTTGTTTTTTGGGCAGGGTGAATTAAAAAATGATTAGAAGTTAAATAAAGCTTTTTAAATTAAGAAGCTCAACTTGTTTAAGGTTATACAGTTAGTAGAACTTCAGCTCTCTTTTATAGCGTTAGTATCACAAAATACAGCTCTTTGTATTCTCTTTTTCTTGAATAATTTTGGTTATCTTCACAAATATGAACAATTATAATACATTTTTCAAAAAATATTTTGTGCTTTAAAATATTTCTTTATTGGGTCTTTAAGGATGAGATACATAAAGTAGGCAATGTGCTACAATATATTCATTTTTTCCTTAAACAGTAAATTTTGAACTGTAATCTCAGTCATATATATAGAAACAGGGAACATTCTAGGTAAGTAAAATTTGGCATGCTGCTTCCTCGAAACTACATTTTTTCTTAGACTATTATAACTTCGGAAAAAAATGTCTTTTTGAGTAGAACTTTTTGTGGATTGTTTTAGAATGTAGTTGATGGTTTCTTCTTATTTTTTAAAGCTGGACTTCACGTATGAATTATCGTTTTAATTTACCTAATAGTAACAATTTACTCTAATTGAATCTTTTAATTGAGAAATACCAGGGCAGTTTACAAGCATTAATTAATGCTCTCTACTTCCCAATGCGGTAGGTAAGTGTTAGCCTTGTTTCATAAATGGACAACTTAAAGAACAGAGTTAAGTGACTTGCCTAGGGCCACCCAGAAAGCCAGGGGGTGGAAGGCCTAGATAAACACCGATTCTTGGCTCTGTGCCACACCCGTCCCCTTAGTTCTTAGGCTGGAGGCAGGTTCTGATTTATGTGGAATAAGAAAACATGGAGAAAACCTAGAGATCTCCTAATCTTCATTCAGCTTCAGTTTCATAGATAAGGAAACTGAGCAGTGATGTGACTTCACTACCCAGGATAAACTTGTTCATTCATTCATTCATTCGTTCATTCACAAAAACAAATATTCATCGAGCACCTGTTGCATTGCTAACGTGCTTAAATTCTTTAAACAGACTGAACAATACAGACAAAGTCCCTGTTCTTGAGCATTTATATGACAATGGGAGGAAGCTGGTCAATATACAAACAAACAAATGTTATACTTTATCAGTTTGTAATAAATGTTTTTGGTTAAAAAAAAAAAAAGCCAGTGCAGGGGGAGAGGAAGTGCTGAGTGTGTGTGTGGGAGGGAGGGACCTATTTATATATGATGCACAATAAAGGTCACATTGATAATATAACATTTGAGTAGAGACATGAAGTGAGGGAACAAGCCATGAGGGGAGCTGAAGAAGCAGCTTTCCAAAGAGGAAACAGCATATGCAAAAGCCCTGAGGTAGGAGAATGCTTGCATTCTTTGAAGAACAGTGAGGAAGCCAATTTACCCAAAAGAAACAAGCAAAGAGAAGTCTTAGGTGACAAGGTCAGACTGCAAAAGTGGCCAGTGTTTTGGAGAACCTTGTGAGTTATTGTAAGGACTTCAGCTTTAACCCTGACAGATGAAGCCATGAGAAGATTTGGGCAGAGGAGTGGTGTAATCTGACTTATATTTTAGAAGGATTACTCTGGCTATGCTATGGAAAAGTAAGTGGTATGGGGAGGAAGTATGTAAGTAGGGAGACCAGTTAGATTGTCAAGGGACTATGCTGAAATTGAATGTTGACCAAGATGGGTGGCAGGTAATGGGGCAAGCTGTCACGAGCTAAATAGCTGTAGCCTTAAACTCCAACTTCAAGGCACAAGCACTTTTCCTTGTTACGCCAGATGTTTAGTGAGCTTCAGAAGATTTAAAAATATTCCTTCTGGGTGAATAACAGCAAACGAGTCTAACTTTTCCCTAATGAGTGCTCTTTAAGATACATCTGTCAAAAGATACCCAAGGAGTGAGCTGCACCATAGGTGTGGATGCCTGTGTCTTTTAGGTGAGGCGTTTTCTAAGATTCTGATTGTAGATCAAGAGAGAAAGGAAGGAAGAGAGTCAATGATGGGTTGAGCATCTCTGCTGGAGGCAGAAAGGTGTTGCTGAAGTTAAGAAAGTTTAGCAAGAAAATTATAGGCCTCGGTAATTCTGATGGTTCTTTGTCATCAGGTATTTTTAAGTGCATTCTATGTTACAGAGGCTGAGACTTAATGAATAAGCCATCATCACTTAGCAGAAAGGTCTTTTGTGAATAAATATAACAATTAAGAATGCTTTTAGCTGCATGTAACAGAAGAATTTGACCAGCCGTGTCTTAAGTGATGAGGATATGTAAGTATTTTATATGTCAGGTAGTCTGGAGGTTGGTAGCATAGGACTGGTATAGTGGCTCCAGGATCAAAGTCCTGAGCTCTTCGTTTCTTCCTGTTTTACTATCATTAGTGTGTTGGTTTTCCATCATCATTCTGCTTATCTCATAGTCACAAGATGACTGCTGCAGCTCTGGGTGCTGCATCTCCACAGTAGAGTCACATTCAGAAAGACAGTGGTAGGAGCAAAAGACACTCTCTCATCAGGCTTGCTCTTTTTTCCTTGGAAGGACAGCCCCTGACAGAAATCCTCTCACTTCTCATTGGTCAGTACAGGACCATATGGCATTTATAGACCCTTTTGCTTCATGGTTGAAGGGAAAGGATTACTTTGCCTGGTATGGAGAAATTGTGAGTCATCTCCCATAGATGGTAGGAGCCTGCATTCTCTAAGATCAAGTCTCTGCCTGCTCTTAAACCCACAACATTAGGATTCTTTTAGCTGATAAGAAGTGCACTTGTGTTTGTGTATGGGGCATTGGGCAGAGATGACAGTTGGGCAGGGGAGTGTCTGAATGAATAGTTTAGATAGGGTTGTTAGGGCTGATTGTTCTGGACTTGATATCTAAGCTGTGATCTGAATCTCCCACAGGAAAGGGAACCCAATATGGTTTGTTACAGCGACAGAACTATATCCACAGTGGTAAGGAAGGATGGGAGATGAGGTTGACAGATAGGCAGGGACTAGGTTAAGAGTTTAGATCTTATTTTAAGTACAGTGAAGAGCAATTGGAGGGTTTTAAGTACAGGAATGACAAGATCTGATTTACGTTTTCAAAAGATACTTATGCTTGCCTAGTGGTTACTTGTATAGCAAAGGGAAAAGCAGAGAGATGAATTAAGAGACTATAGCCAGCCTCCACACTTGCCCCCAGTGATTACCTCCTCCTTGTGTTTACACCCTTGGGAAGTCACCTCTCACATTTTACCAGGGTTACTCAATGTAACCAATAGTAGATAATGGAAGTGATGGTCTGTTGCTTTTGAGATTGGGTTATAAAAGGCTGCAGCTTCTGTCTTGTTCTTTCTCTTTCTGAGATCTCCTGTTCCAGGAGAAGCAAGCTACAATGCTATGAGCTTCCCTAAGGAGAGACCCATGTGGCAATGAACTGAGGCCTCCAGCCAACAGCCAGCCAGAAACTGAGGACTGCCAACAACTACACACTTTGGAAGTAGATATTTCCTAAGTTCAGATGACTGCAGCCCTGTTGTCAGCTTGATTGCAACCTCATAAGAGACCCTGAGTCAGAACCATCCAGAAAAGTCCCTCCCAGATTCCTGACCCTCAGAAACTGTATGAGATGATAAATGCTTGTTGTTCCAAGGCACCACATTCTGTAATAACTTATTAGGCAGCAATAGATGGCTACTATAGGTGGCAGCATTGTAGATGAAGATAATTGAGATTTAGAAAATTCAGTGTAAGGGACTCAACAAGAATTCCTGACAGATTATGAATAAGGAGTGAGAGAAAAAGAGCCTGATCAAAGTTAGTGCCCAGATTTTTCACTTGAGCAACTGGGGGGATTTTAGCACAATTTACTGAGAAGAGGAAATTCAGACATAAGAGCAAGTTTAGGTAGAGAGTATAGGGAAATAGAGTTTTGTCTTAGGTCATGTTAGGTTTGAGATGCTGATTATTTGTTGAGTAAGCAATTGGCTATGACTCTGGAGTTATGAGGAAAAAACAGGAATGGAGAAATAGATTTTAGAATCTCTAAAATATAAGTGGCATGGAAAAGCTCTGAAACTAGACAGGATAATGCAGAGGGAGTATATAGAGAAGAGAAGGGACACAGGGCAAGACCTTGGGCCCACTTGACATTGCTGTTCTTATTGTGAACATCAATGCGGGAATGAAACATGAATATCTATATTAAAACACAGCTCACTTTACAAATTAAAATTCAGAATGGGAATACATATAAGTGTTAAGTTGCCCATATTGGGCCCATTCACTGTTGGACATTACTACTGAAGAAACCTTTAAACCTCTTTATGATGTGCCATTTGTGTACTGTGGGTGTGTGTTAAGATTGCTATGGGGACCTTAACTTTTGAACTTCCTGACGTTTGGAATATTTTCATTTGAAACCTTCCTATTGTATGGCCATAAATTGACAAGTTAAACATATATAGCTATGCACAGTGGCTTCCAATGTGTCTGAATTTCCAAAGAAACATGCACCATGGTATTGGCTATTTATGAGCATGGAGAAATCTAAGGAAATGTATTTCTGTTTCATATTCCATAGCAAATTATAGCTCGGCATGGGCCTTTAAAAAATAGATTTGCTTTACTTCAAACAACTCGCTTACCCTGAGTTTTTCCAGGAATGTTTCCCCAAATACTTCTGAGGGCTCTTTTATAAATGATGAGGTATGCCAGAACCTCCTCAGCCCTTGGCTCCTTGAAACAGGCAGAAGAGGTTATCTTTGGTCTTGAGAGTTTGCTTAAGGAAAATTAAAAGCAATCTTCCATTTGAGGTCAAGTTCCAGTAGATCAAAATCGTATAGTCTTCAAGATACAAAATTTCCATAGCACATCTCTAGTGGTCATGAGCATACATGACCAACATACTCCACAGAGAAAGATAATGGCAGATAATTGAATCTCGTGTATTGTATTGGCAGAATAATAGGACTTAAAACACACCAGAATGTCTTGAAGGTTAGGTATGAATAGGATCCTCTTCCTTTGCTTTCTGGACTGTTCTTTTCCTATCCCAAGGAAGGCTGAGTCCCCAGAGAATGAAGACTTTTGGAGTGACCTTAAGCTTGCAATTTGCACTTCCCATAAAAATACCACTCCCCCCTCATCACCATGCCTCTTATGTCAATCATGATATGTTACCAGCAGGTGGCAACAGCGAGTGCAATAGAATGGAAAACCCCAGGTCAGAATCTCTGCAGATAACTAGGAAGGGTGGCGTGCCAGTGTCTGTAGTGTATGCAGAGGGGAAACAACTGCAATTTACTTAAAAGCGAATGTGCTTCACCAATCTGTTCCACCTCTCCAAAACCCAATTTTTTTCTTCCACCAAGATTGATTTGGACCACAGGTCAATACCCTGTTAACCAGAGGGAGGACCTTTTAACAGTCTGTAAGTCTTTTCCTCTGCATCAAGGAGGAGGTGGTTTGCCCTCATTTGTTAAAGAGTTCTCATTTTCTGACTTGCCTGCCCCTATGGGTCTCCTAAAACAGCTCTGAAAGTGAATGGCAAAGACTAATTTATTACTGGAGGACTTGGCAAGAGCCAGCTAGTTTGATCCTGTTAAGTGTGGGGATATCAGAAAGATAGGAGGGGGTGGCTGGGTTGTTTACCAACATGAAAAAATGATGGATCATACTGGCTCTTGAGGCTGGCAGTGGCTGTTGTAAGAGGGAGTCACTGGCATTGACAGTCAGCCAGTTGATAAGGAGTCCCATTTCTTTATTGATGCTATTGCAGAGAGGGAATTGCTCCCCTGTGATGGCCTATGTGTGATTTCAGAACTAGTGTCATGACAGATACACTATGGCAGTGCAGACATGCTTGGGCTTGTCACATATACAGTGAGGGACTTGAGCTCTCATTCAGGTCCAAGGAGCAAGGTCATTTGAGCAAACACTCATCTGGGAGGGGGTATTCTTGAGGTAACATCTGCTCCATGGGGATGCTGAGCCCTGGAAGGGCATCCTTAGCAGGTTGGGGCTGAGACAAGCCATAAATGAGTGAAGATGAGCTTGCCCTGTACTTGGATCCACTCTGAGTGTGGAATTACCTTATAGACTTACTAAACCAGTTAGACCTTGGCTGTCAGAGTGCACTGAGGGAAATAAGTACAAAAATGTGAAGACATACTTGCAGGCACAGCCTTAGTGGGGCAACTCCAAATATGATTTCTTCGTGCTCTTCCAAAAGCAAGAGTATGACTATTTCTACAGAAACCTATTTCCTCCCATTCCTCTTGGAATCTGAACTGTTTGCAGTCTCCTGAGATGCTTCTCCAGCCATCCATGGGGACTATTCCCACTTCATTCACTCTCTGAGACCCATGACTTGTCATGTTATTATTGATGACGTTGGTTAAGAAAGGGAACACTGTATCTACATCACCACCTAAAAAAAAAAGCACATTGTAAGAAGTTGAGCTATGACTTTGATTTCATCTAAAACTGACATTTTAAATTCTGGCAAGTCACAAAATTTTTGCATTTCCTTTTGCTCATCTGTCAAAGAGGATAATGATCCTACCTTGGAGACTGTATAGACTATGTAATAATAATTGTGATTATCACTTATTCACGTGCTAATTGCCAGGACTTCCAGCTTGGTTCTTCACCCATCCATCTTAGAGAAAAGCCAAAGTCCTAGCACCACCTCCGAGGCCTTGTGTGATCTGATTCCCTTACCTCTGACCTCATTTCCTCCTGTTCTCCTTTCACTCATTCATGTCACCACACGGCTCCCTTGCTATGTCTTCAGTATACAAAGGTCTTTGCAATGCCTTTCCCTTGCATGGACTGCTCCTCCTCCAGATATGCACATCATGAAATTTCTCACCATCTTTTAATCTTTGCTCAAATGCTACCTTCTTAAGTAAGTCTATCTGAACCATCCTTTCTAAAATTGCAACCTGTCCCCCTTCCAGACATTAACATTACGATAACCCACGTCTGGTTCTACATTTTTCCATATTCTGAAGAATTTATCTATTAATTATTACTGTTTATTATCTGTCTTACCTAACTAGAGTATAAGTACTTTAGGTGCAAGAATTTTTGTTTGATCTTTTTGTTTTCAATGAAGTTTACCAAGTACTTTGAAGTACCTGACATACAAAGGTATTCAATTAATATTTGGTAAATAAATGACAACACAACACTCCTGTTAGGCATATGTGGATACACACACACACATGCACACACACACACTCACACATACTTACATAGAGGATTTAGATTTATTTTCGATGTTGATGTTGGTGAATAACCTATTCTGTGTTCTTGTTACAAAGGTAGCACAATTAGAAATGCTTGGATATGCTTTCAGGCAAGTCTGCTTTTTTTTTTTTTTCTGGAATCATTTTTATAAAAGAAAATAGCTTTATATTATGAAAGTAGTATACTTCATAATGCAGATATTTGTTACAGGTAAAATCTTTCTAACTTGAAATAACTGTGAGATGGTCAATATGAATATGAAAAATCAGAATCAGGAATATTTTTGCATTGTTAATACTTTCTGTATATAAAATAATGGTAAGTATGCTACTAAGATGTTACCGATGTTACCGATAAATACCCTGCTAGACCTAGTTAAAAGAATAGATAAGGGTCACCTATAATTAACACACTATTTGTATGCAGTTGAGTAGTTGTAAACATGTTTGAAAACAATTTGTCCCCTTAAGTAAATTTAAACATCCCCCACCTCCACACTTGTTTACATTATTAATTTGTTGAATCAATCTCTATTTTCTATAGATAATGAGAAAGTAAACTGTAAAGACATAAACAAAGTAGTATCTGAATAGTCATAAATGATAAATCACAAGGTATCCTAATTAACGTGACTCTTTCTTGAAAAAGTGTTACTCCACTAACATAAATACCAGGTGATTTGTTTTGTCAGTAGCTTTTAGCCTATTTGTATTCATGTTTCTTTATCCAGAATCCTTCCAAAAAAAAGCATTCAGAAACATTTGAGCCACAAAAATGTGGGTTTGGTTTTGTATGCAAAGGAATATTGATGGATGAAGAATGGCTTTTCACCTTTATTCTGTGCACCTGATATTTGGTTTAGTTTTCTCCATTTGAGGGCTATAATGCATCAAGGAAGCCTTCCTCCTTTCTTCGCTTGCTTGGAGTGAGAGGTTCTAGATTCTCCACGGCTTCTGCAACAGCCTCAGTGTAGCCATCGGGCTTTGGCTGAGCACTCCCACAGACCCTTACTCTTTTCCCGAACAGGGGATTGTGTGATTGTATAGTTCTAGATGTTAAAAAGCTCTTCTTTGCAGACAGCTAAAATTTCACTCCTTGGGGGTGGCTTCCATTGGCCATAGGTCTGCCTAATGATGCAATAAGGTCCTACCTATCTTTTCTTCCCCAGTATGTCAAGATCCTTGCTCAAGAAAGCCAACAGCAACATTGTTCCTTATCGTTTTCTTCTCCAGACCATTAAGACTATTTCCTAAAAGATTTTTTTTTTAAGAAACTGACTAGTTATACCAACACTCATAAAGTATTTCATATCATCATTTTTTAGATGTTTATTACCATTTTATTGAATGTGATCTTGTAATTTTGCCTCCAGGAAGAAATCTTTATTTGATAAGACAGTCAAAGGAAAAAGGAAAAATAATTTGCTGTGCAGGGGCTTTTGGCCAGGCAACTTCTCAGAAACACATTGTCTGTAAAATGAGGTACATAATTACTTCATGGTGAAGTCTGCATGAGCCACCAAGTTACTCTGATGACCTCTTTGAGGTCAGATTTAGATTTTCTTGCTGACATCATTAGTCCTCAAAACATCTCTGAGATTGGTTATCACTTTTGTTATTCTAGGGAGGATAATACTGATGTACAGATTGACTGAAAGAAGGTCTGTCCAAGTATTAGGCAAATCTAGCCAAGAATCAAGTCTAACTCTTTGGGCATACATGAATAACTGCAAAGGATGGTAAATAGCACGCACCTATCAACACATGAGAACTGCATTACTATAAGTAATCATGAGTTTAAGTCTTAATTGTGATGCCTTAGCTTTTTCTTTCCTTTTTTCTTTTTTTACATTTAACTGTCACCATTATTTTATTTTATTTTCGAAATTAATTCATTTTTAATCGACACCTATTAATTGTATATATTTATGGATACAGAGTTATATTTTGATACATGTATACAATGTGTGATGATCAAATCAGGGTAATTAGCATATCCATTATTGCAAAAATTTAGCATTTCTTTGTGACACCAATCATTTGAAAACATACAATAAATTATTGTTAATTGTAGGTGCCTAGCACTGCTGTAAACCACTAGAACTTGTTTTTCTTTTTTTTTTTTTTTTTTTTTTAACGCTCACACATATGACTGAGGACATGTGGTATTTATCTTCCTGTGCCTGACTCATTTCCCTTGACATAATGTCTTCCAGGCTGATCCATGTTGCTGCAAATGACAGGATTTCATCCTTTTCAAGGTTGAGTAGTATTCCACTATGTATATATACTAAGATTTCATTAGCCATTCATCTGTCAATGATCTCATACGTTGATTTCATATCTTGGCTACTGTAAATAACGCTGCAGTAAACATGAGATTTATATATTTCTTTGATATGCTAATTTTCTTTCCTTTGTATAAATATCCCGTAGTGGGATTGTTGGATCATATGGTAGTTCTCTTTTGAGAAATGTCTATTCAGGTCATTATCTATTTTTTAATAGAATTATTTTTATTTTTATTTTTAAAAGATTTTTGCTGCTGAGTTATGTTCTGTGTATATTCTGGATGTACATCCCTTGTACAATAGTTTGCAAATATTTTTTCCAATCTGCAAGTTGTCTCTTCTCTCTTTTGATTGTTTCCTTTGCTGTGCAGAAGCCTTGTAATTCGATGCAGTTCTGTTGGTCTAGTTTTGCTTTTGTTGCCTGTGTTTAAGAAGTCTTCTTCATAAATTTTTGCTTAGAACAATTTCCAAGAGTGTTTCCCCTATGTTTTCTTCTAGTAGTTTTATAGTTTCAGGTCTTACATTTAAGCCTTATGTTTAAATCAATTTGAGTTGATTTTGGTATATTATGACAGATAGACGTCTAGTTTCTTTCTTCTGTACACGGATATCCAGTTTTCCCAGCATTATTTATTGAAGAGGCTGTCCTTTTCCCAATGTATGTTCTTGGCACCTTTGTCAAAAAGCCTTTGGCTGTAGATAAGTGGGATTTATTCTGCGTTCTCTATTCTGTTCCATTGTTCCATGTGTTTGTTTTTATGCCAGTATCATGCTGTTTTGATTACTTTAGCTTTTTAGTATATTTTGAAGGCAGATAGTATGATGCCTCCAACTTTGTTTTTTGTGCTCAGGATTATTTTGGTCATTCAGGATCTTTTGTGGTTCTACATGAATTTTAAGATCGACTTTTCTATTTCTGTGAAGAATGTCATGTTATTTTGATAGTGATTGCATTGAATCTGTAAATCACTTTGGGTAATAGGTCATTTTGACATTATTAATTCTTCTAATCCATGAACATTGAATGTCTTTCCATTTTTTGTCTGTGTTCTCTTTAATTTTTTTCATCAGTGTTTTGTAGTTCTCATTATAGACATCTTTCACCTCCTTGGTAAATTTATTACTAGGTATGTTTTTGTTGCTATTGTAAATGGGATTGCTTTCTTTTTGGGGGGGGGGTGGCTTTCTTGATTTTGTTTTTAGCTAGTTTGTTGCTGGTGTATAGAAATGCTACTGATATTTGTCTGTTGATTTGGTATCCTGAAAATTTACTGAATTCACTTATCAGTTCTAAAAGTGTTTGGGTTGAGTCTTTACCTTCTTTTATATATATGATCATGTCCTCTGCAAACAGGGAAAATTGGACTTTATCTTTTCCAATTTAAATGATTTGTATTTGTACAACCAATTGTATTGTTAAAGCAATTTACCGCTAAAGCCAAAACGTTTCATTATTTTAGTTATGCTAAGTTTCCATTTGTATTGTCAGTGGTAGGGCTCAGATCCTTCAAACCCATTGTACAGACTGGGTCACCAGACCCCTCACATGCCATGTTGGGTCACCAGTCCCCTCACACACCTGGCTGGGGCGATTGGCAGACTCCTGCCGACATAGCCAATTGTATTTCTACATGACTACGCTAATTGTAGGAACAGGCAATTCATAACTAAAGCCAAAATGTTTCTTTATTTTAGTTACACTAAGTTTTCCATTTGCGTTTTCCGGGTTAGGGGTTAGAGCCCACAGATCCTTCAAACCCATTGTACAGAGAAGGTCAAAGACCCCTCACATGCCTGGCTGGGTCACCAGACTCCTCACATGCCTGGCTGGATCACCAGGTCCCTCACATGCAAGTCCATGCTAGGTAGTTGGGAAAGATCCTGGGAGCCACTGGCAGATTACACAAGGTCAGTCCTCAGTCCTCAGCTCCTTGGCAGTGGCCGCGGCTTACAGCAGATCCAGCAGCAGTGGCGGTGGTAGCCTCCCTGTGCCCTCCCCCCGGGGGGCATCCCAGGGGTGGGGGATATCAGTGGATCAGAGCCACTCATCCTTTATACTTAAGTCCGATAACCCAGGACACCTGGGTGCCCACGTGCATCTACCTCAGACAATAGCCAAGAAACACCTGGGTGCATGTGCATGTTAAGATCAAATGCTTGGCAAGATTCTGAATATCTGAGGGGCCCTAACCATTTTCATGTATTTTCCCTACAGTATTTGTTTGTCTGGCTAATTGCTTTGGCTGGGGTTTCCAGTACTACATGGAACAAGAGGAGAAAAAGTGGCTGGTCAACCTTGTCCTGTTCCTGTTCTTACAGGAAAAGCTTTCAACTTTTCTCTCTTCAGTATGCTGTTCATTGTGGGTTTGACATATATGGGCTTTATGATTTTATTATCTTATTATTTATACTTGATTTATTATTTTTATTTATTTGTTATTATTATTTATTATGGTCTTTCTTTCTTTGTTACTTAGCTCCCACTTATGTGTGAGGACATGCAGCGTTTCTCTCTCTGTTCCTGGCTTATTTCACTTAACATAATTTTCCCCAAGCTCATCCATGTTGTTGCAAATGGCAGAAAATTAACATATTTTTTCTTAGACCCAGATAACAGAATCATCCTGAGAAGATTAAATAGTGGAATAGAGCAGGGTAAAAAGAATCATAAAGAAAAAACCACCTTCAACTTAAAACTAAATATAGTGATATCTAACATCAAAGTGTATTCTTGCAGTATGTAGAATTGTTGGATCATTTTCAAAACCAGATTTTCTGTTCTACCTCTGTAGTTGCTTTTGTCTACAAGAAAATGAGGAGTGAGCTCCTGAGTTTTTCAGAAACATTCAAGCTATTTTATAGAACTGCTCATGGGGGCCTGGAGAGATTGGGATTGTAAATTAGTGGTTATTCCCAGTCGTCACTTGAATTCCTAGAATCTGAACATTCTGTCTTCCTTGATGAGTTCAGACTTAAGTTTCTTACCACCTATCAACATATTTCCAATGTTTGGCAAAGAAATGAGTTTAGTTTCAAAGTTTATAGAATGTTTTTTGAACTTTAAGGGGAAAATCAATGTGGTAGAATATGGTTACAAAGTGATGTTATTAGGAATAATTAATCAGTTTAATAATCAATCAGAACAAATATTGTACCCTGGGATCAAATTTTAATTAGCAAGGTCTTAATTGAAGGCTAAATAGAAGCTGTCACTTAATTTATATTTAATTTTGTGTATTAAGTACATAGCGGCCTATGATACTATGCAAATGAGAGCATTTGGCATATTTACCAAGTTTTTCTATATTTGCCTAATTGAGGATCAAGAAATTGGTCCATATTAAAGTTATAAAGTGTGCCACGTTGTTACAAAGACTGTGCTTTTTAAAATAAAATGATGTTTTCCATTTCTTAATGGCCTCTGATGATTTGACCAAGGGCATTGTTAAATGGGAGATGAGATACACGTGGCTTCTTTGCCGGGCAGCCCCCCTCATCTCCCTGCGCCACACAAGTTTAAAATAAGATCTATAATTTTTTTTCTCACTCTCAAACAATACATGCCCTAATACAGAAAACATGTAAATTTGTAAAAAATATAAAAAGAAAAACACCAACCTAATCCTATTGCTTAAAAACTAGCACTGTTAATATTTTAATATGTTTCTTTTCTGTCTTATTCCTACCACTGAGTATTATATGGTCTGTATCGTTTTATGTTTGATTCTTTTACTTCATATTATTATTTTGCATATTTTGAGTTTCACATATTATTTTGTAAATTATAAGCTCTTTCTAAAAATATATTTTGTAATGTTCTGTCAGAATTGATCATTGACAGCACAAATTACTAAACTTTTCTACATCTTAACAATATTGTTTAGGTAAAACATACTTTAGATGATGAAAAAAATATGAAACCTAAAAAGAAAAGCATTATTTATATTGATCACTATTTATATTTATCGGTATTGTTTATATTTATTATTGATCACTATTATTAAAATATTAAGTGTCCATTAAATGCCGCTTGGCTGTTTGGTTCCCAAGCACTCTTGTGACGGTGGTTTAAAATTAGTATTTAGATACTGGGAGCAAGTTTTTGAAAGCTGAACTTCAGACAGGGTGGCTTACTAGAAGAAATCACTATGAAAAACACTTTAAAGTTCACAAACCTTCTGGAGAAAAGTTAGGCATTTTAGATTTTTAAAAATTAGTGTTAAGGAAGTTTAAAAATGATGAATGTTTAAGGACTATTTTTTATATTGTGATGTTAAATGAAATAGAAAATATTCCCCAAATCTATAACACACACATTCACCACAGTTTATGGCTAGAAAGGAAAGATGCTATTCTCGAAATAGGTTTTTGTTTTTTTGTTTATTTCTCTATGTTCAAAATTCATTTTACAAGATGACAGTTATTTGAATTCTCCTCCTGATATTTTTAGGGGGGGGTGGGACAAAGGGGGATCAGTATTGGTACAGTATTCCAGTCTGATGAAACTTTTGAAGTAGGCTCTAAACCTTTGAGCATGACAATACCCTTACCTTTCAAAAACTCTTAATACTAGAAAACAAAACAAACCAAAACCAAAAAAAAAAAAAAAAAAAACCCAACCAACAACAACAACAACAACAAAAACCCTCTAACCAAATACCAACGCAATACTCTTAGATCAAATTGTTCTCTTTGCTATTTCTGAATAAGTCAAACTAACACATAGTTAGTGGGTATTTTAGCTGCTGAGGTGGCATTCTTTTTGTACCCAGGCTTTTGAGACTTTTGGATTTTAAAGCTTTACCCTGAACATTCCATACCCCAGGTTGATATCCTATAGCTTCAAATATACTTTTAAGTTAAGCAAGACTACTAAAAACATAATGATACAATTGAGAGGTACTTTAATTTCTCCGTAGATTTGGAGTCATGAAAAAAGACTAATTATTAGTTTCTGCCTAAATGTTTTAGGATTCCTGTTGTAAAAAACCTGAAAGGCACTTGAGCTATCTCTGTTTTGTCTAAACCAACCTTTATTTTTCGAAAGAGTAGAGTCTCCATATGTCTCAGTTTGCTCAGGACAGCCCAAATTTATGCTTGCTGCCCTTGTGTAATTATAACAGCAATTCCTATTACTCTCAAGGGTTTCAGGTTTAAATAAGTTATTTAGTTACCTTACTAAAGAGAGAACCGAACCCCAAGTCTTGAAGGGGTTGCACACATGTTGGAACGAAAGCAAACTCGTTTACAGTTAAGTAGAGATGAACTCTTCAAACTTCCTCACTATAGCAGCAAGATTAAAGTTTATCAAGACTTCATCTGAACTAGTTCTGCGTTCTAAACACTTAAAATCATGGACCAGAAATCTAGGCGGGGCAGACAAAAGTCTCTTTTCTCTTAGTCCTCCTTCTTTCATTTGAAGAAATAAATAACTGGAATTGGAAAGGAAACCAGCACCACTTCGAAAACAGAGGGAGGCTGATGAGTTTAGAAACCTAAGGAAAGCATCCTGTCAGTCAGGAAAGATTGTTGTGACAATTGCCTAAGCGGGGGTTAGAGATTCTAGTTGGTAAGAATGAGGTAAAATATTGATAAGTGGCATTGAAATCAGATTCACTACCAACTTTTGAAGGCAGAATTAATGAGAGGAATTTCCAGTAGTGCTATTTCAACTACTCTGACTTTTCCAAGAATAATTGGATCTAAAGGATAGAGCCATGGCATGGAATTCTCTTTCCCTGCATTTCTTTGACAACAATGAAACGGGAAGGCCATTTTCCTAAATACATACATATTAAGAGCAGAATTCCATGTGAGTCAAATAGAATAACCTTTGCAAGTGCAGCACTGGTGAGTCATCGTTTTAAATTACTTGTCAACTCTCAAAACCCTGCGGTTGCTATGAATGACATCGCCTTTCCTGGAGCCAGCCTGGAAGATAGTCAGCCTCAGAGCACCATATTCCCCGCTGCCACTTTTCCTTTGTGCACCTGCAGTTTTGAGTCAACAAAAATTGCCAACCCAGGGTGATAAGCTCCATATAAATAATTAATGACATGGAACTAATTACTCCTGTATTAGGCCACCTGCACCCTCAAAGCTCAAGAGCCCCAGGTGTGAAAATTGCAGGGGCAACTAATTGTGAGCTGCATTTCATCACGTAAACCCTCCAGAGGAGGTCCTGGCTGTTTCCCACTCACATTTTTTTCAGGGTTCAGCAAGCCAAGGATGGGGGGTGGTGACTGGCTGCATTTGTAACTATCTCAGAAGGCAACCGGATGACATGGTGACTATTGAAAACTGAGCCCTTAGAGGCCACCAGGAGGTAAGAGGGATTAGGTTTAATTAGAGGAAACTACACCTTGAAGGATATGGTTGGGAATTGTTCCTTGAGGTATGTGAAACCTGCAGCGACAACTCTGGGAATACTACATTTAGGAGCTATGGGGTTTCTATTTCATTATTCAAGTAGATTCAACCAGAGGACTTCAGGATTTTAGTGTCCACACATGTGAATTAAATTACGTATGTATCTATATATCTGAAGTGCTGTAAGTGTACTTCTTTTTGGTGGGGATCTTTGTTTTGGTGCCTTAGTGGTGTGCATGCATGTGAGGTAGAACTCCCCCAGCTACAATCTTAAAATCTTGTTTGAAGGAAATCCATTACCAAGTACTGTATATTGTATGCTGACAAACACCAGTAGAAGTTCTCAGGCCATCTTGTGGAACACTCATCATTTTTATGTTGACTTTGGAGTGAAGAAGAGAAGGACAAAATATGATTGAAGTTACTACCTTTAGCAACTTCAAGTTCACTGTTTGATTTTGCTTGGTGCAAAGCTCTGAACGAAGATACGACTCCTCATTCAGTGACCGTCTCTTACCGACGATTGTTCCTGTGTCGTGGTATGAAGGTGAGTTGAGGAAAACATTTGGCTACTCCATGGAACATGTATAAACCAAGGTTTCTAAAAGTTCTTGGAAAAAAATCCCAGCTGAATTTGTCTAGCTATGTATTTTCCTTCACTCACACACAATTTTGCATGAATTAGGTCATAGAATACCTATATTATTATTTTCATCTTGTAAATTTAGATAAAAGATGAAAGTTTTTCTTTCATTCCCTCATCCACTTCTATCCTTCCCCCTTAACCCCCCAATTAAGCTCAACTTACAATTTTTTCTATGCTCATTATTATACTTAAATTTATAGGCATATACATACTTAGTATTCTCTAGTAATTATTTTAATTAACAGACTTCATTTTTTTGGAGCAGTTTTAGGTTTACAAAAAAATCGAGCAGAAAGTACAGAGAGTTCCCGTAAAACCCCTCACCACCCACCCCCCAGTTTCCCCTATTATTAGCATCTTGCACTAGTATGGTACATTTGTTACAACTGATGAGTCAGTATTGGCACATCATTACTAACTAAAGTTCACAGTTTACACTAGGGTTCACTCTGTGTGTTGTACGTTCTATGGAGTTTGACAGATGTACAATGACATATATCCACAATTACCTTATTATACAGAATAGTCTCACTGCCCTAAAAATTATAACCTTTTTTTAAACAAAAATGAGATTATATATTACATTTTGACTTTCTCTCAATTTTTCAAGTCAACTGACTGCATAGATCTACCCCACTCTTTTTAATGACTGTGTTGTATTTCATGGAATGACTGTGCAATTCAACATTTCACCTTATGGATTAGAATTTATGTTATGTCCTTGTGTGTATTACACTTTCATATTTACAGGATTAGTCCCAGGAAGAGGGCTACAGCATCAAAGACCATGTACACTATAAATTTTAATAATCATTGACACATTGCTTTTAAAGATAGCTGCATAAAGTGACATTTCCACTAGTGATATGAGAGTATTTTTTGCCCCTGTCCTCACCAGGAGCCATTATTATAGCTGCATATTCTTAAACACTTGGTAGTTTTTGTTTGAGAAGGACGTACAACACCCTAGTTATGTATGTCCTCTCTGAATTCTAATTGGGTTAGAGGTCTAGTGCTACCACTTTCTGCTCAGCAACCTTGGGCAATTCACTTCAGTCCCCAATGTCTCAGTTTCCCCATCTGTAATACATGAATGGTAATGATTCTATTACATCATAGGGTTGATTGTGTGATTAGACAGGATAATGCCTATAATAGGCTTGGCCTGTGCCTAGCCTAGACTAAGCATTCAGTTAATGATAGTTTTGATTACTAGGATATTATGGATGGATTATTAGGCCCTTTGAACAATATCCAGGAATATTGCTTCATTATGATATTCTTGGATAAATTGTGGAATTCTGCCAAATTTGGTGGTAATTAGGTGAGGTGCAAAAATTCCCTTAATGTCAAATCACAGAATACAGTGTCTAAAAACAGAAGGTTACCTCTGATCACCATCCTTCTGTAAATGTGCAAAAGAAAAAAAAAAGTAAAATCTAGGTTATTATAGAATCTCACTCTGTGTCAACACGAACCTTCTGTTAGAATTGAAGCTAACATCTTGGCATATTACATTTATTAAATTTATTAAATTTATTTCTTCCCTCCCCATATTTAAAAATGAAGTCGAAGCTATAGCTAATAAATTATTAAGTAGGCTATTTCTCTTCATATCTTATTTTAAATCCTTTGTTTAGGTAGTCTCTGTAGATTGGACCTCTGGGCACATGACATGTTTCCTGTGATTCTTTGGGACTAAAACTGTTTCCTCCAACTCTCCCCCTAACCCATGCTATTTCTGCTCCTCACACTTTACCTCTGAGGCTGGACCAAAAACTATTTCTTACATTCCTTAACAAAAGCTGGGAGCATCCTTTGGAAAGAGAGGAAGAGAGAGAGTTGGGGGAGGGAAGGGTGTTTGATGTCTACCTTTCAAATGCAAGCATTACTCTCCAGGAGACTCTGAGTTGACGGCACTTCTAACCGCAGGTGAAATGCTCCCTCCTTCAGATGAGAATTTTTGTGGTAGATTAGGAAATTGTGAATGCCCTGACAGCATGGCTCCTGGTCTCATGCTTGGCAATGTCTAGTTATGACAGGAGGCAAGTTATATTGGCTTCGAAGAATCGTGAAGATTTTTGCTTGTTTTTTTGGGTGCTTTTGTGCTATACTGAAGCAGGAAATGTGGAGTAGGAACTGTGTGGCCTCTTAGTAAACATGCCCTTATTTCTGAACCCCAAGTCAGGGGATGTTGTCTGACAAAGAAATTTTCAGTAGCTGCTGTGAGTGCTGCCAAACATTGTTATGTCCAAGACCTTTTCACTATTTTATGGGATTTGTGAAAAAGGGTATTCAAAATTGGTACTGATTTAACAAATCAAAAGTGCAGCCTTTGAACATTAAAATTAAAATAGTTGTATTTGAAAAAAATAATTCTAACCATTTTTATACAACTTGATACCAAACAGCAAATGTACCCTAGATGTTACAAATTTATTCAGTAACATCCACTGGATGCCCATATATAAAGAATGGGCAGTAAAAGTGGAGAGGCCTGATCTAACTCCCTTCTAAGCTTATCATCCAGAATGGGAAAACATTGCCAATAATTTCCGTATGTACAAAGCTCTGAGCAAGTTAACCTGACCTTAAGTGAGTGTAAGAGGAAAGTGGAATAACTTCTGCATGGAGGAGCAGCCATAGTGTCACATGGGTGGTGAAAAGGCGACAGGCTTTGAATGGTGGCTATAAATTTCAACATCTTCAGTGAGAAGAAAGAAGCATTGATACATAGGCAGAGAGCTGAAGGAATGTTCTAGAGAAAGTGGGTAGATTGGTTTGGATCCCAGATATATACAGGCCAGTCTTTATTTCAAATATTCCCATTCATTGCCTTTTCATACAAATAAACTTGTGAATCAACGAAAACTAAAAAAAAAAAACTTGTTAGGCTATGCATCTTCACTGTGGGCTCACAAAATCTGTTCACTTAAATCCAAGAAAAATGGTGGGCCGTAATTCTTGAGTTGTGGTGTAACTATAATGTTGAGGGTCCTGAACAAAAGTTATAAAAAAAGATTTCCATCATTCTGGAGTCCACGGGGATTTATTAAGAAGTTTTGAGCAGGCATGGTTGGTAGTGGAATTGTCAAAGATGAAAGGGTCCCTAAGGGAGTCAGAGGAAAAATAAGACTTGTCAATCATCTCTATGGAAGAGACAATGAAATGGGTGGAGCCACAGAGAAACCAGAGTTTTAAACTGTTGTGGGTTGATTGAAAGGTAATATAATGATTAAATGCTTGACTTCAGAGTGAATGGATGTAACTTGAATCCCATTTCCTTCACTTCCTAACAGTGAAACTTGGAGAATGTTTCCTCATCTTTAAAATAGAGATCCTAATAGCACCCATATTATAGAATTGCCCTAAAAACTTAGTGCTTCATAAATTCTATTTATTTATATTATTAGGACAGTATTTCAAGAAAGCAAGAAAGCCTAGACATTCTCACTGAACTGCCCATTTCTCTTCCATTTGCAGAAGTCAATATATCAGAGGCAGAAATCAAAATTAGCAAGAAGTAGTGAGTAGGATTTTGCCCTTTTCCCATTTGTAAATTCCCCACAGAATGCCATGGGTGATTTATGGAAGTTCCACTAGTGAAGGATGAATATAAAAAAGAAAAGATGGGAATGATAGGGTGGTACATTCTGAACCAAGGCAGAGAATTATTGTAGGGAAAATGATGTCTGATGGGGGGATGGGAAGCTAGCAGGAGGAGTCTGCACCATTTGTGTATTCACTACACTGCTTATTTTGGAAAAAAAATGTGGAAAATTACATGCAGAATTTGAAAATGACCGTCCCAGTTATGATTCACTAAAGTCACTCTCAGCCACATCGTCCCTGGCATTTTTTCAGAGGTCATGTTTACACAGAATTTATTAAGTTCTAACATGTGGTTGAGAGTTTCCCTGGCAAATTTTAAATGTCTGGGAGAGCAGTTCTCACCATTTCTCTCTGTCTGTCTTTGATTTCTGCCTATGTTTTAATTCAGTAAGTGTTTATTGTGATCAGGGCAAAGAAAAGCTCCAGTTTTGTGTGCTATGGACCGCTGCTAAGCTTAAGCCCTTTGGAGAGTTTAGTTTCTGTCATGTCTGCCACCTGGTTCTTACCTGGTAAGTTTTAAATAATGAAGAAATGTCTGTGCTGTGGGATCTGTGGATGTCTGAGCATCGTTCATCTGCCCCCTTACATTGGTCTTTTCATTTTCTGGGTCATAATTGGGGAGATTTTACAAATGCTTTGAAGGAAAGTCAACAGGTCAGGTCTACTATGAAATCATACCTGCCTTTTTCTTTTCCCTTGTGATTTGATACTATGAAAGGAAGATGACTTCTCCAAAGGGACCTGTCTCATTTTTAGGCAGTTCCAATTGCTAACACACTCTTCCTTAAAATCTGTATCTAATATTTGGTTGTTGTTCCTGGAGTTAATTAGAATAATTGTATTCCTCTTTTGCATCAAGAGAGATTAATTTGGAGACTACGTTGCCATATCTTTCTTTCTTTTTTCTTTTTTTATAAGCAATACTTACCCAGCCCCTTCAGCAATTTCTCATGTGACATTATCAACACTTTTATATTTCCTCTTTTTAATATTTCAAGACTATTCTGTCAGTAATTAACAGTATAGTCTTATGTCTACAGGATTATTTTGACAGGCATACTAATCGTTCACATAGGTGAGCATGAACTTAATTTTTAAAATTAGTTTCTCTCTGAAAGTTAACCTGCTGATTTGTGAAGCTGATAATTTCAATTGTTTGACCAGTTTCCTAAGGAAAATTCCTTGGGCCTGATTTTGAGAATTTGCCACTCTGTTTTCCAAAGAGATATTTGGTGACTAAATGAGCTTTGGTTGGATATGCTTAGGATTTTTTCAAAAGGAGTTTCGAGTTTTGGGGGCAAAATTATTTTACATCACTAACTCCTTTATGGCAATATCAAAGTGGGATCCTTCTTTCATTTATTGATCCATTTGTTCATTACATGTTTACTGACTATCTGACACAATTAAGTTAGAAGTTGTAAAATCTGAGTAACGTTCTTGCCGGTCTTTGCAGGCTCTCCTGGCTTCAGCTGGCTCTGCCCTTCCATTGATCAAGCTCATTCTGCTGTGGTGCTTTCATGTGTCCTATGGCATTTGAACCAGCCAACTCTGGAATCTGGAGAAGCAGAGAAGCTTGGGGTCGCACACTCAGCTGAGAACTGAGTTAACCAAAACCCAGACTGGTAAAGTCCTTTGAACTTTATCCCACCCCAGGCACCAGACCCTGCAAACAGCTAAGTGTAAAGTCACCAAAGCCAGTTTGGGATTGAGCAACATAGTCCCTTAGTCTGAAATCCAAAGTGATGTGAGAAGGTTTAAAAATTACAAATGAGTTATTTTTCATATTTTTGAGAGGATATGTTACTATCCATTGATCTCGGACTATTTCTGGTGTTTCTTGGATAGGAAGAACTCTCAGGGAAATGTGTAGAGGCCAATTTTAAACTTTCTGATACCTCTGAGATTATTATATTATTATGACATTTACTGTGATCTATCAACCAATTGATCTGTAGGACTTTTTTTTTTCCTAGCCACTTCACCTTTGGGAACAAAGACAAAAACCCAAAGGGAATTATAAAAAGTCATTGAGCAGCCAATTGGATGTTACAAGTGCTATAATTGAGTTTTAACAAGAGGATTCTGCAAATTCAAGAAATAGCAAAATGCTGTTTTATGTTATCCGTAAGATGGCAGGGAAGAATTTAATCAATTTTAAAAAGATAGCTAACAGATATACTCTTTAATGATTTACCTCTTAATAGAGGTAGAAATGTTCAGTTATGTGGAAAAGTTACTAATGTGGAATGACATCAGACACATGATCTATTACTATAATCTAATGGAGGACAAAAAAGGTTAGATTTGAAATTGAAGTTGATTTTGGAAAGAGTCAAATAGCCATTGACACTGGTCCAGGAAGGTTTTTATTGTTGTTTTTTTTTTGTTATTTTAGTGATAATGTTAAGTAAAAGGATTACTGAATTGTAAGCCTTGAGGCTGTTCCCTAACCCTTTGAAGCTGTGATTTAGGCTTGAGGCTACGTAATGCAGGTCTTTTACCTCTGTTTCATTACCATCTTTGGACCCCATAATTAAGCACATTGCTTAGCAGTATAGGTAAATTCTTTCAAACAAACGCCACTAAAAATGCAAAAAGTTTTTTGAATATCACTAACTTTACATGGCATTGCGTAAAATAAAGTTTTAGAATTGTAAAATAACTTGGCTAAACCCGAGAGTTTATTGTATAAAGGAATTTGGAGTGTGCCCAAGTTATCTGAAGCCTGACACTGTTATCCACCTGGGCTGAGCCTGACTTCCCATGAGCTTTGTCACTGAGGTAGGGGGTCTTGAGCTAATTAGTCGCTTCTTGCCAGAGGCCAGGGATTAAATCATGTTTTCTGGAAACTGTATAATTCTATAGATCTGTTTTCAAAGTCTTGTACCTCTCAACAGTGTCACCAATCTGAAAAGCTGTGTGGTATTTTTGCAGCAGTATTTGACTGCCTGAGTATAAAAGGAGAGAAAACATGTGGTTAGATTGATCTAGGGTTTGGAGATGCAACATAAGGACAAAACATTCAGGAATTCATAGGTAAGTTAGAAGATGAAAGGAGAAACCAGTGAGCAAAGGAGGGAAAAACTGAGGAAGATGGAAGAATGTGCTCAGAGGGAAGGATTTTTGCAACTAGAAATTCAGAAGTGGAGCAATCCTGAAATTCAAGATATGGCCATGGAAGTTGGTTAGCAAAAAGCAAGAGAAATTTTAGTCATTAGGTTTAGGCAGACAGAACATCATCGGTACTCAATAACTGCTGTGTTGCCTACTCGGATGTTACCAATTGGCAAGAGCTATGGTGGTTTAAGAAGACTGGGATCCAGGTCCCAAAGTTTTCAGTGGTTGAAAGGAATATTCTAGGAGCCAATAGGTATCAACCTTGTGGAAGGACAGGGAATGACGGAGTTATGTGTTGTTCTGAGGCTTTATAGAGAAAGAGTTTTGCAGGTGGTTGGAAGGCAGTGAGAAGCAAGGTGACTTGCTGAACTGGTCCACAAGTGGTGGGAGACTGAATGGTTTTCCCTTTGAAAAGGGGACAGGAATGAACTTAAAAAGGCATGTTTACTTGGGAAGGTCGGCGGGGGGGTGGCGACACAAATTTGACCTCCAGTTTCCTTAATCCATAAGCCACTTAGGATCTGTTTTCCAAGTTTAGACTTGTCACCATCACCTGCAGCAGAGCGGCCAATGCTACAACCTGCAAACGAAGAGATCTGCTTGCTTGGTTTTAACACCTTGCTTGAAAAGCAGCAGCCTGAATCGGCAAGCCTCATCCTTACCCCGTAATGTCCCACAGCTGCGAATTCCCCAGTTAATTATATGTTGGGTAATGAGGACTTGCTTTTATCTGTCCTAAATTTTAGTTTTAAACTTTATTAACGGGCTTTCATTTTGGCACTTGGAGAAGAGGGGCAGTGAAGAGGCCTATTAAATTTTCTCTTGGGTTTTTATGTACCTTCCTTCCAAATAGAATAATAAAAACGTGCTTCCTTTCTTCTCCTCTAACATTCTCTTCATCTATTTTAACCCAGATGCCACCTCCACCATTTCTGAATCCCAGCTGTGTCACTTAGTAGTTCTTAAGCTCCTCCGTGCCTCAGTTTCCTTGTTTGTAAAGTGATGGTAATACTGTTATTTACCTTAGAGGGCTGTTACGAGATGTAAGAGAGGTAACATTTGCAAAACAGTAAGAACAGTGTCTAACAATAGTAAAGCTCCATGAAACTGTTAAATAAAAATACTGCTTTTTAAATACTGTGATAATTAAAAATTTAATACTTTGGTATACTTTAAAAGTTGCTGGAGACTTTGCCAGCAGAAAACAGTCGCATAAAGCTATTGGCAAGTGTTGTCTTTACTTAGGAATACAATGCTGCTTTTTCTTGGAGCTCCCCACTGTGATTCTGCAGACTTGTAATCTTTAGTGGAATCTTGTGAACAGATACATCCTCAGTATCAACTTCATAACTTCCGCTGCCACTATCATCACAGGCCACTTCTCTCCACGCTGTCTCACACTTGTCCCAGCCAAAGATTAGGAATTCAATCAAAGTCTTAGTAGTGGATTAAGAGGCCTTCTTCTGCTTTGCTGTACCAAAGCCTCTCAAGACTAGTAGTTTGACCATTAAAAGGCCTTAGCTGAACTTAATTGTCAGCCCACTTCCTAACCAAACCTCCAACTCAATTAGCACTTATTTGACTGCCGAAATCTCTGGCTTGAGGCACCCTGCCAGTTTGGGTGGGAGCTTTTGGTATGAAAGACACCCTTTTCCTGGGAACTCAGCCCGGACAAATCAATTCATTTCATGCTTTTTTCCAACCGCCTACAAATGGGAAGCTAATCTTCATCCCAATTCACCTCTTGGGATTGCAGCCAGCAAGCTGATAGATCCCATCAGCTCATCTCTTAAGTTACCTGGTCTTTTCATACTCGTAATGGCTTTTGAGTAACACTTTTGTCTTGAATAACTATTTCTTTGAGAGATTTTTCTCTTGCTCTCTAGCAGTTCTTTTGGGAGGAGCAACATTTTGGAAGATGATGTTTGTGTCCCCCATAACACCATTTTATAACTTGAGCATTAAAGATTGTCGAGCAAAGAAGTACAGCCTTCGATTCTGTACTAGCATTTTATGACTGGTGAATTCAGTGACCTTCTACTTAGACTTTGATCTTAATTATTTTAAATATCATAGGGTCTGATTCACAAGGCAGTAACGGCAGGTCATTATTCCTGGCATGATTAGTCTAGGTTAGAAATTAGCTTTGAGGCCCCCGGCGCTATGCTCTAATACTTTCTGAAATGGAACACCTGTGTAAGGGCTGCACAATCATTTGGTTAAATCAGCCTCTAATTTAATGAGCTCTGACTTCACATTTGTGTTGTGAGCTTTAAAAGTTGAATATGTATGCATAGTTTTGAATTTGCCATATTCTACAATTTTATGCCTGCTCAACTAGTGTAACTTATTGCTACTAATTTGTATAAGAAGCCTTTGCCTATATAGGCATCTGTACATTGAAAAATCAATATTTACTGGAAAAAGGATAAAATAGAAGTCTATAGTAATGTATCTACACATCTACCTACATGCAAAAGTGGAAAGAGCAGAAACAACGCCTTCATGGTTTATCCTCAGAAACTTTGCATGTAGTCGCAGTAAATGTGAGATTTTTAGGGTCTACTCCAGACGTTCAAAATTCTACACGGTCAATTGCTGTTAAGGAAGTTTCTCTTTCATGTTTTGGTCTCTGGTTCATCAGCATCACTTACGAGCTTAGAAATTCAGAATCTCAGGCCCCACCTGAGGCCTACTCAACCAGAATACACATTTTAATAAGATCCTCAGATGATTTGTAGATAAAGTGAAGTTAGAGAAACACTAATTAGCTTACTCTCCTTAAGCTGATATTGAATTTTGCCCCATTGTTGGCATTTGGGGGTGAAATTCCTAGAGAGATCAAATCAAGCAATGCTAACAGTAGCTAATATAGCGTGTATTTCCAACAATATCAAAGAGTGTTGACTCCATCCATTTCTCACCAAGGCCACCCTATTGTCCTTTTCCAAGCCCCCCTCCCCTCCTGCCTGGATTATTGCAAGAGCCTGCTTAGCAGTCTTCCTGCTTCTCCCTTAGTTCTTGCTACTTCTTCACCACTTGATCACAGTCTACTCTCCCCACAGCAAGTTAAATTTGTTTCTTTCTGCCTAAAACTTTTCCTTGGCTCCCCATGTCACTCAAAGTAAAAGCCAGAAATAGTCTGTTGCATTTTCATATGGACTGCCTGAGCATTCAGAGCCAGTGTGTCCTCTTAGAATTATACGACTTCTTCCTCTGGTGGGTGGGTATTGGGCATTGCATGATGTCTGCTTCCCTACTCCTATTTTAAAACAGACTTATTTTTCATTTTCCCAAACCTTTGAAACCACCAGGGTTGATGTCACCGAGCTTACTTCACTGAGCAAGGGATGGGATTGCTACTGGCTGCCCCCTTCTCCTTGCTCAGAACTCTAAGAAATCGGGTTTGTGGGATGGAAAGGTGGCATGCTGAGAGTGTGTCGGAAGTGTGGTGCCTGGAATTTGGCTGTCGCTGGAAAAACTACTTAAGGAAACCTTGTAAAAATTTAACCTTGTTAAAATTGTAGTCCTTATCCTACTATCTTACCATCTCTACCTCCTTCCTGCTTGCTGTATAATTTTTCTGTCTTCACATTTTCTATCTACTTTCTTTTTCTCTGTTTTTCTTCATGCCTTCCTCATGTGCCCTTGAGAACTGAAGCATATTGTGGATTGCTGACTATATTCAAGTAAGTCTTTATATTTTCTTCTCTCATTTTGAAAATAATTTGTTATTATTCATATTTCTTTAAGTATATCACCTAGCACCTCAAAAATCAAATGTTTTTCTTTAGCAATTGAATAGATCCCCAAAGAGGAAAACCTGTACCTCTGCCCTGAGCGTTCAACTGCATTTGAGCAAATACTACCCTGTTAGTTCACTCATGGGAAAGCTTGTCTGTAATCAACATCCTTCTGTTGGCCACAGGTTTTGCTTTGGTTTGAGCAATCAGGTTTCACAAAAATAATGTTTTGTGCAGATGGTGTTGTATATTGTATGGTCACAGATGGCCACAGCAATGTCTTCCATCCCATGTGTTCTACAATCTTGACACTTAGCCATTGTCATCAAGAGGTGCAGTCTGTGCCCCCTCTCCTTAAAACTGGAGGGGCCACTGTAACTTCCTCAGGGAATGAAATGAAATGAAAGCAAACACTATGTGACTTCTGAGTCTAGACCAGAAAAATGTCATGTACTTCAGAACATCTAGGATGTCCATGCTGTAAGGACATGTCATGTCCATGGTGAGGCCATGCTGAGAGGAAACATAGTCCCTAGCCCACAGCCCAGCCAATTTCTAGCACCAACTTGGGCTGGTCTTATGAATCACCCATCTCCAAAATGGCTCCTCCAGCCCCTGGATAAGCCACATGAAGCAGAGATGAGCAGTCCCCACCAAACCCTCCCAAATTGCATATTTATGAGCAAAATAAATAATTGTTTTAAGCTATTAAATGTTAGGATGATTTGTCATGGAGGAATATATAACTGATACAAATTTATATGTTAGAAATTTATTTTTGGATTCAGCCACAGGGATTGAAAAATAATGATCCAATAGTGTAATCCACTTATTTGAAAATGGGGACCACCCACAAAAAATAGCCATGTGACACCTTTCTGAAGCATTTACTTTACTCCAGGGCCATAATTTGAATGCAAGCTCTCTGGAACTCTGCCCAGGATTAGTTTAATTTTCTGACCTATTTCAGATGCCTAGAACCAGTGTTGTATGATTGCTGAGATGCTCCACATCAGGAATGAAAGTAGCCAGTGTGAATTCCAAGCTTGGTCACAACCATCATCTGGGCAGCTTTGGCTTTGCCAAGAGGCAGGCCGTGCCTTAAGTAAGACATGATGTAGAAGGCAGTGAGTTTTCAGTGAGGGATAAGATTGAGTCTAGTAATACTGAGCTGTTCCCCAGGACTGACCCCCAAACAACTTGGATGGCACCTAAATTCAGAGAAGGGTGGTATATTAAGAACCATCTTGACTGACTTCAGTAGTGCATGTATCCAACCTGCTAGGTGAGGGTCTGGTGGTAGGAACGTCTGGGCAGAGGCTGTGCTCAGTGCCAGGCAACTGGCAGCAAAGTACATTCACACAGAGGTAAAGCCTTATTCAGTGTGTGTAATCCAGCCTCTTTGACAGAGACAACCAGGGTCAGGCAGCCTGTCTGAGCTGTGGTTCAGAATAGCAGCCCCAACCCAGAGAACTGGATCAGCCAGTGAAGAAGTCTGTCAGAGCAGGCTTCCCCCAGGGAAATAGTGGGGCTAAAATTTGTGTTTTTGTTGTTGGCTTATTTATTGCATAATATTGTTCAGAAAATATATCCTACCATCTACAAAGCAAAATGGAAAAGTATATCTATCCATAACACTGACAGCTGTTTCCCAAGAAGTTGCCTTGACTGTAATTATTTTCTTAATGCTCTACTGATTTCAACAAAAGCTCTCAATCATTAATTTATTGGTCCCTTGCAAACTGCAAAGACCCATCTTAATTATAGATTCTCACAAACTTTACAGAGGTCATCCCTTGAGTAAAGGGGGCCTTTTGCCAGTTTGCAGAGGTGGTGGAGACGAGGAAGCAGGCAGTAGGTTGAGGAGATGCAAAGAGGAAAACCTAGCAATTCTAAGGCAGGAGGAGGCTCAGGAAAGGGTCCTGCAAACATTAGGGAAACGCTGGAACATTCTGTAGGACAATTTGATGCAGTTCTCACGTAAAAGAAAAAGGAGAATTAAAAAAAATTGTGTATGTGTCTATTATATTCCCTGTTGTATCTACAGAAATTAGGGCCATTCCTGGTGCATAGTAAGTACTCAAACATATTTATGGAAGAAATAAACATACAAAAGCCCTGCAGCTCCCCCAGCAAACCTCTGGGATAAATCCAGACTGCTGGCCCTGAGTTTTCAGTTCTTGCAATCACCTTTCAGTATCACTCTTGTTTCTTTCTCTACAATTATTAGTGATTGTAGAAGAGTAAAAAACCTCTTCCTTAAAATCTTTGTAAATATTAGGGAAGTATAAATTTTTTTTGACCATCTTCCAATTAATTAATTGGATCTTCTAAATGCATTGGGATAAAGACTTTAAGTTCTAAGGCATGAAAATCGAGCGAAATTTTCCCAGCCTTCAGGCCCTTCCAAAAAGCCCCTTTCATTTTCTGCTTAAAGTACTATACGTTATAATCAGGTATTATTTGTTTGGGATCCTTAGTCTTCTGTTTAGCCTTCTTCCTCTTGTTTCAAATGTCCTACGTGTGGAGACCTCCCCACCACCCTTAAATAAAGAAAAACAGAAGTTAATTGACCAGAGAGATCTGTGGATGTGGCCAGGTTACGGCTTCCCCTGGGCAAGGAAACCTGACTCTCTCTCTAATAAGCAGATGATTGACCTTGGTGACATCCACTTACCACTTCTATTTTCTCATTTGAGGCCCTGGGAGATGGATTTTTCTCTTCTCTAACAGATAGACCATGGAATTCCAAGTGAACACACTTTCTTGGGACAAAGAGCAAGGTATAAAAATGAAGCAGAGCATCTCATGCTTCAAAAATTTGTTTTACATATTGTGATATTTATAGATCATCTTCTGAATGAAGTGGTCCCAGCCTATGGCTCCATATTCCAGGAATGAGTGTTCATTTATCGAGCTCAGTTCTTCTCAGGTCAAGGAAGACTCCAATGTGTAGGAGTTGGTTTTGTGCCTTATGCCACAGTCCCTTGGAAGACCTTGGATTTCAGCTGCAGCACATTCTACATGGTTCCTCAGAGGGAACACAGATGCCCACAGTGTGAATAGATCAACTCACCTACTCACCTTTTAACTGAATTTCCCTCATTCTCTATTTCATTCTCCTAGGATCATTCTTACTTTCTGGGATCATCTCTCAAATAAGCGACCTGCGCCCAAATCCTTATTATCAGGCTTTACCTTTGGGAGAGCCCAAGTAAGGAAAACTGTCATATGCAAAGGCACAGACAGTATTGAGGCTTTCATAAGGACCACAAGACAGTGGTGTGCTGACAGCTCAGGTATCCCAAAACCCCTGGTTTGTATTGTTGGCCATTTTCTGTGGTGCAAATACTCTCACCATGGCTAATTTCAGCTACCAACAGGATATCACTAAACTCAAGAATGGGAAGGCATACACAGCATCAGCTCTCCAAATGCAAGCTGGCTTCCAGCACACCACCGCCAGGGTCGGACAATACAAGTTTCATTACTGACTCTCAAGAAATGTCAATTAAGAGTGTTGATGTTATTAATGTTCTATTTTCTGTTATATGCCCTAACACATTGTATTACATATTGTTTTGTTTATTTTAAGCTTTAAAAGAATGCATGTTTTATTAAGATATCTATATTCAGAATGTAAGTCATTGAGATTTGGAACTGCCTTTGTCTAGTAGTCATGTTGTATAAAAAGCAGTTGCCATCTACCCTGAGAGTGACAGGTACCCACTCACATTGGAATAATCTGAGGAGAGTTTAGTGAAAGAGCTATTTACAAAGGGACGGACGAGGTATAATGAAAGCAAGATTTGAGGAGTAGCCCTGGATCTCTGTTATTAATTCTAGGCCTGGTAGAGGTAAAAGGAAGGTACAGTTATCAGACCTGAGAAGAGAGAGGGCTTTATGGGAAGGGCCACCTAATAGGAGTGGAAAGTTTGCAAGAGATATAGACAGCCCACAGTAACTCACCAGGAGGCTGCAGAGGAGAATTATCCTGGCAGCACTTTCCTCCTTTCCAGTCTCTGACTTGGGCAACCCATTGGCAAAACCCTCTCTGCCCTTAAGAAGCTTACCATCTAGTTCTAGTGGGGTCTGCACATTCATTTAAGCCTCAGAAGATTCACTATGTTGGCACAAGAACACGTTTTCACAAAATGGGCTAATTGAGGTCACAGAGAATTAGGTGACAATAAAGTTAGGTTGCAATATGAAATAATAGTAGCACTTGGGCTGTTAGAAATGATCAGGGAAATGGAATCAAAATGTGATGCTGACCTGTTTGCTGGGAAAGCTGCACTTTCACTAATGAAAGTACCACAATTGAAGTTGGAAGAGCTGGTTCATCTTGTGAAAAGTGGAAAGTTATGAGGCATGTATGCCAGGGAACATTCTGAAGGAAATCCAAGGGAAAGGTGTCTAGACAATATTAAGGAGTGGCTGGACAACACCGTCAGCTGGTGACACAAATAACTATCTGTAAAGTTAGTGGCTCAAATGGTTGCTATAGCTACTCCTGGAATGGAACAATAGGGTTTCTAGCAATGCTTTCTTTCCAATGTGTTAAAATGTATGAAGGAAATCTCCTTGATTTTATTTTCAATTCCCGACCACTGACCTGATCATGCAGAAAGCCCTACATTTGAGAATATGAGCCTGGAACCAGTATTTTACCCTGACCTAGATTTTGACCTCATTTTCCTTGTCAATCTTTGGTCAACAGGTTTCAGAAAAACTACAAAGTCTGAGACTCAGATTTTGATCTTCAGCAGTGCTTTCCATTAGTGAGAATTTGGGGATAGGGTAAGGTGGAGGGAGGATTGCTTCAAGTAAGAATTTTGGGAAAGATATTTAAATAAATGAATCAGGCTGGTGATCCTTAACTTGGAGTCACTGGATTCCTGGCAGCTGAAATTTCTATCCATGTTGCTTATAGGACTTACAATATTCTGCAGCTTGAATGATGTGTGGCAGACTGTCACAATGCACAGACCCTCCTTCCATAAACCTAGGATCACAGCTGCAGTGAGATAATTTGGGGGGGGGACACTCAGAATGTGATTTAAGCAAATCGTAACAGAGAAGGAAGAGAAAGAATGATGATGTGTTGAATGAAAGAGCAAGAGAGTTTATCAGGATGCTTTTTGGTTACAATTAAGAGAAGACCTCCTCAAACTGGTTTAAACAATATGACGTTGTATTAGATTTCACATATGGAAAGTTCATGAGCTTTAAAGTTGGTTTGTTCAGGGTTCGGTCTCCTCAGTGAGTTGCTCAGTTCAGCCCTCTTTCATGTGTTGTTTTTGTACTTGTGGTACCAAAAGAGCCACCGTGACAGTAAACCCACACTTTTCATGATCCAGAGAATAAGAGTCCAATTCCCTGTTCCAGAATCCTCAAGGAATTTCCAGAAGTCACTCTGAGTATATGGACTGAAGCCACACACTCTCCCTCGAATCCATCCTATGATCAGAGCACTGGAGGGAGCATATCTTCTTCACCCCCACAATCTGTGCCTCTGTCATAGGAAGAAAGGCGTGGAAGGGATGGCAGAGAGATCACCATGGCACCCACAACATAAAGGGAGTGGAGAGAGAAAGAAGAAAGAGAGACCCAAAGAATAATACAACAGTAATGAGGATAACTTTATTCTGTAGCTAATTCAGGCAATACCAAATGGAACCAGGCAGTGTCACCAGAATAAGTCAAAGTGGTTGTATCAAACAGTAAGAATTTTAGTGCCATCATCTATAAACTATGTGTTCTTGGGTGTGTGGTTTATTTTTTTGAGTTTCAGTTTTTTCAACTGCAAGATATGGATAATAATTAATACTGTGCAGGGTTTTCTTGATGATTAGTGATGATAGTGTATCTAAAGCCCATAATGTAAGATCTGGCATAAAATAGATACAAAATAAATGGTAGAATTAGTAGTAACAATGATAATTTATTGCTACTATTTTTTATGTACATCTTATGTATTCTCCAGGAGGTACTTACTATATTTTAGAGATTTTTTGTGTGTGTGAATTAAATATATATTCTTTTATGTTAAATATATATTCTTTTCAACCACACCAAGAATCCTTGTTCTCAAGGACAAAGGCAATAAAATTAAACATCCATTTATTTACAATTGTTTTGACACCTACAAAATACAGTATCTCTAAAGGATTTGGAATAAGTGGGTAGAGAATTAATACTAGAATTAGTAATAATATATGTTATTTAATGTTATATAACATATAATTAGTATCCATCCATAATTAATTTTCTACTTGATATAATTCCAAGGTGCTAATTTGTAGAAAAGCACTCGCTTAAATATTTAAATTTAATAATGGCAACATATAAGGTTTGACTTATTACTATATGGCTCTATAGCATAGTCATTGCAAAAAGTCAACAAATAAACAGTGATAGTTATGATTTACTATTATTATATATTAACAGTTATTAATAAAAGGTAAACTCTTTATATGTATTCATTTGTGTACAATGTTTTTTAATTTCTCCCTTTGGCATTGAACATCTAATGTGTGTGCAATGATCTAACATTTGCTAGAGCAACACACAGAGGGCTGTGATTGGAATTAGTGGGCGAGGTCCACTCAGGCAATGCCTTGCTTGGTTGTACAAGGGTCTTTCAAAAAGTTCATGGAAGAATAGAATTTAAGATAATCCAAATCTTTCTCTGAATTTTTGATGTGCCCCCATCCTTTCAATTATGTTCTAAATGGCTTGTCTTCAGGAATCTTATAAGCTGCTTTTATAAACACAGCAGTCTTAGGGAATGGATCTGATAAAAGTTGTACATCATGGCAGCATTTAGTGCATTTAAGTTTTGAATTGTCTTGTTCTACTCAAAACTAATATATTTCCCACATTATACTCTTCCATATTCACATGTACAATTCAAAATTCATATTTGGACTTGATTATTCATCTCTGGTACGTTTATTGTTTAATAAAAACACACGCAATTATTTGGCCAAGTGATTAGAAACTTGATAGGATTCTTAAAAATATTTTATATGATATATTAAATTTCAAATAATAAACATAAGTTTGCTATCAGATAATATTAGAAACTCTAACTTTTATTTTTTATTTTAATTTATCAGTATGCAATGTAGTTGATTTTCATGTCCCTTTACCAAAACTCTAACTTTTATTTATTTATTTATTTATTTATTTATTCATTTATTTTAACTTCTCAATATAGATTGTAGTTGATTTTCATGTCCCTTTACCTGTTCCTCTTCCCCCATCCCCACTTCATCTTATCTGTTTACTTGTCTTATCAAGTTCAAGGAGTCGTGATTGTTGTGTCTTCTCCCCCACCCCCCACCATTTGTTTGTATATTTATTCATTTATTTATTTTTCCAAACTCTAACTTTTAAAGATTATATAAGTACAATGTTCAGAAGTGCATACTTTTATTACATAGCACTACCTGTCATCTTTAAGCATTGACCTTTGTCAGTTACCAGCCCTGTTTAGTAAAGCAATCACTGTATGCTTGGACATTTGTTTGCTGGCATCTGTATGTGAAAATTACTCCCACTGAATTTTAAGGACAGTCATATATATGTACATATATTCCCCTTACAGGTTATAAATGAGATGAGAAGTGATTTGCATTTAGGATGCATAGTCATGTGCATATTCATCCATGTGCGTTGTCTTTTCTTGGAATTTGATCACTAATGAAATGAAATTTGGGAGCTTTTTGACACTGGAAAGTAGTAAAATGGATTATAAAAATATAAAATGTTCTTTGCAAAGAGTATAGCTTGGAGTGAGGTATGCCTTACCAAACATCCAAATTTAAGTCTAAAATGAAACTGGTAAAAAAAGGAAGAAAACAGCCTAGTGCTGATAAAATGGGGGCTTCAGAAAGCATAAGGGTTTTCTTTGATGATAGTAGCATGACCAACCACAAATTATTTACAACCAGAAAAAAGAGAAATAGCAGAAAAGACACTGCTGGATCAGGGCCTCCAAACTCATTTAGCAGGACCAGGGTTTTCCCTTAAAAAATATAAACCTGTGAAAATCTTTCCATAGACTCCACTTTGAATGTGATGTGTCTTAGGAAGGATGCTCTTCCGTTCTATGATTAATGTCATTAAAAATAGAGCAACACAATAAGAAAAGAAATAAAATTAAAATAAAATAATTAAATAAAATAAAAATAAAATGATCCTTATAGAGCATTTCATAATTATATGTTATACGATGCACAATTTCATATGCTTGAAACCAGAATTGCTTCACTTAAGCAATTTAGATGCATCTTAGAATGTGTTATAATTAGAGAATATAAATCCCATATTTATGATTTTGGCATTGTGCATTTATTTAGCATCAGACCACTTACTACATTATTGGTTTATGGGAAAACAAACTATACTTACATGCTTGCCCTGTTGAGTACCATTTTAGGGACTGTAGTGTACCTTGGGTAATGGGATTTATTTATTTGCATCCACGCCTATCAGATGTGTGTTGACCAATTTATAACTATTAAAGAGAAGTTTTGTCTCTATGGAATTGACACAGACTACTTACATACTAGGTTTGTGGAAATAGTATGCTACTTCTTCCATTTGCCGATGAGTTGAGCAGAAAGAGCACTGGAGAAACCTTAGTTCTTTGTGGGACCGTTGGAAAAATTGCTTCAACTCTCTGAATCTCAGTTTCTTCATCAGTAAAATGAGATGGTCGAAGATTTATCTCATAGGGTAAATCAGCAAAGAAGGACTTTGCTGTGGGTTGAATGTCACCCCAAAACTCAGTGAAGCTCGACCCACATCCTAATACTGCTAAGAGGGTGGGAAATCTGATTGTGATATTTGAAAGGTGGGGCCCTTAAGAGGTGATTAGATTGTGAGGAATTTGTCTGCATGAATAGACTGATCCATTCATGGAGTAATGGGCATGGTTTTGATGGCTTTATAAGCAGGGCAAGTGAAAAGGTTAGTTCTCTCTTGCTCAGCCCATTCTTACAATGTGATATCCTGCATCACTGCCCAGAAGAAGGTCCTCACCAGATGTGTTCCCTGGACCTTGGACTTCTAAGCCTCTAAAACTGTGAGAAATAAATTTCATTTACTCTATACATTACCCCATTTCAGGTATTCTTTTATAAGCAACAGAAATGGACTAATACAAAATTATTCATTGGTAGCACACTAGTATGGAAAAGATTGATCCATGGGGCCTGATCACAAACCTCTCATCTCAATCCAGTTGAGACGCAGTTCACTTGGTATGTAGGTAGGTGCTGGCCATGACACAGCACAGGTCAGCTGAGCCTATGTAGAACTAGAAAACAGGGAGCTTTAGGCTCTTTCTGGAGCTTTCTCCAAGTGGAATGAATTCCCTGAATCAATAACAATAAGGGCAGGAAACCCAACTAACTTTGAACTCCCCATCCCAGACAACTTTCACTCCCAGCACAAGATAAACACTTTAAGTATTTGAAATTTTCTGAGTTCTCTTAAAGTTTTAGAACTTTTCTCCAGCATTAACCTCAGCTCTCTGTCTTTCTTTCTGTATATTTAGTAAGCAATATGTATTTCTGCCCACACATTTTTTAACATATAAATTAATTTTATAGGAACCCCAGTCTTGATTTTTATTCTTTCCAGAACATTTCTGAGGATTTTTCTACCTATTTTTCTCTGTCCTAGCCTGAAGTTTCTTTCCTTTATAATGTTTTCATTTATTTATGTGTGTTCACTTAGTTGTGTGTTTTCCCTATTAGAAAAGAATTTCTAGCAGGAGAGAACCTTAGCTGTCAGAACCTAATACAGTCAGAGTCTAGGACTTTTAGATGGATAATTACTATTTGTTGAGTAATAAATAAAATAGTTTGTTTGCAATGTTCCAGGAAGACAATACGTTAAGGATTATCTAATATTCTCCCATAATTTTGAGGTGGGTTAAATTATAATCCCCTTTTGATAGATGAAGAAACAAAATAATCACAATAAATGCAAGAAGATACATTCTCGTATAAAAATGTATTAGACTGAATGTTTAAACCAAACATAACAAAAATAAAATAAAACAAAGTTAGTAATATATCTTACGAAAGACAAACACAAAACAGAAAAATGAAACAGTGTAAAAAACCAAGAGATGGAAAAACATCTACCAAAAAATTCTAAAATAAAAAATAAGGCATGCCGATATTTTCAGAAAAAAAATAATTTAAACAAAATAGATAAAAAGAGAAATAGTAGATAATGTAACCAACCTGAATGTATAATAATTGTGAATTTATATGTAGTTAACAATAAATAAATAAATATATATATATATATATATACACTTATGTTTTATGTATAGATAAATATATGAAACCACAAGAAAAAAATTGAGAAATCCATAATCATAAAGGGATATTTTTACAGACTTCTTTCAGAAACTGATAAATCAAGCAAACAAAAGATTATTATGTATATAAAATTTTTTGAACAATCAGCAAGCTTGACCTTAATCTTACCCTCCAACTTGGCTGTTACTTGTCCTCTGCTTCTCTTTCTTTAAATCAAATAAAGTAAAATGCACAGATCTTAATTGTGCTGTTTGATGTACTTTGACAAATGTATACACACATAACAACCACCCTAATTAAGATTAGAGCATTCCCATTCCCAGGGATGCTGCTTTAAAGACAGAGGGGACAATGTGACTGAGGATATGCAGCCTTCAGGGGCTAAGAGGCTCCTGGCTGACAGCCAGCAAGAAAATGAGGATTTCAGCCTTACAGCCACAAGTTTTCTTGTGACCACTTCCTTTCAATCCCAACCCCACCCTGCAGAGGAAATCCTATCTGATTCCTACTACTAAAAATTCATTTTTCCTGTTCTTGAGCTTCATATAAATGAAATCATATAGTCTACCCTTTTTTTCAATCTGGGTCCTTTCACTATGCATAAAGTTTTTGAGATTCATTGATGCTGTTTCATACATCATTAAGTTCATTCCTTTTTATGGCTAAGTAGGTATGTATGGATTTACCACAATTTGCTTATTCCTTCACCTATTGATGGACGTTTGGACTGTTTCCAGCCTTGGCTATCATGAGTAAATTCTCTATGAGCATGTAAATACAAGTCTTTTTGTAGACATACACTTACATTTCTTCTGGGTTAAATACCCAACAGAGAAGAATTGCTGGATCAAACGATAAGTGTAAGTTTAACATGAGAACCTGCCAAACTTTTTCTCAAAGTGATTGTATTATCTTACGTACTGACTAGCAATACATGAGTTTCAGTCATTCTACATTCTTGCCAACACCTGTTTTAATCATTATAGTGGGTGTGAAGTGGTACTTCATTGTAATTTTAATTTGTATTTCCCAGGTGGCTAATGATTTTGATGATGTTTCCATATGCTTACTCAATCAAGTGTTGTATCAAAAGACTCAAGTCTTTTTCCCCTTTAAAAAAACTGGATTGTGTGTCTTCTTATTATTAAGTGGCATGAGATTGTTACATATTCTGGATATGTGTGTGGTAGGCAGAATGTCTCCTAAAGATCTCTAAGCCCTAATTCCTGTATTCTACATATATGGTATTTATAAGGCAAAGGGAATTTTTCAGATGTAATTAAGATTAGGGACCTTAAAATAGAGAGATTATCTTGGGTTATTTGGATAGACACAATCTAATAGGAGCCCTTAAGAGCAGAGGACTTTAGTTGGAAGCAGGAGAAGTGAGGCAGAAGAAAAGGTCAGAGAGATTTGAAGCATGAGGAGGACTCGATACACCATTGCTACTTTAAAGACAGAGGGGACAATGTGACTAAGTATATTAGCAGCCTTCAGGAGCTAAGAGGCTCCTGACTGACAGCCAGCAAGAAAATGAAGACTTCAGCCTTGCAGCCACTAGGAACTGAACCCTGCCAACAACCTGATTGAGTTTGGAAGTGGATTCTCCCCTAGAGCCTCCAGATAAGAGCCGAGGATGATTTTGACCTTGTGAGACACAGAGCAGAGGAACAAATCAAGCCCACCTGGACTTCCAACCAACAGAGCTACAAAATAATACATTTGTGTCGCTTTAAGTCACTAAGTTTGTGGTAATTTGTTACAGCAACAGAAAACGAATCCAAGTCCTTTTTATCAAATAAATGCATTGTGAATATTCTCTCCCAGTCTTTGGTTCAACTTTTCATTTTCTGAATGATGTCTTCTGATGAGTAGCGGTTTTAGATTTGTGTGAAGTCCCTACTTTCTTCTTGGGAACTTGTCTCTTATGTTAGGTCTCCCTTTCCAGGGGACTTTGGACTTTTTCAAAGCTGTTAAGCTTTGTCATGAAGCTTTCAGAATTGTTCTAGAATAATCAGAATCTATTAGGTATTGATTAACCTAGCATCCTAAATATCACACCCATATTTATGGGCCAACAACTTCCTCTACACAACATCATTAATTCTTATTTCACTAAATTGATTTTGACTCATTTTTCTCAAACTGTTTTCTTCTTTTATAAATTTGTAATGGATTATTTCAACTGTAATGGAAAATAAACTATCTTAAATACATGTTTTCCTTAGCTCCCACCTATTGAGTCTTTCAACATGGCAGGTATTCTACTGGGAACATGGCATATCTATAATCTTCATAATAACCCTGCAAAATAAGTATTACTGATACCACATTTAAAAATAATGCCATAGCTTGGTATTTAAAGGAAAACATGAATACCCTGAAAGTCTTGTTTTTTGTTTTGCCATTTTCCAACTCTGATCCCTATTAGGATGATAATCTATATCCATGGAAGTCTCTTTGTAGTACAATTCTATCAGTTTTTACTCTTTAAATGATCTGATTCTGATTTTTTAAAAATGGAATTCTAAAGTCTTCCTAATTTAAATGTTCAAGCCCAAAAGCTATAGGAAAAAAATTAATAAGGAAGAGGATAATATTAGCATGGTTTTAAAGTGTATACCTTTGGGATAAAGAATGTATACTTCTTATAAAGTGGTATAAGGTATTTATACCCTTTAGATATCTGCACTTAGATAAGGAGAAAAATAATAAGTATGTATTGGAGAAATCAGTTAATAACTTGACAACAAAATAACATCATAATCACCAAAATAACATCATAAATGTGAAGCAGATAGGTATTGTGTGCCCCCAAGTAAAACACCCTTAGAAACATTAGGTACAATATTTCAACAGGGAATGGATAACCTGAATCTGAACATGAGAGAATATTAGACAAACACCAAATGAGAAACATTCAACTGAAAAAAAGGACAAGATTCTTAAAAAGTGTCAATATCCTAAAACACAAAGAAAGACTGGGAATTGGTTTGGATTAAAACAAACTAAAGAGACTTGCAGTCAGCTTGCACTGGTTTGTGAGAGCCAGTTTTTCTCAGCTCTTTCTAACTGCACATTCTGTGATATTATTTTGGTAGCTTGGAATTGGTTTTGGTGGGAGTGTTTATATCATAGAAATGACAAATGTTACAAACTGGGGTATTTATCCACCAGAGCACTGGTTGTCAAATATTCACCATCACACTGCTGGAGACATCCCTACCAAGCACAATGTGCGATCCTAGACTGGAGCTGAACTGGAGACAAAATTATGCTCTAAAGCACATTATTGGGTTAATTGACAAAACTGGAATATAAATGGTAGAAGAGGAAGAAATATTGTATCAATATTAAATTTATTGAAGTTGATAATCGACTGTGGTCATATAAGAGAATATTTTTATTTTTAAGAAATATACACTGAAGTTTTTAAGAGTAAAGTGTCATGATGTATGCAATTTACACTTGCATGTTTTAGAATAAAACACACGTATCTAAAGGAGCAAATGGTAAAGCAAATAGGACAAAATGCTCACAAAATGTAAACTGGGTAAAGATTATATGAGCATTTTTTTTAACTCTTCTTGCAAATTTTCTATAAGTTTAAATTTATTTTTAAATAAAAGTTTTTTTAAAAATCCTAAAAGATAAAAGGAAAGCTCCTCCATGAGTAATAAGTTTTAAAATCAGAAGATCTACATATGCATTTTATTCATGAGGTCTCTCTATCAAGATGGAAGGAATTTCCACTGGGAAATTTTACCTTCCTTGGTAAATTCCATATTTTGGCAGGTTTAGGAGTTCATGAGTTATGTCCCCCGCTGTTGCAGTTTTTGTATATCTATGCCATCAGAGATGGCTCAGAATCTCACCTGCATTGGGCAAACACTGCTACATGAAACTCAATCCACTGTAATTTATTCTCTTGAAATCTTTATAAAGAAGTTGTAAGAGAAATTCATGGATAATTACTGTTTATGCTCAAGGACCAAATTTACCCTTTTCATTGTGTTTGAAGGAGGTGGTAATGAGCTTCTTTTGTGGCCCTGCCATTCACCAGAGCACAGCTCTTTTAAGCTGCAGGCAGGTTTAATTCTTTCTCACTGAATAGCATTTTAGCAAGGTTGCAGGCAGGATTTTATTTCTTTTAGAAAACGTATTGTGTACAACTGTTTTAAAATATTAAAGTGTGAAGAAAGGTATAAAATGAGAAATAGCAATTATAGCTACTCCCTGCACCCCTAAATCTGTAGTCACTGTTAACTATTTCTTGTATAGTTCTAGAGGAAAAGAGTATCCACATATACTCATGCATGCTCTCTAAAAATATGCAAATAATTCTCTATTCTTTACAATAAATTTTATTTCCCCCCCTCTAATAATATATCTAGGACATCTTTCTACTAGGTTGAACCCATGACATTGCTGTTTCAGTAATTTGACTTTCTATCTCAGGATACAGATGTAGCTCATTCTTTGGAGCAGTGCTGTACAGGTCTCTTATGCAGATATATAGAAATCTTTGTAGTCAATCCCATATTCAGTTCACCTTGACATTCAGTTTACTTACAATTAGGTTGCTATTATATACAATGCTAAAACGAACACTCTTATATTTGTTCATATATTCTGGGATACTTTTGTGACTTTATCTGGATAATAAATTCTTAGTAGGAAAATTTCCAGGTAGAAGAGAATGTACATTTTTAATCTGAACTTTGTCAAATTGCCCTCTAAAAAATGCTCCACCTTTACATGGACCTCAGTGATGCAGGTCATTGCCTCACTACTACCGCAACTTAAGGATTTTAATTTTTGCTAAACTTTTAGGTAAAAAAATTTATTTTTATTTCATTATTTTGTCTGACATTTTTAAATACATGATTTTGAACATCTTCTTATAGGTTTATTTGCATTTTGTATTTCTTTTCCTGCAAAAGTTGCCTTTTTCATATCTTTTAAAGATTATTTTTGATTCATCCCATGACTTGTGTATGCACTGTTTAGGTTTAAAAAATTAGCTGTTTGTCATATGATTTTCAATAATTGAGTGAGAGTAAGGAGTGTGAGAAAAGTTAGCATGTAAAAGTAATTTTGAGACTAGGTCACCTCCTACATATGGAATTTTTTAAAATTTGATTTCATTGATTTTTTCCTGCTATCAGATTTAACATTTTTTTTTCTTTATGGCTCTGTATTCTCTGACTTAGAAAACTATCAACAATTTATACTTATTTTCTTCTAATATTTCTGTCTTTTCCTTGTTCATTTTCAAAAAAGCACATACATCTCTGCTTTTCCAGGAAAGTTCTGATGATACATATTCCACCTTATTATCAGAATATGCCACCAGAATTTGATTTCAAAAATAGCATAGGTAACTAGAACAGCAGTAATTCTAGTTACTACAACTCAGCTATGTCATGGTCTAACTTAATTAAGCATTCTTCCAAACTATTTTTACCTGTTGCTCCTACTCCTTCCTGTTGTGTGCCTCCAAAACAATTTTCCAATCATTCATGGAGTAGGACTGCAGCTAGAATTCCCCCCTGCAAATGATCAGTTTGTATTCTGGTGCAAAGCAATGTTTTCTAAAAGCTGGGTTTCCCTTCAACCATCCAGACTTGCAGAGATGAGACCTAGCTCACTCTGGAGGCCAGAGATAAAAGTGACTTGTAATTACAGGTTAAGGAATGGGGGAGATCCTTTTCCTAATTTAGGTTCCATCTAAAGGAGGGTCCAGATACTTGTCCCACATATGTCAAAAAAAAGAGTCTCCAGGTAACAAGATTTTTCCCTGGGACTAGCAAAAGTTAAGGCAACAACATAGGGGGTTCTGGTTATTGTTTTTGTGAGCTTTCTGTTTGTTTGCTGGCTTGTTTTTTCCAAGAGTTCATTGGCCCTAGGCAGCCCAGCTTTCATTTAAGGAAAGATTCGTGGGCGTCTTGTGGCCTCGGCTCCACATGCCTCTGCACTATGTCTATGACTTGCAAAAACAACCATGTGGGATGCTAATTCAGTCTTTGGTTTCTTTTTCATATCAAATACTGCCAGCTTGGCCTTAAATGTGTGCCAGATGCATGATGGTTTTATGATGTGATACCGTTAGGAAGTCTGGGTTGAATATAACTGGATGTGAGCTGGCTTTTGCCATTGAAGCAGTTTCTGTCGCTGATATCCATAGACAAGCTTAGGAGCACAATGGCTTTTCTGGGCACCTGGCCAAGGAATGCCTGGCAGTGGATGGTCATTGAGTCCCTGGTGAGAACTGCAGGTTCACTGGTTTGTTTTCCTCTCTCATGGCTGAGTTTCTGAGTCCTATGAGAGCTTGCAGCGTATTTACCTGGGGACAGATGCAAAAGCCTCACCTTGCGGTTGTAAGCACTGCTGAAGTCTTGCCACAAGTATCTCAGGTAACCATCTCCTGATACGCACACCGAGGGCACTGTTGCCTTTCCAGTAAATAATTTAAGAGCATCATCATTGCTGATGAGCCCAGAAACTCAAACGTATTTAACTTTGAGTTGGAATTGTAAACAAAAAGACAGCCTCCAAAAAATGTAAACTAGGAAGTTTAAGGAGAGAAAGAGATTATTTGAACTGCAATGGACTCTTTTGGAGACTGAAATATATGGGTAGTTTTCGCAATTCTATATACACATTTTACAAGAGACATATTCCAAGCACTATAAGTGCACATTATTATTATTTATATGTATTTTTTTCTTTTTCTTATATCGCCTGCAATCAGGTGAAACGATGGTTTCAGTTTGCTGCTTTGTTTCTGATTTTGAACAAATCCAATCTCTCTCAGGCCTAACTGTGATCAGAGATTTACTACCAAGTGGTGTTTAAGAAAAATCATACGTTTAGAAAATGATTCAATGTTATAAATCAATGAAATTCTGAACACTTTCAAATCTTGAAAATCCAAGGGTAACTTGTTTGCAGGTTTCATCAGTCACTGGGCAGATTTAAATATTTTATTTCTGAAACCAGTTTGTTTATTCTGCAAGTATTCAGGGTGAATTCAGTTGTACCAGAATATTTAGTAGTATTGATAATAGTAATTACAGATGGAAGACAATCATAGAGGAAGGTGGTAATATTTCTTGGACATTATTTCTATAATAAAGTATTTATAAAATGCAGACCAATTAAAGGGCCTTTTTACATTGAATCAAAATGATGCACCAAAAACCAATTTGTTTTCAGGACGTAGCAGGCAGAGACTCCCATTTCATGTAACAGGTTCAAATACTCTTGCTCACAGCCTATCTTCTCCCACAACCCTGTGCTCCAAAGAGATTTATGTCTTTTGCTGCCCAGAATCAAATTTAGTAAGGGGTGTAAGGAGTTTATGTACTCGTACACTTGGAGTAGAGATAAAGAAGATAGTCTGTCCCTTCAGTTTTCTCTCCATATATATGAACTCAGCCCAGGGCAGAGCTATCCAATAGAACTTTCTTCAGTGATAGCAATGATCTAAATTTACACTGTCTAATATGGCAGCCACTGACCACATGTAGCTATTTGAGCAGTCAAAATGTGGCTAGAGAGACTGAAGAACTGCATTTTTAATTTTATTTAGTTTTAACTAATTTAAATTTAAATAGACACATGAGGCTAGTGGCTGCTCTATTGGACAACACAGCCCTAGGCTAGAGCTTGAATAATTTCCCCAGTGAGGACTGGCTTGAGAAAAACATCACTAACCAGCACTTCCTAAACAACAGCACAGGTAAATAATAATAACAATAATAATAATAATTTGAAAAATTGAATAGATGTTTTGATTTTTCAGAATTTAGCTTAGGCAAGATTTCATAGAACCCTAGTTCTCCTAGTGGCTTTAGGAAAAAGCTATTGATTATAAAGAAAATAAGCGCCAATTTCACGTCCTAAAATTTTCAAGCAAAAATGAACAATTTGATAAATAAACCTATCACTTAGATCTTTGGGATTTTCTTCCTCTCTGAAATACATTTATGTGCATCTGATGTGACCTTAAATCAGGTTGGATATAAATTAGGAAGCCTCTTATATTTATCCCAGACTATCTCATTAAAAATCTTACATGACAAGATTTATAGCAGAGGCATTTTTCTTTCTCTGTTTTGGTGCTTTGACTTTACTTGTAAGTCATGAAGGGGTCGGGGATGTACATGAAATAACTCTCAGAAAAACTTTCTGCAATTGACATTCCTTCACACCTCTGGGAAGAGCAAAGCTTCTGTTTCTGTGCGGTCCAAGATGATATTATCCCAAACAGCATATCACCCAAAGTAAGCTTTCTATCTCAAATGTGTGATTTTAAACCATGTAAAGCAGCAGCACCAAGGTACAAGATTTTTCTAAAGAAACGTGAGAAAAAAATGACACTGAGGCACAGAGGTGAAGAGATGTCAAACACGTGTGATCAAAGGTACATGCAATAAATATAGTTTGACTTCCTGGGCATTGATTTTATTTCCCGAGTATAAAGTATATTTGCAGGGAGAGATGGGAAGCAGAACATTGAAATTTGTAGGGGTAACTTCAGAAGGGTGTTATAGCTACTGTGCTATAATTAATGCGGAGCCACGGAGGACTTTAGGCAGAGGAGTTGCAAGTCTGATTTGCATTTCAGATAAATCATACTAGAAGCTTGGTGGGCGATGAATCTGTGAAGGGGAGCGGCTCTGGTCAGGGTAGGTGAGAGATGATGAAGCTGTGGTTGCAGTGATGGTCAGGAGGGGAGTGAACTGGAAAACGTTCACGAGTCAGCATCAGCAGAACCTGGGGATTGACTGGATGGGAGGTACAATGGGAAAAAAGTGAGGAAGGAATAAAAACTAGGATTCAGTTTCTTATTTGGGTGACTGGGCAGATATTGGTGCTAAGAACTGCCGCTGTGAACTGTGGGGGATAAACCAGATTGAGGGAAAGATAATGGGCTTAAGGTGCCCTTGGAATATATCCTCAGGAAACTATCCAAGGCCTTGGGGTTGGAGGAGATTTCTGGGCAGGATAGAGAGGTTTAAAGACAATTATCATTCAGACAAGTTGCCCACGTGTGGGCAGCGATGGACTAGGATCATCAACTTGTAAAAGGAGTCAAAAAGGAGTTCATGAGGGAAACAGAGAAGGAATGGGAGGAAAAGAAGGAAGAAAATTAGGAGTAGAGAATCATGCAAAGGAAAGAAGTCATTTCCTGGGGTCACAGTGGTGAACATAGAAAGTAGTAGGGACTGAGACTCTCCTGGAGGCATTCTATTATACAGGATGAACACCTCGCTCTTCTGTGGACTGTTTCTCTTTTCCTTTTGCTCCTTGCTGTGCTGTGCCCCTGCAGATTCTCCTACTTGTATTTCAAAACTCAACTCACAGGCATCACCCCCTGCGGGAAATGTTTCCTGTCTCAACGCCCCATGTAGCCAAGCTACACAAGGTGCTTCTCCATTGGACCCTATTGCTTTAGGGCCAACCACTGTCCTTGCATGGACAGTACCTACATGCCTCCTTCCCTCTCTGTATTGCAGGATCTTATTTTCATGGACTGATTTGCACTAAGGATCCCCCTTTTTCATGTCTCTCTCCCTGTCACAACTGGACTTTACTAATATGTTTTATTTTGACCAGTGGAATAGTAGCTAACTGGAGCTCAGCACAGGCTTGAATGTGCTTGTGATTTTGACTCCTGCTCCCACAGGTAGACAAATCTGGCCTTATTTGCTGGAGGAAGAGATTACTTGAAGCAGAACTAAGTCATCCTGACCAAAGCCATCCTAGACTAACCAGCCCCTAGCTGACCCAATAGCTGAATTCATGAGCACTAAGTTTAGAGGTGGTTTGTTACACAGCATTAACTGATACACTTAGCATGTCTTATACATATCTATAACTCTCGCACATTAACCCAGTACTTAACATATAGTGAGTGCTCCATACATATATATCAAACTGAAAAACAGAAGACATGGAATAAACATTCCAATCTATTGCATAGCGTTTTTTTCTCTCCTCTCTTTGTACTAAACATCATGACTATGCCCCAGCTTTCCCTATAACTTTTACCTTGGAGAGTAAGCCCCTGAGTCTTACCTCAGGAGCTAAGACTGCAGGGGTGGCTGTGGGAATTCCAGCATGCGGAGTGTGGTTGGAAATCCACAGACAAGGGAGCATGGCTTCCTTCCTTGGCCTGCTGCCCCATGAGAAGTGAGCGAAGCAGCCAAGCCAAAGTGGCAGCCGCAGTGTGGGAGCCCGGCTCTGCTGCCATAAATTACCCCGGGGCAGGAAGGAGCAGCGAGAGTCAGCGGTTTCAACTACCTAGTAGTTCATTTTTGTTCTTGTTTTTCAGTTAGCAATCTGTAAAATTTATTGCAAAATTAAGCTCCCTGCTCCAGAGTCAATAATATTCCTGGTGCCAGGTGGTGCAATAATTCACAGAAAGGGCAGAAGTTGGAGGGAACAAGACTGATTTAGGAAGTAGACTCCCAAGCCCTATTTGCTGCTGCCTATTCCCTGCTGCTAAAGGTCAGGTAAGTAGAGGGCTAAGGTTACAGCTTCATAATATTCTTGGAGGGCTACAATTTCCATTGGGTTTGAAATTTAAATCAAAAACTGTTTCTTTTGCATGATGGATTCCTTTTATTCTTCCCACCTCTGTTTCCATTTTAGCATAAAAATAGAAACATTCAATTTCATATTTTGTTTCTGGCATGGAAAGGAAGAGGTACTGTAGAAAACGTGGTCACGTGCAAGCTTCCTATATAGAGCTTTCTAATACCCTACCATCAGTCTCCATGAACTGGAGGGGCCATTGGAGATCACTCTAATCCAACTTCCTAATTTACAGATGCAAACACCAAGTCTCCGGGTAATTAATTATTGTTCAGGTCCTGCCTAGATACTTACCTGGGTCTGATTCCCAGGTCATATGCCAACTGCTTCACTCAACATTCTGCTACTGAAAGGATGCCAATTTATCCCTTTGATCTTTCTCAATGATTACAGCATAGTATCCTTAAAAAATTGTCTCTTCATCTCCTATTCTTACAGCGTCTTTTATTTTTACCTTGCTGAAATGCTGCTTTTATTTTATTTTAAAATTAATTTTTAATTAAAACATGTTGATTGTGCATATTTGTGGGGTACTGAGTTATATATCAGTACATGTGTATAATTTGTGATGATCTAATCAGGGTAATTAGCATATTCATCTTTGCAAACTTAATCATTTCTTTGCGATGTGAACTTTGTCTCTTCTAGTTGTTTAATAACATGCAGTAAATCACTGTTAATTGTAGATTCCTAGGTCAACTTGTACACCAGTAGGACTTATTAATTATGTGTCTAATTATCCAAACGAACCATAAAGCCACATTTTCATTCCAGCTGAAAGAGACAAGATAACATCAATTTGCTTTTATTTAATTATCTTTACTGATTAACTCCCTGAAATATGATGATTGAAATGCTGTATTTGGTTATTCCCCATGGTCTCTTTCTTGAAATGCCTAAAAATCATCACTGTAACCTGGAGTGCAAGTCTGGTACTTCTTGGGGTACATTTAGCAATTGGCAATTACACTCTATGAGTTAAATGCACATGAATTTCTTACTCAAAATCAACATTCGGTCTTTTAGAAAATTTGGATGGAATTTCTTTCTTTCAAATCCTTGGTTCTTGATTGGTGTTAGAGCTTTAGCCATCAGCTCAGGGCTGGTTATAAAGCTTGATTAGAAGGAATTGCTTTGATGTTTCAAAGTCATGAAGAATTTAACACCTCTCTGAGTAGCCCTTGACTGCAGGTGAAGAATGTACCTCTCTGGAGAGGTACCAATTAGAGCTAATTGTATATGACCTGATAGATCCATTTGAGCTCTTAGAGTTTCTAATTGAATTTGCTATTGTTTTCATAAAATGAAGATTTGACTTAGTTGCAAGTTGTGGATTGGAGGAGCTGGCTAGATTCTGTATCTGACGATAAGGATACAGTCAATATAATGACCCTAAGGGGGCTGTGCAAATCCACTCTTGTCACAGATTTCCTACCCTATTTTCTTTGTAAGTCTTAGAGGAGCTGGTTCTCAGACATCTGTGGGGGAATGTCAATTCCACCTCTCAGGACCTGATGCTTTTTCCCAGTTATTTGCCTGGAGTAAGGGTTGGAAGGGCCCTGGAAACTAGAGCACTGTGAAACTTTTGTAACCTGACCTGAGACTGGGCAAGAGGAGCCAGCTTCAAGCTGAAGACCTTGAAACTCAGCTCAAGTTGATTAAAACTCAAGAGTTTGTGAGTCTTTTTCAAGTGCACTAATTGTGTTAACTTGTTGATTGAAACCATGAAAAACTGGTGCTTTGAAAGTCTCCAGCTTGGGTGAATTTTACTTCTAAGCTAATTAAACATCTGTTCTATCCTGAGATTTGGGTCAATACTCAAGTGAATGAAGAGTTGAAAAAAAAAATAGGCATAGTTAAGCCATCAATAAAACACATACATGCTCCAGTGACATTTATTCCAATCTAGTAAAAATTAAATGCCCGAACTGGGCATTTTTTCCAATTGTAACTACCAGTGTGTTCAAAATATAAGCAAATGATTTTTTAAAAATTGGACATGATACTGCCTGCATATATTAAGTCATCTCAAAATAGGAGTTGTGTATACTCAAAGAAGCTTTCTTAAGTCTATTCTCTCTTTGTATGTGTATATAATGAGCACTCTATGGTCTTCCACTGGAGGCAAAAGTAAGGCTATCATTCCCCCCTGCCCAAATGTTATTTGAAGTTTTATACTCAGTTGCCTTCCTCCCCTCACACACACAGACACACTTCATTTACCCCTCTATCTAGCACCCTAGACATTGTTTCAAAGCATCAGACTTTCAGAATTCATGTTATAAAATGAAAGCAGAAAAAAAAAACAGGCATCACTTCCTCAACTGGCCCTCTAATTGCACACGTTGCCTACAATTGATTGTACATGGAGCAGATGGATAGGCAGTTTATAATGTTGTGGTCCAAGGTATGTGCTTTGAAATGGATTGCCTGGGCCCAAACTCTTGTTCTCCTAGTTATTAGCTGTATGACCTCAGGCAAGTTAAACTGTTTGAGCTCCACTTGGCTCGTCTATAAAGTAGGATAATAATTCTACTCATCTCAAGGGATGAGGATGAAACAAATCAATCTATGTAAAGTCCTTAAAATAGTGCCAGAGTGATACTGCACTTACATACACAACATGCATATGTTTTTCCTATAGTAACCTAAATGTCTTAGGAATTACATATTTGTGAATTCAAGTGGTTGGTTTTTGTAGAGAAAGTGAAGGAAAATGGTCAGGGCCCCTCAGATGTTCAGAATCTTGCCAGGCATTTAAAATAAATATGCACATGCACCCAGGTGTTCGTTGGTTATTGTCTGATGTAGATGTGCGTGAGCACCCAGGTGTCCTGGGTTATGGACTTAAGTATAAAGGATGGGCAGCTCTGATCCATAAGGCTCCTCTGCCCCCAGGATTCCCCTGGGGGGAAGAAGGGGAGGCCACTACTGCTGCTAGAGTCTGTTGCCACAAGCTGTTGCTGCCAGTGTCCCTGGGATGCCCTGAGAGGCCGCTGCTGCTGCTGCTTCTACTGCTACTGCTGCTGTAAGCTGCTGCTGCTACTGCTGAGGACTGAGCTCGTGTTGTCTCCCAATGGCTCCTGGGATCTTTCCCAATTACCTAGTGTGGACCTGTGTGTGAGGGGTCTGGTGACCCAGTTTGTACAACGGGTTTGAAGGGTCTGTGGGCCTTAACCCCTAGCCCGGACAATGCAAATGGAAACTTAGTATAACTAAGATAATGAAATGTTTTGGCTTTAGTTATGCATTACCCCAACCAGACAGTAAATGTAGCTATTGCCTCAACCCGACAACTGGTGTAGTCCTGTAGCTTTACAGTCGTGAAGTAGATGATGTTTCATTTATGCAAGGTTTATCTAACTAAAGTGCTCCAGTTTGAAATTGTTTGGTATCCATGTGACACTCCTAAAATTCAGGGATGTTTTGCCTGTAGTTTAGAGATCTGCTTGCAAAGCACACACCACCGAATATCACTTTGAAGATTTTAAAATAGTTTTGTTTTGTTTTGCTTTTGCTCAGATTTATATCAATTTCTATTATTCTTACCATTACAAAGGAGAAGGAAGGCTGACTTAGGTGATAGAATAATTTTATTTAGGGAATAAATGGAAATCAACTGGCTTTAGCTGACTCACCTTTCTGAAAGCATCAGCTTACCCTTCACACACCCCTTAAAATAGTAAAATACTGTTTTTCTAGAGTCCTTATTGGGAAAAGTTTTTAAAGATGCACTTGAAAACTCATTTGAGGGCTAGTGGTACTTAGGATGATGAGGTTTTTCGGTTTAGAAATTTATTTTAAATTGTGCTCTAAGTAAGTGTGCTGCTTTTCCTGGTCCTCTTTATAATCCCGATGAGGACTAAGCCATTCCTTAATTTGAAGCTTAAAAAGATTAAAAGGAAAGGAAAGAAATGGGAAGGAATGAAGAGACAGGGAAGGAAAGAAAAACAGAAGAGAAAGAAGAAAAACAGTTTTGAAGATATTAAGGAAACCCATTTACCTACCCAGGTTCTGTTCCCCAGTCTTTACATTAAGACAAGTAAACTTTGATTAAAATGCCTTGCCGTCAGGCAATAGGCTGCATAAATTCCCACATTTCCATGTTATGTGACTTTTATTTTTTTCACATACTGCAAGGTGGATAGATAGTTTCCTAGCCCTTTCTTGAGGTGTGGACTTTTTAGTTTTGATCTCAAACAGCTTTTTTCTTCTTCTGTGGATGATGGCTCCCTTTGTTGCCCCTATTTTGGAGTTTGTCCTCTGTAAATCCAAGTATTGCTGCCCTTATTTCAATAGCCTTCAGTAATCTTATCAATTTACTGAATGGTAACTCCAAGAATACTTGAAATATATGCCAAAACTTAACCCCATCTCTTGATATTCATGCCCATGGAGGCAGAAACTGTGATTTGCTCCTACTCAACAGAATATGGCAAAGGTGATGGTTTGTTACTTCCATGACTATGTTTCATTAGATCAGATTATACTCCATCTTGTTAGCAGACTCTATCCACTGACTCTCTTCCTTGCTGAGCTTGATGAAGTAAGCTGCTGTTGGAGAAGTTCAGACAGCAAGGAACTGAGAGCAACCACTGGCCAGCAAGAAAACGAAGCCCTCAGTCCATGAAGAACTGAATTCTGCCAACAACTGTGTGAGCTTAAAAGCAAATCCTTCCCCAGCTGAACCTCAGATGAAAATGCAGCCCCAGCTGCCATCTTCATTTCAGCCATGCAGGGAACCCATAGATTTCTGACCAATAGAAACTGAGATAACGAATGTGTTGTTTTAAGCTGAGTTTGTGATAATATGGCTATGAGGCAAAAGATACTAGGTAATGGTAATAATAGTCCACTTTCAAAGGCATGTATTCCTGAGTTGTTTCTCAGAAACGGGCATTCTGTAAACTGTAAACTATTTACTTACTCTCGAATTGTGCCCATATGACTGACCACCAGTACAGGAGAGTTTACCCAGGGGTTTTGGGAAAGATGCAGTGAACTTAAACCTGGGTATGAATTTCATCCATAGTACTTACTAGCTGTGTAACTCTAAGCAAGTCACATAACCATTCTGGGCTATAGCTTCTTTGTATTTATAGTGAGATAATATTTACTTTACAGAATTTCATGAATATTCAATGAGATAATACGTATGAAATGCCTGGCGTAGTGGTGTTCAGTGGATTCAAATTTATTTCTTTCAAAGTTTGAATGGAATGTAATTAAATTGTCACACACTTGATAAACAAATGTCAGGGGAAGAGTGTTTACTAATGGAACTGAAGGAAACTGTCTCCAGTAGAGAATGACATTATCCTTATTTCAATGTGATTTGATTAATCAAGTTAGCTGGACATTAGTTAAATCAATTTTACCTAGTTAAGGCAGGTCTTTACTAATAATAGAGATAAATGGCTTGAACATAAAAATCTGGGGACCTTTCAGGTTTCTGAAAAGACTAAACAGATGTCATGCTAGTGACTCCAGTGTGCATGTTGTCTAGATAAAAAGTTTTTAAAAAATCCATTCAATAAATATATACTGAAAACTTATTATGTGCCTGGCACTTGCTATGGTATTAACTTTTAAATTTTATTTGGATATATAACTTTTAATTGAATGCCAATAGATTTCAATTTTCAGGGACAGGCTTTCCTTAGCTTACTGTTTCATAGGATGATTTTTTTTTAAAGTCAGGATTGTTGAAGTATTTATATAGAATAATATACTATTCAGCAATAAAAGGAACAAACTAGTGATATATAAAATAATTTGGATGAATCTCAACATTATGATTAGTGAAAGAAGCCAGATGAAAGAGTATTCATTATATAATTCCATCTATACAAAATTCTACAAAATTTTATATCCAATAGTGGTTATCTGAGAATTGAAGTGGAGCAAAAGACGAACTGGGCTTGAGGAAATTTAGAGAATCTATGGAAATATCTGGTGTCTTGATTGATTATGGTGATAGTTTCACAAATGCATAGATATATTAAAATTAATCAAATTGTACACTCGATGTAGTTTATCATATAATACTTCAATAAATTTGTAAAAATGTTAGACCATTTGAAGGATATGTGAAATAAGATTTATTAAGCTAACTGATACATGATCTATATATAATCTAATCTAATACAATTTTTATAATAGAATTTTAGCAAAATCTAGGACAGGGCAGGGAAACACAATCTCTTTTTGATTATAAATCACATAAACTGCTAAGGGATTTGCTATGAACAGTGCGCAAAGCCACTGAAAAGACATTAAGCATTGTCACTGGGGAACAAATGTTTCTCATGGGCATTTAAAATATTTCTCTTGATTTTAGTAAATGAAACATCCTACCATCTGAATTTGGGTGATAACTGATTGCAGAAACATACACATGGTGATTTCATAGGATGTGTAGTCCTGCTATTCTACCATGATTTCTCTTGAGGACTTATCAGGGGGAAACACCTTTTTGTGTCCCACCTATTCAGAAAAGTCTTCTTTTCTCTGAACATAATTTGCATTTACAGTTGGGATTAAATGGAAATGTGAACATCTGAGGGGACTGATATCATAACCTAACAAAAGCAAAGTATGAACATTAAAAATGTAAACACTTTTCATTAAAATGTTTTGGAATGTATTTGAATTTCTACTACAGTTCTTTTGCATTACTTGCTTTTTTCGGATTGAAGATGTATGGTATATTAAAGAAATCTTTTTCAAATAGAGAAAATAATGCATCTGATGTGACTATTTGATCTGAGAAAAAAACAACCTAAATGAGAAATAATTATTGTTTATTATCTATGCTATCCAGAATAAGTTTTTTTTTCCTTCTTTTCTTTCAAAATTTCCATTTCTTTTCCTTTCTCTTTTTGTTATGGAAGAACAACTTAAGATTTCTTTTAATTTGGTTAGTTGTTTTTCTGCAATATCCAACCTGCATTTCACTGTTTCCAATGACTTTTGTTTGGACAGTATGATTTCTCATCTTTAGGAACTCCTACTATCTTCAGAGTGATGCCTTTTCATGTCTACTAGCTCTTTCTCATGGATATGTTACTCTCAGAGATACAATTAGTTTACAAACTCAATATACTTGAGATTTTATCCTTTCCTTGTACTATGTTTTATGAATGATAACTATTGCACTTTCTCAGGTTGATCTTTTCTCTAGCTCCCATTTATTTTCAGTTTGCTCTATGAATTGATCACAATTTACTTCTCCATTCTACTCTTGGTGGACTTTTGAGTTCTCTTCCAGTTTGGGCCTATTGTAGTAATGCTATTATGGCTATTCTTTTCCCATTTATTCTGGTTCACATAAGCTAGCTTGTCCTGGTAATATAAAAGCCAGTGGAATTGCAGGGCTGCGTGTATGCACATTTTCGACTTTCTAGATTATGCCCAATTGTTTTCCTAACCATGTTACAGTGTACCTCATTACAGTCATAACAGTAGCGTGTGTCTTCAATTGTCAGACTCTGCAGCAGAAGTGGGGCTGCTCCACCAGATTCCCTAGCACTCTCATTTTCATGCATGACTAAATCAAGGGCTTCCAACTGCCAACACCTGCAACTCTTTGCCTGAGGGCTTTCTTTTAGTGTCAGACCCCAGTCAGCTCACAAGTGGAATAGGCTTGAAATGGCTAGGAATTAACCTTCTCCTTCACCTGTCCCTGGAAATTGTCCTCAACAAATACCTAACCACGGTGATATAAAATAACTTCAGCTCCATCTTGCCTCTAGTGAGACAACCCTGAGATGTATTTACCATCTGCTGATATTTTTTTCAGGGGATAAAACTCTATCAGCTCACGGTGATAACTTGCTCAATAATGAACTTTTATTGGCTTTCTTCTCTTCTCTTACTTTCCCACTTCCATATTAATGTTTTCTGGGATCATCTTTCAAGTAAACTATTTGCACCTGAATCCTTCACTGACGCTTCTCAACATTTATGGGTTGCGCCTTCCTCCTGTCTTCCCATGCAGCCGTCCGGCCTTGCTCCTGTTATAACACTTCTCACACAGCATTCTATGAAGACTGTAAGCACCATGAGGGCGGGGACCTGATGTGTTTCCTTAATAGCTCTATCTCTAATGTGTAGCATGGTTCCTGCTATGTAGAAGGTGCTCAGTATTTCCTTAATCAATGACTGTCTCCAATAGTATCAAGTGGGTAAAAGAGCCATGATGAAAAATAAAGCAGAAAGAGGTGGCAGCGAATACAGGGAGGTGGGAGTACTGAGGTATCTTAGAGAAGAGTTCTGAAAAGGAATATTCAGACTCAACAAAGTGAAGAAGCAAGCTTTGTAATTATTGGGGGGAGAACATTCCAGAAGATGGGAAGAGCATGTGAAAAGGCCCAGAAATGGCAGCCTGCTTAACTCTTCCAGGGTAAGCCCATAGACCTGTGTAGCTAGAGCAGAAAAAGGGGAGAGTGATAGGAGGTGAGGCAGAAGTAGCCAGTGATAAATAAAAGTGATAAATGAGTGAATAAATAAATGCATAGTGTAGATATCCAAGTGAATATGCATGTGAGATGCAGCAAGGTACAAGGAAAATATCATAGCTTTGAGTTAGATCTTCTTGTGACTAAATTTTCTAATCTGTAAGGTGGATATATATTAATGCTTAATGTAGTGGAGTTGAGGATCAAAAAAGAGTATGTATCAAGTACTCAGCCAATTGCCTACTCAGAATAGACCCTGAACGAGAAACTATTACTAGTAGCAGTAGCAGTAGTAGAAGTAGTACTAGTCATTTTGGTGGCAGAAGTAATATTAAAGTACTATGGTAGTTGTTGAATAGGAAAAATTAATTTTCCCAAGCGAAGGGAGGGTCGAGGGTGGCTACTAAGAGCAATTGGTATTTAAGCTCAGTCACAAAGAATACAAAGAAATTATGAAAATATATCACCCCCCAAAAAGAATGGTATTCAACAGGTGCAATTATGCCCATCATAAATAACTAACAAGGCTTTGTTTTCCTAATTGGATATTGACCGAATCACTTTGATTCTGTGAAAAAGCCTGAGATATGTCAAATATATTTCTTTAAGTTAATTTAAGCTTGAATCTATTACTTTCAAATACATAGGGTACAACAGACATTGAAGAATAAAAATCCATAAAGTACATTTCAGTAGGTTCTATGAAAAACTAATCAGGAAATGGGAAAAATATGCTTGATAACATTGGGTCCAATTATTTCATATATGTTGCTCAGAAAATTAGGAATGTCTCTCTTTCCTAGTCATCTTTTCTCCTGACTCCCATTAAATTCACTCCCACTCTGATTTTCGTAAATATATAACTCAAAGCATTACCTTTTCATTGTAATCATGTTGTTTATGTTGTTAAAGTGAGCTAGGAGTTATCTGCTGGTTCTGGAGCTTACCTGCAGTTGGGGGCTCTTTGCCTACTGTTAAGTACATTGACAGAGAATGCCAAATGGAAACCACTTGAGGCTTAAGCTGAAGAAAGATAGGCTAATGAATCATGTGTAAGGCAATCCTTCAGGAGTTCACAAATCAAAAACCTATGGGATTTGAAAGACATCATTATTTTAAGAGTTTCAAAAATCTTGCATCTATTATTACCTCTTGCTTACAAAATCCAGATGAATATATAAGTTACACAGGCAATGGAAGAGCCAAGAAACTAAACCTTGAATATTGAGGTAATGCCCCCCCAAATTAAATAATTTCAAATAGCAGAGAAACAGTTTCTCTTAATCCCCCTCACTCTGAAAAAAAAAAAAGAAAAAAGAATATTGAGGTAACCCAGATATTAGCAGCAATAGGAAGCTATTGCTACTCCTATGGCTTGAAGAATAAAGGGATAGGGTGGTCTCACCAGAGCTCAGGAAACAGGTTCACCAGTAGAAGTTAGAAGCATGGTGGGCTTGCCTAGTAGGAGCTGGAGTCATGGAAGAGATACGGCCACCACCAAAGATGTCACCTGAAGGAGGAGAAGTGGGCATGGGCAGGGAGAAACAGCCTCATCTGTCCATCATACTCCCCGTCCCTTCGTACATCAATACCTGCCATTGGCTGAACCCAGAAGAACGAGTGTTGATAAGCCTGGGAAACAAGAGTCCACAGAGTTCAGCTCTGCAATGATTCAGCATAGTGCAGAGAGAGGAAAGAATAGATCTGAAGACCAGCTCAGGACCAGCACACAATGAAACAGATGAACAACCAAAGTTCAGTGACCTTACAGAGAGGAACTTACTTTCTAGAGCTCTGCTACTAATACATTCAGTCTCAAATTCTAAGTCACTGTGCCGCTTCAGTCTGACATTCAAGAGAGATAATCTAGTTGTTTCAAGTCTATATCCTGATGCAATCAACTATGTCAAAGAGAAGGATCTGCTCATAAAAATATGGCGGCTGGGCCGAGCCCGTGGCGCACTTGGTAGAGTGCTGTGCTGGGAGCGCGGCAACGCTCCCGCCGCGGGTTCGGATCCTATATAGGACTGACCAGTGCACTCACTGGCTGCGTGCCGGTCACGAAAAAACGACAAAAAAAAGAAAAAAAAAAAAAATATGGCGGCTGGTGCTTATCCCCTATGGGTTCCATTTCTGAGAAATGGGTAGCTTGAGGGCTAGGCATACACTTCACACTTTGCCTGGCACTGCTGGATTTCAGTTACCTATTACTTTCTTCAGAGGGTCTGAAGCTGTATTCTTAAGTGAGATTGGCTTATTTTGGACTATATTTGTCAGATTTTGATATCAGTATTATGCTAGCAATATGACATTAATTGGCCAGCTTTGCATATTTTTGAAATAGATGATGTAATATAGAGGTTATATTTTCCTCTGATTGTGTAACAGTTCAACAGTAAAATATCTCATTAAACCATGTTTTGGAAGCAAGTCTTCAATAACTCCTCACTTTTATTGTTGGTCCTTCATTTGCCAACATTTTTTACCTTCTTAAAAAATTTTTATCATGCAAATACTTTCCAAATTTTACAGATGATAGTGTGCATTCTCTTTTACATTTAAAATATTCTCTCAGTTATATCTGCATTTTTATTTATAATTTTATGTGTATTTTCTTTTTATCCCCAGTTAAATTGTTCAAGGTTTCACATTTATTAAGAGGTCTTGGAAGTAAAAAAATCTACAAATTTTTCTACTTTTCTAGCTTACTAAAATTTGTGCACTGAGTTTTTCTTCTGCGCCGGCATTTGTTCAATGTTTTTCTTTATTTTGTAATTCAAAAATTTGCCAAGACATGTCTATGTATCAGTTTCTTTTCACTAAACAGTGGACTTTTAAAAATTTTCTTATTTGTTTTTTCCTTCAAACATGAAAACATTTTTTAATATTTTTGTGCTTACTTAGGTTTTAATTTTACCAATTTTCCTATTGAGGATACATGAAGTCATTGGCTGGATTATCGTTTCTTTGTTTGTTTGTTTGTTTGTTTGTTTGTTTGTTTGTTTGTTTGTTTGTTTATGGTAAAAATTTGTCCTGGTTTGCCCCAGATTGACAGGCTTCCTGGGATGTGGAAATTTTAGTGCTAAAACTGGGAAAGTTCTGGGTAAACTGAGCTGATTTGGTTCTCCTAACTGCTTATCACTGACTCAATTTTTACAGCATTGTGTCTGATTTTACTCCTTTCATCTTTCCAATATGGGTTTTAATTATCTTATTTTTTATAAAACCATTTTCTTCTAGTTTTTTATTAGCTCAGTGCTTTCCTTTTTCATCATGTGCTACAGTCTTTGATTTCAGTCTGTCTAATCTTTTTTTGTCTTCTCATATCTTAACTAACAATCTTTTCTTCCATCAAGTAGGGATAACACCAGTTTTGTATAAAGGCTATTTTAGTTTCCATAGTAAATAATTTTTTCAGAGACCTTATTTTTTGAAATTCCAGCCTGGCGTTCTTTTTCTATTAGTATGAACCACGCAAAATCATCATTTTTAAGACCAATAAATTGTCAAATATCTAAATTTCCATAAGATTCGACACAAATATTATGTGATCATTTTCTTAGGTCCTATTGATCTCTTGTATTCATCCTTGAGAGGTACAATTAGTGTTTACTTTCACCAAAGAGAAGGAACATGGATTTCCCTGGACTTCACCCATTCTTTGGATGTTACCTATTCTCAGATCCAAAGGTGGAGAGCAGTTTTATATGTACATGGTCTAAACTAAGCTATTCTTTTTCCTCTTACCATGGTCTAGGCTCTGCTATAATGCTGTCTCTTCTGAGACCATGAAATAAATTGTAACCCCAGTATGCAGTCCTTCCAATGCCTCTAATAACTTGCTTTTGTTAAACACCCTTCTGCCTTTCCGTGTTTGTTTTCCCCTTTGCGCATTCTCCTAAACCAACTGCTGCCCTATAGTTTTCAGGGAAATAGGAATAAATGCAGAAATAAAAAGTTTGTATTAAACTTGTTTTAGCCCCCTCAAGCACCAGAAACAATATAACAACAACAACAACAATGCCTATGTGTTAGGCATTATGCTAAATGCATTAAATAGGCTATTACACTTACCATGTGGCCCTTGTAAGTACAGGTCACATATCTCTAAACTAAAGACATGTAGTAAAGAAGGGCCAAACTCATTCCTGCCTTTTTTTCAGGCAGCAAGCGTTTTCTGACTTATAGCCATGTATATCACTTATTCCTTTTATCTGACCAGCTCCATCTACATTCTCATTAGTGACAATTCCCTCTACATTCTAGCACTAGGTTGCTCATCAGTTTTCATTGTCAATGTTTTTGAAAGTTGTCATGTTTTCAACTGTCTAAACATTTTGATGAGAAGTTAAAACAATTCTTCTGTAATATTTGTAATTGTATGACTTTGTTTTGCATATAAATCTAGTAGCCTTTAACAGATAAAAATAAGATGATATTTTTTACTGCAAGTAGTAGAAGATTTAATTCCCAAACAATAAAGGGGGTTTATTGGGTCATGTTATTGCAAAGATCGTTTAAGATAGGTGTTGGGTGAGGTTTAACCATGGTTCTGTTTCTTCGTGACTCTGTTGGCTTTTTTGTTACCCATGTTTATGCCTTGTTTTCAGGCTTGCTTCTCTAATATTGGCAGATTTGTGTATTAAACTCTGAATATTAAGAAATGCAGAAATAAAGGGTTATTCTGTCAAAACTTTGAAAATAAGTCCTAAGCTGTGTTCTACTTCTACACCTTCTGAATTACTCTTCCCTTCTGCAGACAGGAGCAGTCAAGTTTACCTCTGGGACTGTAACAGCAGTCAGCTTTTCTCAGACCTCATGGCTGCTAACTACACAAGGCAGGAGGAAGGGAACGGTCCCCAGGGAGATAGATACCATGTTTGTAGGTACTTTTCCACATTTTCTCAGAAGCATAAAACACATGACAATGGTCAAGGCCAGGCCTCCTCTTTCTGAAACAAATATCCAGCAGTAGGTTTGCACTTGAAAACTTTTATTAAAACGATGCTGGGGTGAGAATATGTCATGCTTCGGTCTGGAAAACTCTTCCTCCTTGACTTTGACCACTCTATTCTTTCTTCTGGAAGGTCCCACCTCTTCAAGTGTTCTTTCCTGATCTCACCAAATCATGTAATGAAATAAATTATATTGCCCTTACTTTCTGTATTTACTTTTACATTCAGAATATTTACAATATTTTTCTTTGCACTGTTATGAGATTTACAGGACATGATCACTCACAACGTGTTCAGCTATAAAGCTTTCCATGACTATTTTGTATGAGCTATCCTATCTTCTCTATTAAATTAAAAGTGCAGAGTACATAGGGAGTAAGTCTGACAGATACTCGCCCTCATCCCTGAGCACCTCTTACGTTGTGCACATAAAATATAGTAAATAAAATCCATTAAATAGAAGAAATAAAAATATTCCACTGGATTGGAAAAATTTGCTCCAATACAATCACCACCTACATAGGAGTTTCATATCTACTCTCTCATCTCCACCCAAATTACATACTCAGCCTTATCTCTTCCCTCTAATTACACCCCCTCTTGACCTGTAAATGATGGGAATACCTCTCTGACCTTTGCTGAACTGGTTTTAAGTTTCTCTCCTGATCACAAATCTAACACATTAAGTGTTTTTCCGCTGTAAGCTCCTGGAGGGCTGTGTCAAGGTCTATATCTTTTGAATTATAATGTACCTGGCATAATGTTAAGCCCAATTTGGTTCATAAGAATTGGTTTATGATTATATGGTTATTTATTATTTATATGGTGCGATTATATAGTGTGGCTCTGAACAGTCACATAAAGTGGAAGTACATAATATAAAGGAATGTACCTTAAAAAACGGCATTAATGCAAACCTCATGTAAAAGAACAGAAATACAAAGGCTACTAAAATAGAGAAATTAAACTGCACTTCAATATTTTGAAAGGAAAAAAATTCTTTTTTTATATACCTTGTATAGGTACACATCTATACCGTCACTGAACAAAAAAAACCACAAAATTATATTCAGCCATGAATACTTTTTCATGCTCAGAAAAGGTTAGCTGACTCTTAAACCTCATTCCTGACACTATTCTTTCATTTCAAATTGGAAAGATCGATGTGTTTTTATTAAAGTTTTTAAATACTTCAGAATAATAAATAGCATTTTTTGAGATTGATATAATCTTTTTCTTTTTACTTCCATGGCAACAAGACTGTTGATTTGAAATAGTCATCACTTTTCTCCCCTTGCCTAACAGACCTCTCCTAAGTTATTCGGAGTGGATTTTAAAAAGACGGGCTATAATATGAAGTGTGCTGTCTCTTCTTCCATTTCCCCTAAAGGAAAAATGCAGTAGAAACAAAATGAAATTAAATCATGTAAAGGAGTTAAACTAAAACTAAGTAAAAATTTCTTATGTTTGTCAGAATATTGAGATACACGGTTTAAGCGGTCCAAAGGACATGTTAGCATTCTGAATTTGAGAGTTGTTTCTCCTAAATTCTAAGATACTAACAACTATGTGTTAGTGCAAACCAGAGAATGCCGTTCAAGTGGAAAGTGGATAATTCTCAAGTCTGATACCATCTCTGAATGTTGGATGGGAAATCATTTGTGGTATATTTTGTACTATGTATTCTATCAATGGGGTTTTTGTTAATGAATTAATTTCTATCAAAATTTTATTGAGAACTAAACTGGATTGGTTCCCTAGTAGAAAAGATAGTTCACATTCCAATGAAACTAACAAGGCTTCCAGTTACAAGGAAAGTGGTTAACTCTCAGAACATGGAACGATGATGCTTAACATTAAGGAATAAAGTAAGCGGTAGCGAAAATGCTGTTACTTGCAAGTCTGCTCTTCTGTGACTCAACTAAAAAAATACTGAGCTAAACTTAATTCCTTATTCCCTCTGCAATGGTGTTAATTAGACAAAGTTCAGGGCATAGTCCATGTACAATGTGTCAGTTAATTTTACTTTATTCCCAAACCACAAAATGAATTCCCAAACTTAGTCAGCTACCTTGCAAATGTTAATTTGAAACAATGGAGTGTGCAGATTCACCACTTTTTTTTTTTTTTAAATCTTATAGTCCACAATATGGATAACTAGGGTTCACATAGATTTAATTGTTTAAGTAATGATATCTTTATGTGATTATCAGTCAGTCAGCTGATTCGCTGGGGTGATAGTGGGGGTTGTACATGTGAGAAACACAGGATGCCTTTGTCTAACAAATACCCCTTATCAATTGGACAGGTTGATTTTTAAATTTAGTGAGTCAAATTGAGAAAAGACTAAGCAAAGTTTTGAGGGAGGAAGAGAAGTTTGTTACCAGTCAAGTCATGAACAATGAACATTTATCTGGCACTTATTGTTCTATACACTGAACTTTACCTAGATTAGTCCTCACAGCCCTGTGGCAGAGGAACATTAGATGCCCCGTTCTGTTGAGGAGGAAACCAGGTCGTAGATGGTCCAAAGCTACAGAGCTGGTGCATGGCAGAGATGGAATTCAGATGCAGGCTGTCTGTCTCCAGAGCCTTTTCCTTACATAATGATGAGCCACAGAGTGTGTTCCAGTGAAGGCTGCTTTATTTCCAAGGAATGGAATATACAGTAACTTACATGAGAGCAGAAAACCCAGCTGGGGTTTATTGAAAACTAAAATAAGGAGCTGGAAAGCAATTAAGAGCCAAACTCTCTTTCTTCATATCAGGTATCTCTCTCCGGCTATTTTCTCTTCCTTGTTGCCTTCTTGGATTTTTCTGCTTTCATATTTTGACATTGTCCAGCATTAGCTAACCACTATATGTTTTTCTTAATCTGTGTTTCTTAATTAAAATTCTCAAGAGACATAACCCCAGTTAATTCAGCTTATTACTCATAAGTTTCTAGATGGACAATAACTTGTCTTGTTAAGATGGCTAATCCAGATCCATAAATGGGAGAGGGTAAGAGACACATAGAATAGACTAAAACAGCCATGGACCAGGCTAAGGATAGGGACCCTGCAGACGTAGTGACATCTCCTTCCATCAGGCCAACAGTCCGCACAAAGCATCCATAGACTTCCATCAACTCCTGGATGCCTCGGTTCTCTATAGCCACGCTTACCAACTAAATGAGAACCAGAGCCAAGGAAGGAGCTAACTACCCCCCCCCCCCAGTTCACCTCTCTTTGTATGATGGAGGCTTATTAAGTGTTATACCACCTGGAACTACAGTCTCTTTCATTTAATTAGTCTTGGCAAGAGAAAAGTCATGTTCCAATTATTTGGTTCTTTACATTTGGGTAAAGGAGCTGGGCCTAGAAAGTGAGTGGAAACTGGAAAAAATACTCTTAAACCTCTTAGTGAGAGAAGAAATTTCTTGCTGGGATCATACCTAGGGATTCCAAAGGATCCAAGTATTGCAGTGAGATCTCTTCCTCTCTTACACTATTCCTTGCTCCTTATCAGAGGAGGGAGAGCTCTACTGACCTCCCTGCTATGGCAAATACCCCCAGGAGCTGAGCAGGCCCCTCAGAGAGACTCACATGCCTTCCTTTGTCTTTGCCCTTCTTCAGAAACACCTTTTCCACTCATCAAGACTTCCCTGCTAGTCTACAATACCATCATCTCAAAGCCTAAAAGCTACTGTTCTCTTTCACAGGCATCATGGTGAAATAATTCCTACGTACTTTAGATTTCCCCAAGTATAATGTGATTGTGTTGTATTTCTGAAAATTAGCGTCTGTGTTATCATTCTGGTAAATGATCTTGCTGGCAGAAAAACACTGGTGACATTATAGATTTTAACATTCTTTATCAATAGTTGGGGGAATGACAATGTAATTACTTTGCCACCTTTAGTTAGGTTTCTCAAGTTGGCTTTAGAATTTGTTAGCTTGGCCTCGGAAGAATGAACAGTTGGGAAAATTTGTCTGTGCCTGCAATTAACTTTCTGAGAGCATGGAGTCAAAAGCCATACCTCAACTCCTTGCTGCAGTCCCCTTGCCCAGCTTCACCAGCCAGTGGAAGTGCTAGTTTTTTGTGAGGAGGAAAAGCCAACACATGACTTAGCAAGGTCAGAGCTAGGATCCTTGGAAGGATGTTTGGTTGTACACTGTTCTTCTAATTTTAAAGCAGAGCAATGTAAGGAGACAGCTTGGTAGTTGTTTTATTTTCTCTAGAGTGGACTTATGTTGTCAATGGCAGAAATCCACGAACCACAAAGATAAAATAATGCTAACCAGAGTGCTAAATAAAGAAAACAAAGATGTCTCCACAATTAGTAGCATTATATATGTTAGTGCTAAGTAACAACAGATGTGTCTGCAGGGAATGAAGTATTCCCTGCAATCCATCAGAAACCAAAGCCTTCTGACACCACAAGCCATTATGGTTATCTTAGGCATGGAGGGTGATGGCTGAGTACACTGGGTTGGCATGGGGATGCTGTTGAGGGTGTTCCAATCTACCTGTGTCATCCTTACCATGCTGCACACTTGTGCTGAGTTAACAGGGCGATGTGTGCTGTAAAATCTGGTTCTGTAAAGACATGCACTAGCCATGAGTCATTAGCAAGCATGCGGAGCTAATTGGCAAAATACTCATAAAAGATTTTGAAGGTGGGTTAATTACAATTCATTACACAGTAAACTGTCCCCAGGCTATTGTTAAAAAATGCAGGAGTTTCAGGGCCCATTATTTTATGATTCATTTTGCCATGTTGTGAAAAACAGACTCTAAATCAAACTACATTTATTATAGGTCAGACCACAAAATCTTTATTGGTTTTTCCAACATTCCACCCTTGTTATATGAATTCATATGGACTGCACATTTCTGTCAATTGGCAAGAAAGCATGAAATAAAATTTATGATATTTTCTTACCTTATCCTCAGTGCAGCCTTAAAAATCACAAGATCTAATTGCTTCCCCAACTTCCCCAAGTTCATGAGAAAAATAAGTATTTCGAAATCAACCCCAAAGTTCTGACAATTGAAAGGAACTAAACGATAATGAAGTCTGTCTTCCAAGGGAAATGTTTTAAAGAATAACCTAAGAAGCAGCATCAAGTTGAAATACAGTAGAGCTTTATTTGTCCTTTACCTAAAAAAATGACTAGAATGTCCTTTATACTTGGGAGATAATTTGAAATTAACTGGCTTCCTAGGCATAAATCTTGTTCTCCTCAACCCCACCTTTGAAAGCATCTTTTTTTTTTGAACAAATCAACAAAACAAAACCCTAGCATATATTTCTTAATAAAAATAGTGATGCTGTTGGGTGCCTCCTGTTATTACCACAGACAGACTTGGTCAGAGTCATGTTCGGTCTCATAAGTAGTCATTCTGTACCATTATATGTAATTGTTTGTTGATTAATGCTTTCAATTATGTCGATTTTCACCATGCGACCCAAACCACCTTGACACAGACAGCCTGGTATACTCATTACTGGGGATGAACACAGGACAAAATGCTGGGTTCACTTCCAGCGAGAGTTCAGCACTCATTTGAACCTTATCTGAACTATCAAAAGTTTTGACTCTGCAGAAACCCATGTTTGGGGAAGGGTTGGGAATGTGTGGCTTGAGGAAGGATTTAGGGTGGAATGAAGGGGGTTGGGGGGGGTGTTGTTGGAAATTGTGCAAGAGCTAGTTTCATTGTGAGTGATCCATTACTTCCTGATTTTGGTTGGGCCAGAAATACCACAAAAGTCTTTCCTGAAACTTCCAAGATCTTTGGAAGGCCTTCCTCCAAGAGGTTTGCTACTTCTGCATGCCTGGGTTTTGGCCAGGGCTGGAGACAGAAGTATGTGCAAGAGGATACAGTTTAATAGAAAGTTACCTGGATGCTTGAGAATTGTCAAAAGAGGTTTAACTCTAATAGGATAAAACCTGTGTGGTTTGTCCAGGGCCAATGATGGGAGTCGTCCCATCCCTCACAGAAAGATGGACCTGGATGCTGACATTAGAAATCGTGCGTGCAACCCACTTATTTAATAGGGGAAGTCATAATATCCAAAGAAGCCATGTGACTGAACCTATACAGATGTGTCCCAGAGTGACTAGAGAGCCAATGGAGGAGTGAGATGGGGGAAATAAGGATGAGCCACGCCAGCTTTCAAAGTCTTGAGTTCTGACTTTCTGCTGCCACGTTAGTGGTGTGAACTTGGGAGAGTTGCTTCACTTCTCGGACCCTCAGTGGATCATATCAAACTCAAAATACTAAATTAAATATTTTTGTGGGATGAAAGTGCTAAGAAAGGGGTGGTTTTTCTAAATCATTTAAGACCCAGCTGGATGAAAAGGGGATCAAATTGGGAAGAGAAAGAGTGTCACTGAGGAAAGACTAGTGAATGGAGAGAAAACTTGGAGTGGAAACATAAGACAACTGATGGAGAGTGTGTGTTTTGTATCGAGGAACAGCAGGCAATCATAAAAATGCTTGGGAAGGAAGTAAAGTTGTTTGATGAAGTTTTAAAAGAAATCGTAATAGCCTTATATTTTGCGAAATAAACAAAAGATCTAAAGAGAAAGGCAGGAAAGGAAGACATGCCCCAAAGAGGGAGGCCCTAGAACCAATTAGTTTCCTAAACTGTGCTTCATGCAACATAGGCCTAAGGACAGAGTACCTCACTAAGTCATCAACCAGAGGGATCCCCAGTTTATCTCTCACTAGCAAACTTTTGTTTAATGAAAGTTGTCTGAGGCAAAAAGAAAAAGAAAAAAATCTTGCCAATTGCAGAACATTCCAGAAATCAAGAAAACTAGTGGCAGTTACCTGATGTGACACTCTTTTAACAGATAAAACTACATGACATTGAACAGTTGAAGTTCTGAAGTGTGTAAAATACAAATGGAATTTGCATCGTGGCCATTTTGATTGGCAGTTGACTTTGGCACTAGAAATGTTTGCATTGGACTCTCCAAAGGAAGAAGAACCTGCTCCCCTACGGGCACTGGTACTCCAGTTTGTATCACGGTCTCTTGACCAAGGGTGTTCAAGGGTGTGAGGGGAAAGTCAAGGGCCAGGACCTGTCCTTCCTTTTGTCACACAGCAATATTGACCTCCAGAGGAACTGATTATAGCAGAGGAGTTGGGAAAAGGCAATGGTAATCAGTAGCTCAAGAATATAAATATTGGTGCAGATGGCAAAATTTCATTCTTTTTCATGTCTGAGTAGTATTTCCTTATCTATATATACCACGTTTTCCTTTCCCAATCATCTGTTGATGGACATATAGGTTGTTTTTATATCTTGGCTATTTTAAACAGAGCTGTGATGAACAGGGGAGTGCAGGTATCACTTCAACATGATGATTTCCATTACCTTGGGTATATACCCAGCAGCAACATCAATGGGCATGGGAAAACTATGTTAAGTGAAGTAAGCCAAGCACACAAAGAAAAATACTACATGTCCTCACTCATAAGTAGGAGCTAAGAAAGAAAGAATGAAAGAAAGAAAAAAGAATCACAATAATACGTGGAACTTTCAGAAGGAGAGAACAGAACTGTGGTTACTAGAGATGGGAAAGAGGGAGGGGGAGGGAGTTAGAGAGAAATTGGTTAATGTACACAAAGAATGATTGTTTGGCAATGATGAATATGCTAGTTATCCTGATTTGAACATCACATATTGTATACAAATACCGAGACAACTTTATACCCCACAAATATGTGTGATCAATTGTTCCCCCCAAAAATATATATATATGTATATATATATGTGTATATATATATATATATATATATATATATATACACACATTGGGAATAGCTATGGGAGGAGTATCCAGGAAAACAGAAACAACTAACAAGCAAATGGCACAATAGGAAATCATGGCTATTGATCAATGCAAAACTGGTAGGGGTGGTTTTGACCCTGCAGTCTGGGGGGCAGAACCTCCCATGTAGATTTTGTATTGCACTATGGGTACAGGAGAGAGGGGATGCCTGAACCTAGCACCAGTAATGCTAAGATGCTTCTCTTTACCAAGCATGATGATTAATTTTTTTAGAATTAAGTGACAAAGTCATCTTCTTTTTTTTCTCTTCTACCCAAAGGGCCTGCTCAGTTCCAGCTGTGTAATTGCCTCCTCATTAAGCTCTTACTCTGAGGCATGAAGGCTTTAGCCAATACCCTACCTTGCTTCCTGATGGGGATGCCTCACTGAATGAAGCACAGAGACCTGCCGATTTCAGAGCCAAGTGCAGAAAGCAGTTGGCTCTCAATGTGTTGTCCAAGAGAGCCAAGCAGAGCTGAGCTGATGATTGCTCTGGCTGGTGGGAGCTGGAGCCAGGCAGCTGGCAAACACTGTCTTGCCCAGCTTCACTGCACCTGCTCTGCAGAGTGCCTGCTTTGAGAACCACAACCCTTCTCCCTCTGCAGAAAGCCAGCTGCCAGCATCCTCCTAAATTCCTTCTCCAGCAAATATCTTCATCCCTAAGCAAATTTATTTCTCTCACTCTATTTTTTTTTTTTTTGGTGGGGGTGCATCAAAAAATGCCCCAAAGGGAAAATGATGTTGTCTCCGTTTTCTTCTGAAATAAAACTATTAGGCACAGCATACCCATTCTTTTGCTCTGGGGAAGACGGAAGGCAAATGGTCTTGATGGTGTGGATGAGGGAAGAGATTTAAATTTGTATGTATATTTGCCTGTCATTTGGGTCTTGAGAAACTTGAAGTCTGTTTCTGGAAGGCCTGGCCCTTCCTATCGCCAGTTTCGAATTTAAAAGTTAATGAACACTGTGTAGATTCTTTCATGTCCAGGTATGCTGGGTCTAGGCTGACCCCCGAGAGAGAACATTGAAAAATTGACCTTGAAGCTATCAGCACCACTGAACTTGGCATTTCACAGGACTGATGTGAAGAGGCTTATCAGCAGCTCAGGCCTGCCCTGCCTCAGGAACCACTGCCCACTGGATTGACCCTTTGGCTTAGGACATAGGCACTGGCTTGGAAATCAAAAGGTCGAAGTTTAAGATAGACCCTGTTGTTAACTCACTTGGGGCTTCAGCAAGCTCTTTTCTTTCCAAGGTTTCAGTACCCTCATCTATAAAATGAAAGGATTAGATGTCACCTCCAACATGGTATGATTTTCATAAATTTGGCTGTATTTAACTTTGTGAAGCCATCAGCCCTAACCTGAAGCCTAAGAACCAAGTGAACCTGTTTCAAGTTTCTCTAAAGTTATTTTCTCAAGTTAATTTCTTCACACAGGAAACAGAAAGAACACAGTGTGGCAAAGAGCTCAGGATCTTGTATTTAGAAGGTAGCCTGGAGATGACAGCAGTATGCATGGCCGGCACATTCCTTTATCACAACCACAAGGAGCCCGCATCTATTTGTTGTTGTTTTTAATTGCAAACTTTTCTAACAATCTACCCTTTAGAAATGATTGCCCCTCTCTGAGGATCAGATCACAGCCCAGCCAGTTCTCAGAGAAAATTAAACGAAGAATGCTGATCCTGGAATCTATGATTAGGATGCTTGGCTAAGTAAAGATGACCACATACTTTCCCAAATGGGTCAGCTATGGCCCCGGATATCTAAAACAGGATGGCACATGATTCATGCTGGCTTGATAGCCCCTCTAATGCTGGATTAACGACTGGATTTGGGGTTACATGTTGGAGGTAAATCTGAAGGAGCAGAAAGAGGCTGGGAGGGAACGGGAAGTCAAGGGAATTTCCATCAAAGCTTTTCAGAAGCAGAAATCCATTCTACCTTTGTCGATGACTGTGGTTTCCTAGGATCAAGATCAAAGGAATCACCGTGGGCAGAGCCATGACAAATGCAAGGCTCAGTCTGGTGAAACCTAGCATTAGCCCCTCTCTTAGGCTGCCGTCTAGACTGGAAGTGGGTGCTCATGCCAGGCCGGGCTGAGTGTGCAGTCAGGGTGCTCCTTTGTGATGGGGCAAAGGAAGTGTACAGACCATCTTGATCCCCACAGGGAAACCCACAGCCAGGGGCAGAGAGGCACACGCTGGCTACAGCTCTAATCATTTCGTGAACAATGTGGGGCATGGGACAACCTTAGAGCCAGGTGGTTGACAGAGACAAAAGAACTGGTTTTTGTAAAATCCGACTTCCTAGGGTTGTGCCTCTTTCTCTGCCCTCCCTGGTGGCTTTTGAAGGCTTCTCCCAAACTTTACGGAAAGTGTTCATTTGTAGTCCTAAGACACTTAGAGACATTTGAACTGACACTCCCTAAGAACAGTTAATGGATTTTTTTTTTTTTGATGGTCCATGTGGTTCTTCAGAGCTTTAGCTAATGTTCCGAGACAACCCAAGTAGCAGCTGAGGTAGTGTTCTGAACTCCAAATAGACAATGCCCTCTTCCACACAGTCTGTTACATAACACATCAGCCCCAAGCACTGTTTAAATCTTTATTTGCCTCTCGAGAGCACCAGCACAGAAAAAAACAAACAAAAAGTAGATACAGTTTGCAATGACACTTTTGAAGTATTAGTGCATGTGTTACCTCATGTGGAATTTACATCTACCTGGTTAGATGGGCAGGGATTATCCTCATGCACATTTTAAGAGTTCAACTAACATAACATGAAGAGGTGATAGAGGTGGAGGTTTTGATCCTGCTTCTGACAATTGCTTGTTTCATTCAAGGCATATCTCACTTTCCTTTCCTAGTAGCTTCTCTTTAAATAGGGAGTGCTGTCAGGGGCACAGTGGGGGACGTAATGGTATAGTAACCCCCAAAATGATTGTGTTCATTATGGTATAGTCACCAGACAGAATAGTTTCTGGCCTTAAAGAATGATGATGATAGATAAAATGCAAAAATGACCCTGATACAGTGCTTAATAAAACAGGATACTGAGTTTACGGCTTTGCAAAACAATGTGTCGGGGAAAAGACCAAAAGAATGCAAAATATAGCTAAAGTTACCATAGGTAATTTTTCATGTATTTTAATATTTTGTACAATATATTTATCCATATCATTTTCTTACAGATCTAAATGTAAATGACTCTGTCGATTGGAAAAAACAGCCCTCCCCCCAAATTCCCAGCCCCATAAAGAGATTTGCCACTTACTAAAGTCTTGAGCAAGCTACCAACTCTGAGCTTCAGTTTCCTTAACTGTAAGAGGACTATAAAGATCTTAACTAATAAGTATTAAGTCCTTACTTTGTGCCAGACAATTATCCTTGAGCATTTTTACTTGTACTAACACATTTACCCCTCATTATAATCCAAGAAGTAGGTCTTGTTATTATCCATACTCTACAGATCAGGTAACTGAGGCACAAAGAGGTTAAATTAGGTTACCTAGCTATGGTGGAGGATCTAGGAGCAAATCAGGACAGACTTCCAAAATTGAATCTTATTTCTTGGTAAAGCCCTTATTGCAGAGCTGGCACATCACAGACTCTGAATACATCTAGTTCTTTTTTGGAGTCATTCATTTCCAAGGCTCACAGAGTAGCTACGAAGTTACAAAACTGAAAACTGAAGAATTGGGTGCTAAGAATGCCAATGTAAATCATGCTCTGGTTGCTAACTTCACTGGGGTTAGTCACTTGGGGTTAGTGATCACAAAGAAGTACTTTTGGGAAGCTCATGGTTATATTTAGAAATGCATGTTTTTGTCTAAACCAAAGTCATCCTGAACATATTTTAATATTATCTAACATTCCTATTTTTTCTTCATCAACACCTCGGCCTCAGAGGAAAGCCAAGTCCACCATGCCCAGAAAATCTTCAGTCTTTCTCTCCTCATGAGAACTGGGGAAGCTAGGGGCTAGAGAGGTAGCACCATGCCCAGAACACTGGATCCACATTATTATGATTTCTTTCCTCGCAAATTGTTTTGTGTAAGCTGTTTGATGCTTACGGAATCTTGAGAGCCCTTTTTGCACGAGTTTTATAGGCTTTCTCCCTGCCGTACATACTGCATGCTTAGAAGCTGCATGTTGCCAAGATAACTCTTAGTACCAAAAGGTTTCAGTTTGAGTGAAATCTCCAAATCCAAAGGGTTAGGAACAAATTTCGGTGACTTGCATTTTCTCACATAGACAGCTAAACATGCATCACTACAACTGAATTGGGCATCTTGATGTGTCACTTTTGTATGGGGACCATTTCCAACTGACCATGTGAGTTGCGGCAAGCTGCTGAATCTCTGAGGGCCTCTTATCCCATGTTCACTTTGAAAATGGAATGAATTTACACTAAACTTGCTCCCATGGAAAATCCTAAGATTAGGTTAAATTATTCTTGCTCAAGTAGAAAAATTAATAATATTACCCATTTAAGAATAAGTACATATAAAAATAAGTACTATATTGTACATCTTTCATTTAAAAGGGAGCCAGAAAGTCAATCTCATAATGTTTGGGGGTGGGGAGCTGGTTGTTCACAGGGTTGTCTTCTATGATGGTGCAAGTCCATAATTTCATCATTCCTGCTCCTCGTGCTTCTCTCCCTTCTCTGTAATAGGTTTTAAACTAGAGAACAAGAGTCTAGGTGCTCAGTTACATAATAAATGTGTGTTGGAATAGCATACGGATGGAGTTCCCAGCTTTTTGGCAGGAAGGAATAAAACCCTTATGAAGGGTCACAAGTGAAAACTGTACGTGGTACAAGTCTTGGTAACTGTACATTGCTCTATTAGCTTCCTTTAAGTATTTTAAAAGCCCTTTTCCTCCTTGCTCCAGATTCCCTTTCCTTAGCTTGAAAATTCTATGGATTTTATGATATTCATTTTCTATCTAAATGATTAAAGCTAGGGTTGGCGCCCTCTCAGGATCAGTCTGCTAAGTGTTCATTTATTTGCTGTAATTTAAGGCTTTCTCTGCCAGGAGTAATAAACCTCTTTTTCCCTCAGTCCACTCTGGATGCAGAACCTCAATGCCAGCCTGGGGTGAGGGAAGGAAAGGACAGAGGGAAATATAATTGCTCATTGGTTTGTTAAGATTTTTCTGTGAAAGATTCTGACACATGGAAAAGGTGCATGGACCTTCAGACCACACTTTAGGGAAGGCAATCCTAGGAAAAAGAATCAGGAGGTTTGTGATTTTAAAGCAGCCCAAGAAATGCAGAAAGAATTAAAAAAAAAAAAAAACAATGAAAATCAGGAACAACTTGCCAGGAAAGAAAATGAGGGAGCTGTTTCTCTCTCCTTTCACACTGCTTCTTTCTCCCCTTTTCATCATCAGTGTTCGTTAGATAAACACATATGTGGATAAAGAATCAGTGAATGAGTAAGCTTTTGAATGAACAAATGAGTCAATAAATCATAGGTCAGTGTTTCCCAAATATGCTTTTTTTTTTTTTTTTCAGAATTAACTGAAAGCCCTTTTTATAATACCTATCCCTGGGCTCCCTCCCCACCCCCCACCTCCAGAGTTTTTGATTCATTATGTCACAAACAGAGCTCAGAGATCTGTATTTTTAACCGCTTGCCAGGTGATTCCAGTGATCAGCCATGTCTGGGAACCCCAGGCCTGTAGCACAGCTGTCCTCTGGGGTCTGTCTCCCCTCATTCCCCTGTGATCCATCCCACATTGACTTTAGTTGCAGATGGATGTCAATCACATGTTATTCCCTGTCTACCATCCTTGTGAATTGCAAATGAAAGGTGGCTACATTTTGCAAGAATTTATGTCTCAGAAGCTTTCAATTAAAATTATCAGAAGATTCCCCATCCCATTCTGTCTCAACCATTGTGGGATTGCCCATTCAGAAACAAACCAACAGCCCCTCCTCTTGTTCGCTTGTTTGATTTTGGTAAGAAAAGAGTATGGTTCTGAAATCCATGGTTTTAAAATGCCTAAACTCATCTTCCCTTCCCTGCTTAATCATGTATATTTTTTCAGCAAATTTGTATTGATCATGTTTAGTTGGCTGGGAACACTGGGGATGCAGAGATGAAAGATCTCATCGCTTTCCTTAGAGAAATCACATTCTAGTGGTAAGTTAGTAAAGAAAACGATTATTCAGAAATAGTCAAGGTACGCATAGGTTAGGAAAGTTGGAATCTATGCTGGGGGGCGGATAAGTCTTGATAAAAAAGTTGAAAACCAAGATTTAGATGATGAAGAAAGACTAAAGCATTATGTCTACAGCCTTAGAGGTGATGCCCTTAGAACTTTGGAGAATTAAAAGCAAGTCTGTGTGTGTGCTGGAGGGGGTGGTGGTGAAAAATGAAATTGGAGCTGTAGATAGGGATCATATTCTGAAGTCCCTTGAATGTCTCCCTCAAATTTTGGATTTTAGATTGAAGCAATGGGAATTCCATATGGGATTTGAGTATGAGATGGATACGAACAAAATTTTAAAAATACATTTGAAGACATGCTGCCTCATTATTGTTGGGGTTTTCCTGATGTGAAATTTGCCATAGCACAGAAAGAGAAATACTGCATGTCCTCACTCATAAGTGAGAGCTAAAAAAAAAAACAATTTTTTTTTTAAAAAAGGAAGAAAGAAAGATACAACAATCACAATAATACATTGAACTTTCAAAAGGAGAGAACAGATCTGAGGTTACCAGAAGCGAGAAAGGGGGAGCTAGAGGGGAAGTAAGGGAGGAATTGGTAAAGGGCCATGAAAAACAATTACATTGTGTGATGTTGAATATACTAATTATCCTGACTTGAGCATCACATATTGCACACAGGTAGGATATTCAACTCTGTACCCCACAGATATGTACAGTCAATTATGTTTCATTAAAAATTTTTTAAAAATTGTAATGGAAATAAACAATTTGCCATAGTGGAGGAAATGATAAGGACCTGAATGAAGTCACAGCCAGGGGACCTAAAGAGAGGGGACAGAGGAGCAGTGAAGCAGGAGAAATAATCGATAAGTCTTGGTGATATCCTGGGGTGTTTGTGTGTGTGGTGGGAGTGGCAGTGACAGAGTGAGGGGACATTAGGATGATTCTCACTTTTTAAACCTTGGTCATGTAGAGAATGGTGGTGTGATTCATAGAGGCAATTGTTCAACTGATTTTCCTTCATCTTCCTGTGATATCCAAAGGAAATGCTGACAGCATCATCATGTGAAAACCTAAATCCAAACACTTGAGCAAGTGGCATTTTTTTTTCCAAGTTCTTATCAAGGTTGAAAAATCTTCTAAGCACACATGAAAGAAACAGCAGAGGCAAGAGGACTTTGAACTTGCTGCACACGATTCCTTTCATATAAGATGTGCTTGACAAACATTAATTAAGTCTCCCTGTGTCTCTTTGAAGTAATGTAGGAAATATGTACAGGTGGGTAAACTGAGGCCCCAGGAACTGGAAGGAGAGCCTGAGGACATACTGGAGCAGGTGTAGAATCTGTAAAGACCCTCATATGAGGCCTCTGTTTCTCTGATGAGGCCAGATGTAGGTGCTTGTTTCCGAGCAGAGGTCTTCCAGCAAGTTCTCTAAACCAGGCAGGATGAAGCAGGCTGGTTATTTACTCCAATAGCCATACTCTCTAACCTCATACCTGGTAGTCTTGAGCCTCGTAGCACACCTTGCCTACCCATAATCCAGACCCACCATCACCTTCCTGAAATCTACAGCTGTGTTGTATCCCTTCTGATGCTTCTGATGCTGGAAAGGATATTAGATACTATAGTGATAGAAGATAAACAAAATTCCTGTGCTCAAGAAACTCTTAGTCTAGTGAGGGAGACAAGAAATAAATAAATAAACATGGAAACAAAATCAGGCTTTGTCCTTCTAACTGGCTGGTGAGCATGTGAGGCAGAAGGTGAGAGCGTTTGATTTAATAGCTAAAAGAAGTAACTGGAGTCACTTTTGTGCCTGACTTTCTGCTTTTTCATGTTTTGCAGATTGGCCTCTTTGGTTTAGCATTCAGGGTGTTTATTACAGAGCATGAGTGGGCACATGGAGGAGTTGAGCTTTGATAAAGGACCATTGGCAGCTTTGGCCAAACTCGTGGAGGGTTCTGGAGCTAAAGTGGCCCTTTAGAGTTATCCCAAATTGGTTAACTACACATTAATCAGTCACTGGATATGGCTACTCTGGGAAGGGCCAGGGCTGAGCCAATCCTTGGAGAGACTGATGGCTAAAGGCTGTGCATAGTATACATTAGGAATCACATCTGCTGCTGCTGAACCAGATGCATCCAAAAGATGGATATCGATCAGTTGTATCTGTTGCTCAACTATTGATTCATCCTACTCATTCAATTAGTCATTCAGTCAATATATATTTAGCACCTATGATACTGGAAAAGATATTAGATACTATAATGATAGAAGATAAATGAAATCCCATGCTCAGGAAACTCAGTCTAGTGAGGGAGTCACAAAATAAATAATGAAACATAGAAACAAAATCATTTCAGAAATGGCTAAATGCTTCAGGCAATAAGATAATCAGATAGAGAGGAAATACAAAATAAATAAACATACGCACATATGTTGTTGAGAGAAAACGATGGGAAGCATCTTCATTCTCATCCAATGGGATAAAGTGATCTTATGATAGTCCAACATGTATGCAGATCACTAGCAATTTAGGAGGTTAGAAGATGAAAAGCCACGCTTGAAACTTACAGCAAATAATTGAAAACTTGTTTTCATGGTGCAATTGGCTTGTTGGCAAAAGGAGTAAAATATTTAAAATTAATTACTTCGAGAAAATAACATATTTTTAGAAAGGAAGATTAGGAGTTAGTGGGACTCTAAACTATTCATATTCTGTACAACACACCAGTAACATTGAATGAATATTGTCACCTTTTTTCACTGACTTGCTTTTTTTTTTTTTTACTGATTTATTCTTCTGAATTCATTGTCCCTTTTTTCTTATTAGAAGATTTTTCTTCCAGATACATTTCTCAAAGAAATCTTGGACTACAAACATATTCAGTTGCTTTACTGAATGTAATAGTCCAAAATCATGATCCGGTTAAAATTTCTAAGGAATCCATTCAGACATGCGTGGCACCTAGACACTTTGTTCATTAGTTTGGTTAACCATTGGTTTTCTGTTTTATTTACTACATTTTCCTTTTTCTCTATGATTTAGCTCTCCAAAACATTTGGGCTGTTTGCATGAAAGGGGCTATATCATATATGCTTTTAAGGTCTATATGATTTATACTTACAGCACTCATGATTCATGTCGCAAATGGCCATGTTGGTGGATTTTTTTTTATTAAATTCTTGATTTATGTGAAATAGATAAATACCTGGATCATTCAGAACAAGGGTGTCTGTGTCTGGGGGTGGGGAGGGGAAGGACGGGAGGGATTTGGATGCATGAATAACTCCCTATTGGTCCTAATGGGATTTGCACAAGGAAGACTCCTGTATTCCAAGATACAATCTTCTTTCATTCTAACATGTGGTTAGCTATATGTTATTGATATCATAACTTTAATTTCCGAGCCTTGTTAAATCCGTACATGTTTTAGATGTCCCCCTTAAGGAATGAAACATAAAAGAGTCTGCCTTTTTTTCTTTTACGTCTCCCCATGTTGTATTTGGCAAATTACCTTGACATTCTAAAATATCTTATCTACTTCTGATTTTAAATTGCTTCGGGGCTGCACATTGGTCTTTCTCTGTGTTATGAACAATCCCCTATGTTTAATCAGAATTTACCGTCATCAAAACAGAAAATGGAAACAAGAAGGCTTCTTAACAATGGGAGCATTTCATAAAAGACGATACTTAAACGGGTTTCCTGTAAGAGTAATAAAACATTTCCAATCTCACTCTCAGCTGAAGAAAGGAAGTTTTACCTTGCTCAGAGCTGGAGTTGTGTTAGAAAGCATGCATGTGCATGTTTCAAATAACCAAACCAATAAGTCCTACTTCTCTCCTTATTATAATCAAGGGAACAACCATTCTAATAAAATTGTGTTCAACAGTTCCTCTATAAACTCCCTCCCTCATCCTAGCTCCACCTGGTATAATATAAAATGTAATATACTTTGGAGGCATTTTTAATAAAACTTTTTCAGATGACTGTATGTGGCAACACAATTCATTTATAGTTTCCTATTAGTTCACCTTTATAGAGGTTTTAGTCTTTCCTATCTCATGGGTGAGTTACTTTTTTTTCCCTCAATTACCATTTATTTCTATTGATTTAATCTCTCTATTCCTTAGTGTTTCAAATATAAGCACAAAGTTGAGGCAGGAGGAGAAATTAGCTTGCTCATGCCACTGTGATGTTGATATTTTATATGGATCTTACCTTGCCCTGATATTTTTTATTACAAGTCCATGTGTTAACTCTTCTTTATGAAGGTGGAGAAAGTAGAAGGAGCTTCTTTGTGATTTTTTTAAATAGCTGCAAGATTATTGTGTGTTATTCTCAGGGTCAAAATACTGACATTCATTCCATAAGACTTCTCATGTAGGTAAGGTGTCTCAAGGATGGTGAGAATTTGGAATGACTTTGTGGCAAAAAGGACTTGTGTGAAGCACCATGTGAGCATGGGAGAAGAGGGTATTTAAATGAAGAAGGGTCACGTTCAGTAATTGACCAAAATCTAACCGCCTTACATACTGAGGTCCACTCTCTTCTGTTCTTCAAGGGTTTGACCTAGACCAAGAGAGGGGAAATGAGTTCTCCAGGCAGGCTCATTCCTTCTTAGACTTTCCACCAGTTCTTCTGCTTTTAGCCTCATCCTCAGCACAGAGTTAGTGAGGCTGGATTTGCATGGAGGTACCACTGGGTCTGTTTGACTCATGACCATGCTTCCGTCTTGGTCTTAATAGTTTGCTTCTTGAGCCTGTAGACCCTTGTAGGTAACAGCCAATGGACTAGAAAGTTAAGACGCATATTGAAGAACTCCCCAGAATCTATAGAATTGGAGGTACTAAATTTCTCCATAAGACTGTCTATATAGTTTGTGGAGTTCAGTACAAAATGGTGAGAGTAGAAGATTAAACTAAGCATGGGATCCTTCTACATGTGGTAGTAATATGACTGTATGGGTAGCACGTCCATGAAGCCAGCCCTGTCCTCAGATACCTCTTGACATGAGGGTAAAGGAAGGTTCAAAACAGGAATTCTGGTAAAAAGTCTGCTTAAGGGGAAGTTAGACACTGGATTGTCATTTCTCTTCTGCACAGTTGGGCTGCTGTCCCTCTCCCTCCAAGCAAAAGGCTGAAGTTGAGCATTCAGGATCACAACCTTGGATAGTCTACTAGTTGCTGCATGTAAATTTATTTCTCTAAGCCCCAGATTCCTTATTTCTAAAAGACTAGTTTAAATCAGACCTCCAAGATACCTACAAACTCAATTTAATATTCCCCGAACTGTTCAAAAGCAAAACAAAAACTTTCAAAACAATCATGAGGTGGCCTCTTGGAAAATCTGGAGCATGAAGAGGTTCTCGGAAAAACCAATCATTAACATTTTTCTCTGATAATGGTTATGATTTTTCTCAAAAGGCAGCAACATATCAAAGTAGAGCAGAACAGTTAGGAAAACTCTTAGATGAGGCAGATCTGAGATGAATACAGGCTCTGCCCTTTATTAGTGTATGACCTTGAGCAAGCAAGTTATGTCACTGAACTTCTTCTACAAAGTGGGAAGTAATTGAACTTACATCAGAGGATCACTGTTGAAATAAATAAGATAATACATGAATGTTGTTTCTTAGGGTGTCTGGCACTAGTAAGCACTCAGTAAATGTAATTGGACATGTACAGTAAAGAAGAAAAAGAAAATCATAATAGTGGTGTTGGTGGTGGTGGTGCTGAGAACCATGGAAGCTATATTTGTTAAAAATGGGGGAGCTTAACTGAGACCAATCTGTGCTGGAGTCTTTCCACCCCCACTACCTGTGAGACCTTGGCCAAGTAACTTAACCTCTTGGTGCCTGTATCAACCAACAATGACTGAGTAACAAACCACACCAAAACTCAGTGACTTAAAAAGTCTTAGAATAAATTACATGTATTCTTGCTTATGTGACTATACGAGAGTCAGCTGGTCTAGACGAGGCAGCTGGCTTCAAGTGGCAGATCTAGATGTCCTGGGTTACTGGCTGGTTGTTGGGCTCTGCTTTCCATTTCTATTATCCCCTTTGCTTTAGTGGTCTGGCTGGAGCATATTTTTGTGGCAATGGTGGAATCGCAAGAGAAAAAATCCCTGTGCAAATCCATTTCCAGGCTTTGCCGATATATGGCTATAAACATCCCATGGTCCAAAGCAGATCATACAACTGAACCTAAAGACAGTGGGCAGGGAAGAACACTCTGTCTACATCTAATGGGAAGAACTCATAGGGCCAAGGGTATGGATGCAGAGAGGAAAAAGAACTGGGGCCAATAACTCAGTTTCCTTACATGTAGTACAGGATTAATAAAATGACCTCCCTCGTACACTTGTTTTGAGGATTAAGTGAGATAATCCATGTAAAACATTTAGCACAGTGCAGGCACATAATTAGCACTTAATAAATGTCAGCTATGTTCATAATGATGAAACCGATCACTTTGTGACCCTAATATAATGACAGATTGCAGATGAGAAAGGCAGGTGTGAGCAGGAGTAGCTGGAAAAGATTTAGTAGTGAAACTTTTAGCCTGGCCATAGGAAATGGGCAGAATTTTCATGAAAAGATGGCTGGGAGAGTGTTCCTGGCTGGGGAGGAACAAAAGCAAAAAGCCTAGAGGCAAAATAATCTGGACATAGAACTCTGGTGTTGTTTGGAGTTTTAGGTGAATTAACCACCCTTTAGTTCCATCACTTTTCTTTTAAAATCCTTGAGGTGAATTGTCATTCCCCATCCCGCTGTTTGTTTGGAAGGAGAACAGAGCATGTGTATGTAATAAAGCAGCTGTAAACCTGTGTTCTCAGCTTGGAACTTCCTTGAGCGTTTCCCTTCCCTGGGCAGGTGCTGCTTCCCACGGGTGTGCTTCCATCCTGAAAGGAAAGCTTGTCCACAGCAGTCCAGGATGCCAGAAATTATGAAATACTCCTTGAGGGCTCAGTCCCACATTGTAGCCTGTACGAATGGCTATTGCTTATGTGCAAGGCTCCAGGGAGGGCCCTGAGTCTCTGTGCATTCTGTTGTCCTCCATGAGCACTGAGGATTTGAGGCAGAGCAGTGAATACTGTCAGCCTCTCTATCCAACCTTCTTGCATATGCCATGCCCAGTTCTCCCATCCCCACCACTGTGGCAGCCTGCTGCCTCGACTGAACCTAACAGGGGCAGAGAGCATGCTGCGAACACAGTCCAAGTTGTCCAGGCCTGTTAGCATCCCCCTCAATAGCCACAGCCTGAAAAAAGACGAGGGGCTTTCCTCCCCTTGTAGGGAACATATGTGCACTCTGAGGGTGTTCTTTTGAAGACAAACCTTGAAAAAAATTATGCATAGAATAAAGTCAAGCTTGGAGCTGGAGCTTGGAATTCTTCCAACTGTAACATTGTCCTATGTCTCCTTTTAATCTCACCGCACCCTACCCAAAGAAGCATGGTTTGAAAACCTCTCTTCGACTGCCTTTGGCTTTTCAATTCTAGCCTTTCAAATCAATTTTGAGAAATCCCTATGCAAACCCATTTTTTCCCCTGGTTATCCCAGTGTATAATGGTGCTCTCCAGAGCTGTTGGGACCTTGCGCTCCTTCAGGGATTAAAGTTAAAGAAGATGGTGTTGCCATCCACATTATTTAACAGATACACAGGGTGGTAGGTGCTGTGGTATGCCCCCAGAGTCCCCCTCCAGGATTGGGGCTGTCATTCCCCCAGCTGCTGGGAATGTTGGCAGCTAACACCTCTCAGCTTCACTGTCCTCAGCTGGAGAGAGCCTTCCAACACAGGGTTATGCCCCGGTCCTGTGGGCAGCCCGCATCCACGGCTGATGATTATTTGGGTGTGGGGGACAGCCCCTGCCTCCAAGTGGGACTACTCATGAGGGTTGCCCAGCTCCAGAGCTGCCTTTGGGGTTGGCTGAGGCTCTTGTCGCAACTCAGACCTCTGCTCAGTCCCACGCCCCTCAGTCCAACATGTGTCCATCCCGAGAGCACTCTGCGATGACCTCTTTACACACTGTCTTAAAATCAGTTTCTTTAGAAATCTGACCTAAGACATCTGCTATGGACCAGGCATGACTCTTAGCACTTTTTCCTCCTTAGCCCATTTAATTTTCACAACTGCCATCCTTAGCAATTGAGGAAACCAAGGTCAGACAGGCTAAATAACTTCCTCAAGATTTCCTCTCTTGGTAAGTGGCAAACATGTGTGTCTTTCTCTAAATTCCATAATCTGTAGGCTGCCTTCTGTTTTTAAAAAAGCATAGGCAGCTTAAAGTATGCAAAAATGTAGACCCTTTGTTGAACAAATAAATGAATGAGATACCAGAGCAGACAGAAAGTGGGGTGGTCAAATGTGCTCAGTGAAGCGATCTTTGTGCAGGAATGTCAGTGGGCTCAGACATGTCAGATACACAGATCTGCGGGGTGAAATCAGAACTTTACAGTGGGTTACATGCTGCATCCATCAGGGTAAGGGTGGGAGGAGGAAGTGTTGCCGCACTCAAAGGCAGGTATTTGAGGAGAATTTGGTAAAGGAAGCATTGACAAAAGTGTGGACAGATTTCAAAGAAACTGACAAGAGACAGTGAAGCTCCCTGGGTCTGGCAACAATGGGCAGCCATTAACACCTATAAGACTAAAGAGGCAAGGTGGAGAAGCAGCTACTGGAAGAATTAGCTGAAATCAAAGAAGAGGGTCACCTGTCAGGAGCCTTTAGTGGAGGAATGTGTCCAAGTCACAGCCTGGCAGAAAGGGAGGCGGGGAAACCATGTCCCATTGGCCAAGGAGGGCAAGCCAGAGGGCACAGGAGCTAGGTACACAGTCCATATATGACAGCTTCTTATGGCACAGAGCAGGGTGGGCTGTGCAGCAGGAGTCTGGTGGGCAGATGGAAGATTCCAGCACAGCACTGAAATGAGAGAACCGGTTTCTAGAAACAGGGAGACAAAGGCACCAAGCAGCACATGTCTGATGGTCAGATGCCAACACAGACCCAGAGTCAGCGAGGGAGTGTCCTTTCCACTTTGAATAAGAATGTGGCCTCAAAGTGGATCATGGAGGGGACAGGGAGGAGGAACAAGTTAGGACTATTTCTGAGTTCACATGAAAGAAAGTCGGAAACTCCCGGAAATGATTGAGAAAAATCTGACATGGAGTCTGCAGTATACTTGGTTGTACTGGGTCATGGGAAATAGCCAGGAAAGTGAGATATTACAATTAATATGATATACCTTTGTGCTCACAAGCTGACGAAATGTGGGAAACAATTTAAACATAAAATCATGGATATTTAGAAAAAGAGGAGCCTAACATCCAGGCCAGAAGCTCATTCATTCTGTACATGGAAAGGGAGGAACCCATTCAGCAAACATGTTTTGAGCACCTTCTGTAAGCACCTTCTGTGCTGCTGGTGCTTCTTAACCTGGTGGCCAGCAAACCTCAAGGGGTCTGTGAATATCATTCATGGCATCATGGACTGGGAAGGAAAAATTGCACCTTTATTTTCACTAACCTCTACCTGAGACTTAGCATCATTTTCTTCCATTAGAGACATAGGCAACAAAATACAGTAGAAGTAGTATTGGGATATATTCTTATATCACATCACAATTATTCATTAATATTATTGTTTATGCTCATCGATACTTGAAAAAATGGTAGTTTGGTTAATGTATTAATAAGGAAGCATCTGTATTACTGTATCATGCTTTTTTGAAAATATTTTAATAATTATATTTCAATATAAATTGCTTCCTTTGTAATGCCATGCATTTTATTTGATGCATCTAAAACACTATTTACAAAAGGGGATGGGGTTCCACTAGACTTGCAAGGGGTTAGTAGCACAAAATTAAGAACCCCCATGCAAGGCACTGAGACACTGTATCTACCTTCAAGGGTCTTTTTTAAAGTGGAGGGGATGGTCAGAATTATGTACAAGGCACATTGGTGGCACAAAGCATGGTGAGATTAACCTACCTGAGCGATGGGGAAAGACTTCATTGAGGAAGTGACACTTAAACAGAGTTTTAGAAGCCAAGCACGTGCCCACCCTCTGGGCAAAGGGGTGGAAGAAGGGCAGAGAGGGCCCGGCAGGGAGGAGCAAAGAAAGGAAGAGGTCTCCACAGAGAGAGCAAGGTACCCAGGAATGGAAGAGCATTCTGTGGGATAGAGAGGTAGCTGGGCGTAGAGAGAGAGCTGGGCAGAAGCTAGGTGAGAGAGTTGGAAGTATTTCCATGAGTCCTTGGAGAGCCCTTACAGGCCTCCATGCTGGGTGGGACATGATCACATCTACATGTCAGATGTAGCATCATCGCATGGGCTGCTGCATGGAGAAGGAAAAGGGACTGCGAGGACAGGCAATCCCAAGGCACATTAGGCTCCTCTAGCCAGATTCTAGCCTGACATCATGAGGACCTGAAGTAAGGCAGTGTCGAGCAGCATGCTTGGCGCACTTGGAAGTCACTGAGTAAAGTTCCAGAACACACCGGAGGCTTCCTGTGACTCTCCTCTATAGGCATTCTCTGGCATAAGGAGGATGCTTGGCCTGTGTGCAGACCATCAAGGTGCTAAGGAACGTAATGTCCTCGGAGCAACCCTCAATTAATGAGGAATGGGAGCAGGTGGATAAACACCCAGCTTCCTCCCTCCCTCCTAGGCAGACCATGCAGAGGGGTGTTCAGTGCAGTTCTGTAGAGGCCCCAGTGGGAGGGAACTCTGGTTGCCCACAGTGGTACCTGCCAGCCTCCATTCCCTGTTTCGCTTCCCTACATTCTTGCCATTCTTCCTGGGATCACTTCCCAAATAAACCACTTGAACCCAAACTTGGTCTCAGGGTCTGATTTGGAGAAAATCCAATCTAAGATGGAAAGTTTCATTTTCCTGGATCTGGAGAGACGAGAACATAGGAGAGAAAAAGAAACGTGAAAGAGGTGAGGTTACAGGATCAAGTCATCTGTCATCCATGGAAGAGGATGAGTCACAAGTGTCGAGGATGATGTAGGGTGTCCTTTCTGCAGTTCTCTGAGATGGAGGTGGGAAGAGGAGGAGCCAAGTGTGGGGGACGGCATGATGAATCCAGTCTAGACATGGAGACTGCACTATGCATGGGACGCTGCACAGAGATGTCTAACTGGCAGCTGGAAGTGCAGAGGTCGAGTTCAGGGACAGAGAGTTGGGCTGCTGAGCCTTACTTGGAGTCATGCAGGATTTGGATGAGATTTTCCATGTAGGAAATCTGAACCTAGACCTGTGATCAGGACATCTGTGTGGAAGCTGTTGTCTTGCAAGTTGTCCTCTTTTTCCCCTGAATTCTGATTCTGCCACCTACCCCTAAGCACTAGTTGCCCCAAGTCAATGGAAAGCAGTTTCCTGTCTAAAATTCCTTCTAGTAATAGAAAGTCAATTTTTTGTTTGTTTTTTCTGGGAGATGATCAAGTGTGAGTGTGTTGATGAACCCATGCGCCCTTTTGTGTCTTGTTTCAATTTCTACAAAGGCAAGTAAGATTGTAGAATGATTATATTATTTATATCCAAATCAGGACACTTTTGAGAGTAAAAGAGAGCACTATTTATAATTATTCCAGACTATTAAGCATAAATAGGAACTGCCTTAGGCAAACCAAGATGTGTGGTTATGTCAATTATCTGATTAAAGATGTAGACCACCTCAAATCTCTACAAGAATGTACATGTAGAAATGAGAGACAGAGTGAGAGAGAAGGACACAGAAGGGCAGAGAGGAGAGACAAAAAGAGGAGAGTGAGAGAAGGAGAGAAAGTGAATGAGGATAAATCAAAATCTGTTTTGAGATTCCCTTGTGATGCACCTTTACCTGGAACAGTCTTTTCCCCTTTGTCTGCCTGTTTCTTTTGTGTTCATGTAGGGTTATTTTATCTTATTCAGCTTTTTATCTCCAGCCTATAGCCAAGTGCCTAGTACATACTAGACAGTCAGTAAATGATTTTTAAATACACAAATAAGCAAATTTCTCTTACTCCTAAAAATTCCATTTCCAAACCACTCTGGCCCACATGGAATTTTCCTCCACTGAAATCTCTTGTCATTTCTAGTTTTAATCACATGATTCTTTTTCATTCTGTTGATCAACTTTGGCTTGGAAATTGGATCTCTCCTACTCTATTATACTGATTCTGTTAAAATGTCTCCCTTTGGTATTTTCTTCTGCAAAATGTGGTTAATTATAGTGCTCACTTCATAGGATTATTGTGAGTATTAAATGAGCTAATAAATACAAAGAGCCTGGCCCAAAATATGTGCTCATTTTGTGTTAGCTATTGTTATTGTTGTTTTTATAATCTTTTCCAGGGCAGAGACAGGGTCATTGCACTTACTACTATGTCAGCAAAAAATAGAGACTCCATTAATGAATGACTTAAAAACATATGTTAATCCATATTTGGTAAAATGGTCGTATCTGGTACACTCATGGATGGCATTCAGTGAGCAGTAATATCAGATTTAAAAATGTAATTTTTCCCTGAGACATTCTAATTTCAATATCTGCAGCTATGTTTGTGGGAATATTCCATTTGTTTTACTCCTTCATAGGAGAGCACATTGGCTATAACAAAGTGGGTGGAGAAAAATGCCCAGAACCTAAATTTAAAAATCGAATTTAAATGGATATGTCAAGGATATTCTGAGAGTAAGATAAAATTCTTTCACACTGTTATTAATGTTTTTTCCTGGATTTTATAGCATAAGAGTTAAAATAAAATGTGCCCTTTAGCAGGTAACATTGGCAAAATTTTCAACCTATCCAGAAATATGAATCTTAGCTGAACTTAGGCAATTGTGTTCAAGGGCACCTACAATGAGGGTTGCCCCCTGCTTAAAGAAACCCTCATCCCCTCGTGTCGGAGCTGGAACTTAAAGACCTTACATTCCTTGGTCCCTTGTTGAAAGTTCTTCAAAATAACTTTCTGCCCTTTCCCCTTTGAACACAGTCGTGGAACACATTTATTCCCTGTCTCAGTCCTGTCATCTGTAATGACCCTTGTCACCCTCTCTCTTACCTCCTGACGTCCTCACCTGGAATGTAGGTAGTATTTAAATATTTGGGAAATTCTTTCAGTTTTGGTTCACTGAAACCTGGCTTCTCAGTAACATAGGACTGTCTTAGGCTGTCTTAGACTATCTTAGACTGGTGCTGTCAATAGGACTATTCTAGAAGGATAGAAATGCTCTGTGTCTACACTGGTCAAGATGTTAGCCATTAGGCACATGTGGCTACTAAGCATTTGAGAGTTGGTTAGCATAATGGAAGAGTTGAATTCTTTATTTAATTGTATTTTAATTTAATCAATTTAAATAGCCATAGAAAGCTAGTGGCTACCATCTTGGACAGTGAACTAAAACTATCTTTCCTTCACAAATTACATCTAAATTATAGTTCCTGGAAAAAACAAAAAATAAGCAAAAATGCTATTTACTTATAGTCACAATCACTGTTTAAACCATGTGTCTAGATAACCACAAAGAGAAATTTACTGAAATGTTGAGATACACTAGGACATTGGCTTGTCAAAGTTATCTTTTGACTTTGGTGATGCTGTTAATCTCTTGCTTTTCGTTCCACATCTCTCATTTCTCCGTAGGTACGTATAGCTAAGTCTTTTAATGTTGAAGATCCTCAGGAATGAGTCAAAGACTGTCTCCATTTTTAGCTCCATATTCTGTTTCTAGTATATTTTATCCACGCCTATAGCTTCAGCAATCTTCTCTACATCAGTGAGTCCCAAATTTTTATCTCCAATACACACCTCTCTCTGAGGTTTTCCAAATATAGTATGTTCAAAAGTGAATGTGTGACTCTCCTCACAATCCTGGTTTTCTCCACATGTCCTCTTCATCACTGGATTGCAGCAGTCTAGTTGGGCAAGCCAGAAATCCAAGAACCACCCCTGACACCTCCATTTCCCTCCATCAATTCCCATGTCTAAGTCATCTCCAATTCTATTGATTTAATATAAAAAAAAATAGCTTTCAAATTCATTCACTTAACTTCATCATCACTGCTGCTATAGTTACCTAGACCTATACAAACAGGTTTTTATAAATGTGCCATGATCGCTTCAGTCTTGAAGGCATTATAATATCTTTAAAATTAAGGTCACCTGGAATAATACCCAAGTTTACCTCCCCCCTGCCTGGCCACCCTGTCCTGTTCAGTTCCTGGTGACCTTCTAGAGGTTTTATTCAGACCCTAGCTCAAGTGTTACTTTTTTAAAGGATACTTTTCTTGATTCCCTAGGCCATATCTGGACCGCATTTTATACATTTTTATGTCACCCGATACTTCCCCTTCTGAGCATTTATTACAGTTGTAATTCATTACCTTTAATATTGTCTCTGTTGTTAAACATGTAACTTCCATGAGGGCAGGAATCTGTTTGTCTTATTTATCACTCTGTTTTTGGTGCTTGACTAAGTACATTCACATAGTAAATGCCCAATAAATATATGTGGATTACTTAGGCACTTAATGGAAAGTTAATTGTACACTCTTGTTACCTGGGATTAGTAAGTTGGACTGTCTCTCTATAACTGGGTCAGGAAATTGGTGGTGAAATGAGTTTAGTAGCTTGTCATTTGTATGTAATCTTAATCCTCAAAACAGTGAGTTTCTCTGTGAATAAAACAATGAGTTACTGGAAATGTGGAGTTTTCAAAGCAAACTCTTGATGTAAACCTTTAAATTTTTGTTATTGCAGGTGCAAACTTTCCAGCTGTTCTGTAATATTTTAAATGTGTTTCTAATTATTTACTGACTATGTTTAGTAGTTCTTCTTAAATACATTTTTTAAAAAAAATTCAATTAACTTATAGATATTACTCTAATTATTATTTTGTAGAATGATGTTCTTCCAATAGATTTTGCTGGAGACTCTCACCAATGCCATTTACTGACCATGGTTACCGATTTCTGAAGAATCATCAGTCCGTCAGGAATAATCTTTGGAATCTATTGCCTTTATTTCTCTGGCATGACACCATCTACTTCCTGTGTTATTCAAAAGTGACACCTTTTCTATATCCTTTGTCACTGTTTCCAAACATGGATTTGACAATCTCCATGCAGGAAGGGAAAACGAATGCTTCTGGCCTTGCATGAGACTTTTTGTCTTTGCCTATTAATTGCTCAACTGACCTTTTAACTAGCTTCCTCTCTTTGATCTGATACTTTCTTATTTCACGCTTGCAGATGTTTTAAAATATGCCATTCTCCCTCCTCCCCGCAGTCCCCAGTAAACTGGATGCAGCTGGATGCTTTGTGGTACTTGCTGAAGTAATTTGCTTGGTCACCATGGCTTAATTTGATAAATTTTTCCAGCAAGTCAAGCATTAGGTTAAGGATGAGAAGCCTTACCAGGGCACACGAATCTAAATTTGAGTTATTCTTCATTGGATTGCCTGGTTAATAAGTTAAATATTTTTGGGGGGACAGGAAGATAATGCTGTGTATATGCTACAAAACTCCTGACTTTACAAGTTCACAGTGAATAACTGTACATTTAAAGTCATTTAAATATAAATTACTTAAAGAAACTATAGACTTAAAAGATTCAGAAAATCAATTTAAAAATTTAAATATATACATTTTTCAGAATATTTGAAACAAGTCATATCACTGTTTGAAAAGTTAATGATGTAGTAAAAAATTAAAGGAATTATTGAAGTACATAAATTTTATCATATTTAATAATTAAAATTGTGGAAATGTCATGAAATATTTGCACTCCTGTATGATTAATAACTATTTTGAGAAATCATTTTCTTAGGCCAAAAAAAGCTATGGTTCTCCTTAATTAATTAATTTAACTAAATAATGTTTAATTTTATTTTTGGAAACACTTTTTTTCATTTCTTAAAGAAAACTGCAGTTTATTATAATTCTACCAAGGATCAAACTTTGTCACCGTTAAGCAACAATTGAGAAATTGAATAAAATGTGTTTTGTTTTTTTTTGAATTGAGAAACAACTGTTTCCAAATGATTATAACAATTATAGAGATAATAATCATATATACCTTCTGTTAGCAGAAGAAAAAAATGTAAAAATGAAACCAAACTATCTAAAGCCAAAGGTCTAGGTTTTATATGTGCAGGAGAAATGAATAACTTCTCAGATGCTACCCCAAATTTGGACTAAAGTCATAATCAAACCAACTGGAATATTCCAATGTGAAGGTGGGGGACACTACATAATGCAGCCCCTTCAGAGCCTTCTTTGGTGGTGGGTGTTAGTTATTAAAGCCAGACAGCCCAAAAGAATAATTACTAAATTCAGGAAATTGATAAAGTGAGTCATTCAGATTCTGTGTCATTATAACTCCAGCTATTCTCAATTTTTAAATGGCTGTAAAAAAATAAGCTCTACTTTTTTTTATCTGTTAAAACGTACCCTGATTAGTGTCTCTCAGCAAACCTTTCCCCATTTGGGTATGCCCATGTTCTATAATACATCTGTCTGGAAAGTTCTCTATCATTGGGATAGAGAACTCAGCTCTGGGCCTCAGGTGCAATCCTGCCCTTGTTCCTTGACTACCATGGCCATGTCACTTAACCTCTCTGAAACATAGTTTTCTCCTCTGTAACCATAGGGATAATTACACCTAATTTGTTTACATACCTGTGTGGATTAAATAAGATAATGCATGATATTGCAATGTGAGTGTTTAAAAAATACTAACATTTTTTTAAGTCCTATTATCCACTCCATAGACTTTGAATGACCTCTCTTGGTCAGTCCTCAAAGACTTTCCATCTCTTGTTGCAGCATTATCACCAAAAAGGGGTGTAGCTTCAGTTTGTCTGCATTTGCTAGCGGAGGGTCATGGTTGCAGAGCAGGTGGATTTCTCAGAAGAAAAGCCACTAGGACCAGATTTGCTGCTTCTGCCAACAGAAGCAAACCACTTTAAAGTAATTAGCATAGCCCAGGAAATAGCTTTTCAAGTGGTCAGGGCAGTAAAAGTTCTATTCAGCTTGGGGCTATTTTGCATTATCTCCAAAGGCCACTTTCTCCCTGGAGAGGCCACCTGCATCTTATAACTTGAGGGTCTCTCTGCTGAGTCCTGGAGTTCCCACAAAGCTGCTGAAGGCAGACAGACATTCCTGGCATTTGGCTTCACAAAGGGAGTGCAAAGGCCAGGCAAGGACCTTGCTGTCATTTTGTCAATCCCTTGCCTGTTTTTCTCCAAGCTTCACCCAAATTTCCATTTGCCCTGGAGCCAAGAAGCACAATATGTTTAGAAAATGCAATAGTCTTTTTATTTTAATTAAACTTTTTATCTGAGATAATTATAGATTTACATGCAGTTATAAGAAATAATAAGGACAAATCTCATATACTAATGTACAACATTCATTTTATCCAGTTTTCCCCAATGGTAACAACCCGAAAAACTAAAGTATAATATCCAGAATATTGACATTGATACATTTAAGATACGAAACATTCCATCACCACAAGGATTCCTCTTGTTCACCTTTCATACCATACCTCCCTCCCATTTCACCTCCTTTCTCGTCCCTGACCTATGGCAACCACTAATCTGTTTCCCATTTCTATAATTTTGTCATTTAAAACATGTAGTATCAATGGAACTACAGAGTATGTAATCTTTCTGTATTCATTCAGCATAATGCCCCAGATTTTCATCCAAGATGTTGTGTGCACCAATAGTCCATTCCTTTTTAATGCTAAGTAGCGGTTGATCATACAGACATACGACCGTTTGTTTAAATATTCACCTGCTGAAGGTCATCTGGGTTGTTGTCAATTTTAGGATGATATGAATAAATCTGCTATGAATAGTTATGTACAGGTTTTTGCGTAAATCTGGGTTTTTATTTCTCTGCAATAAATGCCAAGAGTGCAATTGCTGGGTTGTATTGTAATTGCATGTTTGATTTTATGAGAAACTGCCAAACTGTTTTCCAGAGTGACTGTACCACATATACTCCACCAGAAATCTATAAGGAGTGTAGTCTACCTGCATACTCTCCAGTATTTAGTGTTGTCACTATTTTTAACTTTAGCTATTCTGACAGGTGTGTAATGATATCTCATTGTGGTTTTAATTTTCATTTCCTCAATGTCTAATGATGTTGATGTCTTTAACAACAGTCGTTTGCAGATGGTATAATTTAAGAGCAGGAAAGGACTGGAAGGAGGGACCCATTTCATTAACTGAGCCCCAAATTAACTTACTGGAATGACAGTCAGGTCCCAGCAAGAGATAGAGATGAGAGAGAGAACAAGAGCGAAGCTACATAGAGAGAGTGCTTCACCTTGAGCTCAGGTTTCCTAAGTCCAAACCCAGTGATGTTTAACCAGACCTTACCGCTACTACACATCAGTGATAATTTGCTTTCTCTGAATTAGGTAGTAAGTTAGAAGAGTTTGACAGCTGGTTAAGAATGTATATTAGTATTGCAGCAACTACCCCTGTATTGTATCTAGCAATCAAAAGCCCACTAGGAAATCAATAAATAATTGAATATTTTTGCATGAATATGTATACAAACACCCCCCTCCTCCCCCCACAGTCACATTCTCTCAGGAGCTAACATTTTTCTTTAATTGAGACACCTAAATCTTCAGAGTTGTTGTGTTGCATTATTGAGATAAATGATGAAATGAGAATACAGACTATACATTAATTAAATCTTAAGTTTGCTTGTTTTCATCATTGTATTGTGTTTGGTCTTTGTATGAGTGATGTATTGGCAAAAGTCCTTGCATAAAAACTGTGCCTGTTTAATCCATGCCAAGGACTTTGTGCAGGTGGGTGGAGAGATAAGCTGAACTGGGAAACTGCAAAATATTTAGTAGGGGAGGTGTCAAAATTTACATGTGAATTTTGACTACTTATTCTGGCCCAAGGGATGCCATACCATCTTTGACTTTGTTAAGAGACTCACTCTTTCTCCTAAACATAAAACATGTCAACACTCTGATGGCCATCTCCAAGGCCAACTGCCACTCTGTCTTTAGGCTGTGCCGACCCAGATTGTAGATAGAATAAAAGGAATTCAGAAATGTTCTTAATACATAAAGGGATAAACAATGCATGTATCTAATTCAGAAGGAAGGTATTTCAAATTTAGGAGCTGACTAGGCCAGTAAAAGATACAGTTGCAAGGTGGAATGGCTGCTAAGCAAAACGGACACCAGGAGATGTAATCTCAAGTAAGACAGGACACTTACTGCTTAGAAACTCATGGAGCAGTTAACTAAACCTTTTAAATAGTGAGACTACACTGGCAATGCTCCAGGGTGTAGACAGCCCTTTGTGTGGGCTTGTAGACCCTAGGATAGAAGACATCCAATAAATGGGCCTGGAGAGTAGTAGTCCTTGAGGTGCTCACTCAAGTGCTGAACATGATGGTTGGCACGATGCTTTCAGCATGTTGTTGTTTCAATAGAACTTTCATGTGGTTTCTCATTTACCTTCCACAGATGCCCTTCAGAAGGAACACATTGGGAGAGACGGGGCTCAAACCCCACCTTTAGATTTAAATCAGTGTTCATTCCAGTCCAAGATGAGACCAAACTCTCAGAGGTGATCTCCACACACTCCCACTGGCTTTACACAGAGGGTAAAGGCCACCAAGTAGGGCCATTGAAGATAAAGAGCAAATATGTTTTCACCACCAGAATACAGGAACTTATAGACACTGGTGTCTCATGGCCATTGGAAGCAGAGACATTTTACGTGTAAATATTGGGAGGAATAAAGAATAATCCACCTTGAATCATTCAACAAATATTTATTGAGCAATTACTATGTGCCAGGCACAGTGCTAGGCAATAGGGACACAACTTTGACCAATACGGTTAATGGTCAAGAGGGTATTTCAAAACGTTCATGGAAAGATTCATATTGTCTTTTAATTTTATTTTATGCACTTTCTGAAGAGCCCTCATAGATATTAAGCAACTATGTGATGCATTCTAAAGGAGAATCCCAGGGTGCCAGGTGGTGGGATAACAGGAGTCCAGCTCTGAGCTGGAGGTCAGGGAGGTTTTCTGGAGAAAGCGAGACATAAGGCCCAGGTGGAGAGGTGAGAGAAGAGAGCTTTTCAGGTACAGAGAACAGCATGAGAAAATATGTAGTTATCTGACCTGAGAGAGAAATGAAATGTGGCAGAAGCATTGTGAAGACATGAGTGTTGGGAGACCTGCAAAACTTTCTCCTCCTTCCCAACCACTGACACACGCATATGTGCACACACACACTCCCACACTCTCCCCACACACTCACACACTCCACCTTACACTCACACACACTCACTCCCCCTCCACACACTCACACATGCATGCACACACACACACACACACACAAACACACACTCTTGTTGTCCAATCAAGTTTCCCAGAAATCCCATTAATTGTGTAAACTTCCACAATTATTTTCAAAATAATTCTTGAAGTTCCTCATCCCATTGAGTCCTTAACAGACAGAAGAGCTCAGACTCACTAAATCAGAATCTTGGGCAGTGCTATCAGGTATGAGAACGGTTTAAAGCTTCCCTGGCAATTCCAAAGCACAGTCAAGTTTGAGACCCGTGGCCTCAGAGGCTCTTTAAAACCCCTCTTGACTGTGGACACTGGTTGAGACACGGATAGAGGCCAGCGCTGGCACTGGAGGGAGGTGGAGGGGGGTGACAGGGCTCCAGCTTCTGAGGTTTGTGAAATGTATTGCAGAAGCAACAACCACGCAAATGACGTGAGGAGGGGCCACAGGGCCGAGGGAAACGTCCTTGTTTGGGGTCTTTATAAGATTTCACTTTGAGCATCCATACCTGACTATTAAGAGACTCGGGAATGCCGACTCTCTCAGTGGTGTTTCTGGAGGAGAAAGGGGGGAGTAGACGGTGTGAGCCTTGGAGAAGTCTCTTCTGCCACCACCTTCCTGTGGAGGCAAAGCTATGATTCCGCAAAATTCATTCCTTGATAACAATTGTGTTTGTTACCACATGGCCTGAAGCAAAGCGAGCAGATGTAATAGCTGTTGAAAAAAAAAACTAGCTAGTCTGATGACTGATTTATAGCTTCGTCATGGCATAAATTATAACAGGAGATGGAGGGGATGGTGTTTTGGAAGCACTGCTTTTCTGCAGAGGCGCAAAGCTGTTGCTTCTTTCCCAGCTATTGTTAAATTTGCCAAGAGTAAGGTCTGCGAAATATGTAAACATCACCCCAGCCCTAGTGGAAACTGGATTATTCTGATACCGGAGGCAGGAGAGAGTCAGATGCTGGCCAAAAGCCTTAAGTTTCTGTCCCTGACAGGCTCTGAGCTTGTCAAAACTGCTCTTCACTCACCTTGCTAATAGCATGGTGTGCTTTGGTTACTGAAGAGGTCGCAAAAGTAGTCTGCTCTTCCAGCTAGGGAGAAATCTGCCGGTACACTTTAAATGAAAGAAAACTGACTAGTTGTGCCAGATCATATAATTTAATGAAGAATCTATAGAGGAAGCCCTTTAAAAAGTGTGATGGGCATTCATTTTTGGTATAACGTTAAGCACTCTAGCAGAACATTTCTCTTTTAACTCTCAGCCAAGGCTCACTGTTGTGTAAATGAGTTCAATGCAGCCAAAAGGTCTAGCTGCTTGACAGGACAGAGTCCAATGGGACCTGGATGTGTGGGGTCTATTTCCACTTGGACTTGTCACATCTTGGGCAAACCAGCACTGACATTCAATGCGAGAGGAGAACATCATTGTTGAAAGCCAGAATCTTTTCTCTTACCTCTTTTCTATTTGTTCTTCAAGCAACAACAAAAATGTCTGGTAGTGGATCCATCTGACTTCATTGACTCCATAATGGCATCTCTCTCTCTCTCTCTCTCTCTCTCTCTCTCTCTCCCTCCCCACCCCCCCACCCCACCCCACCCCCGGCCACTCCTGTATTTTTCTTCTTCTCTTTCATCTGGTTTCTCCACCCAAAAAGCCAAGGGAAGTGAGGTAACAATAACTTTGTGGCATTTCACCTGGCCCACCCAGAGAAAATCTATTTCTAGGCAAGTGCGGAAAACCCAAACCTTGTGGAACGCGACTGGCCCTTTAATCTAACATCCTCTGTGCACTGCAGAGCCTAATGTTTAATTTGAAAAACAATCTGAAAATAGCATGAAAGGAAATGTGGAATTTGCATAGCTATATATATATATGTTTAAGATAGTCATAGTAGTTTTGGAAAACACTGTGTTTGAGAGCTGACCCTTTACTTGAAGTGGCCCAAATTTTATGGACTCTTCTGAGATAGGGAGTGTAATTTTGAGTTGAATGATGTTTGCTTTTTTGCACAGTTGTTTGGGTATTAAGGGGACAGATGTCAAATCCTGTCATTTTGGAAAACTGAATGTTGATATTCAGAGCTGTTTGACCCATGCTAGAGTAGCAATGAGGATGAAGATATGATTTATTTGTAATAACCATTGGATTATAGCACATCTGAGAATCTTGTTCAAATCTGTCTTCCCTTTCTTTCCATCTTTTATCTTTCTGCCATCTCTTTCTCTCTTTTTCTTTGCCGTTTTCAAGGTCTTTTTTCTTTTTTCCTTTTTTGAATCTTTTTCTGTGTCTTCTTTGTTTCCAAAGTTTAAATTGCACTGAAACCTTACTTTTTGTAGGCAAGGCCCTGGTGTAGCTTATTCCAGCCCAGCTGCCTACAGATGGGCTTTTTTCACCACAAAGCCATTTGGAGGCCAACTTCCATTTCCAATGTTCTAAATTTTATAGCTGGAGAAGACTAACAAAAATTGCTATTATTTCAGGCTTCCTAAATTTTTCACCAGATTCAAGGTGCCTTTTAAAACAATCTTACTAACAGGTGCTGGGAACTCAGGTGTGAAGCATAAGCTCCTCGTTTCATGAGAGGTGCTGTACAGGTCAAGAGTGCAGGACAGAGAGAGTACAGAGCTCATGGGGTGAAAAAAATTGTGGAATATTTAAAACCAGTACATAGGTCTCTAGAAAAAGAATTCTCATCTTGGGGTTCACCAAGGGATCCATGCATAGAAGCCAGGGAGTCCATGAACTTAGGAAAACATTTCTTTTTCTTTGCTAAGCTTTAGTTAAAATGTAGCTTTTTCATCAATTATAACTGTGGACAAAAAACCATGGTAATATCAGCACTCTGTCACATATTACAATACAGTTGTTGATTTTGAGACATCTGTCTGGTCTTAAAATATACTTTATGCTCATCACTACTTGGAAATTATTAGACCCACAATAGATCTTTCTATTTAGGGCATTAATAAAGGAGCACATACATTGTTATAACACTATTAAAATGTTATTGTAACTATTTCAATATAATCAGTTTCCTTAATCGTCTTGTACATTTTATTGAATGTATTTAAAATCATTATTCTGAGAAGCAGTCAATGGACTTCACCTGGTTGCAAAAGGAGTCCATGGAACAGTAAAGGTTAAGAATCGGCTCGGAGACTAAATACTTCATCCATCAAGACACCTTGTGGTCCTTGATTTTGGAGAAGGGGAAGGGTGTGGAGGAAGAGAAGAAAAGAGATTGTACAGTTTATTATGGGTCTAGCAGAACTTCTGATTCTGTTGTCCTGTGTCCAGAGCTAAGCACCTGAATAGCCCTTAAGAAACATAACGAAAGAAAAAAAAAAAAAAAAGCCCCCTCTAGATAGGGACATCTAGGGAAGTAACAAAACAAACAGAAGAGAACAACAACAAAAACAAAAAATCGAAAAAACACTGGAAGTCTTATAGCAAAAAGGGTTTCTTAGAGTTTCTTCCTTCTTTTTGTAAGTGTTTCTTTCTAGTGCTGATCCCCAAATTCCTTTTTTTTTTACTTTCAATTTTTTTGAGAAGTTTTCAGCTTTGCCACAAGTACTTACACAAGGTAATATTGCTGTTCATCAAAACTACATTCTAGAAGATGAACATCAGTGTTACTTTGCATAAGAACCTGTGGCAAAGCTGCTGTACCATCGATGGAGCCCTTTTCCCAAACTCTCACAAACCTACAAGTTGTCCTTCCTCACTCTTTACTAACATTTGAAGCCCTAATAAAAGGTCAGCTTGCCATAGGGGTTGGTATTATATATGGGAACATTTGGTTTATTTGCAAGACCAAAGTTAGTAGAAACTAGGGATGTAAATTGACAGCCATCGTCTATGTTAAATTCCCAGGTATGAACCACACTGACTCTGATGTAATAATTAAAGCAAAGTGAGTCTAATGAGACGCAGTGTTTCCCCCAAGTTCCTGTTAAACTGTTCTCATCAGAGTACAGGCCTTGTCAGAAAAAGCTATTTTTTGCTTATGTGATATCTTCTGATTCTGCAAGGTGGCAGGAAGGAGAAAGGAAAGAAGGAGGAAGCATATGTGGGCAATGAAGTTTCTGGGGACTGGGGGACAGGCACAGACTTTGCAGTCAAAGAGAGCTAGGCTTAAGTCCCAGCTCTGCAACTTTCCTGGCTGTGTGATCTTGGGCATGTAGCTTAACTTCTCTCAACTTCCAGTTCCTCATCTGTAAAATGGTACTGACAATATAGACAATAATAATAGACAGTACCAACAGTAATGGTGCCAACATATAGAGCTATCTTAGGAATCTGATGACATGTGATGTGTAAGATGTTTGGCACAGCACATGGTACTACTGTAATAGGAACTTAATGGAGGATAGTGCCTGGAGGGGTGAGTATGTGGGCAGGAAGAAAAGACAAACATATGAACAGCTGGCATTCTGACACAACTAGTTTGTCTCTGTCATCAGCAGGCCAATCCTGTTCCCCTGGGAAGGGGGTGATCTTGCATTGGTCAGCTAGCTTCCTTCTTTCACTCTTAATTATCTTGGATCCTTTATTAAATAACTGGCTTGTGTCAATTTTTCTAACTAAAAAATCAGGGTCTTAATAATAGTTAATATCTACCTATCTCACATGCTGGATTAACCAGTGTGCATGTGAAGTCATGGTAATTTCTCAAAGTCAAGATAGTGACTCCACTACTCTCATAATGAGGGTGTGAGCATTGAGGTAAATGTGTATACCTGATGCATATCTGTAAGTGGGTTTTTTTTTTGTATGTAGTTAATGTTTTAAATGGGATAATCATTTAACTGATAAATAAGATAATTCATGTGAAAGTCTTCATAAACAAGCATTATTAAAAGCCAAGCTTTATTTTTTGTTATTGTTCAAAATAAAAATAATTTGGCAGTTGGCAGACTGCCTTCTGGAATCCTTTAACCCACTATCAAGGAAGAAGTTAAGGCCCTCTGCGGGTATGAGATCTCTAAGTTTTAGCTCTGGCTGATTGCTAAGGGACCAGGGAAGTTACTGACCTGTGTGGAATCTTATCTTCTGCTTCTGTAGAATGAGCATATCCTGGGCGTGACCCATGGTTCAGCCTTCTTAATAATCATGCTTGGAGAATGGTGCTAAAAAGGGGTTGGTGGCCATTTTTTAATCGGGTTGCTTGTTTTCTTCTTGTACAGTTGTTTGAGTTCCTTATGTATTCTGGATATTTATCCTTTGTCAGATATATATTTTGCAAATATTTTCTCCCACTCTGTTGGTTGTCTTTTAACTCTTTTAATTGTTTCTTTTGCTGTGCAGAAGCTTTTTAGTTTGATATAATCCCATTTGTTTATATTTCCTTTGGTTGCCCGTGCTTTTGGGTTCGTATTCATGAAGTCTGGGCCCAGTCCTATTTCCTGAAGTGTTTCTCCTATGTTTTCTATAAGAAGTTTTATTGTTTCAGGGTGTATATTTAAATCCTTAATCCATTTTGAGTTGATTTTAGTATACGGCGAGAGGTATGGATCTAGTTTCATTCTCCTGCATATGGATATCCAGTTATCCCAGCACCATTTGCTGAAGAGGCAGTCCCTTTGCCACTGAATAGGCTTGGTGCCTTTGTCAAAGATCAGCTGACAGTAAGTGTGTGGGTTGATTTCTGGATTCTCTATTCTATTCCATTGGTCAGTGTGTCTGTTAAGTAGGCATTTCTCTAAGGAAGATATACAAATGGCCAACAGACATATGAAAAAATGCTCAACATCACTCAGCATCTGGGAAATGCAAATCAAAACCACATTGAGATACCATCTCACCCCAGTTATGATGGCTAAAATCCAAAAGACTATGAACGATAAATGCTGGCGAGGCTGCGGAGAAAAAGGAACTCTCATACATTGTTGGTGGGACTGCAAAATGGTGCAGCCTCTATGGAAAATGGTATGGAGGTTCCTCAAACAATTGCAGATAGATCTACCATACGACCCAGCTATCCCACTGTTGGAAATATACCCAGAGGAATGGAAATCATCAAGTCGAAGGTATACCTGTTTCCCAATGTTTATCGCAGCACTCTTTACAATAGCCAAGAGTTGGAACCAGCCCAAATGCCCATCATCGGATGAGTGGATACGGAAAATGTGGTACATCTACACAATGGAATACTACTCAGCTATAAAAACGAATGAAATACTGCCATTTGCAACAACATGGATGGACCTTGAGAGAATTATATTAAGTGAAACAAGTCAGGCACAGAAAGAGAAATACCACATGTTCTCACTTATTGGTGGGAGCTAAAAATTAATATATAAATTCACACACACACACACACACACACACACACACACACACACACAAAGCGGGGGGGGGGGAAGAAGATATAACAACCACAATTATTTGAAGTTGATATGAGAAGCAAACAGAAAGGACATTGTTGGGGGGGAGAGGGGGAGGGAGAAGGGAGGGAGGTTTTGGTGATGGGGAGCAATAATCAGCCACAATGTATATCGAGAAAATAAAATTTAAAAAAAAATAAAAATTAAAATTTAAAAAAAAAAAAAAGGGGTTGGTGGGAAGGAAGTATGGCAGATGAAATCTGGGGTGGTCTTGCGAATACTCCTTGCTTCTTCCGATAGTTGATAACATAAATCCTGTTTGTAAAATAATACTCTCCTTAATTCTATTTATTTCTTAGTAGTGACTTTTTTAAAAAAGTTCTGAGAGTAGTTAGAAACCCTCTTCAGCCTCATACCATTTAGACCTGCCTTGACTCTAATTAACTGTGTGTTTATTTAAACCAATAAATGTATTTTGTGCAGATTATTATTTTAGAGTTTAGATTGAGCTGTTCCTTATTTGTTAAAAGAGTTCAGCAGCAACAAAAAAACCTAGCTCATCTGCTCTTGGACTGAGGCATCGATCTGGTCTGATCATGGACACAGAAACCTTGTAGGGAGTTTCACTTCAACGTTTATTTATTGTGTATAAAGCTGACTGGGCTAGAGACCAGGAGAATTACAAAGGCGTGCAAGATCTAGTTCTGTCTTCAGGGATAACATGATCAATCATTGTCTAAAAGACTGTCGGTACTTCATTCAATGAGAAGAAACCAAATGGTTGCCGAATATGTGATTTTCACTTGCCTCATATCTGCACCAGCGTCTAAAGTGGAAGCAGAGCATATGCACCCGTGTCTGCAGAATAATTCACCTAGTGCTAGTTTCATGATGTCTTTTATTAATTGTAATAGGCTAGTTTGCACTGACCATCCCTGATTCAAAGTGAGGTTGTGCCTGCTTCCAAAATAGTTCAGAGTGATAACTTATTGGCAGAATCACCCTAGGGGAATCACAAAGGCACAGCTCTTGACCAAATCGGTGGCCAATATCCAGATTTGGTTTGAAAAGTATGCTTTGAGGCAGCCTCGTTTCTTGTTCTTGACCAGGACAGCTCAGAAACACTGAATTATAACTTACTGCTTTTAAATCCAAGATTTGGCTATACATTTAGGGTAGTTTATGTGAAACCGGCAGAGGTTGGTTACTAGATTTTTTTAGCGTCTGGTTTTGATCATTTTCCTCTGGTTAGTGTGGAGAGAACTAAAGCCTTCTGTTCTAACCAAACAACCACAACCCAAATAGGCGAAGAGACTAGGAAAATACCAGGACAAGTGAAATGAGGAGCACCATTTAGAGTAGCCAAGCCGAGGCACGGAGCCTAAAACCAAGGTAGGGCATGCCTGAGAGATTGCTCAAGAGGCCTGATGGCACTTCTCATAGGAAGCTGTAAAGTTGGGGCAGTTTACATCAGGTCAAAAAAAAATTCTTTAACTGTGTTTGTATGATTGCGATTGCTGTCTAGGGTTCTTGCCAGTCACCATGAGAAGAACACGAAAAATAGCCATTTGTCCAAAGAGGATTAGAGATACATGGAGTAGACTTGACCCAACGTGAAGCTTGGAGCCAAGCCCGGCTGAACCCAGCTTAGACCAACCCAATCCCAGCTAACTCAAAAAAAAAAAAAAAAAAAAAAAAAAAAAGGAAGGAAAAAAGAAATGACTATTGTTAGCTGTCCCTGAGTTTTTCAGTATTTTGTCATGTAGCATTACCATGGCAATAGCTGACTGACACACAGGCTTTATAAAAGATGGCACATTATTTAAAGCCCTTTTCACCGAAAGTAACAGAAACCTAACCTAACTCAAACTAACCTATGCAAAGAACGAATCAGTGAACTAGACCTGTAGCTTTAGACAAAGCTGGACTTCGATTGTCTTTTCACACAATTCAACTGTTATTATCAGGAGTATACTCCTCACCAGCTCTCAACTCTGTTTTCCTCTGGGGTGGCTTCATTCTCAGATGAGCTCCTCCCCATGTGGTGACAAAGATGGCCTCTAGGAGTGCTAGATTTGCATTCTATGAGTGTGTCTACTCTAGGAGAAACAGAGGATCTCTTTCCTAAATCTATAGCAAAAGACCCGGTCCTAGCTCTCCCCAGTTGAATGGCAGATTGGAAGCATATCCCAAATAAATGTTTCTGGCCGTAGATTCAGTGCTCTGTTTGGCCAGGTATAAGCCATGTGTCCATCACCGAAGCTGGTGGAGGTGGGGAGAGAGGGAGTCAGTCCATCCAAACCTCAGGGACTGAAAGTAAGAAAGAAATAAGTCTCCAAGGAAAAGTTATGACACTGTTACCAAAATGGGACACCAAGATAAAAATGACAGAAGAGCATGATAGACAGCTAATACCACTTAAAAAAATATGTCTTAAAGAGTGACACTGTCTCTGGTTCTGTGTGAGTTCCAACATTTAGTATCCAAGCTGCCTAAAGGATCACAACTGAGCAGTAAAAATTCCTAAGAAAGCAGAAACATTCAGTATCAAATTCCACTTGAATACATATATCTGGATGCAAGGTTTCGTAGTTAAAATCTTTGAATGGAAACCAGGGAATTTTTTTTTTTTTAACCTTTATTTTGCATTGAGGAAACACTCGATTGAAGGATGAGTGTAAGGTAGCTGGAGGTGGTAAAGTAGTCCACTCCCAATCAAGAAAACTAAATGAGTGAAAACAGTCTTCTCAGAATTTGTCATGTGTCCGTTTCACTATGCAACAATTTATGAGTGGTCATGTGGAGCATGGCCAGAATGGTAGGTATAATACAGCTAATGTAAGAATGTGATTCTGTTTCAAAAGCACATTTCAAACAAGGTGAGCACAACTTAAAAATAATCGCATGGGAGGGATGATTCCAGACACGTGAAAGCACAATTCATGTTTCTAACTTGAGCATGGAGACAATTAGATTTAAAGCATGTTCTCACTTTTCCTGGGCTGTGAAGGGAAAGGAAAACTTGATATATGTTTATAAATCTCCCCTTCTATATTTAGGATGGGAGGGTTGATTCACCACTGGGTGAAGATACTGAGCATACACACAGTGTTGGGAACAATAAAAAAGCCCAGAAACACTGAGTCAGGCATCTGCTGTTGGAAACATCCTGGATGAATAGACTAGTGCTCTGGCTGGCAGCAAGCAGGTGACCTGTCAGACATGGGATGAGAGGAGTCCTGATGTATCGCTCCGCCCAGAGAGTATCCTGCCTCTCACATCCAAAGGTTTAATTCTGAGGACTCAGAAGGAAAGCACTGTGTTCCTCCTGAGAGATCTGCTCAAAAACAGAGAAAGGTGGTTCAGAACCTCAAGTATTTTGAGTTTGATAGGCAGGGTGATGTGACCCAGCCATGTTATTACTTTTGTGATTCTTGCAACTCATTTAACCCTTCTTTCAGTTTTTTCATCTGAAGAAATATAGGTATGGGCCAAATCATTGGTTTTAAAATTGCAAGCCTTGGACCTCTTGTCGTACTAGGAAACCTCAGAAAATCTCAATGGCCCCTATGGCCCCACCACAGGTTTGGCAAATGAATGAGGAAAGCAGGAAGAACTCTGCTTCCACCACCCCCACTTCACTTAGAATTTTGTTCTCATTTTGGGTTTGGGCATATGATTCTGAAAAACTTCTGCACTTAGCCTTTTTGGAAGCCAGTGAATTTACTATAGTTCTACCAACCTTGGTGATCCTGAGATCGAGAACCAGGTTCAGGGTTTATTCATTCACAGAAGAAACAGAGTCTGACATCATAAGTTATCACGTTAGGCTCTAGGGATATAAGAAACAAACAGATACGAATTCTGCCCTTGAGGATGTTACAGTTGAATGAAGACAAGACAGGCAAACCTATCATTATGCTACATCCAGGTGATTGATTAAATGAAAGTCTATGCCAAGAAAAGAGAGAACATAGAGGGTAGATTGCTTAAGTCTAGATGAGACAGTGAGAGGAAGCTTCAAAGGGAAGGAGGCCTCTGTGCCTGGACTTGACAGTTTAAGAGGAGAGGTACAGGCAGGGTTGTATGATTTAAAAATGCAATTCAGATTGTGTCAATCCTCTGCTTGAGGTATTCCGAGGGCTGGCCCATTGTATCCAGAGTGAAACCCAAACTCCTTAGCATAGCTCCAAGGCTGTTGTGCGGTGGTCTTCTGCCTCGCTCAGACATCTCCTCACCTCTTCTGTTCTCCTCTTGCTCATTACCCTTTCATTTTCAATCCTCAACAATCCTCGCTTCCTTACCTGTGGCTTTTGCTTTTGCTGTTCTTTCTGGTTGAAATGCTCTTCCCTCAGTCTTGACTCCTGAATCTTCCTCACCACTTCAGCATCAGAATAAATTCAGTAGCCATTTGTCAAAATTTCCAGTTTTCCTCCTTCTGGACTCTAGGGAGAGATCACAACTGTTGGACCCTTGAGGTTAGGGAACCCCCAGTGGCTTGCTTGGGCCAATGAAGTGTAAGTGTAAGTTACACGTGTGACTTCCAGTCTGAAGCATTTACTTTGCAGTGTGAGGCTCTATGATGCTTTCTTCCTTTGCTGTGGGGACACTGGAAGTCTGTGCTGATGTGGATGTGTGATACTGACCCATCATATGGTGGACAAGTCACTGCAGAGTCTCCCAGGACCACAGGAGACTCCGTCTAAATGAGAAATAAATGTTTATTGACTTCAGCCATTGAAATATCAGGTGTTGTTTGTTATTACAATGTAAGCTAACCTATACTGACTGATAAAGATTCTTTTGAATTACAGGTCTTAAAGTGGACATTTAACCCTACTGCTCCTTTGCTACAAATTACTTTTTACTTTTTTCACTGCACTTACCTGAAATTATGCTGTTTATACATTTATTTGTGATCTATCTTCCTCCATGAAAATATAAACTTCATGAGAGTAGGTCTCTTACATGTCTTGTTCCATATTAGATAAGCTTCTGGTACATGGTAGGACTCAAGAAATGTTGGGCAGTTAGGGAACACAAAGTGTGTCTGTGCCATATGGGATGGTGTGTGTCACCTCCAGAGAAAGGAACCATATTTAGAAAGGCATGCACGAGAATGCTTGAGTCCATGGGCCCTCGTAATAGGAAAACAAGTATAAATAACATAGTTTATACAGTCTTTCTCAATCTTAATTTTCTAAGCCTTAGACTCTAAAATCTAACAATTATGAAAGAATATAAGGTTCACCCTAAAATCTTATTGAGTATTTTACTGGTAAAGAAGTTAGATGTAAATTTCGTGCTGAGCCTACAATGCAGATTTCCAATATTATGATGAACATCAGGTTTCTTTTGTTGTTTGTTTACAATACAGTGAGCTTTATTAAAGTTTACTACTCTCGGTAGTAAGGCAGAAAAACTACGGTTGTGCCAGGAAACGTATAATTTTTCTTTAATATCTGAGTGTCAGAATGAAATCTTGTTTGTTTCATTTGTTTTCACATTGTTTACCTCCAATAAACTTCTTGAAAAATAAATTGCATGTAAGAATGCAATAGAAGAGCTGAGAAATTAAATTGGGTAAAATATGATTATAAATAATTTCAAAATGAAGTAATCTGTAGACATAGGAGAAATTTTAAGACAAATTGTTAAATTGTCTATGTAACAAAGAAATGAAAATTATTTTGAAATAAAGTATTTTTTTTTCAAATAATATGGAATTGCTAACCTTTCTGAAACTACAATGGCATTTTTTTTAAAATTATTTTTATTTATTTATTTTTTTTATTTTGTCGATATACATTGTGGCTGATTATTGCTCCCCATCACCTCCCTCCCTCCCTTCTCCCTCCCCCCTCCCCCAACAATGTCCTTTCTGTTTGCTTGTCATATCAACTTCAAGTAGTTGTGGTTGTTATATCTTCTTCCCCCCCCGGTTTGTGTGTGTGTGTGTGTGTGTGTGTGTGTGTGTGTGTGTGTGTGTGTGTGTGTGTGTGTGTGTGAATTTATATATTAATTTTTAGCTCCCGCCAATAAGTGAGAACATGTGGTATTTCTCTTTCTGTGCCTGACTTGTTTCACTTAATATAATTCTCTCAAGGTCCATCCATGTTGTTGCAAATGGCAGTATTTCATTCGTTTTTATAGCTGAGTAGTATTCCATTGTGTAGATGTACCACATTTTCCGTATCCACTCATCTGATGATGGGCATTTGGGCTGGTTCCAACTCTTGGCTATTGTAAAGAGTGCTGCGATGAACATTGGGGAACAGGTATACCTTCGACTTGATGATTTCCATTCCTCTGGGTATATTCCCAACAGTGGGATAGCTGGGTCGTATGGTAGATCTATCTGCAATTGTTTGAGGAACCTCCATACCATTTTCCATAGAGGCTGCACCATTTTGCAGTCCCACCAACAATGTATGAGAGTTCCTTTTTCTCCGCAACCTCACCAGCAGTTAGGATGGCTAAAATACAATGGCATTTTGAAGCCTATGGAGTCTGTTAAGATCATTAGCACTTCAAATGCAGCAGGAATGGTTTCCAAAAGAAAGCTCTAGCTTATTTCTCAACAGTAATTTTTGGTCGAAGATCTTAAAGATAACCTTTTCCTCTTAGGAAAGTGTGCTAGAGTCATTAGCTTTAGACTTAGCTAACTTTACAAGCTGAGCTCTTTTTGGGGGGCTGACAACCTAAGGTACTACCCGCCTCCACCTGTATTAGGAAATTTTGAGATGCTTAAAACCTTATGAAATTAATGAAATTAAATTATTTGTATCATTGCCCAGGTAAAGCTCAATATAATCAAGAAGATGTTCTTACCAGAAAATGTTAGCATGTTAGCATGGAAACTAGAGTCAAGAAGGAAGTTATTCTACTTTTCATAATTGCAAGCATCATGAAGTGGATTCCTTTGTTCTAATACAAACTTTGGACATCCTTGGCATGTTTTCCCCTCATGTCATCATCTCATTGGCCGAGAAGGAGCTATTCAGCATGGCACTATTGTCAATACTCTGTGGATAGCCAGACCTGGTTGTGTTTGTACCCATCGCAGAGATAAACTAGAGAAACTCCCTCCACTTTACTTATCTGATCGTCTGCACTAGTGGGAATGCCAATCTTTCTTTCCATGAAATGCATAAAACACTGCTGAATGTGTGAAATTATTTTGGTACATGGGGAAGGTACATGTGTACATTGGATAGAAGTGAGTTCAGGGTTTGGCTCAAAGCCAGAAGTCAAACTGTTATTATCCTTCCTTTTACAGGATTCTTTATGTGAAGGTGTTGTTTTCCTTTAAGATGATCTTTGTGGCAAATGGTAGAGAAGAGAAATCCTGCCCTAGGGAATGTAGACTATGAGAGATTCACAAGAGAATATGTGCCCATGCATATGGGTAATTATACAGGCTGTGCAGAGCGTAGGCAGACCTTTTCGTGAGAATATTGCCTTGTTTGTGAAGGCAGGAATGGATATTCACTGCTGTAACCTGGCAACCAAAGAGATTAAGTAGGGGCATAACCTAGTTATGGTAGCAAAGGGTATTGTTTTTAGACACATTTGGAAGTTTACCCAGGCTTTGTCACCCTCTTTAGAGATACCCAAAAGCCACTACTGAATGGGTAGACCCAGATGAACTTCTTCATACCAGATAACCTTGCTCCAATGACTAACATTAATTGGACTAACAAGGACCCATGATCCAAGCTGAGCCAATCATATTCTCATTTTCAAATCTGAAACTAAGACACACAGAAACTAAAGGCAGTAAATGTCAGATGCTGACATAGGTTCCCAACTCTATGAGACCTCACCATTATAGAGTTCTGTAGCTGGATTTCCGAAGCTTTAGTGTTTTCTCTAATAGCTAAAGACATCTTTGGCCATGGTCATGGCAGACCAGAAGCAGTAGACAATCAGTGTCCTCAGAAAGAGCTGTTGATCAATGACTTACAGAAGTTGCTCTATAAACATCCCATCTTCTTTGCCCTTTGGCTGGGATGACTCTGAGGCACATATTTTATAGTGATTCCCAGAGTTTCTCAGCAAGACTAAGTTCCAATTACCCGCAGTGGTAACTGGCTTGATAATACACACTTTATTGGTTGTCTTCTCTTTCCTGTCTTACTTCCCCACACCCTTAGGTATTTCCTGGGATGATCTCCCAAATAAAATACTTGCACTCAGATACCTGTCTCAGAATCCAGTTTTAAGGAAACTTAAGACAGAACTAATAGGTCTGGTAAATTTCAGATTAGTGTTGGGTCATAGCAACCCAAAGCCACACAAGTTCAAGTTCAAGTTCTGGGGGGTAAATAAAATCAAAATAAAAACAAAAACTTCTCAAACTAGTTTGCATCGTGGATAATGGAGAGATGAGCAGAGGGGTCGAGATGAAAGACCATACGATGAAAAGGAGGGAGCGAGCCAGTCAGCCAGAGAGACTGACTGATAACCTTCTAGCATTTGGGTTCTGTAAGATTTTAAATACCTCTGTTTCATGAGATAACATGAGGTGTATCTGCATCTGACTATCCATGTGTCCCTGACTGAGACAAAGATTAGGAACAACTAAGCTTGAAGTTTCAGGGTCAAGAAAAGCTGTTTGTAAAGAAATGCTAGTATGCTTTGCTGTTTGGAAGGAGTGTACACATTTTGCAGTGGTTACCCTTTATTTATGTGACAAAAGCTACAGTTGACCAATATCTTAATTCCAAATCAATACAAGGAACTAAAAACAAGACTAATCAATTCACTCTCATCTTCTGTGCTTTAGTTTCATTTCTCCTTGATTTCAAACACACTTAAATTAATAAGTAATCAATTATTGTATGCAATGCTGTGCACTTACGAGTTTGTATCTTATATACCACTTTTATCAACTTAGTTTATTGTCCTTTTTTATTTCTAGAGTTTCAATTTAGTGCTTTTAAATGTATATGTTCTTTATTCATAGACTATCTCTTTTTAAAATATATTTTCTATTTGTACTTTTAGCTCTTTAAACATTTTAACACGTTTATTTTGTAGACTTTCAGATTGTTTAATAATTCCTCACTTTTAGTATGCTGATTTTCCTGCTACTTCCAGAGACTCTCCTTAACGATGGTGAATTTCTTCTCGTTATGTGTGATTTTTAATGGCAAGCTCATCTTTGAGGGGGAGCATGGGTTAGGATATGTTACTACATCAGCCAGGGTCCCAGAAGCTTCACAATTTGAAGCAATATCATGGAATAGGAGTGTCCCAACTTACCTGGGATATAAATTCAAATCTCATACTTACCCATTACCTAGAACTGTGGTTTTAGTATCACTTTGAGATTTGATTTCAACCAAGAGCCCCGGATAGAATAGAAACTTTTATTATCATTTTTCTAAGCCACAGAGAGAATTTTTCTAGCACTCTCTTCATTAATATAGGTGGTTAATGAATGTCATTTATCATGGCATGCTTAGGAGGGCAGACCCTCTTAAGTGATAGACCTCATTAAGTGATAGACGATTTGATTAACACCTGTATTTACATAACATTTATTTTGCTCCTCAAGGTCAGAAACAATGATCTTATTTTCCATGCATAGAAATAATTTTCACCAAGTAAGGAACATTATGTTTCGGATATTATTCTGGGCATATCACATGTATTTCTGTTCACCTTTATGTCATATATTTAAGGTAGTTATTTATTCTCCCCATTGAAGAGTTAAAAAATTAAAACTCAGGTAGTCATGCCTATGTTTTCTTACTTTGCTCCCTTCTCACAGAAAAAAGATTGAGCAAGTATGGAAAACAACATGTCACAGCCTTTTAATTAATAATTTCTCATAAAGTTTACTTTTATTTTACTTTGGTACTATTTTACTTTGGTATTATCCAACTGAATTTCTACAGAATAGGAATTCTGTGAGATGCTATGTTAAAAATTGATTCCTTGTTCACAAAATGTCGAAAAGTCCGAAAATTCTATTATTTGTTTCATCTTCTGGGTTCTGATCCCTCTCTTATAGATTCGTAGATGTCTAATCAACTCCAGAATGTTAAATGCACCAACCCAAAATTTCATTTTTTTTTTAAATGTAACACCTATGACATCTCCTGAAACTAGGAATGACTTTGAAGAACTCCTTTTTGGAAATGATGTGTTTTTCCCACCTTTTCCATTCTCAAAAAGATCCTTTGATATTGGAAGAGCAAGCAGATATTTGACAGACAAATTGTAACAATGAGGGTGAGAGTTGCAACATTAGAGAATGATAGTTTTAGAATAAAAACCCAAGACTCCAGACAGCTAGTTCAGGGCTATTTCTGCCACCTAATGCTCATCAACAATACCTATTGAATATACAACACACACACACACACACACACACACACACACACACACACACACACAAACTTATTTAAAAATGTTCAACAGATTTCTTACATATTGTGAGGATTTAGGATAGTGATGAGGAAATTAGTCACAAATCAAAGTTTAAAGAGATTGTGGTTGATTTTATTTCCATATATGGGCACCACAATATCTCTCGTCTCCCACACTATTCTTGTTATGTGACTTTGATATTCTTCCCATGGAGCAGTGGGGTCCGTTTTCTCCCCTTGAATCTGTGTGTATATGACTATGGCAGAAATGATGATCTGTGACTTCTGAGGCTAGGTCATAAAAGGTGATACAAGTTTCTCCTGGTTCCATTGGGCTGCTTGCTCTTGGACCCCAGCTGCCATGTAGTTAGGAAGCTCAGGCCACATGGAGAGGCCACGTGCAGATTTCTGGTCAATAGCTACCAACTGACAGCTGGCTTCAACTTCCAGACATGAGTTAGGGGATCCTTAGGGATGACTCCAGCCCCAGCCACTATCTGACTACAACTGCATAAGAGACCCTGAGCAAGAACCGCCTCCTGATAATAGTCAACCCCCAGAATTGTGAGAGAATAATAAATTCATTTTTGTTGTTTTCTGCTGCTAGGCTTGGATTTGTTTGTTACATAGCAATAAATAACTAATAAAGAGATTAAAATTTTCAAAATAAAGATTTGCATACAGCAACTGAGAAGGTACTCTAATTAGACCCTTGTACCATTTAGTACCCTGAGAAATAGGGAACATATAGATTATTGAATTGAATAAGAACTATTTGGGATTTTTCCCCTTAATTCTAAAAATGACACATGTTCAGTGTAGAAAACATAAAAAATTCAAGAAAGTACACAAAGGAATTTTTAAAATTTAAATTTAGCCAATGTTGTAGATATTGGTTTGTAATGTGATTTTCTCACATAATTTCTCTGGTCTTCAATCATCTCTTACAATATCATGTTTAATACTTCTTTATATTTATGTAGGTCACGTAACAGCAATATCATGTTGAATACTATTGATTTGTAGGTTTATTCTTTCAAAAAACACTTTCTCAACCCCTTCCATGGGGCAGGTGAGAATGGACACTAGGCACACAGTTGTAGACCATTCTGGAGATCTCAGCTATTGGAAGAAAATGAGCAATTAACACTCAAATAAAACCACTGTGAAAACATTGTGAAATGAGTGCACTGAGTGCTAGGCTAGATAATAGATGGGGAAGGCCAGAGTGACATAGAGCTGAGAACTGAAGGAGACAGAAGAGCAGTATGAAGTGATGGACTGACCGACCGTTTGAGGAAAAGGTGCCTGGACTCATGACGGCTGTAAAATAGGTCGGTTAAGCGGGTAGATGTAAGTGTACAAAGAGTAGCTAGAATGAGGCAGGAGCAGTCGCCAGAGGCTCATAGCTTAATTCATAAGAAACCCCCTCTACCTGGACATCCAGGGTGTTTCCAGTTAACAACTATTACAAGCAATGCTGCAGTGAACATTATTATACATATATTACATGTGTTTTTCTATGTATCTTGTGTTTCTATAGAATAAATGACCTGAAGTGAAACCGATGGCCCAGAGTTTGTCTTTTTTTAAGGCTTTGATACACAGGATGTTCCAGAACTTTTATCCAAATTTAGCTTTCTTCCTGTCCTTCCTTTTTCTTTCTTCCTCTTCTCTTCTTCTTTGTATTTGTTTCATCTTCATTAGAAGAAATTTTAAAAGGAAGATCAAACTTAAATAGTTAAATTTAATAGGAAGAAATGAGCTTTTGTTTGCCGACAAGACAATATTTGTATCTTTTAACTTTTCTTCTTTTGGGTAAGAAGATACAACAACCACAATTATTTGAAGTTGATACAACAAACAAACAGAAAGGACATGGTTGGGGGGAGGGGGGGAGGGAGAAGGGAGGGAGGTTTTGGTGATGGGGAGCATTAATCAGCTACAATGTATATCGACAAAATAAAATTAAAAAAAAAAACAAAAAAAAAAAACACCAGTCCCGTATTTAACATATATGAAACTTATCTGTTGCTGCCTTGGCTTTTTCTCCTACTTTTCTCTGTCTTTGTCTTCATTTTTGCTTCTTCTGATTTATTTTCTGTTGACAAGGAGGTGTGGGTACCTTTGACTACAAATATCTTGGGGGACCTTGGAGGTTGTAGATTTTCAATGCCACATACAAGGACTTGAATTGCACCCTTTCGACTGATCCCTAGAGGTTATTGATGTTGTAGGCTGCACATAAATTTTTGGAGATTCACTGGACAAGCCTTCCTATGCACAAGATATACAAAGGCATCTTAGAGGCCCCACAAGAATATTTGCTAAAACTCCAAACAGAAACATTTCAAAGAGATAGGATGAGGAACAGGAGGTTTTTGAATCATTATTGATCTATAGGCATATTTGCAAAATTGTCTGCTACCTCCCTAAGCTTCCCCTCAAACAAATAATTGCTTCCCCCCAATGAATGGGACAAGCATTTTCACATTGGATATGTTTGCAGGTGAAACAAACAATCCTTGGAAGCAGAATAAACAAATGTAGAGACATTTCCTGAAATGTTTGGGAAATATTTGCCTTTGTAGGCAAATTCAGTGTCTGACCTGTATTATTGATTCTTGTAAGCAAACAGGAGAGGTAAAGAGAGAGGGTTTTACACTAAGTCAAAGAAACTAAAAGGTGAAATATGTAGATTTTTGGGGGCTTTTGGGGACTGCACACATGTAATGGATTCCTTCAAAATTTAATTTTGGTAAGTTCTTTTTTCTTTTTTTTTTTAGATAAATGCAGGAGTTTTATGTTGATGTTAAAAACTCCTGATGTTTCCTATGATTATATAGCATGATTTAGTAATAGTGTTTTTTTGTTTGTTTGTTTGTTTGTTTTTTCCTGACCAGTAAGGAGATCCCAACCTTTGGCACGGTGTTGTCTGCACACATGCTCAGCCAGTGAGAGCACCTGCCATCCCTATATAGGATCCAAACCCACGGTCTCCTGAGTGAGCCATGGGGCCAGCCCAGTAATAGTGTTTTTGCTTTACAAAAAGTAGGCTTAATTCTTAAGATAGGAGTAAAACATTATCAAGTACAGTATGATATGTTCTTTGCTTAAGATTCATTCCAGTGAGAAATCTTGTTGGTCAGCACTGGTCCAGGCCAAATGAGTGATTAGAAATTGGGGTCCTTTCCTCAAGACACTTTACTGCCATCTGCCACAAAATCATAATAGTAAAAATACAAACTGATAACAATCATGCCATGGAAGGTGCCTTCTGTGGTTGTGCAAGGCACAACTTGCAAGATCGTACACAGTGGCCCTCAAGGGATATGACCAGGCTTAAGTACATCATCTGGGAGAGGTCAACACTTAAGAAATAGTCAGTGACCTTCAGACTGTCTATTAACAAAATGAATTTTGAACTGAGAGAGCTGGAATTTCCCACTGATCCAGGCTGTAAGTAACATTATTCCACTTTGAGAGAAGCTGATGATTTGAGATGAATTGTTCACAATTTTTCTATATTCAAATATTGACTTATATAAATGTTGCTGTGGGAAAGAGAAAAGGATTACTGAGGGTTGGGGTATGGGTTGTCTTTGTCAACACCCCTGCAGAAGCCTTGGGTTGTGCTGGCCAGCATTTGTGCTAATGATATATAAACTGCAAATGTTGGCAGCAGGATGGGGAGTCTCCAGGAAGACAGCCTCTGCTAACCATTTTTATTTTCTTTTAATAAATGCTGAAGGTAACTGTGTAGATCTGAAAATGGAGCCTGGCTTAATTAGGCAGAACTTTCAGGAAGCCAAGTAACAAATGACAACTTAATTAAATATAATTAAAACATTTTAGACCTTCTTGAGGCCTCTTTCAACAGGGTGGTGATTGCAGCATGAGCGAAGGCCGTGGAAAGACAGGCAAGGTGTTTTCATTTTCCTTTTTCTTACTTTTTGGTCTCAGCTCTTTTTTCTCTTCACTATTAGAAATGCAGCTGGATCCTATTTATAATCCATTTTCACATTTGTTTGAATTAAAATCCCAGATTGTTGTGCTTTCAAGGTTGAAGGTGCATGGCAGCCAACGTTTATCCAGCCATTTCAGGAGTTACTGGGTAACTTGGGCTGCAGAAAGGGAAACCACACCACGCATTTGAGCCACGGGGAGGAGAGAGAGAAAACAGACCCAAACCTGAAACCTCTGACATCACTGTTGTTTGGAGAGAGATTGTTCTGCTTCGAACATGTGCTGCCTACTTAAGACTCTAATTATTCTAAATTACTTAAATTGGCTCTAATACCTATGTTTTATTATTTGATATTAAAGAACAAACCATTTTAAGAAGAAATTCATAATGCAATCAAAACATTGGCAACCAGTTCTCTCTGCAGAAAGCCTGGGCTTGGAAATACCTATGTTCTCTACCCTACCACCTGAATTCTAACCTGAGAGCTGCTGTGTACTCTCCTCCAGTCTTTTCCAGGATCCTGTTTATGTCTAAATCCAATAGTCCAGCCATGCCAGCTTGTTACCACATGGAAAACTCCATTGCTCAGAGAAAGTTATGAATCCCTATATTCTTTATGCTTTAAGATCCACTATGACATCTCAAAGTAATTGCCAGGTAAACCTACCAGATGGTTTCAGGAGGATGAGGAATAGACTAATAATTTCCATTAGCATAATATTGTTATTATAAAGATTTAACGACTTCACTGATGTGGTGTCCTGTCCTAGTGGAAAGTTTATGAGCCAGAAATAAAATAATACTTATGGGTACCCATGAGGCTATTTGAGAGAAGTACTAGAGAGGTTAATGAGATCTCAGGTCTCTAAGGCTCCTAACGAATGTTCTTATTTGGGCTGAGCTAAGTGATCTGGGAGGTGACATGGCAGATGTAAGGCAGCCTGAGCAGGGGGCTAGAGAATCTCAGTGCCAGTCCCGCCTCTGCTGCTACACTCCACGTTAGAATTGGGGCTCTGATTTGGCTTTGGAGTCGCCTGTGTTCCACTTCTAGCCCCATTATGCGCTGGCAGGAAGACCTTGGACATGCTTCTTAGTCTGTCTGTGCTGTAGTTTTTCATCTGCAGAATGAATATAATAATCAGTGGTTGTCATGAGGGATGAGGCAATCCTCACAAAAGTGCTTAGAACAGCGCTAGAGACATAATAAACATGCACTGAAGATTCACCATTATTATTTTTATTAGTAATATTATAGGGTTTCAAGCAAATCATCAGCCTGTGCTGGACTTCAGCTTCCTTATCAGTCAAGTGAAAGAAGTAGGCCTCACTCTAAAATTCTGTGAAGCTATGAGCTAGAATCCTGATATAATTAAATAACTCTATTTTGAAATTTAACAAAATTTGTGGATTTTGTTCTTTATCACTAGACTTCGGAATTAGGTGTGTTATATAACATGCATTAACTAGTAGAACAAGAGTTAACAGGCAGGGTCATTGAGAGAGCAAGAGAAGGAGTGGCAGGTCTCTCCAACCTATAGTAACCAGCTTGGGAAGTCCCTGGGTCTCCTTTGTTTGGATGTCATGGGGAGAAGAAGAGATGGCTAGTCTTTATAGGAGTTTAAAAATGGATTGTTTAGGCTGGTTATCTTTAGTTATTACATGCAAGGATACATCTTATCCTCTGGCATCAAAACCTCATACTCCATACTGCTTTGTGCCTACAGAAAAGGAGAGGATCCTTTGAAACACAGGGCAGTGAATCAGGTGGTTGCAGTGAATATACAGGGCAGTGAATCCTGGACTGGGTAACTCTCTTTCCAGCCCTGCCAATTGCCTATGTCTTGTAGTAGAAGTAACATATGCTCCTTGTTTTCACAAGGATTATTTTGGTTTCTAGTTGTCTGACTGTAATCAATCAACGTAGTTGATTGTGCTCTAGGGATACAACTGAACAATCCATTAGGCCATTGACTTCTACCCACAGAGCAATTGTTCTTTTCTCCCTTAAGGAAGAAAAAGTGTTCTTTGCCCTTCCCATGTGGCTTCAGTATACAAATTATCTGTAGTTACCTTGGCGAAGAAGACAAGAGCTCTTGCACTTTGTAGTAGGCCAGCCATTTTTAGGAAAACTTTAACCTTTCAGTCTTTATGTTGTTGGGATGGATGAAGCCAAACAACTTTTGCACAACAGTCTTCTGTCTTGAGGCAAAAACACAGTCAATATCCCTGTTTTCTGCCAAATATGCCCTTCTTCTCTTGCCCTGTGGCCGGAGTCTGCAGGGATATGCAGCCAACACAGAAAGAACTTCCCTCCAAAACCGAAATTCCCAGGAAAGCAACACATTAATAAAGGAAGGCAAAGGTCATTAAAGTTTCTTTTAAGCATATTGCCTGATTTCCTTCAGGGACAATTTTTTTTTTCTTATTTTATTTATAAGCCATGCGTGATTCCTATGGATAACATGCATATCTTTAAACCAGCTGACTTGGTATAAATAGCATTTATGTCTTTAGCTACAAGTGCAGGACTCAAGAATCTCTTGTTCTGAGTCCCCGTTGATCAGTGTTTTAGTATTTGCAGTCAGTCCATGTGGTACCACTCAGGTTAAACACTCAGCCCCATGAAATTCCAGCAGTTCATTTCCTATTCAAACAAGTTAAATGCAAGAGACAAAATAAAGATAAATTCCTGAATGGACCAAGATAAGCTAGGTTGCTTAAAGGGGAAGATAATTAGTCAGTCTTAAGCCAGCTCTGATTCTTCCAGGTTTTATCTTTTCAGCTTTTGGTGATGGACCCTCTGTCTCTGAGGCTAGGTGATTTCTATCCTGCTCTTACACCTGAGGCATTTCAGCAACAAGGCCAAAGGTAGAGGGAAGTGTCCCCCAAATAATCCTTTCATTGTGTGAGTGACCCTGGAGTATGTGGGGAGACAGGGAAAGAGGTGTAGCAAGGATGACCTTAGAGAGAAGCAGGGTGAAGCTCTCTTTGTGAAAACACTAACTACACAAAGGTTTCTTACTGGAATGCTTACTGGGAACCAGAATTAAAACTAATGCCCCAATATGTTGGATGTGAGTTGATTGGTACACAGGCTTTGGAGGATAGTAGTAAATCAATCCTTCTTTTCCAATGTGTAAGTGTTCCTCTAAACCCCACACCAGTGTGAAATTTCAACATTCACTTCTGTTCTTCCTGAATGCCCTGCTCCATTTCTCTATCAGCCTTTTTATCCCATTCTCTTTTCTCATCCCAATCACTATTCTCATCTTGTTTGATAATGACCAGCATTATAGACATCTTGGGTCTATAGACATCCCTGAAAGGCCACCTGGCTTCTTGTTAATTAAAGTGTGTCTATAGACCAGCGGCATCGACATCACCTCCTGGAAGCTTGTTAGAAATGCAGAATCTCAGGCCTTGTCCCAGACCTCGTGAATCGGAATCCATATTTTAAAAGATCCCCAGGTAATCTATAGGCACGTTGAAGTTTCATTCTCCTTGAATCATCACTGGCCGATGGGCGCAGTATTTAACATTTGATAATCCTCTGACTTTTGGTGTCAAATTCTGGCATTTGAAGAAACAATAGACTATATTAAGAAGTGGAGTATCGAGTGTAACAAAAAATATTAAGTGTTGAATTGGGAAACTCTGCATTCTCCTGTCTGTCTCTAATCAGCTGGGTGGCCTTGGGGGAAGTCATTTCATCTGTCTAGATCTCAGGGTGTTGGTACCATGGCTTCTGAGGATTCTGACTATAACATATAGTGGTGGTGTGACTATTGTACCCTTGATTTATGGAGCAGAAAATTTCACTTAAGAATTTGTTGCACCGTGCACTTAGATCAATAATAAATTTGTGGGGCAAGGATTCTTCCTGTCTATAAATTTTAATTTCATAGCTCCCTGAGCTTTCACGTCACACAGCTTCTCTTTCAGTGTAGAGGGGCTGCTTGTTTGACTAGTAAAAGTGGACCGAGTGCAGAAATAGACGCTGCAGCCAAAGACTGTGCCATCTCCTCAACATGTGACTTAAGGACAGGAGAATTAAAACATTATCATTTCCAGAGGGCTGTTGAAATATGCAGGTGACCATGTGAAAATATGGCTGAAACTTTAAATACTTAGGGCTGGATAATCTAGTGCTTTCCAGAAACTGAGGTCTAAGACTTCCAGCTGTATCTTTCATGTATTCATTTTGTATAATGTAAATCATGATAAGGCTTAAGGTCCTATGCGTTCAGATATGGAGAAGTAAGCAAGATATGTGTGTGTATATATATATATATATATGCCCTCCATATATGTGTGTATATGTGTATATATATATATAAACATTCATATATATAAACATTCATATATATACACACACATATATATATACCCAAATATGTATGAGGGGTCTTCACAAATTCATGGAAAGATTTGTATTATCTATCAATTCCAGTTTTCTATTAACTTTTTGAATTACCTGCATATGTACATATGTGTGTATGATTGTATACGTGTATAATATATGTCATCCGCATATATATAGAATACATTTTTCTCAACTTCCAAAACACTTTAATATCTTATTCAAATGATCCTCAGAAAAATTATTTGCTTTCAAAAATACATATTATTTCCCAACCCAATTAAATGATTTTCCACCTATGAAAACTTCTCAAACCGGTTGAAAAGCAGTCTCTGTTTTGCCTCTAACACAGCATTTATCTTAGTCTGACCAACATCACACTGAGTCATTCCTCAACTATTTTACTCATTGGGTTGTAAATTCTTCAAATGCAGGAAATTGCCTTTTTAATATTTGCATTATGAGTATCTAGTGAAGTCCCTGACACATGGGGAGTGTATGGCAAATATTTATAAAATTAAATGGAGTTAGTGTTATATAATCTCTGCCTCTTATTTTTTTTTTAACTAATTTTTAAATATTCTCAAATTTTCATTGACAAAACTAAGACCAAACTCTACTTTAGAGTAACAGAAATAGGACAGGATTAGAAGATTCTGATGGTGAAAACCTCTGAAAATTATCTACTGCCTGTACAAAAAAAAAAAAATTAGAAAATTTTCATCTTTTATAGAATCTAAGACATGATTTTCATGGCACATAGCCTGATAACAGAAAAGGCAATGATTCCAAGGAAAATAAGGTATAATAAGATAGAATTACAAGTAAATACAAACAGATAAAAAACCTGCATCTGAAACACGTATTTGATTGTGCAATGCAAGCAGTGCTGAGAAATATCTCTGAACTAGAGAGTGAATTTGAGACATTCTCTCTCTCAGAAGTTAGAAAGTCAAATTATGAAAATAGATCTATCATTTTATAGTAATCAAAGAACTTAATAAAATATGTAAAATATAGTAGAGTCATAATGAAAATATTACATAGTATGAAAGAGAACAATGTTGAGATTTTTTTAAAGCTTGTTACAGCATTAAAAAATTCATGTAAAAATTTTAAAAAATAAAGTAATAAAATATGTGGTTTTGAACCCATGCACATGAGTTAAAAATAGGAAAACCTATATCTAATGCACACTAATTTGTAACAATGCTTGCATCTGGAGAGGAGGGGGGAGAAGAGGATTGAGGAGGTGGATACATAGGACTTTATTTTTGACTGCAATGTTTTATTTTAAAAATATCTAAAGTACATATGGACCGATTTTGTTCATTTTGGACTGGCATATAAACAGCATTTGTTATATTATCTTTAGTAATTTTCTATACCTGTTATTAATTTTAAAAAGAAAAGCAATTATAATAAGATTAAAATATCCTTTACCACCCTCAAATTGACAGATATTTATATGTGTGTATAAACATGTGGACATATGTATGTGTGTATTGCATGTATATGCATATTTATGGATGTACCTACAGATAACATACACCCAGTATTGATGCGAGTTAGGCTAAGGAAGCTTTGCTCTCCTCTGTTTTGACAGAGGTCTATACTGGTAGAGGAAATATCAAAGGCCTTAATTCCCATGCCTTTTGATACAGCAACTCCACTAGGAATTTATCCTAAGGAAATAATTAATATTCATCAGAAGCAAAATTTACCACTGTATTTATTCAATAATTCCTTCATTCATCCAGCAAATATTTATTGAGCACCTCCTATGTTCATTGAACTGTGTCAATAAGCAAGAGTCCCAGCCTTCAGAAAGTTTATGGCATATGTGTAGCAAGGAAAAATTAAATTACAAACCATGAAACACTCAACAACAATTGACTGGTTTATTACATTTGTGTATCTATATATTGAGAAATAATTTTGTCATTTAAAATAATTTCCTAAATATAAATTGTAAAATGTATTTATAGTAAGTTGAATTTTTAGTAAATTGTTCAAAATAATTTACAAAATGTGACCGTTCAGGTAAAAACAGTATATTTACATATCTGTAGAAAAAAAACCCATTATTGGTGGTTATTTTGGGATGTCGTAAATTGTCTGGGCTTTGTTTATATCTAGAAGTGGTACACTAATGGGTACAAAACTATGCTATCTACCGTAAGTAAATCATTATGCAGTATATGCATGTATTGAAACAGCACACTGAACTCCACAAAAATATGCAAGTAAATAAAATAAAAATAAATAAATAGTATAAAATAAAAATGCTATAATAATAAATATAATAATGCTTTCAAAATTAAAAACGAATATGATAGCACATAATTTTTAAGTAGGATAATACCTGCAATTAAATATAGCCAGATTTCACTCATAAATAATTAATTTAAACCTTTGTAATAAATTTCCAGAAACATACTCAATTTATTCTTTGCCATATCAATTCATATTTAATCAGTTTATTTTATATTTTGGCAATCAGTATAAAATTTTTGAATTGCATACATCTTTTTGGTAATTTTTTATTTATTATTTTTAATTGACACATAGTAATTATACATATTTATGGGGTATAGAGTGATATTTTGATACATTTACACGATGTGTAATATTAAATCAGGATAATTAGCACATCCATCACCTCAAACACTTATCATTAAATGTTTGTGTTCCGATTGTGTTGGGAACATTCAAAACCCTCTCTTCTAGCTATAGAACACTAGAACATATTTCGCCTATTTAGGTGTAATTTTGTGTCCTTTAACCAACCTCTCCCTATACCCCTGTCCCCACAACCATTCCCAGCCTCTGATAACCACTCTCTACTTCTATAAGATAAACTTTTTTGGCTTCCACATGTGAGTGAGAACATGTGGTATTTGTCTTTCTGTTTCTGGCTTTTTCACTTAATATAATGTTCTCCAGGCTACTTCATGTTGCAACGAATGACAGGATTTTCTTCTTTTTTAAGGCCAAATAGTATTCCCTTATGTATGTGTACCACATTTTCTTTATCCATTCATCTGTTGAGGGACACTTGGTTGATTCCATATCTTGGCCATTGTAAATAGTGTGACCTAGCAATTGCATCTTTAAGGATTTACCCAACAGATATACTGGCATATGCACACAGATTTATTTTAACATTGCTTGAAATAGCAAAACCCCAAACAATGTAAATATCCATCAGTTAAGGGATTAAGTAAATAGATTTCACATCAAGGAACATTTTGTAGCAATACAGAGAGTGACACAGCTCCATATTAATTGATATGGGAGTGGAAAAAAGCAAGATTCAGAGCTACATGTTCATGATGATATTTTTATCAATTTGTGTTTACTATGTCCGTATAAAAGGATTAATAAAATTATGTGATTATTTTTAATGAGGGTGAAGTAAGAAGATTTTATACTTTTCATTTTATATCGTACGGTACTGCTTGAATTTAGTTTTTATTTTCATGTTTTATGGTTAAAAGCTTTTAAAATATGTCTGAAAAAATGAAATGAAAAATATGAAATAAAAAAATACTGTTAGTCTTTCCCTTTTTAAATAGTGAGGATTTAGGATACGCATACATTTCATTTTAAATTATAGATAGTAATAAAACTCTATTTGCTTAGTTAGTTAGTTAGTTGAAACATAGTTGCCTGTACCTATCTGTGGAGTGCAGAATTGAATATCAATACCTGTGTGCAATCCGTGATGCTCTACTTAAATCTATTTTGCAATTAACCACTTTTACTTTGTATAATAACATTTTGAGACAGCAATTGGACAACATTCATAAGGATATTTTATCCTCTGTCCTTCTGAAAATAAGAAGAGGGGAACTATTTATGCGTTTGAATTACAGTCTATGGGCATCTTTATTCTCTCTGCTCATCTTTGAGATAAGTGCACAGTATTTACTTTTTGAAAAACTCATTTCTTCAACAATTAATGCAAAATTAATCAGAGCTTAATTGTGTTTACATCACTGCTCAGCAACTTCTATGTATTGCTGAGTATGCAATCTAGAACTCTTTGGGCCATGGATAGCTTAACATATGGCTCAACTTTTGGGCTCAGCACAGTGCTTAAAACAAAAGTAAAAGAAAATGGAATTTATCGCCAATGAACTAGCATTTTAAAATTGAGAGGTTTCTTATAAAAATCCTGTATTTTATCTCATCTTAAGAAAATCAGAAGATCTTACAATCGTGAACCTACATTCCCACTGATGAGCACTTGGCTGGAATGGAAGAGCAGCTGTTTTTTTTAGTTCAGGCATGCTAAAAACTGTCCTATTTTTCACCACTCCCTAATTACTTAAATCCTGTCAGCATCACACTATTTGTGTTGCCTTCTTGGTCTTGTATGAGCTCCAGTTTTACAGCCCATGGATGAAAAAGAAGAATCTGGGCAAGTAGCCTCACCAGAAATGAAGACATACTAGAAAACTCATAAAATTAAGAGAGTGCGGTACTGAAACATGGATAGATAAATTGACAAGTGGAATAGAACAGAAAGCATAAAATAGACCCAAGTGCATACGGAAATTTAGCAAACAATAGAAGTGGGCAAAAATTAACTTTTTAATATATGGTACAAGAGTAACTATTCAGCTATTTGAAGAAAGAAAAATTATATGTAAGCCTTATACCACACACAAGAATAAACTCCAAATGAGTTACATATCTAAACAGAAAATAATGAAATCACACACATACTAGGAGAAAACATGGATAGATTTCTCCTTAACCACACTCTAGGGAAAGACTTTCTAATCATGATTCAAGATCTAGATGGTAAAAAAATAAAAATAAATATATATATATGTGTGTGTATATATATATATGTATATATGTATATTAAATTTGGCTGCATGAGACATGCATAAAAAACACAAATCAAAAGACAAGTGAAAACTCAGTAGAAAATATTCACGATATATACTGCAGACAGAGTTAATAACATTACTATATAAAGAAATCTTACAAATTTTGGGATGGGGGCTAAAAACCTGATAGAATAATTAGAAATAGACATAAACTTTCAATTCACAAAACTTACAGCTAAAAATGACCCTTAAATATGTAAAAAAGTGTTCACACTTCCTCATAATTAGACAAGCACAAATGAAAACCATACCGTTTCTCACCTATTGGATTGATACAAATTTAAATATAGGAAGGTACATTCTGTTGGCAAGGCTGAGGGCAATGGGCATTCCCTTACAATGCCGGTGGGAACGCAAGCTAGACGAACCTTCTGGAGGGGAATTTGGCAATACCAATAAAACTACTACTGGCCTCATCTTTCGACCCAGTCCTAACACTGGGAAATCTATCCTGAAGATATACCTCCAACAATAAAAAATAATTACGTACAAGGGTATTCATCACTGCATAAAATATTAGCAACAACCTAAATGCACCATTAGTAGTGGCTGAATAAACACTGGTACAGCCACACAATGGAGTACTACTGTGCAGCTGTAAAGAGGAATGAGGACCATCTCTAAAAACTGATATGGGGTGATATCTAGGATGTACTGTTGAGTGGAAAAGCAAAGCACAAAGCATACCTGCAGCAAGTACCCTTCATTATGATCTTCGTAAGAGCAAAGGGGATATTAGAAAATCTGCCTTATTGTGGTTCATGAGAGCTGGGTTTCCCCACTATCAGAAAAAGGAGTTACAAACAAGGAAAAAAGGAAGGTTAGAATAATCCTGTGGTGGTGGATTGAAATCAGTACAAATTCATGTTCATACACATGTACATACACACACAGGTGGATAGATGAAAAAATAAATATGCTCATTTGTGTAAGTGTGGGTTAATATACATAGTATTTCCTACCTCTGTTTGCTGAGAGCACCTAGAAGCAGTGACACCCAGCAGCAATAAGCATACCTCTCATCGAGATCTTAGTTTTTAAATATCATTCTCCAATAAAGGAAGAAGGGCTCCTTGGCTGATTGTAGCACTGGGGTAGAGAAAATACAAGATGAACATGAAACTTCTCTTGGGGCCAAAAAATTAGGAAATGCTGAAAATAAAATGATGGCAGCATGTCAAAAGGACACAGGAGCTACCTTACAGGAGCTCTCAGCCAAAACAGGTACTAATTTGAGCCCGAAACATGATATTATTGAATTATAACAAATAGAATAAAATAAATATTAATGCATATGGTACAAATAATAATTGAAGCATAAATAAAGAAGAGACAGCTCTTTCTTACAGTAGAATTCCAATCAACTAATACAGAGGGAATGAGAAAAATGGAAAATCACCATTAAGCAACCACACTAATAATTATAACAGGCAAGAACCACGGATGAATTTTAAAATGAGTGGGCAAAAATATGCTGAGAAACAAGATATTCACATAGTCTCAAAGTATCTCTGCACAAAGTATTTATTAGTTACAAAGATAAAAGTAGCAACTTTCAAAGGGGGGAAATTCAACAGACACCACAGCAGAAAAATGATCAAGGTTCACATCACCAGTTGTAAGGCATGTCAACATCATGTACCTCGTGAACGATACACTGGGAGGGGCACAATGTCACGTCTGTGCTATTCTTGCCCAAAATGCATGACATCAGCCTAATAATGTCATAAAATCAAATTGAGAGACATTCTATGAAATAATTGACTTTAAAAGTGCCAAAGTCACAAACAATAAGGAAAGATGGAGCAGCTGGCACAGACCTGAAATGACCAAGGAGACTTGATGACTAAACGCAATGTAGGATTCTGGATTGGATCCTGCATCGGAAAAAAGAACCTTTGAGAAAAAATTGGTAAAATTTACATAGTTTCTGCAGATTAGTTAATAGTCCTAACATTATTTGTTTCCTCACTTCGATAATTATACCGTAATGATATAAGTTGTTAAGGTTTGGGAAAACTGGGTGAAGGATATATAAAATCTATCTGTACTATTTTTGCAGCTTTTTAAATACCTAAAATTATTTCAAGATAAAACGTGGAAAATTACTCCTAAATTAAGTAGGCTCTCAGAAGTTGGTTTCTTGGAATAAGTTTAAAACATTTAGGAAAGGAATTATTGAAGAGAAATAATAAGATAAAGTCAGAAAAAAATGAAGAGTTAGTGTATTTTAGGATGTGTAACTTGAAGTAATCTTTCAAATAATAAGGGAAAATAACTGATATATTTAAATGTAAACAGGTGGAGGAAGGAGAAAATGAGAAAAGATGAGACTAGTAAGCTTTGAAGTTGAAAAGAGATGAAAAATAGGTGTAAGTGTAACTGATCAAGCATTTATTTTGAAAAATCAAACTCAGCTGGGCTGAAGAAATTGGCTTCCATATTTTCTAAAATGCTGTCTTGTCATCTCTCTTGTTGACAATGACATAAAGCTAAATAAAAATAAAGAGCGGTGTTTGTTTGATGAAATTCCAAAAGGGCTGCCGGAGCCCAGAAATCAGGTGATATATTAAAGATGTCAGAATGTGGCCTTCACGCACTGCACGGCAGTCAGCTGTGAATGTTCACCTTCAACTCCGGGTCTGTAATTAGAGCACAAAGTAAGTTTTATTGTTTAAATTTTTTTCATTCTTCTGTTGCTGCCCAATTGTGTGGATAAAGAAGGTTTTATCACACTTGGCAAGTTCATCACATTTAATTCTATCCCTACCACGCTAGATTAAATTTAAGGGTCACTAAAGTCAGGAGCCACTGACCTTTGCCTTCTTAATGGTTCTCACCATTAATACCTGACCTTAAAAGCTATGTATACAATAAACCATATTTATAGGTGTGGAGGGAAGGGAGAGCAGAAACAAAGTGAATCGAGTGATTATTTGTTTTGCTATGCTGTTCAGAGATTAGGAATGTTCACACAGTCTACCCTTTAGCTGATGAACTTGCTCTGGATGCCTTTTATGGTGTCTGGAGACAACACTAGGATGGAATTGCTTACTAGAATGATTCTCGAAGTGACACCTTCACTTTTCTCTATCACTCAGGATAGCTCATACTTTCACCTTCATTATGCTTTAACCTGAGATCTCTCTTTCTGTTGCTGTTGTCTTGTTTTGTTTCTTTTCTTTTTTGGGGGGGATATGAAGGAAAGAAAAATAAAGGAGAGATCATCCTTTTCAAAAGGGGGAGGGGGAAAGGCAAACATTTTATTTTCAAAGATTAGAATTGTAAAAGCCCTGAGAAAATTATTTTGAAAATTTGTGAAATATCTTTCATTACTCCATGTGATGAAAGAGAACAAAAAGAAGTCTTTATGAATTGAAATCTCCAGCCTTCTGTCCTCATAAACTTTGGATGCTTTTCTCCACTCAGTAATTTTTAGATTTTCTGGGGTTACTTTACTCTTCCGTAAAATGTGTGTGAAATGAGTGATTTTATTTGCTCTGTTTGCATTCTTTGCTTTAGTTTTTAACACATCTAATTTTAAAGGCATTTCACTATTTGCACAATCAATTAGAAGCTTTTTTTTTTAATTGGTGAGAATAGCTTCTGGGCTGTGCAAAGGGATTCATTTTATGGGAAAAGAATTTTCAGGGCATCCAGGCTGCCTGTGAATTCTTACATTTACAGAAAATTTTACTTTCAATGGTCGGGGTGTGTGTGTGTGTGTGTGTGTGTGTGTGTGCGTGTGCGTGTGCGTGTGCGTGTGCGTGTGCGTGTGCGCGCGCGCGCGCACGCCTATGCATATGTGTGCATGTGTACGATGAAATAGTGCAGTATAAGGGGTTGCTTAAAAATTGCACATGCAAATATTGCTAAGAGGACAAAGTTTATTATTCATTTACTCACAGAAACAACTGTTATAACTTTTGGGGAAGTGACTAGACACAATCTTTTCTGAAGCCGAGGATAATTACTTTGGCAATATACGAGCTATCAGAAAGGAATGCATAGTGATTATGGCAAAGAGTTTCTCTTGGTCACAGATTGACGGAGAGTCTTGGGCTTATAAAATACTCTATTTCCTCCATTAATTGTGTCCGTGTGGAGTTGTAACCAAGTAGCTGAAACAAATAAAACTTAAGTAATATTGTTTCCTTTTAAAATATTTCACTTCGTTTGTGGAAGAGGTTTGAACTCATTAAAGAAGCACGGTTCCCGCCCTCCCAACCTCCCACCCCCGAGTTTCTGCCCCAATCCTTCTTCTGAACCACTCCAGCAATGCCCACAGCACAACCACCCCTTTTCTCCAGTGAGGGAAGCTCCTTTAGCCACCCTCTAATTTGGAGTGTAGGTGGTAAAGAAAACAGAGAATGCAGAGTTAGCCTGGGGCCCTGCAAACCTCTTCTCTTTTACCTAGACCTGAAGCTAATAGTCAGTTCTTGCTTACTGCAGTCTCCATGATAATTCTCATTTTTATATACATTTTATACTTTGGTGAGAATTCCTAGTACTTTGAAAGGAATTCTTCTTAGAAAAGGATGAGGTGGTTTCGTGAGAGAGGGTATATTTTTTCTAAGCACCGAAGCAGGCAATCAACAAATTAGTGCAGGAAAAGCCAAGCAGCCAGCAGAAAGAGGAGAAATTAGAAAGAGCCAGGGAGTGTATGTGCATGTGAGCATGGAGGGTTTGGACGCTGCTTGTGCTGGTATACTGCATCTGTACATTACTAGAGTGGAAAGCACACCAGAATTAACATAGAAAAGCCTTCTCTGAAGCAAATCCCCTCACATCACGAACTCATAGAGCAAAGCCGACTTCCTTTCCTCTATTTCTTTCCCATTTTGTGAGAGAAATCGCAGGAATAAATAATTCTTATTCTTATTGTGGACACAAAAAGGTACTGGGAGATAAAATGGTACTTAGGCCATTTTTAGTAAATTATTTTTCCCATCACTGTCTAAATTGTACATCCAAACAGAGCCAGGAGACACATAGTTATTTGGGTGTAATCATTGACAAAGAAGCTAAAAAATATACATATGAGTGGAATTACCTTTGGATCTTATAAATTCTAGTTGGAGATTATTTGAGAACATATTTCTTAAGTATCAATATATATAGTTTCAGCTCCTCAAAATACCAATGCAGTGATGGATTAATTCATCTTTTAACTGCATGGTGAATGAGTGAGGTCATTCCCTAGCTATCCTCTTCCAGGGATCAACACATCAAAATTTTGCTCCGAACACCTTCTGCTGAGAGTCAGGGCTTTGAATTTAATAAATCAGGCTTCTCCTGTTAGGTTGAGGCGAACTTTATTTTTGTCTGTCACCACTAAGAAGTGTGGAGCTATGATACAGTCCTTTGGGTTTAGCTCTTCAAATTTATAGATGCATGAAAAGTAAGAAAGGCGATTAACTTTCAATGTGTTTCATTTCTAAAGTTCAATCTCTCTCTCTCTCTCTCTTTCTGATGTACTATAAGGGAAGAACAGAAGCACACAGCTATAAATATATTATGGACAGCACATACTGAATGAATCTATTCTTAGGGTATAATTTTCCCTCTTCGTGGTAACATTATAATTTAAATGTACAGAAAACAAGCAAGTAGACTGTGTGAGGTAGATCAAGATTTCTTTATTCAGTAAAGAACTGAACTTCCCAGCTGAAAGTATCCCAGCAATATACATGGGCAGAATTTAAGGAAATAAAAAGATTATGAATTAGAGGATATGGTTTTTACTATTTCAAAAAGAATCTTTAAAAGAATATTTACCTTTGATTATTTTATTAATTTGTATTATGGTAAAATACACTTAACATAAAATTTACCATTTTGGCCATTTTTAAATGTACAATTAAGTAACAGTAAAGTACATTCACAGTGTAGTAGAACTGTCACTACTATCCATTTCTAGAACTTTTTCATCATTTCCAAACAGAAACTCTGTACCTACTATGCAATAACTCTTTACTCCTTTCTTCCCGCAGTCCCTGGCAGCTACTATTCTAATTTCTGTCTCTATCAATTTGACTTTTAGGTTTGTCATATAAGTGAACTCATACAGTATTTGCCTCGTCTGGCTTTTTTCACTTAGCATCATGTTTTCAAGATTCATTTATGTTGCAGCATGTATCAGAATTTAATTCCTTTTTATGGCTAAATAATATTCCATTATATATGTATACTCTAGTTTCTTTGGTTTATTTTTCTTTTATTTTTTAATCCATTCATCTATTTAAGGATATATGGGTAATTTTCACTTTTTGACTATTGTGAATAATGCTGCTATGAACCTTGATGTGCAAGTATCTGTTTGAATCCCTACTTAATTGGTGTTGCATAAAAACCCAGAATTAGAATTGCTCTATTATATGGTAAGTTTATATTTAACTTTTTGGGAATCGACCCAATTGTATTCCATTGTGGCTCGATCATTTTACATTCCCACCAGTAGTGCGCAAATGTTCCAATTTCTCCACATCCTTGTCAAATTTATTTTCTGGTTTTGCTTTTATGATAGCCATCCTAATGGGTATGAAGAGTATCTCTTCATGGGTTTGAACTGCACATCCCCAATGACTCGAGATCTTAAGCATCTTTTCATGTGCTTATGGACCACTTATATATTTTCCTTAGAGAAATGTCTATTCAGGTTATTTGTGCATTTTTTAAGTTGGGTTGCTCTTGTTGTTGAGTTGTAGTTCTTTATATATTATGACCATTGATTGCTTTCAGTCAGAAGTTCCTGTGATACATCTAAATACATTTTATATTTTTTATTTTTATTTTTTTCCCTCAATGAATTTATTTATTTATTTATTTATTTATTTAATTTTTCTTAATTTTATTTTGTCGATATACAATGTGGTTGATTATTGTGGCCCATTACTGAAACCTCCCTCCCTCCTCCCTCTCCCCCCTCCCCCCAACAATGTCCTTTCTGTTTGCTTGACGTATCAACTTCAAGGAATTATAGTTGTTATGTCTCCCCCCCCCCGGTTTGTGTGTGTGTGTGTGTGTGTGTGTGTGTGTGAATTTATATATTAATTTTTAGCTCCCGCCAATAAGTGAGAACATGTGGTATTTCTCTTTCTGTGCCTGACTTGTTTCACTTAATATAATTCTCTCAAGGTCCATCCATGTTGTTGCAAATGGCAGTATTTCATTCGTTTTTATAGCTGAGTATTATTCCATTGTGTAGATGTACCACATTTTCCGTATCCACTCATCTGATGATGGACATTTGGGCTGGTTCCAACTCTTCGCTATTGTAAAGAGTGCTGCGATGAACATTGGGGAACAGGTATACCTTCGACTTGATGATTTCCATTCCTCTGGGTATATTCCCAGCAGTGGGATAGCTGGGTCATATGGCAGATCTATCTGAAATTGTTTGAGGAAACTCCATACCATTTTCCATAGAGGCTGCACCATTTTGCAGTCCCACCAACAATGCATGAGAGTTCCTTTTTCTCCGCAATCTCGCCAGCATTTATTGTTCAGAGTCTTTTGGATTTTAGCCATCCTAACTGGGGTGAGATGGTATCTCAGTGTAGTTTTGATTTGCATTTCCTGGATGCTGAGTGATGTTGAGCATTTTTTCATATGTCTGTTGGCCATTTGTATATCTTCCTTAGAGAAATGCCTACTTAGCTCTTTAGCCCATTTTTTAATTGGGTTGCTTGTTTTTTTCTTGTAAAGTTGTTTGAGTTCCTTATATATTCTGGGTATTAATCCTTTGTCAGATGTATATTTTGTAAATATTTTCTCCCACTCTGTTCTTTGTCTTTTAACTCTGTTAATTGTTTCTTTTGCTGTGCAGAAGCTTTTTAGTCTGATATAATCCCATTTGTTTATTTTTCCTTTGGTTGCCCATGCTTTTGGGGTCATATTCATGAAGTCTGTGTCCAGTCCTATTTCCTGAAGTGTCTCTCCTTTGTTTTCTTTAAGGAGTTTTATTGTTTCAGGGTTTATATTTAATTCTTTAATCCATTTTCAGTTGACTTTAGTGTATGGTGAAAGGTGTGGGTCTAGTTTCATTCTCCTGCATATGGATATCCAGTTCTCCCAGCACCAATTGCTAAAGAGGCAGTCTCTTCCACAGTGTATAGGCTTGGTGCCTTTGTCAAAGATCAGATAGCTGTAGGTGTGTGGGTTGATTTCTGGATTCTCTATTCTATTCTATTGGTCAGTGTGTCTGTTTTTATGCCAGTACCATACTGTTTTGGTTATTATAGCTTTGTAGTATAGTCTAAAGTCAGGTAGTGTTATGCCTCCAGGTTGATTTTCATTGCTCAGCGTTGCTTTGGCTATGCATGGTCTTTTGTTATTCCATATAAATGTCTGGATAGTTCTTTCCATTTCTGAGAAAAATGTCTTTGGAATTTTGGTGGGGATTGCATTGAATTTGTATATCACTTTGGGTAGTATGGACATTTTCACTATGTTGATTCTTCCAATTCAAGAGCATGGGATATCTTTCCATCTTCTTGTATCCTCTCTAATTTCTCTCAGCAGTGGTTTGTCGTTCTCATTATAGAGATTTTTCACCTCCTTGGTTAACTCAATTCCTAAGTATTTTATTTTTTTGGTGGCTATTGTAAATGGGCAGGCTTTCTTGATTTCTCTTTCTGTATGTTCACTATTGAAGAATAGAAATGCTACTAATTTTTATGTGTTGATTTTGTATCCTGCTCCTGTGCTGAAGTCATTTATCACCTCCAAGAGTTTTTTTGTAGAGGCTTTAGGCTGTTCGATATATAGGATCATGTCATCTGCAAACAGGGACAGTTTGACTTCATCTTTTCCAATCTGGATGCCCTTTATTTCCTTCTCTTCTCTGATTGCTCTGGCTAGTACTTCCAACACTGTGTTGAATAGGAGTGGTGAGAGTGGGCATCCTTGTTTGGTTCCTGTTCTTAAAGGAAAATCTTTCAGCTTTTCCCCATTCAGGATGATATTGGCTGTGGGTTTATCATATATGGCTTTAATTATGTTGAGATACTTTCCCGCTATACCTAACTTATAGAGGGTCTTTGTCATGAATGAGTGCTGAACTTTATCAAATGCTTTTTCAGCATGTATAGAGATGATCATATGGTCCTTGTGTTTGATTTTATTAATATGGTGTATCACATTTATTGATTTGCGTATGTTGAACCAACCTTGCATCCCTGGGATGAATCCCACTTGATCGTGATGAATAATTTTTCGTATGTGTTGCTGTATTCTGTTTGCTAGTATTTTAGTGAGGATTTTTGCATCTATATTCATCAAGGATATCAGCCTGTAGTTTTCATTTTTGGTTATATCTTTACCTGGTTTTGGTATCAGGATGATGTTTGCTTCATAGAAAGAATTTGGGAGACTTGCGTCTGTTTCAATCTTTTGGAATAGTTTGTAAAGAATTGGTGTCAATTCCTCTTTGAATGTTTGGTAAAATTCTGCTGTGAATCCATCTGGTCCTGGGCTTTTCTTTGTTGGGAGCTTTCTGATAACAGCTTCAATCTCCTTTATTGTTATTGGTCTGTTCAGATTTTCTACATCTTCATGGCTCAGTTTTGGGAGCTTGTGTGTGTCCAGAAATTTATCCGTTTCCTCCAGATTTTCAAATTTGTTGGCGTATAGTTGTTTATAGTAGTCTCGAATGATTCCTTGTATTTTAGATTAATCAGTTGTAATATCACCTTTTTCATTTCTAATTTTTGTTATTTGAATCTTCTCTCTTCTTTATTTTGTTAGCCATGCTAATGGTTTGTCAATTTTATTTATCTTTTCAAAAAACCAACTTTTTGATTCATCAATCTTTTGTATTGTTTTTTGGGTTTCAATTTCATTAAGTTCTGCTCTGATCTTAATGATTTCTTTCCGTCTGCTAACTTTAGGTTTGGATTGTTCTTGTTTTTCTAGATATTTAAGGTGAACTGTTAGGTTGTTCACTTGCCATCTTTCCATTCTTCTGAGGTGAGTATTTAGTGCAATAAATTTTCCCCTTAATACTGCTTTTGCAGTATCCCACAGGTTTTGGTATGATGTATCATTATTTTCATTAGTTTCAATAAATTTTTTGATTTCCTGCTTGATTTCTTCTTGGACCCATATGTCATTAAGTAGAATGCTGTTTAATTTCCATGTGTTTGTATAGTTTCCAGAGTTTTGTTTGTTATTAATTTCTAGTTTTAATCCATTATGGTCTGAGAAAATACATGGGATAATTCCAATTTTTTTGAATTTATTGAGACTTGATTTGTGACCTAATATGTGATCTATCCTGGAGAATGATCCATGTGCTGATGAGAAGAATGAATATTCTGAGGTTGTTGGGTGGAATGTTCTGTAGATATCTGCCAAGTCCAATTGGTCTAGAGTATTGTTTAGATCTTGTGTTTCTCTGCTGATTCTTTGCCTAGATGATCTGTCCAGTATTAACAGTGGGGTGTTCAGGTCCCCTGCTATTATGGTATTAGTGTCTATTTCCTTCTTTAGGTCTAACAGAGTTTGTTTTAAAAATCTGGCTGCTCCAACATTGGGTGCGTACATATTTATGATTGTTATGTCTTCTTGATGGATCAGTCCTTTTATCATTAAGTAGTGTCCCTCATTGTCTCTTTTTAAGGTTTTTATCTTAAAGTCTATTTTGTCAGATGTAAGATTAGCTACTCCCAGTCGTTTTTCTTTTCTGTTTGCATGGTAAATCTGTTTCCATCCTTTCACTCTTAGTCTATGTGAGTCTTTATGGGTGAGGTGGGTCTCTTGAAGGCAGCATATAGTTGGGTCCTCCTTTTTAATCCAGTCAGCCAGTCTGTGTCTTTTGATTGGGGAATTTAAGCCTTTTACATTAAGAGTTGTTATTGAATAGTGTTGATTTATTCCTAGCATTTTGTTGATTGTTGTTTGGTTGTCTTAGGTGTTTTTTGTTCCTTGCTTTCTGATTTACTGTTTGGTTTCTGTGTTTGTTGGTTCCTTAGGTTGTAGATAGCCTTATTGTTTGTTTGTTTTCTCTTCATGAATGCCATTTTTATTATACTAGTGGATTTTGATTTTTCTTGGGTTTTTATGGCAGTGGTAGTTATTTTTCAGGTACCAAACCCAGTACTCCCTTGAGAATTTTTTGTAAGGGTGGTCGTGTGGTAGTGAACTCCTGCAGTTTTTGTTTGTCTGAGAAATATACTATTTGCCCTTCTTTTCGGAAGGATAGCCTTGCAGGGTAGAGTATTCTTGGCTGACAATCTCTGTCTTTTAGTATTTTGGATATATCATCCCATTCCTTTCTGACTTTTAGGGTTTGTGATGAAAAGTCTGATGTTAGCCTGATTGGGGCTCCCTTATAGGTGATTTGATGCTTCTCTCTTGCAGCTTTTAATATTCTCTCTTTGTCTTTGAGTTTTGCCAATTTGACTATAACATGTCTTGGAGAAGGCCTTTTTGGGTTGAATACATTTGGAGATGGTTGAGCTTCCTGGATCTGAAGATCTGTGATTTTTCCTATACCTTGGAAGTTTTCCATCACTATTTTGTTGAATATGTTTTCAATGCAACCTCCTTTTTCCTTCCCTCTGGAATACCCATGACTTGGATTTTTGAGCGCTTAAGGTTGTCTGATATCTCTCTCAGATTTTCTTCAATGCCTTTGATTCTTTTTTCTTTTTTTTTTTTTTGTCTGCTTTTGTTATTTGAAACAGCCCATCTTCAGGTTCAGAGGTTCTCTCTTCAACTTCCACAGGCCTGGTGGTTAAGCTCTCCATTGTCTTTTTTATTTCGCTGAATGACTTCTTGAGTTCAGCAAGTTCTGCTACATTTTTTCTCAGGGCATTGATTTCCTTGTACGTTTCCTCTTTCAGGTCCTGTATACTTTTCCTCATTTCATCATGATGTCTAGCTGAGTTTTCTTGTACCTCATTAAGTTTCCTTTGAATTATCCCTTGAAATTCCTTTTCAGTCATTTCAAGGGCTTCTTGTTCTATAGGACCTAGAGCTTGAGATTTATTATCTTTTGGTGGTGTACTTTCTTGATTTTTCGTATTTCTGGTATCTTTTCTTTCATGTTTATTCATTGTGGCAGGGGGTTTCACAGTCCACAGGTTTGACACTATTGACTGACTAAGATGTTGCTGTGGTTGCCAATTTGGTATTGCTACCTCAGTGACTCCCTGTTCCGTGCACTCTGGTCCGGGCTGCGGGGATGTGCCAAGGCACCGCAGAGCGTGTGGTCTCTGCAGAGCTTCTGCTTCCCCTGCAGGATGTCTCCCTACTCTGTGTGCGCTAGGCTGGGCTTGGGATGGAGCCGGTTGACGGTGGTGAAGCCTACCTGCTGCTGGATTGCGCGGCAGCAGCGTGGACCCTGTGGAGTTCCTGCCTCCCCTGCCGGACCTCTGTGTGCACTGGGCTGGGCTGGGAATGAAGCTGGGTGGCGGCAGTGAAGCCTACCTGTTGGATCATGCAATGGCAGTCCCGCAGGGCGTGTGGTCTCTGTGGAGCTTCTGCCTCTCCTGCTGGATGTCTCCCTGTCTCGGCTGCAGGTTGATTCGCTTCCAGCTCCAGGGATGGGTAGGTGGGAGCGGGGGGGGGGGGGGGGGGGGGGGGTGTCAGAAGCTGTGGTCACCGCTGCAGCCCAGGGTGACACACGTGGGCTCAGGCCTCCATGTTTCCACATCTGTGGCTGCGGCGCACCGGCAGGTCGCGCGCACGGGTTTGGGGAAGATTCCTGGTTCTCGGCAGGGTAAAGACACCTTTTCGAATCCGTTCCTTTGTGCCGATTCTGCTACAGCTGCATCTGGCGCGGGCCTCAGACTGCTTCTACTCGGGGTGGAAAAGCTGCAGGCAGCTCTCCTCTTCCGCCATCTTGACCTCCAGCACCACCTTATATACAGGCTTTTTTGTGACCAGGCTCTTGACCTTTACCAGAATCCTATCCCAGAGTGTCTAGGACTTTGTGCAAGTCCAGTTTCTGAGGCTGAGAAGTCCAAAGTCCATCTGGTAGGGGTCTTGGTGGTGGCGACAGGGACCCAGGGGTCTCACACTCTCTGGACCAAGGTTGCCAAGGAGAAAGCCAGGCAGATGAGGAAAGCCGAGCGCCAGGCCACCATGGCTGGGAGCAGGTAGCCTAAATAAATTTTATTAAATAAATTATTTAACTATGTTTTTAGGTTATTTTATATAGGTGTGTATGTGTATATGTAGACAAATTTTGTGTATGTGTGTATATTCATAAATTTTTTTAAAAAGTTTAAATTTAATTTTTTGTTTTATTTTGCCATCTTCAACTTGAGGGACTAAAGCAAAAGGTCATAAACAACAAAAAGCAAATTATCTCCCCCTTGGGTTATTTGATTCTTGGTCATTTCCCATATGTTCCAAAGGGAAAAGAATAGTAATTTGTATTAATATTAATGCAAATGAAACTCAACAATTCAGCTGTTGGAGGCAGCTGGCCTGGGTTGGATGACATTCTGCCAATTATTTCCTGTGTCATTTTGGCTTGTTTAATCTCTCTAAGCCTCACCTTTCTCATCTGAAAACTGCAGTCATAATGGTTCCATAGGGCTATTGTGAGAATGAAATGATGAAACCTTGTGAAGTGATCTGTACAGTTCTTACCTCAGAGCCCAGTTGGTGCCGGAGAACGCTCTGATTAGCAAAGGGAGTTTACACCCCCCAGAGACGCTTCTTAGACTTACAGATGGAAGGTACAGCTTGGATTTTACCAGTAGTACTGCTGGATGATCATCAGAACCCCTCAGAGGTCAAGAAATGGTCAGGCAATTTCCATAATAATCCCTAGTAATCACACAAAGATAAGAAAACATGGGAGTTTAAGACTCAAAGAAACACGGATACTACTTAGTTCAAGTGGGTTTTACATTTTGATACCCACATTAGAGAAGAGAAGAGACTGGAGCTTCATGGTTGAGGTAGGATGGGGTGTCGAGACTCCTTGGCCCACCAGCTTATTTCCGGGAAGCTTTGAAGACCCCAAAATCACCATGGCTTCGTAGAACAAGTTTGGAAATCATTGTGTTAGTCTGATATTAATTAATAGATTTCCTCCTCCATCCTGTCATACAAGATATGGAAATTGGGAAGGAGTGGTACAGAAAGAAATTGTTAATTAATGAGAATATACGACATGTAGCTCTGGAGAAATAAATTGAAGTTGACATTAAATCTTAAGCATGGGGAGTGGCCAATTCCATTGCCTTGTATAAATTAATTGTAAAGCATGTCTAAAGCCAAACATGCCCAAAAGAATTAACAAATATACACACACAAATGAAAACAGTGCTATATTACACAATTACTTTACATAGTTTGAATTTCTTTGCTCTTTTCCTTTCACTTCTTCTTTGATCCCTCTGCCTCCTTTCTTTTTTCTTTTCCTCTTCCTCCTCCTTCTTTAGATAGTCTTTTACACACCATATAGGTCAGGTCAGATTTTATTACCTTTGGCCAAAGATGTTTGTAAGAATAAAGAGCAAAGAGCAAGTACCCTCATCTTCATGCTGTTTAACACTGTACGTAAATATACATCATGAGAAATTCTACAGATGGAGTTATCATAGCAGCGAAAATCTGCATAAATTCTGCTCTCCTGATGGCATTTATTCATTTTTGTTTGATGGGTGGTTGCAAGGAGTCATCATTAGAGAACATAAAGTTCTCTGACAATGTATTTATGATGTGGAAAGATGTCATGTGATGAAGTGTTTACAACATATAATGAGGTTGTGTAATAATCTCTTTACAGCCCTACATTGACTAATTCCTTATAAAAATACTCAACAATATGCTACCCATGTACAGGTGCTTGATATCACAGAATTCTAGTTGTCAGCATCTCTAAACCGCAAAATCAAGCAGCTTAGGTGGCTCAATACTGTGTTTCCTAAAGGCATATAAAAGATTCTGGGCGTTTAGTTAGTACACTCCAAGAATTCCCTCTTATCAGAAGTGACTGGGGAAACTAATATAATTGTATATGCATCAATTTCCTTATGGGTGGAACAACTTGAGGTGGCAGCTTTACACCTGATATAATCATTCATAATATATATTCCCTTTTAGTGTGATGGGGGAGAAGAGTCCACACCTACTCTCTAACACCCAGGGCAATGTCTGTACCCAATCTTCTTCTTCAGTCCTTTAATTATCTAGAATTTGTGCTTCATCTTATTTCACTAACTAGTGAAGAATATGACTAAACTGAGGTCCCAAGAGTTAGAATATGGGACAGAAAGCACCTTTCATAAAAAGTTGTGAGCAGTTTATACTACATGTGACTGCAAAAATGCATCAGACCACTGAGAAGCTGGAGCTTTTGAGTGGCTAAGATGCTAAGTGGCTAAAATGAGTCCCTGAAGAAGATGTCATATGGAGAATAGAAATATAAAATTCAAATAGCATTAGCAAGGCACCTAAAGGAAAAGATTCACTGATAGATACATTGGAAAAGTCACATTCTAGAAAATAATTTCTTTCCAGCAAAGACCTGGGCAGTTTCTTCCTGATTTTAAATGTTACTTAAACTTGTATTTCATTTTCCATTTGAATCTCAAATAAAATTAGTAGAATTTTTCTTTTAAAATTTATTTTAGAGTATAAAGAATTTTAAAAATCTATTTGACATTAACTTTTTTTGTTGTTGTTCAGAGCAAAGTCATTTTTATTGTAATAAAATTTTACACATATACACAACCAATTTAATAAGTGAAAATTCTCAAAGTTAGTTTGAGTCAACAAGACCCAATATTTAGAATTTGATTTTGGGAAGTTTGTCAAATAACAAAGGTTTAAACACCTAGTTAAGTAGGATCATAAATTATTATAAAATAAAACCAGAGTCACAAAAAATTTCAAAGGCACAAAGCAAAAGAAATTGTCCTGATAAAACATGGAATTTTTTTTTCTAGGCCAATTACCTAAAAGATAAATCACTCATGATTTCGTATTAAGGTGCTTTGAAAAAACTGTGGTGTTCCAACATAGGGAGAAAACTCCAGCCTTGCATCAGTGTACTTTTGATATTAAAACTCGATTTTTTTCCTAAATTTACTTTTTGAAACAATTTTTATTTATTTATTTATTCATTCATTCATTCATTTATTTATTTTTACTTTAACTTCTCAATATACATTGTAGTCGATTTGCATGACCCTTTTCTTGTTTCTCTTCCCCTTCTCTTTCTCCCCTCCCCTGCTACATCATATCTGTTCACTTGTCTTATTTGACATTAACTTTTGATTGTCACCTCATTTAAACTTCAGAGAGACATATTCCACTTCCTCTTCAAAGGCAACATACAATTCTGACAACTACAGAATGTTTCACTAGCACTACAGCATATTCAGGAAGAATTATGGAATTCTGAGTTATGAAGGCAGCACTTTTTTTCATAGTTATGCTTATAGAGCCCTGGAAAAGAATAAAAGTAGCAAGATTTTTAATTGGTAAGGATTATGAGTCTCATATAAGGTCCTGCTTTGAGAATATTAAGATGGAAAGTGGAAAAGAGGGAAAAAATGAATTAATAGAAGTTATTGTTAAAACACAAAACATTTAGGATTACATTTTAATTTGTCCAAAATATTTATTAAGAATCTTTTCATATACCGATGAAGGGTGCCAAGTAAAAACAATCACAAAGCAATATTTGAGAACTGTCATTTATATAGTCAATTTCTTTTTCTTTTTTTTAAAATAAAGATGATATGCCTTTATTTCAAATGGCATGATGCTTTCAAAAATATATGTGTTTTATTTTATTTTATTTTATTTTGTCAATATACAATGTGTTTGATTATTGTGGCCAATTACCGAAACCTCCCTCCCCCCTTCCTCTCCCCCCCTCCCTCCCAACAATGTCCTTTCTGTTTGCTTGTCATATCAACTTCAAGGAATTGTGATTGTTATGATGTCTTCTTCCCTCCTCCTCCCCCGGATTTTTTGTGTATTTATTTATTTATTTATTTATTTTTCACTCCCACAAATAAGTGAGAACATATGATATTTCTCTTTCTGTGCCTGACTTGTTTCACTTAATATAATTCTCTCTAGGTCCATCCATGTCATTGCAAATGGCAGTATTTCATTCTTTTTTATAGCTGAGTAGTATTCCATTGTGTAGATATATCACATTTTCCATATTCACTCATCTGATGATGGACAGTTGGGCTGGTTCCTACTCTTGGCTATTGTAAAGAGTGCTGCAATGAACATTGGGGAACAGGTATACCTTCGACTTGATGATTTCTATTCCTCTGGGTATATTCCCAGTAGTGGAATAGAATAGAGAATCCAGAAATCAACCCACACACCTACAGCCATCTGATCTTTGACAAAGGCACCAAGCCTCTACACTGGGGAAGGGACTGCCTCTTCAGCAAATGGTGCTGGGATAACTGGATATCCATATGCAGGAGAATGAAACTAGACCCATACCTTTCACCATATACTAAAGTCAACTCAAAATGGATTAAAGAATTAAATATACACCCTGAAACAATAAAACTTCTTAAAGAAAACAGGAGAAATACTCCAAGAAGTAGGACTGGGCACAGACTTCATGAATACGACCCCAAAAGCACGGGCAACCAAAGGAAAAATAAACAAATGGGATTATATCAAACTAAAAAGCTTCTGCACAGCAAAAGAGACAATTAACAGAGTTAAAAGACAATCAACAGAGTGGGAGAAAATATTTGCAAAATATACATCTGACAAAGGATTAATATCCAGAATATACAAGGAACTCAAACAACTTTACAAGAAAAAAATGAGCAACCCAATTAAAAAATGGGCAAAAGAGCTAAATAGGCATTTCTCAAAGGAAGATATACAAATTTATTTTTCTTTTAATTAGAGTGATATAGACCAAAATCTATTTCTTTGTCTCTAAGATCCCTCAAAGCCAAACTAAGTATTGAGTGATTTTTGATAATTTCCTTGAAGAATCCAACCCATAACTCAGTATTTCCATGATAAACACCACAAAGTCCTTTTTGCCTTGACTATGGAGAGCAAAGTGTGCTTCCAGATGCTTAGTTGCTGGTGAGACATTTAAAATTATTCTCCCTTGTCAGGGTATCTTTAGAGGGCTTACAAGACTTTACAGTTCCAGCGAATAAGTCCTTATACTACTTTACCATGTGCAAAATGCTTTTCCAATTATCTTATTTTATATTTATCTCTGTGTCCAAGTGTGAGATAAGAGTATAATGCTTACCAAACTGAGGAAGTGTCTTAAGACTGAAGAAAAAAAGAAGGCAACTCCATATGGTTTACAAGGAGTTTATTATTATTATTGATGACTGTTTATTTACAGGGAACCAATTCAGTGGAATATCAATCCAGGTGCTGCACAGCTGCTTTCTCCACCACCTCAGAAGGGAGGAGTTAAAGCATATAGGGACATAGAGACAAAATTGGAGCTATGCCAAAGAGAGAAAGATTGCAGAGGTGGTAGATTCCCAGCACATCACAGCCACCTGTTGCTTATCCTTGGGGTTGCTAGCGTCATTCCCCTTATCTTTCACAAGCAGAGCATTCTGTTCCTTTCCCTTCCTCAGTTGCTAAACAACCTGTACAGGAGAAAGATTGCAACTATTGAAGCCAGAGCTCTGAAGGCCACAAGGATGGAGTGTGTTCTGACCAGCATTCCTACAGTGTGTTGTTATCCCCTTATTAGGCATAAGGAAACTGAAATGCCAAAAAGCTAAGCAGCTTTCCTTAGAATTCACAATTAATTAGGGGTAGACCTAGAAATTACGTTTGGACTTTCTACCACACCTCATTGCATACATATAACACAAATATTCTTCACACCTCAGCTTGCTTTCACTTATTTCTAATTATTCATCTTACTGAAAAATGCCTCTATGAGAAACAGGTAAAAGTAGCATTGTCTTGGGTAGAACGTTTGAAGGACTCAAGAAGTAATGTCAAATATACCTTAACTGAATCTTGAATTCATTACCTGATCCGCATAAACATTTTCTTTAGAAGAGGTTTCAGAATTTAAAAACTTATTCTTGACCTTTCACATTTAGATATCTAGAATAGTTTGGAGGGTTTTCTTCCTTTCTTTTATTTGTCACAAAGTCAGCAAAATTGAATTCCATTGTATTTGCTTTATTTTATCCTAGAAAAAAAAAATCAGAGGAAAAAAGGAAAATGGTTTGTGTTTCAAAGATGAATAAGAATTTGGATTTTGGAGTTTGGAGTGAATTAAACCTACAGCACTGATGAAAGAAAGGGATTTGTCTCCTCATCTCTGATGGATCTTGTCTGTCAGCTTATTTCCCAACCTCCGGGCCTGGCCTCTTGATGTGACCTACTGAACATGGGAGGCAATGGCAATGAGACGGGGTCAGAAGGCAGAGAAACCACACACCAGGCAGTCCCAAGACAAAAAGTGAAGTGAAGCTTTCTAAGTTCAAGAGTCTGTCTTTGGCAGGTCACTGGGCTTAGGGTAATTGCCACCAAGAAAATAAGATCCTCACCAGGCATAACTTAAATTTAACTTTTAATTTGAAAAGGAAGTCAGTAAAAGAGTCCAGAGTCCAGAGTTCTAAGTAGTAGCAAGTGCATAATTTGATTTTTTTTTAGTTTAAAATGTTTATGCGTTATTTTAAGTTTAATATTTATTTGATTGAGTACTTTAAAGTGTTGGTATCATATTCAATGTCCGTTAGTTCATGAAAATTGTTAAAAGGCAATTCAAATTTTTGTGAGACAGTCAAGGCTAACTTAATTTGGAATGAATCCTTGATTTGTTTATTACTTTTGAGAAAGTGCATTATAATAACGCAGGTATTACCCTAATAGAAAGAAATATATTACGATAATCAATAAAATGTGAGCCAAGTTTATTGAGGTGTCAATAACCCATTGCATAGTTTACCTCGGAAATCTTAATTTTTAATTCCAAAAGAAAAGTGGAAGATTTCTCATACAGATGTCAGTGAATGTGTGAGGTTAAGGAAAGCACAAGGATGTAGAAATCAAAGTTTGGGATATTATGATTGGTTTACAGATGTACAGTAAACGGAAGTGAGCCCATGTGTTTGACAATGGCCATAATTTACAACCACACATGCCAGTATGTGGAATGGAAGGTGAGTCCTCATGGACTTAAATAATGAGACTGGAAGCCCAACTAATGAAGATGAAGACATTCATTGTCAGCATTTTATTTGTTTTTGTTTTTTGGTAATGGCTATATGGTGCATGCATTAGATTGCAAAAATAAGCCTGATTCTCCACCCTTCCCTGTATCCAAACACTTTGCAGTGTGAACTTACAGCTCTACCCATAAAAAGAGAAGTTTATTTCCCCATCCCTTGATTCTGGGTTGACTTTGTGACTTATTTAGCAAAAAGAATACAGTGGAAGTGAGGGTGTGCCAATTTGAAGCCTAGGCCTCAAGGGACCTGGAGTGTTTTCATACTTTGTAGTGAAATCCTGTCCAGTCACCAGTAAATAAGCTCAAACTAGGCTGTTAAAAGATGAAAGACACCACACTGAGCACGGATGAATTCTCCTAGCTGAGGCCATCCTAGAACAGTGAGTTCCCAGCCAACAAAGTAGTTGGCCACAGACAAATGAGTGAAAGCAATCAAGACAAGAACTACCCAGAGAAAGGCTGATGTTTTTGAACCCCTGAGTCTGGGGCTGGTTTGTTACACAGAAATAGCTGATTGATACAATGTATGAGTTATATATCTAGGAACTAACATCAGAGCTGATTTCTGGATCCTAGATACTAATAATTACTAATATAATAGCCACCATTTATTTATTGAGCACTAACTATGTAGGAGGCAATGAGCTAATCATATTTCCTACTGTATGCTGAGTGCCACCCTTACGTGAGCATATTGGGTAGATTAGGGAGTTATTAATTGCATTGGTGATGAGCAGGGACTTTGTTTAGTTCATTACTATACATCTAAAGCCTTAAACAGTACCTGAAACTTAGTAAGTTCTCAATAGAGACTTGTTAAATGAATGGATTTAAGAAACCAGGGAGGATTAGATACCTAATTTCTGGCTGATCATTCTTTCCTTTTAAGCATTCTTAAACAAGAACCCCCTGATATTGGATTATACCAAGAATGGTGTGTGTGTGTGTGTCCGTGTGCGTGTGTGTGTGTGCGCATGTGCGTGTGTGTGCGTGCGTGTGTGCATGTGTGTGTGTGTTTGTGTATATGTGTGTATGTGTGTGTTTGGATCTCCATTATTCTGGGGAATGTTTCCATAGTTTTAACCAGCTTTTCATTGGAAGTCATGTGACCATCATTCTCTTGGTCAAATGTAATGTTTTCTAAGACTCCTAAGGCCTTTTCTGCTGTGCTTCTGAATTGATGATTTGTCTGCCAAAGATAATTTCAGGTAGAGAGAGGTGGCTGACTTTCAGAATTGCTAAGCTTTGAGAGTATTTTTGTATGTATGGAAAACATTTACAAAATGAAGTTTAACAAAGCAATATTTACTGGGTTTAAGGGCCAGGGATAATCGTCGAGATGTCAAAGTAGACCCATGATGGCATTTCTTAGAGCTTCTTGAGTCTTATCTTTCAGAGCCACATGCACATTTCCCCACATGCCTCCTTGCTGTTCTGAAATCACTTGGTGGATACATCATTGCAGCTGGAAGAGATTGTAACGATGATCAAATCTGATCCAACATCCTCATTGTATAGATAAGGAAATAGATGGAGACCATTTATAAAGCTTTCCTAAGTTCACGTGGAAAGTTTTGTTGTTTTATTTTGGCTGTGTTGGCGTACTTGCACACATGTGCATGCCTGTGTGTGTGTGTGTGTGTGTGTGTGTGTGAGAGAGAGAGAGGGAGAGAGAGAGATATGAAATATGAGATGTTGCTGGATTAAAATAGATTTAAAATGAACCCCAATTTCTTGAGAATTGCTGATCTAGTCCTGCCTGGATTTTGTAGAACATCAGTTGATATCGTACCTAGAATGCCAAGTCTTAGCTATTGAGTGCCATCTCTTTCTTTGGCAACAGTGGAAATGAAAGGTTATGCTCAAGGGCACCCAAGTTGCTAATGTCATAGCCCCATGATGCTACTGAGAAGAGTCCGGCAGGTATTACCCATTCACAGAAGATACCAGAGTACAGAAGTTCCAATATCCATTCACTTCCATCGCAATAAATTGTTTTTTGTTTCTAATGCTGTTTCCCAATTCTTTTTCCAAAGGGAACAGGATCAACTTCTTGCAAATCTATTCTCTTTTCCAAGCTAAAAAAAATAAGATGTTCACGTTATTCTTCCTTCTCTAAGTCATTTTCTCGGTATCATCTCTCTAATGTTAATCTTGGTAAGAATCATCAAGAATTAGATAAGAATCTGCCCAACACCAAATACATTCAGAGGACTGTCTCATAACTCCCATATGTGCATTCTGACATGCTGACTATTTCTTTTTAAAGAGCAGAAACATGACTGACATACATTTCCCTTACAGAAATATTTTTTAGTTTTGCACCTAAAAGATACTTCCATAAAGGTGCAGGTTGGTAGAATTTAAGACACCAATGATGTCGTGCCTAGAAATAATTTCTTCCTTTATTCTTTTCAACTAGTTCCTTTTTCCCACCAGTGTATATCTTATTTATTATTACAATTAAAATTTATGAGCTTTAGATGCCCACCATCAATTTGGACTTAATTTAAAAGTCATGTTAAATTTAATTGTTTGTGGAGATAATATTTTTACCACAGCAGGGAATTATAAACAAAGCAATTACCACTGCAATAATAACAAATACCTTGATTATTATTTTTTTCATGTCCTGGGCCAAAAGCGTGCATAATTTTGCCTAGCTGTAATCATGTTTTTATTTAAAAACCTAACGGGGGGAGGGGAGTGTTTTTCTACTGTGGTGGTTGGAAAATGGAGATCTCAAGATAGTTTCATGGAGTGCCCAACCTTCTCAAGTAAAGGCAAAGGTAAGCTTTTCCTTCCACACTCCCTCTCTCATACTAGGGGTTCAAGGATCTAATATTGCGTACAGGCCAGGGAGCATGGTTGTTGCTGTCAAGGAGAAGTTCTCGCTTGATATCCGTGAGAAGAGCAGCAGGACTGGGTGCAGGCTAGAGGCACCACCCCCAGACTTGCTGCAGCATAGGCCGTGGCTATGTGGACACTGACCCAGCACTCCTGCAGATCCTGGACTCTCGAGTAATGCTCCCATTGATGTCCTATTGTTAAATATAAGAAATACTTCTGAATAATATATACAAGTGAGAGGCAGAATCAGAATGTAAATTAGTAACAGTTGAGACAGCAAAAACAAAAAAAGAAATTAATAGGAAACCAATGGTATGTATATAATACAGATCTAGGCATAAATCTAATTTAATAAAACATAACTATTTTTTTTCTCACATTCAAAGGAATCAGTCAAGAAACAGATAGTTCTTCCTGGTAGATATCCACAAATTGTCACAAGAACCATCAAAAAATGAAGATGCCCAATTTCAGGACTGTTGTTGCCCAAAGTGTGGTCCTTGTACCAATAGCACTGGCCTCACCTGAGAGCTTGTGAGAAATGCAGAATCTCAGGCCTCACCCCAGCCCTACTGAGCCAGAATTTGTGCACATTAAAGTTTGAGATGCCTTGGACCAGTGCTTCCTTGGATTAGATGAATTTTTTTCTGGAAGCTGGATTCTCCCAGTGTCTCTCTAACAGATACACTCATGGTTCCTTGACAAAGTCTACTTTTTACATTTTGTTGGTATGGCTTAATCCAAAGGTGGATGTCAGGGATTATCCACTCACATGGATGCCCTGCCCATTCTTCATACAATCTCCACAAATCTTACAGGTAAGATCTTACATACCAAACAATAGTGCTTTTCTAGTCCGAGGGCTTGGCCTATATATTTATACTGTTTGGGGTCCTGAACATCTTGGGGAACCTGACAGGGGCATGAGTGTGGAGAGCAGGACTTTGTCTCCAATACAGAAGTAGGCAGGGCCAAGATTCTTCTCAGAAAAGTGTTTTTTAAACTTTGGATAGGAAACATGGGTAGTTCATAAAATTAATATTGCAGGTCATAACTAGTGTGGAAAAATAAAACGCAACAGCCAAGAACAGAGAACAGTGGAGTGGAATAGAAAAATATAAGAGTGGCACTTGTAGTATGGGAAAGTTTCATTTTGTTAAACTTATAATGTTCCAATTATACATATATATGTATGTGTGTATCAAGTCTCAAAGTAAAATGCTGTTTTGTTTTTTTTTGTGTCTGTGTGTTGGCCACCAGTCAAAAGTTTGAAGGTCATTGCCTTAGAATGCACTCTTACGGAGAGACATCTAAAGGAGGTTCAGTCACTGAAATGTCAAAAGGAAAAAAAGTCTTAATTTCTAATAGTCATAGGCTATATTTTATATTAAAAATTTGAGATGAAAATCTATAATATTATGTGTTATGATTTCTATACCAAAACCAATACTCACAGTTTATATAAGGATCATAGAAGGAAATCCACCATTAACACAATGTTTCCTCAGACACATGGGTGCCTGGTTTAATTTTTGGAAATATGGAGTTTTGAATATGAAATAAAATTTTGGAAATTCTGGTGCTCATGATTCCTGAATTGCAATAGCCATCCATTATTTGGACATTCTTCTGACAAAAGTATCAGGTCTAATTTCTAAGAAGAAAGCCAGATTTAAGGCTCCCCTCATAAAACTTCTTGAGCATGAAATTTCTCCTACAAATCAACATTTTATTAATTGAGTAAAAGCACTGGAAACATCCTTATTTGATTTAGCATCAAGTTCACACGAGGTAATTTAATGGCAAGAGATATTTTGGAATCTTCAGCCCCAAATTTGTAGAGAACAGTGAAGCGAATTCCATTTTACCACAGTGAAGTTCTTCCTCAAAGAAATAAAAGGATGCCTACAGCTTTGAATTAACGTACCAAAATGTTCTAAAACATGCAATGTCTTCACATTTTCAGTCTGCTCTCTCTAGAGCTATTTTACAGAAATATCTATGGGCTAAGAGTCAATATAGTATCATATTTTTAACTAGGAGCTTGTGCATAAAACCTTTTTTTGAAAATAAAATAATAATGTAATATCAGAATCAGCTAGTATTCTCTAACTCGAATTAAGATTCATTGGCTGTTTTATAAGCTGAAGTATTGGGAGTAGTCATTTTCTTTTTTTCTAAAAGCTCAATGCTTTCTTTTTGATGAGCATGCATGCATACATTTTATATATGTCTTTATACGTATCTAACTTGATTCCTAAAATAATCTGTACATACTGTGAATTGGGCAAAATCAGTAAGATGTTTTCCATATTTGATTTTTTAACAGCTAATAACCTTGGAACAGTTTTCAGAGGATAGATAGATAATACAGGCAAGATGTTTTTTCATTATATATATATCAAGGTGACATCAGAGAAATGTCTATGGAAGATGAATACAAACAATATTAAAGTCGTTTCATTCATATTGGCTGGTTAAACTAAACCCTACCAGAAGGAGCTTTCCTTATGGTACATGAGAGCAAAGACTTGGGCCAAACTATTAACAAGGCAGAAACACAACCAGCTAAGAAGAAGAACATTAAAACAATCTGATTGGGCTTTACATAAGAGAGCAAAAGTGTAATCACATACTGCAAAATAGAGGAGATTTGTTAATTATTTGGTCACCGTTGAAAATAATTTAAGTTACTTAATAAAAAACATGATTCAGAACTTTAGCATCTAGGCAAAGAACATGCAAACACTAATGTTCCTTGGCAGAGCAAAAAAAAAAATTATAGTAGTACACAACTCTGTGAAGTCAGAGGCTGAAAATAGCCAGCTGTGATCCTTTCTGAGAGACTTGCAAATAAATTGTATTTACTACATTAGAAGAAAAATTGCCTTTCTGATTAGAACTGAAAGGAGGGTTATGCAATATGTATGAAGAGTTGACTCGAAGGTAAATGCCAGTTGTTTTTTCAGTATGATTTGTGTGTGTGTGTGTGTGTGTGTGTGTGTGTGTGTGTGTGTGTGTGTGTGTGTGTGTGTGTGTGTGTGTGTGTGTGTATGAAGGGACCACATGATTTTCTGGGTTTCCCCTAAATAGAAGTTTAATTTGGTAAGTGTCTAAGTTAAATTGGGATGCCTGTATTCCATGGAGCAATGGAGACATAATAGTGCCTGGGCCACGATGGGTAATTTTCAGGTTTAAGTCTCCTTTGAGTGTTTGGATGCATTGGTGATTGTAATTGCCACTCACAACTGAAAGGTTGAAAAGTCTCCATGAACAATTCATTCATTGTCTTGTTCACATCTGGGTTAATGTTTCCTTCTTGGAGTACTCTGTACCACTTTGTTCTTTGCTTCTTGCCACAAGATAGCAATGCCAATTTCCCTCTGTTTACTTGGAAGGTCTTGAGGCTGATGTATCGGTGCTAGCCACAAATTAATAGAATTCTTTCCAGCTGCAATGCTTTCAGGTAGTCAAACAATAAGCCAAAAATACTGAACTGCTTTGGCTTTTTTTTTTTTCCTCTTAATTATGCACCCTTGTCAGAGATGATGTAAACACAATTACTACTTGAAATGACCATAACATTTAAGATATTTCAAAGAAATAGATGGAACTGTTATGGAAAGGAGTGGGTCAAAAAAACCAAAAATTATTTGTAGCCTGAAGCCAGAGGGCGTATCATCCTATAAGAGAAGGAAAAATACAAGTGTTCACCCTAACAGAGTGACAGAGAGGTCAAGATCTGAAGTCACGAATCCAATTTCCTTCTTGGGATTATGTCCAGTCTGTGTTCTTAGAGTTAGCAACATTGTTTCAGCTCTGCTCTAAGATTAACTTTTGGAAAAGGACTCTGGGTAAAGGAGATACTATGGCATTTTACCAGAGTCCATCTCAAATGGAAGCTGAATCTGATGCCAGGTCACCTGGTCAGTCTGAGAACAGAGCATCTGATGAATTCAGCCATTTTGTTCTGAGTCTAAAGGAGTCAAAGGTAAGAGACAACTGAAGCAGTCTGGGCATTAAGGACTTGTGTTGAAAGAACCAGTGGACTAATATGGATGAAATGATACGCTTTTTTTGTAATGGTAATTTTTGACTCTTGTGTCTTAAAATCCCTATTGACTAACCCTGTACCTGTACCTTGTACCTAAATGATACTCTCAACATATTCATTGGATTGATTTGATCCTAAAATTGTCAGTCAGTTTTTCTGAATCAATCAAAACCTTCTATACAGTTGGAGGAGTCCAAATCAGTAACCATGACTTTGACATTAGAATAGTGGTCCTCAACCTGACTTGACCTTTAGAATTGCCTAAGGAGACACGTAAAATATTCATGCTGGGGCTCCACTCCCAGAGAATCATATTCAATCATTTTGGGGTATCGTCTGCATAAGGGTATTCATTATTAGCTTCTCAGGTGATTCTAATGTCTGGCAAAGGTTGGAAACTACTACTCTAAAGAAAATTCAAAACAACTGAAATATAGATGTAATTAAAAGACTATTAAAAATAACTTGAACTTACTTTTCGGTGTGTATGCTTGTGTATGTACTTTATTTTGTTTTAGCCATTTTTTTACATCCTTTCTCAAAAAGCCACCCTTCTGACCAGAAATAATATAATGTCTAGGTGCAAATGTGCCTGGAAAATTATTATTTTTTTTGTAGGGATTTAATTTGAAAACTTTATTAAGAAGTTTAAAATGCAAGATATGTACATGTACACATTTTAGGAGAGAAAACAGAATAGTGTATGTACTACTTAGAATTATCAATTTCACCAAATTATGTAAGTTAATGCTATATGTTTGTTAGTTGGGATAGGGAGTTGGACAAAAATATGAAAAATGTATGTGCTCCAGTTGTTGCACTGAAGGAAATAATCAATCTTTTGCAAGGGTGAGATAAGATATATACATAAAATATTTAGAAAGAAACCAACAGGAATACTCTAGAATAGAAAAAATCTTGTGCCAAATTTTACAGCACCAGTGATTTCAAGTTTGCCCTTGAGCTCATATTTTTTTCATTAATTTTACTGATTGCAAGAGAAACAAAATATGTTGACTCTATGAAAAACTGGAAATTTAGAAAGTTCAAGTTTATCACTTAGAAAATAATCACAGAAGAAAATAATCACCATATAAAAACTCTAGGAAAAGAAAAAATGTTGAACATAGACAAAGCATGAATGAATAGAATAGCTGCTGGAAAATGTGACAATCTTGAAATTTGATGCTGTTGGGCAATTTGGTCCTGTCTACAATGTCTGCCAGGCAGAGCTTCCTCTTGAGCCCGAATTTGATGAAATTATGTGGTTATAAATCAAGTCCAGAAATGGAAATAAGTAAATGGACCACATCCTTCCAATGATTTTGAAAGACTCTATCCTGACTTCCTCCAGAAGAAATGTCTGGGTTATGAATGATCTATCATTTTCAACTCTACAATGTTATTCAAATCAATAGTCTTTTCAGTAGCTACCTGAGCTTTTTTAAGGACCATGAGAAGTGGACATTTGATGTACAAGTGTTTCCTCAGTATCATAAATCTGAGATCCTCCCTTCCATTTAATACAAGATTCTTTCTTTCAGTGGTGCCTCCACAATTAAGAAAATGTATTGTTGTAATGACTTTGCCAGTGAAAGTTTCATAAGTATATTAAATTCTTTTCTGGTACCTTAAACCCATTGAAGCTTTTTGAATAACGATGGGAATGTGGTGGTCCTCCTTTCTAGAGTATATCTTTAACTGCTCATTATCTCTGCAAAGTATTCCCCTGTACTGGGAACACACACCGTTCTCACTGCCCTTTCTCCTCCTACCAAGCTCCTTCATATCCTTTAGGGTTTAGATCTAATAGAAACTCTTACATAGGTAGCAAATTATTATGAGTACATCGCATTTTAATTATTTGTTTAGGTATCAGCTGGAAACACTAATTTTTCTGTTTTAGTTGTAATCAAACTATGATTTCAAGTTCTTGTTTGATTATTCATATTTTAAATTTAATTTTTTTAAATAAAAGTAAGCCCGTTTCAATGTAGAAAAAATAGCAACTAAACAGAAACAAAAAGAAAAATATCACCCATGATCTCATCAACCAGAGATAACTATTTATAATTCTTTGTGTACTTCCTTCCAGAAATCCATCCAATTTTATTGAGTTTAGGCTATTTTCAGATATTTGCTCTTTAAAACAATATTTGATTGATATCTTTGTATGCACACCTGGGCATAGTTATTCAATTATTTTCTTCAGCTTAAATGTTGAGATGAAAAGTTGTTATATCAAATGATATGAATTTTTTTAACATTCTGATTCATATTTCAAACTGAAATCCTTAAAAGTTGTTCTAATTACCATCCCTTTAGTGTATCTAAGGTCTCATGAGCTATGAAGATACTTTTTATGCTTTTGTCTTACTTTAAGGAAAGAGAATTTTTTTATTCACTTTGCATTTCCAGTTCCTATAGCACTCTCTGGTACACTAGGTCCTCGAAGGTTTGTAAAAATAAATAAATAAATACATGGATAAATGGAAAGATGAAGACAAGAAAGAAAAGTGAATTTATTTTCACTGTCAAGACAATGTACCTGATGTCCACTTTTCAAGTGAGTGTTACTTAGAAATTAGATTGAATTGCTAGCTCCTTTGCTTTACATACTCGTGCGTGGTTAACTTGTGTTTGCCTCATTGAGGGGCATACTATACTTTTTTTTCTTTGACTTGGAACTCATCCCTGGCTTTGTCCAATGTGATGTAGATGCCAGTGAGAACTTGCTGTTTCTAGCCTAGGCTCATGGGTTTTCACTTTCTTTCTTATGTCTTTGCCATCATCAGGAGAAGCACATCTCCCGTCATAGCTGCCTCTTAGCCTGAGCTGTAGAATGAAACACAGGAAAAAATTTGAGCAAGCTATGTAGCAGAGTCATCGCAGCTGACCTGCCCCATGAAGCAGAGTCTCCCTAGATACTACAGGCTAAAAGCGTTTCTTCCCCAATAAAGCTCAGTCTAGATTAGCCAAGCCGCAGTTGACCAGCAGTCATGTGTGAGCTGTAATAAATTATTGTTACTTTAAGCTACTGAGCTTTTGGGTGGTTTACTACATAGAATTGCAGTTTTTCCTGATGAAATGCTCCCATGGCTATAGACATCTCTCAAATCTGCTTTCCTTTCAAGATGTCCAATATGAGAGAACACAGCAGACCTCAGTGGTCTGTCCTTTGGATTCAGGGACTCGTGACATTATTTGGGTTTCAAGGACTCATAGACTGCACAGTGAAAAAGCAGTGAGCTTCTGGAAAGATATTGGTTCAGATCTTGCCTCCACCCATTGTGGTTCTGTGACACTTAACATTTCACTTAATGTGTCTGAATTGTAATTTCCTCTTCTCTAAAGTGAAGATAATAAAAGCCCCGTCTCATAGGGCTGTAGTGAAAATTAAAATATATGATATACAGAAAAAAGCATTCTTGAATATTGTACTAGTCAATTTACCTAAATATGCTTTTTGTGAAATTTGGTACTTAGCAATGTGTACTTAGTATACTTACACATTTACGTAATATGTTAAATTATCATTTCTCTCTTTCATTTTTTAAAGACTGTTCCCAATTCCCTTAGATCTAAAGGCCTTTCCTTGGTTTCATCCTAGAGTATTCATTTACTAAAATAATGGTCAAATATTGGCTATCCATAATAGATCTGCCTTTTGTGACAGAGTCTAAATAATATAAAATATACTAAGTTACTGTGATTTTTGCCTTTATACTGCTGAGAATTGTGCATTGCTAGTTTAAAAAGAATTTTTATATGTTGAATGTGTTTAAGCTGTTCAAAAGTAAATACAACAAGAGACATCTGCAAAAGAAAAAATTGAAAAATCTCATTCATAAAATCCTGCAATTTAAAGAATTATTAGAAATGCAAAAGTAATTCACATGAGTCCTAAGACCAGATCTTGGACCAGGTCTAGGACTTCAAGTCCTAAGACCAGACCTTGAAGTACAAAACTGTGGCTGGCTTAAGAAGAATAGGAAGTATTGAAAAATTATGTCTAAAAGGTATAAGGGAAGGTATTTGCATTAGGTAAGGTGACATTTAGGAAAACCAGTCAAGATCTGGAGTGAAAGACACTTTGGGCTCAGGACATTACAACTTGTAGTAATTCTATAGGCCAGAGAACAGGAGGGACGTGTACTCAGGGATCTGGAAATAGCCCAACAGGAGTTGAACATAGAGTTTGTGTAGAAGCAGGACAGGAAGTGAAGTTATAGAGGGCAGGCTAAGGAGTTGGAATTAATCCTGAGGGGAATGGGGATGCTCCTGCAAAATTTTAGGCAGATGAATGTCCAAGATCATTCTGGCCATGACGTCAAGAGTAAACTAGAGAAGCAAGTCCAGAGGCAAGAGCTATGTGTGTACAGGTTTTGTAATCAATCTTGTAGCAGGTGCTCTGATGAAAGAAGTGCTCCAAAGGAATTCATTCAGGCTGAAATGGGACCTGCACTGACTGCCTAAGAAATCTGTCAGGGAAGAGGACTCGATCTGAAGAAGGATCTCAGCTATTTCAGGGAACAGGGTCCCACTTCCCAAAGAAATGGAGCTATAAGGAGCTGGATGGGATAATTAGTGTCCTCAGTAAGCTCCAGAGGGGAACTCAGAATCTGGGTAGAGACCCCTACACAATATGAGTCCAGGGAGAAAGCTTTGGCTTGGTTAGCTTGCTCAAGGGGTGCAAGGGTTCACCTGAGCTATACCAGAGACAAACTCCAGGTTGTGTTCACTGGTGGGGGATGTGACTCTTGGTGTACCATGATGACTATGGATTCTTCTTGAGATGAGAGAAGGGCTTAGCTAGGCAGGCTGCAGTCTTTAAGGTCTCAGGTTTGGACTGACAAGTCCTTGTGTAAGTGTCTTTCGGAGGCGGTGGGGTTGTTCCAAGCTTGTGGTGGCATGCTGGGATAGGCTTTACCTTGTGATGGCCAGGTTTAGAGAGATGTTTTAAGCTACAATTAAGAATTACCCATACCATTTCTCTTGTAACACTACCTCTTTATAGTTTGAGACTATTATTTCTCCTCTCTTTCTTACATTGATCGTTTTGGTTCCTCTATATTTTCTTCACTAAGTTGCAATTCCAAGCTTTAATAGCAGACCACATTTTCCAAAAGTCTAATCCAAATTCTGGCTCATGCAGGCAATTGAATGATTTTGACTCCAGTGATTTTTATCCACCTATGAAGTTCATGGTATAGCCTTACACTCAACAAATTAATTTTTGGATTTAAATCATCAGATTTGTAAGTATTCTTTAAAACAGTCATAGGTTTAAAGAAGAATATATGACCAGGTCTCTGTTTTAATGTGTAACCAAGTTTAGTTACATTTTTCCCAGCCACATTATAATTTCAGTGAGCTTAAACATGTAACATTTAAACTATTAGACATTCTTACAGATCAAATTGCTTTAATTAAAATTTATTTAATATTATAGAGTGGGAGTTACACATATAAGGAAACTCAGTCAATTTTTATATTTAAAAGTGTTCTATTTAATGTGAAAAAATATCTTGAACTTGTAAGCTCAATAATGTCGTGAATATACTGTATAGAAGATCATGTGGCTGATAAACAAGAGGTTAAACCAAGCCCAGTTAATAGCCTCTTAATTTCTCCCTGTTCTTTCTGCAAACAATTTTCTTAAAGCATACTTTATTATCTCATACCTCAGTTTGCTCTTTCAAAAAATAAAATGACTGCACAGTGGTATTCTGAGGGCTAATTATAAATCTATGAAGTAATTAAAGCAACTGTCAGAATATTTAATAACATGAAATATAGTTTAATTGCTTCATTTTATTATGGACACTGTGGGGTTTTTAATTTGCCTGCTAAGATTTCCAAAGCAGAAGGTAAAATGCATTAATTGTGATAGACAGAAATGAAGACTGTTGCTGCTTGACCTATCTCGAACACCTGTCCTCAGGCCAAGTGAGGCCTGCTTGGTTTGCTAGAATTTACCAAGCATTCATACTGTGATGTTCCATTAGACATTTGTAAGAGTTTGAAATGCCAAGGCAAAAATACATGGGGATCAGTTTAATGTTTAAGTGATAGACCTGGTAGACCTGATATCCAGTAATCTCTTCTTCCCTACCCCTTTTCCTTTGAGCAATTTGGTCGTTAGTAGTTTCGTTAATATTTCTACTTTGAATCTTACATTAAAAGTCATTTATTTTCAAAGTAAAGGAATAGCCAATTTAAAAAGTCAGGGGAGAGATAAGAGGCAATTTGGAGCAGATGGAGGTAATGTAACTCTATCCCATTTGAGGAAACAAGGAAACAAATATTAATTCAATATAAAGAAGTTCAGGTTAAAGACAGAATTTTGAGAAATAACTGGGACCCTAAAAGTTTGGGGATGGTGGTAGTCAAAGCTATCTTGTCAAAAGAAGGAAAATAAAGAGTATAGCTTCAAAGATCAGAGAGAAAGTGTGAGACCTCATAGGAGACAAGAACTTTATTTCTAAATGGTGCAATAAATAAATAAAGCATTTTCAGACATCTTCCTCTGTAGAAGTTCTCAAAAAGAAAAGGAAATAGAGAGTGAGAAACTCTGTTTTCAAGTAAACTAGGAGACATATGGAACCCTAAATATATAGTAGGCAGAGAAAATGGCAAATGTTTGCATGTAGTAGAGAGTAAGTATATGAAGCAGGTGCAAATAACTTAGAAAAGAAGAAAGTGAAACCGAGAAGACTTTGGGAAATGGTGATACGAAAATTGATGCTACCCAGCCCAATTTGTTTGCAAATCAGAAATGGCTCAAGAATTGGCAGGAGTGAAGGGGGTCCTGGCGAACTGTGGAGCTGAAAAGAATATGTTTATTTGAAAATCAGTAAAAGGAATCAGTTAAAGCTTCTTAGTCCTCACCTCCAAACGACTTTCATTGGTGATAAAAAGACAAACTCTTCCCACTCCCAATACTTGCAGGGGCCTATCAGTTTATTCTCTAGAGAAACTGAACCAGAAAAATCTCAGAGATCAGAGGTGAGGAACCCAGAGGAGGATAATCTGGAGGGGGTGTATTGATCATGATAGGATTAAATAAAGTCTGAAAACCTAAAGGTGAGAAACACCATTTCTGCCTCTAGTCCTGCTTTTAGATATGCTCTTTCCCAGACAGAACACTGGAGGTTCCTTTTGTAGAGACCCAAAATGATCTCCAGAAAGACCAGCAGATTCGTGTATTTGGCCTGCCATATGATCTAACCATTTTTTTATCTAATCACCTCAGAGTTAACTTCCCCCATGTACCAACCCCAGAAATATGAATACAGCTTTTATTCAACTATTTAGTGTTTTGCTTTTAAATGTAAATGGGCAACCAAGTAACATAAGCCATTTGAGAAAATTCTATTACAGGGAGATAGGAAAAACACACATGAAAGAAGAAATTAGAGGGAGGAAAAGAGAAGAGAAGACAACTTTGAAGAAATTATTATTAATTAGCTCAAAAAGATATACAAGTTGAGTATCTTTTATTTGAAATGCTTGGGACTAGAGGTGTTTCAAATTTCAAATACTTTTTTGGAGTTTTGAATATTTTTAGATAACATAACTTTTGAGCACCTCTAACTCAAAAATCCAAAATTCAAGTGCTCCAATGAGCATTACTTTGAGTGTCATATTGGCACTCAAAAATTTTTGAATTTTGGAGCACTTCGAATTTTGGATTTTTGAATTAGGGATGCTCAAATGCTATGAAGATATTGTAACCAGTGCACCTTAAAATTTTGTCAAAATAAAATAAGCAAAAAATTTTAAAAAAAGAGCTCTTGTAAGTAATTAATAGAATAACAGAATTTTTTAAAAAAATCAATAGAAATTTTGGAAGACAACATTGAGGGAAATGCCCAGATTATAGAAATAAAAAGAAGAGCAGGTGAGTGAGAAGAAAGAACTTATAAGAATACTATCAGATTATCACATTGACCTACTATTCAACTAATAAATGTGAAGAAAATGCGAACATAAAAAGTAGTGAGGAGGACATTATCAACAAAATAATTTAAGAAAATTTCTCTGTTCTAAGGGCATTGAACTATTTCTCTAAGTATTCATAATGATGAATTTAAAAAGACTCACACCAAGGCAACATCATGCTGATATTTTAAGAAATAAATGATAAAGAGAAAATTGTAAAAACTTCCAGATGGGGGAGAAATGAGATCATAAAAAAAGAATTAGGCATAGGAATGGTACTAGATTGCAGCAATGAAAACTAGAATGCAATGGAAAAGGCCTTTAAAATTGTGAGTAAAAGTGATTTGCAAACCACAATTCTATACCTAGCAAAACTATCATTCAAATGTTAGGACAGAATAGTCATTGTTAGACATGCAATGTCTCAGAAATAATCCTCCCTCCCTCCCACTGAGCACGCAATCTCAGAAAATTACTGGAAAATGTGTTTCAGCAGGATAAGCAAATGACAGAGGAATATTTGGATCCAGGAACTCAACATGTAAGAGACAAATAGAATTTACTGGAAAAGGAAAAGGGAAGCTCTGGATGGCAGGTACTTTAATCTAGAGATCAAGCTGCCCTGAATGGAGCAGGGTGATGAGGGGTTCCAGGAAAAATCTCGAAGACAAAAGCACTACTGGCAAGTGATTAGACAGGATTGTCTCGTTTTCAGGGATGTGTTTTCAGAGCCACTGGAGAATATGAGAAGACTTGGACTTAAGAAATGTAAATTTTTCCTCCAGAAAACAAAGAAATTTTGGCTCAGAGATTCTCTGTTAGCCTTACCAAACCTTACTAAGACTGCATAATGGCCTGGGACCCTTCCAGTTGACCTCTCTTCCCTCTTCCTTCATTCGGGGTCAGGTTTGCATCATGGTCTGAAGGCTCTCCCAGACTTAGCTGGATTCCTCCTCATTTTCTTTCACACAAGTATTTTCCCTTAAAATATTATTCACATTTAATTCCATCTCTGTGTGTGCTCCTTGGAGGACCCAGACTAACACACCTAACATCTCTTTTACGTTTCTTATGGTGGATAGCACTGTAATATTCTGATATTGAATTTTCTCTTAATTATAATACAAATTATATAGTGCTTTTCACATAAAAAAATTACATATGATTCCTCATAATTACCCTACAAGGCAGGTATTGTTATTATTTTCCTCATTTTACAGTGAGAAAACTGAAATGCATGGTGGTTAAATAATTTCTACAAGGTTGCATAGCAGATTGAGCCCATGCAGTCTGCCTGCAGGTCTGTTCTTAAATGTTGCAGTAGCTGCCTCTTAAACACTATACTAACATCTCTCTCTAAAGTGTGTGTATATGAGGCTTCAATGGTGAAAGTGCCAGATTTAACTAATAGGTTTCCAACATATTTTCATTCTGATCATGTTTTTTTTTTCTTAAGCGAGAGCAGAAGTGATGATGTCAATGCAACAGTTGCTCCTGCGTACATAGAAAAGCCAGTCTTTATTCTTCAGGAGCTAGCAGTGGGGGAAAACTCCTGCATGGCTGTGGCTCAGTGTATCACCTACTATACTCATGGTGTACTATACTCATGGTGGGCTGAATGGTGGCCCCCAGAGGAATATGTTCACATCTTAATCCCTGGAACCCTTGAGCATTACCTTATATGACACAACAGTGAATATTACTTTATTTGGCAAAAGATGTGATTAAATTAATGATCTTGAGACGTTTAGTCTGTACGTTCTAGGTGCACCCTAAACGCAATTATATGTGTCCTTCAAAGAGAGAGGCATGGGGAGTATTGATCCAGACACACAGAGGAGAAGGCCGAGTGAAGACATAGCACAGAGGTGTGGCCACATGCCAAGGGATAACATAGTCACTAGAAGCTAGAGGAAGCAAGGACTGATCCTCCCCAAGAGCCTCTGTAGTGCAGCCCTGCTGACACCTTAATTTTGAACTTCTGGCCTCCAGAACTGTGAGAATAAATTTCTGTTGTTGTAGGCAACTAAAGTTGTGGTAATTCCTTACAGCAACTCTAGAAAACTGATGCATATGGTGTGCACAATGTTTGTATTGCACATCAAATAAAAATTGACTAATCCTCCATGGGTCAGGCAAGGGGGACTCAGAAAACATCCCACAGGGGAGTTATATTCAAATTGAGTTTTGAAAGGTTTCATTAGTTAGAAAATGAGTAAAAAGGGCATTCAAGAAGAAGAAACAGCACAAGTAAAAGCATAGGAGAATGAAATAAAATAGCCCTAGGGAACAGAAGGTAGTTCAGTATCTCTGAATTGGAGACATGAAAAAGAATTATGAAAAGTGGGCCTGGGAAGTGAAAATGTGCAAAGAGGCCTTGAATGGTGTGTTCAGGCCCTCACCTGGTCATGGTGTGATAGATGATGAGACTAACCAAGACCCTCTGGACTAGGGGTTAATGATGAGGAATAATCATAGGGAGCCCTGCAGGGATAGAACTGGGAACTAGGAAGTCAGTTAAGAGAATTTCTCGATAGACTGTCAAGAGAGCAGATGGGATTAGTGGTGGCCATGGCTGTAGAATAAGATTCAGGGTGAAATGGTTAGATGTAGTGAGGGGGAAGGAAGTCAAGAAAGACTTGGAAGATTCTAGCTCCAGACCTGGGTGGAGAGAGAGTGACATCAAAAGAGAGAATGCAAATGTAGGAGAGGGAATCATTTTTGACAGAACAGAAAGACATCTCTATCATATGGTGGGTTGCGTAAGGAGCTGGGATGCTGAACAGTGGGTACCTTTGCAATTTATCAGCTCAGTGACCTTGACCACTGCACCTCTTTCAGCCTCAGCCTCCCTGTCTGCAAAGTTGGTATAGGAAAGGTGCAATATTTTTTATCTCACAAAGATGTTATAAAGATTTAAAGATAATGTCTGTGAAAGCACTTTCTAAAGAGTTTCCTAAAAACTATAGGAAGGTGAGCTAATTTACAATGTCCTCTGTTTGAAAAATCATCACCTTCTGGACATGCAGGTGGTTAGTGTCACACAGGTGTGGAACCAGGAGAGGCAGCAGGACTACAGGTCCAGCTTTGGGAGTCCTCAGCAGCCAGTGTGGGTAAAGCAGTCATCTGAAACCCTACAGGGCAGAGTAGAGAAGAGGGCTAATGCAGAGCCTGTAGGAATTGCCGGCTCCTTAGGTGTAATCAGAAAATGAAAAAGAATGAAGAAAAGAAAAACAATGTGGGAAGATAATTAAAGACTGGAGGAATGATCTTCAAGAAGGGACAAGAATGGTCATTGTGTCTTTACAGGCGTTTAATTCTGTTAATAGCAACAGGTGCAGTAGGTCTAGAGAGAAGCAGGCAATTCTGATTACATAACAATATGTGAAAAATTGTTAGAAGCCATGTGTTTCTTTCAGAAGCTGGGCTCTGGTGTTCATTTTTTAGGGCAGTTCAGTAGCACCTGGAGGCTTGCACTGAGTGGGGCTTGCACGACATATGTTCAGCAAGCCCATGCTGAAGATCCAGGTTTCTTCCTAATTGCTGTGAAATTCGTATAACATAAAACTAACCATTTTAAAATGTACAATTCATTGTAATTTACTTGGTATATTCACAGTATTATGCAAACATCACCTCTCTCTAGTTCCAAAATATTTCATCATCCCCCAGAGAAACCCTATACCCATTAATCAGTCACCTCCTTTCTTCCCTGCCCTCAGCACCTGGCAATCACCAATTTGTTTTCTGTCCCTATGGTTATATCAAGATTTACACCCCAAAGAATTAAAAATAGGTATTCAAACAAATACTTACACATGAATGAAGATCCAGTTTTGAATGGGCAATTTCAAGGAGGTCAGGCTCTAGGCCAGTTAACCTGGGATAATGAATCCTGTAAAGATAAAAGCTGAGCAGCAACAATGCCAATTGAATTCATTAAAACTGGTTTTTACTTTGTATCTCAGTTCAAACTGTTCTTGGTGCCAAAAGCCAAATCAGAGGGTGACAATTGTTTGTATAAATTAGCAGAATTAATGTGAAAAGTGAGTTAGCCATATAATAACTTTTAATTAAAAAAAGTTTTAATAACTTTTAATAAGAAAAGCACAGAACCTAAAGTTTATTGTTTTCAGGTTTTTTTTTTTTTCTTTTTTCTTTTTTTCCTGCTTTATAATCAGGGAAATTTTGCCCTTAAATGAATACTATTTGTAAATAATCCTCCCTAATTGAAGGCTTAAAATGTCTGGGCAAAACCAAAAATGACTCTTACCCAAGGTTTAGTAACAGTTAAGGTATTCACACAGGAGCAGCCCAAAGAGTCATCCTTGGGTTTGATCTTAGTAAACCTGCAATTACTCACCTCCCCAGCTAGACTTTCTCTGAGCAAAGCAAAGGGTAACCAAAGTGCATTAATCGCTCACTGATGACTCAATATAAACAAAACCTTATAATCTTTGTTTCAAATAGCATATGTTGTAGATAGAAAAAAAAGTCCCTCTTTGGTGGTGAATAACAGTCTGCCCACCAGATCTTATCCAAGTCCAAATTCCACTCCTATGTCAAGCTTTCGAAAACTGCATATAAACCAATTACACTTTATAAACTCAGTGGAATATTATGAAATACTAATTTTACAGGTGCATAAGAGAAAACTGCAGTTCCAAATATTAGAATGCCATTAAACATAATGCACTCCGTATGCAGGGGCAGTTAATTTAATATTAAACCAATAAAACATTTACCAGTGCCAGTGGAGGTTTTGGTTGTTGACAGCAGACTAGGTGTCCCACAGCCATGCCGTTTTTCTGTTTGCAGGCCAGTTTTACACAGCTGCTTTCTTCTGGAAATCATGCCTCATTTAAAGCCTTCGAAAGTATGACAAATAGCCTCTCTAAGCCTTAGCGACGGAGAGGAAGCTTGAAAATATTTAGGAGCATTTATTAGCTAGAATATGAAACAAAATTTGGTTCAACTACAGTCTTTGACTGTGTGGAGGTCTTGTTATTGTAGGAAATGCTCAAGCGTGTATATCTTTTGCAGGGCACTGCATAAAATTATCACCCTGAGGGTAATGCTAAGTTCAAACTGCATAGAAATTCTAATGTCGATCCTTAAAATAGACAAAATTAGACTAAAGTCTTCACTTTTGAACTGAGCTGTCTGGTGGTACTGCTGATCTATCAGCTGCCATTCTTGGCATAGCAGATATAAGACAGAGTTCCTCATACAGGGAGCTTCAAATCTATGCAGGAGTTCAGGATTTACAGGAAAATGATATATAAGAAGAGAAAAGCTAAATGCTGACTGACTTGTCTCAACAAGGCTTGGGGTGTACAAAGCATACTGGGGCTAAAGTAGTTAGAGGAATTCACCTAGCCGTTGAAGTTTTAGATGAATAATGGATGGGATAGGCACAGGTGTCTGGAAGCAGGTAAGGGTGAGGTGGGATGAACCTGTGCACACAGGATGGCATATTTTGAGAAAAAGAGGGAAAATATGGCTGAAATAGAAAGTTAATGAAGAATCCACGGAGGCAGTTAGGAGAAAGTTAGAAAGAGGCAGGTAGAAGTTTGGATTGATCAAATGGTCTGATTATAGAGGCTGTTGAACACCAGGATAGGTTGATAGAATTTTTTGTTGTAGGAAATGGGGTTTGGGGGGTGGGGCATGATGAAGGCTTCAGGAACACAAGTGTGACTTAAAGAAGGATTTGGGGCAATTCCCTTATTATAGCCTCTTGGATTAACACAGAGAGAATTGAAATATGCGCAGCATGCTTAGAAGATTAAGCAATGAGATACATGCATTGGGCTGGAAGTGGCAGTGATAAAAAGGAATGGAATGTCTTGAAGAATCATTTGAAAGAGAGAAACATTTTGAAGGAAGTATATATAGGACCCGGGGACTCAGTGGGTATAGAGAGTGATGTGCAAGCAGGTTCAGGCAGATTCCGGGACTCTGAGCCTAGGCAACTTGAAGGACAAAATAAGAAAACCCAAAAAGGAAACCAAACTAGGTGAAGAAAAGACGAGATCAGTGGGCGAGATTTCTGAGGAAGACTAGAGAGAGCTGTAGCGCACTAGAGACAGAACTCCTTTTTGGCTTCTAGATGTTTAGTGGTGAAAGAAGTGAAGCCAAGAATAGAAGCAAGAGTGGGCCAGGAGCTAATGGAAAATCAAATCTTTTGTTTCAAGGCATCCAGTCAATACAAATTACTGCATGGAGGACTGAGAAAAAGTCATTGGACTTCCTGAATAAACACCTATGTACCATTGCTAGTGTGGTGGGGGAAAAGTCAATTTCCAGAAGTTAGAGAATGAATGGCTGCTTTAAACATGGAAGCCATGGACAAGGACATGGAAGACAAAGCAGAGGAAGGAACAAGACAGACATTTTGGTGTAATGGCAGGATCAAGGATACATGTGTCTGAGATAGACATGAGCTTATTTCAGACAAGGGAGAAAGAAATTTTAAAGTAGAAAATATTAAAGACACTAAGTAGAATGTGTATCATCTTAGAAGATAAAAAATCTAATGCTAATGAAGCAGAACATAATTTGAACCAAAACAGGAGATAATTAGAGAAGATGGTTGAAAACTACAGGGAGAGATGGATATATCAAAAGTAACAGGGGTATTTGGAAGAGGGAACTAAACAGCCATGTCAACTAAATAGAGTATGCTCAGGTATATAGATAGCATGATATTTACGGTCACTAAAAAGTGAGAAAAATGTAACCGCTGGTGAAGTTTTGTATAACTATTTCGGGAGATTTATTTGAACAAGGAAAGCCAACAGTTTCCTCTCTGGAGCACATGGTGTGGAGAAGGGTTTTCAAAGTGCATCCAGACTCAGCGCTCAGGAACACCATCAGGAATCAGGATGGCTGTCCTGAGTCTGAGACTGGGCAGAGGCGGCTTGAGTGCGAGCTAGCAGGAAGAACTCTGAGGCAACAGCAGTGAGAAAAAGCCCCGTTCCTTAACAGAATTCAGGATACTTGTTTGTCAGAAGGACACAAGGTTGAAAATGAGCAAGGCGGGAAGTTAAGGGGAGAGATCTAGGGTGGTGTTATGCAGAATGTGAACTAGCAGCGTTGGCATCACTGGGGAGCTTGTTAGAAATGCAGATTCCCTGGCTCCACTCCAGACCCACTGATACCAACTCTTCATTTGAACAATACCGTAGCTGATTCATGTGCACATCATGGTTTGTGAAGGGCATTGCTGGAGTCTCCAATGAAGTGACTAATCATGGGAGTGAGGTAGGTGGCAGGGAGGAGTCCAAAAACCCTAAAAGAGTAACTAAGGTTTAGGTTAGTGGCTGTCAAAGTGTACCCTCCAGACAAGCTGCATCCTTACACCCAGGAACTGTTAAAAATACAGATTCTCTGGCCCCATCCCAGTCCCACGGAATCAAAAACTGAGAGGTGGGACCCAGGAATATGTGTTTAACAAGCCCTCCAGATGGTTCCCATGTGCCATGAAGTTTCCTAATCATGTTCTAGGTAATGTCAGTAAAGTGCATTTATAGTCATCATGAACAGGTGTAAGAGTTAAAGAAAGTTAATTTAGGAGGTTGGAGTCAAAGAGGTTGTTTCAAGTTTGAGAGGCTGAAAATGAAAAAGTAAAAGTCACTGTCAATACTATATATTACCAAGAGCTTAGTCAAATCAACTAAGGCAGAGGATCATGGCTGTTTGGCATTGTAGATACAGCGAGCAGTTGTCTAGATGAATTTCTGGCAATTAGTTGGCAAAGCCTTCATTCGAGGGAGTGCATAGTTTAACAGAAACTGGGTTATCAGAAGGTAAAAGTGAAATAAAACATCATTTATAGACAACGAAACTTAAAAGTAAGAAAGTCAGATCCAGTTTGAGGTGTTTAATGGCTAATTTCAAATAATAATGCTCCATTATCAAAGCAGAACTGGCCTTTAGCAAACTGGTTACCTTTGCATCATTGACACTCATATCTAAAAGTTATACAAAAATCTTTTGCAATTCTAACTTCTCACCTACTACTGGAGAACCCTTCCACATTGATCTAGAGGTGGCTTAAATGGGGCTGATGGGTGCTGATATCTTTGGAGTCGCCACCAGCAAGGAGACCAACCATGTGTCCTCTGTACCACTGTGCTGTCCCATGTAGTAGCCACTAGCCATGTGTAGCTATTTAACTTTCAATTAATAAAAATTAAATGACATTAAGAATTCCTCAGACCTCTCACATTCCACGTGCTTAACAGTCACCTATGGCAAGTGACTGCTGTATTGAGCAGCAAGGTTTACAGGATATTTCCATCAGCACAAAAAGTTCTGTTAGATGATCTTTGAACTTTGGATTCAAGATTCCTGATACAGTCTTTGTCAGCATCAGGCATACCAGGCAGGTACTTTTTAGGGGGCTGAGAACAGATCACGTTTTTGAAAAGTGCTGGATTGGGGGCTTAGACTCTAGCAGTCTCTACCTGCTGTGAATACACAAATGTTTTATAGCTTCTACCTCAACAACTAGGACGTGGAGGTCTTCCAAGAGCATCATGAGATGACAGTATTTTTTTCATTTTCTTTACTTTTGCCATGACAGAGGGACGGCAAAAAAAATTATCCAGGGCCAGGTGACTTGGGCTAACATTTCAGCACTCTCTTAGTAGTTTTATTTATATAATTTTGTTTTGTTTTGGCCAAAGCCTGTCACCAAGAAGGTGGGTATACTTAGTTTTGTTTTGTATTTATTTATTTATTTATTCATTCATTCATTCATTTTTTTGTTGGAAATTGAACGAGACAAATGAATTTTAAACAGTCACTCCCATCAGTAGTAGCCAGCAGAGCTCGATGCCTGGCTGAGGCTGACTTTTCAGGTTTGATTTTCAGGCCCTTGATAATTTTGGTTTATTTTTAACCTGCTTTTGTGAAAGCAGGCTAGAAAGAGCATGGTATTCCCTCAGTTATGCTACATAAATCTCTTCTTAGGGGGTTGTTAGGTACCTTTTATTTGGACTGAACCAAACCTATTAGAATTTTTTTTTTTTAAAGCAGGCAACAGAGTACTGATTTGAAGATCAAAATGTCACCCTGTTAAGGTGAGAGGGTCAGACCTAATCAAACAACACTTGAGTTAACAGGAAGACTTCAGAAAACTTTCTGGCCTCATGGTAAGATGGAGATTCAAACCTGTGGGCTGATACTGTAACTTGGATGTTCTGATTTTATAATAAGAATTCACTTGATATATATTCTTTCTCAGCCAGAATAATGACACATTTATGATACACAGGAACAAATCTTTGAACAATCTGAAGTTAGGTAAGCAAGTGACTTTTGCTATATATATATGTGGCGTGTGTGTGTGTGAAGGAAGTCTAAAATTAGAAAAAGGATGTGGCCTTGGGAGACCTGTAAGCTGTTCATGAAGTCTAAGTGAGGGGTTTACGGCAGCATTTCTTGTTTATCCTTTGGTGTTGTTCCCTTGGGAAAACATAAATGTTTCATGCTCAACCTCTCCTGTGTTCCCCAGAATATTTTTTTCTCACTCTTGTCTGGGGAAAATTAATGTTCTAAGCCTTTCTGATGAGGCTTCCAACCTCTTCTTTATGAATCTTTGGGAAAGGCTAAGAGATCTTTTCTGGGCAATTAGCCACATGCAATTTTCCCAATTATATGTTTAGCTCTGACGTTTGTCTCTCCAAAGTTGGTGTGCTATTTATTTATCTGGTTCTGAACCCAGGTTAGAAAGGAGTCTCTCCTTCTGCAAGTGACCCCCGGAAAGCCACAGGGTGAGGAAATGATCCCAGAGAGGAGCTGCTTCTTTGGCAGGTCCTGCCGAGGCACTTTTCAAAATCTTTATGGAAAATAGAAAGCTAGTATTCTTTCTTTCTTCTTAATTCCCATCATCGTATCTTTTTAAAAATTAAATATAAAATTGACAAATTTTAAAATCTGGAAAAGTTTTTGTATGGCACTCTGTCCAACTTAGTACCTTTACTCATATCAGTTGGCCTCAAGTTAAAGCCAGTAGAAAGCCATGCAAGAGCAGAATCTTTCTGAAGGCAGATCACATTGGTGCCCAGAATCTCTATCTCTAGCCTCTATCTAGTGCACTTAGATAAAAACTTCAGCCCACCCCCTAGTAAATTCTAGTCAGCAGCTGGAGAAGTCCTTCAAATATCTTTCTCTTTCCTCAAGTTAAACATTTACTTAGCTTTTATTTTCCAGTGTCCTGATCCTCCTGGTAAAAATGGAGGTTATTTAATTAGATAAATGTTTCCATGTTAATGCGGTAGCCAGCTAATCTATTCCTTCTCCCTCATAAACCTTAACTCAGTTCTCATGTCCATGTTCTTTTAACTTGGCATTGAAATGTGTTTTTTTTTTTAATTTTTAAAAATATTTTTCATTTTTTATTATACATACATGTGGCGTACAATGTTGATTTTCAATAATTGGGTAGAATTTGTGGTAGTTAGATCAGTATAGTTAGCTTATTCATCATTATAATACGCAATCATTCTTCGTGTCCTAAGGGTCTCTTAGAAACATGGGCATGACCTTGAGATGTGTCATGTCCATGTTTCTAAGAGACCCTAAGGACGACTGGCAAGAGCAGGAGTTCCATCCAACAGGCTACGGGAGGAGGCAGGAGTTACCCCACAGGGTTTTCAACACTCTTGCCAGGGGAATTCTATGTATGGCTGTCTCCCCTGACCCAAGGTGACCCAAGACATCAGGATGAATTCACAACTTCTTCATGACAAACTGAGGATGGGGAAGAGTAATATAGAGAAAATTTGATTTATTTAGATAATTAAAGATAATCCAGTTAGCTTGTGATTCTCTACCTTCTAACTGAAAAAAAAAATGGAAAAAGAAGAAAGTTTACATGTTTAGAAGGGAATGGGGTTGGGGGACAGTAGTCTGATGTCCAATGTCTATCTCTAATCTGTCAGAGCCTTTTGAAAGATAATATAATTTCTCACAGATTAAGATTCTTTCATATAGCATTTAGAATAATAGAATGTTGGCAATATCACAGACCTTAAAGTTCCTTGTCTGCTTTCTTTATTTGGGAGACAATGTACCTTAATAGTTATGGTCATGGAATTTGACATTACATGAATCTGGGTTCAAATACAAAGGTACTTCAAAAAGTTCATGGAAAGATTCATATCATCTTTTCATTCTATTTTTCCACAAACCTTCATCCCAACCATGCCCTGTAATGTGTGACTTTCAGCACTTTGCTTCACTGTCTGATGTTGTGTTAGTTCTTTTATAGAATAGAATATTCTGTAGGTTTTTCTAAAGATTAAATGAAATAATGCATGTAAAGCATTTAGCAAAATATCTAGTATATTTTGAATATTCAATGTTAGCTTTATTTAATTTTTTGTGGGACTTCATTGCCTTTGTCTACTTAAATACCATCACTTCTCTTCTTTGTAGTGGAAACTCACACTGTAAATTTTGTAAATCCACTTTATGCCTTAAGACTGCTTGAAGTCTTTCTTGGTCTCCTTCACAGGAAGTAATCTGTTTCTTGTCTTAATTACTAATGCATTTCCTTTGTGACTCTCTTATGATATAATACATCCAATATATCACTAGTGTTACTTAATCTCTTGCTTTATATATGTAATGCATCCAACATAACAATGGGTTTATTTGAACTACAAGTTCCTGGAGTATTTTTCCCATGTTAATAATTCACATAGGATCATAGACAATATACCAATGAATAGTTTTGGAATGAGTAAACAGAGGGCCTTTAGAGGTGAAATCTAAGAACAGAGACCTGAGTTATTATTCAGATCTCAATTCATTCCATTTACTTACTCATTAAACAAATATACATTGAGTCCCTACCAACTGTGTGCCTTGCCTATTGAACCAAAATTTTTGGAAGTATAGTTACAGATACGTATATTCAGATTACGCTTCTCAACTGGCTTTTTGTGCCCACTAAACTTTGGGAATCATTAGTCCAGTGGAAGACATAAATTAACAGGTCAGTGAAATACAGATGAGAAAAAGGGCATTTTGCACTTTGTGTGTAGATCGAAACGGCCACACATCTGGAAGGGCCTGTTGATCCCAGTGCAGGTCTACTTTCCACCATTATATTTAGCACTGTTTCTGAATGGGCAGAATAAGGTAAACACATGGATGCTACTTGACCTTCCAATTGCTTATTTAAAGTGCTGGAATGCTACAGTGTTTATAGAATTTTTAGACTTTTAATGTTCTTGCTTCTAGCCTTGGGACAAGATCTTTCTGAACATCCCAAGACGCTGCTGTTGTAAATTAAATGGGAAACAGAAGAGCCCTTGAGTTTTTTGACCATTGAAACCCATATTAGACACGAGATGACTCCAGCTGTGACCTTGGACTTCTTTCGAGCCTGACTTTCCATTTCCTCCACTTTGGGCTTCCTCGGCCACATTCCTTTGAGTCTTTTGCTGTCGGTAAATTGTACCCTCTATGCCTGCCCCTATTTTGTGCTACACTACAGGTGATGCGTCCTTGATATTTGGGTGATGTGACTCAGAGTATAGGATGAAAGGGCATGTTGTGATTTATTGTGAGTCTTTTTCTATGGCTCTCTGTTTTAAGTGTACAAGGCAGATCTACCACAGGGCCACTAATTCTGGTACTGATTCTGTTGAAGAAGTTAAGTTCTCAATCACTTAATCTTTTTAAAGCTGAAAGTATGTAGAGGAATTATTAATGCAAATATCCAGATGCTTCTATGTTTTCTATTTCCCGGTAGATACTTAAGGCTGTTTTTCATGTCATTCCTCATTTGTAATATATAACTTTAATTAATTGTTTTATTTTGAATTACTTATAGATTCACACTCTGTTCTTAGAGATAATACAGGGAGATACTGTGTATCCTTCACCTAGTTCCTCTTAACAGTAACACTTTGCAAAACTTCAATATAATGTCACAACCAAGATACTGACATTGTATAAGTCACTGAATTTATTCAGACTTCCCAGTATTACTTGTAATAACATGTAACAAAGTGTGAATACATGTATGAGCATACAATTGCCTGCACATTGCATATAATTTTATCACATGTGAAGTTTTGTGTATTCACCACTACAGTCAAAATACAGTACAGTTTCATTGCCACAATGATCTTTTGTGTTTTTCATTTTCTTAGGTGATTGCTTTTTTACTATCAAGTTTTGAGAGCGTTTTATATATTTTAGATGCTAGCCTTTTGTTGGATATGTAGTTTGCAAGTATTTTCTACAAGTCTGTAGCTCGTTTTTATCCTCTTAAGAGGGCCTTGTGCAGAGCAAACTTTTTTAATTTTGAAGAGATCCAATTTATTAATTTTTTCTTTTATGGACAGCTGTTCTGGTGTTGTCTAAGTACACTTTGCCGAGTCCTAGATCCTGAAAAATTTCTCCTATGTCTTTTTCTAAAAGTTTTACGGTTTTATGATTTGCTTTTTAAGTCTATGATCCATTTCAGTTAATTTTTATGTAAGGTCTGAAGTTTAGGTTGAGGTTCATTTGTTGTCAACAGAGGTTCAATTGCTCCATTACCCTTTGTTGAAGAGACCATTCTTCATTGAAGTGCTTTGGCACGTTAGTCAAAATTAAGTTATGTTTGTTTGTGTAAATCTATATTTGGGTTTTCTATTTTGTTTAATTGAACTACGTGTCTATTCCTTTGCAAATACTACATTGTCCTGATTACTATGGCTATAGAGTAAGCCTAAACGTTGAGTGCAGTGCTTCCTTCCACTTCACCCCTCTTTGTCAAGATTGTTTTAGCTATTCTAAGATCTGTACCCTTCTGTATAATTTTAAAACAAGCTTTCTTATATCCACACAAAAAAATTTGCTGAAACAATGAACTATCCAAAGAAAAATTAATAAAACAATCCCATTCCCAATAGCACCAGAAAGAAAAAAAAAAACTTAGGAATTAATTTAACCAAGGAGGTTATCTGTACACTAAATCACAAATAAATGAACAGATATCCTGTGTTCATGGATTGGAAGAATTAATATTATGAAAATGTCCATACTGTTCAAAGTGATCTGCAGATTTAATACAACCTCTATCAAAATGCCAATGTCATTTTTCACAAACATAAAAAGAAATCCTGAAATTTATATGGAAACAGAACAGATTCTGACTAGCCAAAGAAATCTTGAACAAAAAGACCAAAGCTGGAGGCATCACACTGCCTAATTTCCAATATATATTACAAAACTATAGTAATCTAAACACCATAGTATGCTCATAAAAACAGACACATCAACCAATAAAACAGGATGGAGATCCCAGAGAAAAATCCAGGCATTTATGGTCAGTTGACTTTTGACAAAGGTGCCAAGAACATATGATGGAAAAAGAACAATTTCTTAATAAATGATGTTGGGAAAACTAGATATCCACATGCAGAAGAATGAAATCGAACCCTTATCTCACACCATATACCAAATGAACTCAAAATAAATTGAATACTTAAATGTAAGACCAGAAATTGTAAAACTGCCGGAAGAAAACATATGGGAAAATGTTTAAGATATTGGTGTTGGCAATGATTTCTTGGACATGACCCTAAAAGCACAGGCAACAAAGGCAAAAAAACAAACAAACAAAAAACAAACAAGAAAGAAAAATGGGATTACATCAAACTAAAAAGCTTATGCACAGGAAAGGAAACATTCAACAGAGTGAAGAGACAACCCACGGACTGGGAGAAAATATTTGCCAACCATACATCAGATAAGGGGCTAATTACCAAAACATAAAAAAAAACCCCTCAAAAACAAGAAAACAAATAACCCAGTTAAAAAATGGGCAAAGGACCTGAATAGACATTTCTCAAAAGAAGCCATACAAATGGCCAACAGATATATGAAAAATGCTCAACATCACTAATCATTATGGAGATGCAAATTAAAATCACAATGAGATATAATGTCGCACCCGTTAAGATAACTATTATCAAAAAGGTGAAAGAGAAGTGTTGGCAAGGAAGTGAAAAAAAAGGAAACCTTTATGTGCTGTTGCTGGGAATGGAAAACATTATGAAAAACAGAATGAATATTCCTCAAAAATCTAAAAGTAGAACTACCATATGATCCTGAGATCCCATTTCTGTGTATGTATCCAAAAGGGATTGAAGTTGATATGTCCAAGAGATGTTTGCTCTACCATGTTCATTGCAGCATTATTCACAATAGCCATGATATGGAAGCAACCAAAGTGTCCATTAATAGATGAATGAATAAAGAGAATGTGGTATGTATACATGATGGAATATCATTCAGCCCTAAAAAAGAAGGAAATGCTGTCTTTTGAGACAATATGAATGAACCTATAGAACACTGTGATAAGTGAAACAAGCTGGGCACATAAAGACAAATACTGCATGATCTCACTTGTATGTGGAATCTAAAAACATTAAACTCATAGAATTTGAGAATAGAATGGTGGTTACCATGGTTTGAGGGTTGGAGGAGTTTTGGGTAGACGTTTGTCAAAGGGTACAAAGTTTTAGTTAGACAGGAGACAACTTTTAGTGATCTAGAGCACAGCATGCTTACTATAGTTAATAATAATATATTGTATATTTAAAAGTAACTAGAAGAGTAAATTTCGAATATTCTAACCACAGAGAAATGACAACTATGTGAGGTGATGGATATGTTAATTAGCTTGATTTAATCATTTCACAATGTATACATATATTATAACATCACATTTTATCCAATAAAATAGAAAATTATTATTTGTCAATTAAAAAAAAATTGCTGGGACTTTGATATGAAATGCATTAAACCTACAGATAATTTGGCGAAAATTGACATCTTTACTATGTTGAGTCATAAAATCCATAAACATTTATGTGTCTTTGATTTTTTATCAGCATTTTATAATGTTCAGCAAACTTGTCCTGTATATGTTTTAGCTTTATACCTAAGTATTTTATTTCCTTTGTAGCGATTGCAGATTGTATTGCCTTTTTAATTTCTGTTTCCACATACTCATTTCTAGTGTACAATTATAGGATTAATTTTTGTGTATTGATCTTGAATCCTGTGATCCTGCTGAATTCACTTAATTACAGAAGAGTTTTTATAGATTCTTCATGATTTTGTGCATAGGTAATCATGTCATTTGTAAATAAGAACAGTTTTGTTTCTTCCTTCCCAACCCGTACACTTTTACTTCTTTTCGTTGCCTTAGTGCACTAGCTAGAATTTCCAGGACTAGTAAGAGTAAGAATAGGAGATGTGAGAATAAGGTGGTAAGAAAATGTGGTGGGAGTTGACTTACTGGTCTTGGTCTTGATCTTAGAGGAAAACCATTTGATCTTTCACCATTAAATATATGAACTGTAGGTTGTTTTATAGATATTTTTTCAGGTTGGGGTAATTTCTTTCTATCTCTACCTTGATGAAAATTTTTATTATGAGTGTTAGATTTTGTCAATTGCATTTTCTGTGTCAATTGATATAATCTCACATGATTTTTCTTTGTTAGCTCATTCACATAATGAACTACATTGGATTTTGAGTGAATGATGAAACAGACGTATGTACATGGAATAAATCCCACTTGGTAATGGGATATAATACTTTTTACACATTGTTGAGTTCAATTTGCTAATATTTTGTTGAGGATTTTTGCATGCCTATTCATGAGGGATACTGGTCTGTAGTTTGTTGTTCTTGCTATTCTTGCTGGTTTTGTCTGGCTTTCATACCAACCTGGGTAATTTTGGTCTCATAAAATGACTTGGAAAATGTTTCCTCCTTTTTATTTTCTAAAAGAAATAGCATCAAATGGTGTTAATTCTTTAAATGGTAGCATTCTCCAGTAAAGCCACCCGGGCCTGAATATTTTGTTCAGGAGATTTTAAATAATAAGTCCAATTTCTTTAATTGTTATAATACTATTAAGATGATTTACTTTGTTTTAGTTAAATTGTGGTACTTTGTGGTTTTTCAGGCATCAACTCATTTCTTCTAAGCTGTCAAATTTATGAGAGTAAAGTTCCTTATAGTATTCTCTTATGATTCTTTTAAAGCTGTAGAATCACTACAGAATCTGAAATGATATCTCTCATTTTATTCCTGATTTTAGTAGTTTGTGTCTTCTGTCATATTATTTTTGCCTTCTTGCTAGAGTTATCAACTTTATGAATCTTTTTAATAACCACTTTTTGGTTTCATTTTTCTATTGTTTTTCTTATTTTCAATTTCATTAATTTCTGCTCATATTTATTATATCTTTTCTTATGCTTGCTTTGGCTATATTTTTATCTGTCTTCTTTCTCTACTTTTTTTGATGTAGAAACTTAGATTAATGATTTGAGATCTTTTCTCTTTGTTAATGTAAGCATATAGTGCTACAAATTTTCCTGACAGAACCGTACTAACAGCATCCACATTTTTAATATTTTTTACATGTTAATTCAGTTTTATGTATTTTTAATTTATTTGAGACATCCTCTACGACCCATGGATTATTTAGAAGTACATTACATATAAATTAAGTATTTATAAATTTTCTTGTTGTCTTTCTGTTATTTATAGTTTTTCTGAAACATTGTATGATTTCAATTTCGTTTATATTTGTTGAGTTGTAATTTATGGATCAGGATATGGACTATCTTGGTAAATATTCTATCTGTGCTTGAACAAAAAGTGTATTTTGCTGCTGTTAGGTGAAATATCCTCTGTTTATCAATTTGATTTTTTTGTTTTATTGTATTATTAATTTCTTCTGTATTCTTGCTGACTTTTTTCTAGTAGTTCTACTACTTGCAAAAGGGGAGTGTTGAAGTCTCCAGCTATAATTATGGATTTGTCTCTATGTATCTTTAGCTATACCAGTTTTTGATTCATGTTTTTTGAAAATTTTTCTGTTGGTTTACATTTAGGATTGTTTTTTCTTCCTGGTTGACTGAATATCTTATCATTATATAATGTCTTTCTCTATTAGTAATTTTCTTTGCTCTAAAGTATTTTTGTATGATATTAATATAATCACAGCTACTTTTATAAACTATTTGATTAATATTTCACGGTATATCTTTCTCTATTCTTTTACTTTCAATCTACTTATGTAGTTGTTTTGAAGTGAGTTTCTTCTGGAGAGTATGTAGTTGGATCAGGCTTTTTTTTATTCACTCTGACAATCTCTGACTTTTAACTGGCACTCAGAGTATTTACATTTAAGGTAATGAATGGTGCGTTAAAGCTCAAATCTGCCATTTTATTATTTGTTTTCTCTTTATTTCTTTTGTTTCTTGTTATTCTACCTCTTAATTCTTGCCTTTCTGTCAGTTACTTAAACATTTTTAAGAATTGCATTTTTATTTATTTATAGTGATTTTTAGTTTGAGTTTATCTCTTGTATAACCTTCTTTGTGGTTGCTCTGGGAATTATAACATACATATGTGACTTATCACAGTCTACTAGTATCGAATTTTATCATGTCAAGTGAAGTATGGGAACCTTTCTTGCACTTAGTTCCCTTGACCATCTTCTTTTAAATATTATTGTATTGGGTATCAAATGGCATTCCAAACTTTGATTCAGCCATCAAATAGGTTATGTAACACTCATGAACAGAAACATAGTGTACTGTATATGCCCATGGTTTTAATCTTTCTGTTGATCTTTCTTATTGAAAAACTTCTGTCAGCCAGTCTTTAAAGATATGTCTGCTAGTGACAAATTCTTTTAGTTTACCTCTATTTGAGAATACTTTTTATTTTCCCTTCATTTCTGAAATATAATTTCAAAACTTGAAATATTTGTTGCATCACTTCCTCCTGGGCTCCATAATTTCATATAAGAAATATGCTAACACTGAAATCGGTGCTTCCTGTAGGTAATGCATTGTTTTTCTCTGGCTACTTTCAATATTTTTTTCTTTCTCTTAATTTTTAGAAATTAAATTATGATGTGTCTTGATATAGATTTCTTAGGGTTTGTCTTCTTTAAGGGCTCACTCACCTTAAATCTGTATACTTGTGTCTTTCATCAAATCTGAATATTTTCAGCCATTATTTCTTTGAATACCATTTTAGCTACACTTTCTGGATTTATTCTGCAGCTCTGGTAATATGTATGCTGGCTCTTTTGTCACTGTGCCACAGATCTTTGATTCTCTGCTTTTGTTCTTTTTTTTCTGTTTTATATTTTTCTCTATTGTTTGGATTGTGTACCTATTGATTTATGCTCAAGTTAATTGATTTTATCAACTTTCACCTTCCCTTTCCTATTGAACCAATCTAGCAAGTTTATTTTTTTAATTTCAGTTATTTCATTTTGGAGTTCTGTAAGTTCCATTTTGTTTGCTGACATTTTCTATTTTCTGTTTTTTGTTTCAAGAGAATTTGCTATTTTTTGATGAAACATTTTTATAATGACTACCTTAAGATCCTTGTCAGATAATTCCAATATGTGATTCATGTCAATGTTGGCATTAGTTGGTTGTCTTTTCTCATTTAAATTGTAACTTTTCAAAAAAAAAAATTGTAACTTTTCTTTCTTGATCTGACAGCTGAAGATTATATTGTGTTCTTGACATCTAAACTATTACATTTAGAAATTTTGGGTCCTCTTTACAACTCTATTTTAGTAGGCAGTCACCTTGTTTAGGTTTACCATATGTGTCCTGACCTACTTTTGTGGACTGTGGTTGCTATAACAATTTAATTTTCAGAGAGATTTTTAAGAAATTTATTTATTTATTTATTTTATCTTATCAATATAAAATGTAGTTTATTTTTGTGTCCCTTTACCAATTCTTCCTTTCCCCCTCCCTCTCCCCCTCCCACACTTCAATATCATATCTGTTCACTTGTCTTAACAAGTTCAAGGAATTGTGATTGTTGTGTCTTCTTCACCACCCCCCCATTGGTTTGTGTATTTATTTATCTATTTATTTTTAGTTCCCACAAATAAACGAGAAAATGTGATATTTCTCTTTCTATGCCTGACTTATTTCACTTAATATAGTTTTTCTAAGTCTATCCATGTTGCTTTGAATGGCAGTATTTCATTCTTTTTTATAGCAGAGTAGAATTCCTTTGTGTAGATATGCCACATTTTCTGTATCCACTTATCTGATGATGGACATTTGGCTCGTTCCAACTCTTGGCTATTGTAAATAGTGCTGCAATAATTTTTTAAAGCTATTTTAGTCTACTATATTTATCTGAAACTTAAAAGTCTCCCACTGGTCTCTGCTGGTGGGAGATGGAAGGAATATCCCTAACCCAGCCGTCTGGTGCTTCTAAGTTGGGCAGGAGAGTTAAGCCCTTTGTCTACTTTGTGGGGACAAAGAGCTATCCTGGTTAGGGGGCTGTTGTGAGATCCTCCTTGCTGGTTCCTTCTGATTGCCTCATTGTCTCTCCTTGAGACAGGATGTCTCAGACCTATGTTATTCTAGCTACACCATCTTTTGTGTTGGAATTCCCCTTGTTAGTGCCCAACTTCCTAATGTCTCTGGGTGGAAGAGGGGTGTCTCATGGAATAAAGTGGCTTGCCACATTGGGTCTTACTATGGAGGGATGCCCTTGCTGGTGTCATTTAGTCATTTAGTGTCTCTCTACATGAAAAGAGAATCTCAGGCCCAGTGGAGAAATACATTTCCTGGGCCAGTCCACTTGTTGTTAGCAAGGCTCCTTATCTCCTCTTCTTTCCAGTGATGCTAGGCTCATATTATCTTATTGGAGTGACTCCTGTTTAACTTGGTGAAGGGTTGAGTCTACCAGGACTACCTTCTGTTGCTAGGCTGGTAATTGGGAAACACTAGGTGTTGATTACCTTCTGTTGAGTGAGTGTGTGGGAATGTGTGCCTAAGATATCCTACCATTGTGCTGTACCTTCAGTGACTGGGTCCCTATACGGTCTTTCTTCCTCTTTTTACCTTTCAGAGTTCTCCTTAGGTTGCCTCTTGCATTACTTCCAGAGTTTATATCTGTATTTAGCAGGGAGGAGCAATTAGAAACAAATCTATGCCATCTTGTGCCTACCGGAACCATATCAGTACTTGCTGAAACATTTTTAGGGGAGTAAAAATGTACATCCCTGCTCAAACACTCTTTATGGTTTCTTATTGCCTTATATTAAAAGTTTCTAAATAGTATTAGTAATTTTTCATTGAATAGCATCACCTTTTGAATATTCATCAGACTTATACATCAGATGTATATCCAGGCTATTAAACTTCTCTTTCAAGTTACACAATCGTTATGATAACACTTTTGAAAAGAAGGAAATAGAAAAGAGACAAAATTCCCAGAAATAGTCTTCTTCCCCTTTTCTCTTCAAGCTACAGATGCATAGATGATATTCCGAACAGTCTATGTAGGTTGCAAGTCAAACTTCCAGACACTGACAAAGACCATAATCATCAATAAACAGTGGTTCCATTTTGATCCTTTCTTTGTCATGGTGTCTTTTTCCTCCATTTTTCTGATTCTCGTAATCTCTGTACATCAGGAAGAGCTCCAAAAATCAGCTTGTTTCATGTCAGAGGATGCAGACAGAGCTTTGAGTGTTAGGTGAGGACTGGCTGCAAGGTCTGAGCCTGCTGCAAGATTAACAGCCCCTGCGGGTGAGGAAATGCAAAGCATCATGGGATTCTAATGGACTCAGCAAACTTCAGAGAAGAGGATGAAGTTGAAGTTTTCCTTCTTTCTATGCACAAATACCTGAATTATTTTTATAAGTACAAGAATTTAAATGAAAGCTTAGATCATCGTTACCGTGTTTTTGTGCTGCAGTCAGAATGGCCCTTTTCCCTTTTGGCCACCATTAGATAGCTAAGGTTTATTGAGTACTTATTATATATATGAGAGTACTTCCAAAAGGTCATGGAAAGATTCATATTGTCTTTAATTCTACTTTTCCATGAACTTTTAAATGTACACTCATGTGTTAGCTAGTAATCTAACTACTGTCCTAATATGCAGTGTAGGTCTCTTAAAAATAACAGTGATGTTGGTAGTAATAAAATAATATTGTATTGATAATAGCCACTGCTGATCAAGCTCTTATGCTATTCTAATTTTTTTTTTTTATGTATTAACTTATTTAATCTGCCCAACAATGCTGTGAGGTGGTAACTACTATTATACCTATTTTAAAAATTAGGAAACTGAGGCAATAGTATTGATTAAGTTGACCAAGGCCACACAGCTGGTAGGCAGAGGGCCTGGGATTCAAACTTAGGAAATCTGGCACCAGAACAGATGCTCTTAGCCATTAAGCTATAGCTACTTGACACATCTAGGACTGTTTAATCTTCTATAAAATGAAAGAGTTGGACCACACAACAACAAGAGTTAGACCACACACAACAATAATAACAACACAACAATAAAAATACCAGCAATAGCAAGTAAAATTGACTGAAAGCTTATTATGTTTCAAAATCTGTGCCATATGCTCAGCCTGCATTATATATATAATTAACCTTTATAATTAATGTTTATAATTAACCTTTCTACAATTATGTTATAAAAAGTAACTTAATATATTAATATATTATATGTGTGTGTGTGTGTGTGTGTGTGTGTATGTGTGTGTGTGTGTGTGTGTGTGTACATAAAATGCTTACCAAAGCCTATATGGGAAGAACTATTCTTATCCTAATTTTATAGTGCTGCAGAAATGTCAGGTGATTTGCTGAATATTACGCAGCAAATAGGTGGTAAAATCAAGATTGAAATCCAGGCATTTTGTTTTTCTATGAGTTGGCATAAAACAAAACAAAACCCACTAAATTAATCATTTACTGTTTGTAGAACATTTACCAGAAATAATATATGTAAATTTAAACCTCCAGTTATGAGTATATTTGTAAAGATCAAAGCAGCATTACCTCCTACAGCATTTATCCAAAATTAGGTCCATGGAAACAGAGGCGGCCGCTATGTGAGACAATCTGATATAGAAGTTGGTAAATATACTGAGTTTGCTTCTCCCCACACGGAAGACAGATTTGTTAGGGTGACAACTTAATCAAAGTTTAACACTTAAGATAACATGTTCCTGAACCAAGATCCAGCATTTGGAAAACCTAGGCAGCAATTTTATTTTTAGGGTAGATTTTTACTTATAGGTGGTTCAAAGTAGTATACTCTTTAAATGGGTTTTGGAAAATAAAAGGAAAACTGATGTAAATTACATCACTATCCAAACAAATACACATTTTCAAATCCTTCTATTCTAATTTCCAAAAAGAACAGAAGCCTGAAGCTGATAACTGAGAACATGTTTTTTTGTATTTCAAAGGCAGCACAAATTAATCATCTGCTGAATCAATTAGTATTTTATTTGAATCTGAAAGAGAACATCTTTATAATTTAACCTTTCTACAATTATAAGTTACAAAAATTGGTTTGTAAGTTTATATTTTATAAAAAGTGTTTGAATGGCTGAAGAAATATGCAGTTTAAACTTAATTAACTGGGCATAGTTTCTCAGTTAGATATGACCCATTTAACAAGGAGATTTTAGGTATATAGAGTTAATTATATGCACCAACCCAAACAAGAAATTTCTTTCTATTTGAGATTCAAGTCTATTTGAGATTGAGTATAAAGTTGTGAGAAAATGAACTAACTTTTCATTTTGGTGGATTTTTATTACACGGTGAATTGTGATTATGTATTGTTCTTTTAAAAGTTACTTTTTAATTTTTTAAGTGACACATATTAATTATACATATTTGTGGGCTAGACAGAGTTATATTTCAATTCATGTGTAAAATATGTGATGATCAAGTCAGGTTAATTAGCATATTCATCATAGAAAAAATTGATCATTTCTTTGTGGTGAGAACACTTGAGATCCTCTCTTCTAACCATCTGAGAGCATACAGTAAATTATTGTTAATTATAAATGCTCAGCACTATTGTATAGCACTAGAACTTATTTTTTCTATCTAGCTGAAATTTTGTGTCCATCCCATCTACTGGATTCATCCCTTTTAATTTAATTTTTTACCATGGAACTTCTAGTGCCTCTGTCCTTTCTTGTATTTATACTTCAAAAGAACAACAATAATACCTTAGAATGAGTGGGAAATTTCATTGTATGATTCTTTAAAATTTCATGAGTAGGGGGTCAAATTTTTTGTGACAAGTCTGTAACGAGAAATCTGTAATATGTCCTTAAACTCTAGGCTTTCTGAAGATCTGCTTGCTCTTTGCCCAACAAATATTTACTGTGTTCCTACTATGTGTAAATACTGTGTGTGTGTGTGTGTGTGTGTGTGTGTGTGTGTGTGGTGGGGGGTGTTCAAAGATGAATGAATCAGGCAGAATCTAATCTTATAATCTGATTAAAGAGAAGGGATGACAAATGAACATACTATAGGGAGGTATGTGACAAGTCCCATAGAAAAGATACAGATAAAATACTACCAGTCTTGATAAGGCAGACTAGCCTGGATGACTAGAGCAGAACTGCATGAGATAGAAGATACTAGAACTGGGCCTTGAAAGGTGGCCTGGATTTCACCAAGTAGAGATGATGACAGATATATTTTAGGCACAGTTGTATCTGAAGCCAAGGCACAGGAGAGGGAACACACAAAACTGCTTGGAAAGGAAAGTGCCAGCAGTGTAGACCAGAGAGTGGGTTTAAAGGGGGTTGGACCCCTATTACTAATTATTATTAATTACTAATTGAGTTACAAAGTTTAGTTAAAGGCTTTGAAGTTTTGTCTGTAGGCAATGGAGAACTACTGAGGTATTAGATCATGAGAATGGCATATCTCAAATGATTTAGGAAGAATGATTTATTAAGAGCATTTCAGAGAGAACAGGAACTGGAGAGATTACAGACAAGAAGAACACCTATGTAGCTATTAACAGAGGGTGATGGCATTGACATGACAACAGGATATAAAGAGCAAATCCAGGAGATATAAGTAAGGAATCATAAATTGAACTTAATAGAATATTTGTTTAATGTGTGTGTGCATTAGTGCCAGTTAGGAGAGGGCAGGCTTAGCACGGAAGAATGATAGCATTCCTTATGGAAATGAGAGAGTCCCTGGGGTGAGCAGATTGTGTGGGAAGAGGAGATGGCAATTTAGATTCTATTTGTGTTTAATGTGAACTAATGGGCTGTAGGGATGCTGAGGAATTAGATGGACAGAAAAGGCAATGAAGAGACTGAGTCTGATTGGAAATGAAACTTTAGTTACTGCCTCCGTCAAATCTCAAGTTGTGCAGCTGATTTATTCAGTCCAAATATACCTTTCAAATAGGGCTCAAGAGTATTTTCAGAGCCTGCCAGTGAAAGAACATTAATATTCCAATGAGAATTAAGAAGCCAATAACTACAATTCTCATTATACCAATAGTAAGAATGGAGCCCCAAATTACAGATACTTAATTGGTTCATAGATGATGCCAAAGATTCCTTGTGTTCTCTTTCCTAGTACGCATGAATGGATGTCTCTTTTTCCCCCTTTGAAAATCTGTCATGTTTCTTCATGGACTGAAACAAAGCTCTTATTCAAATCTACTATTCACTTGTTTTCATTCATTTCCTTTTCATTTAGTCACTTAGGAACTAACAGCAATGAACATATAAACATACATAATAGTTTTAATATTTAAAATGTAGATTGTTTAAAAAATTTCTCTTAGTGTCACATTTCTCTGTTCTTTCTGGATCTTTGGGTCTTTATGTTGATGTCTGGGCATTTGAGGAGACTGCTTCCTCTTCTGTGTTTTATAGATGTTCTTTGGTGGTGTTAGACTTCTGCTGGCTAATATTAGAGCTTTGTCCCTGGTCTGTGGTTTTGGTTAATTCTAAAATTGGGGGAACTTCCTGTGGGGATCAGCTCTTGAGCTCCATGGTTACATTAAATTGCTGCTTTGCTGCTGATTCTCTGGGGAAGGCTTTTTGTGTGGACCGGATTTTAACTGTTGGCCTTTTAATCACTTCCAGGTCTTGTGAGGTCACATATACCCGGACTATGTGGAAATTCTGGCCCAGGACTGAGTCTTTCCAGCAAACTTCTCCCCCTGCAGTTCTGTCTCCCTGACTATACTCCATTGAGTGGGCCGGTGCCAATCTGAAGGCTAATCAGCCACCCACTCGGCACCCCAATGTTTTCCTGGCAGGCCAACTTCCTTCCCACACTCCAGACATTTCCCACAGGGTGGTCCATGCATGGGTCCATCACTATGACTCACCGGCTTCTGGACGGTTCCTTTCTTCAGTTGGCTGCAGCCCCTGGCTTCTATGTGGGTACACAGGAACCATGTCAGTGGTCTTACTGGTCTTGGGGGCTGGTAAGGTGTGGTCCAAGGACCTCTTCTCCCCTGTAGATTCCAGGGAACTTCTCACAAAGAGCTCAGCTGTGGCTTTTGCTGGCTCCTGCTCCATGAGCTGCAGCTTCTCCCTGCCTCTAACAGGGCTAGTCCTGATTTAGCAGGAGCTTGAAATAGTCAGAATGACTTTTCCCACCTGCATGAACTCTGTGGTTCTCTCTCCTCTTCCCCCAAGCTCCAGTGGTCCCAGGATGGCAGTCTTTGCTTTTAAATTGTTGTGAGTTGGTCAATTGTGGGAGGGAGAGATGCTGGGAACCGTCTATTTCACCATCTTGATGACATCATTCCCCCAAATTTGCCTTAATAGGACAAATATTCACCGCAACTTTTTATCATTTACAAAGATAAATAAAAATTGATTGTAACTTTGAAGAGTAGAAGTGTAGTGTGTTACAAAGAAACAAACTTTTGGCAATCTCAGGTAAACATTAATATATAAACTTTTTAAGGTTAAGACTTGTCTACGTGGTCTTAAATGGAAAAAGTTCTTTTTTTTTTTTTTCAGTCTCAGAACTACATTTCAGGATTTCTAACTCATCCCCTTAAGTTTAGCCTGTCTCATTTCCTCTTGTTTTCTTCCCATTATATCAGGTTTCCATTTGTGATCTGTGTACCCGTGATTGTTTAAAAAAGGAGCCCAGACTTCCCGCCCATAAACATCACTTCCTCTGCCTCCTGAATTTATTTAAATGGCTGACACTTGAGCCCTGGGGATTGTTTATGCTAACACCTTGAAGTCAAGAGTACTCATTACCCCCACAGGTCAACACCATGAGAAAAGACTCGTTGCCCTTCATTACTTCACATTCAAATCTCCTTTCTGAATTCTTCGCTTCCTGAGCTTTATACTTTGGGTCCTCACCCACCTACTTTGTTGATCAATCAAGTGAAATGTATGCTTGCAACCTAGTCGAATGTACATTTGCTTCCCCTCCAGCTCACTCTTTGTATTTATTTACACATTCTCTGTCATCATAGAAATTACAAATTGCTATTAATTTATTTTTTAACCTATGCTGTGCTTTCCCACTGCAAAGAGAGATTCCCCAATCATCCAAATATTTAACAGGTGGAAAAATTTTCTTAGAACAACTTGGATGGACCATTTTTCTACTATAAAGAAAAAGTAGCATTTTTTTCTGTAGATTAAAAAAAAAGGTATTTTTTTCCTGAGCTGATTCGAAAGCAAACTAATAGCCTCTGCATCAGCTTATATCCTGATGATACACTCCACATGACAAGATTTTATTACTTAAGTTTAAAAAATAACGTTAAAATCTATGTAACTTATGAAGTTTGACTGCTATGAAAAAATATCCCCTAAGCCAGTTATTTTTAACAGACTTTTTCTTCTCAATGGCCAATGAAATGTCTTCCATCATTCATTTTGACTTTGGAAATGTTTCCTTACATTTCATCTGCTCCAAGTCAAAGAGTTACTGAATTACAGAGGTCTTATGGTGGAAACTATAAATGATGTTTCTGAATGGAAGTTGTATTCTCGTTCATCAGTGGTATGCTTTGCCCTTAAGGCAAAAGTACATGCTTCTTGGGTAGAGATTTTCTTAACAGTTGCAAAGAATACAACGCTTCTCAAAGGCAATTTCCATCTACAGACATGCCATCCCCTGCCAGTAGTTCCTGCCACAGAGGATCCATCAGTTGACCTGATGGCATGACCTTGGACTCTTGGGGTTTTTCCTTAATTCCTGATTGATTCCCTGCCAGGGATGTTCTGGTCTTTTATTCTCTTTTCCAATGTCTCATGTAGAAACAAGACTGATTGCTTTTCAGAGATTAAGATTGACGAGAGATCAGGTCTCAGAATTCACCCGTGAAGAGTTCACTTAGGGTAGGCCAAGTAGAAAGCCAACTCCCAATATGTTACTTAGAAGGGTTGGGCCCTTCTGGTCCTGCCCTTATTCTCCTGTCTCATTTGTGAGTCAAAATAAATAATGAAAAAGTGGTTTCTATCTCACTCATCCCCACAAACCTTTCCAGTTGGGTGAATGGTAAACTAGAAGTGAAGGAGTGAACATCACTGGGAATGCACAACCCCGTATGTATCATGGGAGGTTCCTGTAGGAAAACTTGACATGGTTAATTCAGAGAATATAGCTACCTTTGTAGAGCCTCAGAAATGCCTCTGTACATATACTTGTCATGAGAAAGGCAGGGCTGCACACCCTGCCACTCTACACACACACACACACACACACACACACACACACACACACTTACACTTTAAAATACTCTTTTTAAAACCTCGTTGTCTAACTATACCAGGATCATGGTAGGTACTTCACAAATATATGTTGAATTAATAAATGCATGAACACACAACACCGTAGGATGTTTCAGATACTAGTAGTCTGGTTGATTGGTTTTCAAAATGTTGTTGATGCACAGAAGTAGAAGACTCAGGGACCAGGGCCAGAGAGTCAAACCTTTGCCAGGTGTATATTTCACCCTGTGCCTCAGACTCTACTACCTTATCTTGAAGGTTAACCAACCTTATACATTCAAATATTTCTAATTTTAAATGCTCAACAATTGGGCTTTAAAAGATTTAAAGCTATTGTGAACTATCTAGCCATGCCAAAGAGAAAGAGAGGTGCTTTTTTGTCTCTCTGCCTCTAATATCTAGAAAGAGATTGGCTTATTAACTTTATTTTTAATTGAAAGAATGAATGAAACAGGATCCAGAGGTTAACAAACCAGGAAACGAGAACAAACTGTTTCCAAGCACATTCATATACTTTGAGGCACTACTTTACATGTTAGAATAATTAGTAACTACTTTTACCTAAATTAGGGTAATTACTGAGCAATATTTTTTTGGTTATTTAAGTTTAATTATTACTAGTACTTAAAAAATAACAAAATTACATTTACGAAAGTTTCCATCATTTACCCTTTTCAGTAGTTCAGAACACTTTTCTGTATCAGATAATAGGAATTAGTGAGTTTGGTTCAGAACAGGTACAGAGCACAGCACTCAACAGTACAGGTGCTGCTGTCCTGAGGATTATATGAAACTCATCTACTGAAGATGCTTTACTTTACTGTGCTGGGTCTCAGGTTTGATATAAACGAAATTGATGCTGCTACTTCCTAAGGTCAGGAGACTTCTGAGGCTCAACCCTCAACCCTCGTTTTAAACACGTACCCTCATACCTAGCTTATCTACTTTCAGCCTCTCACTGCCTCTTTGGATAAAAACTCACCCAGCGAACAAGCACTGACCTTTGCAAATCTGTGTAGGGAGAGTAAGAAAAAAGTTTATTTAAGCAAACTGAGGTTTACTCCTTTTTATCCCACCTGGAAATATTTGTTTGCAACCTTTTCAAATGCTGGAGAATCATGGCTGTGTGTGTATGAGTGTATTTTAAAGGAGAACCAGTTTCATCGAACAGAAGGCTCCCTTGCTATAAAGTCTTTCTCTTTAATCGGATGAAGACTGAACTTACCTGAGTGAAAATGTGAGAATCAAATCACTCTTATCTTCCTAAGGGAATGATCAAGAAGGTCTATCACATAAGCTCAGGAATGAAAATTAGTAGCTTCAATTTTTTTGGAGTTGGAAGAAATATTAGCCATCTACTTGGTTCTTCTCAGTTCCTAAATTCCATGCTGCTAGAAGCACAACTACTTTTCAGCTCTGTGTGGGTAACACTTAATGCGCCCTGGAAGTTGGAGTGGATTTTGGAAAATGCTATTTTGCTTTGCAGAAGATCCAGTTGACCCATGCAATATGCAGAGTTTTATACCATATGAATAATTATTAACATTAGAATGATTTCCATTTTATTAGTGGTCGTCATCTGCCAAAAGTGAATAAATGGTGTGTCTGAGGTTATAACTTACAGCTTTGTATGGAGAAAGTGAAGGCTTATATATAAAATATCAGCAAAGTGTATTATCAAAAAATTCTTAAGCTCCAAAACAAACTTGTAAGTGCATTATTGAGGAATATGAGGGGTCTTCAAAATGCTCATCGAAAGATTTGTATTATTTTTTAGTTCTATTTTTCCAATAACTCTTTAAAGTACTCTTGCATGTATATGTATTTATGTGTACATGTACACAGCTACATATCTACATATACACACATATATACACATAAATGTGTGTGGGTATGCACACATGGGTACTTCAAAAAGTTCTTGAAAAAATAGAATTGAAGATAATGCAAATCTTTTCATGATTTTTTTGAAGTATCCTCATATATATATATATGTGTATATATATATATATATATATATTTGAGAGAGAATTTGGAAGGCACAAATTACAAGCACAAATTCATAACTACTAACAAACTGCCAAATCATAAATATGGGTCAATGTCTGCTTTTGACAATGAGAACAATCTTGGGAGCCAGATTCTACTCTTAATACTTTCAGTGAAGTCAGACTTCCATGAGTGTTTCCTCCTAAGAGTCTGAGTACAGGTTTGACCTACAGCTTGTATTTTCTTCTCATATTTAAAGCAGTTTTAAAAAGTAGGACATGTACATTATGCAAAAGATCCATTTGCTTGCCATATAGTATTGCTTAGATGATAATTATGGTGCAAATAAAAATAAAAATAGCACATAAATAATTTGGCACCTTAAGAAGGTTTGACTTTGAAAACGCCCATTGATATAATCATGGAATTACTGTAATTATTCATATCTGAGGTTCTTTACTACGATCCTTTACTATCATCTTTTTTTTTTTTTTTTGAAGGGATCTCCTTTGTCCTGTTGTACTCTCCCAATTTTTTTTTCTCTTAAGTTTTTGGCGATTTTCCTTCTTTTCCCCAAGTTAACGCATATCAAAGCTCCAGATATATTAGTTTAATTGTTGCCTTTTAAGTTACGCATTAAATTGTATATAAACTCCTGCCTATTGGTTGAAGTTTATTCATTTTTCTGGACATGCTACTTCATATCCTTCAGCAGAAAAATGCAGCCATCTGCCAAGATACCCCATTTAATTGTTTCCTTAAAACCTTTTACCTAATGACATATTTTAGAGAACACTTTAACATTTGAACTTTATGACGTCTAACACTAGTTATGAAAATAATCCTTAGAGTGTGATCATACAAATATTGGAGAAATATTGATGAAAGATTGATAATGACTGGGCTCTCTCGACATTAACAAAAATGGTGATTGGGAAAATCTATTCTATGACACAGGTCAAACTTAGTTTTCATTAGTGAATATTATTAGAAGATGACCATTTAGAACTCAATTGATAGGTCTTTTTTCCCCATATTTCTTGTTTTCAATTTAATTTAGAAGGACAGGAGAGTGTTCAAACAATTTTCCAAGGTTGAACAGCTTTTATACAATTTTTGTACCAGACAGAAAAACAAATAGCAACAGTAAAGTCTTTCCTGTTCAAAAAAATTATATCCAGGGGCACTAACCAGATCACTCATCTGTGAGCAATCTTTGCAGACTTGTAGAGCAAAGGAAAGGGGGCAAATGATTGGTGTTTCAAATGATGGACTAGTGAGTTCTACATTGATTTTAAAAAATTAATCACTGTCGACATTAGCTCGGGGTTTCAAGATGGCGGCGGCTGCGGCGGCTGGCGCGGAGTAGCTGAGGTGGAAAAGGTGGCCACGGGCCTCAGGCAGCCGGGAAACTTGTGGTCCTTCCCCTGGCCATCTCTTAAGGGAGGACTGCTGCTGCTGGCCGGTCGTGGGGGCTCAACGCCACTTTGCCCCCGGCAGGAGAGGCTGCCTCATTTACAGGCAACAGCTTTGAAGTGTGGAGCAGGAAAAGAACTGATTCTTAGCTGCAAAAGTGAGTCTTGAAACAGGGAACACGGCGCCAGGGCTGCTGTGGATGCAGCCAGGATCCCGGAGACCGGGGCCGCGCTGAAGAAGGCGGCCAGCTGCCCTATTCAGGATTCGAGGTTTCAGGCCGGCATTAAAGAAGATTCCTGGGAGCGCCCGAGCGGCGCCGCGACTGAACAGCCCGAGGCGGCAGCGCCGGGAACACGGAAGGCAACAAACCAGAGACAGAGCGAGCGCCCGACCTGGCACAGCACTGTGAGTGATCCCTGGCACAGCTCTGTTCGGGGGGGTGGATGCCCACGCGGCTTCCGCCTGCACCACCAGGCCACTCATTGCCCCGGTGCTGCCTCCATTTTCCCAGGTGCGGGCAGCTCCGCCCTGCTCGGCCATCACTGAGCCCATTTGCTTGGCCTGGCGCGGGGCTTTCCGGGCCCTGCGGGCCGACCTCCTCTCCCACTCCCTCCGCGGTTCTCTGGCAGGGCTGTGGGTGTGGGGCGTCCCGACCAGTTTTGGGAGGGCTAGGAAGTACGGGCGGGCCGACTGTCACTCCACCACACCCTGGACTCAAGCCCCGGTAAACTTCCTGTTACTGGGAGGCAGATACCATCTCTGCGACCACCAGTTTGGAAAAAAGCCTAACGATTTTCTGGTTGGGAATAGTGTGGTAGGAGAGTTCCCAGGTCCGCTTGAACCTGCCGGAGAGCAGGCTGCAGGCGGGCATTAGACTCGGTTTATACCGGGGGGATACAAAGGTGAACAAGACCCGAAAAAGATCTACACAGTGCTACAAAGGCACCCAGAGAGACCGGTCGTCTGTGCCTAGCAGAAACCTGGTAGACTTCCTGGGCGAGGCGGTGCTGAGCAGGGTCTTGAAGGCCCAGCTGATAGAGGAGGGGTGCAGAAGACACGCCCCAGCCCAGCACAGTGTGCACAGAGGGGGGAGACGTGCGGCCAGGGAGGCGGAGACTCGACAGGAACCACACACCCGGTGGGGTCGCCACTGCACGATCTAACAGCCTGGGCCAGAGCACACGGAACGGGGAGAAGTCCTGTACAGAAAGTGAAAGCTCAACAGAGATCACACACCCTGTGGTACGTGATCCACCAGCCCAGCAGAGTACAAGCTGACCAGAAAGGTGGATCCCCGGAGAAGCCCAAGACCCGAGGCAACCACACACACAAGACACTAGAGGCCAACTGAGCAGTCACGGCGGGAGCCATACCAAATTGGCAACCACAGCAACATCCTAGTTAGTCATTAGTCTTAAACCGGTGGACTGTGAAACCCCCTGCCACAATGAATAAACACCAAAAAAAAGACACCAGAAATACAAAAAATCAAGAAAGTACACCACCAAAAGTTAATAAATCTCATACTCTAGATCCTATAGAACAAGAAGCCCTTGAAATAACTGACAAGGAATTTCGAGTGATAATTCTAAGGAAACTGAATGAGATACAAGAAAACTCAGCTAGACATCATGATGAAATGAGGAAAAGTATACAGGATCTGAAAGAGGAAATATACAAGGAAATCAATTTCCTGAAAAAAAATGTAGCAGAACTTGCTGAACTGAAGAAATTATTCAGCGAAATAAAAAACACAACGGAGAGTTTAACCAGCAGGCTTGTCGAAGTTGAAGAGAGAACCTCTGAACTTGAAGATGGGCTGTTTGAAATAACACAAGCAGACAAAAAGAAAGAGAAAAGAATCAAGGACATGGAAGAAAATCTGAGAGAGATATCAGACAACCTCAAGCGCTCAAATATCCGAGTCATGGGTATTCCAGAAGGGGAGGAAAATGGAGATTCCATTGAAAACATATTCAACAAAATAGTGGCAGAAAACTTCCCAGGTATAGGAAAAATCACTGATCTTCAGATCCAGGAAGCTCAACGATCTCCAAACGTATTCAACCCAAAAAGGCCTTCTCCAAGACATGTCATAGTCAAATTGGCAAAACTCAGAGACAAAGAGAGAATCTTAAAAGCTGCAAGAGAGAAGCGTCAAATCACCTATAAGGGAGCCCCAATCAGGTTAACATCAGACTTTTCATCACAAACCCTAAAAGCTAGAAAGGAATGGGATGATATTTTCAAAATACTAAAAGACAAAGATTGCCAGCCAAGAATACTCTACCCTGCAAGGCTATCCTTCCGAAATGAGGGGCAAATAGTATATTTCTCAGACAAACAAAAACTGCGGGAGTTCACTACCACAAGACCACCCTTACAAGAAATCCTCAAGGGAGTACTGGGTTTGGTTCCTGAAAAATAACTACCACTGCCATAAAAACCCAAGAAAAATCAAAACCCGCTAGTACAATAAAAATGGCATTCATGAAGAGAAAACAAGCTAACAAAAACACTATCTACAACCTAAGGAACCAACAAACAAAGAAACCAAACAGTAAATCAGAAAGCAAGGAACAAAAGACACCTAAGACAACCAAACAACCAATAAAATGCTAGGAATAAATCAACACCTTTCAATAACAACTCTTAATGTTAAAGGCTTAAATTCCCCAATTAAAAGACACAGACTGGCTGACTGGATCAAAAAGCAGGACCCAACTATATGCTGCCTACAAGAGACCCACCTCACCCATAAAGATTCACACAGACTAAGAGTGAAAGGATGGAAAAAGATTTACCATGCAAACAGAAAAGAAAAACGAGCTGGAGTGGCTATTCTTATATCTGACAAAATAGACTTTAAACTAAAAACCATAAAAAGAGACAATGAGGGACACTACTTAATGATAAAAGGACTGATCCATCAAGAAGACATAACAATCATAAATATGTACGCACCCAATGTTGGAGCAGCCAGATTTATAAAACAAACTCTATTAGACCTAAAGAAGGAAATAGACACTAATACCATAATAGCAGGGGACCTGAACACTCCACTGTCAATATTAGACAGATCATCTAGGCAAAGAATCAGTAGAGAAACACAAGATCTAAACAAGACTCTAGACCAATTGGAATTGGCAGATATCTACAGAACATTCCACCCAACAACCTCAGAATATTCATTCTTCTCATCAGCACATGGATCATTCTCCAGGATAGATCACATATTAGGTCACAAATCAAGTCTCAATAAATTCAAAAAAATTGGAATTATCCCATGTATCTTCTCAGACCACAATGGATTAAAACTAGAAATTAATAACAAACAAAACTCTGGAAACTATACAAACACATGGAAATTAAACAGCATTCTACTTAATGACATATGGGTCCAAGAAGAAATCAAGCAGGAAATCAAAAAGTTTATTGAAACTAATGAAAACAATGATACATCATACCAAAACCTGTGGGATACTGCAAAAGCAGTATTGAGGGGAAAATTTATTGCATTAAATGCTCACTTCAATAGAATGGAAAGATGGCAAGTGAACAACCTAACACTTCACCTTAAAGAACTAGAAAAACAAGAACAATCCAATCCTAAAGTTAGCAGACGGAAAGAAATCATTAAGATCAGAGCAGAACTGAATGAAATTGAAAACCAAAAAACAATTCAAAAGATCAACGAATCAAAAAGTTGGTTTTTTGAAAAGATAAATAAAATTGACAAACCATTAGCTTGGCTAACAAAAAAAAGAAGAGAGAAGACTCAAATAACAAAAATTAGAAATGAAAAAGGCGATATTACAACTGATTCATCTGAAATACAAGGAATCATTCGAGACTACTATAAACAACTATACGCCAACAAATTTGAAAATCTGGAGGAAATGGATAAATTTCTGGACACACACAAGCTCCCAAAACTGAACCGTGAAGACGTAGAAAATTTGAACAGACCAATAACAATAAAGGAGATTGAAGCTGTTATCAGAAGGCTCCCAACAAAGAAAAGCCCAGGACCAGATGGATTCACAGCAGAATTTTACCAAACATTCAAAGAGGAATTGACACCGATTCTTTACAAACTATTCCAAAAGATTGAAACGGACGCAAATCTCCCAAACTCATTCTATGAAGCAAACATCATCCTGATACCAAAACCAGGTAAAGATATAACCAAAAAAGAAAACTACAGGCCGATATCCTTGATGAATATAGATGCAAAAATCCTCACGAAAATACTAGCAAACAGAATACAGCAACACATACGAAAAATTATTCATCACGATCAAGTGGGATTCATCCCAGGGATGCAAGGTTGGTTCAACATACGCAAATCAATAAATGTGATACACCATATTAATAAACTCAAACACAAGGACCATATGATCATCTCTATAGACGCTGAAAAAGCATTTGATAAAGTTCAGCACTCATTCATGACAAAGACCCTCTATAAGTTAGGTATAGAGGGAAAGTATCTCAACATAATTAAAGCCATATATGCCAAACCCACTGCCAATATCATCCTGAATGGGGAAAAGCTGAAAGCTTTTCCTTTAAGAACAGGCACTAGACAAGGATGCCCACTCTCACCACTCCTATTCAACATAGTGTTGGAAGTACTAGCCAGAGCAATCAGAGAAGAGAAGGAAATAAAGGGCATCCAGATTGGAAAAGATGAAGTCAAACTGTCCCTGTTTGCAGATGACATGATCCTATATATCGAACAGCCTAAAACCTCTACAAAAAAACTCTTGGAATTGATAAATGATTTCAGCACAGTAGCAGGATACAAAATCAACACACAAAAATCAGTAGCATTTATTTTCTCCAATAGTGAACATGCAGAAGGAGAAATCAAGAAAGCCTGCCCATTTACAATAGCCACCAAAAAAATAAAATACTTAGGAATTGAGTTAACCAAGGAGGTGAAAAATCTCTATAATGAGAACTACAAACCACTGCTGAGAGAAATTAGAGAGGATACAAGAAGATGGAAAGATATTCCATGCTCTTGGATTGGAAGAATCAACATAGTGAAAATGTCCATACTACCCAAAGTGATATACAAATTCAATGCAATCCCCATCAAAATTCCAAAGACATTTTTCTCAGAAATGGAAAAAACTATTCAGACATTTATATGGAACAATAAAAGACCACGAATAGCCAAAGCAATGCTCAGCAAAAAAAATAAAGCTGGAGGCATAACACTACCTGACTTTAAGCTATACTACAAAGCTATAATAACCAAAACAGTATGGTACTGGCATAAAAACAGACACACTGACCAATGGAATAGAATAGAGAATCCAGAAATCAACCCACACACTTACTGCCATCTGATCTTTGACAAAGGCACCAAGCCTATTCACTGGGGAAGGGACTGCCTCTTCAGCAAGTGGTGCTGGGAAAACTGGATATCGATATGCAGGAGAATGAAACTAGATCCATACCTCTCACCGTATACTAAAATCAACTCAAAATGGATTAAGGATTTAAATATACACCCTGAGACAATAAAACTTCTTAAAGAAAACATAGGGGAAACACTTCAGGAAATAGGACTGGGCACAGACTTCATGAATACGACCCCAAAAGCACGGGCAACCAAAGGAAAAATAAACAAATGGGATTATATCAAACTAAAAAGCTTCTGCACAGCAAAAGAAACAACTAAAAGAGTTAAAAGACAACCAACAGAGTGGGAGAAAATATTTGCAAAATATACATCTGACAAAGGATTAATATCCAGAATATATAAGGAACTCAAACAACTTTACAAGAAGAAAACAAGCAACCCAATTAAAAAATGGGCAAAAGAGCTAAGTAGGCATTTCTCTAAGGAAGATATCCAAATGGCCAACAGACATATGAAAAGATGCTCAACATCACTCAGCATCCGGGAAATGCAAATAAAAACCACATTGAGATACCATCTAACCCCAGTTAGGATGGCTAAAATCCAAAAGACTATGAACGATAAATGCTGGCGAGGCTGCGGAGAAAAAGGAGAACTCTCATACATTGTTGGTGGGACTGCAAAATGGTGCAGCCTTTATGGAAAATGGTATGGAGGTTCCTTAAACAATTGCAAATAGATCTACCATACGACCCAGCCATCCCACTGCTGGGAATATACCCAGAGGAATGGAAATCATCAAGTCGAAGGTATACCTGTTCCCCAATGTTCATCGCAGCACTCTTTACAATAGCCAAGAGTTGGAACCAGCCCAAATGCCCATCATCAGATGAGTGGATACGGAAAATGTGGTACATCTACACAATGGAATACTACTCAGCTATAAAAACGAATGAAATACTGCCATTTGCAACAACATGGATGGACCTTGAGAGAATTATATTAAGTGAAACAAGTCAGGCACAGAAAGAGAAATACCACATGTTCTCACTTATTGGAGGGAGCTAAAAATTAATATATAAATTCACACACACACACATACACACACACACACACAAACCGGGGGGGGGGGGAAGAAGATATAACAACAACAATTATTTGAAGTTGATACAACAAGCAAACAGAAAGGACATTGTTGGGGGGGAGGGGGGAGGGAGAAGGGAGGGAGGTTTTGGTGATGGGGAGCATTAATCAGCTACAATGTATATCGACAAAATAAAATTAAAAAAAAAAAAAAAATAAATTACATTAGCTCGCAGAATAAAAAAAAAAAAAAAAAAAAAAAAATTAATCACTGTCAAGATGGCTATTAGGGAATAAGAAGCCACTAGGAGCAATGGAGGTTTACAATAGCAATAATAATATCTATTGCTGATTACACAACAAAAACCAGACTACATCCTGTTTGACCTCTGCTAATTCTCACAACAAGGATACCTGTTACTTTTTGCATTTTACAAATGAAAAGAGAAAAATGAATTCACTTTAATTAATTTTCAAGAGTTCACATAAACAGAAATTTAGCTAGCTGAGAATCAGACCCTCCCCGCCACAAGAAAAATTAGCCCCACTATACACAATATACCCTCATGACACTTTAAAAATTTTTGTAAAATATGTGTGTTGATAGATCATGTAATAATAGTATTTGTAATAATTTTACATAATTTTAATTAAATAATGTATTAATTATCACTGCAGACTTATTTTTAAAAATTTAAACAGTGTGAAAGTATATGTAATATAAAGCAAGTCTAATAAAAGTTAAAAGACATTTGACTGGTGTTGCTGTTAAACTTGTAAACAGTAAGAGGAAAAATTCCATAATTTAGTTGCTTTAGGTTAGTCCAGTCTTCAGTATCAATGTTTCTCAGTGTGATAAGAAGATCACTGGTGGCTTATCCCCCAAAGCCATTGGAAAGCATTATTTCACCAAATGGTGCTATAGGATATCACGCCAAACCAATGGTACACACATGAAAGGGCTGTGAACACCTGGACTTGCTCGCATATGCAGGGTTGGGTCAACTCTTTGCATGCATGTGGTAAATACATGAAGGCAAGTTCTCCACTGAAAATCCATTTTACGGGAGAAGGGATTTTTAAGTGATTCTTATAGGATTCTTTTGAAGAGCCTTGATGTAGATTGGTATATATCCTGTCAGGCACTGATGTTGTGTGAAGCAAAGACACATCAATCATATGGAAAAACTAAACCAAAACAAAACTCATACCTGACTTCTAATAAGTCTATCACTTTCAATAATATGCTCCTTGATCTTGATGTACTATTGAAGGACTATGGAAATAAGTATGAGAATATGATCAGATGTCTATCACAGCCTGAACTTGTACCTTCAAGGCCAAAATATCGTGATTTTTACATAGGAGCCTAAAATGCCAGTTTTTCTTAAGAATAGTGAACACTGATGAAAGTGGCCAGGTCGCTACAAATTAAGCTTTTGCCTAAGACTATTTTCTTTGCTCACCAGATAAAAAAATATGAATGATATAGTACTGGCCATACTTTTAAAAACCACAGGCAAGTATTACAGACTTTTCAGAGACAAATGGAAATACATTGAAGATTAACATTCAGTTTGTTGCTTTCTCCTAAGAGGAAACACCCAGTCTTCCAGCCTTTCCATGTGATAAGCTCATTGACTTAGCATCTAGAAAGTGCTTGGAAGTGTAAGAAACCTAGCATTCCAAATGGGTCTTGCAGAACTGGGGAAGATAGCACATCAGACATGACATAAGGTATGTCCAGTAAAACAGTTTGAGTTTTGTGCTTCCTTCTCCTTTCTTTCTTTTTCTGTAGTGTGTGTGAGTGGGGGAAGGGGGCACGGAAGGGTAGGATGAGTGATCAGATGTTATCAATTGACTTTGGAAACTCCCTTGCGTTTTGACATTTTTGAGGACTGGCCTAGTCTTCCTATTGGAAATCATCCAATCCCCAGAGGAGGGCTCTGTGTCTCAGTAGCAGATACTGATAAACAGAAATTCACATGGTCTTTTTATCTTGCTTATTCTTCAGTGAGGTTAATTGATTGGCTGTATGTTTATAACAACTGTGTCCTCTCCTAAAGAGTGGACTGGAATATAATTACAGCAACATTCATGAATATTTATTAGATTTTGTCTTGCACAGCAGATTTTGAATGAATGGAACACAATGTGGAAATTTATATCATCACTAAATTGCTATATTGAATATGAGAACTGTCTTCTTGATTTACATAAATGTAGTATTGAAGAAAAAGGTCACAACAAGTTAGAGCCTCATGGTTGAATTTCCCTCATAATTTAAAACTAAATGTCAGTTTTTTGGGAAATCTTATGAAAAACCTTAATAGCCACCATTTTATGTACTTTATATTAGATTAAACTTTTTGCATACTGTATATGATTTAATTTCTATATGCCTATAATGAAATGTATATTCTTACCCATACCATTTTATAGGAGAGGAAACTGAGTCTTAAGAAGAATAAGTAATTTGCCCAAAGTTACACAGCTCAAAGTGTGAAGAGTCAGAATTTAAACCCAGGTCTGCTTGTGCCCAGATTTCTGCCTCTCATTTTGAAGTCAAGCATAGACATCGTCCCCAGCTTTTATCTGCCATCAACTCCAGTAATGATCACCCATTATTTGTGTTTTTCATTGGCTTTTCACAACTGATTTTTACTCCAGCCACTATTTAGATGGAGGAAAAGTCAATCCTAGATATAGCTGTGAAACTTCAAGGTATTAGTGAAACAAAATATATGAAGGAAGCCGGAACAACTGTAGAATGTACCTAACACAGAGGCAAGGAAAGATCTCGGTAGGATTCTTTGTAGAGATAAGAAGAATATCACTAAACATCCCCTCCAACATTTAATCTAAGTCATTTTTATTTATTCAAAATTGGCATGGGCCAACAGTAGCCTATGGAGAGAGTTTACAGTGTAGGGAGTTTGCCAAAATCCTATTACAGCTGTTTTTTTTTTCTCTTTCTCTTGGATCCCGTACCTTCTCACCTTCCAGAAAAATGCTGAAGTGGCCTTAGAGGTTATGACTTAAGGCATTTCCCTTTATTGGTGTTTGCTCCATCATGATCAAGAAACCGATCGATGCCAAAGTCAGAATGAGTCAGACAATAAGAAACCAAAGTGTATTTGGACCAGTGAGCATGGATGGATTGAAATGAGCCCCAGCAAACGCTCTCTCTTTCTGGGTGCTTAACCACATGCAAACAGGATGGGATGGTGGCTTCTCAATGGGTGTGGTTCTTCCACCTCTCCTCCCACAAGCTCCCCTTCCTCTCTTTCCCCCACATGTGTTTCAAATTGGAGCAATGGTGGGTGGGAGAAGCAAGAGCTGCCTTGTGAACTATAAATAGTAAAGCCAAGAATTCTGAGTGTTCAAGGAGGGGAGGTGGAGGGAGATAGCAGGGTGAGGGAGGTGGGAAGCTACCCAAATGTAATCATTTGCATTGCTTCAAACCAAACCAACTTCTGCAGTATATTAAGAGTATTGAGTAAATATGTGGCCAGCCTCAAACCTAACCTGAAAAAAGAGAGGCTATAATAGAGATGGTCCCTGATAGATAGTCACCTCCCTTAACTTTTCGGAAAAATACAGTTATAGTCAGGACTAATGTGGACCAAAACCCATGGAAAGATTGATGGAAATTCATTTTAAAAAGCCACACACATGAAAATAATTTACACAGGAGGCTTTCTGCACCACAGCTGTGCTGCTTATTTATTTTGGACCAGTTTCTGCAAAAACGGGTACCAAAAATGGACTCAATTCTTGCTTGATAACCTTAAAAATATCAGATTAGTCCCCTGAACTCAATACCCCATTTCCTGAATAGGCTGCTGTTTAAAGGCAGATGGTCTTCTGGGTCTTCAGGTATACATTTTTCTGCCCCTGGATCTCATCATTTCTAATCTATGTAACTATTGGTTCTATTTCTTCTACAACTTAAATACACCTAGAAGATGTACAGTGGAAGACAGAAGACTAAAACAGGATGACTGCTTAGTGTGTGAACCTGCCTCTGCCTTGGGGTGGGAAAGGTGCTTGTAAAGAGCACTCCCAGGCCTATAAAAGTTATACAAAAAACTTCTCTAGAACATTGTTGCCCTGCCCCAGACCATAGACATCAGAGGATAGAGTTGCACCTGCTTTGATGCTTGCTGATTTTCCTCTAAACCCCTGAGCCAGGATGAGGCAAGTGGTTTATGGGAGTTTCAACGCACCTCGCAGGGTGGGATTTCCATTCTACCTTGAAATTTAGTAGAGCCTGGTGACTCGAAGCCAGCCAACACATGTGCAAGGGTGTGACATTTATTTAAGGGATTTGGAGAGCAAGTCTTCATACACAAGCAATCAGAGGCTTCTAGTGTCAGTCTCTTTGAATCATTCTCTGGCAGACAAGGAGATGGGGATTGATACATCAAAACTCTGCCTTTGTGAAAGGGGCATGTTTGTATAGTTCTGATCTGATTCATAATCATATTCATTATTTGGATTTATGCACTGTCTTTCTTCTATGTTGCCAAAGTGTTTCTTTCAATCTAGAATTACAGTGAATTAACTCTTTTAGGTCAATGCAAAGTTCCCCTCTCAGGCCAGCTCCCAATGGGATTGACTGGTTTTGAAGAAGAACTTATTCCCTGAAGAGAAGTACTTGTCATTTGTTATGGGAGCCTTTGTTATATCATTGCTATATCTCTGAAGGGAAGGGTGGCTGTTGAGATTCCTTTCTAGTGCCTAACACAGAGCCTTGGACATAATAGATTTAAAGCTGATGTACTTCTTTTATAAATCAATGTATTAAAGCGCAAGAAATCAAAATTATGCCCATAAATCTCATAGTCTGTCTGGAATAAATTTTAAAATGGTGCTAAACCCTTTCAGTAATACTACCCTTTCTTCACTGAAAATGCTACATGCTGCTGAAAATCAATTTGGGCAGGTATTGAAACTCTCATTGACTCAGGACACTATATTTTCACTTGTCTGGGCTGTCTTCTCCAATTTTTAATTTTCTTTCTTTTGCCAAGTTTATATTAAAATAACTAGAAGCCATAAAAGTTAAAATCTTACAAAGCAAGAATTTTTCTCTTACATTAACCTGTCAATATATAGATGTCATGGTGTACTTCCTGAGCAGAATCCTTGATAGCATAGTAGCCGAAGAGTCAGTTTGCTGTCAATTCTTAAAACATTTTTTTATTGAATTTAATATTTGTGCTTAGTCTTGCACAATTGTAACAGAAGACTTGGTATTTTGTTTCTTGGTGGTTCCCCCCCCCCATCTACTAGAACATTTTGTAAAGAAAGAGAATAAAGTTGACCTAATGAGACCATGAAATTTTTGAACTCTCTGAGGTAATGCATAAAATACAGTGATCAAGAGTCCTGTCTGTTCTTGTGAGTGAATTTTAATTTTAACTTTGTAATTAAAAAATGAGAACACAGGCATTGGATCAAAACCCGACCTTAATATTATTCTTGCTTCAAAAGACACAAACATGTCAAACATGTCACCTCGCTGACTGAAGAAATTCGAAGTGACCATTCGCCAAAGTAAGCAATACCTCACTTCACTGTGGCCTGACCTTTTCTTGGGGAAAAAAATACATGACATCCTACTGCTGGCTCCTTGGCAGAGTTGATATATAACAGCCTTGAAAATAAGCACTAGCCCCTAAGTAGAAGCCCAAATAAAAGTAGAAAGAAATAGGCTATCTTGCCACCAGGGGGCAATAGATACTCCAATCGAGATATCCCCAAAGAAAATGATTGGACGTGTGGCCAGTTCTCTTGTATTCTTTCTTGTTCGTGTCTTGGGGATATTTTGTATCTATTTTTTTTCCATCATGGAATGGTACTGGAAAGAGAAATAAACACCAATAAAAGAGTTTTGGGGATTGAAAGGGAGGAAAAGGGAGAAATTTGGTCGTACAAGTGACTTAAGGATGTTTTTTAAGCAGATATTTTTGTAGACTGATCTTTGAAGCCATATATGAGGTTTAAATGTATATTGAGAGAAACACGTTTTAGTTATTTTGTATTCCTAATTCTTGTTACTATTGATACTTCTTGACCCTTCGTTTCCCTATTTGTAATTTGAATGTGTAACACCTGCTTTCTAATTTTCTACTCTAAGGCCATAGGCAGGTTTTTGGTTTTGATTTATCTAATTCTAGGCCTATTTCCCTAGTTTAATTATATTCTGTTCATTGAAAGAATGAAGCTAAATATTTTTTTTTTTAAATTTTATTTTGTCGATATACATTGTAGCTGATTATTGCTCCCCATCACCAAAACCTCCCTCCCTTCTCCCTCCCCCCTCCCCCCCAACAATGTCCTTTCTGTTTGCTTGTTGTATCAACTTCAAATAATTGTGGTTGTTATATCTTCTTCCCCCCCCCCCCCCGGTTTGTGTGTGTGTGTGTGTGTGTGTGAATTTATATATTAATTTTTAGCTCCCTCCAATAAGTGAGAACATGTGGTATTTCTCTTTCTGTGCCTGAAGCTAAATATTTTGAATGGAATTAAATAAGTATACAATAGGGAGAAAACACATAGACAAAATGGTTATTCTTTTTAATTTACTTATTTCTGTTCAGAACACTAATTCTCAACCAAGGCAATATCTCTACCCTACCCCACCCCGCCATGGGCATTTGGCATTGTTTGGAGACATTTTTGATTACTACAGCTGGATGGAGGGCATGTTTACTGCTGGTATCTAGTAGATAGAGGACAGGAATATTGCTAAACATCCTGCAGAGCACGGGACAGCCCCCACACGCAACAAAGCATTACCCTATCCAAAATGTCAGTAGCGCTGAGGTTGAAACATCCGTTTTCAGAGCAGGACAAATAAAGGACTAAATCTTTTTTTTTGGAGTGAGCAGTATTAGTTTAAAAGGTGATGCTCAGCTAAAGTCTCCTCCAACACAAAGAAAAAATTGTCATTCAGGATAGGAATAAAGGGATGGTTGCTCCAACTGGGGAAAGACCTCAGGATACTAAGAAAGCATGAAGGCAAGATAGTGGAAATATTGTCAGTAAACTTTGCCAAATCATGGAGAATAGGAGAAAAGTTAGAGTAATACAGATAAACTGGTGTGACAGTTTTCAAAAAGGAAATGCAAATTTTGAGGCCTATTGAAGTTGAATGGTGGTGTCAAGGAGCTAGCAAGAGGTCTTTAACTAGGTAGGTTGTGGTCTTTGTCTTCCTTTCCTTGGCCTAATGGAGCAGGTGCAGTCTAAGTGGATTTGAGGGAGCCTTAGTTACTTACGACTCATGTAGGCTAGGTGGTCACTTTTGGCAGATAAATAGTATCTGAGTGGTAAACGGGTCAATTACAACTTGAACAGTAATGTCTGTTACCAGTTGCAGGGCTTTGTATTTAGTTTCTTCCTACTAATATTTGATCCAGACTGAGGTAAAGATGATACATCCAATTACTGATCAAATAGGCTTATTATTAAGATCATAGTCTTTTATTATCCCAAAGAACAAATAGAAAATAATGTTGTCAAATACTGACAGCTTTTTTAGATGAAACATTGATGTAGTCCATAATGACTTTTTAAAAACAAATTGCCACTTAGTTACCCTTGGTCCAAACTAGGTTGACTCCCAGAGAGAAGGGTGGCTTTGTAGAGATGACTATATTTCAGTAAATGGTCCATGCTTTCTATTTTCATTATTCTGTTTTTAATATTCTGTTTTCATTAGAGATTTTTGGCTATATCTTTCCTTGTTAGGGACACCTGGATTCTCACAATAAATTGATGTAACTTGGTGATTTTTCTCTGCCAGTAAATCTAATAACATATTCTAGGTCTTCCTGTCAACTTGATCTAGAGAGAGAGAATGGCTTTTGAGTCAGGTTTTGAAGGTCTTGCCCTGGAGAACCTACATAAGGCTCTCTAAATGCCTTTAGTGACCAAGCCTAAGACTAGTATTGATTGTCCCTTTAAGAGTTAGCAAGTAAAAGGCGAAAGATTTATACGATCTGAAGAGAAACCAGAGTATATCAGAGAAGAGAAGGAAATAAAGGGCATCCAGATTGGAAAAGATGAAGTCAAACTGTCCCTGTTTGCAGATGACATGATCCTATATATCGAACAGCCTAAAACCTCTACAAAAAAACTCTTGGAATTGATAAATGATTTCAGCACAGTAGCAGGATACAAAATCAACACACAAAAATCAGTAGCATTTCTTTTCTCCAATAGTGAACATGCAGAAGGAGAAATCAAGAAAGCCTGCCCATTTACAATAGCCACCAAAAAAATAAAATACTTAGGAATTGAGTTAACCAAGGATGTGAAAAATCTCTATAATGAGAACTACAAACCACTGCTGAGAGAAATTAGAGAGGATACAAGAAGATGGAAAGATATTCCATGCTCTTGGATTGGAAGAATCAACATAGTGAAAATGTCCATACTACCCAAAGTGATATACAAATTCAACGCAATCCCCATCAAAATTCCAAAGACATTTTTCTCAGAAATGGAAAAAACTATTCAGACATTTATATGGAACAATAAAAGACCACGAATAGCCAAAGCAATGCTCAGCAAAAAATATAAAGCTGGAGGCATAACACTACCTGACTTTAAGCTATACTACAAAGCTATAATAACCAAAACAGTATGGTACTGGCATAAAAACAGACACACTGACCAATGGAATAGAATAGAGAATCCAGAAATCAACCCACACACTTACTGCCATCTGATCTTTGACAAAGGCACCAAGCCTATTCACTGGGGAAGGGACTGCCTCTTCAGCAAGTGGTGCTGGGATAACTGGATATCGATATGCAGGAGAATGAAACTAGATCCATACCTCTCACCATATACTAAAATCAACTCAAAATGGATTAAGGATTTAAATATACACCCTGAGACAATAAAACTTCTTAAAGAAAACATAGGAGAAACACTTCAGGAAATAGGACTGGGCACAGACTTCATGAATACGACCCCAAAAGCACGGGCAACCAAAGGAAAAATAAACAAATGGGATTATATCAAACTAAAAAGCTTTTGCACAGCAAAAGAAACAATTAAAAGAGTTAAAAGACAACCAACAGAGTGGGAGAAAATATTTGCAAAATATACATCTGACAAAGGATTAATATCCAGAATATATAAGGAACTCAAACAACTTTACAAGAAGAAAACAAGAAACCCAATTAAAAAATGGGCAAAAGAGCTAAGTAGGCATTTCTCTCAGGAAGATATACAAATGGCCAACAGACATATGAAAAAATGCTCAACATCACTCAGCATCCGGGAAATGCAAATCAAAACCACATTGAGATACCATCTAACCCCAGTTAGGATGGCTAAAATCCAAAAGACTATGAACGAACGATAAATGCTGGCGAGGCTGCGGAGAAAAAGGAACTCTCATACATTGTTGGTGGGACTGCAAAATGGTGCAGCCTCTATGGAAAATGGTATGGAGGTTCCTTAAACAATTGCAAATAGATCTACCATACGACCAGCCATCCCACTGTTGGGAATATACCCAGAGGAATGGAAATCATCAAGTCGAAGGTATACCTGTTTCCCAATGTTCATCGCAGCCCTCTTTACAATAGCCAAGAGTTGGAACCAGCCCAAATGCCCATCATCAGATGAGTGGATACGGAAAATGTGGTACATCTACACAATGGAATACTACTCAGCTATAAAAACGAATGAAATACTGCCATTTGCAACAACATGGATGGACCTTGAGAGAATTATATTAAGTGAAACAAGTCAGGCACAGAAAGAGAAATACCACATGTTCTCACTTATTGGAGGGAGCTAAAAATTAATATATAAATTCACACACACACACACACACACACACACACACACACACACACCGGGGGGGGGGGGGAAGAAGATATAACAACCACAATTATTTGAAGTTGATACAACAAGCAAACAGAAAGGACATTGTTGGGGGGGAGGGGGGGAGGGAGAAGGGAGGGAGGTTTTGGTGATGGGGAGCAATAATCAGCTACAATGTATATCGACAAAATAAAATTAAAAAAAAAAAAAGGAGTTAGCAAGTAAAGGGAATTTGTAAAACAAACAAACAACGTAGTGTAGTGTGTGTGTGTGTGTGTGTGTGTGTGTGTGTGTGTGTGTGTGTGTGTGTTTAAATCCCCTAGCTCTTTTCTTTTCTTTCCAGAAAAATGTAATGAAAACTTCTCAAATCAGGTAGTGTCAACAAAATCACAATGGGGTCACTTTAGTCAAATTTAAGTAGGAAGTCCACTCAAACAAAAGTTGAAAGGATCTCAGAGAGAGGGACGGATCATTTTCAAATAAGGACAATTGGAATGCTTTGCCAAATGAGATGTGTGTTTAATAATAATATTTTTCCCTACAGAATTTTGTCTCCTATCTCTCTCAAAATTTAATTTCCCCATATTTCATAAATTGCAGCTCAGTGTCAGTAAAGGGATTTTCTAAAGAACAATGCTTATTATTAAAAATTATTCTGAAGTATAAATTCAGAGAATGATGAAGGCATTTGTTTAGAGAATATTTTAGCCATCTCAAGAAGCCTTTTTTTCTGATTGAAATAAGGTTAGAAAATAATTGAAGTTTTAAAAATTATTCAAATGGTTTATGAAGATAGAATATATATATTGTGGCCTTTCTTTAAACAGAACTCGTTGAACAATTACTTAGTTAGATCTTATTTTTCCTTCTCTCCTCTATATCTATCGCATTAATACCAGGATTAGGGAGACTAAATGTAATTAGCCTACCATTTCTTAGGCCTTTAGTGGTTAACAGCAAATCCCTGAAAAGCTGTGATTCAGTATCCAGGAATGCCTAGTCAAATGCCAAGTGCACCAAAGGCAAACAGAAATAGAAAGAAAATTATCTTCTTTTCATTGAATATGAAATAAATGTACAAAGATGTGCAAATTAAGAAAATGTAGTGCTCAATTCTAACTCTTTGAAGGGCTTTGCCATCTATTCTGTGCCTACCAACCTTTGATCCAGACTCTCCATTTAGAAGTTCATTTACGTGCCAGATAAGGAGTGAAGGTGTGCTGTGTCCTACTAAATTGCTAAAGAATACCTGAGCATCTAGAAAAAGAAGATTTCTCTCTCATCAAGACATTTGGCTCTTTTAACATACAGCCTCTAAGGTGGTTGCTGCCACAGGCTGTTGTGGCTTTTCCTCTTTATGTTAATTGGATGTCTGTTATTTAATCTTATCATTCACCCATTTCTTCAATAGTCTGAGGGACTAATCACGCCAATAGTCTTCCCAGTGTTTCTGTGACTACTTTGTTAGAATCTTTTATGCACCTTCCTTTAAGGGACTTATCAAGCATGCTTCACATATGGCCCATTCTCTGCTTTTCCTCAGTAAATGCAGAAGTACTAAGCCTTCCTGGGAAGTCAGTTTGGTCTAGACTTACATCCCTGTGGTCATGTGTAACCCAGTCCCTGGTTAAGAGAATCCATAGCACATGTGTTAGGCAGAACTCCCAGCCTCTTTAGTACCAATGAAAGACTGCTCACCTTTATGTACCCTTCTCTCCCACTTCCACCCCCCAGGTCTTGTTCTCTGATCACAGTTTCTACTGACTCGCTCCAAGGACCCACCAACCATCCCCCTCTCTGTTCTCTGTCACTGCCCAGGACACTCTCATCTAGTCTCATCCAGGGGAAGCAGCCAGAGCTTTCTTTTGTATACCTGTCCAGTCGGTCATTATTAACAGTATAAAATCTTCATCCTGCTTTCTTCAGAACTTTTCTTTTTGGTTCTCAACCATGTTTCTTTCTTGCTCTCCTCCTGATTCTTCTCTGAAAGTTTTTCATCTTTCAAGGCAAAAGCTTTGGGTTTCAAATCTATTTTTTTTTATCATGAAGTCTTTAAGAATCACTTTAGATGTTAGAAAAATTAAATATTAACTCACTCTTTCTCTTTGAGATAACGAAATTCTAAAATTGTGATCTTATGGCTGCTGATAGATGACTAAGAGGATTATATGCAAGAATGTCAGCAGAAGGAAAGCATGAAAATAGATATTAAATTGTTTCACTTCATTGACTGAATACAAGCCATTAGTTGAAAGCTGCCTCTTTCAACTTACAACCTTGCCTACATCTGTCTCCATTGTCCTCCTCCCTATAAATATATTTTTAAAATTTCCCAGCTTTTATCAAACGCTGGTTTTACCTTTCTGCTTTTGCTTACTCAAAGACTAAATTCTTAAATTATTTCTTCTCTTTACTTCACTATCAGCCAAACTCTCCCTCTTTACTGTATTTTTCCGTTTGCATGCAAACATGATTTTATCTTACAAATAAAAAATGAATCACTTTCCACTGTAACTCTTCCATTTCCCTTTATCCCTACCATTTCCTGTTACCCTTCCTATCAATATTTCTCTAAAGGATAATGTGGCCACTCTGTGTCCACTTCTTCACCACCCTTTAACTCTTAAGTCCCTTTGTCCTGGGGCCCATTCTCAGACTCCACTGGAGCTACTTTTGCCAAGATTGCTAATGACCCCAATAGCGAAATCAAAGAATACTGCCTTCCAATTACTCGATCCCACATCAGCAATTGACCTAGGTGTTCATTCCCACCTTTCTTCTCTTTCATATCCCCTGACATATCATAGTCATACCCATGGACTGAACCTTTGCTGGATCTCCCTATGTGCTTGATCTTTAAACTCTGGAGTTTTCTAGAACTTTTCTTCTTTTCTCTTCTCCATTGCTCTTCTTCCCTCTCTTGTTTTTCTCCCCTCTCTTCTCTTCTCTACATAAGATTTCCTTGCAGGTGATCTCATCCACAATCAGGGCTTCAAATAACATTCTATGTGCATTCTATGAGAGAAAGGACTTGTGTTTCTTAATGTTATTACTGTCCCACTGTCTAATGCAATGTCTGGAAAATATTAGGTTCTTGTTTTAGTCTGCTTGGTCTGCCATAACAAAATACCATAGCCTGGGTGGCTTAACCAACAGAAATGTATGGTTCATGGTTCTGGCGAGTGGGATGTCCAAGATCAAGGTGCTAGCAAGGTAAGCTGCACTCTGGGGCCTCTTCCCTTGACCTGTAGGTAGCCACAATCTCACTTTATGACCTCTTCATTATTTGAGCACTGACAGAAAGAGAACAATCTCTTTGGTGTTTTTTTTTATATAAGGGCACTAATTCCATCAGGCCAAGGACCCACCCTCGTGACTTCATCTAACCCCCTACTTACCTTCCAAAAGCCTGATCTCCAAATACTATCACATTGTGGGTTAGGCTCCATCATAAGAATTTGGGGGGGGGGAGCATAAATACTCAGACCAAACACAGTTCCCCAAAATATTTTGGAATAAACTATTGACTATTTAAATTAAAATTAAAGTTAAATTATAATGAAAGGTCAGTTTCTCAGTTGTACTAGCCACATTTCATGTGCTCAGTAGCCACGTGACGAGTGGCTATTGCATTGGACAGCACAGATATAGAATATAATCATTACCACATCAAGTTCTTCTGGACATAGCTGATTTAGATATTGACTTCCAAACTTTATATATCTTCTCCAGAATGCTCCTTTTAGGTACAGGCTTCTTTACCCAAATGTGCCCTCAAAGTTTACTACTTGGTTAACTCAAAAAGTTCTTATTTCCTTTCTCATTAAACTCCACAAAACAATCTGGTTCTCCTTTTGACTTTTCTTGTTTTTTACATTTATACAGTATCCTTCACTGTCTTCTTTTGCTCAAATTTGCATCATCAAATTCCATCAATATATGTCTAAAATTCTACCACTTTTTAAAACTCGCATTTCCTCTGTTCTTGTCCAAGTCACTACCATCTTTTCCTGGATTATCCCAATCATTTCCTATCAGTCTGCCTCATATCACTTTTGCTTACTCTAATAGAGTTTTCCCCATAAAACTCAGAATATTGTTTGAAAAGGCAAATCACATTACAACATTCCCTTGCTGAAATATTTTTCAGCCACTCTTAACAGACAATTCAAACCATCGGCATTGTCCTGCCTACAGCTCCCACCTCACCTCATTCAGCTCCTCTTGATCACCACCTGCAATCCCGCTTGCTGCCTTTTATTTATATTGCTTTTGCCTAGAATCTCCCTCTTCCCAGTCTTTTTTTTGGGCTAGCTCCTCCTCATCCTTTTGGTTTCAATTAACTCTTACCTCAGCAAGACACCTTCTTTGACTGTGACCAGTGAAGGGTTCCTTCTCTTATCTCTTTACCAAAGAATTCCATTTTTTTGTTAATCCATATTTTATGAATGTCTTTATATTCTTATTGTTTCTCTCTTCTACCACATATAACCTTCTCTGAGGTCAGGGACATTGTCTCTCTTACTGTTCTATTCCCACTACCTAATGCAATGCCTGACAGGCAGTAAGTTCTCAGGATAAATTTTTGGATAAACTATTGAATGCATGTGTGTTTTGACCTGTGAACAAATGAATGAGTGATGAATAAGAGAATGTATCAAAGTCTTGATAAGTTAATCAGTAGATTTTAGGAATAGGTTTTGTCAGTATGAGAGAGCCAATCAAAGAACCATGAAACATACTGAAAGTGACATAGCAGACTTGTATTTCAGATATTTGGATGCATCTGGTGGCTTCTGTCCATAGAACCAAACCATTGTCTGACATTTTCTTGCCCAACTTCATAACAATCTGACTGAAAATACCTTCACTTACCCTTAAAGGATATAAGAAATTCTATCAGTACAACCAAATAGTCGTGAACAAAGACTAAATTCCTTAACTTAGCCCTAAAGTATTTGGCTACTTGCCATCAATATTTGCAGCCTCAGCACTAATATTTCTTGTCACAAACCCCATCTCCAGCCATTTCAGGATTTATTTACATTCATAGGTAAGCAATTCACTCGAGAGGGCAATTCTTGCACCAAAGACCAAGACTCCATATAGTTAAAAATAAATCTGATTACATCAACTTTGCCTATTATGAGATGTTTAACATGATTATTAACAAAATCATAGGCACTGCAGCAAAACTATTCTGGATTTGTGCCCAAGTTCTGCTACTTCCTGACAATGGAATTATTATTTAATATCTCTAAATAGTTAGTTTTCTTTTCTATAAAAATGGAGGTAGAGTTAGTAATAGTAGCATCAATTTCATGGGTTTTTTTTTTTTTTTGTACATGTGTATTTACAGAATGAGCACCTCAATGGAAATCACAGAACCAAGCATACAGTAAATCCTCGATAAATGTTAGCTTTTAAGTAAGAGGAAATAAAATCACTCTATTCTATCCAGATCAATAGAAGGTAAATTAAAGATTAATGGGTAAAGGTGCATTTTAATACAAAAATAATTATTTAACCAGTGAGTAAATCTCAATGTAGAAAACCTTAGGCAACCTATGCTAATTGAGGAATGTTGGTATTTAGAAGACATAATTTCTGTTATGTAGGGAGTTTTTGAGTATGTAAAACTTTAAATTTCTTCTCTTTCCTATTACCCCCTTAAATAATTACATACAAAATTCTCTTTTAAAATATTCTGTTTGTGGTGGTGGAAAGAACAAAGACAACTTCTCTCTGAATAAATGTTTTTCAGTTCAAACACCAGGACTGTTTAAATAGAAATTTTGAGTCATTAACGTGAATTATCATATCAGTAAAGAAATATATTATCTATTCCTCTCAACAAACTTTAAAAACTGTGACTTCTGTCTTGACAAGACCTTTTTCTCAGTTTGGCTTTCTTTTGAGTATATTTCAATACACAGTTTGAGAAATCATGTTTTAAGAGAAGTTTTGGAAGATTGTGCTTTTAAAAAAAAAAAAATTGTTTCAACCTGCTCTTTGAAAAGTCTTGAATACTATATTGATCTTCCCTCACTCTTGAGGTCCGTGGTCCACTTACCTATAGAAGCCATTATAGCTTGCGCTATGGATATGGCAGTTCTGAATAACAATAAGCAGTGTTTTTTGACCCTTGACATTTTGGACCCTGAGCCTGATCATTCTTTGGTTGGTTGTGGGGGAGGGGATGTAGATTGGGGGATTGTCCCAGGCAATGTAGGCCGTTCAGCATCATCCCTGACCTCTACACATTTGATGCCAGTAGCACTCCCCTAGTTTTGACAACCAAAGTGTCTTAAGACAACATCAATGTCCCTAGCATGGAGGGTGGGGATGGCAAATTGCACCCCATTGAGAACCATCCTTCTAAAGGATGTTCCTCTCAGAGAAACTGGCCCCAAAATCAAAAGATTTTTTCTCTGTCAGGGCCCAGCTAAAAACTTGACCTTCTCCCACAAGTCTTTTCCAACAAACTCTAAACTTGTTATTCCTTCATTCTCTATGTAGCATCTTTTAACCTGCTTTTACAATTATGCAAATATTTGGGTTTTTGTTGTTGTTGTTTAATATTAGTACTTAATATTTGATACTGTTTATCCTAATGAGCTCCTAACTTTTTGGAGGTGAGGAAGTACTAAAAATTTATTTTATCTACTTTCATGAAGAAGGTAGGCACTGAAGCATATTTTTATTTAACTAGAGAAATGTGTGAATATCCACAAAAGATCTTTGCTCACCTTGTTGAGTATAAAATTTTAAGTTAGCATGCAAAATATTATCCAGCCAGATTCCTTCCAGTTTTTTCTCTTTAACTATGGAAGTTGGTTAATTTTATTAGACCTGTATGGCTGCTTTTCACTCTAATCAAGTGTGCTTTAGAAAGGTTTGATATCAATACAATCTACCTATGTCTTTTCAATAAACATAGACCTGTTTGTGTTGTTTTTAATCCACTACAATTGATTGTGTCTGAGAGTGAGCAGAGGTTATTTGGTCTGTAACTTGGTCTTAATTTGGGAAGTTAAATTATACAGCTCTGAAAGTAGGAGTAGGTAATGGAAAGACAAGCACACTTAAAATATGAAAGACCTTGGATGTGATTCTTCCCTGTTCTGCCCTGGGAAGGCCCTCTGAAGTCACGGGGAGGTCCCTGAACCCAGCTGTGACAGAAGCAGCCTGGAGACGTCCATGAAGACACCCACTTGGATGGCTGGTAAGTGGGGCTAGTGAACTCATTCCTAATAACCAGTCAACTCCTTTTAGTTCATTTTCCAGGGCAAAATTAGATCATGTTGGAAAACCTCACCAAATAACCTTATAAAAAGAGATGAACTCACTCCCAATTTTCATCAGGTTCTGAAGAAAAACCATAAAAACCACTATCCCACCTCAGGCTACTGGAAACAAATTTGCATTTCATTCTCAGGCACAGAAATATCTCAAAGCAAATATTTTAGTGAGAGGAGCTCCTGTATTTCTTGCTTTCTCCCAAAACCCACCTTGTCAGGCATTTGTTCTGGAAACCCACACAGGCCAAGTGAGGTTTAAAAGCAACACTGGGGATTTATGGTCCAGTAGTGAGAAGAGTCACAGCTCCTCAAACTCTTTCTTCCAGTAAAGAATTGAGGTGGTTTGGTTGTGCTGCAGATAGTTCTTCAGTTAGCCCATATGCCAGGACTTCTTCAAGAAATAATAGTAACTTTTCTGATGGACAGAAACATCTCATAATTATAGCACTTCCTTAATTTACCAGCCAAGTGTTAGTGTTGTTAAGTGTCATAAGGGTGAGTACGTTTAAGGGGCAAAGAGCATGTGGTAATTCGTACTAACAATACCTCATTGAAATTTAATTCAATAAAATGCCTAAATCTTTAGTATACAGTTTGACCGATGTTGATACATGCACATCCATGTCACCCAGATCATAAGGAGAACTTCCATAACTCTGGAAAATTCCTCTATGCACTTTCTGATCAATGCCTTCACCTTCCCTCCAAAGTCAACCAATGTTCTAAATTTTTATCACCATAAATTAGTTTTTTTTTTTTTTGAATTTCTTACACATGGTTTGTACTATGTGCTCTTCTTCTTCTTTTTTTTTTTCTTGGTCTGGCTTTTTTTTTGGCTCAGCATAATATTTGTGAGAATTATCTATGCCATTGCATGTATTAGTTGTTTGTCCTTGTTTATTGATGATTTTTTTTTTTTTTTTTTTTTTTTGTCTTTTTCATGACCAGCACTCAGCCAGTGAGTGCACCGGCCATTCCTATATAGGATCCGAACCCGTGGCGGGAGCGTCGCCCCGCTCCCAGCGCCGCACTCTCCCGAGTGCGCTACGGGCTCGGCCCGTTTATTTATGATTTTATTCACACAATTTCATTGTAGAAATATACCACAATTAGTTGATCCATTTTCCTATTGTTGGATATCTAAGGTTTGTATTTTTCCAGTTCAGGGTTCTCATGAGTAGTGCTACTGTGAATGTTCATGTGCATATCAATTTGTGGGAGATAGGTTAGCACTCGTCTCCCCAGGGTGAATGCACAGGGATGCAATGACTAGGTCACAGGGTAAATGTATGTTTAGCTTTATTAGAAACTGCCAAACAGTTTCCCAAAGTGATTGTAATATTTTACATTCTCAAATCAGAAATGCATAAGAGTTCTGGTTGCTCCATATCTTTGTCAACTCTTGGTGCTGTCAATTTCTTTTTGATGGACATACATACTGATCAACAAGTCTTCAGAGCCCATTCCATTTTAGACAGTAGTATCCATGGACAAAGTGAAGGAGACTCTTAAAGGAATTTTTCAAAGGTTTTTAGATGGGAAGATGTTCTCATTTGCCTGACTCACCTGCTACACTCTGCTCTAATTGATATTTTCTTCCTTTCCTTATTTGTACACTTAAAAGTTGCTGTTGATTGAGAAACATTACTTTCTGCTCTAACTCTGGAGCAGAACTCTAACTCTGACTCTGCACTTTCTGCTCAGAGTCCATCAGCTTGTTTTTAAAATAAGAATTTTATGTTGAATGTTCAGAAAGAGAGATCAGAACTTTTGCTATTAGAGTTGGGGAAGGGGTGGGGTAGGGGGATTAGTGAGAAATTTGTTAGTGGACACATAGAATGATTATGTTTTGTAACGATGAATATGTTCATTATCCTGATTTGATCTTCATGCATTGTGCACGGGTATTGATATTCAACTCTGTTCACCACAAATATGTACAAATCAGTCATGTTTCAATAAAAAATAAATAAATAATTTAAAAATAAATAAAAATTTAAAAATAGGAATTTTATGCTTCATTGTATAATTTAGTTTTTGACTTTTTATTCTGAAATAATGTTAGACTTACATAAAACTTGAAAGATTGGGGAAAAAAAAAACCCCCTCCTTAAATCGCCTTCTGTTAGATCCTCTTAATTTTAATATTTTATCAGATTTTCTCTGCCATTTTATTTATCTAACTATATGGATATTGACACTTTTTCTGGATCATTTGAGAATAATACGTAGAATTCTTTTACCCCTCAATATTGTGTGTATTCTCTAGAACTAGGGTATTCTATTATACAATCACAGTATGAGGATCAAAATAAAGACATCATCACTAATGGAATAGTAGTCTCTAATGTACAGACCTTATTCAAATTTTGACAATTGTTTCAATAATTTTTATCATAAAATAAATGTTTTTTTTTAATCCAGGGTTTAATTTAGGATAACTGTTGTAATGATTGGTTCTATCTCCTTTTCCTTTAATCTGTAGCAGTTCTTCTGTTTTTCTTTTCTCACCTTGGCATATTTGAGGAGTATGTACCATTTGTTTTAGAGAATATCTCTCAATCTGGGTTTGTCTGATGTGTTCTTATAATCAAATTTATGTTATGATTTGTGGAAGCAAGTCCATGGATAAAATGCTGCATCCTCTCAGTACATCATATAAGAGGCACAAGATGCTTATTTCTCCAAATATTGTTAATAACTTTGACAATTTGTTTAAGATGGTGACTGTCAGATTTTTTTAGCTGTAATGTTACTATTTTCCCTTTTGTAGTTTCTAAATGTCTTGGGAAGAGAGACTTGAGATCATGTAAATATCTTGTCGTTTAGCACCTATCGATGATATTTCTCTAAAACAAGCATTACTAAGTTGATTGCCAAATGTTGGATCTCTATATTTATCATATTTTCCACATTTGTCACTTGGAATTCTACTCTAAGGAAGGGCTCTTTCTTCCCCACCATAAATTTGTTTATTCATTCATTTTTGTATGTGCTCATAGGTTCTTATTTTATGCTATGGATTGTGATTTGTTATTATCATTACTTATTTTGATGGTCAAATTTTCTTAGATCCTTTGATGATTTTTTTCTTGAAGCCATTATAAAATCATACGCCTTGCATTAAATTGCCATCGTTAGATGCTGGGTACTTAGGCCAATTCATTCAATGACAAATTGATCAATCCATAATGCATATATAGCAAACTTAAATAGATTTGAAATAAATATTCTTGTGTTTAAATGAACTCTGTTAGGCAGAAAAATGGTCCCTCAAAGATGTCTATGCCCTAATATCCTAGACCTGGAAATATGTTAACATGACATGGCAATAAGAACTTTGCAGATGGAATTAAATTTGCTAACCAGCTGGCCGCAAGAAAGGGAGATTATGCGAGATCACTGGGGAAGAGCAATGCAATCTCACGGGCCCTTAGCTGCAGAAAAGAATGAGAGTCAGAGAGAGATGAGGTATGAGAAAGAATGCACTTGCCATTGCTGACTTTGAAGATGGAGACCACAAGCCAAAGAATGTGAGTGGCCTCTAAGAAGGTGGAATAGTCCTCAGTTAACAGCCAGCAAGGAAATGGGACCCCAGGCCTACAACCACAGGAAACAGATTTCTGCCAACAACCTGAATGAGTGAGGAAATGGATTCTCCCCTAGAGCCTCCAGAAAGGATCTGCTAGAATGAACCTATTAGATGTAATTCAAAAGACTACTTCATTCACCCCTAAATACCTTTATTTAGTTTATCTTCTCTAACTTTACAAATTAATCAGTCTCCTCACTCAGAACATTTCATAAAGACTCCATTACTATAAAAATTAACGTTGATCTGGCACACGTTAGAACCCCCTTCGCTTACTTTCAGTTACAAATACTTCAGTAAAAAATAACTCACCAGATTTACTATCACAAAGCACAAGTCTCTGAAAGAATAATATCCAATCAAGACCAAAAAACTAAACTAAGATAAAGGAGAAACTACAGAGAAACCAAAGTCTCTGTTCTTGCTAGAAAACAGCCAAGACGTGAGACCGAAGTGGGAAGCTGAGTTTAACTTACATTTTGTGTAGATTACAAGTCAGTCATCCTGCCTGTGAGTAGATACTGGATGAGAAGTCAGGCCTGTTGCTCCAAGTTTTACCTACAATGAAACATGTATTGTGTGCTTATTTCCCACGGGCATGTACAGAGGGAAATGAAAAGAATACTAAACGGGAAATTTGGATTGCGATAAAGGAGTTAGTCAAGAGTCTGTGTGGACTGTTCAGAAGAGACAAGCAGAATGCTCATGTTTTATAGTTTCTACATCTCTATAGTGAACCCTGTGTCCAGTGGCCTAAAATTACTGTTTGCAAGTGGGATAGTATCTTGATTTTAACCCTGTGAGACCATGTCAGACTTCTACCCTACAGAAATGTAGAATAATAAATTTGCTCTGTTTTAAACCACTGAATGTGTGGTAATTTCTTATCACAGCAATAGAAAACGAATTCATAGACCATGTGTGTGTATGGTCTACGGTCTATCAATACAGAATTTATTGTGTATTTTGTAATTCTTTTTCATTCTTTCATTCTGTCTCTCATTTTCTGCACCTCTCTACCTCCTTTTTGTCTCAGTCCCTTTCTACTATGTCTTGGTTTTCTCTCTTTAGTCATATAATATATTCTGCTTATGGAGCTTAATGAGTAACTTAAACTCTTCCCACACAGCAAGAAGATGGTAAGATGGTGGTAGAAAGCCAATAAACACAAATTAGCAGTAGCCAATCTGTGAACTTTTAAAAGCTGAACTCCTAACTTTTCTGCTTTTTATAAATTGTTTTTCTGCTTTTTATAAATTGATTCTTTAGACAGATCACCTAAAATGGTTTTGACTTGAGTATTATATAAAAATCTCCAACGAGTTATTTTGCCAAGCCGCACATAACATGCTAATATTTTTCTCAAAAGACTTTAATATAGCAATCAGTCTTCTTAAAAAATGGCACATTTCCCCCCCATAACTTAGCTTCTTCACTGAAGCTTGTGGTAAACATAATTAAATTGGCTGGAATAAATTTAAATGCTTAATGCCACACTGAACACAAACCAATATTTCCAATTCTAGGTAAGATTGATTGGTTGGGCAGGTATCTCTAATTTTGTATAATTACCATACTCTGGAGAATTTGTTGTTAAATTGTATGTTTCTTAGATAAAACCATGATTTAGAGTAATTAATGGAGTTTTCTATATGCAAAAATCTTATGGTGAATTGTTTGTTAATCATCAGGTCATAGTTTGTGTGTATTATTTTCTCTGCGGATAAATCTGGGCTATCATTACTGGGTTTATTTCAAGTAGAACGCAATTGTATTTTATAAATTTTTAAGAAACATCACTTTCAATGACCTGCTGATGTATTAAACAGATGTTCAAAATGGAGAAAGTAAATTTACCTTTTAACTTAAAAGAATATATTTGGCCATCAGTTTTAACTTGTAAACATGGTTTCAAAGCTTTCTATAAATCTTTAATAAAAGTGAAAATAAAAATTAAATCAAGAGAATTTGTTTTTCTTTTCCTTCTGAGTCCATGTCCATTTGGCCTTTTGTTGTGCAACCGAAGTAATGTGAATGTGCCTTATTACTTTTGATGTGTTATTATAGCAGCTCAATACTATACACAGAACAACTTTAAATGTGTTTATGTAACGTTCACACGCTTCAAGTGGGTTTTTGTCCAGTAATTTTTTACTTAATTATTTATTGTGGTATATTTTATACTGAAATTGTTATAAAATGAAAAAGTTATGGCCTTTGAGCCTCTGAGAAGTTCAGAATTCAAGGCTGCTGGGCCAAAGAGATAAGCCTGTTTGCAGAAATTTACAAGAGGTAGTTGGTTCTGTAATAGAGACATAGAAAGATCACAATGAGAATATAATAAGAAAACTTAGATTGGGGAAGGGAAAAGTATTCCTAGGAGATATTAGTAAAGCTGGTTCTTCAAGTATATATAGAATTTTGCCTGGTGGAAATGGGGAATAATGAAGTGACTGGCAGAAGGCACAGCCGGTGTTAAGGTAGAGATAAGGGAAAATACTATCCTATTTGCAAACAGTAATTTTAGGCCACTGCACACAGGGTTCACTATAGAGATGTAGAAACTATAAAACATGAGCATTCTGCTTGTCTTTTCTGAACTGTCTACGCAGACTCTTGACTAACTCCTTTATCGCAATCCAAATTTCCCGTTTAGTATTCTTTTCATTTCCCTCTGTACATGCCCGTGGGAAATAAGCACACAATATGTTTCATTGTAGGCAAAACTTGGAGCAACAGGCCTGACTTCTCATCCTGTATCTACTCACAGGCAGGAAGACTGACTTGTAATTTACACAAAATGTAAGTTAAACTCAGCTTCCCACTTCGGTCTCACGTCTTGGCTGTTTTCTAGCAAGAACAGAGACTTTGGTTTCTCTGTAGTTTCTCCTTTATCTTAGTTTAGTTTTTTGGTCTTGATTGGATATTATTCTTTCAGAGACTTGTTCTTTGTGATAGTAAATCTGATGAGTTATTTTTTACTGAAGTATTTGTAACTGAAAGTAAGCGAAGGGGGTTCTAATGTGTGCCAGATCAACGTTAATTTTTATAGTAACAGAGTCTTTATGAAATGTTCTGAGTGAGGAGACTGATTAATTTGTAAAGTTAGAGAAGATGAACTAAATAAAGGTATTTAGGGGTGAATGAAGTAGTCCTTTGAATTACATCTAATAGGTTCATTCTAGCAGATCCTTCTAAGAATGAGTGAGGAAGTAAGCTGAGAAGGACTTCCAGCAAGAACATCTGGGCCTGAAGTCAGGCCCTGAAGTTAACCCTAACCAAGTCCTTTTGGTAAATTGCAAATACATCCATGGTGTTTTGTAGCACCTCTGTATCAAGCTGAAAGAGGCTGGAGGATTATTGTATAACTGCCTCTCTAGAATTCTTGGCATATTGTGACAATAAAAAGCAGGCAGATATTTGGTTGGGTTTATTATTGCTTTTTAAATGCTCTCCATATAGTGTACACCCTTCCTTGTCTGGGGTAAATAGTTCCCACTGCTTCCCCTCACCCTTGGATGCCACTGGACTTTTCCATCAGGACACTGAACTGTTTTCACCCATTGACTGGGAGGGGTGTCTTATGATTTGCTTTGACCAGGAAGATATATCAGAAGTGACATTGTGCCATTTCTGAGCCCAGGCCTTTGGCTTGCATATTTGTGTTCTTTCTCTTGGACATCTGTCTTTGCCATGATAACAAGCTCAGGTTGGAGGATGAGACTACATGAAATAGAAGAGAACCATTACAACTAAGCCCATCCTAGACCATCCAGCCCCCAGCCAACCTGGCAGCAAGCCTTGGACAAATGTGTGAGACCAGACAAGACCAGAAGAACTACCAGATAAGCCCAGGCCTAACTATTGACCCACACAATTGTAAACTAAACAAACAATTGTTGTCCTAAGCTGACTAAGTTTTGGGATGATTTATTACTCATCATAAACTAATACATCTCTTAACCCCTCAATGTGTCAGTTCTCTTCCTCAAATGGAAGTGCAGAAAGTAGTATCCTCTTACAGGTTTACGACATTGCTTAAGTGAAAAATTGTATTATTTAATAAGTGAAATATATTATTTTTAACATTTTTATTATCAGTTTTATTAAATGGAAAGGTTTTTTTCATGCAAATAACCACAAATAGAGATTCATATGTCTTAGTCCATTTTGTGCTGCTATAACAGAATACCACAGAGTGGGTAGATGATTATAAACAGAAATTCATTTCTCACAGTTCTGGAGGCTATAAAGTCAGAGATTAATCTCCCTGCTGCATCACAATGTGGCAGAAGGCATCACGTGGAGGAAGAGCAAAGAGAGGGCGAGAGAGACAAAAGCAGTCCAATCTCATCCTTTCATAAGGACTCCACTCCTGCAATAACAACATTAATTTATATAAATAAATCCCATCTAACTTCTTGTTTCCAACATTTTTTAAGTATAATTTACATGCAGTAAATTTCACTCTTATTAGCACACAGTTCTCTGTGTTTTGAAAAATGTACACAGTTATGTAATCGACAACACAATCTTTACAGCTCAATTATACCAAGAAATTCTTGCCTTTTGTGATCTACCCCCTTTTTTCACCATCAAACACTAACCAATCATCTTTTCTTCATTCCTATAATTTTGCTTTTTAAAAAATGTCCCATCAATAGATTCCCAGTCTTTTCAGTCTGCCTTCTTTCACTTAGCATGATGCATTTTAATTCATCAATATTGCAGTTTCATCAATAGTTTATCCTTTATATTACTGAGTAGTATTTCATTGTATGGATATACAATTTGTTTATCTGTTCTTCAGTTGATAGACATTTAGTTTATTTACAATTTGGGGTGATTACAGATGAAGCCTTAAGCATTTATGTACAGGCATTTTGTGTAAACATAGGATTGCATGTTACTTTTGTAAATACTAGGAGTGAAGTTGCTGAATCATATGGTAAGTGTATGTTTAACTTTATGAAAAAACTGCCAAATTATTTTACATAGTGGTTGTACAATTTTGCATTATAATCAATAATATGTGAGTGTTCCAGTTGCTCTACATTCTTCATGGCATTTGGTATTGTCATTTTAAAATATATTATTTTAGCCATTCTGAGAGATTGTAGTAGTTTTTTCATTGTGGTTTTAATTTTCATTTAACTAACGACTAATGATGTACCTCTTTATGTGCTTATTTTTCATCCATATTGCTTATTTTGTGAAGTGTCTTCTCAAATCTTTTGCACATTATTTATTGGGTTGTTAGTTTTATTGGGTTTTAAGAGTTCTTTGTATATTCTGGAAACAATTCTTTTATCACATATGTGATTTGCAAATAGTCTGTGTATTGTTTTCTAATCTAGTGTTTCTTGGTTTTATAGTCAATGCAGTGAGATGAATGTCTCCTTAAATTCATTTTAGATATAAATTTTGCTGAATGCTTTAAAAATAATTTTTAATTGAAGTAAAACATGTACACACACACGTGTGCGTGTGTATAGTTATGTTTTAAAATACATCCACAAATTTTTCAACAGTTCTTTCAGATGGTGGAGCTTAGTTTCTCTCCCTTTAAACGTAGGCTGGACTTACTCTCTTTTAAAAAATTAGTAAGGCAGAATGGACAATGTGTGACTCCTCACATGATGTCATAAAAGGCACTGTGTTTTCCTCTTTACTCACTCTAGGGGAAGACAGCTGCCATTTTGTGAGGCCACTCAAGCAGTCCTATGGCAAAGGCTCATGTAGTAAAGAACTGAGGCCTCCTACCAGCAGGCAGTACGTTGGGGCCTCTAGTCAACTGCCATATGAGTGAGCCATCTTAGAAGCAGATTTCCCAGTTTAAGTCAAGCGTTTAGATGACTATAGCACTAGCTGTCATCTTGCCAGAAACTTCATAAGAGATCCTTAGTAAGCTGCCAATGTCACTCAATTAAGCTGCTCCCTGATACTTGACCCTCGGAAACTATGCAAGATAATAAATATTTGTTGTTTTAAGCTGCTAAATTTTGGAGTCATCTGTTGCATAGTAATAAATTATTATATACACACAATATATATGTATATAAATTTATAACTTGGAAATATATATGTATATCGTATTATATGTATATCTCTTCAAGTTACAACTTTCCAGCTCTGTGACTTTTCACATGTTGAACATACCCTTGTAAATCTGCCAGATCAGAAGGTAGCACAGTACTAGCACCTCAGAAGAATGCTACCTGACTTCTAGCAATCATCTTCATTGCTGCTCATTGGTAACTACCTTCTTAACAACGTAATTCAGCTGTGTCTGATTGAATACTTCATATAAATGGAACCATATCATATGGATTTGTTTGCATCTGGCTTCTTTCACATAACATTAAGTTTTTGATAATTCCTTCCAAGTTGTTTTCTATAGTAGTAGTGTCATTGTCTCCCATTGACACATGGTATAATGTTGTGTACATTACAATTTATTGCCACTGTGTTATTGATGAGCATTTGTAGTGTTTCTAGTTTGGGTCTGTTATGAATAGTACTTTGCATATTTTTTGCATCTTTCTTTTGGTAAGCACTTCTCCATAGCACATACATATGAGTGGAATTGCTGGATCATAAGTTATGCCTACCTATATTATGTACACATTCAAATGATTTTCTGAAGTGGTTGTACCAATATATACTTCCACCAATGATGCACAAATTTCATTTTATTGCTTTCGTTGCTGATAAATTGAAAACAATACATTTTTGTATATTGATCTTACATCTGGAAACTATGGTAAATTTATTATTAATAGTAATCATGTAGTCTCTAAATAAAGATTATATTATTTCTATTATGTTTTTCTTTTCCCACTCCTTAAGCCTTTTACTTATTTTCTTGTTTGGTTTACTGCACTGTAAGACAGCTAGCACAATGTTGAATAGAAATATGAATACTGAACTTTTTGTGGTTGTTCCTGGCTTCTGGAAATCCTTCAATATTTCATCACTAGGTATACATAGTATGTTTCTTGTGAGATTTTTGTATCACGCTGGGCATGTTCCTTGTACTTCTAGTTTGTTAAGAATTATATCATAGATGGTTATTGGATTTTATCGTTAAAAATTTCTTCGTCTTTTGAGACGATCCCATTTTCCTTTTTATTTTGTTAATATGATATATGTTATTAACTGGTAATCCCCACATTCCCAGAATAAAGCCAGCTTGGTCATAATGTCTTTTATGAATTTGAATCTTACTGAATACAAATTTTTAATATTTTGTTTAGATTTTTGAACTATGCTTATGAGAGGGATTAGCTTGAAATTTTCCCTTCTTGTAATTGCCCTTAGCAGGTTTCATTATCAGGACTAAGCTGGCCTCATAAAACTAGTTAGAAAATAATCTTCTGCTTATTTTTTGAAAGAATTTTTCTAATATTGGACTTCTGTCTTAAATATTTATAAAATTTCCTGGTAAAAACATCTGACCCTGGAGTTTCTTTGTGGAAGAGCTATAAAGTACAGATTAAATTTATTTAACAGACACAGAGGTATTTAAATATTTTTATTTTTCTTCAGGCATTTTTGTATATTGCATTTTTCAAGGTATTAGTACATTTCATATAAGTTTACAAATGTGTTAAAAGAAACCTTTAAATGATGTAAAATCTACACAGGTATCTACTTTTTGTTTCTCTTATTGGTAATTTGCATTTTCTCATCATTTGTATCAAGTTTATTAGTCTTTTCAAAAAAAAATTTTTATTTGTTTTTATTTTTTATTTTATTGTATCAATACACAATGTAGTTGGTTTTTGTGTCCCTTAACCAATTTCTCCTTTCTTCTCTTCGCTCTCCCACATCAACATCGTATCTGTTTACTAGTCTTAACAAGTTCAAGGAATCGTGATTGCTGTGTCTTCTTCATGCCCCCTCATTTTTTTGTTTGAATACTTATTTATTTATTTTTACCTCCCACAAATAAGTGAGAACATGTGGTATTTCTGTGCCTTGTTTATTTTACTCAATATAATTTTCTCTAAGTCCATCCATGTTGCTGCAAATGGTAGCATTTCATTTTTTTTAATAGCAGAATAATATTCCATTGTGTAGATATACCATATTTTCCTTAACCACTCATCTGATGATGGGTATTTGGCCTGATTGCAACTCTTGGCTATTGTAAATAGTGCTGCAATTAACATTGGAGTACAGGTATCCCTTCAGCATGATGGTTTCCATTCCTCTGAGGATATTCCCAGCAGTGGAATAGCTGGGTCATATGGTAGATCTATCTGTAATTGTTTGAGGAACCTCTATATCATTTTCCATAAAGGCTGCACCATTTTGCAACCCCACCAACAGTGAAGGAAGGTTCTTTTTTCTCTGCAACCTCATCAGCATTTATCATTCTCAGTCTTTTGGATATTAGCCATCCTAACTGGGGTGAGATGATACCTCAAAGTGGTTTTTATTTGCATTTCCCAAATGCTGAGTGATGTTGAGCATTTTTTCATGTGTCTGTTGGCCATTTATCTTCCTTTGAGAAATGCCTATTCAGCTTCTTTGCCCATTTTTTAATTGGGTTACTTGTTTTTTAACTGTTAAGTTGTTTGAGTTCCTTGTATATTCTGGATATTAATCCTTTGTCAGATGTATATTTTGCAAATAAATATTTTTTTTCTGCTGTACTATTATTTTCTAATTTGGTAATTTTAGGTTTTATTTTATTATTTCTTACATCATATTTTCTTTTATTCTTAATTCACAATTAGTTTTAATTTCTTAGGATATAAACAGATTATTTGTTCTCAACCATTTTCTTCTTTAAAATTATGCAAAAGTCTATAAATTTACCTCTGAAACAGAGTGTTAGTTTGCATTTGTATGTGTCATTTTTAATATACTTAATTTCCAGATATTTTATTATTTTCTTTTTATTTCATATATGATCCATGGAGTTATTTTGAAATACGTGAATTGATTTGCCTTTTGGATATTTTCAACTATCTTTTTTGTTTATCACTTATTTCAAATTCAATACCATTTTGGTCACATAATAATATTTGTCTTATTCTAACTCATAACATTTGTTGACAATTTATTTATGGCCCGATATTTCTGTGTGCATTTGAAAAAATAACAATAGGAAAAAGTACGTACTGCAACCTTTGAGTGCGATGTTCTCTATATGCCAAATAGGTTAAGTTTGTTAATCATGTTGTTTATTCCATATTCTTGGTGAATTTTGTCTTCTTTTTCTATTAGCTACTTAGAGAAGTGAGTTAAAATCTCTCAAAACAAATTTGGATTTTCTTTTTTCTCCTTTTAGTTCTGTCATTTTTTGCCTTATATCTTTTCAGGCTATATAATTAGATACATGCACATTAAGAATTATTTCATCTTATTGAAAGATCCAAGTCTTTCACTTGAAAACATTCCTCTATATTTCCAGCTCTTCTTTTTCCTTAAAGTCAATTTTGTCTATTAGTATAGCTATGCCATCTTGCTTTTAGTTCTACTTTTTAGGTTATACATTATTTTTTATATTTTATTACAAAACTTAATCTGGTTCTGGCCCCGTGGCTCACTTGGGAGAGTGCGGTGCTGGAGCACCGAGGCCACGGGTTTGGATCCTATATAGGGCTGGCCCGTGCACTCACTGGCTGAGCATAGTGCAGACCACACCATGCTAAGGGTTGCGATCCCCTTACTGGTCAAAAAAACCCCCCCAAAAAACAAAAAAAAGCCTTATTCTTACATTTACAGTGTACCTTTTGAAAAACATAATTTTGCTACTGTTCTTTTTTAACCCATTTTGGTAATTTTGTTTGGATTATTTAATCTATAATTATATTGAATTGGGTTATTGATATATTTGGTTTATATCTACCATCTTATTATTAACCCTGTACTTAGTCCACCTATTTTATAATCTGTAATATTTTATCTCTGACCTTTTGCCTTCTTTGGATCAAAAATTTTAATTAATTTAAGTTTACCATTTTACCATGTGAATTACATATTTAGAGATAACAATGTGCATTCTTAACTTGGTAGAGTTATTAAAATTTATTTATTTGCAGTTACCAGGTATTTAAGGACCTTAGGATACTTGAACTTCGGTTACTTCTTTCTCACATTTTTGCTATTTTTTTCAAATATTTTAATTATGTATGTATTCCAAACCCACAGGATATCATTATTTTTATTTGCATAATTAAAATTCATTTTATATTTTCCTACATATTCACCCTTTCCATTGCTTTTTGGTCTTTCGTTGATCGCATGCTTCTATCTAGGATTATTTTCTTCCTTTCTAACTCCCTTTGACATTAACATTTAATGTTTAGTGCAGATAAGCTAATGACAATCTCTCGCTTTGTCTGGGTTTTTAAAATTAAGAATACTTTCTCAAAAATCCCACCCGGTAGACTTCCATTCATGTCTCCTCAGCTAGATCTAAGTCCCATGCAGCCTCTTACTGCAGGAAAGACTAGGGTGGTGAGTATTTGTTTAAGTCGTTCAACAGTTATATAGTAACTGCTGAATAACATTTATTAAATCCTCACCATATAACAACCATTGTGCTAAATTTTTTAAACCCATTAATTCTTTCAACCCTAAGAATCATAAGATAATATTATCAACCATTTTAATGAAGAAACTGTGACTCAGAGAAATTAAGCAAAAAACCTAAGTAGAAGAGATGAGAATCATATCCATATCTGAGCAACCCCAAAGCAGGGACTCTGAACCATGTGCCTGTAAGGACTTGTTGGAAAGTGAACAGGGACCTGTGATCTGCCCTCACAGAGTGCACAGTCTAGTGAGGGTCATAGGATGCATCTGAGGAGCAAACGTAGCCTGACATGGATGTCAAGGTACTGGGGAGGGGTCCCAAAAGCAGATGATGCCTGGTTTGTGAAGTGTAGGAACCATCCAGGGAAAGAAAGGGAATCGGGTATCATGAGACTGGGGACGAGCTTGCACAAACACACAGAAGTAACTAAGAAGTTGTGTCTGGAACAAGGCAAACAGGCTAGAGTCTAGAGTGCAAGGGGGAGAGAGAAGAGGTGTGGCCATGATCATGTCACAAAGGGCCTTCCTTGTATATCAGATTTATAGAGACCCTCTGGTGATAGTGGCAGACCTGGATGACAGAGATGTTCCTTACTATGCACTGAATATTTGCATGTCCCCAAAATTCATATGTTGAAATCTAATCTTCAATGTTTTGGTATTAAGAGGTGAGGACATTGGGAGGTGATTAGGTCATGAGGGCTCCCCCTTCGTGAATGGAATGAGGGCCCTTATAAAGAGGCCCAAGGGAACTTTGGCACTGTGTGGGGGCCCAGCAAGGAGGTGCCCTCTAAAAACCATGAAGTTGGCCCTCGGCAGTTACCAAATCTGCTGGCGCCTTGACCTTAGACTTCTCAGTTTCCAGAGCTGTGAGAAATAAATTTCTCTTGTTTACAAGCAACCCAGTCTTTGGTATTTTGTTATAGCAGCCCAAATGGAGAGAGACACTGCTGCAGACATTATTGAGAAATGGGTGAGGTTTAAACAAAATGGCAGTGGGATGTCTGGAAATAGGCTAATTGGAGAGACTCCAAAAGGTAGAACCTTCAGGGCTCAGTGCTGATTGGACATGGGAGGTGTAGAGAAAACAGGACTCAGATCTGGGGCACCAGGTAAAAAGCCAGTCCCTGAATATGCAGGGACCAGCTGTTTGGCTGTGTTGGGGCCTTACTGTGGACATGAGTTCCTTTCTGACATTATGTGGATGAAGCAGATGGATTGTGGGCTGTGTGTAACTGTCGAGATGTTGGCCATGCAGGCAGGCACCGGGATGTCACAGCTCCCAGGAACTACTGGTCTAGAGAATTACTGTTCCCTTCATCCCACCATACCCTGCCAGGAAAACCTGGAAAATGGCACCCTTCTCTACCTGTTACAAAGGAAATAAGCTCTTCTCATTAGACAAGTAGAAAAAGTCTGTGAATGGCCTTTTTCTCTGTGTTGTAGGCACTTCTGGTGCAGCAGCGTTGCGTTTGGGCTTGCTTCTCCAGGGTTACTAGCGTACGGACATGGGGGAGGCAGCCGCCCCTGAAGCTCTAGCCTCGCATCAGGAGAGGAGGTATGGGAAGCTGAGAGACAGTTCTAGGTGCTCTCAGAAGCCAGCATTTCTTGATGTTGATGAGAACAATGCCAGGAGCCTGAATGAACCCCATGCCCAGGAGACTCTTGTAAAAGAAGACAGGAAATTCTCTATATTTTTGGATTCCTGGAAGGGACAAGGTGGACAGAAACTGTATTGTGGAATTTTTCCATTCTTAAGCATTAACTTTTGAACTAAAATTTGAGATTTTGAAAACTAAAGACGAGTATTTAAGTTCAATCGGGTCAAGTGAACTGAAGACTGGGAGAGAGCTACAGCAGCAGGTGTGGTTATAGATCAAGTGGATGGGATTTGTTGACTATGCATCTGGTCTTTTCCCTCAGATTACCAGTCCCAAGTACTCTGAAGCTCTATATTTCAGTCCTCTCCCTCCATCCAAGGAAACTGGATATGGTACTCTAGGTAGGATTGCCAAAACAAAAACAAAAACAAAAACAAAAACCACCACCACCAACAAAAATATGTGTATATATATGACTGTCAGTTAAATTTGAATTTCAAGTAAACAAGTAATTATTTAGTATGTTTGTCCTATACATCACATGGGACATATGATAAAGAATTTTTCATTGTCTATCTTAAATTCAAACTTAATCTGGCATCGTTTTTTTTTTTTTAACCTGCATTTTAAAATAATTATAGCAACAAAGGAAGTAGTGAAGACAGAACTGAGAGGTCTCCTGTACCTTTCACCCAGTTTCCACCAAGAGTTACGCTTGTGTAGCTATAGTACAATAAGAAAACCAGAAATTTGATATTGGTACAATTTGTGTGTGGTCCTTGTCATTTTGTCACGTAGGTACATTTGTGTAACCACCACTACATTCAAATACAGAACTATTCCATCACCACGAAAATCTTCATCGAGCCATTCCTTTACAGTCACCGCTCCCGCTCCTCCCACAACACATATCCTGTTTTCCTTCTCTATAATTTTGTCATTTTGAGAGTCAATGAAATCATACAATGAGTGCTTTTTTGAGATTGGCTTTTTTCATTAATGCCCTTAAGATTCATCCAAGCTGTTGCATGGATCAATCAACACAGCTACAAAATACGTGAAATTAAAAACTGATAAAACTGAAAAGAGAAATAGACCAATCCACAATTATAACTATAAAGGAAGTGACCATTTTTAATAGCGAACATTGCCACCCCGAACTAAATAAAAAAGGGGAGACAGGTGTGAATACTTAAGCTATATACAGTGTGTGTAGTATAGATAGGGTGGTAAAGAAGAGATCAGTGGAAATGAAACCAGTGAAAATGATGAACAATTACTGTCATGCTTTTATCCAGAAATTTATTTGCATCTCAGGAGAACACTGAATGTATCATTATTATTGTCGTTGTTGTTACTATCATCATCTTCATTACTACTTTAAAACAAAACAAATTTTTCATTATTGCAATAAAATATTCCCAATGACTCTTAAAATCAAGATGTCATTTATTGTTGTTTTCAAATGTGCATATTCAAAGGGTCTTCCCAAGTTCATAGAAAGATTTGTATTACCTTTTAATTACATTTTTTCCACGAATCTTTGAAGTACCCTTATATTTATGTGTGTGGACATGTGTACATGTAATGCACATGCTCTTGTATTTCTCTAGATTACCTTTCTGTTGGTTTAGTAAGCCTGAGACAAATGCAGTTAGCATATGATCCTACTGGCACTTTACCCTTGAATGAGAATGTTTTCCCAACTTTGAGTTTCCTTTGCCAGTCTTTAGAAGTCGGTGGGAAATTCCAGCCCTGTGAGAAATGCTGACATTAATTTCTGTAAAATATCTAAACAATTGTTGTTACATGAGCAAGACCCAGTCAGTTCTCAGTATAAGGAGCTCATCAGAACAGAGGAGGAAGCACAGGGCCTATATTCAAAGGAAGTCCACCAAATGTTTCCTCTTTTATTCTGGGAGTTTCCAAAGAAACAGGTCATAGGGGCATCAGGGCCTAATTTGAAATAGAAAGGCAAGACAGAAATGTATTTTCCTCACTCTTTATAACTGATGCATCCCAGATTTCCAATCCAAGACCACCTTATATAAGAGAAGCATGTAAGTCATTTGCCTTTTGTTCAACAGTGGCCTTCTGCCACCCCACCCCACCCGGCCCTGCCACATTTTTTAGAATTTATCTCATGTTGTTGGGCCACTGAGATAATGATAGAGAATAAGCCTAATCAACCTTGTTTAGAGAGCCTAATTTGTGAGAATTTACGAAAAGACATTATATCAGCTAAGACTATATACACAAATACATTCCACTCAAATCACAATTTACCTACTGTGCTTGTAATGATAGGTATTCTCTGTCTAGCCAAAGTTGATTTTCAAACAGATGAGCCTTAATTTGATGGATTCTCTTAACTAGCTGCCCTGCTTACTCTGTTTCCTTTATTCTTTGTGTGTAGCATAATGAGTAACTGGATCTCCACCTCATATTTTATGGGCACATAATTCATCTCAATTCCAGATGCAGGAGAGTTATTCCTGCTTGACTTCCCAATGTCCCCTCCACAGTCTTAATTAGATGATTATTTAACAGCCAGTTGAATTCCCAGACCAAGCCATCAGGCCTAGGTCTTTAATTGCTTAAACTGTTCTAACCTGTGGCTTCCAAACAACCTCCTGGATCAAGTTTAATTGGAAAAAGATGGCTTTTCTATCCCGAGAAGATTTTAGAGGATAGAATATAAGCAGTGATTCAATGAAATAAAATATTTCTGATGTATTTTTACCTAAAATATGCATTTATTATATCTTGTATATAAGCATATATATAACGTCAATAGACTCTCTCCATTGTTAAAAAGTTTGAGAGTTTAGTTTCTTTCAATGCCCCAAATCTATCTTTAATCATAACTTAAGTTGATGAAGAGGCAAGATAAATCTATGGTATTAAAAGACTATTTAATACTTTATGGTAGAAACCTATAAGCTCAATGTAATATCTTCATAGTCTTCATTAAATATCCAATTATGTCAAAGGTGGATGTTGGCATTATAGACACAGGACATCATGGTCTTGTAATAAAATGGTAGGTCAGGAAAAGTTATTTTTTTATTTGGAAATACTTAAATGAAACTATTTTGATAAGATCTGTGGCTTAGGTAATTAATCCTCAAATGAAGAATAAAGAGAGTTATATTTTGTCATTGGTCCTTCACTGTACTGTATCTAACCAGCTTTCAATGGCCAAGATGAACATTCTACAATTCCTTGCAGGAGGGTTCTGTGAAGCTTTGGCTTTGGGATTAGTCAGAAGTCAACACAGGAGTACCTGATTTTCAGCAAACAGTCCCAAGGGATTTAAAAAAATTGTCTGAAATGTCTCTTACAGTCCCTCTTTTTCATTCTATGATACATAAAATCCCAAATAAAATTCAAGTCCCAAGCATTTTTCAAATGATATTGAAGAAAATATATTTATAAAGAAAATAGAGATTTCATTTCTTCCATAATGTATATGTAGTCTCTTCCCTATCTCTCCCTTTTCCTCCAGAAAGTTCACAATTCTTTATTTATTGTTAATGAAAATGTAATGAGGAATTTTAAAAACTGACAAAACAAACAAACAAACTCAAAACAGAAAGAATGCATCAAATGAATAAAGCATGTTGAAAGTATTTTCATGTTGACATTGAGAAATAAACCAGATCACAAAATGTCTCTTTTCCAATAGTTGGTAAAATGAACCAAAAAAAATAGTATAAACCAGCAAAAAATACTATTAAAAATTAAAAAGGAGAAAATATAATGCTATTAGCTTTGAAAAGAAGAGGCTACAGATAGGGAGAAAGTAAAAAGACAAAAAGGCTGAAAGACAAACAGACCAACAGAAAAAAAGAGAAAGGAGGAAGAGAGGGAAAGAGGGAAGGAAAGAGGGAGGAAAATTCTTTGCAATTTATTCAAAGCTTTATTTAAGGTATTTTATTAAAATGATATTTACAGTATAATTCTATTTTTATATATTAATTTATCAATCTATAAGGGGAAATATTTGAAATAATGCAACTCTAATAATTATTATGGTTAATTCTGAGTGATGAAATTTTCTCTCTGTGTGTACTAATCAGATTGACATGACCTTATTTCTAATATTGTGATATTTTTATTATTTTATAAAAATGATGCCTAATCAATTGGAACAAAAAAGAAAAGAAATAGAAACATAAAAAGCACACACACATGAAAAAAATTACAATATTAGAAATAAGGTCATGTCAATCTGATTAGTATTACTTACTTGTAAATTGTATAGTCCATACAATTGCTATAACTTTTTAAAAAATCTGATGTGGTTACATATTAGAACAGTATCTCTCAGGTGCACAAGAAAATGTTTTATATTTTTATTTTTATAAATGTTCTATTTTTTCTCATAATCCATATTCTCTTCTCTGGCAGGATTTTCTTTTTCGCTACAGCCTCCTAGTTCCTCCTAGTTCAAAGACCTATGGCTAAGCTTTAATGCTGGATGTAACTCCATAAGAAAAATCAGCTTACAATTAAGGGAATACATATAGGTGGTAATTTAAATATGTTATGTGCATTATATGTACTTTCTCGGTTTTTCTTTTATTTTTAAATGACGCAAAGTGACCTTAATTATTCTATTAGCCTATTTCTCTTTCAAGAGTAAGCACATTTCACAATTATTGTCCATATGTAGAGCTGCAAATTACAAATAGGATGACCTTTCATAAGATGAATCACATGAGTTTACTTATAAAACTATAATAAAAGTAGAAACTGAGGTTTTATTTTATTTAATAGGGGGCTATTATTTTATGATAGGAGGAATAAATATTTAACTATATATTAGTTCTACAGGAAGTGACGATATTTACCCTGGGATATGGTGCATCAAATAAGAGCATTACATAGTTAGAAGGCTATAACTGACAATCTTTTGAAAGCACTGGAAAACTCCCAAAAAGAACTTCGGAAAAGATAAAATAAAGGAGGGACTTATATACTGTCAATCAGTTATTCTCTTATGTGGAAAAAAAGCCCAATAAGCAGGAAATAAACCATTGCAAAGTCATTTGAACTGAAGCCTCAAAACCATAAGAAAGCTTTAATTCTAGTTCCAACCAGAGAAACTTTCTTTGCAAACTTTAACAAATGCTACTGTTTTTAACTTAATTTCTCCAGTTTCTGAAATGAGAAAAATTGGACTTTGTTTCCTCCAGGTTCTTGAAGTGATTGATTGTCTCACGGTTTCAAAAGACCTTTAAAAACAAAAGGGCTGAGATTTAAGATAGAATGCTGTTTCCCCCCTGGATCATTGTGCTTCCTTTAATTTCTCTGTAACTCAGTTTCCACTTCATTTTCCTTTCTCTCCCTCTCTATCTCTCTCTAACCTACTGATTATTTTTCTTGAGCTGTTTTTTGCTAAGAAAGGGGCTGAAAGAGCCACTGATCAGCACTTTGGAGGGGACCATTGTTTTCAGATTTATTTTCTAAAACACGACACTGCCTTCTACCTCCTTTCCCATGTCTTTTCTTTTCTCCTCTTCTTTTCCTCTCCATTCCTTTCTTTTCTTTTTCCTTCCATGGAATATTTTAAACGTATAGAAAAATTCAGAGAATAATATAAAACTTCCAGTGCATGCAGCCATGACACAGATGTCGTAAAGGATAAGGTTTAGCTGGATTTGCTTCAGATATATTTTTAATAGAAATAAAATGTTACATATAGATGAAGCTGCATATGAGGCCCTCTCCAACCCCACTTTGCTTTTACCCTTTCTTGAGTTAGCCAGTGTCTTCAAAATGTATATGTCTCTCCCAATCAGATTTTAAAATCGATATACCTTGGGGAATTTTAAACGTGCATGAATGCTATGGTACAATATATAATTATCTTCAACATAAGTGTTTTTCACTCAACAATATGTTTCAAAGTTTAACAAACTTGATATAGGTGAAACTGGGTCATGTGATGTTTTTATTTATTTATTTTTTAGGCAGCTGGCTGAATGGGGATCTGAACCTGTGACCTTGGTGTTATAAGGCTGAGCTCCAACCAACTGAGCTAACCAGCCAGCCAAGAAATTTCTTATAAGACTCATGCTGAGAAAAGCTTTTATTTACTTATTTATTTGGCAGCTGGCCGGTACCGGGATCCAAATCCTTGACCTTGGTGCTATAACACCATGACCTAACCAACTGAGCTAACCAGCCAGTCCTAGTGTTGATGTATAGATTTCCATTACATGTACCATAATTTCTCTTTTTTTCCATCTTGACACACATGTATGCTGTTCTCAGCACTTAACTATTAAAAATATCATTGTAGTAAACATTTATGAACATGCATGTTTCTCTAGCATGTCCCTTTGCAGGGAACTTTTTGAGTTATAAGTATGATATACTCAGCTAACCTCAATCTTTTCAAATTGTTTTCCAGAGCGGTTGTAATACCACCAGCAGATTATGACTATTATCATTGTGCCATCACATCCTAATTCTTGAGATAGTCAGTTTTCTCAATTATTGCTCATCTGATAGGTATTAAATGGTATCTTACTTTTTTATGCATATATTTTCTGGGATATTATTTGCATTATAGTAAAGTTCACCCTTTTGAGTGTACAGTTTTATACATTTTGAAATGTATACAATTGCATATACATACCACCACAATCAAGATGTACAACATTTCCATCACCCCAGAAAGTTCCCTATACTTCTTTAGCCAAATTTTCTGTGTGTCCCCAGCCCTGGAACCACTGATCAGTTTTTTTTTTTGTTTTTGTTTTTGTCTTTTTTGTGACCAGCCGGACCACGCTCAGCCAGTGAGCGCACCGGCCATTCCTATATAGGATCCGAACCCGCGCGGCGGGGCGCTCCCAGCACTGCACTCTCCCGAGTGCGCCACGGGGTCGGCCCCACCGATCACTTTAAAAAAAAAAATTTTTAATGTGCATTTTAACAATTAATAAGTATTTATATGTGTATTTTCCATCTGCACTGTGAATTTTCTGGTCATATCATGTATAAGCTTGGGATCCATTTAGATATAAATAATTAAAATGCCTGTATGTCATGGTTTAAAATATACTTAATATTGTGAGGTAAGCAGCCTGTGACTGGCAGTGGATCAAATATATTGCCAATAATCCATGTTGTTTTGTGTCTTTTTTCTCCATCATCCTTGAGTATTTTTTTTCGTTCTCACAAATTGTGCTCCATGGATGCAAAGTAGCTGACATACTTCCAGGAAAAATGTCTAAATTTAAGGCAGAAAGAATGTGACAGGAATGCTCTCTGCATCCACCTCTTATCAAGAATGATAAAAGAAAAAAAAAATCCATCAACAGGCACCCCCTTAAAACTTCTTGGTCAGAATTACTTGTGTGTATGTAGTCCTGTGAATAGCTCAAAACAGGTCTTTTGTTTAACCATTGTTTAAGCTTTTTATCAGATGGAGCAGCGCCAAAATTTGCAAATCATACAGCCCAGACATGTGCAATAAAAAAAGCTCTGACTTCCAAAAAAATACCAAAAAATACCTGGAACCAACATTCCTCCGAAGGGAACCAAGGAGGCCAGGGCATGACAGAAAACTGAAATGCCAGAGTCCTTTCAGAAGCAAGGGGTCCATTGTCCAGACAGTTTTAGTTCTGAAACCCATCATTTCATACCTTACCATGAATGGCCAAACTTAAAGCCTACCCAATCCAAACAGGCCCTGCCAGCACCACATATAACATGTGTTTGGGCAGGGAGCAGAGGACATTTTCTGAGATTTTGCTTGGAAAAGCAAAAAATCTATAGATTAATATGGACAAATAATTATAGTATAGCATTGCATGCACTGGGGCCTTTTTATGTATTTTGATCAAATTTTATATTTTCCCCAGGTGCAAAAAATGTGCAAACTTCTTGCACGTTTTATTAGACTTATTACTATACACTTTAAAATCATTTTTTCTATTATCAATAAATTATTATTATATTTTATAAATATTTATATTTAATAAATTCTCTAGTTGATTGTACTAAATTTTCTAAAGAATCTCCTGAATTTTTTTATTTAGACAAATATATAATATAACAACAATTTGCACTTTTGTAATTCTTAGCCTTCCTTCTTTCCTTCCTTCCTTCCTTCCTTCCTTCCTCCCTCCCTCCCTCCCTCCCTCCCTCCCTCCCTCCCTCCCTCCCTCCCTCCCTCCCTTCCTTCCTTCCTTCCTTCCTTCCTTTATTTGTACAATGGTTAAGGTCTCCAGTATGATGTATAATGCAAATAATAATGGTTGCCAAATTTGTCTTGTTCTTGATTTTAAAGAAAACAATTCTAAAATTTCACAATTAACGTCTGTTATTTGGTCTAAGTTTTTGATAGATACCATTTGTCTGGTTAAAGAAACATCTTGTATTTCTACTTGATAACAGTTTTTGTCATGAGTGGGAATTAAACTCTATCAAATCTTTTTTGTTCTACATTGAAGTAAGCATATGAATTTCCATCTTCATTCAGCCAAAGGAGTATTAAATAAAAATTGTAGAAGGTCATTGCTTTGGACTAAGTTTCTATGCTAGGTCCCTAAAGACCAGACTAAAATTGAAAATAGAGCCACCCCTGCTAAATTTCATGTCACTTAGGTTGTGATCTGACTTTTGGTGGAATCAGGAGAAAGAGATAACAGCCAGTTTCCCAAATAGAACACTTTAAATCTTCAACAGATAAGTTAATGAAGTTCCCTCTGCTTTAATCCTTACACAAAAGAGAGAGCCTGAAGTAACGGGTATTAACTACTCAGTTATTTGCCTATTTTTCTGTCTCCCTGTCCTCACTTTACAAGGAAAATAACTTTGAAATGACCAATCTGTTTTTTGTTATTTATTTCTGTTTTCTTCAACCTTCTCTTTCTATAAAACCTTTGTTATTTGTAATAGACTTCAGGGCACCTTTCTGACTCTATAGGATGGGTTTTTCTAGGTTTATCCTTACATTTGGCTTCCAATAAACTTTACAAAATTATTTCTGCCTCAACAAGCTTAATTTTGGTCAATAGGATAATTACATCAATAAATTTTTCTAATGCTAAACTGTACCTTTATTTCTGCATTAAACCCTATGTGATCATCATTTGTCATATTATTTAAATTGTTCAATGCACTTTGCTGATATTTTAAGAATTTTGCATATAAGCTCATAAGCAATTTGTCCCAGTCTACCAAAGCTTCTTATTCAATCTTTTATAGCTCTTAAACTTCTTACCATTAGTGCTATAGTAAAATCAAGAAGCCACTTCTTCATACTCTGCCACTGCCAACAGTGCCTCTCGACCTTCAGGAAACTAAAGGACAGACATTGGACTTCTGCTTCAGGAAACCCCACAATTCCACAACCTTGCTTACAAAAGTGGTTGAAAAATGACCCCAACTCTTCCACCTCCCAGTCTCATGTGAGTACAGTGATTGGTGGAACCCTATCCTCCTTCCAATCCCAGTTGCATGGAAGTCTAGAACATGTAATTCATTTCAGTTTTGTTTCTGGTTTGTTGATTTTGTTTTGATTAACTTTCCACCCCTCCAATTAGAATGAGAGTGTAACAAAGATTGAGTATTCAATCAACAGTGGCCGACCTAGACTAAAAAGGGACATTTCTTTCAAGTAGATGGTTTTAGTTCCCGCACTTCTCAGGCACCAATGGGCAAGTGTCATTTGGGTCCTCCAAAAACAGATTTATTAGTGAGTAACACTTGTAATTGCAAAAGGGAGGAAACAGATTGGGAGAAGAAGCTATCAAATTTCAATATGGGTCTGATAAAGTCTCTGCCAAACCCACAGGGAGATGTAGGACAAAGATGGCCCATAAGATGACACCACATTATATAGATATGGCCAGGCCCTGGTACCACAGTTTGGCTCACTAATTGCCTGGGGCTACCTCTAGGCTATAAAGCTGAAGGGAACCTGATGGAGTTAACACCTGTAGGTTGTCAGTTAATGACACTCCTCACAGCCGGGCAGTATGCTCTTTCTTGAAGGAAAATCTTGGCAGTGCATCTTTGTGTCTGCCAGAGGTTGCTTGTTCTGTCACTGAGTTTGTGTAAAAACCCTTGCACCCACCCCCAAGGGCCTAACTCTGCTGTAATGCTCAAATACATTACCACAGGATCGCTCTTATTTATTTCCCTGGTTCCCTCTTGTTGGGCTGGGTCACAGACCCTTCAAACCCATCCTGAGCAGGTCATGAGCTAGGTAATTGGAAAAAGATTCTGGGAACCATTGGTAAGGTTAACATGCTTTATTTGGATGTGAGCTCAGCCCCTCAGTGGAACAGAGCTGTTGTCTTTTTACACTACAGTCAGATAGCCAAGGAATACCTGGGCACACATGCACGGTTATATCACTCTTACATAACGTATTTACAACAGACATGTTGAGTCATGCTCCGCCAGATATGAGGTGAGGGAGCCTGACCATTCTGTCTCCATTTTCCTCACACCTCTTTATTCTGGGTACAGGAAAATGGTCTTTTCTTTCTTTCAAGATTGTCTGCATTATCCAGAATTTCTAAGTATTGACAGCAGGAGAACAACTATGTCTGATCCTCTCAGTCTGCCTTTCTGCTTGACTCAATTTACCTCCCAAGACATCAGTTTAGAGAGATTAGGGTCAATTAACACATTTGAAACAATTATAGTTAGGTCACTGAGACAATAAGTAAAGGTGATCCTCAGGTGCTGCAAATTCACTAATGATTAAATACTGCCCTGTTTCTAGCTGAGTCAACTGACAAACACCTATTTTCCATTGACAATGTTAGTGATCACTATGCTAGGAGATGGAAGCAAATAAAACAATGGAAGAGAAACTGTTTCTGCATTCAAGAGACTGAGTTTAGACGGAGATGGAAATAAATAGTTGATAAACAATTTCATGTGAAAATATGTGGCTTGAACGTTTCCTACACAGAGTGTGGATCATGGGCTACCAGCATCAGCAGCACCACAAGCTTATAACAAATGCAGATTCTCACACCCTACTCCAAACCTATTGACTGTAATCTGCACTTTAGTAAGATAGTCAGGTGATCCATGTGCACTTTAAGGTTTGGGAAGCAGTAACTTACTCAAAAATGCTGTGTTTGATAGGCTTTGGAGTTCTTTACTGAATAGAAGTTAGGACAGAGGTCCTCACTTAAATGGTTACATAAGATCTCACCTGAAAGGAGAGAGAATTTGAACAGAGTTACAAGGAAAGAAATTCAGTTTTGTAGAACAAAATGTGGTAATTTGATTTTAAAATCTGTCAGAGAAATCTCCAATTTTTAACCCAAGAATCCACAGTGTTATTTTTCTCAGTAAGATTTTATGGTATATCTAATAAAAGACAATTGACTTGGTATTAGTACTTATGTTGTATGATTGCTATGCTGCAGGAATTTTGATGAAATACATGAAGTCCTTTTGATAATTCATTAACTAGAACTACAGTGGTTCAAATTTTTAGTGAATTTCCCTATAAAATAGATTTGGGGATTGCAAGGTTCTTTATGGACAAAATATCTAATTTCTTTTTAAAGTGCAGCTTTAATAAATTCTTTCACATTCATTCCTCCAGATTATGGAGAGGTGGATTTTTTAATAAAATGTGTTGTCCTCACAGCCTTTTTTTTTTTGCCTTTTTCGTGACTGGCACTCAGACAGTGAGTGCACCGGCCATTCCTATATAGGATCCGAACCCGCGGTGGGAGCGTCACCGCGCTCCCAGCGCCGCACTCTCCAAGTGCACCACGGGCTCGGCCCCTCACAGCCTTTTTAAAGTGTCTTTCTCTTCTTTTCTTCCTCTTCTGTGTAGTGGAAACGGTGTAACTTTGCAAAGCAAATACACATACTCTGAAATGGTGGAAATGGAGGCTTTTGTTATAAGTTAAAAATGTTCTCTTTTTTAAAATTTCTGCTCCTATTATTAAGACAGTAAATTATATTTTTATGAAAAGTTTCCATTTTCAAGAACTCTGGTGATATATGATATAATTTCAGAGGGTCTTGCTGCAGCTGCCATCTTTGTATTTCTAATTCCAGAGGGGAGAAGCAAACCTTGAACTGACACTACTGATTCAAAGTCTGATTATCATAGAGAGAAGCAAAAAACTTCTGGATATGACTCTGAGGAAATTAAGTTTATCCCTGGGAGTTCTTATTCTTAGAACTTGAGTTAGAAGACATAATAGTGGAGCCTGAGAGGAAGGCATGAAGAGAAATCTCACAATTACAAAGAGTGTGGTTTAAGCTTAATGTATTAAGCATGGGGACATTTGTTAAATTCCACCTTATTTAAATGATACCCACCCTCCATTTCTTATCCCCTCATTTTCCTAATTTATGGGCAAGTTCAGATAAAACACTTCCATCATCTCAAAAAGAAACCCTGTACCCATAGGGTACAGGGAGGAGTCGCTACGTATTCTCTCTTGCCCCAACTCTGGCAGATATTAGTCTACGTTCTGTCTCTGTGGATCTGCATATTTTAGACATTTAATTGAATGGAATCACATAATATATGATTATTCTGACTGTCTTCTTTTATTTAAGATCCTTAAAGATGTATCTACGTAGTAGCATGTATCAGTACTTGATTCCTTTTTATTGTCAAATAATATTGCATTCAATGGGTATACCATGGTTCGTTTATCTATTCATCACATTCATCATTTGATGAAAATTTGAGTTATTTTCACTTTTTGGCTATTATGAATAATGCTGCTATGACTATTGGTGTAAAAGTTTTTGTGTAGTCATGTTTTCACTTTTCTTGGGTATATATCTAGGAGTGAGATTGCTGCTTCACATGGTAAATCTATGGTTAGTGACTTATTTATTTATTTTGGAGGAAATGCCAAACTGTTTTTCAAAGTGTCTGCAATATTTCACATTCCCATCAGCAATATATAAGGGTTATAATTTCTTCAAGTCCTTTTCAACACTGTTATCGTTTCTGTAATAGCCATCCTAGTGTGTGTAAAATTGTATGTCACTGTAGTTTTAGTTTCTTTTTCTTGATGAATTAATGATGTTGAGCATCTTTTCATGTGCTTATCGGCAATTTGTATATATGTCTTCCTTGGAAAAATGTCTACTGAAATCTTTTGTTCATTTTTAAATTGGGTTTTTGCCTTTTTGTTAAGTTGTAAGGATCCTTTATATATTCTGGGTGGCAGACTCTTATCAGATGTTTGGTTTGCAAGTTTTCTGAGTTGTCTTTTCACTTTTTTTAGAGTATTCTTTAATGCACAAATGTTTTTAATTTTGAAGCACAATTCATCTATTTTTTTTTAATCGGTTGCTTGTGCTCTATGTGTCGTATCTAAAAAATAACTGAATAATTCAAGGTCAGGAAGATTTATACCTATGTTTTCTTTTAAGACTTTTATAGTTTTAGCTCTTACTTCTAAATGTATGATATATTTTTGAGTTTAGTTTTGTATGGCATGTCAGGGAGGGATTCAACTTCATACTGTTTCATGAGGATATCCAATTGTCCTGTGCTATGTGTTAAAAAGAGTATTCTTTTCCTTAGTAAATTGTCTTCTTACCCTTATCAAAAATCAATTGATACAAATGTAAAATTTTCTCTGGACTCTCAGTTCTATTGCATTGATTTATTACCACATTGTCATGACGATGGTAGCTTTGTAGTAAGTTTGAAAATTGGTAAGTGTGAGTCTTCCAACTTTCTTTTTCTTCAAGATTTTTTAAGCCATTCTGGATTCCTTGTATTCCTTTATTGATGTTAAAATGAAATTGTCAAACCTGCAAAAATTTCAGCTGGGATTTTGGTGGGATTGCACTGAGTTTGTATGTGGGTACAGAGTGGACTGCCATCTCAGCAATAGTAGTCTTCTGTTCCATGAACATGGATATTCACGTACAGAAAGTTCTCGTACATCCCACATACAGTTTTCCCTATCATTAACATCTTACATTAGTATAGTATATTTGTTACAATTAATGTACCAATATAGATGCATTATTAATTAAAATTCACATTTTATTTAGATTTTCTTAGTTTTTATGTAATGCTTTTTTTTTTTTTTCCCTCATCCAGGAAATCATGTAGTATTTATGCTTCATGTCTCCTTTAGGCTCCTCTTTTTTTTTTTTTTTTTTTTTTTTTTTTTGTCGTTTTTTTTTCGTGACCGGCACTCAGCCAGTGAGTGCACCGGTCAGTCCTATATAGGATCCGAACCCGCGGCGGGAGCGTTACCGCGCTGCCAGCGCAGCACTCTACCAAGTGCGCCACAGGCTCGGCCCTCCTTTAGGCTCCTCTTGATTGTGACAATTTCTCAGATTTTCTCATTTTTGATGATCTTAATAATATAGAGTAACACAAGTATAATTTATAGAATTTACTTCTAATAGGATTTATGTTATATTTTCTCATAATTAGGCTGAAGTTATGGTTTTTATGATGAAGATTAAGTGGCATTTTTATCACATATTATTAAGAATACATACTATTGACATTACATACCTTTAGATGTTTGCAGTGATCATCTGACCAAGGTAGTGTTTGTCATTTTTCTCCTCTCTAAAGTTATTTGCCCTCCCTTTTAATACTGTATTCTATAGAAAGAAGTCACTATGTATTACTACACTTAAGGAGTGGGTAGTTTGCTTTACACTCTCGAGGGAGGTGTATATATATGCAAATTATTTGGAATTCTTCTGCACAGGAGATCTGTTTATTTCCCTTCACTTATTAATTTACTCAATTATTTATTTATATCAATATGGACTTAAGAATATTTCATACTTTGGGTTTTAATACAATACTATGTTATTAATTGCATTGCTCACATTTATTCCAGCTTTGGCCATTGGAAGCTCTTTTATTTTATTTTTTATTTATTTTATAATTTTTTAGTGACTGGCCTATATAGGGATTCGAACCCTTGACCTTGGTGTGATCAACACTGCGCTCTAACCAACTGAGCTAACCAGCCAGCCCCAGGAAGCACTTTTAATTGGCTCCTTTTCCTTTTGAAATAATCTCCATCATTGTGAGGTTTTTTTTTTTTTTTTTTTTTTTCTTTTCATCACTTTCCTACTTTTTGGCACTATAAATGCTCTAGGTTCATCTTGTATATTTCCTACCCCAATTCCAAAGTTAACAATTTCTCCAAAGAGGTCTAATAACTTTAATTGGAAAAAAGTATTAGAAACTAAGACCTAAGATCTAAATGCTAAGTATGCTTAGTATTGGGATTGGGATTGGGACTGGGATTTTGTTGCTTCTAGTTAAATTCAGCTGACAAGAGAGAAAATATGTATGTGCATACTAAACAATGTTTATACACATATCTGTAACATTTCTATAGGTAACTATCTGAATCTATATTAAACTAAACAGGAATTTATACTGAGGTTTTTAACTCTAGCCCATTACACATGAAGCAGCCTAGCTTCCTCCCTTGCTTGTCTGTAAATTCACATTCATCTGTGAGAAACCTGTCTTCTACTTCTGCCATCTATTTACTTAATTGTTTTATTTCATTGAACATATATAGCAGTATCAGAATTGATAACCTGTACCCTCATGAAAAACAATTTTATCAACTGCAGTATAGCATTTTTCAGTTTCTTTTGCCTTTAGTTTCACAGAATCCACTCTTTTCCAAAATTACTTAACACATATTTCCCCATTCTTTTCAATAAAGTTGTTTCATGCCTTTGTAATATAGTTAGACTGTTTTTCACATTCCACATTTCATTTCAAAAATTTGCCAGTCACCTAAATGATGATTTTATTTGCATACAGAAATATTCACTCTTTATGCTATAATATTCAGAGTTTTAAAAAACATATAGTGTTATGTCTTCACAATTACAGTATCATACAGAATAGTTTCACTGCCTGAAAATTTCCCCTGTACTTTATCTATTTAACCCTCTCCTCCTTCCTTCAACTATTGACAACCACTGATCTTTTTACTTACTCTATAGTTTTGCCTTTCCAGAGTGTCATATAATTAAGGCATAAACCATGAAGCCTCTCAGAGTGGCTTTTTTCACTTAATATTCATTTAAGCTTTATTTATGTATTTTTTGTGGCTTAATAGTTTATTTTTAAAATTATTGAATAATAATATTTTATTGTATAGATATATCATGTTTTTTTTTCTATTCACGTATTTAAGAACATCTTGGTTTCTTCCAGTTTTTGTCTATTATAAGTACAGATGTTAAAAACATTCATGTACAAGTATATGTGTGGATATACACTTTCAAAAAGTTGAGTAAATAGCTAGAAATGATGCTGGGTTATCTGATAAGACTATTTTTAGCTTATAAGAACCTGCCAACCTGTCTTCATAAGTGACTGTATATTTTTATTCCCATGAGAAATGAGTGAGAATTCTTGTTACAACATCATTTCGTTTTTGAAAGGCAATTTTGTTCAATATAGAATTCTTGGCTGAGAATCTTTTCCTTTTACTGTCTGAATATGCCATACCACTGCTTCCTGGCCTCCATAGCTTTTGATAAGAAATCAGGTGATAATCTTCTTGAGAGTCCCCTGAAGTTGATGAGTCACTTCTGTTGTATTGCTTTCAAGAGTTTATCCTTGTCTTTTGACAATTTGACTGTAGTGTAGCTAGTGGTTGATCTCTGGGTTTATCTTAGAGTTTGTTGAGCTTTTTGGATGTGCAGATTAAAGTTTTTTAAATCAAATTTGAGAAAATTTTGGCTGTTATTTCATCAAAAATTTTTTGCTCCTTTCTCTTTTTCTGTCCTTATGATATTCCCACTACGCATATGTTGGTTTGCTCAGTGGTATCCTACAAGTCTATGAGGCTCTGTTCTTTTTATTTTAATTATTATTTTTTCTTTCTTTTCATCAGTCTGGATAATCTTAATCATCCTATCTTTAATTTTACTGATTCTTACTTCTTTCAGCTCAAATATGTTGTTGAGCTTTTCTCGTGATCATTTTTCTATAGTGAAATTTAACCTCCAAGTGTGTAGAATGTCTTCTTGTTATGTAGCTTCAAAGAATAAAGACAAATTAAAGACTTAGAAGAAAGAGCAAGGTCTGGATTGGTGGAAAAATATTGAAATGGAGTCAGGGAACACAGAATCAGAGAAAATTAGAAGCTTGATATTTAAAGGGAACTCATAGACTATAGGATTTCCTCAGTTCATTGCTTGTTTCTATGCAATATCACTTTCAAATATCTGTTTCTATCATATTTTCATATAGGTTAGGTATCGCCCAGATGGGTGTCATATGTTTCCATTTCTATGAAATAGGAGAGTAAGATCTTGTGAATTTTGATCTCTTCTGAAGTTAAGATTTCATGATATCATTTGATAATTCAAAAAATTCTTTGGAAAACCAAGAATTTTTAGTAAGATAAAAATGGCATTGTTACCCTGATAGCATATTTTGCAAATATTTCCCGATTAACTCAGGTTGAAAATCTTACCTGTACATTCTCTTCTATTATTTTAATACATCATTGCACTAGCCTAACAATGCTTATTAGGTAGATGACATTTGTGAACTTACCAGTATCACAGGATTTCTTTGAGTGAAGATTGGGGGTATGTTGTAAGCATTGTTTTTATGATCATTATCATTATCATCACATTATTATCAACATTATTATGTAATTGGACAATTTTCAATATCTTCATTGTTTCTCATAATTTATCAAAATTTGTCTTGGTTTATCAATCACCAAAAAAAGGTTACTTGTCTTTCTTTATATAGGAAAATGCTATATTTTTGGCTGATTAAATTCTTTCTCAATATTTGGGAAGGTATCATTTCGAGCTTTTATTTCACGTAAGGAATTATCTCCTGGTGTGTGTGTGTGTGTGTGTGTGTGTGTGTGTGTGTGTGTGTGTGTGTGTGTTGTGTAATATGTGTTTCTGTATATGTCTGTGCACACTGTCGTTGGGAATTATCTTTTTAATGAGTTTGCTGGGTTTTAATGAACCCTAATTTTTTTTTCAAAAATCTTACTTTTCTCTCTATTGTGTTCCCTGGTGAATCAATTGATGCTTAAAACTGATGTGAATATGTGGGGGATGTAGCTGTCTGGTTATGTTCACTTATCATCAGTAGAGTTTTGGGCAGTGGTATAATTTGTGGGCTGATTCTTATAGCTCTAGTGATTTATGCAAAATAATTGAAATTTATGCAAAATAATTAAACACTTTGTGTTGGTCCTTACCAGTTTCTTTCTCTTAGTTTTCCTGGATATTTGTATCATCTACCTTAGCTGTTTTGTGATGATGTATGTAATGGCTTAGTTTAGAACAACATTAGAAAAAGGAAGGAATAAAAATATTTAAGAAAAAGTTAAACAGCTGGGAACTTAGGAGTAGGAGTTAACTACTCAAGGAAAGCTTTAATATAGGCTTTAAAAATGTTTTTGGCTACTTAAATGACATGGGGAAAAGGTAAAATATTTTTAGAAATCAGAGTATTTTAAGGAAGTGAATGTTTTGTCTAATTTCAGTTAGGAAAATTTAGCTGTTTCTATTTAATTTTTATCATAGATTCAAGCTTATTTTTTTTTCTTTTTAACTGATCAAACATGTTTGCATTATATACAAACAATTGTATAAATCAATTTATCATAGCAGTGTTCTGTATGTGCCTTATATAATGAGCCTATTGTAGCAATTATCTTGCTTCTACATTTCTCACTCACCATACATTCTCTCAAATATATTTTCACTGTCCGATACTGAATCACGCAAATAGATGATCTTCATCAAATAAGAGACACATAAAAGGGGGGAAATTTGACAAAAACTTGAGTCTAAAATTATCCTCGTCACTCTTCTCCTTGATGTTATGCATTCTTGTGGCTCTATATTCCCTTTTTATTTACTTACATATCTGTCAATGTATTGATTTAAACTTGCTATTCTTATTTGGAAAATTTCTTGTGTCTTTTCGAAATGTTTTTGATTTTTCTCTTCCTTTAAGCTGGAAACTAATGAAGGGGACCTGGATCTCTCCATGGTTGAGAGAAGCAGCACTTTGTTTTGTAGTGGGCTGCTCCTGTGATGTGTGGTAACTTACAGACAGAGTGTGCATTGTTGTTATTGTGGTGGTTAACTAAGATGATGAATCCCATGTTATTATTCTATGTGTGGCATCCTCCTATCTACTCTATTTCAAACTTTCTCATCTCTGATGCTCTTTAGTAGGAAGACCAGTAGGTGATTCCACAGAGTTATTCCCTAATGTTGACAGTGGGACCACATAAGCTATTCTGTGCAGTCGTATTGAAGGAAAAAAGTTTTAGACTAATGAAAACAGGACTAAAAAAGTCATGTCAGTTTGAGAGCAAAGGTTTAGATTCTTGTCCCAGTCTAAACATAATATTTCTACCAAGTCTTTGCAAGCATTCAACATGTAGATGGGTCTTTACACAAAGTCAAATCATGATGGAAATGGCCAACATGTATTTATTATTTTCTCAATTCCTTTATTGCTAAGGCATTATATAGAGGAGTCTTATCTAACAAGTGTCTGCAGGAAGCATGAGGCAGAAATAAGTAGACTGAATGTGGGAATATTTCTCAAAGATAAATCAGAGCCAATAGAAGCTATACTATTTGAAAAACTTAAATTCTTCTGTCTTTACTAATGCAAAGTGCAGCACATTTTAAATTTTAATTTGTATTTTTATTCTTGGGAATTTTTACTCTTCCTCAGCCAAATCCTTATTTATTTGCTTGCTCTCATCTTTACTAGAACATTCATATTTTATAGCAAGTAAAATGCCTGGTCAACCAAAACTACTAATCCAAGAGGAAGAGTTCCAGCAAGAACCATTTCTAGAATGAGTGAAAAATCAGATTGGCTGAGCAGTTTTTTGGCTACGGCTATTGGAAACAACACTCACAACCAATTTACAGCTTTGCAAAGTTTGGGTTTTAGAGCAATCCCCGTCTCCTCACCAATTAGTATGGCTGTAAGGCTGGCAACTGGGTGATTCTTCAGTGTATACATGTGTCAGCCCTAGAGGCGAGACTGTATGTGCTGAGAGCTCCCAACAATACAACATACAAAATGCAGTTGTTAATATTTTAAATTGCTTCTCCTTAATTTGTAATAGCTACTAACTGCCTGCTCAGTCAAGGACATTCTTAAAAGGAGTATATAGGGGCTGGGACTATTGTGATAGGCTATGTCTCTAGATAATAACACCACAGCTTTTTTGGAAGGGGGTAAATCTAGATATCCCAAAGTAAATTGGAAAGAAGTAATTTCATAATCAATTTAATTTTAAAAAATTTTATTACTTTTATTGTGGTAATATATACATATAATAAAATTTACTATGTTAACTATTTTTAAGTGACCGATTCTGTGGCATTATGTACATTGACATTGTTGTGTCTCCATCACCACCATCATCTCCAGAACTCTTTCACCTTTCTCAACAGAAACTCTGTGCCCATTAACAACAATTTCCTCTTCTCCCTTCCCCCTAGCCCCTGGCAACACCATTCTACTTTGTCTCTGTGGATTTGACTGTTCTAGGTACCTCATGTAAGTTGAAATCATACAATTTCTGTCATCTTGTGTCTGGCTCATTTCACTTAGCATAATACCTTTGTCTGTGTAGTAGTGTGCATCAGAATTTTCTTTTTCAGGACTGAATAATATTCCACTGTATGTATATGTTCCTTTAGTTTATTAATTCATCTGTCTATGAACACTTGTGTTGCTTCCATCTTCTGGTGAAATGCTTTTGTGAGTAATGCTATATCCACTCTAATTTGAAAGGAAAAGGTCTCCACACCTGAAGAGTTTCTGTCACATCATGAACTTTCATGGTGGATTTGTGGACTGCAAATTCCATTGAACTGAAATCTAGATACATTGCATTGAAATCACATTCCTGGAAACCTTTAAATCACACAGAACATCCAATTTTTTCCAGGTGGCTATCTTATGTTTTCTTTATCATCTTTTTTTCCCTTAAATTATTAAAAACAAGACAAAACAAAAAACTTGGACTGTTCCATCCAGGTGTTACTTCTGATTTAAACAGTACAACTCTCTTATCCATCTTTCTGTAGTCTGTGATGGAAAAACAGAGCTTTCCATGGTATTTTCAATAAGACAAAGCCAAGTTTTAATTGGACATAGTTCATTCCTTCTCGGTGTTTCTGGATCTACTGTGTCTGTTTACAAGGGTGGCCGCGTCATCCTCTAGACAGGACTATGCTGCATTTGCCTGTGATATTTACGAGGGAGGGGAACTCCTGTTCCAGGGATTTGGGGTTTTATGAGGTGGTCCTCGGTGGGATGCCTTTTAATTGTTTGAGCTATATTAGTCCTTGAGGTAAAACCCTTTTCTCAAGTGTCCAGCCAAGCCCCCTGATCAAGCCACAGTAAAATTGGCATGCTTAAGTAGGGCAGGAATGCTAACATCACAGATCTGAGAGGGCTAATTTGGTCTAAAATGCACTCCAGTAATGTTTATGTTTCAGATAAAGTGCTTACAACACTGTTGCTGCCCTTTTGACCCCATTTCCTTGTTCGTGTGCTTCTAAGAGAAAGTGATACTTCAATTCAAATCTTTACTTTTATTAGCTCCCGGAGTGAACTAGGATTTCAGTCCAATCTTATCTCTGGTGTAAACATCCTGTTACCATTCATATCTGGGCGATATCTTGGGGAAAATGATTAAATACATTCCATCAAGGGAACAAATGAGAGCTCATCAGAATCTTTCTTTCTCTTTCTCTTTCTCTCTCTCTCTCTCTCATTTGTTCTCTCGTTCGTTCTCACGTTCTTACTCTTGCTCTTTCTCAATTTTTTTCTTCCTCTCTCCTTTCCTCCCTCCCCTTCCTTCTCTTTTTCTTCTTTCTTCCCTCCCTCTTTCCCTCTTTTATTTCTTTCTTTCCAGATTCATGAGTATGTATTTGCAAACTCAAAGCAAAGCATTCTCACAATTTGCCGTGTAAAGAAACACATTTTTCTTATTTTTCTAATAACAATTTCTAGTTTTACGTCATTGTAAACAGAAAGTATGGTCTCCATAATTTCTAATGTTCAATACTAGGTAAAATTTTCTCCATGGATCAATTAATGATTGATTTTTCTAAATGTCTAACAAATATTAAAGGTATAATTGTGTTTGCCAGGAGTCTGTATTCTCAGTTTTTTTTAGCATAGAACAAAATTGCCTCTTGATGTTTCCAGATATTTTATGCTCTTTGGCTGCATCACAGGCCTTTGCTCATAACATTTCCTGTTCTTGGAGTTTTCCCTTTACCCTAATATGGTTAACATCTATTCTCCTTTCCAGTCATTTTAGAAAACATGGCCTGTACAAATTCTTACTGCAAATGCTATTTTCCCTGCAGAGAAGTCTCTTATCTCCCTCCAGGCTGCACTAGGTCTACTGGTAGAGCTCCCCTCATGCCTTGTCCTTCCTCCCCTGAGTATGGTACTTGCATATTTACTGGACTTTTTGTCATTAGGCTACAGACCACTTTGAGGCAGGGGTTGTATGTTGTTCCCCAGTGTACCTCCCATCCCTAGCAGGGTGCCTGGCATCTGTGAGTGGTAAATAAATATGTGCTAAATAAATCAGGAAGAAAAGCAACTGTATACATCGATAAGGAGGTCTGATATTACCACCCTAAAGGAGAGCTACTGAACTTCTTCTCCAGGCCAAATATTGTGCTGTCTTAGAGATATAACCACTTATCCTCAAAATCCCCAAAAGAGTAGTGGTTCCGTAATACAAGTGGGAAAACTGAAGTTCAAGGAGGCAAACCATTATTGATGAAAGACACACAAGTTTGACTTAAAGGGGCAAATTGGAAATAAGTGAGAATAATCCGAACAATACAAAGAGTAATGATTGTTTATCGGTGCAGTGACATTAGTGGGAATGGTGGAAAAACATGAAAAATAAGTAAAAATATCACAATCAACTTTGCCATACCTCTGAAAAATAGTAAAAAAAATTGCAGAAATCAAGCAAACACTGAATAAAAGAAAAGTTGAACATGATAGAAAAGTTTTCCAGTGCTTTTTCTTGCTCTTGTTTCATACCCTTCCGTGATCTGGTGGCAGACTTGAAGATGACAGTCTATGTTGCCAGTTTGGGATACTAGTCCTTGTTTCTAGAGGAAAAAGAACAGATTTTATCTTCGAGAATCATGTCTTGACCTTCCTGCTGGCTACCTGAAGGACTCATGCAGGGTGCTTGACTTTGTTTCACCTAACTTGTAATATTCTTGAAGCAGAAAAGCACCTGCACAGAGGACATTACTCAAAAATATTGTAAGGGAATGGTAAACAACCCATTGCTGCTTGGGGCACAGTATTGCAGCTGAGGAAAACAATTGGTATATCAAAAGCCTGGGAGGAAAATATGGAGAGAGTTTCTTTGGGAAAATGGGATATTTAAAGGCACCCATGTGTACTGGGGAATTTAGAAAGACACACAGAAGCCATGGCAGGATGAATGCTCAAAAAAAAAAAAAAAAAGGTACCCGAGAAAACCTTACAGTTTTACCTCTGGATGAATTTTAACCTCAGGGCAAGCAGAAAGTGAAGACTAAAGTTGTGAGTGGTCTGGCTAAGTGTTGAAGGAGTGCCCCTTTCATAACAACAACAACAAAAATTAGCAAAATAGGAATAGAAGGAAACTTCCTCAACTTGGTAAAGAGCATTTATGAAAAAACTCAAAGCTAACATCATACTCAGTGATGAAAAACAGGAAACCTTTCCCCTAATACTAGGAAAAAGACAAGGATGCCCACTTTTACCGCTTCTATACATTGTACTGAAGGTTCTAACCAGAGCAATTAAGCCAGAAAAAATATGAAAACCTTCCAAATTGAAAATGAAGAATGAAGACTATTTTAATACACAGATGACATATTCTTACATGTAGAAAAATTCTAAAAAATCCACCAAGGTACTATCAGGGTGAATAAACGATTTATTAAAGTTGAAGGATATGAGAGTAGCACACAGAAGTTTGTCTAAATTTCCATAGGCCAGCAATGAACAATCCAAAAAACGAAATTAAGAAAACAGTTTCACTTATAGGAGCATCCAAAATAATAAAATATTTAGGAATAAATTTAAACAAGGAGGTGAAAGATTTGCACACTTAAAACTACAAACATTGCTGAGCAAAATTAATGAAAACATAAGTAAATATAAAGTCATCCCAAGTTCATGGATTGTAAGACTTAATGTTATTAAGATGGCAGTATTACCTAAAGTGATCCAAAGAGTCAATACAATCCCTAAATGAAATTCCAATGGCTTTTTTTTTTTCATGAATGTAAGAGCTTCTCCTCAAATTTATATGGAATTGCAAGGGGCCACAAAAAGCCAAAACACTACTGAAGAAGATGAAAGTTTGAGGACTCATACTTCCCAATTTTGAAGATTACCATAAAACTAAAGTAACCACAACACTGTGGTTTTGGCATAAAGATAGACACATAGACCCAAGGAATAAAATGAGAGTCCAAAAATAAACCCATGCATCTCTAGGCAATTTATTTTTGGCAAGAGTGCCAAGATCATTCAAGAGGGAAAATAGTCTCTTCAACAAATGGTGCTGGTACTAGATATCCACATGCAGAAGAATAAAATTGGACCCTGACTTCATAATTTAAACTCAAATTAACTGAAAAAGGATGAAAGACGTAGATGGAAGGGCTAAAATATAGATTATAAGAAAACATAGTGATAAATCTTCATGACACTGGATTTGGAAATGGGTTCATCGATATGACACCAAAAGTTTAAACAAGAACAAAAAATATTAGGTAAGTTAGAATTCATCAATTTTTTAAAAAGCACTTCTAAGACAGTATCAAGAAAGTGGAAACATAACTCACAGAATGAAGGAAATATTTGCAAATCATGTATCTGATAAGGCACTTGCATGTGGACTATAAAAATAATGCAAGTCAATAATAAAAAAACAAACCAATTTAAAAACTTATAACTCGACAATGAAAAGGCAAATAATCCAATTAAAAAATAAAAAAGGAATTTGAATAGATATTTCTCCAGATATACATGTGTCCAATGAGCACATAAAAAGATGTTCAATATTAACCATCAAGGAAGTGCTAATCCAAAGCACAATTAGATACTGCCTAATACCCACTAGCATGTCTACAATCAAAATCACAGAAAATTAGAAGTGTTGGCAAAGATAGGGAAATAGGAACCATCACATATTGCCGGGAGTGATATAAAATGCTGCAGCACTTTGTAAAACAGTTTGGCACTTCAAAAAAAAGAAAATGACCTATAAAATTATAATAATTCCACTTTTTGGCATATACTCAAAAATATTAAAAATTGGTACTCAAGCAAAGGCTTGTATAGGAATGTTCATAACAGTACTATGCACGATAACCAAAAGGTAGAAATTACCCAAATGTCCATCAACGAATAAATGGATAAATAAAATGTCATAATTCTGTGTGTGTGTGTATATATAAGTATATATCTATATATGTATGTATGTATACATATGTATACACACACATAGAATGTGCATTGTTCAGCCATAAAATGGAATAAACTACTAATATAATAAGAATGAAATTGAAAACATTATGCTAAGTAAAAGAAGCCAGACATTAAATCCCCTTATTGTATTATTTCATTCATATGAAATATCCACAATAGATATATTTATAGAGACAGAAAGAAGACTGATGTTTGCCAGGGAATGGGTGGGGGAAGGAACGTATGAGTGGCTGCCTAATGGACATAATCTGTAATTTCCACGACCTTTCTTCTGGGATCATGAAAGTGATTTGGAACTTGATACAGTTGATAGTTGGACTGCATTGTCAATGTATTGGCATACTAAATGCCACGGACTTGGACACTTTGAAATTGTTAATTTATTATGGGACTCTCATCTCAATTAAAAAACATTTTAAAAGAATAACAGAAATAGATTGTAACTCATTGAATGAAAAAATCTGAACCCATAAGTATACACAGAAAAAGAGAAGAGAAAAAAAAGAGAAGGAGAGAGAGAGAAGAGGAACGTGGCCAGAGGGAGGGAGAGGAACGGAGGAAGGAAGAGAGAAGAAAAGGAAGAAAGGAGGAGGAGGAGGGTGTTCATGCAGTTTTAAAGTGTTACTCCAAAGATTACTCATTTTAATACAAATGGGGAAATCCACCTTTACAGTAGAGCTATCTGGCAGCCTACAGCTCAACCAAGCGATTACACTTAGCAATGCCAACTATGGGGCAAACTGACATCGCTGGCCCCCCAGAGAAGGTGCATCAGAAAGGATACAATATATGCTGTGTGATATTATTCCCAGAAATGCTTATGACTCACATCCATGGAAACAGACAACTCAGATATAGGGCACATCATATGATAAGAGGTCTAAACTCTTTGAAATGTCAACATCATGAAAGAGGAAAAAAGCATATGGAGGGTTTGTTTTAGGTTTAAATGAGTCTAAAAAGACTGACGAAAAAAATGCAATGTGTGAGCCTTGATTGGATCCTTGGTCAAGGGGAAAAGAATCCTAACTATAAAGAACATTTTTGGAACAATTTGGGAAATCTGAACATGAGCTGTAGAATACATATTACTACTGGGCCAGTTACTCTTTTATTACTTCTCAGCTTCTTATGAACCCTTCAGTATACACTCTGTGATAACCAGTTTAATTTCTTTAAGCATTTGTTTCCTTAAAGTAAACATGAAGTTAAGCTTTCTCAATAGAGGGTACTGGCAGGACTTCACAAGAGGAAGAGGCTTCCTGTAATTTTCATGCTGGCGTGGCCATTGGAGGGGTGAAATTGATAGTGAGAGTGTGAAGACCTGTGTTGGTGCCAAGGAGCCTGTCCTAGTGTCAAACCCATAACATAATCTTTCTGCTACAAACTTCTTCCTGGCAATGACCTTTCTATAGACTTCCCAACATGGAAATCTATGTCCCTACATGGCCTACACACAGCCACCTATAGAGTGTTACACACCGAGCAGCCACACATTCTGAAGCTTCTGTGTGGTCAGCATATGGCCCACTTATGGCTCAGGTAATCACACAGAGCTGCTGCTCCCTCTGAAGTGGCCACATGCTCTGAGGCCATCTACATCCACCTGTCACCTGGATTCCCACAGCACTGCCACTGCCACTGGCCTCCATGTGCTAGCTCCCATACCTGCAATCCAGAGGGCTGTCTACTGTTTGCCCAGCAGCTCAAGAATAGCTCCAGTCTGGCTCTACTACTGAACTTCTTTGCTATCTGGTGTCTGAACCACATCTCCTATGAGGTCTGAACCCCTTTTTAAGTTTGTCCTTCCTTGGTACTCTTTCTCAGTCCCAAGCTACTGTACAAGACTTCCTTTATATTTATAGTTACTCCTTCACAATAGTTAGTAGTTTTACTATTAAACTTACCCTGTATAACCTACTCTCTGGTGTCTATCTCCTGACTGTATCCAGATGGCTACTGAATTGCTACCAGGCATGCAGGGCATTAGCCCCTAAAGATGGTACACTAGTTTCCTGGGCTGCTGTATCAAATTACCACAAACATTGTGGCTTAAAAAAGCAGTAATTTATTCTCTCACTGTTCTAGAGGCCAGAAGTCAAAAATCATTATGACTGGGCCAAAGTACAGGTGTCAGGAGGACCTCTCACTTTCTCTGAAGGCTCTAGGGGAGAATTTGTTCCTTCTTTCTTCCACTTTCTGGTGGCTTCTGGCATTCTTTGTCTAATGGCAACTTTACACTAACCTTCAGATCCTCAAATCCCTCTCTACTGTATCTTTATGTGGCCTTCTCTTCTGTGTGTATAAATCTCTCTGTCTCTCTTATAAATATACATGCAATTGCATATAAATCCCAGCCAAACAATCCAGGATAAACTCCCCATCTCAAAATCCTTAATTTAATTTATCTACAACTCCCACTTCTCCTAATTTTTACCTCATAGAATAATATTCACAGGTTCCAGAGATTAGGACATAGGATGTGGATACCTTTGGGGGGACCATTTTCTAACCCACCCCAGATGGGACTTTGGGGTTAGTTGGGTCGTGCCCGTGGGCTTGAGCACTCTCTTTACCAGTGAGAAATGAAATGCTAGAAACCAGTGGCATGCAATGGCATCACAATTAATCAAGCTATCATTTCTGGTTGATTATAATTAAGTGCCAAATGAAGCCCGTACCTTGGGAGTTCAAGTGGCTGCTGCACTTAACTGTATGGCAGGAACGCGGACTACAAGCGCTCCAGTGTGAGGTGGATTTTTTTTTTCTTTTTTGAGTGCACTTAAGTGCTTACAAAGAGGAATGACAAGCTAACTTGCCCATTAACTCCCACTTCAAGTTATGATCTGAGAATAGATAGCTTCCATGACAGCCCTAAAACAATCTTTTTTTTTTTTGATTGTGGGGGTTGTTGAATTATAATGACAACTGTATTACAATTGTATGATGACAATTCAGTCTTTCCAAGTTTCTCGTGTTACAGATCATTAACTTGGAAATAATAAGGTGCTAAAATTTAAAATGGAGACATCCAGTTAGACCCAGGAGAAACCGACCATCTTGAGCCCTCGGCTTATTCTGAGCCTCTCTTACTTGTAGACATGGCTTGCCTTTGGTACTTGAGGAGACTGGCCTTCCTCAGCCTGAAAACCCTGTGATAAGCTTAGTTGGGTTAGATGCCTTCAAAAGTGATGCTTATTCTCTTCAGGACCCATCACAATCACCCTTTATTGTCTCTAGACCCAAAACTAGAGTCAGACCTCATCATGCTCCATGCTGGCAGTTAGACACTATAACCCAGGAAGAAATAGCAAGACCTTGCTAATATGTACTGTCAGAAACCTGGGGAACATGCGTGAGAATATTTTCCGAAGATGTTAGTCCAAAAAGGAAGCAGTATAACACTAGACTGTGCTGAATGGGGCATATAGCTCCATTCAGGGATGGTTCTTTAGAGTGGAGAAGGAAAATCCTCCCAGGGAGCAGAACTTCATGAATTATATTTGTTGTCTACTATATCTGAAGTTAGAGGTGGCCTATACGTAAGAGAGCAGATCTATAATGATTGATAGGTACTTGCTAAGGGTTTGGCTGAATGGTTAGGGACTTTCAAGGAATAAACTTGGAAGATTAGTAACAAATATGTTTGGGGAAGAAATATATGGATTAACTTCTCAGATTAGGTACAGACTATCAAGATATTTTTGTACCACATGGATGTACACGAAAGGATATTCTCTGTAGTTATTAATAATGTACTGGATACTTGAAATATGCTGACAGAGTACATCTTACATGTTTTCACTATTAAAAAAATCTGTGTGAAATGATGAATATTTAAATTAGCTTGATTGTAATAATCACTTCACAATGCATGTGTATATCAAAACATCAAATTGTAAACGTTAAATATAAACACTTTTTGTCAATTATACCTTAATAAAGCTGGAGGAAAAATAAGTAAACAAAATAATACCTGTGTAGATAAGTCTCTTCTTCCCAGCCACCCCAGTGCTTACTCAATGGACTCATGAACACAGTGACCGTGATGGCAGGAATGTGTAGGTGATGTCTGAGCTGAATGTGAACTTCCATTTACCAAGGCTAACCTGGCTACCACTAATCTGTAGCCTATTCTGCCGGCGGTGGAGATCTATTTTGATTTCCCAATATGACACCATTCCCTGGGGACCACCCTGCCACCTAGTGGCAGTTTGATTACATTAGATCACTTCCGTCATGGAAGTGACAAAGAATTGTCCTCATTGGAATAGACATACATTCTATCCTGGACATGAATTTGTCTTCCCCACTGGTAATATTTCTTCTAATACCATTATCCATGGACTCAAAGAATGCCTGACCAACCATGATGGCATTTCTCACAGCATTGAATTGGATCAGGAAGTGTATTTCACAGCCAAGGAAATACAGCAATGGGTTCATGCCTTGAAATCAATTGGCATCACCATATAGCTCATCATCCAAAAGAAGCTGGCCTAATTGAAGGGTAAAAAGGCTTTTTAAAGACTCAGTTATGGAGTCAATTGGGAAATAACACCCTTGACAGGTGAGATTTTAGAGTATAGTTAATACTTTGAATAAGAGACCATTGCATGGCATGGTTTTTCCCATACTCAAAATATATGTGTCCTGGAATCAAGGAGTGGAAGTGGAGTTGGATTCTCTCACTATTGTACCTAATGACGCCTTATAAAATTTTTACATCACAGCTGGCAACTTTAAGTTCTGCTGGATTGGAGAGCTTAGCCCACAGGGGGACTATGCTTCCATCAGGGGACTTGATGGCTCCACAGCATGGGCTCCACCACATTGGAAGATGAGACTTCCACCTGGCCATTTTGGGTTCTCTATGCCACAAAGCAAAAAAAAGGAGATAAAAGGAGCTAATCTACTGGCTAGAGTGATTGATTTTGATCACCAGGAGTCAGTTGGATTGTTTCTGTACAATAAAGATAAAAAGGAGTGCATCTGGAACTTACGGGATTTTCCACGGTGCCACTTGACAGTAAATAAAGATTAACTGAACACTATTGTACATCAGCCGAAATAAAGAACGATGACTTAGGACTCAGACCCTTTAGGAATAAAAAGTTAGGTCACTCTATCGATTATAAAACTCAGAACAGTTGAGTTTCTGGCTGAGGGCAAGAGAAGCATGGGATGGATAGATGAAGAATGCCGGAGATATCAGCTATGACCTCTTAACCAGTTACAGAAAAGAGGGCTGTAGAAGCTTTACAAATGTCCTTTATGCTTGTTACGTGCATATGTTTATTTTGATATATTAATAATTGTTCTCTTCTTTCTCCATATTTCCACTAAAAAAATTCATGCAAGAGTTAGTGGAGGTTAAATCTACATTGATTTTAAATACAGGTAATCGTATTCTGTGAGGCAGTGACTGAATTTAAGGAGTGATTAATATAGCTCTTAATGAACAAAATGACTATTGGCACTGTGCATCTTCCTGTCTAGGGAAAGAGCAATAACTTAATTTGCAAAAAGGATAACTGTGTCTGTTGTTGCAAGAGAGTTCAAATGTTTGTAGAAGGGTGCATATGGACACTGAGTAGCCAAAGGAGTAGACTGTGTCCTCTCATCTCTGAACGCAGCTTGCAATATATGCACTATGATAAACAGCAGGATGTGTTTAAGCATTTCTCCTTCAAAGTGAGAACTTTCTCAGTAGAGTGTTCTGGGGGACATTGCAGACAATGTAGGAAGAACAGGCTAATGGGAATTTCTGGCAAGAGGTGTTGGCAGTGGGAGTATAAAGACATCCTGTGGAGCCTGCCCCAGCCATGGGTCAGAATACAATCCTCTGTGACCTCATCTCTGCCTGGTGATAACCCTGCAGTTCTCTTAACATAGAAAGCAAAGCTCCCACACAGTCTGTACACAGCTTCCTGTGATGCAGCAGGTTGCACATGAAGCAGTTTTTCCTGGAAGCCCCCATGCAGCCTGTGCATGCAGCCAAGGACCCAGCGAGTACCTGAAGAGCTACCACCTCCTCTTCAAATCCGTGCAGCCCACTTGCTCTAAAGGTCTTTGCTCCAACTGGCACCTGGATTCCCACTGTATGCACACACCACCAGTTCCTCATGACCTTTTCCCTTACCTGCACTCCAGGGGGTTGCCTATTGTTGGCCCAGAATTTCCAGATCAGCTCTGGTCTAGCTAAGCTACTGCACTACTCAGGTATATGGTGGCTGAGCTGTACCTTCTCCTCCAAGGTCTGAACCCCTTCCACATTTGTTTTTCCCTGAAGGCTCTTCCTTAGTCTGATGGTACCATATAATTTCCGTTATACCTTATGCTTATTCCTTTACCATAGTTAATAATTTTTATAGTAAACTATCCCTGTTTAACCTACTATATTGTTTCTATCTTATGATGGTTCCCAAATCCTAAAATAGTCTTCTCAGTTCAGTATTATATTCTTTGGAGGTAAAAATGATAAAAACAAACAAACAAACAATAAAAACCAAAAAAGATTATCTCTGGGAAGGACCATGAAATTAGGGTAGAAATTTAAAGGTATGTTCTTCTCTTTTTGTAATACTTCAAATTTTCATATGGAAACTATTTCATACATTACACAATTAACAAAATATTAAATAAAAAATTTCTCTTTTGACATTTAAAAAATATTTTATTAATTATGCACATATATAGCTAATCTGAACCTAGTTACACAGGGTTACAGTTTATTAACATATTCAACAAAACTCATTTGCATTTATATATCAGTTTTATTTTGGGGTATTATTTGTCATATCGTGATCTAGTCTAGCTGTAACTTTAACTTCTAAGTAAAGATAAGCCACAACTAAATATCTCTTTGTAGCATAATGCCAGATGGAAGCGCAGATCTGATATGGAAGAATTCTGCTAGTCATCACTTCTCAACCTGTGCGTCAGTAAACTTTTCTCAAGATTAGAATAGCAAAGGTTTAAAAAATGTAATTTCATATTAGTCCTGCAATAGAATATTATTTTGGGAAATACTGATTTCATGATTATTTATATAGTTGCAACTGTATTTAAGAAATATCACATTAATTTTTAAAAGAACTCATAATCTTTTCTATTTTTATACTTGTGCCAGTTGCTAAACCATTTAAAAATGTTATTATTTCACCCCTAGTATACCTTTTTTATTAAACACACACACACACAAACACAGAAATGCATTGATGTGCTGTGATTACACTAGGTTAAAAGTTCTGAAGCCTGAAAATTCTAGATTAAGTGTCAACTAGATACGACGTTTTCATAAAATGTTTTAGGAAATCCTACAGATTTGATGTTGGGATTGATTGTAAGAAAATCTCCAAGTCTGTTCAAGAAAAAATAAGGAAAAGTGTGCAAAGACTTAGGTATGGAGGAAATTATTAAACTCTGTAGGATTTTTTTCCCCCAAAGTTACTAGCTGATAGAGAAACTGATTAAAATGTAGAATTCACAGAAATCAGCATTTGTGTCTGATTTTTGCCTATCTTGGAATATAAACAAGTTAAAATTGTCCTATTAAAATGATGGAATAATGTGAAGACTTAGATTTGACCACCTGCTCACACAATAAAATCTTAATCTGTTGTATTGTTTCTTTACTCTTGGTGTTTTTGTTGTTTAACCAATGATGAAAATGCTGAATTAAACAGATCCATGGAAAAAGATAAATCATCTTCTGAAGGTTCATTATGATTTGCCTTGCTGTAGTAGGGATTCCACTTTGAATGTTGATATTGCAGAGACATGCTTAGGTAATTAAATTCTAAAAGTTGTTTTTTATATTTATTTAAAAGAAAATGAAAGAATGAGTACTGTCATTTGTGAAGGAAGAAGTGGCCTTTTGGTGATCATTACTGCGTGAAGTTAGCCAGAGGACTATATTCCCACTTAGGGCTTTAGAATCCAAGGAGTATTATTAAAGGAAGAAGCAGCTTGCTGGATGTGGGCAGGTTAAAAAGAGTATAAAATAGAATCAAGCTGTAATTTTGTGCCCAAAATTACAGCTTATAGGAAAAATAAGTTCTAGTGGAGTACAGTAGTGCTAGGCATCTGTAATTAACAATAATTTATTGTATGTTTTCAAATGGCTAGAAGAGAGGAGCTTAAATGTTCTCATCACAAAGAAACGATAAATTTTTGCGATGATGAATTTGCTAACTATCCTGACTTGTTCAATACACATTGTACGTGTACTGAAATATGACTCTGTACCCCATAAATATGTACAATCAACATGTTTCATTTTAAAAGTAAAATAGAATAAAACCTATATGTGGGGATATATGAGTTATCAGGAATGGACAAATGAAAAATCCTGAATATTAAAAAGACGCACCTATCACAATAATTCCTTGAACTTGTTAAGATAATGGATATGTTGTTGATGGGGGTGGAAAAGAGGGGAGGGAAGTGGAAAGGGAAGAACTGGTTAAAAGCCACAAAAATCAACTATATTGTATAGTGATAAATAAAAATAGAAAAGAAAAATACTGAATATTAACCAAGGCAGAGAGAGTGCTAAAATTACTTCCTAAAGTTTGGAATCATTGAACTCACAGAGGCATACTGTTAAAGAAATGGGCAGTGCTGGAATGATTCATTCAGACCCTGGCTTTGAGACAGACTAGGAAAGATGGTGATCAGGCAGTCAAGAGACGTGGAGACAGAAAGTGGTGTGAAAGCCTTTTCAATGGGAGAGGTAGAATAAAGAAAGGCAGGAGGAAAACTAAGCAAACACACAGAAGAAAGGACTTAATATGTCACAGCTTATTAATCTTGTTCCATGCATAAAGAAATATCATTATTTATTTTGCACATAAACTAAATCGTTTTCACTGTAATGAACAACAATTTCTAAATAGGCGTTGTTTGGTGAAAATGGATGCTGCTCATTGAAAGTGGCATTATAGCTTATCCTTTCCTCATCTGCAAAATGGGTTGATAATGCTTGTCTCCAGAGGTAGAAGGAGGCTTGGCAATGAAGCAAGAAAGTCACGCTTCAGCTTCCTAGACACATGTGATTCCCATGCATGCTTGGTAGTCATATGAATTATCACATGATGAGATACCACTACACACCCACCACAATGGCTAATGTGGTTCAGAAAATGGAGTGTCTGGAACTTTCATATATTGCCAATTGGAGTGTAAAGAGGTACAAATTCTTTGAAAAATAAATATAGTAAATATACATACCCTATGACCCAGCAATGCTACTCTGATGCACATACCAAAGAGAAATGAATACATGCACCCACAAACTAACTTGTACAAATATGTTCACAGCAGCCTTATTCATAAAAGACAAGTAGTAGGAAGAAACTAAACAAAGCAAACACCCATCAACAGAAGAGTGGAAAGCAAACTGCGATGTATTCCTACAACAGAATGAAACGAGAAACAAAGGGAATAAACTAGTGATATATGTGTGATGGATTGAATATTTGTGTCCCCACACCAAATTCATATGTTGAAATCCTAACCTCCAAGGTGTTAGGAGATGGGGTATTTGAGAGCTGATGAGATGGGGCATTGAGAGCCCTCATGAATGGGAGTAATACCTTATAAGGGTCCCAGAGGGATTCCTTCCCCTCTCCACTAAATGAAGGTACAGCAGAAAGCACCATTTAGGAACCAGAAAGTGAGCCCTCACCAGACACCAAATAGTCTCAGTGCCTTGATCTTGAACTTCTCAGCCTCCAGAACTGTGAGAAATAAATTTCTGTTATTTATAATCCACTCAGTCTATGGTATCTTGCTATGGTAGCCTGAAAAGGACTAAAACAATATGCAACAACATGGATAAATAAATCTCCAAAAATTAATGTTGACTGACAAACAAGTCACAAAAGTTGACATATTGAAGGAGTCTACCTATATGAAGTTCAAGAGCAAGCCAAACTAAACTACAGTAACAGGAGACAAAAGAGTTGGTGCCTGAAGCTGGGAGTAATATGGAAATGACTGGGAAGTGTCACCAGGTATATTAGTCTATTTCTATTGCCTATAACAAAATACCTAAAGTGGGTAATTTATAAAGCAAATGACATTTATTTCTTAGAGTTTTGGAGGCTGGGAATTCCAAGGTCCAGGGAACATACTGGTGATAGCCTTCTTCTGAGTGGGAACTTTCTTGAGGGTTCCATGGTGACCAGGGTGTCTCATGGTAAGAATGGACTTGGCAAGAGTGAGAGCTGACAGTCTCACTTGCCCTCTTTATAAAGCCATCTGAACCATGCCCATTACTCCATTAATGGATCAGTCCTTTCACAAGGGCATATTCCTCACAATCTAATAACACCCTAAATGCCTCACCTTTCAGATAACATAATTGGATTTCCCAACCTCTTAACACTGTTGCAGTGGGAGTCAAGTTTCTAATACATGGACTTCTGTGAGATACATTTAATCTATAACATCAGGGAACTTTGTGGGGTCCTAGAAATGTTTCATATGTTGATCAGGGTGATAGTTACATAGATGTATATATTTGTCTCAATTAATAGAGCTATACACATAGATTTATGCATTTGCAGTATGTAAGTAAAGTACTATTTTCTAAATAAATAAATAGGTAAATTAATGAATATATAGATACATGCTAATTGTTTTCTCCTACTAGTACTACTAATTATTATTGTTATTACTACTACCTGTGTTTTTTAATACTGTATTCCAAATATTTATGTCATCTCTGTAAGTGAGGTGGGGGTGGCTTAGGGTAAAAAATAATAATGGCCTGTAGTATTTAATATGATGAGTTCTGCAGACCCACTGTGGCTGAATCCAGGCTCAGATTCTTGCTAGCTCTGCAAATTTAGGCAAATTGGCCTAAATTTCCTAAACCTTCATTCTCATTCTTAATACATGGGCAATAATTGTCCCTCCCACAGTTTTTCTGAGGATTAAAATATTTGTACGATAAACTGTAGCATGTAAAAAACACGTTATCTATTATTTTTATTTTCATCATTAAAAGCCTTGCGGATTTTGCAGGCTATGTTGAAAATGTAGTTTTAATCTAGTTTTTGGTATCATACTTTTATAGTCTTGCCTAAAAAATGTTTACCTTCTTTTACTTAAGGTATTTATAAAAAATTACTTTCATATTAATTACTTTCTTTTTTGATTACCATTTATGGGTAATCACTTTGGTGACTGGTTGGCTTTTCTGAAGGTTATTGTTACTATAATGAACACGATTAGTGTAGTCCCCTAGGAAATTAAAACATTACTGTACTAAAATGTAAGCTGCTTGCGAGCAAAACCTTTGCTGTATCCATGGTTATAGTCATCTATTATGCACATGGACTAGTATATAGCACAAACCTAATAAATGCTTATTGAATCACTGAATCAATATATCTGGTAAATAAAACCTACTCCTTAGGCCTATAACATGCCAAAACTCTCCCTTGTGAAAACCAAGAAGCAATTAAAAAAACTGCTAGTATATGTATTTCGTGCAATGAACCAAGGGTTTCTAAAATAGAATTCTCAAAATAAGATAGACTTTGCATCCAGAAAAGGGTTTTGTACCTGGGTCAGAAATGATTTTCTTTGGATGCATAAGACTTTATGTGATCACAAGACAGCAGCCTCGGAATTGTGTTGGTATCTCTGGAGTTGGCTGGAGGGATGCAATCAACATCTAAGAAATCTGTTAAATAGAGAAAAACTCCGTTACTGGTGGCAACATGCCAAAAGAGGAAGATGGACCAATCTCTGGGCTCCTACAAATTTCTACTAAGTTTGCCAAATTATTCTTCTTTCAATATTATAGTTTGAATGGAGCTCAAACTCAGACCCCTTCCTCAGCCCCCTCTAATACTTGTGCTTTTCTTTGCTTATTTCCCCATATTGATGTTAATAAAATTTTATCCAGTGCTTTCCTTTCATAGCAAATGACAAAATCCAGACTTAAAATACAGCTGCAGATTAATCTGGAACAGATCTGGATTAAATATCCTGTCAAAAAGCATAATTGAAATGTTAATTTTATAGAAGTATTTGGACCTGTGAGTCATAAGGAAAATAGGCTGAATTGTGAGATATGTTAAACTAAGAAAATGCTTATTTTCATGGAATGGAAACTAGAATAGAAAGGAAAGAGCATGCAAAATAGTTTTAAGAAGCAAATATTTGTGGAATTAGTTTTTATACTGTAAGTAAAACAAAACAAAACCAAAAATACTAAATCAGATTGCATGTATCCCTATCTGTCCAGTCATTCATTTGGGAGGATATTGCCTGCCCACCCACAGTGGCATTTGAGAATGTGTGGGGCAATGTTTATTACTTAACAAAATATAGGAGGAGGGAGGTACGATTGAAATTGAAGGTGAGCATATATGATATATATATATATATATAATTCATTATAATATATGATATAAAATAATATATTTATATTTAATGTATATTTGTATGTTTATAATTTTTTGGAAACTCTAATAATCTTCTTGAGAAACATGGTGCTACGGAAAATGGTGTTATGCATAGATTTGAAGATGGTATTGTATGTAACCACAAGAAAACTAGCAGACAAGCCTAAATTGAGGGTCATTCTACAAAACAACTGTTTTGTAATCTTCAGTAGCAATGATTCGATGAAAGACTGGAAAAGGTAAGTATTAATGCAAATTGAGGATGTCTAAAGAGACATATCAACTACATGAAATATATGATTCTGGGCTGGACTCAGCATCATTGGGTGGGGGAGAGAAAACAGTATTAGGACAATTGAAAAAAAATTGAATTTGGACTATATATTAGATAATTGTATTGTAACAGGGCCAAATCTTCTAAATCTGACCACATAAGAAAATAACCTTGTTCTTAGACAATACATACTAAAGTATTGAAAGGCAAAGAGACATGGTGAATTCAATTCACTCTTAGGTCGTTCAACACACAGAATGCAAGAGTAGGTATATGATATCTATACCCACATCCATAACTATATGGAGAGAAAAATAATGGCTAAAAAATGGGAAAAACAGTAACAATTTGCAATTCTAGGTGAAAAGTATATGGCAATTCATTGTATTCTCGCAACTTTTTCTGAAGTTTAGTATTTTTAATAAAGTCCATAAGTAAACAAATAAACAATAAAGATAGAGAGAAAGAAACAACAATCAGTAATATGTTGAACTTTTAGAAAGACAAAAAAGAACTGTGGTTACTAGAGGAGGAAAAGGGGAGGGAAAGGGGAGACTGAGGGAGTCTAATAAGGAATTGGTTGACGGACACAAAGGATTGCATATTGTAATGATGACTAAGCTAACTATCCTGATCTAACCATCACACATGTACACAATTACTGAAAAACAACATTGTACCCCACATGTGTGTATAATAAATTATCTTAAAAAAATGAAGGGTTTTATAGATGAGATTGAGAGATAGTTTTCTTTTAGTGCTATAGACATAGCTTTAGAGTAAATCAGCTTATGAAATGGGACAATTGCACTGTAATATATGACATAAAATGGTTTTCACTAAATGGCTTTTGGAATGGACTATTAACTAGAACAGTGATATTTCCGAGACCTAGGGAAGCAACTCATCACCAATGTTTTAGAAAATTTCTTCAAAGATAAGTCTTATATGACCCCCAAAATGGTTGTTAAAATTCAATATCGAAATACTCAAAGTGGTTGTCTTTTACCTTATTCAGAATAAAAACAGCTAGATTGATTTTTTCAATTTCTGAAATGCTGTTGGGACTCATGAAACTATTTAGCCAATCCAAATTGTTGAGTTGGGTTGAATTTAACTTGGCATTAACCTAGTACTATTTATTTGCCTAGTTTAGACTCAACCAGACATTCCTGATTCATGTTGATTTATAATTAAGATATTACTGTTTCGTGGTTCAATAAGAGGCAAAAAGTCCTGAAACAATTTACTTTCCATCATAATAATCTTTCTCTTTTATCCTCTCCCTCACTCTTTCTCTCCTTCTGTGTTAGTTCATGTGGGCACATGCTCTTCATTTTTATATACCAGTAAAAGTGTATTTGAAGTGTGTGACAGTCACTTCATGCTTTTTTGTTGCTTGGGGGAGAGCGTATACCACATGTGACTCTTGGCTGTGTCCCTGAGATGTTGTAGCCTTTGTAGTTAAGGGCAATTGACAGTAGAATACACTTTGTACTGCACAGTATTAAAAAACAGGCCCCTTTTGCCAACTGTCATGAACTTCCGTTTACTTTAATGGCAAATGAAACATTTATGTAAGAAAGAAATATTGTCTTCAGTGGGAAACGCATTCCATGTGTGGCATATTTTATACTATGACAAATTTTTTTTGAGCCTATATTATTTTTATTCACAGCATGAACACATGACTTTTTTCAGGGTTTCATTCTAAGGCAACTACTATTTACACTTGTGGGAAAAGATGATAAACATTAAATATTTTTATAGTTAAATATCATTTTAAACTCAAGTTCCCAATACAACACTTTCACTTTTTAAAATCTGAATTCCATTTCAAATTAAAAAAAATATATATCTGCGTTCATGAGGCGTAGAACTGGAGCTTAATAGCAGAAGATAAGGGGCATGTCCATGTCCATATCCTGTCATTCTCATGAATCTTGCCAACCCGTGTTGGCTTTGTCTTCCCACTTTAATCTAGCCTTACCAAGCAAATGAAATTACAAGTTCCAAGATTTCAGAGAGGCACAGCTACTGGTGTCTCACGGTGATCTCTCATGCTTCATATTAGGAGAATTTTTCAGCCACAGGTCAGAAACCTGGGGGCTGATATTTGCAATGAGAATAGAAGTCTTGTACTTACATATGTCTCAGGGGAGTGTGGAGGCAGTAGAGGTCCGGATGGCATTGACCTTAGTAGTCGCTAGACAGAACCACAAAACTTACAAACAGAGAAGAAAAGTGAGAGACATGCAGACCCATGCTGATACCCTAATGAAATGGATGACTTCTGTTCTCAGAAGTGTGTGTGTGTGTGTGTGTGTGTGTGTGTGCGTGGGTGCGTGCGTGCGTGTGTGTGTGCGTGCATGTGTGTGTGCGTGCATGCTTGCGTGTGTGCGTGGGTGCGTGCGTGCGTGCGTGTGCATGTGCGTGCGTGCGTGCGTGTGTGTGTGTGTGTGTGTGTATACACGTACCAGTTGGAGGAATCTGCAGATCCCTGAGGACTGTCCATGGACCCCATGTTTAGAACTTCAGCAGGTGACAGTGAACTAATTAGGTTTACAGAGCCCTCGGGCTTTTCTGCCTCTCCTCATCTCTTCCTTATGAAGCAGTAAGGTCTTTCCAGTCATTTTAAGAAGTCAACTCCTAACCCTTCAGGATTTTATTAAGTTCAGTAATTCCATGGCCCTAAACATAAACCCTTTGCCACAATCCCTGACAGTAATCCATTCCTTGCAGAGCTCGGGGACCTGAGCAGCCACAGAATGTTTTTATTCTAGAGCTCTGGGCTTCCTCTTGTCTGGAGCTTTAGGTGTTGATGAGATCCTTTAAGTTCAGCCACTGAACAAAGACTGCATTACAATTTTAGACCAGTTTGTTATATATCCTGAGCATAGAATCGGGCTGTATCTAAGAAATCTTGGATTTAGTATCTGCCCTTCTGCTTTTCAATCCCTCTACCCACACTAAAAGATCCTAAACTTGTTTTCTTAATTGTTCCCACATAAGTGTATAAAGTTGAACTTCATCACCCAGAGGGAGCTGGCATTTATTTATATTCAACTATGATGTGAGGGAAGGGCCTACTGTTATAGATTCTGTGTGTATCTTAAACAGCACCTGTCATTTATTTTTCTGTGCTTTAACGATTTTGTGTAGCTTAGAGATGTGCCCTGTAAAGGGCAGTCAGGGACCAGTGGCAGCAGAGGTATCCCCTGGAAGCTTGTTAGAAATACAGACTCTCAGGTCCCACTAAATCAGAATCCGCACTTTAGCAAAATCCACAGATGACTATAATGTGTTTGATAGTTTGGGATGCTCTGTTTAGAGAAGATTTAGTTGATGCTTCTGAATTACTTTGCCTATGAAGGAAGGATCTAATGTATTTTTTCACCACAGAACCTGATTGCCCAGCCCAAAAATTATTCTGATAATGTCTTTTTCTGCTAAAGTAAACAACTCCTTTGGGAAACTATCTTATACTTTTTATGACAATCTGTTAAAATGTGTCAAAAATACTTTATTCACTAGCCATAAATCCGTAAAGGCCATAGGAGGTTATAGAGCTCGCCCACAGCACAACACTCATTGGGGCCCACACTCAGACTCATTTCGTGCTGAGTCTCCCACTATTGGAGACAATTCAGAAAAATGAGAAGACTTTCATTCTAAGCCATCGTCAAGTGCAGGGTTTCTCAACCTCAGCACTATTGAGTTTTGAGACTGAATAATGCTTTGTTGTGAGGAGCTGTCCTGTGCTTTGCAGGATGTGTAGCAGTGTCCCTGGCCTCTGCCCACTAGATGCCAGGGGCATACTGCCAGCCCCCTCAGTACCACTCCCTAACCTCCCCCTCACCCCCCCCAAGTGTGACAACGAAATGTTTTTAGACATTGTGAAATATCTTCTGGAAGGCAAAATTGTCTAGTTGAGAGCCACTGACCTGGAAGTATGTGAGTACATGTAGTTTCATTTATTTATAGCTTTAGTATGATTTTCTCAATTGTCTAACTCCTTCTTATGAGAACACCCCCTTCTGGCTAATAAGAGTTTCCAGGTAACCAGGGCTTTAAGCTTTATACAACTGGTGATAATCTGTTTCCTACACTTTCTTAGTGTTCTGTACTTCTGTGAAAAAAGAAGAAAAAGGACATTCAACTTCTGCTTAATTAACTTAACAGGTGTGTTCACAACTTTATGAGTCTTATTATTCTCCAGTGGTTGCATTATAAGCACTGCCTGTAGAGAGATAAGGAGACGCTGATATCATGGAAACAGCTTAAACTTAGTGGTTAAGCATGTGGCATCTTGAGCCCACAGCCCCTCCACCTCTTCCTAGCTGTGTGATCTTGGGTAAGTTACCTAAACTGGGTTTTCTCTGTGAAACAGAGTCTTACCTGGTGGGGTTATTGTGAGCATTAAGTGATATGTTCTATCAATACTTAGTATCATGTCTAACACAGAGAAGGATCAATAATTATTTATTATTATTATCCGTTTGGGTATTATCTATATCTCAAGATTTTGTCAGGGACAGAAAAGGGTGGCTCCCTTGTATAAATATATACTGTGTGGTTTATGAATTTTATTCAGATCAAAGTTTTAGCCTGTATTTTACATATTTAAATTGTGTAACATGGATTGTTTCTATCATGGAACTTTCTGTCCAGGAGGTGAGAATACACTAAAACATGTGAGTTGGTTGCTAACATCATCTACCCTTGATTAATTTAATTAAAAAATTCAAAAATGGGGAAGACTAATCAATGTGAGAGAGGGTTAACTTTGTGGGCTTTGGGTAGGTGTAAATTGAAGGAATCCCCAAGAGGCTTCAGGAGCTATTCATGTTCCAATTTTTTATAGTTGTTTTTGATCTAGGAGCTTTACATGGATGTGTTGAGTTTGTGAAAATCCATTGCGCTGTTCATTTCTTCATTTATGATTTGGACACTTTATTTACACTTCAGTAAAGTTTCAAATATACACACAGATCAATAAAAACACATAGAACAATAAAAACCTTGTTCTACACCTAACAATATTGTTTTGAGAAAAGCAGAAACTCCAGAGATAATACATTTTTTATATTTTCTTGAATTATGATTCCTGTATTAGTCAAATGGTTTTCTAGAGAAGTTTGATTTCACAAACCCTGTCTGTACTTGTGTTATAAATAAGAGAAGGAGCATGACAAGAAGTTATTATAAAGTTGTTTACATTAACATAGCCAAACACAAACCTGAATTTTGTTTTTAACCCAGACATAATATTGAGAAGTGCTACTTGGATGACTTCAAGTATATTTTTAGCAATTCATGCTATTGTTAATGTGAAAAATATAAAACTAAATTATAGGTCCCCTATTTTCATATGGAACAATTTTATAGCTGTCAAAAAAAGTTGTATTTCACACTTCCCACATTCAGAAGGCTATGTTGGTAGAAAAGTTTGTAAGTTTTTCTTTGACGTTTTCCTCAGTAGCTGGAAAGTTGATATAGTAATGATTTTGGTGCTAAGTTGTCAAAATAAATAGACCACCCAAAGAAAAGACAAAGAGACTGAAATCCCAGAAAAAAGATAAAGTGTGGTTTATAACCTTTTATGGTCATTGCCATGTTATGCCCAAACTTCTTTTAAGCCAAGAATTTCAACTTTTCACCCCATCCCCCACCAAAAAAGAAAATAGTACAAAGGAGTCAAATAGACTGATAGGAGTTCCATGCATTTTTCTTTCTTCTGCCCTGTCTCATGAAAATTACCAAAAAGCAGAGAACCAGTGGTAAGATCCAAGGGCACAGAGCAGGTGATGGGGTGGAGGGGAGTAGAAGAAGGAGACGTTACACCTGTGGTTAAACTCTCAATAAGACAAGCAGCCATAAAATGGTTTACAATAGATTGCTGATGGGAACTTAGTAGAATCTGTCAGCATCTTAAAATGAATAAAATTTTCTAGGATGATATGGAAAAATATAATATGATTCACAGTTCAATCAAAAACACACTGGCACAGCATAGAAACAATTAGAAAGTTTCTGATAGGAATACTAAAACATCCTTGGTCCTTTTATTTATCATGCTTGCATTTGACAATAGAAGATTTTAGGGTGTATTTCTGGTAGCCTTTCTTTAAGAAGAAGCATCATCAGTTAAAATTTCATCCATAAAAAGAAATCAACTTCAAGGCTGATACAGCCTTAGGTCAAGTGAGAAGTCACCACAAAAGTCCTTCCTCTTCTTCTTCTAAATCTAAGCCATTTGTTTCCCCAAAGCAAATGGTGGCTTGGCATGAGAGGTTCTCATTGATATTGATCTAGTCAAACAAAAATGACTATAACTAACTTCTCTTTTAATTTCTGTGCCTTTTCACATTCAGAGAGTGATGGGCCAGGCCTCTTTAAGCCCTTTTAACAAAGAAAGACAAAATGGTTCGTACTGTACCTGTTTTGCCTCAGATTCAAAGGCTAAGTATTGGCTCTGTCCCTGGAGTTGAGGGTGGAATTCTGGTGACAGTACTGGGCATGTCCTTTGTTTCTTCTGTGACTCAGAATCTTTGAAAGGTTCTTATTAAATGCGATTAGCAAGGATTAATACAAAGCATGACTATGGAATTCCAGGGAGCATCAAATGGCAGAATAAACGGCAAGGGGAATGTGAGACAACCAAATTCTAACTAAATTCAGACATCCTTAGCTAAATGAAACTGCCAATGGCAGACATGTCTTGGGGGTAGGAGTTTGACATAAAGGCTGTAAAATGATCAGGACCACCAACTATTGCACATGCGTCTATACTATAAAAATCCCCACACCAGAGAGATGTGAATATGTGTTAGATACAGGTGATATGTATATGTCCATAGAACTAAAGGTAGCAACTGTAAGAAAAAGCATCAAAACAAACAAATGAATGAAAACAGTCATGTAAGGCAAGGGATTTGGCAAAAAGCATCATGAATAACTAAACTCAGTGACAAATTATTCTCTGGTAGAATTATGTCAGTTCTGCCATTTGCGAGATGATTCTATATGGCACTCCCAGGAATATTCTCTTCTAGATCCTTTGGTCCTATCAGTTATTTTACCTCACTCCAGAGCTTTCTAATCCCTGATGTTGATGTTGACCTTCTCTATCAAATATTAGTTTATTGCACATTTGCAGTTTATTCTCTGAAAATAAGGGTCGACAAAACGAGCAAAACAGACATGAGAAGACTAACTTTCCTCCCAAAGTGAAGCTGATTGTTCGGTGACCTGCTCAAAACATTTGGATAACTTACAGTTCTGCAGTCAGTCAGCCCCTGGAGCTATCTTTATGGAGTTGAATAACCTCTGTCTCAGCCTGCCAAAGGGTTTCTCAGCTCAGTGCTACTCTTGAATGACACTCTGTCATTATGCTATATTTAGGGCATGAAAGTTGTAATTAGCTTTGTTCTGCTGCAAACTGATCCAACCTCGCATGCAATATAAAGGTAATAAAATAGGTAGGCAAATATAAAAGCTGAATGAGCCTCATGTGCAGGAAAATTTTATGATTCCCAAAATGATGAAAGAATCAGAGAGAGAGAGCCCCCATGGCTTCAAAAACTGACAAAGATGATGTCAGTAGAAGCTATCTAAGATGACACACATAGGTATGGGCAGCTTGCAACAGAATTTTTAATCACCCCCCTTTGACCTCCAACTCACCCCCTCCCCCTGCCCATGGAGATGAGTGTTCTATAATTTGACAATATTTGGTGGAAGCGGCTTTTCTTATATGACATCTCACATCCATATAAGGAGCTGACTTTGTCTAACAGTAAGTAGACTTTTAGAATTCCATTATTCAGTATCCCTAAATTGTCCTTTCTAGGTCAATTGTCTGGGATCTGAGCCATCTGTTTTTAATGACACGTAGTCTTGTGTGTTTGCAGGAATGGATGCTGCTTACGAGAAGAGACCTGGAAGGAAGGTACCGAACATGAAATCCACAGTGCCAAAGTCACTGTTACTAGTGAGTATATCCTTTTTCCTTCTCCACCTTGGTTATAAGCTCCTTGAAGATGAGACCTTCGATTGTCTCTTTTCCAGGTTTTAGTTAAACATAGACCAACTGTACATTATTAATAAGTGCCCATTGAGTCATCAGGGGAATGCACTTAGGAAAAAAATGTTTTCTCAAGACCCAAGTTAAATACTTTTCATACAATCTTTATTCAATTATTGACAATGTTTTTGCTTTATAATAATAATGTATGACTTTGGGGAGCTCTTTGTATTTCACAGTTTTGTTTAATGAATAAAAATTCAAATAAAAGGAATAGGTGGAGAAACATGAGAAAAGATTTTCAAAGAGTAAACAAGGATATCTTTTGTATATCTAGAATTAGAAAGAGAGAGAAGAGAGAGAGAAGGAAAAGAGATTTAAAGTAAAGTAATGAAAGAATATTGAGTAGGGATATTATCCATAGCAGTGAACTTGAGTACAACAAATGCTATGGTTATGTTGTCTTTGGGAATGGGCTAAGAGAGAACACTATTTCTTGTTTTTTGTGGATTATAGGAGATGAGGTGTGTGAGGAAGGGGTTCTTATTCAACTTAAAGGAAAAATCCTAAGGGTAAAAAGTGAATGGTGTTATGCAGGCAAGAAGAAGGAACCCAGACACCAGGCAGATATAGAAAATTTCTCTGTCCTCTTCCAGCATTGGGTTTGTATGTAATGACATGAGCTAGAAGCAAGGGAACACTTAACATAAAAATCAAAAGATACCTTATATTCAGATAACTTTCAACAGTTTGTCTAAATGTTTTGCATTGATCTTCATATTCAGATTGCACAGCTCTTTGAAGTGGGAATGTTTACACTCATTTTCGGATGAGTGAACTGAACAAAGTCAAGTAACTTGATTGACCGGGTTCTCAGCCAGTTAAAAAGAGAGCCAAGAGTCTGCAATAGATCTGCCTCCGAGTTTAATACTCATTCAAGTCCTTCATTCCCTGGCCTGAAAAGAGCTTCAGCAGTCTTGAAGAAAACTAGATATCAAGGATGCTTACAATTTCCAGTAGGGTTCTTAAAAATTTATAATTCATGGCTTAAATTTTATCTGCACTTTTATAACCAGACTGCAAAATCCCAATGTTAGTAGTGTCAGTTTCCATTTCTTGATCTGTGTCAAGAGGCAAATGTACATGACTCCCTCCTTTTGGCCACTGATTGAGTAGAAAGCATAGTGTTTGGGGCTCAAAAAGTAATTATAAAGGGAAATCAAATGAAGGATGAAATGAAGATATCAGTTGCTGTCTACTCATTTCCCTGATAATTGGTGACAATTTTGTCATTGTTCATAAGAGAAGGTACACAGAGTTCTAGTGTAAATTTCTTCATGTGGAGTGGGTTCATATTGTTATAATAAATATGCTTTTCAGGGGATGAGAGGCTTGGGATTATGTTTTATTTTCTGAATATTGCATTTTCTTATTTTAGACATTGAATTATGGTTCAGTTTGTAACAAGAAGAGAAGGAAAAAATAGGGTATATAAAAGGTTTATTTATGTTTATTTTGTGGATGTTAGTCTTCAATTTTAAATTCATGAATTTTTTTTCTAATCAATGTGTGATTTTTTTAATGTAAATATTTCTTTTATGCCATAGCATTATATCAAAATTTTCAGCTACGAATGTTTATGCTACACATAACAAATGAGTTTTTTTCAACTCACTGAGGGCTTCATTTGCTTCCTCAAAGTTGACTTTTCATATTCAGAACCACTCATTTGAAGGATTTGGCAGTTTATAGTTGATGACAGAAAATGGAAAAAACACAAGCTTCTCTCTCTCTCTCTCTCTCTTTGCTTTAATAATTCTATCTTGGCTTCACATAGTTTTCCACCTCCCCCCCCAAAAATTCCACAAACCCTTTTACTGTTGTGATAAGACCAAAGTTAGTGAGTTTAAGACTGGAAGGAATTCTCCTTAGGAAAATATTGAAGGTATGATTGGAAGGAAAGTGGGTTTAAGGAGAGAGGGAGCACTTGAGATCCTATTTTCTCGACAGGGTGTCAGCCAGCCTCCCTCTCTGTCATCTCAATGAGAGAAGGCAAAGCCAGCCATGCGGTGTCACCCCAAATCAGCTTTCAATTTTGTACACATTTTACCTAAAGGGGTGTGAAAGTTCTCTTTAAGAGGATACACTGTTGCACACAGGTATGGTATGTGTATTTATATACACACAGAACTGATGAACACTTTCAGCCAAAATCCAAAGAAAAATCAACTTTAAAAATGTGAGAGGTGCTTGGAAAGTCTTATTATTAGGGCTAAAACAGCTCAAGAATTGAGATTAAATCTTGTTGCAATCATTATGAACATTAGCTTGCTTTCTCCCTTTTTGACACAAAATTCTCACAGGTGGTTCTAATTAGACATAAGTAGTGACAGTGGCCAGTTTGACTAAATCCAGATTCCAGCCAAGAGTAATGGAAAAAAGTCTCAGCCTGCCTTCTTAAAAAATGGAATCTATATTGAGACAGTTCAAGGAAATGACGCCTACGGCAAGATGTAAAAACCATAGCTTGAGCCCCTCCGTGCTTTCTTCCTTTAGGGAGTCAAAACAGCATAAAACACCTAATACCATGTTTCTTGCTGCCCATATTAAATTGCAGGTTTCTCAAAGAAAGCTTGTATTCCTCTATCTAAAACAAACTCTGCCCACTTTGGCATCTAGTAGGAAAAAAAAGAAAAAAGCCATGTAGGTTGTACATGTTATCCACAATTTTTATCCTTTTATTTGTGATATTTGTTATTCTTGTCAAGTCACTTCCTACTTAATTCACTGTTTCCATAAAAACTCTTATCACCTTATTTTAATTAGGCAATATGAAAAAGAAAAAGGGTTTTGTTTGTTTGTTTGTTTTTAAGATATCAATAAGTTAGTAAAACTTGGGTTGCTCAGCTTACATGTTTGCTCCAGGATAATAAAATTTCTTCCTAATCGTGTTCTCTTTCTCATTAATTCATGCTAGTGTTTTATGAAGCAAACACTCATCCTTGACTAGGAATTGTCTAACAAGATCCATGCAGGTACTTATTTATTGGATACCTGAGTAATTTTTATATTTTCTTAAGAAGGACTATTGCATATATTTTTGCCACTATATAAGGACACCCACCCAATGGGATTTATGAAATTTGGAATCCAGCCTACGTACCTCTCTCCATGCCTTACCCCCTTTCTGGCAGGGGGCTACATCTGCCTCGAAGAAGTGGCAAGTTTTTTAATTTGTAGAGGTTGTGCTTTCTGCATCTTACTCATGAATGATTTTTGCAAACCTCACCAAAAAGAAAAGCAAAGGATTACATACTTATGTAATTTTTAACTTCTTCCTTTTTTTTTTTTTTGCCCTACTCACTAAATATCTGAACATATTATCATCAAAGAATCTGAACACAATTTTTTTTTCCAGAAATATAAGGCATGACATACCAGCCATTGATATTTCACTTTATGGTTTTTAAACATGGACACTCAAACTCACTGAAATTTGGGTGTCTGTGGCTAACTTATTCAATGCACATTGATAGGTAGCTTAAAAATTGAGGGAGGCAGGGAACAGGAAGAAATACCTGGAGAAGCCCATATGTACCATCCTCTATATGGTCATAAACATGTTCTTGACTAAAGTTTCAGAGCTATTGGTGGTTCATTTCCACTTTCTGTATACCTGTCCCTAAACTACAAGGGGTTTTCAAAATGTTCAAGGAAAATCTATATTATGAAAAAACTATGCATGGATTTCAAAAATGTTTGCACCAAAATAAACTCATACTAACATGTTATAATATGTCTGAACAGGATCTAGTTTGAGGTACTAAGGACTAGACATCAGTTTGAAAAGAGCTCTTATCAGAGCAACATGAATTCTGCTAAAACTAAAGCAAGAACAAGCATCAAATTTATGGTGAAGCTTGGGTGGAAGAATAGTGAAATCACTGATGCTTTGCAAAAAATTTATGGAGACAATGTTTCAAATAAATCAGCAGGTCATGGCAACAGTTTTTTGGGATGCTCAAGGCATTTTGCTTGTTGACTTTCTGGAGGGCTAAAGAACAACAACATCTGCTTATCATGAACGTGTTCTGAGAAGTTAGCCAAAACTTGAGCAGAAAAATACCTGGGAAAGCTTCACAGGAAAGTCTTTCTCCACCTTGACGATGTTCCTGTGCATTCCTTTCATCAAACAAGGACAATTTTTTGAGAATCTGAGTGGAAAATGATTAGGCATCCATTTTGCAATTCTGATTTGGCTTCTTCTGACTTTTTTTTGTTTCCTAATCTTAAAAAAGAAATCTTTAAATGGCACCCACTTTTCTTCAGTTAATAATGTAAGAAAGACTGCATTGACGTGGTTAAGTACCCAGGACACTCATTTCTTTAGGAATCGACTAAGTGGCTGGTATCATTTCTTACAAAAGTATCTTGGAGTTATGGATCTTATGTTGAAAAAAAGTTTATATTTCATATTTTTATCTTTTAATTCCATTTTCTCATAAACTTTTTGTAATCCTTTTGTATAGGGTAAAATAGCAACAGTGTAAACATATAGTCTTTAAAACTCTCTTTTATAAAACATTTCTCTATTTTTAACATTTTGATCATTTTACCGTAATTTATATTACTATTATTTTATCTCATACAAAACTATGCTCAAATTTAGAGTGCCTACAGCAGTGCCTGGACATTACCTTGGAAGAGATATTTCTCCTGAGTCAACCAGGTCAAACGCGTGAAGAGCAAATCGAAGCGAATAGAAACAGCCATTTATAAACAGCACACATTTGCAAATTTTATTTTATAGCAGTTTATATCGATTTCAAGTGAATATCCCTTAAATTTCTTTTCAGCTATTGGTATTTGCAAACATAAATTTTGTTTTTCTTATCAATGCAAAAAATAACTGCTCTGTACTGGTGGTTAGATTCCTAATGAGGCTGATCTACAGCAAAAAGGCCTGGGATGTCAGTCCTACCTTTTTAACTAATAATGACAAATAGATATTACTGCTCGATGGTGTTGGGGAATGCCTTTGATCTTATCAGGGGATCCCCTGATAATAAGAGGTGTCCTGGAGGAAATAGCAGTCTAAAAGTAGAAAATATTATCCATTTTGCTCATATCACCACCGATCTAAGGAATGCCAAGAGGCCTGGAGGAGTTATAAAAGATTCAGCACCTTATCTCCCAAGGCTTTCCCGATTAGGGAGAGGTGGTTTATATACAGAAGAACTAATTGTCCAGGAGTATCTGGGCAAGATGAAAATAATATTTCAGGTGAGGCTCAAGACTGGATACTTTCAGAAAGGAACCATTTTAAGCAGCCTCGGTTCTTAGCTCCAATCTACCGCATGAGGTTGTGATGGAATGGAAATGCGCCTCAGAAGAAATTTTAGACCCTGATTTGATTTGCCTCCATTTCATATGTTTCACCCAAACCTGCTCTGATCAAAGAAAAGAAATTTTCAAGCAGCTGATTTTGAAATAAGAAATCTCAGCGAGGAGTCTTAGGGAGCTAAGATGTTCTATCCAACCTTAACAAAGGCACCTGGAACATGTTTTTGTCTTTCCACTTTCCCCCCGACTCTGTCTTTACCTTTGTCTTTTTCACTGGTTGCTACTGTCTGTTTGATTTTATTGCCTCTCTTGTCAGTGGCAGCTGCTAGAAAAGTTCCAAGACCTTTGTCTCCCTCATCGCCCTGTAGAGAGCTTTGGTTGAGGGGCCTCTGTGCTCTTTTAGCGAGCAGAATACCTGCTGGTCTAACAAGATAGAACATCCCTTCTCAAATGCCCAACTTCCCCCTGCTGCAACTGATATGCGTTCTTTAATCTGTGGAGTTATCTGTGATAGTCTACACCTGTTGATCTTGGAGTCTTCTATGCAACTTTTGATCGTATCAGTTCAGCTTTCTCTTCTCTTGTGCTGAAAACTGCACTCACTTTGGGTCCTCTGTTTTCTTGCTGACTTTACTATTGTCTCAAGCCAGGAGGTGGGAAGGGGGCTTCAACTTGGCAGTATAATCCTAGACATACTCTCGGTTTTATTTAAATAGTTGTACTGATTTTTTTTTTTCATTTGTAAGTTAACCATGGATTCCCTCCCTCAACTTTCACATGAGCTCAACTGAAACGCTGTTAAATTCACCTACTTTTTTTCTTTCAACATATAAAAGAGGATTATTCACAATAAATTACTACAGATAATACAAAAGCACAGTTAACAAGACAGGAGCCCCAAGCACAATAATGAAATTCTCTTTTCCATGGAGTGTGGGGCAAATGAGAAAGTGAACATTTTTAGATGCAACTAGCTTTGGATCCTGAATAAGTCCCTCTCCTCCTCTGGGTCTCATTTCCCACTTTAAAATCATAGTGGTTGTTGGTGGTTGTCTCAAAGATCTTTTCCAGTTCTAATGTTATATATAATTACAGATTTTAAGTATGCACATTTTGTTGGAATTTCTCTCAAAAGATGAGATAATATGAATATTTGAATATAAAGATTTTGGTATGACTGACATAGCAGCAATCTTGTTTAACTTCTGTGTAAATATGTCAACAGGTAAGGGGACCCTAATAGTGAAGAACAAAATCTGTGGAACTGGAAGGGAGCAGATGGGAGAATCAGTGTTTTCTCTATCCTAGGAGTTCCATTGTCTCTGAGGTGCTCCGCGATAGGCCTGGTGACGCCACACACCTCTACACTTGGTAGACCTAACTTGTCAGGGCATGGCATAGGGGAGAGATAGAATGTATGTGTTATGTATCACATTTTTGCAGTGGCCTTACTCACTGTGATACTTGTTGTGATGTGTGAGTATTCCTCAGGAAAGAATTTAGCTGATTACCAAACTAACTTTCATACTGCATGCTTCATGCTAGAGCCCAGCCCCTGTCAATGTAGGAAATGATTCAGGGTGCACCTTCTTAGGTATCAGATTCAATGAATAACTGTAAGTGAAGAACCAGGAGACAGAACAGTGTCCTAATTCCATAGTGGAAAATCCCCTGCTCCCCAATGGGCAGGAGCGGGCCAGGGCTTGGGAGAGCAGGGGTATGGGTGTTGTCTGAGGACTGGTGGTTAGAGACTCCAGGTGCACGTACCCTCCTGGTCATTCCTCTTCCTTTCCTAGATGTAGACAAGCTTCCTTTCCTGCTGTGCCCGCCCTCATCTCTCATGACCTCTGCTTCTTGTCTTGTCACAGATCCAAAGTCACCAGAACTTTAAACCTACTTGTAAAAAGGAAAAAAGGCAAGTGATTCCTTGTCTTTCTGTTCTCTTTTATCTCTGTTTAGAAATAGATGAAAAAGATAGCTCCTCTTTTTAGCGATAAGGAGACGGTGTATATACATATACGCCAACATCTAATCTGATAGTTAATACGTTAACCTCTCAGGAAGGGAGAATGGAAAGACACAGCCCTCAGTTCTCAGATAAATTTGTAACTCTTGGAAGTGTGATAAAAGGACATTAAATCAACTTTGAAAGCTGTGGAGAAAGAAGTACGATTCTTCCTCATAGATGTTTCAACAGAACAGAACAGACTGCAAAAAATGCATGATTATCTTTTACATAGGTTTCGATCCCGTATTTTTGAACTATTTATCCAATGCTCATTTTCAGTGGGTTTTCATGTACTTGTTAAAAATCAAATTTAAGGAAGTTAAATGAAAGATGTACTCTGTATTGCTTCATTTCAGTGAATCAAACTTTATTCTGAATTGGCAAAAAACAAAAAAACAAACAAAACGAAAAACAGAATTATAAGGCTCACCGCCACCACAGGCAAGGGTTCTGTGCTCTCCCAAACATGTCAGACACCTGCAAGGAGGGCCTGGTGAGCAGCAGCATCACATAAGAGTTTCAGCTCTTTGAGGGCTGCTCTGTATTTCTAATCCCAAGAACACTGTCTGACAAAGAAAAGATGCCCCGTAGATTCTTGCTGACTAATCAAATAACTAAATACCCATTGAAAAGAATTGAATCTCCCCGTTGTTACGAAGCGATTGGCAAACAAATCACATACATGGAATCTGACACGAGGACCTTACGGCATAAGAGAAGTGAACTCAATACGAATTTTCTGGAAATGATGCAGAAATTTTATGCAAATTAATAAATAAATAAAAATAGAGGCATCTTTTCTAGTAAACCATTTTTAATATAAAAATTATCTGCTCATAGGTCCCAAATGGCTACTTCTGACTTTACATCTTTATTAAAATAAGTGTTTGAAAAGCCTTTTTTATTTTCAGTAGTTTTCTTCCTAGGTTTAACTTGAATCATACATGCTATTAAATAAGGAAGTCTGTATACTTTCTGGACTATCCTTTCCAATTAGGGGGATGTCTGATGAGCTGGATGTAATCTTAATAATGCTCAGATTTGATATAAGCTATTTTAATAGAGAAAGACTCTTTGAAGGTAAGTGAAAGGGATAATAACTCTTGGCAGTATTGTTGTTCAGGAAATTTCAGTTCTTTGATAGGAAACTGGAAATACTTAGAGGATTAAAGTGGCTGCAATGCAGAGATGAAAATCCCCGTTTGGAAGCTGGCTTTTCTCACAATTTCTCCATGTTGACTGTTCTAACAATTGTCTCACTTAGCGATAGACCCTTCAAGCTTTAGAGCATAACATTGTTTAAAAGATACTTTAGCCTGATAAATCAAGTGTTGAGATAAAGCATTATGTGTGATATGCTTCTACGTAGCTTTCATAAGTACTCTGTCGAGTGCCAACTCCTAGCAAAGTGTTTTTCAAGTACTGTACTCCTTTCTTTCTATATCAAGACCCCAGATCCTTCCCATCTTGGCAGAGAACACCACACACAGAGAAATGACAAATGACACAAAAATGAACGTGTGTACTATTGACAGCAAGGTAATCTTCCACGTGGCAGATTCTTAAATCTGTTTGGGCTCCACATTTGGTGGAACAGAGCAGCAGCATCTGTGATTTCCCAGAATTTCCGAATATTTTCATTTCTTTACTTTGTGTAATATCAGCAGTTGTTTGTATCCGATGAAAAATATAAGTCCCAGAATAGTATTTGAAATAGAATCATGGACTCTCAGCTTGGGAAGATTTTAAAGATGATGTATGACTGGGTTTGTAAATGTTAGCGTCCATCAGAAATTCACGAGGACCACGTTTAAGTACAGATGCTTGGCCCTCATATCTAAACCTATTTTCATGGCATGCACTGTTATTGATCTGCACAGACTAATTGCATTTACTTTATAGTTATCTTCTACGCTCTGCATTATCTCTTTTCTCTTGGAATAGTTCATTTGTTTAGTTTGTGTGCCCCTTCTACACTGGTTTCTTCAACAGATTATTCTGGCATATATGTCAACTATCACTTGCAAATGATGGTTTAATTTATCAATATTAGTAATTAAAGTAGGTATCCATGACACAAATGGGAAAATGTACTCTGGGAGTAACTACAAACTCCGGCTCTGAAGAGAGGCAAGTGGAGTGGAAGGGCGGCAGGTGGGGATTGGGTATGTAGCCAGCTGGGCTTTCCTTTAGGGTGGACGGAGAGCTTGCCTTATGGGTGTTAGCGGAGGACTCTTCTTATCTTGTGTAGTGACAGAAACTTCCCTGGGTTTCTGCTTCCCTTCCCTCAGCCCCAGTAGTCTCTGGAATTACTGCCAGACAGAGTCCCAACTTTCTTCTGAAAGACTGTCTTTCAGCTTCTGCTTACAGTCAAATGCCTTAGTTATCAACTATCTATGGGACCAGATAGGCTCAGTGTCCACTAGTATCCCCCACTGTTCCTTATCAAGGCCTGCTTCTGAAGCTTTAATATTAAGTTGATGTGAAGTTCTAATGAGAACTTTTACTGTTTCAAGAACCGATTCTGTCTAAGCCTGTGTTGTGCTGTGAATTCTTCATCGTTTTTGCTTCCACATCTGCTGTGGACATTCTGAACGTTCTTCCCTGTTCGAGCAGCTGATATAACCCTTTCAGTTTTCCATTGCTGCCTTAAATTTATTTATATTTTAATTTTTCTTTTCTTATGGGATTTTGGGAGGAAGGGGACAGAAATGCATGTGTTCAAAGCAGACATAAATGTGAAACTGACAAGTAACCTTGATATGTGGTTGTTCCTTTACTCGAAATAATTTCTGACACAATAGGATTTCTCTACTGTGGTCTGCAATCCCCAAACACTGCTGATTCTACAGTTTAAATAAAATCTAGCTCATTCTGATATTATAGTCCACATCTACCAATTATTAGGTCTCACCCCAATTCCTAGGCTATCAGGTCAGATCAGGACTCACATGACCAAGCCAAGCTATGTACACTTTCAAGTTACCCCATTTTTCTATCTATTGTCAGGAGTGAAATTTAAGGTGGGTGCTATAGACCTAGAATTTAGGTGGGTGCTATAGACCCCACCCACCATTAATTATTAAAACATTTGACGCATGTATTAATACATGTTAAATAGCCATTAACATCATAAAGACTACAATAAAAGGTGAAGATGGAGGGATTGTCATGTTTTGGCTTTAACAATGATGTCAGAAAAGTTTTGTTCTGAATCCTCTTCAGCTGTGTCTTTAGCTTTACCGTATCTATTGGCTTCTTTCATTGAGCGGAATAAAATTATCTGGTTAATTATGTGTCAGAAAAGTCTCTCAAACTTCTGAAGTTCCTCTTTTAAACGCACACAAAGAGGGAGTAGAATTCAGTAACAGAAATATACTACAACATGGTATATTATAATTTGTACTAATATAGATTTATTAACATAGTATGGTATAATATATTATGCTACAATATATTAAAATATACTACAAAATATATGGTATATTATAATCTGTAATAATATAGATTTAGTAACATCGTATGTTATAATATACTACAATATATAGTAATATGCTCATATATTACATTACTATAATATGCAATAATATGTATTATATTATCATAATATATAGTAAATAGAATAATATAACAATATACAATATAATAATAGAAATGTAATATAGAAATGCCAACTCAGCATTAAACAATCCTGGTACATTAGAGCTAACTGTAATTGCTAACTAATTTTAATGCCTCGAGCCTCAATTTGTAATACAATGTATACATATATTTTTTTCTTTCTTACTCCGAACTTTAAATTATGGAAAGGGAGCCCTCTTACATCAGTGCTTGTACACATTAAATTCAGAACAATGACTATAATTCTATAGCTCTACAGATTCTACTTTTTTTTCCCTGTGACTTACGATATTGTAGCTTGAAACGTGAATGAGCATGAGGAGAACCACAAAAACATGGGCTGCACATGGTCAAGTCCATCTCAGGGAGCCACTGACCGACACAGGGGTGCCATTGTCTGGTATGTGAGTGATTCATTTTCTTTCTTACTTGCACTTACTTCTACACTGGGAACTCCTTCTTATGTTTCTTAAAACAACATTATATCTTTATAATTTCTTTAATAGCAACACGGAGCCTCCTCTGTAACCTGATGTTATTTTTCTCAGCAATTCTCCATCCTTCTGTCTCTAGTCCAAAAGCATTTATTGTCTTGGTATACGATGAATTAGAGTAATGAGGGTTAGGTGATCTTTAGCCTCGTGCACAGTACCATGAATGTCATTGTCATCTAGAAAACATGCTTTGACCCCTGGTCATTTATGAATCCCTGCACTGCAATGACAGGTTATATAACGTGAAGACTCACCAAGAAGTTTGCTGGCTAATCTCTAAAGAGTAAAAGGAAGCTCAGTTTAAACAACAATCACAATAAGTCCTTGAACTTTGAAAAGGAAAGAATGGAATTGAGGCCACCAGAGGGAAGTGGGAAGGAAGCATTAGAGAGAAATTGGTAAAAGGACACAAAGAAAAGTATATATAGTGTAATGATAACTATAGTAATTATTCTGATTTGAGCATCACGTATTGCACACAGGTATTGACATTCAATGCTGTACTACACCACAGATATATATATAATCAATTATGTTTTGATAAAAATAAAGCTTAAAAAAAGGGGGGACATGCCGTTCATGTTTCACCAGAGTTGCAAAAAAAAAAAAAAAAAATTAAAAAAAGAGAAACAGTTACAGTCTATGGAGGTTGGAGAGAGGAAGATATTGTTGGCATTTGTACCAAGCCTGGGGAAGCAGGATGAAGCGGATAATAGTACTTAAATCTCATCTCTGCCAGTTACTGATAAATTGTTTAGACGACCCCTAAATTGGTCTGGAGCTTCAAATGGAAACTGTGGCTTTCAGTGGAGTTTAACATGGGATTTTCCAGGATCTTGCAAATGATGACTCCCTCATAGGGTGAGTTAATTAGAGATTTATCCATCTTGATTTTAGCCGACTAGTTTAGGAAGATAGATTTGTAATCTACGTGGGAAGTGAGCTCTAAATGAGTGACACAATCAAAACAACTCACAGCCTTCCCACTTCCCATGTCAGTAACTCAAAAACAGCGGCTCTAAAGTCTGCCTTCTGAACTCTCTACCATCAGACACAAGAGGTAGTTTGGGGTGACTCATGAAATGGCAACTATATCCTCATTGATAAAGACAGCACTTTAGCCTCAGAAATTCATCGCGATGTCTATCATTGTCATTATTCCAGCTTCTGAGAATTAGGACAATGTGGGATGTGACTAACTGAAGACTGTAAGGACTTCAGTCATACAGGAAATTTGGAGAAGGTAAAAATAGTATTTAAATAGTGAATCTAAATGGTGAAATGTTAAAGTCTGAAACATCTGAAAACAGCACACTCCTGGCCGTGTAAGAAAAAGTCACCAAAATATTATTCTCCCTGAGAAGGTGCCAATGTAATTTTCTGGATTACTTTTATTGGATGTGTGAGTATTTTAGCTATGATTTATTAAATCTTTGGATATTTTAGATACTTTTGGAGGGTTAGGTGATGAAGGTTTTATCATGCTTCTATCAGCATGTGATTAGACATATAAAATTGTAAAGTGCCATTTACTAACCACAAAGTATGTGTCCTTCCAGCAAGCTGATCAGTGGCAGAGGAGAGTGTCTCATGTTCTTCAGCAACTGAATGTCCTTTAAAATATGTGTTGTGATGGGTAGTGGTGCGGCATAATGTATTCCCAACTTACATGATTATTGCTGGAGTATGGTATGTCCCCAGACTTCTCACTACTTCTCTCAATGCCAGCATGTTCTTTTTTTTGACTTCCTTTTTGCAATGTGTGTTGAGACTAAGATGATTTAATATCTGACTTAATTTGATATGAGACATTTGGGATTTTCCAACCACTTGAGTCATTTAATAATAGGGACAAAAGAGATGGAGGCAACTAGAAACTAGGGTCTCAGACATGGGTAATAGGTTATTTGTTGATTTTTTTTTTTGTAGGTTATTTTTGATGTTTTTCCTCTGCTGACAAAATAAAAGCCAACGAGGGCAGTGATTCACTTCCTGGGCTGTCAGCTGCCACCCTGTCACCTTTGGTATTACTTATGCATGGGAGGACATGTCTTTTTCAGCTCCTGGGTGTTTTTCTATGGGAAGGTCCTTGGTTTAGTATCTATCAAGCAGTCTTTAAAAGAAAAAAAAACATCAAACGGCAGGAGATAATGCCACTTGGTACATATTGGCTTCAAGAAAAAATATCATGGGTAAATCCCCTTCCCCACCCCAGGCTCAATGATAAAACATGTCTATATTTAAATAAAAAACGAGTGTGTGCCTTCCTCTTCTTTCTGTTCTTAGACGATTAGATGACACTCCCTGAAGAACTGCCACTCAACAGATCAGTCAGTTTGGAGATGCTACTTGCACTGTGATAGTGGTATTTGCAAGTCTGGCTTGGTCTGCTTTTGAGGCAGCAGGGCTGTGGGTGGTCAGTGTTCCCTCTGTTTTAAAATCTTATCATTGCTCAGCCTGGCTGAGATAAAATTCATTCCCAGCTTTTTGAAGTTGTGGACATGGACTCAGAAGGGATCATCTATTGGAAAGATTTCTGGAGTTCTTTACGTACACTGGCCATACAAAAGCCTGGTCTACAATCCATGTGACTACATTAAACCAGGGAAAAAAGAAATGACAGTTCCTTAACATTTTTTTTACATTGTTTAAAAGTTATTTAAGTTTCAAGAGCTAACATTTGAAGATTTAAGGCTACACGAATGAAGGCTTCAGAGTTCTTATACATGACTTGTGTAATTTTCCACTTATTTTCTAAAATTACATAATTTTGAGTGCATGGAAGTGAAATATTTATATAAAGATTAGAACCAAGTACATTTTTGAAAAAAATTAATTCTGAAATATTACATTTTGAGTTGTAAAATCTTAAAGGTTATTCATGGATGTGTTCTATCAACTTCATTGGATGTAGGTGTTTAAGACGGTTTTAGAACGGGGCCATTTTGCGGACAATGAAAGTAAAAATAAAGCCACTGGGAATCATTTCTGAACAGTAGCTAATGTACTTTAAAGATCAGAAATCAGAGGAAAGATCAGATTAGAGATCATAAGGTAACAATTCTCCAAAACTTTTGAAATAGTAAGCAAAATAGTACATTTACATTTAGAATTGGATAGTAAGTAGAACAATGGTTCATATATTGGAGAAAAAATGATCTTTTTCATAGCATTTGTGAGGCACATTTGACTTGCAAAAAGTGAATGGAATGGTTTAGGAATTAAAATCTTCCCTTCTGAATAACGATACCTTACAATGCTCCCTTAGAGATATGGTCAACCGCGTCCACATGATAAACTCAGTGTCTTTCCTCACACTGTACAGATAGATTGCCCAAAATTCACTGAAGAGACACCCAGAATTTTATCCTAATCTCAAAATATTAATATCACAACAAGACACACGGTGATCCTGTTTACCACTCCAAAGTCAGCTCAAATCCTAGTCTTTTGATAGGAAATCAGAAAGAAATTACATGATGAACATACATTTCAGTATTTTCTACAGGCAGTTTCCACATAAATCCTAATTTCTACTTCTTTTATTTTAATTTGATACACAGTAACTTAGAAAGAACTGCATATCTATTTAATTTACATTAGTGGAGATGTGTGAGTGAATACATGAATAAAGGAACTAAAGATTTTGGGGAATGTCTGCAGTGGGTCAGATATCTGTAAGCTCCTTTTCCATATCAATTTTTAATTTAATCCTTGTTATAATTGTCTGCAGTTTACAGATGAGGAGACAATCCTTTGAGTGGCTTGTCCAAATTTATATAACCTGATTAATGGCAAAACTGGGATTCAAGTCTAAGCCTATTCAACCTTGGGCCTACTCAATTATACAAAAAAATCTAGTGAAATTCAAAAGTTTTATTTCAGTTTTGTACTATTTCCTTAACGTAAGAATCTGTATATCTGTCAACCTTTTGGACATGTTATTGGCCATTTCACTTTGAATTGAGATATAGGAGATAACCTGAAAAATACATTTTTGGAAATAAGCTTGACACCCTTTTGGACATAGTAGGTAAATACATTGATAGTGGTTATTTGTGGTTATTGTGGCTGCTGTCATATCAGCTAGAAAAGCTGGGCTTGAGGCTAAGGCAAGATTACATCAAAAACAGATTGGCTACAACTTCCTTATGAACATAATTTCGTAAAAGTTTACAGTAAAATGAGAAATTTAGGTATTCTGTTGCTAACAGGTATTGACATAACAAAAATGTAAAATGCATTTGAAATAAATGCTCTGGGTAAGGAAAGGCCAAAAACTGAAGTCTTACAGATATATGTAGAAATCTGAAATTGGATGTAAATTGATGTATGTGCTACACAGCTGTCCAAGGCCAGCATAAAGGTGATTAAAAAGTAAAATAGAATTAAATGTACAATACTTGTTTTAAATTGGTGTTTTTCAAGAAACATTGTTTCTAAAACGATTTAGTTCTGCCAGATCTTTAAAATGCAGTGCATGTCACTCCACTGGTGAGAAACTTTACCTGTATCACAGGTGTCTGCTAAGTGTTCTTTTGTGTTTGACCTGCAATTTATCCAAATCCCTACAATTGTCTTGCCTTCCTGCACTTCCTCCTGCTGTGTCCAGGGAGGTCCCCTACTTTACTTCTGCTTATCTAGTCTTGTCTTCCTCCACACAATTTTTACTACCTTCCCCTTCCTTTATGGACATGCAGTTCTATTGCACAGGGAGATAAAGGCCCCCTTTAGTAGCTAATTTTTCTCTAATAGTTAATTCTGCCTTTTTCCTTAGACTAATTTTTTCCTAAGTGCTGGAATCATGTGATATAATCCTTTGGTACCTGCGGTAGCTATCAAGGGTCTGGAAGGAGGGATTATTTTTGTTCATTACTTACTAAGAACTAAGGCCACAAATGTAAGTTGTAAGTAGAAGCAATGTGACTCAACATAAATTAAAACTTTCTAAACAATAGAATTCTTCCAGAGAGGGGAAGGGAAAACAAACAACAAACAAACAAACAAAACAATCTTTCATGATAGTGGAGATGGACAAGTAGAAACTGTATGATCATTTAGAAAAGATTGAGGGAATCTGAACTATTATTAGCAATCAATAAGGTCTTCCATACTTGAGGGCCTAGGAGTCACTGATATTACCACAGACATTCTGGTAGTGGGGTGGGGAAGAATAAAAGCAAAATCAGTTTCACCTTAGTTTTTGATAAAAGGCAAGTTCTCCTTCACTGCAAAACAATGCCCTCATGTGGAGTCATGTTCTCCACAGTGCCCTTAGGAATGGCTCATTAGTTTTGCATTGCAAAGAATGTTTGTGAATACAGATGCTTTTATTCCACACATTATTTTAGAGAGTGTAGATTGTTACCCCAGGTGGTGGAAATCAAACAAAACTCACCACTAGATTCAAATTCATTTTACTTCAATCTGTTTCTTCCCTCACTGAAAATATTCTTTGATATATGAAGCTTTTCCTCATGAAAAAAAAAAATCTTAATTCTAGCATTTAGAAAAAGATTGTATTGGCTGGACTCATGGCTGCATGTTTTCTTAAGGACCCATGGGATGAGCTGACTATGAGTACGGATGAACTGCCTTATCCCTGCATCAAAGCAGAATGCTGTCTGCACATTTCAGATGCTGGCTGCATGTGTTCGTCTGCTCTAATGGCTTCCTTCATGGGGAGGGAGTTGGCAGAGGAAGAAAATATTTAGCCCACACCTCCATGCACACAGATACAGCCACCTAAAGAGGCATGACAATGACTGTAGAAAGCATCCTCTAGCTTTAAAAGCATGATGCAAGTATGGTTCCACAGGCAAAGGGAGGGTGGACAGTAGTTTTTCCCCATGAGGTAAGTTAACTACCATGTTATGCTTTTACCTCTGCAAACTTCCATTCCTTATGAAATTCATCTATAGTGAAGGAAAAAGCTCTAAAGACTATGGCTAGTGCCTCACTCTAAATACTATTATGTTCATATGTACGTATGTATTCATTCTTCACTCGTTCATTCATTCACTTACCATAAAATGTTGCTTTCGTTGAAAAAAATAGATGTCCCGATTTCGATGTTCTTACTATTCATGTATTTATTTGCCAGTCTGAGGATGCCAAAAATTTGTTTCTGACTTATTGTCAGTCACTACTCACTATTACCCTATGAGTTTTCCAGGACCTGGAATAGAGTGAAGTGTTTAGCTATGTTCTAGAAAATGCATTTTGCTGATCTTGCTATAGGAAGAAAAGGCTCTCTCCAATTTAAGAAATGTATTTGTCATTGAAAAGATGAATGAATTACTTCTTCACTCTGAGAAGGTTTCTGCCCTGTGACACCATTTTCTCTTCTTTTCAGGATGAGCTGTGTTTTCTTGTCAGTTAAATCTATCCATAGTGGAAAAGAGTTACTACAGTTTCAATAAGTCATAATTGCAATTATGATGTTTAGGCTGACTTTGGAAAAGTGATTAAATTGGCATCATCAATTCATGCCACCTTGAATGAGGGATTTGCAAAGGCTCTTGGTCTGCAAAGACTTTGGTCACTATTTCCATCTCAGGACACACAGGATAAGAATGATGTGGGTTTCGAGCCTGGGTATTGAGAGACATGTGCAGTTTAGATGTATGCCACATCTAGCCTCACTGTGCTGTCAAAAAGACTGGCAAACCCTTCCTGGCCACAGCTTTCTTATCTGAAGCATGACAATACCAAAATGCCTCTCCTGGCACCCAACTGCAATCTTAACATACAGATTCTCTTCCTTGAGAAAGAAATTGTTATAAACATTTAAACATAAAAGGATAAGTCCAGACATGCACATTCAGGGGCTCTGAAAAATATTTTAGGGATAATTTTATTGCCCCTTTACAGCTTCACTTTTGACCAAAGAAAAAATAAAAGGAATAAAACATAAAACAATCACAGCTTTTAAAAGCGAGCCCAGATAAAGCTGAGTAATTAAAATGTGGCTATAAATTCTCGAAGGTCAAATAATGTACGTGCCATTCTACTCCTAAATTATGCAGATCTTTTGGGCAGTTACTAGCTGCTTACAAAGGTATTTCAAAATTTCATAAAAATATTCATATTCTTTTAATTCTATTTTTCCACAAATTTTTGAAGTAATCTCATATTTATGAACTACCTATGGCATGTCTATGATATGCTATGAGTTATTTTCTTTTCAGACATTTGAGAGCAAATTTTGCTAATAGGAAATGAATATATATGTATATGTGAATATACATATTCTTCTATCTATATTCTAGTACTATAAAGCTGTGTTGTCTAACCATTATCTACATGTGACTATTGAGCACTTGAAATAAAACTAGTCTAATTGAGAGTAAATATATACTACACACCAAATTTCAAAGTTTTAGTATAAAATAATGTAGAATATGTCATTAACAATTTTTATATTGATTATATGTTGAAATTACTATATTTTGGGTGTGTTGGGTTACATGTAATATTTTCTTAAAATTAATTTTACTTTTTTTATTTTAATGACCACTAGAAAGTACAAATTTACATATGTGGCTCCCCTTATGTTTCTACTGGACAACACTGTTCTGGAAACGCCAGGCAACAAATAAAGAATTTGGATACATCCTGTCCAAAGGATGGCAGACCACCTTCCCCTCTATAAACTCTGTGGGCTCAAGATGGCTCTGGGACCCTGGATCTAAGCTACACATGAATTTACTTCACACATGTGGTTCTCGTGGCATGTCCCCAGTGCTCAATGCTTATCAGCTCTACCTGAAGACTGCTTTTCAATTTCCACAACTCATGGCTAGAGGAAGCATTGTTTTGGTTTTCTTTTGGCTCAGCACGATGTCATTTAAAGGAGTGTACTGGGAAATAAAATGGCTTGTGTTTTGTGATAACTGCCAAGCTTTTATTTGAAAATATTGTAATAATTTGAAGCAGCCACATAAATTGTGGTCTTTTCTTGTCCTAAGAAAGATATACCATTCTTATTTGAAATACATTGCGTGATGTGAAATTTCATTGAAGTACAAACTGGTAAGTGCTAGGGGAAAGACTCCATGGGTGCAATATTGTTAACTTTTCTACTTTTAGTCAGTAGAACAGGCAGAATAGATTAGATAGAAAAGAACTACAACAGTCCTTCTCAAAACCAGAAACTTAAATGCTCCTTCCTCTCATGCGTGACATCCTACTAATCAACAAAGCTACCTGCAAGTATATCCTGCATACATTGACTTATTGTCACTGCCAAGGTTCCTGTACAGGTGCCCTCTTCACTGGTTTTACTCATTGCCCTAGTCCCCTCCGTTATTTCACCACGTGCTCTTCAATGCACTCCGGAACAGCACCCTGAGTGACTTTTCAAAGTTCTAAATTAAACCATACCATTTCCCAAATTAAAACCCTCTAGGACTTCACCTTTGAACTTAAAGCAAAAGCCGAGACCTTCCCTAGGTTTTTCTCTCTGACCTCACCTGGTGTCCTTTCTCACTGGGCACAAGCCACACTAGCATGCTTTTTATCACCAGAAGACACCGACCTCATTCCTGCCTTTAGGCCTTTGTGCTTGTTGTTTCCTCTGCCTGTCCTCTTCCCCCCACTGCTCAGATGGCTCACAGCTTCTTGTCATTCAGGTCTCAGCTCAAATGTGCCTTCCAAGAGCGGCCCTCCATGACCACCCATCTGTAGCAGTCATCAAATCACGTTTTTGCCCATCACTCTGTTCCTGATAGTGCATATCACTATATGTTTTGATCTTCTTAGTTTGTTTGCTTATTTACCATCTGTTTCTACTACCCTTGCAAATGCTCCAGCCCACTTGAAGGAAAACTCCATGTGCTTTATCTGTCTTACTCTCTAGCACATTATTAGCAAATGAAAAAGTTCCTGGGTATATAATACACCCCAAGTGATTGTTTGTGTAAAGAATGAAAGTATAAGCAGCAATTATATTGAGACAGTGTTTTGACTTACTTCCCGATCCACAAGGTTTTCTTAACAGTTTGATGATGTCAGGCTTCAGCATCTTTTACCTCTTCATCACAAGCTGATGAGCTTTTTCTTAAAGGAAACTTCATGCCAAAAAAAAATAATAAAATATAACAATGTAAAGAATTTGTCCAATGCCAAATGTCCAACTTGAGAATGGGTGGTGCACAAGGTAGAGGGGGATGAAGACTTTGGTCTCTTGACGTTCACCCTCCATTAGACATGCTCAGGGTCAGTGCCTCTATAGAGTGCCTGGCCCTGTCTGCCTTGGACTTACAGTCTCTACAAATGTGAGTCAAGACCACTCCATGGTTATGCTCTAATATTTTAGTTTGAGTTTGAATGATTGCGGGGAGTGCAAGCATCTTGATTCTTAGCTAGTTCTATAGACCGAACCAGTAGCCCTCCCTCTGGTTGCCATTTCAGTGGCAAATAGTCAAATACATACTAAGTTCACGAACCCAGGTGAGTAAGCAATGAATTCTGCTTTATTCTCTCCTCCAGTCTGACCATGCATGGTCTCTAGTGAATTCTGAGTATGCTTTTGCCTACTCACCCCAACGGGGGAAAAATTTGAAATTAAGAAGGCAGGGAAGGCTATGATTACAGAAATGCCTCATTTGACATGAAAATTTTGAATGAAGGTTTATGTATTAAGCCATTTTTATTAGTCTGCGGAATTAACAGTAAATGCATTTCAAAATTTAAAGATATTTATTTAATATATTTTAAGAATTTCCTTTTGTGAGATTTTTTTTTTTTTTTTTTTTTTCAGAACAGGGAATTCTGTACTTTGAATAGTGGACTTCTTTTTTATATCCAATTAGTTCAAATTTAGAAATGTAACACTGATGTCAGTCTTACACCTGGGAACAAAAAAAACAGGAAATAAACAGGCTGACAAAGCTGTACAATTCAACCAACTCTATTTCCAAGGTCTTATTTGACTTAGTAATATATATATAATGTAGCATTTAATTCTTATTTTTGAATTGTTGTTTTATTATTTGTAAAAGCATGTGTATTCTATTTCTGTGGAATCATTTTCTCCCCAAATTGGTGGACCTTGGGCCGACCCCGTGGCGCACTCGGGAGAGTGCGGCGCTGGTAGCGCAGCAGCGCTCCCGCCGCGGGTTCGGATCCTATATAGGGATGGCCGGTGCGCTCACTGGGTGGCCGGTCACAAAAACGACAAAAAAAAAAAAAAAAAAAAAAAAAAATCGGTGGACCTTCTTTTCAATTATATCCTAACTGTATTGCTCAGCGAATTCACTAAGCAGATTTTTGATTTGCAGAGAGAGTGGCTGTTCATATGATCTAAGCTTAAATAAGCATCACAAATACAAATGAAGTTGCCAGGTTTTTTTTTTTTTTAGATTACTGAAAAGACAGCAAAGAGGAGAAGCTTGTAGTTTTATTCGGATTCCTAGATGGAGGCAGTGAATCAGATTTCTAAGAAGAGAAACAAGATTCTTAGCTTCAGAATACAGCCCAATTTTAGCAACTTCATTCTCCTTAAAACATAGGGAATATAAGAAAGTGTCTTGTTCTAGGCAACATGTTGATTAGGCACAAAGAAAACTTCTGGCTTATTTATAGATCTTGAAATGTTTTGTACACCTGAAGCATTCACCTACCTCTCAATTAAAAGAAAAAACAAAGTCCATAAAAATAAGGATTTGACTGGAGGAAGGAGAAGGAGACATCCTCTCAAATATACCCATCTTCTAAATGCCTTCTTAGGCTTTTTGTTTTGTTTTTAATGGGCACTAACAGTGGAGGTGACCTTCAGGCTATGAATAGATTCATGGAACAATAACAAAAACCAGCCAAACAACAAACAACAAAAAATCTGTATATAATATACAAGTGTATTTGTAATTATTTTGTACATTGGCTTAATACTGGGAATGAAACTGAAGAATTCATTTAAAGGTTATATTTGGCTTCAATCCCATCTTGCGTTTCTGGCAAGTCTGTTCTGTTCCCAGGTGGAGAATGCTACCGCAACCTCAGGCTGAAATGCAGCAGATTCATCTTTCCCCAGAAACTCCCAGAAATGTGCATCTGAAAAAAAAAAAAAAAAAAAAAAAACACTCACCCCCCCCCCCCCCACCAAAACCAAAAAGTGACAGGGACTGAGTCCCAGAGACATTCCCCAGGAACTTTCCCCAATCTGTGGCACACTATGTGGTCTGCCCCAGCTGGGCACCAGGCAGGCCTTGGCCACCAGCCCTCTGGCTGGACTCCTCCCCAAGGTAGGTCCTACCCTCACATAAAATTGCCAACTAGGGCCCACTTGGGTCTAGCACTAATTTAGCCTCCTGTACACTTGATGAATGAAGAATTTCCTCTGGGGACTAAATTATAGGGCTTGTTAGAGTTGCTCTTTCGTGATCTGTTATTTGGAGGTAATTTTCCAAAAGGGCTGGAACACATGGCCGTGAGCTAGAATAGGATTCACAGTGCACAGCTGCCCTGTGCTGGCCAGCACATCCCGCTGGGTTCATCCTCCCCACCAGCCTCCCCCGCCTCTGCCCCTCCTTTCTTAGAGAGGAGGCCCAGGCCACAGAGCTGGCCTTACATTAGATCTTTACTTTCCTTCTTAATTAAACCACAAGAATGGCATCTGCCCGCCTTTTTTTGCATCCAGGTTTCCAGAAATGTAACATCTTGTCTTAACACGCTTAAAAACAGAGGAGCAGGTCTTCCCCTCATCCTCCAATGTGGCTGATTACAACTTCAGTCAAATTCCACCTATTCTCCCCCCTGCAACCCCTGCCGTTGGCTGGAAGATAAGCTTCTGATCTTCCCTTGGCTTTTTAAACTGTTGGAATCTGTGTAAACACAAGCTGCAGGTTAGTCAGATTCTATTTGACCCAAGGCCTGCTGAGTGCAAAGAGATTACATTTGAAAACTCCCTTGTCTAATTAAGCAATGGTGACCTATTGCAGGGTGGTTACTGATGAGGTCAAATAGCAAGGGGTTTTAGGCTGACCTGTTGCAGCTGGTCATTTGCTGATAAATAAGGAAAAACTACTTTTTAGTGAGTCATCTTCCCTACAGAGCTTTCCTTTCATAAAACACTTGAATTTTTTTTTTTTTCTCTGAATTTCTCATGGGAGTTTCAGTACTTTAGAGAAATATTCAGGACAAAGAGTGTCAGGGACTTGTTCTAGGATGGGGACCCTTCTTTTTGTGGTTTGCACAGTGGTGCCCTTTCAAATGATTCACAAAATGATGTGCTGTTCCTATAGCTCTATTTGGACTGCTGATTTCTTCCGAATCCTAATACTGACAGTTGAATGAGGTATGGTGGTAAGGGAGGGAGAAGAAGCCTCAAGAAATAGGTCTCAAGACTTGGACCAAGCTGTGTAGAGTAATCACGATCATTTATTGAGCATCCACTATATAGCAGGCACTGTCGTAGGATCTTTTCTTTATCTCCAGTTCTTACCATGATCCTCAAAATAAGTGTCATTATTCCTGTTTCACTGCTAAAATTACTAAAGAAGGGCTGGGAGATGACCTCGATCGAATCCCCTTGGCTTTAAGGATTGCCTGTTCCGGGGAGTTGCACAACTTCCCTGTAAAAATGGAGGTACCTGGAGGCCTTTGATTGGGGGCAAAATCTGATGGATGTGGATTCTCCTGTGAAGAAATGATAAAAGTAAATTTTAGAATTTTGGAACCATAGACTTTGGAAAACTTACCAAAGACACCCTTCCATTCACCAGCTTGCCCCCTGCATAGGTTTTACTTAAGCCTCTGTAGCAGGTATCTATTGATTCTGCCACCAGCATCTATTTCACGGGGTTCTAGAAAAATGTATGCTGGATTCCTCTGGGATGCCATCTCTCCTCCAAAATTCAGTTCATGTTTTCTGGCAGAGTCAGAGTCCCTCGGATGCTTGGCCAGTGTGAATACCTTTGAGCCAATCAGAATCAATGAAATAAGATACGTCTTTTGGTGGAAAGTTTTGCAACAGACACAGTTGCCCTTCATCTCCAGCCTCAAGTCAGGAATCACAGGCTGGAGCTACTCATGCGTCTTCCCACCAGATGTAGCCATATGAATCTATCTGAGAGACAGAAAGAAATTGGGTCCTGGTGATACTGTTGGAGTCCTGATCCACCATGCATGATCTCCCTCTGCACTTCACTTAAAGAATTTAAGAAAGATTTAGATATCTTTTCAAAAGTTTAAGAGATTAAGTATTAATAACTTGCTAGATCCACATACTCCCTGTCTCCCTGTTTCCGAAGTGATTCTTTCCACACAAATCACACTGCTTTCTGAGTTAGAAGGAGGACTTCAGAAAGGAGAGGCCACACATTTTCACCAATGTGTTTTTCCTTTGTGAGTAAAGGATAGGATGTGAAAATTCTAAAATCACATCTCTTGTAAAATCTATCCACATGTTCCCCAATTCATGTTTTAGCCTTTTTATGGGTTGACTATATCAAAAGTTGTAAATATTTCTGTTAATCTTCCCACCCAAATAATGCAAACTGTCTAATTAAAACATTGTCTAATGCCTTGCAACTTTAGTGTTAGACAGTTCTGCCCAATGTCTTGCATGCATTTCTCTGGCTACATCTGCACCCTATGCTCTATCTTTACCCTCATATGTAAAACAATTTTCCACATCTCTTAAAAAATTTAGCAAGCATACGATCCTCATGAATTGGTTGGAATAGTGAAAAATGTCTTGTCTTTCTATTTTTTTTTTTATCAGAGGGCTTAATTTCTAACAATGCAGACATGAATTTTTGTTCTCTATGAAATTCTTGCCAGCTTCTCTGTCATCTACCTTCAATTATGGGTTCAAAAACTAACATAAAGGCCACAGCGACTCTGGATATAAAAGGAAGTTCACTCTCATTGCATTCTATGCTCTTTTTCTGTGTAAGGGCGAAATGTGCTAAAACTACTTAGCTCTGTTAGAGATAGCTTTCTTTTTATTGACTGAACAATATAATGTGTGTCTGATCTATTGGGATAGCTGATAGCATCATATACATTTAAAACCCAACACAAATCTGTTTTACTTGTACAGGGTTTCAGAGTTTACAGAGTACTTTCACGTAATTTATGTTATTTATTGCTCTTTTCAACCCCATAATGTTGATATTGTTATCTTAATTTCAGAGATTAGTATTAGGAGGTTTAGGAATTGAGTGATTTGCTCAGATCTCCCTAACCTCTTCAGTGGTGGGACTGTATTTAACACTCAAGTGTTTTGATGTGAGTTCAGATTTTTCATGGTTCCAAATAGCTTATTTGGTACCTGGAAATCTTTGGCAAAGAGGAGTTGAAGTTAGAATGCTCCCCCGTTGCTTCTTTTCTGTAAGTTAAAGGGAGCTGATTCTCTAAACATCTGAGAATGCCTTGAAATGTTTTCTGTTCAAAGTTATCCTTTCTGGAGACCACAGGAATTTTGATTTTCCTGACCATTTGTCCTCCATCAGGCCCAAATGTTTAAAGGATATTATTTTTATGTGCCAATGATTGCAGTATTTGCATGTGCAAATCATGTAATTACTTAACTACCCAAATTGTGCATGCAACTAAGGTAATTATGAACTTGGAAAATTGCTTTAAGAATCTGACCCTGGAAAAATTATGATAGCAGAAAATGAGTGTTAGAGTGGAAATTTCTTGCAAGGCTGATTTTGTTGTTGTCGTTGTTTAGTGGAAATCTAAGTTAATTTGATTAGTTGTTTTGCCTCAGTTTTGACATCTGAAGAATGAAAATAATATTTGTACTACCTACCTCCAATGGGTCATGTGAGAGAAATGGAGGCAAGGCATACAAACGATTAAAGAAAATGACAAAATGTTAAAATAGGAGAAATTATTTGTAAGTGGACTCACTTTTGAAATAAGTAGAAATCTAACCAGATAATATTTGTCATATCATGATAAAATAAAGTGTAAAAAAATAAAATTGTGAAATATAAAATAACATTATTGTTATCTGTCTCTAAGAGGCACAACAATCTCTCATTCAGCTCTCCTAACAATTCTACATGGCGTATAGAGAGGGAAAGATTAAACATATTTACACATGAAGAAACTAAAGTTCACTAAATATAAAGGGCTTGTACCAGTCACTTGATCTTTTAAGAGGCAGACTGAGAATTTAGCACCAAGATGTCTGACTCCAATTATCCTTTGTAATAAACTTGAGCATTCCTGTTGGAGAGACAATATCACCTTGCTGTTGGTAGTTACAGCCATGTATGAGCCAGATACTAAGTGCATTTAGAAATGTATCTGCTTTGGGCCGACCCCGTGGCTCACTCGGGAGAGTGCAGCGCTGGGAGCACAGCAGCGCTCCGGCCGGCTGCGGGTTCGGATCCTATATAGGGATGGCCGGTGCACTCACTGGCTGAGCGCAGGAGGGTTGCAATCCCCTTACTGGTCACAAAAAAAAAAAAAAAAAAAGGAAATGTATCTGCTTTGATACGTAAATGTATCGCACGCTATGCAAAAAAAGAACTTGTGAAGGAAACTAATGATATGCTTAATGAAGGAGGTGGAGGCTCTAAAAAATTAAGAGAACAAACAAATCAATGGGTTATGATTGTACTTTGCTCATTTGTTGAAACAGACGCAAAAAGTTAGACACTAGTTCCAATTCTCTACGCAGTTAGCTTAGATTCCTGTTTCATCAAGAAGGAACTTGCATTACTCTCCAGGTTTCTTATAATTCACTAACCTTTCCTTCCAACTGTTTATTCCAGTGAGGTCATTATTGTAGTGATTAGTGTCATCTGATACGAGCATGCATCAATCGACACAGTTCTTCAAATAGCATTCCTCCTAGGTTCCCGAGACTTTGCACTACTGTGAAGGTTCTAGAGACCGTGAAAGATGAGAGAAATTTGAAGTTTCTAGATCCAGATGATGTTCTGAGGGTGATTCTGAGAATGTGTGGCAGGAAAGGATCATCATTCACTGGGTCTGACTGCACATTCTGTTCTTTAACCACGGGGTTTTGCCATCTCCCTCTGTCAGCACAGATGTCTCCAGACAGAAAGGGACGAGAGATACCTTGGATGTTAAATTAGGGTGTTTCAAAGAATATGGCCACTAAGTCATCTATGCCCAATGACTTGGCAGGAAGTAGAGTCATCACCTCCTTTTAGAGTTGCAATATGTCTGAAATTGTGTTTATTCTGTTAAAATAAACAGTCATTAGCATGATTCACATTTTTCCAGCTTCAGAAACGGACAGATAAATTGTCTACTACCTTTTACCTCATTTTTTAGAGATCAAATATGTTATATGAATAGCTAGCATTTCTTAAGCATTTGCCAGGTGCCTGTCTTCTTGCTAAACACAAATCTATGACTTATCTAATTTAGCCTCTACAATAGGCTTGTGAGTTAAGCATTGTTCTTTTCCTGAGTTTACAGATAAGGAAATGTGGGCTTAAAGAGCTTAAGTAACTTGCCTAAACTTACACTGATTGGCTTTTTTGATAGTACTCCTTTGAGTTACCTCTGCACGCTGAAAATTTTTAATTGATTTTTCCCAGATGAACATGCCAATGACATACATACATATACTTAAACAGATTTACTTCCATCTCTATATATGTCCATCAGATGAAGACACAAAGTCATGTTATCTTCTCATTGAAAAATTCTATTCATGTCTTTATTTTTTCATAGAATCATCTACCATTGATATGTTAACTAGTAATAATGTTAACTAGTAACATGTTCTCAGCACCCATGAGATATCATTTTGAGTGCACAGTTGTGATAGTAAACAAATGTTTTAATGGAACATATCTGAACCCTTTAGGAGGTAAGCTTAATTTTGCATTGACTAAAATTATATTAAGAGGCTAAAGAAAAGCATCCAGCATGAAATTGAGAACTTGATATGGAAGACTTTCTTGAACACCTAGTGTCCCTGTCAATTAACTACAGATAGGGTAAAAGCAATACATCTACAGAATGAATCTTGCCTTAATTAAAGGAACACCAAGTTCTTCCTCCTCCACTCATATTTAGTGTTTCTAATTAGGTCAGATTAGTGTAACAGACACTTACAGGCACCAGTCAAGAGGCAGCTATGTGTTAGGGACTGGGGATACAACAATGGTAAAATAATCCAACAGGATATGCACAAACACAGGGGGTGGATGAAATTTCAGAGCTAGTGCTGAGAAAAGGCTTCCAGGCAGTTTATCCAGCTGAGGCCATGTAAAAGAAATTCAGCCGAGATCTGTTCTATATAAACACCTCAGTTCCTCTAATTGGCATTTCTCCACTTAATTTATGCATAACAGCATGGTGATGAAAATTAAGATGTAAGGTTCTTTACCAACTTCCTCTGGGTTCAATGGGGAGAGGTTGGTCGATGTGTTCTCGTGGCCTCTTGTGGAAACACAGGGGTCTTGACTATGAAGTAGCACTAGGATCCTGGCAAGCTCATGATTCACCAGAAGAAATCATCTAGGGCTATGTAGCCAATAGCCACAGGTGGCTACCGAACACTTGAAAGGTGGCTATTCTAAGTTGAAATGTGCTGTAGATATAAAATACACGTTGGATTTCGAAGACTTACTATGAAAAAAATAACGTATAATATCTCTAACATTTTTATACTGATTACATGGTGAAATACTAATACATTGGATATATTGGTTTAAATAAAAAATACTCTTAAAATTTTATTTGTTTCTTGTTACCTTTTTAATGTGACTACTGGAACACTTAAAAGGACATATATGGTTCACATTATATTTCTATTGAGTAGTGCTTATCTGCAGCCTTTCCTACTCTCACTGATATATCAGCTTTTTAAATTATACTTGCTTGGGGAAGAGAATTTATCTTTTATGTTATTAACTTCCCAAATAGCAGAGGAACATTTTGAATCAAGGCTATTTTCCTCTTCCTCTTGTACCATCACCACCCAGGCTTTTATAAACATTTAAATTACAATCTATAAGTGCCATGAAATGGTAGAAATCATATAAGAGGAATATTTAGAAAAATAGTAAAAGCAAATCTTAGAATTTAGAGAAATGCTGAGGGACAAAATTAGCAGACAACTTTTTAAAAAATCCTTATTTATCTATGACTTTGTAAAGTATTCAAAACCAAATTTTGCTTTAAAAAAAGAAAACAACATGGGATTTTCTTGGTGTTAGCATGTCTTTAATGCTGTTGGTTTCAAAGTATATTTAACTTAAATGATTATGATTAGAAGTTTGGTGTTCAATAAAGATTTCTGTCAGGAGACCCAAGTTCTGGTCCTATGCATTCCCCAATGTGTCATTCACTCTGTTTTCCCAAACATTAAAATGAAGGGGTGGAATAAATGATCCATATGTTTGTTTTTGATTTAGACTGTCAATGTTTCTATATGCAATAAAAACCACAATTATAAAAAAATTATAAATATAATAACCGGAATAAAATTTTCAATCTTTTATGCTGTTACTCTTCATAGAAGATACCTAACTTAGTATGTTCCTTTTTCTATAAAAAATTGCTAGTTTAATTTTGAAATATAGCTTAGAAAAAGTTGCATAATTTCCATATCACAATGTTTAATATATGACTAATTTTAATCTTTTAATATTAATAATTAATTTAATTTTTTATGTTTAACATATAAGAGTAATTTTATTTTTCCATTTAGTATCTGATGTTGAATGTTTTTTTTGATAAGAAAAAGGGAAATAGATTATTCCAAAAACATTTAAAAAACTTTTTAAAAACAGGATTGAAGATTGGTTGATAAAGAGAAACAAGAGACTGTTGGAGTAATACAAAGTATAAGTTGTGCATTATATTTATGGAAGGCTTTCATTATTTTTTGTTAGTAATCTAAATCTGTCATATAAAAAAGACAACAAAATCAAACTTTCACAGACTAAAATTGTTATGGGAATCACATAATGGAAAATAAGTGAGTTGCTAGCACTACATTTTAAATGTATTTCATCTCATTCATTATTAGCATTGTTGTTAGCAATAATAATAATAATTTTATAAGATGTTATTAATTAGCACCTTTCCCTCGACCCACTGTGAATACTTTATTCTTCATGATCTCATAGTCCTGTAATAACTATTGTATTAGAAACGCTAGTAATTCAGGTCTATAAAGCCAATGAAAGGTTGTTATAGCTGTAATTTTGTTTCTTAAACTTGCCACTTTTAAAATGTAGACATTAAGCCTATGATTCAGGTGTCTATAACATTTTACTTTTGTCATCCCTTATATATTATATATACATAGTGAAAAAGTGCATTAAAATAAGTGTCCTTGTAAAATGATAATTTTGTATTCATAAATATACACCAAAGTATTATTTGAATAAAGATTTGTCAACAGTGTGTTACATTTTGATAGCTTAAAATCATAACAGTTTAATTTTTAAAAATGAAGATGTCACTTCCAATGTTTTTAAAGGGTTTTTTTTCTTTTAAATGTGGATGAATGCCAGAAGAAACCCTTGCCGTATTGTTCCAGCTGTCTGGTTCTGACTTGCTGACATGAATAAGAGGACTCATAACAGAGTAAATAGAGGAATTGGGCCTGGGGAGTGTGTTGCAAATTTCAGCCACATTTGATTTGTGACGGCTGCAAATAGTTTCAATCACTTGACTACGAAATCCTTCATCCTGCTACCCAAAGTTGCATGCATGCTCTGCTCAGCTCAAGTTGCCTGCTTTAGTATGTATTCTGAAATTGCTGAACTGAACCAAAGCTCTGAGTTATATGTACAAGTTAGAGGCTTGTCTTGGTATATTAACCTGACTTGAAATAGTGTTTACAAATTAGAACTATCTGGACAATAACTGGGTGATAACATAATAAAGACCGAGAGTGTTAAGCTGAGTTTACCCCATGCCAAAGCAGGGAAAACTTATCCAACACACAGGAGGAGTGAGGTTCTGAGAGATGAGCCTTCAGATTAAGTATGAGAGAATAACTAAGAGAGAACTACAAGTTAACTTGTAAATGGGTATATGTACAGGAAAACAGTGTCTGAGAATACCATCTCTCCAACCAAAGCAAGGGCGTGACTTACAAAGCCTAGAGATTTCACAAGGAAACAAGATTGGTGGGTTCAAACACATCTTTTTCTTATCAGTTCTGCGTTGGTTGGTCATAGGGTAGTTCGGCTCTAGCCAATTGCTGACCCCCAGATCTGCTTTTAGTTTTCAGGAGCTGTTTTGACCTTCAGAGCCCATTAAGGATAAGTTCAGGTAGTTGAGCTGAATCACAGACCACACAGAGTGGTTAACCATCAGCCTGTTTTTCTGCTGATTCTTGCCCATTTTCTGAGAAGGGATTGTTCTGGTTTCTTTTTCTGGAGGCAGGAATGCTCATTGTTTACAGTCTCTCATTCTCTCCAGGCACAGGGTCACCCAGCAGGCTCACAAGGACATGCTGAAAGCACAGCAAAGATTTCCTCTATCACAGGTGAAGTATGAGATTCTCATGGGCTTATTGAGAAATAGCCAGGTGAGGAGGCAGATGCTAGGGTTGAGTCAGTTGCGGTAAATCTAGTGTGGAGAAAAAATAAAATATGATCAATTCCACTTTTAAACTGTTGCTATCGGAAGCACTGTGACTGGAGCCCTGTCTACATGAGCTGGCCTGCTGCGTCAGTTCTCACTTCAGTTCCTGAATTCTCTGATCTAGTTGCCTATGTCACGCAATGGGACAATAGAGCATCTGCATTTCAATTGGAATGATGTGGAAGCAGTCTGGACACACTCATGTGCACCCTGTGTTAGTAAAACAAAGCAATTCTCTCAACCACCTTATCAAATACCAGGAAAATGCACCAGTATTTTCATAGGACATCATTAAAAGTCTTTTATTTTGGGTCTTTGTTGCTTGTTTATATACAGATGTATTCATCTGTACAAGTTTTCAGGTAACAGTGATTGTGCTGACGTATTGCATAAAGCATTCTTCTCTTTACTAGAAGGAAGAAAAGATGTGTAAGGTCTCGACTCTGCTCTCAAGGAATTTAAAATCTGCTAAATGGAGAAGTAACATAAGTCATAATGTTGTACTTGTTATCTTAGTGGTATTAAGTATAAATGAGGTGAACAATAATTTTAGCTGACACAATTAGAAAAGACCTCACAGAAAAAAAAAAAAAAAAGGCAGATGTTGAATTGTGTCTTAAAGTAGAGGTTGGGCAGGTGGAAACAGGCTTCAAGGAGACAGGCTTCAAACTCTTTCCTGGCAGACATGACCGAATATGTATCCCTACTGAGCTATGGAACTGGGCGCTGTGGGCTGCAAATAGTGAGCAGGGACATGTGGCCTGAGCAGAATCAGTGGAAGAGAAAAAGCTAATCTAGGAAAATAGAAAAAGAAGGGAGAAAGATAAGGCTTTAAATACCAGGCTAAAAATTTCATTTTGTTGTTGCTGTTGTTATTTTGTTTTGTCTGATTTTTTATTTTGCAATAGGGAGCCACAGAGAAATTTTGAGAAGGGAAGTGCATTGCTCTGGTTTGCAGGTTAGGTATATGCCACTACCTGCATTCATGGTGAAGGATGAATTAGACAGCAGTGAGCCTAATTGGAAAGTGATCACAATAGTCCACGTAAGAGAAGGTGAAAGGCTAGATGAGAAAGCTCATGGTGATGAGGGCAAAGGAAGGAATGCAGCTGGTTGGAGAGGCATCCTGGAAGGAAAACAGACAGAAAGTGATTAAGTGAATATCTGTGGGGAAAAGATAGAGATAGAGAAATCAAGGCAGAGTTATTGTTTCCAGCAAGGACCTTTGAGAAGTGTACTAAGAGTATATTGGTTGACAGTGACAGAAAATACCACTCAAAGGAAAAAGAAAATAATGTATTGGGGGGGGAAAAAATCAATGATGTATTGGCTCATGACTAAAATTTCCAGCGGTAGAAAGTAGCTGAGATCTAGGTATCTAAAACATGCTATGATTTCCCGATCCTTCTTTGTCTCTTGGCTTTATAAGATTTATCCTCAGGCTCTAGGTGATGCTAGCAAGGCTGACAGCAAACCCAGTGCATCGTCTTCCCAGTGAGAAGTCCAGCAGAAATGAGAGAATTTTCCTCAACTTCTCCAAAAGTTTAATGAGGCCACCTGCTCAGGTCTGAACTGACCAATGTGGTCATGGAGTCCATTCTCTGATTGAACCTCATGAATGGGAGCAGGGGTGAGGGGATCTCTAGAGAAGACTTTGGGTCCTGTTTCCAAGGGGATAGAAAACAGATTTTGACTGAGCGAGAAACTGCAAATCTCATTTATGGTCTGTAAAACCACAAACTAAGGAGATGAATACAGAAGGGACGAAAGTTCAGGTGGGGGTAGGAAGAAAGGAAGGGCAAGGTCACATAAGAATGGGTTGTATTTCTTGCTTTGCATATAACAGTAATTATTGATAATTATTACTGTAATTATTTATAGTGCCCCTTCAGAGCCTGATTCTACCAACAGCAGGCAATATATAGTTTTGACAATGTACTCTGTATAAGATATTGTAGTGTTTTGTATTTTTCCATAACAAGTATTATCACCCCCGAAGGATTTTAATGCTCACAAGGCAGGTAGTTCTTCATCAATCCATCATGTCAGAAAATGACTTCCAGATGCATTATAACAAATTTTTAAAATATATTTAATAAGGTATGCAAAGATGAGTGGATCGATCTCACACTTGTAATTACTTTCATCTTTAGTTCGTGATATTTTAATTTTTGTTCAAGTGTCTGAAGATTGTCCCATATAATAACTTTTTTATTTTTTTCTTTGCCATTTTTCTGGAGATTTCAGTTAAATGAGCCATATAAAAATAGACTGCCTCCTGGCACATTTCACAATCAAGATATTATATATAAACTTTCATTTACTAAGACTATTTGGGAGCATATATTCCAAACGAATAATCATTTTAGCGAATCAATAATTTTTCCATGTACTAGGCATTAGTATAAAGAATGGGAACATTGAGTACAGTATGCATATATTTTATACTAATAATGCTAAATATTTATTTATTTAAAATGTAGCAATGCCTAGTTGCTATCACCATAGAAATGAGAATGTGAATTTTAATTTGATTCTCAATATTATTTATTGCATCGTAGTCTAGGCACAATTCTTATACTTACTGTTCTCATAGAGGACTGACATTTAGAATTAAATGTAGTTCTGAAACACTCAAGCAATGCTATCAGAACTCTGATAGCTGGAGTTTATGGAGATGCGGTATGGTAGGAAAAATGCCGGATTAAGAAGGTACAACTTCACATTTGAATACTCTCATATTTTCAGAAATGCAATGTTGGATAGGTCCTCACGTTCTTAGGACTTCAGTTCCTTTTCAATAAAATGGGGAGAGACAGACCTCTTAGGGAGAGTGAATATGAAGCCGTGGGCTTCAGTGGGTTCATTTGGGAAGGGGACGGGAGGCCAGTGATGAACGACTCCCCAGCTGTGGGTGGGGGTTTGCAAATTGTTAAAGCAGGGGAGGCATGGGATGGAATCACAGCTTCTTTGGAAAGTTATGGAACTGGGTATGGGAATACCCGGTCCCTCTAATTTTCTCTTGTACATCTTATTTCAGGGTCCATTTTTAAGGATGAGACATGAAGCTATATGTGAGTGTACTTGGTAAATGGCAAAGCACTCTATAAATATGTGTTATTAGTTTACAGTTCATCTAAGAAGAATTGGCATTTCCTCATATAAGATGAGCTGACACGCTTTTACTTTCTTCCTTCCCATCAATCTAAAAAAGCCAGGCTTTATTTTGTTTTCATTAGACAGTGTTTATGTGTGGAAAAAGGAAGAAAACAATTTGAACCAATGGATGATGCCTAGTTATCACATAAGAAAGACACAGTTCCCTGAGGGGATATAGAGTTTGCAGAATAGCAAGAAATATATTTTGTGGGGAGAGAGAGAAAGAGAGAGAGAGACCATGAGAGATTTTTCTAGATACAATCATGTATGTATACTCTGTATCAGGATTCTAGACAGGATTCCAGTTGGCATTTCTGACAGGATTTTGTCAGGAATCAAAGTTAGCCATATGGATGAAGAATTTAGCCAAAAAGAAATAATCTGTTGACCCAATCATTTTATTCAATTTAGTGAACAGGTCAGGCTGACTAGTATTTAGCTTGAGGTTAACAAAGTCAACCATCTATGTAAGTATTTATAGTAAGCCTGGAGGGTTTGGTGAAATGTGGAGATAACTTGAAAATAAACTACAGTTTGTGGATTCTCAAGAGTTTGGGAATCTCTCATTCTCTCTGTTAAATATGGTAATAGCTAAGCATGGCTTGAGTGATTATACAAAGTTTTAGAAAGGGAAAAATAATTTCTTCTCTATGGTAAAAGAAAATCTCCTAAATAATGGTTGCTAGCTGTGGATGAACTAATAAAGTTAATACAGTCTTTAAAAAAAAGATACTGACTTTTGATGACATATTTTAAAGAATACTTCAATATGTATCAAAATTAAAAAGCTTCCTGGAAAAATTCATTGACATGTGAATTAAAATAATTTTGTTGAAAATTAAAAGACTAATAAATTATTAGTAGTAGTTTTTACTTTTTCACATCTTTATTATCAAAATTACTGAGATTTAAAAAATCATTTCCAGTGCTGATGAGAACACTAAGATGGAAACTTTCACATCCCCACTAGGGAGTATGATTTGGCAATGAGCATTAAATGTTTCAGAGGTTTTCTACGATTATAAATTTGTCCCCCCACCCCATCAAATAATGTTTAAACATGTAAGTACTTATAAGAGCAAACCAAAATTAAATATCACAAAAGGGGGATGTTTTGGTAAATGAGTTATATTCATTTGACAAAATAATATGCAGCATTAAAAATAACATTCTGGAACATCACCTGAAGATAACTGGTCCGTTTTTTCCGCTTATGCCCTGACCGTCAACTGTCTGCCTTTGGACTGACTTTCGTCCTCTCGGTTTAGCCCTACCTAGTATTTTACTCACATTCCAGAGGATTTTCCTCAGAAACCCACCCAAAGGAAGAAAAAGGGATAACACACACAATATTGGGCATTGTCATAATTTCATACTTATCTACCCTGCTTTTCCATGTCTCTGTTCAACAGTGTGAGATCTTCTGTAACTCCTGCCTGTCTTTGATCAAATACTCTGCTTTCATTTTATTTTATTTCCAGTCCCCACATCCTCATAGACTGCAGATGGTTCAAACCAAGTCTCTAAGACAAGAGGATTTTTTTCACAGTATTAAAACTGAAGTAACATCACTCTGAATAAATGATGTAGAGTACTCTGTTCACTCTCTTTTCCTTTTACCCCTTACAACTTATTAACCTTCTAGATCTTTTGAGAATGTAAACTCTTTTCTAGTACTTTCCTAACCAGCTCCACCTGCTGGTGTTAGCCTGTGTTTCTTTGCGAGCTGCACATTTGTCTCAGATAATGTAGAAGTTTTCCTTAAAATATGGCCTCCTTTCTATATTTTTATATTTCTGCATCACTTAGTTCTTGGCATGAGAAGAAGTGGGGTTTGGTTTGTTTTAGAATTTTTTTTTTTGGTCTTAAACTGTGTTTAATTTGAGTCACATTTAATTGCTTTTAGGTAAACGGATGGACGATCCTAGAAAATACACCTCAGGAAAGTACACTGAGGTTAGGGTTTGGAGGGATGAGCTTCCAGTGACCTTCCTCTTAGACCTCTCTAAGGATAAACTTAGCAGGACTCCACTGTTTGGAGAACAGACTATTTTATTTGGGAATTCAGCAGTGACTCAAATTTTGAATTTTTTGGACCTCTTATGGTCCTTGACATGGAGGCCTGAGTCCCACACCTGCTTTGAAAAGTGTAACTAGAGGTCAACTGGTTATTTTCAGAAGCTACGTGTTCTTTCTTGAGTTCAACAGAGCATTTCTGGCCATATTTTTGATAACTTCTCATCCAGGCATCTCCTAGGGGACTTTATAAGCCTACCACTCCTGGTACGCACTCCTGAAAGGTATGAATCAACATTAAAATCCTTACTTGGAAAATCATTTTGGGAGCAAGAAAAAAGCACAGCATAACCAGTGAGTGTTTTGAAGGCAGCACTGATATTTGGCACACTGGCTATTGTTTCTCTTAGGAGCCCATTGATTGTAATCACTCATTCATTTTTAACATCCTTTTGCTCTGTGCACTACAGAGGCAATAGCTGGCTTTGGGATTGATACTGTTGGCCGTGTTAGCATGTGCCTGGTGAGATAGCAAGGGGAAGATGCCAAGAAGCTGGGAGAGAGGCTGTGTTTCCCCATGTTTACTCTTTGATCTTACTCTTCATGTTCTCAGCTCTTTACTTGAAGGGGAAAAAAGTCTGTTCCAGTCAATCCAAAGCTTCCTTCCCGCTTATTTTCCCAGAGACTTGGCCTCAGAAATTTGCTTTAGACATATTTATTTGGCATATGGTACATTTGCTCGGTGCCCTTTAGCAAAGATGTTTTAGACACACACACACACACACACACACACAAATTCAACTATTGGGTCATTATGAATTTCAAGATCATAAATCATATCGAGTCTTATCTAGTAGCAATTCATACAGGCCTTTTCTTTACATTCCCTGTGCCCTGAGTTATCCTGAATTTTTAGTTTGCATCTCTGCAAACATTAGTGCATAAATATGAAGTGAACCCAAATGTGAAGCACTGAGGATGTAACACTTGGTTACTGACATGATGCTTTTGTTACCTTTTGAGTTTTTACTAATATGTCATATTTAGAATTTAGTACCCAGATGTTATGGATTCTGAATCTATTATCCAGTGGAGTATTTTCATACCTAGGTAGACCTTATAGCAATTACTGAAAGACAGGAATTGTTTTTTGCTCTTTTCTCCAAATTTTTGAAGTTGAGCTTATCTGTGCTCATGTGAAGATAATTAAAGAGAGAAACACAAGACCAAATTATTTCCAAATCCTTCCTAACACATCTGTAGATCTCTTCCAATCCATCCTTACATATTAATAAAACGAAAGGGCAACTGCAGATGGACAAATTAATTTCAAATATCTTCAGTGATCCTAACAAGGTTAACTAATTCTGGGTATCTTTTGGCCTATGCATGTTGTAGGTATAAATGTGCTAGGTTATTGATTTTTGTCTTAGTGTGGCTAGAAAAATCCCTGAAGATTTCTTAATATCTTTATAACATTTTTTCCTCTGTTTTTTTCTGATTATTTTGCACAGTAGGTTTTCACTATTATTCTGATTCCAACTTTTTTTTTCACCACTGCTCCCTGCTTTTCTGCTGAAAAAAAATATTCTCTTTAATCTATCTTGCTTTCTAAATCCCATTGTGTTTGACTTTGCCTTTTGCTTTTAAATAGTTTTATCTAAAAATGTATCCATGTTCTGAGTTTCTCCAATTAAATTATGTTAAGGTTATAATTTTCAAAGTAGACATAATTATAGATGTTATACATTTATAGAGTTTATTCTACACTCACTAGAATGTATACTTGCAACTCTTCTTCATCAGGAGAGTCATTTAAACGCCATTTAATGATGATGCTTTTATTTGATTAAAAAGACAAACAAAATACCCAACTCTATTTTATATGAAAAATGTACATGAATAGCTGAGAAGTTATGTAAAATCTCAGGATTAAAATCAGAAACATTATCTTCATATGTTATGCATACTCTGCCCACTATGACCTATATACAGTGGTGTTCTGGCAAATGCTTAGCAACACGCTCTCAAGCAAAAATAGGCCCTGATTTGTAGAGTTTGCCAGTTTCTATGTAGCATTTTTGAATCCACTGTGACTAATTTTAAGCTACAATCTAAAAGTTGCTGAACTCAGGGTGGGAAGAATGGACACAGTAGGCTCTCTCCAGCCTGCGAGCATGGGTCTAGTACAGGATCCATAGACCTTTGGGTATAATAATTGAGTTCCCTGAGTCTTAGTCTTCTGCTGTATAAAATAGATTATGTTAAGATAGAATGAAGTAGTCTATGAGAACATCCTGAAATATGGTAGCCCCAATAAATATTTTTCTTAAAATTGTCTGTTAATGTAACTATTATATTTCAGGATTATATTGTATATATGAAATAAATATATTACTTTCTTAAATCCTTTGTTGTAAAATTGAATTTATTATTTAAATGCGAAACTTTTATATATCTTTGTAACATACCATGTATATAGTGTTTCATCCTGAAATCACCTATGTCTAAAATACATAAAAGGCATAATTTCTGCTAATGTGAAACACATTCCATTCCTTGTGCAGTTTTGTATTGCAGCAGCACTTAATTGTTTAGCATTAATTACCTGATATTTCAACTGAGTTTGCAACCTTCCCCCTAAATCACAGAGAGAGAGCAAGATGTGAGAATCACAATTATACCCGGTTTTTGCTTATTGGCAACTCTAGATCCCAAAGCTTTGGAAAAAGGGTAGAATTCGTTTCTGAATTCTACTACTGAGGAGATTCATTTCTTTGAGTCATAAATATTTGCCGCAGTCTCTAATGAGTACTGTTAAGCTTTACTTTACATTAGCTGCTAATTATTTTTAAGAAGAAATGTGTTCTCTTTATCTTAACCCTTTCAGATCAACTTTCTCAAGTTGGATCATTTTCCCTGGGCCTTTCTGTACAGTGGCGCTGATGGTGTAAAGTACTCTCTCACTCCTGTGCAACTTTCTCCTTGACTTGACTGCTGGCTTTGATTAAATTACTTGACTCTTCCTCCCCAAAGAAAATGCTGGAGGGATAAAAGAGAGGTGACAGGAGAGTGGCTGAAACTGGTCAACAATAAATCAATCAAACAAGTACTTAGGCAACACCTCCTAAGTAACAGAGTCTGTGGTGTAAGCCCATAAAATCCTCAGGGCGAGAGGAAAGGAAAGATGCCAAGTAATGAAATATGCAAGGAAAGAAATATTTAGGAAGTGGTCCATAGGTGCAAGATTCAAGAATAAACACAAAGAATAAAAGAAGGCACAAAGTATATGAAATAACTAAAAGGCAAAGGCTTATGTATTTGTTTCAGATTGAGTCAAATGCATACAATATTTACAATACCCAAAAGTAGTTGTACTCATACTGTACATTTAACATTGTCTTTTAATTTTTAACAAGGCACTATTTACTCTTTGAAAGTAAATTAGAAATCCTCCTGCTTTTCTTTATTTGGCTCTGGGAGCTTCCCATCCATTCAAAGCCTGATTTACTGAGATTTCATGAAATTCTAATGAAATAAATGTAATGGCAGCAGACGTATTCCCCCAACCTAATTTTCCTCCATACCGACATGCTAGAAGATGACTTCATGGATATTTATTTGATGTTAGGGCTGTGGGATTTGGATTTTGAAAGTTTACATTTTTTCTTTTCACCAAGAATGAAAATTAGAGGAGGCAGATGACACAACAGTTAGGAATCAAATGTCCCAATGTAGGCAGGCATCTTTTTACATTCCAGCAAATTATTCAGTTCTGAAAAGCCACAAATAGTGTTATTGCAATGTCAAGTTTCTTGGAGATCACTTGACCTCTTAGACTGTACAAAAGGAAAGTTTTTATAGTTATGTAGTACTCAAAATACAAATTCTTTGTCTCATAGTAAAAATTTCATCTTTGATTTTATGCAAAGACGGTGTTTTTTATAAGTCAGATAATTGGTTAGTACTGTGGTTGTGTGATTGGCAAAATCTGGGAGTATCCAGTTGGTTTCTGGATGGTAGTATCTTATCTATCTATTGTTTCACCAATCATCTATCTCTAGTGGATCATTTGATTCAAGTAAAACCAAACCAAGTTAAACTCATTTTTAAATATAATTTATACATTGTTAATGCTTCATAAAATCTGAAACTAATTATAAGCATAATTTGAATGTTTTCTTATCTCTCTCACATGCCACAGAGGACCTACTTTCTTGACCTTTTGATTCAAGCATACACACAGAAAAGAAGGATGTTAAATGCCTAGCTTTGGAAATTTAGTCAATATCTTGCAAATCAGTTCAGACAGTGTATATAGACAGTGTGACACTTGAGTCAGACAGTTGTGGATTCAAACTGTAATTTCTTTACTCACTAGTGTATGGATTGATAAAATTACTAATGCTCTCTGGACCTCATCAATAAAATTGGATTAATAATATTACTCACCCATACAATTGGATTAATAATATCATCTTTTCAGGATTGCTCTGAGAATAAGGACAGTCAATAAATAAGAGTGATTGTAAATGTTTTTCTCATCAGTTCCTATACTTTCCATACAAAAATTTGTTCCTGATTTTTTTTCCTTTTCCATCAAGAAGAACAAACGGGAAAGAGGGTCCTCTGGAGTAGGGTTGACACAAGTTTGTCTTAAGGCTCTTCCAGCTGAGATTCTGAGACCTGGCAGAGCAAAGCCCAAATAAACACAGCTGCTTCTATGTTACTTCTGAGGTGGTGTGGCTGTCTGTGTCAGTCTCCCTTTAAAATGAGCAGAGCTCTTCAGGTATGTGGCAAAGGTTTGGCTTTAAGATAAGAGCAGAAAGTCACAAGGGTACTCATGGGTTCCACAGAACATTCATAGACTGGGTGACTCTATGCATACGATTGAGAAGATACTTCCATGCCTAACAGAAGAAACATAATGGTGAAGGAACATCTATAAGGGATGTTCTTGTGGTTCTCACCTCAATAAACTTCAGGCCAATGATTTATCAGTAGATAGGAAAGACTTTGATGATTAGCAACATTGTATAGACTCCAAGAGTGCCAAAAACCAGCAGCAACCCTTTATGGGGGCATGAAACTTTCATTCATTATGTCTATGCTCTGTCAGTTATTATAAGACACTTTATGTCCATTTATATTTCCCTTGAAGTGTATATACCATTATCCTTAATAGGGACATTGTGAATCATAGAGGTTGAGTAAGTAGACTAACAAATTTGGACAAACACGTTGCAGAGCCCAGGATCTTTTCATTGCACTAAGTCTTAATAGTGCAACAGGTGAATGCTTAAGGATCTCTACAATTAAATCAGTGCATGAACAGAACATAAACAAGTTACATTGACTTTTATCTGAGGTTACATTCCCTAGAAGCAGAGTTTGAGAGAGGGATTAGGTGCACATGACTTACTGAGGGAGTGCTCTCCAGTGAATTTTATAAGGCAGCAAGGAAAGCAGAGGTAGGAAAAGACATTAAGCAGAATCTGGGTCCAGGTTTTCAGCTTGATCCCATGTAGAACCTTGAAGCTTAGATGTTACTACAGGATGATCTCAATTTGAGGCAAGGAGGTCAGATTTGTACCCACTAAATGAGTCATTAACTGTGTGTTAGTCCCTGAGATGCAGGTGGAGACTGGCCTCCTAGTCAAGGTTGCTCTTGTTTGGTCAAGGGCAGCTCTATCAAGAGGAAAGCTGCTGTGAGTTGGCAGCTGGTGCCTGGGCATATTGAGAATGACCACTGCACATTGTATCTGTAGTACATCTCTACTCAAATCAGGAAATTAGTTGCTACGTACCATGGAGTTCTCTGTACCATGGAGCTACTAGCCAAACTGTGGTTTCAAGATGAGTCTCCACATCACAAGTATAAATCTTAAGATTTACCTAAAGGCCACACTGGTGGCATGCAGGACAATGAATAACCAGTAACAGAGCACCTATTATGGCCCTCTCCTGACTTAAGTCTCACCACAACTTTTCAGAGAGGCATAATTCTGCCATTCCCTATATGTGAGAACCATTTGGGAAAAAAACAACAAATAAACTCATTTGTGGCAAAACCTGATTGTGCACATATAAGTCCATTTATAAATTTTGTTTCCTTGAAGTCATAAAGATATTAAAGGTTTTAATGAGGAATTATTAATGAATTTGATTAGCGTGTACTCCCCCAGGTCCCACTGACTGTGTTACAGGATGAATACAAAGTACACTTTTTGCCATTAAAACATCTACAAAATTCTGATTTTCAACCCACATGGCCCTGAGGGTTTCGGGGAAGAAATTGTGACCCTGCCTCACTATTTCCCCGTATGGGTGGGGAATGGAGCCTCAGAAGCTTTGGAAGGCTTGTCCAAGATCAAATAGTGAAAGAGCCTATATTCAAGATATATCTATGTGCCTACACACTCCCAATCCTGTGTCTTCCTATGTCCAGATCCAGAGATGCTAAACCAATGGGTAATTCAGAAGAATATGATGGCTTTCCTCCCCAGAAGACAAGCTGTAAAAGCACTAAATCTTGAAGTTGAACAGCCCTCTTAGAAATCATTGACTGGTGTGACTAACTTAATATAGGAATTTGTTTTATAACATCTAACCAGATTATTGAGCAAACATTTTGCACACATCCAAACTCTCTGCTTTGCCAGGTATGTCATTTCATAATTTAGGGTACTCCAATGTTTAGAAAGTCTTACATTAATCAGAATCCATCTCTTTATAAGCTTCACCCATGGATCCTAGTCTTGGTCCCTAGAAGACTGTAAACCACAGCATTTCTTCTCCCACAGTTTACCCTGCAAGTAAATGAATAAATTACAGGCTCTATATCATTAGGAATTTTCTTCTCTCAACTCAGGTTCTCCACACCTTTTGCCATTCTAGTCAACCTTTTCTAGAAGATCCCTTTTACGAAGGGCTGTTCCTGGGCCTGAAGCATTCAAGGAATTTAACATAAAGTGCAGAGAAGGAAGAGAGAAGGAGACCTGGGGAATAGGACATTTTCTTAGAGCCTCGTTTCTGTTGAAAACCAGCCTTTCTCTTGCATAGAATCCAAGGGAAAATTCAACCACATCTTTGGTGAAATGATTATCAGGAGACTTGGTACATCTGGTAGAGCATGAAAGTAGGGAAAATCCATGTGATGGTGGTTTTATGGTTTTATGAAGTTCATCCACTCACAGTGGAACTGCTTGCTAGTGACTGAAAAATACTGGGGTCAGATGCAGCCCCCTAACAGCAGTTAAGTAGAATCTTAGATCCTCAACAGGGTATTTTTGCACAATTTATTCTAGTGACTCCAGGTTAAAATTTGTTCTTTTAAAGCATATATGAGAATGTAAGCTCCTTGAGTATAAAAATTTTGTTTGGTCCAATGCTGTTTTACCAGAACCTAGATGGGTGTCTGGCACTTAGTAAGCACCATGTAAGTTTTTAATGTATATTTGCTGAATACATAAATGAATGAATAATTGAATGGATGGGCAAATTGAATGTTTTCAGACATTATTTTACAGTGTGCCCAGTTGTAATCTGCCTGTCTTCTGTTTTTCAACATCTAAACATTTGCCGTCTCCTGATTTCCCATTATAAATGATATAAATGATACTGTATCTAGTCAGAAAATCTACAATCACCAGAAATGTAATTTTCATCTGAGCATAGAGATTTGAACTAATGCAAACAACCTTTCTAATTTTTCAGAGAACAGGCTTGTTTGTTCATATTCAGAGTCATCAAAATCTGCCTGAGATATCTTAAGATAAAGCAATCAATGCAAAGGATATCAGTGAGTATTACTTGGTAGTGACAAGGTAATTCTAGGATTTGTCTAAATCCAATAACCTAGAGAACCACAAGAGACAGGGCTGTAAGAAAAAAAAAAAAAAATCACAAACTTGATTTATTATACCCTAGAAAAATAAATTTTCTAATCCAAATCTTGTTCACTAGATATTTACCCCAAGGCATATGGATGATACAGATTATCTTTTTCAGCTCCTCTTTTTCTTCTTTCCCTAAGGTAATATTTTATCTTTAATGTTCTTTGAATCTTATCGTTGAGCTATTTAGAAAGGTTTGTTAAGCATTTCCAATTAAGTTCTTTTGTAAATGGATACTTAAGATCAGTTTTATGAAAATATTTCCAGTAATAAAGAAAAATTAATTAATAAGGTGACCTACCAGGATATAAACTAAAATCCTTTATACAAAAGATGAAAGCTGCTTTTTATTAATCTCAGTATTTCAATATATTAAAAAGCTTGTATGAGCCCTCAAGTTCTAAAAACAGTTGCTTTATAATATACCCTGAGTATATTATGCATGATTTCATCATTAAAAATATACCTCCTCTCTTTTCTATGATAAATATGCATATAATATAATTATATATTAACATACTATGTTAAACTTTGTTGTTTGTGCACTAAAAAACCACTATCCCTACAAAACTTTCTTTGTGCCCCTAAATGAGAGTGCATTAGAAAGACAGCAAGCTGAAATGTGGAGAGAGAGGGTTTATAAACCCAGATTAAATTTCGGATAACTCTGTTAATCAGTTAGCTGCTACATGTTTGTAGTAACACTGGAGATAATATTCACATTTTCTTGGACTTAATTGTGATTACAGTAGTCCCCCCTTATAAGCAGTTTCTCTTTCTGCAGTTTCAGTTACCTGTGGTCAACAGCAATTGGAAGATATTAAATGGAAAATTCAAAAAATAAATAATTCATAAGTTTTAAATTGAGTACCATTCTGATGGCACCCAGTAGGCAAATCATCCCTCTGTCCAGCATAGCCACACTGTATATGCTACCGGCCCATTACTGTATAGAAACAACATACTAGTAGTATATATTGTGTCCCTATTACCTTTCTCCATTGAGGGTCTTGGAACATATCCCGTGGATAACAGGGGACTACTGTATGTCCTTTCGATACAGAAAGTGGGATTATAATGCTAATAGAGGTTGAGCTTAGACTAGCATCTTTAGCTACAGATGACAATTTATGACTCCTTTTCCTCTACTTTTTAAGAATGAACTAATAATACTGATAATAATAAAAAAACTTTATATTTTGTAAAAAATAATATGTGTTTATGAAGAAAAATTGGGACATGCAAAAGAGAAAAAATTCGCTCTCATCACCAATTACCCAACTCAGGCATAAGTACTATTAACATATGGACACCCAGTCTTTTTACAGTTTTTAAAAAACATGTGCACTCCTTTAAAGATAAAAATGTAAATTAAGCATAAAATAAAACCATACAGAAGGTTATAAAATTAAATATTAAAATTATATTTTCCCCTGCCCTCAATTTAACTTCATACTTCCTGTTCTTAGTTTTCTCTAGTGTTGCTTTTACCAATGTGAAATCATATACTTCTTGATTTGTCTTCCATAAACTATATGTTTTAATTCCTTACCATAGAGGATAAAGAATTAATTCACTTTTTATCACACCTACTTTCCTTTTTCTTTGCAGCTTTTAATTTTTACGTCTAGTTTTAGTTCTTCCAGTGGGATTAAGGAATTAGATTAAATTCTCAAAGGCTTTGAACCTGGAATTCATGAATAATTTTTTACTTTATTTTAAGGTTTTATTTTCTGATTATCGAGAATGATGACTGAGCTCTTATGGAAGCTAGATTCTTATTTCTGCTAGTCTTCCTATAATCAATAGGGGGTCTTAGAAAGTCACTTATATTCTCTGGCTCTTAAGTTGTTTACTTATGAAATGTTAGATGTGAATTAAAGGTCTCTTGTGACTCTAAAATTTTACTATTTGTGGGATGTTGGGAAGAGAACAGTTCTTATTCAGCTTGTTCAGTTGGAAGACAGTCACAGAGAACGAAGCATTATTTGTAACATCCAAGATTTTTAACTAGTTTTCTCTTTTTAACTTTAATTTGATACAAAAGAGTATCTCAAAAAATTGTGGAAAAATGAAATTAAAAGATAATACAAACCTTCTCATGAAATTTTTAAAGACGTCTTGACATACATTTCTCCCAATGATTGGGAGCACATACTCTTAGGAAATCTATTATAAATAATGGTATATTTAGTGGTGTGCTAGAGACCACTTGCACTGGTCTGTGGAGTGCCAAATGTTGAATGATTTTCGACTCTTTATTGAGTGTCATCATGTTGGTAAGCTGAAACCGGCCATGGTAGGAATATTTACACCATAAAAATGAGCAAACATTACAAATCAGGTTTGTTTCCAGATAGTAAGTGTGCAGAAAAGAACTGACATGGTAGGCCTATGACGACTATCTTCAGATAGGCCTGCTTGTAAAGTTGGTCCTTGTCTAATGTCTGGGAAGTTGGATTTGGAGAGGGTTCTCAGCATTCCCTAATTGACAAGAGCCCTGACTGTGTCTAAACTGCACAAACAATGTGGATTACGTGGAGCACCACTTTCTGAGAGTCTTGACTCTTGCTAGGTGAGGAATCTTGATATGCTCTAGGCAGAGGGTGCCTACATGACCAGTTCCCAGTAAAAACCTCGGGAAGTGAGTCTCTAACAAGCTTCACAGGTAGCCAATATTTCACACATGTTGTCAGAATTCAGTGTCAGAGGATGTAAGTATGTCTGTCCCATGTGACTCTACTGAGAGAGGACTCTTGGAGGCTGGCTCCTGCTTTCCTCTGGACTATGCCTGATATGACTTTTTTCTTTGCTGATTTTGCTTTGTATACTTTTGCTGTAATAAGTATATTTTTGTAATATTTTTGTAATAACTCTGGGTTCAACTATATGCGGAGTCCTGTAAATCCTCTTAGCAAGTTACTGAACCTGGAGGTGGTCTTGGGGACCCCCGACACAACCTATTTATCACCACACCACTGGTTGTATTGTGACATTCTTAACAGCCATTAATATGAAGTTTCACCATATGTGAAATCCTGGAAATAGGCTCATGGTGTATTGTTAAGGAGAAAAAAACAAATGTGCAATACGTTAAGTATAATGTATGTGTGTATCTTTGAAGGTATAGGAAATTATCTGGAAGATTACATATCAAATCATTAAAATGGCTACTTTTGAATGGTGATATTCGAAAGACAGAATACAATTATTCCTCTACATACTCTATAACAAAAATATAAAATGGTTGGGTTTGTAAATGACTCTTCTACTTCATTTTCCAGTAACATTGAAATAGAAATACAGACTAGGCAAAATTATATTTCTGAATGGCACTGTCAGTAATGCCATTTTTAGAGTTCTGCATCATGGGAAACTGCAAATGTCAGTCAGATGTAACAAAATCTGATATGTTAAGGAGCCGCCATAGCTAATGATAATCACTAATAACGTTGCTCATGAACATGTATGGTCTTTGCTTGTTTCTGTAATTTGTCTTGATTTCCTGTTCCAAATGTCAAGGAAGTCTCTAAGCTCTGTGTTTAATTTTCATGCGTAGGCATCCAAATTTGTCTTCTCACATATGCTCTTGGTCCAAATTTGTCAAGTCCATTCCCCTGGTTTCTAGTTGTGAACAGAGATGGATAATCACATGTCAGTCTGGTATCAGGATAACAGGTATTTGAATAACTGATATAGGCATATTGAAATAAAACAGTTTCTACTCTTTGAATATGTGAATATATGTATATGTGTGTGTGTGTGTGTGTGTGTGTGTGTATATATATATATATATATGCTATGTACAGAACAGAAGCTACTAAATTAAAGTTAAACACAGGGTGGAATAACGTCCAAGAGTTTTTCAAGATTTTCTCCAACTCAGTAATAAATAATCCAAAAGGTATTTATTACTTTCTCCACTTACCTCAAATACTTATTGGTGAAATCGTCCCCACATTTTTCCTGTTGCCCCCCACCCATACCTCTCAAGGAGCTATTGCATTATAAGCAAATATTAGACCTTTAATATTGTATTCACGCATATTTGCACAGTAGACAGTTAAGTCAGCTCCGTTACTATGTTCTATGAAACTCTATAATTACAGCCCTTTCAAAGTGCATATTATTAACTTAGTGCATGACTACTTCAAAGCAGACGTGCTGCAGATGAGTTGAGTCAATATTCACACGATATGTTTCAACTTTCAGTCTTGAGAGGAAGTGAAAACGCAGAGGTTTCTGGGTATGTGGTAGGTAAGAATTGGGCATGAAATAAGTATTTCACGCAATCATCTAAGATTTTCAAATTCCAATTATTTAATTCTCTATTTTATAACATTATATATATATATATAATACCCAATATCTAATGATGTCCTGAATGTCATTTTGCATGTGATATTTAATTATATATATGTATGTTATCAATACCTATACATGTGTATATATACGCAGGTACTTCAAAAAATTTGTGGAAAAATAGAATTAAAAGATAATATGAATTTTTCTATAAACTTTTAGAATACCCCTCATGTGTATATACATATATACAGTATATAGTAGTCAGGTTTAGGAGAAGCTGATTGACAAATCAAAATATAGGTTTATTTTATTACAGTAAGGAATACACTGTTCCAGTGTATCCACATGTAGATCTACAACATCCACCCTGCTATTCAAAATATTCCCCAATTTCTGGCACGTAGGTTTCTAGACAACTGGGTTAGTTGGCAGAGGATTCCTTGAATATTGTGGAATAAGAGCCATAGGAAGTGAATCGGATTAGAGACTTTAGTGTAAATCTAAGTAAACCTTAGAAAGCATCTCCCCCGATTAGAGAATCTCTTCTTCATTTGTAGATTCCCACAATTGGACAGCTCAGGCAGTGCTAGAAGGACACTCTTGCCTTCTATCCTATTTCCAGGTTGATCACCTTTCTTCAGAAGCCTTATCAGTTAGACTGTTTCTCCTATAGCATGACTGCCTTCTGTCAAATATGCCTAATGAATAATATACCAAGGGGTAGAGATAGATTAGTCACCCTCCCCACTTACCAATGCCATACCCATACTAGGACTATAAAATCTAGTTCAATCGTTGCTGTCCCCTTTTTATTCCTGTTGTCTCTTTCCCTTTTTCACTGAAGAATGGGCACATTGTCTTCTCTACTCCAAGTCCTGACTTTGTCAAAGACATCAACATCCACGTGTATGGTTCATCCAACCATCTGACCTCTGTCCACGACCTCATTTTCAGGAACACACCCCCACCGTACCTTAGCCGCAATCTCTCATGGATGAGCATACCATCGACAAGACCTGCTGTACTTCTAAACTATTGCATTAGAATATCCAACTCTGAGTGACCTCACTCTACCATTCTGTCTTCAACCTCCTGCCTCACGGATGTCCATAGCACCCACATGGCAAAACTATACACCTGACCATTGCAAACATATGTTTTCCTTATGTGCACAGTCAGGCAGCTAATTGTTTTTGGGAAATGCACCCCACATGCTCAAACACAAAGACATGTGTGCACGCAGCTCCAAATGTACAGTTTTAAAACTCATCTGGGTCCTCAGCCTTCCTGTGATTCCTATGCAGCTCTCTCTTTTTCTATTTAAGTTTTCTTAAATACTTCACTTCTCTAAACTTGACATCTTTTTCTTCACAGGTATTTTTACTTCTTATTTCAAAGATAAAATAAGTCTCATTAGTTAGGAACAGCCTTCACTTACAGGTGTCGATCGGCAACTGTACTTACATCTATGACTGCCCTTGTTGATTTTCCGTTCTGCCTTGTTTCTCTAGTCTTCCCTCGCTTTTGACTTCTGTCCAACAGGTACTTCAAAAAGTTCATTGAACAATAGAATGAAAAGATTATACAAATCTTTCCATGAACATTTTGAAGTACTTTTGTATTTCACCACGCACCAATTGCCCATGGCAATCTCTGTTTTTCTCTTCACTCAAGCCAAGCTTTTCCTTCCCCTTCTTTTTATTGAGGCGAAATTCACTTAGAGTGAACAATTCAGTGGCTAATAGTACACTAACAATGTTGGGCAACCATCACCTCTACATAGTTCCCAAATATTTTTGCCATCCAAAAAGAAAGCCACATATCCAATAAGCAGTAACCACCTACTCTCCCATTCCCTAAGGTTCTAGCAAACACCAATATGTTTTCTGTCTGTATGGAGTTACCTATTGTGTATATTTCACGTATCAAATGATACAATGTGCGACCTTTGTTGTCCGGTTTCTTTTACTTAGCATGTTTTTAAGGTATATCTACGTTGTAGTATATATTAGCACATAATGCATTTTTATGGCTGAATAATATTCCATTGTATGCATAGACCAAGATCTGTTTATCTATTCATCCATGGATGGCCATTTGGCCTATTTCCACCTTTCGGCTCTTGTGAATAGTGCTATGAACATGCATGAATATGTCTTTGTTTGAGCACCAATTCTCAATTCTTTTGGGAATATTCTTTGAGATGGAATTGCTTGATCTACGGTAATTAGATCCTTAAATTTTCGAGGAATTGCCTAACTATTTTCCACAGTGGCTACACCATTTTACAATTCTGTTAACTGTGTATGAAGTTTCCAATTTTTCCAACATTATTTATTTTCTTTTTTTTAAATTTATTTTTTCAGTATAGCCACATAAGAGATGTGAAGTGGTATCTTATTATAATGTGGTAGCTCAGAGGATCAGATTCTCTCCCTCCCCAGAGTTTGCTGTTTTTGATATTTGTTGGTTACAGTTATCCATTTGTTTAGTTGCTTTTCCAAACTATTTTTGAAAAGATTGCATTGCTTGCTGTGTGTGGTCACTAAAGTCTCTGCCCTGTTATCTCAGTAATCTGCCAGTGACCTGACAGAAGTTTACTTAAACGGTGCCTATGACTGCCTTAGCATTTACCTCCTGTATGCATGGTGCCCATGCAAACCATGCAAGCTAGAGGTGGAAGCCCAGGGTCTTCTCACATCTTTTCTGAGCGTGTCTTGTATACTGGCCATTTGTATTTTGCTCTGTCTTCCCAGTATACCTGATGACTCTTCTGAGCCCTTATTTCCTCATCAATCTTTCTCCTTAGCCTCTCTCCCAAAATTGTGAGTTCTGTTACTTATCCCGTCTGCTGTCGTTTGTCCCAGGTGGGCATGGGGTGTGTATGTCTTTAAATCTTTCTGTAGCCACTTCCAAAGCCTAGAAAGCTACTCCAGCCAAATTTGGAGGTCGGAGGGTGGTGAAGAAACAGTTGTCAGTCTCTGAGCCATTCCCCCAGGGAACCACCAGGCTGACCAAAATGCACAACCACAGTATTTTAAGAACAAGGTTTGTATTAATCCCTTGGCACCAGCAAGGCAATAAGGAACTCAGGCTGCTATCGCTGCAGCTGCCTTAGCCATTGTCATTGCAGCCTCTGCTATACGAGGGAATGGTGGGTGATAGGTGGGTGAAATGTCACAACGCTAAGTCATCAAATTTCAGCTGTCCTTTACCAAATGTGACTGAACTTTGATTTGACTCTCTCATGGGCTTTCCAATATTTTATTTTCCCAACAAAGCTATATTCTAGATAGTTTTTCCAAAGAGCTAAATTTACTAGAATTTCATTAGGTCTATCATACCTATAGATTTCCTACCCCCGTTTATTCTCTCTTCCTCATCCTCATCTTCAGTCCCCATTGCTAAGATATGAATGTTTGTCCTTCCAAAATGTGTTGGAATCTAATCACCAATGTGATGGCATTAGGAGGTAGCGTTTTGGGGAGGTAATTATGTCATCAGCATGGAGCCCTCATAAGTGGGAATAGTGCCCTTATAAAGAGGCCCCAGAGAACTAGCTTTCTCCTTCTGTCGTGTGAAGGCACAGCAGGAAGTTGGCAATCCGTACTGGGAAAGAGGACCCTCACCAGAACCTCAGCATGCTGGCACCTTGATCTTGGACTTCTAACTATCTAGAACTGTGAGAAATAAATTTCTGTTGTTTATAAGCCACCTAGTTTATGCTTTTGTAATAGCAGCTTTAATGGACTAAGGCACCCATAGTTGTCTCTATCAATAACTGTGTTCACGAGGATACTAGAACAAAAGTAATCAAACCATGGATTTTTAGAGGTTTTTCCTGGTATATATTGGCATTTACCTACATTTCTTTTTGACTTTTCCAGTGTGCCAGCAGTGAACACATCTGAAGTCAAGCCTCCCTACAGTTCTCATTAAGTATTAGAGCGATGAGAAAAAGAGCAGAGTGGGGAGAGACCACTATGATGTCAGAAGAGTTGGTAAGCAAAGGGGGCAGAAAACAAGTCGGTGAGAGTCTGCAGATTGGACAATGTTCTAGTCATCAGCATGGCAGAGGATGGATTGAGTGGAGAGAAAAGCACATTACTGAGATCTATAAACAAAACAATCTGTTTTTGTGGAAAAAGCAATAGGGCAAGGTTTAGGGAATCTGGTCTTCGGTGGGTAACTTTCGAAGCAATAGGGCAAGGTTTAGGGAATCTGGTCTTCAGTGGGTAACTTTCGAAGCAAAAGGGCAAGGTTTAGGGAATCTGGTCTTCGGTGGGTAACTTTCGAAGCAATAGGGCAAGGTTTAGGGAATCTGGTCTTCAGTGGGTAACTTTCGAAGCAATAGGGCAAGCTTTAGGGAATCTGGTCTTCCGTGGGTAACTTTCAAAGACCAGATTCCCTAAACCTTGCCCTATTGCTTTTTCCACAAAAACAAATTGTTTTGTTTATAGATCTCAGTAACGTGCTTTTCTCTTCACTCAATCCATCCTCTGCCATGCTGATGACTAGAACATTGTCCAGTCTGCAGACTCTCACCCACTCGTTTTCTGCCCCCTTTGCTTACCCACTCTTTTGACATCATAGTGGTCTCTCCCCACTCTGCTCTTTTTCTCATCACTCTAATACTTAATGAGAACTGTAGGGAGGCTTGACTTCAGATGTGTTCACTGCTGGCACACTGGAAAAGTCTCTTTTTCATGGCAAGCAGCTTGGATTGCTACAAGACAGGGTTTATTTTTAAAGTTCCACATTGCACATTGTTGGCTCTCCAATATCTTCTGGCAATGGATGCCAACAAGACAGAACACATAAAAAAAGAAGAAAAACACCCAAACATTTTCTTTCCCCTTTTCCATATTCTCCCCAAGCCAAGTTTGGAATGGCTTAAGGGAGGAGTTTTTTTCTTTCCCTTTTTCCTTTGCCTAGAACTGGCCACTATGAGGCACCTTTTTGGATTCAGACATTTTTCTGTTGGCCTTTCCTGGGGTATCTACTGCTGAATTCTACTACATTTTACTTATCCAAGGAACCACTGCTTAAGGGAGAAACAGCACTTTGGTTGAAGAACAACAGGCTCTGCATTTGAAGGATTCTCTCTGTTGAGTGGAACCTAGCCATACCTTTGAATTTATGGCTCTGCTGAGTCTTTAACACTTTCTGACCATTTCCAAGGCCACAAAAAAATACAAATGTCAAATGTGGGCATAGTGGTTTGTCACTGTGTAAGGTGAATCACGACAAGTGGAAGGCAAGTGTTTGGTCTTTGAAGATGGTTATGAGCAACAGACTAAAAGTTTCTGCTAAAGGTCTTGAGTTTTCCATTGAAGAGGACTGCTCCCTGGGGAAGGAGTCTAAGTCATCAGGGTTACCACTGAGTCACCTCTCCTTTTCTTTCAGCATGGCAGACTCTATCAGCCATAAGTACATAAAGATTTGTGATGCATCTTTCCCTACTCCAAACATCCTAGGTTGTTATCACAGAGGAAGTTATGCTGTGTAGATGAAATTTTTCCCAGCGCATACTGCATGGGCCATTGGAATCACTCCATAGTTTTAATTCAGTCCCAGAGCACTTGTGGGCTATAGAATGAAAGTGTATAGAATACAGTTCAAACATTTTTCTTTTTAATAAAATAATAATAATAATAATAATAAAGTTAGTTCTATTTACTAAGAAAAACTAGCTAATCATTGATAAGATTCAAAAGGTGGAGGTGTTTACGTAGAAAGTGAGTTCACAGAGCCTGAGAAGTGAAATTCAGTTGGGACTCTAACATGGGGAGAGCATCCTCCTTGTGTTTCCAACATATTCCAGAAATACAAAAACATGAACTCTCCCTAGTTTTTAAAAAATGATCAGAGACAAAAACAAACCTATATACCCACATACACAAATCAGTAATGAAATAGATATACCTTATCTGAGCATTGCTGAATAATTCTCTCTGTTAATAATGATAAAAAAGTCCTGTTCTGATTTATTTGAGGTTGGGATGTGGAGATGTTGGGGTCAATTTTAGTGGGCCCCTTTAGAGCCAATCTGATGTAAGAAGACCATGAGCCAACATTCACAGGCTACACAAAGGAAAGAATTATTAGGCAGCCAGAAATCCAGACAGCTAGAAGGTTTGGCATTATTCTTCTCACCACAGTAGAAATCACCCCAGACTTTGTTAATTCCTGCTTGGTTGCAAATGTCTCACTGCTATACGGTGCTCCTTGGGCAATGATCCTCATTTGGAAGAGCTGTTGGCAACACATGCTTTTTTAAAAGAATAAACTGCCAAGCACCAAATGTGCTCATCATCAGGAATGATGATGACAGCAAAGCAAAACAAAGGGATTAAAATCATTCAATAGCTACTTTCTTTTTGGCCAACAGCTTTCTTTCCGTAGACATTTATAGGGTCTTTATGTCTTCGCCATAACTGTCTTTTTAATTATTTTATCCCAGAAAGCACCAATCACATTTGTTCTGTCTTAAATACTTCCTAGCCTCCAATTGCTGAAGAATAGTATTTTCTTAACCAAGAATTATCAGTAATAGAAGTTTGTGGGTGCACCAGTCCTCATCTTCTTGCCCTCAAAGGCACTGAGTGCACTTCAAATATTTCAGATCAGGCACTAAGAATAATGATCCCTATCTTTATCAGGATCAAGCTCAGTTTCTATTTCTTAATCTACCATTCACTTTATGGCACCAATCTCTGTATTACCAGATTTATGTCAAGAAAGCACAACTCAAATTTCTGCTGATTGAGTGAACATCTCTTGGTTTTGTCTGGCAAAGAACCCCTTTTTCTTGAGGACTGCGCCCTAGTTTTGCTTTGTACCATCCTCCTCCACTCTCATTAGATGTGGTTTGGGTGTGGCTAATGCACCAATTCCTGCAACCTCTTCACAAAGGATAAGGAAAGAACCTATAGCAGACTCTGTTGGTGCTGTGCCGTACTGCTTCAGATCCCCTCAATTTCCATGCATGCTATTTGAGATTTTTTTTTTAAAAAAGCCAGCAAAAGCAAGATTATTAGAGGGCTACATTCATGTTGATGAAATCTTCGCCCATGAACAAGGCAGGTGGGACGTACCTGGGGTAACATATCTCTCTGGAGGTAGCCCTCACCTAATAACCTGTGGATATGGCAGTATAAATACCCCACATCTCTCATTCCTTGACAGGGGTAATCGTTGGGTATTTGTTTTGCCAGAGAATATTCCTGCAAGATTAAGCTCCAATCTCTCAGTGGTATCTGATTTAATAACACTCCCTAAATTGTCTGACTTCCCTGTCACCCACCTACATTCCTTGCAATTTCCAATAAGCTGTTTTTACTGGAATTATTGGCTCATTACCTGCTTCTGGGGTAACCTGAACCAGGAAAAAAACAAAGTCTCGCACATCAGAGCATTTCATCCCCTAACTTCAGTGGTTGATTATGGATGTAAAACTGACTCAAGTCAAACTGATGAGAGACCCAAACCTTTTCCTGGAACCACTAAATGAGAAGTACTTTCTTTCTGTTGGGATTCTTTAATGTATGAAGTGTAAGCTCATACTGTTCCTTATCTTTTCTATTACACAAGAAGAGACCTTTTGTGAGAACAAAGCTAGCACTCAAGAAATTCATTTCAAGAAATGGAGGGGAAAATTTTCTTGATAGATTCAGCCATAATCTGAAACTCTGATGTACCCCACGTCTTTCCAATGATATGAGCCCATTTACCTTCTCACTATTTTTTATTACCATATTCATTATTACAAATCATAATTATTCTTCATGCCCCTTAACTGACCAATTACTCCCAGACCCTAATCCCTCCGTCTCTCCCCCGCATCTCTAATATCCTTAGGTGTGTTCTCTCCTTCTGCAAGTTCAATGTATTATGGTGGCTCCTCCTTCCTTCCTTCCTTCCTTCCTTCCTTCCTTCCTTCCTTCCTTCCTTCCTTCCTTCCTTCCTTCCTTTTCCTTCTTTTCCTTCTTTCCTTCTTTCTTAGCACCCAGTTATGAATGAGGACATGTGGTATTTTTCTTTCTGTGTCTTGCTTATTTCACTTAACATAATTTTCTCCTCCTCACCATTTTGAAAGCCAAACTGAGTTAAGTTTCTGTTTCTTGAAACTGAAAGAGTTCTGATTAATTCGGATATGAACAAGAAGATTCTTTCTCAGCTTGTTCAGTTTAGTGCTGGCCAGGTTTGGTGCCATAGTCTCTCAGTTTGCGATATATGTGGTGGTCAGCTGTTAGCACTGAATAGAAGGCATGGGCTCTGGTATCGGAATACTGAGGAGCTTGCCTTTTACTTTTAATTTTTTTTTATCACAAAAGTTGAGAGATGCCACACTCCAAGTTTGGTTGAGATAGAGGGAAGAAATGTCTGAAATATTTTATCACCTTACTTCTCATATGAGGATTTTTGAAAGATATGGGCAAATGATATTTAAAGGCAAAGCATTATGTAGTGAAAAAAATTTGTTCAAATGAGGTAAATAATTATCTTAAATTATGCTGTGTAAATTGCAGGCTGCATTTTTTGTTTTAATTAAGCAATGCCAAAAATGGTTGTGAGGCATTTTCCTCCCAGGATTGGGAACCTACACACATCAGCTTTGTGCATGAGAACCAGAAATTAAAACCGACCACAGCTAATGGGAACCTGCTCAGGCCCATTTTATAGGCTCTGCTGAGGGACGTGCAAAGAGAAAACAGGCTAAGTGAAGGAGGAAAAACACAATTCTGCCTTTTCAATAAGTTTTAATAATGTATAATCCTCCAGAAAATAACATATGAACAGAATTATAAATTCTGGGTTGGTTGCTTTTCTGCCATTTAGGATTTGTTAACAACCCAAAGGGAATTGTTGGCCCTTTATAACTTTAATTCAACTCCAATGTCTTCAATTAGAGCATGCTGTCAGAGTGAGTAGTACTCTGCAAATGTATGATTGAGAACGACTGATGCTAAATCTTGAAGTGTTCTTACCCCAGTGGAGATTGAAGGGCCAATAGCTTCTGAGGGAATCTTTGTTTGCAATGTGGAATTTTCTGGAAAAATCTGTGAAGTGTGTACAATCTTGCTTTTCTGTGCATGAAGCAAGATATAAACCAGTAAGCATCCACGAGATACTTGTCATAGTTACTGGCCTTTTTCAATAGTCTCAGAAAACATCTTCTACTTCTACTAACTGAATCTCTTGTTCTGGGTTCTATCATTTTTTAGGGTAACTTTGTAGGGTATTATAAGATAGTTCTTTGAAGACATATGACAGCCCCTAGGTATTCCAACACTCTCAAGAGGGGCACAAATAGGCAGAGAAAAACCTTTTTTATGAACAACTGTAGTGACTCAAAAGCAAAAAATAGCCAGGGATATATTCCTTTTAGTTTAATCTCTGGAGGATGCTTTTGTCATTGGGAATTGTTGGAGAATTTTTCTCAGGGGACTGGTGGCCAGATGCAGTATGTGTGTTTATTTTTTAAAGCTTCTCTGTTTACTCTATGGACTCTCCTGCACTGAATTTCTGTCAATTACATGTTGTAGGCCCTATCCTAGGTTTTTCATTTCCTCCCTCTTCCTATGACTGAATCTTCACAAACAGGAGCTCTTTAAAAAGGTGAGATTCCCAAAAGACAAAATAAGCAGTCAGAGAGCTGTTTGTAATTCAGTTGTATGTTTGTATAGTGGAGAGATGCTCTATCAGTTATCCACCGATACGTAACAAACCACTCCAAAACATGATGCATTAAAACAAAGATTTAGTAGTTATCAGAATTATGTGGGTTATGGGGTGGTTCTTTCTTTGGTTTCACTTGGGCTCACTCAAGTAACTGCACTTATCTAGTGAGTTAGCTGGAGTTGGAGGCTCTAACATGGCATCATCCTTCTCAGGAATAAAAAGGAAATACAGATTGCAAATGCAGGCAAACTCTTTGGCAGCTCTTTTCCTTGAGATATTAATAGACGTGAGCCTGGGGGAGGTAGCCCAAGTACATCTGTCGTGCTTCAGTTTGGCAAACAGAAGAATGTCCAGGCTGAGACATTAGGTCAACTGCAAAATATTTACATTGCTGAAGGTATTGTGAGATAGAGCCCCATCCTAAGCTTTCAGCAAATGTGAGGTTCTCTGCAAAGGAACACAATTGGGTGGAACAAGGAGGCTTACTTATTTCTGAAGGATCAGAAAGAGGAGTGTTCTGGAAAATGAAATAGTTATCAAATAATTCTCCAAATACCCCAAAACCATGATCTATGGCATTGGTTGGTTTCCACTGTACAAGCACTCCAACCGTGGCTGGTGTCGAGCTTTTATTCAAGTTGGGAAGGCATGTGCCCAATTTGCTTTTGAGAACCTGTGCAAGCCTGCTCTAGTAAACCACTGACCATGGAGAGTGAAAAAAGAAAAAAAAAATACTAAATAAAGCAGTACCAATAATTAGAAAAGAGAGGGTCTCTGGGTGCTAAAACACATTGGAGAAATGAGATTTTCACATAGGGAGGAGAGATGAAACAGAATCATTGTTAACACCCTCTGCTACATACATAGGAATACCTCAAGTGCTCTCAAAATGCATTCACAGGCTCAAATGCAACAAAAAGGGGGGAAAAGTGAGAAAGAAAGAAAAGGAAAAAAGGACCATATAATAGGGAGAAAGTAAAATTAAAATTGTTTGGTTTGGGCTCTAAGTCATCATTAAAACATGAAGTGGACAAATCAGTCCCTAGGTTTGATCTCTCATCAGCTCTGAGAGATTTGACCTGAGCTGGGAATGTGGTATAAGATGAGCACCTCATTAAAAGATGTCTAAGGAGGTTGATGGAATGGAAAAAGCCTGACGAGGGATTCAGAAATCTGGACACAGTTCTGCTTCTGTTATTAGTCCAGCTCTGTGGCCTTAAACATTTGGCTTGTACAAGTTCTAAGTTTTTTGAGTCACTACTCTGCTGATATTTACTGTTGTAAATATATCCCAAGGCAACCATGATCACTTCCCTGAGAGAGAATAGAATAATATAATGACAACCATGGTAAGGCAACAATGACTTTCCCGACTTGTGACACAGAATCCAGAGTGTCCAATAAGGGAAAAGCAGGGTCCCTCTGGCTTGACTCAAAACAATGGAGAGAGAGAAAATATGCTTCTCAGAAACATTTTGTCAGGGGCAGATACTGGTTCTAGCAGAGCACATAATGTCTTTGGTTGCTGGATCATGTGGCATCACATGACGTAAACCAGTACAGGATGGGAGGAGAGGACACCTTCAAACTGGTCCTGGCTCAGGTGGTGGCATTGTGGCTTGCCCTCATGACCTGAACAAGCAGAGCTCCTCTTCTTTGGGGAAACAGCAATAGAGGTGTTGACTGAAGCCTACCCCACCATTACCTTAGTTTTCTACATCTCACTTATCAAATGAAGACAGTGCTCGAAAGAATCTGATGACAATTTATTAACTGCAGGAAATTATTCAGACAAAGGTATTTCTCTTAAGTGCAGATTATATATATATTCCTTCCTTGACATTTCTCCCTGAAACAGTTCATTAAGCAACCAAGAAGGATCCAGACTTAAGTTCTAAAATTGTACCCTATGAAATTACCCAAAATTGATCAACTGACATAGTTGAATATCGGCAATATCATATGGTTTGGCCAAAATGTATCAAACATCTATTCAGTTCAGTGGGGTTCCTTGAAAATAGCCATAGATACAAAAGTGGGTCTCTTCAGTACATATGTTCTGTTTCTAGGATATGTCCAGACTGGTCTTTGCAATGTGTGAATTGCATTAAACTCAATTCTTGATCTCCCTGTGTGCCTTCCTCTGGACCCATGACTCACTGTCTTCACTTTCATCAGGACTTTGGCTCTGCCATGCTTGTGAAGACAAAGGCAAAATTGCTGGTACTGACCTTGTAGGTATGCCTTCAGTGACTCCAACGGCTGCCCAGTGACACAAGCCAAACCCATTTATTCATGCAACAAATATATATGCCTCTATTTCTCCAGAATATGCTTTTATGGCCACTTTGTGGTTCTTGAGAGCTACTGAATGCATGATGTATTGGCTACCTGCTTGATACATTGGATAAAGAAGCAGATGTTTGCATATAAAGCCAGTTAACTCTAAAGAATATTCATGCTCCTGAAACTTCTAGGATTGTGAGAAGAGAGGAGTATGTCTCTTCATCTACCTGCTCTCTCTGACAGGGAAGGGAGGTCACTCATGAGAGATTTCACTTTCAACTCTAGATTATTGGACTGCACATGAAAGAATACTATTTGGAAAGCAATTTCAATTTATTTCTTTGCCATGCACTGACCAGCATCTAAACTAGATGAACTGTTTGGGTCAGTGACCTGATGAGTACTGGATAGGGGGCTGGTCAGAACCAACCCAGTTAGGTTTTCAGTTTGAGGCCTTTCCCAAAGTAGAGAATTAGCCCACAGTTTTATGTGGAGAAATCCCTCCGTTTCCAGACTAGACAAGAAACAAGCCCAGTCTTTAAGTCTTATCCCTTCTCTTACCTTGATGTAAATTTTGACTACCCGGGGTTTGGTTTTTTGGGTTCGGCTTCTATGTCCACTGATAACAGATTATAACAAAACAGATACATTTACATCTGTCTGGTGAACCTAGCTGTCTATCTAAATCTGTGTGTACCCATAATTACTGTCCACATGCCTATGACTCTGCCACTGGGAGTCCAAGTAGCATACCATGCAGAAAGTGATGATGTTTAAGATGCCTGGCTTCATGTCCAGAATTGGGAAGAATTTACTTGGAGTAAAGTTGACTTTGGCCAACTATGCCAAACTTTGATAATTGTCTGCCTAGGAAGCCATCTAACTCAGCCCTCGAGGACTTTGCATGTTATTCAGTCACATGGTCTACTGTGGGGCGTAGAGAGAAAGAAGCAAAAGGACTTCATCGAATTACACTGAGATTGTGATTATGATCTCATATGGGGACTGAAATCCTTTGAAAGCCCCAACTTTGTCTTAAGGCCAGAGACTCGAGGTCCAAGAAATCATCCATAAAGCTTGCAGTACAACATTGTTCAGAAGACACTCATCTCTCTCTTTTGAAACTAAAACTGCATAGGTATTCTGGTTGCTATAACAGTCTGAGAGGATGTCAGGTGTTCCAGAACCTCAGAAGGGAGATTGAAAGAAAAGAGCATTGCCATGTCAAATTCAGCTCATCCCTGGTGCTTGCAGTGCCACTCTGCCTATGTAACATTCTGTTACTACTATTTTGTTCCTTTTTTTCTGGTTGTTTTGTTGATCCTTTTCTCCAATCTTAAAGTCTTCCTAGAGTATTCCAGCCCCTGCTGAATCACATCTTCCATCATCTTCGCTTTAGGAGATAATCATGCATGTCAAATACACTCTGATTCAGACTTTTCTAAGCTCATGATCTGGGATGTCCTAGGCCAGCTACATTGCAAGGGTCAGGATGATGTGTGGTTAGAGCCAAGCTTGGGGGAACCCACTGCCACAGCTTTGCAGGTCTGGATTTATTCCAGGACTCCAAGCCTAGATACATAGATATTAATAAGGAATCTCTGAGGTCGGAGGCAGAGGGGTAAAACCGAACATGCTCACAAAATGAAAGCTAAATTTTAATTTAATTGAGAGTAGGGAAATTCAGTGGGGGCTGGGGGTAGAGCGGTCACCTTTACATGAGTTGACAAATATAACCATTGGTTTAAACTATTATACTGAGTTCTCCTTACTTTAGTCCTGTTGCTTTCCAGCTGAGTTCCATGGAACTTTATATTTTCTGTCTAGTATGCAGAGCTAAAGCAAACAAAGGATGTGTCAAATGAACAAGGCATTTGGTCCCAACAGAGTTTCCAAACGTTTTATTCCCTATTTTCTTCTTTATGCATTGAGAATCCAAGCTGGGAGAGAAATTTCTATTGCTAAAAGTAACCAGTTAGAAGACCACTAGCCTGTTATTACCAGTTTAGAGATTTGCATGCTTTAATTTTCCCCTAAAGACATGAATATTACAACTTGTTATTTCTTAAAAAGAAAAAAAATGGGTCCTTGTCCCAAATACCACCTCAAGGAATGGATTTGTCCTCAAGGAACAAAGTCTTGTAGATTGAAGAAGCCTTTATTTTTCATATAGCCTAGCATAAACAAGACCCAGGTGGATAAATTTGCTGTAACTTTTATTTCAGTAGAAGCAGTTTACTGGATGATGAGGGACAGTAAGGAAAGGGGCTAAAGGTAGGCCACAAATAGAAGAGTGTCCTTGGAGACTAGGTCCTGGAGACCACTACCTTTTCCCATTAGCATTTCTCTGACACTACTCCTCTTAATACAATTAATCATTTAGAGAGCAAAATGACCTCCCTACCTTCTGAAACAAGCACAGGTTACAAACCGTATGCTGTCTAGGTAAGAACTGGCACATTCTCTTTGGCTATATTGTCTGGACAGAGAAAAACCAAAGACACTGAAGTTTAGAACTGGAGGCCCTTCCCAAATTAAGGTCCTTTAGAAAATCACAATAATCTTGGGGAGGGCTTTGAATTTCAACAGGGCATGAACTGGGGCCTCAAATTAATATTTTCTAGACGTTAAAGTGTTTGAAGAAACTAACAAGAATCTGGGTTATAAATTAAATAATCCGGCCCTAAAACTTAGAATTCGAAATAATTATGTGCTATGTGCTCTTAATGTACATACCTGTTTTTGCTAAGATGTCTTGTCCTTTTTTTTTTTTTTTAATTGAAACATAGTTGATTGCACATATCTGTGGGGGTACAGAGTTGAATATCAATACCTGTGTGCAATATGTGGTACTCAAATCAGGATAATTAGAATATTCAACATTATACGATATAATCATTTTTTGTGGCCCTTCACCAATTCCTCACTTACCCCTACACCCATTCCCTGTTCCCACCTCAGTTCTCTTCTCTCCTCTTGAAAGTTCAATGTATTATTGTGATTGCAGAGTAGTATTCCATTGTGTAAATATACCATATTTTCCTTATCCGGTCATCTGAGGATGGACATTTAGGTTGGCTTCAACTCTTGGCTGTTATGAATAGAACTTTGATAAACATGGGGGTGCAGATATTCCTTTGACATGATGATTTCTGTTCCTTTGGGTAAATACCCAGTAGTTGAATTGCTGTATGTTATGGCAATTCTATCTGCAGTTGTTTGAGGAACCTCCATACCGTTTTCCATAATGGCTGCAGCAATTTACAGTCCCACCAACAGTGTAGGAGGGTTCCACTTTCTCCACATCCTAGCAAGCATTTGTTATTCTCTGGTTTTTCGATCATAGCAAGACTAACTGGGGTAAGATGATATCTCAGTGTGATTTTGACTTGCATTTCCCTGATGCTGAGCAATGTTGAGCATTTTTTCATGTGACTAAGATGTCTTTCCAATGGTTTCAAATGAAACTACCATGCAAACATGGTACTCTGAATTCCATGCTCATGCTTGCCACTCATGACAGAGTATTATTGTGTTCCACATCCAATTCATCAAAAAGATTGACTTTGAACTCTTTTCTTTTTCTACTGACATTTGTGGTTTTAATTTTTTTTGGGGGGGGGGGCGTGGAGAGGCTGATAACTTAAATTTCTCAGACTTCCAGTTTCCAAACTTCATATAAGGTGATTTAATAAAATAATGAACAGAAAACAACATAAAATAAAAATAAACTTCTATCTATCTTTCTTAGCCTATTCTGAATGTAGATTAGTACATACACAAGCTGAATGTGAAGCGACTTTATATTTATTCCCACAAATATTGAAAAACAAACATATATTTCCACCAATTTACAGTTGTTTCTGAGTACCGAGGATGATTTTGTTATTATTATTATTTTTTTAACATTAGGACCAGCTTTTCAAGCAAAGGGAATTAAAATTTAAAACTATGTTTTAAAATTATTTTTTATTAAATATTTAAAATTTAATTTTATTTAAAATTATTTTATGTTGCCATATTTAAATTTATTTGGTTAATGTCTAGCAATGGAATTGTTGTGGAGTGACAAGATTTAAAATTGCCTAATAGACTATGCATCCAAAGAGGTCAGGCTATGTCTCTCACCCACATCCTAATCCTTAGTAAGACAGAAACAAGAAATTACCAAACATAAGTAGCTGGAAATGCACTTACCTTAGACAACCCGCTACCCACTCCTTCAAATATTGCAAACATTCTCACTCTCCATTCTGCACAGAAACGTGCTCCTTAGCCTGAGATTCAATTTAGATCCAGAGGGAGCATTGAACCAGTTAAATGAACAGGACCAAGCCTTTGGGCATGGCTCCCTCTATACTGTAATTCCAAGAGGAGAAGGCCAGCTGCGAGGAACGTTAGCGATGCCATTCAAGGCTCAACAGCCTCTCATTTAGAAGATCCTGTGGCTCCTCTCCATTGGGTGAGGGTGAGGTCCTGTTTGAAGTAGCGCCCATAGCAGGGGGAGGAAATGACTCAGTGGTCTCAGCCACACAATAATAAAACTCTTCTAGCAAGAGGAACCATGCTTGAACTTGGCAGCCTAAGCAAAGTCTCAGCATGATTCAGGCTTAGAAAGTCAATCTGGCTTTTATTGGCTCCTTAATAATACCCCATGGGACTCCTCCAAGCTGCAGCTGAGGCATGGATATGGAGATAGGGAAACTCTCCCAGAGGCACATGTGGAAATTGGGACCACGGGGTGAATGGGGCCTGACTATGATAGAATGGGGAAGGCAGGCATTCCTCTATTTGTGTTAAACTTACTCGCTAACCTTAGGCAGAACACCTCTATGCTTTATTTCTTCATCTTCTAAAATAATTATGAAATTTAAATAAATTTTATTCATGGTGAATTCTAATTTTCTTTCTTAATGTGATCACTTTTTTTTTTTAATATCGAGGATCTTTTATTCTTCTCTATTAGCATACAAATATTTTCCAGAAATAAAATGCTCTTAAAAATCAATAAACACACTTGGGAAAACAAAGCCGTGCCAAATTCTACTCATGATAGGTCAGAAACCCCATCTTTATTAATAAAGCAAAGCAGAAGCTTAAATTATTTGCAAGGTCTCCACTTATCCAGCAAACACCTTTGAGGATATACAATGTGCTGAGCACACTGTAAGGGTGGAGGGTATAGAAGCAGACAGTACATGGACTTGTTTTCAAGGAGCTTTCTGTTTTATGAGAAAGGCAAACAAAGTCACTATAAATGGCTTTGTTTTGTTTCATTTTATTGTGGTAAACACTTAACTGAGATCTACCCTTCTGACAAATTTTCAAGTGTATGATACACTATTGTTGACTGTAGGTACAATGCTTTGCAACAAATCTCTAGAGCTTCTTCAACTTGCTTAACTGAAACTTTATAATTGTTGATAAATAACTCCTATTTCTCCCTTCCCCTAGCCCCTGGCAACCACTGTTCTACTCTCTGCTTCTATGAATTTGACTGTTTTAGATACCTCATTTGAATGGAATCAAGCAGTATTTTGTCTTTCTATGACTGGCTTATTTCACTTAGAATAATGTCCCCAAGGTTCTTCCATGTTGGTGCACATGGCAGGGTTTCCTCCTTTGATAAGGTTGAATAGTATCTGGTTACATGTATAGACCACATTTTCTTTATCCATTCATGTGTTGATAGACATTTAGGTTATTTCCACATCTTGGATATTGTGAATACTACTGTAATGAACATGGGAGTGCAAATACCTTTTCAGGATCCTGATTTCAATTCTTTTGGATAAATACCCAGAAGTGGGATTGTTGGATCATATGATAAGTGTTATAAGAGAGGTTATTCATGGTATCCCTCTGGAGCAGGAAGAAGTAAAAAGTTAGGAGCTCAAAGTGCTAGAACAGCTGGGTCAGATGACAAATTCAAAAACATGTAGTAGGAGATGAAAGGGGAAGACTGAGTAGAAGAACAGGAGAAAAGGTAATAAAATATGTGGTTCAAAATACTGGGATAATTGAGAACATAGCACATTGGCTGAAACTCGAGTGGTCCAATCTTCCTGGAGCAAAAGAATCATGTGGGGCACAATGTGAGATCAGAGGTAGGGTGGGTTTCTTCTCCTTTTATGACTTCCTAAATTCTGTGGGGAATTTTTGGCAAAGAATATCACAACAGCAGGTAGAAAAGAAGTTATTGGAGAAGGCTAAAGTCATGTCAAATCAGATCATATACAGATCTTGGAGACTACAAACCTTTTGTTTTTGCTTCAGTTCTTCATTAAAATCACATGTAAAACAATTGGAGCCATTTTTATTTTACACTCGTAAAATCCAAATGTTATAATCTAGATGATAGCATGTCATATCTCTTGAAGAAGAAAAGTCTTTGTTTCACCCATTTTACATTTGGAGAGTTAAAATGAGGAAAACACTTAGGTCAAAAGTTCCACTACAAGAATTAAAGTTGTGTCAATGTCTTCAAGACTTGCTCTGTTCCATGTTCACCAGTTTATACAACTTGTAAATGTTACTCCCAAGAACCTAGAATTGAATAAGTTCTGGTATATCCTATATAATTCTCCTTCCTTGTCTAATTTTTAAAAAAATATTGTATTATCCACTTCACTTTACTTTGACTCCTAATTTTTTTTTTGCTCTTTTTCTTTTTCCTTTGTTTTATTGATTATTCATATTCATGGGTTACAAAGCTGTCACCCACCTGTGTCCAAGGAGTGATGATCAGATCAATACTATTAGTATTTCAATTACCACAAATTGCCATTATTCTCCATGTCCCCTACTCAACCCTCTCCAACGTCCCTTTCCCTCTACCCCTCCATATCCAGCAACCCTAGGTATGCTCTCTCCCTCTTCAAGCCTAGAGCACCACTGTGGTCTTTCTTTCTTTCCATCTTTCTCTCTTAGCTCCTACTTATGAGTGAGGACATGTGGTAATTCTTCCCTCTGTGCCTGGCTTATTTCACTTAATGTAATTTTCTCTAAGCCCATCCATGTTGCTGCGAATGGCAGAATTTCATCCTTTTTTATTCCTGAGTAGTATTCCATAGTGTATCTATTCCACGTTTTCCTTATCCAGTCATCCATTGATGTACATATAGGTTGGTTCCATATCTTGGCTATTGTAAATAGAGCTGTGATAAACGTAGGAGTACATGTATCCCTTCAACATGATGATTTCCATTCCTTTGGGTATATACCTAGAAGTGGGATTCATGGATCATATGGTAGATCTATTTGTAGTTGTTTGAGAAATCCCCATACTGTTGTCCATAGTGACTGCACTAATTTACAGTTCCCCCAACAGTATAGGAGGGCTCCCTTCTTTTCACATCCTCACCAGCATTTGTTATTGTCAGTGTTTTTGAGTATAGCCAGTCTAACTGGGGTGAGATGATATCTCAATGTGGTTTTAATTTGCATTTCCTTGATGATAAGTGATGTTGATCTTTTTTTTTATGTACCTGTTGGCCATTTGAATGTCTTCCTTCAAAAAATGTTCATCTCCTGTGCCTATTTTTTATTGGGTTATTTGTTTTTATAGTGTATTGTTGTTTGAGTTTCTTGTGTATTCTGGATATTAATCCCTTGTCAGATATATAGTTTGACAATATTTTCTCCCATTCTGTAGGTTGTCTTTTCACTCTATGGATTATTTCCTTTGCTATTTTAAAATCTTTTTAGTTTGATAAAGTACCATTTATTTATTTTTTCTTTTGCTGCCTGTGCTTTGAGGGCCATATTCATGTCTTTGCCCAGTCCTAGTTCCTGAAGTGTAAGTGTTTTCTTATGTTTTCCATTAGTAGTTTTATAATTTCACATCCTACATTTAAGTCTTTAATACATTTTTGAGTTGATTTTGGTATATGGTGAGAAGAGCAGGTCTAGTTTCATTCTTCTTCATATGGATGTCCAATTTTCCCAGCACCATTTATTGAAGAGAAAGTCATTTTCCCACTGTGTGTTCTTGGTAACTTTGTCAAAGATCAGTTGGCTATAAGTATATGGATTGATTTCTGGGTTCTCTATATTGTTTCATTGGTCCATATGTCTATTTTTAGGCCAGTATCATGTTGTTTTGGTTACTATGGCTTTGTACTATAGTCTGAAGCCAGGTAGTGTTGTGCTCCCAGCTTTATTTATTTATTTATTTAACTCAGGATTGCTTTGGCTATTCGGGGTCTCTTATTTTTTCATATGAATGTTGTGATTATTTTTTCTATTTCTATGAAGAATGTCATTGGTATTTTGATGGGGATTGCATTGAATCTGTAGATTGCTTTGTGAAGTATGGACATTTTCACAATGTTGATTCTTTCAATCTAAGAGCATGGAGTGTCTTTCCATCATTTTGTGTCTTCCTGAATTTCTTTCAGTAGTGATTTGTAGTTCTCATTGAAGAGACCTTTCATCACCTTGGTTAAATTGATAGCTAAGCACTTTATATTTTTTGGTGACTGTTGTAAATGGGCTTACTTTCTTGATTTCTCTTTCAGTTAGTTGTTTTTAGAGAATATAACCACAACTGATTTGGGGGCATTGATTTTATATCCTGCAACATTACTGAAATTATTAATCAGCTCTAAGAGTTTTTCAGTAGAGTCTTTAGGGTTTTTAGTAAATAGGACCATGTCATCTGCAAACAGGGACAGTTTGACTTCGTCTTTTCCAATCTGGATTCCTTAGTTTATTTCTCTTGCCTGATTGTTCTGGCTAGTACTCCCAATACAATGTTAATCAGGAGTGGTAATAGTGGACATCCTTGTCTTGTTCCTGTTCTTAAGGGAAAAGCCTTTAGTTTTCCCCATTCAGGATGATATTGGTAGTGGGCTTGTTGTAAATGGCTTTCATTACTGCTTTAATCTCTTTGCTTGTTATTGGTCTTTTCAGGTTTTTTATTTCTTCTTGGCTCAGTCTTGGTAGTTTGTATATGCCTAGAAATTTATCCATTTCCCCTGGGTTTTCAAATTTGTTGGCTTATAATTGTTTGTAATAGTCTAATGATTTTTTGTATTTTTGTGGTATCATTTGAAATTTCCTTTTTCATATTTGATTTTTGTAATTTGGGTCTTCTCTCTCTCTCTCTCTCTTTTTTTTTTTGTTGTTGTTAACCTAGCTAATGGTTTATCTATTTTGTTTATTTTCTCAAAAAACCAACTTTTTGTATCATTGTTCTTTTGTATCATTTTTGGGGGTCTCTATATTATTTAGTTCTGCTCTGATCTTAATTCTTTCTTTCCATCTACTAACTTTGGGATTGGATTTTTCTTTTTTTTTTTTCTAGTTCATAGAGCTGTAGTGCTAGGTTATTTACTTGAAATCTTTTTGTTTTCTTTGATGTATGCATTTATTGCTATAAACTTCCCTTTTAGCACTGCTTTTGCAGTATCTCATAGGTTTTGAGTTGATGCATATTTAGTTTATTTGGTTTCTAGAAGTTTTTTGATTTCCTGTTTAATTCCTTCTTGGACCCATAGGTCATTCAGGAGCCTGTTGTTTAATTTCTATGTATTTGCATAGAGCCCTGAGTTTCACTTGTTATTAATTTGTAGCTTTAATCCATTGTGATCTCAAAATATACTTGAGATGATTTTAATGTTTTTAAAGTTAGTGAGACTTGCTTTGTGAACTAGCATGTGGTCTATTTGGGAGAATGTTCTATGTGCTGATGAGAAAAATTTATATTTTGTGGTTGTTGGATGAAATGCCCTGTAGATAGATATCTGCCAGATCCAATTGGTCTAAAGTGTAGTTTAAATCCTGTGTTTCTCTGGTGATTTGTTGCCTGGATGATCATCCAATGTTGAAAGATTTGTGTTCAGGTCCCCCATTATTATCATATTGGGGTCTAGCTATTTCTTTAGGTCTAATCATATTTGCTTTATATATCTGGGTGTTCCATTTTTGTGTACATGTATGTTTATGATTGCTATGTCTTTTTGCTGAATAGATCCCTTTATTACTACATAGCAGTCTTGTCTCTTTTTATGGTTTTTAGTTTAATGTATATTTTATCTAATATAAGAATAGCTACTCCTGCTTGATTTTGCTTTCCATTTGCATGATATGTCTTTTTCCATCCCTTCACTATTAGTCCATGTGCATCTTTACAGGTAAGGTAAGTCTCTTGAAGACAGTATCTAGTTGGGTCTAGCTTTTGATCCAATCCATTAGTCTGTGTCTTTTGAATGGGGAGTTTAATCCACTTACATTTAGGTTTGTTATTGAGAGGTATTGCCTTACTCCTGGCATTTTATTGCTTTTTGTTTAGATATGGAGAGTTCTAACATTAATAAAACAAATGTATTTCACAGGACCTAAATTTTTAAAATTACACATAGAAATGTTAAGCTTGCAAAAGACAGGAAACTTTCCCCAGGCTAAAGTCTCTGTTGTAGATAAAGAATTGTAACACAGCCAAATTGCTGGCTCAAAGGGCAGATGTCCTTAGTGCAGGTTAACCTACTGATTGATTTGTTGAGAAAGTTACTTGATTGTTATGTAAATTTACTGAGGAAATTGCTGTAGGAAAAGAAAGTGTTGGCTAAGAACAAGCTTTTGTTGGTGGATTGACTTAACCTTTTACAAATTGCATTATGGAATGCCACTTTGTTTATTTCACTGATGTTACTAGTTTCCATTGTTAAAACTATACTTAGCCATAACTCCGCCCATGTCCTTGTGTTCTTTGAAATGATTAAATCAACTGAATTTTCTTGTGAAACTTCCTTGTCTTTACAATAAAAGGGAGAAACTAACTTTGAATTGGGGCTGTCACATTCAGCTTTCTCCTCCTAATGGGGAAATTACCAAAGTGCAGTCATTCTGGGCTTCTTAATGCATTCATAGTGCTTTGAGTAATCGAGTAATTCTTTTTTTACATCTCTATTACACAGGGGGAAGTGTAACATTTAGATGTTTTAAATTTCTTTTGTTCCTTTTTTTCTATTTTATTGTTCATCTTCAAAGTTTGTTGTTTTTTATGGGGGTGGTGGGGGGTGGTAAGATTTAGTTTCCTTTTTCTTTATCGTTTGCATTTGTGTTTTACTGGTGGGTTTTGTTCTTTTTTGTGTGTATTAGTGGTAGTGATTATTGTTTTTCAGATTCCAGATGTAGGCTTTCCTTAAGAATTACTGGCAGGGTTGGTTGTGTGGTGATGAATTCCCTCAGTTTTTGTTTGTCTGGAAAATACACTATCTCCATCATTTCTGAAGAATAGCCTTGCTGGATATAGTATTCTTGGCTGAAAGTTTTTTCCTTATAGTGTTTTGAATATGTCATTCCATTTTCTTCTCTCCTGTAGTGTTTCAGTTGAGAAATCTGCTGTAAGTCTGTTGGGGGCTGCCTTATAAGTGACTTGACACTTTTGCTTCATTTACAATTTTCTTTTTGCCTTTGAGCTTTGTCATTTTGACCATAATGTGGCTTGGAGAGGATCTTTTTGGTTTGAATCTGTTTGATGATCTTTGAGTTTCTTGGATCTGAAGATCTATGCCTCTCCCAATACCTGGGAAGTTTTCACTATTGTTTTGTTGAATAGATTTTCAATGCTTTTACCTATCTGCTCCCTTTCTGGAACATTCATGATTCACATGTTTGTGTGTTTAAGGTTGCCTGCTAGCTCTCTTAGACTCTCTTCATTTTTCTTTTTTCTTGTTCTGTTTTTTTTTCCCCCCCCGTCTGGGTTATTTCATAAAAACCATCTTTGAGATCAGGAATTCTTTCTTCTGCTTGGTCTAATCTGCTGCTGCTTAAGCTCTCCATTGTGTTTTTTATTTTATTCAATGTGTCTTTCAGTTCATTGAGTTTCCTTAAGATAGTTACTCAGAATTCCTTTTCAGTCATTTCAAGGGTCTGCTGTTCTGTAGGGTCTGGTACTTGACATTTACTAAATTCCTTTGGTGGTGTCATGTTTTCTGGGTTTTATTTATTTATTCTGGTAGTTTTATGTATTTACAGTATCTCTCAGTTCATTTTTGGTCATTTGGTGGATCAGTTTCTTCTATTATCCTGGAGTGGACTTTGAGGCAGAAGACTTCTTCCCCCTTTTCCAGGCCCCTCTAGAGATTCTTTTTGTGTCAATGAAGTCAAATACTCATTTGGCCACCTGCACAGTTGTCGTGGATATTACTGTGGCAGCAAGCTGTCCATGTAGTAGTAGAAGCTGTGGTGGTAGCTGTTGTCAATCACCTCCATAGAAGCTGTGTGAAGTCTCCTGCATTAACTTCAGGGCAGGTTCCTGCCTTTTGCACGGGCAGGGTTAGGTGGTGGGTTTTCTGCCTGTCTGGGGCTTTGCTGGCATCTGTGGCAAGGGTTCCCACCTTCTGCATTGGCAGGGCTGGTTTTCTGCCTGCCTTGGGTCTCCCTGGTGTCTACGACCTGACTCCTAAATCTCTTGAAGATTCAAAAAGACAGCAGTCAGCATGAACTAAGTAGAGCAACACTCTGTTTTATCATTTATGTAATTAGACTCTCATATCACACTCTCAAAGAGTGATTAATAAGATTATCCCATTTTTCTTTTATTATTCCTCATAATGATACAATCTATGGTTTTAATTTTTCTAGCACTTTTACTCTAAAGAACAGAATCACTTACGGATTTTGCTTCTTTGAATCAAGGATTCGTAAAAAATAAGGTTTTTGGAGAAAAGAAGGATCTACATACAGAAATGGAGGGCTTTTCTAATCAACGGTGAAACTGTGACTAAGCTGATTTTTTTAAAGTTTGGGATTATAGGAATGGGAGGAACATGGCAGAGAAGTGACAGGAATGGGACACAGGATTTGAAATCAAAAGACATCATTTCAAATCTAATTCAGCCATTTTCTGATTATAGGGTATATCTAGGATAAAGGTTATAGTCTTTTTAATAGGACTGTACAATTACTGTAAGTATTAGTATTTATATATGCATATATATATATCATATATATATATATATATATATATATATATATATATATATATATATATAGTCTGATATACAGTAGAAATCACTAAACAGTAGCACTTACTAAGCTATACTCAAGCCTGAAACCTGGGAACGAAAAACAAGAGTATTTTAAATAGCAGGGCTGAGATTCACTTTGATTTTTCATGAGCTTTCTGTATATGGAAGTTCAGTCATTTGAATTAGAAATGAAAGAAAGAAATGATGCTTTTAAGGTATTGTTTAGGGGAATGCACCTGCTAGGTGATGTTGTAAGCTCAGAGGATGCAGAACAAAATGAAATGGACAAGTGGTGAACTTATGAACTGAGGGTATTTTTGAAATGTTCATAACTATACTAAATGATTTTATTTGGGTATATATTTTAAATAATTAAGTCAACATTTTCTAACTGCTCTGTGTCCTCTAAACCAATTAATGACCATTCCTTCTTTCTGTCTCAATGATTCCTCCTATTTTTGTACTGACTTGTAAAAATGCCATAAGAAATCATTTGGTTTTCAAGAACATTTTTCTTAATGCTGGACTAATCTCACCCCACATTAACTCTAATATGCAACCAAAGCATTTGGTCAAAGTAGCATTACTAACATTAAACCATACAGCATGATAGCTGTCATAAAATAGTTTATTTTCAAGTTGCTCATGCTAAGATGTTGGGTACCCAGTAAGTAGCTGAGGGACTATTCTATGAGCATTGGTGCAGAGGTTTCTGAGAGCATGCATTTTGAGTGTGTAAGGATTTATTTCCTCTAAATTTATCATTTTCTCAGGAAAATTGATTTCCCATTTCAGAATAATGTAGAGATTAATATATACAGATTTTTAAACTGCAAGGGAAATTGTCAGTGCAAAATAAGAACTTCAAAGTTATCAATTAACTAGTCAAATTATCAGCTTAGATATACCATTTGTAAGAGTGAGAATATTCATGAAAATGAGAGTACAGAATTTTAGAGGGATCACTGATCTCATGCATTTGAATTGCAGAACTTTACAGAAGAGAAAGCTGGGATTCAGATTAATAATTAAATGTTTTCATGATCTATTGCTGTTGAGACCTGGATCCATCATAGAATATAAAAGGTGGCCCAGGCCAAGAGGAATGGAACTGTTCTGACCATGCTCTCCGTTAGGGAGTTATTGTCCATCTTGTTGACATACTCTAGATCAAAGAAGAGCCTACAAATGTCACTGGTACTTAACAATATTTGAAAATGTCCTTCTATCACAATATTTCTTAACACAGCAGAACTATTAGCAGGAAAGACAGAATTGCACGATTTAAGGTTCTTTATGTAATTGCTAACATGGTTCGTATATATACAGCCACCAGCAATGTAAATATAACCAGGTATCATTGGATTGTGGGTCTTATAAAGTCTTAATCTTTTATAAGATTAAGACTGGAATCTTAATTTCAGTCTTAATTTCCACTGGAAAATCCCTTAGACTTTTTTTTTTTTTTTTTTTTTTAACTTCAGGGTTCTAAGGAAATATCTAGCCACCTTCTAACTCCCACATCTAATATTGATTATTTCTATGGTTCAAGACCAATATGTATATTATTTGTTTAGCATGCCTTTATCTTGTATTATTCAAACTATTGGATTATTGGAATTATTTCCCCGTGATTTCTTTGTTTCTATGCTCTCATTACAATGGGAGGAGTTTTCTAAATAAGTAGACTTTACCTAGACAAGCTTAATGTTAAATATAGATGTCAATGATTGTTTTATCATTTATTTAGAGAAGATTTACTGTGAATATATGGAACTTATTGCATTGGCAGAAAAAGACAGAATCCATTCATATGACATTTTAGGGAATAATACCAAAACAGATAAAGGCAGATTTTTTTTTGAGTCAAAATATGGCCATTATTCTTCTGTGATAGCACCTCTAATATTTTATTGCATCTATATTTTTACAAGTCTATCTCTCTTACCACAAAGCACTTCTCTTATATTACATTTGCCTTTGTATTTTCACCATCTACCTTACAGCCTGGCATATAGGATGCGCTTAAGAAATAAATGGGTATCAAAAAGAGAAGTAACAGGACAATGGATTGAGCAGACATGGTCTGGGCTTTGAAAAACATTGCAGGATTTGTTGTGATGAGGATGAATTGAAAGGACATGCTACACGGAGCATGCATACAGGCATGAAGGTTGGTATGTTGAAGTATGTTCAAATCATGATGATAGATTATCAGCACTTCAATGCATTTTTAAATGTTTGCCATAGATTGATTCTAAAATATGTTCAAATGACTCCTTTTCTACCCTGAGGTAGCAGTGTGAGGTTTTTCTCTATCAGTCTACCATCAAGGTTGTAATTAAGTCATTGAGTCTGCGGCCTATATTTATGATTACAATATATGATCAAGGATTATAAACACCAGGAAAACTGTATTATCACACTGTTTAATTATCACATTAAGAGAATGACAGCAGACAAACGTTTCATCTCGTACTACAAAAAAGAAATCTGACAGAACCTGGGAGCTCACTTTGATGTTGGATTTGTATATGAAAGTATCAAAGATTGAACTGTTTTCAAACAGAACATCCAATGTTGGTTTCATCCAGGCAGTCACTTTTCTGCTTCACCACCATATTTTTCTTTGAAGTGGCATAGCCTACAGTTTGTTATTAGGATCTATTTATTGCAGGTAGAGCAATGAAATTCAAGAAGGTGAAAGAAAAATCAGAAGACCTCAAAGCCAACAGCAGGTGTTATAAGTTGATCTCTGAAACATGTAGGGTGCTAACAGGCCCAAGCAGTTAGTATGAAAGGTCCAGGTATATTAGTGGTTCTGAAAACATGGTCTTCAGACCAATAGCAAAAGTAGCCCATGGGATATGCAAATTATCAGGCTCACTCCAGACCTACTGAATCAAAAACTCTGGGGGCAGGCTTCAGCAATCCATGCTTTAACAGGCCCACCAGGTGATTATGATGGCTGCTAAAGTTTGAGAACCACTGGCCTAAAATAATGCACAAAAAAATGGATCTCATGCATCCTTTTTACTTTTCTAATCCTGTAGGCTTCTAGTTCAGGCATGATGTCTTTCATAACTATTCTAACCCATCTGTAAACTCACTTTGCTGAACAATTTGTCACTTAAAATGCTTTGGATTATGCTGTTTTTTACTTGCTTTATCTTTTGTAGTGTATCTTACAATATTATATGTTTCTGGCTGCAGTAACAGAGAAAAACAAGAAATAAACTCTCAAATACTTGGTTAATTGACAATGCTAAGCATCATCCATCACGGGCTCCATAAATGATATAGAAGATAATACTATAGTGAACAATTTTCTTTTATTCTCTTTTTCATCAATAATGAAGAGATCCCAAGAATTTTTCACTACTCAATATTACAGTCAGGAAAATAGAAAAAAAAATGGAGGTATGAATTTTCATATCAAGTTATTCTCTAGGACAGAGACCATGCATAGTTCATCTATGAGTCTACATTACAGAGCACAGAATCTGGGTGATAAAGGTGTCCCATGTTCATTATTTAGGAATCAAAAGTTGATACAAATCTAGTGTTGTTACCAAGAAATAATGAATTCCACTTAAATTTTCATTCAGTAGTTGTTAAAAATCTTTGGAGTCAGCAGATATGAATTGAGAACAAATGCTAGTGTCTTACCAGCAAGTTACTAAAAATCTTTGCAACTCAGTTTGCCCATTTGAAAAGTGGAAGTTGTAATACTTACCTTATAGAATAATTTTGAAATTTCAATAGGGCATCCAAAGCTCTAAACAGAGTAAGTATAATGGACATCCAATCAATAAAATTTGTCATTATTTATCTCTCTGTGTGTACTAGTCAATCAGGGTCCTCCAGAGAAACAGCAGCAATGGGATGGAAATCTATCTACCTATGTCTATCCATTGACAGAGAGAGATTAATTGATTTTAAAGATTTCAGGGCAGGCCTGCAAAGTGGAGGTCCAGGAGAGTTGATTTTACAGCTCACGTCCAAAGGCAGCCTAGAGACCAAATTCCTTCTTCCTCCAAGGACCTCATTCTTTTTCTCTTAAGGCCTTCAACTGATTGGATATGACCCACCCATGTTACAGAGGGTAGTCTGCTTTATTCAGAGTCTAGTGATTTAAATGTTTACTACTTTTAAGAAAACACTTTCAAAACAACATCTAGACTGGAGCTTGATCAAACATCTGGGCATCAAAACCTAGCCATGTTGACACATAGAATTAACCATCACACTCGGTGAATCACTTAAATCTCCAGACTGCTCCCTGCTATTGGGTTATGCCATGAACATTTCCATATTTGTGTGAAGTGATGATATTTACCCACCTCCTCTTTTTTTTTTTGCCGTAAAGCATATCAGAATGCAATGTTTAATGGATAGTGGATGGGGTGACAAAAGAGAAGCAGAACTTGGATCTTGGACAGATCTTCCAGAATGTGGTAGATGTCTAGTGAGGTCTCAACTGGAGAAGGTTTGAGAGAATCAGGGTCCTCCATTGTTCTCTCTCCATGTCTCAGTGACTCTGGAAGACGTGTTGAGATGGCAATGTCCAACAATGGTGGAGCTCACACACTTGGCATGAATGGAGCAAAATGCGGTGGTGAGAGGTAGGGCTGGCCTATACTCCATTTCCTCCTCTCCCCTGCACTGGTCTCAGGTCTCACCAGGCAGCTAGGTGATCCCATCTTCCAGCAACAAGCCAGTATGAGTCACTTCTCCCTTCCCTGGTATCAGCAAGGCCCAGGAAGAAGTAATAGAGCCCAGCACCTTCCACTTGGAGTCAGAAAGGAAAATGTGCGCCCCACATTTGCTAGCCTGGTTCTGGCAGGGCCCAGTGGAAAGTAAAAGCCCCCAATAATAAGAATGAAGATTTTTTTCACTCTAATTCAAGGCTCTTTTCTCAGTGGTTATCAAAGCACAATACCTAGCCCAGTGGCATCGTCACTTGGGAACCTGATAGAAACTCAACTTCTCAGGACTCACCCCGAACCACACCTACCTGGTCCCCGGGCTACACCCAAACAAGGGTGCTGATTAAAAGAAAGGATTAAATAGGATCCAAAATCTCATAGAATAATATCCAAAATGTCCAGGATACTATAGATGATCACTCATCCTACCAAGAACCAGAAAAATCACAACTGGAATGAGACCAAATAATCAACAGAGATGCTTCAGAGGTTGAAATTATCTCATAAAGACTTGAAAGCAGCCATCACAAAATGTTTCAACAAGTAATTAAAAATTTTCTTGAAACAAATTAAAAGATCAGAAAAATCTGGTATATATACACAATAGAATACTACTCAGCCATAAAAAAAAGAATGAAATTCTGCCATTCACTGAAACATGGCTGAACTTGGAGAAAATTAAGTGAAATAACCCAGGCACAGACAGAGAAATACTGCATGTCCTCTCTCATAAGTGGTAGCTAAAAATATAAACAAATTTTAAAAAAAGGAAAGAAAGAAAGAAGGAAAGATAAGGCAATCACAACAATACATTGAACTTTCAAAAGGAGAGAACAGAAATGAGGTTACCAAAGGTGGGAAGGGGGAAGGGGAGGAGGATAAGGGAGGAATTGGTAAAGGGCTATGAAAAATGATTACATTGCATAAAGCTGAATATACTAATTATCTTGATTTGAGCATCACATATGGCATACAGGTATTGATATTGAACTCCGTGCCACACAAATATGTACAATCAACTACATTTCAATAAAATAAATAAAATAAAAAGAGAAAAATAAAACTTAAAAATTTGAAGGCACATCTCAGCTCCCACTATAAAAATGACAACTAGGAATCTGCTGGGGCTTAGGGTAAAGCCCCTGTGCATTCTCAGAAGACAGGTGATGCAGAAAGAGTACATCCTTACCTAGTATTCACTTATATATAAAACTAAATTTATGTTTTATAAGTTTATACATACATAAGTTTATATATATATATATATATATATATATATATATATATATATATATATATATATATATAAACTAGTATATAGTTTTCACTTTAGGCTATTTTCAATATTGTAAGCCTCTAAGCATGTACATAAAGGTGGGGAAAATAGCACCATGTAGTGGACCAGCAATAAAACACTGATTATAAAGTGTGTGGGCTTAGATTAGCTATCTAGATTAGATATCTAAAGAAAAAGACTGTTATAAAAGGAGTAAGAATTTTACAATAAACCAAGTGCTATTTTGCATAAGATGAATATGTTCTTTTGAAGAAAGTGAAGCTTTCTTCCCTCATCTTTATAATGATACACAATTGTTAAAATTGTGTTACTTTATGTATGATATATATATATTTTTTGTCTTTTTTTGTTTTTTGTGACCGGTAAGGGGATTGCAACCCTTGGCTTGGTGTCGTCCACACCGCACTCAGCCAGTGAGTGCACCGGCCATCCCATATAGGATCCGAACCTGCGGCGGGAGCGTTGCCGCACTCCCAGCACCACACTCTCCCGAGTGAGCCACGGGGTCGGGCCTTATGTATGATTTTGAATAGAGATTTTTGCACTTTTTCTTGTGTGTAATTAACAGTTTAATCTATATAATAAAAAATTAGAAATATTTCAGCAAAGAAGTAAAAGTTATAAAAAAGAATCAAATAAAATTTCTAGAATTGAAATATAAAATAATTGAAATAAAAATCTCACTGAATGTGCTCAATCATAGAATGGAGAAGACAGAGGATAGAATCAGTAAACATGAGGATAGATCAACAAAATTTACCCAAACTGAACAATGAGGCAATCATCTAGAAAACAATGAACAGAGTCTCAGGGACTTGTGGGACAAAACGAAAGAATTCATATTTGTATGAAAAGAAAGAAAGGAGAGAGAGGAATTGAAAAGGGATTTAGAGAAACAATTTCTGAAAACTTCCTACATTTGGCAAAAGATGAAACCATACAGATTCAAGAAGCTGGGTGAACATCAGATAGGATAAACCCAAAGAAATCCATGCCAAGATACATCATAAGCAAAACCTCAGAAAACTAAAACAAACAAACAAAATTCTTGAAAGCAGCCAGAAAGTAACAGTGTATTTTCTATAGGGAAACACCAATTCAAATGACAGGGTATTTCTTATCTGATGTCATGGATGCAGAAAGGAAATAGCATATTTTTCAGGTATTGAGAGAAAAGACCCATCAGCTTCTATATCCAGTGAAACTATCCTTCAGGAATGAAGGAGAAATAAAGACATTCTCAGATGAAGGAAAGGTAAGATTTGTTCCTAGCAAATTGACTCTTAATGAATGGCAAAGCAAATTTTTCTAAACAAAAAGTAAATTTGGCAGAGACAGGCTAGCTGGTCTTCTAACCTGTCTTGACTTTTTAATCCCACAGCTGAACACATTTCCAACCTTCCTTGTTCTTAATGTGGTCATGTGTTCCAGCCAATGAAATCTTTACTACTTCCAGGACTATCCTATAAAAATCTTCCACGTGTGGTTCCTGGTGGTTCTTTCTTTTTTCATTAACTTGAATTGAGGATGCTGGCAGAACAAGATGAAAGGTGCCTGAGTCCCTATAAAAGCTGTCCGCCAATCAGGATAACCTATTTTGGAAGTAGAAATAAATGTCCATTGGGGATCAACCATTGTACACGTTAAAAAATCTGCTGTTGTTTTTACAGCAGCTGACACTTCCTTGACAAACAGACTAAAAAAACTCATTAAATTGTGGGAAGGGCTAAAGGAAAATACCTAAACTAGTTTATCATTAAATCTTTATGCCTTTATCTTTTATAAGTGAAGATAATCTTTAAAGAATTAGGAAAGTAGCTTTTTGTTTTATGTCTGAGTAAGAAAGACTAAAATATAATTGTTTTTCTTCTAACATGTAATTGTGATTAATCTCACCGGGAAAAAGAAAGTTGTATTTAGTTAAAGGAACAAGCAATATCACTTTAAAGGAATTTAAGAGTGTTCTGTCTTTGCAAAGGGATTTGAGGTCATTAAGCTTCTGTATTAGAGTGGCATGGAGTGACAGGAAGGAAGAAGAGAAGCCCATGACTGGTCTACTTAGCTTTTACTCCCGGTTGCTCTTGGCTCTAGTGGAAGTGGTCAGTAGAATTCTTTAATAGGAAATCTCAAAAAAGTGCAGATTGCAGAAGTAGAGAGTTCAAGGGATAAGAATAAATAGCGGTGTGAAGGAGAAAAGAGAAAGTTCTTGTTTGTCAAAATGTATGTATCTCAATAAGTTAATGCTTCATAATAAATGAAAATTGTGTCTGTGTGCTCTGACACACATAGATTGAAAGAAAACCCATTATTGTTTTAGATTCTAATAAAAAAGCCCAGTCTTTTGGCCTCTGTGATAGTTTTGGAGGAAGTTTGAGGTCATTTAAAAAATATATATACATCTTCCTGCAAATGTATTTGTGTATGTGTTGCATGTTTATGCATTTGAGAGATAAAGAAATGTAATGCAGAAGGAGAAAAAGAGAGATTATTAGGTTACCTATTCCTTCTTCCATTTTAACTGGAGCCCTAAGAATATAAGAACTGAAGGAGAACAGAGGAACTATTTTCCAAGCAGCTCACAAACAAATGAATTTTAACCATTAAATGAAGTTAGTGATTCCTATTCTCTCTGCAGTAAGCCAAGAGATCAACAGTAATGGTGGCAAATATTTTCTCTGAACTTAAATGAAATTATTAAACCATTGCCTGAGTCAAGTTTCCTTTAGGTATTAATTGGAACTCTGACAAGATATGCCAGAACAGGGATGTACTTCCCTTTGGGACCTGTGCAGTGAATCTGAGAACATGTTCCTGTGAGGTCTTGAGAAGTATCGTTTTGTGTCAACGGGGAAATCCACAGAGCTTCTGTTTTAAGACATTATGTTCAGTAGTTAAACGTTTCTTTCAAGCCCTACCACACTGCTTTCATTGAGGCGTCTCCATTCTTTTGGAAGGCAGTGTGCTGTATGGATAATATGTGGCAACCACATCAAAGATGACAGTGATCATGGCCAGGAGGCATTTCAGATTATGTGAATGAATAAGAGCTGCTTTTCAAAAAGCATGCTCCCCTCCCCCCCCCATTGATGTACTACCATGGGTTGAGAATGGCAACGTTTTATTTCCTATTGCTGACATTTTGGGATTCTTGTGGGGTAGAAAAAGTGGGAATCAGGGATGTAGGCATGAAAGGAATAGCTTGGCACTTTGGTTTTTGACAAGCTCCATTTAAATTAGGGACTTTGTTTCTCAGAAGTCCCTGGTTATTCAGAAGCAGTCTCTCACTCTGGTTTGAACCAAGTTTCATAATAAATTAATTTGTCCAAAGAGCAAGAGACTAGTTGGAAAGAGTGCAGGTGGTCACCATGAATGGTGTACAGCAGTGGCCAAACCCGACAGCAGAGGAAAGCCGGGGGCCTCAGAATTTACTGAAAGAATAAGAATATTCCAAAAGAGCATGCGGCCATGCTAAATACATTCTCTGAATACCTTGATAATCTACATACACAATTCAGGCTGTGGGAACAGAGGATTTTCCTGACCCCATTGCTTTTCCTACTTCTTTTATAAAGTTTGGCATTATTTGGGCCTTAAGAAAAAAAGTTAGTGACAGCAATTAATATTCAGTTAGATTTTGACATATGAAACATCCATATTCACTAAGATAATTTTTATTCACTGAAACTTTTTCAACATACAGAAATGGGCAGATCACAATGTAATACTTACGCACCCATCATCCAGCTTAATAATGAAATACAACAGATACACCAGAAGTCCTCGCGTTACCCTCTTCACGTACACCCCCTCTCTACACTTTCTCCTTGGACATAATGACTATGTCATTCAATCCTAGCACTCAACTTTATGATAGGTTATTTCACGCCCCCTACTGCCACTTTTAGTTCACGAAGAAACCAAAACTGAAAAAGTTGAGAAGACTTCCCAGTGTAGCAAAACTAAAATTGTTGAAGTGGAATGTCAATACCCATCTTAGGAGTCCAAAATTTCACGTTCCTTATCTCATATCATGGCACTTCTCTCTTTAGGTGCTGAAGCATTTCATTACCAGTAACGGTTCAACATGTGGTTACCTCTAAAAAGATAAAATACCACTAAGAACTTCTGTAAAAATCTTGTTTGACCTTCCAGGCCTATTGTTACCATAACTCTTCAACACTTATTTTTAATGGGCCAACAAACAAAATAATTTATTATATATTAAGACAAGAAAGTGGGAGAGTGGGAGTAGTCTGTCATCTCTACCTCTATCCTCCTCCTCCTCCTCCTCATCATCACAATAATAGTTAAGGTGATTGAATGTGAGTTATGTGCCAATTACAGCACTAGGCACTTATATGGGTGTCTCACTGTAGTAGTCGTACCACTTTTTTGAGATTATTATTAACCCATTTTACAGATGAGTAACTGAAGGCACAATGTAAATAACATATAAATAACTCAAAACAAGCCAACTCACCTAATCACTCTGTGACACTCTTCTTTCTATTCTTGTCATTCTTTCTTTTATCAAATACTGATTGATCCCCCCTCATGTGCCAAGCCATTATTCTAGAGCAGCACTGTCCAATAGAAATATGAGAGTTGCATACACCATTTGAAACTTTCTAATGACCATATAAAATGTAAAAGGGAAACAAAAAAAATAATTTTAATATATTTATTTAATTCAATATATTCAAACTATTATTATTCGACATATATGATATTTTATGTTCTTTTTTTCTTACTAAGTGTGTCAAATCCAGTGTGTGTTTTAGACTTACAGCAAACTAACCACATTTCAAGTGTTTACTAGCCACATGCGTCTACCTTATCAGACAGTACAGGGCTACACCCTTGGGATACAACACTGAGCAACACACAAAAAATTTCTTGTCATTGTGAAATGCAAATTCAAAATCTTGAGGGACCATGCCTGATGCATGGAAAGAATAGCTGAGAGGCAAATATGGCTGGAGTACACCAAGCAAGGGGTGTAGTGAGGTTAGAGCTGGTCAGGTGAGGAGGGCCCTTCAGGGTCGCTATAAAGACTTTGAATTTTACTGAGTACTATGGGCAGTCTTTGGAGAGTTTTAAATAGAAGAGTTACACCACATGACTTAAATAGGGTTTCTCTAGATACTATATTGAGATAGTTTGTGGTTGGGGTGTGGAGAAGAGTAGAAACCATGAGGACAGCTAAAAGATAACTGCAATAGAGTTGACTAGTTAGTTCACTTGGTTAGAGTATGGTGCTGGTAACATGAAGGTCAAGGGTTCGCATTCCCATACTTGCCAGCAAAGAGAGAGAACTACAATAATCCAAGTGAGATATGGTAACAGTTTGGGATATGGTGATAACAGTGGAGGTGGTCATATTTAGTTGGACTCTGGATACATTTTATCAGATAGTTAAAATATGGGTTAAAAATGTACAATGGATTATCTTGTTAATATTAAGAATAACAACTCCACAGCTGCAAATAAGGTGACGAGGATGACTGCTTTTTCTCATAAGAATTATGTGACTCTCTAGAAGAAGTTACTGTTCGTAGATGCTGTTATATTCTATGACTTAAGGACACACTCTTTGTGAAGTTGTGTGATAATCTGTTGATCTGTGAGTGGTAGAGATGCATTGAGCTCTATTTTGTATAAAGGAAACCCTAAAGAATGATATGTCACCCAGTAGGGCATTAACCAGCCTTATACCTAACCTCTCAACAATTTTAACACTCCTTTATTAAATTACTTGGAAGTAGCCAGCATCTTAAATGCTCCTTGTCTTACCATCTTAGTGGTTTCCTCATTTTTTAATGTGTTTGACAGTATCTGACGAATGTTTTTTTTCTAATTCATATGAGTCATGTTTCTAACTTTTTTGAAAATTATTCTTTAATACCCAGTGACTCCAACAATAGATTCCAGTAGACTTTTGGATACTGTGCACAACATCACTGAGCATAGCTTTCATTTCTTTCAAATTCAAGGTTCCCATGCCCTGAGAGAAAACTTGGCCTCCCTCTTACCTTCCCTCATCCTCACTCCTCCTACCTCTGACCATATTGTGCTTCAGATCCTGTCTTCCCAGCCAGCTTCTCCTGTCTTCACTTTCTTTCCTACCTCACTAATCTCCAGGGCATGGAACCTAGTTGGTCTTGCTGCTACCCTCAGACTCTTGCGGTTCTTCCCCTTTACTGTCTTTATTTCGTGTTTTCTGTGAGCTCCTAATGACCAGGTCATTCGAATGTCTGCATTCTGTTCTCAAATCCAGAGCCATGGGGCTTGCTGGACCAGTGCAGCAGCTTCCCTCCTCACCTTGCCACCTCTGGTTGGGGGTCCCATTACTGAAAGAGCATCCCCTCTGACATGTGAATCTTTCCATATTGCTCCACTTCTCAAAATCCCTCAACGGTCTTAACTTGTCTTCAGTAGAAATCTAGCTCCTTTGAAGGGCAAGCAAGGCTTTTTCATAACTTAGCTACCACCAAGCTTAGCCTTCTCTTTCCCCATATTGCACAAGATCCCACCACAGTACTAAGCTATGTGAAGTTCTTCAGATTAAGCTTTCCTTTCTTTAGCCTTTTGGCCTTGATTACGTTGCTTCTATTACCTTGTATGCACACCTGACTTTATGCTGGTGCCCCAGCCACCACTAGTTTCCTGGCCAAAATATCTCTTTCAACTTCCATCTGAAAGGTGATGTACTCTACCAAGAGTTTATTGCTGCTACCCAGGAGGTGTAGGTATTCTGTTCCATATATTCCCACGGATACTTGCTCAGTTTGTAAATCCCTTGTAGCAATTATTATGCTATATTCTAATAACATGTAGGCACATACATACTTCTCTAGACTTCATGGGGTTCTTTGTTTTGATCTCGTTCATTTTTAACACTTCCTAAAAAACGGAAACTGGCACACAGCATGCATGCATTGAAAAATATGTGTTAAATGAAGAAACTAGATGAAAAAAAAGTGAAGGAGGAAATAATTACTGTGTGAATGTGTGTGTGTAATTTTTGCTGTGTGAGATATCACCACAAAACTTAATGGCTTAAAAATATCTTTTTAAATGGCTCATAATTCTGAGCAGATCTGATCTGAGCCAATTGCATGGATCTCTGACTGGGCTTTTTTACGAACCTCTGATCAGCTGGTGGGTTGGCTGGTAGCTAGATGGTCTAGGAGGGCTTCTTTCACATGGCACAGTTAGTAGAATGGTTGATCTGGGTGGAGAACTCTGCTAAGGTTTATATCTGCTATATGTGGATTATTATTTGTTAGGAGATGGGCCACAGCTTTCACACATGGCCATCTTAGGGTTTCAGAGAGGAGCAAGAGAGCAAGATTGAATGGCTAAGTATTTTCAAGCCTCTGCTTGAATCACATTAGGGAATATTCCATTTGCCAAAGCAAGTGACACGGCCAAGTCAGAGTCAGTGTGAGAGGGCACTGACCATCTCTGGTGGTATTTATTTATTAAAAAAACACATCATTATAAAATATGGTATCTATTATATTTACATTTATTTCTATCTTACTTAATATGAGCTTTCATTTTACCCTGCTTTTTAAATTCTTTATTTTTACTCTTTTGCTGCTTTTACAAAATGTATTCGCTTTTACATTTTTTTTTTTCTTCTATTGGCCTGGCCGGTGCACATTTTGTTTCTATTATTTTACAGGTTACTTTTAAGATTATAACTTGCTAAATTGGAAAAGAGTATAAAATTAAGAAATATCTCAACCAGCCTTCAAACAAAACAATGATGTTTATGATTATTTAACTCTTAAGACCTCTCAAACATTGTATTTTGCTGTCTAATATTTTAATTTTGTTTTATATTCCCAGATTTGTCATCTTTCTCATAACAATGTGTAAAACATAACAATGTGTGTTTGCTCTATTTACCCACACTTATTAGACTCTTTGCTCACCATTCTTTTATTTTTAAAAATAACATTTCTTAAGATATACTCACATACCATAAATTTTTCCCTTTTAAACTGTACAATTCAGTGTTTTTTGGTACACTCTAGATATGTGCCACCATCACCACTATTTAATTTTAGAACATTTTTATCACTTCCAAAAGAAAACTGCATGTCCATTAGCAGTTATTTCTCACTTCCCTATCCCTCCAGTTCCTGACAAACACTGATCTCCTTTCTGTCTCCACAGATTTGCCTCTTTTGGACATTTCATAAAAATGGCTTACTACATATGATCTTTTATGTGTGGCTGTTATGCTTAATATGTTTTAAGTTTCATTGATATTATAGCATGTATCAGTACTTCATTCCTTTGTAGGGTTAAATAATATTCATTGAATGGATATATCACATTTTGTTCAACCATTCATTGGGTTGAACATTTGGGTTGTGTCTGCATTTGGTTATTATGAATAATGTTACTATGAACATTTGTGTACAATTTTTGTGTGGACATATGTTTTCACTTCTCTTGGGTATATTCCTAGGAGTGAAATTGCTGGGCTCTATTTTAACTCTATGCTTAATATTTTGAAGAACTGCCTAATTGGTTTTCAAAATTTCTGCACTGTTTCATATTCCCGCTCGCAATGTATGAGGGTTTCATTTCTCCACATCCTCTCCAATGTTTATTATTATCCATCGTTTTTGTTTAGCCATTATAGTGAGAGTAAAGTGATATCTCATTGCGGTTTTGATTTGCATTTCCCTAATGACTGATGCTGTTAAGCAACTTTTCATGTCCTTATTGGTCTTTTATATGTCTTCTTTGGACAAATGGCTACTTAAATTATTTGCTCCTTTTTAAATTGGCTTACTTAGCTTTTCATTGTTGAGTTGTACAAGTGGTATACATATTCCGGATAGAAGTCTTTTCCAGATATATGATTTGAAAACATTTTTCGTATTCTGGCGTGGTCTTTCAGCTTCTCTGAGAATGTCCTTTGAAGCACCAAGGTCTTTAATTTTGATGAAGTCAAATTTATTTTTTCTTTGCTCACTCTTTTGGTGCCATATCTTAGAATCTATTGCCAATCTGAGATTGTGAAGATTTACCTCCATGTTTTAAGAGTTTGATACATTTAGCTCTTCATTTAGGCCTTCTATCCATTTTGAGTTAATTTTTGTATTCAGTTTGGGATTAGAGGCCAACTTTACTGCTTGCATGCAGCTACCTAGTTATCCCAGCACCATTTGCTGAAAATACTCCTTTGCCCAGTTGAATTGTCTTGGCACCCTTGTTGAAAATCAGTTGACCATAAATGTAAGAGTTTATTTCTGGGCTGTCAATTCTATGCACTGATCTATATGTCTGTCCTTATGCCAGTACCCCATTACCTTGCTTACTTTAGCTTTGCAGAAAGTTTCAAAATTGGAAAGTTTGAGTCCCCAACTTTGTTCTTTATCAAGATGGGTTGGTCCAATTTGGGTCACTCACTATTTCTTTTCACACATCACTCTTTCCTTCTATATGCTCTATATGCAATTTACTTTTGTCTAAAGTATGAATATTATCTCATTGGGGTCTGATAGTTTTAAACTATCTTGACCTTTATTTGTCTGAAATGTCTTCACTTTTACTTTTGAATGATAATTTAACTAGATATATTTTTCCAGTTTGAGAGGGTTTTTTTTTTTTTTTTGGTACTTTGAATGTAGTATTTTTTGGATTCTATTTTTGCTGTTGAGAGTGTTGCTTTTTCTCTCTAATGATCATCACATTCAGAGAATCTTGTTTTCCTTTATGTTTACTTTATGGAACTTTCCTATGGGGAAAATCTACAAATCCAATTCAAAATCTCTAGGAGAGAGTGACTATCTTCTCAGCCTCAACCTGAGAATATGTTCCTCTAACAATTTAGGTATATTAGCAGACGTTATATTTTTAAATGTTTTCTCTCATCCATTTTCTCTTTCATTCTTAACTTTATATTAGATAGTTAGATCATTCCCCTTCTATCTTCCCTATCTCTTAAACTTTTTTCTCTCTATAACTTTTCTGTGCTTTCCATTTAATTTCCTTATACCTTACTTCTAGTTTATAATTTTCAATTGCTCTGTCTAATCTGCTGTTTAATAGATTGTTTTTTTTTTTAATTCAACAGGTATATTTCTATTTCTAGAAGATCTGTTCAATTCTTTTTCACATTTGTCTACTTAATCTTTCAAGGAATTTCATCTTCTCTTACCAATGGTCATTTATGGCTTTAATCATTTTATTTATTTAAAATTTATTTAAAACTTTTTTCCTACAATGCTTTCATGGGGGTCTCATGAAGATTGAGTCTTCATGTATTTTTTAATTATATTTTTATTTTAAGTTAATTTCCAGTAAGGATTAATGTGTAGCATTATATGTAGTATGTTTGGGAGATATGTCCCTGCAGGGAGGGTTAGCATTTTCTTTCATCGGGTACCCTAAACATGACTGCCATCGAAACACTTTTATATTTGTTTCATGGCTTGATGTAGATAAATTATTTTGTGGGTAGGTAAGTATTTTTAGGCCAATTGTGTGTTTTCACTGTAGATTAAGTTCAACTCCAAACCCGTATTAAAGCAAAAATTAAGTTTACAAATCTCAGGGGAGAGATATTTTTACCCAAATATCAAGTCAAAAGAGAATTTTCCCCCCTTTTTGCCTGCTATTTAATGGATTTTCTTTATTTTTTAACTGAGTTTGTATCTCTTTAGATCACTTAGCTTTGTGCATACAAGACTCAGTTTTTGTTTCATGTTGTGGCTAAATCTGTGCATTTCAAAGACTGATTTCTCTCCTGCACCCACTTCCACTGATTGACTCCTGTCTAGTGATTCCTGCACTGGGTTTTAGTTCCTGGACGTTTTTCTATGATCTCTGGAAGTTTTCTTCTTTCTATGAGGTCAGTTATGCATTGAAATGCTATTTGTCATGTTTTATCCAGAATATATGGATGATTTATTGTAGGAAACTTCTATGTCACTGTAAACATTGCATTGCCTGAAATGTAAGTCCTCAATATGTTTTCTCAAGACAGAAGGGGAGAGTGATTATAAGTGAACAAAATGCTAGGAACTAAATAGTACAATTCAACATGTATTTAAGAGAGCACAAATAAAAAGCACAAATGTTTCACTCTTTTACTTTTCCCTCATTTTTACATACTCGACACCATAAAGTTTAATTCCTTTGTTTTATTGACTTTTATCATAAACAATTTAGGTGGGTGTGAAGGAATCTTAATCTTGGAACATGGGTGAGAACACTCAGAAAACTCAAAGGAACTGATGACAGAGGTAGGGTATGGGGGCCCCCATAGCTGGCCTCAACCCACCCCGTCCTCTTACCAGGTTCTTGACTGCCACAGGAAAGAAGTCAAAAGCAGAGTCACAGTAGAAAATGATAACAGGTTTAATATAATGAATAAGAGTTACAGATTTCACAGAGAGAGTATGGCATAGCTCCAGAGACTGAGCAGGGCCCACAGCAAGTTTAATACATAAGTAAGAAATACATACTTAAAATTTAGTATAGAGTGCAAGGCTGGCTAAAGAGAGTGAGCAGCTGCTTGCTGAAAGTAAGTTTGATGCAAAATAAAGCATACACACCTCAGCCAGCAAAGTGGGGGTTGCCCTTAGGAAAGTGAGCAGCAACAACCCTGCCTTCTGCTGGGATTTGGCTTTTATAGTTTTGTTATCTAATGAATATTCAATTGAGGGAGTGTGCCATAATTTTGCACATGCTCAATTGGCCTCCTTTTGAAGCATTGGTCAAATTCTATCACATGTGTCAAACATGTTCAAGAACATTCTGTGCTCTCTAGCACCTCTAGTGAAAGGCCATTCTGCTACCAGGTTTATGTAACCCTTCTCTACTAAGCATGCCCAGCCACTGGTTTTGCATAAGCCAGCCCCCTGTGGTCTGATTTTCCCTGTGCTGCTGCTGAAAATAGGTCTAACTGGCAACAGTAGCTTTCTTCTAGGGGAAGGCTTAGAAGAGGGGCCTGAAAACTTGGGGAATGACTTGAAACACAGAGGCATGTCCTGTAACCTAAGCCCAGGGAAACTGAGGACCTTCTGTCTCAGAACCAGCAGCAGACCTTGGGGTAGAAGGATAGAGTAAGAGGATTTTCAACTCAACTGCTTGTGCTACCTTATAGGCCTTCAGTCATTCACCTTAACCACTTTCTTTACCTTACAGCTCTGAAGTGACTGTTTCTTTGCCATTCTGTTTTCTAACAGTTTACAGAACATTGGTTACTTTATCTCATTATTCCCAAATGTTGAAAGTTCTGCTCAAAGATGGTAGCATCATGCTTTGATGGTCGTAATAATACATATCTATTAGATACATTATGCATCACCATCAACTCTCCTCAGCTACCTAGTTAGTCTTTTAAAAAATTTCTCTGTTATATTTTTCTATTTTCATTATTTTTAACATGTGACAACAAAAATCTTCTGATTTTGCTTGCTTTGCTTTGTTTTGATTAAACAGAACTCTGAATTTTTCAGAAGTAGTTTTTTATATATTTTTTCCTTTTTCTGTCTTTGGCGGTGGGGGTGAGCAGAACTGGAAGTGGTTTGAAGGGTGTCTAGTTAGAAAGTTCTATATTTCATTTCATTTCTCCTCTGCTTTCTCTTTCAGTCTACAGAGGTGGTATTCCAACTGTAATTCTCCTTCTGCTGGATGATTCAAGGCTTATATTTGGGCTCAAACACCAATTCACATCCAAGATTACTTTCTTCAAATTTTTTACTGAATAGTTGCAGATAAGACAGTAGCAACATTTTTATATTACGTTCAGCTTCAAAAACCTCCCCAAAACTAGGACTAAATTGACCTATTCAACTTGATGTAATGATTCTTGTCACCTAACCAAACTTGTAACATTCCATTCCAACTTTCTCAGTAATACTTGATTGGACAGTCCCAACAGTGTTTTCTAGAAGCTAAAAATCAGTGCAATAAATATAATGGTAATTGAATAATTTGACTTTAATACTCCTTGTTTTGCCTTTTTATTCGCATATTGGAAATACTTCTTAGAGTTAAAATAAGGACATAGGAATTACCTCTCAGAAGCAAACATTTCACTCTTTAAGCTCTTATTCCATATTCTCTCACTCTGTCTTTAAACAGTTTCTTTCTGCTTTCACACCCAGTCCTCTAGTCTGAAATCTAAACATTTAGGTGCTTAACCATCATCCAAACTGGTCTCCCAAGCATTTGCTTTTGGTACCTGAAGTCTAGTCTTAACAAATCAACCAAAGTGACCCTGTTTATATGTAAGTCACATATGCTAATTGCTTGCTCAAAATCATCTAATGGGTTCCCATTTCTCTCAGAATAAAACCCCAATTCCTTACAATAGCCATGAGGTACTTCAACATCTGGACCCTGGTTATGTCTCTGAACTCATCACCTTACCCTTGTATAAACATGCCAGTCACCCTCAGTTTCAGGACCTTGTGTTATTCTTTCCCTCTGCTAGAAAACTATCCAGACACGTAAGTGTCTCCCTCCCAACCCTGTCTCCTTCATCTTGGCTCAAATGCCACTTTCTCAGCAAATTAACCCTAAACTCTCCCTTTCCCTCATCCTGACTTATTTATTTCTCCACAACACTTATCACACTTTGACAGAGTGTACATTTGTGTATAGTCTATCTCCCTGCCTCATTTCACTAGCATGCAAGTACCACAAGGGCAAATATTATTGTCAGTTTCAGGCCCTGCTGTATTTCTAACCAACAGAGCAATGCCAATCAATTGATGTCTGCTGAATGACTGAATAAATGTTTATTCATCTATGTTGTGTGTGCCTATTATCCATTGAACTGGGACCAGCACTGTGCTTTCTTTTTATCTTTTCCACTCAATACTCATCTAGAGTTCCTGCATTTTAGAAAACTGGCTCTTTAGGGGTAGAAACAATATGGTAAAATTTCCTCTTTACATTCAGTCTTTATTCTCATTATTTAGGAAGGGGAATTCAAGGAGAAATTCATATTTCCTATCTCTTTCTCTTTCTTGTCTGCACAAATCCTGTGCAGACAGTACTGAAAGTTGGCAAGGCAGACTAGAATGAGCTCCAAAGTAAGTGAGCAGCTACAATCCAAGCTTTGCCATAATCACATGACCCTGGTGAAGTCACTAAAGATTACTTTTAAAAAGGAGCTTAGACTTTGGAAAAATATTTTTTTATGAGAACATTAAATAAAATGTAAGATAAATTGTAATTGCAGCTTATGGAAATATCATAAATTATGTAGTTTTATCTTGATTTTATGCAATTGGTCTTGAGAACCACCCTTAATGTTATGTCTCTTTAGTACTTTTTCTAAGTTAGATCTGCTAGTAACACATTCCCTCAGCTTTTTTTGTTGTTATCTGTTTGTTATTAATATGGGACTGTCTCTATTTCATCTACATTTTTGAAAAATAGTTTTACTGAATATAGGTCTTCTTATTGACCGTTTCTTTTTTTGAGCAATTTTATTATGTTGTCCCACTAGGATATCAAGAAAAGTTCATTGAGGGGCAATTTTAGTTTTTTAAAACTTGTCATATGGTAGAGTTGGCTCTGTTGGTTTGTTAGTAATTGTTAACTAAATCAGATATGGTAACAAGAAAGGAAAAATAGGAAGGAAAGAAGAAAGGGGGGAAAGGAGGGGTGGGAGAGAGAGAGAAAGACAGAGAAAGAGAGAAAGCAAAGAGGAAACCACCGACCACACTCCTGTGACAGACCAAGCCCTGTAGGGAGATTTTGTAAGCTTTAATGTGCACCTTCCTCTAACTGAAACTCCTTTTTTTTTTTTTTTCTCATTACAAATAAAAACCTGGCATGTCTTTGAAGTTTTAACTGCATCAAAGACCTGCTCCCATTAATTTTAAATTACTTTTCCTAAAAGCTTGTCTACCGTTAGCAGTTCATGAAAAGGATCCGCTGTTTTGCTGTCCTTGGCTTCTCAAACCAGAAGAGCCTCTTAATTGGTCTTGCTGCACTTCCTATCAAATAATGCTGGGCAGGAAAATGCCCTTTAACTTGTAAAATGGCCACATCTATTAGAGACTCTTGAGGCAGATAGAACTGAAGAAAGGCATCTGGCCACATTCCAGGGTTCTGGATTTAGAAGAGAACTGGAAACAGAGAAACTGAATTTACACTTGAAATCAACAAATAATAACTTTTGATTGGTTTTTATGCAGTCAGAATGACAGCACAATATTCTGGGACATAAACTAGCATTTTCTGGATCTTTTAAAAATTCAATTTTGCAACAGAGGATATTGTTAGACTTGCAGATTTGAAGGAGTTGAAAAAGTCGATTTAATTCTCTATCTCTAAGTCTATACTGCATTTATTAAACAGTACAATTTTTTCATGTTTTTATGTTTTTTTCATACAAAATTTTCCTAATCTGTTTACATCATTTAATTATCCTTTACAATGACAAATTTTACTTATATCTTAATTTTATTCTCCCATCAACATGTCTTGTTTTCCTGGTATAGATCAAAAAAGTGAACCATTAATAGCCTAAAAATAACCATCATATAGATGAAGACCAGTATTGAGTAACTCCTTAACTTTCTCTTTTGGATAATATGCATTTATGCTTACTTTTAGCCATGTAATGTTTGCATTAAATTTGGAAAGTAAAGCTAAAACCACCACATTGGTGGGATTCTATCAACATTATTATTTGGAAAACAAAGCAAAACAATGATTAAATTGTGTTGAGTCTAACTTTTAATTTAGTAAATTATTAATGTTGAAAAACTTTAACTAGTTGTCTAACAAGTGGAATAAATTAAATTTAAAAAATTTCTTTATACGTATAATTTTCCAAAATGTATTACCCCAATTGTTTCATATTTTTTGCAAAATATAAAATTAAGATTAAGCAGAATGATGCCACATATTGCTAAACTGTATTTTCTAATGTCTCCTGCTTGGTGTCCCTTGGCAAAATTTTGGGAATAACAAAAATAATGACAAAATAATATATTCCTCAGTCCATAACCAAGGACTCAGATGATAAACAAAATTTGTTTTGTTTTATGTTATTAGAAAAACTTGCCTATACCAAGCCTGGAATAACCCCTTAATCTTTTTAAATAAGGGTTATAAAAGAAAATTATAGCTAGTGCAGGATAACATGTGGCTTCTTTGCCAACAACTGCTGAGAGAATAGTTATCCAAATAACTGCATTAGACACACAATCCATCACTAAGGGGTTCCTTCCCTAATATTCAAATATTCATGACTCCATCCAACATAAAGTGACACAAAACATATCTAGTCTTCTTTATGTCAAATCTGAAGATAAATCTCTTTTGGTATTATCTAACCATAGTAATACTTTATAATGTAGCATTTTTGAATTGGCGAATACCTTGGAGGTCATTTTGTTCAAATGCCTCATTTTACAGACCATAAAACCAGGGCCATAGAGGCTGGTGACTTAACCAAGAACACTAAATCTGAGCATGCATACATAAACAATAGTACCTGGTTAAGGCTAGAAACTGGATGGTAGCCACTGAGTGGGCGAAAACAAGCATGGGTAGCAGTAAGAACCAATGGGTCCAGAGGAATGCTCACCCCAGCAAGGAAGAGCAAAGGGGCAAGAAGCAAAACAGTGAATGGACTTAAGAAACATTGCTAACAAGGCTGTGTGGAGATTCCCAGTTAGCTCTGTGCAAGAGTTTGGCTCATTTTGAAGGTCTATGTGTTAGTTCCATGGGGCTCTAAACAGACCACAGGAGAGCCAAGAGATACAAATGATCCTTGTTTTTCTAATTGGCTTTTGATATCTTCCATCCCATGGAAAAGCTTTCTTCACTGCTCTCCACTCTAACTGACCTACTTTATAGCCGTGGAGATGACTGACTAGGGACAAAAGAACTTTAAACCCAACTGGATTCAGTGAAAACTCCCACTAATGGTGAATGCATATCTAGCAGAGGAGGTTTAGCCTATTGTTGACAGCATGGAATCTTGGGACAGAGGATCAGTGCTCAAACTTCAGCTCTGCCTTAGCAGTTCAACCTTGGGGAAGTCGTTTAACCTAGCTTTGCTTCTGTAAACTCATCTATAAAATGGGAGTAAATAATGTTGGGGCTGTGATGAGTACAAAATGAGATAATACTCGTAAAATGTTTAGAGCAGAGCCAGGCACAAAGTACATAGTACTTCCATAATTCCTATGGAATTGTCTCACTGTGGACTCAGAAAGCACATTAAAGAAGTAAAAAGTTTGAAAAAAAAATAAAGTAATTCTAGATTTTCACCTAAGAAACTATATCCATTTGTCATAACAACTACACACAAAATCAAAAAGACAGAAAGTAACAAATGCTTGTTAGGATGACGAGAAAGGTCAACTCTCATACACTGTTGGTGGGACTGTAAAATGGTGCAGCCATTATGGAAAATGATATGGAGTTTCCTCAAACAACTACAGATAGAACTGCCATATGATCCAGCAATCCCATTACTGAGTATATACCCAAAGGAATGGAAATCATCATGTCGAAGGTGTATACCGCACTCCCATGTTTATCGCAGCTCTATTTACAATGACCAAGAATTGGAACCAACTTAAATGCCCATAATCAGATGAATGGAAAAGAAAAATGTGGTATATTTATACAATGGAATAGTACTTTGCCTTAAAAAAAAATGAAATACTGCCATTTAGAGAAAATCATGTTAAGTGAAATAAACCAGGCACAGAAAGAGAAATACTGCATGTCCTTACTCATAAGTGGGAGCTAATAAAAATAAAGAAAGAAAGAAAAAAAATTACAACAATCACAATAATACTTTGAACTTTTAAACAGTAGGAAACAGAACTGAGGTTGCCAGTGGTGGAAAAGGGGGAGAAGGAGAGGGAAAAAAGAGAGGAATTGGTAAAGGGCTAGGAAAATCTATTACATTGTATTATGATGAATATACTGATTACCTGATTTGAACATCACATATTGCATACAGGTGTTGATATTCAATGCTGTACCCCACAGAAACATACACTCAACTATGTCCTAAGGAAAAAAAAAAAAAATGCTCCATAAACACAAAATTTGGAAAGACAGCTTAGCCTCTATAGATACTGTTGTAAAAATGAATTTGCGTGAATTTGGGGAAAAGTGGATTTGAATTACAATAAAAATCAAATGAATCCAAATGTAATTTTTTTTCGCTAAAATAGTGCAAAGTTGAGTCTTTTGAGATCCAAGCACTAATGGATTGGCTTTTGTTTAAGGATTTGAAAACCCCTTTAAAATAAGTAAATGTTTACCTATTACACTCCTATTGTATGCTACAAACTATTTTAAGTGCTTTAAAATCAGACTCAATAAGCAAGTACATTTTATGAACATAATTGTGAATGAAAAAATCAGGTTGTAAAGTATGGCATACAGCTCTATTTAGCTCACTTAGGTAGAATCAAAAAATAGGCAAAATTAATATTTTTAGGATAGTACACCAAATTGTTTAAAACATATCTTTTAAAAATTCATAGAAGTGGATATCACAAAAAACAGTATAATGGTTATTTAATGAGATGCACAAGAAGGTGTGTCATGGAGAAGGCATAAATGTAGAGCAGGTGTTCAGGATTGCTGGGAAGGTTTAATTTCTCATCTTTGGTAGTGGTTAAATGAGTTCTTGCATTTGACACATGCAGTATACTACACCTTCGTGTATATTCCCTTTTGGTGTAATATATTACCCTTCGGAATAAAAAGTAAACAACAGTGACAATGAAAACTTAAGGGAAAAACTCACAAAATGACCACCATTTCCAGAGACTTTATACTGCCTTGCTAGAAATGCTAATAACTGTGGTATATGAAGCCTGGTTCAACCTGTATATGGAATCTCCATCTCAGCTACAAATGCCTGACTCCACAGGCAATTTGTAGACAGGAAATGTATAGCAAATTGTTCCTCAGCAGATATACCTGACAAGTTTAATAAAAATGGCAATGTTTCAATACCCGATGAAGAATGAAACATGTCAGAGTTATGGTGTCTATAAAAAAGAATGATACACAAAGCGTTTCATCACCCTTGTCATCTCTTACCAAAATAATTTTCCGCCTTTTAAATTGAGCAATTGACTCGGAAGTAATGTTTCAACTTGTGAGTTTATATTAACAGAAGCCAAGAGAGTAATGGGGTAAAATATACTTAGGGATGAGTCAAAAAATGAAACTGGTTTGGCAGTTCTACCTCATCTTCGGAGCAAATAATTAACTTACAATGGAAACTAAAACCAATTACTCTCAACCTCAGGTGAAGCTGAAGGTCAATTCTTCAAAGGATCAACTAACTGCAAAGGAGTTTATAAGTTTCTTGGACTATTGATTTTTATGAAGGATTAAAGACACTTATTCACCCTTCATTGAGTGATATATTGCATTCATCAATTCTCAAGATTCCTAATAATGGCAAATGAGGTTTCTAATTAAATGCCAGATTGTATTTCCAGAAACGGCTGCAAAGTTATCTCTATTCACACATGTTCTTCTAGAATCTTGTCGTTCCCCATCCCCATTATTAAGTACAGTCTGATTCTTTCCGTATGAAGCTGGTAGGCTTATGATTCATTTGCAATCAATAAAATGCAAAAAAATATGATGTTGTATGATTTTTAAGGTTAGATCATCAAAGATGATGCCATTTCTGTCCTACTTGGTGGAATACTCATTATTGAAGCTGTCAGAGGTCATATAAGCCATTCTGTTGCCCTGAGGGTGCTATGTGGTGAGGAAGCTCAAACTATCTCACATACAAAAGAGCACATGGTGAGGGCATAACACTGCATGAAGAGAATGACATGCCCAGGAACTGCCAGCTGCTCTGGTCTCCCAACTTTGGATGTTCCAGCTATGACTACCATCTGACTGAAACCACAATCCAAAGCCAAAGTTATTTTCAAGTTCTTTACCTACAAAGTTCATGAGAGGTAATATAATATTTGTTGACTTAAGTTGCTAAGATTTGGGTTGATCTACCACACGGCAATAGTTTACTGACCAACTGGGCTATTCTCTTGATATCAGGGCTATTTGTTCTTCTTGGAAGATTACATACAACATCCTAGAGACTTTATATAAACATCCATGTAATTTTTGTAACTGAATGGCTGAAGTTGTTTGAACAACCACTGGAAAAGTTCAATATCATATGCTTGATTTCTGAGATGGCCACTTAGAAACGTATTTATAAACCCAGGAATCCAGACTCTTAGTCCATAATACATGATCTGAAGAGGCATCAGGAAAAATGGCAGAGTAAGGACCTTTAAAACTCCTCTCCTCCATAAAAGCTGTGAGAATTATGGCAAAAATTATCAGAATTAAAATTTTCAAAACTGTGGAAATTAAGAAAGTCTTGCAGCAATTCCTGGAATTTATTCAAGAAAAAGTATGGTTGAATATTGGTAAGGGCATGGAGTTTTGTAACACTGTAGCATTATTTTACCCCCAGCTCCACAGCATGTAAACATCCTAAAAACCAGTATCCTGGCAGTCACAAGTGGGGGAAAAATGAGTTTGGAGCTTCTTCAAAATCCTGTTCCTAGAGAATTATCATTATTTGACCTGTCTACTGACTCACTGGCATGCACCACCTGCAAGAATATCTTAATTTGACCTGACTTGGAGCCTGCTTAGTGTGAGCAGATTTTCTTCAGGGGTGCTACTGGAGGCAATTGTATAACATCACGGATGCCTGAGGCAGTGGATAACGATTGGAGCAAACAATAGGCAAACCAAAAACCTTAAAAGGAAAAGCCGAAGGGAGTGAAATGGGGTGCCCAGAGGAAACCTTAAAAAGCTCTAATGTGTTGCGACAAATCTCAAAGGACACCCACATGTGTATGGCTGTGCATAAGCTCAGGATGGTGCATATGCTTGGAAAAGACATGAGCACTACATTCTAACCTCTGATGAACCTTGAGGCTCTATGTAAGCAGAAAGTGAGGGCTACGGCAGAGTTGTAAACTACCTGATTGAATGTTGAAAGTGTACCCCAACACACACACAGAGCCCCTCAGTAAAGACTGAGAGACACAGGATTTCAGGCATTTAAAGAAATCTCTGCCTAATCATTAGCTGACCATTGAGAAAACTGAGCAGAGACAAAGAACACAAACTAGATGAGTTTTAAGGTTTTATTCTAATAGGTCCTGTAGATATGTGAGTCACGTCTAGCTAAGTGGTCTTTTGTTCTTCTTCCCCTTCTTTTCCTTTTTTCCCTTTCTCCTCTTCCTCCTCCTCCTCCTTTTACTTCCTTCTTTTTTCTTCCTGTTGTAAATGACATCATTTTTCTGTTAATATTTTTTCCTAGCTATTTTTGTTTTATCAAAATGAGCTATATGTTTATTTCTGTTAACTATTCCAAACATTTTAACCATTCTTATAGTTTATAATATTTTTATATGTTCTGCTATGTTTCCTAAGCAAATAATCCTACAATCTGTAAATAACACTAGTTTTAGTCCCTTTCTTAAATATATATCTCCTGTTTTACTTCTGTTTCTGTCCATTGCTAGTTTGTTAAAAGAATATGAAGTAACAATGGTGATAGTGGTATCCTTGTCTTATGATTTAATAGGAATTGTGGTTGGTTAATTTTATGTGTCAACTTGACTAGACTAAGGGATGCTCAGATATCTCATAAAACATTATTTCTGAGTGTGCCTGTGAGTGCGTTTCTGGAAGAGAGTAGCACTTGAATCAGTAGACTCACCCTTACCAATGAGTAAATTCATCCTTACCAATGTAGGCAAGCATCATCCAATTAATAGAGGACCTGAATAAAACAAAAAGGCAGAGGAAGGGAAATTTGCTCTCTCTGCTTGAACAGGGACACCTGTTTTCCCTTGCCCTTTGGACATTGGCACTCTTGCTTCTCAGGCTTTCAGACTTTGACTGGGACTTATGCCATCATACCGCCAGTTCTTGGCCCTTTGGATTTGGACTGGGACTCCCAGCACTGGCTCCCTGGGTTCTCAGGCCTTTAGGTTTGGACTGGAACACTAATGGCTTTCCTGGGCGTTCAACTTGGAGACAACAAGTCATGGGACTTCTCAGCCTCTATAATCACATAAGCTAATCCTCATAATATCTATCAACCTGTCTGTCTGTCTGCTTGTCTATCTATTTCTATTTATCTATCTATCTATCTATCTATCTGTCTGTCTGTCTGTCTGTCTGTCTATCATATTGGTTCTGTTTCAATGGAGAACGCTGACTAATACAGGGATGCTTCTAGTGTTTCATTCTTTTGAAAGATGATGACTGAGTTTGAGTATCTATGTCATATTAGGAAAATGTCATCTATTTTATTTTATTTTTTTCTACTTCATTATTTTTTATAAACCAGATATGGATGCAAAACTTTGGAAGTTATCTTTTTGGTGTAATTGGATGATAATATTCTATTATATATTAATTTATAATAATAGATTTTTCTAACCTTTACTTATCTACACTTCCTATTTAATATTGTATTATTTGTGGTACGAGAATATGGACTATCATTTGTCTACTTTAAAAATATAGTGGAACTTTCTTTGTGGCCTAATATATAAGCCACAGGCTCTTTAAGAAGAATGTGTACTCTGTATTTTCAGGGTATAAATTTTATGTATATCTAATTTACAGCTTTAATTACTAAAATTTTATCTATAATTTGCTTGTTTTCTCTATTCATTTTTTTATTAGCAGACATACCTAGTCTTTTATAATTTTTTGTTTCTGTTCATTTCTCCTATCATTTCAAGAAGATGTTGCTTTATATATTTGGATACAGTGTTATTTGGTGCATTAGAAGACATTATAAAGGATATTTCATGATTATAGTTGGTTTTTAGCCTTTATATTACAATATTTCCCTTTTGATCTTATTTAATAGACTTTGGCTTGAAATTTGTTCATTTACTAATAGTGCTGCAACTGCAGTTTCATTTTTTGTGTGTTTTGTTTCCTTCTTTCTTGTTTTGCATTTATTTATTATATTTCTACCTTTTTACATTTGTACCTTTTTTATGAGTGTCATATTCAGGATACAGTCAGATGCTATTGTTGACTTAATCTGAGTCATTTGTACCAGTAGTAAATTTACAAATGTGCTAGAAATGTTCATTTTAATTTTGTTTTATTTTATGTGATATTCTTTACTATTTTCTCTGTTTTCTCACTTTGCTACATAATTAGTCCTCCCCCACCCCTCCTCATGCATACAAATAATGGAAATTTGAAATGCATTTATTTTGTATTTATTTATGTGTTTAATTTTATAACAGTAAATAGTCTACATAAACGACTTTTTAAAATTTATTAACTTAAAAATAATACAATATCTAAAAAAAGGATGATTTAAAGAATTGGCTTCTGGAATTTTGCCCTGATATATAATTATAGTTTACACTATGAATCTTTCCTTTAAGGGTTGTGACATTTAAACAATAAAACTTTTCATTGTCTTTGCCCAGAAATTTGTATCTAATGGAATCCAAGTTCGTCCCTGGTTGTGTGTATTTGACTATTTTACTATTTGTTTGTGCATTCTGTTTGCTCACATCTTTCATTAGGATGTTTTGCAGAGCTGGTTATTGAGTGGAAAAAGTACAAAGCAAAGTGCTTTTCTCTATACTTTTACTCAGCAGCAATCATCAAAGAAGAAAGACTTTTGACTTCTGTGTGTGGGGATCTGCTGCCACTTGCAAGTGAGCAACAGTTCTGCATCAGATACCAGCTGGGTTCTCTCCAATTCAATTCTACCTACCTGGAAATAGCATCAGATTCCACAGGTTGAGGGCTCAGTCCCCAAGTCTGAACTCCCCACCCCCAATCACCACCACACTTGTGATGCCAGTGGCAAGCTACAGGTTGTTTTACCTGTGCTTCTGACAGACTGGTTATAAATTATACAACACCTTTCTTGGGTTCAACTGATTTAATGAGTGACTCACAGAACTCACAGAACTCATGGAAACACAAAGAATGCAATTGAAGAGATGTATAGGGCAAGGTATGGGGAAAGAGGTGCAGAGCTTCCATGCCTTCCTCTGGTGTACCACCTTCTAGAAACCTCCATGTGTTCGCTATACCGAAGCTCCTTGAACCCATTCCTTTTGGGCTTTTATGGGAGCTTCCTTTTGTAGGCATGACTGGCTAAATCATTGGAGACTAGTGAACAATTTAAACTTTAGCCCATCTCCCCTCCCAGGGGTGGAGATGAAAGTTCCAACCTTCTGTCTTTCTGTGACTAGCCCCCATCTTGAAGCTACCTAGGGGATGCCAGCCATCAATTAACATATTAGCATATGAAAAGACAGCACTGTGGAGAGTCTGATAATTGTAGGAGTTGCATGTAAGGAGATAGAGAGAAAGAAAAAATATGTATTTTACTGTATTACACTCATTATGCATCACTCTTTTCCCAGAAAGCAATGTACCCCATCAAACCACACATTCACTTCTGTCTTTATTTTTTTTAAAAATTATCATTTATAAAATATTTTTGTCAATTTATGTTAGGCTCTTTAAACATCCATGTGTTGTATCTTTGCTTTCTAATTTCACTTTTGCAATCTTTTCAAAATTGCTTTCATCTTCTTTCTTCTTCCTCTGTATTCTCTAAATTTTATATAAATTCTTAGCATCACAGATTTCCCCACCACTTTCTCAAGAGTTTGACTTTCATATGTTTTTTTTCTCTCCTAATCCTCCCCTTTTGATTGATGTAGTTGTATTATCAACTTATCTTAACACATTTCATGTTTGCTTTTATTTCTTTCAGAGGAGAAACTTGTTATAAACAATTATTTTGTTTCCAGGGTACAATGCTTTCCAGACTTAAATCTTCCTTCCTTCCTTCCTTCCTTCCTTCCTTCCTTCCTTCCTTCCTTCCTTCCTTCCTTCCTTCCTTCCCTCCATCCCTCCGTCCCTCCCTCTCTCCCTCCTTCTTTCTTCTATTCTGTAGCCTATTGAATGATTTTTATGCCATTTTGTTAATCTTACTAATTCGGTCTATGTATCTTCTTTGTTTGTCCAGATTTACCCTTTAATCTTCTCCCCTAATGTCAGTGCTTTGAGAGTCTGGCCAGTGTAGACGGCACCAATGAGCTTTCTAGCTTCCTGTCTTATTTGGACAGAAGAATGCATACTGGCTCTCTTTTTGCACAGCTGCCACTCAGCAGGAAGAGGGAATTGAAATCTATTATCATACAACTGAGAATGACAGTGGACAGTCAGAAAACCTCAATGGCCACTGTGGAGGAGTCTCTCATTGACTCAGTTGCAGGGCAAACATGTCTATATTTGGACCTAGTCCAGGGTCTCACAAGGGTTGTAGAGTAGCAATGCATGTTACATGCTCACCCTATCACATCTCTTTCACTAAAATAAAGTCTCTGGAGAGTAAGAACTGGTACACTGAAACATGAGAATTAGAGTCATTTGTGCAAAAATAGGTGGCCTGAGAACTTTAATTCCCCTAATTTCCCATTAGCCTCTCTTGCTGATTGAGGAAACCCCTTCATCTCTACTGAGGAATCCACCCACCCTCTGCATAAAAGGCCTACATTGACTGCAAAATTTGGACATATGGAACACTTGCTCTCGGGCTGATGTCAATTCTTTTGGGGACACACTTCCACCATCCCTCATCACTTTCAGTGCTACAATGAGATTTAGATGCCAACATAACCCAGACATACAAGACTCAAGGCCTGATCTGGAAACAGTGCAGTCTATGTACACAAAGAGTTATAGGATTTCACCAATCTGTACTGGCCAGGATCTGTGTATCATATGTGAGGGTACTTCAAAATCTCATGGAAAAACTTGTATTATCTTTTAATCCTATTTTTACATGAACTTTTTGAAGTACCCTTGTATGACAATGAAATCTAAGGGTGTTAAACCAAGAAGGAGAAATAATAATAATAATAATAATAATAATAATAATAATAATAATTTACCTTGAATAAGACAAATTACTGACATGAGTACAATCACCCAGAATTTGGTATTCAATTTATTGGCTTGAGCATTTGTTAATAGCACTAACTGTCTGATAGGTCAGCTACCTAAGTTTGGATAAATTGTGGTTGGAATACTAAAATATTCTTAGAATCCTGAAGAAAGTTGAAATATCAGGGAGATAGAAATGTTAGTGGAGGTCTCTTATGTGTAATCTGATTCTCCTAAGGCAACCAACCATCTGGTTATCCCAGGACTGGGGGGTTTTCTGGGACATGAGATTTTCAGTGCTAATACCAGGACAGTCCCAGCAAACTGAAGAGCTTGATACTCTATTTCCACCCTCTAACTGTATTATGCCCCTGAGGGGACTGGAAAATACTCCTTAAAGAGTGATTAAAAAAAAAAAAAAGTACACTTCTCATCAAGTTCTGGCTCTCGTTGGAGCTACCCTGCTACTTAGGCCTTATAATTCACCAGACCCAAGAATACTGGGATATTTTTGGCCAGAGGATATATTTTATGAAATCTCTGGCAAGCACCAACAGGAGAATCACACTAAGATGTGTAGGTTTTAGAGTAAGTCCACTCCATTTTCAGGCGACAGATATCCTCTATTTGAAAATCAACTTCTGGCTTGCTACTGGGCCCTGATAGACTGAACAACTGATTGTGAAACATCAAGTGATTATGCAGTCTGAATTACCTGTCATGAACTGAGCATTATCTGATCCACTGAACCATAAAATTGGATGTGCACAGCTGCATTCCATTATAAAAGAAGAATCATATTTGTAAGATCATGACTGAGCATGCTGGGAAAGCACAAAAAAATGGCATGAAGTAGATAGGTCCATTCTACCTCTCCTCTTGCTGTACTGCCTCTCTCTCATTCTACAAATATGAGCTCAAGGTAAGCTCCTTATGAAAAGTTAGCAGATGAGAAAAATCTGAGGCTTGGTTTGTAGATGGACATGCATGGCAGGCTGGCACCACTAGAAGTGGACAGCTATTTTTTTCAACTCTCCCCAGGCATAGCCATCAAAAAGATAGTAGGCATCATATACTTTGATAGCTATAGCATGAAGAGCCAAGAATCAATTGTTTGAGGTCAGAGTGACTCCTCTCACTATTATATATAAAACCCATATAAGTAATTTTTTCTTCCTGTTGCCATCAACTCTGGGCTTGTCATAGAAATGCTTCTTCCCAGCTATTACAGAAGTAAGGACGACAATAATTTCATTCCTTCCAGGTCTCTGATGAATACCTCATATTTGACACGGATCTATTATTTTCACAAATTAGGCATGGCTGTACCTCCTTGACTATCTGTACACCTCATTTGAGTGCTGTTTTTGTTTTTTCTCAGTCTTGAGTTTAAAGGTTCGATATTGATGGGTATGTTACATGAGTATCCCAATTGTCTCTGGATGGGGGATCCTAACTGAGTTATGAGTAGTTGTAGAGTATTAAGTAAATGTTAATTTTTCCTGCACATGTTTAAATTTTATCATAATGAAGTTTATTTACTATGTTGCCTTGGTTGGGATGGTTGTCAACCTATGAATATTATCTGTGGTCTACCTAGATTTGCTTCTGACAAATAAAATCAACGCAGAGCTTTTGTAATTGTGCTTAAACACCATCTTCCAAGGAGTCAAGCCTATTTTCAGACTAACTAGGATAGGGAAAGAAATGTGTGATTCTTTTGTGAAATATAAGGGTTTCAATTGCTATGTTCTTAGTAGATATTAGAAATCAGATTTCTATGAGGAGGTTCCTTTAATGGAGTTCATATTTCGTGGATTTTTTTTCTTTCTTTCTTTCTTTCTTTTTTTTAATTAAATATTTTTTGGCTTATACATTCCTGGTGGTCCCTAGGTAAAATTGGATTTTCTCTTTCTTACATCCTCTCAGACATGTAAGCACAATACATGTTGTTCAACTAGGAAATCAAAAATTGAGTAATGGCACAATTGAAATATTGAAAAGGCAATAAGTGGAATAAAAATTGTCAAAATTTGCCTTTCCCAAAAGACCCTATGTCAGATGCATGGTTTTCCAATTATTAAAAGTGTTTCCTAGCATACAGAAAGTATTCCCAACTGATTTTATGAAGGTCGCATAGCCACGGTATTGAAATCAGTGTTTACTGTGTAGTTTGTTGTAGGCCTTTACCTCATTGTTTCAAAACTCAATCAAAAGTATTAAATTCTATTTTATGAATATCTTACAGACGAGAAAAATAACGTTTCAAGAGGTTAAGAGACTTTTCAAGAGTTTAAGTCAGTGTGTCAACTCAGATACGCTTTATGTCAAAGACAGTTTTCTTTCTTATTATACAACATTTTATTTCCATTTAACACAGTGGATCATTCCTTCATTCTTAAAATTCTCTACTTTTCCTAATTTGTTATTTTTTTCTTTCTTTTTTTGGGGGGGGTTGTTGTTAAAATTTCTCTTAATTTTTATCCCATCAAACTATCCAGGCTTTTTCCTAATCTTCATCTCTTTTGATGTCCTTCACAGTTTCCTCTTCTTTTCCTGTCCCTGTAGTGTTTATGTTCTCCATGACTTTGTTTTTAATCTTTATTTATTCTCATTGCATAAACTCTCTTGGAACATCTCATCTCAATTTTTAATATATTTTTTAAACTATTATTTAATACACAAAAAATTACATATAATTATTATATACAATGTTGTCTTGAAATATGTATACATTGTAGAATGGCTGAATTGAGCTAATTAACATGTGAATTATATTTTATTTATAGTGTCAGAACAAAATTATTGGATATTAGCCAAGGATAATCACCCCTATTTTTTTGCTGTATAATCCTCCTTTTACTCCCCATTTTGAATATTCCTCCAGAAACATTCCATACATAAAAGAGCATCAACTAAGCGATGATAAAGAGAGAAAAAAGTCAAATTCTTATTTTGAATTCCACAAAAATATGCTGAAACTCATATCAAGGACAATAGTCTGAAAAATCTAGGTTATTGGTGATCAAAAGCCAGATATTTTGTTACTCCAAAAACAAGACCCAAAGGCAACTTACTGGCTGAATTCTGGCACATGGGCTAAAGAATAGAACATCTGGACATGAAGGAGGCAGAAGAGACCTGTTTTTTGTTCCCAGGTTAAGTGTAGGCTTTGATCCCCAGATTGCAGATAGAAAGTACCATAGATATGTCCTTTATGCCAGCATGATCTATACAGTAGAAATGGAAGCAAGACAGATACAAGTCATAGGAAACAAGACTGTTCCTAACTCACTCTGGTCTCCTGATGTCTCAGAGAAGTGTGGGAAAAGATGCAAATGCTTCCCATGCCAGCAGATGCATGCCAAAAGACCTAAAGACCCCTGGCATTGTAAGAAGGAGAAGGTAGAAAGTTTTGCTTGATTTGTAGAAGTTGAGTACATCTTAGCAAAAAGCACCATGAACAGAAGCTGGTACAAAGGCTAGCTGTGATAAACTATATCATGGCAGATGCCAATAAAGAAAAGAGGACTTCAGCTGACCAGATAAATACTCAACACTAACACAATAGAAGTCCTCCAATAAACAATGTCTTTCATCAAGGAGAAAGAGAGAGGAGGACTACACTCAAAGAGGCTGAGCCACCTGCAGATTGGTTAGGTGGCTCTGTTGATCTTAACTGTGCTGACTCATATATCGGGGTGTTGGCTGGCTGTTGACTGATCTGTATGATCTTGGCTGGAGTGAAATGGATGCTACAGTTCTACTCCCATCTCTCATCCTCCAGGAGGCTAGCTCAGGCATGTTATCATGATAATTTATAAGAGCAAGAGAAGAAGCAGAAATACAAATGTTGTTTTGCAATCCTCTGCAAGCATCACATTTGCTAACATCCCATTAGCCAAATCACATCACATGGCTAGACTTAGAATCAAGGTGTAGGGGAGATAGAGGGGGGATAGAATCCACCTTTTTAGAAAGAAGAACAGAGAAGTCGCATGACACATGGGCATGGGAAGTGGTGGGAAATTGAAATTCTTAAAATATTCAATCTACCATGGGGGAAAAAGGAAAGGGTGGGTGGGAGGACTTGGAAGGCCAAGTGGTAGTACATAGGGACTTAATTAAGGAGAAGAACAGTGAACATTCTCAGATGCAGAGATCAAAACATTTTTAATTTTCATCTCCCATGTGAAATATAGATCTAGAGAAAATCCTCAAAATCATTTATTTTACTCCTAACTAAATATTTATTAAGAGAAAATTCATATTTTCTGCCTCCCTCAGACTGTTCAGTGTTTAAGAGCACTTGTTGTTAATTTTCTCCCAATATTAAACTGTCATCATTAGTTTCTTTTAAGCACATTCTTTTCTCTGTTATAGTAGAAAATCAGGAAAAGTGGGTCTATAATCCTCTATTGACTCAAAAACCATTTCCTTTCTTGATTAACTAATTTGTTAACCAGTCTATTTCTCAGACATACCTGTCTGCAAAATTTTATCATTTATGTAGGCTTAATAAATCATGTAGGTGTAATACATTAATTCCCCCCCCCAAATTATTTTTCAATACAAAAAGAAAAATGAGTCAACATACTAGCAAGAAGTTGAAAGGTTACTTTCAGTTTTGCTTGACATATGCTCCTTTACACAACCTAGGATCAAATATACATACTAGTGGTCTCCTTCCCAGGCTGTTTATAAAATTTGCGATCCATTCTGGTTTGTATCCTTTATCTTAACCGATAAAACATTCCCCTAAATTAAGGATCGTCTTTTACTAATTAAGAGTGAAACTTGACTTAACCTTATATTTTCAGATTCTACTTCACTTACAGGCAGCTGTAAACTTCTTGTTGAATTATCTGTTCTACAAAATCCAAAAGAAAAATAAAGACTAATATTAATTTTGCTGGAATTTCTCTTTTTTTCAAACAAGTACTTTCAATCAATTTTACAAGCACCCCTTTCCTCATTTACTGGAGCAGAGTATCTTTGCTATACTTTCTTCTTTATGCAGTCTCTCAACTCCATTTGAGAAATGAGTGTCCTAAAAAAAAATCTTTTGTTTAGGGAAGTAGATAGCCAATTGAAAGGGTAATTACAATTCAAAAGGAAATGTACTGTAATAGAAATTTATCTGGGATTTTAACTGTACTTGGGAAGAGTCAGAGAACCTATCCAGCATAGAGGTAGGGAGGAAGCAGTAACAGTGACAAGGAGATGATTTCTAAATTCTGTTTTTAAGAATAAGCCAAGTAAACAATGGTGAAAATTAATTGTGAATTGGTGTGCAGTTTTCTTTACCTGAATTGTCTTTGTCTGATTTTGGTGTTAGGGTAATGCTGGCTGATGCTGGGAATTATTTCCTCTTCCTCAATTTCCTGGAAAAGGATGTGTAGAATCAGTATTATTTCTTCTAAAATTTTTGTAAAATTCAACAGTAACATTATCTGGTCCTGAGACCTTCTTATTGGGGTTTTTAACTGTGGATTAAGTTACTTTAATAGTTGTAAGACTATTTAGGTTATCTACTTTATCTTGAATGAGTTTTGAACATTTGTGGTTTTTGAGGAATTGGTCCATTTCATCTAAGTTTTAAAATGTATGCATATAGAGTTGTTTACAATATTCCTTTATCTTTTTTTTAAAGTCTGTGGGTGTCTGTAGTGTAATTTCCTCTTTCATTCTTGATATTGGTAAATTATATCTTCTCTCTCTCTCTCTCTCTCTCTCTCTCTCTCTCTCTCTCTCATTTTTGCTAGAAGTCTATCCATTTTATTTACTCTTTGAAAGGACCAGTTTTTGTTTTCTTTGCTTTTTCCCTGTTTTTAAATGTTTGTTTTTAATTTCTCTATTTTTTTTTATTTCCTTCCTTCTTTCTTTAAGTTTATTTTGCTAGTGTGTGACTAAGTAGGAAGATTGGAAAGGAAAAAAATTGTAAATTCATCTCTAGTTTGGTGATACTTTAAAGGCTGATCTTCTTTTCTAATATGTATGCTACTGTTTATCTTTCAAAGTCCTCGAATATCTGGTTCATGTGTCCTTCCCAAAGTTTTTGGTTGTATTCAATGAGAGAAACAGAGTGTACTTTTATTGGCTTCTCAAACACTATGAGTGGTTTTTCTGCTCATGATGTGATTTTCTTAACACCAAATAAAGTAAATAAATTCACAATGTAACTGAATTCACGTAGTAGGAGCATCCCAGACACGATTGTATATATTAAAACTACTTGTGTCACATATTTAACAGAGTCCAGTTCTGGTCTCAGATAATTACAAGTAGGTTTTCATCTATTTAAGTATTATTATACAGGATAATGAAAAATTATGGCAAAGTAGGACAATTCTTAATTGTATAAGATTGTCTTGTGAAATCATTGGAAAAACTGAAAATGCCTTAATATGTTTCAAAAACGCCCCCTTTAGTTTAGGGTAGTACTGACCCCGTAAGAAGCACTGCTCTAGATCAGCACTGTTCAATAGAACTGTCTAAAATGATGGCGATGCTCTATCTGCACTATCCGACACATAGCTACTAGCTCCATGTTGCTATTAATTATATGAAACCTGGCTAGTGTACTTGAGGAACTAAATTTTAAATTTAATTTTCATTAATTTGAATTTAAGTTTAAATAGTCACATATGGCTGGTGACTTCTGTAATCTAAAGCATAAATTTAGCAGTGCGAGGTGACATCTTTGACTGTCTCAGAAGGCAGGCAGAGAGAGTAGGTATGATAGATGTTGACAGAACATAGACTTTGGGTACGGAAAGCTCTAAACTGAGATTACTGAAAAGCCAATTCCAAGTTAATAAAATTAACAACAATTGGAGGAAGTGTCAAACTATCTTACAAAGATGAGCCATGACAGAGATCCTAATCAATTCTGGAGTTTTGCAATGTATTCATCATCCTTAAACAAAGAGATTTAACTTTGTTTTTTATTAAAAATAACCTTACTCAGCTGAGCATACCACTCATATCTGTTAATATAACTTTGACTCTTGAATATGTCATCTAAAGGATTAGCTATTCTTCTAGTTTTGTGTCATGCATAAACTTAATAATCTCATTATGTGACACCTTTATTCAGGAAGTTTATAAATTTGTTGAATGGGAAAGAGACAAGAATATATCCCTTTATAATAGCATATAAGAAGCCTTCTTTCAGGAGGGCCCTCTTCTCTTGAAGAACTCCAAATCTTTAATTTTTCATCTTGTTCTCAATAATATCAAGGACTTCTTAGCCAAATACCTTGCTGAAATAAAAATACATTAGGTCTAGACATAGGCTACTACTTATGCTTCAAAAAAGAAGTGAGAATAATTTGGCAGGTAACTGACGATGGATTCCTCTTCAATCATGGGTGAGACATATGAGATAAGTATTGAGTTATTCTTGAACTGGGTTATGGGTTGTGGATTATGTTCAAATTCTTTCTCCTTAATACTAATTACTAATATAATTTTAAACATCAAGTGTTTTATATACCGAGGTGGGGGGGCTGAGGGCCTCAGTCCCGCCCTCTCCCCCCAACAACATCTTAGAATGTACTTATTAGTCACTTGTGTATCTTTGGGGTCTGCACATGTCTTTCACCAAATTTTTGCTTAGGTTTTTCTAATTTATGTTTAAGAGTTCTCTTTGCATTAAGGAAGTTAATCTTATCAATTGACATTAAATTTCATTTGTGATGTTTTCCTTCATTTCTATGTTGAGAAAATAATTTTCTACCTAAACATTAAATTTTTTTTAAAAAGTGTTTTATTTATCAAGTGGTTTCTGAGTTGCTAAGCTCTGCTTTTTCCTTCTGTTAATCCCCACTTCTGATATAATGTCTTTCCTCACCAATCCAGTGACAGACTTCTCCCTTTTTCAGAATTCTCAGGGGGCATTGATAACCTGCCCACCCTGTCACTTGTAATGTGATGTTTCAAATCACTGTTTATCTTTTTATGAGATAAACATATAATTTATCTGGGGCAATGACTATGTCTTTTCCTCCTTTGGTTTCCAACCGTAGAGTTTGCTGTCCATTAAAACAGTGGGTACATTGCCACTACTGTACTACCTTACATGATTGGCAGAAAGAGGTGAATACTTCAGGCAGGAACTGTCCAGGCTACGTGGGATATGGAAATAAACAACAAACAGACTTTGCCTCAAGGGGCTTAGGCTTTAAAAGGAATAACAGAAACATAAATCAATTATAAAAACTCAGTGTAATGAATCTAACAAATAAAAGTATGGTTATACATTGTTCAGTAGTATATAAAGAAAGGAGTAATTAACTCAGCCAAACATAATATATAACTAAGAATTTTTCAAACAAATGCATATGTAGATACAGATATAAGTAAAGCTAAAAATATATTTAGATATGCAGTCTTGGTTTTACTTAAAATGACTGGGAAACAGGGTACTTCAAAAAGTTCATGGACACATAGAATTAAAAGGGAATATGAATTTTTCCATGAATTTTTTGAAGACCCCTTGTACTATCTTTTAATGAGAGGATTCCAAAGAGTTATTGTGTACATAAATTTTTTTTAGATTTTTGTATTATAAAATATAATACAGAAAACCACTAAAACAAATTAATAAATTAGCAGAAGGTGAACATCCTTGCAACCATCACCTAGGTCAAAAAAATAGAATTTTGCCATTCAACTCAGAAGCTTTCCCCATGCCTGTCAATCAGAGTTACCTCTCTTCTCAACTAGTTGTTGCTCTCCTGACTTTTATATTAACCACTTCCTTTCATTTCTTTATAGTTTTAGCACTCAAAAAGTGCATCTTTGGGCACTATGTTTTAGTATTGCTCTTGAAAATATCTGGGTCTTTTAAATATTTGCTACCTCCCTGATATCCTCTAGGGATATTTTATAAGAAGCCATGACCACATTGGACAACACACATGAAAAGCTTTAAAATTGTCATAAAAGTTGACATCAAAATTTCAATTTCTAGTACATCATCTCAAGGAACCGATCATGAACATCTTTAAAGCATTTAGTCTAAAGGTGAACTTTCTGTTTATTAGTAGTAAAAATTTGGAAATGGCCTAAAGTTAAAAACAGGGAAATTGTGAAATTATCCACAATAAGTACATACAGTAAAATGTTGTATAACTACAAAAAAAAAAGATGTAGTTAATAAAAGTGTGTTACATAGAACAGTATTTATTTATATATGATACGTTTATTTATATGTGGTGTATTTTTTATTAATATATGGCATTTTACTTATATATTATTTATATTTATTTTATTAACATATATTTATTTCATGCTTTATTTTTGAGTGTAGGAGCATTTTATAAATAGTGTACGTAGTATGATAGTATTTGTGCTAAGAATTTTATATATATATATATATATATATATATATATATATATATAAAGATGAGAAGAAAGCTTAAGAAAATGTTAATAGTGGTTCACCAGACTGGAAGCATTACAGTTTCTTTAATTTTTCTGTTTTGTGCTCGTCTATTTTTTTCTAAATTATTAAAGGACTTATATTACCTCTGTAATTAGAAAGAAAATAAATGTGTAAAAAAGTAATCTATATGAAAAGAGGGGGAATTAATTTATGTCTTGACACTTCTCTAGCTTCTTACACTGTTTCAAGCAGGAATCCTCTCCTTCTGAACAGAAAAAAGCAAATACTTAGTTACAATTAAAAATAAATGCAATTTGTGGTAATGGGTATACAGTCAGTATGAATCTGGCCCCCACATCATGGGCACAAGGGGTGTCAATCAGCTTTGTATCTCATGAATATTCATAACCAGTAAAAAATATACATATATTTTGGTAACATCTAAAAAATAAAAAAATAAAATAAAATAAAATAGAGACTATTATCCAGAGAAGTAAAGTGTAACTTAATTCTAAATTTACTGTGTGCTGTTTAAGGAGAACAACCATATACAACCCCCTATATTGAGCAAAGTGTTAGGTACATGTGCATGCCTACGACTATATATAGCTCTTTCTGCATCTGCCTCATGGTAGGACGCTCTAGCAACATCAATGGCAAGTCATATTTCAGGACTTTCTCAATCATTCAAGAAATTTCACAGAATGATGTAGACCCTGGAGAATTTATTCCCAAGAAACACTCTTAATAGGAAAGCTTACAGGAAAGGATCCTGGAGGCCAGCTGTAGTCAGAAGTAAGCTTAACCACTGATTAAGGGGGTCACTAGCAAGGAAAACCCACAGGAGTACCATTGGCTGGCCAACTGGAGGGGCTAGAGCAGCTTCCTTCTGAATTGGGGGTCAGTGAGTAGGAAAGATGTGGCATGGCAAAGGCGGATTCAGGTTGGGTGCTCCAGGGCTGGAGCAGAGCTCCTCTCACGTTTGAGACAGTGTGTACCTGAAAACTGGAAGCAGCCACTGCACTTCTCTGAACCAGGCACGTACAATCAATTTAGCATGATTCAAGACTATTCTAGGTGCACATTTGTGAATATCCACTTATGTTTTTCAGCTCCCACCTCCCTTTAACTTATGACTCCTCCAGGCTTTAGAACATTGAAATTGGGCTTTCAATTGATGTGGTTAAAGAGAAAAAAACAGCCTTAATTATATTAAAAATCTAGTCAGAACTTTATTTTAACTGGTCCCTTCTACAGCTTTGTAGGCCAGATGTTTCTTTAGTAACTGTCATGATACTATGCATCCTACATGGACCTTATAGTCCACGACAAAATTTCTTTTGTTTCTTTTCTTTTTGGCTGGAGATAGTAACCTACGAGCAACCTCAACACATAAGAACGAGAAGCTACTTCTGTTTTGATGCTTTTTCCCTACATGATCTAAGTGAACTGGGCTATGGCAAAGAGCACATCTCACCCAGGCCAACTTGGTAGCAGGCCACCTTGATGCTATCAATTTTGCATTCCCAGCTGGTGTTCCTGTATAGTTTTAATAGAAGGTCTTGTGTGTGGCCCTTACAAACTCCCCACTGCTTGCTGAGGTGGATTAAAGGATGCAAACTCACTGAAATATGCCAAATAATATAATGGTCTCTACAGAAGATCTGGCTGTGTCAACCAACAAAAGGTTCCAGCTGTGGCAGCCGTGTGGAACAAAGGGAACTCTTGGCTTAATGTGGAGTGCATGCTTCTGACGTTCCAATACAGACAAGAAATAAATAAAGCTATTACAAAGCCCTTGACCAGATGTGGCTGACATAGTCTAAAATGTGTTTGCAAAGAAACTTTGCTATCTACGTGGCTTGTTCTTATAGCAATGGACATCTGTTCCTGTGGGCTAATGGCGAGTGCAGTCCATAATCACAGTAAATACCTGATCTGGCTGGCCTCTTTGAACTGTCTTTTCTCTGACCACTGTTGTTCACATTAATCTGCATAGTCTTGGTCATATGTGGGTAAATGATTTATTTAACACAGAATCTAAATGCTTCTGTGTCATGGAATCAAACTGTGTCCAATAGCCAAAGACTCGAAACTTTCCATTTGTTTTCCAGGAGCAATTGTGCACATTCCCCATAGATAACTTGACACTTTTAGGCCTGGTCACAGTTTACATCTGTCTTTGACTTATATTGTTCCTAAGGTTGGCTATTGATCATTGTTCTCACATGAATCCTTCATTACTCTAATTGGAACCATTTATAAACACATTCCTTGGACAGATGACAAAAGAATCCATGATGGACAGCTTCTTATTCAAAACAGCTGCTCAATATGTAAATCAAAAGCTGTTAAAGATTGTATTGAGCTGAGAACAATTATACAAGGTTCGAGCCTGTTGTGAATTAAAATGACTGCATTAGAGCTTAAGGGATTTGTAAAGGGAGTCTTTCTTTTCAAGAATGCCAGTTCAAATTCAGCTCAGGTTGTTGACAAGTAATATAATGTGAAAGTAATATAAAACAAATCTATGCTTTGAGCTTTATTTTTAATAAACTGATAATGCCTTCAAAAGCCATTATTTACCATGGCCAATCCTTAGGTTACCTTACTTGAAAACCCAAGGACTGAAAAGACTTATCTAAATTAAATCTAAATTAAGAAGCTACTTAGAATTGATTTTAAATTTTAGGCTACAGTTTACAAACTTTCCATAATTTCAGGCACATTGTAAGATATTTCTCTGTAATTACTCTAGTGTTGTTTCTGCACATACACAGAGTTTTTGTCTTCTTTTCATCTAAAAATGAAATAAGAGTAAAAACTGTGTAACCCTTTATAGGACTGTGGAAATAATGACATTTATTGACTCTTTGCTGTATGCGAATGATTGTTCTAAGTACTGCAATACGTGTTAAATCATTTAATTCTTATAATAATTTCATGACGTAAGAATTATTATTATCCTCATCTCAAAGAAAACTAAGTCCAGTGAGGTTAAATGCTTTTACCCAATGTCATGCAGACCATAATTAAACCCAAAATATCCAACTCAAGAGTCTGCACTGCTTTACTATAATTTCTCCCCTGAAGGCATATCAAATGCCAATACTTTGCCAAGTGAACTAATATTGGTTACTGAAAGAAAGTGAGCTAAAAGGCCGGGTACCGATCAAGCTTTATTAAAGGAAAAGAATCAGCCGGGCTGTGCTCAAAGTGGAGGGCAGCACCAGGTGTGGGGGTAGGAGAGCTTATGTAGGGTGCCAAGGACTGGCTGATAAATCAAGGAGGGGCGTTATGCTAATGCAGAAGCTATGCAACCAAGGTGGAGAACTGCGCCCTTTTGGAAGCAAAAGGGTTTCTGTTAAATCACAAGGCTTCTCGCAAAGGCAAGCAGGGAGGGGTTTGGTGCTGGAGTGGAAGACAAGGCCAGCAGCTATTTTGTGCTTATTGTGTGCACAGTGGCGCCGGTCACATCCGAGATCCATCAATTACCAATTTGCAGTCTCAGATACATAGATGATAGACAGATAGATAGATACTAATATTTATCGAAGGCCTCCATTATCTCCAATACTTACATTTTCTCATTTAATATCCCATGTTTTAAAGACAAATTTCATTAGCCCCATTTATTTTAACTTGAAGACACTGGCACATAGCTACTAAGAAGAAGTGCTGACGTTCCAAGTCCTCTCACTTTGTTGTAAACTGTTCTGCGGGACTGCAGCAAGTTAACTGAGACTTTGGGGGCAATTGGTGTGTTTGTATGACTCTCATTTCAAACGTAAGTTATGCATAAGAAATCAGTATCTTGTGTGAAAGAAAGTGAGCTGAAATGCAAGGTACCAATCAAGCTTTATTAAAGGAAGAAAATCTGCCAGGCTGTACTCAAAATGGAGGGCAGTACCAGGCCTGGGGGTGGGAGAGTTTATATAGACTGCAGGGAAGGCTGACGTAGTCAGGAAGGGGGTTTGGTGCTGGAGTGGAAGATAAGGCTGGCAGATGCAATCAGGTGGAAGGTTGCACCCATGTGGAAGTAGAGGACTTTCTATTTCTCAGAAACCACGAGGTTTCTCATAAGGAAAAGGCTGAGGGCTATTTTGTGCTTATTGTGTGTAAAATGGCACCAGTCATATCCAAAATCCATCATTCCCACCTTTTAAGTATAGGGAGAAGGGAAAAGGGGCAAAAGTTTCATTCTTCTGAAGCTACTTCCTGCTGGAGATGGGAAAAGATATGAAAAAATAAAAGATTTATGTTGGCGGGTAAAACAATTAGGTGGTGGGGTATTGGTTTCGTGTGGGGAGGCCGTATTCTTCCGGGGAAGGGTCGCTGATTCTTAGGGGCTGATATCCTCCTTCCAGGGATAATTTGGTGACCTTTTGCTTGGTGAAGGCCTGCATACGTTCCTGTAAGAAACTAGAGAAACACTGAAAGAGGCGGGGACCAAGAAGAAGGACAAGTCCCATCACGGTCAGGGGTCTGACGTGTTTTGTCCTGAAGTCCTCCCCCATCACTATAGCCTAGGTGAGTGGTTTGTGTGAAGCAGAAATGTTTTTGTTGTAGGGGGGCACTGGACTCCAGCAGAATCCCCTTTGGAAAGAGCTATCCAGTAGTTTTTACCCCCATAAGAACATGATGTGGCAGTTGTCTGGTCATAGCATGTTGTGGGAATGTACGTCAGGGATGTGAATGTGTCCTGTAGGGTTCCCCTGAAGATTCTGGGTGGCAGACCCAGGAGGTTGGAAAGTGTCCTTCCACCCACCAAGACCTTGGTTATACATTGTGAACAGGGTGTGGCATATGTCTCTGTTAGGAAAAGAAGCAAGAGGAAGAGAGAAGGCAAGTGTTCAGGGGCCGAGAGGTTGAGAGGGTGGATAGTAGGAAAAGGGAATAGAAGGTAACCTTGTTGGGGGTGTAATCACAGAGGGTGCCCTGCCAGGCTAATTCAGTTACCCACTCAAGGATGTCTTCAACACTGGAGGTGGCAGGTCAGGACCAGTCTTGGAGCAGCTCCTGTGTAAATGACATGAAGCGGGCCTGCAGGAGTGAGAGGCTAATCACTGGGGGAAAGATCATCCTTCTTCTGGGATTGGGGGAAGAGCGGAGGTCCTGGAGATTTTCAATTTTGTGGGTCCTAAAATGGACAAAGTGTAAGGAGGTGTTGGGTTGGGGGTTGAGCAGAGGGACCCCTCTGGCTTGGTGTTAACAGATTTTTGGGTAAAGTCTCAGGTGCTAGTTTTACTAAGGATAAGTGATACCAAAGGGCCTTTCCTAGTACTTTTACTGCCGCGGGGGTGGTGAGAAGTACTGTATAAGGCCCTTCCCAACATGGTGAAAGGGGCTTTGGGATTTGGGTTTTAATATGCACTTGCTGTCCCAGGCTCAGTTTAAAATCTGAGGGAGTGGTGGGGAAAGGATGAGGTAGTAGAAGGTTGGCCTGTTCTCGAAGAAGATCCCTAATGAATGAAAGAGTAGGGAGATACTGGCATAAAGGTGATGAGCTGGAAGGGAGAAGTGTGAGAATGAAGGGTCTACTATACATAAGCTCAAAGGGGCTGAGGCCTGTGGGCTTGTGGGGGGCAGCTCGCAGGCAAGTGAATGTTAAAGGGAGAAGCTGGGTCCAAGGGAGGTGAAGTTCCATGGACAGCTTGGTGAGCTGTGTTTTTAGGAGGTGATTGGCTTTTTCTACTTTGCCTGATGACTGAGGCTGATATGGTATATGTAAGTACCATTTGATATGTAACACCTGTGCTGTGAGTTCTGTAATCTGGGAAATGAATGCTGGGCCGTTATCAGATTGAAGGCTGGTGGCTAGGCCAAAACAAGGGATGATTTCTGAGGTGAGAGCATGTGTTACTGTTGCAGCATCCTCTGAAGTGCAGGGAAAAGCCTCAGTCCAACCTGAAAAAGTATCTACTAAGGTTAGAAGATAGCATATCCTTTTGTGGGGAGGCCTGTGAGTAAAGTCAATTTGCCAATCCTGGCCAGGAGTGTATCGTCTGGCCTGGTGGGTGGGGAAGGACCGAACTTGGAGGTCACCTTTTTTTTTTTTTTTTTTTTTCGTGACCGGCACTCAGCCAGTGAGTGCACCAGTCATTCTTATATAGGATCCGAACCCGCGGCGGGAGCGTGCCGCGCTCCCAGCGCAGCACTCTACCAAGTGCGCCACGGGCTCGGCCCTGGAGGTCACCTTGATTGGAGCAATGAGTACACAAAGGACAATTTTGAGTGATTTGTTTAAGTAACTTGGCCATGTGGGGAGAGTAATATAAGGGATGAAGAAGGCATAGTAGGGGTTCATAGCCTATATGAACTGAATTATGGAAATTGAAAAGGATTTGCTCAGCTTGTATGGTAGGGAGGACATAGAAACCAGAGAGAGTATACCAGTTGTCCTTCCTCTGTGCTCCCAATTGTTGGAGGTGTTGTATTTTTTGAGATCTGTATTGGGGTAAGGGTGTAGGGGCCATGAGAAGGACCTGAATGTGAAAGGGAGAGTGGGGGCCTGGTGATTGAGCAGGCTGTTTTGCAGTTAGATCCTCCAGTTTGTAAACCTGGGCTATGGGGTTGTTGGAGGTTTGGTGTCCTCTGTAGTGTATAACCCCCAACCACCTTTGGGAGTTGTGCAGCCTCAAGAAGTATCTTGATAAGATATCCATTTTTTATGGGCCTTCCCTGAGTGGTCATGTATCCTCTCTCCTTCCATATGGCCACGCAGGGGTGTAGGATGTGGTAAGCATACTTAGACTTAGAGTCAGTCTATATGTATTGACTCATTTGTTACTTGCCAGAGTGAGAGTGCAGGTGAGGTCAATGAGTTCTGCCTAAGTGGTGTTAGGGGGTAGGGGGCAGCCTCAATAGTTTGTGTTAGATTTACTATGGCATAACCAGCCTGGGGGGCAGGCGTGGAGGTGGCACTCCCATCTATGAACCATGTATGTTGGGGCTGCATAATGGGATGTGGGGAGATGTGTGGAAAGGGATTGAGAAAGAGGTCTAAAGCCTCTGTGCAATTATGTTCTAAGGGTCATAAGTGTTTGGGGATGAGAGTGGCTGGATTTAAGGGAGGGCAAGGTTTAAAGGAGAACTGGGAATTTTCAGTGGAGGTAAGGTGGATAAGTTGTAGATGGGAAGGGGAGAGAATTGACATGGCCTTATGGCTGAGAAGGTCTTGAGGATGATGCAGGGAACAAATGACTGTTTGTTGTCCAAAGGTTAGTTTAGAGCTTTCTTGTGTTAAAAGGGCTGCTGCTGCCAAGGCCCATAAACAGGGGGCCCATCCTCGAGCTGTAGTGTCCAATTGTTTAGAGAGGTATGCAACCGGGGAGAAAATATCTCCTGCCTCTTGTTCCAAAACCCCGACCACCAATCCTTGTGTTTCAGTTACATACAGGATAAAAGGATGAGATAGGTTTGGGAGGGAGAGAGCTGGGGCTGTGAGGAGAGCAGCGTTTAATCACTGAAAGAGAGAATGAATGGGCTTTGTGGGATCTAAAGGAATGGCAGGACCCCCTTTGGCTGCCTCATAAAGTGGCTTTGCTAGCATGCCAAAGTTGGGAATCCATAGGTGAAGATACCCTGCAAGCCTCAAGAAAGAAAGGATTTCACCCTTTGTTGTAGAAGTAAAGAGTTCAGAAATTAGACTCTTGTGATCCACCATTATTTCTCTGGTGTTGGGGGTGAGGGGGACTCCCAAATAGGTGACTGAAGGAGAAGAAATTTGGGCCTTGCTGGGGACACTCAATATCCCCTGGAGGCCAGGAAATTAAGGAGAGCAACAGTGTGGGCCTGTGAATCCTCATAGGAGGGGCTGCAAAGGAGGAGGTCATGCACATATTGTATTAAAGTGTTAGAGGTTGGAGTAAGTTCAGATAAGTCTTGAGCTATGGCCTGGCTGAAAAAGTCGGGGCTATCCCAAAACCCCTGAGGTAGTACTGCCCAGGGAGTTGTAGGGAACGACACAGATCAGGATCAGTCCTGATGAAGGCAAACAGGTTTTGACAGAAAGGGTGTAAGGGAATAGAAAAAGAGGCATCTTTGAGGTCAAGTACAGAGATGAAACGGGTTGTTGTTGGGACTGTGGATAGAAGAGCATAGGGGTTAGAAACTATTGGGGTTATGGGTAAAACAGCTGCATTAAAGGCCCTGACGTCTTGAACTAAACAGTATGAGACATTAGGCTTTATAACTGGAAGGATGGGTGTATTAAAAGGAGAGTGGGTAGGCCATAAGAGATGAGAAGAAAGGAGTTTATGTACGATGGGTTTTAAGCCTATTAGGTGTTTGTTAGTGATGAGGTATTGTGGGACATTAGGGAACAAAGAGGGGTTCTGCAGCTTAACAAGGATAGGGGAATGGTGCATAGCAATGGGGGAGAATTGTCCCATACTACGGGATTAACCTTGTCCAAGGGGAAGGGGAAGGTGGAAGCCTCAGGGGCCAGATCTGGTGCAGCCTGTAACAGAAGTATTGTAGCTGGAGTTAAAGTGTCTAGGGTAAGGGTAGCTTTGAATTTGGAAAGGATGTCCCATCCCAGTAAGGGGGCTGGGCATTGAGGCATTATTAAAAATTTTTGTGTGAATTGCGTGTGATGTAGGGTGCAGGAAAGGGGTTGAGTGATCTGTGGGTGGTATTCTGATCCTGTGACACCTACTATTTTGATAGAGGATGGGGTTGTTGGTCATGCATATCAGAAAGGATAGAGTAAGTGGCCCCTGTATCGATGACAAAAGAGATCAGCTTACCTGCTCTGAGGAGAGTTACCCTGGGCTCATGCATGGTGATCTCCGTGGGGGCCTCAGGCCCTGGTCATTGTCAATCCTCCTCTTGGGCAAAGCCAAGAAACTCTGGTAGGGGTGGCCATGGAGCTAAAAGTTGTGGGTTGGGGACTGCACCACTCCCTCTCTGGGAAATGGAACAGTCAACCACCCAGTGGCCTGGCCATTTGCAGTGAGGACAGGGTCCCAGAGGGAGCCTGGGGTTAGAACAGGCTTGTGCCCAGTGGCCCGGTTGACCACACTTGAAGCAGTTCCTGAGTGGCTTGCCCCTAGAGGTAGTCAGCTTTGGAGTGTGTGAGCCTAGGATGGCATTAGCCAGAAGCTGGTATTTGGCCTGATCTCTTTTGTAGCGATCTTTCTTCTCCTCCTCCTCCCTATTGTTAAAAACCAGAAAAGCAGCATTGAGGAGGTCTTGGGTCATATTTGGGCCATCCTCAAGTTTTTTTCGAATGTCAAGGGCTGATTGGATAATGAAATGTAAATGTAAGAGGGCCATGCCTGCAGGGGAATTTGGATCTATATGTGTGTGTTTATGTAAAGCCTCAGAGAGGCAGATTAGGAATTCACTGGGATTTTCAGTGGATCTTTGTGTGATTTCTCTAAGCTTGTCATAATTGACCAACTTGAGAGTAGCCTTTTGGAGGCCATGAAGTAGGTGTGTGTTTGTGGTATCCTGGAGATCCCAGTCCCCATGGCCAGCCTGGTAGTCCCAATTTGGGTCCGTATGAGGAACGGCAATGGCTCCCACAGGCTGACTACTATTTTGAAAATGTACCTCATCTGCCTATTTGGGGGGCATTATACAGACATGCTCCTTGTCCATGGGGGACAAAGTAGTAGTGAAAATCATAAAAATATCATGCCAGGTGAGATCATAAGACTGGGTGAGATATCTGAATTTCTTAAGATATGTGTCCGGGTTGGACTGGAAAGATTCCAGCTGTTTTTCAATTTGGGAGAGATCAGAAAGAGAAAAGGGGATATGGACCTAGACAATTCCCTGTGTCCCTGTCACTTCATGGAGTGGATATGTAGGAGCTGGAGCAGAGATGAGGTTGTCACCTGATAAGGGGGGAGAAGGACAGGAGTTGTGTGGATAAGGACACGTGTCTCAAGACAAGGTGTGGGGAAGAGGGAAAAGATGGAGGGGCTGGTGAAGGATTTGGAGTGTAAGGAGCTGGTCAAGGTGCAGAGTGGTCTGACAGATCGAAAGATTGATCAGAGTCTGGAAGGAGAGGTCAGGCATGAGCTAGGAGAATTTGAGATGCAAGACAGTTTTGACAGAGAGAAGGACACATTTGGAGATAGAAGAAGGCTTGAACATAAGAAATCTTTCCAGCCTTGCCATTTCAGTGACAAAAATTGTCGAAATCTCTAAGAGTATCTATATCGAGATTGCCATCTTCTGGCCACTGGGATCCATTGTCTAGTTTGTATTTAGGCCAAACCCAATTGCAGTAGAAAATGAGGTGTTTGCATTTAATGTCTCCCTGGAGGCCAAGAGGTTGTAAATTGGCCAGGAGACAGCCTATGGGTATAGAGTGTGGTAGTTTGGATTGTAAGGATCCCACATAGAGGGTGAGGGAGGAAATGAGTAATCCTAGTAGAAGGAGGGTGGTGACAAAGTCTCCCTGGAAGCCCAGAGATTGTAAATCGGCCAGGAGACAGCTCAGAGACTTAGAACGTGGAGGTTTGGATTGTGAGGATCCCATTTAGAGAGTGAGAAAGGAAACAGGCAATCCTAGTAGAAGAAGAGTTCTGAGAAAGAGCATCCTCTTTGTTGTGCACCTTCTTTTGTGCATAGAGAAGAGCCACCAACTGGCTAGAGGAGCATCCTCCAATAGCTGGGGGCCACGAGAGGTGTTCCTTCTGCCAGGTGCCTGATCTTCGGGAAGTAGATAGCAGTCATAGCGAGTAGTCGGGGGAACTCATAGAAATAGGACAGACCCACTGACTCACTCTGAATTGAGGCCAACGTTGGATGCATTGGTCTGAAATGGCAAAAGGAGAGAGTCCTGAATGTACCTGGTTTGGCAGGTCTGGGAAAGGCTGCTGGGGGACCAATCAACTCAAGAGAGGGGATCATCTGAAAATCCTGGCCAGGACCCTTCCTGGGTTTTGGCACCGTAATGAAAGAAAGTGAGCCAAAACGCTGGGTACTGATCAAGCTTTATTAAAGAAAGAAAATCTGCCGGGTTGCACTCAAAATGGAGGGAAGCACCAGGCCTGGGGGTGGGAGAGCTTATATAGACTGTAGGGAAGGCTGACGTAGTCAGGGAGGGGGTTTGGTGCTGGGGTGGAAGATACAATCAGGGGAAGCGTTGCACCCATGTGGAAGTAGAGGACTTTTATTTCTCAGAAACCATGCAGTTTCTCGTAAGGAAAAGGCTGATGGCTATTTTGTGCTTCCTGTATGTAAAATCGTGCTGGTCATGTCCAAGATCCATCATTGTGTAATACAAAAAGTTATTATTCTGAGACTCAAAACACTTAATTTTGACTTTAAGATGTGTTTTTATCACTCCATATTTTAATGTATGTGTGGTCTACCAGAGGGAGATAAATGAAGGTTTTGCCTATAGTTCAATTTAGTAAAGCTAAATTTACTGTCAGAATTATATTTGCTTTGTGAGGGTCTAGGCTTGTGACAACCGACTCATCACCTGCCTCTCTCTCATAGCAGGTAGGCATTGGGGAATGGAGAAAACCAGCTTTGAAGTAGATGGAATGAGGGAAATATTCTAAGTTGACTTTGAATGATTGCATTTGATTTGATTGATCTAATTATGAAACACCACATTACTTTGTAGCCTATTTATGCACATAAAAAACCTGTGTGATAAACACTTAATTCCAGCTGACAGAGTATCTCAATGATTCAAGGGGAAGAAATATTCCAACTAAATAAAAGGATGTATTCAATCTCTTTTTCTTCTTTTTTGTATTTTTCATGGAACTTTCTGTTTTTTCAGTTCACTCGCCCATGCTCCTAATTCAACAGTATAACTGAGACCTGCCTTCTTGGCACCAAGAATTAGCTATCTCAGCCCTCTTTATACATAATTACATTTGTGTTTCTCTCTCTTTCTCAAAGCAGAGTTCTGAAGATTCAGCTGTGCTCTTTCACTCATTCTATATTTTGGCAGTGCCTACTGCACGTTAAGCACTGGACTTGCTCGGAAGAGAAGCCAAAACACCTGCCCTCAAAGAGCTCAGCAGAGTGGGGGGCGACATAGAGAGATGGCATGAATAAACCAATGTTAAAAAGCCAGAAAAAAGATTGCCATTTTTGTTACAGAAGCTTAGAGAAGAGAAAGATCACCTATTGAGGAAGATCAGGAAAGGCTTTAGGGAAGAGTTTATGCTTAAGTTAAATGTTAAAGAATTTACCAAGGATACAAGAGAAGGGAGAGAGAAGTACCGTTGTCTTCAAAATAATGATTTAGCTTAAAATATGAATGCAGAGAGGAGATATTCAACTTAAAAATATGCGTTTATTCCTGTGTCACTAGTATAGTGTAAACAAGTTAACTATAAAATAATGTACAATACTTATAAATACTTAAAAGTGCTTAAAATACTTGTAATCAACTCAATCTTCAATTTAGGATAACAATGAATTATTCCTACTTTGTTCATACAGTTTTTCAATTAATCATGTGTGGCTTGAGACACTGCTTTAAATCCTCTCTCAATTGATTAGTTAAATATGTGATTAGGTACCTTCTTATTGTCTACACGACCTTATTTTGCCTCCACTAACACATTGATAAGTGCCTGGTCAGGAGAGCCCATGCCTGGTACTCCTATTCCACACAAAGCCTTAGTTAGCTCATTTCAATCAAACATTTCCTTTTAATTTGGCAAATAAAATTAAAGAAACAGAAGTAAATTAGGTAAATTGTTGTTTATTGAGTACATACTAGGTACTAGGCAGTGTGGTAGGCACATTCTGCTATGTCTAGATGGATGAGGCAGCATAGAAAATGGGCTTTGGATATCCACAGGTTGGTGTCAAGTCTTGTTGAGAAGGTCTCTTGCCCTCTTGAGGCCTCAGCTTTCAAATGTGTGAACTAGGGAATGGATAGTGTCTGGTTTATGAGACTGTGGCAAAGATTAAGTGAAATATATGTTATAGTATCTACATAAAGATGTGCCTAAAAGTAAGATAGTGTTAGCTCATGAATAGTTGTATAAGTCTGCTACTTTCTCAACAATGCTACATATCAAAACATACAAACAGTGGCTTACAGCATTAAACACTAATTTTCTCTGCCAAATCCAGGCTGAGTTTGACAATGTTTTGGATGAGAGCTACAGTCTGAGAACAGATCTGCTATAGCTGTTTCTCATCCTCTTTGTTTCAGTCAGTGGCTACTGAGATATATTCTTCTTGTGGAAAAAGACCATAGAGCTAGAGAGCAAGCCTAAAAATATGAACACATTTCAAGCCTCTTTTAAGTCACACCTGCCTAGCATCCCACTGACCAAAGGCCAAGTTGGATGGCAAGGTGCAGGCATAGGAAAAGAGAGCAAACATGTGCTAAAAAATTATTCAAACTGCCACAGTAGTTATTTTGGCTTATTATTTTAATCAGTTTTTAAAATTTGAACATATAAATGTAATCTAACTTATCTATATCTAATAATGTATAACTTGACTAATTTTATAAAAAAAAATAAGCCATATGACCAATTTGAAGTTTTCTGAAGAAGAAAAGGGAAGGCTCCAATAATCTGTAACTGATAAATCATGAAAGTACTCAAAGATGAACAATGTCAAAAGATAGATAAATGATTATTTATGAATACTATATTCAGTAAAGAACTCACCATTCTGAACCTTTATGTTTGTGCTCCATGAGAAACATTTTAACTGTGTGTTTTGCAAAATCACAAGAAATAAAGACATGGACCCAATATTCTGTGTGGTTGTGGCAGTTTGAGGCTAATTATTTTTCCTCTTTTTCATTCAATATTCATGTATTGAATTGACCCCTTTCACACCCATTGGGTTTACTCTCTAATTTTTTCATTCTCTCAAAAAATATTTATCGGGTGCCTACAATGTTCCAGGCACTGTGGTAGTTATTCAAGAAACAACCGTGGTTGTAAACAGCTTTCCAGATTGCAAACTTTCATTACATGAATATAAAAAGTAATTGATTTCTTAAATTCCACAAAGCCATACAGGGAAAAAGACATCATTTGGAAAAGGCTGCCTACAACCTTGAACATACTGCTTGTATGCATGTTTAACAGATTCCCAGGAGAGCATTGAATGTGATCAAATGAGCAGTCCTAGGTAGACACTGGATACTTCAGTTCTTTTGCTTAAAGAGTAGGTATTTCTCATAGTTATGGTACACTGTTCAACCTTTCAATTGGGTTTTTAATAAGATATTTCACTGGTATAAAATTCCTTCAATTTCTTGCTTCTAATGAAAAAAAGTTAATCAGCAGATATTTACTGATTTTGAGGTCTTGCACTCTTTTGGGGCATTTCCACACACCTCTGTTTGAGTCTACAATCACCACAATTAGAAAGTCTACAAATTGAAAGTGGACTTGTACTTCTGCCTTCCAAGTCTATGGGCTACATACGAAGATAATAAGGGATATTCCTCTTCAAGATAAAGTACATTCTAAGGATGTTGTGTGAGAGACTCAGGTCATCTGGGCAAAGATACACAGAGTTAAAGGATCGTTCCACTGAATTAGAATTTAATGATATCAATAACTACACTGAGACATTGAGCAGGAGACTATACTTCCAATATTTCCTTTCAAAAAAAATAGTTTCAATTAAGTTTTAGCCATCTGGAGACAATTAGTGAAGGCATAGAAGTTCACACCTTACCTCTAAGCCCTCTGTTGTTTTCTGTCTTATTATCAACCTTGGAGCTACTTTTGAGAGAGAGGAGGTTGATTTAGAATGACTTCTGGAACTGTGATTAATGGTGTACTTTCATTATCTATCATTTTACCACCTTATACCCACAACCTGACTTTAAGTGCACCCTATAAGCACACACCCCATACTACATTTCTGCAAGTTTCACCAAAAAAGACTACATTTCTCCTCTAATTACCATCACAACAGCTCCCATTATGGTTTGACCCTAGTAATTTAGTTATATTTATGCTGCTACAATGCACCAAATAGGTAATAATGAATAGTGATGCAGCCTAAGATTGAAGCAAACTATAATTATGCAGACTTAATGAAATTACCAGAAAAGGCAGTATGGAAAAAAACATACTCAAATTAAGAAAACACACACACTCTAACTGAACATTTCACATTCTCAAAGCTCTGCATTATACTTGGAAATTCCTGGAGACCGGACCATGTGCTGCTTACATTTCTCCCTTGCCTTCTGGTCTATGACTCCTGGACTTACACCATCACATGCCAAGCTTTCATCTTTCACTTCCCAGTATCTAACTGTATTTGTCAAATGAAGACAGTTACATGACTTATAGAGTGAATATAAAGACATATTCATTTGGCAATACATTTTTGTACTAAATATGCTAAATTGAAATTTAAAATCAAGGAGTTTGGTCAAGATGCTGGCAATCAGATTCTTCAAATAAGGCAAGGTCCATGGTTGGAGCTCCTTAAATTAGCAGTGAACAAAGTTACTGCACCTGCAAATTAAAGTCATATCCAGTTAGCAGCTTGGGACAAATGAAGTTGAACCAGAAATTGTTTTTGTGCCAGTTGATGCTTAACAAGCAGCATGTGCTAGGAAAAAGCAAAGAGGTGGCTGGTTATAATGTGCTGACTATAGAGGAGCTCCTCTGAAAAGATTTAGACAAACTTTGGAAATCATTGAGACAGGACTAAAAGAATCACTTCTCTAAGTGCGTAGAGTAAGACAAACATCATTTTTGGCTCATTGAATAACAGAGATAAGATATAGAAAAAAATACGTATAACTGCCTCAATATTTTACAGAAATTATTTATAATTATCATGGCCCTTATTTTCATTTGTTCTTTAGTAACAGATGTGGAAGCGAGAAGAAATGTGGCTTCCATGGACTGGCTATGAGTCTGAGAAGAAGAGTAAGATCCTGTGGACTTCCTATTGCGCAGCTAGTTCTTATCCACCCTAATCTCTTGTAAACATGAAGAACAGCCATTTTATATCACATAGAATAACTTCTATAGTTATCAGTTTCTAAGAAGGATGGCATCATTAATGCAGAGCCTAGCACTTGTAGTAAAAATTCCCCTAATGGTTTAGGGGTCATGTTAAATTATCTGTGGCTATTCAGGTTCAACTGGGTTAAATTCCAAAAGGTCCTTCTAAAGAGATTTCTCTCATTCTCCTCATTGTTGAATACTTCTCAACTATTTCAGTAGGCCCACATTCTTATTTTAAGTGCATATCTGGGTAGCAAATTAAGAGAAAAAGGATAGAGGCAAAATTTAAACCTGCCAAAAGATTTTTTGTTTTTTAATTTGACCATTTTTCCCACTATGTCTTCTCATCAATGCATAACCAGAAATAAATCCTGGCCAAACTACATTTTTATGCTCCCTAATGTATTTCATATTCACATCACTCAGTCTCTGTTATCTCTACCAGTTCTTTGATCCGTCAACTGCCCCTTTCTCTACACCAGGTGAGCTAGCTCTTTAGCCACAGAGGGATCCAGCTGTTCATCTGGGAGTCATCTGAGCACCCAGAATTAAAAGGGGGAGCTGCTGTATTTTGCTTCACCTGCTATATTCTTTTCTATTTTTGTAATTGGATTTCCTGATGGGAGTGAAGCTGCAGTGGGGACAGATGTTCTTAAAATTAAAAAGAAAAAAAAAAAAAAAAAGAATAACAACCAGAGAAAGTGTATAAACATGCGACTAATTTGTGTTGTTAAAAATGAAGTTTGTGTACTTTGGATTTCATACACATTTCTGATTAAAATAAACCAAGATGAACCCTAGACTCCAACAAAACTTCACTTTCTTGCAGCGATAGGAGAGACGTGGGCATAAGAGAGATGTGCTCTATAACACTAAGTGAGTATTCTTTACAGCTAGTTCCAGGGGCATCAGGGCCTCTTCAGTAAAGTATCCTTGCTGAACTCTTTCAAAGAGTCATAGCAAAGAGAAGTCTTCAACTAGAGAGGGTTGAGAAATGTTGGTTATTTCTTCGTTTCAAATGTTCTGACTTGCACAAATAGGATGAATTTGCCCTCAGTCAGATTCTGGTTGCTATGCCATAAAATACAGTAAAATAAAATCAAGTAAAAAAATGAAACAGAACAAAAGTCCGCTTGTGATCTTCCAGTCACAAGGTACAGGTCTCAAGTATTCATCTTCAGTTATACATATTGGTTCTATCCATCAGTTTTATCATGAAGTTGGCTTAAAACTGAGGATACATCTTGTCTTTCACGACACATGATAGATCCCAGATGTTCAGATCAAATAATGGTGCTCCCCTGTAGACATAATGGACCATAGCAGCAATGTAACTAGGCAAAATGAACAAACCAGGCCCTGCAAATGATCTTAATTATTTCAACTATGAGGGAACAGAAAAGCACTGGGTAATACAACAAACAGCTCTTTGAAAGTGCAAACAAAAAGCCTTGGTAATTTATATTTAAGTCAGACCTGCTCCTTGCAAAGTATAATGTATGTGGAATAATTCAGAAAGAAATCTAGCACTATACCATTTTCATAATTGGTATTCTATGTCAAGTCTCTAGCAGCTAGTAGCATATAAATTATAATGTTAATATTGGTCTGCTTTTCAATTTCTTAAATGATGTTCTACAGTCAATTAATTATTGGTAAAAATATGAAGGGGCCTTAACATCATTCAACATATCTCTTGTGCTTTCAGCATTTGAAGGACATAAAGATGAATGTCATAACTTAGGTGAATCAGATTTATGCAACATACACACAAACACACATACAGACATATGGAAATAAGTCTGTCTTCACTTATACTCATTGTGATTTTTTTTTAAAAGTACAGCTTATATTCTACTTGGTATAATATTACCTAGATACATTCTTCCAGGCCTTGGAAAATGAAGTATAATTGAAGTTCATGTCAGTGCTGGCCAAAAAGCGAGTTGCACACCAGCAATCTTTTGTGGTTCTCTGCTAAGCTGTAAATTAATCTGTCCAAATCATTGACACTCATCCATAAAGCACAGGTGTCAGTCTCCTTTCATACAAACCAAAGAGAGCAAGATAAAAATAAATTATGCTGCCATTAAAAACATGCCAAAATAATATTTTTCCTGTCTGCTAAGTCCAGCCACTGTGGTAAGTGAACTAACAGGTTTCTAAGCTCACACTTGATGAACAGACACCACAAGCAATTAATTAACATTAACAAGACAGGAGTCAGTTGGATTTCTCTCTTTTAGACATTAATCAAAGCCAAGAACAGAATGTGCACCCTGTGTAACAGTCAGACGTGTGGGTCTTTAGATGTGGCTTCTCTAAAGCCCCCTTCTGTCTACATATTTATGACAAAGTTGGAATGCTAGAGACCTATCACGGGGGACTCTGTCGCAGCTTCCATGCTGCGAAAACCACGATCAGCAGACACCTTGCCGCTTGGCCTGCTTCATTTTCTGATACCCACACTACAAACAAGGACAATCCAAGGGCAAAGTCTATTTTTACACTGAACCAGTTAGTTAAAAATAAACTTTACAGTTTTCCTCCCATTAAAAAAAAATTATGCTAGGGAAATATGTATATTTTAAAGTGTTGCTGTGAAGGGCATTAGAAAATCCAAAAAGAGATGAGTCTTGACGTTAAAAAGCCACTAATGATCTTTAATCTCATCATAAGTACTTGGAAACATACTAAACTTTTACAGAAATAGTTCATTTATAGTTTTTAAAAAAGTTTAAATAAATGAATAATTTACAAAATCGGAAATATAGTAATAACTTTTGCAGAAAAAGGCCAGACCAGGAGAATGTTACTAGTATATCCCTTCAGACTTCCAAAGGAGATATAAGTCTACTTTTTAATTTGTTTAGAACTTAAGAGTAATAAGGAAACTATTAATGATTTCAGGATAACAGTGAGGCTTCATGACTTCTAAAGTGAAAAAAGATCAAAATTAGAGCATTGGAGTCAGTGGAGAAAAATAAATGCTTTGATTTGTCTTTATAGCTCTTCATTTTGCATTGTCTCAGCAGATAAACCTAGAAGAGGAGGGAGAAAAAGCAAACCTAATGGAAAAAAAGAAACAAATAGAGACCTGATGAGAATATATGTGCAAACAGCATCCCTATGGGTCACGATGAAAAGAGACATGGATTCCTGCTCATTTAAGTTGTGTCCTGAGGTTTTTCAGGTAATGCAGATAGGGTTGCAGAACACCTCTGGGAGGACAGGCACTGACAGAAAGAAAAAAATTCTAGGATTTATTTATTTCCCTTCCCTTGCCTCTTTTCCTCTCCCTCGCTTCTTCTTTTGATATTCTACAATCTTGTCCTTCCTTTCCTAAACCTTTCCTGAGCTGCTAATTAATATGATGGACCCTCCAACCAGGATAATCCTCACCTTCTCTCTCATGTGAATTCTTCCTGCTGAATGGAAGATGGGAAGGGTAGGGGGTGCCCATCAAGAGTGGAGGCTCAGCTCAGAGGAATCACTTCGGGTAGCTCTTCAATTACTGTCACGCATATACTTGAACTGAATAATTATCTACCTACCTACCTACCTACCTACCTACCTACCTACCTACCTACCTACCTATCTATCTCCATTTAAATTCAGTCTATTTTAGTTAATTCCAAGAGCACCTGTGTCAGATTCTCCAAAGGTGGCTGCAATAATATCTCCAGTGCGACATGTATTCTTCTAGAGCCTTGCCGTTCTCCCATCAAGAGATGATGTCAAATTCTCCTCCTCTCGAATCGACAATGGAACATAGCAGAATATAACAGATGTGACACTGAGTGACTTCTTATGCTAAGTTATCAAAGGTGTTGCAGCTGATTACCCTGAGATTGCCATGCTGAAGAGGCCACACGTAGTAGACATTCTAGTCAACAGCCCCTGCTGAATCTCAGCCAGGTCATAACCAACTGCCAGCCAGGTGAGAGAGCCTTCTTGAACATCGCACCCAACTGAGCTCCAGATGACTGCAACTTCCTGTACACATCTACTGCAACCATATGTGAGACTCTGATCTAAAATTTCCTAACCAAGGCCTTCTCAAATTCCTAATTCATAAAATCATGAGTGTGTATTAAGTCCCAAAATTTTGAGGTAATTTGTTTCTCAGCAATGATAACTGGAACAGTTCTCAACATTTCAAGGGATGACTTGTAATTAAAGTTCATTGGAATGAAGCACACACAACTTGAGGGACAAGATTGTACAGGAAAAGTTAAATATCATGGTATTTTACAGGAAAAAAGTTTTGGATCATGCATAATTTTTTCAAAGCACCTTCAATGACATCAGAGTTACATAGACACAGTAGCTTTTTTCCCATTTTCAGGTCAGCTTATCTGGCCTTTTCATGGAGGAAACGTTGCATTTCCCACCCTCACAATGCTCCTCATCCAGTTTATTAATTCTGAACTCTATTCAAGACACTCTTTTATCTGAACATATTGGTCTCTGGAAAAAAATAAGGGAATGAAGGAGATGGAAGTACATAAAGTAAAGATGAAGAATTTTGCTGATACTTGAGAATGCTTCAGTTTTCATTTTAAAGAACCATCAATAAGAACTTTGGCCATTTTACATGGTCTAGCACATTTTTATAACAAATAACTACATGTTCAATAAGTATACTATGGGTTTTATAAATGTACAATTTACTTTTTAAATAATGTTTTATTTAGAATATTATCTGCACATTAACTTAATTCTAATCTTCTTGCCAAATACTTTTGAGTTCCTCTATACAAGCTTTGAATATCTAAGAGTACCTTTCTAAAAATAATATTTTTTTCCCCACTTTTCAATCAATTGTCTCAGTATATGATCTTGGACTCAGGAAAATAATTACATGAACCTTTGAGTCTGTTATTTCATTAGCTATAAGCTGTGAAGTAATCTATGATTCAGCTTGCTTATACTGCTCTGCCCTTGTAGAGAGATGATCTAGCTGCTGACAATCTGGCAGATTTATGTCTAGGAAGAATCAGTCCCACCCTATGTGGGTGTTGGCTTAAGTGGCTCTAGTCCCTGTAGTGCAAAGAGGTCCTGTCACCTCAGCAAGCAAGGCAGGCAAACTAGAGCCAGCTAACATCCATCAGGAACTCCATGGCCAAAGGCATGATCTGGGAAGAACTGAGTTCACTGTCAACTATACTAAATTGAAGGGGAAAAATAATGTAACTCAGGTCATCAGCTTGGTCCCAATCATAAGGAGAAAATTGCTAGCTGTAAAATAGCACTAGTAATTTATCTTTTACTTGTGAAGGCACTTTAGCATATCTACACTAATGTAGTCTTGAATGCTCTGATGCAGGCTTCCTAGGGGAAGTGGCCAGAGCCAGAGGATACAGCGTCTAACTCAGAACATCAGTCATCTTACACTGTCATTTTTTTACTGTAAATATAAAATGAAAGATTTTAAAGGTAATTTACAGGTACAAGATTCTGAGACATAAGAACATCTTCATTTAATTGAAATGCTTTTGAACTTAAGAGGTACTAACTTTCAAATTAAACAGATCTAGGCAACAAATCAGCAGAGTAACCATTACTCTTTCAGAAGAAGAGAAGAAATCTAGAGTAATTAGAGGGGAGAGGGGGATGAAGAGGGGGATGGGGAGAGATTGGACAAGGGGCATAAAGAATAAGTATGATTTGTAACAACATATATGCTAGTAATATTGATTTGATCAACATATGTCAATGTTGAACCCCCAGAATATGTATAATCAATTATGATTCAATAAAAATTTAAAAAAAAAAAAAAAAACAAACAAAAAACAAATTAAACAGAGGCTTTTTACTTTAGACATTTGAAATGTACTATCATAATTACATGGGTAAAATTTCTAAATAGATGTTATTTGTCCTTTGGTTTCTGGAAATATTAATTTTCAGATAAATGTTGAATAACTTCCTTGATGTTAAAATTTGTCCTTAGTTTACTTTCCTGTTATCACAGCCTGGACATATTTAAAAAAATAAAAATGAAATGAATAGAAGTGAGCTACCTCTAAATAAATGCTTTTTAGATTGGAGTCTTAATTGCCTTTAATCTAACACATTTCTAGGTTGAAAGAGATACTCTCTTGTACAGCAAACATCTTTTGCAAAACAGTGCTTTCTTGAGTTCAGTGTAAATGAATTGTAAGCATAAAGATTAAATTTCCCCTTAAATTCTCAAGTGTTCATATTGGGGACAGGGGTGTCCATGTACACTTAGACTCCTTAAAAAACCCTTGAAATTGAAACAAGAGGTAGGTATATTTGAAAAAACCAAAACTGATGTTGGAGCCATGTGTTTTCAGACAAAAGTACTTGTGATGCACAGTGTGAACATTGCACATTGCTTGGTGTTTATTTCTATAGTTGGATTTGCCTTGAGGCCAGAAAGTGGGGAGCTAGTGGGTTAATGGTGTTTGGTAAGTTATGGCTCAGGGCATCATAATGTTTAGGTTTAAGACTTCTTATAGAAGTCTGAAATGCTATAATTTTTAATTTGGAAGAGTTAAAAGTGATTTATCTTAACAGCAACATGTATATGTATACATGTGTGTGTGTGTGTATATATATATATATATGCACGTATGTTTGTGTGTGTGTGTGTATAGGAATATATATGTGTGTTTGAAGGACAAGAGTTCTTGGTGGCAGCAAAGCCCAGTTAATGAGCCCTTCCCCTGTAGGCAGGAGTATATTTGCAAAGACAGTCAAGTCTGAGTCACCATTTCTGGGTTGCTGGCAAGCCAATAAAGTCAATCCAGCTTTGTGTTCTCCTGACTAGAGCAAGATCTGGGTCAAAATCCAGGCCCTGCCTACATGGAGAGGGAACAGGCATGGGCAGGCCAACCAGTGAGCGGAGGCCTAATTTGAGCTCAAACCCATGTCATTCAACAAGTGAGCGAGGGCATTTTAGCTTAGAGTTAGGGTGAAAAATAGAAGCAACTAATTTCCTTGTCATAAATGTAACCAAAACCATTTCTGAAGCTTCCAAGAACTTGGGGGCTCATTTTAATTTGTGCAGCAACCTCTGGGTTTGCTGATTTTGGCTGGTACGGTTGGAAGATTCTTAGAAACTTTGTTGCAGGTCATTTAGGCCAGTGCTTTTCAAACTTGAATATACACATAAATGTTTGAGCATTTTGTTAAAATAAAGTTTCTGATGCAGTAGGTGTGGGGTGGGTCCTATACACTTGGATTTTTCTCAGGTGCAGCTAATGCTGCTCACCTGGAGATCGCACATGAATAGCAAGAAGTCCAGTAGTTCTGGCTGCACATTTCAATCACATGGATAGGATTGCCAGATTTGAAATATAAAAATACAGGACACCCAGTTAAATTTAAATTTCACATAAGCAACATGTAATTTTTAATATAAGTATACCCCATGCAAATATTTGGGACATATTTGTACTAAAAAAAAAAAAAAAATTCCTCATTTATCTGAAATTCAAAAAAAATTGGGATTCTCCATTTTATCTGGAAGCCCTACATGAGGAACATTTAAAAATGCCAAAGTCTGAGTTCCTGCCTTAGATATTCTAATTTAATTGGTCCGGATGCAACCTGGGCATAGGAAAATTACAAATTTCCCTACATGACTCCACTGTGCAGCCACAGTTGAGAAACACTAAATAAAATTCACCTCTTATTAAACAGGTGGGGAAGCTGAAGCCCAGGGGGTCGTATAGGATGGCCAGTGGCAGAACAGGGATTAAAATTTAGGGTTTTCAGACATTTTTTGCCCTAAACTCCCTCCATCTTGAGAAATATACAGTAAAAAGCATGTTTCTTCCTTAGAAGCTTAAAGGGTAGCCTCCTTTGGGAACGCTATTGTTCCTAGTTCCCTAAGGTTGGGGGTCATCTTTCCTAACGTAGGTCACCCCCCTAAGACCTTATAACCCTTATCCTAGTTAAGTATTCAGAATGCATTCAGAGATGTGCCTATTATAAATCTTAATTCATGGATACCTTAAAATTTATTTATTCTCATTCTTAACCCTACATCTGGGAGCTTTAAAAAACACTACTATCTGGATGCCCCTCCTAGAGATTCTGATTTAATTGGCCTGGGTACTGGGGCTTTTGGAAAGTTCCCTGAGTGATTCTAATATTCAGGCAGGGACGAACAGTACTGCTTTCTCAGACCCTTTTGACGCAGTGGACCTGGAGCCTGTGACTCTAAGGTTGTCTGTAAGCGGTGGGTCCAGCTGAGCCCATCATAGATGTGTGTAAATCAGCAACTTCAAAGGCTGGAAACACTGAGCCTGACTGCAGGGTAAACCTGGAATGCCTCATATGTTATTCTTTCAAGACTTGTCAAAGCATTTGATTCTGTCCTAATTAAGAAACACATAATTCTCTTAGATTCCAGCATCTTAAAATACCTGTACGATCCTTGTATGTATTTCCACCGGTCCTAGGATATCCTGTTTCTCCGATGAAACAGAGTAAATAGTTATTTTTAAAAATAATAAAGAGAGAGGCAGGGGGTGGGGAGGGAAGGAGAAAGCCAGGATTTGCTTAATCTTGAGCTTTCTAACTAGCAGTTTCAAGGTGCTAAGAAAATCCCTCTCACCCCCATTCCTTTTCTGTGATCTTGTACTTTTCCCCACTCATCAGAAGAAAGTAGAGCAGGTTTGTACTTTAGAAATAGCTGCACATCAAGCCTTTCATAAGAAAGAGAGATTTCTTAGGCAAAATATTTTGGCAGCAACTAGAACAATAAATGGTCAGACCTTCTACTTTCCTCCTGCTTTCTCCTTCAAAAGTTGAAACACACTCGGTGCAACCTATGAATAAATCACTACTATTTTAAATAGACGGACAGGATCTTCCAAAGTCTCAAAATTGCAGGGTATTATTGTTTACACTCAGGAAGGTCATTCATGGTTTTTTTCTATAGGAAAATACAGTCTTTCCACCCATCAGGGAGTGGTAAGTAGTCAGAGTGCTTATTAATTAGCCTGATCATATTATATTAAACTACCCCATGATATCTGTATTAGTTTGATGAGTTTATTTAGGTTTAGGTAACTAGATCACATGATCAAAGGTTTACCAACTTGTCCAACCCAGAGTTCCCAACTCTCACTTGCAAATGTTTTTTTACAATTAAGACAAACCGACACTGATGATTTTGTTTTATGGTTATGGTTTTACTATTTAAGTCAGGTAGACTTTGATTCACCTCCTCCCAAGTCAATTGAGAGAAGACAAGGCTACACAGATGGAAAGATTTACTGACTCAGTACAAGGCAAGTCCAGTCTCCCCATCAAGTTCAAACCACCTATAAGTCCTTAGAATCACCGTGTAGAGATGGCATGTACAGTGACTCCATAGTAGGTCATCCAAGAGTGTTGTAATTTTCACCAAATTACAACATGGTGCTTTATAAATCAAGAGAGAAAAGCAAAAAAGAAAGATGACCATTTTTATTAGATTGGAGATTTCTTTTTAAATCACCTTTTGACAGAAAGCTTTATTGATATTAATTAGTGTTTTGATGTCCTTTTATTTTTCCTTTCCTCTCTTCTAACCCTCAAGCACTTCGTTGCCTCAGGAGAGGTTTATATGAAGAGGTTAAAGGTAAAAGTTAATTTTAGACTGGCTTCCAGGCTTGTGTTTTCCAGAAGCCTTGAAGTCTGAAGGAGAGAAAGAGACACCCCCAGACAGGTGTCCTGGATATGAGGTGACCAATAATGAAGCTAAGACCAAAAAAATTATTGCTCTATATTGTACCCAAGAGGCTAGAACCCAAGCCTGGGTTGTTTCTTTCAAAATTTGCAAAACCCGAGTTTTGGGAAGAATAGCATTCAGTTTGGAGCTAACAGTTATCCAGGGATTTGAAGGCTTGGACAAGGAGTAGAGTTGCAAGATTTAGCAAGTAGAAACACAAGATACCCAATTAAATTTGAATTTTAGGTAAATGTTAAATGATTTTTTAGTGTAAGAATGCTTCATGCAATATTTGTGACATAGTTAACACTAAAATTTATTTGTTGGTTATATGGAATTCAAAATTGGCAGATGTCCTGCCCCATTTGTGATGCTATAACAAAATACCACAGACTATATAGATAACAAAGAATAGAAATTTTTTTCTCATGGTTCTGTAAGCTGAGAAGGCCAAGTCCAAGATCAAGGAACCAGCAAAATGGGTGTCTGGTTGGGGCTGCTCTCGCTTCCAAGATGATGATTTGTAGCTGCATCCTCTGAAGTGGAGAAATGCTGTGTCCTTACATGGCAGAAGGGATAGAAGGGCAGGAGAAAACTCCCTTCAACCTTAAGCCCTTTTATAAGGGCGCCAATATCTTTCATGAGGGTGAAGCCCTCATGATTTAATCACTTCCCAAAGGCTACACCATTGAATACTGTTGCATTTGGGATTAAGTTTCAACATGAATTTTGTAGGGGATGCCATCATTTAAACCATAGCAGCAGGTGACTTATTTTACCTGGCAACCCTAACAAGGTGGATTTCATTATTGATTATGATGGACTGGCAGAGATATGTTATAGTTTCCATGTTCCAGACAGCAAATAAGCCTTCCAGACTCTTGAGCAACAGTAGGCAAGAGGAAGGGCCTCCTATAATGGCTAAGATATTTTTCACCAACTGAACCAGATAAAGGATCAGAGAAAGGGTTAATTGATTTAAAAAAAATAAAGAAATTTGACATTTCTTGCATATTGAGTCTTTGATTGCACCTGAATATTTCATATAACCTTATCCTGTCCATTATAAACATGTTTCCCAGGAGATCTTAGGTAGGACACCTGGTCACCTTCTTGTAGGTAGATGAAGAGGTGGAGGGAGAAAGTCCTGAGGGTTTGTTGTTTTCCCTCAGTGTGACAAGAGGTCATTTGTTATGGTATAAAAAGAGATTGGAAGACTCCTGGTGCCACGTTTCTAAGATAGATAAACCCTCCTGTCACCAGAACTCTATTGGCTTTGATGAAAAGTACACTTTATATTATTTCTCCTCAATGAAATAAATGATAGGTTTTGCTCTGTAAAGTGATATATTAGATAGTACACGGCAAATGCATTAAAATCAAGATGACCAATTTTTCGTGAAAAGCCAAATACTGTTAAGGTCCTCCAGAAGTAACTTGCCCTTTGTACATGTCTTCCCCTACAGGGAAAAGAACCTGGATGTTCATGAATGTGACCCACTGAACCAACCGTGGCTCACACGCCCATCTGTAAGGCAACAAGGGAACAATACTGGATGAGTTAACTTGTTTCTGGAATGGAGCACAGCTGCTGTCTAATGGGCCCAGGAGGAAGCATAGCCTGAGACAAGGGCAGGGTGATTGATCCTAGTGCATCTCCACCTGAAGGCGAAATCAAGGCCAACAAATTATGTTTCAAGAATCTCTTCAGGCCAGGCGGGAGGATTAACATCCCTTCTTTCAATGACACTATGCCAAGGTTTTGTTTTGTTTGTTTTCTGTGTTTTGGAAATGAGCAACAGACTTCAGATGCTGAGTTTAAAAGCCTGACCCAGGGCCTGAGCCACTCGCGGCCCTCTGTAACTCCTCTCTGCTGCAGGTGTGCTGCAGGTCTCCTTGTGGCTCGCAGGAACCCAACCTCTCCCCCCATCCCCACCTGACAACTGTAAAATTTAAGGACAGCCTCACCGGGTGGTATAGCTTCAGGCATATGAATTCCTTCTGGGGCTCTTAGAGCTTGGAAGCAGTTTAAAGGTAAGAAGGTTTGAAGAGTGAATGAGTTCCCAAGAATAAACATATTTCAAAGGAACCTGAATGAGGGACTTTGTTTATGCGGGTTTTATATGACATTTGCTTACTTAATGTAGTAACTTCTTGAACATATTGCCTGCTATGATATAATTTATTTACATAATTCTGGATCAGAAAATCATGAGCAAACCCAAAGAAAACTTCTAGAAAGAAGAAAATTTGTTTTTATGAGAATTTTAAAATTAAATATATGTATGTGTACATATATATATATAAATCCATAGATATGTATTATATGCATAAATAGAAATAGGGAGATTTAGATATAGATATTTGAAAAAGAGGGCAAAAATAAATTTAGATCATAAGCCAAATTTCCAGCCTGTTTTCATTTATGCCAAATGATTTCTTACAGGATTCAAAAGAATATGTTGGTTTTTAATTATTCCAATTCAAGTTTTCACTTTTTTCAGCATCTCAGATTTTGCTACATTGATCTGTTAGAAAACTAGGGAAGTCTTTTAACACCCTGAACTGTTGGCAACTCTCATTGTAGAGTATTGTAAAAGAAGTGAGAAGAATTTACCTTTTGTTTTTTCTGGAAAGAGGAGAGAAATCCCCTCTCACAGCATGCAGAGGTAAAGGAAAGAAAGAAGACAGTCTCTAAAAAAATGTGATTTTCGTGTCTCCTAAATTAGAGTATAAGCTCCTTTATTTTATTCTTCTGTTAGTTCCCTATCTTTATCTACACTGTTTTTTTTTTTTTTTCCTTATATCTCAGACTTAAGAAATTTAGGTAGTGAAACGGGGGATAAAAGACATACAGAAAAGATGGAGAAATAAATTAGATGAGCTTTTTAATTATAAAAGCCCTAAACCCTACCTGTACCTAAAACACCAAGGCTGTAGTACAGCAAAACTGAAGATTTTGATTGTCTAGAAAAAGTGCTCTGTAGTTATTTTGCTGAAACAACTCACATTGCTCAAAAGAAAGCCAGAAGGATCGGTATAAATATTCCGTCATTTAAATTCATCCTAGATTTTTTTTTAAATCCATTTTTTTCGTTACTAGCTATTTCATAATTGATAAACATATTCCTAGGTAACAGGAATCTAAGGATACTTTCATGTGGAAAGCATTCTCTTTAGGATCCTAAAGTCCTTTCTTGCTGAGAATGGGAGAAAAGACTGAGAAAGTGGGGGTAGGGGGAGAGTGCTTTGGACAGTAGTCCATAGGGATAAGTAGAGAACATTCAAACACATTTGAAAGGAAGTGACTTTCAAATCAAATGATTGGCCATTTGGAGAAGCTAAGCTCAGAAAGAGGTCATGCTTTTTTTTTTTCATATTTGGATTTGGCTTCTTTATAATCTTTACATTATAAATGTAACTGATTTAAGCTACACCCAGGTCCCAGGGCAATTGTTTAGATATTTGAGGGATTTGTCTATTCATTGGACATAGAAAAGAAGCTTTGATGAGAACCCTAGAAATTATCCACTCTAGACTTGAGGTCAATAAAGAGTCTTATAGTGACTTTGTTCTCCATTTGACTTCAAGGAGACAGCATTATGAAACCACTCTAAAGTCACCGTAGTTTATCTACTGGGATTCTCTGTCAGGGTGTGGGCCATCCATTGGTAGCCTTCTACTTTAACAATTTTTCCCAAGGTCCATTGTCCAGGTATGAATCTCACCTGATTTCTGTCTACAATAAATGACTCACAGAGAAATAGTTGGTAACATTTTAGGTTCTGACGCTGAAATAAGAATAACAGAATGACAGTAATGAAAGCAGATTAATAAAGTACTTTTTATGAGGATTTTTTTCTTATATAAGGTTAACCTTTCCAGAAATTCAATAAGATGATAATTTTATTCCCCAGAAATTCTCTACTGCACCTCTTTTGGGGATTGGGGTGGATGTAGTCAGAGAAAGAAAAGAACTAGACTCCTGAGAATAGTCTCTGGATTTCTTTCTAAATGCATTAAAAAATGGATTTATGTTACTGTTAAATTTATGGCTATTCTAGAGTGGCCCAGTGTGAGTAGCAAACACATCTCTGCCAGACCAAGAGTGTCAATGTAGGGCATGGGAGGATTCAAAGAGAGTTGGGAAATGTTGAGAAAAAGCAGCAATAGAGCTTCTGAGGGATAAGAGAATTGTAAAAAAAAAAAAAAGATGAGCTAGATTTTTTTCAGAATTGCTCTTGTCAGGAATAAAATATACACTATTAAATAATCCTATAAGGAGACAAGTACTTTTCAGTTATATTTGACTAGTATCTGTGTTTCTATGCATGAGACCCCTAAGTTTAGGCTGAGCCATTTGGCATGACCTGATTTATCTGGGTTATGTACACATGTTTTATAAGCCTATGTGGAATTGGAGCCCTACAGAAATAAGAGTTATATCTTCCCTCTCTGAATCTTCATGTCTTCTTGATTCATGTCCAATGAATGACGATGGAATAATCTGTAAGTGTGTTGTTTTTCAGATACAATGCTACCAAGTAAAATCCCTTAAACTATTACAGTAGTAATAGCAACTTACTTCTGTAGAATACCTTGTAGTTTATAAAATGCTTTCCCAATTTATTATCTTTATGGTGCGTAACTTTATTTCTACCCTGTAATATCTAAAAGGATGTGCAAATATTGTTTATAACCAGAAAGCAAACAGTCTATTTGGTAACCATGAACTCACATGAAATTCTAAGTTGTTTTTGAGTTCAAATAGAACTACCCTTGGGTGGGTAGTGGTCTTCCTTTCTCTTCCTTTTACAGTCATCTCCTCAATCTCTGGCTCCATCTGGTGGAATATTGTGAGGTCATGATCACGGGCATCATTGTTCAAAGTCTATCTTATGGGACCAGTATAGAGTCTTTATGATCATCCCAAGAAATAGAAGTAGATCTTTCGGAATCTGAAGATTGCATTAGGCCAATTAATTTTCTCTAGCTATTGTGACTGCCTTTTGTAGTATTATATCTATTTTGTAAAATATCCCTTCCCATTAGCATTAAAAAAGAAAAGACATATAAGTTAAAAGAAAATCCCATCCTTCCAAAAATAGCTTACATTGTTCTTTTACATTTTTCACCTCACTTGACCATATAAACATTTCCCATGAAATAGGTTAGGCTGAGGAGGCTATTATAGGAAAAACTGAAACTTACACTAATTGAATTTCCTAAAGGGGGGGAAACAAAAAAAAAAATTAAAGAAGCAGAGACACGATCAAAAGTCAAGTGCTTTGATCCTACATGAAATAATTATAGCACATACATTATGCTGTTTAAAACAAACAAGCAAACAACAGATAAATCATTTTATTATGCTTCATAATACATATACATTTACATTATCTATTTTTGAATGTCTCAAATATTATATTGTAAAATTAAAAATTAAAGAAAAGCTCCTTCTCCAAAAGAGTAAAAAATAAAAATAAATTTTTATTAAATATCTAATTTAAAAAAAAAATTTTAAAAAAAGCACACATGACCTTTGAGTTTATCATTGAATTCCTTTTCAGAGCCTGGATAGAGGTTATGTAAGTGAAGGTTCCTGAAGGTTAAGCTTCATTAGCATCATGACAAATCCATCTCTGCCTCTAAAACACCATAGTTGGAAGAGGTTTATTTAAAGTTAGTTTGATTATCTCTTATCTCTAGGTTGTCTCACTTAGTGATATTCTTCTTCTATTTCCAAGGTTGCATTAGAGATATTTTCGACAGTCAATGCTTTGGAGGAATGAGACCTTTTTGTAACCACCGATTGTCATAGAGGAGAAAGACCCACAGCTCAGCATGGGTTTCAGGCAGTTTTCTGTTGCTGTGTTTCCAAAGTTTGGAAATGGTATTGTTGGAGAGGGAAGTATGACTCGTATGTGACAGAAGCCAGGCTATCACACAGTAGTTTATATAAATGGTTGCTTGGAGGTGTGCGTCAAGGTGCCCGTTAATGGCTGCAGTGGCTTCAAGCAATAGTTTGGCATGGGGAGCTTTTAATTTTTAGCACACACTTATTTTCCTCTGTAGACTTTCTGTTCTGATTCCCTTTCTCCCTCCCTCCCTTTCTCCTTCCCTCACTCCCTCCTTCCCTCTCTCCCTCCCTCAGGCAATAAACAGATGTGGCAATCACTGCTGTTGATATTAATGACAAGTTATATTTCTGACATCTCTTTATGTTTATAAATCACTGTCCATTTATTTGGTACAGTTCATAACCACTCCACAGCTTCTTCTACTCTTGAAGGTTGAGGAAAATCTCATCCTGTTTCCTTCTTAACCAATCATGAACCTTCTCACAAGTGGTGAGAATAGAACTTGATCAAGCCTTGCACATCTTTTAGACCCCAATAGGCTTCTCCCTCTGAAAAGAGGTCTTTTAATTAGCATATGGCTTTTTAAATAGACTTTATTCTATTTTTTTAGAGGACTTTAAGGTTCACAACAAAATTGAGCAAAAGGTACAGAGATTTCCCATTTACTCCCTACCCTCCTACATGCACAGCCTCCTATAGTGGAGCATATTTGTTACAATCAATGAACCTATACTGAAAGACCCTTATCAGTTAGCATTAGAGGTCATTCTTGCTGTTGTATAGTCTATGGGTTTTGACAAATATATAATAACTTGAATCCACTATTAAAATATCATACAGAATAATTTCACTGCCCTAAAATTCCTCTGTGCTCTGCCTAGTCATCCCTCCTTTCCCCTAACCCCTGGCAATCACTAATTCTTTCACTGTTTCTACAGTTTTGCCTCTTGAAGAATGTCATATGCTTGGAATCAAACAATATGTAGTCTCCCAAATTGGCTTCTTTCACTTAAGAATATGCATTTACATTTCTTCCATGTCTTTTCATGGTTTGATAGCTCATTTTTTTTTGGTGCTGAATAATATTTCATTTCATAGATGTACAACAGTTTATTTGTCTACTCTCCTACTGCCGAATGTCTTGGTTGCTTCCATGCTTTGGAAATTATGAATGAAGGTGCCATACACATTCATGTACAGATCTTTGTGTAGACAGAATTTTTCATCTCATTTGCATAAATACCAAGGAGTGTGATTGCTGAACCATATGGTAAGACTATGTTTAGTTTTGTAAGAAACGCCGAACTGTCTCCCAAAGTGTCTGTACCGTTGTTCATTCCCAATGAATTAGAATTCCTGCTGTTCCACGTCCTCACGAGCATTTAGTGCTGTCGGTGTTATGGGTTTTTGTCATTCTAATAGGTGTCTAACAGTATCTCTCTGTTGTTTTACCATATGATTTTAAAAATTAACCTGCAGGGTGGAGAGCAGTTACATTTCAGGAAATACATGTCTTATCTTGTGGTCTGTCCAAATGTCGTGTTAATGAGATGTGATTTCTTTCTTCCTCTGCCACTAGTTATGCCCTAAGGGCCAAAATCACTGGTATCTTTGGATTTAAGTTTTCTTACCTAGACTAAAAAGGAGTCAGGGTAGATTTCCAACCCTGACTGCACATTAGAATCACCTGGGATTTTTTTTTAAAGCATTGTTCCCTGGGTACCACAACAGATTAATTAAATCACAACCTCTGGGGTAAGACTTTGACACAGTATTTTTATCTTAAAGCTTCCTATAAGAGTCTAATATGCAGCCTTGGTTGAACCTTACTGGCTACGGGATCTAAAAGTCTTTTATTAGTTCTTAAATTCTTTCACTCCACAATTCTGTGGCATAATCTCTGTCATACTCCCCCTTGGGGACATACATTACAATTGCTTGCTAACTGGATCTCCATTCCTAGGAACCTTAGTACAGGTCTTCTAATTCCAAATTTCTTGTATCTTTTTGATGCATTGTAGTCTCTCCTGCCTTACTATTGCAGAGGTTGTGGGAAGAGCTATATTGGAACATCCCTTAAAATCTTCTGAATTCTCAGTTTATATAGAGAGATAAATGATGATTTATTTAGAAGTGCTGCAATTCTGTTTGATAAAACAAAAACCAATGCTTTTAGTATTCCCTTACCTCTTATCATACAAAATAGTGTTGGACTATGGAAAATTACTTACCACAGCAAGTGCTACTTTGCTACCCTTTAATACAGCTCTGTGGTGCTGTTACAGATGTGCGTGACAAGCCAAGTTGAGCCCTCAACACTGTATGCCAAAAAGGCATTTCTCCATGGACAGCTCCTTTCCCATGACTTTGGAAGCTATTCCAAAACTTTCCTTTCCTTTTCCTGGCTCCTGATCCTACCTCATACTATATTCTAAGCACATAAACTTGCAGTCTTTTTTATCACAGACTTGATATGCTCTATCACCAATTTTCTGACCTTTCTGACCCATACACTTAGGTTTCCACATAGCTCTGTTCTCTCTGTTGCACAATGTCATGTCATGTCAAAAAGTAGTTCCAAAATGCTGCCACTGTGCTTTGATTGTGGTCCAGACTGCAGCAGTTCTAAGAAATAAAAATCCTCCATTCAGCAACTCTTATTGTCCATTAATATTGTAAATTATGTTTGTAAAAATGTATAAGGCACAATCCTTGCCTTTGAGGAGCTCACAGAACTTTGTGTTAGTTGGGGAAATAAGATATATAATACATGTTTCTCCTACATTCAACCCATCTGCAGTCACCATAAAAGTAAACAAACAATACAGCATAAAGTACTTGGCACATCATAGGCATTCCATTCTGGGACTTATAGAAGAAGTGAACTTTGAGCTGAGCCTTAAATTGTTAAAGAAGTTCCAGGTAGTTGCAGGGGTTGGCATTCCCAACAAGTAAATGGCAGCAAGTAAACATGGAACAGGCAGAGTTGTAGAAAGAAGGGTTTAGGGGAGAGAGAGCAAGTGTCTAAATTTGTGGGGAGTTCCTACAGGTCTTAAGAGTGACTCACTCACAAATCTCCTATCAACTCATTCACAATGAGGCGTCAATAGCTTAATGATATTCCTCCTAGAACATTAAAGGATTTTTTTTTGAGATTAATGCTTCTATTCAAAGGACTAAATCTCCAGTGTTGGGGGTGTCAAATAAGAGGGTAGGATGATGTTAGGATATTTGGGGTTAGGGGACATTTTTTGTATTATCATTCAAACCCTACTACAAAAGCAACTGGAGCAAGTCCCACTGAAAGACAAGCTGATAAAATTGTTAGTTTTGGAGTTGCTTTGTTATTGTTATTGCTATTTTTAGCTATTTGGAAATTGCAGTGCTTCTATAGAGATGTGGATGAATTTGAAAATAACATGGTAATTGTATGAGTATGTGTACTTGTGTCTTTACGTTACTGTGTTTGAGCCCTGAGGCGTCCTAAGTGAAGGGCTCCCTTGAAAAATTTGAAACAAATAAATAAAATGAGAGCTGACCTAAATTTTTGCCTCAAACTGGAATGGAGTTCAAACTTTTGAGGAGGATCAAAAGCTTGATTAACTGTTGTTTATTTGTTTTTAGAGGCTTTGCTTCCCTCCAACTCAAAAAAGTAAAAGTGATCAAACACTGCACTCTGAGAGGGACTCTTGTCTCAATATTTCCAGCCGGGTTGAAACCAGAAAGTACTTGTGAGGCAACTGGGAAGTACGAGCGACTCTCAGCCCAAGGTCCAAGATCCAAGGGGTGAGGAGGAGTTCAGCTAAATTTCATGTTGGCGTCCAAGGAAAACACAGCAGTAGTGTTGTTTTCAGTGGAACTGAGATCCTAGAGGGCAGAAAACATCATTATGTAAAACAGCAAAAGAACACACATTTGTGTTTTGCACCAAAGTCTAGAGGAAAACATGCGTATTCATTGGTTGAAAGTAAAAAGAGACCGATGGGATGAGGTGAGAGCCGTGGGTCAACTTGAGGCAGCTGGTGGTGCAAGGCGGATCCATGAGAGACAAGTCAGGAGACATGGAATTGAGGTTCGCCTCTCACAGCTGTGTGACCCCGGGCATGCTGGGGAGCTCCTGCAGAATTTGGTGTTTGAATTTGTAGAGTGTTCACTCGTTCGGAATACCAATGGCCCGTCTTGCATGGCACACTTAAATAGGTGCTTTGCATCTTTCTAAGTTTGCGAAAAACCAATTGTACTCTTGAGAATAGTAAAATTCAGGAGGGGACATAGACATATTATAAAATCATTTTTAAAAAGACATTAAGGACTATGAGAATTTGGGAGAAAGAAGGGGTAATATGGCTTAACTTCCATGCTTTGGAACGCTTTATGAAAATAGAATTGAAAAATGGGTGGGGATTTGGTAGGGAGAAATTCATTGGACGGAGGGCATTATAAGCAGAGGTAACACCATAAAAAGTACCATGACAAGAGAAAGCAGGACTTAACATAGCAAGTGGGCATGTTTGGGTGTTGGAACTAGAGAAGGGTTAGGAGATAATTTCAGAAGAATCGTTGAGGCCAAAGGATGGATATTACTGATGGCCAAGCCGCTGGCTTGAGTTCTATTTTACATGCAACTGGGGATGCTTGGAGTTTTGCTCAGGAGTATGATAATTGTGACATTTTATCAAGATTAAATTCATGATAGGTGATACAGTGAATTATGTGGCACATTTAATAGGAGAGACTAACTAATAAAGAGGTCATCATGATAATTTAGGTGAGAAGTATTATGCCCCCAATCAGGACAACAGTTATGCATACAGAAAGGAGGTTATGCATCTCAGAGTTAAGAGGTAAGTAAGATCAGGAGGATCTGGTTACTGAATGTTGTCAAAAGGGACGCAGAGAAGCCAGAGAGAGTTCTAAGTATAAATGACTGTTGACGTGGTGTAATTAACTTGAGGAACTTAGGATAGAAGCAGATTTGAGAGAGAAAACAGTGAGTCCAGCTGAGTTTGAGGTTAGAAAGACATCTAGTGAAGACAGAGTATGAACCTTGAGATCAAGAGCTAGGTGATGGCTGGAAACAAAGATAGAGAGTCATTTGTACAGATATCGCTGCTGAAATCATGGAAGTACTGGATGTTGATATACGTTATTCAAAATCCTTTCCTGGGTCTGATACCAGTTATACAGATTTTTGTTCTTTTACTGTACTTTGTCAACAAGCTTTCTTGCATGAGTGTGGCTCTTGGCAACTGGATTTTGTCTCTGGAACTTAGACCCATCTCTATTGAGCTGAATGTCAACATCTACGTGAGTTCTTCAAGTTTGATCTAATCTCTACTACTCACTGCTTATTCTGACCTCCCTGAGTTTGACCTTACCTTGGCTCCAATTCATTATGTCGATGAGCTGCAGTTCCCAGGTTGGTAAAATTTAGAAATGCTTTTCAAAATATTTTGCAAGAAAAAAAAAAAAAAAGAAGCTTCAGGCTTTTCTTTGCTTCTCTAGATTTCTGATTTAATTCTTCAAATAAAATCTGTACCTTAAGGATCTGGATGTATCATTTTAATACTTTGTGTATAAAGGTGCATTTTAATAATGTATTTCAAAAGAAAATTCCAGGAAAATTTCAGTGCCAAGAAAATATAAGAAATTCCTTCTCATCATAGTATATCATATTTATCCCTGATTTATACTCTTATATAAGGTTTCACATGAATCAAACAGAAGTTTCTTTAATATTCAAAGATATATAGATAGATAAAATGTCAGAATTCTACAAGGCATATGATCTGTCTTGAGGCCTGGTTTTAAAACTTTGTAGTTGTGTGACTTTTGATATGTCATGCTAGATATTAGAGTTACACCTTCGGGGTATGAGAATACAATGAGATATAATACTATTCTCTGAAAGCGATTAAAAACTAAGAAATATAAAGTGTTGTAACACTGGATAAGGGTAGAATAAAGATAAGTTATCACCATAATATGAAATATTAAGAGGTAGTACTTATTGTAGTAATTTCACGTTTACTTGGAGTATCTATCAGGTCTTCCTCACCAAAGTCCCAGAAACGAATACTTCTCTTAGCATATAGTAGGTGTTCAGTAAAAACTGTTGAATAAATTGAATACTTTATTGCTTATATTTGGTCAATTTAGCATAATAAAAGGAGCTATTTTAATTATGGAACATTATTTTCTTCTCAAATTTAATACAGGTGATGGTGCAAATTGGTATGAGAGTGATTTGGATAAGATTTTTAAATAAAATGTCCATGGCAGCAAAATGAGGAAAGATAGAGATGACTGAAAAAGTTCACAGGTCCCTGGCCCTGCTTTCCTCTCATTCCACAACTAGAATAAACTAATAATGATTTTTATCTGCTACTAAATAGTCTTTCTTGTTCTTGTGTTATGGTGCCTTTGCTTTGTTCTTTGTGTGCATCTATGTAAAGAAAATGTTCTTCAAAGAGTAAGTAATACTTGCACTTCATCTCCTTTTCCATCTCTACTTGAAGTGTTGTCTTCATCTATCGGACACTATTGAATTTGCTGCCAAGGAGTTCACCAGCAGCTTTCTAGAACATTCCTCTTGACTGTGCTTATGGCTAATCCTGCTTTCTTGGATCGCACATCCCTCGGCTTCTGTACTAAACACTTCCTTCTTTTTTTTTCCTTTTAAAAATATTCTTTGTCAATATACCTTTTTTTGGCCCCATCTTCAGCAGTCTCAAATATGGAGACTCTCTGGAAGTCTTTAATCTCTTAGTTTTTCTACTTAGTCTTTAATGGTTTTTACCTTCCGTCACCTCTGTAAAGCTAGATAATAGCCACTTGGACATCTTGAGATGAGTGTACTTATAATATCCCAAACTCAGTTTATCAAAAGCTAAGTCTACCAATGTTTTACACTTTTTGTCTCCTCCCTCCACATCACCTATTTTGTTCTATAAAGCCACCAGATACCTTTCAAATTTGACTGTCTAAATTTCTGTCTCTCTCTCTCTGTCATCCCACATTCAATAAGAGACTTGTCAACATTTCTTCCCAGTACCCGTTATGCCACTCCCACTTCTCTGCCCAAGCCATCACAGTCCTGGTTCAACTGGGCTGCACTACAGTCATGGAGTCCTGTTATCCTGCCTCTACTCTGTGTGGTACACCGCTACCAAAATTACCCTTCTAACATTTGCATCTGCATATGCCACTCTTCTCTCTACTCCGTCTTTAAAGGGCAAAGTCTTTGGCCTAACATTAACAATCTTAAAGCTCAAAACTGTCTTTCAAATCTTAATTTTTTAGTTGTAAAAGCTGAATAATATATAATTCACATACTATGCAATTCACCAGTTTAGACTGTACAATTCAATGTTTTTTATTATATTCGTAGAATTATGCAACACCACAATCAATTTTTATCACCTCCAGAAGAAGCCCCATACCCTTTAGGAGTCAGACATGCCCAGTTTTCCACACACCACCCCCAGGTATAGGTATCCATTAATTTATCTTCCGTTTCTATAGATTTTCCTTTTGAAAGAATTTCATATAAATTGAATCATTCAATATATGATTGTCTTCTTTCCCTTAGCACAATGTTTTCAAGGTTCATCCATGTGAAAGCATGTATGAGTATTTTATTCCTTTTTATAATATTCAATAATAATAATAATATTCTAAGAATAATATTCAAAATAATATTCTATTATATGAATATACAACCTTTTATTTATCCATTCACTAGTTGCTTGTCTCCTTTTTGCAGTACTCTTTTCTTCCTGCCATATCTTGTACATCTCTTATTTTCATCTTAAGTTCTCTTTTCTCAACTTCTTAGTGGTCTTTGTACCTACCGTGTTGTAAAGTTGGTTGTTTTTAATTTTCTTACTTTCAAGTAGATTTTATGACTGTTATTATTCTTCTTTAGATCTGCTTTATTCCTAGAATTAAGATTTTGTTTTTTACATAGATACTCAATTCTAGTCAATGGAAATGTACTAGGTCTACTGTTTTCAGTATTTTGAAACTTAGGAATGTAAGGCCTAGAAATAATAACTAGAAATACAAAAAAGAAAAATATCTTAAAATTTTTGGTATTCATGATGTCACAATATTTAAACCTATAATCATGCACCATATGGTCATTGTGCTTGTGACATTGATATGATGCCCTTTATACATGGAACAACATTATTATTGGCATAAGTACTATAAGATTTTTAATATGAAAGTGATAAATTGGGGTTAATGAACAAATATATTTGACTGTTTTACAAAGTTAAAGACACTGGACTGAGCACTATGGGAGGTTGAGAAATACAAAGAATTATGGAAAATAATGCAGGAAAACAAGCCACAATGGACGAACTTGTGATGACAGGAAATGGGAACTGTTTAGTTTTTGGACACAGCAGCAAAACAGCAGCTCACATTGGGTTGAGCCACTATTAAAGAGCTCTGGATTAAATAAGATTAAATTTCACCTCTAAAGAAAAACAGGATTTGGATAGATGAAGATAAGAGAGAAGGTGTGTTAAGTGGGAACACGTCAAAACCAAACCTCCTCATGAGGGAAATCCTAAGTCAGATCCCAGATTTAGTCCAACCCTGGGCATATTTTATTAGTCTAGTTAATTCCTTGTGGTTATTCAGCTATGCCAATGTTCTTTCTTGCTTTCTGAATATGCACTAACTGCTCCCTTTGTCTGGTCACTTTCCCATGCCCTATCTCTCTGGCTGCCTTTTTCTTGCCAATTAAAATGAAGTTTGCATCAATTTCTTCTTGAAAGTCTTCCCTACCTCTTGCTGAGTTAGAGGTATCCTTCACTATGTGTTTGTAACCCACTAATGGAAACATAGCCCATGTTGCATAGATGATTGCACTGATAAAAAAAAACAAGGGAATGAGGGTATAAAGCATTAAGCTGTCTCACAAAATCTCTCCTATTCATATGATATTTTAACGTTTATTTTCTAAGTTTGCTTTGTAGCTAACCTTTTGAAAGAACTTAGAACATGTGAAGAAGAGCAGAAAAATGTAAGCAGAAGAAAGTATTTCTATACCGTGCACTACCTCATTAAGAAGCTGTCAATTGTAAATGGGCTTACTTTATTTCTTTTTCTGTCAATTCATTATTTGAGTATATAAATGCTACTGATTTGGAGGCATTTATTTTGTATCCTGCAATGTTACCGATGTTATTAAACAACTCTAAGAGTTTTTTGATAAAGTCTTTAGGTTTTTCCATGTCATCTGCAAATAGAGAAAGTTTGGCTTCATCTTTTCCAGTCTGGGTTCCCTTTATTTCTTTCTCTTGCCTGATTGCTCTGGCTAGCACCTTCAGTATTATGTTAAATAGAAGTGGTGAGAGTGGGCATCCTTGTCTTGTTCCTGTTCTTAATGGAAAGGTGCTCAGTTTTTCCCCATTCAGAATGATACTGGCTGTGGGCTTGTCATAAATGGATTTTATTGTGTTGAGGTATTTTCCTTCTATACCTAATTTGTTGAGAGTCTTTATCATGAAAGGATGTTGAATTTTGTCGAATGCTTTTTCAGCATCTACTGAGATAATCATATGGCCTTTGTCCTTGAGTTTGTTGATGTGATGTATCACATTTATTGACTTTTGTGTGTTGAACCATCCCTGCATCCCTGGGATGAATCCCATTTGATCATAGTGTATAATTTTTTTAATATGTTGCTGTATTCTGATTGCTAATATTTTGTTGAGGATTTGAGCATCTATGTTCATCAACGATATTGGCCTATAATTTTCTTTTTTTTGTTGTGTCTTTATCTGGTTTTGGTATCAGAGCTATGTTGGCCTCATAGAATGAGTTTGGGAGAGTAGCTTCTGTTTCAATTGTTTGGAATAGTTTGACTATTATAAACATGAGCTCAAAAGTACAAGCAGCAGAAGAAAAAATTAGCAAATGGGACTATATCAAACTAAAATGCTTCTGCATAGCAAAGGAAACAATCAACAGAGTGAAACAACAACCTATGGAGTGGGAGAAAATTTTTGCTAACTATGCATCCAACAAGGGATTAATATCCAGAATATAAATAGGACTGAAGCAATTATACAGTAAAAAAACAAATAACCCAATTAAAAATGGGCAAAGGAGCTGAAAAGACATTTTTCAAAGGAAGACATACAAATGGCCAACAGGTACATGAAAAAAATGCTGAACATCACTAGTCATCATGGAAATGCAAATTAAAACTACATTGAGATACCACCTCACCCCAGTTAAACTGGCTGTATTCAAAAAGATGATGAATTACACATGCTGGAGAGGGTATGGAGAGAAGGGAACACTCCTTTACTGTTGGTGGGACTGTAAATTAGTACAAATGCTATGGAAAACAGTATGGACATTTCTCAAACAACTACAGATAGATCTTCCATATGATCCAGCAATCCCTCTTCTGGGTATATACCCAGAGGAGTGGAAATCATCATGTTGAAGGGATACCTGCACTCCCATGTTCATCGCAGCTCTGTTTACAATAGCCAGGACATGGAACCAACCTAAATGTCCATCAATGGATTATTGGATAAGGAAACTGTGGTATATCTACACCATGGAATACTACTCTGCCATAAAAAGAATGAAATATTCCCATTTGCAACAACATGGATGAACCTAGAGAAACTTATGTTGAGTGAAATAAGCAAAGCACAGAGGGATAAATACATGTGCTCACTCAAATGTGGGAGCTAAGAGAGAAAGAAGGAAGGATAGAAAGACCACAGTACTGCACTGGTTTTACAGAGGGAGAGAACATTCCTAGGGCTACAAAGTGGGGTGGGGGGCAAAAGGGGAGGGGGAGGGAGGCTGGGGGATAATTGGGTGGGGGACACAGGGCAAAAAAGCAATTTCTGGTAATGAGTATGCTGCCAGTATGAATCTATCCCTCACATCATGGGCACAAGGGGTGACAATTAGCTTTGTATCTCATGAATATTCGTACAAAAAAGAAGCTGTCAAGATGGTAATTCTTCAGGTATGATCCCTGAACAGGCAGCATCAGCTTCACGAAGAAGCTTTTTAGAAATGTTAATTCTCAGACTCCACCCCCAAGCTTACTGAATCAGAAATGGGGGAGAGGGAGAGTAGCAATCTGTTTTAACAACGCCTACAGGTGATCCTGATGCCTGCTAAAGTCTGAGGACTACTATACTGTACTGAGAAATCTCGTGCGATGCCATAGAGGATTTGCGGGTGGTTTGATATTCTCATTTGGCTCTGTTCTACTGGTTGTGTGGGAGTGGCCAACTCAAATAAAACAAAACCTAATATTGAGTATTTCATAACATAGAGGAACAAGTCCTCTGGGAAATTCTAAGCTGTTACATCTGGGGTTTTTAAATAACTTTTTAAAAATTTTAGAATAGTTTTAAATTGACAGAAAAAGTTGCAAAAATAGAGTTCCTATATACTCCACACCCAGTCTCCTGTATTATTAACATCTTACATTAGTATGACATATTTCACAACCAATGACCCAATATTGATACTCTATTATTAATTAAAGTTCAGACTTTACTCATAGTTCCTTAATTCTTACTTAATGTTCTCTTTCTGTTCCAGGATCTAATCCAGGATATCTCATTACATTTAGTTGTCATGTCTCCTTAGGCTCCTCTATATTTTGACAGTTTCTCAGAATTTCCTTGTTTTCAATGAAGTTGAGAGTTTTGAGAAGTACTGATCGAGTATTTTGCAGAATGTTCCTCAATTGGGATTTGCCTAATGTCTTTCTCATGACTAAACTGGAGTTATGGGTTTGGAGGAGGAAAACCACTCGGTCATTTTAACCACATCCAACATGACTTATCACTGCTGATATTGTCCTTGATCACCGGGCAGTACTTGTCAGGATTCTCCACTCCAAATTTACTCTTCCCCCCCCCCCTTTCCATACTGCACTCTTTGGAAGGAGGTCATTATGCTCAGATCGCATGTAAGAAGTGGAGCATTACATTCTATCTCTTTCAGGGCAGATTATCTACATTAGTGATTTGCAATTCCTTTGCACAAAGATTTGTCTCTTTTCCCCATTTATTTATTTTCTTAGATGAATAGGAACTCAGATTTATTTTATATTTTGGGCTATAATTTAATATGTTATCTTTTTGCTCAGTGTTCCAGCTTTGTCTCTTTCAGATGGTGACTGTGCCTTTGATAGTCCTCCCTCTCTGATTTTGTTGTTATTTTATTTCATTTTCTTTGTTTTAGCACTTCTTTGCTTCTGGTGCTACAAGATGCTCCAGGCTCATCTGATACGTTTTCAGTTCCTGAAATACAGTCATGCATTTCTCCAAGAAGCTCCCTAGATCTTTTTTTTGAAAGATTTTATTAGAAACTCATATCTCAGTGCTGAGTGTGCTTGTTGCTTCTGTTGGTTGGTGTTTCCAAGTTCTCTCAGCTGACTTAGCAAGAAAGTATGTGTGTATATTAACTCATGTATCTATACATGCCTGTACATAATACGTGTGTTCACCTGTATCTATATTAAGCTAAACATGAGTTCAGAGTAATGTCTCCGACTGGAATCTAGTACCACGTGGATTAGTCTAGTCTCCTCACTGCTGGTACAAAACCTCCCACTCTAACAGTGAGAAACCTGGTTTCTACCATGTCCCATACATTTACTTAATGGATAATTTCAGTAAACATGTACAGTAGTTTCAAAAATTTTGGGCCGAGCCCGTGGCGCACTTGGTAGAGTGCTGCGCTGGGAGCGCGGCGACTCTCCCGCCGCGGGTTCGGATCCCATATAGGAATGGCCAGTGCGCTCACTGGCTGAGTGCTGGTCACGAAAAAGACAAAAAAAAAAAAAAAAAAAAAAAAAATTTTTAACCCACACCCCATGGGAAACAACTTTGCCAACTAGAATTTAAGATTCTCATATGCTCTTTTCCACTGATTGTGTTGGAGTGGCAATCCAAAATAAAACTTAATCTTGAGCATTTTATAATTTAGAAAAACAAGTCCTCCAAGAGACTCTAATCTGTAGTATCCTGGCTTATTTTTTTAAAAGGAAAAAAGAATCCAATTTACAAAAGGATAAAGGACACAAACATCATCAGAGGTAGGCAAGACCCTGGGAAGAAAACTGAAGACATATTTTCTAACTTAGTGCAATGCCAGCAACTGGCAGCACATGCGCAGGGCCCATTTTGTTCAATTACTCATGGATTTAGAATGGGCTATCTCACTCAAATGTTAATGAATGAATGAATAAAACATGAAAATAGGTAACTGCAAACTGGCTCACTATGGTTTCTCCCAATCCCAAAGAGGAGCATGAAGCAGAATTTCAGGTCCTCAGAAAACCAGAAGTGTATAAGAAGCTCAGGAGGTCTGAGTTCTGGCCCATTTCTTCTTCCTAGGAAAGGTTTATAGGTATGATGGTAGAAGAGAAGCTGGCCATACCACTGAGAAAGATTTATCTAAAATTTCTGGTGGTCCAGGTGCTACTTTTCATGGATCTTCCCAGGAAAATTGTGCTCATGCAAAACAACTGGCTTTTTTCTTCTGTTTTTTTTTTTTTTTTTTTTTTTTTTAGGAAATCCCATTCATCTTATTTTATTTTATTTTTATTTGTTTTTCATTAATACTTACTATTAAAAATATGTTACTTCTGCCAAGAGGAAACCCAAACCGTCCAATGTCAGAATTCATCATTATTTTTTTTAATCTCTCAAAGTTATCTTATTGTGTTTCTTCATTACACTTAATTATGTATGGCCTATACTCTAGTTTCTTTTCTCTTTTCTTTTTTTTAAATTGAAACATAGTTGATTGTACATATCTGTGGGGTACAGAGTTGTATATCAATACCTGTACACAATGTGTGATGCTCAAATCAGGATAATTAGTATATTCAATATTATACAATGTAATTGTTTTTCAGGGCCCTTTACCAATTCTTCCCTTTCCCCTCTCACTTTCTCATCTCTGGTAACCTCAGGTCTATTCTCTCTTTTTGAAAGTGTAATGTATTATTTTGATTGTTGTAACTTTCTTGTATTTATTTATTTATTTATTCATATTTTAGCTCCCACTTATGAGTGAAGACATGATATTTCTCTTTCTGTGCCTGGCTTATTCCACGTAACATGATTTTCTCTAAGTTCATCCATGTTGGTGCAAATGACAGGATTTCATTCTTTTTATGGAAGAATAGTATTCCATTGTGTAAATATACTGCATTTTCCTTACCCAGTTGTCTGACGATGGAGAGTTAGGTTGGTTCCAACTCTTGGCTATTGTAAACAGAGCTGTAATAAACATGGGAGCGCAGGTATCCCTTCAACATGATGATTTCCATTCCTTTGGGTGGAATGGAAAACTCAGAAGTGGATTGCTGTGTCATATGGCAGTTCTCTCTATTGTTGTTTGATGAAACTTCATGTCATTTTCCATAATGGCTACACACATTTACAGTCCCTTCAATAGTGTAGAAGGATTCACTTTTCTCTGCATCCTTGTCAGCACTTGTTATTCTCTGTCTTGTTGATAATGGCCAGTCTAACTTGGGTGAGATGATATTTCAGTGTAGTTTTAATTGCATTTCCCTGATGATTAGTGATTTTGAGAATTTTTCCATGTTTCTGTTTGTCATTTGTATATCTTCCTTTGAGAAATGCCTACTCAGCTCCTTTGCACATTTTTAAATCAGGTTATTTGGCTTTTTACTGTCACGTTGTCTGAGTTCCTTGTATATTTTGGATATTAATCCTTTGTCAGATGCATAGTTTTCAAATATTTTCTCTCATTGTATAGGTTGTCTTTTTGCTCTGCTGATTGTTTCTTTTGCTTTACAGAAGGTTTTTAGTTTGATAAAATCCATTTGTTCATTTTTTTCTTTTGTTGCCTGTGCTTTGGGGATCATATTCATAAATTCTTTGCCCAGTCCTACTTCCTGAAGTATTTTCCCTATGTTTTCTTTTAAGAGTTTTATAGTTTCAGGTCTTATATTTAAGACTTAAATCTATTTTGATTTGATTTGGGTGTATGGTGAGAGGTACGGGTCTGTTTAATTCTTCTACATATGGACATCCAGTTTTCCCCGCACCATTTATTGAAGAGGCAATCTTTTCCTCAGTGTGTGTTTTTGGTGCTTTTGTCAAACATCAGTTGACTATAAGTATGTGAGTTGATTTCTGGGTTCTCTGTTCTGTTGCATAGATCCATGTACCTCTATTTATGCCAATACCATGGTGTTTTGGTTACTGTAGCTTTGTAGTATTATTTGAAGTCAGGTAGTATTATGTCTCTGGCTTTATTTCGTTAGCTCAGGATTGCTTTGACTATTCAGGGTCTTTTGTTGTTCCATATGAATGTTAGTATTGGGTTTTTCATTTCTGTGAAGGATATCATTGGTGTTTTGATGGAGATTTCATTGAATCTGTAGAAAGCAATCTAGTTGCCTTTCTACCATGTTGCTTCCCTTTCCTGTCCAATCTGTACTAGGTATTGAGGATGGGGACATGTTCTCTTTATTTAAATGCCTAAAATATAGCAGGTGATCAACAAATATTGAATGGAAAGCTTAAACACAGCATAGAAAAGAATAACTCAACATCATTGATTTTTATTAACAAATTTCTCTCATGAAAGTGAATAATGACTTTAGATAAAAGGCTTTTTGACATGAATATTCATGCTCATAAAAACGAGTTCTCAAGAGGTAGTCCCAACAATGGTATTGTCCTTTCAGTCTTTGAAAGGTAAGTTACTCATGCTTCTTGCAAGTTTTTTTAAAACATCATAGGATTCTTAAATATATCATTGGAAGTGAATATATTGTTTGGAAATTCTCATCTGTGAAATAACGGCCTAGTTGCTTCAGAAATGACTTGAGGAGATTGAAAAAACAACAAAACTATAATTTCCAGAGTCATCTCCCAAGACTTTTGGATACAGCAGGTGCTCTGGGTTGATTGAATTGTGTCCCCAAAGTTCATATATTAGAAGCTTAATTTCCACTGTAACTGCTGAGGGTAGGAAATCCCATTATGGTAGTTGATAGATGGGGCTTTAAAGAGGTGATTAAATTGTAGGACCGTGTCATAGTTAATGGATTAAAAATGTTGGTCATGGGCATGGTTCTGAGGGCTTTAAAAGAAGAATACATGAGAGGTTAGTCTCTCTCTGCTCCACCATTTTCTGCCATGTGAGACTCCTGGGTCACTCACCACCACCAAGACCTTCACCAGATGTGTTCCCTGGACTTTGGACTTCCTAGCCTTTGAAACTGTAAGCAATAAATTTCATTTTTTTTTACAAATTACCCAGTTCTATGCATTTTGTTATAAGCAACAGAAATGGATTAATACGGCAGGGTTGAGGTAAGTCTTGGAAATCTGTCACTTTAAAATACTCTCTCGTGTTTCTGCTGGGAAGTCCGATTACATCCTGCCTCATATTCTGAAATAGGTGGTTAAAATCTCTCAAAGCTCTATTATTTCATTAGCAAGAAGTGTCAGTATTGAATCAAGTCATCTTCCACGTGCATGTTACACCAGAAGTCTGTTCCTCTCAGACCTACCTTGGAGAATCGAGTTTGGTTCGCCTTCTCCCTGGTAATAGCACCACAATGAGTAGAAGAACAGAGTGGCCAAAAAGCAAAATTTATATTTAGAAACAACATTAAAAACATGGGTCAAAGAGAATGCCATTGAACACAGATGAGCTTTCCATAGCATAGACTTATCAGGATTTCTCTTTCTGTTAACAAAACTTTCTGGCGAATTATTTGTAGCAAATAAATCTGGGTTTTCCAGCGTTTTGATAAAGTGATTTTTAGCCTTCTACAGTCTACCTTTATGCCTTTTGAAGTACAGTCCAGTATTGAAACACATCCTACCCTTAAAAGCCCTGAGCCTCAGGGAGCAGCGCCATCTGCTGATTACCCGGGGCATAGCTTACTTGAGAACAGTGAGTGGGAGTCTTTGGGAAAGTGGTAGATGTTAATTATATACTTCCTAGCTTTCTTACCAATGCTGCTGTAACACCTTACTCCCTAGCACTAGGCATTTATTCAGCTATTAAGTGGGATGAGCCAGTATTAATTGGTGGGTGTTTTTGTTACTTAAGGGTAAACACCTTTCTTTGAAGGCCTTCCTTTAAGCCTTAGACAACTCTATACCAAATCATTGATCAAATAGGAAAGCTCAGCAGCACTTGGAGTACCAAGAACCAGATCTATCGAACAAGGCACCACACCTTTGCCCCAGTGACTTTAATGGTTTATAGAGAGGTTCTAGGAGTCTGGTTACAGGGGCTATGGGGAATTTGATTTCCTAACAGTTTTTATTTTAGGGCCTAACAACACCAACCCGCACAGTGAGTGCTGCGTTACTCTGAGGTTGCAGCATGTGCCACTTCCTGCTGGAACAGGTCTAACAGAGCAGAGCAGACCCCTGGGAAGCCCGATTTTGGTTCAGTTAAATCCTTAAAGAAACGAGCTGCTATTTTTCCCATCGATAGTTTATTTATGTGTTTGTTTTAATGTTAGGATCTATCCCTTATAAATGCTTCCCCAGAACCAGGAAACCAGGAAAGAGAAATGTTAAAAGCAAGAAATGCAGGAGCAAAGAAAATACCATGTGTGTGCGTGCGTGTGTGTGTGTGTGTGTGTGTGTGTGTGGGTGTGTGTGTTCTATGCCAGGCCTTTGAAAGATAAACATTTGATGTAGGGAAATGTTGAAAGTAAGAAAGTCATAAGCAGGTTTCATTACATTTTTCTAAAAATATTTAGCTTTCAAAATCAAACCCACTTAAAGTTTTCCTACTTTTATTTTCTTTTCTTAGTCATTTCAACATAATGTAGGGGATTTCACTATGTCATAATAATGTTATTTTTACATAGGTTTTAATAGTGAAAATAAAATTGTTGGACCCCACTGCCCTCCACCTAGCTGAAAATTCATTTCTCTGCCCAATTCTTCCCACACTCATGAAAAAATACCAGATTTAAAATTAAAGTTCAGCACTTAAGCTCCTGTGAGGTCCTGCAATATTTGATCAGAGTTTAAAAAAATAAAAATCTATAGCATATTTCACAAATAATAGCGGGGATAAGTTCAGATGGGACTAATTAGGATTTTCCAGTTTGATTTTACCATTTGCAAAATAAAATATTTTATTTTTGAACTGGGTTTATTTTTTTCTGTATTCAAAGTGTGTATAATTCTGTGTTCACTGTTGCAAGGACAGAAGTGGCATAAACACACGAAAACTCTATTTCTAAATTAGCCCAGTTTGGGGCCTCGTAATTGCAGGTGTTTCAACTTAAAACATTTCAAGCTTAAGTAAACCAAATATATTATTGTAATAATAACTATTAATAATAGTGAAATTTATTGAGAACATTATTTGGCAATGCTTTTGGCATTCTTTGTGTAATAATTCATTTAATCCTCATAACAACACTGTGAGCTGGGTACTATTACTCTTCATTTGAGGACACGGAAAGATTAAGTACCTTGCCTAGGGATGAAAACATGTCTAGTAAACAGTGGAGCTAATAGAGCTATAAATAGATACACTAATATAGATATGAGGGTACTTCAAAGAGTTCATAGAAAGATTTGCATTAGCTTTTAATTCTATTTTTCCCTGAACATTTTTTTTATTTTTTTTAAATTTTATTTTGTCGATATACATTGTGGCTGATTATTGCTCCCCATCACCAAAACCTCCCTCCCTTCTCCCTCCTCCCCTCCCCCCCAACAATGTCCTTTCTGTTTGCTTGTCATATCAACTTCGAGTAATTGTGGTTGTTATATCTTCTCCCCCCCCCCGGTTTTGTGTGTGTGTGTGTGTGTGTGTGTGTGTGTGTGTGTGTGTGTGTGAATTTATATATTAATTTTTAGCTCCCACCAATAAGTGAGAACATGTGGTATTTCTCTTTCTGTGCCTGACTTGTTTCACTTAATATAATTCTCTCAAGGTCCATCCATGTTGTTGCAAATGGCAGTATTTCATTTGTTTTTATAGCTGAGTAGTATTCCATTGTGTAGATGTACCACATTTTCCGTATCCACTCATCTGATGATGGACATTTGGGCTGGTTCCAACTCTTGGCTATTGTAAAGAGTGCTGCAATGAACATTGGGGAACAGGTATACCTTCGACTTGATGATTTCCATTCCTCTGGGTATATTCCCAACAGTGGGATAGCTGGGTCGTATGGTAGATCTATCTGCAATTGTTTGAGGAACCTCCATACCATTTTCCATAGAGGCTGCACCATTTTGCAGTCCCACCAACAGTGTATGAGAGTTCCTTTTTCTCCGCAACCTCGCCAGCATTTATCGTTCAGAGTCTTTTGGATTTTAGCCATCCTAACTGGGGTGAGATGGTATCTCAATGTGGTTTTGATTTGCATTTCCCGGATGCTGAGTGATGTTGAGCATTTTTTCATATGTCTGTTGGCCATTTGTATATCTTCCTTAGAGAAATGCCTACTTAGCTCTTTTGCCCATTTTTTAATTGGGTTGCTTGTTTTCTTCTTGTAAAGTTGTTTGAGTTCCTTATATATTCTGGATATTAATCCTTTGTCAGATGTATGTTTTGCAAATATTTTCTCCCACTCTGTTGGTTGTCTTTTAACTCTGTACTTTTTGAAGTACCCTCATATACAGTAACGGGGGTGGGACTAGATCCCTATATATGCCCTGAGGATACCTCCTTAAATTTTGATCCTTAGGTGCCTCACTTCGCCTCCTTCTTCTCCTGGTCTTGAGATATCCGTCCGTCCATCCATCCATCCATCCACCCATCCACCCACCCACCCACCCATCCATCCATCCATCCATCCATCCATCCATCCATCCATCCATCCATCCATCCATCCATCTATCCATCTATCCATCCATCTATCTGTCTACTCGTGTCTATCTCTGTATACATATGGGTATAGACAGACAGATATAGACATATGTACATATAAGGAAAAGGCGAATAGTGCAGAAAATATTATTTTGCTGTTCTCTTTTCCCTTTCTGCACTTGATATTCTTCTTTGTTAACCTTTTTGATTACTCATCTTCTGGAGGCTGGTGATCAGATTTACCTCCCGCCTTCCATGAACTTTGTTTCAAAGGCTAAATTACACATATACTAATAGCTTTAAAGTGCTGAGTGCTAGGAAATGTTCCCTTTACTGGTTGAAAATTGGAGCAAGTTCTTCCAAACTGTGGTGTGGGGGGAAAGAGGAATGGCTTTGGTAGATGAGATAGGACTTTGGTTGGTTTGGCAGGTAGAAATGGGAGGAAAGCATCTCACCAAGGTAAGTGAGCCCAATGAACTACCTGCTTGGGGGTTGAGGAAGCTATGTGTGAAATTCAGAAATCCCTTACAGTGTTTTCTCCCAGTTCTTAAACTTGCCTCCCCAAGTATTTATGCAATTTTGATGACTTACCAGAAATTGCTTTCCTGAATGGTTTCTCTCTCCTCTCCTTTGGCATAAGTTAATTCCAACACAACTAGTAGTATCACATAACTTTTAACTGTTCCAGGTCTGGAGAGATACATCTTGGTGTAGGTTTCTGCCTCTGCCGCTTTCTAGCTGCTTTAAATCAAGAGAACACCAGTCAGTGAGAAAGGAGGCAGGAGTAGGTTTTTGCAGCAAACAAGAAAACAGGAAGAGGATTTTAAGAAAGTGGTGGGAAGTGGGGGGCAATTAACATTTTCAAATGCTGCAGTGAGTACAAGAAAGCAAATGGCTGAGAAAAAAAAAAAAAAAAACATTTATATATCAGTATCATCCAATATGTGAGCCATGCATAAAATTTTAAGTTTCCTAGTAGCCACATTAAAAAGAAACAGGTAGAATTATATTGGAGAATATAAATGCAATAAAATTTGGGGGCATTTATTTTGTGTCTTGCAATGTTACTGAAATTATTAACCAGCTCTAGGAGTTTTTTGATAGAGTCTTTAGGTTTCTGTAGATACTCATCACGTCATCTGCAAATAGGGAAACTTTGACTTCATCTTTTCCAATCTGGATTCTCTTTATTTCTTTCTCTTGCCTGATCACTCTGGCTAGTACCTCCAGTACTATGTTAAATAGAAGTGGTGAGAGTGGGCATCTTTGTCTTGTTCCTGTTCTTAAGGGAAAAGCCTTCAGATTTTCCCCATTCAGAATGATACTGGTGGTGGGCTTGTCATAGATGGCTTTTATTGTGTTGAGATACTTTCCTTCTACACCTAATTTGTTGAGAGTCTTTATCATGAAGGGATGTTGACTTGGAGAGGGCGAGAACATACCTAGGAATGCAAAGTGGAGTGGGGGAAAGAGGGAGGGGGAAGGAGGTTGGTGGTAATAGGGTGGGGGAGATGGAGTACAATCACAATTTGTGGTAGTGGGCATGCTGCCAGTATGGATCTGGTATTCACATCTAGGGCATGAGGGGGGACAATCGGCCTTATAACTCATGAATATTCATAGCCAATAAAAATAAATAAATAAAATAATTAAGAAATAAAAAAAGAAACAGGTAAAGTTTAAAAATATATTTAACCTAAAATACCAAAAATATTATCATTAACATGCAATCAAGACAAAAAAAATTGTTCTTGATTTTGTACTAAGTCTTAGAAATCTAGTGCGTATTTTATACTTATGGCATACCTCAGTTCCAAAGAGCCACATTTCAAGTGCTCAGTAGCATCCTGTGTTTACAGCCACTGAATTTGATGGCACAGATTTAGACAGCAGTGAGAAAGTGTTTAGGAGAGAAATGGGATTAAAGTCACGTGCTAAGGAGTTAGGGGAGAGTGGATGGTACAGACATAGGAACAGAGAGTGTGTGTTACTTTTTCGTCCAGACACTTAGCAATGAATTGAGACTATTTCTTATTCTCACTTTAAGATAACTGAGATGAGGGTACAATTCATGGAAAGGACCAGCAAATGTAGAATGAGAACCTGGAGGTGTGAGGGCAAGTTATGATGCCAGCATTCCATACTGAGACTGAGGCGGAGACCTAGAGGGTCAGTCTCCTTGTTCTGTGCTTGTAAATGACCATAACTTCCTAGAGTCATCCTTGGTGACAATGCAGTCCCCTTATCAGCTCTTGTCTTTCTTTCACAGGACTGCTGCCCAACTAAGTTAATTGCCTTCCTGTAGGCGTCGGGTTGGCACTCATTGGAGAGGGAACCATATTAAGGGCACCGCTGGCAAGTTTTGCTTGAGAAATGAGAAATCTCTTCATTTTTATGAGAATGGAAGATAATTGGCTGTGAATATATAGGTTTTATTCTGAGAAACCAGCATTTCAGTAAATGTCTCCTGTTTTTATTAATTCCTAGATGTACTGGTCATTCATTCATCTACTGACTCTTTAACAATCTAAAATATTTATTGAATTCCTTCTAATTTCTCCTTGAAACTTGCATTCAATGCAATGATTCTTTCCTCATTCACAAATTTTCATTGAGCCCTCTTGCCTCCTTTCTTTCCTCCCCTTTTTTATGCTTAGGACTAATTTAAGGTGAATTTTAAAATGGGTGAAATTGATTTTTGGTATCTGTTCTGTAGTGCTGACTTGCACTTTTTTGACCTTGCACTAAAGTCCAAGTCATTAAATATGTGGTAGACTACCACCATGTGCATTGCCACCACCATCTTTCCCACCAGCATGATCAACAATTAAATTGTTCATGTGTGTGTGCTTCTAAACTTCTCTACCTCAATAGATATTAGGAGAAAAAAACATAGAAAAATGTCAATGTAAATATTTTGCTATGGTCTGAATGTTCATGTTCCCCCCAAATTTATATGTTTAAATCTAACTTCTAAGGGGATGGTATTAGGAAGTGGGCCCTTTGGGAGGTGCTTAGGCCTTGAGAACAGAGCCCTCATGAATGCAATTAGTGTCCTTATAAAAGGGACCCTAGTGAGCTGCCTTGCTCCTTCTACCATGTGAGGACAGAGCAAGAGGTGTCATCTATGAACCAGAAAATGGACCTTCCTCACCAGACACCAAATTGTACAGTACCTTGATCTTGGACTTCCCAGTCTCCAGAATTATGAGAATAAATTTCTGTTGCTGTAAGCAACCTAGGTTGTGTTTTTCTGTTATACCAGCCCCAATAGACTAAGACATTATATATGATTTTGATGCCCTTAAGTTTTCCAGAAGCATTGACATTATAAAAAAATGGTAATTAACACAAATGGATCTCTATTTATTGGAAAATAAAGGGAATGGCAATATATATTTTCCAACATTTTATATAAAGATTTTCAGATGTACAGACAATTTGAATGAATTTTACAGTAAACACCTATACACCTACCACCTTGATTCTACCATTACCATTTTGCTAAATTGCTTTCTCACAAATATATTTATTTTTCTATCCCTCTGTTGTTCAATTCATCCTTGTGAATTTTTTGGTGCATTTCAAAGTAAATTACAGACATCCGTATGCTTTCCCCTAAACACTATAGCAAGCATATCATCAAAAACTTTATAATATTTCTTTTAAGATAAAATTTACATTAAATGAAATGGTAAGTATATTTTGCTGAATTTTGGTTACCCATGTAATTCAAACTTCTATCAAGATAGAGAACATTATCATCAGCCCTGGAAGTTCACTAAGAGAAATAACTTCTGATTTTTATCCACCATAGATTTATTCTTGAATTTCACATGAATGGAGTTTCTTTCACTCAACAGAAGATTTTTGAGTTTCAGACAATATCATAGAAATAGGTGCTCCCAAGTCTGGATTTTGCTCCTGCTCTGGAGTCTGCTTCTATCCTCAGTTTTCCTTTGCCTCTCCCTTCCCTCTGCCCAGTCTGTAACTGCTGTCTTTTCTGCTATTGAATAAAGTTTGTTCTAAAGTTCTAAATTCTGTTGTTGCTCTTACCTCGAATTCCTACAAGGGCTTGTACAGCATCAGGGTGCTCACATATCAGATAGAACAATTTTTTATTCTATATCATTTAATTAGTATGATAAGTTTCTCCTTTTTGGATAACTTCATTTAGGATATATAAAGAAGACAAGAAAAATAACTAAGAAAGAAAGAATACAAGTATGTGTGATCAAACCGTGACCTGATAAGAACTCATTGAGACTGGGAGTATTAGGGATCTGATGATGGGCTGGTTTTCTCGTGGCAGGGGCAGGAGCCTCTCAACACCAGACAAGTTGTCACTTATCTCTGGCCAGAATTGATCAAGATCTTGAGGAAGGTGGTGGATGTTGCCAGGCCCCTGTGGCAGAGATGAGTAGGGTAAGGAGCCATTCCTTCCTAAGAGATGACATGTGCGTTAGGGAAGAGCTTTGGGAGTTAACTACTACCTATCACTCAGCACTGTGTAACTCAAGTGTTGTCCTCAATGTCGAGAGATTACTTCTGACATCATAGTCCTGGCCAGTGTCTTTGTGATACTCTAACCCCAAAAGCTTCTTGTTATGTTGTGTTAAACCATCATATCTGCAAAAGTAAGTCTTTCCAGATTGAATAAGGCAAAGTCAGGGGTAAACAACTACCCAGAAACTTAACCTGTGATATCAGGAGTGAAAATTAAAAGGACCAGCAATAATATTTCAAGAGTCGTAAGCCTCACCTTTTCTTGAGCATCTTGTTTCCCATTTAATCTAATTATCAGACATCCAATATTATGTTTCACAAAAGTACTTAGGAAATATTTTATATGTTATACATGTATAGATCTTTCCACGTGTTCATTTTTTCTTCTTGTAATTTGTTCACATGAAATCAAAGACTACCATAAGACTGTATCTTTTATTTGGGATAAGAACAGGTGTCTTTGATTTATTTCTGATCTTCTTCATTCAGGTCACAGTGGGTTCTACCAGAGCGAAATTCCTTTTTTTTTTCTTTTTGACCGGTAAGGGGATCACATCCCTTGGCATGGTGTTTTCTGCACCACGCTCAGCCAGTGAGCACACCGGCCATCCCCATATAGGATCCAAACCCGTGGCCTTGGTGCTACCAGCGCCACAGTCTCCTGAGTGAGCCACGGGGCCGGCCCCCATAGTGAAATTCTAACTTTATTAGTCATATCTTAACATTAGGAATGGTCAGGCTCTGCAAATAACTACAACAAACAGAGATTATGCTTAAAACATGAACCTAAGACTTGAGGGCATTTTCTTCTCCATTTTTAAGAAAAACAAAACACAGAAAGGAAAGATTCAACTCACTAGAGTTATTTTGAGAAAATCGGTTTCCATAAATGTATATTATTATATATATTATTAATCACTCCTAAATTTATACTTCCCTTTCCCTTGCTGTGTAACTGGTTTCCTGCATACAGTTTAGCTCCATGCTTCATGTTTTCAAAAGAATGTTATCCCTGGTATTTCTCTGGTTGGGCCACTTTTCCACTAAAAGACCTGCAACTCTTCACTGACTGAAGGATCAAACCCCAAATTGTTAGCATGGCATTCAAGGGTCTTCAGAAGCTGGCCGCAAACTGTCTCTGCAATTTCAGCTTCCCCACCACCCAGCATTTCTTCCCAGTTTTCTCTCACTTCCTTCCAAGTTCCCTTTCTTGCCTTCTTGGTTGCTCTTCTGCATGCAAAGGATTTTTGGTTTTTTTTGGTACAATTTTTTACCACTACAGTTAGGTGAGTGCGTGCCCACTCACCTATGTTACTGGTGGCTTCTGTGTCAGAAGATGATCTAGAACTTAACCACCCACTCTTTTTTTGTAGATAATCTACCCATTCACTTTTTTAAAGATTTTTTTTAATTGTGCGAAAATAAACCTAACACAAAATTTTCCATTGTAACCATTTTTAAGTGTATGGTTCTATGGCATGAAGTACCTTCACGTGGTTGTACAACCATCACTACCACTTACCTCCAAAACTTTTTCATCATCCCATGCTGAAACTCTGTATGCATTAAAAAATACACCCCCTGGGCTGGCCCTGTGGCTCACTCGGGAGAGTGCGGCGCTGGGAGCACCAAGGCCATGGGTTCGGATCCTATATAGGGATGGCCGGTGCGCTCACTGGCTGGGCATGGTGCGGACCGCACCATGCTGAGGGTTGAATCCACTTACCAATCAAAACAACAACAACAACAACAACAACAACAACAAAATACACCCCCTTTCTTCCCTTCCCCCAGCCCATTAACATTGATTCAACTTTTTGTCTATATGAATTTGACTACTGTTGGTACCTTATGTAGCTGGAATCATACAATTCTTGATATTTCACTTAACATAATCTCTTCAAGGTTTATCCATGTTGTAGCATGTATCAGATTTTCAATTCTTTTTAAGGTTGAATAATATTCCACTATGTGCACATAACACAATTTGTTTATCCATTCATCTGTTGATAGACATTTGAATAGTTTCCAACTTTCAGTGATTATAAATAATGCAGCTATGGACACTGGTGTAAAAATATCTTTTTAATTCTCAGATTTCAGTTATTTTGTGTATATTCCCATAAGTGGGATTGCTGAACCAAATTGTACTTTTATGTTTAAATTTTTGCAGAGGCACCATACTGTTGTCCACAGTGGCTGTACCATTTTACATTCCAGCCAGAAATGTACAATGGTTCCAATTTCTTCACATCCACACCAATACCTGTTGTTTTCTGTTTGGTTTTGTTGTTGTTTTTGTTGATAATGGCCATCCTAATGGATGTGAAGTGGTAATTCACAGTTTTGATTTACATTTTTCTAATGATTAGTGATGCTGAGCATCTTTTCATGTAGCTATTGGTTACCTAGTATATCTTCTTTTAAAAACATCTATTCAAGGTCCTGGCTCATTTTTCAATTGGGTTGTTTGTTTTTGAATATTAAGAGTTTTCTATATATTCTGGATATTAAGCACACATCAGATACGTGATTTGCAAATATTTTCTCCCATTTTGTGGTTCCACTTTTAATCTGTTTATTAGCATCTTTTGTTGCAAAACATTTTATTTTGGTGAAGTCCAGTTTATCTATTTTTTTTTCTTGTGTTGTCTGTGCTTTGCAAGAATTATTGCCAAATCTACTGTCAAGAAGCTTTTTTTTCCCGTATATTTTCATCTAAGAATTATAGTTTAAGCTCTTATGCCTAGGTCTTTCATAAACTTTTACTTAATTTTTGCATATGATGTAAGGGAAAGGTCTGACTTCATTCTTTTTCATGTGGACATACAGTTTTTTCAACACCATTGTTGAAAATATGGTCTTTCCTCATTAAACGGTATTAGCACCCTTGTAAAAAGTCATTTGACCATATATGTAATGGTTAATTCCTGGGCTTTCTATTCTATTCCATGGGTCTATATGTCTGTCTTCATACAAATACCATGCTGTTTTGATTACTATAGCTTTGTAGTAAATTTTGAAACCAGGAAGTGTTAGTCCTCTAACTTTGTTCTTCTTTTTCAAGATTGAAAATATTTGGCTAGATAGGATATTGGACAGGACAAGAAAATGAAGAGAATGGACAAGAAAATGAAGAGAATGAACAAGAAACATTTGGCCCTGAGTTTTTGTCTGAGCTCAGGCAAAATCTGTGATAGACACCCCCAATACCCCTATCTGCATACACATCCCAAAACAGCTATCTTTAAACCCAGCAAATCAGATGGATCAAAGGCAGTGTTGCTCATGATCTGTGTGTTATGTGATCAGCTTTTGTCATGAAAACACTGTGACATGAAGTGATGATTTTTTTCCATCCAGGATTATTTCCTTCAGTAGTTTGGAGCCAAAGTATATGGCTGAGACAACCCATGGGAAGCCCTGGCTAGATTACTGGTTATTCTTGAGAGGGGGAAAAATGAAGGGGACTTCAGAATTTCCTTTCTTTTCTCCATAGATTTCCATTTTTGTCTCCTGTTTGTACTTCATGGAGTACTAAGAAAGTGTCATTGAGATTCCTAATAAATACCCAGTATTTTTCAAAATCAAAAGTTTCACAATCCAACACTCCAGGAAGTCTGATTTTATTGTTTGCTTATATTTTCCCCCCTTTTACCTTAACCAAAGCTGTCTTTTGCCAAATTTAAATGAAATTTGCCCCTCATATGATTTCAGTTTGAAACATAATTCAGAAGCCAGAGGGAAGCATGTGTTTTAAGTGCTGAAGAATATATCTATTTTATAAATGGATGGTTAGTAGTATTCAAAGCCAGGTGTATAAAACAAATTACTACATAGTTCCTCAAGAAACCACTTAGAGATCATACCAAATGAAGTTAATAATTATGTTTTACATTTTTTAAATAAGCAATAAGGAATGTGCCTGAATGGTCCAATTTATTAGAAACTTTTGTGGGTAAGCTTCCCACACTTCCACCTATGTTTTTTTTTTTTTAAGCTCTTTCAGTTGGTGGAAGGTTTGAGGCTCATTTGTGCTAATTATTTTTTGTTCTTCCACACATAACACCTGAAGAGGGCATTCTATTTATGAGAACCAAATTACTTAGAAATATTTCCAAGCTCTTTAAGCAGAGGTCATTACACACATTAGCTGGGGGCAAAAGGAATATTCAAGTCTAGGCATCCCTTTTGAATTCACAGCTGGGATTTATGCAGCTCCATGTGTTGGCTCGGTCCCCTTGGTTACCCTTCACCTTGCTCATAATATCGAGACAGCATGTCAGGGCCCATCTCATCTCCACATATCAACAAATGTTTGTGGAGGATCAGCTGTTCCCATGGTACCTGGGCTCGGGGATTTGTGCTGGAATGTGTGCTGTTTCCCAGACCCTAGGTTCTCAGCAACTGCTCATATACAATCGTGATTCTCTGCACCTACTGAGTCTTTCTAGGATTTCATGGTGCTGCCCTGGCATTTTCACACTCTGGATTACAAACTGCAGGGATTAAGGAATTCCTCCCAGAGACCTGACTGCACTTGCCTTAATAGGCCATTTGTTCTTCCCTGTTATTTTTCTCCCTTTAGGGTAATTTTTAAAGAAATGTTAGATATCACTTTTGCTCATTCTAAATCCTTGTGATATATGTTTAGAATTGTGCTGCTTCCACTGGAGAAAACATGGAATTACCATCTAGGTAGAAAAGACCCCCTGACATTTTTTTCCCCTTATTTTCTTGGGTAGGGGTTCAATATCATGTAAAAACCCCAAACAGATGGCCATGGATCTCATATAACAATAAACAGTGTGGAAATGTTTTTGAATAAAAAGAAAATGATGGATACAACCCCCTTCAGTGACATCTAAATAATGACATTTGAAACAGACACTTGATTAAATAAGAAATTAAATGCTTACCTTGAATTATGAATAAGCTCAGGTAGCGTTATTTAGATAAGCAATACTTAGTTCCTCAAGTTTGAAATATATGTATGTTATGTGATAGCTCTTTGGATTAAGTCTGAAATGCAAATTTGAAAATGAATAAACAAAGAAAACTTGGAGTTAAAAAGACCCGCTTTTAACAGAATTAGCTTGGAAACTGCTGAAAATATAGATTCCTGGTTTCTATCCTTGGTAGGATTCCCAGATATACTAAAAAGAAAAAAATAAAAAGACTAAACAGAAACCTGAGATGCCTAAATAAATCTAAATTTCAGATAAATAGCAATTTTTTTAGTGTTATGTATGTTCCACATATCATGGGAAATGCTTGTACTACAAAATTATTCACTGTTTATCTAAAATTCAAATTTAATTGGATGTCTTATATTTTATCTCTCAGCCTTAAACACTGGAGATTCTAATTCAGTTGTGGGTGACTGAGGCCCAAATGGCTATGCTTTTTATAAGCTAAGCTCTGCATGAATTATGATGGGAAGTTAGGTTTGGAAACGATGAAATTATTGTTTCAAGACAGAACACACATACACACATGCACACACACACCCTTATGACAGAGACATAATGGTCGTCCCAAAGTCTGTGCTTCTGGTAGATTTATACTGCAAATGAGGGAAAAAAAATATTATCTGAAGTAAACAGAGAAATCAAAGTACATCTGATCTTGCTAGTGTGGATCCTGGCACAGATGGCAAAATACTCAGGCGTTTTCTAAGTTATTGACTGAGCTTCAGACTGGTGGAATTATCTCAATCGTCATCAGCAGCATCTTCATTGTTTTGGCTGGCTAGCTTGAATTTTTGTTACCATATATGGTTAGTTGTGACTGAGTATTCTTGTCACCTTTTATGATTGATATTGAAATACCATGAGTTATAAGTAAAACTCAAAATATTACATGTGATTGACTAACTTTTAAAAACAGAGTATGATAGAATACACAACAATACATCTAAGCCTAAGATAAATTATTTTACTTCATTCACTCTACATCTTTGCAGTGCCTGGTAGGTTGCAGTAATGGGGGGAATGATAAATAAGATAGAGCACCAGCTCTCCAGGCACTTAAATTAATATTTTAAAATTATAACAGTTTACAGCAGGACTTTGTTTCTCATTATATGCTAATAAGCATAGGGCTTTATATGCAAAGTGCCAGAGTAATAGAATACCTGGTTAAAAGAGCGTAAAACATTTTTTTAAATCCCTACATTTTAGAATGTAGCAGCCTCAACATAAAGCTTCATAAAGGAGAAATACCTTTTATTTATCTCAAGCACTGTTGAGGCTGCATGGTTTGGTGAGAGGAAGATGACATTAAAGCTCTTTGCTCTTACTGGATTTATCTAATTAAAAACTAGTTACAGCACTTAGTACTACATGACACATTTCTATTGATCGTTTCCATATGAAACTTTTTTGGATTCTTTTTTAACCTGTTAGAGCGTCCATTGTAACTACTGTAACATGGAAAGTCTGTGCCGTGTGATGTGAATCAGGCTCATCAAACAGGTGGGGAAACTTTAGCTTCCCTAGTGTGGAATATCCACCTCAGTTCCCCACTATTATATGAAGTCTTTTCTGACAATAGCCACCCACTTTTTCTCCTTTTCCAAATATCCATAGTGTTCCCACTGAAATAGCTACTTTACTGTTCCAAAAATCTCTTCATAATGTTTGTCTGGGTGGGGGGGGCAAGTATCATGTCATGGACTCATTTAGAATTCCTCTTCCTTATTGCGATGTGGCTCCTGAGTCTTTTATCACCTGATTGTTTGACCCAGACTCCACTTTGAAGATCACAAGACAGAAGTAAGCCTGTGGACAACACCGTGGGTGTGCCCTGAGAAACAGCCGGATATAAAGTAAAACCTCAGTGTGCCAGGATGAGTGAGGATTTAGGAGTAATTATTCTTTCTGGTTCACTGGAAAATGTCTTTCTGGAAATTAAGTCTACTACAATATGAAAGTTTCTTTGCTGAGTGTTCCGGTTTGTACAAAGAGGACTAAAGCAGAGCACCTGCTCTCAAGGATCAGACAATTCAGGTGAGGAGTTAAGGCAAATATCAATGAAAATTTAATTAACAGAAGGGTTAATTAGGCAGCCTGGGAAGGTGATTTTTTGCCTCCAAAAACAAGCTATTAAAGTTTGGCTTGCCATTTTCTACAGCAGCTTATTTTCCTGCCCTAGTAAATACAAAATGGTGAATGTAATTGGGGAATTCTTTTGATAGTTTCTTGTGGTGTATTAGGTCAATAATATTAATAATATGATAGCAGCCACGTATGGAGTGTATAATGCTTTCCAGATAGTCTTATAAGAACTTCTCTTATGTTAAAAATTTAATTCTTCCAACACCCACTGAGATAGGAGCTGTGATCCCCATCTTATGGAAGGAGAGAAGTTAAGTAGCTTGTTCGAGTTCACACAGCCATTAGGTAGCTGCGTCAGTCTTGTTTCAGAGTCTGTGCTTAACAATGACTCTATTCTGCCTTCTTTGCTTCTGCATATTAACTCTTATTGTGCCTTCTAAAAATATGAATTCCAGAAAATTTGTTCCCTTTTGCCTCTTTATGTTACAATCAATTGAAAGGAAAAACATCTGGGTAGTAGATGGTTCTTACAAGAGACACTCTGTTATTTGGTAATTGAAGTTTTACATTGATGAGGCCTAAAGAGTATTTAGGTAAGGTCAGTTTACAAGCGGTGGAAGCAGGAGCAAATCAAACATTAATGTCCCCTGACAGTCCACAGGCAACAGAAGAGGTTTCCTGGGACACCAGAAGAAAGTACAGATCCTTGGAGATATATACCCTCTGACTAGAAAAGAGGCATTTCTCTGTGAGGACTCAAGGTGATTTCTTCACGGAGGGACTGTTTAGTTAACAACAAATAGGGGAAGTGGTGAGCTGTCTCAGGCTTTGTAACAGCTGTTATAACTGCACCTGCCTCAAAGATTTCCTGGTTCCGATTCCCAAGAGAAAGTCAGTCAGCAGGAAATGAGGCAAGTGCACAATGACTTTACCGAAAAAAGGTGGCTTTTAACTTCTCCGTGGGCTCGATTCCTGACAATATTACATATTCCCCTTGTTCTTAGTACTTTACAAAGCAGCAGTTTGTAAAGCGGAAGATGGGGGAGAAGAAAGGGACCTATGCTTGGAAACAGTTTTATGGAAGACAGAAATGTAATAGGGCCACCGGTCAATTGGGTGACCTCAATGCACCTGGCTGGTTAGTCCTCACTGTGACTCAGTGGGTAACACATGGAAACAAAGCATATCCCTACTCACCAGAACAATTCAAAGACTCACTACTTTGTGTCTCCTTTAGTTCTCTAATTCAGTGGTTCTCAAACTTCAGCATGAGTCAGTATTACCTGGAAGGCTTGTAAAAACACAAATTGGTTGACCAGATGCCCAGAGTTTGTACATGGTGTGGCACATAGAAATCTCTATTTCAAGTTCCTAGGTGATGCTGCTTCTGGTGTGAGGACTACATGTGAGAACTACTGCTCTAACTGATTTAAACAGAAATCCCTCATGCTTATTATTCTAGGGCCTTTCCCCCATCAGGATTATATGGTGCACAGAGATTTTCACCTTCTCTTTCTATCAGTACTGATGATCAGAATCTGTCTCTCACTTTCTTATCCATTTGAGCCTCAGCCTGAGCCCAGCATTCCTCCCCAATTTTGAAGAAATTGATTAAGTTACACTCAAGGAGTTTCAGAAAGAATTTGAGTGGGTCTAGCCTGCCCCAGGTAGTACAATGGAGCAGGTGTTTCCCCTAAAGGCCTCACTATACTGGACATAGTGTCCTAGATCAGTTTTTCTGAAGTCAGACTGCTGCAGATAACAGGCTAACATTGTCCCATATTATGTATGGACCTTGGGCAAGTCCCTAACCTTTCTGTGCTTTATATGAAGAGCACAGAAGAGTATTGGCACACAGAAAGCTGCTTACTAAAAACAGTTGTTACAATCAGGAATGCCCTGTGATATAATATATTCTGTATCATTTAAAGAAGTAAAAAAAGAGTGTAATCTCTAAGTGTAAAATATTTATCCTATTACTATATAAGGGTCTTCAAAATTCATAGAAAGATTCATATTATCTTTTAATTCCATTTTTCCATAAATTTTTTGAAGTACCTTCATGTTATGATAACAGTATTAACTATATTAATTACATTAATATTAATATTTAAATCATTTAAAAATATGATTTAATATTAATTATTTTATATATTTACAATATTTAATATATAATATTTTACTTAAATATTTAAGCAAGGTTAATTTATTATATTAATATAATGCATACTATGCTAATATAATACAGGTAATACGTTAATATTTAATATTTTATGAAATATTAATATATCATGTTGCTATATCAGATATTACATTAAATACATAAAATATTATACAATGCATAATTAGTCATGAAATAATATACTAAATATATTCATATTAATATAAGCAGGGTCATTTAAAAAGTAAAATATCTGAATGCAAGGTATCCATAAACATATTGAAATAATACTTGTATTCATATTATTATAAGCAAATTGTTGAAAGGTAAAACATTGCAAGATACATTTATATAATATGTAATATGTAGCATAATATTAAGGCTACATATTATTTATTATGTAATAACATTGTGTTATTTATTTCTAAACAGTCCAATGTTTCACTACTCATACCTCAACCTACTCTGCAACATTAGCATTAGTAAAGTTATCATCACTGATCCTATTAGAATGACAACATGAATAAACAGATGACACTGAATAATGGAAAGTTTAATGCATTTCCTCAGTACATTAAACAATGGAAACTGGGTGTAGAGGGAGGGGTTAAGATGGCAGAGTAGTCGGTTCCTGGTGTCACTCTGACAGAGCGGCCAATTTGCAGGTTTTGAGGAGCAGTGACAGAGGACTCGAAATCTGTGCTGGAACGGACAGGAACCGCTCACCACAGGACCCCAGTTCAGGTTGCTCCCCATTTTATAGAGAGGTTTCAGAGCTTTGGGGCACACATGCCCTAAGCCTGCTGGCCAGAGAAGGCAGGCAGGGCTGGGGCGGGACTTCCAGTGCAGGCGATCCTTCTCCATGAGCAGCCTGAGAGGCTACAGGTTCCCAATCCCCGAGCCATATGAGCTGGTGAACACAGGTGGGGCAGGACTTCCGGCACAGGCTGTCCATCTCCATGAGTGACCTGAGAGGCACGGGCCCAAGCCCTGAGCCTGACAAGCCAGTGAAGGCAGGAGGAGCAGGACTTCCAGCCCAGGCTCTCTGTCTCTGTGAGCAACTTGTGAGGCTCTGGATTCCCATGCCCCCTGCCCAGCCAGTAAAGGCAGGTGAGGTGGGACTTCTGGTCCAGGCCAGTTTCTGCTGTCCAGAAGCAGCAGTTCCTTCAGGATCCAAGCCAGACATCAGGGTGAAATGAGTGAACTGTGATACCCTCGGCCACCATGACAAAACATCAAAGAAAAGAAACCAGAAATATGAAAAATCAAGAAAGTACATCACCACCAAAGGTAATTGATAACTTACAAGTGCTAGATCCTAAAGAACAGGAAGTCTTTGAAATGACAGACAAGGAGTTTAGATTAACTATTCTAAGGAAAGTAAATGAGATACAAGAAAACTCAGTGAAACAACACAAGGAAATGAGAAAAAACATACAGGATCTGAAAGAAGAAATGTACAAAGAAATCAATGCCTTGAAAAAGAATGTAGCTGAGCTTGTGGAGCTGAAGGATTAATTCAAGAAAATAAAAAATACAACAGAAAGGTTAACCAGCAGACTTGAACAAGCAGAAGAGAGAATTTCTGACCTCGAAGACAGGCTGTTTGAATTATCACAGGCAGACCAGAAAAAAGAAAAAAGAATAAAAAAAATTGAAGAAAATTTAAGAGAGACCACTGACAACCTTAAGCGCTCAAATATCTGAATCATGGGTATTCCAGAACAGGAGGGAAAAGGAAATGGCATGAAAACATACTTAATGAGATAATAGCAGAAAACTTCCCAAGTATAGGGAAGGTCACAGATCCCCAAATTCAGGAAGCCCAAAGATCACCAAACACATTCAACCCAAAAAAGGTCCTCTCCAAGACATGTGATAATCAAACTGACAAAAATCAAAGACAAAGAGAGAATCTTAAAAGCTGCAAGAGAGAAGTGGCAAGTCAACTGTAAGGGAGCCCCAATCAGAATAACATCAGACTTTTCGTCAGAAACTCTAAAAGCCAGAAAAGAATGGTGTGATATATTCAAAACACTTAAGGACAAAAATTGCCAGCCAAGAATACTTTACCCAGCAAGGCTATCCTTTGGAAATGAAGGACAAATAATATATTTCTCAGGCAAACAAAAACTCTGGGAGTTCACTACCACACGACCAGCCCTACAAGAAATTCTCAAGGAAGTACTGGGTTTGATACCACAAAAATAACCAACACTAACATGAATACACGAGAAAGAACAATAGCTACCAGCAAAACAAAAATGCTAACAAAAGAGAGAAAAAATAGTTTATCTATCACCCCAAGAAACTAACAAATACAGAAGATAAACAGAAAATTTGAAAGAAAGGAAAAAAAAAAAAAACATACTTAGGACATATAAACAAAAATTAGTATAATGCTAGGAGTAAATCCACACCTTTCAGTAATAACTCTGAATGTAAAGGGAATAAATTGTCCATTCAAAAGACACAGACTGACTGACTAGATTAAAAAGATGGACCCAACAATATGCTGTCTCCAAGAGTCTCACTTGGCCTGTAAAGACTAAGAGTGAAAGGATGAAAAATGATATATCATGCAAGTAGAAATGAAAAATGAGCTGGAGTAGCTATTATCATATCAGATAAAAGAGACTTTAAAGCAAAAACCATTAAAAGAGATAAAGATGGCCAATATATAATGATAAAAATGATCTATCCATCAAGAAAACATACAATCATAAATATATATGCACCTAATGTCAGAGCAGCCAGATTTGCAAAGCAAACACTATTAGATCTAAAGAAAGAAATAGACACTAACACCATAATAGTAGGGGACCTGAACACCCTGCTCTCATCATTGGATAGATCATCTAGGCAAAACATCAACAGAGAAACACAAGATCTAAACGATACTTGAGACCAATTGGATTTGGCAGATATCTACAGAGCATTCCACCCAACAACCTCAGAATATTAATTCTTCTCACCAGCACATGGAACATTCTCCAGGATAGAACACATGTTAAGTCACAAAGCAAGTCTTAACACATTCAAAAAAATTGTAATTATTCCATGTACATTTTCCTGATCAAAATGGATTAAAATTAGAAATCAATAATAAATGAAACTCTGAAAACTATACAAATTCATGGAAATTAAACAACACTCTACTTAATGACATGTGGATCCAAGAAGAAATTAAACAGGAAATCAAAAAAATTTCTTGAAACTAATGAAAATAATGACACATCATACCAAAACCTGTGGGATACTACGAAAGCAGTTTTAAAGGGGGAAATTTATTGCATTAAATGCTTACTTCAAAAGAATGGAAAGAAGGCAAATAAATAACCTAACCCTTCACCTTAAAAATGTAGAAGAACCAGAACAATCCAAACCTAAAGTTAGTAGACAAAAAGCAGTAATTAAGATCAGAGCAGAATTAAGTGAAATAGAAACATGAAAAACAATACAAAAGATGAAACAAAAAGTTGATTCTTTGAAAAGATTAATATAATCAACAAACCTTTAGCAAGACTAAGAAAAGAAGAGAGAAGACCTAAATAACAAAAATTAGAAATGAAAAAGGTGATATTACAACTGACACCTCAGAAATACAAGGAATCATTAGAGACTACTATAAACATCTATATGCCAACAAAATTTGAAAATCTGGAGGAAATGGATCAATTTCTGGATGCAAACAAGCCACAGTAACTGAGGCAAGAAGATATGGAAAATCTGAACAGACCAATAACAATAAAAGAGATTGAAGCTGTTATCAGAAGGCTCCCAACAAAGAAAAGCCCAGGACCGGATGGGTCCACTGCAGAGTTCTACCAAATCTTCAAAGAGGAACTGATACCAATTCTCTACAAACTGTTCCAAAAGATTGAAACAGAGGTCTTTCTCCCAAACTCCTTATATGAGGCAAATATCACCCTGATACCAAAACCAGACAAAGATTCATCAAAAATAGAAAAATACAGGCCAATATCCTTGATGAATATAGATGCAAAAGTCCTCAGTAAAATACTAGCTAAGAGAATACAGCAACACGTACAGAAAATTATGCACCATGATCAAGTGGGATTCATCCCAGGGATGGAAGGTTGGTTCAACATATGCAAATCAATAGATGTGATACATCATGTTAACAAAGACAAAAACCGCATGATCATCTCTATTGGTGCTGAAAAAGCATTTGATAAAATTCAACATCCTTTCATGATAAAGACTCTCTACAAGTTAGGCATAGATGGAAAGTATCTCAACATAATTAAATACATATAAGATAAGCCTACTGCCAATATCATCCTGAACAGGGAGAAACTGAAAGTGTTTCCTTTAAAAACAGGAACTAGACAAGGATGCCCACTTCACCACTCCTATTCAACGTAGTGTTGGAAGTACTAGCCAGAACAATCAGAGAAGTGAAGGAAATAAAGGGCATCCAGACTGGAAAGGATGAAGTCAAGCTGTCCCTTTTTGCAGATGATATGATCCTATATATTGAACAGCCTAAAGCATCTATAAAAATCTCCTAGAGTTGATAAACAATTTCAGCAAAGTTGCAGGGTACAAAATCAGCACACAAAAATCAGTAGCATTTCTATACTCCACCAGTGGACTTTCAGAAAAAGAAATCAAGAAAGCTAGACCATTTACAATAGTCACGAAAAAAATAAAATATTTAGGAATAAAGCTGACCAAGGATGTGAAAAAAAATCTCATGAAGAGAACTACAAACGACTGTTGAGAGAAATTAAAGTGGACACAAGAAGATGGAAAGATATCCTATGCTCTTTGATTGGAACAATTAACATTGTGAAAATGTCTGTATTACCCAAAGTGATCTAAGAATTCAATGCAATCCCCATCAGAATTCCAATGACATTTTTCTCTGAGATGGAAAAAGCTATCCAGACATTTATATGGAACAACAAAAGACCACACATAGCCAAACAATCCTGAGCAAAAAATAAATAAATAATAAATAAATAAAAATAAAGCTGGTGCATAACCCGACCTGACTTTAAACTATATTACAAAGCTATAATAACCCAAACAGCATGGTACTGGCATAAAAACAGACACATGGATTAATGGAACAGAATAGAGCACCCAGAAATTAACCCATATGCCTGAAGCTATCTGATCTTTGATGAAGGCATCAAGTCAACATACTTGGGAGGAGACTGCCTTTTCAACAAATGGTGCTGGGAAAACTGGATACTCATAAGTTGGAGAATGAAACTAGACCGTATCTTTCACCATATACTAAAATCAACTCAAAATGGATTAAAGAATTAAATATACACCCTGAAACACTAATACTCCATAAAGAAAACATAGGGGAAGCACTCCAGGAAATAAGAGTGGGTACAGAATTCATGAAAAGAATCCAAAAAGCATAGGCAAATAAAGGTAAAATAAACAAATGGGATTATATCAAACTAAAAAGCTTCTGCACAGAAAAGCAACAATTGACAGAGTAAATTTTAAAAAAAACATCCAACAGAGTGGGAGAAAATATTTGCTAAATATATATGTGACAAAGGATTAACATCCAGAATATACAAGGAACTCAAACAACTTTACAACAAAAAAACAAGTAACCCACTTAAAAAATGGGCAAAGGAGCTGAACAGACATTTCTCAAAGGAAGATATACGAATGGCCAACAGACACATGAAAAAGTGCTCAATTTCACTCAACATCTGGGGAATGCAAATCAAAACCACACTGAGATACCATCTTACTCCATTTAGGAAAAAGAACAATAAGTGCTAGCGAGGTTGTGGAAAAGAAGCAACTCTCATCTGCTGTTGGTGGGGCTGCAAAATGGTGCAGCCTTTATGGAAAATGATTTGGAGGTTCCTCAAATGATTACAGATAGATCTACCATATGACCCAGAGAATCCACTGCTGTGAATATACCCAGAGGAATGGAAATCATCACGCTGAAGGGATATCTGTACTCCAATATTTATTGCAGCTCTATATACAATAGCCAAGATCTGGGACCAGTCCAAATGTCTGTTATCTGATGAGTGGAAAAGGAAACTGTGGTATATCTACACAATGGAATACTACTCTGCTGTAAAAAGGAATGAAATACTACCATTTGCAACAACATGGATGGACTTAGAGAAAATTATATTAAGTGAACAAGTCTGGCACAGAAAGAGAAATAACACATGTTCTCACTTATTTGTGAGAGCTAAAAAGTAATATATACATAAACACACAAACAAAGGGTGGAGGGAAGAAGACAGAATAACCACAAAAAATCCTTGAACTATTTAACCCAAGTGCACATATACAATGGGTGCGGAGGGGAGGGGGTAGAGAGGAATGGGTAAAGGGGCATGAAAATCAAGTACAATGTATTCTGAGAAGTAAAATAAAATTAAATTAAATTAAAAAAATAAAGAATGGAAACTGTGTTATTGGGTGTTTTGAGTATATATTCAGTGCTTTTTTTTTTTATAAACACATGTTTTAAACAGGGGGTAATAATTAAAATTACCTTTTACTTCCAAGGTAGTATGTTCACTACAAAGGTCTTTAAAATTGATAATATTTCACTTTAACATAATGTCCTCCAGGTTCATCCATGTTGTTGTAAATGACGGGATTTCCTTCATTTTTTTTAAGACCGAGTAGTGTTTCATATTTGTGTATATCATATTTTCTCTACCCATTCACCTATGGACACTTAGGTTGCTTCCATATCATGGCTATTATGAATAATGCTGCAATGAACATGGGAGTACAGATATCTCTTTCACATAGTGATTTCATTTTCTTTGGGTATATACCCAGTAGTGGGATTGCTGGATCATGTAGTTTTATATTCAATTTTTTCAGGAACCTCCATAATGATTTCCATAATGTTAGTACTAATTTACACTCCCACCAGCAGTGTACAAGAATCCCCTTTTCTGTACATCCTCCCCACCAGTTATCATTTATTTTTTTTAATGATAACCTTTCTAACAGGTATGAGGTGAGGTCTCATTGTGGTTTTAATTTGTAAGAGAATAGATTTTAATTGTTCTCACCACAAATAAATCAAAGTATGTGAAGCAGTGAGTATGTTAATTAATACAATTTAGCCATTCAGCATCATATCATATTTCAAAACATGTTGTACATGATAAATATGTATAATTTTAATTAATTAAATTTTTTTAAAAAGAAAGAAAGAAATGATAATATTTTCAGGGCTGTTATTGAGGAAAGCAGTGTCAAACTCATAGGAGTCATTTACAGTCTTCCAGAATGTCTTGCTCTTCTATCTCCATGATCTTTGACCTTGGAGCCGGAATTTTGCCATGCCAGCATTAGTGACTTAATCACTGTGATTATTCTCCTCCTAAGGAGTAGCCTTCTTTAAAATGCTTCAGATGTAAGAGGGGTACCTTCTTGTGAATACCGTTATCAGGGTCATTTTCTGATGATTTGTGAAGGCTTTGGGTTATTTGAAGTTTAGAAACACTGAAAATACAAAAATAGGAAGATGGGGGCAAATTCTTAACTGCTTCAGGCTTCTTTACGTTTCTCACATACCCAAAAGAAAATCAACACTGAGATCCTTATTGTTTGTCTTATTTTATAATATTTTTCCTAAGCAAACCCTAATATTATCATCAGTTATATGGTCCTAGAAAGACTTGTGATTGACAGAAGCTAAACTAAAGTATGTGCCAATAAATATTGAACCAATGGCTAATTATCATGTGCCACAGAAAGCTGAATACACAGAGAATTTAGTCTGTTATGAATAGTGACTGGTTTAAACTTGGCTCTATTTCAATCTCCAAGCATATTAAGTGGGCAGCCACTTAAAATCAAATACACTGATAATTATAATAATCCCTTCCATTTGTTCAAAGCCTGATGGTATACAAAGGCTTTCCAGGGCATTTATAGATTCCATTAAGGATGTTCTTTCATTTAAGACTTAGCCTAGACCAACCCTGTTTTTCAGTAAGCAATTAATAATCTTATTTTACTCAGAAAGAAAACAAAGCTCAGAGAAGTTAATTAAACAATGTAAGGTAACACAGCTAACAGGGTATAGATCCAAGACTAAAATCTACTTGTTTGCAGCCAGTGCACTTTCTACCCCACTGTACTCTCCTCGAAGATGTTTAAGGGTGAGGGTACAATATGTGCCTCCTGAGATCTGCAGAATTAGGACTGAGAGAGAAATAGCCAGATGTTCTGCTCTTTAGATGATTTTGAGTCCCCTCTACCTCTATTATGGGCTTGAATCATGCCCTCTTTTCCAATTCATATGTTAGAGTCTCAATCTGCAACCTCAGAGTATAGCAGTATTTGGAGATAAGGTCCTCAAAGAGGCAATTAAGTCAAAATGAAGCCATTAGAGTGTTTGATGTCCTTACAAGAAAAGGAAGAGACACCAGGGAGTCCTGCACAGAGGGATGACCATGGGGGAGAGGCAGCAGGAGAGCAGCCTTCTGCAAGCTGAGGAGGGAGGCCTCAGAGGAAACCAACCTTGCTGGCACCTTGATCTTGGACTTCCAGCCTCCCGCACTATGAAAGCACAAATTTATGTGGTTGAAGCCACTCAGTCTGCGGTATATTGTTATGGTTGCTCGAGCAAATTAACTTAACTCCCTAACACAGTCTCTCTGAACCTGGAAGAAACAATGAGAGAGCAGCTTTGGGAAACATCTATGCAGAGGGAGGCCAGTCATTAAAATTCTAAGTCTTGCAGAGTGGACCTTCCTGCCCCTGGAGATGTGTCTTGCTGCTTATTTAAAACATAGATGGTTATGCTGGCCTGTCATGCCTGAGCTAAAGCTTTTATTTAACCATCTGCAGGTGCCATGTACTGAGCCATTTTTATTCTTTATTGGCAGATCACACCTGCCTTCCTCTTCCCTTTCGTCATTCTTCACTTTCCCCTTTTTCTAGCTTACGTCCTCTTCCTCTTGCCCACCTTACTCCCACCTGCTCTCTCTCCTTTCTCCTGTCTCTCTTTTCTGTTTCAGATGCAGTATTTAAAATGGTCTGTCAGTGAGCATGGAAGGAGGAGGCACAGGTGTCAGCTGGCAGCCATGACTGAAATGAACAGGATTCTTGAACCTACTGGTATAGAAATAAGCCAGCATTCTAAGGTTAAAACACAGTTCGTTATCATACCTCATATCTTAGGTACATGTTTGTCTTCTACAAAGCATTTCTTGCCATATGTCCTCATGCATAAGTGGGAGTAAAAAAAGTAAACAAATAAAATGAAAAAAAGAAAGAAAGATACAGCAAGGACAATAATATGTTGAGCTTTCAAAAGGAGAGAACAGAACAGAGGCTACCAGAGGTGGGAAAGGGGGAAGCGGAGGAGGATTAGCAAGAAATTGGTAAAGGTCCATGTATTAGTCCGTTTCTGTTCCTTATGACAAAATACCTGATACTAGGTGATTTATAAAGAAAAACAAAATTTATTGCTTACAGTTTCTGAGGCTGGGGAAATCCAAAGTCCCTTTGGTGGTGGTGACAGTGACCCAGGGGTCTCACATTGCACGATGGTGGAAGCAGAGAGAGCAGAGAGAGCAAGACAGACTTTCTCTTCTTTTAAAGCCCTCAGAACCACACCCCCAACCACCATTTCAATCCATTCACTACTGCCCCGTTCTACAATCTAATCACCTCTTTAAGCCTCCACTCTTCAATTACTGTAATAGGATTTCCCACCCGCTTAACAGTCACAGTGGGGGCTAAGTTTCTAATACATAAAATGTGGGGGATACAATTCAAACTTCAATGAGTTTTGAGGGGACATAATTCAATCCACTACATTCTGTCCCTGGCCACCCCAAAACTCTTGTCCTTTTCAAATACAAATACATTCATTTTATCCCCAAAGTGTTATCTGTTTCAACTCAAAACTCCAAAGTTCAAAGTCCCATCTGTGAACTCAATATAAATTATTTACTTCCGAGATACAATGGTGGGACAAACATAGGGTACATATTCCCATTCCAAAAGAGAGAAATAGGCCAAAAGAAAGGACTAACATGTCCTGTATTAGTCCGTTTGTGTTGCTATAACAGAAATACCTGAGACTGGGTAATTTATAAGGAAAGGAGGTTTATTTGGGTTACGATTCTGGGACAGCTGCATCTGGCACGGGCCACAGGCTGCTTCTACTTCTGGTGGAAAGTGGCAGGCAGCCGGCAGGTACAAGCAGATCACATGGTGAGAGGAAGCAAGAGAGAGAGAGAAGGTGCCAGGGTCTTTTTAAGAAACGAGCTCTAGCGGGAACTAATAAACCAAGAACTCATTCATTAATGTCCCCTCCCCCAGGGAGAGCATTAATCCATTCATGAGGGATTCGCTCCCATGACTCAATCAGTTTCCAGCACTGCCGCATTGGAGATCACATTTCCACATGAGTTTTGGAGGGGACAACACATCCAAACTCCATCATGTCCCAAACAAGTCCGAAACCCAGCAGGGCAAGCATTAAATCTCAAAGCTGGTAAATCAGGTACCTTGATTCTATGTTCAACGTCCTCTGCACACTGGTGTGGGGGTTGGGTCCTCAAGACCTCTGGCAGCTCCACTCCTATGGCTTTTCTGGTCTCAGGTGATGCTTTAGCTCTCTCAGGCTGGCTTTGTACTCTGGTAGCTCCACAGGTCTGGGGTCTCCATGCCGGTCCCGCTCTCACGGCTCCACTAGACATGGAGCTGATGGGGTTTCTCTGCTGTGACTCCAACCCCGCATTTCTGCTCAGCATCGCTGTAGTGAAAGTTTTCTGCGGTGACTCTGCCCTCTGCAACAGATCTCTTCCTGGGCCCCCAGATTTTTCCATGCATCCTCTGAAATGGGGGTGGAAGTTCCCAAGCCTCCACAGCTCTAGCATTCTGTGAGACTGCAGACCTAACATCACGTGGATGCCACCAAGGCTTCCAGCTTGTATTTTCCAAAGCTGTGGTTCCACCCAGACTCAGGGCCAATTTATCCAAAGCTGAAGCAGCCAAAGAAGCTGGGGTTCTGGTGCTGGAAGCAGCTTCACAAGGTGGTCCTGGGCAGTGAGCCCACGGAGGGCTCCTCAAGCCTGTTCCCCAAAACCATTCTGTGTCCCTAGTTCTTTGGGCCAGAAATGGAAGAGTTGGCCCCAGAGCATTCTGCAATGCTTTTAGGGCCTTTTTCTCCTCTTGATAATCCCTTTCTTTTGTACTAATCTTCTTAGCTAATGGTCACTAGGCTGCACCACTGCATGCTCTCTGCTGCTCTACCACATGCCCAGGCTGCAAATTTTCCAAATCTTTACACTCTGCTTCCCTTTTAATTCTGGCTTTACATTGTGCCTTTGCCACCATAACTCAGCATAGCCTGTTGCAAGTAGCCGTGCAACTTCCTTAATGCTTTGCTGCTTAGAAATTTCTCCAGCCAGATGCTCTGGTTCACAACTCCTAAGTTCCAACTTCCACAAAGTCCTAGGGCATGAACACAACACAGCCAAGTTCACTGCCAGTTCAGGGCAAGGGTGAGCTTTGCCCCAGTTTCTAATAAACTCCTTCTGATTTCTACCTGAGACTTCCTTAGAATGGTCTTTATATTTCTATCAGCATTCTGCTCGCCACCATGTAACCAGTCTCTAAGACATTCCAAACTCTCCCTCATCTTTTTGTCTTCTTCTGAGTCCTCCAAACTCTTCCAACCTTTGCCTAACACTCAGTTCCAAAGCTGCTTCCACATTTTCAAGTGTCTGTTATGGTATCAATTTTCTATATTAGTCAGTTAGTGTTGCTTATAACAAAATACCTGAAACTGGGTGATTTATAAAGAAAAACAAAATTTACTGCTTATAGTTTGTGAGGCTGGGAAGCCCAAAATCCATCTGGTGGTGGTGACAGTGACCCAGGGGTCTCACATTGCAAGATGGTGGAAGCAGAGAGAGCAGAGAGAGCAAGGCAGACTCTCCTCTTCTTTTAAAGCCCTCAGAACCACACCCCTGACCACCATTTTAATCTTTTCACTACTGCATGGTCCTACAATCCAATCACTTCTTCAAGGCTCCACCTTTAATTACCATAATAGGATTTCCCACCATCTTAACAGTCACAGTGGGGGCTAAGTTTCTAATACATAAAAGGTGGGGGATGCAATTCAAGCTTCAATGAGTTTGGGGGGGGCACAATTCAATCCGCTATAGGTCACAAAAATGATTACATTGTGTAGTGATATAGTCATTATCCTGATTTGAGCATCACACATTGCACACATGTATTGATATTCAATGCTTTACTTCACAGATATGTACAATCAATAACATTTCAATTAAAAAATATTTCAAGAATAAAAAATATATATAAGCACCAGTAAAAATCCCTCAGCATTGTGATCAATGTTGAAGATTCCCCGACTCTGTTTGGCTTCTCATTTTAGCAAACAGATAGTGAAGAACCTCTCAGCTTGTTGCAAAACTTAGAACTCTCAACTCTACACTTTAGTTTTTTGGATTTCATCCTATATACAAAATAACATACTTAAAATCCATAAGAAGAATTCTTAAATTATGGGAGAAATATGGCTTAACACTTCTTCTCTGGCCCAAAGAAGATAATTGATATCCCAATAAAGTCATTATTAAAAGTAATGGATGGGCAAAGCCTGGACAAATAATTTTTGACAATTTCAAAACAGGATGAAACAGGAAAATGTCTGGGTTTCCCAGTGTTATTTGACAAACATGCACCATGTGCTCAGGGATGTGCATCTCCTCAGTCATAAATTAAACATCACCTCATGGTACCTCTTTTTCTAATGATGGTAAAATCTATGTCTTCTAGGTGTGGTTTCAGGAAGGAAAATGAGACAAAGAAAAGAAAGAATAGAAAATAAAGAAAACCAGTGAAACTTTTTACCGTTTAAAATGCTAAAGATATTAATTACTATTTTGTATCCAGCAGTGTTACTTAAGTAGGTTTACCTTGAGTGACAGGTGAATAACAGAAGACAAAGCTGCGTGAGACTCCCAGTCCTGTAGGATGTGTCATTGCTAAAGGCAGACTGCAAGAACCCAGCTGTTTAGATGGGCATGGGTGATCCTTCTCATATGAATTATAGGAAGCACTAGGGTACACCCTAGGCTAAATTTGGAAGTCATTTATTTCCTAGCTGGCCCTTTCTGTATAAGTGTTTGTATATGTGGGCCCTTCAGATTTTCATTGTCCCGTGTATTCCTCTCTGTCCTCACTTATCTATGTAAATTCATATTCATGGGCATTGACATCTCCTATCTAAAGATGGAATTTCAGGCATCAATCCCAGAAAGGGCACTATTGATATCCTCACTATCTGGTGCTTCTTCTTGTCAACATCCCTGAAGAGAGGCCACATATCTGTGCACATATCTATATCACCACAATGCCCATACCTCTTTTAGAGTGTCCATATTCACAGGTATACATAAATGAAGAGAAGTGAGTTCTCTCTGCAAAGCACCTTGCAAAAGCCTCACTTTTCTTCTGGCTATAGCCAGTCTAACTTCTCATTTACTTTTTTTTAAAGTAATAAAGAAGTAATAACAAAACATAACTATGTGTCTTCCTAGAGTCTTATAACTTAAGAAATCCTTTACACAGAATTCAAAAATTATAATTTATGTCTAGCTGTTTATCTATATATGTGTGTTAAATTTTATATAATCTAAATTTCAGAAATGAGAGATTTGGAAATATAAGTAAAGGAGATTTTTTTAAAGAGCTGTAAATATAGTAAAATATGCACAGGATGACTATTCTGATTCAAATATCTTCCTATTGCTGCTCCAAATACACTTGCTACTAATGTCCACTACTTGTCTTGCTTCAATTCTAAAGGCTATGATGAAAAAGAATCATCAAGCAATCAAGAGAGATGTAGATGAATCATGTCTCACAATTATTTCAGGTGTACAAAAGCTTTTTTAAAACTCACATTGCAATGTCATTGAGCTTTCATTCTGTAATATCTACATTACTAACATTTGCATGGTTGAATGGGAAATACCTCTTTTTCAGACTTGCTTCAAATCCTGGCTCTTTTAATATGATCTAAACCTTCTGTGCCACAGTATACTCTCTTCTGTTAAATGGCCACATTAGGCTAGGTGATATCAAATTTCCCTCACAAACAATCACTCTGTAAAACTAATTTGGATCAATCTTATTTTACACCTGCCCTGATATAGGAAGAAATAAGGAAACCCACTAAAAAAGAGAACATGAAGTTACCTGTCTCCTTTCCCGGTTGTGCTGTTCGAAGGATCTGAATTTACCTCTTCAGGACATGTGGCACAGAGAGAACAGGCAGAAAATAAAGGTGAGGCCAGTACAGAGAGTTTATAAGCCAGCAGACATTTTCAATTTTTTCTAGCGTTTGTAAGGTTAATATACAGAGAAGCTTAATCAAATTGAGGACAGCTGCACAGAAAGTCATTGTTCAGCTTTGGTGTATTCTGGTGAACATTTTCCAGGCCTTTGCTAATTATCCTTCCTTATCCACCTTTGACCACTTAGTCATTTGGAATATCATGATCTCTAATCCCAAGAGGCAGAAAAGAGGTAAAAGGTACACACAGTATGCACTATATAGACATAGATAGAGTGCATATATATAGAATGCACACAATGTGTGAATATACATACACCATACATATTATATATATGCACCATATACATGACGGTACTTTAAAAATTCATGGAAAAACAGAATTAAAGGATAATACAAATCTTTCCGTGAATTTTTTATGTATTTATTTTTTGGCAGCTGGCCAGTAGGAGGCTCCGAACCCTTGTCCTTTGTGTTACAAGCCTGTGCTCTAACTAAATGAGCCAACCAGCCAGCAGCACCGTGAACTTTGTAAACACTCGAATGTGTGTGTGTGCGCGTGTGTGTGTGTACACACTGCCTAGTCACTAATAGCTTCTATTTAACAGCCCCTAAAACTTTTAAAAGAAAATATTGAAGTAAACACGCAGATGGAGTTTGCGGGCTCATCTGATTGTTTTCTGCCTCCGTACCTGAAATTCCCAACTTTCTTCACATTCGCTCTCCTTGGTGCAATTGTGAAGTCTGTGGATATCTGCTTTTGTCTGTGGGTAAGGTAACAAGATAGCTCCTTAAGAATGGAGTAGGCTGGTTTTATAATTATAGCTAACTCTTTTTTTTTTTCTACTTCATAGGAAATTTATTTCTTTAGAATTTTATATGGATTTTTCTAAACCTGCCTGCTGCCTCTCAGAGGATCTTTATCAGTGTGAAGATGATAGGATCCCTTTGAATGGTCAAAAATTAGGTGATCCTCTAAAACAAAAAAAATGGCTAAAAATAAAAAGTTTTTTTTTTTTTTTTTTTTTTTTTATCTGAAAGTTCAGATACATGTTGTGGATTTAGAAACCAGAATAGGGTAAGCCAGTAGAGAAATTTAGCATTAGTCTAGTAGAAACTAAAGTAGGAGTTAACCTTTCAATTAGTGGGTAGAATAAATGAAACCATGATTAAGGAACTCGCTGGAGTATGAATTGGCATAAGAAGATCATAATGTCTGGTATTGTTGTAATACCCAGAAACCTATTACAATAACACAGGCAAGGAGAGAATGATCACAATATTGAGGAAAAATAGATGTGCATTTTTGATGAAATGTATATCAGCAATTAGCTGGTCCGCTGGTTTCCACAATCATCTGGAGAGCGTTATTCACACTACACACAACTGCTTCTTGCCAGCATTGAAAATTCTTGATGTAGGTCAACGGTTCATTTTTGTGGATAAAGAGACAGTGACTCAGAGGGGTTATGTACTTTCTGCAAATCAGAAAGTTGCTTGTGAACATACTGGGAGCTACATGAAGACATTTGCATTAAACCTCCTCTGGGCACACCAGGATGTCTTTTCTTGAAAAGGGAGGGTGTTTTTCTCCCAAAATTACAGATTTGTGGAGCCATTTGATTCTACCTGTGTTATTCCTAAGTCTCAGGGAGTTCAGCACCATCACCTTCTTCCCTTGCAGAATGCACTCACATGCCACCCACTTTAGCATATCCATACCACTCAAAAGTCGAAGGTTTTATCGCTTCTCGGCCTTTTGGCTAAGATCAAGTGTAAAAGTCGAAGGTTTTGAACTCTGCTTTTATATAGTGAAACACAGCTCTTTCCACCAGCATCCCTTCTGGTCTTTGACCATCTTATTTTATTGAGCTGAATTGGTTATTTTCCTCTCTCTACCTCTGTGAAGGATAACTATTTGTTTTCATATTTTCTGTTAGTGTCTTTTTTTGTATTTCCACGAAAATCCAGTCAGTAATCCCTTATGAGCTATATTTAGCAAACCTCAAATGCTTCTTTCAAACACAGCCTGGCTGAGTTTTGGTCCCAAGCAAATATCAGGTGGTTGTGGCCTAAATATTACATCGCATCTGAGTGATTTGAGTTAGAAACTAAACAGACTGTAAATGAAATCTTAAAAACTTTCCTAGGATATTGTCTGGGAACCCAGCTTTGTTCTACTGAGCCTGGAAACTAACTCCTGAACTGTTCCTCAGGCATCCATCAAAATGGATTATTATTTAGCAAGAGGAAGAACAGGTGTTGCTTTGAAGAGTTGCAAAGGGAGACATTTGGTACCAACAACAGAGGTTTATTACACGCACTTGCATTTTGCTGTTAAACAAACATCACATTTTGATTTGCTAAACCTCTCCAGTGTTTGCTTCCTATTTGTTTTCTCATCTATCTATGAAACCACCCTAAAATCAAGATAGTGAACATATTTATAACCCCTAAAAGTTTCCTTATCCCCTTGGTGATTCCTACCTTCTCTCTCCCCATGCTCAACTCCCATCCAAAGCAACCAGCAATCTACTTTTTCTCTATACATTAATTAGCATTTTCTGGAATTTTATGTGAATGGAATCACACAGCATACATTCTTTTTCAATCTCCCCTTTTGCCTTATTAGCTATAACTCTTTGTTTTGTTGTTTTAGTGGTTGATTTTTATGATGCTCTTCTTCCTGTGGGTAGATTCATATTTCCATCTTGTCTTATTTTTCTTCTGTCTGAAGGACTTTCTTTAACACTCCGTATAGTACAGATCCACTGTTGAGAAATTGGTGTTACTGTTTTCCCCTGTCACTAGGACCCCCATGCATTCTCCCTTTCTGTGGGAGCTGTGGACAATCTCCATTTGAACCTCTCCTGTGCTGTGCATTTTCAGATCATTTGCAATTGGGCTGGTCTTGGATGTTTAGTTCCCTACTGGAATGTAAGTCTCTGCATCTCCTCATCCTTTTCAGAAATGATTTGCCTATTGAATTTCCTTTGACTTTCATACAGATTTTTTTTTAGTGTGCTTTTTTTTTCTTTAGGTTTTTAAAATTTACTTTTTATTGAAACATAACATATTAATTGTACATATTTATGGGGTACAGAATTATATTTCCATACACGTATCTAATGTTTGATGATCTAACCAGGTTAAAAAGCATATTCATCATTTTAAAACTTAATCATTTCTTTGTAATGTAAACATTTGATCTCCTGTCTTCTTGTTAACATGCAGTAAATCATTGTTCACTACAGATTTTAAAGTCAGCTTGTTGATATTTACAGAAAGATTTACTGGAATTTTAATTGTAAATATACTGAATCTATAAAACAAACAGGAGAGAAATAGCTTAATATTGAGTCTTTTAATCTATGAACACAGTATTGCTCTTCACTTACTTAGGTTTCTTTGATTTCTTTCATCAGTGTTTTGTAGGTTTTTGTACACAGATCTTGTATCTACTTAGATTTGTCCCTAAAGAATTCAGTTTGGGGTGCTGTTGTAAATGGTATTATTATTATTATTGTTATTGTTATTATTATTATTATTATCATTATTATTATATTTTAGATTTCAGTTGCTAATGCTGGTGTATAGTAATACATTTGACTTTTGTAGGTTGACCTTGTATACTAAGACTGTGCAAAACTCAATTCTTAATTTTAGGACTATTTTGCAGATTCTTTGTGATTTTCTATATGGACAATCATATCATATATAAATAAAAATAGATTTTTTTCTTCTTTTCCAATATATGTCTTTTATTTTATTTTCTTGACTTGTTGCACTAGCTAGAACCTTCGGTATGATGCTGAATAGAAAGGGTGAAAAAGGATATCTTTGTCTTATTGTGGAGCCTAGGGAAAAAAGCATTTAGTCTTTCACCATTAAGTACCATGTTGGCTGTAGATTTTTTTGTTTTATCGCCTTTATTAAAGTGAAGGAGTTTATTTTCAAAGAGTTGTTCTTGTTAATGTATCATGAATGAATGTATGTTGGATTTGTTGAAAGCTTCGATTTTAATGTGGTGAATTTCAGTGACTGAATTTTGAATGTTGAACGAGCCTTGCATTCTTTGGGTAAACTCCACTTGGTTGTGATATATTATGCTTTTTATATGCTCCTGAATTTGATTTGTTAGTATTTGTTATGAATTTTTGTGTCGATGTTCATGAACAGTAACATGCTATACTGTTTTTTCTTTGTAATATATCTGTCTGTTTTTGGTAATGCTGCATTAGGGTAATGCAGGCCTCATAGAATTATTTCAGAAGCATTTCCACTTCCATTTTCTGGAAGACAGGGTGTAAGTTAATATTATTTCTTCTTCACCTGCTTAGTAGAATTCATCAGTGACATTATCTGGGTCTGGAGATTATTTTTGTTTTTTGTTTTGTTTTGTTTTGTTTTAATTTGGGGGGCAGGCAGATTTAAAACTACAAATTTACCAAATAAAACATACAAAGGGCCAACACGTACATTAAAAGATGCTTTGTATCACTAATCATCAGAAAAATGCAAATAAAAATCACAGTAGACTATCACCTTACACCTATTAGAATGGCTATTACTCCAATATTAAGAGATAACAAGTGATGGCAAGGATATGGCGAAAAGGGAACCCTTGTACACTGTTGGTGGAAGAGTAAATTGGTGAACCCAGTATGAAAAACAGATGGAGTTTTCTAACAAAATTAAAAACAAAACTGCCATATGATTCAGTGATCCCACTTCTGGCTATTTATCCAAAGGAAATGAAATCAGTATGTAGAAGAGATTTCTGTTTTCCCGTGTTCACTGGAGCATTATTCACAATTCCAAGACATGGAAGCAACCTAAATGTCCAGCAATGGCTAAATGAATAAAAAAAAATGTGGTATATGCATACAATGGTATATTATTCGGTCTTTAAAAAGACAGAAATCCTGTTATTTGCACAACATGGATGAATCTGGAGGATATTATGCTAAGTGAAATAAACCAGAACCAGACAAATACTACATAATACTACTTACATAAGAAATCTAAAATAGTCAACTTCACAGAAGCAGAGAGTATAATAGTGGTTGCCAGGTGTTGCAGAGAAGGGGAAATAGGAAGGTATTAGTCTAAGGGTACAAAGTTTCAGTTATGCAAATACATAAGCCCTAGAGATCTACTATACCTCATCATGCCTATAGTTAAGAATATTGTATTGTATACTTAAAAATTTGCTGAAGGTAGATCTTAAGTGTTCTTATACACACACACAAAAAAATAAAAATATTATTAAGAATCCTAATAATAAAGAGGGCAGGAGAAAACTTTTGGAGGTGATGAATATGTTTATGGCATAGATCGAGGTGACAGTTTCATGAGTAAACACTAATTTCTAAACTCATCAAGTTGTATACATTAAATACATATAGCTTTTTTCGTCAGTTATACCTCAATAATGTAGTAAAACAAACAAAACAAACAGAAAACTACAGGTTTAATTTCTTTAAAAATACATAGGACTATTCAGTTATCTACTTTTTCAATGGATTTTGGTAGTAGTTTGTGTCATTAAAGAAATTGGCCTATGTTAAGTTTTCAAATTTATAGGCATTGATCTAGTCAAAATATTCCCTTATTACCTTTTAATGTCTATCAGTAGTCATGTCCCTTTATTTACTTGGTTAACCTGACTAGAGATTTATCAATGTTATTGGTCTTTTTAAAGAATCTACTTTCGATTTCATTGGTTTTCTCTAGCGGTTTCCTGTTCCCAATTTAATTAATTCTGCTATAATTTTATTTTTTATCATAATGCTTAATTTGCTCTTCTTTCTCTAGTTTCCTAAGATAGAAATATAGATTATTTACGTAAGGTATTTTTTTCTCTAACACATGCATTCAATGATATGGATTTCCCTCCCTGTACTACTTTAGCTGCATCCCACAAATTTTGATATGTTATATTTTAAACTCTATTTAGTTCAAAATATTGTTTATTTTCTTTCAGACTTTCTCTTTGATTCATGCTTTATTCAGAAGCATGTTTTTTTAAATTTTCAAATATTTAGGATTTACCCAGATATTTTTCTATTATTGATTTCTAATTTAATTCCATTATTAAGAATGCATTTGTGTGCTTTATATTCTTTTCCATTTCTCTTTTTTTAGTTCAGCATTTATTTATTTATTTGTTTGTTTGTTTGTTTGTTTTTTAATCGAAACATAAGTGATTATACATATTTATGGAGTACTGAGTTGACAATCAGTATTTGTGTGCAATATATGATGATCAAATCAATACCATTAGCTTGTTCATCATTATAAATCGTAATTATTCTCTGTACCCCTTACTCAATTTCTCCCTAACCCTCCTCTCCCTCCTGCATCCCACCTCTAATAACCGTAGGTCTATTCTCTCCTTCTGAAAGTTCAACATATTATTGTGGCCTTCCTTCCTTCATTCCTTCAGTCCTTTTATCCTTCCACTTATGAGGTATTTTTCTTTCTGTGCATGACTTTCATGTAACATAATTTTCTCCAAGCTCACCCATGTTGCTACGAATGCCAGAATTTCATTCTTTAGTTTGTTTTATTACCTAGAGAATGGGCAATACATGATGTACTTTACAACGTGTATTCTTCTGTTGTTTGATGAAATGTTCTATGAATATCAATTAGGTCAAGTTAGGTGATAATGTTGTTCAAGTTATGTATATCCTTGCTAATATTTTGCCAACCTGTTTTATCTGTTATGGAGAAATGGTGTTAAAGTCTCTAAATGTAGTTGTAGATTTGTGTATTTATCCTTCTGGGTCCATCAATATTTTCTTCAAGCTCTGCTGTTAAGTATTTGCATGTAAAAGATTGTTATGTCTCAGAGAAGTGCCTTCTGTATCATCATGTAATGTCTCTCTGTATCCTTGATTATTTCCCTTGTTCTGAAATATGCCTTGTCTGAAATTAGTATAGCTACTCCAACCTTCTTCTGGTTAGCCTTTGCATCCCTTAACTTTTAACCAATCTGGATAATTGCATACAAAGTAAGTTTTTGGTATACAGCATAGAATTATGTCTTGTTTGTTCCTGTCAATGTTTGTTTCCATTTTTTTTCTAAAATGAGAATATCTGTCATTTAACAGGTGTGTTTATACCATTCACATTTAAAATAATGATTAAAAAATAAACAAATAAAATAAAATAATGATTAATATATTTGCATTAAAATTTGTCATATTGCTACCTGTTATCTATTTATGTTTGTTCATTTCTTTTTTACTCTTCTTATATCTTTCCTGATTTTAAATAAATATTTTTCTTTCCATTTTATATTCATTATTCACCTATTATTTACAACTTTTAAAAAAGTTTTTTAGTGTTTATGATAAAGTTTACAATATACATTTTTAAATGTAATGGGTCAATTTTCAAATAATATTATGCTACTTTATATGTAGTGAAAGAATCATGTGACAGCATGTTCCCGCTGTCTCCCTCTTATCCTTTATGTTGGTGATGTCATGTACTTCACTTTTGCATGCTCTATAAGCAGTCACTTCATTGTTATAGTGATTGCTTTAAATATTCCATATTTTAGAGTGATTTAAAATAACAAAAATAAGGTTATATTGTGCTTTCATTTATTATATTTCCAACATTTTTCATTTCTTTATATAGATCTAAGTTTCTGACCTTAATTATATCATTTCTGCTCAAATCACTTTCTTTAATATTTGTCATACAGAAAGCCTGCTGTCAATGAATTTCTTCAGTTTTTATTTGCTGGGAAAGTCTTCTTAGGCTAATTTTGTTGGGTATAGAATTCTGGGTTGACAGGTTTTTTTTTTTTTTTTCTCTTTCTCTCAACACTTTAAATCCGTTGCTTATTATTTTCCTGTGCATGGTGTCTGATAACAAATCTGCTACAGTTCTTATACTTGTTGCTCTATAGGTAAGGTATCTTTTTTTCCCATCTGATTTTTTTTTAAGTTTTCCCTTTTTTCTTTGGTTTTCTGAAGTTTGAATAAGTTATGCCCTCAGTTTGGTGTTTTGGATGTTTACTCTGCTTAGATTTCTGTTTTGGTGGGGGGTTTTTTGTTTGTTTTGTTTTATTTATTTTTTTAATAGAAATATAGTTGATTGTACACATCTGTGGGGTACAGAGTTGAGTATCAATACCTGTATGCAATATGTGATGTTCAAATCAGGATAGTTAGTATATTTAACAATGTACAATGTAATCATTCTTTGTGGTCCTTTACCAATTCCCCCTCTTTCCCACCTCTGGTAACCTCGGTTCTGTTCTCTCTTTCTGAAAGTTCTGCATATTATTGTGATTATTGTATCTTTCTTTCATTTATTTGTTTATTTTTTAATAAACTTGTCCCCACTTATGAATGAGGACATTCAGTGCTACTTTTTCTGTGCCTGGCTTATTTCACTTAACATAATTTTCTCTAAGTTCATTCATGTTGCTGTAAATGGCACTATTTCATTCTTTTTTATGGCAGAGTAGTATTCCATTGTGTAAATATACCACATTTTCCTTATCCAGTCATCTGATGATGGAGATTTAGGTTAGTTCCAGCTCTTGGCTATTGTAAATACAGGTGCAATATACATGGGAGTGCAGGTATCCCTTATTTTAGAAATCTTTGGACATTATATTTTCAAATATGTTATCTGCCTTGTTATTTCTTCTCTTTTTGCCATTCCAATTATCCATATCTTATGCCATCTGATATTATCCAAAAGCCTTTGGGTACTCAGTTTTGGGGGTTTCTTTTCACACTTTCCTTTTTGTTGCTCAGTTTATGTAATTTTTATGGTTTTTCCTTCAAACTTGCTGATTCTTTCCTCAGCTCTGTCAAATCTTCTAGAAAGTTCATCACAGTTCTTCTTTACTGTTACTGCATTTTGTATTTCTAGAATTTCCATTTGATTCTTATAGCTGCCATTGTTCTGTTGAAACTACCAATTTTGCATGTTGACTATCTTTTTAATGAGACTTTTACATAGCTGAGTCTACTTCTGATTGTTTTGTTTCTTCAGAGTGTGTATTTATTGCCTTTTGGCACGCTTTGTAATTTCTGGTTGGAAGTGGGATATATTGTATGGCACAGTAGGTATTGAGGTAAATAAGGTGTTAGTGCGATTAATTACATTATTTATCCAGGGGTTGACATGTGTTTGAGGTTTGTTGTTACTATTATTAGCAGTGCCAAAAGCAGTTGTTGATATGCATACAAAAGACTTGAAATTATTCTAGTGAACTTATTTTTACCTACCCTCTTGGCTTTTTACTTTGTACTCTTACTCAGGGAGAGTCTGTCTCATGAATCTCTCCCAGATAAAATCCATTGTTACTATTAATGAAAGTTTGTTAGTGTACGATATAGGGAAGGAAACCCTTTTTAACGTTTGATTAAATATCATTATTTGGTGTCTACACTGGGCCTGTTTCTCAGGGGTATGGCCTTTATAAGTGCTTCAATAGGCTTCATTTTACCAGAGTTAGGATGGATCTTAATGGCAAAATAGCTTTAATGGAATATCCTCTCTGCCTCATCTGGACTTCGTCTGGTTTGACTTTCTCTTCCAAAGAGAGCTACCTCTAAATTGCGTAGAATATTCAGAATATGATCTGACCAAGGCAGAATTCTGTAAGACTGGTCCATTTGGGGGCAAAGACACCAAATTTCTATGGATAAAATGTAATTATAACTGGCATTATTACTTGTGTTATTTCTGCCTTTTGTAAAACTTGCAAGTTACTGAAATCCCTAGATGACAGGCTCATAAACTACTGATGTAGTAAGAACTCCATTATCTTTCATCATCGCAAATGAACTTTTCAACAGAATTTGCTATTTTGCCCTTAACTCTCATCTACAGATTTGCTAAACATTCCATCAACCTCTTTATCACAGCTGTTAAAAAAAAAAGTATGAGATCAATATAGAATTACAGATATTTTCACCCCAGTGGCATAAAGCAATCAACCAGTGTGCTGTGTATTAGTTGTTAACCTACGTGAACCCATATAATTAATCTAGAAGTAAACTCAATTTCACTATTGTATCTGTTAATGTCTCCTGAAATCTTCTTTGATATAATTAAACAGTACCTCTATGATTTCATAACCTTATCAAATCTATGCTGACATAAATTGATTATACAATTCTTTTTTGAATTTTCTTATGTTTTCAATAATCTCTTTTGAAAATTTACCCATATTTAATTTACTGGTCTCCAGTCTCTAGAATACACAATTTCCCTTCTCCCTCCCTCTTTTATTTCCTCTCTCCTTCCTTCCTTTTTTCTTTTCTTCCTTCTTTCCACCTTTCTTCCTTCTTTCCTTCCTTCCTTCCTTCTTCCCTCTTTCTTTTGATTAAACACTTGTCATCACACTCTGGACTATTGGAAACTTTGTTATTGTCCAATATTTCTGAGTAAATAGCAAGTGTTCTGAAATGACATCTTCAAGATCTGCTAGGACTAAAAACTAAAATTTATCTCTGCTTTGGCAGTATTTACATAAATTCTTGGTAATTAAAATTTATCAGTATTTTAACCTAAGTTATAATTTTCTCTTCAAGTTGTTTATTAAATAATTTTAACTTGAAAAGTAATTTTTTCTGTGAAATATATGGAAGTATTAAAGCAAGCTCCCCTTATTAACTCAGAATACCATTGTTAAACACATGAATTATTTCAGGAGCAATTTTTTGAATTTTTTAATCTCCTTTATATTTACAAATGCAGTGATAGAAAGGTTCTCACTCTTTCTCTAGCTTGGAATTTTTCTTCGAAATTAATAACTAAACACATAAAGAAAAGATTATGGTCTATTAATCCACAGTTGTACAAATTAAATAATAACTAAAGTTGATAGTCACTGCACATATTCTAAAATCTGTGCTACTAAACTTAATGGGAATAATCCAGTGGCAGTTTCACAGAAATCTTGAGTCTAAATCTCAATATAAAATAAAAATTTTTGAAAAAAAAATAAACACAAATAAAGTAAAATAAAAAATATTTGTGTTTTAAAATAGCATCCTTAGTGGAAGATATCTAACCTGTACCTACCAGTAACAGCAAAATGTAATCTCAACTCATATCCCTGTTTTCCCAAGAAAGTATAATTAATAAAGTAATGCTAAGTATTTAAATGTAAAGCATGCAGGACATAGATATACATGATGAATATACACTTTTGTTTATGAATGAACCTATGAGCATATAATGCATCATAACAAATTCAATGAACATTTGAATTATGACTGCTTAGGAAATTTTAAACTTATGTTCAATTTATAGCTACATGAATTTTGACCTTGAAGCATCACTGTAGTATAGATTTGTGCACTGAAATTAGTAATGTATGCTTAACATAAGGTAGATTTTCCAATAAATTTACAGATTCATATGAATGTGTTATTTGAGGAAAGGGAAAAAAGCAAGACCTTCATAAAATAAATAGAATTAATACTGATCTTACTTATAATTGTAGATTTAGACGTTGACAAAGTTTTCTTTATGTTCTTTCCTTCCTTCCTTCCTTCCTTCCTTCCTTCTTTTCTTTCCTTTTTCTTTCATTTCCAAATTATTGTGTTCCCAAAATTCTCATTTAAAACTCCTTAGAAGTTCGAATAGCCTGTTTCTATGTTAGGACTTTGCATCTGAGACCCACAACGGCAAGGCAGCATTAAGTCCTCACTTTCTCATATTTGAGATGGTTGAAACCCTTAACTTCACATCTACAATAGCATGTCTTCCCCATTTTTCCTTCTATTGTGACATTCAAAGTTCTTTTCTGGGTTCTCATCTTAATTTCAATCTTCATCATGTTGCTGGGTAACCTCATCCATTCTCATTGTCCCAGTATAAGAGATGGATTTTTAAACTCACTAGTCTAGATCAATCTTCTGGATTCCTGACCCATGTTTTCAAATGCCTTTTGGATGCCCTGAGCTAAATGATCAACATCCAATCATTCCCTCACTCATTCATTAAAAAAAACCCCGAAAAATGTTATTGAATCATACTCTGTGCTGGAATTAAATGCTTGAGATACTTTAATTAAACAGACAAAACTCTTTTCTCTCATGAAGGCTACATCCTGTGTATGTGTATGTGTTTGTGTTTGTGTGGGTGTGTGAAAGAGGGGGGGGAGAGAGAGAGAGAAATGGGGGGGGTAATGAATTTTTGCATGATAAATAAGAAAATTAAACATTATGCTATAAGGTGGTAAGTGTTATGAAAAAAATTTCAACCTATAATGTGATCGGGAGTGCCTGAGAAGAGAGTGGGACTTGGAGCTTTAAAAAGAGTTATCAAGGTAGGCCTTTTCTTGAAGGTTTATTTCATCAAAGATTGAAGATGTAAGAGTTAGTCTTTGCATATCTGGGGAGGAGTGTTTCAGGCAGAGGAAGAGCAGTGAAGAGACTGTATGGCTGGTGTGAGCCTGGGTCCTGTGAATGAGGCAGTGAGTAGGAGAAGAAGTAAGAGAGCCAGTAGAGGCCACACACTTCAGGTCCAGTAAACTGTTGTAAAGACTCTGACCTTTATGCTAAATGTAAGGGGAAGTCATTGCATGGTTTTGAGCAAAGGAGTGGCGACTCCGCTGCTGTGTCTCTTCACCATCTACCTATTCAGAACTTAAATAATAAATTTCATTTACTGTCTTAGTCTGCTTGGGGTGCTATAAGAAAATACCATAAACTGGGTGGCTTATAAACAAAAGAAATGTATTTCTTGCATTTCTCGAGGCTGGGAAGTCCAAGGTCAAGGTGCTGGCAGGTTTGATGTCTGGTGGAAGGACAACTTTCTAGTTCATAGACAGTGCCTTCTTGCTGTGTGCTCAGATGGTAGAAGGGGTGAAGAGTCTCTCTTGGGCCTCCTTTATGGCATTAATCCCACTCATAAGAGATCCACCTTCATGACCTAATCACATCCCCAAAGGCTCCATGTTCTAAAGTCTTGGAACAAGTTCTGTCACGTTGGGAGTTAGTACTGAACATAAGAATTGGGGAGGGGAGGCACAGATATTCAGTCCATAGCACTTACTTAATCCTCCAACCCAATCCTACTACCTTACCTTAATTTGCTATAAAATTCACCATGACTCCCAAGCAAGCAATAAAATACAAATTTATTTTTTCTTCATATCCTAGTCCAAGGCAAGAGTTTCTCATTGGCATCAGCAGTTGACTCTATTCCATATAATAATTTAAAGGCCAAGGTTTTTTGCATCTGATGTTTCTGTCATCCCTTAGGGCCTCATTATCAGTGGTCCTCCCGCCAGTGAAAAGAGAAAAAAAGACATAGAGGAGGCCCTCTCCTCTATTAGATTGCACATATCACTTTCATCATATTCCATTGGCGAGAACTCAGGCATATGGCCCCAGTTAAGTGTAAAATGAGCTGGGGTAACATAGTCTACCTAAGACTTCAGAGAGAAAAGACCTGAATAAACAGATAAGCATTCTTTAACTCATCAAATAATCATTAAATTAATTGATTCTGCCAATTAAACACCTCCTCAAATTATATAATATTCCTTTTTCTCAATCAAAACTATTCTGCTTTATTTATGTCTCATCCTCAGTATCTGAATTTAGGGACTTATTCCCTGAATGATTTCCCTCTTCTAATCCATATTTGGAGTGACGTGAATATACACATCCTGCTTCTAACATGTAAATTTGGTTATTTTCTGACTTTTCCAGGAACTCCCCATAATTTCTTACACTGGTACTCCAGGCCTTTCCTGATCAGGTTTAAAGGCATGTCTGACCTCACATTCTAGTGCCCCTACTAAAGCCATGTGTTTCCACGGTGCTGTGATATCTGCTGTTCCCCCAAATGTCTGTGCACTACTGTCTGATGCTCCAGGTGCCTAAATCACACAATGCCATATGCACATGGCAAATGCCAATTATTCATGCAAGATGACCTCTAACCTCACCAGAAGACCTCAGGAGGTGAGTGGTATGCCCCCCACACACTCAGTTATGATCTGGGACACAGCGCATCACTCCTGACCTCCAGTCAACAGCTGGTGTGTCACAAACAGATACATTTTATTTTTTCCCACAAGACTGATTTAAAACAAAAATGCCTCATTTCCTTCTCTCTCTCTCTCTCTCTCTCCCCCCATCTCTTTCTTTCCTTTCTTTCTTTCTCTCTCCTTTCATTTAGACAGTGTATTATAGTGTTTGGGCCAGAGTACCTCATATTTTCCAATTGTGGGTTGAATAAAATAACATCTGAGATTTTTTTTCTTTTCTTTCTTTTTTTTTTTTTTAGCACCGAAAGTGATGGATTCTAAAGGTCATGAACATGAGGACTCATCTTTTATAGCACCTGCCTTGTGGTGCCTGGATTGAGTTTTTGAGGGCACTGTTTCCTGCGGATCTATGAATACTCTCTAGAAACCACTATCTACACACATCACATTTGCTGGATAGAAACCATCTGATCAATATTAGATTTCTGGGGGGTAAGGAATTCAGATGCTATATAAACAGCATGACCCTTTAAGGTCAAAAAAAGATGTCTATTCCTATCTTATTTTCCAATCCATCTGAAGAATATTTGGAAGTTAAGCAGGTGGGTAACATGTGAGTTTTCTTCACAATGGAATTTCCTATTCCTTTTGGTTCAGACTGCCAATAAAATTTTGCAATTAATTTAATATTAAATGGACATGAAGAAACGTACTGCTCATCTCTGCGGGAGACAAGATAATTGGGGACAGATTATTCTTTTATTCTAAATTGATATTATTTTTTATGTGTTGCATCAATATTTTTCTTTTAATACACTAAGGTTTGGGCAGTTCTTTAACCTTGATGCTTCCCCAGAAATGGTTGAAAGTATGTTTACCAGTGACTTAAACTTAATTATTACCAATTGGAGTTACAGATATTAAATTGTCTTTAAAAAATATTTTTTAAATTGTTTGAGAGAAAGATTTCTGTTACAATGACATTTTGTGAGGAAAGAGAATTTTAACTATATATCATAAACACAATGACTAGCACGTATTAGACACTCAATAAAAATGTGTTGAGTTAACTGAGTGCTTCCCATTTATTTTTCCATATAAAATAAGATAATAAAACCTATTAAAACAAGAACCAAAACTAACAAAGCAAACAATAAAATAAATTTTAACTAAAAATTCTCCAGGTAAAATTTAAACAATTTTCTTTTGCTGTATTTGTTGCAATCAGAGTTTTTAGAAATTTTAATTCACATCTTTTCCACTATCAAAGGGAATCTCAAGAGAAAAATTTAACTTTCTTGTATAATTATGCATTATCTATATAAATCTTTATGAGTAAGAGATTCTGATTTTGCAAGCATGGGATAAACTACCACAAATTTATGATTTAGTTTTATTATGTTGGTATCATGTACACATTCTTTTGTAAGGTACATTAGTTGTACTCTCTCTTCATTAACTCCTTCAAATTTACTTCTGGAGAAATTAGTATTATTATATTTTGCATCATAATTTTTTTTGAGGCTTTAAGTGTCATTAATATGCTTATGCTCCTTACTTATATATCAGACTGTATGCTTAAGATCTCCACTTGAACATTTCACAGGTATGTTAAAGGTAAAGTTAAAACTAAATTTTTTTAGTTTTTTTCCCTAGTCATTCATTCACCCCCAAAGAAATGCCTTTATTAGTTAAGAAGCTGCTTCAAACAAACAAACAAACAAAAACACCAGAAAGCAAAAAAGCAAACAAAAATTTCCAGTTTCCTTGACCAACGCTCTTCTCTTGCTCTCATATTCAATCCAAGTCCATTAATTTCATCTTAACATTTAACTTGGATACACACACTGTTTTATATCAACACCTATGTGATCCTGGACCAAGCCACCATTTTCAGTTTTCTAAACTTCTGTAAAATTATCTAATGAAATTATCTTTTCACTGTTGTCTTCTCCAATATATTCTTTAGAGGAAATATTCAAAATAATCTTTTTTAAAACTTAAAAATAACATATGCTGCCCTACTGCTTAAAAATCTGCAATGGCTCCTCACTGCATTTATAGCAACATCCACATTTCTCACCATGGCAATTCCTTTCTGCTGTGGCTTCTCTGTAATGTCACCACATCTTTGTCTACTTTCAAGTCCTCACAAGGCTGAGTTCTTTCCCACTTTGTCCAGGCTGTTTTCTCTGTCTGGACCAGCTTTCCTCTGACTTTTGTCAATGCTATGACCTTCTCAAAGTCCAGTTTTCTGCCTTAATGCTAACTCTTTAGAAATAGCTTCTCTAATTAACATATTGATAGTCATAAAATAGTCTTTTTCCATTATTATTATTATTTTTATTATTACTAATTTATTTATTTATTTATTTATTTATTTTAGTACTACACAGTACTTTCCACAAATTATAATTGCAGTGGAAGCCTTACTATTTTGTATGATTGTAACCAGTAGTTGATCAGGTAAATAAAATAACACCAAAAATACATTAAAAGAGTAGAATAAACAAAAGGATACATTCATAAATTACTATTTTGTTTTAACATAAAACATACATACACTGAACTCTCAAAAGAAAAGAATAGAATTGAGGATGCCAGAGGTTGTGAAGGAGGAGGTCGAAGGGGAATGAGGGAGGAATTGGTAAAAGGCCACAAAGAATGGTTACACTGTATGTTGTTGGATATACTAATTATCCTGGTTTGAACATCACATGTTGTACACGGGTACTGATATTCAACTTTTGTACCCCACAGATATGTACAATTAACTATGTTATAATAAAAGAAAAACAAAACATGTATATGTGCTTTCTTTTGATATAGGGTCAAGAATTTTTCTTTCAGTATATTGTTGAATGATTGGAGTTTTTCTACATGCATACTTCTTGTAATAACATTACTGACACTGCTTTGGCTGTTGTTTCTAGTTTCAATTGCTTAATTTAAGTAAAATGAGAAAATAAAGACACCTGTGAAACCATCAGAATATCAGTTCTTCCTAGACATTCATTTATTTTATATTGTTTGCAGATGTGTCTCCCACATATAATTTGATGGCTTATTTATTTTTTAATTGTTTTTGGTGAATCATTCATATTGAGTTTTTTCAAAGGTATTACTCTTTTTTTTTTTCCTGGTAGTAATCACATAGGGACCCCTTTCTTCTTGTATGTTGTTCTTATGCAGTGTCAAGTTTTTGTTGTCTGGACCTAGGAATGGCAGGCATTACTTTCACCCACATTCTGTTGACTAGTCCTCAGTCACATGATTACACTTAAGTGCTAAGGAGGTCAGGAAATGTTGTCTGTGTGCTCAGGAAGAAGAGGAAGTGGGTTTGATTAGCAGCTAGCCAGTCTTGGCAAAACTCTCTCTTAAGTACACTTTAATATTATGATACAACTGGGTCCTGTTTAATATGGCAAATTCAAAAATGAAGACTAAGTTTTGTAAGTATTATTTGTTCTAGAAAGCTCCATGCCAAAGTCTGTTTATTCTACTTATTAAAATCTTTTGTAGGTATTGCCTGCAAAAACAAGCTAATTGGAGATACTATATCTTATTAATGGTGTCCTCTTTTAGAAATTACTTCACACTCATGTAGACAGAATCAGAAAGAACCTCTTTGAAGACAAAACAAAACAAATATGTTATGATGATTATAATGTAGGTTCACATTAAAAATAGAGTAATGTTATAGACATTAAAATATTAAAATGGTCTCTAATATTAACTTCCTGGCCCGCAGTCTGTTTCCTTGACTCTCATTTACCTACTAGGTATCTGCAAAACGTTCACAAGATTGGAATAAATAAATGGCATTAGTGGCTATATCAGGATGGTTTTGTTGTCTGGGAATAGCTTCTGAACAGATGGATTAAGCCTGCGTAGAACCATTTGAAGATATTGGAAAAACCACCTCACTAAATATACTTCATTACTCATTAATGAGCTGTGATTCCTAAGATCCACTATTAAAGAGGCTTTGCTAGATTAATTACTGTCATTATAGAATTCCCAACAAACTTCTCATATCTTAACTTGAGAAAGTAATGAATTAACCCCAAATCTGCATTACTATTTCATCATGAATGAATGTATTAAATTGCTTGACTCTATAAAAATGTCTGAAGGCATGCAACAGAGAACAGCAATGGCTGAGGGGAATAGAAAACTGTGAATATGGGTACTAAATTGAATGGTCTGGCAGATTGGAGGCAATCTTGAGTGCATTAGGGGAGCAGAAAGGTAACACTAACTTATATAGAAATGTATCTATCCCTAAACACAGATATGTACATATTGCCAGGGCTTTGTTTGCTGCAAGTGTCACTCTACTGTTTCTTCTCTAAAGGGCAATGAAAGAAGTCCCTTATCGCATGCAATAGCCACTTCCACACAATGTTTGATGATATCCTCTCTGGGTCTGAGGGCAACACCAAACGTTAGACTAACCATATGTCAATGGGAAATCAAGAAAGATTTTTGATATACTCCATAGGTTGCAGAGCTACTATAAAGAGGGTGAAGAACCTGATATCAGAGTATCTGGGTGCAAATTTCAGATGTGCCCCTTATTAGCTGTGCAAACTTGGTAAGGTCACTACTATTTTTTGAGGCCAGTTTAAAAATAGCTAATAAGAAACTCTCTTACAGTTAGGAGTCAAAAATTAGCTTAACATTTTTCTAAATTACGGAAAAAATTGTCAGTACCTCATAAATTGAAAAAGCCCATGTTCTCTTATACCCTAATAATTCCACAGACTATAGAGAGAAACCTTTCTGTCTGTCAGGACACAAGTATGTGGATATTGATGATAGTGGCAAGAAAGTGGAAACAAATGTTTATCGTAGGGAAGTGGATAAGATATTGTTGAAACATTTGTATTAAATGAAAAAAACATGTTATTAAAGATGTATACATTATGATAACATCTATGTAACTCTTGAAACCATCCAAATTAACACATGTGTTGGTTATAACTGAATTTGTGATGAGACATTTAAAACAAAATAAAAACATTAATGCATTTTAAACTAAACATGAATGAAAAAGTGTTTGGAAGTTTCTATTAAGTTAAACACATATCTATCTTATGACCCAGAAATTTCGTTTTATTTCTACACAAGAGAAATGAATGTTTTTGTCTATGGAAAGACATGCATAAGAATACGCCTATCAGCCCTGTGTAATAGCCAGAAACTGGAAATAATCTTAATGTCTATCAAAAGGGAAATGGCTGAACTCACTGTGGTATACTTATATAATGGAATGCCACATATCGATAAAGACAATTAACTGTTGGTAGACACAAACATTGTTAAATCTCAAAAAATCATATTGAACAAAATAAGATAGACAGAAAGGAGTACATACTGTATAATGCAGTTTATACAAAATCCAAGGAAAAATCAGCATAGTGATTATCTTGGGGTTTGGGTGAGTATTTATTGGAAAGATGTGCAAGAGAATTTTCTGGAGCAAAAAAAAATATTCTATATTTTTATATGGAAGATGGTTATATGGTTTTAAACATTAACCAAAGATCATAGAACCGTACACTTAAGATTTGAACATATTAATGTACACAAATTATATCGAATGCTGGTAGACTAAAAATAATTATATTACTTCTATACAAAGAATGATACTGTGAAGATGCAAAAATAACTGCTCAATAAGGAATAGTAAAATCCAAATTTAATCTGAATTCTTCTCTGTAAGGCACCTGTTTCTAATAGATTCCCAGAGCAGAGAGAATGAAAGAAGAAAACAGAGTGGAGATATTTTCATTTCCTTTTAAGTCTACGAGTGCAACAGAAATTTAAATTGAAACACCAAAGACATGAAAAATAAAATTAATAACATTGTGGAATTCAAAGATACTGGTGAATTTAAAGCAGGTGCTCCTGTAAATATTCACCCATGATAAGTGTAAATTTAGCACCTTCCACGTGATTCTGGAAAACACGTACACATCTGCTTTACTGCTATTGGCACGAGTTTAAAAATCATGGCCCAGATATTTAAATCAATGCACGTAAATCCAAAAGATTAATAGTAAAATCTCAGAATTCACACTGGCCCCTTGGCTCTCTCTTCTGCTAAAGTGGAAGGTTTGACTTAATTTTCAGGGAGAATTTTAAAAGTCTTAGATGTAATAGATAAATGACTCTCTTAGCATTACTTTGTTAAGTTCAAGAAAGTCAGCCAAGTTAAGCTCTGAGATATGTCTGGGACTGATGTAGTTTCCCCTCAGATACTTGTAGAGATTGTGCACATAAATTATTGAATTAATCATGACAATGTTACAAAATAGCCTTCTCATAGCTGTCTCGTTGCATAGTTTCAAAATTATCCATTTGAAGTTTTCAGAAACAAAAATTATAGCAAAGAAATTATAAAAGCTTAGTAAAAAATCCTGTTACATGGTCCTATTTAATAGTGCTGCTTAAATAAAAATCAGAAACAAAATAAAATTATACAACCACTCTAAATGAGCAGTAAAAGAAAAATATATACTAAATGGTACGTTACCTGCTGGGTTAGAAAGAGATGAATAATTACATCCAAAAATTGCTTATTAATGAGTAAATGTCAATCTGGAAAAAGATTTCTCAAGGTGAGCTACAGGGATCAAAACTTTATCCTCTTTTTTCACCTATTAATACAGCATGGACTGAAGTTTGAGATATGAATCCCATAAAATATGTAGTCCAGTGCTGGGATTTAAATCATTTAAATAGTGCCTTATAATAAATCATCCCTTTATTAGGTATCTATTGTTTCATAATAAACCTTTACACTATGTGGTGGATACAACATTTTATTTGTTCATGATACTATTGGTCAGCAATTTGGGCTGGGATGAACTGGATGATTTTCTTTTGACCTCTGCTAGTGCCACTCATATAGTTGTGGTCAGCTGGAAAATTGACTGGGACTAGTTGGGATAAGGGTCCTCAGATGGGCAGCTTATCCTTCATCCTCGGGTCCTCACCTGCCAGTTGGCTAGCCTGCTTCTGCTCACATGGCAGCAGCATGTTCAAAGAGGACAATGAAAAGTAGCAAGTCCTCTTGGGGCCTGTACCCAGAAGCCACACAAACTGTTTTCCACAATATTATGTTGTTCACACAAGTCATAAGGCCAGTCCAGACTCAAAGGGTAAGGAAATAGATTTACCTGTCAAAGGGAAGAGTTAAAAATTATTCATGGCCATTAAAAATGTAACACAGTCTCCTTCTCTGGGACAATTATTTATATTCCTTTTATGCAAAACACACTCACCACTTCCTAATACCACAAAAAAGCAGGAGTGTATAACAACCAGCTCTCTGAGAAAAAAGTCCTGATTTGGAGCATTTGCTAGTTTCTGTGGTATAAACACTACTACCACACCTAATTTCAACCTACTAATTTGATATCACTAAGCACAAGATGGGGGAAAAAACGTACACCATCTGCTCTCAAAAGTGGTTGTGAGCTGGTAGCCACATACCACTCTCCACAAGTCTCATCGAATTCTGGCATTGGATCCAAATGCAATCTGTAAAAATCTGCATCTAGTCCAGATGTAGATGGGGCTCCTTGACTGTGGCTTCTCCAGATCTATGGACCTATCAAAAAACACTTCTTTCCATATTCCCAATGCACAATTTAGAGATAGTGATGAGGTAGTTAGAGTAGGCAGTGCCATTCAAAAGGGAAGAAACAAAAATCACATAACATGCACTGGTACATAGCTATATATATGAAGAAAGCACATATTATTAGGTTGTCCTACTACCAGAGCTTGTTATATTCCTTCATTGGGGACCTATCTTTTCCTTGGGAATAACACTCTAGTCTATAATTGTCCTTGGGTCTTGACATTACCCTTTGGGCTTTTGGCTGTACCCTCTAGGATTTTTGTTCTGCCTTCTGAGATTTTTTTTTGTCTTTTTCATAAAAAAAGTCTGATATTTCCAGCTGAGAAGATTCCTCATCCTGTTTCCTACTTATCAAAAATTGGGGGCCCAGAGGTATGTTTTTATTTTACACTGTCTTTGCCACTTGTAGATCAAGGTGCTACAACTCCCTAAAAAGTATGTTGGCTTTCCTATGTATCAGAATACAGCCTACTATATTCAATAAAAATCACACCCTTGATTCTTTACGTAGTCTCATTCTTAGACTTTTTCAAAGACACTTTGGAATGAGGCTTCTGTGTGATTGATAATGCTCTTAAATTTCTTAAAAATGCTTTTGTCTAGCTAAGAGGGTTTACTAGATACCAACTTAAATCTTTCAGGAATCTTAACAAAGGGTTTTTATGACAGTATCTTTGGTTTGATATTTATTGTTTCTTGGCCTTTTGGCAAAGATCAAGTGTAGTGTCTGTTTTTATCAGTTTGCTATTTACCCCAAAACCATTTCTTAATTTGGGAATCTTTTGCCTGTTGGAGAGACCATAGATAAGATGCTATTTTATTTCCCAGCCTATCAAGTCTTGGGTCCTCTGTATTTCCTCTAAATTCTGCTAACAAACTGAACATCTTCATTAGTTCATCTCTCTTTTCTCATACATCATTAAATGCAGTTTAATAAAAAGCTCGTGTGCACATCTTCTTGGCCATATCCACAAGTTCATTAGTACAGTGAGATAAGTACTACATAGGATGATGAGGAAGGGTGGTGAAATCAGCCATTGTAATAGCCAATTAGGCAGAAGAGACATGTAAACTTATTCCACAGTCATGATTCCTGAGGGTGAGTGGGAGTTGGTCAGAACAAGCATAAGGAGTATATGTTGGAATCTCAACATGAAGTCTACGAAGGTCCTTTGGGATCAAGCTGACTTCAGCATGCATTGCTACAAGGTACAGGTTTGTTGGGAATCTAACATGTTAGAATTTGCTCTCTTCCCTACAACCATTGGGGAAAGGGTGGGAAAAAAGGTTTAAACAGGGGAAAGCCATAATCAGATCTGCAGTTAGAAAGTTCATCCATGCATCAGTATGAAGAATGCCCTAGGAGAGCCCATAAGGAGATCATCCCAGCTGTTCAGGCATGCAGAGATGGTGTGGCCTGAATGGGGTCATTTGTACTGGTCCCAGGGCAGCAAGGCTACATTTTTTTTTTTTTGAAAATTAACTCTTTCTTTATTTTTACTTTTCAGGTTATCTTCAGGAGATGTGAACTTTGCCATATTATGACTAGTGTGTTTGCATATCTTTGAATGTATTTAAAATAGAATATTAATTCCCAGTGATTTTTATTTTTATTTTTTATTTTTATTTTTTTATTTTTTAAAGTAGAGATAATATCTTTATTTTTTTATTTTTTTTTAAAATTTTATTTTGTCGATATACATTGTGGCTGATTATTGCTCCCCATCACCAAAACCTCCCTCCCTTCTCCCTCCCCCCCTCCCCCCCAACAATGTCCTTTCTGTTTGCTTGTCGTATCAAATTCAAATAATTGTGGTTGTTATATCTTCTCCCCCCCCCGGTTTTGTGTGTGTGTGTGTGTGTGTGTGTGTGTGAATGTATATATTAATTTTTAGCTCCCACCAATAAGTGAGAACATGTGGTATTTCTCTTTCTGTGCCTGAGTCATTTCACTTAATATAATTCTCTCAAGGTCCATCCATGTTGTTGCAAATGGCAGTATTTCATTCGTTTTTATAGCTGAGTAGTATTCCATTGTGTAGATGTACCACATTTTCCGTATCCACTCATCCGATGATGGGCATTTGGGCTGGTTCCAACTCTTGGCTATTGTAAAGAGTGCTGCGATAAACATTGGGAAACAGGTATACCTTCGACTTGATGATTTCCATTCCTCTGGGTATATTCCCAACAGTGGGATAGCTGGGTCGTATGGTAGATCTATCTGCAATTGTTTGAGGAACCTCCATACCATTTTCCATAGAGGCTGCACCATTTTGCAGTCCCACCAACAATGTATGAGAGTTCCTTTTTCTCTGCAGCCTCGCCAGCATTTATCGTTCAGAGTCTTTTGGATTTTAGCCATCCTAACTGGGGTTAGATGGTATCTCAATGTGGTTTTGATTTGCATTTCCCGGATGCTGAGTGATGTTGAGCATTTTTTCATATGTCTGTTGGCCATTTGGATATCTTCCTTAGAGAAATGCCTACTTAGCTCTTTTGCCCATTTTTTAACTGGGTTGCTTGTTTTCTTCTTGTAAAGTTGTTTGAGTTCCTTATATATTCTGGATATTAATCCTTTGCCAGATGTATATTTTGCAAATATTTTCTCCCACTCTGTTGGTTGTCTTTTAACTCTTTTAATTGTTTCTTTTGCTGTGCAGAAGCTTTTTAGTTTGATATAATCCCATTTGTTTATTTTTCCTTCGGTTGCCTGTGCTTTTGGGGTCGTATTCATGAAGTCTGTGCCCAGTCCTATTTCCTGAAGTGTTTCTCCTATGTTTTCTTTAAGAAGTTTTATTGTTTCAGGGTGTATATTTAAATCCTTAATCCATTTTGAGTTGATTTTAGTATATGGTGAGAGGTATGGATCTAGTTTCATTCTCCTGCATATGGATATCCAGTTATCCCAGCACCATTTGCTGAAGAGGACTATCTAGGTTGAGTGAGTGCCAGGATCTAGTGTTAAAATGGAGGGTTAGAGGAAAAGAGTATTCAGTAATGACTCCCAGGTTTCTGGCTTAGGCAACCTACAAGGAGATGATGCATTTACCAAGAAGGGACTTCAGAGCAGGTTTGACTTGAAACATAGTAAGGTCAGTTTGAGATGGGTTGCCTGAGAGGAACTTGTAATACATCCAAGTGGAGATGTCAGGTAACAAGAACTATCCTGGCCTTTCCACCACCGCACACCTTTAAATTTGAGTATACTGAATATTCTACCTACTCACAGAGCTGGTCTAGGCACAGCTCTGCCATCAATACTTTCCGTAATCTTAGTTGAGAGTCTAGAATACATTGGAGCCCATCCTGTAATACTCTCACGGAGGTGGAATGTCACAGCTCATAACAAAGCATGTGCTACACGTATCACTCACAATAAGTACACACTCTCACACACACAACAGATTCAAATGCCCCATGTCCAAGAATTTACAATTAGTAATTCAAAGTGCTGAAGAACACGCATGTTGCAGTACAGTACACCAGTCCAATCACCTGGATTCTAATTTAACTCTCTTTTTTCTTCTTTAGTCTACAGTCCGAATCCTTGGCTTTGCAAATAGAGTACTGATATTCACCCTCACATCCCAGATAGGAGCTGGCATTTCTGAAGTGTACACTTTTAAGGAATATATTTACTGTAAGCCACTAAAATCACATTTAAGAGAACATTTTGTGATTAAATGACTCATTAATCCTTGTTTAGATCTAAGAAACAACAGAGAGACCAAGAGATGCATAAACACTCATTTTGCACAAATACTTACACACCCATATTTTCTCCCAAGAGAAGGGACACAAACAGTCTCATAGTAAATCTATATGTATGACAAAGAGAAAGAAATTCCTTCAAACCCAACCATCTTCTTGGCAATCTTTAAAAATACTAGTCTATGAAGGCCCTTTGGGATAAAAATGAATTCTCCCTGGTTCCTTGCCCCCCTCTCTCCCAAGTCCTATTGTGTTTATGGCTCACAGTCAGGCACTTCCCTGTTCTATCTAGATCCATGAAAGGTTTTCCTTGCAGATGTCAAAGGCAGGTGCATACTTGAACCTTGTTAGAATTTCCAACTGATGAATTTCCTTTCCCAGATGGAAATACTTCTAGCTTAAGTAATCTGTCAAGAGCAAAAAATTCTATTATGAAATTTCTTAGAGTCAAGTCTTTTTTTTTTTCCCCCCAGTATAAAATTATGGGTGTCTGAATGGAGGAGGCTGAGTAATGAGAAGAGATAAGCCTGCCACCACGTGTGGGTTATTGACCTGGGAAGTCCCGTCTGGGGCCTGTTACTGTATTTTATAGTTGTTTTGTGTTGATGAATGCAATGATTTGTCAATGCTCAGCATTCCTGGGCATCTGTCTTGTTCAAATAAGATCCTGGATGAAATATACATCTTTTAATGAAAAACAATAGTAGCACTGTTTTCATTTCTTTTCCTTTAATGTTTTTAGCATAGCAAACCTTGAAGTATTTGATCAAAGAATAAAACCTCAGATTTCTTTATTCATGAATATATTATCCTGATAAATATTTTTTAAAAACTACTTTTAATATATTTGTTTGTTTTCTCCTTTTTTGAAATAAAAGAAAATGTTTTCTTATTAGTAAGTAAGAATAGTGATAGAATTGTAAAATTGGTATTCTTTCGCTTACCTAATGAAAGCTGAGACTTTGTAGCAGGCAATAGTTGGATACACATTGATCCTCATTTTGGGGGGATTATTCTATACTTTGCATCTTAACAAGGAAGGAAAGTGAGTCTTGGTATTTTACTTTATGCCTTACAGTAGTGTTGTCTAATAAAAATTTCTGCAGTCTTAGAAATGTTATAAAATATTCTATAATATTTTGTGTCCAGTATGGTAGCCAATAGCACTACTGTAGCTTTCCAGTTCTTGAAATGTGACTAATATGACTGAGAAACTGAATTTTTAATTTTATATCCCTTTAATTACAGTTTACATTTAAATAACTACATGTGTTTAGTAACTACGGTATTGGATAGTGCAACTTTAGAGTTTAAAATTGTGATTGGAGAAAGAAATGACTGATTGAGTCATTTTAGAAGAAAAAGCTCCTTTTGAACTTTTAAAGCATATAGCATTTGATAGCCACATTATTGTGTCAGCAAGAATTTCCTTTTTAAAAAAATCTTCTTTAGTTAGCTTTCAAATGTCAATTTATTTTATAAACACAATAAAATCTAAAAATGGATTAATATTATGAAAAAAGAACCTAGTGAACAAGAAATCTATAAGAGCTAATGCTTAAAATATGTGCTCTCAGTCTGTAAACCATTATAAAACAGATATCATATATTTATCTGCACCATGCTCTAACCAACTGAGCTAACCAGCCAGCCCTCAAAACAAATATCATACGTTTAATTCACCTGGGCTGAGCAAGTAACCCTTCATGGAAATATGTCCATAATCTCAGTAAAACTGTGTGAAATAGAGGGAGTGCAGGACACAGAATAGTAAGAGCTAAGAGGTTACTTTCCTGTTCTCGCTAAAAGTTTTAACAGCAGCCTGTACGGCTAACAAAAATTTTATCATAGGTCTGATGTTTAAAACTACAGATTTGTGCTAAACTCTAAGTAGATTTTTCTTTTCAAAATGTCTGCTCTAAATGCACTGGCAACATTTCTGTCCATCATGTTGTTTTTCCACCTAACGATAAGGAACACATAAAACACAGGCTTGGCACCCTTGTGGGAAATAGGCATTTACTCCAGGAAGAGTTGATTTCCAGTTCTGACCTTGATTGCATGAGTAATTGCGTATTTTCTTTTCTATTTGAAGACAAGACTTTGCAAACTTGTCCTTATGCATTTAGCACTGTCTTCTCTGCCCCTGTATTATAACGTTACATGAACATTACTCTCCTTTTTCTTAAGTTCCTTAACCTAATGCATCAAACATTCAATTAAAGCCTTTTGGTGTATGTATTAGTATAAAGAGCACACATATTTGCATAAGACACATCTAAATTGAAATTCCAACCTTCTATCTTACTAACTATGAAATCTAAAGTATTTAATTTACTTCTGTGACACTGTATTTCCTTGCATTGGAAATAGAATTAATCATGCTTCCATTACGTTTTTCTGTGTATATAGTCATTACTGACATTGACGTCGACAGTGACCATTAATTACAATTAATTACAAGTCTTCAGCAACCCTGTGGGGCAGATAGGTTTATTATCCCACTTTGCAGATGAGGAAAAGGAGTCTTCCTAGCTAAAAGTCCTGCCCTATTTCCAGGCAGGTCTATGGCTCTGATAGGCTGTAATGCACATAATACACATTATGGATCCTCAATTCAAGGTAGCTCTTATAGGAATTGAAGCTTTCAAAAGTAAAATAATTTCAACATACAAAAATATACAGTGATTAATGTAGCAATTGCTCGTGTGTCCACCACGAAAATGGTCATAGGCTAACATTTGACATATTTCCTTCAGATCTTGTTTGCTTTCATTTTACAAGAATAAGAAGGTGTAGATGCAGATGAAGTTTTCAAATATTTGTTTATTTTTTGGATGCTTTCTCTTCTTCTTTCATTTCCTGGAGCTATAACCAAGGATGTGTGAGGGTTGAATCTAGCCATACACCCTAGCAAGGGTCTGCATCTGCTCCAGGAAGTGGTTTACCTTTTAAAATTTGGTTCAAATCAAATGCATTGGATAACAGAAACCCTGACACTATTTTCTCTAGCCCCCGCACCCCCTGCCACCGCCACCTCCCGGCCCTGAGAAAACTACTGTTCTGTGTTCATGTTTTTATATTTTCCCCATATATATGCATTTAGAAAAAGCATATTATTGTTTAATATCTTTAAAATTTTCCATGAATAATACTGTACCTTTATTATTTATGAGATAAATAAGTGATACTATGGGTATCATTTTCCAATATGCATTTTTATTCAACATTATGTTTCAAGATTTATTCAAATTTATACATATAGATCAAATTCCATCATTTAACACCAGTATAATAATATAATATGCAAATATGTACTATTTTGCTATTCATTCCCCTATCAATAGTCACTTGGATCATTTGCAATTTTCAGTGTTACTATGAATATGGAAACTAAGACAAGAACATAGGAGTCTTCCTTGATGTCTGTCTTTCTATCTTTGACTCTTTTCTTTCTATTCCACTCAAAATCAACCCCTCTGTAAATTCTGTTGGCTCTGTCTTTGTCTGATGTATCCACGGTAATCAAAGCCACTGTTATATCTCTCACCTGGATTAATATCAAGAGCCCCTGGCTAAGTCAGCTTCCTACTTCTGCTCATGCTTTCCCAAATCTTTTCTACATACAGCAGCCAGGGTGACATACAAGATAAATTATGCCACTTTTCTACTAAATACTTTTCTCTAATTTCCCATATCATTCAGAATAAAATCCAAAGTCATTGTCATGTTTTACCAACCTCTTCAACAACCATTCTGATCTCATCACGTCTTCTGTCAACCCACCTCCTCTAGCCTGGCTGCCTTCCTGTCTGTTTCTAGAATGGCACCTGCCTCAGAGCCTTCGTACTTCTTGTCCCCAAAATATCTGCCTTACATTGCACCCTTACTTTTCTTAGGTCTATGTTCAACTGTTCCCATATCAGGTGAGTTATTTCTTGCCACACTTTCTGTAATAGCACCCACTCAATGTTACACAAGAGGAGGTATTTTTTTTTTAAATTGTAATTTATCAATATACCATGTAGTTGATTTTCCTGTCCCTTTATAACTACCTCTTTCCCCCCTGTTGCTTTGCCCCCCATGGATTTGTCACCCCACTTCCCCTGGGTGATGGAGCTACAAAGGATTACTCAAAGCCCATCTCTTCTGAGCAGTGAGAAGCCCCGAAGTGGTTAATTTCCCTGAACCCTCAGGATAGAGGCATTTCTTTCATTTGGGAAATTGACTCCTAATTGAGGTTCTCTTCCTGCATTTACTCTTCAGACCAGGAAATTACAGGAAGAGACATAGGTGAGGTTAAAGTTTTAACCAGTTTAACAATAGAAGCTGGTAACATTCAGTAAAAACAAGTCAGATGATATTCCATTAAGGCAATTAAGTGGTCCACCAACAAAAGTTTGATCTTAGCAAACATTCCCTTCTTACAGCAATTTCCCAGTATCTTTACATATCAATCAGTAACCTGTCTGTCTTTGAGCCAGCAGCCTTGCTGTCTTACAGCTCTTTATCTTACAACAGAGACTCAAAAGCCTGGGGAAAATTTCCTGTTTTTTGTAAGGTCAATATTTGAAACTGTAAGGCTTTGGAAAACCAGGCCCTGTGAAATACATTTGCTTTATAGTATACTCCACACCCCCTTTCCCCCCGCCGACCCATGAACATCATGTCTGTTCACCTGTCTTAACAAGTTCAAGGAATTGTTGTGTCTTCTTCCCCCTGCCATTTATTTGTTTGTATATTTATTTATTTATTTTTAGCTCCTACAAATAAGTGAGAACTTGTGGTATTTCTCTTTCTGTGCCTGACTTATTTTGGTTAATGTAATTTTCTCTAAGTCCACATTGCTGAGCATGGTAGTATTTCATTCTTTTTTACAGCAGAGTAGTATTCCATTGTGTAGATATACCACATGTCCCTTACCCACCCATCTGATGATGGACATTTGGGCTGGTTCCAACTTTGGCTATTGTAAATAGCACTGCAATAAACATGGGAGTACATGTATCCCTTTGACATGATGACTTCCATTCTGAGGAGTTATTTTATCTAACTGGTATTGATAAGTCCCCAGAACCTAGAATAATGTCTGACTTATAATAGTCATTCAATCAATACTTGTTAAAGTAATGAATCAGTATCCTTGTATATGCTTCATTATGCACACACACAAGTGTTAAGTTTTCCAGCTATGGTAAATAGCTAAAATTGAGATTTTTTACATTGTACAGTATAAAAAAAAAATCTCTACTTTACCAGATCATTTGAAATTGGTCTTTAAAATGTCATTAATTTAAACTTTTATCAGCCTGACTTTATTGAATTTTTCAGTTTGTTCAATCTTATGGATAGAAATAATATCTCACTGTCGCTTTGTTATTTATCTGATTACTAATGAGGTTCAGTATCCATTCATATTGGCTAATAATTTCCTCTACTCTGAATTGGCTGCTCATATCTGCACCCATTTTTTTTAAATTGCTGATTTTAAGTACTGTTTCATATTTTAGTTGTTAATTAGAAATTAATTAACATTGCACAGATTTTTTTTAGTAAATCACTAATCTCTTAACAGTATTCATGACATCTTCTCTTGTATCATGTTAGAATATTATCATCTTACAGATTCTGATGGTTAGGATTCTGGGGGCAGTTTGTCTGTGTTGTTCTGGCTTAGGATCTATCATGAGGTCACAGTCAAGTTGTTGGCCAGAACTGCAGTCATCTGAGTTCAACTGGAGCTGAACAATCTGCTTCTGCACTCACTATTGTGGCTATTGGAAGGTCTCAGTTCTTTCTGGCTTTGGCTGTAGACCTCAGTTCCTTGCTTCATTTATTGCCTGAGTGTCCTCATGACACTGCAGTTGGCTTCTCCCACAGCAAGTTATCCAAGATGGACTGAGCTGCAATCTTTTATAATCTAATTTTAGAAGTGGCTTACCATCATTTCTGCTATATTCCATTGGTCACAAAATCTGACCCTCAGAGAATACAGCATGGAACTATACAGAGCATGAATACCAGGGGACAAGAATCATCACAGTCATTTTGCAGGCTGTGTATCACAGATGACAAATAAATTTGTAATTTATTAACTTTATTTTCTTATTGTTAATGACCACAGAATCAATTAGAGTAGCAGTTCTCAGCTTTACCCATAGGGAACATTTGGCAATGTCCAGAGACATTTTTGATTGTCACAACTGGAGTGTGTGTGGCAGGTGGTGAGGGGGGGCAATACCAGCAACTAGTACGTAGAGGCCAGGTATTTTGCAAAATATCCTACAATGCACAGGATATCCCTTCATGACAAATAGTTATCCAGCCCAAAATAACAATAGAGCTGATGCTGAGAAGCCCAAATCAGAGGAAGTCTAAATAAACAACTGATATTTTGATTACCAAATAGTTTTCCAGCTAATTCTTTTCAAAGGACATTAAATATACAAAGCAATTTATGATTGCACTTACACACTACACACACACACACAAAACTGCAGTTGATTATATCAAAACAAAAAAAAGTATAACCAATAGAAGACAACCTCCATTAAAATAAATTTTAGAAACAGTTCAGGGTTGTAGCCAACAACTAGCTATTAACATTAATCAGGTCAGTGTGCTATTGAAAAGACAGGAACTGAGGAGAAAATGGAATGGCATTTCTTTTATTACTCCCACAGGTAACTTTTCTATATTTCTCTTCCTTTCTCAGTGTCAAGATGTGATTGGGTCAATGACACTGCCAAGGTTGTGAGACCTGAGCTGTGTGAAAAACTGAAGAACTGGCAGGAGCCTGGAGAGCAGGAGAGAGTTATTACCTTCTCCACTGTGGTGTTCCTCAGGGACAGGAGCTGCGGCTGGTGCATCTTTCTACTACTCCAGTCCTCACCACTTTCCAATGTGATTTCCCACCTTTACTGCTCTCAGGTCCTGAGCTAATCATGGATTTCCACTGTTGTAAGTTCCTAAGTGTCTTACCATCTTCTGCTCATGATTAAGGCTTTTTCAGAAGTCTACATCAGTGTATCATTCATTCCCTGCTGGACTTGACAAATACCTGCCTGAGACAGTGTGGACAGAAGATCCTGATACTGGAACCCACACAGCATTGACACAAGCTTTGGATGGGGAGAGGTGGAGTGGGCAGGGCTGGCAGCAGAGGTGTGTGCAGATCTTTCAGAACTCAGTATGAATTGAGTTCCTTTGTTCTAGCCTCTAAATCAAGGTTCTTGTCTCTTTGAATACTTTCCTCAACTCCAGTCAACATTCATTTATTCATTCACTCATTCAGCAAATATGTATTTATTTATTTATTTTTGGGGGGGTGGTACTTTCCTAAATCTTTAGCAAATATTTATTGAACTCTTCTACTATGCATTGTTCTAAGCATTGAGCTTGTAGTGGTGGCACATAATAATACATTTAATTTATTATTAATATATTAATATCTATTAAATATTTAATATATTTAATATTAACATATTATTATGAGTGGTCTAATAATATATATTTATTAGTGTAATTTCCTGATTAAAATATATTTTCCCCTTTAGATCATAAGTTCATGAGAGCAAGGACATAGTGTTTTGGTCACTAATGTATCAATGAATACTTGATTCAATCCTCAGCCATGGCAAGTGTTAATGAACGAGTAAAGATTCAGAAAGGCAAGCATTTTGTGTGAACCTTTCTCATAGTATCTTTCATAGGATTTGTACACATACACACTAAAATGTTCTATAATTCAGATAAAAGTTTTGGAAATTTTAATACATGTATTTTTTATGCTACCTTAACCTTCCTATCATTATGCACACTCAATAAATACAAAAAGCATTTTTAAATAATTAGAAGAATTAATATGGAGATCAGAGTTTTATATTGACAGAAAGATTTGGTTAACATATATTCTAGATGGACAAATTTCTCTGTTCAGATGAGTAGCAATTCCTGAATAAAATCATGGGTAAAAATCATGCTACTTTATAAGATGCTTTAAGTCTTATGTTCCACAAGAAGGGTGGGAAGAAATCCAGAACCTATAAGTACCTGCAATTGTCAAGGTACCTGAGGCATTAGTTCTCACAAAAGCTCTGAGAGGTTGGTATGTACCATTAGTTCACTTTGAGTAATGTGAAGACAGAGACTTAGGGATGTTAAAGAACCTGCCCTGCCCAGGTGCCTAGAACCATCTAGTAGTACAGTGGGAGTTAGAATCCGAGCCTTCTGGACTAAAGCCAAGGTCCATCCCAATCAATAGAATGGGAGGGATGGCACAGCACTTCATCTTCATCCAAATAATCCCTCTGGGTCAGGATCTCCTAGATCCTCTAGAGAAAAGTATTACAGGAGTGTTGTGGCCAGATGGAGAATCAGATCCATACACACACACACATACACACAAAAGTATTCGCGAATAATTCTTTTTAAGAATTAATGGAAAAATAGAATTGAAAGATAATATAAATCTTTCCTTGAACTTCTTGAACTACCATTACTATATATATGTATGTGTATATATACAAATATATATATATATATCTTCAAAATATATTCATATTATAAGCTAGGGAATAAAATTTGAGAGTGTGTAAGAATGAATCTTCTCTCTTTTTTGAGGTGTATATCTGATTGAGCCAAGCCTGAGCCAGTCTGCCACTGAACTGCAGTAACATGGTGCAAGCAATCCCCTTGTCCCATCTTATTAACGCTTTCTCTCTCTCTAGACCTTTTCTATCAGGGCCCTGGCCATACTTCTTATGTGGTAGACAGAATTTCTTCTGTCTTCTTCTCACCACAGTTTATATTTGTTGAATAGTTGAACTGAATATGCAAGACACATTAATTAAGAATTTTCACTCTGCAGGAAACAACAACAAAAAAACTGTTATAACAAAAGAAGAGCAAAACAACTTCACTGTATTTCTAGACCTCCCTTCTCAGAATGTTGACAGTTGACTACAACCAAAATGCAACCATGACAACGAATTAGATATTTGTTGAATCAGACCAGGAGACAGAAATGTATCTACAACTCATGCCAGAACGTACAGATGACACAGCAATGAAAAGTGAGGGAAAGCAAGAGGTCAAAGGACAAACTCTTAGCTTGTAGGCACTGAACTATTTTCATGAGATCAGCTACATTCCAAAGAGTTGCAGGGCTGCATGAGGAGCTTGTAGAGGCATGTTGCACAGCCCAAGAGAGAGTCTTTGAAGGTTTTCTCCCACCCTCATTTTCTGGAGATTTATGAGGCCATTTCGGTCTCTGTCTTGCCAGTGCTTCATCAAAAACATACATCTATACTTTTCTTACATGAAAGAACAGACACCACAATATTAAGGTCTAGGTGTGGGTTGAGCAGATTTCACTCCTATTATGGAAAAATTGCTTTGGTAATTATAAAACCAGAGGGCAGGATTAATTCATGTTTATTGACAATTGAATTCTGGAGACTGAAATAACAATATCATATTTATTCCATGTGGTTTCATCCCTTCCTTCCTTTTTGTCTTTTCTTCCTCATCCTTCCCTCCTTCCATCTTCCTTTTTCTTCCCTCCTTCATTCAGCAAACGTTTCTTGATGCTTACTCAGCCAGGCACAGCTCTCGAGGCTGGGAATGCATTAGTGAGCAGACAGACACAGCCCCTAATATTGTAGACTTATCTGCAATGAGAGGAAAGATTGAGTGAAGGATTTCTTTGAAAGGCCTACATGCTCATGTGTGTGGAAATGATCCAGTGATTTATAGACAAGAATACAGAGAAGTTAAAATATTCCATAATTAAAAATGTGTGTCAAAGTCAGGACACTTTAATGGAAAATTATGACTGGGTTGAATTATAGACACTAAGAAGACAGAACAAGGTCAAGCATATGGTTGGAAAAAAATTCAGCAGCAGGAAGCATAGAACAGTCCAGATGGCTGTGTATTCGACTTTTAGAGGGTGCTGTGGTACATGAGAGCTGATGGTCCTGCCCAGAGGTAGAGCAAGTGCCTGGAGAGTCTAGCAGCTGCATCTCCTCAGGAATTCTGGCTTATGGCAGAAGGATACATGCAAAGTCCGAGAAACTAAAGAAAAGGTAAGAGGGGCTAGAAGGCCAAGAGTGTGATACATGTGTGAAATGAGGCTGTGAAAATAGGTGGTGACCAAATCATGCATTGCCTTGCAGGCTATTACAAGAATTTTGGTCTTTATAACTAATGAAATGAAAACTTAGAGAGAGAGAGATGTGTTTTTAACGTTCCAGTGTGTGTGTGTGTGTGTGTGTGTGTGTGTGTGTGTGTGTGTGTGTGTGTAAGAGAGAGAAAGAAAAAAAAAGAGGGCAATTTTCGAACATTCCAAGTGTACTTTGGCATGAGCGAAACTACTTTAATTCAGTAAACTAGGCAAAAATAGTTAGTAGCATGGAATAAGGCAATGACCCTGAAAGGAGAGAGGATGGCCAGGTATGAGCTAAGTGAAGAAGACAAAATCTACAGATGTGTTGCTGGCTGTATTTGATAGGAGGTTAAGTAAGAGCAGGATGGTGGTGTTAGGTCCTTCCTGTTTTAGGTGAAAAGTTGAAAAATATAAGCCCAGTGTCATCATGCTGCATGCATAGGAGGGAGTGACCAAGAGATCAGCAGATGAGAGTGTGGGGAAAGGGAAAACACAGTGTAGCCAAACAAAACATGGGAAGCAAGAGTTGCATTTTATGGTCAGATTGATTTTGTCGTCATTGTCATTGGGGAGAAGGGTTAATGGACTAGAAACCGTGATTGAAAACAAAGATGCCATCAAGCTTTTCTCTCAAGTTTGAAACGTGGACTGCGATAAACAACCAACCAACCAACCAACACCTGAGTGAGCAGCAACCTGGATTGTAGGTAAGATAAGATAAGGGGACGTGCAACTTTTCTTTGCAGAGAATGAATACAGCTTTAGAACCAGTAGTGATACCATATTGGTTACCCAACATTTGTAACCTAAATTAATTCTAATCCAACTGGGTGTGTGTGTTTCAGGCTAGGATAGAGAACAATAAAGATGGGAAGGAATATGAGTTAAGGAAAAAAGAAGGCAGAGGAGAAACATTCATCCTCCCTCCCCACAATCTCAGTAGTTCATTGGCAGGAAGCCAATGACCCCTGAAAGTAACCCTTTTTCTATCCTGGGAAGAACCAAAACCATTCTGATAATTGACAATATCAAAGCTCTTGAAGGAAAATAATTAAACATTGTGAAGAGGATGGGAGGTAATGCATGAAAATTACACATGGATAACATTGTTATTTCTCTTTTCCATATGAGAAAGAAAAGAGGAAAAATATAAGAAAAGCACATGCAATTAAATATGGCACATACATATCCTTTTAAAAATAACAGGAGTGTCAGGGATTATAACCCGATACACTAGTGCACCTAAGAATATCACTGAAAGAACTACAGTGGAAAAGATTAAATGATAGATATTATACATAACTTAAGTTTATGTTCCTGCCCTGTCCTTCTCATAATTGTGTCCACATTCTGGTAGGGGCATAGATTCTGACACAAAGTAAATGGTCAATTAATACTTGGAGAAAAATGAATAAATTATTGGTTTCTTGGGAAAGCGTATTTAGCTTTTCTGCACCACAGTGTTCCCATTTCTCTTTTCCTGATTACCAATTTCTAACTAAGCCATTGTCAGTATTAAATGAGGTAAGAAATAAGGACTTGGTATAAAGCAGATGCTTAAAAATGTTCATTGGAATATAAATTTGCATTTGTGGAGATAACGGGTAAATATAGCCTGATGAAGTATTATTCCAAAGTCTCTTCCTGTCTTCCATTCACACTTGCATTTTAACCCAGGCCTTGTATACAAGCAAACGCCAATGATTTTTCCTATAGGGCTAGCCTGTCATACTTACACACTCATATACTCTCTGAGGTAATCTTGAGCCAAGCTCTTTCTGATTATATTTCCCTTTTTCAGTCTGTTGTCCCAGAAGACGTTGACGTCATCTGGAGACACGGTAGCGCCATCCGTCTTCAGAGGTTCAATTCATTCTTCCATCAGGAAACTCTGCCGACAAGAAGGCCAGTGTTAGAAATTAAGCTTGTGACATGCAGGCCACAGTGGAGTGCAAACATTGGTCAGAGCTTCCTCTCTCGGCCACAGGGGAAAGCCACACTGATTGGTATTCAGGAAAGGGACCTCCTGTTTCGAAGGATTCCTTCATGCTGTTCAGCAATGCTGTTTAGGGTGGATTTTCCCATTTGAACTGCAAAGCTTAAACACAAATATTAACTACCTGGAGCTGCAAATAGCAGCATAGTACATTAAAAAAATAATGAATATTTTAACCAGCATTTGCCCAACCAAGAAAAATATTATGCAGAAATGAGGCTGATTTTAGAAAATTGCCCAAGGAAACGTTAGGGGAAAAAAAAAAAAAAAAAAAAAAAAAGAAAAAGAAAAAGTTGAGTTTCCTTTCAAAGTTTGTTTTTGCTGAACATTCATAGTTTTGCTTTCTCCAATCCAATTTTATTATAAGAAAGGTCTCCCAAATGTGTACCTGGCATTTCTTTTAAAATAATCAGTAACACACAAAAACTTTGAAAATGGTGAGTGAGTTCTTAAGTGTGACAGTAAAAAAGGGCAAAATATATCACACAGGAAGGAGGACACTTCTTTGCATGCACATATGTCTGCAGCCTCTTTGGTTATAGACAGATTTTCATGTCCATATTATTACTACTATTTACATTTTAATTTTGCTCATTTGGAAAATCCAAATTTAAATTTTTAACTGTGGGTTTTACTTCCATGAAATCACTGAAGGTGTCCCATCACTTATAGTTGATACTTTGACATTTTAGAGCTGTAATTATAAGTGAGGGCAATGAATGGACATTGTAGTACCGGTCGAATAGCTTCATTGGCATTTATTTCAGTCTTTGATGAAGACTGAAACTAATTACCAAAAATGCTCTTCAAGAATTCTCATTCCCAATAAGTAAAATAGGAATTTTGGACTGACCTTAATGAATAACAAACTACATTTAGGGCACTTTCTTTCTTTTAGACTATTTTTCTTGTACTTACAGAAAAAGTAAAACATTTTACATACAGTGTCTCATTAGTTCCTCATAACAACCCTGTGAGGTTGGTGAGGTTGGTATTATATTAACCCATTTTCCAGATGAGGAAACTGAGGCTCACAGAGATTAAAAAAAACCCTGCCCAGATGGTTGAGCCAGGATTCAAGTATCAGCTGTTCTAGTCCAGAGACCATGCTTTTTACCTTCCTGTTGTATTGCAAGTTAAATGGCTCCAAATTGGTTAAATGGCTTTTCCTGGGTTGCCATTAACCCGCTGTCATTCAAAGCTGTTTGCTTGTTTTATTGCTTTTATTTCATTTTGTTTTTTCTAATTTGTGGATTTTACATCTTATTATAATAACGATAGTAAAACATGAGTCAGGTTACCTGGATTCTAGTCGCAGCTTAGCTACTGTCTTTATATAACTTTGAATATTTCATCATGTCAGTCTCCTTTCTGTAAAGCAGAGACAATAATAACTTCCTTTATCTTCCTCAAAGGGTTTCGTCCTCCAAATCCACTGCAGTAATAGATTTAAAATGTTATTATTGACACACCTCTCCCTAAGCAAGAGAAAGGCACCAAGCTAAAGGTCACACCATTCAGTTTTACCACATGTGTATTAAACTTCTAAAATCTTTTTCTATGCAGGATGTTGAACCTCTTGGGCAAAGGGAGGCTTCAGCTTATTGATGCACCTTTATATATCCTTTTGTTCAACATTGAGAATTAGCCAAGAGTAAGTTGTGACATGCATTTGAAATAATTAAGAACGGTGACTGACCACCTCGGTTTCTGTAATATAAAAAATGTGGGAACATCTACAGTAATAATTCAATAGTGAAATTATTTTTGACTGCCAACAGATGCTTGCTGCCAGTCTTTGGGGACTGCTGAATCTATTTACAAGGAACCATACCCAGGCCCATGCCATAGTTGAAAGGGTCATCACAATATTTGAGAACCCTTGCCATAAATTAATTTTTCAGACTATTTTAAGGTAATGTATTATTTTTAATCTCCAAGCATTTATTTGGAAATCTATTTATTCTCACCTATTTATAGATAAATAGGAATATTTATCTATATCTCTAAGTTTCTATTTCAGTTACTTCCTTGTACAGCATTCTTCTCACCTCAACCTTGGAATCAAATTCCTTAGTTTTTATATTGTTTAAAATAAGCAATCCTCCCATCCTTCTCTCCTGAGGCTAGTGTTGCCCCATAAACTATGAAAATGCACTGTAAATGAAGGGAAAACCCATGTTTAAACATTCTACCTTATTATCTGCAAGGGATAATTTCTTCCTTTTTTCTTTAGCACAAGCATCTACAAGGATGTGGTCTTCATGGCTGGAAAGCCAGAATGGATTCATTTGAGAAATTGAGGACCATCGGTTTGAGTCATGAGACACTGTGCCTGTGGTGTTTGTAGTTCCTGCCCTCTGGGTCTTCCTGCCCCTCCCATACTTAATAAGTTAGCTCTGCTGTTCCCTTGTTTGATGCCTGATAGAAATGATGGAGCAGTAGAATCCATCACAGCATATTCAATGATTTATTTATTAAATCGTTCTATAAATATTTAGTGAGCATCACCTGTGTGCAGAAACTGTTTTATCTCCTAAGGATATCGCAATCAAAAGCCAAATATTTACTCCTAGCCACACAGTGCTTACATCCTAGGTATATTGTACAGAGAAACAGAAAATCAATGATCTTAATATTTGCCTAAATGAATACATCAATCAATGAATGTATAAGTTAATTTTAGATTATGATATTAAAATAGAGAAAATAAAACGTGATAGAGGTGTTTAGGTTGAGAAGTGGATACCTTGGAGTGGTCAGGCTTCTGAGAGATGGCTTTTGAAGGTGACTTTAGTGTGAGAACAACTAACCACATGAAGAACATTTTAGGCAGAGGAGACAGCACATACAAATATTGTGAGATGACAGTTACTTGAAATGTTGAGAAATAGAAAGAAGATGAAGTGAGGAAGATGGAAATGTTACAAATGAGGTCTGAGAGGTAGAAGAGAACCATGTCATATACGCCTCTGAAAATCATGGAAAGGTGTATGGGTTTAATTCTAAGTACAATAGTGTAGAGTAGTGGTTCTCAATCCTACCTCATCAGAATCACCTGGATGCATCAGAATCACCTGGATGACTTGCTAAAGCATATATTACTGGGCCCAACTGTAGAGTTTCTGATTCACTACTTCTAGGGTGGGACCCAATAATTTGAGTTTCTAACAGGTGTTTCTTTTTTTTCTTTCTTTTTTTTTTTGTCTTTTTCGTGACTGGCACTCAGCCAGTGAGTGCACCAGCCCTTCCTATATAGGATCCGAACCCGCGGCGGGAGCATCGCTGCGCTCCTAGCGCCGCACTCTCCCGAATGCGCCACGGGCTCGGCCCTCTAACAGGTGTTTCTGACATTAGTGATCGGGAACAACACTTTGAGAACCATGACTGTGGTAGATATCTATTATTTGTACCTACCCAGAATAGATTTCACAACAATTTTGCAACTTAACCTTGATTTTTTTGTGTGAAAATTCTCTTTTGTGCTTTTAGTCTAACCAATGGATTCTGTCACCGTGGTCGCAGTGAGCTATTCAGTAACGGAATAATAACTGTAGGCAGTCAATTAAAATCTAATCCAGGGACATTCTTGAAACTATTGAGAAATGAAAGCTGTCAAGCCATGGGGCAGGAAGCTGGGAAGCAATATGTAGGGAAAATCTCCCCAAGGGCTGAGTCAGCGCAGAGGAGCACTGGGCTGAAAGATTGCAAGAGAATGAGCCCTGATACACTTTGCTGAGCCCTGGGTCCAGCCATGCCTAAATCAATTCTTCTTCTGTGCTTTTCAGTTACATCACCTGTCTTCCCATCTTGTGTGTTAGGAAATTTCTCTTTGGTGTCTGAAACTTACAAACCAAAAGATAAATATAAATAAAAAGCTATTGTATGTAACACCCTTTAAAAAAATACATACACCTTTATTCATCACAGAGAACCAAATAAGAGGGTTTGATGGCTCAGTGGTAATCTGTACATTTATAAAATAAGTAACCTTTGTTCCAGCCAAGCTTGAGATATTTTAAAAATAGAAATCCCAAGCAAATAGGAGGATAAAATAGTTAGTCAAATGAACACTGGGGATATGAGAGCATGCTAAACATCACTTGGTGGCACTACAACCTTGCCAACAGCAAGGTCCCGGATAATATCCATAATATAGCCCTACATAAAATTTATAATTGTATCCCCCTTTTATTCTATGTGAAAACCTCATGTTCTTCACAAGTTAGTGCATGTTTTCCATTACAATTATATGTGCCAGCTTCCCATCGTTCAATTTTTGTCAAAATGCTATCTCTTCCAACAGTCTTCCTTGACTTTCCTATTTCAAGTGTCTTCTTACTCAAGTCAAACTCTATCAAGTTACCATGTTTCATTACCTTCTGAGAGCTTAGCATTTTCTCACATTATTTTGCTTGTTTTTTCATTGTTCATTCATTATAGTAGAATATAAGCTACATGAAGGGAGTGGTGCTTTCTGTCTTGTTCATCATTAACATTCTGTCACACAATTGATGTTTCTAGAATAGGAAAGTGAATGAATGAACCAATAGTACATTTTTGCCTTTTCTTAAATAACCTTTTCAAATTTAAATTTTTCTTCTCTGTGTTTTTATCTGTACTTTTTTTTAAAATTATACATTTTTGTGGGGTATAAATTTGATTTTGAAAAATTGTGTACAATGTGTATTGGTTATATCAGTATAGTTAGCTTATTCATCATTGCAATATGCAACAATATGCAATTATTCTTTGTATCCATTGACTAATTTCTCATTAGCCTCCCTTTCTCTCCCTCTCCACTCCCCTTTTCCACCTCTAGTTTTCTAAAAGTTCAATGCATTACTGTGATTGTTTTTTCCTTCTTTCTTTCTCTCTTAATTGTTCATTTGTTTATTTATGGATTCAGCTCCTGGTTATGAGTGAGAACATGCAGTATTTCTTTTTGTACCAGGGATGTTTCACTTTTTTTCTCCAGGCTCATCCACGTTGCTGCAAATGGTAGAATTTCATTCTTTTTTATGGCTGTCTAGTATACCATTTTGTATATATACCACAATTTCCTTATCCAGTCATCCATTGATGGACATCACCTAGCTATTGTAAATAGAGCTGCAATAAATATGGGAGTGCAGGTATCCCTTCGACCTGATGTTTTCCAATGCTCTAGATATATCCCCAGTAGTGGGATTGCTGGATCATATGAAAGTTCTATCTGTAGTTGATTAAGGAACCTCCATATGGTTCTCCATAATGGCTGTGCTAATTTACAGTCCCACCAACAGTGCAGGAGGGATCCTCTTTCTCCACACCCTCGCCAGCATTTGTTATTCTCTATCTTTTTTATCATAACCAGTGTGACTGGGGTGAGGTGATATCTCAAAGTGGTTTTTATTTGCATTTCCCTGATGATTAGTGATGTTGAGCATTTTTTCATGTACCTGTTGGCCATTTGTATGTCTTCCTTTGAGAAATGTCTATTCAGCTCATTTGCCATTTTTTAATTGCATTCTGAGCTCTTTGTACATTCTGGATATTAATTTCTTGTCAGATGCATAGTTTGCAAGTATTTTCTCCCATTTTAGGCAGTTCTAGGTCAAATTTTATTTTAGCCGTAACTTACCCATCCAAAGAGAGTGCACCCTCTTCTGAGCCTCTGAATTAACCTGACAATATAAAAATTGTCATGTCCCCCCTTGGTATTGAGCTTTCTGTGTCTATGGTTTTCCCTTATAAGACCTTTCTGAGCCCATGACTGTAATTTTTTACTTTTATCCTCATTTTATCACACTGCCTTGCACAGAGTGCAGACATGCAGATATCTGTCGATCAAATGCATGACTGGGTGTGTATTTAAGAGGCGACATTCCCCATAAACATTCAAAACTCCTGTACTTTCCAAATACAGATATTTTCATATTATATATAGTCTTGAAGACTGAGAGATACCTGCTATAGGCCAAAATCTTAATTTCTGGTGTTATATTAGATATTTGTAGAAACCATAAAATAAGCAGGTAAGTAAGTGAAATTTGAAGTCTCTATTCAGTAAGATGAGTTGGAAAATATGGGCACTACCTATAATTTTGTGTTTATATATCACCTTTATGATTCCAAGATGCTGCTACTGATCCATTGCCCACAAGTGGATCAAAGTGTTTTTCTACAGTGGTGAAGAATATGTGCCAACCTGTCTGTGTTTCCTCCCTTGTCCAACCTCATGACCACTTTGACATGGGCTTCTGGGACAGGGTGTGGGCATAGGCAGACCTAGAATGTTTTGGAAAGGAAGCTGGTTTTTCTGGGGCAGTGGTAAGTCTGTTTTTAGCCATGTTATTTCTGAGATGACAGCAGGGTACTGTACATGAATCTACATATATGGAGTTATATGTGGTTGGAAATATGGTGTTGCAGATGAGAAAGAGATCATAGTTGGTCCTAAATATTTGAAAGTTGTAAGCACACACTCTTAAAGAAAAAGTGTTGGTGAGTACAATATACAGGGCAGTGGTCACTTCTGGGGAGAAGCAAGGGCACATGGGGTTAGGTGTGGGGAAAATCATTGAGAGATGATCTTCAAAGTTATCGGTAATCTTTTCCATAATCTGTGTGGTAAGTATGTTTAATTTTTATTTTTAAAAGCCATATATATAAGTTGTATATGAATGATACATATTTTATAAAATGGTAAAAAATATGGATTGCCAGCCTAAACCAAAAAGTGAATTTTTAACACTTCAAATGCCTTTTTTAATTTCATGAAATGTCATTACTTGAGGCACTTACTTGAAAGAATTCAAGTGAGTACAAAAATTTTCCTCAGTTTCTAATCATTTCAGGGGCACTATTTTGGTTGTGAATGAACTGATGATATTTTTCTCAATTCTGTTTACTCTTGGGTCGGCAAATATGTCTCTGTGAGCTTCCTTGCTCTTCATACCTACATCTGCTTTTCTTCAAAGGACAATCTTTAAATACTGTATCTACAGCATAATGAATGGAAGAAAAACAGAGCCCATACTAATAAATGCATGGCATGTGTATCAGTTACTTATTGACATAATAATATTGCATAACAAATCACCCCCAAATTTTTGGCTGAAAAAATTAAGTATATCTAATATCACTAGTTTGCAGATTTGATGGGAAGTTCTTGTAGTCTTGAATGGATCCATTCCTGTACTTGCTGTCTGCTGTGGACAAGCTAGGGGTCTCTGCTGATCTTAGCTGGGATCTCTCCTGTGTCTAGGATACCCTAACTGTCACTTGTCTAGGAGGACCTCCACTGAAAACCTGGACAATTTTGCTCTGCCTAACATGTCTCATCCTCTCAGCATTTTGTCGTGGCAAAGTTAGAGGAGCAAGTTAGAAAGAAAACATATTCAAAGACACTTATCGAGCTCTGGTTTATTTTTGTAGCGTCTGTTGACACCATGTTTGCCAACAATTGGCCAAAGCAAGAATCAGTGAATATGGCATAATGCTGCCCACTGTGAGAAGGCACTGCACATTATAGTGCAAACAGACAGATACAGGACAGAGTGAAGAATGGGGCCATTAAAGCAATTCCTCTACCACCACATGGTCTTGCTCCCCTTCCCATGCCTTTTCCTATCCTCTTCCTATAATTGCTGCCTATCTAAATGCTGGATCCTGTCCTTCCTTTGAGGGTCAGGTCAGATGTCTTCCTTGACTCCATATGACATTACTCCAGCCTTCTTTCCCATCCAGCACCTTAAGGCAATCACTGTTAGCTTGCATCATTTCCCCGTTGGTATCTACATTGTTGAGGACTGTGTCATAACTGTCTGTCTCATCAGACAATGAGGTATTAAGAAAGAATACCTGTTTTGCAACCCTGCAGAGTCTGATAGAAAATGGACAGAAATTACAACGTCACCAATAATTTTGATTTTTTCTTCATTGATTTACTATTGTAAATCTGTTCAGTCATAAATCTGCATGGCCCCTTGCTAGAGTTCTGGTGTACTGACATTTATTTTGTTGATGAGAGGGTATAACTTGCCAATTCTTTCACTCCCTTTCTTTTTTCCTTCCTTCCTTTTTTTTTTCCTTTTTCTCACTTAAAAAAAAAAATCTTTCATTTAGATATAAAGAATTTGACTTAGGAATAAAGGGGCTAAAAACACTTCTTGTCACAATTAATTAGATTTCTCAGTAGCTCTCCACAGCCAGTATTTCTTCAGGCACATTACTTGTGCACACCCCCAAAAGCAGGTGTCAAAACACACTTAAAGGCATAGTTTCCTGAAATATCAAATAAGACTCTGTTATTTATGCTCATAAATGCTATTTATGCCACCACAAAGCTATAAGACTGTCTAAATTAGTCACGTGAACTATATTATTGGTCAAAATATGGGTAATTTGGGTGCTCCTCTCAGTATAGATCTCATCTCATTTTTATATGTATAAAGTTCTGCATTAATCCAAATCCCACTGTCTGAATAATTTATGCAGAGGCCAAAGAAATGTCAAATAATTTGAGTACCTTTATGGAAATTCTAGGTAAAAGCATAAAGCTGGAAAACAGAAAAGAAACAGTGAAATTCTTGTTAGGTGTACTGCTCAAGGGTAAAGCACCCTAGGTATGAGGACCAACACTTCAATTCCAAGTGAAGGATTCTATTTTTGGTGCTGGACAGTGAGCCCAGTGAAGGGTTTAATGAGACCTTCCAGGGCCTAGATTTTCTACCATGGAGATGACCTTGGCCTAAACCACCAGCAACAAGGATTTAAAAACACAAAAAGCAAAACCCATGTTAGTTTATCACAAGTAAGCTGGGTGGTAAAATGGAAAGTTTAACTCAAAAACACACTATTTGCACATTAGATAAATTGGGCATGAAGTACAATAAATACTACTATCCTCATTACATAGCTGAAGAAATTCAACTATATAATTAACAAAGAAGTTGAATGTCTTGCCCAAGTTCACACAACTAGCAAGTGCCAGAGAATCCAGACTATGTGGCTCTAAAATCATTTCTGTATGCTCCTTCAATAAATGCTTAAATTAAGTGAAACAAGTCAGGCACAGAAAGAGAAATACCACATGTTCTCACTTATTGGTGGGAGCTAAAAATTAATATATAAATTCACACACACACACACACAAAAAAAAAAAAAAAAACCGGGGGGGGGGAGAAGATATAACAACCACAATTATTTGAAGTTGATACGACAAGCAAACAGAAAGGACATTGTTGGGGGGGAGGGGAGGAGGGAGAAGGGAGGGAGGTTTTGGTGATGGGGAGCAATAATCAGCCACAATGTATACCGACAAAATAAAATTTAAAAAAAAAATTAAAAAAAATAAAATAAAATAAAATAAAAAAATAAATGCTTAAAAGCCTGACCTTGTCATCTGTGTAAAAATACTCACAGATTAACTGAGAAGGGACTTCATTTCAGCCAAAGTGAGTCCACTGGAGAGTCAGTACAGAGAACTTACCTTGGTTTTTAAAGATACTGGATCCACTTTAATTAGGTATCTCATTGCAACTTGTTACTATTTCTTGAGACAGGTAAGAAAAACAAGATAAAGGTCATGAATATGGGAAAAGATGGGGTTTATTTAGAAGCAAACCCTCTTCATTCTTCCTCTTAAAATCTACTGTGACATTTAACTCTGTTTCTCATGACAGGATATCTTTTCTTTCCTTTTCCTTTTTTTTTTTTAATTTCCCTTTTATCTTGGATGAACTGCTCCATGAGGTTTTTTTCCTCTCCCTGCACTTCCTGGACATTTTCTCACATAGAGTCAGCCAGGTCGACCTGTCTGCTCATACCCCCACTGTTCTAATAAGGAAAGAAGAAGGAGGCTCAATGCCTGGAGTGTGTGAAAATGGGGTAAGGTGAGGGCAGAGCGTGGCAGGGATTGTGTTGAGGCCATGAATGGATAATCACTCCTGTCACAGCAAATAGACTCTATCACGAGGAATTCCATGGTTTTCCAGAGGAAATCAGCTTTCCCTGCAGGCTGCCAAGCCCAAATGAGCTCCTTACAGCACCTGCAGATCTGAGCATCAAGCAATTATTCCACGATCTTGCCTAAAAACAAAGACTGTGCTACCCTTTGACAACCTCTGACCTTTTCCAGCTAACATAAACTAATTATATTTGCAGCAGGAGGGGAGAAAGGCTTTCGTAGTCCTCCGTGGGAGTTGTCCTTCATGCTTTGTGCCATGTTGTCAGTTCTGGCAATCCCAAAAATGACCACCCTTCAATCAAGGAAGTTGTTGAGCAAAGCACTTAAAGAGATACAGGGAGGCCCTTATCACAAATAAATCTCACTGCCCGGGATTTACCAACCTGCCTGAGTGGCCCACACTGTCCATTTAGCAGTGGTACAAGGGAGCTATTATTAAGTGTCACTTAGTAGCAATTACAGCCTGGTCAAAACAGATTTTTGTTTTGTTTTGTTTTGTTTTTGGACAACCTGTTAATGGGCCCGTGATTAGGTGTAAGGAATAACCCAAGCCACAGGCACTGAAGCAAGGTTAGAGGTTAATTGAGACTTTCTATCCCAACAGTCTGAGTTTTTGCAACTTTTTGCTACGAGAACAGTCTAAAGCAAAAAGGAGATAGTATGATATAATTAGTTGGAAAGCAGGAGGGTCAAAATTCCCAGATGAGAAAAGAAAACTGGCCAAGGAAATCAGGCCAGAGGGACCACCTGGGTCACTTCAGATGCCAAGAATATCTGTGGCCATTCATCTGGTGGATGAGGCAGAAAGTGGTATGCTCGCCATTCATCACATCCTCTCTACCAAAGAAAATACGGGGTCAATGCTATAAACAGTAGCCATCCCAGAGTAATTGAAATTCCAGAAATGGCCTCATTAGAATAGCTTACAGGCAATCGGGTTTTTCTTTTCCTACTGAAGGTATATTCAAGTCTTGTAATTGTATGGCTGGGCTTCTTTGTGGTGGCTGGAATTGCAGAGGGACTTTCTGATAGTTTTTGAAGGATCGTGTCTGAATAAACACTGCCTTCACAGTTGAGAGGAAGTGGCCCAACTGGACCTCCTGGGCTTGCTGGCTGTGGCACAGCACACGTGAACTCCACACCTGCTCACTCTCTCTTAACTCCATCAAAAGAACCCTTCTTTCTTCGTCCCATCTAGGTTATAATCAACATATTGTGTTGTAAGCTCAGCAGCAGCTGCTCTTTATCTGGTAATCCAGAACCCTGAAACTATTACTGGAGGTTTTGGGGCATTAATATTTCTTAAGATTTTTTTTAACCCTCTCCTATTGCACCCCAAGCCAGCCCCCAACACAAACTTTGACACTTCCAGCTGGCAGATTCCTCTGCTTGGAAGTTGACTAAAAATTGCCAACCCATATTCTTTCTTTTTTTCTTCTTCTTCTTCTTCTTTTTTTTTTTTTTCAGTGCAGCTGGTGCCAAAATGTGATGATTTGTTTTGCTCCAGTCACTGAAGTTTTTGTTTTCTTTTATTTCAACCCCATGCTGGCTTCCCAACTTGGTGCTGAGTCATCTGGTGCAGGTGTTCAAAGAGCCTGGTATTTATGTCACTCGCAGATGGTTTGGGTAAATTACACGATGTTCTTGCAGCCCCGTGGAGGCTCTCTCAGGTCCCTTTGATCCTGGGGCTTCCTGTAGGTCTTGAACATGTGCAGAACTTTAGGGCACTGGGTGAACTCTTGGGTGGATTCTACCCAATGTTGGTTGAATTGCTATGGGCCTCACAGTCTGATAAGATCCAACTGAGGCTGAGAGAGGTTGACAAGATAAAAGAACACTGAAATTACAAGGTATTACACCTTAACCTACACAGGGAATTACATACCCAATGTGTGGCAGAGCATAAGCTAATGCTATAGCTGCCTAAGAAAAGGGGGATAAAAGGGACAACATTTTGTTTCTGAAGAAGGGGAAAGTTATGTTGGAGAAGTAAGATCGGGCAGAGTGAAACTGTTACATCTTAGAAATATACATTTAATGTTGTCCATTTCCTCATCCCTTGTTTAACCCCAAAGTGTCTCCAGTGTCTATTCCAGTGCTCAGTGCAAAGACCGGCTCACAGGCAAGAACCTGAAAATCTCATATATTTCTACTATAGACATAGAGCATCAATCAGAACTTACAAATCCGTGCTCCCTTCCATTTGAGAAGGTTGTTCTTTACCACAAAGCGATACACTTTACTTGGGAAGGCTCAACATATTTTCTTTCTATGGGATTTACAACTTAGCAAGGGAAATCTCTGTTTGGCCATAGTTAAAGGCATGATCTATCAATTTAAATGTTCAGAAACAGGTTTTTGGAGAGATGTACCTTCCCAGAGCTGCAGAAATTCCCCCATTGTAGTCTCCTACATGGAATCTCACAGGATGATTAACCATCACAGGGGTTTTCCAGAAGGAGTAACTTTCAGTGCTAAAACCAAAACAGTCCTGGCAGACAATGGTTGCCCAAATGTGTGTATAGAAGAACCTGGATAACTTGTCAAAAATGTGGATTCCTTTGCCTCACCCCCAGAGATAATGATTCAGTTGGTCTAGGGTGAGGCTTGAGGATTTGCATTTCTCTCACTGTCCAAGGTGATGGTGAAAATGCCAAACCAGGACTACACTTTGAGTTGCAAGCAGCTAGAGCATCCTTGGCTAATCTAGCAACTTATGAAGAGAAGCAGATTAAAGTGAAGAGCACAGATCTGGACTAGTGCATATAATACAGAAAGACTTTTTTTTTAAGTGAATTCCCTTGAGTGTATCAGGAAATTGTTGCCACAATGAGCACAAAATCTCAGTGACATACAACAGATAACATATGCTTATGCTCATGGAGCAGCATGTTGAATGTGGTTTAGCTGGTCTGGGCTCAGCTGGATGGTTGTGTTGCGGTCTGTATGTTGGGTGCAGGTCTCTTCCACATGATATGTTTTACTCATAGTGGAGGTCAGAAGTAGAAACATGATGTTTTTGAAATGTGATACTTCTGAAAATTTAGGCTCAGAACTTTCACTCACTTTCCATTGGCTATAACCAGTCAAGTTCAAAATCAATGCTGTGGGACAGTGTGCTTTTCCAATGAAAGTGGATAAGAAGGGAGTAATTTCTTAAAGTATAATCTAATATACTACAGTGATCTCAGAATTTGAGAATACTTAATCTGATGATTGATATATAATTGTTACATATCTCATAACCTACATAACCTTTCAGGTTCTCTTACCACTCAGGTAGAGATAGTAAGCAGTTAACTGAAATATTTACCAAATACTACAACACAGTTACATCCTAGTTACCTCATTTTGTAAAGAAATTTCCTTGATATTTCACCTGATTGCTATGAAGGAACCCAAGTAGTATATAGAAAATTCAATGTTTATCCAAGTTATAAATTTCTGTTTAGGAATCAGAGTATTTTATCTTATTTTATTTTATTTGAAATCTTTGTTTCCCATCCTCTATTTTTTTTTCTTCTGATGTCCTCAACTAGCTTCTATTCAATTAAATAAACCTGAAGTTTCAGCAACTTTTCCATATGTAAATTTTACAAATATTTCACATGACACAATAATATATTATGAAAGATACTTATAGAGAAAGCACAAATAACTATCAAAATCAGTACATACATTATTTAGGAAATCATTTTGATTCTATAACACAAATATACTGTCTTCTAGCAAGAGACTGCAATAGCACCATCTTGTTCTTTAAACACCACATAAATTGTCCCTAATTATTTGCAAAAGACATTAAATGGAATCTACTAGTATATTTGTTTTAAAAGATATTTTTTATCATTGGTGGAAACTTCAAGAGGATCCATATTCCCAGAATGTTGGTGTTAGAATCCATTGTTCGCTGACTAGATATTTTCCAGAAGAACATACTTTCATTGGTGTGGCAGAGGAATGTCTTTATCAAAGTTAAGGAAGTCATTTGCCATTTGGACAGCTCAAGAAAAAACATTTATCTCTGAGCCTTAGAAGAATTCTTTATTATCAAAAGACTGGCCAATTTCTTAAAACTACACCTTCAAAAAGGATCCAGGTTATATGCCATGGTATCTGTAACTGTCTGGCTGGGTTACACTGACCTGCATACAACCCTGGCAGGAATCCCCTGAACACAGTATTTGCATCTCTTTGGTGTGCCAATGAGTCAAGCATCCACAGTTCTCATTAAAACTGCCAATGTAAAAGTAGTGCAAACAGGACATCAGTTGGGGTTTTTCTCTCAGGGAGGACTAATCTTACAATGTCTATAAAAGGTCAAAGGTAAGCTCCATTTTTTGCTGTGAATTACTTCAAGAATTTTAAGCAGGAGACACCTGGTTAAAATGAATGAATGTAGCAGCTTGAAGGGGGAAAGTAAAAACAAGAAGGGGTTATAATAAAAGTGCAATATGCAACCTAATAACTATGTAGGGAATAGAGAAGGACAAAAAGTGTCTGCTACTCAACGTGATATACCTGTAGAACCTTGCTGTTCAATTCCATAGCCACTAGCTGCATGCAATGATTAAAGTTAAATTTAAGGTAATAAATTAGAAATCCAGGTCCTCACCAACATTAAGCATATTTCAAGTGCTCAATAGCAACATGTGGCTAGTGGCTACCATATTGGAGAACACAGATATAGCACATTTTCATCATTGCAGAAATTTCTGTTGGATGGCAATGATCTGGAGTGCTTTGCTATTGGAGAGGTGCTGAACTTAGTGCCTTTATAGAGAAAAATATATCTATTTTCTTTTAGCAATGCTATGAAACTTTTCTCTCAGCTCCATCTCTGTAGTAAGGATCGCCCTAAAATGTAGACTTAGAGAATTCACTTATCATGAATGAATAAACTGTTGCTACTGACAGTAATATTTCTGATGAGGTTTACTATGTGCCTCACACAGTGCTAGGAACTTTACACATATTGTGTCATTTGATTTTCACCTTAGGGTAAGAACTATTTGTAGGTTATTTTGAGAAAAATGAGGGTAAGAGAAAATAAGTACTGACCCAATATCACAATTAAGTAAATATATCTGCAGCCAAGGCAATTGATATTCTCTCTCTCTCTCTCTCTCTCTCTCTCTCTGTCTCTCTGTCTCTCTGTCTCTGTCTCTGTCTCTCTCTCTGTCTCTGTCTCTCTCTCTCTCTCTCTGCAGAATTAAGCAATAGGCTCTGCCAAAGGTTGGGGATCTGGACACAAGAATAATGGCCATGTCTCAGAGGAAAGGAGAAGAAAAAGTGAAGGGTATTTGAGGTCTCATGAAAGAGGCTGAGATTCAGTAGGAACAGTTGGAACAGACTCAGAAAACCAAGCCGGAATTCAGTTGTAATATCCAGGAAAGCATGGAGACAGGCTGCACTTAAGAGATTTGTGGGTTCCCAGGCTCCCTCTAGAAATAAGCATTAGGGCAGCAAGAGAAATGTTGAAACCACCAAATTAAGATTAAGATCCAAGTTTCTTTCAAAGACTGGTTGGATCTAGTGTATAGATAGAGAGATTTAGAAACCTGTATTTGGATATGGACTTCTGTTGTCAAAGCCCTGGAAAAAAGAAAATACATATAACCCCTTTGTTTCTCTTGGTGAATCTCAGCTTAGCCACGAAATTTCAGAGGAACAAGATAGCATACATTCAATGTTCTGATATATGACTGTACACAGTCAGAATAAGAGAAAGTAATAGAAATACAGAAAGAACATAAGGAATTAAGTTTTGCATTTCAAGATGGTTGAATAATAAAAATAACCTATCCTACTCAGTTTATAGTAAATTACTCTCACATAGAGTAATTTATTAAAATCTCAGAGCACCAAGGCTTGTTCAGCCTTGTTTTATTGCAGAAAAAATTGCCACAGTGTTTACATTTGGAAATTTTTTCTTATGTTACATAAAGAAGAAAAATATAAGCTCTTCAGCACCTGGTATTATTAGTGATGTATAACTAGGTTGACAATTTAAGTTATCGTCCAAATAGAGACACTTTTGGGAATGAATGTAATTATTTATAATTACACCAGAACCACAGGTGTAAACCAGAACTGTCCAAGGCAAACCAGGGCACACTGTCACCCGAGGTATAGACCACAGCTGGATGCAATTGGATTTATGCCATTTTCCCACTCCAGCTGCCAAATATGACCCAAAGTCTGCTCTTTGCGGTCAGCTGATTTACAGGCTGATTGAAAAATGAAAATGCACAATGATGAAGATGTCCAATACCCATTTTAAGTAAAAATACTGCAATAAAAGTGTAACTGATCATTACTGTTAAGTTTTTATTTTTTAAAGAAGTCACTTGATACAGTACATCCAAGAAAAAAAAAATGGTTGAACAACCGATCTCCACTAGCGTAGGTGAGTGTTTCTCTTCCAATTTTAAAAATAATCAGTTGCCTACCATCATCAAGGCATTGTGTTAGGTATTATAGTTTGGCTATATCCTTAGGCATTAGAGGAATTTGGAGGGATTTTCATTGTCACAATGACTGGGATGCATTACTAGCATTTAATTGGGGACCTAGAATTGTAGATGTCCTACAATGTGCTGGATTGACTCAAACAGTGAAGAAATGTCTCAGGTATCATCAGACATTTATCTGGGTGAAAAATATGTTTAAGTACCTAAGTCTAAAACATAACTCATTTTATGTATAAATACAAAATATCTTTTTTACTCTGTATTAACGGCAACTACCCAACACAGTGAGGGAGCATGCCCTTTGTTTTATTTTATCAAGAATTGTTGGCTATTTCAGAAAGTCACATCACAGAAGGCAATACCACTCATTGTAGTTGAGTAGCGACACAACTCACCTGCATTTGTAACTGACATTCAAGGTGACCCTATGAATGGGTATGAATATAGACAACTTAATCATATCTTCCAGTGTAGTTATGCCCAAGAATTTACTTACATATAGAAATACTTATTGTGTCATAAATTATTTTCCTCATAATTTATTTTGCAATTTATTTTTACATATAATTAGAACATTATACTGACTTAAAAATAAGTGTGAATAGTTTATATTATCTATAAATTTCATTTTAGTATAGTAAAGGCAGTGTTATAAAATCTTTAATATAAATAGGGGCCTTTGGGGCTGATAGGGCTGACTGGGGATCCAGGCCAGTGTTACCCCAGTGTTGTCCCAGAATTGGCAGCAAAAAGTCGATTAGAAATATGGATTCCTGGACTTCGCCCTATATCAACGGAATCATAGTCTCTTAAGTGGCATCCCAGTGATGTGTGATTGAACAAGCCTTCCAGATGATTCTATAGTGCTCTCATGCGTGCAATGATTTGAGGATTATTGTTCTGGGTAAGACAAATAGGACGGATATATTGTTTTCAAAGAATCTATTGTCTAACAGGAGATATAAAAATATCTTCCTACTTGAGTTACATATGTAAGAAAATCATAGAGATTATGATGATCAAAAATACAATAGAAATTTGTCAATAATCTAATTCCAGAGACTGATAACCTGAACATGACATATCAACAACAAAAAGCAGGGTTCTGAGACAAGTTTAAACTTTACAACTCTGATTTAAATGAACAGGGCTCAGCTGGTAAGACCCGGTACAGTCCTAAAAACATACCCAGCAGAGCACTTAAGCTGTTCCAGAACACGTCATTCTCTACTTTTTAACAGGGAGCAAACAGCTGGGATGTGTTATTTGTAAGCCATGTTTTCATAGGCTTTCTGGTTTTCTTTAGCCAAAGTCTTACAACAGTCTTTGGACAAATTAGTGCCTGAAGCTATAGGAAGTCTTTAGTCGTCCTGGAGAACTGCTGAGCAAGTCAGGTCTCAAAGACAACATGCCCACAAGGACTTGCTTTGCCCACCTTTGGCCTTTCCACCTTGGAAATGCCTTCACAACCAATTATGCTATTCTCAAATGTCTATTTACTTTTAATGACTCTAGTTAAATGTTGAGTTATTCCGATGACCCAGTTCAAGATGAGCAGCAAAAGCTTAGGCAAATCAATAGATTCAACTGGGGAGCTCTCAAATATGTTAGCAAGAATCAAATCCACATCTTAATAAATGAGCAACAAATCATTGACTGCCTGTATACTTTGGTGGTACTGAGACAGACCTCACCCTTCAAAAGATGTTAAAGAGATCATACGGAGGCAACTTTGGTGAAATGACTTTCTGTTTCTGGATACTCTCGTATCCACTTTTGTTCTGCAAAATGGTGTGTGTGTGTGTGTGTGTGTGTGTGTGTGTGTGTGTGTGTGTATGTGTGTGTGTGTGTGTGTGTGTGTGTGTTTTGTTGTTACAGGTTCACCAGAACAACTCCCAGAGATGTCTTCCCTGAATTTCATCATTAGGAAAAAATCCTCTTCTTCCACACACAAGAAGGAAGCCTACTTAAAATCCTTCCTTAGATTTACTCTTGTTGGCACCTACATGGATATTTGTTTCTAACACTGTTCTGTTTTCAATATGGCATCAAACATTACTAAATCTCAGCAAGCCCATTTATGTCAGATCCTACACATGAAAGTGTTTGAAAAATATTTTTCCATGCCCATGGTTCATAAGCCCACGGCCCAGGGTGTCTAGTGTCTATTTTTTATGGCCTAGGGTCAATGACTATATCTCTATAATGCCCACCAAGAGTGACAGGGAAAGAATGTCACCAATTTTTTTGGTATCTCAGGGTGAAAAATGTACGTTCAAAAGTCATCTGGGTGAAAGAATAAACTCCCCACTTCACTTTGCCTGAAGACTACTTCATATTAACATTCACATCCCCTTTGGTACTAAGAGCTGCTCAAAGAAGCATTTAGCAACAGGTGGTCCTGGTTGCACTTAAGCCATTCCCCCAGGGAACAACACATGTTTACACTGAGATTCCCAGGCCAGTAAACTCAAGACAAAATTACAACTCCCAGTAGTCAGCTTATTTAGTCTTACACAATGTCCATCCTCTTTATTGGGAGTGGAAAATGTATTTCTTTTAGAAAAAAAGTATAGTATAATAACAGAGGAGGAAAAAACATTGACAGTTAACAATCAGGAGATAATAAAAATTCTGCTAATAATCAGCTTTGGGATTTTGGGCAAGAATTTAAGATTTCAGTTCATTAACAGTGTCCATATATATAAAAATTAAGACATTTGAGAATCCTCAATGGCCTATGAAAGGAATTTAGGAAGTGTAAAGATGTATTAATTTGGATAAAACTTTGGTGCTTATCAGAACATGTTTTTTACTATTTATTACAAGAGTAGATATTATGAAAAATATTAAGAATCATGGGATTAAATTTTTCCAATGAAACTTTAGTACCCTAATGTTCGATTTAATTCATTTCAACAAAAATATACTGAAAACTTTCTATAGGCCAACACACTTTGTCAGGCTCTTGAAATACTTGTATAGACAATAAATAAACCTTGCCTTACAGCTTATTCTTCCATAGCTTTACAACTCCCAGCTATAGCAACACACTTAATGCCCATTATAATTTGGTTTCCATCCCCAATTCTTACTAAAATTTGGTACTTAGAGTCCACAGATGAGTCTTCTTCACCAAATTGGATATATCACTTAGGAGCATCTGCATTCTTTGGGAGCATATCACAAATGCAGCATCTCTGGCCTAACCCTAGATCTCTTGAGCCACAATTGTATTTTAGTAAGATCATGATTCATATGCACTTGAAAATTTGAGAAGCTCTGGTCTATAATGCTCAATAGTTTTACTTCACTCTTCTAAACTAAAGAACTACTTGTGCTAGAGAAGACTTCATTTTAGTGTCCTCTTTATTTTTGTCAGTGTGAAATATTCAGATTTCTTATAATCATTTGAAATAATTCAATAAAATGAAACTAAACTGTAGGCAAAATAATCTACACTCATTTTTGTATCTAAACATTTCTGGGCTTAATTTGTTGAACGAGGGGATCAAGTTTATGTCTCTAGCATTATTGTAGTTTATAGCAATTGCTCAATAAATTTTGAATGTCTGAATATCAAGAACAATCCAACAATATAAGTTACCAGAAATCTTTAGTTAAAAAGAAAGGAGTGATTTCTACTTTTGGCCAAGATGGAATGACTGAAAAACACAACTCACGTAAAACAACAGTTTGCAAGACACTGGACATGGGAGACCAAAAGACAGTGATCCCTAAGAGATGGTAAACAAATGAGATGAGCCTTTCAATTACCCCAGATGTCTGCCTTGAGATAGTGCACAGACCACAGCACAGCAAGGGATAGCCAGGGAATTTCCTTACTGAGATTAGACAGAACTGAGAGCCTGAAGAGAACAACATAGTTAAAGTCAGCAAGACAGAATAGGAGAGAGGAGAGAGATGCAAAGAGAGAGAACTCCAAAGATCTGCTAAGGGTTCCCTTGTGTATTGGACGGTCCACATGTATGAGGAAACTACTTGATACTGAGGAAAGAACCACCTGAAAGGATTAAATACTGTCCTAATTGAATTCACAAGGCACTCACAATAATGCCTGTTTTCACCAGCCGGCCTGTAAAACCTCAAGATTCACTGGAAATTATGTAGATAAAGTACACAAAAAAATCTCGCCTCAGTATAGGGGAATGATTAGTCCCAGACTGAGCATGCTACAGTTCCACCTAACAAAGAACAAAAAGAAGACTCAGGAGGACTGACCTGCTTCCATGTAATTTAATTGTAACCCTAAACAAAACTGAAGAGTAGTTACAGAAATAGAATGATATTCAACACCCAAGAAGATAAAATTTACAATGTCTGGTATCCAATCAACAATTACAAGCAAGCAAAGAAGGAGGAGGATACAACTCATTACGAGGAAATAAATCGGTCATTTCAAACCAACCCTGAACTACCCCAGATGTTAGAATTAGCAGATAAGGACACGATTAAATTTTGAAAATTAGTTAATGTTTTTTTAAGAAGCAGGAAGTATGCTTTTGGGGAAACATCACCATCTGGTGGTCTTCTCAAGTATTGCAAGTAAAGATATTTAAAGCGGGAAGTATTGTCTTCTGGGGGTTTACAGATACTTGTAAAAACAATTACCACCACTTGTGTAAATAAACAATTGAACAATCAACTATTTATACAACTTGTATTCAAACACTGAATAGCTAACATAAATAGGGTGTTATAGCTATACACCCACCTGTCAATACACAGTTCAGGTATTGACTTTGCTGGCCAATTTTTATTTCTAGTCAGGCAACTATTGATTTGGCCATTAGATATTAGATAATATAATATAATAGTTAAAAACACTGCCTGTGGAGACATGGTGATCAAACCTGTACTCTACCTCTTACTTGCTCAAGCCAATCTTTCAGACAACAGAAACTACTCTAGTTATTTTTATGAGAGATTTTAATGTGGGTATTTGATTACCCTGGGGATAGAAGGTTTAAGAAGCCAAAAGAGGAATTGAGCAGGCAGATACTATCACCCTTAAGTATGAAAGTACAATAGACAGAGACTGTGTTGCAGGAACCCAGGAATCAGGACCACCTGGTGAAAGACAAAATCATCAGACCTGCTGGGACCGTGGGCAGAGGGGCCACCAGGTGAGAGCTGGAGCCATACGTGGTGCACAGCTACTGACAGAGATCCAATCGAGGTAGATAGAGGAAAAGGGAGAAATGCCCTGGAGGGCTCCTTCCTGCCTCCCTACAATCACCTGCTCTTGTGTCCCATGGATACAACAACCAAAATCTATTTGGCAAAGAAATCTGAGAAAAGTAGTTTGCAGAAGTCTCTCCCTAGGCTCTAGTTATTCATCTTTAATTTGCCTAAATGACCTTTTTGCCCTTCAGCTTTGCCTCAGGGTCTTTCCACAGCTTTCTCTGGTCTGGGATAATCTTCCTTCCCCCCTTCACTGGTTACCTTCTCCTCATCCTTCAGGTTTTATTTTACCTGTCACTTCCTCAAGAATAAGCTTTTCCATTGTACATAGAGAAGTATGTGTTCAAATATAGAGTCTGTGATTATGAATTTACTTGTGCACTTACATGGAGAATGTCTTTCTTTCCCACTAGGGGGCATGCTACAGGAGGTCAGTTTTCCTCACTATGGAACTTTCAGAACCTAACACTAAAGTTGGCACTAGGACTGTATTTGTCGAATGATGTTTCTCCACCCATATTTTTATTCCTATTTTTGAAACAAGATTAGAACCCAGGCTTCATAGACAAACCAAATCTAGCTTTGAATTCCAAACTCAAACTCCAGGACATATGGAAGTATGAAATCACCACTGAAATCAGTTCATATAAATTTTAGAAGGAAAAGCTGAGAAATGTTTGAGGCTTTTAAATAAAACCAATAGGATATGTGTGCATATATACGCACACACATACACACACAGGTGTGTACTCATACACTTATGCATAAAGAGGTGTATTACAAGGAATTGACTCATGTCATTATGAAGCTGACAGTTGCCAAGATCTGCAGTTGGCAAGCTGGAAACCAAAGAGAACCAACGGCGTCGTTCCAGTCCGGATACTGGCAGGCTCAAAACCCAGGAAGAACTGATGTTTTAGTATGAGTCTGAAAGCAGGGGAAACAAAAAAACAATGTCACAGCTTGAAGGATGTTAGGCAGGAATTCCCTCTTACGTGGAGGGTCAAACTTTTTGTTCTATCTGGGCCTTCAACTGACTGGAAGAGGTCCACCCACATTAGAGAGGTCTATCTGCTTTACTCAGTCTACCAACTCAAATGCTGATTTCATCCAGACCGCCCCAGAATAATGTTTAACCTGATTTTTGGGCAATCCACGGCCCAGACAAGTTCATAAATAAAATTAACCCCTACAAGCCTACTCTTTCATTTCCTTGGCACCCAAATGCCTCTCCTTAAACCGTACTTAATCTTCAAGTAAAGACAGTAGCAAGGTCATAATTCCACCAAACATGATATAACTATTCTGTGCACAACTGAAAATGCACTAAGCTCTTCCCCAGAATAAAAGAGGTACAGTCCTTGTGTGATGTTTGCCCTACTCCTTGATATCACTTAACTTAAATACTATAATGTTAGAGTAACAATACTTACATACTATGTTATAAAGTCAATACATTTTATGTTAGAAGATAACGGAATAAAAGAAGAAAAATAAGATCATATTTTCTTACACACACACAAACATTCATAACAAAATAATGAGAAAATACTGTTGACATTTACAGATCTCCTTTCAGTAATGGTCACCTGGTTGTAGCTGGTATTTATAACCATCTTCCTCTGTTATCCATTCTGTGTTTTCTTTGCCTTCAGCAATTGCTTCAGCTGGTGGTGTTTCTTCACCTGGTGGGGTGTCTCAAATCTTTATCTCTAAAGAGTCTATGATATTAGCAGTCCTGCTTGGATTGGGTTGTTATAGTTTTCTATTGACTTTAATTACAGTGCATGGTGATACTATGAGACACCTTCAGGGATTTGCTATGTGCCAGAAATACTCTCTCTGACCTCCATTGTGAAGTAGTATTCCCATTTCCCTTTTGGTAGTGAGAATCAGTCATCCTAGTCAGCACAGTAACTTACATGCTTGCCTGTCGATTCAGAGGCAGGAGGAGCCCAAAATGGCCATGAAGAAGTTTTAACTTCCAGTTCAAAGGAAGCATTGTGGTGTCTCCTGGTAGCAGTGTTCCCCCCTATGGAACCAAGACCTACAGGCCAGGAGACCATAAAGCCATGGGAACAGGAAGCAAAAATTTTCTTAGCATATTACTAAGGAGTAATAGTGAGTAATGCCACCCCACTTTCACTCCTTGATGCCAGGACCCATGGATCCTGCTGTGAGAGAAACAACACCGTACACTGGACGTGATTCAGGACATACACAGCCTTTTGGAGAATCTTTCCTCAGCCTTGCAAGCTATTGCCTCCTAGCTGGCACTGTAATTGAGTCTTTAAAAGGCCATTCCACAGTCTTATCAAGGCAGCTGTTTCAGGATGGCGGGGAAGAGTATAGTCCATTAGCATGAGACCTTCACCACTCTTCATTTGCTGTGAAGTGAGTTCCTTGATCAGAAGCAATGCTGTACAGAATATCATGATGGTGGATAGGCATTCTGTAAGTTCATAGATGGTAGTTTTGGCAGAAGCACTGTATTTAGGGAAAGCAAATCTGTATCTGGAGTGTCTAGTCCAGAAAGAACGTAACACTGACCCTTCCGTGATGACATGTAATCAGCATATCAAGCACAGGTAGCTGGATGGTTACCAGGGGCTCAGTGTTGGTTTCTGCTGCTGACAGATTGGGAACTCAGCAGTGGCTGTAGCCAGTTTTGTCCCAGTGAAAGGAAGTTTGTGTTGTACTGGGCAATGACAGGGGTGGTTGGGGAAAGAGTCTGACAGGTATACACAGAACGGGTCATTATTCACTTGATGATTAAAATCCTACTCTGCTGAGGTCACCCTTTGGTGAGCATTCATGTAGAATACAGATGTCTTTACATTTTTTTACTCATTCACAGAAATCTATCCATATGTCTCTTCTCCAAATTTCCTTGTCACCAATTTTCCAACCATGTTCTTCCCAAGTTCCTGACCATCCAGCCAAACCATTGGCTACATCCCACGAATTGTTATATAATCACACATCAGACTGTTTCTCCATCCAAGCAAAGTGATCAACCAAGTAGATTGCTCAAATTTGTGCTCATTGAGGGAATTTTCCTTCTCTACTATTTTTCAGGAATGTCTCTGAGGGGGGATATATTGTTCTCATTGTCCAGATTCAGGTGTTGCTTTCATATTGTGCAGAATCATCTGTAAACCAATCCTGAGTGCTATGGTTTAAATGTTTGTGGCCTCTCCAAAATTCATGTTGAAAGAATTCCCAATGCAACAGTATTCAGAGTTGGAGCCTTTAGGTGGTAGTTAGGTCATAAGGTTCTGCCCTCATGAATGGATTAAAGTCCTTATAACAGGGCTGGAGAGAACTAGCTAGGCCCATTTTGCCCTTCCACCATGTAGAGACACAGCATTTGTCCCCTCTGGACATAGCAACAAGGAGTCATTTTGGAAACGGAGACCAGACCCTCACTAGACACTGAACCAGCAAATGAATTGATCTTGAATTTCTAGCCTCCATAATGGTGAGAAATACATTTGTACTCTTTATAAGTTACCCAGTCTCAGGTATTTGTTATAGCAGCACAAACAAACTAAGACATCAAGTCTTCTCTTCCTCTGTCAATTGATCTGAGGAAACTTCTCATGAGGCCATAGGTACAGGATGGGAGAGAGATGGCAGTGTAGCAGCAGTGGGGACCATGGGCATTTGGTCCACTTCTTCATATCACTTACTTGAGCCTTCAGAGTCTGCTTGGGCCCAAATATGTATATACCTCTTCCATTTGATGTTGGAGTGCTATTGTACATGCCCGACTTTATGGAATGGTGGGTCAGATACCAATCTGTTCCTGATGGTCAGCTAAGGTTGCATGGTAAGTTGGTGGCCCATGGTTAAGCATTCAGCCTCTACAAAGGCCCAGTAGGAGGCCAAGAACTGTTTCACACCCCAAAATCATAGTTATCCAACGAGAATGGCGTGACAGGACATTGCTCCAAAATCCTAAGAGACTGCTCTATGATTCACATTAGAGGTCTGCCAAAGGCTGCAAACAATATTTCTATCTGCTACTGACACTTCAATCACCATTAGATTTGTTGGATCATATGGCCCAAATGGCAGAGCACTTGCACAGCAGCCTGGAATTGTTGCAGAGGCTTCTTTTGTTCTGAGCTCCACTCAAAACTAGCAGCTTTTGGATCACTCAATAAATGAGCTGGAGTAACACAAAATGAGGAATGAATTGCCTCCAAAATCCAAAGAAGTCTGCTAAGTGTTATGCCTCTTCTTTGTTTGTAAGTGGAGTCAGATACACTAAATTTTCCTTTACCTTAGAAGGGATTTTCAACATGTCCCATACCACTGGGTCCCTAGATAATAAAACTGAGATAGAAATCTCCTGGATTTTTTTCAAATTTTTTCCCACCCTCTGACACAAAAATGTCTTACCAATAAATCTAGAGTATTTTCTAATTGTTCACTAGGTTCAATCAGCATTATGTCATCAATACCGTGAACCCATGTGATGTCTTGTGCAAGGGAAAGGCAAGCAAGATCCCTGAAATATAAATTATGGTATAGGGCTGAAGAGTTGATATGCCTCTGAGGTAGGACAGTGAGGTATATTGCTGGTCTGACCAATTAAAAGCCAACTGTTTCTGGTAGTCTTTATTTACAAGAATGAATAAAAAAAATTCCAGATCAATAGCTGCATACCAGATATCAGGAGGCATCTTAATTTTCTCAGGCTATAAAACCATATCTGGCACAGCAGCTGCAAATGGAGTCTCCACCTTGTTAAGCTTACAGTAATTCACAGTCATTCTCCGGAATCCATGTGTCTTCTGCACAGGCCAAATAAACATGTTGAGTTGGGATATGGTGGGAGTCACTATCCCTACATCTTTTTATTCCCTAATGGTGACAGTAATCTCTACAATCCCTCCAGGAATGTGCTGTTTTTCTAGGTAGAGGCAGTTCTAGTGGCTTCCACTCGGTCTCTCCTACTATAATAGTCCTCACAGCACAGGTCAGGACACAAATGTTGGGATTCTTCTAACTATTGAGTATGGCTATTCTAATTATTCATTCCAGAACTAGAGAAATAACCACAAGATAGGTTTGGGGACACACTTACTGCACTGTGTGAAGGACCTGAGCTAAAACTCCCAGTCATTTATACACTGTTTGAGTTGAGAACTTGAATTCCTGACTCATCCTTTTCTTTTCCCACTTTGTCTAGAGACATTAGGAGCAAACAGCCAAACTCATTATATTCATTAATTTGATAAAAATGTTCAAAGTAGTATATCCACAGTAAACCAGACCCTTGCATCTCATAAGTGATTTATTAGAAGTATCCAATGATGGGCCAAGCCCGTGGTGCACTTGGTAGAGTGCTGCGCTGGCAGCGCAGCGACGCTCCCGCCGCGGGTTCGGATCCTATATAGGACTGACCGGTGCACTCACTGGCTGAGTGCCGGTCACGAAAAAACGACAAAAAAAAAAAAAAAAAAAAGAAGTATCCAATGATGATATTTTGTATATTTCCTGCCAAATCATGAATATTTTATAAGTGCTCTGTAAGAAATAATGTCATTAGCATCTTTAAATCTAAACAGATTAGAGAAGCAATTCCAGAAACTCCAGATTCTTTTCAGAAAACTTATGTTTAAAATTCTGTTTTTATAGACCCACTCTTGGTACCAAAGTCTGTATTGGGGTTCTTAGGGTTCATCAGAGAAACATAAACAATAAGATATATACACATACATGTGAGAGTGGGCTTCTGTGATTATGGAGGCTAACTCCCCAAATCTGTAGCTGGCAAGCTGAAGACCCACCAGATCCAATGGTGTAGTTTCAGTTCAAATGTTGGCAGGCTCAATACCCTGGAAGAGTCAATGTTTCAGTTCAATTCTGAAGGCAGGAGTAAAAAAAAAAAAAAAAAAAAAAAAATGTTCCACTTTGAAGACAGTCAGGTCAGAGGAGTTCACATTTACCAGAAGGAAATTCAGCCTTTTTGCTCTATTCATGCCTTCCAATAACTGGATGAGTCCAACCCATTTTACAGAAGGCAATCTGCTTCACTCAGTCTACTGACTTATCCAGAAATGCCCTCACAGACATACACAGAATATTGTTTGGCCAAATATCAGGGCACCCCATGGCTCTGTCGAGCTGACGCACAAAATTAAACATCACGACATATTATGTATGGATGTACGTATGATTAAATATTGTGAAAATCACAGTTTCCTATAAGGTACAGTGTTGAACATGATCCTCATATTTGTTGATCCTGAGAGGTGAAAAGGCTGGTGTATTTTATATACCAATTCTCAGTCATTCTTCGGGGACTACTTCTGTAGTACGTTTTAATTCCTTGGCATTTCTGCCTTCTCATGTGCACAAGCAGAGATGGCTCTGAGGTCTAGAAAATGCCCTCAGGCAAAGAGATGTAGAGACTAATATTTGTTACAGAGGTTTTCATGCTCTGAAATGGCAAAGTTTGGGAAAATGGAAAGAAGGGAAAATGGAAAGAAGACCAACAGCATTTTTGACAACAGAGCAGTGAATTGGGACCTTATTCAGTAGACATTGAGGTGCCATTAAAAGCTCTCGAATACAGGATAGAGAGAAAGTAAAAGATGACTTTGTGTCTCATGGATGTTGAGGAAAAGAATGGCAGCAGTAGCTCAGAGTCAACTTGGAATTTCCTTTCTTTCACTCTTTACATATGGCAATTTCTTTAATTCTTTCTTCCCCATCTCGTGATTATTTCTCAGCCTTATTTTCTGCTAACATTGTTTGACCACTAAAAGTGTGATCTCACCTGGATAGTTACTTTAGTTTCACAATTGTCACAGGAAGCTGTTGTCAATTCCCAATGTGTTTAACACTGAACTTCACCAAGGCCCACATTTTAAATTTTGAGTCTTGTCTGGGGACATTTCAAGGCCTTTGTAATTTGAAATGACACTTCCTTTCTCCTGCCACACTAGCCACACTAACCAACATCACATAGCTCCCCATCCCAGCCACACTAAACTTCTCTTTATTTTTCTCACTGCATATCCATTTATGCCATTACAACTTTGTACATGTTCTTCCCTGTTCCTGAAAATCAGATCTCCAATTTACCAAACACTTGTCTCTTCAGGCACTCACAACACACCTATATATATATATATTTGAGTGTGTCTATACATATGTGTGTGTGTGTGTGCGTGCGTATGGTATATTATGTGATACATGCAATAAATATTTGCTTAACAAAGAGCATAGCAGAGTCTAGATTTACCCCTGATGATCCTGAAATGACTGTGTCATCCACAAATAAATGAATAGTAAGAAATTGGAAAGGAGTGTCTTGATGCCAGAAGGAAAGTGAGGACTGTAGCAGTATGCACCTGCTTGAATGTGATCTTAAAAACAGAACATATAATTTAAATCACAAAGCATTTGAGTCATTTTTTTTTTTTTCCTTTTGCTCCCTATTCCTTGTTCCATGTAGAATATGTACAGGATTACTTACAAGATAACCAAAACCGTGTATGGTAGGACATCCTTAAAATGTCACAATTGTGAAGCAAGTAGGAAATCTTAAAATTCAAACTAAAGAAAGACTCCTCACATCCCTGTCTGGATTCTTCCACATTCAAGTGGAACCAGTTTGAAAAAGCAATACAATTCTACCTTCCTTTTTTTGTGTGTTTTTTACTTTTCACTGACGTTTAACATGAATCTTGTTCTAAGAGCTTTGCTGACTCTTAAGTGGTAGGTCAAATCATTGTTAGATAAAGCAAAAGTATGTTTCTATATTTAAGGAAGATTAACACATGGAATAACTTCTCCATAAATAAGCATACTGTAGTGGATTGAATTATGTACCCCCAAAACTCAGTGAAGCTTGAATTGTGTCCCCAAGTTTCATATATTAGAAGCTTAATCCCCACTGTAACTGATGAGGGTGGGGAATCCTTTTACGGTAATTGGAACATGGGGCCTTGAAGAGGTGATTAGATTGTAGGCCCATGCTGTAGTGAATGGATTAAAATGGAGGTCATGGGCATGGTTTGGAAGGCTTTAAAGGAGGGTAAATAAGAAAGTTGTCCTCTTTTTCCCTCTCTGCTCTCTCTGCTCTGCCATTTCGCACTGTGATACGCTGCTGTCACTGAAGTTGCCACTAAAGAAAGCCTTCACCAGATGTGTTCCCCGGACTTTGGACTTCCCAACCTCTGAAACTGTAAGCAATAAATTTCATTTCCTTTATAAAATACTCAGTCCATGTAGTTTGTTATAAGCAACAGAAATGAACTAATACACATACTAAGTAAACTTAGAGGGAAGCACTATTACATGATCAATAAATTGTATTTCTTCATGTCTACCATTTTGTGGTCTAGAATGAGATTTGACATTTATCCTCATGAGGAAGCTCATTTATTTTTATGTCTTATCTCGTGAAGGCAGCCTTCTTCAGCAACTCAGCTACCACCAGCCTCACCATGAGCAAACCACCCATGAGTTTTCTCATGTTCTTTTCGGGCATTCCAGAAACAGAATCCTTATCCAGGGATTTTGTCAATTTGTCAATTCCCTCTACTTGATTAGGATGTATCCATATTTCAAGTAAAGAAACTACCTCCTGGGGTCAGAGTGTGCTGGCATATGAACATACTGAACCAAACATGTGATTTTCAGAGACAAGTAGAAATAGAAATTCATTTATTTTTTGTTGTTGTCATGGCCTATGAAAAACTCGTGTTAGAGAACTACCTAGATCACTGATTCTACTTAAAAAAAAAATCTGGAAAACGATGGAGGCACACTGTAAGATGAACAATAAATGAAGCCTAACCAAGAGCAATGTGAGTCCCCAGAAGCAAAACTATACAGGAATGGGTTTCTCCACTGGAAGAACATATGGGAATCAGGAATCAAGGCAGGAGGTGCCTCTGATGAAAAGAATGTGGGAGTCTTCAGCTCACTAATAACTGTGAGAAGATGTCATAAAGATGGTTTTATAGTAAGGAGAACCATCTCCTGTTTCCCCTGCAGCCATGAGGGCTGGTCATTTGGCTTGGATTTCAAAGCCTACACACAATTCTTTAGAAATCCAGGGAGGAACTTTGTTAAATAAGGGTCAAGGGATTAAGGATGTGCTTGTAATATCAGGAACAAATGTTGGAAGCTACTTTATACTATCACATAAGGATCATGAAATTATTAAGGATGTTCCTGTTTGAATGCATTTCTAGTCTCTTAACATAAGAATTACCACATGGCATCTATTAGTCATTGGTTTGTCAGGTCCAACAATTTTCCACCAAGGATAACTTTTTTCTTGCACTTTATTATAAAGGAAACAACTTTCTAAAAATATGGATTAACAATCAAAACAATTCCTTGAACTTGTTAAGACAAGTGAACAGATATGGTATTGATGGGGGGGAGGGGGGAGGGTAGAGAAAGAGGAATTAGTGAAGGGACATGAAAATCAACTACACTGTGTATTGATAAATTAAAATTTAAAAAGAATAAAAAATATGGATTATTTTGCACAATTTTTGCCTGCAAAGAGCTCTTTTGGAGATTTTTGTCTAGGACTATGATATTGATTACTGCGTAATTAAGATGAACACTAACAGAGTTTACATATCTTCTCCCCTTAAAAAAAATGTTGCTGAATATTTCATAGAGCTGTCACATATTCTGTCTATAGAGCCAGCTGTTCTTCTTGGTAGTAGTTTGAAGGTTTTTGCCCATTAGCACCACAAGGTAATGATTGTCTTGATTTAAAATGTAATGAAAAATTAGTTCCCTAATTCTCCCCTTTCACTACTTTTGTATTCCTACTTCACCAAATCATTTGTGATTTCTATTCTGCGCACACTCAAAACCAACTTAGCTAATGGATATGAGCTTCCCAGTCCATGCAACAAATTTTGCTTGTTTTGTCCAGCTATTTGTTTGGCATCAATGAACAACTGAGGTAGACGCTGAATAACTGCATATAAATGCAAACTCTGGGTTTGCAGTGGCGACACATACACAACCCTCCCCAGCCATACAAAATTCATTTTTATTGCCTCTCTCTGGAACATTTCAACTTCAGTTCTGCTTTGGGTCAAGGGGCTTTGTTGACACAGAAGCCCACATTCATTCACCTCACATTTGCTGAGTGCCTGCAATGTCCTAGACATTTTGTTGGATCCATGAGGTAGTGGTGAGCCAGAATGCACACATGGACCATTCACCTATTCCTAAGTCATTCTTTCTTTCTCATCCCCGTTTTTATATATTTTGACATCCTCTGGGTCATGACAGAAGAAATGTTCTTCTCTTTTAAGTGTGCAACCTTCTTCAGTCATACGCTGGTCAGGCTGTTCCCCTGCAGAACCAGCCCCTGCTAAAATGATATGATCCACCACACATTCTACTTTGTACTTCACTGCATGCCATACTTCTGAGCCTGATGGTGCTGAACCATGGGTATACAGTTCTGAAGAAAAACTGCTTGTTTGGCAGGCATTAGAAGGAAGGGCAGATTTATATATGTTTTAATGAATATGATCTTTTCACACCAATAGTTGAATTGTCTTTGTGAATAATATGGAAGTTATGGCATTATCAATGGTCAGGGCAAGAAGGACTCCTGAGGATCAATTCCTTCTACTCCCTTATTTTGTCACACAAAGAACTCAGCCACCAAGTAGTTAAATGTCCTTGTTTACATGGTGCTTGCTTGGGAATAGAAAACCAGTGAAAACAGTAGAGATAAAATCTAAGTATAACTCATATCTGGAGTCTAATTCATTATTATGAAAATGCAAGTTTAATTGTAGTGATCGATGATTATTATTCTAAAGAGTCAAGCCTCCTTAGATTTCTTAATTACTTTACTTAGAAAAATAACTCTAATTTCTTCTTTAAATATCACAATGATCAAAAATACTACTAATTCTCTGGGAACCAGAGGAAAAGGAGACTAGAACACAATCATCCATAAGCATGTGTAGTTAATATATTTTTAGTATTTAAAAGGAAGTGAGTTTTTCTTTTCTTGGACAAAAGACTCTGTATGATATAATCTGTTTCCACTTTTTGAATAAAAATGTGTTGGGTTTTTAACACTTTTACCTTCTCTCTACTTCTAAAATTTCTAAAGGCAATGTGATTTTTGTAAAATGGCCTAACAGTTCAAACTCATTTGACTGCCAATGCCTAATTCTAAACCCGATGTTCTGGAGAACTGTGTGGCCTTAACCATGCCAGAATGTCTCGTTTTATGTTTAAATGGTCACAGATTTAATAATGGGCTGCAAAAAGGGCTTGCATTTAACTACATCCTTTACTTTTCAAGCACTCATTCAAGCATGCACAAACACAGGGAAATACCATTCACTTTAAATTCATGAACATCATGGAAAGGGCCCACTCTCGGTCCTGTACACATTAATAAATTATGTCCCATTAGGTCAATGCAGAAATTAATTGTGGGATTCTTTGCAAATACACATTGTTTCCTGGCTCTGTTGCGGTCCACTCAATTAGACACCTCTCAAGGCCTTTGTACTGGACTAAACGCAGCTAATTGTTCCATTTCTGCATGGAGTGATTCATCTCCCAGATGTCTCAGACCTTTCAGCAGCTCTGCTCCACCAATATCTCGACATATGAAAGTAGAGTCATTTGGGACCCTGGCAGAGGGGAAAGATTGGGAAGCAAATAGAGGAGGGTATTCTTTACCCCTGCCCTTTGGTATGATTAATCTTCAGTGAGAAAGGACTCCTGAATCATTCTCTTGACAGGAGAGCCCCCTTGCCCTATCTGGCTCCCCATGCGAGGAGCGATGGATGAATGCTTCCTTTTTTCCCTTCCTCCAGGTGCAGCCCTATTTACACTTGAGCCCAACAACACATAATACAACAGTTTCTACTTGCCCATTGCCTTAGCTCTGTATTCTTTTCTCTTCCAATGTTTCCCATTTGTTCACACCCCGGTGACAGAACCAGTCAAATTGAAAATGCATGAAAACCCAAAGACAGTCACTCATTTCCTTGGCACACTGTGTGTGTGTGTGTGTGTGTGTGTGTGTGTGTGTGTGTGTGTGTGTTCTTACAGGAAACATGGCTTCAAAGTAAACCTATGGAAAAAGATCTTTCCACCTCTAAACTATTGGATTAGATTGCATTTTTCACTTTGACTTTGAATTTTTGCTTTGTTTCTGCATATTTTCTTCAACTCTTTCCTTTACCCTTAGCAAAAAGTGTCACTTATCCATTATAACCATTGACTATATAATAATAAATGTCCTGGGATAGAGAGAGGAGTCTAGACCTGCTGTCTGTGTGATTTAAAGGAGACAGTAACTTAGCATTATAAAATTTAACTTTTCAATTGGCGACAGGTTGGCAAAAATTTTCTGATTTAGGGCCGGCCCCGTGGCGCGCTCGGGAGAATGCAGCACTTGGGAGCGCAGCAGCGCTCCCGCCGCAGGTTCGGATCCTATATAGGAATGGTGGGTGCGCTCACTGGCTGAGCGCGGTGTGGGCGACACCACACCAAGGGTTGCGATCCCCTTACCGGTCACAAAAAGACAAAAAAAAAAAAAAAAAAAATTTCTGATTTAAACTGAGATGAGAAATTGGTACCTAAAATAATGTTTTAACTTTTTATGGATCCATATCTAAAGTTAGGCTGGTCCCTACCAAAAGTAATTAAGCTAAACATTGAGATCAGGTGTGAGTACACGTAGTTAATTTGGGAGGTGATCACAGGAAGTGAGTTAGGAATGATTCAAGAAAAGGAAGGAAGCCTATAAAGGTGTATTATCAAACAAGTTACTGCCATGAGCAGCTGGAACTCAGTCCCAATGGGGAACTCCGAGCAGCCCTATAGAACATGCAGCTCAAGAGTTATTACATCTGCAGAGCAAGAAAGCTGTATTATTCATGCACTAACATCCATCAGTACATAGTCAAGGGCTGCTCCCAAAAGACTTAATTAAACTACCATACCCAGGCAGAGTAGACTCTGATCACCAAACAGTCTTTAGGCAAAAAGATGGAGATGCAGCTGTTTAAGGGCTGCTGGGGAGCACAAGGACAGCAGGGGACCAGCAGTGATGCTCCATCATTGCACTTTCTAAAACTTCAGCAGGAATGATCACTCACCTTAAGCTAATTACTGAACCCTTGCAATGTTGTAGCATCTATGGAAACCTCTGATTTCAAAATGTAAAGCATCTTTGACTCTTCAGATTGTTACACTGACATTTTTTACTCCTTTTTTCTGTCTTCTACTTATCTAGAACATCAGCATGTCTAATTAGCCTAAGATCACAACTGTAGCAGGACCTTTTTATTTGCTTAATTTGCAAGTTAAGTACAAATATTTTTCCCCAAACCATTTTGGAGTAATATGCTAATCTGAGGCCCAACACCTCTGAATATTTTAGTGTATTTTATGCAAATGAGGACATTCTCTTAACCACATAACATAACCACAGTACACCCATCCAAATCAGAAATTAACACTGATGCATTTCTACCATCTAATCCTGAGATCTCATTCAAGTTTTACCTATTGCCTCAGAAATAACCTTTCTAGTAAAAGGATTCATTTCAGAATCACATGTTGCATTGTAGTTGTCAGGTCTCTTTAGTGTTTTCTATATGTACAAAGTCCTCAATCATTTCTTAACTTTTTTAACCTTGACATTTACTTTGTAGACTACCTCAAATTGGGTATGGGTTTGTCTTATTTTCTTCATGATTAAATTTAAGTCATGCATCATGAGTAGAAATATCACAGGGTTAATGCTGTGTTGTTCTCATTGTTTCATGCTCATGACACATGATTTTGATTTATCTCATTACTAGTGATATTAATTCTGATCTTTTGGTTAAAGTACTGTGTGTCAGCCTTCCCTGTAAAGCTACTATTTTCACCTTTGTAATTGAGAAATATTTTGAGGAAAGATACTTTGAGTGTATGTAAATATATCATTAGTCATCAAACTTTCAATTATTTATCAATTTATATATTTATACACATCAGAATATTCTCGTGGATTCCTATTTGATTCATTGGTTCATCAGCTTTACTATCCTATGTATTCTGATGTTCAGCTTGTCTGAGCTTTGGCCAGTAGCAGCTCCTTTTGGCTGGCTTGTCTGTCCTTTTGCTATGACCCCATCAGTCTTGGCGCATTTCTAGCAAGACTTTTACAGTTGAACAGCCACATCAATTGTAGGGTAACTTATTAGGCCCAGCAAATGATATTCTACTAAGAGGAAGCAGAATAATAGTACACAACCTGTTCCCACAAAAAGGAAAACGGAGGAGGAGAAAACCTAAATCTCTAACTTGAGTGGTTTGATAGAAACATAAGGCAGCTTCTGCAAAAAGTATTGTGAATTGGCATGAAAATCTCCCACATTGGACGTCTGAAGTAGTGAACAGATTCTAGTCTTTCTGGAATTACTTAGATGTAAAATTTGCTTTGACTATTTTGAATTAAGGATCCCCAAAGATGACAGTAATAGCTAGTAAATAGTGATTTGAGCTGCAAGAGAATATTTGTTTTTCATACAACCAAACAATTTTGGAAAAATAAAGAGATACTTTATTAACAAATTATTTAAATCAGAAGCTATAACAGTCTTCCAGGAAGAAGGATTTCATTGTATTTGGACTGGTAGACCCAGGGATACCCAAATCCATTCTTGTCCACCATTTATTTTCCTTGTGATCTTGAAGTGATCAAAAGAAGTAAGTATACACCAGTCAATAGCCAGCGGAAAATAAGAACACATTTTCGCCAACTCAACAAAAAGGTTAGAGAAAACTGAGTCTCTTTCCTCTCATCTCTAATCCCAAATCTTAAGAATTACCATTTGGTCGCATGGTACAAGCAATGGCCACCATGTTGCATGCACAGAGTGAAGAAGGCAGACTTCCTATACTGCAAGTGCTATTGCTCCCTTTGCAAGCAGCGAGTGAGGGGAGAAGCAGAGCCCCATTCAGCCCATAGTCCCTCTGCTGCTGTAACTGGGATCCAGTGGATGTCTTGAACTCAGCATTATGATTAGTAAATCTTTCTCATTCTTTTGGGAGGAGATGGTGGTAGTGAACTAAGAAGTAGACAAAAGTGTTTCTTTCCCTACATATTCATTGTAGTAGAGTCTAAAGAATTTGTCAGCATGGCTCATTCAAAGATCTTGCCTTTAAGGGAGGGAAACTTAGTTTGACAAATAAAGTGCAAGATAAAAGGTGTGAAATTCTATGAAAAAGGGACAGAAATGGGCAAATGATAATGCATGAATGGGTTTCCTGATATGTTACCTGAATTTAAAGTGTTTTATACCTGAGATTTTTTTCTTACTGATCTCCCCTACATGTGGAGGTGGGAGGTTGTCTCAGGTCATTGCACAAAAGCCAATTCTAACCAGGTGCTTAGGGTCATGGGTTCAGTTCATTCATTGGATGTACTTCCTTTGGGCTTAGTCAACTAAAACCAGTGTAGAAGAGAACTTAATAAAAGAGAGGAAATCCTACCAGGACCTGCTCCAAGGAATCTAGGATTTTAAACCTATTGCTTGGCCTCCTTATGCCTTCAGGTTAACCATATGTAAACAATTGCTACTTTTAACACCAGAAGCAGGTTACCTTTCAGAGGTGGACTGATTCCTTGGCCATAAAGTTTATAAGTCCACCAGCTAAGTTTATGAAGTGCTCAGGCATCGTTTGGAAATGAAAGGTGCTGTGTAGTCGCAAGGGCTCAAGGGTGGGAAGGAACAGAAACACAGCCAAGGAGCCTAAGTCTCATAAGTCTAATACATTTCTTTTGCAATGAAATTATATGCATTCTAAGAGAATTAAGACTGATCTGCAGCACTGAAATACTTTTGACCTGGTAAAGCACACAGCAATTATATGCTCTGCTTCTGAGGGGTGTTAAGCATGGGAAAGCCTAAAGAAAGGCTAGATGGAGTAAAACTATATAAAATTTGGCTGCAATGGGTCTTGTTCCTGCTGTAAACTCCCAATAACCCTTCAGTGAATGGTCGTTCCCTTGAGGTAAGTGGGAGTACTATCAAGACTTGCAAAGGGATTTGAATAAAATTCCCTCACTTTTTAGCATTTTCGTCTGAATTTTGACTTTCTCCTAGGGCCATTACCTCTGTATCTGTTCCAGAATTGTGTGATGGTATCTGGAGGTGGGGCCTTTGAGGCATGATTAGGGCATGAGGGCGGAGCCCTCATGAATGAGATTAGTGCCTTTTATAAAAAAGGCCCCACATAGCTAGCTAGCCTCTTCTGCCAAGTGAGGACACAGTAAGAAGTCAATTTTCTGTAAACTAGGATGTGGGCTCTCACTAGATACCTAATCTGCATGCACTATGTTCTTAGACTTTCCAGCCTACAAAAGTGTGAGAAATAAATGGTATTTTTTGTTACAGCAGCCTAAAAAGGCTGAGACATTGGGCTGGGCTTAGCTAGCACTGTGTGTCTCTGATCTGTAAGGTGTAGGTGACATTTACTCATTTGTTTGTAGTCAGTTGGTAGCCGATGGTTCCATTCACATGCCTGGTGGTTGGAGACATAGCTGCAGGGTCTATGGGAGTAATTGGACCATGAGTCACCCATTCATTCTCCAGCAGACTAGCTAAAGCTTATCCATGTGGTAGCAGTCAGAGTTCCCAAGAGTAGCAAGAGATGAAAAACCTCAGTGCTCAAGCATTTTTCAAGCCTCTGCTTGTATCAGGTTTTCTAAAGTCCCATTGGTCTAAACTTGTTACATGACTTGTCACATGACATCACAGATTTTAAAAATAGAGAAATAAACTCCACTCCTTGATGGAAGGAGCTGCAAAGTCACACTGAAAAATGGACATAGATTCAGGAAGAGAAATAATTTATGGTCAGTTTTGTAACTGACCACATAAGGTGAAAAATGGAAAGAAAGATGAATATATTCCTGCCATAAATGGATTCAGACCCACTGGAAGTTAATGCCGGTGGACAACATGCATACCGTATTTATTTTTGTATATAATTGCCACTATTGCACAACTTCAATAATAATTCCTTTCAGCTTATGAAAAGAGAGAATTTTTAGTCTTTTACAGTATAGTGTTTTTATTTAAAATTTCCCTCCTACAGTATGTGTAGGTTAATGAAGTACAGTTATTTCCAGACAAAGAGGTTCATTATCCCCCCAACAACAACAAAAAAATTAAAAATAAAAAAAAGAAAACACAACAATCTCAATTAATTATTTTCTTTTTTTATGTTTCTTTCATACTTGCCTATAAAGCAAAATAAAGCATGCAGTGAACCTATCCATACTCTCTTACATTTAGTAAATAACTTTGTACACTGTATGTGAAGTAAAATTATTATTCCATTTCTGCCAGTTACTAGCAGTGTGGCTTTGGCAAGTTACCTTAACCCTCAAAGCCTCAGTTTCCTCATCAGAAAAATGAGAATAGTAATAAAAGTGCCTCCCTCAAAAGTTATAATGAGAATTAAGAGTTATTATTTTTAAAGTGTTTATTTATTTATTTATTTTATTTATTTATTTATTTATTTAATTTTTTTATTATTATTTTTTTAAATTTAATTTTGTCGATATACATTGTAGCTGATTATTGCTCCCCATCACCAAAACCTCCCTCCCTTCTCCCTCCCCCCCTCCCCCCCAACAATGTACTTTCTGTTTGCTTGTTGTATCTACTTCAAATAATTGTGGTTGTTATATCTTCTCCCCCCCCCCCCCGGTTTGTGTGTGTGTGTGTGTATGTGTGTGTGTGAATTTATATATTAATTTTTAGCTCCCTCCAATAAGTGAGAACATGTGGTATTTCTCTTTCTGTGCCTGACTTGTTTCACTTAATATAATTCTCTCAAGGTCCATCCATGTTGTTGCAAATGGCAGTATTTCATTCGTTTTTATAGCTGAGTAGTATTCCATTGTGTAGATGTACCACATTTTCCGTATCCACTCATCTGATGATGGGCATTTGGGCTGGTTCCAACTCTTGGCTATTGTAAAGAGTGCTGCGATGAACATTGGGGAACAGGTATACCTTCGACTTCATGATTTCCATTCCTCTGGGTATATTCCCAACAGTGGGATGGCTGGGTCGTATGGTAGATCTATTTGCAATTGTTTAAGGAACCTCCATACCATTTTCCATAGAGGCTGCACCATTTTGCAGTCCCACCAACAATGTATGAGAGTTCCTTTCTCTCCGCAGCCTCACCAGCATTTATCGTTCATAGTCTTTTGGATTTTAGCCATCCTAACTGGGGTTAGATGGTATCTCAATGTGGTTTTGATTTGCATTTCCCGGATGCTGAGTGATGTTGAGCATTTTTTCATATGTCTGTTGGCCATTTGGATATCTTCCTTAGAGAAATGCCTACTTAGCTCTTTTCCCCATTTTTTAATTGGGTTGCTTGTTTTCTTCTTGCAAAGTTGTATACAAATTCAATGCAATCCCCATCAAAATTCCAAAGACATTTTTCTCAGAAATGGAAAAAACTATTCAGACATTTATATGGAACAATAAAAGACCACGAATAGCCAAAGCAATGCTCAGCAAAAAAAATAAAGCTGGAGGCATAACACTACCTGACTTTAAGCTATACTACAAAGCTATAATAACCAAAACAGTATGGTACTGGCATAAAAACAGACACACTGACCAATGGAATAGAATAGAGAATCCAGAAATCAACCCACACACTTACTGCCATCTGATCTTCGACGAAGGCACCAAGCCTATTCACTGGGGAAGGGACTGCCTCTTCAGCAAGTGGTGCTGGGATAACTGGATATCGATATGCAGGAGAATGAAACTAGATCCATACCTCTCACCGTATACTAAAATCAACTCAAAATGGATTAAGGATTTAAATATACACCCTGAGACAATAAAACTTCTTAAAGAAAACATAGGAGAAACACTTCAGGAAATAGGACTGGGCACAGACTTCATGAATACGACCCCAAAAGCACGGGCAACCAAAGGAAAAATAAACAAATGGGATTATATCAAACTAAAAAGCTTCTGCACAGCAAAAGAAACAATTAAAAGAGTTAAAAGACAACCAACAGAGTGGGAGAAAATATTTGCAAAATATACATCTGACAAAGGATTAATATCCAGAATATATAAGGAACTCAAACAACTTTACAAGAAGAAAACAAGCAACCCAATTAAAAAATGGGCAAAAGAGCTAAGTAGGCATTTCTCTAAGGAAGATATCCAAATGGCCAACAGACATATTTAAAGTGTTTTGAACTGTGCTTAATTTATAGCTAAGGTGAAACCACTGTGACATAAGTGCTTGTTAAATAAGAAGAAAAGTTGGTATTAATATGACTGTGCCTACCCAAGGCTGAAAAGGTAGCCAAGACATTAGCCCAATTTTAGGGTTAAATTCAGTTTCATTTATGAAAATAATTTAGGAGCCATTTGCTTATTCTTCATTTGCTATTCTTAATGTGGGGTAGTGCTGTTAAGATGTAACAATAAAAATAATGTCAGCTCCACACCTTGAAGAATGTCTTCTTACTTCTGAAGCACTATTCCACATAGTTTATTTGATACTTGCAGGGGTGTTTGCAAAGATTTACATCAGCAGTATTTGAGGGCTGTTTCAAAATATTGGCCTTAGTGCAAAAAGAACTGGGAGAGAAAGCAAAGGGAAAGAAAAAGAAAGAATTAATTCATCTTTTGGGGACCTAATGGCCATGCTCTCGGAAAAGTGACAGTATTTTTTTCTGGCAGTTTGAAATCAGCAACTTCTCTTATGAAAATCAAGAGAAAGCCATGATAATGAGAAACAATCACACTTCAGATAAAAATCACGAACTATGATGTAAGCACAATAAAAAAATTGCCAAAAATTTATCATGACCATAAAAAAGCCCACATGGGGAGTAACTAAATTTTATGTATATTAGCAAAAACGAAGCCACCCTCGATGGTTTTTAATTGATGTGTTCTAGTTGTGAACTTTAAGCATCTGACAGATTTCTGCAGTTTACATTAGGATGCCTTCTGCTGCAAATAGAATACTCAAGTACAAAGAGCTTAACAGCAGAAGACTCTTTTTATCAACGTATTGAAAACTCTGTAGGAAAGTGTTCATTAGCTTTCCCAGAACTCTTGGCTCTTCCCCAGGTTTTCAGAATGGCTGCAGTAACTTTAAGCCTCACATCTGCACAGGAGAACTTCCACATGCAGGAAGATAAATATGAGAGGACTTCAAAAAATCTGTGGAAAAATGGAATTGGAAGATAAAAATACAAAACATAATGTTATCATTTTTTGTGACCTTTAACTAATTTCTCACTAATCCTCCTCCCCCTTTCTCACCTTTAGTAACCACAGTTCTGTTCTCTCCTTTTGAAAGTTCAATGTATTATTATAATCTTCCCTCCTTCCTTCCTTCCTTCCTTCCTTCCTTCCTTCCTTCCTTCCTTCCTTCCTTCCTTCCTTCCTTCCTTCCTTCCTTCCTTCCTTCTTTCCCTCTCACTTATGAGTGAGGACATGCCATGCAGTATTCCTCTTTCTGTGTCTGATTTATTTTGCTTAGCATAATTTTCTCCAAGCTCATCCATGTTGCTGCGAATGGCAGCATTTCACTCTTTTTTATGGCTGAGCGGTATTCCATTTTGAAAATACACCACATTTTCCTTATCCAGTCATCCATCAATTCTTGGCTATTGTAAATAGAGCTGTAATAAACGTGGGAGTGCAGGTATCCCTTTGACATGATGATTTCCATTCCTTTGGGTATATATCCAGTAGTGGGATTGCTGGATCGTACGGCAGTTCTATCTGCAGTTGTTTGAGAAATCTGCATACTGTTTTCCACAGTGGCTGCACTGATTTACAGTCCCACCAGCAGTATAGGAGAGTTCCCCTTTCTCTGCATCCTCATTATCATTTGTGTTATTCTATCTTTTTGATAATAGCCAGTCTAACTTCGGTGAGATGATAACTTAATGGACTTTTGATTTGCAATTCCCTGATGATTACTGGTGTTGAGCATTTTTTTATGTACCTGTTGGCCATTTGTATGTCTTTTTTGAGAAATGCCTATTCAGCTCCTGTTGTGGATTGAATAATGTCCCCCAAAACTCCCTGAAGCTTGAATGGTGTCTCTCAAGTTTTATGTGTTAGAAACATACCCCACTGTGACTGTTAAGAGGGTGGGAAATCCTATTACAGTAATTGGAAGGTGGAGACTTGAAGAGGTGATTAGATTGTAGGGCCATGCCGTAGTAGTGAATGGATTAAAATGGTGGTCAGGGGTGTGGTTGTGAAGGCTTTAAAAGGACAGTGCATGAGGAACTGACTCTCTCCACTCTCTCTGCATCCACCATCTTGCAATGTGAGACCCCTGGGTCACTGTCACCACTACCAGTTGGACTTTGGACTTCCCAGTCTCAGAAACTGTAAGCAATCAATATTGTTTTCTTTATAAATCGCCCAGTTTCAAGTATTTTGTTATAAGCAACTGAAACAGGCTGATATAGCTCCACTGCCCATTTTTTAATTGAGTCACTTGCTTTTTCACTGTTAAGTTGTTTGAGTTCCTTGTATATTCTGGATATTAATCCCTTGTCACATGTATAGTTTGAAAATATTTTCTCCCATTTTGTAGGTTGTCTTTTCACTCTGTTGATTGTTCCCTTGCTGTTCAGAAGCTTTTTAGTTTGATATAATGCCATTCATTTGTTTTTTTTTTTCTTTTGCTGCCAGAATGTTTTGTAATGATGGATATGCTAATTATCCTGATTTGATCATTACATTCCATACACATGTATTGATATTCAACTCTGTACCCCACAAAAAGGTATAATCAATTGTTTCAATAAAAAAGATAAAAATAAAAATATATAAACTTTATTTCTCAACATAAGCACCATCGTGAAGTTTAAGACACTGTTGTAAACAATGATACCAGCCATTTAGTTCATCCCTAAAGACATGAGGGTCCTGGGAATTTAACCATGTCAATGCAATCTTTTTTGCATTATTAACCAAGAAATAAATAAAAAAATAAAGTGTCCTTTAAAGATTTTTTAAGACTAGGAAACAAAAAGAAGTCAGAGGGAGCCACATCAGGACTGTAAGGTGGATGCCTAATGATTTCCCATTGAAATTGCCAAATTGCCCCTGTTTGATGACAGGAAAGAGCAGGAACGTTGTAGTGGAAAAGACTCTCTGGTGATGGTTTTCTGGGCATTTTTTCTGCTAAAGCTTTGACTAACTTTCATAACACACTCTTATAATAAGCAGATGTCATTGTTTGGTGCCCCAGAAAATCAACAAGCAAAATGTCTTGAGCATCCCAAAAAACTGTTGGCGTGAACTTTGCTCTTGAGCATTCTGCCCTTGACCACTTCCACCTCTTGATAGCCATGGCTTTGATTGTGCTTTTTCTTCAGGATCATGCTGGTAAAGTCTTGTTTTATGTCCTTTTACAGTTCCTCAAAGAAATGCTTCAGGATCTTGAACCCACTTGCTTAAAATTTCTGTTGAATTCTCTGCTCACAACTGCAGCTAATCTGGGAGCAACAGTTTTGGCACCCACTGAATGGAAAGTTTACTCAAGTTTAATTTTTTAGTCAGAATTACGTAAGCTGAACCAACTGAGATGTCCATGATGTTGGATATTTTTTCTGATGTTAAGCATCAGTCCTCTTCAATTAGGGCATGAACATATTAATTTTTTCCTCACAAATTGATGGAGATAGTCTGCCACTGCCACTGCCACTTCATCTTCCACATCATCTCATCCCTTCTTAAAGTGAGTTATCTATCTGTAAATTTCTGATTTCTTTGAGACTTTGTTATGATAAACTTTCCATAAAGCATCAATGATTTCACCATTCTTCCACCAAGATTCACCGTAAATTTGATGTTTGTTCCTGCTTCAATTTTAGCAGAGTTCGTGTTGCTCTGGCAGGGCCCTTTTCAAACTGATGTCTTATCCTTCGTAGTGCCTCAAAATAGACCCTGTTCAGACATGTTACAACAAGCTAGTATGAGTTTATTTTGTTGCAAAAATTTTTGAAATCCATGCATAGTCTTTTTATAAGTCATTTTCCATGAACATTTTGGAGACCTCTCATAGGCATACTCTTTACACATCTTGCTCTTCTTTTTTTTTTTTTTGTCGTTTCTTCGTGACCGGCACTCAGCCAGTGAGTGCACCGGTCAGTCCTATATAGGATCCGAACCCGCGGCGGGAGCGTCGCCGCGCTGCCAGCGCAGCACTCTACCAAGTGCGCCACAGGCTCGGCCCACACATATTGCTCTTCTTAATAGAACAGTCTTTCCCTGTGTCACCAGATTTCTCCTCTGATATCTCATTGGCCAAGAGTGGGTCATATGTCAACATCATATCTGCAAAGGAGGCTGTGAAAGTAAGTTTCAGCTCTCTTTGGCTTTTACTGGGGTATAATGAGGGTAAGAGGGAAAGTGACTGGGGACAAAGTTCCGTGACTGGCAAAAAGGAGGAGGGGGAAATTGTTAATAACACACACTGTGTGTCCCAAATAGTATGCTGGGAAATACAATTTCATCTTAAACATCTACATATGAGTTTTCTTATCCCTCCCACATCTCTCCCTATGACAACCACATTCACAAACAATGCACCCTCTTTACAGTATTTTACGAATAAGTAAGTCAGAATTGACACAAAAATAAGTGGGTCTATTCAGGTTTAATGAAGGCCTGAAGACCGCATCAACAGTGGTGGATAATGTAACCAAAGATGTAGAACTAGGGTCACGTGGCTTAGCTGACAGATCACCAACTTAATGAAACAACTTCAGTTCTTATCTTCACACATGTCTGTTTTGATCTCTGTTCCTATGTATCTTTACAGGTCTTTCTATTCAATTGAAAGAGTTGAAACTGGCAATTTTTTATATTACTGTCATTTGTAACATAACATTAAATCAAGCCACGCTTACATTTTTTAGATGCAATATGATGTAGTGTGGTGATTTTAAAAATAATGTTTGTAGTATCCTAGGATTTGGATGAAGCCAGTATGGGGGGGGGGAGGGCTTAGGGTTGTCTATGCTCTGGCATGTGTATCTAGATAGCTCAACCATTGTTATCTCTTTCATTTAGAACTAAGATTTCTGCTTTAAAATATATTTGTAGAATGAATTCTCCATCTAAGAAAAACTTCTTCAGTGCAAAGAGTTCAGGATTTGGAATTAGCACTTGGTTTGAATTGTGCTCTGCCATTTATTAGCATGCCAGGGAACTATGGGCAAGTTAGATTTCTTCTCCCTGTAATGGTATTTTGATATTGAACTCATGAGTTTTGGAGATGAGAGTTTACAAAGTCACCTGAGCTATCTAAGTACAAATTAGATGCTCAGGAACTATTAGTATCTTTCCTCATTCACATTTTTCATGTTTTAACCACAGCATGGTTATCCATTTAGTTAGTATTCCATAATTTTCTTAGCCAAGGTAGATTGTTTCAAACACTTTATTATAACTATCGTTCACGCAGAAGATATTTGCTTTACTGTAATGTTCCCATGGAATAAATTCTAGGAAATCGGGTTTATGGATACAAGGATATAAACATCTGTTTGCTACTCCAGAAATTTTGCCAGATTTTATTTTTTCTAGTAAATTATAATGATTTATAGTGCCTCTAGCAATATATTATTGTACCATGTTTTAAAAACCTTGCCAATTTTGAATATTTTTTATTAAAGTTTGGCAAATATATCAGGTAGGTGTAAGATAATATCAGGGAGTTGTTAAATTTGTAATGGTTTTATTATTAGGGAAGATACACATTTTTCATTATTTTAAAAAATGACTATTGTTTTTGTAAAAGTGAGGCAATGGTCTATAAAAATGGAAGCAGTTAATAAACTTATAAAGAAGAAATAAGCTAATCCAAATCCCATGATCTAGATATATTTCATTTCAAAATTAAGTAAATATTATTTGAAAAATCTTAGTTTCTCCCCACCCTTTCCTCTCTCTTCCTCCATCCCATCCTCTCCTTCTTGCTCACACATATCTTTATCTAGAATGTTGATTAAGGATAGATTAAAAAAAAAGGAAAACAGATAGATATTACACAAATTGAATCATCTTATATAACTACTTTTTATAATTAAAGTATGTTTTTTGATGAACGGATTTAAGAGAAAAAAAATCAAATGAAACTGAATATTTTCCAATTTTACCTGTAATTTAGAGAAAAATTATTTTTCACTATTTTTATTAATAATTTCTAAAAGATTCCTGTAAAATTAAGTTAAAATATTCAGAGAACTCCCCATTATTATTTTTAAATCTATACATTTTACTAGTCATTTAGGTCTTTATACATTATTTTAAGTTTTATAGTTTTCAAATACCCATGTATTTATACCAAGGTGTAGATGTTAACATTTTGCCTGATTACTTCGGATGTTTTTTTTTTTTAAAGAAATAAAGCAATAGAAATGTAGCTTAATTCCAGCATTTGAATCATTTTTCTTTTCTTCTTCCCTCCCTATGTAGAGGAATCTGTTATTTTTATTTTTATTTTTATTTTTTAAAGATGACCCGTAAGGGGATCTTAACCCTTGACTTGGTGTTGTCAGCACCACGCTCACACAGTGAGCTAACCGGCCATCCCTATATGGGATCCGAACCCAGGGCCTTGGTGTTATCAGCACCACACTCTCCCGAGTGAGCCACGGGCCGGCCCCGGAATCTGTTATTTTTAAATGAGTGTTATTTTTTATTTCCATACAAATGTTTGTAATTTTACTATACATATAGGACAACAAACAATATACCATTGTTTCGTCTGTGTAGTGCAGTATGTGTTGACAGAATTCATTTACCACTGGTGCACCCAAACTCCACCTGCAGTGGGCATTGGCTACTAAAGGCTCTAGGGGCCCTGTTTTCTGAAGGATTGTCCAGGGTTAAATGGAAGCTGTTTCATTGTAAGGATGACTCCAGCAGGTCAGCCCACAGCCAATGATTGACTGGCAAGTGTGGTTGGAGGGAAGGGGAAATGGGTCAACCAGATCAGCCCCTTTGCTTCACAATGACATCATAGATCAATTCATTCTCTAGAATTTCTTTTGGGATCAGGCTGAGATGAAACTCCAGCCAAGACCACAATCCTGCTCCACCCTTTCCCTGCCGTAACTTGCTTTCCTCCATCTTCTTCTGAGAGCTGTCTCCTAATAAGTCACAAACACACCCAAATCCCTGTCTCAGGCTCTGCTTTTGGAGATCCTCTTCTAAAAGAACGTGATTTCTAAATTTACGTATCAATTGTCTCATACTTCTTGCACATGATATGGCACTTTGCTTTTTTCACTTAACATGACATTTTTGAGAGATTTATCATTGTTGATATCTGAGGCTTTAGTCTACATCTTTTAACTGTTACTGATTATTCTAAGTGAGTTTATTCAATTCCCCTTCTAAGAGGCTGTTAAATGCTTGTTCTCTCTCTCTCTCTCTCTCTTTTTTTACGTGGAAAATATTAGACAGTCCTCTATATGTTCCTCTGCAGATGCATTGAAGTCTCTCTCCCCAGTTGATGCCTAAGATTAGAATTGCTGGGTCACAGGTTATGCAGATCTTCAATTTTCTAAGATATTGCCAATATTTACCCTCAGATATTTACCCTGTAAAGTAAGGGTGCTCAATAAAACTCCAACAAGTTATTAATTTGTCTTCCTATTTTACATCATCTCTGCCAACACTTCAGGTTATCAAATTTATTTTTATTACTTTTATTATTATTGCTAGCCTTGAAAGAGTCTCTACTGGTAAATTATTGCTTTGATTTGGATTTCTCCAATTACCAGTAATGTGTGTCTTTTAATATGCAAATTGGCAATTTACGCTTCCTATTCACTGAAATGTCTGTTCATAACCATTTTCATTTTTCTCTAATGCACGCAAATCTAACTGATTTGTTGACTATGTTGATATATTCTGAATGGAAATATATTTTTTTATATTTATATATGTTTGTGTTTATGTTTATACTTTATACGTACATTCATAAAATTTCTTCTCACGGTTGATAACTAAGCTGGCTATTTTCTGTTTCCCTTCAGGATCTAGTCTTCTTTATCTACCCTGCTCTCTACCTGAAAGGCTGATCTCATTGTGGCTGATCTGTATGGGCATATTTTTTCAGTTTTCAGTATCAAGAGATGATGAAAGAGAAAAGAGAAAAGAAGGGCTATTGATTTGGGCTCACTTTCTCTCCTACGTCTGGCTGAATCTTTTCAATGAAAAGTCATTGCTCCTGTTGAACTGCTTTACAAAAAAAAATCACCCCCCACATCCCACCTTTACTTGCTTGACAAATAAAATGTGGCAGAAATGATGGCGTGCAACTTCTGAGCCTAAACTTCAAGAGGTTTACAGACACGTAGGGTAGTTTGGAGAAAGGAAGTTTGGTTAGCAGCTGGAATAATGGAGAAAAAAATTCACCGAGGACCTTAGCTGAAGCACAAAAGTACGCAGTCCTTAAAAGTTCTCAGGAATCTCTAGCAAAGCTCCTACCAGCTCTCTAAGCCTGCACCATCAAAAAAAAAAAAAAAAAAAAAAAGTGTTCCTGAGAAGACTGAAGCTGATTAAAAAAAAAAAAAAAACCCTTTTGTCTTCCAAATATCATGCCAGTTCCACTTATGGCATGCTCTAACCCAAAAATAGACATTGAAGAACATTCTGGGGAAGGTAGTTCCCAGGAACTCTTCTGAAATTGGCAAATGATATTTGACAAGGGGAATTTTAGTTTTATTGTTTTATTAGATTTTATATTCAGCTTATAAAGGTCATCTTTGAAACAGAGTTTAGACAACTGAAGGTTGGCAAACTTTTTCTGTTCTGGGCCTAACAGGGACTATTTTAAGATTTGAGGGCCTTGGTTTCAGTGGCTGCTCCTCCTCTACGCCTTTCTCATTCTTTTTGACAATGCTATAAAAATGTAAAACCCATTTTTAGTTCTCAGGCTGTATAAAACCGAGCCTTTAACCCTGGCCATCATTTGCCAGACTCTAATTCACATATATTGTCATTGCTGATGCATCTCTATCAATTTTACATGTCGTGTTTTTGTTCTTTCTACTTAGAAAATTTTATTTTTCCCCTTTACTGATTCCAGATGTATGATGTTTTACTACATCCTACCTCTAATTGGTTTGAAAGTTATACCTTCTATTTCTATTACTTTTGGTATGCTTTAAATTCTTTTTTAATTGAGCCATAATTCACATATCATATAATTCAACGTTTTCAAGCATACAACTCAGTGGTTTTTAGTTTACCTGCAAGGCTGTACAGTCATTGCAACTATCTCATCCAGACCATTTTCATTATCCCCCCCAAAAACTCCATATCCACTGGCAGTCACTCCCCATTTCTCTCCTTGGAGCCCCTGGTAACTACTAATGTACTATCTATCTTTATGGATTTGCCTGTTCTGGACACTACATATAAGTGGAATCATGTGACATGTAGTTTTCGTGTGTCTGGCTTACTACAAGGTTCTCAAGGTTTATCCATGTTGCATCATATAACAGTACTTTATTCCTTTTCGTGTCTGAATGATATTCCATTGCATGAATATACCACATCATCTACTCATTAGTGGATGGACTTTGGGGTTGTTTCTACCTTTTGGCTATTGTAAATAATGCTGCTATGAAGATTAGTGTACAAGCTTCTGTGTAGACATACGTTTTCAATTCTCCTGGGTATATTCCTAGGAGTAAAATTGCTATGTGTAACCTTTTGAGGAACTGCCAAATTATTTTCCACAGATGCATCCATCATATTTTATCCCCACGAATAATGTATGAGGACCCCAATTTCTCCACATCTTCGACATCATTTGTTATTATTTGTCTTTGTGATTATAGTCATCCTAGAGGGTGTGAAGTGGTATCCCATGGTGGTTTTGATTTGCATTTCCCCAATAACTAATTATGTTGAGCATCTTTTTATATGCTTATCAGTCATTTATATATCTTCTTTGGAGAAATGTTTATTCAAATTTTTGCCCACTTTTTAATTGTGCTATTTTTCATTTTATTGTTGAGTCCTATGTCTTATTCATATGTGCTCAATCCTAGAACCTTATCAGATACGTGATTTGCAAATATGTCTCCCATTCTGTGGATTATTTACTATTTTAATTTTCTTATTGATACTCAAAAGTTTTTAATTTTGATAACATACAATTTACCTATTTTTTTGTTTTTAATTTTGTTGCTTGTGCTTTTGGGGTCACATAAGAAACCTTTGTCTGATCCAAAGTCACAAATATATACATCTATGTTTTCTTCTAAGAATTCAATAGTATCAGCTCTTACATTTATGTGTTTGATTCAGTTTGAGTTTATTTTTGTATATGGAGTTAGTTATGGCTCCAAATTCATTCTTGTGCATATGGATATACTGATGTCTCAGTACCATTTGTTGAAAAAAAAAATGTTTTTCCTTATCCTCATTGTGTAATCTTGGCACTGTTGTCAAAAATCAATTGATAAAAGATATATGGGTTTATTTCCGAACTCTCAATTCTATTTCATTAATTTATATGTTTGTCCTTAGGCCAGTGTAATGTTAATTACTGCAACTTTTTAGTAAGTTTTGACATCAGGAAAGGTGAGTCCTCCAACTTTGCTCTTTTTTTAAAAAAAGATACTTTGGCTATTCTATGTCTCCTGTATTTTCATATAAATTTTAGAATCAGAATATCTATTTCTGTAAAAGAAGCAGTGGAAATTTTGATGGGAACTGCATTGAATCTGTAGCTCAGTTTGGCAGGGGGAATGCATTTACCATCTTACCAGTATTAGTTTGATGTAGGTTTAATGTTTGTCCCTTCCAAAGCTCATGTTGAAGCTTGATCCCCACAGTGTTGAAACGTGAGGCCTTTAGGTGGTGATTGGATCATGAATACCATTCCCAGATTAATGAATTATCCATTAATGGGTTAGTGGTTTACAGAGTTATATGGCTGTAGACCGGTGGCTTTATAAGGACAGCACATGAAAATGCTCTTGCCGTTCTCCCCAGGTCATATTCTACATCTTCAGTGGAATCTGTTGAGAATTCTCCCCAAGAAGATGCACTCCCTGGACCTTGGACTTCCCAGCCTCCAAAATTGTAAGAAACAAATTTTGTTTTTCCTTAAATCACCCAGTTTAAGGTATTCTGTTATGAGCAACAAAAAATTGACTGATATATAAATCTTTCAGTCCATGAACATAGGGAACTTTTTCCATTTATTTATGTCTTCTTTCATTTTTTTTTTTTTTTTCAGAGCATGCACACAGCCATTCACATGTGTGTGGCCTTCTAGATTCCCAGGATTATGTCAGTATGTCAAAGCTTCCCAGAGGCCCTGTAAACATCTCATTCCTCAGCTTTTCCTTTTAAGATTTTTCATTAGTTTATGGTTTTCCCCAAATATTATCTGTTGTCTCAGGCATCCATGGCATTAAAACATTTGCCTATAAATGTTTTTGACAAATACCCACCCAAGGAGGGGCTTTTAGTACCAGATGATCACTAAGTCAGATCAAGTAAAGACAGGCCTTTGAAGTGGGGTTTTTCAGGGAACCATTTGATAGGTCACATAATGACATTTCTTTGGGAGCACAAATTTGAAAGAGCTTCGGATGTGCTATGTTCCCATCAGTACTGGAAAGGTTAGGTTTTTTTTTTTATTTTTTATTTTTATTTTAAAGCTACTGCTAAGCTGGAGAGTGAAAGATGGAGCTAGGCTATGTTAAAACAGCACAAAACTCTCTCAAAATGAGATATACCCTCTTATCGATTTTTTATATGTACAATACACTATTGTTAACTATAGGCACATATTGTCCGGATCTCTAAACTTATTTATTTTGCATAACTGAAACTTCATACCTGTTGAATAGCCACTAAACTTAATTCTTAACATGATTTTTTTTCTGAACAAATTTCAAAATAATAAAATCTTTGTCTTTTCAGTATTATAGAAATTTTTAAGAATTTAATTCATATCACCCCTCTGTCTTACCTAGTATTGTAAACATATAGTGTTCAATTATAGATAAATCTATCATCCTAAGATCTCTCTTTACTATCAAAGTAACTATGAAAGTATTCTTTCAACTCTTCTGAATGCATCTCATCCTGGATAGCATATCTTTCTTTAAAAAAAAAATTATTCACTTCTTATGTCAAGGAACATTCTGCAGCATTTTATTTTTTTAAATAAAATTCATAGAAGAAAAACTTAAGAACTTGAATTTCTAGTATTTTAGCTCCACCTTATTTTAATAAATACACAAATTTGTCATTATTTTAGCATGTTTTCCAGTGATCCATAATTGTTTTTATTCACTTAAGTTTCTGTGACCCTTATTCCTTCTTCCATCTGTCTTTCCCTTTTATTTTCAGCTTTTTCTTTCCTGAGTATATCTTTAGTAGTTTCTTCACTGAAAGTGTGTAAATGATAAACTCAAAGTTTTTGCAGCCAGAAAATTCTTAATTTTCCCCTCATAATTTGGGGTCCTCTTATTTTCTTTGTTTTCACATGGTAGAATTCTGACAGTGGTATTGCTCAATTTAAGTCTTTAAGATGTGGTTAATTTTAATAGATGTTGACGGATTGCTGATCCAAAAGCCTATAAAAACTATATTCCTACCAACAGTAGTTATTACTGTTAGATTGTGGCAGTATCCTTCCTCTTTGTGATATGACTTTGAAGTCATTCCTATCAAGTGGTGGAGTCTATTTCCCCATCATTAGAATCTATACTTGTCTGTGACTTGGTTTGACCAATGGAATGTAGCAAAGATGGCAGTGATCCAGCTCTGGATGTAGGCCTCAGGAAGCCTTGCATGTTCCCAATTCACTCTCAGAGGTTGGCCAAGGCACCGTGAGAACTAGCCCAGGCTAGGTGAGGAGTGACCTGGAGCAGACATGAGCCGTTCTCTCTGAGAACAGTCTAGAACCATGGACACTGAAGCTGTCCTCACAGAGTTCCTCCAGGGCTAGAAGAACCAGCTGGCTGACACACGGACTCGTGAGATACCAAAATGTTTACTGCTTAAGCCACTAAGTTTGTGGGTTATTTACTGACAATATCAAAGTGGTACGTATAGAATATAGTAAGAATTATTTCAAAAACAAGGCCATAACCCAATGATTCAAATTGGAAAGTGAAGCCATAGTTCAACCATAAGCATGGCTATGAATCTGATTACTAGTGTCAGACTGTAGACTTTACAATCATTTTTGCCATGGAGCTGAGCCCACAAGATCTGTGATAGAAAGGTCCATACTTAGGGAACAGACTGTGGGAGCATGTTCCAGCTACCCAACTCCTCGAAACTTCAAGTGAATTCCTCCTCATTGCCAATTGTAATGCTAGACTTCTCTAAATAAGGACAGAGCAATAAATCTTCAAAACTGTCTGCTTCAAGGAAGCAGTCTTTAAGGAAGCAGTCTGCTTCAAGCATTTGGTACACACAGCTACAGAAATTCAAAAGTAACCCAAATGATAAGTTTGAAATAAGTATACATATGTTTATACCTAATAGTTTTCAATCATAGTCCCATTTCAAAGATAGATATTATAGAAGCAGGCAAGAGATCATGCCCAGCGTCCTAGGCAAGAAGTGGAGGGCCACATACCCCGCCACTCAGCAGCAGGCAAGAGAGCATGCCTGGGGTCCTAGCAAGGACCTGAGGTCAGTGCCGCCTTCCCCAAAGCAGGAGAGCATGCTGATACACCACTTCCACACCATGGCTGTGGTCTACCACAGACATGGCCACAGCCATGGCTGACAAAAAAGCAGCTTGAAACCACAGGAGCAGCCACAGCCACCGTGCAGGTTCCCTGCTGGACACTCAACTGTATTGACCCAAGGAGAGTCACTAGCAGAGACTGGCAAAAGAAAAAGATGTCTCTCTCCTCAAAGCCCATTCCAGAGTAATAGAGGAAATAACTGTTCTACCAGATGACCAGACATCAATGTAGAGACATCAATGTTAGAAATATGAAAACCCAAGAAAATATGACATCACCAAACAATACAGTAATTCTGAAAAAGCAATATACTACAGAGCAGGAAATGACTGAGAAAGAATTCCAAGCATCAATCTTACGGAAACTCATTGTGATATGAGAAGACTCAGTTTGACAACATAATGAAATGAGAAAAAAAAAATCCAGGATATAAAGGAGGAAATATACAAAGAGATCAATACTTTAAAAAAGAATGCAGCAGAACTTATGGAACTGAAAGATTCACTCAAGAAATAAAAAATCACATCTGAGAGCTTAAGCAGCAGGCTGAAACAAGCAGACAAAAGAATTTCTGATCTTGAACATAGTTTTTTTGAAATTACCCAGGCAGATAAAAATATTAAGGAAAAAATAATTTTAAAAAATGAAGAAAATCTAAGAGAGCTAGACAACCTTAAAAACACAAACATTCTAATCATGGGTGTTCCAGAATGAGAGAAGAAAGGAAGAGACATTAAAAAAAAAAAAAAAACCCCAAAAAACCACCTACTCAACATCATAATAATAGAAAATTTCCCAGGTATAGGGAGAAACATGGACTTTCACTTCCAGGAGGCTCAAAGAATCCCAAACAGATTAAACCCAAAATGATCCTCTCCAAGACCCATTGCAGTCAAACTGGCAAAGCTCGAAGGTGAAGAACGAATTTTAGAAGAAGCAAGAGAGAAGTGGTAAGTCACCTATAAGGAGTCCCTATTAGACTAACAGCAGACTTCTCAAAAGAAACTCTACAGGCTGGAAGAAAATGGGATGATATATTCAATATACTAAAAGAAAAACAACAACAACAACAAAAAAACTGCTGGCCCTGAATACTATACCCAGCAAGGCTATCCTTCACAAATGAGACAAAAATAGTGTATCCTCCAGACAGACAAAAACTGCGGGAATTCACCATCTCACAACCAGCCCTACAAGAAATCCTCAAGGAAGTTCTGCATCTGGAATCCAAAAATGATAATCACTACCACAAATACACAAGAAAGAAGAAAACCCACTGGTGGAACAAAAATGCAAATGAGAAAGAGAAACTAAATCTTACAACCACAAAAAGCCATAGTGAAAATGTAATAATGCCCCTACTTTATTTCTGGTTTTAGTAATTTCAGTTTTCTGTCTTTTTTCTTGGTCAGTCTAGATAAAGATTTGCAAATTTTCTTGATCTTTTTTAAAATAATCAACTTTTGGTTTTGTTGATTTGAAAATGGACATACTATTTTTTAATTTCTTATTTCATATATTTCTCTTGTAATCTTTGTTTATTCCCACTTGTATTTGCTTTTGGTTTAGTTTGCTCTACTTTTTTGTATTTTCTTAAGGTGGAATTTACATTACCAATTTGAGGTTTTTCTTATTTTTAATTTAGGTGTTTACAAGTATAAATTTTCTTCTAAGCACTGCATGAGCCTGCATTGTATAAATTTTGACATGTACTTTGATCTTTATCTCAAAGTTCTAATTTCTATATGATTTTCCATTGTTTATTTAGGAGAAAATTGTTTAATTTCCACACATTGTGAGTTTTCTAAATTTCCTACTGTTATTGTTGTCAGAGAACATGTTTTCTATCATCTTAGTCTTTTTCTTCTTTAAAAAAGGAAAAATTTAATCAAACAACAAAAAAGTTGAACAAAAGTTTTCCATTACCTTTAAGTTCTATTTTTCCATGAACTTTTTGAAGTGCTCTTGTGTTCATATTCTATTTTATTGATTTTTACATAATTTATTTTGCTAAATGTAGATATTTAATTTTTGTTCTTGATTTCTTTTTATTAAGTGGACTTATTGATTTGCTTAGAAATAAATTTGCCTTTGAAAAGTTTACTCATCTTCCTCTGTTGAAATTAATTTGATATTTCCATGCTTTTGGAATAATTTAGTGAGCTTTTTCAAATAACTGTAGATTATAAAATGAAATAAGTAAATTTTAATAAGTTCTGCACCTCTAGCTTTTGTGAAAATTTGAGTATTTTGTTTTTCATCTGTTATTCAGTTCATATATTCATTATTTGAACAAACATATGTGCATATCCTTTAAAAAATGATATATTCCCCATTACCCAACAACAATTAAACTGTGCTCTGTAGGCATACTGAACTCTTTACTTTAAAGGGAGTAGAGTCTTCCTCCTGGTCTGGATCGACAGAAGCTGTTCTAGACTGATGAAGTTTCTCCCACCTGGATTTCCATCTTAAAAAACCTGAGATTGTCATAGGGGAGGGAGTGGCTGAAGGTGTTTTTCCCCTCTGCACCATCTCGTCCATGTTTTCAACACCCACCTGGGACTCTAGAAGACAACTGTGATAAGTAATTGTGGGACATGGATAAGTCTCTAGTGCCTTATCTAATATCTGCCCATAATATATTGTATATAAAATATGAATATCAGATCAGTTTTGGTCAGATCATTTTTTTCTAAATTGGGGTCATACTCATATGATAATCACAGGCTGAGCAATATATGCATATTTTAGGTTAAAAAATTGTCTCTTACTTTGCCCATGCTATAAAAGAAAATATCCTCTCAGTGACAATAAATAGCAAAGCTCAAACTGTTCACAGTGAATAACTCACATTACCTTATATACTTTCCCTTTTTTAATACAGGCTTTTCTTTTTCTTTCCTGCCAACTGTACTATTACAAAGTACATTTTATGCACTTAATTACATTTCCACAACGTCATGTCTAATGTGTGAGCATGCCAAAAATCTATGAGAATATTTCCTCTCTTGTTGTTATGCCAAGTTTAGCATAAGCTAATTTTCTGAAGATCTTGAAAATGTCTCATTTAGCATGCTTTCAGCCTAAACCTGCCTAATATAAATGTACACAAGTGGTCCTTCTCTCTTGGGAGATTGGTTGAGCAAAGATGTCATTTTGGAAGAAACTCTTAGCTTTAAGTGATTCCCTCTAGAAGTATGCTACATATTACCTACTCTGGTTAGCTCTCAAACAAATGGCCAGAGATTTCAAATGACTACTTTCCAATGAAAATTATTCACACTTCCCACTCATCAGAAAGTCTCAGCTGAACTAACATTTTAAAATACTGTTCCCAATTCACAATTCTTATGGAACAAAATTGGATTTTTTTTCCCACTCCTCATTTTTGCTGTAACACTTTGGCTACTTTTACCACATGTCACTGTAATATGCTACCAAAAACAAAGTCCTAAGTTGGTGACATGAGATCAATTCTGGTATTCATCACTGTTATTCTATAATTCTCCATCCATTACAAATAACAGAATGTTAAATAATCAAACTTTTTTTTCTTTTTGCCTATCTTGTTTTGGCAAGATGTTTTAGTCATTCAAGAAAAAAAAAAAATGAAAGCCATGTGTTTCAAGTGGGTTCCATTGCAGCATGATTACTGCAATGAAGACATTTTATTGTGTTAATTTTCATTAAATAAAACCCTGTTGAAAGCCAGTAGTTTTCCAAAGCCCATATGATTTATGACATGCTAATGTTTGAAGGGAGACACTCTGTTTCAATTATAAGGAGTAAGTGATGCCTTTCAGAACAACTCAGTAATAATATCACCTACGACAACTTTAATTTTAGAACTATAGCACAAGTGTGAGACCTGGGAAACTATCAACAAAATTGTCAGCTTCTGCACAAATATAATCTTCATCACCTCTATGCTATGTTTAACATCAGATGGTTGCCCTTGCCAGGGACTCCCATAATGTGCTTCCAGAAAGCAGGCACTTCATAAACATTAAACACAGGTTTGCTCTAACTCAAACATATTCTGTTTTTTCTCTTACAGCCAGCAGAGTTGAGATGTGCTGTGGACTTAAGACAAATGTGAATGCACCTGAAAGAAATGGGCTGATATTTCACATATTCTTCCCCTACGCTCTTTTTTTTTTCTGTTTGCTTTACCTATTTCTCACTTAATGACTTTTATGTCTTCCTGAACATCCTTACTGTAAGTTCAAACACATTTTAAAAATGAAAAATAACATATTTTTATCATTTTATGGGGAAATTATGTAATTTATTTCAACACCAAAATATGCACGAATTTATCACAGATAAGAATTTATCAAGTGATCAATTAAAACAACTTTACATAAGTAATAAACAGCAATTTAAAGGCATACAAGTAGTATGTACATAAAATTTAATAGAATAAAGTTTATTGTACTTGCCAAAGTATAAAATGAAGACTTGATAGTGGTTAGTGGCTATTGAAGGGAGGGTTTGAGGCAGTCATACTCTTAGAAGGTCCATTTTTTCTGCACCATTATTTTCATTATATTTGAACCTTTCTGAGGCTCTTGATTCTACTACGTTCAAACTGAAATTTAAAATAAAATAAAAGCACAAGAACACCTTTAGTCAAATTAAGTGTTAAACATTAAAGGGCTCAGAACAGATGGAAATAGCACACACACACAACAGCCTGAAGAGTTATAGAAGATGATACCTTTCCTTTGATTCCCTTTGGTGAAACTATGAGAAGCAATACTCTGTGTTGGTGCAAACATGACGCAAAATTTTAATTTGTTCCATATGAGGTCCTCTGACTACTGAGTCAAGTGAGTGGGTGTGATTTTGCCTGAAACCATAATGTCGAAATATCACTTTTAAAGAGCCATTATGGTGAAAAAGTCATTACCTGAGCTATCATTATTGAGGTTATTATGTGTTTAGAGAGAACATGTTGTCCTTGGCTCTTGTAGCTATGCTGTAAAAATGGTTCCCTGCTTCTCTTCTCTTCTCTTCTCACTGATATTCTGCCCACATGATAGATGCTTCAGGAAAATTGATTAGCTGAAATATTTAGGAAACCACGTTTTCTATCTGGGTGCAGAAATTGAAAATTTCTTTAAGCATTTTCAATATCCAGCAAGATCACTTTGGCCTTAAAATTTGCTATTGCCATGATGGGTCTATTAACTAGAACAAATTTGCCACTCAGCATATGCAATGATTGTTGGTCATGTGTAAAAAATGAAGAAAAGGAATTCCAAAAATTGACTATCTGTAGTGATCAAAGAACTATAACCAAGCAATACCAATAAATGGTGAATAGATTAATGTCACGATAACCAAATGATTATAATGATAGCTCCTTTTAAAATGTGGATGTCATTTGTGTTATAACCAAACACCAGAATTTTAGCTTAGTGTTATTATTAGTTCTTAGTAAAGTCTGTTGAACAGAACAGGAAAATGGAATTTAAAATTATAGCTGTGTATGTCTGGAACTCTACTTTTTAAGATGATAGAAGCTTAAAGCGCGGGCGGCAGATAACTCATACCCATGTTTAGTAATTCTGTTTTTTAATGACGAAATAACACTGATGAATCCTATGTATTTTGAAAAGAAAATAGAGCCCATTCCTGGAGAATTGGCTTAAAATGATAGTGCAATGATATCCCAAAGAAGAGTCCAGAAAATTCCATATGAATTTTCCGTATCTATATCCCATTCAGAGAAAAATGTCATTAAGCACTTTTTTTCTCTTCTTTTTCTTTTTTTCTTTTTTGATTTTTTTCACTTCATTTTTTTTTTCCTCTTGGACACAAAACAAGTTTTAATACACGTAAAAATAATAAGATCAGAGAAAATATTTTCTCTGACCATCTTTTAATTTTCAAAACAACTTTTTTTTTGTTTTGTAGAAGGATGGTAATTTTTGTTATATTTTTAAAAATATAGCAAATGCAAAGAAGAAAGTTTATTTTAAAAACAAGTACCTGAAATCACTGTTAGAAAATATTTAGTTGAGTTGATTTTAGTATACGGTGAGAGGTATGGATCTAGTTGCATTCTCCTGCATATGGATATCCAGTTATCCCAGCACCATTTGCTGAAGAGGCAGTCCCTTCGCCAGTGAATAGGCTTGGTGCCTTTGTCAAAGATCAGATGGGAATAAGTGTGTGGGCTGATTTCTGGATTCTCTATTCTATTCCATTGATCAGTCTGACTGTTTTCATGCCAGTACCATACTGTTTTGGTTATTATAGCTTTGTAGTATAGCTTAAAGTCAGGTAGTGTTATGCCTCCAGCTTTATTGTTTTTGCTCAGCATTGCTTTGGCTATGCGTGGTCTTTTATTGTTCCATATAAATGTCTGGATAGATTTTTCCATTTCTGAGAAAAATGTCTTTGGAATTTTGATGGGGATTGCATTGAATTTGTATATCACTTTGGGTAGTATGGACATTTTCACTATGTTGATTCTTCCAATCCAAGAGCATGGGATATCTTTCCATCTTCTTGTATCCTCTCTAATTTCTCTCAGCAGTGGTTTGTAGTTCTCATTATAGAGATTTTTCACCTCCTTGGTCAACTCAATTCCTAAGTATTTTAAATTTTTGGTGGCTATTGTAAATGGGCAGGCTTTCTTGATTTCTCTTTCTGCATGTTCACTATTGGAGAAAAGAAATGCTACTGATTTTTGAGTGTTGATTTTGTATCCTGCTACTGTGCTGAAATCATTTAGATTAAGGATTTAAATATATACCCTGAAACAATAAAACTTCTTAAAGAAAACATAGGAGAAACACTTCAGGAAATAGAACCGGGCACATACTTCATGAATGTGACCCCAAAAGCACGGGCAACCAAAGGAAAAATAAACAAATGGGATTATATCAAACTAAAAAGCTTCTGCACAACAAAAGAAACAATTAACAGAGTTAAAAGACAACCAACAGAGTGGGAGAAAATATTTGCAAAATATATATCTGACAAAGGATTAATATCCAGAATATATAAGGAACTCAAACAACTTTACAAGAAGAAAACAAGCAACCCAATTAAAAAATGGGCAAAAGAGCTAAGTAGGTATTTCACTAAGGAAGATATACAAATGGCCAACAGACATATGAAAAAATGCTGAACATCACTCAGCATCCGGGAAATGCAAATCAAAACCACATTGAGATACCATCTAACCCCAGTTAGGATGGCTAAAATCCAAAAGATTCTGAACGATAAATGCTGGCGAGGTTGCGGAGAAAAAGGAACTCTCATAGATTGTTGGTGGGACTGCAAAGTGGTGCAGCCTCTATGGAAAATGGTATGGAGGTTCCTCAAACAATTGCAGATAGATCTACCATACGACCCAGCTATCCCACTGTTGGGAATATACCCAGAGGAATGGAAATCATCAAGTCGAAGGTATACCTGTTCCCCAATGTTCATCGCAGCACTCTTTACAATAGCCAAGAGTTGGAACCAGCCCAAATGTCCATCATCAGATGAGTGGATACGGAAAATGTGGTACATCTACACAATGGAATACTACTCAGCTATAAAAACGAATGAAATACTGCCATTTGCAACAACATGGATGGACCTCGAGAGAATTATATTAAGTGAAACGAGTCATGCACAGAAAGAGAAATACCACATGTTCTCACTTCTTGGTGGGAGCTAAAAATTAATATATAAATTCACACACACACACACACACACACACACACACACACACACACACACACACACACACACAGAGCATAGGCTCTGAAATACAAAGAGACAAAATAAAACTCTCTAAGACTCAGATTTCTCATTGTAAAATGAAAAAAATGAAGTACCTACCATACAGCCTTGTCATTGGAATTAAATGACGTAAAGCATCAGAAATACTTAGTGCAGTGTTTGTTACATAGTCAATCTCCAGTAAATATTAGCCTTCTTTTTTTTCTTATCTTATATGTGATATAATTTTACATAAGGAAGGTCTCAGTAAGCAACCTTCTTGTGGAAGTCCTGTCCTGACTTTCCTGTCATTCCTAAGTCTGAACATCATGTTTAATAACCGAGGTTATATGCCACATGTGTTCACTTTGCAATGGTTGTCCATTTAGGCAATTCTCAATTTTTCAGTATCATAAAAAAAGGCAAAGTACAAATTATGTTATATAATCTCTTCGCAATTGCAAAATACTCTTCTTAGTGTAAATTCTTCAGATATTGCTGATCAAAGACAATTAACGCTTTTAAAAATATGTAGTATTATCAACCTGATCCCCAGAAATTACACTGATTTACATTTTTTCCAGCAGTGTAGTATAAGAGTATGTTTTCCCTCATCATCACCAATGCTAGTTTTCTTTTTCTCTGTTATTTCCAGTTATTTTGATATTTCAATGTTGCTTATAATTTGCATTTTCCTAATTATATTAGATAATATATCTTTTAATATGTTTATTAGCCCTTTATCTTCTATTGTTAATTAATGTTTTATATATTTTGCTTAATTTTTTCTTGAGTGTCCTTGTTTTTATTCATGATATATAAAGACTGTTTTTATATGACGAATAATAATTCATTGCCTCATGCATGAATATCAACTATTATTCCCAATTTGTCCAACTTGTTTATGATTGCTATGGTTGTTTTTTGTTATATGACATTTTTAGTTTTTAAAACTCAGTTTATTAATATGTTTCATTATGGCTTTTGGTTTAAGTGACATCATTAAAAGTTATTCTCTTCCATAAAATGATGACAAATATTCAGCTATGTTTTTCTCTTACATTTTTATTTTTTTAAAACTTTTTATATTTGTTTGTTTAGTTAATGTAGTAAAGATTAGGTTAGTATTTTACTCAATTGGCTAGTCAGTTGTCCCAATACTGTGGAATGAATAATCTCTCTTTCACCCACAGTTTTGAAATACCATGATAATTATTTATAAAATCAATTTATCTATGTGTGCATTGCTACTCCCTAGCCTAATCCATTGATTTTCTTTATTATAATTATTATAGATTTATATTTATTTTTAATAACTGGTAGACAATTTCTCTCTCATTTTTTAAAATATAAAATTGCTAATAATTGTCTTACCGTCATGAAGTGCATGCTTCAGAAAATTAAAACCTGAAAGAAAATTGAAGTTACCATACTACCCTATCAGCCAATAGTCTGTGACCAATTGTCCTTAGCACATAGTATTATTATGCATAGCTAATGTAAACATATACACACACATAAACATATGCACACTTACACCCAGAGTAAATTTATGCTAATCTAGGATATTTCATAAATACAAAACTAGATCAATACTTTTCTAATAGTAATGGTTACCATTTTTTGAATACTATGTACATGACTAGTATTGTCTTAATTGCTTTATGTGTGGTTTATTATTTAATCGTAGAACAATGTGGTCAATGTTATTATCTACCCATTTGACAGATGTGAAAACTGGGGGTCAGAGCAATTTTTTTAATATATCACACAAAGAACCTACCAAACTCCAAAGCCCATGCTCTTTCCGCATATTTCACTACTTCCTCTGTGCTCTATAGAAACATTAGAAGCTGAGACAATTACTGAGGGAAAATAGTTGACTGGGGAATATTACCAGAAAGAAATGTTATATTTGGGTAGGGGAGGACTGAACTCAATCCGGATTGGTCCTCTGGATTCAGAGAACCATCCAATTTATCAATATTTCATTATATTCTGTTTATTTAGCTATAGAATTAAACCAATGGGGAACATCAACAACTTTCAGGACTACATTTGAAGCCAAATAAATTCTCTGTGTCTCTTATTTCAGAGTTACCTTCTACAAAAGAAAAAACATCAACGATGTTTAGAAACATCACATTTACATATTCAAAGCAGTGAAAAGGAAGGGGCTGCAGAACAGTACTAATAATTAGTACTAATAAACAGTACTAATAATTAGTACTAATAATTGGAATGATGCTGAGGCCCAGCCGCATCATTCCAACTCATAATCAAAAAGATATGCTTAACCTGCTGTATTTGAGTTCTCACTCTTTAAGTTCCTTTATGCACTATTGGTTATCAAATGAGCAGCTGTTTATTTTGCAAGGAAAGGCCAACCCCATAGACTGGCTTGTTTAAATATTTTAAATAAACATTTTCTGTAAACCCTAAAATGGTGCATTTACCATGACTTCTATAAAGAGTTCATTTACATTTATGTGGGGCGGGGGGAGAACAAAGGGTCATTTAAAACCAGTCTTCCCTCAAGTTCAGTCTCTAAGTTCAAGACCCTGATACTTTCAAAACAGGTACTTCCTGTTTAGAGTATAAATTGAGGTAGGTGTGCTAAGCCTACAGTCAGATTACACAGAATTTCCAGAATGGGCTGGGAATCCCTTTGGATGCTGAGCGGTCCCCTTATATTTCCCATTTCTCATACCATACAGCCGAAGGCAAACATTCCTGGTGCCACAGAAAGGCAGTCACTTCTAGAACCATGCAGTGTAATTTCATCTGAACATGCACTTGATGTGGAGAGAAAACACAGGCTGTCCCTGCTCCTTTGAGTGGCCTCAGTTCTACACACCCCTTTCTCAGTGAGTGACATTAATATTGTTGAGGGGCACTGAAATGCTCCCTGGGACAGAATGCTATTGTGTGAAATTCTTTCTTTTAAATTGTAGGCCCCTTTTCCTGTGATGCAAATTAAAAAAGAAGCAGGGAGTAGATTTTCTTCCTAAACCCGGCCTATGATGGTGACGAACTTTCATTTTCTTTCTTCCTACATCAAATATTCTCTCTCTCTTCTTTTTTTAACATAGTTGATTTTATTTATCTGTGGGTGCGGCATTGAATATCAATACCAGTATGCAATATGTGATGTTCAAATCAGGATAATTAGTATATTCATCATTATACAGTGTAATTGATTTTTGTGGCCCCTTACCAATTCCTCCCTTTCCCCCTTCCCTCTGCTCCTTTCCCACAACTGGCAACCTCAGTTGTGTTCTCTTAAATAGTTCAATGTATTATTGGAACATTCACTCTTTTTTTTAGTAAATTGCAGGAGTTACTTTTTCTTCAGAAGTACTCTGTATAACATTTTATTACTAAATAGAAAAATCATTCTTTCATGGAAAACTCAAGAAAATGTAATAAACATCGTGAAAAGATATTTTAAAATACCATATATTATCATAATAAATGAGAGCACAACAAAGAGGGTCTGGGTAGGAGAGAGTTGTGTGAGTCTACAAATACTCGTAAATAGAAAGACTTATCAACTTCTTAAGAACATTTCTTTGGGTTGAACCTAAATAATGTAAACAACTACTTGAAAATTGAAAAATTTAGTTAATGTGTTGTTTTGCCTGCACAATATTATATAATTAGCTATGCTTATTTAACTCCATTGAATAACTTATTCCAGTAATGGGTAAGCATTGGCAAAGAGTAACACAAAGTATGGAAGAATACTGAGCAATGAATTGTTCAAATCTTTGTCCTTGAAGAAAAACAGTTTTAATTTTGAGATAGGTTTATATTTACAGAAAAGTTGCAAAATAGTGTAGAGAGTTCACATATACCTTGGTCACCCAACTTCCTCTAATTTTAACATCTTAAATGAGCAATTGTATAACTAAGAAATTAATTAAGAAATTAACATTGGTGTGCAATATTAATAAATAACAGACTTTGTTAGAATTTCACTAGTTTTTTCCCTAATGTCCTCTTCTTGACTCAGGATCCAATCCAGTATTCTACATTGCATTTAGTTATTATGTTGCCTCAGTCTTTTTCATCTGTGACAGTCCTTAGTCTTCCCTTGTCTTTCAGGGCCTTGTGACTTTTCAAGAGTACGTGTGAGATATTTTGTAGAATTACACTTAATCGGTTTTGTCTAAATGTGTTCTTATGATGAGGTTGAGCTCATGCATGAGGCTAAGATGCCTCCTTACTGATGATCTCTCTGATTACTTGATCATTTCATTGTACAGTTACTATTTTCCCTTTGAAATTAACAAACATCTTGGTAGGCTACTTTGAGACTATGCCAATATCCTGTTTCTCAAACTTTGGCCAACTAACTTTAGCAGTTCTTGGTGGATCTCGCTGGCAACAAGTATGAACAAACTGCCCTTATCTCTTTTTCTGGTTGGGTTGCATTGGCGGACTAGCTTTCATAACTGGGTACATCAGATCTGAGTACCAAAGCACAAGTTTTCCTCTTTCATATGTGATAGAAATCTGGTATGATAAATAATATCAGACTATAAGAGGTAAAGAAGAATATTAGAAACACCTTCTCAAAACTGTTGAATATTATATTTCCACCATGACCACAACAGGGACAAAAATGCTGCTGTGTAACAGGAAGCAGCTCACCTAGTACATATGCAGTTGATTAAATAGCTGACAAGTATCTTTACAAATTAGGGGACTTTATTCCAAATCTCTACTCTAGAAATTGGGAGAGCTAATGTTTTCAACTTTATTGAATGTGAGCTTTTGATTTTTCTTTTTAGTACATATTGTATCCTTTGATACATAGATTCTAACAATAAATATTTAAAAAACAGATATGTTTAGGGCACTGAAGATAACACAAAAAGTGAAGAGGGGATTTCCTTTTATGAATTGCATGGAGAGATCTGCATTTTCCCATACACAGCCACTAGTCAATTGCAGCCATTGACATATGGCTGGTCAAATGTCTGTAAATATAAAATACAAACCAGATTTCAAATACTTAGTATGAAAAAAAGAATGCAAAACATTGTATTAATAATTTTGAGTTGATTATTGTTGAAAGGTTATTTTTAGGTGTATTATGGGTTGAATGAAATATATTATTAAAAATTATTAAAATTAATCTTACCTTTTTTAAAGGTAAAAAGTTAAAAACTTTTTAACGTCTGCTTGAAAATTTAAAATTACATATATAGCTCATATTATAGTTACATTAGAGAGTGCTTAATTTGAACTTTATATGGCATTCCCTGAACAAGAAATTCTCTTACCTCCTTTAAATACTGGGTTATAGAGTTCAAAGAACATAGGCACAGTAGCTAAGAGACCTAAATTTGAAAACCAGGCTTTATCACCCAATAGCTATGGGATTTGGGAAGTTACTTAATCTGTTTAAGATTTCTGTTAGTCATCAATGAAATGGGGGTAGGAATATGTACATCAGATAGGTTTTTTGAAAATTAAAGAAAGATGATTTATGTATATTGTGTAGGACAGCCTCTAGCACACTCTACACATTCAATAAATAGCAGCTAGAGTTATTGCTATGTACTGCCAAATTAAAAAGAAATTTTAGAATTCTGAACCATTGACCAAGGAACGCATAATGCATATTCTTTGTTTCTTTGTTGTTTGTTTATTGTTTATTTGCCTAGGAAATTTACAGGTAATAGCCCTCAAAAGAATCTAATCAAAAAGTAACATAAATTCATGTGAGAAGTTATGTTAATTTGCCAAAATTAACTATTCATGTCATCCTTTTTTCCCTACCACAATCAGCTTATTTAACAGATATTTCCTTGAGAAACTACTAAGTTCCAGGCCGACTGTGGCTCCTGGGGATGTGAAACTTAGAAGAAAAATTACCCAGTTACCTGGACCTTACATTTTAGTGGGGAAACACAGATAGTAAATAGATTAATAAATTTCAGGTAACTATATGTGTGAGAAATGACAAGACTCCCTCTCTCTCTCTCTCTCTCTCTCTCTCTCTCTCTCTCTATCTCTATCTAATTCACTGGAAGACTAAATTAAAAAAATATTAAAAAATGTTTACAGGGGCAGGGATCTATCAGGGTGGAACAAACCATAGAGGGAATAACAAAATTGAAGATGTGAGGCAGAAGGGAGTTTTCTTTGAAAGAGGGGCAGGAAGAGGGTCAATATTCCTACAGCAGAAAGGCCAAGGGTAGAAGCAATAGGAGGCGAGGATGGAGAGGCAACCGTGGACCAGATGTGAGAACATGTAGGACATGATAAGGACTTTTTATTCTTGCCTATAAATAATGTACTTGATCACTCATTTGGCTCTGGATTTCAGGGCTTAATTTCAGCACATTTAGACATGACCTTTATAGTGACATGAAGAGTGATCCCTGGAGGGGACATTTCAAAATGTGAAGACTATCGGTACTGGGAAATGAAAAGGAGTGGGGTAGGAGGAAACTAGGAGAACCGTGGTGGCTGTAGTTAACACTACTTACTGTATTACATACTGGAGATTTACTAAGGGAGTAGATATTAAATGTTCTTACCACAAAACAAAAAAGTGGTAACTAAGGGAGGTGATAAATGTGTTAACTAGATTGTGGCAACCATTTCACGATATATACCTATATAAAATCATCACATTGTACATCTTAAATTTATACAATTTTATTTGTCAATCATATCTCAATAAAGCTGGGGGGTGAGGACCAAAACTAGGAGATTGCAGTGTCCTGATATTGTTTAAAATAAGATAGAATGAACAAGTGGGCTAACTCTACTGGGAATTCAAGTAAGTTGAGACTGAAATTTATCATTGAATTTGACATCTATCTAGCTTGTGGGATGACTTTGACAAATAAAATTTCAGAGAAGTGAGGAGAATCTGATACTTTGCTAGATTTGTGGCAAATGTCCTCAAAGTGATTATAATCTACTGGCAAATATGGAATCAGGCACAATGAATAATACAGCATCATGTAAAACATATAATAAACAGTGAGGTGGTTTGGTATCATTAATTAACTTGGGATTAAAGTCTGTAAATAGTATTTTGAGAATAGAAAATATACCTACAGTTATTACATTTTAAGTAATATCTATTAAGTTTAAATATAAAATTTAATTTCCTTAAGCCTACAATTTACAAATATATTTTTATTATAAGAAAATTACTTTCGCTAGTTCAATGAATTAACAAATTTATTCTATTAAATACCCTGTGAACATTTATCAAAATTTACCAAAGTAATATTTATTCAAGCATTTTATACAATAGATATAATGATAGTATATCTGATTTCCTCAAATGTTAGAAATTTCCAGTAGGTCAGCATAATCAAAGAAGGAAAACCTTCCTAAGCACTTAATCAAGTCTTGTATATGTTATAAATCTAATTTAGAAATATAAATTATAAGAACTTCAACTGCTTTTTAAACATCTTGAAATAAACAAGACACACACAAAGTGGCGACAATAATTACAAACATTATTAAATTTGTATAAACACAGTTTACACGAAAGCATAAATACTATACACATATACCTAAAGTGTATCAATAGAAAGCGTTATCTGTTAATGTTACTGGAAAATTTATACCCTTTTTTCTAGCATACCTCATATTATTTATCCTTTTTCTATATCATTGGACTTGTGACTTTTCCTAAAACTTGGTTTTCTTTAAAAATTTTTTTTATATTATCAACATATTCATCATTACAAATTGTAATTTTTCTCCATGCCCAGAACCCGAGCTATCACTCGCCTACCCCTTTCCCCCTCCCCTGCCATTTCTATCCCTCTTAGCACCCAGTTATGAGTGAGAACATGCAGTATTTCTCTTTCTGTGTCTGGCTTATTTCACTTAAGATAATTTTCTCCAGGCACATCCATGTTGCTACAAATGGCAGAAATCCATTCTTTTTTTTACGGCTGAATAGTATTCCATTGTTTATATATGCCCCATGTTCCTTATCCAGTTATCTGCTGATGACACGTAGATTGAGTCCATATTTTGGCTATTGTAAATAGAACTGCAATAAACTTTCAAGTGCAGGTATTCTTTCAACATGATGATTTCCATTCCTTCGTATATGTACCCAGTAGTGAGATTGCTGGATCATATCATAGTTCTATCTGTAGCTGTTTGAGAAAACTCCATACTGTTTTCTGTAACAGCTGTGCTGATTTACAGTCACACAAGCAGCCTAAAAGATTTCACCTCCCCTCACATCTTCACCAGCATTTGTTGTTCTCAGACTTTTTAAATAAGGCCAGTCTGACTGGGGTGAGATGACCTCAATGTGGTTTTGATTTGCATTACACAGATGATTAGTGATGCTGAGCATTTCTTCATATACCTGCTGTCTATTTGTATGTTTTCCTTTGAAAAATGTCTACTCATCTCCTTTGCACATTTTTTAATTGGATTATTCAGGTTTTTTTTTTTTTTTTACTGCATAGTTGTTTGAATTCCTTATATATTCTGGATATTAATCCTTTCTTGGATGTATAGTTTTCAAATATTTTCTCCCATTCCACAGGTTGTCTTTCTGCTCTGTTGGTTGTTTCCTTTGCTGTGCAGAAGATTTTTAGTTTGATATAATCCCATGTATTTATTTATTTATTTTGTTTGTTTTGTTCCTTTCTTGGCTTTTAGGGTCTTGTTCATGAAGTCTTTGCCAAGTCCTACTTTCTGGAGTGTTTCTCCTATGTTTTATTTTAGTAACTTTATGGTTTCGGATCTTGTACTTAAGACTTTAATCCATTTTGAGTTGATTTTGGTATCTGGTTAGAGGTAAGGGTACAGTTTCATTCTTCAGCATATGGATATCCGATCTTACCAATGCTATTTATTGAAGAGGCATTATTTCCCCCAATATGTGTTCTTGTTACCTGTGTCAAAGATCAGTTGGCTATAAGTATGTGGGTTGATTCTGAGGTTTTCTATTCTGTTTCATTGATCTAAGTGTCAGTTTTTATGCCAGTGCCATACTGTGTTTTTTACAATAGCTTTGCAATATAATTCGAAGTTGGGAAGTGTTATGCCTCCAGCTTACTTTATTATTATTATTATTATTATTATTATTATTATTATTAATTAGGATAGCTTTGGCTATTTGGTGTCTTTCATTGTTCCATATGAATGTTAAGATTGCTTTTTCTATTTCTGTGAAGAAAGTTATTTGTATTTTGATGGGGATTGCTTTGAATCTGTAGATTGCTTTGGGTAGAATGGCTATTTCTATGATGTTAATTCCTCCCATCCAAGAGCATGGTATGTCTTTTCACTTTTTGCATCCTCTTTAATTTCTTTCAGTAGTGTTTTGTAGTTCTCACTGTAGAGATCTTTCATCTTCTTGGTTAAATTGATTCCTACAGATATTATATTTTTGGTGACTATTGCAAATGGGCTTGCTTTTTTGATTTCTTTTTCAGCTAGTTCATTACAGGCATATAAAAAGACTACTGATTTGGGGGTGTTGATTTTGTATCCTGAAACATTACTGAAATTGTCAATCAGCTCTAAGAGTTTTTTTGTTTTGTTTTGGTTTGGTTTTTTGTAGGGTCTTTAGGTTTTTCTGTATGTAAGATCATGTCATCAACAGACAGAGACAGTTTGACTTTGTTCTTTCCAATATGGATGCTCTTTAATTCTTTCTCTGGCCTGGTTGCTCTGTCTAGTACTTCCAATACTATGTTAAACAGGAGTGGTGAGAGTGGACATCCTAGTCTTGTTCCTGTTCTTAAAGGAAAAGCTGAAAGGATATTGGTGATTGTTTTGTCATATATGGTTTTTATTGTGCTGAGATAATTTCCTTCTAGACCTAATTTGGTGAGATTCTTCATCATGATGGGATGTTAAATTTTGTTGAATGCCTTTTCTGCATCAATTGAAATAATCATATCATTTTTGTACTAGGTTTTGTTAATGTGGTGCATCATATTTATTGACTTGTGTGTGTTGAACCATGCTTGCATGCCTGAGATGAATCCCACTTGATCATGGCATATAAATTTCTTGATGTGTTTCAGAATTCTGATTGCTAATATTTTGTTGAAGATCTTTGCATCTATGTTCATCAGGGATATTGGCCTGTAATTTTCATTTTTTGATATGTCTCTGTCTGGATTTGTTATCAGGGTGATGCTGGCCTCATAGAATGAGTTTGGGAGCCTGGCTTCTGTTTCAATTTTTTAGGAAAAGTGTGGAGAGAATAAGTATTAATTCCTACTTAAAGGTGTGATAAAATTCAGCTGCAAGGCCGTCTGGTCCTGGGGTTTTCTTTGTTGGAAGATTGCTGGTTACTCCTTCAAACTCATTGCTTGTTATTGGTCTCTTCAGGTTTGCTGTTTCTTCTTGGTTCATTCTTCGTAGTTTGTCTGTGTCCAGAAATTTCCCCATTACAACCAGGTTTTCATATTTGTTGGCATACAGTAGTTTATAATAATCTCAAATGATTCTTTGTATTTCTGTGGTATGAGTTGTAATGGCCCCCTTTTCATTTCTGATTTTTTTTTATGTCAGTCTTCTCTCTTCTTCTTCTTTTGTATATTTATTCATTGTCGTGATTGTTGTTGTTGTTGTTGTTGTTAACCCAGCTAATGGTTTGTCTATTTTATTTATCTTCTCAATAAACCAACTTGTTGTTTTATTGACCTTTTGGGTCTCTATTTCATTAGTTCTGCTCTAACCTTAATTATTTCTTTCCATCTACTACTTTTAGGATTGGGTTGTTGTTTTTCTAATTCTTTGAGGTGTAGCATTAGATTGTTTATTTGAAGCTTTTCTATTTTTTTGATGTAATTGTTTATTGCAATAAACTTTACTCTCAATACTGCTTTTACAGAATCCCACAGGGTTTGGCATGATGTATTTTTATTTTTGATAGTTTCAAGGATTTTTGATTTCCAGTTTAATTTCTTCTTGGACCCATAAGTCATTCAGGAGCCTGTTGTTTAGTTTCAGCACACTTGTATAGTTTCCAGTGTTTCACTTGTTATTGATATCTAGTTTTAATCTATTGTGGTTTGTAAGGGTACTTGGAATGATTTCAATTTTTAAAAATTTTCCGAGACTTGATTTGTGGCCTAACGTCATCAATCCTGGAGAATATTCTCTGTGCTGATGAGAAGAATGTATATTCTGTAGTTGTTGGATGAAATGTTCTGTAGATATCTGCCAGATCCAAATGGTCTAAGTTGTAGTTTAAATCCTGTGTTTCTTTGTTGACTTGTTGCTTGGAAGATCTGTCCAATGCCAAGAGAGTGGTGTTTAGCTCACCTACTATTATCATATTAGTGTCAATCTCTTTTTTAGGTCTATGAGTCTTTGTTTTACATATCTGGGTGCTTCAGTGTTGAGTGTGTACATATTTACGATTGTTATGTTCTCTAACTGGATAGATCACTTTATCATTATATACTGGCCTTCTTTGTCTTTATGGTTTTTGCTTTAAAGTCTATTTTATCTGATATAAGGATAGTTACTCCTGCACATTTTTGGTTTCCATTTGCATGGTGTATCTTTTTCCACCCCTTCAGTTTTAGTCAGTGTGTGTCTTTACAGGTGTGATGAGTCTCTTGAAAACAGCATATAGTTGAGTCTAGATTGTTAATCCAATCAGTCAGTCAGTGTCTTTTGAATGGGGAGTTTAGTCCATTTACATTTAGGGTTGTTATTGACAGGTATTACTTTATTCCTGTCATTTTATTGCTTTTTGTTTGATACTTTCAATATCTTTTGTTACTTTCTTCCTCTTTTGTTTTTTATCTTCAATGTTAGTTGGATTTTTTAGTTGGCATGATTTAGCTTCTTTCTTTTTCTCATTTGAATTTTTATCTAATGGTGGGTTTTGCTCTTCCTGGTGTGTCCATGACAGTGATTATCATTTGTCAGATTCTGGATGAAGGACTCCTTTGAGAATTTCTTGAAGTGCTGGTCATGTGGTGATGAACTCCCACAGTTTTTGTTTGTCTGAGAAATACACTATTTCTCCCTCATTTCTGAAGGGTAACCTTTCTGTGTATAGTGTTCTTGGTTTGCAATTTTTTAAAATTATATTATTTTGAATATATCATCCCATTTTCTTCTGTCCTGTAAGGTTTCAGTTGAGAAGTTTGCTGTTAGTCTAATGGGGGCTGCCCTAGAGGGGACTTGATGTTTTTCTCTTGCTACTTTTAGAATTCTCTCATTTTCTTTGAGCTTTGCCAGTTTGACTATAATATGTCTCAGAGATGATCTTTTTGGACTGAATCTGTTTGGGGATCTTTGGGCTTGCTGGATTTGAAAGTCTGTGTCTCTCCCTACACTTGGGAAGTTTTCTGTTATTATTTATTACCTTCAATTGGTTTTCAATATCTATTCCTTTCTCCTCCCCTTCTGGACTGCCCATGATTTGGATGTTTGCGTGTTTGAGGTTGTCTGCTAGCTCTCATAGATTTTCTTCATTTTTTAATTTTTTTTTTTTTTTGCCTTCCTGGATCATTTCAAAAAGACCATCTTTGAGATCTGAAATTCTTTCTTCTGCTTGCTCTAGCCTGCTGATCAACTTTCTGTTGTATTTTGTATTTCACTGAGTGAATCCTTCAGTTCTAGGAGTTCTACATTCTTTTTAAAGGTATTAATCTTTCTGTAAATTTCCTTCTTCATTACTGTATTCCTCTAATGGTGTCATATTTTCTTGTTTATTTGTCATTCTATTATTTTTTCATTGATATTTGGTCACCTAGTAGAGTACTTGTGTCTTCTATTACTCTGGAATGGTCTGTGAGGAGAAAGAATTCCTCTTCTCTTTGTAGGCTCTGCTCATGACTCTTCTTGTACCAGTAAAGTTGAGTGTATGGGGGGCTGCATGGAGGGTGGTCCTGACTGTTACTGTGGTAGTGAGTCATCCTTGCAGTAGCAGTAGATTTGGCAGTGTCTATGGTAGACCACATTGGCTCCTGCTCAGTCAATGGGTAGTCCTGTCTGGGGCTTGGGTCTGAGACTGGGGTGAGAGTGCATGCAATGACACTCACCTAGTCTCCTGGTCCTTAAATTTGGTTTTCTTTAGAAATCTCACATCTTCTTGATTTGGCCAGAGAGAACCTCTTTTTTCACGAACTGCTTCGTGCTTTCAGAAATCTGTGACAATATTTTTGCTCTGTGGTAACATATTGTTCCTGTTTATCTTGGTTTTCCTTGCTCTATTGTATTCAATCAACTATTTTCCTATTTACATTTAGAGATTAATTGAAATAAATACTAAAATATGGGTGGTGTAAATACATGTCACATTGTTTCTCTATGGTTGTGAGTGACAAGGCCTACAGATTACTTAATAAAGGTGCTTGAAAAATAGAGATTGTGTATTTGCTTTATGTTTCCAAATTAACCCCACATTTACAAAGTACATGTTCATCAAGCACTGATTTATTTTCAATCTGTTTTCTCTTCTTTTATTTGATTTCTCCATTATATATGACATTTTTACGTATTTTTAATATGCCATGTTTTATACAGTCAAAGTAAATTATCTACATAAATTATAACATTGGATAGTCTTTTTGCAACTTAAATGAACCACCACTAGTAGCCTTTACTTTTGATTAGTTTCTTTTATTATCGCTCATTGTTATGAAACATATTAGTTGAATATCTTTCTGTAATGACTAATATCAACTGTAAGAGCTGAAGAGCATTTGGATTGCTTAAGAGGCTTTAATCTCTTGCTCTACACCAAGAACACCATGAAAATATTAATGTAGACTCAAACGCAAAAATGCTTTTTACGTCTCTGACTTTCACCCATTAGGAGAACAACAATTTGTGCACAAATTAATATTCAAATAATAGAAACAGCAAAGTTTGTTTGGGACATATTTATTGCAACAATGTTTCTAATTATTTTTAAAAACCCTTATGCATTGTTAAAGATGGTTCAACAGTTTACATCACATCAAAAATGAACTAAAAGGAAAAGAAAATTAACTTTTTATTGGCATAGGACTGCAGGAAAGTGGTTCATAGCTTGCAAAATGACCCTCATTTCCATATCTTTCTGTAACTTACACTACATAAAATATGAGGGTCTTTCAGAAGCTCATAGAATAATAGAATTAAAAGATAAAAATAGGATTAAAAGATCTTTCCACAAACTTTTTGAAGTACATTTGTATGTGAACATTGATCCAGTTTTACGGATGCTCAGTGATTTTGCCTCAGTGAGTGAGGCTAAGACATACACAGCCTGGGAAAGACAGAGCAAGACAAGACAAGGGGCAGGAAGACAAGACAGAAGAGGTCAAGACCAACAGTGTCTTTGCATAATGTCACAGGAAACGACCCACAACTGGTATAATTGAGGACTGCACAATTTCAATAAAATAATTCAAGGCCAAATTGTACATTAAATAAGTTTTAATATGTCTGTTGATAATTTGAGTAAACCTGATGAACCCTCTATCTGGATTTTTTTTAATTTATCTAATGGGAAATTAATTTTATGGAAACTGGAATAAGTAGTCTTGCCTTATTTTCTTTTTTTTTCTTTTTTTTTTTTTTATATTTGACTGCTAACAGCATTTAGGCATCATCCTTCTCTCTTCCTCAGATCTGGGAAAGCCTAAAAAGCCCAAATACTCCCTCTTTAAGTGCCAGTAGGAGACTCAAGCCACACAAGGTTCAGCATGCTTGTGGGAAACCTCACGTTGTCCCTGCCCCCTAACTACCATGAAAACTCCACACCTGTCTTCTCTTGCTTTCTCAAGCCATTTCTGGACCTGCTTGGAAGCCCACCCTGCAACCCCCATACAGCCTCATAAGTAAATAATAAACATTTCCATACCTTCTTGAGGTACGTGTGTATGTGTGTGTGATCACTAGTCCTGGCTTCTGAACCCAATTTGAGGTGAGAGTCTATTATGCTTCTGTACAGAATGGCTGCAACAGAAAGCCATGCACACTTGTTATGGAGATTTATATAGCTACTAAAGTTAGGCTGTGACAAAATATAATAATTGTAAACTGCTCAAAGAAATTGTTCCATAAAACCTACAGTACTCATTAGAAATCTGTGCTAATCAGACATGACTCCTTTATTCAAAATAGGTTAATAATTAAGAATGGATAACAAGGATTTGGGGCTAACTTAAATCTAATTGTTTATTTCAAAACTTTTTGTAAGTAACTACATTTTATGTTTGCTTACAACTCTATTCATTTAATTAAAATTACAAGCTACATCACAGGGAACATATTTATAGATCTGATGATTATGAAACTCTTGCACCTGACTTAGTCTTCCCTAAAACACTCTTTACTGAAAAATCTTGAATGAAGATACTTGGAAGACTTGCATCTGCTACAATATATTAATGCATTAGTCCTTATCCAGGTCTTATTTTTACACCTGGAATACAATTCTCTCCTCACTTAAACCATTGTCTTGCATTCCACCAAGTTATATTGACATTCCAAATCTAAATTAATCACAGACTGTAGATATAGAAGTCTAAATCTCTTCTTTTTACAGATGAAGAGAGTGAGGTCCAAATATACTAAATGGCCTGCCTCATTGCACACAGGAAATTAGTGGTTTAGTTGGAGTTCTCTAGAGCTATTTGTCTCCTCTACAACCACCTCTCTACTTCTTTCTCCAACATATCAAACACTTCTCCTTCATGCCACCCAGTTAATAGGAGACAAGAGGTAAGCTCTCTCACGGTGTTTTGCCATACCTCAACACAGTATGCACAGACACTGAAATCTCAAGCAGTGCATCTTTTGAGAACTTAGATTAATTCAACTTTCTTTGGCTGAAAATGTAAGCAGTCATTTTCCACATGCATACCTACGGTCATGGTAGCTTACTGTGACTATAAAATAGAGCAAAGGCCCAAAAAGTATAAAGCTAACTTCTCCATCTAAGATTAAGCCAAGTTCAGTTGAACCTTTCTCTCCTTGTCAGATAATTTAAATCTGAGCTGCTTAACAAATGATTGTTTGTGCAAAACTCCATGAATGTCATACAAATACTATTTGTTGGTCCGTTACCTTCATTTTGATTGTAACATGCTACACCATGTGAAGCTCTCTTTTTTCCTTTAAAAATTAAAAAATAAATACACATCTACACTAAAAAATAAAAGGGATTTTGATTAATTAGCACTGTCATTAGTGTTTGTACACATCTAATCTTATTTATTTAAACCATAATAAATTGTGACAATAGATAACACTAATAGAAAAATAGTAACATAATGTGCTAAGCTAAACACTTAACATTTATTATTCCATTTATTCCTCCTAACAAATCTGCTCTCTGTAATAAGAAACCCATTATTTTCCCAAATTTGTGATAAAATAACAGTCCCAGGGAAGATTCACAGAGTTTGTGGTAAACCCTGGCTGCAGAACCAGAGAGGCTTACTCTAGATTTCAGATTCTAATACCTATAGATTCTCTCTCACCAACTTTAATATTTTTCCAGTCTTGTTTTAAGTCCAGGATCTTGCATAGCACCTAATATAACAGAAGTTCAGTATATATTTGCTATGTGAAAAGATAAATGCACAGCTATGGTTAGTTTTCTTCCTGAACTAAAGCAACAATAAAAAACACTTCACTTTGCAGGCAGATGTAACTCAGATGAATGCAAGAACCCTGTGCTCTTCTGTGTACCTGAAAAAGACAACACAACTTTCTTTGATGAGGGACTTTCTTCAACTCTCCAATTCGAAGTCTTTTACCTTGAAACCAGTAGGAACTAAGCAACGAAACGTTCTGGGCATAACTTGGCTATAGAGAAGTTGGCATAGTTCCAAGACAGTGCACTAAAAATGCCCTCCATTTGATTGTTTTAGTAAGAATTCTCTCAGTTTAACTACCTCCTGCCACATCCATACCACAGGATATTAAAAAGGTTCTATCCTTAGTTGTGTCCCACCACTGATGCTATTTTAACACGAGAACGCAATTAACGTATTCTGCTCCTGTGAACAGATCAGACTTCTGGGAGTTTAAGCAAATTAATAAATTTGTCGAATAGGAAAGAGAATTCACCAGCTTCCTCTGTATATTTTTATTCAGTACAAAACACACACACAGCGCTATGTTGTTATTTTTGTCTAATGGCTTATGGGAAGAAGGATGGTTGCCAGCTGTTCTGCATCGCCATGGGGAGAAGAGGGAACCAACTTTAGCTTAGGGGAGCTCATCAGGGGCATTACAGCAAAAATTTACTCTTCACTGAGGCTTTTTTGACTCATAGAATGGACTGGTCATGAGCATGGGAGATATTACCAGGTAGCTTTTGCTAAGGTATCATGCAAAAAGGAGTATTCTTTTTTTCCAGTACAACAAACTTCTGCTTCCCCCCCCCCCCTCTTTATTCATCAGTAGTTCTCAAGTGATCCATAGAGACAAAATGGAATCCTTTAGGGAGTTTTACAAATTCCAAGGCCTAGGCTGTACCCAAAACCAATTACATCAGAAACTCCAGGGGTGGGACCCAGTCACCAATATTTTTTAAAGCTCCTTTAATGATTCTAAACAGAACTGTAAACTAAGGGAAACTGTTTACAGGGAAGTTCCCCCAAACCAACTTTTGTGACTAAGGCTGTGATGAAGGAAATTTCCACTGAGCTCTTACACTGTGTTTAAGGGACCTGCCCACTGCCTGACCCTAAGTCTGGGGCTGCGTGAATTTCTGAGCTTGCAGAAAAAAGTAACATACTTCTATCAAATAGCTGATCAAAATAAGCATAAAAATAGTTCCCTACTGGTGGGGAGGTCTGTGATACTACTAGTAGTAGTTTGAGGTCTGTGATACTACTAGATAATGTAGACTCAAATTAGTGGGTTTATTGGGTCAACACTGTTCTTAAAACACACTGGACTTACTGTTCAGCAATCATGGATTGTCAAACTCTGCCACAACGAAGCAATCTTGAACCAACACTTCAAGTACAAATTTAAGCCAACCAGTCATCTTTTCCTGTGAAATTGGATGGCTTTTGCCTTTACAAAGCCCACTCTTTCCTTGGGTCCAGGGGACAGCCTTCACAGGTGTTGTTCCTCCTCCTACAAGACTAGATATTAATAAAATTTTGGTGCTTTAAACTAATTGTCTCTGGGCCATTTTGTAATGTTCTCAAATCCACCCCCCCACACACCCTTTTTTAAATTTTTAATTATGAGATAATTGGAGCTTTTTATTATGGCAAAATACATGTAACAAAATTCACAATTTTAGCTATTTTTAAGTGTACAATTCAGTGTCATTAAATACATTCCACGCAGTTGTGCAACCATCACTGCTATCCATCTTCTGAACTTTTTCACAATTCAAAAATAAAACTCTGTATCTGTTAAATAATAACTGTCCACTACCTCCTTTTCCCAGCCCCTGGTAACCACTATTACACTTTTTGTCAAATTAATATTTGACTTTTCTATGTACCTCATATAAGTGGGATCATATAGTATTTGTCCTCTTATGTCTGGTTTATTTTCCTTACCAGATTGTTTTCAATATTTATTCATGTCATATCATGTATCAGAGTTTTATTCCTTTTTAAGGCTGAATGATATTCCACTGTGTGTATATGTGAGGTAATTATAGATTCACAGGCAGTTTTAAGAAATGCTACACAGAGATCTTGTATAACCTTCACCGAATTGTCCCCAAAGGTAACATCTTGCACTACTCTAGCATAATGTAACAACCAGGAATGTAATACTAATATAATCCGTTGACTTTGTTTAGGTTTCACCATTTTAGATGCATTCACTTGTGTATATTTGTGTGTGTGAGCACGTGTGTATACTTAGTTCTGTGCAATTTTATCACATATATAAATTGGGATACCAATGCCACAGTTTCAATATAAGGATCTCTCATGCTATACTTTTACAGCCACAGTCATCTCCATACCTCTCCTTCTCAGAAACTCCTGGAAATCATTAATATGCTCTCCATCTCCATAATTTTGTTATTTCAACAATGCTATATAAATGGAATCATATAATATGTCACAATTTGGAAATGGCTTTTTAACACTTGGTCTAATTTCCTGGTGATACATTCAAGTGTTGCATTGATCAATGGTTTATTCTTCTTTTCTCTTCAAGTAGTATCCCATGGTATGAATATACCACAATTTGTTTAACAGTTTACTTACTGAAGAGCATTTGGATTGTTTCCAGTATAGGGCTATTAAGACTAAAGCTGCTATGAATATTTGTGCACAGATATTTATATTAATATCTTTTCATTTCTCTGGAATCAAAGCCTAAGTGTGCAATTGCTGGGTTATAAAAAGGTACTTCAAAAAGTTCATGAAAAAAATAAAATTAAAAAGTAACTTGATTCTTTCCATGAATTTTTTAAAGACCTCTCCTATAGTAAATGCATGTTTACTTTTGTTAGAAAATGCCGTACTCTTTTCAAGACTAGCAGTATCATTTTGCATTCTTACAAGCAATAAGTGTGTGATCCAGTTTCTCAGCATCCTTGACAACATTTTATCCTATCACTATTTTTTAATTTTATCCATTTTGATAGTCATATTGCATTGTGGTATTAATTTACATTGCCACAATGGCTACCTGTGTTGAATATTTTTTTTGTGTAGCTATTTGCTGTTTTCATATTGTTTGTTGAAATATCTGTTTTTCATGTCTTTTTCCTACTTATTGAATTTTTTGTTTTTGGTATTGTTTTTACTTTTGAGCTTTGAGAATTCTTTTTCTATTCTAGGTACAGAAATATCTGAATATGTGGTTTGCAATTTTTTTCTCCCAGTATGTCTTTTTATTGTCTTATGAGGGGTTTTCACAGAGGGAAGTTTTATATTTAATAAGGTACAGTTTATCAATTTTTTTTTCTATAGATTGTACTTTTGGTGTAAGTCTAAATATTCTTTGCCCAGTTTTAGAGTCTAAAGATTTTCTGTTTTTTTTCCATAGTTTTACAGTTTTACATGTTATAATTAAGTCTATGGTTTGTTTTGAGTTAATATTCATATAATGTAAAAGATTTTGGTTGAGTTTTCTTTTCTTTTTTACTTTTTTTAAATTTAATTTTTATTTATTTATTTAATTATTTATTTTAATTGCCGAAGGATATCCAATTCCTCCATCACCATTTATTAAAAGGCTTGGGACTTTTATCCTTGGGACTTCTGGTTTCTGCTCTGACGTGTAAAGGACTTGGAAGTTGTCTCTTCATGCTCACAACAAGAAAAAAAGGCTGAAGAACTGAAAAATGACAACTCTTTCTAGATCTGCCAGAGAACTAAGGTCACAGGGCAAATTGCTGCTCAAAAACTGGGTAGACAGGTCGCTACAGAGAACCAAAGGTTACTGGTAGCAGAAGCTCAGGAACAGAAACCTACTGCTAGAGCCACTATCAATGGAAACACTTAAACTTTAATTGATGACACTGAACTGGAAGACCTAAATGGAAAGTGAGTAACGCGATCATGAGTTTGCAGGGGCCAAGCAGCAACACTCAGCTGCCAAAGGTAAATTGGTCATGGCTATCTTAATGGGCAGAAGAGTCAAAGCAGCAATCAGAATAGTCTTAATTGCTCAGATCTCTGGTGTTAACTAGTTGATCATGGTGTTTCCAGAAGTAAAATAGATAGAAAGCATAAGAAATTCTTATCTGATCTGCATAAGCAGATACAGAAAAATTCTAGGTCAAGTGAACAATAAGTCTAACCTGAATTATAAAAACCGAGTCATGGCCCCTCAGTCAATTCTCAGATTTGAGACAGGTTACACATGCAAAACCCCTTGAAGAGGAGGCCAGGTCCCATGAGGAAAGACTCCTGTACACTGCCAAAAGTGTATACTGTTAATATTTCTCCCAGACTCCCGCAAAGGAACCTACTACCTTTTCTAGGATGACTGTGCACTGGGAAAAAAAAAAATAATCAGACCTTTTGAGCATTACTGGACACTAGCTCTGGACTGACACTAATTCTAGGAGACTTATAAGCCATGGACTTCCAGTCAGAGTAAGGGCTTTTGGAGGTCAGGAGGGAGAATCAATGGAGTTATACCTCATGTCCAAATCACAGTGGATTCAATGTTCCCCAAACTCATCCAGTGGCTATTTTCCCAGGTATGGAATGCATAATTGAAGGAGAGATAACCAGAAACTGGCAGAATCCCCAATTGGCTCCCTGATCTGTGGTGTGAGGGCTGTTAAGCTGGAAGAAGCCAAGATACCCACCAGAACTACCCCTACCTAGGCAAATAATAGACCAAGAGTAATACCACATTCTTGGAGAGACTGTAAATATTAAAGACACCCTGACGGACTTGATTGATACAAGGGTGGTGATTTCCAACACCTGTCCCTTCAAGCAGCCTATTTGACCTGTTCAGAAGATAGATCAATTTTAGACAATAACAATGGATTATTATAAGCTCAGGCAGTGACTGTTATTGCATCTGCTTTACCTATTTTGGTTTTGTTGTTTGAGGAAATTAACCCATCTCTTGATACCTGGCATGTAGCTATTAATCTGGCAGATTATTTTTATTTTTCCTCCATTTCTGTCAATAAGGACACTTTACTTTCAGAAGCACTTTGCTTTCAGCTTGCAAGGCCAAAAATACATCTTCACTGTCCTACTTCGGGAGTATATCAACTCCTCAGCTTCATAACTTAGTTTGCAGGGACCTTGATCACCTTTCCCTTGCACGAGATGTCACACTGATCCACGGCATTGATGACATAATGCTGATTAGACCTAGTGAGCAAGAAGCAGCAAACATTTTACAAGCCTACTTCAAAAAGTTTGTGGAAAAAATGTATTGAAAGATAATACAAATCTTTCCATGAACTTTTTGGAGTACCTTCGTAGAGTTATTGGTAAGAAATTTGCATGTCAGAGGGTGGGAAATGAATTCAAAAACAATCCAGGGAACTTCTTTCCACCTCAGTGAAACTTTCAGGAGGTCATTCGTATGGGGCATGTCAAGGAATCCCTTCCAAAGTGAAGGAAAACTTGTTGCATCTGTCCCTGCTTATGACCAAATGGAGACACAAAGCCTAGTGGGTTTCTTTGGATTTTGGAAGCAATACATTCCTCGTTTGAATGTGTTCCTCCAGCCTGTTCATTGAGTGACCCAAACATCTACTGGTTTTGAGTTTGTCACAGACCAAAATAAGCCTGTGCAACAGTTCAAGGCTGCTGCATGATCTGCTCTGCTCCTTGGGCTGTGTTATTCAGTAAATCCAATGGTGCTTAAAGTATCAGTGACAGACTCAGATTTTTCTTGAGCCTTTTGTAGGCCCAATACATGAATCACAGCAATAGGCCTTAGGGTTTGGTGGCAAAGCCTTGCCATCCTCTGGGGAAAACAGTCTTTTGAAAAAAAAAGCCTTTGGCCTGCTAATGTGCCTTAATAGAAACTGAAAGCTTAACCATGGGCCACCAAGTTACCATGCAACCTGAGATTCCCATTAAAAACCGAGTGTTACCAAACCATTAAGTCACAAAGTTGAGCATGCGCAGCAGTAAAATGGAAGTGATATATAAGAGATTAGAGTTGAGCAGGCCCTGATGGCACAAGCAAATTACATGAAGAAATAGCCAAAATGCCCATGGTCCCCAGTGCTGCTACATTACCTTTTTTCTACCAACCTGCATTTATGATCTCATGAGAAGTTTCTTAAGATCGGTTGACGGAGGAAGAGAAAACTCAGGCCTGGATGGTTCTTTATGATATGCAGGAATCATCTGTAATAACACTACAGCTCCTTTCTCAGGTATCCCTGGACAGTGGAGAAGGAAAATCCTTCTGCCCCACTGGGGCAGAGATTTGAGCAATGCACCTGGTTAATTTTGATCGGAAAGAAAAATGCTCAGATGTGTGTTTATACACTAATTCTTGGATTGTAGTCAATGATTTGGCTGGATGGACAGAGATTTGGAAAGAACGAGATTGGAGAATTAGTAACAAGGAAGTCTAGGAAAGATGCATGTGAGTATGTCTCTCCAAATGGGCAAAAGTGTAAAGATATTTGTGTCCCAAGTCAATTAACACTAAAAGGTTATCTCAGTAGAGTAAAATGTTAATATCAAGTTGATGGGATGACCCATTCTGTAGCTACCTCTTTCCCCAGCCACCTCTGTCATTGCACAATAGTGTCATAAACGAAGTAGCCATGGTAGTATGGATGGAGGCTCTGCATGGGCTAAGCAACATGAACTTCCACTGAACAAGGACAACCTGGCTATGACCACTACTGAGTGCCAAGTGCAAGAGAGACCAACACTAAGCCCCAGATATGGCACCATTCCCTGGGGTAATCAGCCAGCTACCTGGTGACATTGGAATTCTTCCATCACAGAAGGGGCAGTGATTTGTTCTTTCTGGAAAAGACACTCTGGATATAGATTTGCTTTCCCTGAATCCAATGCTTCTGCAAAAACTACTATCTGTGAACTTACAGAATGCTTTATCCACAATCATGATATTCCACACAACATTGCTTCTGATCAAGGAACTCACCTCACAGCAAATAGAGTGAAGCAACGGACCTATACTCATGAAATTTATTGTTTCCAACCATCCTAAATCCGCTAGCTTTAAAAAACTGTGATATAGTCTTGCTTTTGTTTTGTTTTGTTTTCTAGTTTGAAGAAACAATGTAAATAGTGCATATGAATAAAATTAGTTTTAATATGGTGATTAAACAGTAAAGCAGAATCAACAGTAAGTGAAGCCAACACCATTGTAAATGTCTTTACTAATAAAAGAGAACCATTTTACAGCCAATATTGTTCAACATTTATGATTATGGTTTTAGTGTGGTTTTGTTTATTACGTATCCAATGATGTCTAATGGAGAAGTGTGAAATGGCCTTTTGAAGACTCAGTTATAGTGCCATCCAGGTGGCAATGCCTTAATGGGCTGAGGCAAAGTTATCCAGAAGGCTCTGTATGCTCTAAGTCAATGTGAAATATATGGTGTTGTTTATCCCATAGCCAGGATACATGGGTCCAGGAATCAAGTGGAAGTGGGAGTGGCACCACTCACTATTACCCCTACTGACCCAATAGCAAAATTTTTGCTTTCAGTCCTGCAACCTTATGCTCTGTTGATTGATCCTGACAACCAAACATTAGGGACCACTAATTCACAATGGAATAAAGAAAGATTATGCCTCTCTTATTATTACCATGCCCTGTGATCGGTGTCAATGGAAAACTACAACAACCCCATTCAGGCAGGATTACATATCTCATAGAGCCTTCAGAAATGAAGGTTTGGGTCATCCCATGGGTTACAGAACCACCCACCTTTAGCTGAGGTACTTGCTGAAGGCAAAGGGAATACAGAAAGGAGAGGGGACAAAGGTTATCAATAGCAGCCCTTACCATATGACCAGTTACAGAAACAAGGACTATAATTGTCATGAGTATTTCCTTCTTATTTTGTTATAAATAAGTTTGACTATGTTTGTATATACATATATATTCATATTAATGGTATGGAGGGATCGAAAATATCTTTGTTTTCTTCCCTTTCTTATCCACTTATCACGTAACATCAGATCAAATAATTATTTTTAGGATATCCATAGCCACAGAGAACTGCACCAGGAGAATTGAAGTATGAGTCTGGTTTTGGCTTTGTTTCTAACTAACTTGTAATCTTGACTGAGTCATTTTATCTATCCAGCCCGAGGTGTCCCCCGGTACAATGAGAACTTGCAACGTGATGCTATTTAAGGACTCTTCTAACTCCATGGTTCTATGTTGATCTTATATTGTCACATTATCTGAGACAAAGGAAACTTAATAACAACTTGATTCTTATTTTTTGTCAGAGGCCTGAGTTATTTATTCAATATCTCCCCCAAGTTGCTATCCAGATTCTGCTTGAAAACTTCAAGGAACCAAGAAATCATTGCTTCCTAAGAAAACTTATTCCATTTTTTAATTATTCTAATTGTTACAAGGGCTTTTCCTTATACCAAGATAAAGTTGGCTGTCAAAGAACTTTCAAAAATTGGCCTCAAATCTGTTTAAATTCTCAGAAGGCAAAATGGAGTTTTGTAATGAGCAATGATTTTGAAGTCGGGGAGATATAATTTGGAGCTTAGTGCTATACATGGAACTTGCAAAAGTTACTTAACATCTTTGAGCCCCAATATCCTTATCTGTAACATGGAAATAACAGCAACTATTTTGTAAGATTATTATGGAGGTTAAATGTGAGAATGTATATTAAATATCTAACACATATTTAGAACTCAATAATGTTTACTATTTCCCTTTTCTCCTTTCTGGTGCAGTATTTTAATCCCTTATTAGTCAACATATGACAATAAATACCAGTTTTCTCACAAATTATATTTTTTCCCAGCCTAAACATTCTCAGTACAGGGTTTCAATTCCTCGCACTCTAGCAGATTATTTGACCCAATTAATGGCCTTTCTCTTTTTGCACCTCTTACTCTGCAACTTGTAGTTTCCATGCTCCAGACTCTGGGACAATGGAATATTAGCAAACACAGTCAAATAAACGCTTGTAAAGAGTGTGTGTGTTTCTGCTTGCCTGCTTCTGAGATTGACCTTACTCATTCTTGTACCCATACAAGGTCACGAGAACATATCAGGGTTAACCTCCTGGAAAGATGCACGAGACACAGAACAGAGAACCAAGTTGTTCCACTCATCACAGCCATTCCAGTTGTTCCAGATTAAGCCAACTAAGCTTATAGTCCCAGCCAGCCTAAGATTTGACTGGAGAATCATGAGAGAGGCCAAACAAGATTAGCCAAGACAAGCCCAGATCGCCAGAACCACCCAGATGACTCAAACACTTGCGAGAAATAATAAACGGTTTTGTTGTTTTAAGCAACTAATTTTAGGGGGTTGGTTTGCTATGCAACATTACTGGGGCAAACGAGGAATGATTCATATATCAAAACATTTCCGGGCCGAGCCTGTGGCGCACTTGGTAGAGTGCTGCGCTGGGAGCGCGGCGACGCTCCCGCCGCGGGTTCGGATCCTATATAGGACTGACCGGTGCACTCACTGGCTGAGTGCCGGTCACGGAAAAAAAAAAAAAAACATTTCCATATGCGCTGTACATTAAACTAAATTTTTAATGTGGCATTGCAAAATGGGCATCATGTTTAATTGGCTTTATTTTCACATATAGAAAGTGTGGAGATATGATTTCCTTTAAAGCAAAAAGAAATTGTTTTTTCTTCACAAGATACAATGTCAAAGTGTCTTCATAAAGGAGGAGATGAATACAGGCTGATGTGGTCAAGGAACATTTCATGAAACAGAAAATGTTTGGAACTCTTGGGTTCGTTAAAATTGTCTTGGTCAAATTTTTGGAAATTCATTTTATGTGTGTGCAGCACATGCTGGTGACTTTGCTACTGGCATTTTGTTTATATCTTCTAGATTAAATATCAATACACATTTTTTTGAATATAAAATACTAATGGAAACAATAGTCAGATAGTTTCCTCTGGTAATTTATTTCTTCATTGTGATCAAATTTTTTAACAAAATACATTTTGAGAAGGACTAACAATGGATGTCAAAGATACATAAGATATAATAGATGATCTAAAATTAGTAGTAAATAGAAAAGAAAAATAATTATAGTGAATAAAAAAGGAGATAGATAGAAATGAAGCATATATTTAAAAATAGTACTAATGTATTCTCTACAATTAATACGAAGAGACCACAAGTTTAAATTTAAGCCCTTTATAGCACCCAACTTAAAGAGGGAAACCTAAATCTGTTAATAGAATTCACCAAAATGACAGCTTAACAGATGTAGAATTATTTCTCTATGGTACAGACTATTTGATTCTCCTCTTCACCTTCACAAAAACCAAAAAACAAACAAGACCCAAATTGGTATGTGTGGAGTATTTGATTGTTCAAAACATTAGAAGTGAGCAGAATTATAAAATATTAATGACAGAGAAAGATATTTAGTTTTACTAAAAAAAAAAAGAAAGAAAGAAAGAAATAGTAAATTATGCTATGGGCAAAGAACATCCAGAAAACATGAAAGTGATCTTAGAAATTAAAAATGTGACTGTTTAAAGAAAAAGAAAGAATACTTTTGTAGGAGGAATTAAAAATAAATTTGAGTAAGTCTTCTATAGTATGTGTTTTTGTGAGCATGTGAGAGAGAAAGAGAGAACATGTCCAAAAAGAGACAAAATGTGACATATCTAGGAGGTCCAATATGGTAAAAGGAATCCCTGAAAAAGGAAATAAAATAAAACATGGAGATAAAACAATAATTACCGAGGAAATCATTTTTAAAAACTAATCTCTCTAGAGTTGAATAGCTGGATGACACAGAAATTTTAAGATTTAAGTTGCCCACAAACTGCTCAATGAAATATACATTTTTCAAAATACTTTAGATAAGTTATAATATTTCAGCACACCAAGAATATGCAGAAGCTACTAAAATTTCCAGAAAGCAAAGAGTGACCTCTTATAAAGAAACACAAATCAGACTGCAACTATGCTTAACTAGCAATTCTGGATCTCAGAATAAATGTTTTCAGTTATGTTTTCGCTGATCTTAGAAAAACAAAAAATATTTTTTACCTAAATTCTAAAACCAGCCAAAGTGTCAATCAAGGGCAAAATTAAAGATATTTTCAGATATTTAAACACTCAGAAAAAGTTGCCTTCCATGCACTCCTTGTTACTCTCTTTGTGCATGCACTTGACAGTAATAAAACATGAGGAAAAAAGTACCCTAAAATGGAAGATTTTTTTCCTGCCATATAACTGTGAACTAGCCTGATACTTTTAGATTTACAGAAAAATACCCCCAAACTTCCATGTGGATTCATTAACAAGGGTGATTTTATTTATTTGACAGAATGCTTCAGAATTCATAATATTTAGGTTAGAAATGTGCTTTGTAATGAAAATCCTGTTTTAAACAAGATTTGGGGACCAGAAAAGAAGTGTTTAATTTACTGAGTAAACCACTGTTCTCAAGCACTTTCATGACCATGTCAGTAGTAGCATCAATAATTGACAAAGTTTGAACAAAATGTTTTCTGTTCATTGCAAAGGTCTCAGCAGGCCTCTTGTTTAGGAGCACGGTTGTGAGTGGGCTCCCATCACTGCCCCTGGTTGAAAGTAAACATATGGCGCCTCATTTAACATTTCTTTTGTTTCCAGATTTGGGCCAGCTCTCCTTTGCAATTGTTTTGAATAGGTGGAATTGTGGTCCATTTGTTTCTTGAGTGTTTTATTAATTTTATTTTCATTATGGAAAAGAATGTGACTGCATATATCCTGGGAGTAAAAATTCAAGGAAATAATCTCATTGAAGTTATTTTTGATGTCAAATCACACAATCCAGAAGTCAGGTTATAGTAAAACTTAAAAAGAATACGCTTTATTAAAAGCCACTCTAAGTCACAGGAAATTGCAATTAGGCGGGTATATTACTAAACATTTCATAAGACATTTCCAGGAGATGTAAAGGCAGATTTCCGGCCTTTTTTATGGCCCAAGTGCACTCTGAATTCATTGTGTCTTAGTTAACAGATTTAAAGTTAAAATATGTTAATAACAAATGTTATTAAAGTGTGTCCAGCCTGTTTACACAGAAAATCATGAAACAAAGCAGAGTGGAACAAAAGCATGAGTCTGCCTTGGCCAACGGTTGGAGAAAAAAGTGTAGTGATCCAGAGGAAAAGTTAAGGCAAGAGTCTGTCAATAAAATCTGTTAAAAGAATTAAGTGCGTTTATAATGTCAAGGGCGAGTCAAAAAACATTTCTCTTAATGTAACGTTGCCTTTTGTAAAAATTCAATACAATTTACAGTGAGAAGGAAGGGCAGAGAAACAATTTATTGCACATGTATAAATGCAGAAATGTTATTTAAATATAGATATGGATACAGATATACTCATATAGTGATATGCTCATACATAGGAGGGTACTTCAAAACATTTGTGGAAAGATTCATATATATATATATATTTTTTTTTTTCTGTTGTTTGACTGGTAAGGGGATCACAACCCTCGGCACGGTCTGCACCACGCTCAGCCAGTGAGCGCACCGGCCATCCCTATATAGGATCCGAACCCGCGGCCTCGGCGCTACCAGCGCCACACTCTCCGGAGTGAGCCACAGGGCTGGCCCCATATTATCTTTTAATTCTATTTTTGCATGAACCTTTTTGAAGTAAACTCATATATATAGCATATGTGTGCATACATATATCACATTCTTTCTACACTCATGCTGCATGTACAGTAAATTAAAAAAAAAAAAAAAATGCTCCTCCATCTATACATCCCTTGTCCAGAAAGTATGTAAGTGAACTGAAGATTTCCCATATTTTTAAAAATAGTTTACTTGGGTGTATTTGTGACCATGCTGATAAATAAACAAATACAGAGACCAATATTGTCAACACCCTATGTCTGACACCCAGATGAAACAAATGATGTTGACATTTGGATATATTTGCTTTTACATCATCTTCTTTGAAATAAATACAATGGTAAAGATACAGTTGATGCCGTCCTTTTGCTCCACTTTTTTCCAGAATTTGCTTTCACACTTTTTCGAGAAGTTACTTCTGCTGATTTTGATGGATATCATTCCCACCCATGGCTTTCTACATTTAATACCAATGTGTGTGTCTGTGAACAATGGTACTTTTCATGTGCTTTTTATTTGTTTATATATTAGCATCCTTATGTATTCTGTGCAATTCATTTTATTCACTCAATATATAATTGCTCCATGATATTCCACTGTATACACAGACCACAATTTATTCATCCATTGAATTATGACATGGAGGTTGTTCACAATTTGTTGAACTTTTAAACAACATAATGCAATCTTTAAACAGTTCTTTTTGAATATATGCTCAGAATGTTTCTGCAACATATAACTCAAAGTGAAATTGTGCATAAGCTAGAAACATCTTTATGCTTACTAGATATTGCTGTACTGATTCCCAAATAGCTATTACTATTTACATTCCCATGAGAAGAAAATACAAAAGTTGGCATTTCTCTACACCCTCACCAACACTTGTAAGTAGTAATAACTATTTGGTTTTCCTAGAATATATATCACAAATATAGAAAGAATGTTATTTCTCTCTCTCTCTCTCTCTGTACATACATGTACAAACACATGCTTTTAAGTTTTAGCAAGTTGGAAAGATGTAATACAATAAGTTTCAACAAGAAAAGGTACAGGATTTAATGATTATAAACTATAAGTTAATGTCCTCACACTTTGTCAAATTTTATCTAGATATTCAAATATTTTAATTACAGCAATTTATTGGTGAATAAATAAAAATTTAAGAAAATTCAGATCATTATCCAGGGCTACACAGCTTTTATAAGCATATTTTAGTCAGAGTGTGATTGCTCTCAGAGCCCATTTATTTTCCACTATCATAACATGTGTGTCACACTTTAGTTTATGAAACATTTTCATATATCATATTTACCTTGCAGGGAAGACACTCTATTGAGGCTTAAAATGTGTTTCTAACGTAAGGCCTACAAATATGATCTTTTTTCTAATTTTACAAAATCATAGATTAGTGTACATTTAAAAAAATTAGGAATTTTATTTTCAGAGATATGAAGTCATCAACTCAGGGAAATATTAAATGATAGATACAAGATTTGAATATAATTCTGCTTCAAATTCTATTGCTGTAGGCTACAGTTTATTTGCTGGTTTTGTTTTTTGACCAAGACAATCTGTAAGGACTTTGTCAGGGGGAATATTGGTTCAAGGTGAGCTTAGGTAAATTTTAGAAAGGAAAGTAGATAGGTAATTACTGGCTATCTAAGTCTGTGACCTAGGGAAGTTGGGTCAGGGCCTCAGACTGTCCAAAGAACCTGTATGAGGCTCTATGGGGATGTAGAGTATAAGGAAGTAAGTACACCTCAAGGCATGTTTCTAATGTTAAAAGAGAAAGGGCATTTGCTTAAATCCTAACATAATATTAGGAATTCATTCAGAAAAATAAAAGAAAAGGCAAAGCATTGTTTTTCCATGAAAATCCTTAGCAAACAAACCATCCTAGTCACCAGACGCTATGGTAAATTTCTATCTGGCAATCTGCAATTTATTCCTAACTCTGAATTGCCGGAATTTTTCCCACATGCAATTTGCTTTGCTGCTTGATGTTTGGCTACTCAATGCAGGAGTCTCCAAGAGTCTTTGTGTTTCTACTCATTTTTCAGTACATGAGAGAACATGAGTTCTTAACTACTTCTTGGGTAAATAATTATAAATGCACATGAGCAGCAATACAGCAGAGTTTTTATAAGTACTGGTTCTAGAATCCCAGTCTTGGATGCAATGCTAGCTTCAACACTCACAAGTCTGGAAACCCTGGGCTGTTTATTTAATCTCTCTCAGTTTTTTTTCTTTTGGTTTTCCCATTTGTATTTTGGTGGTTTATATTTCATGAAGATTAAACAAAATCAAGTGTATAAAATAATTAGCAAAATGTCTAGCACCTAATAAGCATCTGATACATGTTAAACATTATTATAATTACTTAAATCTACATATGCTTTAACTAACAATGTAATATACTCACACACACACGCATACTAGAGTACATAAAATCACTGATGAGAGCAGAGCACACAAATCTATGAACAGCACTTTGGCAAAGTTCATATAGCAGGTGTCTGGAGACAAAGGATTATGGATGTGTCAAGTTTTCCATTTTGAAGGAATTTAAGAATTTCCAATAAAGGGGAATTTATTCAAATCAAGATGATAAATTCTGTCTCCTTACTTTCCCGCATACTATTGAAATGACAGAAAAAATGATGTAAGTAGGAAAATAAGTCCACAATAGGCATTGGAAAGAAAAAGGGTTTCTTCATTAGGCTAGACATTTTTCGAGAAATTTCCAGTAGATGGAGTATGTTTTGAAAATGGAGGAAATAATCAAACAAGGGCAATGTATGCCAAAATATAGGAGGCAGAAGTTTATGGAGGTGTTAAGAAGACTACTTCCTAACAAATCCTTAGAGGGACACCCCAAAAATTTAACAGGAACCAGAGTGGTCCAGAGGTAATCCTCAGGAGAGTTAATTATATGCTGAGTTTCAATGAGATCCCTTATCTATTTAAGCCCAGTGACTGGTAGATCTTTGTCATGAGTTTTAGGCTGAAATGCTTAGCACAACCTGAATCAACTACAGACTATTTTTTTTCCATCAGAAAAAAGCTCTTACTACCACTCTTAATTTGATTGGTCTAACCTACAAGAACTACAGAGTGAGTGTTGGGCTAGAGAGCAATTAATGTACAAGCACAGGGAGGGGTCAAGAGGGCCCACACCTAGGAAAAAGGGTTTCTGCACCCTACATTCTGCTGTAGATCCTGCCTCTTCCCCACAAGCCCTACTGAAATGAGCCCCTGAATCCACTGATTCGCAAATAAGAATATTCATTGGGTTGAGAAGGTACAACTCAGCTATCTATTTAATTTAAATCCTCAAACAAACATTTGATCAAATATCCAAGAATCGTTAAACATTAGAATAAAACAATTGCTGTCAAAGAAAGCCGTCATATTCAAATAAGTGTTCTACAAATTAGCCTTCAGAGTTATTTTAAAAATTATTATATCCTTCAAGAACAGATGAATCATGACAAAGAAACAAATCACCAGCATTTTTAGAAAAATACATATATATATGTATATATAATTACAGAATAATATATGAACTGAGTTGCAGAAATGCCAGTGGCATAGGTCAGGAGGAATCTTCTTAAGGAATGAAGGATGAAATTTAAAAAGCAGAATTTATGAGGTAAAGCTAATAGACATGAAGAATAACATCTTTAAACGTCCGTTTAGCAGGAGTTTCAAAATGAAAGAAAGCAAAATAGCGCAGAGAAATTTCTAATAGAAAATAATGACCAAGATCGAAAGAAACACCTCCCTGTTAAATCTTAGATTGTAAGGATCTATCAACCAAAACAGAATAAATTGAAGACGGTTGAGACCCTCCCCTAAAATCATCCTACCTCAATCATTCTTGTTATGTAAGAAAAATAAAACACTTGATTTGTTTGAGCCGATTTTTTGACATTTATTTCTAGAAGGCGCATGTAATTTCTAATGAATACAAAGTTCAAGGCATGTCGGTAATGACAATTAATGCATGGGTTCAACTTAGCGAAGACAGAACTCCTAAGTAAAACCTACCTACAAGCAAACAAGCATGCCAGTTTGGTATAAGGATTATTTTGAGTGGAAGAAAATTGAGAAGCAGATACAAAAAAAAAAAAAAAAAAAAAAAAGCTCTCTTTCCTCCTCCTATTGCCTAAAAGTAGAACATAAATTTACAGAGGTGCCCTCCCTCACTTCTCTACTAAGAAGGATGAAGGTTGACCACCGAAGACAAATTTAGACCCTCATCAGCCTGGAGACGGCACCAGAGGAAGCTATATAACAAGATAACTAACTAGCCTTACCTACCATGACTTCCCCATGTGTTTGCCTTCCTGCAATTTGAAGCCCCTTAAGATTCTTTTCCTTTGTCTTTTCACTTCTCTGAAACTGTATATTTCTTTGCTGGAGATGCTGTATAAGCCAGAGTTCTAAGCTACCTCTTCGAGAGTGACTCATACCCTAAGTATCTCCCATGTTGTATGAAATATGTATGTTAATTATCTTCTGTTTTTCCCTCTTGCTTGTATGAAAAAAAGTGTGATTGTGGTGGCAGTAAGAGAATTCAAAGCGAAAGTTATTAAGCAAATTAAGAATGGCATAATATTACATACAGATGAAAGTAACATTTTTGCCACAGAATAGTATATTAACTCTAAACAACAATCTTCAAAATCTGATAAATATCAATTTTTATGAAGAAATGTTATTCAGATATACTCAGGAAGAAATAGAAGTATGAACAGAACTCAAGGAATTTCAAAAGTTGCCAAAGAGATATCAGGAAACTCGTACAAGGATGTCCATTACTGCTGTATGCATATAGTACCAAAGTATCGGTCCCTTAAGAAGACATTGAATAAATACATTTTGGTACATTTAAATAACGCCAACATGGATAGACAATAGATAAATATACAACGTGAATATGTGTCATGAAATATATTTCATTTAAAATTGCATAATATATACAACCGGATGTCATTTATATAAAATGTTATAATCCATAAAACAATTACACACTTGAATGTACACACTTTTTTAATCACATAAAAATGCATAGAAATTATAACCCCAAATTGCTTGACAGTGGATACTACTGATAAAGTGATGGAACTTAATTTTGATATTCATGGGGCTTCAATAATATATATGTTTTTTAAATCCTGGGGGGAAAAAAGGATAAAATGTCAAGATTTTATAAAGTTGATTAACAGACATTTTTATTATTCTCTACGAATATTTGTATGTTTAAAATATTCTAAAATAAATAAAATCAGTCCATAGGGAATCACTTGTAAATTATAAGAAATAGTACGTAATTCAGTGACCATATATAAGCACAACATACATACAAAAATAATAACTTTCCTAGCTAGCAGAAATGACTAATTTAAAAATGCAATTCAAAAAAATTACAATGGAAACAAGCACTTGAATTACTAGTAATTACTCAAACAGAAACAGCTAATATGAAAAAATATGCATATTCTTATAAAAAAAACCTTATTTCAAGATAGGAAAAATGTATGTTATAACATACATGTAAATCTATTAATATAATGCAACTATAAAAGGTTTGCTTTATATGGGATTCATAATCTTTTTTTAAAGTGTATTAGGAAAAGCAATGTGCAAAAATAAAAAAGTCACACTTTGAAAAGAATTATATGCTTTTAAAAAGAATTTAGTTAATAATATTATTCTATACTTAATCTTGAAGAAAAATATGAGATAACAAAGACATTTTTGATAAGCATGCACAATATGAGTATAAGACCTGACTTGCAATATCATATATGTGTTTAAAAAACAATAATTGAAAGAATGTTTATCGGTCCATAATGTCACTAATAGAATGCTGGAACAAAAATATTATCTAAAAAAATACCTTTGTGCTTGTTGGAAGATTGCCTTTACCCATGGGGGAAAGAAATATCTCTAATGGACATTATACTTAAAAAATAATTCTAAAGGGAATAACCATAGGAGCAAAATCTTTTCAGTAGATGGGGGAGGATATATGCTATACAGCAAAAGTACAAGGATTTGCCTTTGATTTTTCAAGATATTTTCCTATTGTCATGAGAAGGAAGAATAATATGCTAGAAGAATTTTGGATTTGGTGGTAGAAAAATGAGGAATTAACCGAGTGCATTTTAATTACTAGTGACTTTTTCCCCCTTTAATCTTCCATCTATCTGGCCTCAAAGTTAGGAAGCACCGTCAGTCAAGTTTCACAACTTTCCTCTTCTTCAGTCATAAGGCTCCACCACCATGGACCAAAAGTTAGAAGCCAAAGCTGTTATTGATCCACAAGTTCATATGCAAGCTCTAGAAGAGCTAATAATTGACTGCCTATGACTCAAAGGTAATACCTGAATGAAACTATCTTTCATTTTACTTTTAGCCAAGGTTTTTGTTGTTTTCTTTTTGTTATTATTACTGCTTTCTCAAGAGTTAGATTTTTAGTTCATTGGCTTTTACCCTGTAATAGTTTGGTTAAAAATTATAACTGGCCTGAAAATGACTTCAAATGTAAGTCTAAATCTTTTATTCATGGTTCAAACAAGTTCGGTTGAGTTTTTTTGTTGAACTGTGTGTCGTGTGTAGTGGTTTCAGTCAGGCACAGAAGGAGAGCTCTCCAAGTATGCAAAGGGAGACTGTTTCGTTGTTATTTATGGCTGAGGGTGATTGGGCAGGATGAGATAACTTACAGCAAAGTGAAATCTCATGAGATCTCCAGACCAGAGAGGCTTGGATATTCAGAGAAGGGCTCAAACCTTGTGGTGTTTATCTGTCTTCATGGTTTAACCTTCTTACATCCATTCATCTCCAGTAATGGCATTTATCCTACACAATTTTACTATGGAATTTCTATGGAACTAATTGTACTTGGTAGCATTTCTGAAACAAATACTCTGGGAATAAATATTTAGACGAAATAAAGGATGAGCACTCCGTCAAGGAGTTTTAAGGGAATTTAGAAATATTTGAGAAAGATGCTACTGTTTTGAAACTGATATCAGGTTGATTTACTGATATGATTATATGAATATCCCTGGATAGTAGATGATCCAATTTAGAGATTTTTATATCTCTCTTCACTTTACGAAAATTGCCTTAAAGTGTTTTGGGCATATGATAAATTATTTAACCCTACAGCTAACCTACTGATGGGTTTTGATTTAGTCAGTTGATTACTTTTCACTTTGTGTTCTGTAATTTTCATAGAACCAAGAAACCCATATAAGCAATAACTTCTGGGATCAAGAAAAGCAAGTCAATAGAAACATCATTGATTGAGATGTTTTAAGGACAAAATTCTAGAGATGCAAACCCAATGAGTCATTTGATGAGCTATCCAAGTAATATATGATTTGGAAACTTTTACTCTTCAGTCACCAACAAAATAATGTGGCCTGCATGTTTGTGTAACAAGTTAACATTTTCTTTTTAATCAATTTGGGTCTGATAAATACTTGGGTAAAATAATACACAAATATATCACTCATCCTCATTATAAAGTTTGCTGTAATTGTGTTAAAAATTCTTAATATTGTTAAGATACATTTTATTCTTAAATTATTTTCTTGAAACGTATTTAACTTAACCTTCAATTTCATATCTTTCTTCTCTGCTTTTTAAAATCCTACCTATCCTTAAATGCAGAATTCATCTGTTTTTTCCATTGAATCCTGTCTAACTTCTCCCACCCACAGTAATTTCTCTTCTTTGAATTCTTATAATGTTGCATATTTTACTCTGCAAAAATATATTCAAACAAAATTTTTCTTATTAGTTTAAAAAAACAATTCTCCTTCAGACAAATGCTTCAGGAATAATTCTTTATTTATTTAATTTTTTCCACCAAGAAGTATCCTGGGCAAAATCAGTGCAAGATATATATTTTCTCATCAGTTTCTAATAGAAACCTCAATCTTTGACTTTAGATTGTGAATTCGAAACATAAAAGATGCTTTTTCATTGGCAAATAGATATGAAATAATGCCAAAGGACCTCTCAGCAGTACAACGTCAATCCCTATATACAAAAATTTAGATAAATTCCACACGTGCCCTGCGATTAAATTGCTAACAGGCTTTTATCAATTAGTCTCCAACTAAAAGCAGCTTCAGTTGTAAATGTTCATATAGAAATTCATTTTCTGATATCACAGACTTTTCTTTTTCTCTCTCTTCTGAAGAAACAATAGAAAATGCAGTTAGGTTTTCAGTCCAGCCTTTAAAACTCTTCATTAGACCCTGTGTGCTGCATTTGCTAGCTCAGCATCTATCCCTCACCTATGAGGACAAGGACATCCTGTGGATAACAAGACAGTGCCCTCCCTCAGACCACTTCCAGAAGCAGGAATTGGTTGGATACCCCTAGCCACAGTGATTGGTTCTTAAACAGACACATGATTCATTCTGAATAATCAGAGAAAATGCCAGGGCTTTTTTGGAAACATTCAAAGAGAGACACTCCTTTTCCTCTGAGAAACTGGCAGTATGAAATCTCTTTGTCATTTTGCTAAAACTTTGTAAGAGCCTGCATGGAAATGAAGCCAACGTAGAAGAAAGGAAATTTAAAGACAGATTGAGAAACACCATGTCCTGAAAATCCATGGTCCTCTTGATCCAGCTGTAGCTGAAGTCCATGTTGAAGCACTGCAATTATGGGAGCTAATATTGTGCCTTTTCTCCAATAGGGCATATTAGGTTTTGTTTCTACCACTTGCAAAGTAAATTGCCCTAAGTCACAGAGATCATATAGATATGAAATACCGAAACATTTTATTTTGAAGAGTTCTCCATGCTACTGTTGCAATTAAATAGAAGTAAAAAATAAATAAATAAAAATAAAAATGTCAGTCCTCAAGCCCTAGGTTGAAATAGAGGGGAATCAATATTAGGGATGTACCTGTTTTCCAGATAAAATGTAGCATGTAAAGAAGAATGTAAATTATATTAAGAAAAACATGTCATTTAAAAAGTCCTGTCTGTGCTTTGGGTGGCTCAAGTACGAAACACTTTAAGGAGTTTTTGCTATACCAGGATAATCCAGGAGCTCATTTAGGAGGAGAGCTAAACTTCTAATCAAGGAAATAACAGGAATATCGTTTGGGAACCCAGTGGGTAGGAAGGAGAGGAAAAGAGTTTGGAGTGAGGATTTGGAAGATAAAGACAAATGTAACAAGAAGTTTCCCAAGACCGAAAATAATTAATGGATTTTTAGGACAGGGAAATCCAGAGGCTTGTGTGACCCATGCATTCTTTGGGAGACCTGAACTTATGGGGTGTTGGCAAAGCCAGTGGGTGAGAAGGAGGTGGGAAAGCAGAGGATCTGAAGGTGCATGCTGAGCTCATGACAAGGGGACAAGCTACAGAGCTGACTCAAGAGGCTGCACAGTCCCTTCCCTCTCCATCAGACATCTGCAAAGACATTTCAAGAGGTGCACACCTGAGCCACTTTATTTGAACATTGAAAGACAAAATGAGCCTGCAAAGCTGGAGGATTTGGTGGTGGTGATGGTGGGCCAGGCATTAGTTTGGCTAAAACCTAGATTTTTCTTATTCCTTAATCTGAATAACCCCCAAAGCAGGTCTGACACAAGCGTCCCTGTGAGAGTGAACCTGGGAAACCTTGGTGAGGATAAGGGGAGGGGAGCTAGTAAGCAGGAAGAAGTTCAACAAGGTGCATTAATGAGTAGGTGACAACCATGGGCAATTGGGGCTCAGTACCTTAGAGACCCTCTGAGGCACTGCAGAACGCAGTCCCCCCAAAGGCCCAGGAGTCTGGGGGATCCCTTGCCCCTTGTGGGTTAAGTGTGACTCTTGGGGACATTAATGTCCTGGCACTTCCCGTCTGCCACTTGTGGGTCAAGAATGCTGCTGAAGCCAGAAACAGCCTTCAGGCAAAAATATGTAAGAGCTTAAAGCAGAACAAACAAACTGACACATGCCCAAATTGTTTACAACCTCAAGAGGTTTAACTGGTGGAGAAATACGGGGTGAATGAGCATTAACTTTTTCTTTATATAGTAGTCATTTAAATACTTCTCATTACAGTAGTGTTAGTCTGGAGTAGTAATATCAGTAGAGTAAAATCTGCTGATACTACGGTCATATCAGCAAATAATTTTTTGTTGTTTCTATCAGATACTTGTACTGGAAGAAATATTTAGAAAATAAAGGAGAAAATAATAGAAAGGCATGTATGAACATTTGGAAGAAAACTTTTATTATCAGTCAGTGGTTTTAGACTGTAATGACAATAAACTCTTGGGGATCGTTCACATCAACTTGTTTCTACTAACCTTCCCTTCATTATCTTTTAGTTTTAAAAATGCTCTTAGTAAATATTAATTAAATTAATTACTTAGGAATTAAGAAATGTTTCAAATATACAGAAAAGACAAGTAGAATGAATATACAGGTAACTGAAACCCAGATTTAGCATCCCATAACATTTCTTTCCTAAAGAAACCTGATAACAGCATGTGTAGAATCACATTCTTGTGTAGAATAACAGCATATGGAGAATCTGAAAGTTCTACGTATTGCTGGCAAGAGAGTAAATTTATACAACATTTTAGAGAAAACTTTTGCAACACCTACCAAAGTGATAGATTTATATGAAATTACTACCCAGAAATTGCATTTCCAGGTGTCTATCTTAGAGAAACTCTTCCAAATGCCTATAAGGAAATATTTGTAAGCACTGTTTGTAACAGTAAAGTGCAAAATAATAATATAGCTATCTGGTATGGATTGAATTGTGTCCCCCAAATTTTATGTACTAGAAGCTTGATCCCTACTGTAGCTGTTAAAAGGGTGGGAAATCCTATTATGGTAATCAAAAGGTGGGGCCTTGAAGAGGTGATCAGATTCTGAGGACCATGCCCTAATGAAAGGAATAATAATGGTGGTCACGGGTGTGGTTCTGGGAGCCTTAAAAAGAGAACACGTGAGAGTCTTTCTCTCTCTGCTTCCGCCATCTCACGATGTGATACCTTTTGTGCCTGAAGCCACCACCAAGGAAGAATTTCACCAGATGTGTTCCCTGGAATTTGGACTTCTCAGCCTCAGAAACTGTAAACAATAAATTTCATTTTCTTCCAAAGTATCCAGTTCCAAGTATTTTGTTATAAGCATCAGAAATGGATTAATACACTGTCTCTACATTGGTTAATAAATAAGTAGATTCTTTTATTCATTTAATGGAAGTGAAATAGCATTTAAAATGCTTGTAGTAGCCTGTGTTGCTGCTCGCAAATATTTGCCGTCTCTTCCTATGAGAGGATCATATTCCTTATCCAGTGGCTGACAGTTGCTTTATCCCTGTAATTTTGTGCTGCTCTTCCCAGTGGGAAGATTAAAACTCCCCAGTCGACTGAAGTTAGTTGTGACATCACTTGCTTTGGGGATAAAATGTTGGCAAGGGTGATTTTTACTTTACTTTATCCAGTTAAATGTGTCATCACACGTTCCGGCTGTTAGTCCTAATTCTTTTTTTTTTTTTTTAATTGAAGCATAATTATATGTATTTGTGGGATATAGAGTTGAGGCAGGAGTGATCATGCCACTTCTAAGCAGAGGGGTGAAGAGTCATTTTGTGGTTCCCCTGTTCCTCACCAGTCCCTTGGCCACAGCACAGCAGTGTCCCAGAGAGACTGATCACTCAGTCTAGACCTAGAATAAAGAGAAATGAAATAGACCCACAGCTTATATGGCCTGTGAGTGAGAATCATACTCATTTATTGTGAGACACTGAGATCCTTGGTTTGTTTGTGGCACAACTCCAGAAGTAATGGTTCCCACCTAGATGATTGGATATGATTGGATACTTGGGGTTATGTGCAGGTAAGGGAGAGAGAAAAGCATTTTAAAGTTTGTCAAAAGCAAATTGGAAATAGTGTAGTTGTCTATAACAAGACTGCATCTGCTAGATAATTGGGAGCTCCTCATTAGCATTGCAGTTATATCAACTTCTTATGTAATATTGGCTATCTCCAGCTGATGGAAAACTAAATATTCTTAATTAACAAACATGGGAAAATAATTATTTGCCAGTAAATAAATATAGGTTATCTGGTAGAAGGTGCTTGATAGAGTGTGGGCTTAGGAATTAGATCTGGGTATGGATACTAGGCTTGCCGTTCACTGTCTCGATATCCTTGGGTTTAACCTCATTGACCCTGTAATATCCCTGACATAACGAAATATCTCGATATTGTAGCTATTGTCAAATAAAAGATTTCAAAACATTAAGTCTTTAGTAGGTTATATCAATGAGCTTAAGAAAATAAAAATAAAGAGGTTCTTCAGTGTCTAAAGTACTGGGAACCACAGATATATATGGTATTAAACCAGGCTTTGCCAAGAAAGTAGAGAGTAGAATTTCAGGTACTAGAAGCTGGGAAGGGAGGGTGAGATGGGGGGATGGGACGAATTACAGCTAGATAGAAAGAATAAATTCTAGTATTCTATAATCGTGCCAGGTATTTATAATTCACAATAATTTATTGTATATTTGCAAATGGCTAGAAGAAATTCAAATGTTATCACAGAGAAATGATAAATGTTTGCAGTAAATGATATACGAATTAGCTTGATTTGAGCATCACACAGTGTATGCATGTATGGAAACATCACTCTGTACTCCATAAATACGTACACTGATTATGTGTTAATTTAAAACCTTTAAAAATTAAAATAAAAAAACTTACTATTCAAAATATGAATAAATAAAGTAGGTTCTGTACCTATGTGTGTGTATCACTCCATACTTTCTTTTCTTAATTGAAGTGCAGCATACATACAACAGAGGATATACTTGAGATTGATAAATTTTGATGAACAGAGCCCTCACCTGCATTGAGAAACTAAACATCACCGGCACCTCAGAGGTTCCCTTTGAGCCTCTTTCTAGTCATTATGCTTGACTGAGGGTGATCACTATCCTGACTTCTTGCAGGATAGATTACTTCTGCTCATTTTTACGCTTTCTATAAATGGAAAAATACAGCACTAGTTTGTGGTTGATTTTTTCAGGCAACGTCATGTTTGTGAGATTCATCCATATGGTTGTGTGTAATTGTAGATCACTCATTCGCATTGCAGTGTAATATTTCAGTGTTTGAATCCCCATAATTTAGTTATCCATTCCATTGTTGTTCAATTTTGGGGTAGTGTTCAGTTTTTTGGCTATGGTGACTAGCAGCTATGAATGTTCAAATACATGTCTTATTTAACACATGAGCACATTTCTGTTGTGTGTACCTGTAGGAGTACAATTGTTGAGGCATAGGGCATGCTCATGTTCAGTTTTAGTAACAACCCAAAGTTATCCCAATCTACTCTCTCAGAAGCTGCTTCTGAAAGTTCTGATTACTCTAGATTCCTAGCCAAAAGCTTGGTGCTGTTTATCTATTTTTATTTGAGCTATTCTACTGGATTTGCAGTAGTATCTTATTGTGGTTTAAATTTTATTTCCTGATGACTAAATAAATTCCGTTACTTAGTTTTTCTCAACCAGGATATGCCTTGACTTTATCAGGTTTATCAGGTATTTCTGAGCAATTATGAATTAGCAGATATGCAAATCTATCTAAACTCCCGTGTAGAGTAATATAAATGTTTGCTATATGAAATGCAAGGGTTAAAGAAAATTTGAAATGTTTGACATGATTGCATCATCTTGGAATTATTTTCCAAAACCAATCAAAAATAAAAACAGCAGCAGCACAACTGTTATGGACTGGACACTGATCTAACAGATAGGGATAAAATAATTATACATCCTTTGGCCTCTGCCATCTCATAGTCTGGTGGAGAGAAAATAAAGTAAAACCCAGTTACCAAGCAAAGGTTAATGCTAAAATAGAAATATTTATAGGGTACTACAAAAGCAAAGGGAAGGAAGCCCCTAATTCCATGTGGGACAAAAGTGGGGTATGTTGTGTGGGTGAAAGGAAGAACTGGGATGGCATCAAAAACGTGATTAAAAAGTAAAAAAAAAAAAAAAAAAAAAAATCTCTAGTAGAATTGCTACCCTTACTAGTATTAGCATTAGTAGAATGGCAGAGAGTCCGAAAAGAAACTGTTCCAGGAAGAATGAATAGCACAAACTCGTATAACAAGAACAAGGTAAAGGAAAAGGAAAGGAGAAGGAATTTTCTTCTGGAAAGGAGTGTCCACTTTGGTTCCACTAGAGTACAGGGTGCTGTGGGGAAACTGTGTGAAATGAAGTGATGGCAACAAGGCAGTGTCAAGTACATGGAAACTCCCCACACCTGTCAAGGGGATTTGGACATTCTCCTAGAGAAGACATGGAGGGTGTATTGAAGAGATCCATGCCACACAGAAAGTAATGGACAGCGGTCCTTGCTCTAAGAAAATCTGTTATTCAAAATTCACATCTGTACAATAAGCAAATTGCTAGGTAATTATTCAAGTCCAAAAAATCAATTTAAAATAGATTTGCTACAGATTCCATTAAAAAAGCAAGCTTCTTAGTGCCCTTAGGTGTGAATTTCTCATATAAGTTATCAAGATAACATCTATTACATTACTATTGCCTTTGTCCATTATTAGAATATGTGTCTGTAGGGGGGAATTCTGTTTTTCTTTTCCTCCATAAATCGTACCAGAATACAATATCCATAATGTATAGATTTGCTTTCTTAACAGTGGGTTAAGAATTTAGATATGCAAAATAATATAAGTACTGAAATTTTCTATACTTTTATAATTTTCCCATTTTTCCATAGTTGTTTCATCCATCCTTACTTCAAAAATATCATTTAACTCATACTTATAGAGTTTTTCCAAAGCATTTAAATTCGTTTTTGTAGCAACATCTCTCGCTTTATTCATTTACTAGAATAGGTAATATTTAACTTGATTACAGAGTTGCAGTAACAAGCGCAACTGGTATAATCAAGCTTGAGAAGACGCAGCTCACCTGGAGGGGCCCAGTTAACACTGGGAAATGATAGATTTTTATCCAGCGAGTAGATGGAAAGCCAACAAGAAGCTCATTTCAGAAACATCTGCCATGCTCCCTTGCCTGGTCAATCTATTACATCTCAGCTGTAGTCTTTTACCTATGAAGGATTGTGATCTGATACTGCCCTCCAGTCTCCCTTTCCTAACTTTTGATAATTATTTTTTTTTCTTTCTTTTTTCTTTTTTTTACCTTTGGAACCTACATCCCTACATCTAGGGCATTACTGTACCTAAAAAAAAAAAAAAAAAAAAAAAAAAAATTGAGATTTACTTTTATGCTCAATTTATTTTATAAATCCTAATGACCTCTTTTTAATCAATTGAAAATGCAGTATTCCTTTCCATAATTGATCTCTCTGAAGTTGATCTTTCTCATTATTAAGAAAAAAGTGACCTTATCTGACATAATTATCATTTTCTGCTTTTCTACTCAAAGTACTTCTGACCTACTCTTGGTGAAGGAGAAACTATACTTTTTAAAGTTATTCAACATATTCAACAGAAGGATTAAAACAAATATACTTTTACTTTTCATTCAGCTAATACATATTTTTAATTTTTAATTGACAAACGAAATTGTATATATTTATCATGTGCATATTTTGAAATGTATATACAGTGTGGAAGGGCTAAACTAAGATGATTAATATATGTATTACCTCACAAACTTATCAATTTTTGTGGTGAGAACACTTAAAATCTACTTTTAGCAATTTTCAAGTATACATTGCATTATTATGGTCACCATGTGGTACAATAGATCTCTTGAACTTATTCCCTCTGTCTGACTGACTTAGAAGACTGACTTCGGAGACATTAATTATGAGGAGGGAAACTGTATTTTCAATAGGTGATTACCTATTTACTATGGAATATGAAAAAAAATATCAAGATAAAGTAAATCTTTTAAGATAGAAACCAGAGAAGATTTGGAAACAATGTGACAATTCCATTTGAACAATGACAAATCCAAGTACTATATGGTGGGTGAGCACAGAAAATAAAGTGACTAATTTTATCTGAGGAGAAACGTCAGGGAAGCAAGGATTCACAGAAGAATTTATATGCCTTTTATTTACCAATTCAGTAAAGGAGAATGGAAGTAGGCTCTCTCAGGCAGGAAACTAGCAAGAGTAAAGTCAGACAAACTGGGGATCTTGACATCAGGAGCCAAGCGAGGTGTTCTTAGGGAGCTGGAAAAGTCTAGCAGGATGCTGGGAATGTGTTACAAAAGGCTCTATCTGCCCCTTTAAGAAATGAGTGCTTTCTTTTGTAGGCAAGAAGTTATTACAGATTTTTGGAAAGAGAATTATATAGTAACAGATTTTTTAGAAACAGCTTTGGTGACAGTATAAGGGATAATGAAGATAAGGGGAACACTATAGGTTTGAAGGCATTTACAATTAAAGACGTATAATGAGGAAACTGCAAAATGAGCAAAAATGTAAGGAAAGTTTGAGCATCCAGAGGTAACTCCAACCCCTCCTTTTCATTTCTTTCTTCTTGTTCCTACCTGCTGAGTAGCTAGAAAGTGATGGCGTGCCGGTAAAGATATAACCAAAAAAGAAAACTACAGGCCGATATCCTTCATGAATATAGATGCAAAAATCCTCACTAAAATACTAGCAAACAGAACACAGCAACACATACGTAAAATTATTCATCACGATCAAGTGGGATTCATCCCAGGGATGCAAGGTTGGTTCAACATACGCAAATCAATAAATGTGATACACTGTATTAATAAACTCAAACACAAGGACCATATGATCATCTCTATAGATGCTGAAAAAGCATTTGATAAACTTCAGCCCTCATTCATGACAAAGACCCTCTATAAGTTAGGTAGAGAGGGAAAGTATCTCAACATAATTAAAGCCATATATACCAAACCCACTGCCAATATCATCCTGAATGGGGAAAAGCTGAAAGCTTTTCCTTTAAGAACAGGAACTAGACAAGGATGCCCACTCTCACCACTCCTATTCAACATAGTGTTGGAAGTACTAGCCAGAGCAATCAGAGAAGAGAAGGAAATAAAGGGCATCCAGATTGGAAAAGATGAAGTCAAACTGTCCCTGTTTGCAGATGACATGATCCTATATATCGAACAGCCTAAAACCTCTACAAAAAAACTGCTGGAATTGATAAATGATTTCAGCACAGTAGTAGGATACAAAATCAACACACAAAAATCAGTAGCATTTCTTTTCTCCAATAGTGAACATGCAGAACGAGAAATCAAGAAAGCCTGCCCATTTACAATAGCCACCAAAAAAATAAAATACTTAGGAATTGAGTTAATCAAGGAGGTGAAAAATCTCTATAATGAGAACTACAAACCACTGCTGAGAGAAATTAGAGAGGATACAAGAAGATGGAAAGATATTCCATGCTCTTGGATTGGAAGAATCAACATAGTGAAAATGTCCATACTACCCAAAGTTATATACAAATTCAATGCAATCCCCATCAAAATTCCAAAGACATTTTTCTCAGAAACGGAAAAAACTATCCAGTCATTTATATGGAACAATAAAAGACCACGCATAGCCAAAGCAATGCTGAGCAAAAAAAATAAAGCTGGAGGCATAACACTACCTGACTTTAAGCTATACTACAAAGCTATAATAACCAAAACAGTATGATACTGGCATAAAAACAGACACACTGACCAATGGAATAGAATAGAGAATCCAGAAATCAACCCACACACTTACTGCCATCTGATCTTTGACAAAGGCACCAAGCCTATTCACTGGGGAAGGGACTGCCTCTTCAGCAAATGGTGCTGGGATAACTGGATATCCATATGCAGGAGAATGAAACTAGATCCATACCTCTCACCGTATACTAAAATCAACTCAAAATGGATTAAGGATTTAAATATACACCCTGAAACAATAAAACTTCTTAAAGAAAACGTAGGAGAAACACTTCAGGAAATAGGACTGGACACAGACTTCATGAATACGACCCCAAAAGCACGGGAAACCAAAGGAAAAATAAACAAATGGGATTATATCAAACTAAAAAGCTTCTGCACAGCAAAAGAAACAATTAACAGAGTTAAAAGACAACCAATAGAGTGGGAGAAAATATTTGCAAAATATACATCTGACAAAGGATTAATATCCAGAATATATAAGGAACTCAAACAACTTTACAAGAAAAAAACAAGCAACCCAATTAAAAAATGGGCAAAAGAGCTAAGTAGGCATTTCTCTAAGGAAGATATACAAATGGCCAACAGACACATGAAAAAATGCTCAACATCACTCAGCATCCGGGAAATGCAAATCAAAACCACACTGAGATACCATCTAACCCCAGTTAGGATGGCTAAAATCCAAAAGACTCTGAACGATAAATGCTGGCGAGGTTGCGGAGAAAAAGGAACTCTCATACATTGTTGGTGGGACTGCAAAATGGTGCAGCCTCTATGGAAAATGGTATGGAGGTTCCTCAAACAATTGCAGATAGATCTACCATACGACCCAGCTATCCCACTGTTGGGAATATACCCAGAGGAATGGCAATCATCAAGTCGAAAGTATACCTGTTCCCCAATGTTCATCGCAGCACTCTTTACAATAGCCAAGAGTTGGAACCAGCCCAAATGTCCATCATCAGATGAGTGGATACGGAAAATGTGGTACATCTACACAATGGAATACTACTCAGCTATAAAAACAAATGAAATACTGCCATTTGCAACAACATGGATGGACCTTGAGAGAATTATATTAAGTGAAACAAGTCAGGCACAGAAAGAGAAATACCACATGTTCTCACTTATTGGTGGGAACTAAAAATTAATATATAAATTCACACACACACACACACACACACACACACAAACGGGGGGGGAGAGAAGACATAACAACCACAATTACTTGAAGTTGATACAACAAGCAAACAGAAAAGACATTGTTGGAGGAGAGGGGAGGAGGGAGAAGGGAGGGTGGTTTTGGTGATGGGGAGCAATAATCAGCCACAATGTATATTGACAAAATAAAAAAAAAAAAAAAAGAAAGTGATGGCATTCCACCCCCAAATATGGCACTGTGGTATCTCAGGAAACAGTAGAAGGAAGAATTTTAATCTGACTTTCTTCTGCTCTTTCCCCCCTGAAGCAGGACATTAATCAATTCTCTGACCTTCCTCTGAAGTACGTCATAAGACACTTACTCTAGAGGTGCCCTCCCAGTACCCAAAGGAAAAGAATGCCCTTTTCTCTGAAGACATGGGGACACAGAGAAGAAACTGATCAAACAGCCCTTGCTGAGTTCCCCACAGTGTATGACCATTAGCTCATACCCCCTTATCCTATCATATTTCTGCATCACTGATCACTTTTTATCAAACTTAGCATCAAAGTACACAGGTTTCCTCCTTTCTTTAAATCTTCGTTTCCTTATTAAAGTTCCCTTGGCATGTAAAACTTATAGAAAATACATTTTTATGCTTTTCTCTTATCAATTTCTTCTTTTGTTATACAGGCCTCAGTCATGATACCTGGTGATGGATGAGGAAAAAAAGTATTTTGTTCTCCACTATTCAGCTTCATCATGCATTTATGCATTAATGATGAGGACAAAAATCACAATTATGAATAAGGGTAAAGATAAAAGGGATTGCAGCATTGAAGAAATCATAGAACTGCTGTACAGCCCTAGACTCTGTAGGAAAATTAAACCCTGATTCAATTTAACTGCAATAGCTGGATGTGTGTTCTGTGCAGCCAAAAATAACCCCAAACTGTTATAACATGTAGGTAAGTGCTTCTTGAAAAGTCTTGTTTCAAAAAATGACAAAAGAATTGTAGCAAGATCCAGACAAGTGGAAATGTTACTAGACAACAGGGGTCTGCCCCTCAAAGAGCACAAAACCACCGAGACCAGGGCAGGAGCAAAAGAAAGGTTTTATTGCTTGCAAGTAAGGAGGACACTGGGGATCACTCCCAAAGAAGCGTCTTCTCAAACAAGGGAAAGTGGTCGTCTTATATAGCCAGCCTCCCTGCATAACTTCCCACCCAAGTTCTCATTGAGGTCCTCTCATCTACATGAACGATTCAAGCTTGTTCTGTTTGGATTGGTTGACTATGGAACGTGGTTCACTGGTCAGTTCTGAAGCCAAATTTGCATTTGGACCAGGGAAGGATTGTGGCCTTTGGGCAACAGCAGGACCTCAGGAAGTTGTCACATGCACTAACACTTGAGCCCTGGGCTAGTACAGTCTATAGTTCATAGGTGGTGAATTGAGATTTCCTATTGTGGTTGAACTGTGACATAAAACATACAGAAAGATATGGAGATCCCAGCTCATCCCTTGGTGGAGATTCACCAATATTCATCTCTGGGGCTCATATTTTAGTTGTAGTTGATATATTTTGAGGCAATCTAGTACTTCATGGTTTATGAATTCCTACCACTTCCTGCAAGAACAGAAACAATAGAACCAAAGGGTTATGATAGGTTCACTTCCTGTTTCAAAATTTTTAGTGGCAGTGAGCACCTGGGCATTTAGGAGATCCTGGGCCCTAGTTTGCAGAAACATAATGCAGACTCACATTAGGCGATGAAGAGTGCAGTTAAACGTAATCAAGTGATAAAGGTAATTAGCAGCAACCACAGAGATATAACACTGAGTTAGAGTGTACAATTAAAGATGTCCAAGTCATGAGGGAGGAAGATACAATCCCAGCAGAAACACATGGGTCTCAGGACCTTCTTGATGGCAGCAAAAGGAAATTAACCAGAAAAAAGGAAACAGTGTGTTTGCCCATGGCTCCTGCTCCTTCATCCTGAAAGTGTGTAATTTCTGGGTTCTTCCTTGATTCTAATAGTCCCAATATTTGACTCCACAAACTCAGAGATGGTAAAAGTATGCTCCTTAATTATTTGAGTATATCACTTTACAATTACCTGAAAGATTTAAGATTAAATAATGAGATGATGAAATAAATCAGACCCTTAATATTAAGAAATTCTCGATATATTTAGGTATGATCTGTGTGTTTTTATAAAGGGGGTTGCAATTTTAAGGGAATCTGGTAAATGAGAGCACTTGGCAGATTAACTATATGCTTTCAACTTGAAATGAATGATTGATATGAGAGTTATGATCTTATCTTTAAAGGTATAATAAAATTTAGCAGAATGCTTAAGATAACCTAATTTACCATATTTATAAGTTTAATCTTCTAGAGTCCAAAGAGTTTCTTCAGAGCTTAGAAGGATTTTGTTTTAGGTTAGTAAGTTTGTCCTGACATGTGTTAGAAGTTCTTAATGAAATTAAATATATTTGAGACTGATTGCAGTTTAAAATGCTTTAAGGGCATTTAATTAAATGGAAGTAATCGTTATGGATATTTAATTTAATATAATAAACTTGAGTTAATTGAATATTTATAAATTAACTAGTGCAAATGATTGAATTTTTCATAAAATAGCTTGATTAATTAAAAAGTAAGCTTTGAAAGTTGAACTTGACATTTTAAAATATTATGGCTTTTAAATTTGCAACCTTAGTTAGTAGAATATAATTTAGAACCAAAACAGTTATGAAGAAGCTGTTCCCATGTAGCAGGCGTCTCATAGACAAAGTAACTCACATCACATTTTTTAATGAAGATATAGAAATATACAACAGAAGTCTTAAAATGAGGTTTACAAGAAAAATACCTTATGTTGTTTTATTTAATTTTATTTTAATACAGTGGAGGCAACATAAGTATATTTTTTAAAAGTAAAGAAAAAGATGACGAGAAAAAGAGATTGAAGACACATGTGCACACACACACTGTTTTCTTCCCTTTGTAATAAAAATATAAAATAAACATTTTGAATGCAGAATTATCATTTGCATGTATATTTCAAGGAAGCGTTGACCTACCTACAATAAGAGGTGGCAACTTAGGCTAAACTGTAAGTGAAAGGTATGATTAATTTTTTATGCTTGGAGCTAACTATACTGGATGCTGGAAAACAGTCCATGAAGTTGTTTTGATGATCTGAAATGTCGCGTTATCTCAGGCTGATCATTATGAGGGTTGTTTCTCATATTCTTATATATTCTGGAGGCATAGAAGTGATAGGACAGATGATTTAACATTTGTGGATCAAATATATAACTTCATAAAAACAAAAAAGAATCTCTAATATCTTCTTGGTGATTAATATCACTTCTATAGACTAAGCACAAAGCAAAGCAAAATTTATTTTACTAATTTTGGTTTATATGAAGGTATATTTTTCTCCATATGTGATATATCTGCTAAAATTTAAAAAAAAGATATTAAAATAGATGGACTATATAATCTATCTGGTATCATCTCACCAGATGGTGGGATCATATCTAACTTTTTTTTTTCTTTTCTATGCTCCCTTTGTAATGACCCTTCTCCACCTTCTAAGTCATATAAAATCACTCTAACTCAAGGAGAATTAGAATCATTCAAACAAAACAACAAAGAGAAAAACTATATATATTTTTTTTACCTCTGTTCTTGGCTTCTAAGCTTCCAAAGAGAAGGCCCTTGTGGAACTGAGTTGGAGCAAATAGGGAAAGAGGAAAGATGGATGAATCTTCTTTAGTATTTTCCCCAAATCTAATGCATGAGGATTAACTGGTCCCACAAAGATCATGTATGACCTTAGCATGGGTAGTGCTCAAACTTTAGCATGTGTTAAAATTGCCTGGATGACTAGATAAAACAGATGGCTGAGCTCACCCCTGTAATTTCTGAAGTAGATCTGTGGTGGAGCTCAAGAATTTGCATTTCTAATTAATTCCCAGCTGATCTGCTGCTGCTAGTCTGCAATCCACACCCAGAGAACAAGTCATTTAGGAGATAGGGGAATGGTCCAGAGGCAAGAACAGGATTTGGTAAATCAAATTCTGGATCAAAACTTTCTAATAGCTAGCTCTGGAAAGCCATGTGAAAGTGCAGCCAATGCATGCAGATGATCTCACAGCCAAGCAAACAATAATTTACATCATCTGGCCAGAGAAGATATTCTCTACAGGTCCCTGTGAGTTAGGACCCATCAAGGTTGCCAACTCCTGGCATATAGTTCTGTCAGTAAAAGTAATTGGCCTGTTCTAAAATTTTGCTAAATCCTATGCAAACAGTCTCTTGGGAAGCCACTGTTTTTAAGGATCTAAATCAGTTTCAAATACCTGAAAGCAGAAAGTGGGGCTCTTGATGACAGAGGTATTGATAATAATGTGGAAAAGAAAGTCTTAGCACCATAACCTGGATGTAACTGGATGTGGCAAATCCTCTTTTATTATATTCCAAGACTCCTTTCATGTTTTAGATTCTATGATTCTGTGTCTTATTTATAAATGTTCCAATCTAACTCTTCTCTTTACCCATGTTTTTTCTAAAATCCATCCTGGTACTTTGATGAAACCTACCCATCTCTAACATTAGCCAGAATCATCCGAATGTCCTTTGAGTGGAGAGTATTTAGTAGTAATTGATTCTAATAACTATCACCATTGTTTCCCAAGAACACATTTCTGTTTCCTATTGCATCTTCTTCTTTCAAGTTTGAATTAGCACAGAGACGATGCTACCAACCATTTTTTCAAGTCTGTGGTATCCAATATGGTCTTTTGATTTTTATCCAAACATCCTTACCAGTCAGTCTTGATCTCCAGGGAAGACACAATCAACTCACTGCTGCTCTGCAGATGTAAAAGAATGAGCTATGCCAGCGAAATCTCCATGCTGGTCCACAAGGAGCTCGATGTAAACACACAATCTATGTTTTATAACATCTCCTGCCAATCACATGTTAATTTGGATCTGGATTTAATATATGGACATCAGGCAGTGTACAAATCCTGACGGTCTATCTGGCAGTCATCGTCCTGGATAGACTGGAAGGGAAAACAGGCTGTGTGGAAGCTGTGCTATGTCAGAGCTTAGGCCACCCTTAAACCTGGGCCCAAGCCATGAAACTTGAATCCAGAGAGAGAGCCTGGTCCTGTGAAGACTCTGGAATAAAGAGAGCAAGACTATCTTGATTTGTAAATCTATTCGTGACTCCTAAGTGGGGTAGGCTGTTACCAGTATAACTGAAGGCTAAAGCATGTTGGGGATGAGATTTACCCTAATATTTGTGGTTCCTGTGCAGCCTTTTGGGGCCACTGACACTAGAATTATCTTATTATCTGCTCAGAGCATACAGCTACCAATGAGTCAAAGGCAATGCATAATCTTTAAAATAACTCTTGCTTCTCCAAGTGTGGAATGTTGTGAGGAGAAAGGAAACTTTATATGGTGAATGTTAACCATCTCCCTTTAAACGTGTTTTGTGTGTGCATGTGTGTGTTTTACAAAGAAGAACTGTTCCAGGTAGGTATTCCACATAACACATCACTTAATAAAACAAAAATCCATGTTATTATGCTCATGGATTCGGTGATTTAGGAATTTGGAAGAAGCACAATGGGGATATTGTGTTTCTGCTTTGTGATGTCTAGGCCCTCCACTGGGAATCTTCAAAGAGGGGGGGCATGACTTGGTGGCTGGGGCACTAATCATTTGGAGACATATATTTACCTATCTGATGGCTAATGCTGGTGGTGAGATCTCAGCTGAGGTTTTCTCTGGAGCACCCACATAAGCACCCTTCGTGAGCTACTTGGGCTTTTTCACAGCGAGGTGGTTGTGTTCCAAGGATGGGTGCCCCAAAATAACCAGACATAATCTGTATTACTTTTTATGAACTAGCATTGGAAGTCACATGGCTTCACTTTGGTCAAAGTTACAGGCCACCCACATTCAAGAAGAGGGAATATAGAATCGCACCTTTCAATGGGAGGAGTATCCAATTCACACTGTAATAGCGTGTGAGATGGGAAATACTTTCCAGTTGCCTTTGGAAAAATACAACCCGTCAAAGGACAATCTCACTTTTCTGAGCCATAATTAATTTTTGTGATTTGGATGATTTATTTCTCTTATCTCAGAATATTGGAACTGCCTGTCTATAGCATGACATGTTCCACTCTGAGGATTGGATCTTTATTTCTGAAGTTTAATTTGCTTAGAGGAACACAATTAAGATTCCACAAGATACACAATGCGTGTTGGAGAATGCTTCTTAATGGAAGAAGAGAAAAACCTATTTTGAATAGAGCAAAGGGATTGTTGACTCACTTCCATGGGTTGAAAAGGGAAAATTTTCATGATTTCGGTAGACCTGCCGCCCATCCACTTTACCTTGAGTTAGCTGGAAAAACATACTTAAAGAGGTCAGGTTGAAAATTTCTTTGACTGACTGCTGCTAACAGTTGGAGGAAATGCATTTTATTATCAAAGAAGTTATGAAAGTAGAAATGGGTCGATTTGTGCCCAAGTCTGTACCATTATCTGAAAATCCTGGATGTTTCATAGAAACAAGACAAATTGTTCATAAGACGTTGCCTACTGCATCTGGTGACCTTTGTTCAATACTTTGGTTCAGTACTTTGACCATGCGAAAGTTCTCCTCCAAACCCCAAAGTTCTGAAGCCATAGAACCTGAGGTTCCTAGCTAGAGGCTTTGGGCTCATCTGAATCTCTGTGTCTCTCCCCAGCTCTGCTAATGATTCTAAGGCTCCTCACCCTTCTGTGAACTTTATTAAAATGAATGTGCAGGAGTGGGTTGGGCCCCTTTCCTGAGTTGCCCTCTCCTCTTTCAGCAGCCTTGGAGATGAGACAATGGGTTAATTGAGCCACCTGCATCCAGGCCCTGCACGAACCTATCTCTGTGTTGTTTTTGGACTGTAGTCTAAGTAAACTGCCTCGAAAATATTTTTTCAGAAACTTTTGCCAATATTGCAATTTTCCACCAAGACTTTTGAGGAAAAAGAAACTCTTAGTCGATTGTTCATCAAAAAGCAAAACGAATGCATTGGGCTCTTTGTATATTGTATTTTATAATATATTATTAACCTACTAGATATATAGTACTTATACTATATATAAATATAATATTTATAATACATATTATGTGTTTCCCCTTCTTCCATTAAAATACATTTTCTAACATCCAGTGTGTATCTCATGGAGCCTTAAGCATGTGCTCCAAAGCAATTGATCCTTCAGAAGCAAGGGTTCTGTCTCCACAGTGGGACATGTCATGCTACAATAAGGCAGTTCCCTATTATTACAACAAGGCAGCCCTAATTTATATATATATATGTATATAGTATATTTATAAAAATATATAATATATAAGTATATATTTGCTCTATGATAGGATTAAGGTTACTTCCAGGAGAAGCTCTTCAGTGAGGAAAACTGACTTCTCCTTTGCTCTGCAAAACAAATGTTTCAGGAGGATGTAGACACTGGACCTGATGTGTTTGCCTTCTTCCACCTTTAATAAAGGGTGAACATTTGGACTGGGGTACTAAAGACATAAATGCTTCTACCGTCTAGAATAGAAGTTCTCAAACTTAAGGAGCATCAGAATTACCTGACAGTTTATTAAAATACAGATTGTTTCTGGGGAGTCTACTTTCAGCACCACTGCCTGACAGCCTTACTACACAAAGTGTGATCTGTGGATCAGCAGCGTGGTAGTCACCTCAGAGCTTGTTAGGAACACAAAATTTTAGGCTACAACCTAGATGTGGAAAATCAGAATCTGCATTTTAACAAGATCCTCTGGTGATTTGTATGTGCACTTACGAATGAGAAGCAAAAGTTCTGTTCTAGAGTACTAGTTCTTGCCATTTCTGGCTGCTGCTATTTTTAAGTGTAATACTGGCCCCTGATCATATCTAATGTTATAGGTAATTTCAAGGAAATTTCAACTGCACCCCACTTAAAATACCAAAAATTTATATCCTACAACAGGTGATTTAGTGACATTATTATAGTGATAACTACTCTAACTTATTAAATTAATTGTTTTAATATTAGTAACAAGTAACGTGTAACATACCCCAGGATCATTTCCAATACCATAGTCAAAACCTCTGAGAGGTCTAGGGCTTTCTTTTTTTCCCAGACAAGAATTGAAAAAATAGCGATAGACGGCACTGGCTCCTAAATTACACTCAGAGTAAGAATTTATAGAAATAAAAGATAAATAAGTAAATTGCAGAAATGTCTAGACAGAAGAGTACAAATTCTATCTATACCACATGTGATCAATCAAATCACAAAGAAAATGATCCTCATTATTCCACCTTTCCATTAGATGGACTGTCCAACAATACTTCATGGCTAACTTAGCTGGACCGACCAAAAAAACAAACAAACAAAAAAATTAAGGTTTAGTTTACTGAGATAATTTGGAAAGCAGTCAAAATCTAAAAACCTTTTAATACAAAACTTCTCTTGCCTGAATATGTTTTTGTGTCTATTAAGGAGAGCTTCAGTATAAATTCAATGCAGCAGACACTTTTACAAATTTATGTACGTATGTGAACTGACAAAGTAAAATGTATAACTCTAAATGTTTTGCTTTAGAAACTAAAAGAAACATTATTTTATTTCACCAACTTTTTACTAAATTAAAAAAATTATTCAGAAGACTTCTGATTCCAGATGGTTGAGAAGCTTCCATGTATTATACTCCCTCTTTACCATTGTCATTAATATTATAGAAAAAAAAAGAGATAAATTAAAGAAATGTCCTGGGAAATAAAAATTCTGAAATATTTAAGAAGTTGAGAAAATTTTATAATATTCAGTGCAGGTAAACCCAGATTAAGAGCAAAATCTCATAGGGCTAAAAAATCTATAATCCCATTGAGATTAAAAAGTGAGTTTTCCAAAAACACCTTGTAGAAGGGGTGCAATAATAGATCTAAGATAGCAGGGGATAGAAACAGAAGGGAAACTGCTATGGGACAATTGGACCACTGTCCTCATCCTGCTTTTTCAAGAGAAAATTAAGAGAATGAATCTCTAGATCAAATTTCTCTGTACTGATATCTCTCAACTTTTATGTCCATTTGAATCATCTGGGGATCTTGTATAAAAGACAAATTCTGATTCATGAGGTCTGGGGTGATGCCAGAAATTGGGCCTTTCTAACAATCTCCGAGGTGATAGCAGTGCTGCTGGACTGTGGACTGCTCTTTGAATACTAAGTTCTGTACCAGCAGTAACCAACTAGAAATTATAATGTAAAAAATGATCCCATTCATAACAGCCACATTTTCCCAGAGTATCTCCAGTAAGTCTAACAATGAATTTACCAAATCTAAACAAATAAATATTTAAAACTTGTATTAAGTATATTATTAAGAAAATTTGTGTAAATAGAGAACAAAACCCTACTGATGGATGGGGTAAAAAAAAATGTTAATTTTGTTGATAAGATCCTTTATACCCAGACTCAATGACTTGAATTACTTATCTGGGTTGAAAAATGTTCTAACTGGCTCTTTCATTAGTGCTCACTATTTTAAAAAAAAAACAAAGAAATAGAAAATCCTTAAGATGAAGAGTCACCAGGGAAATTTTAAGTAATAATTTTCACTATAATTTTATATTATAATATAATTTATTTCAGGCTATGTGGGTTATCTGACATGGTTGTGTTCTGGAAAACTATACAACTTTTTACTCAAGAAGTAGTTTTCTCAATGATATTCTATATAACATTCTTTAAAAACTAGTTTTAATGGTGATTTAAACAATGATTATCAGCAATCAATTGCTATCTAAGACACACAGACCTGCTTGGTAGTATGGAGAGATGTGTCTACTGTGGTGCAAAGAATGATTATTTTCTCTAAGAGTTCTCATTCCTCAACTCAGGGACCTGTCCACATCTGGCATTGAAGACTAGCAAGTAGAACAGTTTTCAAGTGCTCCTAATAAAAATATGGAAAGCCAAGGGAAAGAAGAAAATATAAAAAGAAAAGTAGGATCAGACACTCTGATGAGCTTCTATGGGGTCCTGAAAGAATATGGGAGATGTACTCAGAGACAGAAAGCTCTGCTTCTAGTCTTGGCTTTGCTTCCCATTAGCTGTGAGATACTGAGACATTTGCATTACACCTCCCTAAGACTGAGTTTTACATATGTACAGGTAATATGGATAAAGGCCCTTCAAAGTGTCTTTGAAAAGCAGAATATACTCAAAATAGTCACTGTTGTTCACACAGCTTCTCTATCTCTTTCTTTACTAACTTTTCAATTTTCCTAACTAGGATCGAACTATGCATGAACTATGCATCAAGTTTAAGACCGTGATACTCAGATAAAGAGTGGCAAACATTTGCCTCTACATCTATAGTTGGCTTTTGAGTAAGTTAAATAAAAACTGTCTTTAGTTGGAGGAATATGGGTGGAGGTTTTTGATAAGGGTAAAGCTGGTGCTACCTGATTATTTTCCCACTATTTTCTTTTTTAAATTAACATCTGGACACCAAGAATGATGATGTATTATAATGGTGCATAAGCTAACTATCTTGATTTGACCATCACATTGTACACAATGATTGACAGTCAACTCTGTACCCCACAAATATGTATAATCAATTACGCTTCAATAAAAAAAAAAATGGAAAAAGATTAACACATGGTCATGTTCTTTTTATTTGGATCCTATTTATCCTTCTATCCACACACTTTATGTAAGGCAAAGGACCCACCACAAATGGAAATTCCATCATCTTGGGGGGCTCCCCTACAAAATCAAGATGGCACCATTGCTGCTTGTCCTTTACCAGTTCTTGCCTTCAGTTTATTACACATTTAAAACTCAAGAGAAGTTGTCTCTAACCTTGTGTCTGTGATTACAATAAGCATTTAGAATGACACTATATAATTTACAGTACACTCGTGTGTGTGTGTGTGTGTGTGTGTGTGTGTGTGTGCTTCATTTCATTTGATTGATAAATACGAAGCTGTTGGAGATATCTTATGAGATATTGGGTAGAGGAAGTGAGACACTGAAAAAATAAGAAAATCCTTGTTTTCAAGGGATTGTTCATTGAAGTAGGAACGACAAGCATAATTACTCAGTGTCTTCATCAGGGATTTCTGCCCTACCATTCCCCTGAAATTGCTCTCAAAATTGACCTGACCTCTCTATTATGTTTGCAGTATTTACTCCCCTCACGACCCTTCTCTCACTCCCCTCATTGCTGAGATCCACTTCTCCAAGGGCTCCCACCTCAGTTCTCTGTTCTGGCCCATGTGCTATATGTGGATCTGTGTGTGTGATTCACTTTTCTTTTCCTGAGTGTAAATGTAGGTTTTTTTCTCAGGTTATCAAAGACATTTGTTGTGATCTAGTATTCCAAAGTCTGGTTAAATTAAAGATTTATCTATTTATGTTTTAAATCCATAAAAATGCATGTCAATGATTGGAAAAGAAATGCTTACTAATGTGTTAACTTGTGCCTCTGTACCTCAGATTCCTCAATAAGGATGCAAGTATACTACTTGATTATTAAGTTGTTAGGTAAAAGAAATTGGTGTTTATTAGGCACTTAAAAGAGGTAATGACTTGTAAAGCGTGGGTGTAAGTGATCACAAGTATTATATAGCATAACAGCAACAGAGTATCACAGGTAGAATAGGTCAGCTGGAACTTTCAAACTCACAGTGAGAGAAGAAGAAAAAACATTGAGAGTGACAAGCTCTATGAGCAGAAGTCACTCATGATTCTAGAAGGACAGGTTGTGGAGAGAGAGTTTTAGAAATACAAATAATCGAGTTACCTTATCTGCCACTTCATTAGCATGGGGACTTAGACTTATGACGTTTATTCCTTTACCTGGTAAGCATGCTGCTAACCACATCCAGCCTTTCAAACAGTAATGCAGAATCCATGACTTATTAAGCTTGTTCATCCCTGAGGGCTTTCCACTGACAGTCTTGTTGTTTCCTTAGGAATGTCAGAAATTTATCTTTCAAAGCAGATTTCCAACTTCTGCTAATAATTTTATGTCATCTGAACTACATCCTCTGAAAGAATATAAAACACCTTGGGCTTAATATGGGCTGTCAAGCAAATGTTCTCTTCATGTTCTAATAGCAGGTTATTACACCTTGTCCATCAGATAATAAACCACTCTTGTGGGATTAGATGTGTGAATTCTTGAAGGGAAGCTGAGAACAAAGACATAAGATGCTGTGTGATGAAAGCAGTAAACTAGACACCTTCAGGACATATCACTGAAACAAATTATTTTAGGATATCCAAAATTAGGTTGTAGTGTAACAAGCTGTCTTAGTCTGCTTGCTTTGCTGTAACAGAATACCTGAGAATGGGTAATTTATAAAGAAAAGAGGTGTGCTTGGCTCATGATTCTGGGACAGCTACATCTGGCACAGCCTCAAGCTGCTTCCACTCATGGCAGAAGATGGAAGGGGAACAGGCAGGTGCAAAGAGATCACACGGTGAAAGAGAAGAGAGAAGCAAGAGAGACCGAGGGGAGGCACCAGACTCTTTTTAAAAACCAGGTCTCATGGGCCGACCGCGTGGCGCACTCGGGAGAGTGCAGCCCTGGGAGGGCAGCGCGCTCTGCCGCACAGGTTCGGATCCTACGTAGAGATGGCGGGTGGGCTCACTGGCTGAGCGCGGTGCGGGCGACACCAAGCCAAGGGTTGCGATCACCTTACCGGTCACAAAAAGGACAAAAATAAATAAATAAATAAATAAAATAAACCAGGTCTCAGGAGAACTAATAGAGTGAGAACTCACTCGCCCCAAAGGGAAGGCATTAATTCATTCATGATGGACCTGCCCCCTGACCCAAACACCTCGCACTAGGCCCCACCTCCTAACAACTGCCACACTAGTAATCACTTTTAAGCACGAGCTTTGGAGAGACAAACATCCAGACCATAGCACATGCCATCCTTATGTACCTTGTTCCCCTCACCAAAATTTATTGTGGTAGTGGAGCTAAGCATGAAGATTAAGCCTGAAGCACTCACCTTCAATATTTGCATAATAATCTATCCAAAATAGCAGGTCATTCATCCGGGGAAGAAAAAATAAGAAGAAAATGATTTTCTCTTGGGTTCAATGACCAATTATATGAAATTGTTAAAACAGCTTTTTTACTTGTGTGTAATTAAGAAAAAGTTTATAAGAACAGCTGGTCTAAGTTGAAAAGTTTTATAAACTTAATGAGTGTGTTTGTAAAATGTGCATATTGGAACAATCTTTTGTGGGAATGAGGCCTGGTTAAAAAGTGGCCCCATGCAAACTCAAAGAACAATGCAATTTGGGAACCTGCTCCCATGACCACTCAGGACCAGGGATAGAAAACAGAAAAACCAGGGTCATGGAGCATCTTTTTAATTCCTGGGTCTATGCAAGTAGCCTTCTTTCCTAGTAAGTGAGCTGTCTAATGGGACAGCCAGCTTATGTTTGCTTTTTCATTTGGCTTTTTCTCTTTCAAGCAACTTGAATGCCAGCCTCCCACGTATTTTATCTTATTGTTATTAATCTGGCTTTTGGAGGAAAATAGATCTTTTGGGCAAATCCACCTGGTACATACCCAGTTTTAGAAAAAAATAAAAAAATAAAAAAATAATGCTACACTTGGTGTCAGGCATTTTATAATAGTTGTCAATTCTTGGTGGAATAATATTTCAGACAATTGTTAGGGGACAATACAAAGGGGACCGAACAGCAGATTTGATCTGTGTATTTGACAAAATAAGCACAAATGTCCTATCTCAATAGGTAAAGCTTGCCTATACACCATCTGAAAGGCTTAGTATATGTGCTGGAAATCAGGCCAGAGAATGTGGTTACAAGAAAATAGACAAGAAAATATCAGTGGATTTATGGCACCAAGCTCCTTATTTATGGGCCAGGAAAAAGAAATTAAAGCAAAATCTTAAAATTGCATATTATGTTACTATTATGTCAGTGATAATATATATTTTTTTAAGTCTGAGAGATTTTATTTTTGATATCCAAAAATATATACAAGTCCATTGAAAAAATTTGTACAATACAAAAAATATAAGTAAGAACATAAAACTCAATTCCAAAATGCAAAGATAATTACTGTTAATATTCTGATATTTTGGTGTACTTCTTATCTTCATTTTATGCATAAATTAATATGTATTTGTATAATTGTGTTCCTGTTGTACACAATATTTCATTACAAGCCTTTTTGCTTTTTAAATTACATTTTTATTTATTTATTCTTTATTGAAACATAATTGATTATACATATTTGTGGGGTACAAATTTGACTGTCTATATTGTATACAACATGTGATGATCAAATCAGGATAATTAGCGTATTTGTTATTGCAAACGTAATCATTCTTTGTGTCCAATTTCTAGCTAACCATTTGCCTCCTTCCCCTTTCCCACCTCTAGTAACAACAGTTCTGTTCTCTCCTTCTGAATGGTCAACATGTTATTGTGATTATTTGTTCTTTCTTTTTTTCTTTCTCTTGTCTTTTTTAGCTCCCACTTATGAGTGGGGACATGCAGTATTTCTCTTTCTTATTTTAATTACCATAATTTTTTCAAAGCTTAAATCAAAGCTCATGTTGCTGCAAACGGCTGAGTAGTATTACATTGTGTATATATACCACATTTTCCTTACTAGTCATCTGTTGATGGACACTTAGGTTGGCTCCACAACATGGTTATAGAGCTGCGTAAACATGGAGTGCAGGTATCCCTTTGACATGATGATTTCCACTCCTTTGCCTATATTCCCAGCAGTGGGATTGCTTGACTGTATGGGGAAAGAGCATTCTCTTCAGTAAGTGGTGCTGGGAATATTGGATATCCATATGTAGAAGAATGAGACTATACCCATACCTCTCACCATATACCAAAATCAACTCACTAGTGATTAAAGACTGAGATATAAGAACTAAAACTATAAAACTCCTAGAAAAAAACATAGGAGAAACACTCCAAAATGTAAGACTGAGTGAAGACTTTATGAATAAGACCCCAAAAGCATAGGCAACAAAAGAAAAAAAAAACAAGCAAATGGGATTATATCAAACAAAAAAGCTTCTGCACAGCAAAGGAAACAATAAAAAGAGTGGAAAGACAGCCTACAGAATGGGAGAAAATACTTGCAAACTACACATCTGGCAAGAGATTAACACCCAGAATGTACAAGGAACTCAAACAACTTAACAGTAAATCATCATCATCATCATCATCATCTGATTAAAAAAATGGTCAAAGAAGCTGAATAGACATTTCTCAAAGGAAGACATACAAATGTCCAACAGGCACATAAAAAAATGCTCAACATCAGTAATCATCAGGGAAATGCAAATCAAAACCACATTGAGATGTCATCTCATCCCTGTTAAACTGGCTATAATCAAAAAGACAGAGAATAACAAATGTTGGCAAGGATTCAGACAAAGGGTAACCCTTCTGGACTCTTGGTGGGGCTTTAAATTAGTACAGCCACTATGGAAAACAGTATGGAGGTTTCTGATACAATTATGGATAGAACTATCATACGAGTCAGTGGTAATATTTATATATGACCAACATCTATAAGTAAACTTAGCAACAATAGTGAAATCTCATAGGTCTCCTAATTTATGAAATCAAATATCTTTTTTTGGTAATTTTAATGGCTACTGACATTTCTGATTCTAAAGTGAACAGAAATAATGCTTACACTATTAGAATTTCACCAGCTGGTTTATAGATATAAGATTTCTTTAGATTTCTGTGTGATATTTTCCAGAATACTAGCTCAGAGAAAATAATTTTATCAGCACTATTAATATTATACCAATTAAACGTGTGCATGTTTTAGTCATTGCTATGGGGAGAGGGATTAGGAGAGGAAATGTTAGGTAGCTACAGAGCTAACCAAAACTTGAAGAAGATAACTTGTCCTATCTACTCTTGAAATGGAAACTGGGGGAAATCAACTGTGAAGAAACCAGTTTAGGAAAGCATTGAGATTTACTTCCTTCTATGAACCATGTGTTCTAGGGAACCACTATTATTTTCTCCCTCACCACATTACAATACATAGAGAAGAACACAAGAGAATTCCATCAGAGACTGCTGGGCAAACGCCAGTGGCTCCACCTTGAATGGGACTACTGTAAACCTCCTGACACTTTATCAGTCTTCCAGGGACAGAATTAATCCCTGCTGGAAATTTTTCTTGGACTTTATTCTAGATTATCTATCCTGGTTTTGTTTTTAGAAAAGTCAGTAAATTTTAGATAATATCATGGGACTCAGATTCACAAATTTCTCTAACACTTCGGCTACACAACTGCATGTCAAGGGAAGCCTGCTTCATCTTTAGGGTTATTCGCCTTTCTGTTGCCTCAGAGATTGATTATGAATGAACCATCAGTCCAAGGGCTCCACTGTTTTCAGAGACAGAGAAACTTAGAGTTGCGAAGAACCATTCACTTCGGTTTAACTTAATTAAACAAATAATTATTGTGCACCATCTAAATGCCAGAAAAATCTTCTAGGTTCTTGGAATCTAGGGGTGAAAAAGCAGACATGATCCCTCATGAGTTTCAAAATGTACATCAAATTAGATATTATCTTCTTTAACATCCTAACTTTTTAGAAGGAAAACTGGAATTCAGAGAGCTTAGTGACTATCTTAAAAAAAATCATCCCTAACTGTTTTTATTAGTTATTATAGAAAGCTAATAAAAGATAGAAAATAATTCTCTCAAGCAAAAAAGATAACAAAAATCAAAATCAGCCAGTCAGAGATCCAGATATGTCACATGGTAAAATGTGAGTTAAACTAAAATCTATTTCCATCTCTACCACTTGCCATTCCAGTTATCTTTTATAACTTCACTTTCCCCTCTTGGAAGCTGGGAGAAGAAAGCTTGATCTCTCTTTATACTTCCTAATGTTGTTAAATTAATTACCCCATAACCTATGATTGATCAAAGCTATTTGACTTCTTAGATCAAAGATAACTTGTATAATTATAAAGAAGAAATCTTAGCAGTTATTTCACTAAATTTAGCAAGCACAGGATTGCATTATTTTCTATCTAAGATGATTTACCACATAGGATATAGTTTATAGCTACATCTTTCTCTCTAAAGAGTAAATAATTATTTAAATGTCATTGCAAGATTTTTCTGGTGGGTAAAATAAATAAAGTCCTCTGCATCTATTTAGTGTTTTTTATGCTTCACAAGAATGACATGTTGTAATTCTTGTGGTGTACTTTCTAAAAATAGGTTTGGGAGATTTTTGTCTAAATAAAAAAGGAAAACATGGTAAGGGAAAACAGAGGAAGGCAGTACAATCCACATATGTGGGCAATTATAAATTTTTAGATGAGCCATGATCATCTTAATGTGTGGTGATAAAGTCCGTTAGCAGCCATGCACAAAAGCAGGTCTCTGCTTCCTTAACATGGTCTGTGTGGATCTAGACCTAACAGCAACTAAAAACTGCCTAATGATTTCTAATGCTTCAGCTAAGTGCCCATTACTAAAATTGCCATAAACCTGGGAGGAAGGTAGCTATACACAATTTCTTTGAGACTTTATTGTTCTGTCAAAGGTTGATTTTTACCCTTCTTGAAGTTATCAGTTAGCTTTTGGGCACTGAATGTGTCCCCTTATCTTTGCCTGATGTTGGTGTTAACAGAAGAGGAAACAAGTATGTGCCTTCCCTTCTAGACCAGATCAATTTTGTTCTTTGCCAATTGTCTTTCTCATTCCCCATAACATATAAAGAGACACTTTTTCTTATTATTAGTGGTAATAGATTTTTGCTTTTAGATAGCATAATAAGCCAAGCATTCTTTGCTATAATAAACCAGTCAGCATCAGGTAAGAAAAATAACTGACTGATCTCTTTGTGGATGTGGAAACTAAAAGTCAGAGAGATTACCTGACATCTTCTAGTTCACTCTGCCAGTTAGCAGTGGGTCTAATTTAGGACACACATCTCACTATATGTATCTTGACTCTCAATCCTTTCAGCCAGTTGGTCTTAATGTGTGGTCCCCAGACCAGTAGCAGCAGCATCACCTGAGAACTTGCTGAGTCCTACCCCATGGAAGATATGTTAATGACCCCACAAAGATGTCCACATCCTTATCCTGTGAACCTATGGATACGTTACCTCACATGGCAAATGGACTTTGTAGGTGAAACTAAGTTAAGAATCTTGAGATGGGAAGATTATCCTGCATTATCTGAGTTGACCCAGGTAATCACAAGGGTCTTCATAAGAGAATGGCTGGAGGGTCAGAAAGAGAGGTGATGTGGTGACACAAGTAGAGCTCTGAATGGTGTACGGGATACAGGCTGCTTCTGGAAGGTGCAAAAGACAAGGAGAAAGATTCTCCGCTGGAGCCTCCAGGAGGGATGCAGCTCTGTTGACTCACTTTGGACTTCCTATCTTCATCAATTAAGTTAATACATGTGTGTTTTTATAAGCCATTAAATTTATGGTGATTTCTCATAGCAACAATAGGAAACCTGAATCGTGAAGACTGGGCATCCTGCATTTTACCAGGCCCTCCAGGTAATTTTGATGCATGGTCAAATCTGAGAATCACTGCTTTCAATTGTTGAGTAGAAATTTTAATGTGCCAACAAAGTTCATACTGTATTAGGAACAGTTTGTCAATGGAATTAATACATAGAAAAAAAAAAGTATAAAGTGAACTCTGCAGAGGACCAAGAGCAGCAAGAAGAGAGGACTAGGAGGAGCGAATAGAAAAAGAGCCTCTGGAGAGGCAGAAGGTGAAGAAAGTTCCTGATGTCAATCTGATGATGAGATGCTGGAGAAACGGGCTGAGAGAGGACTTCTGTCTCCACCTAACTGTACGGCCCTGCCGACTGATCGTGGGTCTTTATTTCATCATTTGAATGATTAAACTGACCAAATTCAAGACTTCAAGTCTCCAATAATCAAATGACTATTATTTTTTTAATTGGCAGTCCATGAAAAGTGCTCTGGAGAAAAAGATGAAAACAGTCTTTACTTTTACTAAACTTTAATTGAAATATGACATTTCTTTCAATTATGAATGTAAGTATCAAACCATAGTAGTAATGGCAGAACCTGCTACTCAGTCACCAACATAAACCACAGGTATTTTCCTATTACATTAAACTTGTTACACGTGTCTGTTAATATCATTTGCACTTGTGACTGTTTTAAAGTTATAGTAGTAATTAGACACACCACTAAATCCTTATTATATAAAGTGCTGATAAAGAAACATGTATCTATCACTTTATCACAAATTTGTCTTTTTTACATTTAGATAACTGTCTTTCAAAAACTTGTTTTTAAAAGTCATATGTGCGTGCATATATGTGTGTGTGCACCTGTGTGTTTATGCATATTATCCTTATTTTGAGACTGCCCAAGGTATTAATTGAAAGAAAACTAAAGAATAACTCCTGATATCATGTGTGCTTCACAATGGGATGTGATAAGCAAAATAGGTATTCTTTTAACACATTTACAAATAATTAGGGGAAAAGAAGGCAAAAGCTTTTTAAAAATCACAAAAATTGGACTACATGAATAAGCCCAGGGCTTTGGGTCTTTTTATGTTTTCTCAGATGTCTACCTGAGCATCTTTTAGATGCCAAACTGGTTCAATTTCTTCCCACTTACAAATTGTTAAAATTCCATCTTGTTTTTGAATTATATTGGTTTATACATCTCAAAAACTTGAGGGAGATGCTTTAAATCCTTTGAGAACCAAGCAATGCAAGAATCCATTCTCCCTCAGTTGTAGATACTTCCCACATAATGAGTTCAACACTCAGCTCAAGACCAGAGAAACTGCAAACTCTGACACAGGGAATACAACAGTTGAAAGGATGGCTTTGAAATAGGATACAATCCCGAATAACTTTCCAGAGTGTACTTCGCTCGTACCATATTATACGGCTGTAAGGAACTTTGAAGTCCACACTCAAAACTGCAACTGTTTCAATATGATGCAATAAGATATTCTATGAAATTGGGATAGACAGATGTGTTAACCTCATGGATACCCAGTAATAGATGAACCATGCTTCCTTGGGAGTTCAAGTTAGCTCAAATGATCCTGCAAAATGTTATCTGTTCATCCAAAGCTTATCCAAATGATCTGCATTTCATCACCACCCAAAATTCAGCTGACACTTGTGTTAGAACTTACTTTCCCATGAGATTTCTCGTTTTACTCTCAGCCAGAAATATTCCACGCACTTTCTCAAGGTCATACAGTCATACAGCTGACAGATCCCAAAGGACTGGAAAATGAAAACAAAAACAAGCGAAAAGGTAAATAGAAATAAATTCAATGTGAAATATAGTTGTGGAGAATTAACTTCCTAAGTGAATACTGCAGGTCTTTACATATTATGCTATGTTAATAACTGTAAAGGATGCTGTAGGTGTGGCCACTTTAATGTACTTGTACTGGAAAATAATAATACCTTACCCATTATTGCTGCATTGTTCAATTTCTAGTTTTTTGCTTTTTCTACTGTGAAAAAGCAAAATGTCAGAGTTGGAGAAGTTAGAAGAAAGAGCCACAGAGACAAATAAGTCCTGGGTATTTAAATCTAGAAAGGAAGATTCAAAGAACCAGGACCATTCATCAAAGAGAAAAAAAGCTGAGAGTAACTGAGTAACATGATACACAAGAATAAATTAAATAAAACAAAGATGAAAAAATATCCTAGACAAGAATAGAGAGCAACTGTGGTTCACTTACCTGAGATCAAAACCAGAGAAAAACACTGTAAACTGCTCTGAAAAATTGACTGATCTTCAACTTGATCAATTTCAGGGTGAATTACTATGGGAAAGTGTATAATCTTCTTTCTGAAAATCTTCATTGAAATATTATTTTGTATCTGACATCATTTAAATGTGCTTTATGTTGATTTAAGAGAGTAGGCAAGATTTCTCAAGGTCCCTTGCTGTTAATTAATTCCAATATTCTGTGCATTATCCTATACCAGGAACAAATGCACTCATAAAGGAATCTTGCTTAAAGAAATTGCTGTGGTTGAAGAGATGTCCTATTGAGAAATTGTGATGTGAAATGAAGATCACAGCTAGTGATGGCTGGAAAATTCTGTACTGAGAAAGGGGCATAGAGTGCCCCCAACTCATTTCTCAGAAATACCTTCCCATTCACTAAAGTTATTGTGCGACTTTTGGTTTTAATATAAAATGTGGTGATCCACAGAGGCACATATGCCTGTCTTACGATTCTCAATGCAATTAAGTGAAAGACCTTAAAATGGCATTGGGTATGGCAGCAATGTTTTCTCTTCAATTGTTCCTCAAGTGTCATTAGCTTCTCCACATTTCATAGCCCATTTGCTCTTCCAAGGAGCCATGTGGCTGCTGCCTGCCAATAACCTATGAGCAGAAGTGACACATCTTACTTCCAGGTCAAAATATATAATATGGGGTGAAATTTTTTCACTTGTCTCTTCCATGAGGCTGTTATTCACATAGAAACTATGTGCTAAGAAGGCAGCATTATAAGCTAAATGCCGATTCGATCACTGCATTGCCAGAACTATGCTGCCCTGGGCATGAACAATAAATAGAATTTAAAGAGCTAAGCATAATAATAATAATAATAAATGAATAAATAATATTATTAATAATAATAATAACACACTAATGGTTCCAATAATGCTTGAGATAATAGTTTAAATAAAAATATTTCTACTGTACTCTAAATTCTCCCAATAGCCACTCTTGAAAGGAAACAACCTCACTAAGTTTTGGCTAAGGTTGAGTAGCTGCTGTTTTATCTATTGATTCACAAAAATTTGAAATCTTCTATCAGTTGTAGCGCTCCTTGCTGATTAATCTTACAATGTATTTTTTGAAACTATGAACATCACATGATCTATTTAAACAATTATAAAAAGTGGGTCGATTTGAAAACACATACCTCCTTACACACGTATAAATAGAATCCTACATTTTACTAGTATTAAGCAAATAGCAACAATAGGGGTCTGAGTCGAGAAAAACAACTGAAGGAAAAGAAATGTTGAACAAGGAAAAGTAAAGGGTTGAAGCAGAGTTTGGTTGCATGACTCAGAAATGACAGGTGGAAGGCTATCATAATCATGATGGAATGACAGCTGGAGTTAAGACATTGTCAATAATAAGTGCACATACAAATGTTTCTTTAATTGTTATCCATAGCTTTGTGGGAAAACAAGACTGTATCTGTTAACCATAGTGGGGCATGGGGTATGTTGGCTTTTAAAATAATAATGACTTCTGAGTAAATTTGCTGGACAAATGTAAGATGACGGTAAGCAAAAATTCTGTAGTAGGTGCATTCTCTCTTCTCTACCTCTCCTTAGAAGAGTTCAGTTGCATTTCCATTGGGATATAATGAGACAAAGATATGCTGTTAAAAAGAGAGAGAGATAGAGATATGAGAGAGAGAGAGAGATCCTCTAGCAAAAACCCAGCAATTATAAAGATGAATAAAAGCTTTGACTCAATTGTATCATATTAGTCTATAAGCTGAAAAGGTGACAGAAAAGACTTGATCAGAAACTGAAACACTTTCAGAACAGAATAGATCTGAATTAAATCCAATATTTAACCAGGCCAGGCCCAGTTCTGGGTAGCTATCCTTTGCCTTTAAAAACTATTTTCTCACATCTAAAAAATTATCAATGTACATGTTTGCAACATCAAATTATCTTCCGAAATTTTAACTGTTTATCCAAACAATATTCATATGATCTGAATTTAATCATCCATTGATAATCCTCCAGATTAACTACCACATTGTACCTTCTTGGGACCTCAATGGAATAAAACTAGAAATCAGTAACAAGCAAAACATTGGAAACTATACAAATACATAGAAATTAAACAACATGCTGCTTACCAATGGGCCAAAGAAGGAATCAAACAGAAAATAAAAAAAATTTCTTGGAATGAATGAAAATAGAAGCACATCATACCAAAATCTATGGGATACTGCAAAAGCAGTATAAAGAGGGAATTTTATTGCAGTAAGTACCTACATCAAAAAAGTAAAAAGATTTCAAATCTAATGTTACAACTCAAGGAACCAGAAAAGCAAGAACAATCAAACCCCCAAGTTCCTAGATGAAAATAAATAATAAAGATCAGAGCAGAACTAAATGAAATAGAGGCCAAAAAAGTCAATACAAGATATCAATGAAATAAAAGTTGGCTTTTTGAGAACATAAACAAAATTGACAAATCATCACCTAGACTAAGGAAAGAAGAGAAAACCTAAATAACACAAATCAGAAATGAAAAAGGAAACATTACAATTTATACCACAGAAATACAAAGAATCATTAGAAACTATTATGAACAACTATACACTAACAAATTTGAAAATCTGGAGGAAACTGATGAATTTTGGGACATACACAATACACCAAAAATGAACCAAGAAGAACTAGAAAACCTGAACAGATCAATAACGAGCATTGTGATTGAGTCAGTAATCAGCAATCTCCCGACAAAGAAAAACGCAGGTCCAGCTAACTTTACTGCTGAACTCTACCAAACTTCTAAAGAAGAATCAACACCAGTTCTTCACAAACTGTCCCCAAAAATCAAAGTAGAGGGTATTATCCTCAATTCATTCTAGGAGGACAGTATCATCCTGATAACAAAATCAAAGACACAACAAAAAAGAAAACTACAGGCCCATATTTTTGATGAAGATAGGTGCATAAATTTCAAACAGAATATGAGCAAACAGAATTCAGCAGCACATCAAAGAGACTGCACACCATGATCAAGTGGGATTCATCCAAGCAATGCAAGGATGGTTCAACATATGCAAATCAATAAACGTGGCATACCACATCAAATAAACGAAAGACAAAAACCATGTGATCATCTCAATAGTTGCAGAAAAAGCATATGATTAAACTCAACATCACTTCACGGTAAAAACTCTCAAAAAATTAGGTATTGAAAGAAAGAGTCTCAACACAATAAAAGCCATATATGAAAACCCAAAACTAACATCATCCTGAGCAGGGAAAAGTTGAAAGCTTTCCTTTAAGAACAGGAACAAGACAAGGAAGCTCTTCTGGGTATTATCCCAATAAGTCATCCTTATTGGGATCCGTCCTTTTCATCTTCGTCTTTTTTTTTTTTTTTTTTCTTCTTTGGAAGAAAAACTTTCAAGAATTGAGTTTAACCAAATAGCTTTCCTTACAGTCTCAACGTCCTCAGCCTCCCTGAGAGGAGGACAGTGTCATTTTGGATCATGGTATAATCGGGGGAGTCATGGATGGACAGGTTGGTAGAAAATGCTGGAAACCAATCCTATTTCTTATTTTGGTTGCCAGTTTATTGTATGATCTAGCAGCAACTGCAAGGCTGAACTCAGAACCCAGGAGTAAGGTTCAATCTTTAGACATATCTGCTTATCTCAAAGAAAATTTTAAAAGAACTACAACATAGTCAGTTACTCTGAACATGGGGCAGCTTCATACTAGACCCTCATTTTTAGCTTTTTGATATATTGGCAGATTTGGCAATAGCGGGCCTGCATTCCTGATATAGCAACCCCGGGAAGGATTTGAGTAAAGCTGTGTTTTTTCGATGAGACAAGTGTTCTCTCCTTTACCATATCCTCAACCCCTGCATACTATTGGTCTTATTCTGCTTGAATTCAGTTCTAGTTTCTACAAGATTCCTAGTGGGGTTTGATTTTGTCAACAATTCAGTTCATTTTAATGTGTGATGTATCATAATTACAAATTTCCATTGTGGACAGGCTCATATTTCTAGTGAATGCACAAAAGGTTTCAGCAAGAAGTTCTTTAAGGTTCAATTGGGACCTAAATAAACTATTTTAGTGCAGCCCATCAATCTAGATGGCCTACTTAGAAAAAGGAGGACCTTGCCTAAATTATTGGGGATTTTTAATTTAAATTTTTTATTGAGACTTGTGTTTAGTTCAATTTACCACTAAAGTACTCTAAGCACTGAGCTCCATTTGAAATCAATGGATGAACCAAAGAAAGATGAAATTATGTGAGGTGTGGGCCAATTTTTACTGTGTAAACAGTATTACCAAATATTGCTTTCTGTTCCCAAATAATTGCTGCCCAATTCAGCATCAAAGTGACAATAGCCATTTGGCTGTCATTTACTTTTCAAAATGATCTGGCTCCATGTCTGTTCATTGTATCTGGGTGTTCCTGTCATCCTGACATCCAGACCAGTCCTGAAGTTGCACAATGCAAGTTGGGAAGGAAAAGAACCACTTCTTAAAATTGTTCTTTCAGATTTCTTCTGACCCATTCTGGTTATTTGTTAGGATTTTCCATGGCCTGGGGCCTTTTGGCTTTGACTTTACCAAGGGCTGCCCTGTAAAATAAATTTAGCTTCTCCATCAATATCCACATCGAAGGCTACCAAGGGTTCTTAACCTTTTTCAATGCCATGTCGTCAGGTAAATGTTATCAACCTATCTCATAATAATGGCTTTAAATTCATAAAGTAAAGTACATAGGATGACAAAGACAGCAAGTCTACTGAAATACAGTCATCAAGATATTAAGATGTGATATCTATGCTTACTTATGAATACATTGACTGTAAACATTTTAAAGACATTATAGTTTCAACACAATGACATTTTGAAATACTTGCAGCAACTATCCTATAGTATGACAAAATCAGGGGCCCTGTTGATATGTGGTTTTCAGCCTACAGTAAACATAAAAGGAAATAACAAATATCAATTAGAGTCTGTTAAAATAAAGATTTTTTTTTTTTGTATTCGGGTTTACAGAACCCTTGAACTCTATTCACAAACCCTCTGGAGGTCCACATATCCCAGGATAACAATATTCAAGTCTGTATTTGTGCTATAAAAATTAAACACCTCTGCTGTTCTGGGTCACTTCGATGGCCAGAGAAGACTACTACGGGGTAAATTTGGAAAACAGTTCAATACATTGCATCATCTAGAAGATTAAAACAAATATTAATACAGTTTTTAAGAAGTAATGTCAGGAATTCCATTGTCTATCTAGGTGAGGTCAAAGAACTACACAAATTCCTTATTTCTTAATTAGTGGATTGATCTTCCTCCCAGTGAATTGGTTAGTGTCTTTGTCTCAGGTAAAGAGTCAGAAGCCAGCTTTCTAAGTAGGGCTTCCTGATGGGTTTAAGTAACAAGTGTAGAGCTAAAAATGGATAGAACACGGTTTCACATGAGGTCTAGCAAGCAGGCTTCATATGATCAAAAATAAACAACCTCAGCCAGCTTTTCACTTCATAGACATATACTGTAGCACTGTTGATGTGTATTAGTACTTTTTGCCTGATTTGGGAGAAAAGCAATTCCAAACAGGAATTTCAGATAGTCGTTCTCTCCAGCCTTGCTTTGCCTCCACGAAGCAGCCATGTCTTGGCTTTCTCATTTCTGAGTTACTGCCTGACTCTAATCACAACAGAGCAGGCGAAGGCGAAGAGTCAGAGACCTGATAGGACGGGAGCAGTTACTATTTTGCCTGGGCGTCATACAGATAAGTTTTACACTACTTAAGAGCCCGTGAAAGAGTTAAAAAGAAACTCACCCACTAGGGAAAAGAAAAAACCTAAAGAGATGTTTTTGAATAAGATCCTCTCAGACAAAACATTTTTAGAACGGTTACTCACCATATCACAGCATTCAATAAATGTTTATTATTTTTTTTCTCAATAATAACAACAACTTGTTAAAATGCTGTCCAACTGATGTGAAAGTTGAGCCAAGGAGGAAGGGGACGCTTGTCACTGCCTCCTCTCCTCTCAAGCCACCACAAATATTATGCTCTTGCTGTTTTGTTTAACTTGGGATGAATTCACTTCATAGAGTAACAGGGAGGGAGAGTTGGGTCTATTAAGAATAAACTTCAAAAACCCTTTGGCTTTGGGGCTTTCTTGTGTTATTCCACCTCAAACCCAGAGGATATGAAAGATGGGAAGATTAGCGAGGGCTTTGCCCTGGCTGTTCTTTTACTGAATGGTTTCATAAATGCCAGTTGAAATAATTATCAAGCCATTATGATGATTTGCATTAAAAATGGTAACTTAAGCAAGCAGCCCCTGTGTTTGGAGGAGGGCAGTTGGGGGGTAGCATGTAATGTTATAAAAGGCCCATTGAAGCCATACCAGCTTCCTGGCTTCCCAAGGATTACCACACAGTAGTTCACAAAAAGGTTATTCTTCCAGCTCTATTTATACTCACAGTACTTACAGTGCACGCTCCCAGCACACCCATTCCTGGTATTGATTTGTGCCTATGCCCAAATTATCTTCTGGCACAGACAAGGCAGCTGCTTCTGGAAATGCTGATGCAATGTTTGGATAGAGGCAGAACAGAGAAAGGGCCTCTTCTTATCAACACTTGCCTTTGACTAACATGAAAATACCAGAGGCCCTGGGTACCATTTCCTACTTTTCTTTTCTTTTTTTTTTTTTTACTCTTTTCACTTTTTGTCTCATTCAAATCAGTGACTTAACCTCTATCTCCTTTGAAAATCTACTTTTAAAAAAAGACAGGATATTATAGGGATCAAATTTTCATTTAATTTCCCCCTCTTTTCAGTAAGGGATGCAGTCAACTTATAAATGGTACTGTAAACGTTTGTAAATGATGGTTTGTAAATATCACAGACTCTACTGGGTGAAGGGTCTGGTGGAGGAGAGGAGAAGGTAGTGTCTGAAAACTACTAATGCCACAGGTAGCAGTTCTGAAAAATACAGGGGGAGGGGCACAGCCCAGATGAGGGGCCACATGGCCCCAAATGCTCTCTCACAGGCTATAGATTAGACAGTGTTGAAGGTGACCAAAGACACACTAAGGAACAGTTTAACCAAATTAGCACCACTGATTTCTCAAACTTTAGTATGTCCAAAATTGCACAAGGAGATTTGGGTTTGTAGACTTCATCTCCAGAGAATCTAATTCAACAAATCTGTTTGGACTCAGGAATCTGTAACTTAAATAACCACAGGGCACATCATAAAGAAATGATTGGGTTTGGCAAGGATGACTATGCTGATTACCCTGGAATGGATCATCAGATACTGTGTAGATGTATTGAGATATAACTCTGTACCCCCATAAATACATACTATTAATGTTTCAATAAAAAATTTAAAACAAAAGAAAGAAACAAAAAAAGCACCAGGGTAATTCTGATTCAGGTAGAAGAATGAACACTGCTCTTAAGGGTACATTCTTACCATGCTGAACACAATAAGTTTTTGAACATTTCATAACATGATTTTCTCAGCATTCATTTTGAGGCAAGTGGGTCTCCTGAGTGCAAGTGCTTGAAAGCCTTTAAATTATTATTTTTACTTTTCAATATTGTTATCTGTTCTTCCAGTAATGAGTTAGCTAGTTGATCACAGGTGCCAATACTGAACACTCTTGAGATGTGCCAAGATTAGTTTTTTTTAAGTATTTGTTGTTTGTTTAATTAAATCTTCTATGGAAATAAGCAAAAAGACAAAACATGATGTACTGGGAAGAAAAAGTAGAATAGACTTAAGAAACTAACAAAATCTCTGTGAATAAATGTTTATAAATTCTCACCTGAGCTTGCTCTTTGAAAAGTATGTTTTATAAAATGTTTTTAGGTTAAATTCAAAATTTAATTTTCAATTTAGTGGATTTGGATGGCAGTTCTCAAAAAACAGCATCCTATTCCTAGGCTTCAGAGCACAATGTGTGTGCAGCTCCAGTTTGCCTCACCTCACCAGCTTTGTTCCCTGAAAATGGATGATCCAGAGACAATCTGCTATTTAAGCCCCAAGCTTACCATTTGACATGGCAATTTCCTCTAACACGAAACCCATCCTCTTCCATCAAGCCAGGCTATATTTGATAAGCACATCAATGCTTGATGAGCAATTGTCCTGACCAGCATCTCCAAGTGTCCAGGCAACCAGCATCCCCAAATGTCCATCAAACCAGGCTATATTTGATAAGCACATCAATGCTTGATGAGCAATTGTCCTGACCAGCATCTCCAAGTGTCCAGGTGACCTCTGAGCACTAGTATATGCAGTGGTATGTCCTGACTGTTGAGTCCAATGTTCTTTAGCTTGATTTGTCTATGAAATTTCTAAGAACAGACTGGGAGGTCCCATTGGTCAAGCACTTGGTTCTCTTCATCACTGTTCTTTATCTGAAGGTACATTGGAGACCAGAGTTCCCTTTCCCATGCTTTATAATTATTTTTGGTATTAAGGCCTCATAGGATGGGCCACACACAGGTTGAAAAAAAAAAGATTAAAAAAAATTAAAATTCAACACCATAATTCCAAGACCACCTATATTAGAATCCACAGTAAACAATAAATCATTTTATATTATTATTTTTCCATGAAATTTTATGTTCAATTAGAGATAGAAATACATTGTGGACCAGATGGACTGTAAATTTCTCAGGCATTCTATCAGTGATGTTTCTGGACAGTGATACTTGATTTTCACTCTTCAGTAACTGTACCAACACCCTGAAGATAAACTAACATGTGGTGTGAACTAGTGTACATGTTGGGTGACAGTGACAGATTCCCTTGTCAAAGTCACTTGACAGTTTTCATCAATGTTTTTGACTTTGATGATGGTCTTCTGTCGTAGTTATTATCCTCCCAGAAACAGACCCTGAGCTAACGATTTGGGTGCAAGTGAGTTATTTAGGAAGAACTTCCAGAAGAAACCACTAAAGAACTGAGGGGAACAGGATTGGGAAGAGAAGGAAGACCAGCAAGTGCCTGATGATTCAGACACAGTCTGAGACCCTGGGGAGCTCTGGAGCTTAAATAACAGCTCAGGTGCTTCAAGCTCTCCAATCAGATGAGGCAATTCTATTGCCCAAGGGCAATCAACTGAAGATCAAGAAGCAGAAGCTGGGACGTGGGCTTGAAGAACTGGTCAAAGGGATCCAAGGAGATCTGAACAGGACACTAAATTATCTGCTACATAATGTAATCATTGTTATTAGACAATCCCCAACTAATGGTGCTTCAACTTGCAATACATTCATTGGGATGTAGCCCCATCATAAGTCTAGTAGCATCTGGATTTCAACAGTAGTAACAAAACAATGGCATCTCTATAATTCAGTAGGATACTGGTGAACAGAAATTCACCTTAGAATCAACAGAAAATATAGATGGGTCAGACACGAGGTAGTCAAAAAAAACAGGAGTGAAGCTTATCTGCCTTGTATTATAGATCAACATGCAATGGTGTTTCTTGGCATTAAATTACAATCAAAGGATCTGAATACTAGAAAAAGAACAAATCTATAAGAAAGAGGAAGCAGAAAGATTTTAGCCAAACAGGGAGGTCAGAACTATAGTGATGAGGTTTTCTAATGCAGTCATTTACGTGGATTTTGTATTGTTTGAAGACGTAAAAGGCATTTGAAGTTTATAAGGCTGAATATGCTCTGACACAATTCCTCTGTTGTCACCATCATTACTCTTGATAACATGTCAGGTGGTATCACGTGAAGATGTAGAATCTAAATCGCAAATAAGAGCATTGGATGGCTACTTCACTTCTAATGTTATCGTCTTCTTCAATAGCAAGGAGATAATAGAACTTAATTCCCAGGATTTGTGTGATGATTAGATGAGTAAATAAGGCACATATGGAAGTTCTCATTGATTAATATTAGTAAAAGTGTCAAAAACTAAAATTTATATGGTCACTCTTCTAGTTCCCATTGCTGGACAATCAAGCACATCAATACTTACTGATGTGGAACAATCATTATAAAGCATAATCCAGACAGCACAGTGTAGGTGTTTTCTCTCTGCTCTGTAACATCAGAGGCTTCAAATAGGAACCCTGGATTGCTGGGGGTGACTCACAAGCTGGGGCTGGAATCCTCTGGAGGTAACTTCACTCACTTATCTGGTAGTGGATGCTGGATGTCAGTTGGGGTTGTCAGCTGGAACAACTCACATAACCTCTTCATGTCATCTGGGCTTCCTCACAGCATGGTGCATGCAGGACAGGCAAACTTTCTACCTGGTAGCTTAGGGCTCCAAAGCAGAGTATCCTAGTTAGAAGCCCTAACGTGTATCATCTTTTCTGACCAAGATCTGCAAGTCATACAGATTAAATTGTTCTGTTACTAGTGAATTGCATGCCCATTTAGATTAAATGGAAGATTTTAAGGTGAATTCTAGGTATCAACTTGATTAGATTAAGGAATGCTGAGAAACCTGGTAAAGCTATCTTTTTAGGTATGTCCATGAGGGTATTTCCAGTAGAGATAAATATGAGAGCCTGAGTGGACTGGGTGGGAAAGATCCTCCCTCAATGTGGACAGGAACAATCCAGTCCACTGGAGGCCTCAGAGAGAATAAAAAACAGAGAAAAAAGGTGAATCTCTCTATCCACTAGAGTTGGGATATACTCTTCTCTTCTGTCCATAGACATCAGAGCTCAAGGCTCTTCAGCTTTCGGTTCCAAGACTTACACTAAGGAAACCATGAGCTTCCCTGGCTTTGAGGCCTTTAGACTTGGACTGAGCCACGCTACTGGCATCCAGTTTGCAGATGGCCTGTCATGGGACTTTTCCTCACAACTGTGTGAGTTAATTCCCCTAACAAATCCCCTCTCATATAATTATAACATGTCCTATTGATTCTATCTCTCTGGAGAATCTTGACTAATACAGAAGGAGACATAAACACCTCGCAATAAAAGGGATATCAAATTATGTGAAGGCATTATTTTTTAACCACTGGATCCATAATAAATGAAATGATATTCATTGTTCTCTACAGTTGCACATATGTGAAGAATTCTTATTGTATAATTTTAGGCTATACCTCAACATTTTCTAACAATCCAAGGCAATCAAAGAAATTCAAGGGTATATAGTTCCAACATCCTGGCAGGCAACTCCACTCTTACTTAGTTCTCTGGGCTTAAATATAAACTCGGCCACAGGGCATTTTACTTACTGATAGGATCTTGCCTAACATACAGAATTTCTGTTTTCCCCACTAACTTACAGCAGGAAAAAGTCCATAACACACAGAAGTTCTAAGTGAAAGATGTGCTTTAATAATTTTATTTCCATGAGCATTTTTTTGTGCAAATGAATACAAACTTAGATTTTCAGAGGGTGCATTTTCACACTGCATTCCATGGAAAAAAACTTTCTAATGACTTGGCAATAGCTGTTCTTTGAAAAATGTATTCATATCAAATAGATTTTTAAAATTAAGAAGTTGAATTAAACAAAGGTAAATTGTAATTTTTATTGCAGGACTTTTCAGGATTCTTATTTTGGTAACAGGCAAATCAAGGGGTAGATACAATTTGCAGTTTATTTAAAATTTATTTAACAGGGAGCAAGTTATTGTTTAACAGAAAAAGCTTTGTAAAGTGCCAGATGAGACTTGTAAAGGAGTTGTGTACAGAGAGGAAGGAGGGCCTTTCCAAGTAAAGAAAACTGTATCTTTAGTTGCCCACATATCTAATGAGAGCAAGACCACTAACTGTGTATCAGGTTAACTGGTTGATAATGTTGGCATACTGAGAAGCTTGCTGTTGTATTTTTTTAAGTATGTGTGTGTAGTTTTTATTGGCAAAATCTGTAGAACTTACAGAGAGAAAAAAGAGATAAATAATTTGTTTTACATTATTCTATTTCACAATGATTTTTACCCTATATTAAGTCCACTTTTTATGTTCCCAGAACCCCATTTTATTTTCATTCTTTCTTTTTCCAATATATTAATGAAACTATGGGCAACTCACAACCTCTCTGAGTTCTGTGGTCATCGTCTGCAAAACAGGGGTACTTTCATTATTTACTTCTGACCAATATTTAAAAGCATCATTTAAAATATTTATTATTATGGTAAACCTTGACCAGCCAGAAAACTTAGGTAAAATGTCAGCTGGGAAAGACTTAGACTGAGAGTCTTTGAGGGCAAAAAAAAAGTACTGCTTTGTACACTGCATGTGTTCAGCAGATGAATAAACAAATGAGTGACTTCTAGTCAAATTGTCTAGATCTGTGAGAGCACTTTTTGTTTAAGAGACGGTGTGATTAACATCCAGATAGCTAGTTGTACTACATAAGTAAAGGAAGAAAATAGACATCCCACTCACCTGGAAGATCATTTGCTATAGAGAACAATGAATGAATGTGGAGGGAACAACACACATGTAAATGTCATCTTGTAGAGAGAAATAACATTTGGTGGGAAGAAATACCTGCAAAAGGAAGGACTGGGTGGAATGCAAATTACAATAAAGTTCACCTTGCTGCAATTTAAATAACAGATTTAAATAAAATAATCTTTTTATAATTTCAAACAGTTATGATTTTAGCAGTACATTTACGGTGTCTGGCATATATATACATAAATACACTGGTATTTTATACACCGGTATTTTATATTCAGTGACAACACATTGATACAATTGTAATGTTTTATATACACATTTTTTAATGCATTTCCACCCTTCTCCTCAAAAATAACCAGTGTTATCAGTTTCATGTGTCCTTCCTGAACTTTTCCAAGGCTTTTAAAATTTATATCTATGATCATTTTGAATTATTTTATTTTGAGAGATTTTCTACATAAATAAGATCATATACCAATGCTCTTCTGAAACTTGCTCTTTTATGCTTAAAATATGGCTTAGAGACATTTTTATACCAGGACTTATAAATCTACCTCATTCGTTTTAACTGCTGACTAGTATTTTGTAGTAAGAATCTACCATTCTTTCATTTGTTCATTCACTAAGGAATAATTTATCACACATGTAGTGTGTGCTGGGAACTGTTCTAGATGACAGGAATACAAAACCAAATGTCCTATTTTCAAGGGTTTATTTTGGAGGAAGCGGGAGACAGATAATAAACAAACACACAATCTAATTTCTAATAATAAGAATTGCCCTGAAGCTATAAAAGCTGGGCCAGGGAATAGAAAGTTTACACAATTTGCGGGGTTACTTGGAAAAGGAGGTCAAAGGTTGCTCTGTGAGAAGATGACATTTGAGCAGGACATAGATGACGGCTGAAAATGCTCTTTGAAGCTCCCCAGTAGATTTCGACCATCATCTGAGAGCTGTGAATATCCTCCTGTCGGCCTTACTATGGCTCTGTAGTGAGTATCACCCCCCTGTTACAAACGACAAATGGAAGCTTAGCCAGGCAACTCGCCCATCACAGCACATGAGGGCTGGAGCTGACGTTGGAACTCTGCAGCCTGGTTCCACCCCAGCCACCATTAACTGCCACTCTAACTGCCTCTGGCTTTAAGTGAAGTTCTAGCTTAGCTTGGTAAAGCCACTGTGGCTGGGCCACAATTAGCAAGAACGATCCCTCTAAGATATAAAAATCCCCCCAAATAGTTACCTCCACGCTTTATTTCACTCCCCTAAGGAATACTTGTAATGATTTCATGCTGACAGACTGGCAGCCTTCCTTGACAGTCATTAAAAGAGCAATTTTGTTGTAAAGAAACTGACCTTTTCTCAGCATCTCCAGAATGCCTACTAGTTTATCAAATGCATGGGTAAGGTTTAAACCACCAGGTGGTACACTGGGGATAAGGTGCTTTTTCTTAGTCATCCATCAGATTCCCAACTCCAGGAAAATACCTGTAACTAAACTGATTCCTGACCAAATTTTAAATCATGGTAGGAAGACGTTGTTAGTGAAGCTTCTGAGTGGTTCTTGTTCCAAAGCATTGCTAGTACACTTGCAGGTGGCTGATACTGATAGTACGAGTTTCCAAGTCTCCAAATGCTATTAAGAGGTGGTCTCTGGGCTAGAAGATGCAACAGACAGAACAATGATTTTTACTGTGCTTTCTTGTGGGACAAGTCTGCATGAAGTTCAGGGAGAAAAGAGATGTTGTTCTATGTGTGAGACACTCTCTAGGAGACAACAAGCACCCAGCACCAAGTCTCTTAGGACCCCTGTTTGGAAGCAGGAAACCCCTGCCTGGGATCACGACATGTAAAATAGCCCCACCAGGGCCTCTGTAGGGAGTCACACTCCTCCTCCTTTTCCCGACCTAAGGTAAGCTTTTACATGGAAAGAATTCTTTCTCCTGAAAACATGATAATAAAAATCTCTACCGACAGTCAGCCTTTCTCTGACAAAGTCCTTCCAGAAATCTTTGCCTTATTCATTTTCTACACCACTGCTAGTTTGATCCCTTAAAATATTTTGCTTCCACTGCCTTTGTGACAAACATATTACAAAAATTCTTCATTTCATTGTCGTTAATGTTGCAGTGCATATTTGGGGATCATATATTTTATCCTTATGAAAATTTCTCAAAGTTAAACAACCACACGTGAAATAGATGGAACACAGAAACTGCACATTGATTTTTAATTTGATAATGCCAAATTCCCTTTGACAAAAGTCTTTACTCATTACATCACACCATCGTTGTATGGTGCTTCCTATTTCCCCAGGCAATTGCCAATAATACACACAAAATTATTACTAAATAATAGTGTGGTTGAATACCTTTTCATCTACTTATTAGCCATGTCTATTTATTCTTCTGTAAATTGCTTGAATATACTTTGACCATTTTATTATTTAGCCCTTAATAGAACTCTTCTACAAAACCAACAAAGCATGATGCCTTTATTAGGAAATCATGTTTGACTATATTTAAATTCTTTATATGGTTATGACTATACCAGTATGTTCTATATCTTCTGACAACAGCTTTGCCTATTGTACTTTTCTAGAAAAGTCATAGAACATCTATTTGGTGTTAATCAACTAGGAAGAATCCTGGGTATCAGTTTCCTAAATCAATAAGCTATTTTAAAATTATAACTGAGAATGTGCTACTCTGTGTGTAGAGGATCTGCTTAACCACAATTGTTAAAAATTTTGAAGTTCGTCTCACTTTTTCTGGGTTCCTAGGTTGTTTACTCTTGTAAAAGGAACACACAAAAAACAACAAAACAAAGAGTAATTTCCTGTTTCTAAGAAAAGTGGCTTTAAAAAGACATCTTGGACATCAAATAGTTCTTGCAAAACATTTTGATGAGCTAAGTGTAAACGATTCTGAAACATATGGATCAAATTTCCCTACGAATCCCTTGGGCTTAAAAATTAAGGGAAAAACATTCAACCAAATTAGGTTTGTGTTTGCCAACTTCAAGGCATTTGGCAAATAGTTTGAGACAAATGACAAACCCCAATTATGGCCAAATTGGCCCTTCCTTAATAAAAGGATGTGTACAATCCCCTTTATAAGCTTCACTCAGTCTCTCTCCTCCTGTAATACACATAAGAATCCCAAATTTCTCTAACTCTGGACCTTTCTGGTGGAATTAAATCTGTCTCTTATGACATTATTAGCAACAATAAAGATTAAGTAAGTATAATTTATAATAAGGTTATTTATTATTCCTTACAGAATAGTGTTCCGGGTCACCTCCTCTGACCAAGAGGTCCATCATTGTATTTCTCAAGTATAATAAAATGTTCAAGTTGAAATTTTACTAATTCAAGTGAATTGCACTGCACATGACCTGATCTCTTAGGTCAGCTCTAAAGTTGGATGAAAGTTATTTTTCCTACTTCTATCTAAATCCATGTCCAGTGACTTGGGTCTCTGTCCAGCTTCAAACCTGGGTCATTTGTTTGGGCACTTTTTACTATACTTAAGGAGGAAAGTGGAAGGATGAACTAGACCTTCTAGTGCTAATTTAGAGAGTAAATGTCTCTTCTATCTGCATAGACTATTTCTGGCCAAGATATTAATAGAGCTCAAGAAACAAAATGTATACATGGCTTAATGTGCTCAGGGTATACTCGGAAGGTGATGTAGCATAAGAGATGGAATACTATGTAATAAGACAACATTGAACCAATTATTTCATTTATTTATTTATTTTTAATTTTCAAGGGTATGAGAATAGGACTGTAACATAATACAAATGCAGATGTGCACGGGGTTAGTCTACGGAGATCCCCAAGCAGAGAAATTAGACAGTGATTAGTTGTATTCAAATAGTTTTTTATTAGCAATTGAATCAACCCACATGAGAGTTTCTTTCAAAATACATTTTATAAATGTTTAAGAGAAACTGCTGGCTGGTTTGTGTTACTATTTTAGCACTTCAACCTTACCATATCTAAAACAAAATCTCTTTCCACTCATGTGTCTCTTAACAACAGAGGTACATTTTGAGATCCATTGTTAGACAATTTCATCATTGTGAGAACAGCATAGAATATGCTTACACAAACCTAGATGTATAGCCTACTACACACCTAGGCTATGCAATATAACCTATTGCCCCTAGGCTACACACCTGTACAGCACATTACTGTACTGAATACTGTAGGCAATTGTAACATAATGGTATTTGTGTATCTAAACATATCTCAACATAGAAAAGGAACAGTAAAATGTTTAAGTCGTTTTAAAAAAAAATGTACACCTGTATAGAGTATTTACCATGAATGGAGCTTGCAGGACTGGAAATTGCTCCAGGTGAGTCACTGAGTGAGTGGTGAATGAGTATGAAAGCCTAAGACATTACTATGCACGACTGTGGACTTTATAACCTTTGTAAACTTAGGCTACATTAAGTTTATAAAATAACGTGGTAATTGTGCTACAACTTTACAATGGCTATGACATCACCTGGTGATAGAAATTTTCAGCTTCCTCGTAATCCTGCAGGACCACCATCTGTGGTCCATCACTGACAGAAACATCACTACATGGAGCATGACTGTATTTGCCCCCACATGAGCACCACCTTTTCCCCTCCAAAGCATCTTCCTCTTCTGAAGTGCGTGGGGCAGTGGAAAAGACATGGAATTTAGGATCAGAGAACTGAATTTGTGTCCTGACTCATAGTTTTAGCTGTGCATCCTTGGACCAATGACAACTTCTCTGATTCTCATTGTTCACTTCTGAAAAATAGAAAAACAAGGACCATCTTCAAAATATAAAGTGAAATACAAATGTAGTCTTTATGTATACACATCAAAACATGTTGTGCACCATAAACAAATACAATTTATATTTATCAAAAGAAAATTTTACAAAAGATGTAGATATATTTTTTAAAGCATAACATTGGAGGAAAATGCATTTACTTATAAACCTTTTTTGACTCCCTGTGATTTTAAATTCTTTAGCCTGATAATTATGACCAGAGATGGAACACCTACAGACACACACACACACACACACACACACACACACACACGCACGCACGCACGCACGCACACACGCACGCACAAGCTTATTTGTAAAGTTAGAATAAAGGGTTCTTAAATGCTTTCATAAGATTAAAGTAACAGAAACTTGAAGCAATGGCAATTGTTTGAACTCCTTAGAAATCTTTACCAATTATCAAAACCACCAATATTTATGAAGCAACTATATGTACCAGGTGTTATTTTAAATTCCAAGGATAAATTAGCGAGCATTGCTCCCATGGAGTTTATAGTCTAGAAAATTGAAAGGTTTTAATCCAATAATAATATAACTAAATTTAAATTACAATTAAGATAAGTAACATCAGCCCATGAAAAATCTTTAAAGGGAAATTTGATATAGTCAGGGAAATCAGACGAATCTCAGAACAAGTAATGATTGAAGTTAGGTATACAACAAAGCAGGAACTACACAATGCATTTTCTTCGGGAATGGATAGCCAGAGTTGAGAAAAGCATTCCAGACACAGGAAAGAGCAGGCACAAGGGCTTCTGGTAGTATGAGAAGTTTGAGGGATCAGAAGAAGTTGAATGCAGCTGGAGTACAAAGAGTGAGCTAACCTGGGGCATAAAAAGGCTGGAGATAAATTTGAGGCTTACATCAATGAAAATTCATTTATAGGTATTCTAGCTAGTTTAAGGAGAAGGGACTTATTACATAGACTTTAATTAGATGCCAGAATTTTTTGGAAGCTTGGAGCTAACCTTGAATGACACACAGTTAATAGAGACACAGACAGGGGAATTTGCAAAGAAAATTCCATGGCTTCTATTAATGATTGAATAACAATTATCCAGCCAGAAGGCAAACACCATAACCTCTGGTACAGCTGTTTCTGAAAAGCAAACATATCTGCCATCTTATTTAGCAGAAGAACTGCACAACCTTATGATACTCCCATGACCTTCAAGTACCACGAGGAAAGCTCTGTTTGGTGGGAGCCACCCAATGTCTTCACCAGCAGCACAGCATCACAGGAAATATTGGTTTGGAATTCTACCTGGGGAAGGCAGGATTGACAAGACAAAGAACCATTTTTCAAAAGTACCTTAAAAAGTTTGTGGAAAAATAGAATTAAAAGATCGTACAAATCTTTCCTTGAACTTTTTGAAGTGCTTTTGTAATGGAAAGGGCAGGAGGTGTTCAAAAGTTTTAGGGCATTGAAAAAAAAAAAACAGATGTCATACAGAGAAGGCATCTGGATGGAGATACATATTTGTGAGTCATTGACATTGTTATTATAATTAAAGCTGAGGACATGGATGAGAACACATATGAGATCACAGGTGGATGGTAGAATATTCTTTCTGTAGACATTTGACAGACACTGCATTAAGGGCTGTGAGTAAGTAGTTCATAGTCAAATGTGAGAAATAGCTTCCAAGATATTACAACATAATATAGCAAAGCTACAATAGTCTCTTGTAGAATATTGTAGAAGAATAATGGACAGTGTTGGCCAGGCAAAGAGTACTTACGTAACAAAGGAAACCCAAGGGAACCAAAGTGTGTATCTCTCTCCTTATTCATTTATCTACTACCAACTAGAGGTCGTCTCTGATATATTTCATCAGTACTTCACTTTCAACATGTCCAAAATTATACTTGTTATTTATTCCCCCTCTCCCTCTTACCTATTTTTTTGTCTTTCTGAATTTACTATCATGATCAACTATCTGATCCATTGTGCAAGTTGAAAATCTGAAAATCACACTTAGTTCCCCCTCAACCTCAGATCAGTCAACAGGGATTTTAAATTACACTAGAGAAATATCTCCCTAATCTGTCATCTTCCCTTGATCCCAACACTAGAGCCCCATGTCAACCACTCCCCCACCCACTCCCACGTTCACAGCCATTGCAGAAGCCTCTTAGTAGGAATCTCAGCAACCAAATCTCTCCCATCTGTAGTGAAGGAGTCCACAACTTTTTTCTATAAAGAGCCAAATAGTACATAGTTTCAGCCTTGCTGTAAATATTCAACTCTATTCTTACAGTGAGAGAACAGGCATAGAGATCTGTAAATGAATCGCTGTGCTTGTGTTCCAGTAAAACTTTGGAAGTTTGCTGACCCCTGCTTCATTCCAGAAAGAACATCAGAGTTGCCATCCTGAAAACAACTTGACTTATATGCTTTGCTGTTTCCCAGTTCCTGAGGGAAAAATCCCATATGCCTCTGACCATTGAAAAGACCCTTTATGATTTGTTCTAAACTATTCTTCTGGTTTCACCTCCTGCCTCCTCTGCGCTGTGCTCAGTTGTGTTGGTTGCTTGTATGATCCTGTGCCATTGCCTGTACAGTATTTGCCTTTCTCCTCTTCTTTCCTTGGAAAAAATCCTACGCATCTTTCTAGATCCTGCTCAAATATGAGTGCTGTCTGACTTAGTAATGCTCTCACACGATTCTTCTCCAGAATTTTGTACCAGAATCTACTGTAGCATGGTCATATTATGGTGTGATTATTTGCTTGGAAACTGTCTCTCACACTTGACAAATATTTACTCACAACACTAACTCACTGCCTGCCAAATTTCTACTCAAAGAATAAATGATAAATACAAAATTTTAAAATGGAAGAGTGAGTGAGACAGTGGCCCAAGAGGGAAGAAAAAGAGTGAAGACAATTCTTTTGAAAATTTGTGTTGTTAAAAAAAAGGAGGGGTTTATTCTCAGGATCATGATATAAGACTGGCTGTAATAAGCTAAGATTTTAATATGATAACTAAGTTTCCAAGTTGAAGTAATAAAATAAACCAACAGAAAAAAAAATATGGAAACATCCCCAATTTCAGGAATTGAGAATAGTGTCCATAGTATCCTACAGTGTTTAATTCTTACTACTTTGGTTCTCAGTTATAATTCTGTCCATGGCATTTCTATTTTAAGAGTACTATAGAGACAACAAGCCTTAACTCGTGAAAGAAATCTGGAGAGTTGAAAATTCTAGCACAGTGGATGAGACAATTTGTACTAAGAGGTCCATCTCACACTTCCCTTGAAATGATACCAGCAATAATTCTAAGAGCTACACCTGCGTTGTCTCGTGAAGGGTCCTGTGAGACCATTATTTCATTCTCTCTTTCTCAAGGTAAACAACTAACCCTAACCTGGTTTTAGATGAAAGAGGGCTGCCATTTAAGAAAATTCAAGAAAACGTATGCTACAATCCAGAACAACTTAATGTTGAGTAACAGGGAAAAGATTTCTCGGTGTGTGGGCCATCAGACTCATCGTCGTAAGCCTCAGGGAAACTCCATCTGTCTCCCGAGCCTGACACAAGGTTAGGCCATTTCACAGTTTTCTATCCTGGAGTCATACTTGGAAAGAGGGAAAACTGAGAATTTAACACATTATATTATCAAATGGTAACATAGCTGTGCAATTCCAATCAAATGCCTCTGAGCTTGGGCAATGAGGGCAAAGTTTCCATTCGTAGATCTGTTTGTGGACCATCTCTTTCTCTCATATAAAATATGGTGAGTCATTTGACTGGACACTGTTGTTGCCCTGCCCAGATTCTCCTGAGAATTCCAGCACCTTTCCTCCATCTGCTCTCTGTGTTGGCTGCTCAAGGTTTGTAGCTTTTTTCCCTGCTCTTGGCTGAGCGGGAACCACCTTGCAAGGGAGATCATATACACGTCTGCCTTGCTCTCTTGCCTGAAGTTGTGACCAAGGTTGTGGTGCAATTGACACTCCAGAGGCCCCTGTGGGATCAGGCTAAAGCCAGACCCTATAGGGCTACTCTGCTCAGCTCCCCTCCATGGCCTGGCCCACTTGCTTCTCTTTCCCTGAGAACACTCCTTTAATAAATCACATGTACCCGAAGCACCATCCCAGGCTCCTCCATTTTTAGAACTCTTGACCTAGGACAGCTGTGGATAAAGTGAGGCATCCTGCAAGAGAACCTGGAAGTGCAAAGATCATAAAGACAGCCTAGTCAACAGTGAAATTCATAAGAAAATAGAAGTATCGTGTGAAGAAATGAAATCACGTATGTCAGCAAACTCTCATTAATTAACTTTAAACAATATTAAGTGTGCATTCATCTTTAGACTTTTAAACTAAACATCGAATTTCCAAAATTAAAATCAAATAACTATATTATACACGCACACATAGAGGAATCATAAGGATTCAGGATATTCTGAAACCCTTTCTTCTTTCCTTTTTCCTTTTTTGGTTTTAAAAAGTTCAATAGCTAGAATACTATCTTATTCTATAAGGTTCATCCCTGCACGGGCAAACCAACAGAGGCAAAATCTCAGCATAATTTTGCTCTTCAAAAATTTTAAAGTACCCAATTATTTGGCTTCTTGTTACTTACACAATCTTGTTATTACAAAGAATTTTTAAAGAATTCATTTTATGTCCCTATATTGACAGCAAAGAGAAAAACCATAAGTAAAGAGAGAAACGTTTTCTGTCAAAACTTTGGGTCTACGTAGGAGTAATGGTGTTTCTTTGTTTCTTAGGAAAACCTTTCACCCTCAGACCAGCTGCTAAAGTCGAACACCACAAAGGATACTTTCAAAGTGATTTTGAAAAACCATATGCTGGAATCTAAATTTCTTAACTTTACTCACAAGATCAGAGCTCCACATCTTAATAGCCATATAACTCCATAAAGAATTATCCCTGATTTCTCTGATAGATCATCACTGCCGAAGGAACGAAAAAGGCTTCATGAAAGCATTCCACCTGTATTGCTGGCAGATGACTTATAAATGTCACACAGACACGGGCCTACTACTGGCGCACAGAAAAAGCACTAAATAAATGGCTGCACATCTGCTGGTAAATACACAGCAAACAAAAAATGCAACCTAGAGCCAAACATGTGCACAGTGTGGGACCCATCTCTGCTCATAAACCAAGCAATGTGTTCTGCTAATCATTAGCAGAGTTATTGATTTTAGATGTGTATCACACAGCTATAATTTTGTCAGAGAGTAGACCACATAAGTTGTTCTTTTTCTGGTTGTTTCATTTTGTCTTATTCCAAGAGTCCGTAAATTGACGACCGGGACAAAAATTATAATTGACATCATCTGTGGGAAATATTTCATAAAACAACAGGCCCAGATGTAGGATTAAAGCCATGTGGTAGTAAAATACCCCACTGAAAAAGGGCCAGGTTCCATGATTTCTTATGAAAACAGATGTGCTCTTACTCCCTCTGCTTGTTTTTCAATGCTTTTCTTTTTTACTCCAAATAATTCCTCCTCCTGAACTTTTTTTTTTTCTGTCTCTCTTTCCACAATTGCACTGGAGAGAGTTTATAAATGGATTACAGATGCAGGCTTGTACTTCAAAATCCTAACTGTCACAATCTCTGAAATAAAATAAATGAAACATTTGGGGAAATTACATTGAACTATGGTAAAGGTAATGAAGATTATGCAAATATGTCTGCTTGGCATTTATATAGCATCTTTGGGCATGACCACATGACTCCTAAATAATGCAAGCCAGGGACCAGAGAGTAGGAAGTAATTCAACATGTGTTCAATATGCAGCAAGAGGGGTGACTTATGAAGCCCCCTGTTCTGAAGAGAAGCCTTCATCTCTGGAGTTTAGGCAAGTTGGTGGAAGTCTTCTCCGTAGGTGAGATTTCTATATAAAGACAGGGCACAGGAAAATAAGAGTCTAATGTATCTCAGCTTCATTTGGTTCAAGTTCCTTTTAGCTACATTACTGTTCTAAAATTTCCTTTTGGAAATCCTGGGAACCACAAGAAAGGGATCCTAGGGCACAAACACAGGCTATATTGTTTGACAAATAATCTGTAAGTGCTGTGAAGAACTGCGTACAACCAAGTTTCTGCCGAAGACCTCAGTGTCATATGGTATCCATTGCAGTATCACTGATTACAATTAATTAATTCAGCATTTATGCTGCATCTCAGCCTCGACTTCCAGTAATGTGCCTAGATGGCTTAGTGTTAGGAGACTGTAACAAAGTGTAAAGGAAACTAAATTTCCATCATGTGTCACTGCTAAGATTTCAACAGAATGTCTACACTTTCCAGCTCTCCCCCTACAGCCCCTCAAATACTGAAGCAAACAGCACATAAATTTATTCAAAACCAAGAGGAACCTGACTCCAATTTCCCTGCATTGTTTCTTTTGTCTGTCTTCTTGGGGTTGAATGAGGACTAGAACTCAAATTACCAGCGGGACTCCAGGAGACCAAAGCTGAGTAATAACTCAAGAAGATTATTTCAATTCTGTCTTTTCAGCATCCTCCCTCTTGCCAGTTCCTCAGGTGCCCAGCTCAGGGCTGAACACCTTTGTCTGTGTTTCATGAGAACCTATTAGAGGAGAAATGAAAATGGGCTAGGCACGTAGAATGGAATAAGAGTGAGAGGTAATGGGGAAAAAGCAGGGGCTATGGGTTATGATGCTTCTCCAGGCACCAAAGGCAAAATAGAACAGTTTTATGAGTGCTTATGACTTTTTTTCTTTTATTATTACAGAGATAAAAGCTGCAAAAATGAATGATTGATTTACCCCAAAGTAAGTTCAGTGTATTGCCTAAAGGGTGGCTAGAGGGCAAGGAATCAATGTAGAAACCAAACCAATGAGTTGTAAATGCAATTTATTGACCACTTGTCACATAACTGGCAACACGGTAGATGCTTTTACATTTTTATCTTATTCAATCCTCAAAACAGCCGTTAAGAGGGAGATATTATTACAGAACTTTCAAACAAGAAAACTGAAGGTCAGGAGTAAACTGCTTGCCCTAAGTGACATAGTGAATGAATGATGGGTACCCAAACCCTGTCCTGATGTGTTTGACTCCAGGATGATTGACATTCTTACCTTTCACACTACACTGCTGCTCAGCTTTGGCTTCAGGTGCTTCTGTCAGTGCAGGTCATTATGACACTAAATTATCCAGAAACTTCAAACTCACTCAATCTGTATGGAGTAATGACTGTACGCAGTATTGCCTGCATCCTATCATTTTGGGTGAAATGCTGCTGGACACCTCTGAGTTTGTGCTGAAAGTGCATTGCTTAATTTTTAAATTTGATTGTGGTAAAATTTGTATAATGTAAAATCTGCCATTTAACCATTTTTAAGTGTTCAATTCAATGGCATTAGTGCATTAACAATGTCATGCGATCATCACTAGAACCTGTTTCTAAAACTTTTCCATCATCCAAACAGAAGCTCTGCACCCATTATGCAATCACTCCCCATTTCGTACTACCTTCAGGCATGGGTAACCTCTAATCTTTCTGTCCCTATAACTTTGTGAATTTGCCTATTGTAGATATTTTACATGAGTGGAATCATGGGATATGTATTCTTTTGTGCCTGGCTTCTTTCACTTAGCAGAATTTCTTCAAGGTTCATTTATGCTGTTGCATGTTATCAGAATTTCATTCCTTCTACAGTTGAATAATATTCTATTGTATGTAAATACCACATTTTGTTTATCTATTCATCCATTGATGGACACTTGGGTTGTTATCACCTTTTGGCTATTGTGAACAATGCTGATGTGAACATCGGCATATGAGTATATGTTTTAGTCTCTGTTTTCAACTATTGCATTGACCTAAGAGTGGAATTGCTGGGTTATATGATAATTCTATATTTAACTTTTTCAGGACCTGTCAAACTGTTTACTACAACAGTGTACCACTTTACATCCCCACCATCAACAGCACTCCTGATTTTCTTTATTATTATTATTAACATCCTGGTAGGTATGAAGTGGTATGTTATTGCAGTTTCGATTTGCATTTCCCTACTGGTTCATGCCGTTGAGCATCTTTTCATATATTTATTGGCCTTCTTCTCTGGAGAAATGTCTATTAAAACACTTTCCTTATTTTTTAATTGGATGATTTGTCTTTTTGCTGTTGACTTGTAGGAGTTATTCATAGTCTCTAGATATTAAACCTTTTTCAGATATGTGACTTACAAATATTTTCTCCCCTCTCTCCCCTTTTTTAGGTTGGTTGTCTTTTAACTTTTTTAATAATGTCCTCTGATGCACAAAATTTTCAATTTTGATTCAATCTAATTTATCTACTTTTTTCTTTTTGTGTTGCTTGCTTTTGGAATCACATGTAAGAATCCATTGCCAAGACCAAAGTCATGAAAATTTTCCCCTATGTTTTCTTTCAAGAGTTGTATGATTTTAGTTCTTATATATAGATTGTTGATCTATTTTGAGTGATTTTTTCTGTATGGCATGAGGTAAGGATCCATGTTTTGTGTTTTTTTAATTTTTTAAATTTTTTTTAAATGTGAATATCCACTTTTCCCAGCACAATTTGTTGATGAGAGTACATTTTGATTTAGATCCCAATGCAGAGTCTGAGTACTGAAGTTAGGGGGCCAAAGATCAAACATTACATTTCTGTAGATTTCTTCATCCACCAAATGGGCTGTATTGACAGATCCATATTTAATATAATGATTATTTAATTCAATAACTATCCTATTCCCAGTTTTATTTATTTTCTCCACTGGAGAGCACTGGCGAGTTTTGAAGTTATAGAACCATAGCAACAATGTGTTTCTATTGTCACAAATACTTACTGATTTGGGAGTTAGAAAATGGGAGAAAAATCTATACGGAGGTGAGAAACTAACCTGTTATTGACTATATAGGGACATGATCACCTATATGTGGTCAGTGCCTGGGACCTCAGCAGCAGAACAGGAGAGAAGGGAAAGAATTTCTAGGGGGACCTCCAATTGGGGAAGCCCTCCCATTGTCAATGGGCTGTGATTCTGAGGTTCCAAAAACAGCATGTAATATTGGGTTTGCCTTGAACTATAGAAAAGTAGATGTGGCCAGTAAGGAAGGGTGGCTGAGATGAGCAAATAAGTGAGCACATAAGCCACTGAGCTCCTAATAATCAAGCAGCTTAAAAGGGGAATTGTACCCTTGAGGGTACAGGGGGGAGGACGAAGAGAGGAGTCACATTCTCCCTGAAAGGGAGAGGAAGAGAAAGGCCACATCTCCGTGAAATCATTCACACCATGTCTGCATTCCAGTTTGTAATCAAAGAATAAAAGCAAGACTCTGAGGCAGGAGTCAATACAAAGATTGGAAAAATGGTCTTCAGGTTTCACTCAGATCTTGATCAGCAAGACACAACCTGATAGTATCTGGTGGTGGGAATTAGACTTCCCACGATTGGCTCACAGTCATGGCACCTGAGTCTGAACATGAGGAGTGGGATAAGGTGGCTCATCAGAGGAGCATACAGTCCCATCAGAAAGAAGGCAAGTAGCGCCTTGCTCCCTGCAGCCATACCAACTCCTTAGCTCATCTCTGTGTAAAAAGGACAATCAGGTAAAGGATTTTATTTATGCAGTCAGCTTGACATATCATTTATAAATTTCACTTTCTTACAGTTACAGATTTCAAAATCACATTACAGGAGTATAGAAACAGGACGAAGATGGAGCTCCCACAGAATTTGATGGCAATTTATTTCAGGAGACAGTGCCATTGAAAGGACAATTTCAAATTCTGTCTGTGGTCTCATGGCTGACCTACAGGGTCATCTGTTTATGTCATCCTTACACCCTTACAGTGAAGAACAGTTTGAAGCAACAAGGAGACATGAGAAATCCCATGACGTAACTCTCTTAGACAAAAAAGATGAGTCTATGTCCCTAGGATATATTTATCCAATTCATTCTGCCTCTGAACTGAGGTAGCAACGGGTCTGGGAAAAAATTAAAAATGTTAGAAACACAAAGAAGAGTTGATAACAGCTGTCAAAAAGAGAAAAACTTTCAAGACAAGGATTGGCTATACTAATATCTTTGGATCAGACCTTAATGTTCTGTTCCTGGTATTTACTTGGATCGAACCCTCCTTGAAGTTTCCTCATCAGTTTCAGATTTTCATCAAGTCATTGTGATGCTTGGGGAGCTGCCCTTCGCAAGGCAATCTGACGAAATACGTGACATTTCATCCAACATCTGCTGGAATAAATTGTCTGAAATTCCCTTTGTGTGTTACGGGGCTTCGTTCCTCAGCAATACTGGCCCTCATTTAAAAACCAAATGGCACTACTTTTTTTTTTTTTTTTTTTTTTTTTTGCTATTGAGTTAACTTGCTTGTATCTTCTAGATGTTAATCCAATGTCTGATGAATAGTTTGCAAATATTGTCTCCCATTCTGCTGATTACCTCTTTGCTCTGTTGATCTTTCACTGTGCAGAAGCATTTTAGTTTGATGTAATCCCATTTGTCTATTTTTGCTTTTGTTGCTTCTGCTTTAGAAGTCTTCTCCATAAAATTCTTGCCCAGACCTATATGTCTTGGGGTGTTTCCTCTATGTTTTCTTCTACTAGTTTTATATAGTTTCAGGTCTTACATTTAAGTCTTTAATCCATTTTAAGTTGATTTTTATATACGATGAAAGATAGGAGTCTAGTTTCTTTCTTTTGCATTACGTTAAATGATATATGTCAGAAACAGAAAGATGAATACCACATGCTCTCACTCATATGTGGAGCTAAGAAAAAAAAAAAGTTTGAACCTTAGAAGCAGAGCATAGTGTGGTTACTAGAGGCTGGAAATGGGGAGGAGGGATGGGTTGGTTAATGGATACAAAATTTCAGCTATATAGGAAAAATATATTCTAGTGGTATACAGTAGTGCTAGGCATTTAAAATTAACAATAATTTATTGTATGTTATCACATGGCTAGAAGAGAGGAACTCAAATGTTCTCATCACAAAGATCAATTTTTGCAATGATGAGTTTGCTAACTACCCTGATTTGCGCATCACACATTGTATGCATGTATTGAAATATAACTCTGTACCCCTTAAATACATACAACCAATATGTTTCAATGAAAAATAAGTTCCTCTAAAAAATGAAAAAATACATTAAAAAGTTAAACAAATTTAAAAATAAATTAAAACCCATTGGCAAAAACCAAACAAACGAAACGTGAAAAGAGGCAGGGAGGCTTTGATGTACTCTATTTCAAAATATAATGGGAAGTGGCTTCAGAGGAAATATTTTTATTTTTTTTCACCAATGGCTAAGACAATGAACATGGTCAGGAGAACTGTTGAGCTCTGAATCGTTGCTCCTCTGAATCAGGCTTCCTTGTTAATACAGCCAGTGGAGTAAGGCAAGACTTATTTTCCTGAAACGCTGTTTTCATCTCATTGTTTCCCAATTCAAAACTCATAATTACTTTCTATGGGTCACCGAAATATAGCATTGAATAATATATTTTCAGTGCTATAAGAGATTTAATATGGGAATACTTCAAAAAATTTGTAGAATGAGTAGGGGGAGGGTTCGTGAAAACTTGACTAAGGGTCACAAAGAGTGTTTACAGTTTGTAATGATGAATATACTAATTATCCTGATTTGATCATCACATATTGTACATGGGTATTGATAGTCAACTCTGTACACCACAAGTATGTATAATCAATTATATATCAATTTTAAAAAGTTTGCAGAAAAATACAATTACAAGATAATATGAATCTTCCCATGAACTTTTTGAAGTACCCTTGTATAAATCTAATCCAAATTCCCCTCCCTTTAACAAAAAGGAAATTAATGCCTAGAGAGACCAAGGGAATTACTACAAGACACAAATTTGGTGAGGGGTCCAGGCTTAGAACCATGCTCATGCTCTCCATGGAACTGACCACGGTGGACTATGCAGAGCACTCTACAACATGCCTGCGTCCCCAGCTTTACCACCAGTGCTGTCTCCTCTAGGTTGTCCTCCTTGCAATTCAAACATCCCGTGGACCTGAAATATTCTCCTTTCTTGTATTTTTCTACTCAATTAACTCCCCGTGTAAAAACAAGCCTACATTTCCTAGGAATGTTCCTGAGAAACTCCAGTCCCAAGGACAATTATTATTAGTTACACTGTCTACTACTAGTAGTTTCCCTATCTACTTTTATCTGTATTTAAACACTTATGATAAACATAATACTAGGAACTTTCAAAAATAATAACTTCACGTATATATAATATGCCTGTAATATGTAAATATATACATATGTCTACTAAATACTCCATCATATTATTTAAAAATTTAGAACATACTTATATTTATTAAATGACACAAATGAATGGGTAACATTGTGGATATTTTTCTGTTGTACATGCATGAGAAATCTCATATTTCATAAAATTCAAAGTTTTAATATAAAATATCATTCCATATTTTGGAACAATATTAACATGATGATTAATATAAGTAAGGAATGCCTTTAAGAGAAAGAATCTGAGATTTACAGGTTAAGAGCCTCAGCCAATTCCATGGGTTGCATAACTGAAATAAAAATCAAAGGCTTTTGGGTCTTTCTGCTCTGTTCTCCCCAACCTTTCAAACTTACTTTCATAAGTTCTTTCTTCATGTAATTAAGCTCTCAGTGTCCTTTTGAGTCCTAATGGATATGTGGCAACCAGCTCATCCTCATCATATATTCTGCTAATGCCTCATCAGTGTCCTCTATTTGAACTGAGGTTGTGCACACAGACAGATGTTAAATGGATGGGAATTTCACCAGTTTTACTGATCTGGCCAAAGTTCTTAGCACCAGTCATGTACTTTAATATGGCACTATGCTTCAGTTCCCATAGTAACCCAAGAGGAAAATCCCATCATTACCTAAGATGAAAATCAGCTGTATATGTAGACCATACTTTCAGCAAACCATTTAGATGAACTAGAGCCAATGTACACAGGAAACTCTCCATATAAATTGCCCATTACCTTATTCAGAAAAGTAGCTTCATCTCTGGGGAAAAAAAAAAAAAAAAGAAAAAGAATAGATTTTGTAGAGGAAATGTCAGTGGCCAAATGCATTCTACAGAAGAGAGAACCAAGGAAGTAACAAGTCTACAGAATGTTTTTTAAATTGAGACTTATCAAGGAAAAGAACAATAGAACATTCTTTTCATCGTTAGGAAAATGAAAGAATGGATATGGGGATTTATTAGAATATCTGAGTAGGTTAGACAAAGGCCAAACAATGCAGCTTTTTAGTGGATAAAAATATATTTATATCTATGTCATCTACATCACCCTTTTCATTAATAACTACATATTTGTCTAGCTACAAAAACTAGGGTGCTTCAACAAGGCTAATTTGAGCAAGGTTTCCCCAAGATTTAACTGGGAATGGTTTACTAATATTTCTCCCATGATCCATGTGATCTTCACATGATTAACTTAGTCAATGATCACATGGGAACCAGCTGAACCTTGAAGAAAAAGGCCCAGGCATGTTATACAGTGACAGATTTATTGGGGCTATTAACTTATATGCCTTTCTTCACTTCCTGTTTGAATGTGACCAACACCAACTTGAGCTGCTGAACATTGACTTTAATTGCCCCAAAGAGAGGCAGAGGAAAAAACAAAACAAAACAAAACACATCAATCTCTCTCTAAGTCAATTGGGTTCCCAGCAGGAAACAAATATTTGAAGAGAGTTTTATGAAGGAACTAATTACACATGTCTGGGTGCAGTTAAGAAAACCAACAAGGGACGTTGAAAGCACCAGGAACAATTCTGAGGTCACCTTATGAGCGCTAGGCTTGCTACTCTTCTAAGCAAGAGTAGTGAGTGCAGTTACTGGTACCTAGAAGATGCTGTGGCCATAGGCAGTGGAGTTGAGTCACTGCTAGAACTGTGGCCTGGCAAGGAGGGAGCAGTAATTACCTTAGCATGTTTCTGCTATGCACTTCCAGGTTTTTGCAGGTGCAGTTCATGATTGAGTCAGTGGGAAGCCAGAAGGCATGGAAGCATGGGTGCTGCAATTTGTAGAGGACAATTTTCCAGGGCAAAGTTTAGCAGAGATTTTTCAGGAGAGGCAATTGAAGAATAAACAGTATACCTGGCTTTTAAATTCTGCAACTTCTTCTAATAATGTAATTCAGACTTCAGATTCTCGGAAAAAGGGAGTAGACATACTTTTCCCTACTCCTAAGTACAATTTTAAATTCTGGATGTAATAGATAGATGATAGACACATAGATAGATAGATATAGAGATAGATAGAAAGATAGATAGATGATTGATAGATTGAGAGATGCTGATAGATACATAGATAGATGAATAGATAGACAGATGTACATACACAAGAAGAGTCGTAAAGGTAGAAAGAAGAAAGTAAGCTATCTAGGGAACTCAGGACAAAAGAAGTGACATGATGATGACTTCCCCAGGTTTCCCTTTTGCTTCCTAACAAATTTGGAGGTGATAAAGCTGACAACCCCAAAACGGCAATCTATCCATACAAAAAGAGCCACAACAAAACCTTTTGCTTTTTCTAACCAAATGAAGGGTCAGCCTAGTTTGAAAAAAAAACAAAAAAACCAAAAAACTTTTAGACCATAGCTGGTCTGCTCCAGCTAAACACCACGGAAGAACCTGTGGCCCCACCTACACCCATGCCAACAAAGGCTGAGTGGTGGACTGAGATATCCAAGCTCAGCAGGCTGTAAGACACCCCGAAACTCCCTCTGAATGATCAGAAAGGACCAAGTGGTGAGCCAGAGCATTCATCCCTGCTTCCTTATAAAAGACAAAAACAAAAACCAAATGAGGTGTCTTACTATGGGAGAATGGTTACATAAATTGTGGTACATCCTCAACATGGGATGCTACTCATCAATAATAATAATAACTATTGATAAACACAACCATCCACATGACTCTCAAAAAAATTATGTTGAGAGAAAGAAGCCATTTCCAAAACTTTGCCTACTGTATGACTCCATGTGTAGAACATTTTCAAAATGACAAAATTATAGAAATGGAGAACAGAATCATGGTCACCAGAGAGGTTAAGGCAAGTGCAGAGGGACAAGGGCAAGTGCAGGTGGTAAGTGGGTGTGGCTATGAAAGGGTAATGAGAGAAACCTTTGTGTTGATGGGAGCGTTCCGTATTTTAACTGTGTCAACATTAATAGCCTAATTGTGATATTGTACTATAGTTTTGCAAGATATTATCTTTGGGGGAAACTAAGAGTGCGTGGATTCTCTTGGTCTTACTTCTTAAAGTTGCTTGTGAATCTACAACTATCTCAAATAAAAAGTTTAATTTTCTTAAAGTTGCTTGTGAATCTACAACTATCTCAGATAAAAAGTTTAATTTAGAAAGTGTAATATATAATGATCTGGAACACTTCTTTTTTTTTCTTTTTTTTTTGTAATTTTCTCTACCCCAAGCCTAGAGAAGCCCTAACCTACTAAGATGGAGGGAATAATGAAAGTGAATTTCTAAAATGATAACTCATAGCCTGCTCTTATGCAGCTAAGACCTGAGGTAGTAGGTCTAAGGATAGATTTCAGAGAAAAAAATTAAAGATTTTAAACTAGGGAACGATTGTCGTCTGCTTTGTTGCTGGTGGACCAATGGAATTCTCCATACAGGTGGCTGCATTGACTGCTGGGATATAATAGGGCCTGAAGCAATCTGCATGCTCCCCCTCAGAATGCAGAGTTGGTCTAAACATTTTCCCACCAGGCTAAGAGGACTGATGCATTCCGTTCCATGGGCTGATGCGGACATACCCACCTCAGCAGACACCAGTGAGAAGGGGCGATCACCCTAGAGGACCAAATGAGACTTGAAAACTCATCTCCTAAAGGCCAAACACATTCTTCTAATGCTTAAAAATGACTCAGGATCATCTCTCAGGGAGCATAAAAGAAAATGCTTAAGGATGAGAAGTCTCAGTAGGGATTAAAAGAATGAAAATTAAGTTTTATGTCATCAGGCAGAATAGGATATCAAGGCAAAACCATAGTTAAAATAACAAGAGACAGAGAAAGAGAGAGAGGATGAATACACAGCACGTATTAAGAATTTGCTTTTTATAAAATAATTGCCTTTAGTCTAAAGCATTTAATTCTTGCATCAGCCCCTTCTTATCCAGATTTTACAAATGAATAAATTGGGATTCAGAGAGGTTAATAATTTGTATGAAATCACAGGATAAAGTAGGAACTCAAACACTGGTCACTTACCTTTGAGTTGTATGTTTCCTCACACAGGACTACAATACAAAAAATCCCAGGGCCTAGATAGGATGAATGTTGAAGGCACAGAACTCGGGGATATTATAGACATTGGAAAATCTGTGAGAGGGAGGAAAAACTTAGGAATGCAAAGCAATTTCTCATCTCACAAAGGTAGAGCTTCCTTTAAGAAGCCAAACTATGAAAGCAGAAGGTGATTTCTAGGACAGTTAGAAGACATCCTAAGAAAGACAATTGCTTTCACTCTTAGCCCTTCACAGAACTGTGTGGTCCAAAGAATAAGACTTCATCATTTACCACTGCAGAAAGATGAAGAAGAAATGCAGAGGAGTGGCAATCACCTGAGCCATCCCAAATTGATGACAACACCCTGGAGGGTCAAGAGCTCCTGAGCATTCCAGGCACAGTGAAGGCTGTCAGAAACTGATGAACAAAATGACCACTCTGGAAAGACTACCCGGGCTAGGCACACAGACAAGACAGAAGCAGTGACTGCTCCAGACAATTTTCCTACACCCAGATAGACCCCTATGGATTGACTTTCATCGTTTCCAAGCTTGGTGGTGAGAGGATATCCACTCTTCAATTGCCCCTGTCCTCAACAGGATTCTCAGTGAGTAGGGGTATCCTAGCCTCCCTGCATCATCAATCTCCATGTTCAAATCTGCACTTTGGAGGCCATGGCCAAAGCAGGTACTATAGGCCCTCCTTATTTCTAACTAGCCAGCTCTTCTAGACTTATCAGCCCTCTTTTGGACACAGAACTTTACATGGCACAGGATACCAAAAATGGCTTTTCCACTATCCTGGACTTGTAGGAAAACTATATCTGAGATCTCTTTGTCTAGATTTCCCTTGCCATGATCTTTGCTCGACTCTGGCTATGACATGTAAGTAAGGACCACTGTTCAAGGACTTTTTCACCAGGATTTCCAGGTGAGAAAGAAGAAACAAAAAATATTTATGTTGGCTCAGTAAATCTCTAGCCCTGAACAGTCTCCACTCTGGAAGAGAATATGGTGTGAAGCCCCTTCTGCAGGCACACGTTCTTCAGTTTCTCTTGCAATTCTGATGCCCCTTTCATCTTCTCAGAAAATGCTTTTCTCTTGTTTCAGTGGTAGGAAAGAAAATTATTCCAAAGGTATTGTTAACAATGGGTCTCTCAGAAGTATCATTCCTGCGATGGGCTTTAGGATTTGCTTGCAGTCAAATCAACCTCCAGTATCTCTCTCTTTGCACTTTTGCTACAATGATCTTAATCTTCTGCAAAACAATTCATAGCCCTGAGCTGACTAAATTAAGTGACAGACAGGAAGTGTAAGTGGAAGAAGGTACATAATTAATATTTTATGATACTATTTTTCTACATAATTACAAAAATTGCATTTTCTTTCAAATCACTCATGAGGGCAGAATTTTGACAGAAATTGTATATGCCATCTAAATCCTGTCACAGCCAACTATCTCTTAATTACTCTTGAATTTGATTACTGGATTTACTTTAAATATTTTAAGTTAAAAGAAAGAAGTTAAATGTACTTGAAAGAAAGCATAAATCAACATGTAAAATAGATGTATTTACTAATGAATAGTTAATGTAATGCTGAGAATGGTCAGCTATTTTCATCTTATGTAATCCTAGAGAAACAAGTTAATACTATTAGAGAAGATATCATTATACTCCAAATCTTGATGCAATTAAAATATTCCCAAGCCCTGTCTAATTTTCAGATTTTAATCAACGATGGGCACCACAATTCTGGGGACACAGAATCTGAGCATTTTGTTGATACCAGTTTTTTTCACACAGCAATTCCTCCAACAACAAGGTTATCTCAACATGCTGAAAAATTCTGAATTTTTGTAGCCAAGCTCTTTTGTAATAGTCTTTATCTGACAGCAACCAATGAAGAAAGGCAAAGTCACATAAAATCTTATATAGCTGGCTTATCGCTAAGTCTTAATTTATTGGAGCATAAGAAAGTAATGATTTTTTTTTCTCCCAATTTCTTTATGGTCAAAATGCAACATCTGAGACCCATTTCATACCTTTTTGTTTGAGATAAATAAGTGATAATCCAATCAGATTTAGCTTAAAATTTCTGCCTCACATCTCATTTTTCTTTTTCTTTTTTCTTTTTTATTTATTTATTTATTTATTTATTTTAATTTTATTTTCTCGATATACATTGTGGCTGATTATTGCTCCCCATCACCAAAACCTCCCTCCCTTCTCCCTCCCCCCTACCCCCCAACAATGTCCTTTCTGTTTGCTTGTCGTATCAACTTCAAGTAATTGTGGTTGTTATATCTTCTCCCCCCCCCCCGGTTTTGTGTGTGTGTGTGTGTGTGTGTGTGTGTGTGTGTGTGTGTGTGTGTGTGTGTGAATTTATATATTAATTTTTAGCTCCCACCAATAAGTGAGAACATGTGGTATGTCTCTTTCTGTGCCTGACTTGTTTCACTTAATATAATTCTCTCGAGGTCCATCCATGTTGTTGCAAATGGCAGTATTTCATTCATTTTTATACCTGAGTAGTATTCCATTGTGTAGATGTACCACATTTTCCTTATCCACTCATCTGATGATGGACATTTGGGATGGTTCCAACTCTTGGGTATTGTAAAGAGTGCTGCGATGAACATTGGGGAACAGGTATACCTTCGACTTGATGATTTCCATTCCTCTGGGTATATTCCCAACAGTGGGATAGCTGGGTCGTATGGTATATCTATCTGCAATTGTTTGAGGAACTTCCATACCATTTTCCATAGAGGCTGCACCATTTTGCAGTCCCACCAACAATGTATGAGAGTTCCTTTTTCTCCGCAACCTCGCCAGCATTTATCGTTCATAGTCTTTTGGATTTTAGCCATCCTAACTGGGGTTAGGTGGTATCTCAGTGTGGTTTTGATTTGCATTTCCCGGATGCTGAGTGATGTTGAGCATTTTTTCATATGTCTGTTGGCCATTTGTATATCTTCCTTAGAGAAATGCCTACTTAGCTCTTTTGCCCATTTTTTAATTGGGTTGCTTGTTTTCTTCTTGTAAAGTTGTTTGAGTTCCTTGTATATTCTGGATATTAAGCCTTTGTCAGATGTATATTTTGCAAATATTTTCTCCCACTCTGTTGGTTGTCTTTTAACTCTGTTAATTGTTTCTTTTGCTGTGCAGAAGCTTTTTAGTTTGATATAATCCCATTTGTTTATTTTTCCTTTGATTGCCCGTGCTTTTGGGGTCGTGTTCATGAAGTCTGTGTCCAGTCCTATTTCCTGAAGTGTTTCTCCTATGTTTTCTTTAAGAAGTTTTATTGTCTCAGGGTGTATATTTAGATCCTTAATCCATTTTGAGTTGATTTTAGTATACGGTGAGAGGTATGGATCTAGTTTCATTCTCCTGCATATGGATAGCCAGTTATCCCAGCACCATTTGTTGAAGAGGCAGTCCCTTCCCCAGTGAATAGGCTTGGTGCCTTTGTCAAAGATCAGATGGCAGTAAGTGTGTGGGTTGATTTCTGGATTCTCTATTGTATTCCATTGGTCAGTGTGTCTGTTTTTGTGCCAGTACCATACTGTTTTGGTTATTATAGCTTTGTAGTATAGCTTAAAGTCAGGTAGTGTTATGCCTCCAGCTTTTTTTTTTTTGCTGAGCATTGCTTTGGCTATTCGTGGTCTTTTATTGTTCCATATAAATGTCTGAATAGTTTTTTCCATTTCTGAGAAAAGTGTCTTTGGAATTTTGATGGGGATTGCATTGAATTTGTATATCACTTTGGGTAGTATGGACATTTTCACTATATTGATTCTTCCAATCCAAGAGCATGGGATATCTTTCCATCTTCTTGTATCCTCTCTAATTTCTCTCAGCAGTGGTTTGTAGTTCTCATGATAGAGATTTTTCACCTCCTTGGTTAACTCAATTCCTAAGTATTTTATTTTTTGGTGGCTATTGTAAATGGGCAGGCTTTCTTGATTTCTCCTTCTGCATGTTGACTATTGGAGAAAAGAAATGCTACTGATTTTTGTGTGTTGATTTTGTATCCTGCTACTGTGCTGAAATCATTTATCAATTCCAGCAGTTTTTTTGTAGAGGTTTTAGGCTGTTCGATATATAGGATCATGTCATCTGCAATCAGGGACAGTTTGACTTCATCTTTTCCAATCTGGATGCCCTTTATTTCCTTCTCTTCTCTGACTGCTCTGGCTAGTACTTCCAACACTATGTTGAATAGGAGTGGTGAGAGTGGGCATCCTTGTCTAGTTCCTGTTCTTAAAGGAAAAGCTTTCAGCTTTTCCCCATTCAGGATGATATTGGCAGTGGGTTTGTCATATATGGCTTTAATTATGTTGAGATACTTTCCCTCTATACCTAACTTATAGAGGGTCTTTGTCAAGAATGAGTGCTGAACTTTATCAAATGCTTTTTCAGCATCTATAGAGATGATCATATGGTCCTTGTGTTTGAGTTTATTAATATGGTGTATCACATTTATTGATTTGCGTATGTTGAACCAACCTTGCATCCCTGGGATGAATCCCACTTGATCGTGATGAATAATTTTTCGTATGTGCTGCTGTATTCTGTTTGCTAGTATTTTAGTGAGGATTTTTGCATCTATATTCATCAAGGATATCGGCCTGTAGTTTTCTTTTTTGGTTATATCTTTACCTGGTTTTGGTATCAGGATGATGTTTGCTTCATAGACTGAGTTTGGGAGATTCGCGTCCGTTTCAATCTTTTGGAATAGTTTGTAAAGAATTGGTGTCAGTTCCTCTTTGAATGTTTGGTAAAATTCTGCTGTGAATCCATCTGGTCCTGGGCTTTTCTTTGTTGGGAGCCTTCTGATAACAGCTTCAATCTCCTTTATTGTTATTGGTCTGTTCAAATTTTCTACATCTTCATGGTTCAGTTTTGGGAGCTTGTGTGTGTCCAGAAATTTATCCATTTCCTCCAGATTTTCAAATTTGTTGGCATATAGTTGTTTATAGTAGTCTCGAATGATTTCTTGTATTTCAGATGAATCAGTTGTAATATCGCCTTTTTCATTTCTAATTTTTGTTATTTGAGTCTTCCCTCTTCTTTTTTTTTGTTAGCCATGCTAATGGTTTGTCAATTTTATTTATCTTTTCAAAAAACCAACTTTTTGATTCGTTGATCTTTTGAATCGTTTTTTGGTTTTCCATTTCATTTAGTTCTACTCTGATCTTAATGATTTCTTTCCGTCTGCTAACTTTAGGTTTGGATTGCTCTTGTTTTTCTAGTTCTTTAAGGTGAAGTATTAGGTTGTTCACTTGCCATCTTTCCATTCTATTGAAGTGAGCATTTAATGCAATAAATTTCCCCCTCAATACTGCTTTTGCAGTATCCCACAGGTTTTGGTATGATGTATCATTGTTTTCATTAGTTTCAATAAATTTTTTGATTTCCTGCTTGATTTCTTCTTGGACCCATATGTCATTGAGTAGAATGCTGTTTAATTTCCATGTGTTTGTATAGTTTCTAGAGTTTCATTTGTTATTAATTTCTAGTTTTAATCCATTGTGGTCTGAGAAGATACATGGGATACAAAGATTGCCAGCCAAAAATACTTTACCCTGCAAGGCTATCCTTCCGAAATGAAGGGCAAATAGTATATTTCTCAGACAAACAAAAACTGCGGGAATTCACTACCACATGACCACCCTTACAAGAAATCCTCAAGGGAGTACTGGGTTTGGTTCCTGAAAAATAACTACCACTGCACTAAAAACCCAAGAAAATTCAAAACCCACTAGTATAATAAAAATGGCATTCATGAAGAGAAAACAAGCAAACAAAAACGCTATCTACAACCTAAGGAACCAACAAACAGAGAAACCAAACAGTAAATCAGAAAGCAAGGAACAAAAGACACCTAAGACAACCAAACAACCAACAAAATGCTAGGAATAAATCAACACCTTTCAATAACAACTCTTAATGTAAAAGGCTTAAATTCCCCAATCAAAAGACACAGACTGGCTGACTGGATCAAAAAGGAGGACCCAACTATATGCTGCCTACAAGAGACCCACCTCACCCATAAAGATACACACAGACTAAGAGTAAAAGGATGGAAAAAGATTTATCAAGCAAACAAAAAAGAAAAACGAGCTGGAGTAGCTATTCTTATATCTGACAAAATAGACTTTAAACTAAAAACCATAAAAAGAGACAATGAGGGACACTACTTAATGATAAAAGGACTGATCCATCAAGAAGACATAACAATCATAAATGTGTATGCACCCAATGTTGGAGCAGGCAGATTTATAAAATAAACTCTATTAGACCTAAAGAAGGAAATAGACACTAATACCATAATAGCAGGGGACCTGAACACCCCACTGTCAATATTAGACAGATCATCTAGGCAAAGAATCAGTAGAGAAACACAAGATCTAAACAAGACTCTAGACCAATTGGAATTGGCAGATAAGACACAGGCACATACCTCTATGCTCATGTATGCCTGGGCATACACGGCAAGCTCTTTCTAAAATTTTCTCACCATAATTCATTCTAATGGCAATACTAGAGTAACCTGGAAATCAATCTGGGAAGAGAGGGTTTGGTTCATTCAGATATGTTCTATTTCTAGAGTAATTCCTTTGAAGTCCTCTCTTATTTGGTTTGGTAGATTGCAGCAAGAAAATGCTTTCACTCCATAAACATCGAACTCTGTGTGACTCAAACAACTTCCTCTCCCTTCTTCAGTAGATGGATTGGAGAGGAAGGAAAAGGAGATTGGAAAAGAAGGACTGAAGAGAAAGGGTGGTGGGGTAAAAGCCAGTTTAACGAGGCGTATCCATCTGCCTCTTAATAAGACCTAAGCATCATGTCCATGCCAATTACTGGCGGGTATATTTAGATTGTGAAATGTTTGCTGTCTCCATAATTTCAGCTTTAGGACCTATGCACCACCAATTCCAACTACAGGGAAAGTCCTCTTTAACCACTGTAACACTAGGCAGACCCAAGTTTTAGAAGCAGGAAAAAAATATATATATACTTCTATTTTATTTCTCCTTCCTCTAATTCATTATCTCTTCCCAGTGCAAAAGGACCCTCACCCATTTCCTCCATAATCTTACCCTATGTTCAGAATTGCCTTTGCACACTTAATTTGGAGCTGATCTTTCGTGCATGGCTTAAAGGTAAAATTATTAGTGGCAGTTGTGAATGATGTCAGATGGCATCACAAGGGATTTAATTAGAAAGTGTGCTTCTTTGAGTGGTGTGTTGTGTGATTGGAAAGATAGGTCGGGGCCAGATTGTTTGAAGTTTGTTTAAGGATCTTGGTCTTCTTCCACAGTGAGAGCAATAGGGAGCAAATGAAGATACTGGAGAAACAGTATTACACAATCTGATTTGCATTTGGAATAAATTTCTCCATTACTCTGAATGAGAGATAATCCCTGTTAGGTGGCTATTGCTGTAATGCAGGATTCATATGTCTATAAGTAAAAATAGGACGGTGGTAGCAAAAACAGAGAAATGAATGGATGTGAGATTCATTTTGGAGGTAACATCGGCAAGATTTGCTGATATATTGGATGTGAGGGGTGAGTCTGAAGGAGGTGCCAAAGAAAAGTTCCAGATTTCTGACTAGTGGAAGTAGGAGTCTGGGGATTTAATTTGTTGAGAGAAATAACATTGAAATATGACCTGACTCTGAGGGTACAATCATTAATTTCCTTGGGGACATGTTCAGGTGGAGATTCCTTTCAGACATAAAAGTAGAGATGTCCAGAGGTCAGCTGTGCTTAGGAATTTGGAGCTCAGATAAATCTTCCAATGATAATAATAAAATCTAATATAATTTAGTGTTTTTTAGTTACTAAGCATTGCTCTATGTGCTTTACATATCTGAATTCATCTATTCTGTACCAGAATCTTATGTTGTTGATGTTATCATTACCCTCATTTTCCAGAGAGAACTGAGGTACTGAAGTTACCTAACCTGCACAGAGCTAGTACCTGGTGGTATTCAAGCACATGTTTTCTGGTTACAGGGACTGTGTGCTGGATCACTAATAAATATAAGGGTACTTTTTAAAAGTTTGTGGAAAAATAGAATTGAAAGATAATATGAATCTTTCCATGAACTTTTTGAAGTACAAATATAGAAAATGCATCATTTGCCTTAGAGTAAACCCTGACCTAGTGTAACATAAAAAATTATCTTAAATTCAATACATGGAACAATGTCCCTCAAACTATTCCATTCTCCACACCTTCAAATTCATGCATTTTGTATATCAGTTCTGCTAGAAAGAATGGTTTTATCTCCATGGGCTGTGCTTATTTCTGCATTTTTTTTTTTTTTTTTTTTTTGCTTGCAACTATTGCTCTTAGCACATATATCAATCATTCTGGTCCTATCTGCATTCCACCAGTACAGTATCCATCAGTATCTTGAATTCACTACTATCCCTTCTTTTTGTTTTGTTCTTTTGGGGTTTTTTTTGGGGGGTGTGGGGGTTGTTTGTTGGCAATGTGATGCATTTGTTCCATTTTGAACATATCTAATCTGTCATTTCAATGGGACTTTGAGATTTTAACAAGCTTTCTGAACTAGCATGAAAGCTTTAAGATTTCATGATGGAGAATTTATAAGTTGTGTCCCAAAGCCATTATTCTGAGTGACTCTGATCTGTAGACCCCAAGTCCAAAATTTTTGTGATTATTAAAAAATATTTAAATATATATAATACTTGTATGCCTATTGGAGGTGAGAAGATTGATTTCTAAGAATCACACCTAAATACAGCAGGTTATTTTCTTCTGATTCCTGTTTCCATCTCATTTTAGACTGGCTCTCATCATTCTTTCCAACATACTCATTACTACGTGGAGCCACAGGAAAATGAAATTTAAAAAGAATACATTCGGTAATCAATGTGGCAGATTCCTCATAATAGAGTAGGTATCCATATAATTTCTCAAGGTTTCAATTCCATGTGATATCTGAGATGAAGATCATTTTTTTCTGTTAGTCCTACTGCTTCCTCTGTGAAGCGGTGAGTTGGAACTCACCAAAGCATTCATTTTGATGAAGAAAGAGATATAATGCAAGGGGTCTTCAAAAAGTCCACAGAAGGATTTCTATTACCTTTTAATCCAATTTTTCCACAAACTTTTGGATGTATTCATGTATATTTACATTATCAAGAGATCCAAACAAAGACTCAAGCCAGCAGAGATGATGAACGTGGAATCATGAATATTCAATGGTCATTCCATTTCTAGTTCATAATTTAGATCTGCATCTTCTGGGCAACTTGATCTAGGGCTTCACAGTTTGTCATATCAATTATGTTTCCTCAGAAGCAGAACTTGAAGCAAACTTTGGTGAGAAAATCGTTTAATTTTAAGGTCCAGGGCACATGGATGGGATAGGATGGCAATGACTTAAGAAATAAAAGGCAGCATATTAGCCCATTTTTGTTGCTTATATCAAAATACATGGAACAGGATGATTTATAAAGAAAATGAAATTTATTGCTTACAGTTTCTGAGGATGGGAAGTCCAAAGTCCATCTGGTGGTGGCGACAGGGACTCAGGGGTTCTTACATTGCAAGATGGCAGAAGCAGAGAGAGCAGAGAGACTCACATGCTCTCCTTTTAAAGCCCTCAGAACCATGCACCAAACAGCCATTATTAATCCATTCACTACAGCATGGCCCTGAAATCTAATCACCTCTTCAAGACCCCACCTTTCAATGACCATAATAGGATTTCCCACCCTCGACAGTTACAGTGGGAATTAAGCTTCTAATATGTGAACTTTGGGGGACACAATTCAATCAATCCACAGCAGGCAGTGAATAAAAGATATTTTATTAAGCCACCTACCACAGTGGTGACTGGAGCTCAAGTCACAAAGAAACTCTCTCTGTAGAGATGGAGTGTTTATGTGTCAACTCATAGTCATTGGCTCTTGATTGCTCCCATAAACATTAGTTCCCTTACACTTCTGGTCTGCCACTCATACAGGCAGAACAGGCTTCACAGTTCCTGAAGGGGAAAAAAAAAATCACATGCAGGTATGCAGACACTGGCAGCTGGAAATCAGTTGAAGCACCTGAACAAAGGATGTTACAAAGTGTAAACAGCCAGATGGAAGAGATCATAAAGTGATTTATGTGGGGGTTAGGGTGATGAGCAGAGCTTCCATGGTCTCTCTGGGTACACCAAACATTGTCTTTCTGGGTTCTTATGGAGGAGTCATTGCATAGGCATAACTAAATCATTAGCCATTGGTGATCAAGTCAACCGTCAGCTCTTCCCATTCCAGAGGTTGGAGAGGGGTGAGGCTGAAAGTCTCAACCTTCTAATCTCATGGCTGTTTTCCCTGGCAATCATCCCCCATCCTGAGGCTCTCCAGGAACCCAGCAAGACTCCCCTCATTAGAACAAAAGAAAATCGGATTTCAAGATGGCGGCGGCTGCGGCGGCTGGCGCGGAGTAGCTGAGGTGGAAAAGGTGGCCACTGGGCCTCAGGCAGCCGGGAATCTTGTGGACCTTCCTCTCGCCATCTCTTAAGGGAGGACTGCTGCTGCTGACCGGTCATGGGGGGTGACTGCCACTTTGCCCCCGGGCAGGAGAGGCTGCCTCATTTACAGGCAACAGCTTTGAAGTGTGGAGCAGGAAAAGAACTGTTTCTTAGCTGCAAAAGCGAGTCTCGAAACAGGGAACATGGCACCAGGGCTGCTGTGGATGCAGCCAGGATCCCGGAGGCCGGGGCCGCGCTGAAGGCGGCCAGCTGCCCTACTCAGGATTCGAGGTTTCAGACCGGCATTAAAGAAGATTCCTGGGGGGCCGAGCCCGTGGCGCACTTGGTAGAGTGCTGCACTGGGAGCGCGGCGACGCTCCCGCCGCGGGTTCGGATCCTATATAAGACTGACCAGTGCACTCACTGGCTGAGTGCCGGTCACGGAAAAAATAAATAAATAAAAAAAAATAAAACGGCAGTAGTAATATTTAAAAAAAAAAAAAAAAAAAGAAGATTCCTGGGAGAACCCGAGCCGCGCCGCGACTGAACAGCCCGAGGTGGCAGCGGCAGAGAACTGGGAAAGGCGGCAAACCAGAGACAGAGAGCGAGCACCCGACCTGGCACAGCACTGTGAGTGATCCCTGGCACAGCTCTGTTCGGGGGGTGGATGCCCACGCGGCTCCCGCCTGCACCACCAGGCCACTCACCGCCCGGTGTGGCCTCCATTTTCCCAGGTGCGGGCAGCTCCGCCCTGCTCGACCATCACTGAGCCCTCCCACTTGCTTGGCCTGGCGCGGGGGCCTCCGCTCCCACTCCCTCCGCGGTTCTCTGGCGGGGCTGGTGGAGGGGGTGTCCCAGGCCAGTGTCGGGAGGGCAAGGAAATACGGGCGGGCCGACTGTCATTCCACCATACCCTGGACTCCGGCCCCAGGTAAACTCCCTGTTACTGGGAGGCAGATACCATCTCTGCGGCCACCAGTTTGGAAAAAAGCCTAACGAATGTCTGGTTGGGAATAGTGTGGTAGGAGAGTTCCCAGGTCCGCTTGAACCTGCCGGAGACCAGGCTGCAGGTGGGCGCTAGACTAGGTTTATACTGGGGGGATACAAAGGTGAACAAGACCCGAGAAAGATCTACATAGTGCTACAAAGGCACCCAGAGAGACCAGTCGTCTGTGCCCAGCAGAAACCTGGAAGACTTCCTGGGCGAGGCGGTGCCGAGCAGGGTCTTGAAGGCCCAGCTGATAGACGAGGGGTGCAGAAGACTCGCCCCAGCCCAGCACAGTGTGCACAGAGTGGGGAGACGTGCGGCCAGGGAGGGGGAGACTCGACAGAAACCACACACCCGGTGGGGTCGCCACTGCACGATCTAACAGCCTGGGCCACAGCACACGGAACAGGGAGAAGTCTTGCACAGGAAGTGAAAGCTCAACAGAGATCACACACCCTGTGGTACGTGATCCACCAGCCCAGCAGAGTCCAAGCTGACCAGAAAGGTGGCTCCCCGGAGAAGCCCGAGACCCGAGACAACCACACACACAAGGCACTAGAGGCCAACTGAGCAGTCACGGAGGGAGCCATACGAAATTGGCAACCACAGCAACATCCTAGTTAGTCATTAGTCTCAAACCGGTGAACTGTGAAACCCCCGGCCACCATGAATAAACACCAAAAAAAAGATACCAGAAATACAAAAAATCAAGAAAGTACACCACCAAAAGTTAATAAATCTCAAACTCTAGATCCTATAGAACAAGAAGCCCTTGAAATGACTGACAAGGAATTTCAAGTGATAATTCTAAGGAAACTGAATGAGATACAAGAAAACTCAGCTAGATATCATGATGAAATGAGGAAAAGTATACAGGATCTGAAAGAGGAAATGTACAAGGAAATCAATGTCCTGAAAAAAGATGTAGCAGAACTTGCTGAACTGAAGAAGTTATTCAACGAAATAAAAAACACAACGGAGAGTTTAACCAGCAGGCTTGTCAAAGTTGAAGAGAGAACCTCTGAACTTGAAGATGGGCTGTTTGAAATAACACAAGCAGACAAAAAGAAAGAAAAAAGAATCAAGGACATTGAAGAAAATCTGAGAGAGATATCAGACAACCATAACCGCTCAAATATTCGAGTCATGGGTATTCCAGAAGGGGAGGAAAATGGAGATTCCATTGAAAACATATTCAACAAAATAGTGGCAGAAAACTTCCCAGGTATAGGAAAAATCACAGATCTTCAGATCCAGGAAGCTCAACGATCTCCAAATGTATTCAACCCAAAAAGACCTTCTCCAAGACATGTCATAGTCAAATTGGCAAAACTCAGAGATAAAGAGAGAATCTTAAAAGCTGCAAGAGAGAAGCGTCAAATCACCTATAAGGGAGCCCCAATCAGGTTAACATCAGACTTTTCATCACAAACCCTAAAAGCTAGAAAGGAATGGGATGATATTTTCAAAATACTAAAAGACAAAGATTGCCAGCCAAGAATACTCTACCCTGCAAGGCTATCCTTCCGAAATGAGGGGCAAATAGTATATTTCTCAGACAAACAAAAACTGTGGGAGTTCACTACCACAAGACCACCCTTACAAGAAATCCTCAAGGGAGTACGGGGTTTGGTTCCTGAAAAATAACTACCACTGCCATAAAAACCCAAGAAAAATCTAAACCCGCTAGTATAATAAAAATGGCATTCATGAAGAGAAAACAAGCTAACAAAAACACTATATACAACCTAAGGAACCAACAAACACAGAAACCAAACAGTAAATCAGAAAGCAAGGAACAAAAGACACCTAAGACAACCAAACAACCAATAAAATGCTAGGAATAAATCAACACCTTTCAATAACAACTCTTAATGTAAAAGGCTTAAATTCCCCAATTAAAAGACACAGACTGGCTGACTGGATCAAAAAGCAGGACCCAACTATATGCTGCCTACAAGAGACCCACCTCACCCATAAAGATTCACACAGACTAAGAGTGAAAGGATGGAAAAAGATTTACCGTGCAAACAGAAAAGAAAAACGAGCTGGAGTAGCTATTCTTATATCTGACAAAATAGACTTTAAACTAAAAACCATAAAAAGAGACAATGAGGGACACTACTTAATGATAAAAGGACTGATCCATCAAGAAGACATAACAATCATAAACATGTATGCACCCAATGTTGGAGCAGCCAGATTTATAAAACAAACTCTATTAGACCTAAAGAAGGAAATAGACACTAATACCATAATAGCAGGGGACCTGAACACCCCACTGTCAATATTAGACAGATCATCTAGGCAAAGAATCAGTAGAGAAACACAAGATCTAAACAAGACTCTAGACCAATTGGAATTGGCAGATATCTACAGAACATTCCACCCAACAACCTCAGAATATTCATTCTTCTCATCAGCACATGGATCATTCTCCAGGATAGATCACATATTAGGTCACAAATCAAGTCTCAACAAATTCAAAAAAATTGGAATTATCCCATGTATCTTCTCAGACCACAATGGATTAAAACTAGAAATTAATAACAAACGAAACTCTGGAAACTATACAAACACATAGAAATTAAACAGCATTCTACTTAATGACATATGGGTCCAAGAAGAAATCAGGCAGGAAATCAAAAAATTTATTGAAACTAATGAAAACAATGATACATCATACCAAAACCTGTGGGATACTGCAAAAGCAGTATTGAGGGGAAAATTTATTGCATTAAACGCTCACTTCAGAAGAATAGAGAGAAGGCAAGTGAACAACCTAACACTTCACCTTAAAGAACTAGAAAAACAAGAACAATTCAAACCTAAAGTTAGCAGACGGAAAGAAATCATTAAGATCAGAGCAGAACTGAATGAAATTGAAAACCAAAAAAGAATTCAGAAGATCAACGAATCAAAAAGTTGGTTTTTTGAAAAGATAAATAAAATCGACAAACCATTAGCATGGCTAACAAAAAAAAGAAGAGAGAAGACTCAAATAACAAAAATTAGAAATGAAAAAGGCGATATTACAACTGATTCATCTGAAATACAAGGAATCATTCGAGACTACTATAAACAACTATGCGCCAACAAATTTGAAAATCTGGAGGAAATGGATAAATTTCTGGACACACACAAGCTCCCAAAACTGAACCGTGAAGACGTAGAAAATTTGAACAGACCAATAACAATAAAGGAGATTGAAGCTGTTATCAGAAGGCTCCCAACAAAGAAAAGACCAGGACCAGATGGATTCACAACAGAATTTTACCAAACATTCAAAGAGGAATTGACACCGATTCTTTACAAACTATTCCAAAAGATTGAAACGGACGCAAATCTCCCAAACTCAGTCTATGAAGCAAATCTTATCCTGATACCAAAACCAGGTAAAGATATAACCAAAAAAGAAAACTACAGGCCGATATCCTTGATGAATATAGATGCAAAAATCCTCACTAAATTACTAGCAAACAGAATACAGCAACACATACGTAAAATTATTCATCACGATCAAGTGGGATTCATCCCAGGGATGCAAGGTTGGTTCAACATACGCAAATCAATAAATGTGATACACCATATTAATAAACTCAAACACAAGGACCATATGATCATCTCTATAGATGCTGAAAAAGCATTTGATAAAGTTCAGCACTCATTCATGACAAAGACCCTCTATAAGTTAGGTATAGAGGGAAAGTATCTCAACATAATTAAAGCCATATATGCCAAACCCACAGCCAATATCATCCTGAATGGGGAAAAGCTGAAAGCTTTTCCTTTAAGAACAGGAACTAGACAAGGATGTCCACTCTCACCACTCCTATTCAACATAGTGTTGGAAGTCCTAGCCAGAGGAATCAGAGAAGAGAAGGAAATAAAGGGCATTCAGATTGGAAAAGATGAAGTCAAACTGTCCCTGTTTGCAGATGACATGATCCTATATATCGAACAGCCTAAAACCTCTACAAAAAAACTGCTGGAATTGATAAATGATTTCAGCACAGTAGCAGGATAAAAAATCAACACACAAAAATCAGTAGCATTTCTTTTCTCCAATAGTGAACATGCAGAAAGAGAAATCAAGAAAGCCTGCCCATTTACAATAGCCACCAAAAAAATAAAATACTTAGGAATTGAGTTAATCAAGGAGGTGAAAAATCTCTATAATGAGAACTACAAACCACTGCTGAGAGAAATTAGAGAGGATACAAGAAGATGGAAAGATATCCCATGCTCTTGGATTGGAAGAATCAACATAGTGAAAATTTCCATACTACCCAAAGTGATATACAAATTCAATGCAATCCCCATCAAAATTCCAAAGACATTTTTCTCAGAAATGGAAAAAACTATCCAGACATTTATATGGAACAATAAAAGACCACGGATAGCCAAAGCAATGCTGAGCAAAAAAAATAAAGCTGGAGGCATAACACTACCTGACTTTAAGCTATACTACAAAGCTATAATAACCAAAACAGTATGGTACTGGCATAAAAACAGACACACTGACCAATGGAATAGAATAGAGAATCCAGAAATCAACCCACACACTTACTGTCAGCTGATCTTTGACAAAGGCACCAAGCCTATTCAGTGGCGAAGGGACTGCCTCTTCAGCAAATGGTGCTGGGATAACTGGATATCCATATGCAGGAGAATGAAACTAGATCCATACCTCTCGCCGTATACTAAAATCAACTCAAAATGGATTAAGGATTTAAATATACACCCTGAAACAATAAAACTTCTTAAAGAAAACATAGGAGAAACACTTCAGGAAATAGGACTGGGCACAGACTTCATGAATACGACCCCAAAAGCACGGGCAACCAAAGGAAAAATAAACAAATGGGATTATATCAAACTAAAAAGCTTCTGCACAGCAAAAGAAACAATTAAAAGAGTTAAAAGACAACCAACAGAGTGGGAGAAAATATTTGCAAAATATACATCTGACAAAGGATTAATATCCAGAATATATAAGGAACTCAAACAACTTTACAAGAAGAAAACAAGCAACCCAATTAAAAAATGGGCAAAAGAGCTAAGTAGGCATTTCTCTAAGGAAGATATACAAATGGCTAACAGACATATGAAAAAGTGCTCAACATCACTCAGCATCTGGGAAATGCAAATCAAAACCACATTGAGATACCATCTAACCCCAGTTAGGATGGCTAAAATCCAAAAGACTATGAACGATAAATGCTGGCGAGGTTGCGGAGAAAAAGGAACTCTCATACATTTTTGGTGGGACTGCAAAATGGTGCAGCCTCTATGGAAAATGGTATGGAGGTTCCTCAAACAATTGCAGATAGATCTACCATACAACCCAGCTATCCCACTGTTGGGAATATACCCAGAGGAATGGAAATCATCAAGTCGAAGGTATACCTGTTTCCCAATGTTTATCGCAGCACTCTTTACAATAGCCAAGAGTTGGAACCAGCCCAAATGCCCATCATCAGATGAGTGGATACGGAAAATGTGGTACATCTACACAATGGAATACTACTCAGCTATAAAAACGAATGAAATACTGCCATTTGCAACAACATGGATGGACCTTGAGAGAGTTATATTAAGTGAAACAAGTCAGGCACAGAAAGAGAAATACCACATGTTCTCACTTATTGGTGGGAGCTAAAAATTAATATATAAATTCACACACACACACATACACACACACACACACACACACACACACACAAACCGGGGGGGGGGGGAAGAAGATATAACAACTACAATTATTTGAAGTTGATACGACAAGCAAACAGAAAGGACATTGTTGGGGGGGAGGGAGGGAGGGAGAAGGGAGGGAGGTTTTGGTGATGGGGAGCAATAATCAGCCACAATGTATATCGACAAAATAAAATTTAAAAAAAAAATTAAAAAAAAAAAAAAAGAATAAAAGAAAATCCTACCACCCAGGACATTCCAAGGAATTTTGGAGCTGTGTCAAGTGTTCCTATTACTCAGGAAATTACAGACTTAGAAGCTCTGTGTAAGTAACTGCGGTCAAAGACTAAATATTAGAACAAAAGAATTTCCTAGCAAGTGTATCTACAAGGATTTTAGGAGCTTGTTCTCAGGAACTTGGGGTAGAAATCAAATGTATATTTCTTATTATATAACAATATCACCAGTATCATGGGAGAAGAGTTCACTTTAGTCATATTTGCATGTAATTTTTGTAAAAATACATAGACTGAGAAAAACTAGCAATGGTAATTTCTAAAATATTCTAGTCAAAAAGTATAAATAATAAACTTACAGAAGGACTCATTTTCATCATGCCAAAATTCTATGAAAAATCTTTAAGTAATTTTATGGATATAAAAAGTTTGAGCTGCTAAAACTGACTCTCAACGTCAAATTGTAATATGATCTACCTCAACTGACCTTTATGATGCATCTCCCGCCACATTCTAGCTTATATTTTAAAATTGACTTATTAGTTTTTTGCTTTGAATTATAGGAGTTCTTTATCAGATATAGTTTGCAAATATTTTCTCCCATTCTATAGGTAGACTTTTCACTCTATTGATTATTTCCTTTGCTGAGAAAAAGCTTTTTAGTTCGAGATAGTCTCACTTCTCTCTTTTTGCTTTTGTTGCTTGTGATTTTGGTATTATATCCATAAACCATTGCCAAGACCAATGTCATGAAATTTTTTTCCCTATGTTTTCTGCTCAATGTCACCAATCATCAGGAAATGCAAGTCAAAACCTTGATGACCTGTCACCTCAAACCTGTTAGAATGACTACAATGAAAAAAAAAAAAAAAAAGACAACAAGTGTTGGTAAGGATGTAGAGAAATTGGAACCCTTGTACACTGTTGGGAGAAATGCAAAATGGTGCAGCCACTATGAGTATGGAGGTTCCTCAAAAAGTAAAAATAAAACTACCAGATCCAGCAATCCCACTTCTGGGTATTTATCTGAAATAATTGAAATTAGGATCTTGAAGAGATATTAGTACTCCTGTGTTTATTGCAATACTATTCATGACAGCCAAGATGTGGGAACAACCTGAGTCCATTGACAGATAAATAGATTAAAACATGTGGCATATACATACAATGGAATATTATTTAACCTTAAAAAAGAAGAAAATCCTGCAGTGTGCAACAACAAGGATGAATCTCTCGGACATTACGCTAAGTAAAGTAATCCAGTCACAGAGGACAAATATTGCATGATTTCACTTGCCTGAAGTTATCTAAAATAGTCTAACTCACAGAAGGAAGGAATAGAATGTTGGAGGATGAGGAGTTGCTAATCAATGGATATAAAATGTCTAATACAAGATGAATAAGTTCCAGAGACCTACTGTACAACATTATGCCTGTAGATAACAATACTCTATTGCACACTTAAAAATCTAAATGAGTAAATCTCATGTCAAGTGTTCTTACCACAATTAAAAATAAAATCTTTCCTTGGCTTGCTGCAATTTTCACTCTGGTTCTAGAGCCCTCAGAAACCCAAAGCCTATACAATTATTCCCAAAGAATGTTTGTAGGAAAAAAAACATCGCTCACTTTAAATGGGACAGTAAGTTGTCCTCATTTGCAAGTAACCTCTGACTGGCATCTCTGGACCATGTTGAGATTTCTGAAGTAATCTCTTCAGGAGGAAGCAGCTGCTTTGTGATTTCTGAGGGATTTGTCTTCCTTGGAATTGCTACATGAAGGCTGCCATTTTGGATTAGATCCCAGAGGCACTGTTTCAGTTATCAAATGATTCGCCTTCATTAGGAAAAGGAAATATTCCAACTTAACTATGTATCTTGCATTGACGATAGCTGAAGCAGAACTTCTTTCTAAATTCAAAATAAAGCCCATTAGTCACTCATTTCAACCTGACTTGAGTCTTTCAAATTTCCATTTTAATTTGAAACACATTTCTGAAAGTTACTGATATTCCATTCATGTTTTGAATTCTACATGGTTTTGAAAGTTTAAAACTCCTGTGAAAGCATTGTTTCTTCTGAGGTACACATCTGAAAGACAGGCAGAGGTCAGAGGAATAGATTTCATGGGTTCTTCTCTGCAGGATTTCAAGGGAGATTATTCTTTCAAATATCTGAAAAGTTGGAGGATGTTTTAGCCAGAAGGTAATCAATGCACATCACATAAAACGATAGCCAAAGTTTCTATAATACCCTAATGAGAAAAATATGATAGAGCCCTATTTTGTAACTTTTTATAGAAATCATATTACAGAAAGGTTGTCTTATATATCTGTTATTAAGCGGGGTGGGGGGCTAATGAGGAATTGGTCGGTGGACACAAAGAATGATTGTGTAGTAATGATGAATAAGCTAACTATACTGATCTAACCACCACACGTTCTACACAATTATTGAAAATCAGTGTTGGACCTCACATATATGTGTAGTAAAAAAAGAAAGAAAGAAAGAATGGAAAAAGAATAATAATAGAATTTTAAATAGAATTTTTAAAGGCCTGTGCAACATTTTACCTGACTGCACCACTGACACTGCAAACTCAAGTTCAAAGTAGAATTAACAATCTCCACCACAAACATATTATTTATTGATTCTAAAAATAAACAAAATAATACATCTATGCATCTATATTTTTATTTAAGATGTCAACATCCTTTCAATTACTCAGACTGAGAATGCCAGGGTTATTTTTTTATCTTTCTCTTTCTCATTGGACCCCATGACAAATCTGCCTCATAATCCCACAATTCTAGTCTGCATTAACCCTCATGATATTTTTCCCTTATTTATTCCACTGCTACTGCTATAATTGAAGCATTGATTATCTTCTAAAAATTAAAATAACATATGCTATTGTAACTAATTAGACTGGAAAAATATTGCATATGCTTCTGAAAACATTTAAAAACACAGAAAAGAGGCAAATAAAATCATTCATTCTCCCCAACCAAAATATAAAACAGGTATTATGATGGTTTATTTTCTTTCAGTCCTGTGCATGTCTATACATATTTTAATGACTGTATAGTACTACACACTGAAGATGTGTCAAAATTTATTTAACCACTCCCTTATTATGAGACACTTAGTCTTTTTCTAATTATCCCCTATTGTTCATGTTGTTAAAATAAATATTACACCTACAACATTTTCACATTCTTTTTTATATCATGTGTCTAGATTCCTAGAAGTAGAATAACTTGATAAGAGTATAAGCTATTTTATTATACTCTTCTATCTTTAATTTCTTTTCATTTTAACTGTTTCTTATGCTTTTCAATGAATATAGTTATACATATAGAACTTACTTTGTTGTATAATTAATTCAAGCCTTTTTGTAAAGAATAAAATTTTTCTTATATTATGTCTTAAATAACACAGAAACTTGTTATTTGTCCTTTATGGCATTTTATATAGTATGCATGTATATATTACAGGTCTTATTTTATTAGTGTCTTAGTCCATTTTGTACTGCTGCAAAAGAATATCTGAGACTGGGTAATTTATAAAGAACTGAAATTTATTTCTTACAGTCTGGAGGCTGGGAAGTTCAAGATATGGTGTTGGCGTCTGGGGAGGGTCTTCTTTCTTTGTCCTTACATGGCAGAAGGTGGAACGGGGTGAACCCACTCTGCAAGTCCTTCTCATAGCAGCATTAATCCATTCATGAAGACACAGTTCCCATATCCTAAACATCTTCCATTAGGCTTCACCTCCCAACACTGTTGTATTAGAGATTAAGTTTCTAATACATTAATTTTGCAGGACACATTCAGACCATAGACCGTTCAGATCATAAGTATACATCTGACTCTGTTGATCTGCCTGTCCATTATTACACACATACTGCACCATTTTGTTGATGGACCTCTGTATTACATTATGTGAGCAAAAATTAATTCATTTCTTTGTTTTCATGAGTTTATTTTATTCCAGGTGCTCAGCTTTGAGCAGCAAGTATGAAAACCAAATTAAACTTTCTCAGTTATCAGTAAGTAAGTAAGTGGGATTGTCTGTCAAAAATGACAAGAAATTTGGCAAATGACAAAAATATGCCAATGGTACTATGGAAACATCCAGAAAGGGCTTCTAAAAGAACAAAGAAAATTCATGAAGGAAACGATGCTTAGGTTGGGTCATAAAAAAAAAAATTATAAATGACTCAGTTAAATAAAGGAGTATCAGAGTATAAAAACATGTAATCCCATACGCAGGGAGATAGGAAAGTAAAACAGTGGGACAAACTCAAGTGTTATGGCTAGATTAAAAGCACATGTTGGGGATAGAGAGAAGATAACGTTACTCATTAGCAATTTGTGATTACTGATAGTCCCTTATTGGTTCCAGGAGTCTCGTTGATTCTTTAGGGTTTTCTACATGTACAGTCGGAGATAAATGGGAACAAATTCAGGAAGAGGCTTATGGACCAGTGGTCAAAAACTCCATGACCTACAAGGGACAAAGAGATAGTAACATAAATATATGAATGGGTTGTATGGAAAAAGGTACAAAGCATAAGGGAAAAAATGTAGCCTGAGTGTCTTTTCAAAGGGGCAGCCACTATTCAGCTCCATCCAATTGCTCTAATACAGTTATGGAATCTGGAAGCACTTACATGTTTGGAGAGAAGCCAGAACTCAAAATTTTATGTGAAATCTCCCGATTTTGGAAAAGGAGAATAATAATTAAAATTTAAAACAAACTAGTATCAACACACTGTAGAGGACCACTGATTTGGCTCAGTTTATGAGTATGGTCTGAAAAATCATTTTTAGCCTTAGATATACCCTAAAATCACTTGAGGAGCTTTTAAAATAATATGAAAGCCTGGGACCAAACCTGGGCCAGTTAAATCAGTACTTCTGTGGGGTTGGACCCAGACATAGTACCTCTCTAGGGCACTATGAGACACAGAATGGTTTATTATCAACTCTTAATGTGAAAGGAGTTTAGACTTCATCTTGCAATCTTGAACGCTATGCTGTATCATGCTGTCCTAACTCCTTATTAACTCGATGTGTCTCATATCAGTTGTACTGAGAACTGGGAAGATAAAGTAAGCAGCATTCCATGTAGCTACCTGCTACAATGCTTTACTCTCTTTAATTAATTCTATGGCCTGAAGATTTATGAAGATTGATAAGAGACATAAATAGGCTGAAACATTGGTCCAATGATTACACATGTTTAAATATATTTATTTACTGTAGTAATAGTAAGATGACTACCCAAATTGAGCAACAAAGTAGAAATGGACATGATGATCTTCTTACAGAGCCATGACAGGAGCAGAGGCAGTAACATCAAAGTTGCCAACAAAATGAGAACTGTCATGGCTGTTGGCTCTCTTTAATCATTCGTTCAAGCTTGGACGAATCACAGAGGAGACAGAACGTCTTGAATCTAAGGAACTAAATTAAAATAGAAATTTTAAGGGAGATGGAAAGCTGTCTGTAACTGGTACGTGTGTGTGTGTGTGTGTGTGTGTGTGTGTGTGTGTATTGGAGGGGTGGGGAGGGGAGGTAGCAGTCAGATGTGAAGATCACAAATGAAAAACCAGCTTATTAGAGAGCTTTCAAATTCTCTCTTGTCTCTTGCTCAGCTCATATTGCTAGGACTATTGCCTTCTCCAACACCCCTAAAAGAGATATCATCAGTAACAACATTGCAGAGTATCACCAACCAGATTTCTTCACTATTAAATCCTGCTCTCCCTTCCTTCTCTAAGACTGGTGAATTATAATTTTAGGAGATGGTGCCCTAGAAAAGTTTCACTGACCTGAATACCCTCTCTGCTCCACCTATTTATTCCATCCTATCCCTATCCCCTGGCGGTCACTGATCTTTTTACTGTCTCCTTAGTTTTGCCTTTTACAGAATGTCGTATTGTTGGAACCATACACTATGTAGCTTTCAGCCTGGCTTCTCTTATTTAGCAATATGCATTTCAGTTTATTTCATGTCTTTTCATGGTTTGATAGCCCATTTTTTTCATTGCTGAATTACATTCTATTGTATTAATGTATCAGTGTTTGCTTATACATTCTTCTGTTGAAGAACATTTTGGTTGCTTTCTGATTTTTCAGTTGACTTCTGTGTGTTAACCATGACCCTCCAACTTTGCTATAATTGCTTGTGAGTTCCAAGAGTTTTGTTGATTCTTTAAGGTTTTCTACATGGACAGTTATATCATCTGCAAACAAAGATAGTTTCATTTCTTCCCTCCCAATCCGCATACGATTCATTTTCTTTTTTTGTCTTACCACATTAGCTAGAACTTCCAGTACAATGATAAGTAGGGGAGGTGAGAAGAAATATCAATGCCTTGTTCCTGGTTTTAGAGGTAAAGCAACGGTAAGGTGTATATTAGCTGTATGATTTTTGTAGATATATTTATTGAGATTTAGCAGTTCCTCCTTATTCCTAGTTTGCTGAGAGTTTTTATCATGAATGTTAAATTTTGTCAAATGCTTTTTCTGAATCTATTAATATGGTCAGAGATTTTCTTCTTTACCCTGTTGATGTGAAGGATTATATTAATTAACTTTCTAATGTTTATCAGTCATACACAACTGGAATAAATCTCACTGCTCATGGCATATAATTATGATCACATATTGTTAGATTAAATTTCCCAATATTTTGTCAAGAATTTATTAATCTATGCTCATGACAGGGGTTGGTATGTAGTTTTCCTTTTATATAATGCCTTTGGTTTTGGTATTAGGGTGACACTGGCCTCATAGGATGAGTTAGGATGTATCTTCTCTAATTCTGTTTTCTGGAAGCAATTGTACAGAACTGGTATAATTTTTTTCCTTGAGTGTGTGGTACAATTCACAAGTGAACCTAATCTGGACCTGACACTTTCTGTTCTGGAAGGTTATTAATTATTGATTCAATTTTTAATAGATACGGACCTATTCAAATTGTCTGTTTTCCCTTGTGTGAGTTTTGGTGGATTGTGTTTTTCAAGCAATTGGTTGAATTTCATCTAGGTTATCAAGTTTCTGGGCCTTTACATGTTCATAGTATTTTGGGGTTATCTATTTATGTCAGTGGGGTCAGTAGTGATGACTCCCCTATCATTTCTTCTATAGCAATTTTCATTCCATGTTTTTCTTAGTTAGACTGGCTGAAGGTCTAGCAATTGCATTGATCTTTTCAAAGAACAAGGCTTTAGTTTTGTACATTTCCTCTGTTGTTTTCCTGGTTTCAGTTTTATTGATTGCTGCTCTAATTTTTATTATTGTTTTCTTCTGCTTGCTTTATTTTTAAATTTCTTTTCTTTCATTAGTTTCCTAAATTGAAAGCTTAGTATTATTTTAGATTTATTTATTTTCTAATATCTTCATTCAATGCTATAAATTTTCCTCTAAGCACTGTCTTTACTGTAATCCACAAATTATGATAGGATATATTTTTACTTTATTTAGAGCAAAATATTTTAAAGTTTTCTGGAGACTTCTTCTTTGACCCATGTGTTATTTATAAGTATGTTGTTTCCACCTATCTTTTTAGAAATCTTTATTGATTCCTAGTTTAATTTTATTGGGGGTTGAAAGAATACCTTATATGATTTCTTTTTTTTTTTAATTTGTTAAGGTCTGTTTATAGCCCAGATTGTGGTCTATCTTGCTGAATGTTCAGTATGAGCTTGATAAAAATGTGTATTATACTGTTTTTAGTGAAGTTTTCTAGAAATACCTATTTTATAGACATAAACACACACACACGCGCGCGCGCGCACACACACACACACACACACACACACACACACACACACACACAGATGGCCCCTGACCTAAAATTTCTTGACTTTATGATGGTGCTTTCAGCTATGTTTATTAATGATGAGTACCCATACAACCCCTAAAACCATTCTGTTTTTTACTTTCAGTATAGTATTCAATGAATTACATGAGATATTCAATACTCTGTTATAAAATAGGCTTTGTGTTAGATGATTTTGCCCAAGTGTAGACTAATGTAAGCATTCTGAACATGTTTAAGGTAGGATAGGCTAAGCTATAATGCTTGCTAGGTTAGGTATATTACGTGCTTTTCGATTGATGATATTTTCAATTTCAATGAGTTTATCAGGACATAATCTCATTGTAAATTGAAAAGCATCTGTATAGTAAAAGACAATAGAGCATATACTATGCCAATAAATAGTATATTTCTAGCCTGTTACAATATATAGTAACAGACAGTGAAGAATATAATATACCCTTAAAAGGAATTTAGGAAAATAAGGGAAATCCATGTAGCTTATATTCCGGATGAAGGAAGTATTAAGAATCCAGGCAATTACATTTCTGTGTGACGAGTACTTTGCTAGGGGTAAGCACAAAGAAGATACATGGTATAGGCACAATGACATTTAAAATAAGGCCTAAAATATAAACAGGAAATAGCAAGAAAGTAGGTTAAGAAAAATGTTTCATTCTAAGAGATGTATGTCTGGGAAAGTGCTGAAGCAGTAGCAAGCAAGGTAAAGTTAGGACATGTAAGAGGTCCCTGTGGCTGGTGTAAAGAGGGCAGTGAATAGAGACAGGGTGGAAGAGAGATCTGGAACTGAGACATCTAAGTGTAATGGGAAGATAGTTATGGGTTTTAAATGTGGAACTGACATGCTCAGGTTTAACTTCAAGAAGAGGATTCTGGCAGCTGATAAAACAAACAAACAAAAAACATGTATTAAAGTTGCAGGTAGACTGGAGCAAAGTGATAGTTCCAGTAGTCTAGGTAAGCCAGGGAGGTGATCTGGATAAGGAAAATGGCAGCAGTAAAAGTAGATGTAGTTACATCTTACTGCTTTAAAACATGTCTCTCTGTCTTCTGTGGCAGTTTATGTACTCCACAGATGGCAGCAAGCATATGCCTCATGCTTTGTGTTCTTTACAATGTGGCCTCATCCCTCCCTCGTCAAGAGGCAAAGTCTATTTCCCCTTCAGTTGAATCTGGGCTGGCCTTAGTGACATGCTTGACCAAGAGAATGTACCTGAAGTGACCTCTTGGCATTCAAAGTTAGGTCCTAAGAAGCTTCATGACTTCCGCCCAGGTGTTTTGGAGTGCTTGCTCTTGAGACACTCCCCCTCAGAACCCAGACCTTGCTGTCAGAATCCCAAGCCCCATGGAGAGTTTGCTTTGGTACCCCTAATGACAGTTCCAGCTAAAATCCTGACTGACAGTCAGCAACACGGGCCAGCTTCGTGAGTTAGCTGTCTTGACTGTGTAGTGCACTTGAATCTCTGCTGACATCTGAGTATACTGCATGAGACCCTGGGAAATAACTGTTCAGCAGAATCCAGTTAAACCACAGAACGTTGAAAGATATAATCAATTATCACTTTAAGCCACTAAGACTTGGGATGCTTTGTTACACAGCAATGAATAACCAAAGATGCCATCAGCATTCACCACGATCGGGTCCTATGTTTTCTACCCAAATGTACTTTATTGGGTACACCTCCTTGCTATACACACCGCCTCAGCCTGTAGCTGACCGACCATAGATGACTTCATTTTCTCAAGTGTTCTTCTCCCTTAAGTTTCAAAGGCAAATCACCAAAGTCTGTGAATCTCACAAGGAAGCTTTTTCTTTTTACCCACTAGAGAGTAGAAAGGAAGATTTAATTCTGAGAAAAGAGGACTGAAAAGAATGAATTTTTAATTATGTGTTCTTACTGTGCATCTTTGGTTCTCAGAATAAGTTATGTGATTACCTTATCTTGATTTACTTGTAATGCTCATTATGAGGCAAGAACTAGTTAAATTAGAGACACAAAGATAAGTACAGAAAATCTCACCAGGAATGAAATAAATTACAATAAAAACAAAATCCCTGAAGCTTAATATTCCACAAGTTAAGCCAGTTTTTCTTTTTTTAACCTTGATTTTCCATTTAACATTCCAATTTGAGAGGAATGCTGAAGTCTATCCAATACGAACTACATATATATATTTTTCATCTAATTATGACTTGGTATCTAACAATATTGTTGGAATTCAGTGCTAGCATTGGGTGTTGTTGTTGTCGTTGTTTTAAAATTAAAAACACGTAAATTGGGAAAGAGAGGCTGTTATAAAATGTAAGCCTGAATTTGCATAACCAATTGTGGAGTGAAAACAACTTGCTAAGTGATTGCTTTAATAGTCCAAGTAAGACAGGACACAGTACAATATTGTCCCTATGCTTGAAAACCATCTGTTCTAAGGGGAGGCAGACATATTAAACAATAACGCAATATGGCAAAGCTAAATTCTAAGCTAAGGTCAAAGGTCAAAATAACAGAGAGAGGAAAGTGATCAGCTCTATGTTTGGAAGTGATGGGGGAATAGTGGAGCATGAGCAGCATTTTATGAAATGAGGAAGAGGAAAAGACATTCCAGAAAAGGGAACTACCCAGGAAAGTGCAAGGCATCGTGAGTGGTGTAAGAAAAATCTGACAAGTTAGGTTCAGCTGGAACTTGAATAGTGTGGAGTCATGGGAATAGTCAGAGATGAGTCTAGTAAAGCAGGTTTGGGGCAGATTGTAGGACACTGTTCGATATGCTTAAGAGTTTGAGAGATATCTTATACTTAATTATGGTTAATGGGCAGCCAAAAGAATATTTGCTTAGCATAAAAGTGGCATAATCTGAATGGGGGGTTAAAAGTATGATTCTAGCACCATCAAGAAGGCAGAGAACAGTAACCAAAGTATAAGTGAATGAATAGTATACTGTACCCTTCCCATCCCAGTTATTCTCAAAATTCCCTTAATGACTATTTTATACCTTTTGTCTCTCCTGTAATTCTACCACTAATCTTCACTGCCAAATGACAATTTCCTTGTTACTGAACAGAGAAAATAAGAACATTCTGAAAAGAACTTCTGTTTATCTACTCCCTCTCTGCACTTTCTGCCTTCTCTGCCTTGCTCTAGATTTTATCCCCTGTACCCTACCCTAATGCTTCTCCCTTCTTTAAGCATAATCAGATTTTCTTCTCTTTTAGATTTTCATCAGCACAAAACGCTGTCATTTCTCTCATTTTAAAGTACAAACATCTTTTGGCCTCACTTCTTTCTCATTTCTCTCCTTCCCCTTGCAACAAGTTTTCTCAGAAGAGTTGTCTATACTTTCTCCAGTTTCTCTCTTCCGTAATGAATCTAGTCGACCAGGTTTTCCACCATTCCACTTAAACAAAACAGTCTTCGCTATGTAATTTCTTACCATCACTTTGCGATGTTCAGTGGTCAATTATCTGTCCTCATTCTAATTATCAGCATCATATCACTTGATCATTTATTAATACTTGACTGACTTTTTAAAACTTGGATTCTGGGACTCTAGTCTCTCTTAATTTTGCTCCACAATCAGCGGCAGCTTCGTCTCACTCTCTTTATTATTTTTTCTTCGCCTGGTTCACCTTTAAAATTTGGAGTCCTTTGTGATTCAGTCCTTGGACGTTTCCTCTTTTTTATGTATACTCACTCCCCTGGCATAACATTCAGTGATTTTGTGACAAATATTACATGCTGGAGATACCCAAGTGCATATCTCTTCAGAACAACAGAACCAACCATCCAACATCTTACTCAATAGCTTTACTTAGATGCTTAACTGATACTTAATCTCTAAGTTAACGGGCACACAATTGAAACTCTTGATCTTTCCCCAATATCTACTCTAGTTATGATTTTCCCCATTTCACTGAGTGGCAACTCCATCCAGTTTCTCAAGCCCCAATTTAAATAGAAACTATTAATAACCTAATTTCTCTCTTACTCTCACACTCCTCCAATTCATCAGCAATTATTATTGATATTTCCATCAAAACAGACACATAATCTGGCCACTATCACCACCTCCCGACCTCCATTGCTAACACATTGGTGGCATCTACCACCAATTGATCCAATCAATTTCTTATAAAAAAATAGTTTATAAAATGAAAAATTAAATTTGTAAAAATATTCATCAACAAAGAACTGATTACATATACTTAGATACACAGTACAAAAAATTATTACACAGCAATTTAAAATGATAATTATCTCTTTATTTATTGGCATGAAAAGATGCCCAGGATATATGGCTAGGTAGGAAATTCGGGCTACTCAAGAGCATGTAGAATATTATTTACTTTATTTTTATTTGAATATGATTTTTTGATACCAGGTGTTGGCAAGGAGACAGAGTGAATGAAACTCTCATACGTTGTTAGTGAAAGTATAAATTATTATAGTCATTTTGGAAAAATCCTTGACAGTGTGTATTAAAAACTTACCATATGCATACTTCTAGAAATCACCAATTTTACTCCTAAGAATATACCAAACAGAAACATGTCCATAAGTTTTACCATAAGACATGTACTAGAATTTCATAGCAACAATATTTCCAATAGCCCCAAACATGAAGCAATCAAATGCCAAAATGATTAAATAAAATGCGGTAAATTTGTATAATGAAATATACATATACACACATACATATTTCAATGAGAATAAGCAAATTATGACACAAAACAATATGACTATATATTACAATCCTAATATTATACAAAAATAAGCCAACATAAAAGATTGCTTAATGTGTGACTCTATTCATATAAAATTCAGAAATAGGAAAAACTAATCTGTGGTGTTAAAAGTCAAACAAGTCTACTCTTGGTGGAAAGGGGTGGTGATGGGAGGGCCTCTGAAGTTCTGAAGATGTTCTGTCTCTAGAAAACTTATCATTTGTTCACTTTTTTATTGAAGGATAATTGATTTTACATATTTGTGGGGTACAAAGTTAACTATCAGTAGTTGTGTACAATGTGTGCTAGTCAAATCAGGACCATCAACTTATTCATTGATACAACAGTTAATCATTCTTTGTGTCCATTAACCAGTTTCTCTTTTAATTTCTCATTAACCTTCCCCTTTCTCCCTCTCCTCTCCCTTTCTACCTCTACTAAACACAGTTGTGTTTTCTCCTTCTAATAGTTCAATGTATTATTGTGACTGTTGTCTGTTTCTTTTGCTCTCTGTCCATTTGTTCACTTTCTGCATGTATCCTGTGCCTTAATTACATTACATAGAAATAATTCTTATGTATAAAACATATCTGGAGAGAAATATATCAAGAAGTTAAAGGTTATGATATCTGTATGCTAAGTTTAGCAGTGATTTTGATGTTTTTCTACACTATTTTACATGTGGATTTTCATAATATAGAACTGTTACATTAGAACTGTATAATTATAGAACTGTATAATTATAGAACTGTTACATTAGAACTGTATAATATAGAACTGTATTATTTTTATATACAGAAAAAAATGAAGCTCTTTGCCTTTTCAAAAAATACTGAATATTATTTCAATAAGAACTACTCTAAAACTATGTAGTTCATTGTTCAACTTCAGAAAAAAAAATATTCTACATATTCAAACACTTCTGGAATACTGAAAAAGAAAGTTAATATAAATTTATATTATTTCAGTCAGTTGCCAGCATTTGGTTTTACTAATTTAATTTCTTATGTTTTAAAAAATTTAGCCTTATATTAAAACAAATTGTTTGCTTATTTCTGACATTAAGTCTTAAATAGTGTAGAGATCATCAATTAAAAATGAGCTCTAATATCTTTAAATTCTTTACTGTGAACTCGTTTTTTTAAACACCTACTTTTGTTTCACCACTAATGAAATGGGAGAGGATGCTGCAGAAAATGCTCAGTTATTGTTAATCTTCTTTATTTTCCCATGCAAGTCATATCAATCTTGTTAAGTGGTGGTGTTTTTTGTGTTTGTTTCTTTTATTCTTCACAGTGCAATGGTCTATTTAAAAAAATGCATGTGGTTATGTTTCTTGCTCTAATAAAGTTCAAGAGTATGGAATTAAATTAGCTTAGGGTAATTACTTATAATTAGATATTCTTAATGGAAACTGAATAAGTCCTAAGTTATTCCAAAAACTTACTTGCTTAAATATGCTGCTCTGTTGACAATTCCTCACTTCCCCTTCCCACATGGAAACAAGAAAACTGCTTTCCAGTTCTCAAGGCTATATTCCATCTGCTCAGAAAATACCCCCAGGCTCATTCAGAAAAGTTTGTAATGTAAACAGTTATTGGTTGTTCAACTAAAGAACAGCTAACTAAAAGCTGGAAATTTAGACTATGCAGATTTTAGACAACTATCTAAAGAACAGTTAACTAAAAGCTGGAAATTTAGACTATGCAGAAATTTAGACAACTATCCCTTAAACTTCCAAGAGAAGAGTGTGTGGCAGGGGGTGAGGGGGGAAGAGTCCACTACAGTAAATGTGACTTACACTTAAAAAGTACAACGAAGTGGGAGGGGAAAGTGGAGAACATACAAATTCTGAGAGGATAAGGTGTGATCATCTGTTGTCTATTCATTTAACCACTTGGATGTGAGTCTTGAAAAATCATCAGGTGTCCCTCCATATTTGATGCTGGGCAGAAAAGCTACACCTGGCTACTGGCCCAGCTCCATGATGGTACCTTGTGAACCAATGAGCAATATGGTATCTGGTAGGCCATGCCAAGGGGACCACATCTGTTTTGAATCAAAAATATCTTCATATGAAGGGGATGGAAGAGATAGAAAAGATACAAGCAGCCAGCACTCCTATAAAATCACCAGGGCATCGATTTTTATCTTTCTCTCATTAAAACAGCAGAGTGGTTAACTTCTCCAGTTGAAAGATGAGTAAAAGGACAGCACAAAAAGATGCCTGACATGCTTTATGAAGCTCCATAGCAGAAGAATGTTTTCAACCCTACCATGTGAAAAATGTAAATCTAAATGACTTCCATGTGGGGGATTTTGCATTACTCCATGTGAGTCCCTGGCTTTTGTTTTCTACAAGCCATTGTTCCCTAAATTAGATTTGTTGATTTGGTTAATCTCTTTTTGTGAATTCCAAACAACAGATTCATCTTGATCCCAATACAATAAAACTTTTGATCAAATAGCTCTAAATCAGAAAGAAAAAAAAAAGAAAGTTTCATCAGAATAGAACATTCAGGGATTCTGATTTAATCTGAGAGGTTCTGTGGCTGTACTTGTTTAAGCATCTGATAAGTATCTACTTGACATTAGGCAGCAGGGACAAGAAAGACAGACAAAAAAAGAGATGCCTGACAGTATTACCATAACATAGCAATGCTTATTCTTTGTGTCACAGTTGATTTTCTTTTTGGCTTAATACAGAGATTAAGTTTACAGTACTTCTACTATCTCTTAAAGCAAAAAACAAACTGTAAATCAGATCTTAATGTGTCTTTAAATTAAGCCTAAATAATTAGTAGAAATTGGTGAGTTAAGTGAAGGTGTGAAACCATCATTCTAACATTGAGTAGTAGGCACTATGATACTTTCTTCAGCTGTGTAGTAGATATCAACCTCCTCCCTTTTCAAAGAAGGTCACTGATGAAGAGACTAATGAATTTGACATGGAGGAAGGTTCTAATCATTATTTCATTTCAAAGTCCATTTTCTTGCCTTACACTATCTCTAGAGATACCCAAATTCTGGGATCATAATTCACGACATTGTAAAATCACACAAACACAGTCTTTCACACTCCTTCTGTCAAAAGAAGAAGTATTTCCTTCCTCTCCTTGAATCTGGTTCTAACTCAGTGATACATTTGCAACCAATAGACTACAAATAAAGTGAAATTATATGGCTGCTGTGGCTAGACCACAAAAGACCCTCTGGCTTCCACCTGCTTTGTATGGTCTGCTGACTTAGAAAGAAGCCAGACACCATGAAGAAAGTATGACTGCTCTGACATTGCCATGTTGGGAAAGCCATATATAAGTGCTATAATAGACAGTCTAGCCAAGCTACAAGCCAATAGCCAGTGTCAACTCTCACTCGTGTAACTGAGCCATGTTGGAGTTTGAATCCAGTAGAGCTTCAGGTGACTGCAGTCCTAGAAGACAACTCAGTGCAACCACGTGAGAGACCCCATGAAAGAGTAACCTAGCCAAGACCTTTCCTAAATTTCTTAACTGTAAATTTGTGAGCAAAGCAAAATGGTTGCTATTTTATAATATTAAGTTTTAGGATAATTTTTACAGAACAAAATAATCAAAACACAAGACAAGATTTATAAACAGGCAGTAAAGCATCAGTAGGAGGTATGGGGCTCTCTGGGTTTGTATTCATCTTCACTATTTCATAAGTAGAACTCTAGTATAGCACAATAAATATGAGTAAAGTCATTAAAATCAGAAAACCTACACATATTCTCACATTGCCACTTACTAACTTCAGTGTGGCTTAAGGTACTTTAAAGACTCTTCTCTGTAATGTAGGCAATACTAAATTACAGCATTCTCCACAAAAACAGAATCATATTTATTAATATACTTAGTATAAGGAATTGGCTCATGGGATTATGGAAGTGGAGACATACCAAAATCTGCAGATGTCAAGCTGGAGACCCAGGAGAGTAAATAGCATAGTTCTAGTTCCAGTCTCATTCTGAGAGCCAGGAGAGCCAATGGTGCAAGTTTCTGTCTGAAAGCTGACATTCTCAACCCAAGAAGAGCCAATGTTTTAGTTTGAGTACAAAGGAAAGAAAAGAACAATGTTCCAGCTCAATCAGCCAAGTAGAAAGAGTTCTTTTTTGTTCAGGTCAAGTTACCTATTTTGTTCTATTTAGGCCCTCAGCTGATTGGATGAGGTCCACCCACAACATGTAGGCCAATCTACGTTATTCAGTTTCCTGAATCAAATGTCTCATCCAAAACAACCAACCTCACTGACACATTGAAAATAATGTTTGATAAAAATCTTCATACCCTGTGGCCCAGTCAAGTTGACACATAAAATTAATTATCACAAGGATATTGGCCTGTAATTTTCTTTTCTTGTAGTGTCCTTGTCTATATTTGGTATCAGGGTAATGTAGGATAGTAAAATGTGTTTGGAAGTTTTCTGCTCTTCAATTTTTTGAAAGAGTTTGAGAAAAATTGCTAATAATTCTTCTTTCAATGTTTAGTATAATTCAAGTTAAGCTATTACATTATGGGCTTTTGTTTGTCATGAGGTGTTTGATTACTGATTCAATCTCTTTACTTACTATTGGTTTGTTCAGATTTTCTAATTCTTTATGATTCAGTCTTAGTAGATTGTACGTTTACAGGCCAGTATTCCTGATGAACACAGATGCAAAAATCCTTAAGTAAATATTAGCAAACCAAATTCCATTAGCAAACCAAAATCCATTAGCAAACATATACCATGATGAAGGGCTTTATCTCTGGGAGGCTAGGATGGTTCAATATATGCAAATCAATAGATGTGATACACCACATTAACAGAATGAAGTATAAACATTTCATGGTATCTCAATCGATGTAGGAAAATCATTTGACAAAATTCAACATCCCTTTATGATAAAGAACTGTCAACAAATTAGGTGCAGAAAAAATGTACCACATTGTAATAAAGACCATATGCCCACATAAATCCCACAGCTAACATCATACTCACTAGTAAAAAGCTGATTTCCTCTAAGATCAGACATAAGGCAAGAGGCCCACTCATGTCACTTTTATTCAACATGGAATAATACTTCCAGTTTTATTCAGCTGGAAGTACTAGCAAGAGCAATTGTTAGGCAAGGAAAAGAAACAAAAGACTTTGAAATCAGAAAGGAAAAAGTAAAATTATCTCTGTTTGCAGATGACATGATCTTATGCATAGGAAATCTTAAAGACTTCACCAAAAAACTGTTAGAACTAATAAATAGACTTAGTAAAATTGCAGGATACAAAATCTACATACTAAAGTCACTAACATTTTTATACATTAACAACAAATTATGCAAAAAAAAAAAAAACTAAGAAAAAATCCCATTTACAATAGCATCAAAAAAATATTTAGGAAAAAATTTATCCAAGGAGGTGAAAGATCTGCACACAGAAAACTATTACATAGATAAAAGAAACTGGAAAAGACACAAAGAAATAGAAAGATATCCCATGTTCCTGGATTGGAAGAATTAATGTTGTGAACTTGTGTATGCTACCCAAAGTGATTTACAAATTCAATGTAATCCCTACCAAAAATCCCAATGTCATTCTTCTCAGAAATAGAAAAAGCAATATAAAAAAATACCCAGAATAGCCAAAGTAATTTTGAGAAAGAAGAATGAAACTGGAGACATCACACTACCTGATTTCAAAATATACTTCAAAGCTATAGTGATCAGAACAATATGGTACTGGAATAACAATAGACATATGCATTAACGAAACGGAATAGAGAGCCCAAAAATAAACTCATGCTTATACAATCAACTAACCTTTGACAAGATGCCAAGAACACACAACAGAGAAAGAATATTGTCTTCAAAATACAGTGTTGGGAAAACTAGTTATTCACATGCAGAAGAATAAAATTGGACCTTTACCTAACACCATATTAAAAAAAAAACTCAAAATGGATTAAAGACTTAAACATAAGACTTAAAACTGTAAAACTACTAGTAAGAAAAAAAAACCAGGAAAAAGCCTTATCAACATTGTTCTGGATAATGATATTTTAGGTATGATTCCAAAACCACATGCATCAAAAGAAACATAGACAAATGGGATTATATCAAACTGGAAAACTTCGGCAAAGCAAAATAAACAATCAACAGGGTGATGAGATAACTTTTGGAATGGAAAGAAATATTGGCAAACCATTCATACAATAATGGGTTAATTTCCAAAATACATAAGTAACTTAACCCAATTAAGTAACAAATAACCCAATTTAAATAATGAACAATTGATACATCTGAAATACAAGAAATCATTTGAGACTACTGTAAACAACTATATGCCAACAAATTTGAAAACCTGGAGGAAATGGATAGATTTCTGGACACACACAAGCTCCTAAAACTGAGCCAAGGAGACATAGAAAATCTGAACAGACCAATAACAATAAAGGAGACTGAAGCTGTTATCAGAAGGCTCCCAACAAAAAAAAGCCCAGGACCAGATGGATTCACAGCAGAATTATACCAAACATTCAAAGAGGAATTGACAACATTTTTTTACAAACTATTTCAAAAGATTGAAAAAGAGGCAGATCTCCCAAACTCATTCTATGAAGCAAACATCATTCTGATACCAAAACCAGGTAAAGATACAACTAAAAAAGAAAACTATAGGCCGATATCCTTGAAGAATATAGATGCAAAAATCCTCATTAAAATACTAGCTAACAGAATACAGCAACACATATGTAAAATTATTCACCACGATCAAGTGGGATTCATCCCAGGGATGCAAGGTTGGTTCAACATATGCAAATCAATAAATGTGATACACCGTATTAATAAAATCAAACACAAGACCATATGGTCATCTCTATAGATGCTGAAAAAGCATTTGATAAAATTCAGCACTCATTCATGACAAAGACCCTCTATAAGTTAAGTATAGAGGGAAAGTATCTCAACATAATTAAAGCCATATATGATAAACCCACTGCCACTATCATCCTGAATAAGGAAAAGCTGAAAGCTTATCCTTTAAGAACAGGAACTAGACAAGGATGCCCACTCTCACCACTCCTATTCAACATAGTGTTGGAAGAACTAGCCAGAGCAATCAGAGAAGAGAAGGAAATAAAGGGCAACAAGATTGGAAAAGATGAAGTCAAACTGTCTCTGTTTGCAGATGACATGATCCTATATATCGAACAGCCTAAAACCTCTACAAAAAAACTTTTGGAGTTGATAAATGATTTCAGCAAAGTAGCAGGATAAAAAATCCACACACAAAAATCAGTAGCATTTCTATTCTCCAATAGTGAACATGCAGAACGAGAAATCAAGAAAGCCTTCCCATTTACAATACCCACCAAAAAAATAAAATACTTAGGAATTGAGTTAACCAAGGAGGTGAAAAACCTCTATAATGAGAACTACAAACCACTGCTGAGAGAAATTAGAGAGGATACAAGAAGATGGAAAGATATCCCATGCTCTTGGATTGGAAGAATCAACATAGTGAAAATGTCCATACTACCCAAAGTGATATACAAATTCAATGCAGTCCCCATCAAAATCCCAATGACATTTTTCTCAGAAATGGAAAGAACTATCTAGACATTTATATGGAATAACAAAAGACCATGCATAGCCAAAGCAATGCTGAGCAAAAAATTAAAAATAAAAAATGAAGCTGACTTTTAACTATACTACAAAGCTATAATAACCAAAACAGCATGGTACTGGCATAAAAGAAGACACACTGATAAATAGAATAGAATAGAGAATCCAGAAATCAACCCACACACTTACTGTCAGCTGATCTTTGACAAAGGCACCAAGCGTATTCACTGGGGAAGAAACTGCCTCTTTAGCAAATGGTGCTGGGATAACTGGATATCCACATGCAGGAGAATAGAACTAGACCCATACCTTTCACCATATAGTATAGTCAACTTAAAATGGATTAAAGAATTAAATATACACCCTGAAACAATAAAACTTCTTAAAGAAAACATAGGAGAAACACTTCAGGAAGTAGGACTGGACACAGACTTCATGAATACGACCCCAAAAGCATGGGCAACCAAAGGAAAAATAAAAAAATGGGATTATATAAAACTAAAAAGCTTCTTCACAGCAAAAGAAACAATTAACAGAGTCAAAAGACAACCAACAGATTGGGAGAAAATATTTGCAAAATATAATCTGACAAAGGATTAATATGCAGTATATACAAGGAATTGAAACAACTTTACAAGAAAAAAACAAGCAACTCAATTAAAAAATGAGCAAAAGAGCTAAATAGGCATTTCTCAAAGGAAGATATACAAACGGCTAACAGACATATGAAAAAATTCTCAACATCACTTAGCATCCGGAAAATGCAAATCAAAACCACACTGAGATACCATCTCACCCCAGTTAGGAGGGCTAAAATCCAAAAGACTGTGAACAATAAATGCTGGTGAGGCTGCAGAGAAAAAGGAATTCTCATATATTGTTGGTGGGACTGCAAAATAGTGCAGCCTCTATAGAAAATGGTATGGAGTTTCCTCAAACAACTGCAGATAGATCTACCATATGACCCAGCTATCCCACTGTTGGGAATATACCCAGAGGAATGGAAATCATGAAGTCGAATGTATACCTGTTCCCCAATGTTCATCGCAGCACTCTTTACAATAGCTAAGAGTTGGAATCAGCCCAATGTCCATCATCAGATTAGTGGATATGGAAAATGTGGTATAACTACACAATGGAATACTACTCAGCTATAAAAAAGAATGAAATACTGCCATTTGCAACGACATGGATGGACCTAGAGAGAATTATATTAAGTGAAACAAGTCAGGCACAGAAAGAGAAATATCACGTTATCATTTATTTGTGGGAGCTAAAAATAAAAAAAATAAATAAATACACACACACAAAAAAAAAACCAGGTGGGGAGGGACGAAGACACAACACTCACAATTCCTTGAAGTTGATATGACAAGCAAACAGAAAGGACATTGTTGGGAGGGAGGGGGGAGAGGGAGGGGGGAGAGGGAGGGGGAGAGGGAGGGGGAGAGGAAGGGGGGAGAGGGAGGGGGAGGGAGGTTTCGGTAATTTGCCACAATAATCAACCACATTGTATATTGACAAAATAAAATAAAATTTGGAAGAAAAAAATAAAATAAATAATGGACAACGGACCTTAACTGACTTTTTTTGAAAGAAGAAATACAAATGGCCAACAAGTATATAAAAAATCACTAATTCTCAAGAAAGTGCAAATGAAAACCCAAATGAGATATCACTTCTCACTTGCTAGAATGGCAATAATCAAAAAGACAAAAAGATAACAAGTGGTGGCAAGGATGTAGAGAAAAGAGAACCCTCGCACACTGTCAGTGTGAATGTATATTAGTACAGCCATTATAGAAAGCAGTATGGAAGTTCCTTTAAAAAAGTAAAAGTAGATCTATCATATGATCCAGCAATGCCAATTCTGGGTGTACCAGGAAGCTTCAGAAAGTTCACAGTAAAATAGAATTGAAAGATAATATGAATCTTTCCTTGAATTTTTTGAAGTACCCTTGTACATCCAAAGAAAATTAACTCGGTATATCAAAGAGATATCTGCACTCCCATGTTCAGTGCAACATTATTCACAATAGCCAAGATATGGAGAAATCAACCTAACTGTCCATCAACTCATGAATGAATAAAGAAAACATCAAATGTATATATTATATTTTATGTGTGTGTGTGTGTGTGTGTATACATATATATCAGTTATATATCTGATATATATATCTGTCTTAAAAAGGAAATCCCACCATTTGTGACAATACGGATAAACCTAGAGGACATTATGCTAAGTGACATGAGCCAGCACAGAAAAACGAATACTGCATGATCTCATACATACACACACACACACACACACACACACACACACATACACACACACACACACATGCATATACACATATATGATATATATATGATATCATATATGTGTATATGCATGTGTGTGTGTGTGTGTATATATATATATATATATGTGGAATCAATAAAAGCTGAACTCATAGAAGCAGAGAGTGAAATGGTGGTTGTCAGCGTCTGGAGGGTGGGAGACCTGGGGAGATGTTGGTCAAAGGGTAAAATTTTTGTTATGCAGTAGGCAGTATAAGTAAGTTCTGGTTATCTAATTTATAGATAGTATCATGACTATAGTTAATATTACCATATTTTATTATTTTATTGAAATTTGCTAAGACAGTAGATATTAAATGTTCTCACCACAATAAAAGTAAATAAGTAAAACAATATATATGTTAATTAGTTGTGATATTCATTTTGCAATATATACATATATCAAAACATCACATTTCACGCCTCAAATATAGACAATTTTTATTTGTCAATTATACCTCAATGAAACTGGGAAAAAAATTAACCATCACAATTCTATCCTTTGTCAACCAGGTAACTACATTCATCTTTTGAAACCATACTTAATCTCCAAATAAACACAATAGCAAAGTAACAAAGTTATAATTTTACCATATAAAACTATTCTGCATACCACTGAAAATACTATAATCCCTTCCCCAGAAAGGAAGGTAAAGATTTTGAGTGATATTCAATCTTTTCTTTGATATTCCTTAACATAAACACTATAATGTAAAATATTTTTAAATTTTTTGTATTTAATATCTAAATACTATGATATAAAATCAATACATCTTATGATACATGGTAAGAGAATAATAAAGGAACAATATATATATATATATGTATGTATACACACACACACACACACACACACACGACATTTACAACACCGTTAGGGAGAATATACTCATAACAATTACAGTCCTACTTTCTGTAACTGGCCACATGGTCATAGCCATTATTTGTACCTTTTTCTACTACCCATTCTGTGTTGCCTTTGCCTTCAGCAAACCACGCATCTGGTTCTTTATCTCATGGCCTTACCCAGACCTTTATCCCTGAAGAGCTTGGAACATTAGTAGTCCTCCCTGGATTGAAACATTGTGGTTTTTCCATTGACCTTAATCACAGGCCATACTAAGAGACCCAAAGGGATCTGTTGCATTCCAGACGTACTCTTTCTTATGTCTATTGTGGAGCAGTAGTCTAATTTCCCTTGGTAGTCAGGATCAATTGCCTAAGTTAGCAGAGTAACTCCCTTCTTTGCCTGTTGCTTCAGAGGCAGGAAGAAATCAAAGTGCCTGGGTGGCAGTCTTTGCTTTCAGTTTAGTGGAATTACTGTTGTGTCTCCTGGTAGAAGCATTCCTTTCTTTGGAACTAAGACCTTTCATCCAACACAGCATAAGATCATGGCTACATGAAGCAAAAATTTTGCAAGTGGGTCGCTAGAGGGTAATCATGAGTGACACCATTCCCATTTCTACTCCTTGATTCCTGAAACTGAATCCTGGCCATGGGAAAAACAGCACTGTATATTGGAGGCTGGTTGAGAGTATATGCAGCCTTCTGGAGAATTTCGCCCTAGCCCAGCAAGAAATTGCCACCTGACACTGTAACTGAATCTTCAACAGGCCATTCCACTGTTCTGTCAAGCCAGCTGCTTCAGAGTGGTGGGAAATATGGTAAAGCCACTGAATTCCATGAGTATGGGGCCACTGCCACACTTCACTTGCTGTGACGTAAATTCCTTAATCAAAAGCAATGCTGTATGGAATACCATGCTGGTGAATAAAGCATTCTGGAAATTCATGGATTGAAGTTTTGGCAGAAGTATTGCATGCAGGGAAAACAAAATCTGTATCTAGAATGTCTGTTCCAGTAAGAGCAAAACAATTCCCCTTCCATGATGGAAATATTCCAGTGTAATCAACTTGCCACCAGTTAGCTGGCAGATCACCCTGGGGGGATAGTGCGATATTGGAAGCTCCATGTTGGTCTTTGCTGCTGGCAGATTGGGCATTCAGTGGTGGCCCTAGCCAGGCTGGTCTTGGGAATGGAAGTCTACGTTGCTGAGCCTAGGCATCACCTCCATCTCTGACACCATGACAAAAATGCAATGCTACAGTTTTTCCCCCTTTGAGGATTTCTCTACACCAGTGTCCTTCAGGAATGTCCCAGAAAGTGGCTGTAGTGCTGTAACTGTCTATTTTGGGGTGGTTCCTACATACAGTGTTGGAACTTATGTAAACCAGCCCCAAATCTTCTCATCCTCTGTCAACTGATTGTGGAAAACTGCCCATGAAGCCATAGATGCAGCCCGGGAGAGATAAGGTAGTGTAACAAGAGTGGGGACCAAGAGCATTTGGGCCACTTCTTTATGTCATTTATTTGAACCTTCAAGAGCTCTTCAGACCTGATCTCATATACAAGGTACTTCAAAAAGTTTGTGGAGAAAAATGGATTAAAAGTTAACGTGAGAATCATTCCATTAACTTTTGAAGTACCCTCGTGTAACATTTACATTGATAGTGGATTGCTGCTATACGCACCGAACTTTATTGCTTCGTGGGGTCAGATAACACCCAATTCATGATGACAGCTCAGGCTGGCCCATGAACACCCAGTTCATATTGACATCTCTGGTGGCCATGATTAAGCATTAATTCTCTACTAATGCCCTATGGCAGGCCAAAAACTGTATCTTAAAAAGAAAAAGTACCTATCTGTGAAGGGCGGCAGTGCTTTGTTTTAAAATCCCAAGGGACTATGCTGTGATATACCTACAGGGTCCTGCCAAAGGCTGCAAACAGCATCACTATCTGCCAGTGACATTTTAAGAACAATTGTGTCTGCTGGACCCTATGGCCCAAATGGCAGAGCACTTTGCACAGAAACTGGGACCTGTATCAGAGACTACTGTTCTGGGCCCTACTCAAAACTAGCAACATTTGGGGTCATTCAGTAAATGAGCCAGAGTAACACACTCAAATGAGAAGTGTGTAGCCCTCCACAATCCAGAGAGCATTGTGCCGTTTGTTTGGTTATAGGAAGGACCGGATGAAACAACTCACACTTCACTTTAGAAGAGATATCTTGACATGTTACACACTACTGGACTGTTAGAAATTACACTGAGTTCTCCTCTCACTTTGTTGGATTTATTTCCCATCCTCTAAAATGCAAATATCTTAAAAATAAGCCTAGAATAGTTGCTCCTTTTTGCTCACTATGTCCAATCAAGATAACATCATCAATTTAATGAACCAGTGTAATAGCTTGTGGAAGGGAAAGGATATCAAGATACCTATAAATTATAATTTAGGGCTGAAGAGTTGATATACACCTGAGATAAGACAGTGAAGGTACATTGCTGGTCTTCCCAGTTGACAATAAACTTCTTCTGGTGATCCTTATTGACAAGGATGGAGAATTTTTTTTTTTTTTCAAATCAGTAGCTGCATGCCACATACCAAGAGATATATTAATTTGCTCAAACAATGAAATCATGCTGGTACAGCAGCTGCAATTGTAACTACCACCTGGTCAAGCTTAAGATAGCACATGACATTATCCCAGATCCATCTGTCTTCTGCATTGGCGAGTTGAATGGAAATATAGTAGGAATCATCACCCCTATATCTTTCAAGTCCCTGATGGTGGCACTAATCTCTGCAATCCTTCCTGGAATGTGGTATTGCTACTAGCTTACTATTTTCCTTACTATTGGTAGCTCTACTGACTTTCAATTGGACTTTCTTATCATAATAGCCCTCCTTCCACAGGTCAGGAAAGCAGTGTGGGGATTCTGCCAGCTGCTGAGTATGCCTATTCCAATTACGGCTTTTGTAACTGAGGAAATAACCACAGGATGGGTTGAAAGATCCACTGGGCCTACATTGACATGAACCTGAGCTAATAAAACTCCATTGATCACCTAACCTCCATAAGCCCTTACTTTGACTGGTGAAGCACTGAGAATTTTGGGGTCTCCTGAAATTAGTAACAGTTCAGAGTCAGTGTCTTTTTGTCCCTAAAAGTTCTGATTGTTTTCTTTTCCTCAATGTACAGTTGCCCTATTAAGAGCCTTAGGTCACATTGGAGAAGGCCGAGAGAAAGATTAACACCATAAATTTTGTCAGTGTACTAAGGTCTTTCCTCAAGTGATCCTAACTTCCCCTTCATTCAAGAGATTCTGGGTTTGCAAACTGGCTCAAATGGGCAATTATCGAGGGACCATTACTCTCTGTTTTTATGATTCAGGTTAGACTTCTGTTCACTTAACCTAAAACTTTTCTGCTTCTACAGATCAAATAAGAATTTAGTAGGCTTCCTATCCTCTAGGAACACCATGATCAACTAGCCGACACCATAGGTTTGCACAAGTCAGATTATTCTTACTGCTGCTTTGACTCTGTTGTCCAATATGGTAATCACTTCCACCATGCCTTTGGCAGCCAAGTGCCACCACCTGGCTCCTGCCACCCCAGGATCCCATTATTTAAGTTGCATTTAGGTTTCTCAATTCCATGACAGCATTTCCCACTGTAAGGTCTGGCCTACAGAGATAAGTAATCACAGAGCTTTTAAAGGCTGCCATGTTTCCCCTCACAAGTATATTTCTCACAGTAATGGTGGAAGGTATTTCATCTGTATTCTCCCAGAATGAGTTGCTTTTACATAAAAGATCCACTCTAACATTATAATTCTTTAGGCCTTTGTATTCTCTACAGTAAACCTAGGTAGGCCTGGCATTACTGTTAATCACCTTTTGGTCCCTGTTTCAGCCGATCAATCGATGAAACTGTGAGAACCCTTCCTACCCCACATGTTCAAATGCAGAATCCCTACTTAGTAGATGCATATCAGTAAATTTGGTCTGAGCCAAAAGTTATGCTTTTTCTACTATTATCCCACACCCTTAACATCTATTCTCACACGTTTCCCAAATTCTGTCTGTATATTTAGAAATTCAAGTAGTTCTTTGGGTAGCATACCTCATCATGGGTCACGCTTTGTACCTCATCATTAGGAGCCTGTTGAAACTCAAGTCTAGTATAAGTCCAGAAGCAAAGAGGTATGGTAAAGTTGGGTTCTCAATAGAGCCGGCATTGGCTTGTGTGGAAACTTCCCAAGGGGAGGCCATTGCCATTTCCTCAGGTAATGCAGAAATAATCCCCTTAGATGAGAGTGGAGAGGCCACTCCAATGGGGTTGGGAAGAGCTCTTCCACTGGTAAAAAAAAAATCATCAGAATTTAGGGGCTCAGTGTCCCCAGATTAATTACATTCCTCCCACAAATCCCAATTCCAACTTTCCTTCCTGATAAATGCCATTTTTTTTCAATCAATGCCCTCACATCAAAAGTATACGTGCTATAAGTCTGGGAGTTTAACTTGCATTATAATTCAAGATGAGATTCTGGATTTGATTTTCAGCAATTTCAGTCCTGCAGCTACAGGACATAATGGTCTCCATTGGAAAATGCATAGGTGCTGTTAGATTATTTACGTAGCACTTGAGCTGGGAATTCAAGTCTCTAAGCTCATCCTTTTGTTTCCCCACTTCTTCCAGTAACATTAGGAACAACCAGGCAATCTCATTATATCCATTATTTTGCCAAAAATATTCAAAAGTATCATATAAACTATCACCCAGCTCCTTGCTTCTTATAAGGGGTTAGTTAGGAGTACCAAATGGTGGTATTTTGTATATCTCTATTGCTATATCTGGCCATGGACTATCATGGCTCTCTTTACTCCTGGAAATAGTGTCATTAGCTCTAAGTCTAATCAGATAAGAGAGCCAATAACAGAAACTCCAGAACCAACTCAGAAAACCAAAACAGAAATTCTATTCCTCTAGAACTATTCTAGGTATTAAAATCTGTGTTAGAGTTTCCAGAGAAACAAAAACAATAGAACATATATATGTATGCATATATATGTGCATATATATTCATATGTGTAGTATATATTCATATATAAGAAATTGGATTATGGAGGCTGATAAGTCTCAAGATCTGCAGTCAACAAACTGTAGACGTAGGAGAGCCTGTGGTATAATTTCAGTGTGACTCCAAAAACCTGAGTTCTGGGAGAGCCAATGGTGTAAGTTCCAGTCTGAGTCTTGAAGGCCTGAGAACCAGGAGAGCTGATGGTGTATGCTCCAGTCCAAAAGCCTAAAGCTTGAGACTCAAGGGGAGTTAATGTTACAGTTTGAGTCAGAAGTCAGGGAAAGACTAATGTCCTAGCTCAATCAGTCAGGCAGAAAGAGCCCCCTCTTATGGTGATTAGGTCAGTGTGTTTGCTCTCTTTTGGCCTTCCGTTGAGTGGATGAGGACCACCCATGTTAGGAGACCAATCTGCATTACTCTGTCTGCAATTCAAACGTTAATCTCATCCTAAAACACCCTCACAGACACATCAAGAATGTCTGACCAAATATCTGAGCCCTCAATGACCCAGTCAAGCTGATTCATACAATTAAACATCACAAATACTCACTTCAACAGTTTACATAAAGATTAGTCAAGATAATGGATATAAGCACCTACACCTAGCTAAGCCCTGATGTAAAATATTTCTTCAGCAATTGCTAGTCTTCTACAGCATTAGTTATAATTGTAAAGTGTAAGGTAGAAAATCTCCTCAGTTTGGGTCCAGGAATTGTGATGTTGAGACTAGAGCTGGACCACTACTTTACTAGATTCTGGAAAACGAAGGCCAAAAATGAATTTTTTAAAAAGGTCATGCTGATACTAGATTATTTTTAGGAGTAAAGGGCTTTCATTTATCAGTGATCCCTCTGGAAGCTTTATCTCCTGATTTTGAGAATTAGTGGAAGCCAAATCTTAGCCTCACTCCTCCTAAAAACAGTCACTTTAATAGAGCAAAGTAAATACTGGAGAGAGATGTCGAGATTGAAATAAGAATTCATACCAAACTTGAATCACATAATTTGATATAGTTTCTTAATATAGTTAATGGAAACTTTCTTTTGCTTTTTCCTAGCAAGAATGGTATCATGGGTTTGATAGTAAAACATATGTACTTATGGGTAGATTTCCAAGCAAGTCCGGTTTCAACAGTGATAGCATTGATTGGAAGATGCACATAGATATCCTTGATTGCAGTTCTTAGAGCCTTCATTTTAAAGCTTTACCCCTAGCATTCATGCACACATTTTATTCTACGTTGTCATATCTTTGCTTCAATGATTACTCTGAGCTTTAAATTGTACACTGAAGCCATATTTACAAGGGCACATATCGTAAGTGTACAGCTCATTGAATCCTTACAAACTGCACATAATCCTGTAACTAGCAGTCAGATCAAGAAATGCTCACATGATTTTAATTATTTCCCTGCTGCTCAAGAACATAGACTTTGGACTCCTAAAATTAAAACAAACAGTCATTCTACGGTTCATAATGCAGTGTCTAGTTTTAGAGTCAGGATCCAGCTCTTTGGCTAACCCTTCTCTGCCTGACTTTTCTCATCTACAAAATAGGCATAATAATATACCTACCTCACAGGTACATTAAATGAGTTAATGCATGTAAGGAACTTAGAAATGCCTGGGTCATAATAAGCTCTCAATAAATGTAAGCAATTTTTATTACTTAGTTCATTTCCCCTTATACTACCTGTTACCAGATGGTGCCTGAACTGACATGCAGTGTTTGCTGAATGAATAGGAAGAAAAAAATAGGAGTCCTTTTCATAACAGAATATAAAGTTTCAATGAAATTACACCATGCAGGGAAAGCAATTTATCCTGCTTATATAGAAGACAAACAAGGAAATAGACTTTGACTCCTAGCTGTGTGAATGGAAGATGGCATTGCTTCTCTGACCCACATTCACGTTCAATAACAAGATGAGAGAAACAGCTTTTAGGAGCCCAACAGGAATAGTCACCTAAGAGTCACTGTTTGACTAAACAGCTACCCCATTCTTTTCTTCTACGTAGCCATTCGTTACACCTTTCAACTGTTCGGCAACACGACTCTCCTGAGATTAAGAAACAGTGTGTCAGGTTCCACTGATCCTTAACATAACAGACGAGTGGTGGCCACAGTATAACAGAAAGGCACTTTCATTGATCTGGAGCACTCTGTTTCCATCACGGGGAAGAATCTTCTTACAACCAAAATGCCAGAAAACTTAATGGCTAAGTAAAGCTTTGTGCAAGGTGAAGTCACCCACATGCCCTCAAACAGTACCAATTTAGCAAAAGAGTAAAAATCATGATCATGACCATCATTAACAATTTGCCATAAAGAGTGCCAACAAGTTTGTTTCATTGTAAAGTGTTTGCAAAACACTCAATGCTAATCCTGTCATTGATTTAAGCAGATCTGAATGAATTTTTCCATTTCCAATTAGAGAAATCTATAATTTATTGAGCTATTTTTAACGATTTTTTTTTTAATCTCTGGATTTGGGAATCCAATAGGCAAGAGTCATTACACAAGGAACATGTGAATTATGAAGTGTATGCAAATAATAATTTGTTGATGTGTTGTGTTGACATTGTTGAGGTAATACATCCAGAGACAGGTCTTGCTGTAGTACTTTGCTATCATTTAAATCAAGAATTACTCTTTCCATATGTAAATTAGATGGATGAGAACTTAAGAAATTCTGTGATTTCTTTGTTTGCATGCTCTAAGCTACCAAGCTGTTTCAGAAAAATAAGCAAACAAATCATTCAATAGCCTGGTTTTCCAGTTCTCCCACTAAACAGGTGTTTATTCTGTGAGACCATGAAATTAAAATCATGATATTTATTACATCATTATTTAGCATTGAATATTGGCCAGAGGGCATTGCAGACATTCATAAAGTTCTTGGTGTACACATGACACAAATTACCCATTACGTCACTAGAGAATTGAAATTAAAGAGAAGAAAATAAATCTTAGAATTGAGTACAAATGCCCTTAAATTTTAATGACTGTTTGGGTTATTATTTTTTAGTATATTTGTTTTCAGCATCTCCTAGAAGCTTAATTAGACACTGTCATGTTTTTGTTTATTGAACCCAGTTCATTTGTCACATTTAGTTAGTCCCCAAGCCTCTCAATGGCAAACTACTTCATTTTCTGGCATAGAGCAGACCATAAGAATTGAAGCAATAGGCTTTACATAAAGTACACTCTGTACTTTCTCCCCAGGGTAAGAATAGTTTCCATAGCAGACACACTCAAAAACCTTCCACAGCTTTGATGACAGTAGCAGTAGAAAATTATTTCACATGTACTAAAATGGGCAATCATAAATCTCAAGTATTTTTTCACAGCTTTGTCAATCTTAATTTACCAATTGAGAAATTTACTTAGTATAAGTATTTGGGAACTAGGATGGTACACTTGAATTTGACTCTTTTTCTGCCAGATTGGATCCACTTCTAGAAATGCCATTGCATCAAGAGGGATAGTAGGTTAAAAAAAAATAAGTGCTGGCAATAAAACTTTCTTGATTTAGTAAAATGTGTGTGTGTGTGTGTGTGTGTGTGTGTGACAGAAAGATGTAAGTTTACAGAAAACAACATAGATTTGAAGTTACAGACATATGTTTTCACCTACACTTGCCTAAATGACAACCTGTCTAAAAAGAAAACAAATTAAACAAGCATTTGATATGGAGATTTTCTCAATAAGGGTGATAATAATATAGATGGGAAAAAAGTGAATTGTGTGCTGGACTCATTCATTTATATTTCTTTTAATTGATTCTTAGAGCACACTACAATTTTAAAACCAGGAAACTGAGGTAAGTACTTGGTAGCATGAGTTAAGTAACTAAGAGTTACAGTCTCACTTAAAATGAGTAAGTGGAAATGTAGAATTGAAATTAAAAGAAATATACATTGAAATATGCCTTTAGAGACTTTGGGAAAAGAGTGAAAGAGGCCATGACAGCTTGGTGCCAAGTTAACTATGCCTGTACAAAGAGGTACCTTCAGAGAGGCCAACACCTACCTGAAGAGAACACAACTGGCCTTGCCCTAGCAATAGGAGATCTATGCTAGAATTTCAACCTGGGAGGTTGGGAAGTTGGGAGGAAGTGGATTGTGGGTTTCTATAGCTCCTGTCAACCTGGAATCACAATAGGTGTAGTGGATTGAATTATGTACCCCCCAAAAACTCACTGAAACTTAATTGTGTCCCCCAAGCTTTATCTATTAGAAACTAAGCCCCCCTACGATTGTTAAGAAGGTGGGAAGTCCTATTATGGTAATTGAAAGGTGGAGCTTTAAATAGGTGATTAAATTGTAGGACCATGCCATAGTGAGTGGATTAAAAATGGTGGTCAGGGGTGTGGTTCTGAGAGCATTGAAAGGAAAAGAGAGTCTGTCTTATCTCTCTCTCTGTTCTCTCTGCTTCCACCATCTTGCAATGTGAGACCCCTGGGTCACTGTCACCACCACTAGGTGGAATTTGGACTTCTCATACTCAGAAACTGTAAGCAACAAATTTCATTTTCTTTATAAATCACCCAGTTCAGTGTACTTTGTTATAGCAACACAAAACTAAATAATACAGAAAATGGTGGGGAGGGAGTGAAAATGATCTTTCATATTATCTCTCTGTTTCATGAATTTGCAGATTTCTAATTTCTCTCTAAGCTTAAGTAACCCATCTTTTACCACCTATACCAGTTGTGATGAAAAATCAGGGCAAATCCCCAGGGTTCTTTGTACTTGCACTGCTCTTACTTTTGAAGTGAAGGCTAGATTGAAGTGGGAAACTCTGTCTTTGGTATCTGAAGTGCAGGAATACTTAACATGAGTGAGCTTACATACAGGGAGTGGGAGAAAGACCTCTCCACTCTTCGAAACAGCACAAGATCTGAAAAAGCTTAGGAACCTCTATTACAGGTAAGTTTTAACTATACGCCAGATCAGTCACATACTAAAATATTCCTGTATTTCTTCTTGGTGCTTTTGTAGAATCTTTGTTGTGTTTCGTTTGGCTTGGTCTATTAGTTTAAAGACATTCTTTAGATTAGAGTTTTCCTTGGAACATAAATGCCCTCTGCAGTTGAAGTTAATATCTTAAGACCTCATTTTGATCACTATATTATCAGTAATTAGGCATTTATTTTGTGCTTGTTACATGGAACAGAAAAATTAATCCCCCAGCTTCACTCCAGTCCATCCCATGATCACATCTTGTGAGAATGTCCCCTGAGATATCTGCTTTATCTCAAACAACTCCATACTATTGAAATTCAACCTCCTACCAAAGAGACAATGCACACGAAATAATCACTTAATTGCAGTATAAACTATTTTTAAAGTAAATGTTTAATTATTTAGTAAGCATTTATCTGTACATTTTATATGCCAGACACTCCACTAGATTCGGACAGTGCTAATGGAATCTAAAATTCTTCTGAAAAAAAAAAGACACATGAACAGAAAATTTACAAAACAAAGTGCTAAAAAGGTATTTGACTATTCTTAGTATGTATTGACCCCCTACTATGTTCTAGGCAATACTCTGGGCGTATAGCAGTAAACAACCAATAAAGTCCCTCCTTTCATGGAATTTACATTATAATGGGATGGGAGAAAAAGTATATAAATAAATGAATACAATGCAATATGATGTCAGGTTGAGCTCTGAGCTATGACGAAATATGAAAGAGGGAGAGGGCACAGAGAAGGATGAGGGACTCTGTTAGAGTTTACATTACTCACTACCATGAAAAAATTTGAATAGAGATTTGAATGAAGTACTATGGGCAAACACATCAGGAAGTTTTCAACTTGGCCTGGAAGGAGTATAATGGGCTTCACTGAAAAGAGACATTTAATCATCTTATCAAGTAAAGAATGGAAGTTGTGCCAACAGAGAATGAATAGGCATACACTTAGTATGATAAAAAGACCTATTTTCCTTAAATTCAAAGATGCATCAAAAATAGTTTTGAGAAAACTTTAGGGAATGACAACAGCTTTGGTAAAAAGAGATGAGAGATTGGTTAACCCAAAAAGTCAGGCATTTTTCATTGAAGAAGAAGATGTCACAAGAGGTGCAATATGAAATGCTGATCAGGTAAAATTTTGCAGTGAGTTTGCTACTTCTTTGAGCTACAGCTGAGTCATCAGGGCAATCAATGTCTTCTCCTGGACTTTTTTCCATGGAAGTGGTGGGAGATTTCTACTGTTCACTGGGACTGCAATTCCACCCTTAAGAATTTGAAATCAGGGCTCTTTAATGTGTATAGGTGAAATGTCTGCATCAGTATTGCTACATGTTCTTATTAAAAACAAATTTCTGGGCCTCATTTCAAACAAATAAATCAATATTTCTCAAAGGGACTTGGAAATGTTAATTTTCAACATATCTGAAGATAGGGAAGAACCAATCTTAAAAAGAAGAAAAGAGATCTTTTCAGCCAGAATGAATAGCAGATACAGAGTTTCTGATGTTGGCAGGAGTTCTGAGGAACAGAAAGGTCAGTTTGTTCAAAATATATGTTCTCAAAAGGGATAGTGATGGAAGACAAGGTCAAAAGGTAGTTTGTCTAAACTGAGTAGTGTCTTATAGATCATGGCATTGAATCCCCCTGAAAGGGTTATGAGAAGTCATTGGTGAATATTAAATATAAGAGGATCATATTCAAAGAAAAAATACCAGTGGAGTCTCTAAAAGGCAAGGTTTTAACAGACTACCAAAGATATCTTAAATCTTCATGAATTTTCTTTGTTCTTATGTTTCTGGAGGATAAGAATGAGTAACATTGAATGTATGGCCTCATCTTGGTGGAAATAAACCAAGGGGTTTTTGTTTTGTGTTGCTTTGCCTCCCACAGATTTGTCACCCCTGTTCCCCTGGGTGGCGGAGCTGCCAAAGATTACTCAAAGCCTGTCTCTTTTGAGCAGTGAGAAGCCCCAAAATTTGCCTTCCATTTGGCAAATTAACCCTGAATTGGGCTTCTCTTTCTGCATTTATTTTCCAGATCAGGAAGTTACAGGACGAGAACATAGGTGGGGTTTTTGCTAAGTATAGTTTAACAAGTTTAACAATAGAAGCTGGTAAGACAAGCAAGGTGACATTCTATAAGGCAATTAAGTTGATCCACTAGCAAAAGCTTGATTTTAGCAAACATTCTCTTCTTACAGCAATTTCCTAGTATCTTTACATATCAATCAGTAACCTGTCTGTCTTTGAGCCAGCAACCTTGCTGTGTTACAATTCTTTATCTTACAACAGAGACTATAGCCTGGGGAAAATTTCCTGTCCTTTGCAAGGTTAATATTTGAAACTGCAAGGCTTGGAAAACCAGGCCCTGTGAAGTACATTTGTTTAATGCATACTCCACAGTTTTGTTTTGTTTTCGGCGGGGGGGGGGGGGGGGTTGTTTGTTTGTTTGCTTTTAATGACATCTCTTTATTATTTTACATTCCACCAAAAGGATACAAACTTGCAGCTAGATAGAGAAAATGTCTTGGGTCCTATCAATAGTATCAGTTGATCCTACATCAAAGCTTTTCTAGAGTACATGCACTTCGATGTGCTACAGCTGTGGCTTTACACATGAGAAGGTATACAGGCTCTGCAAGAGGCCTCAGTACACCTTGTAAAATGGGAGAAAGGTAATCTTCTAAGCAGAATTTTATTTTGGATGTTTTCTGGCTTATTTCTCAACCCACCATTAATTTTTTCTGGACATTATATAAATAAATAATGTGGCATAGAAAATGTATAAAATAATTTCACAGGAGACCTCATTAGTTTATATACTCTTACTATAGAATAGGTCTAGTTATCATCTAAAACAAACATAGCTTCACAGAGAAAGAAGACAGAAAATCCTGCTACAGGATTCAGAGAATGAAATATTTTCTTGAGAAAAAAAGTACTCTTTCTGCTATACAGACAGTACTTAAAAAAAATAAAAAGATAATTTTGGTTTATCTAAATAAAATAAATGCTACACCAGTGATTCTTAACCAGGGATGAATTATTCTTGTTTCCCTACCCCCAGGGGATATTTGTCAAAGTCTGCAGACATTTTTGATAACCATAACTAAGGCAGTGGGGTAGTGGTATTTAGTAGGAAAAGGCCCAGGGTGCTGTGAAATACCCTACAATGGAGGGGGCAGTTCCTGGCCCTTCACCACACATATAACTAAGTATTATCTAGCTCCAATTGTCAAGAGTGCCCAGACTGAGAAGCCCTTGACTAGGAATCCTCTGGCAGGAATCCTCACCTAACAAGTAATAAAGCTGAGACTCCAACCTATTCATGTATTCCACTTGGATGTTTCTTGAAGAAGGTGATGAAGGTGATGGCCAGAAGAAAGAAATTAGATGCATCTAGCCATACCAAATTGTGTTCCACTAGGTGAAGTCTCCAGAGGTCATGGGGAACTAATAAGCATGAAATCCATTGTAGATTGCTGTGTTTCCTAGACCAATAGCAGAAGAGATGAATGAATGGGAATCAGAACTACCAGTTCATCATTCCACTCTGACTCTTGCTAACTATGATTCCTTGGCATGATACAACCTCTTTGGGTTTCAGTTGTCTTCTCTGTAGGTTGGAAAGATTAGGGCAATTTGCTCTAATAACTCTTCCAGTTCTTATGATTCCATGGTGCAGTGTTTTTCATCGTGTTAACATAGCTACATGGGAACTTTATTTTCCAGAATGCCCTGCCCTCGATGGTTAAAAGTTAGGGTTGGCCATAAGAAAAATTTACATGTGTTTGGAAGTTCTGCATAAGGCTATGGTACTGCTGCAGCTAGCACTAGTCAGCTGGCTCACCTTGCTGCCATGAGGCAGTAGCTCTTCCAGCTCCCACTGGGTCTCCTATTTCAAATCTCTCGAGTTCTGAGTCAGAAATTGTGCAGCTCTGTACAAATGATGCCAGCTTCATCACTGTCAAGACTGGAGATGCCAGTAGACAGATGTATACTCTCAGTTTGTCCTTACGTGTTCTGGTTTGTCCTTTTTTTTTTGGACAAACCTCTACCTTGAACCCTTCTCCTCTGGTTCCATTTTGTCTTCGCTCTTCCATACTTCAAGTTTAAATTTCCTTCCACTGGCCTGGACCTAGAGCAATTTAAGGCCCACCACCAGATGTAGAGGCAACAGCCTTTTTTGACTTATTTGTAAGATCTCATACTTGTGTGAGATCTAATGTTTGTAATAAATCCTTTATTCTGTGTCATTCATAAGGGTTCTGCTTCCCTTATCTAACTCTTCTGATACACAGAGAATGGATAAATGCTAATGACTAAGTGAGGAAATGGAGATTAAATCCCACTAGAGATTATAAAGAAACTAAAAGAGGAAAATTGGAAAATGAAGAAAGAAATTAAAAATAGATAGATAAGAAATCAGCAAGTGCTTTTCATATGCTCTTAATACCTATCTAGCAGTGGTCATTTATTTTCCTAAGCATTATGCAGATTATGTAGACCCTCAAAAAATTATATTTTCGGTAAGATATTGAGACTACAACTCATAAAATAATCAAATTAAGATAGAACAGTCTGCTCCAAAAAGCATTCCACTGATCAATAGTGCTGATTTTATTTTTTAAATGTACTGTCTAATAATAATTTTAGAAAGTATTGTATACTTTAGCCCCATTTTGAGAATAACTTATACATCAAGAATATTTTCCAAAAAGTCTTGAAGTTAATTTAAGCACACTTTCTAACTATACGTAATCCAGTATTTCCCAACTTATGTAAACAGTCTATTTTATCTTCTAGATAGACATTTTAAATGTTTAGGAAATTCTGTACTACATAACATAATATAGTACTGACTATAAATACTCTGTTTAAAGAAAATAAATGGAAAAAATAGGTCCAGTAATCTTGAAGGACTTCTTAAAGGAAGTATATTTTATACAGGAATATAGGAGAAGTATTTAGATGGGTAGAAAGGAGAAGCAATAACATTTTTGAAATCGCAGGTGATATAATTGAGTGGAATTTGTAATGGGAGAGGAAGCCAACTTTTAGTAAAGAATTATCTAATGGGGTCATATTTCAGATGGCTTTGAAATCAGACTAAGGTATTTAAACTTTTATTGATAGGAGTTAGGAACACTTACAAATTTTTGAATCATTAAGTGCTACGAAAAGTATTAGATGTTTTCCCCAGCATCAACTTGCTAGTAAATGGTAGAGTCAGGGTTCAAATTCAGGAGCTCTGGCTCTAAAGCCTGTTATTTTATTCTTTAATATTGGAATCCCTAGCAGGTCCACTGTATGGTAAGTACATTTGGGCAAAAATGGATTCATAAACAATCTGAGAATTTGGATGATAAGTTTCCTAACAGCAGCTTACACCTGGAGGAACACGAAAGCTTAGACATGGATATTTTGGAAATGATGCACTGAGCAAGTTACAAACCTGTGTCTTGGTCATATTTGAGAGAGCTCTGTCAGCTCGCTGAGGTCATAGATCTGACACTGAAGGAATTCATCCAGTTGAAATAAAAAACAGAAGCTACGGAATTAGCACCAAAAGACAGAATTGTAACCAAGCCCAGAGCTTTCCTGGCAAGAATAAAGGGTTATGGAAAACTCATCTCCTGTTTGTCTGGTCTAGTAAAACCTGACTGAATTATTAGAGAAAGGTAAAAAATTAAAATAAAATGATCTATTTGCAGGATTCCTACCAAGGGAACTTTTCGGATTGGACACAGAAGCAGAGATGTGAGGTACAGCTGATTCCAAAACAGTAGACAAGTTATGAAACCACTTAGAAAATTATGGCTTGCCACTGCAGTTCTGTCTGGATCATAAACTCAAGTGTACCCCTGCTAAGTGCACAGAGAGTTCTCTAGTTTGTCATAACATGTTCATATGTCTGCTGAAGTGATTGGAGAAAAATTGCAGACTGAGAGCCTCAGTAATAGTTTTAAATTTGGCTAATTCTTTCTAATTCTTTCCTTCTTTTTCTCTTTGTTTCTCTTTCTTTCTTTTTTTCTTATTCTCCTTTCTTATTAAAACAATAAACCTAATTGCATTCAAAGAAATAGGATGAGATGAGTTACTAAAATAGAGTCCAGGCTGTCCACACCAGTCAGTGCCAACACCAAACTGTGCTACATACATGTAGAGCAAATACGTGAAAGAGAGGTTGAGAGTTTGAGAACTACCAGCCTGAGATTCATAGTATATTTTGAATACATGTTTTTTTTTCTCTTTTAATTTCAGTAAACTGTATTTGTTAAAGGACAGATGAGTGAAAAAAATCTTCAATAACTTAGTGTCTTCTCTATCTAAAACTCTAACTAAAATAAGATTAGATTATTTAGAAGTAATAAATATGTGAAAATCCTTGAAAACAAGAAATCCTGCTATCAGCAAATCAGTAATTCTCAGAGATGTAAAATTTCTTCTCACTTCCCGCATATTCACAGTGGCTGGCATAAATCTCTTATGCCTGGCTGAAGTTTCAAGTACTATATTCTTTAAAAGTGCAAAATCTGCCTAGGAAGCATTCCCAACATGGGAACTGGGCCTTGGTAGAGAAGCCGGTCAGAGCCTGTTATAAAAGAATATATATAGGACAAGAATATTTTTTTGGATTTTTTAAATTGTGAGTGCCTTTAATCAAAAAGTTGAATAATATAATTGACAACATCAGAAGATAATTGGTAATTTAGAAGAACAGGACAATTAATGTCTGCAAAATGAAGAATAACAAGAGGTACAGCAAGCAAATAGGAGAGAAAGTTTAATAGAATTGGAAGGTGTACACACCAACTATGGTGTTTATCTAACAGGAATTCAAGAAGAAAACAACAGTAGAAAGAAAAGAAATAGCAGTATCAAGCACTGTGAACCTTTGGTTTTACTGTACCTTCATACTTAAGAAGTTTGCCTGACACGGTTTTATGGGTGATGATAGAAGACTTAAAACTCCTGGCTCAGAGATAAGATCTTTTGATATGCATGGTACAGCAAGCAGTATAAGCGTCAACATATTTCTGCCAGTTTTTCTTTCCCCCAAGTCTTGCATGATAACATGGATGGGCCCAAATGGATTTTTGATCATAAAAGGTGTTGCATTGCAGAAGAGGAGCCTGAGGTTAGGTAACATAAATATTTTATAAGAGCAATAAGCATGCAGGTCTTTTAAGGCCTGAGGGAGACACCATCTCTAACTTTCCAGGCTGTACGCAAACTTGCTCTTTGCTCTGGATGGAGACACGGTCTTTACAATCCTAGGCTGTTTGTTATATAATATTACATGAAGATAGCCTAAGCACAGAATAGTCAGTGTTTCTGCTCACAAGATGTGCAGAAAAATGAGAGATCCATAGAAAATGTTCTCCCAACAGGCATGAAATAATCAAAGATATGTTAAAATATTTTTTTCCAAAAAAATCAAGACTTCAAACAAGAAGGTCCACCAAGACATTAATAGAAAAAAATAAAAGGATACACATTGGTAGTATTTTGGAATTCAAGGATAATGAGATAATCCTGAACAGCCCTCATCTTTTTTGGGATTATAAGCAAGAATATTCTATCACCAAATTTGTTACGGTGGAAACTATATCTGCCAGAATATCCCTTCCTGCATGGTACTGCTTGGAGCTGACCAAAAGAGGAACATGCAGAAGATTGAGATGAAAGTGAAGCATTGACCATTACTCTGTGAAGACTGCTATAATTATGTGGGATGAGAAATGCAGAGATGCTTGAGAAGTCCATTTTATCCTTAATCTCCTCTGCACAGTCTTCAACTCTTCTTCGTGAGTGTAATTCATACTAATTAACAAGTGTTCCATGCTGATCTCAAAATTTTTACCCTCAGATCCTCAAAAGAAACAGCTTCTCCTAGACTTCTCAACCAGTTTCCCTTTCATGACAATACTTGGTGGCTAGAGGTGTTTGGCTTATCAGATGATATGGTTGGTAATTCAGTGATTCTAAAATTACCCCCTTTAAATTCTCCAGCTCCTTCCACAAGTGTGCAAGGTTGAATTCCTTTAATACTTATCTCATAACCCACATTATTTTTGCTTTCCTGACTGAACCCTGATTGATACAAACTCCAAAGGCTTGTAACCTAAGAGACTGGAGTTAATAAATGCTAATAAGGACTGCAGCTCTATTTCAAATAACTTAAATTGAGTCTCTGAAATTTGGTTGAAATAATCCTTGAGACCAATACATTTTCTTACCTGGCAGGAAACAAACAACAAACATGAACATCTTAAATCATTCATTTCTGAAGGAATTTATGTGATCTGAGGTCTCAGATTATTTTGCAAACCAGTTTGCAAAATCCTTATTATATCCTTGACATAATAAAGAGCTAATCACTTGAAGAGGTAAGCCAGTATGTAAGAGATACAGACAAAAGAAAAAGAACTTACATACAAAAGAAAAAGACCCACAGGGCTTCAGTCTTTGCAACTATCAGGCATAGATTTTTTAAAAGCTACACTTACCATGATGGATGATATAAAAAATGAGATTAAAATTTCAAGTAAGAATTTGAACTTTAAGTAAAACAAAGTGAAAAGTCTAGAATTAAAAATACAACAACCAAATGAAGAATGAAATAGGTAAAATAACAACTAGACACACATAAAGACAGAAATAGTGAAGTGGATAGTAAATCAGAAAAAAAAAATCCATTGACATCACAGAAACATAAGAGGATGCAAATGCAGAAGAATAAAAGATATAGAGAATAACATGAAAAAAGCTAACTACTTAGAATTGAAGTCCTAGAATAAAATTGAATAGAAACAATGTGTAGAGAGATAATGGAAGAAAATTTTTAAATACCATTGAAAATATTGTCACAGATTCAAAAACCACAATGAACCCCAAGCAAGGTAAATAAGAAAGAAAACACTTCAGCCTATCACAGTAACACTGACGACTAAATAGAGAGCTGAGTTCTCAACAGAAAAATGGAAACCAGATAAAAATGAAATGACAAATAAATATATTGAAAGAAAATAACTATCAACCTATAATTCTGTATCAAAAAAAATCCTTCAAACATGAAAGTAAAGACATATTTTATTCAAACTAAACAAAAAATGTCACCAGAAGATTCCCCTAAAAGAAATAATAAATGATTTTCTTCACCTAGAGAGAATATTATCTCAGGTGACAATTTTACAATACAAGATATTATGAAGAGCAATGGAAAGCATACAACTTTGAGTTGAACTAAATAAATATTAACAGTATTAAAAAAATAACAAAGCTTTATAAAATATATAGAGAATTAAAATATGTGAAAATATTGAATATATCAAAAAAAGGATATATGGAGAATAAGATTAAGATTTTTGCATCATTCTGGAAAAGGGTAAAATTAGTAATTAATATCATATTTTGATAAAGGATGAATGGCTAGTACACTGCAATAACCATAAAAAATGCATAACTAACAAGTTAATATTGGAAAATGGATAATAAAAATAATCAACAGAGCAAAAAATGACAATAAGTAAATAAAAATTACAAGGAGCATGTGGGAAAAAAGAAAGCATTTAATGAGATCATAGATTTAAGACAAAACACTAAAATTAAAAGGCAACTGCTGTCATAGTGGATAGAATTAAAATCCAACTTTATGCTGTTTATTTGTGAACACAACTAAAATATAGGAATACAGAAAAGGATGAAAGTTAAAGACAGAAAAAGCTGGTGTAGCTGTATTAATATCAGAAACAAAAACTAAGGAATTAAGGAAAAACCATTGCTATAATTTTATAGGACACATCAAAATTATAAAAGGTTGAATTATCTAGGAAAATATTTTTTAAATATATGTACACCTAGTAATATACCTTCAAATATATAAACTACAAAAATTGAAGTACTTCAAGGAGGAAAAATAAAGTCATGGTTATAACGTGATTTTAACACCCCTCTCAATAAATAACAAGAGACAAAAAAGAAAATCCTTCAAAAGTCTTACTTTCATTTCTCCTTGTTCTTTAAACATCTATTATAAATAATGTGTATCTTTGTATATCGATAAAATATAATTTTCTTTCTGTGTGCAGTTATTATTGTGCTTGTTGTTGCTTAATAAAAAAAAGTGTGGACTCCCATTTCCAGAATTACGGTGGGCTTGGTTATTCAAACCAATCTTTCAATATAAGTCCACTAAAATGCTTTATAAAATAAAGCTGATAACGTATTAAAGAGTTGTCAATCCAAGATATAGTCAAAAGTCAAAACCCAAGAACATAAGTAGTGTCCTTTGGGGTTTTACCTGAATGTCTACACTAATCCAGAGTAGTTTGAGGTTTGTTTTCCAATTCCTAACAATGAACAGGGAACAGAAGTAAAAGCCCAAAGGTGAGGATTCCCATAGGAGCCTTTGCTCTCACTGAGTCTGAGAACTGAAAGAGCTACATTCTTAGGATAAGGCAACCACAGAAATAAGCCTGCCTCATGATTATGGCCATCCCAAACCCATCCCTGAGGAGTTCTAATCATAAGCTGTTCTCACTTGCTTTGCAAACCTAAATTTACATCATCTGCATGATCCACAATACTCCAAACCATGACTAATTTAAACTGGCCCCAGACCAGACACCTGGCAGAAGCAAATGCAGCTCTCTTTAAGAAATATGCTCTCATACTAGGCCTTCAAAAAATTCCCAACAAGAATTTTCCAAGGAGAATAAGCAGCTCACAATAAGACAATAACCTAGCTCATGAGGAAAAAGAAGCCACAGTGAGAAACCACAGAATCCACAGGGGGGCAAATAATGACCACACCTAGATATGCTATTTTCCTCTGAAATGCTTTCCAAGAAAAGGAAAAAAAAAAATTCAGATGGCTGAACTCAGATTTGTGAAGAGTCAAAGAGAAAGTTCCGGAATGTGGAAGTGATCACTTAGAATACTCCATTCTCGGTGTTGCCACTTCGTCCTTTGCAGCGATGGGAAGAGAATCTGCTATGGGAATCACAGTGCAAGTGAATTGAAATAACAGGCATAGCCAATTCCCTTCACGCAGCTTGCTTGAACTTAACATTTTTGTCTTTATATATAAGCCGCTTTTCAGATTTGAGTAAAATATTTATTTAATACAGGCATAGCCACCTATAGTGAGAATGTTAGGAATGATTATAAAATCAAGACTAATCATAATCAAATGACAATAATTTTTTAAAAATCACTTTCTTTTTACAAGTCCATAAGTCATTAACTTTTTTAGCATTTCATAGGTTTCTAATTTTCATGCCATGCTTAGATGTCTTCTCTGGGTCATTATTGATAGAAAGCTCTTAGATCTGTGTGAATGGTTATGCTTGCAATGTTTGCGAGAACTTCTAATGTGGCTGTGTTCAGTTCCATGCCTCAGAAAAGAATTTCAGCCAAAAGACACTCCCTTTCTTTTTCTCTTCTTTCCTTTCTCTTCATAATTCAGCTCATTTCAGTTTGACAAACTCAAATTGAAAGCCTGTCAGGTACCAAGCAGTACAACACAAGTTATATTTGAACTTTTCTTGTTCTTTGCCAGCAAATAGGTGAAAAAATTTTTAAATCATTCTTTACATTGTGAAGTTGTATGTGGCATTCTTTTTCTCAGATAAAATGATGTAAGTGGCTTAACTTTGACTTTGCCCCGGTTGTCATCACTGTTTTGGATACAACCTATCTCCCTTATAAACATAAGTTACCATTGCCCTCTTCTCCGTGCAGACAGGTATGTTTTTGCTGTTGGTCAATGTAAATGTTTACCTGAGAAAGGAAGCTTGGGATGATTTTGACTGATTGTCACATCATTTTCTGCAGTGATTGGTTTCTCTTATAGCCATTTTGAAAATACAGTTATGTTGAGAGATCTGAAATAAATGTGCACTTGAATTAATCCACTGTAAGTATTGTTCAACTATAGAAATGTTCACCATTTGTTCCAGTGTGTGCCCCTATGCCCACCCACTTCCATCAAGAACAGCTCAGGTTTGCTTTCTCTAAAAGATAATGCTTTGCCCCTGGGAGCAACACCCTGCATCATATGAGGCCCTTGGACACATCAGACCTGAACGAGTCTGGGCAATCAGCAAACTTTTGCTGCATCCGCAGCCTAGACAGTGTTATACCATGTCTTTCCTTCCCCATCCCATTTCAAGACGGGTTTTTTCCAACACTAGTGGTACTACCAACCCCTGAGCACCTATTCTTTTTGAATCACTTCTCAAAGGTCTTGCTTTCTGCAAGCTGTCAAGCAGAGCTGAGAAGGTATAATATATGCTAGCCTTCCCGGACTCATTTACACTTGGGTTAGTAGTTCACGGGTTATGTAGACCAATGAGAGAGATACTCTTATGTAGGGAGCAATGCCTAATGCTTCTTGTAACGTATACTTTTGACAACTTCTGGCTGTTAAGTCCAACTCTGCTTCCAGTTCACTATTCATCTGGAAGGAAGAAAGACAAAGATGTAGCATTTGGGCAAAATGTAATTAAAAAAGCAAAGAGACATAGGAAGCTGTTCTTACTGTTCAACGTGTATCATTTCGCATTAGCCCCTATACCCTTGCCATTAGACTGTGGTCATAGATCTCTAGTGTCAGTATCATGTGGAAGCTAGTTTCATATGCAGACTTTCAGGCCCCTCTCAGACTAACTGTATCAGGACTTTAATTTTACAAGACACCCAGGTGCTTCATATGATGCACTGCTCCAGACGACCCTTTGATAATTTCTATGTGCATGATTTAAGTTAATGTGACACAGACACATGGCACTGGCTCATTAAAGTGGTAAATCTGGATTTCAAGCCTTTGTACTTTTTATCTTTTTATTTTATTTAACTGGGAATTACCTTCCATACCCATCATTTCAACTCAACCAACAAGCCATATTCCTCTGTTCAGAAGAAAAGATTAAAAAGAGACAAATGTGTCAGATATTAATGTCTTTATCTAACCAGTTTGTAAAGGGCCATTCTTTAGAAAATATTGTTCTGACTCAGCTACTGAACATGAGAACCTGATTTAAATTTGAGTCCATTGTTGTTATTAGTTTGTTTCAGAATCAATGGCTACCAGAAAAGGAAATATTCAACTAAATGTTTTGAGACGTCTTGAAACTTAGGTATTTTACTCTATTTTCTTTGCCTAGAAAAAATGAAGATCTTTTGCTCCTGTTTGGTGTTTAGCAATGCTGACATCAGAGAACACACTGTCCTGGCCTTAAATAAGAATTTGTGTCATGTTTGGTCTGGCAAGTTCTAACTCATATCTTTCTTCCAGTATCACAAAACCACATACTCAGGGGGCTTGGGAAGCTGAAAAAAAAATGAAACAAGTTGATGCCAGTTTGATGTCCTGCTCTGCCACATGTATTCAGGAGAAAATGGATGCTACATAAAAATGGGTATTAAATGGGCCGGCCCCGTGGCTCACTCGGGAGAGTGTGGTGCTGATAGCGCCGAGGCCGTGGGTTCGGATCCTATACAGGGATGGCCGGTGCGCTCACTGCCAAGGATTGTGGTCCCTTTACCAGTCAAAAAAAAAAATGGGTATTAAATGCTAATAGATCAAACTGATGGTTTAGGTGAGACCCACTGGAAGAAAAATCGTGGATTACTGCCAGATTTTGACATTCCAGGGAAGACTGAATGTACTCTATTTCCTTTGTATCTTCAGGAAAGATACATCAGGAAAAATTAGGTATGGGCTAGACTGAAAGCCATTGGCAAACTTAGGATGGACAGGGATTTCCAATTCTAACTAGAAAATGATGTTTGTTTCTTCAAATGTTATAGACCTAATTTTTGTCCATTGTCTCTATCTATCTTGGACAGAAGTGGGAGAAAGCTTTATTAGTGACCAGGCAGAAAACATGAGCAGAGCATTCGAGTTCATTCTAAGTTCAGTGATTTAGCTGTCATTCTAGTCATCAGTGTCCGTAAGGCTTAATTGTCCCATATTCAGAAGAAATAATATAAATATAATCATCTTACTTTTGACTTATTGAGTAAATATAATACATCCAGATAAAGCTTTAATTTTATATACAATATTAGAAATCACATATTTATCAGTATTCAGGAAATACTATAAATTATTTTAAAAGCCATATGACACATAGTGCCTTAGGCACTTCTCATGTTATCTCTCGTCCTAATGCCACAACCAATTAGTTATTGTTGTTTGCTGTCTTCTAGGTAGGAAAACTGAATCTCGGATAGGCTAAGTTATGCTTTTGAGGTCACAAAGCTGATAATATTGGGACTCTGACTCCCAAACATACACTTGCTTCCATGGGACACTCTAGCTTCTCCTTATGACATTATATTAAAATAATGCCAGTGTCAAAAATTTTAAACAATGTAAAAATATTTTAATTTGTCTATTCATATACACACTGTAATGTATTTAATTAATAAGTTGACATATATTTAGAAACATTAAATAGCTTTTGGACTACATCTAGAGTTAATTGCAAAGAATTTTTACCCCATATGCAGGGGACTCTAATTATTGGGTAAACAATATGTACATATTATAAATCCTAAATGTTCACATTAATGTTTAATAAAAGCCTAAGAAAGCTGCCCTATTCTCTCAGATTTGTAATAAGAATGCAATGACAAAATGATTAAAACATTATTACAACTCATGACTAAATTGCAATAAAGTTAGTAACTTATAGACTATGTGAGTAGTGAATGACAGTAGTTAAGTACCATGTGCCTGCACAACAGCAAAACTATTTGTAAATTGTTGCCTTCATAGTGGTTGATTCAGGAGATCAACCGTTATACCTGGTGGCACAATTTGCTGCAACTGGGCTGGTATTTTATAGCCATAATCATACTGCTATGCATTCATGTGCAGAAACATTTATCTGTCTTAATCCCTCTCTATAACATAAAAATCCACTGATTGTTGGAAGATAGTAAAGTGATTTGTGCCAAAAGCTAGTCCCAGTTTTGCTACTATAAACAATTAGCTGTGGAAATTTGGGCACATCTCTTCAGTTTCCTCGTTCTCTTTTTCTGAAATATAAAAGCAGTGGAATAGATTTCTATTAGTCAAGAGTCTGTTTCTTGAAAGATAGGAAAACCTCATGAACACTCAATCCCAACAGGAAATTTGTTGGCCTAAATAATTTACACTTCTAGGAATAAATTGGTTAAAGCTAGATTAGAACTTCAATTAACAGATATGGTCTCTTATTTGTTTTCCTTTTCTACATGAAAAAGTGAATTCTTCTCCATGTAGTAAAAAAGATGGGCCCTAGAATTGCCAATATAATATTATTCTTGGCACCTATAATACTGGGAGAAAAAAGAAAATCCCTTTCACAAGAGATATTTAAAAACTCATGATGCTGATGTAATTAGCTCAACTTGGATCTTATGTCCACAGCTCTGATTGGCCAGGCCTGTGTTAAATGCTTACACTATAAATGAATAGTAAGATGAGTTCTTTATGAACCACATAAACAAAAATTGAAAGAGAAGTGATTCTCTTAAAGCAAGAGACTGGCCCTGCTTCCAAAAAAAGACAGGTTGACAGTGAAAAATAAACAATGTGTACAAAACCTATGATCTAATTCATCTCGTATGAACTCTTCAGCTGCCAAGATTTAATATGTGTAATATAGAAAAGAGATGCAGAACTGCACAGTAAAGAAATGAATAGTTCCTTTTTTGAACATACATAACACTTAAATTAGCACATCAGCACTTCTTTTATATCCCCTAACTTATATGTATTTTTATTACTTTGGCTGATACAAACTAGACAAGATGAATTTCCATAACTAGCTGGAAATTCTACTTTGTGAAAAATATGTGTTATAGATATCCATCAGAATAAAGAGCAGTATAATTCCTTAAACCTACTACAAAGATGTTCTGGAGAGGGGAGAAAAAACAGCTTACGTTTTTACAAGTAAACAGTAGAACAACTGCGTGTGCCAAAAGACAGTGAAGGGAAACTTGCCAGACCTCCAATTGTTTAAGTACAGAAGCCCTCATGTCACACTGTCGGTTTCTTTTAAATAATCTGGGTCACATTTCACATTTTGGAAGGTTGGCATTAAGCAGAAGGTAGTAAAACCTTTGCCTGTTGTCCCTTATGTATAGTTTCCCCCAGCCTTTTTATTTTGTTTTTTTAACTTTGTGCTCTGGCCATGGTGCTGAATACTGGAGGGCCACAGGTTGGGCAACCCCAGGCTGACTTGAGGAATTGAGGTTCAAATTGCAGATATAAAGTCACAGAAAATACTCATTTTTTGAGGAAAAGAGGTTATATATCATTTGACATTGTTGAGGAAGAGGAGTCATGACATGGGATAAAGCAGAGATCTTGGCCCAAAGGAATGCCACATTGTTGACTCTAAATCAGGGAGGCACATTTATTTTTTGCCTTCCTGTAAAACTGTGGTTAATACTTCCTACTTATTACCACGCAGAATTATTCATTAGTTTGGAGAGCATATTGATTATAGGTACCACTTGCATGAGCGAGGAAAAAAGACTCTTTACTACTTTAATGAACCAAAAAAATAATTTCTTAGAATGAAAGTTCCATGAAGGCAATGTTTTGTTTTTGCCATTTTGTTTTGTTTTGTTTTGTTTATCTCATATGCCCCTACTATATCCCTGAGACGTCAAATGGCAAATCACACATAGGAAACACTAAAAATACTTTTTGCTTAAAAATACTTTTTCTTCGACTTACTCTCTGTGGTATTAAAAATAACTCACTATCTTTTCTTCCTCATTTAATTCACATGTAAGTTGTACCTAGATCATAGGGTTATATGATGAAGTGAGATAAAACATACAAAATACTTGTTAGAGCCTCATGTAATAGTCACTAAAGAAAAATAGTAACTGTTACAATTCAGTATAATAGAAAAGAAAAGCTATTTGAATATGAAATACAGACTTATGTCAAAACCTTTCAAAATGAAAATGCATTTCTTAACAATTAGAACCTTGACGGAATGTAATTATATTACAGAGCCCAAATCTTCAAAAATATGAAAACGCCAATACAGGACATCTTTAAAATCACCAAATTGATTTCTGAACTTACCCACTGAACTCAAAAGATGTTGACAAAAAAAAAGGACTCTATTTTTATAAATACACTCACCATAATCTTCTATGTGGTATTGAGAACAATAAACAAGAACAATAAATTTCCTTTAAGGAAATTTAAAAATGAATTTTGAGAACTACCAACATAGAAAATATTGAAATAATTTAACTAAATATTAAATAGTGTATAAATCATTGGAGAAATAGTGAAAAATAGATCAAGAGAAAATTAGTCTTATCAAAGAAAATTAAACATGTTAGTTAAAAATCATTTTTATGAAAAAATTCTGGTAACAAATAAAACTATTTGACTGATTCAACAAATACCTATATTTGAATGATCACATCACAAAATAATAATTTCGTTAAAGTGATGCCATATGATATAAAAATTACATATGTTTTATATCTGCAACATTTTTGGGGGGATTTGAAACTTACCTATGGCTTAATGGAAATGTAGGGTCAATCTGTAGTGTTATCAAATTATTTAACAGTTCCAGATTTAGTGTATTTTAATTCCTATAATGCGTTTCTTGTATTTTTTACAAGAAATATATCATTTTTAAGTTTTAATTTGTGCTTTTCTTTCATTTTATTGGTCATTTTGTCAGAATTTTGTTTATTTCATTAATCCTTTTGAAAAAATTCCATCTATTCCATGCTTGTTTCATATTTTATTATTTTTGCCCTTATGTTTATTATATCCTTTTTCCTATTTGGGAGGCACTTTACATTTAGAGGAACACATGGATCCGTCAAATAAATGACAGTAATGTCACAAAGGAGCAGAGGGAGAAGGTAGGGTCACTGTCTTGCAAGATATATGCACTACACCTAAAGCAGAGAAGTGTTATTTGAAAATGAATATAAATTATTTAAAAATATATATTGTAAACCAAAGGGAAACCACTAAAAAGTTTTTAAAGTTTTTTTGAAAGTATAACCAACAAATCGAGTAATCTAAAAGGCTCAAAGAAAAACTGAGAAAGCAGAAAATGAAAGGAAAGAAGACATGAATAAAAAGTAGTTACAAATATGCTGCATTTTAATTCAATAATATCAATAATCACTGTAAGTCTGAATTGCCTAAGTACATTGGTTAAAAAACAAATATTGTCAGATTGATTAATAAAAAAAAGATCCAACCATAGACTGCCTACAAAAAACTCCCTTTAAATACAGACTCAGATAAGTTATAAGTAAAAGGAATGAGAAATATATAGCATCCTAAAACTATTCAAAAGAAAGACAGAGTAGCTATATTAAATTCAGACAAAGCAGACTTCAGAACATAGAATATTATAGGAATAAGCAAAGACTCTGCGTTATGATAAAGAGGGCAACATTCCAAAGAGGCATAAGAATCCTAAACATTTGTGAACCTAGCAACAGAGTGACAAGATGTGAAAGCCAAAATACGATATAATCGAAAAGAGAAATAGACAAATTCACTGTTAGAGTTGGAGATTTTAATAACCTTATGTCAGTAATTGATAGATCAAGCAGGCAGAAAATCAGTAAGGATGCAGATGACTTAAACAGCACTATCAATCGATTTGATTTAGTTGAAATTTATAGAATATTCCATCGGACAACAGCAAAATACACATTATTCTCATGAACAAAAGGAGAATTCACCAAGAGAGACCACATTCTAGGCCATAAAACACCTTACAAATTTAAAAGAATAAAAATAATATAATGTGTGTTCTTAGGCCACATGGATTAAACTAGAAATCAATGATAGAAAAACAACTGGACAATGCCAAAATATTTAGACATTAATAACCACAATTCTAAATAAAACTTGGATCAAAAAAGTCTCAAGATGAAATTTAAAATATTTTGGATTAAGTAAAAATAAAAATACAACATAAAATTTGTGTGATGCAACAAAAGGAGTGCTTACAGGGAAATTTATAACATTTAAAAATCCCTCTATACACTAAGTAAAATAATAAATTATAAAAAAATTAATAACCTGAGCTATCACATTAGGAATAGAGATAAAGAAAGAAAATTTAAACCTAACAAAAGCAGGGAAAAAATGATAAAAACTAGAACTGAGAACAGGAAAAAATAGAGAAAATTAATGAAACCAAAAGCTGATTATTTGAAAAGTTCAGCAAAATTCATAAACTTTTCAACTAAAAACAAAAAGGCACAAATTACTTATAACAGGATTGAAAGAGGAATTATCACTACTGATCCTATGGATACTACAGGATAATATAGAAATATTATAAACAAGTCTATGCCTACAAATTTGTTAACTTAGTTTAAATGGAAAAAAAACCTTGGAAAACACAAATTGCAAAAACTTACTCAAGGAGAAATATATAATTTTAATATCCCTATTTCTATTAAAGAAATTTAATTAATAATTATAAACCACAACAATAATTAAACACCAGGCCTTGATGGCTTCACTAGTGAATTCTACTTAACAATTAAGAAAGAAATAAGGCAAATTTTACACTTTTTCTTCTAGAAAATAAATTCAGAGGAAAACATTTTGTGTGTTTCTAAAATAGAAATCATTTTATGAAGACAGCACTATCCTAACACCACAACCAGATAAAGACATTGCAAAAAAAAAGTACAGATCAACATGTCTCCATGAAAGTGGATTAAAAATTCTTTAATAAATATTAGCAAACTGAATACAGCAACATATAAGAAGGATAATACAGTAAAATCAAATGTGGTTCATTTGAGAAAGGCTGTTTCAACATTCATAAATCATTCAATGTAACATAGCATATTAACACAGAGAATAAGAGAAAACATATGGCTACATCTATAGATGCAGAAAAAACATCTGACAAAATTCAACACCCATCATGGTAAAAACTCTCAACAAAGTAGTAACAGAAGAAACACCCTTAACTTAAAGGGTGCATACGAAACATCTACAGCTAACATCATTCTTAATGGTGAGAGACTGAATACTGCCCCACTGAGATTGGAAATAAGAGGGCTGGCCCCGTGGCTCACTCGGGAGAGTGTGGCGCTGGCAGCGCTGAGGCCTCGGGTTCAGATCCTACCTAGGGATGGCCGGTGTGCTCACTGGCTGAGCATGGTGCAGACCACACCGGGCCAAGGGTTGTGATCCCCTTTACCGGTCAGAAAAAAAAACGATTGGAAATAAGACAAAGAAGCCTCTTTCACACTCCTGTTCAATATAATAGTAGAAGTTCTAGCTGGTTCCACAATACAGGAAAAAAAATAAAATAAAATGTATACAGATAGGAAAAGAAAAAATAAAACTGTATTCACAGATAAAATTTTTGTCTATGTAGAAAATCCCCCCAAAGTTTACAAAAAACTTCAAAAACTTATAAGTAAGTAGAGCAAGATCACAGGAGACACATTCCATGTTAAAAAGTCAATTCCGTTTTTACATACCAACAATCAATAACTGGGATTTCAAGTTTCAGAAAATACCACGTATAATAGCATCGAAACATAAAATTAATTTGCAAATCCATATCTGATACTACAGTTGTGTCCAGAATATGTAAAGAACTATTGCAGCTTGTACTAAAGAATTAATATCCCCATTTTCAAAGAGGGAAAAAATCTGAACAGATGTCCCTCTAAAGAAGATGTACAAATGTCCAATATGGACATAAAAAGTGCTCAACATCATTAATCATTAGGGAGATATAAAACAAAGTAACAACGAGACACCACTTCATACTCACTAGAATGGCTGCAATAAAAAGGTCAACAATAACAAGACTTGGCAAGTATGTGGAGAAATCGAACCCCTCATACAATGCTGGTAGGCATGTAAAACAGGACTGCAACTTTGGAAGAGTTTGGCAGTTTCTGGAAAAGTTCAACATAGAATTACTGTATAACACAGCAATTTTACTCTTCAGTATATACCCAAGAGAATTAAAAACAAAGGTCCACATAAAAACTTGTATACCAATATTCTTAGCAGCATTAGTTTAAATAGCCAAAAAGTGGAACCAAACCTAGCATACTTTAACTAATGAATATGTAAACGAAATGTGGTATATTCATACAATAAAATAACATTTGGTGATAAAAAGAAATGAAGTATTAATACATGTTACAACATGGATGAACCTTGAAAAATTATGCTGTGTGACAGCAGTTAGGCACAAAGGCTGTATATTGTATAATTCCACTACACCAAAGATCCTGAATAAGCAAGTTTGTAGAGACAGAAAGTAAATTAGTGGTTACCTGTTACTGACTGGAAGAAATAGAAAGTGACTGTTATTGGGTACAGGGTTTCTTTTTGGGGTGATGAATGTCTAAAGTTGATGGTAGTAATGGCTGTACAATTCTGTGAACATACTAAAAAACCTTGAGGTGTGTACTTTAAATTGGTGAACTGTGTGACAGGTGAATTATATCTCAACAGAGACATTCAAAAATAAAGTACTTAGGAACAAATTTAACACAACAGATACAGAATATGTATGCTGAAAATTACATAATACCTGCCAAACAAGTCAAAGAGAATCTAAGTTAATGATGAGATATTCTGTTTCATGATTTGGAAAACCCAATATCATTATGCCAATTCTTACCAACTTACTGTCCAAATTCAATGCAATCCCGATCAAAATCCATGAGATGTTTTTGTGTGTGTGAATATGTACAAATCAATTCTAAAATTTATATGGCAAGGCAAAGGATTTACACCAGCCAACACAATACTGAAGAACAAAATTGGAGGACTCACATTGCAGGATATCAAGACTTACCATAAAGCTACTCTCAGTAAGCCAATATGGTATTGGTAAAATAATAGACATATTGGTGAATGGAATAGAATACAAAGACCAGAAAGAGACCTGCACAAACATAGTCAACTAATATTTCACAAAGATGCAAAAACGATTCAATAGATACAGAATGGTCTTTTCAAAAAATTGTGCTAGGGATGGCCATTTAGCTCCACTGGTTAGAATACAGCCTTATCACCCCAAGGTCAGGGTTTGTATCTCCACACAGGCCAGCCACCAAAACAAACAAACAACAGCAACAAAAATGTGCTGAAGTAATTGGATATTTATATGCAAAAATATTAAACTAAACTCATATCTCATACTTTATACAAAAAAGGGACTCAAAATGAATCAAAGACATACATGTAAAATACAAAATGGTAAAACTTATAGGAGAAAAATAGAAGAGAAAATCTGTGTAACTGTGTTTCATAATGAGATTATGTACACAACAAAACAGGATCTGTGAATAAATAAATGTTAGATTTTATTAAAATTAAAACTGTGAAGGACACTGTTAAGAAATTGAAAAGACCAGCACTGTTTGTTAAGAAAATATTAATAAAATTTAAAACTCAGCAATAAGAAAATAAACTCAATTAAAAAATGGGCAAAAGACCTGAACAGATATCTCAGTAAAGAAGATATACAGATGACCAATAACATATGAAAATATGCTCAATATCATGTCATTAGGGATAGCCAAATTAAAAGGACAATAAGATATCATTACACACCTACTAGAATGGCTAAAATTGAGGTGGGGGAGGAGGGATTGGCAATACTGAAAATTGGTGAGGAAGTAAAACAACAGGGATTCTCCTTCATTGCTGGACATGATGCAAAATGAAACAATCCCTCTGAAAGACAGTTTGACAGTTTCTTATAAAGCTAAACATAATATTGCCATATAATCCAACAATCATACACCTAGCTATCATCTAGCTGATTTGGTAACTTACATCCATGCAAAAATATGCACACAAATGTTTATAGCAGCTTAGTCATTCATATTCACCCAAAACTGGAAGCAACCAAGATGTCCTTCAACAGGTGAATGTATAAACTAATTGTGGTGCATCCATACAGTGGAATACTATTCAGCAATATAAGTTAATAAACTATCACTCAGGTCTTAAATGTGTAGTATTGGCAAGTCAAAGGAACCAGTCTGAAAAGGCTACACACTATATTATTCCCTTTGTATGACATTTTAGAAAATGCAAAACTGTAGAGACAGAAAACAGATCAGTGATTGCTAGGGGTTTGGGGAGAATGAAGATTAAATAGGTAAAACAGTCATCTTTTTGAGGACAGTGGGACTATTTTGTATCATACTGTAGTGGCATACACACGACACTATGTATTTGTCAAAACTCACAAATCTTTACAATACAAAGATGGAATCTTGATATTTACACATTTATAAAATCAATTACAATATTTCCGGACCCCAGGATGAAACAAAGATTGTAACATAAAATCGATTTGTATTATAACTGTATGGTAAAACCTCACTGAGGGAGTTGAGGGCAAGAGTCTACCTAAGTAACCTTGGAATAAGTGGAAACTATAAGACTAAAGACAAAAGAAACTATACGTAAACACTGTAGTCAAGTTGGTAAAGATGTTTCTCATTAGGGTACAGGTTAATAATTCTGGAGCCATTGTACAATATACTGGGATTGCACAAATAAATAATGGGAACCTAGTTTCTCACTGTTGGAAAGAGAAGTTAGAGATACACAAGGAGAGGCAGCTAGAATTATGCCATGCAGTACTGGATGAAAGTAGGAAACATCACTATCAACTCATATTCAGCTTGAAATAGATACAGAATGATATATGTAAAAGTAATTAAGGCATATGAGTGTATGCAGAGGTTAGCATGCACACATGAATTTCTAGGTTGCCCACTGAGATGGCCTAGAAGTACAGACACTCCAGGGGCAATGATCATACCCAGGACCAAGATTTTGGTTTGCAATACCATTCTGCAATAACAGGAAGCAGGGCTCTTTTGAGAAACTGCTGATTCTGGGGCTAATAAAAAACATACCAGATGACCTTGGAGTATCTTGTAATGCCAGAAAGTAAGGAAGCACTCAAAAACAAAATAATAGGGTATGTCAAAGTGACAAAGGAACCAACTGAAAGAATTCCCAATGGCCAAAGCTAAAACAATTTGAGCAACAGAATACATAATGTAATATTACACTGTAACCCAACATATTAGAAAAGTATCTATGAGTCCACAGAGATATAAGTAAATAAATAGGGAAAAATAGACGATCTCTCACACGGATGAATTACAAATAATTTACATAGATACTCCCCCTCAAGAAGGTGGAGTTTAGCTGCCCATTCCTTAAAGGTAGTGACTTCCTTCCAAAGAATATGACACATGGAAAGGGGCAGTGGAGAAATCTGACAAACACCGCCTCAACCATATGGTGGGTTTAATATCTTGGGTGATAAACCACGTAGATGGTATGTACCCTGGATATGATGTGATGAAGATGGGTCCCCCTGCCCCTTCACCAAAATCTATAACCCAGTCTAATGAGAAAATATCAGGTAAACCCAATGTAAAGGACATTCTACAAAAGGCCTGACCAGTACTCTCAGAACTGTAAAGGTCATCAAAAACGAGGAAAGTATAAGAAATTATCACAGTCTAAAGGAGCCTAGAGAGTCATGGTGATTAAACGTACTGTGGTACCCTGGATGGGATCCTGGAACGGAAAAAAGACATTAGGTGAAAATAAGGAAATACTAATGTCATATGGACTTATTTAGATAATAGTAATGTACAAGGGTACCTCAAAAAGTTCATAGAAAAATAGAACTAAAATATAATATAAGATTTCTCACCTTTTTCTCCGCAGCCTCGCCAGCATTTATCGTTCATAGTCTTTTGGATTTTAGCCATCCTAACTGGGGTTAGATGGTATCTCAATGTACTCTTTACAATAGCCAAGAGTTGGAACCAGCCCAAATGCCCATCATCAGATGAGTGGATATGGAAAATGTGGTACATCTACACAATGGAATACTACTCAGCTATAAAAACGAATGAAATACTGCCATTTGCAACAACATGAATGGACCTTGAGAGAATTATATTAAGTGAAACAAGTCAGGCACAGAAAGAGAAATACCACATGTTCTCACTTATTGGTGGGAGCTAAAAATTAATATATAAATTCACACACACACACACACACACACACACACACACACACACACAAACCGGGGGGGGGGGGGGAGAAGATATAACAACCACAACTATTTGAAGTTGATATGACAAGCAAACAGAAAGGACATTGTTGGGGGGGAGGGGGGGAGGGAGAAGGGAGGGAGGTTTTGGTGATGGGGAGCAATAATCAGCCACAATGTATATTGACAAAATAAAATTAAAAAAAAAAAAAAAAGTTATGACAGCCTAGTTTTCCAAAAAATAAAGTTGACCCTAATCCCAAAAAAAAAGATTTCTCATAAACTTTTTAAGTACTCTCATGTTAATATTGGTTCATTAGTTGTGACAGATTTATCATACATAACACTGTTAAAATAAAAGAAATTGGGTGTAGTGTATTTAGGAGCTCAGTAATATTCTCAAAATTTTTCTGTAAATGTACGCTATCCTAAAATTTTAAAAGTTTGCTAGCAAAGTTATTTTTTCATTTCTAAAAAATAAAAAATGACAAAATAAAAACCATTAATTAAATAAAAGAAAAATTCTTATACTTCTTAAATCTTGGCATCAGACAGCTACTGTGGATTTTGAGGTGTGGAGAAAATGTTGGGGTTCAGCTCATTGTTAATAATCCTACATTTATCAGATATAAGCATCTCTTCCAATATGTCATTTGTGGTTGTTCAAGTCATCTGCTCATGATAGATTTATTTTGCTGTTGTTTGGTAATAAGTATAACCACAAATCTGCCTATTAGGAGTGATTTGTTCTTCAATAATTTATTTTGGTATTACATCTTACGTCAACCCGGCATTGCATCAACAAGTCTGGAAGCTTCCACACTCACAGTTACAAAAAGATTCCAGCCCAGCAAAAATTAGGTTCTCTAAAATGTGAGAATTCTTTATGTAGTAAACACTTATAAAGTACTTATCGTGTGCCAGAAACTCTTCTGAACACTTTGCAAATACTATATCATTAAAAGCCCTTTAATAAAATTATTATTTTTATAATAAAAACCTTCTGGGGTAGGCCTTAATAATATCTACATGTTACTATTGATTAGATATGCATATTATCTATATTTACTTATATATAAACTTCTTATTGTAAATGAACAGATAAATTTAAGTTCAGTTAAATTGTCCAAACCCAGGTAGCTTGCTTCCAGAATCCCTTCTCCTCATCAGGATGCTATGACATCCCCTAATTTGAGATGATTCTTTTGGAAGGTTTAACCATTATGCTCTGCTATCTTTCAGCCTTTTTTTTTTTCCCCTGGGACTTTCAGCTCCAGGAAATTTAAACCCCAGAAAGCTAATTTGAAGAAGTGTTGATTCCTACAGTAGAAACCACAGTGTTAGAACTCATAACCACAAGGAAATGTAAATGGATCTCAACCTTTTCAGGAGACAGAACAGAGAAGCTGAAAAAATCTAGATATCAAGAATTAACATCACTAAGGAGCATTGACTCACCAAGTCAGAGTTGCATAGGATTCTGAGGACAACAGGACTGTAAGTAATGTTTATATGGGGTAACAGAGATGATATTACAAATTATATGATTAGATACAATCATTAAGAAAATTGAGACATGATGATTTCGTTGCCACTTAGTAACTACATAAGCTATTATATATTGACAACTTATGCTTCCAACTTCTATATTTCGGGCAGAGTGAAAGAACAATAAATTTTTAATATGCATTTCAAATATACATTGGGGCTGGTATATAACAGATATCCTTGTACACGAAACTTAGTTTTAACACATTATGTTATTTTGCTAGATTTGCTTCAGATCTTTTTCTCTTTTAAAAAATCAAATTATCTACAAGCCCTTTCTCATCATTTTATCCCCAGAGCTTATTATTATCTTGAGTTGATATATATCATCCCCCGCATGTTCTTACACTATTGTTATATGCATATATTCACAAAAAATAGAAATTGTTGTTTTGTAAAATTTAAATATTGCATGCATTGTTTTGCACTTTTTACATTATCTACTATCTTACATTAATTTAATTTACATTTTCAAATCTATCTACGTTTAATTTTTAAAATTCATTTAAATACTACACCTTATGAAAAATAGTCTCAATATACTAGCGTTTCATTATGTGGCAAGAGATTACGGTGTGTCTATGAAATAGTTTCCTTTTCCTCCTCAGCATAAAGTTTGACTCCATTTCCCAGTCTTCTTTACAGCTAGGTGTTGTCAAAGGACTGTTTTGTTGGCATATGAGTAGAAGAGATATGTGTTCTTCAATCACTGTGAGAACTGAGCCTTCCCCATGGTGTTTTCCCATCTACCAGCTGATTGGGGAGTTTTCTGGGGACCTTGAAGAGAGCTCAGTTTCAATATGAGAAGAACCGCGCCTCCCAAATGACCTCATCAGAGGATGTATGATCAGAAATATGTTCACTGGACTGGAGTCAGAGTAACAAATGAACATTTATTATATTAAACCACTATAATTGTGAGTTTCTGTTTCAACTGATAGTGTCGTTACCTTAATTAATGTACATTTCCTTCCATCCTCACATCTTTTTGAAGTTATCAGATTTCTATTTTTTAAATCTATTTTAATTTTTGTGAGAAATTACTATACAGATTTCAGTATTGTGTCAATTTATATTTTTCTATACTATTAAGAATAAGTAGCATTTTCCTTGTTTATTGGCATTTAGTTTTCTCCTTCTTAGACTTGTGCATTCACCTCTTGCCCTTTTTCTTTCGGGTTATTTTTTGTTTGTTTGTTTTTCCTTATATTTTGGAAAAATGCTTTATGTAGTTTGGCTACTAAGCCTTTTGTGGCTATGCTCATGGTTAATTTCTTCTACCAGTCTGTGCTGCGGATTTTTACTTTGTTCATGGTGTTATTTACTTCCACAGATTTTATTCATTTTAGTGTGGTCAATTTATCACTCATTTCCTTTATGGTTTGTGTATTTTGATTTGTTTTTGAAATTCTGCTTTACTTTGTGGTCATCAAGAGATTTTCTTATGTCTCCTAAAGGCTTTAAAGTATTTGTTGTTCACATTTAGAATCTAGAACTCTGTCTGAAATTTATTTTTGTGTAACATGTGGTGTAATATAATTTTATCTTTTGCTTCATTCTATCTAGAGTCATTTGTAATACAGTTTCTGTTATAGAAAAAATATTCATATAAATGTGGGCCTGTCTCCAAGCTCTCCATTCTGTCATTAGTCTAATGTATACACACTAGCACAGCAATTGTCTATTTACATCAACACCTCACTGTTCCGGTGACTATGTCACTAATGCTCATATCTGGTAAGATAAATGCCTTTTGTTGCTGTTTTTCAAATTTATCTTAAAAGTCTTAAGATTTACTTTTATTCCATAAGATTTTAATTCGTTTGTCGAGATCTGTGAGAAAAGAATTCAAACCATTTTGTGCTTTCAATTGAAAATGTCTTATATCTGTAGATCAGTTTATGGAAATTCACATTGCCTTGCCACCTATAAATATGGTTTCTCCCTCAATATATTAAGATTTTCTTTAATGTTTTACAATAATATTTAATAATCTTCCTCTAAAACATGTTTGACTCTTTTACTCCTTGATTTTTTAGGGGGTGGGGGTTGCCCCAGTTGTGAAGGAAATCTTTATAAAATGTATTACATTTTCTAATTGTTTGGGGCCGGTATATAGAAATGCTATTGATTTTGCATGTTGATTTTGTATCCTAAAATAAAACTTCATACTATTTTACTTATCTGCAGACTTTGTTACTATCTTTACAAACTACAGTTTGGTTTCTTCTTTTCTGACAGTACTTTTCAAATATCCATTGAAGATATTTTGTCATTGTTCCCTGGTCTTTATTATTTTTGATTTAAAAATTATTATAAGATTTTTTTCTTTGTTTTGATGTTTTGCAGTTTTACTACTACGTGTCTAAGTGCATACTCACTATATGACTAACTATTCACATGACTATCCCTCACAGTGGATTGTTTTTTTCTGTCATTAGTAATTTTTATTAACTATCAACTCATTTTATCTCAGATTGGTCATTTAGTGTTTTCTGTGGAAATCTTGTGCACTCTACTCTGGAATGGTTGCTACTAAGAACCTACCACGTTCTTTAAGTCTTTGACTTGATAGATCCTAAGTGGTTTAAGAAGATTCTCCCACCATGTGTGTAGTATAAATTGAACTCCAAACCCACAGATGGAGATAAATAGCCCTGGGTCCTGCACTTCTCACGTGACATTTTGTTCCATATAGAGATCCAGGCAAAAAGAAGCTTTTATTTCTCTCCTTTGAGGACTAGTGGATAAAGATAATTTATTTGTCTTTTCACAAAAGAGAAAGCTCTTCCATGGTCCTAGCCTAATGCAGGGCTGTAAGTTCCACTGCTATGTCGTCAAACAAGCTCAAGAACAAATTACCCATCTTTATGACATTTAAGGAGTCTGGCTTCTGGGTAAATTCCTCCGTGTGATTTCTTGGGCCTGACCTTAGGCAATTTCAAAGGCTTTGCCTGGCAGACCTCAGGGGGAAAGCTGCCCTTCACACAGCAGCCTTGTGCACGCTGAGTGTCTGCATCTCTCAGGGAGTTGCAGTCAAGGTCTTGGGCTTCCCGGCTGGTCATGCTGTTCACATGCATGCTTGCCTAGCCTGACACCTTCATGCGTGGGTGTCTTTATCTCAGGCTTTGGGCTGAGGTCTTCCTCAGGCACCTCTGCTGAGGCCTTCTTTCAGAGGAGGAAGGGAGACCCTGAAGACAGTTTCCCCGCTCTGACTCAGTACCCAGGATTTTCCCACTTTTAGCCCTTCCCCCTTGCTCTCCCCGCAACCTCAGGGACCATAAGGCTGCTGAAGCCTTTTGTTCAGGGCTTCCTCCACAGTGAGATGACCCCCAGGAACCCAACTTCTGCACTGAACCACTTGATGCTCAACCAGTGTTCCCTTCCATGGGGGAAAATGGAAATAAGGGTGTCGGCACTTCCACTGTTTTTCGCCTCTTGCTTATGCCATGGCAGTAGTGATTAAAGGCTTAACTCTTTCATTTTTGGCTTGTTTCTTTAATCAGCTACTCTGACACCTGTAAGCTCAGCCTCTCTTCCAGTTCAGCAGAGCTCCTGACAGCTTTACCATGTCTCCGTCAAATCCTAGCTTATGCGATTAGACACGTGACTGCCCCAGGCTACCCAGTTATCAGCTGGTATTTTGCCATCCTGGCTTTAATTTCCTCTGTGTTTCTAGAGCCTCAGTTTATTTCTTCCATTTAAGCTGAGGAGCATATTTTATCTAGAGTATTTATGTGTTTACAACCAAAGGGAGTTCCAAGAGAGCCCTGTCCCTTTAGTAGATGAATAAGAACCCTCATTTCATTTCTGCCCAAAAAAGAAAGGAAGAACAATTCTAGTGAAAGTAAAGCAAACATTGTAATTCAGCAGCTGCTCAAGTCTACACAGGATGTAAGAAAGGAAGGAAATTTAAACTAGATAGCCAACAATGGCATTAAGTTAAAATGAAGAGTTTTCAGACTGTGAGAATCATTACTGAAATTAGTTGTTGGATCTATTAGGTTCATCTTTCAGAATCTGTAAAAACCAAAAGCCTCCCAAATCTTAAGTATGTCTTGAGGGCTATGTATAAAGATTTGCTAGGCTTTTCCCCTACCATAGAAATACATGATGCCTGCTTCTGAAAGGCTTCTCATTTTATAAATTATGTTGTAACTTATAAATTTTTAAAATATCAATTTCCAGTGACATCATATTACCGTAGGCATTTAATTTCCCATTGCAGGAAATTAAATACATTTGTTTAAATATCCAGAGCATTCTGGCTTCAGAGTCCTGTATAAGCAGTAATTTCATTTATCCCTTTGTATGTTAAATACAAGTTCTTCCCCTTTTCTCCTGGAGACTTACCCCCTCCTACTATGATTTCCTGGTGGCTTTCAATGAATGTTTGCTTTGGTTATGTTTCCTAAAAGCAGAGAGTGATGTGTGTGTGTGTGTGTGTGTGTGTGTGTGTGTGTGTGTGTGTGTGTGTGTGTGTGTGTGTGTGTGTGTGTGTGTGTGTGTGTGTGCATTCACATGCATGTATGAGCATATGAAAATGATTTACTAAGGGAATGCTCTCAGGAGAAACCAGTAAGGGAAGGAGGAAAGTACAAGAAAGAAGCAGCAGCTATGCAGATAGGTACTTCGGCTGAAGTCTTACCCCAACCTGATGTCATGTGGAACTTAGGAATGTGAATGGCACCACCGGTTTGGTTAGAAGGTGCAAAGCTTTTGCACCTTCTCATCAGTCACTCGTTGGCTACCAGCCATTTATCCAGTGGTACATCAGTCACTCGTTGGCTACCAGCCATTTATCCAGTGGTAATGTAACTCACCATGTATCGCTGGGTAGGATGGCTTCCATTGCCCAAGGGGAAGTTTTGAGAAGAGAAGGCAGCTGTGAGCCATGAGCAACTAGGAAATGGGTGTTCTGGAAGGTAAATGGAATCTTGATAAGATGCTAACAGTATCCGCTACAGTCTAACTCATCTTTGTGTCACTGCAAGGCTATAATAATCAAGATAGATGTAAGGGAACCAACTGTCTTTTTCTTTTCTTTGTGTTTTGCTCCAAGTTGAGTACTTGAAATTACCAATACTTAGAAACAGTTTTTAAAATGTATTCTAAAGGAACATGTTCATTTAATCACTCCCGCAATCTCTGCTTCTTTGGCTTTACTATATTTTATATTCATTGGAAGTAATTGGGACTCCGGCTTTGAAGATACTAAGGGCTCATGTAGCAACCATAGAAGCACCTGTGACATGTCTCCTGCTAGGTCAGGGTGAAGCATAATACAAAGCCTAGCCTCAGCTCAGGACTCTCCAACACTGAGCTCTGAATCACCATGGGGAGAAGTCTGAGTGCTACCTTTTGGGCAATGTAGAGTATGACAAAATCTTTACTCTGTTTAATGAAGAGACATGCTGGTGAGCAGAGGTCTAGAGCCAGAGTTGACAATGAATTAATTTCCACTAGATCTCAGTTGTGTGACTTGAGGCATTGGAAGTTACCAGCTGGTTGACCTGAAAGAAAGTGCTCTGATTAATATTCAGTGTTGTCCAAACTTTTTAATGTGTACTTCAAAAGATGAATTTACAAGATACGTTCTTTGAGAACCACCTCATTAAGAGATTACCAAATTATATTTCCTTTCAGGAGGAAATATCAACATTAGCATTCCCCCATCTTCCTGCAACTACTAAGTTAAAAGTTTTTAATCACGAAGGGCCACATGAATGCTTATTTCCTTACTCAACCTATATTATTCATAGTCTCCTGAAATTCCTAAAACAACATGGTAGGTTTCCTTGCATGAGCAATAATTTTTAATAGTTTCCACATTCCAAACACAATGAGGGCAAGAAGCCCGTATTCTTTGCACAAGTTCTGTAACACGAAATAATGTATAGAAGTTACTGCCATTGCTAATTAAAACTCATTAAGTGCCAAAAGCATTTGACTTTAATTTTCAGGTATTTTTTTTTCTGGGTTACATTTTATTTACTCTGCATTGTGAAATAAAGTTCAAAAAAATTCATTTTAGATTCATAATTTTCACATTGCTGAAAAATCTTCAAATTTCTTAAGTGCAGGATGTATCATCTAGAAGAAATAAAAAATAATAATAAAGGCATAAACTACAGATTTGTTTAATCTGTCTCACATTAACTCTTTGGAATTGTCATTTTATATCAACTTCTTAAATAGCAGTTTAATATACTCATGGCCAAATGAAGCAGGTAAAAATATTTTCAGGGCTACCACCAGGGATCAAACTCATGGTTTTCTATTTGAAGAAAACTTCACTTGGAGTAGGAGAGATGAATGAGCACAATTTCTTGAGGACCTTGCATTTATGTCTTGTGCATATCATTATGAGCACAGAATCCAGATCCAAACCTTCTAGATTCAAATTCCCATTCCATCACTTACTATCTGTATGACCTTAGTATTTAGTCTTTCTATGCCTCAGTTCCCCAAACTGAAAATGGGATTAATCATTGCATCTAACTCAGCTGTCATAAGGAGTAATACATGTGAAACACAAAGAACAGCGACTGAAAAAGTAAATAGTAAATGCTCTTTTGTATTACTTTTGTTGGATACATTGTAGACTTCTACTGAACCATCCAAACTGGGTTTGTGACATTTTTCTAATAACAAGAAATCATCAAAACCATTTTGAGATAGAGAACAGATTAGCATAACTTTGTCATTCCTCATTCTTCTACCCAGTTTATAGTCAAAGTCATGCTACCCTTCATTTCATAATTCCATTAGAAGTTTCATTCCTCTTCGATGATACCTACAATCCAAAAAGAAATGAAGCTATTGCTGGAGAAACCCTAATGAATCTGTAAGAAATAGCATCTCTTTTGCTTTCTACAAGTCATCCCATTTTTACAATTCTCTCCTCAACTGCAAACCACAAATGCTCAATAAATGCATAGGAAATTTTTCACAAAATTTGAAAATAGGTAAAAGAAATTATTGGATGTCCTTTCAGCACAGTGCTGGGTATTGCATAGCAAACTCTCTGGGGTGCTCTGATTCTATAAGGGTGAGTGCCTTTAACTACATATTATGGACCCAGCTATTTTATGACTCTGTAGGAGTAGATGTGAATTTGTAGAAAAAAAATGGTAGGAAATAAAATGATTCTCGAACATACTAATGCAAATAAATTTTCTCCCCACACTGGAATACAACAGATTTCTGTACTGTCCTGTAGGAAGGATCACGCCGAACATTACATTTTATTACCCTATAGGAGATTAACCAGTTTTACATCTATTAGAAAATTTATTTTATCATCCATGACTGCCTGTATAGCTCTGTATGTGTGTTTTCCAAATTCTCCTTTGAGTCAATCTAATAGCTTAGTGGTTTCTTCATTAATTCAGTTGCATAAAATATTTGACACATGTTAATTGTGTATTTATATGAAAATTAATGAATTTAACTTTTTTGATTAGCTTTTTTACTTTTAAATAGTTTTAGACTTACATGTAGTTGGAAGAAATAATACAGGAATCTCATGTGCTCCTTATTCAGTTTCCCTTTTCTTGATAAACTACTGATACATTATCACAATGAAAATATTGGCATTGATATAGTACAGAGACAGAGAAATTCCACCACCACAAGAATCCCTCTCATTACCCATTAAGAGTCAGTTCACCTCTGCCTCATCAGACCCCACATCCCTAATCCCTGTGTTCCCTAATACCTAATCACTAGTGTGTTCTCCATTTCTATAAATTTGTCATTTTAAGAAAGTTGTATAAATGGAATCATATAGTATGTAACCTTTGGATATTAACTGTTTTATTCAGTGTAATTCACTGGTCATTCATGCAAGCTGTTGTGTGCGTCAATAGTTTGTTCCTTTTTATTGCTGAGTAATATTCCATCCTATGTATGCCCCACATTTTATTCAACCATTCACTGGCTGAAAAAACATGTATGCTGTTTCCACTTTGGGTTGTTATGATTACAACTGCTATGAATATTTACATACAGGTCTTTGTGTCAAAATAAGTTTTAATTTCCTTGAGATAAATACCCATGAATGTAATTTGCAGATCATATGGTAAGTGCTTGTTTAGTTTTGCAAGCAACTATTATACATGTTCAAGAGTAGCCATACCATTTTACAGTCCTGCCCACAATTTATGAGTGATCCAGTTTCTCTGCATCCTAAGCAGATTTTGATGTTATCATTATTTTTATTTTTTCCATTCCAATAGACATGTAGTGATATCTTATTTTAGTTTCAGTTTGCATTTCTCTAACAGCTAATTTGCCATCTATATATTTATTCTCTTTTATGAAAGAGCTATTCAGCATCTTTTGTTTTTAAGTTGACTTACTTTTTTTTTTTTTTTTTTTTTTTTTAGGAGATGACCGGTAAGGGGATTTCAACCCTTGGCTTGGTGTTGTCAGCACCACGCTCAGCCAGTGAGCTAACCGGCCATCCCTATATAGGATCCGAACCCATGGCCTTAGTGTTATCAGCACCGCACTCTCCCAAGTGAGCCACGGGTCAGCCCTTAAGTTGACTTTCAAGAGTTGGTTATATAGTCTAGATAGGAGTCCTTTGTTGAACAAGTCATTTGCAAATATTTTCTCGCTGTCTCTCATTTGTTTTTCCATTATCTTAAGAAGTCTTTCACAGAAGAAAAGTTTGAAATATGATGAGATTCAATTTATCAATTTTTCCTTTTGAGGTCATTGTTTTGGTGTCAGTTCTAACAGCTCTTTACCTAAGTCTCAAATCTCAAATTTTTTTTTCCTATTTTTCCTAAAAGCTTTGTAGTTTGGGTATTACATTTATATCTCTGACAAATTTTAAATTCATTTTTGATTGTAATATAAGATGTGTGGTTTAAACTACAGATAGAACTGCCATGTCATCCAGCCATCCCACTTCTGGGTACATACTCAAAAGAGTGGAAATTATCAGGTCAAAGCAATACTTGCACTCCTATGTTTATCACAGATCTATTTACAGTCGCCAAGATATGGAACCAACCTAAATGTCCATAGATGGACAACTGGATAAGGAAAATGTGGTATGCATACACAATGGAATACACTCAGCCATTAAAAAATATATATATATGAAATTCTGCCAATCACAGCAACATGGATAAGCTTGGGGAAAATTATGTTAAGTGAAATAAGCCAAGCACAGAAAGAGAAATACCACATGTCCTTACTCATAACTGGGAGCTAAAAGACAAAAAAGAAAGGGAGGGGGGAGAGAGAGAGAGAGAGAAAGAATACAAAGTCATAATATGTTGAACTTTCCAAAGGAGAGAACAGTAACTGTGGTTACAAGAGGTGGGAAAGGGTGAGTGGTGGGGGAGTGAGAAATTGGGAAAGGGGCCGGCCCGTGGCTCACTCGGTAGAGTGAGGTGCTGATAACACCAAGGCCACAGGTTCGGATCCTGTATAGGGATGGCCGGTTTGCTCACTGGCTGAGCGTGGTGCTGACAACACCAAGCCAAGGGTTGAGAAATTGGGAAAGGGTCACAAAGAATGATTAGGTTTTACAATGATTACTACACTAATTATCCTGATTTGATCATCACATATTGCACATAGGTATTGATATGTTCAACTCTGTATGCCACAGATATGTACAATCAATTATATTTCAATAAAAAAAAGATGTGTGGTTTAAGCTGAAGGTTTTTGTTTGTTTTTTTTTTTTTTTTTGTCTATGTATGTTCAGTGTCTACAGTACAATTTGTTGACAAACATATGCTTTTTCCAGAGAATTGCTTTTCCACCTCTCTCAAGAATAAATTTGGCATGTTTATGTAGGCATATTTCTGGGATTTCTTACCATTCATCTATGCGTGTATCTTTTCACCAGCAGCATTCTGTCTTGATTGCTGTATGTTTACAGCAGACTTTAATACTGGGTAGAGTAAATTCTCTTGCATTATTCTTTGTTTTCAAGATGATTTACCTACTATTTGGCCTGTATCTTTTCATATAAATTTTAGAATAGGTTTGTACATGTCTAGCAAAAACAAACAAACAAACAAACAAAAAACTCTAGTAGAATTTTTTAAGGAACTTTGTAAAACCTATAAATAATTCAGAGATAACTGTTTTCTTTACTTTGTTGAGTCTTCATATATGTGACCCTAATAGTCTCTCCATTTATGAGATGTTTTCTCATTTCTATCACCAATATTTTTTTAATTTTTAGCACACAGATCCTATAAATGTTCTGTTATGTTTATAGTTAGATATTTCATTTCCTCTAAAATGATCATAAATGGTATTGTTTTTAGTTTTTTTCCCCACGTGTTCATGTTCTTTATTAGCATATAGATATGGCAATTGATATTCTTTGTGTTGGTATGGAATTTTGCAACCTTGCTAAACATTTATTAGTTTTAGATTTTTATTTTTGTATATCCCTTGGGATTTTGTAAGTAGACAATCTTGTCATTGGCAAATAGCAAATTTTTGTTTCCTCCTTCCCAATACAATCTGTATGTCTTTCCTTGTTAATTATTTTCTTTATTTTATTTTGTTTTCGCCTAATTACAGGGGCTACAACTCCCACTACAATGTTACATAAGACTGGTGACTTGTTCCCATCATGGGGAAGAGCATTTGATGTTTCAATGGTAATATATTGTTAGCTGTCAGGTTTTCATAAATGTTCTTTATCAGGTGGAATTAGTTTCCTTTCCCTCATGTGCTTAGAGTTTTTAACATGACCGAGGTTTTGGATGTATTCAAATGTTTCTTCTGCATCAGTTGTTCTGATCATGTGATTATTTTTTAAAATTTAGCCTGTTACGGTGGATTAGAGTGATTAAATTTCAATTAAATCAATCTTACATAACTGGAATAAATCCCACTTGGTCATGGTGTATGATTCTTTTTATGTATTATTGGATTTGAGTTGCTATTATTTGGTTGAGAATTTTTGTCTAAATCCATGAGAGACATTGATGTGTAGTATTTTTTTTTCCTTTGGTACTGTCTTTTTCTGATTTTCATGTCAAAGTAATATTAGCTTCATAAAATGACATGGGAAATATTCAATTTTCTGGAAGAGATTGTATAAAGTTGGTGCTAGTTTTTCTTTAAATGTTTGGTAGGATTCTTCAGTAAAACTATCTTAGTCTGGAGATTTTATTCAGGAGCTTTTAAATTAAAAATTCAGTTTCTTGAATAAATATAGGACTGTGAGGAAAATGAAGTAGTTTAGTCAGGCCCCTTCACCTCAGGTCTGGTTGGGTGTGTTGTAGCACATTCTTTGTAAACAAGTTGCATGGGAGTAGAGTTAGTGCACATGCATGCTGGTGTATCTTTTGGCTTGTTGCTATTTTTGTGTGCTCTTTGGTGTATGAGGAAGCAGCTCTAAACTGCTGGTCAGCAGAGCTCGAGTCTAACAATAAAGCCTATTGTTTTTTCACCCACAGCTCCCAGGACCTTTTTCTTTTACCTAGCTCATAGACCTGCATGTGGACGGTTTTGTGACACAGTCTGGACAACAGGCTCGAGGGGCCGATAAGCTCCAGACCCAGCCTCTAGCTCTGCAATGACCAGTCTGATAATCTATTTTTTCTTCATTGAATTTTTGTAGTTTGTGACTTTTGAGGGGTTTATCCATTTCTTCTAAGTTGTTGTCTTTGAGTGTGAAGTTGTTCATAATATTTGTTACTAGCTATAGGATCCATAGTGGCATACCTGTTTAATTTCTAATTTTGGTAATTTGTGTCTTCTCTCTTTTTATTTTTCTCAGTGTTGCTAAAATTTACCAATTTTATTGATTTCTTTGAAAGAAACAGACTTGTATTTCATTGACTTTCTCTACTGTTTTCTTGTTTTCATTTTCATTGATTTCTGTTCTTATCTTCATTATTTCTTTTCTTATGTCTGGTTTGGGTTTATTTTGCTCTTTTTTTCCTAGTTTCTGAAGTAGGATTAGATTACTGATTTAAAATCTTTCTTTGCTCTAAAATCTACATTATCTGATATTAATATCACCACTTTTGCTTTTGCTTTTCAAATATCATCATAGTATACATTTTTTACCCTTTTACTTTACCTGCATTATAGGAATGTTTTGATCCTTAAATGAAATAATGCATGCACAGGGCACAAAGCCTAGCACATTTGAAGAACTTATGGAATAACAGTTACTGTATTATAGTCAAGTATCTATGCCACATGTACAGGTTATCAGGAATACATTACCTGATGGCTCACACTTAAGGAATGAGCCTAGTTGTGAGGGTGCCAAGATAATTTGTCTGTCTTTAAAATTTGAGTGCTCTTCCAGAAACAAGCTAGACCTACAAGTTTGTAAACTGAACTCTCATCCAAGAACATGGCTCCAATTACTTGTATACATGAAAAAATGAAAGAGAGAAAAAAGGTCAGGTAGTAAAAATGTAGACAGAAAATAGACACATTATAATTCCATTTGTGGTTAATTTAAAAATGTCAAATAAATTATTTTCATTTAGAGTTAGTCATAATAACGATTGCCACCCACAGTTGATGAAAAATAGTCTTATATAAGTCCAAAATGTTGTTTATATTTCTAAATAAACAGGCCCAGAAAACATTTAGACATTATAATAATTAAGATTTTTAATCATAGAACTAATTCAAAGTTAATAATCCCACAAAATGACCTCAATTAGACAATTAACGCTGTGAAAGAAACAGCAACATAAATAAGCTTAAGGGTTTAAGAGCATGGACTATTGTTTTAGATTGGGTTCTGCAAAAGAAGAGCCTGATACAAAGATTTGGGTAATCTCAGGAAAAGGTGACTGAGGGAAGTAGATGTGCCCTGAAGTGTGAATTATCATGGATTTGCTGCCTCCTGTAAGCACTGGGGCAGGACTTTGGTATTTCGTGTCAGTGGTCATCAGATGTGGACCATTCCCATCCCTGTGAGTGAAGTCGCATAGTAAGGTGGGGGATTATTCTCTGGAGAATGGGGCAGCCCTAAGTTAATAGCTGCCAATTTACCTACTCATGACAGCTATAGGTTGGGTATACCTGCCTCTACAGGGGATCAAGACCAGTGAGGGAGGTGGCTATTCCTGCTGGAAACCACAGAAACTCTGTCCCTTATTAAGAATGTACTGGCTTTAGAGGAGGACAAATAAAAGGCAATGAAGTGTCCAGATCCTGCCAAAGAGAATCCATTCATGTGGTCCTTAAACTATGAGGGTTTATGAACATATGAAAAAGTTGTCATGAATGGAAGAGACCTGTTTCAAGAACATATGCAAGTGTGTATACATAAAGTATTTGCATAGAATTTCAGGGGTTCTTAGATCCCTTGCTGGAACTCATAGATCCATTTGAACTAGAAATTTCTGCTCTGGACCACTTGACCTTGATTTGACCTTTACACAAGCCTTGGAATGGTGATTCGAGTTTAGAATAATGAAGAGAACTAGTGAAGAAGCAAGATATTGTCCCATGTTACCAAGACAATTGAGAGATAACAGTCGAAATAAATTATTTAAAATTTGTAATGAGAAGTCCGCCAGACTGGTTGTCTCAAGCGACACATGGGGTGGGTGAAAGGACTTGAGCAATAGAAAAAGTGTTTCTAGATCTTATCTCTTGCATCTTGTTTTTCTACAGCTGTCCACATCCTGCCCACAGGTAATGGTGACATTCCCACCTATCTAGCAGTAGAGGTAATCGGTTTTCAACTGCACTACAAGCAGCCACTGCAGGCAAGCACAGTAAGTAATTGTTTTCATATTTATTACATTTGGGGATGTCTCTTTCATCATCCTCTGGCTCCTCAATATGTAACAACAATGGAGTTGAAAAATGTCCCATGGCTCATCTTCCTACCTTGACCCATCTAACCTCAAAAAATCTTACCAGAATTCTATGAATGGACACTACTCTGAGGACACTTTAAAAGCCAGTTTTATGGTAAAAATGTTAAGAGACACAACTGGGGTGTAGGCATTGAGTGGATGTGAAATGGGTCACTGTTTTGAGAAGTTTAGTGATGAATAGCTGTCCCAAATAAATAAGTAGCAGGATTTTATTTTTATTGACATATAACATACATACATAAAGGTGTGTTTATATGTATATATCATAAACTTTATGAATTTCCTCTAACTGAACATACCTGTATAAACTCTCCCAGACTGAGAAACTAAATTTTACTGTCATCTTAGAAGCTACCCTGAAGCCCTGTTTCATGATTACAATAATATGTAATATGCTTTTTTGGAAGCAGGACACAGCTAAACTGGAATTAATTCCAGAAGGCACTTCTTTTTGTAGCTAATTCGTTCTGACTATATTCATTCTAACTCTGAATGCTTTTCCTGGTTTAAGTGATGGGCCAGTCTTGCATTGAGACCTCATGATAAGAAGGTTCTCACCTTCTTTTCCAAATAATTCTCTTTGTTATTTTAGCTTCTCAGCAGCTGGAACTGTGGCCATTAAAATGCCCTTCATGAGAAACAGCAAGGACACCTTTTCATCCTGACCTCTATTTTAAGGATCAGTTAAGAGGCGCTTGTCTGGGTAGGAAGCAAGATATCTACAAACAGGATGGGAGGTACTGATCACTCACCGATACCTGCATACTTAGACAGGCAAAGTGCAAATCTGGGAAATATTACAGTGACTTGGGCAAGAAAACAAGCTGAGACATCCATTGAATCTTCTTCATTGATTTGGAAATTAAGAGTAGATGTTCTTTCATTGCTGTGAAATGTAATGACAGGCAAAGCTTCAGATAACCATCCCCAAATCCGGATGCTCATCTATACTGAACCTGCCTGCCTGGATTCTTTTGACTTTCAAAAATAGAGCCTGAATTCACGGAGAGCCCTGCTTCCTAGGTAATATGGAGCAGTTCCTGTGTTTAGTAAGAAATATTTCTTAAGAAAAAATTTCATTTTCTGTCCCCTCCTCCCCTTTCTTCCAGGTTTAACTCAGACCATGAAGACAAATATCGCAGAAAGTTTAACAAACAATAAAGATTATATAAGCAATAGTGAGGAGGGGTGTTGCAAAAGGAGAAAAGTAGAAAAACTGGGGTTTCATTTGTGACTGCTCTATTTTTAAATAGAATACCTTTCCTATATCAATATCCACTAAACTCTTCTTCATTTCTTTTTTTTTTAAATCTATTTATTTTTATTCTTTGGGATACTTCTGATATACACTGGATAGAAAGTATTCTCATACAGCAGGACTGGTCCCTAGCAAATCTGTGACAATTTAGGAACTTAACAAGCTCAGAAAATTCTCACTTTCTCTCTCACAGGCAAAGGCTGCCTCTGTTAACATCCCCCCAACCCCTAAATCCCATGTCTCTTTTAATTCATTCTTTTATTCTCTCCATTTCTTCCTTTATTCATTCATTTAAAGATTAATTGAACATCTACTTTGTATTATAACCTGAGTGTCAGTGTGCCCTTTTAGATATTCATTTAAGGAATTAAGGAATTTGGGAAATATTTGATAAACCCACTCTCTCAAGGCAAAAGATCTCAGGGTTACTTTAATTTTTATTAGAAGTAAGTCCTAACGGTCACAAAATGCTTCTATATCAGAATAATTTCAGAGCCCAGCACTATTAGGAGCCGGGTCTAAGGCCCCAAATTCCCAGAATACCTTAAATGTAACACACTAAGAGTCGATTCCCTATTTGGCCTTTTTGTAAGGTTAGTCCTGCTTAAGAGATCCTTTGAGCACATCCAAATTGGGACTGGAAATTTGATTTCAAGTTTCTGATCTTCCTTTTGCTTTCTTTTAATTGATTTTCTACACTGCAACCAAAATGCCATCTACCCATTCGTCAATATGTATTTTGTGGTGAAAATCTAATCATGACAGTCACTACTTAGAAGCTTCTTTTGAGAGAAATTCTCAATTTTTTCAGATGACCTTTAGAAGGATTTGGCTATTACCTAGCTCTTCAGTTCTTATGCCCCATCTCTTTGCTCCATAATTCTTAGCTGTGTTTTGGTTGATGTGGAGGCAGAGTTAAATACAGTCCTAAGAAGTTCAGGAGACCAGGGAGCTCCTGTGAGATGTCCTCAGATATCAGAAGGCTACAGAACTAAGATAAAGAAAAAGAAGGTCAAAAGTCTCATTACCAGTTTCTCCTTCAAATTAGAATTTGAGGAAATAAAAATATTAACTCCCAATGAAAGTCATTTGAGGAGGCTATATAACGATTTACTGTGTGTCCTGCAGTCATAGTAAAACTTCTGTTCAGCTATTTATCAATAAAATGCAATAAATACGTTTGTAAAAACTTCAAGGACTAACAAAAATATACAAGAATATTAATTTTTATTAATCTTAAGAGTTTTTTCATATTCTATTATTTCTGAAATAAAATAATAATAACGATGGTAATGTAAAAACCCATGCTGCACCATAATTTAATATTTAAAATTTCTTTTAGGTATTCCACTGAAAACTGATATATCTTATAGTAGATGCAATTAAATATGATGAAATATGATGCTAAATCTTCCTCCCATTCCAGGGCTTTAGCTTGCACTCCAATGATAACCATTTCTCGTACATACGTCTCGATTTTTTAATGCATACATGATTATATAAACAAAATGAGAACATACATGAGTCACACTGTAACACACAACGTTACATTTACTACTGTGTTTACAGGAAAATTCTGAATCATGTTTCTAGTATCTATCTTTGCTTTTACCGGATAATACCACTTAGAGTTTTGTCATGCTTTTAAAGTACTATTCGATTTTACTTGCCAAAATTGTATTAGTATGTCAGCACTGATATTTATAAATGCATTGTTCCTAGTTCCATAGCTTCTTTAATGTGGTAGTGTTAGTTTTTTCCATGTTATACTGGTGTCATAATGGTAATTTGGAAGTTTTCTTTCTCTCTTTAAGGTCTAAAACAGTTTTATTAACCTTGAAATTCTCTGTTTCTGGAAGGTTTGAGGGAATTCATATGTTTATAAGCAAAATGATATGAGCCTAGTAAGTTTTTGTCAACTGTTATCAATCTACCCCATCGAAATTGGCCTATCTTTTCTGCAGCCATTTTTTTCTTTTCCTAGAAAATCACATATTTTAGGTTTTCAAATGTATTTGCATTGAAAGAAAGAAAAGCATTCTCTACTGTACTTGTGATTTTCTCTATATCCATGGTTTTTCTTTTCTTTTTTCTACTTTTTTAAACTTTTTCACTTTTTTCCCTGATACTTTTAGTTAATGGCTTTTTTATTTTATTAGTTTTTTCAAAGAATCAGCTCTTGAATTTATTCATGCTTATAAATTTGTCTTGATTGTTAATTTAATTGGTTTGTTGGGTTCTTTTTTTTTTTTTTTTTTTTTTTTTCCTTATTTTCTAGGGTTGAATGCTGAGCCGTTGAGTATTTTTATTCTTACTCTTTCTGGTTTAGTGAGTTAAATAAGTGCTAAGTAATCCTTAGGAATTAAAACTAAGGATTTCCTCCTGGGGATTGCTTTAACCAGGCCCTTTCATTTGAATATATAGATTTTTACTATTTTTATCTTTTTGTGCTGCAGTTTAATTTCTGATATTAGTTTTGACCCAAGAATTAATGAGAAAATTTCTTTAACATGTTTGAGGTAGGGTTATTTTCTCTTTTGTTTTAAATTTCTAGACGTATTATATAATGAGCACAAAATGTCATTGAGATTTTTTTGTGATGTAATATAAGGAACAATTTTGTAAATAATTCATGGGTACAAGAAAAGAAGGTGTGTGTTTAATTTCCTGATTATATAATTTCATATGCTTTGTTAAGTATGTTATTTACATCTCTATATCTTAAATATATAATGTTGTACTTTTTTATATGTTTTGCTCTGCAATGAGGTAGGAAAAGCTCTTTGCCACTATTTTTTTTTTCTTATATTTAGGTATTTAGGTTTGTTTTGCTTTCAAATTTTTGAGGCTATGTTATTTGGCTAAAAATATTTCATGAAATTTATTGTAATTTATGCCACTTTCAGTTTTGAATAACCATCCTTATCACTTTTATTCAAACTAGTACTATTACCCCATTATTTTCTTTTTCTTTTCCTTTTTCTTCTGTGTCTTTGACCATCATTTTGCTTTTTTTTTTTTTTTTTTTTGTCGTTTTTTCGTGACGGGCACTCAGCCAGTGAGTGCACCGGTCATTCCTATATAGGATCCGAACCCGTGGCGGGAGCGTCGCCGCGCTCCCAGTGCAGCACTCTACCGAGTGCGCCACGGGCTCGGCCCCATCATTTTGCTTTTAATCTGGGTCACTAATTTAAATATATTTCATTTAAAGAATTTTAATTGGGTTCTGATTTTTTATCTGATCTGAGAAGCTTTTCATTTTTCTTTTTACAAATCTGTTTATTTTGTACGTATTTATTGCTAAGATTAATTTATTTTCTTAGTTCCACCATAGTATGTATGCTCTAATTTCCATTTTTAATGCTTCATTTGTGTTTTTAACTTTTCCTATAATTTGTGCATTTCTTTGTTCTGTGCTCTGAACGTTTAATCTCTGATAGTTTGGAGTGTTCATAATCTTCAATTTTCTGCTTATCTTTATTTTCAGATGGTTTCAGAGAACATAACAAGACAGAGATATTTTTGTTCTATCATACGTATTTATGCATTGATTTAAAACATTGATATTTTCCCATCTGTCTCTCTCTTACAAGTTAATGCAGGGTGTTTAAACCTAATGCTATGAATGTTGGGGTTGTTGTTGGAGCCAACAGATTGTCACCAAAAAGACTGAGGATCACCTAAGGCTACTTAACTCCTCCACCTCCATTTCACACAAAGTATCTCTGCTTTTTTTTGTTTTGTATATCTGTTTATGAAAGAGTCCAGTTAATAAAGGGTGTATGACCAAAATAAGTTTTAAATTTATTGATGTAGGTAATCTAAAGTTGCTATTTTCTATTTAAAAGTGGAAAAGTGCAATATCACTAAAATAAGATAAACATAACTCTGTTTTCCCACTGTCTAACATTAGCAATAACTTTCTTATTACTAGTCCATATTTCCATGGAAATAATAAGGTAAATCACTCCTGATTTGTAAAGCTCAAAGATTGCTTTTCCCTCTGAGTGTTTCCCCTTGTATTTGCAAAGTGTGGTTCACTTATAAGCAAGGCAGTTACTTAGTAGGAAGAAGAAAAAAGCATCAAGTAATCTAAATGGAGTCTATCTTTTGCCCAGGTATTTTCCAGACTTCACACAAGGCTGAAGATTCTGGTAAATCATTCTTTTCTCAAGAAAAATAGCCATGTTTCTCTATGATTAATACATATATAAACCTCAGTGATTAACTCTCCATTTATTCTAATTTGCTGAATACCTACTATGTGTCAGGCAAAGAAACAAATAGGAAGACACCTCTGGCATCAAGGAGATTATTTGCTAGTCTTCTAGTGAGAGAAACAAGGATTGATGATGAGGGTGGAAAAGTGATCATTAGATTTAGAGACACGTAGATCATTGTTGGGGGACAAAAACTTGGGATTTCTATATCCCTAGCACCTAGTTCAGTATCTGAAATTTTGTATTAGTCTGTTTCTGTCGCTTATACTAGAATACCTGAAACTGGATCATTTATATTGAAAATGAAATTTATTTCTTACAGTTTTGGAGGCTGGGAAGTCCAAGGTCCAGAAAACACATACTGAGGGCCTTTTTCTTGTGACTCTCTACAGCAACTCAGGGTATCACATTCTGAGAGAAAATGTCATGAGCAGGAGAGAGCTAACCCTCTTACTGACTATCCTTAATAAGCCATCAGAACTATGTCCATTACTTTATGAATGGATCAATCCATTCACAAGGGCACATTGCTTATAATCTAGTCATCTCTTAAAGGCCCCACCTTTCAAATGCCATAATTGGATTTCCCACCCTCTCAGAACTGTTACAATGGGGATGAAGCTTCAATGAGTTTTAGTTGAACATTCAATCCACAGCACATATGGTAAGCATTAAATAAGTATATGTTGAAGTCAGAAAGGTTAGGAGAGATGGAGGGAAGGTGGCTTTGAGTTAAGACTCACAAATTATTTTCTTAAAGGTACAGCAAGATTCCATGACAATTTCAGGAATCCATGTAAAAAATACAACAACAAAATGATGAAAAACATATTTAATAGAAGTTCAAATAGATGCATATTAAGAACAATACCAAAGCTAGAAAGGATTCAGGTGGGACATGTCCTTGAACACCAGTCCAAGATTACATGGTGTATAGTGGGGATCTGTGACACTCTTTGAGCAGGAACATAATATAATTGAATCCATGTTACAGGAAGGTTATTGTGCCAGTAGCATTTACTGATCAGATATTTAGGTTCCCAAAGCCACTTGGGAAAATCATAGCTGTGTTATGAGCTCTATTCTGCAATTCTAAAATGGAATCAGTGCTGTAAATTATCTTACCTACCCCATAAGACTAAATATAGAGTCACCCATGGTAAAAAAAATATCACCCATATTGTTTTAATTTTCTGTAAATAGCATGATTGGCAATAGAAAATACTGATATTAACAGGGGGCAATAAAAGACCAACAAATATAATGAAGGGCTAATCAAATAAAAATCATGAACTAAAAAATTACATAAGAAGCAAATTTGAGACTGACTTCTACACATCCCCAATCAGTGCCATCTTTTGAGAAATTAACTTCCTAGTGAAATTCCACTTCTTTGACATTTTCTCTAATACCCTCCCTTTTCCCGTACTTTTTGATCTAGCAGATGAAGTTGCCTGTTGATGGAGTTTGGATGTGTTGTCCCCTCCAAAACTCAGGTGGAAATTTGATCTCCAATGTGGCAGTGTTGGAAAGTGATTGAGTCATGGGGGTGGAGCCTTCATGAATGGATTAATGCTCTCCCTGGGGGAGGGGGGTTAATGAGTGAGTTCTCACTCTATTAGTTCCCATGAGAGCTTGTTGTTTATAGCACCCTGGCACCTCCCCTCTCTCTTTCTCTCTCTTATTCCTGTCACTATGTGATCTGCTTGTACCTGCTGGCTCCATGCCACTTTCCGCCATGAGTAGAAACAGCGTGAGGCTCATGCCAGATACAGCTGTCCCAGAATTGTAAGCCAAATAAACCTCTTTCCTTAATAAATTACCCAGTCTCAGGTATTTCTGTTACAGCAACACAAAAGGGACTAAAACACCTATGTTTCCTACTCATTGGTCTATACTATTCTTTTATAATTTATCTAATTACACATTTATTCCTCCACCTGGTCTGTGAAATCCTCAAGAACAGCAAACTTGTCATTTATTTTTGTTTCAATAATGGCATGTGCAGTTTATAGCAGATAGCAAAGATGATAAAATGATAAACCATCTCTCATGTAAACAGCATATACATTGAAACAATTAGTTTAGAGCACACTCTTCCTCACTAGCAATCCCCTTTCTGATTGCTTTGCCTAGTGGTTTATGACAGGAACTTTCACCTAGCAAATTCATAATCCTTACCCCTCTGGTTTTTATAGAGTTGACCGCATCAGGACATCTATTATTTTCTTAGTGCTGCTGTAACACGTTAACACAAACTCAGTGGCTTAAAAATCAACAGATACTTATTTTCTTACAATTCTGGAGGCCAAAACACCAAAATCCAGGTGTCAATGGTGTTGTCCTACCTGTGGAGTCTTTAGGGAAGGTTTCGCTCCTTGCTTCACTCAGTTGATTTTCTCCAGTCTCTCCTTTCTTGGTCACATTATGTCCTCCTCTTCTATCTGTCTTCTCTTCGGTTTCTTACAAGGACAATTGACATTGGATTTATGATGATCTCATCTCAAGATCTTTAACTTAATTACATCTTCAAAGACTTTTTCAAAATAAGGTATTCACAAGTTCCAGATTTTGACATGAACATATGTTTTAGGGGAGGTCACCATTCGACCTGTTAGGGTGTCCATCTAAAGTTTCTGATCAACTTTTCGTTAATCACTTCAAAAGCAAGTAGGAATTGCTGAGTCTAAATCTGTCTCATGCATTCAGTGGTAAAGCCATCCCATCTTCTGCTTTTCTTTGTTCAGAGACTGCTGATGACTGCTTCAATAGTGTTTCTTGTTACTGTGTGTTTGGGTTTTCTTCTTCTTGGGTCAGTCTTGGTAGTTTGTATGTGTCCAGAAATTTATCCATTTTTCTTTCAGGTTTTCATATTTGTCAGCGTACAGTTGTTTATTAACAGCCTGTAATGATTCTTTGTATTTCTATGGTATCAGTTGTAATGTCTCCTTTTTCATTTCTGATTTTTGTTATTTGTATTTTCTCTCTTCTCTCTTCTTCTGCTTTGTTATTGTTGTTAACCTTAGCTAATGGTTTGTCTATTTGTCTATTTTATTTATCTTTTCAAAAAAATGACTTTTTGTTTCATTGATCTTTTGTATCATTTTTAGGGTCTCTGTTTCATTTAGTTCTGTTCTGATCTTAATTATTTCTTTCTGTCTACTACTTTCAGGATTGGATTGTTCTTGTTTTTCTAGTTCTTTGAGGTGTAGCATTAGGTCATTTATTTGACGTTTTTCTATTCTTTTGATGTAAGGGTTTATTGCAATGAACTTTCCTCTTCATACTGCTTTTGCAGTATTCCACAGGTTTTGGTACAATGTGTCTTACTTTCATTAATTTCAAGACTATTTTTATTTCCTATTTAATTTCTTCTTGAACCCATATTTCATTCAAGAGCCAATTGTTTAGTTTCCATGTATTTTCAAGAGTTTTGTTTGTAATTGATTTTCAGTTTTAATCTATTGTGGCCTGAAAAGATACTTGAAATGATTTCAATTTTTTAAAATTTGTTGAGACTTGATTTGTGATCTAACATATGGTCTATCCTAGAGAATGTTCCAAGTGCTCATGAGAAGAATCCAAATATGGAATCAATCTAAATGTCAATCAATAGATGACTGGAGGAGGAAAATGTGGTATATATTTATAATGGAATGCAACTCAGCCTCAAAAATTAAAAAAAAATTAAAAAAATAAATGAAATTCTACCCTTGGCAGCAACATGGATGAGCTTAGAAAAAATTATGTTAAGTGAAATAAGCCAGACATGGAAAGAGAAATACTGCATGTCCTAACTCAAAAGTGAGTGCTAGGAAGGAAGAAAGGAAGGAAGGAAGGAAGGAAGGAAGGAAGGAAGGAAGGAAGGAAGGAAAGAAAGAAAGAAAACATCAATCTCCCACAATAATACATCAGTCTTTCAGAAGGAGAGCACAAATCTGTGGTCACTAGAGGTGGGGGCAGGGGGAGAGGGAGAGGGAGATTGGGTAGGGATTGGGTGAGGGGCATAAAGAATAATTATGAATTGTAAAAAAAAAAAAGTAACAAAAAAGAAAACTGGAACAAAACTATTATTTAGAAATAATGAAACACTGAAGTGATAAAAGAAAGGAAATATAACTCTGTACCCAATAATTATGTACAATCAATACATTTTAATAAAAAAAGTAAAATAAATAAATAGGACAATGACACATTATTCATCATTTATTATTGATATTAATTTACTGATCTTAAGCATCAAAAGTACATATTTTATTTAAAAAAATCCAACTCACCCAGTTTAGTTGTAACCGGTCCTCAGATCTCTAAACGTGAGAAAAATTGATTTTAGTTTGTTTATCAAGAATTCCACAAACCCTGTTGAAAAAACTTATAAGCATATTTATTCATGAAAAAGTTTCCTCCTCTTGATTTTCTCTCTCTTTTTTTTTTTCCTGTTTTTGAAAGTTAGACACTTACTGAGGAAAGAATTTGATGAATATTTTATATTATTATTTGATATCTTTGGAACTGAATATTCAAGGGTAGTTCAAAAAGTTTATGGAAATATTCACATTACCTTTCAATTCTATTTTCCACTAACATTTTGAAGGACTTTCATGTGAATATGTATGTGGGCATATTCGTTTTACTCCTCTGTTGTCTGTACTCCTCTTTGCAAACTTTCTTGCTTTTGATTATACATTAGCTATGTGAATTTCAGGGTTAGGTTTAGAGCTGGGGGTTAGGTTCATGGCTAGTTTTAGGGCTAGGATTACGATTAAGACTATAATTAGGGGCTTGGGGTATATTTGGCACTAGAATTAGATTATTGTTAGAGTTAAGGTTAGAGCTACGACTAGAGCTAGGGTTAGGATTAGGGCTAGATTTAGGGTTAAGTTTGGGGTTAAGGCTAGGATCTGGGTTAAATCTAGGGCAAGATGTAGGATTAGGTAAGGGTGAGATTTATGTATGTTATGATTCGGACTTGTTTTATATTAGGAATAGTGTTAACACTTGGGTAAAGTTCAGGTTAGAATTAGAGTGTGATCTTGGTCAAATCGAGTGTTCTGAAAGAGAGTTTTCTCTTCTGTAAAATGATGATAATATTTACCTTACAGTGCTGCTGCATAGGAAAAGTAAATTACTGCATAGAAAAGCTCTTGGCAAACTATTAATTATAGTGGAAAATTATATGATATTTTCACTATTATTGCATACACAGATCAAAACTCTATTTGCACAGAATACAGCTAAATTTGAGATGGCTTGGTTAATGAAATTTTTTTAATAAATATTTTTAATTGTACTCAATTCTAATTTATTCCAAAATAAGCATTAACTAAACCCTGTGTGCTGTGTATGGTATTATGCTAGTTGTTTTAGGGTGTCTGTGGGGAAACATATTTATATTGCATAATTCTTTCCTTAAAGAATTTCTCATTTCTAATTGATCAGACAAACCCATCTGAAACTACAGGTAACGTTTGAAGGCGTGTGTGTGTGTGTGTATGTGTGTGTGTGTGTGTGTGTGTGTGTGTGTGTGTGTGTGTGATGTGTTTGACTGAGATTATCATTGGTAGATAGTTTAGCACAGAAGCATATAAATGAGAGCTGGTGTAACCCTAGCAGGGTTTACAGAGCACTGAGTTTTTATCTAAGCCTTAAAAACTGGCAAAGGTTTAGAAAGACATTTTGTGCAAGAAAAATAGAGCATAGGCTATTAGGCAGAAATGATCGTTTTGTGTCTAGGGGTTGTTGAACAAACACAGAACAAAACAACAGTGTGTGTTGTATTTGTTAGAGAATAGTGGGGGGAAATTTGTATTATTGTGGTGGAAGCAAACGATAAGGGCTTTGAAAACCAGGCCAAGGATGCTGAACTAGGTGTCATACAACATATGTAGTGACAGATAATTTCTCAGTAGAGAATTAACATGTTCAAAATCGGTGGGTTAAACATCATTAATATGATCTGAAAATGAGTAAAGGATTTGAAGTTTGGGAAACTGAGAAAGGGAAACTGAGGAAACCCAGCAAAATTCTTTCACCAAGGGTTGAAGTTGTGTTTGAATCAGTTAATGAGTATTTAAATGGAAGGAAGACTGGCTAAAGGAACATGTGGAAGAAAGAAGTATTAACTGCTATGGGAAGGACAGTGGGGAGGGGAAGATAGGAAAAAGTTGGTCAAGAACACAAAAATGCAGCTAAAAAGGAGGAACATGTTCTAGTGCTCTATAACAAACATTTATTGTGTAATTTCAAACAGCTAGAAGAGAGGAGGTTGAATGTCCCCAACATAAAGACCTGCTAAATGTTTGAGGTGATGGACATGCTAATTACTTTGATTTGTTCCTTGCACATTGTATACACGCACCAAATTATCACATTGTACCTCATATATATGTACAACTAGTATGCATCAAATAAGTTTTTAAAAAAATTTTTAAAGTATTAAAACTCCTCGACTAGCTGAATGGGAAAGATGATGGTAGGGAAGAATCTATGATTGCCTTTTAATGTGGGACGGGCACCAGAAGGAGCACAGTAAGACCACTGACAGGGATGGGGGACCGAGCTTGGGTTTATCAGCCATACTCACCTAGATTGATCAATTTTAAGCTTTCAGGGCACAATACATTAGACCTAAGAGTCAAACTATGAGACAATGAATCCAAGTCTTCATTGGTGGTTCTGAAATCTCTGCAAGACCATGGATACAAACATGTCTTTTTGCTTACAGTTAACACTCAGATTACACAATCTTTTGAAGCAAAGACTTTTGTCAATCGCCATGTGGTATATATATTCCTTCATTACTCTTCATATGGAATGTGGAATAACGTTATATTTAACTGTGTATTCACTTGTACCTGTAATTGTCATATAGTTTCACGCTAAGTTTTTAGTGTCAATCTGTGTGTTGAATGTGCGTGTATACGTATGTGTAATATGGGAACGAGCAAACAGGGCACCCTCCAATGAAGAGCAGACTGCGCTCCTATATCCTCTGTATATTAATATGAAAAGCAGTTATGGGAAATGACCTCTCTTTTATATTGAGCCCAAATTAAAAGTCATTTAGGCCTTTCTCATCAAGCTACAAATTAAGAACCTCACCCCACCTGGATTTCGAGGTGTGATGTGGCCGGCAGGAGCTTAAACCACTCCCCTCACTCTTAAGATTCTCGATTCAAAGTAAAAGCTTAGGGCTGGATCAATATTGTTCAGTCAACGCAGTCTCAAGCCCTGGTGAGGATGAAAGGGTCTGTAGCTCCTTTTTCACTCTTTTTGACAGTTAAGCCCTGTTTTGCTTTTCTTGAATACAGATTCATCTTAGGGCCTGTTCTTTTTCAATGCGATGCACTTGGCCGCACCCATTTGGAAGAGCCTACTACTCTGGTCACGGTTGGTTTGGCTTGCTGCAAGCTCATTGCTACATTCTTTTTTTAGAGCCTGCCAAATGTGGGACAAAGGGTGTGTCTTGTTGACATCCTGTGGTTCATCAGATATGTAGGAACCCTCTGTAGTGTAACTTCTTTAGAAGCTTGCAGCTGTGCTGGGACACCCAGGGCAGCATGTCTGAGAGGAGCCCGGACTCTGATTCACATGAAGGGTCATTTAAACAAAATGCTTGTGGGGAATGGGAACATGGGCATGGCTTGCTTTATGAAATACATGGGGCACTTTCCATACCTGGATTAGTGATTTGTAGTTGAATGTGTTTGCCTTTCTCTCCAAACCATAATTTATCCCAAAGAGATGACAATGTTACTAGACATTTAGATACAAGAACCACATACAAAATGGATTTCCTGAGCCAGTTTACAAAATCTATGTCCCACTTTTAATTCGCTGCATGTAGATCACTTTCAAAGATACATTAGGGATACAGGGAACATTAGTGTGGAGTTTAAATGCATATCCCAAATAGAACATCATTTTGAACTGAAGGAAGCAAGGATCATGAGAAGCTTGTTCTCTCATATATCATCTAACATACCCACATTACGTCCCCAATTACAGACTTAGGTGGATTAACAGTATCACCTTACTGAGTGCAAATGCTCCCTCACGTGGTTAAACTTCATTCATATTTCAGTATGAAGTCCTTCTCTGAGACTTATAGTTTTTTTTTTTTTTCCTCCAAGAACCTGAAACTCCCAAGGAGATAGAGTGGAAGAGAGGCGTGTGTGTGTGTGTGTGTGTGTGTGTGTGTGTGTGTGTGTGTGTGTGTGTGTGTGTGTGTGTGTGTGTTCTTTATTCCCAAATCTATTGCAGGGAATATCATCAACATCAACTTGAATGAAGGTAAATATAATCACAGTTTCACAGTTTATATATGATCAGGATCCACTGAATATTTTTAAAAAAGAGAGAGAGAGAGAGAGAAAGGTGTATAAACCAAATGATCAATGTGCCAAAATCTTAAAAATTGGTTAATCTTGGTCCACAGTATAGGGATGCATTTTACCACTTGTGCAACATTTCTGTAAATTTACAATTTTTCAAAATAAATGGTTATTTTAAATAATGATATCTCATACCAGAAGAGTTTAATTTGATTTTTTTTAACTTCTCAGTATACATTGTAGTTGATTTTTGTGTCCCTTTATCCATTCCTCTCTCCTCCTTCCCTCTCTCTCCTCCCCACCAATACATCATATCTGTTCACTTTTCTTAACAAGTTCAAGAAATTGTTGTGATCTTTGTATCTTCTTCCCCCCACCACCCTCATGTGGTATTCTGAAGAGTTTGTTTTGAAATCATTGGACAACAAATGGTTGATGCCATTAATGCTCATTTTTCCTAGAGCAATAAGAATGGGAGCAGGAGCAGTATTTATGGAAAGGAATAAAATGTTATTAAGGTACCAGGAGGTAAAATGAGAAGCATGTCTGGAGGCCAAAAATGAGGAGGAAGGAGGTGGGAGAGGAGACTGAAAATGAAGATGGGATAGAGGAAAAGGAAACATTTCCATATTAGGTCATTTTGACAAAATTCCTGGCTGTAAATTTTCTACTGTGGACTGAGGTAGACTGAACCCAACTTAACAGATCAACTCTTGATTCTGGAGTTAAATTTCTCACCTGTCCTAACTTATTCTATCTCCCATTTTCTGTTTTTCCAGGATAGGTGGTGGTTTTCTTCATTCAGTACTTCTTCCCCAACTAAAAAGTAAAGAACATATGATTTGTCTCTCTTCCTCCTCTTGAGTCATCAATTCTGACCTGCATTTTTGAGGCTTCCTATTTTAATACTATTAATGATTACGATGAAAGCACCTTTATTGAGCAGCTATTATGGAATGTTTGCTATTCTAGACATTATTTATACAATTACTTCAAATTTCACAAAGGAGACAACTGGATGTTAAATGACTTAGGTAGTTCATCCAAGGTCATATATAATAAATTCCAGAGCTGTGATCACAATTTACAGCTATGCCATTTCAAAGTCCCTTGTCTTGAAGTTAAACACAATATTTTTGGGAAGTAGTTCATAGAATGAAAGAACCAAAGAGCTGCAAACATGCATTATCCACTTAATTGTAAAGAAAACTTAATTTTTCTATTAATTTCCTTGACAAAATTAATGGCAATAACTTGGCAGAAAACAAAAGGAAATCATAAGGAGTTCAATATTGTAAAGGTTGAAATGATTTCCATAACTATCCCATGTTGTTTTTTGTTGGATTGATGAAGTCACATCACGAAGGTGGCAGAAGAGATAGAAATAAATCCTGAAGATGAATCAATCGACTCTGAACTCTGATCCTATTCTGTTACTTGTGAAAAGTCACTTTGACTATCTCAATCTTGATTTTCCCCTTGGTAAACTGGGTTTAGCAATTCCTACCTTCCCTTTCTCTGAGGAGTGGCCATGAGCATTGAGACAATGACTACAACCTTCCTAAACAAAGGGTAGCAGGCGACCATTGCTGCTTATACTACTATTTGTAACAAGTATAGGAATGAAAGCATTTCGTGCCATTTGTATGATATTCTAACATTTAGTTCTTTATTTTTATATCAAAAAAATCTCAAAATCACTAGAATTTCTCCCACGATTGTGATTTTTTAATTCCGTAATTATAACATCACTCTTAAATCTAGTCCTCCATGTTCTGTTCAACTATTTTCAAAAAACAGGTGAAAAAAGGAATTATTTATGTTTAACAATTTCCTGAGTGCTAGTCTTCTTATGTGATTACAAAACATAAAAATTATAAAAAAGAAAAAATTGTCTCTGATTTTTTTCATTTCTTTTTTTATCATGACACAGTTGATTGTACATGTCTGTGGGGTATAGAGTGGAATATCAATACCTGTGTGCAATATGTGATGATCAAATCAGGATAATTAGTATATTTATCATTATACAATATAATCTTGTTTCATGGCCCTTTAACAATTCCTCCCTTACCCTTCATCCTCATCCACCTTCCCTACCTCTGGTAACCTCAGTTCTGTTCTCTCCTTTTAAAGTTCAACATATTATTGTGATTGTTTTAACTTTCTTTGTTTTGTTTTGTTTTGTCTTTTTACTTGTTTATTTTTCAGCTCCCACTTATGAATTAGTACAGGTGCTATTTCTCTTTGTCTGCCTGGCTTATTTCACTTAACATGATTTTCCCTAAGTTCATCCATGTTGCTGGGAATGGCAGAATTTCATTCTTTTGTATGGCAGAGTAGTGTTCCATTGTATACATCACATTTTCTATATCCTGTCATCCGACAACGGACATCGAGGTTGGTTCCAACTCTTGATTATTGTGAATAGAGCTGTTATAAACATGGAAATACAAGTATCCCTTCAAAGTGATTTCCGTTCCTTCCTGTATATACCCAGAAGTGGAACTCCAGGATCATATGGCAATTCTATGTGTAGTTGTTTGAGGAAACTTCACACAGTTTTCTAAAATGGTTGCACCAATTTGCAGTCCTACCAACCGTGTAGGAGGGTTCCCTTTTCTCTACATCTTCTCCAGCATTTGTTATTCTCTGTCTTTTTTGATAATAGCCAGTCTAACTGGGGTAAGATGATATCTCAGTGTGGTTTTGATTTGTATTTCCCTGATGTTGAGTGATGTTGAGCATTTTTTCATGTGTCTGTTGGCCATTTGTGTATCTTCTTTTGAGAAATGCCTATTGAGCTCCTTTGCTCATTTTTCTTTCATGGTCCTGTTTGGGCATTTTAAAAAATTATTTATTACTAGCATATGCATTATTACAAATAGTGACTTTTCTTTATACCCTTTATCTGACCTACCACTCCCCAAACCTCATTCCTCCCTCCCCTCCAATCTCTAGTGTCCTTAGGTTTGTTCTCTCCTTCTGAAATTTCAACATATTGTTGTGGTCCTTTCTTTCTCTTTTTCTTTCTTTTCTACCTTCCTTTCTTCCTTCCTTCCTTCTTTCCTTCTTTCTTAGAACCCAGTTATGACTGACAAGAAGTGGTATTTCTCTTTCCTTGTCTGGCTTATTTCACTTCACATAATTTTCACCAGATTCATCCATGTTGCTACAAATGGCAGAACTTTATTATTATTTATTTTTATGGCTGAGTAATATTCCATTGTGTATATATATCTCATTTTCCTTACCCAATCGTCCATCATTGGACACTTAGGTTGGTTCCATATTTTGGCCTTTGTAAATAGAGCTGCAATGAACAATGCAGTGCAGGCATCCTCTCCACATGATGATTTCTATTCCTTTGGATATATACCAAATAATGGGATTGCCAGATCACAGGTAGTTCAATCTGTAATTGTTTGAGGAAACTCCATACTGTTTTCCAAAATGGCTGTACTAATTTACAGTGTAGAAGAGTTTCCCTTTCCCCGCATCCTCACCAGCCTTTGTTATTCTGTCTTTTTAATAATTGCCAATCTAACTGGGGTGAGATGGTATCTCAATGTGGTTTTGACTTGCATTTCTCTGATGGCTAGTGATGCTGAGAATTTTTATCATGTACCTGTTGACCATTTTTATGTCTTCATATAAAAAATATCTGTTCATCCCTTCACCCATTTTTTAATTGGATTATTTGTTTTTTTACTATATAGTTGTTTGAGTTCCTTATATATTCTGGATATTAATCCTTTGTTGGATGTACAATTTGAAAATATTTTCTCCCATTCCATAGGTTGTCTTTCTGCTCTGTTGATTATTTCCTTTGGTGTGCAGAAGCTTTTTAGTTTGATATAAACCCATTTGCTTATTTTTTTCTTTTGTCACTTGTGTTATTGGGGTATTATTCATAAAGTCTTTGCCCAGTCCTACTTCCTTGAGTGTTTCTCCTATTTTCCTTTAGTAATTTTATCGTTTGGGGTCTTATATTTAGTTCTTTAATCCATTTTGAGTTAATTTTGGTATATGGTCAGAGGTACAGGTACAGTTTCATTCTTCTGCCTATGTATGTCCAGTTTTCCCAGCACTATTTATTAAATATGCAGTTTTTTCCCCAATTTATGTTCTTGTTGCCTTTGTCAAAGATCAGTTGGCTGTAAGTATGTAGGCTGATTCCAGTAGTGTTTTGTAGTTCTAGTTGAAGAGATCTTTCACTTCCTTGGTTAAATTGATTCCTAGGTGTTTTATGTTTTTGATGGCTATTGTAAATGGGCTAGCTTTCTTGACTTCTCTTGCTGCTAGTTTGTTGTTGGAGTATAAAAATGCTACTGATTTTTGCATGGTGATTGTGTGTAAAATAATTTATCAACTCTAAGAGTTTTTTGGTAGACTCTATAGGTTTTTTTTATATAGGATCATGTAATCTGTAAACAGAGACAATTTGTCGATATACATTGTGGCTGATTATTGCTCCCCATCACCAAAAAAAGAGACAATTTTGACTTCATCTTTCCAATCTGTATGCCTTTTATTTCTTTTTCTTGTCAGATTGCTCTGGCTAGTACTTCCAATACTATGTTAAGTAGGAGTGGTAAGAGTGGACATCCTTGCCTTGTCCCCATTCTTAAAAATTTTTAGCTTTTCCCCATTCAGAATGATGTGGGCAGTGGGATTGTCATATATGGCTTTTACTGTATTGAGATACTTTCTCTTTATATTTAAATTGCTGAGAGTCTTTATCATGAAGGGATGTTGAATTTTGCTGAATGCTTTTTTTTAATGTCTATTGAGATAATCATATGGTTTTTATCCTTGATTTTGTTGATGTGGTTTATCACATTTATTGACTTGCATGTGTTGAACCATTCTTGCCTCACTGGGATGAATTCCACTTGGTCATGGTGTATAATTTTTCTGACATGTTGCTGTATTCTGACTGGTAATATTTTGTTGAGGATTTCTGTATCTATGTTTGTAAAATGTATTGGCCTATAATTTTATTTTTTGTTGTTGTATCTTTGTCTGGTTTTAGTATCAGGTTAATGCTTGACTCATAGAATGAGTTTGCGATATGGCTTCTGTTTCAATTTTTTGGAATAGTTTGAAGAGAATTGGTATTAATTCTTCCTTAAAGGTTTGGTAGAATTCAGCAGTAAAGCCATCTGGTCATAGGCTTTTCCTTGCTGGAAGACTGTTGATTACTGCTTCAATCATGTTGCTTGTTATTAGTCTGTTCAGATTTTCCCTTTCTTCTTTGTACTTAGTATTTGTCCAGAAATTCATCTGTTTCCTCCAGGTTTTCAAATGTATTCACACAATCATTGTTTATAGTATACTCTAATGATTCTTTGTATTTCTGTGGTATCAGTTGTCTCCTTTTTCATTTCCAATTATTATTTGGGTCTTCTCTCTTCTTTTATTTAAGTTAGTTTAGCTAATGATTTGTTTGTTTTGTTTAACTTCTCAAAAAAAAACAACTTTTCATTTCACTGATATTTGTATTGATTTTTAAGCTTCTATTTCATTTAGTTTGCTTTGATCTTACATATATCTTTCCATCTGCTAATTCTGGGATTTTATTGTTTTTGTTTTTATGGTTCTTTGAATTATATTTTTAGGTTGTTTATTTGAAATCTTCTATTTGGTTGATGTAAATGTTTATTGCAATAAACTTCTCTTGTAGTACTGCTTTTGCAGCATCCTATAGGTTTTGGTATAATGTTTCTCTATTTTCATTAGTTTTTATAATTTTTTTATTTACTTTTTAATTTCCTCTTGAATTCATATGTCAGTCAGAAGCATGTTGTGTAATTTCCATGTGTTTGTATAGTTTGCAGAGTTTTGCTTGTTATTGAATTCTACTTTTAATCAGTTGTGGTCTGAGAAGATACTTGAAATGATTTCAATTTTTAAAAATTTGTTGAGACTTGATTTATAACTGAACATGTGGTCTATCCTGGAGAATATTCCATGTACTGATAAGAATATATATTCTATGGTTACAGGGTGAAAAGTTCTGTAGATATCTGCCAAGTATAATTGGTCTAAAGTATGGTTTAAATCTTGTGTTTTTCTGTTGACTTGTTGCCCAGATGACCTGTCCAATGTTGAGAAGGGTGTTCAGGTCCCCAACTATTATTATATTGGGGTTTATTTCTTTCCTTAGGTTTAATAGTGTTTGCTTTATATATCAGAGTGCTCCAATGTTGGGTGTGTATATATTTATGATTGTTATGTCTTCTTGCTGGATAGATGCCTTTATTGTTATATAATGGCCATTTTGTCTCTTTTTATAATCTTTGGTTTAAATTCTATTTTGTCTGTTATAAGAATGGCTACTCCTGCATGTTTTTCATTTCCATTTGCATGGTAAATTTGAGTCTCTTATAGACAGCATATAGTTGGGTCTAGCTTTTTAATCCAATCAGCCAGTCTGTGTCTTTTGAGTGGGGAGATTAATCCATTTACATTTAGGGTTGTTACTAAAAAATATTGTCTTCCGGCATTTTATCAATTTTCATTTGAATGTATTAAATATCTTTTTCTCCTTTTTTCCCTTTTATTGTTTGTCCTGTGTTGGTTTTGAAGGTTATAAGATACAGTTTCTTTCTCTTTCTCATTTGCATTTTTGTTCTTCCAGTGGTTTTTGTTCTTTCTTGTATACTTATGGAAGTGATGATTATTTTTTGGATTCCAGATGCAGGACTCCCTTGAGGATATCTCTTAGGGCTTTTCATGTGGTAGTAAACTCTTGTAGTTTTTGTTTGTCTGGGAAATACACTATTTCTCCTTCATTTCTGAAGGATAGCCTTGCCGGTTATATTATTCTTGGCTGGCAGGGTTTTTTTGTTTGTTTTTTATTTGTTTTTGTTTTTGTTTTTTTCATATAGTATTTCGAATATATCATCCCATTCTCTTCTGACCTTTAGATTTTCTTTTGAGAAGTCTGCTGTTAGTCTGATGGTGACTCCCTTATAGGTGACTTGATGCTTTTCTCATGCTGTTTTTAGGATTCTCTTTTTAGCTTTAAGTTTGGCCAGTTTGGCTATGTTTCAGAGAGGACCTTTTTGTATTGAATCTGCTTGAGGATCTTTGAGCCTCCTCATTCTGAAGATCCATGTCTCTCCCTATATCTGGGAAATTATCTGCTATTATTTCATTGAATACATTCTCATTTTCTTTTCCTTTCTCCTCCCCTTCAGGAACACTCATGATTCCGATCTTTGTGAGCTTAAGGCTGCCTTCTGCTGTCTCTCTTAGATATTCTTCATTTTTAAAAAGCCTTCTTTCTTTCTCTTTTTTTTCATCCACCTAAATTATTTCAAAGAGATCATATTCAAGATCAGAAATTCTTTCTTCTGAATGCCTTAGCCTGTTGCTTAAGCTCTCATTTGTGTTTTTTTCTTAATTTAGTTTTAATGACTCCTTCAGTTGTATGAGTTCTGTTACATTCTTTCTTTCTTTCTTTCTTTCTTTCTTTCTTTCTTTATTTATTTATTTATTTATTATCCTTTCAGAAAATGGACAGCAGTGGAGTTGAATGAGCTATAGTGGGTCAGTTTCATCTTGAAAGCCACCTGGATTCTTCAGGAAGAACCACAGGAGGGAATTATCCTTTCCTCTAGAAGCTTAACAAGAAGAAAAGGGGCAGGAGAAATGGTTTGTTTGAAAGTATGTCAGGAATGGAATGGAAAGTACTAGAGTAATAGAAAGATGTTTCTGCATCACCCTCATGTCAACTACCTCTACTGCTACATTCTTTTTAAAAGTATTGATCTCTTTGTAAATTTCCTCCTTCATATCCTGGATAGTTTGTTCAGTTCATTCTGTCATCTAACTGTGTCTTCCTATATTTAATTGGATTTCCTTAAGATTTTTACTCAGAATTCCTTTTCAATCACTTCAAAGGTTTTCTGCTCTAAGGGGTCTGATACTTGAGAGTTATTGTATTCCTTTGGTGGACTCATATTTTCCTGTTTTTCTGTATTACTAGGATCTCTGTATTGATATTGGGGCAAGTGGTGGAGCAGTTGCTTCTTCTATTACTCTTCTTCCCTGGACTACCTTGGTAACCCTCCTTATATCAATGCAGTTGAGTGGTTGGTGATCCATGTGAACAGTGGCACTTGCTGCTGTGATTGCTGCTTTGGCAGCAAGCCACCCTTGTGGGGTGGTGATTGTGGAGGTGGCTTTGATGGCTGCCTGTGTGGCAGCAGTGGCTCCAGCAGCAGAAGCCTGTTTGCAGGATGATGGTGGCTACCTGTCTGCACCAGTGGTGGGAATGATGGCAGCAGTGGTGGTTGCAGCAGCTAACCACTTGGCTGTGGTGTTCATAGTGGCGGCCTGCAAAGCTAAACTGTCTCCAGTAGCAGCAGGGTTATCTCATGGTGGTAGCAGCAGAGGTATCAGCAGCTACGACTCTCTCCCTGGCATCTGTAGTGTTCTTGATGGCAGCAGGGTTACCTCATGGGGGAGGCAGCAGCACCAGTGACTGCAGCTACCTTCATTATATTTGTGCTGTCCTTGGTGACAGCAGAGTTACCTTATGGCAGTGGCAGTGGTGCCTGTGGCTACAAATGCCTCCCTCACATCTGCAGTGTCCTTGTTGGTGTCCTTGGTGGCAGCAGGGTTACATTGTGGGAGGCAGGGGTGCCAACAACTGCAAATGCCTCTGTCATGTCTGTAGTGTCCTTTGAAATAATGGGATTGATTGTCTTGTGGTGGGGGCAGTGGTGCTGGCAGCTGCAGTCATCTGCCTTGCATGTGCAGTGTCCTTGGTGGCAGCAAGGTTAATTAACAGTGGCAGCAATGGCTGTGCTTGCTGCAGCTGCCTCCCTCGCATCTGTGGCTGCAGTGACAGGCCACCTGCAGGACCACTGCTCTGTGGTGAGCTGCTCTGTGATGGGCAATGTTTCTGGAACTGGACAATGGTTCTGGTGGTGGTGGTAGCAGTGGGCTCATTTGGACCTTCTTCTGTGGGGGGAACATGACCTGGGCACCTCTAGTCCACCATCTTCTGGGAAGTCCTCTAACTCTTTCAACAGACAAAATAGGCAAAATAGGGCAGATTTTCCTAGAATTTTGGTTTTCATAAACTACTGTTTTTTTTTTTTTTAAATCAAATGTAGGTGAGTATGTGTGTGTATAATTGCCTAGTTGTCCAAACACACACATACACAGACTCTCCACTAACCATCAACTGTCAAAGTCATTTTCTCTAAGAAAGGCAAGTCAATCTATAAAATATCCTCAGAATAAAGGAAGAAAATTCTTAAACTGAAATCAATTATGAAAGACCACTTACTCAATTTTTTCCCTGATTTTTAACATGATCCATTGCAAAGCTTACAACACATATTAGTCCATAAATTGACTTTTGGAAGCCATTGATCTGTGGTCCTATTAACAGTGAGCTGTACTTTTTAACTGGGTTTTCTGACCACTACCCATCCAAGTCTGAGTCCATTTCTGAAAATGCCTCCTTTGAGCCCTCTTTGCTTTCTTAATGATCTTTTTGTACCCTGGTGTGACTATTTCCTTTCAGAGAAAATCTTGTTCAACCCCCTCAGGTTCTGTCATGGGCTGTATGACCAGCGAGTAAGTAGATGTGTACCTCAGTGTAGCTGTTCTTGTACAAAATAAAGAAAGAAAACATGCCTTTCAGAGTTTTCTTTCATTTTGCTTTCCTGATGCCTTCTTTTTTATTTAATAAAACAGACAGGAGGCAACACTAACTCCCTTAAAGAAAAGATAGTTCATGAAAAAAAGAAAAACTTTAAAGTACTATCTTACTTTTATATCTCTCATTCAAAACGATAATATTTATTTAAAGGATGAAAAAATCCTTCATTATTTTGTCTTTTCTGCTAATGTATACTCATTTGCAAACAGATTCTCTAAGAACCATGATGTGAATTATTCTTGAGATAAACTGTTATCCATCTGGCTATGCTATTTACAACTTGGAAATCAAAAAGAATAAAATAAATTGATTAATTTGGAGGAGAATTCAGCCTTCACTTAGAAAAAGAATTTAAAGAAGAAATCAAGTTGTTTTTTTTTTGAAATATAATAAAGTTATCAGACTTCAATTCCTTCATTAAATGTGAGATATTAAAAATATAACAAATGAGGGAATAGCTCTAAATATATGCATCACTACCCCATTACACACATCACTTTAATCCCACAAAGTGACATACTGCTGTTCCTGTGAGAGTGTTCAGAAGGATTCCACATTCAAAAATTTCTTATCACATGCATCCAGTCCCTGAGGTCATGCTCCACAACGATTCTTCTCTGTATCTAAAATAATTTGCAGAACTGGGTGTAGTCCAGTGTATGCCAGTTCTTTATTATTCTCTATCCAAAAAGGTCAAAGCATAATATGGAAATTCTTGAACTTGAAAGAGACACTCAGCCTAGACATCCAGCTCTGCCCAAATTAAAACATCCCAAAATATCATTTATTCTTCCAACAGCAAAGGGTAATATTTAACCCAGGGGAGTAGGAATATCCTTAATAAGACTTTGAAATTGCCCTCAGTCTCTCAAAGTTTCCCAAGTTTCAACAAGTTTCTTTCAGAAAAAAAAGAGTAATGAATGCTTTGCTCTACAACTTCAACATCTGTAATAAAATAAATCCTTATTTCCAAGTATAAATCTTCAGAGGGTTTCCTACTATTTAACCAGATAGACAGGCAAGTCAAGGAAATGGATGTTGTTCCTTAGAAAATGATCACAGATCTAAATCTCCAGGCTTCACCATGTTTTACTTCTTGCTAGAAAAAAATCCCTCACCTCCTGTGAAAGTGAGATAAAATATGGGCATGCAGAACAATCTGATAAAAATTAGAGAGCACAATTAATATTATGTCAATATGAGGAAACTGGATCATTTCTACAAAGACTTGCAACTTGGTGAATAGTGGCATGGGCTCTTCTCCAATGCACATTGTGAATTGTAGTTCTTAAGAATCTATAAGGACTCTCATTTAAGATAAATGCTATAAATGAAGTCTTTCTGAAGTAGGATTGACTCTATGAATTTTCTTATCAAAATAATAACAATAATTTAGAAGTATGGCAGTCTTATCAATACTTTCCAATGTGATATGCGATTTTTTGGCTCTTTTGGCATAATTACAGAAGTTATGTTGCATTTTTCTCCCCCAATAGACTATTCAAAGTTGATGAACCTTGACATTGGTTTTAAATGCATATGATCATTTCCTCTTTTTTAATACTATGTGTTGGTATGAATACACAGAAAGAGACCCATCTTCAACTCCTCTGTATTTAAACAGTAGCAGGTTAACAAAATCTACAAATAATACCCTGTAATTTGCAGTGTCAGTAATCACTGGACCCAGGATTTCCATCCTGAGCATACCCCACAAGAACATGAGCCTATGTAAGGGCAGACACCATGCTTAACCCATCTTGCTCATCTACCAGTATGCCTAACACATAGCAAAAGCCTCATAACGACTGAACTGTAAGTTATATGAAAACAAGTATGTCTATTATATTGCCTTTCATAGCAGAGTACCGAGCAGCTCTGTGGTTTGATAAATATATGTGAGACAAATGGATTACTGGGTGAATGAATAAATAAATGTTTTGAATTATCTAATTAGTGAACAAAAGCAAAGATGTTTCAGGGAGAAATCATGTCTTGGGGACATCTGTTAGTACATTGAATATAATGCATCATAGGTAGATTTACTGTTAGAGGCCATAGGAAACCATAAAATGTGCTTGAGGGAAAAGAGAGTGGTGGAACACTTATTTGAGAAATATTGTGGTGTTCTTTACCTGACAGATTGTTGCAAGAAGAGGGTCAGAGCAGAGAGAGTCAAATATATCTATAAGCTTTAACACAAAAGGAACAGGTGGAGAATGATGTGTTTCTCATTTTTCTACCCCTCACCCTTGTTTTGACCTACTACAAAACTATTTAAATATCTACTTAGCTTAGGTTCTTTCTCCCACGGGCTACTCTATATTTTACCACTTATATTTATCATTCTAAATTTCAATCAGTTTTTTTTTTTTCTCACTCATATAATCAGAAACCTTCAACTCTTTCCCATTTCCTCAAACATCATGTTAAAACTTTGAATCTGGAATTGAAGGCTACCAACATGGTGCAATTAAAAAAAAATTTACATCGGTGCTAGAAAAGTTTAAGTTCATCAGGCTCAACTACTTACTAACTAGTTGCCTCAACCAAGTATCAAATCAGACATTTCCTATGGATCTTTCTAACTTACTATTTTAGATTTTGTATTACATTGTCTTTGATGATGCTGTTTATTTACCCTAAACCATTGTTCCTCAAACTTCACTGTGCATATGAAGCACCTGGTAATCTTGTGAAAATGCAGATTCTGATTTTAGTGGAATGAGGGTGGAGCTAGAGATTCTGCATTTCTTACAAATACTGTGATGCTTCTGGTCCATGGACCATACTTTGAGTAGCAATTCCCTAAACTATGGCTATATTGTAGAGCTTCATGTTAGTGATACACATTTGTTCTTCTCTTTCAAACTTTGTTGAATCTATTAATCAACTTGGAATGTCCTCCTATCCATAGTCATCTGTCAGCAATGGTCTCATCTTTTCCCTAATCTATCTATAATCACAGCTAAAACACTATCATCTCAATAAGGCTCTCATTACCCAATTCCATAACCACAGAGGAAGCAATCTTGTTTTTTTCTGATTTCTCTTAGCTCTTTGTATTTCTCTTATAGCATCATGAAAAGCATGTGTTAGAGTTATTTGAATATGTGTTTCGTCTCCAGACCCCACCCTTAGGTTGTAAGCCTCCTGATAATACAAATGATAGCTGCCACTTCTGACTAAGGAGCAGAAGGAAGAGCATTTGGGGGGGATGGAGATGAGGGGACATGGTCACATTAGACAGTGTCAGGGAAATTCGAACTAGAACATCTAACCCCAGCACATTTCCTTCTTTTACACTTGGCAGGCACTGTAATATGCATGGTTATATCACCAGAACACAGCACCTGTCAAATTGCTGGATTTCATCCTTGTTTATATTTGGCAATAGGAGACACAGTAGAAAAAATGACAATCTCGTTTCTTGCATGCTCAACTTTAAGGTGTTGGAAGACACCCAGTATAGAAGCTCTCCCTGCATCTGGAGTTTGAGAGCTTAAAAGACATCCGGGCAGTCAAGCTGTGAGTAGTCCATTTGGGGAATAAGCTGCTTTATTCCACCTACAGAGCTGCAAAGTTAATTTATTCACTCTCATTGGCTCAGGACATTTTTATTTCTTGAGACACAAGTACAGTAACACAATACACACAAATGTCCTTTTAAATTACTGTGCCTTGGCTCTTCATATTTGGAATATATATAAAGGCAAGAGGCCATTTGATATATGCTTTAGTGTGATGCCGGTTACATCTAAAACACTAAAACATTAATCAGGGCAACATGATGTTTTACAAATCATGAGAAAATATACTGCATTTGTAATTCGTCTTTACCCCATAATCTATCTCTTTTGTAGTACATTTTATTGCTTGGGATTTATAGGGCCATTTCTCTATGTGACTTATGAAACAACACACATCAATATGTCTGCCTTCAATCATCAAAGGGCAAAAATTCAGGTCAGACATCAGTCGTTTGCCAAGCTCATCTGGATTAATGAAAGTCTAGAGCTTGTTTTTAGCTTATACAGAGAACAACGTAAGGTATGACTGTAAGTAATGTCAACTTACTCCTGAACTTGTAATGCCCAGATTTACGTCTGCTATGTTCTTAAATCAAAACATTATTGACTGTTGTGATAAAAAAAAAAAAAAGAATACTTTCCCACTTGCAGCTGTTGTTCCAACAGCCACTATAGCCCTATTTCACTGTAGTCCTGTTAGTTTTCACAAAACAAGCAATAAACCTCTTCACACATCTTACTCGTTATTTTCTGATTTGGGCCTGAGGAAGGGCTTTCTCAGACAACTTTGAGTAGAGTAAATACAAGGGTACTTCAAAAAGTTAATGGAAAAATAGAATTAAAAGATAATATGAATATTTCCATGAACTTTTTGAAGATCCTTCACATGCTCTTAAGCAGAAGTGAATCTTACCCCTATGCTTATCTCATCCTGAATACAACACATGGACTGAGAAAATGAAAGCTGTTGAAGGTCCATAAGAGCTCCCAAAGGAAATAAAATCACCGTACTGTAAAGCCCTTTGGATTTTTTCCCAGAGCATTTTATTTATAACATTTAACTCTCACAATCACCCTGTGAGCTCAGCAGGGCAGGTGACATTATGTCCAATCAACAGATTTGTATGCTGAGCCGCTGTGATTTTCCCAAGGTTCACAAGAGTAATCACAGCAAAACAGAGGTAATGTGCTAGGCTGCTGTCTTCTCTGCATAATTCAAGACGATAATAGACCCAGAGGAAGTCAATGAAATGCTAACTAAAAGATCCAGATTGAGCTAAAAACATTTCCAGAAAAGATTAAATGCTTGTGAAGGAATAGAGTTTTCTTTGCTGGTGAGATAATTGTGGAAGTGAATTAGTGAATAAGCATGTATTGAATACTTATATAAAACAAAGAAGAAAAAGAAATGATCAGTATCATCAGATATTTCAGGCAGTGTGTGCCTAAAACCTCAATTCTTCACTCCAACTTTACTGGATGTTTCAAAAGCTTCTAGTAAGGAGCTTGAGAAGGAAAAATACCCAGGATTTATGATTAGTAAAAATATATTCAGATCGTGTTGCTCTTCAAGAAAATAATTTTTGAAATGTTTCCTCAAGCGATGACCATGCTGGTGCCATGTGGTAAAAACACAAACAATATACAAGAGGTGACATATCAAGAACCTTAGGAGCAACAGGCTTGTAGATTTGCCTCCTGGAAAAGTGTGTAAACTCTCTAGGTGTACAATTTCTGATATGTAAAATGGGGCTGGTAAACCTGTGTCTCATCCTCACTGGAAGGTTTGTCCAATTCTTCTGACCATTTTAGCAAATACTCAGGCTATTGCTTTAAAATTCCTGACCTCTTTGAAATTCACCATTTCTTACTGGCCCCCAGTAACCCTTATTCTCTGCCTTAACTGTCCCTCTCACCAACTGCAGGGAATATCTAGGTAAAATCTGAAAACATTTAGTGCGCCAACCCGAAAAACATTCCCTGTTCTATGTGAGCTGAGTTCTCCCACTTCTCTGCACTTCATCTGTCCTTCTCTTGTTGACTACACTGTAAAAAAAAAAAAAAAAAAAAAAAAAAAACCTAAAAATATAACAGAAAATAAAATAAAATGGGGCTAGTATTGGCTCTACATAGGTTATTGCACATAAAAACTCTTGTGTTTTGCCTAGCAGATAGTCAGTGTTCAATGCATGTTAAACATGCAATCTTACATGTACCTCTGACTTCATTCCACATGCCTCTGAAACTGAATCAATGCTATGTATCCTATGACACAATAGTGGGAGAAGAGAATCAGATTTTAGTGAGTTCTTCCCTGCCCCCCCGCATTGTCAGAGAATTGTCAAACAGGCAGCATTGAAGATCAAACAAAAGCCCCTTTGGACAGCTTTTCTCCATATGAAATGAGAAGCAGAGTCCACTACAATCAGAAAGGTAAATTAAACCTTGAATTGTGCCCAAGGAAGAAAAGGCATCTGACATAATTATTCATTGTAAGTAGTGGTGTCCTGCCTGAATAATTTTTAAGTGATTACCTCCAGAATTAAGTTATTAAAAAAGAAAGACAAAGAGAAAGTATGTGGGAGGAGGGGTCAGAGGAGAAGAGAGGAGAGAGAAGGGAAGGGGAGCAGAGGAAGGAAAGACAAGGACAGAGAGAAAGAGTAAATTTGGAAAATTGAATAGCATTGTATTAACTCTTCCAGGACAAAAGCAATGACTTTTCCAAGAAAAGGAAAGGACCTCAGACAAATCCAGAAATCAAAACCAAAACAAAACGTAATGGTTTCAAAAGGGAAAATGCATTTATAACCTATTAGTCTTTCAAAGTTATTTTGTTATTTCTTTTTAATTGCCTCTAATAAAATAAGTGTCCACAAAGGAGGACAAACACTCAAGGGCTATTTTTTTTCCTATGATGTAGTCAAGGCTTAGGACACAGGTAGACCTTGAGCTCCCTGGAGAAATTAGCAATGGTGTTGGTGGGTAAAGTTCATCGAGGTTTGGGGTAAAGAATGGGAAAATGTTTGAGCTTCTTCTTATGACATGGAATTTCCTTCCTGAATGACTGGCTTTGGGACTCTGTTGTAAGCTTTGGGATAATGTTCACACAATTTGCTCTTTTTTAGAGACCTGACTCTTTGACATGTTTCTGATAACATTACATGCCATTAGAGAGCAGAAAAAGGGAGAATTGAAATTAGATCTAGAGCCATAAATAATTCACCCTAAAATAACAGGAGAATTGGATAATTCGAGATCTCCTTCTTAGCAAAGAGTGCTCTTGCTAAAGAGATTTGATAAACCTGTTATCTTTCCACTGTCTTTTTGTTTAGACATTTATGGGAATGATGCTGCAGTCAGGTGTCAGGTCCTCTTAGCCAAGACATGGGACTGTTGCATAATTTTTTATAGGGCTTGAAAAATTGAACTCAGCCCTGTGTTCTCTATAAATCAGGGTCCTTCAGTAGTAATAACAGTGATGATGATGATTCTGATGAAAGTGCTGCTGCTGATGATAAAATAGTGTCTACTAACTGCTTATTTTAAGCCAAGTTTCTTTTTCATGAAATTATCTCTGCATGAATTATCTAATATCACCCTTAAAAAAACACTATGATAAGGTATTATTTACTTAGATAGATGAGGAAGCTGAGCAAAAAAAAAAAAAAAAAAAAAAAAAACGTGATGCAAAACATGTTGCAAGTACTTGCTAAGCAGAGCAACTAACAAAAGGATACACAAAAAATGTTCACCGTGTATACTCCACAGTTTAACTCTCAGGGCTCTTTTTGGGTTGTAGAGGGATTGAGATTCTATCAACAACTAAAATTGTGGTTATCAATGACTCTGGCCAGCCTGCTCAAAGACATATCACTCATGACAAGGTGGCCTCTTTGCTAGCTGCCAGACAATCGATATAGTATCAATAACAGAATTGTTTAAGAACTATTTACTGTTACCAGACTGTCCAATTTTTCCTTCCCTCCCTCTCCTCTTTCTCTTGTGATCCCTCTTTTTTCCATTTTTCATTAACAATCATCTATTAACTGTTCTCACCTGTGACTATAATTAATTGAAATTTTCTGAGTTATTCTTTGACCTAAGTCTTAGAGAAGTTGAGTGTTTTACACAAGTCAAATACCTATTCAGTAAGAGAACATGTATGTAAACCCAGGTGGTCTTCTTTGCAGTAGATATTTTCCTGCAAAAAAGATTTGAAGTTTGTGTGCCTACTGTTAGAATATAGTGTGAAAGGAGTTCTAAGTGAAAAAAATAGCAGCCAGCTCTGAAACTACAAAATTATTCTCTCTCTCTCTCTCTCTCTCTCTCCCTCTCTCACACACACACACACACACACACACACCTTTCTCACACAAACAACCTAAGTTGCATATAGCATGCCTTTTGTGATTCCTATTCCATTTCAAGCTTTCCTTTGATGTTCATTTCAGCAAGACTGCAAAGATACTTTTATGAAAAAGACATTGTCCTTATAGTAGTGTAAAGGACTGCAGTGATTCCCATAGTGTGTAGGAATGACCCTGGGAAAGAGGAGAAAAAGGATCTGCAGCAGGACCTGGAAACATTATAGGTTGTGTAGACATCCAATGAAGAGAGGCTCCTTCAGGCTGCTCTGCAGTCAGAAAGGCATCGTGTATGATGTCCACCCTCCCCCATGATTCACCACATTCTCCTCCCCAGTCATTTCCCAAGTCTTTATCTCCTCATGAAGCGCCTACCAGCATCCTGTGAAGGCTCCATGTTTACAATTGCCAAAGCACTTGGCAGCCGTCTTATCGGGAGTGAACTTGCTGCTTCACCCCCCCCCCCCCCAGTTTGAGAGCTTTCAGAGTGCAACCTCATATCTCATACCATAGCCACATTCTCCACTGAGCCTTACATATGGCATGTGCTTGATAAATATTTTTAGGTAATGGAAACCTGAAGCCTATGCCCAGTGGTCTTCTAGCTAATTTAGTAACTCTTCCCATATTACCTTCAGCATAAGCAAAGACGAGTCAGCAGGAACCAACCAGAAGTATGTGCCTGAATGTATCTGATGGAAGAAGTTGTTCTTTCCAAATGGAAAATAGTCTTGAATTTCTGCTAGGTATCTTTTCCATTCTCCATATGTGCCAGATATTTCTTCCATTCACATACATATTCTTGGTGACCTCTGAATGGATGTCAGAAAATGTTCCACAAAATAATCACCAAGATACTTTCAGATACCACAAGAGTAAGAAGAAGCATTGTGTGAGAAATTAGCATAGGGGCTGCCTTCATCTTCATTCACAAGACTGAGTATGGAGATTAAAAATCCTATCCAGATAATGATTAATGCCTGGGTCAAGTCAGAATAAAATGTTTACACTGAGCCTAGGCTTTTTCAATTAAACATTCTCTTACAAAAAAACTAGTGGAACTTGGTCTATAATTCATCCCCAAGGCTATTCTTCAATCAAAATAGAGCTGTTTTAATCTAATTCTATAATGATCTAAGTAAATGCGGCAAAGCACTCAAGACCTTCCAAAAAGTGTGATGCAGACTTTCTTGCATTTAAAATTAAAAGTGAATAGGCTATTCCAATGAACAAATGGCAGAGCTAGAAATGGAATTCAGGTCCTCAGAATCTATCACTGTACATTGCTCTCCATTTAACTCCATTAACATTTCTCAGCCTCCTGAACACATAGCCCTGATGTTTCATCAGTTCATGTTCTGGGACCTCTATTTGGTGGGTCTCTCTAGTGCTCAATTTTGTCATAAGCTTGGTGTCCTCTTCTGAACTGAGATGTTTCTTTGCTCTGATAAGCTTAGCTTGTCCTTGCTCAGTGAGTTGCTGGTAACGTGTGACCATATCTTTCTGAGTATCAAGCATATTTACTATCATCTTCAAGATCAACACAAATACTTACAAATTTGCTTGTTGGTAAACTGCACTCTGAATTACCACGTTAAGGTTCATGAAAATTTTAATGAAATTTCAGTAGAAAAATTCTGCGATCTGGAATACCAAGGTTTCAGGAAAATATTTTTTTAAAAAAAAAAACTCTGAGCTTTTGTAATGTGCAATTAATTATAAATATTGCCAATAAAATATTAGTTTTATTATAAGAAATATTGTTTCTCTATAGAAAGATAACGAACTAGATTTTTTCACTAAGAAATGATAAATCCAACCAATTGTGTGTTAAATATGCTGCAATGATTAGCCTGCCATTCACCTCTTAATCAATTAGAGGCTCATGGATGAGACATAAAGACTATGAACAGCTTTTAACACACTTGTAGGTATGGTATATGAACTCAGTGTGGCTGCCTGAGTGTCAGATTAAGCAACAAAATCATAGAAAATTGCACACACATACACACACACACAAACACACACAGAATTGGGTTTCTGGCTTATTGTTTAAAAGATCTTGCAACACTGGGCCTATAGTCCCTCAAAGCTATCAATTTGTAGCTGTGCTATTTTGGTAATATCTGGGTTTTTGAGTATGCCACAGGCTACTAGTGTGTATTAGTCAGTTTTCTGTTGCTGATAACAGAATACCTGCAACTGGGTAATTCATAAAGAACCGGAGTTTACTTCTTACAGTTTTGGAGCCTAGCAACTCCAGTGTCTTAGAAGACACATCTGGTGTGGGCCTTCTTCTTGGTGGTGCCTCTATTGAGTACATTGGCAACCAGGGTATCATATGGCAAGAATGGCAAGAGCACTTTTTTATGTACTCACTTGCTCTCCTCATAGTCTCCAGTCTATTCCCTGATAACCCATTAAATCATTAACTCATTACTCCATGAATGGATTAATCCATTTATAAGAGCACAGTCCTCAAGATCCAATCACCTCTTAAAAGCCCCACCTTCCAACATTGTCATATTGATGATGAAGCCCCCACATGAGCTTCGGAGGGAACATTCAGACCCCAGCATACTCCTAAATGTCTTAAACTCACTGGTTTGTATAACCTGTCTAATCCATATAAGCACATGAATGTGGGACTCTATTAGAATTTAATCTGAAAATAGAACTAATCATTGGTATTTTTAATTTTCATGCCTAGACAGTATTACTAACCTTTCTTTGCACTCAAAATACTCCACTGTTTCTGCTTTGTGCTAGACCTGAAAAACAGCAAAGTAGATGTGCAAAAGAAATGAACAGTGAAAGGGTCAAATGCGTTTGAAGCAGCCCATGACTGTTTATGCTGGCATCATTTTGCCCTGAAGATTTTTCCTACTACTTTCTGGAAGAATTCTAACGTAAAGCATTTTTCTGGTTTTCAGATTCAAACACATTCTAGTTTAAACACCTGTGTATGCAATTGATTTGGTTTTAACTTTGAGCCTCATCCCTGAACCAGACCTGGCACCTGCAGAAGAAAATAACAGGGGCTGAAATAGAGCAAGCAGGGACACAAAATAGTGCAATATCCTCCCACTGTGGTTCATAGGGGATGCTGTTTCGGGGTGTGCATTTCATCTCACGAGACTCCAGACAACAGAAGAGCTAGACAAAAGGAAAACATGTGATGGAGCAATATTTATATTGCAATCTTTCCAACATTTCAGAAGGGAATGGTTTACAGATGTATACCCTCCAAAGACATTCACACATCTATTGTTTTCTTAACCTCCTTCCCCATCTTATTACAAGATTCTTTTCATGAAAAAGATCACAAACTGCCACCATGCTCTTCTGTGATAAAGAACATATGTCCTTCTGAATGCAAGGGAAGACACGATAAGCTATATGATAGGCCAAGTGTTAATGTAAAATCAGCTTCAGAAAATGGAATACTTTTATGATTACTTAAGCATTTGTATTTTCATGCCATAAATTCTTCCCTGTCTGAAACAGACCACTTAACCCAGTCTTAGAACATCAAGCTGCTTATTTACACAGTATTCTAACAGGAAACCTTCTACAGCAATGAAGGCACAGTAGGGGATTTTCACAGAAGCCCATCTGGACTTGTAGCTATTGAAGGCAACTTCTTATTAATCTATTAAGGAGAGATGCCATAAAGATGAGTTACTATCTCTTGGTCACAAATTCCAGGAGACACTTTATAAGGAGCCTTCTAGTTTTTGTTAACTTTTTTTCACCTATTTTCACTGACTTAATCAACATTTTAGTTAGTGTCTTTCTACCTTATGATGACTCTCAACAAGTTTAAAGTGCTGTTGAGGTCACTGTCATTGCCTTGAGGAAAAGATATCTCTTTTGGACATGTGCTTTCTATTAATTTGGGACTCTGGATTCCTTTAGGATGAAATATGTCTTCTTCAGAATGTTTGTTGGTTTGTTTTACCATTTCAAGATATTTTCCTCAAAATAATCTTTCTCTGGGTAGTTAATATTTTTTTACAATGGGAGTCTCATTAATTGGCAAATCTGGAATTTTGAATGTTGAGAGGAATTATTCTAAATAACTCACAGATATGATCATCTGAGGACATCTTTCTTTCCCCTAACCCTTTATTTCCTCTGCTCCTCAAGTCTTTGTTCAAATCACACCTCCTCAGAGAGGCCTTCTCTGATGTATCCTATTCTATATTAAAACCTTGCCCCACCTCTGGCTCTATCGATCCCCTTGTCCCAATTCATTTTATGCTGATATATTATGGAATTATTTATTTATGGCATTGATTGTCTTTCTTCACATGTTAGCTCTATGACAACAAGGTTTTCCACTAGTTCACCCACTTCCATGTCCATATAACTTAGAGGGGTACATGCAAAATGGTAGGTGCTCAAATAAATGTTTGTTGGATAAATGGACACATAAGAGAAGATGATGTATTTGGCAAATACAGAAAACGAAACAAAATAGTGATGATGGATCTAGAGCCGAAAACAGCACACAGCACATAGTAGGTGCTCAAACAAATGTTTGTTTAGTGAATGATAAATAGATACAGGAATGACAAAAATTTAGAAAATAAAAACACGACAACTAAAGTAAAGGTTAAAAATCTGGGAAAAGTACATTGCCAATATCTGAAGAGAAGTTGTTAGAGGTAATTAAGAAGGCGTTATGGACACTGGGTTTTCTTTTCAGAGCAAATTTGCTAAAGAAGGAGAATTGAAAATCAAAGGAGAGAAATGTTTTAATGTTAAAATAGTGTTTCAAAGATGCTCAAAAATATTTTTAATTGTGACTGCCAAAAAGGCCTACTCATTAAAAATGATTGCGACTATATAGAAAAGACAAAGAAGAAAATAAAATCACTCATAGCCACATCCTTCACTATCTAGCTCTGTAAGTACTTAGGTATACTGAATATACTTTTGGTATTTTTCTAGGAGGTTACAGACAAATTTTAATAAAAAGGTAGCAAACAGTTCATATGCTTACTGAGTTTTTTGTTTATAAGGCTATACATTATGGTCATTAGATCATCTTCTTTACACTCTGTCAATTAACTTCTTGGTATCTTTTTGTAGACAGATGCACCATATTTTTTTTAATCATTTCCCTCTTGCTAAATATTCAGATTTTTTAAAATGTTTGACTCTTCTAAATTAGGTTATGATCATTCTTCTAGATAAATCTGTGTACATATCCATGATTATTTTCTTAAGGTCTCAGAAATGAAATGTAAAAAAATTAAAAATTTAATGAAGATTGCTATACTTCTTTCCAAAACATTCAGCCTATTTAAACCTCCATTAGCAATGCCTGAGAATGCCAAGTTCTTTGATATTTATTAAACATAGTTGTTTTAAAAAGTTTGCCATTTTGATAGATTTTTTAGAAATGGAAATTTGGTTTGGCAGGGTAGTGGGGAGATGGATTTTCAGGGAGACCAAATAATACACTTTGGGATGAAATTCCACAACAACCCATTCAATTTGCATTTTTCCTTTGATTATTTTATATCTTAAATAGACCATCAATGTTAGCAACCCCTCTGGACTGATTTGTAATCGTAAACTATTTTAGCTCTACTATCAGTCCCTTGTACATATGTACATATTACATAATAAACAGCAATTTACTTTACTACATATCATTTGGGACATTTATAAACATTAATTAAATATCAAGCTTCCTCGTTTTTATAACCTCTCTGTAGAAGAAGAGAGAGTACCCAATAATGTGGGAAGAGAGTCAAAATGTAATATATCTGCGTTCTGAATTTTACATAATCTTCAAGCTCCAGCAGCAAAATGAAGCTGAAAACAGAGGGCTGATTTTTTTTTTTTTAGTGTGATATAATAATAAACCTTGATACATAGGGAATATGCTAATTTCAGGAAGCATACAAACCTGCAGTGCTATAATGATTACCAGTAATGGCCAATTTAATGTAATAAATATGACTCATGATTATCATTTACCTCTTGCTGAGTTGCTTTTCCTCCAAGAGTAAAACTCAGCTGTCTTTGAATTAAATTTCTACTTTTTTTCAAGTTTGGAATCCTCTAAGTGCACACTCTTCAAAGTAGACCTGTAGCATGAGAATCATATCCCTTGAAAATATTAGAATCACAGACTCTCAAGAGCTACCCTAGGCATACAAATCAGAATCTGCATTTTTCCAAGGTCCCCAGGTAATTAATATGCACATAGAAGCTTGAGAAGCATAAAATATTAGAGTTCCTATTGAGAACCAGTGCAAACGTGGTCAAATTGCCTGGCTCTAGAGTATTGCTTGCTGTGTACAAACCATTATGTTTCATTGCCCTCAGAGTTCATCTTCAGAGGGCAAAGAACAGGACCAGACCAAAATTTTCATAAAGATCTCATGAGAAAGTTCATAAGAAAAATGTCCAGGCAAAGAATGGTTTGAAAATTAGAATTGCCCTGGTTTGGAGGGTCCATAAACTTATCACTAAAGATGGTTTTCTAAGTTTTAGATAAAGATATCAATTTGAAACCAAATCTTAACATTGTTTCTCTGTGTCAGTAATAGAAGAAACAATCACTGGCTATTTTCCTCAGGCTTTCCCCAAATTATGAAACTATTTCCTTGAGTTTTTAACACTTATCCATTGCTGGATAAAAAGCTATCCCAAAACTGAGTGGCTCCAAACTAAAATTTATTATTATCATTCATGATTCTGAGGGTTAACAGGGTTCAGTTGGAAAGTCGTTATTTGAGGCCACCCATGCAGTTGCAGTCAGACAGCAACAGCAGCCTCAATTGCCTGAAGGATCCACTTGGTAAGACATCCAAGATGGCTGGCCCACCTGGCTGGGAGGTGATGTGGGCAGTCGACAGCTAAGGAGGTTGACTAGAGCACCTGAACATGGGCTGTGTACATGGCTTGGTTTTTGCAAAGTATGACAGCTGTGTTTGAAGAGGGAATGTCCCAAGAGCAAATACTCCCAGAGACCCAGGTAAAAGCTGCAAAGGCTTCTTATGCCTGAGCCTCCAAAGCCCCAAACATCACGTCTGCAATGTTTTGTTGGTCTGACAAGTCACTACATTAAGCTCTGACTCAAGGGGAAGAGGAAATACATTCCACCTCTCAATAAAAGGAACAACCATTTTTTTTTTATACTATCACTAATCTATCACAATGTTTTTAAAAGTTAGAACAACTTTTTTTTTTTTTTTTTTTTTTTTGGCAACTGGCCAGGGGAGCTGAACTCTTGATCTTGGTGTTACAAGACTATTCTCTAACAACTGAGCTACCTGGCCAGCCCTAGAGGAACTTTCTTGACAAGCCTCCATTGTTTGACTGCCATATCTCACCCAGATCCACCATGCAAGTATTCAACACTGAAAAGTATACAATGAAATTAGAACCTTGATCTTACAAAGTCCATTTATAAAAATATCAAAAACACCTTTACCCTATGTTAGGTGAAGTAGGCCTCTACCTATGTATTGATATTTGAGGAGAACTCAGAGGTGCCCTTACCTTAATCCTCTATGTGATGGTTATCCTTGATTTCTCTTTCCCAAGATCCACTCGCCACTCTCCTCTGATTGAGTCTATGTCAGCTGGGCTGCAGAGCTTGCCATCTGGGTTCCTTGCTCTTTGGCTTCCCATTGGGTTTGGCCAATGGCAGCCATGTGCCTATCACTTCCTCCTACCATCCACAACGTGTTTCTAGCAGTAACTACATGTTCTGCTCCTGCCTCAAGTCCTTACTCCACAGGTCCATGTCCTACTTGACTCTGTAAACTCTTTATTTCCCTTCCCTTCAGCTCTAGGAGTGATCATAGCATCCTGCTATTGCTAGCTTCTGAATGTCCCACCAATCAGATCTCTTTTTTTGTAATTTTAATATGTTTTTATTTTTTTCAGAAGAATACTTTTCTGGTTTACTAAAAGTCAAATAATAAAAATAGAAGTCTAATTATTTAATTAATCTGCCATTTTTGGTGATGGGAGAAAAATAATTTTTCATGACTTTGAAGAAATAGAATCCCACTATTATGGATTGAATTGTGTGCCCCCCAAATTTTAATATATTAGAAGCTTGATTCCCACTGTAACTGCTGGGGGTAGGAAATCCTACTATGGTAATTGGAAGGTGGGCATCTTGAAGATGTGATTAGATTTTAGGACCACACAAAAATGAATGGATTAGTAATGGTGGCCATGGGGGGGGGGTGTTTCTGAGGGCTTTAAAAGGAGAGTAAATGAGGATGTTAGTATGTTTTTCTCTCTCTCTCTTTCTCTCTCTCTCTCTGCCTCTCTCTACTCTGCCATTTTGCAGTATGATACCCTGCCATCACTGAAGTCACCACAAAAGAAAGCCTTCACCAGATGTGTTCCCTGGACTTAAGACTTCCAGCCTCTGAAACTGTAAGCAATATGTTTTGTTTGCTTACAAAGTCCTCAATTCCAGGTATTTTGTTACAAGCAACAGAATTGGACTAAGACACCCACTGATCATGGGAGGAAACCAGAGAAATCCCTGGAGACTTTCTTCATTTTATGTCCTACAGGCTCTTAGTTTTGCTACAGTACATTTGAAGAGAAGCATTTTCTTTCTGAAAACTGAGATAGGGCCAATTAGTAGCTCTCGGGGGCCAAATACGGCTGTGACAAGTGCATTGCGGCCCACATCACTTTGGTCAGAATGATGTTGCTTGATGATTTATTTGAAAGAGAATGTTTAGTACTCTATTTTCTAGACTATCTTACAGCTACCTGTTCATGCAATGAAATAAAATACTCACTTTTTAGATTCTCTTGCAGCTAAGTATTGATTCAACGTAATTCTGTCCATGAGACATAGTCCAAAGAAGCAGCATGTGACATCGTGGAGGAAGAGACTGAGGATTTGTTCTACAGTCTATGTGAGGAGACTCATATATATGAGAAAAATCCTCAGAAATAACTGTTTGGGGAGGGCTGATGAAAGCAGCAGACACACTTTTGCACAAAGTTATTTTCTTGTAAGCATACTACGGGAGCCTTTTGCCTTAACAATTTTGATGTAATAGGAAACCGTAGATTTATTTTGTAGCTAATTATTAATAAAACTACAACATATTATGTACAGTTTGAGGTCATCGTGGTACATCAGCCATGATTGCTAACTCTGAATAAAACTTTTTGGGTCTATATAGTAATTCTACCATCTACCATCTCTGATTTGTTGGACTAGTTACCAAGAATCTCTAAACTTCACCTTATCCACCATGAAATAGGGATAACAGTAATTCATTACAGCATTGCAATAAAGATTAAATAAGATAATTAATGAGATGCACTTAGTTTAGTATCTGGCACATATTAACTGCTTATAAAATGCTGTTTATTTAAAACTGTAAGTCATTTGTTAAAATGATCTAAGTGTCTATCGATAGTAAAATAGCTCAGTGTAGAATAGAATATTTCTGCAATGCAATACGATGTGGCCATTAAAAAAAATAAAAGAAATATATATGCACATATATGTATGAGTACGTTTCTATAGAGAGAAAACGGTCAACATATTAAATGATCATCAATTAAATGATAAAGGGAAGCATAGTAGAAAGATCACCACTTTTGGTTAAAGAATACACACATACAAACACACAAATCCACATTTTTTTCTAAGTAAAGGACCTATGAGCCTTAGAAATTGGGAAATTGAAGAGGAAGTACATGCCAGAAATTGCTTAAGATGCTCACCAACCCCGTTTCAAATTCTTTTTTTTATGCAGAAAGACATTTCCCATTCTTTCTTCAGTTAAATTTGGTTTGTGAAACACGTTCGCCCAAGGATGTGGGAGCAGAAGTGAAGTGTATCAGTTTCAGGCTGAAGTGATTACAAACCCGACACACTTTCCCCATCTTCTCTGTCTTTGCTCATTGATCCAACTGAATGCAGGGAATCTTCAGAGGACTCTAAGGAAGCCCAGAAGAGAGCAAAGATGCAAGATGAAAGCCTGGATCACTCACTAAGTCAGCACTTGGAGAAAAGCCACCCAGAAAAGCTATATGTCCTATATTAGATTATGATGTGAGAAAGAAATAATATTTATTATAACAACCATCGTAATGTAAGGATAATTTGTTATTGCAACCAGTATTCAAAACTAGAGAATTTTTTTAAAATTTTAAATTATTTTGCATTGTCTAGATACTCATCTAGTGAAGTAATTCAACTAAAATATGAATGAAATATAGTGCACCAGCCAAACTGTTCTAATTTAGAAGTCAAAAACCACCAACTGAGATTTTATTTGCTAAAGAATAGTTTATTTACATTTTTCTACATTGCATGGAATAGGACATGCAGTATAATATAATGTGCATTACTCTACACACCTTAAAATATCTTATCAGCCTTCTCATCTGTTTGTTTTAATTTTAAATATATTTTAAAAATATATTATTAAATATAACAGCTAAAAATCTAAAGTTTTTCCAAGATACCCAAGCATGTTACATTGGTCAGATTTAAATAGCTATCAAGGAATTTCCTAGGAAAAAAAATATTCCTTGTACAAATCCTCCCTCACTCTGCCCCAGATTACTTCAATCACTTCTTGACTTAATCTAACCAGTGTATAATCCTTCAAGCCATTATTTTTTAAAAGGTGCATTAATTTTTGATAATTCACATTTGGCACAAGTGGGATATGGTAATAATTATATTGTCAGCACCCTAATATGTTCACCATTAAATAAGATAATATATGAAGGACACTGCACAGTTAATTATCATCACATTAATAACTATTATTATTGCTATTCTTTGCTCAAATGATGCTTTCAGAATCTTTTTGTTACTGTATAGTAAATAAAACCACAGAAATGTTTATGTTATAATCACAGAGGAAATGAGTAGTATATGGAAAGCCAGCATAATTATAATTCAACACTATTTTTTAAAATATATTTTGTGGTGAATAACCTCAATGTTGAGCCCATTTTAATATGGAAATTCAAAAGGTAAACCATATATTTCCCACTTATTTTTCTTTGGCAAATTCGGTATTCACAGATGGTGCAGATATTTTGGCATTCTAAACTAAAGCATCTCTATTTATGATTTTGTCTTGGAAGTCTCTTTTGTGGTTAGACCACATTCTGTATACTTCCGATGATGGACACATGATCTGAGCTTAGGCAAGGCAAGAGGCAGGCCACATGAAGCGGCATTAAGGGTGCTGCCAAGAAGCTGGAAAAGACAATTTTATCAGTCATGAAGAAAATTGGGACCCAGACCAACCAACAAAGCATTCAGTGACTAGAAAAATAAGTATGTGACTGTCATACAGAACCAATTTGGGCCTCAAAGGAAACTTATTTACATGAAACAGTGGGATAGGAATGCCATGTTTAAACTGCTTTTTACCAAGAGAGGAAGAAAAGGGTTAGGAAAGAATTTACCTGTCTTTGATAAAGGAACATTTTTTTAAATTTAAAATTTCATTATGTGGTCATTTATTTGCATAACGTTGCTAAAAGATTTATTCTTCCATCTCTTTTAAAGATATTCCCGTTGCACCAAGGATAAACCTCTTACTGAAACACAGCATAAAAGACATTATGTTTTCATTTTTCATTTTTAAGTGTTTGAATAGTAAATTTATAAATGGATTGAGTGAGAATTTCTGAGCCAAAAGTTGAAGTTCTCCAGCAAAATAAAAAATATATAGACATTCTTACAAAATTCACATTGACTTTGGAAAAGTGAAACATTAAGAAATTAACTAATTATGACACAATTAGAAAATTAATCTTGGTTAATCCAAGTCCTTCTGGAAAGAAGTTAAATAAAAATTACTAGTTAGAATACAGAGATTTCCACTACTTGCCATGTTGAGAGTAGCTGAATCTGAACTTGCCCTACCGGTGGAAACAACCAGAAGACTGGACAGTATATATGAAAGAGTGGTTTTCAGGCACTGGACAGCTAGCAGTGCAAGACAGTGATATACAACAGAATGTAAAACAAATGAGATGAGCGCTAAATCTAGCATCTTTTTGCCTGGAGTCATGTCACAGATGGTAACACATCAAGAGAGAGCCCAAGTAGAGCTAGAAGTTTCAAATGAGATGATAATATAGAGATCATATTTTGGAAAATGGAAACAGCTTTATTTTGTGGGGCAGAACACCATAGATGAAGGAGCTACACAGAGAAAAAGTTTCAGAAATTGCCTAGGGATCTCTTCAAGCCTCTTTCTAAATACTAATACCCACATGAATAGGTGAAAATTTCCTGATGCTTGGCAAAGGATTCTCACGAACATTTAACTTGAACAAGAGTGTAGACAAGGCTGGAAGATATTAAAGTTCTTTCTAGCAGAGGACAGTGATTTCAACGATTGCATGGGGCATTTAGTAGGAAGCTTGAAGAGTTAGCTTTAGAGTAAGACTAAAACAGCCCTTGATAAAGGATAGTATAGATATGTCCTAACAAATATTAAAAACAAGTATGGAAAAGATTGAACTAACTTGCAAGTTACTTAACTGCCTGCCAAAATAAAATTCAACATAAAAAAAAATCTCCAGACTGTCAAAAACATTAAATTCACATCTGTTATCTCATACAAAATAGTGAGACAGTAAGACAAAAAAGAAGCAGAAAATTATGACACATGACCAAAAGAAAAAAAAAATCTGCCAGTAGAAATAATTGAAATGAATATGACAGTACTGAGACATTTTTTTAAAAAAAATTATTATAAATAAGCAAAGGATTTAAAGGAAAACATGAATATTAGGTTGAAAGAAACAAAATATAAAAACAAATCAAATGGACCTTCTGGAGAAAGAAAAGTTAAACTATATGAATTTTTTAAAAAATAACAAAATAGACTTAACAGATGATTAGGCACTGTAAAAGTAAAGGTAAGTGAACTTCAAGACACAGCCATAGAAGCTATCTAACATAAAACACAGAATTGAAAAGACTATAAACAAATGACCAGAGCTGTAGTGAATGATGAGACAATATCAAGAAGCCTAATATACATATAATTGGAGTCTGTATTAGTTTCTTATTGCTGCTGTAAGAAATTGTAACAAACATAATGGCTAAGACACCAGAAGAACTTTATTATCATAGAGTCCTGGAGGTCAGATGTCAGAACTGGCTCTTGAGGGCTAAAGCCAAGGTGCTGGCAGAGCTGCAATCCCTTTGGAGACTCCGGGTGAGAATCCATTTCTTTGCTTTTTCTATTTTATAGAGGTCACTTGCATTACTTGGCTTCCGGCTCCTTATTCCATTTTCAAAGCATATCACTCCAACTTGTGCTTTTTGTATTATATCACTTCACTGTGATCTTCGTGTTTCTCTCACAAAGGCATCCTTTTGTCTGTACTGGACTTGTCCAGATAATCCAGGACAATTTTCCCATGTTAAAATCCTTAAGCTAATTGCATCTGCAAAGCCAATTTTTCCACGTAAGGTAACATATTCATAGGTTCCAGGGATAGGGCATGGACATGTTTGGGAAGAGCCATTATTCAGCCTACCACGGAGTCCTAGAAGAAAAAGAAACAGATTTATTTATTTAAACAGGCAGAAAAAATTTTGGAAAAAAAAGTAGCTGACAATTTTCTAAATTTGATCAAAAGTATAAACTCACAATAAACCAAGAAGGAAAATCTACATCAAGTAATATCATAATCAAATTCTGAAAACCAGTGAAGAAGAAATCTTAAAAGCAGTCAGAGGGAAGGGAGAGTGGGTGAGGAGGGACAGCACATTACTTATTGGCAAACAAAGATTAGAATTTAAACAGACTTCTTGTCAGAAACAATGCAAACCAAAAATCAAAGGAATCTGTGAAATATGGAAAGAAAAAAAGTACTTTTTAACTACATAAAAAACATTTTTACCCCCTGAAAATATCTTTTTTTTAAAATATGAATTTATTTATTTATTATTTATTTTTATTTATTTATTTTATTTTATTTTTTTTGATTTTGTCGATATACATTGTGGCTGATTAGTGCTCCCCATCACCAAAACCTCCCTCCCTTCTCCCTCCCCCCTCCCCCCCAACAATGTCCTTTCTGTTTGCTTGTCGTATCAACTTCAAATAATTGTAGTTGTTATATCTTCTTCCCCCCCCCCCGGTTTGTGTGTGTGTGTGTGTGTGTGTGTGTGTGTGTGTGTGTGTGTGTGTGTGAATTTATATATTAATTTTTAGCTCCCACCAATAAGTGAGAACATGTGGTATTTCTCTTTCTGTGCCTGACTTGTTTCACTTAATATAATTCTCTCAAGGTCCACTCTCATACATTGTTGGTGGGACTGCAAAATGGTGCAGCCTCTATAGAAAATGGTATGGAGGTTCCTCAAACAACTGCAGATAGATCTACCATACAACCCAGCCATCCCACTGTTGGGAATATACCCAGAGGAATGGAAATCATCAAGTCGAAGGTATACCTGTTTCCCAATGTTTATCGCAGCACTCTTTACAATAGCCAAGAGTTGGAACCAGCCCAAATGCCCATCATCGGATGAGTGGATACGGAAAATGTGGTACATCTACACAATGGAATACTACTCAGCTATAAAAACGAATGAAATACTGCCATTTGCAACAACATGGATGAAAATATTTTTTTTAAAAAAGTAATTTTAACATATAAATGCTGAAAAGTTTTTGGTTGTTTGTATTCTGGGGTCTTTGTTTAATTATTTATTTATTTATTTTGTAGCAAAACTGCATGATAAGAATATTAAAGGAAATTCTTCATGCAGAATATTATATCAAATAAAAACTCAAATCAAATCAGCTCAAAAGAATGAAGTCAGCCAAAAATGGTAATTTGTTTTTCTTTTTGTTTTAATGTCAACAAAATTGAACAGATTGTTTAAAGAAGGGGTCAGAAAACTATGCGTCAACACACTATAGCTCAGAAGCTAAATATAACCTGCTGCCTCTTTTTGTAAATAAAGTTTTATTGGAACACAGACACACCCATTTGTTTATGTATTTTCTACAACTGCATTTTCACCAGAATGGTGGAGTTCAATTATTTTGACAAAGACAGCACCGTCTGCACAACCTAAAATACTTACTATCTGGCCTTTTTAAAAAATTTCTGGTGTTTGAATTAAATAAAAAATAATAAAAATCCATTATAGAATTACCACATATATAGAAATAAAATGTATAACAATTTACACAAAAAAAAAAAACAGGAGAAAAAATGGAAATATATTATGTGTAAGGTCAATACATTACACTTGAAGTGGTATAATATTATTTGAAGGTACACTGTGAATAAAGATGCATATTATACACCCTAGAAAACCATTACTCAAAAATAGTGCAAAGATGTATAGCAAATAAGCCAGCAGTGGAGATAAAATAAAATATAAAACTCACTCATAAAGCTAAAATAAGGCAGGACAAAAAGAAAAGAAAAACAAAGAATATTTGGATAATTTAAAGTTAAAATCAAGATGGTAGATTTAAGCATTAAAACTCACTCATAAAGCTAAAATAAGGCAGGACAAAAAGAAAAGAAAAACAAAGAATATGTGGATAATTTAAAGTTAAAATCAAGATGGTAGATTTAAGCATATCTATATCAATAATTAGAGTGCATGCAGATGGTCTAACGCTCCATTTAAAAGGCAGAACTTTTCAGACTGTATAAAAAAGAAAGATGGAACTGCTATCTGCAATAAACCAACTCAAATTAAAAATACATAAATAGGTTAAAAAGATAAAAAATATATATATAAGACACAAACACTAATCGAAAGAAAGCACAATGGCTATATTAGTATAAGACAAAATATACTCCAGGATAGGGAATATTATGAGAAATAAAAGAGATATTTTATAATAATGAAAGATTCAATTCATTAAGAATACATAACAGCCCTAGAGTTTATGCACCTGCTTACAAAGCATGAAATGCATGAAGCAAAACTTGGCAGACTAAAAGGAAAATAAAACTAAACCACAAATATTAGTGATTGTCAGATACAAGTAGATGGAAAGTCAGGGAGGATATTGCAGATATAAACAACCTCTGCAACTAGTGAACCAAATTGATATTTAAAGAACACTCAACCCAAAAATAAGAAGATATACATTCCTCTTAAGTGTAAAGGGGATATTCATGAAGATAGACCATAATCTAAGTCATAAAGCAAGCCTCAAAAACTTGAAATCATACAAAGTACATTCTTCTTCTACCCAGTATAAGGGCATCTTTTTTCAACAAATTTAATGAAATAATCAACCATTAAAATAAGTTCTAGATAATAAAATGCCCCATTTGATTTGCAGGATTTAGAAAAAAAAACAAAATGAAGTGAGTGTTAGCCTTTAAAATTAACCATAACCAATGATCTGTATTCATTTAGTTAATAAATGTTTACAATATCGAATGAAAGTATTTAAAAGCTCTGAATTAAGTATATTAATTTTTAAAGTTTTCCTTTTATTTTGATCCACTGGTAGTCATGTGTCTATGGCAAATTGCCTCCTGATATATCAGAAACCACCCAGTAACCAGCCAGCACCTAGTGTTTTAGCCAGATGTGATATGCCCATAAAGTATTATTACAAAAGCAGACCAAACTACCACCACCAATTGCAGTTAAATTATTTTACAATGTACAGACATGGCTACAAATGCAGATGGATCTTGAGAACCATATTATTCTGTCAGGAGCTATGTCATACTGAGAAATGAAGCTCACCAACAAATTATGCACAAGGTTTCTCTCTTTCTCTCTCTCCCCACATATGCATGTATGTATGTGTATGTGTTCATATATATCTATGAAGGCATTTCAAAAAGTTCATGGAAAGATTAATATTATCTTTTAATTTTATTTCTCTATGAACTTTTTGAAATACCTTCATAGGTTTATGTACATACACATGAACTCATATATGTGTGTGTATGTATATATGTGTGTGTATAATACACATACACACACACAGAATTTCACCACAATAAAGATATTAAGGGGAAACAGAAAAAAGTTTTAGTTCAGAGGCGTCTATGTATGTCTAAGGGAATCTAAGGGAGCTTAATTCAGGGATGCAAAGTTTAGGGAAAGATATTAGAACCAAGTTCAGTACTTTTAAAAAGTACGTATTTCATCAGAATAAAAATATTTATGAAAAGTATTTAGAATAGTCCAAGAGTCTGAATAGACGCGAAGTTTTGGGAAAAGAAAATAAGATCCCAGGCCAAAACTTGAACACACCAAGATGGCACCGATTTTAAAATCTCTACGATTAGAATTGATATTAATGAGGTATCTTATCCACCTGCCTCCGTGAATGGTCACATTAAAACCTAATAGAAAGAAGTCACACCAGCCTTTAAAATGACCCTAATTTCTAGGAAATGTGGACTTGGACTTAAGAAAAATCATTCTTAAGTGAATGTGGCATATTTCCTCTTTATCTACATTTTCTTATTTACAAAAATTGCATGAGAGAAGTTGCCTATCTTCCTCTCCACATCTGATACACACTCACCTATGTACTATCTGGGTTGCTCATCTTTTGTGAGAATTATGGTCCTACAGCTGTTCAGGTATCTTGTTAACAAGAGCGGTCTAGGGGTGGAGAATGCAGGCATCCTGGATTAAAATCCCAGCGCTGCCACTTACGAGCTATGTGACCCTGGGCAAGTTACTTTACCGCTTTGTGTCTCAGTTTGCTTATGGTTTAAATAAGGATGCCATAAAAATATTATAAGAAATAAATGACATTATATTTGAACAGTGCTTAAAACAGTGCCTGGAATGTAATAAGTCCTATGTAATTCTTGTTAATTAAAAACAAATAAAAAACCCCCCACTTCATTCAGGTAGATTCTTATTTTGAAAACTTACAGAATGATCTTTTCTGTTCTTGTCTCTCTTTTGAAAAAGCAATCTGTTTAAATTGGGTCTTCAAATATGTAAATCCAGTAATGATAATGTGGAGTTTATTTTTATAGGAATCATTGCAAATAATTTCTGAGGACTGTAGAGGAAAAAATATGTATGCATTTTTATTCCATCAAAGAAAAACCTGGAGGGTTTCTCTGCCCCATCAACCACTGTGAGGACAGCTACTGCCAACTTAACCAGAAGACTTAGTTGGTGTGGGCCCTGAGATTACATAACTATCAATGTATAGCATTTCCTGTCTTAGTTTGCAGACATAAATAAAAGTCATCTACCCACATACTTAAAATATCACCTCATTATGTGAGGTTTTCATGTGAGGATTCTGTATCTGCTTGTGTAAATTTTATGAAACTTTTTACACTTTAAGGAAAGGATACATCCAGATAATAGATATTTATACTTTTCTTTAGATAATAAACTGGCAATAGAGTAAAGTGAAACCACATATTTAAAGCAAATTTTTTAAAAAAGGATAGAAGAAAAAAAATATATAAAAATCCAAATGCCCCCATGGGAGTGAGTGATTATACCTGTGGCTATGTCAAGACATGTCAACTGGTGGTTATGTAACAAAGGGAGAAATATCTTTAAACTATTTTTTAGCAATATCACCACTTAGAAAATTTTGGAAATATTCCCTCCCTGTTCTTATTAAAATACTGACTTTTTGAAGTAGAATTGTTAAGAAAAAATATAGTGTTGAAGTGGGTTGCATTGAGTTGGTATAAAATAATTAAAGTGCTTACATGAGGACATCCTTTACCACAACCCATTTGTCATCAGAGACATATAAGATTTGAAATCTCATTCAGAAACATATTGTGGAAAACTCATGAAGTCTTTTTTTCTTTCAGATGCTAATGCTCTTCCATTCATTTCCCAGTGGTTTCATGCAGAGACATCATTTTCTGGTCTGTATTGTATTGTGCTTTGTTTCTAAAAAGAAAGAAAGAAAAGGAAAAGGTGAGATCCTTTATAGTATCATTAGAGGGAAGAAAAGTAAATTGAATTTCATATAATTTCAAAAGTGATAAAAACGCATTAGTACCAGATACCATGCTTTATTCTTAGGACAGTGTAGCATTCTAGGTAGCAGTAAAAAAAATGAAAACAAATGTCCATCAAAAAGGGACATTGTGTTAAAATAATATAACATGATATTATATCGTACTTAAATTTAAAATGTATTTATATACATATATGATATACATATGCATCAACTTGAGAAGATATCAAAGCATAGTGCTTACCGAAAAATATAGTCACAAAATGATACATGGAGTATGATAATATGAATGTAAATTTAAAAATGCAAATTAATACCCTGCATTATTTATGAATAAATGATAAATCTATGTATGAAAAATATAAAAGCATGAACTAGAGAGATACCAGCAAATTCATTATAATGGTTGCCTGTGAGAAAAGAACTGGGGAGGGGAAAGTGGAAACTTTATCTTTAATGCCCAAATTCTTTTAAGGAATTAAAAAACATTTTAAAAAAACATGAAAGTAACTAAATATTAACATTTGCTAAATCTGAGTATTGTACATGTGTATTCGTTTCACTGTTCATTGTAGTTTTCTATATTTTATAAACTTTGAGCATTAAGTACAAAGGTAATCATATATTTAATAGGTTTTGTGAGGATTTTTCTGTTTTCTGTTTTACTGCATAAATATAAGTACCGAGAATTGTCACTGGTAGGTTCAACTCTGACTCGAAGAGTGCAATTCTGGTCAGTTTATTGACTATGAGTCATGGAAGTAGCAGCTCACATTTGTCATGGTAGGTGTGATCATTGGCTTTATTATTTCACCAGAAATGACTAACATTAGAGTAAATGTTTGTTAAGTTCCATTATGTAGAAAACTTACCTTAAAATAATTTTCTACTGCCAAAAATGTGCAATAGCACTTTAAATTTTTGATAAGAATAATATTTATGCACATTAGCACCAGACTTGTATTTACATGAACCAAGTTGATGAGAATACTACATCTCAGGTTTGGGCATGCCTTTATGATCACCCCATCTGGCTTGAATGCTTAAGCAGATACTGTAGCATCTAGAGCTTAGCCTCCATACAGAACTAACACTCCAGCCCACATTCCACTGGTTACAGCAAGACATGTGACCCCAAGATAAACGAGTTAGGAAGTACATACCATACACAGGGTGGGATGTAAGAAAGAATTATGAAGAAATATTATGATGGTCACACCAGTACTCGTATTGGGACGTGTCTGTGTCAGTTTTGGTATCAAGAAGTATAGGGTACAACGGTAGAAGAACTTTTACAATACAACTTCATTTTCTGCATTGTAAAATAGAGATAATAACTACACCATTTGACTTTGGGTAGTGCCATTTTTCTCTGAGAAATTATGGTTCCATGAGATTCAGTAATTTTCTTAGGGTTACACAACTGACAAATGGCAAATGCTAGATTTGAAACCAAGTTTATTAAACAAGTTTAAAAACTATGTTATTGACACATAATAGGTCACTAAGCTCTCATCTATAAAATGCTGTAGTTTTACACCAAGGTCTCTTGGTCCTCTCAAATGCTACACAATCTATTAGTCTGTGTACCTAAGAGAGTTACCTCAAAGCTATTAGCAAACATGGAAGCTTGCTTTATAGTCTCTCAAAGTCTTTGCTTCAGAGCCCAAGTTCAGCAGAAACTAGGGCTCTTCCCACTGATACATTTGCCATGAAGAGGCGTTTAGTAAAGACTGAAAATGTCTTTTGACAAAAACTTTTAGTTAGGTGAGATGTTTAGCCCCTGCCAGTGTTAGCTGAACAGTATTACAGTATTTTAAGTAGCAAAGGAGAAAAGGGCCACATACAATCTACACGAATGATTGCTCAAGAGAAATGTGCTTAGGTATTAAAAGCAAATACAGAGGAAAATATAAATGTGGCATGTCACGATTCTTATATAGTACCATTGGCATACACCATTATGAGAGAGCATCTAATATAATTCTTATTTAAGGAAAAAAAAACACAAAGAAAATAAGAAATGTTTTTAGATAGGTGAAAAAAATCACAATTTGGGGAATCTCATTATGTACCTGGTCTTCTTCCAGGAAAAATATTGACACTCCATTTATTTAAATAAATTAAAAATAAAATTAAAAAATAAATAAGCAATATAAAGCAAGCTTCCAAAAATCCACTACTAAAATAAACTTTACACAATGGTAACTTTCTGATGACTTTCTGCTCATCACATCAATTGACCTCTCTTCCTTTCTATATTACTCTAATTTTTGGAGGAAGTGTTCCTTACTATTTATTCAAAGAAAATACGTACTAGGGAGTTTTCTAGTTTTCACGTGATAACAGAAGGAAGAAAGGAACAAAAAATCATGTCTTCCATGAGCTAACATTGTGCTCAGTGCTTTACATATCTCTACTTATACAGTATTTATTATATACCCAAAATTCTAGAAAGAAAAAACAAATGATGGTCAGAGTTTAAAAAACTTATCTCATGGCTGGGTGAAGACATAAGTACTTAAACCCACCTGGTTCAACTCCATAGCTGATTCTCTTCATTTAATAAAGACAGATCCACAAACCTAAAAAAGCCCTCAAGCCATTGTTTATGGCACCTCCCAAATATCTAAAAATCATCACTGCAGACACTTGTTATAGGAACCTAACAATCACTAATAAACTATTACGTACCCCCCATGATTAACTTAGGTATTCAAAAGCTCTATAAAACCCAGGGTCTTTAAGCTATTATAGAAACCTTATTTAGAAAATGTGGGATAGTAACCAAAGACCATTTGATGCTTCTAATTGATTGGCATTCTGGTGATCAATGGGAGGAATTAGTTTTGATTTTTTAGTTCTAGGAATCAAATGGGAGAAATCAATTTATTTCTTACATTAACCTACACAAATGAGCTGGTCTTACAGCTCTCATTTTTTCTGCATTTTTCGTGTTGTCTAAATTCAATAAATGTCAATAGAAACGTCCTTAAATAAATTGTGTTCTTAAAAATCAATATTGTATATATTTGTTAATCTATGAGAAAGACTGTCTGTGATCTATAGCTTATGTGAGGCTCCAATCCAAACCCCAGCCTGGGCTGCTCTGCTCCATCATTGACTATAACATCAAGTTTCGGTGCAAATGATGGCAGGATTCAGCTATTGTAAAGCTGCTTGCAACTCAACATCCTGTAGCATCAAGTCTCTTCATATGTTCTTCACATGCATTAAGAAGCAATTTCATGATGGTTTAAAAATCAACAAAAAAGAAAGAAGCAGCCTGAGAAAGACATTTATAGAGAATTTATATCAGAATGCTCAAGCTGGAGTGATCTGAGGAGTGAGTCCAATCCTTTCATTTTATACATATGAATTCCATGAACCAAAATGATTAAGTGATTCAGACATCGTTACACAGTAGGTCTTACAGAGCAATGACTATACCCTGATATAGCAAACTCAATACTTTAATACTACAGGATAAAAAAGAGGACATTTGCTCTTGAATCTGTGCTGCTATGAAGGGTCATTCAAGACTATCTTCATGTATTGGCTAATAGGCTGAACTTAAATGCAACCCACCTTTCCATGGATGTCATAACTGTCTTACCTAATTGTATGTTATCTATATAGATATATACATAAATTCTATATTTATCAATTCAAAGCTTTTGTTGTTAAATAAACATACCAGTGAAATGAATAAGTCTATAGCTCAAACACAGCAGTTATAGACCTGTGCTTTCCATTAGCTTCTCATACATTTCCAATTTTCTTGCCCTCAAAAAATAAAAGGTTAAACTGGAAACACCCTTTAAAGAACAGTGGCTCAAACAACCATCTTCCAAACTAAAAAGAGAATCATTAAAACTTTTGGTAATCTGTTCCTGTTATGTGCAAAGGAATTGACCAAGTGTATGGGAGTTCCCATAAAATCATACCCAAGTGCAAGCTCTAGCTAATATTATGTGATGGTAGACTTTTGAAAAGATTACCAAAGAGGCACCCTCATGCTACAAAGGAATCTCCAACCCCACCTCATTAAGATGGTCTGTATTTAATCAATCAACTAATATCTACTGCATATTTCTTGTGTTCAGTTGAGTTTATAAAGAAATATGAGTCACATCCTGTCTCAACCAGGGCTCAGTCAAGCAAACAAGTAGTTTAACAGAAGAAATGTAATATTGGGAACTTGTCCAAAAAGTGAGTTGAGGTAAATCAGGGGACAGAAGAGAGACCCAGAGATTAACAATAGCAGAAAGCCACTATTGCCCCTAGAATCAGAGGATCAAAGGCAGGAGGCTAGGAAGAGGCTAGGAGATGGTGCCTCCAGATAGTTGCTGAAACCATTTCAAGTGCTACCCAGTAGGATCTAGAACTATAAAAGAGACACATTTACACAAGACACTGCCTGATGCACAGAGAGGGAGAAAGAGAAATGTCTTGGTTGGTTTGTCCTCTGTTCTCATTCTCATATCTATCACTAATACTTCTTACTGGTTGAAATTACATTCAAGCTAAATACATAGTTCTTTGAAACCACAACCATTGTATTACACTCACAGAGAGGTGCGGCAACAATGCCTTATCTCCACTCTATGATGTTTACAGCCTCACTTAGGATTACTCTAAAAACTGGAGAATAGGCTTCCAAAATAACATATCCATACACATATCTGTGCCTGCACTGGCATAGCTAAAGGACAAACTCAGCAGGGACTATCAACTGGAATATGTACATGTTGCTTCTATATAGTATTTTGGTTTCAGGTTTGTCATACTTCAGACATGGTATCTCAGGGCTCCAAGAGTGAATCTGACCAGCAAACAAGGCTAAGTCTACATGATCTTTCATGACACAAAGATGGAAGTGAGTTGTGGTTTTACAGCCCTGTCTTTTATGTAGGGCAGCATCACTTTTGTTGTACTCTGCTGATCAAAGCAGTCACAAGCCCACCCAGATTCTATGGAAGGAGACATGTGGCCCACCTCTGAATGACAGTATAAAAGAATGCACAACCATGTTTTAAAACAAACTGTCCTGCAATTGTTTGAGGAACCTCCATACCATTTTCCATAGAGGCTGCACCATTTTGCAGTCCCACCAACAATGTATGAGAGTTCCTTTTTCTCCGCAACCTCGCCAGCATTTATCGTTCAGAGTCTTTTGGATTTTAGCCATCCTAACTGGGGTGAGATGGTATCTCAGTGTGGTTTTGATTTGCATTTCCCGGATGCTGAGTGATGTTGAGCATTTTTTCAGATGTCTGTTGGCCATTTGGATATCTTCCTTAGAGAAATGCCTATGGAAATCATCAAGTCGAAGGTATACCTGTTTCCCAATGTTTATCGCAGCACTCTTTACAATAGCCAAGAGTTGGAACCAGCCCAAATGCCCATCATCAGATGAGTGGACACGGAAAATGTGGTACATCTACACAATGGAATACTACTCAGCTATAAAAACGAATGAAATACTGCCATTTGCAACAACATGGATGGACCTTGAGAGAATTATATTAAGTGAAACAAGTCAGGCACAGAAAGAGAAATACCACATGTTCTCACTTATTGGTGGGAGCTAAAAATTAATATATAAATTCACACACACACACACACACACACACACACACACACACACAAACCGGGGGGGGGGAGAAGATATAACAACCACAATTATTTGAAGTTGATACGACAAGCAAACAGAAAGGACATTGTTGGGGGGGAGAGGGGAGGGAGAAGGGAGGGAGGTTTTGGTGATGGGGAGCAATAATCAGCCACAATGTATATCGACAAAATAAAATTTAAAAAAAATAAAAATTAAAAATAAATAAATAAAACAAACTGTCCTAGGCACAGTGGAAACCAAAATATATAAAGAAGAACAAAATTCAAATAAAAATGCAAGTGCTAAGAAGCAATATCAGAAAACAGTACAACGATGTACCTCAACTTGCCTCCCGAATAACTGCCAAAGAGTGGCAAAGGCTATGAATATTTTACAAGGTCTGTAGGGAGAAATCATTGAGGCAAAGTAAGCACGGCTTCCAAAAAGCATCTTTCAGTTTACCTAGAGACATAGTAGACATCTATTTCCTAAAGACCTCTATTGCCTTCAATTCCTAGAGACACCTATCCCCTAATAGGTGAATTCTGAACTCTTGGAGTCAGCCCTTATGCTTGCTAACATACACGCAATTTCATCTTCAGGACCAGCAGTATACACCGATAGCTTGACTTCCACTCTTAATACGAAGCTACATCCTCTTTCTCCAGGTCTCAGAAGAACACGATCTCTTATGCAAATGTAAAGCTCCCTTGCTTCCTCCTGGCCCATTCTCTCTACTCCAGATATTGGTTCTTTCTGGTTCCTCCTTCCTCTCTTTCCTTCTCTCCTTCAATCAACTCACAGCCTGCCTTGCAAAACTCTTAGTTTTTGGCTTACTTTGTGTTCGTAGCCTCAAATTCCAGTGGAACCTCTCAGCCTAAAGCAGCTATTACAGGTTTTGTAGGAAGTGGTGAGTCCAGCCGTGTTCAGTTACTACTTGTAGACCTCCAGACCTCTCTGTGGTGAAGAGAGGAGGACCCTGGCCATTCTCTGCCTGGGACAGATGACTAAATCAAAGCACATGACCCAAATTAGCAAAGGAAGGAGCAGGGACACATGGAAAGAATTTTCTTCAAACAAATAAAAGGTTTTTTGGACTCTTTTTTTTATGATTCAACTCTTCTGTTGTTCAGCTAGAAGTTGGAGTCATGGAAAAGGGAGAAATGGCTGGTGAGTGCATGACAAAAACTTAAAAAACTGAAATTGGTCAACTTTGCGTGAAAAAGATATAAAAATAAGGCGTATTCTAGAGGTATTCACATAGGTTTATCATGTAGTAAGATACAATTAAGCAATCCCTGTGTTCTCTGGTTCTTTGGGGTTTCTATTTTGGTTAGTGCAAAAGTACTCATGACCACAAGCTTTTATTTTATGTTCAAACAGAAGGCTCTCATGACTGTCCGTTTGTCCTCTGATTAACAACTGACTGCGCAGAAATGTAGCAATAAGCTTTGCTAGGAAGCAGTTTTCCAGTCAATTATACACTTAGGTGAAAGCCTGCTACTGACCACCACAGTGAATTAGGAATGGGTGAAGGCTGGAATTAAGAGATTCTTTTACATTCAGTAATATTTGACAGGTCTTAGTTGTTGGAAATAACAGTGAATTAAATTCTTGAAAAAGAGAAATGATTTCCAAGTGATCAAATGTTTGAAAGAAACTGGACGAAGTTTAGTCTACATTCAGCTCTCAGAAATATACCCTCCCCACACAGGATAAAGTGTGTACATTCTAAAATTCTAATTCTTTACAACTGAAATCCTCTGCTTCTGATCCAAAAGTATTTCAATCCAAATCCTATGCCTAAAAAAAACAAAAACAAAAAACAAAAAAAACAAATCCTATGCCTTAATGCTCTTGGCCGGTGTTAGGGACTGTGGCTCCCTGTGGTCCTCCATTTCTTTCTTTTTTTGTTTTATTTATACACATGTGTGCATACGGAGTTGACTATCAGTATTTGTGTACAGTATGTGATGATTAAATCAATATTATTAGCATGTCCTTCATTACAAATCGTAATTACTTTTTGTGTCCCTTACCCAATTACTTCCTATCCTCCTGCCCCCTTCCCCTTTCTTACCTCTAGTATCCAAAGGTCTGTTCTCTCCTTCTGAAAGCTCAACGTTTTATTATCATCTTTCTTTGTTTCTTAGCTCCCCCTTATGAGTGAGGACATGCAGTATTTCTCTTTCTGTGCCTGGCCCATTTCACTTAACATAATTTTCTCCAAGCTCATCCATGCTCCTGCGAATGTCAGAATTTCATTCTTCATTATGGCTAAGCAGTATTCCATTGTGTATATATATCACATTTTCCTTATCCAGCCATCTGCTGATGGGCATTTAGATTGATTCCATATCTTGGCTATTGTAAACAGAGCTGTGATGAACATGGGAGAACAGGTATTTCATGGGGCCAGGTGAAATAAAGGGGAAACATTGTCACCATCTTTCATTACTTAGCTTTGTCTTTGAATATATGCTTGTCACTTTTTAATTTTTATTTTACTTATTCTTCGCAGTGATAACCACACATATTTAATTTTGAATACAAGTTCCTATGAATAAGAGCCACCTGTTTGATTTACCCTGAGGGTGCATAATATTTTGTGCCTACCCCTCCTCTCTAGGTAGAGTATCAGAAAGCCCATGTGTTGAGCCTTTGCATAAAACCAGAGATTCCCCTGTGTAGTAATTAGCAAGGACAGCAAACATAGCTACAGAAACCAAATGTGCAACACCTCCTAATCAAATTGAACAAAAAAAGATACAATCAAACTCTCACAGAGACCTGTAAATATCATGAAGGAAATTATCTCCAGAGGAGTTTTCATAATATATAAATTCTGGCAAGTTTATTACAGCTAAGGACATTTGACATTGTCGTAGTGGCCCCCCAAGGGCAAATTAGACTCAGAAATTCTGAATGCTCCAAAAGCACATGGTACTCTCCTGCCCTAAGCACACTTTATTTTTCTCTAAAACTTTACTCTGCATAGCATGGTTTATGTACTAGTAGCAACTGCATCATCTAGTTGGAAATGCTTTACTCTAGATTTAACTATTCAGCAAAATTTCCAGAAGATTCCATGATCTGTGTGCACATTGAAGTTGAAGAAGCTCTGGCATAAGAGATTCCCTCCAAATCTGCCATCCAGAGTTGAAGTGTAAAGAATTCTCCCACCTGCTGATGAAAGAAAGGGTCTGCTCACCTGTTAGAAGTCAAGCTGCCAAGTGGAACAGACAGCGTTACATAAACCAAGGCCCCCTGTTAATAGCCACTTTGGAAATTCCCAAACTATGAGTCGGATTAGTCCAGAAGCTGTGGTTACCAGGCAAGCCGAGGGCCCAAACCACCTCAGAAAGATTCCAAAAACACACTCTGTGTCACAATTTCAAAACAAAGCTAGTAATATTTTAATCCCTTCACCACAAGGGCATGTCTAATATAGTTTGTCATGAGGCCAGTGACTTAGAGAAAGGAATCTGGATTTCCCCCTTTCTATCAGCTATTTGATATTTAAAAAATAAACTAAAATTTACATCAGAACTGGTAGCAAAAAAGAGCAGTTCAAGGAGATTGCAGGCCTGCCTCCAGCACTAATGATAATTCAAGATCATTCTATGGGTTTTTAATATTAGGCTTTCCAGATTGTTCACTTGGTGACATCGCTGCATACTTTGAAAATCCTTTGAAAAATTACCATAGCATTCACGGAAAAAATAAGCAAAGCTGAAAATTATCCTTCTGCAATGGATTTGAGGATTTTTAAACTCTGACTTTAGGTTCATAAGATACCACTATTTCTTGTGCCTTAGGATCAGAAGTATCAAAATTCTTCTCCAGAGACATTTCCCATTTTATCCTTAACAGTTTGATATTAAAAAATGTAATGTTAGTGGCAAGGCCTGATATAGCGATAATGCTTCTGGTAAGTCAAGAAGTCTAAAACAACAACAAGTGTGGGGAGGGTTGACACTCACTAATCGGTTGCTTTCCATAAACAGCATCAGAAATCAGGAAGCCCAGAACCCATGGCCTCATCAAACAAATCTTCCATGTTTGTAATTGGTCCTTGGAGTGGACTCTCAAATAGAGCAATATCTTGGAATTGACTCCTTGTGTCCTCACTGTACCTAACTCTGGCTCGATTCTTCTGGCTCCATGAAAGTCTGCTCCTCACGCTCAGGTGAGAATGGTTTTTTGAGCACAAGTCAGGGAAAGCTCCCCCTCCCATTTCATGGAAAATAATTTTGGTTTCCATTCTTAAAGGACTTACCATGATTTTTCCTTTTAGTATGAAGAAATGTTTTAACAACACGTGGCTTCGTTTCCTGAATCCACTCTCAAAAATAACCAGCTCCTTGCCTTCTGATTTAGTTTCTGGTTACTCCACCGAAGGTTACCAACACGTTTTGCTGAGCACTGAATGTTCAGAATACCCCTCAGTAACAGGCAAACTGGGACTGTTGGTCATCCTAAATACATCATTCCTTTTATCACTGCCTGCTCTCACCTGTATCCCTTCCTCTAATAACTATGTGCCCAGTATTTACCAGGATGTCCACATTGGGTTGGCTCTTGCTCTTCCTCTTCCTTCCTTTCTCTACACCTTCTTTCTATTTTTTATTTTCAGTTCTTTACTAAACCTTTCTCTATTCCTGAGAAACAGAGGGTGAGCAGGGTAAGTAAGAAAAAAAAAAGCATGAAAACATTTAAGAATTATATGCAAACTATGTTATTTATACTAATATAGCCAGGAATCAGGTAATACCTGGAGTATGATCAAAGTTGTAAAGGAAGAGCTAATCTGTCTTCTCTCCAATCACAGTGTTATATTTTGCACCAGATGAGATATAAAAAATTTTGGTGGAGAGAGGGCTGAAAGATGTGGGGAGGACATATAAGTATGTTTTTTTTTAATTACCTGGGCTAGGAGATTTATATGCATGTTCTCATTTGATCTCCAAATAAGAGAAGTGAGGTAGATGTTTGTACAAAATTTAAAGATGAGGAATTTGGGCTCCAGAAAAATTAAGTAATTTGTAAATTTGCTGAGGGCCATCAAGCCAATAGAAGGCAGAATCAGGATTTTGGAACTAGATCTCACAAGGAATTACTAGTTTTATTTAGAACATAGAGGAAAAAAGACATGAATGACTAAGCACATGGGACATATTTGGTAAATTGTCAGGTATGTGAATCAGTTTTTAGACAAAATTCTACAGGAGGAAATAGTTTGTAGACCAACAGACAGAATGAAGGGCTGGATGTTGTGAGAACCAGCTCTGCAAGGATGTGCTGGAGTATAGTGACATGGAAATGGCATATTCAGAATTGTGGACACTTCCTGGATAGGGGACTGGTGAAATATGAGTGGCATCCTGGGTAGTAAGTGTCAGGGCCGTCACTGCTGTGAACTGACAGCATCCTTTCAAACATGCGAGGCAAAAGAGAAGTTGGACACAGCATCTTTCATTTTCCAGATGCCTTGGAGAAGATATAAGGGAAAAGAGGCCACTGATGTGAATCTGTTAGAATCTGGCAAGCTAAATACATCTCTGTACAAGTATTAAACATTAAACTCTATATTTAACTTTAATAAAAAAGATATTTATAATAATGTTACAAATTAGCTATGGCCATTTGGAATTCATGAGAAGAGAAAATACTCTGGTTTGAATGTGTCCCCTCCAAAATTGAGGTGTTGAAACTTAGTAGTCAACATGGTGGTATTAAGAGGTGGGGCCTTTAAAAGGTGATTAGGTCTTGAGGACTCATCCCCTTGTGAATGGGACTCGGGCCCTTATAAAAGTGTTCTGTTCACTTGTCCTTCCAGTCCCACTATGTGAAGACATAACATTCCTCCAGAAAATCGCAACAAGGCACCATCTTGGAAGCAAAGAGCAGCCTTCACCAGACAAAACCGAGCCTGTTGGTGCCTTGATCTTGGACTTCCCAACCTCCAGAACTGTGAGAGGATTAATTTTAGTTCTTTATAAATAACCCAATCTACAGTATTTTCTTATAACAGCATAAATAAACTAAAACACAAAACAATTGAAAAAAATCAATTTCAAATTCATAAATACATTAAATTGCTTTTCAAAACCCTAATGAGATATATCAAAGTGGTACAGCAGAATTTATCACTGGCTTTGCTTCAAGGAATTTATTTTAAGGGATTTATAACCATTCTAATAACAAAAATGTTTGTTGAGCTCTATGGTCTAGACCAAGGTATGGAGCCAGGAAGTTGGGGCACATCAGAAATATAAGACAGAATTTTATAATCTAATTAATAAATCAGAACATACATAGGAAACCAACAGCGAATAGGGCAATACATACAGAACCTAAATACACTACTCAGGAAGTTGAACCCTCAGAGATAGAAAAGATGGATATAGTCTAAGGAATCTTGGTACTTGAATAAAAGCTTATTTTCTTAAAAACTGTAACCAAGTTCTCAATAATATTGTCTGAACTACCACAGAAAATTAATAATAAAATTTGTTTTTATTATCTGCAATAACTGTGCCAAGGACTTTGAATGCATTATTTTATTTACTCCTCCCAACAGTTCTAGAAAAGAATGTCATACTATCCCCATCTTCAAAGGAGATGAAATTTAGAAGTGGATAAGTTAATAAAGAGATAAGGGCTAATTTGTCTGGACTGACCACTGTAGCCAGGCTTTTTAGAAAGGAAATTTTTCTCCTGCAGTGTTCTGTGGGAAATCTGTATGTCTAGTGTTTAATCCAATCAGTGCTGAGCAACGACAAGGCTTGGACCCCAACTCTTCACACCCACCCCATCAACCTTGCTGGAGGAGGGATCTGTGTGCTTCACCAACCAAGAACATTGATGTTACTGCTAGCTCACAACCAAGGACGCTCAGCTGCCAGTTTGCCATATAATCCAGCTGCAATTACAGGTCTTAGAATCAAGTTCCCCTATTATGCCAGGACAGGAGCTTGTGCCTCCTTCCACCCCAAGTCACAATTACTGTGCTGGCAGGAGAGGGGTGGAGCTAAGTGTCTGCCACCTAGTTTTGCTATCATATCCTGTCCCCTGATCACACCAGGAGAAGGTCAGTGCATTCCTAACCGTGAAGTTTTAAAGTTCTGTAGCCCAAGAGTCAGAATCTTTCTGGCAAAGTCAGAAGTCAGGGCCTGACAAATCTTAGGTCACTGCCCCAGCTCTATGAAGGCACCAGGGGATGCAAATACCTACTACTGATCCCGGGATGGTGAGTTTCCCCAGTGAGCACTATTCCTGCAGGCCTGTGTGTGAGGTCCCACCTTTAGCAATGTCAGATCCAAGAGACAAACATTTCCAATTGATGGTGGCCAAATGAATTAGCGAATGCAATCCATATTGTTGTTATCAATGAGTTGGTAATAATGATGTCATTGAGTTGATATCTTATACATTGTTTACATGAACCCCTAAAAGCAGCCAAGGATATTTTCAATATATTTTACAAGTAGAATCTTCATTTAAATGTCCAAAACCTATTAAAAAAATGTGATATTGTGTGGAGTTGAGGGAAAATTATTCATACTTTTAAAAGCATGATAAGAACAAAAAAAGCTTTAATTTAATGCCACCATTATATGTGGGGAACCTTGTTCTGGGTTTTAATACTGCTGAACATGTGGACATAAATCTGCCTTCAAGAAGCTTACAATCTAGTGATAGTCTTTAGATGATAAACAGACAGTACCAATCCACAGATTGTTCCAAATTCCATGGAAACATAAAGTTTAGTACAGATTTTAGGGTCAGAAAGAGCCAGTAGAAATATCAGGGGGTTTTCACCTAGCATCACAAACTTGGATGGGTAAAGAATTTCATCTTTATTTTCATTGACTGACTAAAACATAGCATTTCCTTCTATAGTGATGGTAGACAACAAACCACAGTAGTATTGGTAGATTCAGTGATCGCAGAGCAGAAATTATAGTTATTTTCAAATCACATTGCAATTATTGGAGATATCTCTAAGTATACTTTTTGCTTATCATCACTTGAACATAACAGAGGTTATTAGATCCACCACTACATTTTGTCACTTAAACCATTAATAAAGAAGCACATATATCAGAATTTATTTTCTCTAATATTTTGATAGGTTATTTCAATAAAACTGGTTCTCTTTGCTTAGATACTTTATTTTATGCATTTACAACAATATACTGGAAAGGGATCAATAGGTATATATATTAATCCATTATAACAGAATGTTTGATCCTGGGTATTTTATTAAAAAAACCTAAATTTATTTTTTACAGTTTTGGAGGCTGGGAAGTCCAAGGTCCAGGGGGTACATCTGGTGAGGGCCTTTTTCTTAGTGGGAACTTTCTGCAGAGTAATAACAAATAGCAAGGGCTGCGCAACAGCATGCTCGTGTACAGTCCTCATAAAACCACCAGTCTATACCCATAATAATCCATTAATCCATTAACTCATTGTATTAGTCCATTTATGTTGCTTATAACAGAATACCCAGAATTGGATAATTTATAAGAAAATGAAATTTATTGTTGACAGTTTCAGAGGCTGTGAAGTCCAAAGTCCAGGGAACACATCTGGTGAGAGTGTTCTTTGGTGGTAGCGTTACAGCAGTTCAGGGGTCTCACATTGCAGAAAATGGTGGAACAGAGAAAGAGAGACTCTCATGTGCACTCCTTTTAAATCCCTTAGAACCATGCCCCAATCACCATTATTAATCCATTCGCTACAGCATGGTACTACAATCTAATCACATCTTCAAGGCCCCACCTTTCAATTACCATAGTAAGATTTCCAACCCTGAACAGTTACAGTGAGAATTAAGCTTCTAATATATGAACTTTGGGGACAGAATTCAATCAATCCACCACACCCATTAATGGATTAATGCATTCATAACAATGGGGCCTTCATGATCCAACAGTCACCTCCTAAAGGCCCCACCTCTCAACATTGCTACCCTGGGGATCAGTCTTCCACATGAGTTTTGGAGGGGACAAATAGTTAAACCAAAGAAGCATGACTAAAATTGGTTCATGGTGCCAAAGAACCCATGAGAGCCAGTCTCTGGCAGCACAGATGTATGTGGGGCCAGGGGCCTGTGCAGTTGCAAATGGAGGTGCAGATGAAGGGGGTTACCTGTCTATCAGGAGGGAATATATGATGTTTCAGGTAGAGGGAACAAACACCAACACCAGAGAAACAAGCAATGGGAGAGACAGACAAATGTTCTCCATCCCTGGACCCAGCAGAAGAGGAAGAGCCTGGAGAGACACAATACCATTAAGAAAGCCAAGCATGATCAGGGCAACTTAAATTAAAACCACAATGAGACATCATCTCACTCTAGTTAGAAAGGCTGTTATCAACAAGACATGTAGAGAAGAGGAACCCTCCTATATATTGCTGGTAGGTGTGTAAATTGGTACGGCCATTGTGAAAAACAGTAATGGAGTCTCCTCAAAGACCTAAAAGTAGATCTACCTTATGACCCAGCTATCCCACTACTGAGTATATACCCAAAGGAAATGAAAGCAATACACGAAAAAGATACCCGCACTCCCAAATTCATTGCAACACTATTCACAATAGCCAAAAGATGGAATCAATCTAAATGTCCATCAGTGGATGAATGGATAAAAAAATATGGTGCATATACACAATGGAATACTCTTCAGCTATAAAAAATGATATCCCATCATTTGCAGCAAATGGATGGAACTAGAAACTATTATGTTAAGTGAAGTAAGTCAGGCACAGAAAGACAAACAAAAGTGGTTCTCATAGAAGTAGAGAGTAGAATAATGGTTACCAGCAGCCAGGAGGGGAGAGGGGATGAGGGGAAGTAGTGGACTAAGAAGTACAAGAATATGCTGTCTACCCTAAGTGAATCACTGTGCAGTCTATGCATGTATTAAAACAACACACTCTACCCCACAGATATGTGCAAGTAAATGTTAAAATAAAAAATATTTTTAAAGAGAATCAAGCAGTGGTCAGGCCCCATGAGGTCTGGAGAAGCATGAGAAGATATTTGAATTTGATTTTAAGACACTGGGTGGTAAACAAGTTTTCAAATAAAATTTTCAAAATTATTTTTCTCAGTTAAAAAAGTATCTCTTCCCAAAGATTGTTTTTTCCTCAATTTTGTTTCTTCAATATTCAAAATGATCTGATGGCACGGAGTCACAAATTTCCGTACAATATATGTACATGGGAAAAAACAGTGAAGCATTTTGAGTGATTTTTTTCTGGAATTAGTGTAATCTTTCTTAGGTATAAGTGTTGACTTAAATGTCATATAAAGGAGCATCTCTTTCTGCTTTAATTTCACAGCAGCTCCTATTTATTCAGCCTTTCTGTGTTCCATCTCCTTCCCCTCTCCTCCTCACAATAGGGGAGCTCCTATGTCCCATGATGACATGAGGGAAGGGATCATGTTTGTGTGTGTAGTGTGCATGTGCTTGTGTATGTGTATACCTGAGCCACTATGGCAATGGGGTCCTATATCTGCCTTCTTGTCACCTGCTTGGCTGGCATCACTATGATATTTACTGCTCCTGACCTTGTGGTCTCCTCTCTTCCATCTTAGTCAAAGAATGGTGGCCCTTCCTGCTGAGTTAGGCCACCCTTGGCTCTTGCTGGTAACCTGTACCCCCTACCCTCAAAATGTATGGTTATGACTCCCACCCAATTCCAGCCAGGCAGAAAACCTGAAACTGTCAGCTACAGAAGTCCCTCTTACCGACAGCGAAACATCCCTTCTCTCTCCAGCTGTCATGGACCATGACTTCCGGCCCACCGTGGAGCAAGTGGGAAATTGTGGGTGCACCTGCGTCATGCTTGTTCATGCACACACACATGAATACACACACACAGAGCAGGTCACATTGCTAATTAATCACATACATCTCTTCATTGTTGGGGTTTCTGGAGAAGCAGTGTCTTCCCAAAATTCCACGCAGGAAAAGAAATAACCGCACCTGCTTTCTTTCCCTTAACTGATCTAAGAAAAGCATCCTGCAAGATTTGAGACAGGAAGTTTAAAGGCATTTTATGGATCTGAACTGCTGCCCTCTCTCTTTATAGGTTTCTTCGTCCTTCCCACAAGTGGTGCAGCAGAAGGACTAAGATTTTCCCATCCTACCCCGCTATGGCTGGCACTTCCCCTCCTACATCATAACCTCCTTCCTCCCTGCAACACTAAACCTCAGGCTTAACCTCCATAGCAAAACAACCTATGGTTAGGTTAACCAGACATGCCTGTTGGTGCACAATTGCCAGACACCATAGAAATAAGGACGTCAGAAGATGAAAGTCCATTTGTTAATATTCTAAAAATAATACTCCTAGGTCATCATTTTTTCTTGAAAACCATTTCTTTCAATGCACTGTTTAGAATTGCCTTAGACTAGACTCTCTCCCAACGGCCTATGAAGCTGAGAGTCTCAGATTTCTTTGTGTCTTCTCCTGGATAGAGATTCCTGCACAAGCCATTGGTTTGATGCTTTAATATGAGATGGACAGAATTTAAGCAGGCAGGCTTTTACAATTTCACACTGTCACACTTTTCCAAACCCATAGGCCACTTACTGGAGAGGCTGTCCTTCCTCACCTCTCCTCTCTTGTCTCTCTTTTATCCTCTCTCCTCTTTCCCTCTATTTCCTTTCCTTTTCCATCTCCCACATTAACCTTCTAGCTACCCCTAGTGCTTGTCCACATAGAAAACCTGGTCCTAGAAAATGGTACTCAAGGAACCTTAAAGGAAAATGCATTACATGTGGTAATGCAAAAAAAAAAAAAATGTTAGAACAAGTATGCTTTTTAAAATATGACTCCTATTCAGTTCTTTGGTTTCCCTGCCTTTGTGCTCCAGGCTAAATATTACTCAGATTCCTACAAGGCTGGGTGCTCTCTCACCAATTATCTGAAAGGCACAGAGAGTGGTGCTTACATCAAAGCCAGGCCTAAATGACAAAGGACACCTGGCCAGGGCAAACATAAGCATCTCTCAGCTCCTCGCTCCATTTGGCAAAAAGCTATTTCCATCTCAGTCACAACATAACAAAGGACTAATTGATGGGAGAGTTTTTTTCCATCTTTCAAAAAATAAATTAAGCCAACCCCACAAGCTCATCTAGAGGAATTAATTAGGGAATAGGAAATCTCCAAAGCCATCCTTAAATTGAGACTGAACAAAGCCCAGGGAACAGATGGCTTTTCATCTGAATTCTTTAAAACCTTTAGCACTCTGCTAATTCCCCTACAGAAATGGGAGAAAAAATGCTAAATGAATTTCAGCAAACCATTTCGCCAGGTGTTCAGTTCCCCTAAGATTCCTCTTGCTCTAGGAAAAAAAGAAAAAAAAAACTAACAGGTATCCTCTCTACTGATATTATTATAATCATTTGTACAAGTGAATCTTTCCCCAAGGACTCATTCTAATCCTCCCCAGCATTTCTGACTACCACGCTGGGGGAATGATTCCCTTAATTGGTGCAGCTGATGGTAGACAACTGCTCAGAGTACAAGGACTATGTGAACACATACAAAACGAAGTCGAGAATGAGGTCATGGTTGAAGCAAAAGAGAAAAATAGGAAGCATTTTTATTATTTTGTTTCAGATATCTGGGATTTCTGGGGCAAGAGCTGAGAAAAGTGGACTGCATTTTCCCAATAATAGAGTAGATTTCTTTCCCATACAAATTTGACATGTAGAAACACAGCAAAGGAGAAAGACATTGCCTCTTATTTGCATAGTTAAAAAGTAGTTGTCCTAGTCAGGCTCCTGGAAGGGTGAACTGCTGGAATTTACACTTTATTCTAAGGATATCTAAATACTAATTCCCATGAGAATTTGGTAGAAATTTTTTAATGGTTTCTCTTTTCTTTTTAAAAATTTTTAAAATTTTCTTTTGTTAAATTAACATAAAATTGTATATGTTTATCATGTTCAACATGATGTTTTGAAATATATGCACATTGTGGAATGGCTATATTAAGCTAGTTAACACGTATTACCTCACATGGTTGTCATTTATGTGATGAGAACACAAAATCTACTCTCAGCATTTGTTGAGCATGCAATATATTGCTATTAATTATAATCACCATGTTGTATGTTAGATCTCTTCAACTTATTCCTCCTATGTAACAGAAGTTTTTTAACCTTTGACCAACATCCCTCCAACCACCACCCTTACCCCCAGCCCCTGGTAACCATCATTTTACTCTCTACTTCTATGAGATTAACTTTTTTATATTCCACATATAAGTGAGTGGTAGGTTGGCAAGGCGAAGAGAGTAATACTCCAAGCCAAATGTTATCAAGCAAAGGAGTTTACTCCAGTGAACCTGGAAGAGAAACTGAAAGATCAGTGTTCTGCCCTCTTACAGACTAGCAGAGGCTTTATTGGGTTTGTCTGGGAGGGGGTTGGGTGACTATTCTGAGCACTCAGCATTCCTTAATGGCTTTCTGGGTTTTGTTTGTTTGTTTGTTTGTTTGCTTCATACAAGATATTTTGATAGGAATGCACCAGTCTGAGAGAAAGGGAGGTGGTAAGGAGACAGAGTGAGTTGTATCAGATGTCCTTATCAGAATGTACTGGCCTTGAGTGAAAGGTAGGGGGTAGGGGGACAGGGTGAGGGAATAGCAGATGTTCTTACGTTAATCTGACTGTGAGGCCTAATAGTGAGAACGTGGTATTTGTCTTTCTGTGCTTGGTTTATTTCACTTAACATACTGTCCTCCAAGTTCATCCATGTTGTCACAAATGACAGGATTTCCTTCTCTTTTATGACTAAATGTTATTCCATTATACACACACACACACACACACAGACACCCCAAATTTTCTTGATCCATTCACCTGTGGATGGACACTTAGGTTAATTCTGCTGCAATAAACATGAGAGTGCAGATATTTCTTTGACATACTGACCATTTCCTTTAAAAATATACCCGGTAGTGGGATTGCTGAATTATATGGCAATTCTATTTTTAAGTTTTTGAGGAACCTCCATAGCATTTTCCATAATGACTATACTAGTTTCCATTTCCATCAGCTATGTGCAAGGCTTTCTTTTTTCCACATCCTCGCCAACATTTGTTGTCTTTTGTCTTTTTCATAAATAGCCATTCTAACAGGGGTGAAGTAATATCTCACTGTGGTTTTATCTTACATTTCCCTGATGATTGGTGATGTTGAGCATTTTTTCACATACCTTAAAATGATTTTCTATTTATAATACATTTTGATTCACATTTTAGACAGGATAGTTTTATTTGGGATTCAGAGATTTCACTAGAATATCAGACCATTCTGGTATCACTTTGCCTTGTTGTTTTTATTTTTTTTCAATTTTATTTATATTTATTTTGTGCAGTACAGTGTATTGTTTCAGCACATGCATATATTTCATGATGATTCATTTAGGATATATAGCATAGTTTTGTACGTGTTAATCCACTGCTTCTTCTTCTTTCCACCCTCCTCCCCTCCCAGCCTCTGGTAACCATTATTCTACTCTCTACCTTTGTTTTTAACAACTTCATTAACCATAGTCTTTACCATAGACTGAACCATGCAAGGGAAGGGTCCAACAGACCAAAGAAGCTGCAAGATAACATGATTATTATATGGATATATTCTGATATGTGAATTAAAACATGCACTGAGCAATGCTGGGGAGGGAGTAGTGAATTTATTGAACCCCTAAACAAGAGCACCTGTAACCATCAGACAAATGGAGAAGGGGATTGTGGTTTCCCATGCTCAATCCCAGCCCCAAGCCACTCCACAAGGTGACCCAAAGACTCAACTCTTCACTAAAAACAGCTGTCTGGGTCATTTACTCCTTACCTGCCAGCCATCTGCCCATCACAGTTGCTATAACAGCTCTTGTCTCCATGCTCACAACCTCTCCTGTCAACTCTACTCTGCACAAAGCTCTGATCATAGAGAGGTTCACTTGTATCACAGTGGACATAGAATTTTACACTTAAGAGTCCTGTATTCTGAAAAGAAAGGCTACTAGTGAAACTTCCAGAAACAGAAGTTATGCTAAAATCAGATAAATGAATACAATTACACATAGACACACACACACACACACACACACACACAACCCATTGGTGATAATAATTATTTATTCAATAAATAATCAACAAATACTCTGCCAGGTGTTAGGGGAAAATTAGTGAGCACAATAAAAATGCTTTTTGTCTCTCAGAGTTCTATCCTCTTCCTTTTGGGGAAACAGTCAGATGTGCCCGTATACATGTGTACAATAGTACTTCAAAAAGTTCATGGAAAGATTCGTATTATCTTTTAATCCTATTTATTTATGAGCTTTTTGAAGTATCCTTGTATAATTATAAACTGTAATAAGTCCTATGAGAATTAAATGATAAAACAATATGTATAAGTGGAAATCAGTGTAGGCAGAAATATCAAAAGAACCTTCCCTGAAAAATGGATTTTTCGACTGACATCAAAAAATAAGTAGACGGTAACTGCTGTAAAAGTGATAGGGTGCAGCTTAGACCTGTGAGGGAGAACAGTGTAGGCACAGGCTGAATGTCTTCAAGGAATTGAAGGAAATCCTGGGATTGAAGTAGGCTGGCAAAGAAGAGCAGCACAGGAGGTCCGGCAGGTCCTTCAGGGATAGTGCAAGTCTCTTGTCTTTATTTGGGTTCCCCAAAAGCGGACACTGAGACAAAGATGCCAGTGGCAGGTGATCCCAGGAAACACCAGGAGAGGAGATGTGACACCAAGAAGCTGGATTATCAAACAAATTACCACTGCAGGCAACTGAAGCTTCACCTGCTGCCAGGGAGCTGTGACAGAGTGTAGAACAGGCATCTCAGAGGTACCTCACCCAAGGAGCAAACAAACCGGTGTCTTTATTCATTGATTCTCACTAGTCCTTGAGGGATGTTGAGCAGGAAAGAGGGAAACATTAATTTCCCGGCCCCTCAGGACTGCTGTGCCTGTAGTTGGGCAGACCATGCTCAGAGCTCACCAGAGAAAGCCCTCAGACGGTGGGAAGCTGGGCCATGTGCTCCCCAGTGGTGAGGCTGAAGGGACCTGGGCAGATTACTCACGTTATCAGTTCCACCAACACAGATCTGCTCTTGTGTGCACCTTCCTGCTTATAGAACAGCATTCAAAACATCAGAAAGCAGCAAAATTTATATCTCCTTTTTATTATATTCTTCACGTACTTCTACATTTATATAAGGATAGTGCACCTTACTTGTGTGGGCATGAAAGTCTCAGCTACACTTGTCTGATGCTCTAAAAATGCTCTGCAAGAAGGAGGGCTTATTTACTCCCATAACTGGGAATTACTGAGACAGAACAACTTGCTAAAGGCCATACACCTAAAAATCCAGGGTCCGGGATTCAAATCTGAAGACTCCTTTTCCATAGTCATTTTTATTCCCCCTAAGTGACATATGACAAGATAATCTACTAATTTGATGAAAATTTAATCACACCATTGACTTCAGGATCCATAGAGAAAAAAAGAGCTCTCCATTACTTTGTCCATATAAATCTAAAATGTATCAGAATTAATTTTGAATAATAATAAAAAGCAGCAATAGGATAAAAATAAAAGGTATAACTTTCCTCTCAAAGACATCAATATTTAACAGATTTTAAGTGAGGAGCAGGAAGATTAATTATGGAAATCAATGGAAGATAAAAAGCAAGTCCAGTATGATTGACCTCCGCACCATCTGAACATAGAGGACAATCCCATAAGGTGACTCTCTCAGAATGAGAATAAATGTCAAAGAGCAGATGTTAGTATGTTACTTTTAGACCTAAAATTCTTGTTCTTAAGTTTACAGGTGACAGTAAATAAAACTGAACTGAGAGAGAAGCGTGGCTTTCTGAAATTCTATCCATACCTATATATGAAAAGTTTCGCCAGTACTCCACTGATGAATTTCTGAAGCACAGCTTTGGGCAGCAGAAACTAATTTCTCATATGCAAGTCGCAGGTCAAATGTCAGATTTGGGGTCATAGGTTGTGTTTTACAGACACATGCTTTAATGTGATTCTCATAGTCTGCTTTATGATATGTCTTGTCAAAGTGAGTATTTCCACTTTGTTGGCCAGAGTGCCAGTTACACCGTTGATTATGTGTTGAGTCTTGAACGTCATCCCACATTGTCTGAAAAATGAATGCTACCGTGGCTTTGCACTATGCAATGAGATGAGAATGCAAAGAATAATCTGGTCAGAGTAGGACCAGTATAAAAAAAATGGAAGAGGAGAAAACCTATAAGTAAGAAAGCAGATTTTTCTGAGTGCTTATTTTCTGGAGGAATTTCTGCTGACCTTGCAAACCAGCTCTGTAGTTCCCAACACACCTAACCTGGTTTCCTGCCGTGCACCATTCCTAGATAATTGTTATCCCAGAAGGATGGAGACGTATTTATCTTCTTTCTCAAGATGACAAAATATTGCTTTCAAAAGAGACGTTGAGACAAAGTTTCAACAATAAGAAGACAACAATAATTAGAACTGTTGCAGTTTGTTACAAGCATAGTGTTTGGGATGTGGGGGGGACATTCTTCACCATGCTTTCCTTGTAGTCATTCTAAATTTTGAAGCAGTCTTTTCAATACCCTCTCCATCTGGCAGGTGAAGCTAATGTCAAAGTGGTGGGTGAAATCTTATACCATTGATAAATCTCAAAAGCCCATCTCAATGCCTCAGGAACAACCAACACCAGTGTTAGAAATTATAATTTTTATTAAATAGTTTTACTCTAACTTCGAGAAAGCTCATGCATATAATGAAATTTCCACTAATAATGTAATCTAAATTTCTCTATCAATTCTGCATTGAGCATTTTACAACCTGTACTTATTGGACCTATGAGAAACTCAAAATTATGCCATTTGGAATTTGTAGGCCACTTAACCCAAATTCATCAGCACCTTATTTATCTTGTCAAATACGAAATAGTTCTTTTTAGTGGTTCCTTTTCCTACTGTGCCTTTGACACATTTGAGAATATTTAGTGAAAACATATTTATTTTAACTTGTTCCACATCAATACATTGTGACTCTATTTTTTTTTTCCTTCAAAGTGTGTAGTAGACATGATGTTTGAGGGTAGTTTCATTAAATTCTAATTGAATACAAATCAGTTTCATTTAATTAAATGAAATTTTACAAGTAAGTAAGTGATACTTGGGGTGATGTCAACAATTTGTTTAACAAATTATCTCCAGATACGCTAGATCTGAGGTTCTTGTCCTGCAAAAGACTAGAAGGTTCTTTAAAGATGTTATGTCTGAAATCTTTGATATTACCTGTAATCAAGGGTCTCTTCTTCAGGGGTCCTATTCTCTTCACCACATCCTTATCTGTGTCGTGTGTCATGAAAACGGATATACCAGTTGGAAATGGATAACGCGAAGAAAACAGATAAAGGATGCCCCTGTTTTGAGCAGAAATAAAAGTAACTGCCATTTTAAAAATATCCTTTTACCCGTTTTGTGGACAGATCTTTTAAAAAAAAACAATAACAGTTGTTGACATTTAGGGATATTGTGTGGTTTTGGCACTGGTCACAAACCACGTTTTTAAAAAATTCTTAAGACTTTTACCGTCATTGATTTGGCGAGACTTCTGGCAAACAAATGTTTCAGAACATTGACGTCAATAAAGTATGGTACACTGAGTGATGAGATATTTCTCTTATAAAGAGTACCCAAGATATTGCTCACTCTTCAGTCAGAGTTGATAAATATTTTTACTGTTCTTAGTAACAAAAGCATATGTGAGAAAAATTTTTAAAAATCACAATTTTCAATATGATTTTGGGTACTAACATTTTCATTCTTTGACTATTTTAAGGAGAGCATATAAAATATTTTGATTGGAGAAGATACGAAATTCAGGCCAAGCTAAATGACTTAAAATCATTTAAAGTACCCATCGAAAGAAAATTAAATTTTCAGAATTAACAATTTTTCATTGAGCCCGTAGTTATACAATATTTAGAATTTGTTTTCACATCTCTCATTTATTTTAAAGTCCACATTTTGTAGTTGTGTTATTACTTCCATTTTACAAATAAGGAAACTAAATGCTAGATAAAGATATTGTATGTTGGAACAGTGTTTTCTACACTTACTGCACACTGGAATCACATGGAGGACTTCGAAAATACTGATGCCTCTGTCCCAACCTCCAAAATTGTACTTTATTTGACTGAAGTTATAGCCTAGGCTTTGGAATTTTTAAGAGATGTCTAGGTAGGTCGAATGTGAAGACAAGTTTGGAGACCCCTTGGTGACAAGCAAGAACTATGTACTTTTTAATGTGGGAGTTCATAAAAGTTATTAATGTTCTGCATTTCATTAAATATAGCCTGGAATGTTAATCAGAACATTCTAAAAATTGAGGCTAAATGACAACTATTCTCAATGCCACTCTTTCATAAGAGGAATAATTGGTTCCTTCTGACTTAGTGATAACGTAAATGCCTAATACACAGTATCATTATATGTGATGGCAATAATATCTAAATTTAATGCGTCCTTTCTCTGTGCCAGGCTTGACTTTACATGTATTTTTGCATCTGTCTATAATGCTGTACTAAAGTCTATTAACCCCTTTTAGAAGTAAGAAAAGTGTGGCACAATATGATGATGTACCTGTCTGAATGCCTCATGGCCAGAAAGTGACAAAGAAAAGATTTAGACCCAAATCTGCCAGAACCTATGGTCCATATTACTGACCACCACAATATCTAATAAGACTTTAATATCTGTGGATGATAGTGCTAAAATAGTTTTAACTACAAGTGCACTGAACAGCTAATAGTCAAGTGGTCTTGTCAAATTAATCATTGAAGTTATTTTTACTTAAATTTCTTTGTTGAGATCTCTGGCTTTCCTTCATTCTGTCTCAAAAACCGTAACTGAGTGCCTTATCCTGCTTCTTGCTTTCTCAAAATATATTATTATGTTGTCGACCATTTATTTGTTCAACAATTAAAGGAAAAAATAGAAGCCTATTCATTAAAACCATTTTATTTGGGATTTCTGTCTCATATACAGCTGAGGTAATTTTTAAACTGTGCACAGAACATGGAGTTAAATATAGACAACAGGCAGTCAACATAAGGCACAAAAATTTCATGAACAACTTTGGAAGTTACACCCACAGGTATGCAAGGAAAATAGCTAAGTTGGAAGCAGTAGGCATCATTTGAACTCCCCTACAGTATACTGGATTTCAAGAGTTTTCAACAATTTTTTGTAGCCTGTTATATCCTAAAATTCTTTTTCCAAAAATTGTGTAGAAACTATGTAGAAAGTATAATCCCCTATTTGGGATTGTTAGTGTGTTAGAAACCCAGGTAGTATCTATCTCACTGAATACATTTCAAATCACATAGTGTATCACCACCGACAACACTCTAAAATTATATACATTCAGATCATTCATTGATATTTGAATACGGAAGTTCACTCTAAAGGGTTCTCTGAAGGCATTAGAACATGCATTGTCTATGAAATAATTTTTCCCTAAGAAATCTTTAATTCTCATTTCTAATCCTCTCTGAAAGAATATAACTTCTGTGAAAAGAAAAGCCTACATTAGTAATAATTTTCACAGGTGAAAATCATTACCATCAAACCTTTAAATTAATAAACAGTAGACTACATTCCACAGAAAGCTGAAGGAAATATTTAGAAGGTGAACTCTAAAGTTATCCAAAACTCAGAGGTAAAGGGATAATAGAAGAAAGACAATGATCAAAGATATGAGAAGCAAGGAATATGGAACAAGGATTTTGATTAATTGGAAAACAGGATTCTAGAAAGCAAAGAGATGCAACAAACAAATTATTTTTTAATATTTCCGAGATGAAGAAAGTTTGAACATTTCATTCAAGGGCCTAAGATTACTAGATATTAATAAAAATCGACGTACATTTAAACTAACAATGATGATTTATTTTGCATAACTTTGAGCATGAAGATAATATTCTAAAAGCTTCTATGCAGAAAAGAATAAAGTGAGAGCTATCAAGATACCGTCAGACTTCTTTCACCACACTGTGTGAAATGGGTCACTGGAATAGCATTTTCGGAGTTTCAGGGGAAAGTTTGTGACCCAACAATCCTAACCTCAGCCAAGTCAACATTCATTAGTGAGGGCAGGAGGACCTTCTCAGACATAAAATGACTCAGGAAGTATGCTGCCCATTTATCAGACTTGAAAAAATTACTCAAGGAAGTGCTTCATTCAACCAACAAATGAATCAAAACCAAGAAATGAACTCAATTTGAGGGGATGTGTGGTTCAAAAGAAAAGGCAGTGAGTAATGAATCAACATAGAGCTAGTGTCTGAGTAATTATAAACATGACTATGAAACTTGTCAAATGTCAGAAAGTAACTCTTGGATGGGAAAGCACATACTGTTGAAAATAAATTAATGGCAATACCAGTTTTTTTTTTTTTCCAATAAAAACAGAGTAGTGGCAGGACTGAGGAAGAGGGAAGAAATGAAGACATTCCAAACTTCTCTTCTTACTCAGATATAGCAAATAATTCTGTTTTATCAACAATGTTTGTTGATTTACTTAGCCACTTAGCAAACAGTTGTTTAGGATCTTCTCTGTGCAAAGACCTGGCTCAATGCTGGTGTGGCAGAGATGCATAAGCAGCGCTGGGTCCCTATATCACAGTATGTACAATCTAACTGTCGATTTTTAATGTGAAAATAATAAAAGGGAGAAAGTAGTATCTACAAATTAAAATCTCTATAGGAAGAAAAGAGTTAAGAAGATTTAAGCAATATTCCAAAAATAGGAATAACTATAAGGATAAAAACAAGAAAGCAATAAATGCAAAAAAATTACAAAATGTATGAGAAAGCTCAGTAAATGTACATAGGTTTAACCTCTATTAAAAGAAAGTTATGTGTAGATTAGATTTAAATATATTTAGATGTAAGTAAGAGACACTTACACAAAATAATGCCACGATTTTGTGGCAGATAGGAAAATTATGACTGGAAACTAGAGACAAGTACATGGCAAAGGGGCAAGGGTAGTGATGTGAATATAAGGAAAAGTAGAATTATAGGCAAAATTATTAAATTTGAAAAAGAGAGACATTTTCTAACAGTGAAAGTGTAGTTCACATTGAAGAAGTAATAGACTGTTAAACATCAGATAACATTCAACAGATGTAAAACAAATGGTTAGACTTAAATAATATAATATACTGATACAGATATAGTTACAATAACTTGACATATGGTAAATAAAGAAGACAAAAATTATATAGAAAAGTCAGATAAATTGAATGACTTCAAAAAAAGAGCTGATTAAACAGCTACATACACACACATGATACACATGTTCATGGAACGTATGTAAAAAGTAATTCTACTGTAGTTACAAAAAATCATTCTCATTATATTCTAAAGTATAGAATAAAACTAGGATTTAATAACAAGTAATGACATTTAATACTCAAAGTACCTGAAAAGTGGGGGTCGGGGGGGCGGAATCTCCTAAGCAACTATTCGGTCAAATAAAAAAATCAAAGCTAAAGGTTTTGAGTATTTAGAAAAGAGTAATAATGATAAATGTTAAGAAGTACATGTAAAAATTTATGAAAAATGTTCGAAACCTATACTCAGTGGAAAATAATATTCTAATGATAACTAATGTTGAAATAAATAATCTAAGATTCAATTCAAGTAGCTACAAAATAAAAATTTGATATTGTGAAATATAATACTTTTCTAATCTTGAAAAACTATATTTTTTTAATATTATAACTTTAGGCTTTGTAGATTATCAAAGAAGAATTGCCCATTTCAGCAATGGATTTTATATCACTAACAAAAAAAATGTGGTTCTTTCTCAGAGCAGTTACAAGGAAATGTTTTTTTCTTTTTCTCATATTTGTAGGTTTATTGTTTTTAAATCAAATTTCTCTTTAAATCTTGGGCTCAATTTGCAGCTTACTTGAGTTTACTCCCCGTTATCCTCAGGTGCATCATCTTATTTTGCACTGTGTTTAATTTTTAACCCAACCTCAGATGGATTTAGTGGCATGACAGTACTATGCTGCTAAATGTTTAACAATAGTGTGTGTTGGTGGTGGGAGGGTTGGAAGGGAGAGAGTTACTGATTCATAGCATTTACTACTTTCTGTGGTGTAAATAGTCTGACCACCTCCAATTTTAAGCTATCACCTTGGGGCCACTGAGTGCAGTATTGGAAAAATTTGCACAGAATCAGCTCTCACTGTCTGATGTAAGCTGGCTTCTAGCACACTACTGCTCATATGCCATTAATGAATATACTAATTATGGATGGATAAATGAATGGATGAATGGATGGATAGATGGATGGATGGAGCAGAAAAAAATTGTTACATGATAGGGATATCAAATTAATTATATTTTGTTGTTTAGTTTTATAAATTATTAGTTTAAATTAGTTTAATACATTCTATTATTAAAAATGGATGAGAAGAAAATATGAAGTGGAGAAATATTTGTCTTTTGGTGCCATTTCTCAGCTAATACAATATCTTGTTTAAAAAAATTCAAACAACTCACAGGAGCCATGAAAATATTAGTATCAGAAATAAAGAGATTAGGAATGTTGTTAAGACTGGATATGGATTTGATATGGATTTGGAAGTTTCTCTTAAAAACACCAGTCACCACTTTGCTCCTTGGTTCAGCAACTGCAGTTCACTGCAGTCTCACATTGCTTAACTAACCTTTGTGTGTTTGTATAACATGAACCATTAGATTAAATGGTTATAGTTGATAAAGTGCCCAAAGTTCTAAAACTTTGTGTTTCTATGAAGCAAAACTACTTCTTTCATCATCTGACTCTTGCCTTTCACTTATTAAAGATAAAGAAGCTAATTATTTTATTACCATTACAACATTTTTAAGGACTAGACTTTGAAACATATTCTTTTTGTTGTCAAATGATACATATTTTAGGTTTTGTACTCATTATATTGACTAGAAAACAGAAGGCTTGGGAGTGATATTTGCCTAGTAAATGACTGGGTTTCTTGACTCAAGATTGTAAGACATTTAGCCAAGTATGCCTACTTCATAAATGTTTTTGAACTGATTTTATTGCTAAGGTACAGTAGTCTATGTTTTATATTTATTAAAATTGAGTTTATATATTTAGATATATATAAATCTCACCAGAACTAAAGCAAGTAGTAAACTTTACTACATCTTAAATATTTTCAATTACACCTCCGGCTTCTAAATGATTAATATTTTCCCAGCTTTAGGGACCACGTGCAAATCTTTATGCAGATGAGTGATAGCGAATGCACTGGATTTGCAAATTCCGATTGGAACAAAATGGAGGAGGTGGTAAAACAGTTGCTTTTTTATCAAAATATATGCATACATAGGGTATGAGTACTGTTGCAATAAATGTGGAAATACAGATGTCCCTTAAAGATCCTGATTTTGATTCTTGGATATATACTGAACAGTGGGATTGCTGGATCAAAGATAATTCTATTTTTAATTTGGGGGGGAATTCCACACTGTTTTCCATAGCTGCTGCACCATTTTACATTCCTGTCATATGCTATGACATGGATAAACCTGGAGGACTTTACTCTAATTGAAGTAAGCCAGTCACACAGAAGGGCAAATACTTCATTATTGCACTTATCTGAGGTATCTAGAATAGTAAAGCCCATAGAAACAAATAGAGTAAAATGTGGTTGCCGGGCACTGAGAGGAAGGAGAGATGGGAAGTTGCCGTTCAATGGGTTTATGGTTCCAGTTATGCAAGATGGAAAAGTTCTAGAGATCTCCTGTGCAACATTGTGCCTTATAGTAAATGATATTATAATTGTGCACCTAAAATTTGTCAAGAGGGTAGTTCTCATGCTAACTGTTCTTACCACAGAGGAAAAAAATTAGAAAATGCAAAATAAAATATTAGCAAATTTTAAAAATAAATAATCAGTATGTTGTCTGTGTATTTAAAGAGTTTCCAAGATGACAGGATAAGTAGATTAATATTATTTTATTCAATTTAGGCATGTTTCCAGTTAAAAATATCAAAGGAACTTATTGCTTAATAAACATGTTGTTAATACATAGAATGTCATGCAAGTTCTACAAAGGAGAGACATGACATTTATTTGATGGAAAAAAAATTACATATTTTCACATATATTTAACTATACATGTATGTACACAGTGTGATTGTTCGTGTTTTCAAGATGAGAAAGCTGAGTCCTAGGGAGTACAGTCACTTGCTTTAAGTCACAGTCATGAGTAGTGGAAGGGGACAAGGACTGACAATGATCAATTTGCCTTCCTCTTTTGTCCTTCAGACACCCTTGATGGTGCTAAGAATAACTTCAATCATGATGCAGTTCAGATGTGAGCTCCCTGAGAGCTCCTCAGTGACAGTAGGACCACCATGATTCTCTCTTTTCTTCTTTCACCATTACTTTAAAAGCAGTAAGAATATTACTCAAAAAATATGAATATAAAAAGTGAAGCATTTCTTTCTTTTTCTTGTACCTTCTTACAGTATACGCTATACTACCTAGATGATGAAAAATTCACTCATTTCTTCCCAATGCCCCTCTCCTCACACCACTGATCTGTGCAGGGCTCAGGAATTGCACACAGAGCAGAATATTTATGCAGGCCCTTCATATCATCCTTTGGGCACCCTGATTGCTAATGAGTGTCCTACTATCAACGTTTGCATCTTCCCTGCATCCCAATTAAAGGTCATACATGAGCAGCATACAAGCTCCATGCTCTGAGGAGCCTTATAATGTTTCAGGTCAGCCTCCTGTGCTTCCTAGACAGCTATTCTTCTTCGACTTTCTATGGGTTTCCATCACACATAAAACCCAAACATTGCCAGTGTTGTCTATGGGAATCTCTTCTTGCCTCACCTGGTAGTTTCACTTGCCCCTCATTTCATGCTGTCAGTGACTCCAGGCTAATAGGAAAAGAAGTTTGGTGGAGATGGAGAGGATTGGTGGGAGGATAGATGGAGGGCATCTCCTGGGTGCAGTGGTGCATAAAACTTACATTAATCACACAAATAAACACCAGGCTACAATTGTGATGAAAACTAGGAAGGAGCAGCTCACATTTTCATCAGGACTTTGCAAAGATCCCTGAGAGATTGCAGGTCAGCAGAGACCTGAAGTGTACCTAAGGGTTAAGAAAGTCCAGCATGAGGGTGAGAAGCATCTCAGGGGAAGATAAAAACCAATGCCCTGGAACAAAGTGGGAGGGAACAAGGTAAACATGAGCACCTGTCATATAGCAAGTGCTGGTAATTGGGCATTATTGTGAAAATAACTATTATTATTATTACTATTTTCATGATTCAGGGTTTTTGCCCCAATAGGGTATTTTCCTCAGTTCAGAACAGAGATAGTTGGAAATGTTAAGCATATAAAGGACTGAAAACGTGAGAAAGAACGTCAAATACAGGAAGTAGACAGAGAGGAGACTAAAGCCGTGGATGCAAACCTGACAGGTCTAACCTGGCACTGAGGCAGGCAAAGGACAGCACTTGTGAGCAGCCAGATTAGAGGAGAAAAAGGCGTGTTGTCCCTGGGAAGACTGAGTTTGTGAAGAAGCACGAGGGAAAAAGAGGGACACATACAACAAGCTGCTTTCTCACAAAATATTTCATTAGCCACTGCCCTGCCCCAACTCACTGGCTTTCCTGATTTAGTTGGGAGAAAATTGCTGTTTCCTTAATTCGTGAAGTGAGAGTTAAATCAAACACATACTGTTATCTTATTTTTTTTTTTTTAAACCAATGTAAAAATTTTGACTGAGAAGTCTCCATTCAATGATAAACTATCCTGAGGTATTTTAATTTTCTCTAATAAAAGCTGTCAACTTTTTTTTCACTTTTTGATTTTTTTTTTTTTTTTTTTTTTCTTATTCCCCAAGCATACTCACCCAACTATGGGAAAATAGAAAGAAAACTTAAACTCACAGACTAATGAGGCATCAGTCCATTCAAATAGAAAATGGCTGCTGCAAATTTGTAGCATAATTTGCTTATTATAACTTTAGTCTCCTTCAAGTGGGCATTTGGTTGTATTCAGATATCCATTTCTTCTTGTACTTGAAACTTCTGAAAGAGTGGGTAGGATTTCTCCCTGTTTCCTTCTCTCCCTACTTTCTCTTTCCCACAAGCTCACCCTCAGGGCAGTACTGCAGGCAACGGAGGGAAAGACACATTTTTATGGGGAGATGGAGACCCTTTTGCTCGTGATTTGACTCCTACTTTCTGACTAGCTCCCTTGAAGTCTGTGCTTCATAAAACCACAGAATGTACATTTTGAACTTCTCAAGCAACTGAAGTAGGCAACAGTCTAAACATGTAAGTACTTACAAATGTCAGTTATCATTTTCAAACAGTGATTCTTTTGTTTTAAGATTCATTTTGGATTAAATCGGTTTTACTATGAGAATGTATCTTGCCTGCCAGTGACCCCCAGACATCCAAAATGTTGCCCCAAAATAAAATCAACCCCTAGCCCCAGGAAAAGATCAACATTTGTATAGAACACAGCTTGGTATGTGTTTGCTCAAGACTTTTGTCTTCTTAATTAAATATTTTTTGCCCCTGTCTCAGAAATAGGAAAACACAATTGAAGTATCACAAGACACATAGTATTCTAAGTTTATCTGTGAAATGCAAACTAAAGGTCATAAAATTATACTGCAGCTATTACTAGATAATTTTCAAGGATATTCTTTGAGAACATAAACAATGATCAAAAGGCCACAGAATGTGCTAATTTTATTAAACAAAAACGATTGAGTAACATTTCCTAGAAGTGATATTATCATTGTATATTCCACTTATAATAGAAAATAGACGGATTATTTTCCTATGTTTTAAGTAAAAGGGTGGTCGGCTCTGATTTAATATCTGATGTACTCAACACAAGGCTGAATCATTCCTATCCTTTGTCATGCCACCTAGATCTATCCCAAGCGTGCTGCCAAAGGAAGTAATACTGGTTACTCCCAGTGTCCCAGAATTTCTCAAAAATGCTTTACAGAGCCATACTTCTAAGAGCTGATTTTTTTTTTTTTTGTGGGGGTGGGGGATGTGATTGGCCTGTTACTTAACTGAATGACAACAGAGTCTATTTGCAATTAAACTTGAAATTAAAAATGGAACCTTTATGAGATTTCAGTGAAACCTGGAAGTTGGGTCAAATGCGCAGAAAAGTGTGATTATGTCACCCAAAAGATTTTTTTTTTCAATAAATAATTTGAACATATGATTCTATTAAGTGATAAGGGCTAATCAGAGATTTACTTATTTAAATTCTAAACTGAACCCAAGATAAGCAAGATGTGTTTTAAAAAACATTAACAATTTATTTATTGACTTATAATTTATAACTTATTTACTTCCTAGATTATGTGTGAATGATTTACAATGATAAAATATAAGATTCTTCTTCCTAAAATACCTGTAGAAGCCTTTTGAGAAATACTCTACTACTTAAAAAAGTTCAGGGTTACATTAAAAAGGTTGGAGAGGTAGGGGAGCATAATTTGGGGAGTACAGAGATATCTATTAGATGAACTACTTGCAGTGACCACCGTGTAAGGGTTATGGAGATATTCCAGAACCAAAAGAAAAACGGAACAGTCTTGGCCCAGCTGAGATCCTATATTCCCTTGATTTCTGGTTGACATGCTCCCTGTTTGCTTCTTTCAAGGTGAATCAAACTTGAGCACTGTCATTTGGTGGGTGGGATCCACTTTTATACTTGAATGCCATATATTGTATCAGATACACTTTTTATACATAGGATTTAATGTATAAATCCTTTTAGGTCATCCTAATGCTTATACACCTTTGTTTACTTTGTATCACATTGGTTATGACTTAACAGGAGTGGGTTAAAATTCTCCTACTTCTAGGGTTCTATATATTGTAACAATTAATAAAATAATCTCTGGACTCTGACTGTCTGAGTTCAAATCCTGACCTGTGTAACTTTCAACAAATTTCTTAATATCAGAAATGCGGTATCTTCATCCACATAATTGGAAGTAATAAACGGTGATCGAATATGTGAACTCTGAAGCAAAATGCCTGATTTTAATACTGGCATTTTCTAATTATATTATGTGTGACCTAAAACAAATTACTTAATTTCTCTATGCCTGAATTTTCTCATCTATGAAATGACAATAATAAGAGTAATCTAGCTCAAACAGAATGCAGTCTAGCTTTTATACTATGCCAAATTTCCTTCCCAATAGATAATAAAAATTTTTCACTAGCCCTGGGTATTGACAGTTTTATTTTTGACAATCTGATAGAAAAGCAACATAATTTTTTTAACAACTCTAACTGGATGAACTTTTTAGAGACTTAATGAGCATTTTTAACTTCTTTTTAAATTCTTTGCAATGCTGTTTATTCGTAGATTTTTTCTTGTAATTTTTTGGAACTTTGTTATGTATGAAGAACAGTTACCCTTTGATATATTTTTCATTTCTTTATTCATTCTACATATGTTTACTGAGTGCCTCTTATATACTAAAAACTATTCCAGGTGCTGGGGACACAATTGTGAACCAAATAGATCAAAATCCATGCCTTTATGGAGCTGATGTCCTTGTGTTTGACCAACAGTAAACTAATTGATAAGTGTAGGATCTGGAGAAAAACAAGACAAGAAAGGGATACAGAGTTTGGGGACTGGAGAAGGAACTGCAGTTTTAACTAGGGTGTTGACGGTAGGCTTCACTGGCAAGGGGACATTTGAGCGAAGACCATAAGGAAGTAAGGAAAGGAGGCGTTCAGATCACTGGGGAAGGAACATCCCAGGCAAAGCAATCAGCAAATACAAATAAGATAAGAAGTTTCCTGAAGGGTGTACAAACAATTAGCAGGCACTGATGCAAGTAATAAAAGATGGGGTTTAGAAGAAATGAGGGGCAGATGGTGACATCATTGAATAATAGTGTAAGGCCTTTGACTTTAATTTTGGGTAAGATGGGAAACAATTGGAAAGTTTGTATCATATTTTTATCTGACTTATTTTTTATAGGATCACTCTGTCAGCTGCATTGACCATAGAATACCGGGAAAAGGACAGAAGAAAGCGGACCAATTAAAAGTTTATTATAAATATTCAGGCAAGAGATTGTGGTGTTTGAGGCTATGGCGGTAGCAGTAAAAATGTTAAAATGTAGTATATTATGAATAAGTAGAGCCAACAGAATTTATTAACAGATTGGATATAGCGTATGAGCAAAAGAGAATAATCAAAGATGACTCCAAGGAACTTGGTCTGAGCTTTGGAAAGATTGTGTTCACATTTACTTTGATGAAAAAGACTATGGGAGGCATGGATTTTACAGAGAATATGAGGAGTTCAGTTTTGGGCATGTTGAGTTTAAGATATTTAGTAGACATCCAGGTAGAAATGCTGTGTGGGAAGAGGGGAGAGGTCCAGGCTGGAAACTTGCATGTGGGAGTCAAGTCAACCAACAGATGGTACTTAGGTCATCAGACTGGATGAAACCACCAAGGGAGTGGGCACTGGTAAAGAAGAGATCTTGAGAACTGGGACCTGGAGCAATCCAATATTAAAAGATCAAAGAAATAAGTAAGAACAACAAAGGCACTGGGAAAGAAGGCAGTGAGTTAGGAAAAGGCTCAGGAGAAAGCCATGACTTGGGAGCCAAAGTAAGAAGTATTTCAGGAAGAGAATGACAATTTCTTTCTATACGTCAAGTCAGATGAGGACTGAGTATCACAGTTGAAGTTAGTGAGATTAGAAGTCATAGTGACCTTGACAAAAGCAATTTCAGTGTAGTGGTGAAAGCAAAGGTTTAATTTTAGGGAATTCAAGACAGAAAGAGAGAAGAACTGAGGCAGTGGGGAGACAACTGTTTCCAGAGATTTTGCCATGATGAGGAGCAGAACGATGTTACAGTAGCTTGGAGGGTGCATGGAGTCAGTGGGGAATTTTTTCAAGAGGAGACATTAGAGCATGTGTTTTGTTTTTGGCTTTATTTTAAAAGAAAAGATCCAGTACAGAAGGAAAAATTAATGATGCAAGAGAGAGATGGCAGAAAAGCTGGTGTTTTCCCTTTATAGTTTGAAAGAGGATATAATCTACTAAAAAAAATATATAGAATTATTTGCTTTGGTTGCACAGACAGAAAATTATTAGAAATAGGGAAAAAAGGTACTGATGCTGATAGGTGAGCATTTGTGAAGAGGGGAAATTTTGCAGTTTCCTATCTGATTGCTTCTTTGTACTCAAGGAAATAGAAATCAAAGGTTGTCAGCTGAATGTGAGTATAGAGCTTGAGAGGAAAAGTTGAGAATAGAGACTTAGATGAGGGGGAGACTGAGTGATCTAGGAAAACACAAAATGACTGCTGAGCAGAATAAAGACCCATTTGAAGTTACTGGACATAAATCTGAAGTGAAACCCATCAGTATAGCTTGTGTTTTATTTTGTTTTTTTCCCCCCAGTATTTATCTGCATAAATGCAGGTGTATATATGGGGAGACATGGATTAAGCACACATTGAAGTTTTGAAAAACAAAGCAAGAGAGGTGAAGGAAGTTGAAGTTATACAAAAGCATGCTATGATTTTCCATGGAATTTATCTGGTAAAGGAGGGGAGTGAAATTTTAAAAATGTTAACTTTACTTATAAGTCCCAATAGTAGCAGTCAAAGGATGGTTAGAATTTGGACATTTTGCAGCTGTGAGCTGGAAAGAAATGTAGAGAGTATACAGTAATATACACTAACAGTTCATTAATGCGTAAAACATCTTCCACCAAATCTACTTGTTTAAAGCACCCATTTCATTATTATATCTCATGAACTTGTGGGTCAGAGATTTGGGCAAGGCTTAGCTAGGTGATTTTTCCACTCCCTGTGGTGTTGACTGGGGTAACCTGGTTGTATTCATACAATGCTTGTTCTGGTCTCAGTGATCCAAGACAGCTCAGCTCACATGCCTGGGCCTTCAGAGAGTTGGCTGGATGGCTGGGCTCAGCTGGACACTCTCCTCTATGTGTCCTCCAGTTCTCTTCAGGTGAACTCTGCAGAATGGTTTTTGGCCTTCTTACACAGTAGCTTGGTGTGCCAAAGGGAGGGTTTCAAGAAACATAGAATGGAAGCTGCCAGTCTCTTAATGTCAGCTCCTAGAGATTGATACATCTTCACTTCAGCCACATATAACGAGTCAAAGCAATCACAGGACCCACTGAGATTCAAGGGAAGGGGGCATGGACCTTTGATAAGCAGAGTATCAAGGAAATCATGGTCATCTTTAATTTGCTGTAGGAGTGACCAAGACCAAGACTTCTGTGGGTGAATGACAGAGACAGAGTCAAAAATCCTAGTGCAATTAATCTTGATGGTCTCAAGACAGAAAATGGAGGCAAGACTATGAGTGTTTAGGCCTTGAAAGGATGAGAGTTTTGCCAGTGACAGATGGGCTTCCTCTTGACATCTTCTAAGGAAAAGCAAGGGACCTGGGAGAAGTGTGGTCCTTATTCTAAAAAAGCAGTATTCCTTCTTGAAAATCTACCATTAAAGACATGAACTGAGTGACACCGTATGTGCTGAAACTCTTTCCCTGTGTCTCTATAACCACCCATTAATTATGCTTAGTGTTCTACCTATATTTTGTCTTTATTTTTATTTTGCTTTATTTTGTTCTTAAGTATAGTTCAATTCATCAGTCCTTTTGTTTAAGGACTGTATTTATGATTATTTGTATTTTCCCACTCTAAGATTATAAAATTTACTAAATTATATTTTCTGCTGGTACTTGATAGTTTCATAAAATGTTAAATATAACATACACTCAGTAAGGTGCACCAAATTAAGGTGTATAATCCAAATGTTTTATAATTTTGAGTAATGAACATGACTAGTACCCCCAAAAGATCCTCTCCTGCCCTTCACTAATCACTATCTCTCCCCAGCTATGAACTATCCTGCTACTGATGATAATCGCTTCCTGTTTTTTCTCTATAGTTTTGCTACAAAAGCACGCATTATGGTTTACATTTTCCGGTGTGTGTATGTGTGCATGTGTGCATTTATATAAATGTAATAATTTGTTTTGTATTCTTTTATGACCTGCTAGATTCGTACAACACTATGAAAGTATTCTCTACCTCTGTTTGTTGGTTTGGTTCATAAATTCTCATTATTTTGAATGAATATATCACAGTTTACCTATTCAGTTGTTGACATGCATTTGGGTTGCTTTTAGTTTGTGATTATTATGAATAATAATATATACTTTCTTGGTGTTCCTGTGCATGCATTTCTGAAGTGGTATTGAAATGGGTCTAGGCTAACCATACATTCAATTAGGTATCTGAACACCAAACACTGTCCCAATGTGGTTGTACAGACTGGCACTCTCACTGCCACTAGGTGAAAGTTCCTTTTCACCACATGCTCCTACCAAAAGGACCATGAGTCATTTCATTTTACCCCTTCTGGTGGGTGTGTCATGGTGTCTCATGGTGTTTCTACCTTGCATTTCTCAGATTGCTAATGATGTTAAACACATTTTCATATGTATAGACCACTAGGATACTTTGTTTTGTGAAGTTTCTCATGAATTTTCTACTAGATCGTGGTTCTTTTTGGTACTGATTTGTAGGACTTCATATATCCAAGAAAAAAATCCCCTTGTTGAATATACATTCTTTTTCCATAGTCATATATATTTATCTTTCCCTTTATATTTAAAGGAAACATATCCATTTCACAAAGTCAGGAATATATTTTCCTGTGTTATCTTCTAGAAATCTTCACTGTTTTATTTTTGCAATGACATTTACAATCCACATGGAAATGATTTTACATGTGATTCGGATGTGGGTTAAATTTCATATTTTTTGTGTAGATATGCACTTTTCTCAACTCAATTTCTTAAAAAATCATTCTTTTCCTACCACTGTGCAATGGCATATTTTTGTAAATAAAGGGTCTAAATCTGTGGGTTTGTTTCAGGGCTCTGTGACACTGGTCTATTTGTCTATCGTTTTAGTAAGGTATAACTAGTAAAGCTTTTATAACAAATATTTATGTCTGGTAAAGCAGATCTCCCTACCTTTTTGTGTGTTTTCTCTAAGAGCATCTTGACTAATCTTGACCCTTTGTATCTTTAAGCAAATTTTACAATTAGCTTGTCAATATATAGCAATTTTTTAAAAAATAATTGTTACTGTGGTTTTGCCTGGAATTGCCTTGACTCTCTAAATCTATTGGTTTGAAAAAATTGGTATATTCATATGCTGAGTCTTTTAAATATGAACTTAGATTATTCTCGGCTTTTTTAGATCTTATTTAATTTATCTCAGCAATGGTTTATAATTTTCTGAATAGAAGTCTCGCACATCTTTCTCAGCTGTAGTCCAAAGTATTTGATATTTTCAGATTTTGCAAGTAACATCTTTTTTTATTTCTTTTTTGTTTGTTTGTTTGTGGCTGATATAAAAAAGTAGTTGATTTTATATTAATATTCATTTTATATCTGACAAACTAGTTAAACTAGCTTATCGATTCAATTGGTTAATCTTTGGATTCTATTGGTTTTCTATGTTCAAAATCATATTATTCAAATGAGGACAATTTTATTTCTTTCTTTTAAATCTTTTCCCCTGTCTTTTCATCTTGGCTAGTCTTTTCATAAATCATGTTGAAGAAAACTCATGCAAGTGAAGTGGTCATCCTGTTTCAGTGTCCCTCTCAAATAAAGAGCTTTCAATGTTTTACTATTAAGTGCAGTGTTTGCTAGATATAAATATATATACATTGCATAAGTTCCTTTCTCTTTCTAATTTTCTAGGGTTTTTATCATGAATAGATAGATTTTATCCAATACTTTTTATTTACCTAATGACATGTTCACATATGTTTTCTTTTTCATTGTATTAGTATTATGAATTACACTGATGGAGTTCAAATGATTAGCAAATTTGATTTCCTGAAATAAAACCCAATATTTCTGTGATGTATTGCCCTTTAAATGTTTGTGGGATTTTTGTTGTTTTTTCTTAGCTTTTATTTTACTAATCTATTCATTAGGACTTTAGCATCTGTGTTCATGCCTGAGATCAGCCTCTAACTAGTATAACAAGATTTCTTTTCTTGTTATATGTCCTTGTCAACTTTTGGTAAAATAGTTATGCTGATTACGTAACCTGAGTCATTTAGTTGGGAGACTTTTTTTTCTTTCTCTGAAATAGTGTAAATGAGTCATTATTTATATTTTTAAGATCTTTGTTTTTAATGATTCAATTGTTAAAATTCTCTGGGGAAAATATTGGGTCCAGAGTTTTCTTGTGACAACATTTTAATTATACATTCAATACCTTTAATAGTTATAGAACCAGTGAGGTTTCTTCTTTTTTTAATTTTTCTATAAATTTGTTAAATTTTATTTCCCAGAAATTTGTTCATTTTATCTAATATTTAAGTATATATAATATTCACATTATATTTTATTATCCACAGAATCTGTATTGATCTCTCCTTTTTCTTCTTGACATTTGTGCCTCTTCCCTTTTTTCTTGATTAGTTTTGCAACAGGATTATCAGTTGAACTAGTCTTTTTAAAATATCAACTTGTAGATTTGTTTATTTTTACTATTGTATATTTGTTTCCTAGTTCATTGAATTCTTCTCTTACTTTTATTACTCTCTTTCTTGTATTATTTTCTGATATATTTTGCCAATTTTTAAGATGAATTCTAAGTTCATTGATTTCCTGTTTTCCTTCTTTTTCAAAATACTCATTTAAAGCTGTAAATAAATTTTCAATTATTACTGCAGAAGTATTCCATATATTTAACATTACACTAGGTCAAGTTTGCTCATTCTGGTTTACAGATTTTCTTCATGCTTGCTGGCTTTTTAATATGATTATCCTATCAGATACTGAAAGGGAAATGTTGATATAACCACTATTATTGTGAATATGCTTATTTTTTGTTATAGTTCTAAGGCTATACTGTTAAGGGAATGTGGTTCAAATTTTCACAATTTCTCATGATGGAAAGTTTATCAATCTAAAGTGTCCTTCTTACTATGCACAAAATTTTTGTCTCAAAAAGTACTATTTTAGTTTATGAGTTTAATTCAATACGCATGGTCTATAGTCTATTCTTTTAGTTTCAAACTTTCTGTATTTATTGGGGGGTGTTATCTTTTTAAGAGAAATTCAATTAATTTTGATTTTTTATTTTAATCTAGTTTGAATATCTATATCCTTTAACTAGAACAAGTTGTCTTGAATTCTACTTTTTCTGTTAGTGTTGATATTCTTAATTTTTTCCTATAAATTTCTTGCATTGTCAGTTCCTTCTCTTAATTTTTAATTTTTCTTCTTTTCTGATTTAATTTAGATAAGCCTCAAAAAAAAGCATATGAGAATCTTAGATAATTTTTGTCAGATAACTGAAAAGCTTATTATATTTGCATTTATCATTACTAATGTGTTTTTCTTACTTTTTCTATCACATTAAAAACTCTGTAAATGTTGTGTTTTTTTTTTAATTGCTACAAGTACTAAGACCAGGGCATTGTTTTCTTGGCCCACATTGACTTTGAAGCATGATCCTCCACTGATTTTGAACACATTAGATATAGCCTAGTGCTCTGCAAAAAAAAAAAAAAAAAAAAAAACGGAAAAAAATGTAATTATATGCTTTGTTATTGATAGTATGGAGGATGGAGGAGCAATGGTATAGTGAACATGTGACATGTTTGTGGCTGCCCAGCACCATATAAAACAACCTTTCACACTGTGAGTCATTAACTTGCTTACCTACCCATCCTTGCAGCTAAGACAAAGGTAGAACAGGCTTCACCAAACAGATGCAACATGAAGATGACTTCAGTTCACAAAAAAGCAAAATGAAGAAGGAAGTACCAAAAAGAATCCGTCATTTATAGAGGATATGATGGATAGTGAAGTCAGTTCTTTTGAGGAAGTTTCTAGTATCATATCTCAGATCATGGATGTGATTTACTGCTTTCTAGGTTCCAGCAGTGGGTTCTTTGCTGTAGTGACTTCCACAGTTTTTATGCATTATTTCTGGGCATGCAACTTCTATATCTGACCATCTGGCTCTCTTGGAAATTCTCCAAGCTATCAAATAACCTTTAATCTGTTTAAACCACTCAAGATGGGTTCTGTTGTTTACCACTAAAAACTCTGACTGATACAAATTAAGTGAGGTAGATAGGCAGCCTCTCTGGTATGAGGGATCTGTACTTCAGCTCGTGAGCAAAGCTTAACAGAAGTTCATCATGTCAATTCCAGCACTAACTACCAAGTTCAGCTAAGAATTCAGATCACCTTTACTTGTATTATTTTAATGAAAAACAATTGCTGCTTCTAAAACTATTACTTCTCGTTTTGCTTAGAATGTGAAGCAATTAAAAATGTGGGTGAGGGTAATAATAATAATAATAATAATAATAATAATAATAATAATAATAAGGCAGTGTGTCAGTAAGATTTGTAGAGTTTAATCAAAGATATTTAAAGATTATCCAGGAAAAGTTTTCTCAGCCTTAGCACTATTGACATTATTGACAGTTCAGACCAGATAATTCCATTGTGGGCAGCTCTCCTGTGCATGTAATATTGAGCAGGATTGCTGCACTCTATTCATTTGATACCAATAGAGCACTTATCTCAGTTGTGACAACCAAAAACATCTCTACACATTACCAAATGTGCCACTGATTAGGATAAAGAATGGTAAATTTATGGCAAGAATACTACCCACTACCCTTCCCATGTTCTATTGAATTATCAATAATTCCACAGCACTATGAGAATACTTCAAAAAGTTCATGGAAAAGTAGAATTAAAAGATAACACTATCTTTCCATGAACTTTTTGAAGTACCCCTGTATTTCCCTGGAGTGTGATTTGACTCAGAATTCCTCTCACCACAGCACTCCAAGCAGCTGCTGTTAATTAGTACGAGTTTGCATGTAAATAAAACCCTACTGATATCTGTGTTCCAGTCTACTTCTTCCTGAGTGCCTGACTTTCCTAACTCACATTTCTATGCATTCTACTCTTCCCCTGGAAAAAGAATTTGTCTTGGACCAAATTTCTGAGTCAAGCTGAGAAAGAAGTATTTAGGATTTACTGATTCTGCAGTGTTTTGCCCATTACTACTTCTGTTTCTCTTACATATTCAGGCAATTAATTGGTCCTTCAGAGAAAACCTGCAAGATAGCAGAAAGGTAAGTACACGTTAATTGGAGCTATGTAACAATGGACTCAATATAACTGAAGGCTGTTTCCTTGGAAGAATTTGAAATGTTCAGCAGTAGGGAATAATCAAAAAACAATAACCAAAAAGCAATAATTAAGAAAGGCTTGAGGGATTAGTGATAGCAATTTTTGTCAATTTTTTTTTAGAGTGCCACCTCTTGTAATTTACACCTTATATTTTTTACTTTTAATTAATTGGTCAATTCCATAATAAAGACCAGTCAAAAATGCATTTTACTATGCAACAAACCCTTGAACAACATGGGTTTGAACTGTGTGGGTCCACTTACATGGGGATTTTTTTCAAATAATATATAAGAAAATGTATGCATTCACTACTCACCTAACCAAACAGTTAAGTAGCCTACCTAACAGTAGGCTATTGGTAGGTTATTAATTGCTACTTAACTATTACATAAGTAACTATGTGGGCTCCCCCGTCAAAGCATATCAAAAGTTATAGGTAGATTTTCAACTTGGGGGGGGTGCCGGTGCCCCTAAACCACAGGTTGTTCAAGAGTCAACTGTACTATATAATAGATACCTTGCAGTTTTGTGAATCAAAGTTCTTTTTGAAGTATGTCATCTTCAAATGTTTCTCCTAGTATGCCTTCAGAAAATCCAAATAGATATTCTTGAAATCTGGGAAAAGAAATATGTCTATAAGTTGGCCTCTTTAAACTTTTAAATCTTATGGCAAATTTGTCATTGGTATGAATTACAAATTTGGAGACATTTAGGCCGAACCTGTATTTTGTATCAGAATGAGGCTTAAACTTGGTTGTCAATTAAAGCATAATGTACAGTTGGCCCTCTGTGTTCATGGGTTCCACATCCAAAGACTTGGATGCCCAACTATAAGCAACTTCAACATCAGCAGATTTTGTTATTGGGGTGGTCCTGGAACAAATCTCCCACAGATACTGAGGGAACAACTACATAATACCCATATGGGTTGAGTAATAGAAATCATTATACCCACTGCTACTCTATTTTACTGGAATATTAATCTCTCGACTTAGTACATCAGTTACATAATATTACTTGAATAAATGTATATAAACAAATTGTGTTTCTCCATTCCTTTTACTTTACCAATTTATTTTACAGAGAACATTTTGGATCTTTGTGTACATGATTCTTGCCTTGTTTTTGTTGTGATCAATGATCCAATATAAACTTCCACTTTTATTATCAAATAAAATCAATGATTTGCATAAATTATCTGATAACTGACAGGTTGCACGACAAAGCAATTATTGTCGGTCACTGCCTAGAACCTGTGCCAGTCGTCATTCTGTATTGAGCAATAACCTGAAGGACCAAGAGTCGACCTAGAACCAGGGGTTGGAGGTGGAGAGTCAGTGAGTGACTGGGGAGTCAGCCTCTTGCATCGCCTCCTGGCTTCTCACTAACCACTCCAGCCAGGAAGCCCTGCTGAGTCTTAAGAGAGGTGAAGAAAAAGAGGGAAATTGACAGAGAATGGGCTTACTTGACATGTCACTGTCTCTGGTATTTCTATGACTCATGAGCAACACTTGGGTGCTGAAATTCATATGTCTCAGAGAAGGAGTTTGGTAGTCAATTCCATTCACCATTCCACACAAATGTACTGAGTTCTCACTATATGCATACAATAAATGCACACATATATATTATATTTGCTGAAAGAGACAAAAAAATCACCCCTGCCTTCTTCGAGGTGAAACTCTGGTTAATGATGTTTGATTAGATTGGTATGTTATCACATAAAGCTAAGAGGGAAAAGATAAATTTCTGTATCATTGTATGTATGAAAATTTTCAGGAGAGAAATACAAACGTCTGAGGTTCATTGTCAATTACCAAAACGAAGAATTTCAGAAGATCTTTGCAGAAGAGTTGTTCTCCAGTGTGTGTATCATATGCCTTACTGTCTGAGAGGGTCTCTGATTATGTCTACTTGCCTAAGGTGGTAGTGGGGGGAACGGTGTTGAAGCCTTTGATTTATTAGAAAAGATGAGGATTGCTAGAATAAATGAAATAACAGGAAAACAAAATAAAACATATAGAATTAAAATAGAGTGCAGAAGATGGCAAATAATGTGACAGTGTGAGAAAGAAAAAAGATAATCTGAATTATCAATAAATTAATCATCTACTTATGAAAAATGTGCCTGAATCTTCTGAGGAATAAAAGAACGAATTTCCCAACTATTAGCCATTCAGCGGTGGAACATTAGACTTACTAAAATAATACACTTCATTCAAACAGAGTCTGTTTACAAAGCATTAATGGAAAAGTTAATTGTTGACCTCTAAAATCCTTAACAGCAAAATTATATTGTTACAATTTATACAGACAGACAAAAGAGAACTAGTGTAGTCATATACAATGTGGGAAAATTCACTATTTCTCTTGAAGAATCAAAACTTTTCCTAGGTTTTCTCTTAATGTAAAATAGAAAATTAGATGTTTTAATCATTTTTACTCAATGATATCAAATCCATGAAGATGGATGGTAGATGTCTGAGGGTTCCCTGAGATCGATTTTCTTAAAACTAATCTAACTCTATTCCCTTGTGTAGAAAATGTCAGTCTACTGAAAAATACACAAATTTATGCTGTAATTAATGTATGAAAAAGAGATGGACAATGATTAAGGCAATCAACATGACTAGGATATGAGGCATCTCATTAATCATAGCCCAGCCAGATTTCAACATTAACAAAATGCATCATCTTTAATTTCATAGTTACCATCCAATCTAAATAGAACAAAACACACAATTAAGCTATTTTATTTAGTCGGATTAGGTCATTGTGTTTTTTGGTCAAACCCTTTCCTTTAAAAGACAATGGATTTCTTCATAGGAAACTCCTGTTGGCAGGCCTACATTTCAATATTGCCCGTTGGGTTTCAGATCTTTCCTAAGGAGAAAAGTGCCCAACTGCCCAAATATAGTCATTTCTTCTTGAGGTAGCACCATCAGAATGTGAAACATAAGATTTTTCACTCTTTCTGTTCTTAGAGGGAAAACTTTCAATTTTTCATCATGGCCTATTTGCTATTCGTTTTTTGCAGATACACTTTATCAGGTTAAGGAAGTTCTCTCTCATTCCTGGTTGGCTAAGGTTTTTTTTTTAATACATGGATTTAAATTTAAATGACTGTTTTCTTAACATATGATTGTATGAGTTTTCTCTTTTATTCTGTTAATATGCTGAATTACATTCATTGATTTTTGAATCTTATACTGCCCATGTATTTTTGCAATAAACCCAATTGGTCATATGTTTTTATTTCTTGAAATCACTGGATATTAATTATTTTGTTTTATTTTGGGTTTTGGTTTTGATGGCTAGCCGGTATGGGGATCTGAATCATTGACCTTGGTGTTACCAGCGCTGTGTCCCCCAAGTGAGCTAACTGGTCAGCTCTTGATTGTTTATTTAATAATATTTCATTTAGGATTTTTGAATCAGAGAAGTTGGCCTGTAGTTTCCTTTATGTGCATTGTCCTTACCAGATATTTGTTTTAAGATGACTCTGTCCTCATGAAGAAATTTGGAAAGTGATGACTTTTTTCTATTCTCTGGAAGTTTATGTGAGGTCTCTATTATTTTTTTACTTGACTATCTGATAAAAATTCACTGGTAAGATATAACTACTTGAGAAAGTAGTTAGCTACTTGGGTAAATGATACACATATAATAGTTTTGCAACTTTCTGTAGGTCTATAAATAACTCAAAACAATTTTTTAAAAAAAATTCTCTTTGAAAACTGAGTCTGGAGTTGTTTTTCCATGTCTCCAGTAGGTTTGAATTGCAGATTGTATTCCTTTGATAAGTTTGGGAGTATTTAAATGTTGTGTCTTCTGTATAAATTTTGGAAAGTTTTGTTTTGCTATAAATTTTTTCATGGGTATGAAAAAATATGTAATATTTTTCACATTTATTAGCATAAAATTGTTCATATTTTATTGTCTCTCCAATGTCTACAGCATCTATAATGATACTCCTTTGTATTCCTGGTATTACTTTTTTGTTTTTTTCACTGTTCTTTCTTTTTTCCAGTCTTGCCAGTTGGGCATCATTTATTTGGCTTAACTAGAAACAATATTTTAGCTTTGTTGTACTTTCTTTTTTTTTTTCTATTTTTTTTTTCTTTTCAAAGTTGGCCTCTCCCTTTTATTGTAAAGACAAGGAAGTTTCACAAGAAAATTCAGTTGATTTAATCATTACAAAAAACACAAGGATATGGGCAGATTATGGCTAAGTATAGTTTTAACAAATGGAAACTAGTAACGTCAGCGAAGTAAAGTGACATTCTATAATGCAATTTGTAAAAGGTTAAGTCGATCCACCAACAAAAGCTTGTTCTTAGCAAATACTGTCTTTTCTTACAGCAATTTCCTTAGCACTTTTACACAACAATCAAGCAACTTTCTTAACATATCAATCAGTAGGTTAACCAAGGACATCTGTCCTTGAGCCAGCAATTTTGCTGTGTTACAATTCTTTATCTACAACAGAGACTTTAGCCTGGGAAGGTTTCCTATTATTTTTTTTATTCCACTGATTTCAGCTTCCCTTCCCCCCACCCCCCAATTCCTTTATTGTATTTAATTGTTCTTTTTCTATATTGGGTTTAATCACTCTTTTTTCTCTAACATCTTGAGATAGGTTCTTGGATTCATCTCAAGTGGTTCTTCTTATCTAATAAATAAATATAAATTTCCCTTTAACTATAGTTTTAGCTCAATCCCACAAGTTTTGTTATGTAATGTTTTCATTATAATTCAGCTCAAAATATTTTCTAATCTCCATTGAGATTATTTTTTAACCCCTGGGTTATTTAAAGAATATTTCTTAATACTTGTGTTATGATTAATTTCTAGCTTAGTTCCGCTATGGTAAGAGAATATACTCTGTATGATTGCATTATGTGAAATTTGTTAATACACGTTTCATGATCCAGTATTTGGCCTATTTGGTGACTTTTCAATATGTGTGGGAAAACATGCACATATATCAGTTGTTGACATAGTATTCCATATTTATTTAGTTGTCAACGTGGGTTGATTAACTGTGTTGTTTTAAAGCTTTATATGTCCTTACTGACTTTTTCTCCTTTTGTTACTCTGAGAGAGGTGGTAAAATTTCCAACTATGGTTATGTATTTCTCTATTTCTCCTATTAGTTCTATCTATTTTTGCATTAGCCATTTTGATACTATGTTATTTTGTGCCAATAAGTTTAAAATGATCATATCTTTCTGGTGACATCACTAATCACTACTAAATATCTCCTTTTATCTCTATTAAAGCTTCTTTCCTTGTCTGATACTAGTGTATCAATACTAATTTTATTTTAGTTAATATTTGTATGCTAAAATCCCGTACCCATTTGACTTAATCCATTTGTGCTTCTATAATAAAATACCTTACAGGCAATTTATAAAGAACAGAAAGGTATTTACCACTGTTCTGGAGGCCAGGAAAACCAAGATTAGAGGACCTGCAGTTTGGGGCCTGGTGAGGGCCCCGTCTCACTTTACAAGACAGCACCTTGAACGCTGCGTCCTCACATGGTGAAAGGGAAGGAAGGGCCTAAAAGGGTCTGCGTTAGTTTCCTTCAGCTCTTTTATGAGGCATTAATCACTTCCCCCAAATCCCCAACTCATAATACCACCACAGTGAGAATCAAGTTTCAACATGCATTTTGGAGGGTACACATTCAATCTGTAGCACCCATCTTTATTAAAAAGTAAATAGTCTTTTAGCAGATAACTTCCTGAATCTCATATACCACAAATCTGATCACAAGTAAAAATAAAATATTAAAACTATTTCACTGAAAATATAAACGAGAAAAAGAGGTGCTTTCATCATTTCTATCAGACATTGCCTGAAGATCCCAGACAGTGCAGTAGAAAAAAGATAAAGAAATGAAAGAGAAGAGGATTGAAATGGAGGAAACAAAACTGTTTATTATTCACAGACATTGCGATTGCCTCCATGAAAACCTTAGAGAATTGATCATCAAATTAGAACTAGTAAAAGAGATTGACAGAAAACAATGCCCCAACAACAATCAGAAAATATAACTTTACAAGAAGATACTATTTACAATAGCAACAAAAAATATAAAATGTATAAGAACCAATATAATAATAAATGTGCAAAACCCTAACTGAAATCTTTATAGAGTTTTATTGAAAGATTTTTGGTTTAAGTTCTTTATGAACAGAAACATAGCCCAAGTTCATGAACTGGGAGACTTGATAACACAAGGAAAGAAATACTAATTAAATTAATGCAATTTCATTCAAAATGCAAGTAGAATTACTAATGCATGTGCTCAACAAGATAAGGGATACAAATATACACAGACATTATATTTACAAAGCAAAACAACATTACAGAAAAATGAACAAAGTATATGAATAAACAACTCATGCAGGAAAAGCAAATGACTAATGAACAAGGAGAGGAATATGTCAGTTTTTACCAGAATAATATAAAGTAGAAATGCTCTTGAATATGATGTCGAATATTTAATTTAAATGCAAGATTAGTAAGTATCAATCAATACAAGGGTACTTCAAAAAGTTCATAGAAAAATAGAAAAGATAATATGAATCTTTCCATGAACTTTTTGAAATGCCCTCATATTTCAATGGACTTCAGAAAATAGTTCTGTATTTAGTTAGGTAGAACAAACAAATGAGAAGATACAACCTTTCGAAGAATAAAAAAAAAAGAATTAAGGGGACTTGATCAATAAGATGTTACAATGTAATATAAAATTTTGTAATATAGCATTATGTTAACTGATGAATAGACATGAAATTAATATATACTGGTACAAAAAACCAATGTATTGTAAACTAATTTTTTCAGTAAAATTGGTTGGGACAATTAGTTAATTATTTGTACATATCTCAAGCTAAAACTTTATGCTAGTAAAGAATATTAAAGAGATAGATATAAATTTTACTTATTTTTTATAATAAAAATGGTTAAAGATTTAGTGGATTTCAGAATGGAACAGATCTTTATGCAAGTAAAAGCAATGGAATACATTATCCAGGAAAATATTGATAGGTTTGCCATACAGAATGTTAAAAATGCTCTAGATTGAAAACATAACCAAATTTAAAAGAAAAAACAAGCTAGAAAATGTATGCCCACGTAGTTAATAAATTTAAAGTTCTTACTAAGCAGAAAAGCAAACTGCTCTGAAAAGTGTACAAAAACCTAAAACAGTTAATTTATAGAAAAAAATACAAATGAGCAACGCACATAATAAACTATTCCATTTCCTTTAAAATAATATGGTATAAATATCTTGTCATAAATGCTTCTGTATTATATCATAAAAGCTTATTGTTGAAGAATATGCTGTTAATTAAAATCTTTTAACTACCTCTTCCTTTCATAATATTGTTTTAAGGGAAAATATGTTTTGAGTTTCCAGAAAAGGAAAGAAGTGGCCAGAAAAGGCACAGGGCTTTAATAACCTCTAGATTAGAGAGTAAGAAAACCACTAGAGGGGATAATGAAATTTTTAATTTGTCTTTGTAGAAAAAAGATTTTTCTGGTACATCTTCAAAAGAGAAAGCAATCACTCTGTGGGTCTCTTTATACAATTTCTGAATTGTAAAAAACAGATGAGGATAATGCCACATAAGGACAATGCCTAAGACACTGGTGTTCACCTCTCAGTATCCAAGGCTATTTCTCAAACATGTCATGTATTTTCATGGATGAATTATTAATGATTGATTCATATTGACCTCTGCCTAGAACTTCTTCCATTTCCAACTCTCACTCAGCATTCTGTGACAAGAGACATCTTAAAGTTTGAATGTTCTCAACATTTTTGTACTCCCCCAACTGAAAAGAGTGTCCTCTGTTGCACAAACTACTCCTATGTATTATTTTAAGCAGCATTATCATACAGTGCAATGAGATATAGCAAGGGCTAGTTAGGACATTTACACAAAAAGGAAAACTCTTCCTGGAAGAGCAAAAAGAGTAATCCAGAAAGAGAGGATGAGAGGGAGGAAAGAATTATGCCAGCTAGACTAGAATTAGTATTTCTAAAGTTCTGGGACATTCTGTCTCAGAGAGAGAATGATTTTGGAAAAGTGGCTAAGTGAAACTGAGGTAGGTGGGATAAAAGACATTAGAGTGGTGTTTCCCAGGTTTTTATGAGTATATCATCTGACATTTTCGAGAAAAAAATTAATTGTTCTTTTAATTTTCTTTTTGGTTATTAGTCTACTGGGGTTTTTTTGTTTGCTTTTGTTTTAATATTACATCCCAATCAGACAGGGCTAAAAGGCACCTTCTTTTAATGTTGGTCAATAATGTCAGGAGACATCAACCAAGATTTTGGAGCTCATCTGAACCTGACGTGAAAAAATTATTGCCAAGGCACACTTCACCAAGGATGCCAAACTTTCTGAATTTTGATGCAAAGGGATGAAAATGATCAAACACAAATTGGAATGTTCACCATGGAATGGGTCAAATCAAGTGTCTAACTTGTCAATTTCAATAAGATTTTATTAAATAGATATTTAATGTTTCCTCATAAAACTACAACAGTACCTTAGTTTTCAACCTACCTTCATGGAAATTCAACTATTTATGAAATGAGACTACTTCCAGACAGAAAGAGTAATTTAATGCCAGGCACGATTAGGTTATGACGAAGTCTTTTTCTTGCTTTGATCTCCCAGAGTGCTGTAGGATTCTGATAGCAAACTAACTTGGGAACCATTGGACAGTAGAATTTTTGACAAAGGAAAAATTTACACAGGTTATAAAGGTGAAAAAAGATGACCTGAAATCATAGCTAGAACATCTATACAACCATTATAGAGATTAAGTAATATCTGAATATCTTTAGGAATTTTATCTGACTATTCAGTGATACCTTTCATAGTCATTCTACTAACAAGAGTCATCATTAGCCTGAAGCTAAATAGGGCTGTACAATACCTGGATCTTTTATAATGAACATATTTTCACTACGTAAACTTAATAGGGTAGCTCACTTAAACTAAGGTTAGTGCAGATAGTCATTGGTAGGATGACATTTACAGCTCTCTCTCTAAGTAAGCTTAAAATTCCTGCATCGAAATACCAAGATGGGAGCCAAATTCTCAGTTTGCCTGCCTCATAATTGTACACTTGGTACAGACTCAAGTATTGGGAAACCTAAATGCCAGGATTAATTACTATGACTGTTTCCAGTGTCCTCTGCTAGAGCCCACATTTGAAACCTTAGGGTAGCCTCAAGTATCCTGACAATGGATCAGCATCTCCACACCTTAGAGAGACAGGATTATCTATGCTTCTTTGGTTGCACAATAACATATTTTTATGATGATTTTAAAAGGAAATGAATGTGGCATACATGTTTAAATAACAGATTATTTTTAAATACCCTTATAAAAGAGCATGCAATATCCCTAGAAAGATACAAAAGAAACTGGAAACATTGGTTGTTTTTTAGGGGGAGAACTGGGTGGCCGCAAAACTAAAGTGGGAGGTGTAATTATTATCACATATTTTAACTATTCAAACACATAAATAATTAATTCATGTTTCAAAACTCCAGTTTGATATAAAATGAGATCGGTTAAGAAAATTGTTTTCACGTTTTTCTTAAAGAATGAATGAACCTAATTCACTAATAGTGACAACAGTGGCATTACGGGTGATAATAGTTGGAGCCTGAAGGGTCAAACTCATTTGGAGGAGAAAGAAAAACATATTCTCAGGGATTTTTGATCTCTTTGATTTCAGAAAAGCTCATGTCATTCTGTCCCAGAAGGATGGAAGTGGTAAATCCATTTTGTTGAAGAGCAGGGTCCTTGTTTCTTCTAGATAAAAGGTAGTATTGGTCACAAAATGCAGATTCTGGAGAAGCAGGGGTCATCTGGTCTCAGTTTTTCTTACAGAATGGGGCAGGCGTGTTGCTCCCAGGCATGCGAGTCTGTGCCTGAGTTCAGTGTTTCTGTAGGCATAAAATGAGGTTCGTCTCCTAGGCTCTTTCTGAGAAGGGAGGTGCTGAGTGCTTGGGGAGCTGAAAACACAGGTCACTCTAGACCCAAAATAAATACACATATTAAAACAATGAGCCTCTGTCTGAATGCAGGTCTTCTGGCTCCCAGAGTGGCACCTTAGCCAGCCCATTTTCTGTGGCGGTCCTGAGCTGCCCAGCTCGAGGCAAGGAAATAATATCCATGCTCTTAACTTTCAGCGGTGTGCAGGCCAGATGCCTGAGGCAAAGACACAGAAAACCTGCATTCCCTCTCCTTCTCTGTGTCTCTCCCTCTCTCTCTGTCTCTCCACACTGAAACATACACAAGGAACTGGATCGTGACTGGAAGTCATGACATGACCTCTGACTTTGTACACCAGGTAATTTGGGCTCTACTATTCGCCATTCTCATACTACAAGATTTCCATTGTCAGGATTTCCAATGCTTTCCCTTGTTGAGAGAAACTACCTAAAATGTACAAACAGGTAAAAAGATGATTGGAAGGATTGTATGTTTATTGTTTAACAGTCCACCCGAGGATTATTTCATTTCTAGGTCAGGAGTAAGTAAACTTTTTTTCTGTAAAGGGCCAGATAGTACATATTTTAGGCTTTGGGGACCACATATGACTGTTACAACTACTTACCTCTGCCGTTGTGACACAAAAGCCATAGGCAACACATATGTAAACAGTCATAGCTTTGTTCCAAAGAAACTTTATTTACAAAAGCAAGTGTCCAGTAGATTCTGGTCCACTGTAATTTGTCAACTTTTGCTCTAGTCTAGGAGAATAAATCTTGTATGATTTGCTATTTGCACTTGATTAAGGCCCAACCACTGTGAGTTTAGTAGTTAATTAAGATGCTGCTCCTATAGAGTTGCAAATCATTTTTTCCAGTAGAATAGGCAACCCCAAAGGTATGATATTGTTGCCCAGTGAGTCTTTAAATGATTTGGGCTCTAACTTCAAAAAGTAGAATTTTATTTTAGTATGCCTTTCCTAATGGACTATATATACTTGTGATCCCATTGGTTCTCAGAAAAAAGTTTGCCAGCCTTCTGGATAAGTTATATAAGTGAACTAGTGTTAATTCTGTATTTTGTATTTATATGGAATGAATATACAGAATATATAAACGTAGTCTATATTTATATGAGAATCATGTTTTTATCTTTCTGAAAATTAAACATCGACAATCTAGATTTGAGGCAAATACAACAGCATTCTATACTTGATACCAAGAAGAAACAGCACAAACACGTAGCAAAAAAATGGTAAGCATGGTGTGTGAGGCCCCTGTCTTCATTTATCAGACCAGCTTCAGGTTTCCTATGAGTAAATTTGACACCCCGTCCAGGTTCTCCCTATGTCTTATAGGGTCACTGGGCCGAAAAACACTCTTTTCACATTTGTAAAATGAGGCAATTCACCAATATACAGCTCTGAGGTATATCCCAGCTCTCCTTCTCTATAGTAACTACCTGCTTGTAACATAGATGACTGCTCAGAAATCCCATCCACTTCATATACCCATAAGAAAGTTCAATGAGATGGAGGAATAATGGGATCTATTAAGGAAAGGGATATAAGAATCCATAAGGATAATTAAGGAAAGTTTTCTGAAATCGTTCAAACTTGAAACAAAATAATGTTATTTTGATGATTGCTTTAAAAACTGGGAGAACATTTATGTAAAAATAAGCTGTCAATTAGTTCTGACTTTTACATACCATCAGGATTGGCTCTGATTAATTTTAGGGAGCATTCCAACAGAGTAATACTACATTCTATTATTTTTCAACTGTGCAGTTTCAAAAGCTCGCCACTTCATCTGGTTCATGTCATGTCTTCAAGCATCATTTCTGTACAGATAACTTCTCTCTATATTTCCAGCTACATCATTCTTTGAAGCACCAAAGGCCTCCAAACATCTCCACCCTTCTCCAAGCTTGTTCCTTTTACTGGCTTGTCTACACTGAGGCACTACTACCAGTTTGCCTCCTTTGCTCAAAACTTTAGAAGCTCCTTTGACATTTCCCTCCCTTTTATCACCACCCCTGACATCCAGCTGGGAGCCGGATCCCATCAGCGCTCCTCTTCTCACTGGCAGCTCCCTCACTCAGGCTGACGTGAGCTTCATCATCTCTCATCCACAGCCTGTCCGCGCCTTTCTCCCTCAGAGCCATACCCACTCCTTTGCTAAAGACACAGCCAGATTACCTTTCTTAAACACAGATCTCCTTGTGCCTCCTTTCTTACCCCTGATCAAGTGTTGACTGTTTCCTATTACTAGGCAAATAAAATTCAAATCCAAAACCCCGTGTAATCTACACGCCAACACTTCCATCACTGATGAACTTGCACCACCTCTAAGTCCTTGTTCACTCTTTTCTCCCTCCCTGACGCACATTTTACCTGGGACTACAATGTTTCTTCAGGTCCCAGTTCTGCCTAAAGGTCTTCCTAATTCTCCCAAGTAAAGAAAGCTTTCCTCCCTTGACACCTATCGCCTTTCACCGATTCTCTCCCACATTAACATTCTTAAACCTCCTAGGAATTAGTAGGTAGGCGTGTATGTGGTGAGAGTCTGAAAGTTGTCAGTTCGCATAACGGCATTGGTATTTGTCACCTCTGTGACTTTTCTCTTAATTTTCAAATTATCTGTAAAACCTTAGGACAATAGCGTTCAGTTCTGCAGGCTTTCATAGGTATAAATGAGTGAAATTGGCTCATAGTATCATTTGCATGGCTCTTACAACTTTGCATCTTATATATCTGAGTTTGTTAAAATTATTTCATGAGGGCCTACAGAAGGATTGCTTTCGGCTGCCCAGCATCCTTCTTTTGGTAACAGCCTTCTGGGGAATTATTTCCCCTCATTAAGTCCAGTTTTGGTGAGACTGTAAATTAAAGTGGCTGGCCTCCCTTGCCAAGCTTGTGGGCATATTACTTTAGCTAGACAAATTGGACTTTCTATCCCAGGACTTTGTACCTTGAACTTAGTAATGAAAAGCTTTAAAAATATATTTTGGAGTGTATTCATTCCAATATTGGAGCCCCAACAAAACAGTTGAATAGCTCCTCTTATTGAGACCCTTGGGATGCCTGGTTTTATCCTTTCTGGCTTTCTTTTCTTTTCTTTTCTTTTTTTTTTTTTTTTTTTTTCTTCTTCCTTTATCTTTCCCTGCAGTCCCATACATCCCCCTTCCCACTCCCAACCATCTAATACATTTTCTTTCTGCTTGAGTTGGCAGAATTGAATTCTGTTGCTTGCAACCAAAGGGCCCTAACACAGGATTGTGCCATCTTTTATCCTCCAAATCCCAATGTCTAGCACTTAAAGTGCTCAGTAAATTTTTGTGATATAAAATAATTCTTCAATTTCTATTGGCCTTGTCTTTATAAACTTCAGTTTATGTTTACTCTCTTGACTTCATTAGAATCCATAATTCCTGCATGTTTTGCCTCTGCTCTAAAAATTAAATATTTATGTCTATCTTGTTCCAAAAATAATTTAAGCTGATTTTATTTACATGTGCATAGAAAAATAAGACAATGAAGGAAAAGTGAAAGAGAAGGGATTTTTTCAAAAAGAGAATCATAAAACAAATAAACTAAAAAGTCTGTTATCTTGACCATCAGATTAATTTATTTCAAACACTTTATTTCTGGTCTAGTGTTTTTTTTACCCTGACTATCCCTTAGACAAAGCTAGGAAGTTTTTTTTGTTTGGTTCATTTTTGTTTTTAAAAACATGTGACTAGTTCTTAGCAAAGACCAATCTGATCTGATGTTCTGGGAGTGAGATCTAAGATACAATAATTTTTAAATGTTCCCAGTTGATTCTGATGTGCAATATGGGTTGAGAGCTTGAGAACCATGGATCCAATCAATTATGCAAGATGCTTAAAATGAAATGTTGATTTTCCAGTGATACTTGTCAAGTGTAGAAAACTTTGTTTAGATTTTAGAACAAAAATGTGAGCGTGAAGATTCAGTAAAATAAACTCACTTGAAAAACACTAATACCCTACAATTATTTTTCCATCAAAATAAAATAGTGCCAAGTACATGGCCTCTTCCAAGTAGCAAATCTTTAAAACCAACGTGAAAATTTAAAACCACTCCTTCAAATAGCATCCGTCCGGTAGGCAGATGGCATGTTTTAGTTCATTTCCCGCTTCTACTTGGTGGAGTTCATGTGCTATTTCGAGAATCAATGGGTAATTAGGAATTGGGGGCCAATTTAGGTATTGGGTGCCAATTTAGGTATTTGATTTGGAAATCTAGTCTTTGAAAACCATCAATTTCAAATACAGGAAAAGCCCTCCTTATTATGCTATCCCAGAAACTGGTAATAAGAAAACACAAAACATTTATAAATATAAGAACCAGATTCTCTGGGCTGCAGGTGGAGGATACATAGCTGCCTGAAAAAGTATGACACCTGCTATGTCCTTGAATACCCTTTAATGGGTAGGAAAAAGAAGACAATAGGGTCTGCTGTGGTATAAATCTGGGCAGCAGACAGTTATAAATAAATGTGATTCAAGAGCACTGTTAGGAGACCTTTCTGAAAAGGCATGCACAGTGGTCCCTTGTAGAAGGGAACCAGGGCTGGCAGCCCTAAGCAGCTTTTGTTAAATGTCAGGGACCACTGGAAAAGTTACACACTTGCCATAATTAGTCATTAACACTTTAGGAGACATTACTTTATCAATCAGAAAATTAGCTGCTCTTTCCAGTCAGCTCAGCAGATGTATATGAAAGTCTACAGTTTATGCAACATTGTGCTAGGCTGAGAGGCATCAATCTCAGACCTGAATATATAAAAGAATCACTTAAAAATTAGTAAAAGGCAGATCTCTGAGAATAAACCCCAATTATTCTGATTTACAAGGACTGTAGAGAAATCAGGAATCTGCATTTTGATAGGCACTCTGGAGGTACTTTTATACAGTTAGTCAAAAGGCATCACTTGGAGAAACCAATGAATAGATGAATACTTTGCCTCCATTAAGGGTAACTTAATTTGAAGGGAGGGGAACTTTTAAGAAAGACTTGAGTAATGTAGGACTCCAGCAAGGTTTCTGGCTGAAGTAAGGAAGCCTCACAAACAGAGAATGAATGGTAGGTAAGTCCTGAGTGCAAGATATTCCAGAAAGTAGGGTAGGACCAAACAGGAAAGGAGGCAAGCAGTTGCTAAGAACAAAACTCAGAATTACAGAACTTTGCCTAAGGCTCATTTTAGGGAGAATGGCTTGGGAAATATGAAACTAGAAGAAAATTGCAGATCAGCAAATATTGACCAAGTGCAAGTGTCTGCTGGCATTACACCAGGTGGTTTGGAAACACCTTCACTAGGAGGCAGCTACAGCCTGCTGTCTAGGAGCATGGATTCTAGAGCAGTGGTTGTCAACTCTGGCTACATCTGAGATCACCTAGGAGCTCTGAGAGATGCTGTTGCCCGGGCCCCACACAGAGTTTCTGATATAAGTGTTCTGGGGTGTAACCTTAGTCTCTGTGTTTCTTCAATGCTCCCAGCAAGAGTTAAAATGAATGCCTTAGAACCGTGTTTCTCAAACTTTGAAGTATTTCAAAATCACCTGGAGAGCTAATAGGACACATAGCTTAGGCTCCTTGAAATGGAACGAGGCCAGGCCTCTTGTGTTTACCAAGTCCTCCAGGTGATTCTGATGCCAACCAATTTTGAGAACTGCTGATCTAGAATGAGACTGTATGGGTTTAAACTGGAGCATCGCCACCCATCAACTGGGTACATTGGGCAAGTTACACACACATCTGTGCTTCACCTTCCACACCTGTGAAGTGTGGAAAAAAATTGTATGACACACCTGATGACGAATGAATGTGAATGGCCCTGGAGACTCTTCTTCTCCCTTTTTGAAAGCTTAGTGCAGTTGGCTCAGCAGCTCTCAGCTCAATAGAATAAGCTGGTACCATCCCCCAGTCCTATCCTACCCACCTCCAATATGGCCACTTCCGCAGCAGGGACCTCCCACTTATAATCTCATAGATGTTCCTTGCGTATTCTCCCCCAACCCCTGCTCCCACCACAATTGTATAGGATAACAATTTTCAAACTTCTGCTTGTATTGAATCATTCAAAGGACTTAATAAAATGCAGATTTCTGGCCCTAACCCCAGATTTTCTGAGTCTATAAGTTTAACTGCAGCCCAAGAATTTTAACAAGTTTTCAAGTGCTATGATGATGGTCTGAAATATACTTTGAGAACCACTGATGTAGAGCACTTTGGAGACAGTTTTGGTCAGCCATGCTTACGCTTTAGGATAATGACAGTCTGAGGTACACGCACACTTTACTACTTCTCTGCCTATAAGGTTTCCCCCAGTAATCTTTCTTTTATATCTGCACTGCATGAGGCTCATGGTGTGTGTGCCTGACTATAGTGGGGATTACAGGCATTATCACGTGTAAAATTGTTTAAAAATGTACCTAACAAACAGTTCAGCCTCTTAAATGGAAGCCAACATTATTTATTATTTGTCAAACCCACCTTGAGCATCTCATATGTGCAACACATTTGGCTAGATGCTGCAATCACTATGATGAATGACACATTCCTTTCATGCTAGGAATTGACAGTCAAGAAAATAAAAGCATGTCCACAAATAAGTGTAATGTTATAAGCACGACAAGATAAATCGCCTCTGATGTGGGCAGGCTCTCATTGGGTTAGTTATCATTAGGGAAGGGAAAAGGCCATGTTTAGTTTCTTTGCTACCATCCAACTCCCAAAGGAGCTATAAACATCCTCTCTCTCACCTCTCCACTCTTTCTAAACCTGACTTCCAGAGCCCATTGCAGAGCTGTGCTGCCTACGTATAGTATTAGGCTGGATTACATTCATCTAAGATAAACACAGTACAGGAAACAGCATTTAAGAAATATCTATTAGGTGTGAGTTCATCCTAAATTATTTTTGCCCGTACTAAGCTGCTTGAGATTTTTATCACTCATCTTACCTGCTGTTTCCTTAGAACCTTTCTTTAAAAAGCCACCCCCATTTCTTTAAATGTTACCTTTACACCACTTCTTCAAGTTTGACCTCTACACGTTACATTCCTGAGAGATTAGAGTCACTGGCTGCCTCATTTTAGTGGAGGGGGCATGAGGTAGAGGGACATTCGGTGGTTCATCCCAGAGCAGAGCGTGGGAACCAGACCTTCTTCTGACTCAGGGGCTCAGTGCTCCAAGTTCTGCTGTGTCATAAGAAGTAAAAGATATACAAGGGCACTTTCAGACATTGTGGAAAAATAGAATTGAAAGATAATCTGAATCTTTCCATGAACTTTTGGAAGTACACTCATGTGCCACCCAGGGTCATGTGCCGCCCGAATTCACCCCCTCCAAGAACAACCTGAGAGCAGCTCAAAAAACAATTTTGAGCAAAATAATAATAATAAAACCAGAGAGGTATTATTTTTCAGAAATTATGACATCATCTGAGAGACATTTTGTCCTCTTCACAAGATTATCACTAATGGATTACATTGAATGAAGACATATAAACCCGTTTTCACTCACAGGATCTAGCAGCTTCTACTGCCTGATCCCTCTTGCTGCCAGGAAGTGTTTATCTTTAGCCAATGGCCTTCAAAAATGTTTAACAAATGGTCTGGCTGGACCACCCAGCTGCTGGTAAGAAAAAAGAAACAACCACTTCCAGGCTCCCTGCCTTTCTACGCTGACAATGTTGGGAAAGAATGAGGGCTGTATGTTAAAGTATCAGGACTTTCTTCATTTAAAATTAATTGCAGCCAGAGTCTTATAGCGTTAACATTAGTAGGTTTGGAGAAGTTGGACAGATAAATGGGGGGTTTTTCTCTCTTGGGTAGTTTTTTAGCAGCTAAACTATTGACTAGATACACTGCTTAATCAGAAGTAAAAATAAGGCCTGGGTCAGCCACCCTCCTGCTAGAACTTCAGGGAAATCCAGCTCTCTTTCTTGGTTCCCAATTTATCACAAGAGCAGCCCAAAAGTTGGCATTTCAGCACTACCAACTAAGATATCTTCTTCTAAATTTGTTCATACAATCAAATATTACGAATATTTACAATATTTACAATCTGAAGTCACTTCAGAATAACATTTCCTAGATGCTGATTGAAAACACATCTGACTTGACTTGAACCATATCAACTTCTATATTGAGTCAAAACATCTTTACTGTGAGGGACTCTTATTAAACCCAAAAGTCAGAATCATTGGAAAGCTGGGACAGAATTTGGAAGGAAAGCTCAATTCTGGAAAAGTCCCATTGGAGTTCTAGATGAGTTTAGTTGTATTAAGCTAAGATTATGGTAAAATTTTTCTGGTTTATAGTTATCCCGCATTTGAAGGAACTCTCGCATATTAGCATAATTTCCAATTTCTATATTAACTGCACTAAAAACTGAAGGGTAAGGAATTATATCTCTGAAACATGACATAATCACAGACAGACAGTATCTGCTCATCTAAGTAATCCCATCACCACCATTACCATAACTATATAAAATTATAAACATTCACAGAATGCCTATAGGATCTCTGGCCAGAGAAAAATTGTTACCCAGGTAAATCACGGCTAAATCTTCAACAAGAAGGACTGATGAAGACAGCTGTCCTGTCTCCTTAGATCCTCAACATTCATATAACCAGTGGTAACCTCAGAAGAGAGAAATCCTCAAGGTGTTGCCATTGCATCATTCTGATCAAGGTCCAGACTATTTCTCTGATATTTACACAAACCTGAGGGTATTCTGCAAAGAGCAGGGCAATGACATTCTACTTTCCTGATCAGCCGGCATCACTCAGAGCCTCAGCAAAGTTAGCTATGGCCACTGGGAGTTCAGGCATTGAGGGAAAGGAAGGAGAACCAGTTAAACATTCAGTCCTAGGAAACTGTATTGTTGTTGTGACAGAGGTGTCAGACTGCTTTGGCGTGCAAAATCTTAGTAGGATTTATTGCTTGTTGGCTTCCTAGGAATGATAATGATGTCTCAAGATTATCTCAGCAAAATGTATTTCTGAATAAACTCATGCCAATTACAGAAGAACTTCTTCCATCACCCTTATTCAGACACTTTCTCTTCACCTTAGTAACAAGAGATACTATCAGAGAAAGAATTAACGAGCTTTTAGTTTAGCAAATTCCCCCCTTAATTCGTATAAAGTATAGCTGGAGGTCTTCAATCTGTAAACTCATAGTATTTTGTGACTTTAGTATCAATGCATTAGCAGAGAATGGACCTTCCTCCACATACTGATTTTCAGAGTATTTGCGGTTCCCCATCCCACCATATTACGCAAACATGGGAAAGTAAACCACTCTAAAACAAAGGAAACACCAGTTATGTTGCTTGACTGTTAGTTTAAATGAGGGATTTGAAGATGACAGAGGCCTATAGCATGGTCTCGCCTTGAAGAGCAAGGTGCAGAGTAGCACCCTTTCCAGACTTCCTATACATAGCAGGATCCAGACTTGACTCTGCTTTCTGACTGAAGCTCTTCAGTAAGCCAAAAAGCTCATTTTACAATATTCCCCTCATACATACCAGAGAATGAACCACTTTTATTTTCTTAACCCAGAATTTTCTGTTCAATCGGAACAAGGGAGACACTTTTAACAATCAGCAGTCCCCTTGCTTTCTGGAGGCACTATGTTTCCTCAGTTGGACTCAGATGAAGAGAGGAACTGTATCAAAGACCTTTCCTCAAAATGCAAGACAATTGCTGCCAGCTCTTACGCTATCCACTGACCTACGACTAGCAAACCTAGGGTGCTATTTTTTTTTTTATCCTGTTGAACTAATCATTCTCAATTTTGGCCACACATTAGAATCACCTCAAGAGATTTCAAAAATCCCAATGTCCACAACACCTCAGACCATTTAAATAAAAATCCTGGCAGTGGAACTCAGACTCAGTATTTTCTGAGTTCCATTGATGAATCTAGTGCACGGCCAGGATTTAAAAAATAGTGCCTTAAGCCAGTGGTTCTCAAACTTTAATGTATATCAGAATCACCTGGAGGATATGCTAAAATACTGACTGTAAGGCTCCAACACCAGAGTTTCTGATTCTCTAAGTCTTTGGCAGAGCCCCTGAATTTGCCTTTTTAATAATTTCTCACGTGATGCTGAAGCTGATGCTTTTAGTACCCTCTTAGTACCAGGAGCGTACTCCTACTTTGAGAACCTAAGTCTTACATGAATATGTTGATCTGACCATTTTAGGCAGAAGAAATAAAGCATTTTACATTACGCATGTTTACGTTTTAGAGAAATTCATTTAATACAACTAGCCATTTTTAATAGCATTATATAATCTTTAATTTGACAAACTAATGGAAATACCGGTGACAGTGCCAAAGAGCAAGTCTTAATGGCTTCACTTCCCTCCCAATTATACAAGAAATCCAACTCATAAAATATAACTGAGAGGTTTAAACAAACCACTTATGTGGTACTTAGGTAAAATTGTAACCCTTGTAAAATGGTACAGATTATAATCAGTTTCATGAAGTATCTGGTTCATTTCATCCAGCTCACTTGAAAATTTGAGCAGCTGGAACATCAGGGAAAGAGAATTGCAAAATCACATCATGATTAGCAAGAAGGCAGTAATTAAAAATATCTATCTAATTCATAATGTTTTCCCGATTCCTTAGAAAACAGCTTTCTTCCAAATCTTTACAAAAACTCAAAACTTCTGTCCTCCATACCAGCTGGGGCACATCACACTAATTCCCTCATGTGATAATCATATGTCTTGGTATCATTGTATCAAATCCATGTCTCCCTTCTTGGGGTTTTGATTTTGGCTGACTGGCTATGTACAAACCAATGCCTGTATAAAATTTTTTTGTTTTTTAAACTTGCAGATGGATGTTCATATCAGCTTTATGCATAATAGAAAAAAAAAACAAAACAGAAAACCACACAAATTTTCATCAACAATAGAATGATAAATAAATGATGGCATATTTATATAATTAAGTCTCACGCAGCAGTAAAAAAATAGTATGCCACATAACAACATGATGAATCTCATATATGTTGAGATTGAGTTGAGTCAAAGAAGCCATAGTAAAAGAGTTTATACTGCATGGTTTCATTTATATGAAGTCCAAGAATAAGTAAAGCTAATTTATAGCCATAAAATTCAAAACAGTGGCTGTGCCTGAGGGGAGTATTGACTGGAAGGATGCATGACAGAGACTTCTGCGATGCTGAAAAGCCTTCAGTTTATTCTGGGTGGTGAAGTAGATGTCTGTGTATGCAACATTAATTGAGCTTATGATTTGTGTACTTAATGTGTTGTAACTTAATTAACCATTTTAATTTCAAAACTATTTGCTCGCAACCCAAATAATCATTCTAATGCACAGCCCACCAGAAAAAAAAGCCCCACCAAAGCATATAAAGTTGCTAATAAATTTTTGTGCCTCATTCTTAATATGAAATAGACAATCAAAGACCACAAGCCATTGAAATATGCTCCGATCTTAAAAGAGACCAAAATAAAGAAGGGTGGTAAGAAGAATCTTCAGGAAACCTAAAGATCATAAAGTAAAACTTCATAAGAAATGTTAATTGGTTTGAACAATGAGAAATAAGAAATTATAATATTCCTAAAACAAGAATAATGTAGGTGGCTGGCTGGTTAGCTCAGCTGGATAGAGCATGTGCTAAAAAAACCAAGGTCTAGAGTTTGATCCCCGTACTGGTCAGCCACCAAATAACAATATAATGTTGATTTTAAAATAATGGAGAATAAATATTTTTATAAATTAAATATATAATCACCAAAATAAAAGTTCAAAAGTATTTTGAGAAGATAATATCACGGAAACATTTAAGAAAATAGAGGAAAAAAATAAACAAGAAATGTGAGACAGAGAATAAGATATTTGGGAAATTAATGTAAGAAGTAGGGACTTTAGAGGAAGAGAAAATGGAAAAGAGAGAGAAGGAATGTATTTTTTAAATCATATGAAAATGTGATAAATCATATACATCTCTTAATTTTAAAAGCCCAGGACAATAAAGGATAATAAAATAAAAACATCACACCAATATTAGATAGGCTTATGAAATGAAAGAGTGAGGATGTGTGTGAACCTGATCCTCAACAAAAACAATGAAAATATTGCCAAAACAACAGAAAATAATCATTTCAGAACCCTTGAAATTATACAAAAACACCAAACTAACAAAACTGCTTGTCCACAAGAAATGACTAAATCTCTGCATGACAGTGGATGGTGTGGCAATAATTTGAAGCTATTCCCACCACACTCTCTCTCACCAGCTCAGCAACACTGTAGTCTTGAAAGGCCAGCACTCTCACATTAAAGGAGAGGACTAGCATCTTTTGGAGTTCCATTAAAAGCCCCTACCTCAAAACCCAGTATTTTGTCCAACTAGTAGCTTCCCAGAAAATCTCTCTTTTCAGCATTGAGTGGCTTTTTTATTTGACTGAGAGCTCAGCTCAGCAGAAAAAGGTCCTATCTTCAGGGATAAGTGAAAATGGTAGCAAGCTTCTAGCAACATCGCAGATGCCTAAAGCTATGATTTGAACTACAGAAGGCTAGATCCTGAACAAAAATTTAAAAGAAAGTCCTGGAGAACTAGAGAATCAGAGAGAACTTTGAAAAGTTCCAGCATATTCCTGGGGCTCTCAAAGGGCTTTTGCATGTGCAGCATTATGTACAGGAACAACTAGGAAAGTATAAAACCTTAGTCATTCACCTTTGGCTGACCTTGAGTACTTGCACAAGCAGGAAGTAAAACCTAAAGCTGCCTTATAAAGTTCCTGAAATTTGAAGGGGGGGTTTTCACACACACATCCTCTTAGCAAAGGGTAGAAGACATAAAGGCAAGGCACTTAAGAAAACCCTTTGACAGATCATTGGCTTGCTACTAAATTGCATCGACAAAGTGGAAACCCCTAGAAAGCCAAGCATAAAAATAAAAACAAAAATTTAGAAAATAAATCTAGCAGATTTAGTGTCCTTACACTGCAGATAACACAAAATCTATAGAATTAGCTCTGGGAGGCATTCAGAGAAATAAAAACCAGCAGCAGCATCAATAAAGCCAGTGAGGGTGGGAGGTAGTAAGGTATATGATATCAGAGTTATGCCAATATATTATTTAAAATATTCTCTTTTCAACAGATAAAGATGTGACATGTGAAGAAGTGGAGGTAATTTTTAAATATAAAGAAAAAATATGTAGCTGACAAAAAAAGTCCCTAAGTGAGCTCTGATATTGGATATTTTAAATATATTAAAAATACTCTAAAGAAATGAAGGAAAATATGGCAATGATGTCTTACCAAATAAAGAATATTAAGAAAAATATATAAATTATTTTTTAAAAGAACCAAATAGAAATTCTGGAGTTGAAAAGAACAATAACTGGAATAAATAATTATTCAAGGGCTCAAGAACTGATTTGAGAAATAAAAAGAAAAGAATCAATAAACTTACATCAACAGATATTATCTATTAAGAGGAACAGAAAAAAAAGAATAAAAAAAAACAACTAGAGCTACACACCCCTGTGGGACACCATCAAGCATACCAGCATATGCATAATGGGAATACCAGAAGAAAAAGAAAATGAGAATAGAGAAGAAAAAGTAGTTAAAGAAATAACAGCCAAAAACTTCCCAAATTTGATAAAACCATTAATCTACAAATCCAAGAAGGTCAATGAACTCAAAGTAAAAGATACTCAGATATCCACACCTATACACATAATAGACGGATTGACAAATATCAAAACCTAAAAGAGAATCTTGAAAGTAGCAAAAAAAAGAAAAAAGAAAAAAAACTGATTTATTACACACAAGCAATTTTCAGTAAGATTAACAGATAACTTCTCATCACAACCACAGAAGCCAGAAAAGATGGCAACAATGTCTTCAAAGTGCTGAAAAAAAGACTGTCAACAAAGAATTTTATAGCCAGTAAAACTCTCCTTCAACAATAAAGTGAATTTAGAATATTTCAAGATAAATAAAAGCTGAGAGAATATGTCAGTAGACGTACACTGAATGAAATTCTGCATAGTCTTTCAAACTAAAATAAAAGTAAATTAAATGGTAAGTCAAATCCACATGAAGAAATAAAGAGCACTGGTAAAGTAAACTGCTGGAGACCAGCTCCAGTCGAGTTGGGGGCCCTTGAAAAAGGGATGAGGAGTCGGCGAAAGTAACAAACACAGACAGAGATTTCAATGCATCAATATGCACGTTCTCTCTCTGCGGGCTGTCAGCGTGTTGCAGCTGGAGCCCAGTAGAGCATGAGACAATGCCTTTTATTTAGATTTTTCTCGGCAGGGGGGTTTGGGGTACTATTTTTATTGTATCAGCAAGCTTAAATCAATAGTCCAAAAAGCAGAGAGGAAAATTTTTTAGAGGTCAGCCAGTCCTTTCCTTTTGTCAGCATATCTCAGGTGATCAACTCATGCTTTTTTTTCCTGGAATCAAGTTATCAGATTGGAACCATCCCTTTATTGTCTTGAAGTTATCTTGTGACATTTTCCTGTTAGCAAGCTATGGTTAATATCCACCCTATTAACAGGGTGGCAGCTATTTTGTAGGTAACCTATATCTATTCTTAAATGTAAATACAACTTTGCTAAAAGGAAAAATGTTAACATTTCTGTGGCCCTGTAATCTTGATCTAAATGTCAAAGTGTCACTGTGCATAACACCATCCATCACAAAACCAGTTGCACTCTCTTATTTTTCTAAGATCTAATTTTGCAGGTTTAATAATTTTACAGCATATATTTTTATCCCAACACCTGATTCTTAATGATTTATTTAAAACTGGACAACACCAAGTAAAGGGAATTCTATGGTTTCATTCCCATATACTTAATTTATCCCAATTGTATAATTTCTCATTCATGCCAACCATTCTCTTGCCATTTATACAATCTCCAGTAAATGACGCTTGCCAACTTAGATCATACTTTGGATGTCCCCTGGGGGGATACCAAATTTTTCCTTTCTCCATTTTATATCCCATGTAACCATTTACCCAAATGGTGGGAAGAGGATGGGGACTACTTTTATTTTCTTAATTTCTCTGGTAAAGGCAATCGCTCATGATTAATCAGGACCGATGTTTTTGAAACATCCATTGGCGTAATTAATTGACTCAAAAGGGACAATTTGGAATTGTTCAATCTTCCCGGATCTTTGGTGGGACTATCTAATTTTATGACAACAACTGTTTGTGTGTCATTTTCTGCATCTTTTGGAAACTCAGGAAACTGCCATGCTGACCAAAACATCAAAAGAGAAAGTAAAAGCAGTACCACTATGCCAAGGCAGAGATCCTTACAGCGAAAGCAAGTGCTCATAGCCATGGCCCTGCCAGCAGCTCTCCCTCCGGCGGCCTTGCCAACTCAGAGAGGGCAGCTCAAGCTATTCTTTTCAGAACTCTGCCATGGCGTGGACCATGCCAGTAAACTACATAGATAAAAAAAAGACAGCATTGTTGTTTGTAACTCCCCTCTTCCATCTGGCTTAAAAGACAATCCCATAAAAGAAGAATTATAAAACTGCATTAATGAACTTACAATATAGAAGAATGTAAATTTTTGACCATCTTAGCTCAAAGAAGGACAGAGGGAATGGAGATACATTGGAACACAAAAGAAAAGAAAAGAAAATTTTTTTAAGGCTAGTCAAGTGAAGCAGTGGGAAAAGGAACAAAAAAATCTGTAACTGGTTGCAATCAATTATTTTTAAACAACACTGCACTTGGATAAAAAAAATTTTATACAATATTAAAATAGTTCGTATTAACAATAATTAGATCTTCTTAAGTTAAGATGATAATTGCAGGAAAATCACTAAGAACATAACTGAAAAAAATAAAATAAAAGAAACAGCAAGGGAATTTAAATGGTACACTAGAACATATCTATTTAACGCAAAAGAAGGCAGTAATATAGGAATACAGGAAGAAAAAAGTCATAAGACATATAGAAAACAAAAAGTGGCAGGTGTCAATATTACATTATCCATAATTATTAACAGTAAATGGATTAAATACTTCAATCAAAATAGATCAGTTCAAAGTCAAGATTTTTTTTAAAACATGATTAATGTGATCCAACTACGTGCTGTCTATAAGTCACACTTTAGATTCAAAAACACAAACTGAAAGTAAAAGGATGGAAAAATAACATACCAGACAAACAATACAAGCTGTAGTGCCTGTATTAATATTAGACAAAAATTAACTTTAAGACAAATATTGTTACCAGACACACAAAAAGGGACATTTTATAATGACAAAAGAGCCAATCCATCAGGTAAATACAATTTTATACATGTACGCACCTAACAATGGAGTATCAGAGCACATCAAGTAAAAACTGAGAAAATTGAAGAGAGAAATAAACAGTTCAACAATAATAGTTTGAGGCTTCAGTACCCCATTTTTAATAATGGATAGAACAAATAGGCAAAATATCAACAAAGAAGTAGAATAATTGAACAACACTATAACACTATGAACCAACCAGACTTAACAGATGTCCTCAGAATACCACTCTCAACACAGCAGCACAATATTCATGCTTGTCATGTGCATGAAGAATATTTTCCAAGATAGAACATATGCTAGTCTATAAAATGACCATCAATAAATTCAAAAATGATTGGCATCAAATAAAGTATGCGCTCTGGTCACAGTGAAATTAAACTAGAAATAAACAAGAGAGGAAATTTGGAAAAGTTGCAAATATGTAAAAATTGAAAAACACACTCCTAAATAACCACCAGATCAAAAAGGAAATCACAAGAAAAATTAGAAAATAGAAATCTCCCCCAAATCTATTAGATCTAACAAATGAGTTCAGCAAGTTTACAGGACGTAGGAGCAAAATACAAAAATCGGCTGTATCTCTATATGCTTGGAATGAACATTCTGAAAATTAAGAAGGCAATTGCATTTATAATAGCATCAAAAATAATAAAATAGGTAGTAATTTTTTTTAAAAAGTGCAAGACTTGCACATTAAAGCTATAAACGTGGTTGAAATAAATAAAAGAATATCTGAATAAATGGAAAGACATTCACATTTGTGGATCAGAAGACTCAATATTGTTACGATTGCCATAAATTGATCTACAGATTCAACATAACACTATTGAATCCCCAGCTGCCTATTCAACAGAAATGGAAAAGCTGATCCTAAAATTAATATTGAAATGCAAAGAGCCTAAAACAGCCAAAACAATCTTAAACAGAAAGAACAAGGTTGGAAGACTAGCAATTCCCCATTTCAAAACTTTCTACAATCCTATAGTAACCAACTATCAGTTAAGTTACTCTGAAGCAGTAAGCATTTGCTCCAGAAACAGTTCAAATAAAAGGCCATTTCCTAGGACTATTTCAAAGGGAGTTCTTATGTTCATTGATGTGCTGGAGACAACTCATGCTGGCTCAGGAGAGACAATTTTGCTGGTATTTTCTGAACTCCATTTCAATGATGTCACATTGGTAGCTTGAAATCATTTCGTGATAGAAATACTTACCTCAAGCAAACAACACAGAGAGCTCTGCTGTTAAACACTTCCCTAACACCACTGCCTAAATTAATACAAAATTTAAGTTCTAAAATTATATGCCTACTTTTGCTACTTCAAATTTCCACCTCCTTACAGATATTGTCAATGTTACTGGCCTAAATAATTTCTCTCTGCAGTATTTGTGCTTTTCACTACATTATATCAGACAGTAATGAGCAGTGGCTACAAACAGCATTTTGCATAGTTGTTTAGATATAAAATCTGTTTAGCATGAAATAATTAACGTGCTAGGGACTAATGCTCTGTGGCAGCCTTGTAGATCATTAGCCAATTGTTTAGATTGATCTCCGTTTTCACTTATTGTTGATATTGTCACTATTGAGAATAGTGTCTGCAGCTGGGATTAAACTAAGTTAAAGATAAGTAGTCAATTGTGAATTTTTAAATTAAAAAAAAAGAAGTGTTAGTTCCCTGACTTCAGTGTGAATTTCCAAGTGGTTGTAAAATCTTAGAAACATATAACATTGGAGCCTAAAGAGACCACACTAGATTTTAAGGACATGTCAAAATCATCAGATTCTCTGTGTCGAAAGTATAACTCATAAAAAAGTATTTCATGGTATGCTAATATGTGCTATTGTATGAGGCAGAGTGGACAAATAATTTTATGGTAAAAGATATGTGGGAAAGACTGTGGTAAACACAATTAAACGGTTTCTTTCCTTGCTGCAATTCTACTGAGATGTTTTAGAATATTGTCCAAAAATGAAATGTGAAATGCAAGAATTCCCAGAGTTATTTATCAATCAGATAAAATCTCTTCTCAAAAAGCTTCACATAAGTCTTGTTTCATGGTCCCATGGACCACGAAGAAAACAGTGTCTATGAAAACAGAGTCCACTGCTGGCATTGGACACACGTGTTACAGTGTGTTTATCATTCTCTATCCATTATTAAATGAACCTCTGAACGACAACATGGGCACAATGACAGAGCAGCACTATGAATCATGCTCCTTAGAGGAGAAGATTTCTGACCCATAATATTCATTCTACTTCTCATCTATTCATACTAAAATTTCAACTGAATGAGGATATCAATTAAGCAAGGGTGGTAAAACACTGTATTTTGAAGAATATAAGAAGAAAACAATTAACTAATTTTAAATTCCTCTCATTTGACTTAATTTCTTTTCCTTTTCTCTTTAAGGATAAAACCCTTCCCTCCAAAGTATTTTCTCCACCTAATACTCTAGGAAAAAAGGAAGTGAATGCAAAATAAAACCAGAGTGCTATGGACTACATGGCATCCTTCAATTTTAATTTTAAAACATATAATTGAATTTGTATTTTATTGAAAATTACAAATATGTTCATCGCACCTAATTGAACTATTATTGTGATGATTGAAATTCGAAAAAAATGCATTGCTTTTCAAAGGCTCTCCTTTAATTCTGCTGTAGTATGAAATAACACCATTCTACAAAATACATACTTTATAAGTCAGGGTCAAGAATAGGAAGGGGCTGCCTTACAGTTTTCTTACTATTTTCACCCTTCTGTAAGTTAGATTCTGTGGTCATCAACCCACTTAGTGTCATTTGTGGGAAACTGGCTGGTTTTCTAAAATATGTACACACACACATATATGTATTAGCTTTTCATGTATCTTAACTGGGGAACGTTTAGTATTTGTTTATTTAGATCATCTGTAATGATCTAAATAAACAAATACTTAAAATCTGAATCAGAACCCAGAAAAGAAGACAAATAAAACATTCCCATTAGCTATTCTTAACTTCTGGAAGAAAATTACTAATACTCTAGATGGAGTTTCCTTAATAGTGTGTAAAATTTTCTTGGTAACTTTTACATTTTTAAATATTATTCCAAGTAATGTCATATGTTAGACCAGAGATTTTGGTGATTTGTGTGAAGCAATGAAGAGGAACTGGTCTGAGATTTTGACATAAGTCAAACAGGTTCTATTTGAAAGGTGAAGCTAATTATTGCTCAGAGGCAAAAACACACAGTCCATGAGATTGATAGATGTTAAGGTCTTCACACTGAAGTTGTGCAGCAGATATGCAAACTCTCTTTAGAACATGCTAAGGCTGTCTCCACTTTAATTACACTTAGCTCGACCAATCACAAATTATTTTGCAAGCTCCTTGAGGACAGGGACTTTGTATTGTTCACCAGAGTATTCCCAATACTTGCATATTTCCTGAAATCAACGAGTACATGAACACTCAGTTAATATAAAGTAACAAGTCTGAATTAATATCATTCTGTAAAAACAAAAAGAGCAAACCTATCTAAAACCCTGGCACTTTTGACCACTGTTTGACGCTTTCAGATAGGAGTATTTCTTATGACCAAAGTAATTCTTATGGATTGGTAACTCAAGCTGTAAGAAAAAATACAAAGTGGTGAAGTAGTGTAATGGACCCTGTGATGTCCAAATCCCTCTTTAGAGATGAAGGACGTACCCTTCCATTTGTCTGGAGTAATGCAAGAAGACAGCTTCTACCACCAACCCTCCGTTGGGGATTGTTTCAGCTGAAGAAACTTGCCTTATCCAAGATTATGCCTCCTTCCAGGGCAGCCTACACCCTAATGACTGATCAAAAAGGAATTATAAAGATGAAACCCCCTCATCCCAACTGGATTGACTCAAAAGGGTCGTCCTAGCCCCAGTGCTACAGGGCCTCACTGGAACTGCATTCTCCTTCTACCCATGCTGCTCCTTTTCTCTGACTTCCACAATTGTTCATCATGACTGCATCCCCAATTAATGGGATGCTGTGTGCTAATCTCTATCTCAAAGAATTAGGAGCCAAGTCTCCCATCAATTTCTTCCATTTTAGCAAGCTGCCTCCTACATGAGCCCACACAAGAAGGTGCTTCTGCTTATTTTTATTCTAGCAGAAAGTAAGAGTTCTCTTAAAATAAGTACTTGCTTCCTGATCTGACATTATTTGGTATGGTTTAATTAAATGAATACTACTTTGCTTTAATTAAGTGAATACTTCTTTGCTTCTCTTACATCTAAATACAAATTTCACTTGTTCTTGCAAAAATATAAAGAACTGCTTTATTATAATTTTTTTATGCTCTCCTATTTTTATTATTATTTTATTTTTAGAGATTGGTGAACCCAGTCATGATTACGCATGTGAACAAATCAGTTTCCAACTCCTCTGGCAGATTTCTGAGCAATCTTGCTTGGGAAACACCTGGTAAAACATACTTTCATTCAACTACAGGCAACTCAAAAGCAGCTGAAAGTCACTTAAGTGGAAACCCAACTATGATGCTGCTTTTCAAATCAAAAGCAAGATCTCAGCTTCCCAGGATATGGCAGACTGCCAAGTGTTTAATATTTGAGGGACAAGTACACTGTCGGGAGCTTCTTTACATAATTGACAAACCAAAACCCAAAGCACCAAGGTTAACAATTCACTTCTCTTTGACCACAGAACTGGTATTGTGATATTCCTCTACTGCACATAAATCATTTTCATAGAGCCATTAGAGGGTTGTTTTGAGTCTGTAGAATACTAGCAACAAGACTCTGCGTAACTAAGCTGTTTCAGAACAAGGTACAAGTTGGGTTTAGGGTTATTTTGGAGCCACCATCAGTTTTCTTCTTTCTTGCTCTTGAATCTGCCAAATTATTTTGGCCCAAGGGCAGTGCATTTGAATTCTCTGCAGACAATAGCACAGACTTGTGGTTTCTCTACAGGTTTTGATGGATTGAATCAGGACATCAAACATCAGCACATCTCCAGATGTCACAAGAAGCTTTATGGAGGGTTTTCGGATAATGTTTTACCAACCATCTGGACAGCAAGACAGACACTTCAGACAAAGGATATTGCGTGAGCTGACCAGCACCGTCACGAATCACTGGTGGTCAGAGGTCGAGGTGCCTCACTGTTCTCTGTGTGTGTGCCACAAGACACTCTGATGATCTGTAATTAGAGGAATTAGAGAATTCAAAAGTGAGTAATACTGACTACCTGAAATGTATAGAGGAAAGGTTAAATTATAATATGATTTGTATTGTTTTTCATCCTTCCCTTCAAACAAAGGGAAAAAATTATAAATTGATGTTTCTGAATGCCTGTGATGTGTCAGTTTTCTTACATATATATAGAATAATATGTGATATTATATGTAATACGTAATATATATTACATAATATATGCTTAATTAAAAATAATATGTTTAATTCATATATAATTAAATGCCTCATTTAATTCTTGCAATAAATGCATGAAAAGATGAGAAAAAGTCATTAGAAAGTACATAACCTGCCCAATTTTACAAAATGAATATAGTAAAATTATCAAGATTTGAATACAAGGTGTAGTGACTTCAAAATGTATGATATTCCTATTCTTACATCCAGCACTATATGGGTTTTTTATTTAACTCATAAAAGAAGTGAAACATTTGTTCCATCCAGTTCATGTTCTTGCTTCTTCTTCCCTTAGTGGTAAGCTTCTTGTGGGGCCATCTATTCATAAGATGAGCCATGCTATTTTTAAGATTCTATTTGTTCAAAGCACAGTAGATTATGATAAGATGAAACAGACCCTGATCCTGTTTTTGATTTGCCATTTATATGGGGCATTACACTCAAATAACCATCATATAAAGGAAAATCTTCATGTACATATTAATATTTCAGTCAGACTTCAAAGGATTAATGTGAGGGCATAAATAATGTTTGAAGTAAAGGAAACAGCATAGACAATCATAGTGCATGTACATGAAAAAGAAATAATTTAAGATTATCAGAGGTTGCATGCAAAGAGGACTGTGGAAGATTACAAAGATTGTCTCAATTCTTCAGCCTCTCTGTATCCACCTCCTTTACCATGTAGCCCAGCTGGACCGTCCACCTAGGGATGGGGCAACTTGTTCTGACCCAGTGGAATGTTAGCAAGTATAACACAAGCAGCAGTTTGAAATGGGCTTGTTCACTGAGGCCTGCTTTATTGCTATCTCCATGAGAAAATGCTTGAGATCACTTGTTGGAGGATGAAGACATATGCCATGGTTGCCTCAGCCAAAAGAGTGTAGATCATCCACCCAGGCAACTCAAGACATGTAAGTCCAGCATAGTGCAGCAAAACCACCCAGCTAACCCCAGATGACTGCAGACATGTGAGCAAGAAACTCAAATTGTCATATCAAATGACAATGAAGTTCTGTTGTTGTTTGTTAAGCAACAATAGATCCTAAATACAACTAACTTATGAAGTGATGAGAAAGAAGACAGGTAAGTGATACAGGGAACTATGGGAAATAGTCATTACTGAAAGTTTTGAGATATTGTGAGAAAATCTTACTATCATTCATACGAGTGGTATAGGATGTTTAAAGGAAACATCTCAGCAGCCTTCCCCTCAAATCTCTGTAGGGCATTCAAAGCACTGAGACTCTGAGAAGGAAGTTGTCAACAGTTCCTCCACATCCCAACAACTATTCAAATCAAACCCTGATGCTAGGTAGACTTTTACTCCATCTACAGTCTGATGACCTCCTCCCTTTGGGTTCTCCTTTTAATTTGTCCCTTATGGCATTTCTCTTTGTGTCTATTTTCTCTTAAGATAAATGAGCATCTCTGAAGGCAGGTATTTTTTTTTTCCTCCTCTTTGCATCTCCTGGGGTGCCCAGCATAGAGCTTTTGCACATGGAAGACAATTAAAAATGTAACACCTTTAAAAAAAAAAAATTGTGGGCAAGAAATAAGGCTAGTTATTAAGATGATCTCTTAACTGCAATTACAAAAGTTCAAAAGATTGAAAACCCCTAGGTTTTGGCAACTCATTCATGGCAAAAGCTGAGCTGAACTGGCAGGAGGCTTTTTGAAACATTTATCCCACTTAGTTTCACTGGAGAAATATCAACGTGTTTGAGTATGGAGTACTGCCTCAACCCAAACCTCACTAATATATGACATATGAATCATATTTCTGAAGTACAAATATAAATAAATTCTAAAACCCATCTGGGTCCAAGGGGTTTCCATACAGGATTGTGAATTGTATTCTAATAATTCAGGTGGAAAATGAAATGTAATTGACGACAATTGAAAACGCATCAGTGGGAATAGAGAAGCGGGAATAGATCAGAGAAAGACTGCTGAGGTGAAGTAAAGAAGTCTTATTCAATAAATGTACTTTGAGACATGAGAAAAGTAAGACTTAAAAAGAATAAATATGTGCCAGCCGGCTGAACAAAAAAAAAAAAAAAAAAAGAAGAAGAAGAAGAAGAAAGAAAACAAACCTAAAACATAATTAGATTCACTTTAGTAAAAATATTGCAACTGAGGTACCAGAAAATACAGAAGCACGACTGCATGTCCCCGCTGTGAGAAACCAGGGGATCATTTTCATTCTGGCTTAATCACAGAGAGCCGAACTTCCCTTAAGATGTCTCCCTTCAATTTCACAAATACATTTGCATGGGGAAATTAAAGTGGTGGTTCCCAAACTTAATAGGTCTTCATAATGATTAGAAAAAATAATGTAATATGTGTGTGCAGATTCTTGGGCCTTACCATAGAGATTCTAAATTTGTAGGTTTGAGATGGAGTCATGAAATCGATCCTTCATAACAGATTTTCCAGTGATTCTTTCGGAGATGGTCCATGAACCATATTTTGAGAAACACACTGATCTAAGACCAAATTAAATTTCTTTGAATATGCATCCCACGGGATAAATTTTCACTTGGCTTTAGATTATTTTTTCAAATACTCCGAATTTATCTACTGTTTCTTTCTCCCCCCCCCCTTTTTTTTTGACCAAGGAACATTTGTTATCTACCAAAAGCCACCTAAAGATTTAATGCAATTTCTCTCAAATTTCCAAATACCTATTTTTATTTATTTACTTATTTATTTATTTGACACAAATGTAAAAGCCAATCCTGAAATTTATATGGAATTTTCAGGGGCTCAAAATAACCAAAAGAATAACACTGAAAAAGAATAACAAAGTTGGAGAATGCATGTTTTGCAATATCAAAACATGCTGTTAAGCTAGAATAATTAAAACACTGTTCTCCTGGCATAAGGATAGACATATACATCAATAGAATAGAATCAATAGCTCAGAAATAAATCCATATTTTTATGGTCAATTAATTTCTGGGGAGGGTAGCAAGATAATTCAACCTGGAAAAAATAATCTCTTCCACAAATGGAGATGGGATAACTGAACATCCAAATGTGAAAAAATAATAATAATAATAAAATTGGACCCCCTACCTTATACCATAGACAAAAATTTAACTCAAAATAGATCACTGACTGAAATATAACTCTTAGAAGAAATCCTTCAGATAAATATTTATGACCTTGAATCTGGAGGAGGTTTCTTACATATGACAAAAATATAAACAACAAAAGGAACAATAGTTGTACTTCACCAAAGTTGAAAACTTTTGTATATCCACGTATGTTATTTAGAAAGTGGACAAACAACCTAGAGAATGGGAGAGAATATTTTTAAATCGCAAGTATTATAAGGGTCTAGTATATAAAATATATAAAGAATTCCTAAGGGCCAGCCCGTGGCTCTCTCGGGAGAGTGCGGTGCTGATAGCACCAAGGCCCCGGGTTCGGATCCCATATACGGATGGCCGGTTTGCTCACTGGCTGAGCATGGTGCTGACAACACCAAGCCAAGTGTTGAGATCCCCTTACTGGTCATCTTTAAAAAAAAGAAAAAAAAAGAATTCCTAAAATGCAACAATGAAAAGATAAATAATTTAATTAAAAACAGGCAAAGATGAATCGAATGGCCAATGAGCACATTTAAAGATGTTCAACTTCATTAGTTATTAGCTAAATGCAAACCACAACCATAGTGAATTACTATTTCACATCCAGTAGTATGGCTACAGTAAAAAAAAACAAAAAACAAAAAACTGGAAATTAACAAATGTTGGCAGAGATATGGAGAAAGTCGAACCTTCTTACATTGCAGGAGGGGAACATAAAATGATGCAGCCACTGTGGAAAATGCTTTGGCTCTTCCTCAGAAGTTAAACATGGAATTTCCATATGACCAGCTATTCCACTTCTAGGTATATATTCAGAGAATTGAAAACTGGTACTCTAATAAATATATGTACATGTTAATAGCAGCACTATTCACGATGTCCAAAGGATGGAAACAGCCCGAATGTCCATCAGTGGATGAGTACATGAATTGTAGTACATATATAAGTTTTTTATTCATCCCTAAAAAGAAAGAATCACTGATACATCCTACGATGTGGCTAAATCTTGAAAACATCATGCTAAATGAAAGGAGCCAGACACAAAATGAATTTATGATTTCATTTATATGAAATGTTCAAAATCAGTAAATCTGTAGAGACTTAATGCAGATTGGTGGTTTCCAGAGGACAGAGAGGGAACAATTGCTTAAAGAATACAGTGTTTCCTTTGGGGGTAATTTAAATGTTTTGAAACTAGGGGTGGTTGTATGACATTGTGAATACAATAAATGCCACTTAATTGACTTTAAAATAAATTTTATGTTATTTGAATTTTATATCAATTTTTGAAAACTGTAGCATTGTCTTACAGATACCTATCTTAATATAGAAGACCAAATACTAGAATAATTGAGAGACCAATTAACCTTCTTGAATTTCTCAAAAACAAAGCAATAATTTCAAAGTTAAAAATGTTTACATGAGCTATCTCTCTTTGCTCTGTTTATTCCTTTCCTGCATTATTTCTTTTGATCCTGGATACCATGAAACATCTTGGAAAGGAAAAATTAAAACCAAGATTGCTCACATTAAGTCTACTGCCATTTGCAGCAACATGAATGAACTTAGAGAAAATTACATTAAGTGATATAAGCCAGGCACAGAAAGACAAATACCACATGTCCTCACTCATAAGTGGGAGCTTAAAAAAATAAATAAAAAAGAAAGAAAGAAAGATAAAACAATCACAATAATATGTTGAACTTTCAAAAATAGAGAACAGAACTGAGGTTACCAGAGGTGGGAAAGGGAGAGGGGGTAAAAGACGAATTGGTAAAGGGCTACAAAAAAATGATTGCATTGTGTAATATTGAATATACTGTTTATCCAGACTTGAGCATCACATATTGCATGCAGATATTGATATTCAACTCTGTACTCCACAGATATGTACAATCAACTATATTTCAATAATAATAATAATAATAATAATAATGATAATAAAATCTTCACCTAACATGAGTTTCACTTTATAGAATAGCATTTTATACAAGAGGAAACAATCCAAAAGCACATGTTATTTGTCAATTTGAATATTTCAAATTCTGTTGAAACAATGGCTTCCTAAAAAGAATATTTGATTGGATATGATAATTTAAGTACTACTTTTCTTATTTAGACTTTTTGAGGTCATTGTAGGTTTACATGCAATTGTAAAAGATAATATATAGTGATAACATTATCTTTTGCTCAGTTTCCAACAATGTTAACCTCTTGCAAAAGTATAGTACAATTATCACAATGAGGAAATTGGCATTGATACAGAGAAGATACTGAAAATTTCCATCACCTCAAAGGTTCTTCTTGCCTTTTCATAGCTACACCCATTTTCCTTCTGCCCCACATCTTCATAACCTTGGGCAACCACTAACCTGTTCTTCATTTCTGTAATTTTGTCATTTTAAGAAAATTATATAAATTAAATAATATGATACATAACCTTTGGGGATTGGATTTTTTTCACTCAGCATGATTCTCTGGACATTTACCCAGGTAGCTGCATATATCAATGGTTTGTACCTTTTTATTTTGCTGAGTGCTATTCTATGGTAAGGATGTGGTGCAGTTTAGCCATTCACACATCTGAGTTGTTTTCAATTCTTGATTATTATGAATAAAACTTCTATTAACATCTGAGTTTTCATGTAAATATAAGTTTTTCTTTCTCCGGAATATATGCCTAAGGATTCAATTGCTAAATTATGTTAGTTATGTGTTTTGTTCTTTAAGAAACTGCAAACTGTTTTCCAGAGGGGCTGTGCTATTTTACACTCCCACCAGCAATGTATGAGTGAGCCAGATTCTCTGCATCCTTGGCAGCATTTTGTACTATTACTATTTTTAATTTTAGCCAATCTAATAAATATTTAGTGAAATCTCATTGTGGTTTTAAATTGCATTTCTCCAATGGCTAATGATGGTAAATATATTTTCATATGCTTATTTGCTATCTGGTTATCTTCTTCAGTGATATGTCACCGCATGTATCTTTCCCACACTTTAATTGGATTGTTTGCTTTCATACTCTTGAATTTTGAAAGTTCCTTTTATATTTCAAACACTAGACCTTTGTTATATACGTGGTTCAAAATATTTTCTTCCAGTCTGTAATATTTCTTTTTATTCTCTTTGCAGGGTCTTTCACAAAGCAAATATTTATAATTTTGATGAAGTCCAATTTATCAGTTTTTCCTTGTATGCATCATGCTTTTGGTACCAAGCCTAAAAATCTTTTCCTAGCCCTAGATTTTGAAGATTTTCTCTTATGTTATTTTTTTACAAAAAAAAAATTATAATATTTTGATTTATATTTAAGTCCTTGATCCATTTTAAGTTAACTTTGTAGAAGATGTGACACTTAGGTCAAGACCACTATAAGTTAATTTTGTACAAGATGCGATATTTAGGTCAAGATCTTTTTTTGCTTTTTTGCCTATAGATATCCAATTGTTCCAGTACTATCTTTCCTCCATTTGATTACTGTTGCATTTTATTTCAAATATGACTTTTTCATATTTACGTGAGTCTACTCCTGGAGTTTTATCGTGATCCATCTATCCATAGTCTATCCTTCCATCAATACTACACAATCTCAACTACTGAAACCATATAATAAGTCTTAAAGTCAAGTATATTAAGTGCTCTCATTTCATTCTTCATTTTCAAAATTTTAGATATTCTAGGTCTTTTGCTTTTCTATAAAAATTTTAAAATAATCTTGCTCAGAGCTACAGAAAAATCTTGCTGGAAATATGATAGTTATTGCATGAACACATCATATCAATTCAGAGAGAACTGACATCAGTATTCCAATCCATGAACATGGTATACCTCTCCTCTTCATTTTTTAAATCTTCTTTCATTTCTTTCATCAGTGTTGTGTAATTTTCAGCATGCAAGTCCTGTACTTGACTTCTTAGATTACACCTAAGTATCTTTCTCTCCCTGTTTTTGAATGATTGTAAGAGCTATTATATTTTTAATTTTAGTGTCTATGTGTTCATTGCTAGTATATAGAAATATAACTGATTTTCGTGTTTTTCTTGAATCCTGAAAACTTATTGTACTCAATTATTAGTTCTAGAAACTTTTTGAATATTCCTTAAAATTTTTGACATAGACATTCAAGCCTTATGCAAAAAAGGAGAGGTTTTCTTCTTCCTTTCCAATCTAGATGCATTTTACTATATCTTCTTGCCTTATTGCAGTAGAACTTTGAGCACTATGTCGAATAAGAGTGGTATCTGGACATCCTTGATCATGATGTTGGGAAAAAAGTATTCAATATTTCACATTAAAGTATATTCATAATGTTGGCTGTAAGTTTTCTCATAGGTGTTTTTATCAAAAAGAGGAAGTTCCCTTGTATTCTACTTTTCTGAGTTTTTATCATGAATGATGTCCTAATCTGTTTTGTGCTGCTATAACAGAAAAATAGACACTGAGTAATTTATAAAGAAAAGAAATTTATTTCTCACAGTTCTGAAGGCTGGGGAGTCCAAGAGCATGGTGCTAGCATCTGACAAGAGCCCTGTTGCTGCATCATAACATGGCAGAAAAACAAGTGAGCATGCAAAACAGAAAGAGGCACCAGAGTCCAGATTTGCATTATAACAACCCATTCTTGCAATAACTACACCACTTCCTTAATAACAATATTAATTGATTCATGAGAGCTCTGCCCTCAACACCCAATCACCTCTTATTAGACCCCACCTCCCAACAATGTTGCATTGGGGATTAAGTTTCCAACACATGAGCTTTTAGGGAACACATTCAAACTTTTGAAAATGGGTAATAAATTACTATGTTACTATAGTGGATATGTTTATTGATTTCAAAATATTGAAACAATCCTGCATCCATGGAATAAACTCCAATTTGTCATGGTGCATAATTCTTTTGATATATTGCTAAATTCTATTTGCTAATGTTTGGTAAGAATTTTTGAAACTATATTCATGAGGAATATTGATCTATAGCTGTACATTTTTTAATGGTTCTGAGTCTGGTTTTGTATTAGGATAAGACCACTTTCATAAACAGAATGAAGAAGTGCTCTCTCCTCTTCTATTTTCTGGAAAAGATTGTGCAAAATTGGTGCTCACCTTGTTAATATTCTCCATTGAACACACTTAGGCCTGAAGATCTCTCACTGGGAAGTTTTTAAATTACAAATACAATTTCTTCAATAGTTACTGAGTTATTCAAATTACCACTTTTATATTAGGTGAGTTGTGATAGTTTGTGTATCTTGAGAAATTGATCCAATGAGTTATGCTTTTGATATCTGTAATGACTGTAGTGATATCCTGTTTCATGCTTGATACTGGTAATCTCTCTCTCTTTGTTGTCTGCTAAAAATGTGTCTATTTCATTGCTTTTTCAAAAACTAGCTTTTTGTGCATTATTTTTCTCATTGTTTCCTTGTTTTTCAGTTTACAATTTTATTAATTTCTAATCTTACATTTATTATTTCCTTTCTTCTGCTTGCCTTGGATTTGTTTTGCTTATTCTTTTCTAGATTCTCAAGATGAGAGCTTAAGTTATTGATATAAGACTTTTTCTCTTTTCTAATGTATAAATTCAGTGCCATATATTTTCTTTTCAGCACTGTTTTAGCTATGACTCACAAATTTTGATAGGTCAATTTTAATTTTTATTCCATTACACAAATATTTTTATTTCACCTAACTTTGTCTTTGACATATGGATTATTTTTAAAAGTGTATTGTTTTCAAGTTATATTTCTGTTATTAATTTCTAGTTTAAATACATTGTGATTAGACAACACTCTGTAAAATTTCAATTCCTTTAAATATGTTCAGGTTTGTTTATTGTCCCAGGGTAAGGATATCAAGATATATATATATTCTGTGAGTACTTGAAAAAAAATAAGTATTCTGATACTGTTGGGTAGAGTATACTATAAATGTCTATTAGCTATTGGTAGTTGATGTTGAGTTTGCTATCTTTGCTGACTTCTATATAGTTGTTTTAACAATTGTTGGGAAGGAGGTGTCTGTTATGATTGTAGGTTTGTCTATTTCTCCTTCTCATTTCATCTGTTTTTACTTCACATATTTTACAATTCTGTTGTTTGGTGCATACACATTTAGTTGTGCCAACTTGGTAGATTGACCCTTTTATCATTATGCAATGCCCCTCTCTGTTTCTGGTCCTATGCTTTGCTCTAAAGTCTACTTAATCTAACATTGATATAGCTATTCCTGCTTTCCTTTGATGTTTTCATGACATATTTTTTTCCATTGTTGTAATATCAATCTGCCTATATAATTATATTTGAAGTGAGTTTCTTGTAGACAATATATACTTGGTCTTAATTTTTAATTGAATACTTAAATATTTGTATTCTGCTATAAAAAAAGAATGAAATACTTCCATTCACAGCAAGATGGATGGACTTAAGAAAAAATTATACTAAGTGAAATAAGTCAGGTGCAGAAAGAGAAATACCACATTTTCACTTATTTGTGTGAACTAAAAATAAATCAGTAAATACACAAATAAATGGGGGGAGGCAGGGAAGAAGACACAACAATCACAATTCCTTGAACTTGTTAAGACAAGCGAACAGAAAAGATGTTGATGGTGGGTGGGAGGGAGACAGAGGGGGAGGGAGGATCCGGTAAAGGGACATGAAAATCTACTACATTGTATATTGATAAAAAAAACTATATTGAATTTAGTTACAATTAATTATAATTATTGACATAGTAAGCCTAAAGTTTGCTATTTTATTTTTTGTTTTCTTTGTTCTCTCCATTTTTTATTTCTCAGATTTTTTCCTGTGAGTTGCTAGATCATTGTATAGAATTCCAATTTAATTTATCTGTAGTGTTTTTGATCATATCTCTCTGAGTACAGGTTTTTTAAGAGTCATAGTCTAATGATATCCTCATTTTGCCAGTTTAAATTAGTACAGACATTCATACCTCCCTTAACATGGTTTATCTTCCCTTATTTATAATATACCATTATAAAATATTTAGAACTTCATAAAATAGTGTTATAACTGTGTCAACCATCAGCCTTAATTTAGATAACTAAAGAAAATAAGAAAAGCCTATTGTAGTCATCTGTATTTTTGCTTACCATGTTCTTCCTTCACTCCTAATGTTACTTTTTAAAATTATTTTCTTTCTGTTTAAGAGAACTTCCTTTAGCCTTTCTTGTAGGTTAAGTTTGCTTGTGATACATTTCCTTAGTTTTTCTTTAATTGAGAATGTCTTGATTTTCAGATTTCTTTCTTGGCTGTGTGATTTCTGTTAAGAAATCAGCTGTCATCAAAAAAATTTTTTTTTCCCTGTATATAAAGAGTTCATCTCTGGCTGTTTTTAAGATTTTTTTATTCATTTTTAGTTTTCAGAAGTTTACCTATATTGTCTTGGAATTGATTTCTTCAGGCTTATCTTGTTTGGAGTTCACTAAACTTCTTGAATCTTTATGTGTCTGTTCAAATTTGGGAGGTTTTCAGCCATTATTTCGTCAAATACTTTTTCTTTTGCTTTCTCAAAAGTTTTGAGACTCATTTTATTTATTGTATTTTTTCTTTCTGTTGCTCAGACTGGGCAATTTCTATACAATTTCTATTAGTTCTGTTTTCTACTTTACTGATTCTCTCTTCTGCCCCCTCCATTATGCTGTTGACCCATGCACTAAGCTTGTTATTTTGATTATTGTATTTTTCAGTTCTAAATTGTCTATTCAGCCTTATTTTATACCTTGAATTTCTTTCCTGAGATTTTCTATTTATTTGCTTTGACTTTCTATGCATTGATATTTTTCAAGCATGTCCGTAATTGCTCCCTGAAGCATTTTTGATGGCTGCTTTAAAATCTCTGTCAGATAATTATAATATGGCTGTCATGTTAATGTTGGTATATATTGATTTTCTGTTTTCCTTCAGTTTAAGAGCCTCCTGGTTCTTGGTATGATATGTGATTTTTAATTGAAAGCTGGACATTTCTCTACTATTTTATGTGAAGCTTAATCTTATTCAAATCTTCTGTTTCAGTGGCCTTTATTGACATTGCTCCAACAGAGGAATGGGGATACCGCCTCATTATTCTTTGATGGAAGTAGATGTACAAGCTCCCCAGTCAGCCTTCATTGACAACTGAGGGGGTGGGTACTGTGTCCTATAAGTGCTGAGTGAAGGTGACAGTTTCAGCTCCGCACATGGTCTCCACTGACACTGCTCTGGGAGTGGCCTTAAACCACTGTACAAGGTGAAAGTCCTGATTCTCTACCTGACCTCTTCTGATACCCTCCCCATGGGAAGGGACATAGGAACCTCATTACTGCCAGATGAGAATGGAAGTCTAGGCTCCTCAAATGGTCTTTACTCACACCAAGGGGGGTTTTCTTCATCATTGATTAGTGGGGTGAAAGTCTCGGCTCCTTTCTTGCTCTTCTCTGACATCACTCTGGCTTTTAGGGTGCCTTGTTACAACTTCATGAGGTTGGAAGTTTATGCTCTTCATTTAGCCTTTGTTAGCATAGATGACTGCGGAGCCACTTCTGTGGTGTTTGGCTGAAATAGAGTGATTATTGTCCAAAGTCTTCTGTCTTAAAGGCCACCTCATTTCCAGGTCCTTTTAATAGAAAGATAAAACTTTTGTTAGGGCTTCTTCAGTCTGCACTCATTACATTTTTGGATTGCCAGATTCTTCAACACCAAGTCTTATTCATATGAGGAAAAAAATAAACCCAGGGAACTCACCACGATATCCTTCCTCAAATTTCGATGAGCCTATCCAACCTACCTTATCTCTCCACCTTTCAGAGTCCTATTATTTATGTGTTACATAAAAAAATGGCCAAAGTGTTTAGTTGTACTAAGTGGAACAAATAGGAAAAAGCACATCTAATCTATGTTCCCAGAACGAACACAAAATAATGCTTTTAAAAAAATCCCTTTCAAATAGAAATTGAATTAAAGATCATGGAAACAGTCAAATATACCTGTGCCCTGATTTAAAAGACTGAGAATATTGCTCACATATTTGAAAAAGAAAATAAAATTTACCAAAGTTTCAATGCCAGGATATGCAAATTTGATCTACTTCGTGGTCAAACAGCTCAATTAGAGTTGTTATGATAAAAAAAGCCACTTGATTGTGATGTCTGTGATGTCTGTTCTTGGCACAGTTCTTGAAACCTCAATACAAAAGGCACTTGAAATATTACACTGATGGAAATGACAATTGAATCAATTAGGGGAATGTATACTCTTTTTTTCCGCTAATACTATTTGTTCATTATCAAATGGCTCTTGTGTCAAAAAAGTCATTTGAACTAAGTATACTAGAGCAATACCTTCCCCTTTACTCTGCAAATGTTGGAAATAAGACCAGAAATTGGGTAGGTATTGAAGAGCATCTAAAAGCTCTTCATGAATTTGTGGTCATTACAATGAAGTAGTTCTTAAATTTTTCTAGAGGCATAGGAGCAGTTAGGAAGGAACTAGATGTATTATTTCCAGTATTACAAAAGTTGACAAAGTAAAATCAATATTGCACAATGAAAAAGCAATGGAACCTGGAAACATCATACCATTTATTCCTCCTCAGGTTTCCAAATGTAAGATTCTTTTTCACTTTTGAGTATCACTCACCAACAGTCTGCATATGCTCACCTTTGCATTTTCAACTCCATTCATGCTTCTGAAGAGCTCTTTCCAGGGGCTATTTATATTTTCAATGAGCCTCATTACACAGCATTTATGTGTTACATCTGGTGGTAGACCTGACTTCTCCTAAGATTTTTATACTTAACCAGAAAATTATCTGTCATCAGAAAATTATCTATACAGAACCAGAATATGATCTATTTTTCAAATTTAACTCATTTACTGGAGTTTGTTCCTCCTGGAGACTTTTGAAAATATCTCCCACACATGTAAATTTCTCCAGTGGGATATCATCTTCTTCTGTCATCCTCCCCTTCCATTACAATTTAGCATTTTTCGAGTGTTTTAAAGTATGTGTCTCATTCTTTCCCTTATTGATTTCCTCATGTTTGCCCATAAGAGAATCATTAGATTTCAATATTCAGAAAATAAATTTTAACTCACAAGAAAAAAAATACATTAATTGAAATAGGAACAGGTAAGAAAAATAGATTGATTTCAGATACATACAGAGGGGAAAATGCTAAGTGTAATGTCCGGAGAACTAGACTTTTTTCCAAAACCTACTTTTCAGCAAGTCTTCTAGGTTTTCTCAGCCTCATTTCCTTAACAACCTATTGTGTAAACTCTACTTAGTAATCAACTCCAAGTGGGTGAGCTTTTGGAAAAAATAAATAATTATGTTTTAAGTAGGGGCCATGAAACTATAGTTTCCTAACTATTTTCATAAATAGTTTTATTGGAATGTTTTAACGTCAGGGCTGCTTTTGTTCTTCACTGGAAAAGCTGAGCAGTTGCACTAGAGAACATATATATTAGCTTGTTTTCTGTAGCTTATAACAGAATTACTAGAACTAGGTAATTTATAAAGAAACAAAATTTATTTCTTACAGTCTAGTGTCTGGGAAGTCCAAGATCAAGCACATCTACGGAGGGCCTTCTTGTTGGCAGGGACTCTCTGCCGAGTCCTGACACTGTGCAGGCAATCACATGGCAAAAGGGCAAGAATATATCCATGTGCTTTCTTCAGCTTTTTTAAAGCCACCGGTCTACTCCTAAGAAGACATGTTAATCCACTAATCCATAAAAGTATTAATCCATTCTTGAGGGCATATCCCTCATGATCCAATCACTTCTTAAAGGCCCTACTTTTCAAATATCATATTGGTGATTAATCTATAACTTGAGCTTTGGAGGGAGCAAACATTCAAACCATATATCCCATAAAGACTAAAATACTTTCCACATGATCCTCAGAGAGAGATTTCTGACCCATGTCCTAAAAGAATGACACTTTATAGGTAGCCAATAGATCTAGTTTTCTGTTCATTCTCTAATTAGGCAGAGAAGTCATTAAGATGTATGTTTAAATATGACATCAGCCATTTAATGAGTATGTAATCTTGTGAAAAATCCTTAAATATTTCTTAACTTTTAACTATAAGTTTTTCATGAGTAGAATGACCTAATTCATGTAAATCCATGTAAAGCACCTAGAACAGTGCTCAAAAAACTATATAGTTTATAGTCCTGAGGTACAGGTTTACTAAAAGACTGACAACTAATCCTTGATTTATAAAAAACTATATTAATTCCTCCACATGCACCTTACCACCACATTACTAAAGACCTGTTTACTGAAGTTCCTTTTACCCAGTGCATCGTGTCTAGCTATCAAAAACAACAATAATGTCACACTAAAGGGCAAAAAAAAAAGAAAAAAAGAAAAGAAAAGAAAAACAGTCCAAAGAGACAGAACATGAACCAGACTCAGATAAGGAAGGAATGTAGAAATCATCAAACTGGAAATTTAAAATAGGTGTGGTCAATATGCTAAGGTCTTTAATGGCATAACAGACAGCATGCAAGAACAGATGGGCAATGTAAGCAGAAAGGTGGAAATTCTAAGAACAAACAAAAAAGAAGCGCTAAAAAAAATCTTAAGTGTAACAGAAATTAGGATTGCCTTTTATGGGCTCATTAGTAGACTGAACATAGCTCAGGAATCTCTGAGTTTGAGGATACCTTAACAGAAATTTCCAAAATTGAAAAGCAAAGAGAACAAAAAGAAAAAGAAAAAAGAAACACAGCAGAACATCCAAGAACTGTGGAAAAAACTACAGAAGATGTAACATATGCATAATGGGAATACCAGAAGAAAAAAAAGAGGAGGAAAGCATAAATATTTGAAGAAATAATGACTGAGAATTTCTCCCAAATTAATTTGATAGAAAACCACAGATCCAAGAAGCTCAGAGAATACCAAGCAAAATAAATGCCAAAAAAACCTGCACCTTTGCATATCATCTTCAAACTGCAGAAAATCAAAGATAAAGAAAAAATATGAAAAAAGCCATAGGAAAACATACCTTATCTACACAGAAGCAAAGGAAAGAATTACATCTGACTTATCCTTGGAAACCATAAAACAAGAAAAGAATAGACTAAAGCATTTAAAGCATTTAGAAAGTAAAAATAAATAAATAAGCAACCTAGGATTCTGTACCCTGTGAAATTATCTCTCCAAAGTGAAGAAGAAATAAAGACTTTCACACACACACACACACACACACACACACACACACACACAAAAACCCTAGGAAATTTTTTGCCAATGTACCTGTCTTGCAAAAAAAATTATAAGAGTTCTTCAGAGAGAAGGAATATGATATAGGTCAGAGATTCATGTCTACACCGAAAAAAGAAGAGCATCAGAGAAGGAAAAAGTGATGGTAAAAAAAAATTAATTTGTTAGATCTAACAGATAAGTATGTTCAAAATAATAATGCAGCAATGTATTCAATTATGTATGCTTGTGTGTATATACATATGTATGTACATATATGTGTATATACGCATGTTTGTCTGTGTTTATATATATATATATATATATGCATGTATATGAGAAATAAATGGCAGCAATGGTACAAGGGACAGATGGGAAAAATTAGAAATATGTTGTTTTTATAAGACCCTTGTACTACCTCTGAAGTGCTATGGTGTTTTCTGAAAGTGGACTTGGGCTAGTTGTAAATTTATGGTAAACACTTGGGAAACCACTAAACAAAGTAAAAAGAAGTATAACTGATATGCTAAGGAAGAAAAGAAAATGAAATTATATAAAATGGTTAGTTAAAACCATAAAAGGCAGATAAAGTGTGGGCAAAAAATCAGAACAAAGTGACGATTAATAGAAAACATTAACATATATATTATAGATTAATCCGACTGTATCAATAATCACTTTAAATTGTCAATGGTTTAAATACATCAATTAAAAGACAGAGATTATTAAATTGAGTCAAAGAACAAGACCCAACTATATATGTCTATAAAAAAAGCCACTTTAATATACACACATATGAGGGTACTTCAAAAAGTTTATGGAAAGATTTGCATTATCTTTTATTTTTCCATGAAGTTTATGAAGTACCCTCATACACAGGTTAAAAACTAAATGGATGGAGAAGGATATGCCATACTAACACTAATCAAAAAAGAGCAGAAGTACCAGTGTACTTCAAAAAGTTTGTGAAAAGAATAGAATTAAGAGATAATATTAATCTTTGTATAAACTCTGAAGTACCCCTGGAGGTATATTATTTTCAGGCAGAGATGACTCAGAGCAAAGAAAATCACTGGAGATAAAAAGGGGTGTTACACTGTAATAAACAGGTGAATTTTACAAGAAGACATAACAATCCTTAATGTACATGTACTTAACAATAGAGCATCAAAATACATGAGGCAAAAACTGATAGAAGTGCAAGGAAAAGTATATGAATTCACTATTACACTAGAGACTTTGACACTCCTCTATAAGAAATGGGTATATCTAGCAGGCAGACAAACAGTAGGTATATAGTTGAACTCAATAATTCCATAAATCAACTGGATATAATAGACACCTATGGACTATTTCATCCAACAACAGCAGAATACACATTCCTCTGAGATCACATGGAACATTCACCAAGATAGATCACATTTTGAGCCATAATCCATACCTTGTTAGCTCAGTTGGTTAGAGTGTAGTGTTATAACATAAACATCAAGGGTTCAGATTACCATGCTGGCCAGCTGCCAAAAATAAAAATAACAATCATATGATCTGTACTCTCAGACTACACTGGAATTAAATTAAAAAACATTAAAAGAAAGATATCTGGAAAATTGCAAAATACGTGGAGATTAAACAACATGCTCCTAAATAATGCATGGGTCAAAGAAGAAAAATAAATCAGTAGAAATTAAAGCATTCTGAACAAAATAAAAGTGAAAATTTAATTTAAAATGTGTGAGAAGTAGCTAAAACAGTGTTTATAGGAAAATTTATAAAATTGAGTGTGTACATTAAAAAAGAAAAAAGATCTAAAATTAAAAATCTAAGCTTCCACTTTAGAACACTATAAAAAATAAAGTGAATTAATTCAAAAGTAAGAAAAGATAAGAAGTAATTAGAGCAAAAATCAGTGAAATTGAAACTAATAGAGTTAATCAACAAAACCAAAAGCTGGCTCTTTGAAAAGATCAATAAAATTGATAAGCCTCTAGTCAGGCTAACTAAGAGAAAGAGAGAGAAGACACACATTAATAATATCAGAAATAAGTGAGACATCACTACAGAACCCACAGACAAAAAAGGGATAATAATAAATATATGTGTGTGTGTGTGTGTGTGTGTGCGTGTGTGTGTGTGTGTGTGTGTGTGTGTGTATGAACAACTTATTCCCAAAATTTGATAATTTGGGGCATAAGTTGTTCACATAGATAAAATGGAGCAGTTTCTTGAAAGACACAAAGTATCAAAACTCACACAAGAAGAAATAGACAATTTGAATAAGCCTATATATATTAAAGAAATTGATTTAAAAATTAATGATCTCAAACAGAAAGCACAGGCTCTGATGGGTTCACTGGTGAATTCTACCAAGGATTTAAAGAAGAAATTATATCAGTTCTCCACAATCTCTTCCAGAAGAATGAAGCAGAGAGAATACTTTCTAGTTCATTCTATGAGGCCAGCATTATACTAATACCAAAACCAGACAAAGACATTACAAGAATAGAATACTACAGACCAATATCTCTCATGACGTAGATGGAAAAATTCTCAACACAACACTATCATATCATATGCAGCAATGTATAAAAATAATTATATACGCAAACAAATTGGAATTAATCCCACATATGCAAGGTTGTTTCAATATTCGAAAATCAGTTAATGGTAATCCATCACATTAAAAGGCGAAAACAGGGAAATCATACAATCATATCAACAAATGCAGAAAAAACATTTGACAAAAGCTAATACTCACTCATGATAAAGACCCTCAGCAAACTAAAAATAGAGGGAGAACTTCCTCAACTTGATAAAGAACATCTACAAAAACCCTACAGCTAATATTATACTGAATGGTGAGGAACCAGAAGATTTCCCTCTAAGATCAGTCAAGGCAAAAATGTCCTCACCCACATTTCCATTTCAATATTGTAGTAAAAGTCCAAGCTAATGAAATAAGAAAGTAAAATAAAAGGTATACTGATTGAAAGAAAGAAAGAAAAATGCCTTAAGTCACACATGACCTGATCATCTACGTAGAAAATCCAAAAGAATCAACAAAACAATTCCTGGAACTAATAAGCAATTATAGCAAGGTTGAAGGATGCAAGGCTAGTATAAATCTTAGAAATTAAAAACACAATGCCAATTACATTAGAACGCAATAAAATTAACTAATTAGGTATAAATCTAAAAATATGTGCAATATGTATATGAGAAAAACTACAAAACTCTGATGAAATAAATGAAAGAAGAATTAAATATATGAAGAGATAGTCCATGTTCATGTATAGAAAAACACAATATAGTCAAGATATCAGGTTTTCCAAACTTTATCTATAGATTCAATTAAAACCCAATTAAACCCCAATCAAAATCTCAGCAAGTTATTTTTTGGATATTGGAAAACTGATTTTAAAGATTATATGAAGTGGCAAAAGACCTAGAATAGGGTCATACATTACTGAAGGATAAGAACACAGTTGGAAGACTGAAACTACCCTACTTCAAGACTTACTACAAAACTACAGTAGTCAAGACAGTGTGATATTGGTGATAGATAGACAAATAGATCAATGGAACAAAATACAAAACCCAGAAATAGACCCATGTAAATGCAGTCAACTCATCTTTGACAAAGGAGCAAAAGCAATACAGTGGTGCAAAGACAACTTTTTGTAACAAATAGTGTTAGAACAATTAGACATACACATGTGAAAAAAAATGAAAGAATCCAGACATAAACCTATACCCTTCAAAAAACTAGCCCAGAATGGATCATAGACCTAAATGTAAAATGGAAAACTCCTAGAAATAAATCTCCTAGAAAATAACATGAAAAAATCTAAATGACCTTAGGTATGACAATGACTTTTTAAATAGGTGCAGTGGATCTAATGGCCCCCCAGAGTCATTGAAACTTAATCCCTACTATAACTATTGAGGGTGGGAAATCTTATTATAATAACTGAAAGTCGGGCCTTGAAGAGGTAATTAGATTTTTATGACCATTCCCTAGGTCACAGACATGGTTCTGAGGACTTTAAAAGGAGAGAACATGAGAGTCTTTCTCTCTCTCTGCTTTACTATTTTGCCATGTAAGACCCCTGTGTCACTGTCACCACCAACAAGGCCTTCACCAGATGTGTTCTCTGGACTTTGGACTTCCCAGCCTCCAAAACTATAAGTGATAAATTGTGTTTTCTTACAAAGTTTCCAGTTGCAAGTATTTTGTTATAAGCAACAGAAATGGACTATTACAATGAGACACCAAAAGCACAATTCATGAAAGAAATAATTGATAAGTTAGACTTCATTAAAATTAAAAGCTTCTGCTCTGTGAAAGATACTGTCAAGAGCATAAGAAGGCAAGACACAGACTAGGAGAAAATATCTGCAAAAGACATATCAGATAAAAGAAATTTGTCCAAAATACACAAAGAACTTTTAAAACCCAACAATAAGAAATACAACAATCTTATTCTAAAAGATGGACAAAATATCTAAATAGGTCTTTTAGATTTCATCAGAGAAGTTACATAAATGGCAAATAAGCATATGAAAAGATGCTCAACATCATGTGTCATTAGGGAATTGCAAATTAAAACATCTATAGGATACTGCACACCTATTAGAATGATCAAAATCCAAAACGTTGACAACACCAAATGCTGATGAGGATGTGGAGCAACAGGAACTCTCATTTATTGCAGGTGGGAATTCAAAATGGTATAGCCAGTTTGAAAGACAGTTTAGAAGTTTCTCACAAAACTAAACACTCTCATCATATAATCCAGCAATTGCACTCCTTGGTATTTACCCAAATGAGGTGAAAACTGCATCCTAACAAAAACGTGCACACGAATGGTTATACCAGCTTTCTTCATAATTGCCAAAACTTGGAAGCAACCAAGATGTCCTTCAGTAGATAGATGGATAAACCAGGGTTTCATCCAGATAATGGAATACTGTTGGTCACCAAAAAGAAATGAGCTATGAAGCTATCTATACAAAGACTTGGAGAAAACTTAAATGCAAATTACTAAGTGAAAGAAGCTGATCTAAAAAGGCTGTTATACTGTCTGATTCCAACTCTGAGACAATCAAGAAAAGGTAAAACTATGGAGACATTAAAGGATCAGTGGTTGCCAGGGGTTGAGAGGAGGGAGAGAAAACAGAGCACAAAGGATTTTTAGGGGAGTGAAAGTGTAAGTGTTCTGTACTACACTATAAGAGTGGATATAAACCATTATACATTTGTCAAAACCTAGAATGTTAAATACCAAAAGTGAACCCTAATGTAAACTATGGGCTTTCGGCTGTAATGGTATATTAACATAGATTGATCTACTACAACAAATGCATCACTCCGGTGTTATGGGAATTTAGTAGTGAGAAAAGCTGTGCGTATGTTGGGGCAGGGGACATGTTGGAAATATCTGTACCTTCTGCTTGATTTTGCTGTGAATTTAAAACTTCTCCAAAAAATAAAGTCCATTAAAAAACAAACAAAAAAAAAACACCAGTCCTCTTCAAAAGACAATTCAACTCTAATAAAACAAAGTTGCACTGGATTAGACAAATGTGGTTGGGTGTGTATCTCATGCCTTCCAGCTAGTCCTTTAAATCATCAGACCCCCAAATACTCTCCCTTTCCCTTCTTCCAAATTGAGCTTGCTGATGCTGGATGAGAAATGAATTTTAAAGAGACTGTACTGCTGGATTACGACTCGAAGTCCAAGTTTCCATAAGTTATCATGCCCAGGATTAGTCTGCTGAACTGAATGATTCAGTTAATCCTAAACCTCACATGAAACAATAATTGCAGCCACCTCTTCCTCCTCCCAAGTGTTTTGCCAAAACTAATAACAAATCACAAGGATTCTATTGCTTTCTTAGTGAGGTAATAGGTAAACGGGGTATCAATTACCATAATGTCTGAAGACCTCTTTATGTCTAATTTCTAAAATAAATGCAATAACAACTAACATTTGTTGAGCAATTTATATGTGTCAGATGTTGGACTAAGTAATTTACCCTACTATATAATTTCCTATCAACAGTATGAGTATCATATTAATATTCCTATTTTACGGATGAAGAAACTAAAGTTCAGATGGGTTATTTTATTTTCTTGGGTTACACTGCCTAATATTTATATTTGTAATTTCAAAACCCATTCTACAGATAAGATGCACTAGGAGGGACTCAGCATCCCTTCTGAGGTAATCCCGCCAGGAACACACACCTTAGTCTGTTATGGGGAAATAGCACACCTAAATCAAGGATACTCTTTGCAAGGTGACCACCCTGTGCTCTCCAGAGATGCTGGGGTCACAGAGAAACTGGAAGGGCCTAAAATAACTTCAGAAGAACTTTCCCCAGAGAAACATGATTATAAAGGATCTTAGATTGGATCCTGGGCCAAAAAAATAAAATAATAATAATAGTAATAACACTGTGAGCAATTAGCAAGATCTGTGCATGTGCTGCTATCCCAGATTTTGATAGTTGTACTGTGTGTGAGAGGATGTCCTTGTTTTCAGGAAACATACACTGAAGTGTTTAGAAGTAATGGAAAATTATATCTACAACTTCCTCTCACACATTTCAGGAAATAAACATGTATATAAACACACACACACACTCACACACACACAAGGGCCTTACATCTATCACCCCTGTCTTCAGAATATCCTAAAACAAAGAGCAGTACCACATTAGTCTTCAAATTGCGGTCTTTAAATGTAGAAAATTAAAAAAACACAGTCAGAGAAGTCATCCTAAAAGCAAGGGGAAGAATCGATTTTGTTTAATTTTGTTTAATATGTATTCAGTGCCTTCCCAGTATTAGATGCCTAAAAAGATTCAAATTCAGAACTTCCACCTTTGAGTGTTTCAATTTTAATTGAATATACTCTAAAATACAGATTTGTCTAAGGCTAACAGATTCTATAAATATCAAATAGAATTACCTTGGTGAAAAAGACTAAACTAATAAAATAACAAAGAATTCTAATTCAACAATTTTATTCGTAAGTAGGTATTTCCAAAACAACATTCAGACCAAAGCCAATTAAATCTTTAACACTTTATTAATTAATACCTATACTATGCTTTGTCATTAAGGCCATTTATCTGAGACAACTAACTTATAAGAGCCATCCTTATACTCAAGCCAAGTGTGTTCACTGTCATATCCTCAACATATATGTTATAAATCAGGATACATGAAACTCGATGGAAATGTGTTGAATAAAGTTTGGGACAGATGCAATCTCATCAGGACATCAAAACAGACACAAGATTTAATGTTCCTGATGATGGAAAGCCAACTTGCATTCATTATATTCCAGTGCCAGACACCTATTCCCAGGCTCCAGGAGTCATCCTTGGGTAAGTGATGTACGACAATGCATTTCCCAGTGTGACTTCATAGGTCAAGCTTAATTAGTCAGAAACAACTTTCTCAAATAGTATACATCCCCCAACACTTGGCTCCACAATTGTTTGATGACAGGAAGCTCACACGGCATTTGATTTAATTCATTATCTGAGAAAATATTGCATTCATTTGGTGTGAGGGTTGCCTCTATTCTCTTCTGGGATAGAATATAAAGTAATAGTATTTTTAATATTTTTACTGTTCTAAAAACCATTTTTTCTACCAAGCAGACATGGTTGGACTGACATTTCATCAATCATCAGTCATTAGGACTACGTGAGAACATGGCTGGGCTGCTTGCAATGTAACCCATTAAGAAGTCACTCCAGCAAGCCTAGTTTCTCTATCTCCATGTAAGTAAAATTTGCCATCACCTGGCATTTCAGATTATAAGTGTTATGTGACTCCTCCAGTGCTGGAAGGAGGTTTGGAAGCAACTATGTAGATCCTGTTAGTCATGTGTTTCTATGGTTATTTATAAATATTTTGACCAACCTTAGTCAATATATGATGATTACAAATTATTATTTTTTTAATTGCCAGGAGCTGTTTTCTTCCAGAGGTCATTTAGAAGGGCTTCCAAATTCAGTTGACTCTGATGAATGTAACTTACCAGACAGAAAATATTAATAGGGCCAAGATTTTGGCAATTAGGTTGAGATTCAGACTGCAGCTTACTGTGAAGAATGAGGAAAGAATGAATAAGAGAAAAAAAGGAAACTTTTCTTGACTGTCTTGGAGGGGATGCTTATTTACAAGCACAGGAAGAATAACTCTCAAAAAAAATCATCTATACTCCATGGATCCAGGGGAAGTCTGCAGTGACATAACTCTTTTCTAAGTCTGAAACTACACATGATAGAATTAGGAAGTTTCCTGTATCCTTACAGATTACATCATTGGCAGAGACCACTATACAGGCTAAGTAAAGGGTTACTATATTGGATAAAATGCAAACATTGAATGGGAAGGAAATTCAGCAATGTGTACTGAGAAATCCAGATGATGCTTTATATAGAATACGCAAAGTTAGCTTTGTGCCACTGGTCAGGCTCAAGTTATCTCAAGGCTCTCAGAACACATCTTGGAAATTTAAGGATGCTAACTGAGTGGCTAAGTATAGGAGTAAAAGGCTTAGGAGCAGGCTTGTTTGCACTGTAAACACAAGACAGAGAACAATAATTCAGTCAAAATTGAACCACACCAGTGAAAAGACTCTCATGCGTTTTCTCTGTTTTTATAAAATATCCCTCTTGTTGCTAAAGACAACAGGTGTAACAACTCTAAGTATTAACAGCTTTAATAAGCTACTCTTTTAAATAGCAATAAAACATTTGCTATGACAATAAAACATTTTAAGGTCATGACTATAGCTTTTGCATCACAATTGTTTTGGTGAATCCCTTGGCTGTTTAGTGAATGCTTTAACATGTTTTCCAGTAGGTATGGCTTTTTTTTTTTTAGTCAGTTAGGTTGTCTGCCTCAGATAATAAAAACAACTCAAAATACAAGAATAAAAGTAATTGACTCTGAATTCTTCCCTTTGCCAGTTTGCTCTTCTTCTGAATCAAACCACATCTATATTCCTATTTGCTGCTAAGGAAACTAAGGCTCAGAAAATTTATTCCAACTCTTCCAACTTAGATTTGACAGAGCTGGGATTTGAACACAAGTCTATGGCTTTTAAACCATGTTTTTCTATTATTCCAAGAGTTAAAGGTAAAATTATTATTAGAGGTATACAAATAATTATTATATTTAATATTAACATATTTTAATATTTAAATTTTAATTTTAATTATGACAATTGACGAGGTTTTTTTATGTATGGTATTGATATTGTGAGCAAAACAAAAGTGAGTCCACTTAAAGAAAGATGCCAATCAATCAGTAATTGTAGAGATGGCAGGTATTTCCTGCAAAGACTTGGAGGAAGTAACCAGTGCAAGGTTTGGAAAAACCATGCTACACCTTCGTTCCTGCTACTTGTAGGTTAAGAGAAAATACATCTGTCTCCTAAAATGAGAAAATATTAGAGTTGAAAGGAAACTGGGGGAAAATATTCCCAGATTTTCTTCCCCCCATTTTTTTACAGATGATAAAATCGAGAGTTGGAAGGTCATTGACTGCTGAAGTCACATGAATACTTTTGGGAAAAGCTGAATTTAGAACTGTGTTTCAGATCCCACGTATGGGCTAGTAGGAGAGGAGTCCATATTTAGCACATAGATTTCCAGAGCAGTATGGTGGACCAAGAATTCCTCTGAGAAAATGTCAGCAAAATATTAGTTATCACTACTGATCTGGAATCCATTCCAATCAGCAGATACTATACACACAGAGGTCAGATAGCTGAAGAGTAATATTTTTTTCTTCAGCCACACTCTCTGCTGGTTATACATCCAATTGACAACGATCCTCAAAGCACAGTTAACCCTTAAACAATACAGAGGTTAGGGGTGCTGACCCCGAGCAGTTAGAAATCACATATGACTTTGGTCAGGGTTAGCTGCACTTCTGAAGATATTACTGTCCATCCTGTGATCCTGTCATGGTCATAAGTATGTTTGGATCTCATACCAGTGGAGGTTCAAGCCCACATTTCTATCCATGCATTTGACAAAGACTTATCAAGTGTCTATTATGAGCCAGGCACTGTGCATGGGTTGTGGATCCCACAAAGAAGGCAAAGTCCCTGTCTTCTGAGAGCTTATATTCAAATGGAGGAGACTGCCTATTCACAATTAAAGATATCAATATATAGATAATAACTGACTGATATCAGTGCTCTAAGAAAAGTTAACAGGGTTTGTGGTACAGAATGAGAGAAAGTTTTAACTTCCACTAGAGTGATCGTAGTAAGACTATTTTGATGAAGTGAAATTTAAGCTGAGGACTAATAGAAGAGCAAACCACAGTAAGATCTAATCTATGGAGTGGGGAGGTGGGTAACTTCCAAGTAGAGAAAGGGCTTGTAGCCTAAATAAGTAGGAGTGCTTTGAGACTTTAAAGGAAGTCAAACCACCTGGGTATTTTCAGTGGGATAATATAGCTGGAGATGTGCAGAATGAGCCGGATTATGCAAGCATTTTTAGGCCATGTATAGGAGCATAGTTTTGGTCCTAAGAACAATGGATTTAAGGAGGGAAGTGACATAACTCGATTAAAAGGTTTGAAAAATCCCTCTGGTTGGGATGTGGCCAGTAAATTGTAGAGACAAGAGAGGGAGTGAATAAACTAATGTTGACACTGTCACAGAAGTCTGGGTGAAACATGACAGTGCTTTAGATAGAATGGGAATTCTCACAATGGGGGAACGTGGATGTGTATGAGGTAAACTTTGGAGAGAGAATTGACAGGGCTTGCTGATGAATTAGATGTGCGGGAAGATGGGAAGCAAGAAGACTGGAATGATGCTCAGGCTTCTGGCGATGCTGTTTACAGAGATGGAAAAGGGTGAGGAGAACCAGGCTTGATGGGGAAACTAAGGGCTTTATTGTGTCCACATTAACCTCGAGATGCCTAGGAGAAATCCAAGTAGACATGCTAAGTGGATAATTGGATGTGTGAGTCTCAGGCATATAGGAAACATGCAGCCTGAAGACAGGAAGTTGAACACTCTCAGCCTACACGTGGGCTTAAGCTCCAGGAGACAATGTAGATGTATCTTTCTGAAATTACCTCCACACACAGTGCTTTCCATTTACTTTCAGATTCTAAGGATTTGGATCACTGACCTCTCAACTCTGGGTGCTCCCACCCACTTTACCTCTGGCTTCCTCTCCTCTACAGAGCTGTGTTTTACAAAAATTTCTACTTTTCCATCAAGCTGGCCAGGAAGCAAAACCATACAGGCTCTTCTCTTTTTTAGGTGTTTTTAACTACAGTGGGAAAAAACCACTGCAAACGACAATAAAAACTAGTAAGGGTAGGTTTCAGTAAAAGCTGAAAAATTTTTCTCCTCCCACAAATGGAGCAATCCTTGGGACTCTCTGCTCCTGATTTGCTTCTTGGTGCTTAAAGGAAAGATTCTCATTTACCCTTCATCTACAACTCTATATCATTCCTGTGAGTGTTCTAAGTCATTTAATAGTGAAATTGAGATCTGGAAAAGTCCTCAAAGGCATGTCCAACTTGCTCATGTTACATGTGAGAAAACAGAAGTCTAAACAGCTTAAGTGACTGACCAATATGGCAGCTCTATATATACCATTTTAAAGCAAGTTCACTTACTATGGACACCAGAATTGTCTCTAGTTGAAACTGGCCTCTTCCAAAAGTCAAAGATGTATTTGCCGAGATTTCACAGGAAAGGACTTCTAAAACAAATCTTTTTCTCACTGTCTTACTACAGGTTCTTGTGATTCCAACAGGGCAATGTATGAAATAATGTACAGAAAAGTTTTTAAAAGTTTATAATGCTTTGAATACTTGGAATCTATATTATTTTCTCCAACATTTTTCTTGTTTTTTAAAATTTTTTTGTAATTATTAATTCCACATAAGCTCAGCTAATTAAGTATTAAATCCAAACAGGTCTTAAAAATGAAGGAATATATGACAACAAAAATATCTTTAATCCCACAGGCCTTTGATAATCGTGGTTTATATATTTTGGTATATTTTTTTCCAGACAGTCCTACATGCATATAGGAATAAATGGGCTTTTATCTATGTGTCTGTGCAGATAGTGTTTAAATATATTCATGTATGTGTGTATACGTTTCTATATGTTTATACCGGAGTCCTGCCTTATCCATAGGGAACACATTCCAAGGCCCCCAGTGGATGCCTGAAACCCTGAAAAATACCAAACCCTACTTTTTCCTATATGTACATAAATATGAATGATAAAGTGTAATTTATAAATGAGTCACAGTAAATGATTAACAACTAATCATAAAATAGGACAATTATTACAGTATAGTGTAATAAAACTTGGGTGAATGTGGTCTCTCTCTCATAATATCTTCCTGTGGTGTATTCATCCTTCTCCTTGTGATAATGTGAGATAATACAATGCCCATGTGAGGAGATAAAGTCAGGTGAATGACTACGGCCATAACTTTTGCAGTCTGAGGTACAAAAGCAAAACTAGCATGAATTTTTTTTTCCTTCCTCGCAATTCCATGGAGAGAAGATTCATTCTTACCACAGGTCTTAGCAACCTCAGCATATGATTTTTTTTCTTTCCTTATTCAGTCCACTTTCATTTAAAGATAGTATTTTACAGCTTCTCTTTTAGCATATCTCAATTGCCAACATCATTGCTCTTGTGCTTTGGGGCCATTACTAAACAAATTAAGAGTTCCTTAACACAAGCACTGTGATCCCACAACAGTGGAACTGGTATCTGATGCAGCTGCTAAGTGACTACTGGGCAGGCAGCATATGCACCGTGGATGCACTAGACAAGGGGATGTTTCATGTCCCAGCAGGATGGAACAAGATGACTAGAGATTTTATTATGCTACTTAAAAAAGGATGCAATTTAAAGCTTACAAATTGGTTATTTGTGGAATGTTCTATTTAATATTTTCTGACAGCAGTTGACCATGGGTAACTGAAACTGAAGAAAGCTGAACTGTGGACAAGTGGGAAATACTGTATATAAGAGGGTGCTTTAAAAAGTTTGTCAAAACACAGAATTGAAAGATAAAATGAATCTTCCTATGAACTTTTTGAAGAACTCTTGTACTGTATATACACAGATATATTACATATCCTGACCTACTTTTGTGTGTGTGTGTGTGTGTGTGTGTGTATAATGTATGTATAAACATTCTCTCTCTCTCTCTCTCTCTCTCTCTCTCTCTCTCTCTCTCTCTCTCTCACTGCTCAGTCCATTGTTCTTTCCTCTACCCTAGACCATATAAATGCAGCTGACCTACTTCATGTTGTCAGTTCCTAGACAAGGAAAGCCTGTAATTTCACTTCTTCTTAAGTGAACAGAAAGAGATAAAGGTGTCCGACCAAGTCCCCCTCACGAGGCCAGCATAACTCTCCCTGGGATACTGTAATGGTTTATAGCTTCCGTCTTCTCTAGAGAATGGTCTACCACATGCTATGCATAGACACAGATGCTCGGACAACTGCACAGGGATTTTTGATCCACCTGCCTGTAAGTGGAGCCAACACTGTGGTAAAATTCATGAGCCAGAGTTCCTATTGGATTAGGCTGAAACTTGTGTCCAGCAAAGATAACACATTTGCTTAGCTTTTTCCCTGTGCAATCCAGACTCCCTCACTTACCTTCTCCTAAAAGTCCTTCCTCAATAAGTTATTTTCAAAAGTATTTTCATCTCAGGCTCTGCTTTCAAGGAACATAATTTAAACCAATGTATTTCTATGTTAGCATCAATAGAAAAATACACATTGCAATTCCAGAAAAATTCACTGATCCAAAATTTTAGATTATATTTCTGTTGGACATAATGACCAAAAAGGCCATGTTAAGGTTGACATATTTGATATTACCCTAAAATTAGAAGCAAGTGGTCTGTCAGCTTTATCTAAATCTGTACATAAAAACATATTTGGTAAGAGAAAGGAATGCTGCTCACTACCAATTCAGTACAATAAAACAGCATAATTTGAGTATTTAATACAGGAGGGATGTTAGCAAAGAAAAAGTTTTTTTTTTTTAAAGTTGACAGAAAAAGTATATAAATAATAAAAATTAGAGACCTATGACATTCAGAATGGATAGAATTTGAGGCATTCGTTCCCCAGTTTGATGAATATGTTCCTTGAGATTCAGATTCAAAAAGGTCAGCTTTATTTAAACCCAGTCTTGCAGTTTTGATTAGTGTGGTACTTGGATGCTTTATATATATATATCATTTCATATAATGCCCCAACAGCACTATACAAGAAATTATTTATACCAATTAAAATAATGGCATTGTCTGAGGTTTCACTATTTCAAATAGTGAAAATAAGCCTTAAAAAGTAATCCATAAAATGAAAATTGCATGAGAAAAATTGTGATATAAATAAAATATTATTAGAAAACAAAGGTGTTGTGGGGAAATAGGATAATCTAGTCAGGCTCCCTCAGCTCAGGTCTAGTTGGGGGTCGAGCAGCACATTTCTTATAAACAAGTTGTGTGTGGGTGGAGTCAGTGTGCATATGCACCAGTGTATCTTTTTATTAATTGCTATTGTGTGTTCTTCAGTTCGTGAAGCAGAAGCTGGCCAGCAGAGCTCACATCTAAAAATAGAGCATGTTTACTCTGCTGGTAGCTGTTCAGTTTTTCTTTGGACGTTGCTGGTAGCAGTTGAGTTTTTGAGTTTCTCTTTGCACTGCCTCACTCCTAGATGTGTGTGTGCTGAAGACTATTCCTTCTTCAAGCAAGGCTCCGGGGAACTTTTTGCCAGTTACCTAGCTCATAGACCTGCATGTGAAGGGTTTGTGAACAGGCTCGAGGGGTCTGTGAGCTCTAGACCCTAGCTCTAGCTCTACAATTGGTGTAGTTGGCAGGATTAAGAGTGCCACATTGGCATAGTTGGCAGGATTCTGAGCAGGTACAGGAGCCAAGAATCCCTTGGAGAAGGAAGAAATGTGGCTACTTTTGAACATATTGTGCCATGTGGCCACATTCTTGTTGACCGGGATCTAGTTCCCTCTTGCTGTAATGCAAGGCAGCATAGACTAGGTACTGAAGTGGAAAGCCCCTTGGGAGGTTAAGGAAATGTGGCTGTCTTTGAGCATGTGGTCCCCAGTGGCTACTTTTCTGCTGACCAGAGCCTGGCTGCTGCTCACTCTGCTGCAAACTGATCGAGAGCTGAAGAAGAAAGCAGAGTTGTTGGAAGCACAGATGAGTGTCCTGGAGGATGACATGAAGCGACTGGCCACTCCAGCCTCTCACACCGGGGAAGAAGATGAACCCAGTGGTGAGTTGTGGGAGACTGTGCATCCCCAGGCACAACTTGTCATGCATCAGAAAATGAAGCATGAGCAGCCTATGGGACCAGGCAGACAACCAGTGGGCAACCCACAGGTGACCCTGTTTACCACCTATGTCCCGTATACCCAGGTTGAATTAGTTGACTGAGGGAGACAGTTTTAGCAGAAACAGGGGGAGCCTGTGGCTGCTTGGCTGTTGAGGCTATGGGACCTAGGGGTAGATAGTGTGGTATGCTATGGTGAGGAGATGGAAAAATTGGCCTCCATCACCATGCACCCATGCCTGAGGCAGCAGTTACAGAATACCCACAGATATGCACAAGGGCCAGGTAATCACTCCTTAATGGAATGGGTGAGTGCGGCTACCCAAACCGTGTGGGCAAATGCTGGAGAACTGCCCAAGATTATTAGTAAATGGCAAACATATGCTGAGTTGGTCCAAATCATTCAAGAGCTGGGGATGCAGCAGTCGATGTTTAATGTGAACACTCGTGGCCTGGACGATGAGAACTTTACAGACAGTATGAGAGACATAGTGCTGCAAAATGCCCCGTCAACGTCCTTTGGGTCACTGATAGCCATACTGGCCCCATACATTTGTCATCCTATACATGAGGTAATGACCATGATAGCCAGCTTGGGTGAAGTAGAGGATGGGAGACAAGCAAAAGGGGTCTAAAAGGTGGCTAAGACCAAACCCCCAAGAAATGCTCAGGATTTTACCCCAATGGGATCAAGCAAGACTAGCCATAAACATATGTGGCTTGGATTGCTTGCAGCAGAGGTTGATAAAAAGAAAACTGACTGGCAGCCAAATGCAGTTCTGTTTGCCTTGTGGCAGCAATTGTGCCCTGAACAGCATTTTGCTAAATGTCTGGAACCAGGTAGCAAGGTACGCTCAGTGGATTTAAAGGACTTTTTGATTGCTCCTGAGGAGATGGATGAAATGTTAAATTTCAAATAGGGAGCAGACCAAGGTACTCATCTTTTTGGGACAGGCGAGGACTGGAGGCTTCATGTTAAATTGGCAATGATGAAGCTGATGCACTGGCTAAGGTAAGATGGCTGGAGAGAGCTCCAGCCGCTGATATAGCCCAGTAGTTACATCGATGAATGCAGCATGCTGGCAGCAAAACCATGTGTATGGCAGCTCAAAGATAGGCCCTGCCTATAAAATGGGAAGATGTAGTGAATTCCTGTAATGTTTGCCCAGTGTGTGCTCAAGAGAGTCTACATCCCCAGTGGATGCCCCATACAGATGGGCAAATAACTTGAGGAAGGGTGCCCCTGACTCGATGGCAGATGGACTTTGTCAGACCACTGCCAAGGTCGGAGAATTTCAGACACATCTTCACAGCTGCTGATAAGACTACTGGTCTACTGTATGTATGGCCTTGTAAGGCCCCAGACCAGGTAAACACTGTGAAGGCATTGAATAGCCTTACAACTATGTATGGCCAGCCTGTAGTCATAGAGAGTGATAATGGAACGTACTTTACTGGACATGGGGTTCAGAGGTGGGCCTCCCAGTTGTCCACTCAGTAGAAGTTACATGTGCCATATCATCCTCAGGCAGCAGGAATGATTGAATGGTACAATGGTCTTTTAAAAAAGGGACTAAGGCTATCTGCCCAACCCCCATCCCTGAAGGGGTGGACATGGTGGTTATGGCCAATAGTCAGGATTCTAAATGAGAGACTCCGCAAGTGCAGGCCCTCTCCAGTGGAAGCTCTGTTGCATAGGGCTACAGCACCTATACAACTGCAAGTCACTACTAAAGATGAGATTTTGAAGCCAGGATATGGTAAGAATATAAATATTCTTACCAGCCCCAACCTGTTTGCGAAAGGGACAGACAGTACAAGGGGAATGGCCTTGGAGAATAAAAGCCCCCCCCACACACACACATACACTGGGTTGGCTTAATAGGGCCTTGGGGGAAAGAATTAGAGGAAGGCTTGCACGTTTCACCTTGTGTGACAAGTACCTGGCCTCCTTGAGTAAAGGTGACATGACCTGGAACAGATAAGGGCTCTATTCTAAAGGGCACATTTGTATTATCATTATGGCCAATTATGAGTTCCCCTATACCGTTACATGTAGAACCTATGGATCCCACAGTGTTAGCAGATAAAGTATGGTATCATAAACCAGGTAAGATACCCATTCCTGCAACCATCCTTTCTCATGATGGCAAACTGGCATGTATCTTACCAGAGGGGTGAGAACTTCCCCTATTGGTACCAATAACCCTTCTGTCTTTTTGCCCATAGCATTCTGGCTGTGGGCACCAGAGTCAACTGGATATAGTCATAAGTTGGTGTGATCATCTACTGAATATGCACTGAGCTTCACATCAGTATGACTACAAGATTCCCATGGAAAATCACACCAATGATGACTACTAACCAGACATGTGCAACTAAAGGACAAAACTACAGGACAAGCCTTAAGGACAAGCCTTAAGCCATATCGAACAGACAATAGGTTGTATAAATAAAAGGGTCATTTATCCTTGCTAAAGGAACATTGTGGAAGATTGTATGGTGAGGGACCCTGAAGGGGTGGACTGTGGGAAAAATGGGATAATTTAGTCAGGCTCCCTCAGCTCAGGTCTGGTTGGGGGTCAAGCAGCATTTCTTGTAAACAAGTTGTGTGTAGTGGAGTCAGTGTGCATGTACACCAATGTATCTTTTTAGTTAATTGCTATTGTGTGTTCTTAGTTTGTGAAGCAGAAGCTGGCTGAAGAACTCACATCTAAAAGTAGAGCATGTTTACTCTGCTGGCAGCTGTTCAGTTTTTCTTTGGACTTTGCCAGTAGCAGTTGAGTTTCTCAGTTTCTCTTTGTACTGCCTAGCTCCTAGATGTGTGTGTGCTGAATAAAGACTATTCCTTCTTCAGCCAAGGCTCCAAAAACCTTTTTGCTGGTTACCTAGCACGTAGACCTGCATGTGAATGGTTCATGAATGGGCTTGAGGGGTCTGTGAGCTCCAGACCCTAGCCCTAGCTCTACAGGTGTGAAGGGAAGAATTCATTCTAATTAGAGGAATTGAAGGTGACTAGATGGTCAAGCTTCTGATCTGTGACTTCAAGAATAATGCATCTGTTTACTTGTCTACTTAAGAAAACTTCCCCAAACTCAATGGCCTAAAAGAATAAACAGTGAGTATTGTTCTCAGTTTTTCGTTGGGCAGTTCTATTGAACTCCAGACTCACTCCTGTACCTGTGGTCATCTGCTCGTTAGTTGGGCTTTACTGATCTAGACTGCACTCACTGCCATGGATGGCTGCAGAATAAGCTAGAATGGCCTTGGATGGAACAATTGGGATTTCTTCTTCTCAGTATCTCATTTTGTAGCAAGCTAATCTGGGCTTGTTCACAAGGCAACTAGGCAGGTTTCTGAATGAAATCGAGGACTAGTTCAAAGTTTCTTGCATCCTAGGCTTGAAACTACCACACTGTTGACGGTTCTACATTGTATTGCCTCAAAGCAACCACGAGGCTGGGGGAGTAGGGAAACAGATCCCATCTCTTGAAGGAAGAAGCTACAATGTAACATTGAAAAGGATGTGAATACACAGAGGGGTAAAAATTGGGACCATTTTTTTTTTATAACCAATCTACCACAAACTGGAAAAACTTCTCAATATGCAGAAGGAAAGAGAAGGCTAAGCATTTATGTTCATGGCTGTAGAGAAAAAAATGACATATATTCATAACTCACCTTTGCCAGTTTTTAGATGTTGACCTTGGGAAAGTTACCTAAATTTCTCTGTCTCTATTTTCTCATCAGTAAAATGGGAAAACAGTACCCAACTAGTAGCATTATTGATAGAACTAAATGATGTAGTTTATGTAAAGTTCTTAGCAAAATGCATTGCACATTATAAGCTCCCAGTAAGTGTCAGGGTTTTTTTTTATATAAATAAAGGTGCAGAGGGGGTGTTTTAGGAAGTTAGAAGTGTTCTTTGGTCAGGGCTGTAGGGTGCACTCACAGAGCACCAGTCAAAGCCAGGAGATTTTGACTCTCACAATCCTGTGCTGGAACCAGCAAGGGATGGCCATTATGAATAGTGTTTGCATCACCAAAAATCTCAAACCAAGATCAGGAATGACCACAAACCCAACTATGTTCCAATTCTTGCTTAGAGAATGATAGGTAATGATAGAACATGCCTGCCTCGAGGGATGGGAAGCCCATATCAGTTTTGATTCTCACTCTCAAGGCTTCAAAATAACAATAATAATAATAACTTACTTTTCTCCTAACAACTACCATCCTCCCTCAAATAACCACACTACTATGAATTCTTGCTTTTCTAAATTTTACATTCTAGAAATGCTAGGTGTTGTTCTAGAGACCTGAGTGGGAGTTTATTGAGGTGAGGAAGAAAGAACATTAGCTGGTGAGTAAATGAACCTAAAGGTTAAACTCCTTTCCCAGCGCGCGCGCACACACACACACACACACACACACACACATACACACACGTTAAATATAATATGTAGTATATTTTTGTAAAATCTTTATTTTACAAAAATATAAGAATGTTCAAAATCACTAGGAAAGTACCAAAAATAGATATATGTCAATCAGAGAAGGTGAAAGACCTGGGATTATTTTGTAAACCAGAGTGAACAAGGGTGAAAGGGGCATAATGGCCATGATTATACAGTAATCAAAATTCTTCTCTTCTCTACTAAGGCATAATAGTAAAAGTAGGCTTAGACTCAGACTTCAGTGCTCTTAGAAGTCTCAGATTATTACAGCCTCCCCAGTTTTCTGGAAAGTCACAACAAGCTGTCATCCACCTTGGGATTTTCATACCTCTTCTCAGAGCGTTATTTTTCTCATTCTTTGCTTGTCCAACTCTTTATTCATCCTCCAAGTCTTTGCTTAAATATTACTTTCTTGGAGAAACTGTCCTAGACTTACATCTAAACTAACCCACTAAATGCCCAAATCGTATTTTCTAACTTGCCCTTCACAAAGCATCTCCCAATTTAGCATTTAATTTTTTTTGTGATATTTTACATCTTTCTCCCTCCCCATTAGACTGTGACCTCCATGAGAGCAGGGACCAACTCTGATTTATTCCTATGATACACCTAGCACAGCTCATTAGAATGAGAGTAAATAATCAATATGAAGAATGCATCTACTAATGCATAACTTTCTAAGTATGAGAGATGTGACCCTCAAAGGCAAATCTGTCCTTACTTATGAATTAATTAACAGATGACAAGGGCCATGAAACAAAAATATCAGGTGTAGACTTCAGCAGACTGGATGAAAAGAGTCCTGGGAAATTAGTTATTGTTATTTGAGGAAATGAAAGTGAGAATTAGATAACTTAATAAGTTGCCAAGGTTTTATTATTAGCATATGGGAGGGTATACACTAGGTCCTCAACAGTTATCTGATCAATGAATTAATGATATCACACATTCACAAGACAAGGTGCCCACAAGTTCCTGGGCAATTCCATTTATAATGTTTCTTTCTTTTCTTTGATTTCTAACAAAGTTGATTTCCATAAATTAAATATATCAGCCCCAGTTTTATATTTATGAAGCTCATTAAAACTGATTCTCTTTTCTCTGTGATATCTCTTCAATTAACTATTTCATTAATTCATTGAACGAACATTTGACTGTACCAAATGTCAAATGTTAGTGTAAGAACACAATAATGAGCAAATAAAGACATCATGTCTGCTTTCATGGAGTTTATTGGGGGACAAAAAAAAGCACATCATCATATAAATGTAAAATTATCACAGTGCTGTATATTTCATAAGAGAGAAGCTGTGGAAATTTATCTTAGAAGAATTTGACCTCAAAAGGAAGATCAGAAGGATGAAAGACATAAATTTTAATTAATAAAAGAGGGAAGGAAAATGCATTCCAACAGAAGCAATGGTCCATACAAATGGCCCTGTGACAGGAAGCACAATGTGTGTGAGGGAATGAAGAAAGGTCCATGTGAACAGTATATGGCATGAGTAAAGATTGGAGATACAGGTAGGGGCCAATCCATACAATACAAGCCCTCATGGGAAACTCCAAGAATAGTAAGGGAAAGGAGAACTATTGAGGAATCTTAAGCTAGAAATCAACATTATCAGATCTACATTTTGGTCTTATGCTTAAGTCTTTAAGCCATTTTGAGTTGATTTTAGTGTATGGTGAGAGATGCATATCTAGTTTCATTCTTCTGCATACAGATACCCAGTTTTCCCAGCACCACTTGCTGAAAAGACAGTCTTTTCCCCAATGTAGATATTTGTTGCCTTTGTTCAATAACAGATGGCTATAAGCCTGAGGGGTGATTTCTGGCTTCTCGATTCTATTCCACTGCTCTGAATGTCTATTTTTATACCAGTACCATGCTGTTTTGGTTACAATAGCTTTGTAGTATAATTTGAAGTCAGGTCAAGTTATGCCTCTGGCTTTATTTTTTTTGCTCAGGATTGCTTTGGCTATTCGGAATCTTTTGTTGTTCCATATGAAAGGTAAGATTGTTTTTTCCATTTCTGTGAAGAATGTCATTGGTATTTTGATAGGGATTGCATTGAATCTGTAGATTGCTTTGGGTAGTATAGACATTTTCACAATGTTAACTTTCCAATTCAGGAGCACGGCATATCTTTCCATCTTTTTGTGTCTTCCTTAATTTCTTTCAGAAGTGGTTTGTAGTTCTCATTGTAGAGGTCTTTCACCTTCTTGGTTAAATTGACACCTAGGTATTTTATTTTTGTGTGTATGTGTGACAATTGTAAATAGGCTTACTTTCTGAATGGATATTTGTCAAAGGAAGACATACAAATGGCCAATAGGTATATGAAAAAATGCTCAAAATCACTAGTCATCAGGGAAATGCAAATTAAAACTACATTGTGATGCCACCTTAACCCAGTTAGACTAGCTGTAATCAAAAAGATGGTGAATAGCAAATCTTGGAGAGGTTGTGGAGAGAAAGGAACACTCCTACACTGTTGGTGGGACTGTAAAATAGTACAACCACTATGGAAAACAGTATGGAGGTTTCTCAAACAGCTACAGATAGATCTTCCTTATGATCCAGCAATCCCACTTCTGGGTATATACCCAGAGGAATGGAAATCATCATGTCATCACAGCTGTTTACAATAGCCAAGACATGGAATCAACCTAAATGTCCATCGATAGATGATTGGATAAGGAAACTGTCGTATATATACATCATGGAATACTACTCCACCATAAAAAGAATGAAATACTCACATTTGCAACAGCATGGATGAGCCTGGAGAAACTTATGTTGAGTGAAATAAGCAAAGTACAGAGGGATAAATATTGCATGTGCTCACTCATATGTGGGAGCTAAGAGAGAAAGAAGGAAGTAAAGAAAGACCACAGTAGTGCGTTGGAATTGCAGAGGAAGAGAACGTTCTATGGGCTAAAAAATGGAGTGGAGGGGAAAGGAGGAGGGGAAGGGAGGTGGGGGATAGTTGGGTGGGGACACAGGGTACAAATGCAATTTGTGCTAATGGGTAAATAGTCAGTATGAATCTTGCCCCCACATCATGGGCACTAGGGGTGACAATCAGCTTTGTATCTCATGAATTTTCATAACCAACAAGAAAATTTTTTAAAAATAAAATTATTTAAAAAAAGATTTACATTTTATAAAATGTTACTCTGACAGTTGTTTAGAGAATACGGGGGGGGTGGGCAAAGAATGGAAGCAGACATATAACCACATGCTGCTGCTGGCCAAATATGATGATAGCTTGGTAGAAAGGCACTGGAAATAGAAAACAAACCTACTCAATATACTAGGGTACTTCAAAAAATTCGTAGAAAAATAGAATTAAAAAATAATATGAATCTTTCCATGAACCTTTTGAAGACCCATTGGAAGGCAAACTGAACAGAACTTGCTCATGGTTTGGGGAGAAGGGAAAGGAAAAGAAAATGATATTTACTGGATGATTCTAAAAATGTTGGTAGTTGTAGAGTCTGCTAATTTGCTATTGCAATATCCATCTCCTACCTTTCCTGTTAACAATAGAACCCTAAATTTATCTGGTGTAACAAGAGTCCCAGATAAGGTCTATATTTTTCTGTCTCACTTTCAGTTCTATATTTTCATCTATATCACTAAACACTGACCAATAAAATATAAGTGGAAATGTTGGAGTCTCCTGACAGTTTTCCTTAAAAGGACATTTTCTAGGCCTTCTTCTTCTCTTCCTAAGCCCTTCTGTCTAGAACTCAGATTTGAAATTGTAACTTTAGCAGTCAACTTGGATCGTGAAGACAAGGGTCAACCCTTGGAGAAGGCAGGTACTCACATGCCATCCCGGGTCTGCATACCTCCAAAGTTCTTTTTCATGAGAAAATAAAACTTTTTATGTTGAAATCACCTACAGCCAAACAAATTTGACATGATACACAGGCATAATCCACTAAGAATGCCATTACCTGGGAAGAAGAAAGCCAGAGGAAGTCCAGGTGATTGGAAGAAACACTAAGAGTTACTTTGAACATGATAAGTTTGAGATGTCTCACAGACGGCCAAGTGGGCAGTCATATGTACATGACTGGAATTCCTAAGACATTTCTGGATTACATATAGAGATTTGGGAGTTGACATATAGAAGGTATTTACAGTCATATAAGAAAATAGTGGATCTACAGATTCAATAGAAATCAACAGATGGCTTTGCAGAAATTGAAAAGTGGATTCTAAAATTCATATGGAAATGCGAGGAACACAGCATAGACAGAAAGATCTTGAAAAAGAAGAATATAGTGAAAAGACTCACACTTTGCAATTCTAAAACTTACTACACTAGTCAAAATAGTATGGTACTGGCATAAAATAGACATATTAATTAATCTGATAGTTTTGAGAGTCCAGAAATAAATCCTTATATTTGTGGTCAATTGATTTTTGATAGGGATACCAAGAAATTCAATAGGGATAGAATAGTTTTTCAACAAATGGTGCTGGGGCAACAGGATATCTGTATGCAAAAATAATGATAATAGATGCCCACTTCATACTATATACTAAAATTAATTAAAAATACATCCAACAGCTAAATATAAGGGCTACAGCTATAAAACTCTTAGAAGAAAACATGTAAGTAAATCTTGTTTAACATTGGATTAGGCAAAGTCTTCTTATCTATAACACCAAAAGCACAAGAGACAAAAGAAAAAAAAAAACAGGAAATAGATAAATAATACTTCATTAATGCAAATCATATAGCTGATTAGGGACCTGTACCCAGAATATAGACAATTATTACAACTCAATAATAAAAACACAAAATATGTGAATGGCATTTCTCCAAAGAGGATATGTAAGTGTCAACAAACACATGAAAACACATGGGAAACATGGCTCAAAACCACAATGAGATAACGACTTCACACTCACTAGAATGGCTATAATCAAAATAACAAACAGTAACAAGTGAGGATGAGGAGAAATTGGAACTTTCACACATTGCTGGTAGGAATGTAAAATGGTGTAGCCAATGTTATTCAAAGACAGTCTGGCAGTTCCTTTTGAGGAAAAATAAAGCTACCATGTGACTGGGTAATTCCACTCCTATGTAAAGCTTCATCAAAATTTATTCTGACTTAAGTTGTGGCAATCCTTATGGAAGAGATTGTAACTTCACAAATTCTGTTTACATAACAAATAAGGGCATAAAGTCTACAGTCTTTAAACAAAAGTGAGTAAATGAAAGAATATGAAATTTAATTAGGTGTCAGTGTAAGGTAAATTGAGAGATCACTCTGGGGTTTTAAAATCTATATGAAAGACCTTGATATTTATCATACATAGTATTTTAAACCTTGACCTAAATAACTTTAATCAACATAACAGTTACCTTCTTGTCTATATTGCTGTTGAAAATATAGAGATATGAAAAGAATTAAGACTTATTTTTTGGTAAAATTCAATTTCTGAAAAATTTTCTTTGCACAAGTTCAATTTCACACTTGATGAAACTCTGCTACTATTTTAATATTTGTAAATGTAAGCAGAAAAAGATGTTACTTTATTTGGGACATGAAAGAAAAGTAGTCCTTATTTTAAAAAAACAAAATAAAATAAGATGTGACATCATTAGCCTGTGCTTGACTCATAGAATTTGAAAAAAAAAAAAGAAAAGTGTTGGTCCTGCCTTGGGCATGTGCACTGTTGCAAAGAAGGAGGAAAGCATAGCATCCATGTGGTGACTCAGCAATTCTCAGTAGAGGTCCGAGAAGGAACTCAGGAGAGTACATGTTATCAGAGGCAAGTGACAACTGTGTCCATTTTTGTTGTTTCTAATCCAACAGATACGCCAACTTTTTGACCATATTCCCTTTGAAATTGAACTCAAGAGCATCAGAGTGTGAATCAGATGCCCATATCCTGAGGTCAGGGATCCTCAGTGAGTTTATTACTCCACCAAACACCTACAGTGGTTTTGCCTATTGTGCACTTCTTGATGGGTTTTGTATTAGTCAGATATTGCTGTGTAATGGCATATCTACACTAGTGGAAAAATTCAGTGGCACTTAACTATAACTATTATTTATCACTTTCACCCTCTTTGGAAAAAGAGGCTTTCGATGGCAGGTCTCTCTGATGGTGAAAGACATGAGCACAAAATCCCGAACATTTATGTACAACCCCACAGGTACATTTTAAGGCTCTCTCATATCTTCTTGTCTGCTAACCTCCCATTGGCCAAAGCAAGTCACATGGGAGAGAAAGCTATAGTCCAGTGACCACAAAACTGAAACATATGAGAGACTAAGCCAAATAGCAATACGGTGGAAAATATCACAGGTAGAGGAGGTGGATGGGGCAGGGAGAGTAAATATTTTCTGAGCAATAATATACCTTACCACAATTCTTAGCGTATGTTTAAATTGTAGTCAAAAATGATCGTCGGTTGAAATCAAGAAGCAAAAAAGCATCAATTATAAAAGGGAGATCACACAAATTACAGTAATTATATAAACTTTTCTAGAAATGATCAGCACCAAATCAGCACATTAAATTCTTCTGATTAAAATTCCTGCAGACCAAATCAGAATAACTTTAGCTCTTGGAAAATAAGTGATTTAAAAAAATGCAAATAAGATTATATGTAATTTGTCTTTTTATTTGACATGAATGAAGAAATTCCAGAGGTGCCTTCTGTTTGAAAATAGAACATCAAGCCAACTCTCTTATCTTATAACTTAGGAACAAACACGTCTTTTCGAAAAATACAACAGCTAATTTCTAATCCAAAATGGCAATATTCCAAGCATCAGATCACAAAATAATTTTATTTATGATGATATAAAACATATAACTCAATTTCAAAGTATAGTCTCACAAATATCTGTCCTCTAAAAAAACATGATATTGTATGCCATTTTTAACTTATTTGTCAAGAAGTTATACTTTTCTTTTATAATTTTTTAATTTTTTATTTTGTAATTTTATAATTTCACTTATAAGTAAACAATGTTTGTTCCCAATTTAAATTGTAACACATTTATAAATGATTTATAAAGATTAAAGAATTAAAGAAATATAAATTAAAAATTTAAGAAATAATTAAAGAATTATATAAAACTTGATTAGTAACACAAATTACTATTTCAAAGATGTACATTATCATATATCATGCAACTATTCCACAATGCTTTTTGAATACGTGAATTTGACTACAAGTTTTTTGTCGATTATTGTGTTGCAATCTTAGGGCTGCTGTAACAAATTACCAAAAGTTTGATGCTTCAGAACAACAGAAATGTATTCTTTCACAGTTCTGTAAGCCAGATGTCCAAAAGCAAGTTGCCGTCAGGGTTGGTTCTTTCTGGAGTTTTTGAAGTAGACTCCATTCCCAAACCTCTCAGCTTCTGGTGGTTATGGCAATCCCTGATGTTCACCACAATCTCCACTTCTGTCTTCACATGACTTTCTCCTGTGTCTTTGTGTATCTTTTCCTTTTTCTCTGACTTGGTCATTGGATTCAGAAGGCCCATCCTAACGCAGGATGAGCTCATCTCAAGAGTCTTACCTTAACTACATATCGAAAGACATTTATTTCATATAAGCTCATATTCTGAGATTCTGGGTGAACATGTATTTTGAGGGCCACAATTCAATACAATACAGTTCTGAATGAAGTTTGAGAGTTAAAAATAGATTGCCATGAAAGGCTCAGCGGCTGCAGCAGGAACGGACGCAGCACTGGAGCAGCGGTGGCAGCAGCAGCAGCAGCAGCAGCGGTACCGCCTCCTCACCCAGCGGCGGCAGCAGCGGCGGCGGCGGCCCCTCCTCACCCGAACATCAGGGCCCTCCAGACCCAGGCGCCCCAACATATCAAACCGAGCTGTAGCCACGGGCGGTGGCCGCACACGGACCAGGGACTCCGTGCGCTGCCCCCGATTCTCCTCTGAGTCTGCCTGCTGTGTTCATCAGACTGCCCAGTGGAACAGAAGATACTCTGCTCATTTCATCTGATCTGTGGACTGTGAAACCCCCTGCCACAATGAATAAACATCAAAGAAAAGATACCAGAAATACAAAAATATCAAGAAAGTACACCACCAAAAGATAATAAATCTCAACCTCTAGATCCTGTAGAACAAGAAGCCCTTGAAATGACTGACAAGGAATTTCGAGTGATAATTCTAAGGAAACTGAATGAGATACAAGAAAACTCAGCTAGACATCATGATGAAACGAGGAAAAGTATACAGGACCAGAAAGAGGAAATGTACAAGGAAATCAATGCCCTGAAAAAAAAAAAATGTAGCAGAACTTGCCGAACTGAAGAAGTTATTCAGCGAAATAAAAAACACAACGGAGAGTTTAACCAGCAGGCTTGTCAAAGTTGAAGAGAGAACCTCTGAACTTGAAGATGGGCTGTTTGAAATAACACAAGCAAACAAAAAAAAAAAAAGAAAAAAGAATCAAAAGTATTGAAGAAAATCTGAGAGAGATATCAGACAACCATAACCGCTCAAATATTCGAGTCATGGGTATTCCAGAAGGGGAGGAAAAAGGAGATTGCATTGAAAACACATTCAACAAAATAATGGCAGAAAACTTCCCAGGTATAGGAAAAATCACAGATCTTCAGATCCAGGAAGCTCAACAATCTCCAAATGTATTCAACCCAAAAAGGTCTTCTCCAAGATATGTTATAGTCAAATTGGCAAAACTCAAAGACAAAGAGAGAATTTTAAAAGCTGCAAGAGAGAAGCATCAAGTCACCTATAAGGGAGCCCCAATCAGGCTAACATCAGACTTTTCATCACAAACCCTAAGCCAGAAAGGAATGGGATGATATATTCAAAATACTAAAAGACAGAGATTGTCAGCCAAGAATACTCTACCCTGCAAGGCTATCCTTCTGAAATGAAGGGCAAATAGTATATTTCTCAGACAAATGAAACTGCGGGAGTTCACTACCACATGACCACCCTTACAAGAAATTCTCAAGGGAGTATTGGGTTTGGTTCCTGAAAAATAACTACCACTGCCATAAAAACCCAAGAAAAATCAAAACCCACTAGTATAATAAAAATGGCATTCATGAAGAGAAAACAAGCAAACAAAAACACTATCTACAACCTAAGGAACCAACAAACCAAACAGTAAATCAGAAAGCAAGGAACAAAAGGCACCTAAGACAACCAAACAACAATTAATAAAATGCTAGGAATAAATCAAAGCTTTTCAATAACAACTCTTAATGTAAAAGGCTTAAATTCCCCAATCAAAAGACACAGACTGGCTGACTGGATTAAAAAGGAGGACCCAACTATATGCTGTCTTCAAGAGAACCACTTCACCCATAAAGACTCACATAGACTAAGAGTGAAAGGATGGAAAAAGATTTACCATGCAAACAGAAAAGAAAAACAAGCTGGAGTAGCTATTCTTATATCTGACAAAGTAGACTTTAAACTAAAAACAATCAAAAGAGACAATGAGGGACACTACTTAATGATAAAAGGACTGATCCATCAATAAGATATAACAGTCATAAATATGTACGCACTCAATGTTGGAGGAGCCAGATTTATAAAACAAACTCTATTAGACCTAAAGAAGGAAATAGACACTAATACTATAATAGCAGGGGACCTGAACACCGCACTGTCAATATTGGACAGATCATCTAGGCAAAGAAGCAGCAGAGAAACACAAGATCTAAACAATACTCTAGACCAATTGGACTTGGCAGATATCTACAGAACATTCCATCCAACAACCTCAGAATATTCATTCTTCTCATCAGCACATGGATCATTATCCAGGATAGATCAAATATTAGGTCAGTAATCAAGTCTCAATAAATTCAAAAAAATTGGAATTATCCCATGTATCTTCTCAGACCATAATGGATTAAAACTAGAAATAAATAACAAATGAAAATTTGGAAACTATACAAACACATGGAAATTAAACAGCATTCTACGTAATGGGTCCAAGAAGAAATCAAGCAGGAAATCAAAAAATTTATTGAAACAAATGAAAATAATGATACTTCATACCCAAACCTGTGGGATACTGCAAAAGCAGTATTAAGGGGGAAATTTATTGTATTAAATTCTCACATCACCTCAGAAGAATGGAAAGATGGCAAGTGAACAACCTAACACTTCACCTTAAAGAACTAGAAAAACAAGAACAATCCAAACCTAAAGTTAGCAGACGGAAAGAAATCATTAAGATCAGAGCAGAACTTAATGAAATTAAAGTCCCAAAAACAATACAAAAGATCAATGAATCAAAAAGTTGGTTTTTTGAAAAGATAAAAAAAATTGACAAACCATTAGCATGGCTAACAAAAAAAAGAAGAGAGAAGATTCAAATAACAAAAATTAGAAATGAAAAAGGTGATATTTCAACTGATTCTTCTGAAATACAAGGAATCATTCGAGACTACTATAAACAACTATAGGCCAACAAGTTTGAAAATCTGGAGGAAATGGATGAATTTCTGAACACACAAAGGTCGCAAAACTGAGCCATGAAGATGTAGAAAATCTGAACAGACCAATAACAATAAAGGAGATTGAAGCTGTTATCAGAAAGCTCTCAACAAAGAAAAGCCCAGGACCAGATGGATTCACAGCAGAATTTTCCCAAACATTCAAAGAGGAATTGACACCAATTCTTTACAAACTATTCCAAAAGATTGAAACAGACGCAAATCTCCCAAACTCATACTATGAAGCAAACATCATCCTGATACCAAAACCAGGTAAAGGTATAACCAAAAAAGAATACTACAGGCCAATATCCTTGATGAATATAGATGCAAAAATCCTCACTAAAATAATAGCAAACAGAATACAGCAACACATATGTAAAATTATTCACCAAGATCAAGTGGGATTCATCCCAGGGATGCAAGGTTGGTTCAACATACGCAAATCAATAAATGTGATACACCATATTAATAAAATCAAAAATAAGGAACATATGATCATCTCTATACATGCTGAAAAAGCATTTGATAAAATTCAACACTCATTCATGACAAAGACCTTTTATAAGTTAGGTATAGACAGAAAGTATCTCAACATAATTAAAGCCATGTATGATAAACCCACTGCCAATATCATCCTGAATGGGGAAAAGCAGAAAGCTTTTCCTTTAAGAACAGGAACTAGACAAGGATGCCCACTCTCACCACTCCTATTCAACATAGTGTTGAAAGTACTAGCCAGAGCAATCAGAGAAGAGAAGGAAATAAAGGGCATCCAGATTGGAAAAGATGAAGTCAAACTGTCCCTGTTTGCAGATGACATGATCCTATATCGAATAGCCTAAAGCCTCTACCAAAAAACTCTTGGAGGTGATAAATGATTTCAGCACAGTAGCAGGATACAAAATCAACACACAAAAATCAGTAGCATTTCTATTCTCCAATAGTGAACATGCAGAAAGAGAAATCAAGAAAGCCTGCCCATTTACAATAGCCACCAAAAAAGTAAAATACTTAGGAATTGAGTTAACCAAGAAGGTGAAAAATCTCTATAATGAGAACTACAAACCACTGCTGAGAGAAATTAGAGAGGATACAAGAAGATGGAAAGATATCCCACGCTCTTGGATTGGAAGAATAAACATTGTGAAAATGTACATACTACCCAAAGTGATATACAAATTCAATGCAGTCCCCATCTAAATTCCAAAGACATTTTCCTCAGAAATGGAAAGAACTATCCAGACATTTATATAGAATAACAAAAGACCACGCATAGCCAAAGCAACGCTGAGCAGAAAAAAATAAAGCTGGAGGCATAACACTACCTGACTTTAAACTATACTACAAAGCTATAATAACCAAAACAGTATGGTACTGGCATAAAAACAGACATACTGATCAATGGAATAGAATAGAGAATCCAGAAATCAACTCACACCTCTACAGCCATCTGATCTTTGACAAAGGTACCAAGCCTATACCCTGGGGAAGAGACTGCCTCTTTAGCAGATGGTGCTGGGAGCACTGGATATCCATATGCAGGAGAATGAAACTAGACCCATACCTTTCACCATACACTAAAGTCAACTCAAAATGGATTAAAGAATTAAACATACACCCTGAAACAATAAAACTTCTTAAAGGAAACGTAGGAGAGACACTTCAGGAAATAGGACTGGACACAGACTTAATGAATACGACCCCAAAAGCACTGGCAACCAAAGGAAAAATAAACAAATGGGATTACGTCAAACTAAAGAGCTTCTGCACAGCAAAAGAAACAATTAACAGAGTTAAAAGACAACCAACAGAGTGGGAGAAAATATTTGCAAAATATACATCTGACAAAGGATTAATATCCAGAATATACAAGGAACTCAAACAATTTTACAAGAAAAAAACAAGCAACCCAATTAAAAAATGGGCAAAAGAGCTAAGTAGGCATTTCTCTAAGGAAGATATACAAATGGCCAACAGACATATGAAAAAATGCTCAACATCAGTCAGCCTCTGGGAAATGCAAAGCAAAACTACACTGAGATACCATCTCACCCCAGTTAGGATGGCAAAAATCCAAAAGACTCTGAACGATAAATGCTGGCGAGGTTGTGGAGAAAAAGGAACTCATACATTGTTGGTGGGACTGCAAAATGGTGCAGCCTCTATGGAAAATGGTATGGAGTTTCCTCAAACAATTGCAGATAGATCTACCATATGACCCCGCTATCCCACTGCTGGGAATATACCTAGAGGAATGGAAATCATCAAGTCGAAGGTATACCTGTTCCCCAATGTTCATTGCAGCACTCTTTACAATAGCCAAGAGTTGGAACCAGCCCAAATGTCCATCATCGGATGAGTGGATACGGAAAATGTGGTATATCTACACAATGGAAAACTACTCAGCTATGAAAACGAATGAATACTGCCATTTGCAACAACATGGATGGACCTTGAGAGAATTATATTAAGTGAAACAAGTCAGGCACAGAAAGAGAAATACCACATGTTCTCACCTATTGGTGAGATCTAAAAATAAATAAGTAAATTCACACACACACACACACACAAAAACCGGGGGGGGGGGGAACATAAATAAATAAATAAATAAATAAATAAATAAATAAATAAATAAATAAATAAATAAATAAATAAATAAATAAAAATAGAAATAATTGGTAAAATATCAGTAACCCATTGATTACCATTTCACCCATACATTGCTTTGTTCGCCCATACATTTATTTTGTCCAGTGGTTGAGTGCCTACTATGTGCCAGGCAGAGTTAGACCCTTAAAAGACAAGAGTGACCAAAACAAGGCTTGCCCCTATAGAGACAGTCATATGCTGATCCCCCTACAGCACTAGGCCATGGCCAGGTTTTTACCACCTTGTGACAAAATGAAATGTATTTTTTAGGAATTTAAATTCATTTTATTTAAGTGAATTGTGTTTATTCCCAGAGTACACCCTGTTTACTTATTTTAAATAAACTTATGTAGGAATAAATGAATGAATACAATATGATAGCTGTACCTTATGTATGCTCTTTCTTGAACTTTGTAATCATATTTCTTGGAGAAACTTTTAGAAATGGGAATTCTATTAGACTCCCCACATTTATGTTAAATTAACTGATGTTTTAAAGCAAAAAGTCAGGGAAGCACTGCTTCAAATTACACTGGTCATGCTGAGTGACTTCAACGACCTTGGCCAACTTCTCTGTTGTACAAGAGGATAATGAGATTCTCAAGATTTTTTATAAAATTGATACTAATCAGGTCTCATTGCAACCAGTCTCCCAATTTTATAGCCTGTATTCACATATTGGATGATAAGGGAAAGATAGAGCTGTCAGGCATTTAGCTGCTCATGGTGATGAAATCTGCAGGGAAGCAAGAAGGAAGAGGACACTGAGATGATCATACAAAGCTGCCCTTGCCATATGCCTGCCCCATGGAGGCTAATCTGAATCCAGTGGGGAGAGAGGCTACAGGCAGAGTATGAAAGTCCTGCTTCACCAAGGACTGTGAGAGATGAGAGCACCAAGCAGAAATTCTTTGGTGCCCAGTTGGATCAAAAGTGACATAAATTGGGAAGTGAATGTCCTCCCCAGGTTTGCGTGGAACCAAAGATAACTTGTCCTCATTGAGTTCTCCATGGGACATACCCTCGCTCCAATATTTCAAAGGTTGTTTAGATTTGTAGACTCGGCAGGCAGAGACTTTTGGACAGGGTGGAAGGAAGGAGGAGAGGTAGAGCTTAAGTTGATGGGGTCAAGAACACTAACATTTGTTTTTATTATTAATAATAATTTCAATATTGGTATTCATGAGCTGGTAACAACTGAAATCTAGAAAATAAACAGTCAAAAGATAGAGATTCTTTCTAGGTGAACTTCTAAAAGAAGTCAGGAAGTAGCATAATAGCATTTTCCCTTAGTTTAGAGACATAAATTTCAGAAGTATATTAATTAATTTCTAAAATAAAGTATTATTTTAATACTCACTAGGCGGAACATGGTAAAAATTCTTGTTGAACTTTTATTTATTTTCCATAGTCTGTGTGCAGAAAAGGATTAAATCAGCAGGCTGAGCTGCTCAAATCCTGCACATTCCAAAGAAAGGCATCTTCAGCACTGGCCTTGCACAGGAACCAGGGAGTTCCTGGTTCTGATCCACTGAATATCCCACTTGATAAGAGTATCCTTGTGTGCCTGAGGACTCAGGCCATGCTGTAACAGTTTGATCTCTGGAAGCTGGAGCCCAAATAGCTGAGGTCACTCATGTGGCCACTGCATACCAACATGACTGATCCACAATAAAAACCCTGGATTCAAGGCTTGAATGAGCATCTTGGGGAAAAAAAAATAATTCAAAAGAAAGGAGTGGAAGGGAAAAGAATTAAGCTGGGTAAATACAAAGCATAAAAAGTGATAACTGACTTAAAGCCCAAACAACGTACATTTCATTATGTGTACAGAACCAAATAGTTAAAGGGACTTATAGTGGCCAAATTTGAGATAATTTGAGCGTCAAAAATAATCTTGTCTGTAATTATTTCAACTACTTTGAATATGTAAAAATTTATGAGCACATAATGATACTCATAATAATATAAAATAAAGCAGGACACTCATACCACATTAGTAAGTACGCATTAATCCTTCTTTATATAAGTAGAATTATTTTACCTTCCCTGTAAATTGTCCCTCTCTATATTAAAGTCTATTTTATTAGATATTTCCATGTAATTTTTTTCAATTTGTATTTGCATTATTATATTTTACCTTATCCTTTTATTTCATCCTTTATATATTGTTATAAAGAATAGACTTATAACAGCATATAGACTTTTCAGTCTAACAATCTTTGTCCTTTAATAGAACAACTTGTTCATTTACATTTTTAATAATTATGAACATTTCAAATATAAATGGCAGATGAATAGTACAATAAACATCCTAATACCCACCACTCAAATCATCTCAGTTGTTGACATTTTGTCATTTGTTTCATCTGTATCTGTTATATTCATCTATATCTATTATTTTTTCCCTATTATTATTTCATTGGGAAAAAAATCCATCAAAATTGTACTTATTTTTTCACTGTAAGCATTGAATTCAGAAATCTAATCAGGGTTTTTGCATCTATGAACTTATTCAGTTTGGGGAGACCTCTGTAAGTGGGGACAAAATATGAATACAAAATAGTTAGGCTCCTTCTCAAGTTCTTGAAAAGAATCTGTGATACTAAAGTCCAACAAGAACAGTATAAGAAAGAAAAATACAGGCCAGCTGATGATAAAAAAAATAATAATCTAAATAAAATATTATGAATAAATTCATTAAAAAATAAATTATAAATAAATAGATTCAAAATAAAATTCCAAATAAAATATTAGGAAATCAAATCTAGCAATTGCAAAAAGAGTATCACATTATGCCCATGTTAAACTTATTCTTTGAATGCAAGGGTGGTTGAATATTCGAAAATCAATCAGTTTTTCCTCATATTGATATATCAATAAAGAGAAATTATATGATAATTTTAACATATGCAGGACAAACATAAGACAAAATTTGACATTGAACTATATTGTATTCATGGACTGGAAGACTCAATATTGCAAGATGTCAACCATCCCCAAGCTGATTCAATGAAATCACAATCAAAATCATACCAGAGTAGTATGTGTATGTATGTAGTCTGGTGTGTGTATGAGTGTGTGTATTAAGCTTAATCTAAATCTTGTAAGAAATCTAAATCTTGTAAGAAAACAAAATGTGTACAAGGAAACTTTTAAGAAGAAGGATAATGTGGGAGAATTTGCACCACCAGATATCAAGACTTCTTATAAAGAGAGTGAAATTAAGATAGTGTGCCATGAAAGTTAAGGGTCCAGATCCCCTTACTGGTCAGCCACCAAAAAAAAAAGAAAGAAAAGAAAAAAACAGTGTGATATTGGTGCAAAAATAAACACATCAATGGAACAGAAGAATAAAGAGTTTAGAAACCTGTATATGTATTGTCACCTTATTTTTGAGAAATATGACACTGAAGACTGATGGGATAGAACAATCTTTGGAAAAAATGGCAGCTGGTTAATTAGCTATCCATAAGGACAAAAATAAGAAATGAGTAATATCTGTTAGATAAATAGGCAAAAGACTTGAACATGCACCTCACCGAAGAGGAAATGCAGATAATCAATAAACATTAAAAATGTCTCAGCCTCGTAATAACCTAAGAAATGCAAATTAAAATCACACTGGTGTACCAATAACATTGCTTAGTTTTTTTAAAATGCTATAGACCTGACAGTAGCCAAATATCCATGAAGTTGTGGAATATTGGGAACTTTCATATTTGGCAAATGGGAGCATAAATGGTGGCAAACACTTTGAATAATATTTTATCATTATCTAGTAAGGTTAAACACCTGCATATGTTCTGGAATAACAAGCACATTCATAAGCATATACTTTGGAGAAACTCGTGATTGATTGTAACATGAAACATGTGCAATATTAATAACAGCATCATTATCGATAATAACATAAAACTGGAAATAGCCCATTGTTCATCACAGTAAAATTCATACATAAATTTTGGTAGATTCATACAACACTCTAAAAGACCAGATTTGAGAGAGAAAGAGTAAGAGTTACAGCAGATACATTGACTTTACGGTATCCTTGGTACTCCAAAAGAAAAATGTCAAGGAGACAGTTTGATATATGGAACTTCCACTCAAAAGAGACAGTTAGGTTAGAGATTAAAAACACACATAAAGGTAGCCATAAAAATGAAAGTTATAGAAGAGCAGATAGCATAAAAGTAGAGTATAAAATGAGAAACGAAGGAACAGAATACTGAGCTTTGATAAATTTCAATATTGAATGATAGTTTAAAGGAAAATAAAAGATTTAGAAAGAGCGTGCAAAGAGTCAGAGGAAAACCAAGGTAGTTTGTGTCCTAGGAGTCAAAAGAAGAAATTATTGACAATAAAAAATCGAATAATTAACAATATCAAAAACTAATTTGAAGAGGCAAATTCGCTTATTCACTCATTTATTCATTCATCTCACAAATATTTTAGGCATTGTTCTAGATCACTGGGATACAGCACTGATGAAAACAGAAAAAATTCCCTGTCTTGCTGGAGCTGATATTCAAGTGGAGGAAGACATTAAACAAATAAATGGAATCAGCTGGTAATATACGGGGGAAAAGGACAGGAAGTGCTGGCAAGGGGAACGAGTGGTCTTTATAAACAGCATGGTCAGGGAAGGTCTTATTGAGAAAGTGACATTTGGTCAAGATTTGAAGAAAGTGAGGGAAAGAACCATGTGTTCTTCTGCAGGTAAATTCATCTCCCTAGTAAAGGGAAAGACAAGAACAAAGGCTCTGAGTTGAGAGCAAGCCTGGTATGTTCCAGGAAATGCAAGCTGACCAGTGATGCTCAATTAGGATTAGTAAGGAGTGGAGTAGCAGGAGATGAGGTCAGGGAAGTTTGGTAATGGAGGGGTTGGGGATTAGGGCAGACCCCTGCAGGTCTTCATAAGTCACAGCAAAAAGTATGTTCAGTGACTTAGGAAATCTTTAGAAGTTTTTGAGCCAGAAAATGGATAATTCTAGCTACTCTCCATGATGGGCATAGTTTATAGTTGAGCACGGGCAGAAGATAAGAGATTGGCTTGAAGGCAGAAGTGGGGAGATCAGTTTGGGGAATATTGCATTTATCGAGGAGAATGATGCTAGTGGTTTGGATCAGGGAATGAGGAGCGGAAGTATGTGAGGAGACATTAGATTCTGGATAAGTGTTGGAGGTAGAGCCAATGGGATTTGGGAGGTGGGAGAACCAGAATAATCAAGGATAATTCTAAGGCTGATATTGCAGCCCAATATTTGGCCAAAGATGAGGAAGAAACCATGTCAATGGATTTTAGTGTCACAGTCATTTGCTCACTTTATGAAAGCTGCTTCAGTTTAATAATGTGGGCCTATTTGAATAAATTGTGGAGTAAAGGAAGATGTGCAAATGAAGGCATGGAACTAGACAAAAATAATGACAACTTATTTAAGTTTGGCACTGTATTATGGTTCTCCACAAAAACAGAACCAATAGGATATATACATATATATATATATAATGTATATATATGTGTGTGTGTGTACATATAATATGTATATACACATTATATACATAGAGATTTATTTTAAGAAATTGACTCACTTGATTGTGAGAGTAGTAAATGAAATCCATAGGGCAAGTGGAGAGGCTGGAATTCAGGTAAAAGTTGATGTCACGGTCTTAGATCTGAAGGCTGGAAACTCAGGCAGAATTTCTGTATTACAGTCTGGAGACAGAATTTCTTCCTCCTTGGGAAACTCTATCTTTACTTTTAAGGTCTTCAACTGATAGAATGAGGCCCACCTTCATTACTTGTCTTACTTAAAGTTAGCTGATTGTAAATGTGAATTACATCTACAAAATTCCATTACAGCAACATGTAGACTAGTGTTTGGCCAAATAACTGATTACCATAGTCTACCCAATTTAATAAATAAAATTAATGATGACAGACAGTGAAGCAAAAGAAGGTGACAGGATTGTAGCTGGATGATGGTGGATTGTTTAATTAATACCTATTCCAAGGACAATGGGAAGGATCCAGGCTAAATATTCAAGGCAGAAGGGGTTAAATAGTCCAAATTAATGAGGCAACTGGAAGAGATAGGATACAAAAAGCCAGGTGAAGGAATAGGATTTAAATGAAAGTGATGTCATCTGATACTAAGGGAGAGGAGAGGTTAGACATTAGAAAAGATTGGAGATCATTTGAAATGATTATCAAGAAGAATAAGAGAGTGAGCTGACCATGAACTATAATAACATGGCTGGGAATATGGAAAAAACTATTGACACTGGTCACCAGGAATGTGTAACTGATGACACAGCATATCATATCTACAACATTTGTTCAAATTTAAGCCCAAAGAAGGCAAATAAATGGAATAAGCAAGGATAGAGATATTACCCCATTTTACTCATACTTAACTCATTGAGACATGAGTCAAGTATGGATAAAAGAAGAGCAAGTAGGTTGGGCTAAAGGCAAGAATGTTGTTGCAATGATGAACTTGGGAATATAAGCTATAAATGGAGAGAAATGAAGAAAAATGGATGGATTGGAAGAAAGGATGGATGGGACTCTGTGGAGATAGAGAATAATAGCAGTGAATCATGTTTCAGGTTGAACAGAAAATCTGGAAGGAGACAACACTGAGCTCAGTGTTTGACTGTGATTGTCAAAGTTCTCGGTAGTGAAAAGGTCCAGGGGGTGACCATAGGAAGGGGCAAATAAGGCATTTTGGAAGGGACGAGTAGAACAAAAGATATGTGGATGTTGAAGGCACACAGGATAATAGTAGGAATTGGGATGAAAAGGAAATTTATCGCCCAGTTGGTAAAGTCTTTGATAAACAAGAGGACTGGACAAAGGTTGGGGAGATGAGAAAATCAGAGGGAGGGGAAGGCACTTGGCCAGAACGACATGAGCTCCAAGGGGCAGTGAGAAGCAGGTTGGACACCAGTACCTCTTCCCAACTCAGAGACGCACAGGGCCTGAGGAAAGAAAAATCACAATTTGAGAAGGTTATTGGGAAAGAAGGGCTTCCTGAGGAATTCAAGGTTACATTCCAGGCAAGGAGGTAGAAAAAACTTTACGGAGAGCATTCCTTTCCCTAACCTACATAATGTTCTTCTCAAGTTCTTGAGTGTTCATCTTTTCCTGCAACCCTTACAATACCTACCTCATGTAGTCTTTAGACACCCTCTATCACTCAGTCTCACATCTAATAATTACTTATCAATCTCTGTATGTTTTTCTCATGATTTTTTTTTTGTCCGACTTTATTTGTTATTTTTCTATCACCTGCCCACTTGAGGACCTGAGGACTTCTTTCTTGGCCTGAATACAGAAAACCAGATTTCCCACCAACATTTGTATCACCGCAGTGATTCCATTATAATTGCTGCTGCTGGATTAACTGCCTTCCATTGATTTGCTAAAAAATAAAATAAGTAAAATAAATGCTGAGTCCCATATAAAAGGCAAAAAGTAACCCAGGACTCACTCTGACATATAACTATTAGCGTGTCTTCCTGAAAGGTCTGTTTTAAACAAATGCCAAAACCCTGGATTCTTTTGCACAGCTTGTAAGCAAATGTTAGTGTGTGGATTAGATTTACATCTTAACAAAGAAAGAGAAAGGGTTGGGAGGCTGAAGAGAAGGCATAACAAAGGTTTATTTTGTAGCAATGAAATCACCACTGCCTGGTTAGAGATGAACTTGACTGATGGGTTTTCCGTGATAGTCTCCCAGCACTTAATCATAGCCAAATATTAATGTGCTGAATTTATTACAGTTGAGGTTTGAAATTAAAAATGACCATCTGTGGCACATGTGTGTGGTACACGGAACAGTGATATATTGTGGACCAGCCGAACATGAAGCAAAGTATATCAGGATTGTGACATGACAGCCAAATTCACCCCCACCCCAGGACAGTTAAATGAATCTGCTGGATGCTGGTGTGAATCTTCTCAGCAAGTATCTACTTTCCGAAGCAACTCACAATGTATATGAGATATTTATTAATAATTCCTCCAACATAGCTCTATAACAGATGGTGAAGTCTAAATCTGCAAATGCAGTTTACTTCATGGAAACAGAGAAGTCAATTGAACAAAACCAAATTCTAGAGGAAAAGGATCACAAGTATCAGATAAAAGGAAAAGTTTCTGTGTTCTGGAGAGCAAGACTGCAATGAAAGTCAACAGTGGAAAGGTTGTTCCACTGGGATTTTCAGGTAGATGTCAGGATCAAACCAGGGAGGTGTGTTTATACATTTTGTGATTAAAAAAAATTTTTTTAAATAACATTTTCACTAGGAAATTGAATGCCCCTAAAATAACTTTTTGCTACAAATCCAAGGAGAACAGGATTTATATTACAAAGCTGAAGATGTAAAAAGTTAAAAGGAAACTGACCTTTTTGTGAATTTTATAGAGGACACCCTTATAGAAAGAAAGGATGCAATCTGACAAAAATTAGAAGCTGCAGAGCATGGCTATTATTTTTTTTTAATTATTATTATCTTGAATGAGCTTATTCACATTTTGAATTGTCTAGGTCCATAGAACAGAAAATAATTAGGTTAAAATTAATTTTTTGAATGCCATATCATCAGTGTCGTAGCAGAGATTAGGCTAGTATTTCTACGGCTTTGGTTTGTATATACATGACTGAGTTTAGTTTAGTTAATTCATAGCTAGACAAGATGTGTTGAATCAGGGTTCTAAAGAATGATTTCACAGCTATAAACAATAGAATAGCCAAATACTCTTCTCTTCATCACCTGGACCTCCTCAGGGGGTTCCTGAAGACACTACAGAAGGAAAATTAATGGCGTAGGAATCAAAATATTATCTTATTACCAGCTGCTCAATAATTCTTAAGTTCAGTGACCTTTGAACTCTGAGAATGCTCTAGAGCAAGGCAGAGAGGGTTGGATAACCAGAGAGAAGAGAGCATGCAATATTTACAGGGCAGAACAAGCTGAATTTATGCACTATTTTACATTATTCAGTACTCTTTTAGTTATAAATAATAAAATCACAACTTAAATTGTGGAAAGATTATTACTGACTAAGGCAGGAGAAACATAAATGGTCAGTGAAGCAATGAAAATATTTTATCCTTTGGAAAGACGTTAAAATTTGAACAATGAGCAATGTGGGGTTTTTGCTCTAAAATGTGCAAACTACTGATAAAGTTTAAGAGGAATGGTCACTTTCATGCCATATGGTTTGAGATCTTTCTAGAAATCAATTTGGCTAGAAAATGATAAAACTTTAAAAAGTGTCTCAACATTTATTAATTCATTGCACAAGTAATTTACTGAGTGCCTTTTATGTGCCAAGCACTTTGTAAAATATCTCTCTCTCACAGTGGTTAGGATCTACAAGACAAGATACACAATACAAAAAAACAGGCATACTAATAAAGTAAACAATGTCAAACTGCAATTGTGACAAGCACTGAGAAAGATTCATACAGAATTAGAAGTGCCTGTAATAAAGGTAATTTGAGCAGTCCCAGAATTCTGACCAAGTTTCCTAGGGTACACTAAGCTATAAAGAATTGAGTAAGTAAGTGTTTACTAGGCAGAAAAGGGAAGTGGCAGGCAAATAAAATAACGTGTACAAATAACACAGGAAGGAAAAGGAATGCGGAATGTGAAGGCCACTGTTATTAGTCAAAGTAAGCTATTTTATGCTGCTGTAACAAATAGCCCCTAAAGTCTCAGTAGTTGAATCTACCAAAGATTTATTTCTCACTCGCATTTCATAGCCTTTGAGAATTGAGGTTGCTCTAATCAGCTCTGATCTTTGTTCTTCTCACTCTGGAGCACAGTCTGATAAAGCAGTCACCATCTGGAATGTTATCAATCACCATGGTGAGACAGAAAGGCTAAAAGGCCAAAGCAAGTCACACAACCTCAACAAGGGGGCCCACGAAATGCACTTCTGCCAGGTGCCCAGGTGGAAGAAAGCTGAAACACTTGACCAGACGAATCTCGTGCCCAGTGTGGCTGGAGCTTAGCGGGAGCATATGAGCTAGAGTAAGAAAGCCTGTTTTTAACCTGTAGCCAATAGGAAGTCATTGAAGGCTTTGTACTTTCAGGAATTTTTTCCTGAGAAGAAATACCATGTAGTAACATAAAGCTTAATATACAAGTTTGTTTACCACAGTAGTGTTTATTAATTTTTTAAATAATAATAAAACCTAAATATTCAACAGCAGGTTCTTGCTCAAAAGACAGTTGCTACCTCTTTATAATGAAATAACATAACAAGTGAAAATAATGTGTTTAGAAAAATGGGATATGAAAAATATATGAAGTGAAAAAGTATGCATAAAGTACAGTGCAAAATGAGATTTACCTAATTTTTTAAAGTACTATATACTTATATATGCATAAAAACTCTTAGATGTAGACACAGATATACTCTATCAGTAGCTGTTCAATCTAGGATCATGGTTTGCTTGTTTTTTTACTTTCATTGTTGTTTTTTGTAGTTGTTATATGTGCTTTGCTCGTGCTAATTTCTGCAAAGAATATGCATTCCTTGTCAGCAGAATTTTTTTTTTTTTTCAAACTAGACAGGATCTTATTTGCCACCACTGGAAAATAAATATCTTTTTCTGTTATTTTTCCATTAGTAAACATGACTACACTTCCCGTAATCTCTTCTAAAGTGCATAAAAGTTATTAACGTGATGTTGTTGTTGTCGTTTTGATTCATTTGAACATTCTGAAAACTGTGTTTACATTACCACTAGTTCAGTCACTGCTTCCAGAAAGAGAAGTTTTAACATTCATTTGCATCTTTTTAATTACCTCTAGCTGTGAGCCATCCCACAATTCAGGTTCTGAATCCATAACCTTGTTCCCTGGGGCAATGAAATGATGAAATAACAAGCTGTTAGGCTATCTGAAGTAACCAAATATTCCTCAGGTAGTAACTCTAAAGTCCAATCAATCACCCCAAACTTATAATGACCTCATGAGAATCTGCTCTGCATCCTTTTTTGACATCCTTTTGCCTGTGGTGATAGGATGGCCATAACCACCTGTAATGAGTCAAGAATACAGCATATGTGCATTGATGCCATAGTAAGAGCATATATACCTCTGAAGAACAGATTGCCTTATTTTGCGTTTTTTACTCTATCGCTGGACATTTTACAGGAGTAAACTCTGATTTTGTAAGAAAACATTTGGCTCAGAAATTCAAACCATGTTTCAGCTCTGTTTTGGCTTCCAAAAAAATAAATAATCTATTTGACTGGACTTTGCAGACATTGGCCAAATGTTGGCCCCGCTCTGAGCTTATACCTGGATGGGTTGATACATCTGACACAATTGGGTTACCACAAACTGGGCCTGACATGAAAGGCCTGAAAAAGTTTGAAATCAGCCTGGGATGGAAATACTCCACCAGGAAGCGTGTTGATGAAGGAGTAGATACGCACTTATTGAAGGGATCGTTTTGTAGCTTTGTAGTAAATGGAGGTTTTGTTCTTTAAAGAGATTTTAAAAAAAAGAAAGTTAAAGAATGAAACAAGAGTGTCATTATAATCTCTAAAAACCAGCATTTTGTTTATCCAGATTATCATTTATGAATTCCCATCCCTGGGGTCATTGAGATCTGCTACTCTGGTCCCCATGAATCTTCACTTTGGATACTGAGAGGCAGTTCTGACTGAGCTAATATTTTATGATGAAAAAGAATACGTCTTATTTTTGGTTTTTAATGTCAAGCTATAGCTTCTTGGTAAATGGAGGTCTTCTATTTTGGTCTAGTGAATGGAAGTAGGATTTGAGATAAATTTAAGATCAAAATATAAAAATATGAAGAGTATTTACTAGACAAGTGTCAGATGCCATTTTTTAAACAAGATCTTCTTTGAAAGTACTCTCTGATTCCTTTTTGGAGGTACAGTAGGTCTTTAATTAGTCCCATAGCAGTAAAGCAACAGCCAGAAATTCTGAGCAACATTCTGCAAATATTTCTGCAAAAGCACTAATCAATGTGAAGGGAAATAATGAAAGTTTAAGTGGGGAAAATTAATGGTGAAAAAGACAAGTCTTTAATTACTATTTCTGTTTTCCTTCATCATAAGAAAGGAGAAAAAGAATAGGGAGAAACGTCAAGAAAATATTAACTTCATCAAATATTCAGTTGCTTTTAGAGCATACTCTGTGAAAACATAGATGTTTTTCCTCAAGTGAGAAAAAAAAAAACTATGAGAAGCGAAGTCTCTCTACTAGAATCTGAGAAAGGTAATTTGCAAGAGGTGGATCTCAGCAATGTGATAAGTGTAGGTAGATCTGTCAGCACCTTCTAGGGCCAACACGACAAATCCAGGTTGGGTTGGAGGTCAGATGCTATTGAACAAATGGGATTATATCAAACTAAAAAGCTTCTGCACAGCAAAAGAAACAATTAACAGAGTTAAAAGACAACCAACAGAGTGGGAGAAAATATTTGCAAAATATACATCTGACAAAGGATTAATATCCAGAATATATAAGGAACTCAAACAACTTTACAAGAAAAAAACAAGCAACCCAATTAAAAAATGGGCAAAAGAGCTAAGTAGGCATTTCTCTAAGGAAGATATACAAATGGCCAACAGACATATGAAAAAATGCTCAACATCACTCAGCATCCGGGAAATGCAAATCAAAACCACACTGAGATACCATCTAATCCCAGTTAGGATGGCTAAAATCCAAAAGACTCTGAACGATAAATGCTGGCGAGGTTGCGGAGAAAAAGGAACTCTCATACATTGTTGGTGGGACTGCAAAATGGTGCAGCCTCTATGGAAAATGGTATGGAAGTTCCTCAAACAATTGCAGATAGATCTACCATATGACCCAGCTAGCTATCCCACTGCTGGGAATATACCCAGAGGAATGGAAATCATCAAGTCGAAGGTATACCTGTTCCCCAATGTTCATCGCAGCACTCTTTACAATAGCCAAGAGTTGGAACCAGCCCAAATGTCCATCATCGGATGAGTGGATACGGAAAATGTGGTACATCTACACAATGGAATACTACTCAGCTATAAAAACGAATGAAATACTGCCATTTGCAACAACATGGATGAACCTTGAGAGAATTATATTAAGTGAAACAAGTCAGGCACAGAAAGAGAAATACCACATGTTCTCACTTATTGGTGGGAGCTAAAAATTAATATATAAATTCACACACACACACACAAAAAAAAAAAAAACTGGAGGTGCGGGGGAGAAGAAGATATAACAACCACAATTACTTGAAGTTGATACGACAAGTAAACAGAAAGGACATTGTTGTGGGGGAGGGAGGAGAGGGAGGAGGGAGGGAGGTTTTGGTGATGGGCAACAATAATCAACCACAATGTATATCGACAAAATAAAAGTTAAAAAAAAAAAGGAAAAAAAATTGCTAAAACCTAACCAAATTAGCAGAAATAGAGTTAGAGGATTCCAGGGTCAAATACGAGGAGAACCCAAGGGCACACCAAAGTGTCATGAGCAAATGAGAGCAATAGTTAGATCTGGATCAAGGCCCTTAAGAGCTAACAAGAAGACAAGTAACAGGAACCACCACATACACGCTGTCTTCAGTGGTTATTGGAATTGAGATTCTGCTAAGGGTTACACCTCCATCCAGATAAGCATCTGTCACCAAACACGGTGATTTAATTCGATTTTTTTATTTCTACCCAACAAGATAGTATAGAAGCCCCAGATAACCAGAGCTTGTCAATTGTATACCTGTCTTCTCATAGCCTCACCACTGGCCTACCAGCTGAACTCTCCTGATCTATTGAATTGTTTTACAACCTTATTTACCTATTTATATTCATAATATCCAACAAATTATATGGAAAAATTAACAATTTTTGTTGTGTACTTCTCATAATACTCAGTATGTTTGTGTGTGTGTGTTTATATAAAATAAAACTAAAAATCCTTTATGCAATAGCACCAATGACCAATTTCAAGAAAGCTCACATATCAATCCTACATTTTCAGGAGATATCAAAATTCCCTGTTTTCCTTAAAATCTCACCATCAGCCAAAAAGGTTTATAAAATCAGAGACGTAAAGTTGGAAGTTAATTAAGAGATCACCTGTGGCACTTTTTTTTCAATGTCTACAAATTTGGAAACTCCTTCCATCAGAAGTAGGACCTTTCTATGTTCCCTTCTCTTGCATCTACATGGGATTCTGACTCACTTGCAAATACTGTAGTGCAGGAAAGTGATGTGGTATGGTTTCTGAGGTTGCATCAAAAGGGGTAATGCAGTTTCTGCCCTGTGTGCTGGGACACATGTTTTTATATCCTTGAGCTGCTTGTAAGAAGCCCAACTAACCCGAAGCAACCATGCTGTGAGGATCTGAGACAACTGCCAGCAAATCCTGTCAGCCAGGTGAATGAGCCACCTTGGACACACAACCCAGTCAAGCCTTCATATGTTGCAGCTACAGTCAGTATATAACTGCAATCTCACGAGATACCCCAAATGAGAACTGTCCAGCAAGCCTTTCTGCCTTCCTGATCCATAAAAGGACGAGAAAAATAGGACTATCGTTTTAGCCCTATAAAATTTGGGGTAATTGGTTATGCAGTGATAAGGAACTGATACACCATCTGATCCAACGTCCCCACTCTATGATGAAGTTTTTGAATTAAATGACTCTGGTAAAAGGGATCCTGCCCTCATATGTTAACCGTGTTTTAGATAACACTATTTTGTTCTTCATGTTAGAGCAAAATCTTCATCTCCCTAACTTTAAACAGATATTCTAAACTGACCTTCTCTGGCTTCTTAAACATAAAAGCTTGCCACATAGACAAAGGCACTCTGCAGATATCTCCTTGGTCTTTTCTCCTACAGAAAAACAATACCTTGTACTCTCAGCCTTGCCTCAAAAGATACGATTTTCAGAATTCTGTGTGCCTTACTGAGAACATACTCCAGTTGAAGGAGTCTTAAAAATATAATGCAAGGAATTTGACACTTTATTCGATAAGTCAGCTCACTAGAACAGAATTGGGTAAAATTGTATTTTATATTGCCTCTATCGTGCTGAACACAATATGCCATTAATGCAACTTGATTGTGCTAGTCTGTTTTTCTAACAGCCACATCATACCATTGGCTTATTTTACGCTTGTCATCAAATGGAACTCCCAGTACTCTGCCATCTGTACTGTGGCCAAGCCAGATCACTCTCATGCAGCAGCCTTTCTGAACCTAAACGGAACTAGAAATGTATTTCTGCTTAACCTCATTACATTTGGCTTTGGCCGAGTGTGTCTCTGTCAGTTGGCATCACTTTTATTCTTGGGTCAGTTATTTATAGTTTTAACTATTGCATCTCTTCTATGCATCCTCACTTCTAAAATGCTATCAAAATTCTCAATAAAAATATTGAGCCAGCAGTATTAAGAGTATTGCCTACTTAAACTCCATTAGAAAACTGCAGAGTTATTTACTGACACATAGGAGGCATATGTTTAAGGCACTAAATATCAACATTCTATCATTCAACCCACTATCCTACTATAATGATCTTGCAAAAAAATATTGTCCGATGCATTGATATAATTGAAGTAATTGAAATGCATTTTATCCATGGAATATTCTGTTCTCTAGAGATTCCAACAAAATGGGTAATCATGTGAATTCAATCAACGAATGAATGCCAGCTCCTAGAGATTATGTATATTATCTTCCAAGGGTTTATAAATTACATGCATGATAATCTATACTCAAATACCATGTTAAGATAAAAAATAAAAGGCAGTAATCCTCATAAGTCTTTACCAACATTTTTGAAAGCCAATAAATCATTTTCATAGTTCAGAGCTCTCAGAAATCTTGTTTTCTAGTATTTCTTAAAAATTAGTGTGTAAGAATCTCTCATTAGTAAAAAGTAAGTGTATGTTGAATGAATTAACTAATGTATAAATGCATAAAAAAGAAGCATGAATTATTTTATTATCTGTTTTATTTTCTTCATATAATTTATCACTCTATAGAGTTCATTTATTGTTCACATTATTTGTAATACTCTGTCTAATGAGTATAGACCTTGACCATCTTTCTCAATACTGTATCCACAATGCCTAAAATAGAGCTCTAGGCATAATATACTCACTGCATAGAAATATGTTGAATAAAAAATAAATAAATAAGTAAATAAACAAAGATATAATCAATCTAGGCCTTAAGTCTCAGATTCACTCAGTTACTCAATACATCCTTACCGTATTCAGTCTACTTCTCCCAGTTAGAAAAACTTTTTTCTTAATGAAAAAGACTTACAATACAATAGAAGTTCCCTTTTCTCTCTGTCACTTGTTAGTGTATTTTCAAGAACATTTAATTTGTTCTTATTTGTATGCCAAATATTCTTTCAAAACTGGTTGTTTTAGTTTATGTTCCCCCAGAAGCAGTATTCAAATGCACTAAGTTTATTTTGGATGTGACCCCAGGCAGGAAATACTGGGAGGAAAGTTAGGGAAATAAGACAGGCAAAGAAAGAATAAAGAGTTTAACTCTTCCATCCAGAACATTCAAGAATCGTCCTTGAATCTTCCAAATTGGAATAGGTTGGTGGAGTAAAACATGTTTTAGTGATTGTTTCAAGCATTTTCTCCACTTATTCAAACAAAGTTATGTTTTCTTCTTCAGCACCTTAGGGAAGACTGACTTTTCCCCAGCAGATTGACACAAACTTAAATAGAACATCTGTGTACATCTGACTCTTGTTTTAAAGAGAAGGAGATTCTCACTGAAATTGTTTGCATCTATTATTTTTCTTATTTTGCCATTAACTCATGATTTGTTGAAGAAATGCTTCTAAAATTAGTACACTAGAGTTACGTAGAGGTCAAGAAAAAACTTCCCATTCAACTCCCTGAAGCTTTTCTGAGAAATCAACTAATAAATAGAGATTAACATGAAGAAAAGACATAACATTTTTTTTTTTATTTTAACATGCTCAGAGGGGGAAAGGTATGGAGGAATCACAAGAGAGTAATTTCCTAATAGAGTACAAAGCTTGTGTACTTCTCTTTATAGGGAAAGGGGAGATGGGGGTGTAGGAGGAAACAATTCTTAGGAGGATGCAATGGGCCTGGAGAGCATACAATGGCCTTGAACAAAGTCTGCTGGACCCACAGAGCAGACAATGACTGGTACAGGATTCTCTTCAGAATACTGAATGGGACTGAAATCGAAGACAATGATCTGTGACAAAAGTCTATCCAGGTGTGTTCAAAGACTTCAGTCTTCCTTCCTTAGGAAGGAAGATAGGAGTTAAGTTAATGAAAACTCAGGGAAAGAATCAGAGGTCATTGTCTTCTTCTCTAGCAAGTTTGGACCTTAGGCAGATAAGGGAACAGCTTGATCCTGTGCTTTGGAGAGTGACAGAGGATTGAGAGATGGGGGGTGGGTAGTGGGTGGGGAGATCCTGAGGCTGCTTTTTTACTCCAGCATGTCAAAGCACCATATTTTGGGGTAACAGCATTCTGCACCACAATTATTAGAATATTAATATATACACAAATGCACATCAATCACTCCAAAAAACTTGATATAAATAAATAACTACCCACTTTAGTATTATGTAAAATAAATATTGGACATTTAACAGCATGAAAATATGATTACTGGACTTTTATTTAACATAAAAAACAATTTCAAAGCAATGCATGTAATGTGAGCTCATTTTTACAAAAATGTATGTGTGCGTAAACATAATCCAGAGTGATATAGGTGGTAAAATTTTGAGTGAGTTTTTGTTTGTACTTTCAATTATCTATGTATCTGATTTTTTTTCCTAAAATAAAATCACACATTATTTCTGTAATAAGAAAACAAGTTTTGTAACTAGTATAAATATATATCACAAATAAGAAAGCAGACTGATTAAAAGATACTATTCATAGATGCCTACATGGAAACAAATACCTTCACTTTATCAAAGCACATGCCACCACTGCTGATTACTTTAACAAAACATCCTCATTATTTTTCCTATTAAAATGTCATTAAATGATCATAATGTAGCACTATTTCATGTGTATTTTAAATAAAATTTAAGTTACAAATTTTAGTCTACCCACAAGTTCCCATGTATAACATCTTTGAAAATCGTGAATAAGGCAGCGAACAAAAAAAGTATCAGGAAGTTCTATTTTTAAAAAAAAAAAAGAGTACTAGAGACTACGTAAACTTTATAAATTAGCTTGATCCAAACATAATTATTGATATTTAATAGTAATTGTTTACGTCACCAATATTATCATCACACCATCATAAACAAACAACAAAATCTCTAGATATTAGACATTATAAATAGATTATGTAGATTATGTTGGTAGTACATTACACAGAACTCTTCCTGAGTGTGTCTTATAGTGTGTAATCACCAAACAAGACTGAGCAAAAGAAATACGATAGCATATGGCAAAGCCCAAAACTTTCTGGAAAGCAGCTCAGCAGGTGCCATACAGAAAATTGTGCTTTGACATCTTCAAATTCCTCTCAATTTCCCATACAATCTTCATTGTTAGAGAGCCTGAATCTAGTTACATCTTAGATAGACACAGTCCCCTATGATCTGCTTCTTCTTTGTTGTCATTTTTCACTCCAAGAGGCACATATTTGGGGATAAAATAAGAAGCATTTTAGTTGACTATACTGTAGATAAACTGCTCCACTTACTGGGATTTCCACTTCTTTTAAATTCACAACTTAAAAACTAGGGTAGAATTTTTTTTTTTTTAAATCTCTGTGTTCTTCTCAGAAACTGTATAGAGCTCTTCTGTCAATATGGTAGCCATAATTTAAAATTAAATAAAATTAAAAATTCAGCCCTCAGTTGCACTAGCCAGATTTCAAGTGCTCATTGGACAGAGCAGGTTTAGAGCACTTATAATTGCAGAAAGTTCTATTGGATAGTGCTAATCTATATATCCAAATGCTATCCAGCTACTTGTTAAGAACTAATGAAATGCAAAGATTTTAATGACATTGTAGTTTTCCCATAACTTTTAATATTTGGCTTACAAGATAGCCGGTGTAATTTAAGATAGACTTAAATGCAACTTGCGGCCAAAATATTCAGCTCTGGTGTCGTTCTCCAGAAGTCATCTACAAAACCTTCCCTAAACTGACTGCTTTACTGGGTAACCAGAGTTTGAGTGAGCCCTGCTGTATTCATTATTAATTGCTGTGTGACAAATTTAATAGCTTCCAAAAACAATAATTAACTATCTCTTAAGGCTTCTTTAGGCCAGGAATCCAGGAGAAGCTAAATTTAGCACTTCTGGCTCAGGGTGTCTCATGAGGTTGCAGTCAGATGTTATCTGGGGCTGCAGGCGTCTTAGTACTCAACTGTGTTGGATGATCCATTTGTAAGGTAGCTCACTCAAATGGTTGTAAAGCTGGTTCCACTCCAGGGAACTTCTCCAGTGTCCCCACAACATTGTAGTTGGTTTCTGGCAGGACCAATGATTCAAGATACTGAAGCAAAAGTTGTAATATCTTTTATGATAGCCTTGGATGTCTCAAACCATCACTTCTACCATATTCTATTGGTCACACAAGTAAGCTCTGCATGGTTCAATGTGGAGAGAACCACACAGGGCCTGAATATTAGGAGACAGGGGCATTTGGGGCCATCTAAGTGGCTGGCTACCACACTCAACCCACAGAGTTTCTTGCTAGACTGCAAGGGCTGAGAAAGGGAGTGGAGAACACTACCAAAGAATTTAGTCTCACTGTCTCTGGTACCTGAGAATAGATTTATCTACTGAATTCGCCAAAGAAAGCTGCTGAAGAGCTTTAAAAAAAATACTGATACCTAGGTCCCACCAGAGGTCCTAATATAATTGGTCTGTGTGCAACCTGAGAATCAGAAATTTTAAAAGCTTCCCAGGTGATTCTAACATGCTCTGAACGTTGAAAACCACTAATTAGAAGACCTCTTTGAATGTTTTCTCTTGTGATCTCTTTCCTTCCTAATTTTCTCTATCCTACTCTCATAACACCTTTTTAAAAAATTTTTAGCTCCTTAGTTTCTCAACCCAATTCCTCAGAAAACTCTTAATTTTCCACAAAAGTTGGAGAATTTCGTAGTTTCTTTCAGTGTCTAGATAACTCCTTTACCCCAAGATACAGCTGGCCCTTAAAGGATAGGAATAGATTCTATATCAAAAAGCAGGGGAGAAGGTAGAATCCTTGAATCCACTTTGTGTTCTTGACTGTGGAGTGCTGCAAATAATTTCCTTACTAAATTACCTAAAATAAAATACATAAGAATACTAAAATACCCAAGAAACCAGCACACCTTGTCAAAGGAAAAATTAATATTTACCTGAAACAGCACAGTTTAATCTAACATGAGTAAACAAGTTCCTCCTGTTAACATGAACTTGACCCTGCTCCTTGTGAAAAATAAATAATCTCTGCATGATGGCCTTAAGGCACATCTGACCCCTTCAAGACCTGGCTTATGTTACAAGAGCCACCACAGTAGTAGAGAAAGACCCCTATTTCAGCCATCTGGACAGGTGCTAGCAGTTCTACCCACGTGCTTTCAACCCCTCATATCTCTGCTCTTACAGGAAGGGGAGGGGTGTCTCATTTTATTCCACCACGTAATCATTGATTATAGTAAAGAAACTCCATATGTCTACCTCTGTAGGCATCTACAGAAAAAAAAAAAAAAAAGTTCTCTATGTCAGCAATTCTCGAAATTCTGCACACATGTGAATTACCTTCAGATCTTGCTAAAATGCAAATTTCTGAGTCTGGGGAGAGATTCTGCATTTCTAGCAAGTTCCTAGGAGATGTCCATGTTGTCAGTCCACAGGTCACACCAAGTATCAAGGACCTAGATATTTATAGAAAAATAAGAATAATCAGTACAAAGCCCTTTTTATCTCTTCCTTTTGATCTCATGTTTGTTTGTAGGACCAAAATTGTTTTCCCATCCCTCTTTTTGATTCACATAGTCTATAACATTCAGAGAATTCTATTATTCTTATACTTTCAATTTGACCTGTTTTGTTATGGAAAACTTCCTCTGAATTTCTCTGTGTTACAAGATCACAGATGATTTGGTGAAAGAAAGACTGATAGGAAAAATAGATAGCATATTAAAATTTGTTTTACATCTAACAAGCAATATATGTTCTCCTAGAATTATTATCATAAAATACACAGGACATACTACTTACAATACCAAATGACTCATGCCCAGTGGTATTGTGGTTACATGCGAGTTGTTAGTTTACTGAGCTATATTTCTTTACTTTATCCTATTAGCCAATCTTTAATTCAGGTCTTTAAGACACAGGAAAACTATATGCTCATTTGAAACGTAGTACCTCCTATCTTTATGAGAAAATATCTGTATGTACTCTAACTAACTCTAGAGACATAGAAATTATTGTCATTATTCTACTATTTCTTCTAAGCATCCTTTCACATTATGAGTCCTTCGCCATTCCAATGTATTACCTTCAATGATAAAACCAACTAAAAAATCTCGATCTCCTATAAAATAATGCCTGTTCAAAGTAAAAATTACTGAGATACTTTGAATAGTAATTTCCCTGGTAAAATAAGACAGTAAATAAGATTATACCTTTCTTTTCCTTTTCATAATTATAGAGAAAAAGTCCACCAGAAAAAAAAAAGAACAAAATATTGAAAACAACTGAAAGGATATAAATTGTGTCCTTGTAATCCTGGCTAACTCACTACAATCAAGTTAAGCTTTTTAAAATTCCCCTTTGGTCACACAAGTCTTCTAACTATAAAAAAAACACCAACCAAATATGACTCAGTATCAAATGAATTCTATTATTCTTGAAACTGTGTTATGTTAGCATTACTCTAAAATGTTTCCAACTGGTATTTCTTTAACTGATTTACTTTTAGACACAAAGAAACATTTACCCAAAAATTAATGTAAATCTGGATTTGTACACACTGTAGTACCTAAAGGGGGGAGAAAGATTATTTCTTTTGCCTCCATTGTATCAGCCAGTCTAATCATCCAATATTTCCAAACTACACCCAGCCCAGGAAAAACAAATGTATGAGATGACATTGCAACTTGGATGCCCAATGTTCACAAAAGCTCACTCCTTCATAGGAGTCACCCTTACCACAATCTTTACCTTGGAAATTACATCTGAAGTGGTTGGATCAATCCTTTCAAGAAGCATATGTTGAAATTTTAGTCTAATTCCATGGTAACTATAGCAATGTTTATTTCATTACTAACTATTATAGTCAACATGAAAAACTTCAGACATAAATATTTGGCAACAGTAATGAAATTGCTTAACTCTGTTCACTGTTGTTCTATTGGATCATGAGAGACCCCTGTGAACTATAAAGATTAAGTAACTAACTATGTCCTCGATTAGACTCCAGAATTAAACTATGCCTTAATAGTATAATTTCCATTTGCCTAGAAGTTAGAAGATGTAGATTCCTGTCTTGCTTTGTCACTGACCAGTTGCTTGAATTGGAATAAGACAGTCTACTACCAACTGAGCCTTCATTAATTTATCTATAAAATATGAAATGGTTTACTATATCTGAAATCCCTCTTCTCATCAAAAATATAAATTATTAGCCTATAATTTTAAAGTGAATTTTAGAAAATGTGCACCTTACCCACTGCCCTCTCTCTAACAATCTCATTCTTGACTTGAAGCTTTTTTGGAAATCTTCAGCCACTAACTCTGAGTCACTGGTTAAGTTCCTGGCTGCCAATCCCAGACAAAAGAACATATAACGGTCTACAAATGTGGTAGACTACTTATGAGCCATCAAAAATTTACTGGGAAGCCACTAGAGGCAAAATAGTATGGAAAATTGATTAGTATAAAGCCTCATTGAAAACCAACTATGGGGAAAGTGGGTAATGCTCCTTTCTATAACTGGGATTATTATTAAATGGCAAAGCCCACAGGTCATGTATCAGAGTAGAAAAATACAGTGTCATCCTAAGGACATAAAAGAACCCTCCATCTAAGCCTAGATAGTACCCAGATAGACAACGTTAGCATACTTGAGAAAGAAATGTGTTTGACAGGAACAAAATTGGTCAGCTCTACAAGCTCAGAGATACAAACTTGAGAACCTGTTTCTTGCACAACCTAGATCCGCAAGCACACCTTCAGAAAGGTCCTCAAGAGCAGAAGAGATATAACTATCAGGCTAAATTGTAACCAGCATTTCGTTCTTCCAACTAACCACTTTCATCATATCCATGCCTACTAAACTACCTTCTGATTCTAATTTGACTTCTTGCTTATCTGTCATTGGGAAGGATGGGAAATAGGATTCCATCCCAGAATAAAGGAGAATGTTTTTCTTTTGTTTTTCTATGTTTTTTTTTTTTTTTTCAGCTTGGAATGACAGCTCTTGGTACACTGATCAATCTGCATTCTGAGCTTCTCAAAATGATGGAGTGTGGAGGAGCCATCTATAATAAACTTCATATGATGATACCAGGTTTTCCCAAGGAACACTGCACATCACAAGTAGGCTTCCTTCCTCTCAAATGTTCATTCTTTCCCTCTGTCCTCCTACTGCTTCTTATTTTTTACCCCTTCCCCTTCCATTTCCTCCAATAAAGATAATAAAGTGACATGGGCTTAGGTTTTAAGAATGGTTGGGTTTGGGAAGATGTCAGAAGAAGAAATTTCAAAAAGAGGAGGGATTAAGTTGGGTTGGGGGATTAAGTAGACCAGCCCAGACAGTTTATCAAGAATTGATGCCAAGTGAGATGAGACTAGAATCTTTGGCTGAATCCAGATCAGGAAGAATTCCAAAGGGCAATAAGACATCCTATGCAGTTGACTATAAGAGTTTTCAGGATTTCTGGAAAGGTAGTGATATGGATAAAAGTTGAGTTTTAGGAAGATTGTATATGTTGTATATAATCATGTATGAAGGAGTCACACTGTAAACTTACTTAACACAAAAGTATATAGTTTGGTACTTGAATTTCAATCAAAGAGATCACACATTTCTCTCCAGTGCATGGAGGTTTGGCACTTGGAGGGAAATGACTAACGTTTACTCATAAAGAGACAACTGGAAGGAGGTGGGGGGTTGTGGGTCTGTCCATGAGTAATGGAAGGAGGAAGGAAAAGAAAGAATAGAGATCTCTCTAAGTCATCCAGTACCTTTCCTCAGGGGTAGAGTTTGGCTTTCAAATGACCAGCAAGTCAACACTGGCAGCAACTCAGCCACCAGAGCAATATCCAGGAAGCTACTGGAACCACAGAGGACTTTGAAACACATAAGTCTGGGCTTCAGTGTTATTCCCAAGAAATGTCTGTAGTCTTCCCCCAACACCTCCCTCTGTGAGGAAAGGAAACTAGGGCTACACAAGGCAAGAAGGAACAACTGGACACACCAGCTGCATCATAACACCTAGTGGAGACTTTTTTGCTATCAGAGAACTGAGAGATGTTTAATAATCATGCCAGCTTCCAAGAGCAGCTTTTTCTACAGGAGGGTGAAACAGCTTCAGAATTCCTGATCAGGAGGAAATACGTCTGTGTGATTATGAGAGAAAGGAATTTTGTGTGCACGCATATGTGTGTTTTTGAAACAGAGAACAAACACAAAATCACATAGCCTTCCGGTGTGATGGGTTTCCCTGAGTCGAATGTTTCGGTGGTGCAGTTTGGCCCGGGAAACTTCAAATGAGCTGAGGTTTTCTCCCTCTCTTTTTGCTTCAGTTCACTGTTTTGCTTGAATCTGAGTCATAAGCTCCTTAAGCTGACAGGAAGCGGATAGTCCGGCTGGCAGCTCACTCTCCCCCAAGCAGAGGGAGTGTCTTGGCTGACACCTAAGCAACCTTTTCCATCCCCAAACTCGGTAAAAGAACCAATGAGCACTAGCAGAACGGAAGGCTGGGCTACATTCCCAGAATAGGAGAAGAGAGAAACCATCCTGGACAGATCCATTAGGTCAAGCCATGGTTTAAAAAAAGAAAAAAATGGCTTATGGAATTACCTCCACCACTCACCAGGTCCTTACAATGTCTTGGCGTTTACCCACAAAAGCTGACCTATGGAAACTCCCTAATCTAGCTTCCACCAGATCCCATAGATCTTTATTCTCCATCAAGCTTCTGACTTACTCTTTCCCCTAGGAATCACCATTTTTCCCCTCTATTCCTCCTAAACCACAGCTCCTCTAAGAGCTACGTTCACACTCTCAGGGTTGGCCCAGCCAGGGCTCAGAACACGATACACCGCAGTAAGGCCCCTTGGTATGCTTAATACTTTAAACTGAAGGCAATTGGAGGGGCCTCAGAAGCAAAGTCTCTCTGACCTTCTCCCACCTTCCTTTCTCCAGCTTTCCTTTCTCCCTCAAACTGTGTCATAGAAACTGGACTTTCTCTCCTCTGAGGCAGGTCACTAGAACTCTTCTCTCCTAAGGCAAGCCACAAAACCAAGAAAGGTCACTTTCTGACCTACCTCCCCTAACACTAGGTCATCCCAGAGGGGTCCCTCCCCATACCCACAGGAAAGTACTGCTACACAGAGAGGCCAAGAAGATTCTGAACAGACAATCCTTGCTGGGGTCCCCTCCCCATTTACTACCATTAGATCGTACCCTTTTTGTACAATCATGTTTCTTTACAACTATCCACTTCTTTCATCAGACTTAGCATGAAAATACAGCTTTCCCTGAGTCTTTGGGTCTGTATTTCTGAAGCCTCCTGTGCCTTGTACAACTTTATTAAATAAATCTAGTATGCTTTTCTCTCGCTAACCTGTCTTTTGTGTTATAGGAAAATGACCCTTGTGATGGGTAAGGAAAAAGTATTGCCTTTTTGCCCCAGCAGCCCTAACTCATGGGCCAAGTAATCAGTTACAATCAACAGGAATCAAAGAAAGGCCTCTTTACCATCCAATTCCACTAGAATTCTCTCTTTTCTGTGTTAGGAATAGTACAGATGTGACCAGAAAGGGAAGAAATACCGAGACATTGTCAGGCATTGATATCCCAGCTCCAATCAGTTGTCAAATTAACTCCAACAAGGATTAAGGGCAAGAGCAAAGAGGGAGCAAGATTAGGGGGAAGCAAAGAAACTGGGAGAGAAAAGTTTGGCGTATGAAAGTTGTGCAATGATTACTGCAATGTGGGTAACCCCGTAAGCTGTAGGTCAGGGGAAGGGAGGGTGGGGATATGAACACCTGGGTGGAGAGAATCTGCCAAAAGAGCTAAGGGGTGTTGAAAAGTAATGGCAGAATGTTGGAAAAAATCCTTACCTCCTCCATAGTTTTTCTTTCAACCAACCTGGTTACTTAAGTTTAGGACTGAGCTGTGGCAGGTTTTCTGAATGCAGCCCCAACAGAAAAATTCTGTCTAACCCAATACAGTTCCAACATTCCGTATGCCGCTCTCTCAACTCCTGCTGTCTCCTTCCCAACCTCTCACCATCATTTGCCTTTTCTTGGCTCTCATCCACCTCATCCCCTGCCTTCACAAACCCCACTTGTGACATGTGGGGAGGCTCCCAAACCCAGGGCCCCTGGCCTGTTCTCCACCCGATGTTCCTCTGTTTCTTCTTGTCTGTGCCATTGCCTGATACTTTCTGATTGCTCAGACCAGACCTCTGCTGTCAGTCAAGTGTTTGACCTCCAGAAGAAATTCTTTGGCCACACAATTTAAGGAAAGTAAAAACAAAACAGAACAAAAAAATCCCTAAAATATTTGAAGCAGGTTCTGTTTCGAAAGTTAAAACTGGTGAATGCTGAGTGTGTAAAATAACATCTCCCACTGTCTTAGAGAGAACTTTGCAAAGCAGCTATATTTCCTATATGAGAAATATATGCAGTTTTGTTATGAATTGAGCTCTTTCTTTTTACAGACACTAGCTCTTTGTTTATTTCAGATATGAGCAGCTACACAGCTGCTCCCCAGCTCAATATTTGCAGCGTATTAGTTATGAGAGATAACATTGCATTATTAATACAAATAATGTGTTAATACTGCCCCACCTGTATGTGTAAGGGGTCTTAGAAAACAGTCTCTATACTTAGTTTAAAATGGTATTCAGAACCAAATTTTTACAGGGGAGAGGAGGGCACGCTCATGACCACCAGGCTCAAGTAAGTCCATTTCTTCCTTTCTGGTTGGTTCAGATGAGAGGTGCCCTCCAATCTTTCTCCACATTTCCATTCTAAACATTTAAATGCCAACCTTCCTGCAGACAGATTGATCTTAGAGTAATTCAACAAGCTAAAGGCCTTGCAACTTGGTGTTGAGCATGGCAGACTTTATCTGACACCTTTGATTTAGAAATATAAAGGGGTGGAAGTAATCAGTCAGGGACAAAAAAAAAAAAATGTAATTAAAAAGTCTGGTAGGAAACAGAAGAGAGTGCAGGAAAACTTCATTAATTTAAAGAGTTGAAGAAAGACCAATCCAATGAACTATGACTTACTTAGAGAAGAAAGAAATAGATGAGAATCCTCTGATAATCTAAATTGGTATAATTCTTTCTCTAATGAAATGTATTACCTGAAGCAGAATTAAGTGTTTTCTGAAGTCCCATAATATCATATTACTATGTCCCATGTGCTATTTTACATCTCTGAGTTCAGCCTCAAGGAAGTGTTATAGTCAAATGGACATCGTTCATATGAACAGATACGATGTTGATGGGGGGAAGGTGGGAAGGAAGGGGAGTGAGAGGAATAGGTAAAGGGACACGAAAATTAACTACATTGTATATTGATGAATTAAAATAAAAATAGAAAATAAATTAAAAATTTTTTAAAAAACACTAAAATTCTTTATCTGCATTTTTTGAACTCCTTAAAGAGGGCAGAGAATCTCCAGTAATACTTTTAAAAAAATATTCCTATTCTGTTCTCATCCATTCACTTAAGCACGGAAGCCATTCTCAAGGCACTTTCTTCAAAATACCAGGAGAGAATTCCCCTCTAACCCTCCTGCCCTCCAGACATCTACTCCTACTTCCGACCCTTCACCACTTCATCACTTTATTATGACAATTAGTAGCCTTTTGCTAATCCTTTCTCTCCTCCTCTCACCTCTCATGTCCTGCCCTTCTACAGGCATGTTCTGGTTCTTCATCACAAATACTAGAAGGATTGAGCAGACCCTCCTTTGATGGCAGGACTGAAGGGTCCAAAGTCCTACTTATCCCACTACAGATGTGAGAGACTGAACACACATAGTGGAATGGTTCTTGTTCATTACAATAATGGCTCATGCATGCTTCTAAGTAGAAATGATATGAAAAAAATATGTAATGCATTTCAAAGGGTTTTCCAGATAGAAGTCTTAAAATTTGATGAATTACTGTGAATAACTATGCACTGAAATAGATAACATGGCATTCAATGAAAATTAATTCACTAAAGCTACACGCAATCCATGTGGGTGATTCTCATGCATATATTCCTCTCTGCTCGGGTATTCTGTCCTTTTAACACCTTGGTCTGTCTCCCCAAACTTTTGGTTCTATCTTCTCTGCTCAGGTTGTGCACCAAGCTATGCCTGGATCCTCCCTCCCTGAATCACAGCCTGAAAACTCTCAAGGTAGTAAGATGGGTCAATTTTAGGACTTACCACACTTGCTTTTAGTCTCTTGGGTAATATTGCCCTGTGTCAACTGATGAGCAATGTCTAAAATCTCTTTATGTTCCCATATATTTTGCATGACTTTTTGGTCTATTTCAGGTAAGCAGGTAAATACTCACACAGTTCCTCTTACTCCATCTTAGCCAAAAAGAAAAGCTTTGTCAGCAATGGAGTTAAACTCAGGCTGTATTTATTAAATTAAATTGCTCGTGATCCACAGCTTCAGACACACAATGGCCCTTCTGCCAAAAAAAAAAATTTCTCAAGATCTGATAAATCTCATTGCTTCATGCTTCTAAAACACTGTACGACTTCTTCCAGGGTGTATTAGTTTCTAAGGGCTGCTGTAACAAATTACCAGAAATATGGTACTTTATAACAACAGAAATTTATTCTTTCCTACTTCTGGAAGCTAGAAGTTTAAACTCATGATATCAGTTTGTAATTAACTTGAGATAATTAGAATATTTTCATTTTATCCTGACCCACAGCACCCAGCATTGTACTTTGCTCCTAAAATAAACCCTTTAAGGGTTTATATAAAGAGGCTTGTCTATGAAGGTAATTTAAGGCTTCAGTTTTGAGTTTAGGTATTTCTAAAAATAGTGCCAGGTATGCAATTCTAATATGACTGTCAGGGACACCTAGCTAGGCAGCATATGGTATTCTTCCCATCTGTGCAGCATTTGCTGGAAGGTCAAACTGGAGAAATTTCACTATTTTATAAGCCACAGAGAAAGAAAATATGGTCTGTATAAAACTATCAGCTAAAGATAATATAGCCTCGATTATAAAATGCATCCCTGACTTCAGAGATAATTAAAATTGTGAAAGATATTTGACTCAGAATCAAATATATGCAGGAAGGGTGTGTGTTTTGTATGTGAGTAAATGCAGACACATTTATGCACAACAGACACTTACAGGGTTGCTATCCTTCAAGTTACCATAAACTTGGTCCAGAAAAATTTCCCAGCTTTCTACACTATGAGATTTGCCCATCTCCTAACCCCTCCACCCCCACACACCCAGCCCACACTACAGCTCACTGGTTCAAGCTAGCTTGGCCAATCATATTTGAAGTTTAAAACAAAAATATCAGAGGCTGGAAATCTCTGCAGCCAAGTCACATTGATGGCAATCATCTAACATATGATGCTGGGATGTCTTGTAACTTTCCCTTAGCCTACCCTCTTCAAAGACTAAAGGGTTTAATCCTGCTTCCGTTCTGCAAAATATCCCAGCATTCTTCCAGTAAATTTTTTTTGTGGCTTAAGTCAGCCGGAGTTTATTTTTGTGGCCTGAAAACCAGAGAACCTTAACTAACACAATGCCTTAAGAACATTTTTGGAAAGATAGACATGAAATTAACCATAATTACCTCTAAGAAATGAATAGACTATGTGTCTGAAGGTGTACAAGGGAGCTTGCACTATTACCTGATAATACTCTGTACAATGGAATGTTGTATTGTCATGGTTTGATTTAGCTTGATTTGGGATGTTTCTTTTTTTTTGCACCTGAGCATGTATTACTTGCATAATTTTTATAGCTAGGTTTAGTGTATTTTTTTTACTGTCATATTTGAAAAAATGTAAATAATTGTAGCTTTCTAATTTTTTGCAGCTCACCTTTATTCCAATAGAATAATCTGTACCCCTCATTTCAGTGACACACAAATTGAGTCTAGAATAGCTGTGACATAGCCAACCATTTCACAGCAATCATAAGGTCATTGTTTTAGGCTAGCCCAGAATTACTCTTACCTTATCAGAGAATGAATAATGATTTTAATTTTAGAGGCAGTATGTATTAAGTGTCAAATATCTTTCTGTTTAGTTGCCTTCTGTTCTTTTCTTCTACATAATACTCCAAATTTACTCAATTTAAGATTCTTTCTGGTTATTAATTTTCTACTTTGAAAAGAGCAGCAAGCTTAGATGGATTGGTTATTGACTATTTCAAACTTTAATGTGAACTGTCTTAATTGCATTAAATTTATCCGGATACTTGGATAAAATCACTCTCACTGAATAAGCTGGGAGTTTTGATGAAACTAATAAATTTAGAATATTGGAAGTTACATAGAAATACTCTTCTAGCTCCCTTCTTTGTCTTTCTCTACCACTATTACTTAAAAAGAAAAAATGAACATAACCAGAAAAATTTCATCTCCTGGAAAGAAAATAGCATAAGTCAAGAAAAATGGGCCAAATTAGCCATCTGTGGAAATAACCCACCCTGGAAGGTGACCTGTAAATGCTTTGTCAAAGGGAGCAAAGGGTTTCCAGTCCAGAGAGGACTCAGAAAAACTGATTGCATGTCATAATTATAAAGCAGTTAACTGTGCACTTCTATTTGACCTTGCTTAGGATGACGTCATGGTGCTTTAGCAACTGATTTTAAAATAAGAATCAGAGAGCAGGAATGTATCATTTTTTGTCCAGGACTTTCTTGAGAATCAGAGCACCACTCAGGATCACCCTGATTCTACAGGAGGGATCACAGTGCTTTAGATTTGTAACAGGTGTTTCCTAGGCCACTGTGAGAGAGCAAGAAAGGAGAGAGGGAGGAAAGGGTGAAGGGAGGTGGAAAGGAAGTGACAAATGAAGAAAGGAAGGGAGAAGAAGAGGAAAGATTCAGGGCAAAGAAAGGGAGCAGAAAGGAAGGAAAAGCCCCCTCTTCTAAGAACAAACATAATTTGGCCACTCAAAGTGTTAGGATATTCTTGGGGGAAGTAATGACCCTCTCCCTGCTGGTCTATAGGAATAACATTTTAACTAATTTTCCTGATATAGATTTGCATTGTTTCATAGCGTGATTCCAAATATGGAAGTGTCTAGCGCACTCCTGCTAAAAAATTCACCAGCCCTCCACTCCTTTAGCATAATGTGGTTTATCAGTTTTCTGCTAAATTAAAACACCAACAGAATAATACAATAGAATCCTTTACAGCAGGTGATTGTCGCGTATCTGTGTATACACACACACACACACAATACATATACACATATGTTATATATACATACGCACATATGTGTGTTAAAATGTAACTGATACATTGTAGTCAAAATATTTTCCATATAGTAACTCTGGGTTTTATAGGTTTCTGCATCACAAGTATGTATCATACTCTATTTATCATGTGGTCATAAGGGCACAATGTTAACTCTGTTTCTTAACTCTTTTAATCACTGTTACTCACCCTTGCCTGTTATTTGCTTTTCCATCATTCCCCCTAAATAAAACCTATGTATCATCCTCCCACCCCCCACCTCCTGCCAGACATGGCCCCCTCATTCAAGTGGAAATAGAAAACTTTCCCAATAAAGGCAGCAGAACAGACCACATTAAGCACCAGGATTCCAAATCCAATGGCCCATTAGTCATAGTCAACTGATGATACATTGAAATGACTGACCAGGTAACTGGGTCAGCTAGCTCAAAGGAAGTGTTTACTAAGCCAATAAAACATTTCACTGGCCATCCAACAGGAGCTCTCCCCCACCCACTGCCCCTAACACACACACCCAGCAAGATGTGTAAATTTAGTAGAGATGCCTGTAACATTTTCTAGGATGGGAACAGCTGTTATTTTCCCAAATCCAAGAACCTCAGCTTCAGCATCCACACTCAAAGACAGGACGTGGCCCCAGGAGCCATGCAGATCATTACCTGTGCAGTGTAAGTTTCTCATGGAGACCTGCAACTTCAGAGAACCTGGAGTATACCCTCTCTCTAAGACTGAAGCTCAGATTCCCTCTAGCTCTAAGAGAAGGGCATTGCAAAGTCACCAGTCTAGCAATCAGGTTTTTAAAAAAGCACCACATCTCTTCTTATGATGCATATCACATAGGATTATAATTTTATCTTATTTTTCTCCCTCTCTTAGCTGGCATTCCTTGAGAGTGGGAAAATAAAAAATTACTGGCACTCCCACACAAAAGTCCACATTGAAATATGTGTAAGCGTCAGATTAAAACTAACAAAAGACAGGAAACAGAGTTAAGACCTTAACTCAATCCTTAACTCACCCTATTATGTCTAGGTACCAAGGGGTCAGGAAAGAACCCTTAGGTTCAGAATTAGCCACTTCTGTTTCTTTTCACTGCTGAGATATTACACTTCAAAAAATATTAAATTGACAAGAAATCCCTAAGTTTCTTGAAATTTAGGAATCCCCATAACCCATACAGGGTGGTAATCTGTGCATATCTCTAGCTTTGAAAGGCATGTTTCAACCTCACACCTTTTCAAAATTAGAAAAACATCTGTTACCTTTGGTAAATCTTTTTTTCTATGTATCTTTTTTTCTGGCTGTACTAAGTTCATTCCCTTTCATAAATAAATAAGGAATTTTTTTTAAAAAGATGCCAGAAGTAGGAGTAAACAGGTATTTCTCATCAGATAACAACCAGCAACTGACTTATTTTTAATTTTTTCTTCTAAGGAAACCTCTACACTCATATTCAAGTTTAATTTTCTAATTTAGGATGCTTTCCAATACCACTTATGATTCTGATTTGTCCTGGTCATTTTCAAATTCATTCTGTAGTAATAATTTAAAATGCCTCCAGCTTATCTGCAGGTGGGGAGTGCACCTCCTCCGCAAAGATAGACTGTCCTTGGGATCTGGTGCATCTTTGCCTAGAGTTCTCTCACACAAGTGCTGGGATACACAGCGCTCGTATGCATGTAAGTCTGCTGTTTAGAACTGGGAATGCATTTTGTATTTTGTATAATGATAAACCATAGTTAGCCTTTCCTGATCCATAATATTGCTAAGGAAATTGGCAGGAGTTTTTAAGATTCCAAGCACCTTGTGTAAAAAACAGCATCCTTGGGGAAAGACAATTAAGGTTTCAACAACTCAGGGTCCCTAAAACTCTTCTCCTTGGGTGTTCTTCATGCTTTGTTACTTGACACAGATATCTCAGCAGGTTCATTTCTCCAGAAATGAGAAACTGTAGATGACCAAGTGTTCCTGCTAGTACAAATCTCCGCAAGTGTGCACCTGCTACCTAAGAGGGCCAGGAAACTGATTGTCCTTCCCCACTGCTCTGTCAGCTTGTCTCTTTTTCAACCCCCAAAATAAATGAGACCATCATCACTTTTCCTTTGACCAAGAAACGCAAAACCATTCTTCACATTTAACAGTAGGATCAACAGTGTGGGGTAAAAATGGTAAATAGCAGGGCAATCACAAAGTTTAAATAAAAAATAAGCCAGTCCCCTGTCTTCCTCAGTGGAGTAAAAGTTTAAAATTGTTTTTTCTTGCTTCTCATCCCCACGTTCCACATGCACACACACACATCTTTCATTTTCATTTAAGTCTTATAAGAGGGAAACTCAGACATTGGGAAGGATATTCTGTGTTAGTCCTTCAAAGAAACAGCTCAGTACTTTCAGAGAATGATAAAGGAAATAGTTAAAGGTATAGAGAGTGATTACGTAATTTATCATCCAAACCAGTTGAGTTTTGAGAGTGAAAGTGGGCAGAACAAATGCTAAACTGTACTGAACACAGAGATAAGAGGCATAAACTGGGACAATCCCAGGCAAAACTGTATGTGGGGCCTCCTAAAGATAAAGTAATAAAGATTTCTGGAGTGACTTTCAGGCATTCGCACTTAGAGAAGTAATGAGGAGACAGAGAGTTTTGAGCTGGACAGTGCTTAGCTGAACTGAGCTGTAGAAAGATCTGTACAGATGCAGGATGGATTTGAGGGGTCCCAAGGAGACAGATAGATACTTAGCTCATTGCACTAGATCACTGAGAGATAATGGGGCTTAAACTGGCCAATACCAATGGCATAAGTGTGAGAGATCGCTGATGTAAAATGAATAGACCTCTGCAACTTAGATGTGGAAAACCCCACATCTATAGATAGGATGAATCAGAGGCGATATTTCTGAGTAACTGGGTGATGCTTTTAGCAGTATTTGGGGGAAAACTGAGGCCAAAAGTTTAAGAAATATGCACAAGTTCACCAACTAATAATAATAATATGGCCTTCAGGTCTACACTTCAGTAAAAAGATGACTACAGTTCAATGTCATGAGGGTATTAAAGGTCATGAACAAGAAACTATGAGATCACAGGAATTACCTCTATATTTGCAAGGTATGGTAAGACCCTGGACTATGAATCTGAAGATATGACTTTGAGTCCTGCTCACTCGATTTCTAGCTTTATTACCTTTGGGAAATACTTGTCCTTTTATGGACCTTGGTTACAGATTTTGAATCTCTGAAATAGGTGTGTTCCTTCATTAGTATGTAACTTTTGTGTGCAACTCTGCCTAGCAGAATGTCCTTCCCATCTTGTGTACCTGAAAAGTCCTTTGTCATGCCCAAAGGTACTGTCTCTGTGAGGCTTTCCCTGAAAAATAACCCCCAGGAGGCATAGTCTACCCATAAATCTGTGTCTGTTTACTCCTTTTGGCAAGCACAAGCTCCTCCTTCCTAAACACCTTCCAGCCTAGGGATAACCACATGGCATGTTTCAGTGTACAACACATAAGCAGAAATCCGTTGAAATGGGGATTCAAGAAAAGCTTTTGCTCTCTGGTAGAAAGGGACAGCTGTCACACTCTTTTGCTCTTTCCCCTTCCTTTTTCAAACCTCCTTGAACACCATTATAATTTTGGAGATGAACCAGCCACCTTGCAACCATTAGTTACCCATGAGAGAATGAAAGTCAGCACACTAAGTCGTGGAAGATGTGATGAGCGGGTCACTTTGTCATTTTGCAGCACTACACCTACCCTTTACCTAATTTTACCCTTCCTATCATATAAGACAAATAAATTACTGCTTTTCAAGTCCCTATGGTCACTAAAATCCTACAGGAGTCATCCACTATCAGTTAATCATTGCTGAGTAACAAAGAACCCCACAAATCTACTGGTCAGCTGGGCATTCCTGCTGATCTGAGCCAGGCTTCTGCCGGTGTCTCCAAGCGTCTGGAGACACCGGCAGGCTGGCTCATCAAGGAATGTCTCAGCTGAGACAAATGCTTTCTGCTCCATGTTCCCTTTCGTCTTCCAGCTGGCTAGCCCAGGCTTTCGTGCAGAAGAGCATCGGGGTTTTGAGAGAAAGTGGAGCATGCAAGTCTCCACCATCAGTTCCACCACATTCTGTTGGTCAAAACAAGCCACTAATCCAGCCCTGATGCAGAGAGAGGAGTGGAGGATGGGAGCCATGACTGCCTTGAATCTATCACTCAATCATTGACTGCGAGCTTGAGGGCTGGAACTGTGAGAGTATTTGTAACTCCTATAGAGGAAGACTTTCCTGAACATATTTTTAGCTAAATGTTTGCCTAGCTTAATTGACAGGGCTGTTGAAAGAAACCTTTATTTCTGAGTCCACAGTAGATTAAATGGGAGGCCTTTGGAGATGCGAGAAAACAGATACTTGACCACCAACTGAATTAATGCTGGTATAATTAGATTTTTGGATGCATACTTGCAGAGCAAGAAAGGTATGTGCTTCTTAAGAAAAAAAAATAGAAGCCTGCCTGACCTTGACCCTTTCATCGGGTATAAAGCACAACTCTGAGATATTCTAAGCAGGCATCAGGACCCTAGCAGTTACCTTGATCTCAGAGGCCAAGCAAGACCTTTACCCTGTCTAGAGTGACCTCTGTCTTTCACCTGCCTTTTCATCTCTTCACCATGAGTCTCTTCCTCTAAGAATTCTTCAGATCCATTCCAAGTCCATCGTTCTTATGTCTTCTGCAACCCCTGCAATTAGTAAATGCCACAAGAAAGGATTCATTATACAAAATGATACATTGCAAGTATAATTTTATACATTGTCTCTCATACCAGGCTTCAGGCCAGGGCCATTCCCCAGTGTAATTTCTGGAATACAAAATATGCTCAATAAATAGTTGTTGAACTAATGGGAAACTCTTCTCTGGGCCAAAGCGTCTCCAAATCTGGTGAATACTTAAAATCACTTGGGGAACACATAAAATGATGAATTCCCAGACGTACTGAATCAGAATCTCCAGGGGAAAGACCACAGTGACAGTGGAGCATTGAATTCTATGCTTCAGTCTTTCCAACCAGGAAGTCTTCTAATCCCGGTAATCTAGTTGAGCATTAGTCCCTTTCTTTGGTGGGTCTCCCAGGGCCTCAGACGTGCCATGAAGGGGGGTGAAACACATAATTTATTCATTCAATTAGTCACAGTTCTTGAGTGCCTCCTACGTGTCAAGCACGGCTTTGGGAATAAAGTAATGACTACCATGGACAAGATTCTTTGTCCTCATAAAGTTTATATGCTAGGAAGTTCAGCAAGATAAATAAGTACAAATGATGATATATTCGTAATAAGTGTTGAAGGGAAAAAATTAAATCAGGGAAGAGTTAGGAAGTTAGAGAGGGGTCCAGCTTTGAGTATAGCAGTCAGGGACAGACACAGTGAGAAAATAATGTAAAAACTGAAGGAAATGAAAGTGGAAATCATATCGGGGGGAAGAGCACTCAAAGAGAAGAGCAAGTGAACAGATCGTGAGGTGCACGCATTCCTGGCAAGTTTGAGAAACAGGCAAGAGACCAGGATTACTGAACTGGAGTGAGTGGAAGGATGAATGATACAAAACACGGTCCAAGAGGACACAAGAGGTCACATCACACAGGGGTTTGGAGGCCCTTGTAAGGTCTCTGATCTTTTTCAAAGTGAGATGGAAAGCCACTGAAAGGTTCTGGGCAAAGAAGTGACAATGTTTGACTTACCTTTTAACAGCATCACTATGGCTATTGTGCTGAAGTTAGATTAAAGTGCTTGGACATGGGCTGAAGCACAGAAACCTGTTAGAAAGCTGTTGTCCTAATTCATGCAGGAGATAATGGTGGATTTACAAGATCAGGGTGTACCAAGGGAAGTGGTGAGAGCTGTTCAGATTCTGAACATATTCGAATGGCAGAGCCAACAGGTTTTGCTTGTAGATCGGGTGTAGCCTAGAGGGAAAAAAAGGGAGTCAAAGACAACTCCAAGTCTTGGGGGCTGAGCGACTGAAAGGATGGCATTGTCATTTATCACAATGGAGAAGACAGGAAATTGAGCAGATTGAGGATGAATATCAGAAGCTCAATTTTGGATTCGTTAAGTTGAAACACCTGACTGGAGATCCAAATGAAAACAGAGGTTATCGTTAACCTATGCATTTCTTCCTCACAGGCCTCTGGCTTGGACCTCCAATGCCCTAATTTGAATCTCCATTTTCGAAGGAAAGGGATAACTGCATAGGTTTGTAAAATTACTTTGTGACACATAGATCACAAAGATAACTATAAAGTAAACATTATTGTTATTCATAAAGGGAAATCCCAGGATTTTATGCCACCACACTTGAGAGAGGCCTTTCATTTGTCATTTGGAAATCCAGGCTATAGAACACATGAGTACAGGGCACCCTCAGGGTTCTTGGGCCACAGGAGAACAGGCTGGATTTTTTGCAAGCAAATATAGTGCCCTTTGTGGAAACCTTTACAGCTTGCTAAACTTTTGGAAACTTAAACACCCATCATTAAATCATAACCTGAAGGGACATGAAGTAACGACTGACCTCATGTAGCCCAGGAAGTAAAAGCATTATGTGCAGCTAGAAAAACTATAAGGTCACCTCAGAATATGAGAAATCCATAGATTTTCTTTTTAAAGAAAACAGAGTCCATTCTTGCAAACATCTCACAACCACCAACTCTGCCCTCTCTCCCACCCGCCAAATCTTGGTAGAAACAGCTGTCACCGCAAAAGTCATACTGGGCCAGGACAGCCAGCTGGCTCTGTGATTCACAAACAAATTAACCTTAGGATTTTATTTTGAGCAAAGGGGCTTCCTATCCTATGTTCTTCGTGGCCATCCTTATTTTTGCCCTTGCATAAACAAACACCAACTCAAATGTCACACAAGTCGGAACTATATTGTGGGTTTTCAGGGTCACTAGCCACCATTGCTTTTTTTAAAAAAAATTTTCCTTCATAATCAAAAGCTTTTATCTCTTGACAACTTTTCCAGTGGAAAAGCACACTCAGTTTAAGCAGCCTGACCCACGCCTGGGGTTCTACTTCTCAAAGAGGGAGAGGTGTGAACATTGCTGTGCCATTATCAATTTAAAGAGCATTTCTCAAAGTGTAGGCATAAGGTGTAGAATTAACAGATGACATAATATGACTTTTTTTTTTTTAATTTTAAGAAATCAGATGTGTTGCAGCACAGCACCATCTACTGACCAGATAGGGAAAGACAGTGGAGGGGGAGGAAATGTGGGAGAGAGGTGGGTGAGAAGGGCTGAGAAGGCTAGGGAGAAGGGGAAAGGGGGGGGAAAGGAGAGGGAAGAAAAGAAAAGGACTATAGATTTATGTTATTACAATTCCACATTTCTCAGATTAAGAAACTGAGCTCAGAAACTTTAGCTGAATTCAAAAAGGGTGCAGAAGACTCTCAGGTCTCCTATTTATAAGGAAAATCACTTTTACATTTTTTTAAGTTTATTTTTATTTGCATATTCATTGTTACAAATCATATTTATTCTTATGCCCCTTATCCAATCTCTCCCCTTCCCCTCTCCCTCCCTGCCTCCCCTTCCTCCTCCTCTTCTCTCCTTCCCCCCCTCCCCTCTAATAACCATAGATTGGTTCTCTTCATCTGATAGATTAATGTTCCCCTGTTGGTTTGTTGCCTTGATGATCTGTCCAGTACTGAGACAGGTGTGATCAAGTCCTCCCCTATTATTGTAAATCAGATGCTTCTTCTATTACTCTGGAGTGTGCTTTGTGGAGAGAAAAAAATCACTTTTACACTTTCAAGGTTCAAAATAGAATTAGCCTGCTGTGGTATTTGAGAACAAATAGACATTAGATCAATGGAACACAATAGAGAGTCCAGATATAAACCAACACATTGAGTCTATTATTTTTCTACAGAAGTTCAAAGGCATTTCAGTAGAGAAATGATAGTTTTTTCAACAAGTTATGTTGGAACAATTATGTACAACATCCATCCATATCTCACACCTTGTATAAATATTAACTGAATATGTATCATACATTTAAATAAAAAACATAAAACTAAAACTTTCAGGAAAGAACATAAGAAAAAATCTTTTTGACTCTGGGTTAGGCAGCAAAGTCTAGGATATGACAGCAAAAGCACAATCATTAAAGAAAAAAAATAACTTGACAATATCAAAAATTAAGAATTTCTGTTAAGAGAATGAAAAGATAAGCTATAAAGTGGGGAAAAATTTTCAAATCACATTTCTGATAAACAACAATGAAAAATATATATTGGGCTTTTAAAACATGATAATAAGAGAGCAAACAAAAGAATTTTAAAATGTTCAAAATATTTAAATACACAAAATGTTCAACATTAGCATTCAAAAGGAAAATGGAAATTAAAACCACAGTGAGATATCACTACATACCCATTAGAATTTTTAAAATTTTAAAGTACTTACAATACTAAAGGATGGAAAGTGATTCAAAATTGTCAGGGGAAATAAAAAAAATGGCACAATCACTTTGGAAAAAAGTTTGACAATTTATTTATATAGCTAAACATACACAACATATGACACAGAAATCCTACCTGTCAGTATTTACCGGAGTGAAATAAAAATTTATGTTTTTTAGAAAACTGTGAATGAGTATAAATAATCACCAAAACCTGGTTCCTCAACAGGTAAATAAATAAACAAATTGTGGCATATGAAATACTACCCAGCAATAAAAACGAAGTATCTGCTGATTTACCTAACCACATGGATGAATCTCAAATTCATTGTTAAGTGAAAGAAGCCAGTTTTAAAGGGCTATATTCTATATTACTTTATTTAATTGTAGTCTGGAAAAGCGGAAACTTACAGGGATGGAAAACATATTGGTCGTTGCTAAAACTGGGGTGGAAGGAAAGGTTGACTGCAAGGGCATAGAAGAATTTTGGAGGGGCAAGAAAACCACTCTATAGCTTGACTGTAATGGTGACTGCACAACTGTATGCAATTGTCAAAATTCTCAGAACTGTACACTAGAGTGAATTTTATTGTATGTAAAGTATAACAATAAAAAATGTAAAAAGTAATTAGCCTGTAGATTAGTATATGACATTTTTTTAAAGACAGAATTGAAAGTATTTTCTATACTGACATATTATTCATTTATACTAATCATTTTGTCCTTAAAAGAAAGCATTCACCTTAAATAAAGGTGAATAATGGCTCCTGCTTTTAATATCCTACATTTTAAAATAATGGAATCTTAATTGGTAGGACTTTAGTGTGATAAAAACAGTTACACTATCCATGTTTTAATGACCTAAATATATTATAGAAAATGAATTGGGTTTGCATTTAATGAAATCTCGGAGTACAATTTTAATCTGAACTTTCATTTCTGTGAAATGTTCTAGAAATTCTTTCTGGTAGCTTACATAATACAAATAAGTGAGTGCACCATTCTGAGTGCCACATCTCTTTTTATTCAAACTCCAACTTACACTTTTATTTGCCTTCATGGAGCCATGCATTTGTATTTACAACCCAGGTGACATCTCTTCTCCAAAGAGAAGAGTTCAAATGTTGCCACCTATAGGCAGAACATTTATTGTATCAGATGTACAATGCCAGGCATAAGAGTCAACCCAAGCGAGAGGGGAGAAAGAACTATTACAAGTCATCACATTCAAAGCCACTTTGCCACACTGATGTTTCCCTCATCAGGGTTTTATCACTTCTTCTCTTTAGATCCCTCATCTGCTAATATGATTCTTGGTATATTAAAATTTATTTATTTAGTAAATATTTCTTGTATGTCTGTCATGTTAAGTACCATGCTAAAAACAAACTGAGGTTACTGTGATGAGCAGAAAAACAAAGGATCTTTCCCAAAACAGCTCATCATCTTAGGAAGGGTATATAGACACATAAAAAGTCAGAAAATATGGCACAATAGGATGAGAATTATGATGAGAAGCTTTGGGAGCACCAAGAGAGGGAGGGAAGCATGGTTATTAAGGGAAAAAAATATGAGGGCACGAGCATTAACCTGTTTGATGCCTGTTAACCATCCATTAACTAGGTTGATTTTGGAATTTTGGCAGTAAGAGAAGAAAATATGAGGAAAGCTTAAGGGCTAAGAAGTCTTTAGCTTTATATAATCTTGTAATTAAAACTTTGCCACATAATGAAGATTATTTAGAAAAAAAAACTTAGAAAAACTTTTAAGAATTTAAACTCTGGCTTAATTGATTTTTAGATATCCAACTGAGATAATGTATTTGGTGCTAAATGAAAACAGAGGGAGCAAAATTCTATCCCTAAATGACATCATTACTTTATCTTTAATTGGAGAAAATATTTCGGTACTAGAGTGACTTATGATAGACAACTAAGTTGTCACAGAATGTTGTCAGTTCAGTAAAATGCAAAGTGTGCTAGTCTCCACAACCCTTTCTAATTCTGATATTTCAAGGCAGAATCTGACAACACTGAACAGACATCATTATAGAAATAGTGTTCCCTTACTTTTTATGAATTTCTTGCAAAGAAACATTTTGAAAATTTAGTCTTGCTATTTCTATGCATAGAAGTTTGTCATTCATAGAAAACCATTCATTCATTCGAGAACTCTTTATCTAGTGCCCACAATGTGCAATAACTCAAAAATCTTCATTTGTGTTATTCACTTCAGTAAGTGATGTCATCAGTCATATAAAAGTCTGAAGATGTACATAAAATTACTTAACCAATAGCTTAAATGCTTAGATAAGCTCTCAAACCTCAAAAACTGTAATCAAATGAGGGCTAAAATGTCACAAACTTAGCCATATTCTCAATCTCTGCCATTTTTAAGATAGAGTTTCCATAAATATTATTCCTATAGCATACCATACATTTACTTTTCTGTAGACTCAATAGCTTAGTCACAGTTTTATAGTTCTCAATTTTAGTGAATTTGTCCATCTCTAAGCATCAGCATTTGCCCTTCCAAAATACTCCTAATAAATAACTCAGAAATAGCATCCTTTATTTTTCACCGATTTTTTTAATAAGTTTTTTTTCTCTCCTCTTTAGTTCAGGTCTCATTCCCCCTTCATTTTTCAAAGACCATTCTGATGTTTAATTGCAGTACTGACTTCAACAATAGGTTGAAGTACAATTTTTTGAAGGCATGGCCTAACAGTTTAAAGTCACGACCAAATGGCAACCTGGCTGGCACTTAAAGAATTTAAGAATGACCAAAAAATCAGCATCTTGATTGTTTATTCAATGAACTACACAATGGTGGAAAGAAAATTTTCCTTCTTTGCATGCCCCTATAATATTTTACCAGATACTTTCACAGCTATTTAGCTATTTCTTCAGGCCCTCATTTCTCCTAAGCAATGATGCCCAGAGGACTGTGGAACTATCCTTTCATGGGGATAATGAATTGCTTCAGGAAGAAGGAAGCACTTCTGCAATGATTACTCTAAGTGAGCCTGCTCCATAAGGGTCTTGAAAAGTTGAGCAAAACAACGAAAGAACCAAGTATGAAACATGAGCTGGTTGTCATTGCTAACACTCAACGTTAAATACACTCATACCATTTACCAAGTATACCCGCCCATGCTAGTCAATCCATCTGTTTCTCACTCACTCTCTTATATTTTTTGAGCCAAGAGAGGAATACATGAAAAAATCTCACCTTTATGTTTACAAGCCAAGAAAAGAAGACAAGAAAAAGTGACTGTTGTAGATTACCCACTGTTCACTTCGTGTAGTTATTGTTATCTCTTAAATCTTCAACCAAGGCATATGGGATTCCACCTGTCTTGGATGGTGCCGTGGGACATTGACCTTCAGTCTGTACTACATGCACATGATGCACATTCACAATTAGACATCGCAGCACCTTGGGCAGCAGCCTGTTGAAGGAGACTCACTGACAACGGGCAGTCACTCATTCCCCCCTTCCTATAAGGCATCTATGGATATTTTGTTCAAGTCCACTCTGTTAGTTTCACACTTACGGGTTGGTACCCATGTTCATTCAAGTGCCAACATCCTCTTCACAAATCTGTTTGTAAGTCTTGACTAGTTCTGAACTTAGATGTCATAGTCCTTATTTCCCACTCTGACTAAGAACTTCATATGGAGGACAAAATGCATACCTCACCTGCGACTCTTGTCCTCAGTCCCGCAGCTACAATAGTCTCCACCAACACCAATTGTTTCTTAGAAAACTGGTTATGGGATAGTGCCTGCTATAGGGAATGTGCCTGAGCTCCATTCAGAGGCTCTTCAATTCCATACGTTATGTCTTTATGACCATGCACAAGCTTCAATGGGCCTTGATTCATGTGGTCTGCACCTGTGACTTCATTCAGAAGGCTGGCTTTGAGCTACTGGAGCCACTTTGCTACCCAGAGAGCCAGAAGTGCCTAGGAATTTACAGCCTTCAAGGGTGACCAACCAGCCCAATTTGCCTGAGACTGAAGGATTTCCCAATATGTGGGATTTTTAGTGCTAAAGGCAAGACAGTCCCAGGCAAAGTGGGATAGTTGTTTACCCAGTGCATACTCCAACACCAATAACAGGCAGCCCTTAGCCAGTATCAGACTGGTGCTGAGTATGAAAGCTTTGCTTCCTTGCCGCTAGTTGGGACAAATTGAGGTAAAATTATACCCTAGAGCTCCTTGCAGGATCCAGCCAGGGCTGGACTTTCCCTCACTTGTCACCTTCTATTCTGTATCTGGTCTTCTCCCCATGTCTCCTGGAAGTACTTCCTTTATAAATCACGTACACCACATCCTCATCTCAGTGAAATGCTTTTGGGGATCCCCAGTGAAGACACCTGCCGTCCATGAGTGTTAGAAACCGCAGGATGTGTCCACCACTGAAATCCACAAGGCAGTCACGTTTCATTTTAGCCAAATGTTTGAGTTTTCTCTACTGAACCAAAACTGACAATAGAAATATTAGCAGGTGGAAAAATTCTCTCATCTTGGTGAGTTTCCTTTTTTTTGTTTTCATAGCCTCAGGCCAACCTGGAGGTGGTAAAGACAACAGGGACGACAGCTGAGGCCGAAGACAGCACTACCAGGTAAAGAAACAGTAACAGGAGGGACACAGAATTTAACTAATAAACCCCAAGTGATCAGATGTAATCACGTCTTCTACAGTGAGACTCGAGGGATATCTTCTCTGAAATAAAACTAAAATCTCCAGCACAATATAAGAAAATGATTTGCTTTACTATGATATTTAGTAGAGTTATGCAATTATATTATTTACATGTACTTAAAAGTAGTTTTCTGAAACGGTAACTTAATATAATATGAACCTGCACTGGACTCACCCTTTTAAAAAAAAATGTAAAGCTCCCCTTCACTGACTTGCTCTTTCTTTGAACCACTGAAGTTACTATATGATTGGAAGCAATTTGCAATAATTTACCAAAAAATAATAATAATAATAAGGTAGCTCTATATCCTGTGTTTTTTATTTAAGGAAAAGGGTTTCCCTTTCAGGACCCCACGAATGTACAAGGTTCAAACGTAGTGCGGGGCGCTAATGAACAGACCCGTTTTCCTGTGCAGGGCCCCTGAATAGAATGACTTCATTCAGAGCTACTGCTCGCCCATGGAAAGTGTTGCTAAAAAATCCCACAGAGTTCAGACGACCTTTTCCTAACTTTCGTTTTTTTTTCCCTTGTTTGTCTTTCGGGTCTAAGCCAGGGATAACATAAATATTCATCAGCTGATATTTGCAGTAGCCGTGAAGTTATGAATGAAGCCATGCGGCTTCCCTCCTATCCCATCTACAGAATGGCAGCTCCTCCACTCAACTCCTGGCCAAACAACACTTTCTGAAATCCCGAAAGTGTACTAGTAGGCTTTTCAAATTCAGTGTTTTTTTTTTTTTTTTTTTTTTTCCTCCTTTAATGCTCAAAGCAGAAATGCTGTCTGCTTAATGTTTACCTTGGGATTATAGAAGAAGAAAAAGGAAAACATTGCTTTGCCAAGCTTTAAACTTTCAGATGCCTTGACGTAGCAGGCAAATGTGTTAGCAGCTCAAAATATTGGTGCTGTATATCAATGATGTGACTGTTGCAGTTTCTTTTTATATCAAATACCAGACAGACACCTGAGGCATTTATTGTGTGAAGAACAGAGAAAATAACCACAGCTTTGATTTGTTTCTACTGCTTTGTTAATTATCCAGACAGATGTTAGAGAGGTTGGAAAAAGTAAGACACCTTCAAATAGGTCCTCAATGTGGAGACATAAAAAAGTAAAAAAAAATGTGCCTGCCATAGGGCCTGGGATGAAGTTGCTCTTTCTGTAATCCAGATTTCCCACAAATCAGTCCTTTAAAATCTGGAATCTTTTCATCTCTCACTCAAATAAAACTTTAGTAGAAGGTGAATTGTGTATAGAAGCAAGAAACTCTATGGTAACAAATAGCCAATAGCTAATTGATGACTCAATCCACAGTGGTTAATAAACACAAATAAAACATTGTTTTTAGAAACACAGGACATATGTGACAATGCACAGTATTCTCCTTTTGACTTTTCTTATCAGTGTGTTTCATTCAAAACTCAACATTTGGTCTTCCCTTGTCTTTGTAGAAATGTTACCTATATTATGAGTTAATTGGGTAATTCTAGGATATGAATATCATTTGTAAGAAGGGTTCCTACAAGTGCTGTGCTTGGAAAAATCTTATTTGCAATGGTCTGTATTTCTGAATTTTAAATCACAATTGCAGATCAACATCTCTTATGATCACTTTTCTGTATTTTTTCTGGGTGTAGCCATCTTACCCATACATGATGGAAATAATTGTCTAAACTTCCAAACCACAGTGATGAATAGAAGGGTCTCCGGTGTTCAAATAAGGACCAGATCCCACCCTGGCAAGAAACCTGACCAGAACAGGCACTCGTAGATGGACTCCTATCACGGTCTCCATCCTGGAGTCTAGCCTCACCAAGACCAGGATGGGATCCAGAAGCAAGCGTCCACCTATATTCTCCCTGACTCCAGCCCTCCCCAGAATAAGGCCTGATGAAAATCTGTTGGAGAAAGTCAAAGGCAATGACCTTCTGCAGGAAAACCTAGACAGTGGACAGGAGTTGTCACACATACCCAGAGACATTTGGGTATGTGTGACAACTGAGTTAGCTTAGGTAGGAAAACATTTCCTCTCCCTCTACTCCTTGCCTAATACTGACCATTCTGACCTGGAAGTAGCAGAGAGCAGAGTTAGGTTTTTTTGTTGGTTTTGTGTGTGTGTGTGTGTGTGTGTGTGTGTGTGTGTGTGTGTGTGTGTGACCGGTAAGGGGAACGTAACCCTTGGCTTGGTGTCGCCCTATATAGGATCCGAACCCGTAGCCTCGGCGCTCCCAGTGCCGCTGCGCTCCCAGTGCCGCACTCTCCCGAGTGAGCCACGGGTTCGGCTGGCAGAGTTAGTTTTTGATCCTTCTCTATGAAACTCTTTTTCAAATTACATCAGATCACAATCTCTAAAAGTATTATGATTAGATACTCATTACTCTTATGTTATAAAGGAAGAAAGCAACTGATTCAATAGTGGCCCATAAAATCTTATATACAAGTGATTCTACATTTTGATCTTGGACACAAGTAAGCAAAGCAAAGCCTTTTATTTTTGCTTATTTGCCTTTAAAGAACTATTTGCATGTTCTTACAAGACCACCACCTTTCTTTCTGTCTCTCTGGCTTCTCTAGAAATACTGCATGTTCCCTATGAATACCTCATCTGTTCAAGTACATAGAATTTTCAGCAGTACAAAAGAACTTTAGATCAGTTGAGGCATATTGCAAGTATAGTTCATACTATTCTATCAAAGTGGCCCACATGATTTATAATTCAAATTAGGAGATTTTGAGAGTAAGCCAGACATTGTTAATTATGCTGCGAGAATGAGTATAGAACTGGGACTGTTGTGTGCAAATGGGAGCATGTGATTACCTTACACATGGAGTCTTCTAGCTGAGTCTCTACTTTACATTCTCCACTTTTGTCCTCTGGATAATAAGTTGTTTTTGTACAAGATTTAATGTCACCTTATTTGGCTGCTGATCATAGCTGCACCAAATAATCATTGATATACCTTACTTAACTTGTATCTTTCTGAGGTTGCCTGGGAAATGTCATTTTCCTCTCCTTGATGATTTTAGTGATTTCTAAAGTATATCGCATAAACAACTGTGTACTCTGCCTGTATGCAGGGCCAGTAGTGTCTGAAAAAAATAGAATACTAGATGATTAAGTTGTTTATTTCCATTGCTTCTAAGAGACTATGCAGTGGATTCTGGGTATCTGGTATTGGTTCTCTGGTAATGTCTCTTTAAGACATTAAATTTTAAAGCTCCAAAATAGTCTTTGACTTCAAGTTCTTCATCCTGAGCACAATGAGGTTTTGAGCCCCCAAAGCCTTGGGTAGCCCTGCCCACATAGCTCTGCTGGGTGTTGGCCCACTGGGCTGCACTGGTGCCTGCAGCTTTTCCAGGCAAGCATTGCACGTTGCCAGTGGCCCTTCAATTCTTGAGTCCTGGTGGCAGACCCACTCCCTTGGCTCTACTAGACATTTCCCTGGTGGGGGCACTCTGGGGGGGGGTCTGACCCCACATTTCTGTTCTGCATTGCTTAAGTAGATGCCCTTTGTAGTGACTCTGCCCCTGTGGCAGGTCTCTTCCTGGGGTCTCAGGCTTTTCCATACATCCTCTGAAATCTGGGTGGAGGCTGCCACGCCTCCACTGCTTTCATGTCCTGCCAGCCTGCAGACTTAACAGTGTATGGACACCACCAAGGTTTCCTGCTTGTGTTCTCCAGAGCTGCTGCATGAACCACACTTGGGGCTGCTTGAGGCAGGGCTGCTCCAGCTAGAGCAGCTGGATACAGGGAGCAGGTTCCCAAGGGAAGCTATGCCCCAAGTCTGTCCGCTGGAACCATTTGGTCCTCTTAGGCCTCCTCCAGACCTGTGATAGGAGGGCCCCCTTCCAGACTTTTGAAATGCCTTCAGAGCCTTTCTCCTATTGCTATTAGCATCTGGCTGTCTCATAGCCAACCTAACATCTTTAGAAACCAGTCCCTCTGGGCTGGCCCCATGGCTCACTCAGGAGAGAGTGTGGTGCTGGTAGCGTCAAGGCCGTGGGTTCAGATCCTATATAGGGATGGCCGGTGCACTCACTGGCTGAGCGTGGTGCAGACCACACCATGCCAAGGGTTGTGATCCCCTTATGGTCAGAAAAAAAAAAAAAAAGAAAGAAAGAAAGAAAGAAACCAGTCCCTCTGCTGCACCGTTGAAATTTTCTCCAGAAAATGCTCTCTCATTCTGTACCACATGGCCAAGCTGCAAATTTCCCAAATCTTTATTCTCTGCTTCCCTCTTAATTATAAATTTTGGCTTTACATCATGCCTTTGCTGCAATAACTGAGTGTAGGTTGTTACCAGTAGACGTGAAGCTGTCTGAATGCTTTGCTGCTTGGAAATTTCTTCCATCAAACCTTCTGTTTCACAACTCTTAAGTCCTACCTTCCACAAAGTCCTACAGTATGGACACAATGCGGCCAAGTTACTTGCTATGGTATAGCAAGGATGATCTTCTGTCCAATTCCCAATAAGTTCCTCATTTCTGTCTGAGACCACAGCATCAGCATGGCCTTTACAGTCCACATTACTATCAGCATTCTGGTCACAACCATTTAACCAATCTCTAAAATGTTCCAAACTTTCCCTCATCTTTTTGTCTTCTTCTGAATCCTCCAAACTCCTCCAACCTTTGCCAATTACCCAGTTCTAAAGTTGCTTCCTCACTTTCAGGTTTCTGTATGGCAATACCCCACTCCTCAGTACCAATTTTCTGTATTAGTCCATTTCTGTTGCTTATAACAAAATGTATGGAACTGGGCAATTTTTAAGAAAATGAAACTTATTGCTTACAGTGTCAGAGGCTGGAAGTCCAAAGTCCAGGGGACACATCTGGTGAGGGTCTTGGTAGTGGCAACAGTGACCCAGGGCTCTCACATGCGAGATGACGGAAGTACAGAGAGACTAATCTCTTTATTTACTCTCCTTTTACAGCCCTCCAAACCATGCCCATGACCACCATTTTTAATCCTTTCACTACAGCATGGTCCTACAATCTAATCACCTCTTCAAGGCCCCAACTTTCAATGACGATAATAGGATTTCCCACCATCTTAACACTGTCACAGTGCGGGAGAACAGAGAGTGTCATGTTTGGTGGGACACTCAATTCAGGGCAGTTCTCTGTATTGAAGTAAGCTCAGCTCCTGATAGCTGAATCAAGATGATTAACAATGCACAAAGCAGCCTCAGATCACTTCTAAAAGTCAATGTCTAAAAACGTTAGAGAAAGGAAATGTTAACACATTGGTTTGGTTTTGAGGGCTCCACGATGCCAGCTAATTTCCAACTCCTCTGCAGTGAATTCCTTTCACTGTTCATTGATCTTGAAGAACCATTGTACCTCTCTTGCTTCATATAGTCCCTTGAGCACTGTAATGTGGAAAGCAGAATTGTACCACTTCAAAGTTGATAATTTTTTGAAGTAATAATTTTCTAAAATCTACAGATGCTATTTAAACTGACTAGGAAAATTCTAACAAGGATTCACAAAAACAGTTTTTTCCATTTCTTACCATTAAATCTTGATTAATTTTGTTATTAAAATGTTATGAGTTATCTCCATCTCTGCTACAATTTGTTGACAGACCTCGGATAAGTTATCATCTTCTTGGGTTAGTTCCCTAAACTGCAGATGAAGGGACTGGGTTTCTAGCATTTCTCATGTAGCATTCCACAGAACTCTAGTTCTTTGCTATAATTTTTGTACACATACATGAGGTATTTATGGAAAATACCGGGCTTAACAAAGTAACTAGATTTTTTTTAATGTAAGACTTAAGATACATTAATAGGCAGATGGTTCTCAACTATAAGTTTATATGATTAAGTTATGCACTTCAAGAATAAAGCAAACAAGAAGTTAAATCTGCAAGAATGAACACACTAGCTTTGAAATAAAATGTTAAACTTCCATCAAATATTCTGTGGTCTTAAACTGACAGAATGGCACAGACCACAGAATGGCTCAGGATCACTGATGAGTAGTCTAGCAAACAATGTAAGACATTACTCACAGTGGGACCCCAGGCAGTTTCCTGGCATGCACCTCATTGCCCAGTTGCCAGGTGACACTGTACCCATCATGTACCACAAGATGAAGGTCAAAGAACTAATACGTTTCCTAAGTTTTTTTTTTTTAATTAAAATAAGACCAGAAAATTTTAGTTGATTTGTATGGAGGCCCACAGACAAGGTTGCCATGTTTAGCGTGCATGTGCGCACACACAAAATAGAGGGTACCAACTTAAATTTGAATTTCAGATAAACAACAAATAATTTGGGGGGGGGGGAGAAGTATGGCCAAAATATTGCATGGGATATACTTATGCTAAAAGATATTCGTTGTTTATACAAATGACACCTATTGTTTTGTTACTAATAAAAGTTTCCTGCTCTGAGAAACATAGTACCTTCCATCTTCCTCTTCTCAATACTATGAGGGTATTTCAAAAAAAAGTACAACTCTTTCCATGAACTTTTTGAAGTACCCTTTTATAATATTGAAGACTCAAAATAGCCTTTCTTCCTGACCAGATTTGATTGGTCAAGGGATGGACAAGTGACCCAAAGAGTTTCGTCCTCAGGTAATCTTGATCTAGAGTTGGAACAAGAAAATGAATTCTTCTTGGCAGGAGAATCAGGAGATATGAACCTGGGAGCTGCAGGCAGCCATGTGTCCCACTAAGAGGAGCATGCTAGTCTGCAGTGAGAAAGCATAAAGCCAGCATTCTGGAGGACATGTACAAAGAGTACTTGTTGCTTTCAAACCCTTGGTCCCAAGTTTCCCAAGGCCCAACTGCATCCATGCTCTTCCTGCAGCGTGGTGGTTCAACATCTCCTGTGACTGAGTGAGATACTAAAAACTACTCCTCTTCCTTGACCTCATTCAAGTTGTGTTTTGCTCTTTCCAACAAAGCATTGTGAGCTATGAAATCTCAGTTGGACATTGTTTAGGATGCTTAAATAAAAAATAATTTTCTCAGAAGGACTAAAGGAATATCAATTACTTACCTCTTTTAAGGAACTCACCACTTTTCAGAAAATTATTGCATAATTGAGATACAGTACATACCATCTTAACTTCTATGGCCACAGAATCCTTTTTTCCAAAGAATGGATCATAAGACTGATTTATGGAACACCTGTGAATGTCATCTGACCATATGATCTGACCCATGATTGTGTGACGTTTTGATCTATCAATCTCAATTTGATAGCTATTTATTGTAACAATAAAATTTTTAAAATTATTATTATTTTTTTTTTAAATTTTATTTTGTCGATATACATTGTGGCTGATTATTGCTCCCCATCACCAAAACCTCCCTCCCTTCTCCCTCCCCCCCTCCCCCCCAACAATGTCCTTTCTGTTTGCTTGTCATATCAACTTCAAATAATTGTGGTTGTTATATCTTCTTCCCCCCCCCCCCCGGTTTGTGTGTGTGTGTGTGTGTGTCTGTGTGTGTGTGTGTGTGTCTGTGTGTGTGTGTGTGTGTGTGTGTGTGTGAATTTATATCTTAATTTTTAGCTCCCACCAATAAGTGAGAACATGTGGTATTTCTCTTTCTGTGCCTGACTTGTTTCACTTAATATAATTCTCTCAAGGTCCATCCATGTTGTTGCAAATGGCAGTATTTCATTCGTTTTTATAGCTGAGTAGGATTCCATTGTGTAGATGTACCACATTTTCCGTATCCACTCATCCGATGATGGGCATTTGGGCTGGTTCCAACTCTTGGCTATTGTAAAGAGGGTTGCGATGAACATTGGGAAACAGGTAAATGATGAAATCTATACTAAAGCAAATCATACTTTTTGATATTAAAATACTCCCATTTTATGTTTTGAAAATGAAGCACAATTTCACGATAGTTATTTCTGATTATAAAATACCCATGTCTAAAATTAATGTTCTTAGAATTTTCCATTATTGTGATTTTAAGTTTCCTCAGTGGTATACTTTTAAGTATTTCTATATTTGATTCTAGGCATAGAAGTCAGAGTTGGTTCTAAAAAATAAAAGTCACTGTAATATCCTTGACAAATGTTCATCAGTTAACAAATATTTAGTAAACAACTACAACTTGTCATGCAAGGTGCTAGTGATGCAGTAAAAAAAACAGGACAAACCCATTCTCTCCCCTCATGGTCATGACAATTCAGCTTGTAATACTATTTCCTTGTAATTTTTCCACATTGGTATTTATTCTGTTCTCAAGACAGCACTGAGAGAGTTTACCCATATGTCTACTTGACAGAAGATAAGAAAATAGAGATCATCATATGTCAACTCCAAGACTGTGGTACACTCTATATGCATGACTTGATTTCCAAGTATCTGTACCCTGTGCTGATGAATGTGTCTAGTATGGCCAGAACTGGAAGCAATACCACATGAGTGCATAGAACACAGTGGAAGAGATTTCTTCTTTATTATTGTGGACACTGCATTTCTGTTAATGTACCATAGGACTAATAAGTTAGCTAGGGATGATAGAACTCTGCCCTCTCTAAGATAAATATTGAAAGCACCAAAGAGAAGTGCAGAAAGCAGTGTGCCATAACAGGAAGATCTCCCCATCAGGAGCCCAAAGACCTGAATGGCCGCGGTTTCTCCAGAATTCATCATGGCATGACCTCCATGCTCAGGGAAACATCTAATGGCATCTAGGCAACCTCTAGGAAACTAAAGGTCATATCCAAAAAATTCCAACCCCTACACCTTCCTCTCTGCATGAAACTAGTTAAAAGTAGACATTATACTGTTTTAGTAACCAATATGTTTTCATGTGATAGCAGATGACAGACGTAATTATTCATTTTACTGAACTGCTTCAACAGCGTAGTAGTCTGATTATAAGTATTTTCTGACAAGGTCCAATATTTCTTGGTTTCATTCCCAACCCATAGTGTGATAGAAGCAAAAATATAAATGAATCTAGACTGAGAAATCATGTTGGTTCTTACATTGGAAAGACTACTGAGAATACCTGATTCATGCTTTATTTCTGAACAAGAGTCAAAAAGTCAGGAGGCCAAGAATACACAAAATAAATTGAAATTAACATGAAGAGTTAGATTCTTGCATGATGTGAGTGTTATTTTGTTGTTGTTGTTGCAGGTGTATCATCTCTCATATCGCCTTTACTGGGCAAGGTGAAAAAACATTGGAGGACCATGTGAACCTTCATCCTCAGGAAGGCTTGGATAAACAATAGGAATGTAAATATTTATGAAAATTATTAGAGACTACATAATTGCAATTGACTCATTAGATATTATTTTTAATTAACATTTAAAAATGCATTTTGTTACTTTTCACTTAAATAAGCCTTGGAGAACTTTGGAAGTAGGATTGGTAAAGGAGAGGATATTTGGTGGAGCGAGAAGAGATTTTCATTCCTGAACTCCTAGGAGGGGGCATCTCGAACAAGAGGCATTTTCGATACTAACCACCTATGCCCTTTAAACCACTCCCTTCCTGAGAAAGGCCCAACCACTGTGGGGAGTGTCTGGCTTTCCAAATACCTTGTTTTCTATGTTTATTTGCACTTGCATCATTTTCTCCATCATTAGCCTGCCCAATAAAAAATGGACAAGAGATGGCAAAAGAGTTGAAAGCCAATCAAATAATTCTGGGTAAACTGTTAACAGACGTGGAATAAGATTAGCCAAGAAACGTTTAGCTAAAATAAGGTTTGGGGGGAAATCTGTGGATTTCATTTAGATTGTGTTTACATGACAACGAAGCATCTGGTCAATTTAGTGGAAAGTAGGCAAATTTTTTGTGCAGTTGTATAGTCAAAACCACCAATTAATACAGTGACTGCCTTTTCAAATTTATGAATTCTGGCTTTTGTATATGCTGCCCTACTCATAATCATGAATACTTAATAGATGCACAAATTAAATTGTTTTTTCTTTCTTTTATTTATTTAATTTTTTTTTGATAGATTAAAAGTTTACTAATGCACAAGTCTTCAAATATTTTTGTTGTTTTGTTGGGTTGTTGTTGCTGGTGTTTTTGTTTTTGGTTTTTTTTTTTTTTAATTCTATAAGTAGTTAAGAATGTTGAAAACAGTGAGTTTTAGCTTTATTCAATCAAATGGCTGAAGCATTTTTAAAAGAAGTTTCTTCCTGACTACTTTTTTAGTGCATTAAAACAAAAACATTACCACTAAAAAACAGGATGTTCACATCATGACATATATATATTACATTAAATTACCATTGTTCAGAAATTCTCAAAAAAAAATCTGAGGTATTTAAACTAGATAGTATGGCTATAATATCAACTAATATTCAAACCAAAATTAGAATCAAAAGTATATTCTTGACTAGGGGAAATTCAGAAATTTCCAAAATTTTTTAAAAATTTGAAGTGTTTGCTCATTAATATTAAAACTAGATAACGTGTATTAATAAGTTTTAAAAAATCAGAACCAATATTTTGTTCTTAACTTGAGCAATGCTACTTGTTTGTATGGTAAAGAAACTTATGCTCCTAGATCAAGGAGATGCCAAAATTCCTTACAGACAGACTCCTTACGGGTGCCATTTTGCTATTTAGGATACAGTATTTTGTCCACTCTACTGGACATATTTCATTATATTTAACAAACTTTGTTTATTCTTTTCAGATTTTCAAGACATAAGTAATTATGCTAAGTACCATATATTCTTATCACTATTATATTTATAATAGCTGACACAATCATCATATCTTATGGTTTGAAAGTGCATCACTATTTATTATTACATCCTTTGATTAGAATATTACTATTCTACCTAAAGGATGAAATCTAACATTCAAGATTATTTTCTCAAGATGGTGTGTCCACTCAATGGCTGGGCTAAGTCATGAACTCAAGATATTAGACAAAATTCTTGATATTTTTCCAATAAACTGTAATGAAAAATTAATAAAAAAAAATACACATAAAGTTGCTTTAGACCAATATAGTACTTTGCTTACAAATAATTTTAAAGTAATACATTTATTATTGCAATTGCTATTCCTGCTATGCAGAATAACTTATGAACTGCATTACATTTATTATTGCAATTTATGTGCCTAGTGCATGGGGAAGAGCTACTATAACATTTTATCTTTTAAATAGGAAAGCTATGTCAAAAAGACTTTATGTGACTTATCCAGGGTGACCATGTAGCAGGCTTGGTCAATTTACACTAGTCCTGAGTCTGTTAGATAAGGTTTCTTTGGTGTCTAAGTTTATTTTCAACATCTAGATTTTTGTTATTCAATATGTACCCACTAGGAAAGTGTAAATACTTTAAATTAATTAAAATAAATAAAATGAAGCATTTGATACTAGACACATTTCAAGTGCCCAACAGCCACATGTGGCTAGCAGCTACCAGCACAGACGTAATACATTTTCATCATCACAGAACATTCAGGGAGCAGCACGAGTCTGAATAACAAAAATCTCTAAATTAGTTCATTGTCATGGAACAAATGTCCAACAATTTATGATAATAAATGTTGTTATAATAATGTCAGTAAGGATATCATAGAAAAAAGAGAGGGCAATGTCACAAAAATATATGTTAATAATTGATATAAGACATATGCTGGTTGTTTTTTTATAAATTTAAATTTAAAACAAAACACAATGTGCTAGGCATTGTTCTTTTTTAAAATTGTGAGTCGTGATATTTAGCATTATCTTAGCTGAAGTTATTGAAATTCAAAGATTAAAAAAATAACTTTTTAGACATCAGGTTTGGGGAGTGGAGTGTGGGGAGATTAAGTTAACATCAAGCAGAGGAAAGCAGGACAGTCTTGAGGTCTTCATATCAAATTCAATGTCAGAAGGCAATCCAAAATGTCTGCAAGGAGAAAGTGTGGCCCCCAAATATTATACTCATCCAAGGTGTCATTCAAATAGAAAAGCATGAAGCAGATTTTTGAACATGCACAAGCACAAGGAACATGGCTCTTCTTGAAATTACAGTAGTCATTGAAATCCAGGAAGCCAAGTGTGCATCAAAGTTAGGAAGCAGAGAATGGAGAAGCTATGAAGGTTGCTTGTAAGTACTGAACCCACTTACATGAAAACTAGCATTAAATGACTTTGGAAATTATTGATACAGAAGAGAATGTTTTATACTTTGACAGTATAAAAAATATTAGTGTAGTAAAAAAATTGGGAGAGAAAGGAAGACCCAAGAAAAGAAGAGTAGGCATAGGAGACGAATTACTTCGTTTTTATACAAGAAGTCAACTGATACTGAATGAAATTCAAACCTGCATATGCCATAAACCAAAAATCACTCTACCCTCTTTAAGTTTTTACAATTTTTAAAATAGAATGAGCAGAGGTTTTTAAGCTATAGTATATCTTTTTGAAAAGAAGCATTTACCATCATTTTTTAAATGTCTTCCATTTCACTTTCTCTTCTAGTGAATTCAAGTAAAAATAAATTGAATATTTTACTTAAATGTAACATTTATTGGATAGTCCTATTTTAGTAAAGCCATTTTTGTCTACTTATCCAGCTGCTATTTATTATATATATACAGCAATGTCTCAGATGATGTTCACCTAATATAAATAATAGTTATATTTATGTGATAGAATCTGTGGGATTTTTTTTATCTTCATTCTGTTAAATTGCTTGAAGTATTTAAACATTTTTACAAAATAGCTAATTTTTTTCTAAATAAATAATGTAAACTAAAATACGTATTGAAACTTGTTATGTGATCTCTCCTGATAATAATCATTGTTTCAAAGATTTTTCATTGAATTTTAATTTATCATTCGTGATGCATTCTCACACGTTTTATCATACTATGTTCATAATGACCCAGGGAAGTAGGCAGAGGATACTGTCATTTACAGACAAGAACCTAAAGCTCCTGAGGTTACATAATGGCTCACAGGGCTAGTCACTCAGATCTTCGGGATCCTAATCCAGTGCTTTCAGGTGGATTAGCCTTGACCTTCACTTAGCAAGGTTAGTAAGGAAGCTCTATCATAGAATGTAAAGGATCTCACCATAAACAACTCTACTAATAAGAAGATCCCACTGTTAGGAGCAGACTCAGGAGTGTAACTGTAATGGAAAACAAATCAACTTTAAAGACAGATGATCTAACCAGAGAAGACAGTGTGGAAACCAAGCCAGGCTCTTTTCCCCAATGACGCTGAATCAAGGGAGCAAAGAAAATCAAACGTATTACTCACTTAAATTCCAGACCTTGTTTTGGCATTATTCAGGATAACACAATTCTTGGTTTATAGAAGATCAAGGAAAATTTTCAGTTGAACCTATGCTCATTATCTAAGTTCAGGAAAATATCAGTGGAGAAGCGGATAACCAGATTTTTTTTAAAGTAACTTTTTATTTCCCCCAACCAACATGGGCAACCACATTAGGAAGGAATGAAGATATCTATTGCTCAAGTTAGATTTGGGTAAGAACAGGAAATTGCATCTTTTAAAATAGATAAGATTTTCCATCACATAAACATATAATGATAGCCTCCTATCATTTGGGTTAACATTTATATTACCTAAAATAAACTCTGATCCTGGTGTTGTTCTATAATTGGCATGTGACAGAGTGCACACTGAAGCAAATATAAGTCCAGAAAGCATTCTCTGTTTTTACATTATAACAAATTTTCAGACTTTCCTAAACAGACAAGCTTTATTTTGTTGCTATGCAACTGACATACAACATGGTCCATCAGACAGTAAATAAATTATGAATTTTACAGTGACGAGAAAAGTCTTTTTCTCCGAGAACAAGCCACAGCTTCCTTTCATGCTATTCTAATCTACCACAGCCCTCTAAAGCTGTTTCACAAACATGAGTGCTTTGGCAAGATAAACAAGTGAACGAGTAACACAGAAATGACCCAGATGCCTTCTGCAAGCTGCACGCTAACAAGCATCAATACCATTCAATTCCTATCCACAAGCCTGGGAAGCTGGGCTCCCCAAGCCTTGTGGAGAGAAGGAAGTTTATTTCATATGCACACTCAGAAGCTTAAACAAAGGAGATTCTGGAAATTTCTGTTGACAGGGATCCATCACTGTTATAGGTCTCAGGCATGATTCTGTGTAAGGGCATAAGAGTAATTTCAGCCGTGAGGGAAACATCTGTGAGAATAAGATGTTACAGGGGTTGAGAACTGTGTCTTGTGGGCCAGACATGAACTACACCCATGTATAGCCTGACATGCTCAATGTTCAAAATGTTAATACTTGCCAACATTTCAAATCTTTACATAAAAATCTAGATGCCTTGCTCTTAGTGAAAAATCATAAAATAACACTGAATTTGCATTTTCAGAAATATCAGTTAGAATCAGCTTCCAGCAGAAAAATTGGCAATAACCCAAACATTTAACAATGAGAGAAGAGATAGATAAGGTATGGTACATTCCCGCAATGGATTACTACAGAGCAATAAACAGAACTGACTACTGATACACTCAACAACGTGAATGGGGGCCGAGCCCGTGGCGCACTTGGTAGAGTGCTGCGCTGGGAGCGCGGCGACGCTCCCGCCGCGGGTTCGGATCCTATATAGGACTGACCGGTGCACTCACTGGCTGAGTGCTGGTCACGAAAAAAAAAAACGACAAAAAAAAAAAAAAAAAAAAAAACAACGTGAATGGATTTCACATATGCTGAGCAAAAGAAATCAAATACCAATGCAAATACTATGTGGATCCACTTATATGAAGTTCAAAACTAGTCAAAACCAATGAATGACAATAAATGTCAGGACAGATTTACTTCTGGTGGAGAAGGCGTTTTGAAGGATGACGGAAATGCTCTATATCTTGATCTAGGTGGTGGTCATTTGGGTGTATGTATACAATTTATCTACCTATACATTTAGGTTTGAGCACTTACACACCTCACTGCATGCATTTTTTATCTCAATAAGAAATAAAATTAAACAAAAAAACCAATTGGCTGAGGAGCACCTGGTCTTTTCAGGTGGGGCACGGCTTCTACCTATAGTCCACACCCAACAGCTGGCTCATTCAGCTGGCTGAATCAGAGTCTATGAGGTGGGGCAGCAGTATGTTTTAACAAGCTCTCTAGGTGATACTGGGATACTCTTAAAGTTTGAGAAACACTGCTCTAGATCACCATGTACATTAAACAAAATACAAGAGACCCAGATTCAGCCTATACTAAACCAACCATTCCCTATTACCTCCTCCCCCCAACATATTTCAAGAAACTCAGGAACAGAGAAGTCAGCAGCTTCCTCAAAGAACTTCTACAAGTTTAAGTAACAAAACCTGTTGCAAAAGAGATGTGCAACCAACACACTTCATTCTTGTTTCAAACATCAGATACTTGTCACAACTGGATTCAAGTCACTCTTTAAAAAAGTAAACATGACAACTGTATATCTTTCTGATTGTAGGAAAAATAACAGATATAATGCATTCAGGTATATTCCAACTACGAAAAAATGGAAACGGACATTCAAGGAGATAGCATGGTGCAGGAGATCGTAAAAAGGATGAGAAATTCACAAATTAAGACTGGTAGTACCCATTCTTGTGGTAATATGCGTAAAACTTGCATAAAACATCATTTGTGGATTTCCATTTTCTGGGAATTTATCTTTTCAGCAAGCTACCACGTGACCGCATACTATGACGTAGCCAAAATGAACATGCTATGCCGTCAGCAAAGGCATTTCTGATTCAGGCGGGGGAATCAAGGAGTTATATATACCTATTCATTGACTAATATTAATTGGAAAAGCATGATATGACAATAATATCCCCCCCTTGAATTTGGGGAAAAAGTCAAGGGGTAACTATTTCTTTTCCTCAGATTAGGTGATTTATTTTTATCAGACTTGGATATAATTTCAGGAAAAAAATTTATGCATCCATGTTAGTATTTAGAAATGCCTTAGCATTTAGAGACAGGGAGAGTGAGAGATCTAAGAATAATAAAACATAATAATAAAAATGAAAAAACCTAGTATAGCAATCATACTTTAAGGTAGTGATTCTCTTAATTTTTTTCATTCAGTACCTCACAGTGGTTGAACAACTAAGGAGATGTTGAGAAATCAGCTCCAAAACTACTTTGGCTACAAAGTTTACCTCCCATTTTTCAAATGCGTGCCTTCACGGGCATGCCACCAGCATAGTCTGCAGCGCTCCATGCTCAGAAGGGGGTCTTATCCCTGAGTTTTGATGCTGTGTGGTTGTTGGTTTGAAATCCTCAATAATTTTATCTTCGACTTTGTGTTTTGTAAGTGAAGTTCAATGAGACAATGGAATGTGTAGGGGTGGGGAGCCTTGGAGCCTAGTGCTATGGGTCAAATCTGTCCCCCAAAAGTTCATGTATTGGAAACTTGATCTCCACTGTAAGGGCGTTAAGAGGGTGGGAGATGTGATTATGGTATTTGAAAGGTGGGGCCTTTGAGTGGAATCTGGATCATGAGGACCATGTCCTCTTGAATAGATTAATCCATTCATGGAATAATGGGTTGATAGTTTAATAGGTTGTCATAGGTGTGGTTCCGATGCCCTTATAAGGAGTGCAGATGAAAGAGCTTATGCCATTCTCACCATGTGATTGCCTGCATCACCATGGGACCCTGTGGAGAGTTCCCACCCAGAAGAAGGCTCTCACCAGATGTGCCTCTGGACCTTGGACCTTCCAGCCTCCAAAACTTAAGAAATAAATTCCATTTCTTTATAAATTACCCAGTTTCAGTCATTCTGTTATAGGTAACAGAAAACAGATTAATACACCTAGCATCCTACATTATTCTATTTCCTACCACCTTCTCAAGTGCCCTGAGGGGTTTCTTGGCTGCTGGTTCTACTGCCCTGCCCAGTAATGGCTGCCCCCCACCCCTGGTGGGGTCGTAGACATGGACAAAGGAAGGGTTAAGTAAGGCAAGTTGCATGGGAGGGTTTATCCCCAGGCCCCAAGGAAGGGTGACATTAAATAGCAAATAAAAGACACTATTACAGGTTAAGAGAAAAACTACGGAAGAAAGAAAAAAGCCGTTTTCCTTTTTTTTTGAATAAAGGGCCCACGTTTTCATTTAGCGTAATTCTCACACATTATGTAGCTGGCCCTGTATGTTACCATAAATGGGAAAGAAGAAAAAAGTAAAGAGGAGGAACAAGGGGATAGAAGACAATTAATGGTGTATGCGTAAAGGAAATGGAGATATGATTAAAGTTCAGAGATTAAACGCCTGAATTCCACATTGTTACAAATGGACCAGATACGTATATTCTTTTCAAAAAGTGTTTTATTTCATTCTAAGAAGTAGTATACATCCGAAAACATTCAGATATATTCAGACACAAAGATGTAATTAGAAATCTACATTCAAAGAAGTAGCGTAGCTCTGGGTATTAAAAAGTATCTAGAAGATGACAAATTATCAGCACCCATTACACTTCTATTTCAGTGCTACCTTCTCAATGTTGTGAATCAAATCTCCTGTTTCTTCAGGCACTTCCCACATTTTGAACCTGAGCTTACAACTCAAGAAACCTTGTTTTAAGGATATCTAAACACCACGCAGGTTAATAAACAGTGAGATTATTACCTTTTTACCTGGTCACTACCTCCAATTTACCAAAGGGTATCTTTTCTTTTCCAGCCCTTTAGCCTGCCAGGGGATGACGTTTTCTAAACACATTTTCAATGTTTTCTTTTTAACAGTTGATATATTTCCAGGATGCAAGTCCATTTCTTTCTAAAAGGTTCCTGGGACACCGACTGAAAAGTCAAAAGCAATGAACTGAAAGGGATTGCTATTTTGTTGGAGAAGAACGACACCCTTTGTATCGAAGTGGGGAATTACAGGCTGTGGTCACTTTCTGCACAGTGTCTCTTTGTCATGTAATACATGCTGGAAAAAAAATAATACAGATGGGAAAATATTGTGCACTGTCAGATCTTGGAAACAGCCAAAGGATTTTTTCTCACCAATGTCTTGTCGATGACTTTCACATTCTGGCACCCTGAAAAAATAATGCATACATTTAATATGAAATGAATGCAATAATAATCAGGCAGGTAATCGTTTTCCCAAGGAATGTAAAACTTGACAAATGTAAGGTTTATGATTCAAGGTAGGCTTGCCAAATCTTATGTGGCATGAGACCATTTTTATTACCTAAACAGTCCTTAACACAAAATGACTGGCACATATTTTTATTAACACAAAGAGTATATTCTTTCTGCCACATTTAATAGAGAGTCAGTGGCTGAAAGCTCTCTTTTAGGATATGTCTGTAGCAAATTAAAATGTGTAGTGAGGATTCACAGAATGGCATTCTTCTCATTGCAGTTTTGTCTGCACAGGCTTAGCACGGTAGTGAGTAGACCTTGTATCTCAGGAGTTCCATAGTTGCAGACAATCTGGATCATATAGATCACAGAAAATGAAACTCTCTTTATCTTCAGAAATGGAGTAGTTGATTATTAACTCAAGGCCATTCTTTGCAGCTAGGGTTTTATTTTGAGGAAAATACAAAACAATCACTAGTAATAATAGCATTTATTTGTTTATTCATTTGACAGATATTTATCATTTATGTGCCAGGCACTCTCTAGGCACTGGAAATACCGCAGTGAAGACAAAAAAGCTTTCTGCTTCACCCTTTTTACCTCCCAGAGGGGAAACAGATAATACATGACACTTATAGCTAAAAAATAGATTACATGGGATATGATATATAGGAGGTGATAGGTGCTATGGAAAAAGAAGGAAATAAGGACACGGAAATAAAGTTGGAAGTTGAATGGATGGGTGGAGAACAGATTGCTACTTTAAATAGAGTGGTTGGGATGTGCTCCTTTGAGAAAGTTATGATTTACATGAAAGCTTGAAGGAAGAAAGAAAGTTATCCATGTAGACATCTGGGGAAAAGCATCCCAACAGAGGGAGCAGCCAATGCAAAAGCCCCATGACTGAAACATGTCTAACATTGTCACAGAGCATCAAGGAGCCAAATGTGGTCTGGATGGAATAAGTAAGGGTGACAGGAGCAGGATTTGTGATCAGAAATGTCACAGAGGACAGGCTAGTTAGATCACTTGGGAAGAGTGTGGTGCTGATAACACCAAGGTCAAGGGTTCAGATTCCTGTACTTGTCAGCTGCCAAAAAAAGAAAAAAGAAAAGAAAGAAAGGTCACAGGGATCAGCCTGGTACTCCATTGTAAGGACTTTGGTGTTTATTTTGAGCAAATCAAGAACCATCGGAGGATTCTAATCAGAAGAGTAACATGATCTGAATTAACTTTTAATAGGATCATCCTGGCTGCATGATCAGAATAGACTGGAAAGGGAAGGTGGGTAAGGACAGAGGGACAGACTTGCAATATGCACAGGAAGAGATATGATGATGACTCTGACTAAGGTGGCAGCAATGGAGGTGTTGAGTGAGGTCAGATTCTGATTGTATTTTGCAGACAGTGCCCCTATGTACGTGAGGGTGTGAGAGAAAAGAAGAGTCAAGAACAACTCAAGATTTTTGTCCTGAGCAGCTAAAACAATGCTATTAACATGAACTGAGATTGGAGAGAATGCAGGTGGAGCAGTTTTAATGGAGAAAGTTAGCAGCTTAGTTTAGGGCAGGTAAGGTTTGAGATGCCACTTAGATAACCAAGTGGAGATGCTGACTGGCCAGCTAGATTTATGTGTTCATGTGTTATGAGATGAGGAAGAACACAATGTAACATCCACCCATAAGTATTCATACCCACCAAAACTCCCAATAAGACTGTCAAAGACAGAGGCTAAGTGACTGCTCTAGACTGTGCATGTTGTAGAGTTCCTCAGTTCAGAGAGAGCTCAGTGCTGGAGCTGTAAATATGGAGTTAACGTCAAATTTAATACGCACAAGATGATCCCATGTTCTTTCCTCTTAAATTCACTTATCTCCACCAACAAGCCTGGCTTAAAGACTAGAGCGCAAAAAGAAAAAAGTTGTAGAGGAGAATGATGGGTCTTACCACTCAGAGCCATGGCCAAATGGAATTCTTCCTTCAGTATCTCAAGGACATCTTGGACACCTTTCTCCCCCTATCCAAGTAAAAGATACAGAACTATTGTGTCAGTCAGTCTTACTTGTTCCATTGATTTATTTCACTGTTGAATCATTCTGTTTTATATTTATTTCTTTGTCCAATTACCTGGAGAGCTAAGCCCCATATGATGGGTCTCCCCACAAACACAGCCTTGGCGCCCAGAGCCAGAGCTTTCAAGACATCAGTGCCTTTACGCACACCCCCATCTAGGAAGACTTCCACCTTTCCTTCCACAGCCTCCACAATTTCTGGCAGAGCATCAATCTGTGGAGAGAAGAGGTCAACAATGTGACACTATTAATGTTGAATTGTTATTCAACTCCACCTGCAAAGACAACTGGCCCATCAAACTAAGGCTTACAGTTGAAGAAGCTAAGTAGGTTTGGGGTCCACACAGTACAATATTTCCTCTTGAAAAAAAGGAGTATGAATCCTTTTAACTAAAAAACCAACTAAATTTGTAATTGAGTGGCTTATTTTTCTTTCAAAGTCCAACTTTGTTGTTTTGCTTTGTTTTTTTTTTCTGTTGCTATTATTCAAATTCAGAGATCTTGATAAAAAAAAATACAGATATAATTTTAAAACACTTGATATTTTATAGCTTTCGCATAAAGTGATAAAAGTAGATGGAGTAACTTCTTGATATATGTTATTCTTAACATTATTTACATATTGCAAATCGGGTGTTAAAATTCATGCTCAGATGATAGTGTAAGAAGCAATGGTGTATTAAAAATGCAAACATCACTAGTAATGAAAAACTTAATCTGTGATTTCCTCCTTCAATATACTTTACATCCAGCCATATATTAAATAAGATCTCTAAGAAAATATTTTTCTTACTTTTATAGGAATATGACCACATGCACCTTGAAGGTCTTCGTCTTGACTGGCAATTGATGATGGGCTTAAGTTACCACTGGAGGCTTAAGATCCTCCTAGAGATTGATCTGGCAGTTTGCATTATTGTTCCTGATTCTTTATACATCTCTGAATTCACTCTCTTTCCAAAGCAACTTCACAGTTTCTCCCACTAAAAGGAACAGAGTTCACTTGCCCACACCTTGACTTCAGCCTTGGCCATGTCACCTACTTTGGCCAATTACACATCAGAAGAGGTGATGGAGTGCCAATTCTGGGCACAGGACTTAAGCAACCTAACATACGTCTACTTACTCTTTTGCACCTCTGCTATGTACCGTGGGAAGGAAGCAGAGCTATCCCAGCCATGCCCAACTGGACCTGAAACTTGGAGCACAGCCACCTGACTAGTACCAAGCCTAGATCAATAGACCCCAGGTGACAGAAAGACTCAAGGGAATAAATGATTGTTGATTTTAATCACTGAGTCTAAAATATTTTGTTTTATAGCATCATGTGGCAATAGTAACTGATACAATTGACTACTTTGATTTAAATCTCTGCATTGAGAATGGAAATAATTCCTGTAAGTCAAAATCTGTAGAAATTACCTAGATCCACCCAAAAATGTTTAAATGAAAAATTAAGTCCAGTTCCCATTTAAAATGTATGCCGAAGAAGCTACCATTCACTCAAGTATACTTTTTTACAGAAATAATTATGCTGAAATCACTCAAAGGACTTTTTACTTCTCCCCTTAAAATTTTAGAGGCTAAACTTAAAGAGAGTTTCACATAAAAGGTTAAAGACCAAACACGACTATAGATTTGGAGGAAGTGAAGGCAACATTTGGCATGTATCCCCTAAACATTGGCAGATAATGTGATTTTCCCCTTTCCCTTTTGGCTTTTCTGCCTTGCCAAACATGCTTTGGATCCATTTACATATATCCCTTTACCTATACATAATCCTCCTTTTACATTCAAGCAAGTTACATCAACATATAAATGCTACAATTTCCAAGCCATGATGCAAGCTATAATTAAGCATATTTCCCCATTTGAAACCAGAGCCAAAGAAAAATATTAGCTAGCTTGGGTTCAATACACATTTTCAAAGTCATGTAAATCAAGTCTGTTTAGATTATTTCCAATTTCTAACCTGGCCTAAAAGTAAACTAATAAGGGTACTTAAAGTGTGAATCCTGGGTAATATAACATAGCTCAGATTGGTGTTTTAGGTGTCTGTGGACAAGAATACTCCATCTATTGCTAAGCATTTCTATCCTCCCCTTTTTCTTTCAGTAGCTGTAGTTTTCCTAGGTGTATATTATGTAAAATAATTCTGATCGGAGCGTATTAAAAATATAAATATAGCAGACAAACCTACTATGTTATGGTCCTGTTTATGTTTCCTTCTTTTCAGCTTGCTGCACATCTCTGAGGCAATTCATTTCAGCTGTTCTTTCCTTAGAGCCTTTTTAAACAACTAATCATGGGCTTAACTCCCCTGGAATTCATCTCCTGGAAAATGTAGTAAGATCCTTATATACTGTGCTCATTCATCTCTCTCTTCACTGATTTATCAAACACTTTATTGAGAATCTGGTATATTCAATGCACTATGCCAGGCAGTTTAAGGGATATGAAAAAAATTGGATGTGAAAAAAATCCCCCAGAGAAAAAGAGAATCTTCTTTCCCATTCTTGTTCAAATCTCACTCTTCCAGGATGCTACCTGTCTACTCCCCAAAACTTCTACTCACAGGGAGCTCTTACCTTTCTATCTTACTGTAGCATCCGTTTTAGACTCTTGATTTCTGATATTTTAGCTATGAAACCCTTTGCTCAAACCAAAGCAGTTGAACATAAACAAAAACAGATAAAACCAGAGCTACTCACTACCATAAATTCTCCCATGACTTTCTACACCAGTCCACCTATCACACTTCACCAGATAGCCCTGGGAGGTTTCTACTAGCCCACCTAGAAAATCACTGGTCCGTAGCTGAGTGTCTGCAATTGCAAAAAATGGCTACAAAGATTTTCCTGTCTTCATTTACTTGCAAGGTCATGGAAGGTGTGGGTGGGGAGGACATGAGGGAGACTGTGTTTCCCCACCCCTTCTATCTGAACTGGCCCTGTGATTTGCTTTCCCCAAGAGAATGTAGAAGTGACAGTGTGCCAGTTCTAAGCCTGGATCCCAGGAAGCCTGGCATGCTCCCACTTACTCTCTACTGTCTCATGAGAACTATCCCAGCTGGCATGCTGGAAGGTGTGAGACAATGCAGAGCTGTCCCTGCTGAGCTCATTCTACACCAGCCTGGCCTAGCAGACCCAGCGGCTGACTGAAGGCACATATCAGTGAGCCCAGCCCAAACCAGAAAAGCCCACCAGAAGATTCACCCAAAATTTTCATCCCGTAAAACTGTAAAATGAATAAATGGCTACTGCTTTTTAGCCAGTAAGTTTCAGAGTGGTTGTTATGCAGCAAAAGCCAACTGATACATCCAGTGTTTGTCAAAGATGGAATTTCATGGACTTTTTTTTAAAAGAAAAAAGTCCCTTAGATCTCACAGAACATGCCCAAGGACTCAATCTGGGAAACACTGACTTAACAACCTAAATACTTATGCTGTAAAAATACTCTTCAGTTGAGAATTTTCACTGGAAAAGAACATCATATTTTTAAGCTTAAGGTAGTTTGGGTCTAGTTAGCATCAAAACAAAAATGCAAACTTGAAAAAAAAAATGTTCCTAGTATTCAAGCACTCTAGAGAATCTGTCTTTAGATCCCAGTTTGAGAAGCTCTAGTGCTATGGATTTTAGAAATTCTATCATATTATTCTCTGATTACTTCAAGGCCAATCTGGGTGACATTATTACCATGAAGGTAGGATCTTGACAAGATCTTACTTTTCACTCCTTTTGGCTATAGGAGAGGTCTGGCAGAAGATCTCAGAAGCAATGTATTAAGGTGAACTGAAGTTAAATTCCTGTTCTAGGATACTCAGTGAAAAGTTTTTCTCCATAAAGGAAACCCTGTGGATTTATAGAAATGTAGTCATCATAGAGTCCAGCCACTTACTTTTTGCTGCCAAGACAACACTATGAAGAGGCTCAAGCTTAAAAGTCTGACTTGCTCACCTAACTCAGCTCTTAAGAGAGCCAAGATAAGGATTCAAACCCAGGACTCCCGTTTCAGTGCTCTTCCTATGACATCATGTTGCCTCCGTAGCTCTGACTAATGATGTCATAGAATCTGCAGGACAGCAAGTCCTTCTGTGCATCTACTGAGACACTCTACACCACAGCCTCCTTCAAGCCTGTGGCCTTTCACCTCAAAGCCCACACACTGAGAGAAAACACCTTTCCCCATAAACCAAATCCTTCTTCACATTTCTCTCATCATCATGGGCCTTCAATTTGCTCTAAAGTGTGAGGTATCTCCTCTCATGCACACAGTGTGCAAAGGGGAGGGTTATTGTTTTTCTTAAACAGTCTCAGAGACCGCAACTCAAAAAGCCCTTTTAGGTAAGTTTCCATATCCCCTCAGCCAAAGGGAAATAAACCACACCATTTAGATATTTTTCCCCTAAAATCTATTTAGATTTGATTTCAGTAGATTTATATTTTATTTTCAGAAAACAAACTTAATTTGGTCTGCACACTAAGTCTATGTCTTCATCCACAAGTGAGGCATAAATCTGAGAAAGAGCCCAGAGTAGTGACCAATTTCTCCACCCTGCTCAGAGGAGGGCTCCCCTCTTCACCTCTATTTACCTGCAGGCAACATTTAATCTCACCTACTAAGATGCGTCTCTAGGAGTAAAGCTTGAGCTGAAAAGGGCTGACAAGTTGACAAGTTCCAGTTATATGATTTTAAATTCTTGACTGTACAATCCTACAGTGTACAAAGACTTGGTTGGTTCCTACCATTAGTGCTTTAGGAAAAACTGTGAGTGTGATAGGCACACCCAGTATTCCCCTGCCGTCATTTACTCTGCCATAAGACCCACACAAGTGCACTACAGATTTAGCTAAATCAGCCTGCCCATTCAGTGAAACGATAATCTACTACTAATTGGCTAAATGATTTGTTCTACTTGACTTCCAGTTGTTTGAATAAATTCAACTGGTCATCCCAGTTACAGCCATCTATATAACAATGACTGTACAGTTCTGATAAAGGAAGGGAAATATACATGATGATCCATTTCAGAGAGAAGTCATGATCTGGAAAGTTCTTCCACAGTATTTAGTGAATAAGTTTTTTTTTAAGTTTTGTTATATGATATCAATTTACTTTGCCTATGATAAATCAAATTATCAAATGTTACATTTTAAAGACACAGAAGAAATGATCTGATATTTAAACTTTAAAAGATGAGAAACCAAGGTTTAGAGCAGAAATTGATTCCCTCTTCTCAGCAATTCATCCCTCCTCTTTTTCCTTGACTATGGTAATTGTCAAGGACATGTAATTGGTCTTCCTGCCTCTTGTCAGGCCAAAATCCAATTTGGAACTCATTGCTACGAAACCAAACCTCTTTTGCTGCACATCTAATGACTCATAGTATTCAAGAACCTCTTCCTTTACCTACCCAGACAGGTGTATTTCCCAGGACTCCCCCACTCTTACCAGGCACTGCAAACAAGATGGATTACTTTGGTATTCCCCAAGCACATCTCACTTCTTCCTGTTCCACCTTTAGGCTCACAACTGTAAAAATCTGGGTTTGCATGCAGACAAAGCAGAGGTAAAAGGCAGCAGCAACATCACTGCTTTGTCTGCAAGAACCTTGGCCAAGTCCCCTCAAGTGGACAGCATGTAAGGAAACCAACTTTTAACCCCCACACACAGCTCCTGAACCCCAGTCTGGATCATGAATCTATGCAGTGCATCCCAGGATATGTGTCTGTCTCCATGACTTTTGATCCATTTCTGATCTCCCAATCCTTGATCTTAGAATCTGCCCCAGAGTCTCTGTTGGTTTCCTCAGCTTTGAGCCCCCCTGGGGCTAATTGCTCTCGGTTACAGTTTTAATTCAGCCCCTCATCTTTCAGGCAAGTTTAGCTTACTTTTTGCATCTAGATTTTAGATTCTGATTTGCCTGTGACAGTGTACACAGTGTATATAGACCATAGATACATGCTGGAATCACCTCGGTAGCTTTGAAAAATACTGGTGCCTGTGCCACCTTATCCCCAGAGATTCTGATGAATTGATCTGGAGTGCAGCTTGGGTATGAAGTTCCCTGGGTGAACTTTAAAGAATGTGCAGCCCAAAGCAGTTCACAACTCAACCAGAGTAGCCTACTTGCAGCCAACTTCCCCTCGCCTGAGCCATAGGACCTCTTTCTTTTTTTCCCACTCCCATCCTACTCTGCAGCTTTTTAATCCCCACCTCCACGGGAAATTCCAATCTGTCCCTGCTGCTGAGTTCTTGTCACAATTGTACTGATGATCTCAAAAACTTCACTGAAGCCTTTGTAACCCCACAATTGTCCACTAGCTCATCTTCTTTGGACTCTCATCACATAATTTTTTTTTCATACTCCAGTTTACATTATATCTATTCACCAATATGTATCAATGAATACAAGAATAATCCCTACCTGCAAATGTGTTATTATTTAACATGGACTTTCATAAGTTTACAGATTAATGTATTGTGCTAATTAAAAATAAATGTATCAGCTAATTTAGGTAGTTATGAGCCACTAAACTTAAAATCTGAGATCTCACATATTCACACATATTTCACCTTGAATAGTCACATAAAATATACATACAAAAGAGGTATACATAGAGACAGTCAAAGCTGTGATGGAAATGGGAACTTCAAAGAGAAATCCCGACAGTCACTGAAACTCACAGTGGCTGGCACCCCATCGAGTTGTCGAGCCCCATGATTGGACACCAGGATCCCATCCAAACCATGTTTAACTGCTTCCTTTGCATCATCACCTGGAAAGAACAACACAACCATCATATGGAAACCACAACAAAACATGAGGCTTAGAGGCCTCAGCATCCCAGTCAAAGAGAATCTACCCACCCACCCCCCATACACATACACCTTGCTCAATACTCTTAGCATAAAAATATACCTAAGGGTTAGATCTAGAATATTAATGGTAATTTTCTTGGCCCCAAAATTTAGCACTTATAACAATCTAATTATGGAATAAAATTATCAATCGATAGTAAATTGACAGTTATATTGTATTTATCTTTACAGGGATATTTTCCTGCTAGGTACATTTTAATTAATAACATCACACTAAATTTTCACTTAGCAGAATTATTTCTCTAAAACTTATATAGCATAAAAGAATATATAAGTGACAAGCACTTTCAGTGTAACAGGCAATGAACAAATCTATTTCTGAAATATTCTTCAGCGCAACGTTTTTATAACTTTAGTCGCTACTTTAAGTTATATTGTTTTAAGTTATATTAAACATTTTGCCTATCAAAATATATCAAAAAAAGGAATGTTAAAATTGTATGCTAAATCTCTTACCATGCTTCAAAATACATTGATTTCTAAAAATTCAGTTTAAAAATATATTAATGTTCTCTTAAACCAACTTTTAACTTCTAAAAAAATATTTTATATTTTAAACTATTATTTTCAGCATGCTTGCAGTAAAAATAACACTGGTTCTCAACTTTAACACTCAAATGCAGTTCTAAGTTAAGCCAACTGGTTCAAGATTGTAGTGAAAATCAAACTATGGTGACTTAAGCATATGGATATAGACAGAACACTGTATATATCTATAAATTCAGCAATATAAATTAAGGGCAGACTTGACTAAAAATAACTTTAAAAATACATTGGGGAATCTAATTCCGATTGTTTTAAAAATTATGCTAAAACACCATTTCCAGACTGTGTCTCACAGCATACTAGTTTTGAAATATTCTCATTTCTTAAAATGATGACAGCAATATTTTTCTTATAAAATTATAGGTATATGAAAATGTTAAACATACATGTTATGGATTGAATGTCTGTGTCTTTCCAAAATTCACATGTTGAATCCCTAACTCCCAATGTGGTGGGATTTGCAGATGGGCTCTTTGAAAAGTAATTAAAATTAGATGAGTTCATGAGGGTGGAGCCCTCATGATAGGATTCGTGCCCTAATAAGAAGAGACACCACAGAGCTTGCTCTCTCTCCCTCCACTTATCCCGGGCTTGCACAAAGAAGAGGTCATGTGTGCACACAGAGGGAAGGCAGAAACCATTAATGCATCCATGCTGGTGCGATGAGCCTAGACTCCCAGCCTCCGGAATCGTGAGAAAATAAATTTCTGTTGTTTTAGCCACTCAGTCTATGGTATTTTGTTACCACAGCTTGAGCTAACTTAGACAAACCATTATTATTATTATTATTATTATTATTATTATTATTATTATTATTATTATTGAATATACCTTTAAGGAATGTTATGACAAACTCTAAAATGTGATGAAATAGTATAAAAGGTCATCTAACATACAAATTGCTAGCATTTGCCAACTACTTTATATGATCTCTATCCACTTGTAAGCCCGAGTTGTGTTATGCATTTGGTTGTATACTCCAGATATGGTTGATATTCTATATTTATTTTATACTAAATATAAAATCTAATGTTTCTATGAAACTGTTTTCAACTGTTTAATCTAAGCATGCATTACATCTTGTGAGATCTCACTGGCAACTTCTGAACCACTCATGGGGAAAAGGCCTTAGCCTTAAGGTTAAAAGATGAGGTTTTTCCCACCCCATTAATTGCTTAATACTTTACATTTTATTGCTGCTTCATATTTGGACCATGCATGTTTTATTACACAGCTTTCTTTTTCTGGATTTCTAGTTGCCTTTCTTTTCTCTCTTTTAGACTTTAGAATGTCCTTAAGTTCTTCAAACCTGTCAATTATTCTAACCTATTTAAGTGACCTTATTTTACCCCTGGAGACAGCCCCCCGGAGCCCTACTGTCCTGCTTTATTGTGCTGTGATTACTCCAGGCCCTACTATCTACCTCTGCCCTGCAGGATTACTCCTATTCTTTCTGAGTTGGATATCTTGTAGTCTGATGGATGCTCTCATTTGGTTTATGTTCTCATGTGTTTGTAGTACATTCCTTTGTAAATTCCTAAACAAGGGATCCATGAGAGATAAATTTATAGAGCACTTGACCAACTTCTCTGTGTCTGGATGATAATTATATTGGGTGTAACACTCTAGGTTGAAAATTCATTTTCCTCAGAACCTTAAGACATTACTTCATTGTCTTCTAGTACTCATTGCTGACATGAAGGCTGATGACAGTGTGACCCACATTCCTATATAAGTAAGCTGTTTTTTATTTTCTCTCCTTATACACATTATCTTTCTGAAATTTCATAAGCAGTGTGATAAGCTGTGATTTGTTTTCTCAGTCTAATGACTTGTGTGCCAGAAATGTTCTGCCTTTAATCACTTCTTTCCTGCCTCTTCCTTTCATTTTTTCTATCTGAGACCCCTATCAGTTGGATATTAGGGATTTTTAAGTGGTCTTCCATCTCTCATTTATTTAATCACATTTTCTTTCTTTTTACCTCATGGTCGTTGTTGTTGTACATTTTGAGAAGTACCGTTGACTTTATTGTTCAACAATTCTATCACATCGTTTCAATTTCATAAATCATGTTTTTAGTCTTTGAGAGCTTTTTTATACTCTAATTTTCCCCTTTAAAAAAAATATTAGTAGTCATGTTTTTAATCATTAGGAACTCTTTTTTATACTCTGATTTTCTTTTCATGGCTGACTCTTCCTATCTTGGTGTAATATATTTTCAACTTCTCTGAATATATCATTTGCATTTTTTAAGTTATTTTTCTTGGTTTATCTCTTTACTCTGAGATTAGCTTTTCTATAGACTTATCTTGGTCTTTTATGTTTTGGTGTTTCTGATATGCCTTATGCTGCTAAATTTTCCATTTATACTTAAGGAAGAAAGATTGAGAAGCTGCTATAGGATTCCTGGGCTGTTTTATAAATCAATTTCATTCCTGGCAAGTCTTTGCCTGGAGTGGAAATTCTTTCTTGGAGCTCGGTGGGAGGAAAAGCAAGAAATGTCAACTAAGAGGCTACTAGACTGTAAGTTCCTCAAATGTCAGAATGAGGACACTATCATGTCATATTGTAAATGCCACCTACCCCTATGAGGTCCTAGACACCCATTCATTTCTTTAGAAAGGATCATACTACCTATTGAGAGGTGAATGCCAAGTTGCCCATTGTTGCACAAGAGGTGGTGGCTTGTGTTAGGCAGACTGCTGGCTGGTACAATAGCTCCACAAACAGATCTCCAGTCAAACCCCTTGCTTTCAGGCTCTACTTCCCCACCTCTGTCACAGACTGTGTTTTGCAGAGTATATACGTAAAGCTTCTCAGGCACTCCATTGCATAGTTTCCCCCGTCTCCTCTAGCGTTCCCTGAGAGAATATTCTGAGGTATGGTTTTCTTTGCATTTTCCTCCTATCAACATGCTCCCCTACATCTTGATTCTTTCATAAATTTCTTGAAATGTGTCAGCAGTTTGTGTTCCTCATCTTCCTTTCCTTTGCTTCCATTGGACTGTATACCTTTGGATTTCTGTATTTTAATTTCAGTGGGGGCTTGGGTTTAATAAGAGGGTACATGTGTATTCAGTTCATCATTTTGAACCAGAAACCTGATGCACTATTATTTCAAACATACTTGGAAAATGGTTTTCTAAAGATATGGACTTAATGTACTTCTGTCCAATAGAATGTTCTATGATGATGGGGTTGTTGTAGATCTGTGCAGTTCTGTACAACAGCCGCTAACCACAGTAGCCACTGAGTAACTGAAATGTGGTAATGTGACTCAGAAACTGGAATTTTATTTTTATTTAAATTTAATTAACTGAACTAGCCACAAGTGGCTAGTGGCTGCCATATTGGACATCTCAGTTTTAATGTTTACATGAGCTTACCTATCCCAATAAAGAGACACAGTGTGGTATTTTTTAAAAGTCTGGATATAGCCATTAATAACTTTAAAAAACAATGTGAAATTCTATTCTGAATTGGAATGGCTTGCTCTGGTTATCTAGTTGTGTATGTAATACCAGATATCAAGTCAAATGTAAAAAACAAAAATAAAATTAAAGTATGTGAACTATGGTGTTTTATGACCCCTGTAATCGAGCATGTGTGCAGTTCCACAATTTATATTCAGATGTCCACCTCCATGTAGCTACAGCCTGTGTTTTGAGAAATCAAATATTGTCAATAAACAGATCCTCTACAGTATGAAGAAGTGATTAACTGTGTAGGCTAAGTGGTCAGACCACCTGGATTTAAGTCCCACATCTGCTACTCGCTTGCTATGTAAGTGGCAAGTTACTTAACTCATGGTGCATCATTGTCCTAAACCATAAAATGAGGACAGGAATCCACATAAGACTGGCTTGTGGACTAAATGAGTTGAATGAGTGTTTAGAAAGTGCCTGACACATGTTGAGCGCTTAGATAAATATGAACTATTACTATTATTTTCATCTGATGGTACATGGAATATAAACTGAGATGAGTTGGTGGAGGAAGATTTGTTGGCTGGATACTTTTGCAAAATCTATTTGAATTTTGTTTATAACAAGAAAGTTTCATTCCTAGTCAGGATCACAATTGTAAAGGGAGTTTCATTTCAAGTAAATGTTACTTAAGTAACTGTTCATTATCTTTCATCATTTCAAGTGGGTTTCCATGTTCTCCAAGCAGTACTGGGAATACAGGCAGAAATGGCAAAATGGTTTGTGCAGAGAATTCGATCATGAGTTTCTAGAGAAGAAAAGACAATAAGAATAATTTACGACCAGATGTAAGCCCTTTTCATTAGATGTATATGAAACCTTGCCTACAAATTCACATTTTATTTGAACCCAGAGAGAAGAGCAATTTTGCCTTAATGAGAGAGTCAAAATGTTTGTTTTTGTTCTTTTTTGTTTATTTTCTTTTCTCCACCCATCCCTAATCCCCGTCCCAGAGCCTCTAGCAATAATCATTCTACTCTCTACTTCTATGAGTTCAATTTCTTTTTTTTTTTAACTAATTATACATATTCATAGAGCACAGAACTGACCATCAGCATACCTGTGCCCAAGATGTGGTGATAAGATCAGTGCTATCAGCATGCCCACCACCTCAAATTGCAATTGTTCCCCATGTCCCCCACCCAACCTTACCCCAAACCCCTTACCCTCTCTCCCCCAACCTTCTCTCAACCCCCTTCACCACCCCCCCAACTCCTGGCAACCCTAGGTCTGTTCTCTCCCTCTGTAAGTCCAACGTACCACTATGGTATTTCTTTCCTTACTTCTTTCTCTCTTAGCTCCCAATTCTCAGTGAGGACCAGCAGTATTTTTCCCTCGGTATCTGGCTTATTCCACTTAAAATAGTTTTCCCCAAGCTCATCCATGTTGCTGCAAATGTCACAATTTCATTCTTTTTAATGGCTGAGTCGTATTCCATTCTGTATATATACCAAAATTTCCTTATCCAGTCATACATAGATGGACATTTAGGTTGGCTCCATATCTTGGCTACTGAAAATAAAGCTGTGAGGAACGTGGAAATGCAGGAATCCATTCAACATGATGATTTCCATTCCTTTGGGTATGTACCCAGAAGTGGTCTTTCTGGATCACATGGCAGTTCTATCTGTAGTTGTTTGAGGAACCTCCATACTGTTTTCCATAGTGGCTGTACTAATTTACAGTCCCACCAACAGGGTAGAAGAATTCCCCATTTCCCACATCCTCACCAGCATTTTTTATTCTCAGTCTTTTTGATTATAGCCAGTATAACTCATGAGAGATGATATCTCAAAGATGTTTTAATTTAAATTTCTCTGATGATTAGTGATGCTGAGCATTTGTCAGGTAGTGTTATGCTTCCAGCTTTATTGATTTGTTTATTTATTTATTTATTATTTTGCTCATAATTTCTTTGGCTATTTGGGGTCTTTTGTCGTCCCATATGAATTTTAGGGTTGTTATATCTATTTCTGTGAAGTATGTTATTGGCATTTTGATGGGGATTGCACTGAACCTGTAGATTGCTTTGGACAGTATGGATATTTTCACAATGTTGATTCTTCCAGTTCAAGAGCATGGGATATCTTTTCACCTTTTTGTGTCTTCTTTAATTTCTTTCAGTAGTGATTTGTTGTTCTCTTTGTAGCGATCTTTCACATCCTTGGTGAAATTGATTCCTAGGTATTTTAGTTTTTCGATGACTATTGTAAATGGGCTTACTTTCTTGATTTCTTTTTCTGCTAGTTCATTATTGGAGAGTAAAAATGCTACTGAGTTTCAGGTGTTGATTTTGTATCTAGCAACATTACTGAAATTGTTATGTAGTTCTAAGAGTTTTTTGGTAGAGTCTTTAGATTTTTCTATATATAGGATCACGTCATCTTCAAACAGGGACAGTTTGACTTTGCCTTTTCCAATCTGGATGCTCTTTATTTCCTTCTCTTGCCTGAGCGCTACAACTACTATGTCTAACACTATGTTAAATAGGAGTGGTGATAGTGGGCATCCTTGTCTTATTCCTCTTCTTAAGGGGAAAGCTTTTTGCTTTTCCCCATTCAGGTTGACATTGGCAGTGGGTATGTCATATATAGCTTTTATTGTGTTGAGATACTTTCCTTTTATACCTAATTTGCTGAGAGGCTTTATCATGAAGAATTGTTGAATTTTGTTGAATGCATTTTCTGCATCTGTTGAGATAATTGTATGGTTTTTGCCCTTGATTTTGTTGATGTGTTATATCACATTTATTGCCTTGCATTTGTTGAATCATCCATGTCTCCCTGGGATGAATACTGCTTGATCATGGTGTATAGATCTTTTAATGTGTATTCTGATTGCTAGAATTTTGTTGAGGATTTTCATGTCTATGTTCATCAGAGATATTAGCCTATAGTTCTCTTTTTGTTGTTGTTGTATCGTTTTTCTGGTTTTGGTATCAAGGTCATGCCGGCCTCAGAGAGTGAGGTTGGAAGAATGGCCTCTGTTTCAGTTTTTTGGAATAGTTTGAAGAGAATTGATATTAATTCCTCTTTAAAGGTTTGGTAGAATTCAGCAGTGAAGCCATCTCGTCCTCTGTTTTTCTTTGTTAGGAGACTACTGATTACTGATTCAGTCTCATTGCTTGTATTGGTATGTTCACGCTTTCAATTTCTTCTTGGTTCAGTCATGGTAGTTTGTATGTGTCCAGAAATTCATCCATTTCCTCCAGGTTTTCAAATTTGTTGTTGTATAGTTGTTTGTAATAGTCTCTAATGCTTCTTTGTATTTCTGTGGTATCAGTTGTCATGTCTCCTTTTTCATTTCAGATTTTATTTTTTTGTGTCTTCTCACTTATTATTTTTTAACCTAGCTAATAATTTGTCTATTTTGTTTATCTTTTCAAGAAAACAACTTTTTGTTTCATTGATCTTTTGTATCATTTTTTTGGATCTCTATATCATTTACTTGTGTTCTGATCTTAATTATTTCTTTCCATCAACTAACTTTGAGATTGGATTGTTCTTGTTTTTCTAGTTCTTTTAGGTGTAGCATTTGGTTGTTTATTTGAAATCTTTCTGTATTTTTGATGTAAGTGTTAACTGCAATAAACATCCCTCTTATTACTGCTTTTGCAGCATCCCAGAGATTTTGGTATGATTTGTCTTTATTTTCACTGGCTTCAAGAAATTTTTTGATTTCCTATTTAATTGCTTCTTGGACCCATAGGTCATTTAGGAGCCTGTTCTTTAATTTCCATGTATTTGTACACTGTCCTGAATTTCACTTGTTATTAATTTCTAGTTCTAATCCACTGTTGTCTGAAAAGATGCTCTTGGTGATTTTGATTTAAATTCGTTGAGACTTGATTTGTAACCTAACATGTGGTCTATCCTGTAGAATGTTCTATATGCTGTAGAGACAAATGTATGTTTTCTAGCTGCTGTATGAAATGTTCTGTAGATATCTGTCAGATCCAATTGGTCTAAATTGTAGCTTAATTCCTGTTTCTCTGTTGATTTGTTGCCTGGATGATCTGTCCAGTGCTGACAGAGTGGTGTTCAGGTCCCCCACTATCATTGTATTAGGGTCTATCTCTTTCTTTAGGTCTAATAGTGTTTGTTTTATATTTCTGGTGGCTCCAATGTTGGGTGCAGATATATTTATGATTCTTATGTTTTTTTGCTAAATAGATCCATTTATCATTATATAGTGGCCTTCTTTGACTCATCTATTTTTAAACAGATAAATAGGTTCAAATCTAATTTATCTTATATAATAATAGCTATTCCTTCAAGTTTTTGGTTTCCATTTGTGTGATCTATCTTTTTAAATCCCTTTACTATAAGTCTGTGTGAATTTTTACAGGTGAAGTGAGTCTGTTGAAGACAGCTGATAGGTGGGTCTGGCTTTTTAATACAATCAGTCAGTCTGTGTCTTTTGAGTGGAGAGTTTAATCCATTTATATTTAGGGTTGTTATTGAGAGGTATTGCCTTGCTTCTGCTATTTTATCACTTTTTGTTTAGATATTTTAATATCTTTTGTTCCTTTCTTCCTCTTTTATTATTCATCTTCAATTTTTATTTTTTGGTGGTTTTTGTTTTTTGGTTTTTTTGAGGTGGTAAGATTTAGATTTTTTTTTCTTTCTTTCTCATTTGCATTTGTGTTTTACTAGTAGGTTTTGCTCCTTCTTGTGTATTTGGGTAGTGATTATTGTTTTTCAGATTCCAGATGCAGGAGCCCCTTGAGAATTTCTGGTAGAACTAATCATGTGGTGGTGAACTCCCACAGTTTCTATTCATTTGGGAAATACACTATTTCTCCGTTATTTTGAAGGATAGCTTTGCTGGTTATAGTACTCTTTGCTGGCAATTTTTTCTTTTAGAATTTTGAACATGTCGTTCCATTTTCTTCTCACCTGTAGGGTTTCTGTTGAGAAGTCTGCTTAGTCTGACAGGGACTCCCTTACTAGTGACTTGATGCTTTCCTCTTGCTGCTTTTAGGATTCTCTTTTTGTCTTTGAGCTTTGCCATTTTGACTTTAATATGTCTTGGAGAGGATTTTTTTTTTTTTATTGAATCAATTTGGGGATCTTTGAGCCTCTTATAATTGGGTGTCTTTCCTGACACCTGGGATGTTTTCTGCTATTATTTCTTTGAAAATATTTTCAATACCTTTACTTTTCTCCTCCCCTTCAGGAACACCCATGATTCAGATGATCGTGAATTAAAGTTGTCTGCTGGCTCTCTCAGACTTTCTTAATATTTTAAAATTCTTTTCCCTTTTTTTGGTTATTTTGTAAAGACTGACTTTGCAATCAGAAATTCTTTCTTCTGCTTACTCTAATCTGCTGCTTATGCTCTCAGTTGCTTTTTTTATTTCATCGATTGAATCCTTTGGTTCCAGGAGTTCTGCTACATTATTATTGATCTCTTTGTAAATTTCCTCCTTCATATCCTGGATATTTTTTCTCATTTCATATTTTTGTCTAATTGAGTATTCTCTTACTTCATTGAGTTTCCCTAAGATTGTTACTCAGAATTCCTTTTCAGTCATTTCAAGAGTTTCCTGTTCTGTAAGGTCTGGTATTTGAGAATTACTATATTCCTTTGGCAGTGTCACATTTTCTTGATTTTTCATATTTCTGGTATCTCTACCTTGATTTCTGGTCATCTCATAGATAAGCTTGCTTCGTCTATTACTCTGTAGTAGATTTTGAAGAGGAAGACTTCCTCCTCATTTCCAGACTCCTCTAATGACTCTCCTTGCATCAATGCAGTCATATATGTAGAGAGCCACCTGCACAGTGGTTGTGGCTGCTGCTATGGCAGTAAGCCATCCTTGCAATGGTAGAAGCTGTGGTGGTAGCTTTTGTGGGCCACCTCTTTGGAAGCTGTGGGGGGCCTCCCTGTCACAGCAGCAATCACTCTTGCTTTCTGTGAAGGTCAGGGGAGGCTGCCCAGGACTTTTCCCACCTGGGTATCCCCAGTTGTGGTGGGCAAGCTGGGTCCTGTCTTCTGTACAGGCAGTGGGAGGGCTGCTCAGGGCTTCTCCCTGCTTGGACCTCCCCAGTCATGGTGGGTGCCACTGTGCCCAAAATATCGAGTTAGCAAAATGTTCTTGAATCTTTGATACTTTCATTAATCCTTAAGAGTTTACTAGTGTGGCACTCCATGTATGTTAATTTGTCAGTAAATACACTGATTGTTTGAGAAACAGTCAATAGGCAATAGCATGGTTTGCTGTCTTAGAAGTATATTATTTCCATATTTAATCTAAAATGCCAAAGCAAAATGTAAGTACTCAAGATTGACTCTCAAGCCCTCGGAGCTTTGACACAGGACTGTATATCAATTTACGGGTTAGCAACTATATCCTAGATACATGGCAGCAGTTTTGAACACAATCCAGGAACATTGAGTGAAGATTCTTTCAGAGTGTCTTGAACAAAAGTACAAGTACAGGAGGGGACTTCAAAAAGTTTACAGAAGCATTTGTATTATCTTTTAATTCTTTTTTTCCCATGAACTTTTTGAAGTAATCTTCTGTATGAAAAGAGCTCATTAGAGAGAGAGAGCAGTTTCTCAGAAACAAAAACCAACAATTGAAGGGACACAGCCTAGCTTAAAAAAAAAAAAAAAGAAAAAGAAAAAAGTAAAAGAAATAAAAAGAAAAAAGAAACTCTAAAAAGCATTACAACTTTACTCATAAAAGCCATTTGTTTGTTACTGTGAGTTCTAATGAAGACAAAATCCTGCTTCAAGTACATGTTTGGAGCTTGTGTTGTAGTTCTCCAAGGGAAGAGTTTAACCACAGCAAGAGATTACATCTTGCATTCCAATTTGCATTCATTAAAATGGCAGTAGGGTGGGATGTTTCATCTAGATCTTTCCATGATTTTATGTTTCTATAAACATAATCTGGACTTTTCTGGTAAAAGGAAAATGAAAGAGAATAGGTGACTCTCAGCCAATCTATGTGACTTCTGGATGAAGATCTGTGAAATGATGAAGACTGGATTTCCCAGAACTGACCCCAACACCCCACCCTCCATATCCAGATTGAGCAGTTGTTGTCATAGAGAAGATTCTTGTTTGTTAAACACATGAAACAAATAGTTACAAAAACCTAGACAATGTAAACTGTATATGTATAAATAAATTATTTCCTTTCAAATGTCAAATGCCCCATTTCTCTTTTACTTCCTTTGTGAGCTCTCTCTAATTATATAGACTCATATAGTTTTCACTGAAGATTTTACTTAACCATTTGGACTTTCTATTATGTGCAAAACATTATGAGAACATACAGAGAGAAGTTAGTTGATACATATGGATAAGAAGAAAGAGAGGTGGTAGTGATGGTGGTGGTGATCTTAGGTAAGATGATAACAGAATGAAGTTCTAGAAGCCAAAGTATTTTTCAACATAACACATGCTATAGATTCTAGTTCAGTGGATTTGCATCATATGCTATAAGACAAGGCTGTAAAAATTATATAAATTGGGAATCCTAAAATGAAAATTTGATTATAAAAATGAAATGACTTCATTCTTACATTTGCTCTCTATTTAACTGAGACAATTACAGGACTATACTAAAATTTTATTCTTTCTTAGTGTGTTCAAGCCAGTTCCCCTGGGACATCTCTGTAACTAACTATAGTACTCTTCTAATTCAATTACACTATATCAGTCCCCTCCCTGCCTTTACTCTATGTCAGCCCACAGTCATCTCTTACCTGGGCAACAATAGTTCTTAAACGTCTTCCCTGACCACAAATTTGCCACCTCTATCCATTAGGACCATTGTACAAGCATGATTTTTCTCAAATGCTAATCCGAAGAGGTTGCTTCCCTGATCAAGATATTTCAGTGGTTTGCAAGCACCTTAAAGTCTACATTCTCTAATGTGGCTTATGTGTTTTATAAATTGCTACCCATAACCACTTTAATCTGCCAGTATTTCAGCATGAAATAGAGTCTATTGATTTGATATCATAGAAAAGCACAAATATCATCTTTAATTCCAACGTGAAACCTTTCCTGGTTCACTCATAATTGCCCCCACTTCCTTTTAAGCCACATCCTCATACTGCATAGATATCTATCTCAGCACATTTAACATTTTACTGCACCCAAAATGCTTGTTTATATGTCTGTCTCCTACAAGAATAAACTTTCCTTTTTGCCAAAGATCTCAAATTATTATTATTTTTTTTAATTTTAGCACACAGAAAGAATAATAAATGTTTATGAAAAGAATGACTGAGTGAATCAGTGATGAATGAATGAGTGACAGAGGCAGAAACTTTAGTTTCTTTAGTAACCCAGGATACACTCACAAAAGTACACTCCATAAACTTTTTGAACTAGTACAATTATCAGTATGAAACAGTATAACAATATTATTTTTAAAACATGGGTTAAGATAGATCTGGATTTAAACATATCTCTATTATTTAAAAGCTGTGCTGGGCTCATCCTGTACTTTCATGAGCCTCATTTCTGCATCCATTGGATTAGACAGTCAAAGTAGGCAGTATGCCATGAGCTTTGTAAATAGGGGCCACATGACTCCTACGTGTAAAACCTACCTAAAAGTTTAAATTCTAAGTTGTTGTTAGACTCTGATATGTTAATAGAATTTCTCATCTCAGAGTCACTTACTCAAACATTGCAGCTTAAAAAATATATGTTTTTGGCAGTTATCTATATAACCATACAAAAAAAAAAGTTTTCAAAGTCAAGAAAACATTTTTGTGGGTGAACACATTTACACTCCAAAATTGTTATAGTCACTGGTACCTCCCTGTAGAATTTGAACACATGTGGATGTTGGGGAAGCAGTCAAGTTCCTTAATACCCACAGCTTGATAATTGAGTATTTTACTGTCCTAGTCAGCCATTCACTACAGAGAGGTGGTGTGGGAGTCAATACACTCAAAAATTAGTACTAGCCATTGGGACTTGGAGGGTACAAAAGAAAAAGAGAAAAATGACTTAAAAGTGAGTTAGCTGTCATAATACCATCCTTGGGGATTCTCTTTGGTCTGAGAGCAACTGTTGTAGCTTTCAAGTAAAGCAATAAACTCAAGATGTTCTACCAAGACCTTGCCCGGCTTCATGATGCAGTAGCAGCTCAAAATAAGGCAATGGTATCCCAATGCTTTGAAAAAGACAACTTTCTACTTTGTGAGTGTCCAGCTCTAGTTTGGGAATATTACCTAAGAACTAGGAGATATTTACGCATTAACATCAAAAGAGAGAATCAAGACTTGGAAAGTTTCTTTTGATTTCCATGTTCATTTTTTTCTGATTAGTTATTTTCCCTTAAAAATATCTCGACTTTATCCAAAGAGGATCATAAAATCAGTATGCACTCAAGTAGAGAAAGAAACAAACCTCTCAGAATGCCCTTTGCAACAATCGGCAGTGAAGTCAGTCTTCTCAGCCAGTGAATATCTTCCCAGCTGATAGATGGGTCTATTGCTTTTGCCACATATGTAGCAAGTCCACTGTTGTCTCCAAAATTTTCCTTAGGAGAGAATGCTAAAGCACTGGTTTCAAAATTTTTCATCCTGAAATAAAGAGATACATAAAGTGAGAAACTTCCCAAAGTTAGAGATCTTTACAAAATCCATTCAATGAAAAAAGAAGTCACCCTTTTTCAATCAATTGGCTGTTTGCTCCTCAACCATCTATAGGTTGGTTTCCTGCATATCTTTCACACTTTGACGTAGAACACTAGACTAGATCCGACAATCTAGTGTTCTTAATTGGTCAGCTAAAGTTTATTTTACAATATAGGCTGCATTTACACAAACAAATCAGTTTAAGGAGAAATATTTAGCCATATTCAAACATCTTCTTTATAATCATTTTATGGGTATGGACAATACACTTGATACTATTTTCAGCCAGCAATACAAATGAATCATAATGAAAAACATTTGCATGGTGCTTTGAATTTACAAAGGCTTTTTATATATACCAATATCATAACAATTTTTTCTTTAAAAACTTTTAGAAAGTAAAATTGATACTCCAATTCCCATTTTACATAGAAAAAAGCAAAAGTGCACAACAATATGCCCCAAGTATAAAACTAGTAAATGGCAGCATTTTGGCCCCAACCTGGGTCTCTTGACTTGGCTCATAATTACATTCTCTTTGCTTAGGTCTTGGTTGCATCCTGGCTACTGCACCTAACCTCAAGGAAACAACCAATGCCCTCATAGAAAATTCTAAAGGAAGTTGGAACTGCAGTAACATGTTAACATCTTCCATCTGTTGCCACTGTAGACTATTCTTGGGGTTCTATGATAGCAATGTTAGTGGTAGGCATGGAAGGAAGTGGGCAGTGTTTCCCAGCAGACAAGTTGTCAACTCTCGCCTTTCCCTTCTGCACTTAGTTCTTCTCTCTGAGGCTCTCTGTCTACTGACTCAAGTGTTCCTAATCTTCCAGGTAATTTTTTAACAAGGACATGAGCTTTCCAATCATCAGCACTTTCATTTCTTTGCCTGTGGCTTTTTCTTGTTCCTTGGGCCTGAGTCACCACCCACACAGCAAACAGAAAGTGTCAGGGATATGGAAGTATAAATACCCCAACTTCCTCACCCCTAGGTAGATTAGGGTAGACTAGCTCTGAGAAGAAATCAACCCACCTCCCAGAATTTTCCAGCAGGATTAAGTTTTGGTCGCCCACCGGTATAGCTGTATTGATCACATGGCCTTTGTTTGATGATTTCCCTCCCTGTCCCACTTCTCCACTCTTCTAACAGTATTCCCTTCACCTTCCAGATGATCTACTTGCAGTTCATCCACTGGTTCACGGTCTGCTTCTAGGGGAACCCAAAATGAGACACATCACCACCGAGTTGCTGCCTTTCCCTAGATCTAATTTTGTTGATCCAGTATTTCTCTAACTCACCTCTGAGTCTGCTGATGGCTCACCCTATGCCTGAAGTCTTTTCTCTGGACCTAATATCCTAATATCCTGACTAGATTTAAGCAGTTCCCCAAAGCAGGGCCAAAGTCTTTCCTGTCTGCAACTCTGACCACTAGTTAGATGAATGGACATCTGGATACACAATGGCACCATCCATGGGACTTAACTGCCCACAGCCCCACATCCAGTTGGGAACTTCATTTCCTGAAAGGCTGATTTTAAATGATGAAAATGACCTGGATTCACCTTGCTCTTCTGTGTATTATAAATTGCCCTGCTAGCCAATCTCCTTTTTGGGTAAAAGTACAGTTGTATATTGATCTTTAGCTTAGTCTGAGTTCTTTCTTCCCCATCTGCCAGCTCTGCTACTGAACACAGAAAAGATCTTGGAGCCATAACTATAAAATTTTTTATATAAACCTAGAAGTATCTAAGCACACTATTTTTAAATTACAGGAATGCACCACATAACGATGTTTCAGTATACAGCAGACCACCTATATGATGGTGGTCCCATAAGATTACAATACCGCATTTTTACTGTACATTTTCTATGTTTACACATGTTTAGATATACAAATACCATTATGTTACAATCGCTTACAGTATTCAGTACACTAACATGCTGTACAGGTTTGTAGCCTAGGAAAAACAGGCTTTATCGTGTAGCCTAGATTTGTAGTCACCCCTTGGTAGACTAACCATCTAGGTTTGTATAAGTACATTCCATGTTCCATGAGGTTGGCACAATGATGAAATCACCTAAGGACACATTTTTCAGAATAATCCTTGTTGTTAAGAGACACACGACTGTATTTTTTAAAACAATCATGACTTCTTTTAATATGAAACTATGTTTGATACTTTGTACATTTTAGTGTGTTTCAGATAAGATAACTGGTTGTGTGGCTTGGGTGGCATATGTATCATATGGACATAAACATTCATATCACATATAATGCTAATCAAGCCATTGGCAAAGTTTTCTCAATGAGGATTGAATAGCTTGTACTATAGTTTCACAGACTCCCGATGGCCACTAAAGATCCTAGAAAATTCCAACTCCATGAGAGTCATATGAATACTCATCTAATTATCAGGCTTTGGTAGAGATTTTAGCTGAAATTCCTGGGAAATCAAACCACTTAGGGTTGTACATTTTATTTTTGATTCTTCATCTTCTGTGGTCACCCTAACTTGAATTGAATTAAGCTAACTTTCTGGTCAATAAACATATCCTTATTATGGAGATTGATTGCATTACTTACAAGTGATATTCAATTCCAAGCTTTTATGTAATATTATTAATAAGAAAAAGTCCAGTCTGTCTATCCCATACCAAGACCAGGAGAAAAATATCTGTATGTGTATATCCTCTGGATGGCTCCCCTCCCCCATCCCAAACAAGCTGCAGTGTTTCTGCAGGGGTGGGGTGAAAGGGTGAAATGGATAGGAAAAAACAGAAACATGGATAAAATTATATAAATAACTGTTGTTATTCTTGGACGGTGAAACGCAGATCAACACTTGAATGAATGTTGCCTTACAGAAATTTCAGTGCACAATGAAGCCTTGTTGTTACTCTAAAACTTTGTTCAAAGCCAGAAGCCAAGAAAAAGTTTTCAGATATCTTGACAGAGACCCACGATGGAGTGTTTTACCAATGGCTCCAAAAGAAACCTCCATGAATGCTATTTTTATTCAGATTATGACATATATATATATAAAACACTTAAAGCAGCTTCTGATAACCAAAGTATTCCATTTCGTAAGGAAGGAAAGGGGCAACATCAAAATAATAACATGATTCCTTAGGGCTTAATTCTCTGAATCATGATCTGTTTAATGACGCCAAGGTAAGGGACAAGATTTCTTCTTTAAAAGGTACTCTTTATGCCTTAAGTGGCCTTTGGATATACCTTTTAATTTAATATAGAAATTGTTTTAGCTTGTAGTAGGTTAGCATCAAAAAAATAAAAGCAACATCAAGGAAGTTAAACATTATTAAATAACCAATGGTAACACTAATAATAATAGTATTGGGTAATATATAGTATTATTTATTATAAATACGGATAATGTGACATTTAAAATAGTGCTCCATGTCTCTCTGTTGGGAAACCAAACAATAATATAAAATAAATAACACAAAATCAACACAATATGAATAGAAATGTGAGAGAGATTCATAATCCTGAGGATTGTGAGATTAGTGCAAGAGCCACCAGCCCTTAATTCTGTGCTTAGGGAAGCACTCACATTGAGAACACAGCCCTGATAATTTTTCTTCAGTGTGGCCAGGCAGTTTAAAGAAAGGTTCAAGACATGAATTTTAAGTTCGAGTTCAAATCCTTGTTCAACTTTTGACTAGTTACGTTATATTGGAAAAATCTCTTAAGTTCTAGTACAGCTTTATTGATTGGTTCAACAATTACTTATAGATCACCTACTACATGCCTGTGTTTTAGGTGTTTAGGATCTAAATAAATAATAAACAATTAAATATCCCTGCCCACGGAAAACATAATCAATAAGTAAATTACAGAGCATGTTACTAAGTACTACACAAATTAAAGGAAAAAGTACAGCAGAACAGCAATGGGAGCTGTCAGAGGCTCAAGTTGAAATTTTAAATATGGGAACCAGTGTTGGCCCATTGTATGTGTTATTCCTGCTGTAACAAATGACCACAAACGTGGAGGCATAAAATGACACAAATTCATTACATTACAGTTTTGGTCAGAAGTCCAAAATGGGTCTCACTGGACTAAACTCAAGGTGTCAGTAGGGCTGCATTCCTTCTGGAGGTGCTATGGAAGGATGCATTCCTTTGCTTTTTCCAGCTTCTAAAGACCACCTGCTTTCCTGGCTCCTGGCCACATCACTCCAACCTCTGCTTCTATCATCTCATCTCCTTCTCTGACTCAGACATTCATGCCTCCCTCTTCTAAGGACCCTTGTAATTTTGCCATGTGAGGTAACAGGTTTTGGGCATTAGGATATGGATATCTTTTGGATATCTTTGTCCTACCACACTTTTTCTATGTGAATGTTTTCCCAACCAAAGAACTTAGAGGCTATTCGGCCATGTACCAAGTCCTCCTCAAATCTCTCTCTGTCTCTGTCTCTCTTTGTCTCTCTCTCTCTCTGTCTTCCCTGTTCCTCCCCATCTCCCCCAGCTCATATTGTGTCTATCCTTATATCTACATTTGATTTTTATTGTGGTTTTCCACTATAGGGACATGTAAACACATACCTAATGTCAAGACTTAAAGGAAGTGAGGAAGTTAGTCATGCACTGATTTGGGGAAATAATGTTACAGGCAGAAGGAACGGCCATTGCTAAGGCTCTGAGGCTCACGCGTGCCTGGAATGTTAAAAGAATAGTAGGGAAGCCAGTATGGCTGGGGAAGAAAGAGTGAGGGTGTGAGTCCTAGACAAAGATGCAGAGAGGAAATAGGGTCCTGATCACATAGAGCCTAGCAGGCCACTCATCTTGAGAGCTCTGGGAAGATCTGGAAAGATAGTAGTGGTCTGATCTGTTCTAGTGTGATCTATTCTGGCTGCTGTCACTAATAAATCACCTGCAGGCTTAAGAAAATATGTTACTGGGCAAATTGTAGCAAGGGTAGGTATCATGATTTATCTTATTTTAGCCAATGACCAAAAATTACTTTTCTTCTCTTTAAACTGCCCTGGCACAGCACTGAAGAGGCAAATCTTAACCCACAGTAAATGAACTATTTCCATGGGAGTATGGAGAAAGAAAAGGCCCATGCTTCAGACCCAGCAGTCATTCTGGTGAACTGCCTCCAGTCCTTTCTTCTTTCAAGAGCAGTGAGAATTCGTCTTACTCTCTCTCAGTTTCAGGAACCTCGGTGCCACTTATAGTGCACACACGTACATGTGCTTTGCCTATACATCAAGCAGAGACGAACAAACTCCTGAACTCTTGCTGGTCCCACATGCCAAGAGTGGAGACCCTCCCCTCCCCCGGGCAGGGGAAGTAGCAAGAGCTGGAAGGAGCCACTGCTTTACAGTCTCATTCTCCTCTGGATTTCCTGTCTCCCTTGCCTGCCAAAACCTCACTTGTGAAAAGCCAGGCTTCACCCTCCGTGAGTCAGGTCAGTTGCGGAAAGAAACCGATTTCATATCAGACTATAACAGATGAGCTTTTGGGGTGTATGTGGCCTTGAGCGGAAGCCTGGACCTTCCATTAGTGTGCTCTGCCTTCAAGAGCTGAATGGAGCCGCTGAGGAGCTGACAGAAGGTGCTGGCCTGCCCTGAAGTCCACTAGGAAAAACAACACCCACACATGCTGTGGGGGGACACGATGGGTGGACTGGGGTGCACCCAGATTGGGGTGTTTCCCAAGTTCCCCATAACCTGGATGTGTTGCTCATTATTTGATCATCTTCAGACCAGAGATGTGACAAGCTGGGGAGCCACAGACACTCCTATGCACACTGACAGCTGAAAAGGGTCTTTGTTTCCTGGCCTTTCACGTCATCTGGGCAGGAGCCCAGGAGCAAAGGAAGAGGGGGGAAAGCACATCAACCTTCCTGCCACTCACCAAGTGGCCCCGACACCGAAGGAACAAGAGTGACCAGCAAGAATTCACAACTGTGTCATCTCCCCGATCTACGCAGACACCTCTGGGAAATACATTGTGCTAGCCAGAGCGAGAAAGTGTCTCTTAAGTTGCAAAAAACAAAACAAAACAAAACCCCGCTGTATTATTTATTATTGTTGTTGTAAGTAGTAGTAATATAATGAGGAGGAGGAAAAAGAATAGGAAATTCCTTTTCAAATGGCCAGTGGGAAATAATGAGGAATGTTTCCTGTAAGAAGCCTAGATAGTGGAAAACTAATTATTTTAGAAAGCCTAAAAAAAAATAAGGCAGTCAGAATAGAAGAATAATGTAAACATAGGTTTTGTATCAGGGAAACTTGAAGTCATTTGCTTTCTGATGTATTTGGCAAGGAGGAGGACTGTGTCAGGAGCCTCTGTTTTTGGTTTTATTCTCTTCAAAGACGAGATGTTTGGGTAACTCTGTCGGGGATATGTGAAGCAGCTTTATTGACAGGTCTGACAGGGAGAGCACTTTTTTGTCTGTCATTGGCCCACTACATACACCACACACAAAAATAATATCTTAAACCTGCCTGGAAGTATCAGGGAGGTGACGTCACACAGCTAATTAACACATGGCTGAGCAGCAAGGATTTATGCACGACGGTTTATACTCACTTAGGTGTACACACAGCAGAGCTATATGACAATTACACTTACACACAACTGTATATGGACTCATGTGGTAGTTGAGATACTCCCTACTCTGACTAGAATATATATGAAATTTCTGGCTTCCAAAAATCTCATTCTCACATGGAATACTGATTTGATTTTGGCTCTTTTAGATTTTAAACCTTTTAGAAGGGTAGTTTTTCCAAATGCAATTAAAAATAAAATGTAAAGGTGGCTCTTTGATTTCAACAAAGAGATAGAGTACCGGGATCAAAATAACAAACTGTTGCCAAGGCTAAATTAAGTATCTTTCATCTGTATCACAATTCATCTTTCCCAAAGCCCTTTATTCATTCTGTATATAAATGTATTTGACTTTTACAAGTATTTGGGCAATTCCTGTCTCTGCTTTATAGCTTAAATAAGTGATAACTACAAAAGGGGTATGACTTGCTGAAAATTACCTAGATATTTAGCAATGACACTACTTGTAGAACCCAAACCCTATCATTCCTAGACAAGATCCCTTTCAAACCATACTCTGAGACTGATGTTTTGTGAAAATTTAATTCCCCAGGGCACCCACCTGGAAATTGAAGAAATCCTTTGGAGCTGCCTCACAAAGAGCAAAGAGAATTAGCAAAGCAGCTCAGGGCCACATGATGATCACGGTTACCTGAGTTGTGGTGGCAGCTTGAATCTGTTACGCACATCATCAAAGCGGTTGCCCAGGTAAGGGGTGTCCACTGTCACAAATATGGCCTTGTAACCCCTCTGCTCAGCCCGCTGCACTAGTTGCCGGGTGACTTCACGGTCCTTGTAGATGTACAGCTGCATCCACCGAAGCGCCTCGGGACCAGCCTCTGCCACTTCTTCAATTGAGGAGGTGGCCCAGGAACTCAGCATCATGCCAGTTCCCAGGGATCTGCAGGCTGAGAAAGAAAGGGGACAATCGAGGCAGGTGTAGCATTTCTCCCCCTCTCAAGCCTTCAGGTTGTAGTTCAAGGGGTAAAGACATCTACAAGGGCAGTTTGGCAATATGAAGTCAAATCTTTAAAAACTTAGAAATATGCATTCGTTTCCATACCCTGTACATTGCTTCTGAAGAAAAAAGTGGGTCAAATAGCTAAAGATGTGCTACATATAAGGGTGAAAAGGTTGGAACGATCCTAATGTCCAGCCTTTGGGGATTGTTTAAACTATAGTTCATATATAAAATGAATGGTACATACCCATTAAAGGTAATATTATTGTGATGGTTAATTTTATGTGTCAATTTGGCTAGAACATGCGGCCCAGATATTTAGTCGAAGCACATCTGGATGTTGCTGTCAATGTGTTTTTCAGAGGAAATTAACACTTAAATCAGTAGATGCTGAGTAAAGCCAGATTACCCTCCGTGATGTGGATGGACCTCATTCAGTCACTTGAAGGCATTAAAGAAAAGACGGACCTCCCCCAAGGAAGAGGAAGAGGAAGAAGGAATTCTGCCAGCAGACTGCCTTGCATTGCAGCTGCAATATCAAGTCTTCCCTGGCTCTCTAGCCTGCTTGCTGCCCTTCAAATTTGGGGCTTACCAGCCTCCACAATTCTATGAGCCAATTCCTCAACATAAATTTCTACCTGTGGATAGATGATATAAATATAGATATAGATATATAAGTGTATGGATCTATATATCTATATCTATATTTTTCTATATCTATTTTTATATATCTTTATATCTATACCTTTATCTATATCTTTCTAGATAGGGAGATCGATCTATCCAATTGCTTCTGCTTCTCTGGAGAACCTCATTACAATCATGAAAGAATATTTACAGACACAGAAAAATGTTCAAGATATATAGATACATGAAGGGAAGAAGTCTACAAAACATCATGTATAACATGATTCCACATTTGTACAAATGTATTTATTGGTACATGAATCTAAATGAAATAAATGCTAATGATAGGTGGGAGAATTCTGAAAGAGTTTTCTGCCTTTCTAATGTTTTAAATTTTATTTTATTTTATTTTATTTTTTGTGACCGGTAAGGGGATCGCAACCCTTGGCTTGGTGTCATCCGCACCGCGCTCAGCCAGTGAGCGCACCAGCCATCCTTATATAGGATCCGAACCCGCGGCCGGAGCGCCGCTGCGCTCCCAGCGCCACACTCTCCCAAGTGAGCCACAGGGTCGGCCCTTAAATTTTATTTTTTAAGTTTTGCTAAAGGTGTATTCTACCATATATGCTGTCTTTTAAATATTTATAAAATGTGTATGCTACTATCCCAAGTAGACTCACATCCTTTTGAGCAAGGTAAAAGTTACTCACAACCTTTCAAGAAAGCTAGCAAGAAACAACCAAATAAATGAAAAATTAGATAAAATCATCTAACCGATAGTCTTGGATGATACTTGAAAGAGCATGGGTGATAGGCTTTCACCAAAAATAAGTAGTAAAATTGGAGTTAGCTTTCGTGAAGGAGAAACTGATACAATGTTGGTATGCCATATATAGAACATGCCAAGAGAAAATCATAAATTACAATTAAATTAAAATAATAATATACTAATATCATTAATTATAATATAATTATAAATTAAAAATTATAAATTTTGTAAAATTCTAAAACTGACTATATGACTCCTGCTCATTTGACTCATCTGAGTACCCAGCATGTATGGACTGAGAGTAACCACAGTCGTCTGAGTGACACTCATAAAATAATGATGAGAATCAAATGAGCTGCTGTTTATAAAGCTACACTGAGAAGGTAAAAAACTTCCATGCTTCTCAAACTTTAGCAGACAACCGCACCTCCTGGAGGGCTTGTGAAAACACAGATTTCTGGATCTCACCCACAGAGTTTGATTCAGTAGATCTAAGATGGGGCCCAAGAATGACCAGCTCCCAGACGATGCTGAAGCTGCCAGTGCAGAGCTGGATCACACTTTGACATTTAAAAGGAGTGTAATCATTTGATAATAAAACTCTAAGCTCAAATGGTGATAAAACAGATTGTTTTTGAGAAATGTTACTTTTCCTATGCCCTCCAGGTCATTGGCCAGATACAGAAGATCTGAACTGGGGATCACCATGTCTACGGGTCACTAATCAGCACCCCCAAAAAATCCTTTGAGAATTTCTGTCTAGAATTCTTTGTACAATTCCAGATGCCTAAAAGACTTCCTAGTGCCAAGAATAGGGACTTATGACTTACAAAATATTGTCCAATAAACCACACTTTATTAAGAAATGACACATATTAACATCTGGATCATTATATGATTTTCATTAAGATCTGTAAATATGGAAAATAACTCTAGGTCATCCAATGCTGTTTGCAGGAAACATCAAGGGATATTGATTGCTTGGGTCAGAATACTCAGACCGTTAATTTACCAGAAAGGAATTACGTCCTAAAGAGTATATTACCCAGCTGAGATCATACAGAAATAAGCAGCAAGGTGGAATGAGAACATAGCATGTCTGACTATTCTCCCAAGGCAATGATCTTTCTAGAATTCCAGATGCCTAAAAGATTCCCTGGTACCAAGAATAGATGAAGGTACTCCATCAATATTTCAGGGCCTTGACACCTAAGAGAGTAGGTTTGCTATGTGCCTGTGCAGCTCTGGGAAGGCATGGAATCTGGGAATCAGGTGGGAAGATCTGCCACATACTACAGGTGCCCAGAGTGGCTGTCCAAAGGGGTCCTGCAAAGAGGACCATTCAGATGACAGGGTGTCTTTTTGTAGTTAAGACAAAGGCATCATGTACGCTAGAAGAAGCTCTGCAAACAGGAGCATCAAATCCACAAGAAGATCTCCTCGAATTCACAAGAAATATCTACAGACATCCCTCACAGTTTGTCAAAAGGCCACAAAACAATGCATATAGAATATTTGCTCCACCCAAACCATCTAACTTGCAGGAGATGTCAGCACTCACAAATATTTTACCCTATGTCATCTAGTCCCTGAGTCTACCTGTTCTGTTACAAATAGCTCCCAGAGTTACTGGTGCACAATGTTTACTTTTCAATTATTAAATCACATGGAGCTAAAATTTTGAATCTGAGTCCCGAAATTCTAAGTTGTCACTCTTTCCAGTAGTAGGCATTCCATAAATATCTAGTGACTTAATGAATTATTCCAAGAGAGTCTCCTGGATGTTGGGGGAATATCACAGTCTGTGCTGATGTATTATCACTTGAGGCTAAGACATTACTCTCAGGAGAAAGAGAGGAGCATATCTTAGAAGACTCATGCTCCCCAGAACAAATATTACTGATATCTGTGATCCTAATTCACTTACAATTAATTGCTGTTATGCTAGGATTGACTAAGGGAGCCTGGGATTTTACAAGGATTGTTTGGAGAGACAATAAAAAAATTTCCTGTTCTTCTAAAGACAGATCTAAGATTAAGTTGGCATATACCAGTATGACATTTATATTTATTAAAATATTGAAATACCTTCATTCTAATTGGTAAATAACCATGGTTTTGAAGTAAATATGTCCCGCTTACGAGTCCCTTCAATATGCCAATGTGCTTTCACATATCATCATTTCCTTCCTTCTCCAAGGAACCCCCAGACTTTTCCACAATCCAGCACCTTCAACATCAACACCTGGCAGAGCTGGAGACATCCAACTCTCTGAGAGCACTAGAAACCAGCATCTGAACATCTCTTCTAATTGGCCGAAGTCGTTTGCTGTACTCATTGCTAAATATTTCAAATATCACCTTTGCCTGAGAGAGAAAGATAAACCCTTCTAGCTCACACCATTCTTTTGGGGACAAAAAAAAAGTTGTAAGCTTTAAAATGTTATAAATGCCTAGCATGGTCAGACTTTGTTAAAAGTTCTTTAGGGGCAAGGCTTGGCTCTTGCCCATGATAAAGGTCCCTAATGTTGATCTAAGGGAAAAAAAAAAGTCTTGAATTTTCTAATAGTCAGCACATCCTAGAGATGACACATCCAAGAGCCAACACCATCATGTAAACATTGGTCCCATGTGATATCCCAGTACTTCTTAACTTTCACTCATACCTTCTTTTATTATCCCTAAGACATATCTTCAATGATAGACACCCTAAACCTGTCATGCTCTATACATATTCAGACTTTGTCCAGGTATTTTATATTCCTTTCTCTTCTTTACTTGGAGGTAATAGTAACACATTATGCCATTGCTATAAGGAAAAGGCATATGACACACACACACACACACACACACACACACACACACACACACACACACACACACACACACACTATCACTATCACTAAAAGAGACACCGGTAAGGTCTGAGGCATTGAAACATCTAAGATAAAGCCATATATATGACCTGGAAGAAAATATTTGTATCTCAGAATGAAACGGAATAATGGATTGAGAGTCAGAAGGCCTGGGCTACAGTCCCCGCCATGCCATCCATGAAGCATACTTTATCTGCAAAATGCCTATAACCAGAGCTATCCTGTCCCTGCCCACTTCATAGCATTACAGAAAAGTCCTTGAGACAAGGTCTGTGAACATTTTCTGTGTATACCCTGAAGCCATGCAATCATAAAGATGAGAGAATGCCTAAAGCTATTTGAAAAAAGAAGTCCTAGGTAGCTTTTTAAATTTTCATACTTCTGCCAAGAACCTGGGTTTCTTAACATCATTGTTAATTAATTTTCTTCACGCTCAGCTTTCCTTGGCAATGTCCTTGATGCTCAAAAAAACCCATTTCTTTTCCCTTGCAAATATAGTGTCAAATGTTCACTACTTTTAGAAAAAAATACTCTTAAAGGAGAGATGAATCTTCTCCAGACCAGAAAACTTTCTGCAAGGATCTACATAGAGAAAGAATTTCTAAGATAACTTCTGCATCCCCAGGGTATACATTCCTTTGGAGAGCCAGGGATAAGATAATAGCACATAATCCAACAGGTGCAACAAAAGCATGACTTCCCTCACCCCCCACACTCTACCTATTTATGGATTTCCAGGGAGGGAACTACAGAGTAAGTCTTTCAGCATTTACATAGTCCAGCCGTCAACCAAAAATACCTAGAAGAAAAATGCTTAAATTCTCAGTATATTTTTTTGTTTCTCTACTCTTCAATTTGCAATATAACCATACATAAAATAATATGGAAATAAAAGAGATCAATATCATTTTTTACTACCACTCCTACCTTATACCCCATCAAAAATGGGCTGTGGGCAAATGGAAAATGTTAGTGCTTTCTGTTTCAGAATATATGTTACTCTCAGATCCATCCACAATAAAGCTTCTTATTGGAGTTAAGTCACATGCCCAAGGGTGGGGAAATGCTACAAAGGTCTGCAATAACCAGGCATAAGGTAAGTGTGGTTTTTCCTCCCAACCTGCCATTCAATAGACGGTTAGCTAAATTTCCTACACCATGGAACCTGTATTCGACTACTGAGGTTACACCAACACATATCAGAAATGAATGCAGCTACCTCTGGGGTTGATACAAATCCTAAATTCCAATGTACAGTGATTTAAATGGGTTAGAACAGGTAAATAGCTTTGCAAAATTGTATGAGTTGGCAATATCCTTCCTAGAGCTGAGAAATGCAATTGTGCTTCTGGAGTTTGGCAGAGTGTCTTTTTACATCAAGACTTAATGAAAACACTTATTTTTGATCCAGGTAATCTGGATATGGAGTGGCAAAGACAGGAAAAGTATTGTGTGCTTACAAATTTTTAGGGTCCTGGATACTAAGCCTACTTGTCCCAAGTCTTTAATTGAAGACTACTCTGAACACATCTCTCTCATTTATCTGCAGTCTGCTTCTTACTTCCTGCCCACTTTGGGCAATCATCTGAAATCAGCTGGCTCTCAGAAGACCTTAGAAGGAAATGATACTCATGCTACAGTCTTTGAGGATTTAAACTATGCCTTTGGCTGGGAACCATCAGGAACAGTCATCCCAGGCTCTGTCCCATGCTTCTCAAGCTTTGATGTGCGTAGGAATCATGTGGGGATATTGACAAAATTCAGAGTCTGACCCTGTAGTGGGACCTGAAATTCTGTATTTCTTAAAAGCTACTGAGTGATGCTGATGCTGTTGTTCCATGGACCATACTTTTAAATACAGTGAGGTAGATATTTTCTTTCACAAGGACTCATCCAAGTTAATGGGATACGCTTGATGGCCTGAGCAAATATAGAACCTTATAGAAAACTGAAAGAAGAGACTTAGCAATGGTGGTAGGGTGGATAGTGGCTGTCGAATGTCTTGCCAATTGCCAGCCAAGCCCTGCTGATGAATCTGTCTTTCTTCTTTGTTGTACCCCTCTGGAGAGGGGCACGGGTACATTTGCCACATTTGCTCATGCATTCAAATCTAACTAGCTTTAAAATCAGGGCATTAACCTGCATTACAGTAACAGCCTCTGCACACTTAATCATCATCAGATGTCTTTTATCAGCTTTCTTATCCTGGATTCGTCCAGCTTCCTAGAGTTCAGATTAGAAGAGACAATAAATGAAGAAAAAAATAAAATAAAATAAAATAAAATGGCAGTAGATGAAGAAAAAGAGAAAGATTACTCAAAGCTGAGACGGCATGAGTTATTAATGATGAAATAGTTTCCAAATGTTTAATGTCAGATCCAACAATCTTACACAGAATAAAGATGTTTGTCATCAAGTAAAACTAAAGTTTATCATTCTCAGCTTGACTAGGAAAGGAATTATCACGCATTCAAGAACGATGCTTATCCACAGCTACCACCACCACCACCACAGCAGAGAAAAATATAAAATGTTAGTTATCAAAGGGAGCAAATGTTTAATATTTGGAACATTAATACATGTGGGACAAATCATATGCCCAGATTTGAGCAGAAAAATTAAGCAATGTGCTACTTTGGGTCTAAATGATTTCTTTGAAAATAGCTCCCTTTTATGGGAAAGGAGAGTTGAGTTTCCAAAATTGTGGTTTTAAAGGAAAGGGGGGAAGGAGGAGAAAGAAAATGGGTAATATATTCAAAAGACCTAAAGTATTTTTTTTTTAGATGCATTTGATTAAAAAGCTCCTGTAAAACTTAGTCACCAAAACAGCTGTGCTGAAAATAATTTTGTTGAGAAAATGCATTTTGTCATCTGCACAGGAAGTCATTATATAATGGGGAAAATATGCAGTGACAACGTACCAAGCAGTTGTGCGGTTCTACACTCAGGGTCTGACATGCTGAAGTGTTTGCATAACTGTGCACCATAAAGTCCATTGCATATGTCCGCCTTTCTTCACTCAAGAACTATCATTATATCATTATACAGGTTTGTTAAAGACACAATGAACATTGTTGTATGGATGTCTAAAATTACAACTGAGATTACCCAGAAAAATTAAGTTTTGAAGTCAGTGGTCTAAGAGAACAAAACTTCCACTAAAATTATGCTCAAAATACTTAGAAGGGGTCAAACAAATCTTAATTTATGATTTAGAGAACTTAACCAACTTAAACACTGCCAAGAAAGGCCAGGAAATCAGACAATTTTTCCAGTGCTTTCATGACAGTCCATTGTCTGAATCTGGAGCAGTATAATCTTGAGTGATCACACTGCCATTATACCTCTAGACCTCTTTTTTACTATATGGAAATGTTTGCAAGGAACAATTAGTCCCAGAGACATCTTGTCCTTCTCTTCCTTGCTTCCTCTTTATCTCTGGGAAAGAACTCTGCAATAGACTAAAACATTAGCTCTACTGTAATATTCCTGGGTTATTATTCTGTTATTTTATTGAGTTTTCAGGCCGTGGCATAAATGGCAGATTGCTTGGAGACCACACCGCAGTGAGATGGTTTTTAATGTCAAGTTTGTACACAACAACTTCAATCAACTTCCCACAGTTTAACAACCTCAGTGTTGGAATACACAATGCCAGTCTTTGACTTCTCACTGTCACATTTTGATGTTATCAGGCATACTAATAATTCAGAGGAAAAATCAATCTCATGCTCTCAAGAAAACTACTCAATAGCTTTAATTTTGGTACAATAATCCTAGAAATTCTACCATTTGATGCTGGTCTTTAAAATAGCTAGATCCTAATTTTGTAATAGTTGTCTTAGATTAATGAAGTTTGTCTCATTGCAAAGTGATTTCAACACTCAATCCACCATTTTTATGAAACACATTTTATAAATACATAATACAGTATGTATGTATATAGATAAAGGAGGCCCATAATCTTTTACTATGTGCATATGTGTATGTGCATGTATATGTGATGTGTGTGAGTGTGTGTGCATGTGTGTGCGTACACAGGAAGAGCATGCCACTGGCTTTTGATTGTTGGAAAAGCAGGTCCGAAACATAAAGTTGAGCTGAAATTGGCTAAACTAAAGCTACAAAAAGTGTGAACTGTTTTTTTTTTTTTTCTACAGTGACACAATGTTTAGCTAATATAACCTGAACAAAGCTTTACTGAATTCTTTCTTCTTTGTTCCTCCCTACTTTTGTTTCTTACTAAAAGTGGATAAAATAATGGGCAAAGACAAATAACGAGGTCAGACATTAGAGTGACACAGATCTAGGTTTGAACCTTATTCCACCAGTGACTGGCACTAGACCTTGGTCGAGAGCTTTCTTCTCCTCCACTGTCAAATGAGAATGATAATGACTTTGCAGATCTATTGTGAGGAATGACCAAAAGTATGTAAAGTCTAAACATCACACCTGGTGAATAAAAGGCACTCCACTTCAGAAAGAGTAGAAGTTTCCTTTAAAGCAAGTTCAGTGATTTGCTGGGATTATATAAAATTGAGAATAATGGGGATAATTTCTTAGTAGGTGTGCTGAAATGTATATCTACCCTGTTACCTAGTACAATACATAAATATTTAAATCAACAAAGCTTTCAAAAATACATCATTTGGGTTTGGAGCAAAGGAAATGATGTTTCCTGTTGAATGTTCTTTCATTCAACGTTAAGGTTGATCACTTAATCTCAGAAAATCCAGAATATTCAACAACTAAAGCTCTCACCTATACCCTAACTCAGTTCTTTGGGGTCTGTATGGCTCTTTGTGTTCCTCTGCAATCTGTTCCACCTGCATCTTAATAGGTGGTCAAGTCCTAGCTGAATCCCAAAACTTTGGAATGTTCTGGCTTTTTAGGCTCAAAAAGAAAGTGTTTAGATTTAATGGTTTTATGGCCCATTGAATCCTGTGTGGTATCCTCTAATTGCATCCAGGGGCAGAAATTTCTTTTAAAACTTTTTTTTTTTTTTGACAGTTTAATAAGAATTTGCTAATATGCTGAGCATTCCTGGAACGCATTAGGTGGGTTTTAATTTTGTTCTATCTGAGGTCCCAGCACTCCCTCATGTGGCACTTTTCAACATAACAAGTCTGAAGCAAAAGCATTTAATTTCTTTTTTCTCTTTCTTTTGATTTCCCATGTTTAAAAGAAGAAAAGAGACAGAGCGCACATGCTCACGTAGCCCATGGAAGATGAAGTAAAATTTTACTATAGTCACTGTGCATAAAACCAGAGAGATTTCCATGATAATGTTCTTAAAGCATCAAATAGCACAGCAAGCATTTTACTGATTGCTCTTTTGAGAAGTCAGTGAAGTTCTACTTATCTTGCAAGATTGAAATTCAAACTAATGATACCACCTATTTTATATGCTGCTAGCATTTATGTTTACTATTGCTATTTCCCTCAATATGTTAAATATTTGTAGAAACGATTCTGTATTCTTCCCTGAAGAGTAGAAAAGCAAAACCTTAAAACTCAAAACAGAAAAGGGTTTACTAGGGTTTCAAATGGTTGTGCCTTAATAAGTAGAGACATTTACAAGACTGCTTAAATATTATAACAATTGCCAATCATTAAAATATTGATTAAATAATCTACTGCAGCAAATCTTTTATTCATAACACATGCATGACAAACTACCCTCCACTCAGTGTTTTCCAATTATTTTCCTTTCATTTTTAAAGAGTTTTAGAAATTTTAATTTTCGTTGGCTTATAATTCAAGACCTTTAATTTATGCTCCCAAATTTGGTGCAAGGCTCATATTTCCTAATGAGTTTTATATTCTGTGACTTAGCCCATCTTCTCAAAGTTAAAAGGATAAAAATATAAAAGCATACAAAGTCTGCAGCATACGGCTTGCCTTAGGGTTTTTGCTGTAGTTAATGACATTTGGAAATATCAGCAACTGGCCAGGATATTATAGACAGCATTGTTTAAGTAATTAATGACCTTGAGCTCTGTATTTAATCTCTTCAGGACTCAGTATCCATATTTGTAGGGATTAGAGAAAGATCCTTAAGGCTTTGTTTTACACATTTTAAGATGGTGGTAGGAAATAAATAAATAACAAAGTCAAATTGCCTGGCACTTGTTAGTTGCTCATATCATTTTTCACAAGACTTTGAGGTATCATTTTTGAATTTCTGTAGTATTTATTAAATGTCTATTTGTGTTTTCTGTGAAATTCAGAGGTAATTACATATCTGCTTCTTCTTAAGTATCCCAGGAATGCAGTATGAGAAATGAAAATCAAATTCACATAAATGCTCACTCTCCCATCTAAACTCTAGGGCTGAAATAAAATGTAGAGGTGAAATTTCTGAAATGTAAGGAAGAGCAGCTCTGTACTTTGAATTGTCTCTCTTTTCATATTTAATAGCATTTTCAATAGGGACAAAACCATTTATATACTGAAAAAAAATGGTAAATATCAGCCATTCATGTTGGGAGTTTTCTGGTTTTGTTTTTGGAGTTTGCTCATTGTGGAGCTTTCTTCTTTATTTTTGTCTTAGCAGTAAAATTCTTTAAAGAACTCTCCTTTTGCTCTCCAACATGCACACTTAGTGTCATACCTAAGTTCCCTAAGGTCCCTCAGAATGACCCCAGCCTCTTTGGGACGTGGTATGCAAACCACTAGTCTTGCTTAAGCAGCTCACTTTATCAGTGAGGAAATGTAACCCTAGAGAGTGAAAAAGGCCTGCCACAAGAAGCAAAACTAGTTAGTGGTGAATTTCCACATAAATCAGATGTCCCAGCTGGACAGCCCAGGGGACAGTTGTAGCCCACAAAAGTATTTGTTTTGGCCCACACACTGTTGCCCCAACAGGGTTTTAAGGAATTTTGATTTATTTGCCAACATTTAAAAACCAGGAGATTGCACATAAAAATCAAGATTTCTGGCTTCTCTTAAAATTTTTGAAGATTTGGTAACCCCATGTACTCACTCCCTTGGGTCAGCTAGAACTAAGACACGGCTGCCCCTTTTGACAAAGCCTGCAATCTCAGCCTGCTGTAGTCTGCCATGGAACTCGCACTGTTGTTTTCTTAACTTCATCCCTCTTTGAACATTTACATTACAAGCTGGCCCTTAAAAGCATTTTTTGAGATTCCTGCAAAAAGCTTAAATCAAAGATACTTTTAGAAAAGAAAAAAAGAGCAATATTCATTCCCTGAGGTATAAACAGATAGTTCTTTTCTGAAAGTGATTTTTTTATGTGTTAAAGAGAAAGAGTTTGAGAACTTTGGGCTCTAAGAGGCTCCATTTCTACAAGATTTTCTAGCATTTGAATAAATTCTCACAAGAACCCTTTAAGGTTAAAGCTCTCACTAATCCAGGATTGCCAGATTTAGTAAGCATAGAGGACACCAATTTATAGATGATTACCTGTTCATCTGAAATGCAAATATAACTGGCCCCTGTATTTTATTTGGATTCCCTATATTCATTGCCATATTGAAAATGAAAAATGTGTAGCCCTGTTGGTCTCTCTATAACTATGCAGCAGTGTAGAAGAGTAGAGTTCTGTCCTTGGGCACAGTTCATACAGCAGATGTGCCCCATAGTGGGCCGAAGGGTCCTTGAAGTCGGGCTCTGGAGAACCAACTGGGAAAGTGAGCCTATGGTGCTGTGGCAACTTCCAGAACTTTCTGGAGGCTCATTCTAATTACTCAGGCCAGACCATTCCTTGTGGACTCGAATGGCCCTCACTTATTCTCACTGACCATGCCGATGTGGACACTTTCTCTAGAGAGATTGCTAACTAACCCCTGTCCTATGAACTTGGCACCATCTTCTCTTTCTCTCTAGGGGTTAAGTTTCAGGAAACAGGAAACCTTAGGAGCCCAATTATTAGGAGCGTGACCCCCAAAAAATCCTCCACAACCACTTCTATATATTACACAACATTCTCAAGGATCAGACTTACCTAAGAGGATGTCCATATTCTTTCTGGGAATGATAGAACAAATCAAATAATAACTTTATATTTTCTGAGCTTCCAGAAGGGAAAGTAATCTCTACCAAATATGTATGTTCTTACATGCTTACTTAAATTTGCCTGGGACTACCAACAGCCTTTAGTTAGCTATTATCTTTGTTTGCTTTCCTCCAGAAGCCAACAATGATGCAAAGATGTGTACTCAAGTCATTTTATTTGGAAATGATCCCAAGATGAGTGGAAGGAGTGGGAAAGTGAGAGGGACAGGAAGACAGCCCATAAAGGAGGGCATGTTGATGGGCAGGTAGTCTATGTGGGAAACTGAGGCTCAATCCCTCTGGGGAACATTGGGTGACAGTATTAGAAAACGTTTCAGCTACCCTGATCAAAGAGAGCTGGGGTATTTATCTACTAACTGCTGTATATCATTGACTAAGGAACCCCTCCCACTCACCCACTCCCAACCCACCCATCCATGGGCTCCTGTTGTCAGAGAAAATGTCAGGCAGATAGTTGCATGTTCTAACAGAAATGGCAAGTAACAAGGGAATTTATCCAGGGCACCCACCCACAGCACCTGCTCCAAGCACTCATCCTTTCTATCTAGTCCCCCACAACCAAAACATACCAACCAAGGAATATTCTTTCTTATAAGCTGATGACCGTAAACTTTCAGAATAAAGCTTAATATAAATAAACCAGCAACCCATAGATGGTCATTGGAACATAGATGAAAATCTTAAGAATGCTGAAATCCTTGAGGGAGTTTCCTAGTACAAATCTGGAGTAAAAAACTGTGATGTCACTGCCCTGGCAGGAACCTGACTGAGAATCTTAGATTCCTGGGAGCAGCACGTGTAACTTTCATTGCCATCTCCAATTCCACTGTGAACTCAGCGTCACTACACCTTTTTCCTTCTGCCAGTTCCACCTTACCCAAAGGTCTATTATATACGAGGGTACTTCAAAAAGTCTGTGGCAAGATTCGTATTCTTTTAATTCTAATTTTGCACGAACTTTTTGAAGCACCCTGGTACTTCACTCTCCTGGGGGCCTGCTTTGTATTCATCTAATAGTACAAGTTAATTACATCTCCTCATGATACTTCATAGGATATTCTGGAAATGGAGGCACTACAAGGTGGTTCAGAACATGGGTTCTAGTGACAGACTGGCTGTATCTAAATTACCATCTCTGTCATTTATGATTTGTGTAACCTGTGGCAAGTTACTCATTTGGTAGTTGCCTTAGTTTCTCATATGCAAAATGGACTTAGTAATATTACCTACTTCTCTGGGCTGCTCTCAGGATTCGATATACTTAGAATAGTGCCTGGAACATGGTAATTGCTTCCTAAATGTTTGTTGGATAAATCTAAAGGGATAAGACTCTAATATCTCCTCATGGTTAGGGTTGGGGGGAATAATATCGGATAAAATAGCCCAGCCTGGGCTATCACATTACAGTTTCTAAGAAAACTGTTTTCTCTTCTTTCTTCCAAGCCCATCCACAGCCAAGAATTAGGAGCACTGGGCTTTGGAACCATCAAAAGAGTATTGGAGTAAATCCCATCATTTACTGGCCATGAAAACCTGCTTTCTATGCAACTCTAGCTATTTGTCCACAAAATGGGGATAGTGATACCTGTCCAATATCAAACAAAGTAATACATGTAAGAAATAATTTACTAGCTTCTGGGAGTCTTTCCAGGTGAGCTTTGCTTACTGGCTTCTCTGCTTCCTTCCCTTCATGTACATTCTCTTCATAGTCCCATCTCCACCTTTCTCTTCTCTTTTAAACATATTTTTTATTGTTTCCTTCTTACAAAATAACTCAGAGGATAGTTTATAAGTCTGGACCAAAAATCAGAAGAGTATAAAGTGAGGAGTAATCTCACCACTCATAAATACACATCTGTAAACTGTGGTCAACATCCTGGTCCTTAAAGCCAAGTCTGTTTTAGGAACTAACTATTGTTTGCAACTGCTTTTCAAAAACATTAAATTGCAACATATTTCTATGTGATTACACTGTTTCAATAATATAATTTTTAAAATTTTTTTCTTATTTTGAGTGAACCATATTTTTTGCAACCTGTCCCCTATTATGGACATTTGGATGTTTTTTGTTTGTTTGTTTTTTCCGACTTTCTCCTATTAAAAATAACAAAGGATGAAAATTCTTGCAGAAATATCTTTCTTCAAAATCATATTTATTCCCTTGGAATTCCTAGAAGAGAATTTGCAGCATCAGGGGATTTTACATTTTTAGAGCTTTTATACACGATGCCAAATTATTTTCTAGAAAGATTGCTCCACTTTACACACTTCCCATCAGTGTTTGAAAGTGTACATTTTCTCCGAACCTCATCATACTGCATAATCTTAAAACAATAATTTGATATCCTGAAAATGAAATATATGGTTATAATTTGCATTTATTTGATTATTAGTGAAATTGAATATTTTCATATGTTTATTGGCCATTTTTCTGTCTTCATTTGTGAATTTCTTATTTATAACTTTTGTTCACTTACATCCTTTTGTTCCTTTGGGGTAATATGTAATTTTCTTATTCAAGTATAAGTGCTCTTTACATAGAAAGAGCATTAACCCTTTACAGTCTCTTTTTTATTTTCATTTTTTTTCAGTTTGCCATTTGCTTTCCATTCTTACACAAATTTGAAAGCACTGACATTCAGTTTTTTATGTTAATTTGTTTTCTGTTATTTTAGTGATTTTTGTCTCTGGCATCATGCTTGGAACAGCCTTTCTTATCCCAACTTTAAATAAACATATACCCATTTAGTATTTCCTTTTTTTTTTTTTTTTTTTTTTTTCCTTCTCCTTGCTTATGCTTCAGAATTACTGTAAAGAAATGGCTGGGGCCCCAAAGCCACTTATCTGTGTGTGGTCTTAGAATTAAAGGAGCAGCCAGCCTCTTACCTAAGTCTGTCCAGCACGACTTCATCATGCCACTCTGATATCCTTGGAAAAATTTAGTGACAGGCATTTCAAGGAGGCAGGTGAATCCATAAGATCCTTAATTCTTAGAACTAAAATGCCTTAAAGTTGTATTTAGTTCTTGCTCTTTTGGCCTGCATTGCCTGCCTTGCTTAGTATCAAGAGATATCAAGTAGAATTCATTGCCAACTTTATACGAGTTTCTGAAACAGAATTTTGGGAGATTTATCACTATGCATAACCTTTCAAATACTATAGGTGCTAGGGGACTGGGAAGTTAATAAGTTAGTGCTAATAAGAGATTTCTTAACATCATATTTGATTTTCTCATCAGTCTTTTCTAAGGCAGTTGGAAATGCTCTCTTCAGAATGTAACCCATCCATTAAAAAGAGTCATGATCTTAAACCATAGCAGAAAACACAACCAACCAAGTTACTGCGTTCAAACTTTCACTGTGAGAATCACTTTGGTTCAGGGGAAAGAGAAGAGCTTTGAGATAATGTAGCCATAAGTTTGAATCCCACCTCTGCTACCACCTAGCTCTGATCTTGGGAGAATCCATTTCTCAGACCTTCATTTTCTGAGATGTTGATATTAATCTCCTGATATAACCACAGGTAATACTTACAAGCTGCTACTCTGTGCCAGGCATTTATATGTGTGAACTAGTTCAATCATCACAGCAACCCAATGAGGTCAGTACCATTTTTATCCCCACTTATGGCTGAGGAAACCAAGGCACAGAGTCTCTTGAGTCACACAGCTAGAAAGTAAAGGAGCAGGACATGCAAGAACACTGCATTTTGATGGCAGAGTCAATGAGCTTAATTTCTCTGGAGGGTAAAAACATCCGGGGAAGTTTTTGCTGATGCATACAGAGAAGGAATTTGCGACATGTTGGGTTGTCCCCTCCTGTCCCTGTGATAAGGACCTTTTTCCTACCTCTCACAGTTGCAAGCTCCCCATCCACATGAGCCATGCATTGCATAGCAGTGGCCCCAACGCATATCGGCATGCTGACCCTCTGTCCTAAAACAGAAGTCGACAGGTCTATTTCAGCAACATTCCGGAGTATTCGTGGATACAGCTTCCATCTAGAATTAAAAAGCAAAAAAATTAGAATTTCAAAAGCATAACCAAATCTCTGACATGTTTTATTTAAAAAGAGAAAATTCTCTTGGATTATTTTCTATCAAGCGAATTAATTTACAAAGTTAAAGAGAAAGAGGCAATATTAATGTTTCTTAGGATGGAAAGTTAACAATAAGAAGATAATAAATTTTCCAAGCAATTTTTTTATTAAAATATAATTAACATATAGCAGAATTCACCCATTTCAGTGTACAGCTTTGCAAATTTTGACAAATGTGTACAGTGGTGTAGCAACCAAGATAATCATGATCTAGAATGGTTCAACCATTCCAAAAATTTATTTATTTCCTTTTGAAGTGAAACTCTCTTTCTCACCTCAATCCCCTGACAAGCACTGATCTGCTTTTTCATCCCTGTGCTTTTCAGAATATCATATAAATGGAACCATAAAAACATGTAACCTTTTGAGTGTGGCTTCTTTCACTTAGCAAAATGCATTTGGGATTCATCCATGTTGTTGCGTGTACCAATAGTTTGTTCCTTTTGGTTGATGCATAGTATTCCGTTGTACGGGGTACCACCATTTGTTTATTCATTCCCAAATTAAGGGATATTTGAAGTGATTCCAGTTTGGAGCAATTATAAATAAAGTCACTACAAACATTTACTTACAGGTTTTTGTGTGAACATGGTTTTAATTTCACTTCCTCAAAGCCACGTTGAAGATGGTATGCAAAGGCATAGAGATTAGATTAAAGAAGATTTGCTATGTCTACTTTGCCTTTTTATACAATGGATGGGAGCTTTAGGCAATTACTTTTAACATCATAAAATGGTTATAATTATAATCAAAATCTTGAGCTGAATGCTGTATCCACTGAAATGTGATGATTAAGAAAATATATATTTTTAGTTTAATTGAACAGTTTCCTCAAGAATGTTATTTGACAAAATTTGGGGCTTAAAGAGTTTTTGAATTCTAGGAATTATTTTAAATGACTTTTTCTGTGACTTCTGTATTGGAATGAAAATAACCAGTAAACCAACAAAAATTCACTAGCCAAATTTACAGGAGAACTCATTCACTTTCCTCCCAGCAAAATTTATATCTCCTATTTGTTTGGGTTTATTATTCTTTGTATTAGTACCTGATTAGTTCTGAAGAAGTCCTATTTCTACTGCAAATTAGTATAATAAACATGTTGTATGGACATACATGTATCTAACCAGCACACAACTTTCACTACCTAGATTTAACTCTGCTTCCAGAGAGATAAAGATTTTTTCAGTAAATAGAGTGAAGTATGATTTAGTAATGGGGTAACCAAAATAAATAAATAAATAAATTAAGTCCTTAATTGAAGCATACTTCCTTTCGTGGAAGAAGAAATTCTGCCTTCATGTTGCTTTGTAGAATAACGAAGGGTCTGTAATCTAACCCTTCCTCACATAATGAAGTAAAAATATCCAGTCCCTGAAAAGCTTAATAAAGAAGTTTTACTGTGCGATCTCTAAAGCTGTCCCTTTGAACATCATAATTGTCATTATTTTATGTCACACCACATGCCCTTTTCCTGGAAGTCTTTTCTTCTCTACTGACCCTCACAGCATGACTCTTTGATCTCCATTTTTTAAGGAGGAGAGGCAGACGCCTTGAAGAGAGTTTTTATTACCAATCTTCTCTAAGTGTGTTATTAGAATGAGAGAAAATGGTTTTAATAGCAGCCAATGCCATGCCAGCCTTGGAAGCCTTGTTTCTCCAGCTCTCAGTAATATTTACTGAGAGCTGGAGAAACAATGAAAGCTTTTATGACGAAAATTCACAAAGCTGAAAGGCAGCAGCGTGTGTGTGTGTGTGTGTGTGTGTGTGTGTGTGTGTGTGTGTGTGTGTGTGTGTCAAAAACGACATTTTTAAATGTCAGCTTCCCATTTATAAAGCAAGGCTCACTCCTTCTCTGTCCAGACAGTAGCTTTACACTTGTCCACTTGGTGGCGCAGTCACTTTAATAACGCTGCTCCTGCTTCTCCTTTAATACTATTTTCTGTTCCGGGGATATTACAGAGACTCATCAAACCATGCACAAAATGCAATTCGTACACCAGATTAGATAAATTCAATGCAATGAGAGAATGTACGTTCTTTAAAGCGTCTTCCACGTTTCCGTATTCTCCAAATAGCAATTAAAATAACTCGTAGGGTAATTCTATCATCTTTCGAAGCCTCACTAGGCTCCATCCCAAATTTAAGTAGCTTTCCCACAATCATACATAAGTTAGTACCACACTCGAGCCTTGGACTGTGCTCTCATGGGGCCTCCACTTTGGAAAAAGTATTTGAAGATTGACAAAACAGTGGAACCAACTGAATAATAAATCACTTTTAAAGGACAGAAAATAAGATGCTTGAGTAAAGGAAGTACAGTAAAGGTGGGAATCCTTTAACAGGACTTTTGGCCGACGCTTTACATCTGACATAGGCCTCTGATTTAACTTATCGAAGAACTAGGTAATATATACAATCCCCAACATGTGGCTGCTCTGTTGAAAGAAGACACTTGTCATCCCGCTTTAAACCCATATGCTATTGCTAAATCACAGCAACTGAACACAGTGAATTAATGTTTTGTAAGTTCTACAATACTATCATACTGCCTTCCAACTTCTAACATTAATTTTTTACTCTAAACATTTAAACATATGATACAAAGAGAACATATAAGAACACTAAAAATGCCACTGGTGAGTTTATATTGCTTCTCAATATTATTACATCAAGAGAATGGTATCACTTCTACCCATCTGTTATTTAAAAGAAAACTACACAATTTTCAGTGTCAATAGATGATGAAAATAGGAGAGCTTCCTTTTCTGAAATCACAGGGCTTCTAAATGCCCAGATTACAGAATTATTTGCCATCAAAAATAATTTCAGATAAAAAGCCACGAATACGTGCAGACCATGGTTGAGAAGGCTACTCTGAGTTAATGTGTGAGAGAAACAAAGTACTGTTCTTTTTCAAATTAACCCCAGTCAGGTCAGGCCACACGAAATGCAGCCTGCAGACATTTGCCCTGTTCTTGTCATTTTTGCAGTAGAAAATTTCATTCTTCTGGGTGGTTCCTTTTATTTGTCCTTTTGTCATGCACCGCCCCCCCCCCCCTTTGGCCACATTAATATTAGAGTCTCAAGCCTTTCCCAGAAATGTCTCCAAGCAACTGCTGGTTCATGTGAGTGGTCCTGTCCCCAGAACTCCAAAATGTGATTATCAGAGCTGAGTAGAGAGAGATAAAAGCTGTCACTGTGAATGACCTTTTGTTGTACTTGTGGGAAGGGGAGGTGCAGAAATTTCATAAACATCTCTGAAATACCCTGTCCTGGGTCACAACAGGTTATCTGAAGTGTGGTTGTTTTGCAGTCTTTTTTTAAAAAGAATGAGAAATTTCAGGTTGATTTCCTTTATGCCATCAACACAAAGCCATGACAACCCTGGCAGAAAGCCACATGATAAGCTACATAACACAGGGTGAGGAAGCAAGAATGACCCAGCAAGTTACACAGCAAAAGAGGAATTGAGGTGTTAGACAGTAACAGCCCTTAGCATTTGTTGTATTATCAAGTAGTGGTAATAACATAGCATCAGCTGTCCTCCAAAGACAGTTGATTAATACCCTTTTTTCCTTTAAGTCTGAACAAAAGAAAATAACTGAGATTCATTTAGAAGTTGGCTTTGCAACCTCACTTGCATTATTTATCTGTCCCTAAGTTACTCGGTCATCACTTGAGCACCATGTAACTCACACAAGCCGTGAGGCACATTTAGAGTTCACAACTTTGGAAGTCACCAAGCCTTCCATGCCTCTCAAAGTTTCTAGGGTTGTAGAGGTACTCTGCCTGCTTTGCTGCACCCCTTTGCTCCCTCTCTGAGGCCTCCACTGGGCAAAATGTTTTGGGTCCATTTTGCATCGATCAACCCATCAGCATCATGGAGGTCAATGTGCGTCCATTGGAATGCAAGCTCCCATGGACAGGAACTTGGCTCATGGCTCTGTCCTCAGCATGTAACACAGAGTCTAGCCTATGGAGACTCCTAATAAGCCTGAGTTAGTTAGTTAGCATGGGGTGGGGTGAGTTAAGTGTTGAGGTCAGCTATGTATAAATGGAATAGGTGTTCACCTGGGCATTGTGACCTGAGCAGTGCTGACATGCCAACCTTGTAAGTCTGCCAAGGGTCTGAAATTCCATCGGTTATGATGACCTACTTGGGTTTAAGGTGTTGTTTCCAGAAAGCCACTTGTAGGCAAGCCACATTACCTGGTGAATAGAGTTGATAAAGACCCAAGAAGGGACATTTTCCAAGAGCAAAAACTTTTGAACAGTCCCAAAATATTAAATAATGACTGGAAAAGTTCACGCAGAATTTTGAGCCCCTCCACGCTTAGCTAACTTCCTCTTCCCATGACCTCTCCAGCATATGTTGAGCTCATCTGGGCTCAGAAGCCCCACTCTTCAACCCATCACCATTCTCAAGCTTCTACACTGATTTATGAGTCAGTCGGTGCTGCCTGCCAGGGACCACCTTGGTTAGAATGATTTCATTTCTCCTCATTTATATCTAGAAAAGTGATGTTAAGTGATTTTGATCTGGACTAAGGAAAAATTCAGAAAGGAAGGCAGATGCTCTCCCCCTGGATATTTTTGCCTCTTTTTCTTTAATTTATCACCATCAAGGGGTACCCATAATATTCTTTGGCTTTACTAAGGATTATAATATAAGATGGATGAGAATAAAAAAGGGTAACACTAAAGCCTCTCCTCCCCTACTCCAGCAAATAAACCACTTGTGTAACTGCTAAGGGAAAAACACCCTTTTAAAACTATTTTATTTCTTGTTTTTATTATAAAAAGAAAACATAAACTATGACACCCACCATCTTGGGCTCTGAAATACAAAAGTCAAGGGAAAAGTAATTTGAGATATGAAACGAAGCACTTTGGAGGAGAGATGAAACAGCAAAGCTGAAAGATTAATGCTACATAGACAAATTGAAATCTAAAGTAAAAGTTAGACAAAAATCAAAATGAATGATAACACAGAAGATGAGCAGGATGGGGACATTTGAGACAACAATCTGATCTGGTTCAATCAGATAAGACGGCTATCTTGCATTTCATGCTGTTTCCTATGCCATGAATATAAGAACCTACTGCTGTACCAAAGAAAAATGACATGGAGTTATCAGAATTTATCACTATTTTTATGTGTAGTTTAATTATCATCATACTTCCAAGTGAGAAAATGTAGTGTTAGCTTTTGCAGTCCATTGTTCAACATTCCCAAGCTCGGAATATTTTAAAATAATTTAAAAGCCCAAGATTTTTTACAGCTCTAAGAATTTTTTCCTCTCTACTAAGCACAAATCTAGACAAATAATTCCACACCATCAACATAAAACAAGGAAATCTTATTTTAGTACAATGTCTTTGTATCATTCTAAAACACAATTTAAAAAAAATAATTTCCTTACCTGGAAAATGCCGCAATATTATCAGCCAAGGTTTCCTGATCGTTTGCCCCAGACCTATAATAGTCATATACAGACTTTTGAAGTATTGATTTAGCATGCTGTTCATAATCATTGATGCAAACTAGGCGGGTGAACATTTTGATGGGTTATTGCAACTGCAGGTGCTGGTTTTTGTTTTTATTATTTTTTCATGCATTGCCTTCCTCACCGTGTTCCGTTATTTGTCAATTATTAATAGACTTTTGCCAAAGTTCATATTTAGTTCTCTGTTGTTTACATTAAGTGAGCAAACATTTTATGCTTAGACATTGAGATATTATTTGCAGGCTGTCTGCCAGAGCACATCTAAGCCACTAGAAGTGGGGGTTAGGGAGGCAGCAGGAGGGAACCAGGTCCCTATCACATTAAAAAAGCAGAAGCATGAGTCAAAAATGAATGACTTAGAGAAGTGCTTGCATGAAATCACTCTTGGCTCAGTTCTGCTGGAGGCTCCTCCTTTCACAAGGCATGTGCCTTTGCTCTTTGCTTGGTACCCAGAATGGGCTTCCCACCCGTTTCCTTCCACTTATGGATCATGGACATATCATGTGAAAAAAGAACACGTGAAATGAATGGGAGACCCAGTAGATAACAGGGTCTCTACGAAACATGAAAGTCAGCTGACTATAAACAGTTGGCTTTAATGCGGAACATTAAGGCCAAATTTACAGCTAATTCTTAAAGAGGCTTTTCTCACTCAAGAGAGGATATAGGGAGGTGCCATTCCAAAAAACCTTGTGGTCTCAATCTAAAATTTCACTCAGTCATGGAACACCTGGGGAAGACTTGTATTAGTAAGACATGATTAAGAAAGCAGTGGTTTCTTCTGCAGTCAGACCTGGGTTTCAATCTAGAAGCCTCCATGTAACGCATCTGGCCAGCTGTTCACTAGGTGAATTCCAACCAACTACACTTGCATGAAAACTTTCTCTTGAATTTGGAGCCTGCTTTTCCATCCATGTGGCATGCTAAGTGTTGTAGAATCAATGCCCTGTGGAACAGCTCTCACCCAAGGATTTAAGGGAGTTGGTGTGTAAATACCCAGCTTCATTCTTCTGGTGGTCATGTTCTACGTTGCTGGCTTCAGCTGCCCACAGTGTGACCTGGTTGATAACCCATGCTGTGTTGACTGTTTTGCCTTTTAATTTCATTTTCTTACCCCTCTTTGGTGCCTCCTTCATCTCTCAAATAAACCCCTGGCATTTAAATGCTTGTTTCACAGTCTCCTTTTGGTGAAAGATATGGAGTAATAAATATCTACCTTGAGGGGTGAGTGTAAGGACTCAAGGGCATATCAGTGAAGTACTTAGTACATAGCATGTATTTAATAAATATCACCAACCCTCATCTTCTCAATATACTTTACCAACAAATTTTCCAAAAGACTTGCTTAATACCAACTACATAAGTATAAACCTCTACATGCAAGAAGTGAAACAAAGAGAATCTTGGGCTTCTGGAAGGCCACTGCTGTTCTTCATCAAGTAAGTTGATACTTTTAAGTATTTCTTTGCTAGATTTGCAGTCAGTTTGATTTATTTTCTACACCCTCAAGAGAAATGCCTTCTTGCAATAATGCATATTTATATATCCAGATCTTTTTGAGAATTGCTTTACCCCACGCTTTACAAAGCCCTCTAGACTGGAAGATAGGGCGTAGAATCATAATATCTTACAGTGGGTAAGAGTCCTCTAAGTTTATTCTGGAGGAGGAAAAGTCTATGATGAAGAGCACCAGGGCTCAGAATGTAATCTGTGAATTAGTTTTGACCTGTGGCCACAAAGTATAGAGTCCACTCAACCATCATGTAAAATCCACATGCTGTGGGTCACCAAAAGGAGTGGGAGAGAGGTTATGGATCAAATCCATTTCCACTACTGACAAAGCAACCTGAAACCAAAGATACTGGTTCTATAGCAGTCCGTTGGACAAACTTGGAATAAAACCAGAACCAAAGATAGGTCTTTCCCAGCAGTAATGCTATGCATAGTATGTAAAAGGTAAATGTCTTTTTATTTAATAGCAAAATTTATGGTGTTGAATTATACATAGATTTATTCTATAATTTTGCTGACAAAGTTTTTAATTAATATTTTTTATTGCTAAACCATAATTGTATACATTTATGGGGTACAGTGTGATATTTTGATATATGTATACAATGTGGCATGCTTACATCAAGCTAATTAACATATCCATCATTTCACCTATCACTTTTCACAGTGAGACATTTAAAATTTACTTAGGTATTTTGAAATATATAATATACTTAGTTAATTTGAAATATATATATTATTATTGAAATATATAATATTATTATTGACTGCAGTCACCCTGCTGTGCAGTAGATCTCTAAACCTCTTCTTCCTGTCTGTCTGGAACTTTGTACCCATTGATTAACAACTTCCCATCCTCTTCTTCCCCACCCCCTCCCTCTCCCCTTTGCAGTCTCTGGTAACCATCATTCTATCTCTATGTCTGTGAGTTCAATTGTATTAGATTCCACATATAAGTGAGATCATGCAATATTCGTCTTTCTGTGCCTGGCTTGTTTCACTTAATATAATATCCTCTGGGATCATCCATGTTGTCACAAATGACAGGAACCCCCACCCCCCTTTTTAATGCTTAATACTATTCCATTGCGTATATATGCCATATTTTCTTTATCCATTCATCCACTGATGGAAAGTTAGGTTGCTTCTATATCTTGGCTATTATGAATGGTGTTGTAATGAACCTGGGAGTGCAGATTCCCCTTGGACGTATTGATTTCAATTCCTTTGGATACATACACAGAAGTGGGATTAATAGGTCATATGGTAGTACTATTACTTTTTTTTTATTTTTATTTTATTTTATTTTTTTGAGGATGCTTCCTATGGTTTTCCATAATGGCTGCACTAGTTTACATTCCCACCAACAATGCATGAGTTCCCTTTTCTCTGCATCCTCGCCAACACTTGATATCACTTGTCTTTTTTATAATAGCTATTCTAACAGATGTGAGGTGACATCTCATTGTGGGTTTTCACTTGCATTTCCATGATGATTAGACATGTTGAGCTCTTTTCATATATCTGTTGGCCATTCGTGTCTCTCATTTAGAAGAAGTTCTGCTCAGATCCTTTGCCCATTCTTGTAATTGGGTTATTTGTTCTCTTGCTATTGAGTTGAGTTCCTTACATATTTTGGATATTAGCCCCTTATCAGATGTATGGTTTGCAAATATTTTCTTTCAACTTGTGGGTTGTCTCTTCACTCTGATTGTTTCATTTGCTGTGCAGAAGCTTTTTAATTTGATGTAATCCCATTTGTCTATTTTTGCTTTTGTTGCCTGTGCTTCTGGGGTCATATCTGAAAGATCATTGCCCACACCTATGCCATGGAGCTGTTCCCCTAAGTTTTCTTCTGTTGCTTTTACAGCTGCAGGTCTTACGTTTAAGTTCTTGATCAATTTTGAGTTGATTTTTTTATATGGTATAAGAAAAGGGCCTAATTTCATTCTTCCACAGGTGAATATCCAGTTTTCCCAGCACCATGTATTGAAGAGACTGTCTTCTCCCCATTACGTCTTCTTGGCATCTTTGTCAAAAATATGTTGACCATAAATGTGTGGATTTATTTCTGCATTTTATATCCTGCTCCATTGGTCAACGTTTCTGTTTTTATGCCAGTGCCCTACTGTTTTGATATGATTGCTTTATAATATGTTGTGATATCAGGGAGTGTGATGCTTCCAGCTTTGTTCTTTTTGCTCAAGATTGATATAGCTCTTCAAGGTTTTGTGTGGTTCCATACAAATTTAAGAATTGTTTTTTTTTTCTATTTCTGTGAAAAATGACATTTGAATTTTGATAGGGATTATACTGAGTGTGTAGATCACTTTGGGTAGTGTGGCCATTTTCACATTATTAATCCTTCCAATTTGTGAGCACAGACTATCTTTGTATTTATATGTTTTCTTCTATTTCTTCATCGGTGCTTTATAGTTTTTAGTATACAGGTCTTTTACCTCCTTGGTTAAATTTACACTAGACTATTTAATCTTTTTGTTGTTGCTATTCTAAATAAGGTTGTTTTCTTAATTTCCTTTTTGGACAGTATAATATTTAGTATACGGAAATGCTACTGAAATTTGTATGTTGATTTTGTATCCTGCAACTTTATTGAATTCATTTATCAGTTTTACCAGTTTCTGAATTATACGTAGACTTATTCTTAAAGTTCACAAATACCTTGCATCAGTGTAGTGATAGGTAAAACGACATACGAAAATTGCTATTGGAATGTGATAAAAACATGTTAATATGATAAGCAAGTTCTAAATAACTCAATTTTGCAGTAAAATTATTATGAAAGTTGATGTAAGGGATCTTAATTGCTTCTTGAGTACTAAGTCAAAATTTGCAGATTAAAGCACGCCCTTTTATTTACATAGTTATTCATGTACAACTTTACCAATTATTGAAACTATTAGCACTTTGCAACTAAGTAATTGGGATGAAAAGGCAATTTAATATTCAGTAATAAACCTTAAGCAGGTCAAGTCCTGGTGAAACTAAAGAAGAGACATAATAAGGGCAAGGGGTTCTCAAAGTGTGCCATGGGACCAGCAGCATCAGCATCAGCTGGGAAATTGTTAGAAATGTCAATTCTCATGCATCACCCCAGAACTACTGAATAAGAAACTCTACAGCCTTTTGTGCTATAACAAGCCTTCCAGGTGGTTCTGTTGCACAGTATTTCTTGAGAACCACAGTTTTGGCAAGATAGAAGGTGAAAAAGGATTGTTTTAAAGGAGCATTGAATTAAAAAATAGTTGCACTCTCCCATGCTATTGCATCTCAGCAGTTGATCTGGAGTACTATCTTAGCAGATAAACTCTGAAATGTAGTCCCACATTTCTTAATTAATCTTTTGGTGGGTAGAACTAAAAGTGGCTGAAGTTTATAACAGCTTTTGTTGATTTGTAATCATTACATTCTTTAAATATCTCACATTCTTTTAGAGACAGTACATTCTTGAAAACTCCTCTCTAGGGCTCTGTGAAGTGAGATGCTGAAGAGGCCACCACAGCAAAACAAGTTCTGGTCTTTGCATCTGTGCCCTCTGGCACACCCCCACCCAAGTCTGGAATCAGGATGGTAAGTGCCAATACAGATGGAATCTGCTGGGTTCAGGCCCCCTTCTTCATAGTGGCCCAATGGATAGATTTTTTTGTTTGGATTTTTTTTTTCTGCTGTACTTAATAGAATCTTAATTTACTTCCAATCCTCCCCAAAATTCCAATAAAATCTTCTGCAGAACAGTGCCCTGACTTCTCCACAACCCTTGGATATTTTCCAAACCAGAGAGCCACCTTGAGGAACTCTCTCCTGCTCCTTCATCTCAAGGGAAATTCAAGTATGAACTAGAAGAACTACACATCCTCAACAGAATGTTCACTGTCATTTATCTTGAAATGCAATTAAGACTATTGCTTGCAGAATGTCTCATTTCCTGTTTTTATCCCTTTAAGAGGCCTTTTATTTTATTTTATTTTATTTTTATTTTTTATTTTTTATTTTTTTGTCTTTTTCGTGACCGGCACTCAGCCAGTGAGTGCACCGGCCATTCCTATATAGGATCCGAACCCGTGATGGGAGCGTCGCTGCGCTCCCAGCGCCGCACTCTCCTGAGTGCGCCACGGGCTCGGCCCAAGGCCTTTTATTTTAAACGAAGGATAGGGTGTGGTTGAATCTTAGTAATCTCCACTGTTCTAGGCACTAGAAGAGACTCAATGCCTCCAGCACCAATAGTCAGCAAGAGGCAGAGTATCCTGGACGGCTAGTGAGTGCCTCCTACAACTGTAAAAACATTTTCCTGATTACCAATGACTTCGATCATCTGTTTATTGTTTATTAGCCTTCTATTTTTCCACTCTTGTGAAATGTCTTTGGCCATTTTTTATATTAGAGTTTTTGTTGTTGTTATTGATTGGTAGGTTTTCTTCACATACTTTGGACATACATGTATAAGGTACATTTTTACTGAATTCTGGACTTGTTTTCACACACCAATAATGCCAGTGCAGCCTCAAACCTGAATGATTGATGGCATGTGGTTAGATAGCCTCAGTTTTCGTTCTTTCTTCCTTCCTCTTGCTCGGCCTCCCTCATTTTCTTTTTCTTTTTTTTTTTCTTTCTTTTTCTTTCTCACGCCTTGTTTTCATCTTTAACTTCATTTCCTGTCTTCTTTTTCTGTTCTTCCCTTTTCTCTCCTCCTAATTCTCTCCCCTCTCTCTTTCTCTGCTCTCTCTCCTGCCTCTCTCTGCCCCCTCTCTCCCCTCTCCTTTCTCTCTCTCTCTCTCCTTGTTACAATTAGAACCAAGTCCTAGAAAGGTTGTCACTAGCTAGTTGGATTTTCTTTCTCTTGTTTGCCTGCTGAAAGTGTTGCTCTTTGAGGTGCTTGCTTCAAGCTAGGATGAAATGGTATGCAGGTAGTTACAAACTAATGATCTCTTTTCATGCTCTGCAACAACAACATAACTTGGTAAGCAGTCACCCGGGGGTAGAGTGGAGGTAAAGATTAGGGTTACAAAGGGTTGACTTCTGCTTCCACTGCCCTGAGTTGACAGCCTTTTGAGTTTTATAGTTTGCCCGTGCTTTCCCCAAGGTCCATGAGGCCTTTAGAAATACAGCCCCAAGAAGGCATCCGGTTTAGCATGTGCCCTTGGGAGGAAAGCAGCTTTAGGACTCTGCTTACTTCTCTGGGCTCTTGATCTCACAGGTTTTGGTCTATTTATTCCTTATTATTTTATGAGCAATTTGATGCCTTTAGAAATATGTTTAATATATTTAAAATAACTTTTAATTATTTCCAGCAGGGTGGTTGAATGGGCATATGTTAGATTACTCAATTGATATGAATATGGGCAACAAATCACCTGACCACTAACTACTGGTCATTAATTATTTGTTTTGTTTTTTCCCATTGACCCAGATTCAGTAGGTGAAGTTGGGCAATTTTCTAGTGAGTCTTCTCTTACAGCAAAGGACTTTTTCCCCACCTCCTTTCACTGGTCCTTAAGGTTCCCATTTTTATATCCACAACTTAGTCTCATCATCCCCATGCAGCTCCAAACACTGGCATTCTTCATGGACAGGACTAAGTTGAGCTTTTACTTGCTTTTGTTTTGTTTTATTTTTGGCTTCTTGAGAATATTGATTACTTTCTTGCCATTTCAGCAACACATCTTAGAATGTGCTTATAATATTTTCTCTTACATCAGTAGGTGTTTTGTGAAAGACTTTTAAGTAAAGATATTCCATGTATTGCCAAAACAATTAATTATAGATCTTTAATGATGGGCCTTTTATTGTACAGAAATTTAAATATTTAAAATAGTCAAGTGTATCAATAATGTTACTGGTGATTTGGGCTTTTTAGTCTCATTTAGAAAATCCTCCAGAGGTCTTAAAGACATTGTCTCATTATTTTCCTCCATCTGGAACCAATCTTCGTGCACTGTGGCAGTCACTATTTTGTGTCAGTAAGCAGAAGGGACCAAATATTTGGTTCAACAACTATATCCAGCTCCTGCCTTCAAGGTCCATAGAGAGATTGCATGTTCCGGTTTCCTTGTGGAGGGGGCCGTGCTGGTTCTGGACCGTATGTCTAATTATGGTCAATCAATCGTTAGTGTCTGATGACTGTCAAGTTGGGGTTGGAGCATCTGATCATCAGTGGAAGATGCTTCCTCTCTCTCTTTTCCTTGCCAGAGAAGTCAGCTCTGTTTCAATGGTGGCTGCTTTGTCAGCCTGAGTGATGAGAAGAGTGCTGGGCAACACGTGAGTGGCACATAGTGTGATCAAAAATTATGTCTTTCTCCTTCTAGGTCACATAAGGTAACCCAATCTTACTGATGTATGTAACAAGTAAGGTAGGAATTAATTTATTTTTTCAGATAAATAACCAATTGTCTTATTATCCTTTATTGGATAAGCCATCTTTCTTCACTCATTTAATATTTTTAAGACAATATTTCATACTATGAATGTAACCAATAGAACCTAAACCCTGTTCTTTTAATTAACCAAAAACTAACTTGATGCCACAATGTTTGCCACATAGATGGAAAGATATTCCCAAGTCTGACAATCAAAGAAGATGGAAAACAGAAGCTAGAAAGTATGCTCTCTGTAAGCAGTGTAGAGAGGGGTAAAGAAGCGATCTCCAAAGGAGGCTGTTCTTAAAACACAGCTGCACTTGCAACCAGTGAGCGAGAATCGACTGGCTAATACTGTGATATCACACACTCTGATTTTATAGATTAGGAATCATAATTGAAATGGCCTTAAACAGTGCAGTTTTGCTTAAACTATAGTCTTCTGCTAGGAGGAAAAGCTCTTGATATTTAAAACAATACTTAATTTCTTCAGGTAGATAATTTTTATCCAGACAGGAAAGGTAGTTCTACCTGAAAGGTGATGCTGAAAGGAAATCACTACACTTGGGTGTATGCCAGGAATAGATTTGCATGCTGCAGGCACCTTGTCTTGGAGGGTGAGACACAGATGCATGTAGTCTTCTGATAGGTATCCAACTATTTGACCCTCTGATGGATGTTATAGGTGACTATAAATAGAATGTTTCATGTAAATTATTCCCAATCACTTAAGGCTGAAAATTAAATATTCATGTACATGTCAAATGAAAATCTCCTTTTAGCATATTTGAAAACTAGAAAACTGTTGGGACCAAGATCTTTTGGAAATTTCTAAAGAGAATATTTTTATGTTCAATGTGTGTGGAAACTATGCAAATTTATTAAAAGCAAATGGACTTGCGGAAAGGAGTAGATCGAATGAATTTCCATCCTTCCTCTCCCTGTTTTGTTGATTGATGTAAAAAATAATAATAACTTGAGTTTTTAAAGATATATAAAATGCTTGCTTATATTCTGATATTCAACTCAATTGCTGGAAATATCCTTTGTGGCAAGTAAAGGTAGTTGCCCATCCACAAAGGATAGCATAATTAAAAATGCTTATCTTCTAACTTACTATCACTGAGGGAATTGTTTGGTAGGAACGGTGTTTCTTTTATCTGCCCTGGGACCATTGGTGAATTGTTCAGAGTAAGATTTCAGACCAACATAGGTTAGTTATGTGAAGACTGATTCTCAGGTTTTTAAAATTCTTAAAGGAAATCATACGTTTATCCAATATTAGGCTTCATAGTCTACAATAACATAGTTTCTTTGCTTTTCACTGTAAATAAATTCACTCAACATAATATTATATTAATATGTGTTATATATCATATATTAATATATATAATAATATTATGCAATAATATCATTGTACTACATAAAATTAATATGTAAACTCATTGAACAAAAGTTGTACAGATCTTAAGCTAAGAGGAAATTGAAAACACTGATTATTACTTAGGAAAGGCAATTACTTTTTTTTTGGTTTTTACACTTCCATGGATTATTTAGTATTTTTTAATTGAAGCATAATTGATTATATATATTTTGGGGATACAGTGTTGACTACCATTTTTTGTGTACAGTACGTGATGATCAAATCAATATTATTAGCATATGCGTTGTTACAAATCGTAATTATTCTTTGTTTCCCTTACCCAATTTCTCCCTAACCCCCTCTTTCCCTCCCCCTTTCGCACCTCTAGTAACCATAGATTTGTTCTCTCCTGAAAGTTCAAAATATTGTTGTGGTCTTTCTTTCTGAAAGGCAATTTCTATTGGTGGTCACTTCTTTAAGAACATTGGGTCCAAGTGGCGTGAGGCGTGATGCAGATAATGAATGAGGGCCCCTTTCTTCAGTGGTGCAAGAGTGGACACACTACATTGTTCTGGGTAAAGAGTGCTTCAGTGTCGTTCTCCACTGGTAATTCCAATATTACTATATTACCAAGTGTTTTAGTCCGTTTTGTGTTGCTATAACAGAAATGCCTGAGACTGGGTAATTTATAAAGAAGAGAGGTTTATTTGGCTTACGATTCTGGGACAGCTGCTTCTGGCATGGGCCTCAGGCTGCTTGTACTCATGGCGGAAAAGTGGCAGGTAGCTGGCGGGTACAAGCAGATCACATGGAGAGAGAAAGCAAAGAGAGAGAGGAGGTGCCAGGGTCTTTTTACGCAAGGAGTCTCGCGGGAACTAATAGAGTGAGAACTCACTCATTACTCCCTCCTCCCCCAGGGAGAGCATTAATCCATTCATTTGGATCTGCCCCCATGACTCAATCAGTTTCCAGCACTGCCACATTGGAGATCAAATTTCCACATGAGTGTTGGAGGGGACAACACATCCAAACTCCATCACCAAGCATTGTTTTTAACATATAACTTTAAATATAGGTAACACAAGTATCTTTCAAACTATTCGGACTATACATTGTCAGGTCCTAGGACACAGAAAGGTTGTTTAAATTTCATATTAGTATGCTAGGCTGCCCAACTAATATGTTTTATGTATTAATAAATAAGTAAATAACATAAAAAGCCTACCCTCCACTGCCCACCTATTTCCATACCTCCCTCCCAAACAACCTTCTAGGGGGCTGGCTCAGCTCGCGGGCCCACCGTTTGCCCTCTCCACTGTCTTTCCTCTTTCTGTCTAGAATGCAGAAAGCTCCAGCAGCCGTCTTGGGATGATGAGGTAACCTGATGATGGGGTCAGAGGTAAATGTGGCAGGACTGGGTTCTTTACATTTGGGGTGTCTTTCACTACCATCTAAATACAGTTCTCAATGACGCAGACTGCCCCTCATTGGAATACCCAGGAAAGAATGTAATAAGGTAATAAGATACATAAAATATATATCATACATACATACACACACATACACAACATAGACACAATATTTTATATTATGCAAATATATGAAATTGCCATTTACTTTATTCATATAAACTGTAATATATGGTTAAATGTAACTTGATGCAGTATCTATAGGGCTAGATATATTTGAAGTCATTGACATTAGTCTCACTGAGTAAAATTACAGAAATCCTCCTTAAAAAGTTGATTCTTGTGTATGTATGTGTTGTGTGATTTTGACACTTAACATTAAGTCTTGATTTAAGGACTCAGTTTTGGCTCCTATCAACTTAAACTTTCTAATGTATTCAAACACCACCAATGAGGGCAGAACAGAAACTTTGAAATAGTCATAGTGCTCAACTATAGTTTCTGATGCCACAAGAGTAGAATGATTGATTCCTCTCAACTTTCCTTGTGAAATACTATCTTAAGAATATGTGCCAGAAAAATGGAAGGCTTCATAGATTAGGAACAGGTAACATATCTTACCAGTAAGCCAGGTCACTTGGCTTTTTGAAATCCCAACATTAGAAAATTTTTGCTCTGTATGAGAAGATATAGATACATGACATATATTCTGACCTTGAATCCCAGATCCCCAGGTGGACATTAACCCTCACAGCTCTGGCAGGGTAATGCTAATGTAACTTTGTCCTGAGCAATGGGCCTTTTTTCTTAAGGAACCCATCCAGCAGCTGTCAAGTTCAAAGAAAGACTCTTTCAGTTTCCTAAATGAGACCATCACTATCTCAGCTCTCCCCTGGATAATAAACAACACAGAATGTTCCCAAGGTTCTGTAGGCTCTTATAAATTTACCTCATGCTGATAGCATCGTTATAATCAGGAAAACAAAGGCTATTTTTCAACTTCTATCCAACATTTCAGTAAAGTCAACCACTCAGCTCATTATAGGCAATAAAAGCAGACAATTTTTCAGGTGTTTGATTTGTCGTATTTCTATAAAACCTCAGCGATTTAGTGAAAGGACAAACTTTTCATGGCTGGCTTTCTTTCCAAGTTATAATGAGACAATGTTATAATGAAATCTTGTAGCTGTTTTTTCCCCCCTGATCCATGCTTTACCCACAGTGGAATAACTCCTGAAAGTTAAATACACATTTGTATAAGAATCTTATTGTACTCCTTGTCTAAGAGGGAGAAAAATCAGAAAAAAGATAGGTTGAAACATTGAAAACAATGTGGTGAACCTGCAGCAGAAAGGCAATTGGGAAAAAAAAATTCATCTTACTTCCTTTACATCAAGTGGCTTTCAAATTACTGTCTAAGGCAATTGTCCCTCTGAGCTCTTATGTCACTTCTGACAACAATAATAAATTAGGCTCTGGTGTTTTCCTCACAAGAAGACCTGCTTCTACCTTTTTCTCCTCTCTGAGCATCTACATTTATCTCTTCAGTTAGACAACACTAAGAAGCAGGCCAGCTCACTCTACTTAGGCCTTTTATCTTAATAGGATTTTCCAGAAATCATGTGGATAGGGATTATACAAATTACCTGCCTCTTCAGCTCTCAGTAACAGGAAAGTCTCTGTTAATGAGATTTCAGCATTAATAGACATTAGCATTTTCCAGAAAGGAGATGGCATCATTTTCAATGCACAGGAAACAGTCTCTCAATGGATAGTCATGTTCAAAAAGCACAGGAAACATAAAATGAAGAACTCAAAAATTATGGGCAGGTTATATATCTTAAGCAATATTTCTAAGCAGAAGTAAAATGTGTTTTTACAATTCTTCCAGTCTGGAGTCAGTATCTACTACTACAAAAATCAACATTTGTTAAATAATTCCTACCCATAAAGGATACATAAGTTCTCAAAATATTTGGACACATATAAAATGAGCAGTACCTGAAATTCAAGTTAGACTAGTAAGACACATGAACTTTGAATCTGTATTTTTTCATTTCCCTTGATAGGCACACTTACGGAAATGCATAAGATTCTAAAGTAGTTTGCCAAACTGGGTTCCATGGATCACTAATTAATATTCCTCCTCAGAAGGTCTCTCTCTCTCTCTCTCTCTCTCTCTCTCTATATATATATATATATATATAAAGGTGCTTCACTAGAAAACTATAATGGTTTAGATCACAACCTTCTAGATAATCTGATTCTAGTCTCTCATTATCTTTGAACTATTTTACAGCTTTATGAGTTGTAGGTGTCTGACAGAAATGCAAAATAACACATTCAGTAAGTAACAGTAGTTTAAATGAATAATTTCATCTTTCGTGATCATTTTCCCAGGTGCTCAGGCCAAAACCTAGAAAACATTACTAATTTTTCTGTATCCCTTTAACCTTCCACATCTAATGCATGAGCAAGTCCTGTTGACTATAACATTATGTTATATCCTAATTCCCACCATTATACAAAATATGTATTTCAACCATCCTGGTCCAAGGCACCATCCTCTTGAACTGATGATCAAATGTTGAACTTAAAAACATCAGTCAAATTATGTTCCTCCTCCCCTGCATTCAACCCTCCAGTGGCTTTTCATGCATCACACTTAGAATAAAAATTATACTTCTTACCAGGTGACCTTCAAGATGCTAAATAATCTGCCCATCCTGTTGTATAATTATTCTCCTTGCACACTTTTGCTTGAAGATATAAAACTTATTCTAACTCCAGAGCCTTTACAATTGCTCTTGCTTCTCCAAGAAACAATTACCTTCTAGATTTTCCAATTGCTGACTCCTCCTTATTCAAAAATACTTTTCAAATGGCACCTTTTCAGAGAAGCCTTCCATGACCCCCCTATATAAAATTGCATCCTCCTTCCCTGTCCCTGCCCCTTTTCCTTCTTTATTTTCTTCATAGCACTTGTGAAAATCTGAAATTATATTATTTATCTATGTGTCTATTGTTATCTGTGCCCCCTAATAGAATGTAAGGTCCTCGAAGTTACATGTCCATCTCACTTTTTCAAAGTTGAATCTCCAGTCTCCAAAACTGAGTGTAGCATACAAGATGCTATGGGAGGCTGAATAATGCCCCCACCCAGGCTACCATATGTTCACATTCTAATCCCTAGAAGTGTGGATATATTACCTTAAATGGCAAAGGGACTTCGCAGATGTGATTAAATTAAGGACCTTAAAATGGAAATTATCCTGGATAAACTGAGTGGCCCTAAATGTAATCTCAAGAGTTTTTATAAAAGGCAGGTAACAAGGTCAATAGGGGAGAAGATGGTGATGTGATGATGGAAACAGAGATTGGAGTAGCAAAACAGGAGCCAAAGAATACTGGCAGCATCTAGAAGCTAGAAGAAGCAAGGAACAGATTATCCCCTGGAGCCTCCAGAAGGAACACACCTGTCAAAACTTTGATTCTAGCCCCTTAAGACTCATAACTTCTGATTTCCAGAACTTTACGATAATAAATTTTTGTTTTAAGCTACTAAGTTTGTGATAATTTACTACAACAGCAATAGAAAACCAATACAGTTGCAATTAATAGATATTTGCTCGATAAATTAATTGACAGAGACAATATAATAATGACTAAGAGCATGGGCTATCGACTAATACTTTTTGGATTCAAATCTCATCTCTCAGATTAATGAGATAGTGCACGTAAAACACTTTATACAATAACTCAATAAATGCCACCTATATTATTATTGTGTTGTATAGTTAAAAGAGAAATCCTATTCTTGTGTTCCTTAACCTTGATTGTACACTAAAATCACTTGAAGAGGTATAAAATGTTCATGCTTTATCGCTAAAGGTCGGGCTAGCTACATAGTTGTAGGGTGCCATGCAAAATGAAAATTCAGAACCCCTTATTCACAAATAATTAATTATTTCAAAACAACAGCAACAGCCCTGGGCCCTTCTAGTCATGGGGTCCTGTGGGACTATACAAGTTGCATCCCCATGGAGCCTGTCTTGCCCAAAGGATTCTTAAATAATTTATCTAAGGTAGTGTTCTGGTATCTGTAATGCATAATAGGCAAGTTATTCTAGTATAAAACCACAATTGAGAGCCACCGATGTAGTCCAACAATACCATTTAACAAATCAAAAACACTGAGACTCATGTCCAGTTCTGGCTCCCCAGAATATCTGTAGAACCACCTCTTGAAAAGACCAGGTGAAGTTTATTGCTTACTTATTGCAGAGCACTACTACCTTAACAAAGTACTGACTGAATCTCAGAGCAGGGATGGTAAAATTGGCATATTTACTGAAGTTTGGAAGTCTCCTTTAGCATATTTTTTTTAGAGTGGCAGAGGTTTGGTTAGGACCGGGTATGGATCAGGATACAGTAGCATAGGATCCGTGAACACAGTAAGGCAACAAAACTTTTAAACTACCTCCTTCTACTGAAGAGTCTGATGGATCTTTTATCTTCCTGGCAAGTGTTTTCTAGAATGGTAAAGTTATGTTGATGAAGACAGTGAAATAATAAATTAAGTTAACATAGACAGTAAGCTGTGTGGATTCTTACCAGGAAGGTTAAATGGTTTACATAGTGTTACACAAATAGTGGATCTGTTGAGCTAGACCCTAAATGGTCTGACTCCAAATATAATGCCCGTACCACTTTACAGCTTGCTTCTATAGGACACATGAATCTAAATGAAACCTCTCCAGGTACATTCAGGATTCTCATAAAACATATTTCCAAAGAGAGTATCCCTCAAGAGGTATTACACTTCTGAGAAAATTGTATTGACTTTCAATTGGGTATTTAAAACAGAAAAGCTCGAAGTATTAATTTTTCATCATCATAAAGAAAATATTCTCAAATCTAAAGGTGAATTATAAGTTTTTGAGGATTTTAAAATCGTTTTTCCATATATGTAATAATATGTGTGTAAATCTCACCTTTAAGTTTGGAGCAGAGAAAGACTGAGTTGGTTAAGGAATCAGAACTGGAAAGACTTCACAAATTATTATTTTATGGTAGTTAACTATAAACTGAAACATATCTCCATCTTTCAGTCTAAATGCTTTTCTTTTTTCCAAATGATGCAGCAATGTGTTTTAGGAAATTTTACAAGAAATCCCCATCTTTCTTTGTTCACAGAGTTATGTCAAGAATAGATGTCTTTGCTGAAATTTGGCTAAGCTGGAGAAATCATAGTTCTAAAAGATCAGCTCATATTTTTGCAAACTTTCTAATGAAAATAAGTTCTCTCTAATTTCTCATTGGTTTTAGCTTTTTTGCTAAAAGAAAACTAATTAATAATGTTTTCTTTGACTGGGAGACTATTTCCTTGAGTAGCCAAGGTTATAATGCTGAGAAGAAAGCAACCCTCTGGAGGGATTTTTGACATGTAAAATTAAATTACATACATAAAATAAAACCTTTGTCATTGAACTCTCTTTGTTGGGAATTTATGATGGTGACATAGAGGGAAGGAAAAGACAGAAGAAAACCTTTCTTATGCTGGAGCAGCAAATATGAGATTTTCTTTTTCTGCACCCTCAAGGCTAACTCACTTCTGGGCAGACAGAAAGAACTGAATGAAATGAATATCACTAACTTGGTAACTCACCATAACATTTTTCACTTAAATGTGGAAAAGGAAGGAAAAACAATTGCCTTATTTTTGGTTTTAAATTGAAGACCCAAAGCATCCAGTTCAAAGAGAGAAAAAAGTGGGAAAGTGGGGATGTAGTGAGCAAAAATATAGTCCATAGAGGCAACAAATTATATTGGCTCTAATTTGTAATTATTTCATTACAATGTGACAGGAACATTTGATGACCTCCATGCCCCCAGGAAGAAATAACATAGCTTTGTCCCATTTCTTCCTTTGTCCTCCCCACCTCCCCTTAGACTTTATTATATAAATTCAGAGAAGTCGGGTGGAATGAAAGAACAAAAGAAAATGAAAATAAAAAGATCTGTAGGATGAAATAGTGAGACTTGTGAAAGGAGAGAAACTGAGACATGGAAGGAAAGGGGGAGGAAAGGAAAAAGGCAAGCCTTATGCACAAAGAATGCAGGGGAAAGTCTGTGGAGGAAGAGAATGGAGAATAAGAAAAGGGAATAGAAGCTGAAGGGTAGCCTATACCCCTGTGTCAGAGAGTAGGAGAAAAAAAGAAATGAGTGGAGCTTTTAAGAAATGTTAGTCTGTTTTGCTCTTTTGCCCATTTTTTAATTTGGTTGCTTGTTTTTTCTTGTAAAGTTCCTTGTACATTCTGTATATGAGTTCCTTGTATATTCTGGATATTAATCCTTTGTCAGATGTATATTTTGCAAATATTTTCTCCCACTCTGTTGGTAGTCTTTTAACTCTGTTAATTGTTTCTTTTGCTGTGCAGAAGCTCTTTGGTTTGATATAATCCCATTAGTTTACTTTTCCTTTGGTTGCCCGTGCTTTTGGGGTCATATTCATGAAGTCTGTGTCCAGTCCTATTTCCTGAAGTGTTTCTCCTATGTTTTCTTTAAGAAGTTTTATTGTTTCAGGATGTATATTTAATTCTTTAATCCATTTTGAGTTGACCTTAGTGTATGGTGAAAGCTATGGGTCTAGTTTCATTCTCCTGCATATTGATATCCAGTTCTCCCAGCACCATTTGCTAAAGAGGCAGTCTCTTCCCCAGTGTATAGGCTTGGTGCCTTTGTCAAAGATCAGATGGCTGTAGGGGTGTGAGTTGATTTCTGGATTCTCTATTCTGTTTCATTGATCAGTGAGTCTGTTTTTATGCCAGTACCATACTGTTTTGGTTATTATAGATTTGTAGTATAGTTTAAAGTCAGGTAGTATTATGCCTCCAGCTTTATTTTTTTTGCTCAGTGTTGCTTTGGCTATGCGTGGTCTTTTATTATTCCATATAAATGTCTGGATAGTTCTTTCCATTTCTGAGAAAAATGTCATTGGAATTTTGATGGGGATTGCATTGAATTTGTATATCACTTTGGGTAGTATGGACATTTTCACTATGTTGATTCTTCCAATCCAAGAGCGTGGGCTATCTTTCCATCTTCTTATATCCTCTCTAATTTCTCTCAGCAGTGGTTTGTAGTTCTCATTATAGAGATTTTCCACATCCTTGGTTAACTCAATTCCTAAGTATTTTATTTTTTTGGTGGCTATTGTAAATGGGCAAGCTTTCTTGATTTCCCTTTCTGAATGTTCACTATTGGAGAATAGAAATGCTACTGATTCTTGTGTGTTGATTTTGTATCCTGCTACTGTGCTGAGATCATTTATCAACTCCAAGAGTTTTTTTGTAGAGCTCTTAGGCTGTTTGATATATAGGATCATATCATCTGCACAGAGGGGCAGTTTGACTTCATCTTTTCCAATCTGGATGCCCTTTATTTCCTTCTCTTCTCTGATTGCTCTGGCTAGTACTTCCAACACTATGTTGAGCAGGAGTGGTGAGAGTGGGAATCCTTGTCTAGTTCCTGTTCTCAAAGGAAAAGCTTTCAGCTTTTCCCCATTCAGGATGATATTGGCAGTGGGTTTGTCATATATGGCTTTAATTATGTTGAGATACTTTCCATCTATACCTAACTTATAGAGGGTCTTTGTCATGAATGAATGTTGAGAAGATATACGAATGGCCAACAGACACATGAAAAAATGCTCAACAACACTCAGCATTAGGGAAATACAAATCAAACCCACACTGAGATACCATCTCACCCCAGTGAGGATGGCTAAAATCCAAAAGACTCTGAATGATAAATGCTGGCGAGGTTGTGGAGAAAAAGGAACTCTCATACATTGTTGGTGGGACTGCAAAATGGTGCAGCCTCTATGGAAAATGGTATGGAGTTTCCTCAAACAATTGCAGATGGATCTACCATATGACCGAGCTATCCCACTGCTTGGAATATACCCAGCGGAATGAAATCATCAAGTCGAAGGTATACCTGTTCCCCAATGTTCATCGCAGCACTCTTTACAATAGCCAAGAGTTGGAACCAGCCCAAATGTTCATCATCAGATGAGTGGATACAGAAAATGTGGTATATCTACACAATGGAATATTACTCAAGTATAAAAAAGAATGAGATACTGCCATTTGCAATGACATGGATGGACCTAGAGAGAATTATAGTAAGTGAAACAAGTCAGACACAGAAAGAGAAATACCACACATTCTCACTTATTGGTGGGAGCTAAAAATAAATAAATTCACACACACACACACACACACACACACACACACACACACAGAAAAAAAAACTGGGGGGGGGCAAGAAGACATAACAATTACAATTCCTTGAAGTTGACATGCAAGCATACAGAAAGGACATTGTTGGGTGGGAGGGAGGAGAGGGAGGAGGGAGGGAGGTTTTGGTAGTGGGCCACAATAATCAACCACATTGTATATCGACAATATAAAATTAAAAAAAGAAAAAAAAGAAATGTTAGTCTGTATAGTAAGTTGGACTCTCCTTTGTATTTTTCCAGAGACAAAATTAATTATTTATGTTTCTGGTTCCTGGGCTGAATTTTGTTGGCTGGAAAGACTGGACCACTTAGAGTCACTAATTTTATATGGGCTACATTCTGGGAGTGAATCTCCTGGTTTTCAGATATGTGATGTGATACCCAACTGTACCTTGGATTGAATTATTACCTGAGTCAATACTGCATTTTTGGCATGAAGACCAGACTCTTGGCACAATGAAATAATGAGTAGAAACTGAAGGGCAGGTTCTTGAAGTAACTCCAGAAAGCCATAACAATGTGGTTGAGGCTTTGATAAAACGAAAATTGTAATTTGGTGGTGATGGGAAAGTGGGTGAGCGGGATGAAAGGGGATACATGGTCTTAATCTAAAAATAAGACTTCTAAATCAAACATGATGCAGTATAACTGACATTGTCTTTAAAAGAAAAACTTCCAATGTGAAATTTCAAACTGGATGTTAGTTTAAAGACAGCTTCAATGGCCATCCAATTTCTTAAGAAATTATATTCCATTCTTAACAGGGAAAAAGGCAGCCTATGTCAATCCTGCTTGGAGCATTCAAAAGTAGCTATCCTGCTCCACTAATAAACAGATTCATTCCAGAGGGATCTGGCTGCTGCTATGGAAGTCAACTTCAAGTAGACTTTGGAACAGTTGGAACAGGCTAATAGCTCCCAGAAACTTGAGAAATTTGTGGAAAAAACCATGCCAAGGAATGGCCAAATCAAAACACCTTGAGTTGTGATTTGAACACTCCTCTAAAATGACACAAAGATGCATAGACACAAAAATAAAGAGATGTGGCACCTAACATCCTACATCACAGGGGGCTTATGAAGTTAAAGCTAGAAATGCTGCCAGTAATATTATAGATATTTTGAGAGGATGTGACCATAAGAAGTACCTGGAAGGATTCCTAATGTGGAATGTCTGCCAGGAGTGATAGAAAGAGGCTTGGCAAATGGTGGAAGTGGATAGGTGATTGAGCCATGATTCACTGTGTTTTAATCCTGAAGCAAGAGCAACATGAATTCTCACTATTGGTGAAACTGACCTAAACCAAGAAGGAAAAAGAATGGATGGCCACTGCCTTCAGGACCATCTGGGGCTCACACCAGAGGCCTTGAGCAGATTTGGGGAGCTAGAAGTGATAGTAAAGATACTTCATCTAATTGAAGTCTTCTTAGGTGAGTACAAACAGAATTCAAATCCCAACTAGTGACCTCACAGAGAGAGCTCTTCTTAGAGTCTAGGCACCAATTTGGTTCCAGGGCAAGTGAGTTTCCTGTGCTAAGAGATTTGGAAGAACCCATCATGCATGAGTCCATATGAGGACCACTCCTGGCCTGCCTCACCCAACTTGTGGGATTGGATGTAGCCAATGTTTACATCCATTGTGGAGAAGAGGAGCATCTAGTGGTAGCCACCACCCCGAAGGTGTTTAACTGCTGAATCATTGTTCCTTACATGAGGAACAAGGACTGGAGAAGGGGACTGGAGATTCTCCAAATGGGGAGAGGAGAGGGAGAGTGCAATTAAATCCAAAAATCTGATATGTGGCCATCAAGGAGTTTTCCCATTCTCTGACTCCAATGTTTGTGAGAGGGAAATGATTTGGGAATTTTGAGAAATTTTGGCAGAGGCAGCTGAGCCGGACAGTTTCTTTTGTGACAGGTACCTGCCAGGAATTTTGATCTGCCCAGCATTAACTATAGAAGCTGGGGTGCAGCAAATGGAAAGTAACAGGCATGCAAGCACAATTCCTCTTGACACATGAATATTCATGGCCTCCTGCCCACCCACCACTTCTCCCAATCAAGGAGAATTCTGGCAATGCTGGTTTGGTATTTACTACTTTCCTGTAGCGTCATGGCTTAATTGTGCAGTGAGAAGAACCTTCTAAGCAGAGATGGGGTATCTATGTCAGAAAAGGTCTGTGAAGAAAGGATCTTTGTCTAGAAAGAGTAAAGATAGAGAGGTTGTAGGTAAGAAGAAAGAGGACGGGAAAATAGAACAATTAATGTTCACACTTCAGGGACACCATAGAGAATTAGCAGCAAAGAGTGAAGAATCAAAGGGGAAAATAGCATTGGCTTGGGGAGGAAATATCTTTGGGGACTAAAAGAGGCAGAGAATGTAAGGAATATAAGGAAATAAATTCTTATTTTTTATCGCTAGATTATGGTCCTTCAGATGAAACAATCTGTAGTAACAGAGCTATATGAGCCTCAGGATTTATTTAGACCACGGTATTCTACCTCAGAGCAAACTTAAAAAGGCAGGAGAACCCACCATCCATCTTAAGAACTCAACCATTACCAATTAACTCCCTCCCAGCATTTACACTTGCTTCAAGGATCACTACATCCTGATTTCAGAAGCTGGACAGATCAATTCTGGGATTTGGTCTCTGTGGGGGCTTGCTTACTTCCGGTTCATCCTCATTTCTAATGTGGGACTCACTCTAATGTGAGTCTTTTCAGAGACCCTACCCAAACAAGGGGATTTCAGAGGCTCTCACATCCTTAGCCAATCCCTGTCCCCTCAGACAAAGCTCTCAAAAACGTTACTCAGCCTCCCAACCCTCCCCCACCAAATCTACTCTTAGAAACAGTAAAAGCCCTTAGGAAAACCAGCCCCAAACACCAGGATCACATTCCTGACCTTTCAATCTCCCCTAGATCTTGGCCTGATAATCCCTCATTATCATGTAAACTCTGATGCTTCCAAGGAATATATATGTATATATACACACACAATTATACAAAACAAAGTATATCATATATGACTTGTGAGCATACACACACACACACATACACACACACACACACACAAAATATATTTAAAGCAGCTGTTCTTATTGGGTTGGTTAAAATTGTCGAGACCCTCATTAACGAATGTGGGAGTCTCATTTTCCCCAATGTGAAGATGAGACATAGAGAAGTTAGGTAACCTGTTCCCCCATTCCCACCACTGGCAAGTGGTAGATCTAGGATTAAATCCCAGAAAGACCTGCTCCAGTGTCTGTGTTCTCAAGCATCTCCCTGCTAGGGTAAAATATTTTGTTTTCTGGTAATTTAAGAACGAGTTTTGGAAAATCCTGAAGAATATATTTCTAGCATTCTGGTATTTTTCTCAAATATCATTAGTAAAATAGTCCAGGGAATGTCTCGCAATCAAAAGATTCAAAGGACCAGCTAAGAACTAGAAACACACCACATGTCTGTCAATAGAATGCATAAACAACACATAGTCAGTATTGATTATAATCCTGAATGACATAGTCCTAAATGCCATAATCCAGAATGTTGAAATCTCAAAAGGTCAAAAACCTTGAAAATCAAAATCCCTAAAGTCTAAAGTCCCTAATGTCTAAAATCCTGTAAATCACAATTCCAAAAGATTAAAATCCCAAACATTAAAGTCCTGAAAGCACTCTCTCTCTCTCTCTCTCTCTCATCAGCATGTTTGCAGTTGCATGCAGGATTGTTGCATTATGTTTGCTACATCATGTTAGGTGGAACTATTAACTTGTTATTGTCTTTATTTGGTAACTAAGTATGGTTTAAGGAGATGCCTATGAGTACCAAGTTGACAAAGGGAGGACTCGTGAACTTAATTTTAGCCTAGATCAGGTTCCTTTACATAAACTCACATTGCATCTCTTTACTTTTCCATTTGTAATTCTTATCCTTATTAATTTCCATCTTCATGACATCACTACCCTTACGGTTTGAAAACTCTGGCATGTGGAAGACAAATAATGGTGAAGTCTAGAAGACAACCAGCGTTGGGACCATATGCATTCTTTCCTCTCCTGCTAATGTGTGCATGCATACTACCAACATTTCCCAGGAGCTTACTCTATATTGGCACTAGGGCTACAAAGGTAGATAAGATAATGTTACTGCGGCAGATTGCTAGCTCTCAAATTCTTCTTTGCTCTTAAGCATACAGCAAGATGACACATCCTAGCCCCCTTTCAATTAGGTGGGATCCTATGACTAAGTCCTCTCATAGGAAATGTGAACGTAATGTGCCTCTTAGCAATCTAGCACTAAAATCTCCCAGGAATGTCCCTCCATGCTTTCTCCTTCTGACTGGGATGGAAATGACCACAGATAGCCACCTTAGAAGACATATGTTAGACAGCAATGCCTCCCTTTACCTTCATCTCAGAAAAATCTGCATGAAGCAGAGCCACTACTGCCTGGAATGCCTGACCTGGATTAAGTGAAATAATAATAAAATTCTTGTTCTTAAAGCCCCTGAGATTGGAGGGTCTGTTAGCAGAGCCTAGACTAGCCTAATACAGTTATCAATCTCAAGAAGTTCACATTTTCTAAGAAAAAAATTCCAGTTATTGTGGAATGTGTTCCAAAGAGCCTTCAAGATTGAAACAAAGTTAGAGACTGCATTTTGCAATTTGGTAGTGTTGGTTTCGAAAACCACTAGTTTTGCTACCACCAAGAATGGATAACCAAGTTCGTCTAGGCTGAGACACAGCATGACAGACATATTTCTCTTCATGAGCAAATAAGCATTCTAAGCCAGTTTCTCTGATGGAGGAACTTGGTGCTATGCAAATTTAACACTTTTCTTCTTACTACACATCCCCCTACCATCTTCCAAAAGAAAATTCAAATCTCCATTTCAGTATCAGAGGTTGTTGAAAGGAGTTACTTCACCTTCTTTGTGCTTTTCCATTGTTATACTGGTGGGGAAGGTTAGGTGTAGAATGGAGTCTTCTGAAAGCCTTAAGAGACCAGGCAGTTCAGTCCACAGTGTCTTAGAGGATTAGCAGCCTTACTTGTCATCTGCTCCAGCCCTGGCCACCCCCAGACTTCAGGATAGGGAGAGACCTGAAAGGTAAATGCAGTGAGTTTCCAAGGACTATGACAAGGAGGAGCTCTTGGATCTTTGGACTTGTCCTTGGTTTTGTGCACTTTCTAGAGCAGCTAAGGGCACATAGTTTGGGTTTCACCAAGCTGGGGCAGACAGGGATAGAATGAACAGACTGAATGGCATAGACACAGAAGAGAACTTTTTTTTTTTTTTTTAACAAAGTAGTATTTTTACTGCCTAGGCAAATTGCTTTTGTGAAAATAGTTATATGAAAAGCAATACACCATTTTGTTTTTTTACTTAGTCATCATTGTCATTAGGTTTTGATGCCAATGGAAATTTACAGTAAAATGAAAACATAGGAACAAGGATTATGTACATTCTGTGATCAGGTGATTTGTAATTCAGACAATGTACTGCCTGAAATGCATATTTTGATTTCTCATTTCAGTTGCTACAGATGCTATTTGAAGAAGCAAAGAATACATGGATGAAGTGAAAAAAAAATTACACTGGGCTAAATAATCAAGACTATTACAAAGACTGCAAATAACAAATGCATAATGTATTGCAGTATAAAGAAGCAGTGCTTTTAATATAAAAACTGCATTACCACATAGAAGCTGTCTAGTAACAAATATGATTAAACTACATTGGAAACATGTCAAAGTTGTGTAAGTCACACATATACAGTGTCACAGTCTACACAAATGTTTACTTGAGAATACCATCAAAAGGCCATGTCTGTGCTGAAGCTATCAAAGGCCTCTCAACTGAACCTCCTTCTTCGGGAAAACTGTTCACAAAGCTGCCTCATCAAGCTTCATCGTTCTTGTTGGCTACAGATTTGGCTTTTTCAGGACAAGCTATAATCTTCTCAAGAGGATCAAAATGTGAAACTGAGGTAAAAAGATATCACACAAGGAACTTTCTGTTGGCACAAAAGATTTATGTAAATACTTTCCAAAATGTTTGTATATTTGACAGGATGGATCTACCTCACATTTATAATACTGGCAGAGCTAACACTGCAACACTGAGAGGAAATACATAGCTAACCTATTGATACTCTAGCAAAAGCACCAGCTCCCCCCTTCTTTTTTTCACATCATGTCAAAGATTTTGGGCTGAATCTCAGGCTTACTCGATCTTTCCCACTTTTTTAATTTTTTATTTTTCTTTGGACTCTTTAATATTTCCCTTCATTTAAACGAGCATACCAGCTGTATTCCCGAAGGACTTGGTAATAAAAAGTCACATGGTAATTACTAGCCTTAAAAAGCGTTTTAATCATCTACCTCAAAGGTGTTACAGGATGCAGGCTCTGCAGACTTACATGTATCCAATTCATGTTGCAACATAACTATCAGTAAGGGTTTGGGGCTATAAAAGTCAAAATTTGGCTTTCTCCACAGTCAAAAGCCAATCCAACCAAAGCTTGTTTACTTTTTACTATAGTAGTTATTCTGAATTTCTTTATGTAGTTAAAGAGGCCTGCAGCTAACAGGCATGGATCATATGCACAAGACGATGTTGTAAGTACGTGCCCATGCAGTGCAAGACCCTATGAACCGAATAGGCCGTCCCTCACCCTGTTCAATGATTATACTTCAAAGAGGAAGAAAGAAACAGAATTGCCTGCCTGTACATTGCTTTAATATGAGATCTCTAAGCGAGCTGAGTTGTTTTCGCAGTTCTAGCAAGAGTTGAATATAAAAGAAACTAATAAAAAGGTAACTTAAAGTTTCAAACTTTCTAATCAATGAAAAGCTATCCTGCTCCAACTACCCACACGTAAACACCTGCACACCTCCATTCCAAAATCCAGTTACTTTTATTTCATTCATCTAATTTTAATTTTTATAAAATACCATTCTGTAATTAAATAATTGATATTACAATAGAGAAAATCATGATTATTTTTCATTTTATAAATCAAAATCATGTTTCCATGCACTTTAATTCTGGATTAAATATGAGTATTATTTACAGGAAAAATCCACAAAGTCGTGTGCAAACGTTAGGCTCATGATTTAATCTTAAGCTTAAATTATTCTAAGTTGACTTTTTTCCTTTAGTTTTATATTCATTAAGTACTGAAAACAAACCTAAAGGCTTCAAGTGAGAAGGATTAAATTTGATGTGTACTTATCAGGCCATTTAGTAAAAAAGCCCATCTTTTGCCAGGATGTCAAAAAAGGGAAAAATCAGGAAAAATAATATCCATAGACAGATACTTAAACTTTTAATGGATCCTCTTCTTCAAAATGTTTTTCTCCTCACAATCCAATTTTTTGAAAAGTATCGCTGAGAAAGAAAATGCATATTTATTACATAATTAGCTCCTATTTGGGGTCCAATTGAAAACTGGCCTTAGATTTATAAAAGCCAATGTAGATCTTCATTCTTTGCCCACTACTCAAATACTCTACAAAAAAAAAAAAAAAAAAAAATGAATATTTCAATTTGGGGGGGGGCATTATACTGAAAAGCCAAACTCTGAAGACTTTCTTTTGCCATGTCTCTGAATTTGAACTTAGAACTTACTGTTCTTTGAAAATTTTGTTTAAACTGTTTATAAGAGAAAGAAATCCAGTGACAGGAGAGCAGGCTCAGCTCAGCTCTGATGGAGAAAAGCTTCCTTGCATCAGGGCGATAGAACTGCCACCAGCAGAATGACAGCGCTTTGACTGAGAATGTGTCAGAGGCCAATGTGACGGGAGGGGTAGGAAATGGACATATGTCAAGGTTCTCCCATTCCATCAGTTCTGTGATGGTCTCAAACTTGAGGATGCACTGCTGTCCAAAGAAGACAATCACTGGGGACTCAAACTTCACTGTACTAGGAGAGGAGAATGTTAGGTAACTGAGTTGGAAAAATGACAAATATTCATCTCTAAAATATATTTTGTCAGAATAAAAACCTCCTCTGTGCAAGGCTTGCAACAGCCTCATTCAATCACGGGAGAGCAGAGTTTCAGAACCCTACCATCATCAAGTGAGTCCCATGCTTGCAGTTAATACAGGAAAGGGTTATCTAAACAGCCAGATAGAAATGTACTGCATTTTTCTTTTTAAACATGACAGAAACTTTTGGAATTTCAAAAAGTTATTATTATTCTGTCTGGACCCAAGGGGCACAGGATCAACTTTAGGCATTTTTCATACACATGGAATCTAATTTTATGACTTTATTCTAAGACATAAATCAGGTATGAGAGAAGTAGATGGACTGCTTTTCAGAAGACATTGGGATCCCTGGGTACTTACAATAGACTGAGTATTGAGGGATTTACAAAGATACAATTCTTTAGAAGATTTAGGAAGATAGAAACAAAATAAAACCTTTCACTTCCAGATATTGACTTTCATGAATTCTGTCACCAAAAGCACATTGCCGAAAGAAAACCAGAAATGATTTTTCAGTTATTATTAAGGTGGTACAAGAGCCAGGGAAGCCCTTGAGATGGAAATAGAACAACACAGTATTCAAGTTTTCTTCACAAGACTTCCTTGTACTGGCAAGACTTAGAGGACTTCTGGCTTCAAAAAGAATATTGCTAAAAAAAGCTTTAAAAAATTACTACATTTTGGGCAAAAGATTTTCAAAAATCTGTCCTATAAAATCCCTACTTCCTTTTGAATCTCCAGAGGTTACAACATTTCATTCGAGCTGCTTGGCAGTCATTGCTTCATAGATTGTAGTTACTGATTATCTAAACACTTAAGTTGGAATAAACACAATTGATATAAACCCGTCTGCTGTCTGAGTCCTCTCAGTATGGAATAATTGTGAAGAGGGTGAGTAGCCTGCAGGCCCATGATGGAGAAGCTGGAAAAATTAAAGGTAAGAAATGAAGCATAACAAAGGAGGAAAGCTGGGATGACTCCCAAGCTCTTTTCTAAAAGTATATCCAGGGCCCTCTCAATTTCTATCTCTAAAAAAGTGTTCATGCACTGTGGTGCCTGATGTTTCTTACAGTTTGAGAAAAATAAATACTTAACACATGAAAAGGAAGCAAGATTTCTGCTACACTTCGAGGAAGCTTGGGAGTAAAAGCTGCTTTGCTTTCATTTTATGGGGCCAGCAGCCTTGTCTCTAGAAGGTGCAAATGAGGGCGGGAAGTTGTCTTCTCTGGTCAAGACTCTCTAGCCCCAAGTAAATCAACTTGTTCCTATCTCAAGTCCCCAAATAGATCCTAACACCACGCTTGTTTTTCTGTATCCTGATTATCACGCTTGAAAGAGTCTCCTTAGTATACATGAGGCTTACTGCCACAAGACCTCATGACTAGAGATATCTTTTAAGAGAGAAGCTTGCTCATTCAGGAAAACTTAAGGATTTGGTTTGAACTACAGAACAGAGGGAGACTGACATATTCTTTTGGCCTGTGTCCTTGGAAATTACATCATGAAACCTACAGTCCTTTATCAGCATGCTGACTTTTGCGCTGCCTCAACGAGTCTTCCACCACCTCTGTGTCAGCTGAACAGGGCTGTTCAGGGACATCGTCTTCAGTCTCTTCAGGCTCTATTTCCTTCTGGGCCCCGCTGCCCTCTCTCAGGGGCCCTTGGTCATTGGTGTCACTCCTCTCCTCCTCCACACCAGCAGCTGCATTGTCCTCCTCCTCTTCATCCTCTACTTCGTCCTCATCGCCAAGGTCCTCTTTCTCTTCTTCTTCATCTACAAGGCTGTCTTTATTTTCTTCTTCATTCGAGTCATCTTTTTCTTCCTCTGCATCCTGCAACTGTTCAGCCCTATGAGCCTCTTGTGACCTCAGATTCTGCCCTGTAAGGGGAAGAAGAGCGGGGAACGTCCTCTGAATAAACAATGATAATTCAATAATCAATTCATTGTTTAGCTGTGAAATGAAAAAATGGAGGAACTGACATTTCCTCCACCTTGAAGCTATGATACCACACAGGACAGATTCACTGGTTGGCATCCTAGCCCCATCCAGGACTTCTCTACCCCTCTCTGGAGATTTTACTGATCATGTTGACTTTGGAAGACCACGTGGGCAGGGAGAGCAAAGGTTCCTACATACTCTGCATTTTGTCCCTTGTGGAATGCTTGGAGACCCACTGGTCATGACGATTGGTTCAGAAATGTGACGTAAACTGAACCAGTCAGAGTATTGACTCCCCAGGGATTTGGGGCCAGAGTCAGGAGGAAAAGCCTTCTCCCTTTCTTCAGGGACTGTTAAACCGATCAAATTTGAATTGGGACAATTGACAGCCACCGAATGAGGCACATGGAAACAGAAACCTAACATCACTTGGGCTATGCTTGAAGCTAGAATATCCCTGGACTTTTCAGATATGTGAGCTAGTAAATTTTCATTTTTCCCTCTAAGAGGCTTAGGGTTGCTGTCACTTTTAAGAGTTCTAACAATCCAAATATATTTTTTAATTATCTGTGGAATTCTCAAAGCTTCAAAAACTTCAAGAACTACAAAGAAATATAAGCTTATTTAAACTGTGACATAAAATTCAACAATTATAAAATCTCATAAAAGTCTTTATGCAGTCTCAAAAATAGTCAGGAATAAAGACATGTAAACCCAGGGCCCCTCGGTCCGAGAAGCAGTATGAAGCAGTGCAAGAATTTAGGGAGACTGGTTTTAAAGGACTTAGGATAGTTACCGTCATACAGTAGAGACTCAGTAAATGTGAGTTCCCTTTCCTCCCTTCTAGTTCTAGTTTGATGCAGGAAAAAATGACTAATAAGGGCATACACCTAAAGGGAATAAGTAATCACCAAAATGCAATATTCCCTAATTTAAGAAAGGGGAAAAGAGAAATTTTTGTTGAAATCTAACTACAGAGCATATTTTAAGGAATTTGGTAGCAGTGATGGTTTGGTCACCTAGCTAACCAAAGCGAAGACCCACTTTTATATGAGCACAAAAGGGCACACCACAGAATTCCAAAAATACTCTATATTACATGAGTTTATCATACTTACCAGAACGTTCAGATAAATGCCTTGGAAGTGGCACATAGATACATTCTGATATTACCACCAAGACCTGGAGGAAAAAAAATGATTTCACAGTGAGTAGATAGGACGTTTATTACCAAAGGTGCTCAAAATTAGGCCTTGCTTCTATAACCAGATATTCTTAGACAAATAATTAGCAGCTAGTCAAAAATCTTCAAAAAAGACAAGGATATAATTAAGGACTTTCTACTTTTCAAATGTGACATAATAAAGGAAAATATTAGTGAGAACGAGAGTCACAAATTCAAAAGTCTACAGACAGCCCCCTATAAATGGATGAATCAAGCAGGTATATAAAAACAGACACTATCAGCCAAGTCTAAAATAATCTTTTTAAAAACACTAACCTAGATAAACAAAACTGCACTGTATATGAGCTGCCTCTCACCAATGGATAAAATCCCTTTCCTCCACTGAGTGGGAGAACATCTTAGGCTCTAGAATTCTGGAGTACCATAAGAGATTTGTACAAACACAAATTGTGAGAAGATTCCTCAATTATGTGAATTAAATCCTGTTTTAGACAGTGATTGATTGACTTCACCTTGACATTAACTGCAGTACCAGTCACTTTCTACAATATAATAAATATGTCTTTTCCCTTGATAAACTACAAACTCTTTAAGGGCAGGATCACCCCAGTCCATGTTCCACATCGGGGACCAGCATGGGCCATGGTGATTGAACTGACAGGTTGTATCAAACAGGACAGAGTCAGCTGAAGCTGGAATAAGCTGGAGCTACTCTCTCCATCTGTGACTTTTCTCTTCCCCTATAGCACCACATGACACAAAGAAATCCAACATCAGAAGAAGCTGCCTGTTTAGGATAGCTACACATTTCTTCCTGTACCTAGCTGACACTTGGATTATGACTTCACTTTGAATAATAACCCAGTCTTTAGAATAGAAATAGTACTATATACATCAATGCTTTATAGGTGCCATGAAAGTTTAAATAACCCAAAGTCATAGTCCTTTTGATTCAATTTTATAAATATTAAATGAGTACCCTAATTTGTGCTCAGGATTATTGCTATTCATATACTCATTTATTACTGTACTCAATATTTGGTACATTAGGTTCAAGGTACTATGTTAACATCTAGTGTGGGGAGGAGTGGTTTGAAAAGAAAAAAGTGGCAGCTTAATTTTAAAGCAATATAGAACGTATCACATGAAAAATGAACAAAGCACTTTGATACTTAAGATTACAATTAGTTATGGGGTGGGTAAAGATCAAGAATGACCACTTGACGCATTTGAGGCCCTGGGCACAGTCAGGAGAGGATGCGCAGCACCAGCTGCCTGGCTGCTCTAGCTATACCAAGTTGGATCACGGACCTATGGATCCAGAGAAAGTCCTGAATGCCAGGAGAGGAGACCTGCAAGGTGGGGCAATGGGGCGCAGGAAGGCCCTGTGTGTTGTGGAACAAACTGCAAGCCGTTAAATCCACTAGAACAGCATTTCAACCTAAAAGAATGGAAGCTGAAAACCTTATCATATTTTTAATATGATAATCATGTGTTTACTAGCTATTCATGGGACATAATGTTTATTAAGACTTTTCTTTCTTCTTAATTCCACTTGGAGGGGGAAATTTTTGGTCCTGACATAACAAGGGAAAGAAGAAATATCCCCCAGTGACAAGAAATACCAGCATTTTCCACAAAGCCTGGGAGGCAGTCAGTGGCACCTATGATAGACCTGGGCCCTTTAGAGGGCTGGCTGCATACAGGGGCCTAAGACAGACTTACAGAACAGTCTCATCTTTGTCTGTCGTTAGCTGTGTGACACTGCACAGCCACTGAACTGCTCTCTCGTATTGTTTCTTGAAAGGATGAATTTGGGCTAGCCTATCACCAAGGTCTGGTTTCTGGGGCCGGCCCGTGGCTCACTCGGGAGAGTGCGGTGCTGATAACACCAAGGCCCCAGGTTCGGATCCCATATACGGATGGCCGGTTCGCTCACTGGCTGAGTGTGGTGCTGACTACACCAAGTCAAAGGGTTAAGATCCCCTTACCGGTCATCTTTAAAAAAAAAAAAAAAAAAAAAAAAAAAAGGTCTGGTTTCTGTCTAATAGCATGCAATTCCAAATATAAGTCTTCCCTCTCAGAAAATGGGAGGACAACCCTCTCACTTTTTCAGATTCTCTCAGTTCAAGATATATTTTCTGGTCTAGAGGACCATCCCTTAGAAATGGCCACTTTCTAAGCCACTATGAATGACACTGTTTAAAAACAGGGTCTATGGGAGACTGGTGCCTTCCTCTTCATCTTATACTGTGACCCTTTCAGGTTTCAGCTTCTAGCCAGATAGGCTCATACAGCCATGAACCCAAATGAGGAGGGCAGATGGATTTAATATCTTTCACAGAGGGTGACATCTATGCCTCCTAATATGAAGACCCTCCTCTATGGCTAGGCACTGGTCTGCAGCATCAAGAAAAATAATCTACCTAAGCACCAAAATTTGGACGTGTCTATACATACCAAGTGAAATGGAGAACAGATAATAAAGGCAAAAGAAACCTTGCCCTTCATTTTTCTGTGATGGATCTACTTGAAAAGCCTTTAGACCTAAGCCACCGGGATCACTGCCTATGTTCTCTATTGCTCTTCTTCTTGTCTAGAGCTTTGCTATCTCTCAACCTCCAGAGCACAGTCACTGATGGCAGAAAGTGATGCTGCCAGAGTAATCAGATATACTGACTATGCATTTAAGGAGCCTCCTATATAGGATTAAAATGAAAATACTTGACTTCTAAAACTAAGCCCTTTGCTTACACATGAAAAATAACATTTAGTAAAATATCGCAACTATTACTAAGCTCAATCCTCAAAACAAACAAAAATCAAACTAACAGCCTTGTTTTGACTCCCATCTTTTACAATTAGGAAAAAACATAGGAAACATAAACACTGAGCTTCGGGGATGCCATGATTTGTTCAAAAAACTACTTCTCTATGGAAAATATCCTGCCTCTCTCAGCTGCTACGTAAGTTAAACTTCATGAAGGCTCATAGGAGGAAGGAGAATCGCAAAGGTCATCAGGACCAAGCGTCCCATGTTTGCATGTCTGGGCTCTCCTTCAGCCTCCAATTAATGACAAAGGTGTCACAGAGTGCTGACCCACATACCTGAAGATCTCACCTCTAGTCCTGGCTCTGTGAAGTGGAAATGCAAGTGAGTGACAAAACCTCTGCTGGCTGCAGGTTCTGCATGAGAATGGAGTATCTCAAGGCTCTTTCCTTTGAGCACTAGGCCAATTCCTACTCTTCCATTCTGGGAAATTCCACACTCAATAATTTTATCTCAATTTATTCTATTTGAAGTATTCATTTAATTTTGACTCTGTTGGTGAGACTACTGGAAAAAAACCTGTAGATGCTAGCTTTCCAATAGATGTGGCATTCCTCAGGGAGTCTGAGCAGGATGTGAGGCAGCTGCTCCCCTGGGAACATTCAGAGCCAGCCTCAAGCAGGTTTGTCCAGCAGCACCATCCTTTTACCCTAGTGTGCTACCCAAATATCACTCTCTGTGTGGCTAAGATGTCAAAACAATTGAGAAACACTTCTCCATAATCCTAGAAGTCAGCAAAAATGTTATTCTGGAACAGGTGACTTAAAATGAAGCTTTTTCAAACTATTACTAATTCACAAAAGATAATTTAAAAAGCACATAAGAAATTAAGTATTACTGGAGACAAAAATTCTAGTGGTTGTATACACACTTTATAGTTGTAGAAAAGGCATTTTTAACAAAGATATGTGTTTGTTATTTTCTGGAACTGTATTCACAGAAAATGTATGAGTCTATTACTGGCTTTGTAATTATTATTATTTTGTTAAAGTTATCTTCCCAACTTCTTATAAAGTAATGAAAGTCTATCTCACTTAATCATGTAAACAGTGTGGAATCAACTCTCTTCTTTCTTCAGGCCAAGCCTCCAATAACCTTTCGTGTACTGATTATTTGTATCTAAGTTTCCAAATGAACATAAGGCATAGGTAGGCCTGACTCAATTTCTTGGACATAAAGTCATCTTCAAAGATAAAACTCTTTATGCTGAGAAGAATTTTCACTGGTCTTCCAATAGGTGCACTCTCAACCTACAAAACCTGTAAATCTCTGACTCATTCAGGATGTTGTAGTGTTCCCCTTACAAGAGCCTCACACTTATGCAGCCCCAAACTACACAGCTAGAAAAATCTAGCATTAGACAATAGATGGTAGAAGCAGAAACGGTCACATTTATATCCAAAGTCAAATCCCTTTAGGCCTGCACGATGGAGACATGTTAATTAGCAATAAGATTAATGCAACAGAATTGGCCATACCCAGCATCTAATGAATGAAATATACAGATATCCAAGTCCCACCTCCACCCTTGAGGTTAACATCAGCAGCCAAATCTCAAAGATAAGCCATGATCTAAACATGTTCATCGAAAATAAGATCAAGCCTCCTTGGATCCTTGGAGTTATGACTTTGTCATACCAAGTCACTACTAAGTCAACTGCTAACATTTTAAGCTTATATTTATCTATTGCGCCACTGGCCCCGTGCTTATTTTAAGCTTATATTTAAAAAGACCTTGCTAAAGAGTCAAAATTCATTATAAAATGGAAGGAAAGCCTTTAAGATTACCTGAGCTAAAAAACTGTTCTTTTATGTAAATTTTTAGTAATCAATTATTCCCATCATACAGTGTTTAGGAGCTATGTAATTAGTATGTAACATGAAGGCTTTTAAGAATTTACCTTACAGTTTAAAATGTAATCAAATTGATCAAGTGTTGGTTAAGATAAAAAATGATTTATATTAAAAAGTAAGACATGCCAAAACATTTATACTGTCTATAAAGTTAAGTAAATACATTTATTATTCCAATTCTCACATAAAACACCAGGGGAGAAAATGCACAAATACCTACTGGATTCTGATTTCCATGTCCAAATAAGACATAGTTTTGCATCTCTCCCCCTCACCCCCTCCCCACCCCCACAGCAATGACTGTATTTTTTACCTATGTTCTATCTACGTTATCTTCAAAATCCACCTCAGGAAAATCAGAGTGTATAAGTAGCTGGTCAGAATTACAGGTTCAATTGGAGAATATGAACAAGAAAAAATTCACAACTTGGCTTTATCACCACACTACTAATCAAATAGGCAATGCATGAAATCACAGCTGACTTAGTTGTCTTGAAAACTATCAATTAAAGTAGGGTCTCTGTTTCTTCTTTCATCACAGTCTATATTCTGGGCAGCACACATATGTAAGGATATTTAAGGGATAAGATTATGGGATAATAATTTAATAAATTTTCCATTATATCTCACAGTATCATTGAAAGCAGTGTCAAACAAGCAAATGCTATTTAACTGCTCAGATTACACACAAAAAGAACGTTTATATGCCTTTTCTTTCTTGGCTACTTTTTAGTTTTATATGAAACCCATTTTGTTTTAAAGACAGAAAAAAAGATTGGCATTATCTCTTACCAGTCCCATGAAAAGGCCAAAAACCAAGGTTGCGATGACGAAAAAGACATAAGAACACCAAGCAGGAACTCCAAGTGTCACTGTGAAATAGTTGTGAAGATGCTATAATCATAAGAAGAAAAAAATATATTTACTTGTAATGAGGACCAAAAATATTTGAATCTCCTTCTCTAGCTATAACTCAAGTTTGCATATTGTCTCCATGGATATCAGTTCCCAAAAAGGTTTCCATGTCTAAATGATTCTTAAAGAACAAATAAAATTTTACAGCACTGGGAAACCAAGCACTAAACAAGGTCATATCTAATTAGAGTTATACTTCCTTAGAATTCATGATCTGGATAGTTCTGATAGAATAATTTTGCTAGTCCTTTTGATCCCCCACCCGTAATAATTACCTATTCTTCAATATTTACTCAAAATATGGCATCCGTGGAAAGATTAAACTTCTTGGACCTTTATCAACTTTTAAGTAAAACTAAATTCCCACTTACAGAACACCAACCATTTAAAATGTCTCCATAATTCCTTTTTCCAATCAGACTCTCATTGCTCTACCCCTACTTACCGTTAACAAATTTACTAAATTAACATAAAACATAAAATGTAATATTAGATAGAAAAAACAGTTTTTCTGGTTAATTGATTATGAGAAAATGAGATTTCACAGTCTTTGAGGAGAGTGTACATCCCTTCATGCATACTGCTCCCTGGGACTCTATTTGATGACAAACACTTTACAAACAAGGGAAGAGACGCCATCTTAGCTAGAAATTATTTATTTGCTAAATCATACAGGAATTACAGATATGAACCCTCTAGTTTAAAGTCAAAGCCCACTTAGATGTTGACTTGCAAAAGCCATGGTTTCTCATAATGATTTAGTCAGCTATTTCAGAAACTTACAGCTTTAAAAATAGCCATTAACTACAATCTAAGCAATTACTGTACACAGAATAAAATGGCTCCAAGTTAAATATCACCAGCAAGCAGAAATAATGACTGAATGACCTGCCTAGAACCAATAAAGTTGATGAAAATGAGTCCATGTTTCTATTTTAATTTCATATTTCTCAAAATCTAAATCGCTCCCATTGGTTTTGTAGTTTATGTCAACACAACTAAATAATATATTTTATCCTGGCTTAGTTGTGAATGATAAACAAAACAAAAAGCTTGTTAACCAATCTAGAATAATTTGAGATCTGTCCAATTTCTTATCAGCGGAATAGATCTAAAGACTCGGCAAGTATTTCAAACACTGACACATGTAATCCAAGTGTTCATTCAATATCTGTTGAATAAGGAAAAGAGGCACCAAATGCTTGAACTATTCATAGGAAATGCAAACAAGCCCTTGATTTGTAAAACTGTCATCTGTCCCCTCATCATCAATCTGTGTTCAACCAGGACAACTATTTATTAAGAGTATCCCAGAAGGCAAAAGAGATGTTTGAGATATCGAAAGACTGTTTCATTCAAACTATTCTCAATGGAAATTCTAAAATGTATCATATAGTTTCCTACTTTAGAAAATACTACATTGAAAATAGTTTATACTTTTTTTGATGGCTCAGTGTCATCAGGATTAAACCCTGAAATATGTCAAAGAATTAGATGCTGAAAGCCAGTCTGCCGCTGTACTGACCCATGGATGTATTCTGGAACCTGCTTTATAAATATCTGCTGATTTACCTTACTCATATGGTTGGGATGAATGATGTGCTATTTGGGGATGAATTTTAAATGCTTCTGGGCACTGTCCTTTCTGCAAAATAAAGGATTAAAGCAACCCTCAAGAAACTTTCTAAGTTATTTTTTTTTTAGATTTTAGTAAATTATTTGCCTTAGAATCATTGCATTCCAAGTCAAATATTCCTTGGTACTTCCAAAACTTCAACTTATTTTAATAAGCTCCACTTCCATTTTCTTGTATCAACTTAGACTCTTTAAGGGATTTATTTGAGCTTCATAGAGAAACTCTGCCATCTTGTGGTCTTCTAGGTAATTATTACTAATGACTCATTAATCAGCTCATGTTTTCACAGCTTTAGATATAAATCTATATGTGTTTATTTTGTCTGAGTCCACAATGGTTTTAGAATCCCTTATGAGTGTTAGGATTTGTGGTACTTTGCACTTGAAATTTTGCCATATATGTTTCCAAAGTAGTTAACTGATTAAAATCGATCTACCTCAGTTTTAGATTTTTTGTTAGTTTCTTTATTTGTAAGGCAAAGTGACAGTTTTCACTTGTGGAAAATACTGATTCTTATCCAATACTATACGTGCTCATTACAGGAAGAATCCTACTTTGTTTATTGAAAATGCACTAAAATGTCACCTTATGGGCAGGATACTTTATACTATTACGTTATTGTACCTAGATGTCTAAGTTAGAGCTAATTTTTGATGACATAACAGATTTGAGTGAGAAAACTAAATGAAAAATCATTAGAAAAGAATAAATGAGAAGAACATTCCAAACAGCAGTCAGATATATTTAAGGAACAGAGCAGGACCAAGGCCTCCATAATCAGAGGTAGAGCCTTCCCTCCCCAGGAAGGCCAGAACGCTCTCTGGAAGTCTGCCCTATTGCAGGTGGCACTGAGCACTGACCATGCATACCCATCCATCTAGTCCAGTGCTGTTCAGTCTCATTCAAAGCTGGCCTGGCCCTGAATAACAGAGAGCCCACTTGTATCACAGGCTATACAGTACTCTGAGGAGCTCTGGGACAGGATCTTTATTCCTTCCAGACATGGATCAGAATTTCCAAACTATCTCCCCTGCATGGGAGCAGCTAGGAAGGATTCTGCAGTGGTGGCCAAGGGTTCACTTCCCCTTCCATGTTTTACCTCTCAACACTTATAACAAGACACAACCGGCTGTAGATTGGATGCCCCCCAACCCTTCTGAGGCTTAATCCCCACTGTAACTGTTGAAGGTGGGAAATCCTATTATGGTAATTGAAAGACAGAGCCTTGAGGAGGTGATTAGATTGTAGGACATGCCACAATGAATGGATTAAAAATGGTAGTCAGGAGCATGGTTCTGAGGGATTTAAAAAGACAATGTATGAGGAGGTTAGTCTCTCTCTGCTCCACCATTTCACAATGTGATACCTTGCCATCACAGTCACCACCACCAAGGCCTTCATCAAATGTGTTCCCTGGACTTTGGACTTCCCAGCCTCCAAAACAATAAGCAATAAATTTCATTTTCTTATAAATTACTCCAGTTCCAGGCATTTTGTTATATGCAACAGAAATGGACAAACACACAATTCTACAGGCTCTATGAGAGGTGCCTTGTAGATGTGTACCACCTCACTGTAACATTTTACAAAACATTGTAGATGTTTTTATAAGGGGGGAAAAAACAGTAAGAGAAGAGACACCACTCCCTAAATCACAAAGGAATGCTTTCAAATTTTAAAATGCACTTTGTTATTCTCCAGTCTAAACCCTCATGGCCTTTATTTCTCATTGTCAGATATTTACAAAGCCTTAAATCTTCTGTCATGTCATTCTAATCAAAAGGGAAGATTGTATCCATCATACAGATTGTCTTCCCAGGGATGTGGCACACCTTATTTTAGCTAAAATTTGCATATACCAGAATCCTTTCATAACAACAGTAACATTTAAGAATGGTAAGTTACATCCTATTTTATTACCTCAGTGAATAGCACAGATTCACCAAATCCAATAAAATAATGCATTAAATGCATTTAAATGCTAAACCTAATCAGCAAAAGTATATCCACTGTGTAGCTGCCATGGACCCCTATTTTAAGCCTGCTATCAGTCTTGGTTAAAAAATAAATAAATGAAAATTAGTACTCCATGTTGCCTATAACTGAAAAGTAAAATAAAGACAATGATAATTAATTAAAATCACTAACAACAAGCAGTTATCAAGTATATACCAGGTGCCAGGTTCTCTGCTAAGTATTTAAAGTTCTCTAGTAACAGCAGTCTATGGCAGGGAAAGTAAATGGGTTCAGAGACATACACACAGGGTGCGGAACAATAACTTGTATTTCTGGGAGAAAGAAGGATAATACCTCCCTGCAGCATTGTAACCAACTGCGAAAAGAGAAGAGAAATACCAAAGATCTCCATACATGTACCACAGACAAAATCTCAACCCAAGGACTCCTAACCCTGACTATGGCACCAGACCCAAAGATGGTGCTTCTGGAAGTTCAGTCTTCCACACTTCACTTTCATGACATTCACCTCACCTTGTACCACCCTTTAGAATAGTGACATTTTTTATTAAGTTCAGTCACTTAAATTGTATAAAATTTAAAAGAAATTTTATATTTGCTACTATAGTAGAAAATCAAAATTCTGCACTTTAAAGATGTCTGCTCTTTTATTTATTTATTTATTTATTTTTAATTTTATTTTGTCGATATACAATGTGGTTGATTATTGTGGCCCATTACTGAAACCTCCCTCCCTCCTCCCTCTCCTCCCTCCCACCCAACAATGTCCTTTCTGTTTGCTTGTCGTATCAACTTCAAGGACTTGTAGTTGTTATGTCTTCTCCCCCCCACCCCCGGTTTTGTGTGTGTGTGTGTGTGTGTGTGTGTGTGTGTGTGTGTGTGTGTGTGAATTTATTTAGCAACTCCTCTAGCTGTACCTCTTCTAGGCCTCTGTGACTCTTTCTGTAAGTGAGGTAGGTGATACGTTAAAACTATCTATGAGGATTATAGGTATTAAAGCTAAATTGGCAACTACTTATATAAGTTTATATGAAAATTAAAATATATAGGTGGATACCAACATGACCAGATTGGAAAGACAATTCGAATTTGGTGATGAAAAAAACACTGGATATCATCTACTCTTGTCCACAATGTGCTACTAATTACCTATCGAGGTTTCCTGGGATTCAGGGTAATAGCAGAAGGTTTACTGGAACTGACTTATGAGACTACTCAAAGGACATCCTCACTTCAAGGGTTTATTAAAGCAAGAACGTATGGGAGGTGGGTGTGAAGTTAAAAAGGCCAAACGAAGACCAAACATAATCCCTGAGTTCACAAGAATTCAGCTACATAGGTGTCTCATCACCAAGTGATCCAAGAATCCTGAGGAGTGGTTTTTATCTTCAGAATGTCACACCTAGCACATTGGCTTCACCCTAAGACAAAAACTCAAGGACTTCTTAAAGTCCTTGAATCACTATTTCAGTAGGCTCTGATCTTCTAGACATTGCTATTATTTTCATTTTTTTCTTTTTCATTACAAAAAACTAGAAATTACAGAAAAAGATAAGATGTTTTTAAAGCTCAGCCATGATTCCACTATCAGAGAAAACCATTGTTGATATCTGGCTGATCTCTCTCTAGGCATTTTGCTATAATACATAAAATACTCAATATAAACGTAACACTATGCATACTGTTTTACTATCTTCCCCCAATTAATAACTTGCATGTTTCACTTTAAAAGTATTTATATCCAACTAGCTATGCATCTAGCGGAGACTTGCTGAGGAAAGACTGACTTCTATCTGTATGTGTATCCAAAAAATCTCAGTAGGATAAAAGAGATTGTGGATAGACACTAACAATCTTGCTTCGCTGGCATTAGCCACTTTACATCTTTCCTTGTTCCATGTTTTTAATCTTCTTTCTCTAAGACTTTGCACTCTTTTGGTTCTAGCCTCATCCCCACCCCTCTTCAACATGTGCAGTAGTTCTGTTCACTGTTAATGTGGTTGCACTTCAGCTTTATATTATGTAGGTATGGGTTAAAAACAGATGATGCTTCCCACAATTACACATTCAAAATTGATGGAGGAATCGTTGAGCAGGCAGGATAGTCACCTGGGAAGATTGGCTGAAGTGGTGGCTCTAAAAGGGCAACAAGGCAAGACTCTACCTGGAAGTAGAAATGGGAACCAGAGACCCGACGGGTACCCAAGGATTGGGTCTCACCAGGCTAGAGATTGTACACCTTGTGAATAAGAGGACTGGGGTGGAATTCTAGAAAACTGAGAGCCCTATCAAGACATGTGATAAAAGAATGGGGACTTTTTTCTGAGAATAAAAGAAATCACAAAAGTTGTCAGGAGAACTGAAGAGGCCAGATGCTGATACAGAAAATAATACCAGATTTCTATTACAGATTTTTAAAGTAATGTACACACACAGGAGATCAAAATAATGTACGAACATACCATTTATGTCATTTTATGTACATTTCTCTGCCTCCCCACCACCACACAGTCTACAATCAGAGCGAATATATTAGTGATCTTAATAAATACAATTGACTAAATTAATTCACTGGTTAAAAGAATTACTTTTTGTTATATGCTTTTTACAAGACTCACTTAAAACATAACAAGAAAGTTGAAAATGGGGCCAACCCTGTGGCTCACTAGGGAGAGTGAGGCGCAGGGAGCGCAGCAGCGCTGGGAGTGCCGAGGCCGTGGGTTCGGAATCTATATAGGAATGGCCGGTGTGCTCACTGGCTGAGCGCAGTGCGGGCGACACCAAGCCAAGGGTTATGATCCCCTTACCGATCACAAAAAAAAAAAAAGAAAGAAAGTTGAAAATGGAAAAAAATATTCCACTTAAATGCTAACCAAAAAGAAAAACTATACTATTAATATCAGACAAAACTGACCTTATAGAAGCCTGAGAGCCACCAGGCCCACATGCCCAGAGTCAGCCATACCAGAACAGGCAGGTGCCGCAGGACCCCCAGCCCAGACCAGTGCCTGCAGCCCAGAGAGGCCTGAGCCTCTGGCCCAAAGGGACTGAGGCAGCCACGCTAAACTGGCACTCCCTGAAGGATCCTAGCCAGACACTAGGGTCAAATGAGTGGACCGTGAAATCCCCTGCAACAATGACTATACACCAAAGGAAAGATACCAGAAATATGAAAAATCAAGAGAGTACACTACCACCAAAGGATAATAATAACTTTCAAGCTCTAGATCCTATAGAACAGGAAGTCCTTGAAATGACTGACAAGGAATTTAGAGCAACAATTCTAAGGAAACTAAATAAGATACAAGAAAACTCAGTTAGACAACACAATGAAATGAGAAAAAGTATACAGGACCTAAAAGAAGAAACGTACAAAGAAATCAATGCCCTGAAAAAGAATGTAGCAGAGCTTGCAGAGCTGAAGAATTCATTCCATGAAATAAAAAGCACAAGAGAGAGTTTAACCAGCAGGCTAGAACAAGCAAAAGAGAGAATTTCTAACAATGAAGAGGGGCTATTTGAAATAACACAGGCAGACAAAATAAAAAAAGAAAAAAGAATTTTAAAAATTGAAGAAAATCTAAAAGAGATAACAGACAATCTTAAGCATTCAAATATCTGAATCATGGATATTCCAGAAGGGGAGGAGAAAGGAAATGGCATTGAAAGCATATTCAATGAAATAATGGTAGAAAACTTCTCAGGTAGAGGGGAAGACACAGATCTTCAGATTCAGGAGGCTCAAAGATTCCCAAACATATTCAACCCAAAAAGGTCCTCTCCAAGACATGTTATAGTCAAACTGGCAAAACTCAAAGACAAAGAAAGAATTTTAAAAGCTGAAAGAGAGAGAAGCATCAAGTCACATATAAGGGTGCCCCAAACAGACTAATATCATACTTTTCATCGGAAACCCTAAAAGCCAGAAAAGAATGGGACAATATATTCAAAATACTAAAAGACAAAAATTGCCAGCCAAGACTACTTTAAACAGCAAGAATATCTTTCTGAAATTAAGGACAAATAGTATATTTCTCAGACAAACAAAAACTGAGGGAGTTCACTACCACATGCCCAGCCTTACGAGAAATTCTCAAGGGAAAACTGGGTTTGATACCTGAAAAACAACCATCACTGCCATGAATACTCAAGAAAGAACAAAACCTACCAGTAAAACAAAAATGCTAACAATAAAGAGAAAAAATAGTTTATCTACAACCCCAAGAAACCAACAAACACAGAAGACAAACAAAAAATCAGAAAGAAAGGGATAAAACATACTCAAGACAACTAAACAAAAGTCAGTAAAATGCTGGGCTGGCCCCATGGCTCACTCAGGAGAGTGTGGCGCTGGTAGCACCAAGGCCGCCGGTTCGGATCCTATATGGGGATGACTGCTGCGCTCACTGGCTGAGCGTGGTGGCAGACGACACCGAGTCAAGGGTTACGTTCCCCTTACCAGTCAAAAAAAAAAAAAAAAAAAAAATCAACAAAATGCTAAGAGTAAATCAACACTTTTCAATAATAACTCTAAATGTAAATGGATTAAATTCCCACTCAAAGACACAGACTGACTGACTGGATTAAAAACACGGACCCAACAACATGCTGCCTTCAAGACACTCACCTCAACTGTAAAGACACACATAGACTAAGAGTGAAAGAATGGAAAAAGATATACCATGCAAACAGAAATGAAAAATGAGCTGGAGTTTTTAAACTTCAGACAAAATAGACTTTAAACCAAAAACCATAAAAGAGATAAAGAAAGCACTATATAATGATAAAAGGATCTATTCATCAAAACATAAAAATCGTAAATATATAGGTACCCAACATCAGAGCAGACAGATAGGAAGCAAACACTATTAGATCTAAAGAATGAAACAGACACTAACACCATAATAGCAGGAGACCTGTACACCCCACTCTCAACAATGGACAAATCATCTAGGCAAAAAATCAACAGAGAAACAGAAGATCTAAATAACACTTTAGACCATTTGGACTTGGCAAATATCTACAGAACATTCTATTCAACAACCTCAGAATACTCATTCTTCTCCTCAGCACATGGAACATTCCCCAGGATAGACCATGTAAAGTCACAAAGCAAGTCTCAACAAATTCAAAAAAATTGGAATTATTCCATGTATTTTTTCAGAACACAATGGATTAAAATTAGAAATCAATAACAAACGAAATTCTGGAAATGATACAAACACATGGAAATTAAACGACATTCTACTTAATGACATAAGGAACCAAGAAGAAATTAAACATGACATCAAAAAATTTCTTGAAACTACTGAAAATAATGACACATCATACCAAAACCTGTGGGATACAGCAAAAGCAGTACTAAGAGGGAAATTTATTGCATTAAATGCTTACTTCAGAAGAATGGAAAGCTGGCAAGTAAATAACCTAACACTTCACTTTAAAGAACTAGAAAGGGCCAACCCCATGGCTCACTCGGAAGACTGTGGCGCTGGGAGTGCAGCAGCACTGGGAGTGCCGAGGCCACGGGTTCGGATCCTGTATAGGGATGGCCGGTAAGCTCATTGGCTGAGCGCGGTGCAGGCGACACCAAGCCAAGGGTTGCGATCACCTTACCAGTCACAAAAACAAAAACAAAAACAAACATAAATAAAATAAAGAACTAGAAAAACAAGAACAATCCAAACCCAAAGTTAGTAGACAGAAAGAAATAATTAAGATCAGAGCAGAACTAAATGAAATAGAAACCCCAAAAAAGATACAAAAGATCAATGAAACAAAAAGATGGTTTTTTTAAAAGATAAATAAAATTGACAAACCTTTAGAAAAGGCTAAGAAGAGAAAAGACCTAGATAACAAAAAGCAGAAATGAAAAAGGTGATATTACAACTGATACCTCAGAAAGACAAGGAATGATTAGAGACAACTATAAACAACTCTATGTCAACAAATTTGAAAATCTGGAGGAAAAGGAAAACTTTCTGTACACATACAAACTACCAAAACTGAGCCAAGAAGATATAGAAAATCTGAAGAAACCAATAACAACAAAAGAGATTGAAGCTGCTATCAGAAGGCTCCCAACAAAGAAAAGTCCGGGACCAGATGGGTTCACTGCAGAGTTCTACCAAACCTTCAGAGAGGAATTTATATCAATTCTCTACAAACTATTCCAAAAGATTGAAACATAGGCCATTCTCCCAAACTCATTCTATGAGGCAAACATCACCCTGACACCAAAACCAGACAAAGATACATCAAAAATAGAAAACTACAGGCCAATATCCTTGATGAATATAAACACAAAAATCCTCAATAAAATACTAGCTAACAGAATACAGCAACACATACACAAAATTATACACCATGATCAAGTGGGATTCATCCCACAGATGCAAGATTGGTTCAACATACGCAAATCAATAAATGTGATACACCACATCAATAAAAGCAAAGACAAAACAATATGATCATCTCTATAGATGCTGAAAAAGCATTTGACAAAATTCAACATTTGTTCATAATAAAGACTTTGGACATGTTAGGTACAGATGGAAATTATCTTAACACAATTAAAGCCATATATGATAAGCCCACTGCCAATATCATCCTGAACAGGGAAAAGCTCAAACCTTTTCCCTTAAGAACAAGAACTAGACAAGGATGGATGCCCACTCTCACCACTCCTATTCAACATAGTGTTTGAAGTATTAGCCAGAGCAATCAGAGAAGAGAAGAAACTAAAGGGCCTCCTGAATAGAAAAGATGAAGTCAACCTGTCCCTGTTTGTGGATGGTTAAGATCCTATATATTGAACAGCCGAAAGCCTCTACAAAAAACTCTTAGAGTTGATAAATGATTTCAGCAAAGTCAGAGGATACAAAATCAACACACAGAAATCAGTAGCATTTCTATACCCAACAGTGAATCTGCAAAAAGAGAAATCAAGAAAGGTAGCCCATTAAAAATATCCACCAAAAAAATAAAATACTTAGGAATAAAATTAACCAAGGATGTGAAAAATCTCTATGAAGAGAACTACAGACCACTGTTGAGAGAAATTAAAGAGGACACAAGAAGAGGGAAAGAAGAGAACTACAGACCACTGTTGAGAGAAATTAAAGAGGACACAGGAAGATGGAAAGATACCCCATGCTCTTGGATTGGAAGAATTAACATTGTGAAAATGTCCATATTACCCAAAGTGATCTACAGATTCAATGCAATCCCCATCAAAATTCCAATGACATTTTTCTCAGAAATGGAAAAAGCTATCCAGACATTTGTATGGAATAACAAAAGACCACACATAGCGAAAGCAATTCTGAGCAAAAATATAAAGCTGGAGGCATAACACTACCTGACTTTAAAGTATACTACAAAGCTATAATAACCAAAACAGTATGGTACTGGCATAAAAACACCCGGACTAATGGAATACAATAAAGAACTCAGAAATCAACCCATACACCTACAGCCATCTGATCTTTCACAAAGCCACCAAGTCTACACACTGTGGAATAGACTGCCTCTTCAGCAAATGGTGCTGGGAAAACTGGATATTCATATGTAGAAGAATGAAACTAGACCCGTACCTTTCACCATATACCAAAATCAACTCAAAATGGATTAATGAATTAAATATACATCCTGAAACAATAAAACTCTTTAAAGAAAACATAGGGGAGACACTCCAGGAATTAGGAGTGGGTATAGACTTCATGAACATGACCCCAAAAGCACAGGCTACTAAAGGAAAAACAAACAAATGGGATTACATCAAACTAAAAAGCTTCTGCACAGCGAAAGAAACAATCAACAGAGTGAAAAGTAAACCAACAGTGTAGGAAAAAATATTTGCAACATATACATCTGACAAAGGATTAATATTCAGCATATACAAGGAACTCAAATGATTTTACAACAAAAAAAACAAATAACCCAATTAAAAAATGGGCAAAGGAGCTGAATAGGCATTTCTTAAAGGAATATATATGAACGGCCTACAGACACATGAAAAATTGCTCAACGTCACTCAGCATTCAGAATTGCAAATCAAAAACACTTTGAGATTTCCATGTGTTTGTATAGTTTCCAGAGTTTCGCTTGTTATTAATTTCTAGTTTTAATCCATTGTGGTCTGAGAAGATACATGGGATAATTCCAATTTTTTTGAATTTATTGAGACTTGATTTGTGACCTAATATGTGATCTATCCTGGAGAATGATCCATGTGCTGCTGAGAAGAATGAATATTCTGAGGTTGTTGGGTGGAATGTTCTGTAGATATCTGCCAATTCCAATTGGTCTAGAGTCTTGTTGAGATCTTGTGTTTCTCTACTGATTCTTTCCCTATATGATCTGTCTAATATTGACAGTGGAGTGTTCAGGTCCCCTGCTATTATGGTATTAGTGTCTATTTCCTTCTTTAGGTCTAATAGAGTTTGTTTTATAAATCTGGCTGCTCCAACATTGGGTGCATACATATTTATGATTGTTATGTCTTCTTGATGGATCAGTCCTATTATCATTAAGTAGTGTCCCTCATTGTCTCTTTTTATGGTTTTTAGTTTAAAGTCTATTTTGTCAGATATAAGAATAGCTACTCCAGCTCGTTTTTCTTTTCTGTTTGCATGGTAAATCTTTTTCCATCCTTTCACTCTTAGTCTGTGTGAATCTTTATGAGTGAGGTGGGTCTCTTGTAGGCAGCAAATAGTTGGGTCCTGCTTTTTGATCCAGTCAGCCAGTCTGTGTCTTTTAATTGGGGAATTTAAGCCTTTTACATTAAGAGTTGTTATTGAAAGGTGTTGATTTATTCCTAGCATTTTATTGGTTGTTTGGTTGTCCTAGGTGTCTTTTGTTCCTTGCTTTCTGGAAATTAAACAGCATTCTACTTAATGACATATGGGTCCAAGAAGAAATCAAGCAGGAAATCAAAAAATTTATTGAAACTAATGAAAACAATGATACATCATACCAAAACCTGTGGGATACTGCAAAAGCAGTATTGAGGGGGAAATTTATTGCATTAAACGCTCACTTCAGAAGACTGGAAAGATGGCAAATGAACAACCTAACACTTCACCTTAAAGAACTAGAAAAACAAGAACAATCCAAACCTAAAATTAGCAGACAGAAAGAAATCATTAAGATCAGAGCAGAACTGAATGAAATTGAAAACCAAAAAACAATTCAAAAGATCAACGAATCAAAAAGTTGGTTTTTTGAAAAGATAAATAAAATTGACAAACCATTAGCATGGCTAACAAAAAAAAGAAGAGAGAAGACTCAAATAACCAAAATTAGAAATGAAAAAGGCGATATTACAACTGATTCATCTGAAATACAAGGAATCATTCGAGACTACTATAAACAACTATACGCCAACAAATTTGAAAATCTGGAGGAAATGGATAAATTTCTGGACACACACAAGCTCCCAAAACTGAACCATGAAGACGTAGAAAATTTGAACAGACCAATAACAATAAAGGAGATTGACGCTGTTATCAGAAGGCTCCCAACAAAGAAAAGCCCAGGACCAGATGGATTCACAGCAGAATTTTACCAAACATTCAAAGAGGAATTGACACCGATTCTTTACAAACTATTCCAAAAGATTGAAATGGACACAAATCTCCCAAACTCATTCTATGAAGCAAACATTATCCTGATACCAAAACCAGGTAAAGATATAACCAAAAAAGAAAACTACAGGCCAATATCCTTGATGAATATAGATGCAAAAATCCTCACTAAAATACTAGCAAACAGATTACAGCAACACATACGTAAAATTATTCATCACGATCAAGTGGGATTCATCCCAGGGATGCAAGGTTGGTTCAACATACGCAAATCAATAAATGTGATACACCATATTAATAAACTCAAACACAAGGACCATATGATCATATCTATAGATGCTGAAAAAGCATTCGATAAAGTTCAGCACTCATTCATGACAAAGACCCTCTATAAGTTAGGTATAGAGGGAAAGTATCTCAACATAATTAAAGCCATATATGCCAAGCCCACTGCCAATATCATCCTGAATGGGGAAAAGCTGAAAGCTTTTCCTTTAAGAACAGGAACTAGACAAGGATGCCCACTCTCACCACTCCTATTCAACATAGTGTTGGAAGTACTAGCCAGAGCAATCAGAGAAGAGAAGGAAATAAAGGGCATCCAGATTGGAAAAGATGAAGTCAAACTGTCCCTGTTTGCAGATGACATGATCCTATATATCGAACAGCCTAAAACCTCTACAAAAAAACTGTTGGAATTGATAAATGATTTCAGCACAGTAGCAGGATACAAAATCAACACACAAAAATCAGTAGCATTTCTTTTCTCCAATAGTGAACATGCAGAAGGAGAAATCAAGAAAGCCTGCCCATTTACAATAGCCACCAAAAAATTAAAATACTTAGGAATTGAGTTAACCAAGGATGTGGAAAATCTCTATAACGAGAACTACAAACCACTGCTGAGAGAAATTAGAGAGGATACAAGAAGATGGAAAGATATCCCATGCTCTTGGATTGGAAGAATCAACATAGTGAAAATGTCCATACTACCCAAAGTGATATACAAATTCAATGCAATCCCCATCAAAATTCCAAAGACATTTTTCTCAGAAATGGAAAAAACTATTCAGACATTTATATGGAACAATAAAAGACCACGCATAGCCAAAGCAATGCTGAGCAAAAAAAATAAAGCTGGAGGCATAACACTACCTGACTTTAAGCTATACTACAAAGCTATAATAACCAAAACAGCGTGGTACTGGCATAAAAACAGACACACTGACCAATGGAATAGAATAGAGAATCCAGAAATCAACCCACACACTTACTGCCAGCTGATCTTTGACAAAGGCACCAAGCCTATTCACTGGGGAAGGGACTGCCTCTTCAGCAAATGGTGCTGGGATAACTGGATATCCATATGCAGGAGAATGAAACTAGATCCATACCTCTCACCGTATACTAAAATCAACTCAAAATGGATTAAGGATTTAAATATACACCCTGAAACAATAAAACTTCTTAAAGAAAACATAGGAGAAACACTTCAGGAAATAGGACTGGGCACAGACTTCATGAATACGACCCCAAAAGCACGGGCAACCAAAGGAAAAATAAACAAATGGGATTATATCAAACTAAAAAGCTTCTGCACAGCAAAAGAAACAATTAAAAGAGTTAAAAGACAACCAACAGAGTGGGAGAAAATATTTGCAAAATATACATCTGACAAAGGATTAATATCCAGAATATATAAGGAACTCAAACAACTTTACAAGAAGAAAACAAGCAACCCAACTAAAAAATGGGCAAAAGAGCTAAGTAGGCATTTCTCTAAGGAAGATATACAAATGGCCAACAGACATATGAAAAAATGCTCAACATCACTCAGCATCCGGGAAATGCAAATCAAAACCACATTGAGATAACATCTAACCCCAGTTAGGATGGCTAAAATCCAAAAGACTATGAACGATAAATGCTGCCGAGGCTGCGGAGAAAAAGGAACTCTCATACATTGTTGGTGGGACTGCAAAATGGTGCAGCCTCTATGGAAAATGGTATGGAGGTTCCTTAAACAATTGCAAATAGATCTACCATACGACCCAGCTATCCCACTGTTGGGAATATACCCAGAGGAATGGAAATCATCAAGTCGAAGGTATACCTGTTCCCCAATGTTTATCGCAGCACTCTTTACAATAGCCAAGAGTTGGAACCAGCCCAAATGCCCATCATCAGATGAGTGGATACAGAAAATGTGGTACATCTACACAATGGAATACTACTCAGCTATAAAAACGAATGAAATACTGCCATTTGCAACAACATGGATGGACCTTGAGAGAATTATATTAAGTGAAACAAGTCAGGCACAGAAAGAGAAATACCACATGTTCTCACTTATTGGTGGGAGCTAAAAATTAATATATAAATTCACACACACACACACACACACACACACACACAAAACCGGGGGGGGGGGGGAAGAAGATATAACAACCACAATTATTTGAAGTTGATACGACAAGCAAACAGAAAGGACATTGTTGGGGGGGAGGGGGGGAGGGAGAAGGGAGGGAGGTTTTGGTGACGGGGAGCAATAATCAGCCACAATGTATATCGACAAAATTAAAATTAAAAAAATAAAAATAAAAAAAATAAAAATATATACATTTTTAAAAAAATAAAAAAAATTTAAAAAAAATAAAACTTGCAAACAGGAAAAAAAAAAAAAAAGAACACTTTGAGATACCATCTCACTCCAGTTAGACTGAGAATGATGAATGCTGGCAAGGTTGTGGAGAAAAAGGAACTCTCATACACTGTTGGTGGGACTGCAAAATGGTGCAGCCTTTACGGAAAATGGTATGGAGGTTCCTCAAACAATTACAGACAGATCTACTATATGATCTAGCTATTCCACTCCTGGGAATAGACCCAGAGGAATGGAAATCATCATGCCAAAGGGATACCTGTACTCCTATGTTTACTGCAGCACTATTTACAATAGCCAAGAGTTGGAACCAGCCAAAATGTCCATCAGATGAGTGGACAAGGAAACTGTAGTATGTCTACACAATGGAATACTATTCTGCTATAAAAAAGAATGAAATATTATCACTCACAACATGGATGAAGTTAGAGAAAATCATATAAAGTGAAACAAGTCAGGCACAGACAGAGAAATACCACATGTTCTCACTTGTTTGTGGGAACTAAAAATAAATAACTAAATAACTAAATATACAAACAAATAAAGTGGGGGAGAAGACACAACAATCACAACAATTTCTTGAACTTAAGACAAGTGAACAGATATGATGTAGTGGGCAGGAGGGGAGAGGGGGAGGGGGAAACAGGAACAGGTAAAGGGACATAAAAATCAACTATAATGTATATTGACAAGTTAAAATAAAAATAAATAAATAAAATATAGAAAAAACTGACCTTTTTTTTATTCTTAAAGATCTCTCTGCAAACATAATTGTAAAGATTTTAATTAAGATTACTCACCCATATCTTGCCAGAGATGCTAAAAAGACCAGCCATTCCAGACATCCTAAAAAGTAATAAAGAGGAGAACCACTGATGTATACTATGAAAAAATCTAACCAACAAAAAAAATGCAAATAAAATTCAGGTCAGGGCTGCCACTCCACTGACCCCTCCACTGTTTGCTATATATTGTCCTCTCTCCTGGATTCACTTCTGTTCTTACAGAGTTTAGATTCCCTGGCCATCATTTGAATCACTCAGCTGCAAATACATTCCAATTCCTTCGGTCCTTTCTCCCTTCATTGTACATACCAGGCAAAAACCCCAAACCTGAGCAACTGAATGTCTCTAAGGAAAAGATCACATGACAAGCTGACTGTTCTCACTGCTTCAACATCCCAAACACTTAATACAGCCCAGTTCTACTGCATTTTTTTAGGCTGTCACTGAAATAATAGCTCATTTCCTTTTCCCTCTCTTCAAACTTTATACAACTTCCCCTCCCCATGCACTCTAAGCTAACAAACACTTCTCGTATGTCACTGTGAAATCAGAAGCCACTATGTGATCTCTCCTATCTTCCATCACCAAATTAAGCCTGGTGTACACCTGCACCCACCTTCTCTTGTTATGACAGAGAAAGTCTATCTGCCCTACCACAGTCCAATTCCTCCTTTTGTGCCTTGGATCCTGCCCCTTTTGTCTTGTTAATGCCTTGGTTCTTTCTGTCATCCCCTCTTCCTACATTAGCAATTTCTCCATCTCTGTTGGATCAATCTCATGAGCACGTAAACACGTTCAACTTTAAAAAGAGCATCCCTGGACCGCACATGGCCCTCCAGCTTCACAAACAAATTTCTCCAAAGAGCAGTCTACGCTTGCTGTTTCTTCTTCCTCACTGTATCTTTAACTCATTCAAATCTGACTTCCATCCTCACCACTGCACTAACACTACTTGTCAAGGCCATGATGACCTCACCTTGCTTCATTCTATGTCCATGTCTCAGAGTTGATCTTTCTTCAGCTCAGTCCCAAGCACTCTTCTCTTTTTCCTTTCTAGGTGTCCCCCTCCCTTCTCAGGCTTTAAAGGCCATCTATATATTTTCTAACTGTGTTCCTGAACTCTCCATGAAGACCCAGCTCCATGCATCCAATTTGACAGCTCTATGAAGTCTGCATCTCAAACTTAACATGTCCAACACAGAATACCTGATTTTCTTTTGCTCAAATCAGTAACTGGCACCAAGATCAACCAAGTACTCAAATCAGAAGCCCAGAAGTTTTTATTTCTGAATCCTCCCTCTCCTTCATTTTAGCCAACTCTCCTTTCAAAATATATTTTAAATCCATTCTGTCCATCCCCACTGTTGCCACCCTGATATGAGCTACTATCTGAGGCTGGACACTACAGAAGCCTTCTAAAGTGTCTCGCCTCATCCATTCTTGCTGTCTCCAATCTTTCTCCTAAAAGTCAATTTCTTAGTGCATGTACTGATCACCTCCAAGTTCCTCTCTGTGGCCATAGGCCTTTCATGACCTGGCTTCGGCCTGTCTCTCTCTTACTCAGTTTATGCTACTTTCTCTCACTTTATTTGTGCTCAACCTTGGCCACCACTCGGATCCTCAAGCACACCAGGCTCTTTTCCAAACTGGGCCTTATGTATATGTTATACCCATCTCTGGAAACATTCTCTCTCCTGCTCTTTACCTGGGCTAGCTCTTCTACCCTTCAGATCTCAACCATAGTCCTCCCCTCAGAGCAGCCTCTCCTAACTGCACCCCAACCCCTGCCATCAGCTAAAGCAGGTCCTCAATCCCACAGTTATTCCCTGTCTTAGTAAAGTATGTTGGGGTTTTTTTGAACAGCCTTTATCCAGACTATGATTCTTCATATCCCTAGCTTTTTCCTTAATCTGTCTTTAAGTTACCTGAGGGGAATGTAGAGATAATGTCTGTCTTGTTCACTGTTGAATACTCAGGGCCCAGAACAATATCTGGCATAAAATCAGTGCTCAAATATTTGTAGAATAAAATGCCAGAGATGAACTGCTTTTAGAGTAAGCAACGTGCTTCTTGGGTCCTATATAGATGATTTATTCCTGAAATATTGCACAATTTGCTCCTATTTCTGTAGGGATAGTTCTTATACTTGTACATAATAATATATGATTAATTACAAATATGACAACTAATTCAAAGTTAAAACCAACTATGAAAAAAGTTATTATGGTTTGGCCTTATCTACCTCACCAAGTATTACACAGTTTGATATCATGGCCAGAACTTACCATGGGCAGTATTCTGATAGGCGGTCAAACACACCACAGGTTTTATTTTCCACATAAGACACAATAGCAACTCCTTCATAAACTATAAATCAAGAAGGAGTTACTCCATCTTATCAATAATTTAAAAGAAAGAAAAAATGGTAAATGGTGTTTAATACCATATTTTGCAAAGAAACAGCTAGTATGGCTTAATACAAAAGCTGGAGGACAGGCTCTCTGTAGCCCACCCAAATCTGGTTACCTAATTCCCAGCATACCAAAAACTAGCTGAAATATATGTAGGTGACAAAACCAGAAACACCACAGGGGCCACACATAGGCATGTGTGGTCTGGGTAATCAGAAATAAATATGAAGAAAAGCATAGCTTTCAAAGTCCCATAGGCTGTTAACTTGATACCTCTTGTTTTATTAACACCCTGTCATTAAAAAATTAGCAAGTTACGTTAGAGAAGCTGGGGATTTCCAACCAGTCAGAGGCTCAACAGATTGCCATTTCTTCTCTAAGATATAATTCTGCAGGTCTTCAAAGATTCCTGGGCCACGGTAACGACGGAATATCCCATCCTTTGCACTATAAATTATAAAATCAAGTAGAAAATAAATCCATTAAAATAACAGGTGTTACAGAAAACAAAAATCAAAGTAACTATTGGTCATATGTATGAATTCCACTTGAATTTTAAATGGGCTCGAATGAAGAAAAAAATTATAGTTAGGCATTAATCAGAAAATATGCATAAATTTTAATCTATTACAAATGAGAAATTCCAAACCTGAAAGCATTAAACATTCTATTCTATCACTGCACAATTTGTGATTATAGGAAATGTTCTTGGCAGTATTAATCTGCCAAGTTTAATTATTATTATTTTTACTACCAATTATTTTGATTTTTCTTTTACATTAGCAAAATAGCCATTGTTATCAATTTTAAAAAGTTGTATCCACATTTCCAAATTTGTGTCATTCAAGTCCTCCCTTCAAAATCAACAAAAATTCTCTTAGATTCACATCCTGCTTCAGCCTTCCCTCCATCTAGCCTTCTCAACAATATCAAACTTCCCTGGGGAAGAGTCTACACTAACCATTTTCTCCTCTTTATTACTCATTCACTATGTACTGTGATTGCGGACTCAGTCCCCACGACACCATTAAAAGTGCTCCTATTGGGGGTCTCCAATGACTCCTAAGTGCCATATCCATTGAGGATTTTTCTGCCAATTTTCCTTCACCTGTCATTGGTACTGTCCACTACTGAACACCCCCTTCCTTTCTCCTTTTGCTTGGCTTTTATGACATGAGCTCTCTAGACTTCTTCCTAATATTCTGACCATCCCTTCTGTTTCCTTCCCTCACTGTCTTCCTTTGCAGATGCCCTAATGTTAGTCAACCCCAGGTTCTACCCTTGACCTGCTTCTCTTCTCATTGTATGTATTCTTTTTAGATATATTTCAATCGTTACCTACCTCAATGCTGAGAAATTTCCAATATGCATCTGCAGTCTACATCTTTCATCTGAGCTCTAGATTCTGACATCAAACTGTCACCTCAACTTCTCCATTTGGAATTAAAACAGGCACTTCACACTATCTTCTCCTTTCTGGCCTCTGTCTTCCAAAGCTCATCTTATTCTAATTGATCTTTGTCCTGAAGGCCAGGAAGAATACTTACTAATCATACACGGCTTGTTGGTAGTCATAATAGACTCTTCCCTCACATGGCTAATAAATCATCAAGTCCCAGTGATCCCACCTACTAACTATCTCTAGAATCCATCCCTTACCTTCTCTTCCCCCTGCTACTACCTGAGCCCTCTAGCCTCATTACCCAGCATGATCTAACTGCACCTTATGGGCCAGCCATAGAGAACTAGTTACAGTTCTCAGAAGGTATCTCATTTTCTCCTGGGCTTTTTACATGCTAACTCCTTTATCTGGAAAGATTTTTTCCATCTTGTCAGTTTAACTCATTCCTACTGACATGTTAAGAATCATCCATCTTTTATGTCATCAGAAAAATCTCTGACCCTTCTCCCCACCTATCCCCTGCCAGAAATCAAGCCTTTTCTCCCCAGCACTCCAGGCCTCCTTCTCTTCTCACAGCTCTCATTCAGAGCAGACCAGTCTTTCTCCCTTCAAATGTTAAGGTAAATGGATGGTGGTAATGGAAAACCTAGAACTCCTGGTACATATCTACTGGTTTCTAATCTTTGTACGACCAGAAGATTATTTAAACTTACTGAAAAAATGCTGGGAGAGTAGTGACAAAGAAGCGGCCACTCAAACCTAAAAGAAGCATAAACAAAAAAAGTTACAAGTCAAACTCAAAGTAACCCGAACACATAACCTAAGTTCTAAGAAAAAGCATCCTTGAGCTTGCTTTCATAATATTATGAAAATCATTGCTATTACTGAATCATATTTACTGTTTATTCTTTGACTTTTTACCCATTTTTATTTACCTAACACTTTCCAGTCACTGATATATAATTTGTTTACCCTGGGATTTTCTGACTTATGCATCACTTGGGATCATATGGAGAAGGAAAGGATAGGTTTTAGAGATGCACTATCTGGGTTAAATACTAACTTCCCCATTTACTAGCTTTGTGATTTTGGTAAATTATTTACCTTTTTGAATCTCAGTCACCTCATCTGTAAAATGGGTATATTAAAGCCAATTGAATTGTTCTGAAGTTAGATTAGATTAAGCACATTAAAAGCTTAGGTTGGTACTTGGCTGACAGTAATGGTCCATAAACTGCAGGTATTACTACATCAGTTAGTTCAAAAAGAAGAATAAAGAATATGAAATATGGTTACATATAAACTCTGCACATTTATAATCCTTGTGAGTACTGTAAAGGGAATATATTTATGTGAACCATATTTTTTTTCAATTTGTCTTAGCAAACGTTTACTAAACACTAAGTATATATCAAATGCTATGCTACATACCTATAAAGACAAAGATAAATAAAACAGTCACTCAGTAAATATTTACTAAGTAACTTCTTCATTTCAGGGACTGTGATAACTGCTCAAGACACACAGACAAGTAAAAACATGTACAGTCTTTATTCTCCTAGAGCCTACAGTCTACTATCAGAGAGAAAAAATGTAATCAAATAATCACAATCACAACTATAAAAAGAGATAGATGATACAAGAAAAGAGGCATGCAACAAAAAACTGAATGAGACTAGCAGTAAAGAACAAATCCCCTGCACTTTAAGTGCTTACAAATAAATAACATTTACAAATAAGTAATATATATGTGAGTACCAAGAATGAGTAAAGAGAAGGAAAGCTAAAGTATCCTCCTGGCCAGCATGGAAAAAATTACAGAGACATCATTTTAATATTTCTCATCACTTCTGTCTTTCCCACTGAAGAAAAACCTGGATAAAATCAAGTATATGTTCAAATCAAGTTGCTCAAATTTGACATCTCTGTGGTCACTTCAAAGTACTGAAGGTTTACTTTTAATAACGTAAGAAATTTGCTTTTACCCATTTTATAAATTAAATCTATATTCAGCAAAATAATTTATTTATTAATGATGAGTCTTCTCAAAGAAGACTTCTCTATTGTATTTTTATATCACACCAAGTGCACTCTAAAACATCCCTATGGTACTTAATAGCAATCATAGTATGCTGGAGTTTTTTCTCATCATAAATTTTTTTTAAAAAGTTATATTGGCAGTAACAAAACCACAAGTGACCCACAGGTCAAATGAGGGTTGTAACAAGCACCTCTATCGAAGGGCATTTCCACCTCTGACACTGCTTGGAATTCCACTCTAGTGAAAAATAAGGATGACCTGTCATATACCTTTAACTCTAAATTGTCAGGGGAAAACATACTAGTAAGCACTACCAAGTGCTTAAAAATTGTAACATATTTTTGGTTTAAAATAATCATTACAAACAGTATCTTATCTCACTTCCTTCCTAGCTACATATTCTTATGACCACCCAAAATCTTAAGGAGAGTCATGGTGTTAGGGAAGTATGATTTATATGGCCTTTTCAAATAGAACAAACAAAATAAACAGTACCTCATCACTCCTTAAAGTCTTCTATTTGGATTTTATTTTCATCAGAATATAAACAGATAGGGTTGGTATAATAAATGTTAGGTATCACTTAAAGGAAATTTTTTTAACTTGTTCTTTAAAATCCTTCATATGTTCTTAGCCATCATTGGCTATTGGCAATAAGTAAAAAGTAGCAGAAGTAAAAAAAAAAAAAAAAAAAAAAAAATTCATAAAACACATTTAATTATACTACATATAAAACAATATTTCCAGATTCAAGAGCCAGCATGCCTGGGGTCAAACCCCACTTCTGCCTCTTATTAGTGTTTAATCTGGGACAGTTAATTTAAACTCTCTAGACTTCAGTGTTTTTATAAATAGGCATCATAATTTCTCACAGTATTTTAATATCAAATCATTTTATATTTATAAAGCACTTGATATATAATAAGTACTAAATAAATGCTATTTATTATTTTCTATATTTAAACCTCTGATTAAATAAGAGAATGTAACAGACATAAACTAACTTAGTCTTAAGTCCTTTGGAAATTGCACATTATTTTAGAAAACACAAATTACATCTTTACAAATAAATGTACCCATGAAGATCAACGGATACAAAGAAAATAAGAAAAAAGTAACAAAGTGACAGATGGTCTCTCAGATTTTTCTGCATCTATCTGGTTTGGGCTAGAGGTATAATAGGACACTTGTTTCAAAAATTGCTAAATTAAATGGTATAAGAATTTTATGGCTCTTGATATGAATTGCTGTATTGTTTTCTATAATTAAAGTAGCAATTTACAAGGCCATCATATAAAGTTCATTTAAAATAAAGACCACTGTTAATAAGTTGTATTACCTCAAGACTGCTTTCATTTATGTTCCTTTGATAGTATTTCTTCTAATGACAACCTGTTTGAAATATTAATAATAAGGCTGCAGCACCTAAATCAAATATGAGTTTGGTTTGCTGTCTGGAATATACTGTCACTGAGAATGTAATTCAGTAACTTCAACAACCATAAAATACAGAACAGCCAAAGTCATCCTTGGATTATAACACACTATTAAACCCTTGCAGATCTCACACTATAGGAAATTCATCTCAAATAAATGTCACTTCTGAGAGGTGGAAAGACATCAGAAGGCTCTGGGTCTGATCATCTCAGTGCTCCAAAAATATCTTCTAACCATTAATTCTACACTATGAAGAGTCAAGGGAGATTTCTATTACCTGAAAAGTTAAATCACAACCACCTTGGAACAGAGAAGCTCCAACTGAGGTTGTAGCTTCACCGTTCAAAAACAACAAGCTAAGTGTGGATACTGACAAAGAATTATAACAGCATGGCAGCAGCTCAAGATTTACATCATGGTTCACTGCAACAAACTTCAGAAAGTGTGGAAGAAACAAGCACACTCCTAAGCCTTGAAATAAACAAAGATAAAGTTTGACCACAAAGTCTCCTGAAAATTTAGAATGGCTTTTTTACTTTAAGGGTAACTTCCACTTAAAAATGAACACACAAAAAAATTTAATTTCTTATCAAAATATTACCTTGTGGACTGGCTGGTTAGCTGAATAGGGAGAGCACAGTGCTGGTAACAGTAAGGTCACAGGTTCAGATCCCTGTACCAGCCAGCCAAACAAAAAAACTTATCTTAAATACATACAGCAAAAGAAAAATAATTAAGATCATGGGAAAAGAAACAACAATTATTACAGAGAATTACATTTTGATATGTAAAAACACAACAGAAATTTTAGCTCAGTATCGAGGAAATAGAGATAACTAATAGCTTTTATTCTACTATTTATTAGCTGTGTTACCTTGGTCATGTTACTTAAACTCTGTGAACCTCAGTTTTCTGATTAATACAGTAATGAACAGTTTATTCGTCATATGGTTGGTTGTTATTATGTTAAAATGCACATAGATCTGTAATACAATTATAGGCTGAAGTAAATGCTTACTAAATGTTAGTTATTATCACCAAAGAGAGAAGCAGAAGAAAATACAATGGGACCAAAAAAAAAGTAGAATTAACCTTACCTTCGAGATTGAAATAAAGTTATCAATAGAATACAAAGAATAATTTTTACAATTAAAAATATAATACTAACTGAAGTACAGTAAGCTAAATTGGCTGTTGTATTAAACACTATACTTGTTCTTGAAGCCTGGGTTACCTCTAATCTACAAGAACAGCCATCACCCACAGGGGCTCTATAAGCAGCTGCTGTTTTTCTGTCCTTGATAACTTAGCTCATCTGCATGGAACAGAAGTTCAAGTATACACTCATTAAATTTAATTTCCCAAAGTCAACTCAAAACATCACTTGATCTGTGCATTAAAGGCAATGTAATATAACCTAATCTAAGAGCTGTTCTTTCCTTGACTTCTATATCTCAGCCATTAAAATGCAATGTTTATAAACCCTAGTCTTGATAATTCTAAAGTCTGTTTAAAATACATAAAAAAAATCTCTTATTCTATATACCAATGGAAGAATTATAGGCATAACTAAAGAGTATGCATGAACACTTGAAAAATTCTTGCTTTCCCTTCTTTTTAAATTTTACTTGCAGAAATTATTCCTTACTAGTACTCCAGTGGCACAGCAGCCCTTATGAAAGAATATACTAATGGAAATCTGTGTATCTGTACATAGAAATATCCAGTAAAGTGCTCAACTGTGGAGAAAAATAATATCATTTCAATGGTTTTCCACTGCTCATTCAGGTCATTAGATCTTGTAAAAACAAAGTCAATACTCAAGTTGCTTCCAAATGGGAACAAGCTGCCACAGAGGCTTGCCAGTGAGTCAGTTCCATGTGAGGCACCTTCTCTTCACCTGGCTTCCAGACCCTCCTGCTTCTCCCTCTCCCTACTACCCCTCCAGCTCCTCCTCCTCTGCTGAAACTTCTTCTTTTCTTCTCTGTGTTGGAGTACCTCAGTTATCACTTCTCTAGCACACACCCCCTAGGTAATCTCAATCTTCCCCTGGCTTCAAATATCATTTACACTGATAATCCTCAAATTTGTATCTCTAGCTCATCTCTACTTGGATGTCTATTTAGCACCCCAAACTTAACCCCTTGCCCCAAACCTGCTCCTACTCAGTCCTTTCCATCTCCTCTCTTTCCACCACATCCTACAACCAATCCATCAGGAAATCCTAGTATCTCAAATCCAACCACTTGCCACTTGACTTGGACTGCTGCTACAAGTCCAAGCCACCTTTTCACAACTCTACACTACTATATTAACCTCCTAATTGTTCTCCTTTGCTTCTATTTCTGATCCCATGCAATTTTTTCACATAGCAGACAAAGGGAATTATTTTAAAGCATGAATCATATCATGTCATTCCCCTGCACAAACCTTCCAGTAGCTTCCTTCCTGTAACACTTTATATAAAACTAAACTCCTTCTACGGCCAACAATACCCTACATGGTCTGGTCCCTCACTACCTCTCTATCCCCATTTATCTCAGGTACGCCACTGGCTATCATATTGTTCCTCAAATAAGCCAAGTATACTCCATCTGCACGTGGTGTTTGCTCTGCCTGGAATGCTCCTCTCCCAAAGCTTGTTGACGTTCACTTGCTCAATTTATCAAGACTTCTGGCTGAACAGTCTTTACTTGGCCATTCTATTTTTAAAAGTGGCTCCTATCACTTTCCACATTTTGACCCTATTTTATTCTTCTTCATAGCCCTTACCACCATTTGACATTATTTTCCAAGTTATTTTTATTACTATTTATCTCCTTCAATAGAATGTAAGCTCAATGAAGAGCCAGGCCTCTGTCTTCCTCATTCACCTCTGTATCACTGATACCTAGAACAGCACCTGGTATATGGTAGGAACCCAAATACTTGTTGAGTAGATACATTATTTCTAATCCCTACTAAAAGATGAAAAGATGAATTAGGTTTGTAATTCAAAGTAAAATTATAATCTTAAAACAGTATAATCTGAGCTGAAATATTCTCTAAGCCATTCAAATAATCGTGCATACAGAATTTTGGCTCCTAAGTTTTATTTACGAGTTTTGGTTTTTAAGTTTTTGTTATCACTTAAAAGAATTCTAGACCCTCTGCCTTTAAAAAATTATTCTAATACATAAAACAATCACTTTTCTTTTATTGGACTTGGTTTCTAGAATACCAGATAGAAGAGTTATTTTTCTTTCCTCTTTGAGTATTTTATATATATATATTTTATATTTATATAAAACTATGAGTCAACACTGAATGTTTTAAAAATATTTCTTCATAAACAATTTCTCTCTTACTTCATTATAAAAAAAAAGAACTTAATCCATTCACAATGAAAAAAGTAGCTGTAAGTCTACATTTTTAGATGGAAAGACTATATGCAATTAAACATTAGATTTGTGACTCTATCACAAGGCCGTTTAATTTTTTTAATTCTTATCATGCTGTGAATTCACGGCAGGTATACCAAATGACTAAAATGTGAATAGGTCAGGTGCATTTTTACAAAACCTATCATAGAGTGTGTCTGGTAACCACTAATTAACAAGTCTTAAATAGCTGATTTCATTGGAATCAAACTACTAAAAGATAAAAACAAGTTTTCAGCAAAAATATAATTGCAATGATTTGATCTCCAAAGAGAATAACTCATTATAATAGCCAAAACCATAAACTAATAACTATAATTGTCCATCTCTAAATAGAGGATGGGCAGAGGTGGCTTTGTTTCAAATGCTTACAAAGGTGAGTCTTGAGGACACATAGCTTTTAATAGAAATCTCTCTCAATGGGTTTGTCGACACATCAATTTTAACATACACCATCCATTTTGTTGTCCAAGTAATTGGTACTTCATTACTCTGTGTTTTCTGAACACAAAGGTGACTAGCTACACTTCCATGCCTACTTCTTTTTTCCATCGGGAATGGATGCAGTAAGCAGAAATTGAATGTGAATAGGAAAAGATGACAGAATGTTGATAGGAAAAGATGACAGTTAAAATATTAAAATAGCCAAATGTTAGAGATTTAGATCATAAAAACCCTATTTTTCCTATACTTATATATAATAAACAAATTTATTTTTAAACTACAAATATAAATTTATTGTATATATCTTTTCAGAATTTAAAATAGTGTCCTCTCTCTTCACCCACTGGGGTAAAAGCAATTCTTTCTCTTGAAAAATTACATCACTCACAGCTAATACGAAAAGATCCAATGAGTGAATTAGAAATTCACCATTCTGGAAGCCCAATAAAATATCTAATTCAGGCAAGACCATCATGGATCTTAAAACCCCAAAGTATCACCCCACAGATTACTTGCTAATCATAAAGTGGTTGTTTCTTTATAATTGACATATTTATATATGTACTTAACCAAGTACTCAAACTTAACATCACCAATGGTGACATTATGCAATTTCTGATGAGATGCAATACGAAGCCACAGCATCGCCTATGAAGTACTCTTGTCATAAATGTCTAACCTGAATCGTGCCTCTAAGCCAAATTTCCAGTTTTCAGAAAATGCAGAAAATATAAGAATAAGTTAAATATCACCATAAGGAAACACCTAGAAAAATACTGGCCTGTTCTCTTCAGAATATCAATGTTATGAAAAAAAAGGGGGGGATAAGTCTAGACTGACAGAAACTAAAAAGATGCAAAAACCAAATGCAATTTGTGAACCTTGATTGAATACTGGCTCAAAAACTATAAAAAGACTATATGTGAAAAACTATGTTGGAAATAATTAGGAAGATTTTACATGTTAAAGAATTGAAGGGTAAAGTATCGTGATGTCTGCAACTTACTTTCAAATGGCTCAGCAAATTTAAAATAAAATATAAATATATATGCACACATGTATATGTAAACATACACATACACAGACCCACATATGCCAAAATGTACATTTTGTTTTGTTTTTGGCAGCTCTGTCCATATAGGGAAGTAACACCTTGACCTTGGTGTTACAAGGCTGTTCTCTAACCAACCGAGCTAACTGGCCAGCTTCAAAATATAATATGTTGATTCAGTGTAGTCAGTTCATGGAAAATCAATATAATAATCTTTCAACCTTTATATATGCTTGAAAAAATTCAAAATAAAAAAAAACTGTTAAACTTTTATATTTAATGTTCAACATTTACAGTACCTGGTTCTTGAATAACATCTACCTTCCCCACACTGATCTGAAGTATTTCACCATTCTTTGCAAAAGTTTCCCATTCAGAATCAGTCTGCTGGCAGGATGGACACCATGGGGCATAACTGTAAGAGAAGAATAGCTAATCAATTTTAACACATGGGGAAAATCTAGAAAATAAAGTAGAAAAATATAGAGTATTTAAATTTAAAAAATAAATTCATGACTAAAGGGAAGTATAAAAGCAAGCTTTTCCAAAGCATTTGATATAGAAAAACAAAAATACATTTATCCTCTCAGGATTTAATGTATAACAATTCCACAGGAAAAATGAGAATATTTTCAGGAATTAATAAAATGCATAAAAAATTTTATTTAAATGTTATTCTTACAATCAATCCTAATTTTGTCATTTTCTAGATAACTTTTTAGGGTGAACACTGTTTTGTGCCCCACAAAATAGGACACTTCTCACAAGGTTGCCCCTAATCTAGCCAAACCAGTTTCAGATCCATCAAAGATACAGATCTGATGGGAAAAGACCAGAAGATCTGTCACTAGTGGGTCCCTCAAGAATGTTTCCAAAGATCTGAATATCTGTGCCAGTTCTGAGCTATTCTAAGAAGGGAAGTAGAAGCTATAGGCTGAACCAGCTCTACCCAACACTTTCTTCAACAGAAGAGGAGTTAAAAATACCTGGACCCTCAAGCCAAAACTTTGCCTTTTATATTTATTTTTCATTTAATAAACATCAACTGAGCACTGTGCTAGAAGCTACAATTGTGAATGAGACAGACTTGGTGCCTCCACTCCTTGTGGATTGTACAATCCAGAGTTGCTCAGAGATAAGCACAGAGATAAATACAATCCAGGGGCCAAATTCTATGGTACAGAGTGTGAAGATGCTATGGAGACTGAGGATCTGGAGTTATCTCATAAGGGCTCACAGAGAAAGTTACATCTGTGCTAAGATCTACAATAGGAGTAACAGCCAGAGAGGGGTCAAGGAATGTTCTAACCTAAGCAGAGAGAACAGTATGTGGTAAGCCTCAGAGCACTGAGAGAGGAGTATTTTATTGGAAGCTTCACGGTAAACCCTAAAGAGGTAAGAGAATTATGATCAAGTTTGGAAAAATCTCTCTGGTAGCACTGTGAATAATGGATCACATCTTGGACAAGAGCAGGATGGAAGCAAAGAGAAGAACTGGAAGCCTTGGCAGTCATCCTGGTAATATGTTAGTGGCCTCCCACATCCCAGAAAACATCACAAAAACTCAGACCATAAAGCTCTCAAGTTCTCTAGGATTTAATCCGCAGATGTTAAAATGGAAATCCAGAGAAGTATGCTGCTTGGAAAGTGTAGGAGATTGAACAGTATTTCCTAAAAAGATATGTCCAAGTCCTAAGCCCTGGTACTTGTGAATGAGAACTTATTCCAAATAAGGGTCTTTGCACATATAATTAAATTAAAGACCTCTGGATGAGATCATCCTGAATTTAAGGTGGTCCTTAAATCCAATAACAGGGATTCTTACAAGAGGAAAGTTTTGACACAATGGGAAACAGGAAATGGCCATGTAAAGATGGAGGCAGAAACGGGAGTTATGCAGCTACAAGCCAAGGAACACCAAGGACTGCCAGCAGCCACCAGAAGCTAGGAGAAAGGCATGGAATGGACATTCCCATAGAGACTTCAGAAAGAACCAACCCTTGATTTTGGACTTTTGACATCCAGAATTCTGAAAGAATAAATTTCTGTTCTTTTAAGCCACCAAGTCTGCAGTAATTTGTTACAGGCAGCATGAGGAAACTAACACAGAAAGAAAAATATCATTTGAAATTAGAAGGAATTGAGATCAAATAAGCCGCACAGAGGGGCTTAAAGAGCTGGAAGAGCTATGCTTAATATAAAATATTGTGAACGAACAATAACATATGCTGGAAATCCATTTTAAAATACCAACAAGTCACATTTAAGAGGAAAATTAACATTTACAGAATATTACAAAAATACACTGGTACAAGTGGAGAAACTTTTTGTTTTGCTTAATAACACCCAGAAGATAAAAGCAGTAAATAAAACAAATTAGTCAATGTTCACAAAATAGAACAGGATACTTCAAGAAAAAAAAATCATCAGGTACTCTGAATAATATTTCAGGATGCCACCAACAACTATAGATATTTTTAAAATCTTCTTCAGTAAAACACTTTAAGAAAACCTCTAACTCAAATAAAAATATTGAGCAAACAAACACAAAAAAGCAGACATCGAATTGTTCACATACAATGGGTGTATGTTATAGTAGATAAATTATACCACAAAGAGGTAGAGGGCAGGAGGTATGGATGAAACAAGATTGACGATATATTCAATATATTAATAACTGCTGGACAGGGATGATGGGTAATGGGGGTTCACAATACTACTTCTATTTTTGCATCTAAGATTTTTCATAATAATTTTTAAAGACTTGGTTAAATAGAGAGATATATCCAGTTATAGATGAGCAAGGAGAGCATTGTGAAAATGTCAATTCCTCCCTATTTTTTTTCCTATTCCTTCCTGAATTGTTTTTATAAAATGTGGCACTTATTATCTCTGTATTAAAGGAGGAAAGGAGTGGAGAAGACAGCAAGGTAAGAAAGGTAATTTTACTTGCCAACAAAATGAAACACGCATACACACACACACTACCTTCTGAAAGGAAACAAAAGGGGAAAAGTGCTAAACTGATCAAATTCTATAACAAGGTTTAGGCTCAAAGCTGCAGTCAGATTATCATTTACAAATCCTTTTAAAATCTTGAACTATGCAGAAGTATGTTTAAAAGTACCATTCAAAAACCAAAGCAATGATGCATATACTAACTTGGCTGAACAACAACAACAAAAAGCTGAAATCGGACAAGATTTTGATCTTTCACATTATAAAAGGGTGGCAGTGGAGGTTAAAAAGCCAAGACAAGGGAGAGAAATGCATTTATTTCAGGAAAAGTATTGAAAAGTAGGCAGAGCTCAGAAGAGAAAGGTCCATCAAAAGCCAAGGCATGCCTTTCAGCCAGGCCCCAGAAGCAAACTTAGCAAGCACAGGTGTTCACCATCTCTAACTCCATCTCTAAAAAAGACCATTACAGCCAAGTCTAGATCATTCTAAAGATCATTAATCTTTCCATTACAGATCAGTGTCTAAACCTTGAGATCCAAGAGACATGGACCACAGAATAATCTGCTGACATCTTTGAACATGGATCTTTTTTTAAACATGTGTCTCTACATTTCAGGACAAAGTATATTCCTGCCAGGCGCTCATGTCTGCTGAATAAATAAGTGTATAAAATTTAATAAAAATTATATTCATCTGAGAGAATATTTTTGACATATTTTGTAAGTATCCAAATGGCAGATTAAGCTCAGTCGGGCAATTGGCAAACTTTAAGAAAAAAGGAACATTGAATTATGAAGCACATTTCAACAGGAATTTCAGGATATTGGATAATAGTTCTGCCAGAGGAATCAGAAAGACCAACACGAATTAATCATGTAACTTTGGTCAGGTTAGTATCTCTCCATGCCTCACCTTCCTCAACTATAAAATGGGATAATAACAGTAGCTAACTTGGAATGTTACCGGGAGATTAGATGGCACATGTAAAACAGTCACACGTTAAGATCAATCGTTAATACAAATTACATTTGTAATATTCTGCTTGGTTTCCAAGATACTTTTAGGATGCATTCTATCATCTGAACCTTACAACTTCACTGCCAAACAGACAAAGCAGGTTTAGAGACCTGCTTAAGGTGACCTATGGCCACTCAGATCAAGAACCCAGATGGAGATATTTATGTGATAAAAATTTTCAAGGAAAATAAGACTTCAACGCCAATGAGTTTTAGATCCCCTTTGCTTTATTTCCCTAGGATTCTGCCTTTGCATACAAGTCATAGAAACAACTGCTATATCAGTAATTATTAAATCATGCAAATTTCATATTTTTAAAAGTCACAGTCCCTAATCTCTAGATAGGCTATTATATAGATTGAGTTTTTGGTGAAACTGACCTTCAGATATGCAATTATAATATACCCTCGGATATGCCAATTAGGTAATTTTAGATATCACTTTTCTATATAGCTGCTACCCACTGGTCTAAGGCATTGTTAATGCCATTATTTCTGAGATTTAATCTGAGATAATTGTGTTGGAATGCACCGAGATGTTTTTTCAGTGGTGGAGATAAGCCAGCTCTGAGGCTTTGGTGTGGGAACTGGTCCACTGCTGCTACAACTTTTTAAATTATTAGTATTCCGTAACTAAAGGATAGTAATTTAGACAGGAAGTTATAACGTACTACAAGTAAAATAACTCCAGGAGTGAAATATACACAAGGATAAGTCATATGACCTACATGTTCTTATCTGTGGGTGTGTGTACATATATTTATTCATATATATACATATGCATATATGTATAATTTATTTATGTATATATGCATGTATGCACGAATAAAACTCATCAGAATGGAATGAACATAATCCCCATTTATATTACTTAAAAGTAGTTCACAATAGCAGTCTTTTCCTAGGAACTATAAAAGACATGACCTGCCATAAATTTGTCTCTTACACATGAATTAATCCTTCATTGATTTAAGAACCTCCAAGAAGAATTAGCGCCATTATAGTGACAGAAATTGTAAACCAGTATCTTTTCTATTTAAACTCTTGCAGGTCACAGAGGTATGTAAAATTAGTAAACTTCATAAGGACACTTAAAATATATTCCAGATAGCAAAAATGCTATTAAATTTCACCAACTTGAATATCAGCTCAATGTTTTTAACCAATTCTGGGAAACAAAATTCAAAAGCATGCTTTTGTTATCCATGTTAGTCTCATACGTGCACCGAGGTTCTGTTACAAGTAAGGTGTTGACAGACCTTGATTCTTTTATTGCATGAACTCACTGAATTTGGTGTGAGATTTCATTAGGTATACCAAATGTTTCAGAGGGTGTACTTACCTAAATATATTTTCTAGAAGGAAAATTTTATTAAAAACAATTTTTTATTTACCAATAAACAATTTTTCTTCATCTGTGTTGGCTCTAATTTCACCAGTGTTTCTCAATACATTGTCTTTTCTCCTGACCTTTTCTTAGCCTTGCAGAAATGAAATGGTCAACAGATACAGTCAATTCTCACCTAGAATTTACTTTGATCAAAACACTGAGAAGAATCTGTGACAAGAAAGAGGAAAGAGGTATACTCGGTTCATCCTTCTAGGACTTAATAAATAAAACTAAATCAAAATGTCAACAAAAGATGCCTTAACTACATTAGGTGTTAATCTTCTTTCTGAAAAATCTGGAATGACCCAAGAATTGAAAGCCTTATGCTCAAATCTATTTCATAGAAAATCATTTCTAAAATATGTTAACACAAAAGGTAGAGGAAAAATAAAAATTGACAGCGCTGTGAAAACCATGACACCTGCTAGATAAAGAGAAATTCACTACTTTCACTGGAATAAACAGTCCATAAAGGCAGTGACTGCTGCATTATTTGTACTTAGAACAGAGCCTAGCAGGTCCTAGGCCACAAAAATATCTATTTATATCAATGCACAAATGGGAGATGATAGTGATGACCCTTAATATGTAAGAAATTATATACAGATGTTTCTTTCAGTGATATACTTGAAGAAATTCTTGATTAAAGGAACAGTTAAAGTCTATTATTCACTCATCCATGTAGTCAAAAATATTTATTAAACAACCACTATTTGATAGTAAGGGATGAACAGGGAAGAAGAAAAACCTTGTTCCTCTACTTAAAAGTTTATAATCTAGTGGAAGAGTCAAACAAAAAACTGTGGAGGATACCAACTTTAATAAGGCAAATGTATTTCACAGAGCCTAACTTATAGCTTAGTAGGACCACAGTCCTTAGTTTTAGAAGGGCCAAAGCCCTTTAGCATAGGCTGAGGCTATAGCTTGCTGGGGCGACAACCCTGTAGTTTCATGTATAGCCTAACTTTTTGGTATTGCACATAGAAGTGTTAAGCTTGGGAAAGACAGAAAACTTTCCCAGGGCTAAAGTTTTTGTTGTAGATTGTAACGCAGCAAAAATGCTTGCTATCAGAGCCAATGTCCTTGGTGCAGCTAAACATCATGATGGGAAAGTACGACGATTATCTCATTGTCATTTTTGTTACCACCTATGTTTCTTTTCTGTAACTTTCTTGCCTGTTGAATAAAAATGGAGCAAAAACCTGATTCGGGGTTATTTTCCTAGGAATCCTGATCTCTTGAAGGATTTACCTGGGAGTAACCACTTCGGGCCTCTTACTACTCAGGAGAAATGGGCTTTGAGTAATCCTTTGCGTCTCCATCACCCTGGAAGAGGTGACAAAAAACCTCACAGAAAAGCATGTAAAAAAATTGTAATTACTAGCTGTAAAAAACACTATGCTAGATCCAGACAAGGCACAGTGAGAAAATTTTCCTGAGGGGTGGGGTGGTAGGGAAGGCAGGGCACCTATTTAAGTTGTGAGCAGTGTCAGAATGAGCCTACAGCAATACTGCTCTTCATTTGCAGAAACTAGAGAGAAGGTAAAAGCACGGATGGATCTCTGAATAATACAGGAACAAGGCGTCCCCTCAAGTGGGTCATGACGCTGGCCAGCTGAGAGCCTAACCAAAGGTCAGCCAGGCTCCATGCCTTCCTCCAGGCAACCCCACTACCCTCCCAGGTTTGCATCCAGGACTGCAAAACTCAGGCCTGAAATCTACTTCTGTTCTTGCTCACCACTTACTAAGGATCTGCCAAAGCTTTAACCTTTTCAAGTTTTCATCTCATCTAGCTAGTATGAATGAGAATGATAATACTGTACACCAAATACTTATCTGGATGGTCAAATAAGACAGCATTTGGAAATATGTAATGTAAGCAATCTGTTTACTGTGACTGTGATGATGATGATGATGATGGGGTCGATGTGGATGACAAGGTTTAATGAGGCTTTACATTCTTTGTGGAAACAACCTGAAATCAAATACTTTGTTAGCTTATGAGCTCCTCTTTTGCATATTTTAAAATATCCATAAAAGAATCTAGGACAGTGATTTTCAAGTAGAGGCATTTGGAAATGTGTACAAGGGATGAGGGTTGTAATTTTCTCGATGTCACATGACTGAGAATTCTACTAGAATGTAACAGGCAGGCATGCCAAAGGTTCTGCAAAACATGGGCCATTCCCACACACCAAAGAACACGTTCAACCCAAAATGCCAATAGTGCCCTTCTGAGAACCACGGAAGTATGCCTGACACAGAGGAAGCATTCAGTAAACACTTGCTAAATGAATGAACACCACTTATACTATTTTTTCCCCCAGAGCACAGCAGACTGCCAGTCCCTTGAAATCAAGGCTGTAGCTCATTCATCTTTGCCTTCTCAGGTCCCCAACCCGGAACCTGACATGTAACAAGCATTTAATGACTAAGTCTTAAACAAATCAATAAATCAAGACAATCCATTAAACTGAAAAAAATAACTATTTGACATAGGCAAGTTAAGGCAATGATGTTCAACACATGTTCTCTCCAGGTATAAAAGGTCACTGGAAAGACAATCCTAAAACCTAGAGGACCTGGGGAAATAAATGAGGCTTTGTTCCATCTCCAGGTGTCACATTCCAATTTTGAAACTTGATCACCCTAAGAACAAAATCAGAAAAAGTAGTGCTTTGCAGAGGTAAATTACTTTATTCCAAAGACATTCTCTTCCTCTGGATATCAGTTAAAAAGTAGGCAGCTCAAAATAAAGCCACTTGCATATCTACTTATTTCTTCTGGGGAAAAAAGTCACCAGGAATAGTACACAGAATGTATCATGTTGCATACTTTTGTGCTTCAAAAAAACAAAAGTTGTATTCTCAAGGACTGATATAATGCAAGCAAACCAAGTGCTTAAAATAGCAAAAGATTGCAAAGCGACTGAAGGAAGGACAGAATAAAACAATGGAAAAAGAGCAAAGAAAGCATAAGAAGGTATTTTAAAGATTAGATCATTTTTCCCAACTCAGAAAAAATGCAAACTTTTCATCAGAAGTTAAGAGGGAAAAAAAGCACAGCAAGTAAATTGTAATGATGTGGCAGAAATCGGGGTAAATATTATAAAGCAATACATTAAAGCAAACAAGAAGAGAAAAACAAAGTATATGAGAAGCCCATAGTATTTAAAATAATGTAAGTAGTAACAGGATTTTTTAGATGTTTAAATAGATTTCAGAATAGAAAGAGTGAATTACTGCAAATATATTTTTAACTGACACTTCTCCTTAACACAAAAGTGCTTTTTTAAAACTGGAAATTCAATTGCAAAGATCCAAAAAATTGACTGTTTTGAAAGACAAAATATAACCAAATTAAATTTTATAATAAGAGCTTTTCATGTCTCAGAGCAGCCAAACACTGCTAAGTCTTCAAAAATAAATTAAATTATTGATACCAATATAACCAGGAATTGCATTACAGGGACTTTTATGATGTGGGATATAAAAGGAAAAGTTCCCAGGAGAAATGTTACATGTAAGCAAATGAACAAATAAAGAAGTGTCACTCAAAGTGATGTCAAAATTTTAATACTATCAGAAAGCTTCCTAACTTGCTTCTTTAGGGAAGTTAAAGACATCATCTGCTGACTCCTATCTCCATTTATTATGACCAGTTTACCTGAACAAAGTGTTAACATGGGAGCTAGTATTAACACATTTTTTTTTCTCTGTTATATATATTAGAAGGAAAAAAAATGTGGTAACTGTTTGAATAAATTCTCAGAAATTTACCTATACTGGTACTGAGACTATAATGAATTTTAAAGTGTTGGATTTTTTCAAAGGGATGACAGAGAGTATCTAATAATACAGAAAAATAGATCACAACTACCCAAGAGCCACAATATTTCTTCAGAATGAACACTTTGGTTCTGGTATGTAGAAAGACGTTGGATTTAATGTTTAAATTCTCTTTCCTTTCCAGCCTCATTTCCTATCCACCTATTTTGAAGCATACTCAATGAAAAGAAAACTTCTACTAAAATGACCTCAAATGTCTACACAGCTTACTTCTGGGTTACAAGATTCATCTTTCATCACAGACCAAGCATATTCCATACAACTGGACACATGGCAAGCTTAGAGCATTTGATTATTACCTCTAGGCTTGTACATCTATAAAGAAGTAAAATTTGAACCATCAACAGTGGCCAAACATAGGAGCTGTTGGCTCATTTATAAGCTTATAGGGGCTTACACTCACCAGAGCTTTGTGTTCTTAGTTCTTTTTACATAAAAAAAAAAAAAAATAGCAATTCCAAAAGCAACCATAGAGAAGTAAAGAAGGTGACATCATTAAACATAATGAGGCCTTTCTGCTTTGAAGGCAGTCACATACATACACAAACTGAGTTTTCACCAGAAAATGATATCTAGAACAACTCCATTGGGTAAGCACCTATTGAAAAAAGGAATTCTCTTGGCTGATGAAATGCATAGGTTCTCTAAAACTATTGCAATTATTACAGACATGGCAGTCCTAACACAAACCTCCACTTACTATAAAAGTTTCTGTTTTAAATGAAATATGACCATCTCACTTCTACCCAAAATATGTAGTTAAGTAGTTTATTTTAATAAGTTGTTCATCTCTATAGCTCTCTTCAGTAATTCCACTGATGTATTATGGTACCAAGGGCATTTCATTTTTAGATCTAAAATATCCCCTTCTTTGTGGACAGAAGGTAAATGCACATTAGAAGGGATAAAATGCATTATGTTCTTTGAGCAATGTAATCTGCTAAGTGACACATAACTTTTGGCCCTGATCTCACACAGGTTTTTACTCCATAGGCATCTGCTTTCCATCTAAAGCTGAAAGAATCAAAAGAAAGATCCAATTTAGTGACTATCTGGGTCCTCAAAGTAAAATTAAATATAAAATAGTAGTAATCAAATATGTATATTGCCTGAAACCACAGGCTAAAGAGATGTGGTCTCAGCGATCATTTCTCCAAACATTCTTCATCTTCCCTCCAAGCCCTCCATGATGGTCTCTCAAACCTATTCAGACACCTACTCACTGTCAACTTCAAGCCTTCTTTCAAATGATCACTTCCTTACTATCAGAAGATAATTTTAAGCTACAATCAACAAATCCCTTGCCTTCTGCTAACTCAAAACCAGTTTCCCATTTCCTTTAAGAAATGGCACTGCCATTTACCTTCCATTATTCAACTGATGCAATTCGCTAATATCCTTTTTTTATGACACTAGCGCAATTAAATTATATCTACCTCTAAAAATTATAACAAATATCAACATTTATTTGAAATCATGTTTTAAAACTTAAAAGGCACTCATGTTTATATTTTATTTTCACAACGACATCTCAAGGTCATCAAAAAGGAAGACCAAGATATTTTGCAAAAACTGGTCTGCCTTCACCGTGCTGCAATTACTCCTTCAACAAATACCTTGCCTAGCCTGTGCTACGTATTCATTTCTACGTAGATGTCCTTGAATGGCCGCCCTTTCTCCTCTACAGACATACCTATGTCTAATAGCACAGAGTTTTCTTGCAAATTTTCTCCTTTCTCCCCCATCCCCATTCCCCTGGTAAACTGTCCACTCCATCCCAATATCACTTTTCCCCAAAGCAGAGGTTAGCAAAGGTGCGCAAAGCGCTTACACCCGCAGCTGTCACCGCGGAGGCCGGGCACGCATGCGCAGCGCGAGCGGCCCGGACCCGGCGCCGCAGGTCGTTTGGCAGGGCGGTTGCGGGCCTGAGGTAGAGCCCAACGGCAGTGCGGGCCGCTCAGGAAGGTTGGGGATGGCGACGGCCGTGAGGACAACGTGGCGTGCGGGCCGGGCGGGCCACACTCACAATTTCAGCATCCACTCGCCCTGCATCACCAGGGTCCAGTTGGAGGCGGTCATGGGCTGGACCCGGCTCTGCTCCACCGGCAGCGCGGCCTGCTCGGGGTCCTCCGTCGCCGCCGTCACCGCGACCCCGGCGGCCAGGAGCGCCGTTAGCAGCGGGCCGCAGCGCCCGCCGGCCATGTTGGGCGCGGAGCGAAGCTTCTCGGCAGGGGCTGTGGAGAAAGGGGGCGGCCGGGCCCGCGGCCTCGCTCGCCCGCCCGCCCGCCGGGGCCTTTCGAGGCAGTCCGAGGAGACGCCGAGCCGCCCCGCCTCCGCCCCGCCGCGCTGACAGGCCTTGCTGGAGACGCGGGCGACCGACGCCGCCTCTTATCGGCCGGTGCCCGTTGAGACCACGCCCCCTCTCGCCTCGGCCTGCCGTTGCCTGGGGTGTCGGTTGCCTTGGCAACGGCCGCCCTTTCTTCCTGACCACGACGCTGACAATAAACAGATGACCCCGTGTTGCTTAAGTTAGAACAGGCACCACCCGCGCTCAGGCTCCTGTATGGCGGGTTGACGCGTGCGGGTTTTTCTAAAGAGAAACATGGCCAGTAATTTAAAAATCCAGTCCCTCTTCAGCAGCAGCAAAAATAACAGCGAGAGACTGCAAAGTAGACTTACGTTTAATGAAAAGTGGAGGGACCTGGTGAGCATTTCTCGCTTAAAGGGAGAAGAACATTTACGTGCTCTCTGCAAGTGCATATTGAAGCATCACTGCCTAACTGAGGATAATGATGAAACTAGTCCACGCACAATTGTATTTTTTTAAAAAAGTTTTAATTTCGTATGAACTTTTAAAACATGAGTAGTAACACATAAAATGAGTCAGTTAATAAGAATATTGCCAGTTGCAATAAAATGGACCTCCTATTGCTCTTGGCTACAATGATTTCAGATCTAAAATGAAAGTAGACTTAAATGATTTCCAGATTTCTTTCCAGACACATGTTAGATGAATCTGTACCTAGGGACCACCACACCATTAGCATGTAAGACTCAATTACAATTAAAGAGTGGGTAAGCTTTTTCAAAGTGTGCTTTATAAGCATTTACTAGGTGTGCAAAAAATGAAATTGGGTAATGTGGTTAATACAACATGGAAAAGATGCGGCTTTTGTCCTGGGCTTAAAACAAAGACAGCTATAAAATTAAGAGTACTTCAGGGCTTATGAGATAAATTTTCAATCAGTACTTACAGGAGAGAAAGATTAATTTTGCCTGCAGAGAAGATCTTCCCTGAATTGGGTGTTAATTAGTAGCAGCGAAAAACTAAGTAGACCTAGCCCTTATCACCAAAATATAGGACTCAAGAGTTTACAAACTATACTTAATTTAGTACAAGAAGTCCAAGGCTGAGGAGGTGCATCTGGTGAGGACCTTCTTCCTAGTGGGGACATTCTGCAAAATCCCAAGGCAGCACAGGGCATCACATGGGAAGAAAATGTCTTTGAAATGAATGTTACTAATACTCACTATTATTATGTATATACTAATCCTATAAACTCGATGGAAAACATCTTACTGTGCTTATAAAAATAAGTGATTCATAAACAAGAATGCTATCATACTTTTCAGTGAGCTTTTTTGTGTAGGATATGTGATTGGTAATAAAGAAGTTCTTAAAAATAGCATCTTATACTAAGGAACTATTATTAACTTTTTTGAGTATGAGTAAGATGTCATGACTATATTTTTTAAGTCTTTATTGGTAACAGTTGGTGAAATATTTATGGGTGAAATAATATGATGTCCATTCTCTTTAAAATACTCCAGAAATAAAATGTGGGGATTTGAGAGAAGATGGATGAAACAAGAATGGTACAACATCAGTCAGTGTCGGATTTAAGTTCATTTTATCATTTTATCTACTTTTGTGTATGTTCAAAAATTTACAAAATGAAAAGTTAAAAAGAAAGAAAGTCATCAGAGGCACAAAACAAACTCATTGCTAAAGCTCTTCCTGCCTCTAACACAAATCGTGTGTCAAGGCTTGCTTCATTTCTTGGCCTTCCGACTGAGGACAGCAGGAAGGAGTATAGCAAGAATGTGTGGGAGGCACTTTGCTGTGAGGAGGCACAGACCAGGGTAAGGGAGTTGCTGTTAGGCCATGGCTGTCAGTCATCTCAGCCCTGAAACTTCCTAGCCATGTGATTTGGGACTGAAACTAGTTAACACAAAGTTTCTGCTTTAATGCAGGTAAAAATAGAACCTCCTCCAAAAGGTGGCTGTGAAGACTATAAGAAGTAAAATGCCTAGTGTCAGGCTGGATCATAGACCTCTCTGCCCCATCTTGTGCAGGTCCTGAGTCAGGTAGTCAAAAGAAAAACTGAGCAGCTGCAGGCAAAGTGGAAATGCTTTATTCTTCAGACACAAGCTTCACCAACCTGCGGTTCAGAGCCGCTGCCTTCTGTACTGAAGAGTACACAATAGCAGCAAGGAGCTAAAGGGTATACAGGCGCACATGCACACTAACTCTACTCACACGCAACTTGTTTACAAAGGATGTGCTGAATCATACCCAGATGGAATGAAGCGAGAGGGCCTGACTAAACTAACTCCACTTTCCTCACACTCTACCCCTTCAGGATCTCTTGCCATGGAATCTAGGTATCTGAGATCTTCTATGATGTTCCCTTAGCCAGGATGACTGACCCTTGCATCCATATAACCTCTGTACTTACTGTACGTTCAATACACCTTGAGGCTTGTCCCAGTAGCTCTATCCTTTCAACTATTAGCCACAAAAATCCCACCCATACACATGTCTGGTTAGTAGTTGTTCTTGGGGTGATTTTCCACAAGAATCCTGCAGCCACCCTGGTAGGAAACTCGGTGCAGAGTCAGCACGTTGACATATTAGCCACACAAATGTATGTATGTGTCTAGTAAACTCTGGTGCCTGCAGCCACAATACTGCTCTGGGGCCTTACTAGACAATACAAAGGGAAGATTAGTAGCCGTATGAATGGCTGTGAAAGTATACCTGTAGTTCTCTGACTTTGGTAGTGATCCCACAAGATCCACCTGCCACCATGTTAAGAGCATCCTCCTCTCTAGTTTTCTGCCTATCTGCATGTGGCAACTGGTGAGCCATCAAGGGTACATCTGCCCATCAGGGGCATTCTTCCTTGGGTTTATGTAGCACCCAGTGAGCCATCAACCACACGGTCTTGTAGCCAGCATGCTGCATTCTTGGGTTTATGTGGCACCTGGTGGGCCATTCTCCAGTGCAGACACCCAGCTACAGCAGCTACTGAAGCTCTCTCCAGCCATCTTACCTTAGCCAGTGCATCAGTTTCATCATTGCCTGGATTGGCCAAAGGGAAATGTCCTGTGACATGGAAAAGACTTACTTCCTTTCCATGTCCTAATTCCCATAACTCTTGCCACATAGTTTGTCCTCACAGGGGTTGGCAGCCTACCGTCCACTGTTGATATTTCCAAGTACATATCCAAAGGATAAGACCCTTATATATGGCCCACTCATATTGTTCCAAATAACCTAGCAACATTGGAGTTGCCTTGGATAAATCTGCAAGAGAATCAGAGGTTAGTAAGACATCATCTATGTAATGAAACATTGTAACCATGCTGGCGTAGTCCACCTGGCTAGGTCCCCAGCCACCAAACCGTGACAGATGGTTGAGCTATGCAGGTAGTGTTGGGGTAACATCTGAAAAGTCCAGTGCCTCCCTTCCCAGGTAAAGGCAAATTGATCTTGGCTATCAGCCAAGAACGGGATAGAGAAAAAAGCATTTGCAAGGTCCAGTACATAATAATTAGCTGAGTCATCAGCTGATCCATCAAGTCATGAGATGAAGGCACAGCTGCATGCAAAGGAGGCACTACTTTGTTTAGTTCCCGATAGTCCACAGTCATTCTCCAAGTACCATCAGGTTTTTTCACCGGCCATCCCTGGGTGTTAAAGGGACTGTGTGCAGAACAAATGATGCCGACATTTTCTAGCTCTGATATAGTGACACCTATCTCTGCACGTCCTCCTAGCAAGCAATACTGTTTCACATTGACCACACACCTTGGCTTGGGTAATACCTGTGGGTCACGTTTAGCATGTCCCCACAACACAGGCCTCACTGTCCGTATCTGCAGCTGGAATTCTCCAACCATCATTTGCAGGTGTAGCCCATAAAGTACACCTATACCCAAGATGTATTCAGCTATTGGGGATATATACACAGTATATATACAAGGGGGCAATCGTCCTATGACCAGCAGCAAAAACACAGCTTTGATTTTAATAAGAATATCCTCCATAGCCATCAACACTCACTGTGTCCCCCAGAAACTTATTTGGGTTGCCATGTATCAGGCTACATTCTGCAATGGTATTCACTAATGCTAACACACACTGTACATTTGCCATCCACCCCTAGGTCCCACCACTGTAGGAGCCAAACAGCTAGGGGTTTGCCTGTTTCTGATGCACAACAGGTCATGCAAGGAGACACACAGGTTCTCCCAACTCACCCTCAGGGTCATCATCATACTCAGCTTCAGGAACGGGGGTGATCAGTCTCTGTACTTCATTCTCCAAAATGTCTGCCTTTTGCTGTGCTGCCTCATGGACTGCCCGGTCCATACTGGCTCGAAGTATAGCAAACCACAACCAGCCCATCTGGCCAGCCATTCTCCAGGACTCCTCATCTTTAACCATGGAGCTCAATACACTGAGAGCTTTCTCTATGCTCTCGGGGGACCCAGTCACTTGGTCCCATGTTTCCAGTGGAGCCCAAGTCCACAGGAATGGTGCCACCAGGTACCACATGCTTGAGGGAAGCCACATCTCCTTCCCCTCCTGAGGGGCTCCTTCCTCCCTTACCTGCTCATCCTTCCGAAACTACACCAATTATCGGGCTGGATCACAAGCCCCTCTGCCCCATCCTGTGCAGGTCTTGAGTCAGGTAGTCTAAAGAAAAACCGAGTAGCTGCCAGCAAAGTGGACATGCTTTATTCTTCAGATGTGAACTTGGCCGACCAGCAGTTCAGAGCAGCTGCCGTCCATACTGAAGAGTACACAATAGCATCAAAGAGCCAAGGGGTAGGTACGTGGGCACACATGTGCACTAACTCTACTCCCACACAACTTGTTTACAAAGGAGGTGCTGAATCATACCCAGCCGGATATGAGGTGAGAGGGCCTGACTAAACTAATTCCACTTTCCTCACACCTACTATGACTCAAAAAAGGTTATACAGTTATTATTTGGAGACAACAATATGATATTTTGCTTCTAATCCTCTCTATTCTTTCTAGACTAAAGTCAAATTCACTTATCATGATACACAATGTCCTTCACAAGCCAGCTTCAGTTTTGCCCACCTTAATGTTCTCACAATCCCCTGTGCTCCAGTAACACAAAGCTACTCCCCATCCCCCAAGTACATTGTGTGCTTTGATGCCTCCTTGCCTCTTAGTTCTGCTTAGAATACTCTTCTTCTCTGCTCTTGCCTAGTGAATCATTATTCAGCCTCTATCATGTAGCTCACATCTTGCCACTTATTGCCCTGGCAGAATGAACTGCTATCTAACTGCTATCTCTTCTCAGATAGCTCTTCCGTATAACTCCTCCACCTCTTCTCATATTGTAATGTAATTGCGTGTAGTTATTACCCTCTACCTTAGTCTGTTTCCTGTCCTCATAGTAGTATACCTGAAACAGGGTAATTTACAAAGAAAATAAATTAATTTATTTGGTTTTGAAGGCTAAGAAGCCTAAGGTTGAGGGGGTGCATTTGGTGAGGATCTTCCCGGTGGGGACTTTCTGCAGAATCCCAAGACAGCACAGGGCATCACATGGAAAGAGGACTGAGCATGTCCATGTGCTCTCTTCCTTTCCTTATAAGGCCACCAGTCTGTTGCTATGGCAACCCATTAATCTGTTAACTCATTAATCCGTGAATTGATTAATTGATTCTATGCCCTCATAATCTAATCACCTCTTAAAGACCTAATCTTTCAAATACCACAGTGGGATTTCCTACCCTCTTAATACTGTTACAGTGACGATTAAGTAACAAAATTAGATTTGGAGGGGATTATTCAAACCAGAATACCCTCTCTCCTCATTCTTCCAACCCCTGCTAAAAAGTCTTTAAGGTTAAGGGCTTTACCTTTCCTACCTTTGTGTATTCTGCACAGCAGACTACCCACGCCACAGCAGTACTGGGGGTAGGCAGCTTCTGACATGGCCCCAAGATCCCCACTTCCTGGTGTTCGGGCCTGTGTGTGATTTTCTCCTTGAATCTCGGTTGGGCCTAGTGACTCACTTCTAACAGAGTATTGGCAAAAGTGATGGGATATTACATCCGTGGTAAGTTTACAAAAAGGAGGGACTTCCATCTTGTTGGAGCTCTTTTTCCCTCTTGTTTGTTGACTCTTGTTGTTGAATGGAGAGCTCCGTGTGACAATGAACTAAGGAAGACCTCCAGCCAACATCTCATGAGAAACTGAGACCTCAGTCCAATAGCACTGAAAGACCTGAATCTTGCAAACTACCACATGCGTGACCTAGAATCAGAGTGCTCTTGAGATAACTGAGCCTTATGAGTGACCCAGAAGCAGAGGGCACAGCTTAGCTGGGTCCTCTATTCAAAGAAACTGTAAAATAATCAGTGTTGTATTAGCCACCAAGATTTGGAGTAATTTGTTAATGCATCAAAGGGTAACTAGGTCAGCGTGCACTCATTTTCATGTTTAAAGCATGGATTTACAGTTTTAAGACAAATGGTACCTGATACTAGGAGAAACAGCTTTTGTCCCCAGAGTAGTTTGCAGTGGTGGCAGTACAGGGCAGCTGTGGTTACACAAAAATACATGGTTCCTAGTAGGAAAAGGAATCCCATGGACTTTCATAAGATGAAATCATAGCAGGAGAGAAAGGAAGTGTAATAAACATATATCCAGTTCCTTCTCTTTTCCAACCCTGCAGAGGAGTATGTGTCTACGCCTCTTTGGAGTTAGGCATACCAATGTGAATAGTTCTGGCCAGTGGGTTACAAGCAGAAGGGGTGTCTATGTACCACTTCCCGGTTGAAGCATTTACTAAGTGGTACAAGATGCTCCAGTGTTCCCTTCTCCTGCTGTGGAAATTTTAGTGAAAAGATCATGATGTAGGAGTCTACGTGACTGCAGTAGCCTGAATTGCTGATCTTCCTCATGGAGAACAGGCGCCCTAGATGGTTCCCTGGATTCTCAATTTGGTTAGCGAATGCTGTATAACTGAGTACCCCAAAACTCATCTCTCATGGTTTTTGGGAGTTGATGAGCCCACTTGGGCTGATCTTTCTTGTGTTCCTTTATATGGTGACAGACACTCTGAGGCTAAGGCTAGAGTGTGTTGAAGTCTTTTGCTCTCCTGTCTGGCACCTGGTACGTGATGGCCAGTACAGCTGCGGGCTGATCAGGCATTTCTTATCCACACAGGCTCTTTGTGTGGCTAGTTTGGACTTCCTTACTGAATAGCACTTTCAGGGCTGTCATACCTACTTTCCCCAGAGCAAGAGTTCCCAGAGGCCCACGTAGAAGCTGCACTGCTTCTTAAGACTTCACTTCAGAAGTCTGAGAATGTCACTTCTACCACATTCTATTGGCCAAACAAGGCACTAAAACCCAGCCCAGACTAAAGGGGAGGGGAATTAGACTTTACCCCTTAACGAGGAACAGCAAAATAAATTGTGGCCATCGTTAATCTATCAAAAAGCCACTCTGAAAATTTGGAATTGTTTGTCACTGAAGCATAATCTAGCCTATTCTGACTAAACCACTGTCTTCTTTTGATGGCTTATTCCAGGAGCAGCTTGAATTTGGGGGAGGGATGGGGGAGTTATATTTTCAAAGAGCTGAGTACAGAGTACATTTCCCCTTTTACCTTTTGTGAGTAGGCCCTATGAGATGATTGTTTGGGCAAAAGGTATTAGAGAGAATGATTTTCACGCCTTTGGGCAGCCAAATGGTTTTACAGCCTGGTGTTTAAGTACTCATGGAAATGCACAGAATTTTGTTAAACTTATTAAAAAATGACTCAAATATTATAAGATTTATGTAAACAAACCTATAAGGTTCATATAATTATAATTTGTATTCAGAACCCTTTTTACCTTTGAATAATAGATGTAAGAAAACAATTTACCAAGAGAGATAAGAAATTATATTCTAGTGGTAAAACGTTTTAATACATACTTATAGGCAAAGACTTTGATAAAATTGAAAACTTGGGGAATGATATGAAGAGAATAATCAATAAGAGATGAAGGAGATTGTATTCAGATTCAAACAATATGAATATAGTATAGAAATAATATATTATGGTTTTCCCGTGGAGGATGGTAAAACTGGTATGGAAATATTAAATAAGCTAAGCAATGCTGTAAAATTAGTTCATAAAGTAATAATGGCACAGAAATTTAATTACACAAACAGTTTTGCTAAATGCCTTACAGGAATAAGAGGTGGGAGAGAGAATTTAAATAGGACACAGAAATATTTCCTAGAACAGAAGGTAGGAAAAACCATGAAGGATGGAAATACACTGAATTGTACCAAGGCTAGTGACTGGAAATGAAACCAAAAGGAGACTTGATAAAGACTCTAAGAAATAACTTCAGGACCATGTCATGATGAAAGAAAATCAACTAATATTTTTCAGAATGAATAAGTCAACTCAGGAAAAAAGCAGCTGCATACAAGAGAAACATACACAAATCAATTCTCTTCCTATACACCAGTAAGAATTAATTTTAAAATGTAATTACATCAGTCTATTTCTGTTGCTTATAACATAAATACCTGAAACTGGGTGATTTATAAGGAAAACAAATTTTATTTCTTACAGTTTCTGAGGCTGGGAAGTCCAAAGTCCAAGGAACACAAATGGTGGTGGTGACAGTGACCCCTCACATTGCAAGATGAGGGAAGCAGAGAGAGCTTCTCATGTGCTCTTCTATTAAAGCCCTCAGAACCATGCCCATGACCACCATTTTTAATCCATTCACTATGGCATGGTCCTACAATCTAATCATCTCTTCAAGGCCCTACCTTTCAATTATCATAATATGATTTTCCACTCTCTTTACACTTTCACAATGGGGACTATGTTTTGGGAGACATCAATCTACAGCAGTAATACAGACAAAGATCCCATTCAATGGCAACAAAAACTATTTTTAAAACCTGATAGAAACACGCTAGGTTAGAGGACTTTACAGAGCATAGATGTTAATTCTCCCCAATTAATCTATAAATCTAATGCAATACCATTCAAAATCCAACCAAGCTCTTTTATTTTATAGAATACTAAAATTTTATCTTAAAAAGTTAATGCTTAAGAGTAGTCAACAAGATTTTGAAAAGGAACAATGATGTAGGTCTTGATGCTCTCACGTATTAATATCTGCTATAAAGTTACAATAAAACAGGGAGGTATTGGCATAAGAAGAAGCAAACAGATAAATGGATGAAAGTAAAGAGTCAAAGAACAAAACTGTATGTAATTGTTTATATATGTTATAGATGGTATATTCAATCAGGATAAGATAGATTTTGGCTGCAGTAACAAAACCAACCCCTAAAATCTCAGAGGCTTAACTAGTAAAGCTCATTTCTCTGTCATACAAAATCTATCTTGGATTCAAGAGACTCTCCAGGGAAACTGTACACTGGGCAGGGTTTACACAATGCCCACTGCTTCACTCCTATGGCTCTCCCATCTTAACATGAGACCTTCTCCATGATCACAGAAAGAAAAAGAGAAATGGGAAAAGATGCAAGGACCCTTTCCCTTCCTTAGTCCAGAAATAGCACATATAAATTTAGCTCATAGTCCATTGGCCAGAACTAATAGTAAGACTCTGCCTATCTGAAAGAAAAGGTGGTCTTCCACAGACACTAAATATGATGAACATTATAATGTCCACAAACAATGTTTCAAATCAGTGGGGAAAATTGTTAAGTGAATTTCCTCTTCGGCAAGGAAAAGTATTACACATTTCTACCTCAAGCTATGCCCCAAAACAAGTTCCAGATCAACTAATAAATAATACAAAATTTTAAATGCACCTGGAAAAGTTTTTGGAGAATAATTACATAATCATTTAGTGGACAAAGTCTTCCTAAGTAACATGTGAAACAGTGAAGCCATAAAATGACTCCGGGAAATTTGTCACACAATGAAAAAATAAAAAATTATGTAAAGCCCCACTCGGTGAAACGATCTGAAATATGAGCATACAAATGTTAAATATCTCTGAAATTCAAAAAGACTTATAAACAATTAAGAAAAAGACATACAACCCAATAGGAAAATAAAGACTATAAGTAACTATAGAAGAAGAAATAACAAATGGCAGATGAATACAAAAAGCCACTCGTGCATACTCCTAATCAGGAAAGTACAATTTATTGTTACTAATACAGTTTATTTGATGATTCCCTGTGATTCCCCTTAGGGTTCAAACAACTGTGATTAGGACTAGCCACTCCAATATTTTAAAATCCTAAATGGATTCTAGTTACAATACCTTCCCTTTAGTAACGACATGCCCCCATTCACTTTTTGATCATACTTTCCAATTACATGGTATTTAGAAACCTGGCATGTGTGTGTCAATCTTAAAGTAGGGCTAAATGGAAACTGAAAAGCAAGGAGTCATAAACCTTATTCTATAGCAAGTTTGTGCCTCAAATATGGCAAATTGTACAGGAAGGAAAGAAAAAAACACTTCAATTAATAAAAATTGCCTATAATGTTTGCTGCTCTCTCATAATCACCAGGCCAAGGAGTAACTTCATTTCATCCAACAAATTACAGCGAACGCTTATGTGTAGACCTTATGCTAGGTTATAAGAAATCTGAGGTATGGATCTGCTCTTAATGAGTCAAGGCATTAACTGATAACACATTAAGTAATAAAACTTCAATAATGTTTGGAAAACAGTAACACAAGAGATGCTGTGCAGTATATATGAGAAATGGCTGAATGAATTGATTCGTATACTAAATGTTCAGTGATCTAGAGCATTTGAGAATGGAAAGGCTGAGAATGTACCAAGGATGGTATTGATCTTTAGAACTGCTCCAATATGTAGCTAGGAAAAGAACAGATGAAGAAGAGGGGCAGAGAAAATTTTAGGTGAGGAAAATGACATGATAACAAGAAGTGTAAGAACCTCAAGGTTTAACTCTCAACCCAAAAACAAAAAGAAAAAAGTCTAAAAAACTGTTTCTTAGGAACAAATATCTGTTCTTGTCCTTTGGCATTTGAAGGTTGAGAAATGCACTTAACACATTAAGTCAAGACTTATTTTTATTGAATAGAAGAAACTGGAAAAGAATAAAGTTGTCCATTGAATTTATTGCTTTGCTCCGTGGCAATAAAACACATTAATTAAACCATCAGTTTTTGTATGCATACCAATAATTCACTTTATTTTGCAGATCTCATTTTAGAAAATATTTCTTAATATTTGAACTAAATGTTTCTTAACAAACTTAAGTCATGTGTTTTTTAACTTTGTTTTGTTTTTTTACATTTCAGCAAATGTGGAAAACAACCATTCTCCATCTAATAAATTTAATTTTATATTTCTAATTTATAATATTTTTTATTCCCACCTTAGGTTCCTCTCCCTTTGTATTCATATAAAATTTTGAAATCCAAAATCAGACATAGGTAATCATTAAAATATTAGATAATTCAGGCCAAGAATTCAACATTTTGCATTTACCTAATAAAAGACTTTGAGATAATTGCTAGGCAGTAATTTTATGTTATAGAAGCTGGGAAAACAGTTACAATATGTTCTGTAAGATGAAACATAACTAAAATGTAGCCAAAAGTCTGTATTTCACATTAATCAGTAGTACAATTTACTACTACGGCATAAAAACAATACTTTAAAATTTTAAAGCAGGGAAGAGTCTATTTAACACCATTTAGCCCTAAGCAGCAATGGTGTTTAACAGCCCACATTCCTGAGGAAGAGAAGGCCTGATTTGAGTTTGCCTATATCTGTGTCCTAAATATCCCACCATCGCTGATTTCAGTCTACAAACTTCATATCCACTAGCTAATAAAACTTCTGAGATTTATCAATTGGTTCTTGCAATCTGGTGCAAGGTGACTCCAAAACTACACTGCAAACACTAATAATAGCATACCACCATTTAACAAAATGCTTACCCTTTACTTATTCTGAATATTAATGGTATGCATTAAAAACTCTAAAATACATTTATAAAATGTACTAATGGTGTGTGTGTTACATATTTATGAATTTTTGAAACTACACTTGATTCAGTCCCATGCTTTTAGGCACTTATTAAATTTCTTTCTTTTAAAGCTTTTTTTTTTTTTAAATATATAACTAAAGAACACATATGTCATTAAATGAATTCTTATATATAAATGAAACTGACGTTGAGTTATTGCTTGTTGTGTCTGTTGCTGCACACACACATACGCCCTTGAGTTTTTAAATGACTCAATTTAGTACAGGTGGTTGGGCTGTGTCAATGATCCTCCTTCCAATATAACTAAATGACGCTTTTCCTGTGTTCCATGGCAGAATTACTGCACTGCCTAAACCCTAATGAATCACAAGTTTTTCCTCAAAATGCACTTACATAAAAAACATGTACTTTAAAATGTCTGTGATATAAAACATGTACTGTGTTATCAAGTTTTCAACTTTTTTTTTTTACTAACTAAAATGAAAATAAATCTAGCTAACTTAAAAATACTTGCTTTCCCACAGAAGAGAGCCAAAAATACTAGGCTAGTTTTAAGATGTTTAATTTGAAAACACAAGCACTTTCTCCTTTGATCTTATTTTATGCCATGCAAAAGAGAGAGTTTTCATCAGATCACTGAAGGTGATTAACATTTTTTTTTTTCCTATAAACTCGTGGCCTCTAAAACTCTCACTGGATAAAGGAACTAGGCAATAAATGCAACCTCAAACCCAGTATTTGGATCAACAGCAGAAAACATTCCTGGGGAAAGGTACATAAATGTACCACCATTTTTTACTTATGTTAGAAGGTGGTAGTTTCAAGTAAAAATCATGTTGGTTATTGTTAAAGAGTAACGACCATTTTTGTATTAGTGGAAATTTTCATTAAAAAATTTACTATACCAACGGCTTTCAACAAGGAGTGGGAGGTGACTCTGCCTCTCAGAGGACATTTGGCAATGTCTGAAGATATTTTGGTTGTCAGAACTTGGGTGGATGGGCTGTTACTGACACGTGGTTTGCAGCACCAATATTTGCTATTGTCAGACCTTTAAATCTACCAATGTGGTGCGTCTGTAGTGATATCTTACTGGGATTTTAATTTCTATATTTCTGATCACTTACAAGATTGAGAATCTTTGCAAATGTTTATTGGCCAGTCTTTCCTCTTTAATGAAGGGCCAAGTCAGGTCTTTTGCTCATTATTTACTACTGAGTTGTTTAACATTTTCTTATTGGTTTGTAGGAGTTATTTATATATTCTGGAAATTAGTCCTTTGCCAGTTACATAGGTGTTTTTGGTTTTTTGGGTTTTTGGTTTTTTACTAATTTTATGGTGTCATTTTAGTTTATAGAATTTCTTAAAGTTTGTAGTGTATTTTCTTTCATTTTCCTTTTTTCTTAATACATTTTGCATCCTATGAAAGAGACTTTTCTCTTAATGTAAGGCCAAAAACCTATTTTTCCTATGTTAGCCTCAAAGTGTCCCAATTGTGCTTTTAATTTTTAGGTTTTTATACTCCTTAAAAACTTTTTTTTGATATGATATGAAGTAGGAGTTTGATTTAATTTTTTTCATACAAGTCCACACTTGTCCCAGAAACACTTAATGAGTTCCTTAACTTTCCCTAGTGACCTGCTGTACAACTCTGTCATAGAGTAAAAATTAGTACATATGTAATTTGATTTCTGAGTTGTCTATTCCATTTCATTAAAGTATTTGTTTTCCCTGTATTAATACCATACTGTTTTAATTAGTATATTTTATGATACATCTTGATATCTGGTATAGAAAATTATATCTTTGTGTATCTTTTATATGAATTCCCTGCATATTCTTGTTTCTCTATTTTTCCATACACATTTTGGAATTATTTGATTTTGGCCAATCCTAAAAAACAAACAAACCAAAAACCAAAAACTCCTGGTATGTTTTTGTTGTGATTACATCAGGTATATAAATCAATTGAACTGGCATTTTCACTTTATGGAGTTTTCCAGTCTATCAACAAGGTTATACTTTTCAATACACCATATTTAATGTCTTTTATTAAATTTTTATGATTTTTTTCCCTATAGAAATCACACTTTTTTTGGTCATATGAAGTACTAATTACTCAATTTTTAAATGCTATTTGAGATGGTTTATTTTTTTCTGATGGTTTCTGGTACATACAAACACATTTTTGTATATTAATTTTGCATACAGCTAACTTGCTAAACTCGAATTTTTAAAAAAAAAAAATAGGAATTTTGTGGCAGGAAGAGTTCTAAGATGGCCCCTAAGTTCCTGCCCTCTGTTATACACTCCCTTTGCACAGGGCCTATGAGCAGGATGGGATATCATTCCATGATTGTTTCGTTATGTGGCATAGGTGAAGGGATTTTTACAGATGTCATTAAGGTCTCCAGTCAATTTATTTTGAGCAAATCAGAATGGAGCTTTTTCTCTATGTGCCTGACCTAATCATTTGAAAACTATTAAGGAGGAGCTAGACTCTTCCTGAAGAAAAGAGACTCTTCTAGCCTTGAAGAAGTAAGCAGCCATACTGTAAGCCACCTGTGGAGAGAGGTGGCCTCTATCAGCTGAGAGCCTCAGTTCTACAATCACAAAAAAATTGATTTCTGCCAACAACTGAATGAGTTTGGAAAAGGTCCCTGAGCTCCAGGTGAGAACACTGGGGCCAACCGAGAGCATCAGCTACGTCCTCATGGCCCACAGAAACAATGCGATAATAATGTGTGTTTTTTTTTTGAGCCAGTAGGTTTGTGGTAATTTGTTACTCGAGTTTCTTTTAGATTTTTTACATAAACTCAAAATATAAATATGTTCAAAACAAATAATGGGAATTCTATGTCTTCCTTTCCTGTCTTTATACTATTTATTTTTTATTCTTCCCTTATTGCTTTAAGACTTCTAATACAAAGTTGACTACAAATGATGGTAGTGCATTACGTCTAGTTCTTTATATCAAAGGTAAAGTTTTCAATGTTTCCATGTTAAGTATGATATTTCTTGTAGGTTTTTGTAGATACTCTTCAACCAGATTAAGCAATTCTTGACTATCCTTATTTGCTAAGAATTTTTGTCAAGAATGGATGTTGACTTTTATGAAACACTTTTTCTACACCTTTTAAAATTATATGATTTTTTTCCTTCAGAGGGTCAGTGTGTTGAATTATATTAACTGACATTCTAAGGTTAAAGCAAGCTTTCATTTCAGGGGAGGGGAGGTGGGAAAATCAGTTTAGTCATGGTGCTGTATCCTTTTTATAAATTTTTGTACTCGGTTTGACAATACTGTTCTAAGATTGTTGCATCTATGTTAATGTCTGAGAATGATCCTTAATTTTTCTTTATTTTTCTGCTCTCTTTGTGTTTTGATATCAAGTATATGCTGGTCTCATGCAATGAATTCTGTGAAAAAGTGGTGTAACATTGCAATTTTTTTTTCCTTGCATATGTTTTAGAACAAAGTGGTAAAATATCTAAATCTGGAGGACTACTGAAGAATTTGATATAGTGTCTTCAGGTTGTCAAGACAAATATGTTAAATATGCTAACACTTAGAAACATCCAAATATAGCAAGCTAAACTTGTTTAATGAGTTGACTACTGTTGCAGAAACATAGCTGCAGAAATTGAATGAGAATATAAATCAGCACTTCTTGAACTAATGTGACCACTGAACACTTCTTAAATTTTAATTTGTAAAGTAGAGTGTATTTTGTTAATTTAAAACTTTTTTCTTTCATTCAAAAATCCAAGGGAAAGAATTTGTGAATTTGTTTACTGTAGTGTTTCAAAAACACTAAATCCTGAATGAGATGGCAAATGCATGCTAAATCTAAATATTGAATTGGCATACATCCGTTAGTTAATAAATGCTACTTATGTATTAAAGCTCAGATTTTGCATTTATGATGCATAGAAAAGTATAAACTGTGTGATTCAGTTATGGAGCAAGAGTACAATGCCACACTCAAAAATATTGTCAAAATAATCCTACTTGTATTTCTTAAGTCTTATCAAAGAGACACTTAAGCCACATAGTGCTTCTTTAATAAAGTAAAAATAAAAAATGATAAAATTCTATTTCTTCTCCCACCTAATTCCTCATTCAGCAAAGCTGTTCTTAAATCTTTCTCACATGCACATGCATGTGCGCACACACACACACACACACACACGCACACACACACACCCCTGAAAACCATAACCCTTTTCTTAGACCTTGGCCTCCTATTCCTCTGTTCTTTCCACAGGAACCCCTAAAGTTACAAACTCCCTCAAGGATAGAAGTGGAAAGGAGACTGGAGGAAACAAGGCAGACTTCGCTTCAGCAGCCAAGAAGGAGGCTGTAATCTCACTGATAAACCCTGAGCTTCATGGGCTTCTGATATACATTGATAGACCACACCATTTAAAAAGATGAATTATGGCACACCAAAAAGAGCAATGATATGTTCCTATTTGGTCAATTTTACTTGCTTTGTAAAGAATTTCTAAGAAAATTTTTTGCTGTGATTGATGTTTTTTTTCCTTCGATAGTACACCTATCAATTTACTATGGAATACTAGGTTTCCAAGAAACACAATTTCCACAAAATTTACTGTTTTTTAAAGCATCACTTAGTTTTTAGACATCTTCCTAACGATTTATTTCAAATCACCATCTTTAAGGTGACTTATAGATGTCCTTGTTGAAGGTTTACTAAATAAAGTTTTTAGGTGCAGCACAGAGCCTAGTGTCAACCGTATGAAAGATATTCAGAAATTGTTTGTGGCCTTAATTCATTTCAGGCCTTTATGACCTTTAGTCATGTGAGTGTATGTGGATAATTTCAGCTGTACATAAGTCATATCATAGACATCTCACAAGCTTAGATTTATGAATAATCAGCTGAGGTTTTAGTAGGAAGAACATAGTAAAATAATTTGAGTTGATTAATCGACAGAAATAAAAGTCGTAACTCGACCTATATTGCTAATGCAAAATATTTTGCACTCTCTAAAATGAAAAATTTATAGAGCATACATAGAACACTTCCATTTGTTAAAGTGGGAATCTCTTTCTAAGAGGACCAATTATAAATTCACAAAAAGTCAGGAGAGATCAGGTAGAATTTGCCATGAGTGCTCTGAAGTTGATTTGTTCACTTTGTATAACATTAAGCTATATACACTTATGGTTTGTATATTTTTTGATAGTTGCTTGTCACTTTAATTAAAGCATTTGAAAAATCTCATACTGTTGAAGTTTATTAACATGAGATAATATTGATCATACTGCAATATATAGTAGATTAGGTTATGAAATAATATGTTTAGTATGATACAAAATTGGGAAAATACATGTGTGTTCCATCACAAAAAAAATACCCTTGCAGAAAATACATCAACACTTTTCCTAGTGGTTAATAGAAAGTGTTATAATGTGTGCTGTAATTAATATAATTTGTAGATAATGCTATATCAGTATATAAAGAGCTTCCTCATTTTTTAAACAACATCTATGCATTTATGAACAATTTCACCAGTTTTCCATTGATGGCATTTAGGTTATTTCTAAACTTTTACTCTTGTAAACAATGTCGCCATGGACAATCTTGTACATACACTGTATTTCATATGTGTAAGTACATCTGTAGATTTGTTTTCTAGAAGCAGAATTGCTGACTTGGAGTGGAAATATGCATTTGTAACTTTAACAGCCATGGCCGTCCATATCAATGGCCCTCTGTAGAGATTGTCCCAGTTCATGCTCCCATAAGCAAAGTATGAAAGTGGCTTCCACACACCCCTTCCAAGGAAGCTTACACTGGGTTTAATTCATTTCTTTCTCTAAAACTTTCTTAATGCAAAAATCGTAAAAACCACATAAGCGAATATTGTGGTGGTATTATAGGTGATCCTCTCCCCTTTGGTCTTTTTTCTCTTAGTTTTTTTTAGATTTTCTAGTTAACAGGAAAATATCAAGTTACAGAGCAGTGTGTATAATATACCACAACTGGTATAAAAAAAAAGTTGGAAAAAGAATAAAAGTATGTACAGCATCTATATATATGCATAGAAATTCCTTAGAAGTTGAGATACCACATAGACTGTAATAAATCAGAGATATATTTCCCAGTATCACATTTTATTAAGAATGGCAAGGGCTTACACAATCGAAATGCTCAGATGAAGCAGAGAGAAAGCTGGTGAAGATGTAGTGGCTCTACAGGTACCAGCACCTAGAGATGCACTCTCTAGGTGAAGTTCACAGGATTGTGTAGCATCTCCATTGTGTACCCAGGTATAGCCCAAGCATAGCCTACCTGAACATTCTCCTGGCAGCCCCACCTCAGTGATTCTGAGTTCTATTTACTTTAGGCTATCCTTAGCCAGAGACTGCCTTCTAAGGGCCTTTCAGAGCCTCTTCCTCCTACAAATATCAGTAAGTCTATTCATCTCACCAGATGACTTTGAGGTTAGACCAGGTCCCAAGCCTTGCCCCTGGGGGCATGTCCCTTGTAAAGGAAGTAAGTGGATCCCAGGCAGCTGACTCAACTCCTTCCTCCCAGAAAGGTACACAACAGAATCTTAGAGAAGATGGATATTCAGGATTTGGGTAAGATGGAGATTTTAAACTGAATATCCTTTTGGTTCATGTGAGGGTGTTACTTATTCAAAAAGGATTAAATAAATACAATTAGCAAAGGTAATAAAGTAGAAGCACGCAATTTATAACTAGTAGAACTTGATATTTCTGGATTCCAATTTTGTCCATATTAATGGAAAATGCTTCCATGCTATACTTAAACATTGCCAATTTAATTTTGATAATGTAATATTTGGCACAGGGAAGATTGGAACCGAGGAGGAGAATATGACAAGATTAAAATTCTTTTGCTAAGAGCAGTATATATTCTTGTGTTTGTTTTGAAACCCTACCTAATAAAAGCCTTTTTCTCCCCCTACTTAAATATATTAATGTTATGTGTTTTCTAAATGTATTAGTGGCATTAGCACTTATAATTTGACCATTGTATTTTATCATACTTTCCGAATGGCTAGTCTGCAGACATTACCAGACTAGTCCTATATTAACACTTTATTGCCTTAAGCAAGACATAAATTTTTTTGTCTCAGCTACAAATATAGTATGGTATGGTGACAAAAGCCAGATAGACCTAGTATTTGGGCTACGTTTGGCCTGTCACTTGCTACTTATGAATTCAAAGTTACTCAACTTCTCTGAGTTTCACTAATATTATCCATACCTATAAAATGGGGATATTAATGCCAATTGTTTGAGCCCAGGTTCCCTAGAAAATGAAGTCTGTGGCCCAGTTGAAAGCTCTGATACTTAATTTGGGGGGTGCAGGGTAAAAATCTGGAGCAGCAAGAGCAAGCAAAAGAAGGGACATGAGACAAAAGGAGGAAAAGACATAATAATCCCCATATGTATCCACCAGGCACGGGATTTCCTGGATCGCTGAAAGAAAATCCGTACAATCAGATCAGTCCATCGGTCATCGGAAGGAGAGATACTGTAATTGGCTGAGCTTAGCACATCTCTTTCCTGCTAGCCAAAGTTTGCCTCAAACTCCACTCCAATGTGACACCCTTCAGTCCTTTCAGCTGCCCTTTGGAATGCCATATCCCAGGTCCCATGGTGTGATATCTCACTGAAGTCCTCAAGTGGCTGGAGGAGTCACAACTTCAGATGGTATATCTGGCTGCTTTGTGGTGGCCATGAGAGACGTTCCAACATCCATGGGACAAGTGCTTGTCAACCCCAGGAAGTGGGCATGAGCCAGAGCTGAGTTGGCATGGTGTGGAAGTGGCTGAGATAGAGCAGGTGGCTGAGGTTCCAGAAGGTGGCAGGTGCCTAGAGAATTGAGAACATGCATAATGACTTTTGCTTCCAATATACCTATCTTGCCTTTTGTGTGCATGTGATGGCTAAATAAAATAAATTGTGTTTTATGCCTGAAACAATGTTCAACAATGCTAGTTCCATCAAATGGCTATAACAGCTATTCTATTAATCTCTTAGGGAATATCATTAAAATTAATAATACATAAGGGATGTTTATCTTTGAATACTCAAATAAAATCTCCTTTGGTAATCACCTAGCTTCAGTCAATTAGCATTATTTTGCTCATCTTGCTTTGTGAATATCTTCCTTCACATTTTTTTAACCACAAATTTTATAGAAAATCCCTGTTATAATAGTATTTCACCCACAAAAGCATCAGTTTATCACCAACAAATGAGGGCTTTTTTTCAACAAACCACATTGTTATTATCATACCTTATAAAGTGAACAGACTTGCTTAATACTATCTGATCCCCAATTTTTTCAAATTTCCCCACTTTCTTGAACATGTCTTCTAACTGTTGATATGATCAGGTTACAGGCAAGTTTGACACATAGCATTACACTGAAACATTTCTAACATTCCTCCTCCTATACTCCGCTGTTCTATACCATTTATATTTTGAAGACACTTGGTCATTTTTCCTGCCAAATTTCCTATTTTTCATTAAGATGATGTAGTCAAGATTTACCTCCATTCTAACTCCCAGTAACTACTGATCTCTTCTTGGTTCATACAGTTTGTTTTCCAGAATGTCATACACATGATATAGCCCTTGAAGTCTGGCTTCTTTCACATAACATAATGCATTTGAGATTCATTCATGTTGCTGTGCATATTCGTCGTTTATTACTTTCTTTTGCTGAGTGTATTCCACCGTGTGTATACCTATTTCCTAGTTAAGGGATATTTGGGCTATTTCCAGTTTGGGGCAATTATTAGTAAAGTTACTACATATATTTGCATACAGGTTTTAGCGTGAACTTCGGTTTTCATTTGACTTGAATGGCATTTTTGGGTGAAGTAGTAAGAGTATGGTTTACTTTATAGGAAACTGCTAAACTGTGTTCCTTAGTGGTAGTACCATTGTGTATTCTCATGAGCAATGTATGAGAATTTGAGTTACTCCATATCATCACCAGCATTTGAAATTGTCAAGATTTTTGTTTGTTTTAGTATTTCAGTCATTATAATACACACACAAACACACACACTTTCTGTGGAAAAATAGAGTTAAAAGATAATATGAATCTCTCCATGAACTTTTTGAAGTACCTTCTATTCAAGCATAAAAGGAATGAAGTTCTTCTACCTGGTACAACATGAATAAACCTTAAAAAATATGACAAACCCAAAAGGGCAAATATTGTAGGACTCCACTTTTATGAAATACCTACAAGACACAAATTCATGAAGACAGGAAGTAGATTAAAGTTCGCTAGGCTTGGGGAAGAGAAATGAGGGGTTATTGTTTAATGGGTATAGAGTTTGTTTGGGGTGATACAAAAGTTTTGGAAGAAGATAATGGTGTTGGTTGCACAACATGGTGGATATAATTAATGGCACTGAATTGTACACTTAAAAACTATTCAAATGGCATATTTTATGTTTTATATATATATATATATATATATAGTACCACAATAAAAATGGCTATTTAAAAAACAAAACAAAAAAAAATGTGATTACTGAGATATTTTGATCTTTTGAGGAAAGACTTGATGAACATTCTCAAACTTCATGGACTATGGGACTGTTTGTACTATCAAGATGGACCACAGAAAAAAAGAGTAAGAGGATTACAAGAATGACAGAAAAATATTCATTGGGTTTCAATGATGTTGAATTTAAGGTGTTTACAGGCTATTGGTAATATGATTACAAACAATGGAGAACAGGTTTGGAAATCACGAGCATTTAGAGGTAGCTGAAAAAAATGGTATAATGGTAATTAAAAATTGAGATGATTTTAGAAAAGTTTAAGCTCCTCTCTCAGTCTAGTAAATTTTATATTATACTAAAAAGTTAGACAGAAAATAGTTTCTTTTTCAATGGTAGTTATAGTCCTTTCTTGACTTTTCTCAAAATGGAAAAATCAGAGTGAACATTGTTGTTTCTCTTCATAGCAATAAACTAGTTTGATTTTCTTTTGATGGCTGCCCAAATTTAATTAGAAACATAATCCAGGGTCATTAATAGATTGTTTATTTACTTCAGGGGGCAACGGGCTTTTGAAGGCTAGTTCTGAGAATCTACTCACTTATGTGCCCTTGTGCCCTCAGTGAGAGCAGGGATTGTTGCTAAGACCCTTAGATACATGAACTTGGATATTACCAGAAAAGATTAATGGACTCTACCCTGGCATGACCTCACTGTGATAGCATTCCAAGCCATGGTTCAAATGAGGTAATACATGAGAAAATCTTGATATAGTGCAAAGCTCTATATGAATATTATTTACTGTTATTATTATTGCTGTTGTTATGATAAAATAAGGCTGGGTCAGTGGATCAGCTTGCATCATTAGCACAAACATGTTAAAAAGGACTTTAGCAGTGTGATGATTTGTGTGTGTGTGTGTGATATTAGCAGATTTCCCTATAAACTAGAGGTCTCTGATATAGTTCCTTAACTAGTACCTTAAAAACTGTCATTAATGTATTCAGGGATTCTCAACCTCAGAAGTTTTAACATTGGACCTGATAATTTGGGAATAGGGACCGAGGCTGTTCCGTATATTGTTGGATCTTTACTAGCACACCTGGCCAGTTCCACTTCCCCAGTCCTGACAATCAAAACTATGTCCAAACATTGTCAAATATTCCCTGGGGGACAAAATTGTCTCCTTTTGAAATTCATCTTGACTCATTAATAACAGGGATAAACAGTATTCAGGAACAGTGCTCCAATTGTCACCTAATTGGACGATTGCCTTCTAGAGATGCTAAAACACTGGAGGGCAAGAAAGTTATTCAAAGTGCAGCAGTTGATGCAAGAACTCCTAACAGCACAGGGGACAATTGGAGCTACCAAATATGGTGATTAGGTAGAGGTTTTTTCACCCACTGGAGGCATCTGTCCTCTCTGCATCTATAGTGTCATTTTCTGAGCCCCAACGGTCTCTCAACAGAGCCACTGACACAATACTACCATCATAGAAGAAGTCACTCTCTGGCAGAAGGGTAGAGCTTGCCCCACAAAGGGAGAGATGGATAATATTTTTTATCATTTTTTAATCAGTTTCTGAAAAATTGATGAGACATTAGTGCAAACATAAAAACTCTAATCTGTAACCTCCCTCTCAGTGTTCTGGTGTGGGCAGAAAATCATATTACACATTTGCAGATCATATATACGAAATTTAGAAAGTGTCGGTGTTTTGTGGCTGCTGCTGTTGTTTTTAATGTACAAATATGAAGTTCAGCTTAAGGTGCAATGCAAAACCGAGCAACATTTTCTTTATTGGTAAGCAAAAATAATAAGAGCTAACAACAGCATAGAATGTAACTCCAAAAAAGTTAAATTAATGTTTAATAAATATACACACATACCAATACATATACAATTTTTATTTTTAAGTTATTTTGGACTTACAGAATTGTAAAAATAATATATATAGTTCCCATACAGCTCCTCATCCAGGTTCTCCTAATGCTAACATCTTACAATTATCAACATAAGGATATTAACATTGGTATACTGTTATTAACTAAGCTGTCCTTATCTGAAGTTCACCAGTTTTTTCACTGGAGTCTGTTTTTCTGTTCCCATCTCTTATCCAAGATCCTACATTGCATTTAATTGTCATGTCTACTTGGTCTTGTCGATCTGCAACATTTCCTCAGTCTTTCCTTTTTTTCATGATCTTGGCAGGAAGAATATCTCTCAGTTTGGCTGATGTGATGTTTTCTCATGATTAGATTGAGGTTCTGCGTTTTTGGCAAGACACCACAGAAGTGACCTTGTGTCCTTCTCAGATTGTCCCTTCTGAAGGTTTGTAATGAAAATGTGTCTATTATCAATGAATGTTACCCTTATTCCCTTGGTGATGGTGACATCTGCCAGGTTTCTACACTGTAAAGTTAGTTTTTTTTCCATCGTATTCAATTAATGTCTTGAGGAAGACACTTTGAGACTATGCATATATACTGCCTCTCAACTTTTGCCTACTAAATTTATCAGTAGACTTTCCTGCAACAATTATTTCTCTGTTGCTTGCCTTATGGTAGTTTTCTATTCCCCCCATTTCTTCTACATTTATTAAATTAGAATTCTTCTCTAGGCAAAGCTTTCCATTTTCCCGCATTTATTTACTATTAACTATTTACTCTATCAGCATGGGTTCATGAATATTTATTTTCTTCTCTGGATTATAAACCAATGCTATCATGATTTAATTACTCAAATTGTCCTAGCTTTGGCTGGTGGGAGCCTTCTCAATTTGGTGCCTGTGTCCTTTTGGCTTGTTCACATCCTTTTCTGAGCATTTCATTACTTCTGGCACTACAGGAGATTCCAGGCTCATCTTGTATTTTTTCAATTAAATTTACTTTTTTTTTTTCATTTTAAAATATAGGTTTAAAAGGATTTTCGTGCAGTTAATAAAAAAAGGACTGGGATTTACAAAAGCCAAGTCGTAATCCTAAAAGAAAAAAGATTTAATCTCTGAAGAGAAGGGAGGTGGTAGATTTGGGGAAGAAATGCAGAAAAGCAAGGCAAAGGGCACATTCAGGAAACAGGTGAATTTGGGAAGACAATAAAGTAAGTGGGAGCAGAGAGAATTATTTTTTTTAATTTAAATGACACTAAGGCACAGTAAATGAAAAAAACATTGAAAAAGAGAAGTGCAGAGATGGTTTAGAACAAGGAATAATTTACATCTGAGTTTATATGACTTTTGGGCACTTTATAACATTAAAATTAAATACTTCATCTGTACTATGATAACATTTATGAAAATTTGGGCAAATATAAAAGTTTCTAATTTTTTATTGCTCTGGCGTTTTTTTTTTTTTTAGTTTTAGAGTTTGTTAAATTTGTGGATGGCTCCCTTCTCTGACATAAAACATACTTTGATTTTTTTTTTTGTTTTTAAATGAGATGGAAGAGGAAAAATGATGCTCTTTCTTATCAATTGCAATGCCAAGCCTTGGATAGCCGTCACCCCTTCTGCTTTCAGTCCTTTCCCTGAAGGTAGTGATCTTAAGCTCTAGTTCTGAGCTTTGGAGCTGAGGCTCCCTGCCAATCACTGGGGAATGATGATACCTGAGGAGACATTGCTTTTCTAACCATGTCTCTGCTGCTTCCAAGAAGTTCTGTTCTAGATCAGTTCTCCCTTGGGTAGGAACTCTGGGCTAAAGCCAAAATCCTATTTCTCAAGAGTGAAGACAAGCTACAGATGCAGTCATAAAAGCAAAGTCCTGGAACAGCCTCATGTATATATGGAAACTTGTTATAGGGTGGAGATGGCACTTACAATCAGTGGGAAAATGGGGACTTGTTTACTGGAAGGTATACTATTACTAAAACTGGATAAACACACAGAAAAAAAGTTGGATTCCTTCCTCATAGTATATGATCAACTGAGTCTTGGGTGAGTAAAGACTCCAACTCAAAAAAAGCACAAGCCATAAGGAAAAAATAAGTAAATTTTCCTACAACAAAATTAAGAGTTACTGTTCAATGTAAGACATCATGGACAATTTAAGTTAAATGCTCTGTCAAAAATCTCTAAGGCAGGGAGTTTCAAGATGGCGGCGGCTGCGGCGGCTGGCGCGGAGTAGCTGAGGTGGAAAAGGTGGCCACTGGGTCTCAGGCAGCCGGGAAACTTGTGGACCTTCCTCTGGCCATCTCTTAAGGGAGGACTGCTGCTGCTGGCCGGTCGTGGGGGCTCAACGCCACTTTGCCCCCGGCAGGAGAGGCTGCCTCATTTACAGGCAACAGCTTTGAAGTGTGGAGCAGGAAAAGAACTGATTCTTAGCTGCAAAAGCGAGTCTTGAAACAGGGAACACGGCGCCAGGGCTGCTGTGGATGCAGCGAGGATCCCGGAGGCTGGGGCCGCACTGAAGGCGGCCAGCTGCCCTATCCAGGATTCGAGGTTTCAGGCCGGCATTAAAGAAGACTCCTGGGAGCGCCCGAGCGGCGCCGCGACTGAACAGCCCGAGGCGGCAGCGCCGAGAACACGGAAGGCAACAAACCAGAGACAGAGCGAGCGCCCGACCTGGCACAGCACTGTGAGTGATCCCTGGCAAAGCTCTGTTCGGGGGGTGCATGCCCACGCGGCTCCCCGCCTGCACCACCAGGCCACTCATTGCCCCGGTGCTGCCTCCATTTTCCCAGGTGAGGGCAGCTCCGCCCTGCTCGGCCATCACTGAGCCCATTTGCTTGGCCTGGCGCGGGGCTTTCCGGACCCTGCGGGCCGACCTCCTCTCCCACTCCCTCCACGGTTCTCTGGCAGGGCTGGGGGTGTGGGGCGTCCCGACCAGTTTTGGGAGGGCTAGGAAGTACGGGCGGGCCGACTGTCACTCCACCACACCCTGGACTCCGGCCCCGGTAAACTTCCTGTTACTGGGAGGCAGATACCATCTCTGCGACCACCAGTTTGGAAAAAAGCCTAATGAATTTCTGGTTGGGAATAGTGTGGTAGGAGAGTTCCCAGGTCTGCTTGAACCTGCCGGAGAGCAGGCTGCAGGCGGGCACTAGATTCGGTTTATACCGGGGGGATACAAAGGTGAACAAGACCCGAGAAAGATCTACACAGTGCTACAAAGGCACCCAGAGAGACTGGTCGTCTGTGCCTAGCAGAAACCTGGTAGACTTCCTGGGCGAGGCGGTGCTGAGCAGGGTCTTGAAGGCCCAGCTGATAGACGAGGGGTGCAGAAGACACGCCCCAACCCAGCACAGTGTGCACAGAGGGGGGAGACGTGCGGCCAGGGAGGCGGAGACTCGACAGAAACCACACACCCGGTGGGGTCGCCACTGCACGATCTAACAGCCTGGGCCAGAGCACACTGAACGGGGAGAAGTCCTGTACAGAAAGTGAAAGCTCAACAGAGATCACACACCCTGTGGTACGTGATCCACCAGCCCAGCAGAGTCCAAGCTGACCAGAAAGGTGGATCCCTGGAGAAGCCCAAGACCCGAGGCAACCACACACACAAGACACTAGAGGCCAACTGAGCAGTCACGGCGGGAGCCATACCAAATTGGCAACCACAGCAACATCCTAGTTAGTCATTAGTCTTAAACCGGTGGACTGTGAAACCCCCTGCCACAATGAATAAACACCAAAAAAAAGACACCAGAAATACAAAAAATCAAGAAAGTACACCACCAAAAGTTAATAAATCTCATACTCTAGATCCTATAGAACAAGAAGCCCTTGAAATAACTGATAAGGAATTTCGAGTGATAATTCTAAGGAAACTGAATGAGATACAAGAAAACTCAGCTAGACATCATGATGAAATGAGGAAAAGTATACAGGATCTGAAAGAGGAAATATACAAGGAAATCAATGTCCTGAAAAAAAATGTAGCAGAACTTGCTGAACTGAAGAAGTTATTCAGCGAAATAAAAAACACAACGGAGAGTTTAACCAGCAGGCTTGTCGAAGTTGAAGAGAGAACCTCTGAACTTGAAGATGGGCTGTTTGAAATAACACAAGCAGACAAAAAGAAAGAAAAAAGAATCAAGGACATGGAAGAAAATCTGAGAGAGATATCAGACAACCTCAAGCGCTCAAATATCCGAGTCATGGGTATTCCAGAAGGGGAGGAAAATGGAGATTCCATTGAAAACATATTCAACAAAATAGTGGCAGAAAACTTCCCAGGTATAGGAAAAATCACAGATCTTCAGATCCAGGAAGCTCAACGATCTCCAAACGTATTCAACCCAAAAAGGCCTTCTCCAAGACATGTCATAGTCAAATTGGCAAAACTCAGAGACAAAGAGAGAATCTTAAAAGCTGCAAGAGAGAAGCGTCAAATCACCTATAAGGGAGCCCCAATCAGGTTAACATCAGACTTCTCATCACAAACCCTAAAAGCTAGAAAGGAATGGGATGATATTTTCAAAATACTAAAAGACAAAGATTGCCAGCCAAGAATACTCTACCCTGCAAGGCTATCCTTCCGAAATGAGGGGCAAATAGTATATTTCTCAGACAAACAAAAACTGCGGGAGTTCACTACCACAAGACCACCCTTACAAGAAATCCTCAAGGGAGTACTGGGTTTGGTTCCTGAAAAATAACTACCACTGCCATAAAAACCTAAGAAAAATCTAAACCCGCTAGTACAATAAAAATGGCATTCATGAAGAGAAAACAAGCTAACAAAAACACTATCTACAACCTAAGGAACCAACAAACAAAGAAACCAAACAGTAAATCAGAAAGCAAGGAACAAAAGACACCTAAGACAACCAAACAACCAATAAAATGCTAAGAATAAATCAACACCTTTCAATAACAACTCTTAATGTTAAAGGCTTAAATTCCCCAATTAAAAGACACAGACTGGCTGACTGGATCAAAAAGCAGGACCCAACTATATGCTGCCTACAAGAGACCCACCTCACCCATAAAGATTCACACAGACTAAGAGTAAAAGGATGGAAAAAGATTTACCATGCAAACAGAAAAGAAAAACGAGCTGGAGTGGCTATTCTTATATCTGACAAAATAGACTTTAAACTAAAAACCATAAAAAGAGACAATGAGGGACACTACTTAATGATAAAAGGACTGATCCATCAAGAAGACATAACAATCATAAATATGTACGCACCCAATGTTGGAGCAGCCAGATTTATAAAACAAACTCTATTAGACCTAAAGAAGGAAATAGACACTAATACCATAATAGCAGGGGACCTGAACACTCCACTGTCAATATTAGACAGATCATCTAGGCAAAGAATCAGTAGAGAAACACAAGATCTAAACAAGACTCTAGACCAATTGGAATTGGCAGATATCTACAGAACATTCCACCCAACAACCTCAGAATATTCATTCTTCTCATCAGCACATGGATCATTCTCCAAGATAGATCACATATTAGGTCACAAATCAAGTCTCAATAAATTCAAAAAAATTGGAATTATCCCATGTATCTTCTCAGACCACAATGGATTAAAATTAGAAATTAATAACAAACAAAACTCTGGAAACTATACAAACACATGGAAATTAAACAGCATTCTACTTAATGACATATGGGTCCAAGAAGAAATCAAGCAGGAAATCAAAAAGTTTATTGAAACTAATGAAAACAATGATACATCATACCAAAACCTGTGGGATACTGCAAAAGCAGTATTGAGGGGAAAATTTATTGCATTAAATGCTCACTTCAGAAGAATGGAAAGATGGCAAGTGAACAACCTAACACTTCACCTTAAAGAACTAGAAAAACAAGAACAATCCAATCCTAAAGTTAGCAGACGGAAAGAAATCATTAAGATCAGAGCAGAACTGAATGAAATTGAAAACCAAAAAACAATTCAAAAGATCAACGAATCAAAAAGTTGGTTTTTTGAAAAGATAAATAAAATTGACAAACCATTAGCATGGCTAACAAAAAAAAGAAGAGAGAAGACTCAAATAACAAAAATTAGAAATGAAAAAGGCGATATTACAACTGATTCATCTGAAATACAAGGAATCATTCGAGACTACTATAAACAACTATACGCCAACAAATTTGAAAATCTGGAGGAAATGGATAAATTTCTGGACACACACAAGCTCCCAAAACTGAACCGTGAAGACGTAGAAAATTTGAACAGACCAATAACAATAAAGGAGATTGAAGCTGTTATCAGAAGGCTCCCAACAAAGAAAAGCCCAGGACCAGATGGATTCACAGCAGAATTTTACCAAACATTCAAAGAGGAATTGACACCGATTCTTTACAAACTATTCCAAAAGATTGAAACGGACGCAAATCTCCCAAACTCATTCTATGAAGCAAACATCATCCTGATACCAAAACCAGGTAAAGATATAACCAAAAAAGAAAACTACAGGCCGATATCCTTGATGAATATAGATGCAAAAATCCTCACTAAAATACTAGCAAACAGAATACAGCAACACATACGAAAAATTATTCATCACGATCAAGTGGGATTCATCCCAGGGATGCAAGGTTGGTTCAACATACGCAAATCAATAAATGTGATACACCATATTAATAAACTCAAACACAAGGACCATATGATCATCTCTATAGATGCTGAAAAAGCATTTGATAAAGTTCAGCACTCATTCATGACAAAGACCCTCTATAAGTTAGGTATAGAGGGAAAGTATCTCAACATAATTAAAGCCATATATGCCAAACCCACTGCCAATATCATCCTGAATGGGGAAAAGCTGAAAGCTTTTCCTTTAAGAACAGGCACTAGACAAGGATGCCCACTCTCACCACTCCTATTCAACATAGTGTTGGAAGTACTAGCCAGAGCAATCAGAGAAGAGAAGGAAATAAAGGGCATCCAGATTGGAAAAGATGAAGTCAAACTGTCCCTGTTTGCAGATGACATGATCCTATATATCGAACAGCCTAAAACCTCTACAAAAAAACTGTTGGAATTGATAAATGATTTCAGCACAGTAGCAGGATACAAAATCAACACACAAAAATCAGTAGCATTTCTTTTCTCCAATAGTGAACATGCAGAAGGAGAAATCAAGAAAGCCTGCCCATTTACAATAGCCACCAAAAAAATAAAATACTTAGGAATTGAGTTAACCAAGGAGGTGAAAAATCTCTATAATGAGAACTACAAACCACTGCTGAGAGAAATTAGAGAGGATACAAGAAGATGGAAAGATATCCCATGCTCTTGGATTGGAAGAATCAACATAGTGAAAATGTCCATACTACCCAAAGTGATATACAAATTCAATGCAATCCCCATCAAAATTCCAAAGACATTTTTCTCAGAAATGGAAAAAACTATTCAGACATTTATATGGAACAATAAAAGACCACGAATAGCCAAAGCAATGCTCAGCAAAAAAAATAAAGCTGGAGGCATAACACTACCTGACTTTAAGCTATACTACAAAGCTATAATAACCAAAACAGTATGGTACTGGCATAAAAACAGACACACTGACCAATGGAATAGAATAGAGAATCCAGAAATCAACCCTCACACTTACTGCCATCTGATCTTTGACAAAGGCACCAAGCCTATTCACTGGGGAAGGGACTGCCTCTTCAGCAAGTGGTGCTGGGATAACTGGATATCGTTATGCAGGAGAATGAAACTAGATCCATACCTCTCACCATATACTAAAATCAACTCAAAATGGATTAAGGACTTAAATATACACCCTGAGACAATAAAACTTCTTAAAGAAAACATAGGGGAAACACTTCAGGAAATAGGACTGGGCACAGACTTCATGAATACGACCCCAAAAGCACGGGCAACCAAAGGAAAAATAAACAAATGGGATTATATCAAACTAAAAAGCTTCTGCACAGCAAAAGAAACAATTAAAAGAGTTAAAAGACAACCAACAGAGTGGGAGAAAATATTTGCAAAATATACATCTGACAAAGGATTAATATCCAGAATATATAAGGAACTCAAACAACTTTACAAGAAGAAAACAAGCAACCCAATTAAAAAATGGGCAAGAGAGCTAAGTAGGCATTTCTCTAAGGAAGATATCCAAATGGCCAACAGACATATGAAAAAATGCTCAACATCACTCAGCATCCGGGAAATGCAAATCAAAACCACATTGAGATACCATCTAACCCCAGTTAGGATGGCTAAAATCCAAAAGACTATGAACGATAAATGCTGGCGAGGCTGCGGAGAAAAAGGAACTCTCATACATTGTTGGTGGGACTGCAAAATGGTGCAGCCTCTATGGAAAATGGTATGGAGGTTCCTTAAACAATTGCAAATAGATCTACCATACGACCCAGCCATCCCACTGTTGGGAATATACCCAGAGGAATGGAAATCATCAAGTCGAAGGTATACCTGTTCCCCAATGTTCATCGCAGCACTCTTTACAATAGCCAAGAGTTGGAACCAGCCCAAATGCCCATCATCAGATGAGTGGATACGGAAAATGTGGTACATCTACACAATGGAATACTACTCAGCTATAAAAACGAATGAAATACTGCCATTTGCAACAACATGGATGGACCTCGAGAGAATTATATTAAGTGAAACAAGTCAGGCACAGAAAGAGAAATACCACATGTTCTCACTTATTGGTGGGAGCTAAAAATTAATATATAAATTCACACACACACATACACACATACACACACAAACGGGGGGGGGTAAGAAGATATAACAACCACAATTATTTGAAGTTGATACAACAAACAAACAGAAAGGACATGGTTGGGGGGGAGGGGGGGAGGGAGAAGGGAGGGAGGTTTTGGTGATGGGGAGCATTAATCAGCTACAATGTATATCGACAAAATAAAATTTAAAAAAAAAAAAAAAAAAAATCTCTAAGGCATTAATATCAATAATATTTAAGTATGTTAAGAAAAGAGTAGTCACCAAAAGGGAAAATAAATGAATAAGCAATTCACAGTAAAACCAAAAATGACTAGAAAGTATAAAAAGATATACTTTGCCACACTGGAAATCAGCTTAATGGAATGCAATAAGAAGGACCCTATCTATTTAAGAAAGAAATAATCCCCAAATCACGCAATATCAAGTGTTAGCAGGACTATGGGGAAATGGGAGCCCTCATGTACTCCAGGTAGAAGTTCGGACAGTGCAGCATTCTGAAGAGAAATCATTCCTTACTTTAGGAAATTATATCTGTGAAATTGCCATAAAATATCTCTGAGAATATAAACCAGGGAAATTCTTGCACAAGGGTCATACACAAGATTGCTTATGTAAGCATTAGTACCAAGAATAGGAGGCAACCTGGTTTTCTATCACTAGAAAAAAAATGGAAATAAAAAGTGGTGAGTACTATGGAGTAATTAGACACAAATAACTATAAGTAGAAACAGCGAAGGGAGGTTCCCAAAGAGTTTGGGGTGAAAATAAGTAAGAAACTGAACAAAATCAAAGAAAATATAAACATTATTTCTGAAGCAACAGATACCCTTGACGCTAAGAGGAAAATAAAAATTATTCCTAAAGCGATGATAACTTGGGTTTTTAACAAGTTAATATGATACACAAACACATTACATATTTTGTTGACATGATTTTCTTCCAGATCCTTGTTTTAGAGTCTAAATAAGGAAGCTGATAACTAATATATTAACTCCCCACACCACTCACTCTACTTCATACTAACCAAGAACAAAGAAAATCACATTCTGTGGCATTTGGTTCCTGAGAATAAGGCTGAATGCTTCCAGGCAGGTGGAGTTCTAAAATTGTTCCTGCTGAGCAGTTCTAGATTGGTTTTAAGGTTTATGCCAGTAGATGGCGATAGAGTTTATAACTATGCAGTCAATTCCTGCATGCTGGGGGATCTTTTCAGTACTACATAATTCATCCATTTTATTTATTTATTTTAAATTATTCTTTGATATACAAATGTAATTATGACTCAGATAAGTATAAGGTACTATGAATTCCTAGAAGAGACTTTTCTGTTTCTTTGTGTAATCTTTAATACCTAACGTAAGCATAATATACATATTTCATATATGTATTTATATATGTATATAAATTATATATACAATACACATACATTAAATAAATAAGTTTAAAGGAACATAAAAAGCATGTTAACCAGCAACATATATACCTTTGTTCCCTGTCTTATAAAGGTTAATCTCAGAACTTGCTGACCTTCCAACTTGAGGAGGCAATTTTTTATTTACCATCAACTATAGAGTCTAACAGAAAGCAAGAACTTAGTATTTGTCAAGTGAATTAATGTATTCAGTTGGCTCTTGTCTTTCCTCCATTCTTCTTAAGCTAATCATCATTTCAAAATATGCTATTTCTTTAAAATCTCAATTAAGAGACTATTGAATTTGACACTTGTAACAGGATATCAAATTCAATCATTAAACTGAATTGAGTCTTTTTGCATTCCCTCAACGAATCATATTTTCCTACACTTATGTTAAAAGTTTCCCTATCAGAGTAAATAACACAGGGAAGAGAAAAAAACTATAATTCTCCAAGTGCCTAAAATCAGATGAAGCTGAAATGGATTATGCGATTGGTAAACGAGACAGAATAAATTCCACACCAGCTTGGTACTTGTGGCTTCTTGTGTAACTTGGAAAAGGCACTGTAACTCTACATCACTTAATCACCATATAACAAAAGAAGCCCACTTAATAATGTGAGGGAAGTGTAGAGTATGTTCAGTTAATAGCTATATGTTTCCTATATTGTTCTCTCACCTCCAGCAAGCAGTCCACTTCTGACCCAGTTATGAACTTTGGAATTAACTTTAGTATGTGCCCAATTTCTTTTCGCTCCATAGGAACACTCCTCTGAGCTCAGAGACACGAGCACCTGCTGCTAATAACGCCCCTGCTCAGAAGTCTGGGCCCCGGCCCCACCAAGCAACTTCTCCAAGCCTAGCTGGCCAGTACCCTCTCTGTAAAGCTCTGAGTATCAAATCCACTGGGTCCCTGCTCTACATTTCTCATTTAAATTAGTCCAACACCTTGCCTCTATTCCCCAGCCTTTCCAGTGGTACTTGTTTCAGTGATACCTTTTTGTGCACTTTATTTTTTCAGTGCTGGGTTAGCACTTTTTTACACTAAATTCTCATTGTCAGCAGAACTGGTGTGGTTTCTGTCCCCTGGGTAGACACTGACTGATAAACCCCACTGTTGGCTGGAAGTGCACTTATCTTCTCCGTTGAAATCTTGGTGAATTTCCCATCCAAGATGTTAAGTGAACTAATGCATGGTAAACATTTACCTTTACTCTCAAATTAAAATAAAAGAGCCTCCTGATCACAGGGTAGAAAAAACACAAAGGATGACAAACACATATTTCAGCTATTTTTGCAAAATATATACCCTGATTCTACAGCAAAAACATATAGTTACAGATAGTATTACTCTAACTGATTGGAAAAATAAAGTTGGACGACTTCAAAAAAGGAAAGACACTTTAACCCTGAAATTGAAAGCATCAATATCGTACATAATAATGAAAGAAAATTGAACATACTTAAGGAATTCTGATTATTACGTTATCCATAAAGTTAGCCACAGCACATTCTGTTTTATATGACTTCTTGCTTCTCAGTGTCCAAGGAAACTATCTGGACAGTTGCTTCCGGTCCAACAGCATGCCTTTTTCAAAGAGTAGTCACATTTTAATTGGAAAGGCGTTCTGTCACAGGAAAATTAAATTAACTGGGATTAAGATTCAGGGATTATGACTTCTCTTCTATTTTGGTAGCTTCTGTTTATCTGTAACATTTGTCAGATAATGGACTACAGTAGATGGCTCAGTTTCATTCTGTTTTGTTTTGTTTAATGAGATGTCCCAGCTTACTTTTCTTATTACAGCATATAAATTACCACGGCTAAGGTATTTTTGAATTTTCAATTTTTTTTCTTATGTGGACATACCTTTGTTGAGGTTTTTTTCATATTACATGAATAATACTTGCATTTAAAAAAAAATTCAGAAGATACATCAAATTATGTGGAGAAAAGTAAAAATTCCCTAATATCTCATGACCTTATCTCCTTATGCAAGCACATTAATTTACAAAATTTTATGTAAAATTTATGATGGAAAATTTTTTAATACCGCTTTGTAAAACTATTAGAATTATCTAGTGAAGCTGATCATATGGATAACCAGCAAACCAGCAGTTCTAGCCTTGGGTGTGTGCACTGGAGAAACTTCTGCACACATGCCCCAGGGGACATATACAGGGATATTCACAATTACCCCAAAAAGGGAACAATACACTTATTCATCAGCGTGAGTGGAGGTAAATAATCAGTAGTAGTCGTAACTAGATGATTACACAGCAGCAAAAATGAACAGACTATTCTTCAGCATGGATGACTACCAGAAACATAATTTCTGAAGGAAAAAAAGCAGTTTCAAAAAATAGATATAAAATAATTCCATTCTTATGAAGATGATAAACATGAGAAACTAAATTTTGTTTAGGAATATGTGGTTAATCCATAGATATATGATAACCATGTGATATAGCACCATATTTTTTTTCCTTTTTTTTTTTTTCTTTTGTTACCTCTACCTTACCCCCCCCCTCCCATCTCACATTTTTTTCTCTATCAAAATCCTGGCATTTATCCTTCCATAGTACAATGGCCATGCGGATGATTACTCAGAACTAGCCACTCACTACACTGCAAGAAATGCAGTTAGCTGACAGCCTCCAGTGGTGAGGCCCTTCAGTTTCCACCTCAGCTTTAAGTTGAAGCTACGCTATTTCTGGAGCCAACCTCAAGCAACCGACTGAGCAGAGTGGGAGCACTGGATGGCCGTTTGTGCCCTGTGTGAGACTCCTCCTGTGGGCAATCTTTGCTCCAGCTGTTTCCATTAGGTTAGCCAAGACTTTAGACAGATTGAAGTCTGGCTTGAGGAAGTAACCGCTTGAGCTAAAGCCGACCCAAGTTAGCCAAGACTTTGACAGATGGGATCATAATCTAAGGCTTTCTCTATCCTATCCTTCATCCTCCCCCTTTTATCTTTCATGGGTGCAATGCCCCCCAAAGTCTGTTGCACTCTTAAGCCCATCTCAACATCTGTTTCCCAGGGAACCTGATTTAAGCACTTACTTTTCTCCAATCCACCTAATTATATACAAATGCACACACTGAAAAGTTTTGCATTGTTTCCTTTACAAAACTGTGATAATATCACATACAATTCTATTTAATTTTGCTTTCCTAACAAGACAGTGTGGAAATGCCAACTAGTCCACCATTAACAAACCAACTATTTTAATGGCCATAGTCACTGATGTTCCTCAATTTGCCTGTTTTTCCACGAATGGGAATTTTTTCAATCTTTTTGCCCTCCAAAACACACTTATAGTAAAAAAAACTTGCATATATATTCTTATTTACGAGTCTTTTTTATTTCAGTGAGATAGACTTTTCAGAAGTAGGATTTCAGGAGGTATAAGTATGTGCATTTTTAATTTTAATAAAATATTGGCAGGCTGCATTCCAAAAGGCCGTAAATAATGAACCTTCGCATCAGCCATGTGAGAGAACACCCTTTGCTCCCACATTCCTGCCAGTAGCAGGTGCACTTACACTCATGACATTTTCCTGTCCGAGAGTCATAAAGTGATGCCACTGTTACTTATATTTCTATGCTCTGACAACGAGAGAAATTGAGCATTTTCACATGTTTATTGTTATTTGTTTTTGCTCTTTCGTAGATTGCCTTTTCATATCACCAATCCATTTTTCCTATGAATTGTTATTAACCTGTAAGAACTCTGAATATTACACTGTGTCACTACATACATTTTAAATTTTGGTAAGGTCAAATATGTTTATCTTTTCTTCTGTAGCTTCTTGGGTTTCCTATCTTGGTTAAAAAGGTTTTCATGGGGCTAGCTGGTTAGCCTAGTTGGTTACAGCAAGGCAGTGCCTCCTTATAACTTCAAGGTTTGATTCTCCGTACAGGTCAGCTGCCAAAAAAACCCAAAAGGGTTTCCACAAAATCACTCTTTCTTTTTTTTTTTTTTTTCCCAATTCGTTTCTTAAACTTCTTCTTCTGATGCTTATTGTTTCTTGTTTCCTTTTTAAATTTCTTTTTTTCTTCAGAACTCAGTTTAAATTTTTTTTTTGATTTATCAATATACAATGTAGTTGATTTTCGTGTCCCTTTATCAGTTCCTCTTTTTCCCCCTTACCTCTCCCCCCTCCCCCCACATCAACATAATATCTGTTCACTTGTCTTACTAGTTCAAGGAATTGTTATGATTGTGTCTCTCCCTGCCCCCCCCATTTGTTTGTTTGTATATTTATTTATTTATTTTTATCAGCTTCCATAAATAAGTGAGAACATATGGTATTTCTCTTTCTGTGCCTGGCTTATTTCTCTTAATGTACTTTTCTCTCAGTCCATCCATGTTGCTATGAATCCTGGTATTTCTTTTCTTTTCTTTTTTTTTTTTTTTTTTTTTGAATAGCAGAGTAGTATTCCATTGTGTGGATGTACCACATTTTCCTTATCCACTCATCTGATGATGGACATTTAGGCTGGTTCCAACTCTTGGCAATTGTAAATAGTGCTGCAATAAATATGGAAGTGCAGGTATCCCCTCGATATGATGATTTCCATTCCTCTGGGTATATTCCCAGCAGTGGGATAGCTGGGTCATATGGTAGATCTATCTGCAATTGAGGAACCTCCATACCATTTTCCATAAAGGCTGCACCATTTTGCAGTCCCACCAACAGTGTATGAGAGTTCCTTTTTCTCCACATCTTCACCTGCATTTATTATTCTCAGTCTTTTGGATATTAGCCATCCTATCTGGAGTGAGGTGGTATTTCAAGGTGGTTTTGACTTTCATATCCCAAACACTGAGCGAAGTTGAACATTTTTTCATGTGTCTGTTGGTCACTCATATATCTTCCTTTGAGAAATGCCTATTTAGCTCCTTTACCCATCTTTTTTTTTTGAATTTCTGCATTTAATTCAACTGGAATTGATTTGGTTATATGTGAGGCTGGAGTCCAGACTGTTATCTCTCAGATGTATAACTCAATATCCTGCAACCATTTTTTTTATTTTTTATTTTTATTTATTTATTTTTGTGTGTGTGACCAGTAAGGGGATCGCAACCCTCGGCGTAGTGTCGCCTGCACCGCGCTCAGCCAGTGAGAGCACCGGCCATCCCTATATAGGATCCGAACCCGCGACCTCCACGCTCCCAGCACCCCTGCGCTCCCAGTGCCGCACTCTCCTGAGTGAGCCACGGGGTCAGCCCCTGCAACCATTTTTAAATGCATCATGTTTCCCCTTCTATTTTCAATACCATTTTTGTCATTTATCAAATTCTTGCATACATCATGATGTACTGGGGAGTTTCTAGTTTGTTTTATTTTATATATTATTTTGATGATAGTGGCTTTGGAGTAGGCTTTAGTACTTGAGAAATTTTAGCTCATTGTTCTTATTTTTCATAGTTTGTTCTCTGGTTTTAATATTTCTTCTGTCATAGGAACCTGTTTTATTTCTTTCAATAGGATTTTATAATTTTATTTACATAAGTCTTTTACCTTTCTTTTCAATATTACTCACAAGTATATTATAGACTTTGCCTCTAATATGAATGGAGTATTTTCCTATTTTTTGTTTCTGGCTGGTTATTTCTGTTGATTATTGCATATTTAACTTCTAATTAGATATCTAATTTCCTTAAAAACTGTTATTTTTTACTAGGATCTCTTTTCCTTTGGGGGAAGAGTATTATTTTATTTTCTTGTATTATTGAATTCACTAAAATCCCTAAAGTTATGGTGAATAATAATGACAGTAGTAGGCATCTCTGTCATTGCTTTTTTTAACAGGAATGGTTTGGTTCTGAATTAATTAGAATGTTGGCCACTAGTTTTTGAAGCATGAAAATATTAAGTGGTTTAGATTTTTATTGTTAATGATGCTGAATTTTCTCAAATTCCTTTTAAATACCTAAGTGATATGTTTTCATTTTCTCTTTAATTTGTTCACTTAATATATTGAGAGACTTCTCTGATACTGTACTGTTTGAGCATTTTGAAACTCACTCTCTTCTTCACAATGTATTATTTTTAATATGCTGACTTCATAAAATGAAGGAGAGCTTTCCAGGTTTTTTCCTCTACTATAGAGTTAATATTAAAATTATGTATTCTGAAAAACACAGCAATCACTCATCTGGTTTTAGTGTGAGTTTAATATTTATTAACGAATAATTAAGTTTTCAATCTCTTATTGATTTCTTCATTTTTTTTCATAATTTGGGGGTCAATTTTGATAATTGTCATTTTTCTAAGAAAACATGCATTTTCTCTAAATTTTCAAATTTTATATCACAGTTACATATAATTACCTCTGTCCATTTGTTTTATTTCTTTATCTACATAGCTTCTTTTTCATTCTTCCCAGTGAATATATTTTACTTACTCTCTTTTATCTACTAATCATGTTTTTGTTTTTTTTTTTAATTTTAGGTATAGGATTTGTTTCTTCATTATTCTATTTTCTATTTTTTAATTTCAGTTTTTATCTTTATTCATCCCCTATTTCCACTTCTGTTTATATTTGTGTTCTTCCAAATTCATAAGATGGATTTTGTTGCTCAAAGCATACAAACTTTCAGTTATAAGAACAAATTCTAATGTAGAGTCTAATGTAGATCTAATGTACAGCATGGATAGTGATGGATGTCTTAATTAATTGATTGTAGTAATCATATAAAACATATCAAATCACCTTGTTGAACCCTTGAATATATTGAATCTTTATTGGGCAATTAAATATTTTTAAATAAAAAATAATAATAATAAATAAAAATTTTTTAAAGGATGAGTTTTAACATAGTGGTTAAGGGTATAGAACCAGACCTTGCTACCTTCAAAGCCTGTTGACACCACTTGATAGCTGTGTTACACTGCTCAAGCTGTTCAACCTCTCTGTGCCTCAATTTTCGCATCTATATAACAGGCATAATAATATCTATCTCATAAGATTTTTGTGAGAATTAAATATTGAATGCACATAAAGAACACAGAGCATTATCTAATGCATGGTAAGCACTCTGAAGTACTGGAAATTTTTTCTTTAAGGTATTATTCTCTTTCTCTTTTGGTAATAGAGGATATTTCAGACTACGTGTTTTCACTTGATTATAGACTTAGTTATGTCACAATTGATGCGAAGTGTTTTCTTTATAGTTCTTTCTATGTAGATTTTCATATTAACTTTGTTTTTCTAATTAACCCAAACGTTATTTGGTTTTATGCTTCATGATGTTCATGACTTTAATGATTGGACACATTTTTATTATGTTTATAGATTATTATCAGAAGGTGTGGCCTGTAAAATTTATTTTTTTCAGTCTGGGGAGGCCAATTATGTGATTAAATTTTATAAATGCCCCATACCTTGAGAGAATTGTGTATGCTTCTTTAAATATATATAAATATTTGCTATTGCACAAAATCAGTTTTTGATGTGTTGCCCATTTTCTTTTCAAGCTCTTACTGATGCTGAAAGTGGTATATTACAGTATCTCACCATAGTTGTGTTTTTTATTAAGTTCTCTCTGCATTTCTAATTGTTTTTGTTTTGCATATTTAGCTGCCATAGTTGTTGATTTATTTTATTTATTTTTTGTGTGTGTGACCCGTAAGGGGATCGTAACCCTTGGCTTGGTGTCATCCGCACTGCGCTCAGCCAGTGAGCTCACCAGCCATCCCTATATAGGATCCGAACCCGCAGCCTCGGCGCTCCCAGCGCCACACTCTCCCGAGTGAGCCACAGGGTCGGCCCCATAGTTGTTGATTTATAATCCTTATGTCTTGTTCATTAATTATGACATTCACCTTACATGATATTTCTTTATCCTGTTAGTGCTTTCAATTTTAAATTCTCTCTTATCTACTATTAATATTGTAAAACTCTTCTTTTTATTTTTGTTTGCCTTGGAGATACAGTGTCAGTATGAATATTTCTTCTTTTCTTTAAGAAATACTTTTTTCCTTTCTTAAATCTTATACAAATTTATTCTTGAAGTTCAGAAAGTTTACCAGCATATGCCTAGTCTGGTTTCATCAGTCCTGTCAGGAACTGTGAAGAATCTATCTCCTCCACTCAGGGTAAATTTCTTCTAGTATTTAATTATTTGCCTCTTCTCCATCTGTTTCTTTTTTCTCTACTTGGAGTTCTTATTAATTGTATATTAGAGTGTCACTTCAAATTGCTTTTGTTTTAACTCATGATTTCCAAATCTTTGTAATCTGCTTTGTGTTTGGAGGTGTTTATTACACAGGGTCTTCCTTCCAGATATGGCTAGTCTGCTCTCCTCTTTAATATATCTCCTGAAATCTAAAATTTGAACATCATTTGTTTTTGTTTCCAAAATAACTTTATGTCTTGTAATTGAATCCACTACGTATCTTTATTTATTTCCTTTCTTACTTACTTAGATAGTTAATGTCACCATCTGTTTCCTGGAGCAATTATTTTTTGCTAGAAGCCACCTGTGCTGGGTGATCTGACCCATCAGCCTCACTCTGACTTTTGGCTTCACCTCACTTTATTGTTATTTCTTCACCTGCTCATGGATGACTCACCCTTAAGACTTGGTCTTAAGCAGATATTTGTTATCATCTAGAAAATTCTAGGGAAAAAAATAACATTTATTGATGAAATATCAGAGCAATTCCTATTAAAGTCTTACACAAGACAAATACAGCAACTATCATGGTCACTATGTAGGTGATCATAGCCAATGTGATAAAACAAACAGCAAAATAAATTACGTACATTGACTAGAAGGGAAATGACAAAACTGGCATTGTTTATAGATGATATCTCTTTCCCAGAAAAAAATCTAGAGTATAATCCAAAATATCGTCAGAACAAATAAGAGAATTTATCAAGATGGTCAGATGTAAAATTAGCCTACAAATCTCAGATAGCATTCGATCACAGTAATACATTTCCTAAAATATCTACAAATAAACTTACAGAGAGATAAGTGAAATCCATATAAGAAGAAAACTATGAAACTCTACGAAAGGGAGGAAAGAACAATAAGTAGATAGACATGAAAAAATATTAGATGAGAAAATCCAACATTGTAAATATTTCAATTCTCCACACGTAATACTATAAAATTAATGCAGTGACAGATAAAATCTACATTGGAATTTTTTATATGAACTTGAGAAACTATATATAAATTTCATCTGGAAAAGGAAAAACAAATGAAAGAAAGAATAGCTAATATATTCTTCACAGAAAACAAAAAGGATGAATAAGTTGCCTGGCCTAATTTCAAAACTTACTCTAAATCTACAGTCATTAAAACAGTGTGTCGATAATTTTAGAAAATACAAAGAGAAGAGTCAGATAGACTAAATAGACCAAATAAAGACCTATGTTCAATGAAAACTCCATTGTACCATAGAAGTGACATTTTAAATCACAAGGGAAAGGATGTACTGAGATTGTTAATTCCACATTTGTAAGAAAAACTAATTTAGTTAACTACTTCAAATTTGTTGCAGATCAGGTTCTCCGGGGGCAGTTTTTGAGACAGAGATTTGTTGGCAGGAAGTTTATTGATTGGGGCTCTTGAGATTAACACCTGAAGGGGATACGATTGGCAGAGGAAGAGGTTGAGTGGCACTTTAGCCTCATTTGAGGCCTCAGCCTACCCTCAGGAAGCTGTGAGGCTTGGGTGTCCCTTTAGAGTGGCTCAGCCCTGGAGTGGGGGGCAGGCACTTTATAGTCCCATGTGGATTAGTCATTGGATGTGGTCTGCCCCCAGGAAAGGAGTGTGAACTTGGGCCAGGCAGCTCTCCCCAACCGAGAGGGTTGATACCACAACAACATTCACAGAATGGATTCCAGATGTATCTAAAAACCAACTACAGGAAGCCAAAATATGGGAAGTCAAAGCAGAATATACTTATAATCTTAGGGTAAGAAGGCGTTTTGAAAGATAGTTGATTTGACAATTTAAAAACTGAGAATGTCTATAAACATATGATAACATAAAAAAGCCAAAGGATAGATTGGGAAAAATATTTGCAATTTGTTTTAGCAATGCACAATGCAAGACATGTAACAAAAAGTACTGTAACTTCACTTTTGATTCCTGGTGGGCATCCTAAGAATTATTTAGGTAGAAGCCTCAGTAGGCCTGATGACTTTTCTGTGCTATATTCATGTTAAGCCAAAAACACAGTCTCATTTTAGTCCAAGATATTAATCAACACTTCAGACTTCCTTCTAATATAAGATTTCTCCTCCTACTGTCCAGTTCTGTGCTGCATTTTGTGGGGCTCCCAGCCACTAGGAAAGGGGGTGTGGTTGGCTTCCATTTATTCTTTTTTTTTTTTTTTTTTTTTTTTTTGTCTTTTTCGTGACCAGCACTCAGCCAGTGAGCGCACTGGTCATTCCTATATGGGATCCGAACCCGCGGCGGGAGAGTCGCCGCGCTCCCAGCGCAGCACTCTACCAAGTGCGCCACGGGCTCGGCCCCTTCCATTTATTCTTTACCTCTTCTCACCTCTTACCCTCTTGCTAGCTTTGGTTTAAGACCCTGCCTGGCAAAAAAAGTGGGAGAGAGAAGGAAGAAGAGGTAAAGGGATAGAGCAGGGAAGTTCCTACTTAGCAGGGGATGGGTTCTGTCACAGCTAACTTCTTGTGTTCTGGACCTGGCTGATGTTTAAAGTTGATTCTCTCCCATAGGAAATGTGGTGATTCTTTGGAGACCCCAGTGTTTCCTCCCAACTCCAACCACTGCCTTCATGCCTCTCTGGTTCATGCCTCCAGTTCGCTGGTAGACCACTCCTTAGACTCTTGCTGTTAGAGTCTCCACATGCTCCCAGGTGGTTTGGGCACAGTTGGGAAAGATTCCCAGATTCCTGGACCCACTGTAAGTGGGAAAATAGTTACTTTCCAAATGCAGCCCTTCACACTGTCTCTCGCTAATCCACCTTCTAGACATTTCAAGCAAAAGGTAGACAGCAGTTTGCTTTTCCCCAACTGCAACCCCATGGAGAACATTTCGCACTAGGCAGGAGGAGAAGGGATAAGCGTTTCTGGTTATATGGGACAAGATTACATGGGGGCAGGGAAGGGACACAGTGAGAAGAGCCTTTCTTAAGAAATCCCTTACAAATCCCTGCCCACCCTCTCAACCTCTTGTGGATAAGTTGTTAATTGGTTTGTCTTAGATTCAGATGTGTTCTTTTTTGAAACATCCCACCACAATATATAATAGAAAAGTGATTAATACCTAGAACATATAAAGAGGTAAATTGCAGAGGAAAGAAATGTATGAATGGTACACACAGTCATTTCACAGAAGGCAAATACAAAGGGATAATTAAAGAAAAGATGCTCAGTCATTGATAATCACCAGAATAATATTGAACTCAATTAGTACTTGGATTTCACAACTTAAAAATTGTAAGTAGGTGCTTTAAATCTAGTAGGTGCTTTAAATCTAGTTTGGCAAAGATGTGGAGAATATTCTTATTCACTGTAGTGAGAGTATAAATTGACAATTTGACAAAAAACATTGGAGGGTTATTTGGTTATGCAGTGAAAAATTTAAGTCTTCACACTTAGTGACTATATTAGATTTTCCAATGATGGGTGAAAATGTATTATCAGAGATCAGAAAAATACGTACAGTTGTAAAATAGAATTTATTTTTGTACATATCTGATTTGTGCAGATATCAAAGTTGTGTCTGCAGCAAATATCTTACCTGAGTTTTCATGAAAATGTATTCCTGCAATACTTGTGCACTTAAAATAATTTTAGGTGATCATTCCAGTTTATTATTCTTTTGCAATAACTTGGTTCCAAAAATATGACGCTATTTTCATAAGATATAAAGTGATTTCACCAGCACACTCTCTTTTGCCCTTTTCCAAGCTACCAGCTTTAGAGATGGTACAGAATGCCTTTTAAACAATTATTTTATTACAGGTGAACAATTAGAAGGGCAAGACATCCCTTGGAGCCCTGGTTTCCCAATTTCACCAGGTAATTTTCTATATTTTTTTAAAATTACAAACATCCGATAACTCTAATGTTCACAATTAAATTGTTTCCATGGTCCTGAAATGAAAATCATTTTATTTCCACAGCCAAGGCGTTTTAAAATAATCTTCTCATTAAGAAGGTGTCTGCCCAGTCCATTTACCATCTCTTAGAGCTGCCTTTTAAAGAAAGCTTGGGCCTCAACAACCATCTCGTTTCTACTATTATGGGATCCTATTCAACCTGTTTCTAAAGCTGATTGGATCTGAGTATTCATATGACCCAAGATCTATTAATCAGAAGATCTCTCCCTGGTATTTGGGAGTGAGAATGAGAGACACTGAATAATGTGGACTGGTTGCTTGAACAGAAAACACAGAAACTCAAGAGAAACTGAGCACTTTCAGTTTAATTTTGCTTCCCCCCCACCAAGTTTTTATTTTGAAAATTCCCTGTTTGTCCCTAATGTTTTCTTTAGAGCTCCCCACCCCCAGGATGCAATCAAGACCACGTGTTGCATTTAGTTGCCGGGTCCTTTTGCCTTCTTCACTCTGAAATAGTCCTTGATTTTTTATTTTGTTTTGTTTTATTTTGGCTTTTTGTCCACGCCCATTCACGCTTATCTACAGAAGTGGGTTTCTGTTTAGTTTAAACTAAAAGAGCTCTAAACCATAAAGGAGAAATTTCAAAAGTTTTACTTAAACCTGAATTCTAAATATGTTGTACTGGTAACATGCAGGCAGGTTTCAAAAAAACTGTCCTTTATCACTGAAGAAAGAGGCTGTGACCTTCACTGCCTTCTACTTATATCACTGAATCAAAGCAAAGTATTACGTGTAACTAAGAAGGAACACTGAACCATAGCACCTCATGCATCACAGCATAACGCAGGAAGAAAAAATAAAAAGTGATGTGCCATTCTTTCAACAAAAATTAGAAGAAACTAATTTTTAACGAAGTACAAATTTTTAAATAAAGTGTATAGATGGTTAATGCATAACTTGCTTATGGTAAAATTCACCTTTTTTCGATATGCCATTCCATGAGTTTTCACAAAATATAATACATAGTCAAGTTACACCATCACAATTAAGATATAGAACAATTCCATTGTCTTCAGATGATTCCCTGCTGTGCCTTCACAGTCAGTTTCCTTCACTCACCTCCACCCTCTGGCCACTACTGATCTCATGTTTTCCCCAGCTGTCTAGAATTTTCCAGAAGGCATTATCTATGGAATCAAGCAGTATGCAGCTTTTCGTGTTCGGCATTTTTCACTTATCATCATGCATTTGAGATTCATTCATGTTGTATTTATCAGCAGTTTATTTCCTTTTATTGTCGAGTAGCATCCCACTGTATGAAGGTACCACAATGTTTTTATCCATTCACCCACCAAAGGAAATTTGGGTTGATTTCAACACAGAACATGTTTAAAAATAGCAGTAAAGGGTAAAAATAAATTTTGCCCTAGGATCTTTAAATTCTTAACTCTCTTCACATTTTCAGGCCATTCTAAGGTTCTTACTAGTACAATTCCAAAACCATCAATCCTCTGGGAATTACGCAAGTTTGGGGGGAGCAGTGGTCTGTTTCGAACCAGTCCTTTCCCACTGAATTTCTTCTGGTTTGTGAAGTTGCTCCTGTTTCTCAACAAGCATGTTTATGGAGAGTGTTGAAAGAGGATTATGTTCCAATGTGTGACAGCTGGCCTCATCACAATTGGATGACCAAAAGATTATCCAAGTGTATAACTTTTAAAAATTAGGCCAGGAGCTGGGTCAGAGGATAGGACACCCACTTTGGCTGACTTTTTATTTTTTTTAGTTGACACATTTTAATTATACATACTTATGGGGTACAATTTGATGTTTTGATACATATATATGTTGTACAATAATTAGGTTAATGTAGTTAATGTCTTAATCACCTCATGCATTTATCATTTCTTTGTGTTGAAAACATTCAAAAGTTTCTCCTCTAGCTATTATGTAATATACAAAACTTAGAAGTGGTGAACTAAAGTGTACAAAAATGTGCTATCTACCCTAAAGTGAATCAGTATACAATATATGCATGTATTGAAACAGCACACTGTGCCCCACAAATATAAATATAAATAGAATTTATTTTTTTAAAAAAACTTATGGTTAACCACTGTCACCCTACTGTGCAATAGAACATCAAAACATCTTCCTCCTATCAAATTGAATTTTATACCCGTTAATCCACCTTTCCCCATTTTCCTTCCCCCACCCCTCCCCAGTCTCTGGTAACCACTGTTCTACTCTCTGCCTCTAAAATATCATATAGCATCAGCTTTTGTTTTTTCTTGATTCCACAAATGAGTGAGGTCTTATGGTATTTGTCTTTCTCTGCCTGGCTTACTTCACTTAACATAATGTCCTCTAAGTCCAGCTTCAGGTGCTCAAATGATGCTGTTGACTAAGCAGTCATGGACTTTCTGCAGGATGGATAGTAAACAGGCAAGGGCAGTGGGAGGGAACCACAGAGAAGGAACATGGATATTTCTGCGTTTTCCATTACCCAGCTCCCTCTCAGCAATAACTCAGAGTGAGTCATTTCACATGCTGTGCACGATTTCAATAGGTTAGAAACTAATTTTAAATCCATTAAAAACAAGCCCATGTCAGCATTGTCTCCGTGACCCCTTGCCTTTAAAACAACTTAGAACAATGCTGCCTCGCTGATTTTCTCATGCTATTGTATCAGTTGGCATAAAACAGGTGTGCCACAGACGTTTCATTGTCAACTTAACATAATGCACCTGCACAATCCTCTGATTTCACTGTCAGTGCAGCAATCTTTGCCTCCTTTGTTAAAAGGCTCTCAAAATCACTGTAAGTAATGCCAATGTAGACTGAATTTAAGTCAAATAATGTATTTGCCTTTCCTGCTAACTTTGAGTCTTTAAAAAGCAAAACCTGAAAAATTAGAGATGGGCCCTGGAGTGATTCATTTGATACTGAATTTCTCAGGTTTTGTGACAGCCAATATTTCTAAAAAGAAAAAAAATAACAGGAAAATAATTTTTAAAAATTCTTCATCATACTTGAAGCCTCTAGTTATATGTGTTTTATTTCCAATCCCTTTCATTTTATAAAGTACTTTCTTTAAAGCAGTCTTCATTGAAAAATGATATGAGTATCAACTTGCATTCACACACTGACCCTCTGTTTTCCTTTTTTCTCTCTCACCTAAGTCCTGACTAAAGCAGCATTCTTAGCAACTCTTATCAGCAGTGTTCTGGTTAGTTACAAAACTAGCCACTTACAGAGTTATTCCCAGTTACCTCAACTAGAATCACAAAATACACACTTTTTTTGTCTACACTGATCATTTGTGCACAGTGACTGGGAACGAAAACAGATTCCATTATTTTCATTACCCATTAAACTGGTACAGTGGATTGAATTGTGCTCTCCAAAGTCCATGTATTAGAAACTTAACCCCCACTGTGACAGTGCTAAGAGGGTAGGAAATTCTATTATGGTAACTGAAAGGTGGGCCTTGAAGAAGTGATTAGATTGTGAGGACCATGCCCTAGTAAATGGATTAATAAGTTGATGGTTTAATTTTGGGCATGGTTCTGATAGCTTTAAAAGGAGAGCACATGACACTCTCTCTCTCTCTCTCTCTCTCTCTCTCTCTCTGCTTCTGCAAATTCACAATGCGATACCCTGCATTGCTGAAGTTAACACCAAAGAAAGCCTTCATGAGATGTGTTCCCTGGACTTTGGACTTCCCAGCCTCCAAAACTATGAGCGATAATTTTTTTTTTCTTACAAATTACCCAGTTCCAGGTATTTTGTTATAAGCAACAGAAATAGACTAATACAACTCATATATAAATAAATGCATAAATAAATGTATATAGATAATTAAGTAAATATGTGACTAATTTATGAAATGTATATCTAATAAATATACGTATATACACATGTGTATATATAATGAATATATAACTTTTAAAATTCAAGTTGGCTCATGGAATTCCCATGATTGAACCCTCTGTGACTTTCCACCCATGGGTGTAACTGCCCCAGTTACTGTACTCTCTGACCACATCCCTTCTTTTCTTCCCTTGCTTCCTTCACTCTGGCCCCACAGGCCTTCTCTTAGCTTATGAAACACACCAAATTAGTTCCTGCATCCTGGTCTTAGATGTTCTCTTCGTCCCAGAAATCTTTCTCTGATGTGAGCAAGACCAAACACCTCCGTCTTGAGTACTTCAGCTTGACATCCCACAGTTAGAATGACTTCTGTTGGCCAATTTAACGCTGCTACCCAGTCATTCCAATTCTCTTGTTTTTCTCAGTTTTAATTTGTTCATAACTGATGCACTATCTGCCTTCCTGTAGCAGAGGCTTAGGTGCCTCTCTATCACCTATCATTCCTCATGGTTTCCTCTCACTCTAAGCACCTGCTCCTCCCTGCCTGGGGACTTTCTCTGGCCACAGGAATACACTCAGCATATACAAGAGGGCAGGCCAAAGCACCAGTGAGTTCATTTTCCAGGAGCAGTCCTCAACCTACGATGGCTAGAAGCAGATGGACCCTTGGTTGGGACAAAAATGAGGTGTTGTTTGTGAAATATCTGAGAGATCCACAGAGCATAAAGACCCAAATACCCATAGTATAACAGCTCTTTAACACACTCTGTTGTCTTCCTTCCCTTCCTAACTCTTTTTTCCCTCTCCCCTATCCTAATCATCTCCCAAGTAAACCATTGGTGCCCATATGCTTGTTGCAGGGTTTATCTCTGCACAAATCCAACCTAAGATACTTCCTCAACTACAATGTAAGCTTCAATAAAAGCAGGAAACATCCAACCTATTCATCATTGTACACCACCTCTCCCCCCAGCACTGGGTACATGCTGACAACAAGATGGACTTTTGTTGAATAAGTAACTAATCACCTAGGTATGCATACATGGGTGGTTATGATATAATCTGGATATCTTAAGAGGTCCTGTCCCTAACCCACTGGAATTTTTCTATTGGCCCTATGACCCCCCTGTCTCCTAATATAGGAAAGTTCTTGGAAAGCTCCTTATTGCCTCAGTGCCCAAGTAACAAGGACAATACACAAAAGCATACAGAGGATTCAGTATGCATGTTATTCTTCCATGCATACAGAAAAAGACAATTTGGGACTCTGGGCATTCCAAAGTAATATTGAAAACTGTTTGAAAGTTGAGGGCTTGATTTCTAAGAGAAGGATTTTTTGAGAAAAGAGGCTGTTTACACATTCACATTGTGAAAGAGGTCCTGAGTGAGATTGCAGGGAGTGAGGAAGACAGGTCAGGGGACCTAAGAACTTCCACTGTGCATTTGACCAGCAATATTTCACCACTGATCTTTCTCTGTTTCAACTTAGGAGAAAAAAGGGACACTCGAGTTTTCTGGAGATTGTCAGTGGCTTTAATAAATTCATATGTTAATATTATTCAATCAAAAATAGTTATCATATACCTATTATATATTTCAGGTTATGTTTTAGGCATTGAAGTTATCACCATGAGCCAAACAGCACAAAATATCTGTCCATATGGAGCTTATGTTTAAGTGAACAGAGGTAGTTTAATGAGCAAATTTTTTAAATGGCACGAGTAATATATCAGTGGTGCAAATTAAGTAAGCTAACGGGATGGATAGAAATGGTACTACTTTACATGAGGAGGTAGGGAAGGTCTCTCCAATGAGATGACATTTGAGCAGAGACCTAAAGAAAATGAGGAAGCCAGATCTGCAGATATCTTTGGAAGGAGAGCATCTGAAGCAGACGAAATAGTTCAGGGAAGAGGCTCTGAGGCAGGAGTGTGCATGGTATGTTCGAGCAGCTGCAAGGAGAGTCTAAAGCTGAGCTGGGTGAAGAGGATGAAAGCGGTGGAGGATGGGGCCAGAGAAATAGCAGCAATCCTTGGTGTGGAGTTTAAACTCTGTTATTTCCAAATCATCTTTATTTGACCTCAAGACAATTAATCTGACAATCACGCATTAATTGAAGAGCTTCATTGTCACAAATTGCTTCATGGTCACCAAATGGCTGCTGTCCTCCAGCATCAGATCACAATGTTGGGCAAAACAGCAAATATTTACTTTTATGTACAAAATTCCCCTTGAAGAATAACGTGCATATTGAAAAGTGTAAAAATCATAAGTGTGAAGCTTGATGAATTTTTACAAACTGAACACATGCATGTAACCAGTATCCTGATCAAGGGATAAAACATTATTCTACCTCCCAAAGGTAACCACTATTCTAACTTCTACCATCATGGATTAAGTTTACCTCTTTTTGAACTCTATGTAAATAGAATCAAATATATAGTCTCAGTATCTGACTTCTTTTGCTCAGCATTATGCTTATAAGATCCATCTTTGCTGTTGCATATAATTGTATTTTGTCCATTCTCTTTGCTATATGTGAATTGCATGTGAATATACCACAATTTATTTATCATATCGGTGGGCATTGGTATTTTTTAGTTTGGGCTACTACAAATAGTGCTGCTATTGAAACCGTATAACTGGTTTCGACAGGACACACTTCTTTGTACTAGGATGTTGTTTTGCAGGAAACTACTGAGGATGGGGCCGCAGGCATAGCAAGAACCTTGTGGAGTAGGGAGGGGAAGAAAGTTGTGAACTTGAGCACCACAGGAACAAAGTTCCTGCCAGTGGAACCAGAAGACTGGAAGCCTAAATGCTGGAGCCAATTGTGAAGTGAGAGATCCCACGATGAGGAAGACCAAGTGCACTGTCTAATCAAACTTTTCCAACCCAGAACTTCCTTGCATCCCAATCCCTTAAAATGTGTCCAGACCCCAGACTGGGGAGACAGATTTGAGCCCTGGATCCTGTCTCCTTGCCAGTTGGAAAGCCTTTTCTTTCCAACAGTGCCATAGTATGGTTTCTATACACGTCAGGCAGTGAGCACTGGCTCAGTAACAGTATGAACATCCTTGTTCATATCTTTTGGTGAACATATGTGCACAGTTTTGCTGATATTTAACTAGGAGTTAAATTTCTGGGTTAAAGGATATGCGTTTGTTTAGCTTTAGTAGATTCTGCTGAACAGTGATCAGTTTTTCAAAGTGACTTTGTAATTATTTCTCCCAATAGCAGTGTCTAAAAATTTCTATTGTTCCATCTCAGACAATTTGTATTGTCAGTCCTTTTCATTTTAGCCATGTTTTATGGAGTTATAGGATTGTAGCTATGATTTATATTCCCTTCGTGATTAATGGAGTTTGGCACTTTATATTTTTGCTGGCAATTAAATGTTTATACATGTAAAATAGCTTGTAAGTCATTTCAACAGTGGTCATAAGAATTATAAATGGGGATAATAACAGTATCCATATCACAGGGTGGAAGAGAATTTCATGAAAAGATCATGTGAAAACATTAGATATGATGCTGGGCAGAGAGAACGAGCTCAATTACTATTTTGTATTATTACCCTTATTTTATAATATAAACAATCAATAGCCTCAAAAATATGGTGACAATCTTTGGTACTAAATATTCCATTTAAAGATAAAATCCAGAGGCACTGATCAGTGAAAACAAAGAGAATATCAATCATTTTGATAGAAACAATAGGGAAAAAATGACACTGGAACAGAAAAAAACTAATCAAAATATCTTCAGGGGCTGTACTATTTTGATTTAAAATTATAAATACAGCCTTAAACATCAAAGTGATGGTCAAAATAATAACATTAAATAAGGCTTCATCATTAACAACTTATATACACTTTAGTTTTAATTATTGACATCTCATTGAGCTAGATATTTTCATATTTGGTCTGTGAATTCATGTGCTTTGAAGATAAAAAGTGCATTTGGTGCATTCAGTTCAATTCATTTAAGACTTATTTTTAGAAGTACCACCATTAGGTATCAGTTGAGTGATTAAGTAGAGTTTGGACTAAATTAGGCCAATGGAATGCATAAGTGGAAGAAACAGAAATCAACATGGTAGAATGTTAATATCAGAACTTCACATCTGATCTTAACTCTATGATTAACTTAACTTAAAGAATTAGTATGATTTATAAGAGTTGAAGGAAAGAAAGATATATCCAGTCATTAACATAACAGCAAAAAAAGAAATGACAAAGTATTGCATGTGTAAGATTCAGGGGATCATGAAGTCTGGAAATACAGAAATGCAATGAATAAGAATGGATAAGAAGAAGAAGGTAGGCTACGAAGATATAAGGGGGCTAGATTATGATGGATCTTGACTATCATGCTAGAATTGGTTCAGGAGCCTTAAGAGACTTGTGAAATGATTGCAAATTGAAAAATGAGAAATGGCATGTCCATATGCTGCGAAGGTAACTCTAGAAACCTTGCAGATAGTAGACAAAGTGACATTACAGTTGGGAGTGACAAAGACCTAAAGATTTTGCGGGAGGAGTTAGTGTATAATGAGAAGCCTGACTGTAGGTAATAAAAGAGAAAAGGCAAAAAAGATAATTGACTTAAAATATACTTTTTAAACAAACTTGATAGAACTTGATGACCTGTTTTATAAGCAGAATTGAAAAGTGGTCAAACATGACACGTACTCCAAGATTCTAGAAAGTATAAACAGAACTGGCTCGAGACCAAATTTAGGAAGAACACAATGAATTTAGTTTGGGATTTTTTTGTTGCTAATAATTTAATTCTTTTACATTTGTTAACATAATGGAGATAGTAATTAAAAGTGAAGAAAAATCAAAGCTAGTGAAAAACTGGTAAAGGGTCCCAAAGAATGATTAATCACATTGTGTGATGATGAACATACTAATTATTCTGATTTGATCACTACATATTATACACAGGTATTGATATTCAACTCTGTACCCCACAAATATGTATAATCAATTATGTTTCAATAACAGAAAGAAGAAAGAAAAACAAACAAACAAAAACAAAAAACAATGGTGGAAGCAGTTCTGACTATGCCTGAGGCATTTGTAGGAGAAAAGATAAATTAGAGGAGGGAACAGAAAGATAAACAGTAACAACTGTGGGTAAATATATGAGAAAAATATGTTTGGACAATTAAACAATAAATTAAGATTCTATAAAGATGACACGATTTATGGTAGAAGACTAAAACATAATTTAATGCATAGATTTTTCCATGTATACATATATTTCTTCCTGACATCTTCATTCCAACCTAATCCAAATGGAGAATCATTAACACCATAATAAGCAAGTAAGTTTTTAATACTCTTAACATTGGAAAAGAGATCTTCCAAATGGGTTGTCTTCTTAAGTTATTCTTTTGTCAACTTTTGTATTACTATAATTCATTCATTCAAAACATGATTTTTAAAAAACATTGTTTCTATGTTTCAGGAACTATTCTAAGCACTAGGATATAGCAGTGAATACAACTGACTCCCAATCTCAGTCCTGCTCAGGAACTTTTTAATGATTATCCAAAAAGTAATTTCCCCCTCAAAATTCACAGCAACTTCTCTATTTGTTTACTTTTCCCCTCCTTTTTTAAAAGGTAACTACAACTAAATACACCCACGATTTTAATATGCAATCTGCTTTGGGCTTGGCAATTGCCACAGGCCAAGAGACACCTGTCTAATAGAGATAAGTGAGTATTACGAGTTCAGCACAATTCTTCTAACTCTGAAATGCTAAATAAACATTTAATGTGCCTCCTGTAATTCGGTAAGTGAAGCCCATATTTTATAAATAGAGATCAATCCATGTTAATAACTGTTCTAATTTTTCACCTCATGAGAGCTTTTGACATTGCACAGTTCATTTTCCCAGAAAGGACAGTGAGTCCTTAAAATAATTATTTAACTAACCTCTGAGTGAACTAGCTCGGCTGTCACTGCTAAAATTTGGATGTACTCATTGTATTAATAGGTTTTGGCTCATTTCTGCTTCCTTCCTTCCATCTTTTAAGCATAGATTTTGTTCTCAGTGGTCTACATTTTGAAAAGATAAAAGGCATATTTTAAATAAATCCTGCTGTTGCTTTTAACTATTATTTCCCGTTAGAATTTGGTTCTAGAATTCCATACAGTTAAATCATAAAATAGAAGGCATTAAGGACATTTCATCATTCTGAGAAACTCCTTTATATAATGTTGGCTCACATTATTAAAACTGGCTGATACCACATCTCAGTTCCAGGAAATTACCCAGGATTCAAAGGTTTTTCTCCACTGGTCATTAAAACCCAAGATGTTTACAGCCAACATGTTAGTAAATACTTATTTGAAAGTCGTATTTGGACTTTTTAAAATCCTATTTGAATTCTGACCTCTGTGTATTATAAATCTGGCTTTGAAAATTCATTGTTATTGTTACTTATTTTTTGCTGCTGTAATACAATTCTTCACTTCAATAAGATAAATTCCTGCCAGAATATTATGACTCACAGATATACAAGTTGTCTCAAATATTAAAATTTCACTGAAATAAAGCAAAACATTTCAAAATAGCCATCTGAAAAAAAATCTGGAATGTAGAAAGATATTCTCATCTTGAATGAGCATTAATTTTGTGCAATGAAGTTCTGTTCCATTGTATTTCTAGATTTTACAGATGCCTTGATATATAGGTTTTTCCTCTAAAAGAAGATGAAAAAAGCAAAATATCTACAAGAATTCCTAAGAAACTATGTTTTAAACAAAACTGTCTATATGAAGAGAGAAAAAAAATGAAAAAAAAAATTATTTTTCTCAACATTGACTACTTTCTCTTGAAAAGGTTCCAGGAGGGGAAATCATAAAATGAAATTACAAATAAGGTAGCCGGCTAAAATTATTATGCTTGAAAAACTTCCTCTACTGTGTGTTCCAGAGGAAAGGAATTTATATCCATATTTCAATGTTAGTCATACATTCACTACATAATCTATTCCATTTCATTATGTATTCCACAACCTTCAGATTAGATCTTGAATCTTTTTATACTGTATACTTCCAAGATTTTATTTGCAGTATTGGTTTAATTTCTCAAAACATATGATTAAGATAGTTTGTGTGCACTTTTATTTTTTCCACCACTCTATGCCATGTCTGTATGTGATGGTTGCATGAGAAACATTGCATGGCCTTGCTTAAAGGAATGACACTCAGAGTTTATCACTCTACTTAGGTCCAATTTTATTTCTCACTCAACAGTAGTTCAAAGTTTATTTCTCGCTTTACTGAACATTGTGAGATATAAACAAATCCCTTTAAAAATAAACCACCAGGAGCATCATGGAGATGAACAGCACCGTGGGATTTCTTCAAGTGAAAGTTGATCGTGGCACTAGAGCTTCCACTATCTTTAAAAAGAAATGTATTATATAGTTTAAAATAACTGAGAGAATAAATTTCCAATGTCTCACCATATAGAAGGATAGGTAAAGGATATGACGGATACATTAATTGGCTCAATTTAGTCATGCCACATGGTATACCTATGTCAAAACATCACACTGTACCCCATAAATATATACAATTACTATTTATCACTCAAAATTCAAAAATAAATATATAACATTTATAAAAACCAAGTTTGAAAACATTGAAAGTATTGTTTAAAATATCTGAAAAATATTAGGGCATGTAAAGTTTGACCATAGCTTTGGATTTTGAGAGTGAGCTAAAAACTATCCTAAGTATGTAAACAATGACGTGGTTAACTGAAGGTATTGGGAAGGCATTGGACAGTGTGAGGCTCCTGCAAGGCGCCATATTTCCAGGCTACAAGGTCTAGTTCAGCAACTATTCAGTTACTTGTTTTCACAGCATTTATCCTTGGAGAAAGTGATAGGCTTTCAGCTGAGGGTGAGAAGAAGGGGTTGGGGGGGTCCTATGTCACTTTTTTTTTTCTGAGAGCTATAATTTCACATGTTCAACTACTTCACAGTAGACAGACACTTTCAGACTTGCTCTTTCCCATTGTGGAAACCAACGCAAGAAAGCCATAAAGTGATACTGTTTAACTAAAGAGAACAACTTTGGAGGGAATGAATTTCTTCCAATGGAATGTAGAATTTTAGAGGAAATAGTAAGATTTAAGTATACAGACAACATTTTCCATTTTTAATGGCTACATACAAAGGGAAATTAGTGAGTAGATTGCAGACATTATTTCTGAAGCTTTAAATAGATAATGCATAGCTCAACAATATATTCGTGCATTTTTAATATTTGTAAACTTATTTTTTGTAGAAATGTTTATAATACTACTCATTTATTTTATATTGTTTTCCCCCTTATTTTCTAAGGATTCCAAGTCTATATATAAAAATTAAGGACAAGTAAATTTGTAATTCTTATATGCTAAACTTTAAGAACCAACTATTTCCTTTATTTATAATAAGATAAGCAAAATGTTTTTGCCTGCTTACTAAGTGCTAGGTACTGGGTTGTTGAAATCTATATCAAAATGTATTTATTAGAGTGAGAAAATGGATGCAAAAATATATAAATGTTATTAGAAGATAGTATATGGTTATTGTAAATGGCTGGTATAGATAGTAAGTACTATGCACAATTAAGGAAAGAGATTTCTTCAGATTAGGCAGTCAGAGAGGGTTTTATAGGAAGGAAAAGGAGGTAGTGTTCCAAAGTGGAAAATAGTCACTCATTTACTCAACAAAACTTTTTTTTTTTAATTTATTTTTTATTTTAACTTCTCAATATACATTCTAGTTGGCTTTTGGGTCCCTTTACCTGTTCCTTTTTCTCCTCCTCTCTCTCCCCTCCCCACCCACTACATCATACCTGTTCACTTGTCTTAATAAGTTCAAGGAATTTTTGTGATTGTTGTGTTTTCTTCCCCCCATCCATTTGTTTGTGTGTATATTTATTTATTTATTTTTAGCTTCCACAAATAAGTGAGAATATGTGGTATTTCTCTTTCTGTGCCTGACTTGTTTCACTTAATATAATTTTCTTTAAGTCCTTCCATTTTTTTTTTTTTGAATGGTAGTATTTTATTCTTTTTATAGCAGAGTAATATTCCATTGTGTGGATATACCCAGTTTCCTTATCCACTCATCTTATGATGGACATTTGTGCTGGTTCCAACTCTTGGCTATTGTAAATAGTGCTGCAATAAACATGGGAGTATAGGTACCCCTTCAGCATGATGATTTCCATTCCTCTAGGTATATTCCCAGCAGTGGAATAGCTGGGTCATATGGCAGATCTACCTGTAATTTTTTGAGGAAACTCCATACCATTTTCCATAAAGGCTGAACCATTTTGCAGTTCCACCAACAGTGTATGAGAGTTCCCTTTTCTCCGCAACCTTGTCAGCATTTATCATTCTCAGTCTTTTGGATATTAGCCATCCTAACTGCAGTGAGATGGTATGTCAAAGTGTTTTTGGTTTGCATTTCCCAAATGCTGAGTGATGTTGAGAATTTTTTCATGTGTCTGTTGGCCATTGGCATATCTTCCTTTGAGAAATGCCTATTCAGATCCTTTGCCCATTTTTTTAATTGGGTTATTTGGTTTTTTTTGCTATAAGGTTGTTTGAGTTCTTTATATATTCTAGATATTAATCCTTTGTCCAATGTATATTTTGCAAATATTTTCTCCTACTCTGTTGGTTGTGTTTTCACTCAGTTAATTGTTTCTTTTGCTGTGCAGAAGCTTTTTAGTTTGATATAAGCCCATTTGTTTATTTTTCCTTTGGTTGCCTGAGCTTTTGGGGTCATATTCATGAAGTCCATACCCACTCCTGCTTCCTGGAGTGTTTCTCTTATGTTTTCTTTAAGGAGTTTTAATGTTTAAGGGTGTATATTTAATTCTTTAATCCATTTGAGTTGATTTTGGTATAGGGTGAGAGGTATGGGTCTAGTTTTATTCTCCTGCGTATGAATATACAGTTTTCATAGCACCATTTGCTGAAGAGGCAGTTTCTTCCGCAGTGTGTAAACTTGATGCCTTTGTCAAAGATCAGATGTCTATAGGTGTATGGGTTGATTTCTGGGTTCTCTATTCTAAGTCCATTGATCTGTATGTCTGTTTTTATGCCAGTACCATGCTGTTTTGGTTATTACAGCTTTGTAGTGTAGTTTAAAGTCAAGTAATGTTATGCTTTCAGCTTTATTATTTTTGGTCAGTATTGCTTTGCCTATGCATGGTCTTTTGTTATTCCATAGAAATGTCTGGATTGTTTTTTTCTATTTCTGAGAAAGCTGTCATTGGAATTTTGATGGAGATTGCATTGAATCTGTTCATCACTTTGGGTAGTATGGACATTTTCACAATGTTAATTCTTCCAATCTAAGACCATGGGGTATCTTTCCATCTTCTTGTGTCCTCTTTAATTTCTCTCAACAGGGGTTAGTATTTATCTTTATTGAGATTTCTCACATCATTGGTTAACTTTATTCCTAAGTATTTTATTTTATTTTGGTGGCTATTGTAAATGCGCTAGCTTTCTTGATTTCTTTTTCTAAATGTTCACTGTTGGAGTATAGAAATGCTACTGATTTTTGTGTGTCGATTATGTATCCTGCAACTTGCTAAAAACATTTATCAGCTCTTAGAGTTTTTTTGTAGAGGCTTTAGTCTGTTCAATATATAGGATCATATCATCTGCAAAAAGGGACAGTTTTACTTCATCTTTTCCAATTTGGATACCCTTTATTTCCTTCTCTTCTCTGATTGCTCTGGCTAATACTGCCAACACTATGTTGAATAGAAGTGGTGAGAGTGGGCATCCATCCTTGTCTAGTTTCTGTTCTTAAGGGAAAAGCTTTCAGCTTTTCACCATTCAGGATGATATTGGCAGTGGACTTATCATATTTGGCTTTAACTGTGTTGAGATACTTTCCATCTGTACCTAACTTGTGGAGAGTCTTGATCATGAATGAATGTTGAATTTTGTCAAATGCTTTTTCAGCATGTATAGAGATGACCATATTGTTTTGTCTTTGCTTTTATTTATATGGTGTATCACATTTATTGATTTGTGTATGTCGAAGCAAACTTGCATCTCTGGGATGAATCCCACTTGATCATGGTGTATAATATTGTGTATGTGTTGCTGTATTCTGTTAGCTAGTATTTTATTGAGGATTTTTGTGTCTATATTCATCAAGGATATTGGCCTGTAGTTTTCTATTTTTGATGTATCTTTGTCTGGTTTTGGTATCAGGGTGATGTTTGCCTCATAGAATATGTTTGGGAGAATGGCCTATGTTTCAATCTTTTGGAATAGTTTGTAGAGAATTGATATAAATTCCTCTTTGAAGGTTTGGTAGAACTCTGCAGTGAACCCATCCAGTCCCGGGCTTTTCTTTGTTGGGAGCTTTCTGATAACAGCTTCAGTCTCTTTTATTGTTATTGTTCTGTTCAGATTTTCTGTATCTTCTTGGCTCAGTTTTGGTAGTTAGTATCTGTCCAGAAATTTATCCATTTCCTCCAGATTTTCAAATTTGTTGACATAGAGTTGTTTATAGTTGTCTCTAATGATTCCTTGTATTTATGAGGTATCAGTTTTAATATTACCTTTTTCATTTCTAATTTTTTTATTTGGATTTTCTCTCTTCTTTTCTTAGCCTTTCTAAAGGTTGGTTAATTTTATTTATCTTTTCAAAAAAACAACTTTTTGTTTCATTGATCTTTTGTATCATTTTTCAGGTTTCTATTTCGTTTAGTTTTGCTCTGATCTTAATTATTTCTTTCCATCTACTTACTTTGGGTTTGGATTGTTCTTGTTTTTCTAGTTCTTTAAGGTGAATTGCTAGGTTGTTTACTTTCCATCTTTCCATTCTTCTGAAGTAAGCATTTAATGTGATAAATTTCCCCCTTAGTACTGCTTTTGCATTATCCCATAGGTTTTGGTATGATGTGTCATTTTTTTCATTAGTTTCAAGAAATTTTTTGATTTCTTGTTTAATTTCTTCTTGATCCCGTATGTCATGAAGTAGAATGTTGTTTAATTTCCACTTGTGTCTGTAGTTTCCAGAGTTTCATTTGTTATTGATTTCTAATTTTAATCCATTGTGATCTGAAAAAATACATGGAATAATTTCATTTTTTTTAATTTGCTGAGGCTTGATTAGTGGTCTAACATGTGGTCTCTCCTGGAGAATGTTCCATGTGCTGATGAGAAGAATGAATATTCTGAAGTTGTTGAATGGAATGTTCTATAGATATCTGCCAAGTCCAATTGTTCAAAATTGTTGTTTATATCTTGTGTTTCTCTACTGATTTTTTGCCTAGATGATCTGATCAATATTGAGAGTGGGGTATTTAGGTCCCCTGCTATTATGGTGTTAGTGTCTATCTCATTCTTTAGATCTAATAGTGTTTGCTTTATAAATCTCGCTGCTCCAACATTGGGTGCATATTTATTAATTAGTGTTATGTCTTCTTGATGGATAGATCTTTTATCATTATACAGTGGCCTTCTTTATCTCTTTTTATGTTTTTTGTTTTAAAGTCTATTTTATCTGCTATAAGAATAGCTATTCCAGCTCATTTTTCATTTCTGTTTGCATGATATATCTTTTTTCACTCTTAGTCTACAAACCTTTTTAAAGTACCTTGTATATGCAAGGAAACCCATGAAACACTGTAGGACAACAGTCAACAAGGTATGGCTTGTGGCATGAAGAATCTTAGAGTTTGGTAGGTTCATCAGTTATGTACAGCCACGATAATGTTGTATAACAATAATCATAAAACCTTGTATGTGGCATACCACAAGCATTTATTTAGTTCTTGAGTGTGTGGTTTCAGATGATCTGGGCTGGGCTCGGTTGCTCTCACCTGGGCTTGTTCATGTGTCTGTAGTCAGCTAAGCTTTCTTAAGACTACTCTGTTGATCTGGGTGGACTGGCTCACATGGATGATGCAGGCATAGGTTGGCTGTTGGCCATGACGTTAGCTGATATGATGGGCATATTTCATCTTTTAACAAGCTAGCCTATGCATTTTCTCATAGTCTTGGGAGGAGCAAGTCTGAGAATAAACCCCATTGCACAAGAGCTTTTTATGTTTTTGTTTATGTCACTACGACTAACATCTGGTTCATCTAAACAAGTCACATGGTCAAGCCCAGAGTCAGAAATAGGAGAGCAGAAAGGAATTACAAGAGAAGGGGCATGGATACTGAAAGGAGCAAAGTATTGGTGCCGCCATTACACTCACTCTACCAAAGTGTCTGAAATAAGGACTATAAGACTTGAGTGCTTGAGGAAGGGACACATTGGTTTGGGAATTAAGAGCAGAACCAGTATAAATTCAAGCTGTGGTGGGCTCATGAAAAAATTTTTGTAGTAAACAGTATTTGAATAGGACCTTGGAGAAAGTGTTAGATGTGAAAAAATTTCAGTAGGAGATTGGGCGAAGCAAAGATGTAGAGATGAGAAATCAATCAGCCTAGCCAGGACATAAGTGGGCACCAATTTGACTGCAGCGCTAGTTTGAGATAAAGAAGTACTGAGAAGCAAGATTTCCAACCTGGGCTCAGGCGGGAATCTGGATTTTTTGGAATGCTTAGCTAAGGAGTCTGGATTTTATCTTGCAGTCACCATAGCCTTAAAGTTTGCAAGCAGAGGCATGACCTTTCTCAGGATGATGAATATCTGAAGTGTATCTTGGGCTCCCCTATGGACATTTGCTACTACTTATGCTCAAAGTATTCATTAGACTTAACCAGAGCACCACCACTACATGGAATCTCTTTAATAATGATATAAACTGAACTAAAAAGTGTTAAGATGTTAGTGGAAACTAACGTGTGCAATTCTGAAAATGACTTCTGAGGCAAGTTGCGGTTCATCCTTGCTTCAGACACTGATTTTACAAAGTCTTAAAATTTTCTTAAAGGCAAATAGGAAAAATAAAGATTACTCCAAATTAATAGTTGTGATTATTAGTAAAAAGTCAAAACTAGAATAAAATACAAAGGGATTTTAGAATAAGATGTATTCTTATTAATATACAATCTGATGAGAGGAAACTGAAGAGAAAACACATAGCCAAAATATGGTGTGATGGTTTTATGTGAAAGAGGTATGTGTAAGAGTTTCGGGATTACTAACAAATGAGGTCTTGTGGGCTTAAATTTTTAGTGAACCACATTGTAATCACAAGTGTTGGCAAGGATATAGAGTAAGGGAAACACTTACGCACTGCTGGTGGGACAGTAAATTAGTCCAACCACTATGGAAAACAGTATGGAGGTTCCTCAAAAAATTAAAAAATAGAACTACCATATGATATAGCAATCCTTCTACTCGGTATATATCCAAAGGAAATGAAGTCAGTATGTAGAAGAGATATCTACACTCCTATGTTTATAGCAGCACTATTTACAATAGGCAAGACATGGAATCAACCTAAATGTCTATCAACAGATGAATAGATAAGGAAAATGTGGTGTATATATAAACAATGGAATACAATTCAACCATAAAAAAGAAAATTCTGTCATTTAGAACAACATGGATAAACCTGGAGAATGTTATGTTAAGTGAAATAAGCCAGAAAGACAAATACTGCATGATCTCACTCAGTTGTAGAATCTAAAAAAATTATTCTCATAGAAGTAGAGAGTGGAATACCAAAGAATACCAGTAGAGAATACCAGTAGAAAACCAGAGGATAGTCAAGGGAGGGGCCTCGGGGTGGGGGAGCCAACAGTGAGAGATTGGTTACAGTACAAAGCCACAGTTAGATAGGAAGAATAAGTTTTGGTGTTCAATTGCATTGTAAGACAACTAGGGTTGACAATATTGCTCTGTATATTTCCAACAAACTAGAAGAGAGGTTTTTTGAATGTTTTCATCACAAAGAAATGATTAATATTTAAGATCACGGATATCGTTATACAATGAACACATGCGTAGAAATATCATGCTATAACCCATAAATACGTACAGTTAAAAATTTTTAAAAATTAAAAAAATATAACATCTGTTTTGTACTTATTCTTGACTATTTGGATTATATAGTACATGCTGTCAGTACCCTGCCTACAGACCTCAGGCCTTGTGACTTCTGTGCCTGCAGGCCTACTCTCGATGGCAAATACCTGCATCACTTTGCTAGAGAACTTCCTCCAAAGCTTCTGATGTCATTTCTGCTTCACTGCCCATGCATATGGAGGCTTAAAATGACAAGGAAGAAACACCCTTCAAGAGCAGCCCTCAACCAATAACTGAAGGAGTTGGCACATAAATTCCTTGTTCCTCAGTTGGAGTAACTCTTGGGTGTGTGTTCTACACTGTCTCCCAGAGTTCCCCAGCAAGACTGAGCTTCAACAAACTCACTGTGGTGACTGATTTAATAGCACACTGTTCATTGACTTCCTTCTCTTCCTGTCTTACTTTCCCACTCCCCTACTGGTGCTTCCTGGATCACCTCCCAAATAAACTTATTGCACTCAAATGCTTGTCTTAGAGTCGACTAATGCAGAAACCCAAATGAAGACAAATGGGATGCACGTAATTGATTTAGTGTTAGCCAGTGGAGTCACGTTTGGCTAGCACTGCCTGTTATGCATGTGTGTATATATAAGTGATAAGAACGACAAGAAAACAGCATAGTGGGATGCAAAAGCTCTACTGACTCACACTTTTGTCAATTTTCTCTCTTAAGATGCTTAGGGCTCCACTTTATCTTCACCAACAAATTTAGGATAATATTATATTTTATGGTCATGAATATTCCATTTGAGCTCATTTTAATAAAATTAAAGCCTATTAAACATAATTTTAAAATACACATAGATTTATTCTGAAAAAATGAAATTCACTTTGTGTTGCTCTTGTTGTTGGAGCATTACCAAGATTAAAGTGGGATATGGTAACTGAAGGAGATTATTCCATGATTGGTGGTGAGATAAAATCATTAGCCTGAGTGAAAGGCCATTTTCCATGCAACAGGCTCATTTTGTAGTCATTCTCTTCCAGCCACTGGATTTCCAGGGAGAATCACAAATTTTATTTTACAAGAATGATCTCAGATTACACTTAGTAACACTATTATACTATATACACTTTCTGTGAAATTATAGTAATTCTCTCATCTCATGTTAAAGTTAGGGAAAGGAAAAGAAAGAAAAGAGCTATTACAGGGGCATATATGAGAAGACTTATTCACTGGTGATAGTGAATTATATATAACTCATGGATTCCAGATTACATAACTGGTAGAAAATATCCTTTTAGTCCAAGAATTAAAACTTTGTTATGACTTTCTCAAAATGAATAATTTTATTAAGAAGTAGAAAGAACTAAAATTTTTCCTTATTTGAACCCCATAAAATTACATGCCCAAATTATATTTACTTACTGAATAAATCTCACACAATTTACAAGTTACTTTATTACCAACACGAGCACACGCTAGTAATGAGTAATACCTACAAAGTGATGAAATGTGGACCTCTTATTAAAATAACCAACAAAAATAAAAATTTATGACCCTGTCCTCAAAGGAAGGTGTAGAGAGATTACTCCCCCCAAAAAGTGCTTTCCTATCTCTGGAATGTTAATAGTACTCCTGTCAAAAATTGGATTAGTGTTCTTAGCTGTGAAATATAATGCCTATGTTAAATTAAGTTGTGAAGAAACAATTTAAAAATATTAGTAATTCTTATGTAGCATAACCTAATTAAACAATTACTTTTAAAAGTGTGTGGTGTCTGCCACATCCAATTTTTAACGTTGCTATTACTAATTTCATTTTAAAGATAATAAAATTGAGATGTTAAAAAACTCTCCCAAAGCTGATAATTCTGGGTCTAGAAACTGTGCTCTTTACTATTACGCTATAGCTAAGGAGAAATAGGACCAGAAAGAATGTGACACAGGATCTGTTAATTAGAATAGGAGATGTACAGATTGGAAACATGAGGTTCTGCCGTCGTGGGCTGCGGCAACTCTTTTGAACAGAGAAGAAATCAGTCTTTATCTTATTAGATTAGTTTCAATTATTCATAATTTATGGTCCATTCTCAAATTTATAGAAAGAATAAAAATTCAAAACAAGCACTGCCTTTGAAAACATTAGTATTTTTATATCATTTGTGTGTCTCTGTTCTGCAGCCAATTTTATATATCTAGGGTGAAATACAAACAAGTGTGGGAAATCTCATTCCGGAAACTCTATACTCAATTACTTTTCAACCTTTCATTAGTTAAGGTCAATCTTGAAAGCAAAATATCATCTGATCATATGGGAGTTTTCATGTTAGTGAAAGGACTGTGTTAATATCTAATTATCAAAAGGAACAGTAGCTCATTCTCTTATTTAGTTCCATTATTATTCTGTTTCCATCATTTATTTGGCTATATCTTTGAAAGATAAATAACTGGGAAAAAATATAAGCCATAAACACATTGTATACCTTTTAATGATATTATTTATTTCCTGTAAAGAGCAATGTATTGCAGTCGAGTTGTGCCAAATCTACTGACTGAGCAGAATCAGAATTTTCATAAATTCTGGTAACTTTGTCTAGCAGTAACTACACACTCATCAAAGAAGAAAAACATTAAAGTCATTAAAGTAGGAACAATTTCACTGGACTCCTGGCACCATGTTTTTTTCCTGATGACAGGAAGGCCAGTCACAAAGCTAAGCAGTACATTTAAGATTAAGCCATAGAATTCAACAAATGACAGAGGGTCAACAAACCAGGCACTGGGACTGAATCCTATTGGTTAGTGGCACTTGACATATAATGTAAGTCTTGGTTTGTATTCTCAGAAGCAAACCCTGAGAACAGGGCACAGATGCAAATGATTTATTGAGTGTAGTAAGGAAGAGATAAAAACAGAATAAGGAATGGGAGAGAGCTAAGCAAAGGTATAACTTCAAGTGAAGTCCCAAACTTGGCCTGATCCTGAGGGGATCTCTGGAACACAAGTTACACTTTGGGGTTGGTCTCACCTCCAGGCGGAGGAAGTGAGCTTTTTTACTTCTGTGATAGTCAGTAATTGGCTCCAGATTGTTTCTATAGAAACATGAAAGCCTAAGTACTTCTGATTCTCCAAAAACCTGATGAGACAGCATCATGGTGGTCCACTGAAAGTGTGAGTTGTCAGAAACGAAGCACATAAAAGCAGAGGGATGGGGGCAGAAAACCAGTAATGGGGATCTGAGGGCTTCTGAAAGTGGGGACAACAGCAGCACCTACTACAGATGCCAGGGACATGACAGTATTTGTCATTGTGTGAATTCATATTTGGGATTAGTTGTGCTACATGAGCCAGCTGTCTTAGTTAAATAAGAAACCCAGTATGGCTGTCCTATTGCAGAAAGGGCTGGATCTGGCCCAATGGTACCGCTGTTAATCCTGAACTTTAGCATTTGCTGCTGAAGCTAAAACAAGGCAAATCTACTGTTTTACTCCAGTGTTGAGGTGTTGCCCATAGCATCAAAAATAGAAATTCAGTCCATTGAGGTCAAAACAATTCTTTTTGTTGTTGTTGTTGTTGTTGTTTTGTTTCCTGTTCTCATTAAGTCAACATTTTCCTATGCTTTTAACAGGAACTTTGCAGGAGAAAGAAAAAGTTTTAGAGTCAAACTGGAAAGGGAAAAACAATTAAATACACAACTTCTGACTCTAAGACTTTTTGCTACTATTAATGTACATTGTAAATTCCCAAGAAAGATGAAACTCATATATATATATATATATATATATATATATAGCATATGCATATATATTACTAAATATAAAATTATCATATTTAAATAACTGTGTAACACTTATTGTGTGGATAATTTTTTTAAAACTAATTTTCCATGGGCTTACTTTGGTGAATTCTACTATGAATGATTAATAAGAAAATATTATGGACCTATTTGACTCATTTCATAGATGCTAATATCCTAAACAATATATATACAAATTGAATCATTATATAAAAATGATAATATGCTATGACCAAGATGAGCTTATGCTATGACAATATATAAATTTGTTTCTTCACATTGACATTAAAAGGAAAAGAATGTACAATCATTTTAATAGTTGCAGTATTAGCACTTGCTTATACCCATTCATGATTTAAAAAAATAAAACCTCATTAAAGTAAGAGTAGAATAATATTTTAAATTCTGCCAAAACTTTTCAAACACCCTAGATCAAACATTATTCTAAACAGAGAAACATCTTAAATAGTCTTTTAAAAATAATTATAGAGGTCTCTACTATTACTACTTTTACTAATTGTATTAAAGGTCTCAGCAGTACAATAGGAGAAGAAGAAGACATGAGACACATAAGGATTTGAAAGTAGAAATTACATCTCACATTATTTGCATGAAATGTTTGTTGACATGAAAAACATAAAAAAATTCACAGACAAGTTATTAGGTTTAACAGAGTTTATTAAGGTGGTTAGTTATAAGATTGACACTCAAAGGTCATTTGCTTACTCAAACAACAGTGCAAATACCTAGAAAATATAATTAAAGAAAAGGATACCATATACAATAACACCATGGAACATCAAAGGCCTAGGAATAAATCTAGTAGAAGATATGCATGACCTCAATGGGAAAAATTATAAAATTGTATTAAAAGATATTAAAGAAGACATAAATAAATAAAGAGATTTTCATGATTAGGAAGAGTTAACATTATAAATAATCTAATTTTCCCCAATTAGCCTGCAGATTTCATGCAACCAAGTTTCCAACAGAGCTTTACTTGAAAATTGATAACATGATACTGCAATATACATGCAAGTGTAATAGGCCAGGAATAGTCAGGACCCTTTTGAAGAAGTAAGCAGGAAGGGAAGACGATCTGTACCCCAAATCCAGACATATGAAATGATGGAATTTAAGACAGGAAAGTAATGACATAGCAGGAGAAAGACTAAACAAAGAAATTTGACAGAAGCACAGAAAAAGAACTCAGTAAGTAATGTACTTTGATCCACAACAAAAGAGAACTAGGTGTACTGTCCAATAATAGAACTGGGAAAAAAGGTAGGCCATTTGGAAAATAATGAAGTTGGATTTCATATACCACATTACATTAAAAAATAAATTCCTGTTAGATTAAAGTTTTTAAAGTTTTAAAAGTTTAGAAAATATTGGTAAATATCTTTTAGATATTGGATCAGAAAAAAGAAACCAAAGGAAATTATGAACATAAGATTCAGGGTGATGTTTATCTATGGTAATAACGGGAAAGAATGGGATGGGAAGGGACCATATTTAGTAGGTCATTATCAAACTTTTAGCTTTCATGTTGGACAGTTGGCTGATGAATATATGACATTATATAAAATAACTAAATAAAACCACAAAAGTAGGCTATACATGAAAGTATCACAAACCAAGGGTTGTGATTAACTCAGTTTTGTACAACTAAGGTCCTAGCACACACAAAAAATTACTTATTGTTTTTATTTTCTTTATTTATTTTATTTTATTATTTTTTTTGTCTGTTTCATGACCGGCACTCAGCCAGTGAGTGCACCGGCCATTCCTATAGAGGATCCTAACCTGCAGGCGGGAGCGTCGCCGCACTCCCAGCGCTGCACTCTCCCGAGTGCGCCACGGGCTCGGCCCTACTTATTGTTTTTAATATGTTTATGCTTTGCAATCCAGCATATACCAGCGAAGGAAACAGCGTAACATAATGGATATGAGCGTGGACTTTGAGGTCAAGTAGACACGGATTTACATCCCAAATCTGCTCTTTAAATCAACTGCCTCTGTGCAACTTTGTCAACAATTTAAAGGCTTCAATTTCCTCATCTGTACAAAGATAACAACACCCTCGCCTTGGGTTGCTTTGAGATTTTAAAACAAGAACATGCAATCATTGATGTCAGTGATTTCCAAGTATTTCACAAATTTTCCAAATAGAAGAGAACAGTAAAGGGGTATCTCTGGGTAGAAGCACAAGCATAGATTTTCTTTAATCTCTGGTCTATGATCTCTAAAATTTCATGGTGATATTGACTATTTTAGGTACTCTTTTTAAAGTGTTTTAAATCGCTTATCGTCAGTGGGAATGGGAAAAAACGAAATCATAACAGAAGACCCAGTGAGACCTCAATTTGTGGACTCGTGTGGGTGTGGGTGTGCACATGTGCACACATGCACTCACTCTGGAAGTGAGGTGGTCACAAGCTGAAGTGAGGAAATTTGAATCATCAAGAACGATTCCACCTTCTGGAATGAGAGACATGTCTTTAGCATATCTAAAGGCAGCTTGTCCACTTGGACCATCAAATTATACTTTGAAGCTTGATGGAATGCTAAAGAACTCTCAGAGGACCAAAAAAAAGGAGAGCAATGTCAATTCTCCATATCTTGCAAGAACAGATAAAAGAAGACGTTTTGAAATTTGTAAGAGGTGGATGCATGTGGCTCATCATTTCTGCAGTGGCAGGGCCTTTGGTGAGAAGAGTTGGCTCCTATGGATTGAATCCTTGGAGGTCTGACCTAAGATATCCTGTATTCACTCTGAGCACAGAGAGAAAGTACACCTTTGCAGGGACAAAAGAACCCCAATCATGGCATGGCACAGCTGAATCAACAAGAGAATGAGATCGCAAAAATGGGCACATTTTGCATCAAGGGAAAATTGCAGCAAGAGCCAAATCAGAATTTAAGAAACCACAATTCCTACTTGCCCAGGAATGGAAGTCTGAGATCCATTTGATGGACCACCAAAGTCCCCACAAGTCCAGAATGCTCAGATGTCGGGGAAGCATGAAGTCACAAGAATTTCATATCGGATCTCCATTAGAGAAGACCTAAGACACATAATGATTTAATTATAGCAGTAAATTAAAATACCATTGCATGGGCCGGCTCGTGGCTCACTCGGGAGAGTGCGGTGCTGATAACACCAAGGCCACGGGTTTGGATCCCTATGTAGGGATGGCCGGTTTGCTCACTGGCTGAGAGTGGTGCTGACAAAACCAAGCCAATGGTTAAGATCCCCTACCAGTCATCTTTAAAATAAATAAATAAAAAATAAAATACCATTGCATTCACATTTTCCTGGAAAAAAATTCTTCTCTGTTTATATTATGTTAATACATGAAGAAACTATTTTGAATCAAGTTTTGCCCTACTGAAAAATTGAGCCAAATTGAAGAGAGCTCACACTTGCCCAATGTCTTTTCCATTTTTGTAAGCCAAAATTATAAGAACCCAGACTTCCCCAAATAGAACATTGAAACAAACTATATATATATATATATAATTATACACAAGATCATATATATAAATTATACACACAATTATATATATAAATTACATGTGTGTGTGTGTATATGTACATACATACATATATATATGTGATATAATTCAGAGTAGTAGGTAACAAAAACTACTAGGTGTCTAAGAATAAATATTTTAAAAGCTGAAGCTCTGCAGACCCTTTTTGGAGAAAAATTTTTAAAAAGTTCTTAAAAGACCAAAAGAAAGTTCTGAATAAATAGTGAAGTATATCATATCCTGGATGAAAGAATTCCATATAAACAGATGTCATTTCTCTGAATTCTGTTCATAAGAAGAAACATAATTAATTCCAGTAGTGAACAAAATTTATCAAAGAACTTGAAAAACTAATTCTTAAATTTTTATAAAAAATAAAAAGTACAGGAATAGCAAAGACCATTTTGAAAAAGCAGAAGGAAGAGTGACTTGCTTACCACTTATCAAAATTGATGATAATTTTATAGTACAGAATGTTTTTTAAAAGATGGAGTAGTAACGTGATCAAATAGAGAAGTAGACCAAAAGATAAAAAAGGAAACAAAATCATACATGGGGCATTGATATGTGAAAACAAAGGTACTTCCAATTTGTGGGAGCAGATGGTATGGGGATATTGGATTTTCTGTATGAAAAAAAATAATTTGTAATTCCCATAAAGTAAAACAAAACTAGATGAAGACTGGCTTTGAAAAAAAAATTTTTTTTAAATGAGATAAAAGTATAGCCTATTTACTTTATCAGAATACAGAATGATTTTTGAACAAAGAGCTAAAGGAGAATTTAAAACAATAAACAAAGGTTATTATCATACATAAAATACTGATACATTGAATTGCATCATAATTAAAAGCTTCTTTATAAACAAGACACTGAGATAAGCAGATTCTGAGGTGGTGTCCTATTAACTCCTTCACTCAGTATTCAAGATTTTGGATAATCCCCTCCCCTGGAGTAAACTGCTTCTAACCAACAGTATATCTGAACAGTGAGGGCATGTGATTCCATGATCAGATTATGAAAGCCTCTAACTACTGTCTTGCTAGCACTCTCTTTCCCTTGCTTTCTTTGATGAAGCAAGCCACCATGTTGCCTTGCTAACAGCCAGCTAGGAAATAAGACCCTCAGTTCAGCACAAAAAGTACTCATCTCTAACAAAACCACATAAATGAGCTTGGAAGGTGATCCTTCGGTGGTTGATAACTCAGATGAGCCCCAGCCCTTGGTGACACCCTGACTGTAGCCTTGTGAGATATTCTGAAGCAGGAAACTCAGCCAAGCCATGTCCAGATTCCTGACCCAATGAATAACTAATATAGGTACCATGAGCAAATAGATGTGAGTCAAAGTGGGGCCAGGCATTACCATGCAATCATAGGTTTAGTATCATTGTGTAACAAACCACCTCAAGTGGTTTGTCACTGGTTTAAAACAACCACTTGTTATTTCTCATGGGTGTATGGCTCAGCTTAGTGGTTCTGCTCATCTTGACCTGTCTCATTCATGTGTCTGATTTCAGTTTTGGTGTTTCACTGGGGACTGGATGATCTAGCATGGCTTCAATGGGAAAATTTGTCAATTACAGAAGTTCTTGGATGAATTTATTCCCTTCCCTAGTTCCACTCCATTCCATTACAGACCAGGAATTCATGAGTGCTCATAAATATAAGAGAGAGCAGCCCAATTTATTTTTCAAAGTTGTTTTGTTTGTTTGTTTGTTTGTTGGCTTAAACAACAGTTATTTATTTCTCATAGTTCTGGAGGCTGGAAAGTCCAAGGTTAAAGTACCCACAGACTTTGTTCCAGGTGAGGGCCCGCTTCCTGGTTTGCAGATGGCCTCCTTCTCAATGTGTCCTCACAGGATGGAGAGAGAGTGAGCTCTGTTCTCTCTCCTCTTATAAAGACTCTAATCTTATCATGGAGTCTCATCCTTATGGTCTTCAGCCCAATTCATTTTGACCTTACAACATTAAAGGGGTGCCAGCTGCCACTAAAAGTTGACATTTCTTAATTTTGAAGTACTGTGGATGGTAGGTGGCACCTTGCCTGGCGCTAGATTCTCCTCAAGGTTTAACTGACAACATGAGGGGAGATTCAGCATTCTTTTAACCTCTTACCGAGACATTTTTTTCAGTTTCTGTTGGGTCACAGAGTAATATAGAGAGACTGAGTTTGCTGTTGGTTTCCATTTGATGGAGATTAAGACCACAGTGGGACAGAGCTTCTAGGGGCCACCATACATTTAATTGATACTCCTTCTGCAGAAGGACGTCCTGTAGGCAGGTAAGATGCTAGCCACACTAGTGAAGGATGCTTGCTGGTTGGGAAGAAACCTGGTGAGGAAAGATACCTGCTACCATCAAAGCCATAGCTGAAAGCATTCTTGGCTTGTTAGAATCCACTGAGAAGAGATACAAATCCTGACTCTTACAATTCACAGTGACTAGCCCTTTCAGTTCATACATAATGACTTCTCTGACTTGAGGCAGCCCTAGTTCCACTGTTTAAATAACCCTTAGCTCAGCGAATCCCCTGCTAAACTCAAACGTTGGAGCTGATCTTTGGATCCATTTCTCTCTAGACTTGTAACTGTATTTCAACTTATTTGTAGTTGTTTCCTACTACCAGGTCTTAGTGGCTGTCACTGTGGTTCAGCCTCATGAATATCTCTAATACTGAACCTAATTTAGCAGAAAACATTTGGATTCCTTCTTCCAGAAGATCCGGGGCTCCTTATCCAAATTGGTTTACCTTCTCCATCTGAGACCAGCTCTGACAACCAAGCAATTCCCATCTTGCAGCACCTTCCTTTGAGCACTACAAATTTGCCTAAATCATGAGTATTTAAAACATTTTTACAAAACCATTTTTATTACCTCAGTCATTGGACAGGCAGAGAAAACCAGGTGACAGCCCTGAAGTTAAGTGTATAACCTTCAGAGAACTGACAGTGCTTGATTCAGGATCCCAAATTTGTCCCACGTTAGATGCAGTCCCACATTTTCATACATAAATCTCAACCCATCTTACATTCACTAAAAACACATATAATAGATAATACATATATATGAACACATATGAATGCTACATATTGAGCATGAATCCATTCATGAACAGCTCTTTACTCAGTACCCGTCGTGTGCCAGACACAGTGTCAAGTACTGGGGACAGGAAGACAAATATGACATGACTGTTGTTCTTGAGTACCTGCATGATTTTTAGGCAGAAATCGCTATAGAAAAAAAGAATGAGCATTTTGCCATCAGTATATGGTTTGTTATTTTGCACAAATATAAACACATATTGTTCATTATCAGAGCTCAGAGAAAGAACATGGATAATTTGTGTGCAGTTCACAAAACTAGAGCAGTTTTTGGCACTTCAGGGATTCTTTAAATAACATTTTCTGGACAGAATTTATCAGAAGCAGGCCTATTGTGTACTTGGAAGAGATAACCAAGGTTAGTCAGCTCCTGGCTTTTTCTTTTGATATAACTCAGATGACTGCGATTTTGCCGGAGTTATAAATGGCCAGAAGGCCATTTGCTGAAACACATTTTCTTTATCATGAAATGTAAGTTTTATATTTTCTACTTTGGTAAATTTAGAAACATCAGCTAGAAGCAGCCATTTTGGAGAAAAAGCATGCACTCATCTTTAGCAGTGACACCTGCCCCCTAGGTCTTCATGAATTGTGCATTTTCTACATTATATTTTTGTGCATTCTCTATATGGATAGTTATTGATGGAGAGATTATTCTTTCAACTGATGTCTACATTCAGAACTAAAAGGATTATTAAATAATCACTCCCACATTTTTCCCATTAATGATTTCACTTTGAACAAGGCTTGATAACTATAGAAACGAATAGACATTAGCATCTCATTTCACTTTCAATAATTTGAAACATAGGGTGATATCAATTTCTGTGATTCAAATTCAGATTTAAAGTAAAAGAGACAGAGGCAGAGTAAGAGAGAAAGAGAATGAATTTCTTATCTACATTCCAGAGGTGTAAAGGCACTTAATTCTTTGATGGTATTAGAAAGAAATAACTTTTCTTCCCACTCACTAGAGTGACCCTTGAAATATGGAAAGAATTCATTATAGTTATTTTAAAGGCCTGAATCACAACAGTATATTTAAAAGCATACGCTTAACATTCTTAGAAAGTATGAGGCATTACAAAAGAATGCAAGTCATAAAACAGAATCATTTTTCAACATTTAAGGAATTGATTTCACACAATTAAGAAATTGGGGGCTGGTATAAATCAGTTCCCAATAAGTAGTAATACATTTGAGAAAAAGTAATAAAAATTCAAAAATGCCTGAAGTCCAAGTTAGCTAACCATGGGCAACCTTATGTGGTCAGGAAAAGCAGTGACCTTTAGTCACAGTAGGCCTGGTCTATGTTTTTAGAGGCACTTTGGATACTTGGTCTAGTATTTCATGTAAAACTCTCTTTAAAAATTGATGTGATCATTTTACAGGTTAAACATAAAGCTAATCACTGACTTTGTAGACATTTGTTTTCATATCTTTATTCCAGCAAACAATAGGAATACTGAGAATGGAGTCGGTACTCAGAATGAATTTTTGCCATTGATTGAAAGGACATATTTTTATTGTACGAAGTTTTTAAAAATAGTTCTTCAATTGAAAGGACAGTGTTCCCAGTCTATTTCTGAAAATGGTCAATTTTCTAGTTAATTACTTGTCAAGATATGTTCTGCCGGAGGAAACATGGTCATGAACTTCCTTTGACTCTCAGAGAAGTCAAGGGGCTACATTCCTGTGTATTTCTCTCTCCAGGAAATTATTGACTAAAGTCAAAGTCATGAACAGACAGTCATCAAGAACCTTAAATGCTGGGAGTGAAAAAAATGTGATTTCGTGAGCATCCATATAATTCCTCCTTTCTGGAAATTCCTGTCTGTTCTCCCAGGGGCATGCCTGGGAAGAAAATGAGCAAGAGGGATTTTTAAATTGGTTTGGTAGAAGTAATGCTTCCAGTTCATTATTCATCTGTATTACCCCCGTGGCTTTTCAGTTAATTTTATCTTATTTATTTTTATTACATGTGTTAACACGTGGATTCTATTGCCAAAGTTTGTTTTTAAAATACGAGATTAACTAAAGCACTCTCTAGGATGGCTCATTAACTCAGTTACTTAGAGCATGGTGTTATAACATCAAGGCCAAGGGTTCAGATCCATGTACTGGCCAGATGCCAATACATACATACATACATACATACATACATACATACATAATAAAAGTCAATTTAATTTTCCAAAAATTGGCCATCAACTCTAACCCCTTGATATTGTCTGTACCTTTTCATCCCTTTTGCTGTGTTTATACGTGGGTGCCTGAGTACATATGTGTGTAAAAGCATTCATATACTTATAAAATATGAGTAACCAGTGCAGTTAAACATATTTTCCATATAGTTTGGCCATTTGCATTTTCTCTTCCATGAATTTCTTAACTATGAAATTCAATGAAAAACTTATAGAAATATGGAAATATAAATATATAGGGAATTTTCATACATGAATGATTTCGTATGGTTGTATCAAAGTACAAGTCACTTAGAAAAATTTTAGAGCTTTTTTCTCGGCAGAACACAGAGAGGTTTCCTTAAAGGAGATTTAACATGTTATATTTTACTGTTCCTTTTTGTGCCTTTTTGCACATGTGTCAGGCTTTTCTAGCATAACCAGAATTAGAATTTTTCAGTCAAAGGGGATACATATTTTAATTCTAATTTTAAAGGAAATCTGCCAAATTCTCCTTCAAAACGACTCTGCCAAATTATTCCCGCAAGTCATGAATGAAAGTTAATGCATTTTCCACCCTTGCCAACACTGGAGGTTAACAAATTTTTTAATTTTTGCCAAACTAATGCAAATCAATACATCGAGTTTGTTCAAATTTTCAGTTCCCTGGATAACAAATACAGTTAAACACATTTTTCATGTCGTTATTGACCAGTTGCATTTCCTATATTGAACTTATTATTTATAAAATTCAAAGATTATGTTGATGCATATTACAGTATTATTTTTATCTATCTTTTAGCTATATTTTGTGAAAGTATTTTCCTGTCAGGTTGAAGTTATTTATATATCCTGAAAATCTACGTAATTTGTGTTATAAATGGTTTCCCCTATTTTATGACTTTTGTCTTTTAAGTTTAACAGTGGCATACTTTATTATATACAATTTTAAAATTATGATATGATTTAGTTTTAATAAACTTTTTCTTTATAGCATTGTCAGGACTTTTCCAAAGACATAAACAACATACTCTGTCATTTTTGTTAAGGTTTTATTGTCATTTTTTAAAGATTTTAATCCATCTGGAATTAATTTTTGTGGTAGGTGGCAGGTAGAGTGTTATTGAGTGTCTACTATGTGCCAGTCATATGATTCTAAGCCCTGGGAAAGAGCAGTGAAGGAAATAGGCCAAGTCCCTCCACTCAAAGCTGTTCTGGTCTGAATGGGCAGTGGGGCTGGAAAACACCACACATCCAATGGGTATAATACAGCTAATCTGCAAGATGACAAGTTTAAAATTTTTTGACCTTCAGTTATGTGCTATAAAAGAATATAGATCTATGTTAGCCATACCAAGTCTATGGAAGGAATTTTTTGTTTTGTTTTGTTGTTTTGTTTTAACTGACTAATTTCTAAACTCCACATGGGAAATGATCCATATGGAAAACTAAAACTATCGGGGCCGGGCCCGTGGCGCACTTGGTAGAGTGCTGCACTGGGAGCGCGGCGACGCTCCCGCCGCGGGTTCAGATCCTATATAGGAATGACCGGTGCACTCACTGGCTGAGTGCCGGTCACGAAAAAACGACAAAAAAAAAAAAAAAAAAAAAACCTAAAACTATTGAAAAAAGTATATGGTGAGTACTTTTCCCTCAAAAAACTTAAAATATATCTGGGGATATGAGACAAAAATAATTTTAAAAATCTATGATATAAATATACAAAAGGAATAATAAATGGAAAGCTTCATGATAGTACTGCATTAATGTTAAAATTAAATTTTATGGATAAACCACAAAAATCATGCCAATTTGAGAGAGCAGATCATTGTGATGTGGAAAGATTGAGCTAGACTTTGATCGGACTTATGGAAATGCAAATAATTGGACACGAAGGACATGCGTCATTAGAGAACAGGCTGGAAAAGTATCATATAAAGAGTTTTAAGAGGGTCTTAAATAACTAAGAAGTTTGATTATTTGTTATACATGTCAAGGGAAATTAAAAGAAAACTCAAGTAGAAGAACACCATGTTCAATGTGTGGTTTCAATGAACTGTTGGTCCTGGAAACCTAAAAGGCAAGACTGCCCTAAACAAAAATCTGTCTTCTTCACCTCAACTTTCCTTTTAGATTTCTCCTTCTCAAGGTGCTCAGTGTCCTTGGGCTGACCTTTTCTCTGTTGTGGTTCCCTTTGGTGTTTTGGACACTCTGGAAATACTAAATATTCTTCTCTTCTTCTCAACTCCCAAGAAAAAATTAAATAGTCTCTGCCACATGTGTAATGAATCTAAAGATAATCCATACATTTGGATTAGATTGGCTGCTATTGACCATATCTCCCTTCTGAAATACATTTGCATTTAACATAACTTACTGAAGAGAGTCAGGAGATGGAAATTGCTTTACTCAAAAGGGTGTTATAATTTCAGTTTCTGGAGAAGCCTGGGACGAGGGGTGTTTTTGTCTCAGGGAAAGCTTTAGGTCCTGTAGGAGCCTCTAAAATTGCTTCTGATGGTTCCCACCTCTGGGTTTTCATTTGTTTATGTAATCCCCTTTTCTTAAGTGTGGGCTGGACTTAGTGACTTGCTTCCAACAAACAGAATATAGCAAAGGTGATGGGATGTCATTCCAAGATTAGGTTACAAAAGAAGGCATCCATTTTTCTTGTTCTCTCTGGCTTTCTTTCTTGCTCACAGTTAATTCGAGCCAGCTCCCATGTTGTAAATGCATTGTAGAGAGGCGTACAAGAAGAGAAATTCAAGGAGGACTCATTCCACCAACCAGTGAAGAAATGAATCTCGTCAGTACCACGTGAGTGAATTCTCCCCTATTAGAGCCTTAAACTGACTGCAGTAATAAGTAAATTTTGTTTGAGACACTAAATTTTGGGTAATTGTTATGCAGCATACACAACTAATATAGGCTACCTCCCAGCAAAACATTCTGTGGGTATTATAGGAATCACAGGATCTTGGGATAGGAAGAGACTTCCTCTACTTGATATGATTCAACTGGATCCATGCCCCATTAGATGTTTGAGACCCTCATAATATTTCTTCTAATGATGGTCAAGTCATACTTTAACACCTCCCATGTTGTGAACATTTTAACACAGTTAATTTTCAGTTGGATTGAAAGTTTTCCCTGTAATAGTTACTTCATAATGATGAACTTTCATGTCTCTGTGATCAACTGTCATTAATTTCGGCTTCTCAATTGGGATAAGGAAAATTATGTTACCGGTAAAAAATGATGAGAAAGAAAATGTATGTTATCTAGGAGAAGATCATCATACTTGGTCTAATGAGTTTCTGTAGTCAGGTTTCTTGTGTAAAACACGCCATCTCAGAAAACTGAAATGTAAGCTGTCAACATAATTGTGCTCTGAGACCATGATAACGAGTGAAAAATGAATTATCAGTGCAGTTACAATAAATAGCCACAAGTATTTTTTTAAAAAGATAAAACATCTGACGAAATGTCAGTGATTTGGGTTCTTTAGGAAGAAAACCTGCACAATGACCATTCAGCTAGTAAAATTACTTTATGAACTGCTCTTTGTTAATAACGAGCACGGACAGCTGCAGCGCATCTTGGAATCCCACAGAATTTCCAAACACGTTGCTAAAAAATTGAAGTCATACACCCAACTGTGGTGAGACAATCCATTCAATAGCAGCTGTGAAAGACTGGTCAGCTTAATCAACTCCGAAGATAATTTAACTGGCAAGGACAATTGAAAAAATACTGCATTCCTGCATGATTTATGTAGTTGTGGCTATCGATATCCTGCTCTTATCCGCTTGGGACTCACTGCTACACTATGAAGGCTGCTTATTGCAAACATCTGCTGCTCTCTGCTTGTGAACTTTAATTCTGACCCATGCTCAGGGCAAAGTGGAAATGTCGGAGAGAGGATGATGTTCTGGATGCAAGTTTCAACCAATGTTGGAGCAGAAGTGGGAAGATACATAGGTCATCTCCCTTGCAGCTCCATTGGCATAACTCTAATTTAGGTTCTACATTGTCTCCCAGAGTTCCCCATCACATTTAAGCAGCAAGTTGTCCACAGTGGTGACTGCTTGATAATGTAACCTTTATTGCCTGTCTTCCCTTCCTTATCTTATTTTCCTGCTCCACTGCCAGTGTTTTCTGAGATCATTCCTAATAACTATCAGTGTCCTTGAGATCACCCAAATAAAGCATCTAGACTCAAGTCAATGTCTCAGGATCAGCTGTTGGAGGAACCCAAACCAAGACAATTTGCTCGGCAGTTGGACATTTAAATCAGGTATGACTTGTTAAAAGAACTTTGAAATTTTATATCCACTGAAATACTTAACAATAGAGCACACAAAATACAGAAAGTTTTCTTGACTTAGGAGCCAAAACCAGACTTGGGACATTACCTTAATGTATTTTATGTGTTGTTGTTACATTTTCTCTTTCCTATCTTCAATTTTGGGGTGCTACTAGGAATCCAGCTGCTTATGTTACAATAGAGATTTCCAAAACAGTATTCAAGCCTTCGTGAAATAGAGGGCCTAATGTATTCTTTAACCCAAGAAGACTGTGGATTTATAAATAAAGGTTCACAATATTGACAATAATCATAATTTATTGGATACTTATGGGACAGGAAATGTGCTAAGTGCTCATTATGTATTTACTCCTTCTGTGTCCAAAATAATCTTAAGCTTTAGATACTGTTCTTACTATTTTACTTTTGTCTTTTTGTAACAGATTTATTGTTGACACATATTTAAGGTGCACAGTTTGGTAAGTCTAAACATATGTACGTACCCATGAGACCATTATCACGTTCAGGTTAGTGAACATATCCATAATTTCCAGAAGTTTCCTCCTAATCTTTTGTAATTCCTCTCTATTCCTTACCTCTTCTCCCTACTTCCTCAGGCAACAGCCAATATATATTAGTTTACATTTTTTAGCATCTTACATAAATGAAATAATATGGAACGTACTCTTTTATTATCTAACTTCTTTTACTCAATTATTGTGAGATGCATTCATATCATGTACATCTCTAATTCATTTCTCTTTATTGTTCAGTTCATTCCATTATATGGACATGCTACAATTTGTCTATCCACTCGCCTATTGAAAGGCTAGAGTTTATCTGTCTATTTGCCTGTTGACTTATTCTTTCCAGCTTTTGATTATTACAAATGTGAACATTCATGTACAAAATTTTGTATGGATCCATACTTTCATTTTGGGGGGATATAGAATGACTGGATTGTGTAGTAAGTGTATGTGTAACATTTTAAGAAATTGCCATCATACTGTTTTATGTCCCTACCAGCAATCTATGACAATTCCAGTTTTTCTACACCCTCGCCAACACTTAATATGGTTCAGCTTTTTACTTTTAGCAATTCTTACAGGTCTTTAGTGGTATTAATCTTCATTGTAGTTTTAATTTTCATTTCTCAATGACTGAGGTGAAGCATCTTTTCATGTGCTTATTTGCCTTCTGTCTATCTTCTTTGATGAAGTATCTGTTCAAATAATTTGCCCATTTTTATTTGGTTGGGTGTTTTTTTATAATTTGGGTTTAAGAGTGATTTATTTATTCTAGATATCAAATCCTTTATCTGACATATGATTGGCAAATATTTTCTCAATCTGAAGTTTAGTTTTCATTCTCTTAACACTGTTTTTTGAAGAGAAAAATTTTTAATTTTGATAAAGTCCAATCTGTCAGTGTTTTCTTTTATGAATTATGCTTTTGACATTTTATCTAAGAACTCTCTGCCTAACTAAAGGTTACAAAGATTTTCTCCTGTGTTTTCTCCAAGAAGTTTTAAAGTTTTAAGTTCAACATTGAGATATACAATTCATTTTGAATTAATTTTTATATATGTTAAAAGATATGGATCAAAGTTGTTCTTTTGTTGTTGTTTAGATATCCCGTTTATCCAGCACCATTTGTTAAAATAGACTATCCTTTCTCCACTTGTTTGTCTTAGCATCTGTTCCTAAAATCAGTTGTTGATATATGTGTAAGTCTATTTATGGAATTTCTATGATGATACATTGTTCTGTTTGTCTATATGAACATAAGTACAACATCATCTTAATCATTACAGCTTTATAAGTATTAAAATTTGGTAGTGTTAGTCCTACAACTTTGCTTTTTTTTTCAACATCATGTCGGCTGTTTCAGATTTTTCTGTTTTCATATGAATTTTTAAAATCATCTTATAAATTTCCACAAAAAGAAGTCTGCTGAAATTTTGATTGGGATTGCATTGAATCTATTTTTCAAATTGCTTTCTTAACAATATTGAGTCTTTTGATCCATGAGCACAGCTATTTTTCCATTTACTTAGGTCTGTAATTTCTCTCAGGAATATATTGTAGTTAAAAACTGTAGTTTTCGGTGATTAGGACTTTCACATCTTTTTTCAGGTTTATCCTTAAGTATTTCATAATTTCAATGATCTTTTAAACGGCGTTATTTCAATTTCTAAATACTCATTACTGGTATATAAAAATACAATTGATTTTCGTTTATTGGTCTTGTATCCTGCAACTTTGTAAAACTTGCTTATTAGTTCTAGAAAATTTTTTGTAGATTCCTTTCAGATTTTCAATATAAATTATCCAGTTGCCTTTGAATGAAGACAGTTTTACTTCTTCCTGTCCAATTTGGACTATTTTAATTTCTTTTTCTTGGTTTATTCAATAGATTCAATTTCTAGTACAGCACTGAAGAAGTGGTGAGTGGACGTCGTTTTCTTCCTCCTAACCTCAGGAAGAAAGCATTTAGTCTTTCGCCATTAACTATCATGTTAGCTGCTGGTTTATTGCAGATGTTGTCTGTCAAGTTAAGTAGCTTCCTGTATGTTCCTAGTTTGCAGAGAATTCATATTAGAAATGGATGTTAGTCCTTCAACTTTAAATGGATGTTCAATTTTGTGGAAGACTTCTCCTGCACCTATACAGAAGATCATGGGGTTTTTCTTTTTCAAGTCTATTAATATGATGAATTACATTGATTTTTTTTTTTAATGTTAAATAAATCCTGCATTCGTGGAATAAACCCCAATTGGTCATAACGTATTATCTTTTTTATTTATCAAATGACTTGATTTGGTAAAATTTTGTTTGGGATGTTTGCATGTGTGTTTCTGGAGGATAAGGTTTGTAGTTTTCTTTCTTATAATGTCTTTGGCTTTGCATTGATACTGCCAGTTCAGAGAATGAGTTAGTATTTCCTACTTACCAATTTTCTGGATGTATATGTGTAAACTTTGCATTATTTCTTTCTTAAATGTTTGGTAGATTTCATCAGTTAAGCCATTAGGCCTGGAGTTTTATTTGTGGGAAAATTTTAAACTATAATTTTGATTTCTTTAAGAGATAGAGAGCTATTCCACATATCTATTTCTTCTTACCTGAGCTTCAGTACTTTGCTTCTTTCAAATTAGTGGTGCATATGATCTAAGTTGCTGACTTTATTGGCATAGAGTTGTTCACAGTATTTCCTTATTCTCCTTTTAAGATCTGTAAAATCTGTAGTTATGTCACCTTTCTTATTCCTGTTACTCATAATTTGTGCCTTCTCACCCTTTCTTCCGGGCTGTCTGCAAAGAGATTTATCAATTTTATAAATCTTCTCAAAAAACCAAACTTTGTTGTCATTGAATTTTCTCAACTCTTTTTCTGTCTTTTATTCCATTATTTTCTAGCATAATTTTATTATTTCCTTTCTTCTGCTTATTTGGGTTTAATCTGCTCTTTGTTTCCTAGCTTCTTAAGGTGGAAGTTAAAGTAACTGACTTGAAATCTTTCTTGTTTTGTAAAATAGGAATTGAGCACTATGAAATTAGCACTAACTACAGTTTTGAGGGCATTTCACACATGTTGAAATGTTTTGTTTTTATTTTCATTCAACCTAAAATACTTTATAATTTTGATTTTGATTTCCTCTTTAATCCACAGATTATTAGAAGTATGTTATTTAGTTACCAAATATTTGTAGATTTTCTGAGGCCTTTTATGTTAATGATGTCTATATTTCTCCCATTGTTGACAGACAATATGTTTTGTATAAGACAAATCCTTTTTAATTTATTGAAACTTGTTTTATGGCCCACGATATTGTCTATCTTGGTCAATATTCTGTGTGCACTTGACAAAAATGTATATTCTCCTGTTGTTGGATGGGGGTGTTCTATAAACATCAATTAGGTCCAAGTGAATGACTGTGGTGTTTGAATCTTCTATGTTCTTACTAACATATTGTCTACTGTGTTCTATCATTTTTTAAGAGAGATACATTAAAATATTTGACTATAATTGTGGATGGATTTGTTCATTTTTTCCTGTAGCTCTGTCAGTTTTCACTCATGTATTTTCAAACTCCATTATTAGATGCATAAATAACTTGGATCATTGTCTCCTCTTGATGTACTGACCCCTTTATCATTATTAAATGGTCTTCTTTATACCTGTAATATTATTTAGTGTAAAATCTCCTTTGATGAGTGTAGCTTCTTCAGCTTTCTTTTGCTTAGGAAGAGCATGGTATGTTTTTTTCATCCTTTTCCTTTTAACATATTTGTTATTTCATATTAAATTATATTTTGTTTCTTTTATATAACACATAGTTGGGTCTTAATTATTTTTCAATATGGCACTTTTTGCTTTTTAGGTGGAGTGTTTGAATCACTGCCTTTAATGTGATTACTGTTATGCTTAGGTTTAAGTTTATCATCTTGCTGTTTGTTCTGCATTTATCTCATCTGTTCTTTGTTTCCCTTTATCTTTTGTTTGGATCAATTAAGTAATTTTGTGATTTTATTTTATCTCCTTTGTTGGCCTGTTAGCTATAATTTTTTTGTTGTTTGCTTAGTAGTGTCTTTGGGTTTATAAAAGGCATCTTTAACTTATCACTTTCTACCAAAAATTTATATTGTATCTCTTAGCAATGAGTTTAAGAATTCCACAATAGTATATACCCATTTCTCCTCTCAATTTTATAATTGGGGCCATACATTTTTACTTATACATATGTTATAAATGCCACATTACATTATTATTATTTTTGTTTAAACAGTAAGCTATCTTTTAAAGAAATTTAAATAATAAGAAAAATAATTTCCCTAGTTTTGCCCATGTTTTTACCCCAGTGTTCTTTATTTCTTTGTGTAGACCTATATTTCTATCTGGTGTCATTTTTTTTGCCTAAAGAACTTCCATTAAGATCTCTTTTCAAATGGATCTGTTGCAGATGATTTCTTTCAGCTTTTGTATATCCGGAAAAAATTTCTATTTCACTTTTGTTTTTGAAAAACATTTTCTGTGTCTGTGAAACTATGGATTGATACATTTGGAGAGAACAGGTGAGATTTTAGCATTTTAAAGATGTTGTCCACTGTCTTTCTTGTTGCATTGTTTCTGACAAGAAATCTGCTGTCATGTTTATCTTTCTTTCTCTATACAGACTGTATCTTTCTTCTTGTGGCACTTTTAAGTGTTTCTCTTTATTACCGATTTTGAGGAATTTGATTATGCTATACCTAGGCATACTTTCTTCATTTTTCTTGTATTTGGTGTTTGCAGCACTTCTCAGGTCTTTGGTTTTGTAGTATTCATCAAATTGGAAATAATATCAGCTTTTATTTCTTAAAAATAGAAACACCTTTCTTTTTTTGGATTTCTGTTTACATCTATGAGTAAGCCACTTAAATTTGTTCCATAGCTCTTGGTATTTCATTTTGGATAGTTTCTATGTCTGTCTTCAAATTCTCTAACAATTTATCCTACAATGTTCAATCTGTCTGCTGTCAATCTCAACCAGTGTAATTTTCACCTCAGATATCACAATTTAAAGTTTCCATTTCTAGATGTTGAGTTTGGTCTTTTAAATACTTTTCATTTCTCTGCTTATTTTTTGAATGTATGGGAACTGCCTTTTACTGTTAATGATAATATCTGTTTCAGTTCTGTATCATTTATATTAATTGATTTTTCTTTTCACCACAAATTTTATTTACCTGTTTCTTTTCATATCTAGTAATTTTTGATTGGATGGCTGGCATTGATTGCAAATTTTACCTTTTTGAGTGCTGAATGTTTTTATATTACTATAAATATCCCTCACCTTTTTCGTAGAAGAGTTAAGTTTCTTGGAAACAGTTTTATCTTTTAGGGTCTTCCTTTAATAATTTGTTAGGAGGGTCCATAGGATGTTTAATCTAGGCTAATTATTCCCCACAACTGAGTCTCACTACTAAGTACCTTCTGAATACAGTCTCTAATGTCTCATGAATTTTGAGGTTTTCCAGTCTGGCTAATTGGTACAGTTCTGTGTGAATTCTAGACAATGTTCATTCAATTCCTTTTGATGATTCTTTCCTTGTTCTCAGGTAACTTCTTTATATGCATGTGTTGATCATTGCTCTGCTGAATACTCAAGGGAAACCCTCTGCATATGTCTGGAGTCTTCTCTCTAGTTCTCTCCTTTCCAGCACTCTGTCAGGAAAACTGTAGCCAGCTTGTTCTCCCCAGACTCAATTCAATCTCCTTAACTCATGAGTCTGTTGGGCTCTCCCTGATATTCCCCTTTCTGTACCAAGACATGCAAATTTTCTCAAAGCCATAAGCTGAGACCATGATAGGGTTCACCTTGGTTTCATGTCTCTCAGGGACTACTATTCTTGGGTGTCTGATGTCCATTGTCTTGAAAACAGTAGTTCATATATTTTGCCAAGTTGTTTTATTGTTTCAGATGGAAAGATAAACCTGGTTCCTACTCTTCCATTGTTGCTAAAACCAGAAGCCCCCATAATTCCTTATTGCAATTTAACAAATGATTAAGCTGAAACACAGGGAGTATTTTTCTTAAGGTCATACTCTAATAAGTGATAAAGCCAGAATTCAAACATACATTTTCAGATTCCAGAGCATTCATTCTTGACCACCACTCTCTACAGTTTATATAAATCATATTCCAGTCTTTGCCACCTAATTAGCACTCAACAAACATAGCTTCGTTTAATATTATTGATAATAACAAAAAAGCTATTAGATTGAAGTAAAACATTTACATGGAACGAAAAAAAAATTTTTTTTAAATCAGAGTATTTACACACAGACAAGGGATGCTAGATCACATAAACTAATTACATAAAGGACAAAAATAATTCAAATATAGACATTAAAGATTTGTTTTCAAATAGCTAAGGTCAAACAAGACCAAATGGATGTAAATCCTAACAGATTAGAATTCAGATTAGACTTTAAAAAGAAGTTCTTATTTTGGAATGTTTTAGTGCCCTTTCCTTGGGTTATCAAAACATTATGAATCAGGTATACATAACATACATTCATAAGGGTGTTCTCCAGTGAGGATTCTCTTGACAGCCACCGACTTGAACCTTATCAAAACTGATTTATAGAAAATATAATTAGCTCACTTTCTGGAGATCATGTGAATGAGAGGTCACGTGATTATGTAGAAACTATCAGTTGTGGGAGGTGGGGGAAGATAAATACTGCCAGTAGTCTATTGTCGCATTTGTTTTCATTTGCTTTATTTTTAAAAATGGGACATCTTGGGGCCGGCCTGTGGCTCACTCGTGAGAGTGCGGTGCTGATAACACCAAGACCATGAGTTCAGATCCCATATAAGGATGGCCGGTTAGCTCACTGGGGAAGTGTGGTGCTGACAACACCAGGTCAAGGGTTGAGATCCCCTTACCGGTCATCTTTAAAAAAATTAAATAAACAAATATAATGGGACTTCTTTATCATTTTTCTTCTGATAGATGTATAAAAGCTTGCACTGGACTAGTCTATATACAGACGGTCCCCGACTTATGATGCTTTGATGTAAAGATTTTTTGTCTTCATGATGATATGAAAGTGATACACATGTAGTAGAACCGTACTTCAAGTACTCACACAAACATTCTATTTTTCACTTTCAGTACAGTATTCAATAAATTGCATGAGATATTCAACCTTTATTACAATATAGTCTAGATGATTTTGCCCAACTGTAGGCTAGTGTAAGTGTTCTGAGCATGTTTAAGGCAGGTTAGGCTAAGCTATGATGTTCAGTAGGTTAGGTATATTAAATGCATTTTTGACTTATAATATTCTCAACTTACAATATATTTATCCAGATTTGACCCCATCTTAAGTCAAGGAACATCTGTATATAGATACACACACACACACACACACACACTCACACACACATTCTACAAAAGGCTAACAAACCTAGAAATGACGCCTTACAGTTTCTTGTAGCCCTATGATTCTGTCTAATTAATTCTAGCCATTTCTCATGAATTTGCAGAAGCTGGCAAGTAACCCTCCTCATCTGGCAACTGAGAAAGTGATGTTTATTGCAAACCTTGAAGTGGAAGAAAATACTGAAATAGTTTCTCTTTCTCTTCATACAGCTAGAGATTAGAATCAGTTTGGTTAAAACACCTGGCATAGTGCCTGGTACGGAGTAGGTGCCTAATATCTGGCACCTTACATGACTATGAATGAAAACTTGTGGAGAATAAAATTATTGAGGAAAAGGATAAAGCAGAACCAGAGAAAAAGAAAAAGAAAAAATGAGTAAAGACAGTGTAGCGTGGTATTCTGAATTATCTTGCATCTCTTGCATCCACTCAGAAACAGGAAAATAGGCAGAAGGTATAGATAAACCGTAAAGAACATAAGCAATCAATCGTTCTGTCTCATCAAGGTCAAATTAATAACTTGTCCTAAGGCCCTAAATGTGATGAGGTATGCAACAAGCCTGGTTAACCACCATCTCAATTGATTCTTGGGACAGTGTTTATCTTCAAGGGGATCTCGAGGCTATTGAATCAAGAAGTAAAATGCAAAACTGAAGGTCTCAACAGGGTTGGGGGAGGAAGGAGACGGGAACTATATTTTAAAGGTGAATATTTCAGGATAAACAAGTCAGGCTTGGAGGACAAATGCTTCTTTCACTGTAATCTTTCCCCATCTTTGATGATTCTATTCTAACTCTAGTGGCTTTATTCTAATTTGCTTACTAATGCTTCAAATTTTAAAAAATGTTTGGCCTATTTAACAATCATTGAAATAGAAATTGAATGCATAAAATACTACAAATATTTTAAGGAATATTCACATACTTTATCAGACAATTTTATGCAATAAATATAAACTTTTCTTCTAAAAAATAAAAAAAAAAACTACCTTTAAATCTCATATCACCAATTCCCATGAAATTTTTTGACTGAGATTTGCTCTTTCCTTTTGCAATTGATTAGTAGCTTTGTTTCCAGGCCCACTGTACAGAGCCCCTCTCATCTGTAGTCCCCTCATGTTTATAACTCACCTTTCAGACCATAGAGATATGATCATTACAGGTGATGGGTTGTTATCTGTAACTCCCAGGAGACACAGTTCCTTAGATACTTTCAATGCTTTATGACAGGCCACTGCAATGTACATTTCTAAAAGAATGGGAAAGAACTGAGTACTCACTTGTGCAAGATATTTCTGTAGTTGCAAAAATTATTCTGGAGAAATTACATTTTTCTTCCTCCTTATCATTTAATAGCATGCTTTTAAGTGCATGCACCCTCTGGGGAGATATGTTCTCTGCTCAATGGGGTTACTGCTAAGAAAGAGCTCTCACTGACCCTTTTCATCAAACTCACATCAACCCTTTTTTTAAAACCAGTGTTTAATCATATATGTACTTATCTCTGAATTGAAAAATAAATGCTATCCAGGGCTGAGTGGCTTGGCAAACAAATGATGCATGGAAATTGCATAGCCAAGTACGCTCTTGAATTGTCTCACAAAATTGATTTAATGAGATGGAGGCAACAATTAACTTTTTCCAATTATTTCTCTAATTCAACATTCAGTTGTAGAGTGTCAGAGAGAGCCCCACTCATCATTCAGGGGTCAACAAATAAATGCTCTGGCCAGACTTTTAATAATCTCACTTTCTCTTTTTAAAATAAATTTGAATATTTCTTTAATGTTCCTCCTTTTATTTCAAAATATTAGGCCAGTGGGCACTGCCTCTCCTTTGCTCCTAAAACGCAGGGAATACAATATCTTTTAGAAATCTGATGACTTCAAAGAACTTTTTTACCTTTATCTAGTTGGGAAGAACCACAGCAGTCTAAGACCATGGCATCTGAGGTCAAGAGAACTGGATCTGAATCTTGACACTTCTTTTCTTAACTATAGGGCGTTAGGCAAATTGCTAGTCTCTGGTTTATTTTCTGCAAAATGTGAGTAACGTTAGCTATTTTTTACAGAGCTGTAATGAGGCTCAAATGGATTGGCATATGTTAAATGCCTGACAATAAATATCAGTTCTTTCTGTTTTCATGGTAAACACAATACTGTGAGTTTGAATCTTATTAATTGCCAAAATTAGTAGAAATCAGGGTGGTATCAACATTCACCTGCCAGGATTTATGGGTTGCAGTAACACGTAGGCCAATTTACTATTATAACACATTTTGTCATCAGAGCAGATTTTTTCCAAAGGACTTTCATAATTCATCTCATTATTTCTCAACCTCTTACAGTCTGAAAGGAATCAACTGCCATGGGACATATAGAAAAACTAGAGGAATACCTGATGTTTTATCTAAAGTTTAGCAATTTTTTGACTCTGCTAGCCTACCTTAGTGGATGCTCTGATTCAACTCCATTTTTAGTTCCTGGATGCCCTAAAACCACACCTTATCCTCTGCATCTGTGATATCAACATTTTAAACTCCAAGTGTCCATTGGTAAAAATTAATTTGTGTATACCATCTTTAAAATGTATTTATTTATAAAGGCTATGTATGCACTTCTGTACTAATGCAATCCACACATTTAAAAAAAATAGATTAAGAAATTAATATACATAGAAGATTTCACATTTTCTTGACAAGACATGATGCACTAGATCATCTTTCCCATTTCTTGGTGTGCATTCCATTTGAGACAGAATTTTTTTTCCTGTTGAAACTCGCATAGTGGTGGAGAATGAATGACGCAGAGCACTAGATGCTAGAGGCCAGCACTGCTTTATTATAAGTTGGCATAACTTTGTTATAAGGTTATAAATTGGCCATATTTGAGGTGTGGCAGATTCTTCCGTTCTCACTTTATAGGTAGCAAGTCAGGCTTCCTTACTTTGCCAGCAAGAACTGGGGGTAACGGGGGGAAACTGGGCTCTTTGGCTGAGTGCTAGCCAACCTTTTGCTAGCTCTGTGCTTTTATAACCAAATACTGCACCACATCCTTTGAGATGTATAAAATTGACTTGAATCCCCACACTGAGTCCTGTGCAAATTTTCTTGCCCCCTCTAAGATTTTCACAAGTGTCACGCAGCGTTCACAACCCCATGGTTACCTCTCCCTCTACTTTCTTATTCTTGTGAAATGTTCTATCTCGTTTACTCCTTGCTACTCTGCAGGGGTTCTCCCTTCTCACCTTGTGCTTACCCAGGGGAGGAACACGGGACACCAGTATAGGAGATAATTATAACAGCTGGAGGAGGTGTGTTATACATCACTGCACAGAAGAGCGGATATTTTTAAATAAATATTACTTATCCTGAGATCTTTGTTTTTAAATACTCCCGTAATCTTTATCTGTTTCTGTATTGAATCTCCTCTTAGATTTCCTTGGACTTTCAATACTGTGATATGTCAATTTCTCTTAAGATCACCCATCCATCACTTACTATCTTGGGCAAATTTTTTTTTCAAAGAACTGAATTCCAGGACAAGGGGGGCCAACATCAGAGCTGTAAACCAGTACCTCAAATAACAATTCTTGATCCTCGTGTCATTATACCAATGTATCACAATCAGTTGTGCAGTGTGATACAAGTGACTTATTCCTAACAGACTACGAATAATGTTTATTATTACCAAATGAGAATGGATTCAAGGTTACTACCATAAAGTGTCAATTTTACTTCTCTGAGTTGTGAGATAAATTTTGGAGTGGAGAGAAAAAAGTTAGAGTTGCAACAATTGTGCTGAGAATTGTGCATAAAAATAGTATATCCCTGAAAGTGTGTCCCATATGTGAGCAGCAACCACCATTAAAGCTTCAGCTGGGAAATGCTGAGTCTCTCTTATTCAGACCGATGATCACCAGTGTGGGGTCCATAATCAAGGAGCAAGTAAGATGATCCAGTGGGGCAAAAAGAAAATACCGCAACTTATATTGATACTTATTTTTATCTCACTTTAAAATTTATCCTTTCTTTACATGTAATGTGCATATGCAGAAGTTTTAAAACGCAGCCATAAGTTATTTGATGCTTCTTTCACCAAAAGGTGGACTTATGTCGTTGCCCTGGAATTTGAATTTACTTGCATTGGTAGAATATGGCAGAGGGGAGGCCATGTGACTTCCAAGGCTAAGTCATAAAAGGTCGTGCAGGCTTCACCTAGTTTGCTGGAACACCTGTTCTTGCAACCCTGAGCGGCTATGTAAGAAGTCCAAATACCCGATATCACTATGCTGTGAAGGAAATACAAGGAAAGTCTTTATGTAGGCATGCTGGTCCATCAAGTGTCCCAGGTGAACCCAGTCTAGGCACCAGACATGTGAGTAAAGAAAGCTTTAGATGATTCCAGACCTCCCATCTTGAGTTACTCCCAGCTATTTGATACTTCCCATTGAAACCCCAGGCATTGTAGAACAAAGACCACGGAGTACACGAGCGTAAGAAAATGTCTTCTGTTCTAAGTTTTAAGTTTTGTGGTGCAAAACTTAATGGTTTTTATTGCAACATTAGATAATCTGAAATCTAAGCAATATCTTAATATATTATCACATGTAAGTAATATATAGGTTGATCTGTGTTGTGATTGTGTATAAGAATAATTTTTACTGATGGTATGTAGATGGTGATCACAGGGCACATAGAAACTAAAAGTGAACATAGAAGTTTGTGTAACCAGATGGACTAGTATGATCTAGTTATAGATAGAACTGAATAGTAGAGAGAAAATAGTGTATTGGCCAAGCCAGTGGTCAGAAATCAACAATCAAAGACAACATAGAAATTAAGTAAAACAAATCCAGTAGTGTAGGTGGATGATTATATAAAAGATCTCACAGACTTGGAAATGACCTAAAGACAAAGGCAAAATTTCAGTGCCATCAAGAGTTCTCATGCACTTTCTACTAGAGTAGAAATAAACTTCAGGCCATAGAAGCAGGTGAGTGCATCACACTGGAAAAAGAAACCTGAAGAGGCAGCACTGAGGATAATCTGGCAAGTAAGGATTTTCTTGACCAAGAGAAACTAGTTATTCTCTCTTATGACTCCGAACATTTCTTTCAAAATATACTGAGACATAAGACACGTATTATAAAATTTACCCATTAAAAGTGTACAATTCAGAGTTTCTTACTATATTCACAAAGTTGCGCAACTATCATTACTAATTTCAAAATATTTTACATCATCCCCAAAAGAAACTCTGTACTCATTAGCAGCCATTCCCCGTTCTGTTCCCTTCCCAGTCTCTGGCAATCACTAATTACTTTCTGTCTCTAAGGATTTCCCTATTCTGGACATTTCATATAGACGGAATCATACAACAGCTGGCCTTTTGTGCCTGACTTTCTTTACTTAGCATAGAGTTTTCAAGGTTTATTCATGATATAGCAGGTATCAGTACTTCATTCATGTGTATAGCTGAATAATAGTCTACTGTATATATATATATATACACCACATTTTGCTTATCCACTCATCAATTGATAAACATTTGGATTATTTCCACTTTCAAGCTCTTATGATGAATAATACTATTATAAACATTTGTGTACAAATTTTGGTGTGAACATGTTTCTAGTTATTTAGGGTATATACCTATGAGTGGATTGGGTAGCAGTGTATATATATATATACCTATATACACTGGATTGTATGGTAACTCCATGTTTAACTTTCTGAGAAAATTTCTGTTTTCCAAAGAGGTTGAACCACTTTTTTATAATTCCACCAGCAATATATGAGGGTTCCGGTTTCTACACATCGTCCCCAATACTTGTCACTTGTTATCTGTCTTTTCGATTACAGTCATCTAAGAGGTTGTGAAGTCGTGTCCCTGTGGTTTGGATTTGTGTTTTCTTGATTGGCTAATGATATTGAGCATCCTTTTATGTTTACTGGTCATGATCAACTTAAATTTATCTTTCTAAACGCATGTATTGTACAGTATATGGTAAAATTTATGAAGGCACATATTATGCCTGTTTTGTTCGCTTTTCTTCCCTAGTGCCTGGTGCACAGAAGGAGAACATTGAACAATTAATTAGGCAATTGGGTGAATGGATAAGGCCAGTGTGGAATCTTCCCTGCTACTGGTAAAAGAACTCAAAGTCGTTCGAATTAATGGTGTGGAAAAGGAACAAAATGTTTCGCTGGTTTGTCTGAATTCACTTTGTCTTGAAATTCTAGTTCAAAGCTTCTTTCCAGTGCAATAGATACAATTATAGTAACTTTACAATGCTCTGTCTGTACTTAAGCTGGTCAGTATTTCCTAACATATTTCAACATGAGGAGAGAAATTCATCTCATACATTGTAAAATGTGACAGCACTGTTTGCTGTGGCAAAGGATTCCTGCATACAGCATTACCATAGGGTGTTTACTCCAGGATCTGCCACACTTGGTCATAGAGTCCAGTGGGGTAAAGTCAAAGACTCATTGATTTGATAAGCCTGTTCAGCCACCATCTTCTGTTAGATTGATGCTGGAGAACATCTCCACAGATGTTTAATTTCACTAGGAGACAGCTGGTTTAAGTTTATGACTGGCCTGTCTCTACCACATTTCTCTTACTTTTACTCCATAGCACGGGTAATTTACACAATTTGCATTTTCAGCATGTCACTGAATAACTCAGGAATATTGAGGATGATTCATTCAAAAAGGATTGACTAGTTCTTACTGAGTGACTGCTTTCCCTTCATTATGGCTATTAAAATAGATGATATTCCTATACACTCTTGGAGACAAAAGACTGGACATAAGCTGTTCTTCATGCCCAAGGCACTAAGAGTTACCACTTTTCTCTGCACTAAAACACCAATAACAGGGCCAGGTTGTTTACTCTTTTACTTTTGAAACTTACTGCAGCTGACAAAAGCTTTTTACTGCCAACTCTTTGATAGATTCTCAGTGTGATCAGAAAGACTACCTTGCTTAGTAATAAAGTTCAGGCCTTGTCTTTTGAGAAGTATACCCAGGAGGATGGTAAACCTAGACAATGCAGTTCAGTTGTTGAAGAATTTATGGGCAAGTTTGTTTTTCCATTAAGCTGCTGTGATATAAAGCTGTTCTACTAGGTCAGGAGCACTGGAGGTGCTGGTTTATCTTCTGACTTTTGAATATCTGGGGAGTTCAGTTTCCCTCAACTTTTAAATTTTCTATGTTGCTGATTTGTAAAGCCAAGTTGTTCTATTACTGCTCAAGATATTCGTATGTATAGATGATGAACGTGAGCGCTGACTCCTGCAAGCATTCCTTTTATAATGGATGCAAGCATATCTAATATGAGGTTGAACTGGCTACCTATTATATTCTTTTCCCCAAAAAGCATTAAGAAAAGTGGATGACCGTGTATTTTTAAATACTGCTCTAGTGAACTGCAGGGGGTTCTTTATGTCACCTATCAGCAGTAAAACATGCTGAAATATGTCATAATCAGTTAGGTCAAAGAAAATAATATACCTTAAATGTGTTGAAATAGCCAATGAAGAGTCCTAACTTTTCAGTGATGCCCAGGTGGAAATATACTTACATAAGCTTCTGTTGAGGCTATATCTGAATGGGTTCACCTGTTGAGGTGATTGAGTTATGTACCATATATGTTGAAAAAAAATCGTTGAAGGTGTTGGCTTTTTGCTGTTAGTGCTACATAAACTTTTTTTTTTTTTTCCCAGTAGACCCTCACTGAAAAATCTCATGCTCAGATTATCTTGTAGGGGTACCTAGCATTAGATTGGATCAGTCTTTTTAGAGCTAATTAATTAATTAGCTAAAAGTTTCTCGATGATAAAAAGGTTGTTTTCCAAAAAATAGTGTTCTTTTTTTTTTCTTTCTTTTTTTTTTTTTTAAAAGATGACCGGTAAGGGGATCTCAACCCTTGGCTTGGTGTTGTCAGCACCACGCTCAGCCAGTGAGCGAACCGGCCATCCCTATATAGGATCCGAACCCGTGGCCTTGGTGTTATCAGCACCGCACTCTACCGAGTGAGCCACGGGCCGGCCTCAAAAAATAGTTTTCTATCATCTTTAGATGGCTAGGAAATTGCATTTGACTACTAAGGTTTTTTTTTTTTTCATATTCTACAAAATCAGCTGGCACTCAATAGTACTTTGGGACAATGAGTTTGTATTTATCTGTGGTCTGACAAAGTACTGGAGTCAGAAGATCCTAATATTCCTTTGTTTGGGATTTCATCTTAAAACTTCATAAATCATCATGTTTAAAAAAATTAAAAATTCACATTCAATGTTGTCCAATAGCTTAATTTAAGTAGTTTATACCAGTGTCTGTTGAGATTTTCCAATAGTGTACTATATCCATCTCTTGAGAAGTGAGTAAGTCAGCAGTATGCTTGAACCAGTCTCCCCTACTTATAAAGGCCAATTGTGCATCTCTTCAGTACTCAGCATTCAGTTACCTCATGTTGATAACCTGCAATCAGTAATTGGTAGACTATTTCCACCATAGAAATTGGCAAATGCTACAAAGTAGGGTGCTATTTCCCCCCAGACTGCTGGTTGTTAAACATTTAGCAGCACACCACAGGTTATACCATTCCATTCTAAGAGAAAAGATTTGGAGGAGATCCTTATGTATGATAATGTGATCTATGTCGTATGAACTTGCTAATCTGCAGTCTTAATTTTGATTCCCCCAGATACTAATGCAAGTATTCAAGTAAAAGCATTTTTCTGGAAGGTTTAGTAAACAGTGGTTGGAGACTAGGGGAATGAGGCAGGGAACAGAAGGCCGTCAATACAGGGTGCATAGTCAAGCCAGCTACCACTGCAGGCAACTCCTAAACTAATAATTGAGTCAACAAGTTCACAGTATACTAGAAAAACATACAAAAATAAATTTTATTTGTATAATAGTAATAAACATGTGGACACGAGTTAAAAATACAATACCATTTACAATTGCTTGAAAATGAAATTCTTAGGAGTAAATCTAACAAAACATGAACAAGACTTGTAAGCTGAAACTTTACAATGCTGATGAAAGAAATAATAGAAGATCTAAATGAGTGGAGACACATACCACGTTCATAGTTTGGAAGATTCAACATGGTAAAGATGTTAATTCTCCCCAAATGTGTATATAGGTTAAACACAATTCCTTTTGAAATCACAGCAATGTCATCAGTAGATATTGATAAGGCTATTCTAAAATTTATATGAAAGGCAAAGAAACTGGGAAGAATCAGTGTACTTGATTTCAAGAATTTGTATACAGCTACAGTAACCAAGCCTGTGCAGTAGTGACAGAGGGATAGACACGTAAGTCAGTGGAACACAGTGGAGAATCCAGAAATAGATCCACACTATACCCAACTAATATTTGACAAATTTGCAAAAGCACCTCAGTGGAGGAAAACATAGCCTTTTCAACAAATGGCAAGTGGTTTTTAAGCGATCGGACACCTACAGGCCAACAAAAGGAAAGAAAAAGATCTAAACCTCACAATTTATCCTGAAATTACTCAAAATTAATCACAGACTTAAATATAAATATATAAATATGTAAAATTTCAGAAAGAATCATAGGAGGAAATCTTTGGCATTAAGACTAGGAAAAGCATTGTTAGACTTGATATTGCAAACATGATCCAAAAAAGGAAAAGTTAGTAAATTTGATTTCAAAATTAAAAATGTTTGCTCTGTGAAATACCCCTTTAAAAGGATGAAAAGACAAGCTACAAAGTGAGAGAAGATATATGCAAACCACATATCTGCCAAAGGACTTGTTTCTAGAATACATAAAAACACCTGTCAAAAACCAACAATAAAAGACCAAACAATCCAATTAAAACATCGTCAAAAGAATGAAGAGACATTTCACCAAAGATTTATAGGGAGCAAATAAGTACCTAAAAAGATGTTCAACGTCATTAGCCATTAAGGAAATAAAAATTAAAACCTTAATGAGATATCACTGCATGCCTGTCATATAATAGCTAAAATTAAAAACATATATATATATTGATAACACCAAACGCTGGCAGTGTTGTTCAGAAGCTGGAATGTAAAATGGTACAGCCACTCTAGAAAACATCTGGCATTTCCTTAAAAACTTAAACATGCAGCTACCATACAATCTGCAATTGTAGTCTTGAGCATTCATCCCAGAAAAACAAAGATGTATGTGTTCAAAAAAACCTGTACACAGATGTTTATAACAGCCTTATTTGCAATAGCACAAAGCTGGAAACAAATCAAGTGTTCTTCAACAGGTGAACTGTTAAATACTCTGTTATATATTCATACATAGGACAATACCCACAATAAAAAGAAACTATTAATTCATGCAACAACCTGGATGGATCTCCACAGTATTAAGCTGAGTGACAAAAGGCCAATCCAAAAAGTTTAGCTAATATATGCTTCCATTTTTGCAGCATTCTTGAAATGACAAAATTATAGAAATAGAAAACAGATTTGTGATTGCCAGAATTAAGGAGGTGGTGAGGTCAAGAGGTAAGTGGGTATGGCTACAAAAGGACAACATGAGGCATTCTTGCAGTGATGAAACTCTTCTGTATCTTCACTGTATCAATGTCAATATGGAGGTTGTGATAACATATTGTTTTCGGAAATGTTACCTTTGGGGTAAATTGGGTAAAGGGTACACAGGACTCTCTATATTATTTCTTAACACTGAACGTGAATCTATAATTATCGAAAAAAAGTTAAATTTTAAAAATATAGGTAGTAGTGGAACTAATATCTACAATTGAAATACTTCAAATTTTGTTAGGTTTTTTTTTAGTTATTTCATTGGTTATCATTATAATTGCAAATAGTATACTTATTCTAGGTTCTTATTTTCTTGCTTCTAATGTTCTCAAAGTTCTTGAATTTCCCCTGGATTCAGCTGAGTTACATTCTCAACTAGAATTTTCGGAAAATCTACCTGAGACTTTTATGTCAGAAAACCTCTTTATTTTTCTCTTACCCTTATTTGATTGACAGTTGGATCAAGTACAGAATACTTAGTTCAAAATTATTTTCTCTCCAAACTTGAAAGGTGTTGTTAAATCATCTGGCATCTATTATTACTGAAGAAAAGTCTGAAAATCTCACTCTAATTTCCTGGGAAATCATCTTATTAGTGTTTTTCCTCTTTGAAAACTTCTAGGCACTTATTTTTTGTTGATTTCAAATAAGGACCTTTTTTCATTCATCCAGATCTCAGCGAGCTTTTTGAGTATGCCCCAGAAACTGTTTTGACCCCAGTCCCTCATCTCTCTCTAGTCTTTGCTCATATCTTAATTTCACAATGACACCAACTATGATAGCCCCATTTAATTCCAAAACCTGCCTCCTCCCTCACTATTCCCCAGTTCATTTCTCTATTCTACTTGTTACCTAACATACTCTGATTTTCACTTGTTTGTTATGTTTGCATTTATTTTCTCTTTCCTGCAGCTAGATGGTCAGCTCTTCAAGGATGAAATTTTGTGTCTGTTTTGTGCACTAGTATAACTCAAGCACCTAGTACATAGTACCAGAACCAGGCACATTGTAAGTATTTAATTAACATTCATAGAATGAATGCATAACATTTGGTCCTAGAAAACTGTATAATTTATTTTTCTTCTAGCGCTTCAGTTTAACATTTTATTCAGTAATTCTATTTCAAACTTACAAGGAACTCTTTCTTTTTCTTGAATTGTTCCTTAATCATAGCTTCCTATTTTTGCTTTACAGCTGTAAAACTGTCTCATATTCCTCTGAACAAGTAATTAGAATATTTCCAAGTTCTTTTTCCTCGAGAGGTGAATCCTAATTCCTAATTCATTAAGTCATTTTCATTTTAAGTTATATGGTAATATACAATAATCAAGACTTGATTGTCAGTGCAAGATATTTAAATCAGAATAGCTTAAGCAAAGAAAGTTAATATAGTTTTCCTACTGATGTAGTTGAAAAGTCCATGGGTATTTCTGTCTTCATTTATGGCTGAATCATGTTTCTCATTCTCCATCTTTTGGATAGGTTCTCTCCTCATGGTTGGCAAGAAGGCTCCAGTAGCCTGAGATTTCCATTCTGTCAGTTTACCAACTTCAGAGGTACCTGAGAATCTTCTCAGTAGTTGTAGCAGAATAGTTTCAATGAGGATTTTGATTGGCCTGGCCTGAGTCACATGACTAATCTTAAGACAAACCTTTTGGCCAAATGCTTGGGGTTCTCTGATTTTTCAGACCTGGGTCTCATGCTCCCAGGGTGGGAAGAGGTAAAAGATGTGCAGTGTTACCTAAACTACGTGGATTAAATTCTCCAAAAGAGAGATTTTTATTGCTGTAAGAAGGAGGGAGGCAAAATGTATGCATCAGACATAAGCTCTGAGCATTTTGAGAAGAAAACTTCTTATTTTTTGATGAGATACCTTCAGCTATAATGTTATATGAAGATATAAAAGATCCTATCTTCAGGGATAGACCCCTGAATACAATCAGTTAACTATTTTGTTATTTTTTTTTTTTTAGCTAGTAGAAGCAGTATCTGCAAACTGCTATCTGGGCAGTCATTTATGGCTCGATAAGATCATGAGTATTCCATTGACTTTGTTACTTAATTTTTATAGTCTACCATAAATATCTCTTACTGAATATGAGTTTAAATTCATATGATTACGTGTTCAAGACATTTATTCTCACTTTTTTAAACCTGTGTTAGGCAAAATTTTTCCTAGAGAGGAATAATACCTAAGTTGCTGAAACTGCTAGAAAGGAACAAACACTATAATTAATTCATTTTTAGAAAGGGTAAGGAGTAAAGCAAGCAAAATAATAATGCAATAATAACATGACAGTAATACTTCTACTAATAACTTTGCTATTAAATATTCTTAAGTATTTCAAAAGATTTTTACCTACATCATCTAATCACTCGGTATCTCATCTCGTGAGATCGGCGTATAGATGTCATTGTACCCATTTACAAAGCAAGAAATTTGAAGGTCACTGCAGGTAGAAATAACATTTATACAAACCACCACAAAGCTTTTCTCACACCACGTTAGAGATCTTTGTTTATGTCTCTACCTCAACTGTTAGGATTATGAGCAACATGAGGGTGAATAGCTTGTAATACATATTTTTATATTCCCACATTCTAGCCAGTTCCTGGCATATATCAGATGACTAGAAAAAGTTTTCAAAATAGAATTTAGTTGCCTGTGGCCACAAAGCTAAGTCACATTATGACTGGGATGAAAACCAAGTGCTTTTGCTTTTCAATGCAGCATGTAGACTGCTTATTAAAATGCAGTCAACACGGAGGGATCCTAAGATGGCAGTGGCTGCAGCAGTTGGCGCAGAGTAGCTGAGGTGGAAAAGGCGGCCACTGGGCCTTAGGCAGCCGGGAAACTTGTGGACCTTCCTCTTGCCGTCTCTTAAGGGAGGACCGCTGCTGGTGGCCAGTCGTGGGGGCTGACTGCCATGTTGCCCTTGGCAGGAGAGGCTGCCTCATTTACAGGCAACAGCTTTGAAGTATGGAGCAGGAAAAGAACTGTTTCGTAGCTGCAAAAGTGAGTCTCTAAACAGGGAATATGGCCCGGGGCTGCTGTTGACGCTGCCAGGATCCCGGAGGCTGGGGCCGCGCTGAAGGCAGCCAGCTGCCCTATTCAGGATTCGAGGTTTCAGGCCGGCATAAAAGAAGATTCCTGGGAGCGCCCGAGCCGCACCGTGGGACCGAGTGAGCAGCACGAGGTGGCGGCGGCCGAGAATGGGGACGGTGATAAACCAGAGGCAGAGAGGGAGCGCCCGACCTGGCACAGCCCTGTGAGTGACCCCCGGCCCCGCCCTGCTCGGGGGGGTGATGTCTGCCTGGCATTGGCCAGCCCGACAGGGCCACTCACTGGCCCCAGGGCTGCCTCCATTTTCTCAGGTGGTGGCAGCTGAGCCTGGCTCAGCCAAGCCTGTCCTCCTCGCCCGGCTCAGCTCCTCACTGAGCCTTCCCACTTGCTTGCCCGGGTGCAGGGCCTCCCAGGGCCTGCAGGCCGACCTCCCCTTCCACTCCCTCTGCGTTTCTCTGGCGGGGCTGGTGGCGTGGGGCGTCCCCAGCCAGCATCCAGAGGGCAAGGAAGTACGGGCTGGGCCAACTGTCACTCCACCACACCCTGGGCTCCGGCCCCCTGTAAACTTCCTGTTACTAGGAGGCAGATACCATCTCTGCGGCCACCAGTTTGGAAAAACGCCTAACTGATTTCCGGTTAGGAATAGTGTGGTCGGAGAGTTCCCAAGTTCACTTGAACCTGCCAGAGAGCTGACTGCGGGCAGGCACCAGACTCGGTCGGCGCCAGGGGGATTCAAAGGTGAACTGTGTGCTGCGGGCTCCTCCCCCGAGGAGCTCACGCTCTGGTGTGGGAGATAAGACAAGTACACAAATAACCGTGATACCAGGAGGAAGGTGATAAGTCCCGAGAAAGATCTACACAGTGCTACAAAGGCACCCAGAGTGACTGGTCGTTTGCGCCTAGCATAAACCTGGTAGACTTCCTCGGTGAGGCAGTGCCAAGCAGGGTCTTGAAGGCCCAGCTGATAGATGAGGGTTGAAGAAGACACGTCCCAGCCCAGCCCACTGCACACAGAGAGGGGAGACATCCAGCTAGGGAGGTGGGGACTCGACAGAAACCACACACCCTGTGGGGTCGCCACTGCGTGATCCAACAGCCCGGGCTAGAGCACACGGAACAGGGAGACGTCCTGCATGGGAAGTGGAAGCTCAGCAGAGACCGCACACCCTACGGTACCGCTGTGTGATCCAGCAGCCCAGCAGAGTCCAAGCTGACCAAAGAGGTGGCTCCCCGGAGAGGCCCAAGACCCGAGGCAACCACACACGCAAGGCACTAGAGGCCAACTGAGCAGCCACGGAGGTAGCCATACGAAATTGGCAACCACAGCAACATCCTAGTTAGTCAATAGTCTCAAACCGGTGGACTGTGAAACCCCCTGCCACAATGAATAAACATCAAAAAAAGATACCAGAAATACAAAAAATCAAGAAAGTACACCACCAAAAGTTAATAAATCTCAAACTCTAGATCCTATAGAACAAGAAGCCCTTGAAATGACTGACAAGGAATTTCGAGTGATAATTCTAAGGAAACTGAATGAGATACAAGAAAACTCAGCTAGACAACATGATGAAATGAGGAAAAGTATACAGGACCTAAAAGAGGAAATGTACAATGAAATCGATGTCCTGAAAAAAATGTAGCAGAACTTGCTGAACTGAAGAAGTTATTCAGTGAAATAAAAAACACAACGGAGAGTTTAACCAGCAGGCTTGTCGAAGTTGAAGAGAGAACCTCTGAACTTGAAGATGGGCTGTTTGAAATAACACAAGCAGACAAAAAGAAAGAAAAAAGAATCAAAGACATTGAAGAAAATCTGAGAGAGATATCAGACAACCTTAAGTGCTCAAATATCCGAGTCATGGGTATTCCAGAAGGGGAGGAAAATGGAGATTCCATTGAAAACATATTCAACAAAATAGTGGCAGAAAACTTCCCAGGTATAGGAAAAATCACAGATATTCAGTTCCAGGAAGCTCAACGATCTCCAAACGTATTCAACCCAAAAAGGCCTTCTCCAAGACATGTTATAGTCAAATTGGCAAAACTCAAAGACAAAGAGAGAATCTTAAAAGCTGCAAGAGAGAAGCATCAAATCACCTATAAGGGAGCCCCTATCAGGCTAACATCAGACTTTTCATCACAAACCCTAAAAGCTAGAAAGGAATGGGATGATATTTTCAAAATACTAAAAGACAAAGATTGCCAGCCAAGAATACTCTACCCTGCAAGGCTATCCTTCCGAAATGAAGGGGAAATAGTATATTTCTCAGACAAACAAAAACTGCGGGAGTTCACTACCACATGACCACCCTTACAAGAAATCCTCAAGGGAGTACTGGGTTTGGTTCCTGAAAAATAACTACCATTGCCATAAAAATCCAAGAAAAATCAAAACCCACTAGTATAATAAAAATGGCATTCACGAAGAGAAAACAATCAAACAAAAACGCTATCTACAACCTAAGGAATCAACAAACACAGAAACCAAACAGTAAATCAGAAAGCAAGGAACAAAAGGCACCTAAGACAACCAAACAACCAATAAAATGCTAGGAATAAATCAACAACTTTCAATAACAACTCTTAATGTAAAAGGCTTAAATTCCCCAATCAAAAGACACAGACTGGCTGACTGGATCAAAAAGGAGGACCCAACTATATGCTGCCTACAAGAGACCCACCTCACCCATAAAGATTCACATAGACTAAGAGTGAAAGGATGGAAAAAGATTTACCATGCAAACAGAAAAGAAAAATGAGCTGGAGTAGCGATTCTTATATCTGACAAAGAAGACTTTAAACTAAAAACCATAAAAAGAAACAATGAGAGACACTACATAGTGATAAAAGGACTGATCCATCAAGAAGACATAACAATCATAAATATGTACGCACCCAATGTTGGAGCAGCCAGATTTATAAAACAAACTCTATTAGACCTAAAGAAGGAAATAGACACTAATACCATAATAGCAGGGGACCTGAACACCCCACTGTCAATATTAGACAGATCATCTAGGCAAAGAATCAGTAGAGAAACACAAGATCTAAACAAGACTCTAGACCAATTGGAATTGGCAGATATCTACAGAACTTTCCAACCAACAACCTCAGAATATTCATTCTTCTCATCAGCACATGGATCATTCTCCAGGATAGATCACATATTAGGTCACAAATCAAGTCTCAATAAATTCAAAAAAATTGGAATTATCCCATGTATTTTCTCAGACCACAATGGATTAAAACTAGAAATTAATAACAAACGAAACTCTGGAAACTATACAAACACATGGAAATTAAACAGCATTCTACTTAATGACATATGGGTCCAAGAAGAAATCAAGCAGGAAATCAAAAAATTTATTGAAACTAATGAAAACAATGATACATCATACCAAAACCTGTGGGATAGTGCAAAAGCAGTATTAAGGGGGAAATTTATTGCATTAAATGCTCACTTCAGAAGAATGGAAAGATGGCAAGTGAACAACCTAACACTTCACCTTAAAGAACTAGAAAAACAAGAACAATCCAAACCTAAAGTTAGCAGACGGAAAGAAATCATTAAGATCAGAGCAGAACTGAATGAAATTGAAAACCAAAAAACAATACAAAAGATCAATGAATCAAAAAGTTGGTTTTTTGAAAAGATAAATAAAATTGACAAACCATTAGCATGGCTAACAAAAAAAAAGAAGAGAGAAGACCCAAATAACAAAAATTAGAAATGAAAAAGGCTATATTACAACTGATTCATCTGAAATACAAGGAATCATTCGAGACTACTATAAACAACTATACGCCAAAAATTTGAAAATCTGGAGGAAATGGATAAATTTCTGGACACACACAAACTCCCAAAACTGAGCCATGAATACGTAGAAAATTTGAACAGACCAATAACAATAAAGGAGATTGAAGCTGTTATCAGAAGGCTCCCAACAAAGTAAAGCCCAGGACCAGATGGATTCACAGCAGAATTTTACCAAACATTCAAAGAGGAATTGACACCGATTCTTTACAAACTATTCCATAAGATTGAAACAGACGCAAATCTCCCAAACTCATTCTATGAAGCAAACATCATCCTGATACCAAAACCAGGTAAAGATATAACCCAAAAAGAAAACTACAGGCCGATATTCTTGATGAACATAGATGCAAAAATCCTCACTAAAATACTAGCAAACAGAATACAGCAACACATACGTAAAATTATTCACCAGGATCAAGTGGGATTCATCCCAGGGATGCAAGGTTGGTTCAACATACGCAAATCAATAACTGTGATGCACCATATTAATAAACTCAAACACAAGGACCATATATATGATCATCTCTATAGATGCTGAAAAAGCATTTGATAAAGTTCAGCACTCATTCATGACAAAGACCCTCTATAAGTTAGGTATAGAGGGAAAGTATCTCAACATAATTAAAGCCATATATGCCAAACCCACTGCCAATATCATCCTGAATGGGGAAAAGCTGAAAGCTTTTCCTTTAAGAACAGGAACTAGACAAGGATGCCCACTCTCACCACTCCTATTCAACATAGTGTTGGAAGTACTAGCCAGAGCAATCAGAGAAGAGAAGGAAATAAAGGGCATCCAGATAGGAAAAGATGAAGTCAAACTGTCCCTGTTTGCAGATGACATGATCCTATATATCAAACAGCCTAAAACCTCTACAAAAAAACTGCTGGAATTGATAAATGATTTCAGCACAGTAGCAGGATACAAAATCAACACACAAAAATCAGTAGCATTTCTTTTTTTTTTTTTTTTTTTTTTTTTTAAAGATGACCGGTAAGGGGATCTTAACCCTTGACTTGGTGTTGTCAGCACCACACTCAGCCAGTGAGCGAACCGGCCATCCGTATATGGGATCCGAACCCAGAGCCTTGGTGTTATCAGCACCGCACTCTCCCGAGTGAGCCACGGGCCAGCCCAGCATTTCTTTTCTCCAATAGTGAACATGCAGAACGAGAAACCAAGAAAGCCTGCCCATTTACAATAGCCACCCAAAAAATAAAATACTTAGGATTTGAGTTAACCAAGGAGGTGAAAAATCTCTGTAATGAGAACTACAAACCACTGCTGAGAGAAATTAGAGAGGATACAAGAAGATAGAAAGATATCCCATGCTCTTGGATTGGAAGAATCAACATAGTGAAAACGTCCATACTACCCAAAGTGATATACAAATTCAATGCAATCCCCATCAAAATTCCAAAGACATTTTTCTCAGAAATGGAAAAAACTATCCAGACATTTATATGGAACAATAAAAGACCACGCATAGCCAAAGCAATGCTGAGCAAAAAAAATAAAGCTGGAGGCATAATACTACCTGACTTTAACCTATACTACAAAGCTATAATAACCAAAACAGTATGGTACTGGCATAAAAACAGACACACTGATCAATGGAATAGATTAGAGAATCCAGAAATCAACCCACACACTTACTGCCATCTGATCTTTGACAAAGGCACCAAGCCTATTCACTGGGGAAGGGACTGCCTCTTCAGCAAATGGTGCTGGGATAACTGGATATCCATATGCAGCACAATGAAACTAGACCCATACCTCTCACCATATACTAAAATCAACTCAAAATGGATTAAAGATTTAAATATACACCCTGAAACAATAAAACTTCTTAAAGAAAACATTCGAGAAACACTTCAGGAAATAGGACTGGACACAGACTTCATGAATATGACCCCAAAAACACGGGCAACCAAAGGAAAAATAAACAAATGGGATTATATCAAACTAAAAAGCTTCTGCACAGCAAAAGAAACAATTAAAAGAGTTAAAAGACAACCAACAGAGTGGGAGAAAATATTTGCAAAATATACATCTGACAAAGGATTAATATCCAGAATATATAAGGAACTCAAACAACTTTACAAGAAAAAAACAAGCAACCAAATTAAAAAATGGGCAAAAGAGCTAGGTAGGCATTTCTCTAAGGAAGATATACAAATGGCCAACAGACATATGAAAAAATGCTCAACATCTCTCAGCATCCGGGAAATGCAAATCAAAACCACATTGAGATACCATCTAACCCCAGTTAGGATGGCTAAAATCCAAAAGACTCTGAACGATAAATGCTGGCGAGGTTGCGGAGAAAAAGGAACTCTCATTGTTGGTGGGACTGCAGCCTCTATGGAAAATGGTATGGAGGTTCCTCAAACAAGTGCAGATAGATCTACCATACAACCCAGCTATCCCACTGCTGGGAATATACCCAGAGGAATGGAAATCATCAAGTCGAAGGTATACCTGTTCCCCAATGTTCATTGCAGCACTCTTTACAATAGCCAAGAGTTGGAACCAGCCCAAATGTCCATCATCAGATGAGTGGATACGGAAAATGTGGTACATCTACACAATGGAATACTACTCAGCTATAAAAACGAATGAAATACTGCCATTTGCAACAACATGGATGGACCTTGAGAGAATTATATTAAGTGAAACGAGTCAGGCACAGAAAGAGAAATACCACATGTTCTCACTTATTGGAGGGAGCTAAAAATTAATATATAAATTCAGACAGACAGACACACACACACACACACACACACACACACACACACACACACAAAAACCAGGGTGGGGGGGAAGAAGATATAACAACCACAATTCCTTGAAGTTGATACGACAAGCAAACAGAAAGGACATTGTAGGGGGGGAGCGAGGAGAGGGAGGAGGGAGGGAGGTTTTGGTAAGGGGCAACAATAATCAACCACAATGTATATCGACAAATTAAAATTTAAAAAAATGAAAAATAAAAAAATAAAATGCAGTCAACACGTTGCATGTGTTTTTAAACAAGTCAATACAGGAACTTTGAGTGTGTCTAGTGAGATGCCATCCAAAACATTATGAGTCAGGGGTCCCAGCTGGAAGCAGAGGACACACTCAAGCTGGCAAATTGATGAAGATTAATAAAGGACTGTTACAAGTTTAGGGAGGAAAATATGGGGTGATACCGGACTCAGGGCCTAGTAATAACATTAGGGAGCTACTACCATTCCTAGAAATGAAGAGGTAAGGACAAGTGGTTCCCAGAACCCATGGAGAAGGCTGTAAGGGCAATTTGACAGGAGCTTGATAGTAGGTGGAGCCAGTGGACTATACTGAGATGCACCAGGCAGGGAGCCACGGGGATAAATAACTTTATCTCTTAACTTTACTCTCCTTTCTTCCTCCCATTTCATCCTGATGTATCCCGTGGCTGAAGTGAACCAGAAGACAGACAGCAAGGTATTCCTGTTGATATATCCATCCAGATTAGCATCCCAGAGGCCAGGAAAGAGAGCAGGGTAGAGAAGGATAAGGAGCGGATCTGGAGGAGTCAATAGAAGACATCCAGCATGGAGAGTTTACTAGTCCAGGCCTTCAGTGATAGAAGTGAAAACTCACTTGGCTACTTAGCCTACACTTGATTGGAGACTGAGGAAGCTGACGTACTTGGAAAGACCTGGTGTGCTAGCAGGGCTGCTACCAATCTTTGGAAGAGTAACGTGTTCTTGTTAAGAAGCATAAACAGAAGGGATCCATGGTTTAACTCACCACTCACACCGTGTGCAGCTGTCAGTTGTGGCTACAGTCCTAGTTTCCAGAGGGCCTAGTTTCCAGGCTTTAATTTGTATCCAAGATCTTCCAGAGAACAACTGGCATACTCTTTGCACAGTAAGTACAGGCTCAATCTATCCACACTGCTAGTATCAAAGCATATTCTTCATTAATTGAATGTGACAGTGCATTTACCCCTCCTTTTTGAAAGAACAAAATCCTGATTCAAAGATTGTTCTGACTATGAACTCCAAACAACACACACCATAGAAGCCAATGAATCAGTTGGGTCTATTTCTTCATGAATAGATTCTTCTGTGCGGTGTGTCACAGTGAGTCCTACTTGTAAAGTCTCAACACTGCTCGCCTGGCTAAGCCAGCAGTGGTCTACCCTTTAACTCACTTGGCATGGCTTTTTCTCTTGGGCCATGATGACCTCAGCTGTGTTAGTGTGCAGCTTGTACACAGAGTATTAGCAAAATGACCTATGTCTCTTTCAATGCTTCTGGTATTGGTGTCTAAAACCTGGGATGAACCACATCTGGTTCCATCACGGTGTGACCCTAGTGAACTCACTGACGCCACTAAACTTTGGTATTTTTATGTATGAAAAGAGACATTTAACTTCTCTCCCTACATCCTCAGGGTTTTGAAATATCTGAAGTGCTACCTAATTATAAGATATTATAACTATATATATATAACACATAAATATTAATATTAAATATCTGAAAGGTGTACATTTGCCTTTTGTTTTCTGCAGAATAGTTCGTGGGGCTCATGAGGTAGCAGGACTTAACTAAAAGAGAGGAAAGATATTGTTATTTCAACCCATGATGAAAAGTTTCATGAAAAGGAAAAGTCACTGGTATTAAGATTCAGATTTCCTATGTAAGAAATGGGTATGATGAGAATATTCACCTCCAGATTTTTTTCTGGAATTAAAAGAAAAAAATTAGCACTTAAAAAAACAAGTGTCATAAAAATGAAAGTTGTTCCTGAGGTTAGCATAGGTGATGAGTAATGAAATTGGATATGTCAATTTATTTTCTTGTTACATAAATAGGGTTTTGTTACTCTTGACTAATATTAGAGTCAGAATCCTAATCTGTGAAAATGGAATGTTTGAGGATTTCTGAAAAGAACATATGAAAGTCATGACCTGAATGACTTTGGTAAAGTGGAAGCAAACTCTGGATTTGCAAAGAGAAAGAACACCAAAGAACTTAATAAAAACAACAAAAAAGCCTTTTATAAGTTTAGTAATATTTTGGTTTAATGGAGATATCCATACTCATATCATTTACTTTTGCCACAACAGTGCTGTGTTATAAACCATCCTAAAACTCAGTAGTTTAAAACCACAGACATGTATTAGTGCTTATGGGTATGTGGGTTGGCAGGATGGTGTTTTGGTATTGGCTGGACACACTCATGGGTCTGTGGTCAGCCGTGAGTTGGGAAAGACATCTCCATTATCCTTAGCTGAGTTCTCTTACATATTTGGGGGTGATCTGGCTCTAAGCTGATCTAGGGTGAGCTCAGCTGGAATGACTAAGCTTTTCTCCATCAGTTCCTCCCACCCCTCTAGCAGGCTAGCCAGGGATTATCTTCATGGTGCCTGGACATGGCTGAGGCTTAGGCTCAGAACTGGTATATTTCACTTCCTCATCCTTCCTCTGGATGAATCAAGTCGCAAAGACCACCCTGAATTTAAGGAGTAGGCAAAGAGACTCCACTGCTGAATGGAAGAAACTGCAAAATTACATTGCAGAGGATGTGGAAATACAGGGAGAGGTAGAGAATTGGGGCCGTGTTTGCATTCAGTCTACCACGAGTATCTCCTTGAATTTCGTTATGAGCAATAGTCAGAGACTTATAAACATCTGGAAAGCTTCATAAAGTTGAACATTGCTACACCAGAATGCCACAACAGGCAGGCGGTGTAGAGCCAGCCAAATTTGTACTTAGAGGGATCTATAAGTCATGCCAAATATTTTTATGAATATACGAGTTTGGCTGACACACATTTTCTAATATCTGAAACATCCCATGTGAGCTATTTGAGCAGTCAAATCAGATGCGTAACTGGTGGTGTGATCCCCTTCTCAGCCAGTCCTTATAACAGGATAATTCTTAAGTTGCTATTTATTTTACATATTGGATTTAATTTACAAAATAAACTTGTCATTTTCATAAAGCTCCCATCTCACTTGTATTTTTAGAAAAAGGAAAGTTATCTTTATTTACTCATATTTAGAAATATGGGCCTTAATACAAAGGGCAATTGTATAGCACATTTACTCATATCTCTAAACACCAAAAAGTGTGTGGGGGGAGGAGTATTCACAATTCTCCTCTTCTGCAGCTGTAGACAATTTCTTCACTTAAACATGGAGCTCCAAAGAGGAATTTAGATCAATGACAATAACATTTTTTTGCTTGGCCTTGTTAATATTTTGCTTGCATAAATATTAAATATGGAGAAAATAGAATTAAAGGATACTATTGGGAAAATAAAATGGATAATTACAATTAAATCACTGAAGTCACTACAGAAAATACAAAATTACTTAATTAAGAAAACAGTCACTATACCCTCATTGATGGTTTTAGATAATGCAGAACACACCAACGGCAGCTGCTCGGCCATGATTACTGCTAAGAAAAGGTTTGAGATGATAAAATGTAGCAGTAATGCATTTAGGGGCATTCACAGTATTCTAACCAGTCATGAAGTGGTGAAATAAGCTTACACATTCTGCTGCACTCTCTGAAGTTTTTATTAGTTCTAGTCAGGCTTCAAACCATCAAAGAATTGTATGTACCACGTATATAATAGGAGTTACATAGGAAAACTGCTTTTACTCTAACAGTTCATCGTCCACATTCCTAATTAGAATTCTTGTTTCTCTCATGTTTTCATCCTCTTCAGCCTGCTGAATTGCTTGTGAACATCATGTCCAGGGACAATCTACAGTAGGTTGTATGTGGAGGGTAAAGCCTCGTGTAAGGCTGGGGTCTAAGAGTTTTGTTTTGGCTTTTATTTGCCCAACAAAACTGATTGTCTGTCTTAATCCTGTTCACTAAACTCATGTATTTAAGTGGGATATGTATAGCACTTTAGAATAATAATCATTTTAAAATCCTATGATAGAGAAAGCTAAGTTTTGGATTCCAATCCTGATGCCTACATTTCTTATTATATAAGTGTACTTCAAAAAGTTCATGAAAAGGTTTGCATTAGCTTTTAATTCTTTTTTTCCACAATTTTTTTGAAATACCCTTGTATGACATTGATCAAGGGGTAATTTACCTCCCTAAGCCTCGTTTGTTTCACCTTTAAATTGGAAATATAATGTTACTTATCTCATAAAATTGTTGTAATGACACAGTGAGGTAATGTGCATAAAGTAAGAATTCTATAAATAAAAATAGCCAGAAGTCACTCTTTAAAATACACCAATATTCGGGCCGAGCCCGTGGCGCACTCGGCAGCGTGCTGCACTGGGAGCGCGGCGGTCGCCGTGGGTTCGGATCCTATATAGGAATGACTGGTGCACTCACTGGCTGAGTGCCGGTCACGAAAAAAAAAAAATAAATAAAATAAAATAAAATACACCAATATTCTAATCCATGGAAGAATCTTTGCTGGGCCATATGACCAACATAAGAGAAAAGTCTAAAAATATTGATATTGAAGTTACTCAATGAATAGTGTAGTCTGATTATTCTACAGTATGAACCAAACTCAGTAAGTCCTGTCCATGCACTTAGAGCTTTCAATTAGCTTTTTTTTTTTCTTCTTGGTCCATTCTTTAAAAATAAACTGACAACCAAATATCATTAGAATATTGTGGGAGGTATCTGCTATGAAAGATGAAAACAAAGCAAACAGGAGGAAGCAACCAGATGAAACAAAGACCAGCCACTAGAAGAAGACTTTAAAAATAAACAAAATAGATAAACACATGAATAGAATTGGAAATGAGACCACTATGCTATAAAAATGATCATTCAGAGAACAAAAAGAACTCTTTGAAATTAAAAATACGATAGCAGAGAGGAAAACTGACACAGAAAATTTGGATGGCAAAGTTAGAAAATGCCATAGGTTGCAGAACAAAAAGATAAGGATATAGAAGACAGAAAACAAAAAGATAAGAAAATTAGTGAAACAATCTAGGAGGTCCAATACTCAGGACATGAGGTGTTCCAGAAAGAAAGAAAATGAGGGAGAGGAAGTAATCAATGAAATAATTCTAGAACAGTTCCCTGAATTAAAAAACATGATTTTCCAAACTACAAGAGCCCACCGAGTGCCCAGAATAGTGAATGAAAATAATCCAAACCAAAATTCAAACTTCACGTAAATTCAGAACACCGGGGACAAATAGGAGGTTCAACAAACTGAAAACAAACAAACAAACAAACAAAAAACCCAGCAATAACAACAAAAAAAACCCAGTTTTTATATGGATGATCAAGAAAGAAAATCAGATTTCTCGAGAACAACACTGCTAAAAGACAACAGGAGAAAGAAAGCCTTCCAAATTCTGAGAGAATATGATTTCTAAACTAGAATTTTTCTGTTTAATCTATCATTTAACCGTGAAGGGCAGAATAAAGACTTTTTCATACATGTCAGCTCTCAAGTAATTTACCCCCCTTGCACATTTTCTCAGGGAGCTGCATAGAGATAGAATCCTTGAAAATAAGAGGGTTAAGCAAAAACGAGAAAGACAAGAATTAGGACTTCCAATATGGCCATGAAGGAAAGGGAACTCTCAGCCTGACACTGAAACAAAACCTCCAGAAGAACCAGAGGACAGAGAATCCAGATTAGAGCGGGCAGAAGTCTCCAGAAAGGACATCTTGGAGAAGAACTTAAGAAAATAGTCACCGCGTTTGCACGTACCACAAGAAGCTCTCGAGAACTGAGGTTATATCTGTCTTGAATTAGTGGTAAATACAAAACAAGCTGATCAAATGACAACACAAGGCATACAGAACAAACCATTGTACAGGAATTGAAGAATAATTGACAGTGGCATAGCTCAGACTCAGCTGTGAAAAAAATATAGACATTAACACTTACATAATTATATATCAATATATACAATATAACAACAACAGTGTATACATGAAATATTGAGCTAACCAAAATTAAGATAAATCCATATTCATGGTGGGATAATGAGAGCAGGAAAAAGACGGAGAGAGGATGGTAAAAAAAAAAAAAAAGCAAATTCCTCATCTTCCTTATTGAGAAGTCACCAGATAGTAAACAGAAAGGAGCAGTAAGTATAGGTACAGGGGTACCTCAGACAGTTCATAGAAAGATTTGAATTATTTTTTAATTCTATTTTTCTACAAACTTTTTGAAGTATCCTCATGTACTATTTAATGATATGGGCCTGAATGCCAAGAAAAAAAATCAGCTAAGATAATTGAAAATAGTTGTGTCTGAAGAGAGGGAAATTGGGTTGGAGTGGGAGGACAGGAGACTGCTTCTATCTATAGCAATCTTTGTCAATTTATCTGATCCTTAAAAATTAAGTGTTCATATAATTTGATGACAATAAAATTGTAAAATGTTAAAAACAATGTTTTTTTGTGACATTACTCTTATTAGCTCAGTGTTTTGAAAAAGGAAGACAAATATTTCCCCAAATAAACAGATTTTTAGGAGCTTTTAAACATGAACATATTCACACACACATGCATGTGTTTACACACACATTGTCACCATCACCAAACAACTATTTTCTAGATGTGAAACATATTTTTCCATGAGTGTGGCTGTTCACTGTCTAACTTTTATCTATAGATTTTATCGCACATTCTGGAGAACCCAAACCTGTTAAGCAACTTTACAGCTAAGGCTGATCAACAAGAAAGTGGTGGCCAACCTTCTCCTTCCGCCTCCTTCCCCTGGAATAAAAAACAGAGTGCAAATATAGCATATACTTTAATACTTAAACAAAATGTGCTTCCAAAGATGGACCAAGACAGTAACTGGTTTCATCAAAATTTACAAAAGCCTCTGACTAAATGAGGGATCAAAAATTAAATGCACACAGGGGCCGGCCCGTGGCTCACTCGGGAGAGTGCGGTGCTGATAACACCAAGGCCACGGGTTTGGATCCCATATAGGGATGGCCGGTTAGCTCACTGGGTGAGCTTGGTGCTGACAATACCAAGTCAAGGGTCAAGATTCCCCTTACCGGTCATATTTAAAAAAAAAAAAAAAATTAAATACACACAAAAGAGACAGATAATTATGTTAACAGTTAATCTCAATATTTAAAAATTCAAATATCAATTATTAGCCACTTATAATTATGTAGTGCCCTTTTCCTGACTAGCACTAGTCATTCTATTATGAGGATAAACATCAATTTTGTCAACATTCAGGGATAAAAAAGAGGGAAAGCATTAGGACAAATTAATACTGTGTGTTTGTGTGTACAGAAATTAAGCAATGTGTTAGCTTTCTCGTGTGGTCCAATCTTGATTTTCTACTACAGCACATAAAAACATTTACTAACAAGAGTAACTAGGAGATCAGTATGTTACCCACAAAATGAGGTGTCGACATGAATTTTCCCCCCAACTTCAGTAGTCCATCAAAACTCAGCATGTTATTCCATTATACACAGTTGGCCTCAGCTGTTCTGTAAAATATATACATCTCAGGAAATGAGGTTTAATACACATGCCTAGAAAACGCTATGATTATTTTATATATAATAAAATAGTTGGATTCTTCTCCATGCCAATATATTCTTTGATAAGAAATTAGTTCCAAAGGAAGTTGTATATCTAGGACTCCAGAACACCAGAAAATCACTAACCTGACTGTGATACTAAAAGATTCCACTGGCTCTTCTCAACTCCAATGTGTGCACAAATACCCTGGGTTTCTGGCTAAAATGTACCCTCTGATAACGGTAAGTCTTGGGTGGGGTCTAAGATTCTGTATCTCTGAGAAGCTCCCAAGCAATGCTGCTGCTGCTGCTCTGAGGACCACACATCGAATAGCCAGTGCTAAATGATACCATAAGCTTCTGCTTTACTAGATTTCTAGGTTCATATATTGACACAAAAGAGAGAAGTCTAATTATAGAATTCAATAGATTGCTTATCACACAGTAGGAACTCAATTAACATATTTTGCATGACTGTATTGTTTGAACTAGTATGGGGAAGAAGAGAAACTCCAAAAAACAGGTCTTAGCCATATTTAATGAGAGTTAAGCTACTATCTATATATTTCATTTAAAGAAATAAAGCTAATAAGGAATGCTATTTCAAAAACTGAATTTCTCAAGTATTTGAAAATTAGTTATAAATTAGACACCACAGCATTATTTTATGGGAAATATGTAGCAAGGTGATTTACCTAGATTTTCCTTAATCGTGGGTTTTACCGTTGCCAAGCTGTTTTTTATGCTACATGGTTGTTATGTGCAAAATGTTATTATCACTTATTTTTACCTAGTTCAGCCAGTTGCCTGCCTTCATACATGAAACATACCCTGCTTCAGATCTGCTGTATCATGTGGGCTTACTTGTTTATAGTATATTAGTGGAATTAATTAAAACTACATATTCTATACCACAGAGAAATAAAGAAATGATAGATTTATAAGGCAATAAATGCTCAGTTATTTTAAGGGAGATAATGAAATTTCACAAAGTCTTAAAATTATTTCTTCCTGTTGAACAGGGTTTCGCAAACTACAGCCCATTGGCCAAATATAGACTGCCACCTTTGTAAATAAAGTTTTATTAAAACACACACCCCTTTCATTTACATATCGTTTATGGCTGTTTTCAGTCTAAATGGCAGAACTGAATAGTTGTGACAGAGACCATATGACACACAAAGCCTAAATATTTATTCTTTGACCTTGGCTGAAAATGTTTGCCCATCCCTGCACCTAAATAATATATTCTTTCTTCTAATACATTAATTTAAAAATGTAATAGGAAATAGCCTTATAATCTATACATGGCAAAATTAGAATTAAACTGTAGGATGATTTCAAATCTTGTTTTACCTTTTGGAAGATGCAGAGGCAGCATAGCTCAAATAACAGAATATAATTTGTTAGGAAAGGGGGAGTTTCTCTCCAATGTCTGTGTTTGCAACTTAATTTATCTGTTTTAAACCACCACCCTAAAAGAAAACTGATGACTTGCTTTTAAAGTGTTTTCAATTCTTTTCTCCATGGTCAAGAAAAGGGGGCATTTTGTGAATCTTCACATTGATGATTTGAATTTTTTTTACTACAGTTTTAAGTAAACCATTTTCCATGTTATTTCTCTTTTTCTATGTGTAACATAATCACTGCCATCTGTTGCTTGGCTTAGCTGTTCTTTCCTGTTCTTTGTACATGTTTGCATATGAACATCTGATATTTAATAGGTACCAACGGTGGTGATATATAGTAGGGAAATGCATATATGTCTATAAAATATCTGTATTTACCCAAAATACATGTTGTATTAGTCCATTTCTGTTTGCTTATAACCAAATACCTGGAATTGGGTGATATGTAATAAAACAAAATATATTGCTTACACTTTCAGAGGCTGGGTAGTCCAAGTCTAGGGACCACATCTGGTAAGGGTCTTCACATCTGGGTGGCTTTAAAGCAACCCAGGGGTCTCACATGGCAGAAAGTGGTGGAACAGAGAGAGATTAACTTCTCATGTGCTCTTCAGAATCACATCCCTGACCGCCATTACTAATCAATTCACTACAGCATGGTCCTACAATCTAATCACTTCTTCAAGGCCCCACCTTTCAATTACCATAATAGGATTTCCCACCTTCAACAGTTTCAGTGAGAATTAAGTTTCTATTATATGAACTTTGGGGACACAATTCATTCATTCCACAGCACATATGTACAGATTCAATTCAGTTCAACTGATTGAAAAGTTTAGTGCCTTAAACTGCTAACCTGGCACTTCTTTTCATGAATGTAAAATCTCATCTCAACATTATTCTTTATCTATATGATTAAGTTTGGCGTTATGAAAATGGGTCAACAATAATGTGGGATTATTTATTTATTTCAGTCTTTAAAAAATGAGAGAAACTAGAATATATTTCTTTATTTTGAGTCATGCTATTTAGTTAAAGAATGAAATTGTACAAAGCCTTGTTCTATCAATTTCCTAGCATATTCTAATATCAACATTCATGTAAAAAATGGTATTCACATGAGAAAAAGAGAAACTGCACAGTCATAGTACAGTATCTGTAAACCATCATAGATTGACATACATGGTGATACTACTCTAATTATGTAGCTGCTACAGTAGCAATGAGACTGGTTTTTAATAAAATGAGCCAGTATGCTAGTTCACTCATTAAGTACCCTCACAAATACTTTGAATACAATTTTACTCCATGAAAACCAGTGTTTCTATAATGACCTTGGGGAGGCCAGCTCAAAGTTATTTCAAATTTTGGTGCATTGACTGAGAACCAACAATTTCTTCAGAGACAGAACCCTGGGAAAATACATGGAAAAAACATTTGTTCTAACCTGCTAACACAGACCATTGTAAGGCAGTTAGAGAACTGATAGGGAACAAAGCAGCGCCACTAGAAGATACCAGTGTTTGATGTTTGCTTCTTTATCAGTTACGGTTAGTTGCAGATGCATAGGATGAAAATCCCCAAATTATAGGAGTTTCAACAAGATAGAAGTTTATTTTTCTTTCATTTAAAATTTATGATCCAGGGTGGTGTGGTGGTTGGTGCTCTACTAGTCTAGTTTTTGGCTTCCATTCTCAAGGTCACCTCATAGCTGGAGCTTCTGCTATCAAGTAGGCATTCCAGACAACAGGAAGGAGAAAGGGGGAAGCTGAACAGAGCACATTGCTACTCCAAATTAAATTGGGGTCAGCTACTAATGGATGCTAGAAGAATGTATATTCGATGGTAACTAAAAATCTCTAATAGAGCCTCTTTGAAAAGTGGATTTCCCCACCTCCTTTGTATGTTTTAAAGGATAACATGAATAGGCATAATCAATGATACAGTTAAAGAATTTGCTCTTAGTTCTCTAGGGTGGGGAAACTGTAGTGAAATGAGAGAATTCCAGAAAGAGAAGTCCTGATCTGAAGCAATGTCATGTTGTTGTTTGTTAAAAATCCCTGGGAAAATGTGAATAAATAGTAGTTCATATTTTACAACTGTTACTGAATGAGTAATGGTGAGGGAAGTCTTTGTTTAAGAAGAAGAGGTACAGAAATTAGAATTTAGCATTAGCTTGATTTGGAAGATTATTACCCCAAGCCAACCCAAAGTCAAAAAGATTATTTTTAAAGGTGAGTCCATTCATGATGCTCAAAAGTGTGAAAACAAAAAAAGATTTCCTTTAGATTCTTGTCACCTACAGCCATAGATATCATTAGAGACCCAAAGCTTGGTGGTTTTGTTTGAAGTGAGAGAGAGTTGGGAATGTGTTGATGTTTATTTTTATAGGACAGGGAAGATATATATCTAGAAGATTAATGGACTCACAAAGATTATATTTTGATACTGTGTGTCTCAGTCACTATGTCTGAGGGTCCAGAGGTGGCAGGGAGGGACACAGGGCAGGGTAAATGCTGCCTATGGGTCCTGAGGCATTGCTCCTGCTGGCCGCCCTCTCTAACACCTCCATGTGCTGTGAAATCCGGATTCTACTGGGAATATCTCTCCTTAAACATTTTTGGATCTGAGCTTCCAAATTCTCTTTTGGTAATTGTGTTTAAGGTGATCAGCCAGATTTCAGTGAGAGCCTTTTCTTTAAATGAAGAGTAAGGAAGAGTTTAAATGAAGATAAGGTTATTTTTCTTGTTTTTCAAGAAGAAAACAAAAAACAAAAAGCCTACCACTTTTGTAACATAACCAAAGTAATCAAAGCTTTTTTCTTTTGCGTGATAGAATTTAGAGAAATGTATTGTGCTATTAAGAAAGAGTTCAAATAAGAGCCTCCAGGGAAGGAAAAGTATGGCTCTTTTCCACGTGCTGGTGATAATTTTGTCTTCTTTTGAGTCTCTGCCTGTCTCAGTGTTTTACTTGATAACAGACCTCACTGAGTCAGAACTTGGCAAATTTCTCATGATACATTTTCTTATTTACCATCTAAGATGTGTAAACCTTATCTTTTACATTGACATGAAATTTATTAATAATAATGATGCCAATGAATTTATTCTTGGCTCAAATCCTCTATAAGCATGTTTATTGTGTATGTAATTATACTGGACAGATGAACAAGTCATCAGAGTCACCTTCGTCCATAGAGTTATTATCTGAGAACCCAGGCTAACAGAAGCTCTGCCTTCTTCAACATGTGACTACCAAGGTGGCCATGGGTGTCATCTCCATTCCAGTCAACCAGGCAGACAAAAGCATGGAACAGCCAATGGGAGCGGTTCATGTGCCAAAGACTCTTTACTGTAACCCAGATGTGATTACTGTAAAGCTGGTTATGGGCAGGTTTTCTAGAAAGCTCTCTGTTACTTCAAAAAAGATAGAGTTAGAGGAACCCTGAGATTTGAGGTAATTACAACTCATTTATTCTTGATGGAGAAGCACTTTTTAATTCTAGAAGGTTGACAATGAAAATGGGTATGATTAAAGTTCATAGAATCAATGCAGAAGAATCAGTGCAAGAAAGAAGTTGACTAAATCACAGACCACAGAATTAGGACGCTGTTTTTGAAGACTGAAAGAGTTATTCAAGTGCATATAAAGGCAATAGAGTACAATTTTAGAATTATTAAAGTATGTTAACTTCTTGATCAACACTAACTATGTGACAGGGACTTACATGCATGATTTTATTTGATCTTTACAGTAACTTATCAAGATAGCTTAGTTTGGTAGTTAAATACTTGTACACAGGATCTGGGGCCAAATTGCCTGGGTTTGAATTCTGATTCTTTGGCTCACTGGCTGAAAAATCTTGGATAATCATTTAACCCTTCTCTGATTCACTTTTCTCAACTATAAAATGGGTTTAATAATAGTAACCCAGTCTGTTTTAGTCCATTTTGTGTTGCTATAACAGAAATACCTGAGTACTTATACCCAGAATTTACCTGGGTAATTTATAAAGAAGAGAGGTTTATTTGGCTTACGATTCTGGGACAGCTGCATCTGGCATGGGCCTCAGGCTGCTTCTACTTAAGCGGAAAGTGGCAGGCAGCCAGCGGGTACAAGCAGATCACATGGCGAGAGGAAGCGAGAGAGAAGCAAGAGAGAGAAGGTGCCAGGGTCTTTTTAAGCAACGAGCTCTCACGGGAACTAATAGAGCGAGAACTCACTCATTACTCCCCCTCCCCCAGGGAGAGCATTAATCCATTCATGAGGGATCCGCCCCCATGACTTAGTCAGTTTCCAACACTGCCACATCGGAGATCAAATTTCCACATGAGTTTTGGAGGGGACAACACATCCAAACTCCATCACAGCCCATAGGGTTAATATGAGGATCAATGCCCTAAAAGTGTAAAACCCTTAGAATGGTGACTGGCACATAATAATCTTGCATCGTTCTTATTATTTCTCCATTTACAATTGGAATATTGCATTGCAGAAGGGGTAAGAGACTTTCCCAAGGTCACGCAGCTAGTGATTGGTTGAACTGGCTGTTAAAACTATGTCTATTCAACTCAAAACACCCGTCCTTTCCACTGCGGCAGGCCTCAAGCAAGTTATGAACTGATAAGAGACTGGGCTACATATCACAGTCTAATTTCTAGGGGAATTCGGAATATTTATATTACATTGTCATTAAAAGTAGGAAGAAACCACTCAGATCTGCATTGTAAGTTCTAGAAGTGCCTAACACCGTGGTTAAGAGTCAAATTCTGCAGTCAAACTTCCTAGATCTCAATCTCAGTTCCAAATTGTCTGACCTTGAAGAGGTTAATTCACCTCTCCAAGCCTCAGCTTTATAATCGGTAAAACAGAGAATAATAATATTATCCACCAGATCAATTGAGAGTAACAATAAGGCTTAAACAATAAAGGCATATTTATTATCTCTCTCACTACTGGGAAGTCTAGAGATGATTCAAAGCATTAAGGATCTCCAATAGTGAACATGCAGAAAGAGAAATCAAGAAAGCCTGCCCATTTACAATAGCCACCAAAAAAAAAAAAAAAATACTTAGGAATTGAGTTAACCAAGGAGGTGAAAAATCTCTATAATGAGAACTACAAACCACTGCTGAGAGAAATTAGAGAGGATACAAGAAGATGGAAAGATATTCCATGCTCTTGGATTGGAAGAATCAACATAGTGAAAATGTCCATACTACCCAAAGTGATATACAAATTCAATGCAATCCCCATCAAAATTCCAAAGACATTTTTCTCAGAAATGGAAAAAACTATCCAGACATTTATATGGAACAATAAAAGACCACGCATAGCCAAAGCAATGCTGAGCAAAAAAAATAAAGCTGGAGGCATAACACTGCCTGACTTTAAGCTATACTACAAAGCTATAATAACCAAAACAGTATGGTACTGGCATAAAAACAGACACACTGACCAATGGAATAGAATAGAGAATCCAGAAATCAACCCACACACTTACTGTCATCTGATCTTTGACAAAGGCACCAAGCCTATTCAGTGGCGAAGGGACTGCCTCTTCAGCAAATGGTGCTGGGATAACTGGATATCCATATGCAGGAGAATGAAACTAGATCTATACCTCTCGCCGTATACTAAAATCAACTCAAAATGGATTAAGGATTTAAATATACACCCTGAAACAATAAAACTTCTTAAAGAAAACATAGGAGAAACACTTCAGGAAATAGGACTGGGCACAGACTTCATGAATACGACCCCAAAAGCACGGGCAACCAAAGGAAAAATAAACAAATGGGATTATATCAAACTAAAAAGCTTCTACACAGCAAAAGAAACAATTAAAAGAGTTAAAAGACAACCAACAGAGTGGGAGAAAATATTTGCAAAATATATATCTGACAAAGGATTAATATCCAAAATATATAAGGAATCAAACAACTGTACAAGAAGAAAACAAGCAACCCAATTAAAAAATGGGCAAAAGAGCTAAGTAGGCATTTCTCTAAGGAAGATATACAAATGGCCAACAGACATATGAAAAAATGCTCAACATCACTCAGCATCCGGGAAATGCAAATCAAAACCACATTGAGATACCATCTAACCCTAGTTAGGATGGCTAAAATCCAAAAGACTATGAACGATAAATGCTGGCGAGGCTGCGGAGAAAAAGGAACTCTCATACATTGTTGGTGGGACTGCAAAATGGTGCAGCCTCTATGGAAAAAGGTATGGCGTTTCCTCAAACAATTGCAGATAGATTTACCATACAACCCAGCTATCCCACTGTTGGGAATATACCCAGAGGAATGGAAATCATCAAGTCGAAGGTATACCTGTTCCCCAGTGTTCATCGCAGCACTCTTTACAATAGCCAAGAGTTGGAACCAGCCCAAATGCCCATCATCGGATGAATGGATACGGAAAATGTGGTACATCTACACAATGGAATACTACTCAGCTATAAAAACGAATGAAATACTGCCATTTGCAACAACATGGATGGACCTCGAGAGAATTATATTAAGTGAAACAAGTCAGGCACAGAAAGAGAAATACCACATGTTCTCACTTATTGGTGGGAGCTAAAAATTAATATATAAATTCACACACACACACACACACACACACACAAACCGGGGGGGGGGGGGAGAAGATATAACAACCACAATTATTTGAAGTTGATACGACAAGCAAACAGAAAGGACATTGTTGGGGGGGAGGGGGGAGGGAGAAGGGAGGGAGGTTTTGGTGATGGGGAGCAATAATCAGCCACAATGTATATCGACAAAATAAAATTTAAAAAAAAAAAAAAAAGCGTTAAGGATCTAATGAAGGACAAAAGTTCTCTTTACATAACAATATACAGAGAGAGAGAGAGAAAGAGAGATGTTTCCCTGAAGTTCCCCTTTCCCCCACCAACCCACTGGTCAGGATCTGGGTCCCTTATTGACCTCCTAAACCAATCAGAGACAAAAGAGAATGAAATTACTAAACTGTAATTGTTTTAGACCAATCATACTTCATTCCCTAGAAAGAGGGAGAGGCCACCTTTCCTAAGCATAGTTGCCACCTGAACCGAAGAAATGTGTGCTTACAAGAAAAAGAAGAAAAGTGCTGCTGAATAGTAAGGATTGTTATTGAGTGTCTAGGAAGTGCTTAGCTTAGGCTCTGGTCTACAGTGAGTGTTCGGTAAAGGTTAGCTTTGCCAACTCCCTAAGGCTGACATTCCGGAGGGCAATTCTTTGCTCTCACAAAACACAGGCCTTCCTATTGTTTCACAAAACAGAACACAGCAGTGAACTTGATAGATTGCAGGCCTGGCTCACACAATTTTGGATGTTCTTACAGGTCCCTTTGTGTAACAAAAATCCCCACACCCTAAAAATGTTTCTATCTTGTATCCTTGGACAAAAGACGTGAAAAATGAGGAAGTTGAACCAAGCTGCTTTAAGCTTTATCCTACTCGTGGAAGGGATTTACCCTGCAGCCCTCCTGCATCAAACAGCATCATTTTCTTGGCAGAAGAAGCTCCTGTAGCCATGTTTGTCTTGAAGACAAACCCTGTTTAGAATTCTACAGCTTTACTCTTTTTAGATTCACATTCACGGCAACATCTGGGAGAGATCAAGAATACTAGATGAAATATTCAACAATCCATTGCCATGATAATTGTGTAAAACAGATGACCCCAACACAGTGACATTTAATAATGAGCATTTATTGTCACGTTCATGGGTCTGCTGGTTGACTGGGTTCTGGCAGATCTAGGATGGTTTCTACTGGGCTTGTCTCTAAGCTGTAAATTGAGCCTAGTTCTGCCCCATTTGTCCCCTAGGATCAGAAGCTCCCTGAGGCATGTTTATCTCATAGCAATAAGAAACCCAAGAGGGCCAGCCCAACCTCACAAGCATATTTCCAGTCTTTGCTCATGTCATGTCTTCAAACGTCCCATTGGCCAAAGCAAGTCATATTGTCCAACATCAATGGAGTAAATAAATACACATGGTGTCTAATTAAAAACTACAATGATGCAACAAGCCATCAAGAGGAGGCTCAATCTACCTACTTATTTTGCTTAGAGCCCCACTCCACTTTTTGTGGCCGTAGCCCAGGTCTGTCTTGCTTCCTAAGCCACCTTGGATAGGTAAAACCTGTTTGTCCAATAGTCTTTCCAGTGGATAACAAAGAGTTTGAAGGAAAAAAATGGAAGAAAGGAAAAGGAGAGAAAAGGAAAGGAAAGAAAAGAAAAGAAAAAAGAAAAGAACAATTTGGCAGATTAGTTCTTAAGGACAATTGGGAAGGTCTGAAGCCTCAGAAGCAGAGTTTGGTGACAGTCCTCCAAAATAAAGATAATCATTATGGGAATGTGAGTGGTGCCTTCTGTGAGATAATTAGCAAGCTAAGGCCACTGGTTCGATGGACTGTGGATAGCACATTCAGGTTTCAGTTTAGGGACATAGGATAAAAATGAAACAAGTCAGTCTTTAACAAGATTCTTTGTAGCAATATCTTCAAAGGACAAGACAGGGCTCCCAAAGACAGCAGGAGTCAGGGGTCTTGTTCACCAGGTTATCCACAGTGATTATTCCAGTGCCCAGTGTGTAGCTGGTGATCAATAATTTTTTTTTTAATGCATTGAAATATTTAATAGAAAATTTATTCATAGGAATTTTGGTAATTTTGACTGAGTTTATAAACATTGGTCTTTGGAGTACCTGGGGACAGAGGACAGAGAAAATAAAGACTTAAGAGAAAGTAATGCTTAGCTCCTTTTCCCTTTCTTCATATTCTGTTTCCTCTTTTTTAAAATCAACTTTTTTGGGATATATCATTTACTTACAATAAAATGCACTCATGTTAGGTGTACAGTTCTATGAGTTTTGATGAATATATGCAAACACGATATAGACTATTTCCATCGCCCCCCCAAATTCCCTAGTACCCCTTCCATATCGATCTCTGCCCACCCCTGGCCCCAGGCAACCACCAATCTGCTTTTTGTCTACATAGAGTAGCATGCCTATTTTAGAATTCCTACAAAAGGAATCATGCAGTATATGGTCTGTTGTCTCTGGCTTTTTCACTAAGCTTAAAGTCTGTATGATTCATCCATGCCCATTCCTTTTTATTGTGGAATAGTGTTCCATTGTTTGGGCATACCACAATTTGTTTATGTATTTGACCGTAGATTGACATTTGCGGTTTCCAATTTGGGGTTATTGTTAAGAAGGCTATTAACATTGCTGTAGAAATTTTTGTAAACATATGTTTTCATTTGTCTTGAGCAAATACCTAGGTGTGGAATTTCTGTGTTGTACGATGGGTAAATGTTTAACTTTATAAGAAACTGTTCTCCAGAGCAGGTGTCCTAATTGATACTACCTTAAGCAATGGAGGTGAGTTCTTAGTCGCTCCACATCCTTTCAAACATCAGCCCTTAAAATGTTATCCATTTTGGTCTCTCTCTCTCTCTCTCTGGGGACAGGGGACCTTTTGTCTTCCTTGGGAAATAAAACCTTTGCGTCCCTCAGGATGGGCTTTCTATCTCGAAAGCACAATTTAAAGGATCAAGACCAGCTTCAAGACCAGCGCGCGGCAAACTCTCAGACCCGGCGCGGTTTCTCCAAAGAGCTCTCACCGGAAGACTCTCAACTACTCTCTTCTCTGCTAATAAATAATAATCGTCTTTCAAAAAGCGGGTTTGCGGCCGGCTCTGGAGAGCTCCAGCTACAGGGGAAAGCTGTGGGTTGTGTCTCTTATCCCTCCCGACGGTCCCCTTTGCCCACCCGGTTAGACATTCCCGACCTCGCGCTCATGTTCCCCAGAAAACCCCAAAGACCGCATGGCTCCCGGACACCCCGGCACTCCTGCCACCGGGGCACGGGGCATGCTCAGAGGGCGCGCGGGAGCTCAGGCGTTGGCTGCAGTGGGGCCCTGGAGCCGGGAGGTGCCGCTGCGTCCCCGCTTCCCGGCGCCTGACCCAGCGCGCAAAGTTGGGCTGGGAGCCGCGGAGGGAAGGAAGGACCGAGCGAGCGAGGGTGGCGGGGAAGGGGGGCGGGAGGAGGAGGGAGGAGGAAAGGAGCAGGCGGGGGGTGGGGGGTGGGGGGGCGCCGAGCGTGTGTCACTCGCTCTCTCCCTCTGTGTATAGAGGATGTGCTGAATGGTGCGCTTTGAGGCGGCGGCGGCGGCGGCGGAGGAGCAGGATCCGGCGGCGGCTGGCAGCCCCGGCTGCCCGGCTCGGCTTCTGCTCGCCTTCCGAGGCTCTGCATCCACCGCGGGCTCCAGACCCCGCGTCCCGCCCGGGGCATGGCCCGGCGCTGCGCCCCCGCGCGTCCTGCCTGCTGAGCGGCGCCGGAGGAAGGTGCGGAGGCCGGGAGGCCAGGGGAGGCCGGCGGGGGAGCCGAGTCGAGAGGCTCCGGAGCAGAGAAAGCAGCCCGCGCCCAGCGCCCCGCGCCCCGCGCCCGGTCCCTGCCGTGCTCGCCCGGGCCGCCCGGATCCCCGATGATCCCAGATGGCCGGGGCCCAACCCGGAGTGCACGCCTTGCAACTCAAGCCCGTGTGCGTGTCCGACAGCCTCAAGAAGGGCACCAAATTCGTCAAGTGGGATGATGTAAGTATTGGGGCAGCCTGGCTCGGGGCGCTGGCCCGGGCACCCGGCGGGGCGGGCGGCGTGGGGGTGGGGCGAGGGGCGCGTTATGCAATGGGCGCACTGGCCGCGGGCAGGGGCGGCCTCGGGGCGCACAGGTCGGCGTCTGCCAAGGCGAGTGGCAAAGGGCAGGAGCTTTGCGCGCGCTTCCGTGTCCTCGGGATTTAGTAGTTGATATCCTTTCAGGGTCTGGCAAGCTCCTCCTGAGGGTCTTACGTCTTTTGGGCCAATGGAGCGGGAGGGGCAGGCTTTGCCTAGTGGCGAGTCCTGAGAGTTTGGAAAGTGGGGAGCGTGAAGTTGGTACCAGCTGGAAAGCGCCAGATGAGAGCCAGACGCGCCTTTCTCTGCCCGCAGACGCACCCTCTGCTCCTCTTTTGCCCCCTTTCAAGAAGGAACGGCCCTGAAGTCCGAAACTGTTTCGTGGTTGCTAACCCTCAATGCTTTTATGGGAGCCCACGCGGCAGAGGACAGGGCAGTGCAGGCGACAGGTGGTCGCTGATGCCAAACTTCAGCGCCTGGCTCCGGCGGCGTGTGGGGCCCTGAGAAGGGCTGGGGAGGACACATCTGGGAAGGGCTAGAGAGTAGAAGGGGGCACCTTGAGGGGTCGAGGACGGCTCAGTGGGCCTGCAGGCAAGTAGGGAAAACTAGTTTTTGAGAACTGAGCTGGCCGAAGTCTTCAGCTTGAAATAGACACGTCAAGACATTCTCCCACGACTCACCTACACCTTTTGCCAGGTAGGGGAGAGGCTAACCCAGCTCCGGGGTCTCCAGTGCTTCGCATGCAGTCCAGACCCCAGGACTTCAACCGACCTCTTACTCCCTCCTACCCCAACTGCCTTCAGAACCCTTAAATTAGTAATCCCACTGAAAACATGCCAATCTTTCGATGGAGGACATTATGATATCAATTTTATGTCCTGGGTGTCATTCAAAAGGTTTGATAAGAAACACCCACTGGAATAAACCAAAGCTGCCAGGCTCTAAGAAAACGTAGGTCCGAATGACTAACATATCTCGCAATTAGGAGGACTTACAGGGCAATGAGGCTTTTTCTTGCTGAAAAGATATTCCACCTAGTAAATTATAGCCTGTTATCCTCCAGGGTATTTTTCTTTAATCTTAAGCCGTTTTCCAGTGTCTGAAAACAATTTAAATATTCCAGGTAGTGAATCCAATTATTTAGCTGAGTGCGTCTGTGTCTATATTTCGTCCGATTGGAAGTGCAAACTGAACTTGGAGTATGAGCCACAGCTTCCTTGAAAGCTCATGCCAATTATTAAATGCTGGAGACAAGGATGTAAACATGCATCTTTTTACCATGGGCTTTACACTCCTCTTCTTTGTATCCCAGTCTAATTGGTCCAGATGTTTTCGTAAATGGAATCGAACCTAAACAATAAATTCAGGCACAGATGAAATGTTTTATGTGTCAGGGAAAAAAGAAAGAAAATGCAATTCGACAAATAAAACAGTCTTGCCCATCTTAAGATCCATGTACAGAGAGCTAATGTGATGATAAATTTACCAAGAGAGTGAAGGGCAGAGGAAAGAAAGAGAAAAAAAGACTTCATAGAATAAAAAAGGGAGTTTCAGCATAAGTGCTGAATTTCTATACAGTGATGATTTTAAACTATATTTTAAATAATTCTACATAATTTCTTGTTTGGGAGAAAATAGCCAACATCATTTTGAGAATGAAGGTCTTCTATGAAAACACATTTTGATATATACAGGTAGATGATTTTAATTGTGTGCATATATGTAACAGATATTTCTTGCTCATCTGTTAATGCCAGCCCTGGAATGGGTTTTGGGGTGGTGAAAACAGGAGGCGGAGGAGACAAAACTGATGAAAAATACCAATAAGAGAGATTATGAGTGATGCATTGAGAGTAGTGGAGACACCACTCACTAGTCAAACAAAACCCGATGAAGGAGAAGAGGAAAAGGACCCCCTTTGAGCATTGCAGTGGTGAGTTTCCTAGGAAGCCGTATAGGAAGAACGTAGGCAGCTAAGGAGGGAGCCTGTAGAATATCAGATATTTCTAAAGAGAAATCCTAGACTGCACACAGGAGTTAAGTTATTTGGAATGTGATGAACCATCCTGCAAGTTCTTTGACTTTCTTGGTCTCCATGGTATTCTGTGGATTACGAGGTACCTGGACTTTCTTGTCCTTCCTAGGTGTCACCTCCTCTACTCCTCCAAGCTCATATTTGCCCTTTTAGAATCAAGCCAGTTTAGGTAACCTAGCTATGTATATTGCCTGTTAGTGAGATGGTGTGTTGAAGACAAAAGAGAACTAAATCCTGAGTCAGAGAACTGGGTTTACTTGCTTGTGTTCTGGCCAGTCGGCTGTGTGACTTTAGGTAAATCACTTAGCCTCTCTGAACCTTTGCTGCTGCTTTTGCAAAAGTGTAGAAATGCTGCATTCTGTACCTATCTTCATCTAGTAGTTGGGAGGAGCCAACAGGATAAGTGCAGCAGAACCCCTGGAGGGCTTGGTAACACTTACATTGCTGAGACTCACTCTCACTCTCCGTTTCTGATTCAGAAGGTCTGTGGCAGACCTGAGAATATCCTTTTCTTACAGAGTCTTGGATGGTACACAATCTCCTTGGCCTGTGTAAATTTTGACTGGTTTGTGAATTTAATTTTATCTGTATGTTTGCATTTTGAGAAATCCATCCAGTTGCTACTTTTCCACCTAAGAGGTACAAAGACCTCAATGACATAATCATAGGAAATCTTTTTAGATCTTCTGAGACATTTTATGAAGTGTTCTTGATGCCCAGGCTAGCTTAACTTAACATTCAGACATTACTTTTGGATTGTTCATATACAATGAGATGTTTCAGAATTGTTACCTTCTTCTAGCAGGATTGTTAGAAACGGAAAGAGAAAAAAATTTTGAGAAGCTGTATAATATGACTTTGTGTCTTTGAGCATGGGAGGCTATCATGCTTTTCCTTTTGGAACTGACTTTGGGAAATACCTGCTACTGCCTGCCCCAGGGGTGCATCCCCGTCTGCTTGTCTAGAGGAAAAATAAATGCTGGAAATAACTTAAAAAATTTCTCAATTATTTGATCTTACTTAAAAACTGTAGAACCCTGCTTTCTGGTCTATAAAAGCAAGGGTGGACAAATACAAAACAGATTCAGTATCCCATTTGAAAGCTTAACACACAATGGGACATTTACAAATAATGAGTTTGGAGCTGTTCAGGATTGTGAAGAGATTATCCCTTGTTCGTTAAGGGATTAAAGCACCATAATTACCAGTCCTGTTGTCCTGATCACCATATGGAATGAAAGATGTCACATGGAGAATGCAGTGCCATGCATAATTTGTTGGCTACCTACCAATGTCATGGCGAGGCATTGAATGCTCTAAGGGTGGTCACCAAAGCTTTAATACAGGCTCTAATCAATCACAACAGACAGCACATGGGTAATAGAGATAGTACAGGGTCCTGGAGACACCCCATTGCACCAGGGCCAGGCATTGACCCTTTAGCTGCCTGATTATGGGGAGGTCTGGGGGTTCCTAGGGTCTGCAGGTGTGTGTGGGGGGGTGGGGTGGGGGGTGGAACAGTTTAATGTTTTAAAACTAGTAATGGTGTATATAGTCTGAACATCAGAGCTAAACCTGTCCTCCTGAACTTGGCAAGCAGATAAAGGACTGACCTATTACGGATGCCTGTTTTACTAGTGACATTAAAGGATGCAACTTTATATCCTTTCTTTTGTCTTGCATTTGTATATTATCAGGCTCTGGTGGTCGCAGGTGGGTATAAAGGGCTGTGGGCGTTATGGGAGAATTCTGGTGAGATACAAACAGTGGAAGGAAAGTTACTTTCACCATCTAAACTAGGGAGTGTGGGAAATTGTGAGACTGGCCCCTCTCTCTTCTGGATCTTGGCCTTGCTCTGAATTGGACGGGGTGTGGAGGGAAAGAAGGCCCCCCAATCCTGATTTGCCCTTGTTTTCCTCACCTAGGACCCTGTCTCTTTGTCTCCCATGACTTCTGGGAGAAAGAAAGGTTTCATTTGTTTGTTCTTATTTTTTCTTAACCCTCACTTTCCAAATTCATATCTCACTGTGGGCTGGTTCCTTAATGCATTCCAACCTCAGTGTCCTCAACTGTAACATGATGCAGATTTTGATATTTCTTACCTCACAAAACAGCTATTAAGGTTAAATGAACGAATACATATACATTATTTTGTGTAGTGCCTGACACACAGGAAACTCAATAAAACATACTTTTAAAAAGCTATTGTCCCCCATAGTAAGAGGGACATGAATTTTATCAAAGTGGTCAGTGTGTGTTAGAAGACTCCATTATTATACATATGGGAAGATTCAGATCTTACTTTCATTCCCTTGAATGTGTTTTGATTTTGTTTTATAATTTGGAGAGAAAAACATCAATTTTTTTTTACCCCTTTTAACAATTTCAGATGTTTGAGAGAAAATGAATCTACCTAATTCAAATCAGGACCCACTCCCTAAAGCAAGCCCATTTACAAATCATACAAAAGTTTAATTTCTACTTAAATTCCATATGTACATAACTTCACATTGTGCATCCTGCCTTGCAAGCATGATCTAACATTCAGAAGTCGTATTTGCTAGACTAGGTTGTTTGAGAAGAAGTCAGAGGAAGCCCAGAGGTTTGGATTTGCAAGAAAGTCCTGTGGATCTGAAACATGTAACTCCCTCCTTTACCATCTCCTCTAAAAAAAAAAAAAAAAACCCAGAGCAGGTAATTAAAAAAATACTAGTAGATTACCCGTTTCCCAGCATCCTGCACAACAGTTTTGTTAGAACTTTTGCATTATGTGGAATCTGCAGTTCAATTTTCAAAAATGATAAGAGAATGCTGACAATATGATACTGACAAGATTAATGAGGGTATGAAAGAAAGTGCATATGAGGTGGGACTTTGGTAGCATTCATTTTGGAAAGGTTATGGGAAATAGGGAAGAAACGGCCTGAGTTGGTAGCTGGTGGATCAGGATTGGAGCACCCACAGAGTGTGAGGTGGATTTTAGACTGGGCTAGCAGGTGCTCTCTAAAGTGCCACTTAAATATACGCAAATACGTCCATTTTTCATGTCCAGAGCTTTGTGAATTTCTCATCATCAGTCAGTAATTACTGTAATCTAAGTGTTAGAATATAACTTTCCTAGTGAGTCCATAAAGCTATTTTAAGCTTTTTTTTGTCAGAGTGTAAGATGCATGCTGCAAGACACACATATCATGGGTGCAGCTGGATCAATGTTCACAAAGTCCTTTGTCACCAGCACCAGATCAAGAAACAGCATCGCTGGCCCCAGAAATACCCAAGCGCTCCTTCCAGTCCCTATACCCTCTCCCAAGGGTACCCGTTATCTTGACTTCTAACTCCATAGACTGGTTTTGCCTGTTTTTGATCTAATAAAGCAGTTTCTATTTTGAATGAAAACTAAACAAAACCTCTTCTGGATACAGCACTTTTATTATTGCTGAATTGACCTTCTCGCACAATAACAAAAACAGTGACTTATCTTCAGTTTAGATGGCCCTTATTAGGTCTTTTCAATCCCAAGGTGAAGTCCTGGAAGTGCAATGGGTGTAGTAAATTCCTTGTAGGGGAGGGAAACAGTTAAAGCTCTAGTAAGTTAGGGAGGGAATATAATGCCTACAGGCTGTTATTGGCATAGCAAAGCAGATTAGTACAGTGCTGTTGCTGGAATATATTTTTCTCTCCTAGGTTTTCTCTCTTATCTTGCCTGATGCTGATATTTCCTACCTGTGGTACATTAGAATAATTTGCTCTGGCTATTAGCATATCTTGAATACTTCCCTATCAAGAAGTAGCTTCAAATTGTATTTACCTGCAGTGATAGTTACACGAGAGAGGACCATTTTGCCTTTGTTTGGGTCAAACCTGGTAATCTGTAGTTAAATGTTTCCTTATCAGGATTGTTTCATATTACCATGAACAAGAAGTACTGGCAGAAAATGGAATGGGATTGATTGTGAATTGTTGACTAAAGCTTTGGGTTTCCACTTAAATAACAAATTCTTGGTAACTGAAAATGTTAGTTTTCCTTGTTACTGGAACTAATATTAGGTTCACGCAGCCTTTAGATGGTATCATAAATTGCATATGCTCAAACAAATTTCACAATCTATTCAATCTAATCCTTTTCCAGTCTATTTTATGTCTGATCCTTTAATCAGTGCCATGTGCCCCTAGGTATCAGTAGGCGAAGAAACTGGAGATGTATTTCTGAGTTTATTTACACATATAATCCTAAAGAAGCCATTAATTTTTTGTAAAAAAGTAACTGCAGTAGGATATAAAGGATGCTTAGGCTATTTAAAAGTCTGTCTGGTTCTCCTCTGATCTCTTTAAAATCTAACATTTGATTTTACTATCTTTACCAGTGTTAATTTCAATTTTGGAAATTTTTGTTTGAATTTGTATTCTGAAAAAAATGTTTAGTTATATGTATTAATTAATGTTGACTAAATCTACACATTTATCAAGAAATTAAATTATTCTAAATTGGGAAACAGATTATTATATAAAATAAGAAAAAATAGGTATTGAGATTTAAAACAGAATTAAAAGCATCCTACATCTGTTTTACATTTCAAGAGCTTTTTCAGTTCACAATGTTTGGTTAATATTTTGTTTCTTTTTATTACATTGAAGTTTTATGAGCAAGTTCAGGGAAAATGGATTAGTTAGCAAAAGAAACACTTTTACCAGAACAAAGGAAACACTTTTACCTGAACGATACATAGCATTGATCTTTAGAAGATAAAGAGATTATTTTGCTGTTTAAAAAAATTCAAATTTTCTTTTGATCTTTTCTGTGAAATAGTAAAGAAAAGTTAATCTTTATGCATTTTATAGAAGAGGCCATATGAGTTCAAAAAGCTCAAAAATTGCAGAGCAAGTCAGCAATTAGTCTGGTAGATTGAAAAAAAATAAATAAATAAGGATGCTAACCACGATCTTGCACATGTGTGCTGTGCTGGATATGGTTGAGTATCACTAAGCACCCATTCCCACATCCTCAAGAGTAGGGCTTTTTACAATACAAAGTCTAGACATCTAAAGCTACATTTACCAGACTCCCTTGAGGATAATATTCTGGCTGAAAATTAAGTTTCACCAAATAGATGCACACAGGTGAGATTTGGAGGATGGAATTATGAAACAGGCCACCTTCCTTAATCCTTTGGGTCATTTCTACAGGTAAGTGAGATGCTGGAGAGGTGACATCTTTTGTAACACTTCTTCAATGTCTCCAGGAGACACTGGTGACAGTGGCCGCTTCCTGTTCTCAGCTTACTTTTCCCTTGTCTTCAACTAAGCTATCATGTTTTGGACTCCAGTAGTTCCTTACTGACTTCTCATCTTTCTGAATGTGGTGGAGACATTTTACTCATATGTAGTATTGAAGAAAAAAATTCCACAGGGTATTTAGATGGTTATTCCACAGGATAGTAGATGAGCTATTGGAGACAATAGCTCTCCTCTAGGGTCAGTGCAATGGTGTTCTAGAGTCATCCACGGAGACCTAACCTGAAGCCTGCATCTCCAGTCCTTCCAGTGATTCTGGCAAGTGCTTTATTACCTGTAGTAAGTAAGCCCCTTTATGTTTAACATTTCAGTGAAGTTTCTGTTTCCTGCACCAAACCTGCCTAAATTGGCCTTTTATGGGTTTAGGATTTTATTACTTTTAGTCCTAATGTGTAATAATCATCTAAATATCCTGTGAAATTTTTTTTCTTCAATACTACATATGAGTAAAATGCAGTTTTGCTATGTTGTTGCCTCTGGAATTCAATATGGAGTATGATCCTAATAGTAGGCATTTATGCTTGTAAAACATTATCCCTTATTTACATTCACCCCCATACAGTCATCAGTACCACCTTGGATGGCAGGAAAAAAGTAAGTGTTCTTCTTCCCATTTTGCATAGATACAAATTGAGGCTAGTGAATTGTGATTTGTGCAAGGACGTGCAAGTGGTTAGATCCAGGATCAGAATTTAAAACTAGGTCTTCTACTTACATTCAGGGTCCTTTACAGTCTACCATGATGTCCCCAAACAGGATCCTTTTGGTAACAAAAAACTTTTAACAGAGTTTAAATGAATATAATTTGAAAGAGATTCATTGACTTTTCCAAACAGTCTTCTTGATTTTAGGATTCATAAAAATAAAGCTTAGATCCCTACAAACTTATCCCTTTTGGCTAGTGTCTTTAAAATAGGTATGCTTTTTGGTGTATATACAAACTCCATTTTCATCTACACTGTGCATGATATAGGAACATAGGAAGTGTATGGTCTAGAGTCTTTGTAAGTGTTCTACATCAGTCAGTCAGTGTGGAAACATGCATATGGAAAGACAGATATTCGGGAATGTTTTTAAAACAAAGGTCATTGTTTTTCACTGCCTAGTAAGTGAAACTTTTATATCCAGCAAGACTCAGTACATCTGCTACTCCACCTTTTTCTCTTCCCAACATACTTGCAAATGTTGCCTTTTGCTAAATTCCTATTAAGGCTGGTCCCATGGATTCTCGTGGAAATTGTGGATCATGGAAGATCAAGGATATGGTAGACATGAAGGAAATATGGAGGATGAGTCCCCTGTTCCCAAGCAAGATGTGAATGTCTTGGAATGCAAGGCAGTGTCAGCTGAGAGGCCAGATATAGACTACCAGTGCAGAGAGGTGGATCTGTCTTGACTGTATTATCATTAGACCAGGGCTCCAGAGGCCTACAGATTTACGTTATTTGTCTTCTTTCCCTAGGGGAGAGCACAGGTCCAACAACCAGGGAGGTGCTGGTGCTCAGGGAATATTTTTCAAATGAAGGAATGGTCTGGTGTGTGTCTGGCTCACAGTGGGTTCACATAGGGGAGCATGCAGCTTGAGGTAGACATGGAGGGTGATCGTGCTCCCATGAGACCTGCGTGACCTTTGCCGTGGCATGTGGCATTGGTCGGAAAGCCCTGCTCCCATCCTTCTATTTATTCCACCTGAAATCTCCCAGAGTGCTAAGGAACTCTGTGGCCTTCTTAAATGGGATTTCCCCATGTGAGTTTGAGAGGAAAAATGGTTATTGGCAATACAGAGCTGAATGCTGTCACAGTGCTGATTTCCTTTAAGGTCTAAATAAGGCTTAGGGTTGAGTGTGTACTCAATTGCAATTGAATATTGGTTGAAAATTATGATGCTTAATGTATTTTTATCACTTATTCTGAATGTTACCAGCAGTTCCTGTTTTCTGAAAAAGATGTTCATATATACACTCAAACATTGCAATGAAATTGCCATTAAAGAAGGGCAAAACATTACTTGTTGTCAAAACATTCTATCACAATAGTGATGCATGAAGAAAAAAATGAATATTTGAGCTTTATTGCTAAAATGAGAAAAAATAGCAAATAAAAGAAATATGGTTCTAAAATGTTATAAAACTTCCATGTACAATTTCCCCTCTGTACACAGGCAGTGGAAGTCGCTGGGACAATAGCCTTTATTCCATCCTTCCCCACTCCTAGCATAATGTACATGGGCCACCTGCATTCTTCCACCTGCCCTCCTGCCCCTGGGAAAGCACCTCACCTTCTTCATTTATGTTCTGGAGCCCATACTTCCTGGCATCTCTGAATCCCGGCTTCACTATTATCCAAACCTCCCTCTCTTTGGACAGTTTGTGTAAGTTTGCCTTGTATCGAGGCTCTTCTAAAAACATATCGATATGCCTTTAGTCATAAAAATCCCAACATAAAAACCAACACAATGCTCCCCCTCCCCCCAGCCTTCCCTAGCTTCCAAGACTGCCCTTATTGTGTTTCCTTTCATAGTTAGGGCCGCATTGCTTATGTTTGATGGGCATCACATCTGATTTTCTGTGACCCTTAGAATTCTTCTTCGCTTACCTAGCCATCCCCTGCCCCAACTAGTGTATATATTTGCCACACTTGTCTCCACTGCGTCCTGATGCAAGTATCGGGCAATCCCTGTGGAAAATCACTTGTTATTTTTCCTTAAGAACTCCTTTTAACTTTGTTGTCTCTTTTAATACCCTATCTCCAAAAAAGGTCACATTTTGAGGTACTGGGGGTTAGGACTTCAACATATGAATTGTTGGGGGACATGCGACTAAGCTTGTAACGTACCTCAGTGTGGTAAAATGTCACTCAGAGGGTGGCAACATGACTGCTCTATTTAGATATTTGAAGAATTGACACTTAAAGAAGCAATCAGATTTATTTTGCATTTCTTAGATGTTAAAAATTACATGGTAGGTGCACACCTGGAAAAATACCCATGGAATTGTCTGATGAAAGAACCAAGATTCCGTGTAACAAAGATTTCCCTGTTAAGGAATGTTCCCATAAAGGTTTAGTGTTGTACTGCTTAATAGAAATATAGTGTGAACCACACAGGACACTTTGAAATTTTCTAGTAGACATGTTAAAATGAGTGAAAATGAAACAGGTGTAAAGAATTTTAATATTTTATTTAATTTAGTATATCCATTTTGACATATAGTCGATATCAACAATTATTAATGAGCTATTTCTTATTCTCATTTTTATTCTTTGTCTTTGAAGTCTTGCAGCACATCTTAGTCACAGTAGACACATTTGATTGCTCAGTGCCACAGGGGAGCCACACTAGCTCCCTTATAGGACAACCCAGGTACAGAGCATGCATTTCCAGTGGGGGCATATCACCTCCAAGGAAATGAAAAGTAGTTTTGGGGAGTCAAGAAAAATCTTCTGACTCTTGTTTGTAGAAAGCACAAATATACATACAGCATATGAACAGATATGTAGGATATCTGTAATATTAAAATTTCATGGGGGATGATTAGGAAAATAAATGTCTGAAAAGACTCCTTAGTGGGGCGATAATGGAAAAATGTGAGAAGTACTGGTACAGAGTATTTACTTAATTTTGAATTTCCAATGCTTTCCTTACTAACTAACTAAGTTTCCTCGGGCAAGTCATTTAGCCCAAGCCTTTGTATATTTATTTGTAAAATAGGAACAATAATAGTGTCTTCCTCTTATGTTATTACAGGTATTTAAGGAGTAAATTCATGTGAAGTTCATACCACAGTGACTGGCTCAGAGCACATATTAGAAGATGTGTCAGTTATTCTGTCAGGGATTTTTGTAAAAAATTACTCTAGTATTAGAGGGGAGTTTGGACTATCAGTGCCTTTGTCATTTTCTCTCAGTTTCTCTAGGATGTATTATTGATTGATATGAGTGCATTGATGAGTAAATGAGTATAATAAAGAGTTGTAGGATTTTGTGATGTTAATGTTGATCCTGATGACTCTTTTTCTTGCTGAAATGTTTCTCATTCTTTTGGATGTTGAGGTTTTGTGGAGGTCCTTTACTTTGTTCCTTGGCTGTCCTTTATTTGTCCTAAAAACCCTTTGGAGATTCATGTAAATGGCAAAACAGCCGCTTCTTAATTATTATATTAGTCTTCAATATTGATGAGGTAAGGATGAGAATAAAATGGTTTCTATCAAATAAAGAGGAGTAAAAGGAAATTTACTGTACATCATCCACTATGACTAACTTAAAACAGGTATGTTTGTTACTGTTGTCTTCTTTTAAAGCAGATGCTTATTGGAGAAAAAATACCTTACCACTTTAAATAAGTAAATTTAAAGTTGAATTCTTAGTTAGAGGCAATGTACTTGCAAGACACAGGTTTACCTACATTTTAAGTTCACTGGTGCTCCTTGGACCTTTACGTTATTGTAGTCCTGTCTCAAAGCCTCACCCATTGTAGGCCTACACCAGTGGTTCTCAAAGTGTGGTCCCTGGACCAGCTGCACCAGCACTGCTGTGAGCTAATTGGAAGTGCAGATTCTCAGCCTCTATCCCAGACCTACTAAATGAGACATTCCGGGGAAAGAGCCCTCAATCTGAGTTTTGACAAGAACTCTCAGTGAATGCGATGCACCCAAAAGTTTCAAAACCACCATCTTATGGAATAAACAACTTATAGATATTGATGGAGAGATAAAAAATAGAAAACAGACTCCCTGAGAGTAGTCTTCGTTGTTCTGCAGTAAAATGCTCCAAGAGTCATAACCCATCTTCAGTTCCCTTGGAAGTGAAGGATGACGGTATAGTTCAAACTTCAAACCTGGGCTCATGTTCTGACAATTAAGAATATTTGAGATCTGGGTTGAGTGGCTATTTTGATATGGGGAGAATATAGACACTTGCAACTATGTGGGAGGTGGGAAAAAAGCAGGTGGAATTGAAAATGGAGATTTATATATTTCTGGGTCAGATCCTGCTTTGCGTGGCAAGAATGCCAAGATCCAGCTGATCTTGGAATGTTAGAGGTGATTATAGAGGAAGCAGGCAGGGAGCCGAGTTAAATGATCACTTAACAGAGGAAGTGTGGTCAGAAGAGTGGGGTCAAGACAACATTGAACAAAGGAGCTTTAATTTTGAAGGAGGAGAAGTAATAAGCTAGAAATTGCAGAATCTGAAATAAACTAGGCAGCCTAGTGCAGTGTTCCAAAATATAAATTTTGAGCAGTTTTGCTCTGCTACCTTAGATATTTAATTTTCTGGGATCCTTGCAGGGAATTTCCCTCAAGATTTTGATTAAAATCTTGTCAGATGCTTTGATAAGAAAAGGAAGTAACCTGAAAATGATGTTACATCTGCAGGATAATTCCAAATTCATCTGGAAGTGGGAATGGGTGATGAAACGGGACCGAATATGTTGCTATGATTTATTAGAAATACTGCTGTGAACTATTACGCATGTAATCTCAAAGAAGCCTAAAACATTTTTAAAACTATTATTTCATTATAATGTCAATTGGTTTCCAAATGTCTTTTCTTGACATTTAAAAGTAATTTTGAAATCTTAAAATTGTAGCTGAAGTTCCATGCAACAAGTACAATCTTTGTAAAAGATGTTAATTTCAAACTCCATGTTAAAGAATGTATGTTAAAGAATGTCAGGATAAAACAGGATGTCAGCTCCTCAGAAAATTAAACATAGAACTACCATATAATCCAGCAATTTCACTTTTGGGTATATGCTAAAAAGAATTGAGAACAGGGAATCAAAGAGATATCTGCACACCTAAGTTCATAACAGCGTTATTCATGATAGCCAAAAGGGGGAAACAATCAAATATAATTCAGCCTTAAAAAGGAAGGAGATCCTAACACATGCTACAACGTGAATGAACTTGGAACAAATAATACTAAATAAAATAAGATAAATATTATATGATTTCACTTATATGAGTTACCTAGAATAGTCAAATTCATAGACACAGCTAGTAGAATGGTGGTTGCCAGGTGCTGGGGGGAGGGAGGAATGCAGAGTTGGTGTTTAATGGGTGTGGAGTTTCAGTTTGGGAAGATGAAAAATTTGTGGAGATGGACAGTGGTGATGGTTACACAACAATGTGAATATACTTAATATCACTGAACTGTATACTTAAAAATGGTAAATTTTGTGTTATGTGTATTTTACTACAATGAAAAAAGTAATATCAGGATAAGCTTTCATTTAATATTTGAATACATCTGTTTATAAATGTAATCCACTATAATAATAATAAACATTTTTATGTCGCAAATATATGTCCAGGCGTTTTACCCAAATTATCCTATTTAATTCTCACAAAAGCCCTCTGAGGTAGGTATCATTATTATGCCATTTTTTTTTCACTTGTGTAAAATGAGGCACCAAGAGGGGACAGGCAGGAATTTGAACCCAAGAGGGCAGCCTCTAGAGTTGGGCTCTTAGAAGAAAACTTAGCATGTAGATTAAAACTATTAATATTTATCTACCCATCAGGAAAAAAAGCACAAATTCCAAAATTATCTGCAAGTTCTAATTTTCATTACACATTCTTTTGATCAGATAGAGGGCATCCTATAGTTATAATGTGTATAATAAAGTTGAAAAAAACCCCAGCAATTTATCTTTTTTAAAAATGCAATTCCTGCAAAGGCCTGAGTATTTCAGTATAAAAATCCATATTCAGTGACATGTATTTCCTTGTGCAGATGGTATGTCTTTCTGAAAACTGCCAAAAGAAAAGAACACATATTTTAAAAATGTTTAATATTATAATTATCATGTATGCAATTTTTGCTTTATAATATGCATACTTGAAACTCAGAAGACTATTTATCTATGTTTTATGTTAACACGTGAAATTTAAATTTTCAACAATTTTGTGCATATCTTTCCAAATATGTAAAAGATGGCCTTATTTACTGTTACCTTGGAAACAGTGATGCCCAAATGCTATGCTTAGTTTCTTTAGTACAATTAAAAATCATTTTATGCATTGTATACAGGTACTGATGGTCAACTCTGTACCCCACAAATATGTATAATAATTGTGTTTCAATAAAAAAAAAAATCATTTTTATGGAGAAAATGCAATTTAAAATATTACCCTTGAGCATGGATTTTGGTTAATTTTAATCATATGAAATATTTAATGTTATTTAATGTTAAAATTATTTGTAAAACTTAAATATAGCTTTTAAAAAAAACATGTCAACGCCTTTAAAAACTTGTCTTAATATGTGCATCACTGGATTTTTCTTTACAAGTTTTGCAAAATATTTTAATTATTGTTAAAGTACCTCAGTTATATAATTAATACTCCTATGAAGTTAAAAATATCATGTCTAAATTTTTTTGAAATTTTTCTTAGTAATTGATGATCTTGGAGAATCTCTTAGGTAACTCCTTGGTAGATCTTTCTACAGTGATATATGCTGATATACATGTTTTTTCTTAATTTATAGGACTCTACTATTGTTACTCCAATTATTTTGAGGACCGACCCTCAGGGATTTTTCTTTTACTGGACAGATCAAAATAAGGTAAGAAATAAGATATGTCTTTCTTACATTTTCCAGTTGGTTAATGCTTTGCAAAGTATTTGTTTATGTTACCTATGTAAGTATATCCATTTCACAGATGACACATTGAAATTTATTTAAAGATTCTACTTTAAAAGAATATCTAAGGCCAAGAGTCTTAGGACTTGCAAGGACAATAGTTTGGAAGATTAGATTCACTAAATCCTAGAACATTCAGTTCTCCTTATATTAATTGTTAGGACAAGAACATGGCAGTGTGAATTACGTTTGGTGTAGAATGTGATTAACCAGTGTTAGTGATTTAAGTACCCATTCATAAATAATGAAGAAAAATGATGAGAAAATTACTTTTGACCCTAATGACCATACCCTTAGCTTTCCCTTTCTCTCTCTTCTCTCCTGTGCAGTTCATTTAGCATTCTCCCAGCATCAGCAAGAATTTGGCCTTGATAATTTGCTCATGATAGAAGATCAAGAATAAGTTTCCTTTAGCTTATTTCTGCAGTTTTCAGGAATTTCTTTCAAATTAGCTTTCTGCCCACAATACCATGAATTTAATATTTCATTTATTATGAAACCAATTGATGATTGTGTATTGAATTATTAAAAAGTAGAATGTCTGCAAGTTATAAGATTTATTATGAGTTTAAAAGGCAGTTGACGAGAATATTCACAGAAAGTGGTTATTATCTCAAGTCATTGCCACAATTCCACACTTGAACTAAGAGGCCACAGAATACAGAATATTTGGTCCCCTATGTTCTGATATTTGGAGGGATGGGATAGGGTTTATTGAGTGCTAAATGCATTTGAAACCAATAGAATAGCAATAAAATACCGTTAGAATACCTTGGGCCTCCACAGATACTGCTGAAGGTGGACCAAATTGTTAGCTCTTTCACAACTCCACATTAGGTCCCTGTATCCAAAGTCCCTGGAATTGTCAGCCTCACTTTCTGCCTTTTGGTCAACCTCAGTTACACCTGTGAGCAGTGTGTGGAACTGGCCCTGTGTAATGGCATGGTGGGGGGTGGCGTGGATCCCAAGGTAAGCTCTTAGGGTGCTGCACAGTAATGTCTTGTGGTCCCAGGGCCAGAGCTAAATGGGTCTATTTACACTTCATCTAAAAGGCACATTTCAGCCCTGTGGCCCTGGAATTACTTTGTGAATATGTGTGCCCTGGAAACATCTGTGGCCAAAGATGTGGAGGTGTTCCGTAGACCCTGTGCTAATGTCAAAAATTATATTTGAGTAAGATTTCATACTTAATGTTCATTTTTATAACTGGGTACATTAATCACTTTGGCTTAGACACATTCTGTTTGGTTTCCTGCTGTTATGTATAAAACAATGGCTTGAAAAAGGTTTTGTTTTTTGTGTGTGTGTGTGTTTTTTTTTTTCTCCTCTTAAAGGCTGCTATTTTTAGAACTGTTGAAGCTATATTCATGAAAGTTGTATTTATAATGCCTAGAGCATTTCTAAAGGTTGGGTATTTTGTACAAGGAGACCAAACTGTCAGTTTGATTTTTCAACATGTAAATCAAGCTTCTATAAAAGCAACAAAAGATATTTTGGGGTTTTTAAATAATTCATGGCAACTCAGTTAAGCTCCCTTCTAAGGCCAATCACAAATATTTCTTTGCTTAAGAAAAAGAAAGGGTTTAGAACCAAAGGCTTTTTACATGCATCTCTGTTGTTCTGTGAACCCATTATTTTGACCCATGCTTCTTTTCAAATGTAGGAAAATTTATTTCTGTCTTTTACATCAACATTTTTCTCTTGGTTGTAAAGTTGTTTATGACCAATTGAAACAGATAATGAGGTGGCAATTCCTTTTATCTCTTTATTACTTTTCTTTTCATGGATATTAATCTTACAGTTCTAGCCAAGAGATGGTAAATTTTACTTTTCACTTTTTGAATACGTAAGTCGTCCTTCAGTCATTTGTCAGGATTTGGAGGCTTAATTTTTAGTCAATGATCATATATCTTAGAACCCAAAAGATGAGAGGATTTAAGGGAGAAAAAATTAAACTTAACAGGTTTTCAACTTTGTCATTTTATTTCTGGCTTTAAGCCTGGTCCTGGAACCAGAACGAATGATTCATCCACTTTTAGTAGATGGACTACTGTAAGTGATGTATTAGAGTAAATGTATGGTAGAAAAAAAATGAGGCATGCAAATGAAGGATAGTACGCCAGGCTTTTAGTCGATGTTTTTGCATAAAACCATTTGAAGATACATGGCTGAATGCTGTGATCATGATGCTACTTAGAGGACTGCTTTCTTTAAAATATTTTTTTCTGGCAATTAATCTTAAGAATCTATCTCATGTATTATAGAGTTTATCTCTCAGATAAAAATATGATGCTTTTAAGTTCAATCCTTGATTTTACAAACTGTTTTCCATTGGTTGGGAAGCTTGCATTGGTATTTATTGTAATAGGCCTCTCATCTCTCTTTGGGTTTCTTCTCAGCATGTTTTCCCCTTTGGTGCATGAAGCTTATACCAAAGCACTTTGAGTAGCAATCACCTGAAGCCTGGTCTGCTCAGAGGTGAGCTGAGTGGCTTTAAGAAGCCCTTGGGAAAGAGCATTATTACAAGAGTTTTCTTTTTATAGCACTGGAGGAAAACAGTCACATTCTACGGTGTCTTATCCATGTCCTTCTTTTGTCATGGCTACATCGTACCTTGTGTCGGAGCCACCGATTTCAAGCTGTTGGCTTTCCCCTCTAAAGACAATGACATGCTCCTTTCCCAGACCCCTCCTTTGATTTGTCACCATAGAAATGATGGGTGACAAAGACAGGCAGCACAGATGATGGATTTTGGAATTAAAAACCAAAGCTAGCAAGTACTTTTTAGGTAGCAGAAATGTGCTTTAGTGAGACATTGACAGAATGTTTGGGGTTGGTGGAAGCAGATATATATGAATATCATTTTTAGAGATAAATGTTTATATTTTGTACCAGCTCTGGACTTATTTTAACAATTCTTTCTGCTTTATTGTTGGCTCTGTAAATCTTATTGATTATAATTAGCAAAAATGAGGTTCTGAATATGACTATTTTAAGCATGGTGTTTTTTTCTGGTGTAAGTGTACATCATGTGAAGAGGATGAGTTTATTTGTAAGCATGGGCAAAAGAGGCTCTGCACAGCCTGAGTACGTAAGCAGCTGCCTGTATTAGGCTACGACTTTTCTTTGGATCTAAGCCACCTGGGAAACCAACTCAGGAAGTGTTAGCCATGAAAACCATGTGCACCACAAGAATCTGCACCACAAATTTTGAAGAAAGGCTGACGAAGAAAAAGGAGTCAATGTAAAGAGCTAACAAAAACCTATTCTGCTAGAATATGAAACAAAGTAGACCTTTGCTTTGCAACCTGATTCTGCTTCTATACCAAGGCTGGTATAAAATTAAAACGAGTCGCTGCTAGTTCAGAACCAAGAAGTTCCATAGAATTCAGTAAACCCTTCCTTGTATCCCTAAAACAGGAGCTTGGAGAACGGGAGATGAACACATAATTAAATAAAAAAAAAGTAATAGGAGGAAAAAACACACATTTTAAATGAAGGATTCCTGCTACTTTATTTTGTTACAGATTTTATTTATTTTTAATTTTGCAGATAATATACAAATATCTTCTTTTTCTAAGAGAGTAAAGCAGTATAAATCCTTAAAATGTACCTTTCCCATTGACCTCAGTCCTAGTTTTTTTCCAGCAGAATCATCTATTGGCAACAGCTTTATGGTTTCTTCCTAGGTCTCCTTATAATGAATTTGTACATTCATAACTATGGAAATATTTTGCTTTATTTATATCTATTTTTATCCTAAGTGACATCATATTATTTTTATTATTCCACAACGTGCTTTTCACCTTACAGGATGTCTTAGAGAACTTTTCACGGAAGTACTTGTATATCTACCTTATTCTTTTAAATTGCTCTGTTGTATCCCAAAGAATGGATTACCAAATTTTATTTAATAATAAAAATTCTCATTGATAGGCTCAGTATTTGTTTGCCTGTTTCTAATTTTGGGCTACAGCAAACAATTCTATAATATAGAGTAGTAGTCAGCCTTGAGTATCCTTCTCTGGTTATATGGGTCATGGTTCCCTAAGGTAAATGCTCACAAGTGCGATTGCTGATTGAAGGCAATGCATATCCTAAATTTTAGTTAATGACTGAGCCATTTTATAACACCACCCATCTTATGAGAGAGGAACTGCTTTCTCAAGCCCCAACCATGCTATTAGGAAACATTTTAACTTTTGCCAATCTGATGCAACTATCATCTCTTTGTTTTACTTTGTTATTTCTTAATTTGCTGGTAAATTGTGCATATTCTCATACGTTTACTGGCCATTTCTGTTTTACATGGATTAAATACTTATATCCTTTACCCTTGTATTGAGAGTTTCTATATATTCTTGATGCTAATTCTTTAGCAGTTATAAATGTTACCAATACTTCCTGTCTGTGGCCTGTCTGTGGATTTCTTAAATCTAACTTATGCATGACAAAAGATGACTTGAAACTTTAAATTTTGATGTAGTCACATTTTACCTTTTTTTTTTTGCTTTTTGCTTCATTTAAGGCCTTTCTTCTTCATCCTCCTACCACCATCATTATTATTAATCTAGGTTTTTAATCCATGTATAATGTGTTTTGAGGACTGGTGTGAGGTGGAGCTCTAAGTTTAATTTTTTCAAATGAGTAGCCCTATGCCTTGGTGGCTCCCTGGTCTTTCTGGTTATAGCCAGCTATGATAACACCCTCTCTCTTGTAGCTTTCTTCCTGGCTCAGAGTGGAAGCTACATTGGCAGGTTGACCTGAGTGATGTCCCATATCATTCCCAGGACTGACATCTCCACCACCTGCTTGGGATGGTCCATCGATCCATTCCCATGTTTTCATGCAATGTAGACTTTGGGTTTGTCATTTCCTACTTCATTTTTATCCCATCTGTCTTCTGCCTTTCATACGCTCTGGTTCAACAAGTGCAACCTTTTTTGTTTACCCGCAATCCTAGATTATAGATATAAATTTATACTTGCATATTTAGTCATTTCTAGGAAATTAGGAGAGAAGGGATAGTCTCTATCATTTGCTCCATATACCATCTTATTCTGGCCTATGATTTTGTATGAGACACCATTTGGGATCCTTAAACAGGCTGATGACTAAGTTTCTATTAATGGCAGCTATAGACGGCCTTTTCTTATGATAGCCTTATGTTTAAAATGTTGCAAAAGCAACATTTAAAAGTAAGGTATTTACATAAGCCACAGTGAGATTTTTCAGCATGCGTCCAGAGTTCAAAAATATTTTGGAGGACACATCATAAATCTCAACAAGAAAATCAAGTGCGTTTCTATTAAAAAATAGCTTGGCCTTCAAAAAAAAATCACAGACAAAAAAAAAAAACAAAAAAAAAAACACAGCACAGATTTCATTCACGGAAGTTTAGCAATGGAGCTTCCTCTTTGGGACACACTTCTCAAGTATTAAATACCCCAGAAACATCAATTTTGACCTTTCTTGGGTATGATAAATGGGATAAGTCACTCAAGAGTCGATTGAGGGCAATGATGTGGATGTAAATTAAGAAGATGAACTCGATTCATTTTTATTTGGTAGCTTCCTCCAAAGGCTAAAACGATAACTCATAACACCTTAAAAACAGGAAAATTCCTGTGAGGATTGCTTTGTGGGGCTTGGATTGTTGCTAGGCCTGGAGCAGTGTACCGATCTTTGCTTACTAGCCAGCTGTGTCTATGCACTGTGTCTCTTCCTTCACCTGTCCTGAATTTCCTTCACCATCGTTGTTGATTTTAACAGCTAGAGTAGACACAGCACTATATCCATACCCTGTCCCATACCCACTCCACCGGACATGAGCTGGATTCTAGTGGCTGGCCAACACCTGCGTCTTTTGCCCAGAAGTTTCAGGCTATTACACCCACCCTGATCAATGGGATTGGATGGGTAAATACCACCACTCCTTCACCTCTGGGGTGGGATCACTCAAAGGTGCGTGCTTTATGTTATTTCCCAGATCTCTCTGGTGGGATTAAGCCCAATTACCCATCCTGGTAGCTGGCTTGAAAACACACCCTTTTGGGCTTCCTTCCCTTCCTGACTCACTTCCCCACTCCTAATGTGTCCTAGAACCACTTCTAAAATTAACTACTTTTACTAGAGTCCTAGTCCAGGAACTGCTTAATACAGATGGGTAATGCTTAACAACTTAATTCAGATGCCCTCTAATTAAGGGTGTTAAAAAGATTATTTGGTTAAGAGGCACTGGAACGTATTTGAAGAACACTTTGTTTTAAGCCACGGCTGGTTTTCCTAAATCAGGCATAATTTGGGAAACCTGAAGCTTGTAAGAAACCCATCTTTGAAGTAGTGACAGATGTGGATTTGTGTTCTGCCTCTGCGGTGTATTTAATGAGTCCCCTCAGGTAAATTTCTTCAACCATCTAACCCTCTGTTTCTCTATCAATAAGAGGGATATTACTTTCCTAGAGTTTCTGTGAAAATGAAATGTGAAAAATGAAGGGTCTAGCATAATGCCCACTACTTTGTAAACTCTCTGTCCTTTGTGGTGGCTTTTATTATTGCTATATAATAAACAATTCATCTCTGACTGAATAAATGTCTCCAACTAGTTGTTAGGGACCACAGTGTACTGTTTTGAAAACCAAATGACCATTTACTTATGTATACATTGTTATTCTTTTTCTTCTGTCTTCAAGGTAACAGTGACTTGTTTTCTGTTTAGACTCTGCTGTGGTCTTTTGATCTAAAGCAATGAAACTTAGGTCTGTTTGGGCAAGTAAGATATTTATTTATGGAATAGAACCATGGAAGGCAAAAGAAGGGATTTATTAATTCAAACACTTTTCCTCTGAGGATAATTCACTAATAAATAATTCCATCATAGGTGAAAGTTTCTTGGACTGCTAGAAATTTGATGCATCTCATGGAACAAGCTTTAAGATGATTTTTAACTTCAATAGGAGAAAATAGTATTATTCACAGGAAGAATTGGATACCAAGTGTCTTTTTTCCTAAAATAATCACTTTAGGATTATTACAACTACATAGGCATCAGGCACCTTCTCCTCTGGCTCACTGACCATATCCTTAGAAATTAAACTTTTACCGTTTTTTGAGCATAGTTTAGACAATCAGGCATGGGTCGGACTGCTGAAGAAAAAAATCTCTCCTCACGAAATCAATTCCCAAAGTAAGTTCCATCTTTCTCAACACTGTCTTCTTTTCACTGACAAAGTTTTGGCCCCCAAAGTTTTTGCTTCGATGAACTCCGACTATCGTAGGATAGCCAGATGTTATGATTGCTTAGCCTGTGTAGACGCAATGTAAAAATAAATGTTATTAACATGGAATCTTTTAGTTATTTTTGGAGGATGTGATTCATGGTTTTTTGGTAGAATTTCTGATTGAAGAATAGCATCTAGAAATATATTTTAAAATCAGGCTAGCTTTTTATGAAATACCGTCATTGGAGTTTGTTTGGAATCATTTTTATGATGTAAAAGCATTCATATGATTTTTATGTCACCATCACTGCAGTTCATCAAGTGAATAAGAGCAATGCTCATTTTAATACATTGCAACCAGACTTTAGAAACATGTAATAGTTCCTTGGCTTTAATTCAAAATTCATTACTCCTAATATAATTTGATTACAAAATTATGCTTCAGTTTTATGAGTTTCATATATTTAGTTCTTTCCAATGTTGTAGTAGAAATTAAATTAGAATATTTTCCATGCTGTGAAGCTATTTATAATGGGGTATTTTTATTTTTTGATACCAAAAATGGCTTGATGTTGGATTGGAAGACTATGTGGAGGAAATACATTCTGGGTATTGTTCATAATTTTATTTCCTGTTATGGGGAAAATGCATTTGCCTTTGTTGTGAACAGAATTTGCAGATACTTGAATTGACATAATGTTGTGCTCCTTTGAATTACAGATGTTGTAAATAGCATGAGCATTTTTGGTTGTTCTCTAGTGCATTTCTTGCCAATTCAAAATTGTTTGATCCTACCGATGGGTTCCTCTTTTTATATTTAATCGGCAAGATAAGCCTCTTTTTGCCTTTTGGTAAAACAAAATTTAGATTGACAGATGAGTTATTTAATCACTTGTCACAAAAAAAGACTCAGACAAATAATATAATTATTTTCTTCTATTTTTCATATTTTACCATTATTTTATTTAATTAATTAAAAAAGGCAAATACGCAAACTTTGAACACCAATTTATTAGGAAGTTGGTACTCACATATTATAAATAAGTTTCTCAAGTCTAGGGAAATATTTAATATCACTAACTCAATTTGCATGTACCTTTTAATTATTATTAATATTGTCATTGTTATCATCATCACCAATAACAGCAAACACGTATGTGGTATTTTCCACAATCCAGGCATTGTTCCAATACATATATATAGTATGTGTATTAATAGTGTGTGTATATATATATTAATATAGCATACATATTTATAGTATATATTTTATATATTTATAGTATATAGACATATTTACATATTTACACTTACATATATGTTTGTTTATATATACATACATATTCAGTATATATATTTATAGTATATATAATATATACACTAAACATATACATATATATACATATCTACACACACCCTATATATGGTGTATGTCACACACACACGCAATTTAATCATTTCTATAAGCCCGTGAAGAGCAGCACTGGTGGTCTCCCCATCTACAAGTCAGTAAACTGAAGAGCACACAGAGGTTAAGTCACCACTCCTGGTCATACAGTTGGTTAGTGGCAGAGTCAGGAGTAGAACGAACGCAGCATAGTCCGGCTGTATGTTCTGGCTCTTAACTCTTTGCTATCTAAAGAACCTGTTCAATATGTAGGGTTAAGTTTACCTGTTGGGTTTTTCCTTAGATTTGTTTGAAAAAGAAACTTCAATGGGCGTAGTATACTTGCCAGGAAGAGGCAAACGGTGTCAAGGGATTCTCAACTCGGGCTGCACAGTGATATCACCTGTGGAGGTCAGGTAGCTCAGTGGGTTAGAGTGTGGTGCTAACACTGACGTCAAGGGCTCAAATCCCTGTGCCCACCAGCTGCCGAAAAAGATAAAGAAAAGAAAAAAGAAATCATCTGGGAGCTTCTCAAAATGCTGCTGCCTGGGCCCCACCCCCAGGGAGCCCTACTTAATTGGTGTGAGGTGTGGTCAGGGCATTGGACTTTTATTTTTGGAAAGTTCCTCATTTGATTCTAATGCGCAGCCAAGGTGAACACTGATAGAAAGCAAGCCTACATCACAAATTAAGCCAGTAAACTTCCTGAGAGGATGTGTTCACTCTACGTTTCCTGTCTGCGCCCTACTTTCCATCAGAAGTAATATTCCACGTGAGCACCACTGGCCCTACAAGACTCTGAATTATTTGCTATGGTTGGATAATTTTCCCTTTACTGTACTTAGTGAGGCAGGAAATTATTACCATTTTTTAGATTCCCAATATCCAAGATTGAATCAAAATAGATATTTTTTGTTATATTTAGTTGATTGAAATGCATTAAACTTCTCATTCCATGAATGGTCCAGGTATTAGCCATTCTTTTGTCTTTACCAAACATGTCCTCAACATTCAAGCCTGGTTTATTGATCTTTATATTTGTGTTTTTCTAGGCCCTTGATTAGATCAAGGTGCTGTTTAAATTCCATATATACTTAAATAAGTGAACACGGTTTTTAAAATTACCTTATATAATTTTGTTCATTTTATGTTTAATTTTTTATTTATGGATACAAAGGCAAATATTATCTTATTAAATTGCAAATCTTGTCATTTCTTATCTATTTGTAGAAATTCACCCACCAGGGAAACCAGAGAGAGCCAGATAATTTGCAGGTGTGACAGGAAACTTGCCATTTAATCACCCCTGCATAATTTGAAAATATTAAAATTCACATTTCTCCCATTAAAATATTTAGTTTTCACTCTGCCTTTTATAAGGAACATGGATTGTGATGAGAGTGATTTTGCATGAGATTTCTTTCCAGCATTGTATATCCCCCACCCCCACTTCTTTAGGCATTGTAGTCTGGAATTGTTTTGTGTCATGGCAAACAGTGCACCTGTGTGAAGTGAATGCCTCAGTGAAAAGTTTTATGGAGCAGAACTAGTTGCTCTTCAAAGAAACTAACGACTGTGCTAGTATTATACATAATAGATTCTATTTTTAGATGAACATTTGTTCCTATAGCATGACTTCATTATGCAAGAGGACCACAGTTACAGCACTATACTGTGAATACTGAGATATTAGAAAACCAGGGTAGATGTGACCATAGATAATGTTGTGACTTTTTCATATACTTTAGCCCTGACATAGTTCATAACTAGAGGGGGGAAAAAAATCAAAAAACAAAAGCAAAATATCCAAACAGTTTCGGGTTTCCTGTGTTTGTAGGTTGATTTCTTCCAGCAGCCAACCACAAGATATATATTCAAGCTCAAGTGGTTTATCTGGGAGGGGACCCCAGTAAGCGTGGGCAGGGTAGTGGGGACATGAGACAGGCCAGGGAAGGCAGCCGATAAAGGTGAGTTATAGGATATGTTCCCCTGTAGACTAGTGAAGCACCACCCCACTGGGGAACTCTGGTAGGCAGTGCAGAGGTATGGGGAGCTGCGGTATTAACCCCCAGCTCCCTCCAGCCAGTGACTGAGGGCAACTCTCCCAGGGCTTATCTCCCCAGCTCTTCTGCCAGCCTCTCTTGGTGGCTGAGGGGCCTCCAGGTAAGTGAGCCCCAAGTTTGAGAAAGCCTGCAGACATCATTGCAGTTGGAAGCTGTGAGCTGGCATGCATGGGAGCACATGGGTACCTCCAGCAGTGGGCTACTCTGGGGGCTTCAATCTTCAGTAAATAAGGCTTTATACACTCTATGTCATGGCACAAACTGGAGGCTGAACCCATTCACAAACGGATCTTGTTTAGCATGCAGGATGCCTGAACACATGAACATGAGTTGCCAGCATTTAAAAATCTGGGGAATTCATATGCAAATCTAGATTTCTCAAAAAATCAGAAAGCATGGGAACACTCGCCAACATGCCACCATTTGGGTGCAGCAGAACAGCAGCTGCCTCCCTGAGACAGGGCATGTGGTGTCCAATCTGCCTCAGTCCCCACCAGGCCAGCCCACCTAATTTACACGACGTTTTAGTATCATTTAGACATTAGAGTGTAAATATCGGGCCTCTGTGGTAACATCCTATACTGGAAGCTTCAATAAGCTAATGATTAGGAAGCTCCATGTGGAATGAAGTTATCTGTGTCACAGTGGCCTATTGGAGTGTGACATAAAGACTGCATTTCATGGTGGGACAACAGCTGAAGGTCATTGTATCCAGGTCCTGTTCACACCTGCCATAAGCAAAGCAATTTATGCTCCAAGCCTGCTTCTTCTCTGTGAAATATGGACCTGAAGTATACGAGTCCTGAGGTCCCTCTCCGCTTTAAAAGGCTATTATTCCAAAGTGACTTTCACGTGCCATTGTGCTAGGTAATATTTATAAATATGACTCCTTGGCAAAGGATTTCATGTTGAATTGGGCCATTGATCTAGGGGAGGTAAGAATGGTGGGCTCCAGGACATCAGGCAGAATGACTTCTCTTTGTGGAATGAATGGAATAGACTTCACCCGCAGCTGAGTACAGTGACCACTGAATGGTTTAGCCAACTTCTGTAGCCCACCCTTCCCTGCCTAGAGCCGTGCTGTCTGATACCATAGCCTCTAAACACATGTCACTGCTTACATTTGAATTTTAATTAATTTAAGTTAAATTAAAAATTCAGTTTCTCAGTCACATTAGCCACATTTCAAGTGTTAAATAGCCACCTATGGACAAGTGCACTTATAGAATATTTCCAACACTGTAGGAAATTTTATTAGCCACTGCCACATAGAGATCAGATCAGGAATGGGTCTTCAGAACCAATGCTAAGTTTGCTTGCAATAAGAAGTTTTCTTGAACCTCTGAGGAAAGAACCTTTGCTTTGCGGGATCATGTGCTGCAAGGATGTAATGATGGTACCTGTTTTTATTCTCATGAAAAAGGTATTGGGGTAGCTAAGATACCACTTTGGGAACCCCTGGGGGAAGCTTACCCTGCAGAAGACAGACCAGTGAACAATGAAGTCCTTGGTACTATCATTTGAGATGCCAGATCAGTCCATTTCAATTCTGTGAACTCATCAGTTCCCTTCATTGTCTAAGCCTGTTTAGGATGGAGTATTTGTTCCTTTGCAATCAAGGTTACTAACTGATACATTGGACATTCATTTATATGAAGGAAGGCAGGGATTTAGATATTAAGGATACAGCTATACTTGGTGCATAAACATGAAAGAGAAATAAAGAAGAGGATAGAATTTTTGAATTATTTACTCAGTGGCTACATACAGTGGGATAATTCACTGCAATAGACATTATTGTTTGTTTTATACAGTTTTCTGAGGTGGGCTTTGGCTATCAAGGATAGTTTTAGTGGCTTCTAGCCATCATGAGGGAAGACTATGTCTGGAGAAACATGTGGAAAAGTGAAAATTGTGTAGAGAATGTAAATTTTTGGCAACTTTGTATATATACATCTTGGGCTTGATTGTACCAGGAGGATTTCTACTGGCTGTTTCTTCCTCTGGAAGGCTCCACTGATCCTGCCAGTTTAGAATGGAACCCCCTCTTTTGTGCTCCTAGAATACCTCATACTCCTTCCTCTTAGCCCTTCCACGCTGTGTTAATTCACCTGACTCCTTTTACTTGCCTAATAGATGATGATGTCCTTGAGTTCAGGGTATTTACCCCATGGGTTTGGCATATCTTGTACACTGCTGGTATACAGTCATTGCTCAATCAATATCTGTGATGTGAAAGAGACTTAGAAAGGCCTTGCAACTTGTCTGAGCTTACAGGTTACTAGGAGGTGGAAACCGCACCTGTCAGGTCCGAAGCCAATGCCCTTTCCTATGATTGCTCGTTCATTACAGCCGTCTCCTCGCTTACACCTCCAGATGCCTCACTCTTAGTAGTTTATGTAACCTCCTATCTCCTGACGAAGAGAGAAAGCACAGCAGGGCATCTCTACCTGCTTCTTGCCACCAGCTCCAGAAACCCACCTTGTCTTCAGCTGCTCTCTCCTGTCTCCCTCCTCCTTTCTCAGCCAGCCCTGCCTCACTGGCCCTGGACCCTGGCCTCTCAATGATCTTACACTAACATTATCTCCTCTCTTACATTACCAATATTTCCCCCATAACCAGATCTGTACATCATATGAAACATATATGCTTCTTCCATCTTTAAAGGGAATGCTGTACTCTTTCTTGACCCTCACTCACTGCTTTCTTTTCACCTTTTCATTCACAGCAGACTTCTTGGAAGACTTGCCTGTACTCTCTCCATGCTCACTTTTCACCAGCTCCTCAATCCATATCAGCCTGGATGCTGTACCCGTCACGCCTCCAAACTACTCTTCCCCAAACCACCATTCACCTTTACATTTCAAAATATATTGGCTATTTTTAGCTCTCTTGGAGCTTGATCTTTTATCAGAATTTTGCATTGTCGATCACCCTATTTTCCTCAAAACATTTTGTTTTCTTGACTTCCTAGCTCTCATACTTTTCCCCATCTCCTCATCTCCTCATTCTTGGCCTACTTTGCTGGCTCTAAGTTATGGTCCTTCTCTGCTCACTTTTTAGGGAATTTTATCTGTACTTATAGGTTCATTTTCCATCTAGGCACACTGGCTCCCAGTTTTACATGACCATCCTATATACCCTGTCCCTGAGATAACCGAAACCAAGCATTTCCTTGATTGCCATCTTGCTCTTCCTGCCTTCCTCCCTGACCTGGTCCTGCTGCCATCTTAAAGGCATCGCCCTTCAGCATTTCACAGTCCTGAACCTTGGAAGTCTTCCTTAACTTTCTTCTCCACCTTCTTTGCAAGGTCTTGGGCCCCTGCTTTTGAGCTCCAGCCACACTAGCCATACTAACCATCTTCCATTTTCCTAAATATGGCATGCTCCTTTCTGCTTAAAGTCTTTGCGACCCTTTCCTGCTGCTTGGAATATATGTCGTCCCCCTGGGTATTACTCACCCTTGCTTTGCCACATTATCACAGTTGTAGTCAATTTTTTTTTTTTTTTTTTACATAGTTACATAATATCTAGCTCCCCTATCAGAATGTTGACTCAATGAGAGCAGAGTCCAATGTTGTCCTGGTCAGTGTTTAACAACTGGCTCTCCTGCTCCCAAAAATGGTTTGTAGCATTTGCCGATTTCCGTGGTGTAAATATTCCCACAGTGTCTGATTTCAAACTACCAATACATGTCACTGAAGACAGATTTGGGAAGTGAAGGCAACAGTTGACTCTCATAAGCACACAAGTCCTCTCTAGCACACCACTAGGGCAGATGCATGTCTATCTTCTTCACTGCTATATTCTTTTTTAAAATACATTTTGTTGTGTACATTTACATTATACAACATGACATTATAAGATACAGAAGAGTGGGATAGATTAACATATCCATTATCTCACATGTTTACTAATTTACTACCTCCCCCAATACCTCCCCCCAGGGCAAGAGCAGCTACAGTCTGCTTATTTGGCAAAAGTCCTGAATATAATGCACTATTATTAACTATAGTCCTTGAGTTGTACATTACATCTTTTGACTTGTTCATTCTACATTTTTACTACCTTGTATGTTGTATCTTTGACCTACATCTACATTTCCTCATTTCCTCTCCCTGACCCCAACACTGGTAACCACTGTTTTATACTCTATCTCTATATAATTGACCCCCTTTTTTTTTTAGATTTTATGTATAAGTGAGATCATACAATAATTTTCTTCCTATGTCTGGCTTATTTCATTTAGCATAATGTCTTCCAGGTCCATCCATGGTGTGGCAAATGGCAGAAACTCCTTTTTTAAGGCTTAGCAATATTCCATTGTATATACACATAACCACAATTATTTTATCCATTTGTCCATTTACGAACACCTAGTTTATTTCCATACTGTTCCAACCACAGTGGTATGAAACTGGACATCAGTAACAGAAGGAATTTTGGAAAATTTACCAATATTCCAATATTTAACAAGGTGCTGCTGCCCAACTAATGGGTCAAAGAAGAAAAAGGGAGATTCATGCTGTATTCTCATGACTTGGGGCAATGCTTGGCACAATTTCAGGTACTTAGTGGCTATTAGTTGGAGGCATAAATGCAGTGCTTTTATTCCATCTAGAAATGTGGTTGAAAAGGTTCATGTTTCAGACAAAAGTGACATAAAATACTTTATTTTGGAATTAAACCAGGACTTAAAGTTTATCACATCCAATCCCTTCATTTTCCCTTGTTAGCATTGAGGGTCAGTGAGTGGGATTTGCCACAATCACATAGCTAGCTGGTAAAAGAACACAGGTTAAAATGCACATTTTTAAATTACCAGCCATCACTTTTCCCACTATAGCATATTGCCATTTCCAAAAAAAAATTTTTGTTAAAAGTAATTTCTTTTATACTAGTGATTTAGTTCAGGTTATGTTATTAGATAGTGATGTAGTTGAACATATAAATAAATCTGTTTTACAAAAGAAAAAGCAATATTTTTTCATTCCTTTTAAAATTATGAGTTATCTGTAAAGCAGGATTTCCCTTTATCTTCTCTCCCCCTTAATTATGTGATATAGTTATTTATAGCATAAAAATATTAGTCAGCTTTTGCTGTGTAGCAAGCCACTGCAAAACTTAGTGCCTTAAAACAACTATTTATTTAGGTCACTCTTCTATGGGCCAATGGTCTGGTGTGGAATCCAGTGGATCATTTTTCTGATCTCAGCTGGGCTCCTTCTGGCTTCTGCAGTTGGCTGTGAGGTGGGTGTGTGGCTCTGCCGGCCAGGTCTGGCTGCTCATGTCTGAGGCTTCGGCTGGGATGCCTGGCTGACTTGCATCCCATGTGGTCTGTCTTCCCTCAACAGGCTAGTCCAGCTTGTTCTGTCATGCATTGGCAGAGTTCTGAGAGAGAGTGGAAGCTGCAAAGCCTTAGGAACAGAATTGTCATACTTCTACTTCTGCCACATTTTATATGCCAAAGCAAATCATTCATAGGGTGGGGAAATAGATTCCATCTATTGATGACAAGGTCTACAAAGTCACATTGCAAAGGAGCATGGATACACAGAGGGTAATAATTTATGGCTGTTTTTGCAATCAAACTCAGAAAGAAAATTTTCCCCTCTAATCAGTAGAAGATTCTCTCCATAACAATGGACTGTTTTAATGCGGCAGGACTGACTGATGGTGCTATAGGTTAAATGTGTCCCTGAAAAGGTCAAGTATTGGAAACTTAATCTGCACTGTCTTATTTTAAGAGAGTGGGGAATATTTTTATGGTAATTGAAAGTTGGGAGAGGTTATAAGATTGTGAGGACTGTACTCTCATGTATGGATTAATCCATTGATGGTTTAATGGGCGGTCATGGGCATGGTTATGGCTTTATAAGGAGAGCCAATGAGAAGCTTAGCTCATTCTTGCCCACCCCAGTCGCTATGTGATACCCTGTGTCACTATAAAAGAAAGCCCTCCCCAGCTGTGGCCCCTGGACTGTAGACTCCCCAGCCTCCAAAACTATAAGAAATAAATTTCATTTCTTTATAAATTACCCAGTTTCACGTATTCTTTTATAAGCAACATAAACAGACTAATATAGATGGCTTCCTCATCTTCCTGAAACATTGAGGCAATGTGAAATAGCCCACCCAGGCATTTGTGTTAATTGTGTACACCCATCATTAAAGACCTTGCACTGCTGTGAGGTAGGGGTTCTCTCCATCTCTTAGACTTGGAGTCCTTGATTGGTGTTCTGAAAGAACAGGATCCCTGTGAGGTAATAAGGGAGTAAAACCACATCCCAACCTAGCGCTCAGGCAGCATCCTCCCAGCAATGCTCTTAAAACCAAATAGTGTGTTCATATATATTAAGGAATGAGGCAGCAGGGGGCACTTGCAATAAGAAGGGGAAACCTTAAGTCATCTTTTGAGGTTACCAGTTTGTTGTGATCAATCTCACTCTGCTGTGCTATATATTTTTTTCTCTCCTAAACTGATTTTGAAGTGATTTTTCCGTACTAGATATAGTCTTTTTTTTTTTTTTGTATGCTGTTTTGGGAACATGGGAATAATTTAAAATCTGAAAGAACATTGGGAAAGTGGAAATTAAAACTCAGTCTTCTTTACTGCTGGAAAATGATTAAGGGGAATTTTTCCATGCTAGAGAGGTGAAAATCATTCCAGACCTCTTCTTCTAGCCTGGGCCTCACAATGTGCATTTTTCAGGGATGAGAAACAGATGAGTTTGACCGAAAGAGAGTTCCGTAGGTTTTGTCAATGAAGCAGGGGAAGGGATCAGTCCTTACTCCGAGTTCATAATTTTTTAAGCTGAGTGTGCTCTGGGAAGATGCAGACATCAGCGTATTTATATCTGACTGAGCCAACAGGGCGTGCAGTGAAAGGGAAGGAAGGCCGTTATCTAATGAATATACATTAAGTGGGGAGCCTCGGAGGTTAAGAAATTTACTTTAGCACCATCTCTTCACTTTGTGCTTTATGGAATTAGTTCATGAATTCCATAATGGTTCTTTTGTAGGATACCCTGTGTAAGATCATGCACTCCAAAATCCGATTCCCTGGGTTCCAAACCTGTCTAGAACACTATGTGTCTCTGAGCAGGACATTTAACCACTCTGAGCTTCAGTTTCCTCTTCTGCAAAATGGGAATAATAAATCTACTTCATAGGAATCCTGTGAAGATTAAACAACACATCTGAAACACTTGGCACAACACCTCCTAGCTATTTTTAGTAGAAATTATAGTAAATTTGAAAATATATTGTGTGAATTTAAACTATGACAGATGTTCAGGTACTTGTGGTTCACATTCTAAATCTTTTTGCACATAATTTGATAGAAAAATGGGCCCCGCCCAAGGAATGCTAGTGTCTCAAGTTGCAGATATACTTCATGATTGGAGGACTATCTAAGTTAGTGTATCCACTCAGACTCCCAGGAACTCTGGAGTACAGAACATGGTGCCTGAACTCAGAGAGGACATGGTACATGTATCCTACATCTGCAGTTGCTCCAGACCCATTGGAATGGAAGGCTAAGAGGGGACACGACAATTTATCAACCAAACCAAGTTTCTGGACAAGCCTGGAGGGCCCACTTGCTGGGTTGGCCCTAGCAAATGAGATTAAATATCTCCTTTTTGAAAACAAGTGCCATGTCTGATTTCTCTTTGTGTCTCTGGCAGATTTCAGCAAGGTCTTATATTAAAAGAATGTCATTAGGGTCTCAATCAAGATGGCCTGAGACAATCAGTTAGAGGGACCCTGATTGAGTCTCTCTCCTGGTCAACGTCAGTATTCCTCCCAGGTTCCCTCAGATCCCTATGAACCCATCCGTGGATTGTTGAGTGTCTGTGATGTGCTCTTCATTCTTATTTCTGAGAACTGTAGCTGGGGAGGCCTGCTTAAATTAGTACATTATTCCATCTGTCTTAAGGACAAATAGAAAATCTTACTGATTCTGGGGAAAAAAAATGGCAAGTATTTCTTTTTTCCATACAGAATCTCAATGCCTTAAGTAGTTACACTTGGATATTTACAAAACACAATTAATACACTCTATTTAAAAACAGAGGTAAAATGGGGGAAGCATGTGAAAGTATAACTTTGGAGTAAATCAATTTCATTCAAAATATAAGTTGGAAAATTGTAATAGGATGTAATGTCGCTTGCAGATTTATTTTAAATCATTTCTAAATGTCTAGATTTGCAAGGTCTGGGTGGAGAAAAAAGCATCATTGTTAGAACTCTTAGGAAAACAAATCAATAAATCAGTAGGAAATAGGCTGTGCAGTGGGCATTATTTGGTTTCTGCTTTTTGTCCTGGAAGAAGCATTTTATATTAAATAGGTATGCTTGGTACAGAGAATCAAGTTGGCCTTTAATCTCTGACTTTATATGAACATAAAAAGCATGAATAGAAAAGACCGATTCTAAAAAGAAGAAAGAGGCCCTGAAATCTATTAGACTGAACCATATGAAACTGCCGTAATTGTAGGTCAGAAATGGTCAAACACATCAAACACAGGCAATTTCGTATAGTTCCATCATACGGTTATTCTGAAAGAGCAACAGTTACTTTTTCTAAATTGACCATCTAATGGTGAAAAATGTCTAATGATGACAGTTTAGAACCTGATATTAATTTTGCAAACATAAGTTAACTTACTCTATTGTTAAGGGATATGATTTTATTCTAATACGTTAGTATATGGTGCAACACTATAGAAATAACAGGAGAGAAAATGTTACTTTCAAGAATCTGTGTAGGTTTCTTATGTTTAATTACACACATTTAATTGAGTGCAAATAGAACTTTGGCTTCAAGGTCAGCTTCAAATTGGAGTTTGGGGGAAATAAGCTTCAAATTATTTTCTCATATATTTATCATCGTATTTGCTCATGAGTGATGTTATTTTTTGTCGTGTAGAAGGGGAACTTACTAAGGTTGCTTCTTTTGCAGTTTAGGGTGATAGTTAAAAGTATAGACTCCGAAGCCCATCTGCCTGGATTTGAATCCTAGCTTTAGCATTTGTGAGCTGTGTGACTTTGGGCAAGTGACTTAACCTCTCTGCACCTCAGTTTTCACATGTACAAAAAGAGAATAATAATAGCACTTCCTCAAAACGTTGTGATGGGGATTGTGTGAATTAATATAATGTGTTTGGATCAGTGTTTATCATTTGGAGAGCAATATGTAAGTGTTTATTACATTTTTAGTCTCCTTTATGAAACTCGTGTGTCTGGACAATGACTCCTGTGTTTTAAAGTGAGAAGCTGTACTAATTCTCCTATAGTACCAGAAATTCATCTATGGGAGTGTCACTTTGTCAGTAAAAAGTCCATACATGCCAGGTAAACTTACAAGGTGGTATGTCCTTAATCTGTTTACATTTTGTGAGGATTGGCTGCTGGGAATGAACTGCCTCTGACAGTTCACTTGGCTGGGAACTTCCCATCTGTTACTGCCTTTCGTACATTCTAATGCAGTTTCTTTCCAGCTGTGTTCTTTCTCACAAAGTGTCTTGTCATAATCATTCTAAAACATAGTAAGTGATGGTTGGGTCTATGTATATGAATGTGCATCCTGCGATTCATTCATTTATTCAGCACAGTTTTATTGAACATCTACAATGTGTCAAGCACTCTTCTAGACATACACTACAAATAATACACAATCCCCTAAATGCATAGTAGGTCAGATGGCATGCTACTGAGAGGACACATGTTGTCAAGAGCTGAGGGAGGGAGCAGTGGTAACGGAATTTCATGAAATAGAAAGGAAATGATAAAAGAAGGAAACTTGGAGAGTTGGGAAGAAAGAAAAATCAACGGAAACAGAAATATAAGAGCAGGTGATAGAACATCCTTTACCTTATCAGTTTTGTAATAATATTTGGTGGTTGAAACAAAATGACATCAAAATCCGATATACAAGATGTTATTTAAAAGTAGGGGAGGGTAAAAGACCTAAATGGAATCAAGAAGTTTCCCCACATTTTTTTTTGAAGAGGTAAAATGTTGATACCTATAGACTGTGATAAATCACATATGTATGCTGTAATAGCCAGAGCAACCACTATATTTAAAATTAATAGAAAGACATACCCTTAAAAACTACAAAGAAATCAAGATAAAATCCTAAATGTTCAAGTGACTCCCAAGAAGGCAAGAAAAGGAAAACAGCTGAACAAGAATCAAAGTAGAAAAACAGAGAGCAAATAACAAAACTCAGTGTTCAGCTCCAGCATATCAATAATTATATTGAAGGTAACAGCATAGAGAACCCAGAAATAGACCTACATTAATATGACCAACTGATTTTTGACAAACATCCAGAATCAGTTCAACAGGGGAAAAGATAGTACTTTCAATAAATGATGCTGAAGAAATTGGATATCCATAGGCAAAAATAAGTAATATTAAAAATAAAAAAATAAGTAAATTAAATGAATCTCCACATATATCTCACCCTTTATACAAAAATGAATTCGAATGAATTATGGATATAAATGTAAAACACAAGACTATAAAACTTTTAGGAAAACACATAGGACTGTCTTTGGGATCTAGGGCTAGGCAAAGAGTTCTTAGACTTCACATCAAAACCATGATCCATAATAAGAAAAATTGGATCTCATTAAAATTAAAATCTTTGCTTTAAGACCCGACAAGAGGATGAAAAAAGACAAGCTACAGACTGAGGGAAAGTATTTGCAAATAACATATCTGGCAAGGGACTTGTATTGAAAATACATAAGGAACCTTAAACTGAACAATTAGAAAAGACAAAAACAAAACCAGAAAATCTAAACTAAATGATCCATTTAGAAAATGGCAAAAAACATACACAGACAACCCACCAAAGGATCTACAGATGGCAAATAAGCACACAAATAGGCGTTCAACATCATTAGCCATTAGGGAAATGCAAATTAACACCTAAGTGAGAAATCACTGCATACTTATCAGAATGGCTACAATTAAAATAGTGACATTACCAAATGCTGACAAGGATGTGGGGAAACCAGATTACTGGTTCAATAGATAGGGCACATGGCTTGTAGGAATGTGAAAGAGTACAGAGCTCTGGAAAACAGGATGGTGGTTTCTTATAAAACTAAACATGTAGTTACCATATGACACAACCATTGTAGTCTTGAGCATTTATTTCAGAAAAAATAAAATGTATGTACACAGACAAAAAATCTGTACACAAATATTTATAACAGCTTTATTCACAATAGCTCTGAACTGGAAACAGCCCAGATGTCCTTCAATGAGTGCATGATTAAAGGTGATGCATCTATACTGTGAAATACTACTCAGCAATAAAAAGAAATGAGTTACTGATATATACAACCTGGACAAATCTCTAATGTGCTGAGTTGAAAATGCCAGTCCCACGTGGTTGCATTCTGTGTGATTCCATTTACATAAAAATTTGGAAATGACAAAATTTTAGAAATGGGAAACATATTTGTTGTTGCTAAGTGTTAGGCACAGGCATAGGCAGAGAGGAAGGTTGATATGTTTATAAAAGGGCAACATGAGGGATCCTTGTGGTCATGATGCCATTCTGTATCTTGACTGTGGTGATGAATACATGAACCTACACATGATAAACCTGTATAGAATTAAATACACACATGCCACATATACCCACACACGTGCACACATAGTTGCAAGTAAAATTGGAGAAATCTGAATGAGATCAATGACTTGTATCGATGTCCATATCCTAGTTGTTATCTTGTACTATAGTTTTGCAAGGTATTATCATTAGGGGAAACTGAGTAAAAGGTACATGAAATCTCTCCTTAAAACTGCATGGGAATCTATGATTATCTCAATAAAAATTTCAATGAAATAAAAAAGACCACCAAAAGTAGCCCCTGAGGATTGTCAGTAATATCCTTGACCTCAAAATATCTCTAGACAAAAATGATACAGCAAGTCTTACTTTACTAGGAGTGTTTTATAATGTGATATTATAACCACTCCTTTCTGAATAGTCAGTAGTACTATGTTCATAGGAAAATATCTCATGATATATCAATAAATGTTAATTGTTATTATAATCATATTACAATAAATTATAATCAAATCAAGTTCAGACTGATGGGCAAATCATTGACAGATTTAACTTTTGGGGGGATGTTTACATTTTAGAAAAAAAATGATTGCTATGGTCTGAATGTTTGTGTCCTCCGCCCCCCCAAATTCATATGCAGAAACCTAACTTCCAAGGTGATTAGTTTAAGAGGTGGGGCCTTTAAAAGATGATTTGGTCTTAAGGGCTCACAAATGAGATTAGTGCACTTTATAAAAGAGGCTTGAGGGACTCTTTTCACCTTTCTGACACAGGAGGACACACAGAAGTTTCCATTTATGAGGAATGGGCCCTCACCAGACACCAAATCTGCCAATGCCTTAATTTTGGACTTCCCAGTCTCCAGAGCTATGAACAATACATTTCTGTTCATAAATTACCCAACCTATGGTATTTTGTTATAGCAGCCATAGAAGACTAAGACAATGATGTTAATTCAGATAAATATGACTGCTCTGGGAGAGACGATTTTGGACAATATGGCATTATTGCTGCCTGTTCCTGCTGTAGGCTGCTACTCCTTTCTATAAAACCCAAGGGCAGAAATCAGCAACTCTACCCTCTGCTTATGAAAGGTACCATGCAGTGTACAAGTATTATTATTACTATATTTTGTCTCTAAAAGGAAGATGAATTCAGGATAAAAATTTTGTCAAGTACAAAGTGATACATGAATATATATTCCCAGGGCTACATCAGAAACTGGGTGGTTTGGTTGAATTTGGAAATAGAGAGGTTAAGTAGAAGGCAGAAAGTGTGAGAAATACAGGGGTGTATGATATCCTTTCTGAAATCCAAAGTCCAGCTCATTAAAAAAAAATGTGTATTTGTTACACTTTATTTGTAATGAAGATTTGAGTTAAGTACAAGAATATATCGTATCCAGGATAATAATAAATGAGGCTAAAAGTCTCTAACGGGTGATGTGGGACTGACTGAATCATGGCACACCTAAACATTATAGCCCTAAAACCTCCTGCTATATAGATTAATATTTTGTGCCATGGAAATGTGTTTATGAAACACTACATTCATAAAAGGAGTTGCATTTTGCATTTTTTACATATATTGATAATGTAAACATGTGTGTGTGTGTGTGTGTGTGTGTGTGTGTGTGTGTGTGTGTGTAAAGACGGAAAAAAGAAAGAGACTAGAAAAATATACACCAAAATGTTAACGGTGCGTTTTTTTCCGGGGAATGGGAGGACAGTGCATGGAATTTTTCTTTTTTATGCCATTCTGTTTATTTAGACTTTCTTGTGATGACTTTATATTGTTTTTGAAACCAGAAAATGAAGCAATAAATATTTAGTTTTTTAAAAGGAAGAAGTTAGAGCAAAGGGAAAACTAGGATATGACAAAAAATGATTGAACCAGAGGTAAAGATGATAAATCCATAAGCTGAAAGGCCCAGCACAATTACTCAGAGAGATTTATAGCTCGGCTCTGAGTTTCCTAGCAGTGCTTGCGAGGTTTCTCAGTAGTGATGAGAGCAAACAGATTAGCTGTTCAGGAGGCCAATGGCTAATAGCTACCACTGATAATGACACCTAAGAGATTTCTCTAGTGTGTAGCCATAAAGAAGACAACATCATGTCTTCTTTTAGTGAGTGACATCTCTATAAAACAAAGAAGCAATAACATTCACTGGGTTTAGTCTCATATCATGCCGAAACATAAATCAAAAGCTATTCATCACTAGCAATTCTAGGAGAAATAAATCCATGTGGACCAGGTGTGCAGCAGCTCTCTAGTGTTGGGTATGGAGGATTGGTGGCCCAAGATTTCTCTTCCCTCTAGCACACCTCTTTGCAATTTGACTTTGTAGATTCTCCCATGAAGAAATTGAGACTATTTTCTCATCTCTTAAAACTGGGCTTGTGTTGGGACTTTCATTGTCCAGTAGAGTGTGGTGGAAGTGATGGTGTGTCGTATCTGAGCTCAAGACTTCAAGCATCCTTTTGTGCGTTTCTTTCATCCTATGGATCCCTACCTCTTTCAAGAGAACAAACTCAGACCATTCTGAGAGAAGATGAAAGACTTTGTGGAGCAGAGTTGAGTCATTCATTCTATATCACCCAGCTCCCACTTGACTTGCCAGTTGATCACGTGTACTTGACCGAACCAAGCTGCATTCAGCTACGTCTGGCCCAGATCAGCAGAGCTATTGATCTGTGCCATGCACGCATGAGCAAAGAAGCCTTTGCTGTATGCCACTGAGGTTCATTATGCAGCATTATTGAAGTAGTAGATAACTGATAATCTGACTTTATCCTTGTAGAGAGAGAGAGATCAGCTGTATAGCGTTTGGGTTTCCAGTTCTGCTTCTTCTCTTAAATAGCTATGTAACTTTTAGCAAATGTTTTAACATCAAGTGGCATACGTAAAATGAAAAAAAAAATTTGTCTAAATCACAAAATTTCTAGAGTGAAATGAAACAAATCTTGACTTATTTGGGGACATTTTTTAGTTCAAAATGTTAAGTATGAATGTCAATGTCCAGGCATGTCAGTGTGTGAATCAGATGCATCCTGAAATGAAATTTGTGTGCTCTAATCTGGTAATTACATGAGCAAAGAGATAATGAATTATGAATTACCTCTACTTAAATGCATTTGTGCTTTTATGTTTCACAATCTACAGGTTCCTCTATGATTTTGAAATATAGGAAACAATTTCTTGAGTTAAATCTCATCAGCATCTAGAATTGTCTTATTTTCCGCCACAGAGATAAAAGTTGACTGTTGATATCCTTAACTAGCTTATTCTTAGAATAACCCAAAATATTACTCTTTTCATTAGAGAATAACCAAAAATGGTTTTCTTGGTTTGGCTGTAAATTGCATTCTTTGCATACATCATCTTGAAAATTTTGCATATTTCTAGTGCTTAAATAATGGCCTTTTTTGAGTAATAATGCTATGTGATCATTATAAAAGTTGAAGTATAATAAAGAATTTATATATTTATAAAATGAAATAAAATATACTCTAGGCATGTTTACCCAGACACATACACTGTAAACTTTTAGAGACTATTATTTCAGGTACCAGCTCATGCATATATATACACATATGTATACATATATATATATATATATATATATACACATCTATATATACATATATATGCAGAAAGATAATGCATAAATAAGAGTACTTTTAGAGCAACTGGAATGTATGATATGTACTAATTTAATTAAATTTTTATATTTAACTTTACTTGAAATTAAGCATAAAAAAGAAGCTGAATTTAAATTAATCTAAAGGGCTGAACTTCAGATAACAATTTTACTGCAGGATAAGTTTCTGTTAAAGGATCCCTTTAAGGTAACAAAAAATGATTATGAAGAAATTGAAGTTCAAGTTGTAATTTATATAACTAAAAATTTTCCCTTTAACCAGATCTAATTCTTGTTACAAAAGATGAAGAAATTAGATCATGTAGGCTTCCTTCTCATTTTATCCTCCTAGCCCCTAAATTTATTAGTTATAATATCATTGTTTACATTTTTTAAGGCTTCTACCATACCAGGATGCTCTCTGTGATAATAATTCCTGAAGTGGTCCAATACTAATTCTGTCAGAATTACAGCAATCCAATTAAAATGGAAATGCAAACCAGTTCATAATAGTAGAAAACGTAAATTAAAACCACAGTGAGTTTCTATTAGTTATCTATCAGATTGTCAACAATCTAAAAGTTTGACCACATTTTCTAGTAGTGAGGCTGTGCGGAAGCAGGCTTTATCATGCATTGCTGGGAAAAGTACAACTAGGACCACTCTTATGTAGGCTAATTAAGTAATATCTACCAAAACTATAAAAACATTTAGCTTTCAACCCAGTTATTTCTTTTCTTTGTGTATCTCTTAATGTATATCTGCACATGTACAAACATGACATATGTATAAGGTTTGTCATCTCAGAGTTGCTTATAAAGCCTTAACTTAGAAATAATCTGTGTCCATCAATAAGGGACTGGTTGAATAAATTATGAAACATCCATACAATGAAATATTTTGCACCTGGTGGAAGCAGAGAGAGAAGGAAGGGGAGGGTGGAAGATGATCTCTTTGTACTGATGTAAAAAGATCTCTAAGATATATTGATCAGTAAAATGTTCATGTCCAGAAAGTGTGTAATAAAGGGAAGTAATAAGAATATATTTGTTTTTATTATAATATTTAAGGATATATATGACATTCACAGATGCGGGAGGGGACAGGACAGAAAAGGCACTGGTAGTCTGGTGACTCTATCTTTTTTTTTTTTTTTTTTGTCGTTTTTTCGTGACCGGCACTCAGCCAGTGAGTGCACCGGTCATTCCCATATGGGATCCGAACCCGCGGCGGGAGCGTCGCCGCGCTCCCAGTGCAGCACTCTACCGAGTGCGCCACGGGCTCGGCCCGACTCTATCTTTTTAAATTGTTTTGATTTACTAATCAGTGACCATTACTTATTACAAAAAGACGGCTAAAGCATTAAGTGGATTCCATTCTCAATACCACCCCTTTGTCTCAGACTCCTCATTCAGGACTTCATTAATTTGATTCACATTTTAGTTAGCTAGACTGTCATCTATTTCATTTCAAAGAAGGATTCATGAATGTTTTATTTTTTAAGTTGCTGCATGAATGAGAATTTCTATCACAATTTTGTGTGTGAATCTTCACTTAAACACTTTTGAAATCTTTTAGCCTCACTTGTAACTACCTCAAAACTTTGTCAGCTTCATTCCACTATCTTCTGCAATGGGATTACGGCATTTCACCAAAGTGGAATTTTTCACCCTCTGCTTTTTGTTGTTGTTGTTGTTATTATTGTTGTTTTGGTATTTTATTTTAACGTGGAGGAGAGTTCACTAAAAATGGCTTGTGCTATGTAATCTTACCCCTAAATTCAGATTTCTTTTTAGATTATCTTTTATCGTTGTATTATTCTGTGGGTGTTAGCTTTATCTGTCACTTTCTATTATAGAATATATTCAGGGAGATATTTTAGCTCTTGAGAAATTTAATTCAAAGTTTTTTCTCTACAAAATTATTCATATATGCTCCATTAGTATGTGAACAAAATATAAAAATAATTTGAAAGTTTTGTACCTGTTTTAATTGCATATACCATTAATTGATGTTAATTTTCTTAACTGTTTACTATTTTGTTTAGGTTTTGAATTGTATGAGTGCTCTTTAATAGGGAAGTAGTCTATCTAATAGCTTTATTCTATATTGACTGTCATATAAGCCTTATAGATTAATTTTTATATGTGCAGAAAGTGCAAAATGTCTTGCAGACCTCTACGAGTTTGCCTCCATGATGCTGATTGAAACAATAAAGGAAGGAACGTCATCCAGTTTCTCCATGTGCCTGTGATAGTCCAGATCCTCTGAGAAGCAGAGCCAAGATGAGATTACATGTGCAAATATTTTATTAGCAGAAACACATGTGTGAGTGAAAAAAGGAAGGGAGCTGACAGAGGCTGGAGAGCCTTCAGACTATGATGGAAGTTTGACCTTAAGTGAAGGGGAGAGGGAGAGAAGATTGGTTGGAAGTGTCCTAGACTGCCGTGCAGTTTAAGGAAACCAGAAGGAGGGTCCTTAAGTCAAAGTCAGCTATCAGAGGAGTCTCTTGTCTCTTAGAAATGGGCCTGTCTTAATCTGTTGGGATTAGTCATTAGCTGGGAGCACCAGTAGGGGGCATGGCCTCAGCATAAACATGGTGATGGTGTTCAGAGCCAAGCAGGCTGAGCCCTTGTTCAACTAAGACCTGTATAGGGTGCCTTAACAGTACATGTTTTCAGGGCTGTACTGGGCTTCTTACTTTATATTTGTTCTTGGATGACCTGATCCATTCCTATAATATGGACAGCCACCTAGTCTCAGTCTGTAGTCCTGATCACTATCCTACTTGGCATGCCAAAACTACTTTCCAATTACCTTCTGTATGTCTCCACTTTGCTTCCCTGTAGACCCCTCCAAACTCAACTCCCCATGATGAACTTAGGGTCTTTTACCCCTCCCCTAACCGCCCCCCCAACATCCCCCATTTATTTCTGGCTGGCTGATCTGGGCTGGGCTCACATGGGCTTCATTTTGAGCATGTTTTGTTCCAGGTTCTGGGTGCAGATTAAGCTCCATTATTTCCAACATGTGTTCATTGTGGGGCCCAGGCTTAAGAGTCAGCAGCCACCTGGAGAAGGCTTTTCTCATGGGTAGCAAAAGTGCAAGAAAGCAAGACCAACTGCACAAGTACGTTTGAGGTCTTTGCTTATGTAATGTCTACTAGCATTTCTTTGGCCAAAGCAAGTTACATGGCTGAGCACAATTACAAAGGCTCTAGTGAGAGGAACTGCAAAGGAAGTAGACACAAGGAGGGGTGAAGTACGGGATCAATAATGCAACGAACACAATTACAATGCTTGATTTCTGTAAAAAGAAAATAAATATAAGAAAACTTGGGCTCTGTTGTGCGTGTATGCCTTTCATGCTGCATACTTAATTCTAATTAGGAAAGAAGATACATTTTCCTGTTAAAATTAAATTGGAAACTAAAAGAAGGGTAATATGGCTTTGTAGACAAACGGAAATTTATGGCATTATTACATGCTAATCGTCTAAGTGTAGCCACCACAGTTCTTTTGGACACTTCTTGGGAATTGTCCATTTTCACTCACATTTGTAATTTCTGACCCAGTTAGAGAGCAAAGTGTATTGCGATGTTTTCCATTTTCACAACTATTCTTGACCAACTATGTTAGGTTCTTGTAAAGTGAGCTAAACAGTCAAACTTGAACACCAAAGTGTTGAGAATACCTGGGTATGAAATCCCAGAAGGTAAACATAATTCTTAAGTATTATGTAGCTGACTGCTACAATTAATATATGATTGGTGATATTGTGATTTCATTGATAATTCAAACATTTTCTAAGTGTTTCAGAGGAAAAGAATTCTGTGAAGGAAATGATTTGGAAATTAAAATGAGAAGTGTCCCAAGAGATGAATAGTTGTAATATTAAAAAATAATGTTGCCTACCCTACTCCTTGTAACCATTATGTTATTCTCTATCTCTGTATATTTGACTATTTTTTTTCTTCTTGAATTCCACATGTAAGTAGGATCATGAAAGATTTTTCTTTCTCTGTCTGGCTTATTTCACTTTGCATAATGTCTTTCAAGTATTGTATTCAGGATTTTTGCTAAATGAGTGGATCATAATAGCTGCTCTTGCTACGGAGGGGGGAAAGGGTAATTGTGTGAGATGATGGATACGTTAATTTGATCACTGTGGAAATTGCTACTGTATATATGTATCTCACAACATGTTCTATATCTTAAATATACACAGTAGAATTTGTTAAAATTATATTGCCTAAATGAACATGAGGTATATACTTTCCTTTATTAGTATTAGGAAGGATTTTAATTGTACCTGTGGACATAGAACTTTTGCATTTCAATTTAATGTGGAAGCAAAGATACTACACAGGAAACTGGGTCTCTTTCACTTTTATACCTAAGATGTTAGGCACAGTTTTATCCAGTCATAGGAAACACAATGAATTTGTGGTTGAATGTACTAGAATTTCCATCAAATTGTAAAATTAGTTCAAAACTATGATACATTTACCATCTATATCTTCTTAAGGAATGCGGATATGACAATGTCTTTAATTTTTTGCAACCCGTGTTTTCTACAGTTGTATTATGCACGGTGAAATTCATCTAACAAATTTGTGTGTTTCAACTTGGAAGAATTTAAGAACTGACAACTTCTCACCTCTTTGATGTTTGTCATCCTCAGAATCTCTTAAAAAGCTCAACACTTAATCACTTACACATGCTCCAAGGGAATGTTTTGCTAAGAAAAAAGTTGCACAAGTATGGAAGAGAAGGCAAAAAGAAGTATCATTTTAACAAAATGTTCAAGATTCAAGAGCATGATATGAAAACTAGATGGCATGTTCCTAGCATGTCCTGAATTGATAGTGAACATGTGGAGTCACTGATTTTCTTTTCACCATATACTGAAATGTAAATATATGAGAAATATAAGTTCCATACCAACCACTTGAATCAGCGTTCTTATGTAAGGTTCAGTTCAATCTTTGAAAAACTAAATCCAAATGACAGGTGACACCAATTCCAGTGTGTTCTTAATATATAGTCTGTGTTTCTTCATTTTGTTCGTAGTATACATTCCTAATGCTCTTTTTGTGAAACCTCGCTAATAATTAACTAGGGCAGAGTGGACAAAGCACCTGAAATTCTCAGTTAAGTACTTTCGTAGTATCTCTTTTTGTACTTGCTGTTAAAAGTAAACAGTAGTATTTTTGCTTGATTATGTAAAACTGTTCCTTTTAAACTAATTATTTCTAAACACCAATACTTTGATTTTAAACTGTGAAATTCCTTAACCTACCCCTTCAGGTGCAAGTTATGTTTTGTAGTTCATGAGCTTGGTACTCGTGTATAACTGTGTTTATGAAGGTAGAACACAGTGAAGACTTCAGACAATTATCTTGACGGTCAGGCCTCAGGTCAGCTGGCTGCTGTGTTTACAGGGAAAGCAAGCGGACATTGGGATGTCCACAGACAACCTGTTAAGTACATAATGGTCCAGATTGCCTTCTGTTCTCAGCACTCAAGCCACTTGCTGCTGTAAGTTGGGTATTTAAGGGTGAGCATTAACTCTTGTGGGTCACTAGGGAACCATTTAATAAGTAACTAGGGGCCTGGGGATGTTCATGTACATATTCCTCTAAATGCCCTGGTTTTGTGACTGGTGAAGTTCACTGAAGGTCACTCTGCTGTTTCAAATATTTATTGTCCTTTCCCAAGTGAGTGACCTGAGTCCGGTGGAGAAGCTGGCTGATTAGTTATTGGTAGTCAGCCAGTACATAGTAAGCTAATCAAGTTCATAATAATTCTATTCTGGCAAGAAAAATCTCATCAACAGATGTAATAGGAGTTCAGAGAGGCCAAAATAAATCTGAGTTATGATTGAACAACCTCATTAGATAAGAGTGTATATATGCATAAGGATTTCGAGCTGAATACCTTGGTGGGTATTTTTTTGTTAACTTATAGTTTTGATAAAAATTTCAAACTTTCAGAAAAATTGTGAGAGAAAAACAAAGAACAACTATACATCTTTCACACATTCACTGATTGTTTCTAATTTTTCACATTTGCTTTATCATTCTATCTACCAAGCTACCAATCTACGTGGAACTTTTTTCCTGAACCATTTGAGAGTAAGTTGCAGACGTTACACCCCTTAGCCTCTAAATAATTCAGTGTATATATGAGGATACCTAAAAGTTCATGGAAAGATTTGTATTGTCTTTTAATTCTATTTTTTCACAAACTTTTTGAAGGTTTTTTTTTTTTAACATATCCACAGTGCATAATAATCAAAATCAGGAAATATATAATGATATATATTATTATCTAATTGTGAATATGATTTAATAAATTATATTTAGTAGAGAGAAGCAGGAAAGTGAAAGTCAATGACTGTAATTCCAAACTGCCATAGCACTAGTTGCATTGGGATTACATAATTGAAATAAAACTGACTTAATTATCTAACAGTCACATATTAGGCTAAATTTTGATTATAAAATTACTGGATGATCCAAAAACAGATTAGATGAAGGTCACTTATTCAATAACTCTTTTGCATATTTAGACACTTCTCAGATTTCATTCTTTCCTGGTGACTTACCAAGGAGACAATAATTGGTACTTACTCAAGCCCAACTTTCACACTACATTTGTAAAGCAGGTTTAAATGTAACATACAAGGAAGGTTGACTTTGTCCTCAATATTTACTTGGTGCATTGGAGTTCTGGTTTTGAGTACAGAATTTAGCATGCATATAATTATGAGACAAGAAAAGGCTGACAAAATACACCTAAAATAAGCAGAACAATTTACAACGAACTTTGCAAGAGAGTCAGTGTCATAGTGTAAGTATACAGACAAGGCATACTATCTGGATTTTGGACTTTAAAAAATGTCATCAATTTGTTCAGATTTTGTAATGATGTGCTATTTTAGCCATAGTTAAGAAGGGTAAATCCCTCTTCCTGAAGACTTTAGGGAGATGCCTGTCTATTAGAATTGTGTGTTCCCACCTGTCTTGTGTTCATTTTTACAGTCTGTGTTCCAAGAGATTGCATTAAGTCAGGTGGAGTTCTATTGCTTAAGAAGCCAATTTAAAAAATGTGTTCACTGGGTGAACTGCAGCCTGCAAATTGTGGGACTGAGATGAACACTGAAAAACAGCATAAGGGGCAGGTGAGCCGGTAGCATCACCCACCTGTCAGGATAGGTTAGAGGTGTGGGAGGCGAAGCCTCCTTCAGCTATACCTCCTGAGTATCTTAACATCAAAGCTTCTCCAATGGCATTTGGAGTTTTTAAAAAAAAAGGTAAATTACTTGTATCCTCAAGTCAGTTATAAAGGCAGGACTGTACTCAGAACATTTACAAGGAGTAAATGCCACATGAGTAGCACCAGTGTAAGTCCCCAAGGATTCAGGGGATGGAGAGAGTATCTTAGAGACAAATAGAGAAGACTTAGGAGGAATTGGATAGAAGGGAGGGAAGAGAACGTTCTAAGAAATGGTATAAATAAAAATACACAGCTGCAGAGAAGGAGATAGCCACTGGTGGGTGGGCTAAAGTGTATGTCAGAGGTCATTGGTCAACAAACGTTGCCAATTCTCATGAAAATAGCATGCACCCTAAAGAAATGGTATCTAACATCCAGTTAGTAGAACAGGCTGTCCTAATAGATGGATGTCTTTTAAGTATCCATTGCATCTATCCATTGTGAAGACATTTGTTCATGTACATCTTACCATAGTGAAGTCCAGCCCAGGACTTTCTGCCTCTGCATGTAGAATCTATGACTTATGTAATAGGCTGGCAAAGAACAAGCAGAGGACTTTTCACTTGACACGTATTTTGTAGGAGAGGCTGTGGGAAAACAGGCAGGTGCCCATGTTGCTGGTGGGAATGTAAATCATTACAATGCCCATGGAGGGCAACTTGGTGGTATCTACCCAAGTTACAAATAGGCCCTTTGCCCTGGAAGTCCAGCTTCTGTAATTTGTCAGATTAACAGATCCACTTATGCACGGTGCAGTAAAAGCAGAAGATTGAAACCCAATCCAAATATTTGAAAACCGGAGCTGATCAAATAAACCCTTAGTAGATGCAGACATGAACTACTATGCAACTGTAAAAGAAAAAGGAAGAGGAGGAGGAGGATGCGAAGGATGGTGATGTGAATGAGGATGTTGTTCTCTGTGTGCCGATTTGGAAATATCTCCTAGAGGGAAGGCAGGAATAATCACATTTGCATGTTTTGCATAAAGAAACTAGAAGGAAACATAAAAAAAAAAAAAACGAATAAAAGTGTTTTGTGGTGGGTGGAAACTGGCAGATGGAGATAGGGGTGGGTGTGAAAGTCTTCACTGTGTAAACCTTCTTATACTTTAAATTTCTTGAACTGTGTTCATAAGAGTAAAAAGAGGACTATTTTGTTCATATAGGAATGGCAAGGATTGCTAATTTTCCATCCCAATACCTGTTCTCCCAATTGTTTTGATTTTAAACCAGAACATTGTCCTCTAGACTTAACATGATGTTTTCTCAGCTTCCCTTGCAGCTCAGAGTGGCTCTGAGATCAATGAGATGTAACAAGAAGTGTTGTGTGATGCATCTTGGTAGTTTTTAAATGGATCTATTCAGCCATGAGGGCTTTTTGCCTTGCTTTCTTCTTCCTGAATATGCATTTGATGTCCAGAGCCTCAGCAGACATCTTGGACAATGAGGGGACATTGATATTGACCTTATCTTAATCTTTATGGTGTCAATTAGACATTGGAATCTAATCCAGTATTCATCCCCACTGTACCAGAATCATGTGGGTTTTTTTTTTTTAAGATCTTTTCTTTTGTGAACTTGGCTGGGTACTCTAAGCTTCTACCCTTATGTCTTCAAATCCTATTCCTCTTTGAGTTGATAAAATTATACCTTGTAATAAGTGTTTCTGGAGAATCATGAGATATGACTATTATCTGTCACCGTGTTTTGCTGTCCAAAGTGCCAATGTTGGAAAAATTCCCATAAGTGCATCCTGTAATTTTTCTTTTTAATGTAGATATGAAGCTGAATTTTTAATATTTCATATGCAGTTAAAATAACCACACTTGTTGTGTCAAAATAAATGTTCAGATTTTCAATCATGGATTTAAACATGTGGAAATACACTGATTTTAGAAAAGGTACATGTCTGTTCTGTTACCACATTTGTAATTCAGGCAAAAAAATAAAAAATAAAAAATAAAAAAGTATGAGGAGTCATAGGGAAAGGAATATGGAAACTTGAGTGAAATTTATTTTTTAGATTCATGGGATGTTTGCTGAGGTGGTGGTGAGGAGGGCTGACTGTATTTTCAGCCAACACATCTGTTAATGTGACTGTAATAAACTATATCTATTAAGTAAACATTAGCCTTCTTTTCTCAAAGAGCTTTGATAGTAAAAAGACATGTCATTGTTTCATTCCTGGAAGACTCACACTTTTTCATGTTAGAAGGTGAAGGGAACTCCATCAGTGGTCATATAAGTACATCTGTGTTACATGAGATAGCTGTTTAAATCAATTTTGCTCACTGAAAAGCAATGTAATAACACCGCTAAAAAGCAATCTTGGACTGAGAAAGCAAACAAATTCAACTGGTGTTTCATAATATCTAATTTCTTTTAGACCTGGGATGACTTCTTTGGGGACCCTTATACTGATTCTAATTTGCATACCTAATTTAGCAGCTTCTTTCTCTGCTTTAAGTAGAAATAATATTCTAAAAAATTTTTTATGTAATTATTCTACATTATGCAGATGGGCTTTTCTATAAGCTATTCATTTTAGGAAAATAAAGAAACAGTGATGCAAAAGGAAGATAATTTTTTGAAAGAGACTTAGAAGATGTAGCAATGATTTGTCTTTATGTTATTCAAGGTAAGATTCTATTATAGAGTGAATGTTTGTGTTTCCTCCAAATTTATACATTGAAACCTAATCTTCAATGTGAGGATATTTGGAGTTGAGGCCTTTGGGAGGTGATTAGGTCATGATAGCAGAGTCCTCATGAAGAGGATTAGTTCTCTTAGAAAAGAGGTCCCAAAGAACTCCCTTGCCCCATCTGCTTTGTGAAGTACTCAGCAACAAAGATGAACCAGAACGTGGCCCCCAACACATACCAAATCTGTCAGGGCACTTTCATTTTGGACTTCCCAGCCTCCAGACTATGAGAAATAAATTTCTATTGTTTATAAGACAATTTTTGTTATAGCAGCCCAAATGGACTAAGGCTACTCCTTGACTTCTGAAAAATATAATTCAGTTATTACGTAGAATGTCTCTCCATTTGATTTTGTCTGATGTTTTCTCATTAGATTGAGCTTGTATATTTTTGGCAAAAACAGCACAGAAGTGATGCTGCACCGTTCTCATTGCATCATATCAGGAAGAAAATGATATTTTGAAGTACCATTTGGTAGTTGGCTCTTTGAGCAATTTGCCTCTAATTCAAGCTGTATCATTATTGAGCAAGCATTTGGTGGCTTGCAATTTTAGCTGCCTGTTGTCCATTTTACTCACAAGGAGGGAAAGATGGAATTACTTTGACCATTTTGTCTGATGTCTTTCCTACCTATGTAGAAATGGGAAATTAAGGTTCCACATCTGAATATTGCAGGTGTTCTTATTAGCTGGTTAGGAAGAGGAGTCAAGGTGATTGGACTGCAGTGGGGTTAGGATGTGGGCGAAGCTCAAGTGCACCTTTCTGCAGACAGAGGAGTTTCTTGCAAGCTTGTCCCAAAATTTTGCTCTTCTGGAGAACATCTTCTCCATCCCAGGTTGCAGTAGGCTGTGACAACCAAAGGGAAGTGGTGGCAGTGGGGGTTCTCTTACCTCTACCTAGGAAGGGCCTTAGCTAGTAACCTTTTCTGCTAGGAAGAGAGAATGGGTGTGTAGGGTGAGTTATCTCACTTTTTGAACCTTTCTCAACCATCTCAATGTAAACTCTAGCTGTCAAGGGAAATGCTCTGATTACCAAAGAACATATTTCTTCTCTTCTTCTCCTTCTCCTTCCCACTTACTGCTTCAGAAAGATAAAGTATATAACTGTTACTCCTTCAGAAGAACCTATATATTTCTCAGTGGAGCCAACAGCTGATGCCTCAGCTAATCTACCTGTCATTCACATAGGAAGAACTGAGTATATAGTCTTCCTGTTTTACAAATGCCGTTACAAACTACATTAGGCAAAACAACAGTCTTTTATTTTGTGAATATGTAGTAAGCATTTCTTAAAGTTTCCAAAATGTGGAAGTGTGCAAGAGAGAAAAAGAAAGAGAGAGAGAAACAGACACACAAACACAGACACACACACACACACACACACACACCTGGGACTCACTATCTCCCACTATCTGGACAGAAACGTGAATTTTTGGAGTATATTTTAAATTTTTTCTATGTGTCTGTACATAATTATATATAAACATGCAATTTTATTTACAAATAGTTGGAGATACGTGTGTGTATATATATACGAGGGGTCTTCAAAAGGTTCATGGAACGATTTGTATTATGTTTTAATTCAAATTTTTCATGAACTTTTTGAAACACCGTCATATATAGTGTGTACTAGCTTATCGTAATAGAAATGTTTTTCTTGACAATGAATACAAAGCAATATTATCATTTTTTAAAGATTGAAAATATCCTCTTCTATGGATGATCCATACTTGATTTAATAGGTCCCATGTTGATGGAATTTTCAACATAATCAGCAGTGTTGCAGTGGACATCCGTGTATATTGATTTTTATTCTGCCTAGAGGTTTCCCTTTGGATAACAGTCTCAAATTGGAATTATTGGATGAAGTATATAGACGTTTGAGTTTTGATTGGCATGTAGTTAAATTGACCTCCAGAATAAGATTGCTCCAATTTCAACTCTCACTAATAATATATGAAAGTGTTCATTTCCATAAATATTTGCCAAAATAAGAAATTTTTTGACACATTATTTTTGCCTCAATTTTTTTTTTTTTATTATTTTGAAGTTGAACCTCCCTGAATATGTTATTCTTCCTTTTATTTCATCATTTTTGGTGACTTGGTATATTACACTTCTTTTTCAATTAGGTTGTATGTCTTATTCTTATTAATTTTATATGTTAAGGACATTAATGATTTGTCAGCATATTTCAAATAATTCTTCTAGGTATAACTTATCTTTTAAGTTTACTTAAAATATTACTTATGAAATAATTAAAAACATAACATAATGGAGATTTTGTACTTACTACTCATGTTTAATGTTTAAAATGAAACACATACTTGTAAGTGACTACAGTGGTAGGTGATGCCCTAAGCATTTACATGTATTAACTTCATGAAAACTATTTAAGATGGGTCCTGATATTATTTCCATTGTATAAATGATCATACTCAGGAACAGAGAAGTTGGATATATTGCCTAAGCTCACATAGCCTGTTGAGTGGAGAAACTGAAATTCAAAGCCAGGTGGTTTAGAGTTTTTGTTCTTATAACTTCATTTTATTATTGATTACAAAAATCTTTACTTATTCTGGCTACTAATTCTTTGCCAAATCCTTTGCATAGCAAAAATCTTCTTCTTCCTCTTAGATGTCTCTCTTTTAATTTTGTTTATGCTATCTTTTGATGTACATAGGTACTGTATATTCATTATATTACCATAATAATGTGGTTAATTTTATCAGTCTTTTCCCCGCTAGATTATGCTTTTTGTAGCATGCTTAAGAAATTAGTTCTTACTCTTATATCATAAAGATAGGCTCCATTATTTTCTTCCAAAAATCTTGAATTTTTATTTATAACATTCAGTGATTTAATCTAAATGGAATTGATTTCTGTGTTTGGTAAAAAAGTAGAAACTTAATTCACACTTATTTTGTTATAGAAAGCTTACAGCCTCAGCAATACTTACTAATATAAACTTATTAAGGCCTTGAACTCCACGTTTTATTTATATCTAGGTGCTTTTAAAATGTTATTGTTACAGAGAATAAAATAGTTTTGTTTAATATCTTTCCAACTTGGTTTTTCTGAGGTATAAGAATGTTATTGGACCTTAGGATATTGATCTAGCAACCAGTAACTTTGCTCAACTGTCTTTTGAATTTTAATAGTTTTTCTGAAGATTCACTTGGATTTTCCATGTAGAAAAGTGCTCTATACATAATCTGTACATAATCACGTATTTTTTCAAACGTTTTTACCATTTAATTTTTTTTCTTGTCTTCTTGAATCATCTAGGACCTGTGGTATAATACTGAATATCTGGACCTGTGTATTTTCCCTGATCTTAGAGGGAAAGCTTCTCATGTTTTACTGTTAAGCATGATATCTGCTTTAGATTTTTAGAAGATATTCCTTAACAGGTTAAGGAATTTTCTTTTTATACTTGATTTGCTAAGTAAGGGCTTTAGAAAAATCATAAATAGGTGTTAAGTTTTGTCTAATGACTTCTCTGCAAATACTGAAATGAGCTTTTCTCCTCTTTTATTTTAGGATAAACCCTACTTGTTCATTGCTGAAAACTGCTTGCTAAAATTTTATTTTGCTTTTATATTCACAAGTGAGACAGGCCTAAAATTATGCTTTCTTGTACTTTTCTTGTTCAATATCAGGATAATATAGCATCATAAAATCAGCTGTAGAAATTTTCTTATTTGTTTATTAGTTGCTTAATGTTTTGTAGTATTCCCAGTTCTTCTCAGTTATTTACTTTGAGTCCCTGTCTTGTGTGTCATACTTATCAAAAAAAGGCTCCCTCCACTAGTATTATCAAAATAGTCACCTGTCTTTTTCTACATTTTAGATATTGTATTTTATTTTTTTAACTTTGAAATCTTAAATAAATAATTTAGAGCTGGATCCTCTATATACATGATCAAGATGGGGTTATGCAATTATTATTTTAAAACCAGAGAGAAAAAATCCAAAGCTGTTTTTAGCAGAAGCCTCAAACATACTTTTTGTAGTACCAGCTGGGGTGCCCAAGAGAACTGCAATAGGTTTTAGCCTTAAAATAAACCTGAATCTCTACTTAATTCAACAATATGATTCTGTACTTAATGCAGAAGTAAGCCTTCATCTCAAAATAATAAATAAAGAAGAAAATTTAATTCTTGAATCTTTCCAACTCATATAGACTATTACTCAGCAAGCTTTTGGAACTTCCAAGAATGCTGAAATAAAGTACAGAGAGCCCGAAAAGAAATGTGATGTTTCAAAGCATATACCTCTGAAACAAAATTTTCTCTTTTGTCTTTGCAATCAGTGATGGTATCAGTGCCGTGATTTTTAAATTGAAGTTGGAGAAACTAAAAAAAGAAGTTAATTTTTTTAAATGAGCAGAGACATGAAGAATACAGTTTACCTACAGCTTGAATAAATAAGCATAGTTTTTGCCTGCACCGAGTTTTGCAAGTCCTTCATTCCTGCCTATATTGAACGAAAGTTTCCAACATATTTAATCTTAATATTAATCTTATTTCTCACCAGTATACTAAGGAAGGCATTATTCTGGAGTATTGTTCTTTTCTTCTTGGCACTGGTTATTTATCATCTTATTCTTGTTAATGTTGATATTATACTATTTGGAACTTCAGCTATTGTGTGTGTTGTGTGTGTGTGTGCGCATATGCACACACTGAGTACATAGTCTGTTTCTATATGATATCTGTCTGTGGATACTTATGACAGATATGCAGAAATTCAAATGCAGAAGACATTCAGGTATTTGTTGGACTAGATAATTCTGATATCATATGTAGGAGATTGCTTGCTGTGTATTTAATTCATTAACATATATTGAGAGTACAATGTGTGCCACACAGTGCATTGTTTTGAGACCTCACACAGGGATAAAGACCTCATACTAGAGAGAGGGAGATGGTTTGTGTACAATAATCACATTAGATAATATGATGACTGATATTCCAGTACTATGAATAATGTGTTGAGGGAGCACAAGAAAGGAAGCAATTAGTTTTGGAGGGGTTTGGGGATGAATGTGGGAAAAGAAATGAGGAAGGACACACAGATAAAGTAGAATTTGATCTAGACCTTAAAGGAAATTATATTTCTGATAGAAAGGGGCAAAAGCGCTGACTCATGGGGGTACTTTGCTTCTTTAGGGAATGAAAAATAATATAGTGTACACGGCGAGCAGAGAGTGGTGATTATGGAGCAGGAAAGGTTGGGCTGGAAGGGCTAATCCACTAATTTTTATATAAATTTACCTGGCAGTGGCATGGAGGATCGTTTGGAATCTGGAGAAAGTAAAAATCTCAACAGAGCTGGGAATGAAGTTCAGAATCTGAATACTGGTAGTAGTAATAAGAATGTGGGAGAAACACTAGAAAGAGATAGAATTGATGATAAATTTAATACGGGAAATAAGGCAGAGGAAGAAACAAAGCTGATACAGAAGTCTAGTTTGGGTAACCAGATGGAAAGTGACTCATGCATGGAGTGGAGAAGTAGGATGAGAAACTGTTTTGTTTTTAAAATGATTTTGACTGTGATGACGAAGAGAAAAAGGTAGTGATTTGGTTTTGAACATACCAAGTTTGAGGAACTTGCAGAACTATTTAGGTGGAAATGTCAGTATACATGGGGAAAATAAGTTTGGAGCTCTGAGAAAGGTGAAAAGTACAAATCACCAGGACATAGATGATGGCTGAAGACCAGGGAGAGAATGAGTTTATCCAGAGAGAGATGCACAGACTAGCCTGGTTCCTGATCAACAGAAACTTTAAGGGGTATGTTGGGAAGGAACCAGTCTCTTGCTGAAGAATGATCAGTGAGAGGCAGAAGGAAAACTTGGAGAATATTTTCTTGAAAATGGAGAGACAGGTGTCCCTAGAGGGAAAACCCAACGAGATCATAGATAGGAGTTGTTTAAAAAGTGTCCTAACTACCTTACCCTTTAATTGGTACAACCCTGAAGCAAGTTCTAGCAGAACTCAGCCTGTTGCCCACAGTGAGTAATCTGTTTATGAGAACATCCTCCATTGCCTTTCTTCCCTTCTCTGTCTCACTTCTCAGCCCCCTTCTGAGTGCTTGCTGGGGTCATCTCAGGATAACCTATTTGCAAACAAATCCTTGCTTCAGGGTCTACTCCTGGGAGAAAATGAATCTAAGGTAAAATAGAAGCTGGGTTATTTTCTTCCTAAGAATGTATGACTGGAATAAGTCAGAAGGAAGAGGAACTGTGGAAAGAGAAACCTTGGAACTGATGGGGTGGAGAAAGGAGTAAATAAAATATTCAGAAGAACTGAACGAGTTGAAGTTGGAGGATTAGGGGCTCTTCATCCCAAGAGCCACAAATGAAAAGATTGGAATGAATGTGCATAATGTTTGAGATGTGATCATCCTTGATCATTTATTCTATCATTTCTTACAGGAGGAGAGAGTTGTTTATTGAACATACACCTCTTCATAAGCACCCTGGGATGGTCCATTTACCCCAAATCTGTTGTTGTTATTCATTCAACAAATATATATAAAGCACATACTATGTATCACACTTGCAATTTTCTGTCTTAAATAGTAGGGTCACTTTCCATTATTTTTCCCCCATGCTACTTATTCGACAACACTGATTGTTTCTGCTTTTCTGACATTGAACTGAGTTTATTTTACTCTGCTTTTGTCTATGATAACAAATTATTGTCCTAGAAAAAGTTTTGAATTTAATCTGAATATCCATCATGAAGTTGCCTTAAATTCCTTGTGGTAAAATTCATTGAGTATGACAATCAGGAAAGACAAAGTAAAAAAATTAATTATTTAAAATAGTCGATTTAATGATATTGTTATGAAATCTATCAGTCCTCTTGAGAAGGCAATTAATGTTCAAAAACTTGCTGAAATAGAGCAAAATTAGTTTTTTTTTTCTTATCTGATATTCTTATCTGGCTCTTCTCTGGCTTCTAACTTTATTAGCATGCATATATTATATTTATATAGTTAAAAGTCTTCTTGATAAACAGTGTATGCCCAGAAAGAAAAATCAAACCTGAAATTGATCAAGTCTCTAGATCCAACTAGTGATTTATTGGAAATAATGAGGAGACACATGTTACCAGATGACAGGGCATGCATCTGATCAGTATTATGCTTTAGGCAATAAATACTTTAGGATAATCAACCTGGTTTAGTCAACAACTAAATTGCAAGAAAAAAAACAAGACAGAGGGGAGTCTATAGTTTAGAATACTTACAGGTCATTTCAATCAATTGCAATGTAAAGCTTTTATTTAAATTGAGATTTTTAAAAAAGAATATGACACTTATGAGAGTTTGGACATTGAGTATTTGATGATATTTAGGAATTATTGTTAATTTGTTTAGGTATTTTGGTTATATGAAAAAGAAGGAAACCACACCTTTAGAGATACATTCTGAATTATTTACAGATGAAATTATATGATATCCAGGACTTGATTAAAGTAGAATAGGGAAGTGAGAGAAGTAGGTGGGAAGAGGGCCATGGGTGGATGGTTTAGGGGGTTGGTTTATGGCCCTGGGTGTTTGTTATATGCTATTCTGTTTACTTCTGTGTATGCTGAGAATTATCCATGATAAAAACAGGACAATATTCTTGGATATTGAACAGGACAATAAATCAATCTTCGTAATATATAGATTTATCCCCTTCAGTGTATGAATAGAGCATGGATTATTTTTCCATTAAAAATCTTTTGTTACGTAACATCATGGTTTCTTCAATTCATCTAGAAATAAGATTAAGCAAGTTCAAGAATCAAAAGCATTCTATGATCAGCTTCATTGCAAATCCACTTTTGACCTTTGCTCAAAGAAGATGTGAAAAACAACCATGTGCATGTTCATTTGCTTGACCAATGACTTGTATAGATGTTAGCATAGTGGATTTGATTTTAGGTGAAGATGCTTCAAACATTTGTCATCCTTCTCTCATCTTCCTTCTTTATATTTTAATCCCTAGTGTATATTGGCAGCATTTTAAATATAGTGCCCCTCAGTTAAATTTGCTCAGTTTCAGAACTGCAAGATTCAATAAAATGAGGCAGGAATGATGGGTGACTTAATGGAGTACAAAATCACTGTCATCATTGTTATATTTTTAAAGGAAATGTCCTCAGCCTGACTTGGAAATCATTATAGTTTCTTATATAAATAATTCGGTAATATTAGTAAAATTTATTTTTGAAACTGCATTTATATGTGCTTCTGCCAAAACTAATATGAAATATAAAATAATGACTGTGTATTAGGAAACACACTGAGTTTTTAATTATTTTATTCCTAAGAATAGTTAAGTATTAAGAATTATCAGAATTGCTATGTTGAATCATATAATTTATCCCAAGAAAATATTTCAAAAGAAGAAAAATAAATGTGTACAAAGATGGTCTCTATAGTATTTTCAGGACTAAAACAACCATACAAGAATTAATAATCCAAAGTTACAAAAAGTGGATGAATAAATCATGATATTTCAACAACTACCATGAACAATGAATTTTAAAAATGAAGTAATCTGGAAATATCTAGATATAAAATTAGGAGAAAATACAAGCAAAATAAAAAACTGTGCCTTCACACTGATAAATAAATATGTAAAATATGTTAGTTTATAGATAAAGACTAGAAGAGGATACTAAAAAATGAAGCCAGCTGTTGTATTATAGTGTTAGCATTAAGATGATTCATTTTTTTTCCCTTTAAAATTCCCTCCTGCTCTTCTAATGCTATTTAGAAAATGTTTTTCAAAAGCACAAAGCACACCAAAAATCTATTTTGCTACGAAAAACTCTAAGTATATTGAAAACAGAGTCCTAAAGGGAAGAAAATGGAAGATTACTTTAAATTAGCCCTAATAAACACAAATGAATGATTTGCAATGAACTACCACATACTTTAAAGTCTAGTTTGTAGTATGAGAGACGGGAGGGCACCTTGTGGCTCTGTCCTCCTTAATCAGAAAGGGAAGATGGTGCTGTGAGTCCCACTCTCTAAGTGGACCATCATGTCCCCAAGAAAATGAGCTTTACCCAGCGTACGGTACCCGGCCAGCCCGGGCAGGCACTCACTAACCACCCACCACCCGGGAGAAGTCCAGAGGGCGCTCTTGAGTCTTGTAGTCAGTGCTTCCCAGAAGTGGTATTTTCTTTTACAGTGTCACATTGTATTTCTTTATAATATCGAGGTTTTTTTTTCAATAACTGCCTTCTTTCTCCACCTGTATTATAACTTTTAAATTGTGAGTGTATGTTTTCCAGTGCTAACATTGAGTCTTAATCTTCCTATATCCCTCTGGGGTATTTGCCTATCGGTGGAAGGAGGAGGTTGAAGGTGGAGTTGACTTTTTGTTAGGGGTTATTGCACTGGGAGGCATTTGCAGAACCTCTGGGTATTTGCTTCCCATTGTCAAAATCCCAGAGTAGATGGCAATTTGAACCAAAACATTGATCTATATTTTTTTCTTTTTCTCTTTCTCTTTATTCTCAGAAATACTGTAGGTCCTATTCTAAGATCCCAGTGATTTGTTCCACAGACTTGAATTTGGGGGACTTGCAAAAAAATCATGTGACGGGATGGAGTATTTCTTGAGCTTATTCCCTTTTACTCTACAGACAAGCTAAAATTAGAAACTCTAAAAAGCTGGTTGCTTTTTAAAAGGAGATAATGGACACAACCTTTGAGAAGGGCTGACAATGGAAGAGGAAGGGAGGAGGTGGTCATTTTTCTATATATCAGTGCACTAGACAGGTTTGGTTTATTTCACCTCTAAGATATTGCTGCTGGGAAGCAAATATTATCCTATCTCTTGTTTATGCAGTTCATTTTTTTCAAGTTAATTAAAGGGCTTAACAGGCATTATCTCACTAAACACACAGAAGTCTTAATAAAACGTAGAGCTATGTTTAGTATCATTACATCTGTTTTGTGGCTGTCATGTGGAGTGCTCTTGGAATATAAAAATATGGTCCCTGCCACAAGGAGTTTATGTGCACTTTTTGATGCACATGCACAAATATGAGGAAATTTGCAAATCAAATTATAGATGAAGACTAAAGCGATGTTTTTCACTTATTTTAAAAGATCATTGAAAATAACTTCATAAAAATAAGAATACTCATTCAGATAAGGTAGTGTGCATAGTAAGTGTCTTGTTGAATTAAAATTTTTAAAACCAAAGCCACAGATCAATTAGTTAATAAAATAGAGGATAAAAGAAAGTTTTGTTCTGAATGATATTAAAATTTTGCTTAGTTTTTGTCTTGGCTTTTTTAGTGAAGATTATGATCTTATAATCAAGATGGCATTAATGTGTTTGTTTCTAAAAATGCTTTGCTGGCAGTTACCTTTGCAGAGGATGATTAATAGTGGTAGAGATAACATTAAAGAAAAACTGGTTCTACAGACTGTACAGATGGTCTTCAAGGGGCAGCCGCCCTGACCATAGGAACTTTGGCTGCTGACTTTAATTAACTTCAGGGCAGAAGAAAAGAGACTTTTTTTTTCTGCTTCAAAATAAGTATTGAGGTTACACAGTGTGTTTAACCTTGGGATTTGTCAACAGTCGTAGAAAAAAATGAACAGTTTACCGGAACAAGCCAGCATGCAGTTTTTCAGTTCGGTAACCAAATGACTTTCCATTGTAAGTGAAAGTGGGAAACAACTTTTCTTGGCAAATGTAGACTGTGTTCTCAGAGGAGTTAGTTATTGTCTCCAAACAATGGGTATATGTAAATAGTAATTTAGGAAAAGAAAAGGAATATAATGTTATGGTAATTTTACTGTGGTGTGTTATATTGTTTTAAAAAGTTATTTTAGTTTCCTAAGCTTAAATGATTTTTTCCTTTTTTAAAAAAATTACAAAAGTAGTACTTCCTTGTTGAGAGTATTTCATGATTTCAAATCCAATGTTATAATATCTGTTGGAAAAGTAAAACCAAATAATAAAGAAATATATGAAAAGGGGAACTCTTCTACACTGTGTGGGACTGTAAATTAGCACAGCCATTATGGAAAATAGTACGGAGGTGCCTCAGACAACTACAGATAGAACTGCCATATGATCCAGCAATCCCACTTCTGGGTATATATCCAAAGGAATGGAAATCATCATGTTGAAGGGATACCTGCACTGCCACATTCATTGCAACTATGTTTACAGTAAACAAGATATGGAATCAACCTAAATACCTATTGAAGGATGACTGGATAAGGAAAATGTGGTATATATACACAATGGAATACTACTCAGCCATAAAAAAAAGAATTAAATTCTGGCATTTGCAGCAATGTGGATGAGTCTGGAGAAAATTATGTTAAGTGAAATACGCCAAACAAATAAAAGAGAAATATTGCATGTTCTCACCCATAACTGGGTGCTAAATAAAAAAGGAAGCAGGAAGGAAGGAAGGAAGGGAGGGAGGGAGGGAGGAAGAGACTACAACAATACATTGCACTTTCAGAAAAAGAGAACAAACCTAAGGATATTCGAGGTGGGGGGATGGAGGGAGAGGGTTTGGGGAGTGATAGGTCAGCTAAAGAGCATAAAGAAAAAATCACAATTTGTAATAATTTATCTGCTAATAATAAATAATAAAAATTAAAAAAAGAAAAAAGTGCATGAAATAAAAAGTATAGTTCTCTCTATTCCCTCACCCATCCAGGGGTCATCATTGTGATCAATTTGATGTGTTGCTATACAGAGCATTTCATTCTAAGTGGTGGCAAACATACACACACAGATAATCATCATATCCTACATTCATGAGTGTTTATCCTAGCCTTGCTCCTATCTAAGTGCTTTAACACACATTGGCCATTTCAATTTTACAACCTCATAATGTAGATGCTATTATCAACCCCAATTTATAGATGAGGAAACAAGACAGGGAGAAATTAATAGAAATTTCTGCAAGGTCACACAGTAAAAGTCGGAGTTGAAATTTAAACCCAGCAGTATATACTCTAAACTAAATCTCGTAACTACCACACATATCCCTTAATAAATAGACAGAATATCTATGTGTATCTAGATGTATAATTTTTGCCTATTTGTAAAAAATAAGGTCACTCCATACATCTTCTGCATTTTCTTTTTTTATTTAACAATAAATCAAACCATCTTTCTACATCTGTTATGTGGCTCTATTTTATTGGTACTGAAAGTCATATGGCTTTTAATAATTGCATAGTTCATAGACACTATCATTTGTTTTAAAGGTGTCTTTATTGAAGGCATTTTGGTTTCTCTTTTATTCCTCTGAAAACAGTGTTATGATGGTCATTATTCTAGATAATCTGTGGCCTCATGTTGAGGGATTACTGTAGGATAGCTTCTTACAAATAGAGTTGCTGGGTCGAAAGCTGTGTTGATTTAAAACTGTGAAAGGTTCTGCTAAATACTGTCCAGTTTACACTGGCACCAAAAAGAGGCAGTTTGTAATAAAACAGGACAACACGAGAGAGGTATAATCATTTACTTAATAAGTAATTGAGTTATATACTGTGCATTCAGCAGTACTATCAAAGAAGAAAACATGAACTTACCCTCCGTTTTACACATATCTTATGTAGCAGAGACTTGAATCCCACTTAGCCTGATCTTTTAGGTCTAGGGAGTTGAAACGATTTTTGCTGATGCACTCCTCAAAATAATTTTGAAAATCTGTGTATCCCTTTACAAATATTTAAGTTAACATCTACATTTTTTTTCATCTCTAGTTTTGATATGCACAAAAGGTGTAAATTCTGGTTGTATTGTAATATGAACATTCAAAAAAGTAACTATTTGATAACTCAATGCATCTGATGAAATCCAAGCAACATAGTTATTTCATGCTAACATTATTCAATTAGAAAACACATAAATAAGTTCTTCTTTAACAAGAGGTTTATTATTGTTTTTGCTTTAACTTGAAATTCTATACTACTTCTACCATACAATTTTAATCTAACATAATATATTTTGTGCTTGAAATTCTTATACTTCTTATTTAATCATATTTTTCTGTAAAAAAGTATTTATGAATGTGCGTGTAGTAATATATGAATTAAAAATAATTCTGTGACTTTAGACTCTAAATGCTAAATTATTCTTGATGGAGTATTTCTATTATTATTAATTCACAATTGACAGAATAACTGTTTTTTAATTAATAATTATTAAATATTATGTAATTTGTATACTATAAATAATTTTTACCATGAAAAGTAAGACTTTATTGGAAATATATCACTTAACAAGATGGATGAGGCTATCTTTTAAACATTAATTCATGTACCTGGCATGAAAATTAATATTACTAAAATGAAATAAACTTCAACATTAGTATTAGTTCTCTTTTCCTTTTTATAAATGTACATGCTGCAAAGTATGCTCACATAAATAAATGGATGGTAATAGAAGTATTTTTTTATCAATGCCCCTCAAATCTTTGAACTCTTAAGTGGTATACCAAAAAATATCATCAGTGATTTATTACCAAAAGTCATTTTATTAGTTTATTGGCAGACAACATAATTAGACTTTCCTTAATTTTGTTAAATCTAAAAAATTAGAAAAAAAACCTGACTTGTAAAAGGATTTGTTTACCAGTATTGAGGTCTTTTCCTTTCTCAGTTTCTAGGAAAGGCATCAAAGGACCATTCTCTACCAGTTAGTCTTTTACATAGAAGCATCAGGTATAGCATAGAAAATTAAAATATTGGTAATTTCAGTGCACTTTTGCCCATGTAATATATATATATATATTTTTTTCTTTTTTTTTTGAGAAAAGCTTTTATCATCAATTTATGTCTATCTAAACCTGGGAGCTATCATTTTAACTCATTCAGTTTATGGGAAATGTTTTAACTCATTCAATTTGTGGGACATGTTCTTCATATCTAAATGAGAAACCAGTTCTCACTGTCAGAAAAAGTCTGATTTCAATTTTTATTTAAAATAAACATGTTAATACATACGGTGATGCTCTCCCTCTCATTTCTGAACTCTAAATGTGAGATAGAAGAGAACAGAGCTCTGCTATTCATTTTTGCCTTGGTGAAGTAATACTCTGCTGCTGTCTAGATGTCTTCCAATTTGTTCTCATTTATCCTCGTGAGACTATCCTCCAGGATGGATGCATTTCTTCTCAGTAGTGGGGGATGGAAGAGGCAAGTTTGTTGAATGAAAATTGTCAGGCCTCCCACTGCCTCACTCTGCAATATATCTGAACTGTGAACATAGGTATGATGCAGGGAAGACCTAAAGTACCTCTACAAGCGTGTCTTGCATAAACAATGTTAATGTCCCTGAGATAATGCCCCTTAGCAAGATTCTGGTTGGATGACAGGGATAGCTTTCCTTTGTAATGTGACAGAAGGGCACCAGTGAAAGTGGGTGAGAAAGGAGGTGAAGCTCACAGTACTACAGACGTCTTCTCTGGCTGATCAGACTTAGGAAGATTGTAACGTGGATGGAATCTCATTCCCTTAAAACTCTCCATTCCTGTGTTTCTCTTGAAAAAATCTCAGTCTATACTCCTGTCTTTGTTTAACACCATTCTGAATTATTTAAGTGGAAGAGTTCGTTGGCTATCATAAGAAAAATGCCAGTCATGAGCTTTTACAAATTGTGCTGAATTTGATTGTTAGGTTCTCTGTATATAATTATATTCAAATGAAAGGTAGAAGGTATGGATTGGTCTATAAAAGTCTTCAAAAAAAGGAAAGGATGCAGAACTATGGGTATTAATGATGAAGTAAAATAGGAAAGTATTGACTATGGTGTTTTTGATTGCTGAGATTCTTTAAATTTTACTTAGATTTGTATTTTAGAGTGAAGGATGTGTTTATCCCAATTCCTGTTGAAATCTATTACAATTCTTCTGTGAATTAAGATTGGAATACATAGCAAAATCTCTTGGTGTATCAGTTTTCCTAAAATAAATCGTTCAAAGCAGTTCATTATCTATAATTCTGTACTGAGTTAAAATAAAAATCTGCTTTCTAGGTCAATCTTCATTAAGCTATTAATATCCTTTTCATATTATAAGACTTTTAATTTCCTTTATTAGCAAATATAAGCAGCTGAAATATGAATGTCATTATTTTGAGTATTATCTGACATTTGAATTATTTTTAGTGATTTTGCTCTGCTGGCAGCAACCTTCATTCTAACACACATGATACAAGAAACTTCCCCAACATAGCTATATTCACTGAATTATGTTTGTCTTTATGTTACTTCTGGTGATGGATGTGCCTGTGTTTCATGATTTTCATTGCATCCAAATTCATGAATTGTCACAGGGACACTCAATTTGTGGTCTATTTAGAAAAGGCTGCATTTTATTCTGCTTTGTTTTCAAGAAAATAAAATCCTGTTCAATATAAATAAATAAGAACTTGATTTACTAAGTTTAGAACTGTGTCTGAATTTTTAATTCATTCTAGAAATTGATATGCAGTTCCTTCAGAAATATATTTAAACATTTTATAGATATTTTGTTCTCAGTAAAGTTCACATCAAGAAAATATGATTGGTGGAAAGAGCACTGGAGTAAGAGTCTGACAACAGACTTTTTCTTTGTGCTTTGTGACCATTGCAAAGTAAACATGCCTCTGAGTCACTTTGTTCCAATTTATAAAATGAAATGGCTGAATCATGGTGATTATTTTTAATTGTTACTGTGTTTTAGGATTATAAAAGTCATTTAAAATTATAAAAAAAAACCATACAGGTATATAATATAAAAGGCAAAACATTTCTGCAATTTTAAACCTTGACCAAAAGCACTGTCTACTATTTGCTGATGGCTGAATGATATACCCTTCCGTGCATATTACCATTGTTATTTACCTATTAAAGGACATTTGGAGCACTTTGGAGTTTCAGTTGCACTTCATTCATATCCAGAGACTCCAAAAAAATATTCTTGTATGTATTTTAGAATTTGCATTTGAGAATGTTACATCAGTGTATGTGAACATTTAAATTTTCACCTTTGCTACCATAAAAACTATATCAAAAATGGACATTGTAGATTTTTTATTTTTTACAAATTTGGATGTTGAAAAACAAGGTCAACTCTCTTCTAAGGTCCCTTCCTTCACCCATATGTTTGTGAGTTGCTACTTCATTAAAGCCTCTCTAGGTGCCTTTTAGACTGTGCATTATGTTTTCTGCTGGGACTCCACAACTCTATTGTCTCAAAGCTTAATGGTGACAAAAGTGTATTCACTAATTCATCGAAGAATTTTTGGTGCCAGGTATTGCACTAGTGGAGGCCAAGGCTACACTGGTGAACAAGAATGTTATCTTCTGTAATTGCTTTTATGGTGCTTATGGTCTCGGTGGTCAGGGACAAAAATGTTAGTTAGCTAATGGCAGGAAGACATGTGCAGTTGCAAACTGAGAAGAGAGTCCTGTGAATACAGAAGGACCTGACTCAGTCTGGAGGTGATGGCTGGCAGGGGCAGGGGCTTCGGAGAAGGGCTCGCTGGTAAGTGGTCTTAGCTTTGAAGATGAGTAAAAGCTAATTGCCCAAAGTGATGGGGGTAGTAAGTGGGCTGGGAAGAAAAGTTTTATAATCAGTGGAGAGTGAATGTACAAAGGACCTGGGGCAGGAGGTAGCAAAGCAAGTTCAAGTTGCTGAAATAAGGCCATGTGGCCGAGCTCAGTACACGAAGTGATGTTTGGTCAATGGTAAAGCTGGAATAAAGCCTGCCCTGTTGGCCAGATTTGATTACATCTAAAATGCAATAGGAAGCTAGTGAAGAATTTAAGCCAAGGTGGAAATAGCGATGGTAACGGTGATGGTTTGTGTGTGTATGTCTCCAGGCGAGTAATATGACTAGATCTGCATTAACACAAATTGTAATAAAATGTGAAAAGGATGCTTAGATTTTAAAAACATTATGATCTTGCTTATCTTGTACCGGTTTCCCATGTAAGCAGATAGTTGAAAATTCTTTTGGAGGTAATTCTCTTCTATAATACTGGTATTTTCCAGCATTCAGCAAGGAAATACTAATAAAGTCATTTTCCTACAAGACAGGGAGTCACAGATCAATTTTGTATCCACAACTAACAATTTCCATATGATTTAATCCTTAACTACTCAACCAAATCATGGACCATAGTAAATGTGTTTTTAAAATCCTCCTAATTAAGGTGGCCAAAAGAGAAAAGTTAGACAAAGGAGGTTGAAGTAAAGAGCAGTTTTATAAGTAGGGCTTCAGCTTTGGGAACAACTTACAAATAATAGCTTAGTAGGAATGGGTCCAGTATACGCTGATGCACATAGCTGTGTCCTCATTCATTAAAATGTTACCAAAATATGCCTAGTACTGCATTGCGCAGCCTGGCTTTCTCTCCAATTTGGACGAATGCCTTTTAGTTCAAGAACTAATGTGACCTCATTCCTTTATCATGTGATAATAACCTCTGAGGTGGCCCTTGGGTTCATAGGGTTTGGGATAGTAGTTTTGGGAGGTGTGTACTATTTACCTTTCTTTTTTCACTCTTAAATATGAGAAGGATCCAGGTGCTACTCCTGAGTTATTTAGGAGACTGTGCTTTCTTGCTTGAGGCGTTGTGTTCATAGGGGCTGAGACTGTAAAAAAGGCCAAGCTAACTTAAAAATAGGGCAGTAGGGCTGGCCAGTTAGCTCAGTTGGTTAGAGCACAGCCTTATAACATCAAGGTCATGGGTTTGGATCTCCATACCAGCCAGTTGCCAAAAAAAAAGTGTAGTTATGGCTGAAATATGTTCCCTACCCTCAAATTTGTTTGTGTGCTACTGGCTGAAAAAGTCTTTCCTTTTCAGCTCCACATCAGCTTTTTCAAGAGTTGAGTCCGATTTATATAACTAGGCCTAATGCAGAAACTATGTGTTTACCATGTGAATTTGAGGCCACTGAGATTATTTTGTTTTTCTGATCTATTGACCTCCTGAAAGCTCCCATAAGCCCCTTCTTCTCCCACCTCCTACCACACTATAAATAAAAGCTAAGGCATAGACACCTACTCCATGTATCCATTTCTTAAATTTCTGAGTCAATTTGTTAATCTCAAAAGGCCAATACAAACCTGAAAACTTAAGTATCTAACAGAGAAAAAAATGTTAAACAAATTCTTGGATGACTTTGATGCTAGGATGTTTGCGGAGCATCTTTGTTGTTTTTTGAGGGATTACAGATGGCAACATCATGTCGCCTAGCAAGACACAGGATATCTTTGGATTACAGCCAATCAGGAGCCATAGTAGGTTTTTGCAAGATGGGGAAGGCCAGATTTTCCCCTTTAAATAGCTGACAGTTCACCACCCCTCTGGGAGTATTACAGCCAGAGATTATGCAATTTGTTTGGAATTCTCCCTCAACAGTCCTAGTTTGAGGCTAAAGCTAGATTGTAAACATTGAGAGTTTTTGGTCTATTTTGACAAATGAATTCAGTGGATGCTGTGTGACCATCAGCAGTGTTTTGGTTATATAGACCAAGTGTTCTGGGCTTGGATCCAAAACTCGTACAAGTAGATCAGCCTCAGAAGGCACCCTGAGGACCGTTGAAAAGTGCTTAGATAGGGCAAAATATTAGATAATCTGCCATGTTTTAAATTTTATATGTATGTATACATATTTACATACATATTTAATTCATAAAAGAAAGCAGTATACACACCATAAATAAATAAGAGAGAGATCTACTTTAAGCACAGTTAATTTGATGATACCTTAATTTGATGGTACTGACGCCACTCAATAATTCAGTGCAGGATTTTCTTTATTTCTTTTTATTCTTTTCGCTTTTTTAAAAAAGCTATTTATATGATTCTGAGGAGTTTGTTAAAATTGGCTGATATTTTAAGATCCCTTCGACATTTTACATGATTATAGGACATGGGGACATAAGTTCAGAAAAACTAGAAGACTCTCACAGTTGAAGAACTACCATATTTGGGAGCTCTTGGCAAAGTTTTCTGTAAACTGTATATATTTTTTTTACTTAGGGAGACTTTATAATTGAAGAAAAACCACCCCTCATACTTTGTACATGGGCTATTCATTGAATGAATTTAGCAAGGCTATGGAGCAATGCGGAATTTTAGGCTAGAGAAAAATATGAGAGCACAAACACAGATCTCAGGTCATTGTGGATTTCAGACTGAGCACAAAGTTGCAGGATTCACTCCTGAAGCTAGAAGCAATCCCAAATCTCAGACTATGCTGGAATTCTGAAATTTTCTTCCAAGGAAATAAAGCACAGTTTATTGTGTTCTTTTTTTTGGTCTTCACAGCTTAAGAGGAACTTTTAAAACAGAGACAGAATTCAGAGATTAATTTGAGTTTAAAAATACAATTCTAAGTAAAGATAGTAAGTGGGTATCTTTAAGTAGAAATAGAAAGCTAATCATGATTCATCATGTCCACTCAAGCTAAAGGTAGTTTTCTGGGAAGTAGAAGATCTTTGCCCTCAGAGTTCAGAGAAAAGGCCCCACAAATGCTCATATTTAAAGATAAATTACAGAACCACATCAAATAATAAAGCATTAGAGAGAGAAATTCAGAGTATTTCTCTCACTTCACATGAACACAAAAAATATTTGCTGTCTACAATAGCTGTATAGAAACTCAAGCACTCAGAGCTTTATACTACTTATGAATCATTCAGAACACTGAACAAACGAAAATGGTAATGTCGACCCATTTCTCTGACATAATGCAATTAGCAGCAGCCCCCCTATTCTCCCGCCTGTCTAGAGACATTCTCCCAAAGGTATTTCTTGTGCATAGCACCCCACTGAGGTGCCTTGTCACTCCCTTTATACAATTTCAGTCTAACAGAGAGTAAGTGCGTACTGTGAAGCTTTTGTCCACCTGTCCTAATCATTGTTTTAAACCCACTTAACTGAAGGAGACATTATTCCCAGTCATTCCAGAACACATCCCCTGCCCCCATCTCCTCTTTAAAACATCTGGAACCTTGACATAGAGGACAAAGTGTGTTACAATTCTGAATAAAGGTCCCCTTGGGTATGAGGGGTCTAGGGTTTAGTGTCAGGATAGTGTCTCCCCAACACATGTGGTGAAGAGGCAGGATCAGAGTCTCAGGGGATGGTGGAGTTGAAGGAAGGATCAGCTGTTTGATTAAGTGGCAGGGAAAAAAGCTGAAGAGGACAGCAAGGGATTGAGTCAAGAAGAAAGAAAGAAAGATGAACTGGAGCCTTCCATATCTCCCTGAGGATTGAAGGAAGGACGACAGAGGGAGAATGGTATAGAGGAACTTCCAGGTGGAGAGAAGGGGGCAGCTGTAAGGAATTGTCTGCCAATAGCATGATGCATACAGCTGAGGATCCTAAGGAGAGTTGGGAAGTAATGGGCTGTTGAAATGAATTTTTAATTCACATGTATTTATCCATCCACCCAGCAATATTTATATTGCTCTTCATATGTGCCCAAGACTCTGTTAGAGACATGTGCAGTGAACAAGGCAGATGTGGTTTGTTTTCATCAGTGGAGAATGTGGTGTAGTCCTTGCTATTCCAAGTCTCGTCATGAACGAGCAGCATCTGTATCCCCTGGGAGAGTGTTGATGATGGGAGTCTCTGTGCACATTGAAAGTGAGAGGCATGGGTGCATGCTAGAGTGCTGATTCTGGAGCCAGACTGCCTGGGTTCAAGTTCCAGCTTCCACCACTTGCTAGTTCTGTGGCTTTGGGCAAGTTATTTGATGTCTCAGTTTCCTTTTATGTGAACTGGAAGTAATAATGAGATGTGCTACAGAGAGTTATTGTGAAGATTAAATAAGTTAATATTTATAAAATATCTTGGCATATACTGAACACTGTGTATTTTTTTTATTGGTTATGAATATTCATGGGGTACAAAGCTGACTGTCACCACTTGTTCCCAAGATTTGATGGCCAGATCAATACTGGCAGCATGTCCATTACCACAAATTGCGATTATACCCCATGTTCCCCACCCAATTGATCCTCGACCTCCTTCCCCATCCCCTTCCACCCACACCACGTTGGATCCCTAGCATGTTCCCTCCCTCTGCAAGTCCAATGCACCACTGTGGTCTTTCTTTCCTTCCTTGTTTCTCTCTTAGCTACTGATAAATAAAAATAGGCAGTTTGATAGACAAAATCCAGAATGTAATAAGGAACAGAGAGAATGAGCTAGCGGGTCTTAAGGAGAAGAGGTAGTACCACACCATAGAATATATTTTAGAACTTCGTGGGGGTTTTGGTTGTTTATTGATTGGGGAAAATGGTGAAAAAGGGCCAACACATTCCTGTACGAGTTTCATATTTCCTAGCAGACATTCATGTGGTAAAAAAAAAAGCAGTTTAAAATGATCTGAAGTTACATATAACTCCATTTTATTTGTAACAAAGTGTTTCAGAGTTTTATTGAAGTATGAATTAGGCTTTTCATAGTTTTATTAAACACTGGATTTTGAGGATTGCAACTGCCTTGCATATTGAGGGATGTTTGTACTTTGTTTGGTTCAGAACGTTACCAAGAATTATTCACCATTTCAGAATGTCACTGATACACCAGCAATCCTAGTGTTTGTCTTGATGTAATGCATTTCTGTCAGTGTGTGGCACTCCTGTAGTTCTCCTTATTTGTGCAATTATCTGAAGAGCTCACTGAATCTTCTAGAGAAGCTGAGGCCAAGCACTAAAATATCGAGATGCATATGCTAGTAGAATAATTTACTTTACCTTTTATTTCTTTATATTACAATGAGGCATTATCTTGATTTTCAAGAAATATTATCAGTGACTGGATAGGTTACGTTATCACTGAAATTTATTTCATTACAAATATTTGTTAGTGGCAGAGTTGGGACTGATAAGGGTGGGAATTGGCATGAGCAAAGGACCTGGGGCAGGTGTCAGTCAGAGGTGTGGAGCCTGGACAGTTGTTAGAGGTTGGCTAGTGGCTGCTCTCTACAAGGAAGGTACTTGTTAAATGGCCACAAACTGTGACCTTAGGGATTTAGTGTAGTCTTAGCTTACCAGGCTCTGATTTATTGATGTAAGATATCGACAATTCTCTTTAAACCTTTATAAATGAGGTAGAAGTTAATGCCTTTCTGATGGAGAGCAGTCACTACACCTAAACCAGCAACTCAAATTTATGTCCAAACCCATTCACATACTCACACGCTTCTGCAGTTAAGCTCAGTTGCTAACACGAGAGTGTTTATGCCTTGACTACTTCCAGCCCCACGTGAGAGCGACATTATTAGAGGGATAGACAAGAATTTGAATTGTATATTCTTGTCTATCCTTCTAATAATGTCTTACAACTAAAAACTTATTCTTTCATAGGTTTGATACATTGATATTCACAATTAGTATAAATGGCCCACTTAAACAACGTGAGGGTTTAATAAGTGATTTTTTTCTTATGGGTTGCAAACTATTTTCATACAGGGAGTCAAGTGTGAATATCTTTGTGCCCCTGGTAACCACAACAGTGCCTGGATTAGAATAAGAACACAGTACATCTTTAATGAATGAACAACGCCTTATGTGTGAGGCTGGTGGATTTGGGAAACTAATCTGAACTGAAGTTATACATTCTAGGTTCCCCTTCCAGATCTGTCACTTAACTGAGTTTTGAGCTTGTGACTTAAAATCTTGGTTACATCACCCAAAAGCTGAGGTTAACAATACATGCCCAGATTATGTATAACATTGTTAAGATCAAAAAGAGAAGACAGATAAAAACATTTGAAATCCACACAGTGCTAACAAAATGCAAGGTTTAATAATTCCTAAAAAAAGTGTAGAGTCAGATTCGGGTTTGTTCAGAGAGGAATGGTGCCTTCACTAGGGATATGATGTGTGGAATAGTGTCCTCCCAAAATTTACATCCACCTGGAACCTCAGAATGTAACCTTACTGAGAAATAGTTTCTGAAGATGCAGTTAGTTAAGATGAGGTCATACTGGATTATGGTGGGCCCTAAATCCAATGACTGGTATCCTTATTCTTAAGAAGAGAGGACACAGAGAGAGACACGGGGAAGAAGGTCATGTGAAGACAAAGGCAGAGACTGGCATGATGCAGCTACAAGCCAAGGAACACCAAGGATTTCCAGGAGCCACCAGAAGCTGAAAAGAGGCAATGAAGGACTTTTCCTTAGAGCCTAGAGAGAGAGCAAAACCCTGCTGGCACCTTGATTTTGAACTTCTGGCTTCCAGAACTATGAAAAAATAAATTTCTGTTGTTTAAAGTTACCCAGTTTGTAGTACTTTGTTTCGGCAACCCTAGAAAACTAATACAAGGGGTAATATATTTTGTTTCCTTTTGTGAAGAAAGGGACAGGACTCAAGGGAAATAATGCTTCTGGAACCCAGACTGATGTTTTTGCATCATTACCATTGGCTAGACCTTCTTTATGGAAAGAGAAGCAGCTAGCATTAGGTTTAAACGTACTTGCTTTTGAGACAGATGTAGTTGGGATGTCGATTTCACCACTGGCAACACTCTGGGAGGCTGGGAATACTCCTCTGTCCATCTGTAAACTCCAGGTAATAACAGCTGCCACCAGCTCATTAACTGATTTGAATATTAAATGAGATAATACATATACACTTTAAATATGCATGTACATATAGCTTGGAATAACACCTTTTAAAGGTTACTGATCATTACTATAGATAACTTGAGGCAACCATAGTCCGATTCCAGATGGTTCTGCTATACAAGACTCTAAGCCAAGAACTTAAATAAACAGGGTGCCATTTTCTATTTAGATTCAGGACTCTGCATCACCTCTTTGTCTGAGCATCTGAATTTGCCTTCGTCATAGTGATGATAACCAAAACTAGTCAATTAACTTCACTTGGCTGACTTGCATTCTAATTGTAGATGTCTCTCATATTTTTTTATTTAACTACAATTTTTTGCCACTATTTAATAAGAACTCCAAAATGGAAAGTTTTGAGGACCTTGAAAAGATACTTGAGCCCTGCAATCAATTTATAGACGCTGTGTATATTTCAAAGTAAAGGCAAGGTTTTAAAGTCAGTTATCGTGGGAAGGCTCCCGTCTGGCTCTTTGCTGGTGTGTTTAATTGAAAGATGAACATGCCAGACTGTCCCCACACACTTTCACTGTCCTCGATGAGCTCAGGCTGGGTTCTCCTGTCCCTTGATTAATGAAAGTTTCTTCATTTGTTTTAAAATATCAAATAGCAACTTAAATGCATTAACAAAATAAGAATTAGGAGAAGCTTTCAGAGAAGACAATTTCAGGTCAATGTTAAAATTCACTAAGAGTTTTAATATTTAAAGAGATCTGAAAATTCCATATTCCATATGTCTGTATATTTAACTATATTTCTTAACTTTCTCCTTGCATAGTTTCTTAGACTGAACTGAAGCAAAAAGATAAAAATGTCTGGAAATTTAGATTTAGTGTTCCATTATTTTTCCAACAGTTTATTACGAAAGTTTTCAAAACAGTATTAATTCTGTACCTCATCATGTAGAAATCATGCAACCATAGAGGGTTATGTGCCTGGTTCTTTGTTCCGTTATAGTTGTATGCTAATTACATCTACATGTTTTGAATCCTACAGGACAGTGATATAACTTTGTTTTAAATAGTAATATGTATTTTCAAGAAATTAAAAGGAAAATCATCTTTTTTAATGTGTAAAGCTACAGTTTATTGGCAAGATATCAAAGATGTATGTATTTTAATCATGACTATACATATCTAAGTATTATATTAATTGATAGTATTTGTGTTTTTTTATTATATTCTTTTATAAAATTTTAACTTCTCAGTATACATTGTAGTTGATTCTTGTGTCCCTTTACCTGTTCCCCTTTCCCCCCTCCCTCTCTCTCCTCCCCACTCAACATCATATCTGTTCACTTGTCTTAACAAGTTCAAGAAATTGTTGTGGTTGTTGTATCTTCTTCCCCCACCACCCTTTATTTGTTTGTATGTTTATTTGTTTATTTATTTTTAGCTCCCACAAATAAGAGAGAACACTTGATATTTCTTTCTGTGCCTGACTTGTTTCACTTAATATAATTTTCTCTAAGTCCATCCACGTTGTTGTGAATGGCAGTTTTTCATTCTTTTTTATAACAGAGTAGAATTCTATTGTGTAGATATACCACAGTTTCCTTATCCACTCCTCTGATGATGGACATTTGGGCTGGTTCCAACTCTTGGCTATTGTAAATAATGCTGCAATACACATGGGAGTACATGTATCCCTTTGGCATGGTGATTTCCATTCCTCTGAGTATATTCCTAGCAAATCCCTGGGTATCGTGGGGTCATGTGGTAGATCTATCTGTAATTGTTTGAGGAGCCTCCATACCATTTTCCATAAAGGATAAACCATTTTGAAGTCTCACCAACAGTGTATGAGGGTTCCTTTTCCACCACAACCTTGCCAGCATTTATCATTCACAGTCTTTTGGATATGAGCTATCCTAACTGGAGTAGGATGGTATCTCAAAGTGGTTTTGATTTGCATTTCCTGGGTGCTGAATGATGTTGAGCATTTTTTCATGTGTCTGTTGGTCATTTGTATATCTTCCTTTGAAAAATGTGTATTCAGCTCCTTTGCCCATTTTTTAATTGGGTTATTTGGTTTTCTGCTGTAAAGTTGTTTGAGTTCTTTGTATATTCTGGATATTAATCCTTTGTCAGATATATATTTTGCAAATATTTTCTCCCACTCTGTTGGTTGTCTTTTCACTCTGTTCTTTCTTTTGCTGTGCAGAAGCTTTTCAGTTTGATATAATCCCATTGGTTCATTTTTGCTTTGGTTGCCTGCTCTTTTGGAGTCATATTTATGAAATCTGTACCCACTCCAACTTTCTGGAGTGTTTCCCATAGGTTTTCTTTAAGGAATTTTATTGTTTCAGGATGTATATTTAATTCATAAATCATCCATTTTGAGTTGATTTTGGTATATGGTGAGAGGTATGGGTCTAGTTTCATTCAATTACATAAGAATTTCCAGTTTTCCCAGCACCATTTGCTGAAGAGGCAGTCTCTTCCCCAGTGTGTAGACTTGGTGTCTTTGTCAAAGATCAGATGGCTGTAGGTGTATGGGTTGATTTCTGGGTTCTCTATTCTAGTCCATTGATCTGTATGTCTGTTTTTATGCCAGTACCATGCTGTTTTGGTTATTATAGCTTTGTAGTATAGTTTAAAGTCAGGTAGTGTTATGCCTTCAGCTTTATTATTTTTGGTCAGGATTGCTTTGGCTATGCATGGTCTTTTGTTATTCCATATAAATGTCTGGATAGTTTTTTTCCATTTCTGAGAAAAATGTCATTGGAATTTTGGTGGGGATTGCATTGAATCTGTAGATCACTTTGTGTAGTATGGACATTTTCATAATGTTAATTCTTCCAATTCAAGAGCATGAGATATCTTTCCATCTTCTTATGTCCTCTTTAATTTCTCTCAACAGTGGTTTGTAGTTGTCTTCACAGAGATTTTTCACATCCCTGGTTAACATTATTCCTAAGTGTTTTATTTTTTTGCTGGCTATTGTAAATGCGCTAACTTTCTTAATTTCTTTTTCTGCATGTTCACTGTTGGAGTGTAGAAACGCCACTGATTTTCCTTTGTTGATTTTGTATCCTGCAACTTTGCTGTAATCATTTATCAACTCTAAGAGTTTTTTTGTAGAGGTTTTAGGCTGTTCGATATATAGGATCATGTCATCTGCAAACAGGGACAGTTTGACTTCATCTTTTCCAATCTGGATGTCTTTTATTTCCTTCTCTTCTCTGATTTTTCTGGCTAATACTTCTAACACTGTGTCGAATAGGAGTGGTGAGAGTGGGCATCCTTGTCTATTTCCTGTTCTTAAGGGAAAAGCTTTCATTTACTCACATATTTACCACTTTGAATGCTTGTTATTCATTCCTGAACATTGTCTTATTTTCCTTCATCCTGAATAACTTCCTTAAGCATAAGATGTAGTACATATTTGATGGGGAACTTTTTACTTTGTTTTATTCTGTTTAAAAATGTTTCATTCCTTCATTTCCGAATGATATTTTTTTCTGGATATTGAATTTGGGGGTGGCATGTTTGTTTGTTTGCTTAAAAACAGTTTAAATATATTTGTCCATTTCTTGTGCCCACTGTCAGTGGTCATTCAAATTCATGTAATTAATATTTTGTTCTACTCTAGTGGCTTTCAAGATTTTCTCTTTATTTTTGGTTATCAGCACTTACACTTTGATGAGTCTACACATGATTTTTTAAGTTTATTTTACTTAGGTTTTGCTGAGCATATTCAATCTATTCAATTCATGTCTTTCACCAAATTTGGCAAAATTTTTGCCATTTTCTCAGATACCTTCTGCCCCAATCTACTCTTCTCTCCCTTTGGGACTCCAGTTACACCTAAGACTTTTTTGTATTGCTCAACTTAACATTATTTTTAATAATTTTATTCAATATATATATTTAATGTTGTAATCAGATGAAAATAATTTGGCTTTCTCAGCCTCTACAAATAAGTCAAATCCTTTACTATATTCTTTTCATATGGGTTATTATTATTATTTTATTTTTTTTAAAGAACATTATTTAACTATGCAACAAGTATGTGTGTCCAGCCTTTATGTAAATCTTTCATGGCTCTGATGTTTGGTTAGCTAAATTGCTATCTTACTCATGAGAGGCATACATACCTCCATATATCCATTGACTATCCTAAATCAGCTTTGTCCACTTACAATGTTCAAGCTTCCACTGATAAGTAAATATTCCCATCTTACTGTAGCTCTTGGCAGTGACTCATTTAAGTGGATTTCTGTTTCTCCCTCAGCATCATTAAGCTTTCCTGTTTGTGTCTCATATAAAAACTTGGTTGCATTTCTATTATAAAAACCATAGTGCTGTGCTAAGAAGTCTTGCCCTTTTAGGGAATTTGTGCTTGAAATAAATTGCCCAAACTCAGTCCTTCTTTGAAAATTTATATTGTCTCACAGCTCTATTTGGAACAGACTGTAAGATCTCGCTGTTCTGAGCCAGACTTAAAGACTCATTTTTACCATCACATTGGCAAATACTCTGCAAGGCAGCCATTTGGAGGAACCCAAATTGAATAGTCAGGCCTAAAGTCTTGGTGGAGTCCCAACATTGACCTTTTAGTCTTTCTCTCCCTTCCTTCCTTCCTTCCTTCCTTCCTTCCTTCCTTCCTTCCTTCCTTCCTTCCTTCCTTCCTTCCTTCCTTCCTTCCTTCCTTCCTTCCTTCCCTCTCTCTCTCTCTCTTTCTGGAAAATAGAAGAATGATTGCTTATTGTTGATTATAATGTGTATCAGCTTTTTAAATTAAGCAGTTGAGCATTAAACTTATTTTACTATGAGCATTTGCTTTTGTTGAATTAAGTCCAGTTCTCTTAATTTCCCAGGGCATAAAATCTTGGTTAAATTCCATGGGAAAGGATTTGGGTTCTGGGTATATAAACATCCAGCCAAATACTTGTACAATTCAGAAAAAGCATACATTCTTAACAGTGACTCAATTCAGACACATGCATGTAGATTAAACAACTTCTTATTCAAGGAGGCATATCGTGTTAATAGTTTCAAAAATGAATTTTCCCAACCTGATTCAAAGAACTGTGTTTCAGAATAAAGTATACCTTAAGTTCAGGTGGGAGAATTATTATTACCCCTGAGTGCTTGCTTGGAGAGACGCAATTATGCTCCAGAAAACACAGGAGGGATAGAATTAGTAGTGAATTACAGTGATATTTGGCACATGTGAGGTTAATGGATTTCTTTTAAAGCAAGCCATTGCTTATAGTTTTAAATTGTTTTCATTTTGAGTTGTGTTAAAAACAGAAACCAAAATTTAAATAAACAATCTTCTTAACGTAAAATCAACATGTAACTTAATTTGCACATTTGTTGGATGCTTGTTTTGGAAATTATTGTGGTGAAATGGAAGTAGTCACACAGGCTTCTGAGCCAGGTAGATGTGGATTTGAGTCTTGCCTGATGATCTCTGTGGCTCTGGGTAAGCCTCTTAACTCTCTGAGCCACACTGCCTTTTCTCTGAGTTAGAAATGATAACATGCATCTTTAAAGGTGGTGAGAGGTTGGTAATTCAAACAGCACCCAGTGGGTATTCATTAAATACTTTGACTTTTGAGAATAGGCAAGACTGAAAAATGAAAGCATTTTGTTTATGACTAATAACTTCTAGGTATGTTGTTTTCATAGTGGTGTTTGTTGCTGGGTTGAAACAATGAAGACTGTATTTTGAAATCTTTGTATTGTGAAATAGTCACCACACTCACAATGCATAAACCACAGATGTATAAGTTAATGAATTTAACAGCAATAAATACCTGTATAACCATCACTTAAAGAAAAAAACTTTTAAAAACTTTTTTTATGCTGTTATAACACACATATAGAAAAGTGCACAAACCTTTATAACTGTCACCATATCAGGAAAGAAGGCATTTCAAGCACCCCTAGAATCCTCAAGTGCTCCCTGTGTTCAGTACTCCTCCTCACCAAGGGAGGTCACTATCCTGACTTCCATATATTAGATTTGCTTTGCCTGGTTTTGAACTTTATATACCATACATGGAATCATATAGTGTGTAGTCTTTTGTGTCTGGTTTCCTCAGCTCAGTATCATGTTTGTGATATTCATTTTTTAAAAATGACGAGAAAGTACCAGGAATGCTAATGTGTCCATTACCACTTTAAAATCATCCTTAACTAACAAATAGTTTGTTTCACCTAAACACTTACTTAATTCTCTGCTGTCTTCAAAGCATTGGATGGATTTTCTACAAACATCCTATCATTTCATCCACAGATATTTGAGTGTGTAGCTCACCAAGAAAAGAATTCTTTTTGTCACACCTAAAAACTTAACAGCAATTACACGATATCAATATCCTGTCAAAGACCAACATTTCCTCACTGCCTCATCAGAGTTTTTTTTTTTTTTTTGCAGTTGGGTTGTTCACAAAAGGGTCTGAATAAAGTGTGCCATATATCTTTTTTAAATGTCTCATTGTGAAGTTGGGGACTGTATTCTATTTACATAGGCTGAATATTTGACTGGGATTGCCGTTTTTTATGGCACATACAAAGAGAGAAAATCTCTGCATATTTTCAAATTAGATCTGCTGTTCGGGTTTGCAATACCTTAGAATCCTAAAAATTGAGATTGTCTTTTAATTTCCTGATATCTTGTGTCTTGGCATACTTCAAATTCCTTTTGTGCTTTGGAGGTGAACTTCCAGCCTGATTTTTTTTTTTTTTTTTTTTTTTTTGCCTTTGGTATTATAGAGCCCACTTTTTTTGCTATTTTACCTCTTTGATTTACCTGCAAAGTGACAAGCACCATGGGATATCTTAGCTCAGCTTGTCTGAAGAAATTCATCACTGAGACCGGAGAAAGTTTCTTGGAAGGCGCTATATAGAGAAAGCCAAAGTGTTCTCAACTTCAAGTTCTCACTTCTGCGAGTGGGGCTGGAGACAGTGATTTTAAGGATGGAACAGTAAAGCTAACAGTAAAGCTAAAACCAGGTGTTTAAGTGATATATTCTCTATTTTATCTTTCTTTCAAGCTGTTGTATTCCTGACCACAGAGAACGTTTGATGTTTCCATTTAAATATCTGCTGTCTTTTCCAGTTTAAACTTTTCCAGTCTTAAGTTGCTGCTTCCTTCCCTGTCACCTGCACAACATTTTCCTCTCTCTTCCATCACATGATGGTGCCTGGCTACATGGAGAGGGCCACCTTGTCTTTGCAATGGTCACTGTTTGATTGAGGGCTCTGATATTGTTTGATGTCAAACCATGTCTTTTGTTGTCTTTGAGACTTATGTGTCTTTTGGTGGTCATTCTGGCACCCCTGTTGGTGACCTTCACCATTTGCCTTCAGTCACACCTCACCTCTCACTGTGGATTCCTGCCCTAGCCCCCGACCTCCTTCTGTCCACCAGTGCTAGAGCTTCCCGTGGTTCTCATGCACTCCTGGCTGCGTTCTCTTCACCCTCTGTAGTGAGCTGGACTCTTGAGGCCACCCTTTGCCTGGTGACCTCTCTCACCTTTGCCATTCTACTGTGCCTGGGTCATACTGTGCACACTATCACTGGCATGGCTGGATGCAGACTATGTACATATGGAGAAGTTAGGGCCTAGTAGCAATTTTGGGGATCCATGGACCAGAGTTGGATGCTTTTCCCATATCTTCAGGGTTTTCCCTGAAGAGGTTACTAGATAACCCCTTTTTCTGAGCTCTGTCTTCTCTATCTCCTTTATATCATAACCTCCTACTTCCTTCTCTATGGCTTGTTTTAGTCTCCCAGGATTGATTCAGTCATTTCCTTTAAATTACATAGGTAGAGTTAAATATCCTAGTTTAGCAACTAGGAAAAATAAAAGAAACAAGTGAAACTAATTTTTCAAAATTTCATTTAACCCAACCCATCTAAGATATTATTATTTCAATACATAATCAATATAAAAAGTTATTGAGATATTTTACATTACCTTTTTCTTTCTTTTTTTTTTTTGATGGATGTGTACAGAGTCTTTGAATTCCAGTGTGTGTATTTTGTATTTACAACAAATCTCAATTTGTCCCAGCCACATTTTGGGACTAGTGGCTGCCACATTGGACACCGCAGGTCTAGGCAATTCAAGGGTGACAAATGAGGATGCCTCTACATCATTTTTTCAAAAAAGCAAAAAGGAATAAATGAGCTAAACTCTTAAAAGTGCAGTTTTGGGTGCCTATTTTAGCTTTTCACTAATTCCAGGTGCCTGATGACTACTGTCACTTGATGTATGTAAAGTTCGACCTCCACTGAAACCTCCAGCTTTTTGACCACAGGAATCCAGTCTCTGGTTTCTTTTTAGTCCTCCCAAATACCTAGCACAGTGCTGACCTCACAGCAGGGACTCAGCCAACCAGTCCATGATTTAAGAAATGATTTCAGCGTGGGGGAGGGGGGGCACTGCCTTGATGCCTTCGTCACTTCCGTTCTTAGTAAGTCCATTTCAGTGATCTGACAGCAAAGCCCCGATTCTGTCTACGCCCTCCCCAACCCACACTTTTTCAAATTGCTTTTTATTTTAAGATCAACACAGCCACACTTTAGGAACATCATTTCATTAGGTATAGTTTTGCCAGTCAAGAAAGAAAACTGAGAACTGTGTACTAAAAGTAGAAACTTTGGGACCCAAATGAAGCATTCCCCAACAATTTAGGAATAAGCCTCAGAAATGGCCAACAGACATATGAAAAAATGCTCAACATCACTCAGCATCCGGGAAATGCAAATCAAAACCACACTGAGGTACCACCTAACCCCAGTTAGGATGGCTAAAATCCAAAAGGCTCTGAACGATAAATGCTGGCGAGGTTGCGGAGAAAAAGGAACTCTCATACATTGTTGGTGGGACTGCAAAATGGTGCAGCCTCTATGGAAAATGGTATGGAGGTTCCTCAAACAACTGCAGATAGATCTACCATACGACCCAGCTATCCCACTGTTGGGAATATACCCAGAGGAATGGAAATCATCAAGTCGAAGGTATACCTGTTCCCCAATGTTCATCGCAGCACTCTTTACAATAGCCAAGAGTTGGAACCAGCCCAAATGTCCATCATTGGATGAATGGATACGGAAAATGTGGTACATCTACACAATGGAATACTACTCAGCTATAAAAACGAATGAAATACTGCCATTTGCAACAACATGGATGGACCTCGAGAGAATTATATTAAGTGAAACAAGTCAGGCACAGAAAGAGAAATACCACATGTTCTCACTTATTGGTGGGAGCTAAAAATTAATATATAAATTCACACACACACACACACACACACACACACACACACACACAAAACCGGGGGGGGGGGAAGAAGATATAACAACCACAATTACTTGAAGTTGATACGACAAGCAAACAGAAAGGACATTCTTGGGGGGGAGAGGGGGAGGGAGAAGGGAGGGAGGTTTTGGTGATGGGGAGCAATAATCAGCCACAATGTATATCGAGAAAATAAAATTAAAAAAAAAAAAAAGAAATGGTCTTTCTGACTTCAATGCTGTCAGGAATCCACATAAAATATATGGGATTGGTAAACTTCCTGGGGAAAACCCACTCAAAGAGATGACATCAATATATGGATGAGGCTAGAGTGATTCCCAAATGATATCTAAAAATATGTCTAATGACATATGAAAATTATAATTCTAATTAAATATATCCTAATGAGTTGAACAAATCTAAGTAACTCTGCTGCATCCCTCATGAGTTCTAATGACAAACTTTGGAGACTCAAGAAATATGAAAAGTAACAGATAAATAGCAATCAGCTCACATCTGTTCCAACAAAAGGATGTTCAGTTTAATGACCTGCATTTATTATTGATACAGGCACCTGCCCTCTTCACCCGCCCCCCCACGCTCATCACCAAACTTTGTAGATGAATATCCCTCTAATGCCTCTCAAAGATGCTCTTTCCTCTTTGTCCCCTCTGTCCAACTGGACTGCCGGAGTGGCCTTCCAGCCATAGCAAGACTCCTTGCCTTCTCTTTGCCCCCCACCCCCACATCGCTTCTCCAGATCAGTGATTCAGACTCTCAATAGAGAAGACCAGTTTTTTTTCCCTCAATCCTTCCCAGCCCAATATAATTATAAAACAATACAAATAAATTACTAGAAAAAATAAGTAGGAAAAACCCAGACATGCAAAAGATAAGCCCATTTAAAAAATATTATTATTAGGTTAAACAGACTTAAAATTACTCCCTCGACTTGCTTTCAACATTTTCAAATATTCGCTCTTGTTTTCTGTACTTAACTTCCCGTGAGTTGGTAAAACAGCTTGGTTCACAGACCATACATTGAGTAGCAATGATATAGGTCTGCATAGTCCAATACTATAGCCAGTAGCTATGTGTGGCTTTTAAAACTTAAATTTCAATTCCCTTAAGTGAAATTAGTTCAAAATTTAATTTCCCAGTTGCATTAGCCACACTTCTGGTGTTCAGTAGCCATGTGTGGCTGATGACTACTGTATTGGACATTGCAGATGTAGAACATTTCCATCATCACAGAAAGTTCCATTGTACAGTGCTTTTGTACATCCTTGCTACTCAAAGTGAGGTCCATGGACCAGCAGCACATATTTCAAATAGGGCCGTGTTGGAGATCTTAGGTTCAAACCTACTGAAACAGAAATGCATTCTAATAAGTTTCTAAGGTGATCCCTATGTCTTTAAACTCAGAAGCCCTGCTCTAGGATGTATTCAGGGTGATCTAAAATCCAAATCGGAAGACTATTCCGCTAATCTTTTCCTAGCTATCTACACCAGCTCTGTCCAAAATGGCAAACACTAACCACGTGGGCTATTTAAATTTAAGTTAATTAAAATTAAATAAAATTGAAAATTATTTTCTCAGTCCCTCTGTCCACATTTGAGTTATTCAATTGTCACATGTGGCTAGTGGCTACCATATTGGGGAGTGCAGATATAGGACATTTTCTTTATTGCAAAAAGTTTGTTTGGAAGGTGCCGATCTAGAGTCTAGTTTAACATACAGAGTTTTGCATCATCAAGCCCCTGCCTACCTCTCAAACCCCAAATGCCCTGGTACCCCCGGTTGGCCCTTGTCTCTAACATGAAAGAGTTATGTACTTTAGTTCCTATGCACATTGTTCCTATACTTTGAACATTATTTTTTTTTTCCTTTCCCTCCTCTCCATCCATCTCCCTCTATGTCAAAATTTACCTCGTAGGTCAGCTTCTCCAAGAAGCTTTTCTAGGAACCATCCCATACACCAAACACACACACACACACACACACACACACACACACACACACACAATTTAGGTCATCCCCTTTGATTTCTTAGACAGAAGCCTATGTATGCGTGCAGCACAATCTTTTGTTATCGATTTATTCTCTCCCTTCAAATCACCATTTCTTAACCTCAGCACTATTGACATTTTGAGCTGTATCATTTTTTGATGGAAAGTAGGGCGCTGTCCTGTACATTGTAAGATGTTTAGCAACAGCCCAGACCTCTAGCCACTGAATGACAATAATCCCCCCAATTGTAACCATCAAAAATATCTCCACACATTGTCAAATGTCTCCTGGGAATTGAAATTACTGATGTTTGAGAATCACTAATTAAACCTATAAACTCTGTAAGGAGAGACTCCCAAGGTCTGTAAGACACTTTGAATCCATAGTACTTTGCAGTCACTGCACTCAGTTGGCACTGTGTTGGCACTGTGTTGTCACCGAGTTGGCACAAATGCTGAATGAGTGATTGATTGGAAAATCTGTCATCAGCAGATGTTTCATTTCCTTTCCTTGCTTCCTTCCTTTCTTCCTTTCTTTTATTCTGCTGTTTTGCACAGTAAGCAATATATTCTCGTGTCTAATTCCGTTTCAGTGCATTTATTCAGAGAGGGCCCCACAGAAAGGCCGATCACTCATCACATGTGTATCCCACAGCCAGTTGGTTTGATTGGCTGACTTGCAGTAGACAGATGGACAAAATCATCATCCTTTTAAGCTGAAAACAGACTGGGAGTGAATCAGAGGTGACGGCCCTGCTATGGTGCTCAGTTTTATTATTTTGCTAGGAGCCAGACTTGCCAAATCTATCAGCTGTTCAACCAGTTATCAGCATACGATTTCAGATAGAGGAAACCTGAAAGATTATACATTGCAGACTCCCCGTTTTATCTACATGTGGACACTTTTGTTAGGACCTACTCCAGCCATCATTAGCATTCTGGGTGAACATAGGATTTTGAGGCTCAATCATTTACAACCAGTCAGATGCAGAATTATAAGACAGTGATGCTGTTGATCTGAAAACCCTAAGCTTTGTCATCTGCTGCTCACCTATCCACCAGTAAGTCCTCTGGCACTAGAGCAATGTTGCGTGATGGTGACCTAGCCTAGCTCGACTGCAATCCTCCAGCCAAGACTGAAAGACTCAGAAATTATCCACCATCGAGGTCAACAACATCCTTGGAGTCTGCTTTTCTGCTCTGCTCTTCTTCTTTTCTAGAATCCTCTCAGAAGACTGATCCCTTAAACTTTGCATTCTGAAAACCCTGGACCTCATAATATTTGTCCTCCCTGCTGGCCACCATTTCTGCTCAGAGATTCATGACTGGTCTTTATATGTCTGGCTCTAACTGTTGCAATATTGCCATTTTCTTGTTTTCGACTGAGAGTAAGGTGGTTAAGTCCTTTCTCCTGTCTCAGTTTAGTGCTTTTTCCAGTGCCTTTCTAGAGCTTGGTCCACCTTTGATCCCAGCAGGCATGGCAAATACCCTTCCAGAAGCTGGTGCTGGAATCTCAGCGTGACACTGCCACTATGCAATGTGGTGGAAATGTGCAGACATCTCTTCACTGCAAAGGGCGAGCTCCCTCTCCCACTCCAGCAGACGCCTGTATCAGCCTGCAACACTCTCAGCCCTGGGCGGCTGCTTTTTCTTCCTTTGTGACTTAGCCACATGGTTGGATAGATAGACTGGGAGAATGACCATCAAATCACGTAAGATCCTACCAATCGCAAAGTCATAAAGCTTTGTCACAATCATTTATTAAATCCTATTAAGTGTTTATCAAATACCTACTTTGGGCTAGCACCTGTGGATACAAATACGATGTCATGTTCTTCAAGCTGCTGGTCATCTAATGAAAACGGAAATGAAGCTACGTGACCACAGTACAGTGAGGGATGAATACGTAAAGTAATGCAGTAACACAGAAAAAGAGGGAATCAGTGAATGATAATTAGAATAAACACTTTTTTTTGTAATGGTGGACTTTATACCAGTCAAAATACTGGTGATTTGCTATATAGTTGACACTTCTATTTAAAGTCTCAGAACCACTTGGTGATGTGGGTAGGCATCTGAGACAGGAGAAATCCCCTTTAGAAATTGATGCTTGGCTCAGCTATTTATTTTCTTTCTTTCTCCCTCCCTCTCCCCCCTTTCCTCCTTTCCTCCTTTCCTCCTTTCCTTCCTTCCTTCCTTCCTTCCTTCTCTCTCATTTCTCTCTTTCTTTCTTTTTGTTTCACTTTTTATTGAAGTATGAAATATAGTTAGAAAAGTGCACACTTCCAAATAGTACAGTTCATAAATTTTTAAAACTTGAACCCATCCACATAACCAGCATTCTGAACCCAGATTAAGAAACAGGACATTTCCAGCATCCCAGAAGTCCTCACATCCCATCAATGGTTCCCGCCTCCCACCATCCTGCTCCCTTCCAGATGCTTCCGACCCTCCCCCCATGGGTAATCTCCTAACTTTAACAACATAGATTAGCTGTGCTTGTTTTGTACTTGACATCAATGGAAACATACAGCCTGTACTTTTTGTGTGTGTGTCTGAGTTTTTTCACTCAACATGGTTTTTTATTTGCAAGAGTCATCCACATTGTTGCAAGGAATTGTAATTACCATTGCTGTATACTATTCCATCTTGTGAATGTGCCAACATTTATTTATTGATTCTACTGTTATGGGCACCTGGATAGTTCCAGTTTGGGGTCATTACTATTAGTGTTCTATGGATATTCTAGTGCACATATTTTCTTGCATATACGTAAGCACATATACTGGGCATGTGCTCCAGAGTGAAATTGCTGAGTTATAGGAAATTGTGCACTTTAGTGTTTAGTGGAAAAGAGATGTATATAATCAGCTCACTAGCTGATGGGAGCCAGCTTGGCACACTGTTGTTTAAAGGGGTGCATACGCCCAGCTTTAGTACATACTGCTGAACAGTTTTCCAAAGTGGTTTTATCCAGTGCTGAGTTTTGAGGAGCAAGCAGGATTTAGCCAGAGGGTTAAAAATAATATATATATATATTTTTTATAAAAAGGAAGCAGGGACAGGTGTTCCATAAATCTGCTGTGTATGATTGTCACAATTCGTTGTTACTGGTTTAGCTGTGTGCATGAATTTGAAATCCTGTCATGTGTTTCCCTGTCTTATTCTTGCCTGAAATTTCCAACCACTAATGAAATATAACACTTTACCCTTTTTGAACTTCTTTCTTCTCAACATAGTACCACTTTCTTCTCAACTGTTCCACACCTTATTAAATACCATTTATAGCGCTGGTTTCAATATGTTAAAATGCTACTCCTGTTCAGAGACATACTTATCCTCTTACTAGTTGTCATGGAAGGAACTAGTGAACATGAAATTCTTTGTTTGAATATCCAGGTGTTTTTTTTTTTTTTTTTTTTTTTTGCCTCCATTGTCTTTGCATTGACTTTGTGGATCTTACTAGATTAAAAACAGTATTTTACTAAAAATAGACCTCTTGACTGGTTATCAGTGTCTTGAGAGACAATGTGAGGGAGGGTCTGTTTCTTTTACCATGATATTAGGTATCACCCAGAACATAATGCTGACTGGTTTAACTCCTTTTTGTTTGTAGAATTATGGTTAGAGTTCATTTATTCCATTGTAAGAATCTAATCTGGGGGTTCAAAATCATAAAGTGTATGGACCCAATGAATAGTGATTTTGAGGTAATCACATTTAAAAAGTAATTTCCTCAAAAAGATAACAAAGGAGTGCCATTTTGCCTGGCCAAATTCATGTATCTTCTTTTTAGTTTAAGGCATTGTTTATTGGACATTTCTGAATATATACTCTCTATGTGATTTTAGTGAAAACATGTGTCTATTTTCCAGAGCCTTTGATCCATCCATGTAGAAATATATGTGGAGCTTGGAGAGAAAGAAAGTATTACATTTGCTATTTACCGGTAATTCATATAATGTATTCTGTTCCTAAACCATGCTGTGGAATTATTCTTCTGGATGCTAAAGATTAAAGGAGTCTATAGATGAAATTTAGCAGTATAATAAAAGCACAACATAATAAAGTAGAGAGTTATCGTGAAATGTAAGAACATTTTAATATTAAAAAACATATCCATGTAATCATTATCACTAGAGATGAAAGGAGGCAAACCACATGATTATACTGATAAAGTGACACAGACCTGATAAATTCTGTTCCTGATAATTTTCAGAGGATCTTACGAATTAGGTATAGTAGGATACTATTTCAAACCAATAACCAACATCATACATAGTAACATTCTGGGGCATTCCCACTAAACTGAGAAGTAGCCAGGGTTATTCACCGTCATCCCTGTTATTAACTGTTTAATGAAATGAAATAAGCTCTGTAAATGTTAGTAAAAATAAGCCATTTTATAATCTATGTTTGACATGATGGTCTACGTTGAAAACACAACTCAACTAAAAATTAATACTGATAAAGAGTTCAATAAGCAGGTTATTTCTGAAATAAATTTATGAAATGAGAAGTTTCCTTGTTTAGTAGTCAGAAGTTAGTAAAGCTGACATTCCAAACCTCAACCCAAAATATAAAACATCTACATTTAAAAAAAATTTAAGGAGTGTATGAGATCCATATATTTAAAAAATTCTGAAACATTCTCTAGGCAATTAAAGATAGTTTTAAATAAATAGAAATGCCATATTTCTGGAAGGAGTAATAATACTTTAAAGATACATATTTTTCCAAATTAAACTAATGGAAATTCAGCTTAGGTTAGAAAGCTATTTTTCATATTTGGAAAATGACTCAAATTAATCTGAAAATTTATGAAGAACTAGTTGAGAAACACTGAGAGGAAATTATGCCAACAAAATCTGAAACATGGTACTAGACAACTAATACAGCATTTTATTGGTATGGAAATCAGCACATCGGTAGAACAGAACAGAAAATTCATAAATACATCTAACAACTACAAAAAAAAAATAGCACAAAATAAAGGTATTCAATCAATTGAGTAAGAGTGGATTATCAATAAGAAGCAAAATCTACAAAGAGAAAGTAAACGTAAACTTGACAGCATTACTTAAAATATTTCTATATAAACGAGAACTATAAATCACTCTTGAAAGAAATTAAAGAGACACAAAAGGATGGAAAGACATTGCATGTTCTTGGACTGGAAGAATTAAGACTGTGAAAATGTCCATACCGTCCAAAGTGATCTACAGATTCAACTCATTCCCCACCAAAATACAAATGATGTTCCTTACAGAAATATAAAAACATTCCTAACATTCATATGGAACAACAAAAGGCCCCGAATAGCCAAAGCAATCTTGAGCAAAAAATAAAAATAAAACTGGAGGCATTACACTTCCTGACTTCAAATTATTGCACAAAGCTATAGTAACCAAACCCAGCATGGTACTGGCATGAAAACAGACACTTGGACCAGTGGCACAGAATAGAGAACCCAGAAATCAACCCAGTTACTTACAGCCAACCGATCTTTGACAAAGGCAGCAAGAACATACACTTGGGAAAAGACTGCCTCTTCAATAAATGGTGCTGGGAAAATTGGATATCCATATGTAGAAGAATGTAACCAGACCTGGACGTCTGGTCATATACCAAAATCAACTCAAAATGGATTAAAGACTTCAATATAAGACCTGAAACTATAAAACTATAAAAATTCTAGTAGAAAACATAGAGGAAACACTTCAGGAAGTAGGACTGAGCAAAGACTTTATGAATATCACCCCCAAAGCACAGGCAACAAAAGGAAAATTATAAACAAATGGGATTATATCAAACTAAAAAGCTTTTGCACAGCTAAATAAACAGTTAACAAAGTGAAAATACAACCTACAAAATGGGAGAAAATATTTGCAAAGTATGCTTCTGATAAAGGATTAATGTCCAGAATGTACAAGGAACTCAAGCAACTACACAGTATAAAACCAAATAACCTGATTAAAAAATGAGCAAAAGAGCTGAATAGGCATTTCTCTAAGGAAGATCTACAAATGGCCAACAGACACATGGAAAAATGCTCAGCATCGCTCAGCATCAGTCTAATCAAAATCAAAACCACATTGAGATATCATCTTACCTCAGACTGGCTGTTATCAAAACGACAAAGGATAACAAATGCTGACGAGGATGCAGAGAAAGGGAAACCCTCCTACACTGTTGGTGGGACTGTAAATTGGTACAGCCGTTATGGGAAATGGTATGCAGTTTCCTCAAACAACTACAGATAGAACTTCCATACGATCCAACAACCCCACTACTTGGTATATACCCAAAGGAAAGGAAATCATCATGTTGAAGGGATACATGCATTCCCATGTTTATTGCAGCTCTATTTACAATAGCCAAGAGTTGTAACCAACCTAAATATACAACACTGGATGACTGGATAAGGAAAATGCGGTATATTTTTCCACAATGCAATATTACTCTGCCATAAAAAGAATTAAATATTGCCATTTGCATCAACATGGATGAATCTTATGCAGACATTAAAAAGGTTGTTGCGAAATTAAATAATACATAAAAACATTACTGTTTTTCTGTCAAGGGAAACATACAAACTACAAAGGAAAATGAACAATAAGATCCTAATTTTTAAAAAAGAGAACATACCTAGAAACTATATGGTATATAGATAAGCACCCAAATCACAGTGGTTTTCTCTGGCTAGTGGGATTTTGAATGATTTTAATTTACTTATTTGTTCTTGCCTCATCTTTGCAGTTTTTTCTTAGTGAGCATACATTACTTTCATAATTTATCATGATAAAATTATATTTATTTTACAAGAGACATGTTTCATTTTTAAAAAAACAGAAAACAAATATTGAATGATTAGATCTATTTATTAATTCAAAATTTGAAGGAGGAAACTCTATTCACTGGTTTCTTCATTACTACTTAATTAGATAATCTAGTTTTTCATTTATCCTGATGAAGACACAAATAGAATCTGCAATATAATCAGGCACCAAACCATGGGATTAATTAACTAACTAATTACATAAATCGGATCCCAGCTTCAAAAGCCATTCCTCTGCAAAGAATGTCTTTTTCTTTGCAAAAACAATGAAGTTGAACTTTTAAAAATTAATTCTATTTGTAAAAAGATTTCGTAATGTCCTAAGGAAAGATTTAGAATATACAAGTTAAAAATGACCTTTGAAAGATGGACAGATATGAATTCAATATTTAACTCTTGTCTAAGGATTATTCTTATAAAGGAAAATGAATTGTCTAAACATGCAGCAAAAATCTCTTCCATGTGATGTCTGCACTCATGCTGGCCCCCTGGGAGTTAGAGGTGAGTGAGTTGAATAGGTAGCAATTTGTACTCTCAAGAAACTTATTGGAAGCCGAGGTGGCTTGGAGGTTGTGGGTGGGAATGGGTAAGGCAAGATTGTGATTTTAGGTGAAATGATTTGAGGAGGTGGCAGGTTACCCAGGTGGAAATATCCAGCAGGCATTTGGGAATATGGAATTGGTCTTGAATCAGACATATCAAGAGGGATGATTCTGATGTGGCGTCAGTTATCTACAAATGAGAGCTGAAGCACTTGGAAGGCATGAATTCAGGTGAATACAGCATCCCTGGTTGTACAACTTCAACTCCAGGGAACATTCCTCTCATTGCATACTCTAGAGTTAGACTCCAGGGCAAATCACTCACATAACCTACATTATGAACACTGTCCCTTCCATACCTGCATCACACAAGTTAAGGTCTCTCAGAAGAGCTAGACAAAAGATGTATAAGGACTCACACTAACATATGCAACATAAAACCAAAAAGAAGTCAATCAACTGGTAAAAAGAGGGTGGATGAAATAGGGCAGAATCAAGGGGAAATAATATGGGGCAACATTTCAGGACATGTTTGGCCAATGGTGTTATAGACCTATCTATAACATTTGCAGTGAGAGCAGAGACAGGCCACTGGGCCTACAAGTAGATAGAAATGGATAATCTTGGTGATGGTGGAGTCCAGTGAATAAACAAATAGGAAGAAGATATCAGGGCACCTGAAAGCAGAAGCAGGTACCTGGGGAGGAATGGAGGACTATGGGCTCAGAGTTAGCATCATTGATTGAAAGACTTTTATTTCTATTAGGGGAAACCTGAGCTTGTTTCTATGTACAGCAGAAGGAACCAGGGGAGAGGGGAACATCGAAAGTATAAGAAAAAGAGGAGATGGTTAGTTAAACAGAGAGGGCTTGGAGGAAAGCAGAATGGGATTGGAACAATATACCAGGGTCAGGATTGGCCCTCAAAAAAAGAAGAAACACCCATTTCTCTCAGAGCTGGGATGAGACTGAGGTGGACAATCAACTAACTCCTTCTGGAAGAGTAATGGGTAGCCTGAGGGGTTAATCAAGCCAACTTAAAATCTGGTCTGAATGTGACATAAAAAGAGAGACCCCAAGTAATCAACAAGCCCTCTAATGAGCTTCAGTCATTCATCTTCCTATGGTAGGTACAGAAATAATTTTAAGCCATCTTAGGCAAGGTGGTACTAATAATATGCTTTACTAAATTCACCATCACCAGGGATACAAGGTTGGTTCAACATACACAAATCAAAAAATGTGATATACCACACCAATAAAATCAAAGACAAACATCATATGATCATCTCTATAGATGCTGAAAAAATATTAGACAAAATTCAACACTTGTTCGTGTTAAAGACTCTCTACAAGTTAGGTATAGACAGAAAGAATCTCAACACAATTAAGGCCATATATGATAAACCCACTGCCGATATCATCCTGAATGAGGAAAAGCTGAAAGCATTTCAAGAACAATAACTAGACAAGGATGCCCACTCTCACCAGTCCTATTCAACACAGTGTTGGAAATACTAGCCAGAGCAATCAGAGAAGAGACGGAAATAAAGGGCATCCAGATTGGAAAAGATGAAGTCAAACTGTCCCTGTTAGCAGATGACATGATCCTATATATTGAACAGCCTAAAGCCTCTACAAAAAAACTCTTAGAGTTGATAAATGATTTCAGCAAAGTTGCAAGATACAAAATCAACACAGGAAAATCAGTGGCATTTCTATACTCCAACAGTAAACATGCAGAAAAAGAAATCAAGAAAGCTAGCCCATTTACAAGAGCCATCAAAAAAATAAAATACTTAGGAATAAAGCTGACCAAGGATATGAAAAATCTCTGTGAAGACAACTACAAACCACTGTTGAGAGAAATTAAAGAGGACACAAGAAGATGGAAAAATATCCTATGCTCTTGGATTGGAAGAAATAACATAGTGAAAATGGCCATATTACCCAAAGTGATCTACAGATTCATTGCAGTCCCCATCAAAATTCCAATGACATTTTTCTCAGAAATGGAAAAAAAACTGCCCTAACATTTATATGGAATAACAAAAGACCACGAATAGCCAAAGAAATTCTGAGCAAAAAAAAAAAAAAAAAAGCTGGAGGTACAACACTACCTGACTTTAAACTATACCACAAAGCTATAATAACCAAAACAGCATGGTACTGGCATAAAAACAGACACACTGATCAATGGAATAGAATAGAGAATCCAGAAATCAACCCATACACCTACAGCCATCTGATCTTTGACAAAGACATCAAGTCTACACACTGGGGGAGAGACTGACTTTTCAACAAATGGTGCTGGGAAAACTAGATATCTATATGCAAGAGAATGAAACTAGACCCATACCTCTCACTGTATACCAAAATCAACTCAAAATGGATTAAAGAATTAAATATATACCCTGAAACAATAAAGCTACTTAAAGAAAACATAGGGAAAACGCTCCAGGAAGTAGGATTGGGTACAGACTTCATGAATATAACCCCCAAACCACAGGCAACCAAAGGAAAAATAAACAAATGGGATTATATAAAACTAAAAAGCTTCTGCATGGCAAAAGAAACAATTAACAGAGTGAAAAGACAACCAACAGAGTGAGAGAAAATATTTGCAAAATATACATCTGACAAAGGATTAATATCCAGAATATACAAGAAACTCAAACAACTTTATAGCAAAAAAAACCCAAAAAAACAAAAAACAAGTATCCCAATTAAAAAATGGGCAAAGGAGCTATATAGGCATTTTTGAAAGGAAGATATACAAATGACCAACAGACACATGAAAAATTGCTCAACAGCACTCAGCGTGTGGGAAATGCAAATCAAAACCACACTGAGATACCATCTCACTCCAGTTAGGATGGCTGATATCGAAAAGACTGTGAATGATAAATGCTGGCAAGGTTGTGGAGGACAAGTAACCCTCATACACTGTTGATGGGACTGGAAAATGGTGCAGCCCCTACAGAAAATGGTATGGAGGTTCCTCAAACAATTACAGATAGATCTACCATATGACCCAGCTTTTCCACTGCTGGGAATATACTGAGAGGAATGGAAATCATCATGCTAAAGGGACACCTGTACTCCCATGTTTATTGCAGCACTATTTACAACAGCCAACAGTTGGGAGCAGCCCAAATGTCCATCATCAGATGAGTGAATAAGGAAACTGTGGTATAGCTACACAATGGAATTCTATTCTGCTATAAAAAAGAATGAAATACTACCATTTGCAGCAACATGGATAGACTTAGTAAAATTTATATTAAGTGAGATAAGTTAGGCACAGAAAGAGAAATACCACATGTTCTCACTTATTTGTGGTAGCTATAAATGAATGAATGAATAAATAAATAAATAAGTAAATAAACAGGTGGTGGGGGGAGGTGGGAAAGAAGATACAACAATTACAACAATTCCTTGAACTTGTTAAGACAAGTGAACAGATATGATGTTGATGGGTGGGAGGGGGTAGAGGGAGTAGGGGTAAAGGAATCGGTACAGGGACACAAAAATCAACTACATTGTATATTGATAATTTAAAATAAAACATATCTAAATAAAAATTAAGTAAATAAAAGAATAAATTCACCATCAGATGTAAGGAATAGGGGACCAACTTAAAGATATTCACAAATAGGCCAGTGATGGGCATGGATAAATTGTTGATAATTTCAAGTGTAGTTTGCAGAAGTGTTAAGTTTTTTCTCTTGCAAGCTCTATTTAGTTTTACCAAATAGTGGTTCAGTGTTCTCTCCATGTTTCCTCTTTCTGAAACTAAAAAAAAAAAAAAGGTAACATCAGTTTTGGTGTACTCGAACTCTTGGGAAAGAGTTTTGAATGCAATACTGAGTTTTATTGGTTACTTCTTTAGAAAGATATGATGGCTGATAGGATATCTTTTTTATTAAATACAAAGAATAGCATTTTATTCTATGCCTTAGAATTTTTTGACAGAATTGGCAACAATTCAGTTCACAAGAGCCATAGCACTGCAGCCACTAATGCACTTTAAAACAGGGTTTTTGTTGATATTGACTTGGAGGCTGTGTTAAATATCCTGCCCACAGTTCTGAGGATTTGGGTGCAAATCTATAAAGCTATTTCACATTTGTGTTACTTCCTTTTGAGATGATTGGTGATTACCAATGATGTGCTTATAAATCCTATATGATTTTACAAATAGTATTAGATTCAGGAGTATTAAGTTAAGTTTTCCAAATAATAAATCAGCCATAGTTTCCCCATAAACATAGAACTGGTGAAGAACTTAAAGATTATTTAAATTCTAATATTTTAAATTAATTGTAATTACAAACATTATCTACAAATACCTTCTTCATGTAAAAACTTCAAAGAGTGCAAATGAGGTCATTGTCACCTTTGACACCTCTCAGTTTCCCAAGCAACCATGAGGATTAGTTATATTGCAGTTTGTTCTGCAATCTTCCAAACTTTTCTTGATACAGTTGCTAAAAACATGCAATATTATTTAGTACATGTTCAGTAAATAGCATCATGTTTTTTTGCAACTCGCTTTTTATATTTAGTGACATATCTTAGCAGTCTTTGCATATTAGTAGGCATAGAGCTACATCACAATTTTTATCTGATACAGAGTATTTCATCATACAGATGAGCCATACTTGGGGTATTACCTAGAATAACTGCAATTCTGGTTTAGAAATTTCATTTTTATAAACTTATCAACAGAATCATCTTTATTTCTTCACGTGGTGTATATCCAAATGTAAGAAAATATGCATAATGAGTTGATTAAAAAATACAAGTAATTTACTTGAAAAAATAAACCTTTACTTTCTAGAAAAAATAATTAATTTTAATGATGTTTGGGTTCACTCTCCATGAGTTCTTCCATGTCCTGGAATCAGGTTGGGTCACAATGGTCTGGTGATCTGGGCTAGACATTTGGTTAACCTCATTTGGGTCCTCTTTCCCTCTTGACTTGGAAGAACACATCACTTGAACTCTCTTGTGTTTGAGGAAAACTAGGACCAGGTCATGTGTATTTTTGGATCACTAATATGTCTTTGTAGCCACATAGTGTCAGCTTGATGTTGTTGCAAAGTTGTGTAGGAATAAAAAAAATACAAGAAATGCAATGAAATATTCACTGGGCACTGAGTAGAGGCATGGAACTGGGCTAGGCATTTGTCGTGTGTTATATAACATCTGCTCACAAGAAACCAATGTGGTAGGTTTTTTTTCCCTGATTCCCATATGAGGAAATGGAAGTTGAGAGAGCGACTGGTAAATAAAGGGGTTCCCTAGATTTCTCTACTTCTTTCCACCACCTTGCCTCAGACCTTGGCAGAAGTCAGTGAATGCTGGGGCAAAAGAGCCTCTTGGGAGACATAGAGTTTAAGTTAAGTCAAAAAAGGTGGCTGAGATGCAGTTCAAGAGGGGATTTAAAGAGAGAAAGGAGTGTGTGCAAAAGCACAGATGGAGACAGGTTTTGCTCAAACGTGGTTTATTCAGATTGACCTTCAACGAACAGAGTCATGTCCAGCTGGTGTTGGGGATCATGATTTTGGAGGATAAAAGGCTTTGGCAAGAAACTCTTAGGGGCCTCATGAAGAACAAAACAGCCAGAAATCAAGTGTCAGGAGCTGAAATGACTCCCTGTGTCTCTCTAGAGAACTCAGTGTCTTCTCTTTTTCTTGACCTTCCTGCTACATGCTTTTTTTCTTTGCAGAATGGCCTGTTCGCTCATTCAGTGTGGTCACAAGAGCCACAGCAGGGATGCACCAGCATCACTGAGGCTCAATGCCAGATTTCACAGACTAGATATCCATCCCTGGTCCGATCAGTGTGATGAGGAGAATGCTTTGTCTTGGCCTGGGAGCAGGTTCTTTGATAATATGGCACAGACACCTTCTCTAAAAAGGAAATGATTGGTATTTGAACCTCAAGGAGCAAGAGAAGTGAGAGGTCAATGTAGTCAGACTTACTATGGAATATTTTGAAGGCAGGTGGAAACACATGCACTTGACCCTGCAATTGGGAGGGGAAAGTTTGCAAGGATAGGAGGTTTGGTGCAGGAAAAGTTGAAAGTGTGGCAACAGGCACAGACATGAGTTAAGGGATAATGGCAGTAGTGTAGGCATAGGGTATAAGGACTAGATTTAGACAGATGGGATAGGAACAGTAATTGCAGAGGAGACAAGGAGTTGCTGTGAAAGAAAGACGAGCAGGATTTATTGACTGGTTATAAAGAAAAGGCAGTTTTTAGCTCCATGAATGGGGACGAGGTGGTATGCATTTGGGAGATTAAAAAAAAGAAAGAAAGAAAAGGAGGAGGAACCTGATTTTCAGGAAAGAGATAATGCATCTGGTTGGGGAATGCTGTCTCAGGTTCAGGTGTGGTATGGAAATACTGGCCATAAGGCTACAAGTGGGGTGTGCAGAGTGGATTGGGTATAATGTGAATCCATGTTAATTAGAAGTTAATGAGATAAGAAGGGGGTGGAACTTTGCAGGAAAATGGAAAGTCAGTAGCCAATAGCCTTACATTCAAATTTGCAACGTGGTGGAACATTCTGTCTCTGTGTTTCTAGAAAATATTTTACTTAACTTCCAAGTGGCTAGGTCAGGATTATCAGATGGTGAAATACCTGAAAATTATCATGGCCGAAGAGAAAATCCGGGGGCTAGTGATAATAGATGAGTTCCCTCCAGTAGGGAAAACCCTGGAAGCATGTCCAATACTCATGATGGGTAAGACTGATGCTGGAACCTGCTTTAAAGCCTGTGCTAGGCTGATGGCCAATGATTCCCAAAGCATGCCTTGGACTACAGATGCAAACAGGAAAAAGTTAAAATTTCAAACCCAAGGCTAAATATTTCTTCCTCTTGTACTAATAGGACCTAGCTTTTCCCTAATGCAGGCAACATCAGTCTGAAAGAATGGTTGTGTTTTGGCCAAACCATGAATTTCTCTTTGAGACCCTGCCAGTTCCTGGTGGAAGCCAGGAAATATATTTTTAGGCCTTAATAACTTGGTCTAAGGGAACTATGTACCTTCTAATGGTTGTCGTTCAACAGATATAAATAGAACCTTTAAAGAGACAAGCCATATGCTTTATAGCAGTTACTTTATTTAACTCCAGGTCTGATTTACAAGCACTTTCATTCCTAAAAACTGCTCTATTTTATTCATTAACAGTATGCAATGCACATAAGAATGCTTTTTAACTTGGCTGTGGAATCAGAAACCAAGAATACTTTCTTCTTAAAAGCTTGTGCTAAGGTCAAATGCTAAAGGACCATAGTAATTGTTTTAGCTGTTCTCTTGGAATTGAAAACAAATGTTATCTAATACCCAACAAGTAGTGTGCTGTTAGTAATGTACTTATATAGCACAATTTCAATTTCCTCATCATTTGTATACATTACATTTAAATTAAAAGTGGTTCTCTAATTGTAAAAAATTAAAAGAATTGGTTTTTACTATTTGAGATCACATTTATACCATTTTGTATCAGAGGATTGTTATAGTAAAAATTAATATAACAAACTTATAATGACACATACTTTAGACCAGCATAAAGATACACTGCATGCTCACCAGAATGATGAAAATTGAAAGGACTAACATTATCAGCTTTTCACAAAAAATATAAATACCTTGAACTCTCATGCATTGCTGTTGGGAGTGTAGCTTGGATACAATCACTTTGGAAAACTGTTTATTAGTGTTTATTAAAGCTATACATGTGTCTACAGTGTGAGTGTAAGAGAAATGAACACGAATGCTCATCATAGACAGTTACAAGAATGATCATGCAGCTGTATTTGCAGTAGCCCCAAACTGCAAACAACCCAGAGGATAGATACACAGATTGTATTCACAAAATAGAATACTATTCAGCAATAAAAAAGAATGAACTATTAATATATACTACAAGATGGATGGAATCTCATAAATGTCATGTTGAATGAATGAAGTTTGACACAAAAGATATATATGATTCCATTTATATAAAATTCAAGAAAAGCAAAATTAATCTATGGTAATGGACATCAGTATAGTAATCTACTGTCCTCCTGGGGAGTGCAGTGCCTGGAAGGGGCATGTGACAATTTCAGGGTGATGTAGGAATCTTCTAGATGTTGGTCTGTATGGTGGTTCCATGGGTGTCTACACAAGTAAACATTCATTCCACTTTGCACTTAAGGTTAGAATACATCCCCATGGGTATGATATACCTCAGTAAAAGTATGAAATATGTGTTCCATGCCTCAGAATGATTCAAAACAAATTATTTTCTCCTTTTCAATTCCACAGAGAAGGGAGAGGCTAAGTCTAGTACAAAAGCTTGATCCTGGGCCAAACCGGGGAGGAGATGATGCAATTTAAGTATCCAGGCAAATACAAAGGGACTGTAACTTCCCTTTATTTATTGCAAATATGTAAATTTGTTCTACTTGTGAAAATAGTAAAACAGTGTGGCTTAGGAGAGATCTTATTTTGAGGGGGTTCTCTACAACAATTAATAATATTTTTATATTTTATTCCACATCACGTCAGATACATTGAAAAAGAGAAAAATCAATTTTAATTTTTTTTCAATTTTAATTTTAAGCAGGTTTTTTATTTTAAAAATTTTCATGTCTATGTGTCCATATAACCATTCATGTAAATAGCATCCTATGCATGCTTGTGGGGTTTTTTAGTGCAGTCTATTTTCTTTTTACATTTTCCCTATTTCATCTACCCCTTTCACTTTACCTCTTTATCACAACCTATTGTGCGTAAAGAAAATATATAATTATTTAAGCTCATATAATAAGACATAGTTATTGCAAAACCCTCTATGTGTATGGGTATATATATATAAAGATCCCCCCCCCCATTCATAGGTAAGTATAGATTTCTTTGTCTTTGTGTTACAAAAAATGGTATTATGTTATACAAACTTTCCTGTACCTTGTTTTTATTCATTCAGTAAAAATTCATGGAAGTTCCTATAAGTCAACTAGGATGTTATGGTGCCCCAATAGTCCATGGTGTGGATACACCATACATTATTCAACCAATCCTTTGTTAATGGGTTTTGGTTGGACATTTTCAGTGTACTGCAGTGAGAGAGTTTTGGACTAAAAAGCAGCAATCAGGATTTGTCTCTTAAATTGTCTGAGCCCATGTCTCCTCATTCATAAGGGGGGATAAATTTGTACTTACAGGGCAGTTATAAGAATCAAAAAGGTTGTATAGAAGAATACATGGATTTAGTGTGGTGGGAAGAGCTTTGCCATGGTTAACAATTAAAGCTTACTTCTGTATAGTGCTTGCTGTGTGTGAGGCACTGTTCTAAGGGCTTTCAATGTATTATTTTAATCCTTATAATAATGAAATGAAATACTGTGTGTTATTATTTTTCCCTTTTTACAGATGAAGGGATTAAGAAAAATTGAGATAACTTGTACAAGGTCAGTAAGAGATCTCAGATTTAAATCCTGAACTTCCCACTTGAGAGTCTGATTTATCCACCATGCGATATTATGTCTCAAATATGTTCACTATACTTTTTATTTTATACATGAGTAGTCATTGGTAACATGAAATAGAATGGTTCTCAGGAAAGTGATGTAATTACATTGTCAGTCATAAACAATATAACAGTAAAAAACAGAAGAAACGTGTATTAGACAGTGTTGTGGATTGAATTATGTCCCCCCAAAACTCATTGAAGCTTGAATTGTGTCCCCCAAGTTTTATGTATTAGAAACTTAGCCCCCATGTGACTGTTAAGAGGGTGGGAAATCCTATTATGGTAACTGAAAGGTGGAACCTTGAAGAGGTGATTAGATTGTTAGGACCATGCCTTAGTGAATGGATTAAAAATGGTGGTCAGGGGTGTGGTTCTGAGGGTTTTAAAAGAAGAGAGAGGACCATGGACCTCCAAGCCTCTGAAACTGTAAGAAAATAAATGCTGTTTTCTTTATAAATCATCCAGTTCCATGTATTTTCTTATAAGCAACAGAAATGGACTAATACAGACAGCTATTTACATGTGTAGGAAATCATCCCAAAATGAAGTAGCTTTAAATGACAACCAGGTATCTGCACCATGATTCTGTGAATCAGCAGTCTGGCCTGGGCTCAGCTGGATGGTTCTTCTGTTTTGTCTGAGCCTGTCTGGGCTCACTCAAGCATCTCCGATTATCTGCTGAGTCAGTTAAACAGCTCTGCTCTGGAGATTAACTGTCAGCTGGATAATAGCAGCAATTGAGCCTTGAGGCTGTCATCCTGCAGTAGACTTTTTCAGGCTTATGCAAATGATAGTGTTATGGTTTCAAGAGGAAAAGTGGAAACATACGAGGACTCTTGAGGCCTGTGGTTAGAACTGGCACAGTGTCACTTCTACTACATTCTCTGAATCAACAGAAGTCACAAGGCTATCCCAGATTCAACCACTGAATGGGGATTCCTTCCAAGTCATATGGCAGAGGGCAAAGATACAGGGTGATGAATAACTGCAGCTATTTCATTCAGGGTAGGAAGCAAAGAAAAAAAAAATTTATTTTACTACTTTAACTCATTCCATAGAGCCCTTATGCTGATTTCTTATTAGTACTATGTGTTTATGTGTCTACATGTGTGCATGTGTATGTGTATTTTCTGCTGAGAGTGTTTCCTATCTCTTTCTCCTTTTGTTTGAAAACAGCTGGCTTGTTTTCTTTTCTAAGGGCATTTCTTTCTGAGATAGTGTTTTCCTTGTTCTGAATGTCTAAACTGAATTGATTCTCTCCACACTTTAAAGTTACCCTCACTCTCTTAAAGTTCCTCTGTCTCCAAAGATTTTAATCTCTATTTCTCAGGTAGCCAGAGGACATGACATTATGTTGTGGCTTTTCAATGCAGCAGAACTGTTTGGCTACATAATCAAGCTATCAAAACCAAATTCGGTAACTTGGATGACTTATAATGCATGTAAGTTACACACTTCCCAAAGAGCAGTATCATACTTTCTCTCCAAGACAAGTACTCTTCCTACACCTTCAACATCCTCTCTCAATACTCTCAGTTTTAGAATCCCTGCCCTATTGTGCTAAAGGACACACATTTATCAGATGAGTAAACTGAGGCAATGGACTATATACACTAGTTTTATATAGCGTTAATTGACTGAGATGCATGGGTTTTTCATTTCTTGGTCCTCAGCCATATAAATTCTCTAATTTGATTTTTAGCTTCCTCTGTGTTTTTCTAGGAACCATTTTTTTTTCTTTCAAAGTTGTAAAATGATATATTCTTTAACTCATTCATTCGACATGACATTTCTTCTATGAGACCTAGACACAGAGAAATGATGATGCCTTTGGATAAGGAACTTTAGAAAATCGTGTTAAATTAGAGGCTTAGCGAATGTTCTTTATTTTTGTTTTGAGTCACATGGCATAGTGGATGAAATCATGGATTCAGGAACTGGCCTGACTAGGATTCAAACTGCTCTTTCACCATTTACAAGATGTATGATCTTAGGCCATTTAGTACAACACACACACACTGTAGCCTAACACCTGGAACATAGTAGTAAATGCTCATTAAATGTTTATTATTATTATTGTCATTATTATTAAAAACAAGGGACAGCATAGGAAATACCCTTTTTAAGTCAGTTCAGGAGTGGTGACTACATCACAGAGGATCACTTGTGTAGAAGTTCTTGTGTTTCTCCACCTTAGCTTTAGGGTTTTCTTTCATGTGTCCAGATGGTATATGCATAACCCTTGGGAAAAATCCAATGAGATCATACATGCAAAGTGCCCAGTGCAGAGTCTGGAAAGAGTAAGTGCTCTGTAAATATTACCTTTCCTCCTCTTCTACTCCCGCTCCTCAGGACTGAACAGCTCTTTAACTAACTCTGTGTCTGAGGTTGGATTCCCAAGAAGCAGACTCTGAGATAAGGATTGTGTGCAGGTGATTTATTAGGTGGGGATCCCAGGAGAGACTGGCAAGGGAGTGGTGGAAGCAGGCCATGGAAGGGGAAGAATACAAATAAGGATTCCATTTCAGGGGAAGTCCCAGCCTCAGCATGACTTCACAGGGTACTCTGGAACATAAACAGCACCTCAGAGTATGTCCTCCCTGAGGCAAGGGAGCTTGCCTTCTGAAATCCTGCACCAGACTGTAACTGTGTCTGGGCCCTTGTTGGTTGAATATAACTTCCCAGGCACTTCCAGAATCTCGTACTGTTAGGACAGATGCAGTAGCCCAAGGCAAATTACTTAAGAAGGCTGCAGTGCAAGCAGTTGGAAACAAAGCACTTAGAAGCCTGAGATGGGTGCGCAGAACCTGCAAAAGGGGTGGAGGTGGTGGATCTGGGTGGCAACAGCAATGTCTGCAGAACCCCCTCAGGGTTTATAGTGCCTAGGTCAACAAATCTCTTGTTAAAATGGTGGCCTTCTGATGGGAAGGGCAAAGATTTAGGTTGAAGTCATGCATTATTTTTGTGAGTAGGTACTACAGCAATATCAATCAAGAGAAATGAGGTCCCTCTTTGAAAGCAAAATACCCAGATCTGGTTCAAGTTTCAGTCTCCCCTGTTAATTTTCTGCCAGACACAACCTGAATGTGGCTGTGAGTATTTGATTAGGGCATTAGAGAGTGAAGAAAGACAGTGTGCCAGAATCAGCTTTAATATTATTCCTTGTAGAAGGACACAATTGTTGGTTAATTTTCAGGCTGTATAGGACTATTTCTCCTAAAAGAATGGATAAACTGAGTGATTTGCTTGTGAGGAGACATAGTCTTTTCATTTTAATCAGAACTTTTAGGAAAAAGCAACTTAGCAAAAAAGCAGAGAAAGGTTTGGGAAAATTTTGGAATTTAGGACGAATTCTAAATCTTTTTTTTTAGAAGGAGATGAAATACTAAGAGTTTCATGGGTATCTGTTAAAACCTAAATATTTTGGTTCCATGAATTTTCAGTTGTGGTTTTTAATTGAGAAAATGTAATAATGAGAAAAAAAGGATTCAATTTAAATAAGATGGAGTTATTAGAAGTAACAAATTTCCAAAAAGCTGCTTATGATCTTTGACATATTAAAAAGGGCATTTATGTTTCTGAAAGGATGATCAATTTTAAGATGTAATTATTTCTAATGCACCTCATTTTGAGGTCTCTTGAAAAATTAGAGCTTTCTTATATTTAATTTTGAATATTTTGGAGGTAAGTTAATTTCGGAAGTGATTCATGGCTTGTTATTACTTCTACATTATTAAAGACCTGTCCGTCATTGGAAGGAATTGGAAAGAAAACTTTGCCTGAAGCTGAATGAGAACTAGAACCAGAATCTTAAAAGATGAATAGTGACAGGGGCTGACCCCGTGGCGCACTCGGGAGAGTGCGGTGCTGGGAGTGCAGCAGTGCTCCCGCCGCAGGTTCGGATCCTATATAAGGATGGCCAGTGCACTCACTGGCTGAGCGTGGTGCAGCCGGTCACAAAAAGACAAAAATAAATAAATAAATAAATAAATAAAGATGAATAGTGACAAGATTCCAAAATTAATGAAGGCTATTGAAATTATCTAGCATCTTGGAACCTATTTTGATTGACAGAAAGTATCATAAATGGAAAGCTCACCTTTCCTTTGCTCCGTGCTTCTCTGTGCTTTTAGGTATGTCCACTCTGAAATCTGAGCCTCCATCGAAGACATGTCTTCATGTATGTCAGTCTGAAATAGCTAAGATCAGACAGCCTGTCTGTGTGTGTGACTCCAGTGAGTCCCATAACCAGAAGGGCCTGAGCCTCAGTTTGTCTCTTGATTACTGGCAGATTGCTGTCTGTGTCATTTCTCTGACATGACTGTTTGAGCATATTAGCTTTGCCCTTCCCTGATTATCCATGCATACAGTGTTATCCATTCAGAATTTATGACCATAAGGACAGTGGATTAAAAGCCTGAGGAACTGAGGCTTAAGTCTGCTGCTGGAGATTTACTATCATTGTTTTAGGTGCAAATTATTATGAGGCAGGCCAAGTCACTTCAATTCCTGGCTTAGTACATTTAGTGAAGAATTATCTGAGAAGCAGTACATTTTCCCCAACACAGCTGGGAAATCAAACACACAGGGAGCTGTTGAAAACTGGGATTTAAGCTTAAGCCTATCATCCCATATCTGATGGGCATCGTGTTGTATCTGTGAAAATCTGACATTGGAGATGTGAAATGAGGGCTTAGAAGAATGCTTTCAAGGTGCGTAGCAAAGCCAATCTTACTTCTTTAGTGTTTCACATTTAATACTTTTCAATTTTTACTTAATTGATTAAAGAGAAAATCATTTAATAATTCATAGCAGAGATTGCTACTTTAAATATCTGTATCTTCTATGTTACAATATCTAATTTATTTTACTTTATTATTTGTGATCTGTTGGCTTTTGCAGCCTATGCTTCAAATGATTTTACATGTATAAGGTGGTTGGTAGATAGATAATCTTCATCATATTTTTTGCCATTTTTGAATGGCTTTTTTAACTTTTTTTTTTTTTAAATCCCTTAAAGAGTAATTAGGAAAGACTACCAATAAAGTTTACTTGCAGAAGTTCCATGTTTAACTGGCAGTGAACCGACACATTTAATCTTCCTTTCAGTCAGTCAACAAATACTTTCTGGAATCAACAATATGCCAGGGACTTTGCTAGCTGCTGGGAATTCAGAGATGGAAAGATATAGTTCCTTTTATTCACACAATTTATAGAAGTGATACAAGCAAAACTTCTAATTGTCCTAGTCTGTTCAGGCTGCTATAACAAACATATCTTAGAATGGGTAATTTATAAGCAACAGAAGTTTATTGCTCACAGTTCCTGAGTTGGGGAAGTCCAGGATCAAGGCACAGCACATTCAGTGTCTGGTGAGGACCCGTTCATCTAGATGGTCCCTTCAAACTGTGTCCTCACATGGCAGAGGTGCAAAGGGACAAACAGGTTCCCTCAAGCCTCTTTTATAAGGACACTCATTCCATTCTTGGGGGTGGAGCTCTCATGACTTAATCACCTCCCAAAGGCCCCTCCTCTTATTACTATAAACTTGGGGATTAAGTTTTAACATATGAATTTTGGGGAGACACAAAATTCGTACTATAGCACTGATGGGAGGCCTAGGCCAGGTACAGTGGAATCCTCAAGGAGAAAAGCTTTATGTCTGCCAGGGAGAGTAGAGAAGGGAACCTTGGAGCTGGAGCTTGGTGCACAGAAAGGATCTTGCCAGTTGGATGAGAAGAGGGAGCCATTCAAATCAGGGGAAACAACATGGTCAAATGCACAAAGGCCTGCCAGAGTTTCCAGAACCTATCAGTGACTCTGAGTTATTGGAGAATGAAGAGTAAGACAAGGCATGGCTGCAGCTGAGAGGCATAGCTGAGTGGAGGTCAGATGATAAAGAAACCATACGCTGTTCAAAGTGGTTCCTATATATTTTTCCACCATTATTAGAAGGGCATGTGCCCTTCTGGAGGCATCTGACATGGTTAAAAGAACAGGAAAGGGAATTTTCCAACAACACAGATTACATAGTTTTAAATGAGACACAAATCAGGTCTGCTTGTCCCCAAAGCCGTCAGAGTTGGAGCAGATTTTGTGATGATAAAGTTTGTGGCGACTTCACTTGCTTGCTGCTGGTAAAGATGACTGGAATTGAGAATGCCCTTGGATGAAAGATATCTGTTGCCATGAATTTAGGAAGTTGGGTATATTTTCTCATTGGCAGGTCAATACTGACAGCTGCCTTTTGCAAGCTCTTTGAAAAGGCAGGAAGTTCAGAAGTGCCCTGGGTGATGTTGTTACTTGAGGATGTCAAGCAGATCTCCAGATACTCAAGACATGAAAGATAAGTAGTAAAAAAACATCACTGACGAAGGAGTGAGGTTAGAGTGCTACATCCATCCTAGCCTGAGTAAAAAAGAAAGAAATTCTGTGGTGGGGGTAGGGAGGACTCGGCTGCCTCCTGATCCACCTGCCCAAAAAATCATGGAGGACCTTGGCCAACGTTGACTCCTAAGGGGCATTGCTTAGCATCAGGCATCTGCTAGTCTCAGTATCCTTTGAGAGTGTGGCTCTTTCAGTCTGTAATGCACAACTACCCAGATTTCTCAGAAGGTGTGAAACTACTGACTACACTTGAGAAAACTACACCTAAATGTTGGTTGAGTCCTGTGTTGGAGCTCCATGGGAGATGGAGGAAAAAAGGATGAAAAGCAGGTCATATAAATTGGTAATGGCTAATTCTAACCCAGTGATCTCATCTAACTTTAGAATAAATGTGTGCTTCATTTTGATGAAGATTTCCCCTTTATTAAATAGCTGTTTCAATGCAGCCGGACCACACCATTTCTAAGATTGCTTTTAATAATACCTCATTAGCACACCAAGGCAAATTGAATTCTCACTTGATTAACCCTCTGCTGTATAGAACACTATAGAATTTCATTGGTCAGTCCACTTCTGATTGATAGAGAAGTTTGTGGAGAAAATGACCTTTATCAACACTATGTCTTCCTCTCATGGATGTAATTAGTATCAATTTGATAGATTTGAAATAGCAGTCTTTAGAGTTACATGGTAGTTTTGTTTTGCCTTGCTTATATTTAGGTGACCACATTTCCTGGTTTATCCGGGGCAGTCCATTTTATGCATGTTATTCCAGTATAATTCTTAGCCGTGCTCCTTTTCACTCTCTAAAGTATTCCACTTTGGACAAAAAATGATGTGGTCTCCTATAGCAGATGCTGTGAGTGTTCTACTCACATCTCTCAGACCTAACTATTCCTGAATATTCCTGTTGACATTATTCTGTCAACATTGTATGCAGAGTGCTCTAATGAGTCTACAGAAACTCTTGGCCCGCTCACCTGGCAGGCTGCAAAGCATCCCTCAACCAGTAACTGATAGGAATTCATGGTCAAATTTCATTTGCTTTTCCCTATGGATGTCCAGTTGCTCCAGCATTATTCATCTAGAAAATTTCCTTTTTCTATTACATTTTATTGGCACCCTTTTCAAAAATTAAGTGACTTTATATGCGTTGGTCTATTTCTGGACTCTCTTCTGATACATTGATCTACCCTTATATCAATACTAGACTGCCATAATTACCTCCAGGTGACTTTCATTTGCCATCAGGGTGGAGAGTCCCAGTTTAGACACAGCATGGTTCATTGGCTGGGGCTCAATACATTGCTGTTCTAAACGAATTTGGAGTTTTACTCATAAATAAGAGAGGATGAGTACTGAGTTGACAGCTAACAGTGCCTGCCACACATACATTTAAATTATGTAGTATATTAAGCAATATATTTGTTCCAAATAGTGCTTTTTTCTACTCACTTTATATAACTTATTTTCCCCCAAAATTCTTCCATGAATCTTGGACGCATTAAATTTGTGACCACTGAAACATCTTTTGGAATCATCTAATAGAGTTTTCCAGAACCAATATTTTTCCCTTCTATCTATATTGAGATGCTGTAGTTTGAGAATTCCTCGAAGATGGAACCACAGATATTTAGCTCAAGCCACAAGTAACATTTGAATAAATTAGGGCAGTTTTTTGTCTTTTTGTTTTTTTGCCATTAATCCTGCACGTATTAGGGAGTCTCTGAAACCATTTATTGTATTGATTTTTAAAGTCATACTTAAAAGTCCACTTTAAATTCTACACAACACTTGTAACTGAGGTTATGCCCACCTGGGAATAATTACTAAATCAGTGTTGTTGTTGTTGTTGTTGTTATTATTATTATTATTATTATTATTTACTTTCTGATATGCTAGTTCTATTTAGGTAAAGCTCTACAAGTATCCAAACTAGGATTAATTGAAGTAATTTCAGGCTAATGTATCTTCCTCAAACATTGTTCTGTTGTTCAAAATAAAGTAATTAAGAAAACCCTTGGGGTAACATGAGTCACTTTTTTAGGACTTGACTAGAAATCAGGCCCCTCTTCTGAGGGATGCTTATCAAGAAAGAAACATGTCTCTATTTGTATACAGGCTTAAATAATTATCTGATTAGCTGTCTTTGGACTTGTAACTTCTTTTGACTATAGTTTAAAGTGGTTATTTTAAATAGTTCGAAAACACAATCTAATATGGTCTACTTATTTTATAGAACTGTGAGAAACGTTTTGGTTCAAATAATGTGCACCTTTTCCAGAAGATCCCTGCATATCACGCATTCAAACCTAACTAAATTTCCAGGACATGGGGAAATAATGTGATGTGTCTTAGTTGCTGAAGATTCACTTTATCTTGAATAATGAAATTACAGAGCTACCTAGAATTGGACTTAATTGCACAATATTGTGTTTCCTTTGCCAATTAACCCAATGGAGGTTTGAGGTAATAGATATGAAAAATGCTTTGTGATCTGAAAAGCACTAGGAAGTTGTTAATCGTTGTCATTACTATATTGGAAAAACTACCAGTGGCTACTCACAATGGAGAAAAAAGTCTTAACAATGAGCAAAGAACAGCTCAACCCTTAGGCAAGTACTTCATCATCAAAACATTTTCCAATGACTGTGATTCATAGAGGATAAAAACTAACTCCGGTGTTTTTCAACCTGAAGGTCTTGACCCATGAGTAGGTTGCAAAATCAGTTTATTGGTTGGAGATCAACATTGAAAAAAGATGAACAGTAGAATAGAATATAACTGGTTATACTAGAAAATATCAAAGATGGTAAGGATATGTATTGCTTTGAGAAAATTTCTAGGTATATGTATATTTTATATATAAATACACATATACTTACACAAACACTGGATGGAAATACTGAATTTTCTGATTCAAAAACAAAACAAAATAAATTCTATAACAATTCCATTGCCATAATCCTTGTTCGAAAATTTCTGAGAATGTTATAGTTGTTTTTTTAACTTAACAGTTAGAATATTATTTAAATTGTGATACAAAATATTAAGGCTTTTACATATTCTATGCTTATCATTTCTGCATCCATATAGAGCCTAAAGATTTTATCATTAATATTCTTCTCATTAAGCATGGAGTTACTAAAGACAGTCATATATTCAGTTCAATTCAAGCAACTTTCAGAACCAGAGTGGGTTAGCAGAATGGCTGACTGACTATACACCCAAGGGAGCCAGGAAGAGTGACTGAGGATAGGTCACCTGAAATCTCTGACCCACAGAATTAAGAATTATTGAGAATTAGGAACAAATAAAAAAATATATCAAGGAAATTAAATTAAGAGTATATAATTATACTTTATGTTCAATGGCAGTTTAATTTCTTCTGTGGGGTATATGTATTTCATAAATAATTGATTTTTAAAAAGCTAATATATATTTAAAAATATTATTTAGAACATTTTTACACGTATTTCCTGTAACAGAGACTATATCAACTAACTATTGCTGTATTAAAAAAACATCCTACATATAGTGACTTAAACAGCAACCATAGTAAATTCTGTGGGGCAGAGACTTTAGCTGGCCTCCCCTGGGTGGCTCTTCCTGGCTCCCTTGTGTGTACGGTCATTCAGACATTCTGCTAAGCCACTCTGGTTCTGTTGGCTGGAGCTGGGGTACTTTAGCTGTCCCCTACCCTGATCCTCTCTCAAACTCAGTGGACTAGCCCGGGGCTGTTCAGAGGACAGAGGCAAGGCTCTAAGACAGAGTGAAAGTACGGAAGGCATGTGGAAGCCTGAATTGGAAGTGGTACAGTGTCACTTCAGCTGCATCCTCCTGGCTATAGCAAGTCATGGGACAGCCCAGATTTAAGGGGAGGGGAAAACAGACGCTATCTGTTAGTGGGAGAAATGGCAGAGTCACAAGATAAAGGTTAGAGATATAAGGAAGCCACTAATTAAGGCCGTCAATGCAGTCAACCTACTAGTTGCTTTTTTTCTCTCTACCCTTTTCATTGGAGCCATATAAAGGAGTCCTTCAGACAAATGTCCATAAAGACCTTCTTCCCTGCTGAGCTCATAGTAAAAAGAAGATTAATGTGGAAATTAATCTAATCCATGCATTAATAAGAAGAACATTAATAGAGCATTAGGAAGTAGAATAACTAGGGCATTTTTTTCTCTCGATTTGATTGTAATAAATATTTTACTTTTAAGAGTCGAATATTACTAACAGGAGGGTTGTGTTGCTCTGAGAACATTGTGAAGATTGCCTTACTGAACAAATGCTTTTCTAAAAGGGTGTGGCTAAATAGAATTTGTAAATCAAACCAAATTTCGTATTTTGAGCTCACAACTTTAAGGGATCCTCTTACATGTGTTTTCTTTCATTGGATGTCTCTAAATGTTCTAATTTTTAGATGGAGTGTTCCCCAAAGCATCCTTCAACTATAGAATATAATTGCCATATTTAGCTCAATACTTTGGCCAGAAACGCTAACATGTCTACTGAGAACAGTTTCATCAGCTAAATCTAGAAATAGCCAGGTATTGGAGTGATTTTTACAAAATCATTTGTTTCTTGTTGAACAAATTAGAAAGAAAATTAGAGGAAATTAGAAAGGAAAGTGCTAAATACCTATTCATAGGGTAATAATTTTACAAGAAAAAATTGAGCAAAATATAGCATCTGTGTATACCTATCTGCCCTGTGAATTTTATAGTCTAATTTATTTAGTGAGGTAACATTACAAAGTACTTAGTTAGGATGGCTGACTCGGAAGACAGACTGCTTGGGTTTGAATTTGAGCTCCATCGTGTGTTACCTGTGTGTTCCACATTACTTAATCTTTTATATATGTCCTGGTAGAACAGGAATAGTAACTTCACATGGTTGTTGTGAGGATTCAGTAAGCCAGCATGTGTGGAATACATAGGACAGGGACCAGTGCATGGTAAACAATAAATGTTAGCTCTCACTATCAATACTACCACTGGTTTTTATTCCAATCTTCATGCATTTCCACCTACTCATTCCTCATTTGAACTCATATGTTGTGTGTCTATTCTAGGGGCCTGGAAGGTAGAGGTAAAAGACAAAGTCACTGGCCCCAAGTAGCTCTAAGTATTGGATGGATGAGCACCTCCCCCAACCGGACTCAGTTGCACATGTAGTGATTCAATCCTATATGATAAATCAGACTTGAAGGTCATTCAGAATGTCTATGAAAGTTTTTTTTTTTAATGATTTCACATATACAATTTTCTGAAACAAGGTGCATACTTTTTAAGTTGTTAACTAAAATGTATTGAATTCACTGAGTTACTCAAGTCTATACTCAACCTCTATGTTTCTCTGAATACAGACATTTTCCAATATTATGTAAGGCATGCCTTTTAAAAGGAACTTGTGTATAAAGGGTACATTAAGCCTAAGAACAGTGGCACATTCTTTACTCTTGTAGTATCCAAGCATTTTAATCTTTATTTGGTGGTTTCTAATTGTTCCCTGAAAGTGGGCCAACCTTAATATTGACTGAATTCTGCCACAAAGAAAAGCATTGGCTGATGCTTTTTCGACCAATCATGAAAAGCATTGATTGGTTATGGAGCTTGCTTGGAGAACAGGCTGTGTCAATACCATAAAATCTTTGTTATTAACTTGGCTCCTCGTGATTCCGTCCCACCCTTTTCTTGTCACGGATATGCATGTGCTTTGAAAGCGGTGAGCTAGGTGGTAGGAAAAAGTTTGGTGTATGAATTTTATTTTATAATTGAAGAAATGGGTTTTGAGTTCAGTCTTTTCCTATCGGGTGCTAGATCCTAACAATCTAATTTGCATAGATTGTAATTTATTGGTTATGAAGAGTAATTTATTATCGCAGATTAAAATTAATTACTTTTGAGGAGAAAACATTTGAAAATTCTGATGCTTACTAGTTAAAAATGGGAAGGAATTTCACAGTTATCAAGTAATACATTTTTTTTTCAACTTTAATGTTATTTTTCGCTTATGTTACAATATGCTCATTGCTAAACCATGCATTATATTTTTCTATCTTTAAAATTTAAGGTCTACAGTTCTGCAAATTTTAACAATTGTATGCAGTCATGTAAACAATACCACAATCAAGATATACAACAATATCACCTCCAAAATTCCCATACATTCCTTTGTAATCAACCTCTTCTCCCAGTCCCTGGCAACCACTGATTTGTTTTTTTCCCTGTAATTTTATCTTTTCCAAAATGTCATATAAATGGAAACATACAATATGTGGTTTTTGAGTCTGGTAATATATTCGAGAGGTATCTGTGTTGTTACACATATCAGTAGTTCATTTCTTTTTATTGCTGAGTGGTATTTCACTGGATTGGATACACAGTTCATTTATCCATTCCCCAGTTGATACATATTTGTTTCAAGTTTTTGGTAATTACAAATAAATCCAGTTAATTGTGGTTTTACTTGTTTTGGAGAAAGATCAAATAAGATGTTAAAAGAAGTACTTTCTGCATGTAGGGGCAGGGTGTGGTAGGTAAGTGTCAGTCTAAACACATTACTAAAATATGTCTACTAAAAGCAAACATCTGTTGTCAACTGGTGTAATCAGGCACATCAATAGTTCTCAAACTATATTCTCATTGATTACCACTATTTTATTGCTTAAATCCGAGATATGCTAATATCTTTTCCAATTTTCATGATTAGGTTAATATCTTGAATTTTCTCAATCTTAAGTTTTTCTCTAGTAAACTGAAACACTCTGATATCTCACAGAGCATAAGAGGTCACCTGGTTTGGCACACAATCATCAAATTGATTTTTCTGAAGTTGAATCTAGAAATTTTGGGGTGGACCACATACCCATGTACCTTCCAGGAGCTACCTCCCTAAAAAAGAGTGTGTCATATGGAAAATTAGTCTATCAGGATGTTAACATAGGACTTCTTGTGTCCATTTTGGCCAAGTCCTGAAGACCACAGCTGCTGCATTTCTTCATGAGCATCACTAAGCATGGCTGAGATGCTTGGTGAGAGTGAGAAAGAGGAGAGTGGGGTTTTATGGAGGGTTTTATGTTTGGGGGGAGCTAATATTCTGATTCCCATCATACACCTCCAGTGTGTGAGACAGGGTCTAATAGGACATCTTTCAAGATGGCCTGGACTGCCCTCAGCCAACAGGAGCCCCCTTGACCAGAGATGCCTTATAGTTTATGCCTCCTGCCAATCTGGATTCTGCCCATGGTCAGCGACTGAAACATACAAAGGTATAAAGAAAGCTCGGCCTCCTTTGCCTCAAAGCCTGACAACCTTTGTGTTGCAATTCATGCTCCAGAGCTTCAGAGAAGAAATTAAACTTCAGCTGAAACAATATCTTTTCCAAGCGCCTTCTCCTGTCCCAACCTGCTTCTCCCAGTCCTATAGAGGGTTCTCCCAAGAGCTTTCCCTCAAAAATATTTTGCAGAAGAATTCCTGTCTCAGGCTGTACGTTTAGAGAATCTAAATAGGGGTTCAGAGACCTGAGATAGGGGTACTCTGAAGAATCAACAAAAGCATGAAATAGAGGGAGAAAGAGAGAGAAAAGAGAGAAACAGACAGACAGAGACAGGGGGAGAGAGAGAGAGGACTTTAAACACCTGTCAAGATTGCAGAGTATAATGCCATCTTATTACTGTAGCAATCAGGAGAGAAGGGAATGCTCCTACACTGTTGGCAGGACTGCAAATTAGTACAACCACCATGGAAAACAGTATGGAGGTTTCTCAAACAACTACAAATAGATGTACCATACTATCCAGCAAACCCACTTCTAGATATATACCCAAAGGAATGGAAATCATCATGTTGAAGGGATGCCTGCACTCCCATGTTTATTGCAGCTCTGTTTACAATAGGCAAGAGTTGGAACCAACCTAAATGTCTATTGATGGATGATTGGATAAAGAAAATGTGGTATATATACACCATGGAATACTAGTCTGCCATAAAAAAGAATGAAATTCTGCCTTTTGCAGCAGCATGTATGAGCTTGGAGAAAATTATGTTGAGTAAAATAAGCCAGTCACCTCCATACTGTTTTCCACGTAGAGGGAAAAATGCCACATGTCCTCACTCATAAGTGGGGGCTAAGAGAGAAAGAAGGAAGGCAAGAAAGACCATAGTGGTGTGTTGGACTTGCAGAGGGAGGGAGCACACCTAGGGTTGCAGAGGGGGATGGGGAGTAAAGCAGGAGGAGGGAAGTTGGGGATTAATTGGGTTGGGGACCCAGGAAATAATCACAATTTTTGGTAGTGGGCATACTGATAGTATTGATCTGGTTATCACATCTTGGACATAAGTGATGACAATCAGCTTTGTACCCCATGAATATGCATAACCAATAAAATTTAAAAAAAAAAAAAAAAGAAATTCCCTGCCTCTCTTATCTCTTAACTAAGTTCCTTTAAGTGTAAGAAACCATGTTAGCAAGATAAGGAAGGAGATGTCTCCATACTATTTAGGGAAAGAGACAGTCACGTCCTTTTCCTTCCTCTAAGATTATGGCTTTGTTATTGGCCTTGAGCCTTATGAAAAGAAGCCTTAACATGAAACACACATGATTTTTCTATGAGACATTGGTTATGACTGGTTTACCTGGGAAGGAGTAACTAGAAAATTCATGATGCTGTGTGTGTTTTCGTCTAGGAGTCAGAGAATAACCAAGCTACCCAATCCATTTGAGGAGATAGTAGGAGAAAGTACTTGATGATTATATGTCATGTGTCTTGCCTGTTTGTTTACTTGAAACTGTAGAATAATTGAGAAGACAAAGATATAATAAAATGCTGGAGCCTGACAAATGAAGACAGGAAACTTGCTTTTCTAAGGGCATAAGCATCCTAATTGGTATTGAGATTAATTCTCATTGAGATGTAATCTCTCACACAAGCACACACACGTGTCTCTGTGTATTGGTCATTAAGGCAGCCCCCCAGACATCTCTGCAGGCAGTATTAGCTGCTTTCTGCTTGTCAGAAGCTGGGCTTATTTCCCTTCCCTTCTTAGCATGAGAAAGGAAGAGTGGGGAACATATCACCCATGCAGTCCTTGTTTTCTGAAAACCCCAAAGAAGGGAGAGAAACAGCTTAAAGCATGGGATTAAGCAGAAAAAAAATAAAATTTAGAATTATGTCAGTCATTGGGAAAACCCTCAATGTGACTACCTCTTTTTAATACCTAAATGCATAGTTTCACTTTTTGATTTTTTTTTTATATTCCCCCAAACTTTGTGATCTGTCTTATATTAGGCTGCCATAAGAAAATAACCTTGACTGGGTGGCTTAAGAAGCATATATTTATTTCTCACAGTTTTGGAGACTGGCAAGTCCAAAATCAAGGTACTGGCGGATTTGGTTCCTGGTAGGGATCTGTTTCCTGACTTGTAGACAACTTCCTTCTTGCCATGTGCTCACATGATCTCCCTTTGTTTGTGAGAGGAGAGGAGGAGGAGGGGTTGGGGAGAAAGAGAGAGAGAGAGAGAGAAATCTTTGTCTTCCTCTTCATATAAGGGCTCTAATTTCATCATGAGGGTCCCACCCCCATGACCTAATCTAAATCTAATTACCTCTCAAAGGCCCCACCTCCAAATACCATCAAATTGGGAATTAGGGTTTCAACATATGAATTTTAGGCAGGACGCAAACATTCATCTCATACCATGGTCCTAATGCAGTATAGGGGAAATAGAGTCAGCATTTGCAACTGGCTGGATGACCATTTCAGCTCTGCCACTGACTGCCAGAATAACCCTGGACAAGTTACTTAACCTCTCTAAGCCTCAATTCCCACATCTACTAATTGGGGATAAATTAATGTCTATAACACCAAAAAATATGTGTCTGGCACAGAATATATGTTCAATAAATGTTAATCATTAGCCTGGACTAAACTCTGGAGTAGTTAAGAAATGACATGAATTCTCATTACCAGATGATTTAAAAAAATGACTTTTTTAATAAAGAGAAGCTAAGCATTTTATCATCAACAAATTTTTCAATTGGTCTAATATTACTTCAGATTGTGTCATTAAAAAATCATTGGTTTCAAGTGCTAAGATTATTTCCTCAAATATGACAACATCAGTTGACTCATTGAATTCAGTGGGAGTTTGAGTGCTTATACTATGTAACTTAACAGTTGAGAATTCAATTCTCATTATTATATACAGCATACTTCAAAAAGTTCACGGAAAATGGAATTAAAAGATAATATGAATCTTTTCACGAACTTTTTGAAAAAATTTTTATTATTAGCATATTTATTCTTATAAATTGTGATTTCTTTATGCCCTTTACCTAACCTCTCACTTCCCAAACCCCCTCCCTCCCGCACCCCCATCTCTAGTATCTTTAGGTTTGTTGTCTACTTCTGAAAGTTCAATGTATTGTCGTGGGCTTTTTTTTCTTTCCTTTATTCCTTCATTTTTCCCTTCTTCCCTTCTTCCCTCCCACCTCCTTTCCTTCCTGGCAGCCAGTTATGAGTGAGAACATGTGGTATTTCTGTTTCTTTGTCTGGCTTATTTCACTTAACATAATTTTCATGAACTTTTTGAAGACTCCTCGTGTGTGTGTGTGTGTGTGTGTGTGTGTGTGTGTGTACATATTATTTTTTCCTTTCTATCTCATGCTTGGTTAGGAATCTTCATTAATGCGGTGTTATGGAGTATGCCTGCCAGCACAGCCTATCCTCTTAAACATTGAAATTAAGTACAATGTCAGACAAATGACAAGTTATTCTCAACATGGCCAGATCCTGGACTTAGGAATAATTTCCTTTTTAGATCGGGAGAATCTAGGTTCAGCTCTCAAAGTTTAGAATGAAATTTCCTATCTGTCCTTTGTTAAGGTGAAAAAACCCTCTGATGTCAATTAATGTTGATTTAATGTTTAAGAGCTTAGGCTTTGGTGTCAAGCATACTTGAATATGCCTCCTAGCTCTACCAATTATACCAGTCATTAGTTGTGTGATTTTGGACAATCTCAGTTTTCTCATCTGTAGAATGGGAATAGCAGTGTCTATCCCATAGGACAGTTGAGAGGACTAAATGAGTGAACACGTGTAAAAATCACTGGTCCTGAATCTGGCTAGGGTAGTTATTATTGTTGGAATTGTCTAATTCATAGCCTTTTCATTCCACAAGGCAATGACACAGCACCATTTAAGACTTACCAAAACGTGGAGGAATATCGTTATTATACAAATAATGATATCACTGATATATTTCTAACTAAGTAGATGTTGTCACACATTTTTAGCTAGAAGGTACCTTTTTAAAAATGTACAAGCCAGATATTCACAAGCATTTTCATTCTTTCATTTAATCGTTGAAAACATGGTTTGGGAGCACCTGCTATTATCAGTACCTAGATATATCCCAAGTTTGTATCTTAATGTTGTCTTGTATTTAACCTTGCTTTTGATTCTGCACTGCAACTTTGGTAATTTCTAAGATAGAGAATTGTGGAGCATAAATACATGTCTTCAATTCCAATCAAGTGTGCTAAATCGTAACAATATTATTAACAAAATCATAGTGCTATTACTGGCAAAAGTTACTTAACAATAAAAGCAGGCACCACGACAGCAGGAACAGTATTTAGTGATTTGTGAACTATTGTTTTATTATTTTTATTTTATTCTACCATTTTCATTAGGAAATCATACAGGTATCATTGCAGAAATAAATCACTGGAGTAGAGTGAAGAATTAATTTTTGATTTTAAAATAACCGTATTTACCTGGATATTTATTTACAGTCTAAGTAAGATTGCCTATCTTCTTGAGTCTCATTTTATATAGTCAAATTCTGTGTTAACTAGCTGCTGAGCCTCTGGATTCTTCTTGGTCAGTCAGTGCCAATGCTGGGGATTTTTGTGTTGGCAACTTTGAAATGTGTATCAGTTAACTATTTCCATAATAATGCTGGGTAACAAGCCACTCCAAAACTTCAGGCTTAAAACAACCTCTTACTGTCTCTAGAAATATGTTTCTGTTTGTTCTGCTGATCTGAGCTTGTCTCAAGAGGGCTCATTCACGTGTCTGCAGTCAGCTGTGAGTTAGTGAAGTGGTGTCATTGAATTTGGATGGGCCTTCACATGACTTGGGCCTCAGTTAAGAGCACTGGCTCTGCTCCACATAGGACTTCATCCTCCATTGCTAGCTATTGCTTTTTCTCAGGCTAACCCAGTCATATTTCTTGGCAGTCACACAGCAGCAAAAAAGGAAGCAGAAATGCTCAGTTGTGATTTGTTCTTGCATCATGTGGGCTAACATCCTATTGCCCAAAATAAGTCCATGGCCAAACTAAGATCCAGAGTAAGTAAGAGGGAGCTGCAAAGTTACAGGGCAAAGAGGTAGCTACATGGAGTCTATTAATTGGGCTGTTGATGAAACCAATCTATCATAGATGGGATGGATGGATCCACTTCACATCAAAGATACTACATTTTAGGGAGATTTCCTCAACCGGACTTCTTCAATAGCCTCTTTCTCTAGATGCCCTGCCTGCGGGAATCTGTCTGGAATGTACTATTAGGATCAGGTACATCTGAGGTGGCTAGATTGGTATGCTTCTACTTCTGCCTTACATATAAGGGAATGACCTGTTGACACTGCCAAGAAGGATCCATGATATGCTTAAGTCACCTTAAGCCTCGAAGGTACCTTGTAAGGGCAGAGGAGAGGTGACCTGTCACTACCCAGCAAGTGACAATCATGCCTTAAGGGATGATATTGTTGCTGTGCCCAGACACTCTTGGGTCTAGGATTCTTCAGTTACTGCTAGTGTTGGCTTTTTTTGGCCCACCACTGACTCCTTTTCTAGTGAATTGCTCAGCCTAAGGGTCGCTTCTCACCACCCCTATCTGAGAGGTAACCTGTCTGACACAGTGCAAACGTCCCAACCACTTGGCCTCAAGATGGCACCATCTCTGTGTTGCAATCCGTGCTCCAGAACTCCCTTGGGATAGAGCTCAGGGTAGACTCCAGCTGAGACCACAGACTGATTCAGCTCCCTTCCTTGTCCCCTTCTGCTCCCCACATTCCCCTACTCCTGAGCGTCACCTTCAATAAATCACATGTATCTAAATCCCTGTCTCAGACTCTGGTTTTAGAGAACACAACTTAAGATGTGCATTATGATGTTAATTTCTGTCATTTTCTCTATTCATTTTTAAACTTCTCATTGACATGAAAAATAGAGAAAACATCATAGATACAAAATAAAATTAAATTTAGACATCTATGACCTATATATTTTACATGCCTTCTTTCAAAATTGTCTGTTCATATGTATGTGTTGAGGCAGTCTTGAAGAAAGGAATATCAACTTTGTTTCAGAGAAGGTGAATTTATACCCTTACTCTGCCTGGCTCTACCACTTACTGGTTCTGAGAATTTAGGAAATCTTTCTACTCAAGCTTCAATATTTTCATGTGCAAAATGGGCATAATAATTACTATTGCAAGGGATTATGCTGAGAATTAAGTTAAATGCAGTAATGCACGTCAAAGGACTTGGTTAAGGGGCTGCAGACATGTTATTTTTACTTGTAGACTGTACTTGGTTATAATTCAGGGCTTTTATAAATCAATATAGTTAACTATTGAATGCCAGTAAAATATAGTAGTAAACTAATAAAGAATACTGATTCTGCCTACTACTTTTTTTTCAAAAACTGATTTCTTGCTTTCTAGTTTTCTTCAAAAACTGATTTTCTTGCTTTCTGTTTTTATCATTTAGTCAAAATTAAATAACATAAGTTTTGTATCGATATCCAGGGAAAATGAAGACAGATTTTTGACTTTTATCACATTAGCACAGTAAGATAAAGAAATGTTCACTTAATTTTAACATTATATTTTGACTTCCTCTTCTGAGTGCTGCTTTAGGCATATGGCAAAATAAACTTTCAAAATTAGTAAGCTTTGAGGAATAAATAACGATGAAGTATTCTTATTTGTTAAATGTAGATAATTTTCTTTAACAAAACTCAGCTAATTTTATTCAATTCTCCTGAGCTTCAGCAATTTTGTCTATTATGATTGGCAGATTGTATATTAAAACTAAAAATGACATTTTTCTTGGTACCACCTGGATGGTAAAATTCACCTGTATTTTGGCCAGTCTAGGGTTAAATTGAAAATGATGTTTTTTTAGCATTGTGTCCAGAATGATTACCAGATAATCTCTACAACCACAATCATTTCTACTTAATGAACATCAAATGCTGGGGATTGTACACAGCTGGTGCCCAGATTCACACATTTGTGCTGATAGTACTAGTGTGTGCAGAGAGCCCCTCTGGTAATCACTTTCTAATCACATTCCATTGACTTTCTTCATTTCTGTCTCCACCCACCTTCATCTTGCTGAAATACTTCCTTTTTAAAGAGGCTTTTTTTTTTTTTTTTTTTGGTTCAAAACTGTTTTCTTCAGGAATTTGAAAAATTCAAGGGACGGGTAAAGAGTTAGCAGTCAGATTCCAATGAAGGTTGATGCTGATGATTATGTAACACGGGCATCTAATAAAAGGGAATAAAATTATTCAATCCTGTTGACACTGGCTAAGGTTTGGAAAATTTTGAACACATGTTCTCATATGTTACAGCACTTTTATTTAACAAGGAGAAACAATATGTGTCTAGATTGATTGTTCAATCAACAGAAACTGGGGAAAAAAATAAAAGATGGAATTCTGTAAAGAAAACTCAGTGATGAGAATTCTTAACATTAAGATTCCCAAATTTCTGTTTCTTGACATGTACCCTCTAGTGTGTGTTGATTGTGATGTTTTTGATCAAAATCCAACTGTGGCTCTCGTACTTTTTAACAGTGGAAACTTGTGGCAGATTCTTGTTTATTTCTGTCATTAGTGTTTGAAATAATTGATCTGACTTTTGATTAAATGCCTCCCTCTTTTAGCAGCATTTAAAAATTATAGAGCTACTGTAATAATTGGCCTCAATCTCATTTTGTACCCTTTCTGCTGATATAGGAAAACAAGCCTACGCAAATATGGAAGAAATTATCCACAGTCGTTACCAGCCCCCGTGCCATTCAGTAAAATGCATTGTTGTCCATAAACTCAAGCTGAAAATACTGAACATTCTTCAACCAGGGCTGTGTGTTCATTGTCATTCCATTGTGTTTTGTTTGCTATTTTAAAGTTTTTCTTTACAATAAGTTTCACTGAAAGTGATACACATCATTCCCTTAGACATTTTTGGTTTACCTAGAAGAAATGTGCGCATAAAAGACATGGGGATAATTGCACTCTGACATCTCCAATTCTCCTTTCTGTGATTTAGCATAATCTCATCTTGTTTTGTTGATTTTATAACATTACCATTTAAAGCATTCAATAGTAGCTTATATGAATGAAACTGTTGGCTATCTGACTTCATGATTGAAACTATTGCTCTTCTATAATTTCATGAAGTTTTTGTACATGACCCTCCTAGTATAATCACAAAATCCCATTGTTTCATTTTTACCTGTGATAGAATTAAAAGTTCATGTTTTAAAATAAATCAGATTAAGTTTATTTTATGGACAACAATTTATATAACTTCAAATTCACAATGATTCTTTGTTAATTACTCCGTTATTACTTTCTGACTCTCTTCTGATCTGAAATAGAGAAATATCTACATGAGTTCATCCAATAAGTAGTAGCTGGGGCATAAGAGAGTTTGTCTTACAAGATGTGTTCCTAATAGAAAAAAGAGGCAAGTTAGAGATTTTTGTCTACAAAGATAAAGTTGTCCTTAAAATTGTGTAAAAGTAGATCCTGAATCTCTTGAAATCAAACAAGACAGAAATAAAATTAATATTGGTGTAGGCGTATGGACTTAAGCATCCTACACTGCAATTACATAACAGGGACAATATAAGGTAACCCTGGTATAACATCTTGTAAAAGAAGAAGTGAGGCTATAATTAGAATGCATTTATCAAGTAGCACATTCCACCTACACAGGCTCTAAAGGAAGAAGTAGGAAGTGGGGAGGGAAGGATTTCTAAGGAATAATGACTAACAACAGTTTGATATGTGCATTGGTGTCATCCTTTCAAACATTTTTTTAGTACCATGCCTTACATCATGCACTCAGGTGCTTAATTACCTACAGTTTTATTTTTCAAAGATATTCATCATGCCAGTCTTTGAGGTAAAAATAAGAGTGTGGTGATTAGGGAAAGAGCAAATGACTGCCCTTTAAGAATTAAGCCTAAGGAAAGAGAGAAAGAATAGAGAACTAAGAATATGTACATTGGACAAGATTGTTTCCATGATTGGTAAGTAGAGTTGTTAGGTGTATGGAGAGTACATCTTTTGTGCCTTGAGATGTGTGAGCCAGAGGACTGGACTAATGTAATAACGTTGTTACAGATAATGTAGTATATCTGTTAGTTCGACGGTGTCGTTGGAAGGTACAAAAGAAAGAAACAGCAAGATGGAAATAAGGAGCTTTATAATGTGATCAGTGGTCATTCCAGCCACCACCCTTATAGCTGTTTCTATTTCACTTGTTCAACAACAATCTTATTTCTCACTCCTGTGCTATTAAATCTGAAATGACAGCAATTCCTGCTGAAGTGTATGTTGCTAACTTTCCTTGAGTACACCCAAATTAGAAAATTAAACTCCACAGCAATTTCCTAGACTGTTTTCTACTATTTTCTCCAGTGATAGAGTTTGCTGAAACACTTATGGAAATATCCTCATGCCAGTTTTATCAGATACCAGAGGTTTAGTGCCTTTTGCTTGCCTCCAGTTTGGGGTGATATCTTTTGGTTAAAGAAATTTTAAAAATATGTATAGTCCCTGCTACATTAAATGCAATTGCTGAAACTGCCAACGTTGTAGTCCATATGGCTACAGTGCTACCATTTGCATCTGTGTTCTCTCTGAGTGGCAAACATCTGGCCGCATACAGTGCATGTGTGACTTCCCTGCTTTCAGAGGAAGTGTTCACTCACTATAGAATCTTGAAACTCAAAGGAGAGCAAATAAAAGTAAAGAAATGACAATGGACATATAACAACAATTCCCCAAACACAAGCTGACCCAGTTAAAGAGATAGCAAGAAATGGACAACAAAGAATATTAAATAGATTGCCTCAAGTTCTTCCATTTAGAAATAACCATCATTAATGTTGGACAGACTAAATTTTAACAGAGGAAGTTGTCAAATAACCAAATCCATATTTAAAGACATTTGGTGGATAATTTAATCATTTCATTGTATTTATCTCTCATTTTATGAATTGGCCTTTTAGTTCATTAATATTAACCAGTAATGACTTAACTTTTGGCTCTGATGGACTTAAATCTAGATGTCCCAAAATTGAAATTGGCAAGAATGAATTGCTTTTTAAACTCATTTCGGAATGTTAAATTTACTTGTTTTAAGATGTAGGCTGTATTTTACAAATACATCATTTGGCAACCGTAATTCACTTCTAAACATTTATAGTGGAAAATCAATTGCCAATTTGGTGGTAATCTGGCAGACATTAAATCAGTAAAATGGTACTGATCTGCTGCTTCAAAGCTTGCAGCCTAGAACTTTTGTAATCAGGAAACCTAACCCCGCTGGCTAAATGGATATAAAGAACTGCCTCTCATGTGCTCCCTTAGATATGAATTTTTTAAAGCTCCTTCAAAATATTGGATTTTAGGGGCAGTAACAATTTTCATTTCAAGAAGTTGACTTACAGTATGCTTCAAATGTATTACTCTTCTGCATGGATTAGTTTTAAAAAAAACAGAGTGAGAAAATCTTTCTAAAATCTTATGGCATAAATATCATGGGCACTGGCTTGAGACAGATCTGGGTTTTGATCTCACCTCTCCATATAAGATGCTTCCTGATCTGTAAAATTCAGATAACAATAGCTTATAGAGGTAACAACATAGAAGATGGAAATATATCTCTGTATATAGACACTGTGGAAGGGAAGGTACAGGAAGAAAATCATCATATTGATATTAGTAGTAGTGATAAATGCGGACAGGAAAAACTGGTTTAGTAATTTCAGTGGAAGAACTTATTTTAAATGAAGAATAACCAGTTAGCAACTTTCCATAGTTTCTTAGTCTTTTTTAAAAAGTATGGCATTATTTCTGTAATGCACACACACACACACACACAAACACACATTTGTACATATATATGTCAAGTAATTTTAAAAAGCACAAAAATCAAAGTTAAAAAAATCACCTTAAACCCTACCACTCAGAAATAGCCATCATTAACATTGATTTAACATAATTCCAGATATATTTGTAAGCATATATACAAATAAAAATATAGATGGAAGCATGAAAATAGTTTTATAAAAATAAGATCCTTCTGTAGATACTGTTTTTAAGGAATTTATTTATTCTTAATTGACATTTATTGATGTACATACTTATGGGGTACAGAGTTATATTCCAATACATGTACATAATGTGTGACAATCAAATCAGGGTAATTAGTATATTATGCATCACAAAACTTTATCATTTCTTTGTGATGAAGATATTTGATCTCCTCTCTTCTAGTCATTTCAGAACATACAAGAAATTATTATTAATTTAGATTCCTAGCACTACAGAACACCACTAGAACTTATTTTTCCTGTCTAGCTGTAATTTTGTGTCCATCATCCAACCTCTCCTCAGCCCTCCCCAGCCCCTTCCCAGACTCTAGTAACCACATTCTACTCTGGTAGACACTATTTTAACATGAAGCCTTAAAATCTCAGTTTTAGTACTGATTGCCTCTCTACAAAGCATGGGAACATCACCCTCAGTGTGTCTCTCCTACTCAGCCCGACTCCATGTCTTGATTTTTGTTACTGTGTCATTATTTTTACATTGTGAGTGCTTAAAACATTCATGTTGTCCTAGAGCCATGATTCCCATATTTGATTAATACCAGGACTATATTTAAATGAAATGAAAGCTCAAAGTTCTCCATTCATCATTTACCATGTCCTTGCATGCCTGAATTGTTTATCTTGCTGTTTCTCTAAATTGGCTCTGTTTCATTTTTAAGATCTATTTAAAAAAATATTTTTAGGAAGGGCACATAGGTTTGTGTATTTTATGAGGTCTCCCATGTTTGCCAATGTCAGTCTTTGCCTTAAACATGAATAATACTTTAGTTCAATATAATATCCTTGGATAACATCTGCAGCCATTGCTACATGACCTTCTAGCAGTAAACATTGCTGTGCAGAAGTCTATGGAGAACCTGTTCTTTCCCTGTGATGAGTTATTTGCTTTTTATGTCTGGATGCTTGAAAAACTATCTTCTTTATTTTCTTGTGGATGAGGATAGTTTGCATAGTTGCTTTGCCCTTTTTTCATCTCGCATGGATGTCCCTTTTCAAACATTCTACCTAGTCTAATAAAGTATTGCTAACTCTTGACTTTCTTCCTTTATCTGAGGCCAGAGTGTTTTCCTTTAATAGGCTGGGTATTGTGTGTTCTTTCTGTTTCTCTTGAGAAGGGAAGCTGGAGGGAGTACTGATGCCATATACAAGGATACTTCAAAAACTTCGTGGAAAAAAAAGACTTAAAAGATAATATGATTATCTGTCCATGAAATTTTTGAAAACCCCTTGTACATTCTTTCTTAGAATACCAGATCTGTTTTCTCTTCTGACATTTTGTTAAATGTCCTGTACCAAATTGACATCACTGTGTGTGTGTGTGTGTGTGTGTATGTGTGTGTGTGTGCGTGCGCGCGCGTGTGTGTCTGTGTCTGTGTGTCTTTGTAAGGGAAAGGGGTACTTCCCATTCTCATATGGAGACATCCTCAAGACTTTAGTTTGCTTTCTCAGTTCATTCTGAAGCACTGGATGGATTCATCCCTTACTTCAATGAGAATCATTCTCTCCCATTTTCCTCAATCAGAGGCATTTCTGCTATTTTTCAGACAAGAAAAACGGTAAGGACACCTATTCAACTTGTTTCTAATTTGTGGTTATGAACAAAATTTTCAGTAAAGTTGGACTCCACCATTGGTTTGGAGGAGGGATCAGTGTTTGGAGTCAAACCGTGACTCTAGCTCCTCTTGGCCCTGGAAACTTCTAGGACTTTCTTAACTGTCGGAGTTATTGCATTGGGTCAAGCTTTGTTTCTTATTAGTTTTTGTTTTATTTTGCTTATAGCTGTTTTGCTATTTTTCTAAATGTATTCACCCTTTATCTGAACCCAAATATCTTTGCAGAATTTTGACCTAAGCACAGAAAATTGCTCCTGTTGCTTTTGAAGATGGTGTGTTGTCCCTGTAGGGAAGCTGTCTAGAAGGATATAACTGCTTGTGTGAACTAGGCTTATCAGAAGGATATTTAACTAAACACCTGCTGACTTTTATTTTTTTACTTTTAGCTCTTCTCAGTGTCAGGGGTACCATATTTTTTCCTTTTTTCCTTTTTTTTGCCACCACTTACAAGCTGAAGAAGAAAGAACATTCACACCTCACTGATTTTATTTTTTTTTAATGGGAAATTTTTATTTTTCCTCTTGATTTATTTTTCCTTGCTCAGAGGAGGTTTATAAAACTAAAGAGAGGGGAACATACAGATAAGAGGCACTGTCAAAATTGTTTTAAAAAACCAGAATCTTTAATGTTTTGAAAGCAAAACTTAAAACAAAAAAGACTAACTAAAATAAAATATTCTTAAAATTCGAAGGTGTTTTCCTTTCCAAAATATGTTTCTGCAGGAATTCTCACTGATTCAAAAGATTGAATTACATCAGATCAACATCCCCAGAAAAAGAGTTAGCTTTCTGTGTTTTACTTCCAAATGATATTAGTTGAAAAAGGTTGAAATTTTTTCCTTTGCATATACAGTGTTCATGCATGAGAATGACAAAGTATGATATTAGATTTTCCTGCTGTATCCACAGCATGTAGAGTGCTGTTTGGAAAACCTGCCTCATAATGTAGTTTTGAGGATTAAATGAGCAAATATATAGAAAGCATTTGATAAGCACTTAATAAATATTATCTGTTTCTGCTGCTTCTGTTATTGTTATATCATCCAATGTAAATTTCCCAATGTGGGTTTGTTATTACTGAATGTTCTCTTTGAAGTAATGAATGCCTTCCATGATATTTTTGCATGATATTTAAAGTAAAATCTCATGGTTTTACATTCGAACTTTTCTCTGGAACGTGTAGTTTTGTGGTTAAAATGTGATGTATGTGAAGCCAGTGGACTCTGATGGAGACAGACCTCGAATACATTCTTCATACTGGTCTCCAACAACCGTCTTCTCAGCTTGTATCAACAGTAAATAACCCACATATATGACACCACAGCTAGAGATCTTCCATGAGAAATGCCACTGGAATTGAGGATTTAGATTGTTATATCCGTGATTTCAATCTTGACCTCACTCCTGTGTAGCTCACCATTCATTACTTTGCATTTCTCCAAGACTTTAATTCTCTTTGCACATGAAAAGACACGTGGAGTCATTTTATACGAAGACACCATCATAACAAGCCATGCACCAAAGAGAAAGTACTTTGAACATAACATCCTAAGTCTGGGTTATTTTGAATAAATGGTTATTTTACTTAATGATTTACTTCCAATTTGTATTTTAAGTTGCTGCAAATATTTCAAACCATCTAGCTACTCAAGTATATGCCTTAGACCTGAAGCTTTGGCACTATCTGAGTTTTTGTTAGAAATGCAGAATTTCGGGCCGAGCCCGTGGCGCACTCGGGAGAGTGCAGCGCTGGGAGCGCAGCGACGCTCCCGCCGTGGGTTCGGATCCTATATAGGGATGGCCGGTGCACTCACTGGCTGCGTGCCGGTCACGAAAAAGACAAAAAAAAAAAAAAAAAGAAGAAGAAAGAAAGAAATGCAGAATTTCAGGCCCAGCCCAGACCAACTCAATCAGAATTTGCATTTTACAAAGATCCTCTGGAAATTCATGTGCATGTTAATGTTTAACGTTACAGTGTTGACATTTTTAATGTTACAGTAGCTGAAATTTTCTTTGATGTGAAAGCCATAGCACTTATAAGAAACATGTATATAAAAGGCCTTAAAATATGTGGGACAGAAGCTTCCCACTCATAATAAAAAATTATAATTTAAAACTACAACCAAATACCAATTTTCTCCTAACAGACTGGTAGAAATGCAAAGGAAAAACAGTACGTTTGTGGATTGTCAAGAAGCAGGCACTGGCACTGCTGTGAGTGGGGGGGATGAATGGGAATTAAATCCCTTAGAGTTTTTGGTTTATCTATCAAAAGTCTAACCTTTAACTCATCAATCTTACTTCTGGGAATTTATCCTACATATATGTCTGCAAAATCATATATGTACAAAGATATTTATTGCAGAATTATCCGTAAATGGAGGTCCCATAAGAGTCAATGAGGGACTGGTACAATAAACAATGTATAAGCATACAATGGAGTATTATACAGCTATGCAAAGGAGGGAAAAAGTACTTCTTGTACTGATTAGGGAAACTCTTCAAAATACATTGGTAATGGAAAAGAACAAAGTGCATAAAAATGTGTATGATATTATTTATTATGTGAAAAAAGAAACAAAACCAAAAAATATATTTAAATTAACTGGTGTGGGCATTTAGAAAACAACTCTGCAAATGCACATAATAAATAAATTAGATATTTGCAAGACATGTAACTGATAAAGAGCTTGCCAGGATATATATGGTACTTCTAAAACTCTATAAGAAAATATTAGGCAATGCGTTGGGAAAATAAAATGCAGGCAAAGATTATTGATCTGGCTGTTTGTTGTTGAACGGGCTGTTTATAAAGAAGAGGATATCAAATAGCCAATAAATGTATGAAAAAGTGTTCAATGTCATTAATGTCATTAATAATAATGCAAATTTATAACAAGAGCAGCTACCACTATATACTTACCAGATGGCCAACATTAAGAATTCTTATAGTAATAGCAAGTGCACCAGGTATGTGGATACATGTTGATGGGGTGAAAATTGACAGAAGCAGTGTGAAAAACTGTATGACATACTGGCATACAAGTATCTATGAGAGTTCCTGCTTTCAATTCTTCTGCAAACATATCTAGGGGCAGAATGGCTGGACCATACAGTGGTTCTGTTTAACTTTTAGAGGAACTACCACACTGTTTTCCACAATGGTTGTACCATTTTACATTCCCACCAGCAATATACAAAGGTTCTAATTTTTTCACATCCTTGCCTACATGTGTTATTTTCTGGTGTGTGTGTGGTGTGTGTGTGTGTGTGTGTGTGTGTGTGTGTGTGTGTGTGTTTTAAATATAACTATGTTTATTTTAATTTGCTGGATATTTGGGTTATTTCCAGTCTGGGCTATTACAAAAAATGCAGATAAGAGCATTCTTGTGCCTATTTCTTAGTACATACAACACATTTTCAAAGGAAATATACTTGGAATTGGGATTCCTGTCATAGGACTTGTGCATGTTCAACTTTAATAAAAAATGTCATACAGTTTTCAAAGTGCTTCTATCAATTTTCACCCCATCAACATGTATCACATATACCTGGTACACTTGCTATGGTACAACTTTCCACACTGTGGAAAACAGTGTGGCAGTTCCTCTAAAAGTTAAACAGAGTCACTGTATGGTCCAGCCATTCTGCCCTTAGATATACTTGCAGAAGAATTGAAAGCAGGAACTCTCACAGATACTTGTATGCCAGTGTTTGTAGCAGTATTATTCATGATGGACAAAAGGTGGAAATAACTCAAGTGTCCATCCACAGATGAATGAATAAGCAAAATGTGGTTTGCACATACAGTGGAATATTATTCAGCCTTAAAAAGGAATGAAGTTTTGATGTTTGCAGAACATAGATGAACTGTGAAAACCTTACACTAAATGAAGTAAGCCAGTCACAAAGGACAAATATTGTATAATTCCACTTACATGAAGTACCTAGAATAGACAAATTCAAAGAGAGATAAATTAGAATAGAGGTTACAAGGGACGAGGGAAAGGAGAGTGGGGAATTAGTACATAATGGGGTACAGAGTTTCTATTTGTGAGGATGAAAATATTGTAGAAATAGATAGCAGTGAGGGTTACAGAACATTGTGCAAGTACTTAATGCCACCGAATTCTACACTTCAAATGGTTAAAATGGTAAATTTTCTGTTATGTATATTTAACCATAATAAAAAACAAATTATAGTATATTCATACAAAAGAATAATATACAGAAATGACAATGAATACACTACAAGTACACTCGACATGACGAATCTCTCAAATATGTTTATATATATATATCTAAAATCAGTTTTATTTCTTGAGCACAGTTTTTTAATTGAAGTGTGATTAATTATACATATTTTGGGGGTACAGCATTGACTACCATCACCTGTTTACAACATGTGATGATCTAATCGATATTATTAGCATATTCATTATTACAATTCGTAATTATTCTTTTTGCCCCTTACCCCATATCTTTCTAATTCCCCCTCACTCCCCTCATCCCATCTCTAGTAAACAGATTTGTTCTCTTGTTCTGAGAGTTCAATTTATTATTGTGGCTCTAATTTTCTTTCTTTCTTTCTTCCTTCCTTCCTTCCTTCCTTCCTTCCTTCCTTCCTTCCTTCCTTCCTTCCTTCCTTCCTTCCTTCCTTACCTCCCTCCCTCCCTCCCTCCCTCCCTCCCTCTTTTCTTTTTTTCATCTCTTTCTTTCTCTCTTTCTCTTTTTCTCTCTTTCCTTCTTCCCTACCCCACTTATGAGTGAGCACATGTGGTATTTCACTTTCTGTGTCTGGCTTATTTCACTCAAGATAATTTTCTCCAAGCTCACCCATGTTGCTATGAATGGCAGAATTCCAATCTTTCTTATGGTTGAGTAGCATTCTATTGTGTATATACACCACATCTTCCTTATCCAGTTGTCTGTCGATGGACATTTAGGTCAGTTCCATATTTTGGCTATTGTAAATAAAAAATATGGAATGCTTCATGAATTTGCGTGTCATCCTTGCACAGAGGCCATGCTAATCTTCTCCTGTATCGTTCCAATTTTACTGTATGTGCTGCTGAAGCGAGCACTCAAATATTATGTGGAGTGAAGAAAGCCATATACAAAATAATGCATACCATTAAATGTATGTAGTTCATTTAAAGGACCAATAGGCAGAAGTGAACTATAGGGTACAGGGATGCAACTGAAGCGATTACGGTGACAAGAAAAGCAAGGAAAGACCTGCCATCCAAGTGGGTTAGGGGTCATGTTTAGCGGGGGAGGCGGAGGATCATGAGAATGCATGTGAGGTCTTCTGGGGTACCGATAATGTTCTGTCTATTAATCTGCTATTCACCTTATAATAATTTGTTTAGCTGTACATTATTAACATATTTTATGTATGTATGTTATATATCACAATAAAATGTTTTTTAAAAAGTGGTTATATGGTGAGGATGGTAATGGAAGAACTGGACAGGGTAGGCATGATTCTCTTAATCACACTATTTTCTATTTGATTTTTTAACTATAATGTATATTACATTTAATTTTTCCAATTCAAATTACTATGCCCATAAACTATCAAATGACCTGGATTAGATAACAGCCAGAAATTTTGATTTTACATATTCAACCTATATAGTCTTCTAGAAAATATAAAGACTTGTTTTCTATAAATATAAAAACAAATATGTCTTAAATATAACTATTAAATTTGATTTAGCTTGAGAATACAACTTTCTATATTAAGTTCCACTTTGAAAGCTTGCATTAATATTCTACCACCTGCTGATTTTAGTCTTTAATAAAAAGGATAGCACAAAGATGAGACAGAAGCCATCCAAAGTGTATAAATCGTGCTTTCTCCCCTTATGATCCTAATTTTGACTTTTATTGCCTCATTGGGGGACAAGGCCATACACCCACACTATTAAACCTGGGTTAGGTCAGCTGGCCACAGTGAGTAAAAGATAGCTAGCTCTTTGGTCTACAGATTATCCATGTAGATATAAGGGCACTTCAAATATTAAGCATTTAATTATTAGAAATGAAAAGGGATATATAAAAAAAGATGGATTTATTTGTTCCTTTTTCAGATCGAAAACTGTTTGGCTAAGGCCTGAATCATGGTAGCAGGTCTCACCACAGTAACTTCCTTGTTTGGATCACACATTAAATTTCTGAATAAAGCCATTTCCCCAGAAAGGATCAGAAAGCATTGGTATGCAAGAAGATTAAGTTTCCATGTTGACAATATCACTAATTATCCTTGGCCCGTTGTACAGATAGTTCTTTCCTGATCTGTGTGCCTTGTCCAAGTGTCCCTCTTTATAGCTACATGAAAAGTTAATAACTTTTCTAAAGTAAAAATTCTGTTGGGGTGTAAGATGGCATTGTAAGTTGGTTAAGAATCAGAAGGAGCAATACCAGCGTGTTTCTTCCAAAACTGCGTTTAGTGTTCAAAGCAATATCATGTTAGGAATCTAAAAAACAGCTTATCAAGTATTTTAAGCTTGGGAAAAGGTATGTTTTGGAAATGTCATGTTTTATATTTGGGTAGCCATTCTTCACTTAACATCATTGAGACTTTTTTTGTGTGTGTAAAAATATAAAGTCTTGAAAGTCCAGAACTCTTCTTAATTTTTCTTGTTTTTTTCTTTTTTCCTATTGCTTAATTAAATTATTTTTTAAAAAAATTAACATAGATACCAGAACTCTATCCAGTAAATAAATCAGCAGCAAAGATCAGATGTTTAAAAGTACATAGAAAAGGAAGGTGTTTGTTTACTAGATCCTTTCAAACATTCAGACTCATTTTCTTTACACTCTTAAGAACAAAGATCTTCACAAATAGTTCAATTAGGGAGCCCTTCTCTCTGCTGCTTAATTTGTTTCTAAAGAGACTTTGAGACTTTGGTCTATAAAAACTCTCAAAACTATAGGTAGGATTTGTATGAAAATAAATTCCAATTATTTTCTTGGTATAGTTGTATTGCCTTTTATTTTTTTCCCAATCCTTTTAAGTTAATGAATAATAAGTGATATGCTTATCATACAATAAATATGTGCTTACATTCAGAAGTCTACTTTCCTTTTATTCTTTAAAGTTGTAATATAGGAAGGCATAACAAATCTACTACACCACCAGAGAATATTCTAAATACTGTCTACCTAGAAACTCAGAAATTTAGGGATGTTTTATTTTCCATTTTATATTTGTACATTCCTAGTGTATTTTGCAACTACATATTATTTTCAATAAATGGAAAACTGTGAATAAACTATCAAAGGAAAATATGATCTGGGACTTTTTTTCATCATAAATCAGCTGTGTTGATTTACATATATATAGATATAGATATAGATATAAGGGCACTTCAAAAAGTTCACGGAAAAATAGAATTAAAAGATAATATGAATCTGTCCATGAACTTTTCGAAGTACTCATATATAAATATACCAACATACATATATAAAAATGTATAAGTATGTATATACAAACATATATGTCGTGTTAAAATGCTCAAGTTATCCATGTCATATTCCATACCTTACAACTCATATACATTGAATCACATGTACTATCTACTTATTTGTAGTGCAGTTTCTCCAACAGCATGAGTAATGCCTACTACGGGGATCAGCTGTATGTCAAGCATTAGTATTCTACCACCTGCTGATTTTAGTTTTTAATAAAAAGGATAGCACAAAGATGAGACAGAGCCATCCAAAGTGTATAAATCGTGCTTTCTCCCCTTATGATCCTAATCTTGACTTTTATTGCCTTATTGGGGGACAACGTCATACACCCACACTATTAAACCTGAGTTAGGTCAGCTGGCCACAGTGAGTAAAAGATAGCTAGCTCTTTGGTCTGCAGATTTTAAGTCATCTGACATTTTAAATTTGCACATGGAGGCAATGAAGGAATATAATCAATATTCTCTGTTCCTTTACATCTCGAAAAGGAAACTGTTTTAAGATAACTTTTTTCAGGTTTTTGGTCAATAGCAAGATAATCTTCATTTTGTGTTATATGCAGCAAAGAAAATGACAGCAGCGATATGGAAGCAGGATATAAATGGATTATTGCCTCAAAATCACTTGATTAAAAATTAGTATATAATACAATATAAAATAATCAATCAAAAGGACTGTAGTTTCTTTGTTTGTTTGTTTGGTTTTTTTTTTTACTGTAAGCCTCCAAGTCAGGTCTTGTCCCAAATGCTTTCAATTAAACTCACACTTCTCTTTCTTTTAATGTTATTTGCTCCTGTAAAATTAATAAGAGCTAGTAGAACTTTTGGAAAGTATGAGTATTAGCATAGGAGTCTTGCTGCTGTACCAAAGATCTAAGAGTATTATGATTAGAGTTTATTTCCATTCAATGTCATTCTGAGGTAAGCAGTCAAGAGCTGACATTGTGCTCTACGGCATCAAGGACCTGAATTCTTTCCATGTTACTCTACTGCTGTCCTCAAACATTGCTTCCACCTCATGATCTAAAAAAGCTGCTTCAATTCCAGCCTTCACAGACATCTTCCAGCAAGAAGGAGGAAAGAGAAAAGGATACCCTGGACATTTCCAGAAGTCATGTGTATCACCTCCTTTTAAATTCCATTAGTCTGTGCTCAGACAATTCTAGGTAGTCATCCAGGTAAAATTGGTGGTTCTCTTACTACAGGAATAAAGAAAAACTGGATTTTGGGAGACAGCTGGCAATCATTGCTGCAATACATGAAACTGTGAAGAAGAAAAAAACTATCACCCATAAGCTCATCATCTAAAGATGATTGTCATCTTTAACTTTTGGCATATTTCCTTTTATTACTTTAATGCATTAAATAGTTTTAAACAGAAGTACACTATATATTATAATATGCCATTTTTGTTTGGTTAAAATGCCCTGAACATTTTATACAATATTTAACATCCTTTGAAACATTATTTTAATGGCTGCAGAGTATTAAATACTATGTATTGTAATACATTTAATTGAATTCATACTTTTGAGTATTTAGACATTTTCCTAATTATGTTCTAAAGATATTAGTGTTTATAAATATCTTTTAACTAAGATACTTAGATGCAAAATGAATATATTAAGGTTTTCCTATATTTTTCAAAATTGCTTTTTAGAAAGGTGATACAAAGTTAAACTCCTACAGTTATGTCTGGGAGTACTCATCACATCAAATCTTTCCATTACTAAATAGTACACGTTTTAAGATGATTACTAATTTGATAGTTAAGAAATGGTCTCTTGTTGTTCTTTTAATTTCCATTTCTTTGATTGTGAACAACATAGAACCTTTTTAAAAAATGTTTTGGCAATTTGTGCATCTGGTTTAAATTTCCTCTATATGACCTTTAACTGTTTTCTACTTATAAATTTATAAAATTTCTTTCTATAATGAAGATATACTTTTTTACAAAATGTAAGTATATTTTCCCAGCTTAGAGTTAACCTCCTGTTTCAATAAGTATTTATATTCTAGGAAATTTGTTGTTACTATATTTAGGACAAATATTTACTGGTATCTAGTAAGCAATCAATAAAAATTTGTCTAATGAGAGATTGAACTAATGAAAAAATTAGATTTACTACCACATTTTATTGTTATTAATGTTTACTGCTAGTCTTTTCTTTTTTTAAAATCAGATCTCCCCATTCTGAAGCTTTCAATTTTGATTTGTATCTTACTTGACTAGAGCATATACCTGAGTAATACCTTTGAGAAAGCATTTCTGCATGCGTATTATATCTGATGTGCTCGAGCATATTAAAATATCATTCTATTGACTTGGGTGACAGTATAGATTTCTTCATTACAACTGTCTCTCTTCCAAACTGTAATCCTTCTTCCCTATTCTCTGGCATGGGATACGAGGTGTAAAAGAAGCCTGATTTTTATTTCTGTGTAAAAAATTTTTGTGTTTTATCTTTCTGGAAGCTCTAAGAACTTTTTTCTCTCCTCTCGAAATAGGAAAAAATATCAGTTCCATTTAATGTGAGTGGACATTAATAACTTTCCCCTGGAATCTGGGTAATTATCTTAGGCACATCTGGAAATGTTTCCTTCCACTCTGCCCGTAATTCTTATTTCTCTTGCATCTGTCAGGCCTCTTCCTCTGGAGCATCAGTTTGTACTATTTGGGTCTGCTTTTCCTATCTATTATCTTCTTTCTCATTCTTTTTATCTCTGTCTTTTTTGCCTTATCCTTCTGAGATTTTGCTCCTGCATCAGTTTGATTTTTCTGCTCTGACAATTATGTGCCCATTATCTAATAAAGATTTTAATTTTGCTATGGTATTTTTCTTTCTCAACATTGTCTTCTTAGCCTACACAGCTCTTGTTGTGTTTCTGCCAGTGTCTTAGCTCCTGTTTTATCTCATTGTCTGGTCTTATCTTCTCATTGTTTATAGAGTTCTTGCTTCAAGGGATTTTATTGATCCTACAGGGCAGATGCTTCACTTGTGTTTGCTCTAGTAAATATTTCCCCAAATATGGGCTCCCCTTCATTTTGCTTTTCCTTTATGTATGTACATATAGTGCGGTATCTTTAGGACTCAAGCTTTTAAAACTTCTTTATTTCTTTTAATATTTCTTCATCCTTGAACAAAGAGGCACTTATGAAATAGGCCTCATATTTGACTATAAACATGAAATAGTGGTGGTTCAATTCTTGGATTTTTCACATCCAAATACTTATTTTTATTTTTATTCTGGAGAATCCTCTCTCATGACTTAACCTGGAAGACTGCATGTTATATTCATATGTTCATATAATTCAGTGATGCAGATGCTGGAAGGGTATGGCATTTAACATTCTGTTTGGACCAGCCTCCATATGAGGTGCACAGTGTGACCACACGATCTTCCTTTAGCAGCTACCTGTGAAGCTCCAGGTCAGGAAGATGAGCCAAAGTTTGCTTCATAAGACTGGGGCCTCTCCACTGGGGTAACCCTACTCCCATGGCCTGCTCACCTAGTCCCACCAACTGCAGGGTTTTTAGGATCCTGCAAGGTTTCTAATCATGCTGTGTTTATTTCTCAAGATGAAGGCTTGCAACATAGTTCTTGGTGTTCCCCTTCAAACAGTTTCTCTTTTCACTGATAATTAGCAGAAGTTAGATGTTTCTGACATATTGTTAGTATGGTTTTAGGGATGATTTATTATTCCCTGCACGTTGTAGCATTAGTCATTTTAGAATCGATCCAAGAGTCATAGCATAAGAGGATAAGATAACATTTTCTCTGGCTACCATCATATGTGACAGTGCCAATTATATATTAATGCCATTAACTTAGACTATATATACTGTTTTGATTCCTGATTTCTTGTATTAAATAATTACCATATTTTCATATTATTTGCATTGTGGCAAAAATTGTCTTAATGATTTCCTACGATTTCATCATGGAAGTATCATACATGCGTACACCCCTACCCGCCCATGACGGTCAATGATTTGCTGAGGTTGGACCCAGAGTGGAAGTGTAGTTTCTCAGATAGCTTCTCATGAGGATGGGGACCTGGGCAGGGCCCCCACAGCATCTAGTGTGTTAATCCTTTACAGTTGCTTCCATGTGAATTGCATGTGGGTGTGCTCATTGTCCCCTTATTAATTAAGTGCTAATTCAAAAAATAGTTATTGTTGATTTTGTGTTAGAGCTCTTGAATCCTTCTAAGAGATGTCTTTCAATGAAACCGAGGAATTCATTTGTAGTTCATTATATTAAGGAGCAAATCTCTTTATAGTAAGATATACACCCTTTTATCTATTATATTTGTAATAAAATACTTTCCTAGTTTCCTGTTCTCCTTGTAAGTGTATATTATGGTGTTGGCCTACAGAAGTTGAAAAGTCTAATACTGTTGAAATTAACAGTGGTATTTTGTCTATACTTCCTCCATTTGTTGTGTATATAAAAAGAACACCAAAGTCATCATAAAGTTGGTGAATACTCAGATACATATTTTTCATCTCTTAATTATTTCAGTACTTAACTTTTTAATCCAATGGGAATTTATCTTGAATTTTTGTGATGTGAGATTCAAATGAGTGTGTTTTCCTCAGAAAATAAGCCAATATTTACAGTGCTATTTATTCAACATTATCTACCTGTTTATGTGTGGCCTTCTTTACCCTATCTCCCAAAGGATCACACCTCATCACTAAAAATATATATACATATGTATTTAATATGCATTTACACTTATGTATAAATATATATTTGTATTATATAATACTGTTATATTAAATATTATGTGTTTATTATATATTATATGATAACACACTATCATATGTACATGTAAATTTATATTTTTGTATATATATTTAGCACAGTGCAAGTATCAGGGATATTTAATAATATGAAATTTGTGATTAGAGTAAATAAGAAGACAAGATATCACCAGTCGTTGTTGATAACTGCCACCCCAAATATTTCATATTGCCCTGAAGAGGCTTGCTGAAGCAAGTGGGGGAAGGATGGAGAGCCAGATGGTGCCTGTGACTTTGTGTCGATGATTCCTACAGGGCTGCAAAGCAATTACTCAGTACCAGTCCCCTGGGAGGCTGCCTACAAGGCAAGCATGTTCTCTGCATTCATCTCTACAAGGTGTAATAATTAAGCCAACAGAATGAAAGCATCCGCCCAGTGGTTGTACAAAGAAGCAACAACCCTCTCTGCTTGTTCATCACCTTAACATCACCTACACAGACTAGTAATTACTCAAGGCATTTATGATGTTTACATGTAACTATGATCTTTCCTGAATCAGAAAAGGCTTCAGAAACCTAAGGTACAGCGGGCAGTTAAAAATCTGTTTATAACCAGTGATGCTTAAGCATTGACGGTTTAGATAGCTTTTATTGATGCCACCCTTAAGAAAGATTTCAGATGTCTCCATTGAGAAGGGGACAAAGGTATGCGCTGAATTTAGCCACTTTGATGCTTATAGTTGGCAGCTGCTTATTAAATGCTCTATAAACTAAAGGACTTCTCTAATCGAGCTGTAACCATCTATTGTATTTCTCCCAACAACTTAGGCTAATTGTCAGAGACTGTACAGCAGAGGGCCCTCCCAACCAGCATATTGGGAATTCGTGGCAGATCTCAAAGTCTACATTTTAGGTCTGTCCGTCTCAACTCTTGCATTTCCATCCAGAGGCCAATGCAAACTGAAATGTGACCTTTGGTTACCCAGCTGTCTGTCCTTGAGGGCCCTGAAGGCTACAAAAAAATGAGAAGTGGCTGTTCATCTCCAGATCTGGAACTCTTGTCCTGGGATCCTGGCAGAGAAAGAAAATTCTGGAGAGAAGAAGAGAAGTTACTCTAATGTTGAGGTTTCTAGCAGCAAAGCTTGAGATGGGGATTCTCGTGCAAGTGATTTATTGAGAGATGCTCTCAGGAGAAGGAGTAAACAAAGCAATCAAAGTAGGGCTAGAAGCTAAATAAAGATGAGGTGGGAGACATCTAACCTCATCTTGGTCCCACAGGGAGCTCTGGAGTGTGAACTGCACCACAGAGTTGTCCTGCAGGTAGACAAGGGGGCTGGGCTGTGATACTCCCAGACCAGTCATTGTCTACCAGCAGCTTCCCCTTCCCAGGGTGGGTGCATAGCGTTCCAGGCATCCCCGGCCAAATGGTACTTCTCAACAAAGAACAAGCCTGCGGAGGGGCGCGCAGGTGCGAGCTCGTCCCAGCCGACACCTGCAGCATCTGAAGGATGGGCGCAGCAGCCCAGTGAAGGGCTCCCGAGCTGGGCATGGAACCATCAGCTAGTTTCTGACTTTACCATCTTCCCCCTTTTCCCCCACAGTCACTCTCTCTATGGCTCTGTTTTGTATTGTCATAGTACTTATGGCTATTTGAAAATAGCTGATATATTTACATGTTTACTGCTTATTATCTGTCAGCACTGTATCACCAGTTTCTAAAACAGTGTCTGGCACATGGTAGGTACCCAGGACATAATTTGTTGAATGTTTGAGTGAATAAGTGGGGGTGGAATGAGGTGGTACCCTAGGACATCTGCCTAGTGCCCAACTGTAGTGGACAGTATGAATGCCCCCTCCAGATCACCTCCGATCCTGGCTTCTTGGTTCTGGGTTCCCATTCTCCAGCTTCTGCATGCTTCACTCCTACCAGCTCTAGTCTGTAGACAGAATGGGCTACTCTCCCAGGTGCCAGGAGCGTGTAGGAGGAGTTTCTTTATAGTGAGGTCTCTAGCCGGTGATTGACCCATGTGACTATGAAGTCCAGCTTCCTTGCCTCAAGGCTGCAAACACTGAGGTTTAATTTATGCTCCAGCATTTCCTACAGGATCAGGCTGACACTAGGGCTTTGCCTGAGATGGAGACTTGCTTGGCTTCCTTTTCTGCCTTATCCCTTTTCCTCCCTTCTATCTTTGTTCCTCCTGTGGGCAGTATGTTAATAAATCACGTGCTCCTGTACCTGCATCTCAGGGTCTGCTTCTGAGAAATCGTATGACAACTTCTAATAAGGCCACAAAACATGAATCAAGTAACTACAAGATCAAATGTATAAGCATGACTGAGGCTTCTGCTATGAAAGAATGGTGCAGCTTATCAGCGAGGTCCTTAGCTGATTATTGAAGACTACCAAAGACTTAACTGGGAAAGAGTCTTATTAGTTCAGATTATAATAGCTAAAATGGATTGGGCACCTTCAGCCTATCAAGCTCTGCTTTAAGCACCTGGCAGGTGTTAAGTTGTTGCTTCTCGGGTGTTCAGGTGCACGCAAATCCCCTGGGAATCACATTAAAATACAGACTCTGTTTCAGTGGGTCTGATGAGGGGCTTGAGGAACGGCATTTCTATTCAGGCCCCCCAGGAAAGCTGATGCTGCTGGTCTCCAGACCACACTGTGAGTAGCAAGGGGTTAATTCATTAATCTTCACTACAGCTCTGTGAAATAGGCTCTATGATTATTTCCATTTGACAGAAGAGGAAAGTGAAGTGCAGAGAGGGTAAGCAATCTGCTCAAAATTACACAGCTGGAGAGGTGGATCAGGATTTGAACCAGGCAGTCTGACTCCCATATGTATCACCTGAAATGCTTAGAAGTAAGATCTCCATTGAATGGTGAGGTTGTAAATGAGGATGCCCATTAAATGAAGACAGTGCATCCCTGTGGTGGATCTCAAGATGAATAAAGCCTGGACATTGCCCCAGGACACAGAGAGAAGCACTGAGCAAGCATGACCCAAAGAGAGACTGTTCCACCGTCAGTTTCTCTTCCAGCCTCCAGTGACTCCAAACTATTAGGCTGCAGTTTTGACAATGTTTCCCAATGATTTAAAAATAACTAATGAGAGAGTGCCAGTGTCTAACAGAGGAGAATGGCAGCAGTTATAGTTTCTCAAAGATCGTTTGACTTGTCCTTTGTGTTATTTTCACATGTAATGTAAAACAGCAGGCAACTGGAGATTTATAACCTGACCCACTCTAATTGATTTCTTGGCTTCCTTGGGTCTAATTAATTTTTATTGTGTACCCTAAAATGATGCAGTTGGCTTCTGAAAAACTGTTAGAAGGCAGCTGTATCACAGTTTATGAAAAATTGAGACTTGCTTTTATTTGGTAGATAAATAGGAGTTGATTTTGGTATTGAGGTCCAGACATAAAGAAGGAAAATGGACTCCAGAACATACCAGAAGACCCTGAATTACTCTTTTTTTGTTTAGGTTCCCCAGGAGAAGACTGAGACAGAGATTTCAGTGCAGGTTTTTTGGAGGGTAGCGCCTGTCAGGAATGGGGAAGTGAGATGGGGAAAGGAAAAAGTCACTACTGGGTGCACTATCAAATAAGTGACCGCAGTGGACAGCTGGAGCTCAATTTCTGCAGTTCTCTGGGATAGAGTGTAGGTCTTCTACTTCAGAATTATTCCAACCAAGGAACAAGTCAACTGGGGTATTTATTCACAAATCCCGTCAGTTATGGGATGAGAGCTGTTCCTTGAAGGGTGTGGCACTAACTCGCAGCACTTCTGGACATAGGCCTGCAGGCTCTGACAGCCAGAGCAAACTTTAATCAAAGAGATGGAAGTGCTTGCACTTGGAGCTGTATGGTTAGGCCTAGCTGGGAACAGTAAATGCCCAGGGGATGTTGACAGGGCACCTACGACATCTGTTACACTGTGCAAATATAAATTGTGTTGCTTTGACCTTCTCTTGTACACCAGTGACTTTCCCCTAGTTCCCAACCTCTTGCTCCTAATCTTGCCTGCAGCTGGTCACGTAGAGTACCTATGCCGCCGACTTGCAGACATTTAACTAAGGCACTTGTCCATTTTACATTTTATAATACAACACTATATCCCAATTTAGAAGAATATAAATCAAGTTATAACTATAAATTGTATAAATTATAGTTGTAAATTATAACTATTGATGAAATTATGCAGACTCTAAAGTGCTTTAGGATTTTATTCATCAGTTTATTTATTTATTTACTTATTTATCTTATTTTAATATATCAGTATACAGTGTAGTTGATTTTCATGCCCCTTTACCAATTCCTCCTTTTCCCCCATTTATTACTTTATTTAGAATTCTCATCATGGTGACTCAACTTTGAGTAGACCCACAGTAACATTTTTTGGGTGGAAAAAAAGAAAAAAAGGGGGGGGGAAGAATGCCAAGCCAAGCTGAAAATTAAATAGAAGCTTCTGTGTTACAGTAATTTTTAATGGGCTTAAAATTTAATCTTGAAAGTGCACCATTTGAGTTTAGCATTGTCAGAGGTGAAGGAGGAATAACGAAGTGCGTTCCAAGCCAATGAGAAATAAATCTGGCTGCTTCCCAGGGTCTGCTGCCTGCAGGGTGTCCTTACCTAGGTCTTCTCACTGGCACCAGACCGGCTGTCTTGTCACCTCTCAGGCCCAACTGCTCTTTGCCCACCTGGGTACCTTACTCTGCTCAAGGGAAGGAGAAAAAAAGAAACGAACAAAAAGAATTGTGGTCGTTGAGGCTGGGTTCAAGGTTCAAGAAAGTCTTTCTTCTTGGGTTCTGTTGTCCCCACCATGAAGCTACTTACAGAGGCCCAGGAACAACTAATTAACCTGTTACCCTCAACTGCTTCCTTAGGAATCACGTGAATTTACAGATACTCTAGACCAGGAGGACAATTTCAAGATATGCTCCTGATTGACTCTTTAGTATTTGTAAATATACAGATATCTATCTCGATGGGCTTCGTGACGCATCTCGATGATTCATTTGAATTTTGCTTTATTTTAATTAACAAAGAGTTGTGCTCACCGTGTGCCAGAAAATATCCTAAGCATTTTGCAAATCGAACTCATCTAATCTTAATGACTTTCTCGTGAGATGGATGCTTTTTTTCTTTTTTATCCCCATTTTACAGATGTGAAAATTGAAGCATTGAGAAGTGATCATGGTGGTATTATTATGAAAATAATGTTCAGATTGATTATATGTATGCATTAACTAATTTTTACTCTCAGGTTAATCCTCTTACCGCTCCCTGCTCCCAGTGCCATTTTCTATATTTGTGTGAAGATACTAGCAGTTTTATTCATCATAGCTTCATACAAAGTGCAAATGTCATCACAGTAAAAAAGTCAATAAGCTCTTAGCATCATTACAAAATCATTTTGACCTCAGGGACACTCAAAAAGAGTCTTAGGGAAACCCAGAGATGTGTGGACTGTGCTTTGAGAATTGCTGAGCTATAGAAGCATTTAGTAGGTAAAACTGGCAGGATGCTTCAGTGAATGAATGAAGGCATGAAAAGGATAGGACTTGAGGATGGCTTAGTTTCTCCTAAGAAATTTGGAAGCAAGAGTTGACTAGAAGATATCTATTTGAGTTGCTCATCTTAGTACATCTTGTGCAATTGCAAGCTTCCTTAGAGCATGATCTAAATTATATATTTAGAAAAAAATGTACGAACCTAACACATTATAAGACATTGACAATTGTATCCCAGCTTATGGAAGATGATATTCACCTTCTTGCCTCTTCAAAATGACATGTAGTTTTTCTTTCATATTTTATTGCTCGTCAGACTAATATACACGTTATTCTAATCATCATTAACTAGAGAAATGTAAATTAATATCACAGTGGCATGCCGTATAACTAATAGACTGGTGAAAATTAGAAAGTCTGCCATTACCAAGGGTTGAGGACGATGGGGGTTATCAAGAGTGCTTGCACTCTGCCAGGTGGGAGATTACATTGGCACCACCAGTTGGAAAATATTTTCTCACTATCCTATGAAACTAAACACTGCACTCCCTATTGTCCAGATATCACAGTTATAGAGATATACTCCACCAAAAATCTAGCATAAGTGCACCAAGAGAACTGTATAAGAAAGCTGATAGTAGTAAGGTAGGTTCAAAATGGCCAAAACAGGGGGAGCAACCAAAACCATCAATAGGAGAATAAGTTGTGGTATAGTCTTACACTGGAGTAATATAATACAGTAAAAATAAACAAACAACTTCTCTACATGCAATAAATTCTTGAAACTTTAGAAATACTAGCTTAAAAGAAAAAAGAAAACTTCAGAAAGACTATATACAGTATGTTACATTCTTTATAAAGTTCAAAGAAAACATAATTCTAAAAATATTATGAATGAATATATACCTATTTGATAAAAATACACATGAATAAAACAGGACTACAATCAACCCAGAATTTTAAGAAAGTATTTTCTCCTGGTTGCTGTGTAGACAAAACAATGTATTACAGGAGGAATACTCATATATAAATTAACCCAATGATATTTGTAACCTTCTATGTTTTAAATTGGGGGGTGGGTAAATGGGTTTTTATTTGATATAATGACAGAATAAAAACAAATGCACTATATACACATTTTGTGTATTATTTTATTGGTAACAAAAATAACATTAAAATATGATAGAAGATTTTACCTCTAGATTTAGTAACCTTTATATTTTATACATGTATTATAAATATAAGTTTATATGCATGTCTTCTGATAAATTATGAGAGCTTCCAGGGAAAAAACATTATTTTAGTCATGTTTATATCTTGCCTTTAAAATAACAGAATTTCTAGAATATATTATACATCAAATCTATGTTTACTAATCAAAAAGAATCAATCAAAATTAATAAGTAAATAGAATCTACTTTCTGGATTGATCTACAACCAAGATAATTCACTAAGTTTTTACTTATGTTTTTGACTTAAGGACTTTAGTTATCATTTTGGCCTTTAGTCAAGATATGTATCTATACATAAATCCTCGATTATTTTTCATATATTGGTGGTTAGGTAAATATTGTGATGATTATTTTACAGAAATGCAAAACAAGGAGGAATGTCTTTTTGTATTTGGTTTAATGTGTTCAACCCAATAAGAGAATGATTTTACTTTTTTTTAATAGGAGAAAGATTACTGAACCAGTTTGACTAGGTTTATTCAGCAAGTTTGCCTCAATGAAATAATACTGAAGACTGACATCTATACTAAGATAGTCACTATCATTATATTTATGTTAAAACCAACTGTCAGAAGAATATTATATTAAAAAAAAATGTAGTGTCCTGTCAGTAATTAGCCATTTAACATGTCAATTTAGTTACATCATTAAGCCTTGCTGTAGCTTCATTAGAGAAACTTGCAAGTCTGTTTAGTGCAATGTTGTGCGTTAACGTGTGTGTGTGTTCATCCATCCTCGCAAGTTATTTGCAGTCACTTCCCGTAGCTGATCAGTGTTCTTTAGGGAATCATATAGAGTTATAGAGGCCCAAATCCGTGCTGGGCCTGCACCTCTTACTCTTTAATATGGTTGTTACAGCTAGTAATGTAGGAACACTCACACACTCACCAAGAACTGGGAGCTCTCTACACTTGGTGTAACTGAGGCAATAACACAAGTTTATTGGCCTAGAAAATGTCTTTTAGGTCCCCTTTTGCCATTAACTTTGTAGTTGTGAACAGTTGCCTTGAGGTTAGGAAAAAAGTTGATTTGAGGAAAAAGGAGCCAAGGGAGGAATGTGTGCGTGAATTATGTGTCCTTGGTGGCGTTCTATCCTCCAGGTGTAGTAAGTGGGCCATGAGTGTGTCCAGCCTTTATTGCTCCCCTTCTCCCTGGAGTAGTTGAGGATACTTTAGAAAGTGCGGGTCAGGTCTAGAGAAAGGTTATGAAAATGTGTGATAGCTTTATCACATGTTGTAGCTTCAGCCAGATATTATTTATATACGATGAGGGGATCATATGTTTGAGTAGCCATTTATGTGGAAGAAGAGGGCATTAAAAGTTCACTTGTTGATACAAAATAATTTCTACCTAGATGCAGTCTGTGCTGTGTTAGTATATCATCTTTTCCCTTGCATTGAAAGGACTTGATTGAGAGTGAGTATACACAGAGTGATACACACACACACACACACACACACACATGGATGGATGTATATCTGTGCATATATACACACATATATGCATATATAGGCATGCATACATCTACACATATGTTTATACTTACATATGTATGCATGAATATGTGTGTATGTCTCTGTCTATATGTATATGTATATATGTATAAAATCGAAGATGAGATGGCTCTGATATGAAACTGTACCACTGGAGTTTCTTCTCTATATTGAAAACGATCAATATATCCCTCTGTCTCAGAAAAGATGAACTTACACTTAGAAAAGATGATTAGCCCTGTTAGTACTCATAATGTTCAATATCCAGAGATTAGCTAAGTACACTGATGTCAATACAAAAGTAGTATAGGAAAAAGGCACTAAATAACATGGCCTCTTCAATTATTTATTGATAAAAATTCCAAAAGGGAACTGGAGAAAATGGGGGAAGGCAATTGAATGCCAGGTAATAAAATCATTATAACCACTGAGGGATGGCTGAGAGTGGATGGTATTGATTAGCAAAAGAAAGCTTTCCTGGGATTCTGAAAATGTCGGTATCATTAATGCACACCACTGTGAAGGATTTTAAAAGGTGAGGAGTAGACACCACTGTTAGAAATAAAAGCAAGGCATTTTTCAGGAAGGTTTCTGGGTGTTTGGTCAGTCAAGAGCTATTACTTTCAGTGCGTTCTTCCTGCTCAGTACATTCAGTCACCTAGAGGGGCCACCTTCAATTCTAAACCTCAACATTCATTTGCTGTCTTACTGTCTAAGTAGCTTTCTCTTTGGTTTTGTTACCAAATGCTTCACACCATAATTTTGCAGGATCACCTGCATCTTGTTTGCCATTTTAAATCATAGTCCCACCAAATGCCTGTTCTCTTTAAGAAGAATAAGCAAGAACTCAAATCAAGATCATAAAGCTCCAAACCCATAGGAATCATTGATAGCATTTACATTACCCTTTTAAGAGTCCTTGTGACTAACAGGTGCCGAGAAAAAAAACAATGTGAAAATGTGTTTATTTCCTATTCTTATTCCTCAAGCTATTCATTATTCTAAGAAGTAATACTTCAGTCATATTTCTATTATTTATTTTTTAAATGGATATACTTTAAAGTAAATGTACTGAAAAGGCTTTATTCACTGACTGAACAAAGTGTTCCAATTAGAAGTGTGGGTTCAGGGTCTTTTTTTCCTCAATGTGAAATGAGCCAGTGTGGAATACTGATGCTTTATTCATTTGAATATGTAAATCTTGTTTTGTTTTGGGTTTTTTTTATGTGCCATTTTTTTTTTTTTTTTTTTTTTTTTGTCGTTTTTTCGTGACCGGCACTCAGCCAGTGAGTGCACTGGTCAGTCCTATATAGGATCCGAACCCGCGGCGGGAGCGTCGCCGCGCTGCCAGCGCAGCACTCTACCAAGTGCGCCACGGGCTCGGCCCTATGTGCCATTTTTTTTAAAGCTAAGAAAAATAATTGCATGTAAAAAACATCTATTCTTTAATTTCAGAAATACAGTAGTCTTCCCTTCTCTGCTGTTGCACTTTCCATGGTTTTAGTTACCGGCAGTCAACTTTAGTGCAAAAATAGGTGAATACAGTATAGTACCATAAGGAATTTTAAGAAAAAGCGAGAGACCACGTTCACGTTACTTTTATTACAGTATATTGCTATAATTGTTCTATTTTATTATTGTTTTTGGTAATCTCTTTTTGCTTATTTATAAGTTAAATTTTATCATAGGAATGTATATATAGGAAAAAACTGTATATGTAGAGTCCGGCACTATCCGAGGTTTCAGCATCCACTGGGAATCTTAGAACGGATCCCTGCAGACAATGGGGGAATGCTGTATTTGTTCAGCACTTGTTGTATTCAAAGCTCTGGTGGTATTACACGGCCCAGGGGGATTTAAATACAGCATTCAAACATAACAAAACAGATGTGTGGGGTGTGTGTTTTGTTCATGGGCAGAGCTATCTAGGGCACCACTTCAACTATAAACATGTTTCATTAAGGTTAGATAGATAGACAAGATTAATTTATTTTTTTCATTTATTTACTTCTTACTGAAGAATAGCAAAAGAAAGACTGCAAAACTTCCTAAAATCCTCTTTAGGCAAAGCCCACTTCTTAAGCAGCTGCTCTTCACAACTGCTACTTTGTGAATCTCTTTTGTTCCAGGAATATCTCCATGTCTTTTCTGATGGAAATCAATTTAGACTCTTAGACTGTTTTCTCTACCCATTATCCCGACCAATACATAAAGGCTTATGAGCCAAACAACCCAGTAACTGTGCCTTAAAACTTGTTTTTGAGTTTTATGGTTGTTTTTGTTTTCCATGAAGTCACAATAAAACCTACATTTTATCATATGTCTCAGTGTACAAATAAACACACACACACACACACACACACACACAGGCCCAGGCCCTTTCCTATTCTCAATAAACATTTTTGCTCAAGGCACGTTGTTCGGTCTCATGGATGGAAATATACCTGCTGTCCACTCCCAAATTTGCATCACCATTCCAACCGTACGCTCCTTTAGAGTTCAAGGCTGTCTACCCGACATCTCCTCTTACACGTGTCTCACATACCCTGATTCCTCAACTGAAACTGAACACTCAATTCCCTTATATTCCCCAAATTGCTCCTCTTCCGTCCTTCCCTTTTAATAAATTTTGTAGCTATCTACCTGGTCACTCAAACTGGTTGCCTAGGAGTCATCTTTGGGCACCTCTTAGACTCTCATTGTCTATCCAATCTACCACCTTGTCCTGTTTGGTTTTATATCCAATATACACAAAATGCAACTAGAAGCCATCCACTTTTCTCCATTTTTATTTTCTCTCAAGGCTTAAGGATTTTGCCTTGGTTTACTTGACTGACTCTTCCTCAGTGCTCAGTTTAATGTTGCCTTATGTGTCAGTTTTCTCTTGCTACAATAATGCTGTGTAAAAACCACACAACCTCCCTGGCATACAATACAACAGCAGGCACTTGTGGCTTACACATGGGGGGATGGAATTCACCCTGATGACTCTTCTGGTCTTGGCTGGGCTTACTCACATGACTGGGGATCAGCAAGCTGATCTAGGATGGCTTCAGCTAGGAAGACTAGGATGACTCATTTGTGCTCTGTGTCTCATCCTCCAGCACACTAGCCAGGGAATGTTCTCACAGGAATGGCAGAAGCACAAGAGCACAAGTAGAGACACCGAATGTTTTTGAAAGCTCACGTATGTCACATCTCCTAATATCCCATTGGCTGAAACAAATCACATTTCTTAACTTGTGATCAAGGGACAGGGAATTATACTCTGCTTCCTGAGTGAAGATCTGCTAATTCCATAGAGAGGGACATGGATATGGGGAAGATGATGAATTGGGGCCATTAAAGCCATCAGTCTAACAGACTAGGTCAGAATGACCCTACCCCCAAATTATAGTCTCACCTCTCCCATTTACACTCAGTCACTGGACCCTTTCTATTACTGCATAGCCTTTTGTTTAGTAGTTCTTTTTTTAAGACTCAAACCTGTAAGTCCTCTGAGAGTCTAGGAAAAGGAGCTCCTTTTTGTTTATTCATTCCCAGAGTCTAGCACAATGCTTGGTTCATTGTAAGTGCTCACTAATGTGGAATGCATGACAGGGAAGGATTAGCAGGGGAGGTGTCAAGGTGAGAGTGATAAGTCCCCACCACAGTTACAAGCTAGGGCTCTGCTTACATTTGCAAATAGAGATAAAGACTTTGGTCAATAAAATGGCCCATCTACCACAAGGCTTCTGGTATCAGTGAGCCTTCTGAGAGATGCCCCAGTTCCTGGGGTGGTGGCTGTGATGTACCTCTTGTCCTGGATCTGAGTTGGCAGCAGGATTCAGTACTACTGAATTCAGAGCTCACTGTATTCAGAGGGGCCTTTTCTGCCTATTTCTGCTGGTTAGATTTCTGCCTGGAATTACAGGAGCTAGTGAATGGAGCTGGAGAAACCCTACCCTGTCCCTGGAAATTCAACTCTCCTTCAAGGTATGTAACCTAAGGCAATGTACACCCTGCTAAGGGCGTGTTCTGTGGTATCATCTTCCATGTAAATGGCAGCATGATTGTCAGTAAAACTTTCTTGTGAAAAAACAAACAAACAAACAAAAAGGCCCCTTTCAGAGAGCTGAGTTTGGGAACTCACAATTTAATCGTCACATTATTTGCTGTTTATTGTAAAAGATTTTCAGGAGAATTCATCAAGAACTTTGTAGCACTGAAAGATTCATATTACTTTTTGTTTCCTGCCAAATAATGAATGCAACTGTCAGTAGTACTATTGACTACAACTGCATGGATTCAAGGGGAATATAATACCTTTGAGATAAAAGAAAGCCAGAACATTGGTAAGAGAGCCTCCACCCACTGCTCTGCCGAGACCTGCCATTACGTATCCCATGCTATCCACAAAACTAGACAAATGAAGCCCCTGCTGCTGCTGGACCATGATCCCCACTGCCCTTCTGCTCGTGACATTTTCACCATCTGAGATACCCTCCCCCACCTTTCCTGACAGTCTAGTGTCTACTCAACATCTAAGCGCCAGGTAGAAATTTAAAATGTGCACACTCTTTGACTTAGTACATTTATTTTGAAGGATTTGTCCTAAGGAAATAATTGGAGTTATGCCTGAGATTGCACTGCAATATGGCAGAACATTAGCAGTATATAAGTCATCTCCAGGAGTTGGGATTTTATGGTCAAGAATGTGGCTCTGGGTCAGACTTCCTGGATTCAAATCCTGGCTCCACCATTTGCTGGCTGTCTGACCCTGGACAAATGACGATCTTTTTGCCTCATCTTTTTCATACCTAAAAGTCATTATTAGCAATACTTAGGGTTATTGGGAAGAATAGAAGTATCAGTAAATGTGATATACTTTGAACAGTGCCTTGTGCCCTGTAAGAACTCAGAGCACATGAGCACTCACATGCTTTCAGATGTGTTTTCATTATTTGTGATTCTTTTTTTTTTTCTTGTTGATACCATTGGAAGGGTTAAACCTTTCTCTTTGTATTCTCTGCAACCTTTAACCTAGTGCTTTAGCTAGATTTCAATAATTGTTGACCTGTCAAGAAAAATAACGAAGGTTTTTAAACTAAGCTTATTTCTTTTATAGAGGAACACACGCTAATTCTGTAGTTTGTGGAGCTACTCCTTTTTCATGATAGCATCTGCAGATTTCATGACAGTTATTCAAGACCATGGCAACTTGAAAGCATGGCCCAAATATGTGGCCAATTTAAATCAGCTTCGAGTCCAATTTAAACAGGCTTGATTGGGTCGAAATTAGCCTTTTAATTATACTTTATCTAATGTCAGGAGTCAGTGTTGTGCTTTAGCTATTTAAAACTTTGGCTTTCAATTAGAAATTTAATAGTAATGCAATGAGATCTTCTCATCATGTGTTTGGAATGTAAATATCTAGCTTTTCTCCTCCTTTGATTAAAGAGAATTCCAATCACTACTGCTTATAGAAGTTACAAGTTGCATGTTTTGATGCCCCTTCCAATTTTTAAGTTTTTAATTTTATTTTTTAACATGCCTCTGTGCTTATTCATATACAAAATGTGTCAGAAGACAAATTATTTTGTCCTTTTGTTCCAAGTCCTTTTTATTTTCCAAGGAATAATTTCATTTATGAAATATTATATTATACTGTTAATATAGCATCTGGACATTGGGATAGAGTTTTGAAGACGGTGGGAGACAGTCTTGGTATAATAAGATTAAAGATGAAAACAGACAAATAGAATTACAACAAATTACACTGGCTGCACCCACTGATATGCTATGAGGTTGGGATCAATTACAAAGCTTGGTGTAGTTGGAGAGAGTAGTAGTGTCTACTGGGAGAACAAACAGAGGTGAGGAGTAGCCTTTTCTTGTAAAAGCAGAACTGATTCCATCTTAGATATCCTGTGTGTGTCCCTGAAATAGAAAGTCTGCTCCCATAAGCAGCTCCTGAAAGCATGAGAAGAACGTCTGGGCTGAAAGAAGGTCTCCTGTTCTCTCTTTTTTGCCTTATTCTTTGTACAGATCTGGGGTTTTGAAGTAAAGGTCATGATTTCATGTTTTCAGTTGTTTTGTCTCTGGGTTCCAATTGCCTTTATGGCAAGGGTTGCTGCTAGTTTTTGACACAACCAGAAGAGCTCTACTTACCCTCCTGAGCAGATGGAAGCTAGAAGAATGACACAAAATAGATTTTAAAAGGGGTTTGAGTGGGAAAGATGGGAAATTCATGGGGTACGGGATAAGGGATAAATCATGGCGCTCTGTTATACAGAAAACTCCTTAACTGAAATAGTACATTCTAGTTAAATGACTGTCTACAATCCTTCTGATACATAGTACATTACTTTTTTCCTAAAGAACTAGAGATATGCAAAAGAAGAGGGTAATTTTTTAATCTCCACACAGTAAAAATACTAGATTTTTCCCCTTCAAATTGGCCTTTATGTCCAGTCCTAGGTATACTTTTTTTCCTTGGTAAAATCAGCAGGAACTTCCAGGTGGCTGAAATCTACCCTGTGCATTGTTGCAGAGAACATTTATAGCACATTGTTCAGAACAGAATAGCTGAGAACAACAGGGGGCTCTTCAAATGTGCCTCATCGAGCCCCAAATTGGAGATGTGTTTTTGTCATTTCAAAGTTTCAGCAGAAGGGTCTAGGATTCAAAAGCAAATACCAGCTCCTGCCAAACACAAGCCTTAATTAATTTCCAGCAGGAGATGAGCGATTGCCAATAAGCCATGAATTAAAATAGAACAGTGCAACAAAGGCCAGGTTCTCATCTCAGATGAATAGCATTTCTTGCTGTTTCCTTGAAAGATCATCTCAGACTGAGAGGTGAGCAAGCTCCCACGACAGCTCTTTATCTGTAAATGGGTGAATAGCATGGACAAACTCGAAGCAGTAAGTCCTGGCTCAGTAGAAAACGGGGACCAAATCTGAAGGATTCAAAGGCGTTTTTCAGTGTCCCCATCACATAGCCTGCAATGCTTATGGAGCATCTGTCTTCTTAACTGTCTTCATTATTTCTTATAATATCATTAAACCTCAGTTTTGGGAGGGGTCTTAAAGATCAGCTTTTCCCATCAGTCAGTCAAAGCTTCTACCTTCTGCCAAAGGTGTGCCCAGCTGCTGCTCGAACTCCTCTTGTGACCAGAAACTCCCTCCTTCCAGGAGCAGTCTGTTTCATCTCTGAGCAGCTCAGCTGGTTTCCGTTTCTTCTTAAAATTGAGCAGAAATGAATCCCCTGCTGCTTTGATCCATTGAGGCTGGCTTATCCCTGAGGCCCAAACAGAATGAATCAAAAACCTTCTTGTGCTTGATAGCTCTTTAATAAAAGGGAAAGGCAGGTTTCACACTCTCCCTGAGGGGCATCTTCTATGGGCAAAACATCTCTAAGCCTTTCAGACATTCTTCACTGGGCATGATTTGTGTGTGTGTGTTCACTGGCTCTTGTGTAAATGGTAATTATTATTATAACAATAAGTCGCCGGTAGTTACAGAGTGCTTACAGTGGACCAGGCAGTGTTCTAAGTGCTCATATAATCCTCTGAACAACTGTATAAACTGGTTACTAGGATTATCTCACTTTACAGCTGAAGAAAAATGAGGCACAGAGAGCTTAAGTAACTTGCCCATCTGGATCTGAATACAGAATCCCCACTCTTTTATGGTTAATAACATTCTAATGCTTCTCACATCCTATTTTGTCTATGTCAACTGTACCTGTCTTGAAGAGAGGAGCCATTTCCAATTTCCTGTGGGAAACTGCTATTTCTATCATCTCTTCAATATACACCAGGAATTTTAGATATGTGTCCTAATTAGTATTTGACACAGTAAACATTGTCAGCCCTATTTTCCTGGTGAGAAGTGGGCTCCAAGAGGTTATAGCAGCAGCAGCAGAATCAAGATTTGAACACAGGTATTTCTAGGTCAAAACCTTGTAATTTCCATTCTACAAACTCACCTTGAGGTATGTAACCAGGTAGGCTCCCTGTAGGCTCCAACCACCTTTGTGAATGAATGAGGAGCCAACTTGCTGTATGACAGATCCTTGCTTTCCACGACTAATGCCCTCTAGTGGTTTGAGGGAAAAATTGAGGTGAGTTCTGGTTTATGGTTTGACATCAAGCATTCACAAGCCAAATATCCACAAAAGTTGGTTCCCTGAGCCTCATAGGCCTCACTATTTATATCTCTTCCTCATTTCTGAGAACCTTGCCGCACATCTGTGGCAATACAGATTCAACTCTTAGTGACTGTTAGAATTATGCACCGAAATGCTCATTTCTACGTCAATGCAGCCATTAGCTTTGATTTGTATAGAGATGTACGCAATGAAGACAGAGTCTGAGAATAGAGGGCTTGGCTTGTGGATTGATGAAGCAGACTGAGTCCACGTATGGAATCCTCATGATCAGGCCATCAGTGGAGGGTGAGCTGGGATGCTACCTAGAATGAGCTCCAGGAGCATAAATGAGAGCCTGTTCTTTTACATTCACCTCTGATGGGATGTTTAAGGATTTATTGAGATTAATGCATTCCTCATTTGAAGTTTAAATACTCTCAGAGGATGTTAAGCTGTGGGCAATTTTATTATAGAATGAGTTGCTTTATAGGATTACGCTTTGCAAAGATTGGCTGCAGGAAATAAATGACTTGTTGGAAAAGGAGGAGCAAAAAAGGGTCAAAAAATCAAAGGCTCAGTATCTCTCAGAAGTCTTCTCTCCAACTCTGTCCTCTCCTTCTAAAATGAATTCATTATGACTGGGAGGTCCCAGTTGGACTCCTGGAGACATTCAGAAGTGGTACCCCAGAAATGCCACCTGCAGTTCCCTGGACATGTCAAACTATGGAATCTTCTGCACAAGTCAAATATAAGAAAGAAACTTGTTGCATTTTAGTCAAATTTACTCAAGTTTCGGACTGAATCCTAGCTCTGCTTCTCATTGTGGGCAAACCCCTTAATGTCTGCTATCCTCAGCCTTTTCATCTATAAAATGGGACTAATAATACTTTCTGAGACTATCTTGGAGATTGGGTGAGATAATATGAACAGCCTAGTGCTGACGCATAATAGATGCACAATAAAATGTGATTATATTAAAATTAGTGTTGTTTTAATATTAGGTTATGGACTTATTGAAAAGTAAATGAAGAGATCTCCTCTTACACAGTTTTCTTTTCAATTTTATAGGTGAACAGTTTACAGAATCTTTTTATGGGGATTTTATTTTTAAATACTTGATACTGAAGCAGTGAATCTTGAAAAGTTGAACCATGAAATGTTACCATCAGGGAAGAACTGCTGTTGCAATTTACAGGCATTAACCAAATCCCCAAGAATTACACTAGAACTGAGTGCATTCTTGACAAGGCAGTTTGGAGTGTTCAGACACATCTTTATTTCTTCAGCTCATTTGCAAATACTTATCTCTGATTTAAATCATTCAAATGACTTCAGAAACATAATGGAAGTGGAGCAGAACTAAGTGTTTCCAACTGTCAGGTCTGGTGAAGGATGAGGTAAAATGGGACATTTAGCTGGCATTCTGCATGGTCTCTAAATAGAATTAAACAATAGCTTCCACATTCAGTGGCTAAAAATAGTGTTTATTGTGAAGGCAGCATGTCTGGAGACTTAAGGGTGGGTTTAAGCACATGTGGGTGCAGGCAGGGGCATTCTGAAGGGTCAATTAAAAGGCTCTGAGTCTCCAGATTCAACTTTAATTGGTTCCATAAAAATGAAGCAGAAATGGCTTTCCTTCTGTCTCTGGTGTCAGCTACAAATGAATTATGGACACTGAATGTGCAGAGGTAAAAGAATTGAACAATCCATTGATGTATTACAGATTATCAATTGGAATAATCTGTCGAAGACCTGGCTCCTCCCCTCTAGCATTTATGTAGTACCTATTTCAATGTTAACGAGGTTTTGAATTTTTTGTGTTTTTAGTTGTTTTTCTTTTCTTGTTCTTTCATTTTTTTCTTATTGCTCCAGCAATTTCCTCACCCTACCACATTACTCACTAATGATTTTGTTATTTAGGAGCATGTGTGCTTGACTCATAGTGGCTTATTTCTTTTCTGGAACTATTTATTGTCTGTATTATAGGGAACTTTAAATATCAAAGTGGTTAATCCAGAAACTTTTTACTTGGGTTGAACAGCAACTTACATTAGTGCTTTATGCAGAAGACCTTCTTTCAGTAAGGGGACCATTTTTCACACCCAGCAATTAAAACTACGTGCGATGGGAGGATCTTACTCAAATTCTTTCTGAGCAAAACACTTGCTCTTAACTTATTATTTAATAAATGCATATATAGCATTTACCATCTGCCAGGTGATTTATATTCTTTCAATTATTATATAATTTTATCCTCATAGTGACTTTATGAGTGAAGTACTATGAATATTCCCATTTTACAGAAGAGAAAATTGAAGTACAGGGAGATTGCATAACTTGCCCGAGATCCCATAGTAAGTGGAAGAGGTGGGATTTGAAACCAGATGGTGTCCATGAACTTAATCAGTGCTCTATCGGCATTTTTTGGTGATGCCTCTTAATTAAGTAGAATAATGACAAACAACAATAATAAAGCCTGCCAACATTAACATTTTATTTCTTTTGCCTTTATAAGTGTTCTTTTTGAATCCAAGAAAGGGACTTATAGATTCTTTCCTTTTAATATTAAAGAGAGCCTCAAATTTAGTGATTTAAAATTAAAGTCCAATTAGATTTTGATTTTTTTTTTTTTAATGTGGATGTGGGACCAAGTGTTATTGGGAGAAAACATTGTGAGTAAGCAGTGTGGTCCCTGGGATCATCAACTGGTAGGGCTGAAAGGAATAGTATTTTCTTTCCTCTTTATTTTTGGAGGTGAAGAATCTGAAGTGGGGGAGGGAGAGTCTCTGTGCCAGGGTCATAGGTCCCACTGGTGACAGTGTTCCACCTGGGCACATGGCTCCTGGCTGCTAAGTTCAGCCTCCCTATCTGCTGGGCCATTTTCCTGAAATATTCTCAGAAGTCACAGCCCAAAAGACAGGCCAAGGGCATGCTGAAATCTGAAGCTTGCAGATGTTCTTTTTTTCTGTATTCCCCAAGCAGTTTAAGAGTTTGTCCATAGGACCTAGAGCAGGGTGGGTGCAAGGCTGGCCAGTTTCTTTGGCAGGAAGGAGCCATCTGTCTTTTCACAAGATGGGTGGTCGATTGGTGTCATCTAGTTTTGTCTCGTTCAACTAATTATTAGTTAAGGAAGTCCAATCTCAGTTTCCTCCTCTATAAATGATGGTGTTGTATTAATTTCTAGGATGAGCCTAATGTTTGATTGATCTTGCAAAACCAGAGTAAGGGCACCCTTTGAGGGAACAAATTAGCATATGCTTGTTGTTTTTCAGAGATGGGCAGAGAGGTGGGAAAGTCTATCACAGGGTTGGAAGCTCTGCTGTGCTATCCTATGAGATATCTCCTTGCCTTGGCTAGTGGGAGGCTTTTCTCTCTAGCCAGTATGGCTTTTTCCACATTCATCTTGAGTTGGTGGCACAGCCGACTTATATGTATCTTGGACTATGATTGAAGATTGTCCACAAGTTAACTGGATGGAGGGCTTGGGGAGATTCTTGGAGCAGGGATGTGTTCACTCAGAACTGGACAATCTATGAGCACTGGGCTGGCTGTGGATGATGGGTGACAAATCAAAGATTAGGTTTGGCACTGGTTTGGTTCCCTGCAGCTCTTAGCTACTATTAATAGATAAGGTTTCTTATCCTCTTTTGGCCCATTGACCTCTTTGCCTGGTGAAGCCTTCAGAGCCGTTGGACTAATGTTGTTTTCAGTACTTTATTGATGTAAATTTATGTGTAGTAAAATGAACAAATCTTATGTACAGCTCAATTAATTGGGACAAATGTATACATCAATATCACTATTATCCAGAGCAAAAGAAGGTTTCTATCAACCTAGAAAGTTGCCTTGTGCTTTTCCCAGTCAATCCTTTCTACCTTAGAGTCAATCACTATTGGTTTCCATCACTGTGAAAGTGGGAGTCACCTGTGTCAAACCCTGGCAAAATGAAATCACTGGTGTCAAACCCTGGTAAAATGGAGCTGAGGAAGACCGTGAAGTGAGAACTCTCATGCACGATTTGCCTGATAAACAGGGAGAATTACAAGAAATTTCTCAAAATTGCAGCTAACAGCACAGGACAGCTAACTGGCTTATATTTTCCCCCCTTTTGGCTCATTTTTATTCTTTTATAGAAACACATACTCATGTTAGCAAAGAAAGAAAATTAAAACCTTGTCAATCATAAAAATTACTTGATTATGTAAATAATTTTATCAAAATGCCTTTTTCTGCCTCTTAGCCTGAATTTTCTTCTTCATATACTTTTAAGAAAAATTTATGTTTCTCCAACCTATCAATGGAGATTTATTAAGCTCCTTCTATGCATATGGCACTATTCAAGGCTCTGTAGGGGATACATGTTTGTGTATATTTTCCCTCCATAAAAGAGCTTACATTCTAGCTGGGAAGAAACCTGCCTGTCTATAACTTTGTCAATAGAGAGTTATCACCTCTGTTGTTAGTTGTGACAAATGAGAGGCACAGATGGGTCCTCCATGACTTCACAGCAAAGAAACATCATGGTGAGTAGGGCTGTTCAGAGATGGGTTCCTGGAGGTGGTAGTCATTCATTCATCCATTCAACAAATATTTGTTGTGCCAGCCACTGAGCAGCTTTCTGGGGCTATGATGATGAACTAGAACAGCTCTTTGAGGAACTCAGGGATGGTAGGGCATCAGATGAATAAATAGCTGGTTATAATCCAGGCCAAGATGACTGGGGAAGGCTGAGCAGTGTATGGACTAAGTTTGGCTTAAGGGGAGAAAATGGAGATGCATGGGGCTGAAACCCAGGCACCTATGCCCTTGTCAAGGGGAGATGTGAGGACTACAGAAATTTTTGGCACCAAAGGGGGTGCCTTATTGCAAATCCTGCCAAGGCATCATAGGTACCAGTGTATGCTCCAAGTGTGATTTTTTTTTTTTCTATTTTTCTATTTACTTTTTCAATTGACATGCAATAAAATTCACTCCTTTTGGTGTGCAGTTCTGTGAATTTTGGCAAATGCATAGAGTCCTGTAACCACCACCACCACTGTGATAGAGAACAGTTCTATTGCTCCTCTAAAAAAATTCCCTTCTCCTATCTCTGTAGTCAAGCCCTCCCTCTTCTCCAGTGCTCTGACAACCACTGATCTGTTCTCTGATCCTATAGCTTGTCTTTTCCAGAACATCACATAAATGGAATCATACAGAATGCATGTAGCGTTTTGAGTCTCGCCTCTTTCTCTTGGCATAAAACATTTGAGATTCATCCATGTTGTTGCAGGTACTGATTGTCTGTTCCTTTTTGTTGCTTAGTAGTAGTATCCCACTGAATGGACGTACCACAGTTTATCCATTCCCACGCTGAGGGATATTCCTGTTGTTTCTGGGTTTTGGTGATTATGCATATAGCTACTATAAATATTTGCATATTGTTTTTTTGTGTGAATATAGGTTTCATTTGCGTAATTATCCAGTAGTAAGATTCCTGGGTTGTATGGTAAGTGTATATTTAACTTCATAAGAAATTACGTAAAGATGAAAATAAAATAAAACTAAGACAAAAACAAGGTCTTTGATAGTGGCTATGACAGTTTTCATTCTCACCAGCAATGTATGAGAATTCCAGGTGTTCTGTATCCTTGTCAGTACTTGATATTGTAAGTTTTTTTTTAAAAAAACTGTTGCCATTCTAATCATTGCCTAGTGGTTTCTCATTGTGGTTTTAATTTGCATTTCCCCAGTGATTAATTATGTTGAACATATTTCACGGGCTTACTTGCCATCTATATATCTTCTTGGTAAAGTATCTGTTGAAATCTTCACCCATTTTAAAAATTGGATTTGTTAAGTTTTGAGAGTTTTTTATATATGCTAAATACAAGTTCTTTGTTAGATGTGCAATTGATAATTATTTTCTCCCCATCTACAGCTTGTCTTTTCTTTTTTAGCTGTGTCTTTCACAGAACAAAAACTTAAAATTTTGAAAAAATTCAATTTGTCAATTTTTTCTTTTTATTTATTGAACTTTTGATGCCATATCTAAGAACACTTTGTCTAATTCAAGGTTCCTTAATTTTGCTCCAGCTGCTTATACAAGAACACTTGCCTGACACACTGTCTCACAAGCCCAATCCCATGAAACAGTCTGCTATGACTTTAAGATTAAAAATTTTTCCTAGCAACTGCTGCCACTCACAAATCAGAGCTTGCCAGCTCCTGAAAGACACCTTCAGCACCAATGAACTTTCTTCCAAAACAATTTGCATAATCTCCTCTTTCTCCCCTAAAACCCTAACCTTTTCCTTGTTTTCCAGAAAAGCAGAGGCCACCTTCATCTGTGCATTATGTTCCAAATTACCATTCTCCTTTTATGTGTTATTCCCAAACAAAAGTTGTTTTCTTGGAGATTCATCACTAGATTTTTTCTGGGATGTTGATACCCCATAGATAGTTTTGGACATCGTAGAATGGAATGATATTGTAGGTATCCTTTTGAGTGTAGCTTCTTTCTTCCATATGATATTTTTTTTAGTTTAATCATGTTATTGTGCATATCACTGGTTGTTGATTTTTATTACTGCATAATTAAATAATATTTTAAAATATAAAATTATATATATACAAAGAACACTATTTTGAAATACACTTATCGGTATATTTTTAGAAAGCATTGATTATATAGCTTAGTGTGTGTGCCTCTTTATTAATGCATTAAATAACAAGCTCTAGCAGTGGGTCTAATCATCTCTATGGTAATTTTGAAGTGGCAATGAGTACATGTGATGGACATACACCACATCTGTAATGTCACAGGGAAACAGCTATCATTTTTTTCTTGGTGGCAAAACACAAATACAACCAATTTTAATGTGGTTTATTGCCTGTATTCATAATTAAGGAAAACACTAAGTTAAAGGCTTGTGAAAATAAAGATATTGCTGCCATCAAGGTTCACAACCCCCCTGAATTCTGTGTGTGTCACATCATAAGTCATCATATATAGTTGTTACATGGGACAGTTCTCCTGACCTCATGGTTCCATGGCATCTCCCACACACTGTTGGCCTTTGAAATCTCTAATACGGCTCTGGAGGCTGGACAATTGGCTCCATCCAATTCCTTTTCTCTAACATGTGGGATGGGAGTTTTAGCCAAAGATCTTATAAAGTCTCTGGTTTCATACAACAGTAGCTTACTCATGACTTTCTTCCTGAGTGGACTGGGGAAGGCACTTGGGATAAGAGAAGGACTCCTGTGAACAAGGGGGTATGGTTTTCTAAGAATGCTTTGATCCATTCTTGGAAATATCCCCCATGAGGCTTTAGGAGGGAAACCACCTCTGCCCCCAGAAGAATGTCCAAGACCTTACAAGACAACAGGGGTCATGCAAATAGAACCAAGGTAAAGAGAATTCCTATGTCACATAATTGCTGACATAGGAAAGCATTTGTTTTGTTGTGTGAATAAGAAAACATAACATTTTGAAGATCTGTATAAATACATTCCTTGTAATAGAATGCCTTATAAATGGAAATAGTAACAAAAACAATGTCATCCTTGGACATCTGTATTCTAAATAACTAACAGTTTTGTTAGTTGGGGTGACAAATGGAAAATAGAGGCCCCAAGATAGTCTAGTCTATTGAAGTGTCAAGTTTAAGTCTCCTAGTTCAGAATTAAAGGGAACCGGGAACCGTAGGGTGAGATGCAATCTGTGTCCATAATCCCCATTGACAGCAGTTTTCTTTGGGTTTTGATTCATAGCTCATCTGCTCCCTGCGGGCTGCCCTGAGCTCAGCAGTGTCATTCTGGTTTCCATGGTGCTGATTTGCATACCAAACCAGGACTTGTATTTTTGTGTTTGCCTGACACATTTCCAGTGCTAAGCGTTCTTCTAAGAAAGGGATTAGCATGCTAGTCAATTAAGGGAGTTTGCCAAAAATAAAGCACCCAGGGAATTATTTTTCAGATTATATTGCTGCTACTATGCCTAAGAACTGAAAATATGGTTGATTGGTTTTCTTAGGCAGGCAATGAATGAACCTTAAAGATAAAACGTCTATAGTAAAATTTGTAGCATTTTCTTCTTCTGTTTTCTTACTATCTTTTAAGCCGTTTAAATGATTAAAACAGATTTTTTTCTTTGTGTGGTTTTGTTGTGGAGCAGGAATGGATTTCTGGGAGTTTACCTTTGGAGGTTTTGTTTGTTTTTGTTACTGTGGGTTTCATAGTGGGAAAAAAAAAATGCCCCATTCATTTTAGGGATATTTTCTAAAATAAATTATTTGATTTAAAAAAAAATTATTCAGATTATCTAAATCAGCATTTTAATCAGCTTTAAACATCAAACAGAAGCTTGAATATTTGGGGTTCTGACTTTCTCCGATGAATACTACTTAGTAACACAAGAGAATGAAGTGCTGATGCTCATCTTCTGGATCAAACTCAAAACCATGATGCTGAATGAAAGAAGATTTTGCAAAGAGTATACTGTATGCTGTTTGATCCCATTTAGATGAATTTCTAGAACAAGCCAAATTAATCTATGGTGAAAAAAGGAACAGTAGTTGCCTATGGGTGGGGAGGGGAAGGCATTGACTGGGAAGAGGCGTGAAGGGCTGTCTGGGGAGATAGAAGCGGTCCGTATCTTGTTAGGAGTTTGTGCGTTCATCAAAACTAGTGAATGTACACTTAAGATACATGTATTTCAACGTATATAAATTTCACCTCAAGAGGAAAACAAAAAACTTGTAAAAATAAAGTTCTCCATTATAAAATCCAGGGTGATGGTGCAGATATTCAGAAAAAAACTAGAAATGGCAAAAGTGGTAGGATTCATGGCAGTTCAATCAGAAGTATTTAAAAATTATGTGTGGCCATGTCTATCCTGTTACTGCATTTCAAATATTGATCTGAATCTCTTGATCCCTGTGGAAAGATGTCTGCTTCCAGAAAGCACTGACTTCAATTATAGTTTTATGTGGTCAGCAAGGATTTGATTAAGTTGGAAAGTGGATGAATATTTTGGACCTCACTTTGATCTGTCTTCCTTTTTAGAGGTGAGAGGACAAGCACCTGTGATTGTGCCTTTGATTGGGTGGCATTCAATAATCCTGTTTTTCAGGATGAGCTTAGGTTTTATCTATATTAAATGCATCATCTTTCAGACATAGGCAAGTCTGATGATTCGGAAAGCCTTTGGGGTAGTGCAGAGATACTGGAGTGATCTTTCACTCTTACAAACATTTTGGCTTTTCTAAGTTACCACTTGAACTTGGCTAGGAAGCTGAGGAGGTGGTACCCAAGACAGTCAAATCTTGTGGATGGAAGCTCACAATTCCTGCCCTAAAGTTATGGTGGGTCCTTATGATACAATTGGCTGTGACACACATGTACGGATATGGGCTTAAAATGCGAGGAATAGAGAAGACCTTAAGGAAACTCTATGCTAGAGGAAAATGAGTCTTTGATCTCCACCTGCTTTGTGAATTTCTTCCTCTGTTGACTTCCCTGCTCTCTTCTCATCACTCAACCTCCAAGTTCACACCGCTTGTGTATACAGGTAGAGTGAATCGTAGAAGACATTGTGGTGGCCTATTCAGATTCCTGTTACCCGGCCTGTGCATCTGGAGCCCAGTGGCTGTGTGGATTGGTTTTGAAGGCTCACAGTTGCTCCCTATTCAGAGAATTTCCCTTGGCTGATGGAAGCTACACGGCAATGGAGGTTACAGATTAGGCCCCCCACCTCCCTCCCCCCCATCCAATTTTCTTCTTGCCTCCAGCCAGCATGTCTGTCCTGTTGCCAGGATGACTAGTGTGTTTCATGCTTCAGAGCTCTCTGTGGAATCAGGCCAAAGACTGCACACAAGTACAGGTATTCCTCACGTAGACAGTGAAGACCTTCAACAGAACTTCAAGGAGACCAAGGTGCCTATCTTACAACAGGATTGACGAATGCCTCTAAGAAGAATTTACATGTGGGCATTTGGGTCCCTGCTCTGAAATCAGCTGCATGTTGTCTTGGGGAATGAGATTCTTCTTGTATGAGACACAACCAAGCGTAATTACTGTCCCCCATATTAATATAGGAGAGATAAAAAACAGGAAAAAGCATACTTTTTAAATATTTTACTCCGCTTGCTTCTTTGCTTCACATGTAGGGCACAGTTTACACTCATTCCATCTGTAGAACTTTCAACAGACGGGACATATACAGAAAGAGTATAAACCCTGACCTTAGGTCACTAGAATATGCTGGAGACTTTGTAGCTTCTGAGAGCCAAGAGCCTCAATGTTTTCCCTCTGGAAAAAAATGGCTTCAACCATTGGACAGCTCTGCTGTGTTTGAAAGGGTCACAGTTTGAAGAGAGGTTATTCTATTCAAAATAGCCGGAATTACAGAGTCACAGAAAAGTGTAACTCTTTACTCTGCATATTTACTTAAGTTGAAATTGATGTTTATGTATATTTGTTTTTAATGAAATGTGAAAGGAAGGGAAAATGATTTCTTTCTCTTTAGAGTAAAATTTTGTTGCCCTTGCGGATTCCCCAGCCTGCCTGCAGCATAAATTTTATTTAAAAAAGAAAATTTAAGAAAGCACCAACTTTAATAAGGGGATGCAGTAGAAGAGAACTGTATCAATTACCTATTTGCAAAATAGTGCTATGTAACAAACCACCTCAGATTAGCTCTGGAATCTATGGTTCACCAATATAGATTGGGTTCAATTGGCAGTTCTACTGGCCTTGGCTGGGCTCACTCACGTACCCAGGGCTGGCTATTGTTAGGGACAATGGGGACAACTGAGTCATATGCCTCTCATTCACCAGTAGGCTAGCCTGAGCATGTTCTCATAGTGGTTACAGAAAAGCAAGGATGTGAGCAAGCAAGTTGACTTATCCAAATCTTTTTCAAGACTCTCGTATCATATTTACTAAGATCCCATTGGTTAAAGAATGTTACATAGTCAAGCATATGGTCACTATAGGATGACAGTACAGGACTGATGACCAAAGATGTGAATACTGGGAAGAGCAAAGAATTGGAGACATTGAGGCAATCCACCTTATACAAGAATATGCATATATATAAAATTTTACCAAGAGAAATATGAAACACAAGATGGAACCCTCAAGTTCTAATTGTAACTTTATATTTTCTCTCTGTCCTCTTTTTTCTAGACCTTTCCCCTGCTTGCTGACCTTGACCTTTCTCATTTTGTCATCAGAAATTTTGCACATATCATTTCTCTTTCCTAGAATATCATTTTTTAATTTTCTATACAAATCCTAAATATTTCTCAAAGCCCAGCTCAAATTCACCCTTTCCTAAAAACCTAACTACTGTGTCATTGTTCCACACTTATATACTACCTTAGAGTAATGATTTTTTTTTAATGTATATAACAATGTCTTGTTATATACATATAGTATACACATAAAGTATAAGCTTCTCAAAGTCAGGGACCATATCTTATTTGTATTGTCTCAAGTGGGCTTATTATCTACTAAGAGTTGATTAATGAGTAGTTCTGTTCTCCGTGTTCTATGCTAATCCCTACCAACATGATCTTCCCTCTACATCTGAGATAGGATCTTGAGTGTCATCTTCAGTCCATTAGTAACAGCTGCCTTTGAGTACAAAGAACAACTCTGTAGCCATAACTAGGAAGAGTCAAGGTGAGTGCCATCACAGATTAGTAAAGTCTGCCATGGATGCAGGAAGGGGACAGGCCATTCATATTTGGTACCAAAACAGCTTGTAATTCTTCACTGAGTGACATTACATCTTCTAAGCTCTGGGGGAAAGTGGTAGTGATATTCATTGAAGGGACGTGATGGTGATAGCAAACGATTATAATATGTGTGAGAAACCATATATTCTAGCAAAATCTCTTAATAGAAAGCTGTCTAGTGCCGTGAGTAGAGTCTTCAGTCAACCAGCCTGACTTCAAAATCTGGTTCTGCTGATGACTAACTCTGAGACTTTGGAAAGCTATATAACTTTTGTTTGCCTCAGTTTCCCAATATACTAAAAAATGTTACTATATGAGGGTTGTTTTGAGTATTCACTAAATTAATATACATAAGATGCTTAGCTTTGTACTTGGCTCATAGTAAGCACTGAATAAATACTAGCCATTTTATTACTAAGCCATGATAAAAATTACAAATAAATAAAACATACCTTTAAAATTAAAATAAAATATAAGTCCTCTATTTTGAAATCTCAGATAAAGGCAGTAGATGAGAAGAAGGGGAGGTTAGTAACCTTTGGTCTAACAATAGGGTAGGCCGTTCCCAAGATACCAGGAACAACTTTGAGCAGTGATTTTACATGCGTTTCAGTCAAGTTTAATTAAAACCGCTAATAAAGGATATGTTGCAGGGATCTGACCCTTTGCAGTTGTGGGAGCTGTTAAACAGTTTCTGCAAGTCTGTTGTCTTCACATCTGAGGCTGGAGGTAAAGTCCACAGGGAAGGGAAAATGATCATAAAGTGGGGAAGAGCGAGAACGAACGTGAGCAGGACCCCACAAGAACAGATTGGAACTCACACCAGTTCTCACTTCCACCAACCTTGGACTAAGCAGGTATCCTGTAGGAAAAACTGGCACCCTTCCTCAGGCAGCTCAGCACATGTCTGACCAAGGAGGTAAAGAATATGAAGAAGAAAACGGTGGATCTATTTCATTCCCAATAAGTAAGTCATTGAATAAGTGACGAGGGGCGCCTGCCTTGACCTGCTGGTGAAGAGCAGTGTGGCTGCCACATCACTTCCTTCTTCCAGCTCTCCTGCAAAAGGTGTGTTGTGGCTCACCCTAATCAGAAACGCTGGGAAATCTTGTTCAGGCAAGTTCAGGTGGCACATTAAATAGTCCCCACACACCTCTGTAACCATGTGTTACAACAGAAAGAGAACTGGCCTTCAAATCAAGATATCTGGCTGTGTAACCTTGGGCAATACTACTTATTCTCTCTGGCTTTCAGGTCTTAGTTTTCTCTTGTATAAAATGGGATAGAGGGTAGACTGTTTTATCCTTTAGCTCCCTTTCAGCTTTTAGTCTATAATTTTTTCATCTTACTTCCTACCCCAATTAAGTTTCCTATGTCTGTCATTCTTGCTGACAGATTTCCTGCAATTCTGTCCCAAGGCAGCCAGCTAAAGCAGAAAGAGCACTAGGCAGGTGAAAGGAGCCCTGAGTGTTTGCCTAAGCTCTCAAAGCTGCCGAAATCAAATGCTGGGGGCAAAGGGCAACTCTAAGTGATGCAATTAAATATTTACCGTGTTAACCATGACCACTCCTGGATTTCAGAGACAGCTGACCGTATTGGCTGGAGCTTTGACTCCAGTTTTTCTAATGATATGCAATCTTGACTAAATTTGCCAGCTCTCAGGGGGTTGAACGCTGTTCAGCAACATTAATTTCTTTGCCTACTTCCAGTTACAAGCAATTATAATCTTGGCAGTTTTACTTGACTTGAATAAGCACTTGTACATTTTATTGATATCGGGCAGAGCTGACTCCCTCCATGCAAAGACTCACTTACAGTTTTGACACTACTAATTCTACAAAGTGCTCCAGCCACAGATCAACATTTGCTGGGTGTTCTGTGGGAAGATGTTATTACCAGATATGCTTGAATGGAAGATGTCAAGACAGTGCAAAGAAATTGGTTTTTGTGCTCTTACCCACATCTTTTTGCCCCTCCCCCCCAATTTGGTGACTTAACCATTCCTGTAAGGTACTAGGTAAAGGTTCCCAATCCCTTACTGACAATTCCCTCTCCGAGAATTGGCCCAGCCTGGAGTGAGCTATCTTGCTGATAGTCGTGGCCCCTTCCAACAGCATACATCCAATGACTGTTGATTCCACTATATAAGACCCAGCCTCTCACCCCAATTCAGGACAACTCTGTGGGATCATCTCAACTCAGAGCTCCCATGAGGTTGGCTGAGACTTCTTTAACAACTATAGCACAGACTAACTTCTCCTTTTGCCCCAAACTTCTCTCCGCCCTCCCCTTTCCTCCACTTCCCTTCCCTTCTCTGGGTATTGATTCCACATCTATTCCCTAATAAATGCCTATTTACAAATTCCTATCCCAGAGTCTACTTTTCTAAGGAATTAAACCTGTAGCTGCAGTGACATGGAAAAAGATCAAAGTTTGGGAGGCAGAAAGACCTGGGGTGGAAGTTACCTACTAACTCTTAGATATTGAGAAGTTGAGTTTCTTTCCTCATTTATAAAAAAAATGGTCTTGCTGGGAAGATGAAAGGCAGCCCAGTTATTACTGATGCCCAACTCCCTGATGAGGACACAGAACTCTCTTTTTATCCCTTCACAGCATTTATCACCTTCTGTCCTACATGATTTGCGCATTTATTAGGTTTTATGTTTTTTGCTTACTTTCTGTCTACACCCACCCCCCTGCACATGCACCCACAAACAAGGTTGTAAACCCCACACAGATAAAGATCTTTGTTTCATTCACTGATATATTGTAAACACATAGTAGATGTCAATAAATGCTAAATGAATGAATGAATGGGTGAAAGGGCAAATAGAGGCAGGGAGGCCAGTTGGGAGGCTGTGACAATAATGTAGGGCAGTGACGGAGGCTGAATGACATCAAAAAATGGAGCTGAGAAGAAGAGGATAGATTCTAAGGGTTTGGGAGAAGCAGAATACACAGAGTGATTTAAAAACATAAAGTTCTCAAATGTGGCATGCTTCAGATTCCCTTGCAAGGCTTGTTAAAATGCATGTTCCTGGGCCCCATCCCCAGAGTGTCTGATCCTGGAGGTTCGTAATCAAAGCCTCAGTTGGGTAATTATTTCGTTAAGCCATGTCCACTATCGCTCCTATCACATGTGCTATCTCCCAAGCACCTAGTGAAGTGCTTGACACAAGTTAGTATTCAACAAGTATTTTTCTTTTTTCTTTTTTTTTTTGGTGGCTGGCTGGTACAGAGATCTAAACCCTTAACCTTGGTGTTGTCGGCACCATGCTCTCCCAAGTGAGCTAACAGGCCAACCCTATCTGCTGAGTGAATAATTTTACCACCTTCCCTGCAAAACCCCATGGGAATTTGTGAATCGGGGAACTTGCAAATCTTAAGTGTCATGAAATGAAGATGCAAATTCTAAGGCATGCCCAAGCTGTGACCAGATTTCAGGTGTAAAGATGATCTCAACATCCAACCACATTGTTAATGCTGTTCAGAGTGAGAGGATCTTCACCCTGTTTTGGTACGTGCTTTTACTAATCGTTATTTAACTTCTTGTTTCCGTTTAATAAGGTTTTTGGTTATTCTGTTCATTGTGGAAATAAAGAGTAAGATGTTAGTGTTTACCTTGTAACAATAAAGATAGTTTTAAGGACAATAACCCATTCACCCATCCTCTTTTAGTTTGTTTGAAACTTACCTTGTTATTTCTTATTATTTCCTCTCAGGAACTGCTGGCAATATTTTCCTTCCATTGAGAGTTTAAGAATTGTTCCTTTACTTCTTTCCTTTTTAAAAATTTATCTGGCATCTCAACTCCTATATTAGAACGCAGACACCAACACTGAGATTGGAATTCATAAATAAAATGGCAATTATAGCTAAACATTATTATGCTAAAGACATCTCTGTGATAAATTCTAGTATTTATATGAGGTCTTTAATCAAAGAACGACTTTGTACAGTTTATGATCTTATATGCCCTCCAGGATTTTTTAAAAGTCTGTTAACCATATCAGAGATATGTATTTTTCTTTTTGACCTTACAGTATTTCAAATTTATTATTAACTGCTAGTTTGATTTTCTTGGTGGGGGAGGAGAATAAAACTTTCAGTTAATGCAAAGCATCTGAATTAAGATCATTTTGACTAGTCAAATACAGATAGATATGCAGATCTTTTAGGTTCTTCTCAACCTTTCATTTCAGAATATTCTGAATATACTAAGCTAAGTGTTATTTAATAGAAACTACCCACTCCTCTTTTTTCTTTTCTTTTTTTTTTTTTTAAGTAGTCATTCATATCATTTCTCATTTATATAGATAAACCAGAAACTGGAAAAGGGCTGAGGCTGTTTTATTTATTCCGGGGTTCCGAGAGTTCAGCATGATTGCCTTCCACATAGTGTGCACAATAAGTGTTCACTGAATGATTGCCATTAACAAAGTTTTATCATAATTTTTATCCAAGGGCACTGTAATTTCTTCTGTGTTTATTTTGTGGGTTTGTTTGACAATATCATGTTTCTGAAAAACCAGGTGAGAAAAAAACGGGAAAATAAATGTTTTCAGTGAACCATTAACATGCTTTAGCTTTGTGCATATTGTTATGATCTGATTTTCAAATAGTGTGAGATTCAGAGTAACATCCTAAAAAATAATGATTTATAATCTGTTAAGTATTAAAAGTGAGAGTAGTGTCCCCTCCTTGTTTTTATAAAATTGTCACTCTTTTTTGTTTGGTCCAGTGTATTTTTTACCACTCCTTCCCACAGCTAATCCCTCCCACTTAAAGAAGGCTATGTTCAACTGTATTACATCTACACTTACTCAACATAGCTTCTTATAGTGTAAATGTGTATTATACACACACAGAGATATATTTTAATTATGCAGTGACTGCATTCTTAGAGCTTCAAGAACATGGGTTGTGGAGTCACAAAACCTAGTTTTGAAATGTCACCTCCATTATTTTATCACTTATCTATTGACAAATAATGTTGCATAACAAATTACCCTGAAACTCAGTAAGCATTTGTTTATGTATCTGTAGATTGGAGATTTGATCAGGGATCAGCTGGCCAGTGCTTCTGATCTTCTGGTCTGGCTCACTAATATGTCTGGTGGTCAGCTGACTTCAGTGGTGAAGTAAAGGGGTCATGTGTCTCATATCCACTGGGTACATAGGCTTGTTCACATGATGGCTGGGCAGGGCTCCAGGAAGGAGAGTGAGAGAGCATAAGGCCCTTTGAGGTCTAGTGTCAGCATGACATCCTGTCACTTCTGGTGCATTCTGCTGGCCAAAGAAAATCACAAAGCTAGCCAGAATCAGAGATGGCAGAGAAGACTCCACTTCTTGAAAGCATAGGATATGGGTACAGGGAGTGTAGTAAATTGGGGCCTTTTGTGCAGTGCACCACAGCTATTCACAAATGTCTTTGAGCAGTTTATTCAAATCTCACCTAGATAGGAAAAGAAAGTTCACACTTTTCTTGTTGTGACCCCATGGATGGTACATTACTTTGGTGAAATAACGATTCTCCTCATATACGACCGAGGTGTGGGAGTGAACCAGCACACATAGTTTCACCATGCTGTGCTACTACAAGAGCAGAAAGTTCATTGTAAGTGTTAGCACCAGGTTTTGGGTGAAGAGGGTGAGGTGTGTGAGGTCCAGGGGCGTGGCATTTTGGCTGCCTGGATATCCCAAGGATTTAGCATGATGCATGGAATGGTTTCAATCAGTATATGATGGATGAACAAACGTGCTTCTTTATATGTTGTTATTGTGTTATTATTAATAAAGTAAATGTGTTTTTCACACTAGGCTCTTTCAGAGTAACAGACTCACATATATACATATATATGAAATTGAGGACAGTGGGTATCGACTACAAAAAGTCTGAGTGTCCCTATGACAGTAGTTAGTACTTACTTACTGAGTAACTGTTACATGCCAGACTCTATTCTAGGCATGCCCTTCTATTAACATATTTAATATTTAGGAGGTAGATATTAGGCATTATGAATGTCTCCATTTTGCAGATGAGGAAATTCAGGTGCGTAGAATCCTGCTCATTCATAGAACGTCCTGCTGAAAGTCACATAGCTAATAAATGACAATGGCAAGATTTGCCCACAGACAGGACAGCTTCATGCTCAGAGCCCTTAACCACTGCTCCGTCAGCTGCAGTGTCATTTAGCTCCTTTCTGTGCCGTCGCCTTTGTAATGCTGGCTCCCTTCCATTAAGCCAATTCACAGGGAAACCAAACCATGACTGGTGTATCATCTCGTGGGTGTTTTTCATCTTACTCTGGCTTTGTCCTGACACCTACCACTTATGTACCTAATAAGATTTCTATACCATTCATTCACATGATGTCAAGGAAGGCAAAAGAATTTTAATCAAAAATAGTTTTAATATTATCTGAAAAAGAAAGAAATGAAATGAAATAAAGAGAAAAGGAAGGAAAGAGTAAAAGAAAGAGAAAGGAAGGAAGAAAGGAAAGTAAGGAAGCGAAGAGAAAGAGAAACAAAGGAAAGAAGGAAGGAAAGAATGAGGAAGAAAGGGAAAAAGAAAGAAAAGCATAATAGATTGCAATATTTTTCTGTCATTGGCAATGTTTGGCCCATCTACACACATCACCCTGTACTTCTCTGTTAGCATACATAATTGAAATAAATTGTTTAGGTAGTAAGTTAATTCCACAGTGCTCAAAAAGATGGTACACAATACAGCAACTCACAAAACTATCTCCTCGGTGGTTTTTATTTATATGAGTATGTATGTGTTCCCTTCTTATAGCAAGATGTAAGCACATGTGACAAAAATTCTGATTCAGAACAGATTTTGAACCAGGCTGCCCTTTTGCCTGCTCCTGCCTGTTATTCACCAAACCCCTTGTTGTCGTGTTCAAGCACTTCACTAACTTGTTTTTCAGTCCTCTGTTTCCTCATATGAACTTGCGTGTTCTGCTGGCTTGTCTTTGCTAGATGTTCATGAAAATCCACTTTTTAAGCAAGCATTCTTGATGCCCTAGAGGGTAGGAGAGATTTGGAAGAAACTGAAGGGGTGACATGGGTCCTGGGATGGGAACAGCAGGCTTTTGATGACAAGCCAAAGAGGGCAAAGGGTCCTTTAAATATTTTATCAGCACTCAGTAACTCTCAAAAATCCCATATGAAATATTTCATTGGTACAGGATCAACAGCAAAATTAGACTGGCTTTGATAATAGAACATGGTCTAAAACTATGTTATCAAGTTGCCAAAATGTTTCCAAATAAGTAAAAATCCCAGATTAAAGGCTACCAATACCTCCAAGTCCCTGTGCTTTTTAGCTGGGACAGATCAGATGCACGTTCTCCTCTGTCTTCAAGAGTTAACCAGCAGGATTGAGCCCCTATTGCCAGCAACAGTTATCCATTTATTAACATATCCTATTTTGGCTCTCTTTTTACCTCCCTGCCTTGTATCCCCACTCACCTGTCATTGCTTCCTAGGGTTACTTTTCCCAGATAAACTCCTGGCACTCTAGCCTTTATCTCAGGGTGTATTTACGGGGGGACCCTAAAAAAGACATCTACTGTAATATTCCAAAAGTTAGATTATTGAAGCTATCCTAATTACATTATTATATTTTTATTTTGTTCTTTTATTCCTGTGTCAACCCATCATTTCTCTTTTTCCCCCTGCCTTCCAATGTCATATAGCCCCATCCTACAATGTCAAGTTCTTTGCACACCAGCTAAGGAATAATGTATGAAATTTAAAATATATATGTATGTGTGTGTGTATGTGTATCAGAGATAGAATACAACACTGGAATCTTAATAGTTCTTGTGGACGGTGACCTTAAGAAAAAAAGTCATTAAATTCCAAGACAAAAGATGGTTATAAAAATAGAATTAAAAGATAGGAGATATTCTACAACTATTTCTTAAATTAGTTTTGTAAGAGCCTTAGATCATCAGACATAAAGTAGAAAAACACTTATCCAACAAAAGATATTTCTCAAAACGTTCTAGAAGAGCCCCAAATTTGCTTCCAATGTTTTGATTAAAAATGACAGAAGGAGGTATAAATTTGGAAAACTTCCTCAGGGTTCTTCCTCACTTGGTAGAGTGGGCCACCTATGTGGTCTGTCAGGGGAAAGGAAGTAACTTTTACTGACCAGACATGTGTTGCATTGTTTAGGGCTGTACCGCATGTCAAGGTTTGACAGGACTGACATAAAAAAATATCCCTCTCATTGTGTTAGAATTGAAAGGAACACCTTATCTTCCTTAGAGAGGCAAAGCTCTTTGAAGAAGCTGCCTGATGCAATCTGGTCTCAGAGAATGAAAAGGATTTTCAATCAAACCCAGTTAACCGATGTTTTGCAAACCTAATCCAAAAACAGAATTGAAGCCAGCATGAACGAACCTTGTTACACACACCCTGGCAAAATTTGGTCATTCTCTTTCTTTCTAAAATATAGTCATAGATATTTTAAGTTATGTGTAAGGTCTTCATAGGAAAATTTATTTGCAAAATGTGTGTTGTTCCAGTTTTTAATGTCTGTGTAAAACAGTGACAACCATTTGTCATTATTATCTTTTATGGTTCTGAGGGTCAACTGGGCAAAGCTAGATAATGATCTCTGATGATCTCTCAGTAATTTGCACTTGGAGGATGCCTTGGACTAGAGATAGTTCAAAGGCTTCCCTCCCCACTTATATATCATTGTCTTGACTGGTAAGACTCAAACAGCCAGGTCTGGAGCAGCTGGGTCCCTATCTCTGCATAGCTCTCCATGTGCTCTGTCCAGCAGGATGGATTCAGGATAGCGGGGCTTCTCACCTGGTGGTTCAAGGCTCCAAAGATTCATGTCCTAAGAGAGAGAACTAAGCAATGGCTGTGTGGCCCTTTATAATCTAGGCTTCTGAAGTTTAAAGCAAGTCACTGAAGCAGCTCATATTCAAGGCAGGAACATCAATGTCACCTCTTGAGGGAAAGATGGTCAAGGAATTTGCAGATTTTTTAAAAAACCACTACATTTAATCATGATTCTCTTTCATCATCACAGTCCTTATCAGTGTTTTAAGCCCCTTGCAGTCAACCTAATGCTTTGCTCAGTCATTGCTGAAAAAATATTTGGCCAACTTAATATGTCAAAGATTATAATATAGCAGCACTTTTGCTAGTTGTTATGCTCTATCCAACTACGTTTTAAGATATATTTATCTAGAAGAAGAGTTAAGTGAGAGAAGTGGAGATTTAGAAGACATTGACTTCTAAATCAGGAAAAAATATGTACTATTGCTTTTTTCATTGAATTCAATGATATCTACACAGTGACTGCTATAAGCATAACACTGTGCAAGGGGACCGTGATTAATACAGCATAAGGGATTTTAAAATTATGAACAGAATTTAGCCTTAGTTCACAGTCTCTAGAGAGAGAGTGTGTGAAATTCATTGACAGGGTTTATTTACACAACATTATATAAATCACACTAATGAAATATAACTGCAACACATTTATTCAGTTTTGTTATTCTCCAGAATGTCGGGCAACTCTTTGCAACATTCTCCCAAATCCATAATCAATCAGAAGAAAACTGTACCCAGCAGGCTTTGGTATACAAAGAGTCAAAAGGGGTTGCTCGTATTAAATAACAATCATATGGTTGATTTTTTTCTTACTATAAATTATGTTTTATGGGTCATGACTGTCATGCACATGTTTGATGAATGCATGACATATTACAAAGTATCACTGAGCAAAACCTACAACTGGTTTTCTCTAATGTGGGGATTCCAAGGAAATCTAGGGACAGGGGACTTCTTGAATTAGAATGTCAATTTTCTCTCACTTTATTTCATAAAAGTGTAAGCTATGCCAAGATACATTTTCTCATTGGCCTTCACAGTTACTTTGGGCTCATGAATTCATAAATATCAGCATGTTCCTACCTATTTCTAAAAAAAAATTATTTGTGCTCAAATCTTTGTCACAGCCTCTGCTTCTGGGGAAACACAGGCTAAAATACTGCAACTGGGGTGCTGGGTATTTGACAGGTGCTCATGTGGCCTTTCTGTGTGGAAGAATTTCTATATAATTTTCAGAGAATAAAAATATAAAATTGAAGTTTTTGATAATATCAGATACTGACACAGTAAAGATACAAACAGGTTTTTAGGTCCTTTTTTTTGGTGAAGCTTTTCCTTTAAACTGAAGTTTTCTTCTTGTAACAGTCTTGGTACAAGCAGTTAGAAGTCACCAGCTATTCCCAGGAGTGAGACTGAGAACAAGGGACATTTCAGAGATTCTCCGTAATAAATAAGTGAAAAAAATAAATAAATAAGTGACTGTAGTAAAACTACAGTCAGTTTTCTTGGTGGAACTGGTAAATTAATGCGTGTTAAAGTGGTGTTTTAGATTTCAAGTTCCAAGTCTTCAAAGAAAGGGCCGCATTCTGAGCAAAGATTGATGCATTTTAGACCGTTATTCTGGAATGTTTTCTGGTAAAATTATCCTTAAGATAATATCGTTGGATTGTGTCCATCCCAGGGTTTCAATGAAGTTATGAGTTCACTGGAAAAGATTTAAATACTTTAACAAGCAACATCTGTCGGTAAAATTCATACCATTCATGAACTTGGCCGGCTGTGGTTTTCATCCACCTTTCTGTTCAGAGAAGGTTTTCTCGGGCACCTATGGAGTCAGAAACTGACTTGACACTCATAGGTCACTTATGATCCTCCAGGTACTGGTTTAAGAAATTTATCATGTATTCACTCATTGAATCCTCACAGTGGCCCATTTAATAATTTCACCTATGTTAGAGATAAGGGTCAGGAAGGTAAGTAACATGCCTGAAATCACACACATAGGGTTTGGTGGAGTCTGGATGGAAACCTGTCTGTCTTTAGAGTCCATGCTCTTAAACCCATGTGAAGCTCCATCTCCAGCTGTTCCAGCTGTTCTCAAGGAGTTCCTAGTTAAGCAGGAAGGAGGACGTGGACAAACTGATGACGACAGGTTTAGGTGGGAGAGAGGAATGTTCAGAAAGTGCTCAAAAGCATAGAAGCTGAAAGCCTTGCGGTATTTGCAAGCACCACAGAACCCTTGACCTGAATTGGAAAGGGCATAGCCCATTGGAAAAGTCATACCCTGGGAAGAAAATATTTTAGTATGAAGCTACAAGTACTTCTACTGACTTTTCTAATCTAGGTAAGAATAATTAAATGTTAATTCTTCTAAGAGAGATTAACCCTTAAGGGTTGTCTAAGTAAATATTTTGCTCTCTGTTAAATGTTCCTACTTGGAAGTGTAAATATCTGTGAATGTGTTTACATGGGTCTTTCAAACTTCTGAAAGATTCCTAGCATTTTTTCTTCCAACTCTTCATAGTAAATATTAATTCTCTGGGAAACTGTGTAGTGATATATTGACCTCTACAGAGTAGATTTTTAATGTAAAATAACTTGTGTGGTTTTAGTTTTGTGTTGATGCTCATTAGTGTGGCTTGTGAGTCCTCATCCACGTCCTGAGTGTAGGAGTGTGGAATTGAAAGGCTGGTATTCCCACCCAGCTCCTATGCAAAACAGAATGATGCTGAAGGCCAGAGAGGAGGCAATTTTGGATTGTTCTTAAGCTTTCTAGGAATCATAGGTTATGATTTCCTTTGGCCTATGATTTACCCAGTTTTTTTTTTTTTTTTTTAAACTACATTTCTTTCTTATGACTTACAAATTTGTTCTTGTTTGTAAAGTATCTGTTTCTTCAGAAAGTTTTGCTGGTGATTTAGATCAACTATTAGCTCCTGAAGTCTTTGAAGCAGCAACATGCTTATCACTAATCGTATCTTCTGTTTGATAACCCCAGTGTATTTTCCTTTTTTTGAAAAATCATCAGAGCCAGATGGCATCCTTAGTTTTCTTTTACTTCTATGACCTACCAGAAGTTTCTCAAAACTATACTTGCTTATGAAGACTGAAACAAATGCTCATGTTTATCATAATGTCGATGTGGTTACTTTTACAGTACCCAAATAAAAGTGACCTAAACAAGGTGGAAGATTTGTTTCTTATGTTAAGGTCTGAACCAGTGGGCAGTTTAAAGTGACCCTGCTCCATGTAATGGTTCAGCAATCCAAGCGTATTTTATCTTGTTTCACCATATGCAAGAATCTTCATTCCAGTTGTGGGAAGGGAGCAGGAAGTGGAGGGAAACAGTTTTCTTTTAAGGACATGATCCAGAACTTTCATAAATCACTGATGTTCACATCCTATCCACCAGAATTGAGACAGATGACCATGCCTTGCAGCAAGGGAAGATGGGAAATGTAACTCAGTGCCCAAGAGTTCAAACAACACACAGAAGTTACTCTTACCAAAGGAAATAAGGAAACGTGGATATTGGAGAACTGACAACAGTCTCTGCCACAGAGGACTGTTCGTCATAGTTCAGTTCAGTAGACATCGGAGTCTTCCTAATTTTACTTTATGACAATTCTGTATTTCAATTTTTTAATTAACTTGTGATTCACTTAAGTCGCTAGGTATTTTTCTGAGATTTTTCTGGCCGGCAATTTATTTTACACATTGTTGAAAAATTATATTGTCTTCTAATTGCCACTAGATAAATCCGTTTATCTTTTAGTTCATTTCACTAACTACGCATATGTATTATACACACACACAAACATACAGTTATGCGTATATATATATATATATATATATACACACAAATATAGTGTTATATATACAGATATAGTGATATATACTTTTACAATAATACACGTGCATATATACAAATACACAGATACATAAAAACATAATGGGAAATTTTTCTTATGTTGTTTGCTAAATCTTTTTTTTTTTTACCATTTATCCTTCTGAATTCCTTTATCATAGCTGAAATTTGAATTCTGCTGCTTTTGCAGAGTGCTTAAAATGGAAACAGGAGGCAGATGCAGGAGATGCTGGTGTCTGCAGCCAGCTTCTCTTGTCACTGGGTTGGCTTTTCTTATTTTAATTTTTAAGCATATGACTAAATTTTTTTTCTTTTTTTTTTTTTTTTTGGTACATTGCCTGATGGTGGCACTAACCTCCTTTTTAATTTTAGTTATTGTGCATCATTTCTACTGGTGTGTTTTATTTGTAATTTCTTTATTTTTGGATGACTAACAAATCGATATCTTTATGCATATATATAAATTATGTACTTTTTACAAATTATTTTTTATTATTTATCCCTCTCCTCCCCATCAACATCATATCTGTTCACTTAACAAGTTCAAGGAATTATTGTGATTGTTGTGATTGTTGTTTTCTTTTTTTCTTTTTCTTCCTCCCACCCCCCCATACATTTTACAAATTAAATAAGCATATATGTAAATACAGCAATAGATCACTGCTACTCTAATATGCTATTTTGGACAAACCAAAGTTGACGCTGTTTTGAGTTTTCATATGTGCTGAGAAAGATGCCCCACAATAAAATACCTAAGAGAATTCTTGCTGCAGTAGGGTTCCTGGGAGACACACTGAGGTGAGATGTTGCTCAGAAAGAAAACGTGAACCATAAGCATAATATTTTGTTATGGTCAACTAATCACAAACACCTAGTCAATTGACTAACCAGTTGTGTGTGAGACACTGTGCTGGGTACAGAATCAAGGGAAAGCTATCAATCTTGGATAGACCCAATATCTTCAAAATTCATCTGTGACACTGACAATTTCTTCCAGTGTCAGATGAGAATGCACGATTCCTTTGATGATCATGAATAATAGCTATTACTCAGTTGATTAGCTTTGGAAGGTCTTACATGACAAAATATAATTCTGTATTCCTGTATTTATATCCAGTATTCTATAAAGGAAGAAGTTTGGTGAAATGGTTTTACATGTGTTCCTATGAATTGAAATGAATCCCAGCCTCTTTTGGAGAAGACTTCTTACTTGCTTTTCCACCAGATGTGCTCGGAAGTGGTTGAAAGTTTCTCAACTAGAGCTATCAGGCTTTGAGTACAGGCAGTGTTTGGTTCTATCAGCCTAAAATAAAGACTTGTTTTTATCCACCACATTTGCTGCCATTGTTTGCTTTCACCCCTGCATGCAGACAGCTGAAATGTTTCCTTCTTTCAGCTGCCAAAATGTCAGTGATCCAGGATCTTCTCTGAGGCTACCATATCTTGTTCCATGTGAAATGGGAATGCCACGGGTGGCATGGCATCTTCCTCTGCTAGTGGAGCTCAAAGCCAGACATACAATGAGGCTTTTCAGCACTGCTCTCTTATTACAATCATCATTTGATTAGGGCTGTGGTTTACTTTTAGAGTTTGCTTCAGAATTCACACATGCAACACTCAGAGCTAATGTCCCAGCGTGTTCTAAAATTAGTGTTGGGTCTCTTTATCTCTAATCTAGCAACTTCATGAGGACACTGCCTTATGAATTTCATGAAAGTTCTACTCAGCAGAAATATGCATTACTATGCACATCACTTAAATATTTGTAAAGGAACTGTGTTTTGGGTTTCCCTCTTGTAATTAAATGCTGACATATTTTGCAGCTGAAAATAGGACAGTAGGTAGGTGCCAAACAGGTGTTCAGGAATAATTCTTTCCTAGGACAAGAAAACACTAAGATAAATATCTCCTCCCCCTTCATCTGTTTAAGAAAATGTAGGATAAAACTATGGAGCATTAAAATGAATGGAAACAATGACATTGAGTCAATAATAACAGCTGTCATTTGTTAATTGCTTATCATGTGTTTGGTCTTGTTCTTAGCGCTTTCCACTGTATTAACTCGCTTAATCATTACAGAAAATGCAAGGGGCAGATATTACATTTTCCTTTTTAGAAGGGAAGCTGAAGCACAGAGAGGTTAAGTAACTTATCAAGTCTTACAGCTGTAACTGGTAAAGCTGAGATTTGAATACAGGCAGTCTGGTTGCAGAGCTTGTATGCTTAACCATCACAAGAAGGACATGGTACTTTCAAGTGTTACATATAAATGCTCAAGAAGCTGCCTTTTATAGCCATGGAAGAGCCACACTGCATTAATAAACAATGTTCCTTAGAAAGTTCTCAAATGTTACACCACCTCCCTAGATTGGATTATCTATCCTCCTTTTACTAGTTCAGTTGCATTGGACCAGCGCTCATATCTCATACCCAGAGACCTCTCTCAGTTCTGTAATTCTGATGAATTCATGCCACTTTGTGTAGAAGAGGTTGGTTCAAGATTCCTATTTTCTTGATCATATTCTGGGGATCCTACAAAGTTAGCATTGTTCTGCAAGTCTACTTCGAGGACAAACTCATTGGCATGTAACAGATTCTGAATAAAGGACTGTGTCTGGACATTTTGATGGCATTTGTTACTGGCTGACTTGAAGGAATATTAACTGGCACCTACGATAACAGCATCTAGGTCTTTTTTCTGTGTCATAAGAGACAGATGTAAAATAGAATGAACTATGAAGGAGAGAGGTGGAAGCATGATGTCATATTCCCTCGGCACCTAAAGTAGGTTTCAATGTATGTTGCATATTTTATATGCATTAGACGCTTCTGGTATGTATGAGGTTGAACCATACGAAATACCACTTTTGTGGGTCAAAAACTGTGAACTAGCAGAAATTTCTCATCCCACGTATGCACAGACTCGTGTGTACACACATATGTGAAGATATTCTTGCTGCCACCTCAGTCAGTAAAACAAACAGACAAAGTTCAAAATTACCCAGTGGAATTTTGCTTGACCTCCAAAGGACATTAAAATCTTACTTACATAACTGAAATTAGGAGGTGGTTCTGATGATCCATTTTTAGGATTCTATCACAAGAGAATGTTTTCCAAAGGCTTACTTTTGGAAAATATTATGCATGCCACCATATTCTCAACACAAAATTTATAAACTGAAAGAATGAGACTCAATATATATGAATTTTTTTTTCTGTTAAAATTGGGAGAAGGGTATTATCCAAAGCTGACATTTTGAGGTCTTTTTTTTTTTTTTACACTAGTCTGCGGAAAGTGAAACCTCTTTTCTTGGCAGGCTGATGCCTTTTGCAGGGCTTTGTGGTTAGGGGCATGCCTGCGCCGCAGTGATGTGAGCAGTTTTTCATGCGCCATCTTTTTGACAGGAGTTACTGAAGCGTGGTGACTGAGTCCACCAAACCATTACATCTTCAGTTATTAGGCACTCACTGAAAGAGGGGCTTTGGAATATTTTGATCCTAAAGAAAGCTTGCTGTTGGACTAAAGTGCTATTGTTTTGTTTTACTGAAGAAATAAGGCCAAATGCTCATAGAAGGTGAAAACTCACCTTCAGTTTGGAGGAAATATCCCCTAAACTGAAAGAGGCGTTTGTGTATGGGAAAGTTTGGCACCTTCCTGAAGGACATTCTGTGGATTTTTTTTGTGTTTGCCTCGTGGGGCTTAACATCATTTCACTTGGTAGAATTTATGGAATATAAAGTAACACTCATGAAAGCAGCACAGGTAAGACATTTGCCCCAAGAATTAGCAAATATGGGTTTTGGACTTATGTTTCCCATTTACCCACTGACCTTTCTGGACCTTTGTCTTCTCATCTGTAAAACAAGGTGATTCAAGACCACGAACTGGATGGTGAGGTTGGATGCTGGGTTTCTGTTCTTGGCACTAGAATTTCTGGCCGCTGAACTGGCAGAAGAACACACAAAGAATTTGACCTTGCTTCCATCTTTCATAATGCTCTGTGCTGCCCTTGGTATTTAAAGAACATGACTCTCCTGACTTGTTGTCAGTGGGGCCTGCACTCTGGGCTGCCTTCCAGTGGTGGGGATGGATATGCTGATTCATAGACACTTGCTTCCTCAGATGCCTCTCTCCGTTTCTACTGTAGAATTGAGCAAATTTGCCAAAGTCAGTGACAGAATTTTATTTGTTCTTTGTAAACAGGCTAAGGTGGAAAAACCTAAATAGTTCTCCAAATAGACAGAACTTTAGTGTCATGTATACTAGCCAGAAAATTCTTTAAATTTATAGATTACGTCTTAGTTATGTTTTGTGACACGATATCAATAACCAAAATTTATCAGACAATATGTCATGTGCTTTTCATGTATCATCTCGCTTAAACTTAACGATCACCCCACAGTAACTATGATTATCCCCAGTAGGAAAATGGAGGCTCTGAGAGACTAAATTACTAGGCTAAGCTTACACACAACCACTCAGTGGCAAAGCCAAGGTTTGAACACCGTCAGACTCTAGCGACAGTGCTTACATCTACTACACTGTCCCTCTATCTGCCTAATGGTACTTCCTACCTGTTCAAAATATGCTTTACCTGTCTTCGGAAGTAGGAACTCTCAACTCAAGAGTCTGAGGTTCTGGCCCTAGGATATTAACCTCAAGTCAGGGAAATATTTGTCTCCAGACTTTATCATATATAGAATGGGAAAATAACACATACATGACTGCAATCATATTTGCTTAACTTATAGCGTTCTTGTTAGTCTGAAATATTTATGTAGTTACTTGGAAAGGAGCAAAGCTGTAGCACAGATAACTAGGAGATCACTAAAAATACATATGCCCTTTCTGGTGTAGGTTTGTTGGTGCAAAAGCCTCCCCAGAGAAGGACTACATGACCAACTCTCACCAATAGAATGTGAGAAAAATTGATGTGTGTCATTTCCAGGCTGATACAGTTACAGAGAGCACATGCCATTCTCACCATGTTTTCCCCATCTGCCGGCTGACTGAAGGGAATTTCAGTCATGTGTTCAAGATGGTGGATCCAAAGATATTGGAACCTGAGCTCCTAAATGCTCCCCTGCAGGAAAGCCTTCCGACCAAGAATACATACACTGGATTGTATCATGAGCAAGGAATAACCTTGCAATGAATTAAGGCACTGAAATTTGGGGGGTTATCTCTTATAGCTGCTGGAGTTACTTAGCTTAACTACTACCAAAAGCACCGTACAAAGGGGTTGTTGCTTTAATCTAGGTTCAGAGTAAAGAACTATGGATTCTATTATTGCCCATCCTTCAAATTGAAGAGCAAGTCGCTGAGCTTAGCAATGATTCTGTTACTTTTCCATAAAGCAAATTTTTATTTCATGGACTCAGCAATGTTTCTCAACTGGGGGAAATTTTGTCCTCAAATTGGAGATATTTGGCAATGTCTGGAGATATCTTTGGTTGTCACAACTTGGGGGAGTCACAACTGGCACCTAGTGGGGAGAGGCCAAAAATACTACTCAGCATCCTACAGTGCACATGACATCTCCTTGCAACAACAACAAAAAACACATCTGGCCCAAAATGTGCTGAGACTGAGAAACCCTGTAGAAGAATGTTTGGAGCCATGGATGTGAACATGGTTACAGTGCTCTTGGGTCATGTAGCTCACTTGAACTGGCACCCCATCCGGCCTCTGCTCTGTATTGGGCCCTGTTTACTGGTACATCATTCATGGCACATGCTCTTGACAACAAGAATCTTTTGGTTCTCAGATAGCATGTTGTGGTGGAATAAGCATTTGGAGGAGTAGAACATGTTGGCTTTAAAGCTACATCTTTCTGTCAATAGCTGTATGATTTTGGACAAGTTCATAAACCCACCTAAGCTTCATTTTTTTCATCTGTAAACAGGAATAATGTTGTCTACCTCATAGATTTATAAGCATTAAACAGAATGATATACATAAAAGATTTATTATAATCTCTGGCATATAACAAGCACTCGATATAAATATTTTTTTTTCCCCCTAGGACTTCATAAATGGGACAAAAATAACATTAAAAAGATCTGAAGCCATACAGTGGAGTACATTAGAAATAACTTATTAAGTGGCATATTGTATTGACCCATATATTTATATATTCTTGGTTTATTGGTTGAATAAATAACTGGTTTCTACAAACAAACAAACAAACCAAAAAGAAAACACTAAAGTTAATATTTAGTTCTTACTCATAGTTCCAGTTTTAATTCCAGTCCCTTTTTGGCAAAGAATTGGTTAGGCCTCTACCAGTAGTGACATATGAAAATGTCACTATCCTGGTACAGGTCCAAGTTCTTTTTTCTGTGGTCATTCTGGTTCTATGTGGTCTTTTGTTCCTCTTTCACATCCTGGGCTGGTCTGTGTCCCACACCTACCTCTGCCCCATGCTTTTCCATGCATGGCTGCTTATGTCCTTATGTCAAGGTTGACATGCCATTGCAGTACATTCTCATGTGCTCTTTGCAATGGCACAAAGTTCAGACTTTGAGTTTCAGAGTCTTCATCAACTTTCCTACACATGTAGCTATTTCTGTACCAAATGATATCTGCACAAATTAATGCAACGCTAAGCGTTAATGAATGGGGGTCTACCCATCAATGATTGCACTATAAAGGTCTTTTTTTGTTGCCTGGAGGTGGGTTTTTTGCTCCAGTGTTGTAATATATGTTTTCAAAATGGCCCTGGAAGTTGACAGAAAAGGAATATCTTTTAATCCAGTGCACACATACACATATATATATTTGATGACACAGCATACTTGGGAAAAAATAACGTGTATGCAGATCCCTTGGTGCTGGAGGTGACCAGCTGGACTCTTGTACTGCTCAGGCCTTGCCCGGCATGCCATAGGGTCAGTTTCTTGGCATACCCATCACAACCTATTCATGACCTGCTGACTTGTTGGGAAGCTCTGTTCTGGACTTCCTTGACATTGAGCCATAAAAAAAGACCCTTTTAACACAAAGTTCTACCCACCTCTCTCTATCCCTCAGCCTCCTAAATAGTTCCCGTTAAAGTCTTGCCCTCTATTTTTGTTTTCTGGCTTGCTACATCAATTGTCACCTTATCTTTAGGAGCCTGATTCATGTTTCACGATTGTCCCTGTTGGCTATACTGGAGTGTCCCTGAATTTGCAGTAACAGATCTGGCCCCCAGCAATATTTGTGCTTCTCCTGTCTTGGGAGTTGCTTGTCGTCCCCTTCCTTCAGACGTGATGCACATTATGATTAGTCTCTTCTGCTTCAGGAATGAATATTGAGTTTTGTGAAATTAATGACATTATAGAGCAGATACAGGTCTCTTCTTGGCGTGTTGATAGCACGGAGGTACTCAGAAGGGTGAGTTAAGGGTGATAGAGCAGCAGGAGCCAGTAGGAACATGTGGAGCCTTTAGCCTGGAGAAAAGAAGTCCAAGGGGAGGTAGGAAAATATTTTCAGCTCTCTGGGGAAGAATTAATAAAACTAATTTTGAATTCTTCAGTCAACAGAACTAAGACTAAAGGGGAAAAAAGGTAGTCACAGGAAGAAATGCAAACAACACATTTAAAAATCAGTGACTAGAGTCAACAGTTGGTGTTAGTCTTCCAGAAGTTTTTTATGTAAACCTAAACCTATATTCACACATACATACCTTCATACATATTTTATGTCATGTAAATATATTTAAGCATATTTTTACAAAAATGGGATCATGGCCCATATTTTTCCCTAGACTGGGAGACAAATTTGGATTCCACATAATAAAGACTTTCTGAGAATTGGGAATAGCTAGTAGTGGAACAGACTGTCTCATGAGTAGTGAGTTTGAAATGAGTACAAGTCATTGGAGTAGTACAGGCCAGCAGGTCTCCAATATTTATGCACATGTTCTGGAGATCTTGGTAAAATGCAGGTTCGTATTGAGTAGGTCTAGCCAGGGTGGATTGTGACAGTCTGCGTTTCTAACAAGACACCAGATGTTTGTAGTCCTAGGACCACACTTTGAGGAACAAGGGTTTAACTGAACATCTCTAGGGATGATTAGCATGGATGCCTGTCTTTGGTTGGTATAAAATATCTCTAAGTTTCCTTACAATGTGAAGGTTTTATTTTATGTTGATTATATATCCATCTATGGAAAAGAATGGTGTTTCTATATAAGTGCTTTTATTTATCATCTCACCACTACTCACTGGTTCTTTCTTTTAGCTTTTTCTAGTACAGACTACAACACTATGATGATAACTATGATTATAACATGTCCTATTTTAATAAAGCAAACACTGTATTCCTTAACTTCTACTGATTCCATATATCTTTATTTATAAAAATATGTTTCTATATACTTCAGGATCATTTCTATGTGTCTAATTAAGTTAGTTTCCATAGTAATATGAGAATTATATTTAAATGACATCCCTTGTAACTTTCATAAGGAACCAGAATAAAAATAATAGATAATCATGTGCTTAACAATTAAGCACAGCTTACATTCTAGGCACTGTTTTAAGGGTTTTATATGTATATGTTATTTAATCTAAAATACAAAACTGTGGAATAAGCACTATTATGCCATTTTATTGGTTATGAGAATGAGGTACAGGGAAATAAAGTAATTGGCCCAAATTACTACCCAGCTAATAAGTAGTAGAATTGGGATTTGAACTCAGGAAGTCTAGCTTCTCAGTTGGGGATCTCAACTATTATACCCATATTGAAACAATGCATTGGGGTAATGAAAAGTATATTATCTTACACTTATATTAAAATGTGGATTTTCTTTTTAGTACCATTAGGGTAACATTTGTTGGTCAATAATTTAGTCTTTTAAATATTCACTTCTTCACCTTTGAGAACATCTTTGCTGCATTTTGTAATTTCTAACTTATTTGTAGAATTGCCTTAGACACATGAAATGTGTTGCAAGAACTGATTTGAATTTCATGACATAAAACTTAAAATAGCACTTGTAAAATGCTTATGAGAATTTTGTAAACTCAGAAATACAGTTTGCTGACACGTGCTGAAACTAAAGGATACCTGTGTTTTGATACTGATTTGAATAATTAAAAAAAATTGGGGGGGCAGAATTACACCTCATACCTCAAATATTCCACTCCATCCTTAAGAGAGAAGTTCGTTCACATAATTGATTTCTTTTCCAAAGAGTCTCGTTTTCTTAGTAAGTAAAGAATGCTTAAGATTTTGTCCTCACGCTTTGAAATTTTTTTTCTGTAAGGAGAATGAAAAAGAGTAATTAAATGAGTAAGAGTGAGTTCCAGGCATCTCAAGCCTCAGAGTTGTCCAGGACAAGATCTGCCCATTTTGGCACATTGTGAGCCTTTCTAGAAGCTGGAGAAGAGGCAGAGCAGTGAAAGTGGGTGATGAGATCAAGACTGTGATTCTGAAGAAGCCAGAGATACCAAGAGTCAGAGACGCTGGTCAGTGACAGTCCTTCTAGCATGATTCCCAGTTGTAAGAATTAGCAGGGGCTAATTTGTTTCTATTTTCCAAAAATGTACATTTATTAAAATTTAGTAATAGATAATACATTCCCATAGTTCAAAAAATATAAAGAGCAGAATTTTAACAATTGAGAGGCATGTTATTATTCACAGAGCTTGGCACATTCATAAGGAAAATCAGATACAGTCCTGTTTCTCTGTGGGAGTATATTCTGCCCATGGACCCCGAGCATTAGAGTTATCTTGTTCATGTTAATGGCATGTATGTGCTTTCATCAATACTCTCTTGCAGGAAGAAAGCATTAAAATGATCCACTATTGGGAAAATTGTTGAATAGAAAGCGCAGCAGCTCTGGTGTGGTTTCTGTGTTTCATTGGTTCTCCTTGCTTCTTGTGCTGAGTGATGACGGTCAAGCATCTAACTAGCGAAGCTGGGACAATAATGATAAACTTAAAAGTCATCAATGAAGAGGTTTTCTTTACCCAGCTATCAGAACAAGGGCAGTTTAAAAAAATTACCTTGTATACCAGTGGTTCTTCTTTGAGATATAATCTATACACAGTAAAATGCACAAATCTCAAATATACCACTCAGTGAATTTTGACAAATGTATACACCTGTGTAACCATAATGTAGATCAAGATAGAACATATTCATGGTCCTAGAAAGTACTCTTGTGCCCTCTTGCTGTGGACTGATTGAATTGTGTCCCCCAGAGTTCACATATGGTAATTGAAAGGTGGAGCCTTGAAGAGGTGATTAGATTGTAGGACCATGCCATAGTGAATGGGGGTCAGGAGAATTGATCTGAGGGCTTTAAAAGGAGAGTGCCTGAGGAACTATCTCTCTCTCTGCTCCACCGTTTTCTGCCATGTGAGACTGCTGCATCGCCGTCACCATCACTAGATGTGTTCCCTGAACTTTGGACTTCCCAGCCTCCAAAACCATAAACAATAGATTTTTTTTTCTTTACAAATTACTGAGTTCCAGGTATTTTGTTACAAGCAACAGAAACGGACTAATACACCTCTTTCAGTCAGTATCTCTCCCACTACCCTTGCACAACATAAAATACCATAAAATACAAGAGACAACTAACATCCTATCACCAGCTTATTTTTTCCTATTCTCACCCTTTATCTAAGTGGAATCACATAGTACATTTTTGTGTGTCTGGCTTCTTTCACTCAACACAATATTTTTGATATTTATCCATGTTGTTGCATGGTGTATTACTCTTTTTTTTTTTTTTTTTTTTTTTTTTGCTTTGTTGTATCTCTTTGTATGATGTTGCCACAGTTTGTTTATCCACTCTGCAGCTGATGCATGTTTGGATTGCTTCCAGTTTTGAGCTATTATGAATAAAGCTACCTTGAACAATCTTGTGCAGGTCTTCACATGGACATATGGTTTCTTTTCTCTTGGGCAATTGCGTAGGAGTGGACTTGCTAAGTCATAGGGTAGGTGTCTCTTTTTACTTTATTAGAAACTCCCAGTTTTCTGAAGTTTTTGTGTCACTTAATCCTCTCAGCAGGATTGTGTGACAGAACAAGGATGGATCTGGTAACTGTGGTGTGCTGTCCCCTGCTCTCATGTGGGCAGTTCCACAATCTTATATGCCACTGAGCTGGAGAGAGTGGGAGAGAGTAACAGGCTGGAGATAAGAGGCGATGAAATGATAGAGCGAGTGCATTGGAGGTAATTGAGCCTTCCCTGCCAGCAGGACGAGCTCATTTGCTCCCAGAACTGCTCCTCAGCCTGGTGATGCCTGCCAACCTTCCATTAAGAGCTACACTATGGGCAGACTGGCTGTGTTACAGATTTAATTCCGGGACTGGCTTTCAGCCCACCTGCACCTTGACCCCGTCTCTGCTTGTTCCCTCTCCACACCCACACTGTATTCATCCAGCTTCACAAATACTCTTGTCCTTCTGTTTCTGGTGATTTGCTTGTTTGAACCTCTCATCCCTGGAGCTTTGTAGTCATGAGTTCTCTCCCTTAATAGGTGGATAACTTTGGGCCAGTTACTTAACATCTCCAACCTTCTATTTCCTTGTCTGTAAAACAGGGATAAGAATGCTATGAGTATTAAAAAGTTAATGCAATTGTTAATGCCTGCAATGGGCTCAGTGCAGCTTCTGGCACATAGCACATGCTCAGTAAATGCTGATTATGTTATTCCCAGCACAACCCCTCTTGCAATACTTCTCATGTATGATTGGGTCTCCATCCCCCTAGCTCCCCTTAATTGATAATTCTAGTAAAAGACCATTCTGGGAACTTCCCTAGGAATTTATGCCCAGGTTTGTCCCTTTCCAGGGCTTGTCCACTGGAACTTATTCACTGGAATTATTATTCTGAGACATAGTTAAGATGAAACAAACATCATTTCTACAGAAGACTTTAAAGTTCCTGCCAGCTTGATCTGGAGCTCTTTGGATTTCCTGTTTCATATTTCCTATGAAGAGGATTAAATTTTAAGGATTATACACTAGAAATAGATCTCCATTATGCATTTTCAAGGATTTTAATATATTGTTAAATTCTACTTTTAACATATAAAGGGTATTGCCCTTTTAAAAATGAATTGTTCCCACATGCTAAATACCTGAACCCAATTATTCTATTTCCTGATGTTCCTCTGATCTTACTCATGTCTAGGGTGTCTGTCCCATTCACGACACAGAGAACTTCGTGAGCCCTGGGAACAGAAAGTTCATTGCTTTTATCTTAAACTATGTCATCCAATAGCTGCTCACTTTCTTCCAAGCTCTTCATTCTGCAATTTTCAAGGATGATGCCACAAACCAGCCTCACCCTTCACACGCATCTCCTGCTGCCTCTTGCCCCAGAGTCATGTGGATCTCCCTCCTGTACCCTGTCGCACTGTCCCCACCCCCAGCATACACATCCCAATGCTTCTCTTCTCCAGACCCTTACTCACATCACCCCCTCTCTTGTTAGTACTTCCTCTTCATCCACTTGGAATCACTCTCTACTGCTCCTGCTCTCACTCTGCCGCTCCCCTTCCCAGCAAAACTCTTTCAAGAGTGGTCTACACTCACGGTCTCTACTTCACTCCTCCCACTCTTACCCCAGCACACTCCATGATGGCTGTGGTCCCCACCACTCTGATGAAAAAGTTGCCAACGCCCAACATCTTTCCATCTGTGTTCATCTCACTTGACCCGCTAGTGTCACTTGACATGGCTGAAGGGCCTGCTTCTTCCTTGAAATGTGCCCTCTCCTAGCTTCTGGGGCACCACACTTGCTGCTTTTTCTGCCTGAACTCTCCTCTCCCAGGTCTTCAGGGTGGTCCCCCTTCTCATCATGCATTTAACCTCCTTGCAGTGGCCTTCCCAGTCTGGGACCATCCTAACAAAAGCAGCTTCCTCAACTCTTCACCTCGTTTTCTACCTACTTTTTATTTTTAATAGCATTATCCATATGCGACATTCTTATTCATTTATATGTATGTTAGCATTTCATGGGGCAGTTGGTAACACTCAAATTGCACATTTGCTGGTAATGATAGCTGACATTTATTGATGCCCTGCTATGTGCTAGTTGCTGTTCTAAGCACTTCACATGCATGACCTCATTTGTTATTCAAGGTTATCTTTTGAAGTAAGAACTATGACTTTCATTTTACATATGTGGAAACCGAGGTACAGAGAGGTTAGATAACTTGCCCTTGATCCCAGAGCTATAAGTAGCATAAGGAGAATTCAGACCTATCCATTTGGATGCCAAAATCTGTGATAAAAATCATGAAAAGGCAAGCCACTGGATTATACTGCTTCTCCGTGCTTCCCGAGAGCACAAAGAGAGATTTGGTGGGACAGAACACCTTCAGTGACACCAGCTGGAGAGAAATAACATTTCATTTCTTTTGGACCATTGAGAACGTAAAAGTTTGGCTTTGCAATGACTCAAGAAGTCATGGATCACACACGGTGAAGTATCCGTCTCATTTTGCATTGTGTATGGTGAGCAGTCAGGAACTGATAAAGTGCTTTATGGGCCCGTGTAAGTCTACAGTAAGAACGTAAATTTCTAAAACTTGTAGTTTCTAAGTAACAAGATATATGTTATTAAATGAGTCAGTAATCTGGGATGAACTGGAACTAATTTCTAATTAAAACAGAATAAGGAAGACGAGCTGGTCTATATTTTCTTTCTTCTGACCCTCCACTTAATCATTTTAAAGCCACAGCCCTCACAGATTATTAGCAAGGGAAAGCAGGTTGTAAAGCATTTCTCAGCTAGAGAGAGCAGGTGTTTCCCACCTGTTCAGTTCTGTCTCTTGGGCTGAACTTGGCCTTCTTTACATGAATCCACAGCAGCCTCTCCCAGCTTGTTAGCATGCCTGTGAACTGTGGATCTGTTGTTGGCAAGCCTGAGTAGCCCTGAGCAAGAACCAGCCTGCCCATAACCCTGAGCTGGGTCTAACCTGGTCTTAGCAAATCTCATCTCTGCCTCTCTATTGGGTCTGCACGGCACCATCCTCTGTGTGTTATTTTCCAAAAAGAGAGACCACACACTCAATGGATGTGTTATACTAATGACTTCATATATAGCTCCTCTTAGAAATGTTTGCATTTTTCTGGAAGAGAAGAATTAGAAAGGCCAATGTGTAGCCCCACAGGATGAAAGCCATTATTATTCAGCTACAGTAAACCCTGCAAGGCCCTCAAATCCCACCAGGCCAGTAAATCCAGTCCATGCAGGTATCCAAGGAGTAGTTTTATACAATTGGATTATAAATCAAGTATCTGAGGGAGGAGCTGTTCAATAATTGCTCAAAACGTCCCTTCAGTCTGCCACCTCTTCCCCATTCCCGCAGCTACTCCCTCTTTAGGATCTTATTATTCATCTCCTAGTCAGTTTTGCAAACTTAATTTACCTACCAAGCATCTGGGGCTCTAGATAACATGCAGATTCTGACTCAGCAGGTATGGGATGGGCCTGAGATTCTGCATTTCTGACCAGCTCTCAGAGGATGCCCACACAGCTGGTCCGCAGGATCATCCATTGCATAGCAAGATCCTAGATTAGCACTTTTCAAAGCAGAGCACAAATCAAAATCGGGCGGGGGGTTGGGAGCCTGTTAAAACACAGATCTCTAGACCCCATGGCAAGAGATTTGATTCAGTAGGTCTCAGATGAGGCCCAGGAATTTGCATTTCTAACAAGTTCCAGGTGGTGCCAATGCTGCTGGTCTGGAACCCACACTTTGAGAACCACAGATCCTAGATCATTGTAGTAGCTTCTGACTTGTCTCCCTGCCATCTCTGCTCTATTTCACTGTCACGAGAATTGTCCTTTAAAATTCTGAAAATGATTATTTCATATGCTTTCTCACCTTGTTTATAAAATGCTAATGGTTCCCAATGGATTATTTAATACACTTCTAGGCTCTTTAGCATAGAGTAACACACAGTTAGAAATGAGCATGCCTAAGACAGAATTTTGTTAGGTGCCTGCTTCTCTGGTTGTCTTAATGGCAACTATGAGACACAGTCCACCCAGTTCACGTATCTGTATTTATTAGTGCCTTAATTGATTCTTTATTTCAGGGACTTATATAGACTACAAAAGCATTTGCTGGGAATGAATAAACATACACTATCGAATGATATCTACAAATCTTTTAGTACTCCATAACTAAAACATAATACCAGCTATGATGTCATCAGGATTCTGCTGTCAACCCCCATGTTCAATGTCTAGGTCAGTGACAGGAGAAGCTGCTCCATTCTGCTCTGACCCGAACTTCACGATGCTCTGCCCTAGTTTTCTTAATTCTGTTCTGTGAGACCCCTTGCCATTTCTTTTCCAGGCTGCTAGATGCAAGGGTTATTTGTGGTCACTGATGTTTGTTTTGTTGTGGGGATCTGGGTCCTAATTCTTTTTCTTTGAATCTGTAAACACTCCAAGTGCCGTCCATAAAGAGGCTTGACTTGCCTCCAGAATGCACTGCCAGATGCTAGCTTCCAGCTTTACTAACCAACCCGAGAGATGGATTTTGTGGGTTTGTTTGGTCTCCCAATTTGTGCCAGCTGGGCACCATGTCCTTAGTCCACCTTCTTCTTTGTACACAGGCACAAAAAGGAACATTTTATTCTGCTCCTTTGGGTGGGAACAGTCACTTAACTTCTGAGGTCTGAGCTAAAATTCGGTTTCTCTATTGCACGATGCTTTGGCTTTGTCTGTGCACATCCATGTCCTTTATTATTTTGGCATTTCAGGCTCAAGTTATTCCAGGCTTCTGAAGGTGTCTACCTTTCTGGCTTAACCTCCTAGCACTGGGCACATCTACTCTGGCCATCCCACAAAAAAGTCACAAACCTTTACAACCTTTGCTTACTTAGTTCCTGCTTCCCAAAATGTCATCTGCTGTGTATCCTTTCCTGGTGCCCACCCGCACTGGTCTTACACATGCAGGCCTATCCAGATCCTAAACTAAATCTTGTTAAGCCCAATGAAAATAGGGCTGTGTGGCCCCCAAAGGCAATTGACTCTAAGGCCTCTCGGTTTTTCTTTTGTCTGGTTTTCATAAGAATGTGTGTGTGAGGGAGGAAGGAGATGTTTGCTGCAGGCAAATATTTGAACCTTTGGGACACAGGGGAAGAAGGGATATAAGGGTTGGTAAAAATGGGCACAGTTGATGTGGATTTGGCATGCTGAAAGGAATTTTTGCCCCTTAATGATCTCTGCTTTGTTTTTGCAAGTATGACCTAAGGCAATTAAAAGCAAAAAACTACTCTAACCAAACTGACAATGACTATTAGTTTTTGGTATACTTGGTACACTGTATGCTCACGCTCCATATCTTTTAAGTTTTTAAAAAGCAAAAAAGCTTCAAAATGTCAAAGTCTGCTCCTTTACTCTTTATGATGCCTTCGCAGGAAAAAGGAAAGCACTGAGCTGTTTGCTTTGGGGTTTTTTTATGTGCAGACTTGGATGCATTTGAAGTATTTGAAATGGCTTGCAGTTGGAAACTTGGGTTCTTTTTACTCTTTATTTCCTTGTGTGTTTTCACCCACCAGTACCCTTAATTGCTATACATTGTTCATGCCAGGGGACAAGCTGTGGGTTCAGAATGTTGATGTTTTTGGTGAACGCTACAGAATGACCCCGAGACTGAACAGGAGTCACGTTTAAAAATGGTTTATTTTTAATTATGTGCATGCTGAGGAGCCACAGGTCCCCCTCCTCAGAGCTGTGAAATTGGAAGCCTTCGGTAGCAAATAATGTGAGTTGCCTGACCAGACCCTTTCTGCACTGTCTTCTGGCTGTTGCAGGTGCTGACATCCAGCTGTGCTGCCCTGGGCATTGGAGGGTGCTCAGCAGCACCCCTGCCTTCCCCAGATGCCAGTACCACACTGCCAGAGTGACAACCAAAATGTCACCAGACGTTGACAAATGCTTGGGGCTGGGCAAGGGAGAAGGTAGACACAGTGGGCAGTAAAATTGACCCCTTTGAAAATATGTTGGGGAAAAGCCAGCTCTCTTCCTGAAACTTATCCAAGCACAATGGAGAGTAGAGGTATTCTGCAAAATGAAGACTCCACTCTTTTTACGATATCACTATTTCCCCTCCACCCAATTTTAGCCAGTTTTCCTTAATGACACCTTTCTCAAGCATCTAAAATGCTAGAAGAGAGAGCTGCCATAGTTTCTACTTTGAAGAGTCCAGTACGGTTGGGAATGGTCCTGACATAAAGTATGGAGGCCAGGGATGTTCGTGTTTTATGTTAGATCATGGCAAGATACAAAATTATAAGAGGTTTAATAGTGTCCCAGACTTCTATCACATTTTTTAAAAGAAAAATAACTTATGGAATATAACTTCCTGACATTATGAAGGTGGAGATAGTAAAACTCTTCAAAATGTCAGCCCCAAACCACAGGCCTAACTAAGCTAATTTCAGCCTTTTCCTGCTGATAAATTTCTCCCTCCCTCAGTTTTTGCCTGCCTATGCAACTCAATCCTTTGTGTTTACCCATGTTGGAAGACCTACACGTGAAAAGATGATTAAACAAACCTAATGTTCAAGGCTTGAGTCATTAATAACTATGATTTTGTCACTTTAAGAATGTTATGTTGACCTTGTTCTTGGTCAGTTGTGAGAATTAAATGCAAGAGACGTGCACCAGAGAAAGGCCCCTAGCTCAATAAAGATTTAATTTATACTGTTCCCTAACAGTCTCTTCTTTTTCGTTTACATAGCTCACATTGTGCCTTTTCCCAAAGTAATCATTAGTTATAATTTGAACTATTAAGCACACACCTCCTTAATCTTGTTATTTTGTTGTTACATTAATCATAGAAATGCCAAGCAAAATTCTGTCCCAGAACTCTTTAGTCTGCTTTAAAGTAAAGCTGATGTTCACTTTTCAATGAGCTGTTAAATAAATCCACTGACATATGGGGTCAAAAGCCTTCTCCTGTCCCAGGAGCTCAAACTGTATTGAATAGTTGCCTTTGGAATCCCAAAGAGAGCAGCAGCAGTAGGAGCTATGTCCCTGGAAGACTTCTTCAGTTCCCAAATGAATGTCCTTCCTCTCCCGAAAGAAATCAAAGAGGAAAGACAGGAATCATCTGAAAGAGAACTCAAGAAGTAAATGCACAGTTTGGTGAAAAGCTAACTAGCTACAGAGATAGAAGGAAGATATAGACTTTTGAGAGAAATGGGAATTTTAAAGTGTTTGTGGCATGGAGGGGAGATAACTAAAGACAAAGCCAAGTGCTAAATATAGAAACTATGGAAATAAATAGCCCAAGCTCCCAGGATAGCCTCAGCTTTGATATTAAGCAGCAAAGCAGCTCCAAAGGGGTTCCTGTGTAAAGCCATGAACAGGAAAGGATTAAGAATATGCTGATTAAAAGAAACAAACAAGTTTTACCTCTGAATTTTTCTATTTATGGAATAAAAGACAGGAGTGTCAGAACCAGCATTTTGTATAATTAAAATTCTTCAGTTTATAGTGGGGAAAAAAAACATACAGTCCATTGTCTTGAAATGTCTATTTCACAATTTGTTGCAAGGAAGCTTTAAAAAGGTAGGTGCCTTATTCTGATAATGCTAGCTGACTAATAAGGAAATCATGGACATGAACTCTGATGAGTAGGCCTGAAACTTGGTGATGTGTCTAAAATAAATTTTATATGTGCTTTTTGTTTACAATTCCTTGAATCCCTCTTCTTGGAAATTTCCATTAGTTGGGTGATACTGTGTAAGTAATGGATAGAGGTACATAGTGTGTTTGGTGGTACGTGGAGAATGTGGCTATATCAGGGGAATTGGAATCATCAAAAAATATATGTGGAGTTGACCATCAAAGTATTACTGTACCTACCATTTCTTTTATGGCTACTTACAATATTACTACTACAATGGATGGACTTAGGCCTTAAAGATAAGGTGAAACATAAGGGTGATGAATTTTTCAAGTTAAATTTCAATTTAATTCTATTAAGAAATATCTATGAAACCTCAGGGTTGCTTTATGTTTACGTGATTAGAAAACAAAAATAGCCTGGCTCCTTAAGAAGCCAGGTGATAAATCATTTCACAGGAGAAAAAGATTGGGAATATTTTGGAAGATACGATTAGAGAAACCTTGTAAGTTCTTTTTGGGGAAGAAGTATTTATATTCCCAACTAAGAGGTGATGTTCTAGAGCAGAGAAATCTAGGAAGTGAGTCTCAGGACAATCCCAAAGAGAGGAGAAATCATTCATTCTGTGACTCCATCATCTTTCAGCAAATGTTTGTCTAATTACTATAGAACATGCAAGTCGTGCTGATACAAATATATGCAGAGAGAAATATACTTCCTTTACATAGTATCTATTCTCCCCTCACCCTTCCCAGCCTCTCTTGCAGCTAAATGTCACTGTGAGACAAGATCGTGGCTGAGATGTGTAGGCAGAATCCTGTGAGAATTTCAGGAGACCTTTTCTTAGAGGGAGGATTATGTGCTTTTTCATGCTTCCCTCTTTGCTGCAGACTAAAATTTTGCCAGTATGAATTGTGTTTGAGTAGCCATTTCTACCATGATGTAGATTCTGCAAGCTGAGGATTGAGAGACTGTCAGACAGAAAAAGTTGGGTCCCAAATACCTTCAAGGAACAGCCCTGCCCAGGCCTGGACTCCTACCTCCAGGCTTCTTTTATGTGAGAGAGAAATAATTTTCTCTCCTGTGTAAGCTGCTATTAGATTGGCCTTTCTTTTACTTATAGTTGAGCTTAAACTTAACTGATACACATTCACTATGATTATAAGCAGGATTAAAATTTTATATTTAGCAGTTTATTTTATTTCCCCAGTTCATGCTGAAACTAGGGCAATATTTCTGCTTAAAAACAGACCTCAATTGACTAAATACAGTTGATCAGTTGATTATGTATGGATTTCAAAGAAATGTGAAGTGGAATTTTGGCCCTCAAGCCACCTTCTTCAAAGTGAAGAAACAAAGCATTGAAAAAGCATAAGCATATATATACAAGTTTATATTTTACATACACACACATATATATACATATAGTCACAAGCATATAAACACAGACATACAGAATAACAAGAGCCACTCCATTAGTGTAACAGTTCCATCCAATAGAACCAGTGGTACAGGGAGTAAAAAAATAGCACAGAAAGTAAAATCCTCAGGAGTTGAGAGGAAATAGCTGAAAGAGATAGAATTTTTGCCAGAGAACCTGGTTGTGAAGATTAGAAACAAAGATTACACAGGTGACAAGAGGGAGAAATGGGACATAGTAAATATATTGAAACAAAATGAAAGTGTTTTAGGTCATTATCATAATATGCCATGTTTGCAGTCCAAGTTTTGGTTAAAGTCTCTTTTGCTAGTGTTCATTTTTTAAAACTCTGGTCTTGATTGAATGCATAAGTTAACATGATAGACCTCACATTTCCACTGGAAGCATTTTCAGGAAAACTGTGCAGTTAGTGTCTGAATTTTTTCTGTGAAGATTCTTCACTGTATTCAACTTTCAGTTCTGTGGTCAAAGGAAATGAGAGAATGATTGCAGTGTAGTGATTGTGTCTGGAGAGGAGAAAAGCAAGGCAGAACACTGGTTGTTGGCTGGCAGCACTGCTAGTGGAGACTGGACAAGTAGCACATTTAAAACACTGGAGTGAGAATGATGGTTTTTAAAGAGGAGCTAAGTAAGATGGACAAATGTAACAAGCAGGTTTTATAGGACTAAGTAGAAGATGAACACTCTGAGATGGAGAAATATGGGGGTCAGAAGGGGCTGTGTGAAAAGTACTGAGCATAGTCCAGTTGAGGAGGAAATCACCACATGAAAAAGACCCAAATGAAAAGAAGACATAAAACTGCTTTTATTCACATGATTTTCTATGTAGTAAAACCCAAAGAATTAAAAAAAAAAAAAAAAAAAATCTTTAGAAAAAATAAGTGAATACAGCAAAATTGCAGGATGCAAGAACAATGTGCAAAAATCAATTGTTTTTCCATATTCCAGAAGTGAACAATTGGAACTTGAAATTTTTTTAAATACCATTTAAAATAGCACCAAGAAGTGAAATACTTAGGGATAAATCTGACAAAAAATGTCAAGGAGCCCAGCCCAGCTGAGTGCGTGCCACGAAGAGAGGCGCCCAGCCGGAGAGGCCCATGATCCGTGGAGACCACACGCCCTGAGGTGCCAGCATGCAGCCCAGCAGGTAGACCTCACCGCCACCACCCAACTCCATCCCCAGCCCAGCTGAGTGCACACCAATCAGAGAGCTGCCCAGCTGGAGAGGCCTATGATCCACAGAGACCACATGCCCTGCAATGCCGTGCATGACCGAGCAAGTAGGCCTCGTTGCCGTCGCCTGACTCCATCCTCAGCCTGGCCGATTGCATGCTGAGACAGAGAGGCACCTCCCCAGAGAGGCCCAAGACCCGAGGCAACCATGCACCCGAGGCATCAGTGGGCAACTTAGCAGACACTGAGGCAGTCATGCCAAATTGACAGCCCCAGCAGCATCCTAACCAGACAATAGTGTCAAACCAGTGGACCGTGAAATCCCCTGCCACAATGACTAAACATCAAAGGAAAGACACCAGAAATATGAGAAATAAAGAAAGTACACCATTAAAAGGTAATAACTCTCAAGCTCTAGATCCTATAGAACAAGAAGCCCTTGAAATGTCTGACTAGCAATTTTGAGTGATAATTCTAAGGAAACTAAATTAGATACAAGAAAACCCAGCTAGACAACATGATGAAATGAGGAAAAGAATACAGGACCTGAAAGAAGAAATGTACAAGGAAATCAATCCCCTGAAAAAGAATGTAGCAGAGCTTGCTGAGCTGAAGAATTCATTCAATGAAATAAAAAGCACAACAGAGAGTTTAACCAGCAGGCTTGCAGAAGCAGAAGAGAGAACTTCTGACCTTGAAGAATGTAGCAGAGCTTGCTGAGCTGAAGTATTCATTCAATGAAATAAAAAGCACAACAGAGAGTTTAACCAGCAGGCTTGCAGAAGCAGAAGAGAGAACTTCTGACCTTGAAGAGGGGCTGTTTGAAATAACACAGGCAGACAAAAAAAAAAAGAATTAAAAACATTGATGAAAATATAAGGGACATATCAGACAACCTTAAGCACTCAAATTTCTGAGTCATGGGTATTCCAGAAGGGGAGGAAAAAGGAGATTGCATTGAAAATATATTCAACAAAATAGTGGCAGAAAACTTCCCAGGTATAGGAAAAGACACAGGCTCAGATTCAGGAAACTTGAAGATCCTCAACTGCATTCAACCCAAAAAGGTCTTCTCCAAGATATGTTATAGTCAAATTGGCAAAACTCAAAGACAAAGCTGTAAGAGAAAAGCATCAAATCACATATATGGGAGCCTCAATTAGACTAACATCAGACTTTTCATTACAAACCCTAAAAGCCAGAAAGGAATGGGATGATATATGCAAAATACTAACTGACAGAGATTGCCAGCCAAGAATACTCTGGCCTACCTTACAAGACTATCCTTCTGAAATGAAGGGCAAATAGTATATTTCTCAGACAAACAAAAACTGTGGGAGTTCACTACCACACAACCACCCTTACAAGGAATTCTCAAGGGAGTACTGTGTTTGGTACCTGAAAAATAATTACCACTGCCATAAAATCTCAAGAAAAATCAAAACCCACTAGTAAAATAAAAATGCCAATGATGAGGACAACAAAAAGTTTATCTACAACCCAAGGAATCAACAAATACAGTAAATCAGAAAGAAAGGAACAAAAGACACTTAAGACATCCAAACAAAAATCAATAAAATACTAGGAGTAAATCAACACTTTTCAATAACAAATCTTAATGTAAAACGCTTAAATTCCCCAATCAAAAGACACAGACTGGCTGACTGGATTAAAAAGGAGGACCCAACTATGTGCTGCCTTCAAGAGCATGTCACCTATAAATAACAATCATAAATTTACATGCACCCAATGTTGGAGCAGCCAGATTTATAAAGCACACTCTATTAGACCTAAAGAAGGAAATAGATACTAACACCATAATAGCAGGGGTCCTCAACACCCCACTATCAGGATTCGACAGATCATCTAGGCAGAGAATCAACAGAGAAACACAAGATCTAAACAACACTCTAGACCAATTGGACTTGGCAGATATCTACAGAACATTCCATCCAACAACCTCAGAATATTCATTCTTCTCATCAGCACATGGATCATTATCCAGGATAGATTACATATTTGGTCACAAATCAAGTCTCAACAAATTTAAACAAAGTGGAATTATACCATGTATTTTTTCAGACCACAATGGATTAAAATTAGAAATCAATAACAAATGAAATTCTGGAAACTATACAAATACATGGAAATTAAACAGCATTTTATTTAATGACATATAGGTCCAAGAAGAATTCAAACAGGACATCAAAAAATTTCTTCAAACTAATGAAAACAATGGTACATCATAGCAAAACCTGTGGGACACAGCAAAAGCAGTACTCAAGGGAAAATTCATCACATTAAATGCTTGCTCCAGAAGAATGGAAAGATGGCAAGTGAACAACCTAATACTTCACCTTAAAGGACTAGAAAAACAAGAACAATCCAAACCCAAAGTTAGCAGATGGAAAGACATCATTAAGATCAGAGCAGAACTTAATGAAATTGAAACTTGAAACCCAAAAAACAATACAAAAGATCAATGAATCAAAAAGTTGGTTTTTTGAAAAGATAAATAAAATTGACAAACCATTAGCATGGCTAACTAAAAAAAGAAAACAAAAGACCCAAATAACAAAAATTAGAAATGAAAAAGTTGATATTACAACTGATACCTCTGAAATACGAGGAATCATTCAAGCCTACTATAAACAACTATATGCCAACAAATTTGAAAATCTGGAGGAAATGGACAAATTTCTGGACACACACAAACTACCAAAACTGAGCCAAGAAAATGTAAAAAATCTGAACAGACTAATAACAATAAAAGAGATTGAAGCTGTTATCAGAAGACTCCCAACAAAGAAAAGTCCAGGACCAGACGGATTCACAGCAGAATTTTACCATTCAAAGAGGAATTGACACCAATTCTCTACCAACTGTTCCAAAAGATTGAAACAGAGCCAATTCTCCCAAACTCATTCTATGAAGCAGACATCATCCTGATATCAAAACCAGGTAAAGATACAACTAAAAAAGAAAACTACAGGCCAATATCCTTGATGAATATAGATGCAAAACTCCTCAATAAAATACTAGCTAACAGAAGACAGTGACACATATGCAAAATTTTACACCATGATCAATTGGGATTCATCCCAGGGATGCAAGGTTGGTTCAACATATGTAAATCAATAAATGTGATGCACCGTATCAATAAAATCAAACACAAGGACCATATGATCATCTCTATAGATGCTGAAAAAGCATTTGATAAAATTCAACACTCATTCATGATACAGAGTCTCTATAAGTTAGGTATAGATGGAAATTATCTCAACATAATTAAAGCCATATATGATAAACCCATTGCCAATATCATCCTGAATGGGGAAAAGCCAAAAACTTTTCCTTTAAGACCAGGAACTAGACAAGGATGCCCAATCTCACCACTTCTGTTCAACATAGCATTGGAAGTACTAGCCAGAGCAATCAGAGAAGAGAAGGAAATAAAGGGCATCCAGATTGGAAAAGATGAAGTCAAACCATCCCTCTTTGCAGATGACGTGATCCTATGTATTGAACAGCCTAAAGCCTCTACAAAAAAACTCTTGGAGTTGATAAATGATTTCAGCAAAGTAGCAGGATACATAATCAACACACAAAAATCAGTAGCATTTCTATTCTCCAATAGTGAACATGCAGAAAGAGAAATCAAGAAAGCCTGCCCATTTACAGTAGCCACCAAAAAAGTAAAATACCTAAGAATAGAGTTAACCAAGGAGGTGAAAAATCTCTATAATGAGAACTACAAACCACTGCTGAGAGAAATTAGAGAGGATACAAGAAGATGGAAAGATATCCCATGCTCTTGGATTTGAAGAATCAACATTGTGAAAATGTCCATACTACCCAAAGTGATCTACAAATTCAATGAAATCCCCAACAAAATTCCAATGACATTTTTCTCAGAAATGGAAAAAACTATCTAGATATTATATGGAATAACAAAAGACCATGCATAGCCAAAGCAATCCTGACCAAAAAAAAAAAAAACAAAAAACTGGAGGCATAACACTACCTGACTTTAAATTATACTACAAAACTATAATAACCAAAACAGTATGGTACTGGCATAAAAACAGACACACTGATCAATGGAATTGAAGAGAGAATCCAGAAATCAACCCACACACCTACAGCCATCTGATCTTTGACAAAGGTGCCTATTCCATACATGGGGGAAGAGACTGCCTCTTCAGCAAATGGTGCTGGGATAACTGGATATCCATATGCAGGAGAATGAAACTAGACCCATATGTCTCACCATATACCAAAATCAACTCAATATGGATTAAACAATTAAATATATACCCAGAAACAGTAAAACTTCTTAAAGAAAACATAGGAGAAACACATCAGTAAGTAGGACTGGGCACAGACTTCATGAATATGACCCCAAAAGCACAGTCAACCAAATGAAAAATAAACAAATGGGATTATATCAAACTAAAAATCTTCTGCACAGCAAAAGGAATAATTAACAGAGTTAAAAGACAACCAACAGAGTGGGTGAAAATATTTGCAAAATATACATCTGACAAAGGATTAACATCCAGAATATACAAGGAACTCAAACAACTTTACAACAGAAAAACAAGTAACCAAATTAAAAAATGGGCAAAAGAGCTAAATAGGCATTCCTCAAAGGCAGATATACAAATGGCCAATGGACACATGAAAAAATGCTCAACATCAGTCAGCATTTGGGAAATGCAAATCAAAACCACAATGAGATACTATCCCACCCCAGTTAGGATGGCTAATATCCAAAAGACTGTGAATGATAAATGCTGGCAAGGTTGCAGAGAAAAAGGAACTCTCATACATTGTTGGTGGGACAGCAAAATGATGCAGCCTCTATGGAAAACGGTATGGAGCTTCCTCAAACAATTGTAGATAGATCTACCATATGACCCAGCTATCCCACTGCTGGGAATATACCCAGAGGAATGGAAATCATCAAGTTGAAGGGTATACCTGTTCAACAATGTTCATCACAGCACTATTTACCATAGCTAAGAGTTGGAACCAGCTCAAATGTCCATCATCAGATGAGTGGATACGGAAAATGTGGTACATCTACATAATGGAATACTACTCAGCTATAAAAACGAATGAAATACTGCCATTTGCAACAACATGGATGGACCTTGAGAGAATTATATTAAGTGAAACAAATCAGGCACAGAAAGAGAAATATCACATGTTCTCACTTATTTGTGGGAGCTAAAAATAAATAAATAAATAAATAAATAAATACACAAATTACTGGGGGGTTGGGGGGGTGGAAGACACAATAATTAGAATTCCTTGATGTTGATATGACAAGCGAACAGAAAGGAGGTTGTTGCGGGGAGGAGGAAAGGGAGGAGGGAGGGTGGTTTTAGTAATGGGCCACAATAATCAACCACATTGTATATTGACAAAATGAAATAAAATTTTTTTTAAAGATATATAGAAATGAAACATAATAAAAAAAAGTCAAGGATCTGTATGTGGAGTATTATAAAAGTGATAAAAGTAGTCAAAGAAAGTCTAAAGAGATTGGGAGATATTCTATTTTCATGGATGGAAAGGTTTAATACTGCAAAGAAGTTATTTCTTCCAATTTGAACTATAGATTCAGTGTAATTCCAACCAAAATCCCAGAAATCTTTTTTAAGATGTTGACACACTTTTTAAAAACTTTGTATGGTAATACAAAGAACTTAGAATAGATAACACAACACTAAAATGGAAGAACATGCAGAATCCACATTATCTGATTTTAAGACTCACTATGAAGCTATGTTAATCAAGAAACCATGATATTGGTGAAAGAACAGACATATAGATCAGTAGAACATAATAGAGAGCCCCCAAATAGATCCATGTAGGTATAGTAAACTAGTATTTTTTACAAAAGTACAAGAACTGTTTAATGGAGAACAGATAGTATTTTCAACAAATAGTGCTGGAACAATTTGGTGTTCATATGCAAAAAAGTGAAATTAGACATAGAGCTTATAGTTTACAGAATAATTAATTCAAAATGTGTCACAGAACTCATGTAAAATGCAAACCAATAAAACTTCTAGTAGGAAAAAAGAGAAATTTTGTTTAATCCTGGATTTGTGGATGAGTTTTTATATACAAAATCAAAAGCATGATTCATGAAAGAAAAGTGATACATTGGACTTCACATGAATTAAAAAGTTTTGCTATGGGAAAGACATCTTTAAGAGAATGAGAGGAAAAGACACAGAGAAAATATTTGAGAATCACATATGATGAAAGAATTGTATTCAGTATATACAAAGAACTCTTACAACCCAACAGTGAGAAAACAATATAATTAAAGATTTGGGAAAACATCTGAATAGACACCTCACCAAAGAATATACACGAATAACAAATACGTGTATGAAAAGATGCTCAATATCATTTGTCATAAGAGAAATGCAAATTCAAACCCCAATGAAATATCACTGCACACAATCAAAATGGCTAAAATTCAAAAAGAAATAACAATACCAATTGCTGGCAAGGATGCACAACAATGGTATCTTATATTAATTATTAGTGGGAATGTAAAATGGTATGGTCACTTTGGAAGACGGTTTGGCAGTTTCTTACAAAACTAAACATACTTATTACCACATGATACAGCAATTGTGCTCCTAGGTATTTACCCAATTGATTTGAAAGTTTATGTCTACAGAAAAACCTGTATGCAAATGTTTGTAGAAGCTTATTTATAATAATTCAAAACTGGAAGCAACCAAGATATCCTTCAATAGGCTAATGGATAAACAAGTATGATATATACATTGGAATACTATTGAGTGATAAAAAGAAATTAGCTATCAAACCATGCAAAGACATGAATGAACCTCAAAACATATTGATACATGAAATAAGTCAGTCTAAAAGACTGTATCTTGTATGATTCTATTTATAAGATATTCTGAAAAAGGCAAAACCATAGAGATGGCAAACTGCAATTGAAAAGGTGAAGCACAGTAGATTTTTCAGGGTGGTGAAACTATTCTGTATGATATTGTAATGGTAGGTGCATATACTATACATTTATAAAAATCCATAGGACATTGCAGCACCAAGAGTGAACCTTAGTGTATTTAAATTTTTTAAAAAAATCATTTAAAATGTCCAGGAAATCCCAGTATGGAATGCAGATTGTGACAAAAGAATCTAACTATATTACTATTATATAAAACAACCTTGCTGAACAGGGTGGGGAAAAAAGTTGCCCGACAAGTAATTTTGTATACAGTTTGACAAGAATATGATGGAATTGAATTATTAGGTGGATGGCAGATGGTGAAAGCAGCAAAGGTCACTGTTGGAGTGGATGGTTGTGGAGTGAAGGAAGGGGGCTAGACTGATGCATGTGCGCACGGACAGCAATTGGAGACATTGGTGTGAACTCATTTTTAATTCAATATAGATACAGGTGAAAACGGTTACAGATAGTTTGTGTGTGTATAGATGGATTTGTATACACACCGATATTTCCAAACCCTGTTCACTATAAGAGAACCAAAAAGCAATATGTGTCAATGAGTACACCCAATCCCCCTGATCTTAGTTTATAATACCACTCTTCAATAAAAGGAACCAGGGCTCCTTGAAGAAATGAATGATTCTAGAACTGAGGAAGGGAATTTACAAGATAAGCCTGGAGCATCTAACAGTGCCAGGAAGAAAGGAAGTGTTCAAGAAACACAAGAGTGAAAGGGACACAGGGAGCCAACTGAAAGAGTTCTCAATGGTCAAAGCTGGAGCAATTTAAGCAACACAACAATACTGGATTATAACTCAAGGTATAATATAAACATCCATAAGTCCATACTATTATAAATCAAAGGGTTGAATAAATAAATAATTGGGAAGAATAACAATTCTCTCATATAGAAGAATCTCAAATAATTTCTGTAGATAGTGGCCCGTTAAGGAGGTTGTACATACCTGCCACTTCTTAAGTGTGAGCTTCACGTAGCAACTTCCTTCAAAAAGCACAGTATGGGAAGAGGGGATAAAGAGTAACTCTACAGCACAGAAACCTGACAAGCACTGCCTCAGTCAGGTGATCAAGGATTATATTATCAGTATTAAGTGATGTTGATAGTATGTACCTTTGCTATGATATGATAGAAATGGTGCTTTATCTCTGTGGCCTTTATCCCCAAACCCATAACTCCTGTCTAATCATGAGAAAAACATGATGTAACCATATTGAGGGATATTCTACAAAATACCTGACTAGTATTCCAGGAAACTGTCAAGGTCATCAAAAACAAAGAAAGCTTAAGAATCACTCACAGTACAGAGAATCTAAGAAGACATGAGGACTAAAAGTAATGTGGTATCCTGGATGGGATCCTGAAACCGTAGGTCAAAACTAAGGAAGTAGGAATAAAGTATGGGCTTTAGTTAATATTAAAGTATTGGTATTGGCTTATTAATTGTACTAAATATATCATACTAATGAAAGATGTTAACCACTGGGTGTGACATACATGGAAATTCACTGTACAACTTTTCTCTAAGTCTAAAACCACTCTAGAATAAAAGGTTATTTTTTTTTTAAAGGACCAAAACTGAAAGTCAAATGATGGGACAAAGGGTGGATAATGGAGAGTTATTGTTTAATGTGCACAGAATTTCAATTTCAGAAGATGAAAACAATCCTTGGGCTTGATGGTGGTGATAGTTGCACAATGATGGGAAGGCAGTAAGTGCCACTGAGTTGTGCCCTTAAAAAGGATTAAAATGGTAATTTGTATGTTATGCATATTTTATCACGATAAAAAAAATCCAAAAAAGGCCTGAAGAAACAGAAAATTAGAGAAGAGAAACATCACAAGGACTAAAATCAAAATTTAAAAATAGACAAAAGAGAAAGCAGTAGGGTTGGAAAGAGGAATATATGAGATCCACAGGGGGAAATAGTCCAGTACTAGAACACCAGGAAAAAGAACATTCATTAGGAAATCACAGAGGATAAAAGGGTACTTGGGGTTTTCCTCTATTTTCTCAGTTTTTAAGTTGTACACACTATCTCCCCAAAATCCTAAAAAAGAAGGCAAAGAAATCACCTTTTTGTTTACTAATATTAGTACTGAATGTGGAAAGACAGAACAAAAAATGGGGGCCTTGATACACTGTGGCCCAGAATGTTGGCCCTCTGCGAGGAGGAGATTGAGGTTAGTCAGATGGCATATTTATGGATGGTCACGTCAAAGCCAGCCATTGCACCATGTCTATTTCACATGTTATTGTTACCACCACAACAGCCTTACATGCCAGTACTATTGTTTGCCACCACTGCACAGAGCTGGCATTTAAGATCATAGTTTTCTGTCACTGACTTGAATTAATTGGTAGCACTGAAAAGCCCTATAGACATAGGAATTTATAGCAGAATTTTTCAGGAAGAATATAATATTTAAGTGAACTTAGCTAATCCTGCTTTTGCTAGAGAATGCTTGCTATAAATTCAATGGGATTCTGTCTATCAAGTCAGAGAAATGAGTTAAGCCAGCTGTTTTGAGATAGCTGAGATATTAGAGTCTACAGTCATGAAATGGAACCTTAGTTGTCCAACTCTCTAGCCATGTGATCTCAAGTTACTAAACATATAGGGGTCTCAGTTTTACCATCTATACAATGGAGATAAGTTTGGTTCTTTGTTTGTAACATTCTTTTTTCTTTTCTAACATCTCATGTGTCTGTGATATTTTATAGTCTGAGATAGGGGCATTTGTCCTTAAAAAGAAAAAAAAAGATAAAGATCATAAAAGCCCTGTATTAATTGGAGTATCCTAGCTACTATAAAAAATAAACTCCAGAATTTCAATGGCTTAACACAATCAAAAGTATTTCTCATTCAGTTAGGAGTCCAGTGTGGGTGTTTTTGATATAAAGGTGGCTTTCTTCTACTTAGTGATACAGGGACCTGGGCTCTGTCCAACCTAGTAGCTACGGTATCACCTAGGGTCTCCTAGTCCTCTGTATAAAGGAAGAAGGAGAAAGAGAAAGACCTGAAATGGCCCTCATCTCTTCCGTTCACATTCCTGTTTGTGAGAACTAGTCACATGACCCTCCTCAAATGCACCAGGTGTAGTGAAATGTGTTTCATGATTAGGCAGCAATTTCCCTGCAATTCTCTATACTGTGTAGGGCAAAGTGCAAATTTTGGTGGACAGTGAGCCACCTCTGTCTTAAGCTCTGCAAGAGCCCATTAGTGCTGACCTGTGCAAACCTATGCACATGTACAGGGAGAAGAGTGGCACCATTATTACAAGTCCTCCTTCTGTACTCACCAGGTGTTATGGTGACACTTAACCCCTCAATTTGCTATGCCCTTTAAATGGTTTAACAATCATTCCATTAGAAAATGATTTTAAAGCATTTGGGAATGCTTCCATATGATTAAAATAATATTTAAAAAATCACTAGAGTCCCAGCATTAAATGACCTTTAATGCAACAAATAACCTCATCATGCTGTATTTTTCTTCTTAACTTTAAAAACAGATTTGCAGAATGGACATTAGTGAGACTCCATAGTGTGTAGAATTTACTTTACTTTGTATTTGCACTGATGTCTCTCTCTCTCTCTCTCTCTCGCCTTCTCTATCTACCAGCGTATCAATTTTCAGATACTCACATATTATGTTTAAAAATAGCACATGATATGATAAACATGAAGCATTTTATTTAAATATAAGAACAAGATTTCTCTGAGTGCTTTAAAGTAAATATGAGTGTTTCTAAATAAGCGATTTATTAAGAACAAGAAATCCTAATATGTCCACATGATATTGGTTACCAATCTATGTGTCCATTCCAGTGGTTCTCAAACTTGAGAGTATATTGGAGTCACCTGTTATAACAAGAATGCTAGGTCCCACTTCCCAGAGTTTTCAATTCAGGGCGTGTGATATGGGGCCCAGGAATTCACACTTCTCACAAGTTCCTAGATGATGCTGATGCTGCCGGTCTAGGGACCATGCTTTGAGAACCACTGATCTTTCTGTCAAATAATACCAAAGGAGGTAAGAAAAAAGATATCAAATCTATGCAGTTTCTTTGAGGTTGGGCTGTTTGATGTATCCCAACTTTTGTATTTAAAAAAATAATGCCAAAAGACATACAGTGCTTAAGACTCAGGTTAATTTAATTCCATAATCATGAGGCAGAAAATACCAATTTTGGTACGTGCAGAATTCTGTACTTAATTTTGACTGACCCACATAGAGTGAATGTGATTTATCTGACTTGAGATTGAAAACCCAAATAACCTAGGTTGTGAAACACGATAGGTTTTTACAATGGGACCTAAAAGGAAAGAAATGGGTTAATAGAGTGATAGGAGTGATTAGACCAAAGGCATTTAGGGAATAAGTCACCAGATGTTAAGAAAAAGAATATGAAAATCATGGAAACTTTAAGGAAAAGGAAGGTAGGAGAATATTTTCACTAAACATGAGTCCAGGGTCTGAACTAAATGGATTATTATTTTTTTTTCCTGAGTATTGACTTTCTTAATACAGAGGAAGTAAATCTAAGGAAGATTTATTTTTAGGTTTCACTTTCATCTGAGCAAGAAGAAATATATTGTGCAATAATGAAAAAGTGATCTATCCTCTTGGGTGCTCAAAGCTTGTGTTAAGGATTCATGAGTTACTTATTTAGAAAAATTATAGACTCAGGGACAGTAACCCTGCTCAATATTTAGGCTTCATAAGAGATTATGAAATTCAATTGTTCTAAACTCTAGAGTATAAAGTATTTTATTATTACATTATAAATTATGGACTGAACAAATAAAAGTCAGAGTGGATACTTTTTTGAAAGTCTGGGACTGCCTGGAATTAGCATGAAGGACTCACTTGAAAAGGTAAACAGTGATATTGATCAATAATGTGATTCTTTGAGATGATCTGGAGCAAAAAACTATCTCACAGACCAGGAAGGTCATATTTAAGCAACTAAAGAAGTTAATGACGATTTCTTATGACTGTCTTTCCCCTGATAAAAAATTCAAATAAAATTATTTTTTTCTCATCTATATTTACAAAGGAGGCATTAAAAATAAGACTGTCTTGATTTGAAGGAAGGAGAAGATACAAGGAAATTCAGACAACGGCTATCTTATTTGGGGACAATTCCACTTTTAAATGCTTCTTAGTTCATCACCCCATTTTAATATTTCAGAAAAGTCATCCAAGGACTGGTTTTTTCGTGGTTGTCTTTCTGGCACCATTCTATGGCTTCTCTATTCTCAGAGCACTCTTCTGCCTTGACAAGGTGAAGTTCACATCTAAGCATGTGCAGACACCCAAGGTCAAGTGCACCTCCAGCACCCTCAGAGTGAGTTTTCAGGGGAATGTGATGCCACAACTGCCATCGTCATCAAACAGCAAGCCTTCATGCAAGACATGGAAGGGAGGTAGCCCTGCAGTCTGGCTGCCTCTTTTCCCTTTCCCAGCTTACACCATCTTTTGTTTCTTCATCCTGCCCTGCCTCTGTCCGGGAGTGGCCAGCCTGGGGGTTGACACAAGTGTGTCTGCTCTCCTTGCACTTCAGTGCCAGCAGCTTGCAGAGCTACTGGTGATGATTCAACCCCATGGCTCATCCTTCAGCACCTTGCTCCTTTCCTCTTTCCCCCTTTCCATTCCTTCTTTCCTAACTTTCTTCCCAGAAATATGTTTGATAGATAAGAGAAAAATATAGAATGTAACAGAAGAAAAAGAAAGAAAGAAAGAACAGTACCCTCTTTAATGTTTTTGCTTTAATTTTTGGCTTTATCCCAAGAACCTGTTTTATACATGTTTTTTTGTCTTCAGGGTGCAGTTTTATCCAGTGTCTTCTTTGGTCTCTCCGTCAACTGCACTAGCATTCTCTTTCCTTAACTCTGTCTCTTCCTATCCTTCTCATTTCTCATGTCCCACCCTTTAATTTTTTTGATGATTCTATGCTTCTCACCAATTGATAGAAATAAACTGCACTGTGTTGCCAGTTACCAACCTTTTTAATGAAGGGAGCAAATGGAAGAATTCTTTAGAGAATTTCTCATAAAAGTCAAGTCAAGGATGTGTTGGAAAAAGGCAAGTGTCTTCTATGAGTTGCCCTTTCGTATTTTGTTTCTACCTATTCTTCTGAAACAGTCATTGCAGTAAACATAAGGCCTCGTACAAGAGTTTTTGCTCAAAATTATTTCCTTTCTCATTGTTATGGACTGCAAGTGTGAAGCTATTACTTCATAGCTCCCTGTGCAGAAGCTAAAGAACTCATTCCAACAGAATTATTTACTTACACTTCCTCTTGACAACTGACCCATTGCCCAGCTCCCGAATCTGCCCACGTCTTACTCTGGTAACTTAAATTCCTACACTCTCTCTTTAAAACATTTCAATTTTTAACGAACTGACAAAAAGCTCCTAAAAATCCCCTCCTTTCCACATTAGCTACTAAAGTCTTATTCCTATAAAATTGTGAGTCCTTATTTCATCTCCCTCTTCTAAATCTGTGTGATCTCTGAGTTATCCCAAGAATCCTGGTGGCGAGCGTTTATGCAGGTGCTGGCTTTGTCCTTGAACTTTATCCTCACAGTAAATTTTTAGTTTGATCCCTCTGTGATTACCAGGTCTTTTCTTTTTCTTCTTCCTCAGGAGCACTAACTCTTTAATTTCCCAGTCTTTCCATGCACTGTCTTTCAAATCTGTCCTTATCCCACTCTAGGTTCAGCTGTGATTGCTTTCGCTTACCCTCTATCCGTTCACAAAGAGGTGGTGACACCAAAATTAACAGTTTGCAAAAATACATAGAACAATGTCATTATTTATAGAAAAGCTTTCTAAAAAATCATTTTTATTCGTTTTTTTGAGTAAAGTTTTGATAAAATGAAATGTATCTTTTTTTATTCATCTTTGGAATATAGTTTTACATGTTACATTATAGATGGATTTATTTTTAAGGAAGTGAAGCCAGAGTAGGTGGTGGAAAATGGAATACATCTTTACGAAGAAGAAAGTAGAATATGGTGACTATGAACATATATTTTTTTAGCTATGAATATGACAAAAATGAACTCTGGTTTGGGGATTATGTAAACTGATACTTTTTATAGCTTTTAATTTTTATTTTCGTAAGAAATGTTCCTCCTTTACAATTAGGCTGCGTCTCTTCTATTATGGCGTGACCAAGCTTTTGACAAAACTATTTGCACATTAGATTAGTTGGCATGTACCCATATGTCTATTTCCCAAGAAATGGTTAAAATATTTAAAAATCTGATTAAAGATGATACAAGATAAAATACAGTGTACAGTGACTGAGAACTCACAGTCTTAAAGAATGCACATTTAGTTGATATTGTTACCGGGAACAGTTCCGGCTGCCTGCCCCCTTTCAAAAGCAAACCACTCAAAAGTCAAATGTTAATGAAAATGGAAGCCAGCTTTTATTCAGCTTTTATTCATGGTGAACTGAGGAGAGATGTTAGGCTAACCCAATCTTCCAGGCATCTCCTACTTACTTTCTGCACATCTGGGTGAAGTGGCTCCAGGAAGCCAACGGTAGTCAAAAGCCAGTAGGGTAGATTATTAGGAATACAACATAGAGACATGGGGGTAGAGGTAGGGGGTTTCATGTCTAGCCAGTAAAGGGGCCCAGCAGAGATCCAGGTGAGCAATAGAGTTTCCTATAGGACCCTTATGGAAATTCCCTGAATAACTGGAAAATGGCCCTGGATTTACTTACCATTTTCAATCATTTGTAGTTATTGATATTTACAGCTAGCCTCATTTTGTGTACTTGTGTGGTTGATCAACAGTTGAATCAAAACGAGAGTACTTCTGGTGAATTTACAGCACTTAGGCAGGACCTCGGGGCTGATTTATTGAGTGACTCAGTGAATAGTCTCAGGAAAATTCATTAAGCCTGATATTCCCTCCCCATTAAACATATCCAGTTCTTACCCCTGTGAATTGGCACTGGGAAAGACTCAGTTGGATTCCATCTGTTTTGCCACAAAACTGAAAGTTATCTTAAGAAGCAAGTCTTTGAAAAGAAAAAAAAGGGACATATTATTACACACTTGTCAACTTAAAATATCTCATTTTGGAAAATAGATTAACTCTTTGCATATTCAGGATGTCCTATGAGATTAAAGATTGTCAAAATCCTGTGGTTGCTGGAACACAGGGAGAGGCTTGATAGAATAAAATGCAATTCTTTGAGTAGAAAATTTCCTGATTTTTTTTTTAAGAATTACATTATTTTATTTTTTTATTTTAACTTCTCAATATACATTGTAGTTGATTTTCATGACCCTTTATCCGTTCTTCTTCCCCCTCCCCTCCCCTCCCCCCTACATCATAGCTGTTCACTTGTCTTAACAAGTTCAAGGAATTGATGTGATTTTTGTGACTTCTTTACCCCCAACACCATTTATTTGTTTCTGTGTTTATTTATTTATTTATTTTTAGCTACCACAAATAAGTGAGAACATGTGGTATTTCTCTTTCTGTGCCTGACTTGTTTCACTTAATATAATTTTCTCTAAGTCCATCCATGTTGTTATGAATGGTAGTATTTCATTCTTTTTTATAGCAGAATAGAATTGTATTGTATAGATACACCACAGTTTCCTTATCCACTCATCTGATGATGGACTGGTTCCAACTCTTGGCTATTTTAAACAGTGCTGTAATAAACACTGGAGTACAGGTATCCCTTTGGCATGATGATTTCCATGCCTCTGGGTATATTCCCAAAAGTGAAATAGCTGGATCATATGGTAGATCTATCTGTAATTGTTTGAGGAGTCTCCATACCATTTTCCATAAAGGCTGCACCATTTTGCAGTCCCACCAACAGCGTATGAGAGTTCCTTTTTCTCTGCAACCTCTCCAACATTTATCATTCTGTCTTTTGGATATTAGCTATCCTGAGTGGAGTGAGATGGTATCTCAAAGTGGTTTTGATTTGCATTTCCTGGATGCTGAGTGATGTTGAGCATTTTTTCATATGTCTGTTGGGCATTCATATATCTTCCTTTGAGAAATGCCTATTCAGCTCCTTTGCCCATTTTTTAATTGGGTTATTTGTTTTCTTGCTGTAAAGTTGTTTGAGTTCCTCGTATATTCTGGATATTAATCCTTTGTCAGATGTATATTTTGCAAATATTTTCTCCCACTCTGTTGGTTGTCTTTTCACTCTGTTGATTTTTTGGAAGAAATAGCTGAATGAAAAAAAAAATGAGACTATTGGATAGATTTTACAAAGTAGTCACTAGGGTAAGGCAAGGATAAATGCCATATATGTATACTTCAGAAAATATGGAAATCACCAGGCATGCCATGATTGTGAAGTTAAAAAGAAAAGGAAGTACATCGGTTGCCAGGCCAGATGTATAATGCACCGGGTTGAATTAGTACATCTGGAAATAGGCCAAGCATCTTTAGAACCTCTCCTTGACTCTGTCTGGTCTCTCTGGCCCAGTGTGGAAATTGCTGCTTTTAATCTACAGTGATATTGGTGCTGCTGATAAACACAGTAGTGTGAAGAAGACTTTTCTCAGTTTTATTAGCAGTTCTCTCATTGCTCTTAGGACTCTGATGAAGTTATTTTATAAATGGATCTAGGTAGCCTGTCCAAGTGTTAGAATGTCCTACAATTTCTAGCCCCAGTTAATTAGCCTTCTCTGTGGGCAGTCACTATCTCCATTTAATATCTAAGGCAGAGGTTATCAAACTTCAGATTGCATCTAAATCACCCTGAAGTAAGTTGCCTAACACAGATCACAGATTACTGGGTACCATCCTAGAGGTTCTGATTCAGTAGGTCTAGGGTAGGACCAGAGAATTTGCATTTTTCACATGTCTCCAAGTGATACCACACTTTGCAAACCATTCGTCTGGAGAAATGAAGGACTTTAAGGCATATAAACAGATTCGTGGTGTGTTCAAATATTATATGAAGGTAAGATCGAGGGAATAGAAGCAGCTTGCACTACCAGATAAAAAAGCTTGACTGGCTGTCCAGGCATAGTTAAATAGGTGTAGACAAGAGATAACATTTTAGATGATTTAAAGGGAAAATCTGGCTACATTTAAATCATCTGGATTTATCAAGTGGAAACAGCTTGTTTGCTTAATGAATCTATATCATTTTCATATTTCTCTTTTTTAAAGGCCTTTTTTGGAAATCAGATTCTGTGCTCACCCAACATATTCATGAAGAGAGTTTTCAGCTCTTATGAAACTATTTGCAAAATGATGGTTTCCTTTTCTAGTTAATCTGATTAGCCTGAAATGAAGACTTTTGCTTAGCGCAATCAGTAATACAAAATTGTAAAGATACAATCTTTATCGCCATAGTTGTGATTATTTTTTAAAAACCGTAAGTCCTTAAGAAATACAGTATCATTTGTTCACAAAATGTGGTAAATCCCTTCATGAGACATTTGGTAATACATAATAATAGTTTTTAAAATAACATTTTTTTTTTAAAGATTTGATGTGTTATTGGTATTATTCATCTTTGGAATATATATGGATTTTTCTACAGTGATTATGGAGCTTTTACTCAGTTTTTATAATGCCAACCAAATAAGGTTAAAATGAAACCTGTTACTATCATTTTAAATTTCACCCGGTTTTCATTCATCACTTTAAAAAAAATTGCTAAAAGATTCTTCTTAATATAACGTGCCCTAGAATCTTGGAAGCAGGTATGGCAGTTTTTTCCCTCAGAGTCATAGATGCACCAGGCTATATCATAGATGCTATTACAATTAGGTTTCATTTATTTTATGTCTTAATAAAGCTTTGGTGCTATGGATATAATTTTATGTTTAACTGCATTTGACTTTCAACTTAAGAAAAATTTTTTTTCTTAAATGAATATATAAAAGTTTCTTGGCTGTGGAAGAAATAGGAAGAAAATTTGGCTATTGCACAGCCAGGGACTAAACTATCTCACTTGGTAATCTCCAGTGAACAAATTAACTAGACGTGTCTCAATATATTTCACATTGCCTTGTGCAGACAGCCTCTGAAGACTAGAATTACATTTTACTTATCATGATATTTTTCTTATACATGAACAAAGACTTAAGTGATTTCTTTTTCATTTGTATTACTCAGTTAATACTCCTGCTACTTTATCAATATGGAAAAATCATTCTTTAGGAAAAGAAGTAGGTTTGGGGATATATGGATTCTTTTTCCATCCTTTACCCAATCTCAGTGATCTTGGGTAATTGACATATTTTCTTTGAGACTCACTTTCCCCATTTGAGATCTCTTCCAGCTCTGAAAGTCTATGACTCTATTATAGTAATTGTTTCTGGTTGGGCATGTTCAGTAATGATGACAGCATTGCAGTCATTTTTATTCTGGGTAGGGTGTCGAGGTATATAAATTAATTTACACTCCTTTTAAATTAAATACATTAGAACTTGGTAACAGTAGGGATAGTGTCTTAGTTATCTATTGCACCATTACAAGCTACCACAGGCTTAGTGGCTTACAACAGCAAACATTTATTATTTCACAGTTTCAATGGGTCAGGGTCTCACCTGCTTAGGGTCTCACAAGACTGCAAATATACAACATGTCCAGCATGTTAACATCTCTATCTTGCTTCAAGTCTCTCACTTCTAGACTGACTTTTGAAAGGCTCACCCAGGATATCTCTCTTTTGGTTAACTTTGCCATCTGATTGAGAACCTCAATTATACCTGCAAAATCTCTTCCCCATTGCCATATTGTGTGACATGATCATTGAAGTGATAGCTCCTCACCTTTGCCATATTCTGTTATTAAAAGCAACTTGCAAGTTCTGCCCACGCTCAGAGGGAGGAGATTAAATAAAGGTGTGGATATGAGGGAACAGGAATCGATGTAGAATTCTGCCTACTACAGGTAGGAAAAAGTGGAGATTTGTGATGAAGTTGTACAGTTGACCAACAGTAGGCCTTTAACTTCTCTGCTAGTTCTCTCATCTGCAAAATGGACCAATTTAATCCTTATTGCAGTGTTGTTGCAAACAAACACCAGTGAGATGATATATGCAAATTATCTCTTATAATTCTTGGCACATTGTTGGTTCTCCATTGATAATCATAATGATTACTATTGCTCTTATTATTAATTATATTACTTGATTTTGCCTCCTTAATGGTAGGAACCTTTAATCTCATCACACTAATTTTTTGGTTTTCATTTTATTGGCCCAGCCTCCCAAGATTTTCAACACTGATGACGATTCTCTCCATTTGGCTGCATTCTTATTTCAGCCTCCAAGGCATAAGGGTTTTCCGGTTTACCTCCTACCTCCTGGACTACTTTTTCTCTGCTTCCTTGCAGGCTCATACTTTTCTACCCTCTCAAGAAATCCAAAGTGCCACTAACTTTGAACCATTTAACTTCCTAACCATATATCTTGAGTATGTCCACTTCTCACTCTACCACCCTGGTGCCAGTAGCTGCCATCTCTCTCCTAATCGCTTCCTCGCTAGGCCCTCTGCAGTTAATACCCTACAGTGCAGCCGGAGCAATCTTTTCAAAATGAAGATCTGATCATGTCACCTGCTTGCTCAAAACACTGCAACAGCTTTGATTGCTTTCAGAATAAAGGCAAAAATACTTACAATGGCCATAGCCAAACTGCCTATTCCAGCACTCCACTCTTTTCTGTCAAGAATGCACCCTTCTGCAGGGCCTTTACACATGCTTTTCTCTCTGCCTTGGCATTCCTTCCCACTCACCCCATTGCCTTTGCTTCTTCTTCCATGAATCAACACTGCCATAACTTCCTCAGGGAGCCCTCTCTGCCTGTGGCCACTCCTATAGGATCCTTCACTCTTAGTACTCATCCTGGTTGTAAATTGACACTTGCTGGAGCCATGTCTGGATTGAAATCTATCTATCCCAAGAGTGCAGATGTTGAGTTTCTTTTTGCTCACCATTATATCCCCAGCACCCTGCTAAGTGCCTGGTACATCCCAAGTGCTCAGTAAATATTTGTTAAATAAAAGCATGAGACTGTGAGTTTTTTTAGACCTAAAGTTTCCCATAGACCATGCCTTAGCCTTAGGTGTCAGTCACTGAATAGTCACTGAAGTTGCCTTCTGAGTATATCTCTAGGCTTCACCCTTGTTTCCAATCTCCTTGTTTTCTATCCAGTTGACTCATACAAATTTTAATGCTGCTAAGCAGCATCTTTGGATTAAAAAATGAATTAAGAGGGATTGCCTAGCTGATTGGTCCGGTATCTTTCTGTATGCTGACCTTGGCTCCTAGAAGAATGCATGAACTCCAGACATTGGTCGATTCCTAATCTCTCTGGGAGAGACAATAGGACAATGAGGGAAGAAAGGAAAGAAAGTAAAAATAAAAAGATATCCTCCATAATATCTGCCACTTTAGCTATATATTTGCCAATACCATTGGGCCAAATAGTTTGGAAGATAGGGCCAGGGTAACATTCAGAATCAAGAATAGAACAGAAGATAACATCCACAGGTATTGCATTCCATATCTTTTTATTTCCCCATTTATTCTATACCAGTTAAGAGAAAATGAGAGCATGGAAGGTAGTAGTATATTGTAGTATAGACAGGACTATATTAACCAACTGTGTATGTCCCTAGGTTGCTTATAACAGTTAGGCATCTGTTGGTTTTCTGAGTAAAGGTGAGTCTAACTGATATTTTATATACTGTGCTCCTGTTAGGGTCAAAGGCAGACATCACTTAATATCTTCAGCAAGGAATCATTCATTCTATAAGCCAGGATGGAATACAGACTCTATGCTGGACTCTATGTTAAGCCCTGACAAATGGAGTTGAAAGAGAAAGGTCTTTTTGTCAAGGGATCTTAATCAAGTTGGGAAACCCCATGTCAATAGATAGTTATGATATAACTCATAATATATCAATGATCTCGTTGCTTTTTCTCCATTTCAAATGTTAATTCTATTTTGCATTTAACGTTGACATATAAAAGTGAAATCATTTGTCTCTAGAAATTGCCTCTCTTATGTAGGTTTTAAGTTTTTATGAGATATCTATAGAGCACCAGGTTTTTACTTGTTTCCCTTTTTTTCTTTTTTCTTTGCATTCCACATATTTCCTCTAGATGCTTTACCTCTCAACTTTCAGCCTTTCTACTAGGATCTTTTCCCTTTCACTTGAAATGGAAACATTGCAACCATAAGAATTTATATGTCCCTGCTTGCTAAGTGGAGATCTTAGTTTAATATTTCAGTTGATTTTGCAGCAGCCCAATGAGGAAGATGTTGCTAGCATCTGCATCTATATTTGACAGATGAGCATATTAGGCACACACAAACATCTGTAGTAACTTGTATAATATTGCATTGGTAACAAGTGATAATTCCAAGAAAGAGCTTACAATTTCTGCCTTCTTGTTCTATGACATTTATACTATATTAAACCTAAGTGTGTTTAATGAGAGAAACCCAGATGTGTTGTCTTTCTCTTTTCTCTGCTGTGGTTGTTATTGACGACCTGTATATCATTTCCACTGGTGTTTCCTATACTAAGTCTCCATGGCAGGTTTTCAAAAAAAAAAAAAAAGACAAAAATCATGCCTAGGGGGAAAAAGAAACAAGAGGCCAGGTGGGAGACATTGCAGGGATTTTTTGGAGAGTTACACTGCACAGATTTTTCACCCCCTCAGAAGTGGAATAAAGGTAAGGAACAGAGTTAAATCTACATTCATCTGCTTGTTTTAAAATTAAAACCCTTCATTAAAGGACTCTAAAATAGTTTTTTTAAAAAAAACACTGGGCATCTTAAGGATGTTTGGCAGTCAGTAAAATATATTAATGCATTTTACTTTTGGTAAATCGAGGTTGAACAGCTTAATGAACGTACCCCATGTGGAGGTATACATAATCACCCCCTATACACCCAGCCATTAATATCTTCTTCCCTGTGAAATGTTTATGACTGTAATTGTGGCTTTGATTATACATTGTGTGAACTTGAAGCACGTTATTATATTGGGTGACTAATGGAATTCGGTAACAATGCACATAAATTAGTATTCTGGAAAGAGTTGAGTTTTAAATTGTATTCTTCCCTGCATTTGCTGGGGATTTCATGGCTCATCTACCTCACAGTATGTTTGCTGCTGATGGATTGAAATCTTTCTGCTGAATAGTAAACATCAGACGATTTTGTCTTCCCTTGGCTTGCCTCAGTTTTCTCATCACTCATTCAAAATATCAAAAACCAACAAAGAAATAAAATCCTGCTTGATGACTGTTAATTCACTTTCGTCCATATTGACAAGAAGAGAAAGCACATCTGTCAACACATCAGTGGTGTGTCAGTGCTCCTAGGGTGTGTCCTCCAAGCTTTGCAGAGTGTCATTGTGGGACTGGGAAATAGAGGGGTCTGTTAGCTCCTTCTTCCTTTACTGATCCAGGAAGGCCACATGCCTTTGAACCCCCCAACTCCCTTTCAATTGTTGGATGGGCTTAGAGGTTAGAAAGGACAAATTTCTTTCTCCCACTTTTCTAAAGATGTCTCTAATATTATGAAGTATAATGCAAAGGTTATATAATAGAGCATTTTCAGCAAACAAAACAATTTCAATGATTGCTTGAATTTCAGAACACTTAGAGACATTTGTTGGTGTGGAGCAAAATTTAATACCAAGGGAACTTTTTAAAATAGGAGTTGATGGCATTTGACATTCAATCGTTTTTCCTCAGCTAAATCAAACTTAAGCCTAGATTATTCGTCATTAGGTACACTTGTACATTCAGTAGGTGTAATATTGTTACTTGACAATTCCCTGTATAAAGAAAAAGTAGATATAGAATCTTCATATAACATAATATAACATATAAGTAATGTATAGTTTTATCAATCATGTTCACATAAAAGGCCTTATAATAACCACCCTATGAACCGGAATATATTAATGCTTCTTAAAGTGTGGTCCTTCGACCAGCAGCATCAACATCACTTTGCAGCTTATTAGAGATGCAGATGCTCAGGTTTGCCCCAGACTCTCTGAACCAGATACTCTGATGAGCGGTGCCCAGGCAATCTGTGTTTTATCAGTTGCCTTGCAGGTGACTCTGACGCAAGCTATGGTTTAAAGCCACTGGTAAAGAAGCTATTTTCATACTCATTTAATTAATGATGAAATTGATGCTCAACATGGTAAAATGATTTGCCAAATACATGACTAGTTAATTTTAGGGCTCTTACTCAAACCCACATTTTCTGCTTAAACACGTATCATCTGACCTTCCTCTCTTAAAGAAAGGAATAAAGGAATAGTGAATTCTGTAGAGCTGGAAAACAGTAACTTTTAAATGAACTGAGAAAGGGACCTTTTCACTGCATTATAACAATGAGTGTAGGTTGTTAAAACAATTAACACAAGGAAATTAGCCTAGAAAAGTTTTAAGGACACAAATAACATTGTGTGGTCCTGTGCATTGGGTTTCTCATTTTCTTTTTAGTGGAGGAGGGAAAAGTTGTATTTAACCCCCAGAGAGGTGGCTAATGCATGTTAATAGAGGTGGGAGATTATTTTAATCATCGCTTTCTAACTGAAAGAGTCCATGGACAGCTTTTCCACCTGGGTCTTTCCCATGCCACATTACCCATGCTGATAGTGCCCTGTGGTGGTTTTCTGCACACGCAATTTTACACGCGGTGAGAGAAGTTTCTGAGTCGCTGTGGCATTGGAATAAATCCCTAAGGCAGCTGGTGTTAACTGCCCCTCCGTGGCTTCGGGAATGAACGTCTCCTCTTGAGCTGAAAGTAGCAAACAGTGTTCATTATCTGTAATATAAAAGTCTATATAATGATGCCTGCTAAGATCTAGTTCTTTGTGAACTCAGTGTGGGCTTTGTGTGTATAATCAAACGAGCAAAGTTTAAGTCTATTGTTTGTTCAACTGGGAGAAATTTCCTTGAATGGAAAATGTTATCAAATTAGGTAACCAGTTTGTGTGTGTGGTGTGTGTGTGTGATATTTTTATTCTACGTATGTGTAAAATATCATGCAACCTATGTGGAAAAGTACATCAGACATAAGTGTTTTCATTTTATGAATAATTATAAAGAAGACCCTCATGTAATGACCACTAATTCCAAAAGCGATTGTTACCAGCTCTCCATGCTGCACATTGCACCACAGTCCTATCTGGCCGGTGGGAGAGTTCACCGTACAGCTTGGCGATGTGTCTGTTACAAACCTCATGGCTCAGTGACCTTAGCTGGACTTTCAGGGTTTCTAGCCTTTGGCCCACATCCCTTTCTGGTGTCATCTCCCACGACTTCTCTTCATGTGTTCTGTGCTCCAGCCAAGTGGCATACCGAGTGTCCCCCCCAATGTGAATCCCATTCCCCACTGCTCTCTGTCTGCACTTGCGCTGTTCTTCGCTCCTGAATGCCTCTCTATCCTTTTCCTCCTCCTTTCCTGCAAAATTCTCTGTCTCAGTGTCTGAAGGCCATGAATACCTGAAGGTTTGGCCTCTGGTCTTTTCTTGTCTGGGAATTTGCTGGCGTTGTCCTTTTCCACCAGGACGAGCACCCTTCCTCTCCACTTCCCTTCAAGCTTAATGACTCCTCCAAGAACTTTTCTGTGAACCCCCAAGGGGAAAACCTATCTTTTCTCTTTTGCCCCCCCCCCCCCATTGTAGTTAGCTTTACACTTGACGTTAACACACACTCCCTTGTCTTACACCCTTTGCTCCTTCACTTGATGGCAAGTTTATCCAGAGAGTCCATCATACTTTATGTGCCTCACACTCTAGAGTAACTTGTAATATTATATGTTCAGTAATTGAGAATGAATAAATGAAAAGATCAGGGCATGAATTATGCGTGCAAAAGGCTTGGGGGGGTAGATAGATTCATATCTTTATCTCGGCCAGGTGAGTTGGGTGTGTACATGAGCTGGTGAGAGCACCTCCTTCCACCCTCCTCCCTAATCCTCCCCCTGCACTGACCTACCCGCAGACCCTCACACTCAGAGTGACTCCCAGGATTCTTTTTCAACAGTGGAACAAGAATGCCTGAATCATGATTTAGGAATGGCTTGTAGGATAGACCAGGGATCCAAACCCATACCTTATGCTTTCAAGAGGTATTAGAATATAGATTAAACTGAGCAGTTAGCAATCTTTTTGTTTATATGCCATTACAGTTGAGAAGTGATATAAAAGGAAAAAGAATCCCAATTGCTGAGAAATTTTCAGGCAACTCTCAAGATATTATTTTTTAAAAGTAATATCAATGACATCAAACAAAGAAAAAAGATCTGTGTGGTTGCTCAACAATTGCACTTTTTTTGCCTTCCAGGAGACGGAACTGTTAGATCTCAGCCTTGTCAAGGATGCCAGATGTGGGAAACATGCCAAAGCTCCCAAGGTAGGAAGTAGAGCGTTGGGCAAGTACCAGATGCTGCCTTGATTATTTTGCTGTGGCATAATATCAATTAATTGCCCCAATTTTAATTTCTCTGTTGTAGATGTTGTAAAACACAATAGCCAGTCCTAAATACTTTCACTTTTATTAAAAGATGGAAGCAATAAGCAAATATATGAGCAGTTAGACATGAGGGTTTGCTTTATGCCCTCTAATTTTATTTTTGTTTGAAAAAAATAATGCTTAAGTTACAGGGTAATTCTACATGGTTAAAATGTGCTTAAAATTATTTGAAAAAATTACCAGACCTCATTAGCATATATGAACTAACCTTTAGACATGATGAATGGAGATCCTGTATAGATCAAATGCTCTTCAATGGAAATAATTCCATCCATGCAGCAAGAAAGCGTACAGTCTTAATTCTGCAAATGTTACTAGTGAGGACCAGCATCCTTTGGGATCAGTTGTGTGGAATATCATTTGTTTTGGTTTGAAAAAAACTTGCTGAAGAAATATTCCAAGAAATGCATGCAATTTATTTTTTTGAAGATTATTTTAAAGCATGAATGAAGAATATACATTTTTTTTTTTTTAACTTAGATTACCTGGTATGGTAGAGTAGCAGGATGTGTTGACGCACCATCAAAATTTTAAAGTATTTTTTATTATATTTAAAATTTAGTACTTCTTTTCTAGCAGAGAGGATATTGGCAAATAGAGAAATACAGTTGTCATTTAGGAGCTCTGTGCCTCTTTTCATAATTGATATAAAACTAGCGATTTTCTATTTGAATGTCTTCCCACAACATTTGTTTTATCCTTTAAAAGTCAAAATACTTTCTTTGACATCCAAAATGATCTGTTGCTTTGGAGATGCAGGAACAAAAAGTCACCTGGGAAGATTATTCTTCAGAAACATAACGAGTCAGTAGTGCTGCCAAATTCTACCACAGAGCAAACCCACAGACGCTGGTTTTTTGCTGACAAGGTTAAAATGATCTATAATAAAATGTGAAAAATAAAAAATTTTAGAAGGAAAAATCCAAACTTTTCATGTGAAACTAGTCCATTATTTACGTTCATCTCCTACTAATATGGAATTTTAATAATTGGGTCTTTCAGTATTTTATCATAATTAATGTTTTGCTGATGATTTGAAATTGTTCTCAGCTTTTCATGTAGGAAAGAATTTCTTTTCTTCTTTTCCCCATAACATTTCAACCAAGTTTTATGTAAGCCTGTTATTTCCAAAAACTGTATCAATAACGTAGCTATAACGTCTGTCTTTTAAGGCAATTTTATTGGCCTAACTTAAAATTTCAGTATCAACACCAGTTAAAAACAATTGCATACGCCATATCAAATCTTCCTTTGTCTCCAGGCATCTGGAGTCCAAGTCAACTCTTCTGCCATGTGGAGAGTTTCTCTTAGGCTGGATCGGTTGCTTTTATTGCCCTACATAGCATGCTTATCAGTTAAGTGTTTCATTTGCGGATATAATTTGATTGCCTATTGAATGTTGATAAATGAACAGAAGAAGGGTCTGTACTGTGCTCAGCTGATAAATCACTATTAGATCCCGAAATGCTCGGTTTGAGAATGGACTTTTAACATTGAATACTCTGGCTATGACTATTTTCCCGTCAAAAATTTTTCTTTCCTTTGAGGGACTGCTTGCGTTCTCTGCGGGTTATCCATGCTCTTTCTTTCTTTCCTTCCTAGTCTTTGCAGGTGTTCAAGAACCTCACTCTACTTTAATATTTTCCAAGCCTGGTTCTGGTGAATATTACCTATGTGATCTTTCTGAGACTCAGACTTTTCCTTATCAGTCAAATGGTGATAAAATAATAAGTACTTCATATGCTTATTGTAAGGATTAAATAAAATAATTCATTAGCAAACCTTTAGCACAGGAGTTATCAAATTCAACTCCTCTTGGAATCACCTGGGAAACTAAAAAATAATAATGCCTATTTTTTTGCTCCCAGAGATTCTGGTGCCACAAGATACAGGTGTGGCCTGAGCATCAAGTTTTTGGAAAACAAATTTGCAGCAAAATTCAAACACCGCTGCCTTGATCTATTACTGATATATAATAAGCACTCAGTAAATATTAGCCACAACTGTTGGCATTATTATTGTTATTCTTGCTGATATTATTAAAAATTTCAAATCAGATGTGCAGGGAGTTAGTTTTCATTTCACTCCATAATTTGGGAAAGTTTATGTTATCAAGAAGGATAGGAGGAGGGTCTTAGCTAGAAGGGGCTTTGTGGACTGATAGGGAAGAAAGAAGTTAACATTACTGTTTAAAATTATTTAAGTTGCCAAAGAAAACCCCAACTCAAACTGGATACAGAAAAAGATCATTTATTTAAAATGATTGAAATGTATTGAAAATTTCAGTGGAAGTGCTGGGTTCAGGTGAAGGCTTATTCAGCTGCCCAGTTAATATCACCAAGGACTAAGTGGTTCTTTTTGCTTCTTTTTCTACACTTGATCTTAGCCAAAAGGCCGAGAAGCGATTTTGCTTCTTTTTCTCACCAGTTTCTTTTCCAAGGTGCTGGAAGGGGTCCCTTTTCCAGCCTCAGTTTCCCCACGGTGGCTGCCCTTTGTATACCACCCTTGGCAGCTCCTAGCTTCGCCACATGACAGCGGTCCTATTAGATGTGGGCCAAAAGAGAGATCAGCTGTCCGCTAGAGTTTTCCATAATGATTACAGTTTAAGTACCTTGTAGAAGAAGGTGTATGGCTGGGAGGAGGAAAACCAAATAGGAGACAGTTGAGTTAGCTAGAGGGAAAGCAGCAGGAGAGGATTAAAAGCGTAAAGATATCAGTATGGAGTAAGAAACACTAGGAGACTTAGGACAAAAAGGCAATGTAATGTGAGGACAGATTGAGTGGAAGACATTCTGTGGGGGTTTATAGACCATAAAGGAAGGAAAAAGATTTGTGGAGCAGATACTTATCAAAATACCCCAGCACCCTACAAATATTTATCTGTATATTCATATTATTTTTGTTTTTCACAGCATCCATTACATAAAAATGCAAGATCTGATTGCAAATGAACTGTTTTCTACGCCTGCTGTGATTCGAAATAACATTTATAGGAAATGGAAAAGCTTCATGTGTTGCCCTGTTCATGGATTTAAATGTCAGCTCCCAACATAATACGTACAATTCTAGCTCTGCTTTTCTATATGTAGCCTTTGTTCAGGTTACCAGTTTTGGAATTTCTCACTAGAGGGAAATTGGAAGGTTTTTATCCAAACATGAAAATCAAAAGAAAAAACATCCTCTCTTTTGAAATCTAAAATGTATTTATTTTTCTTTTTTTCTCCCTCCCTCCCTCCATCTCTAATGAAGCATTTGAAAGGGCAACGTGCTGTTGTATGTACATCTTGTCTATACTAAGTTCTTACACTCTCAGAATCGTCATGTCAAAAGGATCTTTGCTTTTAAAAAGAGTTTTTATTGCTGTGGCTTCTAATCTGTTTGTAGTTCCTGACCCAGCAGATCAATTTAATGTTTGTGTGCAGCATTAATAATATGAAATAGATTTGACTAGATTTGAAAAAAATCAGTGTCTGACACAGAGCAAGTGGTTTTGTGAAACTTTTTTCATGTATGATAGAGTATGTTCTGGGTCACAATATAAAGTGTAATTTTAACTATGGGCCTTACCTATCAGAAGTTTTCAAAAATGCTGCTGAAAAAGATAATTTCCTCATCTTCAGGACTCTTAGGAAGTATTGAGTCCTTAGGTGTATTCAGAAGTAGATGAGACTCAGAAAGTGAAGATGTGGGTTCTGGTGTCAGCTCTGCCAATAATGAGCTTAAGGAAGTTGTGCCTTCAGCCTGGGCCTCCACTTTCTCATCTGTGAAATGGGGGTGTGAAGTACCTGGTTTTAGATGTGTAACTTCTGTTAGCCTTTGATTCCAACTTTTAAATTGAGAAGGTAATCAGGTCAAAGCTCTCCATCTTATAGGTTCTAAAACTGTTATCAACTAGTTTATATACTAATTCCTTGGTTATGACAAATCAGGTGAACTTAAAAAAAAAAAAAATCAAGTTACCATCTAGCCAAGGTAAGGTGGTATGCAAACACAAAGGAAGAAAGACTTATGTCAAGCTTTGCATGTGGCTTCTCAAAAGCAATTCTAGGATTGCTTTTGGACTCCACAAGGGGCCACCTCATGGCTACAGGGCTTGATGTTGTACATGAAAACTCTGTGCTGCTGACATTCAACTCTCAATGATGCATGTGGCAATGTCATTAAAAAAATATTTCTATAGTCTTACTTTCAAACTATTCCATGCAAAGGAAACTGCTTCATGTGCTTATCTGACAACCAGTTCATTCTATTGGTAAAGGGCAGTTTATTGCAGATATAGGACATTAATTTGAATGGGTTCCTTGTAAATATCTAGGTGTCACAATTAAATTGTGGATGATATATAATATCTCCGGAATCACATAAGACAGGTTAGAGTAAAATTAAACTTTAAAAACTTATTAGGCTTTGCTTTCCTGATCTCTATATTAAAATAATGGCTTTTTATTTCCATTTTTTTATTGATTTGACAAATAGTCATTGAGCAACTATTTCTGCCAGGCACTGTTCTAGATACTGGGGAAACAGCCATGAACAAAAAGACAGTCAACTCTGCTCTTATATAACATTCTATTTAGGAGTGAAAAAGGGAAGGTACTGGTAAAAAAAAGTAATCCCCGTTTTGTTGTGTTTGCTGATTTCCTTTGGGTAACTATTTACACCTTGCTAGATTTCAAGCCACCAGCCTGGTGTCTTTGAATGAAGAGCTGGAAAGCAATGCACTCTACGGCCTCTAGGCCCATAGGCAGGTTCCAGCACCCCCACAGTAGAGGAAATAGATAGTGGATAAGTCCCACCTAGAGAAAAAGAACAGGATAAGAGACTGTAGCCCATGAGTGATGGAGAGGTTGCTGTTTTATAGAGCCATAGTGGACTGGAGTAAGGTCTTTTGATAAGATGCAGTCACATGAGCAGAGATATGTGCTTAGTAAGAGAGAGAATCACGTAAATGTTTGTAGAAGGAGCATTTCAGGCAGAGGACACAGCAAAAGCAGAGTCCTTGAGACAGGAACATGAGTGGCACGTTGAAGGAATAGCAAGGAGGCTAATTTGGCTGCAGTGGCCACACAGGCCTTGCTAATGACTTGAGCTTTCTCTCTGATAGAGGCGAGAAGACATCTGAGGGTTTGAGCAGAGAAGTGACAGCACCTGAGCTTTTAAAAGTATTGTTGGTGGCTGTGTTGAGAGTAGACTACAGAGAACAAAGTACAAAACAGGGAGACCGACTAATGTTGGTTGGGAACATCCTGTGGGCAGTGGTGATGGTGCTTTTTGACTAAGATGGTAGTTGTAGAGATGGTGAAAAAAAATGACAGAATCTGAATATGTTTTACAGATGGAGACAAAGGGTTTGTTAATATATTGGATGTGAGGTATGAGAAAAAGGAACAATTCAAGAATTAATTAATGCGAGTACCTGGGAAATTGCAAGACTTGAGTTGTGGTGTTCTGAGATGGGGAGAAAGAAAGGTGCACTTTTACACAGAAAAATCCAGAGTCTTAAAGTTCGAGACGCCTGTTAGTCTTTTACCTGATGATGTCAAGAAGGAAGCTGGAGACATAAATCTGGAGTTCAGGGGAAATGTTGGGCCTGCAGATGTAACTTCAGATATTTAAAGCTCAAAGCCCAGTTGAAGTCTCTGAAGGAATGTAGGTATAAAAGAAAGAGGTCTGAGGTCTGAGACCTGGGACCTCCAGCATTTAGACATTGAGGAGACTAGAAGAAACCAGCGGAAGAGACTGAGGATGGTCTGTATACCCGAAAGAACTAAAAACAAGAACCCTATCAGATACCTGTACACCAACATCTGTCAGTGGATGAACAGATATACAAAATGTAGCGTACACCTACGGTGGCATAATATCCAGCCTTAGAAAGGAATAAAATTTTGACACATGCTACAATGTGAATAAACCTTGATGATGCTGAGTAAAATAAGCCAGACACAAAAGGACAAATACAGTATGATTTCATTCATATATAGGTGGTACCTAGAGTGCTCAAATTTATAGATACAGAAAGTAGAATGGCAGTTGCCAGGACCATGGGTAGAGGAGAATGAGCAGTTATTGTTTACTGGGTACAGGGTTTCAGTTTGAGAAGATGAAAAAGTTCTAGAGATGGATGGATTAGTGCACAACAATGTGAATTAATTTAATGCCACCGAACTATACGCGTAAAAATGGTAAATTTTGTGTATATTTTACCACAATAAGAAAAAATAAAAGAAACTGAAAAGGAGCAATTAGTGAGGAGGAAGGAGAACCAAAAAAGAGTATATCCTGGATGCCTAAAAAAGTATTTCAAAGAGGGAGTCAAATGGTGAATTCAGGTCAAATGGCAAATTTCCTTCAAGTCCTTTTTTTTTTTTTTTCCTATGAAGACGTCACATTTGCACACGTGTAATTTTACTGAAGATACCATTTTATATATGCTTTAAAATTTTTCTTTGTATTATAAACATTTCCTGCTAATATTCAAAATAAGCTATTTATTTAAGGGTTGTCGAGTCTCAAATAGCTCACTATAGAATCTGATGCCAATCTATAAATCTCATAATGAGCTGTTCTTTGGATGTTACAAAACAGTGGTTTCCATGAGTCATCTATGAGGCCTGGAGTTGAAATGAATGCTTTATTTATTGTCCCCCTTTGCTGATTATAAGGTATTGCCCTGACTTTGTATCGATTTCACCACTGCGTGAAGCCACAGTCATAAAATTTGATGTAGATATTTGACGTTTAGGAAAGAAGAACAAAAAACTCTTTATGCAACAAAAAAAAAGTTTTCTCTATTTTTCACTCAATTGCCAAGGAGATCGACCTTTGGCCCTCTTGGCTCCAACTATTTCTTGATTTACCTAACATGTTATAATAGTTTTTTGTTTGTTTATTTGTTTTGTCATTCTGTTTCATTAAATGTGTGTTTACTTACATATTTACTAAATGGAGCAAAAGAGGGCTAAAATTTCACAAAACTATCCCTGTGTGCATGTGTGTGTGTGTGTGATGATTTTGACAGCTATTCACATTTATCTCCAGATGTAAATTATATGGCATAGTTCCTTTTTTATGTTCATTAAATTCCATAGATGTCAGTGGTTTCCTTGGAAACAAAAACCTTTATATAACTAGTCAGAGATTTGGTAGCAGAAATATCAGGATGCTGGTGACAGTAGGGGGAAGGAGGGTGGCTAAGGAATGGTCCTCTTGGTAGATATTTACATTTAAAACTCTTTTGGCATTTCTACCTGCCCCTTACTCTTAGGGCCATTCAATAGTGAATGAGAGAAGATTTTTAAAATTACCATTAAAGTATAGAATATCTTCTCTAATGGTTAAAAGCTTTTTACTTGTTCTAAAGCAATCAGAGATATGCTAAGTCTTTTCTGGGGTGTTGGTAACTTTTCCCAAATTTGAGAAATGGTGGGTATGTTATCAGCAATTAAATTTGAGCATTTGAGCAATGCATAAATTACTATATATGTGTGTCCATCTGTAAAATACAGTGAACTGAATATGTGGGTGGTTGAATCAAGATTCTGTTTTCTATAATAGCAAGCATCTGTCTTAGTATTTTACTGTCAAAGAGTTCAAAAGGCCCTTGAAAGACTGTAGAGGCGGAAAGAGGGAGGCCACAGTTCTGCAAGAGGTAATCATAGGTAAAAGGCACAGCAGCCAGGAGCATTCTCGTTGTAGGCCAGAGTAGACCTCTTGTTGAAGACAGGATTAGTAACATGAATTAACTAAATCCCAGGTCTTCTTAGAGAGTTCTGACTTGTTTTATCATTGCTTCTATCTGGTGTAATTTCAATCTCAATCCAATTTGTTCTACGTGCAATGGCACAGAGTTGCATTTTGGAAACATTTCTCAATTTTAATTTTTCAGAATGCAATTATACGCCATCTTGTGGATATATCTGATATTAATTTCTTAAATTAACTACATAGTGAACTGCTCTCTAACCCAACGTTTTCAATCTTGAGTTCTAATATGGAGATATAAGAAGCACTCAGGGAGCATTTAAAATCTGATGTCCATGCCACACCCAGATCAATTAAATTAAAATGTCAATGTTTGGCTCAAGCATCAATATTTTCCTTAAAGCTCTCGAGATTCCAATGTTCAGCCAAGTTTGAGAACAATTAGTCTAAGTAAAAAGAATACCAGCTTCAATGGATGCTTTACCTTTTAAAATAGGGATTTTATGCAGAAAGGCATTAATAATTTTCCCATGAAATCTCAAAAGAGGACTTTTGAGTCTAGACTTTCTTCTTAACTTGAGCACCATACTTAATATAGAGAAGTGTGCAATAGTACTTCTATTAGTCTCCTCCTGCGGCCGTAACAGAGTACCACGGTTTAAGACTGCCTGGCTTAAACCACAGAAATGTATTTTCTTACAGTGCTGGAGGCAAGAAGTCTGAGATCAAGGTGTCAGCAGGGCTGTTTTCTTTGGAGGCCTCTCTCTTTGACTCACAGATGACCATCTTCTCCCTGTGTCTTCACATGGCCTTCCCCATGTATCTATCTATGTCCTTATTTCCTCTTCTAATAAGGAACGAGTCTTATTAGATTAGGGCACACCCTAATGTTCTCATTTTAGCTTAACCACCTTTTTAAAGTCCTGTCTCCATTTACAGTTACAGTCTAAGGTACTAAGGGTTAAGATTTCAACAAATGAATTCTGAGGGGACAAAATTCAACCCATAACAGTATTTTCTCATCACATGGCAAAGCCAAGTTTATGATTTACTTTTTTTTTTTTTTTTGTCTTTTTCGTGACCGGCACTCAGCCAGTGAGCGCACCGGCCAGTCCTATATAGGATCCGAACCCGCGGCAGGAGCGTCACCGCGCTCCCAGCGCCGCACTCTCCCGAGTGCGCCACGGGCTCGGCCCCTGATTTACTTTTTTTTTTATAAAGAGTAGCATTTTAAGATCATTTCACTATTGACTTCAAATAGATGAATAGATTCTTTTTTCTTTATAATCAATACATTGTCAAAGTGGATAGAACTTTGTAGTTAGGATCATTTCAAAAATAAATATTATTGCTATTGCAGAGTGGCTTTATTCCAGAATATGCTATTTTCATATCATCCATACTCATTTTTGTATGCCTCAGGGTACCCAACATGTGTCTTTGTATATGGTAAGTGCCTAAGAGCATGTAGTCATTAAGGGCACAAGAGCTTGGGTCAGAAAACTGAGCGGCAAAGCCGATTACAAGCTGATTGTAATCCAGTGAGTTATGTCACATCTCTGAGACTCAGTTTCCCCATCTGAATTATAGGAATCATCTCCATGTTTATTTCATCTGGTTGCTATAAGAACTCAAGGATAAAATATATGAAAACACTTAACACAACAGTCACATCCAATGTACGTACAAATACATTTTAGCTGTCATTATTAACAAATTTTATTAAGTAAATAAAATGCACAAGTGGTGCTCATGTGATGCAGTATAACAGATATAAGGAAGTTAAAGTTACATAATTTGCCTTTTTAATATTCCATGTACTACTGTGGATCACTTCACATTGAGAGATTTGTACTTTCATAGCTCTGGTATGTAAACCTATGTATAAAAATCTCCTTTTTATATATTAACTATAAAGAATGAATTTGAAGCACATTTATCTTTGCAGCCAAACACCTACCCCCAGAGAACTATCACAGTAATGCTGTTGTACTAAGACTTACAGTTCTTATTTAGAAAACTGTCTATATTTGCCAACAGTTAAATAGATTTTCCTAACAATAAAAGTAATTTTAGAGCAATTTACTTTCAGTTAAGAACATGGTGGTGTCTTTTTCTGCACTACGAAGCCATTGAAGCAAAATCTAAAGCATTTTTTTGAAATGGAATAACAAGGTTTGGGGTCAAAGAGACCCAGATTCAAATCCTGTTGCACATATTAGCAACAGGAGATCCCAGAAAGTTTTCTTAGTTTCTCTGTAAATGATATTACCTGCTGGATAGAGTTTTCTGGTGAGTTGGACTATGGTTGATAACAAGACACAAGTCATAATATTTGATACCCTTTAGGAACTCACTCATTGCTACTTACCACTCCACCTGTCTTAAGTTCACTTTTCAGTTTATTCTTCTTAGTGCTCAGTGAGATTGATAGATAATTAAGCATATATAGCCTTTGAACTGCCTCCATTCAGGAGATTAATTTCTAAAGTAATTCGGCATGAAATTGACACATGGTCTAACAGGGGAAAATACTAGGATGTAATCTGACACATGATTTAACAGAGGAAAATGCTAAAACGGGAATGCTCCCTGAAAACATGGGGCATATCGTTACAATTCTTTCTTAGCCTTAGTACTCATAGTAGTCTGGGCACTGTGCTAGTTTTCAGGTGACCTGGGTGCTGTGGTCTGAATGTTTGTGTCCCCTCCACAATTCATGCTGAAACTTTATCTCCAATGCAATAATATTAAGAGGTGGGGCCTTTAGGAGGTGATCAGGTCACAAGGGCTTCTGCCTCATGAATGGGATTAAGGCCCTTATAAAAGAGGTTTTGCACAGGGTTTGGTCCTCTTGGCTCTTCTACTTCAGCCACATGACGATACAGTACTCGAAGCACCATCCTGCAGCACAGAGCAGCCCTTACCAGACACCAAACCTGCTGGCGCCTTAATCGTCATCCTCCCAGCCTCCAGAACTATGAGAAATCAATTTCTTTTGTTTACAGATTGCCCAATCCTGGGTATTTTTTTACGGCAGTGCAAGTGGACTAACTCACTGTGTTTTAATTTGGGCTCTGCAGCTAGTGGAATGACCTTGGAAAAGTCATATCGTCTTTTAGAGACCTCGCTTTCCTCAGAAAATGAATGAGATAAGCAAGACAGTCCACTGAGGACTGAAGGTAATATTTATATCCACCACAGAGTTATTGTGAGAATTAGAAGATGTACATACCTCAATGGATTTACCAGCCATAATGTGTGGTAGAGTAATATTAATTTGTAAGGCAGCTTGGTAGAGTGAAAGAGATTTAAGAATATGTACCAGAGTATCCTAAGAAATTAATTTTTTATCGTCTTGGAATGGGAAATGGTTGAAAACATTTATTGCTTTCATTACCATAAAAACATGAAATCCTACATCACAGTACACAGTAGATATTTTCATGGGTGTGATACCTGACACACAGTAGGTATTTTCATGGATAAAAGAATTCTTTCTCTGTAGTTCTTCTCTTTCCGAGACATAAACAGAGTCAGCATTTTTAGCTGTCTAAACTGAAATTTCAAGTACTTGAAGAAATAGCATCGATCTTACATAAAAAGTGGCAATCGGGAGTCAAAATAAAGTAGTAAAATACTTGCTACTTGACAGATCTTATGGCAGAAATAAAGTTTTCTAAGACTACTTAAATTAATGTCCATAGAAATTTCAAGGAGATGGAATGACCTAATTAAACAGTATATTTGTTGGTGTTTAACTGTGAAACAGGATCACCGGGACTAACAGGTCCAGAAACTCTACTCACAAACCTAACATATTTTCTCTGTGCTTTTTGGTACTTTCATACCCAGATGCTGCTTGATATTTTAACTTGTACCCAGGCGTTACCTATTTTGGGGGAGCTCAGAGAAGAAGTTGCTCATTGCTGTTGGCCTTGCATGGGCATAACTCTGTGAACTGCCCCTGCATTTTTTCTCAGGGATGGAGAACACTTTTTGAATACTGTACCTCAGTATTTCTACAAATGAGTTCCTTGGAATACTAATAGGTGTTTTAAGATAAAGTATTGTCTCGTCAAATAAGTTTGGAAATGCTGGGTTCCTTTACTGCAGGACTTGTCACAGCCTTTGATGTATTGGATATGGATTGGGGCCATTTTCTTTCTTTCTTTCTTTCTTTTTTTTTCTTTTTCTTTTTTTAAACTGTAGGTTTCTTTAAGATCCCAGCATCTCACAGGATTAATCTTCTGCTGAATTCACATGAATAAATATTACAATAGCCAGTTATCATGAAGAGTTAATCACACTCTGCACTGGAACTGGAACACCAGTTGAGGAGTGATCTCTGTCTTCACAATAATGCAGATACCTAATTAAAGACGTTTAAAGACCAAGTTCTTAGGTGATCTAAACCAGAAGAGTCTTGCTCAAATCTCTTGATAAATACAGTTGAATTTTATTTTGTATTATATCGTGGGTTGTTGGGCATTTAGACTAATGTGTGGCACATTATCAGTGTGAGGTTCATATCTACTGATAATTACTTTTGGAGATCAGTTTCCTGTGGCTTCACCTCTTGTCATTTATGTAAAATTGACACCACATGGCCTTCTTAGAAACATCTTAATTCAAGGTAAAGCTTCAATTGAGGTTAGATTAAAAGTGGGGTGAAGTCACTTGAGGACTAATAATTTTTCAAATCCATAGCTTCTACCTGGAGTGTGTGTGTGTGTGTGTAGAAAAAGAGAAGTTTGGTGATTCTCTGGTTCATGTGACTTGACTTTAATGCCCTAAAAGTGAGGCTTTGGTTCTGTATCCTCATGACGGGGGGACACAGTGCTTATGAGACTCCACCGGTATTACCCACGTGTCCACAGCACATAGTTTAACTTCTCCATGCCTTTATTTCCTCCTGCCTAAAATGAAGCTAATAATACTATTTGTCAATGTAGTTATGAGGGTTAAGGGCATAATACACGTTTCTTAGTAGGGGTTGTGTAAGTCATAGCTATTTTTATCTTAAAACCAAAGGTCATTAGTGCATATGTTTAATAGACTTGAAGTAGGTGTCATCACAGTCATGTTAGTTATGTAAAAATGTCGATATGTTCTGAAAAATGCATCCTTAGGTGACTTTGTTGTGTGAATATCACAGTTGCACAAACCTAGATGGTATGGCTACTACACACCTAGGCTATATGGTATAGCCTATTGTCCCTAACCTACAAACCTGTGCAGCATGTTACTGCATTGAATATTTGCAGGCAATTGTAACATAATGGTATTTGTGTATCTAAAGATACCTAAACATAAAAAAGGTACAGTGGTACCTTTTATATGGTATAAAAGATAAAAAGTGGTACACCTGTATGGGGCACTTACCATGAATGGAGCTTGCAGGACTGAAGGTTGCTTTGGGTGAGTCAGGGAGTGAGTGAGTGGTGAGTTAATGTGAAGGCCTAGGACATTACTGCAGAATACTGTAGACTTCATAAACACTGCAAACTTAGGCTACACTACATTTATAAAATTTTTTTTTCTTTCTTCAGTAATAAATTAAACTTGACAAACTTTTTATTTTATAAACTTCTTAATTTTTTTTACATTTTTGACTCTTCTAAAAAGACTTACCTTAAACACATTGTACAACTGTACAAAAATATTTTTTTTATAATCTCATGCTGTTTTTTTATTTTTTAAATTTTCTTTTTTCTTTTCTTTTTTTTTTTAACTTTTAAAGTATTTTGTTAAAAAAGACACCAACACACACATTAAAATAGGCCTAAACAAGGTCAGGGTCATCAATATCACTGTCCTCCACCTTCACATCTTGTCCCCCTGGAAGGTCTCCAGGGACAACACCACTCATGGAGCTGTCACCTCCTATGATAACAATGTTTTCTTCTGGAACAACTCCTGGAGGACCTGCCTGAGGCTATTTCATGGTTACTATTTTTTTTATAGTATAATGAATACATAAGCCAGTAACATAGTAATTTATTATCAAGTATTATGTATTATATGATTGTACGTGCACAAAGTAGGTTTGTTGACACCAGCATCACCACAAACACGTGAGTGATGTGACATTATGATGGCTGCAACATCACTAGGTAATAGAAAATTTCCAGCTCCGGTATAATCTTATAGGACAACCATTGTATATGGGGTCCTGTCATTGACCAAAACATCATTATGCTTCATGTGACTGTATTTGACAAATTAGAATCTTTTCTGCAAAACTCATATTCTCAATTTTTTCCCTTTGGATAGTTGCATCTGCCATCTTTATTATGTAGGGTTCTCACTGTCTGGCAAAATTGTCACTTTAAATGGTATCTTTAAAATATTGCTCATTATTCATGTTTCAAAAAATACTGAAGTAATGTTTCGATTTTTACATTAAACATTTCTTTACTAGGATATTTCAGGATATGTAATATCTGCTTTAAATTTGTTTGCCAAACATAATTTTTCTTTTTAAAAAGTTAATTAAATATAAATTTCACTGTCTTTAGTTAAAGTGAAATAACTCATTTTGTATCTGTGTATGAATTGCATTTGCTTTCATCCTTAGAGTACCTTAGAGTAAATTGACTAAGAATTTAAATTCACTGAGAATTAAAAAAGAAGTTGGGACACATAGAAATGATCTGGGAAATTAAACAACTATTGGCTTCATTATTTTTGCTATAGGTAAATCTCAACTGTCTAAAACAGGAGGTAATAAAAGAGATTTATTTTATGGGACTCTAAAACATGCTTCTGTGTTAGTCGTTTCCTTATAATTTTGTTTGAACGTTAAAGATTGCTTAGGAAGCATTGTCTACATATTTTTACCCACAAATATGAACACCAGATGGAAATATAAAGAAAATTATTTCAACGTGTCTTTTATTAATTCTACCTTGTACATGTACCAAAGAATGTGAAGTGGCTGAATAAGGAAAATTAATTTTTGTGTTTACACAATTTTAAAGTCAATAATGCATTCAAATAAACTATCCATACATAATATTGAAAAGAAGTAGCTCTTAGAGTATCTAAAATTAAAAAAAGATGATTGAGTCATTTCATATGAGTTAGTGGTTGATAGAACCACTGGAAACTATGTTAAAGAATAAATAACAAGCAAGACTATATTTAATCGTATGGTTACCTGCTCAAAACTTCATGATTTCATGGTTTCATGGTTGGAGTTGATAGTTCTTAAGTCAAATAATTGACTTGGAGGGTACTGTAGATCACTTGAAATACTGAGTAAGTGTGACTAGGGGGCTCTAGTCACACTTTTTTCCATTGAAAAATAATAAACATGGCAAATTGTTATTCTAGTGTATAAAACATAGAAAATCATAATAGATCGATTCTTTACTATGTAAATATTTTCCTTTTAATACCTGATACTTAACTGTGCCATATTATTCTAAATTCTTTCAGATAAATTCTTAGAAATGTTCCAAGTATCTAGAAACTCACGAAGTTTCTTTTAATCAAGTCTCTTAAATGTTCTGCTTTTAATTTATCAAAATTCCTGCTCAGTTCAAGATTTATAAATTGAGAAACTACAAAATTGTAACAGAAAAACAATAGACCTAGCCAAACTATGCCTTGCTTTTCTAAGTTGAGCTTGCTTCTCTGGCAACAAGATGTCTGACCAAAAATTGTGGGTCTAAAACCATATATCCACAGAGGAAGTGGGGGCAGAAAGTTCAGCGGTGTCATCTGTCTGTGTTGATGGCATCTCTGCCCCAATTAGTAATGTGTGGCATTGTTTACACAAGGGCAGAAATTCGAGCTGTGCTGAATCCACATTGATTCAAATTACTTCTTTTAATCCTAAAAAAAATATTGCTTTAATAGCATTAGTCAGTAATTAGTTGCATGTGGCAAAAATTTCATGCACTATTAATTCTAGCCCTACATTGGAACACTACAATTATGCATCCTTGGCACTAAATAAATCCCTTTGGCTGTATGACTGAGAAGAGAAAAATCAATTATTTTAGGGGTCAGTCCTGAATTATTGCCTTAATAAAAGGCTCAGTGTCCAAAAATGGAAAATTATATAAAGGACAGTTTGAAAAAAATGGGGGAAGAGTGATGGAAAGGGATTCTGCCTTTAATTTTGTCAACAGTTGAAGCTACTATAATTTTTTTTTAATACAAAGAATACGTTTCTTTAGAGGTTGACTAATTTCACATATATCCAGTCATGTGTTCATTTCCCAAAAGATCAAACTGTGTTCATCTATGTATTTGCATATAAGACGTATTAATTTTTTTTTTATTTAACATGACATTGTAAGCATGACCATGATTCTAAGTATTTTTCATATTTATTGGTTTTATGGCTGAATAGTAATTTGTTGATTTGAAATTATATAAACTATTTACTATCCATTTCCTATTGAATATTTAGACAATTTCCATTTTATTTTTGCTATTATAAGTAACTCCGAAGCAAATATCTATCTTCATTTAGTATTTTTATTCTTTGGTGTTATCTCCTTAAATTTTAATTCTAGAAGTGGGATCATTTGTCCAAATAGATTCAATTTCATCCATTATTATAAGATTCTTCCTCATTTTCTCTCCTTCCATGTATGTGTTTCTGTCTTCTCATAGTGACAATTCTGGTTCCTTACTGTGTTAATATATCTACTTTTTTGTTATAGTCTATGCATAATAATTCTAGAATAAAAATACCAGTGCCACTAATAACAAATCTATTAAAGTCAACATTTCTCTGCAGTTATTTTTATTCCTTAGAGTATTTCTCATGAAGAATATATATTCCAAGATTATTAAAATTATTTTCTGTAGAGTTATTACTTTGCTATATAGATTCATTTATTTGTAATTATATTCAGTTTTAGAGGTTACAATTCTGTATTCTTTGTACTAATTTTACATTTTTAAAACATTAAATACTCAGATGGTTCAAAATTAATAATTATATAAATAAGAACACTCAAAGAAGTCTCACTCCCATCCACATTCCTTTCACCCTTTTCCTACCCATCTTCTGGTTTTTCCTTAACATGTTTCTGTTTGAAAAAATAAGAAACGCACACAGACACACACCTAGCTATTCAATCCTTTCATATCATTAATAGAAAGCTTACCTTTTTCCAGTGATTTGAAATGCCAGTTTTTTCAATACCTATAAAATGTCCCTGTCTTTTATATAAAATGTAACAGTCTATTTATATGTTTTTACAGTTTGCCTGTTTCACTTAATATAATCTCAAACCACTCCATATGGAACACGGGAATCTTTCATTCTTTGTGTGGCTGCATATTACTCCAATGCATTGTTGTACTGTAGATTTTCCATTCGTCTCCTATGGATGAGCATTTAGGTTGCTCCCAATGTATTTTTTCTTTCTTTCTTTCTTTCTTTTTTTTTTTTTTTTTTTTGGCAGCTGGCCAGTACAGGGATGGAACCCTGGACCTTGGTGTTATCAGCCCTGTGCTCTAACCAACTAAGCTAACTGACCAGCACTCCAATATTTTGTTATGATGTATATGCCTGCAATAAAAATAAATAAATAAATAAATAAAATAATGCCTTTCCTTAAATTTGCAAGGGTCCAGTTTCAGGGTAATTTCCTAGAATTTTTGGTTTTGGTAATTTCTCCTTCATGGGTTTTTTGGTGATGTTTTTTGTTTTGTTTTTGTTTTTTGCTTTATTTTGGTTTGTTTTTTTTACCACTTTCTACTACCCCTACAATACATAAGAAGATCTTTACCCCTTCACCCCCAGTCTCACCACAAAGTATATTTTCAATTTTTTAAAAAATTTTTGCCAATTTTGTAAAAAAAATGTTACTAATATAGTTTTAGCTTGCATTTCTCTTACTATGCATGAAATTAAGCATCCTTTCATACGTTAAAGAGTCATGTGTATATATATCTTTTTAGGAATGTGTTTTAGTTTGGGCTGCTATAACAAATTATCGTACAGTGGTGGCTGAAACAAAAACACTTATTTCTCACAGTTCAGGAAGCTGAGCAAAACCTATGAGAAAAGGAATATCTACTTTTATGTGTCCTTAATCAGCTAATATTTTTGAGATCTTCCATACACAGTAGGTTTAACATGTGTGATTAAATGTTCACTCTAATCATATCTCTTCCTATAAAATTAGAAAAATAAAAGTAAAAAGAATGAAAAATAGACGCCAGCAGATCTAGTGTCTAGAGAGGGCCTGCTTCCTGGCTTGCAGATGGCCACCTTATGATTGCAAGATCACACGGCAAAGAGCAGAGAAAGCGAGACATAGCTCTCTGGTGTCTTCTTAATGCACTAATCCCAATAATTAGAGCTTTACTCTCATTACTTAATAACCGCCCAAAGTCCCCACCTCCAAATACCAACATTATTGGAGATTAAGTTTCAACATATGAATTTTGGGAGGACACAAACATTCAATCTATAGCAAAATGTTTGTTCATGAATTTTGCACATTTTTTTCATCTGCTGTTTGTCTTTTTATCCCCTTGATTTTTTTTACAGATTCTGTAACTATTAGAAGAATTAGCTCTTTATCTATCATGGAGATAAAAAATGTTCTCCCGGTTTGTTTTTGCCTTTTGATTTTGCCTATAGTGCTTTTTGCTATGCAAGTTTTTGTTTATATATTTATGTTGTCAATTTATCAATATTTTCTTTTATTGCTTTGGGGTTTGAGTTACAGTTAGTAAGTATTTTTCTATAGCTAGTTTGTAAAGAAATTCACCCATAGTTTTTTTCTAGTATGGTTTTATGTTTTTATATTTAGATTTTTGGCTCATCTTGGAGTTTTTTCTGTTGCGTGCTGCTAGGTACGAATGCAGTTTTATTTTTCTAACCCACTATTATTTTGCCCCAACATTTTTTTTTAATTAAAGTCTGTCTTTTGCCTTAACTTGGTATCTAAGTGTTCTAGTATCATTTACTAAAAATCCAATTGTGTTTTTAAATTTGCTATCCATTTGTGCCAACACCATTTATTAAAAAGCCTATGTTTTGCACTACTCATTATAAAGTCCAACTTTTTTTCTGGTGAGTTGAAATATCACCATTTTCATATAAAATGCTTCCATATGGACCTGTGTCTGTTTCTGGGCTATTTATTCTATTTCGTTGTTCAGTCTATTGATGCTTATCATAATACTACAAATTCAAGTTCTATAAGAGAAAAGTGCATTGTTATTCTGGAATAAAGACAAAAAATCAGAAGCTATTTTTTATCAACTCATTATACACATAGCTATTAAATTTTACTCAATACTATTATAAGCATTTCTCTTAACAAACACCCCCCACAGAAAAAACTATTTTTCCTAAGGCAATTTTTGTTTGTTACATATTTTGTATGTATTTACAGAATGCCATTTTCTAGTGTGTAAAAATTTAATTTTTTTAATTTCATTTTTCAAATCCCTAGGCAATAAAAAACAAAATCATTACCAATTAAGCAATTGACATTGTCTTCTAAGTTTAACCACAAAGTCAAGGAAACAAAATTAAGAAAAAAACCCTTGTGGTTACTGTGTCTTATAAATTGGACTTTAAAAAATCTAAGTCATCATCAAATTGAACATTCTATGATTTCCAAGCACATTTTATGTAAAAATAACTCCTGCGCATTATTCATGTTGACAGGCCCTTTAAATAGCCATAAACCATGTGGGAGCAGATTAATGCTGGATTTTCCCTGTGCTTTTCAAGTCTGTCAATTTTATGGAATGGAAATAATGTCAGAAGTTTTCTTACATTCTCAACTGTTTGTGGTGGCATAGGGAAGTACCTTAGCTACATTAATGTGGGTGAAAATGTCACATTTCCTAATTGGCTTTTTATCTAGGAGGATGAGAGCTGTCAGTTTCACTTCCTAACTGTTAGAAGGATGTTCCAAGTTGAGTAAGTTTCCTTTAGATTGAATGTCAGGAGTAGGAACTATCTGTGACCTGTCTATACTGCTCTTTGTCCCACAGTTTTTCTTGACAGTAATTGCCAGGCTCATAACTACTCTTGCCATTTATGACCTTTGGGACATGAAAATTAACATATCAGCCCCCTTCTGCAGCAGTGGAATCAGTCTGGTTTAATTTATTTAAATCACTCTTATTTTTTGAAAAAAAGTGATTTGTGCAACTACCAAAAACCAAATTCTAACTGCTAAAAGTTATCATTAAAAAATATTTCTCCCTCCCCGCATGTTTTCTGTTCCTTTCCCCTGAGGCAACGATTCATAGTATTTTTGTGTTTTCATTTCAAACACCATGTTTTAGTAAAATTTTTGGCTTTTGTAAATGTGAGAGTTGGAAAATTGGTAACTTTTTACAATTTAAATTTGCATTTCTTCAATTATGAGTTGGAGAGGAACCTTTTCTCATGTGATATTAGTACTTATAGCCATTATTTTTTTCTTTTTGCCCATTTCTCAATGGATAGTTTTTCTTATTGTTTTATAAGGCATTTTGACATATTGAGCTGTCTGTCATCTGTTACAAACTTTATCCCCAGCTTTTTATCATAATTTGACCTTGTGAAATCTCTACTTTCCAGAATAATTTTTTGTAGTCACATTTATTAATCTTTTTTCTATGTGTATACAATTCAGAAAGTTGCTTAGACCTATCCTTTCTTAAATACTAAAGACCCTTTTGTGATTTCGTCCAGTGTTTTCATGGTTTTAATTTTTATGGTTATGTCTTTGAGCCATCTGGACCTTATTTTATGATAGTGACAAAACAATCTTTATTAGTCAAGATTAGCCATGATAACAAACAACCCCAAAATGTCAGTGGAATAGCACATCAAAAATGTATCTCTTATTTAAACAGTTTGCTAAAGGTCCAAAAAACCTTTCAGGATAGGTACCCTTAGTGATCTAGGCTGTTTTTATCTTGGGCTCCGCTATCTCCAGAAAAGGCCTTTGCATTTGCTGCGGCAGGAGAAGAGAAGCAGCTAGAGAATGAGGAGGAGCTTTCCAATGCCCCAGCCTGGAAGTGACACGCATCCCTTCTGCTCACGTTTCATCGGCTATACCTAGTCACATGGCTCAGACCAGTTACAAGGAAGCTGGGCAATACAGACTCCAATATGCCCAGGGAAGGAAAGAGAACTAATTATTAGTGAGCTAATAGGTGTTTAACACAAGGTCAATTTTATTTTGCTCTTAATGGCTCTTCAGGTATCTAGCATTAATCACTGCATAATCCATTTTTTTTTTTTTCTCAATGATTTGACATGCTGTCTGGGTTATACACTGAAAGCCTCTATGTATTTCCATTCTTTCTTGTGGTATCATTGACTTTTCTATATATATTTGGACTAGTAATAAGGTAGTTTAATTATAGCTTTACAATGTATATTATTATTTAGTAATAATCGACCTACTTCATTATTTTTTATTTACTTTTATTTTAACTTTTATGTGAATTTCAGAATTTATGTTGTTCTCCTAAAAGCCATGTTGATTTTTTGTTGGTATTACTTTAAATGTTTAGATTAATGTAGTAACAGTTTATGCCTTTAGCATACTATTTCTATCCAACTAAAGCGTATGACATTTTTATTCAGGTTGTCTTTTATATCCTTTATTGATGTTTAAGGTCTTTATCATATAGATCTTACACATTTAAAGTTGTTTTTTCTGGATATTTTATCACTTTGATATTTTAAATAGTCCTTCATTTATATTTCTAACTGCCTTCTTGTTAAATAAAGGAAAACTAATTTTTGGCATATAATTCTGTATCCAGGTACTTCACCCGTATCTCTTTGTATTATTTTTCATTTGATTTTCTTCATTCTAACAGCTAACCAGTCATACTCTCTATAACAAATGTAATGTTGCCTCCTCACTTCCAAATTTTATATCTCTTTTTTTAATCTTTGAACTTAAGTTTGTGAATTGTGATGATTTCGTAAAAGTTCTCATCCCTTTGCAGTTGGGCAAAAATTAATAACATTTTATTAGATGCTAAACTCTTTGTGAATTAGAACTATTTAATTCTATAAAATATCGAACTTCTCCCACAAAAAAATCCCTTTGGTAGATCCCAAACAATGTAAAAAGAGAAATAAAACAATGTCTTTGCACGTAAAACAGGAAAGCAACAGGAAGTGTGAACATGGCTGTAATACAAAGTCAAACATGGTAAATTAGAAGATTGGGATGCAAAAGATGTGTGTTGGGATAACAGGATTTTAATCTTGCCCAGTGGGCTCAGAGTTAGGATGGCAGGAATGGGGTAAGATGGGCAAGGCTTCACAGAGAAGGTAGCATTTAAATGAAATCTTGATAGATGTTCAGAAAGAAGACAGCATATAAATTGCAAAAATGGCCACTGCAGACCTTAGCAGACAGAATAGGTACACCCCTGGACATTCAGTATCTTTGGGAGACTACTCATATGTGGGAGTAGTTCATTTATGTGTCTTCATTTGAGTGTCCCTTGTTTTGGAAACCAGGATCATTTCTTTCTCACTAATTGAGAATCATGGGTTGTCTATGATTTCTTTTATTGCTCAGAATTTATCCTAGACGTCGAGTTAAATCAGGCTTTTTTTTTTTTTTTTTTTTTTTTGCTCATAAGTATTTATGTATGGACAGAAATTAGGTTTATCTATTTTTATTAAGTAAACATTGTGACACTAATTTTGTCATAATTTTGAGAGGTTTTTTTCTTTGTGGACAAGTTTTAATTTAATTAATATTTAATTAATATTGACAGTCAACTGCCATTGAAAGCAATGAGTTTTGTGATTTCATGGAATGAATGAATACTCTGTGCTAGAAATTAACTGACCTAATTTTTGGTTTCAGGGTTTTGGTGAAATACCTGCATATCTGTGACACAAGGCCAGTTTTCTTCAGTTTTCTGTTGTGTTACAATCAAATGTGGAATATTCTAGGTTCCTTTCATCCTGAAAATTTTTAAACCAATCCCAATTTTGCTTTGCATGTCTAATGATTTGCATTTTTCTGTATAAAGCATATCTCTTGGTGCTAAACTAAAAATAAGAGATTTAAAAGTAACTAGCACGGAGGATGAAAGGACAATTCCTAAGCTTATTTAGCATTCTCTTCCTTCTTTCCTTCCTTCCTTCCTTCCTTCCTTCCTTCCTTCCTTCCTTCCTTCCTTCCTTCATTCTTTCCTTCCTTCCTTCCTTCCTTTTTTCCTTAATTCCCTGAGAAGCAAGATCTCAGGGAATAATTCAGGGGAAATATCACTTTGCTATTGAAGTATGGAATTGAATGGCTTCATTGTCTCAAAATGATAGGTGGCTGGGGTAGCATTCTGTGATTTGAAGATTGTACATTTAAAAATATAAAGATCTTTTTAAATAATCCTTTCCCAGAAATATTAGTATTTACCAGTAGTGTTTTTTTTTTAAAAAAGTCAATTCTTTGCAAGATATACTTAGTATTGGATCCATAAAACATAGTAGGAATATTTTGGAAATATGATTCTGACACTGAAAATGGCAGAATTAGTGCTGATGATGAGTAGAGTTTGGAATTTAAATAATATGTCAAACTACAAGTCTTGATGTTGCATGTGTCCAGATTAGCAAAAAGAGCAGTGTTTATCTCTCAACCCCTAATTCCTACCTGTCAGCCTTATTTCCTCTTATATTTCTTAGGCATTCTCTTTTCTTCCAGTAAATATTCAAATGACAACTCTTTTAGTTCTCAGTACAGAAGGCAAAAATCAGTCTTACTCTCAAGCTTTAAAAAACCTCCCCTAAATTCAGTGGCATAAAACAGTAAACCTTTACTATTTCTAATCAGTCTGTAGTAGGTCAGCTGGGTGGTTCTGGCTTAAGCTGGGTTCACATATGTGTCTGTGGTCTGCTGATTTTGGATGGGCTCTCTCACATCTTTTGGGGTCAACTGGCTCTTTGTTAGTCTGGAATGGTTTCTTTCTTTCTCCATGTGTTTCGTTACTACTCCCTCAAAATCCGTGCTCTTTTGCTTTCACCAGCCGGACCATGTTCTGGTAGTACATGTAGAAGAGTAAGAGTATAAGCACACACCGCCTCTTGAGGCCTGGTCTCTGAATAGACATCGCATCAGTTATGCCACATTCTTTAGCACAAACCAATTTTCAAGGTCAACCCAGATTTCAGGGTGGGGAAAGAGACTCCCTTCAATAGAAGGAACTGCAAAGCCATGTTGCAAAAGGGTGTGGATACAGGGAAGGTGGAGAATTTTGGCTATTTTTGTGATCAATCTGCCCCCATTTACTTCTGAGAAGCTGGTTGCTTCCACTGAAATAAATCAAAGCCAGCTGAAAGCTGGACAATCCAGTAGCCAAAAACCTTCCTTGTAGGCATTGGTACATGGGAATTGGCTTGTACCAGCTCACACAGCCGGTTGTTAAACACAGCTATTAAACTTCATATATTTCAAATTAAATACATTATTTTGAAAAGAGGTAATAATACTAAAAACCATCACTTCCTAGTTATTTTTGTTATTGCATATGTTCTCAAGGTTGTTTACAACTATTATATCCCATGTAATAATTTACAAATACTACATGCCATGTAGTGATGCTACTGGCATTTCTGCCCAAATCTGTGCTCAGTGACGTCATGTTGATAGCTTGAAGTTAGCCATGGGAGTATTTACAACACTGAAATTGGCAAACACTATTAATCAGGGGCTCTTTTTTTGGGGGGGGGGAGTGAGGATAGCTGCTTGTTAACCTTTACCAGCATATCACTTCCTGCATGTGTAACAGAGGATTTCAAGACTCATGTCAAGTGATTCCTGCATTTTGTAGCATGAATTACAAATGATTAAAGATGCACCTTATTTACTTTTATATGTTCTATTGCTTTGATTTAAGAAGGAAGAGATGTAGATAGGGTCATTGAAAAAACTAAGTTGCCTAAACCTACATATCTAAATCAAGGAAGACCATGGTGGTAAAAGCTGTTTTTCTCTTTCTTTAGTAAACTCTACTTGTTGTAATGAAAACACAAATTTATTCAACTTACTAATGTCAATGTACAAACCTAACCTAACTAAAAACATAAATAATGTTTTAAATGATGGTCTCGGTCATTAAAATAGGGTGTATACATTCAGGAAAAAAAATTGCCTTATGTTAAATGTTTTCAACACAGTAATTTCAGGAGGAGTTTTATGTCTTGAGAAGCAGCAAAAGGCAAGTGTGGTTCACTATGTTTTATCTCCTTGTTAATGGAGACCAGAACTTATTTTTCTGAGTCAGATGGGTTGATCTTTGCTTTCCAGTGTTCCAGCACGCACAGCAAAAGGTCATTCTATCTACACAATAGCCTGTCAAGCAGAGAGCCCTTTCAGAAAGAAAATTCACTGAAGAAGCCCAGAAAATGGATAAAATACAAAGAGTAAGGCTTCTCAAATTCTGTTCTTCTGTTGTTCCAACTTCACAACGAATTCCTCCCAAAACAAGAATTGTAATGATTCTATGTGAGGGATCACCTTAGTTGGGCTATTCCTTGTTTTTAAAATGTATTTATTATAGGTGTTTTGATGAATTGTTGGAATGTAGTATTGCACAGTGGTAACTTGGGATAAATTACATTTGGGATGTGATGTTTCAGAGTGGGAAAAATTAGACTAGTAACTAAGTAACGAACAAGGATTCTATTTCTAAGCCCCCGGCAATTCTAAGATAATCATTTTCTTAACTTTCAGTGTAACTTCTGAGGCCATGGAGTCCATACCCACCAGATATTTTAATTGTTACAGATAACCAAGGGGGGAAAGCTAAATGCATCAGATGATACTAGAATGAGACATCAGTATGAGCTTAATACAGATACAGATGATAACTATAGAAATAATTATAGACATGTGCATACTATACACAAGTTAATGTACATGTATATAGTCCCAAGCTCTGTCCACTAACAGGACCAAGAAGCAAAAACACCTCCAAAGCACCAAGCACACCCAGTGCCCAGATCTTCATTTCTAATACAATTCTTCAATAAAAGGAACTGGGGCTCCTTGGAGAAATTACTGACTTTAGGGCTGTGGAAGGGAATTTATAAAATAAAGGACTACCTTATAGTTCTGGAAAGTAATAACATGGACTATCTCATAGTTCTAGAAAGTAAGGAAGTACTCAAAACCACAATTATGTTGTATGTTGAAGGGACCCAGGCGACAACTGAAAGAACTCCCAATGACCAATGCTGGAACCATTTGTATAACAAAATAAATAATGTAATGTTCTGTTATAAGCCAAAGTATGAAATAAATATCTGTGAATCCCTATTGATATAATTAAATGATTGGATAATTTTTTTAATCTGAGAGAATAGACAAATTTCCCATACAGAAGAATCTCAAATGACTTAGGCAACTAATGACACTTCAGTTGGGTGGAACATAACCCCTCAGCCCTCAGGTGTGGGCTTTGATAATGACTACCTTCCAAAGATTACAGGATGTCAAAGGAGAATAAGTTAACTTTCTCAGTGGAGAAACCTGACAAACACCACCACCTCAGCCAGTGATCAAGGTTAACATTTTCAGTATTAAGTCATGTTGATGGTATGTAACCTTGATTTGATGTGATGATGATGGTTTACCTTATGGTCTTCCTCGCCAAAACTGGTAATTCCAGTCTAATCACAAGGAAAACATCAAACAATCCAAATTAAGGGATACTTTACAAAATACCTGAAAAGGACTTTTCAAAACTGTCAAAATCTTCAAAAGCAAGGAAAGTCTGAGAAACACTCATGGTTTAGAGGACTCTAAAAAGACATAATGTTGAACTGCAATGTGGTATCCTAAATGGGATCCTGGAACAGGAAAAGAACATTAGGTCAAAACTAAGGAAATAAAAATGAAGTATGGACTTTAGTTAAAAATAATGTATCACAGCAATACATTGAACTTTTTTTTTTTTTTTAATACATTGAACTTTTAGAAAACTAGAGGTGGAAAGGGGGAGGGGAGGGGGTGAGGGAGGGGGGCTAATGAGGAATTGGTCAATGGACACAAAGAATGATTGCCTATTGTAATGATGAATAAGCTAACTATATGATCTAACCACCACACATTCTACACAATTATTAAAATCAACGTTGCACCCCACATGTATGTATAATCAAAAATAAATAATTTTTAAAAATAATGGATCAGAATTGGTTCAGTAGCTGTGACAAATTTATCATACTAATGTAAAATATGAGGTACAAGGGAAACTGGATATGAGGTATGGAAAATGCTCTCTACTGTCTTTACAACTTTTCTGTAAATCTATTTATAGGAATCTAAAATAGCTAATGTAAAACTATTCTAAACTGGAAGTTTATTTTTTTATAAAAAGGTTACGATAACATAAATATGAGACTTCTCTTAGCAAATTTTAATCGGATCTGTGGGTGTCTTATCATGTTTGGTTTTATCTTTTACTTTTTGGTGGCTGGTCAGTACAAGGATCAGAACCCTTGACCTTGGTGTTATAACACCATGCTCTAACCACCAGCTAACATGCCTCGAGTTTGATTTTAAATTTAAATGTCTATAGTATAAATCTGTAGGTATTTGAATGCAACACATGCTTAGTACAATGATTCTTAACGTTGGTAGCTTAACACTATTAAGCAAATTAGAATTTTTGTCTAAGTAGCTGAAATCACGCTGTAAAATAGTCAACTGTGTTAGGATATATTTCTAGCTATGCCACTAGCCAGCTGTGGCATCTGAGACAAAGTACCTTCTCACATCCATCAGCCTTTCTGCCTATACCACACACATACTGCTGCCTGTCCGTGGCACTTGAGAGCCATGTATATCTAATAATAGTAATAACCATTATTTTTCTATTGCTGATAGCTGTGTAATTTCATCACTAATATTAACACTTTGTGTTCTATTTGAATGAGTGATCTAGAATCCAAAGTATGCTTGATTTATTATCAAATAATCTAATTTTTAGTATTTTATACAGTGTTGAGCAATGGAATATAAATTTTTTAAGAAATGAATAGCATTTTCACAGGTTCTAGATTGATGGAGAGAAATCACACTTGTATCCAGTGGCCATGAGGTTGCAATTAAATTAGCTGAGGACAGAACAAGGGACATGAGGTCGGAGCTTGGGAGAGGCAGTGCATATTGGTTGAGCTTTGCTCTGGTAGGGAAAGGACTTTTCTGTAATGGCATGCAGCTGCCCATAACACATTTTCCACAAGTATGGTCCTAACAGAACTGAAGACCGTGACTAGAACAGGCTATGCTACAAGCTGTTTATATGGGGGACTTACATCCCATTCTATATAAACTACATTAGCAATCAGAAACATCTACAGTATATTCTTGAGCCACATTTGACATCTGCTAGGACAGACGGGATGCTGCTCATATGGAAGTGATATTCTGTTAAGAGTGGGGATTGACAATAGGAAACAGTAAACAAGTGAATAAGTAAATCAGATCATTTAAGAGAGTGATGTGAACTATGAAGAAAAATAAGAGTAATGAAAAAGGGATTGATGGGAGATGGAGTTCATCCCTTGAATCTGATTAGTATACTTTTATTTGGGTGGTGCTGATAAAATGCTCATGAATCTGAAGAAAGTGATCATGAATCCATTCCCCTGATAGCTAAACAAACTAGAATTAATAAGAACTGTAATCTTATTTGAATAAACTCATACTGTGTCTCCTTTTTTGTCTCTGGCTTTGTTTGCTCAACTTTATATAAGATTCAACCATACTGTTGTGTGTAATTGTAGATTATTCATTCTTCTTGTTGTATAGAATATTTCACTGGATGAATATATCACAATTTATTTATCCATCATAGAGTTGACAGTCATATATGTAGTGCTCAGTTTAGTGCTATGACAAATAGTATTGCTTTTAACATCCTAACAGTGCCTATGAGGGTACTTCAAAAAGTTTATGGAAAGTTTCATATTATCTTCAAGTTGCATTTTTCCACCAACCTTTTAAAACACCTGCCTATGTTTGGGCTTTGGCATAATGAAGAATTTTTTTCTTCTTATGCATTCTGGTATATTCTAAAATTTCTAAAGTGATCATTTGCGACCCCCCAAAAATCAATACACATTTTAGAATGTAATTTACCCAGTGAATTGGATCAAATTGGGGAATTCCAGATCCAATATTTGTTTCATTTGCCAAAGACTTTGACCAGATTCTGTAAATAATTATGCAAACGTTAAAGTTTATTTTATTTTTATATGTACCATCTTGGAATTTTCTATAAAATATTTTATTTTATTTAATGTATGCTTATGGATTTGATTTTTAATAATTGACCTAATATTTATTTTAGTATTACATCTTTTTTAATTCTGTCAACAATAAAGTCATCCATTTTTTTCTTGCCTTACCCCAGTGTTTAGAATTGTCAGGTATTGCTCGATTTCCTCTAGGTAGATAATTTCCTCTCAAAATGATTTCTTCTCAAAAGATAGGGTGTATGTTATCTAAAAAACACCCTAAAAAAACCCTCATTATAAGAAGGGTCTTTCAGTTTATTTTAATTTTTAAAACTTGTACTTAAAAACATGAGAACAGAACAGTGAGCAGTCTGGATTTTTTTCTTTTTAAAGTTGTCCATGTAAGTCAGTAAAGACATTTTAAAATATGAGGATCTGTTTCCACTAGCAGTTTTGATAATTAACGTGCATGGGTTTATCAAACATTCAAAATAGGCTAAGCATTCTGTTGAATTTGTTACAGATCTTGAAGATGACACAATCAGTGATTTCTACTTTTCAGAAACCCTTTCAAGGTACTCTAGCTAAATGCAAAAGGCCTGACATCAGAAGGCTTCCATCACCACTGTTTGACCACAAAGGTAAAGAACATCCAAGAAACAGCTCAGCCCTAGGTCTTTCTCCATTTGCAGAATCAGAAGCATTTTAACATATTCTGAGTCTTTTATTTTTTGCAACTTTCCCTGTCTCAAATTAGACTCAAAGACTCAAGAGCTGGAATAATTGAACTGGTGCCGTCTCTACTGCCTTCCACGCAAGATTGCCTACAGCGTATTCTGTCATCAACTGTAGTTTTCTAAACTGAATTGCATTTAATTACAATCAAGCAATTCATGCTGTATTTGAACTTTGGGTATATCTTTACTTTCCAAAAAGATTGTTATCACATAGCCAGTCCTGACTTGCAGATTAATCGAGAAGAAAATAAGTATTGTATTTCTGAAGCATTTCCAGCTACTGGAAAGATCAATGACTGTGATGAGTTAATAAAAAGTATCATTTTCATGAAAACGTAAACTGGAAGAGCATCATAAGGACGAAAAAAACCCGAAAATTTGTTTTTTATTAGAAAAGCCCTGTTTTCTCAGTCTTGATACTGTAAGTGATGTCTGCACATGTTTTTACTTTGGTTAAAAAAGTTGAGAAAGATTATTACTATTATATTAAACAAAGAGGGCATTTAAGCTGTATCGAATTTAATGTATTTACCCAAACTATCTATGTTACTGAATATTTTTCACCAAATATACAGAAGGAAGGAAGGAAGGAAGGAAGGAAGGAAGGAAGGAAGGAAGGAAGGAAGGAAGGAAGGAGAAAAACAGACTAGAAATAGGGATTGTTATGAAGGGCACATTGTCTCCATGACCCATAGAGTTTCAACCAATTATTTTTGAAAAAATGTATCCACAGGATGATTAGGTCTCTCCACCCTCCAGTTCTGAATCCTGTATGAATGTGTAAGTGAAGAAAAAATTCCACAAACATAATATGAGTTGTTGGATGGGAGTAGGAAATGAGGAACGTAGAAAGAGAAGATTAAAGGAATCAAAAATCAAAAAAATGATGTCCATCGATGGATGGTTGGATAAGGAAACTGGTATATATATACACCATGGAATACTAATCTTCCATAAAAAAGAAGGAAATTGTCCCATTTGCAACAACATGGATGAGACTGGAGAAACTTATGTTGAGTGAAATAAGCAAAGCACAGAGGGATAAATACTGAATGTGCTCCCTCATATGTGGGAGCTAAGAAAGAAAGAAGGAAGGAAAGAAAGACCACAGTGATGCATTGGACTTGCAGAGGGAGAGAACATACCTTGGGATACAAAGTGGAGTCGGGAGGACAGGGCGAGGTGGAGGGAGGTTGGGGATAATTGGGTGGGGACCACAGGGTACAGATGCAGTTTGTGGTAATGGGCATGCTACTAGTATGAATCTGGCCATCACATCTTGGGCACGAGAGGTGACAACCAGCTCATGAATCTTCATAACCAATAAAAAATAAATAAATAAAAGAATTAAAAGTCAAAGCAAAGTAGAATATTATCTGAGAACATTTCTCTCCTGTTTAAGACAATTGTACATAATAAAACTTTCGGCACTGCTAGAAATGTTCTATATCCATGCTGTCCAATATGGTAGCCACTAGCCACATGTGGCTATTGAGCATTTGAAATGTGACCAGTGTGACTGAGGAATTGAATTTCTGACTTTAATTTTAAATCTAAATGGCCACATGGGGCCAGTGGCTGCCTTATGGGACTTCACATACCAGCAGCTTTACCTCTCAAAGTAAATGATGCTCCTTTGCACCAGCAGCATCAGCATCATCTGGGAGTTTGTTAGAAGTGTAGAATCTGGGCTCCCCCTCAAACCTACTGACTCAGAAAAAGCATTGTAACAAGATCCCAAGAAAGTGGTATGTTCCTGAAAGTTGGAGAGGCTCTGCCCTAGAACAGTTTTCACTTGCTAATTAGTTACCCATTCAGAAATGCTGGGAATTTTCTATTTTTATCATGGACTAGTGAACAATAGCAATGTATTCATTCTATCCACAAAAGAGCACATGATGTAATAGGAGTGAGTTGGAATAGTGCTGGAACCGCTTTCTTTAAATATTTTTCAAATGGGACCAAAACATACCACATTGATTGATCTGTTGATTCCTCCATTCATGAAACAAGTTCTTACATGATAGGTGCTGTCTGAGGTTTATGGTGCATCTCTGGTTGAATGCAGGTATGTGCTTTATTTCTCTGTAGTGAGGGAGAGAGAAGGAAATCAACAGACTAGTGGGTTCCCTGTTGGGACTGGGATTAAAAAATTATCACTGAATATTTTTAAAGCAAGGAAATGTCATATGAGCTAGAACCACAGAATGATGTTGATAAAATGTTTTATTGTATTTGGTCCCTTACTGTATGTCTTAATTTAGAATCCCCCCAAAACTGACTCTGAGACAAGGACTTGTGTACAAGTGATTTATTTGGAAGTGATCCCTGGAACAGCAGTGAGTGGAGCAGTGAAGAAGGAAGCAGAGAAGGAAGGAAGGCCAATGAAGAAGTCATCGATGAGTGTGCCATTGATATGGGCAACTGGGGGTCATTCCCTCTTGGGGCCATCTGAAAGCCTGTGTTTAAGGGAGGGAGACAGCAGTATGTATGAGAACTTCCCACCTAAACTGCAGGTGTCCTTTGGGGTGGTGGATATGGTAAGCAGCATGAACAGGGTATTCTACACCATAATAGAAACACTTATGTAATGGGATCCTACCCTTAGCAAGTGCTGCTGGAGAGTGAGACCTAAGAACCAGGACACCAAGAATCTGGTCGAGGTTTCCCACTGCTGATTATTTTGTTTAGGGAGATTGCTGTGGGCCATAGGGTATAACAGAGGCATTGAACTCTGTAATCACAGAGGCTATTCCCTGCTGTAATGCCAGTATTCTTCTATACACTTCCTCATTGATATTTACAGCTTTATTTCTTTTTTCTGAAACTTGCTTCTTCTCTGTCCCTTTCTTCAAACAAAATTTAAAATATATATATATATATTATTATATATAAATATTAAATATATATCATATTTAAATGTTAAATATGTATATTATTACATATATAATTTACAAACCAGAATTAATCTTAGCACTGGGACTCCATTGCCCTAATAGTTTATTCTTTTTAAATTCTATATAAAAACAGTGTTATTAATTCATTATTAATGAATTCTTGCATTTATTTGCATTTGTCGAGTGCCTTGTACTAGATTGCAACTTTGAAGAGAAAATGTTCTCTCTTTTAAAGGAGCCCACCCTACAGGTAAACAAATGGTCATATTTCAGTCCAATAAATCCTAATAAAAGTGCCTGTGAAATTATATAAAGTCTAATTGTAAAGAGATTCTCTGATTGATTTGCTATTTAATCCCTATTCTCAATGATGTCCCATGTACTTTGTAAGGAGACAGAATGTCTGAGTAGAAAATCTTGGGAGAGAAAAATCCAACATGGCAAATACAAGAAGCCCATCTTTTATTCCTGAATAATAATTCAGTCTAGCAGGATGTCCTGATGCAAACTGAAATGGGCCTACAGACTCATCCTTAGGGAAACCGGCCACTCCCAAGCATTATGCACAGGGTGTGGCTGATCTGGGGTCACCTGGCTGGCACAGGACAGTCTTCAGCTCTGGCTGGGTCTCATTCTTCAGCTTTGAGGAGTACAACGCCTGGCTCCTGGGCAGTTCCCTGGTGCAGGTCATCAGTGTCTTCTACAGGTCAAGTGAATGGTTGAGGTTGGAGGTAGCGAGAGTCAAATGTAGGACCCAGTTTGTCTTCCCCCTCTCTCGTTTTGTGTCCAGCTGTCTTTCCTAACTGCTGGCCCTGCCCTGCATTCAGTTGAGTCCCCCCAGTAGATTCAATGGCAGCAGTCTTCCGTAGACATCTTCACCAGCTCCCACAGTTTTGTAAGATGGATAAACCCTGATTCCATGTCACTCTGAGTGGCTCTGCTTCCCTGATCATGTGGCAGCTGCATCAGCACCAGGCACCCTGCCCAACCTTCAGGCATGAGTCACTAGGTGATGTGTATCTGTGCTGGAATATCTTCAGAAGGTGCAGATCTGCCCCAAACAGGCCTTAGAAATGAATATGCAATTATATATAAATTCTCATTTTATTGAAATGTGCTTTGAGTAAAGGCAGTCATTTATTTACTAATGGAGTACTTTCTAAAAGCTTTCTTTGACTTTTTAAAAATTAAATTGTTAATTTAATATAGATAATTTATGTCTTTCTTTTTCTTTATTTTTCAAAGATGATCATTTGGGTTTTGAAAAAGTATGTTATAATGAAAAAAACAAAAATCTTTGCATTTTTGTAAGAGGACAACTACTTTGAGAATTTCATATCTAATTATAGCCTAATTTTCATACAACTACTAAGTACTCTAGAGTCATGGTTTGGCTGAAACACACTGATGACTTTGTTTACCTTAACCCAACCATCCTGGAGAGAGACTGGTCTTTCTCGTTGAAACGATGCCCCTTTTCTAATGCCTCTGGTGCCCCGTTTCATTATGTAGCTATGTAGAGGGGAGGGGGGAAACACTGAGATTTCTCAAAGTCCCAAGAGAACCAATTTTTAAAAACTTAGGCTATGTAAAATACTTCTTGTTTGTTTCTACCGAAGCTCATTAATGTAGTTTTCACATGGTTATTGCAGCTAATGACAATGTAAGCATCTCTGATCATGTGGAGAATTAAAGATGTTAAATTAAAATATTAACACTGATGTTAATAAGCAATGATTATTTATAAGACGTATGTGTTTCAGGAGCTTTGTTTAATCTTTTAAAAATCGACATTAGTACGTCTGATGTATAAAATTAGACGTGTGACACTTAATTTGAACTTCATACCGTGTTTAAAAACTTCTATAATACTTTTCTGTGGCATCTACATTTATAGTGGGAATGGTCTTTTTACTGAATCTGCTTATATCTTCAGAAATGCTTCTTTAGTCACAGGCCTACGACATTGCCTCACCAATAAAAAGCATACAAAGATTTTAGCAATTATTACGGGGATTTTACATGAAGGCAATAGGAGGAAATGAGGCCACCAGTTCAAAAGTATAGTTTATTTGTAATTTGAATGTTTCGTGTACTAAAAACTATGAAAAAACAAAAATAACAAAAATAAAAAATAAATGTTCATGTATTCAATCCACTGATAATGTTTGAAATTTTTAAGGTGACTGTGTTAGTTGTCTTAAGGTTATGCTAGGTTTGTCATCATCTTTGATTTGTACACCACGAATGTCTAAAGGAGCAGCAGTTTGTATCTGAAACTGTTACAGAGGGACTTGGATGTTAGAAATGGGCCTGTCGAAGATCCATTATTAAATGAGTTTACAGCAGCAATTCTGATTAATGGAGCTGATTCTTGACATCTCTGAGGACGCTCCTAAGACATATCATTACATACTTTTATAACAGTAAAGCCTGTAATTTCCTTACCTCTAAAATATGGGTAATAATCCCTGCCCTGTGGGTTGTAATGAAGATGAGAAAAGCTCCTGAATTATCTACACGAGAGCAACCATGTAGAGGTAAGACAGAGATGCTGGGAGCTCAGCTACCCGCTTTCACTAGTCTAAGCAACCTGCTCCTGCCTATGATTTTTGCAGAGAACGGGACTCAAATTTGTAAGTTTTTAAATATCCCGTGAACCACCATTATTTGAAATCATAAATATGACATCTAAGAGAAACAATAGTCTACTGAATAGCTATAGTGACATTTTCTTAATGTTATCTTTTTCGATAAATACAATTTTGAAAGCTTTCAGCCCTGTACATCAGATCATCACACTTAAGTGGCTGAACAAGAATGTCATGACATGATGCAGGGCTGTACTTCAAAAAGTCCAGGCCTATCTGTGAGAACAACATAAAGGTCCAAATCAGAAAGAAAAATATGCCATCACCATTCAGAATTTCTTAAGCTTACTGAAAATGCATATTTTTAAAGTCTGTTTTTTTATTTTAAATGCCCTGATAGAAGACCAATTTGACAGTCTGAAAAAGAAATGTTAAAACTCAGCTGTCGGGCAAATTTCATGTCCCTATCAAGAGACATACGGGGGGAAGGATGCACCTGAGAGAAACAAGGCTCAGGCTTCCGCTGTCCCTGTTCGGTTAGTGAGAAGAACGGACAGCCCTGTTACAACGCAGAGGGAATGAATCGGAACCTTGTGCTTATTTGTCAGGGTCATTGACGTAGTGAATTTGCTTACACAGTTTACATGTTACAGGTTTTATATGTACCCACTTCTCCGGTCCCTAGACAATAAATTACCAGGCGTGTACAAATTTGGCCTTCTTGCTCCGAAAGTTTATGGAACCTGTCATTTAAGAAAAACAGAAGCAAAAATGAATAAAAACATTGGGGAGGGTTTTTTTTGTTTTGTTTTGTTTTGTTGTACTTTGTTTTAAAGATAATCAAACACTTGAGGGAGTTCCTTTGGGAATAACAGAATAGGTTCAGGAAAGACCTGCAAGGTTCTCTTGCTCTGTCGGAGGAGCACCCGACCCATCAAATGCTCTGTAGAGAAACTGTTCTGTGATCTAATACACTGGGAAACCTCATCCACCATAATGCTCTGTTGGAGAGTAACAGTTCATATTAGTATGTTAAAGGCTCTGATAAGTCCTGGATTAAAGAAATAATTTTAAGTTTAACCCAGTGATTCCCAAACTTTTTTGACCAGAGATCTTTTATGTCCTAAAACCTTTCACTTGTAAATGTTTAATTATAGCCTGAATTTGTCTTACTACCTTCCAACTCAACCTGTGGTCCTTAGAAAAGTACCATCAGCATCACCCAGGGCTTATTAGAAATGTGGAATCTCAGCCCCAGTCCCAGATCCATCAAATCAGAATCTGCATTTTAACAAGACTCTCAGGTGATTCGTATGCATGTTAAAGTTAGAGAAGCGTAGGTCCAGTATTCATTCTGATTTACCACCTCCAATTTTTTGCATTTAGGGGCCTGCTGAGGAAATATCTCATGCACAGCATTTAAGCAGTATGAGAACTGCAGGCAAGTTGTACCTGCAAGTAGTATCAGCACTCTCTGTGTTCTGTGATGCTGGGAGATGCCTTGCAAAGGCCTGAGTGAGTCTTTACAACCTGTTCTGTTTGTCTGGTGAGTTGTGTGTAATGAAATCTAGATTACAAATAGCATACAAAGGAGCCTGTGCCTTTTCCCAGGCACAGTGTCAGCTGGTGTTTATAGAACCAGATGTATTTAGCAGAAATCAGAGTGTGACTAATACTTCAAGCAGAAAATTTACATACGCACAAAAAGGGCAGGGATGTCCAGAATTGCAGCTTGATTTTCAAATATGATTATTGGTTTGTTCTGACAGGTGAAACATTTATGAGGAATCAAAACATTACTTATTATGCAAAATGCCCACAGAAATGTCTCTATCAGAAGCAACTAAAATGTATACGATTGACTGAGAAAGGGTACAAAAGAACTTTCTGAGGTATTGGAAATCACTGATATCTTGATAGGGGTTACACAGGTATATGTATTTGTCAAACTCAGTGAGATATTCACTTAAGATTTGTATGTTAGTTATACCTCAATAAAAAAGTAAAACATTTGTCCTATGAAATTTGAGTACAGCTGATATTAGATCCCACACTGTGGGATGTCAAGGATACTTGATGGAAATGTGCCCTTGGAAGTGCCCTTCACTTGGTATATGGAGAGTTTTTATTGGAGGGGATAACCATTGTGTAGGCTGGTTTACACTGACCTCATGGGTATGCCAGTCAGCGATGCCAACAAGTCTTTACTATGGCGAAGGGGTTGTAGCATGAGGTCTGGATATGGGCTGTCTAGGTTCAAATCTGGCCCTAGTTCATTTTCATCCAGGGCAGGTGACTTGACCTTCCTGTGCCTTAGTTTCCTTATCTGTAAAACGGCAATGATAAAAATAGTTCCTTCATGGAAATGTTTTGAAAATTTATCTACCCACCTAGTTCATGAGCCCCAAGTCATAAGGGAATGACCTGTTTGGTTCATCACTGTATTCCTGAGGCAGTAGAACAATGCCTGACTCACCATAGATGAATAGTAACGCATTGAATGAATGAATACATGAATGATGTTTAAACAAAATCAGTTCTTAAAGAAGAAGTGAGTCTCATGATGTAATCCCATTTTCTTAAATACTGATCAAATTATTGTATACTTATCGTGTGCAGTGAGTGATAAGTAAACAGCTCCTTGGGGCTGAGGTATCTGGTTTAACAGGATCAAGGAAGTCTCTTAGATAATCAGAAGGAGCCAATAATTAGAAAACCCAAGACATGAGCATTCCAGGTGGAGGTAACTGCCAGTGCAAAGCCCTGAGACCTAAATGGTTGTCACATGTCCCAGGATCTGAAGAAGGTCCATCTATCAACATTTAGACCAAGATTTTATTTGTCCTGAATTTTCGGAAGGAGAGGACAGACCTAGAGTTACTAGAGGTTGTAATTGGGTAAGGGGCACAAAAGTAATTATGATTTGTGATGATGAAGATGCTAGTAATACTGATTTGATCATCACATACTGTACACAATACTGATAGACAACTCTGTACCCCATAAAAATGTATAAATAAAAATAATATAGATAAATAAATTTTAAAACGAATTAAACTAAAAAAAAAAAAACAATTTTTTTTTGTTTGTCTCCAGAGAAACAAAAACTTCTGCTTTTAAGAATACTTACAATCTTAGCTAAGACATTTATTATACCATCTAGTTACAGTAGATGTACCTTTTTTCTCTTTAGGATAGTAGATCAACCAAGATTAAGAAATTTATTCTATCATTGGGAGGAAAATCAAATTAACAATAGAAATTTTGATCTTCAAATTTGGCAGATGCTCATATTTCCATTAACCCCTGCACCTGACTTCCAACTCTGTGAGGGTAGGAACCCATCGCACTCATCTGTGCATCCCTCAGAGCTTCCCACAGTGCCTTGTACTTAATAAGCATAATAAACATGTAATCGAGCTCAACGAATTGAATTTGAAAATGCAGAGAAACAGGCACAAGGGCTGGAGACTGGGGATCTAAAGTGAGGCTTAGTTTTTCACTAAGACTCTGCTGCTGGAAAAACAGAGGGACCCCACACACAATCTGGAAGTTGGGCTCTCTCCTTGTATCTCACAATTCCTCATTGACCTTGCTAAACCCACAGTTTATCCTCACAACTCACACACACACACACACACACACACACACACACACACTGTAGTCATGAACAATGGATTCATTCACGTTATCATGAGTTATAAGATAAGCCACTCAGGGCAAGAGTGTACAACACAGCAAAATATGTTATGGTGAAGATTTGTGTTTGAGTCATAGCACAGGAATTCAACTGTTTATTTCTAAGTGGCTCAAATAACATACCTAGATATTTGAAAAGCAACAGGGTATTTGTTCACTTATATACTACGTATTTGTTATTTTCTTGAGACTAACTTCCTGCAGCACTGTTTTAGCATAGAGGGGCTCCTTTTAGCATTTGTTAAGTTTTATAGTGGAAAAAATCTTTGATACAAAACCCATAGGAGTGTCTCTTTCTTTTAACTATCTTGTATGACCTGCATTTCTGCATTTTTTCCTAATGGAAGCTATTTTAGCCTTCTGAGCTACCTTCCGCCTTCCCCAACAGTATTTCCTAGACTAGACTGAGCAAAGGTGGTCTAGCATTTGTAATTAGCAAATGAAACATTAAGTATTTAGCAAGTGTCCCACCTTAACACTTACCTATGGTCAGAGAGACCTAAACAAGTCATCCAAATCCCCTGGGGAGTCCTTTAAAAGGCCGACTTGGATTCAGCATGTCTGTATAGGGCCTGAAATTCTGACTGTCTGAGAAATCTCAAGATGACGCCAGGGACCACATTGTGAATAGCAAAAATCTCAAGGAGAATACATTTATCACTTCCTGTCAAACTAATCCCCCCCCCCTTTTTTAAAGAAATCTTGCTCTCATTCTTAAAACATAATTGCATATCCTTTGCCTCTGAAATGGATGAATGTAAACCTTCTAGTGAGGAGATTCTGAGCTGTGCTGGGCTGAGTCTAAAACAACTACACACTTGAGCAGCATGTCCACGATGACTGAATTTAAGGCCTTAATTTCTGGATTTTCTTTTGCAGTGGGCTGAAGTGTTGAAAAAAGTTTTGAGACGATTTCCCTCTGAGAGAGCACTTCTGTGCTGTTTTTAAAACTTCCTTCTTGTTTTTCTGGTATCTTCTAGCAGGCAGTAGGGAAACCTGCTTCAGCTCATGCCTCTTACACTTTGAGCTTTATGGTGACACGTCTCTGGCAACGATATCAGCGGATCCTGCTTTTATGCCAAGTTGAAAGGAAGCACTGCTTCATTTCTGCCTGGAAAAGCCAGGGACACGACGAAATATGACTTCTTTCCCTGAGACGTGGAAGGATAATTGGCGAAAAATGAAACATAGCGCGGAGATCGTTCTTCACTGAGGGCCAACTCCATGAGCGATGTGCTACTTCGACTCTCAGTAGTTTCTGGACAAGGCCTAAAATAAATCATAATCCCAAAAGAAGAAAAGTTCTGTTTCCAGTGGTATGGAAGAAAACAGGAAATCCATTACAATTTGATATGTATTCTATTCGTGGAAAACCAAACAAGCTAACAAGTTTCACTTTATTTGTTTGCTTCTTTGCCCATGCACGTACTCACATGCACACGCACAGACCACAGATTTGAAGCTCAGAATGAAAAATTGATGAGCAAAATGGAATTTAAGTTTAAGCCCTTCTTTTGCAGTCTGACCACCAGATCTTCAAAAAATCGGGAGGTATAGGTAAAAGGATACAAATATACAAATAGGCAGATATGTCGGATGAACAAGTCTAGAGTTTTAATGTACAACATGAAGACTACAGCTATTAAAACTATGGCATCTGGGATTTTATTAAATAAGTAGATTTTAGCTACTCTTTTCAAACACAAAAAAGGAACTATTGAGATGATAGATATGTTGATTGGCTTCAATGGAGTATTCAAAAAGCATTTTACTGTCTATGTGTATCCCATAATGTCATGTTGTAAACCTCCAATGTAAACAATAAAATTTATTTTTTAAAAAAGAAAAAAAAAATATATATATATATATGTATGTATAGACTGAGATCTTCAGAACACAGGGGGAAAAAAATAAACTTGATGAGGAAGAGAAAGTACGAAAAAGTGGAAGAACAATATTACAGCAAGGTGATTGTACAATAATGAAGACTAGGGATCTGGACATACCCACATTTGTGGCTTAAATTCATGAAAGAAGAAAATCCAGTTTGTTTTTCCAATCAGAAAGTCTAGAAGAAAATCTGGCTTGTAAGGATTTGAAGATTTAAACCTTGAATTCTGATTCTCTAATCACAAGTGGCCTTAGATGACATAGAAAACACAGGCATCAGGTAGAGCTTGAATGTGGGGGTGGGGTTTGGACTGCACAGGGAACTGTCTGGGCAGAGAGACATTTTTAAAAGACTACGTTTGAATACAACTAAGGAAGGAGGATAAAATGAGGATGGAAATAAAATCTTCAATTCAAGATATCCTCAGCTAAAGCCTCCATGACTTAAGTCTCCCCCACCCCTACCTCTCCCAGAAAATCTGAGGGCACTGTAAGGGTTTTTTTGTAGCTATGTTTGGATAACAGAAAAGAAAATTGCACAGGAGAAAAACATGTTGTTATTAATAGAATCGGCAGGATTATTCACTCCCGGGTTATATTCTCCATCCCAGGAGAACCACCATTGAACTACAAAGGCATATCAAGCCCTGTGAAGAAGGAATTGTGACCAATTAAGTAGAAAGCCCTGGTTGTTTCAAATGAGTTCAGATACCTCAGAAAAGCAGGGGACTGTGGACTCAGGTAGTCCAGATTGTCTTTGAGAAATGATAGCAAACAAAAGTGGTGTCAGAAGTTTGGAGCTTCTGTGGCTTCCATCTAGAGTTTTGCATGGGCTGGCTGGTTGGCTTGGTTAGAGTGCAGTGTTATAACACCAAGGTCAAGGATTCAGATCCCAGTACCAGCCAGCTGCAAAAAAAAAAAAAAAAATTACTTGCTTGGCATCTCTGACAAATACTTCTCAAAAACATGAGGATTAAGGGAGGGAGGAAGGAAGAGTTTGAATTCTACCCCATGTCAGTTAATATGGAACTTGTTGTGGGTTGTGGATTAGTCGTGTGATTCAGGTGCTATTAATGGTTTCTGAAAGAGAAGGGTATCTTAAAAGCCCCCAGGAGGTCAATGTTACCTCCAGAAAGAGGAGAAGTTTCCTGTATCTACCCAAGAGTTGCCTGTGAATCTGTATACTTGCTCGTATCTTATCCTCTTCTGCCCTGGGAACATTGTCCACATAGGAGAGACATGGGCTCACCTTTCTGCGCATCTTGGGCATTTTAGCTATGTGTCTGGGCTACCAAAGTGTCTGCCACAAGTACCTACTCATTCAGTTTTAATTTGCAGAGTAGGCACAACTGACTTGGACTTTTTTTAACTTCCCTAACTCTTTAATGATTAAATAACTTATAGTGGAAAGACAAGAGGATTTCCCAGTAGACATTTTGAACAAGAGCTCATAGATTTCAGTGTCACTGTTGGCTCAGGGGATACAATGACATTGTGATCTATCAGGCTTTTCAGGTTATAACCCGTTTGTGGGTTATGAATTCAATTTTGTTGATTGGGACCTACAATTTGAAAAAAAAAAAGAATATAATAGAGTCAAGTACAATACTAGAGAAAATGTTAGAGTGTATCACAGCTAATAAGGTTAAATGCTGATATGTGAAACTTTATATCAGTTATATATATACACATGTGTGAGTGCACTAAGGGATGATGTAAAATGCATTTCTTAATGAGGGACATGACCAGAAAAATGTACAAGCATTGATCAACATCAATTATTTCTGTCAGGAAGATTTATACATGAAGCTGTTTATAGTAAAAGGAAGGAAAAACACTAAAATATTTGAGGATCAACTCTGTTCAGGCATTTTAATCCTTTCGGTCTCCATCTGAGGTAAGCATTATTATGTTTTACTGTGTTTCTGGATGAACCCTCAATGCCTTGAAAAGGTGAACTAACTCTCGGTGGCTTCAAAGATCAATTAACTTGAGGCTTCCCAGTTGTTTGTAAGTGTCAGAGCCTGAATTCAAACAGATATGCTTTAGTCACAGTAAGTACATGTGTTTGTCAGAGTTTAGGATTGGGTAACAGAAAACAAGTCAGATTGGAGAAAGCTGGAAGCATATTCCAGGTAGATACAGGATGAAGCTGAGGAGTAAAGCCAGGGGTTGTTTACGCTGTCATTGAGTGTGAATCTGAAGATAGGTCTCAAAATAGAAGAAATGCAAGAAATGGAAAAATGTTCCAAGAGTTTAAATTACATTTGCAAATGAGCAAAGCTGAGTCCAGGATGGAAGAATTTCTATGTAAGTAGAGAGGGTAGAGGTGATTGGCTAATATCTAGGGGACAGGGAAGAGGCCACAGGTAATGTGAGATCTGGATGTGTTTAGAGGTATGGAGAACAGGAACAAGGTTCTTCCCAGGTCAGTATTAAGGTTGAGACGTTTCAGGAAAACTGTATAGGTGGCATGTTTGGAAACAGCAGGCCGAGCTAATGTCTTAGGAGAATACTGATCTCGGCATCCCCCTGCCTGTAGACAGGGTGGGCCCAAAGCATGGCTGAGAATGCAAGTCTCACAGGTATGTGTTTAAAGAATCTAGCTGAGAGGATGCTAGGACTCAGACTGGTTCTGATGCAGAAGTTTCCTTTCAAAGAATAGGCCAACAGAACCATAGTGGTGCTGATTATGATGGAAATTTCACAATTCTATTTTTTATGCAAAGAGAGAAGAGAAAATGGAAAATAAAGAAAAAATATTTACCTGTTGTTTACCTTTATTGGTTTGATGTATTAAAAGAGTTTATATTATATTATTATCACATATTACGTATTACTATGTAATTACATATTGATTAAATATTTATTCATATTGTACTACACATTAATAAACTTGTATTGCCATCTTCTTCAATTAACTCTCAGTTCCAAGTGTAGTTCTCTATGTGAATTAACAAAACCTTTAAAAGTAACACCAAGAGGGTGTTTTAATGTTGCCTGCTGAACACAAGCCTTAATTATGCTAGTGATCTGAACAGCCAAGTCATGCTGTTAAGGGATGGTCCCCTGAATGAAAACATCAGCTTTTTTGCTCTTTTGAAAAAGAAGCAGAAATATAAGCAAAGGGAGAGGAAGAAAGAGAATTCTTTCCAACAAAATGCAACAAATGTATGACTCTTCACTTCAAATGTGTTTCTTAAATATCGTAAATTGTCTCACATCAATTCTCAGTACTCTTTGCCACCAAATGAGTATGCTGCTAACACATGGCCAGATTTTTGGTTTTCAGTGGTGTCAGGAGTTCAGAATATTGGTAAGGAATTACAGACCTGTATCTGGTATGGGTGATATTGGGAGACTTGAATATGCAGTCTAGTAGCCACATGTCTGGGTTTCTGGTGTAGGCACATTGTACTCAATGGTGTAAAGTTCTCTAGAAAATTTAGTGTCAACAAAAATTACTTTGGAGTCCAGGTTTTCACTTGAGAGTCTTAGTAAGAACAAAATAATACCCAAAATTCAATTTAAAAATTTGAGTTAAAAGGGCTTGGATGCTGTATTAGCCTGTTTGGGCTGCCATAACAAAATTCCATAGAGGAAATGGCTTATACAATAACAATTCCAGTTCTGGAAGCTGGGAAGTCCACAATCAGGGTTCCAGCAAGGTAGGTTTCATTCCAAGGTTCCTTCTCTTGTCTTGTAGGTGGCCACCATCTCACTGTATACTCATGTGACCTCTTCTTTGTTGCAGGGGCTGGAGTGGGGGGAGGGGGCACTCTCTGGTATCTCTTCTTATAAGACATTGATTCTATCCTATTGTATCAGGACCCCACCCTTATGACCTCCCTTAACATTAGTTACCTCCTTATAGACCCTGTCTCCAAATACAGTGACATTGGGGGCTAAGGCCTTAACATATGAATTTTGAGGGGGACACAATTTCATCCTTAACAAATATTAAAACTCAGAACTGACTTTGCATGTTTTGCCAAATAATTATGTACTGTGGTTGTAGCTGATTTTTTAAAAATCCACTTTCTTTCAATTCCATGTTTGTTTCTTTTCTGAGAAATTCTTTTCTTCATGATCAAAGTGACAGGAACTTAGAAGTGGCATTTGAAATTGACATTAAATCTTTGATCAATTCAGCCTAGTAGCCAGCTGAACAAGCAGAAGAGATATCACTCATCCATCTAAATTCACAACTCAGAGGTGTGGAAATCCAGCTGGCATAGAAAACATTTCCTGTCCTGAGTTAAATTTAACACTGAACCTGCCATGCCTGGACGACTTCTCCTGGCAGCACCCATGGGGGCAGGACACTGTGATCTCCTTTGGTTCTTCTCTCTGTAGTTTTCCCCATCACATGCAGGATCTATTCATTAGTCCTGGCTGGAACCAATTTCCCATGGCAAACAGACCGAGCATCACCAGCACAGTCAGCTGAGGTTAGCCAAAGTTCTAATCAGACCCAGGAAGGTTTATTAATACAATTAGCTTTAGGGAGAACAGTTACAACAGGAAACACATTCCTTGTAGCATCCGGTTCTTTCCTAGCTGGGTTAGTTTTTTAAGAGGAAGGCCTCAGACCTCAGAATCAGGGCCATAATTGCTAGTAATTTAACTATCTAAAAGCTGTAAAGTTTTAACTGTAAACTTTCTAATAACTGCAAAGTAAAAATTTAACTTTCTGATAACTGTAGAAAAAGAAAGGATTCTAGAAAAATCTAAGAGAAATGATGAATGAAGTGCTGAAGGCTTCAAGTTTGGGGAGAATATGGTTGTTTTGATTTGCAACATGGAAGCCACTTTTGCCTATGCTTTCTGAAGGTCTTCCATAAAGAGGGGAGCTATGACTTTCACTGCAGAGCATAGGCAGTTGAGTGAAATTGCTTGTGTCATAGTCTATCCAGGTGACCTACGGCAAGTTCCCTGTTCTCCTGTGCCTCAGTTTCCTTGGCTATAAATGTAAGTAGTAAAAGTAACCGCCTCACAGGGTTGTCACAGGGATTAAATGATAAAATATATAAAGGACATAGAAGGGAATCTGGCAGAGAGTGAGTGTTCAGAAAATGAGGGTATGTCATCATCAACATCATCATCATCATCATGATCAAGTGGTTTTCCTCATTTGATAATAAGTCACTGTGAATTGCCCCCAGGAGTGCTATAAATGAAGTCTGTTTGTAAGTAGATGCTCAAAAGTGTTTTATTCTCAGACATCTAGAATAGTAATGGATCGAACCAGGGGATAAGCTCTTTCTCTGGGAGAATGGTACACTTCTTTCTATTAAAAAACAAGAATTAGTCGATCATATTTTTGGTTTTGCCCTTATGACTGGAAAATTGCAAGATGATTTTCAGTCACAATGACTATTAGTTTCTGTGACCAGCATATGTATTTCTTCTCCGTTCTTATGAGTTTGATATTCTATTCTTAAACTAAAAAACACAATAGGTGTAATTGTGTGTACCAATTTTTCGAATGAGACAGGAAGTTAGTTGATGATTGTTTAATTCATGTATTCATTCTAGTTAGTTTTATGTCTGTGCTTCCTTCTGGAATTTAAACATTTTTGAAGGCATGCTCTCTATCTTATTTTTCATTTTCTCATTTATGTTTAACTTTACCAAATGCCTACATGTGTCCAATATACCATTACTAAGGTTTCACAGGCAAGTAAACCCTGGTCTCTGTCTTTAATAGTGTTAGCATATAGCAGAGGACATAATTATCAAATAATAATATCTGCTATGTATGTAAACATGTAAGATCAGGAGGGTAGAAATTTCTTCTGTCTTGTTCATTGCTTTATCCCTACTCCTAAGACAGTGCCTTGATCAGACTAGATGCTCAATTAATATTTGCTCAATTAATAACTATGCCACACATTTTACATATATTAAAAATCTTAGAACTAATGTTTATTGAGCAACTCATATCTATATGCCACACACTGTACTGAGAATTTCAACAATGTTAACTAGAAACAAGTATTAATGTTACGAACTAGAAGTGAACAGTGAGCTCTAGACACATTCTGTAATTTTCTTCTGGTCACACAGCTAGTAAGAGTTGGAAAGAGGTCTGCCTAGCTCCAGAGCCACAGTTTATCCCAGTGAGATTTCCTAAGGCAGGACCTGATTAGCGGAAGCCACATTCAAAGCTACACTCTCATGACTTCAAAGTGTACACACTTTCCACTATACCATACAACCTTTCATGCACATAGACAATTATTATCTCGTGCACATATAAATGTTCTAACAAAATTCAGACAAATTGTAATAGGACTATGTCATGTAGCAGCAGTCCATGGGTCTATGGCATGTAATGTTCCTGCAGGAGAATATCTGTTGAAATGAACTGAGCTAGAGTTAACCCATTGGGGATGGAATTTGACCTGATACTTACACTAGAATTCTACCCAGTGGATTGAATTTGTCACTCTTCACTACACTGCTTAGTTCTCTTGTAGATATACTAAGTATTAAGACCATTTTTATCCTTAGTATACAAAATTATGGAGCATAGATATGGTAGACAGAATTCTAAGATGGCCCCATGATCCTGCCACCTGCTGTTTGTGCCTTCTATAATCCCTGCCCTTCAAGTGTGGGCAGAATCTAGGTCTTGCTTCTAGTCAATAGAATATGATAAGGATGAAGGGATTTTGCAGATATTATTAAAGTCCCAAATCAGTTGATTTTTAGTTAATCAAAAGGAAGATAGGTTATCCTGAGTGTACCTGACTTAATTAGGTGAAAGCCCTTAAAAAAGGGACTGGGCCCTTCTGGAGGTGAAGGACTGTCCTTGAAGACTTGATGAAGTTAGTGGCTGTCGGAGAAGCCCACATGCCAAAGAAATACAGCAGCATCTAGGAACTGCAGGGAGCCTCTAGTGTCTAAGGCTGCCAGCAAAAAGCCAGGGCCCTCGGTCATACAACTTAAGAAACTAAATTCTGCCAACAACCTGTATGAGCTTGGAAGTGGACTATTTCCAGTCAAGCCTCCAGATGTTAACATAGCCTGGGTGACACTTTAATTACAGCCTTATGAGACCCTGACAGAAGACTCAGCTAGGTGTGCCCAGACATCTAACCCATGGAAACAGGGAGTTAATGTGTGTTGTTCTAAACTGCTAAATGTGTGGTAATTTACCGCAAAGCATTGGAAATCTAATATGTGTGCCTGAGCAAAAAACCAGTTATGATAGCTGCAGAGAATATGGCCTCACCATTTAGTCACTGTTCTTGTTCCTGTGGCTCTGTTTCTCATTCATAAACTTTGGGTTCTTTCAAAAGTTAATATCCCATTTCCCATTATCATATACACTGAAAAGACAAAGATTTTTTTTTTTAAGGAATGACGCTAGGTGATCCCTAGATGAAATGCACTAAAATTCCTCTTCACAATGAAGATAATGGTGTGTTCTCTACTTTTTGAAGTTCCATCATTAAGAATACTGAACATAATATACATATGTACATACATTAAAGTTTTTGAGCAATGACTGTTTCTGCATCACTAAATCTAGACTTCTTACTTTGCGTTCAGAAAAACAAACAAGTAAACAAACACTTCAAGTTAATGCTTTTACATTGTGACTATGTGGAAAAAGCTTTTTACCTAGAAAAAAAAAAAATCTGTTATCACCTAACAACTCTCCTCTCTCTGTCTCTTATCATTTCTTGGGTTTTTGTATCTCTTGTTTTCTCTCTATGTAATGCCCCCCTTTTGCTCTAGGCTTATACTTCTAGTTCCAAATCGAAGAAAGATTCATGGTTGTATTTGTTCTATTGAAAACCCTGACATACCTCTCGCTGGACAAATGCAGACCATGTGCCAAAACTTGACCTACTCACTGTAGGTCAGGGTCAGTGGCTAACGTGGTTGTCGTAAAGATGCCAAGTCTCAAGCCTTGGACTTTGATGATCTGTTAGACCAGGCCTTTCCCTGTAGACAAGAGCAGTCTCAGCCTATCTGAGCCATGGGAACTGGAGTTCTGTTTTCAAAAGGGGGGAAATGGATGAAAATTTTCTATTACTGAGAAGACTTCCAGAAAGGGAAGTTTTCCTGGGGGTAGAAGTCAGGAAACAAACTTAAAATCATCCCAAGGATAGAGGGAGTTTGGGTTAGAAGAGAGAACATTCTAAAACTACTATTTACTAAAATACCACCTACTGGTACAGTTGCAGATAACTAGATCAGTGGAATAGAAGAGATTAGAAAGTGTTCAAACTGGCATAACTCATTCAGTATGGCTGCATGACATGCTATTTCATTATAGTGTTATTAGAAATGTTTTTATTAAACTATACACAAACATATGAACATAAATCTATTATAGTACTGAGCAGTGCAGTTAATATGCATTTCTGAAATAGTCATTCAGTGCAGTAGAGTGACATACTATTTTTTCAATCTATTTGTTCTCTCTGGTGTGGTATCTATTTCTATTAATATTTTGTGTTTTCATTAACATTTTTTGGCCAAAATAGGTATGAAAAATGTGCATTATTAACTGGCAGTGTCTGCAAGAGTGATAAAAAAAAAAGTCCTATTCGATGTTAAAATGACATTTTTACTAGAGTTCAGTGAACATTTAGAGAGTGATCAAGAAAATATTATTAGGCAAAGTTATCAATTATGTATCTGGTTAGGTATTAAGGTAAATACTTGAAAACTTAGTGGGCCACTTAGATATCATAGTAGCCTAAGAAGTTTGACAAGTAGAAGAAAAGAAATTGCCAATAAGTGATATTGAGAATACACCTCCATACAGACTATGCCATTATGAGGCAATCACTCCTGCAAACATAGAAAAAGGATGTATTTTATACATTTTATGTACTTACAAATATATTTCATTTCATATATCTGTGTTATTATTTTATTTTATATCTTTATATGATATAGTGTACTTTTATTTTGTATATTCTATTTTACGTATTTATACTTAATTTCATATATGCATAATTTGGTAATTAAGTATTGGGTATAAGTGATATTTCCAGTTAATAGGGAAATGGTGTTTTCTGTAAAAATGTTGGGGCAACGGCTATCTATATGTAAGGTAAGTAAATTTAACACCCTACCTCACACCATATAAACAAATAAATTCAAGATAGAATATATATGTAAGCATCAAGGAAATCCAAATTACCAAAATATGCAAACAATACCTTTTATAATTGTGGAGTGGGAGAAGACATATTTATACATGATGTAAAACTCAGAAGCCAGAAAGGAAAACATTGGTAGACGGTCTACTTAAACTTCTGATTGGCAAAGGACACAGTACACAAAGAAAAGTTACAGGTTGGAAGAAAACATTTCCAAGATGTATCAGAAAGAAAAGAAATCTATGTAATCCCTAACATACAAAAGGCTTTCAATTAATAAGAAAACAAGGTTCTCAGGCATCTCCAGATAAAAACCACTATTGTCTCTTAACCACATGGTCTGGGGCACTTCAGGAATCAAATGACTGCTGTCCCTTGGCCAGGTGCTCCAGGCTCGGCTGGATGAGGTACCTCTCTATGACTTATGGACAGCAATCCTGGGGTCTGGCTCATTTCCCCTTTTCGTGACCCAGGTAGCCATAAAATCCTCAGTCCTCACCCCAAGGCACAGGAAGAGCATCTCCTTAGCAAGTGGCTATCTCACCTGGCCCTGACATGGAGGAAGCCATCCTCTCCGCTCTTCCCTGGTGATTTGGAGCACACCTGGCCCTGCACGTGCCCTCCGGGCATTACTTATTTGCTCTTTGGCTTTTACTCCAGAAAGGGAATTGGGAGGGAAACAGAGTTGGGGACATGATCTCATAAGGCCATCTTCTCAGAATACCTTCAGTTATTTTTAGCATCTCCTTAGAGCCTTCTCCACTGTAAGCTTCCCTCAGCCTACCTTTGCGTCCCCCGTGCTTTGTGCAGAGTGGGCATTCAGTAAATATTTGGGCATGAGCGAGCAAATGATTTAACAGTTGATGGAGTGCAAATTGCCAAACCTCTGTAACTTTTTCATCCACAGAATTCAGGGTCAGTGGCTAAAGTAGTTGTAGTAAAGATGCCAAGTCCCAAAGCATCTATGGGGCATCAGCACATTGAGTCACTTATTAAGTCTGAGAAACATATTATTTTATTGGCCCATTTAAACAATACCTTAATAAGCTTTTTGTTAAAGCTTTCAAAAGATGACAGGATATTATTTTTTCTTGAGACTTATAAAAACAAGTAACATTAACTGTTACTATTTCATAAGGAAAACTGAGGTACAGAAATGCTCAGACACTTAATCAAGGAAGCTGGAATTTACATCAAGTTTTTTTAAAGAATTATATAACTCATACTATTCAGACCATATTCTAAACAGGCATTTCTCACCCTTTAAGGTTGTATGATATTTATATATTTAAATTTATGATATTTAGATAGATTATAATTGGAAGATATGTGTATAACAGATCTGTAAATAAAACTTTGTCTAATATTATGTTTTCCCCACTATATTTTCCAAAGTCTGCCTTATAGGTGGTTTAAACTTATTTTATTCTTTTTTTTTTGATTGGTTGGTTTTTTAAGTTTCTTTTTTCCCCTATGTTATTGGCCTTTTTATGGGAATAGAAAACTCCTCTCACCATGTACCAAAGCTCTTAAATTTTTAAAAGCTTCCTTTAAATAAATCACCTCTTGCCCTCTTTTGAAACTATTATGATCACTACTTTCTATCTTATTTTAATTAACAATATCTTAAGATTTGCAAGCTAATTTATCGATGCATGTATATTAACTTGTTAAGTGCACAAAAGGAAGTCATAAAAAGATTATATTAATTTCAAAGAATGTTAAACTAAAAGAATGATAAGGTTCCTAAATAATAGAATTTCACACATTCAGAGCTTCTTTCATAAGGGCATTTGAAATGTAAGCTGATCACATCAAGGTCACCATGAAATGTAATAATTTAAACTATTTGTGTTTAGATAGAAACACCTTGCAACCTGAAAGCCAGAAATCAGTTAATGACTGGAAAATACATATGGGCGATGAGGAATAAGGACATATTCTTTTCATTGTTTTGTTTTCATTCTTTAAAAACCTTTGCACTGTATTCATGTTTGTATTGTCTAAGAAAACTGCTTAACTATTATAGCTGGAACAGTGAAGGGAGAATGAAAACTCAGATCAAATGGGTCCCCAGTGATTCCCTGTGGTACTGGACTTTCTGCAGGAATTGATTGCTACATATTATTCCATCACACTCCTTTTAACCAGTATAATACTTGTCTGTGTATCTATATAATTCTTTCTCTTCAGAGCTTACCCATATATCTGTAAAACTGGAAAATTTGTATATTACGACTAGAAAGTGTCTAAGAAATTAACCCAGCCTCAACATTTTATGGTAGAGGGACTTGCAGTGGAACAAATTCAAAACACTACACTTGTCATTCAGTGGAATAAAATTTTCCAGAAAGTATCAAAAGAAATCCAGTATATACCTGCAAATAGCCACATTTCTTGATAATGTTTCAATTATTATTATTGTATATAATTAGAGTTAAGTCTTTGTTCCTACCTGGTAAAATTCCAGTTACAGAAGTATCATCATGTTTTCATTTGGTATCAAGCATTTGTGGTTAGCTCTACAGAACCGAGTGAGAATTTTACCCATGTGATTCTCTTTAATAAAAATTAAATCAAGAATTATATGATTATAGTTGAAATCTATGGGAAAGTATCAATTTTTAAACAGAGACCATAATAGCATACTTACAGAAAAGCCTGATAATAAAGACAATCAGCTGAAGACTTCCATAAAGACAATCAGCTGAAGACTTCCTGAATGTGATACGGATTTGTGAATGGTAGAGTGGTTTGCTTTAAGAGGTAATTGCTTTGAGTACATTTTCCAGCCATGGAGTTTGACACTTTGCAATGTACTAGTGGCAAGATAATCTGATCACAAAGTAAGAAATTTGATTATTGTAATTCCGACTCATATCAATAGGAAATAATAAATACTTCTTATTCTGGAGGTTTGCTGAGTAATTTAATATTTATCTAAGTACAGATGGTTTTGCATGAATACCAGGGACTAGTATGTACTATTTGCTTACTAATGAACCAAGCAGCTATGAACCATAAGCAATGACAGACCACAACAGAAGATATCACTGATAGTAATTACTCTCCCAACAGAAGAATTCCTATGGGAATACAGAGGAGGAGAAGATCCTCTTGAGATATCTTTAGGAAGGATGACCATTCAGCTTGACTTGTCCAACTATGAAGCTCTTTGTATCTGAAAATTTCCTTAAACCATTTTAAATATCATCCAGGAGGTTTAACTAAGCAGCAACAATAAGGTACCTTATCACAGAACTGTTCTGTAATTAATATAAAGAAGCATTGTATCAAGATAAATGAATACAGAAAACAAGGACATAATTTTCAAGAAATATACTTTGTTCTAGTTCTCATTTCAAATAAAATAAAACAAAAAAAAGGCACACTGAATAAAATTTAATCTAGAATATTTGTAGAAATAAAATAATTGAATATATTCAGTATATTTGTGGGTATATATGGATACAAGATATGGTTTAATGATTCAGTGGGGGTTTTTTCTTATTTTATTATGACAATTTTTTAGAAAAAAATAATATATGTTTTTACTATTTAATTTTTATCTCTTTGTTATCTGTCTTAGTCCATTTCTACCGCTGTAAAAGAATACCTGAGACTGGGTAATTTATAAAGAGCAGAAATTTACTTTCTCACAGTTCTGGAGGCTGGGAAGTCCAAGATCAAGGCATGGCAGTTTTAACTGTAAGATTGTTCTCTGCTTCTAGGATGGTTCCTCCAGAGGGGAGGAATGCTCTGTCCTCATATGGCAGAAGGCAGAAGAGCATGTGGCCTCCAGTGCTGTGTGAAGCATCTTGTATAAGGCCCTAATCCCATTCATGAGGGAAGAGCTCTCATGGCCTAATCATCTGTTAAAGGTCCTGCCTCTTAATGCTGTCACACTGGCCATTAAGTTTCAACATGTGAATTTTGGAGGGGACATATTCAAACCATAACATTATCTTTTACAGAAAATCCTGATTTTTTAACATTTAAAGTCCAGTTCAATAAATATGTACATTAAATGTCTAGTAAACCCCTCAAACCAAAATTATCCTCTTTCAAAGGTAATTCAGATGGACCTTTCTTGACATGGATTATCAAGATTATGATATTATCTATTCAAATCTTTTTTTATTTTACTGATAAAACCCAGGAATTTAAACTACCTTGCTTTGTGTATTAGTCCATTTTGTTGCTTATTAACAAAATGCATGGAACTGAGTATTTTAAAAAGACAATGAAATTTATTGCTTACAGTTTCTGGGGCTGGGAAGTCCAATGTCCATCTGTTGCTGGCAACAGTGACTCAGGGGTCTCACATTGCAAGATGGTGGAAGTGGAGAGAGCAGAGACAGCAAGAGAGAGAGAAAGACAGACTCTCATTTTAAAGTCCTCAGAACTACTATTTTTAATCCATTCACTACTGCATGGTCCTACAATCCAATAAGCTCTTCAAAGATCCACCTTTCAATTACCATGATAGGATTTGCTACCCTCTTAATAGTCACAGTGGGGGCTAAATTTCTAATACATAAAACTTGGGGAACACAATTCAAGCTTCAATGGGTTTTGTGGGGACTTAATTCAATCCACCACACCATGCCATAGAAACCAGAAAAACAGACAAACACAAAAACCAAGAATGCTGGGGAAATTATGAAATAACTACTGAGTCGTCTTTATTTTCTTGGACACTAGTTCAGCTTGTGAAGACAGCAAAGCCCAGTTTCCTGGGAAGTAAAAAAAATTGCATTTGACATTTTGATTATAAAAGTATCTTATGAGGTATAATGCAAATGGTTCTTGACTGTGGGTCCTGACCTTGGACTCTATTTTTCTCAAATGTAAAAATTATTGGCTGGTGTGGAAGATGCCAGTTCCTCCATCTTGATACAATGAGACTCCCGATTTTTGTAAGATAACAAAAGAGTATGCTATTCTATATCAGTTTAAAAATAGTTTTAACAATGTGGAAAAGAACTTGGCAGAGAAGCCTATTGACCACTCACCAAACTGGAGAAGGGATATATTCTTATTTTTCTGTTTGCTGCCCCACCCCCAGTTTCCACCATTTTCTTACCTGCCTCTTGCCCTAGGAAGGTGCATTATTCAGTCTCCCTGACCTGACTGGATTACTTCAGTTTGGGATTTGCCAATGAGAGGTGCCATCAGGCTTTTGGAGGGCAGGAGAAGAGAGATGTGTGGTGTTTATTCTCTGTTCACCTCTGCCTTACCATCACATTTCTGGTGGTGGCTGAATATCTCCCAAGCTACAGCTCCCAACAGGCGACTCCCCTGCTATGGTTCCAGCTCTCATTGGTTACATTAACTCTGTTTCTATCTCACTCCTTCCTCCCACTCTTACCCCATCTCTTCAGGTCCAGGGGTAAAAACAGCTCCCCATAGTGCCTATGTCTGGATACACCAAGTTCTCTTGTTGATTATTCTAACCAGCCTACACCTCAAAGTTCTCCCTTCATTCAAATCTCTTCACTTAATTCATTGGGTTCAAATTTGGTATTTGTTGTTGTTGTTGGGATCTTGACTGACATAGAATTTTTAAGCTCCTGATTTGGGAACACATAGGAAAAAAAAAGTAAAGTGAGAATTGGAATTCAGCAGTAAACCATTTAGTCAAGCAAATTAGTAGCTCTTTGTACAGTCATCTCCAATGAATAGATGTTTATGATGGATTATATCTCAGTGTTTTCTCCTTTCTCTCCTTCTCATCAATTGTTTCTATTAAGAAGTTCTATAAAGCTATCATGGAAGATGTTATTTTCTAATTTTATTTGATGTACAATTTGAAGATATAATTAATTCATTGAATAATATCATCAGGGTTCATTATATCAGTGATCCAGAATCCTGAATTGGAATTTCTGAAATTGCACACAAATCAGAAGTATGCATGTTTGCATGTATATACTCTGAGTGATTTGCTTTGATCATAAATTCAGTATGAGGCCACATGATGACTTGGCTCTTTAGAAATATTAATAACCTTAAAGAAGTCGAAGGCCAACTATACCTGCACCAATCAGACCATATCTGGAGACGTGCTTCCATTGGAGGACACTACCATGAACAGGCAAACAACCAGGAGAGCTGTGTAGCAAATGATTTCAAGCTCAGGGTTTTGAGTGCTGGGCTTCAGAGGCCCGGGTTTTCCTCTTATCTTCCTCCCTTACTAGCTGTGTAATTTCAGCATACCTTGTGTTGAACATCTCTAAAATGGGGATCCTAAGAACTTGGGAGTATTCATTGAGAGAATGTACATAATGTCCTGCTTGGCACATTCCAAAAACTTTCCAATCAATAGCTGGAATATTATCAATAATCATTAGAGTGTGACTGTTGGAAACCACGGTACATGATTTCAGGGAATTGAGATCAATTTACTTATGGGAAAGAAGATGTGCTAAGAGATAGGGGAGGCATCTTTAGAACTATGAAAGATTGTCCAGTAGGAGAGAAAACTGCCAGAATGAGACACTCAGTGGAAGTTACAGGGAAATATAATTTGGCTCATTATAAGAAATAACTTTCTAATTTCTAGAACTGTCCAACAAGGAAACGGGCTGATGAGCAATGTCTTTTTGAGCCATTTGTCAACAAAAGCTGGGTAATCATTCTGTGGAATATGATTTTAGCAGGAACTCCTGCAATAAGAGCTGGAGTGGGGGAGGGGAAAGACAAGGGAAAAGGTGACAAAGTGACCTTTAATTTCCCTTTGGACTCTACAATTTAAGGTTCTGTGTGTATGTTGGACAGAATATCAGGAAAATGGCTGCAACTTTTGTTTGTATTCATGTTGCCCTCTTTTAAATCAGTCCCTTGGCAATGGTCTTGAGACATGTTGTCCCAACTCGGTATTGACAAGCCCACGTATATTTTCCTGTTCAGATTGTGTTGCCTGCCAGAGACTCCTTGAGTGGCAAACAATGGCTTCTGTGTTGCCAGCCTTTCAGACTTCTTCAAGAAACTGTTTTTTGGGGTAGGAGCTTACTAACTGGAACAAATCCATTTGGAAAGGTGTATCTTCCTTTTCTTGAAAATGTATTGAGCAGGGGAAGAAACCTCACAGTGATTGTGTTTTTCTTTTGGTCCTGCCAACTATTTTTACCCTAATTGAGCACACTCTGGAAACCTTCAATGAACATCAGTCTTGTGCCTTTTTGTGTTTCTACCACTAGTAGTTGATAATTACAGCTTTTCAAAGATGCTCAGCACATGTCACAGTTTTGGTGGGAGCAGAGCCTTTTATGGCAAAGTGGCTGATATACTTATTTCGAACCAAATCTGTAGATGTGTTCTGTTTAAAAGGCAGGAGAAGATGCCTGAACTGGAAGAATAATTGCTGTTTTAGGCCACCACTGAAGACAAATAGTGTGCTCAAGACTGTGGAAACCCTGTCCTATGAAAACTTGCTTCAACTTCAGGGCTTCTACTAGGACAGAAACAGCAGTGTCTACCATTTCTGAGCAAATTTGGACAGAATGTCAATGTAATATCTCAGAGATAATATATTTTTGAAAAAAAGGAGAGTCCTGTCTACTAAATACTTCTTTCCAAAGGGATGTTTTTAGCTTTTCATACCAGGTTTTCTTCCCCTGTTTGGATTTTAGCTGTTTGTGACAGAAAGGAACAAAATGGATTCTAACACAAATCAGTCTCAATTGCTTAAGGACACACAGACGGCTTCTAGGTAAGAAAGGGAATTACAGCTGCTGAGAGTCATGGCACAGGCAATCGAACAGGGTGAACTTGGAGGTCCCTTCTAATCCCAAGGGTCCATGATTCCACAATACAGAGACTACTAGTGAATGTGGCAATTCATAACTCATCCATTGGCCATTTCACATGCCAGCTAAAGTCAGAAGGGAAATAGAATATTCTTAAATGCAAATTCAGACTAACAGAAATTGGGTATTTTTCTTCGGTTTGAAAATATTGCTGATGGTCAAAGAGATATTTAGAAATAAGACAATGAAAACAATTTATACTTATTTAATTCTTATCACATGCCAGGTCCTGTGTCAGGCATTTTGTGTACATTATGGATTCTATTATTGCTACTGTTTTATGGATGAGGAAAACGAGGACTGTAAATACGTTGCAGTACCATCATGGAGCTGACACTGAACAAGCACTCTCTTAGCTACCATAGCATCCTGCCGCTCTATAGCAGACACTAGTAATTGTTCACTCCAAATCCCTTGGGCCCCCTGAATTTCAGTGCAACTGTCATACACATTTTATTGCACAATCCCAGTGCCCCCTTCCTTCAAGTGCATGTGGGAAAGTAGGGGAAAGAAGAGACGTTGAAAGACCACTCAGTAGGCAGGTGCAACTTAGAATAAAGGGAGGTTAATGTACGCTTGGGACAGCCCTCACCCAATGGAATGATTGGAGATAGTTTCTGGTAAACTGCCAGCCTCTCTGTCCCCCAGGAGAACAGTTCCAAGGCACATACTACATAGTTCCTCAGAGTGTCCCCAGCAAGACTGAGCTGACTCCCCACTCCACTCAGTACAAAGTGGTAAGGACCTCATTTCTGCATCCTTTATTAGTACCTCTTCCTTCCCTATCTTATTGTCCCCACTCCTCACTTCTGCTTCCTAGGATCATTTCCCACATAAATTTCCTGTGCTCAAGTCCTTGTCGAAGGCTGTTTTTGGGGGGAGGGTGGGGAAGATGGTGGGCGGGAATCAAACTAAGGCACTCCCTAGTGATATGCAACTGCTATATTTGTTACGGGCATAATCCTGCTAATGGACTATGATGTCCATTGTACCACGGGGTTAGCCTGCACAAAACCTAAGTTTATTTGGAATATTTCTGTGGTACAAAATCTCTAATTGTATAATGGAAGTTAATGGTAATATATTGAAATTTTCTCTCTGGAATTCAATTTTTCAATAAAATTAAAGAGAATCTCCATCACGCATTAGCATGACCCCTTTGAAGTCTTCAAAAAGCCTAATGATTTAGCATGAATATTTCAAGATCATTTTTCCTAGGCTTCTTCCCAGCCCACTCCCAGAAGTGCTCTGCTATTAATTTCCTTTGTGGTCTTAGATGACTCAGAGATTGTAGATGAAATCTCATTCCCTTTGAAAATTTCACACCAAATCTCTTTTTATCTATTCCAATATTTAATGTTTAACTTGAATGGATTATAATAACTACATCAATTTGAGGAAGATTTTTATTGAATGCAATGAACAAAGTCATTACATAGATTTTTCTTTCAATTTCATACCAGTTTTTAAAATTAATGGGCAGGTAGAAGCATCCATCATTTCAGGCCATTCTTAGATGGCCTAAGTTCTCACATGTGAGAATAGTGCAGTTGTGGAGGATGAAGTTGTCCACAATTCTCACATGAGAATTCTACCAGTGTCCTGCTGTTTTCTTCTTTTTTTTTCTTTTTCTTTTTTTTTTTTTTTTTTTTTTTTTTTGACAGCTGGCTGGTACGAGGATCTGAACCCTTCACCTTGTTGTTATCAATGCCACACTCTAACCAACTGCTCCTTTCTTCTTGTCTCTTGTCTCTGATTTCTTTAGTCATCTCTACTCAAACACCTGGATGGTTTTGCTTGGTGCTTTGAGTGGAGTAAAGAGGATATATACCTTTTTTCCTTAGCCTTATAATGAAAGCACAATTCCTTCTTAAAGACTCAATTTAACAGAGCATCTGCCAGCGATTTCTTACTTTGTAGATTTTACTTGAAAGATTTTACTATCCTCCAACTCATGACATATAACCAACTCAATAAAATTGAGCTAAAAATAACTCAATAAAAAATAACTCAATAAAACTAGGCTAAAAATAATTCATTCCTAGAAGACAATGCTACCCTAAACAGTTATCAAAAATTTTGTGAAAGGGCTGTGGTGTTAGAATATACACCAAAGTGTACAATTCTCCACACTGGACCTCATCACTTTGCTGCTAGGTGGTAAAGAGTGATCTTGTCCCTGGTGAAATCATTTGGCAAGTTTGTATGTCGTGTTGGTGGGAGATAGGCACCAACTGGCAAAATAAGACCACAGTCTGACTGCCGCCATGTTCAAGAACTCTAACAGCACTGGGATGAACGCTAAATCTTTGCAGTAATATAGAAGATGTGTACTTGCTTTCCATTAGTTATAAAATATTTTTCATTTTTGAACCACATGGTGTTCATGTATCTCTTCCGTATTCAGATATGTCTATATAAATCCATGTTGTAAAGTTATTTTCCTATTAAAAATTTACTCTGTTCTTGTGATAAGAAACAATTCAAAGGGAAAAACTGACAATTTGCATTTGGATAGAAATTTTAGATTTGGATAGAACTTTGCATTTGGATAGAACTTTGCATTTGGATAGAAATGGACTTGTTTATTTTTGATTCACCCTATGAACTCCTTTCAGATTACCTTCTTCAAATAAGCATTTTAAATTGCTCCTTATGAGAAATTTTTTTCCTTCCTTCCTTCTTTCTCCTTCCCTTTCCTCTCTTCCCTCCCTTCCTCTCCTCTCTCCACCCTTTCTCTCCCTTTCATTTACCTCCATTTTCTTCCTTTCTCCTTTCTTCCTTCTTACCCTCCTTCCGTCCTTCTTTCCTTCCCGTCCTTCTTTCTTTTATTCTTTCCTTCTTTCTCTCATTCATCTAAAAAACCTGTAATATAGGTGTTTAAGGGAATTATTTTAGTTATTATATTCACTACAAAATTCCCTGGAACCAAGTCCTGGAATTCTGTCCTATTTTTAAAATTGAAACCAAATATAACAAGAGATCTACTAGGAAAATTTGAAACAATTTCAATTGTGCATTTTTTTAAAGTTTCTAATATCCATAAAACAACTACACTTCAGATGACTCTCAATTTGCAAAGCCTCATTCTATTTTTATTTTTAACTCTGTTCCAGTGCCTCTGCTAGGAAATAAACATTTTCTGATAAAAAGATATTATTTTCCTTTTTCTTTTCTATTTTAGTTTTTATTTCATCTCAGCATTTTTGCTGAAGCCAAAAGTTCAAAAGAGAAGTGATTAGAGAACCCCCAGGACTTTGTAAGCCATGTGAGAAAATATGGTAAACTGACTTAATGAGATGCAACGTGATCTGTTGAAAAAGCAGTGAGATCTAGAGGAGAAAACTTAGATTTATCTGTCAGTTCTTCTTAAGTTCATTGCCTTGGGCAACCATCAAAGTCCTGCTTTGAAAATGCAAGTTGTTTCCAAACATTTATTGTGTTCCTCCAAAGTGCTAGGCATGTGCTGGTGTGCTGCAGAAGTAAGATAAATAACGCAGAGGTGGGGTCTTTGAAGACCATCGTAGAAGAGAGTGTGAGCTAAAACAATCACTGATTTGTGTGCTAGACTAGAATAGAGTCAGGTTCTACACTGGAGGGTCCTATTAATAGAGCTCTGTGAATCCTGTTTCTGTCCAAAGAGATGGGGGCAGAAAAAGCCAAAGAGAAGAAATAATGTTTGATTTGGATTTTGAAGGATGAATAGGATTTTACCAGTTGAATACATTGGAGGAAATATATCCTGGTAGGAACAGCATGAGTCAAATAATCGTAGGACTTGGGGAGGGTATGCGAGTAGAGTGTCCGAAATGGAAAGTATGTTGGCATAATGATAATCTGTGATGGACAATGCCATGTTTGCTGGCGCAGTTAAACGTCCCTAACTATACCAGCTGTCATGGACACCAGAATTCCAGCCATGAGAATTTCTCCTCTATTAATTTAAAACCTAGGTACAGATCAGCTCTCCTTGATCCCTGCCTGACTTTGCATCATTGTTTCTGCTTCTTGTCTACTACTTTGAGAGTGGGATAACTCAGCTTTGGAATGTTAATTTTGTTTCTGGCATTGCATCCTTCCTAGGGTGCTCTTTCCTGAAACTACCCTTCAGCTCCAATCCTTGGGCAGGAAGTCCCTGGCCCTGAGTCTCAGTGTTCCCTTCATCAAGTCAGCACAGTGCCCTGTGGGTTCTTCTGGAAGCTGAGCAATGACATAGCTCCTACAGCCACCCCACAGAGCTGTTGTGAAGCATGCAGAAGACAATAGGTGCAACATGTGTTCACTTTGAAGGTAAACAGACTTGAATTTAAATCCTGCTTCTGACTGAGTGAACCAAAGCAAGTTATTTAACTGTGTGGGCCTCAATCTTCTCATCTGTATGATGGGGCTAATAGTACCTATTTGTAGAGTTGCTGTGAGAATTTTAATTGAACAAATGTGAATTGAACACTACAGGTTACTATTCTAGGGCCTGGGGATATAGCAGAGAACAGAAGTCTCTGCCTCCCGGGATTCAGACAGGAAATAAACAATTAACTACACAATATAATATCAGGTAGGGATTGGGGTCTGGAAGAATAATAAAGGGAAGAGAGATAGAGAGAGAAACAGAGTGAGGGTAATAATATTGCCGGGGGTGGTAAAGGAAGGCATCATACCTGCAAGAAATGAAGAAGCAAACCATGCAGAAATGAGGAAGAGTATTCCAGGCAGAGGAAACAGCACACACAAAGGCTCTGTTATGGACTGAATTGTGTCCACCCCAAAATTCATATGTCAAAACCCTAACCCCAATGTTACTGTGTTTTGAAATAGTTCCTTTACAGGAGATAATGAAGGTTAAATGAGATCATTAGGGTGAGCCCTAGTCTATTGGACTGGTGTTCTTATAAGAAGAGGAAGAGACACCAGAATTCTCTCTCTCTCTCTCTCTCGCTCTCTCTCTCTCTGTGCACACACAGAGGAAAGGCCATGTAAGGACACGGTAAGAAGGCAGCCATCTGCAAGCCAGAAAACAAGACCTCGACAGAAACCAATCCCGATGACACCTCGATCTCAGACTTCTAGCTTCCAGAACTGTGAGAAAACACTTTCCTGTTGTTTAAGCCACCCTGCCTGTGGCGTTCTGTTGTGGCAGCCCTGGCTGACGAATACAGGCTCTGAGGCTGAAGCGACCTTGGCATGCGTCTGCAGGAGAGCAAGTGATGGGAGAGAGTGCTGGGAAGTTAGGTGGAGAGGCAGCCAGGACTCCAGAAACCTTTGCCATGATGAGGAGTCAGGATTTTATGCCAAGGCTGATGGATGTCTTTGGAGGATATGCCTCAAGGAGTGAAATGATATGATGTGTTTTTAAAAGGTCAAACTGGCTGCTATGTGGAGAATTTCCTCTGGGCCAGAAAACATGGCCTTGAGAGCAGTTAGGTAAACTTGGGTGTAAGCCTAGAGTAGAGATGGTGAGATGTGGTTGGGAGCATTTGGGGGGATGGAGCTGACAGAATTTGGTGATGGATCGGCTGTGAAGTGGGAAGAAAGGAGTCAGGATGACTCACAGTTTATTGGACTGAGCAACCGAGTGAATGATGGTACTTTCGTGGAGACTGCCCTTCGTGTGTCTGCAATGCTGTTCTCCAGACACCGCGTGGCTCACTCTCTCCCCGCCTGCATGTCTTGACTGAAATGTCACCTTCGCATCCAGGCCTTCCCTGAGCAGCCTACTTAAAATTCCACTCTCTCTCCACGTCCCTTTCATGCTTTACTTTTCTCTATAGCATTTATCCCCATCCTGCTTATTAGATATTTTACTTTCCGATTTTGTTTACTGTCTTCCACAATGTATGCTTCACGGGAACGTGTATTTTTGTCTGTTTTGCTCACTGCTTTTTGGTTCATCATGCCTAGAACACCGTCCAGCACACAGCAGGTGATTAATAAACATTTACTGAAGATAGGATGAATAGATGAATGAATGACTGAATGAATGGGTGAGACCTGGGGAGGGAGAAACAAGAACTCTGTCAAGATACCTACGAGACAGTCAAATGGAAATATCTAGTAGGTCATTGGCTATACGATTAAATAAGATAAGGCTCATGCAATGACTGATGTATTGCCTACAACTTAGTAACAATTATTACTACAAGGATTATTATTTTATTTCTAAGCTTGCTGTGCCCACCTCTAGCTGTGCTTGGGCTGAGATTCTCTGAGACCTGTGATTCTTAGTCCTGTGGCTCTGCGGGTATGTGGTCGGGGAGGAGGTGGGAGGGAAGTGTTACAGCTCAGCTTTGTCCTTCCGTAGCTGCTCACTCACTGCTGACACACAAATGGATGCTTCTGCAGATGTCCCTTTTCCTTCATGGGTTCCTGTCTTTGTGCTGAGTATTGATTCCCATCTGTGTTCAAGGATGGTAATCAAGCAAGGGCAGTAATCAAAGTGATGTGTATAGCAAAATCAACGCTTTTTACATCATAATGAAAACCATGCAGTAAATTATAGGAATGCATGTTAGGCTTAATCAATGACTCTGGTCTTGCTTAGAGTTTGGATGCTTGATGCCAAGAGAATCAAAGATTTGGTTTAGAAGTGGCCGAGAGGAACATATTATGAATTTATCCCATATAACTTAGCATGCTATTACTGCACTTTTTTTTTAATAATAGGATTTTGCTGCATGCCTCACCATACTACTCTTTTAGCACATGAGGACCACACACACACACACACACACACACACAAAATCTCTTTTAGTATTTGCCTTTACATAGTGCCTTGAAGAATGATCTGCCTCCCAAAAAGTTCAGGAAATGAACAGGTGAAATGGTGTAGGTATGAGCAAAAATGCCAAATGGGCTTGTCTCTGCTGTGACTTGTGAGTGAAAGTTTTGGGGCAGTCATTGTGTTTCTCACTGAGAAGTGAAAGAGTTGTTAGTTTATTTCATGACAGTGGGTTTTTTTTTTTTTTTTTTTTTTGCTTTTTTTATTTCATAAATTACAGAATAGCAGTAAAGGAGTAGGTTGGTCTTTTAAGGTATGTATTTTCTGCTTTTAATCAACACACAAGTTTTATGAAGAAAAGCATATAAATTTTAATGTACAATTAACATGTATAAAACATAGACTTAACATGTATAGAAGAGGGGAAAAAATCACTACACCTTTGCCTTAGTCCATTTTGGCTGCTATAGCAAAATACCGTAAATGGGATAGTTTATAAATACAGACAGTTCTGGAGGTCAAGAAATCCAAGATCAAGGCTTTAACAAGTTTGGTGTCTGGTGTGGGCTCTTCCTCATAGACAGCATTCTTCTTACGGTAACCTCAGATGGGGTAAAGGGCGAGGGGTCTCTCTGGGGCCTCTTTATGAGGGCTCTATTCCCATTCATGAGTGTTCCGTTCTCATGACCTAATCACCTCCCACTCCTAATACCATCATATTGGGGAGTTAGGATTTCAACATATGGATTTTGGAGGGAGGTAAACATTGAGTCTGTTGTAACCTTCTTCACCTAAGGCACATTTTATCCAAAATGATCCTCCTTGGACTTCTGTAGAAGTAGTTATATTTTTAAACCTACTGCTCTTTTTTACAATAATGTATTTTTGTGTGCACATAATCTTCACCGATGAAAGGGTCTCCTAATGAGGTCACTAGGCACAGCAGAGGGAGAGCTCATGTGGGAAACACTGTCCACTGCCCTGCAGCATCCATGTTCACCCGGAACATGGTATGTACAGCAGGAATGACATGAGATTTGCATGTGTCATGTTGGCTCCATGTTCCACCTCTACCACTTGCAAGTTGTCATTTACTTCCTGGCCTGGTCTTCATGAACACCCAGAAACCTGGAGTGATTCTCAGATCTTCTCCTGTCTTCACGTTGCACTGTGTCAGTTGTGTGTTTTTAACATCTCTTTCATCTCGCTGTTGTGTCCTCATTTTGTTCCTCACTACCAATGTTCAGGTCTTCAGCATCTTTCATCTGCCCATGGGGTGGTTTCCTAAGTAGACTCATCTCCTGAACTGCCCACCTTCCATCCAGCTTCCATCATGCTGATAGAGTTACATTTCGAAAAATCCAAGTTCAGTCCTACTAGTCCCCTTTAAATTTTTTCACTATTGCCCATTACTAGAGTATAAACTAGTAGACTCACCACTTTGTCATTTCATGCCCTTCATGATATTCCTGGCCTCTTTACTCAGTCAGCTTATGCTTACACCCCTAATACACACACATACACACAAACTCTCTCTGTCTCTGTCTCTCTCTCTCTCTCACTGCCCTCCAGGCACACTGAGCATCCTGTACAACTTTTTGCATGCTGTCTTCTGCATAACTTTCAGTGCTTTTGCTGTTTGTGAAATCTCCCTTGCCATCCTTTTACTGGATCACTTTATAAAGTCATTTTTAATATGTGCTGGTGGAAATAAATGAAGACCACACAAATAAAACCAAACAGAGGCTATTTATCTAGAGTTTGCAAGGGAGTCAGCCACCATCACTTTCATTTGGCAAAAACTTAAAGGCAGGCAGAGTAAGAAGGAGTAGGAAACCTTTAGAGTGAAACAAAGGATAGGCTTCAGGTGTGCTCTGATGGGAGGCTGTTGGCCTGGGGAAGCTGGAGTTGAGCTAATAGATGTGGGCATCTGATGTGATTAGTTTGGGAAGCAGATTTAGCTTTCTCTGGTTGATTCTGAGTTGGAAGGAAGGGGACAAAAATAGGGAAGTTGTCAGTCATTGACCAAATCGTGACTGTTTAGGCTGCTTGGTGCAGAGGCTGTGGTTTGGCTTGCAGCTGGTTAGTGCAGAGGTTGTGTTCAGAGTTCTATCGCCATGTATTGTCTGGCCATTGTCCACCTGTATATTCAATCTCACATGCTCAATAAACATTTGTGGAATGAGTGAATTAATGTTTCATCTTAGAAAGTGTTTGTTCCCTCTTTTTCCATCTTAATGATAAAATTTTATTGTCCCAGCTTCTTTATCTCTCAGCAAATTATGTTTCTCTTTCTTGTGTATAGAGAAGGGAGCTTCCACATCCATTTAAGTGTGCTGGTTTTAAAGAATAATCAGATTTCCTTGTCCCAAGAAATTTCCCAAGCCTTTACCCTTAACCACTATGCAATATCTCCATCCTTAGATAAAACAGCAACTTGGGGGCATATGTTCTTTCATTGTCCAAAGTCCATTCCTGTTGCACATTCAATTTGGCCTGCTTATCTTATTTACGTTACCTGCCTGGGATGAAAGGCATTTGAGGTTGGCATTCTGGTCTCTTATGTAAGTTCTTCCTTTACAGATAAAGAAGCTGACCTTCAAAGCTAACTTTTCCCACTTAACTATGGTAATAATAACACAGCACCCACTCTACAAAGAAAATCATGCAGATGAATGAAATAATGTTTGTACAGAGCTTGACAATCCACAAAATATTCTAATAACACGGTGTCTACTCTGTGAAATGTTCAGATTCTCTTTCAATAGAATTAAAAGCCAATGTAGAATAAAATGTGAATTGCTTGTCACATTTTTGCATGGAGGCACAGGGCTACATTGACGCCATTAGACAATTTAAAAGCTGGGTTCTAGCAAAGTTTCTGATTAATCTGATTGGTTCGGAGAGGAGGAGGTGATGGTGGTATTTACTCATATTCGTCTTTGTAGAAAAACAATGGGCCATAACATGAACCAAAAAACACTTACGCAGCTAAATTCACGGAAATCGGTCTACTCATCTCCCATCTCCGATGGAAAGTTTTGGCAACGCAAGTTAATTTTGTCATTATGCATTTGCATAGTAATTGTATTGGATGTGATTGTGCATCTGCATGGAAATCATTCTTTTTCTTTCAATTATATTCTTTGGACAGGAATTACTGGCAAGTCATTAACAATAAATTGTTGATGAGGAATGTTTAATTACTTTTTTATGTTTGGATCTTTTGTAACATGTTGCTTTAAGCCGCTAGTCTGCAGTGTGTTGCTTCTGCCTTTATTGTTGATACCAGTTAATAGTCACTTGAGTTTTATGTATGGGCTTGATTGAAGGATACTAAAGAAAGCCCATATATAGTGGAAATAATATAATTAAATGTACATGATATAAAAGAGGCATGTGATATTGTCTAAACTAATACTTTTATTGTGACTGTGGTGATGGTCATGAAAAACGTGATCATGTGAGTTATCTAATGGTATTGTTCCAGGAAACCTCAAGTGACCTCGGGTCATTGAAACCATTGCATGTAGGACCAGCCATGGAGGCCACCTCTTTCACACCCATTGTATTCAAGATCATTTCTCAAATCACCACTTTGCATGGCCCAGCTCTCTGGGTTTTTGGAAATTACCTGGGGTGATGAAGAGTATTTTCACCAATAGAGTTTCCTAGAATTGGTGGAACAGGTATAATTTAGTGGCTGTGTCATATCATCTGTGGAGATGATGAATATCAATACGAGAACACTGAATATGTGCTCCTATTATATCAAATTAAATAGCAATTTTTAGCTCAGAAATAATGAACTAATATTTTGTCTTCTTGAACTAGTTTGGTCTCTGTGGATGAAAAAGACTTATTTGTGCAAATTAGAGAAATTATTCTTTGTTAATTGAAAAATGGTAGAAAGGATTCTACTAAACTCTAGATTGGAAGGAGGTGGTCATAGAGATATTAGCACAGTGAGTTCTGTTTTCTGGTATTTTCTCTGATCCTCCTTAGTAATTCGGAGCATTTTTTTAGACTTCCTGGCTCCAGTTACATGGCATTATCTGGTATCACTCTAAAGGCACTCTAGCACTACTTTCCCGGAATTCACCTAAGAGCTGGGAAGCCATGTGCTTACACGTGCTTAGAATAGTAGTTTTGGATGCATGACCATAGGTCTGCCTACACTCAAGGACACTGCACCCCACTCAGAGCTTCGTGAACTCTTCTTGTAGATTATTCTGCCTATTCAAAGTTCACTGGAAACACACTCCCTCTTACCAAACACAAGGTGAATACATTATCAACATTAATCACTGTTTAAAATTTTCTGTACAGAAGTTTTATTTTAATATATACAAACTGTGTGGTGACACATCCATATATGATGCCCATTATCTTTATTATTGACTTTTTTAGTGTTTATTTTGAATGTAAAGTTTTCTATATTCTTCTAAGTGTCCCTCACTGTTTCTCTTACCCATACACCAACCCGTATATTTTACTTGGTTGTGTTTTAGGAAAGTCCTTAAAGCTTTTCTCAGAAGCATCCCATTTAAGATTTTAAAGTATGTGCATATGAATCACTGGGGACCATTGTTGTTATTCTGATTCAGTAGTTCTAGATCAGAGCTGAGATACTTCATTTCTAACTAGCACCTAGGTGATGAGGACAGTGTGAGAGGACACTTTGAGTAGCAAGGCTCTAGAGCAGTGCTTTCTGATAGAACTTTCAGTGATGATGGAAGTGTTCCATAGCTGCACCATCCAGACCAATAGCCAATGCTACATATGCCTAGTAAGAAGTCAAAGTGTGGCCTTAGTGAAATTTAAATGTAAATAGCTGCCTACTGTATTTGATGATGTTAGAGGACTTAATTAAGGTCTGTATAGCTCATTGGCTTTCCCCTGTCTTGAGAAGGAAAATCTCAAGGTCAAGGGCTTACTCTTACTTATTTCTGAATTTTCAAAATCTTGCAAAGGGACAAGAACACTATGTGTGTATAGTAAATGACATTCCTCTTAACTGATCTAGTCTACGGCTATGGGGGCAGATTCATACAACTATCAAATAAAAAAAAGATTTGGTTTTGAAGCTACAAAACATGGGAACTAGGTAGATCTGCCTCCACCAATTACAGGATAATTTCTGACAAGTCATTTAATCTCTCTAAGCATCAATTTTCTCATCTCAAAATAGCAGTCATGATTATGGTAATGTAATACCTACCTCACAGGGTTGCAGTGGTCACATGAAATTTTTGGCAAATCATTTTTTCAAGTGAAATTTGCTCTGCAAATGCTAGTTTTTGTGGTTATGTCAGCATGTGTTCTTTCCCTCCCATAATTATTTATATTTTTGGTGAAACGATATAGAAAGATGACTTTTGTAGGCACAACTGCAGTCTAATTGGTAGGTTAAATAATAACGCAAAACTATATGCAGTTCAGTATCTTTCCTCATGTGGAGAAAGCTGTTCTGATGATCAAACAGGAGGGCTTTAGTAAATTTATTTGATTTTATTGCCTTTTATTTTATTTTATGTGGAAATAAACTTATTTTTGGTCTAGGATTTTGTGGTGTTTTATTCAATTCACTCATAAAAAATGTGTCATAAACACCTTTCTAAGTGGGATTGAAATTTTATAAATCCATCTTATCTTAAAAATACTTCCTTTCAACTTGCCAAATGCATAATTTACCCCTTGTTTATAGTGATAAAACAAACTTTCTTGTTTGTTTGTTTTTCTTGAACAGAGTTGCTTTGGGACAGCATTTTTTATTTTTCATTCCTTCTGTTTATACACACACACACACACACACACACACACACACAAGCATATTTTCATTAAGAGCATTGCCTGCTTCATAGAAAAAAGAAAAAAAATCTCAATAGCTCACAGGCAGCAAGTGTGCAAAGCTATTCTAAACACTTTGCATGTGTAAACTCATTGAGTTGTCTTTGAAGCTGAATAAACCTTTAAGCTCTTTTACTGTCTGCTGTTGTGTTGAGTTCTGAAAATAGTGATAGTCTCCTTATTACTGGTAATGGCACGAAGCAGCCATCCAATGACCTTCGTACAATCATGATTTATGTATAGGCTGACCTGGGAGCCTCACCATTTAAGAAGGATTGATTGAGACAAATCAAGGTATTTCTGAAAAGAGATCAGATCAACTTCATGTTTCTTGGTTAAAGTGTTAATAGCTTGTAATGTAACTGTCTGCTTTTATATATTCTTAAACAAGCTCCATAGGTTTTATTAAATAATTTAAATGTTTTGTTTAAAACTTGGCATTGTAGTGAATCTAACCCTGTACATGCATTCATCAGTGTTTTCCTTATAGACATTTTACCTTCATTCTATATTACATTTTAAAATACATCAACCAGTCTTGATAAATGTAAAAGCCGACATGACATGTTAACAGTCTCTCAACAGTGAATCAGTGCTGCATTTTAGTTCTGAGCTTCTATGGCAGGAAAATAGTTCGGGGCTCAGGCTGACTCTCTCTCCACCTGAGCTCCATGCTTTCTTCTTACCTCCCTCCACAGCAAGGCCTGGATGCAAAACACTTGATTTTCCTAATCACCTCTCAGGCACAAGAGACCAGGGAACCTACGGCTGGCCAATAGTCAGAAAAGTAGGAGAACCTCCTCTCATGAATAAAAAAAGCAAAGAATTGTAAAGAGAACACCTTTCTCCATTCTTCCAACCCTGAGTACATGAGAATGTGTTTCTTTTATTTCAGTTTGTTCATTTATTTCTTACACACTGATTTCTGGGCACCTTAATCCAGTAGCAATATGACCTGACACAGAGCAGCATATTTGTGTGTGTGTGTGTGTGTGTGTGTGTGTGTGTGTGTGTGTGTGTGTGTGCTTGCACATGCTTTTAATCATGTGTTGAAGATATGCTAAAATATTTATCTGTTTAAAAAACACAAGTAATATGAATAAAATGAGTATGCGTATAACTACCGCCAGCTTCCCTATCTTAGAAATCCTGTGTGCTCCTCTCTGCCTCCCTATCCTCTCATTTTCTTCTCCACCCACATAATCACTGTTCTGAATTTTGTGTTTACCTCTCCCATCCTTCTCTTTTTTGTCATACTATACACCAAATAGTTCTAAAAATATATATTTTTAATTTTACATGTTTCAGACATCTTAAAAAAAGAATTATACTGAACATAAATGGAATCCTATGATATACACTCTTTTGAAACTTGACTTTTCATGCAATATGCTACTTGAAATTTATTTGTGTTGATGCAATTAGCTACGGTCCTATATTTTTCATGGCTCTGTATTTGTCTCAATTTTGCAAAATTTATTTTTTTCTTTTCCCCTTTGAAAGAGTTTGAAATTACATACTATATTCTTTTTTTCCTAATCTCTTTGTTACTCCAGAAATTTTGACATGTATACTTAATTTTAATCAAAATCTTTATGCTTCTCTTGAATGATAAAATATGTTAAGCATTTTTGATTTAGCTATTGCTGCCTCGTATTTAAATTTATCTTCTTGCCACACAAATTAGACATTTTTAAATACAATCACTGCTTATTGCAATCCACTCATGCATTTACCAGTTTTGTAGTTTACCTCTTCTTCTTGCATCTCTGACTTTGCATTTGGGATTATTTACCTTCTGGCTGAAGTGCATTCTGCAGGAATTCCTCTAGTGATGCTCTAAACAGTTTCCTTTTTTGTTTGAATGAAAATGGCCTTCTTTTACCTTTTATGTTAAAAGTTAGATTCACTGAGCTCTTAGCTCCAGGTTGACACTTGCTTTTTCTTGGCACTTTGGCAGTAGTATCCCACAGTCTGGTGTTCACGGTTGCTGTTGACCAGTCAGTCTAAGTGGTATTCCTTTGAAGCTATCTTTTCCTCTGCTTGTTTTTAATATTTTCATGGTGTACTGTACTTGGTGTTCTGAAATTTCATATAATGTTTCTAGGTATGGGTTTCTTTTAAAGTGTCCTCCTCAGGGTTTGAGGGGCCTCTTAACTCTGAGGATTGAGTTAATCAATGCTCAAGCATTTCCAGCTCATTTCTTCCTGGCCTCTCTCCCATTCATTCTCTTTTCTCCTTTTTCAATAGACTTTCTTACTCTGTCCTCCGTGTTTCCCAGCAACTCTCATGATTCCCACCTATTAGTCTCACTGGGCTACTTCTGGATCACTTTTTCATAGCTTAACTATATTCTAGTTTGATAATTTTCTTTCAGCTGTGTTTTATCTGCTGATAAAAAACATCTATTGATTTTTAATTTTAACTATTATATTTTTAATTTCTAGAAGTTCTCTTTGGTTTATCTCCAAGTTGATTTGGTCATTTGTTTTATAGTTTCTTCTTCATCAATCATATTTTTATCTTGCCCTTTATTCCCTTGAATGTGTTAGACATTCTTGGATAGTTCTTATATCTAATAGATTTATGGATTGGAGTTGCTGATTGTTGTTTCTGCTAGTTCTTGTCATGTTACCTTGTTACCCTGTGCATTACGTGTTTTCATGGGACTTTCTTGTTTGTATTCTCTGAAGCTTGGGTCCACATGAAGAAAGATTTTTGTTTGCTTCAACTAGGTATCCAAGTGGGCAGAGGTGGGCAACCAACCAGTGATCAATAAATTCATACCTCTTGAGATTGTTCCTCCCCTCCCCCAAATCAGTAGTATGAATGCAAGCCATAAACTCAAATGCAGACCAGTATGTGGTTATGAAATCCCAGGGGAAATTTTTTTTTCTCCTCTTACTTAGTGCTAACATCAAGTCAGGCAACTTTCCTTGTTGTCCTCTGAAAGGATTTATTTCCAGTTCGAGCTTACCTGCTGTTCTAATTGTATAAGTCATCACTAGTTAGACTCCCTACACTGGGAAGTCCTTAGACTTTATCTCTTCATTTTTCCAGCCCCCACATCTAAAAATCCTACCAATGGATGCTCAGCTTCACCGAGACTCAGCAGATATTCTCAAGTTGAAAACTGGCTTTAATGTTAATGTTTCTTAAGATTCCTTAGCTACTCATGTATCTCATGAATATTCTTAGTAAATAAATAAATAAACAAACAAACAAATAAATCAAAAGATTCCTTAGCTAGTTTTCATCTTCTTCTAGCAGAGCAGCTACTCAGGGATTCTAGGATGTCATAATCTTATAAATAGAAGTCACACATTGCAGGGGTTTTTTTGTTGTTGTTATTTTGTTTTGTTTTGTTTGCCATTAACAACAAAATATTAATCTAGCTTATAATCAGCTGAACTCAAAGGCCATGTGATGTCTCTTCCCCATCTTTTACTTGTGTTAGTAGTGTTTGGGGTCTGAATTACAGACTTTAAATTTGGTGCTGTTAAGTTTTTTATTTGTAGATTTGATTTAGCTTGATAAAACTTTTTGGATCATAACTCTATCACTTAACAGTCACAATTTATCCCTAGTTTCATAATATGTAATATTTGATCATTACAACTTGAATGTTTTCATCTACATCATTATAAAAACGTGCAGTAGGATCAGATTAAAGATGGAGGCTAGTTTTGTGCTCCCAGGAGTGACTCATGTGCAATGTGGCATTGACTAGGTCTGCTGGATACTGATATTCCAGCTGCTATCAACACTCCTGATTGTGCTGTTATCTAGCTCATATTTCTTTATTATATCTTCAAGGGCATATTCTTCCAAATTCCTTCCTGAAATCAACACACATTTTACTTATGATTCTTATAGCCACAGAAGAACTTAATCAGTTAATGTGAATTTGACTTTTATAAGTCTAATTCTGAAATAATCCAACGGACTCCATATATTGCAACAACAGGTCATCATGTACTATCTCTTTGTATTCCTCAGGGATCATTTGAAGATTCTGACTCAGAACTACATCTTTGATAGCATTCTAACAATCAAGTCAGGCTATTATGGAATTGTGTCTATTTTCTCTAAAAATTGTGTAGCCTCTTTTCCTAAAGCCTGTCATAAAGACCTCAGTGGACTGTCACAAACTCCACGGACAATAGATGTACAGTGTCAGGACTGCTTTCTTCCCTTTCCCCAATGTGTCCAGGTAATCCACACTTGACTCTCATAATGGCTTGGTATCAGCCCTTTTCTCCTTTTATCTGTTGAGCATTTGCCAGAGTGCTTTCACCATATTAGTTTTGAATTTTCATTAAAATATATGTCCTTGAAATTGCACACAAGAAAGACTTTCAGTGATTGACCATCCAAGGCTTCCTGCTTAGTTTTTCTTCTACTCTACCACATGGCCTAATGGGAACCATCCATTCCCCTCTGTCTGCACCATTAGGATGATTAAAAAGAATTTGACTAGAGTTTTCCTATTTCTGTTTTGAATATATAGGTTTCTGCCTAATGATTTGAAATAACAAACTACTGCCACATGCAAAATGGGGATAAATCTCACAGAGATCACGTGAAGCAAATGAAGTCAGGCACAAACTTTCTACCCTGTGTTTCCATTTACAAGAAGTTCAAGAACAAGCAAAACTAATAGACGGTTCTAGAAGTCTGAATAGAGTTTATTTCTGGGGTTGAGGGATAATAACTGGGAAGAGGCATGAGAGAGCCTTGTAGGGTAATCCTCTATGTCTTGATATAGGTGGTAGTTACATAACTGTGCACATGTGTAAAAATTCATAAAGTTGTACAGTCAATATTTGTGCACCTTACTGTGTGTATGTTATACCTTAATAAAGAAGAAAAACTCATTTAGGGTACATGGAAACCAGTTTTAGTGTAGTGCTTATGAGTGTGGACTCTGGAGTCTTGGATTTATAATCAATCCATACAACTCAACAGCTGGGTGATTTTGGAAACTAAGTTTTCTCATGTTTAAAATAGGAATAATCAATTGTACATTATTACTTTTTAAATGGAGTAATGTATATAAGTCATTTAGCATCATGCCTACCCCAATACATGTAGGTTTTAGTATAATTTCTTCCTGATTCAAAACATTTCCTGCTTTTTAAAACCTCCTGCTATTTAGATAAATGACTGACATCATTTAATACACCAAATGCTAAGTTTTTATTAGTTATCCATTTGTGAATTGTTTAGTAATTATGATGGCAACTGACATGTATGCATATGTACTTAAAAGTTCCTTTCATATACATTATCGAAATTAATTACCCACAACAAATGCAGTACCTGAGATGCAGAGACTTGAAGTGACATGCCCAAGTAACATAGTCAGAAAATATCAGAGCCACACAACTCAGAGACAGTTGTCTTCCTCTCTTCAAAATGAAGTGTACATAGATCACCTGGAGAGTGTCAGATTCAGGAAGTTTGGGGTGGGGCCTGAAATCACAGCATTTCCCAGGTGATGCTGATGTTGCTGTTGTACGGACCATGTAAGTGTCAAATAGGAGTTCTGCCTTCAGAGAGCTTGCATTTTTATTTTGCAGAAAATGGGACTGAAGTATGACATAATAAAAACTTCCTTAAGGTGGTTTGTATCCTGAAGAAACAGTCCTAGCTGGAAGGAGACTCTATACCCATTAACAGGAAGTCCGTATCTCCTTAACTTCCCCAGCCCTAGGCAACCACTAATCTACATTCTGTCTCTATGGATTTGTCTATTCTGGACATTTCCTGCATGTGGAATCATATGAATATGGGATATTTTGTGACTGGCTTCTGTCGCTTAGCATAAAGTTTTTGAGGTTCATTCATGTTTTAGCATGTGTCAGTATTTCATTCCATTTTATTGTCAAATAATATTCTATTGTATGGATATGCTACTTTTTATCTATCCATTCATGAGTTGATAGACATTTGGGCTGTTTTCTACTCTTCAGATAATATGAGTACATTCACATACAAATGTTTGTGTGAAGATATGTTTTCACTTGTCTTCTGTATATACCTAGGAGTGGAATTCAAGGGCCACATGGTAACTCCATATTTAACATTAAGGAATTTACAGACTGTTTTTCTAAAGAGCTGCACCATTTTACACTTCCACCAAGTGTATGATGTTCCAGTTTCTCCTCATCCTCACCAATACTTATTATTTCTCTTTTTGTTTATAGCCATTCCAGTGGATGTGAAGTGCTATCTCATTGAGATTTTGATTTGCCATTTACCTAATCCTGGTGGTGTTGACCATCTTCACATGTGCTTATTGGCCATTTGTTTATCTTTTTTGAAGAAATATTTATTCAGATCCTTAGCCCATTTTTTAAATTGGTTTTTATGTCATTTTAAAAATTGTGTTGTACAATATAGCTATTGGTTGAAAGTGGGCAATTACTGAGTTGACCACCATGGAAACAATACAAAAAAAAAAAAAGAAAGAAAGAAAAAGTGGGAGTAGGATGGAAGGAGGCAGAGACAAAAAGAGAGAATCAAATAGCATGGAATACTTGCAAATATGATAACTAAGTTTCAGTGTAAGTGTTCTAGAGGAGTGCTGGGAATGAACATGAAACCCTTTTTCTTTCTCTAATAATCTTCTTTTGGGACTTTTGTCTGTAGAACACACTCAGGGAAGCATTGCTTTAAAGACATTAATTTCCCTAAAAAAAAGTGTGTTGCCACAGAGAGCTATGATCGTGACAATAGACAGGTATGAAGACTGGGTTAAAAAAAAGCAGCAATTGATAAGTGTCTGTTATAAAGTCAGAGTTAATATGGGAAGGATCCTGACATTTTCCAAGATAAAAATTAATATTAATTAAACAGAAAGAGGGGAAAACCTGCAAAGACTTCAGACAGTCTGTGATTCCTCTCAGATAGATGGCAAATTTATATTTCATTAGAGTGTATAATTGACCCCCTGCTAGTAGAATTGGATTTTGAAGGCTTGCTTGGTTGTGTATTTCAAAGAGCTCTAAATTTAACACATGCTGTTCCTCAAATGTGCAAGCTCTGAATAGCCTTCTTTTCATGGGTTCTGTTAACTGGGTAAATTTCTCCATCTCAGTTAAAGAACAGTAACTTCTTCACTTCTTCCGTGCTGCCAATTTAATTCTGGGGATATTCTCATTTATGTAATATTTTGCTGAATCTGATATCTTTTTACAAATTTAGGAGAAATAGAGCAATTTCTAGAAATAGAAATTGAGTTCAGTTGTTACTGGCTCTCTTACTGCCCTCTCCAGAACCACAAACTAGCCTTTGCCAGTTCACATTGCTTCAAGTTAAAGATATAAAAGATTTTAAAACTATTTCATGCCCATAATAAATGCAAAAATGATCATTTAAAATTTTCTCCTAAGGATACTAGCAATGTGTTCATTAGGAAATTTAGCCCTATTTTTTTTTTTTTAATAGCAAAGTAGGAAGACTTTTATTTCAAGGCAAATTAAGCATAGATAACTTGATTGCAAAGATATTATTGTTTGCAAACCTTTGTGGAATTTATTTTGGGCCAAATTAAACCACTAACTCACAAGAATTGTCCTTTTCATTTATTATTATTTTACTTCATTTCACTAATTTCATTTTATATATATATATTTTTTTTTTTTCCCCATGGTCCCAGTGATGCAGTTCTGATGGTCATTTAATTTTGTTGTCAAGTAGAAGCCAGATGACGCATCAGCCAGCCCCCACTATAATAGTTAAAGCTATCTCAACTAGCTAAACTGATGTGATAAAAGTTAATCTGATCCCAGGTATACCACTACATTACATAAAGACTCTCTCTGGGATAGAAAAGTTCTCTTCATCACTGAGATCTTGTATCGATTACTCAAGTATTTTGTAAAATTGAAGAATGACAGATTAAAGTGAGAGATCATAAAGACATGGTATAAGATGGGGACTAGGAGAGAGGCTACAGTCCTCTTTAGTGCTAGGTATCATAAAAGATAAACCCCTAAATCTCAGTAGCTTAGCATTCTACAAGTTTATTTTGTTGTTTTCAGAGTGCTCCTTCTGGTGGACTGTTTCCCTTTAAGCCATGATTCATGGAGCCAGGTTTCTTCCATCTTGTAGGTCCATCATCTGCAAATAGGGACTTCCAACCCTGATAGGCTGTATCAAGTCATAAGGAAGCAGCATGGAGGATCGCCACAGGAATGTTTCTGTGAACATGCACTTTAACTCTTACTCCACTGGCTAGAAGTCAGACACATGACCACATCATACCACAAGGGACTCTAGGATATGAAGTCCAACCCATATGCTCAAAAGAGGTACTTATTTTGGCGAACATGCAGGTATCTGTGAAATATACAACTGGATATTTGCTCTTCTATGTGTATGATGTTCAAATTAATCTGAGTAATGAAATGGAGTTAGTTATCTCCAAAAGAAGAAGACATCACACATGTGCATGCACATTAATTATACATTTAAATCCCGATTTATTAATTAATATATCAACATGTTAAGTAATTTCCTTAATAAATTCCCTTCAATTTTGTTCAAAGATGTTTTTAGCATTCCTGGAAGGCACATTTTATTGAGCAAAGTTTCTGTTCCTAATTTACAAAACAAATAACCAGCCCATATGTGTATCTATCAAATCTCCTTTGAACGTCAGACTGAGTCGCTAAGCATCACTCATAGCTAGAAAATGGATTTTGACAGGCCAGCTTGTTAGTTATCATTTCAACAGGTATCATAAGCCTTAAGATTGAGCTGCCTGCCATAGCTCTAGTACAATAGTAGGAAGTAAATATCCATCCAAGCACCCTGGTCTTCTTTCTGAAATAGAAATGACATCATGTAATTGGTTTTGTCTGAACTGCTGAGTGGACAAAAATGTGATTCAGATGAGTTAAGACATGATGTCATTATTTCTGAGGTGGATTCTCGCAAAGACTGAGCACTCAGCAGCCTGATTTTTGGAGCCAGCAGCAGTACCCAGAGTTGGGGCAGAACTTTATCTCATTTGTACAATGCAGTGACTTTCTTTTCAAATGGAAACATGGTGGGCTATTTTTACAAATTAGAAATGATCACATGCTCAAGAATGTCACTAATGCCTCTAAGAGAACTTGTTAAATTAAAACAATTAATCAATAGTCAGCTATGGTGTTGGCTCTTGTCAGCCTCTCTCCCAGAACATCATTACAACTGTCAGCTTATTCCCAACCCCCACTGGCAAAAAGGGCTGGCACTCGGAGATCATTTTTATTTAATTTTTTAGCATATACTGACCATCTGCTATGTGCCTGTTAATGATCTACTTGTGGTAGTAAAACATGAAGGATGTTGCTACCGACCATCAGAAGGGACTGTCCATGGAACCATAAAGCCACCCTATTTGAGTTTACCATTCATGCTTGAGCACCAGGACAAGTGATGCTTTGTTGTCTGTGGGCTCTGCATTTGGGCTGGGGACTAAGATTTGCCATTTCTGGGCCTTGAGCGATTGGCTAAGCTTGTGAGGTCCCAAGGAATGAAGAGGTCCACTGTCCCTACAGAGTTTAAAACAATTATAGGTGTGACCAAAATTACTCTGCTTTTAATTATCACATGCTTAAACAATTCTAAGCAATTTCAGTAATAAAATACTCTTTCCTATAGGGCCAGATCACCTTTATTCCCCCTCATCCATTGATACACCACTGCTTTCTTCTTAAAGTGACCAGACACAATTAAACATTGACTAATTCGAGCAAAAGCTTCCAAGCATCTAGGAACAATACACATTTGTCAGAAAAGAAGATCATATTTATATACACCCACCCACCCACACAGACACACAGACACACAGACACACACACACACACACACACACACACGCACACACATTCTTTAGTATATTCAGCAAGGAGAAATCATTGAGTATACGAATTTTAAATGTGATGGTATATTTGTAATCAAAAATTTTACATAAAACATGTTAAATTATTAAGGTGAAAGAAGAGAGAAACTAAAATTACTGAGAACCTATGATGTGCCAGGAAAGCTTTTCTCATACATTTTATTCATTTATTCAAAAACCATTTTGTAGGGCTTACTCTATGCTACTGAAAATATAATGAATATCGAGAAATGGTCGTGCAACAAGCTTACAAAGTGAGGCATGACTATTACAATTTTACAAACCAGAAAACTGAGGCATGAAGGAAATCAACCTATACTCAAAGTCACACAGCTGGTAACACGGAGCTGGAACTCAAATGCAATTTTTTTCCTACACTTCGTCTATTTTTTGAAAAAACAAAATTCAGACACTTGCACATATTTTTTCTTTCAGATAACCGGCATATGTGAAGTATCCCATTCCACATGGACAATTTGGATGGGTCTATAGAATCTAAGATATAATTAATATTTTGTGCAAGAGCAAAGTCTGTATGCAGTATATAGAAGGAATTGATAGAATAATCCAGTGCAAGTTAGAATGTGGTAACTCAGGAGTAATTAATACTGGGATAACTGATGGAGAGTATAAGATCTTTTCTTTAAGAAGTTTTCATCCCACCTATGGCCCTTGTATTAGTACTTTGATTTCCAATCACATACATTGCTATTTCTCTACACCTCTCAGGGACACTGTCTGACACAGTGTCATACACCACTGCTTTTCATCATGTTAAAATGCATATTCTGACTCACAGGTCTGGGGTGGGGCCTAAGATTTTGCATTTCTAACAAGCTCCCAGGGGGATACAGGTGTTGCTGGTCTGTGGGCCACACTTTGAGTTTAAGGCTGTAACAATAATTTCTGGCATCAGCCAGGGAGCTGTACCTTGGTCCTCACCCCTATTATTGGTTACTTTTGCAAGAGTGTTTTCTGGGCAGACCTTCTAGTAGAGCAGCTAACAAGGTTTGAAGAAGGTACGGAGTGATGGTAGAAGGGATAAAATGGAAGAAATAAAAGTTTTACACTGGATTCTGTACTTTATTCCTGAAGAAACCACAGACCAATCCTTAATTCCTTGTTCAAGCATGTCAGCCTGATTCAGTACAGCTGATCTGAAGAAGTGTGGCCTCACGCAGCAAAGCCATCAGTCACCTTGAAGAGTGAGTATGTCACTCCTTGGTGTAACCTCAGTTTTACCTTGCTGAAACAAAATAAAAAGAATGCAATATTGTACTCCCGCATATTATTCATTCTGGCTGGATGCTAACGTTAATTTTCTTAAGTGCTTTAGAAACTTATTAAAACTATCCCTCTTATCACATGTTTTAATGTGAAGCTTTTGAAAACATGCAAGAGATTTCCTCATTAGATCAGTGCTTCTCAAATTTTAATGAGGACACAGATCACCTTAGAATCTTATTAAAAATATAAATTTTGACTCAGTAAGTCTGGCATGGGAACTGAAATTTTGCATTTGTGAAAAGATCCTAATTGAGACAGATGCAGAAACCTTTGGATCACTCTGAATACACAGAGTCCTTAGAATGTTTGAACTACCTTGAATGAAGATGGTTTTTTTGTGTGTGGTGTTCCAAGTGATGAGGAAGTTATATATATATTTACACACCACGAAAAGCTTGAAATGGTGGCAAGAGATACCCACCCCACCATATAAGCCAGGGATCAACGATTCTGCAATCACCTGATTTCCTTACCATGACGGACTGTTCAAACACTGGGGGTAAAAAAGGATTTTTGTCAGAAAGATGATGGTCCATTCAGTTTTTCTGAAATCAGGCTCAACTTTAGGATGACCTAGCAGGTTCTAAAGGGTGTAGTGTTCCGGATACACCCCAGACCAACTAAATCAGAATCTTTGGGACTGAATCTAAGTAGTCTCTAGACCAGCAGCAGCAGCAGCACCTACCAGCATATAAGACATGTAGAATCTCAGGCCCCATGCAGATCTGCTGAATCAGAGTCTACAGCTTAACAAGATCCCCAAGTGATTCCAATGCATGTTCAATTTTGAGAGACTCTGCTATGTGGTAAGTGTCACAGCAACTTGAATGCAAGATATTAAAAGTCTCCTTTCCTGTCTAGCAGTTTGGGTCTCTATCTGATATTAGAACCAAATGAAGACAGGTAAACCGAATGGGCCCGTCTAAAGCTTGGTATACTAACTGAACCTGAGAAATCTCGAATGGTATAATACAACAGGGAGAAAACACAGAAAATTTATCCGGTTCCACGTCACTAACTAGTGCTTTACATCAGCTGTTTCATCCATCCTTAGCTCTTTGTCGTGGTTTTCCCTGAACTTTCTCCCAGAAAATTTCATTGTCTGCTTCTGGTTTGAAATCTATTGTGAAAGTTTATCTGCAGGAGATTGAATCAATAATTCAAGCCAGAATACCTTAACCATAGTGACAACTGTGCTTGTACTTTGCAGTGGTAGCATTCCTTATCCCTGGGTTAAAACTCAAGTAGAGGAAAAAATGATCAAGCAATTAGTGAGGAGCTACTTTGTGCCCAGAGTCATGCTAAGGATTCTGATGACAAATGTTGAGTCACATAGCACTTGTCGAAGATGCATGTGTTTAAATTACAAATAATGCACTAAATAGTATGTTATTTAGTTCTGAAATAGTGAAAAAGCATGAAATAAAGTCTTAACAATGGAGCACAGACAATCTGAGCAAAAAAAAAAAAAAAAGAGAGATGTCAGTTTAGTTAGAGTAGAGGCTACACAGAGCCAGTGGACATTCAGTGGAGTAGGTTTAAAATGTGGGACATTCCATTTAGAGGCAAAAAAAAAAAAAAAGTATAAACATGACAGGGAACAAATAATATGAGAGTTTAGCCTTAGACATGCAGTGCTATTTTATAGCTTGCATTTTTAATTTGGGGTGTAGAATTTTATATATGTTGGGGAAATTGTAGAAATTCCTGTAGTTCTTATTAAGACAGGTAGTTAGTTCTGAAAATAAGCATGTTTTAAATAGTTATAATATTCATTATTTTTCATCAAGTGTATGGATTGTGCTGTTGCCTTGTAGATTATGCTAACTTCAAAATGTAAAGCATATAAAAGTTTAATAAAATATTAATTCTGAAAAATAATATTCCTGTTACTAGTGATCTAAAAACTGCTAATTGGAGCAGGTTATTTTCATAAATTAAGAAGGCTCAAAATTACTTGGATGTTGTATACTGGTGTTTCATAAACTTCATTCTATTATACTTGTAAAAATTTCACTATGTGGTTTATAGAGCCAATTTTACAGCCTGGCAGTTATGCCTAATTCTTTAGATAATTACTATTTGGAGTTTTTGTTTTCATTACTTCTTCACTGTGGAAAACTGGATTTATAACTCCTATCAAAGCAAGTATTCTCTATTTTGGAGTAATAAGATTAATACAATTCATAAGAAGTGCATGTATTCAAAATACTGCAGAATTATATGCCTGAACATTTATCTATCTGTTTAATACCTTTAACTTTTATCAACTTACTTGTTTATTAATTTTTCCTTACCTGTTTTAGAATGCTAATTGGTATTAAATTACATCATTACTAGGTAGAGGTCATCATATTATACATTGTATGTGAACATTTTTCTCTATATTTTAGAAAGAGTAACCTAAAAATAATTGCAGTACATTCTCAGCAATAAGATAGTATTGAAAGGTATTCCAAAAGATGCAGTATTTCTAAAACTCACAAGAACTTGTAAAACATTAGCTTACATGAAGTAATTTTCATGCTATATAACTTTAATATTGAAAAATCTATGGCTAGTAACTGACACTGGGAAGTTGAAGGAAGAAAATGGTTGTATGCTATGTCTTTGCTTCCACTAACAGGAAACATAATGGAATATACAAATATTAATCAACTGAAGGCTCCTTTACAACGTAGCCCATATATTATTCACTTTTTATATCCATAATGTCTCTGACAGATGGTGTTATTCATAATTCTTATTTTGCTCTCCATCTTTGCCATGGTTGACTTGGCCCATTGACTTGGTCCTGTGACCTGCTTTGCCCAATCAAATGCTGGTGGATGCAATGCCACAGAGACTTTTCGTGAGCTTGCATGGTATGGCTTTTTCTCTTGCATTTCTGCTCTCCATCATGAGAAAAATATGATCCAAGTAGTTGCTGATTCCAAAATGTAAGTCACACAGAGATCAGAACTCAATCTACAGCGTGACACAAGTCTCTCTGCAAAAAGTGCCTTCCATACATCATGTTCTGGGATTTCTGGGTATAGGCATCACCTGAGATGAGTGCTAGATGTGATGGTGGTGCTGAAATATCTAGATGTCAGATTCTAGAGATCTCCCAAGTAGTAAGACAGTGGCTGAGGAATAAAGGAGAAATTGACTGGGCCAGTAGCCTTTGCCATTTCTGGGGTCTCCAACTAGTAGTTCAGAGGTTCAACAGTGTAGCAGTAGAACATGGCTTCCCAGGCCAGCAGGGTGAAGCAGTTCCCAAAATATTCCACAAGCATGACTTGGGGTCTGAGTGGGCAGCAAGTCAGGGATCCCTGTCCAATACCCAAGCTGGGCAGAGGGTACAATCAGGGATATGATTAAGCTCATATCTACCACCACAAAATGAACAGTAAAACACCAACACAAGTTTGGTTAACAGCTAGTAGTTCAAGGAAACCAACTTGAAGCATTGGAAAAATATGTTAGGTCCGGAAACTGAGGTTGGGGGAAATGGGAAGGAGTTATTCCAAAGGACATCACTGAAAAGGCATATTTATCTTTGAATAGGTGCTCTCCAATCTGCCTGCAATTTTTAGGTAGTTTTCCCAGGGTGGACAGATTACAGCTTTGGGTGTGGCCTGTGTCACAAACGAGGAAGGTTCCATAGTTGTGGATAGCTGCTATAGAAGGATGGGTTTCCTATCAGGTCCTCTAGGTTCTAACTAGATAATCTCAGCAAATCTGACAGTGGCTGGATTGAAGGAACCTTCTAAAGAACACAATAGTGCACAATTTGAGAACCACATATAGACTGAGCTTGAAGTTGGCCTTAACAAAAGTAAAATAGACATAAAACTACCTCTCAGTTTTAAGAACTGAAAGTTTACTACTACGCAATAAAAAATTTTAAATGCATGTTTTATTTTAAAAATTAAATTGTAGTATATTAACTTTTAGTAACATGTTTTTATAGTATGTTATCACCAAGAAGACAACAAAATCTTCAGATATTGACTTTCAAAGTGTCTTGAGGTGTCTTCTGATATAATTGCTAACAAGCAAGATTAGTGCCAGTTAAATAACACTAATTTGATAATACTAATTGTAATTTTTTTGGATGAATTCTGATATATATATATATTATGCTGGGTTTTTTTCTGCTAAGAATACTGACAGTTAATATCTGTTATGATTTTTATTTATAGATGATTTGTCCTGTACTTGTAAGGTAGAGCATTAGGAATTTTCATTGCTGCTAGTTGGTGGTTGCATTTAGTTTGACCAAACTGAATGCTTAATGAACATATTATGTTTGTTCTTTCTTGGCTTATGTTTAATTTAGTTCATTTTTATTAATTTTCTCAAACTAACTATAGGCTAGCTTATCTGTAATAGGCCTTAATTACCATTTTGCAGGGGAACTGTTCTATATGCTAGTTGTTTTTCCCCCACTAGATAGTATGTGCCTTCCCTGTCCTTTAACCCTCATGTGAATAATATAGCACATCATGAACATGAATAATATAAACATCATGGAGTAGGCATGGAACAAATAAATAATTCAAATTCGGATTTTTGATCTGAAATTCACAGGAAATGAAAGCAAATGAAAGTCAATGGTTCCTGTGAATAATTTTTTTAAAAATTTTTTACCAAGTTGGAGCTGAAGTCTACTTGAATATTCCTCTCCTATGAAAGAGGAAAAATTAAATATCATCTCAGGCTTAGAATAAAAAGCACTTAATAGTGATGTGAATCTTTATGAACATCCACAGCTCAAAGAATTATTTTGGTATGTCATTTATTTATGTTTTAATAAAAGCTGTGTTTCTCTATAACTCTATTTTGTGCTTGAGGGAAATTATTTTAAAATTGTGGCTCTGTAAGCCCAGGATAAAATTTGTGTCTTTTGTCCAGCTTCACAAATGCGCATATACATTAACCTACAGCAATGAATAAAAAAGATATTTCTCAAAAAATTTATTTGTATAACATCCTATGATATTCCCATTACTGAAAATAAGAATAGCAATATTTTCAAAATTATTAAACTGTCCAGTCAATGCCATACAGTCCCAATTACAGGAAAATGTGTTCCATTTTTGAAAATGCTGCTTGCAGTTCTCATTTGCACTCAGAAAAATAAAATGCAATTTAATTACAAAGGACACAATTTTACAGATTGGAAAAAGATATATAAATGCAGACTGCTTGCCAAGTGACACTGCGTGCAATAAAGTGGGTTTTAGAAACTTATGCTCGAACATAATCAGAAAGTCACAGAGTGAGAGACTGTTATTGATGGCAGAGATGTTTGCCAAATATAAGCAGGGTACACAGTCTTGTGTTCTTTTTCACCTCTTTTTCTAGATGTCCTCTACTGAATTGAGAGTAGTTATGTAGGGTGGGGAAGAGGTGGTGGAAAAAATGTGGGAGAGATTTTCTCTCTGCTTATCTGCAACTTTTAAAGTAGCTCTCTTTATTTATGGAAAACAATAATGGATGCGATAGGCCAAAGCTTCGATTAACTAATCAGGCTGGTATTACTTGAGAGCACATTCTCTAAAACAGCCCTCTTTTTCTATCTAATCAACATTAAACTCAAAGAAATGGAAACATATTCATTTTCTTTCCTACACTAAGTGCCTTGAGCCAAAACCTGAGCCTTCTATTTCGTCCTCCTATCTAACTGATGCACTATGCTATCCATAGAAGACCCTCCATAAATGTTTCCTGCTGAACTTGCTGATCAACTCTTCCTAAACGTGGCACTCCCTACACCTTATAAATGCATACATATTTTCATAGTTCCGTAAACACATGCTGACGTACTAGCTTCAACTTGTTTTATCAAATCATGACAGTTAACATTAATTGTGTGAAGTTAGTCCTCGAAGGTCAATGCATAGAACATACTTTTATAGTGACTTATTGTTCATGAATGTCCTCCAGATGTCAGCCAAGTAACTCATCTGATTAGCCCTTCTTTACCTCAAATCATGAGTGCATGAACAAAGAGTTCCTCTTTGGGGTCCTTCTAATTAAAAATATTGAGTTACTGTCTTAAACTTATAAGCAATTTTGGAGCATTTGATTTGAACTTGGATTAGAACAATGCTGCTCAGCAGAAGTATGATGCTAGCCACATATATAATTTAAAATTGTCCAGGTAAACAATGTTGCAGAATACTATAGCACTGCAAAAGAAGAACAGTATCCTGTTGAAACCATTTAATTATTGTGACTGTCTTGTTTCATTCCATAATGGATCTAAAACAGCAGAGATAAAACATGTGCAGTAAAATAATGGTAAAATAAGAGTTGGAACCCCAAATTGGAAATACATTAGGAAACCAAGAGTAAGGAAAACAAAACACAAATGCACAAACCTAACAGCCTAGCTGGCTCACATCTTAGAGTCTTTACATATGTTCTGCCGTATTCGTGGAACCAGTTGCTTCCCAGATCTTTTGACAGCTTCTTCTTTCTTGTCGTGCGTGTCTTTTTTGAGATGTCACGTTGTCAGACATGCTCTCACTGGCTACCTTGTCTGAAGAGGCTTTACAGTCACCTTCTGTCTCTTTCCTTTGCTTTTTCTTCAAAGCATGTGTCAAAATCAAGTAGTTTCTTGTTTGCTTATGTGTTTAAGCATTGCCTGTCTTCCCCAACTTAAATACCAAATGCAGGAGAGCTTGCTCACCCATGCATCCCCAGTTCTGAATATGGGTACAAAAAGTGCTTTGTAGTTTTAAGTGAATAAATGTTCTTATGAACTTGTTGAGTGGCTCTAAGCTTTCTGGAAGTCAAAATGAAGAGAGAGGAATTAGAAAGGAGGATGCTTACCAGTGCTTCACAGGAAAAAATGATTGGAAAACCAGTACTTAATCATAATTGACTTGCATTGTGGGGTACCTGAGTCAGTGAGTATAACTGGTGCAGTGATCAACGCCCCAGATATTCCTACAGCAAACCTGGAAACAGCTGTTTATTTAAGTTTTTTTCAATTAAAAAAAAATGAAAGGCATACTTGTCAAACAGAGCTTTGTACAGGAGACAAACTTCCGTGATCCAAATCTGGAAGTTTCTACTAAGCTGGGTTCATCCAACATAGAATTTAGATTTAAGGAATAGATAATTGCATATTTCTCAGTCAACCCTCCACAAATGTCATACCTTTCCAAGAGATTTTGTTTGTTTGTTTGTTTTTGTTTTTTTGACCAGTAAGGGGATCGCAACCCTCGGCACGGTGTCATCCGCACCACACTCAGCCAGTGAGTGCACCGGCCATCCCTATATAGGTTCCGAACCCGTGGCCTTGGCGCTACCAGCGCTGCCCTCTCCCGAGTGAGCCATGGGGCCGGCCCCCAAGAGATTTTTATAGGAGCTGAAAAACAAACAAAAAGAGCAGTTCAATATAGTATTTAATTTTTTTAAAAGTTCCCTTTATTCTCATGCTGATAGTTTTAACTCTTCAAATCAATTGTAATCTGTTGAAAACCATAAACTATAGTAACTTAAATATTTCTTCTTATTTCTAGGACATAAGAAGGTCCCTATAAACAGCAGGTGTTCATTAAGAATCAGGATTTAGTGATGATAATGCTGCTATATAGATTTATTAGTCGTATAGAAGTTCATTATGTGCATAAATAAGTTTTATTGTCCAAGATCCTTTCAAGGCAAGTTCTGAAAATCAACATTAGCCAGAGTGGAACACAGCACATCAGATCCAGGGGTCCCCACTGGATAAACTAGGGCCTGAATGAGCACAGCTAATTAGTGACAGAGCCTAATACCAGCAATTCCAAGATGGTGTGCAACCACATAGGGAAATTTATGATATACATGTCAGTCACATAGGGAAGGTGTTTAAAATGTAGATGCTTGAACTCAACTCCAAATTCACATATCCGGTGTCTACAAAGGTGTTATTGAAACCCTCCCTAGATCTTGGAAGGATTCACTGAGCTGCAAGTAGTGTACATGAGGTATCTGGGAGAAGTAGAAAAACCAAGATGAAGGGATCTGGTTACCTACTGCACATAAAAAAACTACTGAAACTTAACGCCTTAAAGCAACCATTTTATTATCGTTATTGCCATGGCTGTGGGCAGAGCTTGTCAGAGAAAACTAGTCCCAGCTGCACAATGTCCTTTCCACACTAAGGTGGGGACTGGGAAGACTGGGGGTGGTCAAACACCTCCTTTTTTTCCTGTAGTGTCAGACCTCTCTTGGGGAATCTCAGATGACCTCTCCACCATGGCGACCTCGGGGTACTGGAACTTTTGGCAGCTCAGGGTGTTCTGGGATCCTAAAGTGGAAACTGTCAATCTCCTAGGGCCTGTCCCTCCCCCTGTATTCTACTGGTCAGGCACTCATGGAGCCCACTCAGAGTAGTAGGAAGGAGCCATAAACCTCTCCCCTCCAAGGGAGGTGTGTCGAGGAGTTTGTGACCATCTGTGAACCACTACAGCAACAGTAAATCAAATAAGCCTTGGGAAATCCTTGGTAGACTTCATAACCTCAGCAGCATACAACAGCAAGTTCAAGGACCAAAAAATGTTTTTATAATACAAAAGATTGATTCTGTGCCATAAATCCTAGAATATATGGAATAGTTTGGACATGCTTCTACACTTAAAGTTCGTTTTTTTTAAAAAAAAGTTTTTTGTAAAAGTATGTAAAATAGGATTGGCAGGATAATTAGTCCTATGTAAATTTATTATTGATTTATTTTGTTTGAATACGAATAGGGAAAGAAAAAGTTAAATGGCAAATAAAATAATGTTTCAATATTGAGTTAGGAAATAGAAATTTTGTTAAAGTAGCTCTCTTAGAAGGTTTTTGTTGTTGCTATTGTGGTTGTTAAATACACCCCCCCAAAAAAATATTGTATTGTTATGAGGAAAGAAAATATAACATTAAGTCGCTGAATTGAATGCATATGCCATCATGCTCAGTGTTTATATTGTGTGTTAAGTGGAAAAATAAACTGGGTGGAGTTAGAAAAATTAACATCAGTGTAGACATAAAAATCTCTGAAGCATTTTATACTGAAAATAAAATGCCTAAAGCATTTGCAGGCTAATGAAAATGACTTTGTTGGTGGCATTTGTTTTCTGTTTTACCCAGTTCCATAACTGCCCCTTAACTGCACTCTCAGAGTTTTCCCAGGCTTGAATAATCACCTATTGTAAACTTGGGGGCTGCATTTAACTCAATAGAACATTCTATTAGAGGGGGTTCCCCCGTGCCTTTGCATTTCAGCTAATTGAAATTTAGTCCACTTTTCTCACACATTTAATCTCTTATCAGATTGGTCATCAAAAATGGAGAGGTTTTTGTTTTAATTTTTGTTGTTGATATTTCAGGTTCTTTCATTAAGAACTTAATTTAAAGGACTCTTAAATTCTCAATTAACTACATGACTCACCACTTTTATACCTCTCCTGCCTCTTACTTTAGGTGACTATGTGATATATTGTTGTTTTGTCTTATATTTAATAATAATGGCTTTCTAACTGGCAACAGCTCACTGTGCAGTTTTGAGATTAAAAAACAGATAGGAAGCCCTGAAGTGGGTAAAACTAAAACAGTCTGTTTTCACTGGAAGTGCAATTAGTTACAAACTTTTATAAGAATTTTCCATGACACTTATTTATTTCTCAAAAGTGGCTAAGTGCTATCTCCAAGTGTCTTCCAGTTAGGTTAAAATGACATTGTGCTATTTTGTGATGCAGATGGCTTCTTAAATGAGGATGTATGACTTGATTTAAGAAGCATCAGTGTGAACTGACTCACTATGGAATAGGTGCCAAATACAGTAAGATCTTGATCATTCAAACTCAAATTATTGCTATTATCTATAACAAATCCATCTTCTCACACTCTTTCCCCCTATTACTCAAAACCTTTCACATCACCCATTTATCCATCAGCTACTATGTAATAATCAAGTAAACTAATTTATTAGTCACTTTAACAGGATAATCTAAAAATGTTATTGATAGACAGGGATCTTGACAGATTCAGATTATGCTTAATTGGCTGGTCAAATCTAGTGCCATGAGTTCTTGAAAGGCAATCAGGTTGTGTTTATTACAGTCCTACCAAAGACCTTCTATTTAAAATATTAAAGGAACTACAGGATTTAGTCCTGAAGTTTAATAGTGACATATTTAAAAGGACTCCTCTTTTGATGAATAATAAAAATGAAACTTCTGCTCTCTATAAGGATGGATAAAAGGGAGGTAGCCTGATGATGTCTATATACTTGTTATACTGAGGTTTTGAATGGCCTTCTAGGAACACAGAGAGTTTGCTATGAAATTAAACAATATATCCTAACTTGTTTTGAACAAATCACTGTAATGTATGTTTTATAAAATCAGGATCTTTGTTTTGTTCACTATGATATCTCCAGAATCTAAACTAACGTCCGGCACATAAGTGCTCAGTAGCTGCTGGATGAATGAACGAAACTCAGTGCCATAAAAGGGCAAAATTCAGGCATTAATATCCTAACTATATAATTTAGCCACCACATGATGAAGCATGATTAGCTGATTAAGCTGTTTTGGTCCACTGAGTGAAAAAAAACTTAGTCTACTCAAGACAGAGAAAGCAGATAAAAAGGTCAACTCCATTCATTGAATTTCTAATGCATCTGTGATTCTAACCTGTTCAGATGTGTAAATTTGTCAAATGCCACAGTTACTTTTCCTACTTTAGACTTTCAAGTTGGAAATATTTTTGAGATTCAGAAAGATAAAATATTAGCCATATATATTAAATGCATTTATCTTTACTTTTTTTCTCTCAATCGCTTTTATTCCAAAATCTTTTTTTAAGAGTTGCTAACACTCCTGCAGGAATGTAAAAGATAAACTGCTTGTTGGCATTCTCTGTCAAAGTATCTTATAAGAACTTTTGTTTTTCTGTTGTGAGCAACAGAAATATGTCATTGAATCCTGATCAAGACTGGATACAGGTGACATAAGGCTTGCTATTTTGTGAGGCCCTAGCCCCCCAAAACTCCACCATGGAAAGGAGTGTTATTGGATGAGCAGCAATCAACATCTTGACATAAATGTGCATGTTTCAACTGCTTTATTTATTTTCACAAATTATTCTTACTATTTTCCTTTTTTTTCATATAAAATGTGAGCCATGTGAGTTTGTGTGCATGTGTATATGTGTTTCTATGTGTATGAATTCAAAGGCTTATCCAGCTACAAGATAAAATCAGAAGATGAAGCCTTTGCTATGCTCAGGTTATTTTTTCTTTTTGCATAGTTTTTATACTTGAGTAAAATACTTCTGCAAGACATGTTGGAGGAGTTTTATGAATAAATCCTAGAATTTTCAAAATAGGTGATGCACAATATATATATATAATATATATTTACTTTGAGTACAGTTTGGCCATACCTGTACTTGGTTAAGTTTCTGGAAGTACTGAGTGGAGGTTTTCCAGCAACACCTGCTTCTGGGGTCATAGAAATGTTTCCAAATTCTCTTATACCAGGTTTCATCCAAGAGACCAGCATTTGCTTTGCAATAATCATCTGTGTGATTAACCTGGTTTAGAAGAGTTTTCAAGAACTGTTTCATAATATTGGATTAGCTGTCCTCTACTTCCCCTAGAATGGCTGGGATTCTTCAACACCAGGAAAGGTACCAGGTCTTTCTTAATTGGCTTGAGTCAGACAGGGAGGGGATGTGTGAATAAGCTTCTAGGTCTGATCTGTTTTTAAGTTCCTTAGAGAACTTCTACAGCTACCTGAGGTCTGTTTAGATAAAAGAGGTGCTTCAATGAAATTATCCATAGCATAGCTGACTTCAGAGATCTGTGTGACAAATGCAGAGTGTTTTTAGTAGTGGATGTGTTGGTGCCCCGCCTGTATCCCTTTTACTAGGCTGGTGCACCCAGCCCTCAGCTGCTTGTGTGTTGGCTGCTAATGATTCACTTAGATGCCTGGTAGGTTTCATGTCTCCCAGGGGTGGCACACAGGCAGGCAATGGCTGACTTATAAAAGGGTATCAACGTATAGCTCTCTTGCCTTTTGGTAGAACTTTCCTCTAGGTAGGACGTTTGCTCCAGAGCTCCCAGGGAGCAGACTGATCTGGATTCCACATCCTTGCCTGGCTTCTCCTGCTGCCCCATTTTGCTTCCCTCACTCCCTTACAGGTTTCTCCTCAGTGCCCACCCCACCCCCCCATTCCTGGCAATTAGTCATAAGTCCAAGAATCCCCACCTCACCATCTGATTCCAGGAAACCCAACTAAGATAAAATAACTGATAAGGAAGCATCAGACCTCTGAACACAACCAGGGCTGCCTCTTAACTCAAAGGATCATGCTTGAAATGACCTAAAGTGCTTGGAATAATCTACCTTACCTTTTTTGGCTAATTGAAATTTCTCCAAGGAAGCTTTAATTCACATCAGCGATGGATAGGACTTGCATTCCTAGAACCATTCAAATCATTTAAAACTTAATTGCTCTATAAGGATAAATGTGTATTTTTAGAATTTTTGTTTTCTCATCACAACATAGTGTTAAAATTTAGTGAACTTAAATGGTAGCTCCATTTTTGCTATTAAACATAGTAAAAGTCCAAATAGAGGAATTCAGTGAATCTAAGTAAATTTTCTGGATTTAATTACTTTGTTCTGGGTAATGCAGGCATAGAGATCAGCATTTAATTGATAGCTTATATTATGAAAAATATAACATGGCAAAGTTCATGGTCCTGTTTAATCTCAGCAGTGGCATGTTAAGAAGACAAATGGAGATTAGGAAACATTTTCCTAAACAAAATACCTCATTTTATGTGGGACTGATAAGCAATGTTTACAACACTAAATAATTTATTTCTTGTACATTTATTGAATACCTTAAAAGTATGTGCAACTCTGTTTGGGGCTGGGAGCCCAGATCAGTATGATATGGATCGAATTCCCAAGAGGATACCACAGACTATCGTGAGGAGAGAAAGGGTGGGGTTGGGCTGTAAATAGCCAACAAATAAGCATCTGTACACCAGCCTTGTCTACGAGATGGCAGAGTATTAGATGTGGCTTTAGCAGTGGAATGAGGAAAGCTCTACTGGGTGCTGAATATTATTATTCTCATTAAAGGTGAGTATTACATAATTAAAATATTACAGTTGAATGACCTAGAGAGATAAACAGTCCTAATAAATGGAAATGTTTTCATGTCTTTATACAACTGCTGATTTTGTAAAAAGCATAACTTGACTACACACCTCTTCTTCTTTCCCTTTTCCTCCACAAAATTCTTGAAGACCAAAAGGTATCTTCGATTTAATAGATTTTTTGAAATGTTTATATCGTAGCAGGTTCTGGTTTGGGTCAAGCAGGTGATGAAAATTCAGAAATCAGGTAGGTCCAAGCCATGGAAACAGCTCAGGGCTTGGCAGTATCCTGGTGGCCTGAGGTCAGCCAGAGTACAGATAGAACACAGCCAACCATAGTGCCAGCAATGGCTCTAAAAAGTTTTTACTTTTTTGGAGGTATTGGTATGAAAGAGAGCTTTTTAACCTGATCGTGTTCACCCTGGAGTCTTCCATATGAGGTATTTGAATATACTTCCTGCAAATTTGGGATTCTGTAGGAAGTTCTGGGGCTCCAGTGCTTCCATTACTGGATTAGATCTTTGGCTTACTTAATGAAGAGTCCTTCCTCCTTGCTGGTATCTGAAGGCATAATCATAGTGATCTGGTCATTTCTGGGGCAAGATAGAAAAAATTCAGTCAAAATACAATAGAAGATACCTTGAACCAGGCAAGAGAAGACTCTAATACTGTGGTAGATTGTATTATTATCAAAATATTTGCTGCCCCTCCCTACCTGTCTTTCCTTACCAAGCCCCTCCCTTCAAAAGGATTATCCTTCCTACCCCGTTGTTGTGAAGCTCGAACACGTCTTGCTATGAACAATGAAATGTAAGGGAAGTGACATAATCCATTTCTGAGCCAAAAAAAAAAAATTAAGAGCCACTGAGTGGATATTGTGTAAGCAAGAAATAAGCATTTTTCATTCATAAGCTACTGGTATTTTGGTGTTGTCACCACAGCATGAACTGTTGATGCCAACACCTCAGTTTCCAGTTTATGGGTTTTTATTTAAAAAGCTGCTATGAATATTTGTGTGTAAGTCTTCATGTATAGACATATGTTTCCATTTCTTTTTGATAAATACCAAGCAATGATACAGCTATGTGACAGGTGTATGTTTAACTTTCTAAGAAACTTGCAAACTGTTTTACAAAGTGGTGGTGTGATTTTACAGTCCCACCAGCAATATACGAGATTTCCAGTTGCTCCCCATCCATAGCAACACTTGGTATGACATCTTCTTCATTTTAGCCTTTCTAATACATGAGTATGGTATTTAAAAATGGTTTTAGTTTGCATTTTCCTGATGACTAATGATGAGAATCTTCTTTTCTAGTGCTTCTTTGCCATCCAAATTTCTCCTTTGGTAAAATGTCCAAATCTTCTGCCTTGTTTGAGAAGATAGTTTATTTTCTAATTTTCAAATTTAGAGAGTTATTTACTTATATATTTGGTCTGAATACAAATTCTCTTTTAAGTATATGATTTGCAAATATTTTCTCCAAGTCTGTTTCCTTCTCTTCTCATAACACTGTCTTTCAAAGAGCAGAAATATTTAACTTTTATGAAGTCTAGTTATCAATTTGTTATTTTATGGATTGTGTTTTTGGTGTTATATATTAAAAAAAATCTTTGCCTAACTCAAAGATTTTATCCTCTATTTTCTTCAATAATTTCCTTTTTAGCATAAAACCTAAGCTAAGTTAAGTCTGTGATGAATTGTGCAAGTGTTTGTGTGTGGTGTGAGGTATGGACTGGATTGAAGTTTGGTGGGTTTTTTAATGCATATGAGTATCTAATTGTTCCTGTACCATTTGTTCGATTAGCTTTGCTCTACTGAATTAATTGTCTCTTCCCCTCCGTTAAAAATGAGTTGTCCATAGAGCAGTGAAGTCTATTTCTGGACTCTCTCTTCTGTTCCACTGATCTATTTGTCTTTCTTTATCCCAATGCTACATCATCTTGATTACTGTAACTTTATAAAAATTCTCAAAATCTGGTTATCTTAGCCTTCCCACATTTATCTTTTTTTTTCAAAATTAAGTCTAGATTCTTACCATTTTCATATGAGTTTTAAAACCATTTTGTCCATTCCTACAAAGAATTTGGGATTGCATAGAATATATACATGAATTTGGAAAAAAAATTAATTCTTAACAGTATGCAGTCATTCAACTCATGAACATTGTATATCTCTCTATTTATTAAGTTCTTTAATTTCTTTCAGCATTGTTTTTGAGTTGTAAGTGTACAAGTCTTTCACATCTTTTTTTCAGATATTTCAGATTTGTTCCTAAATATATAAATAAATATTTCATATTTTTGTGCCATTGTTTTTTATTTCAATTCCTGGTTATTTGTTGCCACCACTATGTAGAAATAAAATTAATTTTTGTAGGTTGAGTTTGAATCCTACAATTTTGCTAGACTTGTTTACTATAATAGCTGTTTATAGGTTTCACTGGATTTTCTTCAAGATGCAAATGTCATTCATCCTTTCTAATTTAGTTGCCTTGTCTTATTGCACTGTCTGGAACTTCCAATACAATGTTGAACAGTAGTGAAAGATCGTACACATTTATCTCACTCCTGATCTTATGAGGAAAGATCCTCATAGTATTTCATCACTGAATATAATATTAGGTGTAGGCTTTTCATAGATGTCCTTTATCAGATTGAGAAAGTTCTTACTTTCCTGAGAGTTTTTGTCAGGAATATGTGTTGGATTTTATTAATTTTTTTTTTTTGCATCCATTCAGATGATCATACTATTTTTCCTTTTAGTTTGTTATTATGGTAAATTAGATTAATTTAAATGATAAAACCACCCTGATTAAACCCTAACTTGATCATACTCTTTGGATTCAGTTTGCTAAAATTTTATTTCCAATTTGATACCTATGTTGATGAAGGATACTGATCTGTGGTTTTTGTTTCTTAGAATTTTGTCTGGTTTGGGTATTGGGATTTTATAACATGAGTTGGGCATATTCCTATCTTTTTTAATTTTCCAGAAGGATTTGTGGAGACATGGTATTATTCTTTTTCTTGAATGCTTGGTAGAATTCACCAGTGAAGCCATCTGTGTTGGAGTGTTCTTTGTGAGGTTTCTAACTAACAATTATTTTCTTAAATAGATTATAGAGCTGTTCAGGGTATCAATTTCTTCTTAAGTGAGCTTTGGTAGTTTGTGTCTATCAAGAAATGTGTCCATTTCTTAGTGTCTCTTTTTCTCTGGTTGTTCATAATGTTTGTTTTTCTCTGATTTCTTTTAAGATTTTTTCTTTGTCGTTGGTCTTGAGTGATTCGATTATGATGTCCCTTGTTATGGTTTTCTCCATGTTTCTTGTACTAGGAGTTCATTGAGCTCCTCAGATCTATGAGTTTATGTTTCTCATCAAATTTGAAAATTTTTCAGACATTATTTTCCCAAATATTTTTCTCACCCTCCACCTCTTTCAGGGATTCCAGTTATTTTTATATGAGACCACTTTTCCAGTCCAGCTGGTGGGAAGAGGTGCTCTTCCAGCCTTGTCACCTCTAACTCCTGTGAGTCATTCTTTCCTCAGCCTTGGGTAGTTTATTACATGCATGGTCTGATCAGTGCTCAGGTGAATAATCAATGGGGTCTGTATAGATCTCCAGAAGTCTTTCCTTGTGAAGCTCTCCTTTATTTAGTACACTTCCCTGTGAACTCCAACTGCCTTTGGCTTCCTGTAGTCTCAGCTATATATCCTCAGCTCCAGGAACCCTGGGATCCACCTGGGCACTTCCTTCCTGTACCAGGACGCATGGCCAACTTGCTCAAAGTGGTGGGTTGGGTTATGATAGGACTCACCTCGTTTGTTTACCTTCACCCAGAGACCGTCCTCCTGTGTTATCTGATGTTCCGTGTCTTAAAGACAGTTGTTTCATATATTTTGGTTGTTTGTTGTTGTTGTTTCGGGTGGGAGGGAGGTGGGAGTCCCCTGTTATTTTATTTTAACTGGACGTGGAAATAACCACATTGATTTAGAAACCAGTACATATTCTTGGTTCAAGGTGTGATGGGTTAGAGAAGTTGTCCCCAAGTTGTGCTATTTGTCTTAGCCACGTCATTTACTAGCAAACTTGCTTATTTTTAATAAATGGTTGCTTTGCCAACCATTTTTTCCCAACCATCCCATTTGTTTAAAAAAAAAAAAAGAAAAGAAAATTAAATCACCCACTTCCTGTTGACTTACACAGAGTTCCACTATTTAGTCCTTTGAAAATAGCCCTTCTGACTTGTAAAAACCTTAGGTGACTGCATGTGTGAGTCACTCACTTTTATGTAGTTTGCATTGTTAACTGCATCTTCCAAATGACATTCTGGTGATGCTGACAAACTGTTCCAATAGGTTTTTGTAAGTTTGCATCAAAGAAAGTTTCTCGGAAATGTTTGGCATAATTTTGTCTTTTCTCTTCTAGCGTCTTTTGTTTTAAATAACATGGCGTAATGCTAAATCATTTAAGCAGGATATATTTGTTTTTCTTGTGTCAGATTTCCTCCTGTACCTATGTTGGGGAGTAATTTAGTGGATTATATTTTCAAAAAAAAACAATGCGTTTCCTCTGTGCCCAAATGGTAACGTAAACATGAGTCAGGAACTAAAAATATCTGTCTTGGAATTTATGATAGGATAAAACCTAAGCAAAATATTCCCAGAAATAGATTTTTCTTAAAATTACTAGTTTTGAATTTGTAAATTTGTCTTCATGCCTCAATATTTATAAAAGATTATTATATATATGTATGTTGATTTTTTATATATGTTCATTTTTTCAGTTTATTACTTGAATTATTTTTAACTATGTAAGTACAGAAGTAACAGCATTTTCATTGTAAACAGATCAAACAATTCAAATAAAATAAAATTCCCTTATCACCTTCTTATCCCCAATCTCTTTCTCTTCCAGGAGGTAGCCACTGAAGTTAATTTGGTGTGAGTACCTCCCAGTGGTGTCCCGAAGATCCCCTTCTGCCACCTTTGAAATTTGAATATTCATAGGCAGCTATCCCCTTTTGCAAAAATCTCATACTATGATTTGTTTGTTTGTTTGTTTGTTTCTATCAATCCTCTATGTCACCCATTTCTCATTGATGACTGGTCATCCAGGGTATCCCTTCTTGTTTTATTGTTTGGATGAGAAAATGGCAAAAATGAACACTGACTCCTTTTTTTGAACACTGACTTTAAAAAATGAAACAAAACATACACAATGAAATATTACTGAGCCATAGAAAAGACTGAAATTCTGCCATTTGCAGCAACATGGATGAGCCTGGAGAAAATTATGTTAAGCGAAATAAGCCAGGCATAGAAAGAAAAACACTACATGTTCTCACTCATAACTGGGTGAGAGAGAGAGAGAGACAGAGAGAGAGAAAAGAACACAACAATATGTTAAACTTTCAGAAGGGGAGAACAAACCTAAGGATACTGGGGGGGCAGGGAAGGAGGGGGGTTGAGGAGTGATAGGTCAGGTAAAGGTCATAAAGAAAAATTGCAATATGTAATAATGAATATGCTACTAATGATTATAAAGAGGCATGATGGAAACTTTGGGGATGATGCATATGCCAATTATCTTGACTGTAGTCAGAGTTTCCAGAGTGTGTACACATGTCAAAATGCATCAAAATGTACACTTGAAGTACGTGTGGCTTATTGTATGTTAATTGTTCTCAATAATGCTTTGGAAGAACAAAATGAAACAAAACCAAAAGTCCATCTTAGAAGACTGTGAAAAGGAATTAAAAATTAGTATACTAAATATCTGATAAACTGGAAGATTATAAGAAAACATTCTGGAACATTGTTTTCCTTCTGCTTTTTAAAGGTTATCCATTTCTTTTTCTCTAGGTTTTTCTGTAGATGGTTAGAGGGTTTTTTTTTTCATTGAATTATTATGTGTTTAAAGAACTTTAAGGCAATAATTACCAGGAAATTAACTCAAATTATGTAAGAATGTATTCTAGACCTGGTAGGTCTTGCATTATTTTAGTCGAGAAAATGCCACGATCCATCACAATACTTTTAAATTAGTAATATATTTTCTATACTTGAAACATTTTATTTCATTTCAGAAGCTAGCTTGGTCGGTGTCAAGTCAGAAAACAAAAGCCAGCTGCCAGAGTGAACGGAATACTTTAGGAACTAAAAGAGGAGAGAAAATAGGCTTTTCTCAGTCAGTAATTCTGGGTGTTCTCTAAATGTGTCAGAGTGTCCCCTTTTGTCAGTTTTCTGTATAAATTTCAACTTCTTTCCTTATTACACAAAAAGTTCTATAGTTCTCTTTCCTCCAACACAATGAAGTCACCTACTGCTCCCTCCCTCCCTTGCTTATTGCCTGCCTTCCTGCCTTCCTTCCTTCCTTCCTTCCTTCCTTCCTTCCTTCCTTCCTTCCTTCCTTCCTGTTTGCATACTGACTCTACCATAGATTCTTTTGGACCTTGGGTGTAACTTAACTTTTGACCTGCATTTTCACGTTCTGTAAAATGCAGATGATACGTACCTATTTCACAGGGTTCTTATGATGATGATTGAGCCACACTATGTGAGAAGGCCAAAGAGCATACCTGTAACACTAAGTGCATGTTCTTTTTCCTTCCTCCTTTTTGCTCTGCTCTGAGATTTTTCTTCCTCCTACCCTGAGGCGTAGTTCAAAGTCTTTTTAAGAAAAATATCTTATGAAGAAGAGGAAAAGAGGTGAACCCATGAGCTGTAGGAGAACAACAATGAACTGCGAGCAGCAACATTTATTGAGCACTTGCTATGGCTACTCACCATTTCAAGTCGTTTACCTGAATAAATTCATTTTAATCTCATTACAATCCTATGAAATAAGTGCTGTTGTTATGTTTGTTTTACACTTAATGAAGCAAAGCTTTAGAGAAATTAAGACAAGATTGCACAGCCAAGCACTGGAGTCAGAAAGCAGACCTCAACATTTTGGCTTCAGACCCCGCACTCTAAGCTCAGCTGGCGTTTAGGAAAGGACTACTACTTATAAAATATGAATCTGGTTCCACTTGATTTGGCCCTACCTGCCTTTCTAAACCTAATCATGCCACTCACCTGCATACCCAACCTCCTTCTTGCCTCAAGGCCTTTGTATTCACTGTTTCATCCTCTGCAATTTTTCTAGATCTTCCCAGCTCAGCAAAACTGTCACCTCTCCACAGTGCCTTCTGTGATCACCCTGTCCAATGTAATGCAGGGTGCTTCCCCCAAAGCCACTCTTATGTTACCATGGTTTGCTTTATTTGAAATACTTATCAAAATATATTATCTTCTATATTAATTAGGATACTATATCTTCTGTATTTACTGGGTTTTCTTCCTTGTTTTCTGGCTGCTTCCTGAAGAATGTAAGTCACAGCAGAGCATGGACATGGCTTTTTATTTGTAGTTTTATCTTCAGTTCCCAGCACATAATAAGTGTTCAATGTGAACTGAGTGAGAACACTAAATGAAAAGCTTATTCTTTACACTGAGGTAAAGGTATGTCCCAGACTTATAACATTTAAAGAAAACTTACTTTCTAAAAATGTGGGGTAATTTATTTATATCCCTGCTTTATAATGACTAATACTTAGAAATTTTCTCACTTCTCTCTCTTTCTTGTGAGCCTCTTAAGGAAATGCTGATGGGCAAGATCAACAGGCCATATCTTCAAGCCACTTATACAGGTAGTTTTTTTCCCCTTTGTAGCATGGGGTTTTTAAGGGTGTTCTTTTTTTTTTTTTTTTTTTTTGTCGTTTTTTTCGTGACCGGCACTCAGCCAGTGAGTGCACTGGTCATTCCTATATAGGATCCGAACCCGCGGCGGGAGCATCGCCGCACTCCCAGCGCAGCACTCTACCGAGTGCGCCACGGGCTCGGCCCTTTAAGGGTGTTCTTAAATGCCACCTGCCTTTGGTGTAACCTAGAAATTAGTCCAAGAAAAAGCTGTGGCAAAGCAGATCTTAAGTCAATACATGAACCAAGTTGACATGTATCTCACAAAATACAGTCTTTTGTTCTGTGGTATCTCTAGGACCAAATCTTCATATTCCTATGGGTACTTTAAAAATTAGCCTTCATGTTCATTTTTATAATAATAATGAAGGTTAAGCAAGAGATAATATTCTCATTTTACAGATGGAGGAGCTGAGTCAAAGAAGTAAAAGACTCATATGACTAAAAGTTAGTCTATACAATGTCTATATATGCTGGGTCTGAACTACTTTGATGATATTAGAAGCTTATTTGGCGTAATGTTTTAAAAGATTTTTATGATTACAGTGAATGTCACATATAATATATGTGTGTCTAAGGAATCTGATAATAATACATTAGACATGCTAATAAACTTACTTGCTTGTAAATGAAAGGAAAATCTACAAGATTTTTATTTAGACTCATGCATTTTATGTAAAAGAAAATTGAAATTTGGAAGTAAAAACCAAATCTGCATCTTATTTTTGGTATAACTACTGCCCATATATATTAACAACAAAATGTTTAAACTTTTAATTTATTAAATGCATTGTTGAGCATTTGAAATACCCATTTGATATTTGTTATTGAACTTTAGAAAAAGGATTTAGGTAAATACCATCTGTCTAAAATTAATTTTGGAAGGTAATTCAGAAGATAATATGTTGGATACAGTTCTGCCAGCAATTATTAAATATGTTTTGAGGAGAAAATTGCTATCCAAATTACCCATCTCATCCTTGGCATTTTCTGAAAAACAAGACAAGTACTTTTCAGTTTGTGAAGGCTGTTCGCAACAGTATCAAGTCAATTAATTATAAAAGATTTAACCATGCATTTGACCATGAAATAGATTGGTTGTGGCTGCTGAATTATAGTTTTAGATGACTTTATGTAGATACAAGCATTGTTTTGACTTACTGATGATTACAATGATTATCTGTGTGAAGGATTAAAAAACCCATATAATATTAATAAAATATTTTTCTTGGTAAAGGTACAGAATATGTTTTGAATAAATAAAGTATGAAAAAATATCTGAATTCTTCATGCATTTTTAAAACCAGTTAATAAATGGTAAACATGCAAAAAGCTCATAACTCCAGAAATTTAGCCTCATTCATTGCAATGTCTATTTTTAATCCCTGTATTTATTTGCTAGCTTAGTACATAATATTTTTCACTTAAAATTCTCATTTCTCTTTTTATATGATAATGACTTTCCAAATATCTTTTTTATTTCTTGGTTACTATTTATCATTGGGGAAGATAATAAAGCCAATGACAAAAAATATTTTGCTGTAGTCAACTAAAGAGCCAAGAATTGAAATACGTTTTTATGTTATTTTATTTAGCCTTCAAAACAATTCCGTAAAATAGATTCATTTATTTACTCCACAAATATTTATTGGATACCTAATAACTATGAACTCTCCCAAGAGCTTGGGAAATGATGGTAAAATAAGGTTGTCAAAGGTCCCTATCCTCATAGGGATTACACTTTCAAGGAGAGAAACATCTAACAAAGACGATAGTTATAGTTTGTGATGCATAATCAGGAACACGTGATGTTATAACAGAGACTAACTCACGGACAGTGGTTAGTTTTTGCTGCATAAAAACTACTACATAATTTAGTGACTTAGGACAACCCTTTATTTGGGCCCATTTTTGGCCACTTGCAATTTAGGCGAGGCTCAGCTGGGCAGTTCCACTCACGTGGGTTAGTCTAAGCTCATCTCAGTTGGAGCAACTTATAGGAGTGCTGTCATTTCCAGATCAGTTGGAGGCTTGATGAGGGTGTCCTCAACTGAGATGGCTTGTTTCTGCTTCAGATGGTCTTTCATGTTCTAGCAGCTGAGCCTAGAGTTTTCACATGGTGGTTGTGGCAGGAGTCCCAGACGCAGCAGGGGTCATTGGGAAGGCAGACATTCTGGACTACCTTCTACCTTTCATTCTTTTGAATGTATCCCATGTAAAAATGGGCCAAATTATCCACAAATCTTCCTGTATCATTTCTCAGGTTGAACATCCATGAAAAATATAAAACTCATAAGGATGAAAAAATAATGATTCTGAAAAAAATAGAAATATTGCTTTTTACATGGTATTCCCCTGCTTCCTTCTTTTATACATTTCATGGAGATATGACTTCTCATATATTCACCTGGCTGGTCAAACACCAGAGCAATATTCAACAAAGCAACACCATGCACAGGAGAGAAATCAACCAACTATATGATTTTTCTTTTTTGTCATTAGGAAGCCAGAAAGATATACAAAATTAGTGACAAATACTTTGTATTGGATGTTCAAAGGGAAGATAAAGAGGCCATATAGCAGAGAACTATATTTGTATACTCTGGTACATAAAATTTAGGGTATTTGTGTTGTTATTAAAATTTATATAATCTTGTATTCTTGTTGCATATGCCAATATCTACCCTTCAAAATCTATTGCACTGAAGTATTTCAAAGGATGTACTCAACTCTTCTACATTTGTAATAAAGGAGTAGGTATGTTAATTTGCTGCATTTTGAAAAAAAATAGAAACACACATAAAGGTTAATATAGTCATGCACTCCATAATGACATTTTGGTCACCAATGGACAGCATGTACAATGGTAGACTCATAATATTATAATACTCTATTTTTACTGTACCTTTCCTATGTTTACAGATATTTAGATGCACAAATATGATTGTGTTAATGATTGCCTGCAGTATTCAGTACAGTATCATGCTTCACAGGTTTGTAGACTAGGAGCTGGAGGCTACACCATCTAGTTTTGTCTAAGTGCCATCTATGATGTTCACACAATGGTGAACTCACCTAATGACGCTTTTCTCAGAATGTTCCCCATTGTTAAATGACACATGACTGTATTTGTGGATATTTGGGTATGATTCACAAAGCTTTTCAATTTAGTGTTATTTTTTGTTAATTCACTCAACAAATCTATATTAAATGTTTATTATATGCTAAGCACTGTTTTAGGTGCTGGGAACACACTGCTAATTAAGACAAGTAACATGCCTGCCCCCCTTGAGCCTCGAGTCTATTTGATATTAGGTGGACATGTCAGTCTTTCTACTTTTTTAGAGCAACTTGCCAATAATACTTTTAACATGAATCACAATGGAAGAATTTTGCTAAAGGGATTCAGAAAAGATTACATGACACAATTTGGCTGGATTCAGTATTGTAGTGATTTTTTAGGAAAAGGTCATTTTGAACGGAAACATCTATAAAATCGTTCCTTGAGGTATAATGAAGCTAAAGGAAGCAAAATAACAAAGTAGAAAGAACATTTTAGATGCCTTTAAGTTCTCTTTTGTGCCATATAAATTGGTCTCTTTGTTTGAGAATTCAAATATTTTACAGCCAGTACAACAAATGTTTTGGTTTGGATTCTATGTACTTTTCTAGTCCCTAGGGATGTACATATATTTAAGGTATATAAGAAACCAGTCCTGCCTCAAATGCTAGCACCTTTGCTGACAATATAGAGAATAGTGTGATCCATTGTGATACGAGCCATGCTGGTAGGATTCATGATCTGATAGGTACCACAGGAGAAGCCATGAGTGCCAGCTATGTGTGCCAATTTCACAGTGTCCCTAAGTGTTGTTTTTTCTGCAATTAGGAAAGTAAACTTCTACCAAAACCTTTTTTTTCTTGACTTTTATTATAGAATGCACTCTTAGTGATTATGTTCTGGAACCACTCTTAATTGTTCTTATGGCTTTGGGCAAATGGCTTCATCTCCCAAAGTTTTCTCCTCCTTAGCATGGGATTCATGAGGTCGGTCAGGGTGGTCATGAGGCTTAAAAGAGATTATGCCTAGAACAGTTAACAATAGTGCCTGGAGCCACAGAAGAGCTCTGGAAATCTTGGCTATTGGTGTTTGCACTCATGTTTGTACCTACAATACAAATGTCTGAGACACCCTAACAGTTCATATCCAGACACACCAATTGGTACACCTGAGACTGATATCCAGGCATCCTCCCTCCTTCTCACACTGCCAGCTGCACAGAGAACCACACTGTGGTAGCACGGACCAACCAGACAGAGGCTGTGTTCCATTCAAGGCCTGGTACAGATAGATGATGCCTTTTTCACAACAAAGACCAACCTCCGCCAAACCTAATCACTTAGCACAATTTCTAACTCCAAATTCATTTCTTCACTTATTTGCTTACTAACTCCTTCCATTGTCAGCTGTCAGGACAGGCTGGGAGGGCCTCTGTTGGAAAGTTAGTAGACTGCTATTTCCCAGGTGCCTAGAACAGGGCCTGACACATAATTGGGGCCTGGCGTGTGCTCAGTGGAGACGCAAAGACACAGACATGCCCTTTGCACTGGAAGCAGTGGCCCAGGGCAATGGGCTTTATCCAGGTCACCTCCAGTCTGCCTTTCCATGAGGGCTTGCTGCACTCTGTCCTAAGGCCACCTCTGTAGAGAAGCATCTTGCCACCTTATGGCACTGTCCTCCCTGAGCTACTAGACAGCAACCCTGGCCCTTCTGACTTTTCAGGCTGACAAAGCGAAATGTCAGTCTGTAGTAAATCCCATGCAATGGGCTGTAGGAAACATCCCCAGCCATAGTCCTGGCCTGGTGCACAACTCTTCTGTGGAGTTGAGTTACCCCTACAGTAGTGGCTTTTGCTCATTAGTGTGCAGTCTTAATGTCTTAACACATATTTACAAATAGTCTCTTTTAAAACATATTAAAAAGTGCAGCAGTGTATATAGTATGCTACCATTTTTTGAAAGACATATATATATATACATACACACTCAAGCAAAATATATATGTATAGACATAGTTTTTCTCTTGCTTGTATTATTCCCATGTTTTATTTTATTTCTCTAAGGTTGATACTTTCTTCTAAAAAATGCAACTCCAAAAAATAAATGGAATTTATGGTTAATAGCTTAACTTTATTTCTTAAATGTATTTAACTTATATATTCTGTATTACTAAGATTATATACAGTTTCTTAATGTATATAATGACTGATGCACAGTGTACCATGGGTTGGCTCTAAAAATAATATAACTATTAATAATTTATATTCTTAAAGTGTTCCAGAAAGGAAAACTACTTGACGTGAACTATTCTGACATTTTAATCGTCTCATTCTTGTCAGCACTGTCACAGTAAATGATAAAGATAGTATAAGTAGCCATGAAATTTTCTGAAAATTAGCTTTTTGACATTTTTCAATTGACAACGCAGATGGACATGTTTACAGTTTGAAATCTTTTATTGTATTATTTTTGCAAAAATATTAATATGCATTTGTCCTTGTTTGGAGGAAATAAAATGCATGTTTATTTTCTGACACATTACCTTGCATTGAACTAAGTACAGTTTTTTCCTAGCGAAATGCATTTATCCATTGAACATATTTATGTTCTAGTTATTCTTTGAACAACTGCATTCTCATAGATAAGAAATTTTCAAAGTTTTGCTAATTAAGAAATTGATAATTTCTGCTCCATTCTGAATTCTAAGGAGTTTTCTAACTGCTAGTCTCCAACTCTTGGAAAAATTATTTTTTATTATTATTTATTGATACATAATAATTATACATATTTATGGGGTACAGTATGGTACTCTGCACAATGTGTAATGATTGAATGAGGGTAATTAACATATCCATCACCTCAAATATTTATTATTTCATTGCATTGGGAACATTCAAAATTCTCTCTTCTAGCTTTTCAAAAATACACAATAAATTATTGTTAACGATAGTCACCCCATGGTGCTATAGATGACTAGAACTCATTCCTCCTATCTAGCTGTAATTTTGTATCTATTACCAAACTTCTCCCTCTCCCTTCCTCCTTCCTATGCTTCCTAGCTTCTGGTGACCACTATTCTACTCTACTTGTATGAACCAACTTATTTAGCTTCTACATATGAGTGAGAACATGCAGTATTTATCTTTCTGTGGTGTGCCTAGCTTATCTCACTTAACATAATGCTCTCCAGCCTCATCCATGTTGCTGCAGATAACAGGATTTCGTTCTTTTTTATGGCTGGATAGAATTCCATTGTGTAAATATATACCACATTTTCATTATTCACTCATCTGTTGATGGGCACTTAGGTTGATTGCTTATCCTGACTTCTATGAGTAGTGCTTAGTGCATATAGCTATTTGACATACTGATTTTGTTTCCTTTGGACATATACCCAATAGTGGGATTGCTGGATCATACGGTAGTTGTATTTTTAGTTTTTGAGGAACTTCCATACTCTTTTCCATAAGGGCTATACTAATTTAAATTCCCGCCAACAGTGTTTAAGAGTTTGGAGAAAATATTTTGTTCTGCGTGCATCTTTGCAGAGTTCTTAGAAAATATGCTGGTAGAATAGTTGCATAAAATCCAAATTCCAGATAATATTTTTGCCCACTTTGCTGATAATCCCTAGAGGGGAATAGATTTGTAAAATTAGTTTAATTTTATTTTATTACTGTGTCTCATGTTTTCTCATTTCCTTTTCCCAAATTATAGAAAACCCACAAGCCTGGGACAGATTAATCCCCTCTTCTACTCAATCCTGGCTAACCACCTCTCTCTGTCAATGCTGGGCATGACTGGAGGGATATAGGGAGTATGTGAACCTTCCAATGACCAGATATGTGCTGTTACATTTTGGCACCTGAGCTATCATTTCTTGAACAATGATAGAATGAGGTCCACCTTAGAGGTTACTGTGAAGATCACATTAGTTAATAGAGGGGAAAATACTTTAAAAAGTGAACCACAAAGGCCACCAGTAGTAGTGATCTTTCTAAACACTAATCCGATCAAGTATCTTCTCCAGTACACCTCCAGCAATACAAAGTATCCAGACTTGTAAGAATGGCACTCAGACCTCTACTGATGGCTGATGGCTGCTTGGACCTGCCATTTCTTCTTTTCCTTAGAGACACTGCACATGGTTTTTACTTCCTCTGGAATTCCTGGCAAGACATCTCTGTCCTCCTACGTGTGATTCAACATCATCTTCTCTTTGATGCTGCCTCTTCCCTCTAAGTCTTCTCACTTCTCTCTTACCTGAAGGGTTAAGAGACACCCTCCTGGCTGATAAATAGTTGTATGTGAACCATATTTCACAGAGTAAGTCACAAAAAATACCAGCTTCTGTCCTTTCTCCTTTCTTCCCTATATTATACACACACACACACACACACACACACACATACACACACACACACACACGTGTATATTGAACCCTATATATATACAGTCACATGTATAATTTATTGAATGAATAGGGTGAGAAAAGAAAATTACTGGATTTTGTATCCCACAGACTTTCAGTCAAGTTCTAGTGATTTACTTTACCCTTCCTAATAAATCCCAGTGATTCAGATTATTATCACACATTTACAAATGATCTCCTGTTAAAAATATATTTAAAAGTAAAATAGTGTAGATAGTATGCTACCATTAAAAAAAAAGTATATTTGTATTTCTTGTACATTCAACTAAAAATCTCTGGAAGCATACATGATTTAAAAAGATGTTTAGGAATTAGGGCTTAGGACCTGGGCTGATGTAGAGTCAGGAGCAGAGGGGAGATTTTTTCATTGTACTCCACAGTTAGTTGTTTTTACTTTTTGAATTTTGTTGTTTTGGCTTTTTTCTTTTTTAATTTTGAATCATGGGAGTATATTTCTCACCTAAATATTGAACAACTTAAATAGACATTTAATATAAAATTTTCAAGTCTAGGAAAGTTGAATGTAAAAGTTTCATTCACTCCAAGCTGACTTGTAAGCTTGCAGTGGAGAAAAAGATGTAGCTGGTGTTGTCACTGTATCTACCCCTTGTCCTTTGATTACTCCTCCATTACTCACTGTGACATTTCTGACATCTCTAGGGTTGGAGCAGGGATGGGGAGAAAAGTTGAGAGGCGTAAAGACTTTACTTGAAAGGCATTGTTTTCATTGGGTTTTAGCAGATGAGCTTGACAGAAAAAAGTGAATTTCTCAGTCCACCTACAATTCCATTGCAGCTTGGCAGGGGCTGTGCCCTTTGTCACCTCTGCTCTGAAGCCCGGGGATGGAGTGGCCATCATTTGTTATGTTGCCAATTGCTGTGGCAGAAGGAAAGAGCAGGTGTCTAATACTGCATTGGCTCTAAAAATGCCTGCCCAGAAGGACACAGGCCCCTTCAGCTAACACAGCCTCGGTTAAAACAAACCACATGACCACACCTAAATTCAAAATGAGCAGAGGCATGCAATGCCCCATGTGTCCAGAAATACCAAAAATAATGCTAATAGCACTGATAAATATTTTTTGAAAAATATGAGTCAAGAGTGGAATCCCTTTCAATTTTTCACTTAGCTATAATCTGGGCCACAACATATTTGGGTTACACACGAAATTCACATAATTAAAAACAATACAGGAATGCACCTCTACACCCTGACCAACTTCCTTCTCCTTGCTTGTTCTTGTTTTCTGCCTTCCCCTTTCTCTTATGATTTCCTCTGACCTCATGCTACAAAACAAGGTTTAATCTACAAGTCACCAGAAAAACAAACCGAACCAAACAAACCAAAAAGACAGCATGGTGCCCTCTGAAATATTTGGGCACCACTAAATTGTCTACTAGTGCCAATGTGGCATTGATAAATGTGCAGTTGTGCTTTGTTGTAATTTTTCTGAGGAGGAAGACTTTGGATCGTTCTTACTGTGACAAAGAAACAATAAGCCTTTTCTCAAGGAGAATCAATGCAATTCTGTTTGTCCTACGCCACCAACAATGGTTGTACCAGGGCCATTTTTGTTTCTCCAGTCTGCTGCCTCGTCTCTGATCTAGCAGGGAGCACTCCTGAGACTCAGCGGTTTGCTCCATCTGAACCCACTGCAACTAATAGGGAAACATAGTCAGGGATGTAGGGAATGGATAATGGATATTGCTTTTAGTTACTCCACTGGAGACGTTTTGAATTAATGCGATTGGTGAATAAAGGAACAATCGAATGTTTATGTCCTCCCATCAGGAGAGGAAAGGAGTAGAAAGAATAGAGCAATATAACCTACTATATTTATATTTATATATTATATTTTGGTGCTTATTTAAAAAAAAAAAAAAACCTCATAAAATCTTTGCAGTTACAAATTTCTCATTACCATACTATCAAGTGAAATGCTCCAGAAAATATTTCCTGTTTTGCTAGATGTGTTGTGGACAATTTTCTGAAACTGTTAAATTGCTCAATGTTATTAACTCTCTTTCAAGAGGCCACTGGAAATTTAGCACTTAATAGACAGAGAAGGGAAAATACAGTTGGCTCAGTTAAGAGGCAATCTCTTAGAGCTGGTAATTATGTCACATCTGTTTGGAGAAACAAGTTGGCCTTTAAGAGAGTGAATGGGGTAACAGTTTAATTAAAGGCGGGTAAGATTACATGCAAATTACTTGCTATTATTATTGGAGGAATCTGTCAATTGGGGAAGCACTGTTTTCTGTGTTTCTCGAGGGAATAGTTCTTGGCATACATAGCTGGAGAATTTAGCTTGTCTTTTGGATGTAAGTTTTAGCACTGATGCATGGAATGAGATCATTGCGTAGAGTCTGTGCAGTTCTCCAGTTTTCTTTTTCTATTTTCTTTCTTACTCAGGTGTTGTTCATTGGTAACTTGGTTTAACATAACACTCGAGCCAACACAGTATTATATGGTTTTGGGTTGCTTTCTTTGATTTGCAAGAATTTTAGAAAGAATTGTTCACCTTGAAAAAACAGAGCCTGATTTTTAAAAATCATTTGTTTATTAGTATTGGACCAGTAATTCTAAAATTCTAACCTAGTGTTCTTAGTTCTGTGGACTTGAACCTAACTCTTCTAAACTTCCTTATCTAATAAGAAATCTTTTCTCCCCAATATTGCCTATGGGATAATAGAAGGTTTTATAAGCAACTCATTCATTCTCAAAATGAAATTATCTATGTTAATTTTTGATGGTGTACCCTATATTGAACATAGAAATTCCACATTTTAATATGCCCCACAACTAATAAAGAATTACTCCATGAATACTGACCTTGAAAATTATACATTTTAATAAGCCAAAGCACATCTCAGGAAAAATCAGAGATTTAACGAAGCTACAATTATAGATGAGTTTAAAAGGACAGTAGGTTCATTGCAAATGAGTTTCTGTGTATTGGCTGGTTATTCATAGGGTGACTTGCCAAAAAAAGGTAGAGTGCAAATAATCAGTCCGTGTAACCACAACTAATCTAAAAATACTTTCTGTATGCTTAGGTTAGTTATGAAGAGTGATTCTTCCTTCATCCCGGTTTATATGATATAATCTCAGATGACATCTTTTGTCCAGTTTGTCATTTGCTCCAGGTTTTTACTTTTTGATATAATTTTGTGGGAATTTTATTTTTTAAAATTGTTTTAACAGAACTATTATATAGGTCTATTAATATAATGAAGCTAACTTTATAATCAAAACCTTTCAGGTTCACAAGCATTATTTAAAAGAGAAATTCTGCGGTCACATTTGTCACACTAGGTAGAAATGTGTTGATTTCAATAAGTTGGAGGTTACTACACGGCTGTCAGGATCTGAAAAGTAACAGAGAAGTAACAGTTGCCAAAGGTCAGAGTAAGGAACAAATTACAAACCCTTTAGGATAGTGAAAGTTTTAAGGAATATGTTTTTCCATGTTCTATAAACAACAGTAAGCAAAGATCAAAATCGAGGTAGAGTAAGAATAACAGAGACCAGTATACATCAATAGGACCTGAATTCATCAACTTTTAAGATTCGAGCCAAGATTTAAGGCTTAATGGATATCAGAGAAATAGCATATTTGGAATGCAGGACAATAAAAATTTGCAACAGGAAAGCGGTAAACCAGAGCTGCTTCATGGGGTAAGTATGGCGGTATTAACATATTTTTTTTACCAAGGAAAGGACTGGAGATATTGGTACCAGAAAGTAGGATAGAGAAGTTGATGCAGCTATTATAAAGATATTAAGAATATAGTATTTGCAGATAAATTTTCTAATAAGATGCATTGATAAATATAATAAAAAGGAATGAAATAAGAAAAAATGTTATCAAATATTCTTTATTGAGTATTGGAATTTTATGTGTCTCTCTTTCTAGTGCCATGACTTTGCAGTTCATTTTTATTTGTAATTTTGAGGTCTGCGTATTCAAAGTAGACTTTTGTAGAGTGTAACCCTTTCCACCCTGTTTGCTACTGTAGTCTTTGTATTATTTTATTGACAATTTCAAAAGGAGAGGATTATAATTATGCCAGACATCTTTTGATAGTGGTATACTGTGGCGTCCAAGATAATTTAAAACTTTGTATTGGTTGAACTTTATAAATCCAAGAAAAGTGATTCTGAAAATTATAGAATAAACGAAGAAAAAAAAAACGCTCTACATGAAGACATGACAAATGATTGGATATTTGCATTCCAGCCCCATCCTACAAATATCCCCATCTATCAGTGGGACTAGAATCGATTTATGGAGATTACCTTAACACATAACAGGATAATTTTGAGTGTTGTAAGTAAAACAATATGTGGATTTGAGTTCAAATGGCAACCTGAAATGCAATAAATAATATTCATATATGAACTAAAAGACTGGCTTCTGAAACAGAAATATAACACCTCGAAGTTCATACTTTGTTTCACTGTTTCACATTTTAAACACAGATAACATACCAAGTGGTCACACTGAATGACAGACTTGAAGTGAGTCAAGTTCTGGTTCTTTGTCTTCACCATCACTGTACTATCCTGGCTTATTTCTAATTGGCTTCTTAAACTCTGGTATATATGATTCTGCAGAGGCTGCAGATATGACCTTTGACTAAAGTGAGCAAATCTAAACCAAACCTTTGCTTAATTGCTCTGGAAACAAATGTGATGTTGAGTCTGTATATGTCAGGTCTATGTCAGGGATTGACTATGGGTGGAACTTCTCCAAAAGAAACTCAGGTAGAATGCAATGGTTATTAAAAAGTAATAAAAATGTGCTAATTTAAAACATATATATGCTTTAAATTATATGTATATCATTATATTTCATTATACATAATGAGAACTCAACTGTAACCCCATGGAAATCATGTCAAAGGGATGCCTGCACTCCCATGTTCATGACAGCTCTATTTACAGTAGCTAAGAGTTGAAGCTAACCTAAATGTCCATCAGTGGATGGCTGGATAAGGAAAATGTGGTATATATGCACAATGGAATACTACTCTGCCATAAAAAGAAATGAAATTCTGCCATTCGCAGCAACATAGATGAACTTAGAAAAAACTATGTTAAGCCAAACAAGCCAGGCATACAAAGAGAAATACAACATGTCTTCACTCATAAGTGGGAGCTAAAAAAATAAACAAAAAAAGAAAGAAAGATACAACAATCACAATAATTCATTGAACTTTCAAAAGAAGAGAACAGAACTGAAGCCACCAGATGTGAGAAAGGGGAAGTGGTAAGGGTAGTTAGTGAGAAATTGGTAAAGGGCCAAAAAAATGACAACATTGTGTAATGTTGAATACACGAATTATCCTGATTTAAGCACACAGGTATTGATATTCAACGCTGTACCCCACAGCTATGTACAATCGATTATGTTTCAATTTTTTAAAAAAAGGAATGCAGCAAGGAATGGAAGGGATGAAAAATAACTACATAAACCAGGCTTAATTTTTTTCTCTCCTGATAGTAGGGAAAAAAAAAAAAAAAGAAAGGGGAAAAAAAAGTGAAACGAACAGAAGATTTTTGAGTGGGGGAAGAATATTTTACTTCTGACATTATTAAGAATTGCCATGGAGAGATAATAAAAACAAACAAACAAAAAAACTTTTAGTTATAATTTTTTTAAAAATCTTTCAGATAATCCATTCTCTTATTACCTGCACCTAGGGCAGACCACTCCCTCCATCTCACCCTTGGTACAAATCACTGCCTACATAATTTTATTTTTTAATTATATTTTTCTCTTTAATATCAGTATAAAAACTATACTCAATTGGCCATCAAAACCTATGCTTTTGAAGTAGCAGCAATTCAACATTAAGCCTTGACTGGTGTTCAATAATATTTGGGGTCTTCGTGCTGTACGCTGCAGCGATCACCCAGGTCTCCTGCCTGTGTCTGGCTTGACAGTAGAAACGGTGCCTTGCTTCAGTGCTTCCAAAACACATTCCCCACAAGAGAGCATCAGAGCATCAATGCTTATAAGACAACTGGAAAATAAAGTCATAATTTTGAGCTGAAGCAGGGAAGGTTTTGAGCATATTGTCCGTGTGCTTTGAAAATATTTGCGGATTCACATGAAAAATCCTTCAGTGAGACCCCATCAATCTGGGGTAGAAAGCAAAGGCAGTCAAAGATTGCTATTTTGTTTGTTTTCTAAAAAAAAAGCTAGCTAAAGTTATTCATCAAACTGTGCTCTTCTTCATGCTTATAAGATACAATTAAGAGCAGGTAAAGGGAGAGAGAATATATCAGTGAGTGAACCCAAAGCTGTTTCAGTGTTTAGATTATGGCACTGTCTAGTGAAGACATTTGCAAGAGAAAATCCGTTGAAAATGAGAGGTCAGTTAAAATTATTTTGGCAGTGATAAGACCGTTAAGATGACTACAACCTAGGCTTCCTTCTGAACACTTGAAAATAATTGTCTCTTTTCCAAGTGACAGCTCAATATGATATCCCTCCATTAGGCCACTTAAAGACTGGTGTAGGTATGAAAAAACTGTTGTGATCTGCTTTGTTTCTTGTGGCCTTGTTTATATTGTTGCTTTCTTTCAGAGGCTACATTATAGAAAACTTATTCACCATCATTTATGCAATGATTATAATTTATGTCCAGCAGAGGAACACTGCATAGTGTCTTGATTCATTGACTGGTTAATGTAGATTTTGTACATAATGAAGGGCAAAGAGTCTGAAACCATTTTCTGGGTATGTAAAAGTGATCATTTCGTGTACTATGCATTAGACTCCAAGATTATTGTACTGCTGATAATTTTAGAGTGAATCAAGTGTCAAATATAATGAGGAGCTTGCTTATTTCATCAACCGAATGACTTTAGAATTGTAGACAGGTTGCTTCCACCTTAGAAATTTTCTACTAGCCAAATCTAATCCTCTATAATTGCAAAATTAATTGTCCTAGTTATTTTTTTAGGATAGCACTGAACTTTTTAAAACTGAATTTAAAATTTACTGTTCTCGTGAAAGTGAATTGATTTTTAATTACTGTTCTGAAGAAGTAACTAAACTTAACTGGGCTATTTCTAAAGGAGAAGATTTTTACCATGTCTTCTTCCAAACCTTTTTAGATAGGACAAACTTTTTTTTTAATTTAAATTTTCATTTTTAATTGACAAATAATAATTGTAAATATTTGTGGGGTACAATGTGAGGTTTTGATATAGGTATACATTGTGGAATAATTATATCAGGCTAGCTAACATATCCATCACCTCACATGCTAATCATTTTTTTGTAGGAGGACATTTAAAATTTATGCCTATAGCAAATTTGAAATATACAATACATTATTATTAACTATGGTCACAATATTGTGCAATAGATCTTGAAAACTTATTTCTACTGTCTAAGTAAAGCTTTGTACCTTTTGATCAGCATCTCCACCCCTGCCTCTGGTAACAACCATTTACTATTGTAATTTTGACTTTTTTTAGATTCCACATCTAAGTGAGATTATACAATATATGTCTTTCTATTCCTGGCTTATTTCACTTAGCATAATGTCCTCCAGATTCACCCATGTTGTCGAAAATAACAGAATTTCCTTCTTTTTTAAGGCCAAATAATATTGTGTATATCAACCACATTTTTTTATCCATTCATCCTTTGATGGACATAGACTGATTCCATATCTTGGCTATTGTGAATAATATCGCAAGGAATACAGGAGGGCAGATATCTTTTCAACATATTGATTTCAATTATTTTGGATGTATACCCAGAAGTGGGATTGCTGGATCATTTAGTACTTCTATTTTTAATTTTTTGAGGAACCTCCACACTGTTTTCCAAAACAGCTATACTAACTTACCATTCCCACCAACAGTTCACAAGAATTCCCTTTCCTCCACATCCTAGTCAACACTTGTTATCTTTTGTCTTTTTGACAATAGCTGTTCTAACAGGTTGTGGTAATATCTTGTCGTTTTGAAGTTGTGGCTTTATGTTTTTTAAAATTTATTTTTATTGACAAATAATAATTGTATATGTTTATAGGGTATGATGTGACACCTTGATACATGTATGCATTCTGGAATGAGCAACTCAGGCTAACATATCAATCACCTCACATAGTTATCATGTCTTTGTGGTGAGAATATTTCAAATCTATTCTTTTAGCAATTTTGAAATATAAAATACATTATTATTAACTATACTCACCTTGCTGTGCAATAGATCACCAGACTTATTCCACCTGTCTAAGTGAAACTTTGTACCCTTTGACCAAACATTTCCCCTCTCCCCCCAAACCACTATCACACTCTACTTCTGTGAGTTCAAAATTTTAGACTCCACATATAAGTGAGCTCATGAGATATTTGTCTTTTTGTGCCTGGTTTATTTTACTGAGCATAATGGCTTTATTCTTTTTAAATGCTTAAACCAAAGAGTTTAATATATAAATCTAGACACAAACAAGCACATACAAGTGTACTTCAAAAAGTTTGTGCAAAAATTTGTATTATCTTTTAATTCTATTTTTCCATGAAGTTTTTGAAGTATGCTGGTACTGTGTGATTCCATTTCTATGAAGTTCAAAACATGCAAAACTAATCAAAGAGAAAAGACAGGACGAAACCTTCAGTATTACTGGACGTATTCTTTTATCTGGGTGGAAGTCACAGAGGGGTTTAAAAGTGAATAAATTCATTCAGCTGTTGAGTCAGTATTAGAGATCTTGTCTGTACATGTGTTATGCAGTAACACAGTCACTCACTCACACAGGAAAAGTAATCTGTGAAGTGACAATAGGGCACAGAATGAACACTATTTTCATGGTAAATTGCAGTCAGACAAATTATGGTTTTTTTATACTGTAAATACTTATTTCTAAATGTATCAAGTGTGCTGGAATAGGTGAGACAATTCAGATTGAAGACATGTACCACAGGTACGGAAACCTAGAAAGTTTATCCCCATTGGAATATTGTAAGAATTCTATTCCTCTTATACCAGTTGCTATCATGAAATATCCCCAGAAATATGATAGTTTTTTCTAAAATCTACTGGATGAGGATAGTACCAAAATATGTTCAAATGAAATAATAAAGGCCTGCCATAGTTGAAGAAACAAAAGCATTTTAAATCTTATTATTAAGAAGAAAAAAGATTATCTATCATAATAAATCAAGAAACCCTAAACCACAATATATTGTGTCCCATAGAGTAAAGCCCTTTCTTTTCTCTTATAGTGTCGTATCTACACTAGCAAAGAAAATCATAGCTAAAAGCTAAAACAATATATTTTAGCAAATTTCATGATATATCTTATATACTATGCATAAGAGAATATTTTTATATTATTATTTTTGTTTCATATGTAATTTTTATTGAAGTGTATTGATTATATATATTGATGGCATTGAGTTATATTTCGATACATGTATACAATGTGGTGATCAGATCAGAGTAATTAGCATATTCATCATCACAAAATGATCTTTTTAAATGGATGTATAAGATCAGTGCTTCTCAAACTTTGATATTCATATAAATCACCAAAGATCTTATTAAAACTAATATTCTTCCGCAGTAGTTCGGGGGTTGGACTGAGATTCTGGATTTCTAACAAGTACCCAGGTGTTATGGATGGTGTTAGGATACAGATCACACTTTGAGTAACAAATTATTGGATTAAAAGATACTTAGGTTCACTGACATTGATTATCTTATGAAAGTCAGAGAGGAAAAAAAATGCATGGAAAGCAAGGTATTAAAGTCAAGGCACAAAGTATTATGGTGTAGAAAGCAGTAGGGTTTCCAAGATACTCAGCCCTAGAGGAACAGCTCCACACTTTTAACAGTACTACCACTTATTTACTGTTTCTGTTCTAAAGTGACTATAATAACAGCCCTTCAATTATAGAGCTGTTTCAGTAATAGCATCTGCTTTATTATAGCTGCAGTTTTATTAACCTAATAACTGTTAGCATGAAGACATCATTACTGTAAATTACGTTTATAATTATGGCACTAACTGTACTCAGGTTGCATACAATTATTAGAAATTTCCACCCTAATTATTTACCTCTCCTGCAGCTTTCCTTTTATCACATAGACTCTGTGCATTTGTGTCAGTGTACACAAGCTTTTATATGTAGCTGTTTTCTGATATCCATACAGTCATTCAAACTGATGTGTGATCTGTCCAGAAACTTGTGTTACTAGCTCAGAGAATAATTAGAACTACTTTCCCAATCTCTACTTTCCACAGTCTGGGTCGGTTCAATGTTTAGTACCTCAGTCAGAAATAATTTACTATCTAGTTGCTCATGGCTTTGAGGGTTCATTTAAGCAATGTACAAATTAAACATTAATGCAGAACTAACACCTCAAAGAGCAGTGGCTTAAACTAAAATCCATTTATTACTTCTCTGGGTGGGTCTGCAGGGGGTGCACATCTACACTCTGCTGAGCTGGGCGATTAGCAGCTCTGCTCCACATGTATCTCATGTACCTCCTCTGTGCCCATGCTTTCCTCCTGGAGATGGCTCAAGTACACGAGGACACATTCAACCATGACAACACAATTCAAGCCTCCACCGTATCACCCCTGCTAACGTTACATTGGCCAAAGCCAGTCAAGTGGCTAAGCCCAACATAAATGGAGCAGAGAAGTGTAGTCTCCCATGGAAGTGAACAGAATGAGTGATAATTTCAGAATAACAATCTAATCTACCAGTGACAGTTTCCCTTTTATACATGGAAATACAATAATGTCTAAAGTATGTGAGTCAGTTATTTTCATAACATGCTAAGTAGGCATAGCTACATATAGCCAAATTACAAACATTGGGATTGCTTCGTTTCTTTTAAAATCCTAGGTTTTTATAGAAGGTGAGAAAATATGGTCCTAACATACGCTTGTGTATTATTTTTTCATTTTGATGCTATGTACTACTAGTTACATGTAAGGGTTTTAAGTTCCAGAAAGTCTGGTGACTAAAGCCTAAAGCAAGGTAGATACATTTTTTATAGTCAAGGTGGCAAGGGCATTCAAGCAACCAAAAAACATTTATTAAAGATTTCCTATATGCCTTCTGTTATGGCCATGCAAATAACTACAACACAGTTCCAGGCTTTACAGTTCTTATAATGTTTGCAGACAAATGAATAAGACCTTCGATACAAAGTGATAAGTCCTATATACTAGGTGTATGCCAGTTCTCACACGGAGTGAGTTTATTCACCTGACAGAACAGGGAATGCTGGAGCTAAATCTTGAAGGATGAGAAAAAAATTACCAGCATAGAGGGGTTAGGCATTCTGCATAGAGAGATGACATTATGCTGTATTCAGAGAGCCACAAGTAATGGCATAGAAGTATTTTTGTTTTCTTCCTTCTGCCTGACATCCCACGACATAGAGTAGTAGATGCTGAGGGGGCTAGTGGTGAGCATAGACCCCAGTCAAGATCCAGGAGCAAGAAAGAATTCACTGGAACAAGGAGATACATGGAAGAAAAGTGGTTACTCAAGTTGATGATACAAGAGGGTCATCAGTCAGAGCCACTCAAGCCTGACAACCACTGAAAGTTCATCTTCCTCTGAGTGGTATTAGTCTGATTTCAGGTGGAAGAATAATGGAGCAAGAGGGTCCAACAGTTCCTTTGTAGCAGAAACAGCTCCAACACCTCCACCAACTTTCATGTTCTCTCTTCCTCTTCCTGAGCACACAATAAGCCACATTTCCCAGACTCCCTTGTCATTAGGGGGACATATGACTGAGCCTTGATCAATGAAAAGTGAGTGGACCTGGTGTATCCCACCACTAGTCCCGGTTCTAGTCCCAGCCCAACAGCTGATCAAATGCAGCGGATTCCAAGATCCAGAGCAGGGCAGAGGGACAAAATGGCAGGAGCCTGGGTCCCTGAATGACTGTGTGGGGAAGAGAACCACCTTCTTCTCAACTCACTTGGACTATATTATGGTCTCAGAAATGAACTTTTATTGTGCCACTCAGATTTGGGAGTTGTTTCTTAGTATCATTAGCCCATATTGACTAATGAAACCAGAAATGCTGAGTTTGTCATTTTCTTCTCTCTCCCAGCTTCAGGAATTCTATATGTTTACAGAGATAAAGAATTTTCTCGTAGCTCCCAGAGGAGCCTCTCAAAGAGGCAGGACGTAAGATAAGACTGAAGGGAAGAAAACCCAACAGGGAAGAAAATGGCAAGTGGTGACTGAGTATCACAAGGTGGCATCTCCACTGTTTGCAGTTATTCTTCTCCTCAGAGCTTATGTTCAGAACCTTGTCAGTTTCAGGGGGAGGTTTTTATTCATACATTTGTCATCCAGGACTTACTGGGGATCTAAAACATGCCAGGCAATATACCTGCTGAGGTCGCAAGGTAAGCAAAGATGCTTTCCTTCTCAGTAGCTTATAGTTTGGAGAGTAAGAAAGATATTATAAGAGGGGTAAATACTACAGAGGAGAAACAGATCATGTATGAGTGTGTTTAGTATGGAAGGGGAAGACACCTATGGGAGGGGAAGCTTCTCTGATGAAGGGTGTTTGAGCTGAAATCTGAAAGAAGAATAAAAGTAAGCTAGGTGAACCAGGATACAGACGAATGAGTAGCAGGTACAAAATACAAAAAACAAAATACAAAATATCACTACCAACAAAGCCTTCTTTATTCTTTATAACCCCCTCTACTGGTGATCGAAAATTTGAGAAACGAGGTTATTCTTCGGGATCTGAATATTTTTGTATAATTACCTCTCTTTTGTATAATTGCCAAATTTTACCAGGATAAATAAAGGCAGCAAAAACACTAAGGGCCAGATACAGAAGTCTACAACCCCACCCCAGAAACAACCACCAAAATGATATGCAAATATTTCTATATTTATGTCTCGCTTTTTTACCCCGAAGTCTGCTTATGAAAATAAATTTTCTATGTCAACATTCTCATTTACTTAAATAATTTTAATGGAATATTAGGACATCCTTTATTAAATCTTGAAGAATGCTTAGCTTTCAAATTTTTTGTTGAATATTTCCTGATCCATAACATACAAAAGGACGTGATATTTGTCCAGAACTGTCACTATGCATCTCTGTATCATAAGGCAGCCTGACTCAGGCTATTTAATACCGTTTTCTTCTAAAGCATGAATGCTTTAAAGTTCATGTTTTAGTCAAGAAGGAATTAAGTTTTCTCAAACCTGGCAGACACAGAGAAAAGCTACTTAGAAAGTCACACTTGGTTGACAGAGTGATAAAAAAAATCCCTTTAGGGGCCATTAGCTCTTTGCCTGAAGAAAAACTATTGGTGGTTCTGTTTAACCTTTTAACCTACAGAAGCAACACTGTTGAAAAATTCTTGGCAAGAACAAAACTTGGTGAAGGAGTTTATTTTGGAATCTCATTGTAGAAATTTTAGGATATCCCATTGTGATTAATTTAAAGTTAGTAATCCTCATTATCGCAATTTCCACCATGATCAATATTTAAAGTTTTTACTAAATGGTGGGACAAAGACTGTAGTTAACATAAATCATATATGCTAAACTTTTAGCTAACTATTCTGCCAGTTACTCATACTTAACTGGTTTTTTTCTGTGTTAATCTCCTCTCTGAAATTGGATCCAAGGTCCAAACAACAACATATGCATCTTTTCCTAATAGTACTTTATAAGGTACAATTTACCTTCAGTAAAATGCACAGATGTTACGTGTACAGCGCAAAGGACTTTGACACATGTACAAACTCATTTAACAATCATTCAGATCAAGATATGGAACATCACTCCCAAAAGTTCCATATTGCTCTTTTCCATCTAACCACCACACCCCCAAAGAAAACTACTATCCAGTTTCTATGGTCATAAATAACTTCTGTCTCTTCTTGAACCTCCTATCATCAGCATGTAGTCTTTTGGGTCTGGCTTGTTTTACTCAAAATCTGTTCATTTGGGGCATTTCTGAATTGTTAAGGATAGTCCAGGCCTTCTATAGATATTGAATGTATACACAACTGCATCTATTTAAATACTTTCAGAATTAAGCCAATACCAGTCAACCTAAAAGTTTCTGATTATGATGAAGTGTTACTCTAGGCAGGGACTGTGTTAAGTTAGCTGTACAATATCTAAGAAAACTATCCTGAGACAAATTAAAAATAGAAATAAAATGACAGGAAATAGAATATATGTTTAACCTTCTTAGAGATAAGTTCATCCTAAGTACTTTTCAAGTGCAAAAAGAAAAGGCTTATTATAAATTATTCTTATCCACTTATTAAGAGTGCTCCCTCAAGGACCAATTCTAGGTAATGCTTCATTAACCTTGTATCAGTTACTTGTTCTTGAATTTCCAAAATTTATTTTTTTCTGTAATTTTTATTCATTGTCAGGCCCTCCTCATTTGTACAAATTAGTAAAGCATTATATGTGTGGAGTTCTGGAAATTCATTATCCAGAATTTCAGTCCTTAAGACTTATTAAAGGGAAAGAAGAGAAAAAGAAAAAATAAAGGCATTGAAGGCCTACTACAAGGAGTCTTCAAAAGTTCATGCAAAAATTTGTATTATCTTTTAATTCTATTTTTCCACAAACTTCCTAAAGTACCTTCATATGTGCTGATGGTCCAAGGTACTTTCTCCTACATTAATAAATTCAATCTCTCCAATAAATTGCGATACACTGAATCCACTACATCTAGTGGAATACTACTTCAAATACACCGATGCTTAAGCGTGCAATGCATTCTAAAAGTTCACCTCTAACAGAGTTATTTTACGATTGAAATACAGATACATAACTAAAGAATAATTTTTATAGAATAGTCCGTAAAGCCTGTTATGTGTGAAATATACCATATTTCATCAAATCTAAAAATCCATTGATTATGAGAGGCACTCCTGTGTATGTAACCAATACTAAAGGGAAAAAAAATACTGCCAATTATTATGGTATATGACATTCCAATTTCTGAGATGTTAAAATATAAAAAGATGTGTCTTAGAATTACTGCAATAGAGTACTTGTGTAGTACTGGAAATCCTATATCAAGAATATAGCCAAGAATCAATGATTGGAGAGAGGAGGAGATGCAAAGCTTAGAACAGTGAAAATGAGTATTCAAAGTGATTTGCAGCTCAAAGACTCAGCTACCTGAGATCACTAACAACTAAAAGGAGGTGGAAACACAAAAACCTCAAGGAAGAGGTGAAATTGTGTGTCAAACCCACAGAAACCGAACAAAGTTTAAGAGTGCAGGATATATCCTGTTTTTTTCAGGACTCCTCCATTGGAGCAAATGTGGTTGGTGCCCTACCTAAATCACCCAGCTGCTGTGGGTGCTGGTACTAAAGCTCGAACCTGAAAACACCTCTGCAAGATTGTCTTTGAGAGACTGGACTCATTCTCTCCTGAGGTGGTAGGGAGTCCATTACTACCTGCACACCTCCTAAAACTTTTAAGCAAAGACTCTCTGATCCTCTGGCACAAAAACCCAGCCCCTTGCCTCCAGGATACACAGATTCAAAGATGCAACTTAGGTTGTAGAGCTCCCCTTGGGGTCCAGTTGAAACCACTGGTCAGCTGAACCCACATCTTGCTTCCCTTCTTCCCTTACAGGTTTCTCTTGAGAGCCCTCCCTCAGTAAATCGCTTTGTAAGGATCCCCATCTCAGATTCTGCTTCTAGGGAACCAACCCAAGGCACCCGTTTTATCTACACTACCACCCTCATGCTGGACTGTGGCTACACGAACAGTTGTCTTCCCCCAGAATTCCACCATAGAGGACAAAATCCAATTGGCATGGACACAAAAAAATCCAACACCTATTCTTATTCCAACACCCCATGCTCCATACGTCCCTCCTCCACTGGACACACATGGTCAAAGCAGAACACCATGCCCTTTTCTTGGGATGGGAGCCAGAAAAGTCAGATTAGGGAAAATGATTTTGCAATGATGAAACAGACAGTCTCCTGTGCACAGAAAGCAGAGCTGCCATTTTAAGTAGTGAGTACAGTAATCCACCTTATCCATGGGGGATATGTTCCAAGACCCACCATGGAAGCCTGAAGCCATGGGTAGTACCAAACTCTGTATTTACTATGCATGAATTTCTTCTTTCTTCTTCACAATTTTACAGATAGAAGATGTTTTTATCTTACATTTTAACAGCCTCAGCATACAGGGTTGTTTTGTTTTGTTTTGTTTTGTTTTGTTTCCTATTAAGTTGAGAACTTTTATCTTTCCACTCATAGGAAATACTGTATGGCTTCTCTTTGGCATATCTGAATTGTCAGCATCACTACTCTTGTGCTTTGAGGCCATTAATAAATAAAATGAGGGTTACTTGAACACAAGCACTGTGATACAACTCCAGTTGAGGTGATAACCAAGATTACAAAGTGGTAATGGATGGAGTGTCTGCAGCACGGAGATGCAGGACAAAGGGATAATTCACTTCCAGGGCAGGGGGAGCAAGAAGGTGTAAGATTTCGTTGTGCTACTCAGAATGGTGCACAATTTAAAACTTATGAATTCTTTCTTTCTGGAATTTTTCATTTAATATTTTCAGACCACAGTTGACTGAGGATAACTGAAACTGCAGAAAGCAAAACTATCTAGGAGGGACTACTGGGATTGAAAAACATGGCACTGAATAGTCTTAACCACAATAAATATAATAAATTTTGAAAATAAGTGTTCTAAGCCACAAAGAAAAGTAAAAATAAAAAAGTCCTTGCCTGTACATTTGTCTAAACATAGGAGGATAGTTAAGATAAGAATATGAAATGAAGGTTTATCTTTATTTGAGACTAATTCACTGAGGCAAGAAAGTTAGAGGTGTGCTCTGCTTCTCAAGTGAGGAAATGTCAAATTAAATCAAGACCGTGTGCTGGTACTTTAGTCGAACTGGCCGAAATGTGCAGGATGAGCTATCAAATGGAGAGCTGGCCAAAGACCATGATTCTTGGTCCTCAGTGGAGTCAGCAGTAGAAGATGAAATCCCTGTGGATTCTCAGCATCCTCTACCAGAAATCAGTGGCCCAGAGGGATGCACTGACAGCCTATGCTTTTGAAAGGGTCATGTAATCCTTGGACAAAGGGGATAGTCCTTGTTATCTCTCTTGCATTCATTCATCTACCTGTCTAAACAGCCTTTGACTCAGTGCTTATTGAATGTCTATTCTGTGCCAGGCACTACTGTAGACACCAGGAATATAGTGGGAAGAAAATAGATAAGGCCCAGGAAGCTTGTGATTTGGTGAGGATTCAAAAGAAAGAACCATGTCTGTAGACCAAAAATTAGATTCAAGGGGAAGTTTTATAAATGACCCTCATCATACTAAAACAAATGCACACACACACAGCAGGGGTCTTCCAAAGGTCATAGAAAGACTTGTATTATCATTCAATTCCTTTTTCCCATGAACTTTTTGAAGTACCCTGGTATATGGACACCACCCGCAAAGAAAAAGAAAAGAAGGAAATCTTATGATCATGAACAAATAGAACAGAATGAGGATTTAATTGAAAGTCTCAGGAAGGCATGAGATACAGCAAAGGGTTGACCAGAGATTGAATCAGTAGAACATTATTTGGGTTGTTAAACTACAGCTTTAAATCCACTGATAGGGGACAGATAGGATTTACACAGAGGGTCAAGATGGCCCTCAGATCAATGTGCAGCAGAAGGGAAGGAGATGTTCATGCAATATGAGAGTTTGTGGTGAGACCTAGAGACTCCAAATGCCTGGGAGATACCCAGTGACACAGAGGAAGCAATTTGGAGGAATCGAAAACTATACCTCCCAGAGGCTCACAATAATTAATTAATTGATTGATTAAAGTATTAGTCCATTTTTTTGTTGCTTAGAATACCTGAAATTTATTTCTTACAGTTTTGGAGGCTGGGAAGTCCACGGTCCAGGGGGTGCATCTGGTGAGGGCTTTCTTTCTTCTGCGTGGGAACTCGCTATAGGGTTCCATGGCGACACAGGCAGTCACATGGTGATGATGGCAAGAGCTCTTTAATATGCTCACTTGCTCTCCTTACAAAGCCAGGAGTGTAACTCCTGTGATGACCCACTAAACCATTAACCCAAATCCATTAATCCATTCACAAGGGCATAGTCATCACAATCCAACCACCTCTTAGAGACCCCACCTTTCAACACGCCACAGTCTGATTTCCCACTCTCTTAACCCTGTTACAGTGGGGATCAAGCTTCAGTGAGTTTTGGGGAGACATTCAATTCACAGCAGTTAATTAAATAATTCATTTAAAAATACCGAAAATACTGTCAACATGCATTTCAATGTGTGATGTAAAAGTTGAAAAATTAAAGAACAGAAACAAAACAAAAATATAAAAAAGAAAAAAAAACTATCTCCGTTCATGTCAATGGCTGTACTAAAGCCTTCATATTCAAAAGGGAAAGATTGTTATATACTTATACTCCAGTCACAACTAGAATATTCCATAAACTAATATTAGAGAAGACACTTAAAGAAAAATAAATATTTAAATATAACTCTATGCTTTGGTAATTCAAAAAATTTAATAAACTATGAGAAAAATGAAATTCTCTGGGGTTTTTTGGGGGGCGAACACTACTGGGTTTTTGGGGTTTTTTCTTTGTTTTTGTTTTTTTAGTTTCTCTCTGCAGGCTACCTAAGTGTGGGTTAACTTCTTTTTTAATAACTCCATTTTGCTAAGCATTTATGTCACATTTCCCTCCTTCACTGTAAATCAAGATAGAGTAACATGTACCTCTGTCTCTGTCTTTTCAAGGTCATGTTTGGCAAAGAGTATCAGTTTCCTCTTCCTTTTTTAAGCAGGCAGCAGTGATCTGATTAAATATTTACAAGTCCGGCTGGGTAAAGTTAAATGGAGCAGAAGATGCAATTAAGAAATAAAACTAAGTGTCAAACTGCAGTCTACTTAAATGAATCTTAAAACTTTTCTTTGACACTATTTATAAGACAGGGTTCGTTTGTTTAGTATGATAAGGGAACAGTGCCTTCTAAGATATATTAATCGATGTTCAGAAGTCATCTAAAAATACTATCTGAATAATTCGTGTCCTCTCCATTTTCTCCAGAGATAGTTTTACCCTTGCCTGATATGGTGGGATATAGAAGAGGGAGGTAGTGACTGTTTGGTGTTTTGCTGTCAAGCTGTAAACCTTGCAGAATTCCCTTTCAGAGCGCCAACCCAGGCAACCTTGGGGCTTGCTAAGAGCATTTGGAGAGGTGTAAGCAGAGATTAAATATTCAAACACTTGCTTTCAAAAGAAAAAATAAATAGTTAAAAAAAATCACAATTAGCAAACTACATCCCTTCAGTTGCTTTTATAAAGCCGTCTATGTCCGTAATGATGAATAAGCTAACTATGCTGATTTGACCATCACATATTGTACACGACTATTAATAGTCAACTTTATACCCCACAGATATGTACAATCATTTATGCTTCACTAAAAAAAGAAAAATACACATGTAAACAAATAAAAACTTAAAAAAAAAAAAAAAAAAGCCTTGCAATGTCCAGAAGGAAACCGTTGACAATAAAAATTATGTAAAGGAAATAAAATAATATTTTTTAAGTCTTTGATTGAAGGCTGGTAGATGAAGAGGGGGAAAATAAATTTATTATGAAATATTCTCTTAATTCATATATGGATAGAAAAAAAAAGACCTAATTGTAGACCAACTATGGAAAAAGCTTAACCTTGGCAGATAGGCATACTATTGAATTATAATTAGTATTAAGTATTCATAAGTAGTTTCAAAGGTTGCATTTATTTGGGGTCAAAATGTCATAAATATTCATCTGCATGAAATATTCTAGTTAATTTGATTTTGGTGTTGATAAGGCCAAGTTCGGGTAATCAATCTCAGTTAGGCTGGTTAGTTTCACACTAAAAAACTATACGGAGGGAACACAATTTACTCCAACCTTCATTGACTACGTTGTGCCTTTGGGCATAGAGAGACCTTGAAAAGCATACCACAGGGAAATCACTTCTCACAGATGTGGGAAAACTCAATTTCCATGTCTTGTCAACAATCAGTTGTGTTGCTGTCGGATGCATAAAATAAAACTTCAAAGAAAAATCAACTCTGAGTTATTCATTAATAATACCTGAATTAAATAAAGTGAAATTCAGAAAATTCAATCCGAAAATGAGGAAAAATGAATTTTTCTTTTTGCTTTGGGGGCTAGAGAAGGATGTTGAGTTTTCACTCAGTAGTTCTAATCTGTCAAATTGTTATGACACTTGTTCAATTCCTCAAATGCAAATGGGGATTGGATAACAATTTTCATTATTTTTCTTTTCTTAAACATCAGTATGTTTACTTGAAGGCTTGTATTGCTATGAATGGTTACCCTTAAAGTGAAAGTCAGAATAGTGGTTACTTTTGGAGAAGGATAGTAACCAGAATGGGCATGTGGGTGGCTTTTGAGACACAGTCAATGTTGTATATAGTGATCTACGTGGAGGTACCCGGGGGTGTTAATTTTGTAAAACTTCATTAAGTTGCACATTTGTGATGTAGGCACACACAGTTCTACTTCTTTTATACTCTAATTTTTAAGTTTTAAAACAAATTTATTTTAACAACAGTTGGATTCCTATATTCATTCCTATAAATGAAGTTGTTGCACAGACCTGAAATTTTATCTGAGCCCTGGGTGGCTCCATCATTTCTTTTTGATGATGACATTTTTTGATGCATGAATTTTTAACAAATGTATCTAATTTGATGTTTCTTTGATACATTTTTACCTACCTTTTCACTGGTACCTTGCTTCTGTAGTGTAAGCACCTTTTGGATTTTCCAATATATTATACTATTTAATATCTTCTTCCAAGTTGGGATTAGAAAATGACTTGGATTAAATGGTGCCCTGTGCTTCCAGCTGCCTTCAGATATAAGCCCTGGCTTAACTTACCTTTTCATCCCTCTTTCCTGGGCAGCAAATATCCTTACTGGTAAAATATTCAATAGAAGATTTGTCTTTACTCACAAGTATACTTTTGGAATTTGTGTTGTTTTTCTGGCATTGGCTGCTGCATTCATTATATTCTATTAAATGTTGTATACTGATGTCTTGGGGTATTAATTGCATTTTAATGAAAAAATTGCCCTGATTAGCAGTAATATAGCCAGCTGTGGGCCACAATGTTAATATTCACCTTCTGTTTCAATTTACTGGTAAAGCTGATAATGACTGAAGGGTACAGTTGATTCAGAAAACTATGGCTGGCAATTATATTTGTTATCAGGTTGGCTTTTGACCCCTCATCTTTAGCAGCTTTTATTAAAGAGTAGAGAAAAACAGGGCCAGAATAAGCATCCTCTGATGCTTGCTTGGACTTTAATCTGGTGATTGAGCATTTGCAATTTTGAAAGACTCCTCTCCAACAGCAGTTAAAGCTTGGAAGCGGTGTCAGACACAGCTGGGTATGCATTCTTGTTCAACCATGCCAGTCTTCTGAGATTTGGCAATGTGACTTCATTTCTCTTAGCCTCAGATTTCTTATCCAGAAAATGGGTATAATTATATCTTTCTCACTGGGTTATTGAAAATAGAAAATAAGATTATGGAGGTAGTAGCTGGTGTGCGTTCTTGAATTCAGCTAGTGGTGGCCATTGTTTTAATTAAATATCCTGTGGTTTATTCCCATCAACATCAGAAATTAAGATTAAATTTGGAATAAAAGTTCTATTTTGTCTTTTAAAGCCTGCATATGAAAATAAGTATAAACTGTACGATCGCACTTATATGAAATTTAAACACAAGTACAATCATCTTATGGGATCAGTGTCAAAATACTGGTTCCCCCTATGAAATAATGGTATAATCTGGAAGAGGCATGAGAGTTTTTAAGGTCGGAAAATGTTTTATTTCTTGGTCTGAGACATAGTTGTTGAATTTTATATATGCAAAAATTCATTCAGCTATGCACTTAAGATCTATGCATATTATTGTAATCATGTTGAAATTCTAAAAAAAAGAGGATTAAAAAATATTTCTCAAATTAATTGAGAAACTACAAACTAGTACAGACCTTTGGGAAGTTAATAAATCATGACAATATTCAGTAATCCCACCCCTAGTTTCTCAATTAAATATTCCATCTGCAGTTATATTCCAGTAACAGATAAATTATTTGCATAAAGGTATTCATTGTAGCATTTCCTGTTAAAAAATATAGCAACATTGAAAACAATGTAAATTAGATGTCCAGTAATCTAGAAACAATTACATAATTCATGATGCATCAATTCTGTAATTACACAGTCATGAAAAAGAAGTCTGTAGAATGGTGTGACCATTTTAGAGGACTCTTTGGCAATGTTTTATAGAGCTAAACATACATTGACCCTATGACCCAGCAACTCCACTTCTGGGCCAATACAAATGAAGACACAAAGACTTTGTCTATCAATGTTCATAGCAGCCTTAATTCATAATATCCAAAACTGGAAACAATCCTAAAGTCCATCAACAAAAGAATGGATAAAGAAATGGTGGTATATTCTTATAATGTAATACTACTCAGCAATTATTTCAACCTGAATAAATCTAAAACAACAACAACAACAACAAAACCATGTTCAATGAAAGAAACCAGACACACAAGATTACATACTGGGTGATTCCATGATATGGGGTTCTGGAAGAGGCAAAATTAGTCTATGATGATAAATACTCAAACAATGGTTACCTCTAGTGGGAAGGTAGAAAACTGACTGGTGATGGAAATATAGTCATTATCTTGTTTGGCAAGATCTATAGCAGCTGTCTTGTGACCTTGAGGAACTTCCCAGTAGAAATGTAAAATTATCATTCCTAAAATGGTTGGGCTGGTGACCAATGCCAGGACCCATCTACTCCCATACTTCTTATGTAAAAGAAGGTAAAGTCTTATATGTTCAATACACTATCGGTGATAAGACCCCATTAGAGAGGATTCAAAGAAAGGCTGCTATAATTTCTATCACTCTAGAAAGGAGTTACTAAGGAGAGCTGCAGAAATTTCCAAAGTCTTTGGGCCCTCACTCTGGCATTACAGAATGATAGGTCTAGAAGGGACATTAGTATTCACAGAAAATGACACTAAGCTCAGGAAACTTAATGTGTCTAATCCAAGGACACAAATGACCAATATTAGATCATATACCTTCAGTACTTAGTCTCTTCTATGAGGAAAAAAAAGAGGTTGAAAGAGCTGTAGTAATTCCCAGAGACAATGAAAAGGATATTTCCTATACAATGCTAAAAGAGCATAAAATATGAGACAAGAAGGTTTGAGGAGAGCCTGCTAATGACCGTTCTCCCCTACAGCCGCCTAATGACTTCTCAATGTGGATGTGTAGGTGGTTCGCACTTTCAGTGGCTTCAATATCAGATGTTTATCGTATCTCCAGACCATGCATTTGATGTTTTTACTTTTTACTGATAGTTTTTTACTTACTTGTTTTTGTTCTATTTCCAGAAAAATCAATAAGCATTTTGAATGTGTTCTCATTAGAAATTTATGTAAATTTGTAGTAATTTTATGACTGCATTTAATTATGTAGCCATTCATTTTCCAAAAGATTAAAACATTCACAGAAATGCCCATCTGTGTTCTTTTTATTTAATCATTATGCAATGTAATTGATTTTTGTGGACCTTTACCAATTCCTCCCTTTCCCCAGTCCTCCCCATTTCTCAACCCTGGCAACATCAGTTCTGTTCACTTCTTTTAACAAGTTTAAAGAATTGTTGTAACTGTTGTGTCCTTTTTTTCCCTATTTATTTGTTTGTTTATTTATTTATGCTTATTAGCTCCTGCATATAAGAGAGAACATGCAGTATTTCTCTTTCTGTGCCTGGTTCATATCACTTAACACAATTTTCTATAAGTCCATCCATGTTGCTGCAAATGGCAGAATTTCATTTTTTTTATAGCAAAGTACTATTTCATTGTGTAAATATACTACATTTTCCTTATCCTCTCATCCAGTGATGGTCATTTATGCTGGTTTCAACTCTTGGTTATTGTAAATAGAGTATAGGTATATACCTTTGACATTATGATTTCCATTCCTTTGGGTATATTCCCAGCAGTGGGATAGCTGGGTCATATGGTAGATCTATCTGTAATTGTTTGAGGAACCTCCATACCATTTTCCATAATGGCTGCACAAATTTACAGTCCCAACAACAGTATAGGAGTGTTCTCCTTTCTCTACATCCTCACCAGCATTTGTTATTCTCAGTCTTTTTGATATTAACCAATCTAACTGGAGTGAGATGATATCTCAGTGTGGTTTTGATTTGCATTTCCCAGATGCTGAGTGATGTTGAGCATTTTTTCATGTGTCTGTCAGCTATTCTTATATCATCCTTTGAGAAATGCCTATTTAGCTCCTTTGCCCATTTTTTAATTGGGTTACTTGGTTTATTGCTGTTAAGTTGTTTGAGTTCCTTCTATATTATGTATATCAATCTTTTGTCAGATGCATATTTTGCAATATTTTCTCACAGTCTGTTGATTGTCTTTATGTTCTGTAAATTGTTTCTTTTGTTGTGCTGAAGCTTTTTAGTTTGATATAATCCCATTTGTTTATTTTTCCTTTTATTGCCTCTGCTTTGGGGTCATATTCATAAAATCTATGCCCAATCCTACTTCCTGAAGTGTTTTCCTTATGTTTTCTTTTAAGAATTTTATAGTTTCAGGATGTATATTTAATTCTTTAATCCATTTTGAGTTGCTTTTGGTATATGGCAAGAGGTACAAGTCTAGTTTTATTCTTCTATACATGGATGTACAATTTTCCCAGCACCATTTATCAAAGAGGCAGTCTTTTCCCCAGTGTGTGTTCTTGGTGCCTTTGTTGAAGACCAGATGGCTGTAGGTATATAGGCAGATTTCCAGGTTCTTTATTCTGTTCTATTGGTCTGTGTGTCTGTTTTTATGCCAGTACCATGCTGTTTTGGTTACTATAGCTTTGTAGTATAGTTTGAAGTCAGGTAGTGTTATGCCTCCAGCTTTATTGATTGATTGATTGATTGATTGATTGATTGATTGCTCAGGATTGCTTTGGCTATTCAGGGTCTTTTATTGTTCCATATGAATTTTAGGATGGTTTTTTACATTTCTTTGAAGAATGTCATTGGTATTTTGATGGGGATTGCATTGAATCTGTAGATTGCTTTGGGTAGTATGGACATTTTCACAATGTTAATTCTTCCAATCCAAGAGCATGTAATATCATTCCATCTTTTTCTGTCCTTTTTAATATCTCTCAACAGTGATGTGTAGTTCTTCTCATGGAGATCTTTCACATCCTTGGTTAACTTTATTCCTAGGTACTTTATTTTGGGGGTGACTATTGTATATGTGCTAGCTTTCTTATTTCTTTTTCTTCTAGTTTATGTTTTAGAGTATAAAAATGCTACTGATTTTTGTGTGTTGATTTTTTTATCCTGCAACTTTGCTGAAACTGTTTATCAACTGAAAAAAAATTTTTTGTAGAGTCTTTAGTCTGTTCTATATGTAGGATCATGCCATTTGCAAACAGGGACAATTTGACTTTGTCTTTTCCAATCTGGATGCCCTTTCTTTCTTTCTCTTCCCTGATTGCTCTGGCTAGTACTTCCAATACTATGTTAAACAGGTGTTCCAAGAATGGGCATGCTTGTCTTGTTCCTGTTCTTAAGGAGAAAGGTTTCAGCTTCTCCCCATTCAGAATGATATTGGCTATGGGTCTGTCATATATTGCTTTTATTGTGCTGAGATACTTTCCTTCGATACCTAATTTGTTGAGAGTCTTTATCATGAACGCATGTTGAATTTTGTCAAATGCTTTTTCAGCTTCTTTTGAGATAATCACATGGTTTTTGTCTTTTATTTTGTTGATGTGTGATGTGGTGTATCACATTTATTGACTTGCATATGTTGAACCATACTTGCATCCCTGGGATGAATCCCACCTGATTGTGATGTATAATTTTTTTTTTTTTTGTCTTTTTCGTGACCGGTGCTCAGCCAGTGAGTGCACTGGCCATTCCTATATAGGATCCGAACCTGCGGTGGGAGCGTCGCCCAGTGCCGCACTCTCCCAAGTGTGCCACGGGCTCGGCCCTGTGGTGTATAATTTTATGGATGTGTTGCTGTATTCTATTTGCTAATATTTTATTGAGGATTTTTGCATCTATAGTCATCAAATATGCTGGCCTGCAGTTTTCTTTTTTTCTTGTATCTTTGTGTACTTTTGGTATCAGGGTGATGTTTGCCTCATAGAATGAGTTCAGGAGAATGGCCTCTGTTTCAGTTTTTTGGAATAGTTTGTAGAGAATTGGTATTAATTCTTCTTTGAAGGTTTGGTGGAATTCTTCAGTGAAGCCACCTGGTCCTGGGTTTTTCTTTGTTGGGAGACTGCTGATTACAACTTCAATCTCTTTGATTGTTATTGGTCTGTTCAGGCTTTCTGTGTCTTCTTGGTTCAGTCTTGGTAGTTTGTGTGTGTACAGGAATTTCTCTATTTACTCCAGGTTTTCACATTTGTTGACCTATAGTTGTTTATAATAGTCTTTAATAATTCTTTGTATTTTTGTGGTATTGTTATAATGTCTCCTTTTTCATTTTTAGTTTTTGTTATTTGTGTCTTCTCTCTTCTTTTTTTAGTTAGGCTAGTTAATGGCTTGTCTATTTTGTCTATCGCCTCAAAAAAGCAATTTTTTGTTTTACTGATCTTTTGCATTCTTTTTTCAGTTTTGATTTCATTTAGTTCTGCTCTGATCTTAATTATTTCTTTCCATCTACCAACTTTGGGGTTGGATTGTTCTTGTTTTTCTAGTTCTTTGAAGTGAAATGTTAGGTTGTTAATTTGTCATCTTTCCATTCTTCTGAAGTAAGCATTTAATGCAATAAATTTCCCCCTTAGTATTGCTTTTACAGTATCTCACAGGTTTCGGTATGATATGTCATTATTTCCATTAGTTTCAAGAAATTTTTTGATTTCCTATTTAATTTCTTCTTGGACCCATATGTCATTCAGTAGAATGCTGTTTAATTTCCATGTATTTGTATAGTTTCCAGAGTTTTGTTTGTTATTAATTTCTAATTTTAATCCGTTGTGGTCTGAAAAAATACTTGCAATAATTTCAATTTTTTAAAATTTGTTGAGACTTGATTTGTGACCTCACATGTGGTCTATCCTAGAGAATGTTCCATGTGCAAAGAAGAATGTATATTCTGCGGTTGTTGGATGAAATATTCTGTAGATGACTGCCCAGTCCAATTGGTCTAAAGTTTTGTTTAGATCTTGTGTTTTTCTGTTGATTTTTTACCTATATGATCTATCTGATGTTGAGAGTGAGGTGTCAGGTCCCCTACTATTATGGTATTTGAGTCTATCTCTTTCTTTAGGTCTAATTGTGTTTGCTGTATATATCTGGCTGCCCCGATGTTAGGTGCATATATATTTATGATAGTTAGGTCTTCTTGCTGGATGGATCCCTTTAACATTATATAGTGGCTTGCTTTGTTCTTTTTATGGTTTTAGGTTTTAAGTCTATATTATCCAATATAGGAATAGCTACTACAGCTCAGTTTGGGTTTCTATTTACATGGTATCTTTAGTCTATGTGTGTCTTTACAGGTGAGTCTCTTGAAGGCAGAATATTGTTGGGCCCATCTTTTTAATCCAATCAGTCAGTCTGTCTTTTGAGTGGAGAATTCAATCCTTTTACATAAAGAGTTATTGAAATATTCAATAATGACTCCTGGCATTTTATTGATTTTTGTTTGGATGTTTTAAATATATTTTGTTCCTTTCTTTCTGAAATACTATTTGTCTTCTGTGTTTGTTGGTTTCTTGGGATGGTAGATAAAGTTCTTTTTCTCTGTATTGTTTGCATTTTTTGTTTTACTGGTGGGTTTTGCTCTTTCTTGAGTATTCGTGGAAGTGATAGTTGTTTTGCAGATACCAGGTGTAGTACTCCCTTGAGAATTTCTTGTAGGGCTGGTCGTGTGGTGGCAAACTCCCACAGTGTTTGTATGTCTGAGAAATATACTATTTGTCCTTTATTTCAGAAGGATATCCTTGCTTGGTATAGTATTCTGGGCTGGCAATTTTTGTCTTTTAGTATTTTGAATATATCATCCCATTCTCTTCTGGCTTTTAGGGTTTTTGATGAAAAGTCTGCTGTTAGTCAGATGGGGTTCCCTTATAGGTGACTTCATGCTCTTCTCTTGCAGCTTTTAAGATTCTTTGTCTTTGAGCTTTGCCAGTTTAGCTATAACGTGTCTTGGAGAGGAATCTTTGAGGTTGAACTTGTTTGAGGATCTCTGAGCCTCCTGAATCTGAAAGTCTGTATCTCTCCCTATACCTGGGAAGATTTTTTTCTATTTTGTTGAATATGTTTTCAATACCTTTTCCTTTTTCCTCCCTTTCTGGAATGCCCATGATTCAGATATTTGAGCTCTTAAGGTTTTCTGCTATCTCTCTTAGATTTTCTTCATTTTTTTTTAAATTCTTTTTTTGTCCACCTGAGTAATTTTGAAAAGACTGGCTTCAAGATCAAAATTTCTCTCTTCTGCTTGTTAAAGTCTGCTGTTTCAGCTCTCTGATGTGTTTTTTATTTCATTAAAAGAATACTTCATCTCCACAAGCTCTGCTACATTCTTTTTTAGGACATTTCTCCCAGGTCCTGGATACTTTTTCTCATTTCATTGTGTTGTCTAACTGAGTCTAATTGTATCTCATTGAGTTACCTTAGAATTGTTGCTTGAAATTCCTTTTCCATCATTTCAAAGACTTTCAGTTTTATAGGATCTTGTATTTGAGAATTATTATATTCCTTTGGTGGTATCATATTTTCCTGATTTTTTTTCATATTTCTAATATCTCTACATTAGTGTTTAGTTATCTGGTAGAGAATTTGCTTTTTCTCTTACTCTGGAGTTGGGATTACAGAGAGAGAGAGTTTCTCTTATGGATGTGTCTTATAATGTTTGTAGAATGGGGTGTTTTAGTATTGGTTCCCAGTAGAGGCAGTACTGTAGTCTCCATGTAGGTATTTTGGCTGAATTCTGTGTTGGGGCTGCATCAGAGTGCCTCTGTGACCTAGTCCCTGGGACACCTTATTTCTTTGCTGAGGTTGGTGACACTATGTTGGTTCATCAGGACATGGACAAGCCTTCAAATTTTGGGGGGGTAGCACCTTGGAATCTTGTCTCTCTCAGGTTATAGTGTGTGTTCTTGGGCAGAACTGTTGGCACCCTGGCTAGCTCACCCTGACCCTGATGGGTGCTCTAGGGTATACTAGTGCTCCTCAATTTGAAAGTGTAACTCTAGGTATGATTTCTCTTTTTTCTTTCCTCTTTCTCTGGGTTCCTCTGGTGACTCTCCTTCTGTCTATATGATGAGTGGTCACCAGGTAACCTATGGGGTAGCTGGTGGCTGCCATTACAGCAGTGAGCCATCCTTGCAGTAGCAGTTGCTGTGGCAGTGGCTGTCATGGCCCACTCATTCCACAGTGGTGTCTGCAGCAGGAGCAGGGAGTGTTGCTGATGGCACTGCTGCCTGTTACTCTGACAGGACCTCTCAGCAGCTGGGGGGAGTCTCTCGGGGCAGAGCTCACTTGCCCAGGTCCTACATGGCTTCATGTCACTCTGGCGGGGCCTCGGCAGTGGCTGGGTAGGTATCTCAGGGGCAGGGCTCCCCTCTGTGTCCTTTATAACATTATTAACAGTTTCATGTATCTATGAGAAAAAGACAATTTTAATTTTATGCCATGTTATTTTAGATGTATTTTATTACTCCTCCTCACAGAGAGTATGAATGGCAACACTTCCTCCACAACCTCCAACATATGCCTAAGAAGCATTTATAGGGTTTTTAAATAGCCCTGTTATCTCTTGAGATGTGTTTTTAGAAATAAAGAAAAGCTCTATTTTTTAAGGAAGTGCCCTTTCTATGGCATTTAACTAGTTATTGACAGATTTTTGATTCAGTCTCTTAACAGGGTGGATTTTTGCATTGTTGGCTGTTTTAATAATATTTTATTTATTTCATCAACCATTAATATAAGCATTGTATCACAGGCACAAAATTCACAAGAAACAAGTCAGACAGTCTCCCTCACACCTTCTTCGAGCCATCATTTTCCCTTCCCCAGAAGTAACATTTTCATAGTCCAACACAGGAAATGCATGAAATGATAGATAGTGAAAGACCCCTTTATCCATGTATCCTATCCACCCAGTTTACTTCGCCTCAAACAATGCTCTTAATTTTACATACACTTTATACTATTTTGATCTTATCTACATATTTGAGTATATGTTCCTCATCCTATTTTTATACAAACATTGGCATACAATACACAGTGTTTTAAACTTTTATTCTCACTTAACAATGTCTTTGAGGTCTTTATGTATCCATTCATAAAGAGCTTCAGCAATCTTTCATGCAACTCCATTGTATTCCATTGCATGAATGAACTGTAATTTATTCAACCAATCCCTTAGTGATAGGATCTAGAATGTTTCCAGTATTTTACTATTACAAATAGTGCTGAATAACCTTATATGTACATTATTATGGTTGTGGGGGGTTGTTTTTTCAGTATTCATTCTTATAAGGGTTTAAGCTTTGGCAATTTAGTAGATATTGTCAACTTGCTCTCTGTAGGGCAATTCTATGGTTACAAAAGATGTTAACAGAACCCTCTGTGGCCCCTGCAAAAACCCATCTATCCCAACACTCTTCCCAGTTCCAACAGAGATAAGAAATATGATGACCTTTTATTTATGATCACCCTTTTTACTTTATCATTCTTCCACCCCTAAACTATGTATGTATATATTTCTAGATAGCATTTTATTTTTAACATGTATAAATGGAATCATGCTGTATAAATTCTTCTGTAATTCACTTCTTCCCCAGAACGTTATGTTTTTGAGATCATTCATGATGCCTATAACAGAAGAGTTTTTTTTTTTTTTTTACATTTTCACTTGTGTGATGTGCCATTGTAAGAATACACTGCAATTCATTTATCCATTCTAATACAGACATTTTTGTGCTGATTACTTTTTTTGCTATTTCAAACAATGTTTCTATGAACATTCTTGCCAATGTCCACCAATTCACATGGTTTCAAGAGTTCTATAACTCCTGGGGTATACCTAGCAGTGGAATTTCTGCATTGTGTACTCTGGGTATTTCCAACTAGGTATTGTAATTATTAACTGTTTTCCCAATAGGTAATACAAATGTATCAGGGGTGGATCAGAGTTTTTGTTGCTCTACATCCTTGCCCATAACTAGTGTCAAGTTTTTCAGTTAAGTGAGTATGAAATCATGTCTTACTGTGGTTAAAATATGCATATTCTGGATTACTAATAAAGGTGAGCATCTTTTCAGGTGTTTATTCAGGTTTCCACTTCTGTGAATTATCTCCTCAAGTGTTCTGCCCATTTTTTTTTTCATTACGTTCTTTGTATTTTTCCTTATTAACTCATAAAGTGTACCTTAAACAATTTGGATCTAGGTATTTGTCTTTTATATTTTTTAAATACCTAAATTAGAAGCAGCACTCTCTAATTTCAAGCCTATCTTATTCTCTAATGTAAATATTTAAGACCATTTCTTGTTAAGTCTTATTTTAACTTCATCTTATATGCTTTGATACAGAGTATGTTTGCTATAATTTATTTTTTAATATAGTCTAATTTCCATTATTTCTCCTTTGGTTCATGAATTGTTTGCAAGTGTGTTTTTGTATTTATAAAAGAATGGGGGAATTTCTTGTAATTTTTAATTATTTATTTAAATTAAACTGCATAGTCCTCAGAGAATATGTTCAGTATGATACCAGTATTTTGAAATTTGATAAGATTAGCTTTATTACTGTAATGTAGTCAGTTTTACAAATGCCACATGTGCTTGAACATGATATATATTCTTCAGTAAATCAAAATTGTAAATTCTACCTTTCAACTATTCTATGTCTTTACTGTTTGACCATTAATCAGGCAAAAGAGTTTAATTTTATTATTAATATTATTATTAGCGTAATGATACTTTCTGCTTTTATATTCAAACATGGTTTGTTCTGGGTTTATTTTGATGTAAAGTGTCAGGTTGAGATCCAAGTTTTTTTTTCCCCCATATCTCAGTTATAACAATAGCTTTTATTGAATAATTCATCTTTCTCACTACCAATTTGTTACGTCAACTTTATTATATATCGTATTATTGTATATTTGGTTTACTTGTGGGTTTTTATCCTATTCCATTGGTCTGTCTATTTATACAGTAAATAGACAAATCCACAAGTAAACCAAATACACAATAACATGATATTATTTGATTAGGCGACAATGAATAATGAAAACTAAAACTAGGCCCTGATGTAACTATAGTGATGGGCCAAAATCAGAAAATTAAGTCAAATCTAGAAAGAGAGACTTTAGAAAGGTGGTTAGGGTCATGGTCTTTTTGCCTAAAGAAAAGTGTGCAAATAATGAATATAAATGCAAATCTCAACAGAGGGAAGTACACATTGTTAGAAATTATTTAAACCCATGTAACAAAAGACTAATTCTTTGCTCTTTATAAGACATCATATTAAGGAAATAAAAATCACACTAAATTGTACTTGCAGTACTTACCCGTGTCCCCAGAAGAAAAGGTAAATATAGTTAATACACGTGTTATGGTATTTTGACTTTAATCTAAACCAACTAGATTAAAGAAATTTACTTATTGAATAAAAATGGCAAGACACGATGGTTGCAATTGGAATGTGATGGTAAAGTGTATATAAGTGTATTCCATATATATATTCCATTATTCCATATATATATATATATATATATGAAATACATATATATATTCATTGTATATATATTACACTTCCTGCTAGTAAATTAAGCCAACCATCAATTGCTTGTACTTACAATGGACATGTGGAATTCATACAAATTAATCTTTACTCTACAAAATTTCAGCAAAGCTTTTTCCATCTCTATAACACCCTTTGTTACACATTCGAAAAATTAATCCTGACTGCCCCAGAAGGTAGAAGGGAAAGAATAGTAAGACAAATAGTTCACTGAGATTTTTAAAATTCTTTCAGATTAAAAAATAATAATAATAATTTATATATAGATATAGACATATATATCTACATGTAAGTATACATAAATAAATACATTTATATATGTATATATATATCTTGAAAATACTGTGTTGATGTTATATCAGAAACAAAATTATTTCCACTCATCTATAAGTTCAGGACACATGACTTTTTTAAATCATAAATCATTTTGTTTCATAACTTTTGGTTTCATTTCCCTTGATTACATTCTAAAAACTAGCAATGGGAAATACTATATACAGTGATATAAAAAATATAGAGGTCGATGCTGAAATCTGATCTGCTGGGCTCTGCTTAATCTAATACTCAAAGCCCAAGTAATATGCAAATTTGTATATATCACCTTCTTCAGAACATTAGCATTTTGTTTCCTATCTTCTTCTAAAATTAGTGTTTTATTAGTTGTTCTAATATATTTTATGAATCAATTCTATGTTGCCTGCATTTTGAGAATACTTCTGTTTGAATAAAACAAAAATGAGCATTTAAATTGGGAACCTATTCAATTCTCCTGAGCTATTAGTGATATCAGATCCTTCAGCAAAAGCTATTTTATCAGTTGCTAAGTACACAGACACTGCATAATTATATCCATTAAAAGCCAAATCAGGTATGCATTTTGGTTGCCAGGCTGCTGGTTGAAGTCATCCCTTCCAGACCTGTGGCTTCTGTCTCTGCATTTCACACCAGCCTCCCCAAACTTCCAGGGAGCAGCTAGAGAGGTTTTCATGTTCCTTTCTTTGTTTTTCATTTCCCTATCTTAAGTACTCCATCTGTTTGCTAGCTTTTATCAGGGACATTTCTGAGAGCTAAATATGGTAGATTTATATTAACTGATTATGAAGTTTCTCATTAAACAGAAATAAGGCAAAGCTGTAAAGTCATTTGTGGAATTTGAGAGTGTGGAAGAGAATATATTAAGATTAAAAGACAACTCCTGGCATAGTTCCATTTTTATGAAGTTTGGTGAAAACACTTTGGAGGAAGGAGAAGACATAGGGCAGTGAGAGGGAGGGAAGGAAGAGAGGGACCTAGGAAGGAAGGGAGGGAAGGAGGGAGGAAAGAAAAAGAGTAGGTAGGAAGGAAAACAAGCCTGTAGTTTTCTTATACCAGAATTATGTTGAAATAGTTTTACCACTTGCTCTCTGAATTCAAGTATAAACTTTTCCAGTAAAGGCCAAGTCATGCAGATGGTAGGAAAAACAACCTAAAAAGGTATTGATGAAAATAGAGCAATTATTTCCAAAATATAACTTTTAGAATTTTAAACTTTTTTTTTTTTAAAGTGTAGGTCAATCCAGAAATTCTTTGCTAACTATTCTATAGTAGATTCTCAGACAATAGAGTTTATTGGCAATATAAATTGCTTTAATTATAATATCTGAAATATATTATATAATTAAAATATACTATTTTGTTAGAATATTCATTAAAATATTTAATTATATTAAAGATATGTAAACCTGTAATCAAGTGAGTTGCTCTATATTTCGGATGACTGCAAACCTTTCGGGGAAGAAAATTTAGCCGTGCACATCAAAAGCTATGTCAATGCCATACCCTTTCACACAGTAGTTTCATTTCTAAGTAAAAAAATTGAATAATATCATATGCATGAAAATATGTTTCAATTATAATGATGAAGAAGGAAATAGTATAAGTAACCAAGGTAGGGGACTGATTAGAGCAGCTGCTGTCAATGGGAGGGGCAAATTTGTCCCCCAGGGAACATTTGGCAGAAGACAGTGACCTACAACAAAGAATAACCCAGTCCAAAAATGTCAATATTCTGACATTCAAAAACTTAACACAAAAATGAGCAGTCTTTAAAGCTCATATTATAAATTCTAGGCTTGAACATGGAAAATTATTCTGATATAATAAAAGAAAACAGTAGTATGCAAATTCATATATACATTATGATCAGTGATAAATTTACCATGAAGCTACTGAGACTGAAGTTTCAGGATCTCTCACTTCCATAGGTCACTTCACAGGTCCTTAGAAAGGCTGTAGCAATGTGTTTCATATGGCTATAGACTTTTGTAAACATTTTTCAATTAAGATCATTTTAATTTTTTCCTGTGAGATTTTTTTCTCCCCCCACCCCCGAAGTTATGCAGGAACCACTAAGCTAAATCTGCATTTGATTATAATCTTAATAAAGTGAAACATAATACACATGATCAAGAAAAAAAAATGTGATGGGAAATTACCAAATGGCTAACAGCAGTAATGTAAGGATGGTCGGGTCATGGGGAATATTTTTCTCTTCTCCTGTTTCCTAGTGTTTTGCTAAGCTGTTATGTTAGTTTACAAGAAAAAGTGCCAATCCTCTTAGTAACTAGATCTAGAAGTGGGAGAGCACCCCTTTTATAATATTCAATGATTCAACACAGTCTCGAGCCAGCCCAGATTGAAAGGGATGGAAAAATAGGCTCCTCTCCATGGGAGAGTCTTGCAATGCAGCAAAGAATGGGCTTGAATGGTGGCCTTCTCTGAACACAAGATACCATAGCAAGGAACATTTGAATTCTGGGATTTCCAGTAGGTAAGGAAGGATCTGCAATACAGGGCAGGCACCTGCCTAGAAATACAGACGTGCTGGAAACGTATCTGGACATGGTTATGTACAGAAACAATCATACAATCGTGAACCGTGAGTATTTGAAGTTCAAAACCTCTTTTTAAGTTCAAGGGAAGTTTCTTAAGATTGGGAATAACCTCAACAGATGTCAGATCTCCATTCCTATTTATCGGTAAGTTTAGATGATCTGCATTCTGAAATATCATTTGTCTTAGCATCTTAAGCACACCCATTTCTCCATTCTCAAAGCAAGACCCTTATCACTAGTAAATGACTTCCACAGCTAGTCACAATTTACCCCTCTACTCATGTCAGTCATATTAACTCTGTTCTCAAGCCTGTGTTATACTTTCATATGAGAAGAGCTTTAAAAGTTGCCGTGTCTTTATAAAGGAAGATGGGAGAGCCTCACACAAGAATTCACAATGTCCCATTCCCCAGAGTGCTTAGTAATGCAACTGTGTGAGGAATTTGACTAACTGGTATTGCAGATTCACCTGGGCATGCATGCTAAATAATTATATATGACATTGAATTGCATTCTCAAAAAAATGTATTAGGACAAATCCATATTGATGACCTACAGAACATGTGGATAAGAAATAAATGTGTCTGACAACCAGCTATGGAAGATAAGAGCACTGAAGTAGTATCTTGCCAATTAGAATGCTCTAAAACTGGACTGTCCTAAAATTCTCCAATATATTTTTCTACAGAAATCTATCAGAAGAAATCAGTGATACCTAGAGGAAATTTTGAAATCTCTACTAGTAATATCGTTTTGATGTATTTTTTTAAATGGACAGTAACTAATGTTTGGGCTGGAATGTTTTTAAAGAAAACATACAAACTACACTTCTCTGAAGAAAGGTGTCCCAAGCTGAGAAGACTCTCTCTTCACGATCGTGACGTACTCGGTTGAGCAACTAAGAAGTAAATGAAGCAGAACTTACTAGAGACCACCCGAATCACTGTCACATTAATCAGAATGGTTGACTACTGTCCCTCTTTGCTGGGTTACAAAATTCTTATTCTAACTGTAGGAATAAATTAGCAGGGCTGTTATTTGCATTGGAGGATTAATATGCTGTAGATTCAGTCAATCTTACATGTGCTTAATGAACAAATAGTCAAGATAACTAAAATATGTGCATATGTTATGAAATAAGGAGATAGTTGCAAATATCAACAGAGAAAGATATTTTCAAAAAGTCCACTTAGAAGCATGTTGTGAGTATGCCACAAATTGACCTGCACTTAGCATTATTTTATATTCTTTGTGCTGCATTTCTCTGACATATTATCCTTTTATGTCAAAGATATCAAACAATCGTATTTCAGGAAATACAATATCAAAGTACCATGCTTCAATTCTGTGACCAAAAAATTAGACAATAAATCAACACTATCTTTAACTTTCCATTCCCCATTTTATATTTACAGAAAACTTCTTAACCACCTCTCCCTTAAAACATGGCATCAAATATTTTCACCACACCCTTGTTATTTTTAGTTTATCACGGCTATAGCAGAAATGGAATTTAGGATTAATAAAGAAGAGTGTCTTCAGTTACTTATGTGGCAAATGGAACAGTCTGTGACAGTGCTAGGACCCGATTTCATGAAAACTCTAAAGAAATGCTCTGGGGAAAGTAATCTAAAACCATTTTTCTCTTATTTTGGACGCAGTTGAAACAAACTTGTATAATACATTTTCCCAGCTCGTACGTATTCATTCATATTCATTCATTCAAGGACCTCATCAGTCATCCAATTGACACATATTTAGTGATTATTTTCTTGCAATGCTGATACTGGGAATATAGAATTAAACGTGATTAAAAAGATAAAATCTCTCCCTTAGAGGACAGGGAAGGACTCACCTGACTTGCTTGCTGTTATACTGTCATATTCCCCAGTACCTAAGATTACACTTGGCACAGAGTAGATATTCACAACTTTCCTTCCTTCCTTCATTCTTTCCTTCCTTTCTTCTCCTTTCTCCCTTCCTCCCTTCCATTTGTCCTTCTTTTTGTTGTTGTTGTTTAAATGAATAACATTAAAAAGACATAAAGACTGATGGAAATAAACAGAACTAAGAATGTAGTTCTTAAGAAGCTTAAGAATTATAAGAAGTTATAGTTGTATAAGAAGCTTAGCTGACTGGGGTTCGAGTGAATGGCCTTGCCTATCTTAGGAGCCCGCACAGGATTGAAGCTTGTGTCTGTCTTATTCCCCCTTGAACCTCCAGCATTAAGCCAGTGACTTGACAAAAGAAGTAATCAATTAATAATTGATAGCAAAATAAATGATTCAGTATATTTTCCTCATAGGTCAACGTAGTTTTGAAGTTCAATTTTCCAAGAAAATGTTAAATGAGGCACATTATATTCTACTCAAGAAAACAAGGTTTGCAGCTCTTTTTTTTTTTTCTTAAATCTGGAAAATCATTTATATAGAAGTCCTCATTTAGCTTTTGTGCCTGATGAATGAGCTATACTTGATATTCTTTTGCTTTCTCAATAACCATCTCATCTAGAAAACAGGGTGGAACTTCTCATTTCTCCAGCTTTTTTGTGGTGGTGAAGCTTCTATCAAAACATCTTACCTCTCATTAGTAACTCACTATGTAGTTTGCAGAGTCTCACAGGTGGATGAAACCTAACCCTGCTGTAAATCACAACGTGGAACATTTCCTGCATATTTTACAAGTCAGAAAAGAAAATACATTGTCAGCCAGCATTCAGAAGCACATTATATCTCAGAAAGTCTGCCCCTTGTACCTGTCAGCCTGAACGGGTCCTTTCATGCAAACCTTCCTGCCATTTCATTTGGAGGAGTCAGACAACTCCCACACTCCCATCTTTCAAATTAGCCCACATGTCCTAGTTTTCCTTTGAAATGTTTCCAAACCACTGGAGCTCACCTCATCATAGACCCCCATCGATGAAACGGAGGACTGAGGTTGTGTCATATATAACTAATAATTAGAGTTATTTCCACCTTCTCCACATTGTTGACAGACAGTGAATAAAGGATATGTTGTTACACCTACAATTGATCTATTGAAGTTAGGACTTGTTTTTGACTCATGAAAATACAACCTTTCTCCAGAGCAATCCTTAGCCAATGATTTAGCACCCTGATTCCCTTATTTATTTAATTTTTTTTAACTAATTCTCCCACTGCTCAAGCAATGAGGCATATCATCATTATTTTTATTATTATTATTATAACTGCCTGGCTCTGCAGAGTACATGGGTGGCATATGTACAAACACGTGGAAAGAAAAGGCACACAGAATCCTTCATTAACATTGAGAAGGGAAAGACACCATGATTGCTTTCTACTGTCTTTTTCACTTTAAGTAGTGAGTGTCTTACCTTGGTTAAGCATTTCTGGATTAAGCATAGATTGTACGAGGGTAATTCAAAAGTTTGTGCAAAAATGGAATGAAAAGATCATATGAATATTTCCATGAACTTTTTGAAGTACCCTCATGTGAGAGGCTGTATGAGTAGAAACTAGGAACGTAGGTGTCAGAGCCAAGCTCATCTGTGTTGGCATTTGGGCTGCACCATTTAGTAGCTCTGTGACTGCTAGCATTCAAATGGCTTTGAATGCCATTCCCCAATGTTTAAGCTTTCATCCAGAGGGAAAAGAGAGACTTTGAAGGTCTTGGAGCAGAGGAGTAACATGGTAGGAGAAATGCTTCAAGATAACTTGCAAAGGGGAGATGTTGATATGGAGGAGTCGCTTAACTCCATTCTCCTTCTGGGCACATAGATGGACTCTATTTCAGGCACTGAATCGGTTCTCCTAGTCTCATAAACAGTGCTGCAAATGACTGGTATAATGGAATGATTGACTGAAAAATCCAGGTAAGGAAAGAAAGATGATGACTGATGAGTTAAAATTCAACACCGTGTATAATTGACTTTTCTTTTGAATAATTTAGATTCATCTTTTGAGTGTTAGCTGAGTAAAATACACCACTCACTCCATGCTTTGCTTAATGTTTTAATAATCAAGAAGTATTGAATTGACACCAGCCTTCAGGCAATGTCTCAAATCCAGAAGATACAAAGAGTCCTGAGGTGAAAGTTTCCCTTCAAACTTCCATCCCTTTTGCATTTGCATAAGGTTTCAAAATAGCACTACGATTTGGATCAGATAAAAAGGACTGAGGTGGCTTCAGCTAACTGCAGAACACAGATGCGATGTTATTGCCCAGCTGTGAGTCATTTTCCTCCCAATCAGAGGTAGAATTTTGAATAGACTGAAAGCACAGTTCTCTGCAGAGATGCTGTGTCAATTCAGGCACTCATTCATTTAACTCATGTAATAGCCCCAAAGGGAGGTCCTTCCTGTCTCCCTGCAATGCTATGCTCTCTCTGAACAGCCAGGTAAATGGCCTAGAAGTGAATAGTCCCCGAGCTCCCATGTTTTCATGACCTGTTTTTTCATAGACGTGAACTTGGCTGTGCAACAATCTACTAGTGCCCCAGGCATTCCTGTGGCCTTTGCCTAAGCAGAAAGGGTAGAACTTTTTAACCCCAACAAGTGAAACACAAAATCAGGGGTCAGTGGAGACACTGGCAATGGGCTGGTGACAATGACAGCCTCTTTTGATTGCTTTAAGCAATAAGTGTGTTGCCCCCACATTCTCCACATTAACTGTCCACTGTTGTCAAAAGTCTTACTGCGTATTACATCGATTTGCTAATATCCCTTGTGGCTGTGAATATGGTCTGGGAGCTTTTTTTCTTTTTATAATCCTCAGCACACAACTGTTCTGAAATCACGTGTTGGAAGCTCTTGCCTAGAAATTGTTGACAGCAGTGAGGAAAAGAACAGCACTTAATAAAATAGAAGAGCTTCAGTGACATTTACAAAATTGCTTTTCCTTCTGATTTAGTTGGAAAAATTATTTTTCAGATTCTAGGAGATTATTGTTTCTCATACACTTCATAGAATAATATACTCTGAACCAGAAAGAATTTCAGAGATCACGTTCAGTGTTGGGCATGCAGATCAGGAAACTGAAGCCTAGAGAAGTTAATTGACCTGCCCAAGTTATGGCTGCAAAGTCAACCAGTGAAAACAAAAATTCTCTAGCAAACCATGCTTTCTTTCCTTATAATTAAAATTTATTCATTCATGTTTTCATTTGGCCATCAACTGTTTATCAAGCAGCTACTATGTGGCAGACCTCTCATGGCAGTGAGAATACAATGGTAGACGGAACAGACCAAGTCTCTGCCCTTATGTTGGTGACAAATGCACTAGCCCCTTGCTAGTCAAAACACATCAGCATCATCTAGCAGTTCATTAAAAATGCAGAATCTCAGGCTCCACCACAGACCTACTGAATCAGCAATATACTTTTAAGCAATATCCCCTGGGATTCATATGCATATTCAAGTTGAGAAGACATAGAGATAATGAGTTAAAAAAGGGAAATAGGAAGTGTTGGGGCTGTTTAGTGGGCAATGACTTAAGAAAGAGAGAGGCAGAGTGCCCGGGCTCTGTGGCACATCTGAAGGGCAGGGGCTTTTGCTCTGAGCTGGAAAGGAAAACTGGACAGGGCTTTGGGAAGAGTTGTGACATGATCTGAGATAAATATCAATTATATGTGGCACAGCTTTAAATGGTAAGCAGATGAAAACAGATCAATGGTGGCCTGGCAACAGGAGATAAGCCACAAAGGGGCACAAAGAACTTTTGGAGATGAGAGACATATTCTATATCTTGACTGTGGTGGGATTACAGCAGCGTATACATTTGTCAAAACTCATCTATTGGTGCACATAGAATGAGTTTATTCTATGATATGCAAAGTGCTTCAAAAAGTTAAAAAGAAGAAAAACATGTTAGCTACATTATAACCAGGATATAACTTAAATTGTGTAAAAGAAAAAAGGAAGCAAAAGAACAGCTGTTGCAAAGTGTGACAATTGAAACCAAACTTCTCCCCAAACTATGAGAGAAGTGGGGATGTGGTCATCTACGTGAAGATTGGTTACTGCCAAGAACACTCCAGGGCCCCAAAAAGCTTAATTAATCAAAAATTAATTCTGCACCCTAATTTTTGAGCAAAAATTAGTTTGCAGAATTAAGAGTGGAGAATTCAAAGTGACACTGAAATGACAAAATATACTAGGTCAGGAGGTAGAAGACCTTCTATTTTTACCTCAACTTCTTCTACTACTTAGCTTTGTGACCTTGGACAACTCACTTATCCTTCTTGGGAAGGCAATTTTTTTTCCCTTTCAGATAGTCTCAGAGCACCTGTTTCCACATTGCTGTGTAGGGGTCAAGTGTAATGTAAAAGTTGGGAAAAGCCTCAAAAATTAAAAGGCACTGTATATGTGTAAGGACTGTTAAAACTTCCTTCTCCAAGTTGCATTTGTATTAGCGAGGCCAAGAAGGTGGAAAGTGGAAAGAATTCCAATTATTAGATATTTCTCCAATTATTAGATGTTTCTGACACTGACATAACTTCACTGGTGTTTATGCAAAATTGTGTTTATTACATACATTGAAGTATTCCCAAAACAGGTCCTACACCTGCTGTTCTAATACTGTATAGAGTCATTCTTCTCAAAATGGTGAAAAATAAAAATATGTGTTTTATAAAGATAGAGTGTAGGTAACAAAACTGAACATCACAAAATAGATTTGATAGATACTTATACATTCATGTATCTGATAACATTTTCTTGAGCATTTGGCACTGAGTGAGGCATGGAAGGACATACAAAGATGACTAAAACAGTATTGTGAAGAAGATGACAGTCTAGAAGGATGGATAAGACCTGTCTAAAATTAAGTTGACTGTGGAGCCATAAGTGGAAAATCTTATAAGAAAAAAATTTAGTACTATCGAGTTGGAAGGGGGGATAAACAAACATTGGGCTCTTGAAAATCTTCATGACAGAAGTGGTGTTTGATGTGAGCAGTAAGGAATGAGTAAGAATCTGCTGAGAACAAAGAGGGTATCTCAGGTGGAAGAACAGAATCGGGAAAACACAAGGCATTTCTGGAATGATGTGCTGGCCCATTTGGCTGGGGGAGAACTTATGTTTGGGGCATTAGTGTGATGGGAGAGATGAGGCTGAAGAAGGTGAATTGAGGACAAAACTTTTCATGGAAGGCTTCTCATGCCAGTCTTTCTTGGCTGGAAGTGGAAAACCACTGGAAGTTTCTAAGCAGGAGCGTGGTATGATTCAAAGTGTGTTAATGGAAGAGGGCTTTGGCAGCTCTGTGGACTATGCTCTCACATTGGGAGAGACCAGTGCTAGGGAGGATAATTAGAAAACAAATGTGATGGTTAAGCGGAGAGAAGTTGAGGATTTCAACTTGCATAGTAGGTATAGGGATGGACAGATATGTTCAGATACAAGTAACATTGATATCAAAAAACGTGGCTGCACTTTAAAACCAGTTGGATGTGAAAAGTGAGGAAGAAAAAGTATCAAAAATGACTCTCATATTTCCAGGCAAAATGAAATGCCTTGGAAGACTGCGTTGAGTAAACAGTGGATTTACTTTTAAGACGCGCTGAGTTAGTGATACCAGTGGGACAGCTAACATAATGGGATATTTTTTCTATACTGCACATCTTTACATACATTATATTATTTAATCTTCAAAACAGTTTTGTTTGAAGAATAAGATCATACCTGTTTTACAGATAGAGAGTCTGCGGCTCAAGAGGTAAAGTAACTTGCCTAATGTGAAAGAATCATCATTCAAGAAGAAATTCAAATATCGTGTTTCTTGTGTGTCAACATTGCAAAAAAATCTAGCAGACAGTTGGACATAAGAAACTGAAATAAGAAAGTCAGGAATAATCCACATAGTGGCTTTACCTGCATTATCAAGAAAATGCATTTGTTCTCTTCTTTCATGTATTGCAGAGCACTGTCAACTCTACTCAACATGTCTGCACAGTCTTGCAAACTCTAGAAAGTGGGGATGATTTCCTGGTCCAGTGAGCATTTCTAATGGATACCAATGAATCCTTCCAATGAATGTTTCAGTAGTGTTTTGCTAATATATGATACATGCACAAGTTAGTTTCTAAGCTGCACTTTAGGAGTGCATCATGATTCAGAATTTTCATGTCTTGCCAAGAATGCTACTCTGATTCTACATGGAACCCCAAACCAAACAATTAAGATCAGGGGGAGAGGTAATGTAATGCAACCTGTGTTTCAAAGCACAGTCACCCACTAAACAGACATTGCTGCAAAAAATAGGTATATTCAGCACATAGCTGATACACCTCGGATCTATGGCTGACATGATCAGTTCATGCTGTAATGAACACTATTACCCTTGTTGTGTTTTGGCTGTTTCTTATTCAAGTTTGTGTTTGTAGGAAATGACTAGTGTCATAAACCCTCCTGACAAAAATCACATTTCCATTTTCCAAATAAGAGGGGTTTTTAGTGTGTGTGCCATAATAAATGAGTTCTTGTGAATTCAGCTGTGCCTTTCTAAATACTATCTTCTGGCACTGGCTTTGCCTTATCTGTACTCTGCTATTTCCAGATAGCATATTTTGCTAGATGTATCTGAAGATTTATAATCGCACCTCCTAGTTGGAAATCAAGGCTTGGCATTAATTAACAGTTACTGGTGAAATGGCCCACTGGTAAAGCAAATGCATACATTTCTAGAATAGTAATTTGAATTCTTCTCTGAAGAATCCAAAGCGGCAGGCTGTCACTTCACAGAACTTTCTCATTTCCCCAAACTTGTAATAAAGCCATCTCATTGTTTCTTCAGGCTGGTAAGCATCGAGCAGTTTGTTTTCTGTGCTCATTCTATCTGTTCAGCGCCTGCCCTCGTGCTCACTGAAGCCCTATGGCAGACTCCAGGATCCTATTTTTTAAATAAACAATTATGGCACCTTCAAATATGGATTTTATCAAAGGAGTGACCTAAGTGCCCATCACTGATTTGGACCAAGCAGTTATTCCTTATAATCCATCAGATGAGACTCAGGAAATTAGTCCTGTATAGGGACACATGTCAAATGCATTATAAAAGCGCTGCCTTCTTGGTTAAAATGGTGTCACCTCCATCCATCCAATTGTGCAAGCTGAGAGCTAGGGAGTCATCCTTCATATCTCCCTCTTCCTCATTGTCCATATGCAACCCATTCTGTGTTCTGAAATATTACTTCTGCATTCATTCTGTCCTGTTATGTTCTTGGATCCATCCATTTTCCCCTTTTTCAACTGCCTCCATTTGGTGAGTATACGCTGACACTTTCCTCCTAACCAGTCCCCCCACGGTTCGCTCACGCCTCTTTCCAGTCTTCTCTGCACCCTACAGTAAGAGCCGTTTCCACACCTACAAGCATGTCAGGTGAGCTCCAAGTTTAAAACTCTACAATAGTTTTCATTGCTTTTAGTATAAAAACTGAAATATTTATCATGACTTCGAAGGCCCTGGGTGTTCTAGCCCACTTACATTCCATTTTCTTCTTTGGGAAAAAGAGATTCCTTCAATGGAGAATACTTCACTCCAGTCTCCTCTCTTGGTTAGTTCTTTTCCTCCACCTTCATATCTCAGATCAAGAGCTAATTCCTCAGAGTAGCCTTCCTGACCACCCCCACACTCATGCACACCCCCAAGCCCCCAATTCATTTGCCTGGGCCATCACAGTGCCTGGAATGTATTCTTAGAACCAAACTTTGAACCAGTTCTTTGCTTTTAAGTTTGTTTTTTTTTTTTTCCTCTGTGATTTCTTGTGCAATTTACATCAAATTCATTATGTATATGAATTAAGAGAACAACTCCCAGCAGTTAAGAGTTTGGAGAATTCCAGTTTATGATTCATTCTCTCTCTCTCTCTCTCTCTCTCTCTCTCCCCCCCCCCAACCCCCCCAGCCTGGATTAATGAATTTTCTACCAGCAGTAGATTAAAAGGTATATTTATCAGTTTGGCAATTTAGATTCTGTAACAGGGAATGACAGACATTAAGACATTGAATCAAATGAGGTCAGTGGCTAATTTTCCTTTCTTCCCACAAACTTTTGCACTGATTTACAGGAATAATTGAATTGAGTATAATTTCATAAAATATCAGCGACTGAATTTCATCACAAATCACTCATAAGTTCCCTTTTTGTGAAATTGTGGTTTTTGATTTAGTTTAACTGAAGGTAGGAATTTTATCTTAAGGTGGCTGTAACCAAAAATATGAAGATAAAATTTCTCTCTACTGGAAGATTATGGGACAAGATCTACTGTAAAATTTCTTTCCGTGGGAAGATTAGAGCAGTGCAGACTGGTTTGAAAAGAGTAAATGTTCTCATAGTTTTATTCTAATTTATAAGAAAAGGTTTTTGTGCACTTGTGTTCCTTGATACATGTTCTTCTTGGCTTCAGCCAAAATATATATACGGCTTTCCTTTTTCAGGGTCATGATTTCTTCTAAAGGCATGGCAGAGACATGTTATTTAGTACCCAAATCCCATTGCTTGATGGCTTTCTCTGGTGGACCTTCCTTTTGAGTGCTGGGGATTGAGTACTCTCCCTGAAGCAGCCTTCAAAAAATGATCTGTGGGAGTTGGAGGATAATTCCTCAGCTCCATCATCCCCTGGGTGGCTAACTACACCATCCCAAGGGTGCCCTGAATGATGAAGCCCTGTTGCCCACAGTGGCCACCTGCTCGACAAAGCAACCCAGCAACCTTTATCACCTCCTTTCCGTTCCCTTCCTTGCCCTCACTCACATTCCCTCTTCTACCAGTATTTTTGTCATCATCTTCCATATAAACTGTATTCTCTAAAATCCTTGTCCCAGGCTTTAGAATTTTCTGTAAAAGAAATTTACCTTGGGAAGAGGATCTATTTCTGGAGGGAACGCAACCTAAGAGAAAAGGCCTTGGTATTCATGAAAGGCTATAGGTAAGATAAGACTGGAGACTTAATGCCTGGCTTGTAAGATGGTTCTGTGTTACTAGTTACTAAAATATTGAATGCTTTTATGTCAGTTGGTAAATAGATGCTTCTCTAAGCTCCCCAGAGGGCATGACCACTTCCCTGCCACCAGTTTCTTCCCATGATACAAAAACTAAGTGCTAATTCTTGCCACCACAGGGGGCTTCCAAGACCCTCATCTGGTGCTATGGGCTCAACTGTCCTGAATGATTAATGTGCCTGCTATGTGGGTTATTAAATATCTTCAATATTATTTATGGTTAATTTCATACCCATCAGACCCAGATTTAAAGTAGAGCTCTGCCTTCAGTCATTACATAAAGAAGACTTTAAAGTCATATTCTCCTAACTCAGTCCTTGTTATTTCTCTGCATGGATGTTCTTCTGCTCTAGGTGTCTGACTGCTACATGCTAGATTTGTAGGGAAGCAGATAGATGAAAGAGATAGGAGAAGAAAGAAGAGAAAGAATAATCAGTACTCAATGAAGAACTTCTGGGAAATTGTGTGAGCATTTCAATTTGAACTGGCCAAATAAACAGAGTTTTTTGTATGGTGTCCCCACTGTGCTTATAAATGACAGAATGCCTACTGGTGTGCAATAGATTAGACTTCCCTGATATTATGTTTATATTGCTGTCTCTGATATTTTTTCTTGATTCAAATGTTCATGAGAAAAGAAATATAGGACCAAAAGTCACACATACATACACACAGAGACACATTTCCTAGTGGATATTTGTTCTTTGGCCTAGATATGTGTGGTGGGCCAAATTCCAGGCTCAGCACCAGGTGCCAGAGCCGCTATCCACATTGTGACCTTTGGACATTAAGACATTTAATGCCTGCTCCTGTGCTCCCAGCTCCCTATTCAGGTTGTAAGTTTTATAGCTGGAAAAGCTTTTTCATGTTGATTTCATGGCGATTACATGTTAATCACCTCAGGGAGTTATGAAGAATTTAGGTTAAACGTGGGTAGGTAAGCAGGAAGCATGTGTCTAAATGATAGCTGTTCCTGAGCTGTATCTTGATAACTTCGATGATGCCTGAAGATAGTCTGATTTACATCTGTAATTGCATTATAAAGAGCAGGGCTGAAGTGAGTTTATGAGCAGAGTTTTGCTGCAAATGCCAAAGTATAGACCACAGATATATCAGCTATCAGAATCAGAATGATTTTATAACCTGCATGCATTTTATAGTTTCTCATGACAATAATCACAAAATTCAAAAGGCACACTCTTACAAGTGTTGAAAAGGCAACTGCAGGGTGGTTTCTGGTTTCTGCTGTGGCAAGGCAGGATTTACATACAGTTTCTCACTATTCAGATTTGCTATTGAAGTTTTGGTGGAATGCCAATGATTTGAGTTAGTGGGTGTCAGTAAATGATGTCAACACAGCACCAAGTTCAAGGTGGGATAGTTTCTTGAAAAAAAGCAAGTGTTTGGTTCCCAGAAATCTTGTTTTAAGATCCACCAAGATCTCAGCACTTGAAGGCCTTTTATTTTTTTGAAACAGATTTTTATTATGTAAGCATACAACTTTTTTTCTGTGTTTCTGTTTTTGATATGTTTACTAATACACAGTGAATTTTATTTTTTAAAATCTATTTTTCTTATCTGTACCTCTTGATAGCATTTGGGACGTGCAAATTTTTGAAAAATTGAAAAATTAAGTAAAGAAAAATTCAAGGAAATGAATACAGAAAAACAATATTAAAAACCTAAATAAAATTATTTCTTAACTTTTTAACAAGCTATTGAACATTATATACTCACTAAAATAGCTAAAATTTTAAAAATATTAACAAGACCAAGAGTTGACAAAATTGTAGAATACCTGAAACTCTCAAACACAGAGAATAAAAAAATGGCAGTACCACTTTGGAAACCTTTTTGGCAGTTTCTAGTAAAGTTAAATGTACACCTACCTATCTTTTTTGACCTAGCAATTCCGTTCGCAGGTATTTACCCAAAGGATATGAAATATATATCCACATAATGACCTATATAAAAAGTTCATATCGCCTTCACTTATAATAATTCCAAACTGGAAACAATCCAAATGTCAATGAACTGGCAAATGAATTAAAAAATTGTGGTATTTTCACCTAATGAAATACTACTTGGCTATAAATGGAATGAATTACTGATACATTCAACCAAATGGATTAATCTCAAAATCATGTTTTTGAAGCAAGTTAAAGAGACACAAAAGAACATACTCCGTGATTCACTTTATATTAAGTTCAAGGACAGGCAAAATAGTCTGTAGGGATGAAAACCAGAATAGCAGTTGACTCTGGAGTACAAGGGGGTTGATTGGAAAGTAGCACGGGGAGAACTTCTTAGAAAGGTGAAATGTTTCCTATGTTGGCCTGCGTGGTGATTACATAGTCACATACAATTGCCAAATTACATTGATCTGTATGCTTAAGATTTGCATTATCTGCATATAAATTATACTTCAATAAAGTACTCTTAACATAAACAAAAGCTATTGCCCAGACTCTGAGTTCTTGCTTAACAAGATTAATATTATCTGTTGTTTCTCTGTTAGCACAAAAGTTAAATTCAAATTCAGTGTATGACAAGATCTTATTTATGTGAAATCACTGGAACATGTACTTTTCCATTTAACAAAATGTTCCAGAAAATTGAAGCTTCCTCCCTACAAGTACCAAACTTTAAAAAAAAAAAAAAAAAAAAAAAAGTTATCCAGGTTCATGGGAAAAACCTTTATTTTGGTAGAGACTCGTGTTAGTTGTCTTCTCATGTAGAATTGACTAAATTTTTCCCCAAATATTTAATATTATTTCAGGGTAGCCAGACAAGTATTTTCTAAACAAAAGGACATCTTATACTTTAGAAAGATTCTCCGTGTGTGGAATGTCCCACAGTTCCCTTTAGTTGTGTCTTTCTCCTGTCCTGTTGCTTAATGTCAACGAACTCTATGGGGTTTGTAAAAAATAAAATGATAAAACTGCAAGGAGAAGACATGGATATGATGGATCTGATCACAGGGTCAGGTTGAGCAGAGATGAGAGACAGCCAAGTGATTAGACCAATTAACTCTGAAAGAATTTCCAAATCCTCAAATTAACCTAGATGCTTTCATTATTACTGGATAGAGCTTTGATCACACAGAGATGGGCTGCCCAGCTCATCAACAGACATTCATGGTCACTCATTAAATTTCTCTTCATTTAAAAATCATTCCTATGACTCAGTATCTTTTTCATGTAATTTCAATCAGGTCTGAAATGATTTAAAATTTTCTTTTTGAAGATAATATTCTTGTTTTTCTGGAATAGAGAGAAAACTGGCTCCATCTTTACTGATAAGAATTTTCTAAGTTGTCAGTGACTGATTATTTGGGTCAGACATGGAAATTATAGTCTATTCCTCTCCAACTGAAGCAATTTTCAAATGCTTTTGGTGAAACTCTGACAACCAAATAGCTCCTGTAACATGTATGATAAGAGCACATTCCATATTCTACCCTGACATACACACTGGGCTCTACCTTATCATTAAAAAACAATGTTTCCACTTGTTTTTTATTTGTCACATTCCAAGGAAAAACTTAATAAGAGTTAGAGAGAGCAAGAGACTTATAGAAAATAAATGGAAATGTACAACCTTTCTGGAGAAGACTCAAAACCAACAAAGAAATAGAAAATGCGCCTTCAGAGGTGCTTAAATCATAAAAGCCCTATTCCTATCCCATGCTGAGTGAGGTGCAGCATTCCAGGTTGTAGTGGATGGCCTTAGTCTGTGAGGTGGTGCTTTCCTCATGCTTCTGGATTGTATGACATAAGGGATGGGTTTGGGGAGGAGTGTGTGTCTAGATTGTGTCAGAATTGCCTCTTTCACTTCAAAATTCATTTCATTGGCTTGGCATCATTATAATTCTTTGCCTGTCCCATCTTCTAAAACCCATTCCATCCTAGTAGAGATATAGTGTTATGAGTGTATATCTAGTCAGCAAAAATGATGGAGTGGGGATCTCCAAGAGCTTGTTCTTCCACAGAAACACTGACAAAACAAGCAAAAACTGTCAAAATCAACTCTGTCAGAGTTCTGGACAATAGCCAAAGTTGTAAGGCATGATTTGGCAAGTGCTAAATCATGACAAAAGTGACTTTCACATGGGAGGAGAGTCTGTGGCATTTTTACTTAGCCTTGCCACACACCTCTCCTCAGCATGGCAGCCCACATTCCCTGTGTGGGTACCTGGTTCTAGAAGGAGCAAAACAGACCTTAGTTTCAAGGAATTGTGTTAGTCTCGTTTGTCCTGTCCAGGGGTTCCCTGAAGGAATGAAACAAGGTACTTGCCTTTGTTTTGCTAACTTGGAACTTTCTCAGGGCAGAAAAGCATCTATGCAGAAGACATTCCTCAAAAACACTGCAAGGCAAATGAACAAGTGACTGCCACCTAGGGAAAAAGATGACCGTTGGAATAAACAATAGACATGCGTAAATCCTGGGAGAAAAATCTGAGGAGAGACTTACGTTGGGGGACAATGGCATTTAAAAAGCTCCCGGGTAACAGGGGATCGAAAAAGTGAGGCATGTGCCCAGGGTAGGACTAATGCTTGAAAAAGATTTGAGAAGGTCCTAAGTTTTCACCTCCAGTTAAGAGCTAAGGTTCCATACCAGCAGGAAGCTAAGGCTAAGGAAGAGTTATAAGCAGCCAGGCTAATCATTGAAAGAGTGACCCAATGCAGAGCCAATCTACAAAGACCAGGAGAAGTGTGTGTGTGTGTGTGTGTGTGTGTGTGTGTGTGTGTGTGTCCTAAGTTTTCACCTCCAGTTAAGAGCTAAGGTTCCATACCAGCAGGAAGCTAAGGCTAAGGAAGAGTTATAAGCAGCCAGGCTAAGCATTGAAAGAGTGACCCAATGCAGAGCCAATCTACAAAGACCAGGAGAAGTGTGTGTGTGTGTGTGTGTGTGTGTGTGTGTGTGTGTGTGTCTGCGTGTGTGTGTGTGTGTGTGCATGTGTGTGTGCATGTGTGTGTGCTGGCTATAGGTATTTGAGGAAATCTCTATCGAACCACTAGGAACTGCAAGCCAACAGAACAGACTTCACAGACCCCACAACAAAAAAATCAGACTTAAAAAATAATGTACAAAAGGACTTGAATAGACATTTCTCCAAAGAATATATACAAATCGACAATAAGCACATGGAAAGATGAGATGCTCACCATCAGTAATCATTAGGGAAGTGCAAATCAAATACCAATTGAGATACCAATTCACACCCAGTAGGATGGCTATTATGAAATAATAATCACAGTCATAAGTGTTGGTGAGGATACGGAGAAATTGGAACTCTTGCGCATTCCTGGTGGGAATGTGAAATGTTGCTGCTGCTGCGGAAAATGGTATTGTGGTTTTCAAAAATTAAACGTAGAATTGCTATATAATTCAGCAAGTCCACTTCTGGGTATATACCTAAAACAACTGAAAGCAGAAACTCAAGCAGGTATTTGTACACCAGGTACAAAAGTGCAGCATTATTCATGATAGCCAAAAGGCTGAAGCAATCCAAATGTCCATCAACTGATGGATGGATAAACAAAATGAGGTATATACACAGAATGGAATATTAGCCTTAAAAAAGAAAGAAATTCTGGCACATGTTAGAACGTGGATGAACCTTGAAGACATTATGCTAAGTGAATAAGTCAGACATAAAAGGACACATATTTGTATGATTCCATTTATATGAGGTACCTAGAGTAGTCAAATTTATAGAGAGAGGAAGCAGAATGGCAGTTCCAGGGGCTAGCTGGAGAGGAGAACAGGGAGTTATTGTTTAATGGGTACAGAGTTTCAATTTGGAAAGATGAAAAAGTTCTGGAGATGGAAGGTGATAATGGCTGCACAATGTTAATGCTACTCAGCTGCAGACTTAAAATGATTAAAATGATACATTTTATATTACATTTATTTTACTACAATAAAAAATAGTTTAGAAAAGTCAATAAACAAAAAACAACTCCAACTCATAGCAAGCAGCAACAACAAACCCTGCGGGGATGAAAAATCTGATTTCTAGAGCTGCCACATAATAATATTCAAAATGTCTAGTTTTCAAGAAAAAAAATATGAGGCATGAAAAGGAACAAGAAAATATGACCCATTCACATGAAAAAAAATTAACAGAAACTCTGCTTGAGGGAGCACGGACATTGGAGGTACTAGATTAAGAATTTAAATCAACTCTGAAATATGCTGAAAGAGATCCAGAGCATCGTGGACAAAGAACCGAAGGAAACCAGGAGAATCATGTTTCAGCAAATATAGAATATCAAGAAAGAGATAGACATTATACAAATGAAAGAGAAAAGGGGACAGAAAGAACAGTTGGAGAAATAATGACTGAAAAATTCCCAAATTGCATAAAAAGCATGAATCTATACAACTAAGAAGGCTGACAAACTCCAGGTAGGATAAATACAAAGAGATCCACCCTGAAACAATTCATAATAAAACTGTTGGAAGCCAAAAACAGAGAGAATCTTGAGAGCAATTCTTCACACACAAGGCAGCCTCAATGACATTAACAGCTGATTTCTCAACTGGAAACTGTGGAGGCCAGAGGGCAGTAGGATGCTATATTTAAAGTGCTGAAAGACCTGGCAAAATTATTTTTCAAAAGTTAAGGAGAAATTGAGATATTCCCTGATAAACAAAAGCTGATAGAGTTCATCACTAGTAGGCTTGTCTTACATTGAATGGCAAAAGAACTCCTTCAGGAGGAAATACAAGGACACTAAACAATAACTTAGAGGCATACAATCAAAAAAAGAATACTAATAAATAAAAGCCAGTTTTATTGTATTTTGGTTTGTAACACCATTTTGGCAGCACATGGAAATCACCTATGAGCTTTAATAATACTGACACCTGGATCTCGTCCTCAGATACCTTCATTAAGTTGCCTAGGTGTTGACTGGGCGTCAGGATTTTTTAAAGCTCCTCGAATGTTTCTGAATGTAGAACTAAAGCTGAGAACCTCTGCTGTAAGTCACCGGTTCTCATCCCTGGATTCCTATTACAACCACCAGAGTTGGTATTTTTAACAAAATTCTGATGCCCAGGCAGCATTATGGACTAGTTCAATCAGAATCTCCAAGGATGGGGCCTGAGCATTAGTATTTTTTAAAAGCTTCCCAAATTATTTGAATTTTAACCAGTTTTGAGAAATACTGGTCTAAGCTAAAGTGACAAACAAAGAATGAAGGAGACAGATACGTACTTTAAAATATTTTTTTATCATTTTAAATTATTTTAAAACATATAGGAACATAAATGGAAAAACAAATATCCTTTAACCTACCACTATTCTATGTCTATTATAATTTTACATTTTTCCCATTTAGTCTTTGGCCATATGTGTATATTCTCTCCAGATAATTTATATCAAGTTTGAGATTCTGCCAAAAAAAAATTCTTTAAGCCACAAAATGATCTTCTAAAAAATAATAAACTATAAAATGGATGAAACAGTATCACGAACTTTTCTCTGTGCTCACCCAGGAAAGGCAACAAGAATAAACTTGCATCTCAGCGGGATACACTAGGCTTGCCACTGGAAGGAACTTCCTGGTTGGTAGAGTTAAATTGTTCAAGGGGAGAATGTGGAGATAAATCAGGGTATGGAAAAGGCAAGCAGAGTCTTGTCTAGAGGCCAAATGATGGGAAAATGGCCATGGAGAGATGACCTAGGATTTGGCAGTAACTGTTCCAAATAGAATGCTGAAGACCATTAGTAGAGAGGATTTGCCAACTCCTATACCTTTCACTCAGAGTCTTCTGTGCACATGTCACCATTTTGTTGTGGTTTGTAGATGTATCTTTAGGCTGAAAGGAATGGAACTAGATTAAAATTTCTCATGTAAAATTTGTTATTTTTAACATAGAACACAATATACTTATGATTCATTAATAAGATTTGCAACTTGAGCAAAGAGATGATATGTAACACTAGGGCCTTCATTCTTAGTCTGTGCTTCTAAGACAGTTGGGACATGAGCAACTTGAAAACACTTCTCTTAGTTAACTCAAGTGGGTGCCAAGTCCCACATACTGGAGACGAGAAATACAATGGGTTTGACATTTCAAGCAGAAGTCTTATACCCCCTTTCTACTCTATCTTGATATGTCACACTGAAAGAACTTGTATGGTTTAATTCTAAATAAAATGGTTTTTTAAAAATCTTTTCCCCTCTTCATTACTTTTTCTCATTTGTGTTCAGTAAATTAGCTTTGACTCTTCAATTTGGATGAGGATTAAATTTCATTAACAGATGCAATTAGAAAGTGCAGTTTATAGAATAAATCTGCTTCGTACCATAAACTAATTGACATAAAGGGCATTAATGTAATTGAATAGAAATCCTTTAAAGAAAGTTAAGCCTACAGTTAATAGTGGTTTTTTTCTATAAAATTAAGAACCTTCACTACAGTCAACATATATGAACAAATAAGCCTAGTCCTTCTCCATCCCATCACCTGAAGTTATACAGCTAGGTCAATTTGGTATTCTTGTACAAGAAATTCTCCCTGGCATGAGATGGAACAAAGTTTGTTAAGCCTGCTTGCCATTATCCTTTTAGCAGATCTTCCCTTGCATGGAGAAAGGTAGAGGGGAGCAGCATGTTTTTGCTAAGTTCACTTTTAGCTTAGCCTTCCTCCTTCAGAGTTAAGTACAGAGCGTCTACTTGTGTGGAAAGCAGAAATTGAGACTTGCTCCTACACATCCTACTCACATCTGGAGTCTTGTCTCAGTAGCTCTGGGCTGCAAACTGGAATCACCGGGGGTGCCTTAAAAATTCTAATGGCTAGTCCCCACCCTAGGATTCTGATGTTCTCGGGCTTGGATGCTGTTTGGAACCTGACTGAAAAGTTGCCCAGTGATCCTAGCCTGCAGTTACCATTGAGAGTTTCTGCTTTACGGGAAGCAGTGCTCTACCTGTGGCCAGGTAAAACAAGGATGTGCCTTGGGACTTTGGGAATGGGAAGGAGGTTCTCTCATTAAGAGCCATGCTCTGGCAAAAAGCAGGTTAAGTGTCCCTGGTTGTCTATTTAAGGAGTAACTCTGCCAAGTCAATACCATTTGCTCTGGCTACATGCTAATAAATAATATTTGTCTTTAGCCAGTCTGCCTAACAGAATGGTGTGCAGTCTTTCAGCCAAACAGTACACTAACTCCTCTGTGGACTTAAAAGTGATTTTTTAAAAAGTGGATGGCATTTTTAATAAGCATCACCCAAATTTAAATATAACCAACTGAAATTCTAATTTGGCAATGTGACTTCACATGGGGGTAATCTTACCATTAATAACACCTGAAATGAAGTAATTTCTAAAATGTTTCTATTCTCAAATTACTACCTTTAGTAACATTTTGGGTGATACACTATTTTTACTAACTAGAATAAACTCTAAACCAGAAAAAGTACATAACGGAGGTCTGGCTTTTTGAAGTACACAGTCTCTCATCTTTTATGAAATACATGTTGATGACCAATGTGTAGGCTATTGATGTCATTACCTGTACCACTTGCTTAAAACTGCACCTTCTTGGTGGCTTGAAGTGTGTAAACCTATGAGACTTATAGTATGTAGACCTATGAAGCTGATAGCCAAAAACAAGGGTACATATTATGTTCAATCACAGTGTAGGAAGGTAGCCAATTTATAAATAATTCTCAATTGGAACAGTCCTTGTGTGAATTGGCAAATAACACTTGCATTCATACAATGAACTGAAAAGTTTGCTTAAGAATTAGAAGCAAGTAATTCATTTTTTTTTAATGGTGTGGGTCAGGGTAGGATACTAGTATAGCTCTAACAAGTGGAAAAACAAATCAATTAAGTTAAAAGGTGTCATTTAAAAAATAATTTAGTTCCCATCTACAAGGGCTCTGCCCTTAGCTAGAGCAGGAAGAATCAAGTCCCCGTGATGTCCCTCTTCCCATCTCTTAGTCTCCGGTTGGTGTGTTTCATTGTCTACACTCAAGGGGAAGCCAGAGGGTGGAAGCCAGCTGATGCAGTTTATAGAGGTTTGTCTCCTGCACCGAGCAGGGTACAGAAGGCTGAAAAGTAGGTCTGAATGAGCAAATAGAAAATATGCAGTATGCAAGAATACTTCATATTGAAGTATTTGAAGTTCCCTCATATTTGCTCAACCAATAGCTTTTCCTTCCCTTTTCTGGCAACGTAACCTGCTAAAAGACTGGGTTTAGCCATGTGATTAATTTCTGACCAATGTGATGTAAGCAAGCGTGGTAAGGTGGAACCTTAAGGACAATTTTTCTGAAAGGGTATAGGTAGCTGGGATTTGTGTTTTATCCTCCCTCCTGATGACTTTAATGCAGAGGTGAAGCCTGAAGCTCCAAATGCCGTTTTGGATCATGAAGCAACCTGGCAGGTGGAAGTCGTTGCTAAAGATGGTGGCGCAGAAATTTACAAGGTGCTTGGGTTCCTAGTGCCTGAAGCCACCACACCAAGCCTCGATTCCTACTCTGGGCTTATTCCCCATGAAGTAAAATGAATCCTTATGTTTTTTAAAAAACCCAACCGTTCAAAAGTTTCATTTGATTATTTGTTCTTAATTACATAATTAAAGTATGATGTAGATATTTTGAAATCATTATTTTTAATTTTTTAAAATTAGTTGTAAGCCCCAACCCATTTGTAATTTCACAGAGTATATCTGATTGCCTTGCAATAAGCCACTATCGGCATGTGAACTGTATTTATTTGAGATGAAGCTAGAGCCTTATCAATAGATGGAAACAAACATGAAATATCAAGAATGGCTGCTTAATGTATCAAGTGAATGGATTGACAAAGTGTTCTAACTTATATTGGTTTTTCAGTGTGGGAACCAAGTGCACATCTCATCAAACAGTTGATTATTTCTAATAACATGACAAGAGATATTCTAACACCTTCAAAGTCAAACGGAGCTGGAAATGATGTGTGACTTATCCTTGGGAATGTGAAAGACATTTCTAGGAACCACATGGGTATAAATGAAATGGTGATCACTATTTAAATATCAACAAATAAATATAACATTTCCTTTGGGTGCCTTTGATCAGTTAAATTTTCCATGGAATATATTTCAGCTTTGTTCTGCCTGGTTGGTAATCATAGTGCTGAATTTAATAAATAGACATTATTTAATTTCCTTGGAATATTCCTGGTGATGTAACGTAAAGGTAGTGCACAATTGGCTATGATACATGGCTACATATTTATAGTAACCACAGGTGTTGAAGTCTGTTTTAGATTTTCTAGACCTTAGTTACCTTGCTTGAGCTGTCTTGAGACTATAAATCTCTTCTGATTTTTTTTTAAACTACATATTCATGAAATAGAGCATCAGTATAAGATTACTCCTGTGATCCTACTGGCACAAGAATTTGTCGACACTAAAATTTTGCTAGTGTCATTTGTATCTGGGGGTTCCTTGGATTGGTCTGCAAAAGACAATTAATTCTGAAATTGCAAGATGGAGAGGAAAAATCACAAAACTTGTCATTTCGGCCCTGAGCTAGTTAGCTGGATAACTTGATCAGACAACATCTAGTTTTCCTCAGTGAGGGCACTACTGACATTTTGGGCCATTGTATGATATAGACCTGGGCACTGGTCTCATAAACATTACAAAGGTGCAGCACTTGCAGCCAGCTAAAGTGCTAGGGACTTTCAGAGCATCCTCTTGATGTGTGTGTTCCTGACCTTGAGCCGCATAAAGGTGGACCAAGTCTGGGAGAAGTGCTAGAGTTTGGGAAAGGTATTGCTGCTACAGTGAGAGCAAGGGATACTAAAATGCAGACTCTGATATAGCTCTGTGCAGATTCAATTCCATTTCTCCCTCTGTCTTAAGCCCTTTTTACTCAATTGCATTAACAGTTTTAGCCTAAATTATCCAGACACCCAAGTCTCCCATGTAGACAGCCTAATGCCTGAGAACATGATGTTCGTAAATTCAGTATTCTACAATAACATCAAGACCTTGATGGAAGATCTCTAAATTGTGATGGAAAAATCTTCACTCCAAATTCCAAATATTTTGAGTGAATATCATGATGCCCATAAAACTAACTTCACTGGCATACATCAGAAACTACTTTATGGTACTTTAACTTAAAATAGGTTAGCAATATTCACTATTAGTAGGTGGTATGGTCCTACCTGCTTAAAAGCAGCCAATGTTGAAATGTCCATTTGAAGTTGTTAAAAAAAATTAAAAGACATTATTTAGAAGTTACAACTTAGCAACCAAAGCTGTGGCTTTGAAGTAAGTATATACTTTAAAGAGAATTTATGATCAGTTGAGTTTTCAGAATTCATATCCAAATTGGAAATCTAAACAAGTCAGAAGTTCTAAAATGCAGTGTTTCAAAAGGGCCTGCATGTATAGCTGTGATATTGTCTTAGCAACAAATTTTCTTTTAAAAGAAAAATGTCTTATATTATCAATCCTGAAGTAAGAGGTCATGTATACTTGGGAAACAAGGTGTTCATGCAATCTCTAAAATACCATCTAAACTCCAAGTGAACTTCAAACATCCCAAATGAAATACATGCTGGATAAAGGATATTATGGTTGTTGCAAAACTTTAAAATATGAAAAGTTCCCATTACTGTTGGTATTTTACTTCTGAGAATTTTCTAGCCAAGGTTCTATTTGAACTGAGGTCAAAAATCAGTTACTGTGTGGCCTTTTCTTAAGGGATAAATTTAATGAAAGGGCCTAGTTATTGCAACATATGCTGCCTTCATTTCAAACGATTTTCTTAAAGCGTGATGATTAAAACCTAGGGAGAAAGAAATTTGTACTTTTCAAAGGCTCTAAGAAGTACCCCACAGAAAAAAAGAGTTCTGAAGCCACATAAAATGAATAAATACTCCTTTTAGCTTAAAAAACATAAAAAATCATTAGTTACTTTTGGTTCTTTTTCTTAAAAGTGTTTATAGAGTTTTAAAAGGCCAGTGTATATGGTACAAAATACTCCTGTTTATTTCCAAAGAAAAGTGAACTGCTTTATTTTGCCTTTTTTTTTTTTTTTTTTACATAGAGTAAGAAAAATTTCAAATCCCCAAAAGTATTTTTAAAAGCTTAAGTCATTATACTATAGTAAATTTCATTTGATGGGTGTCTTAAGTTGGATTCCCTATAGACAGAGCCTGAAAGAAGGTTTTGGGTACAAAGAATTTATATGGAAGGATCTCAACAAGCAGAGTAGGAGCAGAGAGCAGTAGGGAAGAGAAGGCAGCCAATAGAGTGAGTTAACAAGCAAGTCACCACTACAGACAACTGGAACCTAATCTCACTGGGGTACTCTAGTTGCGAATATAAAACACAGACCTTATTGTTATCCCACCTGAGAGGCAAGGGAGCTGGGGTATTTATCCACTAATTCCTACCAGTCTTTGATTGACAGATGCATCTGGTTTATAAGCAAAAGCTTCTCATTCAGCCACTTCCAGCTCATCCCGTACTTGGGTCTACTGGACACCAACAAGAACAGCCCTAGGTAGAGAGCGTTAGTTGTTCACTCTGAAAGTCACTGGTCTAAGTTCATGGAAATAATGAGAACCCATAAAATATTGCAGGGATACTGACTACATCTGCCACAATGAAAAGCTGACTATAAAATCCAACTACAAAGTGAACAAATATTTCCCCAAAGGATAAATGTCAATAATAAAATACATATCAGAAATTATTCAGATCCTCTAGTAATGAGAGAAATGCAAATTAAAACATAAGATGAAGCCAATTTCTGGGGTATTTAGTTACCGTATTTTTGTAAAACGTCAAATTGTGATAAGCTTAACATAGGCAGAGTACTGATGGTATTAAAAATATTAGATTCATTTTAAAAAGCCATTTGACATTGTGTTTGAAGAGGTAAAGCAATTTTCACACACCTTGATGTAGCAATTAAATTTCTAGGAAATAAACATAAAAGAAATGAACCAAAACATGAGGAGAATGATAATACCTTATGTGTCCACAAAATAGGGAAATGGTCAAGTAAATTGCAGTATATACAATCATTGGGTATTTATATAACCAATAAGATTATGATTATGAAGATGAGTATTAGCATAAAAATAAATGCTTATACCATAAAAATAAGTAGAAAAAAAATGACATACAATAGTATATATGCATTCTGGTCGCAACTTATTTTTTTAATAAGTTAATACACTCAAAAGGCCAACAGTGATTAAAATTTACTACCAGTGTCAACTACAATGTTTTATTTGTAAATAACATAAAATCCTGTTCCCACTGGCTTAAACAATGAAATTTATTGCCTTGTGTAACCGGAAGGCCCAGCAGCTGGGCTTCAGGCTGGATCCATCCAGCAGCTCAGCAAAGTCACTAAGGGTCCAGTTGTTTTCTCTCTCTTCGTCCTTATTTCTGTAATATCTGTTTCATGCTCCAGCAGGCTCTCCTCTTGGTTGTTATTTTGTGTCAGCAAAAAACTAGAACTAGAAGCTTCCTGGGTCACACAGGGTCAGAATGAGGGCTTCTCTTCCTCAACCATTGAATAAAATCCAAGTTTCCTCTCATTATTTGGGTTACATGTCCATCTCTGAACCAGAAAAATATGGCTTTAAACCATTCAGGGCATCCCTGTACAACAGTGGTGGAATCAATTCCATGCTAAATCTGTGACTGCTACTCAGTGAGGAAGGCACAGAGTGCTGTTAGGAAGCAAAGCCAATACCTACTATAGTATATACATATATATATATACATGTGATTCTGCATGTGGGTGCATTTATGTACAGATACTTACATGCATTCATACATACACACCCATTAACAGAAAACATAACTGAACTTACCAAGCTGATTTATTTACTTATTTACTTATTCAGTCTACATATACTTACCAAGAACCTAACTTGTTCCAGACACCATTCTAGGTACTCCAGATACAACAATGAAATGAGACAGATGGGATTCCTGATTTCATGGAGCTGACATCCCAGTGGAGGAAGACAGGCAATAAACAAATAAATGAATAAACAAGAAAAATGATGTGAAGGAACTAAAGCAAGATGCAGTTGGAGTAACCAGATGGATTTTTTTTGTTTGTTTTTGAGTGGTTAGAGAAAGACTTTTTGAGGTGGAGACTTTTAAGCTGCAATTCATATGGGTATAAGAGCCACCTGGACAAAGGTCAGTGTATAGAGTATACCAAGAAGAAAGACCACTAGTACAAAAGGACTAAAAGTGAAAGCAGTCCTGGGATTTTGCAGAAACCACAAGAAGTCCTGTGAGGCAGGAATAATGCTGTATGAAAAGGAGAGTGGGCTGAGAAGAGTTTGGAGCAGTACATCCATACCAGATCATATAGAACTTTGTAAACCATGGTACGAATTTGGGTTTCATGCAAACTGCAATGAGACCCATTGGAGTATATTCAGTAGAGAAGAAAAATATCTATCTGTGTCTTCAAAAGATCTGTGTGGGGCTGTTTATAAAATGGATTGTGGAGAGACAACAGAGAATCCAGTTAAGAAGCAGCTGTACTAGTCCAGGCAAGAGATGTTGGTGAATTGAACTAAGTGGAAATAGTGGGTGGAGAGGAGTAGAAAGCCTGGGACCTCCTTGGCAGAAGTAATGTCATATGTCATGAGGATGGAGAAATAGGGAAGCTGTAAGAGTCTGAGAATAGAGGTTAACTCCCAATTTTTTTACTGGAGCAACTAGTAGATTTACAGGCTGTGACTCAGATGAGAAAGAAAAGGGAAGAGGATTTGGAAAGAAAGGGAACAAGGGAATTAAGACTACTTTACAAACATTTGGAGTTTGAGATGTCTATTAGTCATTCATGCAGGGCCAGTTACATATTTGCTGGCCTTGTCCAAAAATAAAAATGAGGGACCCTTTTTTCAAAAAAACAGAGGGGAAAGGTGCATTTAAGGTACTAAAATATCAAGATTTTTTCTTTCTTTTACTATTCCTCTCTTGACTTATGGGCTTTCTAAATGTGCTATTCAATGTCATTCTAAGTAAAGAAAAATTCAAATTTTGTATTATTAGTACAAGTTTTACCATTCATTTTTATATTGTGCAGTGGCATTTTTAAAGCAAATACGAAAGCATTTAACTTGTATACAGAATCTCCAAAATTATACAATTCAAATTTTGTAGTTTGTACATGCTTATGTATTTCGTTCTTACCAGGATAGTAGAAATGCCTCACTAAATTATTTCAATTGTTTTTATTTCACTTCTTGATACATGCATGTTTTACCAGCACTTTGTACCTTCAACTTACTGATGAGTGAGAAAGGACAGAAAAGAAAAGGAACTACGGGTTGCCCTTTCTCATTTTTTCTGTCATCATTTTTAGTGTAATGTACTAAATGCAGGGAAATGATACAAATAAGATTGGGCTCATTGGTTGTCCATGTATTTCAGAATGTTATTGTCTTCTTTCTGCATTCAAAGCAAGTACTGATTCTAATGAAAAGTGTGGCTTCTCACAGCTGTGAGCCTCGAAGTGTAACACTCTTACCTTGTACTCTCTTGAGTCTCCCTGAACTCAGGCATTGTGGCTCTGCAGGAATTTTTCCAGTGGAATTTCATGGTGATAAGCATTGCAAATGCTATATGTGAACAGGGCAGCAAGGAAGGTGGACATGCACAATGGACGCATCTCTTCCACTCGTGTGCATTCTGCCTTGGAGTTCCCATTGGATTTCAGGGACAAAACACAATTCAAAGATAAAATGATTAAGGGTTTCAGGACAGTGACTGCAGAACAGTAAACCAAGCATGGGCTCGTCTGAGTGTGAGACTGCACACATCTCACACTCACGAAGCTTGGAAATGCATGGGAAACAGATATTTGAGATGTAGATTTAGGAATTATTAGTATTTATGTATTAAATATTTTAGGTCATCATAGAAAGGATGAGATCACCTAGGGAAAGGGAGAAGATGAAGAAAACTCAGAAAAGAACCCTAGACCCTCCAGTAACATAAAAGGGGATCAGCAAAGTATATTAAGAAGGAACGGACAATAAAGTAGAAGGAAATCAGGAGAGTACGAAGTCCTACAAACCGTCAGAAAACAATATTTAAAGTAGAGGGGCATGATCACTGATGTTGAAAGCTGCTGAACAGTCAGGCAAGATGAGAACAGAAATGTCATCACTGGATGTAGCAGTGTGGACGTTGGTGACCTTGATGAAAGCAGTCTCTAGAGAAGTGGGGACAAACATCCACATGAACATTCAGGAGACAATGCACAATGAGAAAAAGAGACAGCAATGCTGACAGCTGTTTCAAGAATTTTTGCTGGGAAAAGGAACAGAGAAATGGTCTGTGTTTGCAGAAGAGTGATGTATGAAGGGGGCGATATCGATGTGTATGGTAGCAGTTCACTTTAATGCCACGTAGTATTCCATTCTCGGAACCTGATGTAAGTTATATGTCTGTTCTAAATTGTTGGACATTTGGACTGTTTCTAAAGGTTTTGGGGTTGTTGTTTTTTTTTTTTAAATTTTAAAAGACTACTTTTTTGAATATTCACAAACACACATATATCTGTTGTCCAAAGTGGTTTGCCAATTTACACCCCCATCAACTGGGGAAAGGGTTCCCAATTATTTGCATCCTAATTCATGACTGTGAGACTCTAGCCAAATGCTCCTTCTGAACCCTCTGTATGAAGACCATGTTCTAAATGGCCTCACTTTGGGTTTCAGTTTGATCTCTGCTAATTAAGATTTACTCTAAGCTCCCAAAAGGCTTTTTTTTTCCCTTTGGTTTATTGTTTCTCTCTGAACAGGACTATGGAATATCAATGGGTGATTACAGTGATAGTTTCCTTGGCTTTCAGGCCATGATCAAATGAAAACAAAACAAAAAGCCAAAAATGTCATGCCTCTTTAAGCCTGTTATTTCAGGGTAGTTAAGTATTTATGTTTTTGCAGTTAATGGCTGCTGGACATCATTTTATGGACAAAAGAGAAATGAGATACATGTAGATCTTTTTAGAGTTTCCTCTAGGAATTCGTTTTTAAAGTCAGGTTTATGTTTGAAGCATATAAGATCTCAAAGATTCCAGCCATCTATTTACACAGCAAAAGAGAAGGAATGAAGATCAGAGAACAATCTTCTTTAAAATGCTGAGGTGAAGAATAGAGTATCCTAGGATCGTAGAGTTTAAGAACCATCAGAAAAAACAGAAATAGTAAGGGTTTATTATTCTTAATTATTTTTCCACCACAAAACACCTAAAGGTGGGAGGTATCTTAGGTATCTGGTTGTCCAGATGCGGGTCCTGAGTCAAGGGTTTGAATGAAAATAGTTTATTTTGAAGGAATTTCCAGGAAATATCATTAGAGATTTGGGGAAGTGAAACAGGGAAGGGACATAGTCAATAAAGGATATGTTATCAAGCCAGTTACCACTGTGGGCAACCAGAGTCAATCCTTCTGGAAACTGGAAAGCAGAGTCAAATATAAGCCCTTCCTCCCCTGAGGTGCAAGAGAGCTGGGGTATCTATCTACCAACTTCCTTCACTGATTGGTTGAGAGCTGTTTTGAGGAAACATCAATTCTGTGGCACTTTTAGCTTCTTAGACACTAAGCAGGCTCTAGCCACAGAAAAATCACTACAACCAAAAAAAATACAAAGGCTGATAGTTAGAGGTCAAGTCCAAATGTCTATGCAGTAAACTGGTAAGGGAAGACATGACTAGAGAACCAAAAGAGGCTTGGGATGAGGGGCACAGTAGTAGTTAAAACAAAGCTCCTCCAGTACTTATTTCTGATTCCAATCCAAATGGGGACCTCCCACATCCCCTTTGGAAATCATGCGTCTAGTCCGGCCCATTGATTGACTTCTGAGGCTATGGAGGCTTAGTGACACATTCATTGACTGACCCAAGGATTCACAGATGCATTCGAAAAATCAGACATTTTGCTGTACTAATATGAGAGTCTGATGAACATCAGTAAAATATGTCTTCCAATATTTAGACAGAGAGGAAGAAAACAACTGTCCTGGAAATGCGAATGATACATTTCAAAACAGAAACTTCTTAACTTATACTTAGCTCCTATCAGACTCAGAAACAGACAAGGACACTAGACTAGACAGCATCGAGATTCATATGGAAGTTTTCCCCTCACCATGGAAGATCATTATTTTGCCCACAGAATATGTCTGTGGATAAATAGATTCCATGTGACCACCCACATTTTCATTCTTTACTCGGGCGTAAATTTGGCAAAGTCACAGGAAGTGGACAGAACATTTTGTCTTTGAACTAGACCAGAATCAAGCAGTAACCCTATCCTAGCAGTATATCTGAAGATGAATTCTCCTGCTCAAGTGTTTTTGTCATCCCCTTTGGTGGACAGGTTTGATTCACCATAAGTGGTAAAACTCCAGGCTGTTTCTCAGCTTACCCAAGAGTGCTAACAGAGAAATTCACATTGGTCTGACTCATTTGTACTGGAAGGCTGGATCAGACTTTGAAGTGGAATTCCAACCTGAAATTGTCTTGATTTAATTTCCCTTTAGCCCAACATCACATGAGTTGACATCCACCACACCTCCCCAGACTGTGGTCTAGGCTACTAGTTTTGTCCCTTTATTCTATAAGTAATAGGCTTAGAGACTTACATCAGTCACCATTTAAAACTGATCGATCAAGTGGAGTAAGAAATAAAACCTCCTGCTTCATGGAGGACACGCAGCCTTCAAATATTTGCATATTAATTACATTGTAAGTACTATAGATTAATTTATAAAATATAATAAAATATTATCTTGGTTAAAATTACAGTACACACGTATATGCAAATAAAGTACAATAAGCTTTTTAAAAATTTGTTTAGAAGATGTAATTTCCCTTTCAATTTTGTAAATTTCTTCCCAGTTGATCAAATTAGTAATTCTTTAAAATTTTCAGATAATTGGTGGGCATTTCTACCTAATTTTCATTAAAAGTAGTAATTTAGCCTGTCTTCCTGAAGCATTTAATCTGATTTTATATCTTAATAAAGGAATGCTGTTTAGGAGTTCGAGGACTGTATAATGCTGTTAAAGGCATTCCAAAGAGCTCATCTTTGTTATTGATGAAATTCCTCCAGTCTGAGATGAACAAACTATAAAGAAATAAATTAGAGCCCAAAGAGAAGAGATGAACTCTCTCTGACCAGACATTCCCAATTCTAAATATAGTTCAAGAATCTCTCTTCTTTTAGTTTTAGCAAAAGGTTTGGAGATGACACTTCACACTGACCTACTTCCAGACAATGCAGCTATTTCCAAACAATAATTTAAATGCACTAATTCTAGTTTTTATTATAAGTACACACACACACACTATATATATATTATATATATATATATGCCTGTGTATATATATGTATATATAATTACTGAAATGTGCAAGCTCAGTTTTTAGCTTTCAGAATATACATCTTACAAAGAAGCAGAATATATTCATTACTCATCTCTCCTCCCAAGGGCAACCCAAGTTAACTTTCTGGCATCTCTTCTTCCAGTGGTATTTTTAAGCATTCATTTGTTTTATTTTTATCTAGATGACATAAAATTAAATGTGGGATTATGTTTTCTGCCCGTTTTTGTTTTAATATTTTTAAAGTTGCAGCCATTGATTTAATGATTAACTATACAATAATCACACACCACCTAAATGTCTATGAGTTTTTTAGGGCTATGTGTGACAGTGAGTGAGACCTGCAGTTGAGATGAGGAGAAACCCAAGTGTGACGTAGGAAGTACAGAAATAATCCTTGTACTGGAGAATCAACCTTAATTCTGCAGAGCCAGGTATGAAAAGGGAGTAGAGAACTCCAACAGAGTAGCTGGGGGTAAAAGAATGACAGTTCAATGATAATTAATATGAATCAAATACCAACAATCCAATCATGTATTATTTGCAGACACATCAAAGATAAATACTTTTCAGAGTCTTGAAAACAACCATATTGAATCATAAGACCATTTCACATTTTCTTTGATGACCTTCTAACCTAAGCTATCTTAACTGGTAAATGACAAAAAAAAATAAAATAAGAACATTAAACATTCCTCCATGATGTGTGTCCTAGTTTACTGTATGAGTCTTAGTACCTAAGGGGTCTGATGAGAATTGACATTTAAAATTTTTAAAAAATAAATTTAAAAGGCTAAATTTAAATGCACAGGCAATAAACCATGTTAATATTCTTCTCTTAGCTAATTATTAGATTTTCAGTTACTTTTAGTTTCTTCCCCCTTGGTCTTCCTCGTTTGGTTTTATTTTCAATGTTAAAATGCCAGGGAGCTCATTACTCCTTCCTGTATTTGCTTGTCTTGTGAAAACCATTTGTGCTTTTATACCTACCAGACTCTCATTACAGCTGGGTTTGTGGGTGGGCTGGGGAGCCTCCACCTTTGTGAACATGACTTTAAAAGTTGCTCCAGTGACTAATAAACCTGACCCCTTCATCCCGTAGGGATCTCTTTCATCTCTGTTCTAATACAGCTTACTAACAATTAACTCATAATCTCATCCTTGGTAAGCCTTTGAAATTTATCTTTGGTATACTCATTTCTTTGTCTTCACTGATTCATAGCTTAAGGGCAAAGACCATACAAACTTTTTTGTGTGTGTTTTCCAGATACCAACCCAGTGCTTGGCATATATTACATCTGCCATTTATACGTCTGTTGAATGAGTCAGCTTCTTTTGGACAGGCATGAGATAGCCACTTCTGTAAAATAAAGTCTCTCTCTAAAGCAACATTTCAGTGCATGAAGATTGTAAATGATCAGATCTGAACAAAGCTCAGTGAATGAAGGGAACCAAGCTTTTGACCTATAAAAATGAATTAATAAAAAATAACGTCTCCTAAATAAGAAGTGGGATACAAAGGATAAGTGTTGATTGGCTGCAAGACTATAATTAGAAGTTATGATGGAGATCACATGTAAGTTATTTGTAAGAGGAGTAAACATATTAAGGATAGAAAGTTCTATGCAAAGAAGAGTTCCAACTAATACTGCTTAAAGGACTATCCAGAGTACAGAAATTAGATTAAATTCTTAGGGGAAAGAGCCCTTGGTGGTCCCGCAGTTATTTCTATGGTTTTTTTAAAAATACTGCACACTTCCTTTTCGCTCATAACCACTTAGGGTCATTTTAAAAAGAAATCAACCATGACCTGGATTTCTGAGAAACAAATCACACTGTTTCTTAGCACTTTTCAGTATAATTTGAAGCAATAATTCAAACTCCTCTTAAAGCCTATCATATATAACCCCAAGTAATTATATCAGCAATAAGATGGATATTCATATATGGACTTCAAGAAATTTCTTATAGCAGTCCCATCTCAATAGGAATAAATATTGGTTCAATAGAAATTATTTAATAGATGTATATCTGGATTTCCAAACAGTATGACAGATGATAGAATATAAATCTTGTTTGTTTTCAGAGCACCTATTTTCCTTTAAGTATCCTTGCTGGCATACCTCCCTGTATCCGTGCCCTTAAACATGTAACTTTGTAATTGCCTTCTACTGTGGCTCAGCAATGTGACACACTGCAAATGAGATGTTGACAAATATGACACACACAGAGAAATGAAAAGCATGTGGGCAAATGGGTTTGCTCTTAGGGTTGTCCTCTGACACTGCCATGAGAAGGATATGTCTAGGCTAGCTTACTAGAGGAGGAAACACAATGGAGCAGAGCTGAGTATGCACAGTCATCTCAGCCAAGGCCACCTTCCACATGTGTGAATAGTCAAGACCAGCAGAACCATGCAGCCAACCCCCAGAAGTATAAGCTAAATAAGCACTTATTGTTTTAAATCACTATGTGTCGGGACAATTTGTTACGTTGCATTAATATGATGATACCTGACTGATACAACTTGATGCTCAATATTCAGATATAATTGCTTCTTGTTAATTGTTAGCATGGAAGCATATGGATAATGAATGGAGAGTCCTTGAATATGTCCATGATCCTATTCTTAGGATGTGGTGTCAAATTTAATTTAAAAATATTAATGGATTTTTTTTTTTTTACAAAAAGCTTAGAAAGCTTGAACTTTTATCTCTTCATATATTTTACCCACAATAAAGGAGGAAGCAAGTATAGAAGAGTACAGTTGACCTACACATTGAGTTCTCTAGGATTATGTGTGGTTTTTCCAACCAATAATATGGCAGAGGACCTTAGGAATTCTCCGGAAGGTGGTCTCCTCGGCTTCATAGAGAAGAAAGAAACAATAAATTCTTATTCTTTCTTATTATTCTTTGGGTAGGCCAGGCACATCTGGTCCGGGTTGGCTCTGAGGCCTAGGATGGCCTTACTCACATGTCTGGGGCCTCAGCTAGGACAGCTGAGGCCTCTCTCCAAGAGGTCTGTTATCCTCCAAGTAGGCTGGTCTGAGCTTGTTCATATGGTACTGGAAAGGTTCCCAGCAACAAGAGAGAAGCCCCCATGGGCAAACACTTTCAAACCCCTTCTTGCATCACATTTGCTATCATTGCATTGGCCAAAGCAAGACACAGGGCCAAGCCTAGAGTCATTATGTGTGTGGCAGCAGGGGAGGAGAGCCACATGAGGAAGTTGTATCAGAGAGCAGAATTATGGCAGCCATTTTGCAAACAATCTACCAGATATGTCATGCTTACAGCTTCTCCGTGGGGGACCAGAGCCTTTACATGCTCATTTCTCTAAGCTATTCAATAAGCCCTATACCCTGACCCATGGAAGACAATTCCACCCCAGATTAAAAATGTAGGTTTTAGTATTATTCAAGTAGGGTGAGGCCAACAGATCAGGAGATGACTACCATTGAAAAGATGGTTTGTTACTCACAGTTCCCAAGAGGACAGAGCACAACATGACACAGGGGGCCACATAGAAAAGACACCAGGGTTAGTCAGGAAGCAGAGGGAGCAAAGGGTAAAAATGTAGGCAAGAGCCACAGGAAGGAATGGGCAAGGCAGTGTAAGCAGGCTTAGGATTGGCTTGTTTGGATAATTTCAGCAGGTTCTGGGGTTATAGGGGCTTTCTTGAGTTGTCTGGTACCTGGCCCTGGGTGACAGGGCAGGGAAATATGGGCCTGAGTCTGAGAGCCTGATGGAGGTGGTGAGCACATGGGCTTGGGATTGGTTAGTTTATCTATGAAAGGTGCTTTTATTGTTTACTATCTCTAGGTATTGATTAGCTCTCAGAGGGGCCATCACTCAAGTGTCATCAAGATCTAATCTGGGGTGGCCCCCACATGTCAAAGAATTGGAAATACAGAAACTAAAAAAGCATGATTAATACAACCCCCACTTCAAAAATGTATTCTTATGGCAAGTTAATACTATACTCAGTCCTCTTTCTAAGATTTTTTTCCCAATGATCAACATTAATATAGGACCTTCTTAGTATTCTGCTAAGTACCCACTCTAAATATGTGTGAAAAATATATGGGATTTTCCCTGAATTTGTGGAATTTTTTCATGGGAAGCAATCAGAAAAAATAGAAGGGGGTGTGAACTTAGCACACTTTAATAAGGATTTACTGGGCACCTACTGTGTGCTAGGCACTATATGTGCTATGGGATTTTATTCAAATACCATTTATGCTCTCAAGGGAGCCATAGTTTAATAAGCACAAATTGTAGGGAAAAAAAATTACTGAGCTACAGCAAGAAGCCACCTCTGTTGTAATTTGTCACAGAGAGCTTCAGAGAGAGGATTGTCAAGGTAGGACTTCAAGGTTGAGCTTGCCACATGCTGTAGTAGCATTTCAGGCAGAGAGAACTATGTGTGCAAAGGCACAGAGGCAGGAATTAAAGTGTCATAGGAAGTACAAACACTTCCCATATAACTAGAAGCTGGGTGCATATGGAAAAGTGGTGAGAAATTAAGCTGAGCAGAAAGTAGGTCATGATCCAGGAAGATCTGAAATTCTACACTAAGGAGTTGGGGCTTTACTCTACCAACAATGGGGAACAATTGATGAGTTTTAAGCAGAGAAATAGTATGAACAACCTGTATGTTCAAAAGGTTATTCAGGCTCTACTGTGGAGGACGGTAAGCTTTCAGTCTGAAAACAGGGATCCTATCGGTCTTTTTCATGTCGGTATCCCAGGCATAGAAAGGGGCCTGGCACATAGATAGTATTTGTTTGGCTGAGATCATGGTGCTAATTAAATGTTTCATATGCTCTCCTGCACTTCCCAGTTACCCTTGCAGTCAGACTGGAGCCCTGTGACTAGTTCTAGCCAATAGCTGTAACCAGAAGTGACTTGGATCATTTGGATGTGGGAGGTGAAGCTGCGAAATGAACCTAGGATGACTCCACAGTCTTGCCTGGGTGTTTCAGAAATGCTTATTAAGCAACAAGTATGGGAAATAAGATAATTGGCTCTAGTTTGGATATCCTGAGTTCAAGATGACCATAAGATAAAGTTCTAAATGCTACAATGTATGACATAGGCAACAATTATTATGGGCTATCAGGAAGAAAATGTATTAAAATATATGGCACTTTATGGGATCTACTAAACCTGACCCACCATCCAGGTTGGCCCAAGACTGAGTAGTTTACTGGGATGCAGGAGGGACTTCCAGTCCCAACACAGGGATAGTCCCAGGCAAACCAGGACAGTTGGTCACCTTAGGTCTGCTTCACTATACTACCTGCAAATAATAGCTATTGAGTATTTTTCCTCTGAACTCAGAAATTTGGATTAGAGAGATCTGGACTCCTCTAAACTTCTGTATTTCAACTACTATTCGGTTATATTGACAATGAATCAGATTTGCCAGAGTAAGCAAGAGAGTGTGAATTCTGTAAATCAGTGTTGTGCCAGAACCAACTCACACCAGGTCACACAAGAGCTGAATTTTCTCATTTTTTCCCAACTCTACCTTTCTGAAGTCATTCTGATAGATTGAAACTGGTCATGATCAGAGAATTTATGTAATGCAAATCATCAAATGCTATCAATCAGGGCTTCTCTCCCCCATCACCAAGTCCGGAACTGGTTGTTAAACATTTACCAGCACACCACGACTGCAAGCTGAGTTGGAAAGGTTTGGAAGACATTGCGTTGTGGCAAAGCCCAATGGAGATGCCGTCAGTGCCCAGCCCATCCCCCTTACCTAGGCAGTGTGTTTATCCCCCAGATGCTGTGACTGTTGGCTGCTAACTCACAGCCACCCTCTTCTGAGAATTGTCCTCAGCCAACAGGAGCTACCTGGGCTGGAAATGCCAGGGAGGTAATGCCCTACCCCCAGTAGTGGTCCATAGCCAATGACTGGCTCCCAGAGTGGTATCAAAGGTCGGCACCCATACCCCAAGTTGGGGAAGCACCATGGTACCATTCACACTCCAAAACCCTTCTTGGCATCAGGCTGAGACTAATCTCTAGCTGAGACTGCACCCTTGCTTAACTGCTTCCCCTTCCCAGTCTTGCTCCACTCTTCCCTTTATATGTTTCCCCCGAGAACTTCCATCAATAAATCTCAGGCTCTGCTTCCCGGGAACCTGACCTAACATACGCAGGAGGATTTCTATGGAATGAACATAGGATCTCTAGTATATATCTCAAGTACTAACTTACAAACTGTTGAGAGAACTTTATGATCTGAATGCTTACTTTGAGTAAAGAACATCCCTTTGATTCCTGAGCTTATTGGAGTATCATTAAGTAATTCTTCCCCATTTCTTTCTGTGTGCCTAGTACAAACTTCAAAAATGCTTTCAAGGGGAATTTCCCATTATGCATTTTTAACTTTGGATCCGCCTTGAACTAAATGGGAGAAGAAGAAATGAAATTCCAGTGTATTAGCATGACATTTAAGGTGGAGAAACGTAGCAGCAATAGGCAATCATGTGGAGCAGCCGTTCATGGCTGAATTATACCATTTGTAGCTACTTAACATGCTGAACCATTCCCCTCTGTCTGGAGAAATCATAAAAAGGGGCCCGTCAGCACTCTGAGTCACTGCTAAGAAGCTTATGCATCCTCACACCTGCATTGAAATGAGTGCTTCCGGGGCAAAAAAATAAGGACCTTAGAGAAATGAAATGAAGCACTCTAGCAGAAAAAAACAATATTGGTTTCTGCCTGCATTTGTAAATTAACTTCAGGAAGAACACTTCTAGAATTAGGTTAATTATTAATAGCAAGTATTTTAAACAACTTTTATACTTCGTGTTAAAAAAAAAGGAGGAAAGATCATGTAAGATGGGTTATAATCAAGTGGAAAATTTGAAGATACACAAAATGTAAAGAAACAGCTACTGACATCAGGGTATGATGACTTGCATCAAGTAGGAATTCTGTCAATATGTGGTGTACACATAAATCGTGTCAAACATAAGATTCAGAAGCAGCACCTATGAATACCTCATCTTTAGTTTCTTCTTTCTTAAATTTTACTTCTTCTTAAGGTATAACTTACATAGAATGCAGTAAGTAAATCAGGTGTATGTCTTGATGAACTTATGCACACACATGCACACACACAGAATCACCACCCATATTGAAATGGAGAATTTCTAGAACCCCAGCAAACCACCATTCTTACCTTCCAACATAGATCTTTTTGAATTTTCATGTTTCTGTGGAAGAATTGTTTTCCTGAATAGCAACAGGAGTAATCTACTCAGAGCATCCCTTGCTTCCTATTTCAGGCATCTCTTTAGCCCACTATGATCTCAAGAAATCATTAGGCTTTTGCTACTTATACTCAGAAGAGCTCACCCTTGCACTGCCTCCATTAGGTACTCTTGCCAGTGCTGTGGCCAGATTCTCAGTGTGGTCTTTGGAGCTTCTGCTCACCTTCTGGGGGCAAAATGCTTTCAAGATTCTCAGCATTGCAGTTCTAGGTGTATATCTAGATACCTATTCTAGGACTGCACTAGGTCTTTTCAGATGTACCCTACCTGCTAGAAATAAGACTCTCGCTGTTCATTTCCTGGAGCAGTGCTGCCATTCTGTCCTATGAGCTAGGGACCTGTGGCAAGGACCAACTCCATTGCCAAGTCTCTAGTTCACTGACCCTTCATTGTGCACAGCTCAGAAGATGTCACAGTTTGGCTCATCCTTCCAGAACAGCCTCTTGCAGAATTGTTTGAGATGAGATGTGGTTGGGAAGAACTACCACTCGACACACATTTCACTCCAATAATACTGAACAGCTTCTAGCTCCTGGTATACCACATTGGTTCATGTCTCCGCACCATTGGTCGTATTATTCTCTCTTCTTAGAATTATCAAGTTTTTACCTTTTATTTACCTGGATATATTTTCTTTTTCTTCAAGTCTCAGCTGAGTTGTTACATACCAGAATCTCAAGTCTGCTAAGTCCCTCTCTTGAAGGTCCTCATGCTAATGTGCTTATTTAGCATTGCTTCCACTATTTCCTAAATTTGAGGTGGTTCCTGCTGCTTGCCATCTCCAAGTGCCCAAATGCGATTCCTTTTTTAAATTCAAATGTAGACACTATCTCCATGAAATCTTTTCACCTCCTCTCTAATAAGCCCATTGCTTCCTCTCTACACAATTTTGACAGTTCATTAATACCTCTCACTCGTTTTCACATTTTTTCCTGTTAGAGTGTAAGAACTCCTTGAGAAGAGGAGCCCTGTCTTATTCAACATTGGATTCCAGTCTACTCCAGCGCCCAGCTCAGCACCCTGGATTCAATAAGTGCTCACTGAATGAATGCATGTAGACCTGAATGGACAGGAAGCCTCAATGATTAATCGTATCAGTTAAACTGAGCCAAAGATGTTTTGTTATGTCGGTTCCGTTATCAGACTTTTGCAAAAGCAATGTGGCCTATAATGTTGACATGCCCTTGAGACAACAAAGGATGTGTCTCATCCTCAAATATCTCATTAGCATTTCATTTTCCCTGCCGAGAGTATATAGCTGACTTATTCCTGTCACAGACCTAAGGAACTGTCAGCTTCTCTCTAATTCTTCTGGAACTGCTTTTTTCTGCCTAAGCAGCATCATCTTTCTGGATCACCTCACCTGCTCTAGCCATTGGCTTTCTTTCTAGGGATATTTTTCACAAAGAAACAAAAAGTTTTTTAGTGATGGTAGCAGAGGTATTATCATCAACATAAATAGAGAAAAACAAATTTGCATTTAAAAGCAGATACTGGGCCAGTGCAGAGCCAGGCTTACTAATTACCTGACATTCCTCTTATACTGGTCAGCCTTACAGAGGACTAATATTCACAGTGACAAATCATAACCTGCCTTGGACCTTAGTGGTTACTTACAAATAGGAAAAAAACTTGGAATATTAAACTTACCAATTAATAAGTCTCTTTTTCACATTTTCTGTAAAATGTGTTCTTATGTAAATTAGATTAAGGAGAATTCAAGGTTCCCATAAATGTACACTATAGTCTGTAAACGCAGTGCAGCCCTCACCCCCTTCTCACCTTTGCGTTTGGGCTCACAAATTTCAGTTCCAAAATCCAGAACTGTAGTATTAACTCAAAAGGCTGAGCTAGGAGAGCTGGGGCTCTCATGTAAATACACTATGGAGTCTTTGAGATATAGATTCCTGGCCTGAGATGATATGCTTTAGTTTGAGAGCATAGAGGCTGAGCCTTTGGTTTAAGTTACATAACAATGATAATTTTATTAAATTTTCAGGCCTAAAAATATCTTTAAGTCGATAAAAGCATTTTTGCCTACCAGAAGTGTTATTAAGTTTGTAAAATTATGTAAAAATTGTAAGAACAAAAAAAAATCTGCTTTTTTTACTGTGGTGCAGGACTAAGGCCAGAGCTATCAAATATAAAAACCATAGAAGAACTCAAAAAGGGGGATTTAGGATCTGCTTAGCTTTGAGTAGTACCAATAGAAAATTCTCCAAAGACTTATTCTATATAAGTTGGGTTATTATTAATTAGTAGGAATTAAAACAATTATCAGATCATGTACGGCACCATTCTTAATGTAGCCTATCTAGGGACGCTCTTAGAAGGGTTTATGGCAGTTTTACTCTTTGCTGTCTTGTATAATAATATCATAATGTCCCAAGTGAGAGGGATTCCAACAAGAATATATACCAGCCCTTCCAAAAGGGGCCTCATGCTGTTGTAAAGAGTTAAAGAAAAACAGGAAAGCAGACATGAAAGAAGAGTCATTCCTTAAATTAGTTTATACACCAGGAATTTAGATGGACTTACCAGGACAATCTTTTGGTGGAGGTTCTATTACTGTGAGGAAACTGAGGCTACTGTCTCTAAGGGGCAGCCCTTACATTCAATCCCTGATCTGTGTTATTTCAGAACGTCAAGCTTATACCCTTCATTTGGTGTTTTTCATACTTGACTGAAAATAAAACTCTCTTGAGCAACCTGTCAGCCTCCTGAAAATTCTGAGTCTAAAATGGGACTTGGGAATCTGTATTTTTAACTTTGGTCGTGGGTGTTCCTGGGCTGCTCTATCATCTATCACACTACAATGTATTGCCTTAGGTTGGGGCATCTCAGACATTCATATACATGCAAGTCACCTGGGGATTTGCTAAAATGCAGAATCTGAATGAGCAGGTCATGGTGTGGGTGAGCCCGAGATTCTGCATCCCTACCCAGTTCCCAGGTGATGTAATGTGGCTGGTCCACAAACCACATTTTGAGTAGCACCTTGGTACCTGCTAACTAATTTAGGTTTTCTGAGAGCAAAGTTCTAGGATCACCATTGATTTTCCACTCATCATAGTGTCCTTTTTGTGCATTGATTTACAGAAGCCCCTTAGGGTGTTGTATTAGTCCTCATTTCTGTTGCTTGTAATAGAAATATTGAAACTGGATGATTTACAAGAAAAAGAAATCTATTGCTTACAGTTTGGGAGGCGGGGAAGTCTGAAGTCCAGGGAACACATCTGGTGAGGGTCTTTTTGGTGGTGGCTTTACAGCAATGCAGGAGTCTCATGTGATAGAAAATGGAGGGGCAGAGAAAGAGAGACTCTCAAGTGCTCTCCTTTTAAAGCCCTCAGAACCATGCCCCGACTACCATTACTAATCCATTCATTATGGCTTGGTCCAACAATCTAATCACCTCTTCAAGGTCCAACCTCTCAATTACTCTGATAGGATTTCCCACCCTCAGCAGTTAACAGTGGGGATTAAACTTCAGTGAAGTGCGGGGGGGAGGGCAAACAATCTACATCAGATGTCTTTGACGAAACAAAAAAAAATAGCACTTTTTAGACATCACTATGAACTCAGTGCTTTAAATGCATTTTATAAATAGCACAGCAGATATATTACCTCTTTTAGAAATAAGACATTCACCAAATGTATCTTGTCTCCATCAGACATTAAGCACATGTCCGATTCATTCTTAGATAACAGAGTTTCTCGTCCAAATTAGGTGCTTCAAAGTCATTTCTTAAAGGAATAAATTATTATATTAACATCTGAGTTATTTTAAAAGTAGCTCTTAAATTTTATATCCCATATTCTAGCACCTAGACACTTTTTTGAAGATGTGTCTGTGAATTTTTATTCAAATGTATGTATTGACTATGCAATATGTACCTCTTAGATGCAACATAGAGACACAGAGTTTTAAAAGGGCAATTAATATGCTGTAAAAAATACATGGAGGAAAAGGAGACTTTTAATGAGGCTAAAACTAACCTAACCATACCAAATAAATAGAAAACAGAGAAAAATGAGTTGATCATTAATTCATTTCGCAGAGTTGTGATGCTCAATGTGAAAATGTGTACCATGGATTTTAAAATAGGAATAGTAATAACAGCAGTGTTAAAAGCCAACATTCGTTGAGCACTTTCTACCTACTAATATGTATTGATCATAGCACTCAGCAATAAACCTGTAAGGTGAGTGTTGTCCGACCCTTGGGTAGACAAGGAAATGGAGAAGTTGATTAGCAGCCCACACTTAGCTGATATATAGCAAATACAGGACTCACCAGGTTGTTCATCCCTAAACTAGAATGCCTCTACGTAACTTTTCTTTGCACCTGAGTAAAGTGGAGGGATTAATATTTGTTGGAAAGACACTGATAGAGAGCCAAGGTTGAAACATAAAATTCATCAAAACCTACTAGGAAGTGTTGACTGGTGTGATCTTCTCTTGCTTTGAGACAAGGCTTGTCCTGGAATCATAGTAGCTGTTCCCTTCCATCGTTCTGTCTATCAATCCCGTTCTCCTTCCCCATTCCCAGCACCACCACCTCCACCACCATCAACATTTTATCTTCTACTTCTGTGTGATTTCTAGGTTTAGGACCCCTAATATTCTTGTCTAGGATATCTAATGTCACTTAACACATTTTACATTGGGCACCACCTTTTCTAGCCTCAAAAAAGAATTAAAGTTCTCTGATTAGGCTAGTTTAAAAGGCTGATCATATAATGCAAAGTGTAATTTTCCAATACCCATGAGGATATTCTAAATAAAGGAGAGTGTTTGACGCCAAGGGTTTTTTGCTTTTTTTTTTAATCAAAGGCAAGGTCGAATCTTGGTTTTCCCAGAATAGAGGCTCTTAGACCTTAAGCTGCCTTAATTTAAAGCAGGTATATAAAATACAGAATGATATTTAAAGATGTATAGAGATATTAATTAAAATGGGCTTGCTGAAATGCCAGGGATATCATCACTTCTGAAAATTGGATTAAACCCTGAATGTCAATGGTGAATTAACAGGAATAGAAATATCTTTCCCTGTCCAAATGTATTTTTTCCACAGTCTGTGTAATACAAGATGATTAACCAGAGGTTATGGATTCTAGCTGAAACCCAATCAAATTCTTCAGAATTCTAATAGAGGAATGCATTCAGGGGAAAGAATATTAACAGAAAAGCTTTCACTGCTTAAAGGGCAAGCAGAGTGAAGTGTTTAAAGAAGTGTTCGAAATTTTGCTTAATTGTTCTATTCTTGATCTACTGTTCTTGATGATTTAGAAAACCTGTGTGCTGCAAGTTAAAGTACTTTAATTATAGTCATGTCAAGTATGTAAGCCCTTCTTTTAAAAACGAGTTTAATTTCTGTGGCTTATGAAACTGGAAGTGAAGTTGGAAAGCTGATGTCTTAGTTGAGAACATTCTTGTTTTTCTGAAGTAATAGGATTTTCCTAAATGCATACCTGATCGATAGCTGGTGTCCAGAGGCAGGTGTAGTCAAAGCTTCTCTGTTAAGGGCCAGAATTTTGTGTTGTTTCATTTTTTTGTCAGCAGCACACCTTGCTTTCCAAAAGCCCCAGATACATAAAACTCACTGTCAAAGTATTACATTGTACAGTAGGACCATATGCAGTATAGTAAGGACTCTGAAACTACAGAAAACGAAAGATCTATCATCTATGAAAAACAGAACAAATGCTCTAGCAAAAATAAGTTTGATTTTCTCAAAGTTTGACCCACTAGTGCACTTGTTATTTAAACAAATGCTCCAGAAAGTTTTTTTTTTTTAAATATTCTTTTCTGTTCTATTTTTTTCTCATTGTCTTTAACTCACTATGAATGAACTGTCACTAAAAATACATTTCAGGAATCAAGTCCGCCTCTCATGTATACATCCGTCTAAATCTATGCTAAGCCTAATGTTTAAGGTTGTCAAAGTGGCTCCAATCCAAAATCAGGTTAACATTTGCACTTTCCCCGAAGTAGTTCTCCAAGATGCAATTCAAACAACCTTTTGGGTAATCCCAGCTGGTGGATTTTAGCATTACCAGCTGGTTCAGAATGCGCCACTGCTCTTTTTGCAAAGAGGAGGGAGCCTTAGACACAGAGTCAATTCCTGTCAATTCAGCTTGTCTAAATTCATAAAACAGTGGTCTTCGAACTGTGGTCTCTGGACCAGTAACTTCAGCAACCACTGGGAACCTGATACAAATGCAGATTCTCAGGACCCGCCTTACTGAATCAACACCTCTAGGGTTGAGCCCAGCAAATGTATGTTTTCACAAGCTGTACAGGTGATTCTGATGCACACTTAATTTGAGGACCACTTTTGTAAATTCTTGTTTCATCCTGATACCAGTAATTCCACCATTTAAAATTAGCAGCTTTCATTTTTGTGATCATTGGGCAGGTAAAAGCAGATGATTTCAACTGCTTAATGGGTACAGAGTCTTATTTTGGAGTGTGAAAAAATACTTGGGAACTAGATAGAGGTGGTGGTTGCACAACATTGTGAATGTACTGAATACCACTGTGTTCTTCACTTGTAGTGAAATTTATGTTACGAAAATTTCACCACAAGTTTTTAAAAAGATATAAGTGAAAGCACTTTAAAACTCAAGTGCTTGAGGTATGCCTGTCTAAACAATATACCTGCAGATTAAACATTTTCCAGTCCCTAATCATTCTTATTCTGAGTACATCCTAACTTTATATATATATATATATATATATATATGATGATATGATGTATTTTAATTACACAATTACTTGTTTCCCAAGTACACGTGGAAAATAGAGTATCTGTAAACTGTGATTTGAGTGCTATTCATAGAAAATTTCTTAGAATTTCTCGATGAGTCAAACAAGAGTTTTCAACTACAAACAAAATAAGGTAAATTATTATTTGGTTGCTTATCCTTGCTAGAGTGAGGATTATAAAAGAGGCAGAAAAAGCAAACATCAGGGCTTTAAAATTAAATTTTAGGAAATGTCTTATAGCACCTCCACCCTCATGATGTACAACTCAAGAGGGTCATTCGTATGCATTCTATAAGTAGAATTTATTCCTTTCAAAACACAATATAGGATATTATATTTTATAATATGATCTGAGGGTTCCCCTGGAGTTATGCAACACAAACATCTTGAGTTCTGACCTCTCTGGGTAGAGGATTTGTTAACTAAACATATTTATTATAAATTTCATTGGGAAACTTTTTTTTTAAGTAAATTTACCATGACAAAAATGATGCTATGAAGTTGCACTAAGTGCAGAAAACATAAATTAATTAAGGCTTAAAGTAACATTTTATTTCATTATATAACCCTATAACCTCCCTCTGAGTTACAGACATAATACTTTACAATATAGAATACTGGAAAAATATCAAAAAATAAATAAAACAATTTCCCTGCACCCTTAGATCTGAGAAGTAAAATCTGTTGCATCTTGTAAGTGTATGTATGCACATTGAACGTACATCACACATGCATGCATAGACTTTAGTCAATAACAGCACATTCCATTTTGAAACCTATTTTCCCCTTACTGTATCATATTTTCCCTTGATAAAAAGTATTCTTTTACAATATCAATACCATTTTAAGGGTTGCAAAGAATTCCAACCTATGGTCTTAGTTCACTTGATTAATTGATTAATTCCCCATAATCAAATATACTGATTGCTTCCAGTTTTTCGTTAAGGCATGCATCACAGAGACTAACATTCTTGCACCTATATTTTTGTGCTTTTTCTGATTATATTTTCAATATATTGATTTGTAAGATCTCTACACTTAAAACAATAATCTTTCTATTTCTCTGTCAAATATTTTTTCCAGTTTATTGTATTCTTTTTAAATTTTGGTTTTAACATCTATTTTATGTTCATTGTTTTCTTTCATGCTATTATCTTCCTATTATATATTATATAAACATTTTGCCATAGTTTCATCATCATGGTTTTGTTTATTTACATTTAATTCTTTATTTCAACATCATTATGATCTATGAGATAGTAAAAAGATCTAACTAATTTTTCCAAAATTTAAACAATCATTGCCTTGTTATTTATTGAACAACTCAATGCTTTCTCCACAGATATGGAAAACAAGTTTATCGAGGTAGGTGTGTAAAATAGAGTAAGTTAATTAACCTCTCTATGTCCTAGTTTCCTCCTTTGAAAAAAGAAAATTAACAGCACCTCCCTCAAAAAGCTAATATATGGAAAGCCTTTTAAAAGCACCTGACACAAACACTTGATCAACATCAGATTATTACTACTAGTGTGATTACTGCTATTTAATTATTTATTGCCCGACCCATCCAACTCAATATGTTAATGTCCTTTTTAAAATATTTACATTTATATTTGTAAGTGAGATGGTATATGCTGTTTTGACTTGGTAATTTTGTCAGGCTTTGAATGAGGGACTTCGTGATTTCATAAAACAAAAAAAGTTCTCCACCTTTTTATTTCTGTATTATTAAATGTACAACTTTATCTTGTCGTGATAGATTACAGAATTCCCCCCATAAACTTTATGAGCCCTGCATCTTTCTTTGAGAGAAGACTTTGAAATCTGTTTCAAGGTCTTTCTTGATTTTTTTTTTTTTTTTCACAGGCTTGTTGGAAAGTTTAATGATATGTTTCAACACATTTTATCTTAGGAGATATTCTTTTTTTTATTATTATTATTTAAAAATCCTCATTTTATTTTATTTTATTTTTATTTTTATTTATTTATTTTTTTTTAATTTATTTTGTCGATATACATTGTGGCTGATTATTGCTCCCCATCACCAAAACCTCCCTCCCTTCTCCCTCCCCCCCTCCCCCCCAACAATGTCCTTTCTGTTTGCTTGTCATATCAACTTCAAATAATTGTAGTTGTTATATCTTCTTCCCCCCCACCCGGTGTGTGTGTGTGTGTGTGTGTGTGTGTGTGTGTGAATTTATATATTAATTTTTAGCTCCCTCCAATAAGTGAGAACATGTGGTATTTCTCTTTCTGTGCCTGACTTGTTTCACTTAATATAATTCTCTCAAGGTCCATCCATGTTGTTGCAAATGGCAGTATTTCATTCGTTTTTATAGCTGAGTAGTATTCCATTGTGTAGATGTACCACATTTTCCGTATCCACTCATCCGATGATGGGCATTTGGGCTGGTTCCAACTCTTGGCTATTGTAAAGAGTGCTGCGATAAACATTGGGAAACAGGTATACCTTCGACTTGATGATTTCCATTCCTCTGGGTATATTCCCAACAGTGGGATAGCTGGGTCGTATGGTAGATCTATCTGCAATTGTTTGAGGAACCTCCATACCATTTTCCATAGAGGCTGCACCATTTTGCAGTCCCACCAACAATGTATGAGAGTTCCTTTTTCTCCGCAGCCTCGCCAGCATTTATCGTTCATAGTCTTTTGGATTTTAGCCATCCTAACTGGGGTTAGATGGTATCTCAATGTGGTTTTGATTTGCATTTCCCGGATGCTGAGTGATGTTGAGCACTTTTTCATATGTCTGTTAGCCATTTGTATCTCTTCCTTAGAGAAATGCCTACTTAGCTCTTTTGCCCATTTTTTAATTGGGTTGCTTGTTTTCTTCTTGTACAGTTGTTTGAGTTCCTTATATATTCTGGATATTAATGCTTTGTCAGATATATATTTTGCAAATATTTTCTCCCACTCTGTTGGTTGTCTTTTAACTCTTTTAATTGTTTCTTTTGCTGTGCAGAAGCTTTTTAGTTTGATATAATCCCATTTGTTTATTTTTCCTTTGGTTGCTCGTGCTTTTGGGGTCGTATTCATGAAGTCTGTGCCCAGTCCTATTTCCTGAAGTGTTTCTCCTATGTTTTCTTTAAGAAGTTTTATTGTTTCAGGGTGTATATTTAAATCCTTAATCCATTTTCAGTTGAATTTAGTATACGGCGAGAGGTATGGATCTAGTTTCATTCTCCTGCATATGGATATCCAGTTATCCCAGCACCATTTGCTGAAGAGGCAGTCCCTTCGCCACTGAATAGGCTTGGTGCCTTTGTCAAAGATCAGCTGACAGTAAGTGTGTGGGTTGATTTCTGGATTCTCTATTCTATTCCATTGGTCAGTGTGTCTGTTTTTATGCCAGTACCATACTGTTTTGGTTATTATAGCTTTGTAGTATAGCTTAAAGTCAGGTAGTGTTATGCCTCCAGCTTTATTTTTTTTGTTCAGCATTGCTTTGGCTATGCGTGGTCTTTTATTGTTCCATATAAATGTCTGGATAGTTTTTTCCATTTCTGAGAAAAATGTCTTTGGAATTTTGATGGGGATTGCATTGAATTTGTATATCACTTTGGGTAGTATGGACATTTTCACTATGTTGATTCTTCCAATCCAAGAGCATGGGATATCTTTCCATCTTCTTGTATCCTCTCTAATTTCTCTCAGCAGTGGTTTGTAGTTCTCATTATAGAGATTTTTCACCTCGTTGGTTAACTCAATTCCTAAGTATTTTATTTTTTTGGTGGCTATTGTAAATGGGCAGGCTTTCTTGATTTCTCTTTCTGCATGTTCACTATTGGAGAAAAGAAATGCTACTGATTTTTGTGTGTTGATTTTGTATCCTGCTACTGTGCTGAAATCATTTATCAATTCCAGCAGTTTTTTTGTAGAGGTTTTAGGCTGTTCGATATATAGGATCATGTCATCTGCAAACAGGGACAGTTTGACTTCATCTTTTCCAATCTGAATGCCCTTTATTTCCTTCTCTTCTCTGGTTGTTCTGGCTAGTACTTCCAACACTATGTTGAATAGGAGTGGTGAGAGTGGGCATCCTTGTCTAGTTCCTATTCTTAAAGGAAAAGCTTTCAGCTTTTCCCCATTCAGGATGATATTGGCTGTGGGTTTGGCATATATGGCTTTAATTATGTTGAGATACTTTCCCTCTATACCTAACTTATAGAGGGTCTTTGTCATGAATGAGTGCTGAACTTTATCAAATGCTTTTTCAGCATCTATAGAGATGATCATATGGTCCTTGTGTTTGAGTTTATTAATATGGTGTATCACATTTATTGATTTGTGTATGTTGAACCAACCTTGCATCCCTGGGATGAATCCCACTTGATCGTGATGAATAATTTTACGTATGTGTTGCTGTATTCTGTTTGCTAGTAATTTAGTGAGGATTTTTGCATCTATATTCATCAAGGATATCGGCCTGTAGTTTTCTTTTTTGGTTATATCTTTACCTGGTTTTGGTATCAGGATGATATTTGCTTCATAGAATGAGTTTGGGAGATTTGCGTCCGTTTCAATCTTTTGGAATAGTTTGTAAAGAATCGGTGTCAATTCCTGTTTGAATGTTTGGTAAAATTCTGCTGTGAATCCATCTGGTCCTGGGCTTTTCTTTGTTGGGAGCCTTCTGATAACAGCTTCAATCTCCTTTATTGTTATTGGTCTGTTCAAATTTTCTACGTCTTCACGGTTCAGTTTTGGGAGCTTGTGTGTGTCCAGAAATTTATCCATTTCCTCCAGATTTTCAAATTTGTTGGCGTATAGTTGTTTGTAGTAGTCTCGAATGATTCCTTGTATTTCAGATGAATCAGTTGTAATATCGCCTTTTTCATTTCTAATTTTTGTTATTTGAGTCTTCTCTCTTCTTTTTTTTGTTAGCCATGCTAATGGTTTGTCAATTTTATTTATCTTTTCAAAAAACCAACTTTTGATTCGTTGATCTTTTGAATTGTTTTTTGGTTTTCAATTTCATTCAGTTCTGCTCTGATCTTAATTTCTTTCCGTCTGCTAACTTTAGGTTTGGATTGTTCTTGTTTTTCTAGTTCTTTAAGGTGAAGTGTTAGGTTGTTCACTTGCCATCTTTCTATTCTTCTGACGTGAGCGTTTAATGCAATAAATTTTCCCCTCAATACTGCTTTTGCAGTATCCCACAGGTTTTGGTATGATGTATCATTGTTTTCATTTGTTTCAAGAAATTTTTTGATTTCCTGCTTGATTTCTTCTTGGACCCATATGTCATTAAGTAGAATGCTGTTTAATTTCCATGTGTTTGTATAGTTTCCAGAGTTTCGTTTGTTATTAATTTCTAGTTTTAATCCATTGTGGTCTGAGAAGATACATGGGATAATTGCAATTTTTTTGAATTTATTGAGACTTGATTTGTGACCTAATATGTGATCTATCCTGGAGAATGATCCATGTGCTGCTGAGAAGAATGAATATTCTGAGGTTGTTGGGTGGAATGTTCTGTAGATATCTGCCAATTCCAATTTGTCTAGAGTATTGTTTAGATCTTGTGTTTCTCTACTGATTCTTTGCCCAGATGATCTGCCTAATATTGACAGTGGGGTGTTCAGGTCCCCTGCTATTATGGTATTAGTGTCTATTTCCTTCTTTAGGTCTAATAGAGTTTGTTTTATAAATCTGGCTGCTCCAACATTGGGTGCATACATGTTTATGATTGTTATGTCTTCTTGATGGATCAGTCCTTTTATCATTAAGTAGTGTCCCTCATTGTCTCTTTTTATGGTTTTTAGTTTAAAGTCTATTTTGTCAGATATAAGAATAGCTACTCCAGCTCGTTTTTCTTTTCTGTTTGCTTGGTAAATCTTTTTCCATCCTTTCACTCTTAGTCTGTGTGAATCTTTATGGGTGAGGTGGGTCTCTTGTAGGCAGCATATAGTTGGGTCCTGCTTTTTGATCCAGTCGGCCAGTCTGTGTCTTTTAATTGGGGAATTTAAGCCTTTTACATTAAGAGTTGTTATTGAAAGGTGTTGATTTATTCCTAACATTTTATTGGTTGTTTGGTTGTCTTAGGTGTCTTTTGTTCCTTGCTTTCTGATTTACTGTTTGTTTTCTGTGTTTGTTGGTTCCTTAGGTTGCAGATAGTGTTTTTGTTAGCTTGTTTTCTCTTCATGAATGCCATTTTTATTATACTAGCGGGTTTAGATTTTTCTTGGGTTTTTATGGCAGTGGTAGTTATTTTTCAGGAACCAAACCCAGTACTCCCTTGAGGATTTCTTGTAAGGGTGGTCTTGTGGTAGTGAACTCCCGCAGCTTTTGTTTGTCTGAGAAATATACTATTTGCCCCTCATTTCGGAAGGATAGCCTTGCAGGGTAGAGTATTCTTGGCTGGCAATCTTTGTCTTTTAGTATTTTGAAAATATCATGCCATTCCTTTCTAGCTTTTAGGGTTTGTGATGAAAAGTCTGATGTTAACCTGATTGGGGCTCCCTTATAGGTGATTTGACGCTTCTCTCTTGCAGCTTTTAAGATTCTCTCTTTGTCTCTGAGTTTTGCCAATTTGACTATGACATGTCTTGGAGAAGGTCTTTTTGGGTTGAATACATTTGGAGATCGTTGAGCTTCCTGGATCTGAAGATCTGTGATTTTTCCTATACCTGGGAAGTTTTCTGCCACTATTTTGTTGAATATGTTTTCAATGGAATCTCCATTTTCCTCCCCTTCTGGAATACCCATGACTCGGATATTTGATCGCTTATGGTTGTCTGATATCTCTCTCAGATTTTCTTCAATGTCCTTGATTCTTTTTTCTTTCTTTTTGTCTGCTTGTGTTATTTCAAACAGCCCATCTTCAAGTTCAGAGGTTCTCTCTTCAACTTCGACAAGCCTGCTGGTTAAACTCTCCATTGTGTTTTTTATTTTGTTGAATAACTTCTTCAGTTCAGCAAGTTCTGCTACATCTTTTTTCAGGACATTAATTTCCTTGTACATTTCCTCTTTCAGATCCTGTATACTTTTCCTCATTTCATCATGATATCTAGCTGAGTTTTCTTGTATCTCATTCAGTTTCCTTAGAATTATCACTCGAAATTCCTTGTCAGTCATTTCAAGGGCTTCTTGTTCTATAGGATCTAGAGTTTGAGATTTATTAACTTTTGGTGGTGTACTTTCTTGATTTTTTGTATTTCTGGTATCTTTTTTTTGGTGTTTATTCATTGTGGCCGCGGGTTTCACAGTCCACCGGTTTGAGACTAATGACTAACTAGGATGTTGCTGTGGTTGCCAATTTCGTATGGTTCCCTCCGTGACTGCTCAGTTGGCCTCTAGTGCCTTGTGTGTGTGGTTGTCTCGGGTCTTGGGCTTCTCCGGGGAGCCACCTTTCTGGTCAGCTTGGACTCTGCTGGGCTGGTGGATCACGTACCACAGGGTGTGTGATCTCTGTTGAGCTTTCACTTCCTGTGCAGGACTTCTCCCTGTTCCGTGTGCTCTGGCCCAGGCTGTTAGATCGTGCAGTGGCGACCCCACCGGGTGTGTGGTTTCTGTCGAGTCTCCGCCTCCCTGGCCGCACGTCTCCCCACTCTGTGTGCACTGTGCTGGGCTGGGGCGTGTCTTCTGCACCCCTCGTCTATCAGCTGGGCCTTTAAGACCCTGCTCGGCACCGCCTCGCCCAGGAAGTCTACCAGGTTTCTGCTGGGCACAGGCGACTGGTCTCTCTGGGTGCCTTTGTAGCACTATGTAGATCTTTCTCGGGTCTTGTTCACCTTTGTATCCCCCCAGTATAAACTGAGTCTAGCGCCCACCTGCAGCCTGGTCTCCGGCAGGTTCAAGCGGACCTGGGAACTCTCCTACCACACTATTCCCAACCAGACATTCATTAGGCTTTTTTCCAAACTGGTGGCCGCAGAGATGGTATCTGCCTCCCAGTAACAGGGAGTTTACCTGGGGCCGGAGTCCAGGGTATGGTGGAGTGACAGTCGGCCCGCCCGTACTTCCTTGCCTTCCCGACACTGGCCCGGGACACCCCCTCCACCAGCCCCGCCAGAGAACCGCGGAGGGAGTGGGAGCGGAGGCCCCCGCGCCAGGCCAAGCAAGTGGGAGGGCTCAGTGATGGCCGAGCAGGGCGGAGCTGCCCGCACCTGGGAAAATGGAGGCAGCACCGGGCAGTGAGTGGCCTGGTGGTGCAGGCGGGAGCCGCTTGGGCATCCACCCCCCGGAACAGAGCTGTGCCAGGGATCACTCACAGTGCTGTGCCAGGTCGGGTGCTCGCTCTCTGTCTCTGGTTTGCCGCCTTTCCCAGTTCTCGGCCGCTGCCGCCTCGGGCTGTTCAGTCGCGTCGCAGCTCGGGCGCTCCCAGGAATCTTCTTTAATGCCGGTCTGAAACCTGGAATCCTGAATAGGGCAGCTGGCCGCCTTCAGCGCGGCCCCGGCCTCCGGGATCCTGGCTGCATCCACAGCAGCCCTGGCGCCGTGTTCCCTGTTTCGAGACTTGCTTTTGCAGCTAAGAAACAGTTCTTTTCCTGCTCCACACTTCAAAGCTGTTGTCTGTAAATGAGGCAGCCTTTCCTGCCGGGGGCAAAGTGGCGGTCACCCCCCACGACCGGTCAGCAGCAGCAGTCCTCCCTTAAGAGATGGCGAGAGGAAGGGCCACAAGATTCCCAGCTGCCTGAGGCCCAGTGGCCACCTTTTCCACCTCAGCTATTCCGCGCCAGCCGCCGCAGCCGCCGCCATCTTGAAAAACCTTGATTTTTGATCGTTAAAAATTTCCCTTTCTTTTGAATCAGTTTTGGGAAATGATATTTTTCTAGAATGAATTGTTGGGGAACATGACTGAAGGTAAATACCAGTAAGAAAGTTTTTCTAACAGTCTAGGCAGGGGATGGTCCCCATTTCTAAATCCATCCCTTTCCCACTACTCTCAGCTCATTAAATAGCAGCACCACTTTTCCCATTTGTAAAGGCAAAACCTGAGAGTCATCTTTAATTGCTACCTTTGCCTCAGCACCACCTGTCATCATCCCCATACCCCATCCCCTAGTGAGGCCTGTTGTCTCCACATTCAAATTACATCCAATTGCATTCATTTCTCCTCATCGTATTACATCCCATTTTAGTCCAACTACCATGAAATAGACTTTGCTATAGCCTCTTAATTGACCTTCCTACCTCCAGTTTTGCACATGGCAAAATTATCTTCTAAAAATTTAAATCAAGCAAGACCCATACCTCTCACCATATACCAAAATCAAATCAAAATGGATTAAAGATTTAAATATAAATCCTGAAACAATAAAACTCCTTAAAGAAAACATAGGGGAAACACTCCAGAAAGTAGGAGGGGGTACAGACTTCATGAATACAGCCCCAAAAGCACAGGCAACCAAAGGAAAAATAAACAAATGGGATTATATCAAACTAAAAAGCTTCTGCACAGCAAAAGAAACAATCAACAGAGTGAAAACACAGTCAACAGAGTGGGAGAAAATATTTGCAAAATATACATCTGACAAAGGATTAATATCCAGAATATACAAGGAACTCAAACAAGTTTACAGCAAAAAAACAAGTAACCCAATTAAAAAATGGGCAAAGGAGCTGAATAGGCATTTCTCAAAGGAAGATACATGAATGGCCAACAGACACATGAAAAAATGCTCAACATCACTCAGCACTTGGGAAATGTAAATCAAAACAGCTTTGAGATAACACCTCACTCCAGTTAGGATGGTTAATATCAAAAAGACAGAATGATAAATGCTGGTGAGGTCGCAGAGAAAAAGGAACTCTCATACAGTTATTGGGACTACAAAATAGTGCAGCCTTTATAGAAAATGGTATGGAGGTTCCTCAAACAATTACAGATAGATCTACCATATGACCCAGCTATTCCTCTGCTGTTTATATACCCAGAGGAATGGAAATCATCATGTTGAAGGGATCCCTGTACTTCCACATTTATTGCTGCACTATTTACAATAGCCAAGAGTTGAAACCAGCCCAAATGTCCATCATCAGATGAGTGGAAAAAGAAAACGTGGTATATCTACACAATGGAATACTACTCTGCTATAAGAAAGAATGAAATAGTACCATTTACAGCAACATGGATGGACTTAGAGAAAATTATATTAAGTGAAACAAGTTAGGCACAGAAAGAGAAATACCACATGTTCCCACTTATTTGTGAGGGGCTTAAAATAAATAAATAAATAAATATGCAAACAAATGATGGGGGGATAGGGAAGAAGACACAACAATCACAATTCCTTGAATTTGTTAGACAAGTGAACAGATATTTTGATGGAGGGGAGGGGGAAGAGGGAAGCGGGAAAGAAGAACTGGTAAAGGGACATGAAAATCAACTACATTGTATATTGATAAATTAAAAATAAATAAATAAAATATAAAATTTTTAAGTCAAATCATGTCACTTGCCTACTTTAAGCCTAACAATTTTCCACTCTGTTTCAAATAGAAATCCAAATTCCATTCCTGCAAAAACCCACATGACTTGACCCAGAATTTGCCTGCCAACTACCCCATCACAGATCACTGTCCCACTCTCTTGCTGTATTCCAGCCTCTCTAGATTTTATGTTTCTGGAACGATCCAATACATTCACACCTCAGGGCATTACTACTGCCTGGAACATTCTTCTCCAAACATCAGTGTGGCTGTTCCTTCTGTTATCTGTGTTTTGTTATATGGGTGCCTCCTGGGAATGTGCTGTATCTTAGCCTGGGTGTGATTACAGGGTGTGCACAAATGTAAAAATCATCAAGCTGCACACTTAAAATGAATGCGATCTGTGCTTTTAATGCATGAATGTTATCCCTTAAAAATACATTCATGAACGTATTTTTAAAATAGCTAGAGAGAGCACAAAGCTGAAATCCTATACCTAACTCAAAAGCTTCCATTTTCTCATAGTCTAGGATATCACATGCAAATTTAAAATTTTTCTTTTAGAATGAGCCTTGGGATTCTGTAAAGATTTTGGGCTCTATCACATGGTTGATAAATAAAATTGCTCTCTTTACTCAGGGTAGTAAGTGGACTTTAAAATGAGCTAGTAATCAACTGTGGCTTAAAGGAAAAGGGTATGCCCACATAGCAAACTTGTTTCAGCTCATAAAACACTATCATGTGATGTTCCATTGCTCACCTAAATTAGGTAGCTTTACATTATCACATGACATTTGTTAAATATCCAAATCAGAAAATATTTCCTGACATTTAGCTAATGATACTTAGATTTATAAGGTGGTTTCTTGCATAAGACACTAATGCCTTTCATAAACTGTTTCATAAATGCATTTTATAAAAACGCAAATATGAGTCAGTTGGCATAGCAACATACACAGTGTAGCAACTCAAATATTTTCTGAATAAATAAATGAATGAATGAGGATAAAAAGTAGAAATATCAGAAGTAATTATCTGGGTTCCAAACAAAGCTTTTAGTTATAATTTCTAATATTTAATTACAGTTTCTAATATTTGAATGAATTTATTATTTATTTTACCATAGTCAGAAGATTGCAACAATTATCAATTGTCCAACAGTGATGGCCGTGTAATTCACTGCTATTAGCTCCTGAAATGTTTTGAGATATATAAATATGGACACGTTAATCTCTTAAGTGTACCATAGAAAATTGGCCCTAGCATTTCTGGGACTTTTTGAACTAAGGGAAAATGAAATGCTTTTCTTTTATTTCCTGCCAAAATAAGAAAAACTTTATTGATTTGAAAGTGTTATTTTCCCCACTCGCTTTCACTCATTTACACAGCAGGAAAGTCAGGAGAGTTTTAAAACAGTGTTTGCTGCTGGGGATTAGGCTACTGATTTTAAACAGACTTATGTTGCAACTATACATGTCCCAAAGATGCTAGATCTGGTTCAAAGATGTATCTATTTGTGACTTAGAGCATCAGATCCAGGGGATTAAAAATTTGGAAACTCCCCAGTGTTCGGATGAAATGGGAACAGTGAAGTTCAGCTAAAGAGAGTTAAGATTAAAAGTTATTATGCCAGGCTTAATGTATCCTTCTAAAGCTGTGCATATTATAAATGCTGTCTCCAACACATCTGTCCATCAGTCTCTGCTGTTTTAACCATCTTCTGTCCCTTCAATTCACCACCTTTCATTAGGCCAGGAAAACTTGATCACCCACCAAGAGTAAAAACGTTTTGAAGTTTTCTTCAAATACACTGAATTCCATAATTCACATGTGTGTTCTGAAGCAACTTTTTTCAAATCATGGTATGCACATCAGGGAAAGTACCACATCTGAATTTACACACCAATAAATGAACCCTTCTAAAGTGTACAGTTCAGTGGTTTTTAGCATATTCTGTATATCTAGTATAATCAGAGCTGTACAACCATCACCACATATAATTTTAGAATAATTTCATTACTCAAAAAAAAAAAACAAAAAACTCCATACTCATTAACAATCACTCTCCCTTCCTGTCTTAGACCTTGACAACCTTAGACCCTGGCAACCATTAATCTTTCTGTCTCTATAGATTTGACTATTCTAGAAATTTCATATAAATGGAATCACACAATAAGTGGTCTTTAGTGACTGGCTTCCTTCACATGCAGCATAATGTTTTCAAGGTTCATCCATGTTGTAGTATGTAACAGTATGCTTTTAATTGTCAAATAATATTCTATTGCACAGATATACCACATTGCTTTTTAATTGCCAAATAATATTTCATTCCATAAATATACCACATTTTGTTTATCTGTTCATCAACTGATGGATATTTGGGTTGTTTCTACTTTTTGGCTATTATAAAAAATGTTGCTGTGAACTCTCATGCGCAAGTTTTTGTGTGAAGATGTTTTCATTTCTCTTGGGTGTGTACCCAGGAGTGGATTGCTGGATTATAACCATGTGTAACATCTTGAGGAACTGCAAACTATTTTCCAAAGGGGCTACACCATTTTACATTCCCACCAGCAGTGTATTTGATAAGTTCCTTATCAGATAGAATTTGAAAATATTTCCTTCCATTCCATTGATTGTCTTTTTACTTTCTTGATAGTGCCCTTTTCAGCACACCATTTTAAGTTTTGATGAAGTGAAATTTATCATTTTTTTCTTTTGTTGCTCGTGCTCTTTGTATGTAAGAAACCATTGCTTAACCCAAGTTCTCAAAGATTTATACCTGTGTTTTTTCAAGATCTTTATAGTTTTAGCTCTTACATTTAGGTCTATAATTCATTTGTACTGAATTTTTGCATATAGTTGTGAGATAGGTGTCCAACTTCATTATGATAGTGGTGAGAAGATTTATTTTAAGTAAGTGTATTCTAATTTAAGAAGTTTGCCAATTTAAAGAGAAACCTTAAATGCTGAAATATATAAGCATCTAAGAAATGTAAAAAAAAAAATTTCAGCCTTTTTAGAAAAGTCAACCTAGATTTTTCATTACTGAGGAAATTTATACTTGAATTTTTACTTTTATTTACTTTTATTTTAATATATGGAAGGTAAATGAAACTAAGGAGTGGGATAGAGGTTAGCACCTGTGCCAAGCTCTATGTGAATATAAAATTTTGTTTTAGAGTAAAGGCCCTTGTGTTTCAAGATTAAGAAAATATCTCTCAAATGTTGCCTTTGGGTCCCATATTCTTGAATTCTTAATTGTCTAATACAAGGAAATATTTCGGTTTTGATAAAGTCAAGCCTAAGGGTTAAAAATTCTTATATAAGGTATAAATAAAAATACATCAGTATCCTTAACCAAGGGATCACCAAGAAAGATTTCCACTACAGTAAGTTTATTCACATCAAGTTACCTAGTCAGCCTGGGTTGGTTATCCTAAAATGTTAGAAGCCTCTATTAAGACATTATTTTCATTAAAAAAAAAAAAAATTATGAGTTCCTTAATCCCTAAAAACATGATTTCCACATGTTTTTCACTTTTTGAACCTGTAAAAACAACTTCTTCATGACAGCTAGAATTGCAGAAGGGCTAGTAACATGGCTAAAAAGATTTTATTGGCCAAATACAGTTTACGGAGTTTTATTGACTGAGTATGCGGAAAACATTCAGTGACTCTTCGACCAACTCTCCTAGTTTTTCCAATAGTATTTTGAGAACATTTTGTAATAACTATTCACGTATCTGCAGACTCTTAAGAGATGTATTCACTTTAAGTTCTCTCTGTTGAAAAACCAACTAGCTTTATGTCTAACTCTTTTTAACTTCCTTTTGCACAGTTAGGTGGCCTTCCTCTGTGTTCTAAAAGCACTTATCCCATTATACTAGAAGAGTCTATGCATTCTTCTCTTCTACCGAGTCATTAGATTTTTGAGGGCAAAGACTGCCACATTCATACACATAATCCTAGCATAAAGAATGGCAGTAAAGGCATAAATATTGTTGCATGAATGAAAAAAAAGGTACAAACAAAAGAACAGATGAAAGAAATATGTTTATGCTATTTTTAGAACTCCTAATACTCATTTGTGAATGAATATTCATTTGTGAATCAATTCTTATACTAAAGCTCATTTCATTAATTATGTCAGACTCTTTACTAAGCTCTCTTCCCCTTATTAATGAGACACTTTGATTTATTTAATGCCTGTTTTCCTCACCAGATTATAAGCACCATCAGGATACATAGTATCTGTTTTTATTCACCCATGTGGATCCCTCACTGGCCCAATGCCAGGTAAATAATAGGCACTCAATAAATATTTGTACACTAGATGCATAAAGGCCATTAGGCAGATGCCCACAAGCACAAGGAAAATGCTGAATCTTCTAGAATGGAGCCTTTGGAGCATGGGTCAATAGCAGAACATCCCTAGAGAAACAGATTCTCTCATGAAGAGAAAGCTACATACGTCATTATACTTCGCAGTGAAATGCCCTAATTACATTTCCCTTTGAGTTGGACTGTATTATTTTTGAAGATGATAATTCAGGACCCAGCACTATTGGCACAGAGCCCAGGAAGCTAGAATCTGCCCAGCAGGACCATTCTTGGGGCATACCCAGAGCACAGCCCTCTTCCATATCTCAGATAAGGCCTGAGAAGAGAGATCTGTGACAATACAGCAATGTGAAGCAATCTCACGCCAGGAAGAATGCTAGAGGGGGGCTAAAATGGAAAAATTGATGCCTGTAAGAGATTCAGGGTAATGCTGTTCAAATTAAGGCCTTTCTCTGTTTTCCATTAGCATAGCTATCTCTCTTTTAAGTTTTGAATTTTACAGACCATCTCTCAAAGCAGCCAGTGGTAAAGTGGAGCTAGCTTATACCAGTTCATGACAGTCAATTGTTAAATGTTTGCTAAATTTGCTGCTGGTTGTTACACACCCCATTATTATAAGTAAAATTCTGTAATATAAATTTACAGCTAAATAAATTATATTAAAAACACAGGTAATAAATACTCAAAACTCACTACTTTCTATTTTATTAAATGTTATGATTATCTGTGATCTTGAGGCTATTTATACCTCTTGTAGCTATATAGTGAAATGCTATGTAACAGTGCGCTACTGCTAATCTCCTTTTTTCAACTCCTAATTCGGTGATATCATTAGGATAGCTTGAAATTGGTTATGGTGGAAGTATAGACACCATGGAAATCACTGAGCTAGAATTCAGGGATGTGGGGGCTTTTTTGTTATTGTTTCTTTGGGGTTTTGGTTTTTGGTGTTTTAGGGGTTTTGTTTTGTTGAAAGCCTATTCTTAAACATTTAACAGCATACTACAGGAGGCATCTAATTCATGGCCCAATATAATCCATCTTTTTGTAGTTAATTGTTGAAATTACCCAAACTAGGAAATCACTAGATTGAAGTGGAACTGTGAACCAATGTTTGATCTTCTGAGCTACATTTCACAAAAAGGTGTTGAGTAGGAATTGTTAAAGAAAAAAAGGAGGGAATACATGTATGTATCTGCTTAATTCCACGTCATATATGGCTATTTCTTGAGTACTTGAAACAGTGTTTGCTATAAATTAACTGTATAGCAAATATCTGAATATGTTAATTAAAGAAGTCAAGAAGTGAAATAACTTGAGTTAGTCCTTGACAAGAGGGTGGTTTGAATTCTCTTGATATGAAACTGGGTGACATTACAATTCATTTCGAAATATTTCACGCATTAAATGTTGCTTCTTAAGAAAATATTAAGAACATTTGACTTCCCAGTTTCCAAGGAATTTACAAAATCCCCTCCAAAAATCTTTGGTAGGGGAGAGTAAAGATGGCTGAGAAGAGGGAAAAGGAGAGAAAAAGATGGAAGAGGGTGAATGAGATTTGAGAATGAGGGGAAAATGCCTAAACATGAATCAGTGCAGGTAAAATGCAGAGAAGCAACTAATCATGTCTTGGGAGTACCTACTGTTTATTGTAAAATTTTTGTAAAATTAAGAGAGCTTCATACTCCTTAAATTCCCTTTTCATTCTTTGTTTAAAATTGTACGAACAATTCCAGTGTTAGTTTTATGGCATGGAGGTACTAACCTCCCTAGTCTTACTGTATAAACACAGTCACATAACTCTCAAGATGGCTTTTTCTCATTGAAAATTGAGGTTTTAGAGATGACAATGTTGATCTTCATGAATAACAAGTTTTGACGGATTCATAGTCAGGGATTTTGAAGATATAGTCTTACTTTCAAAGAGAGGTACAAACAGAGAAAGGCATAACAAAGACAGGGCTTATTTAGAAGCGACTAGTTACTCATTATAAAAGTAGACATCAAACCTCCTCAAGACTTTGAATTGTTAAGAGCTTTATATCCCTGTGTTTTTGAAGGTGTAATAAATTATTAATCTTTATGTATTATGGAATACAGCTAACATATATATCTAGAGCAATAGAAAGGAAAGGAGACGTAAATTAAACAAAGGAAATAAACCTGAAAATCAAATAATATTTAATCCTGAAATAGTTTTAGAGCCTTCAGCAAACACATATTCACAACTGTGTTTAAACATGCATAGATAAATTATCCATTTACTTCAAACTCCTTCAATTATCTGTACTGTATTGATGGGATTTTTTTTTCTCCTTTTAACTCCTATAATTGTTTATAGTTTTAATAAAAAAAGATAAATAACAGCAAACATTTATTTCACTGCTATTTTTATGGCCTACTTAAAATAAGCAATTCATGTCAGTCGCCACAAAAATTTATGAATTCTTATGTACATGTGACACATCACAATTTGTGGATTTAATCTGGATCACTAGGTTAATGTCTTAAGGTGAGCAGGTGGTATTATCGTCCACCTGTGTGGAACTAAGCTGAAGCTCAGAGAAAACAAGTTGCATAATTTTCAAAGCTAGTTAAATGGAGGAGCCCAAAGCTGAAAAGTTCTTGAAATAACCTGTCCTTTAGCACTCTTTAAATTACTCTTTCCATGGAAGTGTGAATTAAGGAAAGAATAAAATTAAAATGAGTGTGTTTAGAATACAGCCAGTCAAATATGCACAAACTATATGTACATAAATGTAAACACAAATACATGTCCTGACTGACAAGTCTTAAAGTAGGTAAATATATAAGTATATAGTAAAATGTTCCAGTTCCTATAAGAGATTAAATTATTCAGTAAGTGCCCCTATCTTTCATCTTCAAGCTATTGATTTACTTTTCAAGTATTCACAGCTTGTTAATGCGATGCTCTGAGCACTTAACATATAATAATATATTTATTCCCCATTATAACCTTTTGAAAAGGACACTACTATTATTCTCATCCCATAGTTGAGAAAACTGAGGCACAGAATGGTTAAAACTTTTCGAGGTCACATTGCTATATATGGCAGAGTCAGAACTGAAAGCCAGACAGACAGAATGCAGGATATCTGCTGCAGAATCTCTGCTGTCTCCCTCCAAGTGTCCCTAGCACAGACATGAGGAATCTCCAAAAAAAGGAGGCATAGTTTGTGTTTGTCTTTTTTTTTTTTTTTCTTTTTTCTTGTCTTTTTTTTGCAGCTGGCCAATAACAGGGATCAAACCCTGGACCTTGGTGCTGTCAACACCACACTCTTAACCATGAACTAACCAGCCAGCCACTATACTTGTTATTATTAAGGCATTGTTGGGCCTCCTTTTTGATGTGTTTGATTTTTAAATATGGTCTGAGTTTCTAGAAGTCCTGTAGGACTAACTGTAGCAAAGTACCATGGAAAAAGAAGGTATCACTACAAAATAGGGGGGAAAAAAATCTCACCAATAAAGAACTCACCAACCAGGGAGATGGGGCGAACTCACTAAAAGTATCTGTGTTCATTTAACAAGCAGGCCTCATTATTCTTCTAAAACTTGGGCACATGAATATTGAAAATGACCTCGAAGCACTAACCTCCCCTGAAAGTCGAAAGGGACTGTAATGAATTGCATCCTCTCTGTGGGGGTTTAAACATGAAGCCTAATGGTCTCCTTCGCACACACTGTGATGCCTCGGGGCATGTGGATTTTGATGCACTGCAGTGGCAATGGCCATGCATATGAATCTTGCTGGCAGATAGGTGGTTGCGTATGGCAAAAAGGGTTGGTGGATAGTTTAAAACAGTGACAAGCTATCTATACAGTGTAATTTTTAAGTTTGACAAATATTGACTAGATGAGGAGGAGGAAGTTAACTGTTTTTTCCACTTTTTTTTTTAATTGTGTTTTTCAGGTACTTTTACTTTCAGTAAAAATGATTGTATAAATGATGATTAAACTTGACCATTTAGCTTCCATTCTTTCCTAGGAAGGCAAGAGGCACCATTAGACCATATTTCTTTCCTACTTTAATTTCACATATGAATTATTATATATTTTTAATGAACTGCCTAAAATGTCAATACAGAAGATGGCTTGGGTGGATGCTGATTTATTTAAGTTTATTTTGCCAATTGAACTATTTGCACTGTTTTTATGTAAACTTTATCAAATTGGATGTGCTTCGTAACAATGTGTTATAGAGAGGACTTAGAGTTTACAATCAAATGTACTTGAATTCGAATCTCCTTTGCCCCACTTTATAAAAACAGCAAATGACTTCACCTTTCTGCACCTCGGAGGAAATTAGGAATAACAATAGCTATCTCTCTATGTTAGTTTGCAAACTAAATGGGGAGAAAAAGATACAGAACAGCTAGTGTGGTTCTTGATACATAGCTACTAATTAGAAGAACTTATTACAGTTATATTTATTATTTTTATAGAGAACTGAACAGAGTTGGGAATCTAGTAGCCTAACTGATGAAATTCCTTCAACTGTGGATTCCGTAGAATACATGAATATTAATCAATATCAAGACAGAGTTTTCTTATTTCATATAGTCACCCATTCAACACTGTAACAGACATTTTCAATCGACTCCTATTCCATTGGCCACCCCAAGAGATCACCTGCAGAGAGTTTCCATATAGTCCCGAGAATGTTTGCTGGCCATGGAAATGCAAGGGAGTTAGCACCTCAAGAATGACTCTCCACCAGTGACCGAGGGATGGGAGTTGACAGATAAATACTTGTTTCCAGGCTGCTTGGGGGAAATTCTGAAATGTGATCTTCACACTGTCTCCAAGGAGCCCTGGTGCCTTATGCCTCAGTTGCCCAAAATGGTACATCGCTAATCAACACATTCCTTTTTGGCTTTCTTCTCTCCTGTCTTCCTTCCCCACTCCTCACTGTGCTTTCTGTGATCACTTCCAAAATAAACTACCTGTCCCCCTGTAATCCAAGCATATGTACTGCAATCTGGGAATTTAGATCTGACAATGCACCTTTGTAACATGGGAGCCCCAAATCTGAAAGGGTACACATGTAGTGTTCACCAGTTCCAAAGAAACTGACCCAATACTGCAAAAGGTAGAGACATCCATTTATTAGACTTACAGGAGGTGCTGATGCTAAAAATCCATACCACCATGGGGTACATACAACAGTAACATAGTGAACAGATCAGAGGAGAGGTGTAAATCATTTGCATGCGTATGTGTAGACCCTCACCCGACTCAGAGATTGAAGGTGATCTGGCTGAGTAGATAATTTAACCCCTCCTGACACCAGAGTAGTTAACACTAGTATTCTAACTCCATTTACATGCTAATTCATTTACTCAGGACTCCTGCTTCCTACTGTCTTCCGTTTGTCTTAAAAGAAACATGCCTTCTCTTGGGTAAACTACCTTGGCCAGGGTAGTTTCCCAGGGTGGAGGGGGAACTCTGGCATGCACAGGGAGGGTGGATAGGTCTATGTCCTGCATTTGCTTTACAACCTTCTCAGCACCGCACTCTACCGAGTGAGCCACGGGCCGGCCCAGCTACTTTACAACCTTCTTGAAATGTATCATCACAGCATTTGCCCAGCTCTGAAGTTGTCTTGCCTTTGGACATCTCTACATTCTGGGACTAATTTACTTGGTCCAAAGAATGTGGACACTATTTCAGTCCCTTTTTCTACTGTAAGCCTGACTGAATGCCCCCAGCATTTCCTTCTTTCCTTTCTTTCTAGAAGCTCTTGAAACTGCATTAAATCAGATCCTGGGCTTGTTCATGGGGATGAGGAAAACCTAGAATGCTATTTAGGGATTCTCCTTTAAAGGTATTTATCTCTTCTCTATGACCGCTTCCAAGGATAACCAAATTTTTAGCTTCATGGATATGCCTATGGCCAAGGGGAAAGTTTTTCTGTATGGTTGTCTTCATATTTTTTTCCAAACTACTTTTTTCTCTTTTAGATTTGAATAGTGTGCTCACATTCACTCAATCGACTCATGCGTGACATCTTCAAACCACTTTATTTTGGATGGAGATGCATGGCCAGGCTAACTAAATTTTCTCTTCTCCACCAAAAGATTTCCTTGTTTGTATACTGAGGCTCCCCATGAGACTGACCATTCAAAATTACCATCACTCTATCCAAAACAAATATGAATGGTCTTGTTATGATAATATCACTGTGAGTCATGAAGAGTAGTACTCTACTAGCTCTTTTTCTTTCTGGTATTTACCCATAGTTGCTTTTCTTTGCCAAACTGAGTCTGTTATTCCTCAGTTCCCTGTATCTAAAGAAATAATTGAAAAATATTTAAGTACCCCCCCATCTGTCTCTTACAGGAAAAAATACATAAGCATGTAATCTGCTCCCAGTCTTCCACTCTACACAGGGAAATGTACAGGGCACCATATTTTAGAGTCGTCTTCAATGCAAGTGGATACTGTTTTATCTACAAAGGCTTGCTGCTGTGCTGCCTAAGCCACTGGTATACCCTGGTGAATAAAAAGACATCTCTCATCACATTCATATAAAAGAGAGAGAAACCTTTAAAATGAGAGGTGTGAGGAAAAGCATCGATTCAAAGGGAATTTGTTAGTCTATGTTTTATTTTTTGAGATGCAAATATTGAATTCTAGGGCTTCATGGACAGAAGCCCGGACATAAGTTCATATCTTTCCTTTACAAGAAAATTTGAATAAAGCATAATAAAAGTGTGCTGTGCCTTCAAAGGAAAGCTAGCTTTATCCCTGTGAAGCTCAACCATATGAATCTCACTTAAGTACCAGGAGGAATCCATCTCTCTCATTTCCAACTGTTGCTGTGAGTGTTAATGAAAAGACTTTCATGCACTTGATCTTTCATGTGAATGATAGATTAGAGTTACATCCATATAACTGTAATTCACATTGAGAATATCGCATTAAGTGCTGGGAATAAAATTAACCTAATATATAAATGGCTGAATAAGCCTAAAATCCAATAAAAATATATTTCATGGGAATGAAAAATGACTAAGGTATCTTTTCTCCTCCAAATTTGCTTCAGGTGTCAACAATGAAATTTAAAGGTCTTAAAAAGATAGTTTATATCACGGATATCTGACATACAAATAAAATAGCTTTTCTTTGAAAGTCATATTAAGTATCCACACCTGTGTGCAACCCATGGTACTCAACGCCGCACCCCACAGATGTGTACAATCACGTTTCAATCAAAAAGAAATAGAAAAATAAAAACAAAAGTCAGATGAAGGAGTAAGGGTTCAAACTGGCATTTAGCTCTTTTTAAAAAAAAAAATTGTCCCGTAGCTGTTGTTAACATTAATTTATAATATTTTAAGTGATATGATTACGGTAACGCGTGCTGTAATTGAGGCTTCCTTTCTTAGGTGTAGAACACGCTTCACTTTCTTCGGCGGCCAGTTACCTGGACATGGGAATCATTCTCTTGAGCTTTAACAGGAGCAAAACTCAACTTTCTTTACAACAGACATGAAGTAATTTAATCACGAATCCTGATGATTGAGAGAAAATGTACTGGCTTAATCAGACAGTCTCTATTTTGTAACTTCTTTGGGAATAGAGATGATCTAGGATTAAACTTTAAAAGCAGGGTTAAATTTTAGCTGCCAGGAGTCTTCGCTGGTCTGGTTAATTTCAACTGTGGACACACATCTAGGACACTCTATGCCAAAAGCAGGCCTTGAGTTACAGCTTGGCAAAAATATGAAATTCCAAGTTCATCTCACTTCTTACTATTTTCTAAGCTATATTCTTTAGCTTTCTCCAACAAAGAAAGTGAACACTTTTACAAAGTTGTGGAGATAGCTTTTTTTTTTTTTTGGTAAAAAGTTCAAATCATTTGTATCAATTGTACGGATGGAGAAATGTGTTTGAGTGTAGTAGTAACCCTAAGTAGGTGAACCCTTCTCTGGAAACTTATTAGGAGGTTCAATCAAATGAGAAACAGACAAAAATTCCTTGGTGGGGTAGGTTTGGGGGAGAAGATGGCTTGCATGCAAATTGTCTCTAGGTTTTTGTTACTTCTGCTGTTTTGATTTTGTTTGTTTGTTTTTAAAATGCAGCCACTCATTTTCCCAGTCCTCAGAGTGCCCTATTCAGGAACCAACCATTTTCTAGATACCTGTATTTATTTCATTCATTTCACCTATAAGGTCCTCCAAAAACTTCATGCCTTTGCAGTTAGTTTGTCCTTCCAGATAATTCCCCCTTTGCATATTCTCTGAAAATGTGAAAACAACTGAGGGCCACATTTGGCACTTGAAGGGACAAATGTCTTTTTCGATATACCCCTCACATATCTATATATTCAATAATCAGTTGTGTTTAAAAGGAGAAAACTTAGAGTATGGGTAAAAAGAATAGTGAAATCATTTCTTGAAGAGAATTCTAACATAACCAGGTTTGGTGTTGGTAAAAACGAAACAGATGAAGAAACGATATAGTTTTAAAGATAAATAAAATAAGCAGGGGAAGAAAATAAAATACAGTTTAAATCAGCGTGCTCCATCACCAAAAAATGACATTAATAAGGAGCTTGCTTATTACAGTTTAAATTATTTCTCTGTTTATATCCAGAACCACATGATTTTTTAAATATTGTGATTCCTCCTGAGAAAATATTTCCCAAATCTGTTTTTCCAGTTTATGCTCAGTAATTTTTTTAAAAAATTTTTGTGCAAATGTTAACCATCCCAGATATAAATACTTAGATAATGAATCCTCAAATGGCTGCCCTTCAGATTTAATCATTATCATCATTTTGCCAGCCTGCTTTATCCACCCAATCCCAGACATCACCTCTAACTACTTCGTTATAAATTTCTCATTACATGAAGACCAATTATCCTTTAAAATACATATAAACAACTGTTAGTGGGAAAACTTTTTACAAAGATGTCACAAAGAATTGATCATCTTTCTTATAAATTCTTATTGACTGTATCTAACAATATTGTTAGAGACAGTGGGAGTCTCAGCAGCCCTTTTCGAGAATTATTTTCTATTCTGGGCACCTTTTCTGGGTGGTCTCTACTTGCCTTGAATTCCTATATCTCAAGGACAATTCAAGTGAACCCCTTCCTGTCCCTCACATGAGTCACTGCAGTTCTAAGACGTGGTACTCTTTAGCCAATAATAATTGCGCAAAAGAGTTTTGAATGGACATGAGCATTAGGCAGTAAAGTAGCACAGACTGAACAGAAAATGCTTAGGAGAAAATTAAAGCCAGAGGGTAAGTCCTGTGGCCATCACTGAAGGGAAAGAAACGTCCAAAGTATAGAGCCAATTCATCCCAAATATTTTCACATTACATGTTGTAGACCTAAAGATTTTGATGGACTTTGTAATCACTGATTTAAAACTTGTGATTTATAATTACATGTTTCAGGTGGTTTCTGAGAATTGTTTATCTCTTCCAAGTATAGAAAAAAATAAAATTACGAGTACTAATCGAATATATTTTCTCTTCTAATCTTGCCCCAATGGTGTTCAAAAACTGTGATGCATTAATCATTTCACAGAACAGCTGGCATCATTGTTTAATTAGCCTTCACAAAACATTTATTCCTTCTGAACATTCTCCTTTAATCTTTCATTAATGCTAGAGTGCTAAATTTTCCCCATTTTGCTATTATTGTTTATCTAATAAAATTTTTACTGTATGCCTCTTCTTTTCTGGGTCATGCAAATTGATGTTTTTGCAGCAGCATCTCATCTTTCTAGGAGGCCTGGTACTTGATAAACTCTCAACTTATTAGTGGAGTTAAGGTTTCAGTTATATTAGGTGAGCTTTGAAATGAGGTTTTCTCTCTTCATAGCTTACCTGAAAATGTTCCTTTTCATGCAGCCAAGCAGAGGAGAAAATTTTATTAACCAAAGAGAGAATTAATGGCACCAAGTAAGCCAGCTGGAAAGGTTTTGTTTGTTTTCTTTCTTGATTTTTTTTTTATGTCTGCCCATTCTTTGTAAAGATATTGCATATAAAAATCTCAAAGAGAGGTCAGAATAATCAGCCTAAGTAATCAGGCCCTGTTGGCCCAGCATTTATATAAATAAATAAGAATGTAAGTTTATTTCCTGCTCAGAAGCTGGCTGCAGATTTGCTAAGTGATTGATTTGATGCTAATTTTCTGCATGGACTTCTCAATTCCTTCAATGCCTGCCCTATGATAGGAAAATAAATTCAGCCAAGCTGACTGAGCCAGATTAAGTTTTACTTGAGTTTTTAAGGTTTGGAAACCTCCTCTTCTCAGCAGGATTATATCTCCAAGGGATTCTCACTTATGATGTCCCAAGAATGCAACTTGCTCTGAAAAGACTGCAGAAGTTCCCTATGTCCAAATCCCAGTACGTTCTAAGGATGTGACTGAAATCAACATATTCATGGCCAGGGTCCCCATGTTGCTCACTCTAACACCCTCTCTCTTTAACATCAGTACTTAATGTTGGAAAAGGTCCACACTGAGAGCCTTGGCAATGTTTCTGCCCCAGCCTTAGATGTCACTCACTGTCATATTTTGATTCCATAAGAATCACCTTCTTCATCTCAGTACACCCATGAATTGAAGAGAGAGATGGAGATTTTTTCTTTTAATATGCAATTAATGGGATGATTAGATGAAATAAAGGGATAACTGTGGCACATAAAAAATGTGTTACTGAATGATACTATGAGAAAAAGAACATTTGACTGAAGGCCACATGTCTTGAGGAAGAAATTCTCTCTTCATGGCCTTTAGGCAAGTTGCTTCCATCTTGGGGTGGAGGATTTCAATTCATACCAATTTCAAGAAAGAATCAAAAGCAACTTTGTTTTGAAGTCATTCTAGCTCTAGTTCTTTTAAAATTATGCTATCCTGTTGGAATCTCTCATTGTAGACTAATTTTTTCACCATTTATCATCCAGGACCCCAAATTACGTGAACTATTGGATGTGGGGAACATCGGGCGCCTGGAACATCGCATGATAACGGTGGTGTACGGGCCTGACCTAGTCAACATCTCCTATTTGAATCTCGTGGCTTTCCAAGAAGAAGTGGCCAAGGTATGGTGGATGGAAAGTTCTGAAGCTTGTCATCTTGAACTGAATCCTTGTGATATTATACTGACGCCTGTGAAAGACTGAATTTTTGTCATATTTAATACGTATTAAAATTCCATCTAAAAATAATTCAGCTGCTAAGTAAAGTATAAGTGTAATTCAAACACTTCCAAATAATGGCATCTACTTAGAATTATGGACATTTTTTTTTTCCATTAGGAATAAAGCATTTAATATAATTCCTTTGCAAAACAAAATGTAGGGCCGACCCCGTGGTGCACTCGGGAGAGTGCGGCGCTGGGAGCGCAGCAGTGCTCAGCGGCCGGTCACAAAAAGACAAAAAACAAAAACAAAAACAAAAACAAAAAATGTAGATAAAACCACATTCCATTTCACCTAACCAATTTATCCCAAGTCACTCTCTCTTAGCCTCATCCCTTCACCACTTTCAACCCCATCTCCTTTTCAACTCCCTCCTGAAGAGCAGACATCTTCAACACGTTTTTAGCTTTTTTTCCCCTGTGTAGCACTTAGCCCAGCACCTTTGATGTAGCAGCTGCTCAATTAATATGTGAAAGAATGAAAAAATAAAAATTTTTAATAATAAAAATAATAATTAAAAATAAATAATATTTACTTAGCTATGGACTAGAAAGATTAATTAGATGTAGCCCTTCCATTAAGGATTTGTTAATCTACTAAGAAAGTGGACCTTTCAAATGCATACAGAAGTAACTGGCATACAGGTACAATACAGCAAACAAGAGGCTGTGAACTTCTAAGACCCCTGGACTCAAATGTGATGCTTTCTCAAGAAATGTCTAATTGCCGTTAAAAGAATACTGAAATGAACATATTTAAGGAAGAGCTTCCCCCATGTTTATAGTTTATATAATCATAGTGATGATCCTTACCTTTCATATAATTTCCTTCAAGAATTAAGAATATGAATCTAAAAATACTTTGAAATCTGCACATCATATATGTGCTTTTGAAGAGGCCTTAGGTCATGAATCATAACTACAGGGTCACTTCAGGTCAGTGTGCATTGTCTGGGCATTGTTATCTGTAATTTTTTAACTCTCAGTTTTCTGACAATTTTCTGAGCTACACTAGATATAGTGATCTGGCCTCTACTTCATTAGTGATTACTGGCAGGGATTTATTTCTAACATTTACGTAACATCAACTTCAATTCTGATAATGGAACAAGTAAAATGCCAACCAGTTTTAATACTCTAAGGTCTTTAGAAACTACTCTCTCCAAGTATATTACAAACCTAATCCATTTACTCTATTTAAGAACCAAGTTACCCATTTACTTCTATGGTATAATTTACACTTGGCGAGATTTCAGTTTAATGAAAGATTATGTGTGTGATAGCACTGTAGTTGCCCTGCAAGAGTTCTTATTTTGGTATCCTGCTCGTAATCTATTGAGTTGTATATTCTACATTTCTCAGTATATGGATAGATAGTTAGATGGCTGCATGAATATTTGTAAAATATTTTAAAAATATTTTCCCCCAATGCAATCATATTCCCTTTAAAAAATGAACAATTCATGAAATTCACTAAACGTCAGTTAAAAACACTGAATAAATGACAGTGACTTTCAGGCAAGCTTTACTGGTAGTGAATATAGATTTTACATTACATACCAATTACAGTATCAATGCATATCTCAAATCACATCAAACCTTTGTGCAGTTGTATTTAGAATATATTCAATTTCCTCCTCTCTGTGGGTTTCTATCCTTTAATTTTCCTTGGAGATTTTGGTTTTTGAGCCCCGTAATATTCTCCATCAAGACTGTACCTATAGAGATTTTCCCAGCAACTACTTGATATTCCTGGTATAATTAACAAAACTGTGGGGTATATTTTGCCTTCCCTGGCTGTGATATTCTGTAGGGTACGTTTTCCCCCACTGAAATCGCTCAGCCAGAAAGTTAACATGTACAAACTCGGCTTTACTCTGAAAAGCTAATTTCCATACTTCGTAACTAGTAATTGATCATTGTCAGTATTACAAATGAATTCCGGCTCATTCATTCATTCAACACACATTTGGTGGGTGCCTTCTCTGTGCCAGCCACAATTCCAGTGTTAGTGATACAACGTGAAAACTTCCCTCTGAGAGCCAGAATTCTAAAAGAAATAAACAGATAAATCACCATTAGCCAGTAAACGTATCGTATGTCAGATGGAGATCTGTCTGGAAAAATAAAGCCCTAGAAGAGGGAGTGAGGGTAGCAGAAGGGAATTACCTCTTTCTGGGCTGGTCAGAGAAGGGAAAAATCTGAATGAAGTTGACTAACTACCACCATATCACAGTTTTCCAAGAAGTCTCTTTGATCAATGACAAGTTTTAAATCAGAACTAAGACTTAAACTTTTTTAAACATATTATTTTGGAATTGTATGATTTTTTTTCTAACCTAAATCACCTGAAATTGAATTTTTAATTTATTCCTTAAGACAAGTAAATCTTTTAAGAGATGGACATGGTAGGAAAACGGTCTTTCAGCTTCGGTAGTTGGACTAAAAATGTGGTATCTATTGAAATTAAACAGCAATCATTCTCTCTTTACGCAGCATGATTTGTCCACCCTTCTGTAACCTAGAAATCAGCCTCCCCTGCTCCCTGGAGGGGGCCTCCCTTGAAAGTATCTGAGAAATAGCTAGTTTGTTTCACAGTTGCTCTCTGACTTGCACAATCATCCCTGCACCTCCTGCTCCCCTAACAACCAAGGGACACATCATGTTTGCTACCACTTGGAACTCCTGGACTTCGTTCCACCTCCTGGGATACCCTGACCTCTACACAGAGCTGTGGAGAGGTGGAAAATATCACCATCTTTCGTTTCCTCTCCTATCCTTAACTCCCAATAGTCCTCTACTCTTGACTGCATGGTTTATGGTAAGGCTGGAGACATTAGCAAAGAAAGCAAAACAGAGGAAGGGAAAAAAAGATAAACTGTATGTTAAATATACTACCTCATGGTCCAAAGAAGAAGAATAGAGGTAAAAGCTACAGAAGACATCCCCTCAGAGATACACTCCAGTTGCTAGACAGCTTCCCAGTTATCTCCATAACTGAGTCTTCCTCAAAAATCCCCACAATATCAATCTCTAGCCTCCTTCAGGGGAGTGTCTCTCTACCCACCATGGTTACTTTTCTGGTGACTCCAGCCCCTTCCTTCGCAGGACAGACCCTGGACCTGAGTGTCCACTCAAACACAGCTTTCACCTCACCTGTTCAGTCTTCAGCATCAGGAAAACCCAACATGGACTCTGGCCCTCTGATTGCTTCCAATAGTCTAGAGGAGCCTTTAGCTCTACAGCTCTTGGTCTGTTCTCCCTTGAGATCCCCCACCAATGAGGGGTGCTGTTTTGTTCATCTCTCCTGTTCATCCAGCAGTTAACTCTTGGAACAGACACAGGCACATTCTCAGAAACAGCATAGACTAGTGTAAGGGTTGGAGGCATAAATCTCTACAGGGCCTGAGCAAATGTATTAATAATTGCGTTGCACAGTGATAAGGCAGAGAGGATTCGGGAAGGGAGGCAAGGAATTGCAGCAACCTGACAGTCCACATACGCCATTCTAAAGGGTGTAGCTTCATTCCGCTCTTACCAAATGTTATCTTGGAGCAGTGGTTCCAAATCTTCAGCTTGTAGCAGCATCACCTGGGGGGCTTGTTAAAACACAGATTGTTGGGCCCCAGACCCTGCAGGTCTGGGAAGGAGCCTGAGCATTTGCATTTCTAACAAGTTCCCAGGTGATACCAACGCTGCTGGCCCAGGCACCACACTTTGGAGATCTCTTCCTTAGAAAAGCATGGGATTGGTGTTGCCGTGTCTTTGGGTTTTCTTTCCAAAGGAGCTGGAGAATACATGTAAGTTGTTACATATTACAACAGTTGTTTGAAAACACCATCTGAGCCAAACAAAATATAGCTATGAGCTGAATAAGACCTGGGGGCTTTCATTTGGCAGCATTTGGGTCTAGATTCACATTAAGGAAGAAAAACATTGACCTAAATAAAACTTCAGGTCCTGACCCCTCAGCAGAATGGAGAAAGAACATAACATTATTTTTCATAGCAGAATCAGCACTCCCCATCATATTTGTTCATTCTCTAATGTCCACACCATTCCTAGAGCCCTCTGGGTGCCTAAGAAATGTGGCCTCTCAGCAGGACATTTTTCAAGAAATAGGGAGATATCTCCCCCTTAATGATTATTAAGGAAATTTTTCAAAAGTTTTATAATAGTCACTTTTCTGTGCCTTAGATTGGATCGTATTCCTAAAGAGAGCACCTACATGCCATGTAAGGGGAAGAGAGACAGAATAATATGAAAGGAAATCTTTCAGATGCCTCTAGTCTCCATTTTTAAACATGTAACTTGAAAATTAAAGAATGACAGAGACAAATCATGATTTAAGTTGGCTAAATTTAAAAGTCAAGAAGAGCACAAGCACTACACAGTGTTCTGCAAGCTCACCTTACAACATTCAACCCCTTAATTAAACACATGTAAACCAGGCAATTGAGAAATTGCTGCTGGGGGAGACAAATACGGGCTATTTGCTGCAGAAAATAAGACTCTGTTGCAAAGGACATATTTTCCCCAGCAAGGCCTCATTTATTTCTTTTTTGTGGGAAGAAATTAAAAAGGGAAAGTAGCTCATACTGATAATATGAGTCCTGGGATTGGGGCTTTAGGAAGGAGCCCAGTAAAGAGAAGACAGCACTGGAAATGGAGTTTATAAATCAGAAATCTCAGCTGCACTCTCCTGCTAAATGGATGTGAGCCTTCAAGCCCATTGGCAATGTGGGTACATTCCTCATTCATAAAATGAAGAGCTTGGATTTATTCACCCATTTATTTATTCAACAGAACTTTATTAAGCCTTCTGCAATGTGTCAAATTCTGTTCTAGATGCTGGGGATAAAGCAGTGAACCAAACAGATGAAGACCCTTGCCCATGAGGAGCATACCTTCTAGTGAGGGAGAGACCATAAATAAAATTAATAAGCAAACTAAGTGGTGTATTCGGAAGAGAGAAGTGATACTGACAAAAATGAAGTAGGGGTGGGGAGTGCTGGAAAAGGAAGGGGGCATTAAATATGGCGGTCAATCTAGCCAGCTCTGAGAGGTGACACTTGAGCAAAGACCTGAAGAAGGTGAGGGAGTGAGCATATCTAGAGAGACAAGGCTCCACGTAGGGGAGCAGCAAGTGCAAAGACCCTGGGGCAAGAGACCATCTGGTGTACTTTAGGAACAGCAAAGGGCAAGTGTAGCAGAAGCAGAGTGAGCAAGATTGAGAGACAGTAGTGGCAGAGGGGAGTGAGGCAGCAACTGCACTTGATTTCGTTGTAGGGTGGGATAGGCTTTTGAATGACTTTGGCTTTTATTGTGAGTGAGATGGAAGCAATTAGAGGGTTTTGAGCTGGGGCCAGACATGATCTGACTTAACATTTAGTCAACAATGGACTGCAGGGGAAGCAGCAATAATGGAAGCCAGCAGATTAATTAAGAAACTACTGAAATATTTTAGGTAAGTTGCTGGTGACTTAGACCAAGGTGGAGCTATGGAGGAAATGAAAAGGGGTCCAAACCTATACATATTTTAAAGGAAGAACTGACAGCATATGCTTATGAATTGTAGGTTGCATGTGAGAGAAGAGAAATCAAGGATGATGTTAGACTTTTGGCCCAAGAGACAGGAAGGATGGAAATATCACTGACACAGAAAATTCAAGCTAGAATGTAAATTTTTGTTTGGGGGTATATAGCAGGGGTTCAGTATCAGTCATGTTCACTTTGAGGTTATGATTAAATATCCAAATAGAGTTGTTGACTAAGCAGTTAGATATATGACCCTAGAGCTGAGTGCCAAATATAACATATAAATTTAGGAGTTATTAGGTACTTAACAGTATTATAAATTCATTATAGTGTTTCATAGAACTGGATGAGATCAGCCAGGAAGTGACTAGACAGAGATGTCCAGAGCCTGAGTCACTGACACTCCAATATGAAAAGATAAAAAAGAATCAGAAAAAAATGGAGACTGAGAAGCAGCCGGAAAGGCAACAACCTACCAGTGTTTGTCATTGGAAGCCAGATGAAGAAGGTGTTTCAAGGAGAAGAGAAGAGAATGATCACCTGGGACAAATGTTGCTCATAGGTCAAGTAAGATGAAGGCCAAGGATTGACAAGTGGATTTACTGATGCAGAGGTCAACTGGTAGTCTTGGTTAGAGCAACTTCACTGCAGAGGTGGGGTCAAAACCCTGATTGAAGTGAATTCTGGGGATTATTGGAGAAGACAACAAAGTCCAAATTTATTGCTCTTTTGAAAAGTTTCGATGAAAAGGGCAGCAGAGAAATGGGAAAGCGTCTAGAAGGGGAAGAGAGATGGTTTTTAAGATGGGAGAAACAACATGTTTGTATACTGGTGGGAATGATCCTGTAGAAGGAAATGAAGTGCTGATGTGGGAGAGTAGAATTGCTGGAGCAGTTGTTGAGTAGGCAAAAGCAGTAGGATTTAGTGCAGGGCTTGGTAAACTAGAGCTCCAGGGCCAAGCTCAGCCCATGACCTATTTTTATAAATAAAGTTTTATTGAAACAGAGCAATGCTCAATTGTTTACATATTGTCTATGACTGCTTTTACACGACAGAGTTGGTAGTTATGATATAGACCACATGGCCCACAAAGCCTAAAATATTTACTGTGTGATTCTTAACAACAAAATAAAAAGGTTTTGACCCTGTTCTAGTGCACAAATAGAACAGCTGGGTTTAGACAGGAGCAAGGGCTTTTCATCCAGAAGAGGAAAACTGGAGCACATTGATAGACATGTGGTAAAGTCCATGTAGGGGAGTTGGAGAAGTTCTCTTCTGATTGCCTCTATTTTCTCAGTGGCAAAGACAGAAGTCATTCACTGAGAGTAAGGACTGTTTGATTTCTCAAGCCCTTTTCAGCACTAGTTGGTGAATTTCTTTTACGATCTGACTGGTAAGGTTAACATGGTCTACAAAAGACTGATCATTTGCATCTACCCACAAAAATAGTGTTATTTTGAGCAAGTTAACAGATTCATAGGATCAAATTTTCAATTGAGCAATGACTTTGAAGATAAAGTAGTTTTCTTCGGCCTGCCTAATTCTAGTCCCTACCCCAATATTCTGTTTTTCTTTGGGAGGGGGTGATGTATAGAAATAAGTTTCTAGGAGTGTGTACTATTCCCTGAAGTCATGCAGTCTAAACAGCATTGTGCAGGTTGCAAAAGGCACGTTGCTCTTAGCCAGAGGCAAGAGTTCACAGGATTCCATATGCTGGCGTTTCATGTGAACTTTCAGGAATCCAGTGTGCAGCTGTTGGGAGACCACACGTCACCTGGAGAATCTCAGCAGTAATAAAATCTGTCCCATCATTTAGCACAGGGGAATCCCAGTATGCAAAGGAAGCAAAGGTGAAACCTTCCCTGTTTTGGATTTAGAAAGTCAAAATGATTTTCAGCATGTCTTCCCTCTGGGTTCTTATCCCTTTTCCCATCATTCATGATGAAAATTGAACAGTATACTTTTTAGGAAGGCTGGAGCTGGTGTTCTAGGAAAGAGTAGATCCTGTGTGCGATGAGACTGGACACTAAGAGTCCCCTATGGAGGGCCACCTGGAAGCTCATCCCTCACCCCACTCCTGCTTTTTATTTATTGCAATATATTACTGAGGTAGCTTACCCCCCTGTGAGACAGTATTTGAGATTCAGTCTCTGATATTAAGTGTTAAATAGTTTGACACTATGATAGGACCCTGGGTGGGCACATTGTTGAACCAGAACCCAGTCTGGCAAATTACAGCCCATATGTTGATCCAGCTGATTGAAAAGCAGTGGATTGGACCAGCAAGGATCTGATAGGTTGAGATTAAAATGCCTAAAGGCAGAATCATGCAGGCAAAATTTTAAGTTTACTTATTTATACAAAGGTTGGCAATCACCATTGCTTTCAATCCCTACCTCTTTAAGCACTAAGTGCTTAATTTGTTTGTTAAACAAACGAATTTATTTTTCTTGTTTAGTCACTCTAATGGGAACTGAGCCAGACATTTTCATGTTTCTTTGAAATATAGAAACCACAAAAAAGTGTACAGATTCTAACTGTATACCTTGATGGATTTTTGAAAAGGGAATACACCCATATAACCAGCACCTAGATCAACAAACAAAGCATCACCATCACCCCAGGTATCTACACTACTAACATACCCCTATATTGATATCTAACATTACAGATTAGTTTGACCTGTTTTTTTAAAATATTTGTAAATAAAATCACAAAATACAGTCTTTTTGGTCTTACTTCTATTATTCAACATTAAATTGATGAGATTTATGAGATTCTCCTATATTTTATGTGTGGTTGCAGTTCATTTATTCTCTTTTCTAAATAGTATTCTGTAACCTATTTTTCTACTCTACAGTTCATGGGTATTCAAGCAGTTTCCAGTTTAGGGCTATTACAAATAGTAATGCTAAACACATGCCTTTGTATGTGGTATGTACCTGCAGATATAATTGCTAGTCATAGATGTTCATATATCCTGCTTTGAAAAATACTGCCAATTTTTCAAACTGGTTGAGCCAGTTGGATTTTTAAATGTTATTTTACACAAGCAAAAAAAAAAAAAAAAAAAAAAAACCATTTAGCAGAGGATCTCTGTATGTTAAATTATCACATTTGGAAGTAGCTGTCACAGAATAAATGAGCTCTCCAAACCATAATTTTAGATTCCTTTAGGGGACCTCTGCCACCTCTGTAGCTAGCAGTGAGTGTCTTAGAGAATCTAATTCATTTATTTTAAGGGTATGATCTGGGATTTCCTGAAAGTTTTCCTTAACTTCATCCACATCAGTTTCTTGCCCACCATATGGATAATGTCCAAGCTCTCTCAGTTTCCTAACTAGGTCTTGCATCTGTTTTCTCATCCCCCTTCTTCCTGCTGTCTTGTTCAAGCCCTAGACGGGTCTCATCTGTAATCATCTCATACCTACTTTCCTAGAATCCTTTCTTTGCTCTCCAACTCCATCTGCCCATCTGCATAGGGATGGTATTAAAAAATAAATAAATAAATAACCTCAAATCTGATCATGCTTAAAGTTCTTTTCATTCTCTGTTACCTACAAAATAATTCATTCATTCAGTTATTTAGTGAAAAAATATTTACCGAGGGCCTAGTATGTGCCAAGCACCTCCCTGGGCACTAGAGATTCATCAGAGACCAACACAAAACACAACCTCTACTCTCAGTTGCTGATGACTCACCACTTTGATCCCTGCACCTTTCTGCTCCAGCAGTTCCTAACTACCTGTGATTCTTCTGCCTTTATAATTTTAATTTTAATACCTTCATAATCTTGTGCATTCCTCTATTGCCCTTCATTTTTGTCCACCAGGAGACGTTCTAAACATCCTTGGTGACTAGTATCAACAGAGCTCATCCGTGTCTATCACCATCCTGTGATTCCAGGCATAGCTTATTGTTCTCTCTTCTGTTCTTCCATGAACCCCAGGCCTAGTTTCTATTGTATTTATCACACTGTAATTATCCATCACTGTGCCTGAAACCCTACTTTGCATTTGTGAGCTGCTCAAAGTCAAAAACCATAGCTTCGTCACTTTTGTGTTTCCAGGATCTAGCATATAGGTGCTCAATAAATGAGTTTGGGATGGAAAAGAAAGGAATAAAGGAAAGAGGGAAGGAAGGAGGTAGGGAAAGAAGGAAGGGAGGAAGAAAGTGAGAGAGGGAGAAAGGAAGGGAGGGAGAGAGGGTGGGAGGGGTTTTTGAGCCCTTGGAAACAACTAATACATCACATAAAATTTTAGAGCCACAGGGACTTTAAACATCATGTACTGTAGTCTTCTCATCACTTAGAGGTGAAGAAATTGAGGCCCTTTAGCTGGTTGGTTGCTCCAGGCTTCTACCCAGCATAATTCTCCTTCCACAGGTTGCCATGATTCTCAGTAGGAAGACATGGGTGGCACTAATTACAATGCTTCCATCATCCTGATATTCTTTCCCAAACCCAACCTGTTACCACTCAGAGGGTCACTGTTACTGTCACCCTCCCTTCCCATCAGTTATCCCATGCTTTCTCAAGCAAATAAAAAACAGCTTCCATTTAGCAAATAGTCGATGCCTTTTAGGCCAAGGAAATGAGAGAAGGTGTCACAGAGGGGACATTTTTAAGAAAAAAAAAATTATACTTTATGAAATGGAGTTGGAAAAATAAACAAAAAAGAAGGACAAGTACAGGGACTGCCAAGGCCACCTCTGAGCCTTTCCTGTTTTAGAATCTGATTCATCCAAAACCAAAGGAATTGTCTTAGACATTGCTCCAAATTAATAGAATTTGATATTTAAAACTGACCTTAAGGGGCATGAGGTTCTTATATTTCTTTTTATTATGGGAACATATACATTGAGGTGAGAATTTTCAAATGCTAACATATATTATGTATAAAAAATGCAGTTTATCTCATTTTCTTCTTGAATTTAGGACCAATTTACGGTGAGTACACAACGCCTGTAAGCCTGACTTTTCTTTGAGTGAAAAATGATTAAGAAAAAGAGAGTCTCCATAAATTGTTTTTAGCAATGTATTTGGGAACTTAATGAAAACTGTGCATGACTTTCTTGGGGGTAGAATATGTATGCCCAAAAGGTTGTTGTTTACAAATGTAAAATATAAGCCCTCTTAGTTATTGTGTTTTGTGAGATCTTCATTCCCTGCTATTCCTGACCTCGTGTTAACAAAATTGCATAAGTCATCTTAGGATATTCCCCCACCCCATCATAAGTAAGAACCAAGTTCTTACTGTGGCAATACATTGCACTATTAGTATTGGAATTTCATGCTGCGGGTGTCCTTTATTGGACAATGAGATTTACCAAACGTTCAGCCCTTGAGTTTTGGATGTGTGTCAGGCAGATGAAGAATATACATCATGTACTTTTATATTGTGAAAATGTCACCCAGCTGGAGCATCCATATAAAAGTTTAAAAGTTCAGAAGTCAAAAGAGAGACATTCATAATAAAAAAGAAAAAAAAAAGGGCAACACAATGTCCACAGGTTTCTGAGAAAGGCTACAATGTTGAATGAGAAAGGAGACCAAGATGAACAAAAAAATAAGTGATCGTGGAGAATTTAAGAAACAAATAATTTTTTAAAAAGAAACAGAAAGTATCTTTAGAGAGAATTGGCAATATATTATATCTGTAAGATCTACAGATTAGGACAAGATACTGTGGGGGAAAAAAGGTAACAAAAAAAGTTTTTCAAGAAATCAAAAATAAGATGATGGAATAAAAATTAAAATTCTACAGAACTGTTGTAAGAGGAGATGAAGGAAATCTCCCTGAATGTGGAACCAAGTGACAACAATGATGACAGCAAACAACCAACCAAAAGATACAAAGATGGCAATAAGAGAAACAATACAAGCTACAGTCTGAAGAGTGCAAATGTCTTCAATGGAAAGGAGAAAACAGAAGAGAGGAAATTAAGAAAGATATAATACATGAAAATTTCTGAGAGCTGAAGAAAGTTACCTGTCTTGAAGTTTAAGTAGCAAGTGGAGCAGATTCAAGCAATGTGAGAAGAAATCTGGGAGATAATGAAAAAGTGAAAAAGGCTTAAGTTTCTTCTTTCCAAAAGAAAGTTAAGGTGGTAGGAGAAAGGATAAATATAGAAGAAATGTATTATTCAAATATAAACCATGCTATAGCATGCAGAATTTTCAACAACTGGAGAAACAGCCAAAAAAGATCCATATTAACTTGTTAATAGTAATCTTTTGAAAGCCATATGGTTCATGGTGTCGGAACTATAGCAAGTAAGATGATCATACTCTAATATATGGCCCTGCAGAAAATTATATTTGCATTTTCACAGTCTTGTAATTTTTATTGTGCTGGTTTTAAACTTTTGGGATCAATTTACATGCAAATAACTGAAGTTATAATGATGGATACTGGACAAGACAAAACTTTGACAATTTAAAAGTAAGTTTAAGCTAACAAGTGTGGGAGGTAAAAGGATTGGCAGGTAAATATCCTCCTCTCACAAATAGAAGAGCCTAATGATACTACTTCTAATTGATGGATTAAGAAATGGTTTAAGTACTCATATGTTGCTTAATGTTGTACAGGTGACCAAGGAGGAAAGAACATTAGAGATAGAACTCTATCAGGAGGAAGGAGAGAGGGCAGATGGGAGATTTAAAGGGGTCAGAGATTTAAAGCCTCATCAATCAGAGCAGAATATCAACAGTTAAATTCTAAACTCAATCAATCAAGAAAAAGCATTACAAATATATTATTTAGAAATATAGGAGTAACCCCAGACATTTAAGAACAGAAATGCTGCAACTAGTTGTCAAGAAGCAGAAGCAGCAAAGGGAAGTGACCATTGCCTTTCATGATAACCCCTCTGAACAATTTCTTGAAAACTATGTCTCTGTTTCTTTGATAAATAAAAACTTTTTAGACTACCTCCATCTAACAAGCATTTGCTGTGCCTGTCACTGTTCTAAACACTTAACATGAATTATCTCAGTTCCCACCACAGTCCTGTAAAGTAAGTCCTATTATTAGCTTCATTTTATAAGATAAATGAATAATAGACAGGGTAAAAAAAAAAAAAAAAAAAACTTGTCCAAGATGATTCTATCTGTCAGGGATTACATTTGACCTTGAGTAACAGAAAACCAAACCAAACAGTAGCATAGACACATTAAAGATTTTTACTCATTTTTGTTTTTCTCAGTTTTGCTTTTTCTTCTCTCTCTCATGTAGCAGGAAGCCTGAAGGAAGGTGGGTTCTGGCGTTGATTCAGTAGTGCAGGAATAACAAGGCTGAGGCCACTGTGATTATCATGGCCTTTTCCTCAGAGACCAAGATGCCTCTGCAGCTCCAGCATTCCATCTGTGTTCCCAATAGCAAAGAGAAAGGTGTGCCTATATCAGGAAGCCCCACTTTTCCTGGAACCCCCACACAGACTTCGGCTCACATGTAACTGGCCATGTGGACATGACCATCCTAGCTGCTGAGTTATCTGGAAAATGTAGATTTCCTCACTGGACATATTGCTGGCCTGAATAATGCTGGGTTTCTGTTAGGCAAGAAGGAAAAAATGGATATCAAATAGCACTTAACAATGGGTCCTACCATTGGAAAGTGGGAGAGTGGGATTCTGAAACCCAACCAAATATACTTCTAAATAAGCTAGGCCCTTAATAATATGAGAGTCAGGAAGAAACATTAAATAAACTGATACTAGTATTTTAATTTTAAATTAAAAGACAAGAAAAAAACTGTGTTTAAGATTCACTCTTCCGCGGTCTCCACAGGCAGTAAGGAATAACCAAAGGTGAAGCAGTCAAGGTCAAAGACAAAGACAGTTCTCATAGCAGAAAAGGGACAGGCAGCATGGAGTTACTTACCAAGGGCCAAATACCCTTCATTTGAAGGAAAAGAATCCAGCTTACAGAAAGGTTTAAAATAAAGTTGGGAGATATAATTAAGGTAATTTAAAACAAATCAATTTCCAAATGAGAAAATTATGTTTTAGTAGAATTCTGTCATCAACTTATAAGTTAATGAGAAACTACCTGTGTGTAGTTCACTAATTTTCAAGGAATGCAGTTTTAATTTTCCCAAACAAATTTTGTTTAGCAGAAAAATAGCACCACTTAACTCACAGGAAATTGTAATTGCTCCCCTTTTTCTGCTTGATATACATCTTACTAAGAAAAGTGGCTGGTTTTTTTCCTCCCTTTTAAAATCTTATTTTCATTTGATCCCTTCAAATTGAAATATTTTAAAAAATAAACAATGATATCAATTGTCATCACAGGCCCTACTTACATACATTTTATTGCCTATAGTACACAGCACTTAGGCAGATATAACCAAAGTAATAATTAATAATTGAATATTAAGACTGTTAGGATTAGAAGACATAATATCAAGTGTTTTCATAAAAGTGACATGACACTGTTGGCAGAACCATTCCAAAAATATGGCGTATTGATGGAAAAGCCATAGAAATGAAGCTTTGGGGGTTTCAAATAGGTATGAACACTCAATTAACATTTTCTCAGTTGTACAAATGAACAATAACCCAGGAAACTAGCTGGAGGGAAAAGAAGAGGTCTCCCCAAGAGTGCTGAAAATACACTCAAGACTCACAATGACATGTAGCTACAAACCTCTCATCATGAAAACTTCATCCAAAGCGAATATCTATCTTCTTTCTTCTACTCTGTGCCTTGGATGTTTCCATTTGGGGAAGTTTCATTTTTTCCCCTTTGAGGAGTCCTTTTAAAGTTCATTTCAAACTTTTCCCATTTGACAGAGGAACGTCAAGGGGACTAGGGATGTACTAGACCTGGCACCTCTCAAAATTAACCCAAAATGTGGACCCTTGCACATCTGCATCTTCTACATTGCACTTGCAGGATGTGAACACTTCCTAAGGCCATCAGAGTACCATTTACTACAGTACTGCTTCACTTATCTGGGGAAAGATGGTTGAGCAACAGTTCTTCAGAATACAGCCCAAAACATGAAACAAAGCACAAAGCATATCTATGTAACCAACACAGATGCCCCAAATGTTAGCACTAAAGCTGCTGTACTTTATTAATGGGAGAGCTCCCTCGCTCCATGTTACATCCAGGACTCCTAGTTTTTATGACCTGTTTCGACATAATTCACATTACAGTAGGAAATGTGTAAAGCCAGCATCACAAACCCTGTAGCCAAGAATAGTGATTGGAACTTATAACAATGGAGGAGATATACAAATTAATTTCAAAATACATAAATTATAAAGTACATTCATTCAGGCAGTCATCTCACTGCCTGAATAAGTATAAATGTATAAAAGTATAAATGAATATAAATGTATAAAAAGAATTTTATAAAAAGAATAAGACATAGAACTATGAGATCCCACACAAGATGTGGAATAACACACATCTTTTCTCCCATCTGCTTTTTCACAGTGCTCGTATGTAATGGGCATATGTCATGTTTTCTATATTCTGCCATCCTTCTGCTCATGGCTTCTCCCCCAGCTCCAGCGATTTGGTTTTCATGGGCACTGCCAGGTTCTCACCTGAACTGATTGTTCTAGAGGTAGACCAATCACACCTTCCCCAGGATTCTTCATACTAAAAGTGAGGAAATCAGTCTCACACTCTAGTGGTGGGAGGTGCCATATGTGACAACTCTTGGTACAGTTGGTGACGACGGGAAAGAATCATTCAGTAGGAAAAAGAAGAATGCCATCAGGAAATCAGGGCAGTGCAAAAGCAATGAAGAAAGTGCTCCTGGCTCTCAGGCTCTGGATTCCACCAGTCTAACAGATGATCATGTAATATAAATGCATTCTTTTGCTGCAGTTTTTCCAATTTTTTCTTCAATTACAGAAAATAAGCCAGTGTCCTTGACAAATTCTCTTATTTTCTAAGTTAGTTTGAATTGTGCTGTTCTCAAGTGTAGCCTACAGACATTTGAATCACATGGTCTGAAAATAATTCTGTACATTTCCTTGATATTACATCAATGAGTAATACAATATGTTAGTGTCCCAGTAGTGATAACATTGGGTCCTAATATGCTTCCTGTTTTGTTCTGGAGAATTTTTTTAGTAATTATGTATGACTGACAACCATTTCTCTTTCAGTATAAGAGGAAAATGAAAACATTTGACAATAAAATATAAGACATTCACAACTACCTAACACAGAGAACCTGTACCAGAAATTTTTCCAATAATCTAAATGTTCTATATAGTATCATAAATGCAGTGATTTCTCAGTCTTCTCTGATTTTAATGAAAGGCTTTACAGTGCATATAACATCTTTCACCATGAAAAGATTCTTCGCTGCATCATTAAGACAAATGCTCAGCAGGATGAATTCTGATTCATGCCAGTAGGTGAGAGAAATGTGCGCAGCCAGGTGAGGCACTTTGAATGAGCCACACAGTGTTCCTCCTTACTCAAATCCCAAACTGCTACCCACGTGTGCATCTAGGTAATCAGAATGACACCATTATCAGTGACAGCAATAGGAGTTTTCCAATAAATAAAAACTGAATATAAAGCATTAAAAATAGTTAGGACCCATATACGTCTCATGAATAAGAAAATACCTGTTTTAAATTATTATATACTCCAGGAACCTTTTAAAAATTAATTAAATAGGAGAAGGGGTAAATGGTAGAACAGAGAATTTTTAAGACAGTGAAACTACACTGTATGGTACAATAATTGTGGCCATATGTCATTATAAATTTGTCTACACTCCTAGAATGTACAACACCAAGAGTAACCCCTAATGTAAACTGTGGATTCTAGGTTATAATGATGTGTCAACATAGGTTCATCAGTTGTAATAAAGGAACCTCTCTGGTATGTGATGTTAATGATGGAGAGGCTGTGCATGTGTGAGGCCAAGGGAATACATGGAAAATCTCTGTACCTTCCACTTAATCCTGCTGTGAACCTAAAACTGCTCTAAAAAATATTTAAAAATTAAGTACAATAAATAGAGGCTCCCAAATCAGGCACTTTGGAATGGAAATACCTGCTTCCAGTCTATTGTCATTTGTCATTCCTTCTACTTCATCAGAGTAACCATTGACTTATAATCATATATATGAGAGAGAGAGATTCAGTATGCCCTTTAGAACATGTTTGTTTCCCCAGTGAAGTCTTTGAATGAGTATATGGTTTTGAAATCAGAGGATACATGCTGATTATTTTATTTTTATTTTATTTTATTTTATTTTTGTGACTGCAGCTAGTTGGTATCAGGTCCCAGCCATGGCCTGGGTACATTGCATGTCATGATGCCTCAAGTGCCATTTACAGCACACAGTCACCGTGTGGCACTTTGTTTCTATCAACAAGACTGGAACTGACACTCGCCTTTGTTCGAGCTCAAATCTCAAACAAACAAAAACCCTCACCTTTCTTAAAGACAATGAACACAAAGACCCTAAAAGAAAAAATAGATTAAGAATCCCAATAGGAAATTTGCAGAAAAGAAAAAGTAGAACAGCCCAAAATACATAAAATGATGCTCAGCTCTGCTGGTACAAGAGGTTGCCAATAAAGACCACTACAGGGTCCCATATTTCATCCCTCAGATTTGCAAAAATTTTCTGAAAGTCTGATAATCACAGGTGTTTTTGAGAATGTGGGACTATACAAACTCTAATACACCACCTGTAGAATGTCCTTACCACTTTGGTGAGCATCTAGTACTGATGAAGATGCATGTATTCTAAGAATTTTTCATGGCATTCACCCTACAGAATCTATTGCATGTGGACTTAGGCAACATGAAACAAACAAACGTGTGCAAACAAACATTTTTGAAGAAAAGACATAGATGTCCATCAATAAAAGAATGGATGAATAAATTATGCATTCCTATAGTGTAACAGTATAATATGTAAAATGTATATAAAATATTATATAAAATTATAACAGTATAATAAAACGAATGAACTAAATCTACACGCAGCAGCAGGACTCATTTTAAAGACATACTGTTTATTGCAAATAGCCATTGGCCAAAGAATCCATACAGTATGATACAATTTATTTAATATTTTAAACAAATGGGAGTCCATACCAGAGGCCCACAAACTTTTTCTATAATGGGCCAGATAGTAAGTCTTTTGTGCTTTTGGAGTCCTTGTTGCAACTACTCACCTCTGCCGTTATAGCATGAAAGCATCCACAGACACTACATAAAATAACAAGTGTGACTGTGTTACAATAAAACTTTATTTACAAAAACAAGAGGTTGGCTGGAGTTAGCCCTCAGGCCTGATCAATTCTCCTCAGAATACCACATGAAAATAGATACAATATCGATACTTACATTTCAAAGTAGAGCTTGTTCCTGGGGAAAAAGGGGGAAGATTGTCATCAGGGAGCAGTACAGTATAGCCTTAAACTGTATTGCAACATTTTAACTATATATTTTTGAAAAGTACTGAAGCAATTATGCCAAAATGTTAACATTTGTTAAATTTTGGTTGGTATATTTGTTAGTTTTTCATTCTCTGTATTTTTATGTGTAACAGAAATCTGTAATACTGAAATAAAAGGGAAGAAAAAATAAACACATTAAAATATTGAAGGTAACATGAATCAGAACAATGGAAAACAGAAACACGAATATCATTCTGCAAGAATATTTATCCCAGGAGATGCTGTCTTTGTCCGTATACCCCTTTCAGTCATAAGTTGAATTGCCAGTGGGAGAACTTTCTTTCTGTTCTCAGAACTAGGAAGAGTTGTTGAACTACTGCACAACTATCCATTGGATCTTGGGCAACTTGGGGTCCTGTTATGATTTACTCTCCCTCTTCACGTTGGCTAAAGCAAGTTTGAGTTGAATTGGTGGCCTACCTCTATCAAAACTCCAAGACCTTAGACCTGAATTTTGTGGCTGATCTCACCCCTCTCTCCATCTTATCATGTCTCTTCTCATTTCTCCTTGACCTTTTCTGTTTTATGGTCATAAGATAACGGTAAGATATTCCAGCTCTAGAGGCAAACCCAGTTTCAAAGTCCAGTTGTGCCTCATCTAGCTGTGTGTACTTACACCAATTATTGAATGTCTCTGTGCCTCAGCTCTCTTATCTGTACAATGGAGTGGTAATAACAGAATATATTTCATAGGGTGGTTGTGAAGATTAAATGAGTTAATTATTTTCAAAATGCTTAGAACAGTGCCTAGCACTAAATCAGTGTTTGATGCAGAGTACAACTAAGCGGATTTATATATCTTTTCTATCTTGTTTAATTGTATGTATCAGCCAACTCACAATTTTCTAGAACAAAATGACAGAGAGCACAGTATTAAGAGTACAGTTTTGGGAGCTCAAGAAACCAATCATCTAATCCCAAACTGTGACTTTTATCAGCTCTGAGGATGTAAATAAATTTTGTTAAGTACTTTAAAACTTTGAATCATCTTTAAAATGAGGATAGTAACCGTACGTACCTCCTGGAGAAATGTCATGAGAATGAGTTAAGTCATTGAATGGAAATAACTTACCAATAGCTATAAGATTAATTGATAATTGTGAAATAATTTTGAGTAATATTAAGCAAACATCTGAAAATCCTGTGTCAGGAATGACAGAACTTAAATAGCTTTGGAAATAAAAGTACATTAACTTTGCAGCGTGGTAGGAAAACCTTGTATCTCTGATGGTGTCAAGACTGGCATCTCAGGAACTGCACAGGAACCTGTGGGGAGAGAGAATTTCAGACGTAATATACACATATGTACATTTAAACTCCAGCTGAAATCCATGGAAGTTGATTTTTAGTCATTTTCTCTAGTTAGGGTCTCTGTTGTCCCCTTCATGAGAGGAGATTAATCATGAGGCAGAAAATGTCACTTAAGAAGCTTTGGAGTTTAAATTGCAAAAGCTAAACCAAGTAGAGTGGCAATCATAAGAACTTCGTCTCTGGAAGCAGAAAAGCAAATCCTCCAGATTAAAAGAGAAGCTGTCCTTCCAATGCCATACTAAGTAAAGCCCAGCAGTGTATTTATGAAAACACTTGCCAGGATCTGTCTCCCTTGCAGCAACGCATATTTCACGATCTTATGATGAGCTGAAGCTGCTCTAAGCAGCTCTGTCCATATTGCTATAGCCGTGTTGTTCTTAATACAGCTGCAAGGTCTTTTTGCTTATTCAAAAACCAGTAACCAAAATAATTGTTTTATTTGCTTGGGAAAAGCATCGACAAAAACTGCAATAGTGTTTCCTAAACGAGGTCCTAGAATACCTTGCTACTCAAAGCACTGTCCCTGGCCCAGCAGCATGCTCAAACTTCACGATGCATAAAAAAAATAAGAGGTTCCTTAAAAAATGCAGATTCTAAGTCAGAACATGTGGTACAAAACCTAAAATCCTACATTCCTAACAAGTTTTGGGTCAATGCTGCAAGTCCACTGTAGAACATTGCTACTGATAGCATTGTCCAGCATAGACCTCATCTGGGAGCTCCTAGGAAATGCAGAACCTCTATCCCCTCCCCCGACCTGCTGAATCAGCATCTATGTTTCAACAAGACCCCCAGTGATTCATATGCACTTGAAAGTTTGAGAAACACTGCTCTAAAACATATGTGAACCAATTTTTCCAAGGCTTTGATTACATATCCCCTACTTGTTCAAGGTAGCTACTTCTGGTGTCCAAAAGTCCTGCAATACAGATTAGCTTCCTGTAGCAGACTCTAGCAGTACTGTGCCCTTACCCCCTCCTATCCCTTTGCCATTTTCATACCCAACACCTCTGTTAGCTTTCACTCCCAACAGCCAGCATCCATGTCTCTTTCTTTGTTGGCTCCTCCCTCTGGATGCTGGAACCCACTCTGCCTGCTAGCAAGGGGAGCAGGAAGTTCCTGGGGATTTCCATCCCCGACAGCAGCCCTTCATGAAGACTAATAGGCACAGGTATTCCATACTCCAGCTCCCTTGTCCCTGATCAGAAAACTCAACTTTGACATGTGGTCTATACCAGGAGGGATTAAGCCAAAGTGATCAACCATGGGACTTCCGCCCTCTTTCTTCCCAGTCCTGCTCACTCCTCTGTAATGTTGCCAGGGAACATTTTGTAATAAACCCATTCTTCATAAAGCCTTTTCTCAGAGTCTGCTTCTGGGGAACCCAAAGTGAGACACATGCTGTTTTATCTCACCATGATGTAGTCTGAGATCAGCACTCAACCAAGAGTTTGGATTGTTTCTCATGTTCCTTTGGTTACTGTATTAGCCCCTGAATCTTTGATTTGGCCTGAGTCAGATCTTATGAGTATCACAAAAGGCTGGAGGAAGCTATTGGACTCTAGGAATTCCACACTTGGGAATTCAGATGCTCACATTCTGCGAATGTGATGAAAACAAATAATGCTTTACTTTCTGAATAAGCTGTGTGGTGAAGGTGGTGATAATGCTGACCTCCAGCTGGGTTTATGAAGGACCCACGGAGACACCAAAAGATCTAGAAGACCTGCACTGACCAACGCTGCAGCCACAGCCACGTGTGGATATTGAGCACGTGAAACGTGGCTAGTGCAGATTGAGGTGCTCTGTAAAGTGTAAAACCCACAAATCATTTCAAAGACTTAGTATGTCAAAAGAGTATAAAATATCTCATTAATTTTTATGTTTTAAAATATTGAGTTGATTAAAACATATTATTAAAATTAAATTCATCTGTTTCCTTTTATTTTTTGTAATGTGGCTACTAGACAATTTTAAATTACATCTGTGGTTCACATTTTATTTCTACTGGACTGGATATAATGGAGGCCTTAGCTTTCAATCTAAAAGGTCATATGAAGTTAAATCTCCCCAACTCTTTATAATGCTAGAGCTATTTCTGGTGTGGAATTGGTCTCCAACAAAGGTACAAAATTGTAAATTACCCTCAATTATAACTACTTTTACTAATGCATAAAGTTGCCATGGAGCTGGAAAAGTCTAGAGTTTGACCCTTAGCCCAGAAGGTATTATACCAGAAATATATTTTTAAAATGAGTGCCATAGTTATTACTCTTAGTTTAAAATCACCTAATCTGAGGAAAATTGATTTTCAAGCTGTTAAAAAGTTATTCTGATGCTTTTCTGTGTGTACATCAAGTTTGGTGGTCAATAATTTTGGTTCTTTTTTCAGACAGTTTTCTCTGCTTATAAGTCCCTCTTCCCTTTCTCATCACTCATGCCCCTGTTCCTCCAGTCCCATCTCAAATGTTGCTGTATTACATGATATCATGAGTGCCTTAAGTCAGGAAGCAAAACACAAAGACAAACCAAATCACAGTAGAGAAAACAAAAAATTAGGTGATAAAGCTGTTGAACTAAAAGACATTTATTTTATTGAAGAGAGAGCCAAGTTCACTACAAAAATAATAAATGACTACTTAGCCCTCATGTCATCTGCTTTTAGAGAATTTTGAGGTTTGGGGCCCAGAATGTTTATTGCATGCTCAAAATCATAACTGAGAGTGGAGTTTCAATTTTTTTTTTCATAGACTTCCGCTTTTCCATCTTTTGGATGACAAGTGAGATCACTAGTGAATGGTGTGAGGTGGGGATCAATATTTGGAGAGTATGAGGGATTGGCAGAGTTGGGGGAAGGAGAGTACTGTGTATTTTGTGACATTGTGACTGCAACTGATTTAAAGAACTTCTGGAATGTGTAGCATTTATAGATCCCTGGGATAGCTTCTTTGGCATGGTTAGTAAAGTAGGAAGGTTATATTTGCAGTTCTGTTGAAAATATATTTGACCATATTTAAAACTTTTCTATAACTTTGTCTGTTTATAATTCAAGGAAAATAGTAAAAAGTACTCAGTCATTGAAAGGCAGCATAGCAGTTTCCTATCAATTTTAAAAGCAGAAAAAAGTTTGCTTATGTGTAAAGAATGTTTCCTTAGGAAAAGAAGAGTCGCTGTGGGATTTGAATCTAATTATTCATTTTTACCAAAAAAAAAAAAAAGGTGGGGGGAAGGAGTGATACCCTTTGGCATACAAGTTAAACAAATTTGTCTTCCTGGAAGCTGAGCTAAAAGCATGTGTCCAATGACCGTGCAGTATGTAAGCTAATTCAAGTGTGATTTACATTTTTCAGGAATGGACAAATGAGGTTTTCAGTTTGGCAACAAACCTGCTGGCCCAAAACATGTCCAGGGATGCATTTCTGGAAAAAGCGTAAGTCACTCTAATTTTATTGCTAAGGGTGTTGCTTCTTCTGAGTCAGTTTCCTTTCTCCTTTGTGAATCTTTTGTTTATGCTGCACTGGCTTCTCACAATGATAAACATAAATTTCCCTTTGGGATTTGTTAGAGAACTGATACCTCCACTGTTCAGAACTGGAAGATTTCCAAGGAAGATCGCTTTTTCTCCAAACTGCACATTCGTGTTATGCCCGGACTGAGTTTGCCTGGATGTCAGTGCCTTTGACACACAATGAGGACACATTTGCAAATCCTGGCGCCTGTGCTCAGAACTAAAAACTATTCATTTCAGAGAGTCCTCTTCTTCTACATCTGCCCATGTCCTGTCACTTATCATTCTGAGGAAGGGAATGAAAAGCATACGTTCCTCATTTCTCCAGAGTCATAGATTTCTGATAGATGTCACAATAACTTCCCTGCCTGCTTAAATCAATAGACTGATGTCCTGATTCCAGCCCTTGCAGACAGTCACAGCAAGTATTAGTAAGAAAAGAGAAAGAGAAAGGATGTAAAGGGAAGAGCAGAAGGAAAAGGAGAAGGAAAGAAAAGCAAAACATGAGCAAATCACTCTGGAATTGCAATGGCCTTTTTAAAAGTTATTTAACCCAGGAAAATAATGACTTATTCCAGATGAGCAGTGATGAAAGCTGGTTGTATTCATTTTGGAGGCTGTGGCTGTTCAGGAGATTGGGAAGCCTTTAAATTAAAACCACAAGCAAAAGAAGTAATACATTCTCCTCTATTTTATTTAATAGCTTTCTCTCTCCCCTCTTCTTATGTAAGACATACCCATCATTCCAGACCTAAAACTTCAGAAGCCACATTTCTTTTTTACTCATCTGTGAATCCCTTTTAGCTTTAGTCAGGGCATCATGGATCTTCATTTAAGTGCTTTTTCATGGGATCACCCTGTCTCCTGAGTTTGTTACCTAAGAACCGTCCTACATGCCTCTGCCTCCTCCCTTTCTTCCTCCTCCTTTTTACCCTGTCTTTGATCTTACTATCCTTCATCTAATAAACATTTCTAGAATATCTGTTGTTCCCGGCAATGTCAGTGGAAGGAGACATAGAGATAAGATGTTTTATCTGAAACAGCATGTTATAGCTAATTGGCTAATCACTGTCTACTGCAAATATCTATTCCAGATAAGTATCTCCCTATAAAGAGCTGCTATGGACATTCTAGAATATGACTTTTGGTGAACGTATCGCAAACATCTTTGTTGCATACACAGCTAGATGTGGTACTGCTGGGTTGTAGTGTGTGAAGCTCCCTAAAGTGGTATTCCCAATTTACACACTCGTCAGGAGTGTTTGAGAATTCTGTTGCTCCATCTCTCTGCCTGTATGTCTGTAAGCAGTTAAAGAGATAAATTCAGTTGTCCTATCCACACAGTGGAAGGCCATGCAATAAAGAGAATGAATAATTGACAACTATCAGCAAAATATGGATGAATCTCAAAAACATAATGCTGAGTAAAAGGAGCCAGACACAAAAGAACACAATTCTGTGTACATAAAGTGCAAAAACAAACAAAAATAATCCGTGTTGTTTAAAGTCAAGATCATGGTTTCCCTCTGGAAGAGGGGGTGGGGGAGCTTCAGGGACGCTGCTAACGTGACACTCTTCTTTTCCTCAATCTGGGTGCTGGTTGTAGAGACTTCAGAAGTTTGTGAAAATTTAGCAAACCATATATAAGCATGTGCCCTTTTCTGTGTATTTTATTCTTCAATAAAAAGCTTTTTAAAAAATTAAATGCTTGTTTTTCCTCTTCTTCAACAGCTATACTAAACTTAAGCTGCAAGTCACTCCAGAAGGGCGCATTCCTCTCAAAAAGTAAGCTTCATGAGTTTTCCCATTATTCATTTTCTTTTTTCATAGCTTTGAATTTGTGCCATGGCTCTATTTTGTTTCTCCTCCAGCCTAAGTGGGAGCATGAAAATGGGTGGTAACCCTGTCCCCTAGTGGCTTCCTCATAGACATCTCCCTGGGGGGTCCCCCTTTCCTGGGGCATCATGTTCAAGAAACACTAAAGCAGGAAGCGGGCAGAGGGACTTGCGGAGAACCTCATTGCTAAACCCAAAAAAATCTTCTGAGATTCAGATCCATCTCAGGAGAGGTAATTGGGTGACCTCGGTGCCTCTTTCTACCAAGATGACTCTAGCCTTAAAGGAGGGGTTGCAAACTCAAGTGCCAACAGGGGCCAGGCAAGGAACTGAAATGACTAAGCAGGTCAAGAGTAGGAAGAAAATCTAAAGAGCAATACCTTCCTAAAGGAGACAGCAACTCACCTCTACCATATACCTTGTGGGATTGGTGAGCTCCAGATACCAGATTTTCTACTGTTTCACTAGAACCCATAAACTCAGATTATTGTATTAAACAGTCCAGTACTTAAGTTCTGTTTCTTAAAATGAAATTAGTGCCCAAAGAAGGTAAATCTCTAGATTATATCCAGCCAAAAGTCTTTAACTTTTGACTTACAATCTACCAGTGAGCTTCTATTAATAATAAAAAAAAAAAGTTAAATTATTAATAACATAATGTACACAGTTTGGGCAATGGGTAACAGCAAGGGGACAGATTTGGTAAGGATGTGGAATTTAGTGCTTAATAATAGACATTATTTAATGAAACAGTCTGGTCATCACCATTGTCTCAAAATATTGATTTTATGTTAGACACTTTAATTTTAAAATGCACACATGATCTTTCAGAACACAGATGCAGATGCATGGAGGAATGGGTACCTTTTCATTCTTAAAGGTGAATAATGAATAGTTTTGATTCAGTGGAATATTCTGAGTTGGCGTCAACTCTACGTGATGTGATTCATATACCTTTTAAGCATCTCTCATTCATGGTGTTTTCTCTTCACAGCATATATCGCTTGTTCTCAGCAGACCGAAAGCGAGTTGAAACTGCCTTAGAGGCTTGTAGTCTTCCATCTTCAAGGGTGAGCATGTGGCCGAGTGAAGATGGCATAGCTAAAGAGCTCTTAACAATTTATACAATACTATCAACATTATCCCTAATGTTACCTAACGTAATTGTTTTAAATTAAAAAGCCCACGAATTATTTGTTAATATTTGCAACATATGAAACCACTGTTATTATGTTCTTTCACTCCCATAACCCCAATATTTCAACCTAGAATGTCTTTTGCCTTTTGTAGATTAAAAAATAATCATCATCATCATCTAATCAAGTAAGATAAAAAAAATTAGTCAAAAAAAGGTCAGCATTATCAAGAAGACCATTTGAAATGTGGATTCAAACCTATGTAACAATAAACCCTTTCTTGATGTCTCTTGAGATATTAGCTAATGATAGTGTGAGGCCATTTTGTTTGGCAAGATATTTGAAATACTCATTTCCTCTTATCTCATTCTTTCTAAATTTCTAGTTTTAAGATTTATAAGTTACATAAGCAGTTAGTACGGTACCACATGTTTATAAGTAAATATATTTGCATACTCTGCAGGGCTGTGTTCAAAAAGCTTACACTGAGAGAGTAGCAAAATCAAAAACGTTTGGAGACTGCCTACTTTGCTCATATGGTATAAAGTAGGTAAGAAGACAAGCATGTAACATGCTTTTTGTTTTATGCCTGACACATACAAGGTACTCCATACACATTCACTATCTAGAATAAGGTAATTTACCCTCATTTCAAGTCATTTCTACATAACTGGCTTTAAAGTGATTTGTTCCCATTGTTTTTGGGAGAACAGAGTCTATTGCCTAAAAGCTCTTTCTTGAGCTATATGTAAAACTCTTCTATTTCAACTTATTTTTTATCCTAGTATCTAAGCAACAAGTAAACACTTACCTAAGGGTAAAACCAACTTTATAGGAAGAACTTTTGAGCCTCTTGAAACACGATAGCAATGTTCAAGTTGCACTGAAAAAAGTTGCAAGGCCAGTGTTAAACTCATGATTGAATTATGAAAAAAAGTATTGTAAATTCATCAGCCAATTTGTGTTGCGAATACTTTTCAGAAAAGTGAAGTTTATTAACAACTTTGGTAGGTCAAAGAAAAAAAGGAGTGCCTCTTCACTGTCTCTTTTCTTCTAACAAGTAGGTGAAAAAAGCTACTGATGCTGCCAACACTGAGCAGAGCTGAGCAAAGGATCCCCAAAACATCTTTACTTTCACTTTTTTTAAGCCAAATAAAATGCTTGAACTTGGTTAATGTTTCTCTTTTGTTAGATGCTTTGGAATAGGAAAGATGTCACAGTCAAGGTCCTGTCATTGACTCAACAAAGGTTTTTTGACCTCTTACTGTGTGTTCACAGCCACAGAGACCACAGTGGTGAACAGAGTGAAGTCCAGGGTTTTAGAACCATAGAATCTTCTAGTGAACTAGTCAGTAAACATGTCAACCAATGCATTTGTAAATTGGGGAAATGCTACTTAAAAAATAAAAGAGTGCCACCACCTAGGATAAGAGAAGCTCATTCCAGAAAAAGAAAACCTTGTGTCAGTGCAAAGCCCTGAGGCTGGGAAGAATTTACTGAATTTGAGCAACTGAGAAGACCACTGCTTTCAAGCATAAGGAGAAAGCACAAGAGATGGATTTGCAAAGACATGCAAATAATATTTTTTCCTTTTCAGTCACTTCTGATTTTACTCTTTCTGGATAACATCTTATGAAATATAATGATCAAGAATTTTAACTTAGTATTATAAATCCAGCTAAAGAAAAGAAGAAATAGAACATGAAGCTGAAGAGAAAATCAAATCCATCAACCAATTTTCTATATAATTACAATTTTCTAAACAATTATCTTCTGTCATTTCAGTCAATAAACATAAATTGAGTCTTTACAAGCCACTATGCCTATTACACATTCAGATTTTCAGACCAATATCAACTGGAGACACTTTAAAAGGCAAGTGAGTTAAGTAACAGGAGTTATGCTGAAATTGGAAAAAAAAATTAACTTTAGCAAATTAAATATAATGACAAGTTTCTGAGAAAAAAAACCTAGAGATATTTAAAAATATAATCAACCTCCATCATAAAGTTTTGAAAGATAATTATTCATAGTAAAGTATAATTTACTTGGAAGACTTGTAGAAGTAGAATGCTTTTTTTAAAATCTAAAAACCAAAGACAGTTCCAGAACTAGGAAATAAATGTTTCTGTGAACTGACTAGAGCACATCAAAACTGTATTTTAAATCTGTGTGGTAATTTCATACCTACCAAACAGTGGCTCTAGAAAATATCCACTAATTAGCAAAAAGATTATGGATATATTAACAAGACATTCCACAGAAGAAAAGCGTTATAAAAATGGTAAATAATTCTGTATAAATGGAAGCCTATTTCATAGCCAGCAGTAACTCAAACTACATTTAATTGTGTTCTGTAAATAGACACATTACCAGAAACACAGCGGATATCCTGTTGAGATTTTTTAAACATTATCCTTGTGCACATTGTTAGGGATAATTAATGCACTTGAACTTGTATCCTGGCCGACATAATACATTGCAATAACACATTCCTTGAGAGGATACTCCTTTAGCAATTACAGTTGTTAGCCTAAAGTTACCTTAATTGTTAGAAAGTAGTACTGTATTTACAAAGACAAACAAAGCAATTACTGTTCTTCTGTTAATAATCCAAACATATTTCCCAGTGAGGCCTTTGAAAACCTTTCCATATTCAGAAAATTACCACTTTGCCCACAAACTTTCTGAGAACTGGAAATAATTTATTTGTAGTAAATTCTCTTGATTTAAGGCTTATTAATTTGAAAAGAGCTCAGGGACACTGGAATTGTATTGTAGTCTTGCCATAGCCTTGGCGTATGGAATTGCATTTTAATGAAGAAGATAAGAAATAAATCTGTGTATCTGTTTTAAGTAATGGATTTTACTGTAGTTGATGGACAGACCTGTAACATAAAGGAAAACTAGCTATTTGGGATTTTAAAAATGCGGTAAGTTTTACTCATAAATACTATGAATAAAATTATAAAAGAACTTCTCTGTGTAACTGCAGATTCTGCCTTTCTTCTATGCCTTACATCCTGAATATAAATCAGAAACAATTTTTGCAGTTGCGATATGATCACTAATATCAAAATTCTATTTTAAAACCATATTAAATATTCAGTTCATTATGAGTGACTTATTTATAATTATTTCATGTAGTATATAGCTAATTCAACATTTGAATTATAGTTTTACAACAAAAATCTTGAGAATAGGTTGAATTTCTGAATTTACTGGGAAATAATCCATCAATTTGTCAAGAAAAAAAAATCTGTATGTGGACTCTGTTCATTTCATTACAGTCTGCTTCAATAAATATGTTTTAAATGACATTTCTGAATGTTAAATACCTGTTCATCATAGAATTACTTTTTTAATCTAGACATGTATAAAGAAGAAAATACACACTACCATCCAAAAACTATATGAACATTTAATTTACTGGTTTATAATGTGAGTTACAGAATCAAGCGATCCGGATTCAAAATGTAGACCCCACCACTACCCCCAACCCCCCTCACTTGCTCACCAAGGACGTTAGAAAAGTTTTGTAACCACCCAGCATTCCAGTGTTCCTGTCTGTAAAAGTGGGACACTATTGATGCCAGCTTCATAGAGTTCACTTGGGGATTAAATAAAAACATTCAAGTAAAGCTCACAGAACTGTATGCTTGGTATACAGTAAATGGAATTTTCCTTCGTCTTATTTTTAATTAGGCATGTGGACGTGACATTACCAGGTCTATGGAATCTGGAAATGCAAATAGGGCCAGTACTACCACCAACATTTTAAAAAATCTTTTTTCTTTTGAGTTTCCTTGTATAGAAGCATGGAATTGAAACAATTCCATTTTTTAAAGTTTGCCAATACTTTGAAGTTTCTAGAATAAATGGGCTTGATTCAGATTATACTGGCCTTCTTAATTCACCTTTCAAAAAGTTCAAGTAACAATAGCAACAAATAGTCACTGACAATCTGTTTTATAATGGGTGCTGGATGTGTTGAACCAAATCCTAAATTACAAGACAAGAAGACCCAAGGTCTTGTTGCATCTCCTGTGTTTATCCAGCACATATTGATTAGGTGTCTACTCTATGTCAACCATCACACTGAGAACATAGACGAACTAGATAGGACTGTCACTTTACTCAAAAACTCACAGTCTAGTAGAAAATCAGAAATATAAAAAGTAAAGAAAAAGCTGTGTGATGGATGCAATAATGAATGAATATAAAGGTAGATTGCAGACACAAAGAAAAAATGTGTCATCTCTAGCTGGTGTGGTCGGGAAGGGTTCAGGAATATTTGAACATTGGGCATGATCCTTAGACTATTAAACCTTGGCTTTCCTCCTAGTCAAACAGAAAAAATGAATTTGTGCCATCCACTTCCCCAAGTTGTGAGATTCAGGAAGAGAATGTATGTGAATGAGCTTTGTGAATTTCAGTCCTGTTTAAAATGTAAAGAATTAGGAATTGTTCATAGCTTTTTCCTAAATACCTCCCTATACCCCTTCACCTTAGCTTTCAATATGCTAATTTATTTTAACTCCTTTATACAAAATATTTTTTCTCTCATTTTCACCTACTGTCCCCAAAGACTTTGGGTTTCCTCATCGTCAAGTTGGACAAGGAAAAAATGAGATAAAAGAAATCAGCTGTATTGAATTGTTTTTCTTTCTTCTATGTGCTAATATCCAACTGGCAATGAATATAATGTTGCGTTTGTTCATATTATCTCATTAATCTGTATCCTTTAATAGAAAGTTCTAGTTCACAACTGGTAAATAAACAATAGTTAGATTTTAGTAAAGCATATTGTTCCATGAAATTATATGTCCAGACTCTTATGTAAATGACTTCAGTTAAATCTGATATTCCAGGGGAAATACAACACATAGGTCCTCACTATCAACTCCCACCTCTCTCATAAATTGCATTCATTCATTTAGTAAATATTTATTGTGCACCTACTATATGTTACACACTGTTTGCAGTTAACAGGCAGCGCATATGTCCTAGCTTACGTACATCTGCAGGTTAGCAAGGAACAGAGAGAATCACCCAGCTGGGAACACGATACAGTTCAATGAGTGTTGAAATATGAAACCAGCAAGATGGGACAGAAGCACAAATGGAAGACAAAACCCAGTCCTGGGGGAAGGCAAGGCTTTCCAGAGGAAGAACTTTAAAACTAAGACAAGAAGGAAGAAAAAGAGAGGTCAGTCAGAGAAGGGAGGCAATTATTGACATCCTCAGATAAAACCAATTTATGTGTGTGCTGGGTGAGGTTGGGGGAGGTGGAGAGAGCTCTATTTAGGAGGGAGAATGGGAGAACCCACTTGGGGTTCATAAAATCCAATAAAGTTGGATGCACTTGAGTTGGCCAGTTGCACCATTGAGTGTTTCTTGCCATTCATTTTAATTCTTTCTCTTCTCTGTGTATCTCAGCCAAAGAGAGGGATAGACAGGGTCATATCCAGCTATCAACAAAACTATTTAAAGAGATGTGGATGTCTAACTCAGAGAGTGGGTGGCCCTCAAAAATGTGCATCCTCTAGCCAAAAGAATTTCTCTCTTGTTATAAAGCAAGTGGAATTTCGAAAACCTGTTTACAGGTTGTACTTATCCCCATTTTATGAGTGGCAGATCACCAAGAAAACAACCCTTGAGAATTTCCCAGTGTTCTTAAATTTAACCACTTATGCTCATGATTTCAAAGTTTGAGTCAAAGTAGCCTATGTCTAATGGTATAATACATCTCTGTGTATAATGGCTCATGTGTGGTTTGGTTGTCTCAAAATTCTATTTTGCAAAATAGATTTCTTTCCCTCTCTGTAAATGGATTGATAAAGGAAATATTACTTCATTCATTCATTCCACAAATGTGGGACTCCTGCTCTCTGCCAAGTGGTGAGCTAAGTTCTCTTATGTGATGCAAACAGTTTACAATTTCAGACAATAATTCAAACAATAATTTTACACTTCAAAACATAAATGTGGCAAACGGAAGGGTGTTTTCTTTGGTTTAAGGGCTTGAAAATAAAAATAATCATATAAACAAATACCTGAAATAGGAATTCCACATGAAAAATGTCCTTCCTGTTAACAAAAGCTTGAATACATGCTTCCGGTTTCCATGGCAGCCAGACCAAACAGAAAAATAAGTTATAAAAATGGCCTTTTACATTGATGACTTACTTCCGAAATAATAAGAGCAGGAATAATCAGTAAAAAATTATGACTGGTACTGTTCTACTTATGAAAACTGTTTTACAATTTATCAGGCTATTTAAACCATTGGAAACATTGGGAAAAAATGTCACAAAATTGGAATTTATGTTTTCATTTTGATGATGTCTCTCTCTACCGTCATTGCTTTTTAAAAAGATATTCATTCAAAAATCTGATAAATGGCACAACAATGTGAATATGCTTCATGCCACTGTTCTTTACATTTTTAAATAGTTAAAATGATAAATTTTATGTTGTATATATTTTACCACAATCGAAAAAAAATCTCAAGCCATAAAACAAAACAAAACAAAAAATCTGGTAAACCGACTCTGTCTTTCCTGGGTCTAACTTATTTTAGTAAATGTTTTCAGGAAATTGCCTTAACATTCTTTTAGTAGGAGAAAATTCTAAAGCTTAAATTAAAATGAAAAAGCAATGGAAAATAAAGATTTTGGCACCCCAAAGCCAGTTTCAAAATGAGTTCTAAGTGGACCTCATAGATGTGTTCTAAATGTTTACCCTGACCTCCTAGAATAAAGGAAAAGAGGAAGGAGGAAGGGAGGGAAGAGAGAGAGAGAAGAAAACAGGGAGGAAAGAAGCTAAGAAAAGAAAAAGACCATTTGCTGACCCTGTTGTTTCTTCCCCAGAATGATTCAATACCTCAAGAGGATTTCACTCCAGATGTGTACAGAGTTTTCCTGAACAACCTTTGCCCTCGACCTGAAATTGATAACATCTTTTCCGAATTGTAAGAGAACACATTTTAAGCCACATTTTTTCAGCTTGCATTGATACTCAGGGTGGCTAGAGCAGGATTTTGAGCAGGAATAGAGGGAGATGTACACCACGTTCTAAAAGCAGTGCTCCCTTGTGATCTGTTGGACATGATCACACATCCTTATCCCTGAGGTGCAACCACTGCTTTTAATGAGTGGAAGTTCGCTTTGATTTATTGCTGAGTGTAATTGTTTTAGTATGTTCAGGTGGTTCTGGTTTGCAGATTATGGGTAGAACAAGAAGGCTTCTTGGCTTCGTAGAGACAGACTTACGTAGCACAAAGAACTCTGGACTGGGAACCAGTCATTCCACCTCTCTCAACCACATTAGTGAAATGGGAAGTTTGGAGTACAAGGAACCCTCCCAGCTGAAAAATTATTTGCTTTTATGTTAGAAATTATAAACTTATAGAGGCATTCCTTTTTCAAAAAGACTGAAAGAGAAGAAAAGAAACAAATAAACAAACCAAGACAAATGTGGGGAAGTAGCAGTTTACCTTTTCTGCCTGATATACTGAAATCCACACAGTGACAGAAAATCAATGTGGAATTGGTAAACAAAATAAGGATTTTTTCATATGGAAGATAGGCAAATAGTGCTCCTGAGAATGACATTGGATATTCTTGCTTTGTGATGTTCTTTGTCATCAATTATTTATTGAACAAATGCAACATTTCAGCCATTGAGCTCGTCTTCGGATCGTCAGGATTTAAATGGGTAGTTTGCATCATACTGTGTTGCAGAGTTATAGGCTCTTGTTGAAGCTTGACTATAGAAAAACATGCCCAAACAGGTTATTTAATGGTAATAAATACCATTATGTAATTTAACTATAAAATACCATTAAATGATTAAGTGGGATATGGGTGTTCAACAACTAAACTAAAAGTTTAGTGTCATCAAAAAATGATCTGTACCTCTATGTTCAATTTGCAGTGGCACATCCTTACACACACTATGCGGTGTTTTCCTACTGAGGGTTTCTTTAAGCATTTGGTATCTTTGGGAGGCATTGGGATTAGTGGTTGTGATTACAAAAGGCTTTTTGTACCCCATAGAGATACACTGAGTATAACAGAAAAGCACTACGCTTTCAGGGCAAAGTAAGAATTTCAATACAGCATGCTCATATCAGGTATGGTGTGATTATGTTTCCCTGTGGCTAAAGGCATGAATGAGATTTGGTGGAAAAAAATTCTAATTTCTTGGGTTTTTATTACTTTTAGTGGTGCCAAAAGCAAACCATACCTTACCGTTGATCAGATGATGGATTTTATCAACCTAAAGCAGCGAGATCCCCGGCTAAATGAAATACTTTACCCACCTCTAAAACAAGAGCAAGTCCAAGTATTGATTGAAAAGTATGAACCCAACAACAGCCTCGCCAAAAAAGGTCAGTACTTTAACCCACACCGAAGGGAAGCTCCTGTTTCAAATTTACCCAGTGACTGAATGCATCTTTTTCAGACAGGATTTGCTATCTTAAAGGTTGCCTTTTAGAGTCTCTTTCTAGAAGGTTCTGTGAAATGGCCCACATATTTTTCTAAATCTTTAAAACTAAGGAGAATATTCAATCTATTAGACCCTTTTCTTATTCCAGTTTACACTATCTGATAAATTTTTTCACTTAGGAAAATATTCTAAAATTTGGCCTTCTGTGTAAAAAAATTGGGGGTGAGTAGAAAAAAATTAATTAGTCCAAAAACTGATATCAGAAAGGCAGCTCTAGTTAGTTAAGGAATACAAAATTATAACTAGATAGGAGGGATAAGTTATAGTGTTCATAGCACTGTAGTGTAACTATAGTAAACAAAAATTTATTGTATTTTTCCAAATAGTTAGAAGAGAGGATTTTAAATGTTACCAACACAAAGAAATGATAAAGATTTGAGATGATAGATGTGCTAACTACCCTGATTTGATCATTATACATTGTATACATGTATTGAAATATCACACTTTACCCTATAAATGTGTAAGATTATTATGAGTCATTAAAAGAGCAAATTAATTTTTAAAAAGACAGAAAGCTCTAAGTTGCCTCAAAGTTATTCAGAGATTTATATTTTTAATTGTGGAGAAACGAATTGCCAAAATAAGATCATGAAGATTTAATTACCAAGGTTTTCAATTACATGTAGCAACATTGTCTCTGAACGAGGTCTTCGGCCATTACTCTGCCACTTTGACCACGTCTCATCTGGATTGAAATATCTTCGTTGAGAAAATTTCTGTATCACTGGCATTGTGAATTGCCTAGATATTCAATAGGGAAGAAAATAAAGGCATTTAACCAATTATTGAGAAGAAACAAATGGCACGTTAATATGCAAGTGATTTATAAAGTAACAGAAATAGCTCTAGCAAGCTTATAGTTAGTCATTAATAAGGATGGTTATCATAAAAGTACATTAAAACATCTTTTGACCCATTGTATTTATTCTGGAACTGGTCATCTAAGTAGAAAATCAATGTATTTATTAAGTGTAAAAGTAAAATCTTAATAATTTTATGCCACATGTTATTAGTTGGGAATTCATAGATTTTTTTAGTTTTTGTTTACTTTCTCAGCCAAGCACTTTGCTTTTGTTGTTGACATCATTTTTATTGTTGCTATGGTGGTGAGGTCAGTTAAAGGAAACAAGTAACCCGACAGTATGACTTTGCCAGGCCTGCCTCTCCAAACCTACTTAAGCATCACGCTCACTCTTCCCTAGTGCCTCAAGAAATGGGATTTCTCTTTATCATTAAACAGGGAGCAATTTCTTGGAGAAAACTTTGCCTACAGATCTTGGCAGTTCTTTTATGAAATCCGAACTTCTCCAAATATAACTCACACAGTGTTATAACAAATCCAATGAGACTCCTAAAAATGGTTAGTCCATAACACCAGGAAAACAAAAAGTTTTTTGAAACCAGTGAGGGGCTACAAAGGATTAACTTTGACCTCTTCTCTCTTTACACCACAAAGCTGATGGTCCATGCTTCAGCTGGTGTATGACATCTCTATACATCATCCCCTGATGACTTGGATGAAGGGAAAAAATTGTGACAAGTTATTATAAAACCCTGTAATCCTGGAAGAACCAGTTTTGATTCCGGTGGAAATTTAAGATGATGTCTCCTAGCATTTGCAAGATTATTTAGTGCCATTTTACAAGTGTACAAAGAATGAATTCCACAATCACAATAGGAACCAAAAGTTCAGGTGTATTTTTAAAAACTACTTCACTTATTTCTCTATGACATAATTTGATATTTATCATGAACAGCAGTATAGAGAGGCAACATAGAATAGCAGTCCCACTCAAAAGAGTTTCAAAGCTGGAGTACATCTAATTAATTATGTGGTGTTGGCACTTAACTTCTCTGTGACTTAACTACTTCATCTTCAAAACTGAGGGAGAAGAGTTCTTGATTGGCTTTTTGTGAATTTCAATTAAATAATACCTGCAAAGCATTTAGAAAGAAGACTGGCTGGTCCCTGTGATTTGATGAATAAGAGTAAACTCTCCTCAGTGTATTGAAAGATAGGGTGTTGGTTTTAATTCCTCGGGTGATATCATCTTTTTTTTTTTTTTTTTTTTTTTGAGTATATCACAAGATTGCTGGGCCTGAGACTTTCTTTTATTTCCCCAGCATCTACAAGATGGACTGGCTCATGAAGTAATACTTCATGTGGATGTGTAGGTGTGAGTTAATCACTGACATAAAGCATTTGTACCTCAACTTATCACTTGAGAATGTCCCCTGGTGGTGTCTATACAGAGGAATTTAGATGCCATCTCTACCAAAAAGCTCATCTAGCATATGAGAAGGACAGGGGCTTTGGAGTCCAACAGACAGAATGTGGCTAGAGGGCCAGTAACCTACAAGCATATGCAACTTCTGTCACCCCAGGAGACTGTAATGCTAATTCAACAGATCTGGCTGGCTAGATGTCAGCCCTTTCCCAACCACACTCTGTATGGAAGAAATTCAAATCTCGAGGGGTCAATTAGTCAAATTATAAAAGACCCTAGTAGAGTCCCTGCCTCGTCTTAAGGATAAAGTGAGATTAGTATGTCAATGTTTATGTAGTATGGCACACAGTAGTCTTTCAAAAACTGGCATAAATTATTGCTATTTTTATTTAAAGCAGGCCAAATACTATTAGAGGAAGCACATGATCTCTGGTGTTCTAGTCTTGCAAACTCATACTTACAAGCAAACCTGTGTTCATTCATTCATAACTTTTGCATATTTTAAATCTTTAGTGAAGGGCAAAAGGCTATGGATTTTGACAGATCCAAAAATAAAACCTATGCCTCTGGAGATTGCATTCTTTTCCAAAAAATAAGATATGAATATAAATAACTGAATATCACTTCTCACATTCTCGTGTGCATAGGAATCACCTGGGGCCTTGTTCAAAGGCAGATTCTAGATTCTGCATTTCTAACAAGTTACTGGGTGATGCTGATGCTGATGCTGTGGTCAAGGACCACACTGAATAGCAAGTCTCTAAGAAGTACAGAGATATTTCCTCCTATAAAGAAGGCTCATGGAGGGATAACATTTGGGCTGAATTGATTTCCATGGGGAAGAACTAGAGACTTTTTAAGAATCAAGGACATCATTCTTTTATTCATCCACTCACGCATTCAACAAACATTTCTGGAGTACTCATCCATTAAGCACCAAGAAAACTTAAGACAGAAGAGCCTCGAGAGCTCACAAGCTAAGTCTGAAGAGCTTTGAAGACAGGCAACTACATTTGGATCTTGGGCCAAGACAATTGTTTTTCTAAATTCCCCATTAGCTATCCAGAATAAATCTTATTTTTTAATCATGGCATTCATTTCCGCACCCAAAAACTGCAATAAGAAAATAATGTTGAACTTGAGCTATGTCATATCAAATCATTTTGTTTGCTGTTTTAGTTTATGTGAACAAAGGAGACTAAAGAGGATTGTTTTATTGTATTAACTGTTATAATCAAAAGGATAAAGATTTTGAAATCTTTATTTGTAGGACAAAAAAATTGCTGAATTAGACATCAATTCTGTAGTCACTAGGAGTTTGAAATATTCCTTCTAAGATGAAACAATTTTTAAATTTGATTTTGCAGTTCATAACACTTGATGTTTGGCTTTCACCTTTTTTAAGGAACTCCTTTTTGTCTGATATCTTCCTTATTTATTAGGTAACTACAAGTAAAACCTGACAAAGCACCACTTAAGAAAGTATGTCTGACTTCAGTATAACGACTGGTATGGATCTACAAGGAAATTAGCTTTAATTTATTATGTGACTTTCAAGATGCACATTAACATTTTGCAAAGAAGGAAACCAAGGGTTTGTAAGTCAAGCGACTTGTCTAAGATCTCAGACCAACATGCTCTTTGAGAAAGCAGAATTTTTGACTTTCAGTCAAGTAGTTAATACATTTTTATCAGTGACCACATAGGATAATAAGTAGGGAAATTTAATACATTATTGTAAGAAAGTGAGCCAAAACGCCGGGTACCAATCAAGCTTTATTAAAGGAAAATAATCTGCTGGGCTGCACTCAAAATGGAGAGCAGCACCAGGCCTGGGGGTGGGAGAGCTCATATAGGCTGTAGGGAAGGCTGACGTAATCAGGGAGGGGTTTGGTGCTGGGGTGCAAGATAAGGCTGGCGGATGCAATCAGGTGGAAGGTTGCACCCATGCGGAAGTAGAGGAGTTTCTATTTCTCAGAAACCAGGAGGTTTCTTGTAAGGGAAAGGCTGGTGGCCATTTTGTGCTCAGTGTGTGTAAAAATGATGCCGGTCATGTCCAAGATGGTGCCAGCCATGTCCAAGATGGTGCCGGTCATGTCCAAGATGGTGCCAGTCATGTCCAAGATCCATCAATTATCATTTTTTTCTTTTGCTGCTTTTATTTTGACTAGTTCCTCAAATGTGCCCAAGCATTAATTAAATTGTTGTTGATTTCATGCTGACCTACAAACACAGTCTTATTTATCTGAACGAAACATTTCCATGTTACCTATATTTGTGAGAAAATGCTAGGAATAAGATATACACATAATATAACATAAATATATATATATATATATACTCTCTGATATCAAAAAACTTATATTTTAAAGTAGGTATTAAATAAATAATATGCAAAGCTGACATATGCTAATGTTTAACTTTTTATGAACACTTTATAAAATTTTTACATAAAAGCCTAAAATTAAATGAATAATACCAAAGCTGGCCATAGGTTAGCTGATATAAGTGCAACACATACAAGTGTGAAATGGAAATCCAGAAGAGAAAATGTAATTTGATGCTTTGTGGGCCTACTATAATTAGCATGTTGGCCACATTTCCACACTGCAATTTCTGTTATGGAGATACATATATTGCTTTTAAATAATCAAAGGGTTTCTCTGCAGTCTGAGGCCGAATGTTCACATTTGGGTTCCACAAAGAGAGAGTTTGAAATCTTGTCACAGAGGATACTCCAAGGGAGTTTGGTTTATTTTCACAATGTAAAATCACACATTGAAAAGTGCCATTGCCCGGTCAGTGAATGTTTCTTCCTTGCCATGTTGTTTGCTCTGTAGACCTAAAATGCTTGACACAGAAATACACAACAAATCCTGCCTCTTCCAAATAAAAGCATCATGAATATCACAGTTTCAAGACTAGTGTCTCCTGAACAGTTATTTTTTTATCACTTAAACTCTTCAGAAGAAAGCTAGTGAATAAAATTAGCAGGAAAGAAGAATAAAATAGCTATATTGGTGTCTTTGGTAACAGAATACAGACCTCCAGATTCACCTATGTCTGTAAATGAAGTCCAGATCTTACTTAAATAAATTACAAAACCAAAAGAAAACAGTTGAGTTTGTTCATGCTTTTATTCTTCTGTGAAGGGCAGGTGTTCATGAATATTTGTTAAATAACCGAATTAATGTAGCAAATTATAATATTAGCAGATGTTTCAAGGTACATTTCTTTTTTTATCATCAGTTCTTCATCTTAAATTTTTATAATGTGTATTATACAAAGCTTCCCTGCTTTTTTGTGATTATATCATAAAAATAAAATATATAATCCCTTTTAAAATTTTATCAGTACTCACAGAGTTAATAGTTTAATCACTAAAATGAATTCAAAATCTTTACAGCAAAGCCCTATGGTTTTAAGCAAGGCAGTAAAAATTCAGGTATAGCAAGCATTTTTTGCTTCAAATAGACTTAAACTAATAATGATTGTAGCAGTAGAAATAACCTGATTGTATTTTCAATATTGTTTTATTAAAAATACTGATACAGTCGAACTATACCATCATTATTGTCAACACCAAGAAGCAGGCAGAGTGTGATAGAAAGAGGACTGGACTTGGGAATCTTGCAATCTGTAGTATTAGGCAGGACTCCTTCAGTTGAAAAATGACAGAAACTTAACTCAAACTGAATAACAGGAAGGAACTTACTGGTGTGTATAAGCAAAAAGTCAAGGTGTTAATGACTTCAGGAATGACTATATCCAGGAGCTCAAATGATGTCATCAAGAATTGTCTTTCTTCATCTCTTCATTTTCTCAGTACTGGCTGTAGATCTTGGACAGATTATACTGAAGTGACAAGATAGCCACGAGCAGCTCCAGGCCTACCAACACACCAATCTCAGCATACAGAAGTTCTTTTTATTAATGGTTTCATCAGAAGTCCCAGAATCCTGAGCATGGATTAGGTCACCCAAGGCTACCCTTGAAACAGAATCACTGTGTCCTGGATGACGGAATAAAATAAATGGACAGCCTTAGGTCACATGACTCTCCCTCGAGCTAATAAGACATCGACTATCTAAACCACAGACCACATGGACCAACAATGGGAGCGAGGTGGTTTCCCAAAATTCATTTGGGATGTGCTTCCTAGAAGAAGGAGGAATGGTTCCTGGGCATATAAAAACAGTAGATCCCACTAAAATTGGGTCAACAATTTGTCGTGACTCTTTACCTCACCTTAGGAAATGATTTAACCTATTTAACTGGCCCCATCCTGCAGTTTTCCCATCTTTGAAACCATTCCCTGAGAAAACTGATGGGAGAATTAAATAAGATGCTCGTGGTAAGAAGGTTGTATATATTAATCATTGCCCACTAAACTGCTGTTGACCTGAACTAATGAAAACTGATAATTGGCATTTACACCAAACTATCTAATGATTAATGGCTCTGAAAGTCAGACCAGAGCACTGGGCAGAGGCAGTCCCAAATGCTGCTGTCTCTCAGCTAACAGGCTTATTTAACATACTACAATTAAGGATAAGTTAGAATCATTTATTATGAAACCTGAAAAAAATACGGCATGTCATATCTGTAGATAAATGTTCCTTTCTGACTCAATTACTCTTACATATAATTTTTATTAAAATGGAATTATAATTATTGTTATAAATGTAAGGATTTATACCTGCCTCTTACTATTTACTTCATTATCATTTAATTTTCCTACTAGATTTTTTTTAAATCACATTTTCCCAGTACCATTTCTCTTTACTAGATGGAAGTTATAAAAAATAATGATGATGATTGTAATAATCTCTGTTGTGCATCCTTGAAAGAGCAAACATGCCAATATTAAAGACAAATGCTGGCACAGTGTCATGGTTAAGCCAGTAAACCTCAGGCAAATGACATTACTTGCTTGAGCTTCAGGTTCCTCATCTATAAAATGGGATGACACCAGCACTGTAACAGACATCAGTGATAGTCCCATATCCTTTGGCATTTACTGTTCCAACCCAGCCAACAGCATCCTCTGCAACTCTCCAGGACTTTCAGTTAAACCACAACCAGCCTACAATTCCTGGAGATTTCATGACCCCAGGAGTAGTTGGAGGATAAGTACCTCATTTTCCTTGCCCCTTGTGTGGCACAGTTCTGATGGGTGGTCTCTGCTTTCTCCCAGAGTTCCCCACTGGTATGAGCCCTCTTGGCTCACAGCTGTAATGTGCTTGATATTTTCCCTTCATTTGCTGTCTTTCCTTCTCTTCTCTCTTCTCTTCTCTACTAGTGTTGTTTCCTTGGGTCACCTCCCAAATAAGATCTTTGCCCTCAAATCCTTGTCTGAAGACCTGCTTTGGAAGAACCCAAACTGAGACAAGCACTTTCTATAGATTACCTTAACAGAATCAACAGTGAAAGATGGGTGAGGTTAGAGTAGCTGAGCATTGAGAGAAAAATGAAAAGGCCCTATGCCCATAGCTCATTCCAACTCCATCCAACCTGTCACATAATTGTATTAGGTGTTACCATTCATGAAGCCCTGATTGGTGGCCTCAAATCATGGGATTTCTTGTCTACGAGGGACTTAGCCTTTAACCCAAACTCTCAGGTCATTAGAAGTAGCAGCTAAGAAAGTAGCAATATTGGGACCAAGACCATATTTCCTTTGCCTCATTTCAGAGCCTTCCAGCTACTCTAGACTCACTTTGCGCCCTTCATTAGGACTTGCTTAGAAAAGAAATGCAAACTGGACTATGTAGAATTTAGTGGTTGGCATCTACAGCAGTGGTTTGCTAATTTGTTCTGGACATAGCAACCTTTTATTTGTGTTTGTTTCTTCTGCCAAAGTCTTGTAAGAAAGGCCAACTCATAGGAAACATCTTCAAATGCACTGTTCTGGTTAAATAGAGGGGAACCAGGAATACTAGGGTACTTCAAAAAGTTCCTGGAAAGATTTATATTGTCTTTAAATTCAATTTTCCACTAACTAATTGAAGTACCATTGTGTAGCTGGCTATGTCTGTCCTACTTTCAGTCCCCCTCCTGCCTTTCAGGCACTTCTGCCTAAACCCCAGGAGATGCAAGATGCTCCGTTTGAAAACCACTCATCTGGAGGAAATATTGACTGCTTTAACATCTGCCTCAAAATTCAGGTGGCACTCATTTAAATAATTTTATATGGATTACCTACATAGATAGCAATAGAGGAAATCAAAGAACTGAAATGAATCAACAAAATCAATTCAAATAAGATAGATTTTCTTCCCAAAAGACAAAGACAGGTGAACACTACATGACCTAGGCCAAGCCTTTGCATGTCTTAATTAAGTTACTACACTGAGGAAGCTGCTGAAAAGCCACTCTAGTATTTTATTGATTGGGATCCCATTTAAATTCCACCTATTGACTTTTTGCCTCTGTGGAAGGTCACAGAAGAATGGCATCGTCATCCCTGGGTACATTCCAAGCTCTTTTAACTCCATGTTTTGTATGTTCACAGACTTCTCTGAAGTATTCCCAATTAGCTAAAAATGAAAAAAAGAATTTTTTTTTTTCAGCATAGCCATCATGGTCCACTGTTCATTGATTGACTTGGCAACTTCTTCTGCTTTCCCTTTCTTTATTGCATTTCCTCTGGTCCCAAAAGGTAGGGACTGGGCCCGAGTGGAGGCAAATGCCTGGCCTGGGAATTCTGGTTTCTTCTCCTCCAGCCTTTCTTTCACTGACCTCAACAATCTGCTTAGCAGCATGGTTGATCCAGTAAACCTCAATCAAATGACTTTTCTTGCTTGAACTTCAGATTCCTCATCTGTAAAATGGGATGATACCAGCACTGCAGCAGACATCGCTGATATTCCCACATTCTTTGGCACTCACCATTCCAACCCAGCTCTAGCCAGTAAATCACAGTCATGTCCGTTCATAGCTGAAATCTCCATCATTCAGAAAATAACCGGCAAGGAAAAATATAAATAGTAAAAGGCAACCTCAAATGCCAGTCCCAAGGGGTAGGACAGTGAGCTAGGCAGCCTAATCTACCACTCAGTCTGCTGGGTTTTATTAAAACCTCTTTCCCTTTCAGACCTTCCAAGGTGCTTTGCCATTTTGTGTTAGAACAATTGTTACAAAGCAGATAATGGCTGTTTCCCCCTAGATATAACCTCTCAGCAAAACAGCATTAACAGTTGCTGCTGGTACACCTTTCCCCTTCTCAGCAGGTGGCTCAGTCAGAAGGAATAGCTTGTTAAGTTGTTACTGGAAAGCCTTTTTAAGTTCTTGGTCAAATCATTAAAAAGAATTTTTCATGAGACTGAGTGGAGTCCACATCATGGTGAGCACCCACATGGCAAAAGGAAAGGAAGAGGGACAGACAATGGAAACACTCCAGCAATAGGGCTTTATTACAAAGCAAAAGTACATGCAGAAGAGTGCATGGGCATCCCCATGAGAGAAGCACCCCTGGATTCTTAGGGGGAGGGTTTATATGTTGTTCTGAGATGGAAGTGTTCCTCTATCCTAACTAAGGGGAGGAATATTCTGCCATGGGGGAGGATCTAGGGTAATTAAGGCCTAACAGGCTGATGCAAGGTTGCATCAGTTTCCTGCCATGCATCCCTGAGTTTCTGAAGTTTTTGGTCATGCACAGTGGAGTCACTTTTCTCTTAACTTTGTCCTTCCTGGTCTAGCATCACAGGTACAAGGTTGTACAGCCATCATCTGCACTTTTGTTCCTCTTAATGCACAGGCACTACAGTTTTTGCAAACTGCAAAGTTCCAGGTGTAGCATGTTGATGGTAGGCTGGTTAAGCTGTCATCAGCTCATTATAGGTTTATTAACTGCAAAACAAGGAGGTGGCTAGTGCCAAACCAGACTGAATATTTGTGAGCAGCCTCCCTGGGGTGTGTCCTTATTCTGCCCTGCCTCAGTTGCACTGTGCTGGGAGGGACAGAGGTCATGGAGCCACGGGCATTTAGCCCTCAACTCCTGCATTATCCATAGTCTGGTTTTCTCATAATCAATTTCGTATCAAATAAGTGGGAGGGAACAGGTCGAATGCAGAGAGAAAACAAATCACGACCACAAGGAAACCAGATTAAATTATGTGTGGACCATTCTCCCTAACATGTAACAGAGAGACAAGCTGAAAAAAATTTCCATGGCAGAGAATACTGTCAGAAAGCTGAGAGTGACCAATGATTTTGTTAATGCATTGTGGAGATTCTGGGGGGGTCTGTCTTAATTCTGAATCACTGCCTGTCTCCAGGTCTCCAGTTACAAGAACAAAATTGTCTCCAGGCTAGGGACAACATTACTTAAGAGGAGCCTTAATTGAGAATGAGGGACAAAATCAATCTTCTCACCTAACACTCTACCTTACATTTAGAAAATGAGCCAAAAATTGTTCTTAGAGATGCTGCTAATATGTCTTTGTTGGGGTCTCCTTAGAAGCTGACTCTGAGAAGAATTCAACCACAAGAGTTTATTTGAGAAGTGATCCCAAGAGTCACTCATAGTGCAGTAAGAAGTGAGAATAAGGAAGCAAAGGCAGCCAATAAAGGTCGTGTTATCAGGCCAGTTTTCAGGGTGAGTAACTGAAGCACAGTCCTGGGGCAAACACTGCCTTCCTATGTAGGATGTAGTTAACATCACTGTTTTCCAACCACAGTCATTGTTTGAGGATACTCTTAAGAAGTCTTCATTCTCAGGCACTTTCAGCCTGCTCTGCATAAAATAAGCCAGCAAGCAAAAGATGCAGATGGAAGCCCAGCCCAACCATGTATCCTGGTGCACCATCAAAATCTGCGACAATATCATTACCAGCAAAACAATATTCACCATGATCACTGTAGTATAAAAAGGATTTTTCTGTCCAGCTCTACAGCTATAACAAAAATCACTGGTATGTTCTCCAAGGTACCTGATGCTCATTGAACTCTTTTCTTTATTCTGAAACATACCTGATGCAATTACATGGACATTTTAATCTAACAAACATGTATTGTTCATCTAACTTAAGAACTACTAGGAAGTGGAACAAAATCAAAATAAAGTCTTTGCTCTCAAGGAGCCTATAATTCCAAGAGGAGATAATATTACAAGTAACTAGAATACAAGACAATGTGATACAACTCCATTTATTCACCTAGCAAATATCTATTGAGCGTCTTTCATGTGCTCAGGAAGCTTTTATATATTTTATGAGGAAAATGGAAGTTTTATTTATTGAAGTTCTAGAGAGTTTCAGGAATTGTTTCAAGCTCTTTACCTGCTAATTATCTTGTATAAACCTCAGAACAAATATTCAAGTCCACGTTATTATCCCCATTTTACAATAAGGAAACTGAGTCTTTGGATGGCCAAGTACGTTGACTAGTTATGCTCTCTGAGGAACAGCTAGTGAGAGGCTAGACTAAAAGGGTAACATTTGTGACATGAATGAAAGTCTCGATGCTATTGTTGGGTCATTCATTCATTTATTTATTCAGCACATATTTTGGGGGGGGCTTACTACCTGTGCCAACTTTTGAGCTAGACAATAGAAAGGTCCCATTTTGGGCCTCATGGGGCTCTCAATGTAGCCAAACCTCCTCTGTAGTTAGTACAGTGAGGAAGGATGTGCTGAGCCTCTGAAGAGAAAAGTGACATTCCATGCTGTGCTTCTGGAACACTGCAGAGCAGAGAGCCAGGTGAGGGACAGACTAGAGTCAGGTAACATTTAAGGCATGAAGAAATAGCATGTTCTAAGCAGTTAATCAAAAAACATTAATGAGCACATATTCTGGGCCTACCTTTGTGCTAAGCCTGAAAGAGATGTAAACAAAATGACAGTCGTGGACCCTGCCCTTAGAAAGCCAATATTTAGTTTGACCAAGGAACATGCCATTCTGGTTAAGGATCTAGAACATATTGGCTTCCTTTGGATTCTCATATAGTCATAAGCCATTATGAAGGGTCTCCTCTCATAGAGCAGTGTGACAGTGCACTAGTAAAATGCAGTGGAACTTGTTTCCTACCCTCTGAGAACCTCCACCTCTAAATGATAAATCAGTATTCACACAAATCTAGACTCCAAATTCAGCTCTCAGGCAGTATTTAAGAGAGAAGGATTCTGGATCTGGATTCTGTCCTTATATATCTTCTGTCCTTATATATCCATGTTAATTTAAAGAGGCTATTTAATCTCTTTTGGGTCAAAGTCTCTTTATCTGTCATGTTAAATAATGAAACTTTGTTCTACCTATCAAACAGAATAGTTAGGAGTAAATAAACTCTCAGATGTGGGAATATTTTGAAAAAGGGAAAGTGCTAAGTCAAAGCTAGGTGTTATTATTAAGAACTTTCACACAAAACCACATCAAATAGTACAACTTAATACAGTGAAAACTGCAGAGATGTAGAAAGCTGTGAGAGCTGAGTGAGAGGCTGATCTGCAAAGGCTTTTCAGAAGGGCACAGAGCCATTTAGTGGACATTAGCACACCACATCTTGGACTTGTATTTTCACAAAGTTAGGGTAATGGACCAGTTTTTGCAATCAAGATGGGATAAGGATGTATGACACTTTTCAACCTAAGATAAAATAGTGCATGAGAATATGTATAGAACATACTGACTCCAAGGTTGGAAAAAAAATGATAAAGTAGATATAGAAACCAGCAAAGTTCATGTACTACACAAAAACACAGTTAGTTGGCAAATGTGATAGGAAAGTTGGTGCCCAAGCAAAGATAATTGAGAAGAGAACATTAATAGATTATTTCTGGAACCAAGCAAATAGATTTTGGTGAGCAGCAGGATATTAGTGCCATCTGCATTTATTTTCTCTGAGCTGGTCTCGCGGAGTTCACAAGGGCCACAGCACCAGGAATAAAGGTCGGCCATCAAATAACTTCTCAGTGCTGTGCTTAGAAGTCATTTAAGGAGGGTGCTAAGCCATTGGGCCAGTGGTGTTCCAGTATGTGCTGGTATCATGGCATTAAGAGTGAGGATTAAGCGATGAATGGATTCTCAACTACCTAATCCCAGTGACATACAAACATATGAGCACCAGATCCTGCTTAATTGGCATTTGGCTCAATAGTGTGAGTCTGATGGCCATGCCAGCTGGCAGATTCATTGTTCAGTTTGCCCATCTTGACTGTGTGATGATTCTATGTGGATTCACAGGCCATTTGTATCCCAAGGCAAAATTTGTATACATTTCTCTGTGCTGCAGGGCTTTGAAGATGTTACTTGCATGTGTTTTTGGCTGTTTTTTTTAATTTGTTTGTTTGGTTTTGGGGTTTTTTTGAGCTAATCTGCATATTTTTTCAAAACCTACAAAACAATGTCACCTCTTCTGTTTAGCATTCCTCTTGTCCTCATGTTGGTATAAGAAGTTTTCTACTGCATTCTATTTTTCTTCCTAAAAGTCAGACTCATAGGCTGGAGAATAAAAATGATAGAGGATGCCTTTAAATCATTTGCAGAGATTACAATGTAAATTAAGTCTGGAAAAGAATTTTGGACCTTGATAGACAAATTCAAATCAAAGAGCTAATCCTCACATCTCTGGCAGATGGGCCATTTGTCTGCAGGAGCTCAGCTTTTAACAGAAAGATTAAAGTAACACATTTTAGAGAGATAAGTAAATCACGGAAAAACTCTTCCTTGGTCACATTCAGGGCTATTTTTAGGACTAATGCAGGGTGCCCAGATTGAAGCCAACTGCCAAGGTGGCAAGTCTCTCTCCTCTCAGTGGTCCCTGTCCCTCGTCCAGGCCAGTTCTCGGAGAGTTATGTGGATAAACATCATCAATCACACCTGTCACCACTTGTCTTTTCATTTGTCCACACATGGGCTTCAGATCCAGCTTTCATACTACGCACCCCTAAGCCCTCAGACAATCTGCTTACCTCTCTACACTTCAATGTACTCAACTGGAAATGGGAATGAAAAAGCATCTCTCTCATATGATTTCTGTGCCTGGCATGTGGTCAATGCTTAGTAATAGTAGCTCCTGTTGTTGTTATTGTTATTATTGTTATTATTATTTACCTTCTTCTATTACTAGACAATGTGTGGTGTCTTCTACAGCAGCATAGCATAGTGGTTAATGACATGGAACACAGAGCTTGACTACCTGAGTTCAAATCCCATCTTATCCACATATGAGTTGTGCAATCTTGAATGAGCTACCTGCCTCAAGTTTCCCAACTACAAAATATTCATAAAAGTAGTACCCACTTACAGAGTTACTATGAGGATGAGATGAGCTAATATTTGCGTATACAGTCATAAGCAGCATATAAAAGCTTATTAAATAGTATACTGGAAATAGATTAAATTCATGCAACTCTTCAAAGGCTCTCTCTCATTTTCTCCCTTGCACTTTGAAGTCAGAATCCATTATTTCCTTTAAAAAGTACTGTGTGTGTAAATACGGCCAGTCACATTTGCTTTCCTTGAACCTCCACGGCACTTTTTCTTTAGCACTTCGCTGTGGCTGCCTTACAGCTGCTTTCAGGATAGCTCAGGAGCAGTTCCCTGTCAGTTCTTTGATCCTACGAAGGGGTCATTTCCTAGGTAACAACCGTCCCAGTAAACAATGCATACCCAGCAGGAGAGAGGCTGACTGGGGGACTCTCCAGGCACCTTAGTGATATGCCATGAATTTTATTTAGAGATTAGCTTTCCACCATGCTCCATGTACTTTTTCCTCTGCTGGAGCATGAAGCTCATATAAAGTATGAGAGAGTCTGGTGCTGAGGACTCACCACGGGGCTCAGAAATGTCCATACAAATGAGGAGCATCAGCTTGTGTTACTTGACCCAATTGAAAGTCCTATTCATAAGTATCTGGGTAGAAGGTGAGGGTCTATGAATTTATTTTAGACATACTCTTTACTTGTAAATTTTATAGGAGATTCTACCAGGGCTGAACAAAGGAATCTAAGAAAAGAGGGTATTGATGGAGCAGAAACCTTGTTATGTCCAATGTAATGAAATACAACCCACTCTTCTACCATTTATGGATTGACTTGCCCTATTCTGAATTGTCCTCGTCCCCCTCTTCTGGTCTATGTCAATGGCTTTGGACATTTAATGCTGTCTGATCAGCACTTCTTCCAGGGGCTAGGAAAAAGTACAAAGTAAAGATAAAAGTTTCCATCTCTCTAGGATTCTGGGTTGGAACTCAGTTCCCCAAGTCCTCCCTGATCAATGCCCATGAGCCGTCATTGCCTTTCTTTGATATTTTCGTCTTAGTCCTTCCATTGCAGTGTCATTTACAGCTGAACTCAGAATTGCCATTTTTATTTCTCTATGGTACAACTTAGTTTGAGAGATTTTGTTGCCAAGGTGAAACACAAAACCACTTATGATATGTATTAATGCACACATGTTAATATTTGTGGAACCAAATAATCATTCTTTCAATGAATGTTTATTAAACACTTATGAGTCAGGCATCATTCTGAGTTCTGAAGATCAGCAGTAAACTAAGGAAACCCTGCTGGCTAAGTACCTGCCTCTCTTTGCTGAAGGCTTTCTTTGACTGGGAAAGGAACTACAAAGCTTCCTTCCACAGGACGTCAACCTTGTCTGGTCTGATGGACAAGAAAGCCTTGGTATAAGTGTGCTCTTAGGACCAAGCAGAGGATGAACCTACTCTTTAGCTCTCCCTTCTCTGCCATCCCTCCCTTCCCCAGGGCCAAAGGTAGAATGTTTTGTTGCTGCCTGTTTTGGAAGAGTAAGAGGGACTTGGGAAGTATAAGGGAGGAAATATCTTAACTTTTACTCCCGACAGTGCCAGGACTGAATATACAATTTATTTCAATGCCTTAGAATTTAGTTCTAGAAGTCTCCTTAAATTTTTTTTAGATTTCATTGGATAATTTCTCCAGCTGTGTTTTGGACTCAAATTGCAACTTTACATGAGAGACTTAGGAAATAGAATTACAAATCTGGACATAATTTTTTGCTGGTTGAATGAAGTCATGAGGGACACATCCCATGACCACTATGAGGGGAGTTGGACAACTTACCAGCATTCCAAAAAAAAAAAAAAAACAAAGATTGGCTTGTCCCAGTTATCACTCCTTTAGAAATTCAGGGAGTTCAGGGCTGTTTACACACACTACTGGGGTTGAGAAGAGAAGAAAAGGGGTCCAAGCACCTTTCCATCTGGTAAGTACCCTAGAATTCAGGCTGCCTCTGTGACTCTGATTACACTCTACTTGGAAGAAGATATAGCAATCCTGCCTGACAAATTATCTATGCATTGCCATCTGGGGTGAGATACTAGTTACTGAATACTTTTTATTAGAAAGATACAAATAAAACAAAGCCAGGGTGCCCACAGTAAACTGATCAGTCAAAGCAAAAGACTTCCAGTTCCTCCCATCTGGTTCAATTTTACCTAAAAATGCTAGGAGCAAAGATAAAGAATGTGAAATCTGACTTTTTAAACTTAAAGAACAAAAATATCTGCAATATGGTATAATGGAAAAACCATGGAAGTTCAGGATAAATATGGTGGATTGAACATATTCATCTAATTAAACTCTCATAAACCACACTAAAACTGCATTAAAAGGGATATTTTTAATGGCCTATCTGTCATGAGTGAGAGACAATAAGAGATAATAGTTTCATAATTTAGGCAGCTGGCTATATGTTTACAGCTCTAACAGATCTGAGAAACTGATCATAGATCAGCCATGTGAAAAGCTGGGAACCAATCACAGTTTTTCCATAATGACCTTAAAAGTCTCAGGAACTGGAGATGTTAGGTTCCTCTGGAAGTGATATTGGAGGTGAGGCATAAAATAAGGAGGATTGATTGACAGTTGTTTAAGGAATAGTTAGAACTCCCATCTGAGAAAGACTATGGGTTTACTCGCTGGAGACAGGAAAACAGATGGACTGAGGATGACAGGAGGCAGAGGGAAAGGCAGGGCTACTACTTTGAAAGCAAAGAGATAAAGTGGTCATAGCATACTAAATGCTAAGACCTCCAGTCTTCCTCCCCCATTTGAGTCTGGAATGCTGGCATCCAGGACTTTAGTCTCCTGGCAAGAGAACCAGCAGAAATTATCTCATGACTCTGATCAGCCCAGGAAGAAAGACCTAATCCAACATTAGGATTATTCCTAAGGAAACAAAGACCAATCCCTCTACACTGATGCCTTATCAACTGTAATACTATACAAGGCCACCAAATGCATTCAAAAATCCAATCAGCTTTTTAGTCTGTCAGTTTGAAATATGAACAGATGATTAAAAGTTATTTAAAAATGAGGAAAGCTTCTTTTAAAAAAACTAGAAATAAGCAAGAAAAAAGTAACTTTGTAGGAACAATGACTAGTGAGAAGAATCTTTAAATATACGTATATTATTAATATCCACAGATAAAATAACTCAATATTTACCTACATGAAAAAAGAGCAGAATTCTATTTTTTTAAGTGTTGGAGAACATAAATTGGCTTTTAGATATTAACAAGGGGGTAGCAGAAACAAAACACTCAAAGAAGATTTGGAAATGAACTTGAGAAAATCTCCCAGAGAGTAGAACAAAGAAATTAAAAAAGAAAAATTAGAGAGAAAATATGTAAAAATTTAAAATCTGGCCAAATAATATTCTAGAAAGAGATAACAGAGGAAATTATCATAGAAATAATTTGTGAAATTTTTCCCAAACAGGACAGTAGCTTTCAGACTGAAAGGTCTCAAAGGGTCCTCAACACAGGAGATAAAGACAAACCCACACCAAAGCACATCATTGTGAAATTTTAAGGAACTGGTACCAAATATCATAGATGTGTCCAGAGGGACAAAAACAAACCACAGGCCGCTTACATATTTTCAGTATGGTGAATCAGAAAGTATTTTAACCTGTGAACCACTACTGCAGAAGCTAAAAGACAAAGAAGCAAAACCTCCCACAAAAATATAAAAGAAAAATATTTTCCGAGCCAGAATACTATACCCAGCTAAACTATCAAACAAGTGTGCAAGTGTAATGAAGCCATTTTTAGACAGACAGGCCTCTAGAAATTTAACACTTAGGAATGCTTTCTCAGGAAGCTACTGAAAAATGTGCTCCAGCTAAAATATAAATGCTAACCATGATATGGGAAGAAAAGGTATACAAAAAATTTTTTAAAAGGTTTAGTACAGAATAGAAGTTAAGGAAATAAAAATTGATCAATCTGGATTGGAGCAAGTCAGAAGTCTCCAGGGAAGACTTCTTCAAAATAATGTAACTGGGAGAACACTCCTAGTGTTTAAACATATTGCAAAAAGCTTTAGATAATTGGTGTGCAGTTTGGAGTTCGATTAGAGATGTGTGCAGACAAATTAAGTAAATGACAAAACAAGTCTGTTATTAACTACAAGGAAAATAAAAAATTATACATGAAAAGAAAAATAATTATTAGGTTACTATAGGACTCAGCCCTGAATAGAATACATAGTCATAATATAAGCATCTATCTAATGTTTACAATATAACTATCTCAGAATGATGGAAAGAAAGTGTATATGTGCTGTGGGAGTAGAAGTAAGAAAAAGTATCTCCATCTTCCATGGTGGGAAGTCAAAAAATAGTAATACAAACATATTATTTTGAGATATAGAAATAAATGCCAGAAGCATCAGCTAACAGATTTGACAATACTTGCTTCTAATAAAGGGGAAATAAGAGAGCTGGTTTCTACCAACTAGCTTCCTCATTTCACCTTGATTTGCCCCAGTAAAAGTAGGGCTGCATAGCAGTTATAGAAATAACTGATATAAATAAATATAAATAAGTAATTTATAGTTCCAAATTTAGAAAACAACCTCTAGCTTCTGGACCATGCTGTTTTCTCCATAGTCATCTTCTGTAGTAATATCTGTGCAACAAGAGCAAATCTCACAGGTGGTTTCTCAGCTGCAACTTATGACTCCACTCACTTGCCACATTCAGACCCTTCCTATTCCTTCCTTCCAAACTCAGCCCATCAGCAATCAACTTGGCCAATTTTCCTCCATCTTTGGCTAGCCATGGACAGCAGAATGGTGAAAGAGAAAGTGGAGCAGAACCAAACCAAAAAGAGTTGGTCCTCTGAAAATATTCCTGAAATTTACATCCCCAGGATTCCAAAAGTCTCCTATGTGGCCAACATGAATTTAGTGTGTTTGTTTACTGACTGGGCATGTGGAATTCAATTCCAAACTTGTCAGCTACATGTGCATGACACTAAATGAATAGAAACCTGAACCTGATTCATCAAAAGGAATCAAGTAGGAATTTTATGTGCCGTGTTTTTAAGTTCTCAAAGGGCAAGGCTCTGATGGACACATCCTTGGTTATTCTCAACCTCTGGCACATAGTGGTGGATCCTCAATAAAAGTGTATTCATTGATAACAACCAGCAAGGAGTGCCCCAGCTCCAGGGTGAGTTCAAAACATCTTGCTCTTCCTGGAGAGACTTGAGATGCATCTTTTCCCAGATGCCTGGGACAAGCAGGGTCAACCCAGAAGGTTCTGTTAAAAGTAGGTATTTAGAAGCCAATAGTTAACAGGGTCATGACCTGAGAAGATGGGACCTGAGAAGATGGGAGAATCAGTCCAAAAAGATCTTCTAGACAATTCTTCTGTTCTATTCTCTACAGCTCCCTTTTCTGGATACAGATCCTCCTCATTCTTAATTGTTCTTGAGGCCCACCGGATGGCCCCAGGTTTAGAAAGGGCATCAGAGTAGCTCATACCCCAGTAAACACTCGGGGACCTGTTCATGTGCTTGTGAGCATGAACTACATCCAGCCGAGTTTCACTGGATACACTGCAAAGTTGTAAGGCATGATTTTAAAACATCTTTGGAAGGTATTATGTCACAGCAGAATTTTGAACTTGTCTTCCTGACAAGTTCAAGATGTCTTCTTGACATCTTCAGGAGGGCACCAGTACAGTCTCCATCATTGTCCACCCAGGGGAAGGAGAGAGACAGAAGGAGGCAGAGGAACAGTTGGTGACCATGGCATTTTTGCAAAGCCATGTGACATTTGAGAGTTTCCTTGCAGCAAAGATTGCTGAAAATTGACGAGACATATTAATGGCCACTGGGGACCATCATTTTGGCATGCCACTTTCCTCTCATGCCTCTTTGAAGATGGTTTCTCCCGATTAAAGTCAGATCCTTTTCCCATTAGCAACACCAATTTCCTTTTTCATTGAACACCAGAACTTCTTTTGAACAGAAAAGCTTCATAGAGAAGTGTTTTGTTTTTTCCCTTTCTTGAGGGATTTACGTTTTTCTTACTTTGGCTTGAAATGGTTCAAACAATACATATGTTTACAGACCTTTAGGGGCCATTAATGAGTGACATGTCCAATTGGAAGCATACTGATCTTTTATTAAGAAAATACATATATGTGAGGGACTTCATTTTTAGCCTTTGGGAACTGGCCTTATTCCTATGAACCTTATTTCTTTTCCTGTTGATTTTACTTCAATAAATTGTAGCATAGCTTTTCATTGTGGTCTGATATTTCATATTCTTGTTCTAATATGGGACATTTGGTTTTAATTTAGCTAGTAATAATCCTTAGTCTATTAGCCTGCTTGAGTTTATAGAACTTTAGAGCTAGAGGAGACCTAAGTGTTCACAGAGTTTGCTCATGTTGTTAAGGAATCTGTCCCTGACCGTTACCGCTTGCAGGAGTAGAAGCTGAATTTCTCATGCTGTTACTAATTTGTTTAGAAAAGCAGTGTGTTTCTCTTGTCTTCATTCTCAGGGTTTTTCATTCTTCTATGTACCTCAGTGGACCAGAAAAATAATTGTCAGCAATTTTTTCACCAACGGTGCAGGTATGATAGAAAAGGGCCAGTGCATTTAAGTCACCAGCAACAGCAATATTCAAGCTATAGGTTATAAGGAACAAAGGAAAATCCTCTGAGAATCTGTTTTTTGTCCCCAAGTCTTTACTAGTCAGAACTACATTTTAGGCTAATTTATTAAGCCAGAACATCTGCATTTTTGTACAAGGAAAACCTGAACCCTTAGCTGACACTTTCTAGATTACAAACTGACTACTCCTTATCCTTGCTTTTTCATTGGCTTTTCTTGACTTTAGCATATCCCTGCCTAGTCATTTGATGCATCAAAAATCTTGAGCATTTGCTCCTTTTGTTAGCAAGGCAACCAACGTTTGGGGGATAAAAAATTGATCCCTAGTGTCTGCTAACCTACCTTCTGCAATCATATTCTGTCTGAACTGATCTCCAAACTCATTCATTGTTCTTATGGTTCTTTTTAAAATTTACTTTATTAGCATATTCATTGTTACAAATCATACTTATTCTTTATGCCCCTTATCCAATCTCTCCCCTTTCCCCTCCCTCCTCTTCCTCCTTCCTTGCCCCGCCTTCTCCTTTCCTCTTCCCCCTCCCCCTCCCCCTGCCCAATAACCATAGACTTGTTCTTTGCATCTGATAGATTAACTGTTCCTCTGTTGCTCTGTTGCCTTAATGATCTGTCCAGTACTGAGACAGGTGTGATCAAGTCCTCCTTTATTATCATAAATCAGATGCTGCTTCTATTACTCTGGAGGGTGCTTTGTGGAGAGAGAGGACCTCTTCTTTTACTTTTCTTCTTTGGTCTCCGCTGGTGCCTCTCCTTGTGTCAATGCAGTTGAGACACTGGTGAGTCATCTGCACAATGGCTGTGACTGCTGCTATAGAGATGAGCCGCTTTTGTGGCAATCATGGCAATTGTGGTGGCTCTGGTGAGCTACCCATGGGGAAACTGTGTTTTTGGTGTTGGCAGCTTGCCTTGCCTAGTTGTGGCTAGGTTTGGCTTCCCATGGCTTTTTTTTTTTTTTTTTTAATTGTTCTTACTCAAAGTTAGATAAATACTTTCACTGGGGATTTTTAGATTATTTAATACAGTTATAAAATCCTCCCAAACACTAGTTCACCTAACTATTGTATTTTACTGATTTTAATCTGTGCTCAAAATTATGTTAAAATCTTTTATTTTCTATGAAATAACAAAGGTTATGGTTCAATTGACCTATAGGATATTAACCAGCTTTGTACTCAATTTAGCAATATCTGTCTGGGTTTTTGTTTGTTTGTTTGTATCTCATAGCCTCCTTTGAACTGGCATTGTTGTCTTCCTAGTTTCCTCATTAATGAATTAAATAAAACTTTGATACACATTCTTTGGAATGTTCTAAATGATATTTTGACCTTATATATAGTGTGTATACCCTCACTTTTCTGTACTGCACTCATGACAGATATCAAAATTAATCACAAGTGTGGTTCAGAATCTTTCTCAACACAAGTGCTCAGAAGGCACTAACAATAAATGCCTAGAACTAGAGTTAAAGTTAAAATTCACTTCTCATCCCCACTGTATTGGCATGTGGGTGTTTTTCGTTTTGTTTTGTTTTGTTTTTTAAAATCAGTTTTAAAAATTGCTGATCAGACCAAAGGGATGTTTATTTCTACAAGATAGCAGTTAGAAACTGACAGCCTCAGGTCAACCCCAGCAAAATTGTGTTAAGTCACACATTTTATTGCTGCAATGTGCAAGCCTTTAGAAGGAGCATACACTTGCCCCAGGACTCCCCCAGTACACACGTTCTTGCAGCAATCATATCACTTTCCTTTCCTGGCCCTTGAAGACACTTACATTTTCTGCCTGTCCTCTAAGGAACAGCTGTAGTTAGAGACTGAATTGTATGAAATTGCCATTTGTATAGGTTAAAAACACCAAATTTTAGCGATTTCATGTGATTTGACCTAATCAGAAAACAATAATCACACAAAATTATGCTGTCCTTGGTGGGTGATCTTCTGGTTTCAAAACAATTTATTTTCTATTTTGAATCACAATAATCATCTAAAAGAAACGGTGATTTAACACCTTCTGTGCACAAAGTGTCATGGTTGACTCCAGGAAGGACAGAGATTTAAATGCACAATGCTTTGGAGGTGCTCATGCCTGGCCTTGCAAGGGTGAATAGACTTACTTTCTATTAGATTATAAGCTCTTTGAAAGCAAAGGCTGTGTTTTACTATGCTTTATTTTTCTGTGTCGTTAGTATATGGCAGGTGTTCAATAAATCATTTTTGTTAAGATTGAAAAGACAAATTGGTAGTGAAACAAAATAATTAAGATGGCTCTCTCTGTGAATCTATAAAGACTATTATGATAAAGATAAAGAATTATCTCAGTAATTGTATCAAAACATCAAGTTGTACTCATCAAATATGTACAAATTTTGTTTGTCAATTATGCCTCAATAAAATTGAAGAAAATAATTATCTCAATATTTACTATTAGTCACCTCAGAAAGGTTACAACAAATGAAAAATTTCTAAATAGAATCTGAGTAAACTGAAATGTAAGTCATATTTCTTCCATTTGAAGTAAAATATTCTAAATAAAAAAATTTAAGGCTTTTTTATGAGTATTTGATTTTTCATTCCTAGGAAAGATTCATTTGTGGTCCTCTTTATTTTCTGTTTCAGAGAAAATGATCATTATTTGACAAACATATTCACTTTATTTTAAATAATAAAGCCACTTGCACATAATTTTTTACTGTAAAAGTAACATATTTATAATAGAAAATTTGGGAAGTTACCCAAGTTCTATTACCCAGAGATAAGCACTGATAACATTTTAGTGTCCATCCATAAAGTGGCTACCTATTCTTATATTTAAAAACAGGAGATTGGTGTTTAGCTATTTCAATCCTCTGAAGTCAGTGGGAATCAGGTCACTACATTTTTTCTCTGTTATCTGTGGCATCTGAAGATTACTGTAGAGACGCTGCATAATCCTAGACTACTGTTTGTCCATATTAAAATGCAGTTGTGGCTGTTGTCTTCTACTTGGATGCTACTAGAGTTTTCTGGGGAAAATAAAAACTAAAGCAATGTGATACCAGCAACCCACGAAAAGAATACATTTTCATTCTTCTTAACTCTCCGTTTCCTCCAGGACAGATATCCGTGGATGGATTTATGCGTTACCTGAGTGGAGAAGAAAATGGAGTCGTTTCACCTGAGAAACTGGATTTGAATGAAGACATGTCTCAGCCGCTTTCTCACTATTTCATTAATTCCTCGCACAACACCTACCTCACAGGTACGCATGCATCGTTCTTTGTTACTTTAGCGGCTCTAACCACATCTTATCAGCCTTTACTTTCTCTTGTTCTCAAATGAGAGTATGTTTTCTTCTGTTTCCCGAGACGTGCCTCTGAGAACTCTGGGTTCCATCCCCAAAGTCTCCACCTATAGGCAGTCATGTCCATATGTCTGGGAAGCAATATCATTTCTTCACAACCTAAGTTCTCAAGTCTTCTAAAATGTTTCCATATCTGATATCTTCACACCAATGTCACAGGTGTGTAACTTAACTGATTCTTCAGTGAACTTCAACCCATTTACAACTCTACCTAGTTCTCTGTGCTGTGTTTCTCTACAGAAGAGCTCTGAAGCCCTTAATAACTTCTGCTGAAGGTGAATTGCTTTTTGTTCAAGGTGGAACAGGGCTTTGGACAAAAACAAATTGACCTCTGAATGATAACTTATACTTCATTTAAATATTATAATAAAGTAGGAAAAGACAATAATGTTTCCTAATGTGAGCCTAAATTGAGCATTGCATGGTTTTTGGTAGATCATTAAATAGAAAAACATTAAAATATATATACACACATACATATATATACACGTATATATTACCTCACCATAGTTTAGAATTAAAATTTTAATAAATACAGATTGTAATAAGCCAAAAATATTTTTATAATCAAACTACATTTCTTCCAGAATATTTTTCATATGGCAGGTGTCTAATCACAAGCATTAAAAAATCTTTGTAGAAAAGCTGTTAATTTAATTTTTTTACTGCTGGTAAAAATTTTTTTTTAATTAAAAAAAAGTAAAGAAAAAACATTTTAAAAACCATATTACTCTCCTGCTTCACACAGTTCATCATCCAACCATATATAGGATAGCCAGATTTAACACACACAACACAACCAAAATCTGGATTCTTATTCAGTATCCATGTGCTGTAGGTTCTCTCTAGGCCTTGCGGATGGTTTTATCTTTTACTTTTTTTTTTTTTTTTTGGTGGCTGGCCAGTACAGCAATCGAAGCCCGGACCTTGATTTTACCAACACTACACTCTAACCAACTGAGTTAACTGGCCAGCCCCTTTGGGTGGTTTTGATGTGCTCATGGCTCATTGTCCACGGGTGTGTGGTTTATGTGTCAGGGTAGACCAGCAGTCATATGCACATATAAACAAGGGATATCCAGGTGCTGGATAGCTAAGGGAGTGTCCAAGAAAATTTCACAGGGTTCAGTCACCTGACAACTAAGCAGTTCTTTCTTTAGAATTCCTTAAGGAAATCCATTCCCTCCCAGGTCAAAAGCATGGTGGGTTGGTATCGAGTCCAGCAATGGCCTGGTATCCTACACTAGATGAAAAAGAGCTGAGAATAGACATGTCTTAAACAGAGAAAGCAATGTAGCCTCCAGACAGCCAGAACAGACGATCTCAGAATGATTCCATATAATATGAGACCATCTAGTCAGAATCATATACAGATGGTCCCTGACTATGATTTAGGATTTTTTCAGCTTTACAATGTTGTGAAAGTGATACACATTCATTAGAAACCGTACTTCAAATTTTGAGATATTCAACATTTTATTACAAAATGGACTTTGTTTTAGATGCTTTTGATCAACTGTAGGCTAATGTAAATGTTCTGGTCACATTTAAGGTAGGCTAGACTGAGCTATCATGTTTGGTGGGTTCATTGTATTGCATTTTAGACTAATCATATTTTCAATTTATGGTGGGTTTATCAGGACGTAACCCCACCGTAAGTCAGGGGCATCTGTAGTGTAAGTTTTACAGTCAGTTGAACTGCAACTTACATGTTCTTCATGAAAGTTGCAAGGCTCGCAGGCCACTTGTTGTCTGTTTTGTTTTAACTGGCATTACCCATGCACTGAGAAAGATTCATGCCACAAAACTAACTATGTTTGTGTTTGGCTCATCTTTAACCCTATTCCAATCATTTCTTGCTGCATAACAAATCATTCCAAAACTCAGTGGCATAAAATAGCCAACATTTTATTTTGATTCATATTTTGTGGATCAGAAATTCAGACAATGAATAGAGAGGATGGCTTGTCTCTACACCATGATGTCTTAGGCCTCGGCTGGGAAGTAAATGGGAAGTGGGGAGGATGCAAACAGCAGGTGCTGAAATCATACTGAGGCTTCTCCAGCATGTCCAGCACCTAGGCTAGGATGCCCATGCAGCTGGGCTCAGTTAGGTCTATTGACCTAATTGCCTACAAGAGGCCTCACCACATAGCTTGGGCTTCCTCACAGCATGGCAGCCAGAGTGTAAGGTGGACTTCTTACATGGCTCAGGGCTACAAGAACAAGCATCCCAGAGAAAAAGGAGAAAGCATAAATGCCTTTTTGCACTTAACTTCTGAAGCTCGTAGGTCACTTCTTTATTTATCCAGTCATAAATTTACCCAGATTCAAAGAGAAGGGACATAGACTACAGCTTTCAATGAAGAGTGTCAAAGAATCTTCAGTCTTGTTTTAAAACCACTACAGGTTCCATAAGTTCAAGAGGAGAGTATCTTCATAGCCCACTCTTTCAGTTCCCTAGGCCTACTATGAAAATTTTGCCCCTCCCAAGTGCAAAAGCCTTTGTAAAGGACTTTTTTTTTTTACTTTTTAAGGTTCTTATTCTTATTTGGTGCCACTAAACTATTTGACAATCTGATAAGATCTATGAATCCTTCTCAGAATGTCAAATTCATAAAATAAAGTACCCAGGATTAAAGAGGAAATAAGTTGCATAGAAATATTTTTATCAAATATTAAAAAGCAAATTTATGGTAATATATATATTTTTTATTAACACATTTAAAATGAGTATAAGCAATATCTTGTGATATTTGCAACAACTGTAATATGATGTGAAATTATCTGTGATTTCTACTGATAACAAAGTCACAGATTCTGCTCCTATTCCTGTGACTCGTGACCTAGATTCATAACTGAAGAGAATGTTAAATTTTGTGCAGAGGTTAAAATTAAAGATGCAATCTTTTTCTCATCCAAGTTCAAGGAGGTCTGTGGAACATCAAGTTGAGTCTAGATCTTTGACTTGATAGGATCCAAGGAAGTATAACATGATGCAATCTTGCATTTGTTATATACTTAGGACCATAGGGCTCTTAAAAATACTTAAATGTATGTCCAGTTGAAGTTTGGATATTGTGTGTGGTTTTGTCTACCTGGAAGTCACAATGTAGAGTAATTTTATCAATAATCCTTTAAGGTCCAAAATGCCTTCCAACTGACATATTTATATTCATTACTTTCTATATTATTTATCATATAATAAATGAGTTAACGATACCCAAATTATTGAATGACAAAATTGATTGGAAATACTATCTATTCTTTTCACCTTCTTTTGGAATATATTATTTTTTCTCTTTCTGCATGTAATTATAGACTTATGGTTTTAAGATTTTATGTATGTTTATTCAATCACAGCCATGATTGCACTTTGTGCTTTTGATAACACAAATTGTCTCAACTTTGGTCAGTGGATAACCATTTTAGGCTGGTATCTGTGTCCTCTTAATGTGACCCATTGATCTTTGAAAATGTCCTTGCTTTCTGACATTTAAAGGCCTTCCAGCTTCACCTTATTCCTTTCTTTCAAAGACATGGAATCAAACTTTTCCTCAACGAGCTCTTTTGATGGGGGGAAAAAACAAAAAAGTATGAGTAATAGCAATTTGGACCCTGTACTATAGAAGGTTGTTTGTGGGTAGTTTCAGTGAATGAAACAAGAAAAGATAATTTTTTTTTTCTTTTTAAGGCATGAGTCCACATAGATATTTTCACTACTATCTTCCAACTTAAATTCTTGATTCTATAGCTGTGCTTCCTTTTGCAATCTTGATACATAACAAATTATACATAATCATTCACTTGCATTACTGACAATATATTAATAGTTCTAAGAAAATTGTTCAATATTAATACAACTAATAAAACTACCAAAATAGCTCAAATTTTTCTCTACAGTTCTTTTTTTTTTTTTTAATTGAATTTCACTAAGGATTTTCAGTCAAATTAATTTCTTCTGTGGTAGCTCATATGCCCTCCCCCTGTGTAACTTGGTGTATTAGTCCATTTTCTCTTGCTGATAACAGAATACCTGAAACTGGGTAATTTGTAAGAAAATGAAATGTATTACATACAGTTTTGGAGGCTTGGAAGTCCAAGGTCCAGGCAGCACATCTGGTGAGGGCCTTCTTGGTGGGAGCTCTCTGCAGAGTCCCATGGTGATGCAGGTGTCATATAGCAAGAGTGATAAGAGCTTTTCATGTGCTCTCCTTGTAAAGCTGTCACTCCACACCCATGGTTACCCATTAGCCCATTAACCTATTAATAGATTAATCGACTCATGAGGGTGGGACCTTTATGATCCAATCACCTCCTAATGGCCCCACCTTTCAATACTGCCATATTGGGGATCAAACTTCCACATGAGCTTGGGAGGGGACAAACATTCATCCCATATCACTTGGTAAGCACAGATGCAGTAGAGAATTTAGCTCCATTGTGTCAGGTTGGTTTCAATTTGAGGGTGTTAGCATATTAATGGTTGATAGTTCTCAGAAGGTGGAGTTTTCAGTTCCTAAGAGAAGGATTCATACTATTTTTCAATGAAGAAAGAACTCAAATAGCTGTCTCCAAATTTCCGTATAATGGTTTTATATCACTACCACCTTATTCATATACATGATTTCTGATCAATTCTCTCTCCAATTATTTAATTTCTAGTAGTATTAGAATCCACATATTTTCAAATATCCAATTTTTAAATTTATGTTAAATATGTTAAATCCTATTCTGATCTTAAGGGGTTTTGTGGTTGTTTTTTGTTTTTATCTTGCTTTCTTTTCTGAGCTATGTACCATTATACCAAAGTCTGTGTTAGATAAATCCATATTATCACAATATTACCTTCCATATAAATAGAGAAACAACAACAACAATCCAAAACAACCAAAAAATGCATAAAAATATTAATACAGACTCTCGAGGTCTTTCCTGAAATCCTTTTTGATCTATGGGTTGGAATTTGATTTTACTTTACGTATTAGTAGTAGAATCATTGTTTTAATTACAGATAAAACTAATATAGAACTCCTATTTCTCAGAGGCCTTTGGAAAAACTCAAATATCTATAATATAAAAATTCAAACTTTCCAAAACCAATTAAGAATGTTATAAAATAAAAATATAGCCAATACCTAATCTAATAGAATCCAATTAAATTTTAAAATGAACATCTGGAAAATAAGTTAGATTGTACACTTGACAGCCATTTCCAGAACAAGTGAAAACCTTATCTATGGAAACATTATTTCATATAAGTGGTGTTTTGTGAGAAAAGGAAAGGTTTCCTATTAAAATGAGTATAAGAAATGGAGAGTGCGAACAAAGGTTAGCACCTACTATAGTGTGTTTGGAATATAGGAAAAAAGGATCCAAGATTCACAGTCATTAAGGTAATAACCAAACCTACAACCCCCTTGTCACCACCCTACTTATCTTCTCGGAGCATTTTAAGAACTAGCCTTCCTGAGAGATGCCAGTCTGTATCCAAACAAGGAGAATTCCAGTATTTAAAATGTTTTGTTTTGAGCATTCAAAGGGACTGTAAATATTAATGCATTATTACTATTATGTCTGTTCCTCAACTCATTATTGTCCCTTTGTTGCATGTCTAGATGCCCAGAAGGAAAAATATATCAGGTCCTTCAGAGAAATAAATGCACACAATTAGTTGAGTTTTAATTGCAATGGCCATTTTCTAAGGTTTTGGATGGTCTCAGCAGTATACCCAGTAGTGATGATGTTTTAAATTATCTTTTTTTCTTGAAGAATCTATCCTTATGACTCAAGTAAAAAAATCCTTCCAGGACAAAACAGTATGTAATCATTTGATCCTATACTTTGGTAGTTCTTTATAAATCTTCCCATACTCCAAACCATTTGGGAGATAATGGCTCTATATACACAGACAAGGCAAAGTGGCCTATCTCTGGATAATTCACATCCTTACTCAGCTTAGAAAAAAATCATAAGATTTGAGGGTTTAGTTATCCCCAAGAATCTGATTAAATTATCTGATTGAACGTATCCAGTAATTATTCAGCACCTCTTCTCATGTATACGTTCCTACTCTGCAGAAAGGTTCTAAAAAGGATTCAAGGCGTGTCTGCTTGTCTGTCACCCACTACAACCCCCTTCTTTCCTCTCTCTCTCACTCATTTAGCCCTTACTATATGCTACCTTTTATCATTTATTTTTGATTTAAAGCACACACAGACCTTAAAAAGTTGAGTAGTAGAATAGAAAGAAGACAAGCTTAGGAAATAAACAAGCTTAGTTTAAATTTGCCTTTAAGTAAATGACATACTTGCCTCTTCTGAGCCTTGGTTTCTTCATTTGTAAAATGAAGATAAATTAAAACAGCCAGGGTACCTGTGGCTGTAAAGAATAGAATACTATTACTGAATGGCTTAAACATTATGGAATTTATGACTTAACACAACAAGAGATCCAGAAGCAGGGTAGTTGAGGGTTGGGTAAATCAGGAATTCATTCATGTCCCTGGAGACCCAGGTGCTTTCTGTCTTTTTGGCCCCGTTATGGTTTCAAGATGACTATCCCCTGAGTATCGCCTCCCTGTGAACTAAGATCCACATATGGCATGAGGAAAGTCCCTGTCTTGTGGCCCTTTCCATGAGTGAGGAAAATGTTCCTAGAGGTTCCCTGACAAGCCCCAACCCCAACCTGGTAGATTTTTTGTGCCCTATTATATATAGCCCAGAGCTACACCACACAGCAAAGCCAACATTAATCACTAGCATGGGCCATGGAACTACCATGTCCAGCTGAAAAGAATCAAGATTCACCCCAGGGCTGAAGAGGAGACCCTGAAGCATATAGGAACCTAAATAAAATATTATTTCTACTGGCAAGGGGAAAGAAAAAGAAGAGAAAGAAAGGGAGAGCAGAAGTGTAAGACTGGGGTGAGAGTTTAATCTCCCTGCTACATAAGAACCTTCTCCCTTACTTATACTTGCCACCTATCTAGACAGTAAGGGTAAGAAACATGTCTCCTGTCATTTTTGTATCTCCTGTAACTAGTATTTTGCCTCTCACAGAGAAAGCATTTGTGAATATATTTGGATGCTGATGGTGAAGCACCTATAATTAGTAAGGCAGATGCTTAAAGTTGTTTTCCCAAGAGTGGTAATGACTTTGGGCTCTTCCACAGACACTTTCTCACCTAAGCCATCTCATGGCAATTGGATCTATGCTTAAGAGAGCTTCATGGTCTCACTGGGGCACTAGGTAGATACTACAGAAGAGGAAGATCAGATCAAACTGATGCTTCTAGAGACAGTCACGATGAACAACACATTCTCTGTCTTTGGGAGTTTCCTCAGGTATAGCTGTGGGACTGTATACCCTAAATGCCACAGCATTAAAAGCAAGGACAAATAGCCCCATCTCCATTAATTGAGATATTTATTAAAGAAGACTACTGAGTTAGCAAGTGCATCACATTCTGGAACCTTCTTACCCTGGAGGTTGAAGGGAAGATAATAACTAACGATAAACATAAAAGCAGGCAATTAATCATCAGCCTTTGCAAGATGAGAAATTCTTCAGAAGGCTGTGTTAATAGAAGGATAGCTGTCTTTGATTTTCTGCTCTCTTGTATCCCTGCATGCCTTGGGTAATCTGAGACAAAGCTCAAGTGACTGTAACCAGCCACCCAAAAAGAATGCAGTGAAGTGAGAAGTCACAGAGCTATGACTTGAGGCAGTATTATAAATTAATATGAGAAGGAGCTTCAGCTCCCAAGTTCAATCATGGGCTTGGAATGTATTCCAGAGGCTGTTCATGGCCAGACAGAGATGATGTCAAGTACTAGTTTCAGAAATACCAAGGGTTGAATGACTCATGACATATCACTAATCCCAACCCCCAGCAATCCCTTGCCCCAGAAGCTATATTTACTGGATGTAATCAAATGGAAATACAATGGATGAGATGTAATAATGGGGAGTTAAGAATTTTAGAGAAGAAAAATAAACAGCTTTAGCCTTTAGGCAGAAAAGAAGAGAATAATAGAAAATATTAAAACACTTGTTTGGAAAAAAACTCCATAAATGAAGTAAAACATACAGAGAAACTAATATGCATTCTAAGGAATAGGACAATTATGAATAAATGTGGGTTTTCTCAAAATATGCTTTCTTTGGGAGACTTCCATGTCTAATAAAAGTGATTCATTTTAAGAATGAGCAACCGGTTTACCTTGGAGGGATTCTGTGAGTCTTAGGTGTTGGACAATAACTACATTCTCTCCCTCTCTTTCTCCCTCTCTGTCTCTCCCTCTCTCATTCTTTTGTTTTTTTCAGATGCCTTTGCTTCTCACCAAACCAACCACATGCCTTACCATCCTTTCAAAACATTAGCTGACCAACAGAAAGTACATCAAATTCCTTCTAATTGTTCTTTAAATGACAAGATAATTTTGCAAGAGAATCCAAAGAAATGTTTGTAGAAACTCTGAATGTTTTATAACAGAACACTCTTGGTATTGGTTAGGTTTGTATCTACTTCTCTACACCATTAAAGCTCATCTAGCTTAGAAGTTTATGGCAATGTCTCTTTCAAAGTTAGCAACACCCAACAAATTATTAATGAAATAGACTCAGAAATTGCACAATATATAATGATGTTGGATATAGTCAGTAATACACTTGAACAATTCCCTAGACAATACACACAAAAATCTGCTCTTTTCTTTAAAACCAAAACAGTTTTCTGTGGGAGCAAGCATTTTTTTTTAAATTTTAATTTATCATTATACAGTGTAGTTGATTTTTGTGTCCCTTTACCGATTCCTCTCTCCCACCTCCCTCTCCCCCTCCCCCATCAACATCATATCTGTTCACTTGTCTTTTTTTATTTTATTATTTTCATTTATTTTTTAAAATTTATTTTTTTATTTTAACCTATTTATTTTTTATTTTAATTTATCAATATACATTGTAGTTGATTTTCATGTCCCTTTACCGATTCCTGTTTTCCCCCCACCCCCCTCCCACCCACCAACCATATCTGTTCACGTGTCTTAATAAGTTCAAGGAATTGTGATTGTTGTGTCTTCCTCCCAGCTCCCCACCAACTGTTTGTATATTTATTTATTTATTTATTTATTTATTTATTTATAACTCCCACAAATAAGTGAGAAAATATGGTGTTTCTCTTTCCATGCCTGACTTATTTCACTTAAGCCTTTTTAATGAGTAAACCTGATAATTATTTAAATTGCTTACTTCCTTTAGCTAAGGTAGGCCTCCCTTAAGTTTAGGAATAATTTGTAAATGCTTCTATTTTTTCCCTTCACTCCCACTATCCACTTGCCCTTTATGCAGCAAAGACCTTTATAAGTCTTTGTCATAACAATAAACTTCGAGGCAATTATAAATAGCAAATTGATTATCCAGCATCAGGGACTTTCTACATTGATTTGTCAGCATTTTTGCTTTTGCAAATACATTTGTGTATTAAAAATGCCCCATTTTTCCAGTAAAGAAAAGTGATTACACAAACTTACTTAATCAGCTTTTCAGTGCATTTTCTAGGGCTCTGTAGAACTCAAGAATGTCATCCTTTCGTTATGCTGATAGTTGGGTGTTGTGGCATGCATATAAAAATCAAATTAAGCCAGTAGGATTAATCCTTTTTTCTTTGTCCTGTGTGTCTCCATAGGACAGATCTTGTCAATTTCAAGGTCATTTTGGCAGTTTTCATCAACATGCCATCTTTCAACTTGCTGTAAAAAAAATGATGGAGGTGTATAGAATATAGATCGAGAAAAGTCTGTAATATAAAAAACCAAAAGACTTTAATTTGTGTATGGATAATGGGCTTGTCTGAAAAGTCATTTATTATTAATCTTTTAAAAATAATTTATCAAGAAATTAGTGACTTCAATTGACTTCTTAAGTGAAACAGGAGTTGTTTGGCTTTCATGCCCTGTATATTCCTGCCCTCAGACCTCTCAGGTGCCTTGATTATTACAATTGTCATCACTTCACTAGGGTGTATTAGTTCTGTTTATAAAAAGTTTTAATTTTGATGAACTTTATTTATTTTTTTCTTTTATTGTTTGTGCTTTTGGTGTCATATCTACAAAACCATTGCCTAATCCGGGTCACAAGAGCTACCCCCATTTTCTCCTAAAAGCTTTATCATTTTAGCTCTTTCCTTTACAAACTTGATTCATTTTGAGTTGATTTTTTGTAAATAGTATGAGGTAGGGATCTAATTTCATTATTTTGCATGTGGCTATCCAGTTGTCTCAGCATCATTTATTGGAAAGACTTTTTTTTCTGCATTGAATTTCCTGTCAACCTTGTTGAAATTCAATTCACCATATGTTGAGGTTTTATTACTGGACTTTCAATTCTATTCCATTAATCTATATGTCTATATACCAGCATCTTGCTGTCTTGATTACTGTAAGTTTGTATTAAGTTTTGAAATTGAAAAGTGTGATTCCTCCAACTTCGTTCATATTTTTCAAGATCGTTTTGGCTATTTAGAGTCTCTTACATTTTCATATGAAGTTTTGGATCAGCTTATCAATTTAGGGGAAAAAAAAGCCAGATGAGATTTTGATAAGAATCAAATTTTTTGATCAATTTGGGGAGTAGTTCCATCTTAACAATATTGTCTTCTGCTCCATGAACATGGGATGTCTTTCCATTTATTTAGGCTTTCTTTAATTCCTTTCAATAACATTTTGTAATTATTAGAGAATAAGTTTTGTACTTGTGTTAAATTTATTGTTACAAGAAAGACCACAGTGGCATGTTGGACTTGCAGAGGGAGAGAGCAGACCTAGGAATACAAAGTGGAGTGGGGGAAAGGGGGATGGGAGGGAGGTCAGGGATAATTGGGTGGGGGACACAGGGTATAATCACAATTTGTGGTAATGGGTATGCTGTCAGTATGGATCTGGCCATCAAATCTTGGACACAAGTGGTGACAATCAGCTTTGTATCTCATGAATATCCATAACCAATAAAAATTTATTCTTACAAAAAGAGCACTTTTGAAAAGAGAATGTTTAGCTTTTCTAAGCATTTGTGCCTTGGACAAACATGACAGAGGGGCCGACTTGTATCATATTAGAATAGACTTTCAACAATACTCTCTGATCAGGAGGCAGTCAGCATTAAAAGACTGAGTTTTTTAAGTTACAATCCTGGATCTTCTACTTCCTAACTTAGGAAACTTTGGCAACTGAACTGCTCTGTGCCATTTTCATTACCTGAAATTTTTTTTTTAATTGTTATGCTAGGGAGATTTTTGTTTAAATGATCAGCTGTTTAATATTTGTGATGTCCAAACACCTGTAATTGGCATATAGTGAGCAGTTAATAAATGTGTCATTGTTACTGTCACAATGCCTTCCTCCCTCTATTATCTCTCCATCCTCTTCTCCCAAACCAGTGCCAGGGAGCCAAGATTACATTTGCGATTGTGTCACCACCTGCTGGTATGTTGAGGCAGAAGAAAGACAGAGCAACTATTCCAGCTCCTAAACTCTTTGCTTTCCCATTGTTAAGGAGCTTTTCTAAGAAGCCACCACTGTCTTCCTTGCTTCATGGGGTTTCAGGGCGCGTTTTGTTGGCATTTTACAGCTGGCCAGCTGGCTGGAAACTCCTCTGTTGAGATGTACCGCCAGGTGCTCCTGTCTGGTTGTCGTTGTGTGGAGCTGGACTGCTGGAAGGGACGGACTGCAGAAGAGGAACCTGTCATCACCCACGGATTCACCATGACAACTGAAATATCCTTCAAGGTAGAGTAAATGAATGTTGCTAAGAGAGACAGCTGTGGAGACCTGATCCTTATTGGATAAACCCTCCTGGGGTAGAAAGTCTCAGTGGTCACAATTAAGTCCATAAGCTATTAATCATCTTTGCAATTTTAGAGGTTAAAATTTAGCAACTTATCCATGGATAATTGATAGGAGATGAATTAATTCAAGCTAACTAAACTCTAAGGAAACTGTCTTATTCTTGCAGTTTATTATTGTGAAACATAAGATACATAACAAAGAATACTTAACAAATTATTTATACAGTTTAACTAATGGACATAAAGTGTACACTCATGTAAGTACCACCTAAATCAAGAAATAGAAACCTACTGCTGCTCTAGAAACAGCCCCCATGTACCCATCAGAATAACCTCCCTATCCCCAGAGGTGACCACAGTCCTGACTCTTACAGTGATAACTACTTTGTACTTCTTTAGAGCGTAAAGTACAAATTCATGTGCAGCCCTAAAAAATGTAGCCTTACCAGCATTTTAACTTGCTATAAATCGATTCATACTGTGATGTGCCTTATTTTATGTCTTGCTTTTTTCACACTACATTGCTTGGAAGATTCATCAGTACTGTTGCATATATTTCTAGCTTGTTTTCTTTATCATAATGATGACAATATTTGTTACTACTATTTAGTTATTATATACAATTCCATTTTGCGATGCTAGCTTTTTGCACATTGATACCTGTCAGTCAAAGACTGCTAAAAATATACTTATAATCAAAGTCAGGTTTATTTGCTTATATAAAAAGGGAGAACACATGTCATGGGGAACTTGGGTGTCTCAGTAAAAGTGTGTTAAAGTGGACTTACAAGATTTGGACTTACGCTAGGTGATTTGGGGGATAGTTCAAGGAAGTAAGATTTTGCTATGCATTGGAGGCTGATAGGAAGCAGAAATAATACTATGATAGGTACCTTAATAAATCCTATCTCGGAGGCACAACCTGCATGAAAGTGTTATTGATAAGTATGCAGCAGTCATTCTTATTAGCCATGAATGGGGGTATGTTAAGTCTCCCTTCTTTTTCCACCCTTGGCTCCATTCTATACCATAAAGGGCCTCATGTTCATGTGCATGGACACCCAAACCCAAATATCCAACTTCTGTCCATATCCTCTGCAAAGAGCCACCCCCAGGGGATTGGGGCCACTTGGGTGGGGAAATATGGGGTCTTAGATACCTGGAGAGTGACTGGAAGGGGATAAGCAGACTTCTCTTGGCTGACTCAGGCTTCTCACCCCTTTGGACAGGAATCAGAAGAGAAGGGCCAGAGGCATGAGCCCCAGTACTTAGGATATCTGGGTGTCAGGCAGAACTGACTCTGGGCCACTCATTGTTGTTCTAAACAGCCAAGGAAACAGAGCCCAAATGTATGGGTAGCTAAGGTGAGTGAGGACAAGGCCATTGAAAGTGGGAAGTCAGACTACTGAGAGGTCAGAATATTGGATGAATTCGATTAACATCACCAGCATGTTAATCAGATGTCATCAAGATTGGTGACAAAGCTGTGGATTAAGGAGACAGTGAGCTACTTGTCATGCCTTTACTGAATGAGGGGGGAGCCCAGTGATGGCAGACTGAGAAGGGGTAAAATGTGGTTTGGCTGCCTTACCTTAGGGGAACTGGGATTTTTTTTTTTTTTTTAAGATTGAAAAGTAATGTTTCAGAAGTAGCTTTAGGAACAAAAAGATCTCCAAACCGAGTTTTTAGCCCTGGAGCCCTTAGGATGTGAGAAAATACACAACTTTTACTTGAAAGCAGCAAAAGAAAAGCAAGATTTTCAAGTGACAGACAAGTTTCAGTTTAGACAAATGGATTTTTTTCTGATCAAAGGTTCTATATTTGACAAGAATAAAAATGTGTCCAGAAGTAATATCATTAGCACCTTAAAATATGTTTACTAGGTATGTCTGGAGAATTTGATTTTTTATGATTTCTTAAATGTAGGCTCCAGTACAATAACTAGAGAAAAGTAGCACTCTTCACTAAATTTTACAGCAAAGTTTAATGCACGATTGACATTAATTCTGATCAAAATCTTTAAAAGCTGTATCTACTGCTGAAGCTGAATATTCTTAAGGTCTTTGGGTTTTCTTAAATGAAAAATTAATGGGTTTTTCCTTCCTTTCCATAGTCCCCTGCTATAGTATAGTACTTTGTCAGCTCTCTAAGAGACTAGCCTAACCTCGTTGGTCTCTTTAAGAAAAAGAGAGGACAGATGACCCTGGTATGGGGCCAGTGCAGTTTGGGCTCATCAGTCTGTTGATGGATAGAGGTGATCCCCCAAAGGCAGACAGCACACCCTGATGGGGCTGAGGGACTGACCACTGCCAGGGGGACCCTCCCCAGCCCCCTGCCCACCACCCTCAGTCTACCCCCCCGAGTCCTTGTGGGAGCAATTATATTTTCATATACATTTAAAATCCTCCAGGTTCTTTGAGTTCCTTTTGGGGAGAATCAACACGAAGCACATTGTAAGGTACATTTATACATAGAGCATTTGCTTTTTGCCTCAGCCATCGCATCAGCTCCGACTGACTGTCCTTGTGTGCTCCACCGCTCACGGGCTTCTCCAATCCCATTGTTAATCCCAGAGTCTCGGGCTGATGGGACATATCTTCCTGGCTCCAGAAGCACAGTTTCTCAGCCACATCCCCACACTCACTGGTAGGTTTAGCAGCTTAACGACTAAATCCAGCCCAGAATACTGCTTCCTCTCTCTGCTTGCTGGAGCTGCAGTGGGAGGTGACCAGGATGGCTAAACAGAGGAACAAATTTATCACCCAAGTGGCTGGTTCATCCAGCTATGCCTCCTGCTAGTATGCATTCGCAGGATAGATCGTTCTGGCAGAGATGTGGGTGGGTGGGAGTGGGCAGAGATGGGTATGGGGAGTAGAAATGAATGCCAACCTGTTTTGGGGACAAATACACAATAACAGGGATTCTCAGCAGTGGAACTGAGACTAGGGCAAGGCCACTAAGGCACGTAGGATGCAAAATTTAAGGAGGTCTCTCAGGATCGTGTAAGTTCAGAGTTGGCACCTGACAGTGTCTGTCATCATTTTGCACTTAGACACCTCTCCCACCTCACCCCAGTCCCAGCCCTTCTATGTGTGATTATCAGCACGCAGCCTGCTCTTCCAGAACCCAGTGTGTAAGGTGACTGTGTAAGAAAGGGTAAGAAGGAAAATGGAGGCCAAGGCCTTACATGATTTACCCCCCATCCCATTACCTCATTTCTGACCACTTTTCCCTTCACTCACTCAGCTCCAACTACACTAACCTTCTGCTGTTCCTTGACCAAGCAGGTCCTACCTCCGGGCCTTTGCACAGGCTGTTCTCTCTGCCTGGAATGCTCTTCCCCACGGTATCCCCATGACTCTCCTCTTCCCTCCTTGATGCCTTTCTCAAATGTTACCTTCTCAGGGAGGCCAGCTGGGACTCTCTATTTAGTGTTATAACCAACCAGCACTCCCACTCCCTACACTACTGATACAACCCTCCTAGCCCCTGCTTTATTTATTTATTTTTTTATTTTTCACATGGCTCTTATCACTGTCTAACACTCTGCTTAATTTGTTTAACTACTATGTTCCCTGTTGATTGTGTCTCTTACTAGTGTGTAAGCTCCACAAAGACAGTGGTCTTTGTTTTGTTCCATGATCTATTCCAAGCACTTTGAACATAAGCTGGCATACAGTAGGTGTTCAATAAATGTTTCTTGAGTAAATCTTCCCATCCCAAAACAAGTAGACAAAATATAGCATAGCTTTCATTTTTAGTCTCTCTTGCCTCTGTTCACCAGATAAGTGAATTTTGTCTCTCCATTTTTGCATGTGAAATTCCATGTATAACATATGGGTAGGTGGTGAAAAGATTCTCCCAATATTTGCCTGTTTTGGCTGGCTACGCATGTAGGCCTGACCTTCACAGTGTAATGAAACTATATTTTATAGCTACAGTGCATGTTGCAGCAGCAAAATAAACTGATTGCAGAGTTCATCATTTTTATGTCACACAGTTTATCTGCTTTCAGTATATGTGATCCTGTAAGCTTTCTGTGTGATATATCCCAAAAAGCAAGGGCTTCTATTGGCATTTGCCACTTATGTATTGTATAGGCCAGAAGAAAATGTTATTTTCTGGGAAAGGGGACATGCTGTAATTCAGACTCTTTATGGTGGGCTTTTTATTTTGCAGTCTGGCCTTATTTACAATTTGCCCCATATATCTGCTCTTCTGTTTCTATGCCTCATTGCCTTAGCCTTTTGCCATTTGGTTTTCATTCTCTCTTCTCCCATTCAATCCCCTTTGTACCCATATTGGACACCCTCACTCCGCCTGCTCCATCCTCAAGCTGGTCATTTTTCTCCCCTCAGCCTGGCCTTTTAACCATCCTTTGTAGAAGATTTAAAACTGGGCCATGTGATAAAATATCTGATGAAAATGTACTTAATTTGAGTATGCTGTTAAATTGAGCATTTCTGGAAATAAGGCTTCATTCCCTGAGAGAAATAATAATAATTTAGGATGCCGTTTTACTGCTACACAAATGCACATATAAAACGGATATCCAAATACACCTGCTGTTGTCTGTCAAGGATAAAGGATTTCAAGGGTGGTTTTTCCCACTGGAGATTAGTAATTGAACCATATGGTTTATAGATTATTGAAGCCAGTGTTAGAAATCTCTGAAAAATGGTTTTGGCTTGATAAGGAGCAAGTGAGCACTAAGGTACTTTCACATCCAATGTCCACTGATTACAGAATATATGAAAGAATAAAACTTAAAATCTATAACTAGTTTTCTCATCGTGAATGATCAGTCACACCATACAAAATCTTTCAAAAGCACAAAAGAACAAAAGTCCTCCGATGGAACTTCTGGAATTTTCAGTTGCTCCCAACCGAAATGATTACATGAAATTCAGTAAATGTTTTCTTTGTTTTAAAGGTTTAAATGGGTTTTCTAAGCTGGTGGCTAAAGTTATGGTGGAGATGGAGAGAGAATGACAGAAAGAGGAGAGAATATGGGTGGAAAGGGAGAAAGGAGAATGTAGAAGTGAAGATGCTGCTCTGGAGCTGTCTGCCAGAGTGTCGATACCAGCTCACCCATCTACTGGCTGCACAACCTTGGAGAAGCTTCCTTGCCAGTCCAAGCCTCTTTCTTATCAGCAAAATGGAGGTGATAATAGTGCTTACCTCCAGGGGTTGTTGTAAGTGTTCAATAACCCTCCTTAATACACAGACATTGCTTAGAAAAATGCAGTGAGTACTCTAGAGTACTCTACTGATACTATAACTGAAATACAAAAAAACAAACTTTAGCTTTCTTTTTATAAATACAATAGCTGTGATATTACATAGGCAAGAAGCTCTAATTAAGCCAGAGTGAGGGTGGGGGGTTGAATTAAGTCATTCATAAGGCTGCCCTGGTAGAGACTGGGTACCCTCCATGCTCAACCCTTGGCATCCACTTCACCTCTAGGAAGGTGTCAGAGGCCAGAGTGTGTAGTAAATTAAACACAGCCCAGGCCTTGGTTGGGAGCCCAGTGGGATCTGAGAAGGGTGTCAGGTGTGCTTGAAGGCTCCTTCACACACATGGGTCCTAAGTCAAGGGTACAAGATTGGAAATGCACAATGCCAGAGACAGAAAAAAGGGGAGAAGTAAGAGAAACAATACAGGAAGGTCTAGGATTGCCAGTGGCCCAGCTGTAGCTCAGACCACACCAGCATCCCCACCGTGGAGAGAGAGGAGCAGACCCAGGGAGCTGGGGAGATGGAGGGACACAAACCCCTTACAAGTGTGATAGCAGGCCCAGAGGAGCACTCACATTTCATTGGCCAAGCATAAAGAGAGACAGACCCTTGGGCTGGAGCCAGACATGCACTTTCTAAGGGAGGGGGGCAGGGGTCTCACTCACTTCCAAGCCTGACTCTCATTGGCCCAAATGCCCTGAGGTGAGTCTATAATCAAACTTCATTATTAAAGGCATCTGGAGTGTTTTCAGCCAGACAAGAAGGACAGTCATCATCAGAAAAGTGAGCAAAGACTAATTACACTTTTATTTACATGTACATTTGAAGGCCTTTTTTTTTTTTTTTTAATGTAAGACTCAACCTTGATTAGAAATTTTAGCCATGAAGGTGTTAAAGTTAACCTGGCTATTGAGTATGAAATCAACATTCAAACTTCTGCAATACAAAATTATGTTTATCTTTGGTTATAGTCAAGTTTTAAGTTTTGCTTAAGCCAATGATCAGACTAGTGTAGGGGTCAGCAAACTTTCTGCAGGCCACATTCAGCCTGCCGCCTATGTTTATGAATTAAGTTTTGTTGGAACACGACCACACACCCTTGTTTACACATATTATCTGTGGCTGCTTTCGGGCAATGTGTTTGTACGAGTTCTCCAAGGAAACAGAATGAATAGGAGATGTATAAATAAGTATAGATATATGGAGAGAGATTGGGATTATCCTATATATATGTACATACAGATACATACAGAGAGAGAGAGAGAGAGAGAGAGAAAGAGAGATTTATTTTGAGAAATTGGCTCACATGGTTATGGAGGCTGAGAAATCCCAAGATCTGCAGCTGGCAAGCTGGAGACCCAGAAAACCTGATGGTTTAATTCCGGTCCCTTTCTGAAGGCCTGAAAACCAGGAGAGCTGATGGTATAAGCTCTTGTCCAAGCTCAATTCCAAAGGCAAGAGAAGACCAGCATTCCACCGCAAAGACAGGAAGAAATAGCAAATTATCCTTTACTCAGTCTTTCTGTTCTATTCAGGCCTCCAGTGGATTGGATGAGGCTCACATGGGGGAGGGTAATCTGCTTAACTCAGTCTACCAATTCAAATATAAATATTATCCAGAAAAACCCTCATAAAGACACGCATAATAATGTTTAACCAAATATCTGGGCATCCCATGGCCCAGTCAAGTTGACACATATGATTAATCATCACAGGTTACAAAGACAGAGTTGAATAGTTGCCATTGAAACCATATGTTCATCAAAGCCTAAAATACTTACTGACTGACACTTTATGAAAAAGTGTGCTGACCTCTGGACTAGTCAATAGAAGAATAAATAGAGCACAACTAAATGAATTATGTTTCTCTTCTCTGTAGCAGTTTAGGAGTTCATTAATTTATCTGAAAATATTTAGTGAGCATGTAGAATGGGCCTTAGAAGAGCAGTGAAGAAAACAAAGTGCTTACCCTCAACAGGCTTACATTTTAGGATCTTACATTGTAGGATGTTTACATTGTGGAAAGATAGACTAAAATAAATACATAGATATGCTACATAGAGACATGCCCTTTAAAGCAATATAAATCAGTGGAGAAGGAAAAGAGAGAGCTGGAGTTATCCTGTTTTCAACAGGGTGGTGGGAGGAGGCCTCTAGTAATGTTACATTTGAACACAGACCACTTTCAGATAAGAGTATTCCTGGCTGAAGGAACAACTTACAAAGAAAATGAGATGAAAGCATACTTGGTACATTCAAGGAAAAGCAAGTTAGTTCGATGGTATCAGGGTACATGAGGGGGAGAGGAAAAGGAGATGAATTTAAAGAGATAGCAGATGCCAGATCAAGTTAGGTTATGTAGATTATGACAATGAACTTGGATTTCACTCTGTGTGAAATGAGAGGGCATCAAGAAGTTTACAACAAAGGAGTGAAACTATCTAATCATGATTAGGAGCAATCATTCTGGATATGGTATAGAATATACAGAGCAAGCAATAGAAACCAGGAAAGCAGGTAAAAGCCTCTATCAGTCAGCTTCTGCTAGGTTTTGCTGCTGTAACAAGAAACCCCAGCATTGCAGTGACTTACAGCCACTAAGGTTTATTTCTCACTCGTGTTAGATGTTGGCTGTTCCTCTAATTGACATTGTTTGAAATCCTTATAGAAAGAATAGCCCCTGTGATATCCCTGAGCTCATGGCAGAGGGAAAGAGAAATGGTAAAACCACATAATGAGTCTTGAAGACTCTACTCAGCTGAAGCACACAGCATGTTCACACACATGCCATTGGCCAAAACAAAACACATGGCCAAACCTATGGTCAACGGAGTGTGGACATATAATCCTCTCCTAGGAAGGGGTGGTGGATATGTGAAAACAAAGATAAAATCTGCCACAGCAGTTATCACAATGGTTTTTGGATCAGATGATAGCAGTGGAGGTGCTGACATGTGGTTGTACCCTGGATCTATTTTGGACAAAATAGCTGAATTGAAAGGTGTGAGAGAAAGAGAGGCAAGGATGGCTCTACTGTGTTTGACATTTAGCTGATACACTAGGGCCAAATTTGTGAAATAAACAAAATCTAGCCCTTTTCTTCTATTTTTTCACACTTACCACCAGATTTCTTGATGATATTTACTCGCAGTACCTTTGAGGGCATTGCTCTTAGCTGGCTAAGATTATTAGGTACATGGGAATCACCACAATGGTTAGGGAGCCTAAGCTCTAGAGTCAGGCAAACCTTCCTGGGGTTTAATCTTGGATTCTCTTCTCTGTGACTTAGTTCATATCTCTGAGCCTCAATTTTATAATCTGTAAAATCGTGGATCATGTTTTCCTTATGGAATGTTTGTAGCATGAGTTATGTTTCTAGAACATAATAAGTGCTCATTTAATGGTAGCTCTTGTTTATGTCAATAAGAGTCTAAGTGAGAGGATTCGGAGTGATTGACGGTAGAGGCCCCAGCAAGACAAGTAACCTTAGTTGATTAGAGTATGTGTGCTCGACACAAACTGACTCCTTTGCTCCTCTCGCTGCATCTTCACAACAGATCTGTGGAATTAGGTGTATCACCCCCACTTTACAGATCAGCAAGCCCAGTGCTCAGAGGCATTAGGTGATTTTTCCCAAGGTCACACAGCTTATAAAGTCTAAGAAGTAGATTGCAAACATAAGTCTATTTAAATCTAAAGCCTATACTCAAATATATAAAATATAGAAATTAAAATCTTGGTGTTGCTTGCTTTTTATAGTGTATTTTTTATGGACTCAGCTATCATAAAAATTAAACTGATTATGTCTGAAAGGCAATCTGTGAATTAACTTCTAAGAAATAGTAATAGTGCACAGAAAGAGAAATAACATGTTTTCACTTACTTGTGGGAGCTAATAAAAATAAATAAGTAAATATACAAACAAAGGGGGGTGGGGGGAAGCAGACCCAATAATCACAACAATTCCTTGAACTTGTTAAGCCAAGTGAACATATATGATGTTGATGGCGAGGGAGGGGAAAAGGGGATGGAGGAAAAGGAGGAATTGGTAAAGGGACAAGAAAATCAACTATATTGTATATTGATAAATTAAAATAATAATAAAAAACTTAAACTGATTATGTGTGAAAGGAAATCTGTGAATTAACTTACAGGAAACAGTAATGTTTCTTACTCTATGCAGGCAAATCCTTCTTAGAGGATATATGCAAATGTAGTACAGAATTAAAAAGCCTTATTTATTCTCTGGGGCAAAGGAAATAGCTTAATGGCATGGATATAAAGAAAGCTATGTATTTTATAGAGAAAGAAAAAAAAGCCTCAGCATAAAGAATAGGAGTGGAAATTCCTACTTGAAAGGAGAATATGGAAAGAATAAATGCAACTAAAAAGGAAATGCATGGGAATGTGAAGCCTCAGTAGTATTGACAGTAATATAATTAAACAATAAATAGGATTGCATTTTAATACCAGTTAAATAAGAAAAATATTTTGAAAAAATAATGCCCAAGGATGGTGAATATATGAATTGAAATCTGATCGTTCATGCATTACTCTAGGTAATCTAAAATGAAAGGTAAGTGAAGATACATATGACACTATAAAAGTATCCATATTCTTTAATTCAATAATTCGCCTTCTGAGAATCCATTCCTGGAGAATCATTCAAAATATCAGGATAAAATGAAGATGTTCTTTATAAAATTATTGAGTGACAACTCTTAAAATATACCTGTCCAACAGTTGGGGAATGGTGAAATTGATTATGATACTTCTACTTTCTAGAATTTTATACAAGTATTGAAGATCATGACATACAGATTTTTAAAAAATATGTATTAAGGAATGAAGTACTGATACATGTTAGAATATGGGTGACCTTTGAAAGCATGTTAAGTAAAAGGTGACAGACACAAAAGCCCACAAATTATATGCTTCCATGTATATGAAATGTTTGGAAAAGGCAAATCTATGGAGACATAAAGTCAATCAATGGTTGCCTAGAGCTAGGTGTGTGAGGTAGGGGTACAGGAAGGGGTAGTGACCACTAGTGAGTACATGGTTTCTTTTAGGGGTGATAAAAATGTCACTTTAGTGTGTTTCCCCATACCAGCCTGCTGCCAAAAAATAAAAAGTCTTAAGTTAGATTGAGATGACGATTGCACAAATCTGTGAATATAATAAAAATCATTGAATTATACACTTTAAATGAATTATATCTCTTTAAAGTTATATATCAATAATAATGTTTTAAAAGTGCAAATTGAGTATTGTGGCGTAATCCTGCTGACTACACCAATTTGTCTGGCTAGGCTAAGGCCTATGTTGGAATCCTACTCACAGCACCAATTGTCTAGCTGTTAATACTGTTTGTGATGCCAATTGTCTAGCTACACAACCACGCCAGTTGTCAGACTCTTTTACCTCCTGTAATCCTGCCAACTGGGCCTATTGTTGAGCTAGAGCTGGCTGGGTCTGGAGCTCCCAGACCCCTCAAGCCCATTCACAGATTGGGTTTCAAACCCTTCACGTGCCAGGCTGGGTCACCAGACCCCTTCACACAGGTCTGTGAGCTAGGTAACTGGCCAAAAGGTCCTTGGAAGCTGTAGTTTGGAAAGCATGGTTGTGCCAGATGAACATCCAAGGCAGATGCCCACCCACCTGCTTCACCAAACTCCTCTCTCTTTCTCTCTCTATCTCTCTCTCTCTCTCTCTCTCTCTGAAGAACAACACAGGAATAGCAACAAAACTAAAAAGATACATTGGAGCACATGTGCACTAACTCCACACACACACACACACAAACACACACACACACACACACACAATTTGCTTACAAAGGATGCTGAACCACACCCAACTGGACCCAAGGCGAGGGCCCTGACCAAACTATTCTATTTTCCCAACAAGTATATACTATAATAAAAACTAAGTTACATAAATACACGAAAAACAGAATAGAAGTAAATATAAGCAAATGCTAACAGTGGTTTTGTTCAGAAAGTGAATTTATGGATGAAAATGTTTACAATGTGATTAAATTTTTTTCATTACAAAAAGAGTAGATATAATTAACAAATAGAAGAATCGTTCTCCTTCACAGTTGCATCTTCTGTCCATCAAAATCCAGTCTTCTTTCTTTTTATCTTGAGGGGCAGAGTCACAAATTTTATAACCCAGCAGAACTCACAACCCCTTCTAGCCATTTCAAGCCATTTGATACAATTCTATGAATGAAAAAAACAACCATATTAATGGGTGTGACCCCCACAGAAAAAGCAAACACATTAAAAATTCTGAAATGCTGCATATACATGTGTTCTCACTTTTAGGAAGTGATAGAAGCAATCGCGGAGTGTGCATTTAAGACTTCACCTTTTCCAATTCTCCTGTCATTTGAGAACCACGTGGACTCGTAAGTAAACACACTCAACATGGTGTCTTTTTCTCAAACAGGGCATATCTGACAATCGTTCATTAGATTAAGATTATTTGACATTATTAATGGTGTTCTTCAATCATGTTATATATTAAGTCGTGCGTTTTCATATGTATATGATGGAACTCATTCATTTAAATCTCATTAACATTAAAATAATCCATTGGATTTGTGGAATCTATTTTCATGCCACTGTGTGATTTTTAAATTAAAAACTCTTCTTTTTACAATGCAGTGGAACACATTTTCTGACACAATACCTGTACCTGTCTCTATTACAGATTTGGGAATGCAGTGGGCCACTTTTATAATCTTCCTTCATCAGCTCCTTCTATTGCATGCAAATTTAGTCAGTTTTGACATATTAAACTAGCCAGTTCCCTGCACCTTGTGACTGGTGGAAGGAGAGCTGTAAATCCTATTCTGCCACTTTGCACTTACATAGAACTCAGCCCACCAAATGCCCCATCCTTTCTCTTCCCATTGATTGTCCCGTTTGTTAATAATGATAGGTATGTTCCTATTTCAAACCAGCCTGCACTTACTGCTGAACTACACAAAGAGAAGATAATTTTGACTTAATTTCTTATATTTATTTTATCCCCAAGTACCAGAGTGAAACACATTTATATCTAACATATATATTTTAGTTGATCATATAGTTACCCACTTTAAAGGGCTTCATAATGAAATATTATTCCCCATGTTGAATCAAAGTTCATGGAACTAAAATTCTAGTCCACAGAATCAATGTCTGAGAATATGTAGTAGTGACTACCATTGCTCAAAGAGAGAGCATTTGTGAAGCTCTCTCTTTCATTCCATGATTGTAAACCAGATTTCTCAACTAAAAGCCAGTAGTGCCTTTGTCATTTGGCCCATAAGTTCCTTTCCCTCCTCCTTTCTATTGAGAGTCTTTCCCAGGTCACTGACCCTCTTTGACCAACTAATTAGCAACATATGCTTCAATTCACTAATTCTTAAAGAGCCCACTAAATCTTAAAGAAGCAGTTTGGTCAGGATCTAATTTCAGCTTGAAGAATTTCTAACTAGTTAAATATGATACTTTTTTAATATATATGTGGAGGGAGAGAGACATTATTTATAATTACTTGTATTTCTAGTTTGCACTCAGGAAATCCATATTACATTTACTGGCTCTTGTTCTGTTTCATTATGAAACCATCATTTTTGTATCACTTCTGAGGGTCAAATGAAAAGAAAGGAATTTTTTCTGTCACATTGCTATTTCTCTTCTTACTAGCTGTGTTTAACACATTATTTGCTATGACAGCTCTGATTTGCAAGTGACTTTGTTGGAGCACTTACTCGTCCCTCTCCGTCCATACGCAATGGGACTCTAACAATGCTTTAGCACTTTCCTTTCAAGCACTGTAATTTCCAGACTTGTTGGTGTGTTATTTCCTTTTCTGAAAAAAAGGCATCCAGCATAGTTATTTTCTTAAAGAAATGTTTCTATTTAAATTAGGAAAAATGAAAGGCTATATAGTTCCATTCCGGATTGTCACGCCTGCTACGTTGAACTGTCCCTTGAGCTAGCCAGAGAGGTATCAACAATTACCACCACCACAAACGTAATGACAGCTAATGTTTATTGAACACGAATTTATGCCAAGCATCATTCTAAATATTTTAAATGCCTAAGCTCCTGTAAGCCCCACTACAAGCCCAGGTGCTCCTAAGGGTAAATATTATGATTATCCTTATTTTACAGATGATAAAACCCAAAGCGGGTTAGTGACTTGCCCTGGGCCATGCAGCTAAAACGACAGAGATAGGGTTCAAATCAAACTATCCTGGCTTCAGAACTCACTCTTTTAACCAATTCCATCCCCTCCACTTAAACAGAAGCATCATGAGCCTTCAAAACATCAAATTAAGACAACCAGAGCATTCACAAGTCAACTGCCTGCAAATGCTCACGTGCATGTGACTTGTGATCCTCAGCCACAGGGTGTTCTTTGCAATCTTCCAAACTAATCAGAAAACTGGGCATGAAAACTAATTCCTACATTGTATACAAAAGAAAAGAGGATAATGCCATCATACTGCCCTTTCTGGCTTAAAAATGATAAATTTAGCTATAAAAGTTCATTAATAATTCATACGTGATAAAAATAAAACAAGAAAACAAATTTCCCAGGATGCCATGATTATGGCACAAATCATTGAGATAATCTAACAGCCGGCCATGCAATGATAAGAGGCTGAATTCTATTGTGGGAGGAAGTTGTTTGCCTTATGTTTCCCTGTCCTTCAGATCCAGATATCGAAGTTGCTCAGCCACAATTCTTTCCTGCTAGGGCTATCACACACTCAAAGAAAACAGATAAGCTTTCCCTGTGCTGGTAAAACCCTACACTTGACTTTTGGGCCACCTCGCCCAGTTCCGGAACTCATAGCAGGAAATTAAGTCATTCATTAAGTCACAGCAGTCTTTCCCACTAAACCTAGATGTGACCTCAGAATCCTTCTCAACACAGTAACCCAGGAACACACCCCCAAAACGTCCAAAACCTTTTTATTTCAGAACATTTCATTCTGCCATGTGCTGCATATTTAAAATACCAGATTCAGAACTCTGGTCCCAGCTAATTTGGGCCACACCTCTGAAACAAACTCACACTGAAGAAAAGGAAGAAAGTCACTGAATTTTCCGGTTTTCTCTCCAAATATTTGAAATCACCTATCCACAGAGAACAAAGGGGAATCTGCCCTCAGCTGCTTACAACTTATCCACCTGCTATCTCAGAATCTCATATACTGCTTTTTAAAATGCAGATTTCTGAGCTGCACCCCCACCTCTGAGTTAAAATTTCTGGAAATAAGACTTGGAAATCAAAAAAAAAAAAAAAAAAAGCCCTCGTTGACGCTAATGTTCCACTTAATTTGTGAACTAGTGCTTTTATAAAAAGAATTCTACACCAGATGCTAGTGAAGTAACATCTAGCCCTGGTTTGGCCACAGACAACTGTGAGATTTTGGACAAGGTTCTTAATTTCCATGGGTTGTAGATTCCTCATCTACAGAGGACATTGGTTTACTTCAACTTGGAGAATCTACCCCATGAAATGAGGCAAGTTCCTCAGTCAGAAAACTGACCACCTTGCCAGATGTTTATAGTTCAGCGATGTTTTAATATGTTCAGAAATGTCTGCTATGGCCCGAAGCTCAAAGTGTATTTGTGAATTTCTTCCTTCTCACTTCATTTCCACGGTAGCTGATGTTGATGCTCTGATTTTTTTTTCCCCACTAATTGCAATTCTAATGCCTTTCATTGCTACAGTTCTGACCCACAATTAGAGTTGCTTTGTTTTCCTCTGACTTTTCCTAATCGGTTTGCTCTCTGCTCTGGTTTAGCTCCCTTTCAGCTGGGCATGTGTGTGTTGAGAACACGAATAGCCTGTATATTAAATAGCTCATTTCACTTTTTTCTTGGACACTTATCTCTTGTTCCCACCATCTCAGTTGATTTTGAGACAGGTTTTTAAAAGTATAAGTTAGATACAGACACTTGCTCTCCGAAGTGTGGTCCTTGGACCAGTAGCATCAGCAGCACTGGGGAGCGTGTGAGTAATTCAGTAGTCCACCCCGGACCCTGGTCAGTATCTTCATTTAATTAAGACCACGTGTAATTTGAATCAAGTGTTAGAGCAAAGCTCTAAACACGGTGGTTTATTCATCACCTGCATCAGAATTATCTGCAGTCTTGTTTAAAATGCATACTCTAAGCCTTCACTCCCAATTCCATGAATCAGGGGTCTGGGGACTAGGCCCTGTCACATGCAGCATTAACAGCTCAGGTGATTCTTTAGTGATACTGAGTATGATGGCTCCAGCAAAATCCTACGCAGGTCCTGTTTTGGGGACCACCTGACAGAGGACACCTACCTGCTTAGGGACACCTGATACATCTCCTTAAAGTCCATCTACTGGTGAGAATATGGTTCCCCGGGAAATCCTGAACACAGGGCATTAGGACAAAAACCTTCCCTTTCACTCCAAGTCTCTCTGATCAAAGAGAACTTAGGTCTCCCAAGTTCCAGCACTCAAGAAAATCGTCAGTCACATCAGTACCTGCTGACTTTTTTTTTTTTTTATCTACCACAGATATTTTAAAATTTGAACATGCTTCAGAATCACAGGTTCCTAGACCCTATTTCCCCTGAGGCTGATTCAGGATCTGCATTTCTTTTTTTTTTTTTTTGACCGGTAAGGGGATTGCAACCCTCAGCACGGTGTTGTCAGCACCACGCTCAGCCAGTGAGCGCACCGGCCATCCCTATATAGGATCCGAACCCATGGCCTCGGCGCTACCAGTGCCGCACTCTCCCGAGTGAGCCACGGGGCTGGCCCAGGATCTGCATTTCTAACAAGCTCCAGGTAGCGCTGAAGCTCCCGGCACAGGGACTGCACTTGGAGTAGTAACGCTTGTGCTATTTAACAGGGTCCTTCTGCAGAAGTGAAAGGGAGGGTTTAGGTGATTTTTTTAGTGCCACCTGGAATACATGGGCCCAACACACATGGACTTGTTCTACTCTGCAGGTGCAGCCACAGAGCAGGACTTGGTTGAGCCCTAGTGCAAGTTTTCACTAGAGCAAGAGTGTCTGAACTTGAGGATGCCCAGGGCTGTCCCTGCCAAATCAGCCACTTCTTTGGCTGATCCCAAAGGTCTCATTGACAGTTTCTAATGAGTTGTTCTTAAAACAACCACCTCTAATGTTCTTTGGACTTGGTTCTCTGATTAGCAATTATTTCTCTCTCCCTGATACTGCTGAGGAATGTCACCATCCATTCTGAGGGCTACATAAAGCCATGTAGTAAAACTTCATACAGGCCAAGAAAGAGATGGTGAAAAGATGTTAGGGTGTCCTGGGAGATTCACCAGATCTTTGAATTTCTCCCTTTAGTCTCCCCACAGTTCCAGGAAAACTGTGACCTTGGGGGTTCATATTTGAACCACAAAGAACTCACCTGACCTCTAAAACACATGTTTTGTTTTTCTTAAAATAGATGTAGGGGAGGGGTATAAAGGTTGTTATTCCCGTAGAGCATTGTAGTGTGATTTAACCCCTTCCATACCCTGCTTCCCAGCGGGGGGTGGGACAGTCCATGATCCAGGCTTCACATTCATGGAAGATGGAATGAAAATAAAAATCACATTTTATAATCGATTTGAATTGTAGTAGAGGTTTTTTATCACTATTATTTATTCTTAGTACAGTGCCAGTTCTGCTAAGATGTATTAGCATTACGGCTTGTAGACATAACTATTGGAAATCGAGTTCAACAGCCTGTTAGATCAAAATCAGAGTCCATAAAACCCAAAGGAATTGGATACCTCTATAACAATGTTTAACATTCCACAAAATGAGAAAAAATTTTTATTGCTTTTTAAAAGGTCAAGGAGTATTGAAAGAATATGGATGTCGCCTTGTATCCACTGTGTTTACAAGCTCCTGGGCACACTATTTGTCTAGTCTAGCTGGCAGACGCACCCCGCAACAGCGGGATCAGCTTACATTTGTCCTGCTCTTCTAACATTTCAAAGGCATTTGCAACCTGACTTCATCTTCTCAACATCCTCTGTCCCTTTCCAAGAACAGTTATTACCCTCCTCATTTTATAGCGGCAGAGCCGTTCAGAGCCTGGAGCTCAGCTCAGCAAACCCTGCAGTGCCAGCCTTTTGCCATCAGACCAGGTTCCTACTGGCAGCATACTCAGGCTGGTGCCACCTTTGCTGCCCTGTTATGCACAGAAGAGTTGCAGACACCTTTCCCCAAGGCAGCTGCTGCTTTTATCTTTTCTTCCAGGACCCCAATCTGCTGGTGGACACACTGTCTGCCATCTGCCCTTTTCTATCCTATTCTTGAAATTCTCTGTCTCTCTGTCTCTCTGCCTCTCTGTCTCTCTGTCTGTCTCTCTCTCTCCCCCCTCTGCCCCACCTCCTTGCCATCCCTCTCTCTTCACCTCCCTCCCTGCCATTCTCTCTTTTCTCCTCTCCCCAACTTCCTTACAAACACTCCTTGGCCGCACTGTCAGTCTGGTGAATTTCACCCAAGAATTCACATAGAGTCAGGAAAGAGTTCCCCTTTCAAGTGTCTTGCAATTGATTTACAATCAGGAAATTAAACAGAAGGGACTGAGTCTCTCACTCTGGGAACTTCAAATGACCCGCTGTCCCTTCCATCTGTGTCTGTGCAGGTCAGGCTCAGGAATAGCCTCAGGCGGCCGATGCCTTCACTGTCCACCTGCATGTGTTGTTTAGACTCACATAAGTCAGGATAGGGATTTAGAATGAATTGTGGGATCAGGGAATTACCTCTTTCTGTAATGAATAACACAGAGTAATCCTGTTTAGGCTCTTTGAGTAAGTCTCCCTGCTTTTCTTTTTTCATTTCTGTTCTCCCTTAGCCCAAAGCAGCAGGCGAAGATGGCAGAGTACTGCCGACTGATCTTCGGGGATGCCCTTCTCATGGAGCCGCTGGAAAAATACCCAGTAAGCAGTCTTGATGTTTGCTCCTGAAGGAACACACGTATTATTTATGAATGGGCTTGGGGGAGACTCACTTCCTTTCCATGTTTGTATTTCTTGGTAATATTAATGCAGTAGATAATGAGCTCTTGGACTGGGAGGATAACGGCAACGGTCCGCTAAGGGTGGATGACGTGCATCTGTTCTCCTCTTCCCACAGTCTTCTCCCTCCCTCTCTGCCTGATGTGCCTTAGTCAGGAGTGCAGAATACCAGCCATTACCATCAGCCCACAGAGGCACTCCGGGAGGACAGGGCTCTGATCACCTCCCAGGGAACCTCATCACTCCCCTTTGAGATAAATGGGTCTGCAAAATGGGACACCACGGGTGGCACAGTGACTCCCTGTCCCTGCCCACTTCCTTGCACACATCTTTAGTTTTGGCAGAACTCAGGCCTCCTATTGCCATGGTAGAATCTCTGCTTTGGGAAGGACAGCAGCAGAAATACCCTAAAGCAGACTCTTGGGCCCTTTTGCCCAGTCTTCACACATCCTTAACTGAGTTCATAACAGTCCCCAGACTCGTGGCAGGCAAAGAATAGAGGACTAACTTATGGGAGTTCAATCGACTTGTTAAAAATAACCCATCTTGTGGCTTGCACACATGATCTCTGATACAATATCTAATAACCCTGTCATGGGAAACTGATTTTCCCAGTAGATGTGTGAGCTTGAAATACTAGAAATAAGGCTTGCAAGTATGGTAGCTTGAATCTCAGGGCTGGAAGGAAATCTGAAGCTACCTCGTCCACTTCGGCTGATGCCATTGAGATGTGCAGCTAAACTACCTAACAGCAGGATGGGGATTTTGCTGTTTTTAAGTTGCATCTGAAAAGATGATTCATGGGCTTGCTTGGAAGCTACTGCCTGTCTTTACGAACTCTTCCTGGCAGATGCCTGGCTTCCCTCCTTTGAAACTTCAGGCCAGGGCCTTCTTATCTGCTCTAAATCAAGGTAACTAGATTTATATGGTCCATCAGAAAATTCATGATGTTTGGGTTTAGTACATCAAATCTACCAGTACATTTCTATGATCTTATTTATGTAGATTTTGTTGTGAAAAAGTAGGAGTACATTAATTAAGATGTATCTTGATGTAAAAAAAAAAAGAGAGAGCTATGAATCAGCCCCCATACAGGACACACTTAGAACAATTTAATGAGCAGCATTAAGATAGTAAAGAATAATCTAGACCTTCTTGGTCTCCATTGCTGTGCTGGGGATTTGGGGAGGGAATCTGAAAGGAAGTGGCAGTATTTTTAAAGAATGGGCTTTGCTTTTCTGTTAGCTGGAATCTGGAGTTCCTCTTCCAAGCCCTATGGATTTAATGTATAAAATTTTGGTGAAAAATAAGAAGAAATCCCACAAGTCGTCAGAAGGAAGTGGCAAAAAGAAGCTGTCGGAACAAGCCTCCAACACGTACAGCGACTCTTCCAGCATGTTCGAGCCCTCATCTCCCGGAGCCGGTGAGGGGCTGGTGGGCTCTCGTACTTCTGCTAAGTGTGGGTTTGAGAACTGCAGCTCTGGAGTTAGCTTAGAAGGACTTTTAACATTCCTATCTTGGCATAGTTTTAAACTGTATTGGTTTTCTATTGCTGCTACAAACTACACAAATGTATTATCCTCCAGTTCTTTAGCTCAAAAGACCCCCAGGGTTCTCACTGGGCTGAGCTCGAAGGCTAAGCCCAGGGCTGCGTTCCTTTCTGGAGGCTCTAAGGGACAGTCCGTTTCCTTGCTTTTTCCAGTTTCTAGAGGCCACCCGCATTCACTGGCTCACAACCCCGTCCTACAGCTTCAAAGCCAGCAATGTTGCAATTCACTGACCTTTCTTCTGTGGTCACATCTCCCTCTGACCACAGCCAGAAAACGTCCTCTGCTTTTAAGTACTCATGTCATTACACTGTATCCATCCAGATTATCTAGGAAAATCTTCTCCATCTCAAGGTCCGTAACTTAGTCTCATCTCCACCTCCCCTTTGTCATGCAAAGTAACATGTTCATGGGGCATGAACATCTTTGGGAGGCCATTATTCTGGCTATCACATAAGCCAAATAATCTTTAGAGTGACCACATGGTATTACGCTTCTAAATGGGAAATATTAACTATAATTCTGGGCACAGGATATTCCCTGAATGCGCTTTCACTGATGATATGCTGAAGAGTTCTGGGCATTTCAATTTATCTATATTTTACACAGCTTTTATAAAATGTGAAATGGCAAAAATTACTTGAATTACCTATCAAACCTACTAGGTGATATTTAATATTATTCCTTTTCCTTATACATTTAGGTTGAAATAGATTTGTGTGGTTGACGAGAAAAGAATTCAAAGTGGTCACTCATTTTCTTTGGGTTATTTGTCATTTGATCTAATTTATTTTCCAAGTTCAGTCAGAATCCTGGCAATTTGAAAACTGCATTACAAAGATCTCCTGATTGAAAGGTGATTAATTACAAGAAACTTTAAGCTTCATTCTAGGAAGTTTTTCAATTAAAATTTAGCTGACATAGAAACAATCACTTCGGAAACATGTTTAGTAGAATCTACAAAAGATGAACACATGTACCCCCTATGCCCCAGGAATTCCATTCCTAGGTATATACCCAACAGAAATGTGTATTTATGTTTACCAAGGGACATGCACAAAAATTGCTTAAAACAGCACTATTCGTAATAGCCAAACACTGGAAATCAACCAAATGCCTGTCAACAGATAAATAAATTATTGTATATTCACACAAAGGAATAGCATGCAGCAATGAGAATTACCTGTGTAATTACACGTAAAAATATGAATGAATCTTATAAACAATGTTTGGGGAAAAAAGTCAAACACAAAGAAAGTATATACTGTACGATTCCATTCATATAAGGTACAAAAACAGGCAAAACTAATCTCTGCTGTTCAATGTGAGGGTAATGATTACCCTTGGGGAAGAAGTAAACTGGAAAGGAGCCCAAGGGATCTTCTAGAGACTGGTTATATTTTGTTTTATTGGTCTAGGTTCTGGTTACTCAGACACATTCATTTTGTGAAAATTCATCTCATTGTGCCCTTCTAATACATGTACTTTTCTGTATACCTATTACACATCAATTAAAAGATTTTTAAATAATTTAAAAATTAAAATATATACTCTAGGGAAATGAGAAAAAATAAAAAGGTTGACCAAGACACTGATTTATTTTTTGGTCTGTTTTTTCTGTCTCAATGGCCAACTGCTTTTATTTAGATTAAAATCCTTATCCACAGACATTATATAATTCTTTGAAAGGGTTTTGTTTTGTAGCTCTTGAATGTGTATTCCAAACATAATTACACAATTCTGATTTGTTTTGGTTTTTTGCAAATAACTTTCACTCTCAGAGAGAATGTTCTTTTTGATGTTTTGAAGTGATGATCATTAACAGGCCTATGATTAACACCTATTTCTTAACACAATTCTATTCCTTGAACGCTAGAAAGCAAACTGCGTCTTCCTTTGCATGTGGGTGCTTGTTTTTTATAACCATCTGCCTTTCCCACTACCAGGTCCCTCCCTCTTATTAACTGGATGCATCATACAAATAACGATTTATACAGGCAGTGAACATTATTGCTTAATACAGAGAAAGAGCAGCAATCTGTTAGTAATTCAGTAGATTTCCTAAGCTAGCCCCATAGTCTGTTGTGCAATCATTATTTATTTCAATGGAAATTTTTGGACATTTTAATATGTAGGTAGGCCCCTGAAGAAAGAACACTGCTAATTTCCCGCTTGGTTTGTAGATGTTCCCAGTATTGGGAACTCAAGTAACTTGAAAAACATGAAGTGGATCTTATTTCAAAGCTAATTTACTTATCATGGTCCCTGTGGGCCAGATGCCTCTTCCAGGATTCAGTCCTTTGCCAGTACACTTGTCTTAAAGAACTAGGGAAAAATAAGATATTTTTTCTTACAGTCCAACAAGATTTCTTCAAAGTCCCTCCAAAGATTTATGAGGAAAAACCAGGTCCCTGCTCTTATAGTAAAAGAAGACAAATTCCTTCTTTCTCACATAAACCAAAGAAGAATCTGATTGAGTATTTCAAATGACTAGTGTATTCGTGTCCCATGAAGCATTTTGTAGAAGGCTTTGCCAAATAACTTTTTAATTACTTAATTAAAAGAATCTCTTCTCTGATTAAAAAGAAAAAAAGAACTGGGGGCAAAATTTGATTATAAAATATGCTTAAGTGGCAACATCCTAAAAGAATACACCTGCCATATAGAATGTCTTCTATCCAAAATATAATCGACTCACTTTATTAACTAACACAATATCAGCATCATGAGTGGTTTTACGTGGCTTCCTTTAATAAACAAGCCATAAATAATACCAAGGGACATGCACAAAAATTGCATCCCTTATGTCCCAGAAATCTTTTCTCTCTAAAGATATTTCATGAATACTTGGCTCACTGCTATCATTAAGTAATTGACTAAACTTCAGCAGCCAAATGAAAACATGTATAAGCATCTTGGAGGACAGCACTGTGGTCACTGTGTCTATATTTATACCGACTGAGTAGGGCAGACAACTCTCAGAAGCCCTGGGAGGTGGGGAAGAAGGTATTGGTAAACTCAAGTTGCCTCACTGTTGAGCCAATACTACCATCCACCGGGCTGGTGGAGCTATTGCATTGTGTGAACCCTGAAAGATGAAAGTTAAATCAAACCATTTAGAACTATGCCTTCTTTACTTTTTACTTGAAAATATTTTTATATAACTGATATTACTGGGTCTAATGGAAACCCAGAGCTGTGCAAGAATGTAATTCTTCATATTAGTGTGAATATTTAACCTAGCAGAAATGTCCACTAAATGTGGGGGGAAAAATCAGTTTGTTGAAATGACAGTATATTGGCTACGTATGAAGTTGAATTACATCTGATGAAGTTAGATTTTTCAAGAGCAATCATTTTTAAGGGTTTAGTCATTTTATCTTGACCTTTTAAATAGAATGTAACCATGTTCTAAGATATGTACATTGTTTAGAAGACAACAGAGAAATCATAGGATACAGTTCACAGTTTTTGCTGAGTCCCACAGCCCCACAGCTCCTGCCCAGCTCATACCTCTCCTGTGACTTCTGTGACATCCATCCCCTAGGGCCTTGGAAAAGGTCGATGCATATCACTGAGCCATGTGCTGGCCAAGCCTTGCATCGAAGAGTCAGGGTTTGGAAAAGGATGGAAAGATGAAAAAGGGATAGTTTACATGTTTTAGGATCAAAGAGATCCTGAAAAAGAATGTACATCAGAATAAGATACATATACCAGAGACGGCAGACTGTATATGACGACATATGTTTTTTAAAAAACAAATAGAGAAAAAAATGGCAAGACAAATTTTTTTTAATACGATTTGGAATTTTTAAATATTTATTCACAAATCAAATTTAGAAAAAAAAATATATTCCAAATACCAAAATAATTTTCCATAACTAATAAAATTTAGATCCCTGAAAAAAATAATTTAAAAATAAACAAAAAGCCCAATTTGCAAGGAACTTTATCATCAATTTCTGATAATAAAAAAATTTTAAGTTGCAAGTGCTTTAAAACTGTAAATGTTGACATCGTGATCTGTTATTAAAATCTGACAGGGGAAGGTGACACGGAGAGTGACGACGATGATGATGATGATGACTGTAAAAAATCTTCAATGGATGAGGTGAGTATCTAAGGGCTTCTGGTCCTGGAGGCGGTCCGCAAACTTGCCAGGCCCCGTAAAAGTTCCCGGACATATCCTATGGTCACTTTCTGCCACCTAGTGGATAGAAGAGTAAATGTGCGACATCCGACTGCCAGCTTCAATTTTTGAGGCAAGTAAATGAATTGTCGAATGGCCCAAAGTCTGGAGAAGACATGGGTTTTGGAGAAATGTTCAGAAATATGACATTAATTACATTGTTATAATTCTGGAGCCACAAGAGTTACATATTGATATAAGCTCAAATATCTCAAGTAACTTCATCAGCTCAGGAATATTAATTCCACAGAACCTAGAGGTAAATCAGGGGCAGGTCAATTGGAATTTTAGAATTTTGTTTTAGCAGGAGTCTTGGTCAAAAAGTTTGTACTGAATCTGCTAGCAATATGTTGGAGAGTCTCTGTCTCAGTACTTGTAGCTTTACAATTTAGTTAAAAATAAATAAGAAATAATAAGCTGTTCTTACTTGATGTCGATGTACTTTCTCTTAAAATTATTTCCTTTAATGTAGTCTAAATTTTTCCTTTGTTATGTTCCCGCACTAAATTTCAACTTAATTTCCAGGAAGAAAACTGTTACAATGACAAGTAAAGTATATCCGCCTGAGAGTGATTTCAATTGTGTATAATTTTTGATCAGTGATTCTTGATAATTTTAAAACAGTCTTACTAATTGGGTAGTCCATTCACAAACTAATATTTCTCCAATTGCCATTTAACCAAAATATTGTTACCAGGGTTTTCAAAAGAAACCTTGTCTCCATGCATTCCTTCTAAAAATGGAAAAAAAAATATTAGATCAGTCTGCAGAGGCCTGTTTTCTGCCAATACTGCACTATTGGTTTTATTCTTTATTAATAAAAATTAATCAAAGTAATCTATAATAGCCAAAAATAGCTAAAGTAGCATGAGATTTTACTATGTGCCTGGCACTTTCCTGAGCTCTTTTACATAAATTAGTTTATTTAATAATCACAAAAACCTTATATACTATAGGGACTGATTTTACCCTGATTTTACCAATAAGTAAACTGAGGCATAGAGCAGTTAAGTAACTTGCCCAACATTGCACAGCTTCTAACTACTGGGCTCGAGATTTAAAATCAGGCAATATGGCTCTAGATCTTGAGCTATTAACCCCTACATTACACTATACTGCTTGTCTAATCAGCACACAAGGAACCAAGAAGGGAAGGAAGAGGGAGGAAAGTTTATAAAGAAAAGCAATAGTTGTTTGCCCACCCCAACCCATTTCCACAAGGCAACCTTTTTATTATTATTATTAACAATTTTCAATTCATCCAGTGGCCACCTACATAATAATTTTCTTGCTGTGCAGTGAGTTCTTGATTTACTAATCTTAGCTATCATGTGTGGACTCCGTGCTATGGAAGATGAGATATACTTCCATGCTTCTCAAATTTAATGTGCATTCAAAGCACCTTCTTAAAATGAAGATTCTTATTCGGGAGGCCTGCAGAGAGGGCTACATTTCTAACAAGCTCTTAGGTGGTGCTGATGCTACCAGTACCCGACCACACTGCCAGTCACCAAAAAACCTCACTCCTCCCACTCCTCACTTTTGTAAAATGAGGTAGTGCTTTTTCTTTCTCCTGTAATGAGTTTTCTATTAGTAATAATCATTGTTCAGAAAAGGAGCAATGTTCCCTCAGTCCCTCAAGTCACATGATCATTTTCCTGGGAAAATAACCCTTTATAACATAATGCTGACTCTGGAAATGTTTTGTTTTTTTGTTTGTTTGTTTGTTTGTTTTGTTTTGTTTATTCCTGCTTTCAGGGTACTGCTGGGAGCGAGGCCATGGCCACAGAAGAGATGTCTAACCTGGTGAATTACATTCAGCCAGTCAAATTTGAGTCATTTGAAATTTCAAAAAGTAAGTTTTTCCTGGAGACAAAACCCCCTAATGTAGCATATAAGGAGTATATTATGAACACAAAGTAATTAGACCAAAGAATGTTACCCTTAAAGGAACTGTTCTGTGCTGGTGACGTCTTCAATATACGCATGGGTTGACTCTCTTGTTATCTTTACATATACATATATATGTATTAATATATATAATATTATATATATATAATATATATGTATATGTAATAATATATATGTATATATATTATATATATTAATATATAAAAATAGCCATATGAGAAAATATTCTGCCAAATAATAGTGCTACAGGCCATGCATGGTTATTTGAAAAATATGTGACCCGAGTTCAGCTAATTGAGTGTTACTGTTGTTTTTTGTTTGCAACAACACAGTGGATCCCTCATTATATGAGTAATAGTGTTGAAATACACTATCTACCCATTCCCCAGAAGGGAAGCAGGCAGAGACTTGGCCAACCCTGAAAACTAGAAATAGAACCAATTCACCCACATTGCATTTGCCCAGCATGTTTTCTATCTCTAGGAGACCATGTAATTAACTTCACATCATTTTGTGCTTTTCCTTCATCCAACTACATGTCTATATTGCATGAAAAGAAAAATATTATCTTTGCCTAGAGAGAAGAGCCCATTTATGAATATGCCCCTTATATATTCAGGAAGTGTAAGAAGCTATCCAACTAAGAGAATCCTTAAAATTTATTAGCTGCTTATAAGAATGTGCTCTTAAAAACTGAAATTTTGCTTACCCGCAGTGGCCTCTTATGAAGGATGGTGTAGAGCTAGGGTTGGGTCTCTGGTGCTCATACACCCCTCGAGCCTGTTCACAAACCCTTGACACACAGGTCTATGAGCTAGGTAACTGACAAAAAGGTCCTTGGAGCCTTGGCTGAAGAAGGAATAGTCTTTATTCAGCATACACACATCGGAGAGCTAAGCAGTCCACAGAGAAACTCAGAAACTCAACTACTAGGCAAAGTCCAAAGAAAAACTAATCAGCTGCCAGCAGAGTAAACATGCTCTATTTTTAGATGTGAGCTCTGCCTGCCAGCTGCTTCACAAACTGAAGAACACACAATAGCAATTGACTGAAAAGATACATGGGTGCACATGTGCACTAACTCTGCCCACACACAACTTGTTTACAAAGAAATGTGCTGCATGACCCCCAACCAGACCTAAGCCAAGGGAGCCTGACTAAATTACCCTATTTTTCCTACAAATGGTTTTATAGATATACCAAAACCCATGCCTCTGCATAACACACTTATTTATATTTGTATAATTTTGACCAGAGTTTTAACTTAGTGACCTATTGTATCTAGATCTCTACAACAAAGAATTTAACTTCCAATATACAGTTTATATATAAAGATTTCAATATTTTTGTGATGTCATAATTATTGATGTTTCTTACCACGAGTTGTCCAATTTGAACCATCTTATAGTAGTTATTTTTATACTATTGTAACTTTCACTGACTGTCAAATGAATTTTCCTAATTCATTAGTTAAAAGCTCTTAGACAAGTAGCCATAGGTAAGAAGGAGCTGATGTATTTAAGTTCTTTAGAACCTGGTAACAATACCACCATGCAGATTTACACACAACTACTCACCTCCTTGTGTTTTATATAATTTTGTCACCTTTTTTAAAAAAGAATATATTTTAGAAAGTACTTATTACTGTTGACTTAACTTTAATTGACAGTTGTGCTTAAAATAATTAGTCATACAAAAGTAGATTTATGATGGTACAAAATAAGATAAAACAGAATTTACCTTAGAGTAAACTGGAGAAGGTGAGGAGATAGATAAAGGAGTCTGGGGATGATTAGGAGGAATGAAGTTTTAATTTTCGAAAAGGGTCAAAAAGGGGAAAATGTCTCAAAGATAACTCCGTTTTAAAAACTTAGAGCTGTCTAACCACTCTCTATGACACTTGTCTGAATATCGTACATAACAGTTGATTTTTAGTTGGAAAGAAGGTAGGGAAATTGTTTGACTCTCAGTCTTCCAAAACTATGATAACTTTGTTTTGTTTCTCTCACTTTAACTGGAGGCTTGAATTTCACTTACAAAATGTCTCTCTTGTGTTCAAGAACATTGACACCTTTTAGCACATTCACCTCTCTGGCCCTTGTTGTGTAAAATGAAAATGAGGCCATCAGACTGGAAAATTTCTAGGGATCCTTCTGCTTTGAATACCATAAACCTAATGTCACATTAGTTATTTGAATCAAAAGGGTACGTATACAAACTGAGAAGGTGACAATGTGGTTTAGAAAAAGATAGTCAACCTCTAGCACAAACACTTCCATGGTCTCTTTTGTTAATACCCAGCGATGGCCCCCAGAAACCAGCCTGGATGGATTTAGAACAAAAGATTCCCACAGGGTTCCTGTTCTTTTGACAAAATGGTTTTCACCGCATATTACACTCATCTAAAATTCACTCATGCCCCTAAATTTCACAACCATAAGTATATTTGCCCCAACCAGTCAATATCAGAAAAGAAAACAAGACTCACTTTTGCTACAGGTCAATATTTCACTGAAAAAAAAAAACTGAATTTGAAAGTTATGTTGGAGATGGATTATCCTCAATTTCACTGAACATGTAACTACTTCTCTTACGATTTTATAACTTATAACATTGAATGTTATTTCTCACCTTCCTTTGTTGTCGTTGTTTTCAACTCAGAAAGAAATAAAAGTTTTGAAATGTCTTCCTTCGTGGAAACCAAAGGACTTGAACAACTTACGAAGTCTCCAGTAGAATTTGTTGAGTATCCTTGATTTGACGAATGGCTGGATGAACACAACTGGTTTCTTTCTTTGTTTAATAAAGAGAAAGATGCGTAAAATGGCTTAAGTCAACAACCTGAGCGTTAAAAATAGATCCAGGTCTTGTATGCATTGCTGGGTGGGACAGTGTGGCCTGTGGAAAAGAGAACTGGCCATGGAGTCAGGAAGCCCAGATTTCAAGTTGGTGTCACACCATCAAGCTCTGCTCTCTTTGCCAATTTGCTTAATCCTGATTTCCCTCATCTGTAAAATAGAAATTATTATACTAGCTTTATGGTTTGTATTTTGGATTGGGTACAACATATGTAACGTGAGTGTGCATACTTTGTACATAGCTAAGATATAATACAGTCATGCGCCACGTAACTACTTTTCAGACAACAATTGAACACATATATTATGGCTGCATATACTAAGCGGTCAGAGTAATAGGTGTGTAGTAGGCTATACCATCTAGGTTTGTGTAAGTACACTCTATGATGTCCACACAATAACGAAATCACCTAATGATGCATTTCTTAGAATGTATCTCTGTCATTAAGCGATTCATGACTGTATATGTAAAGTGAATAATACATACATACATTCACGTATTTACACATATACATACATATATACACACACACACATATATACACATGTGTGTATATAAACCTGGCGTGGCACCTTACATGTTTACATGTAATATATGTCCAATTAAAAATAGTTGGAATGATGATTTTGAGAATGTAAATATATATTACTAAATATGGTTTTGTTGATGCTACCGACAAGAAAAAGCTTTTTATTGTTATTCATGAATTAAGATAAAAACAAACAGGCCTTTAAAATTTTTTCATCAAATTAACATTAAATATTTCATGAAGCAAGACATAAAAATAAAAGTCAACTTGGAGACTCATTAACAGTAGGAGAGAACAAATGCAGACTCCATAAAGTCACACCATAAAAATCATTATCATTGGTATTTATTATTGACTATGTGATTTTTTTGTTATATGTCATATCTCATTTAATCCTGACAATAGTACTGTGATGTAGGAATTGTTAAATCTGTTTTATAGATGAGGAAACTGCGGCACAGAAAGGTGAAATAAACTTGCCCAAGACCACACAGCTAGCAAGTTCCAGAGTTAAGATTCAACTCCATTTTGCATAGCTCAGAATCTGAGCTAAATCTGCCCAAACTGGGAATAGGAACTGGTCAATCACGTTTTAAAGATATAATGTTGGTCAATAACTACAAGGTCCTTAGGATGGAAGATTGATCATGGTAGGATCCAAAATACGGAACAAAGTCAGAAATGTCTGTGCCGTATTGACCTTGTTCTCAATCATAAAGAGTACCACAGTCTTGGCAGACAACATGCCCAGAGAAGGTTAGGAAAATGAGCAGAGAGCATTTCAAAAATAGCCATACAGTTCACATGATCTGCTTCTGCCAAACAAAATATCATCCTCTCACATGACTCAACACATTCCAGCTTCCTTCTGTGCCTTCAATCATTAAGTCGCCACAAAATCACATTGACTTTAAACCAACCATTTTTGCTACCTCATTCTTTTTCACCCACAAAGCTCTACAAAGGTGGTGCTGTTTATATATGAGCATGTTTATTCTGTTTGTTCAGAAAGCTTTTTGCCTATTTCATCCACTAGCCCAATGAGATCATCAGTATTTACTTTATTTCCTCAATAGAGAAAGATGGAAGGTAGCTTGTTGGTTAGTATTAGGACTGATTATTTTTATAACTGTATTCACTACTTAACATGATGGTCCAGATACAACAAAATGCAGCTTAGCAGAATATATCCAAAAGGAACTCGTGTGGATTCTTCCAACTACATGCCTCAGCTCTTCTGGAATGCAGGTTGTCAGATGGTTGCACTTAATTTCCAAACAATGGGTAAGTGGCACAGTTCATGCTCGTGTCCTTTCTGTTATAGAATCACATTTCAAGTGTCCAAACACCATTTCCATGTAATTGGGGGGAGCGGGGAGATTGCAAGACTTGATTGAAAAAATAAATTAAAGTAAATTTCAATGAAGAAAATATCAATGCCCAAAAAAATGAATTTTGTTGTAAACAGGTCTTTATTTCTACTGATTTTGCATTATTTTTCAAACAAAAATTTTTATACTTTTTAAAGTAACATGTATTTATGGGAGGAAAAATGGAAAATTTAAAAAGGTATAAAGGAAAAAATAAAACTGCCAGGAATGCTACCACTCAGAGGTTCAACAACTGTTCACTTCCAGCTTGGTAATCTGGAAGTCTTTTTTTTGTCTATTATCCACATGCTTTTTCACATAATTCCTTGCTTTAAAAAAAAAAAAGAGAGAGAGACAGAGAGTGAAAGAATATATATATATGCACACACACACACACTCACATACTTACGTGCTATACAGAAAGATGAATTTTAATAGCTGTGTATTATACATATTTCACAATTTACTACAGACCCATTTCCTATGCCTAGACATGAGGGGATTTTTTTCTACTTTAATTCGTACTCTGCGAAAAATCTTCAGTATGAATTATCAAGTCTATCTCCTAAAGTTCTTTTGAAAAAGTTTCTAAAAATAGAATTACTATGTTAAAAGATGTAAAAGTTTTAAGCACCTTTGTGCATACTGCCAAATTGTTTGTAAAAAATGTTTCACTGAGTTACTCCTCTGTCAGCAATGTTAGTTGAGTATTATCATTAAATAATAATAATAATAATAAAATTTCAGATGAAATATGTTATCTCACTGTTGTTTAAGTTTTATTTCTTTGATTGTTATTGAGAGCGAATATTTTAAATATGTTTCTTGGTTTTTATATTTCTGCTTTTATGAATTGCCTGTTCAGGACTGTTGTCAATTTTCCTGTTCATTTGTAACAGCATTTTTTTTATATAAAGGCCATATTGTTTTATTTGTAATTTAACCTTTTAATCCACCCAAATATAATTTTGGTATATAGTCTCAGTGAGATAAATCCTTTTTTTACCTAAAGAATTATCCCATCGAATTGGAATTAACAGCTTAATAGATGCAACCTTTTTTGTTATTGTTAATTTGGATCCATTTTTTCACTTCATATATTTTCCATTCATAAATTTGTCTGCGTTCCTGGACATATTAACTCACTTTTTTATTGTGTGTTATAATATGGCTTAATACCTAGAAATGACAAATCTTCTTCATCGCTATTAATTTTTAGTTTTGTTTTTTTTTTTTTTTCCATTGCCAGTAGAACTCCTATTCTGTTTCTTTTGTCAAGGAGAAAAGTCACAAAAGGGGACTGTAATACAAGCTTACTTTACATTGTTGCTTTCTTGCTCCAAACATAAATACATCCACAATAAGTCTTGTATTTTTGGTATTCAGACCTGGCTATGCAAATAAATATGGGAATGTATGAATACAATGGAAAGAGTGGCTACAGATTAAAGCCGGAATTCATGAGGAGGCCTGACAAGCATTTTGATCCATTTACTGAAGGCATCGTAGATGGGATAGTAGCCAACACTTTAGCTGTTAAGGTATGTACACCTCTGTCACAAAATCGTCCCTAACAAAAGTCTTGAATATTAGCTATTTTGCATAAAGAGGTACTTAGTCATCAAAAATTTAGTAGCTAGCAAAGGCTCCACATTCTTCATACATTTTTTCCTTTAAGGGTAAAATCTACATTAGATGTTTTCACAAGCCATGTGGATGAGAAAAAGGAGCTGAGCTCCATTGTTAATATGGTAGCAACTGGACCCCAAATCAATAAAATAAGTGGGTAAGACCCACCATGGCCAATTTTCTCTTTTGGTGTAAATATCCCACTGTGAAATTTACATGAAAATTAGTGACCCATATTGGATAGATCTTTTGGTTCTTTTCCACCATTAGTTCCCATTAGTTCTGAACAAAATTAGAGGAAAAAAATATTCTTTCAGGAAGTCGTTAAATTTTGAACAAAAGCCTTCAAGTTACCATAGCATGATTTTTGAAAATCTATCAGAGTATTCAGAGATTTTAAAACACATCTTAATGATCTTAAATAAAAGAGTTGCTTTATTAAATTTATATATCTGACCCAAAAAGTTAATTTCAAATTATTTTCTTCAGTCTTTAAAATTGATGTTACAGTAGACATCTTTTTTTTTCTCTTTAGTTGTCAGAAAATATTTTTAATGCTATCAAAGGAAAATACATTTTTCTAAAGAGCTTCTTCATGAATTTTGTAAGCAGTTGGTTGTTGAAGCTAGAATTTCATTAACTTTTTTAAAGTATCATTTTTGTGTGTGTTTAACTGAATAACTGTAGAACTAAAAAACTTTTTTATTGTACATAAATGCAATTTTTGGATTGACCTTACACAAAGGCATTTGAAAAACTATGTGAAAAAATGCTCTGTAACAGTTTCACTAATTTCTCTCCCCCACATCAGTGGAGCCCATTTTTATCTTGAAGCTTATGTCACTTTATATCAAAGATTTAAAAATAAAATTTCAGCAAAGTGTCTCACAGTTATATCTTTTGAAATTATTTCAAGCCACATAAATAAAGAGTAAAGTTGGCAGATTTAGAGCTTCATGATTATTTTATATTTTAGGAAATTCTTTCCAGCAAAGGATATTTAATTACTGTCAAGTGTGATTAAGAAAAACTTCTAAGCCTAATGTACTGATAGAACGCTATTTTTAGACTCCTTGTAAATTGTTTTTGTAGTTGTATCAAACTAATGACATTTTTGCATTGTTTGCAGATTTCATCTTATTTTTTACATATTAGCTTGCTTATTTATTTTGTCTTGAAAATTCTACTGTGACAGTGTAGATGATTATAAAACAATGATATAGAGGCAGGGAAGTAAGTCGAGTTGTGGCAGGGAAATAGTTGAATCCCAGGCAAGTATAATAGGCTGCTTCCGTTCAGAATGGAGATGCTATTGTGGAGCTGTTTGCCTGCTGTTAATGGACAGGCCACTCTGCAGCAGAGTCTTGCCTTTAACATTACATCTAGAGCTAAGATGCAGCTCATATCTGTCCAGTTGTGCCTTTCTTTTGATCTTCTGGCACAGACTTTGTAGTGCCAGGATGGACTTGTGAGCTCACATGATGTTCTGCCATCTTATTTTACTGATGAGAACATAGTAGGTTAGTGCCATTAATTTAGTTTAGGATTCTACTTTGATCAAATATCTTCAGCATACAAACTTTTCTGGGCATCTGAATTCCTAGTGGGACTCACATAACTTGGAAGTTTCAAACATGTTGCAAAATGCCTGCTAAGTGGTTCTTACATAGAACTTCAAGTTAAATAAAGAGATTGTTGCTCGCAGTTCCCATGCATTAAAGCCAAAGAGATTGTCCAGGAGACATGAGCTGTTCCAAGATATTCAGAGAGCCTTGCCTATGACTTTCTCTCTAACTTGTTCAGAATTTCTGGCCACATCCCCATGTGGCTGACTTTGACTTCATTCAGTCTCTGATGATTACTCTCACGCCATCATTTTGTCTGATTTCTGGCTCAGCCATAATCTTGGAGATTCTGCCCCCTTTCACGGACTTGAGCTTAGAAAGCTCTTGACTAGTGAGCCACCTTGTTCTGACTACACACCCCAGATTCACCAGGCTGGCTCCATCAGCACTCGCTTTCTGCTGATCCTCTCTCTGGTATAAAGAGAAAAATATTTTGTTTGCCTCCATTAACCTTTATGACAGCTGACAGATCCGTTGGATTTTGAAAATTGGATTTGGAAAAGAGGCCGCCATGGGAGACATTTTATGAACATGTAAATTTTTTTTAAATCTCTTTTAACTTCACAACAACAGTTAGTTCTGCAGCTAGTCAAAGGATATGCACAATTGTATAAATGGCTAAATGAGTGAGGTTAGGGGTAATGATAAACTGGTCTTGATGGGTTAAAGTAGACACTTGTTCATTTATTCCTTCTATACTACTTTGTCTTATTAATTGACTCCTTCTAACCTCACCCTTTTCAATATTCTTCTACAGACTCTTCAAGTGAAAGAGAAACCATATTTATACTCTTGCTTGTATTTCATGTTCCTTATAATTCAACATTCATCAGCAGCCATTGTTACTCATTTATCAAGACTTCCTTTTTTATTTTTTTCCAGATTATTTCAGGTCAGTTTCTTTCTGATAAGAAAGTCGGGACTTACGTGGAAGTGGATATGTTTGGTTTGCCTGTGGACACAAGGAGGAAGGCATTTAAGACAAAGACGTCGCAAGGAAATGCTGTAAATCCTGTCTGGGAAGAAGAACCTATTGTGTTCAAAAAGGTTGGTCTCATGTTCTTCACATGAGGTGTAACTGCATTTTCCAGGTGTTTTACACTGAGGGGAAAAAATGAAGTGAGGAATTATTTGTTGCTTAGTTTGGAAATTTACACATTCATAAAGCAGTAGCATTTTGAAAGCCATCCTGAAAACTCTTCAAGATTTCTGTTAATCGCTTATCTAAATTTCCAGAATTGTATTGTAAATCAGTTAATTCTAGTATGCTTCATTTGGAAGCCCCTAAGGGCACATAAATTTAACTCATATTGTTTCATAATTCAAGTGCTAAATGATACATTTTCATTGTTATTGTAAAGAAGCGAATACTCTGGTAGCTGAGCGACAGGAAGTCTTTACTTCCTTTAGAAAGAATATTATTTAAGCTCTCTAACACCTCTAGCCTTCGGCAGCTGATCACTTCATCTTGTCTGCATTCTGTCTGACAGAGTTAAGACCTTTCACTCTCGACTGGCCCTTTCTCTGTCTTCATCAAAAAGCAAATCTTTACACATGCTTATCACATAAGGGATGAAATAAGACCAGTAGAAAGTAGAGTGGACTTTCTTATCACACCCTGTGCTTTGGTCTGGCCAAAATATCTACAAAGGCATCTTCCACAAAGAGAATATCTATGTGAAAGCTGTCTGGGCTGTGGTTTTTTCATTTTTTTTTTTTCTTTTTTTTTTGTCTTTTTCGTGACCGGCACTCAGCCAGTGAGTGCACCAGCCATTCCTATATAGGATCCGAACCTGCGGCGGGAGCGTCGCTGCGCTCCCAGCGCCGCTGAGCTCCCAGCGCCGCACTCTCCCGAGTGCGCCACGGGCTCGGCCCGGTTTTTTCATTTTTTAATAATAGCATCTAGTTCATAGGATTATTACAAATATTTCATAAGTAAACACATTAACAGTACATAGAAAATGTCTGACACAATGGAAATATTCAGTAAGTGTAAGTTTTAATTTTTATAAACAATAAATTTTTAATGAGATAGTTGGACTCATATTCTTGACATGAGATATAAACTCCGTACTCCAGATATTTCACACTGAAGAAAGAAATGGGTAATTGCTTGTTTCCCGATTTGGGAATTTAAAAATGTATAAGGCAATTGTATTTTGTGAGATACCCTATAGTTACTTTTTTTTCCCTTGCTTTTACTTTGAAGGTATAAACGTCACTTGCTTTGAAAACATAAAAGTAAACACTCACCTAGTGACAACACCACTAACTTTTTGTGTTTAAACATAGAACTTTCATCATTTTCATATTGAGAATGTTAACGTGAAAAGCAAATGGGCTGCCTTTTGAACAAATGCCTCATGGGGGCAACATGGTAAAACATAGATGAACCATGTCTTCTCCTTCTGAAAATTTAAGTTATAGAGCAACAGCTCAACTTTTTTATCTAAATTGGCTAAGTAGAAACTTCTACCTGGACTTGGAAAAAGCAGGGTCTGATTGAATAATGCTTTTCGAATGTTTTCTTGGAATTGCTCCTTCTTGTAACCAAGTGTGTCCCTCACATTCCTGTAGGTGGTTCTTCCTTCTCTGGCCTGTTTGAGGATAGCAGTTTACGAAGAAGGAGGTAAATTTATTGGCCACCGGATCTTGCCAGTGCAAGCTGTTCGTCCAGGTATGGATAGCATGGTAGCACACTTTTTAATCAAAGTTGCACGAAAAAATCAACACTGCCTTATATGATTATTAAAGGATGATTTAGAAAACTATTTGCTGCTTTGGAATTTTGTTTTGTAACAAGAGCTATAAGATTATTTAAACTGGCAGTTTCATGTTTTTGTGACAAGCTGTGGTGTACTAGTCAACTCTTGCCCCGGTAATTATGTATAACAAACCATCTGAAAACATGTGTACAAGTATTTTTCTACATGTTTACAGGCCTGTGAGTTGGCAGGGCTTGGCTGATCTACTGTAGCTGTGCTGTAGGCTGTGGGCTGGGTATAGGCCTGTTCCATGTGGGCTCATTCTGGGGACCAGGCTGCAAGGGCAGTGGCACCTACAATCTGGACTTCTCTGGGTAGACCATTAGACTGCAAAATGCACTCTTCCCATGCATTTAAGCCTCTGCCATCACCACAGCACTAAAATCCCATTGGCCAAAGCAGAGTATTATACTAAACCCCAAGTTAAGAAATCATGTCAATGCAAATCCTACTACAGGGAGTGAATTTGAAACAGTAATCTATGGCACACAGTTTTGAATTCTCTTTTGGGGGGAAAATATAGTTGGAAAGGAAAAAAATCAGAATCATCAATGTTTTCCTGTCTGATGAGAAAAAATACCTTATCACTGAAAACCATCAGATTAAAATGAGAAAGACTTTCATCCAAAGTGACCTAAAATAAACACTTCCATCACATAGTTGTTCATGGTTACAACTGACATTGTGAAGAAAATATGTGATACCCAGTAGTACTGTCATCCTCCAGGCTATCACTACATCTGTTTGAGGAATGAAAGGAACCAGCCTCTGATGCTGCCAGCTGTCTTTGTCTACATAGAAGTGAAAGATTACGTGCCAGACACTTATGCAGGTAAACAGCCTAACTCAAAGGGGTATTTCCATCTGGGTCACCCATATCTTTGTGGCTTAGTGGAAGGAAAACTGGACCAAACAAAGGCAGGAGATTCTGGCCTCATTTCTTGATTTCTGTGTGTATGTTTAGAGTTCAATTGCTCAAGCTTTTGTGAATAAATTTTAATTTATTTTAATTTAAATCTCAATGCCTCCATTTTGAGCATATTTATTCACTGATAGTCTTATTCTTATAGACCCAGCATTTCCTAACCCATGCTACCTGGTACTATAGCTGTCTATCTATGTCTGTACAATGAGTTTGACTTCAGCCAGTTCTAAAACTCTCAGGTTTTTCATGGGTACAGTCTTAAGTTTAGAAGAATTAACTTACACCAGTGTAAACCAGGAATTATAAATTTAAATGTTTATAGTGCCAGGTGGCCTGGGTGTAATGCAATGTGGAATGGTGGGGACTGTGGCAAACTTAGAGCACAAGCCCCCTCCAAACATGGCAGCCATAACTCACTCCTGCTAGCCACTGCTGTGCAAATGATACCCATACTGCCAAATCTTTGGGTGGTTCCAATAGTGTGGAAAGCAGGCTTTTTATGTGAAATTTCTCCATTTATGAAATATCTTTTCTACCAAATAAGACAAGTATGTGTGCCGTTGCCAGAATGGTTGAAACCCCTACAAACAAACTGAGGAATCTGGAGTGTTGAGACATCCTGAGCTGGAGCCTGTCCAATTTGGCTCTTGGAACTAAACTCCTTTGATGTCCATCTTCCTGAGGTTTCACCAGATTCCTGACTCTTATCTATTTCCAAATGGTTGGATAGATGAGTGGAGACTTATATGGTTAGATGAGGGAATGAAAGGTGGATTATGAATGGGTGGTTGCACAGATGGTTGAATGGATGGATGGTTGGATGAATGAATGGATGGACGGATAGAAGAATGGGTGGATGGATGGTGGGTAATCAATACCTCCAGGACCTTTGATCTAACATGTCTGTTCCCTATTTAGATGTGATTGAAGCTTTGTCCAACCCAATCCGATATGTGAATCTGATGGAGCAGAGAGCTAAGCAACTGGCTGCTTTGACACTGGAAGACGAGGAAGAAGTAAAGAAAGAGGTGAGGGCCTTCTAATCTTATGCATGGCATCAGGCTTGATTTCCACACCTACCTGCTGGCTTAGCCTAAATGTCATCACGCCTCAGGGGAAAAAATAGCACATTGGTACAACACTCATGGAGTTCAGCATCATGTCACAAAACACCTAGATGATTGACTGAATTTTTCATATTTCATTCTCTTTTGTCAGTCTGTGGACAACATTAACATCTTATCTTGTGATCAAATTAAATAGTACACATCTTGCTGTTTCAGGTGAAAATTTCTAGATGATTTCATGCTGATTAAAGGTGATTAAGACACTTAGAAGATAGTCTTCAGGTCATTTAGTATTTCCCTTTGTCTTTAATTTAAAGTGCAGGATTTTCAAAGTGCTTTTTTTAATTTACTATAATACATAAAGTGCTTAATGCAATAACTGACCTTAGTATGGGCCATAAAGTGTTTACTGCTATTTTTACATTGCATTTTTATGTATCATAATATATATTCCCAAAATAATTGGTATATTACTCTAAAGTAGATGTCACAATGCAAAGAATAATTAAGGAAGGGTGTAGAAATTTTAGAGTTCAAAAATATAAATCCTCTACATAGACTGGCAATCCTTTTGGTTTTTAAAAAAGTGAAATATAGTTTAATAATTATTGGGGATGGTACCAATATTAAAAACAGTGAAAGAAATTAGCTATTTTCATATTTCATTTGAATATTGAGAGAAAATTTGGGGGAAAAAAGATAGAAAAAAATGGAGAACTAACAATATGGAAAAAATCATGAAAATTGTTTGAATAACTATGACTAATAACAAGTCCATTAAAGTTGATATATTTATTAATTAGCCTTTTTCTTATTCCAAAAGTAATCCAGGGTTATTATAGAAAATTTAGGGGAAAAAAATGACAAAAGAAAATCCTAAAGAAATCCCTTGTAATTCAAACACCCAAGCCACTCAGAGACAGCCACTGTGAAAATGGCATGGATACAGATAGCTAGTCTTTTTATGCACAATTATTACTTTTGAATAGAATGGGAGGATATTCACAATCTGTGTTTTAAACTTTCATTTTCACCTAATACAAATATTTTATATGTCATTATTATTCTATGACTTGACTTGTAATGACTCATAGTCTTTTGTCATATATCTCTAACACAGTTTATTCACCCAAACCCCATTACATTTTTTAGCCCATCTATGATTATTTTCTTTTGTTGTTTGTTTACAATTTTAGAAATTTTTGATCTAAGATGTTGAGTTAATGGAACATGAGAAAAAAATTAAATGAAATAAATAGAAATCTTTGTAATCTTACAGTTAAATTTTCCAGGCTCTTATTTACACTGCAGGCATTAAATACCATAAGACCATGAGATACATCATCCTTTTCAATAAAATGTATAGTTAGACTGGAAAGTGTCTTGTGGTACGTAGTAAATGGGGATATTTTACGCTGCCAGAAAATTATGCTTAATAGTAGACATGAGTACAAAGTACTCCAAAAAGTTCATGGAAAAATAGAATCAAAAGATAATACGAATCTTTCCGTGAACATTTTGAAATACCCTCCTGTATTCCAAAAGTTATTTTTGCCACTAACATCTATGCTTATCATCTGTAAAGGGAAAAAAGACACAATAAAAAACACTTAGGTCCCCTGTTTGAAGTTAACAAGAGATTAATTAGCCTAAGTAATCACTGCTTCTGTGGGGGCCACAGAAGGAGGTGTGTTTACATGCTTGAGGCAGATGCTGTTGGTGTCCTGCCCAGATCTCGTTTTCAGGGCTGTTGTACCCACTGCTCCAAGAGTTGACTACAAACCGCTCACAGCTGCAGACTTCCCCAAGGGCTGGCCTGGGCTGATAGGAACTACCTTGCCTGGAGACACCTGGCAGGTTATTTCTTGGAGGGGGTGACCCATGCCCAATGACTGATAGATCCAGGAGAACAATGCTCAGCCCCCTTGCATCTGGGTGACAGCTTCTGTGTTGCAATCCATGCCCCAAAGCTCCCCATGGGATCAGGCGGAGGCTAGCCTCCGACCGAGACCGCAGTTCGGCTTATCTTCGTTGCCTGTGTGAGCCTGTCTTTCCCTCTCCTGCCTCATTTCCCTGCAGTTTTCTCCTGAAAGCACTTGCTCAATAAATCATGTGCTCAAGAATCCCCATGTCCAAGTTCTGCTTCTAGAAAAGCCAACAATGCTAAATAGCCTACTGTTTTATAATTAAACAGAAGCATGAATGCCCTTTCTGAATTTTTTGCTTAGGAATTAGAATTTAAAGATTTGACAATAGTTACATCTTTAATTCTGGTATTTCATCAGCAATAATAGTGCTTTATTCTTTCCCACGGCCTTTAAAAAGATGAAGACTAGAGAACTCTTTTTCCTGCTTTACATAATAGCATATTTAATAAAATATATTTCAAGATAAGGATAACATGTAGATATAAATAAATCATTTTTAATAGCATTTCTCTAATTAGAAAACAGAAATTTTTTAACCAACTGGATGTATTATATTTTCTAAGAAACAAGTTAAAAGAAAACATTTTCAGTAAAATTACATGTAATTTCACCATTTAGAAACAATGCTTATATTACCGACTTCTACTGACTTTAGCCATTGTCTCCTAGGAGTAAGTACTCACTTCAAGAGAACATTCCAAGACACTACCATATTTCAGCTTACCAAGTACAGCAATTGAGGCAAAAGCCTCATAATGGACAATGTTGCTGATGGTGCCTCAGAGACACCATTTCTGTAATGATTGGGGAAATGTCACTTTAAGGAGAGATGTAGGGCCTTTGAGATTGCAGGGATCTCTTCACAGGTTATGTCCTTTGAAAACCTTATCTTTGCACCAGTCATCACTTGTCAAAAATGCTATTTTGAGAGACTAGAACACTAAAAGGATATAAAAATACAGAAGTAGAGTTTTAGGTCAATCTTATTTTTGTTTCTTCTTTAAAAAAGGTGATCAGAGCAGGTGGAAGATGCACCCGGGGATGGCAGGTGTCTGGGCCAGCTTACCTGGGGGAGAAGGGAGCGGGGGACGGCACTGTTTTATGGGCAAACGAGCGAGCTGGGATATGACACTAAAATGTTAGAGAGTTAGCATTAATAATGGTAATAATGTTAGAGAGCTAAGTGTTAGAAGTTTGGGGCGTGGGAACTTAAAGAGTTCCCCCCAAACGCGGATCCGTTCTTGCCTCTGCTTAAAAAAAATTGAATTGTTTGCCCCTGTATAGATTAAATAAAATCCAAGCTGTTCAGCATGTCGTTTGAAGCCCATCATAATAGGACAGGGACTAGGAGGAGGTATCTGTGCCAAGTTAATGGAGGCCCCCAAAAACTTAGTAATCAAGATCAATAACATTTTAATACAATTTTTTTAAAAAATGAAATCCAAAAAAATAATAATAATAAAAAATAAATAAATAAAAATTAAAAAGGTGATCAGAAAGGATTTTCAAAAATGTGTATAATGCTGGTTAAATTTAGAGACTATTTGGACATTTTCAGTTTTAGAAATAATTTTAGAGGTATTTGAGTCATATAGGCCTTATTTTGGTATAATACAGAAAATATGATTTTTTTTTTTCTTTTGAAATGTCTAAACAGTTACCTGGCCTCATTTTTGAAACTCAGGAAAAAAAAATCATTTTGCCTGATTATGTAATACTAGGAAAGAAAAGTCATTTCACACCTTTGAATACCAGTTTACCTTTGATCGTGTCTTGGAATAATGTAAGTTTGTTTGAATAAGGTCATTGGAAATAAGTAGCTGTGGTTTTCTCAAAAGAAAATTTTATCTAGGACATGGCTGGCACTGGAGACACTATTTTAGCAGCAAAGACTTTTTTAGTAGAATCCTTTTTAACATGATGCTTCTAAAGGTCATTTCTATTTGAAAATTAAAGACTTCATTGGACTGCAAAATATTACTAGATTTTTAATAGTTTAATAAGTTATTTTCATAGAGTAATTTGCAAATCAAATAGGTAGGAAAGTTGAGTTTTCTCCCCTGATTTGAACAATGGGCATTTACTTCAGATCACATGAAAAGATATTATTCAGATTTTACACACACACACACACACACACACAAACACATATGCAAAGGGTCTTCAAGAAGTTCATGGAAATATTTGTATTACCTTTTAATTCCATTTCCCACAAACTTTTTGAAATACCCTTGTGTGTGTGCTTGTGTGTATTCAGAGTGTATATACTCTGAATAATGGTTGGAAGTTAAGGAATATAGAGATTTAAGTTACTAGATTTATTTTGTCTTTTTTAAAGTCATAATTCAGGGTGCTGAGTTGCAGAAAAAGAGCCTAATTTGAATCCTAATGAAGTCTTTATAGCATGTATAGTATTCCTCTAAATAAAATGTAATGTAGAAAAAAACATACTAAACAAAAGAAACAAACCAACAAAATCCCTGAAGTAATCCTGCAGATACCATTAACATTTTTTGGTATGTGTCTTTCTAGCATGTTTTCTACGCACATGGTTGTTTTTTACAAATTTTTTTTTTAAATGTTTCATAGCCTGACTACTTTAATGTAATTACAGAGATGCGGAATGAAATATCAGTAAAACTTTTTATTTTCTATTTTTAAAATATGCCTGAAAAGGGAAAAAGTAAATATGTATTTTCTATAGATTTTGAATGGGAAATATTACATAATAACATTAATTGGTCAAAATCCAATTAAACATCCACAGAAAGAGAAATACCACATGTTCTCACTTATTGGTGGGAGCTAAAAATTAATATATAAGTTCACACACACACACACACACACACACACACACACACACACACACACACACAAAACCGGGGGGGGGAAGAAGATATAGCAACCACAATTACTTGAAGTTGATATGACAAGGAAACAGAAAGGACATTGTTGGGGGGGGAGGGAGAAGGGAGGGAGGTTTTGGTGATGGGGAGCAATAATCAGCCAAAATGTATATCGACAAAATAAAATTTAAAAAAAAAAAAATCCAATTAAACATAACTTGCTTTAGCATGTCAGAGGAGTCGGGATAAAATAAGTATAATGAACTAAGTGCTTACTATGTGCCTGGCACTGTACTGAGCCCTCTAAGGTATTAACTCACTATGGTCTTAAAGCGTCCATATGTCCTGATTGCTATTATTACTCCCACTTAACAGATGAGAAAACTGAGGCATTGAAGGGTTAAATTCCTCACCCAGTGCCACACAATTAGTAAGGAAACAAGCTGGAATTGAAACCTAGGCAATCCGGCTCCACAACTCATGTGCTACTTGAGTATTTCTGGAAGTTTACTGTGCAGACCAGGGCATCATGGTAAAATGCTGATCCTGCTTCTGTGGGTCTGAGATGGGGCCTGAGAGTCGGCATCTCTAATAAGTCCCCAGGTGGTGGGAGACTGCTGATCCAGAGAGCACTCTGAGTAACAAGGGTCTACACCACACCACCTTGCACGACCTCTATAACAAAACTGTCATTTTATGGTAACCTTCAGCAAGATCTGGCCTTTCATTCATCTTTCTGTCCTTTATAGCAGGTTACCTGGATGAACACAGAATATAAGAGCTTTACCCTAAATAGTAACGTCTCTTGAATTGAATTTTTAGTTCAATAGAATGTCAAGAATTTTTCCCTTTAAATCACTGGATATTATCAGAACTTCTTCAGTAAGTTAGGTGTCTAGATGTGGGTTCTATTTGATTAGTTTGTGCATTGTCTGGCCAAAATATATATCCCCCATCTCAAAACTTCCAAGTTACACAAGCTGTATCCATTCACCAAGCTTTCCTTTCCATACTTGGAAAAATGGTGATTTAAGACGGAGTATCCACTCCAAACCTTACTCAGCCCTCAGGGCCAAAATTTCTGCTCACAAGAACTCCCAGTATCACTTCTGTGTGCATCATACACATGAGGTATGGGAGTGGTCTTTGCTTAATGTTGATGTTGAAAAGGGAATGTTATTTGGTAATACTAGAATTACATTTATAACAAGAGGTCTAATTTTTATGTTGTCAAACTCATATGTTCTTTTTTTTTTTTTGTCTTTTTCGTGACCGGCACCCAGCCAGTGAGTGCACCGGCCATTCCTATATAGGATCCGAACCCGCGGCGGGAGCGTCACCGCGCTCCCAGCGCCGCACTCTCCCGAGTGCGCCACGGGCTCGGCCCAGACTCATATGTTCTTATGAGTGAGTTGCAGTTTATCCAAAATGGTTTGCAAGTATTTCCAAATTCAATGTATCGTACCCTGGGCATCTTCAAGGGGATTTCGTTATCTGATTAATGATGTGAATTTTGTTAATAAAAGAATCCAACAGCAAAAATTTCAATTTTTGGTATTCTCATAAAGTCACAGTGTTTGACTCAATAAGGTCTTGGGTGCTATATAATTTCCCTAAGACAGAAGCTTGAGACTTTATCCACAGTTTAATCAAACTGTGGATCTAAAAATCAAAGATGAGGTTTACTGCTCATTCTTAAATTCTCTTTAATTGAAAGTCTTCCTCCTCAAATAAAAAATTATTAAAATATCAACTTATGGAAGTAACAGTTTATCAAAATCCCTGGACTTTAAAGCAACTGATAAAGTAGGAAGAGAAACTTTGCCTTTTAGGTGATGACCTTTAAATAATGACACCATCCCCTTATTTGTGTACTATGCTGCCTTGGAGTTCACAAGGCACTTTTACTGGGTGCTCTAGATAAAATTGGGCCCTGACTAGGACAACCATAGTAATGCCCATTTTTAGAAGAGGGAATGATTGCTCGTAATGGTAGAGTGACTTGCCTGATATCAATGACCAATAAATTGAAGAACTAGGATCTTTTAAAATAAGATATCAAGAGAAGATCATATATGAGGTCTTGGATTCACTTGAGTTGAAACTGGGCAATGGTTGATTCAATTCAAACCACTTTTACAAATCTCCTCCATAGCAAGTTTTAAAATTTCAATGGATTCTAATGAGGGGCTTTGGGTTCATCTGCTTATAAAAGAAATGAATTCAGAAATTTGAATATTGTAATCTATGACAGGCCCAATACCGTAGAGATTATAAAAGCATGACTCTCAATTAATGATGATTTCCACTCTCCTTTAGAGCAAGGCTTCTCAAATTGTAATGTGCATAAAGGTCACCTGAGGATCTTGTAACAGGGCACATGTAGATTCAATAGGTCTGGCATAGGTCACAAAATTCTGCATTTCTAACAAGCTTCCAGTTGATGCTGATTCTGCTGGCCCATGGACCATATTTTGAGTAGCAAGGCTCTCAAACTTTAGCATGTGTCAGAATCACTTCAATGGTTTCTTAAAACACAAACTGATAGGCCCTGTCCCCAGAGTCTCTGATTCAGTAGGTCTGAGATCCACCAGACCCCAGGAATTTGCATTTCTAGCAATTTTCATTGATTCTCATGCTGGTCCAGGGAACACACTTTGAAAACCCAGTGGTTTGGAGCCCTATAGCTATTTCTTGCACGTGTGAGGCTCTCCACACATGAAACCCATATGTTCTTTTTACTCTGAAATGTCAACTAATCACAGAAACCTGGGAAAGGCTCCAGGAGAAAATCTTTTCTCTGGAAATTGTCCGGAATTTCTTCCATGAGTGATTGACCGTAGTCTTTGCAAAATAATTTGGCTAATCAATTTCAAGGATACATTCCCAGAGGATAAATATAAAGGATGGTCGGTCTACTTATTAAAAGAGGAATTCATGATTTCCACCTAACTGCAAAGAGTTCATTCCTTCTGATTTCTTTGAAATTGTGTCAAAATATTTCTAATAAGTTAAAGTTGGTAGGAACCTTAATATATATAACACATACATAAAATTTAGCAGTCATGTCCTTTCACCCTTTAATAGCACTCTAAATAACCTGCTACAATTATGAGTTCAAAGCAGATTCTCTAACAACAGACAACAGAAAGAGCAGCATCTTTATACTTTTCATTCACCGATTTATTCATTCATTCAAACTTTTTTTTAATTTTAGCATAACATGTAGCTGATTTTTTAGTTTCAGGACATTGCCAATAATAGTATATCTATTGATAGTGCATGAGCAGGAAACTAAATGTGGATTCATTCATTCATTTAATAAATGTTTTTTAACAACTATGTGTCATTCACTATCTAAGCATTATATATATAATGATGAGAAAAATCAGATGCTCTCATAGACCTTCCAATGGGGAGGAAGAATTTTAATAAAAATTCACACATCTACGTATAACTTGCAGCTGTCACTCATGTTTCAACAAAGAGATACCAAGTGAATGCTGATGATTTCTTTATATGATGACATGGCCATGCTGTGTCAAGAATCAGTTGGATCCCTGTTTCAGTTACTGCTGGAGGTATCAGTTATTGCTGGGCATTAATTGCAAAAAAACATCAAAATTATTTCACTTGGTAAGTGTTAATCAAGAAACTTAAAAAACTGAAGTCAACAGACTTTTTCTTTAATTAAGTATTTTTATCCAATTCTTTAAAACCGTCTTTTGTTTCTAACTAACCCTGGTAGGCTCTTCAAAATATATTTTCTTATGAAAATTTTCAAGCATATTTTATTACGAACATTTTCAAACATACATAAACATTGAAAAAAATTGTACCATAAACACCCATATATCAGTCACCTGGATTCCACAATTAAAACGTTGATGCATTCACTTGATCTCATATAAACCCCTCTATCTGCTTATCAATTCATCTTATTTTTGATGCATTTCAAAGTAGGTTACAAACATCACTATATGTTACCTCTAAACACTTGAGAATGCATACATCAGGACACAGTTTTTAGGAATGATTCTGAGTTCCTAAGAAATGTGAAGCAAATATATTATCCAATTTCATTCAACTAATAGAATTTTCTTTTTATTTTTCTTGATTGACCCATGATAATTGTATATATTTATGGTGTACAATATGATATTTGGTTGGATCATATTGTGTGCAATGATCATATCATGGAGCTTAGTATATCCATCACCTCAAACATTTCTCACTTCTTTGTGTTAGGAAAATTCAACATCGTCTTGACTAGCTATTCAAAGATACACAGGACTTTGTTCTTAACTGTAGTCTCCCTATATTGCTATCGAACACTAGATCCCATTCTACCTACCTCTTTAAAATTTTGTATCCACTGACCACCCTCTCCCCATGCCCTCCTCACACCTCCCCTTAATAGTCTCTAGTAACCACTGTTCTACTCTCTACTTCAATGAGATCAACATTTTTAGCTAATAGAAATGTAATGTTCAAATTGTACACGTCCTTGAAGAAGCTCTTTCTTGAGAAAAAGCCTGGCTCCAACAAAGCCGCGCCCACCACCCACATTTGTCCTGAGTGGACTGGATTTCTGCATGATGAAACTACGAGTCTCACCCACAACATTCTGGACTGATGATCTCGCTCCTTACCCAGCTGGTGTTCAAATCAAGATGCTGTCTTCCTAACCAGATGCACAGAAGGGACTGCACTTTTTAGATGACTCAGGCAGGGGCAACGTGATTCACCACCTCTTATAGCTCAGTCACATCTGGTATTTGAAAGACCCTATACTTACCATGTTAATTATTCAACTAAATTCTCCAAATCCTAGCTAGATCTTCAGATCCCAGTTTTCAATGCCGACAATGAAAATTTTTTCAGCCAGCATATCAAATAGTTCCTTCTCCTTCTATAAAACTTACAAAAACGGACTTTTCAGTTACCCTTTTACTAATCCATCTATATTCTATTTTCAAGGTACTTCTGTTCATTTTGAAACTAGGGAAGGTGTAAATTCTTATAAATATCTTAATTTCTTAAAGTCAATTTTGCCATATTATGAAGAAAAAAGTTGTAATTATTTAATTTGGCCACTAGAGGGCAGGAATTTACTTCTGCGGTGGTTCATTCTGCCTTTTTTTTCTCCGCATTGTTAAGCAACTGAAGTACTGTCTTCTGAACCTGTTTTCCTTGAAATTTCTCTAATGGATCCCAAGAGAATCTCAATGAAATTAAGAAAACCAGCAGAGAAAAGAATTAGAAAGTTATTTTGCGTATATCATAATTTCCAGTACCATGTGAAAGGATTTCATATTTATTTTATTTGAACTCATAAAAACAAATATTTGGGAAAAGCCTGGGAAGAAATGAAATCACACGTGTTGACTTCTGCTGATTCTTTTGAGTGGGACAAAAAAATTGACTTCTGCATTTTGGCTCACATATCCATATAGTGCAATCTTTCAATTATGATTATGATATCAAAAAATTAAATTACAGTATTGCACTAATATAGGACTTTTTTTTGTTTGTCAGCTCTTGTCTTTAACAGTTTCATTTAACTTATTTAACTTTTTATACATGAATGCCTTTTCATTGCAACAGAGAAAGCTCTGAGAATTCCGCTCACATTTACACATCTCTTTTTTCTCAGAGCAAGTTAAGTTACTACTGCAATTCCTTAAGCTGCTATTATCATAGAATACAGAGTGAACCACTACAGTACCTACCCTCACGGGTTACGATAAAGCTGATGTATGTAACCGTGTCTAACACACAGTGATCTACACCAGCATCTGTTACCAATCTCTACAGGGTAAATGTAGTCAACGAAAATTTGTAAATACAGGCCTTAGCAAAAAACCTTAAACATCAGTCTGATATAGCTGCCATTATGGATTCTCATTAAATTAATATATAACATTTGCCTCCAGAAAATCATAAAAGGTCCTTGATAGTGTTAGACTGTACAAGGATCCCCAAATTCCTTAGCCCAACATTTATTTATTTATTTATTTATTATTTTTTACATTCTAACATGCTGTTGCAGAGCAGTTGATGAGGAAGAGGAGAGAAGAAAGGGGAGAGGGAGAGGGTGGAAGGGGAGGGTGTGGTCGAGGCCCAAGGCACCCCGCTCATTCCAGCAGAGGAGCCCAGGAGGCTACCGGTGGTAGCTCGGTCAGTTGTGGCTGTAACCTGGTGTTTAACGTCCTCCTTACCTTCCCTTTTCTCTCCACCTTTCTTTGGCCACTGGGGCGAGGAGGTGGGGAGTGGTGGGCTGCAGACTAGTTGGCCCTTGGTCCACTGTGCTGCCAGAGCACCTGTGTCCCTTCAGCATTGCTAAGGACACATTGCTCACCCTGTCACGATCTCAGAATTCCAGGCAAACTCTGCAGAGGGTATGGATGGGTAGCATCTGGACCAAATGCTAAAGATGTGCTTTGTGCAGCTTCTTGGTCATTTGAAGTTGGGAGAGTTCACACAAAAATTCAGCTTTCCAGCTTTTCTCGAAATCTGGGCAGCAAGAGGCTAAAACTGAGCAGCAACTAACCCACGTGCAGGGGCTCTCTCTCCAGCTCTGGACAAGGCCGCACTTTGCCTCGTTGCATTAAATCTAGTCACTTTCCTCATTTCCACCATTTGCATCACCTGCCTATTAATCTACTGTACAGTGTGAAAGGCGCCCCCTGTGGTTGTGCAATGCAGCCACCCAGCCTGGAGGCATTTCCAGGTGTGTGACTCCTGGACTAAGCATCACTCCAAAGTCTGCGTCAAAGTCCAGCACCAGCCTTTGGTGACCCCTCCGTCCTCAGTTGTAACCATAAAGCATAAAGCCTGTATGTTTACTCAACGTTTGTCTGCTTTCTTAAAACCATCTTTGAATTTATACATTATATCAGTTTCTGGAAGGTAGGGGCTTTGTCTCACTTGTCCTCAATAAACAGAGATTTATTTTTGCCTTCAGCTTGACTCCAAGTCATAGTTGAATTTGATTTCCTGAGGGCAGGTGGGTACACAGAATATCTGTGAACCTGACAAACAGCTGAAGTGAGCTTGCTGGATCGATTTCGAATGCACTTCAAGCCTGATACCCCCAACACACTGATTCCAGCTACCAAAAGAAGCCACGCATAATTACTTTCCTGGAAGCTGCCTTTCTAGCACCTTCATTCTTTCTGCCATCAAAATTTTCCTTTTCTCTAGCCTTCTCCAGAGGGCTAATTTTAGCCAGTTCTCACATTAGGAAGAATCTGGTTTATTCCCCACATGGTTCCAGAAACTTGCCCAGATATAAAGGGGGAAGGTCAGATGCCCGTGAACAGGGACACCTTCTTTCCTTGTTTTCAGAGCAGCTGAGTCTGGTCACTGTGGGCACCTCCTTCAGCTGGGAGGCTAGGAAGATTTGTCCCCATGGTGTTCAAGCGGGAGGACTACCCAGTGTGGGTATACAGAGACCCAGTGTTGCAAAATCTGATTTTTCAAGAAAAGCAACCAATCCATTTTCTTCAATATAAAATCTCCTTAATTTGAAAATTTGGCAACATTGGGTGAGCCAAAGAAAGCATGTCTGTGCACTCCATTTCAGCCACGAGCCTCGAATTTGCAGTGTCTTGATTCTAGGGAGAATTTCCTGATGGATGTAAGTAAATAATGCAGCCACACCAGAACTGACCCATGGGAAGTAGCCATTTTTCAAGAGACAGGATTCTACCATAGTGAGCTACATAGTCTGCCCAGGTTACTTGCTTAGGCTGATGTCCAGTCACTGTACCGAGGCTTATCCTTCTGCTTCAGTGCCACCAGCACTGAACAGGCCTTGACAAAGAAGCAGGGCCTACTTGTTGAATTACAATAAATTCTGCCATCAGTTAAAGCAGTTTTGGAACTCTTGTTTTGCAGATGCTTTGGGGGACAGATTAAAAGCCACTCGTGACTATCAGTGTCATCATTTTCACTCTCATCTAACTTTTTATAAAAATTTTATCATATGACAGTCTTCTATTTGTAACTACATGCCAAAATGTCACCCTGTTGGGCTGCAAATGACTTCTGGAAAAGTACATTTCCTAATATATTTTATTTTATGTACTATGAAGTAGAACATTGGGATAACCTCGTTGGCAGTAAAACCTGCCACGGACTCGGAATGTAATTCCAGTAAAGAGTTGCAGAGCATTTAGGGCATTAAAAAGCATCAAGGAAATAGTATGTAATTACTGAGACAGTTATTTTATAAGGATCCGCATTTATTCAACAAACATTTATTAAACATTTGCTCTGTTATAGGGTACAGTGGACTAGCTGCTAGAGGGGGTGCAGTGGAGATTTTACAAGTTTGAATGCATTTATTATTATTATTATTCATTGGTAATGTTGCACGAGCTTAAATTTCTATTTATTTTATTATATTTTAACACCCAACTATTTATTCTGTGCCAGGAACTATTCTAAGCACTTTAAAAATATTAACAATTTGATCCTCTAAACAACCTTAATGATAGATAGTACTATGATTCCCAGGACATACATAGCCCCATCTGTAGAAATGCGGAAACTGAGCAGAGAGAATTAAGTGACTCGCCCAACAACACATTGGTAGTAAGTGGCAGGGCCAGAATTTAAACCCAGGCAAGTCTGGCTCCAAAATCTGTACTCTTCTTCACTACATCAATTAGTTATTGCTGTAAAACAAATGGCCCCCAAATTTAATTGCTTACAACCTCTGCTTGCATCAAGTTTGCTACTCTCTCCTTTGACCGAAGCAAATCACATGGTCAGATCTAGAGTCAGTGTGGGAGGGCACTTCCAAAGGGCACAGACATAGGTGGGGGTAAAAATTGGGGCCTTTCATACGATTACCCTACCACAATCATGGTTCCACACTATGCTGTTTTTACCCTGCTTTCCCGACAGTTTCGAATTTGACATGTCAGACTCCAAAGGAGTTGTGAAAATACTATAAAGTATGGCCTTGTTGGTTTAGGAAGGTGATAAAAGAACAATAAGAATGTGGAAAATGAAAGGATATTTATGATTTTAGGCTGATCCTGGGGAAACACCGTCAGAGGCTCTGAGTGAAGTCAGGACGACTCCAGCAGAAAATGGGGTGAATCATACTACATCCCTGACACCCAAACCACCCTCCCAGGCTCTCCACAGCCAACCAGCTCCAGGTAAACAACCTGAAGAGAGAGTGGTACAACATGAGGAGGAGCCTTCAGTTTATTCATGCTGCTGGAGGAGGTGGCCTGACTGTTAGCTAAGTTTTTAAGTGAGGAAAGATGCGTGGACTTAGAAGGTGCTCCATTAATGTGCAAAAGTGAATGAATGAATGGATGGATGGATGGACGGATGGATGGATGGATGCTAAAAGAGACTTGTAAGTGCTTATCTGGCTCTGCTGACAACTTACGAAGGCACAATAAAAAGTCACTCAGGTTTTCTGTGTCTTTACTGAGTGATGGATTAGGATCCATCTACTGGCAGGGTTTGTGAAGAGTTTTTCCAGCAACTAATAAACAATTATGCTTTAGAAGCACGTTCTTATTCCTGCTCCATTGAGTCTCTGCCTCTCTACCAAGAGCTTCTTTCCCTCTTTCTCCAATTTATTTTTCAATAACCTTGAGCGTCTACCATGTGCTGAGCCCTCTACTAAGCACTTCAACTAAGCATTCCCACCTTATACCAGACCTATGAGGGTAGAGTCTTTTATTGTCCCCATTGTGCAGACAAATAAACTGCAATTTTTTGAAGTGATAAAGTACTTTTCAAAGGCCACATAGCCAGTGAAGAGTGAAGTCAGGGCTAACACAGTTCCCTCTGATACTAAAAGTCTTGTTTTTAGCTTCTAGGCTCTAGCCAAAGCTACACTAATCTCTCATTTCTCAGAAAAATCCTTTGATTTCTATGAAGCTAACTTTGACATTTAATCTTATGCTGCTTTATGTATTATCTCCTGTGTGTGTGTCCTATTTCCCCAGTAGAAGGCAGGCTTCCTAGGATAGGATTCAGTTTGATGTTTCCTTTGCACATTGCACAGTGCTGAGGAATAGCATGTACTTGATAACTTATTTGTGGAACTAGTTAATAAAGTAAATAAAAGGAAAAAGAATTTCCTTCCATGAAGGTCTGGCTTCATGTCTCCTCTCTTCCTTGATAGCGATAAGATCCAGACCATTTATTAGGAGAGAGAGAGAGATTTTAAAGAGAACAAATCATATTTAATTTGTATTACGTGTGCATGAACTAGGGACTCTGCTTTTAAGAAGGTTGCTGAAATCAATAGTAGTAAGAAGATGACAATTATAAACAAGAAGTAATATTTTCGAATAAATATTTTTATGTATCAAATAGAAACATTCTGAGTGCTTCTGAGATACAAATGAGTCATTTAAATATGTGAGCAAATGTAGTTTGTGTTCGTGAGAATAAAAGAGAATTTAGCATTTTAGCATTTGATTTTTTTTTAACTTGATATTTTGGAATAATTTAACTTACAGAAAACACTTCAATAACGACACAGAACACATGCAAAAATGGTTTTCTCTTCTCCTGAAGTTAACATCTGACAGGATCATGGTGCAGTTATTAAAACCCAGGAAAGTAACATTGGCACAATAATCTGAACTGAACCACAGACCTTGTTTGAACTCTACCTGCTTTCCACTAATGTCCTTTCATTGCTCCAGATTCCAACTCAGGATCCCACATTGTATGGATTGGCATGTCTTCTTAGTCTCTGTATTAGTCCATTTCTGTTGCTCATAACAGAATACCTGAAAATGGGTAATTTGTAAAGAAACAATATTTATTACTTACAGTTTCAGAGGCTGGGAAGTCCAAAGTCCAGGGAAAACATCTGGTGAGGGCCTTGTTGGTGGGTGGTGACTCTCCACAGAGAGACAGGGTATCACAAGGCAAGCATGGAAGGAGCCAGAGAGAGCTAACTCTTCACTTGAGCTCCTTTGAAAGCGTCAGAACCACATCCATCACTCCACAAAGGGATCGATCCGTTCACCAGGGCATAGTCCTGAAAATCTAATCACCTTCAATTACCATAATAGGATTTCCCATCCTCTTAACACTGTCACAGTGAGGACTGAGTTTCAATGAGCTTTGGGGGGACATTCAATCCATAGCACTCTCCTTTAATCTATGACAGTCCCTCAGTCTTCCCTGTCTTTCATAACCTTGATATTTTTGAGAAATTTTGGTCACTTATTTGTCGAATGTCCCTCAGTTTGGGTTGGCCACCTGTTTTCTCATGATTAGATTGAGGTTCTGCATTTTTGGCAAGACACCACAGAAGGGACCCTGTGCTGTGCCCTTCTCAGTGAGTCCCATTGGGGGATATGATGTTGATAGGGTTCATCACTGGTGATGTCATATCACTTGGTTAAGGTGGTTTCTCCACTGAAAATTAGGATTTTCCCCTCTCAGATATCTTGGGGGAGATACTTTAATACTATGCAAATAGCCTGTTTCTCCTTGACTTTTGCCCACCGATTTTGGCATCCACCTATGGATCTTGCCTGCAACCATTATCGCTACCTAGTGGTCAGCATTTAATCTTAAAAATTAAAAATCATTCCTGATTTTGCCAACAGGTGGCAGTAGCATTGCCTAAACTGAATTTGCTGTTTTGATTCCAAGTGGAAGGATGTCCTTTCTCTATAAACGGAGCTTATAATTTCACATTTAATTGGGTTTGTCTCAAAGTTACAAAATAAAGACTTTTCTAAGAATAATTGTTTCGCAAATAATTTTCTCCTGCAGTTTGTAATTTCTCTATAAAAAGACTTAGACTCGTGGGCCAAACTTTTTTTTTTTTTTTTTGTAAACAAGAAAAATAAAATTTTAAAGCTAAACAAGGCTATTTTATTTTATCTTTTTTATTGCAGGTTCAGTAAAGGCACCTGCCAAAACAGAAGATCTTATTCAGAGTGTCTTAACAGGTAAATACCACCTTTCCCTCATGGAATTAGGCAGCTGAATATTACACAGTATAAGTATTTAGAGAAGAGGAGATTTCCATTCATGTTTGAAAAATAACATTATTAATTTTTATTTTTAAAAATCTATAGACATATAGTCCTAGTGTAGGCCACATTACATGATATGACCAGAGAGACAGAACCAACCATATGTGGTAGATAGGATCCCACAGGCATAAAAATAGCAGTTTCACAAGATAGCTATTTCCGAATCACAGTTTCATACTGGAAAGGCGACCCAGAGAACAGAAATGCACATCTTCCTAAAGTGTTGACAGTAAACTGTACTTTACATACGCAGAATATCATCCATTTGTAATCATAAAATGCATAGTGTTTAAGAGTTTGGAAATATTTTGGAAATATTTTATATTTGGTTAGTTAATAAACTAGTGGGACTAAAATTGGTAAATCTTTCTTTAATACACTTAGCAGTATGTTGTGGAATCTCAAAAATGTTTATAATACTTGATTCATTACACAGCAGAAATGTACATACATGTTTACCAAAAGTAGCACCATTGGGAAGAGCCAAAATCTGTAAATAACCCAGATATCTATCAATAGTAGGATAGATAAATAAATAAGTAGGAATATTCACAGAATAGAATAAGATACAGCTGTAGGAATAGATAAACTACAATCACACACAACAACATGGATAAAACTCACAAGCATAATATTGAGGAAAAGAAGCCAGAAACAAAAGAGCAGATTCTGTATGATTACATCTACACAAAGTTCAAAGACAGGCAAAACTACTTCATGCTATTAGAAACCAGGATTTGGATGATAATTAGTGGGGGACACAAGCCAAAAGGAAGGCTTGTGGGGTGCTGGCAGTATTCTGACTTTGACCTGGGTGGTGGTTATTGAAGCATGTTAACTTTGTAAAAGTTTGCAGGGCTGTACAATTATGATTTACGTGCTTTTATGCATGCACTTATATTTTACAAAAAAATACATATGATATGCATAGAAAAATTACTTGAGGAATATATTAAAAGAAAACAAAACATGTTTTAAAAGATTTAGTTCCATGGGAAACAATACAACATTAATGCATAAACCAGGAGACAGAACATGATTCTCAGAACATGATTATGATGTCTAAAAGTGTGTAAATGTATAGACAAATGGCGATGGTCTGTACCAATATATTGGCCATGACTATCTCCGTGTGGCTTATTTATGAGTGATATTCATGTCTTTATATAAATGGACATTACCTTTATAGTTAAGGGTGTATTCTCAGGAATAGCCTTTCATCTGCAAACTTTTTAAAAATAGTACTTTATGTGAATTTTTTTTTTTAATCATAGGTTGGGACATCTAGAACTCTATTTATAAACTGCCAATAGCCAATGTGTTGCAAACCATGTTTTAAAAAGTAGGATTGAATCTGTCACCAAAAATGCAGCAATTCCCTAGGGTTATAAATTCTTAATATAAAAACTTATTATGCAGCCATAATGAGTCAATTTGAGCCTGAGGGAAACCATTAAATAAATGCACACTGTTCTCTCCCTGGCTTCTTTCTCTAAAGGAATTGAATGTCAGGAGAACAGACATATTATAAGAAAAAGAAGCATATCTCAATTGCTTAAAGACCTTAGCATTTAGGAACATAAATTATTATGCTGATTTCAATGTTTATCTAGTACAAGTTTCATTTCCTATTCAGGTTTATTGTTATTCATGGCATATATCATTCCTGAATCATTTGACAGTTCTAAATATTTATGGTCACAATTTTTCATTCCCAGAAGCATAATATTCAAATCAAAGGATGGAGACATATTAACTATGACTTAATCTAGGTTCAAATAAATGACAATTCACTGAAGTTAAGACCCTGTCAATTGTAAGGCACTCCACTGTTCATGTGCTGCTAAGAATTAAAAGTACTGACCAGCAGTGACACCCCATTGACTGGGAGACTCATCTTGATTTCAGAAATGTGAAAGAACTTTAAAATGTTTATTCTAGAATTGATAAAATATGTCAGTAAAATACAGAATGTTTTAAGGTCAAAGCTCTGTCACATTAAAAATTTTTTCAGCATTGGATAAAATACCATGTAGTAATGTGGGCTGCCACTAACCCTTCTGGTGCCTTTGTGCAAATTAGATCAAGAGATCTTCCCTCAAGACACTTTTCTGTTATATACTGTTGTGATAAATGCACAAACCCATGATGTCTATACTGTGAATCGTGCCCCTTGGAGATGGAATTATAGAACCCACGCAATCATTTGCTAAGCCTCTATAGGCACAATGTCAGAAACTGTGGATACTTGCCCTGAATTCTTTCATTTCATCATCACACGAGGGTACTTCGAAAGTTGACAGAAAAATTCGTATTATCTTTTAATTCTATTTTGCCATGAACTTTCTGAAGTATCCTTGCAACAACTCTATAAAGTAGTAGAAATGTTATATTCCTTAAAGCGGATGCCATTGGTGCCCTCCCTGGATTGCCTATACTCTGGTACACCCATCTCCCAGCTGTGGTTAGGGTTGGCTGCTAACAGCTTGGAGCCTTCCCTTCTCTGCAAAATTGCCTACAGCCAAAAGGAAGCCCCCTTCCAGAAGGTTATGCCTCCCCGCGCTGACTGTCCCAAATATGCAAAAAGCTGACCTTCTTGCCTCAAGCTGAGGCCAACACTACGGTACAGTTAACATTGCTGAGCTCCCAGTGGGATCAGGCGGAAGCCAGGCTCCAGCTGAGACCACATGCTTGCTCAGCTCCTTCCGAGGCCTCGTTTGCTTCCCTCATTCCCCTACTCCTAGAGCCCTTCAGTAAATCACATGCACCTGAATTCCCATCTCAGCTCTGCTTCTAGGGAAGCCAAACTTCAAAACAAACAAACAAAAAAAAAAAAAAGAAAGAAAAAATCAGTCTTTGAGAAGTTTGGTAAAATAGCTGCAAACTTAGATTTTACATCAAAGCTATGCTTTTAAGCTCCCGTTGGCCAAGATCAGACACAGGTTGCTCAATAAGCAGGTTGCAGTTCCTCTTTACATCTGGACTCTCGGTCCTTCCACGTCCCTTAGCTCTTAAACTCATTTGTTGCAGAGATAGAAGCGCAGACGATTGAAGAGCTAAAGCAACAGAAATCGTTTGTGAAACTTCAAAAGAAGCACTACAAAGAGATGAAAGACCTGGTTAAGAGACACCACAAGAAAACCACTGACCTTATCAAAGAACACACTACAAAATATAATGAAATTCAGAATGACTACTTAAGAAGGAGGGCAGCTTTGGAAAAGACCGCCAAAAAGGACAGTAAGAAAAAGTAAGTTGAATGAGTACTTTTTGTTTGTTTATTTTATAGCATAAAGGAAGAGAGTCATTGACACAGATTTCTAATGTGTTATAGCATATTTTTGGCCCTAAACCACTACAAGAAGGAAAGCCACCCAAACCTCTCCACTCCCTACAGCTCCTGAGTCACCTCAGCTCAGTTTTGTTTGAAGACTGAATTTCTATCTGAGTATAGATATGCAGGAAGTCTTCCCTTGAGTTCTCGCCCGTGGCCCCAATTCCAATTTGCTAACTTCCCATATTACAGATGCCAACCTGGTCAGTACAGAATGTTGCCTTGTGAACCTAAAAGCTGGTTGAAGAGGCAACTTGTCATATAGAAAAGAGAAGTCTCAACTCTATCCTTCATTGCCCTATCTGAATCCCATAAAGTCCTGCACAGGTGACCCCTATGTTTGGGCCTGGGGTCCCTACAGCCCCATTACGCAGACCTTGATAGTGAAAAGCATCTCTCACATTCATTCAGCTAATTTATTGGGTGCCTACTGTGTCCTGGGGACGCAGCAATGAACACAATTATCACCCTCAAACAGCTAATGTGGTAAGGTGGTGAAACTGAGCGATAACAACAAACAAATACACAATGTAATTTCAGATTGTGATGTGATAGAGATCAGTGACGGATGGGAGAGCCCTTTGGACATGATGATCTGGAATGAGGTGATACAAGAAGAATAAAGCTTAATCAGCTATGCAACAAAAACCAGGGAGACTTATTCCAGGCTGAGAGAACAGCAAGTGCAAAGGCTCTGAGACAGGAAACCAAATTACTGTTCCAGGAACAGTAAAGTTGTCAAAGTGGATGAGACATGGCAAACCATGGACAGAGTGAAGCAAGATCAGGTCAGAGAAATAGGACGGAGAATCACATCACTAAGTTCTTTAGAGCTGGAGCAAATGACAAAGTTCAGAACTTATTGTAAGTGCAATAGGAATCCACTGAAGAAGAAATTTAAGTGGAATTGATATGGCTCAAGGTGAGGATTGAGGGAGTCAGAGTGGAGGCAGGGAGACCAGTTGGGAAATTTTTTCATGAGTCCAGTTGAGTGATGATAGTGGTAGAGATGGAGAGAAGGAGATTTCTTTTATTTTGATTTATTTTAAAGCAAGCGTAGGATATAAGATCAGAAACCTGGAAGAGAGAGGAAACCTGCTTGTATGATTGTAATTCCCAGGTCTCCTTGTGGAGAATGAAGCTAATGCCAGCCCATGCCATATCTGTTCATGACACTTCATTGTCTAGACTAGATCAGTGCATCTCAAATTTTAGCTTGCATAAGAATTACTTGGAGAGCTTGCTAAAACACAGATTCCTGGGCGCCGACCACAGAGTTTCTGATTCAGGGGTCTGGAGTAGGGCCTGAGCGTCTGCATTTCTAACAAGCTCCCAGGGTTTGCTGATGCTGCTGGTCCATAGACTTCTCACTGATGGGCACTGGTCTAGAATCCTTCAGAGGCATCCCAGAAACTGAAGCGTAGCATAAAGGCCTTCTTCGCCTTCTTTGGTCTAATCTCTGCAGGCCTTCCCAGCCTCATCTCCCAGAACCCCATGTGAAAACCTGTACTCTCTGCTTGAGTCTCACCATGATGACATGGGGCAGTTATTCTCCCAGCTCATGGGCCCTTCCTCAACTGAGACTCTCTTGCATGAAAATTACAGGCCCTGCTTCTAAACCCCAACAAAGGCCCGTTGCTGAATGTTAGAATCCCAGCTTTCTGCTTGCAGATTTCCATGTAAATTTTGGAATGTCACCTGCTTGCAGAACCACCCATGTGGGCTGCTTTCCATGTGTTGCATGTGCTTCTGGCTGGTTCCAGGGCCTCAGTGAGCTTTGAGTCCTCCCTTAGTTTCAGTGGACTCCCCTCATATTGTCCCCCCCCCCCCTCAACCCATGGTCCCAGCTAGTCTCTGAAGTTTATGGACACAGGGTCTGGATGACCACATTGGCTTCCTCTTTTGCCTCCTAGTGAGAGCCATTCCCAATTCTGGAATAGACACTGTACTGGGTGTCAATGAAGTGCCAAAGTGCTCTATTCATTTTCTAATGCTGTACAAAGTACCACAAACTGGGTACCTTAAATAGGTTGAGATTTATTCACTCACAGTTCTGTAGGAGTCCACATCAGGGTGTTGGCAGGGGCATGCTCTCTCTAAAAGGTCTACAGGAAGAATCTTTTCTAGTCTCTTCCAGCACCTGGTGGTTGCCAGCAGTCTTTGGCATTCCTTGGCTTGTAGAAGCATCACTCCCATCTCTGCCTCCGTTATCACATGGCATTCTCCTTGAATACGTGTGTCTGTGTCCAAATTTCTCTCCTCTTATGAGGATGCCAGTCATTAGATTAGGGCCCACCCTAATCCACTATGACTTCATCTTAACTATTATACATCCAACAACCCTGCTTACAAATGAGGTCACAGGCTGAGGTTCTGGAAAGGACATGATGTTTGGGGACACTATTCAACCCAGTACATGTACTTTAAGCACTTCCATACAGTATTCTATGGATTTCCCACAGCAGCACTGTGAAGTAGGTGTAGGCATCACCTGCATTGGACCAGGAGGACCCAAAGCTCAGTGAGGCCCTAGGACCCAGCCAGAAGCACATGCAACATATTAGGGTATAGTTTCAGTGGACTCACAGCATAGTGTCCCCCACTACTCCACCACAGTCCCAGCTGTGTCCTATGACTTAGTAGGTCTGGAATCTGCATCTCTGTAGACTTGTGATGTCTTCCTGGAAGTGGTCCGCATAATCCTACAAAGGACTTAGAATCTCATAACTGCCTCTTTGAGTATATCTACACTATTAACGAATTCATGAAATAATAATGCCAGAATAAGTTCATTCATCAACGTTTCCAAGTGTTATGAGATTACTCTTTTAAGTTACATTCCTGGAATTTCTTTGACCATCTTTTGCAGGTTGATAGTGTGAACTTATTGACAATGAACAATGTTTTGTAACATGAAGCTCTCTCATCTACAGTATTAATTTTTCTATAAAAATCTTTTCTTCAGAGTTTAATAATCAAGGAAGTGGAAATTAAATGCAGTTACTTTAAGTTTTGTTTTCCTTTTAGGGTACAAACAATTCTTTTCTTCATTAGGGTTTATTTAGCTAAACGTCAAAAATATTTTTAATTTTAGTTATTTAGTGAGCACTAACAGAGCATTGTGTTAGGGCAGTGTTCTAAAATCTTTATAAACATCAACTCATACTATTTTAAAAATAAAATGTTATTTGTGGTATTAAAAAGCATAGTTTAGAAGATTTATAATTTTCAAAAGCAATAGTATCCTGTAGTTTTATTTTCAGCATATATATATTATTTTAATAAATTGTTGTAGAGGTGATAAAAGTCTTTTAAGTCATTTAAAATCATGACACCACTTAATTTTCTATAACTACAGTATACAAATTACTTCAATCAGTTATCTTTATTTTTTATACATTGGTTAACAAGTGACAAAAATACAGTAAAGTATAATTCATTGATTTTCACAGCTCTAGGAAATAGTATGTGGAGTTAACTGTGCACTTATTTAAAACCTTTTTGGGGACATCATCATCAGCTTTCTCATTAAAGAGTCTCTTGAGAGCTTATCATAATTGTCACTGAGAAATAATGTTTTATTCTCTAACTGAAAATGTTATAAATCACCATGAAACTATGTGAGCATGTAAGCTACCTATTAGCGAGCCAAGAATAAGACAGGCTGTGTTATATCCTTCCTTTCACTTTCTTATAGAATAATCTTATTTTCATGTTAGGTTATAGAGAGAGCTACAGTGCATTTTTTATATCCGTACTGTGACATATGATTTAACATATGCTTAACCTGAAAGCACCAAGCACCAGGCACTGGGTTTTGAAAAGCAACAAAATCACTGTTTCTTGTAGCTGAAGCAGTCTTAGAAGCCATCTAGCTGAAATATGGCACTTTTTCAAGGAGGAAGCTGAAAGGTAAAGGCATTAACATTTACCCATAGTTACACAGCAAATTCAGGCAAAGCTTGGCCCAAAACTTCTCCTAAATTTCTACATTAGTGATATATACATGCTCATCCATTTATTAACTTGTTTATTTACTAAGTCATATCCTTCAAACTTCCAATAGAATATCAAGGTAACATTACAGAAGATATATGTGTAAAAATCCTATGGAAGGGCTGGCCCCGTGGCTCACTCAGGAGAGTGTGGTGCTGGTAGCGCCAAGGCCGTGAGTTCGGATCCTATATAGGGATGGCCGGTGCGCTCACTGGCTGAGCGTGGTGCAGACCACACTGTACTGAGGGTTGCGATACCCTTACTGGTTGCAAAAAAAAAAAATCCTGTGGAAGTAGAAAAACAACACATACACATACACACACTGAGCTATCGACACTTATCGAGATCTGCGGTCCAATACGGAGTCATCAGCCACATATGGCTACTGAGCCCTTGAAATGTTGAGATATGCTGTAACTATAAAATACACAGCAGATTTCTAAGACTTTATTTTTAAAAAAATGTAAAACAGCTCCTGTATATCTATTGATTTTATTTTAATTACATGTTGAAATGACAAAATTTTTGACTTATCAGGTTAAGTAAAAAATATTATTAAAATTAATTTCACTCATTTCTTTTTGCTTTTTAAGATGACAACTAAAAGCTTTAAGTTACATATGTGGAAAAAGTAGCATATGTAGCTCGCATTATATTTCTACTGGACAGCACCAACCATTTAATGTAATTTCTGTCCTTGAATGCTGAATTTTGCTCTTAGTTTCTAAGAAAAGGAAGTATGGATTGGATAATTCTCCTTATCTGATTAAAGAAAACTTGCTTGCTCTTCCAAGACAGATGAACATTTTTCTAGTATTAAATTACTGAAGAATTTATTTCATGGATCTTATACAAGCAGCATCAGGCAACAGAAAAGTAATGCCTCCAACCATGTTTTTCCAGGAGATGCAGAAACACTGTTCACTTGGTTATTTTTTTAAACTGTTCCTCAAAGAACAACAAAATAAAATCCCTAAGCCCATAGTATCTAAAGATAAATGAAGAAGGGCTTTTCTTCAAGTGGCAAAGCCACTGAGGTCTGGTTATGTCTCTGTCTCCCATCTCCCTCCATACACATTAAAATCCTGAAAATACCTCGGCATAATGAATGAGCATCACGTCCATTAGATTATTTTCTTACTCAAATATCCATGGTCTCAACTGAGACTTCCACATAATGTGAAAAACAGTTTACTCCAAAGTAGGTTCTGCCCAGGCAGGGTCCGCAGTTATACTTAAGAGCACAGGCTCTGCCCTGCTATCTCCGGTAAATGTCTGTCCTGGGGCAGTTTGCACTGCTGTGCCCCGTGCTGTGTCCTCAGGCAAATTATCTCACTGAGCCCAGTGAACTCAAATGTGAACTGGAGATAGTCAGACCAACTTGGGTTGTTGTGAGCATGCCTGGCACGTGCTGAGTGGCCAATAAATGAGAGTTGCTTCTGCTATAGAGGTTGCAGCTGGTTGAAGGAACGCTTTTGTGTTTGGGTTACACCGACCTCCTGCTACAAAAGAGGAAAACGTAACTCCAGTTCATGCCAGGATGGGGGCTCCTCCACACTGCAGTGCAGTCCTAATGTGTCAGGAGCCGTGAGCCTCGTAGAGTGCTCATTCCCATCTGGCATTGCACATAAAAATGCAAAAAGAAACTTTTGAGAGAAGTCTGCTTCTCTTATTTGACGAAATGAGATCCTAACACCAGCTTCAACCAACTGCCTTCTCCATGTAATGCCAGTGATGCTGGCCTAATTCAAAGAAAAAGCAACCAGAATTAGTGCCAGTTGATTCTAAGAAACTTTTTCTATTCCATCTGACTGCAGATGAAAAATATCGAGGCAGAATCTGATGTCTTAGGTGGTAGTTTGGTCTTCTCTCTGGAGAGCATTTCATATCAATGAAACAAGTATACCTGCTCTTTGTATCCTGTTCCCAATACTCTGTCACCCTTTCTATTGTTTCCACAAGTGATAACACAGAGAATACAAAGTTAGAAGGATCACTACAGAAGTTAGTGAGTACAACTTTAATCAATTTCAACATTAGTCCTAACCTTCCAAATATCTATGCAATCTCTAAGAATATCTATACAGAAAAAGTCATCTTGCACAGCGTTAAGTGCTCAACACATATTTTTAAATGAAGGAATACAGCTCTTTTCTCTTATAACTTAAGCTTTTCAAAGAAAATGCCATTTGGTTAGAGATATCAGTGAAGTTGGTACAGCCTCTAAAGAGCCTTATTTTCCCTTGCTGTTTAAAATCTTACGAAACAGAGCTCAGATGTCAGCTGAGAGGGTTATCTGCACGTGGCATCTGCACATGGTCTCTGTTTTTAATCCATATCACCCCAGATGCAAAACATGTCACATCATCAACTGCTCCCAGCACAATTCACTCAGTATAGAGTCTACTGAAGTTTTCAGAGAAGAAATGTAGCTGGGAGTGACATTATATATACCACATTAAAATATGATAATAAAAAGATAAAGACATTTGAATTCAGTAAGACATTATTTTTTCTCAAAGGGAGATTATCATTCTCACCACCATCACGATCAGAGTCCCTGGCTTTCTGGCTTTTCTTTCTGCCCCTGTCTCATTCTAGAGCAACACAAGTTTTATTCACTCCCCGTGGTTGGAGACCCTCTGCTGTTAAGTTTGTCCTTGGGGTCTCACACTCTACCCCAAATATTTCTTTCCAAACAGTGCTTTCTGTAGGAGGAACTCTGGTGAATAGCTTTCCCTCCAGCTTTTCATGACCTATATGTTTTGTGAATCAAGTTCTTTGTCTTTACAGATTGGAACCCAGCAGCCCTGACCACGGTTCATCAACAATTGAGCAAGACCTTGCGGCCCTGGATGCCGAAATGACCCAAAAGTTAATAGACTTGAAGGACAAACAACAGCAGCAGCTGCTAAATCTTCGGCAAGAACAGTATTACAGTGAAAAATACCAGAAGCGAGAACACATTAAACTGGTAAGCCAGAGAAACATGATTTATGTTTGCCCGGCTGGAACCCTCCTTTCTATAGAAAACTTTTGATACTCTTGAACAATTCAAAGGGGACAAGGGCAGGTGTGAATGCCATCAACTTGGGAGATCAAATAGGGGCCCACGATGTTCACCAAACTCATACTTTATAAGCACCACTATTCTAGCATCTTTACCAAGCTCCACTCCATTCTCCCAATGAGGCTATGTTTTATTAGTTTTATTTTCAGTAACTTATTTTGGGGTTATAACACTTTTGGGGATCTTTAAAATTTCACAAGGAAGTAAAAAGATCTTATCTTTGTTTAAGAAAATGAAGAACAGGCTGCAAATAAATTTTCACTTTTTTGTTTTTTTGCATCACTAGGCTTGCAAAAGCAAGAACTAAAAAAAATAAAATTAAATTAAAAATTATACAGTCCACTCTCCTACATATAGAAAAGTCAGTATCTAAAGGACCAACATGGAATGTTGTCTACCCAATTCTTCAGGCTTTCTATGAAAGGAAATGCCATTTTCTGCATTAATGATCAGTTTTGTCCTCCAAAATGTTTTATCATGAATTGCGACCTCTTCATTGTTTTTGATGCCTTGACACAGAGTAGAGACACAATAAATATTTGGTGACAGATAAATTAAATGAATTTAGCAATAAAGTAGCCTTCAAAACAAGCTTATGCCAAAAACAAAACAAATGAACAAGCTTGATAGATATTAGTGTACCCAGAAGAAATGGGTTCTAAGAGGTATTCGGATGACCTCCCATTTCTTTTTCAAGGTTCTGTACATGTTAAGAGAATTCTGAGGCTGTTTCTGCTTACAGGGCTGGCAATCAGTAGATCATTCAGCCATCACCGTCTAAGAGGTGATTGAGTGTAATGCTGTTGTTCTAGTACAGGTTCCCCAATGACAATATGCAAATATGTGTGTTAAAGTCATATGAATTGTCTGTCAAAAATCAGATTCCACTTGGTCAGATATTCTCAACTTGAGCATGCATCAGAATTACTGGACAGCTTGTTAAAGTACAGATTGTTAGGTCTTACCCTAAATTTCCAATTCGACAGGTCTCTTGAAAGGCCGGTGTTAATAACACTTCTCTCTGAGGACCACACTTTGAGAACAGCTGCTCCATACCTAAATGTGAGGCTCAAGGATTTGTTTTTAACAAACTCTACCTGATTTTGATGGTGGCTTTGTTTGGAAACTGCTGACATAAAAGCAAAGCAGGGAAAGAACAATTGGGATTGGGTGTGAGGAGGGTATTGCCTTGACAGAACTGAGAAAGTCAAAGTAAATTTTGATGGGAGATGACAGCTCTGAGACCCAGCTACAACCACTCCCATCTGACTTTTTCCAGTAACCCATCCCTTCTACTCCAGAATTCAGTAATAATAAAAATAGTAACCGTGTATTGAACACTCACCAGGGGGCCATACACTGTGCTAAGCCATTTACAGAAATTGTATTTACTCCTCACAACCACCATTGGAGTTTGGTACTATTATCAGCCCCGTATTGCAGATAAAAAAAAAAAAATTATGGAGAAATTTAGTGAATTTCCCAAGGTTCCTCAACTGGTAAGTGGTGCAGTTGGGATTTGAACCTTTATCCATTGTGTAGATGCCTCTGCTAAGTCAGATTTCAAGCCAGTGTGAGCACAGTGAAGGGAACTGCTCTGCCCATCCTACTCATGCAGATGACACACAGCGACTGCCTTCACAACCATGACTGGGATAATGTGACTCACCATCTGTTTTCTTTAAAACAGATTTATTGCACATGCCATGCAATTCACTCATTTAAAGTATACAGTTCAATAGTTCTAAATATATTCTCAGGTATGTACAACCATCACCACAATCAGTTTTAGATCATTTTCATCACTTCAAAAAGAAACCTTCATTCATTCATTCAACAAATACTTATTAAACACTTGCTCAATAAATATTTTAAAACAGTAATGGATAAAAATGACAACTATACTAGCACTATGGAGTTTACATTCTAGGAGAGGAAGTCAGACCATAAATAAATAAGCTGGTAAAATACGTAGTATGTTAGGTAGTAATAAGGGCTTAGAAGAAAATTAATGTCAGAAAATGGTGAAATAGGGAGTAGAGTTTAGGAAAGGATGAAGAGTATGCTTTGCAATTTTAAATAAAGTAGACAGGGAGGGACTTACTGAGAAGGGAACATCAGAGTTAGGAGGTGAAAGACTGACCTGTTCAAACATACAGAGGAAGATTTTTCTAGGCAGAAGGATTGACAGGCAAAGACTCTTGGCTGGGAATGGGCCTGGGTGTTGGAGGAACAGGAGGGTGGCTCTGTCTCAGGAGGATTATAGGGTATTAGGTCAGAGAGATGGTACTTTTAGGGTGAGAGACAGATCTTCTAGGGTCTTTAGTGCCGGAGACCAGCTCCACAGGATTCATTGGACCTGAATAGGTGGTGTGGATAGGATGAGGAAAAAAGAAAAAGGCGGACCACAAGTGTCTAGTGCAAGTGTGGACAACAACCACAAAAATCTTGCTTTATTTATATGTTTTTACCTAATCTTTTACACATTGATTTATCTTTTAATCAAAACATTTTTTATTTTGTTTCTATTGAAAAAGAAAGGTCAAAACGTTCCAAGGCACTCATGCTGTGACAAAAACATCTACTCATGCATCAATAGTTCACCCCAAAGCCTGTGGCTCGTGGCCAGGAAACTATACAATAGCAGCATGCTTGGCTTTAAAGAGCGTCAGACTTTTAGTTTAAACTATAATTCTTAACCTTCTTAATTTACAATTTAACCCTTTTTTAATCTTACTTATACTTACTATACTTGATTTTAATAACATTGATTAGTTATGGTTAACAATTTAATATTGCTTATACTTTATATTGATCATTTTAATTTATAATCAAAATCACAATGTTCATACCTTTTTTTCCCCTGCCAATAGACTCCGGGAACAGCACAGGGGACAAAGTGAAAAGTTAAATGATCCTACTCAAACTAATAAAAACACACTAGATCTTTCTTATTATTACTAGGGAAACAACATATTTTTGGTAAGTCAAGTGAAACTGTGGGAATGGGGAAAACAAAGAAATCTGTAACTGGTTAATGATCAAATAATAGTAAACACCACAGCACTGGGACCCGCCACCTCCCTGGGGGATGTGGATAGAAATCTGACATAATGACTTCATTCCACACATACAAGAGCATGACCACAGCCACAATGGGTCCATGCACACACCACTAACAAAAAAGATTAATAAAATTAAATTGAGCCAACCCACACCGGGAACATGCATCAAAAACACCTTTAGTACCGACAATGCCCTTTAAATAAACCAGTTAATTCTGATGTATTTTAACATGTCCTTTGAGAAACTCCAGGGAATTTCCCAAAGCCATACTAAGCCAAAAGGTTAGGCTGTTTAATTCTGGGAAGCCTTGTCAAGCAACCAAAGGTGAACAAACAAGAAATTCCACGGAGCCGTGCCACACACGTGGGACCCCCTTGTAGCCTGCAGAACAAGGGGTATCACTCAGGCTCCCATGCCGTTCCCTATAGCAGGATGGCTCATGGCACTTTAGGCCTCTATATGGCCCCTGTGTTTCACTTGAGGTAAGGCAGGATACGTTCTGAAGAGAGGCCTGACATGATCTGAAGTGACTTTCACAAGGACCACTCTGGGGCTGTGCTGTCCAGTACATGGTAAGAAGTGGTACCCCAGGGAAGGGAGTCCCAAAGCACAGTTCAGGCCACTGGTGGCTCACAGTATTAAAAAGTCCTGAGGTTCTCCAGCAGGTGCCTCAAGTTGACTAACAGGGTGAATGTTACTTAGACTCTAGATAACACAGCCGTGATCCTCCAGAGTTTCCCCAGCCCCCCAACCCCTGAGCAAGTCTCCATTCTCCAAGGAAAGAGAGAAAGAGACATGGCAATTTAGAAGAGATGTGGGAGAATCAGAGGAAGCCCAATACTCATAGAAGATTCCAGAAACAAGAATTCAGAGTATGGATGAAAACACAAGCGCAGGCATCCCAGGAAGTCTTCTTAGGCAGAAAGAAACTTGAGCTGCAGAAATGGGTGCAGAAATGACAGGAAAGAGCTGCAAAATGTCAACGTCCCAGGAACAATACCTGAGCATGAGGCACTATTGGAATCCCATTGGGGAGGGTGGGAAGCTGCTCAGTAGCTTTTCTCTTGCAGGAGAGGTTGGCTGGAAACTGGGGAATACCCAGCTGAGCTTGCAAATGGGAAAATCTCACCTGAGGAGCTGGGGAGGTGGTAGAAATCTTACTGGAGGTGGCAACTCCATAATATGTCCTTCCACTCCCTTCTCCCTAGGAAGGAATATGTGTGTACATTGTAAAAGTTTAGAAGAGTTTTCAGAAAAACGTAAACACCTGTCCGGGCTGGCCTAACCACCTGCTCAGCATGTTCACCCTTACACCACTGTGATTGCGGATGCGGGTTTCACATAAAGCCCCGATGCCTTCTGAACACACCTATATGGGCCTTTTGTAAGAATGGTAAGGCCCAAACACCTTGGATTTGGAACCACATGAGCTTACCTTACGGCCATTTGGCGGCACCCATTGTTATGCTACATGCCTTTAGCTGGGACATATGTGACAGAGCTTCTACCACCCCATTTGTAATAACCAGAACTTGTTCTACCAGGAAATGTTTTGATCGTGAGGTGCCCAAAAGTATCAGTGCTATCTTTGGTGCAAGTTCTGATGATCAGCAGGCCTCCCAGGCAAAATGAGACAAACAGAAGTGTAATTAAAAAACAACTAGTACCCAAGTAAAAAGGAGCATTTGGGTGATGAGGAAAATTAAGCAGAAGATATTTCATCTCCCAAAATTGCTTGGAGATTAAATACCAACATGCTTTGGTTAAGGATTATACATTCTTAATGCCAGCATCTACAGTTCAAGGATTGAGAAGGAAACCATGGCATAGATAAACTCCCTGCCAAATGTTCTATAGACACTGGAGATAAAAGTGAATAAGACATGGTCTCCACACACACTCAGGAAGTGGGTGTAGCAAACAGTTCTAATATCACATGATAAATGAAATAATAAATGTATCAGCAGAGTGGTAGAAAATCACAGAGGTAGAGACAATTTGTCTAACTCTATAAACCGATAAACATTAAGAATATTTTTGAAATTATTGTTCATATTATCATAGGATATGTAAAATGCATGAATGCTCCATAGACTCTATAGCTCCACAAACTCTCTTTCTATCCAAAAATGAATCTTTATTATTACAGCTCTGCATCTAAATAACTCTGCAGGCTGGTGATTCAAAGTGTGCTTGTTAGACATGCACAGTGTCAGGCCCCACCCCAGACCTGCTAAATCACATTTTGCATTTTGATAGGAGTCCCATGTGACTTATACATTCAAGTTGAAGAAGCATGGTTTTATTTATTTATTTATTTTTAATTTTTATTTTATCAATATACAATGTCATTGATTTTCATATCCCTTTACTGATTCCTCCCTGCCTCCTCCCTCTCCCCCCTCCCACCCATAACATCATATCTGTTCACTTGTCTTAACAAGTTCAAGGAATTGTGATCGTTGTGTCTTCTTCCCTGCCCCCCATTTGTTTGTGTGTTTATTTATTTATTTATTTTTAGCTCCCACAAATAAGTGAGAACATGTGGCATTTCTCTTTCTGTGCCCGACTTATTTCACTTAATATGATTTTTTCTAAGTCCATCCAAGTTGCTGCAAATAGTAGTATTTCATTCTTTTTTATAGAAGCATGGTTTTAGAGCCTGTCAATCCTTATCTTTGCTCAAAATGCATTTTAGAGTAAGCCTAAAATTCCTTTTAGTTGAAATAGGAAATACAGTGTGCTCTTCACAGCTTGATCATCCAGCTGGATGGATAACTATTGGTGACAAAGTTATAGTTTCTGTGAAAATAACTCCTGTGGTTCTCTGCCCTGACTATATTCATGAGGGAAGGACAGGATTACTTTAGTTAAAGGTAAGTGAAGATAAAGATGGAAGTTCCCTCACCCCATTCAAGTTCTTGTGCACCCTGAAATCTCCCAATAAATAGCCTGAGGTTCTGTGGACCCCAGTTAAAGACCCTTCCTCCAGGGAAGAACTATAGGGTTGGGAATCTCTTCCAACTTGTTTGTATGTTTTTCATCAACTGCTTTGTCTATACCACTAGGATTACACTTTCATTTTAAAAGTGATATGGTAAGTGATGGAAATTCTGTGGGGTCCATCTGAGGGATCCTGATCCCCCTCAGTATTCAGCCCAGCATCACACTCAAACTAAACACCCACAGGAAGCTTGGCCCACCATTTTATCCTCTTCCTTCTTCCCCCTTTCAGTGGCTTCACAAAGAGATTCCCTCATTTTCTCCCACAGTCACCATGCACTTGATCCTCTGCAGAGACTTGTTTTGCTCTGTGTTGCTTTACTTTTCTTCCTACCTTTCTCATATTTTGTCTCCCACATGTGCTGATCCCATCCATTTTCCCCTTTCTTTACGTAGACCTTAATGGTTCACATTCTTGTTACCCATCCTCCTGTCTGTACCACCAACAACCATTCTGGGACCCCAGATCAACATTAGTAGCCATCAACCTGAGTTTCCCAAGTCCCTGCCAATCCCAGGGGATTGAAAGTTGTGTTTCAGACTGAAAGCTCTGCGTGAGTACTGTTCAGCCACAAATGGAATGGCCCATCAGGATGTGGCCAGTGACGAGTGGGGTCTGGAGTCAAATGTCCTCATGTCAGGCCACTGCATCCCTGCTGAGTAGCTGCATGACCACTCTGAGCTTGTTTTCTCATCTGTCCAATGGAAATAAGAATAATTCTCACCTCCTTGAACTGCAAGGAGGAATAACAAGATAATGCACATAAAACACTGTTTTAAATGAAAGCCTTTTTTTGTACAATACATGAATTGGCAAGGAAATCTGACTTCAAATATAAATGGGTATTACGGTTTTTGACATCCTGCTACAGCTTCAGGGAACTCATCCTCTCCCTTTGGATGATTTCTATCAGCATCATGTGCTGTTCCAGAATGTGCCAGAGTAACTGCGGTGTCAGGAACCATCTCCCCTGGTGGTCGTGATAGTGTTATCTGTCTTCATTCAATATTCTGACTTTAACATGGGATCATTTTTCTTGAGACATATAAATAATTTAGCTTACCCCCAAATTTTTCATTTTCCACCAAAGAAGAAAGGACAAAAAAGTAAACAATGTTAGTAGTGAAATAAGGCATAAAATTATTGTCAAAATATGTTCTTATTTGCTCATTTTCCTAATTGTTATCCTAATGGAGTCGATGTTTTATATACACACATGAGGTACTTCAAAAAATCATGGAAAGATTCATATTATCTTTCAATTCCATTTTTCCACAATGTTTTTGAGTTACCTTCATATATTACAGACACAGACACACAAACATATACATATATACATTCATACATGCATACACACACACGTATATAGAAATAAGATCCAAATCCATATACTGTCTTCAATTTGCTTTTTTCACTTAGCATTATGTCATGGGCAAATTTTCATGTCATGATTGTTAATGGTTTTTAATGGTTTTCTATTATTTCATTGTATGACTGTTGCTTAATTTATTTATCCAGTTCCCTATAGATAGAATTTTAAGTTGTTTTCAGTCTCTTTATTGTTGATGTTATTATAGTAATGCTGTGGACAACATTTTTCTAGAATAGATGAAAAATTGCCCTCCAAAAAGGTTCTGCCAATGTGTACTCCCTCTAACAGTGTCTGATAGTCACACCCTTACCACTATAGGGTTTTCTTTATTTTTTTTTTAATTTCTGCCAAAGCAAATGGCTAGAAATAGTGTCCACTTTAAATTCCATTGCTTTAATTATGAGCAAGGATGAACATATTTCAAAACATATTTCCATGTGAACTACCTGTTCACATCCATTCCCTATTTTTTTGTTGAATTGTCTCCTGCTCTTTTGACCCACAGAGTTCATGCTGTGTTTTTTCATTTATTATTATTATTAGAAGGTTGGGCAAGTTAGAGAGTATTAAGTATGCTTATATATAATCATCCATTCACCAGAAGTTATTGAAGGTCACTGTTTTCCACATACAGGTGGAGGGATTCAATGTAGACCAGACCCAATTGTGGCTCCTGCCCTCAGGGACTTACAGTGGTTAAGAGAACAGGTTTGTGGAGCCAAACATGTCTACTAACAGTACATCCATCTTTATTAGCTTTGTGGCATAGCAAACACCCCAAAACTTACTGGCTTAAAACAACCACCATTTATTTAGCTCCTGATTCTGAATATCAGCAATTTGGGCTTGACTCAACTGGATGGTTCTTCTAGTCTTGGGTGGGCCCACACTTGTGTCTTTGTTTCAGCTTCCAGTCACCATGGGCTCTGCTTAGTGCAGCCGAGTGATCCACTGTCTCCCCCACCCAGCAGGCTAGCCTGGGCTTGTTCACCTGCAGCTGGAACTGAGAGCAAGTGGAAGTATGAAAGGTCTCTTGAGAAGTTGTGTAACTTCTTTCTCATTCTCCAGCCAAAATACATCATAAGACTTGCCCAGAGTCAAGGGTTAGGGAAACAGACTCTATCTCTTGTTAGAGCAGCTGCATGTCATAGGCAAAGAGAGTAGATACAGGAAGCAGTGTAGAATTGAAGCCATTTTTGCAAAAATTCTACACACAGTCCTCATAGTTTGGATGTGAGATTCCATGGAAACTTAACACCGTACCTAAAATATAGTCATTATTTTTTACCAAAGGGCAATTTGCACAGGGTTTGGAATAAAGAGACATGACTTCGATTTTTAGTTATGTAATTTTAGCTAAATTATTTCATCTTTTAGAGTTTCTGTATCATCATTTCTTTTTTCTTTTCTTTTCACTGGCCAGTACAGAAATTGAACCCCAGGACCTCAGTGTTATCAGCACCACGCTCTAACCAACTGGGCCAGCTGGTCAGCTTTGTATCATTGTTTCTAAAACAAAACATTTGTACAAGAATGCTTATAAAGTCTTCCTCTAACTGTAATGCTAGTTTCCTTTAAATTATAAAATGTAGAGATGATCCAACTCTCAGATATATTAAAATAATAATTAGGGATTTTGGTTTAAAGCAATAAACTTTCAACTTTGGTTTTCCTTTCTTTTTTGTATACAATACATATTGCTTTAATGTATTTTTTATGGTGCTAATTGTTGACTATTTAGGAAAGATTAAGAAAAAAAATCAGTAAACAGAACCATGCCCAACGGCAAAGCAAAGAATAGTTCTGACATGTGCCAACTTAAAAAAGTTTGGGGAACAGAAGAGATTCTGCTGAAAGAAAAATTCCATAATAGAATCCACAAGTCTGATAATTTAGTTTGTGCCCTCTGGAATTACAGGACTCCTTGCATCCCATCTGGCAAGTGAGGGATGCTAAAATGATGAATTTTGCATTAAGAAAAATAGTAGCTGACATGTTGTGGTATTTATCTTCATGGAGAACTCTTCACTGCGTAGCTTCCAAATAAGCTGTCAAGATTCCATGATTTATTGTCCCAGTTTGGTTACAAACCACCAGACGTATCTTCACTCTTTTAGTTGGGCTCCCTTGCTAATTATTTGAAAACCTCTATTTGAATATTATTGCTACCTTCCCATGTCTCAGTGATAATTGATATTTATTTATTTAATTCATTCTAAGTTAAGTGGGCTTGAAATAATTAATTAATTAATTAATTAGGTGGCCTTAATATCTTTAGAATTACAAAGTCTTATCTTAAAATTTTAGTTGTTTGGGTGTTTGTTTTGTTAATTGGCTTGATCAGATATAATAATCTCATTTAATTTGATCAGATGCACAAATAGTCTCATTTTCTTTTATTTTAATCAGGAAACTCATAATAGAATCATTTGTGATTGTATACCTACTTTTTAACAACTCTTGCAAATACCTTCACTGGCATTTATAATTACAAAGGGATAATTCTTTGGTTAATAGTGAATTCTTACTTAAAGTTATATATGAACTGTTTTAAGTGAAACTCCTTTTATAAAAAAAAATTGTGGCTTGGCTATAAGTCCCTATGTTTCATTATTTTCAGAATATTTTAAAACCATTATTGAATTCTAAAAACACACTTAGAACCGTTATTTTACAATTATCAAAGGAACTTTAGAAATAATTTAGTCCCTATATTTTATTGATAAAGAAACAAAGCCCAGAAAATTGAGATGGCCCAACCCAAGCATCATCTAGGCCAATAAAACACCTAAACTACAGCTTTCTTTATAAAAAAATCTCTTGGTTTTTTAAATTAAATTTTTTTATTATTTTAAGTTGAAAGTTTTGAAATACTTCTGGTTGATAGCATCATAAAAGAATACAGGAAATATCAGGTAAGGAAGTACGTTACGTTGACCCATTGACATCTCCCAGAAAACTAAAAAGCTGGCATTTACCTTAGCATGATTTAAAAATGAAAAATAATTTTAAATGTTATAGATTCATTGGATGAATTGATTTACATTGTATAGGCATCTTGGTCAGATTTTCATTTTGATTCTTTCTTTGCCCAGCAAGGGAAAAAAATTCCAAGAATCATCTAAACATTTAGATTTAAATAAGGAGCTATAAATTCTATTTAGCCATGGAAATTAAGAAAAAAATTTCTTAGATATGAAAGAATATCTCAGAGAATGATCAAGATGACTTAAAGCAATAGACTTTCAGTGCAAGACCCCTTCCTCCTTCTGAAAAGAGAAGGGAGTGAATGGAAAATATCAGCCCACATGGACAGGGCCCTCTCTGTCTGCTCACGGTAGGACCGTCAATACTAGCATAGTACCTGGCACATTGTAGGTGCTCAGTAAATATTCACTGAATGAATGAATGAATATTTCTCATTTTGAATTGCCAAGACACACCCAGTATAAACATCTACCTTGTTTTTAAATGGTCATTAATGTGTTTGGTCTGCAGATCATTATTTAGTTCAAATGCATAGTAAATTAATTTTTTGCAGAAGTGAAACGGTTTATAGTGAAAATCCAGAGTGGATGTTTTCACTAGCAGAAAAGGAGATATCTTCTCTAGATAGTAGTATAAGTGGAGGGCTGATCAGTTGGGCCTGAAGTGTGAATGTTCTATACTTGGCTACTTGCCCATTTTCCACAGTTATCCTTCTTAGAAGAGACTCCAAACATGTCAATTTCTGTCCACATATTTTTAATCCCATTTGAGTTATTGTCAAGGAATTAATCTCTTCTGTGGAAACCATTTTCTTACCCTCAAATGACTAAACCAAGTGAAATTTAGCATGGAACTGAGAACAAGCATGAAATTATATTCCCCAGGACTTTTCTTTTGACTCCTTAAAAGGTTTGGAATTTGGAACATTTAGCTAGGAGAGTTGTCATGAGTAGTAAACAAATAAGCAAAGTGATTGAGATGTTTCTATTCCTTTGGGGCAGGATAAAAAAAATCATACTAAGAGTTAAAATTAAATGTTGCTTACTGCACTTCAGTTTACTATGTACCTTCTTGGTTTATTTCCTAGGGATTCTGAATTAAGCATTGCTTCTTTTCTACCTTTAATAGGTGGTTTACTTTCAGTGAGTTTTGTGGCTGATACATGATTGAATGGCTCTTTGAGTAGAGCCTGTCTGCTAATAAATACACCAAAAGTTAATATACTCTGCCCTCAGGTCAGTTAAAAAGCACTTCAATTGCAGTATGAAAAATCACTCTTCTGGGTCCTGTTTTCACATCTCATGCAATAAAAACCCTGGGCCCAAAACTCAGAGGTTTCTCCATCGTCTTTGTGGATTAAGCAGAGAAATATTTTATTTCTGGTTTTGTCAGGATTCTCTTGATTGCAAGCCACGGAAACCCATGTTGGACTAACTTAAAGAGGAATATGCACTAGAAAAATGCACAGGGTATAAATATCATGTAAGAAAGGATTGACCGTCCAAACCAGGGGAAGGGAAAGGATAGTGGTAGGCTGCAGAAATGGCTCTAGAGCCGTTTCTGGGTCTCTGTCTCTCTCCCCTGCTTTTCTCTGCATATTAATATTATTCTTTTCCAAAGCAGCAGACAGGCTTCCCCTTGTCAGAAAATACAACCACTGACCCCTTCTGAGTTTTATTTCTTTCTCCAATGACATTTAGGGAAAGTCTTGGGGAAAGCTTTATTAGGCCAATATGATTGGGCAACCTGCAGGCTTAGAGAAATCACCTGTGGTCAGAAGTCGGGGTATGACTGACCCAACTTGGACCAATGACTTGCCCAGACCAATTTCTTTGGCTAACGGATGGGGGGTTAACGAATGTAGGGGCTCCCATGGGAATCATGTAGGAGGGTCAGTTCTCAGAAAGCAGAGGAATTTCTTCCTGAAGTAATATGGGGTAAAAAAAACCACAGATGGGCCCTGAACCCTCTCTTTGCAGGGTAGGAAAAAGATAAGTGATTGATGCACATACATAAGCCCATTGTCAGTTTAACTGCAGTTTGACAATAGTGGCATACTATTAACCAAGTCATAATATTAATCATTCTGCCTCCTGGAACTGAAGTAGACAAGGTTTAAAAGAAAGCAGTAAACGCTGTACGGGCAGAATTACAGAAGAGTGGTGGTCTTTTAAAAAATAATGGAGAAGGGCAGAATGTTACAGAGAAGGATATGTAGTAAAGGAGAGACCAAAGGAAACAGCTCAGTAGAAGGACATTTACATATCTGTCATATTAAAAGCAGAGATATTGTCCTTTTAAACACATATTCTTTGTGATTCTAGGGAAATGCCATTTTCATTAGCTGCATGCAAAAGCCACATTTAAAATAGTACACCTGCATTTCACATTAAGGCATTTGTTCCTAAAGGAATAAAACTTAGCTTGTTGAATACCAAAATCGTATAGTTTTAAAAATATTTCCAGTGAGTATTTCCTGTGGCTTGAAGGTAAAATTCCATAGCTATCTCTGAGGCTGGGGTCAGTATAGTTTTGAAATTTGAAAGGTTTTATTCATGATCATTTTCTGAGTGTGTATTTTGTGCAGAGCCTGGGATTCCAAAAAATTAAGAAAGGGGGATTCCAATAGTGACATTCTTTGGGGGAGCAATAATATTTACGTACAAAAGGTAAATATCTGTTAATGGATCTTATAGAAAAAGCCAATTAAGGGACCAAGACCTAGACTGATCTGGGCCATCGAAGGGATTAATCACCAGAGGCTGGTTTAGAAAGGAAAGGAGTGTGGAAAAGAGGGGACCTGGACAGGTGCCCACTCCCTTATCAGAAGCAGTTAGAGCAGCGCAATCCAACAGAACTTTCTGCAGTCATCGGAATGGTCTGTATGTGTGCTGTCTCCTATTCAAATGGGAACATCATTGAAGTGGAAGGCTAATGTGAGAAAAAGCATAAGAGCATGGGTGTGCCTGGATAGTTCTGAGAGCAAAATACTGCCTACTTTATTGGGGTCTGATGAATGCTAACACAGGAAATGAAACTTAGAGCTGGAGCATCACGTATCTGAGGGTAGAGAGAGATTTAAGTCTTTAGGACATAGAAAAAGGAAGAATATTTGGGATAGAGTGGAAAGGCTGAGAAGAGACTGAGGACAGGGAAGGAATTCTTGCCAATTTGTAGTTCATAGGAATGTGCACCAGAGTGCTTAACGCAAAGCCATGAGATGCGTGGTAACAGGAGAAATTAACAAATATCCATGACTGCTAGATGTGGAAAGTCCCAAAGAGAAAGCCAAAGATAATGTACACTTTTGAACTGAATGATGATACTTGGTAAAAAACGGGAAAATACAATGACTTGTCTTCTGTGAGCAACAAATCCTAAATGTGCTTATGGAAATGTTGAGGGGGCCGAGCCCGTGGCGCACTCGGGAAAGTGCGGCGCTGGGAGTGCAGCAACGCTCCCGCTGCGGGTTCGGATCCTATATGGGAATGGCTGGTGCACTCACTGGCTGAGTGCCAGTCACGAAAAAGACAAAAAAAAAAAAAAAGAAATGTTGAGATAAAGATGGTAGAGAACTGTCCTCTGCTAGGGTTGGTCAACAGGCAGTTGGAAATGCTAAACTGAATCAGAGCCCCTTAAAGAGTTGAAATAGGAGTGATTGTGGTAATTCCCATTGTCACTGAAAATTAAGAGAGTTTGTGTGAAAGTGGTTAGTAATTGGCACCCTATGTGGAGGATAGAGTCATGATTCCCAAACTGTGTGCCAAGGCATCCTCGGGCACTGCATCGAACTCACAGGGACATTGTGGGATATTTTACGTTTTTGAAGGAAACAAAGAAACATCTGTTAGACACTGTGCAAAGTACTACCATTAGGTTGTTTGGACGTAATCATTTAATAAATACCTTTATTCTTTTATTTCTTTTAGCTTAAGGGCACCATGAAAAATTACTGAGATCCTAAGGATAATGTGAACCAGAAAAATTTAGGAATCTCTAGAATAAAAAAAGTTAAGTACTGAGAAATGGCCAACAAGTTTAGTACCAAAATGTATTTGTAATCTTAAAGCATAACCAGGTGAATTTCAGTAGTTGGAGCAGAAATGAGTTGGTGGTGTTGGACAATGTGGGATGGGGCACTGCTGCGTTGGAGGCACTGATTTTTCTCTCATTTTAGAACTAGAAGTGAAGGGAAGGTCAAAAATGGAACAAGAGTTCAAGGTTCTGGGTGGATAAGGAAGATAGAGATGTATTTTTATATAGAGAGGATTTATCCAGTGCAGACGGAAAGGCTGAGACGGGAAACTGAAGTGGTGCATTAGGTGGGAGATAGGATGGAAAAAAGGCAAGAAGCTCTCTCGCAGAAGAAAGGGTGAGGAAACCAAGTTAAGGACCCAATATGTTCTGTTGGGAGTCACACATGTGTTTTTTCTTAAAGCTTTCACACCCACCCTAGGAGAGGTACATTCTCCCTGTTACAGAGATGAGAAAGCTGAGTTTGGTGTAATGAAGAGGGCACAAAAAAAGTTCTGAAGGTTTTTCAAGACACAGAAGAGAGAAGTTGAGATTTTTTTTCCCTAGATTGTCTCCATATTCCTTAATAATCTAGACAGTGCTTTGCAGATTCTGAGGTGCACACGAATCTCCTGGGAATCTTGTTGAAATGCAGACTCTGACTTAGTTGATCTAGGCTAGAGCTTGTAAATCTGCATTTCTAACATGCGTCTTGGTGATGCAGATGCTGCTAGTCGATGGACCCGATGGACCCGAACTCTGAGTGTTCAGATCTAGAAAGCCAGGTTGTCAGTTCAGAGCTTCTAGAACAGTGCCAGGTATTTAATAGGTGCTTGATACATATTTGCTGGATGTGGCTGAATTAATAGTTTAGATGAAGTATTGTGTCCTGGGAGCAAAGGAGGTGGGAACTAGTTTGGAGAAGGGTAAAGAAAAGGTGCAGAGGATCTGAGGCAGGTGCAAAGACAAAGGCAAGGGGATGCCTCAGCTGGAACTGCTGTTGGGGAACCTGGAGGGAGTGTGGTGCTGGCAACCGCATGGGGGCTGAAGCCAAATCAAAAGAAAAGTCAGAACTGAGTGGGCAGAAGAGTGTGAGATTTCAAGTTTAGTGGCTTCATTGACTGGATGTCAATGTTGCTAAGGGTAAGGGCAATAGGTAGAAGGAAAGGAATACCTAGGAGTAGATGCTGGCATAATCAATAGAATAAGAAAATATTCTAGAATGAGGTGAATGACAGAGATGAGAACGTGGAAACAGAGGTATGATTGTCACTGAATTTAAAAGAGTTGCTGAGAGATTTAGCAGTGGACTGTAGAATCAGGGAAGGTCCGCTGAGATGCCCATCCCCACGCCACGTCTGGCAAAGCATCTAAATCACCAATGAGGGGTTTTGAATACTGATTCCCAGGCTCTGCCCCTGGACTTTTGCAATTCATAGGGCCTGGAATTTGTAATTTAAAGAAGTTCCCCCAAGTGATTCTGATGTTGCAGCCAAGGTGGGGGATCCCTGTATAACCTTCTGTAACTCCCTGGAGTGAGTGGAAGAGAATAAAGGCCCTCTGCAGAAGGGAAGGTGCTGGTGAGAGGACACTTTCAGCTAGAGGAGAAGCATTGCTGGAGTCCCGGGAAATGGCCAGATTCTTTGCACACCAGAATTTTACATCTAGACAGTTTGATAAATGCACTATCACAAAGCTGTGATTTCTTTATTTGAAACAGTCATGATCAGGTAATCTCTTTTGAATGATCAAATAGGCTTTCTGCTGGCCTAAGCCCCAGTTAATATTTGTTCAGACTTAATCCACTTCACAGATGAGTGCATCAAATTTCACGTTAATTTTTTTTTTTTTTTGGGGCAGCTGGCGGGTAAGGGGATTCAAACCCTTGACCTTGGTGTTATAAAACCACGGCAACCTCTCATGTTAATTTTAAATGAATGTGGATTCCTTATTGTAATTCTCTAAGGGAATTTCTTCCTTGACTTCTTTTATTCTCTTAGATAAGACGGGGTTATTAAAAACAATTTTAAAACCGTAATGAAAAGGCAGCATGGGATAGGGGAAAGCCATGTGCCACAGAACCTGATTTGTCTGGATTCATACCCAGCTCTGCGGCCCTGATCCTGGAACTTGAGCCTGGTGTGGCAGTGTGCTCATATGTAAAATGCAGAAAATAGCGCAACCTCAGAGGGCAACTCTCAGAATTAAATTAGTTAATATATATATAACCTTCTAAACTGTGCCTGGCACATATAAATGATCAATAATAGTTTGCTGGATTATGATTATATGGCCTTGTCATTATGGTAGCTACTGCATATTTATATAAGACTAGCCAACTTACTTTGCTTTATGAGTTTTGGGGAAACAAAATCTCCATCTTTGGGGGATATCAGTGTAGCCTTAACAAGGATGTTCATACCGTATATTTGGTGCTCTAGTTAGAAAAGTTGAGTCCAGTTGCTATAGTGGACTGAGCAGTTACAGAAGGTTCTTCATGTGGAATAAAGAAAGAGAAGAGATTGACAGGCAAAATTACCTTCATGTAAGTGACAAGCATTTATTGGGCATCTACTTACAATTATTAGAAATTTCACAGAGTGCCAAAGATATGAAAACACAATTGCTGACCTTTTGAATCTTGGTTTGAAAAGAAGATATGTGTATGAAAATAAAATAATTGCATTCACAGTGATGTATTCAAAGTTCAGTGCCAGCACAGAAGAGAATGTCTGACGTTCTTTGTATCCACTGGAAGTAGCCACGCAAAGACATAAACACCAATGTCTACAAAGGATGTCATCCTTGAAGAAATTCAGCAACAAATGATAGCCAGAAATCAAGAATTATAACTCACATTGATTATAACTTACATTTCTATCAAACTTATTTTTATTTTAAGCTTCACTGTACCCCTAAGAGATAAAGGCATTTATAATCCCTTTACAACCAAGAAAATGTAGGTTCAGAAAATGTAGTCCCTTGCCCTAAATCACTTTTAATAGAGTAGAGACTAGGTCCACTCTGTTAGTTTTCTTTGCACTGAGCCAAGCTGGGGCAACATTGGCACAACAATCTAATGAATTCTGTTTAATTAAAAGGAGATAGAAGAATTTCATATTGAAACCCATAGGCCTAGGAAACATGATGGGTTTAAATTAGGTCCTCAATGCCAGTGTTAGATGTCTGGAAATTTTAACTATTGTTAAATATCCATTACGGCTTTTCTTACTACAAATACTGTTGTTTGTTTGGGGGATGGGGAGGGAAGGCTGTTTTGACCATGTAAAACAGCAGACTGACATTTTCTTTCCTCAGCTTATCCAAAAGTTGACAGATGTTGCTGAAGAATGTCAGAACAATCAGCTGAAGAAGCTCAAAGAAATCTGTGAGAAGTAAGCCTTCATTGCCATTACCACCGACATGTGCATGTACATTTATTAAACACAAATTGCCATTTGATTTCCCTTTTCCCCCCTTTTACTTCTATGTTGACTTCAGAGAGAAGAAGGAATTAAAGAAGAAAATGGACAAGAAGAGGCAGGAGAAGATAACAGAAGCTAAATCCAAAGACAAAAGCCAGATGGAAGAGTAAGTAGAAAGCACTGCCCCTTCCGTGCTCCCCACCTTCTTTTACGTGGGAATTATATTATTATGCATCAGAAACAGGTTCTTAACCAAAGACCCCTCTGAGAAGTTTCTCCTCTAATTAAGCTCTAAATAACCTTTCATAAGATCTCTTTTGTGAGGTTTTCAACAGTAAATTCTCAAACAAAGGAAAGTTCAATAAAGGATCGAGGCACACCCAGACCTTTTAGTTACAAAGTAGTTTCCCTGAGGAAAAGGCTAAATCCTTGCTTCGCATATCTTCTGACAACCTTCTTGGCATTTACTGGAAACAGAACCTGTGCCTTGGGAGGAACTTGACCTTTGTCCAGAGGCTGGTGGATTATATTACCTTCTTTGCAGCAGTAATAAGAATGCTGAGAGTTCTGTAAACTTTCACCTACAAGTCTGAGGTTCCCATGTTTTTCGATTCCAGATGAGTTGGTGTGATGACCTGTTTGCTGTTTTCTTTTAGGGAGAAGACAGAGATGATCCGGTCGTACATCCAGGAGGTGGTGCAATACATCAAGAGGGTATGTCCGTTCATCACTCTCTATCCTTTGCAAACCGTGTGCAAACATTTGGTGAGCTCATTGTGAGCTTCTGGAAGGAAATGTTATGTCTTGTATCTAGTTATCACCAGCACCCAGCAGAGCTGCTTCATGGAGCGTGCACTCCATAATCAATGTTTCTGCAAGTTTAATTGCAAACTACTATGTAAAAGGGTTCATCAAAAGATAAACAGCCAAGAATCCAAAGTCAGGAGCACAGAAACATGATGTAAATGGGAGTTTTCCCAAAAGAATCTTTAGTTGGCATCCATGATAGAAGACGGCAACTCCAAAGGCAGCTCTTAATTGTTTTTAAATTTGATGTTATGGAAATGCTCAAACATTTACGAAAATAAAGAATTGCGTAGTCCATTGATCACTACCTTCCACCCCTGTGTACCCATCACTCTGCTTCAACACTTATCTGAAATCTCCTGTACTTGTAAGGGCAGTTCTTGACCAGAATATCAAATAGTTAAATGTATGCCATAGATCTGAAATGGTTTCAATTTTTTCTGGAAACATGCACTGGAATGTTTAGGTGAAAATGACTTTCGTTGTAACTTTCTCATAGTTAGAAGAGGCACAAAGTAAACGGCAGGAAAAACTCGTGGAGAAACACAAGGAGATACGTCAGCAAATCCTGGACGAAAGGCCCAAGGTAAAAAGAACTGAACGCTAATACACCGTAATTTCATTTTATATCCATTCAGTAAGAATAAAATCTTCCTAGTTCACGTAAGTACCTCACCCATAGTTTCAGATCAGTTCTCGCTTATGAAATCCACCTTTCTCAATGACAGTAAAAATCTTCGTAGTAATATTTGGTAAGCATTTATCATCAACTGGTGAGATTTTAAAAACTGTATATGTACAGAACCCACCTCTGGAAATTTGCTTTCAACTGGTTTGGGGTGTGGCTCAGGCACAAGTGATTTTAATGTCTCCCTAACCCTCTGTCCCCCATCCCCTCCCCCACACTGCCTGCTGATTCTAGCGTGCAGAAGGGAGAATCAAAGACCAACTAACCAAGCCTCTTTCTTACTTCAGCTCTAAATAGCTGATGTTTTGTTCTAATGGCAGGGTCTGTCCAGCAGAGGATGCCCCGTGCCAAAATCTCCCTGGTTTTTATACAACAAAATATTCTAATAACCAGAAACAAGCAAAAACTTTTCCCCATAATAACTGTTTATTGGGGCGCTACTTTAAAATTATCTTATGCTTATTATTTGCTTAAAATTAATCATTTCATGAATATTAACCTTAAATAAACAGAATATCTATAATCAAATACTTTCAAGTTAGCAAACGGGATCCCAGTTTGAGAACATTCCATCCATTTTGATTTATCGTTGAATATTTTTGTTTGTGAAAAACGTGCTTTTCAGTTTTCTTGTCTTTCTATCTGAAGTTTAAAATATCTACTCTAAAAAATATTGCCATTGCACACCAGTACTTTTTGAGTGCACAGAGCTCAAAAATGCTAGTTTTATTTAATTGTATATTTCATTCCCATTTTACTTCTTATAGATTTTGTGTAGCTAATTCTGATTCTAAACGTATTTTCATGTTTTTTCTGTTCTTTTGCTTTCATATTTATCAAACAGGACATTTATCTACTATTTTTGATTCCTAACGTTTTTTAAGCCCATTGATTCTCAGGCAAGAATCAATAATTACTTTGATATCTTGTGTTTCTCATATAAATACACAATTTATGTATTCTTAATCACCCTCTCAGGTTGATTATGTGTAAGTAAAGTGGAATAAATTTTAACACAATTTCAAAAATTGCTATCCTTTTCATTCAGTATTTATCTTTTTAAAATGCTCAATATTTGGAGCAAAAGATCCAGGTTCAATTGAAATTTAAGAAGCACTTTGACAATTGTCAGTCCCAGGTGATATATTCAGATACATACATTTTTAATACATGCTGTATAAATTCAAATTTCTCATTACTTTGTACACTGACATAATTTCCTCATGGCTGGTGTCTCATTAGTCAGCTTTTGTATTAATAAAAAATCCCTCTTGGGAAATATTGGTATTTTCACACAGAGTTTTATTTTGCTTTTTCTGTGTTTATGTGTGTGCTTTTGGCCCAACAATTACAACTATTTTACTCATAGATAAAACACAGTCACGAATGTGTTTAAATTACATAATTGTCAGTATAAATAACTCATACAAAGATTTTCATGTTACTGCTCTAGGTCATCATGTTTAAAATCAACTTTAGTAGGTGTTGGAGCACACTTAAACTTCTTCATTGGTTGTAATCAAGTATCGAAAGAACAAATAAATTTTGGCCAATTTATCAGTCACGGTGCATTCAGCTGCAATTTTGCAGAAAACCCAATTAATACTGGCTTTAAACAGTAATAAATATTTAGTAAGTCACATTATGGATATTTAGAGGTATCACAGTTCTAGGAATGGTTAATTTAGTGGCTCAACAATCTTGTCAAGGACCCAGGTATTTTCAGAATTTCCACTGTGGCTGCCTTCCATCCCCAGGCTGTAAACTCACAGTCACAAGGTGGCTGCCATTACTCCGTGCATCACAACCTTGCATAAAACCATTCGAAGGTGGAATAGGGAATGTCTTCATTTCATAACCCTTTTTAGAATTGAGGAAAACCTTCCTAAATCACCTAAATGGTTTCCCCTTCATTTTCTACAATGGTGTCATTTATCCATTTCTAAACCAGTAGCAGGCAAGAGAATGTAATTTTCATGATAAGCTTAGAATAATTAAGATTCACTCACAAGGGTGGAGGAAGTTCAGCTCCTTCTCAATTCCATGATCACCAGGTACCTGAACAAAATTGATGTTTTATCATCAGAGAAATAGAGGGGAAATAGTGATTGAGTAGATAATTAACAGTGTGTGCGACATCCGTATTTACAGCAATTTTCTATTTCTTCTTTTTTCACTCCTTAGAGATCTATAGTGTTTCTGTAATGTTTTAGTGGTTCTGCTGTCTTCATTTTTGACTATAATTAGGTGCCATGATGAATTTCCCTTTGCTTTTCATCCGTGGGGTTGCTCTTAGGACCATCTAATTGTGTCTGGACTTGAAGGTTACCCTTAAAGATTGTTGGCTCCATATCAAACTAAGAGCATTTATCGAGGGGTATTTTTCAGAGCTTTAAAAGTGTTTGCTTGGGAAACATGACTTTACTGATAAAATAAGAAATCATGACTGTTAACATCATAGAACATCATGGCTAATAAAGGGAAATGACAATGACAAGGAGGAGCAATAGTAACAGTAAGGTCAAGTGTGAAGTGTGTGGAGAGAGACCAAAGCACAAGACGCAAATGTAGGTAAATGGGCAGTCAGGAAAGGGAGACCAGCACAGCCGTCGCTGATGCTCCTGTCACTGGGGCAGATGGCCCAGAAATAGAATAGCTCTGGCTTCGCAATAATTCCTCTTCACCTCTGATATCAGAATGGCCTTTGAAGTTTGACACAGATATGAGGAAAATTAACAAAAGCAGAAACAAAATACAAAGAGGAACAGCTCAAGGAAATGAAACTGATCAATAGTATTTATAAAACAGTTTCATGGAATCAGTTCCATTTAGTCAGAAAGACGAGAAGGCGGAATGATTTTATGACATCTAGAAGTGTGTGAACTATTCCATCATTGAGTTTTGAACGAGGAACTTGAACTGACATTATAGCAGGTCATACTAAAGACAATTGTGACCTTATGAACAAAGCATGCCAAACTTTGCCATAGGTAACTGAGGAGCCTAGCGTCCTCCCTCAAATACTAACTAGTTTCCTAATTAGAAACTGATACTAGTTCGTCTTTCACTTACAGCAGAGATATATACTACATGACTTCTATTTATTTATTCCAGTTCTCCCTTCACCATACTGTTAAACATAATAATTCACTGCCTCTACATCTACTCATTTTAAATAATGTAATAATATGTTTGATATTCCCAATCTTGTCCATAACAGGGAAGAATCTTTTTCTATATTACTCTTTTCTCCCAAGTTACTATATTGAGCTATTCTGAATCCCAATCACATTTACATAACTCTCTAAGCCATTTGGTAAATAAACAACTCCTTTAAAGGAACAAACAGGTATAAAAATAGATTTTAACAAACAAAATTTGAAAAGCCAATTATTGAAAGTCCACAGTTCTTCAGTGGCAAGGAGGAGTCCTTCTGACTAGATTCAGAGCAAACTGCATGTGAAGATTAACTTAAGGGACGGCCCGTGGCTCACTTGGGAGAGTGTGATGCTGGTGGCACCAAGGCCACGGGTTCGGATCCTGTATGGGGATGGCCGGTTAGCTCACTTGGAGAGCCTGGTGCTGACAACACCAAGTCAAGGGTTAGGATCACCTTACTGGTCATCTTTAAAAAAAAAAAAAAAAGATTAACTCAAAGTGTAACTTTGCTAACCCTCCACTCAGCAATGTGCTCATGATCTGGGAGGACCAACTTAAGTTCCCAGCATTTTTACCATCCTGCAACAGAACAGTCATAGGAGAATGTGCCCCTATTGAAACTAGGCTGAAAATCCATTTCATTTCCACACGTGGGCCAAAATCTTCCGTCCTGCGGGTCCATGTTTAGTAGGGAAACAAATGTGGCCAGCCACGTGTGAAAGTTTCATTTAGATTGTCCCATTTTGTGACAAGCACCAGGCTCTTTTCATATGTAGAGTTCATTTTTTTCCCATTAAAAAAGAGATTCAATAAGTCTATTCCTTTTGGATGTAATTTTTGAGGGTGTTGGGGGAAATGGAGGTAGGTGTTCCCTCGAGGCAACTTATGCAATAGATAAATATTTTGATCCTCACTTTGACATGAAATCATGTTGTACATTGCTATGCATAAGTCCCATTGAAACTTATTAAGTTAGAAACAACAATAGTCTTTTTAAAAAGAGAATACTCAACTCCCTTTCAATAGAGTTCTAAATTCTGGATAAATTGTTCAGCTGCATGTTTTCTAGCAGTGAGATATTTGATTCAGTCCCTAAGTGTATGGTATGCCATTCTCAGTTTTGTTTACAGTGTACCCATTTATGCAACCCATAGCAGCAGAATTCTTAAGACGGATGCAATAAATATTAGCCAGCCTGCCAACTCAGTAACATGCAAAATTGGTTTCCTTGGGATTTCCTTCCATTGGTTTTCCAAAGACAATAGGGAAGGGTTTATTTGTACAAAAGGTGTTAGAAACAATCCAGGAACACAATCGTTAGTGGAGAGAAACCACACCTTTTGTGGTCTTGCTCAGCTTTGAATTGATCCATTATACAAGGGACCATCTGCCTTTTTCTTGAACACTTTAAAGGGGTTTATTTAATCATGATGAAACATTGTTAATCAGGAGTTGTTCTGAATCTGCTACAAATATTTCAATGTATACAGGTCACTTTGCAGCTACTGACTCTCATTACAAGAAGAATCGTCTTTTGAGGGAACTTTGTAATGAACTGTTTCCATAACCTCAGAAAACAGTCGATAAATATGTAATTTGCTTTTTCCCTGACATTTAATTTTTCTTTGATGCTTCTTAGAACACAGGATTTCTGTTTTAATTTACCTCATCAGCAAGAGAAAATTCCAGGAAGCCTTAGGGCATTTTAATTTATTCCCAAAGAACATTTCATCATGTAGCCACTGGCTCTTTTTTTTTTTTTTTTCCCCTCCACCAGAGGAGCAGAGACTGATTTTCCCTATTTCTCTGACATCTTTGTACAGGGTGAATGAATCATATCTCTGTGTGAAGTTAGTCTTGCCATACCTACTGCTGGTCTCTGAGACAGGACCCTAATGTGGCTATTTCCACCAGTATTCAGCAGGGGAAAGACTAACTTGGGGATTTAAAGTAAAACCCTTTTTCTTAAATGATTCATTTGTGCTTCCTCTAATCTTCTGCTACTGGATGGGAAAATGTGGATTCTCCCTGTCAGCTACTGGATCTTTTTGTAGAAGTCAGACCACTGAGTGAGAACTGGCTGCCTATAGACCATGTTTTGCTTAAACCACACAGTGTTTTTGTTTGTTTGTTTGTTTGTTTTTGTAAAAGAAATTTCTTTTTCATTTTTATTACTGTGAAGAATTGCCTTTTTGTAAGACAAATATAGTTATTCATTATTTTCTTGAATATAAAACTTAGACGTGTTTAGTCTCCTTCTCAGCAATACCAGGTATTGGAAGAGTTTTAACTCCATCTGTTCACTCCCAACTTGTTTTTGAAATTTGGGTTAATCCTACAGACTTTTAAACACATAAGACATTATTATTCTATGTTATACAGGCAGTGTGCATTTAGATTTGTCTGAATATTCACAAGCTTCTCTCCTGAACATTTTTCCTGTGTCTCAGACTGTCCATCTAGGATCACTGTCTTATACTCCCTCTAGAAGTTCTTTTCATGCAGTCTACTGGTGCTATATTAGTCCATCTCTGTTGCTTATAATTGGGTGATTTATAAAGAAAAAAAAATGTATTGCTTACAGTTTGGGAGGCTAGAAAGTCTAAAGTCTAGGGAACACATCTGCTGAAGGCCTTAGTGGTAGCAACAGTGACCCAGGGGTCTCACATGGCAGAAAATGGTGGAGCAGAGAGACTCTCACATGCTTTCTTTTTAAAGCCCTCAGAACCATGCCCCCGACCACCATTTTTAATCCATTCACTACTGCAGGATCCTACAAACTAATCACCTCTTCAAGGCCCACCTTTCAATTACCATAATAGGATTTCCCTCCCTCTTAATGCTGTCACAATGCAGACCAAGTTTCTAATACATAAAACTCGGGGGACATGATTCAATCCATATTAGGTGGTAAACTCTTTGGGGTTTTTATTTTTGTTTCTTATTGTCCAAAAATGTCTTTATTTGTATACTGTGGATGAGAATCCACACTTCCTTTATTCTGGAATGATGTTTTCACTGGGTATAGAATTTCAGGTTAACGTTTTTTTTTTTAGCCCATTGAAGATAAAATTTCACTGTTCTGTAGCTTCTATTTTTGTTGAAAAGTTAACTGTTAGTCTTACTGTAGTTCTTTTGATGATAATTTGTATTTTTCCCCCTTTGACTGCGTTTAGGATTTTTTCTTATATTTTATGCAGTTTTTCTGTAATCTGTCTAAAGATGTGTTCAAGGTGGCTGGAAGGATAACTTTCATCAGTTCTGTAAAAACTCAGCTATCATTTTAGCAAGTATGACTTCAGTCAAGTTTTTTTCCCTTTTCTTCTAGGAGCCTATATCTATATGTATATATAGATATAGATAGATAGATAGATTTGTGTATAAAATAAAATGAATCTTCTTACTCCATCTTTTCTGTCTCTTAACTCTTTTCAGTATTTTTCATCTTTTTGTCTGCTGCCCTGCACAGTTTTTTTTCTGACCCTTTTTCAAATGCATTAATTCTTTGTTGAAGCTGCTGTTTTACTCATTCACTGAGTTTTTAATTTCTGGTTTTGTATTTTATTTTATTTCTAGAAGTTTTATTTGATTTATTTTCAAATCTGCAATCTGTATGTCCTAGTTTAGTGCAGGGAAGATTTCCTGTGAGGTTTCTCACTCTGAGCAGGCTACAGGTTTTTTTCTTTTTCTTTTTTTTTTTTTTTTTTGTCATTTTTTCGTGACCAGCACTCAGCCAGTGAGTGCACCGGTCATTCCTATATAGGATCCGAACCCGTGGCGGGAGCGTCGCCGCGCTCCCAGCGCAGCACTCTACCGAGTGCGCCAACGGGCTCGGCCCTGGGCTACAGGTTTTGAGTGAAGGCTCCTAAACCTTCCAGGCTGTTAAAAGATGAATTCAAAATTTCTAGCATTAGTCAAAAAACAAAAGGGGAGGAGGGCTGGCTGGTGAGCTCAGTTGGTTAGAGCATGCTATTGATAAAAACAAGGTCAAGGTCGAGGGTTTAGATCCCCATACTGGCCAGCCACCCCCTCCCCCCACCAAAAAAGTGAAAAACCAAAAACTTTCTAGGATTAGCAAAAAGCCAATCAGGGCAAAAACAACTTCCTTGCTTATTACCCCCACCAAAAAAGTGAAAAACCAAAAAATTTCTAGGATTAGCAAAAAGCCAATCAGGGCAAAAACAACTTCCTTGCTTATTACCTGTCTAGGTTTGAGGTTCCCTTCAGTTTGGGCCTGATCACGCTTTAACTTTTTATGGTTCTTAGGGTCTTTAAAGAAGATAGTTTTAACATCAAATCTAGCTTTTTTGGTTGTTTTTTTAGTCAGAAGGATGGTCCAAATAACCTAATCAGATATTACTAGAAATAGAAAGCCCCCAGGGTGTCTCTAGAATTTTTGTATTAGTTAACATCTGTATCAGTTGTGATTCAACTAGAGAAGCAGAGGTTTTAGTAGATTGTGTGTGTGTTACAGGGAATTGGCTTATGCAATTTTGGGGGCTGACGACATGCAGTCTTTACAAGGCTGTCTCACCTTCTAAAGCTGGACCCTGGCAGGCAGGCAGTCCAAAGGGGAGATGACAATCAGCCTTGTTTACTAGATGACAATCAGCCTTGTTTACCTGCAGAAGCTGAGACTCTTTGTCATGGAATTGAACATACACACACACACACACACATAGCCCAGGAATCAGAACAACTACAAGAAGACCCAAGGGGAAGAGGGGAAACAATTACAGGCCTAGTGGCTGCTTCATACCAACCAGACAAGTCAGTGGATCAGCAACAACAATGCCTGTATGTTACAGAATGGCTGCTGCCTCCCTCATCAACCCTTCCACTCTCAGGAGAGTTTCCCATGTAACCCACCGTCACTGAAAACACACACAAAGGGAACTCTGGGAAATGTAGTCAGCCAAGCCAAGTTGACACATTACAAAATCATCACATGGTTACATAAAACTCAGAATATTTCTTATTTAAAAAAATCCAATTTTTCTTGAAAAATTAGGTTATGTGATTATAATATAAACAAGCAAACAAATCTCTAGAGCTGAGAAGAGTCTGTCCCACAGTCCTGCATGCTTCTCCCTGGGCTGCTTCATGGAATTCTCTTGTCTATTGGTCCCTATAAGGAAACTGAGTTTGAGATTTAAGCAAAATTTTAACTTGACATGCACACCATTGATTCCTCCCCCTTTTCTTTATCCAATCAACCTTCTTTCTCTGTCCTTTGTGTATATTTTTCTTTCCCAAGGATGAGAAAATGTGGTAGAATGGTATCAGGTGTATTGAATGGAAGGCATAGAATCAGAAGAGAATATTCACCACCTGCTAGAGTAAATGGTGTATGCGTTGGTGGGGTTCAGAGTCGTCCCAGGAAACACTGAGTTTAACATCAAGAATAAGATGAGATGGACTTTAATCCCATTGGCTTTCTCTGCACACCTACCATACAGGAAAAAGTCGACACGATCATGGATGGAAAACCTTTTGGGTTTATTCCTACTTATACTTCTGTGTACCCTCCATTGTGCATCATTTATATGTTTTTTGCTAACATTAACTTTTTATTCTCAATGTATATCTATTTGTTTTTGTTTGTGTTTTTTAAGCCCTGCTTTGGTATTACCAGAATAATGAAAATAGCCAGACACACACCCCAAATACTTTTTAAAGCAGAGAATGTAAAAATTTAATTGATCTTTAGAAACCATTACCTGGTTTTGCTATGACCTCCAACATTTTAAGGCACACAAATAACTTGATGTAATTGGAGGGAAGCTTAGCAGGCTTAACCATTTGGCATCAAAATGGGTTTTGCCCTAGCTAATTATGCCAGTATATGGAAATTCATGTTAACAGCACATACGTGTTTTTTGGTACATAAATAGAATAGGAAATACGTTGTCTTCTATCTTTGGTTGAAAAGGATTTGTTTCCTTTTTTTTTGAACCTTACGTATTATCATGATCAAAAAAATAAAAGCTCTTAAATTTGGGGAAGTATATAATGAGCTGTTATAATTCTTAAACTTATTATTGGGTCTTTGCTTTAGGTGCAACCAAAAAACCCTAGGACTTGAAAAATATTGTAAAGCGGTTAAGACGTCTTTGTAATTGTTAAGGTGCCAACTGCAGTGCAGCCAACTTAGCCAAAGCCACTGTCATCTCTCACCTGGATTTTTAAATAGCTTCGACTGGTCTCCCTGCTGCCATGTGAATCTACTCACAATCTATTCCCAACACAATAGCTAGAGTCATCCTTTTAGAACGTAAATTAAATCAGGTCACTCCTCTCTTCAAGACCCTTCTATGGCTCCCATCTTCCTCAGAACAAAAGCTCACAGGGTCTGACATGAACCCCTCTTCCTTTTCTTATTGACCTACTATCTGCTCAGGCCATACTGGGTTCCTTGCTGGGCTGTGATGAACCAGCCCAATCCCATCTTGGGCTGTTGTATGGACTGTTTCCTCATCTCCCAAGTGTCTGCTTGGGCAACTTTTTTGCTTCTGTCTTTCAAGTCTTTGCTGAGATCTGTCTTCTCAAAGGGCTGTCCACAACCACTTTATTTACATTTGCAACCCCCTCCATCACTCTCCCATTCCTGGCACCCCTTCTCCTTATTCTGCTCTACTTTCTGTTTTTTGTAATATTTATCACTTTCTCTCACTAGGTCATGCCCTTCTTTCCTAAGGGTACTGTTCAATGTTTGTCCCTCCCTATTAAATGTAAGCCCCCCAAGGGCAGGGGCTTTGTTTATTTTGTTCACTGAAGCTCACTGAGGCTCTTGAGTTCCAGACACCCAAGAACAGTGCCTGACACCTAGTTGATGTTCAATAAATATTTTTTGAATGAATGATTTATGTAGAGGGCTAATAAAATTAACTAAAAATAGTTCTCTGTCTTTGAAGAAGAAAAGCAGAGTCATTAAGCCCAACTCATTGCGCTACGTTAATGAACTGACCAAACAGCTGTCAGTAATTCAACACCATCTATTCTCAAATTTCTTGATGGTAGTGGGATTTTGTGGAGAATTTCTCAAAAGTAATAGTTGTGGTCACATTTAACATCTAATCCCTACAGAGGGTGGAGAAGAATCAAGGAGAACTCAATTGCTGATTCCATGGCACTTGGGGTAGGCCAGGTGCCATGCCACAGGTGACAGGGTAGACAAAGGCAGGTGCAGGTTGAAAGTCTCTATTCTGGAAGGCACATTGAGAGACCTCCCAGATGAATCATTTGAGATGACTCAGGAATCTATTTTATTGCCACAAAAATGACAGCCTCCCTTTTTTTCCCACACAGGGGGACGGTTCCTCCTCATTCTTGTCGGAAAGTTGCCATGAGGATCCCTCTGTTTCCCCCAACTTTACTCCCCCCAATCCTCAAGCTCTCAAGTGGTGACCACCGTCCCTCTGGCCAGGTAGGACTGGATGGGAGGGGTCGCTTTTGAGAGAAGGGCGGTGTGTGGCCATCCGGTTTTCAGGCATCATGGACTTGCTCCTTTGGTCTTCATCATCACTTTCTCTACGCTGCCATCTGTTTCCTGCTAGAGTTCCCAGCCACACCTGTGACGCTCTCCTCGTCCTTCCCTGCCTTCCTCTGTATTTACTTCCTCATCATTGTCCTCTGTCTTCCTGACACAAATTCCATTCTTCCAGTTTGTCTTCTTAGTCTTTCTTCTTTTTATTTCTCTCTTTGCAAAACTGGCTTCTTCTTTAATCTTGATCTTTCTCTCTTGCGCTCAGACTCTTTTTCCCACTTTTGAAACATTTTTTCTGTTCCTACTTCTCACTGCACTGTTTTCCCACAGTCCTGTTATCTTAAAATTCAGTACAATCAGGAATTCTCAGGAAGTCTTTCTCAGCCCTCTCCCTTCAACTTACCACACCCCTCCTTTTGAAAGTCCAGCAGAATTCATTCCCACCTGGTATTTTGAGTTAAGGGGATAGCTCAGGATTTCCTGATTCTGTGGAAGCAAGAGCTCTTGGAAATACCTTACTAATAGAGATGCTTGGGCCAGGAGCTATTGGTTGGAGCAAACTTTGGCTTGAAATTTACAGAGGACTTTAACTTGCCACAGGAAGTGCATCATGAAAACTATTGTATTTTGTTCACTAATAAGAAAATTGGCCTAAGCCATTCCAAAGGGTGTGCATTTCGGGGAGAAAAGAGGCAGTCTTGTGATTATAAAAAAAAAGTACACTTCTATTCTGATGTGATGAAAATAGAGTTCTACAGCAAGGCTTATGATGTCTTTGTCTTCAAGCATTTGTTGATCGGTGAAGCAATACAGTTTAGAAACATGTCTAAGAATTAGTGAAAACCACTCTTTACTGAGAAAGAGGTATAACTTCTTCCTCTTCCTCTACATCAATTGCTCTAGCTCAGTGCTTTGCAAACCTTAATGGGTATATGGATTGCTTGGACATCCTACTAAACTGCAGAGGCTGATCCAGGAGGTCTGGGTGGAGCCTGAGTCTGCATTTCCAAACAGCTCCCAGGAGATGTCAATGCTACATTTCCATGGACCACATTTTAATTGGCAGGGATCTAGAACATTTCTCCCTCCTGGCTTAAGCATCTGGAAGAAGCTTTAAGCTGTCTTCACGGGGTTTTATTGTATTTGAACTTTTTGACTTAATCACTAGCCTGGCCCTTTGAAATCTTATTATTTTCTACTGACTGTGACACTAAAAAAAAGAGACACAGAGAATGTCGTTTGAGAGCAAATCCACAGCCTGGTCATGGTTCTGTCCATATCCTCTCAACAGTGACAGTTTTGTTCCTGTGCGACCTTGCAATAAAGCCCATATCAGAACGTGGGGCAGAGGAGGGGTGTGGAATATTGATTCGTGACTTCTACAGGAAGTCATCAGGGAGAACTTGAAAATGTCTTCTTCATTTGGATGTAAATGTTAAGGCTTTTTTTTTATTTTTTAAATATTTGTTGTAAATTGACAATTTATGATTGTGTAAATTTAGACTATCTTTTAAATCACCAATTAGGAGCATCGTCGGATTTTTTTGCTGTACTTGTCACCGCCCTGGTGGTTTTGAGAGCTACTGTGAAACTTTTAATACCACAAGCAGAATATCAAATTCTCTCAGGGGATGCAAATGGCAGTGCAGCTGAAAACATATGACTTGGGTTTTGTTTTTCAAAACAAATGGAATAGAGTCGTAAATGTGACATTTTTGTGCTCTGTTGAGCTTGTGATGGCCCATTCACAACTTGTATTCCCTTCAGAATGTCAACTGAGCTTTCCGCCTAGGAAAAATATTTATTCTAAAAAATAGACAAATATTCCCACAATACTTGGACTTAAAAAAAAAATCCTTAGTCATATTGTTTGTTTGGTCCCTTCAGTTTCCCATTATATGAAAGGTGACATAAAAATAAACCGTTTCACAGTTTTCATGGAAAAATAGATCTCATTGCTAAAACAGAAAAAAAAAAAAAACGCCCATTATACTGTTTTATATTTGAAAAAAGAACAAAAAGTGATGTTATAGCAGTATATGGAAAGTAGTTTTGTATCATTTTTGATATTTCCCCAAATGTTTCTTCCTTGCAATTTCCTTAAACATCTCCATTCATATACTACAGCTAAAAACAAAATGAATGAATAAAAAGTAATAGTACATAAAGCTATCACACATCTGCCGAAAAAATTATTTTTTTATAATGATGAAAGATTGGTCCAAAGAGGACTCATGACATAGGTGGTTGAAATTCCACATTTTTTATTTGAGTGCAAAACTTCATTCATAAAAACATATATTTTTTATTATCAGCTAGAGATTAATAGGTGAAGTTGAACTGGTGAGTCATACTTTTAATCCTGCTTATTTCTGTTTTTTAATTATACATCACTGTACAGCAATATTTAAAACAAACAAAAAAGGGTGTTTACTGATTTTGTATATATATGCCTTTAGATAGATCTGTAGAATAACCAATTTCTAAAAATACTGATGACAGAATTTGAAAATTATAAATATATGCCAAATGTCTATTAAGTGTCTACTTTATTCTAGTATATTCCAATTTCAGTAGGGAACACAAAAGTACAGAAAACACATCCTATATTCCTATGTGCTTTAAAATAATAAAGATCAGTTTAAGGCCATAGAAGGGCATTAAAATTTTTTTGCTGACAAATAATAATGAAAACACTAACAATTAGCATTTAGTGAGCACGTACTATATTATCAATTACCTTCAAAGCATAGCATATGTATTATCTTCTTACTCTCGACATTGTACACTTGAGAAAACTAAGGTTCAGAAAGGTTAATGAACTTTACTAAGGTCATACAAGAAGTGCTAAAGCTTGGACACACCACATGTATTGTGTCCTTCAGATTTTTTAGTAAATATCTAAAGCCATGATTTTGTGATCTAGACATAGTGTGTATGACATCTCTTTCTCACATTGCCATAGATAGGCAAGCAATAAGGGTATGCCACCTGGGCCTCAGTATACTCATCTGAAAAATGGAGAGACTACCAACCTCTTTGTTAAAGGAAGCAGGTCTCTTTGAGTGGTTAGAAGGGATAGACACCAGCCGTGTATACCAAATGCTGTTTCATCACTGGTGGCAAACCCCAGTCTCCACAAGATCACAGCCAAATCATGCTAAGGATTTAGTCCCCAAACTGATCACGAGAACAAGAAGCATTAAACAAGCAGGATGTTCAAATTTGCTCAAAATCACTTGTTTTTAATGAATACCTTGGAGAAGAACATCTCTGAGGACTAGATTTTTTTAAATGTCCAGCCCTGTGAAAACCAACTCACCTCCAGGAAACCACAGTTGGCACCACTCCTATCACTGAGAGGCAGGCAGATCTGTTTTCTGTGACCGTCACACCCGGCAGGGAAGCAATGTCATGCAGAGGGGAGGGGAGACCTTGAGACACGGTGTGGCCCACACAGGTGGGTCAAGAGGATTTGGACACAACCTTCTTTGTCCATGGCTGCTGAAGACATGCAGCTTCCCTCTCTAAAGCAGCAGGATTGAGGAAGTGCCCACCTACCCTCACCTCCTTCCCACCTTGGTTCCTCTTTCCCTCTCTTCTCTACTCACCTGCCATTCAGCTTATAAATGTCAGCGCCGAGTGCAAACCAGAGGCTCAGTGGATTTGCTTCCCTTGAGATCTACTTGCCCTGTCTTCTCTGCCCATCTGCCTATTAAATCCTTCTCTACCCCCCAGCCTGAAACATCACCTTTAGAAGGTATTTAAGTCTCAGTCATAGTGCAGAAAGGGGCTTCCCCAGAGCATGTGACAGATAACCCTGTTCTTTTTTCGCTAGAGTCAGAGTCAGAGGAAGTACTTTGGGCTAAATTATGAAAGATTTAAGCAAGAAATAAAGACTATTTTTTGAGAATAAGAATATTTAAATACTTAAATAGATTCTCGAGGGATGTTGTATGTCTCTTTGAAGATCTTTAAAAGTGGAGACAAACATGGAGGCCATCTACCATCAGAGAGTTTGTGTATGACTGGGTGACCTTTTTATGATCTCCTTTGAGTTCGTGAAGGATACGATTAATGAAAGTGAGAAGCTTGCCACTGAAATAATAGGTATGAGATCCAGAGAGTTCAAGGTGTTGGAGGACTCATTAAACAGGGTTGCATAAATATCATGCTGAAAGATTTAATGAGTCCATAGTGTCACTTATAGAACAGTGGAGCAGAGATGGCCTAGAAAAAATAAATTAGAATCAATATTGTGTTTCTGAATTAACAACTATAGACTGCTATATTAATACCTGAGAGATGAATTCCATAATCGTATCTTAATTACGCATGTTGGTGTTCTCATCCTGCAGATAACAAAAATTGCTCATTTTTAGTTTTTTACTTGCCAACAATAAAAATAAGTTTATTTGTAAATAAGTTTTACTATAAATAAGTTTGTGTTTATTTCTCTTGCCTCTGGGAATCATGAATGCTTTAAGTAGCTGCAGTTAGCTGAATAGTGTTAATTTTTTTCCTTTATTAATTCAATCAACAGTTATTGAATGCCTACTACTTATCAAGCACTGGCTAGATGCTGGGAAAATAAAAGATGAACTCCCTCCTCAAGCTGATTACAGTCTAGTACAGTGTTGTCCAATAGAACTTTCTGCAATGATGGAAATTTTCCATGGCTGAGTGTTCAGTGCAGCAGCCTCTAGCCATAGGTGGTTATTAGCCATTTGAAATGTGGCTAATGCAACCAAGGAACTGGATTTTTAATTTAATTTAAATTTTACTTACATTTAAGTGTAACCAACCACATGCATAATCTTAATTTCTAATGTGTAACCCACCGTTCTACAAAGGATCTGTGTTGGGACAAAATACTATGATCATCACTGTAATAGAAATTTTTACAAGGGAGGAAGGGCTGACACATACTTGGGGAAACCAAAGAAGACTTCACAGAGGTGGCAACCCTTGAGCTGAGAACTATAGGACTGAGTAGAAGTTCATCAAGCAGAGGAGGAGACAGGCAGGAATTCCTCATGACATTATGAAAAAGCCTGAGATACAAGTATCATGATATTGTTGTGGAACTGTATTTTTGTTTCATTACTTACATGTTCTATTAGTCTGCTCAGACTTCCATAGCAAAATATTAGAGACTGGGTGGCTTAAACAACAGAAATTTATTTTCTCACAGTCCTGGAGGCTAGAAATCCAAGATCAAGGTGCCTGAAGGGTTGATTTCTGGTGAAGCCTCTCTGCTAGGCTTGCAGCAGTGGCTTTTTGCCGTGTCCTCACACGGCCTTTCTTCTGTGCACACATGCAGAGAGAGAGTGTGTGCTCTGGTGTCTCTTCCTCTTCTCATAGGATCATCAGTCTTATGGGAGCAGGGACCTACCCTATGACCTCATTTAACCTTAATTACCTTCTTAAAGGCTGTACCTCCAAATACTGCCACATTAAGGAGAATTTGGGAGAACACAATTCAGTTTATAATAAATACGTCATTTAATAAGTAAATATCTTTTCCCTAGGTTGTTTTTCTGAGAAAAGGAAATACATCTCACATGCAACTCACACAAATTATATAGAAAGTTATATCTGTTTATCTAGCATCTGATGATTTTAATCACTGCTTTTGATTTATGTATTGATAGATAACATTGGGTTCTAGGATATTAGCATGTGTAAAAAACACCTCAACCAAAAGTGTCCACCTCACAGAACTAAAATGTAATTCATATGGCTTAAGCAAATATTAATTTCCCTTTATTCTTTGAGGACAAACCAATGATGAGCTGAAACGGGCTATATTAGCTCACAAGAGCCGATCTTTTAATTTTCCAGGGATTTTGTGAGCTGGTTATTAAGCACAGCCATTATTAAAAATTAAACTATGTAAACTAGCAATTAAACAAATTATATTAAAAATAAAGGTAACAAATACTCGAAGCTCATCACTTACTAATTATTTAATACCTCTTACCATTGCCTGTGCTTTTGCAGTGATGCATGTCTGTTACCTCTGTGTGGTGATTAATCCAGTCTGCTACTGCACCCCTCTTCCCAATTCCTTGTTCAAGGTCATCACTTTAGTAGTTTGAAACTGGCCATGGTGCAAGAATCTGTACTGTAAAAAATCAGCAAACTCTACAACTTAGGCTCTTGTCTTTTTCTAGGAGAGCCACGTTTTTAAACACGTACTAGCATACCACTGGCACAAAACATTCTGCTTCATGGCACAAGGATTTCCCAGGACCTATACAGAGTTCCACGTTGCAGCTTGCCAGAATTGAAAACATTATTACCCATATTTTAAAAACAAGACAAAATGTTCTGCTGAAACATATTACTTTTTTTTAAACCACTTTTTCTGTTTCCTACACAAAAGGGAGGCTGTACTGCCTTGTTGACTTATGAACTCTCAGGCCTTTTTGGTGGCAACAGAAAGGTCCCCTAAAACATAAACCTGGCATTGATTGCATTTTTCTAACCCTCTCTGCATGTCTTCTACCTGAAAATTGCCTAAGCTGTGTCATAATTTCCCTCCTCCTGCTGATACTAGCTCCCAATTAATACTAAACTAACATTTGCCTTGCTCATTTTACGGGGGCCACTTTTTTCCCCTTTAAAAGCTTTAATTTGCAATAAGTGAAATAGAGTACATTCTAGGATAAACAGCAGTTTGGGGGTTAAGCTTTATTTTCTGTAGGAAACATTTCTCTCCAATATTGCCTTTTCTATCATCTCCAAAAAAGTAAGCAGTTGCTCAGACTTTGAAAGTGAAATGCCATTTGGCTGAATTCACATTCAACCCTTTACAATTAAGTCACACCTGTGGGCTCTAAAATTTAAAGTAAAAATGATTTGTTCAATGTCACATGGAAAACAAGCAACAACAGAATTTCCCGCTCTGTTCCTTCTCTTCACATTGACACCACAGTGCATGTGTTTTCTGGTGAAAGCCCTGTCTGTTCATTTCTGATTTCTTTGATCATCATAACACTTTATGAGGCTGTTATAAGAGTGTTTATAGAAGAAGGAATTCAAGCAGAAAAGGTTAAGCAATTTACAGTTTTCACCTTTTTTTCTAATATAAGAAAATTGTATGCACAAAAACTTGAGAATCATGAATCTAGGTTGAATTGAAGCACAGGAATGGATAAAGCCCTGGGTGTATCTAGAGAAAATAGAAGGAGTCCCAGGACGTAGTGTTGGATAACTTAGTTTTAAGAGGTCTGGTAGAGGAGAAAAAGCAAGTAAGGGACAGGAAGGGGCACCGTGTGGGGTGGGAGGAAAACTGAGGTGCCGAGGAAGCCAAGAAGGAAACCAATGCATCGATATGGAGGGAACAGTGCACGGTGTCCAAAGCCACTGTGTGGCACACAGAAGTGTCCTTTGGCTTTGGTAACCAGGAGGTCACTGGCAGCCTCGGTATTAGTGAGGGTCGGTGGAAAGGTGGGGGTGGGAGCCAGGTAGGAGTGAAATGGACAAAAGGCATGGAATAGAAAATAGCTTGTCTAGCACTCCTGTAGGAGTTTAGACGTGAAGGGAAGCAAAAATATGGAATAGCAATGGAGGGCATGGAGGGAATAGGAGGAAAATCCAGTTGAGGAGAGATCAGCGAGTACTTCTAATTTGTGGTTCAGTCTAGTTTATCACAAGATACAAAATAAAATGATTGCCAGGGAAGAACAGGGAAAAAAAAAATATTTCACCTACCCTAAGGGTTGGCGGGGTTGTTTTTGCCTCTGATGGAAGAATAGTCAATGGGAGAACATTATCTTCATAAGCATGCAGCATAAGTCTTCAAGAACAATAACAAGAAAGGGTTTCTGTAGAGGCTGTTTTAATGTTAGGTTGTTTTCTGTTGCTAAGTAATACATTAACCATTCTACTTATGCAGTGAGCTTCAGAGCTGGTGTAGGCAGCCTCCAGACCTGCGTGGCTACTCCGCTGAAGCTTCTAAAAAACAAGAGACTTCCCCCTTCCCCTTCCTGTAATTAGAATTCACTCTGCCTCATCTCACAGGGAAAATACTTTGCACATAATAAACTCATATACTTCCTTTACCCCTTAAGCACATTCCATTGTAGGATTTTTACCCCCAAGGCTGAGTCATAGCTCCAGGAAAGAAAAGGTGGGACTCCTTAAGAGAGAAGATCATTATAAGAGCAGAAATCCTGGAAAACAGGGATTGCAAGAGAGAAAGGGATTTGTCCAAATTCCCAGGTCTGAGGGGCTAGAGCTTTACTGTATAGTCACAGACGACAGAATTCAGGATAAGACATAGAGGAGGAGGAAAACCAACCCCTCCCAACGTGGAATTGTTGGGAGAAGAAGGGGAGAGAGAGAATAGAGCAGGGGATGACACTTTGTATGTTCCTCTCTGACTTCTACTCTCCAGGCCCAAATCTGGAAGATTCTGGACAGGGCTCATGGCTCTCCATACCCCATATCCCGTGTGTCTTAGAAGGAACAGGAAAGTCCTTGCATACCCCAGTGATGGGAAAAGGTGGCGCTGAGGGGACTGGCGAAAGCCTAGGAACAAGACAAAGAGGCTCCCTCTGGTGGTGACTTCATGACTGGAATCAACTGGATTCGAATAGTGAGTGGTCTCTTCCAGACTCTATCAGAGCATCACTCACCCCGAATGGCCAGCCGTCATTAGTCCTTGCAGAAATCTAGCTCAGCCATTTCAGAGCAGAGGCCTGTGAGGATATGAAGGGAAGCCTTGTAGGTCTGAGCCTGATGCTGTTCTCTCCCTTCAAAGGCACACTGAGTCCATGATAGATTTAACCACCATTGGGGGGCTGCTGAAAATGGGAAGGACATCTTTGAAAGACTGAAGTTTATTCAAAGAGACTAATTCATGCAAGAAACTTTTAAAACGGATCCTATGGGGAGTGGAATTTTGAAGCAACTGTAAAGGAATTGTCTACCCCTTTTAACAGTTAAAAAAAAAAAGCTAGGGCAGTTTCCCTTTCTGTCACTGGAAGTGTGGCTCCTAGGCCTTCTTGGAGAGAGGCTTGGGAAGCATCTCTGCTGTGTTTTAAATTATGACTGTTTCACGGGCAGGCATTTCAGAGCCTGTGGTAGTCAGTGCCAGCTACTCGGAATCAATTGAAAAGGAATTGGTCACCTGGGAGTTTTCTAACCTGATTTCAAGTTTCCTGGACACCGTGTCCTCTCCCGACCCAACACCTGCTGTGACAGATAGATGTTTGTAATGAGGTGAATAACCGTTTCGTGAACAGTGGGTCACACGGGAACAAAAGGCACACTGGCTTAGGTGGAGCCAGCATTTCCCTGTTTTCTCTTATAATTTTCTCTACCAAGTTTGCACTATCGTAGACAGCTTTCTCAGGATTTTTAGACAAAGCTTTTGATCTCACATTTGGAGAAGAAGAAATGTTTGCTGTTTCATGGCTGAAAGGCTCAATTCTTCTGAGTTATAGTCAGAAATATATATTTTTGAAATGACTGTTTCACACGTAAGAGCTCAAAATGTCCTAATAAAATGAGGTCCAAAGTAAAATATTCCACCACACACACAAAAAACCCCAATCATAATAGTAAAGGAGGTGTGAGGAAACATTGGGAGGTGATGGATATGCTTTAAAAATTAGTAAATATAGACAAAATGGACTAGCTGCTGACTTTTCTGGTGGTATTTCAATAGATTTCCCCACAGAGGGATTAAGGGGAAAATGCTTGCCCCTGCGAGGGCCCAGTGTTAGCAAAGCTTTCCGTGTGACCCGTAAGGTTTCCCTCTGTCCTGACAGGACCACCAGAACCAAGGCTCAGCTGGGAGTTTTTAAAATGATGTTTTCTTTTTTTAAAAACTCTGTGCCTAAATATATTGTTTGACGTATTGGTCAGAGATTTATCATGATTATTTACAATTCTACAGTTCCTCATTTTTTAAGTCATGCTGGTAAAACTAAAGTGTGAAAAAAAAAAAAACCTATTATGTAAGATCTTACAAGAGCCCAACATGAAGAATGAAGACACATATGGTGTCTGTCAGCTGCACTGCCTTTCTGACATCGTCGTGACCAGGATCCTGGCCTTTTGGAGCATTGTAAAGATCAGAGCTAATTTAGTTGGAAAGCCTGGAGACCGCATTTCCAGAACCATTTTAACACTTAGATTTCCAATTTTGGAATTACTGTCCTCATTCACTTTTCAAAGACTATAGTAGAAAATAGGTCTTTCCCTTTAACGTCTCTTATCTCTTGAAATTGGAGGGCAGTGGATTTAAAAGTAGCATTTCATCCATCCATCCATCCATGATACATACTTGAACGTATGTGTAAACACATAAAAGACAGGTTTACTTATTGCTTTGGTACAAATCTCTAATCTAAAGAAGGCTGTGTTGGTACTTGAAAGCTTATTGTCAATTAAAACCATACAATGCAATTTCGGGGGAGGGGTGCCCCTGAATATCCTCTTTTTCTCTTTGCGTTTTGTACCAGTTGAATTAACCCGTCTCTCAAATTTGTTAATCCATTGCTATGACACCAGCAGGCAGATTCCCAAACAAGTACACCTCTCTGGGCCTTGCTGCACAGCTGTCTCCACAACAGCTATCCAGGTATCTTGTCCATTATTTTAAAAATCTAGTCCCATTTGATTTCAGATTATGGGCTTCCCTTCTACATTGTGCAGGGGACAGGCAATTCCCTCTCTATTTCATAGTTTGTTCCAGTCTTCTTTCCTCTGTGTTCCTTCCTTTATTCATTTTCAGCTGCTATAAATTCATACATAATTAAAGGGGCAGGAAAGCATATTAATCCCATAACTTTGAGGGGTTTGCATCCATTACTTCAGGGTCCAGGAATGGCATTTTCTCAAATTTATCCTCCCTTCTGTAAGAGAGGATTTTTCCACTGGACTTCCGGCAAAATCTGGTGTTCAGACCGTGGTGCCCTTCTCTGCTATTTTTATTATTTACATAAAAATGCATTGATGGCCATGGGTAAGTTAAATTTACAATCATTCAAAGGTGAGATAAAAGAGCTATTGTAACCCTGGCGAACCTAAGGTAGAGAGTTACACAGACAATTAAGAGATGCAAAGGGTTTTGACATCAGTTGGGCTGACACCTTCATTTAGCAGATGTGGAAAGAGGCCCAGAGATGTCCACTGACTGGTAATGATGGGGCCAGGCCAGAAACCTGGTTTCCAGCCTGCTTACCTGTCCTCTCAACCTCACTCTCAACCACTCTCTTCTCCCAACCATATCCCACCTGAGTGAGTTACAGTGCAACACAAGAAAAGAAATATCTAGAAATATGTAACTATTAAAAAATTATCTGCTGATTGTAAAACAATTGAAAACATGCATAATAAGGAAAAATTCAGTTAGGTGCTAGATGCAGTTTAAATTCTGAAAGTCAACAGTTTTCCTCTACAGTCGCAGTAATATCTATCTACCCATCTATCTACCTACCTATCTATATATACATAATTATGTAAATACTACAAGAAACAGCAGAAGCCATGAAATATAGAATACATATTTATATAACCTATGCACAGATATTCTTAAGGAGTCTTGTGTGTTTCTGTGGGACAAATTTCTAGAAGTGATATTTAATGATTTCACATAAAATGGTAGTGAAGGAAAATATAAAACAGAGCCAAAAATATAAGAGAGGAGATAACAGTGTACAGGATACCAATAAATAAGTGGGAGATAGAAAGCGAATGGATGGGAGGTAACTGACTTTGCAGAGGAAGGAAGGACTATAGCTAAGTGCCCGGAGCATAGGACCCCAGCCGAGAGCAGCGCCAGGAAGAGAAAAAAACCAGGGAAGCAAATTAACAAAGAAACATGATAAGAAACATTTTCACAGCTGAAGACCGACTGAAGCGCCAAACTGAATGTCCAGTAACAAGGAAGAAAAGATATCCATTAAGGCCCCAAACTGGGAAATTTTGATTACTGAAAACAAAGAGAAAATTTTAAACATTTCCGGAAAGAAATCTACAGGTCATAAATTGAAAGTCAGAATGGGATCAGGCTTCCCCATAGAAAATCTGGAAGTTTGAAAAGTGAAGGAAAGCCTCTAAAATCCTAAAATGATTTAAGGGAGAATTCTATAGCCAGACCATAAAGCAAGAGAGCAGAACAAAAACATGTTCAGACACACAAAACACGATACCACCTATATATTTTTCTAAAATGCAAAACAAACAATGTTGCTGTGTACATGCATATATATGAATATGAAATAAAGAAGTTCTAGACATTTGTACACCTAACTTAAACCAGGGTTAACCTGGGGGAGGGGCTGGGATTGGGGAGGTGGTCAGAGAGCTATCAGTATGTTTGCATGTGTTTCCTGAAATAACGCATTTATGTATTAGCTGAGTGATTAAAAATATTCCTAATTTTAATGTAAAAGAATCCATTACTGGTAAAAGTCACTTTTAAATGGTTTGAAATTCTAAGTTTTTCTCTAACTGTTCATCTAGATCCAGTTCTTTCAAGTGCCCACTTTCTTTCTATTTCTAAATTTTAAAAAAAAAAAAAAATCCAGTTTAGGCTCAAAGGAGCCATTATGGCTCTTTGATGTCATCACATTTCTGTTAATGAGCCCTTCAAACTTGATTGGTTTCTAGTGGAATTACGGTAATTCTGAAGCAATTTTGAAGTCGCCTGTTTCCCTCTGCCATATAAAATCCTACATTTGTTGCTGATATAATCTAAGAAATGAAAATATCAAAAAAGCAAAATAGAGAGACCTTCATTTCCAATAAAAACTCCTTATAACTTTAAAAACTATGTATAGTGCATCAAAGGAAGGGAAAGAAGTAAGGAATACTCAGGGGACAAGGTCCAGGTGAAAGCAGGTACCCAGAGGGTATCTACCAAGTTGCCATTGATTTTAGATTTTTTTTATGATGTATTGGCAGTGGCAGAACAGGAAGCAGAGCCACAGTGATGAGTCAAATAAAAGACCCACTACCTAAAGCCGGGACTTCCAAAGCACCACACAACCTCAAAGTACGCATGAATGAAAAATAAAACTTACAAGGAATTGCAAGAAAATTGTTGGTCTCAAAACTTGATGTAGAACAGAAGAGGAAAAAATCCTCCGTGAGAATTCATGATTACAAGCTGGCCCTTGTGGGGATTTGAGGCCTGAATTCATACCACCTGACACATTCAGGATTTAGTTTAAATCTCATCCTGGAAGTCCTCTGGGCCCCGGGCATAATTAATCAGTTTGCTTATAAAGAAAGGTACCCATCTTTAAACTAGGCCTTAAACTATTACTGCAGATAAAGTTGCAAGAAATATCAGTTCATTAAAGCAATCACAATGAATACAAAGAAAGTCCGTGAGTATGAACCAGCAAAAAATAACAGCAGAGTGAGCCCTAGGAAAACTCGAGATTTTGGAATGATGAAAAACAGAATTTTAAGCAATTACTTTTAAGACTGACAGTATGAGTACAAAGCAACTGACTAAAAAAGTGATGGAACGTATTTGAAAACAAATTTATTTTCTACAAATGAAAAACGTAACTGTACTTAAAATATAAAGCATAGTTATACCAACACAGAGAGAATTAGTACATTTTAAAAGACGGCTATAAAATTACCTAGAATATAGCAGAGTGCCAAAGAGATGGAAAATATGGCAGAGAGGTTGAGAGGCATGAATGATAGTTTGAGATGAAGAGGTGAGAGAGAATAACAACAGGAGAATATTTGAAAAGGTTATGTTATGAAATTGGTGAAAAGACACACATTTATAGATTCAGGAATCCTAAGTAAGATACTATACATACTAAACAGTCCCGTATCCAGATACATCATATTAAAATTTCAAAAACCTAAGTATCATTTAAGAATGAAAGCAATAAAGACATTTTCAGCCCAGCACAGGATGACAGGAGATGGGGGAGAGGGGGCAAGTGGGGATGACTGAGGATTTGCCATCAGTAGACCATTGCTAAAGGAAATCATAAATCTATATTCTGGTCAGAGAAAAATGATCCCAGGTGGAAAGTCTGAACAAGGATGGAGGAAAATATAAATAGGCAGATAAATCTAAATGAGCATTGACTATATCAAATAGTAGTATTGTTTTATGGGGTTAAAGAAAAATAGAACTATAAAACAATACCATGTAATTCAACAAAAGATAATTGGTACTAAAGTATTCTAAGACTTAAGTATTGGTACTAAGACTTTGTGTTGTTCAGGAAGAGGATATGATTAGCCCTAGACTGATAGATGTTGAAATACACAATGCTACTAAAAGAATAAAAAGAGTATATAACGTGATAAATTGCAGAGGGAGAAAAAATGAGATTAGAAAACATAATCCAAAAGAAAGCAAGAAAAAAGGAGAAATAAGCATAGAAAGGAAAGTAAAAGACAACATAAAATAAGAAGATAAAAATAAATCCATTAGCATCAGTAATTATATGCAAAAATGTTCCATTTACAGATATCAAAGATTGTCAGCTTGGTTTTTTCTCTTGTTTTACGTTTGTATGTTTTTAAATTTAGCAATATGCTACTTAAAAAGGATGTGTCTGGTACATAAGCATTTAGAAAAGTTGTACATGAAAAGAAAAGAAAAAAATATCAGGCAAATACTAAATGAAAGAAACCTGCTTTAGCTATGTTCATATCAAATAAAATAGATGTTAAGACAAAAACAAAGGCGGCTGATATGTAATAACAAAGTGTTCAGTTCTCCAAAAGGGTATAGCAATTTTATGTTTGCATTCACATAGTAATGTATTCTCACAATATACAAGGCAAAAATATTGGCAATACTGAATGTACCTCTATAATAGAAAATGTTCAATACACTTTTCTCAATAATTGATATATCAAGCAGACTGAAAAAAAATATTGTCATGGTATAGATTTGAGATTTGAATGAGACAACACAATTGAAAACTTTATTAATGTGTGTGTGTGTCTCACAAAATAAAAGCAAATTCAAGGAAAACTTCATAATTAAAACATTCCTAGGAGACAAAGAGGCCCACTATTATCTCTTTTTATCCAATGCAGTAAGACAAAAGAAAAAAAAGAAAAAGCATAACATTTAGATATTAAGTTAAGAAAAAATTTAATTCACAAGTGATATGAATTTGTTTTGAAAGGACCTACGGATAAATTATTTTAACTAATAAGCGTTTAGCAAATATACTGAATATAAAATCAATATACAAAAATCAATTGCATTTCCATAAATGAACAACAGGCAGCTGGTATAATTTTAGAAATTTATATCATAGCAAATATGCAATAGCCAATAATAACGTCAGCAACAGATATGCAATATTATGGAAAATTATATAACACAATTAAAAAACATCAAACAAGGCCTATAATAACATGCTTATGAATTAGAAAAAGCAATAGCATAAAAAATAAGTTCTCCCCAATTGATCTATAGATTAAACGCAATGCCCAAAAAAAAAACCTCAACATTTGTAGAATTCAACAAGTTAATTCCCAAATTTATATGGAGAAGCAAAGGCTCAGGAATTACTGAGACACTTCTGAAGTAGAATAGAGTGTAAAGATTTATCACATTTATAGAATCACTATAGTAATTACAATATTGGTGGGAATATTGGCAAATTGAATGTTGACACAAATAAATGATCCGTAAACAAATGCACCCATGTGAAAACTTGATTTATGACAGTGCTGGCACTGGAAATCAGTGGAGAAACTCAGGCTTTCCAGTAAACGGTGCCAGGACTATTGGTTATCGATATGGACAAAGGTTAGATAGGATTCCTACCTCACACCATACACAAAAATCAAGTCCCGGTGGTTTTCAGACTTACACGTAAAATATAAAAGTCTTCGGAAGACAATGTAGAATACATTTGTGCATTTGGGAAAGGGAAAGACTTTTTTACCAATATAGAAAAAAATTAACAGGATTGATAATTTGGTTTAAATAAAGGTAAGATATTCTGTTCATCGAAAGACACTTTGAAGAAAGTGAAAATACAGATAATTGCTACACAAAATCTTACCAAAAATTAGTGTTATACTATACTGTATTATAGTATGTAATATATATTGCAATAATATATTAGTATTTGTATAAATGAAATTTCTACAGATTAAGAAAAAGATAAACAACAGAAAAATGTACAAAAACTTAAATAGGTGCTTCCAATACAGAGACGTACAAAGGGTCAATAATGTATAAATAGGCTCACACTTATTAGCAATCAAAGAAATGCAAATTCAAACCACATTACGTTCTTTTACACCTTCAAACTGGCAAATTTTTAAGTCTAATGATATCAAGTGATTGCAAGGCTGTGGTATATCTGGGGCAATTGCAAACTGCTGATGGAGTGTCGCTGCTGGTGACACAAACACTCTGGAAAACAATTTGAAATTCTCTAGTAAAGCTGACGATGTACAGTCCCTGTGGCCAGAAATTCCTCACCAAGGTAGAAACTCCCTAAAGAAATTCTTATATGTATGCGTCATGAGAGTAGTGCAAGAGTGTTCATTGCAACAGTCTTTGTACTGGAAAAAAAAAAAAAAAAAAAACGGAAATAATCCATCAAGAGTGGAGTGAAGCAAAGTTAACATACGCCTACAAAAGAATATTACACAACTAAATAAACATGACTTATAGCTGCACACATCAACTTCGATAAATTTCAGCAGCACAATGTTTAGTAAAAAGCAAGTGGCAGGAATGCACATATGAGACTGCTGTTTCTTCTGCAGCATCAGGAGGGAGACAGGATTCTATGAACTGGTCAGTGGGTGTTTATGGCTTCAATGTTCTTTATATCTTATGAATATTTCATCTTTTATATCTACTCATTATTTAAGAAACAGTTTTTCTTTAAAAAAAGAGGAAAGTAGTCATGATAAATTGGTGTGCTGTAAGTATAATTTTGACAGATGGAATATTTTCATATGTCAGCATCTCTAGCATTTTTCATTGCATTGAAATAATTCACTGTAATTACATAGAGGAAGTGGAAAATGAACTCATTAAGGTCAAGCCCCTCCCTTACTTAAACCCTCTGCATGCTTATCAGACGGGGTAGAACCAATTCCTACTCTCTAGGGCAGACATCTTCCATGGCCTGGCCTTGTGTCCTTCAGCACCTGCCTCTCGCCCTCACACACGTGCTCTCCCAATTCTGTCTGTCCTCAGATGGGCTATGCTTTTGCTGTTTCTGCTGCTAGACCACAATTCCTCCAGATTTCCCCATGCTGGTTCCCTTTTCTTCAGTCCTCAGTTCAAATGTCACCTTTGCAGAGATACTACTCAAATGACAGAATAGGCTCCATCTCATTTTCTTGTGTTCTTTTATTTGTGGCACCTGTTGCTCTCTGAAAATATTTTTTAGCCTAACTTTTCAGACAATAGAAAGCTAGCATATATATTTCGATAGATTTATTTTAAAATTGGGGAAAGAGAAAAATTCAGGGAACCATTCACTTTAAATATTCATTCAAAAAAAATTAACTATCAGCTATAGGTCAGGCACTGTGCTAGTTACTAAGGATACAGAATGAACAGGAAGGTAGCCAGGAACCCTGTCCTAGGAATGGACCAGACTCCAGAGGCCTACAAAGGTCAGATTACAATTGGGAACTAAACAATCTGGAGGCCAAGTTACCAAAGTGCTAAGGGTAGAATTCTGGGCATTTCCCTTCCCTAATTCTACGGTGATGCCTAAAGATAACATAGAGATTAAAGGATGATAATATCAGAGGTAAGGAGAGCTTTAGGACACAAAGCCAACAATCATTGTACCATGCCAGAGTTTCCACCAGAAAGAAAAAATAAAAGGCAGCAAAACATGAGTCCGTGGAACAATGGTCCTACGTCTCCCCAAACATGTCCTCAGAAATGTCATTGAAAATCCTAGCTGGGAAAACCCCTTCTGAATTCCCAGACTGGTTGACCTGTTGCAACAAAATTCAGACATGAACTGGGGAGAACAGAGATGTCTCTATAATGTTCCCTGGTACAGTATTACAGTAGCTTGATAATCAATTCATAGACACTTTACCTAGTTTTATACCATGCTGAATATTAATATTTGATTTGACATATTGGTGGCCATTTTTGAACATGGCTATTTTGAACAAATTATGTCTTGGTGTGTGGGTATGTTTCCTAACTGCATCTTTGTTTCTATGGGATGTTCTGTTTCAGTTTATTCTCATATACTTTTGAATTATACCCTGTTTCTATTGGGGAACAGGCTCTAGGCATGAAGACTTTCTGCACAGGAATTCCTCTACTGTGTCTCTTAGATAGTTCAGAAGGCCCTTAAGGATCTTGCACTTTCTAAATACTGTGGGACACTTCCCACCATGTCATAAGGTCATCACCATGGTCTGCCAGTGACATTTTGTTCCTTAGGTGCCTAAATGTGCACTTCATGTTCTTAGAGGCTTTATCAGCATCTCACTGGGTTGGTGATGACACCCATCACGCATCTTACCATTCGGCCTTGGGGAGTGGGTTTAGCATCTTATCTCCTTGCTCGTTGAAAGCGATGCATCCAGAATTCAGACTGCCCATGTGCATGTGAAAACAAAGCTGCAGCTTTTTTTTTTTAACTCAAAGCCTCAATACTTTTATTTAGTATTAAGCTGCAGATTGTTGTGCCTGTTAAGTAGGTCACACATTTCGTTGAGTGATCCAGCTATGTCCTCTGCCATCTGGCTACATGAATCAATGTCAGATGGATACAAATATATCTCTGGAAAGAGGACCTTGGGAAAAAGGCACACCTAGCACAGACCCCAGGACAGTTACCTGCTCCTAGATGAACATTTTCAAGATAAATCCAAAGATATCATAGCACAGGTTTAAATGCTGGCCAATATGATTTCTGTCTATTATTTTTATTGGATGCTGGAATCTGAATGGGCTCTGTCTCTGCTTCATGAATCTGAATTTTATTGCATGCCCAGAAATTCAGGGGAACTCAGAACAGCAGAAAGTGGGTGAGGAAGAGTATATGATAGAAACAACAAGTAGCCTTGACAGCAAAAAAAGATTAATAATACTGAGACAATGAGGCTTGTGTATATGACAATCGAGCTGGCTACTGGATTGTCATATAGCCACCAGAACTGGTTCTCCACTTGGACTTCAGAGCATTAGCAGTACAGTAAGGATTGAGATTCATAATTATAATTATAGATCTTATTTATTTAAAGGTAGCTTTGTTCCCAAAAAGAAGGAACACCGAAGATAGTAATGCACATTGCAAAGCAAGATAAAAACCCATAAGGAATAGGTGGGAAATATGAGAAAAGGGGACAATAAGTATAAGAATAGGAAAGTAACTTGGAGGAGGGAAGGAAGAAGTTAGTAAACCTCTGATAACACCCACCCCATAACATCCTGTATATTAGCTGGTGTTGGCCACAGAGGAGAAACATCCTTGAAGGAGCTTGGGCTTGCAAGTTAGGCTGACATCACGTTTTCCCCATCCCCATAAGACACCACTCACACTATCCCAGATGCTCATTGTGCTCATTTATCCGTTCACACATTTCTTGAATGGATCCAATGTGCCAGAGACTGTGCCAGGTTCTGGGGAAGCCATGGTTTGTAAAAGTAGACATGCTTCCTGCTCTATTGGCTTGTACAGAAAAGTGAGAGAAGGGGGCAATAAAAAAATGATCATGTGAAGAAATGCATAGCTACAAGCTGAGATGGGTTCTCTGAAGAAAAGGAACATGATGCTAGGAAGAACTTGTTTCAGAAAACCCGACTGGTCTGAGTGGGGTGGGCTTAGGAGATTGAAGATCAGGCAGGACATCTTAGAGCAAGTGATGTTTGAATTGGAAGCTGAAGGTTGAGTAGGAATTAACTAGGTAAATGATGTGGGGTCTGGTGGAGTGAGGATTGTGAGGACTGAGGGAACCTCTTCTAGAACCAAAACTAGCACATGCAAAGGCCCTGTGGTAGGAGGGACCATGGTGTGTTCAGGGAACTCAAAGGCCATGGTAGATATGGCACAAAGAGCAAGGGAGAGAGTATAAAATGTGGCCAGAAAGATAGAAGTGAAACATACAGCTTGTTGCTACATTAACAGTTTTGGTTTTTAGCCTAACAAGACTTAATCCTGGGTGGAGGTCAGATCAGATTTAGGTTTTGAAAAGATTTCTATTAATTGATCTGCAGAGCAAATTAAAGGTCAGCAGGGGCAAGGAAGATGCACAAGGTTGATTAGGAATATGATATTAGTGTAGACAAGAGACCTTGACAGTATGGACTCGGTTTGTGACCAATGGAGATGGAAAGAGGTAGAAGGATGTGAGAGGTAGGACTTGGGGCTGGGTTGGCTGTAGGGTGGAAGGAAAGGGAGTAGTCAAGTAATTGCTGCAACTGGGGAGATGTTGGCACCTATCACTGGGCTAAGGAATTGCAGAAAATAGACAAACTTGGGATGATGGGAGGGAGCCATGAGAACAATGTTAGACATGGTGCGATTGAGATGTCTTTGAGGCATCTAAATAGAGAAGTCGTGTAGATGGTGAGATAGGCCAGTCTGGAATTAAGAGGAGACATCTCACCTGGGGATAAAAAAAAAAATGTGTGAATCACACATGTAAAGATGGAAGGAAGACATGAACATCAGTGAGGTCTCTGAGGGAGAGAACATAGCAAGAGAAAGCAATAGGGTCTCTGATGGAACCCTGAAGAGCCTTCCAGGAGCCACTTGGCCCGGGCTTATTCTCAACATAGCACTGGGATTGTAAGGACAAGTCTTCATTTTTCTCACCATTAATTTAAACTCCTCCCCTATTGTTTTGTTTCATTTCACCCATGACAGACAACTGTCACCCATCTTTCACTCTACAGTATCTTTAGTTAACCTTTAATCGTCCCTGCCAATGATGATAGAAGCTTCACCAGTAATGGGTTTAATCAAGATGAAGAATAGAATTGGGTCTGTTTTTAATGAATAAAATTTTGTAGGTATGCTCAATGATGCTTGTTACCAAAACCATGTAAATGTTAGTGATTTTATGCTTTTGTCTTTTACTGGTCAGCTTCTCTGGCCTTGTCCCATGAGCTCAGCATGAGGTGCTGACTATAGATGATCTGAGATTTGATGTGAGATGGCCTGGAGTTTGTGAACTATCATTTACTTGGAAATGATCCTTATTGCAAGCAGTCTAAAGGAGAATTTTGAAATAAATAATTGAGCAAACCAATAGAAAAGTTTAAATTCATATTATGTAATAGTTTTTATTGTCCAGTATTGTGTTTTCATAACAGACATTGAAAAGGGGAGAAGAATCCTTAGTCTTTGATAGGCAAGGGTTTTTTTCCCATGATTATCTTTTCACTGAACTTGGAAGTGATGGAATTTCAATGAAGAGCCGCATGGTGTTCATGTGTGCATGAGTGTGCACTGTGGGTATTTGCACGTGCCGCATGTGTTTGCCTGTGTTTACTATGTCATATTTAAAACCAAGACACCAAATGTGGCCTCCCCAGAGAAAGCACTATATAGCTTAAGCAGCAAACGGAAGAATTTTTTGTTGGTTTTAATGTAGGCAAGAGATGATGTTTTTCAAGTTAATATGAAAGAAGATTATGGAGCTGCAGTATCCAACGTGGTAACCACTAGGCACCTGTGGCTATTCAAATTTAAATTAAATAAAATGAAATAAAATTACAAAATGAGTTCTTCAGTCACACTAGCCACATTTCAAGTGCTCAATGGTTTCCTGTAGCTAGTGGCTGCGGTACTGGAAGGTGCCAATATACAACTTTCCCATCACCTACTTTAGTTTGTACTGTCTTTCTGTACATCTTCATTTAAACAGGTGTTTCCAGGAATGTTCTGTAGGTGGATTTCAGGACTTCTAACTAATTCAGTACAGAATGCCCTGGAAAGACCAATACTTCCGTAGCCAAAGGGAGCTAAGAATCAGCCATTTTGATATTTACATTTCCTCACTGACGTGTGTCTAATTAATTTAATTTAATTTATTTTTGAGGATGAGACCATCCCGCCTGTCTTTTGTTGTTGTTGTTGTTGTTGGCAGGTGGCCAGTATGGGGATGTGAACCCTTGACCTTGGTGTTACAAGGCTGTGCTCTAACCACCTGAGCTAACAAGCCAGCCCTTAATTTAATTTAATATTAAAGAATAGGGAGGGTAGAACAAACTTCAGAAGTGCATAGACAATTAAGTTTTAAAACCTGAAAAAAAATTTAAAAAGTACTCAGAGTAAATCCTACATTACTGAAAGGATTTGGAAACTATTCTTGAGAGCCTTGAAGCACACATGATTTGCTACCTATTTTTTCACCATGTAGAGTATGCAATGCCAAGTGCATGGTTCGGTCAGAAAATATTAGGAAGCCAACCTGTCATTGATAGTTGCTTCACATTGTCTACATATCTAATCCTAAGTCTCTTTTTAAAAAGCTTAGACTATCAGTGGTCTTTGATTTATAACTGCTGGACCAAGAAACAGGCCATTAATAATAAAACAATACCAGCCAGCTGCCAAAAAAAAAAAAAAGAATAATAATTAATAATTATAAAACAGACAGCTTCATCATGCACCCCTTCTAGAGGATGGGAGGTTTAAGGCTGTAACCGATGTGTGGAAAAGAGTGAAAACTCTAGAAGATGTGGGAGGAGGTTCTGGTCAGAAGGAATAGCAGATGTGGCTGCCTAGAAGCAAGGAACCCAACAGAGGAAATGAAAGAAGTCCATTAGAATGGAAAGGGGTGAGACTTAGGGAGCGGGAGCGAGGGAGCCAGAACATGCAAGACCATTACAAGAAGCATCGAGGGCTTGGAGCACGATCCAATTTCTGTTTTAGCAGAATCTCTTTAACTGTGATGTAGAGAGTGAGTTGGAGGGGGGTACCAGGAAACTGATTAGGAGGCTATTCCTATAATCTATAAAATGGTGATATTCTGCTTTTATGTCCATGAGAAGAAAGCGTAGGTAAGGACCACCCAATGCATGTTTGGTAGTATAAGAATATTCCCCAGCTAAGGATTAAGGAAAATAAAGAAAGTAATCAGGACCACTAAGTCATTACCTTCATTTTCTTTTAAGTATCAGATCAAGTACGCTTTCTAAATGAAGCTAAACTTTATAATTGTTGTTTAAGAGAAATATTTAAGGGTCTCATGAGAACCTACTGAATGTAAGTCTCCATGTATTAATTGTAATCTATCCAAGGGCTGGCATCAGTCACTCTAAGCAAGGCATATATTTTAGCCCAGATCTCCCATGGATGACACAGGGAATCCCGGAATCTCCCAAGTTTCAGACCTAACCTGGAGAAGCAATGCTGTCCTTCACAGGTGGAAGCTTCCAGTGCCGTCAGAGCCTGTTACAGCTGCTCGTGTCTGGAGCAAACTGGACACGAGGTGAGGGCAGCCCTGCTGTTTCACTGGCCCACACATCTCTCTGCTGTATGATGGATGGTCACATCTGGTGTCATTAGAATGTTAATCAGAGGTTAATTGGTGGCCCTTCTTTCTCCCAATACTTATTTTAAAATCTCTCTAATATCCCTGCTTTTATTTCTAATCGAATTATTTGGCCTTGGCTTATAATGCTTTGGGATCATTAATATGAAGGTCAGGTTATTATAAAAGAGTAGGGTCCATCACTGAGACCTCAGGACATACCTTAGATATTAGGATGTCAAATAAATGTCACCAGTTCCTTTAATTATAATACGCCTCATTTTCCTGAAACTTAAACCCCCAAATAAAAGAATTTAAATGGTCATTTATATTCTGATTAATGAATTTTTTGAAATACATTTCACAAATACTTCCCTATTTTTTCAGTTAAAATTTAATTTTCGAGGTGTTTTAAAATCCAGGATCAGATTTATGAATTCACCCAGTAGCTATGACTTGCCATTAGTGTGTAACATTTTATTGACCTAGGGATGGTAAGGGCTGAGACTTCACTGTTTCACAGCAAAAAAGAAACTATTACTGGCTGTAATAAAATTTAGTTAAAATTTAAATAGAACAGTTGTTTATACTTACTCAAGGAAATGGGGAATTATATAGGATATTTAAATAAATTGTGGAACAATTGATCCTGAAAATTGCCCATTATAGTATTTTAAATGAATTAAGTTTCACTGGAAAGTTTCAGGCCTCCCGAATGTCAGGGAAGGTGAAAGTACAGTCATGGGATACAGAGACTAGCTCAAGTAAAAACAGCCAGGAGTTCTCAACTTGGATCTCTTTGCAAGTCCTTCAGCTACAAAGAGAAACAGAAGATTGCTTAAAAGATGATCTTGATGAGCAGTGACATTTTAAGAAATCGAGTGTAAATTGCAATATATCCCCTTTCCATGGATTAGAGCACATGGTAGCTCTTGAGCCAGATTATCAGAATCCTTATCATAGGATTATAAGAAATGAGAGGAAAGAATTGGAATTGAAAGCCGGACCCACACATGATTCCCTTGTATAAAGAAAACATTTGATCTTGCTTTCAGCGCAAGGCTTCCTGAGAAAAGATCTTTACTATAATAGGTAATTGTCTATAACTTTACTGGATGGATTAATCTGAGCCATTGGGGGATCCCTGAGAGGGTTTAGTTATCTTTTTTGCTGGCCGTTATGGGGATCCGAACCCTTGCCCTTGCTGTTAGTCAGCACCATGCTCTCCCAAGTGAGCTAACCAGCCAGCCCTGGTTTAGTTATGTTGAAGACAAAGGCCCATCTCCCTCAGAAAACATCAGTGGTGGCAGTTGGAGGACACCATCTAGGATTGTCATTGTGGAATCATAGCAAACTGCAATTTTTTATCTAGCCATAATGAGTTGAGTGATGGTCCCCCAAAAGATAAATCCATATCCTAATTCCTGGAACCTATAAATACTACCTTATTTGGAAAAAGGGACTGTGATGATGTAATTAAGGTGAGGATCTTGCAGTGAAATCATCCTGTATTATCTGGGTGAGCCCTAAATCTAATGACATGTATCCTTAGAAGAGTGAGGCAGTGGGAGATTTGACAGAAGAGGAGGAGACAAGGTGACCACAGAGGCAGAGACCGTAGTGACACAGGCCCACGTCATGAATACTGAATGCTACTAGAATCTGGGAAAAGCAAGGAACTGATTCTCCAAAGGGAGGAGGGCCCTGCTGACACCTTGATCTCAGACTTCTGGCCTCAGAACTGTGAGAGAATGAATTTCTGTTGTTTTAAGCCACCCAGTTTTTGGTAAGTTGCTACAGCAGCCAGAAGAAACTAATACACTAACAATGAGTTCAGTTCCCTCTATTTATTGGTACCCTCCCTAATGTCTGTGTATCCAGGGGAGGTATCTGAAAGGTCTTTTTTCTTTCCATGCTTCTAGAATATTCACTGTGGCAGTTAGTACAAACTATGACAACCACATTTTCTGTATGTTATATGTGTGAAATCTGCAGAGCTCAGAAAAGAATATCTGATCAGAAGCAACTCTTGAACTACTGATTTTCTTCTTTCTCATGTTTATTCATTTAATAAATATTTATTGAGCTTCTGCTATGTGCTAGGCATTGTTCTGAGTTCTGGGGAGAAAGTGGGGGGAGAAAATGGACAAAAATCCCTGTTCGTGGAGTTTTCTTAGCCAAGCAATATGTAAAATAAAGAAATAAAAGTTGTAGCATGCTGGATGGTAGCAAAAACTGTACAGATAATCAAAGGACAAAGGAGGGGAAAGGAGTAGAAGTTTCCTGTTCTTAACAGGACAGTTTGGGAAACCTTGACTGAGAAGTTGACCCTAAGAAAGAAGGTATATAAGTCAAGGTTCTCCAGAGAAACAGAACCAATAGGAGAGATATATAGTAAGAAATTGGTTTACATGGTTATGGAGACTGGCAAGTCTGAAATCTGCAGAGCCAGTGTCGCAGTTCACCTCCGAAGGCCACAGAAAGCTGCTGAGCCAGGAAGAGCCATTGTCCTAGTTCAAAGGCCTTCAGGCAGGAGGAATTCTCTTTTACTCAGCAGAAGGTCAGCCTTTTGTTCTGTTTAGGCCTTCAACTGATTGAACGAGGCCCACCCACATTAGGGAGGGCAGTCTTCTTAACTCAGTCTACTAATTTAAATATTAATCTCATCTAAAACACCTTCAAAGAAGCACCCAGAATAATGTCTGACCAAATATCTGGGCACTCTGTGGCCCAGTCAAGTTGACACATAAAATTAACCAACACAGAAGGGGAGTTATCTATGGAAAGAGCTTGCTAGGCAAAGTAAGATTTAAGGACTAGGGGCCTGGTTTGTTCAAAGAACAAGTTGTCAAGTGCAGGAGGGAGAGAATCAGGGGAGAAGAGTAGCAGATGAGTTTAGAGAGGTCTTGGGGTGAAGCTGGTGGTAGCAGATGTGGCTTTGGCTTTTTGCCAGCTTTTTGTTATTTTGTAAGACTTATTTCAGAGTCTCTGCCTTTGCCACATTTTCTTGCCTTCATGGGTATTTTTTTCAGGTATACCTATGAAAATCTAATTTTAAGTCCCTAGCCACAGGCTTTTGTAGACTTATGCTGTATATAAAGTTCCTCATTAAATACTATTATGACTTATTTATGGAGATCTGCTTGCTCACAAAAATAGAGAATTCCGTGCATATCTTGTGTTACTAGCCTGTCCTGAGTATTGATGGGCTGAATTTATTCATGGGTGCCTGAGTTGAGCTGTCTGTGATGACCGTGCACGTGCATGCAGGTTTGCTGTGGAAGCAGCTTATGAGTGCTTATGATTTATAACCTGTGTAATAGGTTTAATCACTTCTCCATAAATATCTAAAGATTTCCACCTCAGAGAGCACAGGAAATAGTCCACAGTACATGCCTCTAACTTAGAATGACTAACAAGGCATCTGGTCAGTGAGCTGTAGCTGTGTAACAAAATACCTTAAAACTTAGTGACTTAAAACAATAACCATATGTTATTACTTACAATTCTATGGGCCAGCTGGGCCTTTTTGCAGACCTGGCTTGGGCTCAGCTGATCTCAGCTGATCTCAGTCAGGTGTCTGTGTTCAGTTGCTGGGTCAACTGAAGTCTGACTGGTTGAGGATGTCCTTACCACCTGTCTGACAGCTGGGACAGTGGGAGTGACTGGGCTCTGCATCTATCATCCTCCAAAACAGAAGCGTACAGACTTCTTAAGGCCTGGGCTCAAAACTGGCAGACCATCAGTTCAGCCACATTCTGCTGTCCAAAGCAAATCGCAAGGCCAGCCCAGATTTAAGAGGTGAGGAAATAGACTCCAAGTCTTCATGGGAAGAGGCGAAAAAGAATTATGGCTATTTTTTCCATCTGTACATAGTATGATGGTTAATTTCGTGTGTCAACTTGACTGGCCACAGGACACCAACACATTTGGTCTGAGTCTGAAGGCCTGAGAACCAAAAGAACCAGTGGGGTAACTATTACACACACAGATACACACATACACAATTTTATTGGTTTTGTCTCTCTGGAGAACCATGGCTAATACAGATGTTTGTACAAGAGTGGTCCTGGAGGAACAGAGTTTCTAAATTGGTTCTTGAGTTTCTGGCATTGGCTCTCTAATCTGATTACATTTAAGGATGCTGGTGACTCTATTTCCATTGGTAAAGAGGGTACTGATAGTCCATGGCATGTACTAGCTATAGAGATATGCAAAATATTACCATCGGATACTTCTAGTCAACCTCTTATGAGAAGCAGAGATATGGGTGACTGTGTATATGACACTTTTGAACATGTTTGGCAAAATAACAGATATAATAAGATTGGCTGGTAGCTCCTACTGTCAGTGAACAAAGTGGGGAAAGGAAAGAATGAACTGAGGGATTTGAATTCCTAGGTCAAGTACCACATAAGTGATCTGAAAGCTTCTATGTGTGCCCTCAAGGAGAACATTATCACCTATAGCCATAGGGCTGAGATCACTGAAAATCAAATGCAGAATCTCATCTTGCAACTGTCTGAATTACAACGCCTCACAAGGTGTCTACTATTAGAGTGAGGACATTGATTAGAAAGGATTGAGATCCTGAAAGTTGAAATGAGGATGTGTGGGAAGACCCTGATGATACTGGGGACATGAGTCCCTAAATTATGATGAGGGCTCTTTGCCAGTGGAAGAGACATCTCCACCCTCTTCTGAGATTAAGCCTTCCTTGCCTGGGGAAATGTCATGGCCTCCTTTGAGGCATTTACCATGCAAGATGACTCTGAGTCTAGTCAGGACTTTCTCGTACCACCCCTCTTTGCTTCTAGACCTATAACTACAGTCAAGTCTCAGCAGGTCCCTAAGGTAAGGTACAAAGTTCAACTCATGAGGAGGTGCGCTATGCTCCAAAAGATCTGCTTAAATTCTATCATGTATACAGAGAGACATCTGCAGAGCATGTGTGGGGATGAATATTGAGAGTGTGGGGGCATGGCAGAAGAAACATAAAGTTGGATAGGCTGAATTTATTGGTATGGGCTCATTAAGCAGAGTCTGCATTTAATGTTGCAGCTCAGGGAGTTAGAAAGGGTTGGTTGGCTGAAACATGGACCGAAAGGTGTCCTCGAGTGAGCAAGTTAGAAATACCACACCTACCTTGGTTTAATGTAGAGGAAAGGTTAAACAACTTAGGGAGTTTGAAACATTAGACTGGATTTGTCATTTAAAGTCAACTCACCCACACTGGGAGGGTCCAGAAGACCCACCTTTCACCACAACTGAGAGAAATAAATTTGTGAGGGGAGACCTGGCCATCTTTGAAGAGCTCTGTGTTGCGCTTCTCTGTAGGCCAAACCTTATAGTGGGAACTGCAGTCACTGAATTGAGAAACCTAAATGCAATGGGAATAATTGGATCCTGGAGTAGCAGGGGGCAAGTGGCAGCACTCAACCACCAAAGGCAACGAAGGCATGGTTACCATGATAAATATCAGAATCAAAGCAGTAATTGGAATAGTCTGGCTACTGCAAAACTATGGCATTGACTAGTTAATCATGGTTCTCAACCTCTTGAGTGAAAGGGAGGCTGGGTCCCTTTGAGGAAGGCTCCCAGTACACTACCAATAATTTATACTATTAATCTTTCTCTCAGCCTTCCCCAAATGGACCTATGGCTTTTTGCCAAAGTAACTGTGTATTTGAAAAAAGGAAATAATCATACCTTTGGGGACTGTGGCACACTGGCTCTGAACTGACATTTATTCCAAAAGACTCAAAACATCACTGTGGTTCACCAGTCAGAGTAGGGGCTTATGGAGGTCAGGTGATCAATAGCGTTTTAGCTCAGGTCCATCTTACAGTAGACCCAGTGGGTCCCCAAACCTATCCTGTGGTTATTTCCCCAGTTCCGGAATGCATACTTGGAAGAGGCATACTCAGCAGCTGGCAGAATCTCAACATTGCTTTCCTGACCTGTGGAGTGAGGGCTATTATGGTGGCAAAAGCCAAGTGGAAGCCACTAGAAATACCTCTACCTAAGAAAATAGTAAAACCAAAAGCAATGCCTCATTCCTGCAGGATGGCAGATATTAGTGCTACTCTCCGAAACTTGAAAGATCCAGGGGTGGTGATTCCCACCACATCCCCATTCAACTTACCTATTTGGCCTCTGCAGAGGACAACAGTGTCTTGGAGTGACAGTGGATTATTGTAAGTTTAACCAAGTGGTGACTCCAGTTGCAGCTGCTGTATCAGGTGTGGTTTCATTGCTTGAGCAAATTAACAAATCCTCTGGTAGCTGGTATGCAGCTATTGATCTGTCAAATGGCTTTTTTCTCCATCCTCCTTAAAAAGAACCACCAGAAGCAGTTTGATTTCAGCTGTCAAGGCCAGCAATACACCTGCTCTGTCCTACCTTAGGGCTATATCGGCTCTCCAGCCTGGTGTCATACTTCAGTTCAAGGGATCTTGATGGCCTTTCCCTTGCAGGACATCACACAGATCCACTGCAGTGACAAAGTCATGCTGCTTGGACCTAGTGAGCAAGAAGTAGTAAGTACTCTAGACTTATCAGTAAGGTATTTGCATGTCAAAGAATGGGAAATAAATCTGACAAATTTCAGTGACATTCTACCTCAGTGAGATGTCTAGGAGTCTAATGGTGTGGGACATGTCCAGACATCACCTTCTAAGGTGAAAGATAAGTTGTCGCATCTGACCCCTCCTACAACCAAAAAAGAAACACAGCATGTAGGTGGGCCTCTTTGAATTTTTGGAGAAAGCATAGTCCTCATTTGAGTGTGTTACTCCTGCCCATCTACCCAGTGACCCAAAAAGCTGATAGCTTTGAGTGAAGCCTGGAATGAAAGAAGGTTCTATAACAGGTCCAGGCTTTTGTGCAAGCTGCTCTGCCACTTGGGCCATTTGATCCAGCAGATGCAGTGGTATCTAGGTTTAATATTATGTGTCATGTCCTAGTCAACCTGGGAAAGAGATATGACAGCTACCACCCATCCACCCACACACATCCCTACAAGTGAAGAAACCAAGAGCTGAAAGAAGTTAAGTGACTGGTCACACAACACGCAGGTAATAGAGCTAGGAATCAAATATAGTTACACCAGATTCTAAAGCCTACCCTCTTTCAATTTTTCTATTAGTTTTTTTTTGGGGGGGGTCAGTACTTCTGAAAAAAAGTACTTGAATTATGGACTTCATAATATTTAGAGCTGATCTATGTGGGAATTTTTGGTTTTTTGTTACATATTTTCCCCGAAGTTCCCTGCACCTCTCAGAGAACTGCTGAGAACTCTTCAGCTTGTGTGGTCCTGCTGTCGGGGCCCCTAAGCACCTCACAGACTGAGTTGAAGCCGCATTAATGGGTCTCCTCCAAGCCTCAAGCATAGCTCTGTGCTTCAGGTGGCCAATCCAAAAACAGGGCAAGCTTCAGATGATGAGAGGACACACAACCACATGAAATGATGGGACTAAGTAAGGACTGGGCCATGTGACAGAGACCGCAGGTAGACAGAGCTCCAAAAAAGAGTGTCTGCTCTGAGGCGGCTACACAGGGGAAAGGACATCTGCGGTGGGTGGAAAAGGTGAGTTAGAACTTGCGAGAGGCCTGGGAGAGGCGGGAAGTCTGCAGAGGGACCAGCTTGATCAAACCGACTCCGAGGAAACCACAGACTCCCTCTTTTAAAGTTCCAAGCTTTGGTAACTTCACAAAAACTTTGGCCAGTATGCGTTTTCTGGAGCCCATAACTTCACAAATGCTGTAAGAGTAAGGTCAACACAGAACTCTCCGTTGATTTCATGTTCTTCCTTTCTTTCTTTCTTTTTTTTTTTTTTTAAAAAGATGACTGGTAAGGGGATCTTAACCCTTGACTTGGTGTTGTCAGCACCACGCTCTCCCAAGTGAGCTAACCGGCCATCCCTATACGGGATCTGAACCCGTGGCCTTGGTGTTATCAGCACCGCATTCTCCCAAGTGAACTATGGGCCGGTCCTTCATTCTCTTTTTTAATTTAGTAGAAACCCCTTTCAGACTGAATCACATCAAGAATAATGTGACATGAGCCACCCATTAAACTAAATGACTTCCCCACTTTCTAAGTTTTAAGTTTAAAAAAACTGCCAGAACACATTCCACCAGCATTTTCTGTGATTGCAATCTATAGGCAGAAGTAACTGGTGTTATCTCACAAGGCAGTTTCCTTAAAATGTGTGAGTAATGGCTATTAGTCATTTAATAGAGTCATCTCTAAAACAATACATTTTGTCAGTGTTACCTTAATTACCTTTAGCTGTAGCGATATTTTAAAGAACAGAAGACTTTATCGTAACTGTTATAAATACAGACAAATTATTTTTCCCCTTGTGGGAGTTATGAGACTAATTTATTTGCTGTTTCCTTCTAAGAGAGATCTTTATTAAAAGGATATCGGTACAATCATAGTAATTGAGATCAACAGTTCTCTTGATTCGTGTTCGGTTGAATCTCATTTTTTTTCCGCCATCCTACCTCTATCCTTCCATAAGACAAATCCTTTTGCTGGCAAGGGGCTGTTTAGCAAGCACACTAGTAAACATTTGCTTGCAGCTCCTGATTTACAATCTCCACTTACACTTGTGCTTACTGATATTAAAATTAGAATTCCACGGTAAATATCAATAAAGGCAATAGACTCTGAACCATACAGGCCACGATTTCTGTTGGTGGTATTTATACATTGGGGATTGTCAGACTCTGCTGTTCCAAATTCAAGTTCTCAACTGATTCTCGAGTGCATGTCCTTGCTGTGTTATTCACACTTGTGGCAATATCTTGGAGTCATTTTCTAGAAATGTTGGTCTTATTTGGAGGGAACTTAATTCTTTAGCTTTGTGGAAAGAGCTAGTTATTGATGTGTTCTCTGTTTGGGGGTAAAAAGGGGATAAATGGAAATAAGACATTAACGTTGTCCAATCAATATTGCAGTTAGTATTAATACCTTTTGTGTATAGCTTTGAATGTATGTTGTCTATGTGGCCACTATTGCAAACTGTAATGATAGGGATAAAATGAGGAAATGATGCCATTGGTGTAAAATAGAATGAGATTTGACCACTGCAAATTCCAGGGGTTTGCAGTATTCTGAAAGCCTGGAGAGAATGGCCAGGACCAGCTTACTCAAGCACAGGGATAAGCAAACCATCAGTAAACATGCTAATTACAATGGCTTCATACTTTTCATTAACATGCCATATATACCCTTAAGGCAAGGTTCATTAATAGCTATAGAGGAAGCAAATCCATATTTCACATAGTCTTCTTAATACTATTACTTTTTAAACTGATTCTTCTGTGATATGTTTGTTTTTACCCAAAATATGGGAAAGGAGGAAATGTCCTCTCTACCAGTTTCCTTTTGTTTACCACTGACATAATTGTTCATACAGTCAATCTCCATTTCTTTGCAGGGATTTAGTCCATTTGGTGAGGGTTTATTTGGTTAAAATAGATAAGCTAGCCTGTAAATCCACATAATATAGGCACATGTGGCGTGAATGTGTTGCAGCAAGCTGAAAGTGATTGTACAAACAAGAGCGCACGGTCCCCACTCAAAGATGGGGGACCCTCTCCTTTCCCCAGATGGCCTGTAACACCACATGGCATGTATGACTATCTGACCAAAAAATACATCACCAGTGTCAGAATTTGTAATAGTTATGACTAAAGCTAATTTTTCTTACAAGTGAAAATTCTAATATTCTTTCCCATATTCCCAAGAATCACCTTTTTAGTTATTCTCTCTCGGCATATTCAGGCCTCTTTGGAGACCACAAGTTTAGGGCACTAGATCACTTTATTTATTTTCTTTTAGCTTTAATTAACACATAATAGTTGTACATGTTTATGGGGTACATTGTCATATTTGGATACATGTATATAATGTATAATAATCAAATCCAGGTAATTAGCATATACATCACCTAAAATATTTGTCATTTCCTTATGTTTGGGAACATTCAAAATCTCCTAGCTACTTATAATTGCATAATAAATTGTTGTTAACTATAGATAGAACAGTAGAATTTATTCCTCTTATCTAGCTGTAATTGATCAATGTATCTGTTGACCTATCTCTGTCTCCCCACCCCCCTCCCTTTCCAGCCTCAGTAACCACTATCCCACTCTCTAACTTCTATGATATCAACTTTTTTAGCTTCCATATATGAGTGAGAACAACTGGTATTTATCTTTCTTTGTCTGGCTTATTTCACTTAATATAATGTCCTCCAGGCTTATCCATGTATCCTAGGATGACAGGGATTTTTTTCTTTTTTATGACTGAGTAGTATTCCATTATGTATATGAGGATACTTCAAAAGTTCATGGAACATAGAATTAAAAGATAATACATATCTTTCCATGAACTTTTTGATGATCCTTCATATATACCACATTTTTTTATCCAATCACCTATTGATAGACACTTAGGTTGATACCATGTCTTGGCTATTGTAAATTCCGGTGCAATAAACATGGGGGTGCAGGTATCCCTGCATATTGATTTCCTTTCCTTTGGATATATACCCAGCAGTGGGATTGCTCAATCATGTGGAAGTTCTATTTGTAGTTTTTTGAGAAACCTCTGGCTTTACTAGTTTACCTTCCCACCAACAGTGTATGAGTTCCCTTTTCTCCACATCCTCGCCAGCATTTGTACTTTTTTGTCTTTTTAATAATAGCCGTTCGTACTGGGGTGAGATGGTATGTCATTGTGGTGTTGATTTGCATTTCCCTAGTGATTAGTGATGTTGAGCGTTTTCTCATGAACTTGTTGGTCATTTGTATGTCTTCTTTTGAAAAGTGTCTATTCAGATAATTAGCACATTAGATCACTTTTTTCTTCCCAGTCACACAGATCATGGGTTCTTTTGGTGACAAGGGAGTTCTGGTATTTCAGAGGCAGGAAAAATAATGGAAGTCTCCATGTTGTATTATCTCTTTGAGTATAGCCAAGCATATCAGTTCTGTTAATTTTTGCTTTATATAGTTTGAAGGTATAATTATTGGATACATATATGTTTAGTATTGTTATGTTGACCTATCAAAACATAGTGATCCTTTTATCACTATGAAATGTCCCTCTTTTATCTTCTTGCCTTGAAGTGATATTGTCCAATACAGTAGCCACTAGTGATGTGTGCCTATTTAAATTCAAATTAATTAAAGAAAAATTTTTAAATTCAGTTTTTCCTTTGTACTAGTCACATTCCAAGTGCTTAAATAACCACATGTGGCTAGTGGCTACCCTATGGGATAGCACAGAGAACATTTCCATCATCACAAAAAGATCTACCAGACAAGGGTTACCTTAAAGCTACTTCATCGGATATTAGAACAGCCACATCAGGTTTCTTTTGGTCAATGATTGCATAAGAATTAGGAAAATCTGCAGCCAAAGATGGGGATTTTAACATCCCCCTCTTTGTTACTGACAGAACAAGCAGGAGGGAAAAAAAAGAAAAACAAAATCAATAAAAACAGAGGGTTTCCATAACACAATTAATCAACATAACTTAATTCACACATTTAATACATTACATCTAACACCTATACAATACATATTCATTGAAATACACACTGAAAATTTACCAACGTGGACTATGTGCTAGATCATAAAGCAAGTCTCAAAACTTCAAATTATTATAATCATGCAGAGTATCTTCTCTGACCATAGTGGAATTAAGCTAGAAATCAATAACAGGAAGATAACTAGAAAACCTCCCAAATATTTACAAAATAAATAATAGGCTCGTAAATATCCAATGGGTCCAAAAAGATATCAAGATTAAAATGAGAACACATTTTGAACTGAACAAAAATGAAGATATGATGTACCAAAACATATAGGATGAATCTTATGCAGTGTTTGGAGGAAAGTGTATAGCTTTAAATGTATATATTAGAAAAGGAAAAAGGATGAAACTCAGTGCTTTAAGCTTTTATCTCAAGAAACTAGAAAAGAAACCAAATATTAAACCCAGAGAAAGAAAAAAGAAGGAAATACTAAAAACTAGAGAAGAAATCAACAAATAGACAACAGACAATAATAGAGAAAATCTACAAGGCTAAAAGTTGGGTTTATTCATTTAAAAAGATTGATAAATTGGTAAATGCCCCTGCAAGACTGATTTCTCTCTAATGAACTTAATTGCATTTGCTGTGCAGATAAGAGAAGTTTACTTCGAAACCGTAATTTGCTAAACTTTCATTCAAGTCAATTCTCTTTTCATTATGACAGCCTTTCTTAAAGCCTGCTTTTCATCATTTAAGTTGAATTATAATGATATAATGAATTGTCATGATAAGAGTTTAATCAAGATAACAAAAGTGCTAAGAGCAAGTAAATCTGTGAAGTGGAGCACATAGGACATGACATTTAAAATGAGTCTTTCTAAGGGCCTCAATGGACAGTGTGGGGAGGGAAGGACATTTTAATAAGGTTTTTTTTAAAAAATAGAAAAGAGTATGTCTTCTATTTCACCTTTCAGAGAAGTAGGAGACATAACTAACAGGTCATGTTTGAATAGTGGGGACAGAACAGAAGGTACACTTGGATGACAAGTCTCCCTCTGGGGGAGGCATTGATTATTGAAGATACAGCAGGGGCTATGTAATTCCATAATCATGAAACTCAGCAAAACTGGCAGCACGCAAAGGAATCACATCTACAATTTGGGTTTTGCTAGCATCGTGCTGGTATGGCCTCCTATTCCAGTGATTCTCAAACTTTAATGTGTATGCAGATCACCTGAGGTCTATTAAAATGCAGATTGTAATTCAGTAGGTCTCGGTGGACTTCATAACAAGTCTACTGTTATAGTCCAACTTTATAACAAGCTCTCAGGTGATGCTGATGTTGCTGGTTCATGGACCACACTTTGAGGAGGAAGATTCTAACTCCAAAGCTCAAACCAGTAGCCTAACCCCCAAATCATGACAGTAGCTGCTTGACCTGGCTCGTATTGTGCTGATGTGACATTTACAAAGTATTGATTTCACATAAGCATCAGAAGCTTCTCTTGAAAACTGGGAACATCTGCCCAGAGCAGACCTGCTTCCATACATGGCAGTAGTCACCCGGAGCAGAGTAGAGTCTGCCAGCCTTAGGAAGTCCATGATGTATTCTTTGCCACAAGCCCCACCTCTGTTACACTGGCACCTTGTCCATGTTCCTTCTCATTTATTTGCCTTCCTACTCTCCTTTGGCCAGGGCTCTCAGCCTTAGCTAAATATTGCAATCTGAAGAGCTTTGAAAAATACTAATGCCTGGGTCCCACCTGCAAGGATCCTGATGTAATCAGTTTTGGAGGAAGCCTGGGCATTTTAAAAGCTCCCCAGTTGGTTCCAATATGTAGCCAAAGTTGAGGACTTCTGTTTAAATCAATTTGGTGACCACACCAGTATGATTCTCAGTCACCATCCTCAGAGACTCTGATTTAGAAGGTCAGGACCACTCCCTTCCTAATATTTGCAGCAGGAATCCCTCAGCTCATGGCCTTCCCCCTTCTCTTCCCACCTCTGTTCTTTCTTCCACTGTGTAGGATCTTCTGGTCATAGGAGTGGACACCCAGCATGTACATCTGAGATCTCTCCTTCTGCCCCTTTAAACACTCATCCAAGGTCAATCCTTGGACTTAGACAAGTGCAAAATGACTGTGAATTCTGCTCTCAGGAGAATGGACCAAGGGGAAAAGACTGTGAGGTCCTGGGAAGGGACATTGGGGCCAGTGGGGAAGGGAATTTGGGTGTCTTAGTGGGGTGTATTCTCTGACACCAACCACTTCTCCAACACCAGCTGGATGTCCAACAGTTCAATTCTGATACTACCTAGAGTTAGTGCAGACCCCACTAGCTGACCTTAGTTTAAGGGTTCAGTCCCACAAGACTGCTGCTACTTCTAATGCCAGTCACAAGTCTTGGACCTCCCATATTTTTGATCAACTGGCTATAAATCAAGGATTCACACAATACTCTCTAGCTTTAATGATTTGCTAAAACACCTCACAGAACTCAGAAAGACACATTTACCAGTTTATTATGAAGGATACAAATGAACAGCCAGATGAAAGAAGGACATAGGGTGTCTTAATCTGTTTTGTGCTACTGTAGCAAAATACCTGAGACTGGGTAACTTACAAAGAACGGAAACTTATTTTCTCATAGTTCTGGAAGCTGGGAAGTCCAAGATCAAGGCGCCAGCAATTTCAGTTGTCTGGTGAGGGCTGCATCTTCCAGAGGGGTGAAAGGCTGTGTCCTCAGGTGGCAGAAGGTGGAAGGGAAGGGGAGCCAAACATTATGGGGAGCCTCTCTGTTGAGGGTCTTAATTCCATTTAGGGAGGAGCATCCTCATGGCATATTCACCTCTTTAACGTTCCACTTTCTAATATCATCATATTGACAGTCAAGTTTTAACACCTGAATTTTGAAGGGGACACATTCAAATTATGGCATAGGGCCAGGGTCTGGAAGGCTCCCAAGCACAGAAGCTTCTGTCCCTATGGAGTTGGGGTGCACTGCCCTCCAAGTACATGGATGTGTTCACCAGCATGGAAGGTCTCCAATAACACTGTTCAAAAGTTTTTGTAACCCAGCCTCTAGCCCCTCTACCAAGTCAGTGGGTGGGGCTAACAGTTCCAACCCTCTAATCACTTGGTCTTTCTTGGCCAGCCCCATCCTGATGCTATCCAGGGGCCCTACTAATAAGTCACATTAACGTGGGCTCAGATATGATTGAAAGGGATTCAATATAAATAACAGAAGACACACCTATCGCTCTCAAAATTCCAAGGGTTTTAGGAGATCTATGCCAGGAACTAGGGACAAAGACTAAATATATTTTTATTATACCATACGTGGGTACCCCAACATTGGAGAGGCCGTGTCTCTAGATGAGCAAGAGTCGTAGGCTTGTGGACTAGGTTAGTTAACCCTGAGGATTGTGTGAATGAAGGAGGGCCAGAGGGGGCCAGGAGGGCCCAAGGAATGGGCCCCTCTTGCCTACATCTGGAGATCTGTGATTGAGAGTCTCATTGTCACAGTCATCCCCTAGTAATTCTGATGCAGATTGTCCGTAGGGTACACTTGGAACGGCAAATTCTGCAAGAGAGGCAGAGCTAAAGAAGAATATAGCTTCTCCCCTTCTCTCTCTTCCGCCTAACATTTCTCAGTACTAGTCAGAGCCTGGAAGCCACACTGGGAATGTCAAACCAGGAATTCGTCATGCTTCTGCAGATGGATCATGTTTACAGGGCTTGGAAGCCAAACAGTGTCTGCAAACAGTTTATCCCAGGAGACAATGGCTGCAGTCTTTGAGAAAATGAGGGACATTAGGCTGGCTGTACCCTCTGCTTTTCAGAGCTCTTTCTGCTAGGACCTTATTGTCCTCTGCAGTCTTAGAAATAAAAGAGAAGCCAAACCTTCAAGTAGGTACTGCCTCTATCTGGGTTTTCCCCCAAAAGGTAAACACATCAGCTTCAGAATTTTGACATAGTGAGAGATTATACTGATTGAGTTCTTACTACCTTCCCAAGCACTGAGCTGTGTCTCCTATAATCTCCCACAGTACCTGTGAGGCTGACTCCACCATTTTAATTTTATTTAAAGAAACTGAGATACAGAGACTGGCCACTGGCCCAAGCTCATACAACTCTTTGGTGGCACAGTTAAGACATGAACCAGGCAGCCTGGTCCTGGAACTCATACTCTCTAAACCGTTACCCTAAACTGCCTTAAAACACATGGGTGTAAAAGTGCCACAGATTTCAATTCAGAGCTGTGTGATTCCCAGCAGATTTTCTTTTCCTTGAGTGAAGAAGAAGACACTATGAATGTTAATGTTTGTCATAGTTAGAGCAGACCCTCGTTAGCTTCAGGACAAACCTAGACACAAGAATACCCACAAGTGCAATATTTTCTACTTGTGCTTACAGAACCAGGAAATGTGTTCAGGCATTTAAGGGTCTATATAAATGTCTGTAGTTGTACCAATAGTGCTCATGAATTATGGATGTACAGGAACTTCCAGCGGCAAACATTCCTGAGGAACCAGGCCAGACTCCCTTTACTCAGTCTGGAAATGATAAAAGACTAGAGCAGTTGATTGGTGTTTTCGTCTGTTTTGTGCTGCTATAACAGAGTGCCTGAGACTTGGTAATTTATGAAGAAAAGAAATTTATCAGCTCACTGTTCTGGAAGCTGGGAAGTCCAAGATAACAGGCTGTATCTTGTGGGGGCCTTCCTGGTGACAGAAGGCATCATATGGTAAGAGAGAGCACAAGAAAGAGCAAGAGAGGGCTGAACTCATTTTTAAAACAAACCCATTCTTTCAATAATGAACCCACTCCCATGATAATGACATTAATTCATTCATGAGGGCAAACTCTCATAAATCATCACCTTTTAAAGGTCTCACCTCTCATCACCATTGCAATGGGGATTAAGATTCCAACACATGAACTTTGAAGAACACATTCAAACCATAGCAATTGGTGATTCTCATCCTAAACATCTGAAGAAATAGGAATAAAATTTCCCCAGCTGCTGTGGTTTGAATCTCATGAGGAGCCCTCAAGAATGGGATTAGTCCCTTATGAAGGCTTGAGGGAGCCTGGTAGGCCCTTTTTGTCCTTCAGCCATGAGAGGGAGCAGAGAGAGCGAGCTCTTAACAGGCACTGAATCTGCTGGTGCCTTGATCTTGGACTTCCCAGTCTCCAGAATTGTGAGAAATAAAGTTCTATTATTTATAAATTACCCAGTCTAAGTAAGGTATTTTGTTATAGCAGTAGGAACAGACTGAGAAAGCAACTTATTCCATGAGCCTGTCTCTGACAATCCTGTTCCAACCAAAATCCATAAACCAGAGATTACAAACTGGTAACCTGGTTGAAATAACCAGAAGACACAATTTATTTGACTCTCGCATTGTTCTAGTGCTTTTTCCTTACTATGCTTTTATTTTGTTTTTGAATTGATTGACAGCTTTAAACATCAGATCCTTTAAAAATGTTTCCTTGCTTGTTTTGAAATATTGGAAGACCTTGCCACACTGGGTCCATGTTCCAGTGGACTCAGCAGCAATTAGCTGAATGCAAGGAGTGGGTTCCCCCTTTAGATGGGCTTATGTGCTCTTTTTAGCCACAATCACCATCACTCATTGTTGCCTTATGGCCACATACCCACCACTGCCACCACTGCCACCACTGCTTTTTATTCCTATTCCTTACCTTTCTTCCCCCTATAGGCATTTGCATTTAATAACTGCTGATTTTCTGTTGTTCAAAGTCCCTTGTAATTTATGATATGTATATTTCCTTATATAAACCTTGCTTCAACAGGCCACACTAGCCTAGGAAATAGTGATTGCTCGGGATCTATACCGACCTGCAAAATAACCCTGAGTGCCCACCCAGCCTTCAGTCCCCAAGAGCCTTATCCTGGATGGTAGTGGGTTGCATTTTGAATGCCAGCTTCAATATATGATAGCAGGTGTCTGGTATTTTACGTTGATAGGGATTCCAAGTCTATCTAGGCTCACTGGAAATACTGCCACGAGTGATTAGTGATGTCTTCCATGAGGAGCTGCTGCTGTCCATCAGAAGTCATCAGCTCTGTGCTTCCATCTTCATTTCCCTTTCTTTCTATTCTGTGCTTCTTCTCTGCCTCCTAATCATTCTGTCATTTCAGCCACATTTGATTTATTAAGTGTCATTTCTAAACTATAGCTAATGACATTAGTAAATATCTTCTTGTTAGGTCTCCCCGCCAAAAAAAAGGCCAATCATTTCCTAATCCCTAATTGAAGAACTTGAGAAAATTTTCCCTCTTCATCATCAAGTTGTGTTCCTCTTCTTCGTAGTACTCTGGGACATCAGGCCTCTATCCCAGGAAGTGGAGGAGATCCCCATATATGCAGGACCCCAACTGACCGTATCCTAGCATTCTCAGTCCTGTGGTCCTGGAAAATCCACTCTCCTCAACTTTCCCTTGTCCACAAAGGCCACATCAGCAGAGGGTCAGTCACAGACAAAGAGCATGCACTTCTTCTTGGATTGATGGGTTAAGAGTGAGAAGGCTCATTTTTACATCCTAAGATTGGAAAGTGCCACAAGTCACCACAAGCCTCCAAAGCACTGTTTGTACTCCGATTTTCTCCACTCTTTCCCTTCTCTGGAATGGTGATTGTTCTCTTGTAATAGTCACCATCTTAATCTGTTTTCTGTTGCTTATAGCAGAATACCTAAAACTGGAAAATCCATAAAGAGAAAAATATATTTCTTACAGCTCTGGAGGCTGGGAAGTCCAACATCAAAAGGCCACATCTGGCGGGGACCTTTTTGCTTGTGGGGACTCTGCAGAGCCTAGGGGGCACCAGCATCACATGATGAGAGGCTGAGTGTGCTAGCTCAGGCCTTCCTCTTTTTATAAAGCCAACAGTTCCACTCCCATGATAACCCATTAACCCACTAATACATTCATCCTCAAATGGACTGATTGGTTCATGAGGGCAGAGCCCTCACAACTTAATCATCTCGAAAAGGCCTCACCTCTCAACACTGCCACATTGGGGATTTAGTTTCAACATGAGTTTGGAGGGGAAAAACATTCAAACCATAACATTTACCAGCCGTTTAGCCTCCCAATACTAGATACTATAGGCCATGGAAACACAGTACAACAGAGTGATCACATCCAACCAGCTCCTGGCCAGCCCCAGGTGTCATGGAAGTGACCTCTGATTTTGTCACTGCCCCTGGGTAGTGGCCAGAAGTTACACTGTGTAAATTTACAGTGTCACAGTCCATATGACCAATGGGGAGACGAGGGCCAGGGAGGTAAGGTGAGCACCACCTAGCTGATGAGTGGAAATATCCCTAATAACAACTGTCACTGACTGCATGAGTTTAAAGATGACGTGAAAACTCAAAAGCCTATTAACATTTCTGAAAAATACCTTATCCAGAAAAAAAACCCAAACATTTACCAAAGGAACGATGGGCATATAAGGAAATAAATCTAATCGTCTGCTTATGACAATTAGTTATAAATAAAATAAAGTAGGCTATTAGTCCATAAGTAATAGCCTGGGGGGACAATTAAATGCCCAGGTTATAAGTGCACAGCTTGATAAATTTTTACCAAATTTATGAAGTTACCACTTATATCAAGAAGCAGAATATTACCAGCACCCCAGAAGCTTTCCTCACGCTCCAGTCCAATCAGTACAACGTTCAACCTGAAGTAACATCTATTCCAATTTCAGCAATATAGAGATTAGTTTTCTGTGTTGGAACTTTAGATTAATGGAGTTATTCAGTCTGCAGTCTTCTTGCATCTGGCTTCATTTCTTTCAGGTATATAGTTGTAGTTGGGTTTTATTCATTGCTTTTGAGTATTTGAATACACCCCAATTTATTCATTCCCTCCACCCATGATGGACAGTTGGGTTGTTTCCATCTTTTTACTACCACAAGTAGTGCTGCTATGAATACCTGCACTGGGCAGAAACATGTAACAGCCAAGGGTAGCTGCATCTAAATTATAACTTCAATACAAGCAAGGAAAAGAAAACAATTCTCCAGAAAGATTCTCTTACTTCTGTGTGAATCTCCTAGACGGTGACACCCTGAAAGTGATGCTTTCTGCCGCTTCAACAGTGTCCTGTGCTTACGCATTTTATATGATTGTGTGGGCATTGGTCAAAGTGTTACTTACTCTGCAAAGAAAATACTTCTCCCAAGCTCTAAACATTTACTTGTCGTGGGCCTAAGGCCATGTCTAGAATTTTAACATACTATTTCACCACTAGAGGGCAGGAACGACCCCGCAATGCTTGGCTTTGCCAAATCTGCAGTCAAAATGATTAATCATGGTGAGGCAGAAACAAGAAGCCAGAGAGAAAAAAGGAAGAGCATGCGGAGGCAGAATAAACACCCATAAACTTAAACTTCCCTGGGTAGGGAGCGTATGAAAAATATCACTCATGAGTCACTTTCTAACACTCTTTCTGCCTCTTCCTTTCTCTTCCAGTTTTTTTAAAATCAATTCCACAGTCCTCAGATGCCGAAACTTCCACTCCATAGGGTGGGACTAGATCAGGCACAGATGTTAGAGGGCATTTTTCAGCACAGTCTAGAGCACTGATTATTAGGAGAGCAAAGGATCATGCAAATCCCCAAAACCCCAGGGGCTGTGAGCAAGTAACAGGGAGTTCTGCGACTTCTTTCTTACATGAAATATTTCTTCTAACAAAACCTTGGTGTTTACAAGAATCAAGGCACTGATGGGTAAGGCTGCCTGCTGTGACACCTCTCCTTTCCTCCTCTCTGTCTGTCCAGCCCCTTCCACCTCCCACAAACTTAACCCAGAGTACAGAAGGGAGATGTGTTGTTTTTATCAGGGGGAGGAGGGGTAGGGAAATTAATTATGAAGCCAAGTTGCCTTTAAACTATTTATAATAAATTTCTACTAGAAAAGGACCTTTGGCTGACAATCGTTTTCTTCTGCCTCGGCATGACCAAATACAGTAAGAATTCAAAATGAAAACTAAAAAGCAGGGAAGAGCCTACAGCTGGAACAGTCTGTTTTCACATCTCATGCTGGCGAATGACAAACTTGAAAAGGAGCCTCCTGTGTATTCCTCGTCCCCGTTATCTGCTTCCACTGCTCTGAAGGGCTAAGAAGATTTCACTGTTAGCCAAGACTCCTTCGTGCTTCAGCTTAATTTTCCTTGCATAATTTTAAATACAGATCATGTCGACAGTGCAGCAATTAATGGATAGCCTAAAGACTTATTATTTCCAACTAATTGATATGTAGGAAAAGTTTAAATAACATAACAGGGATAGGGGAAATTTTAAATGATGTGTGCACAGTGTATTTAGAATTTCTGTCTGTTGTGGAAGGTAGCAAAAACATGTGATTAATCAGGTGATGTGACCAAAAACGTAGAATGGATCTGCAAATCTTTCCCTTTGACATTATTGAGCATATGATTGGTAAGAAGAAAGATTCAGAAATTTTAGGAATGGGGTGAGGGGTGGAGAAAAGAGAGAGACGTTAACCCCCACCACTCACCCCCAATAATGCTAGGCGGTTGTCTCACGAAAGAAATGAAAACCAGAGTATATTTGGAGCTGCACTCCTAGGTAAGCAATAAGAAATGCAAAAACAATGCCAATGTTTCTAAATCTCCCTCTTGACATAGACATGAGAGGGAATTCTACAAAGAACGTGTTCACCCAGCTGCAACAAAACCTATTCCAAATCACCAGCACTTCCCAGCCCAGGATTCCCTCTGAGCTCTATGAAATTAATCACATTACTGGCCAGAGGAAAAAAATGAAATATTTCTAATTTCCCCATTCCACATTTTAGCAAGTTTAATAGGAAAGTCCAGAAAACGTATCTGAAGAAAAAGAATACTTTTCAAATGGGAAAAGGCAGGAAATTTTTATTTTAAGGGGAGATTGAGACCTATGATGCTAGGCTATAATGCTAGTTTTTTAAATATCAGAATGCAGCACTGGTAGGAAACAGAATTCATGCCAAGCATAAACCGTAGGGGGAAAAATCACCTTTAAAATGTATTTTTTCATACCAACGTCATGTCATAAGAGTATCTAGATGACTTTTGGTGAAGACACTTAAATTTCTTGGTCTTTGATCTTTTCAAATGTAAAATCTGCCATGCCACATGGACTGGTTATTTTTCAGAACCCTTAATTTCTGACTTCCTACTTTACTTAGGTAGCCCTACACATGTTTTAACAATTGGAAAAATAGGGCTATCCAGTTAGCTCAGTTAATTAGATCATGGTGTTTATAACACCAAGGTCCAGGACTTGGTCCCTGCACCCACCAGCTGCCAAAAAAAAAAAGAATTGGAAAAATAATAATCCTTATTTCATGACACATCCTTCTCCTTGGTCCATGAAGACCATATTAGTACATTTATAAAATAATATAAGCCCATGAAATAATTATACAACACAAAAAGTAGAATACTGGTTTTTCCCACTCCAACACCCCTGCCTCTTTCCCCACCTGGTATCCTCCAAGGTAACCATGAATCTGAATCTGTATGTATAATTCTTGTACTTTTATGTTTACATAGGTATAAACACACACGTATATCTACATCATATGCATATGTATTCCTATAACATTTTATGTTTTGGTTTTGGTTGTTTGTATCTTCATAAAAATGGTATCATATGAAGTTAAAAGGATCAGACTGACATATGATCATGTATGTAAAAGTACCATACTCAGGTATCATATTGTATACAATCTTTTAGGACCTATATTTTTCACTTAAAAATATGTTTCTAAACCCAACAGAAATGTGCACATATATTCACCAGAAGACGTGCTAGAATGTTCATAGCTGCACTGTTTAAGATAGTCCCCAACTGGAACTAGCGCAATATCTGTCAACTGTTACATGATTAAGTAAACTGTCATCTGTTCACACAATTGAATCCTGTACAGTAATGAACAATCCACACTGGCACATGACAGAATGGATGATTTTCACAAATGAAATATTAAGTGAAAGGATCCAGACACAAGAAAGTATACACAACATCATTTTATTTATGTGAAGTTAAAAGGATAGCTATCTTGGGCGGGGGACTCGTGGCGGGGGACTAGTGGCGAGTGACTGGAAGGAGGCAAGAGCAGGACTTCTGGAGTGCTGGTAGTGTTCTCTTTCCTGATCTGGGTGCTTGTTAAATGGGTGTGTTCACTTTGTGAAAATAAATTGTAAATCCATAAATGTGTGGTGTCACTTAGCAAGCACTGTGTAATAAATACCCCCTCAAAACTCAGTGGCCTAAAACAATAAGCATTCATTGTTATTCACAAGTTGGTGAGCTGGAAAGTTCTTCTGGTCTTAGTTGCTCCCACTCATGTTTCTAGAGTGAGCTGAGGGTCAGGGGGGACACCTCTGCTGATGACATTGGCTGAACCCTCTTTCGTGTTTGGGAGTCAGCTGGCTGTAGGCTGTTCTAAGATGGCCTCAGCCAGACCAACTGGATCTCTCCAGATGGTCTCTCATCTGCCAGTAGGTAAGCCTGGGCTTGTTCACATGCTGTCAGGGTTCCAAGAGCAAGAGTGGAAGCAGGTGAGGCCTTTTGAGAAATGTCACAATGTGACACTAAAAGTGACAGTGTCACTTCTGTCACAGAAAAAAAGTCACAAATGAGTCAAGAATTGTAGTCTTTTAAAAATCAATCTACCACACATATATACTTTTCTCTGTGTATACTGATGAAAAATTTTTTAACAAAATTAAGTATATCTATGTATGATTTATCTATATTGTTGAATATGACTTGAGTTTGTTTTGACTTCTATGTAACACTCTATTCCATGAATATATTGCAGTTTATTTATCCATTCTCCTGTCCATGGGCATTTTAGTGATTTTCAGTTTATTGCTCTTACAAGCAGATCTGCTATGAACATTTCTGCACATATCTCCTAGTATGCAAACTCTGTGCAAGAGTTTTTCTTGGTTGTGTACCAAAGTGTGGAATTGCTGTGCCATAGGGAATAAGAATCTTCAGTTTTATGCGATGCCAAGTTGTCTTCCTACGTAACTGTACCACTTCAGCAGTGTATGGGAGACCTACTGATCCAGACACTTGCCAACAGTTGATGTTGAAGTCAGACTTATTAATTTTTTCCACTAACTTGGGTATAAAATTGTATCTCATGGTGGTCTTGATTTGCCTATTTCTGATCAATGAAGAGAATGACTATCCCTTCTTTTTTGTTTGTTTGTCTATTGTTTTGTTTGGGGTCGCATCTGTTCCTTCTTATGTAAAACCCTTGTTTGTATTTTTTGCTCATTTTTAAAAATTGGGTTTTCTTATCTTATTGCTTTGTAACAATTCTTTACATATTCTCACCACTATTCTCTTGTCAGATGTGTTTGTGTGAACATCTTTGCCCACTGTATAACTTGCTTCTCACTCTATTGTAGGTGTTGTTTGATGAATAGATTCTTACTTTTAAGTATTTGACTTCTAATTTTTACTGTTAGCTTTACTTTAGTCCTGTTTAAGCAATCCTTAACTACCTTAAGGTCTGAAATACATTTATTTAATATTTATTTTATATATATATATATATATATATATATATATATGGTTTTGACTTTTAAATCTTTAATCTGTCTGGAGTTTATCTATGTGTGTAGTGTATGGTGGGGATTTAATTTCATATTTATCCATGTAGATGACCATCTTCTTAAGCTTTACCTGTTAAATAATTCCTCTTTTTCCTACCAATCTGCCATGCCACCATGTTCATTTATCAAAGTTCCATAAATGCACAGACCAGTTTCTGGGTTCTTCGTTCTATTCCATTGGTTAACATGTCTATCCTTGCATCTACACCAGTCTCTTGGTTACTGTAACACTCTACAACACTCTTACCTGTGCCTGATAAGATACCTCTCCCTATTCTTCTTTACAAATGTCTTGACTATTCTTGACTCTTTATTCTTTCATAGGAATTTCAGAATTTTTTTCCCCATGTGAGAAAAGTTTCAAGCCCTTAATACCCTGCTTTCCTCAAATTTCTATTTAAACAGACTTAAGGCATCTTTTTTTAGTTTTTCCCATTTTTGAACTGCTCTTTGAGGCCTTTTGTAAATTTAGTGCAGCCATATCTGTAATTTTTATTTCTGAAGCACGTGCATCCATGCGCGTTGCACACACACTCACACACACACACACACCATACAAGCAGTTTTGATAGTACTGCTCTTTGTTCTTTTTGAAATATTTAGGTTATTATAGGACTTATCCTCGGGAATAGTGTGTAGGTATCACAGACTCAGGGAGTCTAAATCATTCTGAAAAGTCACAAGAATAATTCTAAAGAACATTTATTTGGGGCACTAGACTATGGTTTTTTATAGTGCTGGAAATATTTAAATTAAAGTGATAGGACAGGGGTGGCCTAGAACAACACAAGAATCATTCAAATCTGAATGGTACGAGGCTGCAGAAGTCCAGTGAGACTCAGGGCTTTTAGACCTTTTTCAAGATTTAGGTTCTCTTCAGTGTGGGTGCCACCCAGAGATTGCACGATTCCACTGTGATCACTGCCACTTGATGGGCTCAGTGAACTGCTGCTTTGGCCATCACAAGGCTGCTTTCATAGGGTAGAGTCCTAAAGTGAAAGCCACAGGAATATTTCAATAATATAAACATCTCATGTCCCTTCCTTGTGAATTTTCTTGCAGATGACCAGATAGATTGAACATTAGGTTCTTAAAATAGGATCTTGTTTTAAAAGGGGATTCAGTAGACAAAGAAGCCCATTGTCTGTTATCCCAACTCTTAATCTCAGAGTTTGCTCTGGCAGTTTAAGCATCCAAAAAAGATGAGCATGGCTGGTGGTGGAAGCAGGACTAATAGTTCCTTTTTAGACTCCTGATGTGCTGCCTGTTTGAAGGGATAAGATAGTGTCTCAGATGTCACCTGGGCAAAACAACTGGGCAAAGCACTTCTAACTCAGAAGCCCAAATGATGGTGGCATGCTTTTTGTTTACCGGTCCATCTTCCCCAAGATTTCTACTTTGGAAGTAAAGACTGATTCCTAATTGGTTCATCCTCTTCTATGGCCAGCACTTAGGTAGAATGAGCTTGTTCTTGATTGGCTCAATAACTTTAATTCATCTCAAAGAAGCATTATATCTGGAATATTCTTGTAAATAACATCTGCTGACAGACAGCAAATACATCAAAGCAGTGCAGCCTGAACCTTTTCAGCTTAACCCTTCATATCCACATTAAGGAAATCATAAGAATTATCTTTAAAACCATGCTTCCAAAAATTTAACGTGCATACGAAATGTGGGGATCTTGTTAAAATGCGAATTCTGATTCAGTAAATCTGGAGTCGGCCTGAGATGATACTGTAGGTCCCAGGACCACATTTTGAGTAACAAAGCTTTATAAAGTTCTCTTCTCCCACACAACTAAATTAAAGAACTTTTCCTTCTAGAGATGGCATTCTGACTATCTTTTGAAAACCTTTTGAATTTTTTTGACTTAGTCTTCTATTAATTCAAGAAACCTGCTTTTATTTATTTATTTATTTTTTTCCAATTTCTCTGGACATTTTAAGAATCTCTTCCTAATTCTGGGGGTTTGTTCAGGTACTTCTTGTTGAAGTCTCATTCCTAGTGTAGACTAGGTTGGGGTCCATTAGACCAAGTTAAATATCTTCAAAACTGGATAAATGCCTACTAAAATGTGGTGAAACCTGGAAAATACAGTGGGAATAGGAGAGAGGAGGGGAAAAAAATAACATTCTTTTCTTCTCTCTACCTACCATGATAATTTATATCCATTTTGCCTTCATTCTTTCCTTCTTGTGTATAAAAGCTTCCATTAACTTTCCATTCTAGTGAGTCATTGATGGAATACAAATATGTGGGTTTCTTGCGAAAGCCTGATAGAAGAGAAGGTTATTACACATAACCGGAGACTGTGGAGTCAGAATAACTGAGTTTGAATTCTGACTTAATCATTTACCAGCTGTGTTCCTTAACTATAAAATGCTGATAGTATTTACCCCCAGAGAATAATGTGAGAATTCGAAGAGGTAATCCATGCAGACGATCCGTACCAATCACTTAACCTAGTGCCCAGCATATAGCAAATGCTCAATAAATATTCATAGTAATAGCCATTGTGATTTGATAATTATTAAAGAATAGCTCCTAAGGGACTGGAGGAGGAAACCCTTTGTGCTTTAAATGCTGGCAATTAGTATGTTTTCATGTGTGGTAACTGAAGGCTTTGGTTTTATGGATTAACTCAGAGGCAGGTCTCACTGCAGTGACTCCCAGTTCCTGAATTAATAACACTCACTGCGTATATCACCGATTGAGTGATTCCTCTTGTATGACTAGCTCATGACATTACTTAACTTTGTCTTGGCTCACCAATTATATTTTAAGTTTTTAAGCTTTAAGAGACAACAGTTTTATACTATTCAGGATTCCCCAAGCCAACTACCACAGAGCCATTCATTTACGTTAGTAAATGCTTGATAAATATTCATTAGTCACTTCAGTGATAAATTGAAGTAATCAATACATCTCCACAGGGACTCAGTCTGGCTGAATCAGGACAGGCATGTTAAGGCCTATCTCTCTTTGAGAAATTAGTATATTATCAGTGTATTTTCTTATTTGTTTCTTAAATGATGATCTCCCTGATGTCTGAAGAGAACTCACAGGAAAGAGTTCAGATACTTACAGAATACCATTAATTAGTGTTCAAGTTAGTTTAAATTCAAAACTAAGCAATTTCAATGTTTCTTGACTTTAAACTCATTGTTTTGACCTCATGATAGACATAACTTTCGTAGAAGGATCGATATCATCATTATGTCTAAGTCTGACTTGAAGGACAAATATTGCAATTTTATTCTGTTACATGTTTTCCAAAGAAGTTGGTTACTGATTTATTAAATACATACAAATACATATTTTAGGGAGTGGAAAAAGAAAATGAATAGGAATTTATGGGAGAGTAAAGGGGAGGGAAAGTCAAATCACCAGTTCTCTTTCTGATTATACTTTAATCGGAAAGGCTTTATTTTAAATCAGGTTATATGCCTTGATTAGTGGCATTTCTACTTGAAAAATGTTAATTATGTTTGGCTTATAAGTAGGAAATGCAAACATACTTGTATAAAGCAAAGAAATTTAACTTGTGTATTTGTATTTATGACATGTGATCTAGGTAAAGGAAATCTTAGTAAGTTTGTTTGGGACAGAAACAAGGAATAATTCATTAGTTTGTCAACTGGGTCATTTTCTTTGAGAAAAAACATTTGGTTAAAAGGCAGGCTAAAGAGAAAAAACGTCAATGAACTTTTGATTTATTGGAAAAACATAAGAAATAAATATATATTGTGACAATTGGATACTAAATATTTATTTTACTACAGAAGACTTTTCCTTTAAAAATACATTGTATCGCTGGTATTATTATTAAATTATCATTGTAATGCAAAAGCTATTTTCTTACAGATAGCATTATACCTTCACTATTGAATACACTGCGGTAACATATTTCCTCTTGTAGAATACATTTGGTCTTGTTTTGATGAGATAAACTGCTTTTGAATATATTCACTATGTCACGCATGATTTACTTATTTAAATGTTGAGCATAATTTTGCTTGACAGCCTTTTCTTTCACTTGAAATGTTATGTAACAAAAACACCAGGACCAACTGGCAGTTTAGTTTATCTGTCTATTCTATATGCTGCTGAATGAAAATAGTGTATCAGTGCTTTGCTGGTCACAGTTGTGCCACAGCCCATCTTTTCTCCTGTACATCAATTTCTCTTCTCCATGGAAATAATTTCATAGCTGGTTAGACTCCTGTTACATTATATATGACCACTGAGGTTAAGGTATCCAAAAGGTATCCAAATTCAAATTTACTTGGATGCTGCTTGAATTTAATCGGTTGCAAGGTCAATTAGGTCTGTGTAGATTCAGAAAGGAATGGATATTTTTCAATCTAAATGTAGTCATTTGACTATTATAGATCTCCAGCTCAAGTAGTTCATAAGCACGTCAAATAATATCAATGTGCAATCAGTGACTAGGACACATCAATCCAAAAACTGTAAGAAAACCCTGCAATTTTTCCACCCAATAAATGCCAGCCAATACATTCAAACTAAGTACTAAGTTAATGTCTTAGTTTAGGTTCCCCCAAAAGCAAACACTGATACAAGGATTTGAGGACAATTAGTGTTTCTGAGCAGCGATCCCGGGAAAGCAAAAGGGGAGTCAAGAGGTAAGGCAGGAAAGAGAAGGCAGCCAATCAAAGGCGTGCTTTTTTCAAGCGAGTTACAACTGTGAACAACTGGCGTTCAATCCCACTAGGAAACTCTGGAGACTGTGTAGAATATGCACCTTAGCATTGTTCCATGCAAGGGTAAGGAAACTGGGGTATGCATACATCACCTGTTGGGTGGCACTTTCAGCTAGTTATGCGCTCTGCCAGACAAAGCAGGCAGCAGGAATTAGGGCAGTCTGCACTACAATCGTCAGACCCAAGGGTTACAGGCTGGGCACTGACAATCACCACCACATCAGCTTCAGCACTGGATGAGAAACTCCTCAAGGGTATAATGCTTCAGCCTCAATAATTCAAATGTCCCTGGCACTAAACCTGGTAACCTGTATCTGATAATAATAAAGTGTGTTTGTGTTTAGAAAATATTTGCCAAATCTTACACTACTTTTTGGCAAGACTTAATTATCAAATACATGAATGATTCTCAACAATTCATATAAATAAGAATCATCTGCTTGGCTTCTTCAAGCTCTAAGTCAGTGGTTCTCGAACTTTGGGATTCATCAAAATTAGCTAGGGGACTTAAAAACACACAGGTAACTAGGCTCCTGCCCCCAGTTTCTGACTAATTTTGGGGTGGGCCTGAGAACTTGCACTTCTAACAAGACCCCAGGAAATGCTGATGCTGGTGTTTGGATGCTGTTGTTCTGGAGACCACAATCTGAGAACCTCTGCTCTGTACAACCTCACACACTATGCTTGCCTCTGCCCTAATCATTTCTATCTTTTACCATTATTACCAAAAAGAAATATGCTATATTCTTCAGATAAAGAAAATGTTAAGAGGCCTTGAAATACATTTTCAATCTACTTCTAACTGAAAAAGATACACAGAGGAAGTTTTGTCCACTTCCAAAGAAGGCAGATGACTCACGACTGGAATCTTCTATCTACAGTGGAAAATTTTATCATAGTTGATTGACATGTATTGATTTAAATGTATTGAAAGATGGTCATCCATAGGTTGAGGTTAGGTTGATAGGTTTTTTTGAATGATATTTTATATACCACTATGAAAAATTGTGCATGTAATGATGTTTTTTATTATTGATAGGTCATTGAAGTCTGCTATGTCAAGGGATATTTCCATCTTCTGGGGTGTTTTATTCTACCTACCATACACTTAAAAAACATATACAGGTTTTTAAAAAACAATTCAGAGTTCTTGTTATTTTTCCTTTTTAGTCACTTTAAAATGTAATTGAATGTCCTTCAAAGAGAAAAGGGGAAGTGATATGGCAGGCCTTTGATGAAGTGGTATCACCCAAATAAGTATGCAAAAGGACTGGTCTTAGGTGACTCCTTCTCTGTGATGTCAAGGACAGGTGATCACTGTGCTAACAGTGTATGTTGCATATAATTTTATCATGGAGCTTGTCTCAGCTTACCACATCATTTTTTTATGTTTCACATTCTCCCTCACTCATGTCTCTGTGTCTAGCATCTGTCACAGTTACAGGGATGTAGGAGTGCACCCAATACATTTTGGATAAATGAATGAATAACTCAATGAATATGTGGGAGAGTGAAGGCAAAAAAAAAGAAAAATAATAATAAATGTAAGCAGAGAATGAGCCATGAATCAGTGGCATTTGCCATCTAATCCAGTACTGCAAGTATCAGAGTAGGTTCTATGATTTGAGGTTGGAATGACCAGCTGAGAACCAGAACAAGCTTGGTAGAATCTAGTAGATTTTCCTACCATCAGTAAGATCAGCCATAACTTTCTGTAAAGCCATTTACCCCTGTGTAAATAGGGTTGCCTATTATTCATCAGGAGGACTTTTAATCCCCTAGATTTAGTTATTTGAAAAAAATCTCCAAATTTTGGGCAACAGCCCCACAATTAAATCTGCCAAGGTATGGTTACCTGATGGGAAGGTAGAAGCAGAAAGTAAGATTTAGCTAACTAGCTCTGCCTTATTATCCAAGAAGAAGAAAAAGAAATAATGTTTTAAAATTGATTTACAATAGTACTGAATGGAAGTCACCCATTCCTGTTCTTACAAGAGTAACTTCACTAGAGCCATACACTAAAGGTTCCGTATATACTTTAATCCAGTGATAACAGTGGAAGAAAGGGGAAAATTTTTTCATCCCTGCATTTTCCTTGTAGAAGAGAAAGAGATAAAGATTGATGGAAAGTAATAACGCCCCTGGGTTTCATAACACTAGCTCTTTCTCTCTTATAGCTATAAAATATCTATAAAGTACTCAAGATTTCTAGTTATGACTATTCTCTAATTCTACTTTAAATTCAGAATAACCTAAAAAAGCCCCCAGCAACCTTAAGTAGCTGCCATTATGGTATAAAAATTGGCTAATAAAGATGAATCATAAATAGGAGAAACACTAGTAATATCTAGGTCCATATTACTCATTCCCCTAACCTCAATGTAAATCATGCAACACAAATTATATACATGAGAATGTATTGGTTAGCATAACACTAGCTGCTATGACAAACAGCACCAAAATGCCTATGGCTTGTAAACAGAATTTTATTTCTTTTTCATGTAACAGTCCAACATCATTGTTCCTAGCTAATGAACAGCTTATTTCCACATAGTGATTTAGAGAACCAGGTTCCTTTCATGATGTAGCTCTATCTACCCTGGGACCTTGTTGGAAAAGGGAAGGAAACAGTAGAGATGACTCGTATGCCTCTAAAAAGCCCTGCCTTGACATTTCATTGGCAAGAACTAGTCAAATGGCCACCCAAAGACATTTGGGAGGACTTATAAACATTGTCTGTGGCTTAGGCAGCTGAATCCAGGCATAACAGACACCATGGAAAGGTGAACACAAATTTTGAGAATAGCTAGTTAATTTCTGCAATGTAGACCAAGATAATGGAATTCAAATGTAGAATTACTCTACATCTACTGCAACTCATGTAAGACCCTAAAGGTAAAGCCAGTAAAATGATGACTCTTTATTCCAAATCACCTTTGCAGACCTCTTGAAGAAATAAATCCATCAGCAGAAGGATCTGGGCTAGAAGACTTATAAAACAGCATTTCTATTAAAAAAAAAAAAAAAAAACCTGCAACTTGGTTTATCAGTTTTCCCATTCCCAATTGGGTGGGATTAGCACAGTCACATCACTGCTCTCATTTGACAAATGAGAAAATGGGAAAAGAAGGAGATGTCCTGAATTCCTTCACAAATGCCTTCTATTCTAGAATAGGATCAAAAGCTTCCTCGTGGAGAAGGAAAATGTCTTCCTCTTTGTAGTGAGAGTTACATTGTCGAAGACAAGCACAGTGTGGTCACGTATCCACTTGTGTAACAAAGCAGAGGACAGAGGCCAGTTCCTGAGTGGAGAGGTTCCAGCAGACTTTTGGCTAGTTGTCTATCAAGCCCAAAGAGAAATACATGGACTAGATTACCCAGATACTCCAGAGGTTGCAAATTGACCTGCATGGTATTTTGTAAATTTCTAATTTAGATGCCAACACTGACAAATCAAAAGATTTAATATGAAATCCAGATTTCTGGTGTCTTTTGAAAAATCAGAAGTGGCAATGTTGGGCATGTGCTTCCACATGGCAGTCACCTAGCTGGCAAGATTGGGCAGCTGCTGTTTGTGACCAAGGCATGCCTTCTGCATTCACCACAGTTCCCACTCAGGCCCTGTCACTCCTTTACCTTTTGGCCTGGCTCTGTTTCGATTTGCTCCCTCTGAGAAAACCCATCCTAGTATTCAACATCACCTTGGGTGGAGAATTCAGGCACGGTAATCAGGTTTCACAAAATGCCTGTGATGCCAAGAAACAAATGTCTAGTTTCCTTTCAGATCAAATTGTAAATGGTCAGCCAAAAACCACAGCAATTTAAGCAGGAGACATAAACATCATGTTTAGAAGGAGTAACTATATAATTAGGACAATCTCACTCCCTAAGCATCAAAATCAATTATCCTGATAAAACCCTAGGACAGCTAACCACTCTTGAAATATACACTTATAAAAAGAAAAAGAAAAACTGAAACTAATTTTAGGTGATCAGGAGAAGGGCGTTCTCCAGGGATATGGCTGAGTTCATTCTAGGACATTTGACACAGCCTGTCTCTTGTTTTCTAAATGTGAGGCACAGGCTTTGAGTAGAGAGAGAGTTGCAGCTCGGGCTCAAGGTGGGTGATAACTAATGCTTGGTAAGTCTCAAAAGGAGTTAGCATAAAGGTTAACACAGATGAGGCGGCTCTGAACTGAACCAAGACCCACACAAGGGTGGGACCTCTGTGTGAAAAAGCCTTTGGAGACCCTCAACATCCTGCAAAGGATCTTTCACTGGGACTCCAGCTTATCTGAGAAGGTCGCCTGGGCCATCTGCACCACTTTTGTTTCCGATGTGACTCAGTGTAAGAATTGAATTCATAACGTAAGTTCAGTTCTTCCCTATGGGTGGCACTGCACATGACTGAAAAACAATACACACCTCACCTAAAAATAATTAGCCTATGAACAGCCTTTTATTTCAATTGACTTGAGGCTTCTTACTGATTCTTGTGGGGTCTATGTGGCTGAGAGGGTGGGACTCTTCTGAAGTTGCCTTTCTTAGCCTCTCTCGAGTGGGCATAAGTTGCCTTGGCTCTGTGCCTGTTCTCCTAAGAGTGCAGCTAATTGAGGGGCCACAGAGCAGTGACTGGCAGAGTCAAACTGAGCCTGTTGGAATGTATTAAAATTTCTGAATTTGAGTGTTTAAACAGGAAATACGATTCAGTTGGCCACAGTTCTCGTTACTCTCTATTGCCTTATAGCAGGTCTAATTTACAGATTTACATTGTTTCTTAGACCCCATAGATATTTGAGTTCAGGGATTCTGAAATTAATATACATGTATTAAGTAGTCGGTTAATACATGTAAAGTTCTGAGGACAGTGCTTGCCACATGATAAGCATTTAGTAAATTGTAATTATTACTATCATTATATTACTATGACTATTTTTATGGTTCTATATTTCCCTGTTTACTAGTGATATTTACTAGATCAGTTATAGCCCAAGAGATTTTTTTTTCTTTTAAACTATGATCTTTTTTCATATTCTAGTTTTCCATTTGCTTGTCCTTTCTTATAATTAAATTAGACTGAACACAATGGCAAACAGGAAAGCAGGCAGCTGACCAAATAAACATGTCCCACACTGAAGAATTACACAGGGGGAGTGAAAACCCAGTGGAGCCCAAGCATGACCAACACAAATAGAAAAGCTCAGAGCAGGTTTAGAAATAGGCTAATTGCAACTGGTTGACAGTTACTGTTTTCCACAAAATCACACTTTATTATGAAGAGGATAATATGTCAATAATACCCTGTGCTATGGGACCCCTCCTCGGCACCACTTTTCAGCAAAAGACACTTCCCAATTATTTTGTGAAAGTAACTTTGAAATCCTATACATGCAGGGAAAATACACTGGAATTATTTGTTACACAGAATATGGGCTTTCTGAGATCATCACAAGTGCTGTTTTTACGTAGGGGTTGGCCTAGAACGGTGGAGATGGAGCCCTGGATTGGGAGGTGAGAGTTTAGTGTTTAGATCTTGATTCTGACTTAAACCACTTGGATGGTGGCTTCAGAGTCCTCATTTCCTGAGTGATGGGATTTCCTGAATCATGTGCTAGATGTTTATTCACTCAAGATGATAAAACAAATCTCTTAAGCTTCCTTAGCCCGATCACAGGTCTTCAAAGACTTAGACTGTCTTTAGGTATTTCAAATACAATAGGAACTTTCTGTTTAACAAGGTAGCTCTGGACTGTTATCTAGATGATTAATCGTTTTGGTAAAATTAAAATTGTTTTCCTCATTCATGGTCATTTTTTCCCCAGCTACAATCAACCCCAGCTGAGTTTTCCCATAGAAAGCACACCTAGCTAAAAATAGAAAACCACTAGGCCTTAATAGCAGGCCCCTGTAAGGGGAAAGTACTCCATGCTGACACAAAATTTCAAGGCCTAGAGCCCATATGCTGGCTGGGATGAAGTGGCTTGCGGAGTAGCATAATTACTGCCTTACATTGTAGTATACGTTGCCTTTAGATGCTGAATGGCTTGGGTATGTATATAAGGCAACAAGAGTCTCACTGCTAGAACATGGTAAATAAGTCATTCCATGTCAAGGCCACAGAACTTAAGGCACACTTTTGAGAGGAATTATGGGAGTCATAGGGAAATGCTACAGTAACACTGTACAACAGACACGAAACTTCACTGGCATGCAATAGGAAACATTTATTTAGCTCACGGATTTGTGGGGTTCAGCTGACCTTGGCTGAGTGCGGCTGAGTGTGGCTGAGCTTGGCTGGGCTCGTTCGTACATCTGTGATTCATTATGGGTTAGATAGGAGGCTCTACTGATCTTGGTTTTTCTTGCTTACATCACTGGGTATCAGCTGGATGCTCACTAGTCTAGGATGATGCTGGCTATGAAGCTGGGGTGATTGGGGTGACTCAGCTCTGTTCAGTATATCTCGTCTTCTACCAGACTGGTCCAAGCATGTTCTCATGAAATGACAGAGGAACAGGAACGAAAACTAAACAGTGTCTTTTTCAAGTCTCTGCTTGGGCCATGTATGCTAACATCCTATTGGCCAAAGTCAGTCACGTGACCACACCAGGAGATGACGAAATAAACTCTACATCTTTAGTAAGTTGCTTTCTAGAGTCACAAGGCAAAGGCTGTGGATGCAGAGAGGGGCCATTAATCCAGTCAATCCACCAGAGAAGAACTGACTAGGTTCTGGCTCTAGATTTGCTACTAGCAAGCCATATCCTTAGAAAGCTGCTAATTTCTCTGGGATACAGGTTTGTACTAAGTAAAAGGAAAGGATTCTAATATTAAATTGCTAAAGTCCTTTTCAAGACTCCTAAGTATCAGAATGTTTGACTACATAATTGCTAAACATTCCTTTTCAAGGTTTTTACAGTAATTTCTAGATGCCTGTGAGATGGTTACAAAAGAAAGTTTGAAATACATTTCAAGACTCAGAGGAGGAATAAAGTATGGACATTTAGGAAATTGTAACGTTTCAGGACAGGTATATTAGGGAAGGGACAGAAAAAAAATGGGAATGGAGCTAGGGAAAAGTCACGACAAGGTGGTGATGTTCTTCACTGTTTTAAGAGCAAATTTCCTGTACAACACTTTCATGGGGTATGTAGTTTTACAGAAGAGGTTACACACAAGAGCTATGCCAGAACGCATTTGGCTTTTGACTTGAAATAAAATTTAAAATGTAAAGTCATGTTAGGAACTGTGCTTGGTAAATCACACAATCTCTTAGCTTCTGTCTCTTCTCTTTTATTGGTCCAGTATTCGGATCCACCTAGCACTTTGCCTAACTTGCCCTTGATACCTGTGTCTTTCCTTTCCTGCTCACCTTGCAACCCTCGTTCTGCCCTTCACCCAAGAGCCTCCAATGAACGCATCCGTTCACAAGATGAAAATTCACTTTAATATTATTTTTAAGCAAATATAATTATTTAGGAAGACCTACAAAAAAAATATATAGGTGTGCACCATATTCCAGCACCTGATAAAAAGCTACAGGAGTTTTATTTCTCTTTAGGTCTCGGGTATTTTCCACTTTGACCTATACGTATATTGATCACCATTTTACTCTTTTTCTTTAGATTTCAGCTCTCAATGGCGACCTTGAATTAACAAAAGCTGCATTTTATTTGAGTGGTTTGTAATTTTGAACTTAAGTTCATGTTTACTGGGAACGGTTTGTCTATAGGTGTCACTCCTGCCCTGGATGGTGGAAGAATCCAAACCCTGAATTTGCTGTGCCTCTGCTGGGACTCTGTGGCTTTTATCAATTTTTGAACAGTTTTTGCTTTCATTTTTTGGCACTTGGTACTCAATTTACAGTGGTAATGTTCATTTAAAAACTGCCTCACTCGTGGTCTTGGTTTGGGTTTCTGATTCCCTTTGAGGACATTTTCCTCCAGTGGGCCTCATGAACTATTAACTTCCTCACTTCATCCCCAAGATCATAAATTGAGTTTTCCTAGTTCCTATTTCAAGGGTGGAGACCCCTGGCTTCATGCAGGGATTTTGGTTTCAGCTCTCCAACACCCAACATTCTGAGCTCTTCTCTCCCATCCTCTTAGAACCCCAGTCCCTCAAGATAGAGAATCTACTCTGCTCCCCTGTGAGCCTTTTATCTTTGAGTTCCTTTGTGATTTCTCTGACTTAGGGATTTCCTTTCCTTATGTTCAAACTCAGCTATAAATTTAAATAAATGTGTGTCTTCTATTTTATTCAGCATTTCCCTGTGTTTGGAATAGAAAAGGAATTTCTTCATCAGTCAGCCATATTGACCTAAAGTCCCATTGCAATTTATTCTAAGGAAACTTAGAGAAAAACAAATAAGCAAACAAAAACTGGAATGGTTAGGATATATAATGTAGTCCCATTTTCCAAGTGCCACTTTTCAACAATCCTCTGGTAACTTGACTGACCTCACTCTGTAATTTTTATATGATCCTGTTACTTCTATTCTTGGTTGAAGTAAAAATTTGCAAGATTATTCTGAAAATAAATGAGGCCTTGCAAGATTGCTCAGGCTAATTTTGAAACCACTCATTCTATGAATGTATTTTTTAATGTTTTTCCCATTGTTATTAGTATCTTCTTAGCTAATTGATGATGTTGAGGTTAAAATACTATAGTCCGTGCAGTAATTCTTCATAAAGTTTTTCTGGTCACTGTATCTTACATTCAGAGTTCTGGGATTTTTTTGTATTTTTAAAAAATATATTAAATTTTGGTTTCATTTTGGAATGCTATTTTCATTCTAAAAATAAAATAATCACATTACCATGAAAATGAGAAATAGAAAAAATAATCATAATCCCAACGTAGTTTATATTTTAGTGTTTCCTTTCAAAACAGCTCTGTATTTTTAAAAAGTATTCTTATAGTTAGAATCACAGTAAATATACAACTGTAAGTATATTTTTCATTTCTCACAATAGCATGATTATTTCTGCCTGTTTTTAAAGCCATTTATTAGTTTATATTTATCTGAGTGCAACATATTTCTTTAAGTAGAAGCTTTATGATTTATTTTACATAAATGCTTAGATTTTATTTATGTTTTTATTGTTTCTTTGTTTGTTTGTTAGTTTTACTATTTTTCGTAATCTTTGGCAGTAAATTTCAAAATATTTTAAGCAAGATAATTACAGTACATATAACCATACCTACCCCACAAAGGCCAGGAGCTATAATTTAAAAGAGTTAAGACTGTGAGGAATTAAATTTTAAATATAAATAGCAGATGATCCCAGAAAAAAAGAAAAAATGTGAAATAATATAAAATATCTAATGAGAAAACAAATGAATACAAATGACACTGTGTATGCATCAAAGGTAACACAACCATACAAAGTGAATTTTAGCAGGGTAATATAATTGTGCATCTTTAGTAGAATACAGTCTGTGAATAAAAAAAAATTCAAAAAATCTTAAGCTTCACATGGTTATTTTATTGATAGGTCAGAATATTGAAACTATTTCTGTATTTTTTCTATATATTTTAACAAAGGAAGTAAGTAAATATGCTAATGTTATCAGTAAGCAAAATTTTAACAGTAAGAGAAAAGATAAACAAATATAAAATCAAAGAAGTAAGAATGAAGATGCACAAATATAAAATCAAAAATTTGAAATATGACTATATACTAATGCTTTTTCAAAATGTATTTCCTAATGTTCACTGATATTGCCTAGAAGCAGTGATATTCCAGTAGCAATGAGCACTATGGATCCAGAACTTGATTTATTAGTGCCTTCTCCACTGAAGGAACCAGAGCACCTTGAAAAAGCGGCTGATTCCAGGTCTGGAGCAAGGAAAATACAAGTGTGTCTGGGACATCTTGTTGTCCCTAGAAAAGCAAGGAAATGCCCCCAAAACGATAGAGGCATGTCAAAAAAAAAAAAAAAAAACCCAGGAGCTGGCCTGAAGGGCTCCCACTGGTCAAACATCAACAATTTGAGCATCAAAAAGATGATGGCTGGAACTAATTTAAACCCAAGGAATAAATAAAAATTGGTCTGCAATTATTTTCTGAGAAAGAAAGAGAGAAGAAAAAGAAAACTCATGTGTCATCTTTCAAAATGATTACTACCCCAACTCCTTACTTAGAAAACTTATAAAGGAAAAAAATTAAGCATTTACCCTGCCTTTTCAGGAGGAAATGTAGTTCATCTTCATAGAGGAGAGAAAGCACTTCCTTATAGAAGAATACCAGCTAAACATTAGAAAATTACCATTTGCCCTAATGACATGGCCAAGAATCATCCATTACATGAAAGCATTTAGCATTCTTTATATGAATGCAGAGTTTGATCCCACAGAATAATTGCCAATTGCAAAGGGAAAAAGATGTTTTGACAAAATTAGGATCCAGTGTTTACCACTTTTACCCAGGTGATCAAAGAGTGTCACTGGTAATGAGATCACCCGACACTATGCACCCACTAATATGCTGCAATGTTATAAGAGGATACCTTTTATGTTGAATATTCTTGCCAAAGCAAATGTTACACTCCATTTAATCAAGCCTACAGACTTCTTAACTTCTAGTTTACAGGAAATGTAAAGTTCTGAGGACCTACTTAAATGATATCACAAGCAAATCATCAGAGAAATTCAGAATGTGGGCATTCTATAAGAAATGGTACAAAACTTCAAAAAATTCATCATAAAAATTTTAAAACAATAAATAATTCAAGTGAGAAAAATGAAACAGACATAACCAAGTGCAATACATTAACTTTGAATTCTGATCAAAAATAATAAGCTAGAAAAGATTTGGGAGGGTAGGAAAATTTGAAAAAGGATGGGTGTTACATAACATAAGGAATTATTAATCTTCTTAAAATGATTAAGATATTGCCATTATGTAGGAAAATATCCTTATTTTTAGGAGATGTGTGTTGTAGTATTTATGAGTGAAATGTCATGATGATGTCTGAAACATTTTCAAGTGATTCAGCAAAAAATATTGAGATACACAACAGATAATGCATATGTGGCAAAAAGTTGAAATTAATTAAGGTTGTTTTCACAGGTTGGTTTTGTTTTGTTTGGGTTTTTTGTTTGTTTTGCCTCTACAAGTAATGCTGAAGTAAGTACTCTAGCGCATCCATACCTATATGTTGGTGCTTTTATTTCTACAGGCCAGATTCCCAAACGTGGAATTACTGGGTCAAAAGCTATGCATGTTTTTCCCCAATGTTTGGAAATGTCAATTTCCCACTAGATGTTATTGCTCCTTTAAATAAATATTTTTTTACCAGTAAAATGGTGTTGTGCTATTGCATTTCTCTGATTGCTAATAAGATGGGTATATATACGTATATATGTATATAAGATATTGCATTTATTTTCCTATGAATTGCTTGGTTTCTGCCCACTTTTCACAGAAGAAGATTGTTTTCATTTTGATAAATATACCTATATTGTTCCCTTTACAACTTATGGTTTTTCTGTCTTGCTGTCTCTGTACCGCTTGATTATACAATTATTCACCTAGATTTTCTCCTAAGATTTTTATTGCTTTATATTTTATATTAAAGTCTTTAATATACTTAGTTGGGCAAGATGACCTATGCTGGATCTGAGTTCCAAATTATGAAAACCTAGCAAATATCTGTGCATTCTCCTGTTACATTTTCTTTAAGTCTTAGCAGTTCTTCTGTCTTTGTTATCACATTGTAACTAATTGTTTCCTGGTTCCAATTTGTTTCCTTAGGAAGATGGTTTTGATTGTGTCTGGTTAATAACTTAGCAACTTAACTTATTTTGTATTTATACCACATTTATATTATACTGGGTTTTGTTTTTGTTTTCATTTTTTGTTTGTAAGCTAATCTTCATGAGTAACTTTTCTTGCTCCTTGGTCTTCACTTACATTTATGCATCTGAAAAATTCCCTTAAGTAGATCAGATTCTTGCTTTATTTCTTAAGATGGTTGAAAAATATGTCAGAGACAGAATAATATCCCAAGCACAAAAATCTTTGACAACATAGTCAGGCAGAACTGAACACATTTGAACTTGACTATATTGACTTTTACTGCTTAAGTACCCAGAGTTCACAAAAACAATGAGTGGGCACCATTTTTTGAAAATCAAGTGAACTAAGAAAGTGAGTCTGGATTGACAAGTTGAGAATTCAGCCTGTAATACTACAAACTCCCTGACAATGCTCGTATCTATTCATATCTCAGTATAATGTAACAAGTCATCTTAGAGGTTAAGTTCAACCATGTTCTTCCCTCTTTTTTGCCTGTTCTCCAAAAAGAGATCTTATAAACTTAAGATCAAGTGAACACATGTTTGCTAATGTAGTAGAAAAGCTCCAAGGCCTGGCCTACAAAATCAGATTTCTCTTGAAAATCTATCTGACCTGCAGTGATTCTTTTTCCCCAAGAATGTGCTTTGAGGCCACAGCAATGAAAGTATGCTGCCAGCCGAAAGAAATTATGAGTGTTTCAGGGGGCCAGGCCATATATGAGAGTCCTTTGTATTCCCCTATTCTATGAGTTAGTTTTTTCAACTTTACAATGATACAAAACCATTGCAATTTTGACATAATGTACAGTGTTCAATAAAAATATGAGGTACATGAGATATTCAACACTTGATTATAAAATAGGCTTTATGTTAGATGATTTTGCCCAACTATAGGCTAATTTAAGTGTTTTTGAGCATGTTTAAGGTAGGCTAGGCTAAGCTATGATATTCAGTAGGTTAGGTGTATTAAATGCTTTTTTGACTTAGGATATTTTCAACTTTTGATGGGTTTATCATGGTGCAACCCCATTGTAGGTTGAAAAGTGTACTAAGTTCATGAGTCTATGAACTGGCTAGGCAATTCTGGTCAGGCTCAGGCTTAGCTCATCTCAGTAGCCTTGTTCATGCCTGTGTTTAGCTGGTAGGTCAGCTAGGGGCTAGCTGGTTTAGAATAGCTTCACTTTCATGTCTGATAGTCAATTGAAGTGCTGGGGAGGGGTGTAACTGGGCCATGTGTCTCCTCCTCCAGCAGGCTAGCCTGAGCTTATTCACTTAAAGGCTGAGTAAGCTTCCAACAGTGAGAGCAGATGCATACAAGGCCTTTTGACATCTAGACTCAGTACTGCAAATTGTCACTTCTGGCACATTCCACTGGACGAAACAAATCACAAGACCTCCCCCAGATTCAAGGAGAAGAGAAACACACCCCACTCCTTGCTGGTGCCACAAAGTCATCAGCACAGGCTGTGGCAAGGAAGGGTGAAGAATTACTGCCATTTGTGCAATCAACCTACCATTCCCACCTAACACAAAGTTTGAGTTACACAGAGTAAAAACTCAGCATGTTTAAGTACAAGAACCAGAATGTGGCAATTAGATATGCTGACACTGAATCCCAGAACAGATTGGTCAAGAGGAAGCCCTGGTGATCTATAGAAGCCTGCCTAAGATCAGGATTGTGGGAAAGTAAAATTAAGAGAGATCCAAACTGGAATTCCACAGTGGGACTGAACTTCCCAAGTCCTCTGGTCTAAGCCAGATTTAAATCTGCTAGGACAGAGGTTATAAACTCTCCATGAGCCCAGTGGGGCTTATGAATGTGATTTGAATTGATTGTTGCTAACAACAAAAAATCAGAAGTTCTCACATGAAAATTTGGATTTCTGACTTCTCTTAAAAAACAAGAATCTGACAAGTATCAGCTAGAACTGAGTTGTGGACACCCCCTTTAGATGCGGCCTGTCCCCTCGAGCTCCTCAAAGTCCTCACCACTCTTGCTTTTTGTACATGGCCTGCAACCCTTGTGCTGGAATAGCTCTAGACTATGGACAGACAAGGCTTTGTTGGAATGGAGCCAGATATTGCCCTGCATATTCCTCATATTTTCTTACAATGAACAAGTATTTAGTTTCTAAGAAGAAAAACAAAAAAGGCTCTAACTTGAAATTTAACAATAAATACAATTTTGAAATTAATTCATTAATGATGGAATGACTTTTTGAAAGGAGTGAAATGTATGGCATTTAATATACATCAAAAGGCACTGACTTACTTTAGAATACAATAAAATCTACTACTATCCCATGATAAAAGGAAGAGTGCACTAAAATAATGACTTAGCCACAACTGGGTCAATTATTATAAATTATTAAAAATCATTAAAATTAAATTACTAAAATTAAATAGTTAAAATATTCAAAAGAGCTGGGTTAAGTATTTGGCATTTTCTCTCATTTTACTTTTCTTTTCTTCTTATTTTTTAAATAATTCAATTAAAAAACAGCACTTATCAAGTACCATGGGGTCTTACCCACCAATGACCATTAACCTAAGAGAAATCGTCTGCTAGTTCAGGTACAATATAGCCATCATTGAAGGTCCCCAGTCCAACCTAAATTGAAACAGCCATCTGCTGTTTCCTCAAAACAGGGTTTCTTGCTTTTCTCCCTTTTCCTACCTTCCTTGGAAAGGAAACTTGAACTGCACGGGTTGCTGAATTATAGCTGAAGCGAACTGATGGTGAGACCTGAATAGAGTGAAGGGAACTGTCAGACACCAGGCTGAGATTTCACTCATGCGAAAGAGGGTGCATTGTAAAAGCCCCACTTCCTTCTAACTTGTTGGGACAGCAGGAAAAGAATTAGCAATTGTCTTCTTGTCTTTGATTCTTTGGGCGGGCCTGTGTTCCTGGTGCCTTTGCTCTGTAAGTGTGTGAGTCCCAGGGCTGAGTACCACTCACAGCGCATGTGAGAACTCGTGTGCTAGCACAACATACTCGTAAATACCCCACATTTTATATTTGGGGAGAAAAGTTTACTTTCAATACTCAGTCTAAGCCATTTTTATCAGACACCTTTTGATGTGAGAAAAAATCATTTAAACAAGATCCACAATCTATTATCTGAGATTTTGGGGACCTGTTGTTTTTCAGAATTTAAGACCTTTCTGAAAAAGCAATATGATGCATATACCATGAGCATTACATTCCAGGGAGGCCTGGATAATCTTCACAATCAAAAAAATTAATATGTCAGGAATAAAGTGCGTGGATTATAAATAACAGCCCAATATCAGATCATGTCAATGAGTTTGCCACAAATTTATAAAAATTAAAAAAAAATAAACAACTTCTGGATTTCAGAACTTTGGGTATTTTAGAATTACAGGTAAGAGATCATTTATTATAGATTAAATAAGTAAGCCTTGGCAAAATTTCTCTGGCACAGAAGCAAGAGCAAAAGTAGTTGAACCAAAGACAAAGATCTCAAGCAGCTGATACTGACCAGAAGGGAGGTCAAGACTCACAGAGAGGGGCAGCTGCCCTGCGGACTGGCTTCAGTCCAGGGGTCAGCAAGCCCCAGAGACTGCACCGAAAGCTGCAGGTGGAGAACATACCGCCAGGATCGAGACAAGTAGAATTGGGGCTCAGAGTAGAACCTGGAGGGGGAGGTAATCAGGGTGGCCAAAACAGACCAGCTCCATCAGTATCACCCCAGAGCTGCTGAGAAATGCAGCATCACACAGCCCACCCAGACCTCCTGAATCCGAATCAGGGTCAGGATTCCAGATGACTTGTGTGCACCTTAAAGTTTGAGAAGCACGGAAAGAAATTACTTATACGTTTTTTTTTGTTTGTTTTTTTTTCCCTTTTTCGTGGCCGGCACTCAGCAAGTAAGTGAACCAGCTGGTCCTATATAGGATCCGAAACCCGGGGCGGGAGCGTCGCTGCGCTCCCAGCGCCGCACTCTCCCGAGTGTGCCATGGGCTCAGCCCTTACTTTTACGTTTTAAAGACACACCATAAGAAATGTTGCCTCAAGGCTAATAAGAACGGAAAAAAGCACTCAGTCTCACATACTGTTTCTAAGATTATGTCTCTTGAATACCATTCAATAAGCAGAGAGAATTTTATTAAAAATTCAACGGTGCTCAGCAGGCAGCTCTCACAGTTGCTCCCACCCTCACCCCACTTCTGCCAGAGTATCCCAGTTTTTCCCATTATTTGATGACTAGGGTCTCCACGTAAGTCCTCATTTAAACAAAGGTTTCTGTGACATTAAAAAGTCTGAAAATTCTCCAAGGCATAAAGCAGATATCAGACTGTTTAAAAGGTAGCTAAAACCATTTGCAAGACAAATAAAAATTAGAATGAACGAGGAATCAAAATAAAGAGGTGATGAAAACAGTCAGAATAAAAGTGAAAGTTGGTTACATGGGATTGTTCACTTTGTAAAAACACGTTGAGCTTCTCTTTAGAAGCACCCAGCTTTGGCTTCCCCAGCCCAGTTCAGGCCGACCTTGGCACTCTCAGTTATCAATAGCTTTCAACTCCTAATTGTGAGAACTTCAGATCATTGTATATTACCTACTTCTGTAAACTTTTTCAGAAGAATTCCTGTATATGTGTGTGTGTGATAGTGTGTTGATTGTAGGTATTTTTACTTATTTTCTTCCAAGTCTTTAGCCCTACTATGCCACACATAACCTGAACTTGACTTTCAGTTATGGACAAATGATGTATCCAACTCAAACTCAATTTTACATCTTCTCTATAGGTAACTAGTGAATAACATTTTCAATTAATTTATTCCCCCCCCCCCCCCCCCCCCCCCCCCCCCGTCTTTGTACATCTCTTTCAAACAGTCTCTCTGTGGGTGGGTATAGAAACCTAAATGACCTCAAATCATTCTCCTTTCTTGATGTCTCCCAGCTGCAGGTGGAGCTAGAGCAAGAATACCAAGACAAGTTCAAAAGACTGCCCCTCGAGATTTTGGAGTTTGTGCAGGAAGCCATGAAAGGGAAGATCAGTGAAGACAGCAATCACAGTTCTGCCCCTCCCTCCCTGGCCTCAGACCCTGGAAAAGCGAACCACAAGCCTCCCTCCAGTGAGGAGCTGGAAGAAGACAACCCAGGAAAGGAGTTTGATACTCCTCTGTGATTGCTCCTGCCAGGCCTTCAGAACGTGCATGGCCACTCAAGCTTCATCAGACTCTCTTATTACCAAGATCACTGCCCAAGACCATCTTCCTGAGAAGCATCCCTTAGCCTAACATCCACACCAAAGGGACAGTTCCAGAAAGATCTATGCAGAGGTCCCATGCTCAGGCTCTTGTGTCATGTGGAAACTACTGCAGGTCTGCTAGTGAAGAGAACATGTATGTGAGATTTTTGTTTTCTTTCCAATAGTAAATTCAAAGCAGGCAACTTCCAGGCTCTATGAAGCATTTAATGAAGGATGTGTCTTCTTTGAAGAAAATTGAGCTCATGTTTTTATGTGAAGCTCTGGTGTAAAGTATTTCAAAGTAATAGAAATAGTTTGAGAAATGCATAGCACTATTTAACACTATTGAACAGCCAACTTTGAGCATTTTTTTTTTCCTAACTGCCCCTCAACTACTATATCTTCAAGTTAACATGCATATTGAATTGTTTCATCCTTTGCTTTGCAAGCACTGGTGGCTTGCAGTTTGCTAATTTACTTATCAATTGAGGCATCAGTGTATTTGTTGTTCACATAGTTTTATTAGATTCCTTAGTGACTCGAATAAACTGATTTTCTTTTTTGAAAAAAATCACTTGATTGTATCCTTGCCCAGTGAAACCATTCCAAGCCTTAGCAATATGGATTGTACATTTGGCTGCATGAGCAAATGGGCTGCACACTTCCAGGCAGTGTGATATCTGAATTGACTACTTGCACTCAAATTCTGGGTATTCATTGGTTGGCCTGAAATGGTCAAATAACTACAACAGGTCTGTTCTGTTGAATAAAGATAGTTGAGCTGATGTATGTTAAGCAGAAATTCAATCAGAGTGAACAGGTTCCCGTGGTTATTTTGCTGTCTGACATGTTTTATGGTTCATTTATTTTTAATATAGAGAAAAAGATTGAATATTTATCTAGAGAATACACAGACCACGTATAAATGATATATATTATCTCCATGTATATATGTACACACTCAGCCATATAAATGCATACACACACACACACACAGGAGTATAGATGTGTGCTCATTAATTGGCAATGACCCAAATCTCTTCCACAAGACTTAAAACCGAAGTCAGGGATAAATTGATAGAGAAGAAAAGGGTCAAACATCTAGATTACATGGATTTTAGATTATATGAAAAGTCTAAGAAACAATTGATGGAGCCATTCATGCAAGTTGAGGTAGATTTAGAATTTATATATGAATTTGATTTATATTTTTCAGGATCAAAATTGGATTAAAGTATTAGATTTTAAGTTTGTTTTAATGGTCATAATATACAAAATGTATAGGACAGTAATATGGAAATTTATTAGTTTCTTCCATAATTTTTAAGTCTGACAGATTTCAATTTATTCTAACATAAAAAAATCTTTCTTTATGTATTTACTATGTACATTTAATTCACTTAACTGTGTCTTTTTAAGTTCTTATTTTAGGTGGCATAAGAGAAACAAACTATTATAGTTAAATTTATCAAAAACATTATTGAAAGGTCTTAATTAAGAAAGAATAATTATATAGAGAAAAATATAATTTAGAGAGTAACACAAAGAACATTGAAGTTAAAGCCCAGAAGGAAGATGCTCGCAGCTTTATTTTATTTTAAAGTAAACCTGTCTGATTCTAGCTTAGTAAAACACTTGTGTCCTGAAAATTGTATTTCAGAAATGTAATATTTTTATGGAAATTATTTTATTTAACTTTAAGCAATAACTAGGGGTCACAATTAAGTTTTAATCTCAATGAAGTCTTAGTTCAAACTTTAGGAAAGAGAGTTTGATTTAAAAAACACATCTAGTGAGACACGAGAAGATAATCAGGTCCTCTTTAAAGATGATTATATTTTGATCTGAAAGATTTGAGGTGTTAATCAGACAATAAAACTTAACTTCCACTAAAAGAGAAATCTTTTGTAAATCATTCTACTTTTGCACTTTGAAAGAAAGGCATTAATCATAAAGAAGCAAGAATGGCCAAAATTGAATGCTGCACTTTTATAAACAAAATTACAGATTGTCTAAAATTGCAGAAGAATGAACTAATAATAATATTCATAACCAAACACAATGGTGATTATTACAGAAGATCGTATCACATTTTAGTCCAGAGATAGACTGAGGTTGAATAATCTTGACCTACACAGAACCATTTTGGTAGTTGGATTTCATTATCTTAGTGACTCTAGTCATTTTACAATACGTTTGTATTTGGCCATTTACTGTAATCACATTTTTATATCTGTACAATGACACTTTTTGCAGTTGTGGGGTAGTGTGTAACACTGTCCATCTTGCATCATTGAAACTACTAGAGTGATACTGTCATTTATTAATATTAATATTACTTGAAATAGACTAAGATAAAGAAAAGGGTTCTATATGATGTGCAGTATTGTGCCTTTATGTATTTGCCTTGTTCTTTGTTGAATGTGTGAAATTCTGTAATGTGGTTTTTCCTATAATAGAGAGTAGAGATGTGTATTAAATTAGACTGTGTCCCTCTGATATCTTTACACTACTGAGAATAGCGTGGTTTTGGCCATGTAAACCAATTTTCAAAGTTCTAATAGATATACCATGTGTTTTGGGTTTTTAACATTTCATTTTAACATTTTAGTATCACTATACATTGATTATACTGTGGTAGATAAGCAGTCATTAAATAATTTCTAAAGAAAGGGCCATTGCTTGCATTACTTTGTATTTAATGTTGTGCTTGGGCACTGTGTTAATATTGTTTGTGATGGATTGGACATTGTGACTTTTGCCTATTAAGAAATTAAAAAAAAAAAAAAAAAGACAGGACAAAGTATTTGATGCTCTTAAAATGTACATATTTTGGTTCTTCTTTCTCAAATTATTTAAAATGCATAATTCACATTTTTGTAATAATTCTATGCAATTTTGTGGCATGATGTTTCTTCCACTTGTAATTTTATGTGCTTTCATCACAAATCCAAAGGAAACAATAAAAATTTCTTAACACAACCCAGCTGTTATTTCTCAGAGCCAACCTTCTTTTGACAGGGAGGACGGTGGGAGCAGTCATAATGCCAGTCTTCAGGGCCGTAATGCCCACCTTGGCAGAGCACATCTGTGCCTGCGCAGGAAATCAGGAGGCTGTGTGCTTGTGCCAGAGAGCACAGTTGTCACTGCTGTCCTCCTGCCACCCTGCATCCAGGAGAAGCATTGCACTTGCCATTGCTTCCGTAATACAGAGCCTCCCTTCCTTCCTCCCTTACCTTCTTCCTTCCTTGAGCAAAGCTAGGGAAGGCAAAATGGTCAAAGGTTTTCCTGACAAATAGTGGAAATGACAAGAACTGAAAGAGCGCTTGATGTGAATTTTCTTACAACACAGATTTTTTTTTAAAAAGCAAGTCTGCAATATTGATGGGAAAAGAAATGTACATGTGAGCTCTATGTCAGTGTCCCAGAGACACCTCAAATGCTGAGTATTAGTGATCTATCGTGTTACAAATTACTCCTAATCTAGTGACTTGAAACAATAAAAATGATCTCTTATCTCTCATAGCTCTTTTGGGTCTGGAATTCAGACAGAGCAGAGCGGAGATGGCTTGTCTACTGCACGATGTCTGGGGCTTCTGCTGAAAGATTAGAAGGATTGGGGCTGGAATCCACTCACACATCTGGTGGCTGATGATGTATCAGCTGGGAGACTAGTTGGGACTCTGGGCTGGAACTCCATGTGTGCCCTCTCCATATGGCTTGGCCTTTCTCACAACGTGAATGCTAGATTCTAAAAGTGAACCCGCTTAGAGTCAGACAGGAACTGACAATATTCTTATAGCTGAACCTCAAAGGTGCATATATCACTTATGCCAGACTCTATTCATTGGTCTGTCACAAGCCCCTCCATTCAAGGTGAAGGATCAAAAATGGACCTCATCTCACCTTGGGAGCAATGTTGGTCATGCTGAAGAACATCAAGGATTGTTATGGGTCAAATGTGTCCCCTAAAAGTTCATGTATTGGAAGCTTGACCCCCATTGTAACAGTGCTAAGAAGGTTGTGAAATCCAATTATGGTATTTGAAAGGTGTGCCTTTAAGAGGAGATTAGATTGTGAGGATAGTGCTCTAGTGAATGGATTGGTCCATTCATGGAGTAATGGGCATAGTTCTGATGGCTTTACAAGGAGAGGAAGTGAGAAAGCTAGCTCTCTCTTACTCAGCCCATTCTCACCATGTGACATCCTGGTCAGCATGGGACACCAGATGTGTTCCCTGAACCTTGGACTTCCCAGCTTCCAAAACTATAAGAAATAAATTCCATTTCTTTATAAATTACACAGTTTCAGGTATAAGCCATAGAAATGGACTAATATAGGAATGAAATAAATATACAGGCATGGCCATACTTGGAAAATACAATGCCACATACAGTATGCACCAAACTGGCTTTGGGTTACCCACAAAGTTTCTCCACCTCCTTTGTTTTCTATGTGAACAAAACCAGTTCCACTCCAGTTGCCCAAGCCAAAACACGACATCATCCTTGATGGTTCCTTCTCCCTCACCCCTTTTCCAATAAATCACCAAGATGGGTCAGTTCTGATCCTGTGATAGCCCTCAGATTCATTTGCTTTCTATCCCCTGTTCTGGTTATCTAAGTTCAGGCCACCATCCCCTCCCACTTGCCAAGGTTCTTGTAAATAGTCCTAAATCACTTATCTATTTTCCCATACTGTAGCTAGACTAACCATACAAATGCAAAAATGGTATTAAAAGTCTAATTGACCCCATCCATCCTCAATTCTAAACCCTGTAATAAATGTTTGAGATCACTCATGATTTTATCCCTACGCAACCCCCCAGCTTTATCTCCTAGTACGGCTCACACATCACACTCCAGCCTTATAGACCATCTCACCTCATGCACTTTTTAAATAGTATTTCCTCACCTACTTAGATCCTTCCTTCCTGTTTCTCTTTATCCTAATCCTCTCCTCCAAAACACACAGACACACACACCATCACCACCACCACCACTCACATACACAGGTTCCCTCAGTTCTCTCCTTTCCCTGGCTAACTCCTATTCATCCTCTGATTAATAGCATAAATGTCACTTCTTCCAGGAAGGCTCCTTTGATCCACCCAAGCTTCTGTCAGTCCCTTTCATCTGTGCTCTGATGTGTATCTACTGCTGCATAAGAAACAACACCAAAACATAGTGTTTTAAACAACCACCACTTACTTTTGGTTGTGAGTCTATGGATAGACGATGGCTCTGCTGGGCTTGGCTGATCTCAGCTGGGCTCATCTATGCGTCTGCAGTAAGCTGTGAGTTGGCTGGTAGCTGATCCCAGCTGGGTTCTTTCATATGTCTGGGGCCTTGGCTCAAACAACTGGGCTGTCTTGGTTCTGCTCTACATGATTTCTTATCCTCAAGGTGGTTAACTATGGCTTTTTCACATGTCACAGGCAGGATCTGGAGAACACAAAAAAGAGTTCAATGCCTCTTGAAGTCTAAACTCAGAAATGCACATCATTACTTCCACGATATTCTATTGGTGAACAAAAGCCAAAAGGCCAGCCTGGGGAAAGAATAAAAGGAGACTACAGTGTTATAGGGAAAAGGATGTGGACACAGGGTGGTTATTAATGGTGGCTGTCAAGGCAATCAATCTACCCTGTACTTTCTTCCACATATAGAAAACATGCCAATTCCAGTGTAAAGGCCTCTCACTTAAATACATTCTCTATTTGTACCTTTAATGTCAGTGTCATGTCACATTCACAGCTGAATCCCTGCATTTACTGTAATGTAATCTACTCAATAAATATTGCATTTATGGTGAATAAATTCATTTGTTCATGTAGCTATGGATACTAATGTAGAGAAAAATAAACAATAGATATCTCAATAATAAGTGTCCTTAACTCGAAGCCACAGAATTACTCTGGCACTTCCTGAGTCAGCAGCGCTATAACAGTAAGGCTGGAGCACACGGGGGCCACACACTGTCTCAGACTTATGGTGCCGTCCCCAAAACACAGCTAGTGACTAATGAAAGGAGTTCAGTCACCAAATATTAGCTTCTGAGACACTGGTGGAGAAAGCAAGGCCCACCTGGGATCCCAGGGGCAGTAACCAGCCTCTTTCTGCCCACAAGGGAAAGCTCTGCAGCCATGCTTACCCCTGGCATCCATGCACACTCCAGTTTTTTTTTTTTTTTTTTTTTTGAGCATTCTGGATATTTATTTTTTTAATAGCAGTTTTATTAAGGTATAATTCTATACCATAAAGTACACCATTTAAAAATATACACTGCAGTGGTTTATAGTATAGTCACAAAATTGCTCATCAATTATTATTCTGTAATTCCAGAACAATTTCATGACCCCCAAAAAGAAATCCCAAACCCAGTAGCAGTCAATTCCCCTTCCTCCCCCCATCTCCTCCCTCCAGCCTCTGGAAACCATTAATCTACTTTCCATCTCCATGGATTTGTCTATCTCGAACATTTCATACAATTGGATTTATACAACATGCAGTCTTTTGTGTCTGGCTTCTTAAACTTAACACAAAGTTTTTGAGGTTCATCCATCTCGTAGCATATATCAGTACTTTATTCTTTTTAATGGTTAAATAATATTCCATTGGATACACATTTTATTTCTTCATTCACACTTGGTGAGCATTTGAATTGGTTCCGCTTTGGGGAACAAGGCTGCTCTGAACATCAGTGTAAATGTTTTTGTGTGAAAATGTGTTTTCAGTTCTCTTGGAACAGAATTGCTGGGTCATACGGGAACTCTATGGTTTAACCCTTTGAGGAACTCCCAGTAAGGCACAAAGCTTCCAGTCTTTCCACATCCTTGCTCACACTTGTTTTCTTACTGTTTGATTATTGATATCCTAGTGGGTATGAGGTAGTACCTCACTGTGATTTTGGTTTGCATTTCCCTAATGACTAATGAAGTTGAGCATTTTGACCACGTGTATATCTTTGGAGAAGCGTCAATTCAAATCCTTTGCCCACTTATTTTAAAATCTGGGTCCCATTTCTAGATTTCTGGCCTCCAGTGTGTTTTGTGCCTGTCCAACCCAAAACCCTGTCTGAGGAAGGCTCTCTCAATTATTATTATTCCTGGGGCTCCGGAATAGCTGTAGGTTGTTTGAGAAATGGTTCTGGTTATTTCCTACGTTGGTCCAGAAAGTTATTTGTCTGCTTATTTTTTACTAAATGTCAAATATTTGTTTATTTTCCCAGATTCCTCTCTTTTTCCTAAAAACAGGGTACAAAATAAATATAATAAATGTGAGTTGAATTCACTGGCATCTAGTGAATTTCCTATGGAAAAAAATTTATTAAGGAGAAGTAGAAGTTTGAATAGCACAGTGGAAATATTTGCTGCATGGCCTTTAAAGGTTGAAGCAAATTATGTGTTATCTGACTTATGCTATCAAGAAATTTAATGTATCAATAAGAAATGTACTAACAAAATAAATCTTGCAAAATAAACTAGGCTCCTCATCAAATATAAAGGTACATCTGGATTTCAAAAATGTTAAAAGCAAAAGTGTATCTTAGAATCAATGAAATGACATAATTTTCTTTTTTATTTGCAAGAACTACTGTTTTATAAGAACCTGAAGTTGTACATTAATTTCTTTAAAACCAATAGAAAGCCGAGTCTCCAGGCAGCATTGTGTTCAAAGTAACAACAGTCCGAGAGCAGAAAGCTAGACGAAAAGGAAAGAGAAATTTGTGATGAAATCTCTATAAAAAGTGCCCAAGTAAGATTTGATTCATAATGTACCACAAAGTCTCTTGAAACTGCTTTCCCCATCTTTTTCTCTGTCTAAAGTGATTGTCACAGATAAAGGAGCTGCTGCCCAAATTTCCCTCACACCCCAGTCTGTGCAAGCTCTTGTCTTCTCTCCCCTCACCTTCATCTCTGGATTTATTCTGTGTTCTTTAACCATATTTAACCTTTTCAACAATCCTTTAACCTTTCCAATGTAAATCATTCTATCCTTCCTGAATGCACTTGTCTTGCCCAATTCAGGCCCCCAAAGGCTCCCAACTAAGCAGGCAAAAATAGACTTATCCTTACAGTGCGAGAGACTATAAATATACCTATGTCAACATTTTTTCCAGTAATACATTACACTCAGTAATACATAATATTCAACACATATTTAATTAACACCTTCTATATACCAGGTACTGGTTCTGCCTTAAGTTCAGTCAGGTTAAACGTGCAGGTTTCTTGATCATAATCATGCCCAGATCAGTATGTCTTTAAGGCCACTCACTCAAAGTGAACCATACTGTGTGTCTCTACCCCAACACGCTTAGACAGAAGGAAGAGTTTATTTCTCTTCTATCATGGCCATGCTAATACTATGCAAATGTGCATGCATGATCACATGCGTGCACACACACACACACACACACACACACACACACACACACACACACACACACCCCCTAGACTGGGTCAGAGGGTCTTCAGTATCAAATGGCATGTCACTTCTTCTTATCCTCTGAGAGTCACTCCCAACTTACATGCCACAAAGGTCAACCTCATGTTTTAAACCTAGAATATAGTCCATATCCCACTGAGACACGGTTTATGAGCCCAAGTAGTTTATTTGGGAGATAAATTTGTACTGAAATTGCTATTAAAAATGCCAGACTAGGATTGATTTACAATGCACTACAAAGTCTCTTAAAGTTACTTTCCCCATCTTTTTATCTTCCTGTGTATGATTATCACAGATTTAAAGACTGCCCTTAAAATTTCTATCAATTCCCAGTTGATTTATTCTATTTTCTTTGCTATTTATTTATTCTATTTTCTTTAAGTGAGAAAAAATGGGAGGAAAGCCAAGGAAAGGTTTTTTTGATGAGCAGGTTATCAATGTGAGTGACAGGACTCAATCCCATAGGGGATCCTAAAGAAGTCATGTGGAGCACCCCTACAATTAACTCACCAACACATGAAGAATCTGGAGTATTTATTTATCCACCAGTGCCCATTGCTCATTGGTCAAGGGTCTCTTCTGGGTCACTAGCTCCTAGCACTTCCAACCTGTCCCAACCATTGTGCCAAAGATGCTGCTGTGGCCAGAAAGCATCCTCGGGCAAAGAGATAAAAGGCTTTTTAGGTGGATAGAGAATTTCCTCAGGTGACCTCTGGAGCAAACTAAGGACTACATCTGAACAGTCAACACTTCAAGAAAACCCCCGCTCCACCTGCAAGTAACATACGCAGAATAATCAGGTCAACCGGTCTCTATAAAGCTAACTGTGAAGCAGGACTCATGATTTTTTCAGTTGTTAAGCCTCAAGTTGCCCCTTGCCCAATTCTGAGACTTATAAGTGAACATTATTTCAGCTTGACCCATTCTCAGGATGATAGACCCAAGGAACGGGCCTGTGCCAACCCTAAAATTGGGGTTGGGGACATTTAGGTGAGGAATTCTGAGGTCCAAAAAGTGTATGTGGCCTCCAGGTTGGCATGTGCCCTAGGACCAGCAGATGCCTCTCTGTGAGAGAGGCACAGCCAGAAAAAGGCCAGAGCGAGGCCTCTAAAGCATGGAGCCCAAGGCTAAGTCTCCCCTTGCCTGGATCTCATGTTTGTTTGCAAGCAGCACTCAGGGCAGTACTCCGGGCAGTACTGCTTCCAAACATAAGCAGCTGGATAACTTTTTAAATATCAAATAATGTAGTATTTTCCCCCAAATACTCTCCTTGTCTGATCTTCTATTTATGCAAAAAGCTAAACCTTTCTGTGTTCCGCATCACAGGGAACAGGAGCAGCGAGGTGGGAAGCCAGAGGTCTGTGAGTCTCTTCTTGAGATTTATTATCCAGGGGAATGGACAGAATTCCAGTTAATGAACAAAATATTTGACAGAAATCATGAGACAAAGTAGCCTCTGCCTGATCTGAGAAAAACAGGGAGATGTAGAATTTATAGAGGTGTCAGAAGGCTCTTGAGGGAAAAATTTTGCCTCCTTATGCAAAGCATTAAAGAACAAGACCCCAGAGAGAGCACAACATTAGCAAATTGTATTTAGACAGCCTCGAGAAATTCCTATGTCCTCATGGGTCATGGAAACACCAGGAAAATTCCAGGACTCACAAGGATGAAAACAGAGAGAACTATTGGATGTAAATGGACCAGGAGGTCATCAACTAGGCAGGGTGACAAATGTGTCAGCGGAGGTCTGCGTAGAAAGATGGTGTTGAGCACCAGTGGGTCCTCCGTCTGGCACATGCTGGCACTGTGTAAGCCTTTCAGAACCTAACTTCTACTGAAGATAATTAACTGACGTTTTTTCAGCAGATGAGAGTTCAAAAACTGAACTAAGTTGAGTTACCTAAAAATAATGTACACCTTTCCAAAGGCTTCTGAATTCATGAAAACAATTATTTATACCCAAGCGGTCTGAGCTCAACCAAAATGTTCTTTAACACCTGGAGGACTGCACACTTCTATGACAGGCAAGATGAAGGGTTGTTCCACTGGCCGACTATGATAAAGAAAGAGCTCCCCTAGCGATTCCTGCGTTGACCAGGAATCCTCTCCTCACTGCTGGAAATCTTGGTGATAATGTTTCATTTAATCCCAGAATTTGCTTTTCCCTGCTTCTGAGACCTGGGCATACACACCTGAATTTTTACCTGAATGTTCTTGATGCCATATCCTGCCCTTTCTATTTTAGTAGCCCATGGTGGTCTGTGGTCCAGTATGTTGGATTATTCTGTCTTATCATGTACTGTATTCTAATTCTGGGGGAATAGGCCATGGTTAATGATATTTATCTTATTTACTACCTTTCTAAGCCCTGCACTATTCCAGCTATCTATGCCCTCCCAAGTTCTCTCTGCTCTTCGTAAATTACTTTCCATTGCATTCACGAAGCTAATTTTATAATGGCCTCTGAGGAAATTATTATTCTCTGAGGAAGTTATTATTTACAGCTAACTTCCTAGTTCACAATTCTTCTGACATCTCTTCCAATTCAGATTCTCTTTTTCAGCTATCTTACCTATTAAATCTGTCTACTGAGTTGCTCGGTTATTTTTATTTCAGCTATGGCATTTTTTTTTTTTTATTATTTCTAGTTGTTTTACTTGGTATTCTTTTAAAACTATGAGGTCACTTTTCATAGTTTACTGTTCTCTGAATATTATTTCTACTCGTCTTTTTCTCCTTTATGAACAATAAGTTGTTTTACATCATCAGTTTCACAGGTCAATTTCTGCTGGTTCTTGCTTATGGTGCTTTATTTTCTTGTGTGTTTAATTTTTACTGTACAATACTTATTTTCCTTGAAGATGTATTCATGGGCATTCTCTGAGACCTAGGATGAAAGTGCCTTCTGACAGAAAAAATTGGTGTATGTTTCTACGTAGGGCCTACAGGAGTATCCAGACCGGATCCCTTTAGTGTTTGGGTTTGGTATGGTCTGGTTTGATTAATGTTTTTGAACCATTAATGTATGTGATGGTCCATTTTAAGGACAAAATTTCTTATGAGGCCAGCTTACAGATACAACCTCTTTTGTATATTTTTTCCCCCAGCTGAGAATCAAAGAAACTTTTTTGAAGATCCTAATAAAGACAGTGTTAGAATTATTTCTGATTTTCCTTTAACCTAATGTTAAATCCTTTGGGGTACCAGCTTAATGGCTGAAGGGCCTCCTGTTAGACTCTCTGATTTGAATGTACTCTTAGACTTTCATTTTTATCTGCCTCATGTAGTGAGGCCATCAAAATCAGAGTTCAAATGTGCCTGGATAGGTAAATATTCTCAGAACAAATTGGCTTAGGTGCTCTACTTATTTCTCTGGATTCCAGCTTTCCCCTAGATTTTGGCCTGATAAGTATTTGCTATCTTGTTGTCTCTTCATATCTTTAAGAAAGATTTTGGTTTTTATTTGATCTAGCATTCTAGTTCTCTGAGAAGAGTTACTCTATTTCTTTTGGGTATATTTTGAAATTTTTCAACTATTTTCCTGAAAAAGAAAACATTTGATGCTATCCAGACAGGCCCTGCATCTGAATAACATGAAAATTTTGCTGTCAATCTCCTGGGGAAAGTAGCCAATCAAAGCCTAAAAATGAAGTGGCTCATTAGTTGCTTGGGGACACTCTATAATCTCCCTCACATATCTCAGCTGAAATAGCAGATTGATAGGAAAATATCGGATACAGATGGCAAAAACTCCTTCTATAATCTAAGGACCTTCAAGTTGTTAAATGTATGTATGATATCCTTGTAAGCTAAATTTAGCACTCAGAGCTCCAATTTCTCTCTAAGATGTGTAAAAACTCATCTAGCCTGACAGTTCCCTGTTGGCTGCACTTCTGAGAAGTCAATTATTCTCACCAAAGCCAATTTTAATTTATGCACCCTAAATTACTCCTGAATTTCTATGTGATTTTTGTTAGAGAAGGTGTAATATCAAATTTAAGGACTAATGGCTTTCTGGACAGCAATATAAAATCTCACCCTGAGTCACTGAATTGCATAAGAAAACATGTTTTGATAACATGATATTTTTCTCTAAGAAATAAGTAAAAGATCAATTGTTATTCTTTTTTTTTTTTTATCCCCAGGGTCAAGCATAATGGATGATAATCAATAAAGGTTGAATGAATTAATTAACCTGTGGTAGATTGATTGCAAAAATGACAGTCATTCTTTGCAGCCTCGCTGTATTTTTGTAATGTGACTTTGTAGATACTGCTGTCACGAGATAATGTCTCTTCCCTACCCTTGAAACTAGGCTGGACTTAAGGTGGGCTTTGGCTAATAGAGTGAGATTATGCCATTATTCCAGTTACCAGACTAGACCTCTATTTGTTGGAACCCTGATATCATCACCAAAACAGGCCTATGCTAGCCTCCTAGAGGATGAGAAATCTCATGAAGCAGAGTTGATTCTATTTTCCTAGCTGAAGCAGCAGATATACAATAGAGCCCATCCAAGATTAACTAAGCCACCTAGCCACCCAGCAGTTGACCACGAATGTATGAGTGAGCCCAGTTAAGGGAGCAGAGCTGCCCAAAGCAGCAGAACTGCCAAGCCAATGTGCAGATTTGTAAGCTTTAATAAATGGATTTTAGTTTTTGCCACTAAATTTGGGGTTGGTTTTTTATATAACAGTAACTAACTGGTTCAAAATATTATAAGCCTTCCTGAGGGTGTTTTAGAGGAAAGGACAGCAAGTTGGGATTCAGAAGTCCTCAATCCCAATTCATTCTTTGCCATGACCTTCCTGATCTTGCACAAAACACTCTCTCTGTGCCTTAAGTTTGAGGTTCCTTTAAGTTCAAATCTTATATGTCATGTGGGATCCTCCAAAATGCTTAACTCTACATTCCTTCCATCCCTAATGATGTAATGAAAAGAGTTGATTTGTTTTATATAGTTGAGCATTTATTGAGTCTCCAAGGAATTTGATTATACATCAAGAAGTGGAAATTCTAGAATATTGAGCTGTTGTGTTCTTACTCTAAGCTACCCCTGAAAGTGTATTTTTAGAACAAATCCTTTTTGGGAGCTTTCTGTGATTTTTGTTTTCATTTGTTTTTCCATTTCATTCTCAAAGTAGAAGTCAAACAAACAATCTATTAAAATAAGCATCCTTGTAAATGAAGGCTTTAATGAACTTTGAACTTTACCATTATCCCAAAGACAAATGCAAAACAGATTTGACAATGGAACAAAAATACTACTCTAAAAAAAAAAATACCACCAAATACTCATCTTGGTTTTACGAATGGATTATATTAGTCCTCAATTCTGAAGATCATAATGGATTCACATATGGACTCAAGCCCATAGATTTGTGTTTATACAAGGGAAATCCATGTGAAGATGATTCTATACATGGGGATTAGGGACCTCTTTGAGGATCTGATGAAATCTAGGAACCCATGATTCAGAAAACATATGTATGTACATGTATATATACACACACACACACACACATTCACATAGTGAACTTTTTTATGCTTTTTGCCTTCTTAATACCTAATAAACATTTTTTAATGTTTGAGGATTTTTCTGTCTTATTGATCTGCATATCCCCAGAGTAGACACTAGAAACTCACTTCCTATGGTTGCAGCTGTGGCGCAGACACGTGGCCTAGGATCAACTGTTCAAGAACATATATATAAAACATCTATTAGGGAGAAAGTGACATTCAGAAGCAGACACTGCACAGATCCACTTTGGCTAGGATGGAGGTGAAGACATTAAGACTTCAGAGACAGCAGTGGGCAGAGGTTCTGGGACATTGTGCTGTGTAGCAGGCGGGTGAGGTGCAGTAGCTCTGTCCAGGAGCAAGGGCAGCAGGGTCTTCCCTGGAGCAGTCTGCTGTGCAACTTTGGAGTTGTTGCTACCTGTGCAGCTTCTAAGCTTAATTTGCAGAGCCTTTCAGAGATGCTGGAGCTATCTAATGCCCCTCTATAAATGCTAAACTACATCTGCAGCAGAGAACTCTGACTAACATACACATAAAAAAACAGATTCTGCACATAATTCTGCACAAGATATTATAAGACCTTCTGAAGGCCCTGCATGGCTTGCTGTCTTAGAATACACAGGTGCTCACACATTATATTGGAGAGGTAGAAATGCGATAGAGAGTGGAGTCATACAGTGCTTCTAGGTGTGGAAGACCTAACATGGGGTAGAGTAAGCAGTCTTGGCTATAGTCTTAGCTTTGCCACTAACTAGTCATAGAGCCCAGTAGGTGGTGTCTATGTCCCCTGTCCTGGATTTGGCCGGGATTGTGATCAGTAGAATAAAGCAGTAGTGATGTTGTGTGACTTCCAAATCAGGTGGCAGATACAACTTCTGCCTTATATCATAGCACACCCTGAACCACCATATAAGAACCACTTCTTCCTACACAGAAGCCACCACACTGTGAGCAAGACCAGATCATATGGAGAGGCCATCTGCGGTGCTCCAGTTGACAGACCCACCTATGGTCCCAGCTGAAAGCCAATGTCAATGGTAAGACACAGCCCTATAACTTTTCATGCAATTTGATATATTAGCCCAGGATAATAAGCTTCAACCAGGACTTTCCTGGGCAAAACTGATGGAGGGTCACTCTTTTGAACATCTACTCTGAGCTTTCCACTTGGGCCTTCCTATACTTTTGTGGGTTTCCTGAAAATGGGGTGAGGGTTATTGAGCTAGTAGATGTCACAAATCTCAGTGTCTGCAAGGATAAGGCAAGTAACAAAAACACATGAGACAGTGGAATATGAGTAATAGAACATGGTGGGGACTTCAACAAACTGAAACACGCGCTCCTGGTCTAGAAGGAACAGATACCAAGCTCTGTATTTAATATCAGAAAACAATGTGGGTTCAATATTTCCTGATACTCTGTTTTTGTTTTTGTTTTTTCAAGGAAAGTTATAAATCTGAATTTTCAACTTAAATCTAAAACTTTTTAGATAATTTTTAAGGTTGTCTCTACTGGCTGAAGGATTTCAGTGGACTCTCTAGGCTTATGGGCCAAAGTCAATTAATTTAAACACCCCACTGAATCCTCAGGTATCTGCTCACCCTGGCTCTCTGCAGACTCACTATGGGGACAACTGTCATCTTTGTTAGAGAGTAGTCCACTGTGTCACAAGCCACTCTTCCCTCTTGTCTCAGAATTCCAGATGGAAGCTAATTAAAGCTCCCTTTCTATACCTTTTGTGAAGGAGTTTTAAACTATCACGGTAGTATACATAAATGTCTGTAAAAACAAGCAAATCATTAACTCTATGTATTAGTCAGCTTTTAATAATGCTATGTAACAAATATCCAGACAACTTATAATGACGAGCAGTAGTATCACAGTCACAGATCTAGGTGTTAAATAATCTGGGCTGGGCTCAGATGGATGATGCTGCTTTTCAGGCTGTGGATCAGCTAAACTATGGATTAGATTCAGGGATTCTCCCCTGGTTTTTTTCTGAAACTCAGGCAGGAAGAGAAGCATCTACACAGTGGCAGCTCTTCTCATGGCACATCAAGCCTAACTACACAAGCTCAGTTTAGGCCTCTGTTCACCTCACATCTACTCACATTTTATCAATCAAAGCAAGTCAAATGGCCAAGTCCAAACTCAAAAGGGCCAGAAAGTACACTTCACCCAAAGTAGAAAGAGGAAAGAAGTGATACTCACTGAAATTAATGCAAACTCTTATACCCCAGATGTCTTTTTAAAACACTGGGTTCCTTTCTAAATTATCCCCCAAACAACCTCTCTCCCAGGCCCTGCTGGCTCCCTGTGGAGCTGCCGGGCTCTAGGACTTCACCACAAGTGGATCTTGGCCTGCTGCGAGCAAAACATGTGGTGGGTGGCAGCAGATGCCGAAGACTTGGAACTTTCAGGACAAGTGCTCTAAATTAGGAACAAAGCATTCCATGGGCTACGTCAAAACTTTAAAAATAAGCCTTTGCTCATGCACAGCCAATGACCTTGCTGAAGACATTCAAAATGCCTCATTTAAGATGTTTAAGTAATTGTTCAGGAGCAGTGACCAGAAGGATTTTCCATCCCATCTGTGCCCTGCTTGTGAGGCCTCTCTCTCCACTGTTGTCTTGGATCCCTGTTCCCATGTGGGTTGCTCTGTATGAAACATAATCCTTGAGCTGGTTCTGCAGTTATAACAGGTGCAGGCAAACTTCTCAGGCTCATGAACTGATAGTGACATAATGTAAAAAATCTGCAAGTAGATAGTGCCTTGGAGTGAATATTGCTTTATTTGTTTTGCTTTTTTGATGCCTTTTAAGGAGAGAGAAGTCAACCACTGTCACCGTGAGTATTTCTTTAAGGCTGAGCCATAGAGGACTAGGATTAGGGGATAGTTTGTCGTGCTCTCTGACCACAAACTATTTTCAAATATCCTTTTCTGAAGGAAACATGGAGCAAGGTGAACCTGTTGCTAATCCAAGCCTGAGTGAAAAAAAAAAAAAGAGAAAAAAAGTCTCGTGTTACCTAGTGTTTTGTAGTAGATCCAAGAACAAGGGTGCATGAAAAACCTGGGAAGTAGATCTTAGTCAGAAGTAAACTGAGACAGGATGGGCCCACCCAGGCTCTCTGATTCCTTATTTACTGTGTAACCCAGAGATAATTGGGCCAATTCATGGCCAATCTTGGCACATGGTCACATTCCAAAGAAATGCAAGTGCTTCACCAAACAAACAAACAAACATAAATTAACTGAAATCTTCCAAGAAGACTCAAAGAGATGTCAAAGGTAGAGGCAAGTTTTATTGCATAACACAACACACTCTTCTTCCCTATATTCTTGAAGTCTTACATATCACAGCAACTATTTAATCAAATGGATCTCTTCCAACACTTCCCTTTGTTTTTCCAAAAATCATTTTAAAAAGATCTGGGACTTGAACTAATAAACAAGGGATGCCTTAGAAGGTAGAGAGTCACTGAATGTGTATCAGTAGAATGCACACCCTGGTCACACTAGCTTCAATCAATTTCCACACCTCAGATCAGCACTGGCTCTTACACTGAGCCCAGAGCTCCTCTGGTCAAGGCGTTGTGTTCAAAGCCATGTTCTGTGGTTAAGGAAACAGAACTGAGGTTCAGAGACTTTGGTTCAAATCTCAACACTATCACTTAACTAGCTGTTTGAATTTGGAGAAGTTGCTTTGTTTGGGGGAAATTACTTCCTCAACTATAAAGCAGGGATTTTTTTTTTTTTTTTAAATCCTACTTCAAAGTATTATCATCAGGATTAAATGATATTAAGAAAATAAAATCTGGACACAAGTGGGTACTCAAACGAGCCTGCGTAAATTCTGAAGGAGAGTCAGGATTGGAAAGGGCTTATGTCACCTAGATAGGATGTTTTTCAAATTTGTTTTCTCATTTATATTCTGTCCCCTAAAAACGTATTGAGGCTTTCTGTCTGTTATGAACTGAATGTTAATGTCCTCCACCCTGCCCCACACCCAAATTCATATGCTGAAGTTCTAATCCCCTATGTGATGGTATTTGGAGGTAGGGCTTTGGGGAGGTAATTAGATTATGAGTATAAGCCCTCATGATATAATTAGTGCCCTTGTAAGAGAAGACACAGGAGGAATGATCTCCTTTTTGGCCATGTCAGAATACAGCAAGAAGGTAACCATCTGCAAACCAGAAAGAGGGTCTTCACAAGACCCCTGTTATCACCTTGATCTTGGACTCCCAGCCTCTAGAACTGTGAAAATTAAATGTTTATTGTTTAAGCTACTTAGTTTATGATGTTTTTATTATAGTAGCCCAAGCTAAGACACTGACTCACGTAGTTCACTGGAGTGTTTTTGGGAAATGGTATAATTTCTACAGGCAGGACATCCAGGGTTGGCAATTTCTTTCCCATGTATGATGAGGGCAAGTTATTTAAAAAGTTAATGGAGAATGTGTTGGATATCCTAGGTCATCCTTTCTCAGGAAAGAGTGACAGATCTCAAGGAACCAGGCATCTGCTTTCTGGGACAAATCCTCCACCACTCACTCTCATTTGTAGGTTTGCCATGTTGGTATCTTTCATAAATTTAATTAAGCTTCAGTTTGTTTCTGCTTACTTCAGTTGACTATTTAAACAGTGCCAGAAATGTCTGGTCCCCTGAGATCATTAACCAAGCTACCTGGAATATCGATTCAATTGTCATTTATTCAACTTGGTGTCAAACCAAGGGAAGGTCTTCTGAATTGAGGGATTCAGAGGGGCTTGTGCTGTCTGTGGCATCACCAAGGGGTAATGGAAGATAAAATTAAGTCCTGAGTCATTACACTGGGCTGCAGCTCAGTGGGAGAGATGTCTCCTTTGTAACTCAACTGCCTGGAAAGCTGTTTTGGGGGTTGTTGGTTGCTGTTTTTTGTAATTCTCACAAACTTTCTGTAGGTGGTGGCAGCAGTCCTGGGGAGTTTGGTAAACCTTCTGGTTATTAATCAGAGAAAGTTAGAAAGAGACTGAAACTTATCAGAACTCAGAAGAAAGATGCTACTATGTGAAAAAGATTTATGACTGTTTTTAAGACTTTTCACTGAAGCTATTGCCCATCCAGGAGAGAAAAAACTCAGCTAATGTCTACAGTCCAAATTTACATATTGAGTAAAGGGACTCAGAAAAAGAGAAAAGAAGTACACACAACTTAAAAACAGCAAAAGTTAGTTTTCCAGGAGATTCAATCTGACAGGTTGTCAAGAATTGGTGGTTTCATTTCATTCACTTAAGCTATTTAACAAAACAAGTTCTGACGACTTCTCACTGTTCGACAGTCTCCTCTATTCAGACAACAGCCACCTGTTTTAGTCACATGCTTACTAGGACAAGAATCTTTTTTTATTTCGCACCTGCATTGTTGACAGTTTCAATAATGTGTTTGTAAACCAAAATGTCTTCTCAAGCTTGATAATAAGTCACGACACTTCCTTCAATATGGAAAGAGAACTTCAGCAAAGAAATCTGTTCTCAACGTTGCCACACTCCTTTGAAAGGACATTATCTTCTTTTTCTTCCAACACCCGAGATATAACAAACTCTCAATAAAAGCTTCTTGATTCAATGAATAAATGAAATAAATTATGTTATTACATTGTCTTTCTTTCTCTCTTTTTTTCATGTGCAAAAGTCTTTATTTTCCCTTATTCCTAAAGGACATTTTTCCATGGATAGGAAACTCAGGGTTGACAGTTCTTTTCTTTAACACTTGAAAATTGCTTCCACAGTTTTAGATGAAAAATTTGCTGTCATTCAAATTGTCGTTCCCATATAGACAATTTGTCATGTCTTTCTAGCCTCTTTCAAGAGTTTTTCTTTAGTTTTCAGAAGTTTGGTTATGATGTGTCTTGGAGTAGATATCTTCAGGTATATTTTGTTTGGAGTTCACTCAGCTTCTTAAATACATAAGTTAAGGGCTTCTGCTGAATTTCCCAAATTAGCTATTATTCCCTTTAATAGGTGGTCAGCACAATTTTGTTTATCTTCTCCTTAAAGAACTTCAGTAAGACAAACGCTAGGTATTTTGTTTTGTTCCACATGTCCTTAAGGCTTTGTTCATCTATTATTTTATTTTATTTATTTATTTATTTATTTATTTTATTTTTTATTTATTTATTTTTTTTACCTTCTCAATATACACTGTAGTTGATTTTTGTGACCCTTTACCCATTCCTCTTTCCCCCCTCCCTGTTTCTCCCCCCTCCGCATCAGATCTGTTCATTTATCTTAACAAGTTCAAGGAATTGTTGAAATTGTTGTATCTTCTTCCCTCCCAACACTTTGTTTGTCTGTTCATTTATTTACTTATTTTTAGCTCCCACAAATAAGTGAGAACATGTGGTATTTCTCTTTCTATGCCTGACTTGCTTCATTTAATATGATTTTCTCTTAGTCCATCCATGTTGTTGAGAATGGTAGGATTTCATTCTTTTGCATAGCAGAGTAGAATTCCATTGTGTCGATATAACACAGTTTCCTTATCCACTCATCTGATCATGGACACTGGCTGGTTCCAACTCTCAGTGATTGTAAATAGTGCTGCAATAAACCTTGGAGTACAGGTATCCCTTTGGCATGATGATTTCCATTCTTCTGGGTATATTCCCAGGAGTGGAATAGCTGGGTCATATGGTACATCTATCTGTAATTGTTTGAGGAACCTCCATACCATTTTCCATAAAGGATGAACCATTTTGCAGTCCCACCAACAGTGTATGAGAGTTCCTTTTTCTCTGCAACCTCTCTAGCAGTTATCATTCTCAGTCTTTTGGATATTCGCCATCCTGACTGGACTGAGATGGCATCTCAAAGTAGTCTTCATTTGCATTTCTCAGATGCTGTGATGTTAAGCATTTTTTTCACATGTCTGTTGGCCATTCATATATCTTCCTTTGAGGAATGCCTATTCAGCTCCTTTGCCCATTTTTCAATTGGTTTATTTGTATTTTTGCTGTAAAGTTGTTTGAGTTCCTTGTATATTCTGGATATTAATCTTTTGTAAGATGTATGTTTTGCAAATATTTTCTCCCACTCTGTTGGTTGTCTTTTCATTCTGTTGATGGTTTTTTTTTTTTTTTTTTTTTTTTTTTTGCTGTGCAGGAGCTTTTTAGTTTGATATAATCCCATTTCTTTGTTTTTCCTTTAGTTGCCTGTGCTTTGGGGGTCATATTCATGAATTCTGTATCCATCCTACTTCCTGGAGTGTTTCCCCAATGTTTTCTTTAAGGAGGTTTATTGTTTCAGGGTGTATATTTAATTTTTTAATCCATTTTGAGGTGATTTTGGTATACGGTGAGAGGTATGGGTCTAGTTTCATTCTCCTGCATATGAATATCTGGCTTTCCCAGCACCATTTGCTGAAGAGGCAGTCTCTTCCCCAGTGTGTAGACTTGGTGCCTTTGTCAAAGATCAGATGGCTGTAGGTGTTTGTGTTGATTTCTGGGTTCTCTATTCTATTCCATTAATCCATGTGCCTGTTTTTATGCCAGTACCATGCTGTTTTGGTTATTATAGCTTTGTAATACAGTATGAAGTCAGGTAGTGTTATGCCTCCAGCTTTATTTTTTTGCTCAGGATTGCTCAGGATGGTCTTTTGTTATTCCATATAAATATCTGGATAGTTTTTTCCATTTCTGAAAAAAATGTTATTTGAATTTTGATGGGAATTGTGTTGAATTTGTACACTTTGGGTAATATAGACATTTTCAAAATGTTAATTTTTCCCATCCAAGATCATGGGATATATTTCCATCTTCTTGTGTACTCTTTAATTTCTCTTAACAGTGATTTGTGGTTCTCTTCATAGAGACTTTCCACATCCTTAGTTAACTTTATTCCTAAGGTTTTTTTATTTTTGGTGGCTATTATAAATGGGCTAGCTTTCTTGATTTCTTTTTCTGCATGTTCACTGTTGGAGTATAGAAATGCTACTCATTTTTGTGTGCTTATTTTGTATCCTGCAAATTTGCTGAAATCATTTATCAATTCTAAGAGTTTTTTTGTAGAGGCTTTAGGCTGTTCAATATATAGGATCATATCATCTGCAAACAGGGACAGTTTGACTTCATCTTTTCTAATCTGAATGCCCTTTATTTCCTTCTCTTCTCTGATTGCTCTGGCCAGTACTTCCAACACTATGTTGAATAGGAGTGGTGAGAGTGGGCATCCTTGTCTAATTCTTATTCCTAAGGGAAAAGCTTTCAGCTATTCCCCATTCAGGATGATGCTGGCAGTGGGTTTATCATATATGGCTTAAGGTGTTGAGATACTTTCCATCTATACCTAACTTGTAGAGAGTCTTTATATGAAATGAATGTTGAATTTTGTCAAATGCTTTTACAGCATCTATAGAGATGATCATATGGTTTTTGTCTTTGCTTTTACTGATGTGGTGTATCACATTTACTGATTTGCATGTGTTGAACCAACCTTGCATCCCTTGGATAAATCCCACTTGATTATGGTGGATAATTTTGTGTATGTGTTGCTGTATTCTGTTAGCTACTATTTTATTGAGGATTTTTACATCTATATTCATCGAGGATATTGGCCTGTTTGTCTTCCTTCTCAAACCTCAATATGAAATTTGTTCTACATTAGTTCAACAGGAAAGTTTTCTGTAATGTTGGGATTCTCATGTAATATAAGATATAGTATATTCTATATACTACATAATATATACTATACATAATTATACTACATAATAATATAGTATTATTATTGTATAATATAATAGTAAGAAAGAGTATGTTTTTGCTAGATGAAAAATGTTTTATATATATGTATACATGTGTGTGTTTTATGTATACTATATTTGTATACATTATATCCTAATAACACACACGCATATATATAAGGGTATTTCAAAAAGTTCATGGAAAAATGGAATTGAAAGATAATATAAATCTTTCCACAAACTTTTTGAAGTGTCTTTGTGTATAAAAGACGATTTTCTGTTACTTTACCAGCATCCATAACAAATAAATAACCTTGTCTAGCCACTGTTAGGAATTGGGAAGTAGACAGAATCTGTCATTGTATCTAGTTGTTGAGCCAGATGTTCCCAAGACTCCTCTTTCCCATCCAGGTAGATGTAACCTGGCAAATTCAGAAATTCTAGCACAATAAGGATGTTTTTCTAGATCCTTTCTCCTCAAAGTGTGGTCCATAGACATCATGTGAGTTTTGTTAGAAAAGTAGAATATTGTGTCTATTCTAGACCTACTTAATCATAATCTGCATTTTAACAAAATTCTGGGCTAGAAGACCATGTTAAACCAAAGTTTACAGGTCTCAATGATGAACCACTCACCTATACCTGGAGAGATAGCCAATGCCTAAAACAAGGGAGTTCCCACAAGCCATCCTAGCTCCTGCATTTTTCTCCTTGGATTTGTAATAGATGGGAGGCCAGCCAGTCCCAAACCCATTCCCTTCTTTCAGAACTGTTGACTGGGGCAAAGTAAGTTCTTTGGATAGAACGAATTTTTTTAAAAAATTGACCCTTCATGACTTTGTGAAATTGTTTCATCCTATGCTTTGTTTTCTGTGCTTTGTCAGCCTGGGCTCTGTTTCTTAGAATGAAGTGATGATTTAGCTTACTCTGTGCTCGACCTTGCACAGAGCACTTGTGAACATTTAGTTTTTAGTGTTTTCTAAAGATGATGATGATAATGATAATGAGGGTGATAGTAATGATACGCCAAGAGTGCTTCAAATGCCTCCTCTTAATCATTCTCATCAATCTGCTCAGAATTCTAAGTAACCAGTGATTTTCAAACCAGGATCTGCAGAGCTCTAGGTCCTAAGTAAAGCAAGTGGAGAAGAGAATAAAAGGGAGAGGCAGCTGAGTGACATGGCAGACCAACACTGATTGAGATTAAGATCTGGAGGATGAACGTCAAGGATTCAGATTCCCTTACTGGTCAGCCACCAAAAGAAAAAAAAAAAAATACAAAGAATGAGTGACACAAACCTGAGCATCTTCACTTCCATCTGCTTTTATATATTAAAGACTGATGAAGCTTTAATATAAATTTTCTTTGAATATAAAATTCTCCTATTAAAGTTGCCTAGATTATTACCATGGTCCTACAATTAGTAACTCTTAGGATATGTAATATTCAGATTTTTCTAGGAAGGAAAGAGAAACATTTAAGAGAATGAAAACTTGTACTTTGGCTTGAAGCATGTTTTTCAGTTCATGGAGGCTGATAGACTTTGTTTGCATATTTCAGATTTAGAATTAGGTTTTAGCAATACCTTGAGATGTTATGACAAGGGAAATATCAACACAGATAACATTTTTTAAAAAGTTTTAAAGGCTCTAAATTCTTTGGAAGAACCTAGAACACACAATCAAAAAATGCCATAGGAGAGTCTCCTTGTATGGGTACATTCTGGGCAGGGTAATTAAAAAATCTCCTTGGAATGTATTAAATTCAGTTTTGTCTGGAGTCAAAGGAGTATGCTAAATGCTCCTTAGTGGCCTGATCCATTACAGTAATTCTATAGTTCTGAGTTTACTTTTTTATTATTGAGGTAGAAAGACATTGCAATTCAGAATCACAAAGCTGGCAGGTTAAACTGTATTGGCAACAGTACAAATTTCCAGTCTTTCAGTTATCCATTCCTTTTGTCCTCACTCAGGTTCATGATCTTGTCAACCCTTAGAAACACAATGAAATGAGAAGAAACAAGAAATATAGCCACTTATGAATATCATTCTGAGGATATGTGTATGGCAGGTTATATTTTTCAAAGATGACCAGCAGGGCTGGACAGTTAGCTCAGTTGGTTAGAGGCGGTGTTGTAACACCAAGTTCAAGGGTTTGGATCTCCGTATTGGCCAGGCACCACAAATAAATAAATGAATAAGACTTCAAAGATGACCAACAAATCCTATTCTATATGCCCTTCCTACATTGCAGTGATGACACAACTCTCATTGAGCAGGGGGCCTATGCTCTCTCCCCTTGAATCTAGTCAGATCTTTTATGACTGCCTCGAACAATAGAGAATGAAGTGGCACTATGAGATTTGCAAGACCAGATCAAAAAAGTGGCATTCACTTCTGCCTTGGTCTCTTGGGACATTTGCTCTTGGAATCTAGCTGCCATACTGTGAGAAAGTCCAAGCCATATGGGTAGACCACACACAGGTGTTTCAGCTAAAAACCCAAGCTGAGTTCTCAGCCAACAACCAGTATTAACCACAAGACATATGAAAGGTCTTCAAAAAGTTCATTAAAAATGCATATTACAGAAAAACTATGGGTCTGGTTAATTAACTCAACCATTAGAGTATGGTACTGAAAACACCAAGGTCCAAGTTTTGATCCCTGTACCAGCCAGCCACCAAAAAAAAAAAATTTTATTTAAAGAAAAAAGTATGCATGAATTGCAAAATTGTTTTTGCACCAAAATAAATTGTTACAAACTGTTATAACGTGTCTGAACAGGATCTGGTTTGCAGCATTAAGCAAGATAAGACAGTGGTTTGAAAAGAGCCTATATCACAGCAACATGAATTTTGCTAAAATTGAAGCAAGAACAAACATCAAACTTATGGTTAATCTTGGGTGGAAGAATGGTGAAATCATTGATGCTTTATGAAAAGTTGTGGGGCCAATGCCCCAAATAAATCAGCAGTTTACAAACGGATAATTCATTTTGAGAAGGGATAAGATGATGTTGAAGATGAAGCCTGCAGCAGCAGACTGTTTCATTTTGCAAAGACAAAACTACTCTTGTTCATGCTCTAATTGAAGAGGACTAATGATTAACAGCAGAAACAATAGCCAACACCATAGACATCTCAACTGGTTCAGTTTACCCAATTCTGACTGAAAAATTGCAGTTGAACAAATTTTCTGCTCCATGGGTGCCAAAACTGTTGTGCCCAGACCAGCTGCAAATGAGAGCAAAGCTTTCAATGGAAATTTTAAACAAGTGGGATCAAGATCCTGAAGCATTTCTTCAAAGAATTGCAACAGAAGATGAAACATGGCAATGCCAGTACAATCCTGAAGACAAAACACAATCAAAGCCATAGCTACCAAGAGGTAGAAGTGCTCCAGTCAAAGCAAAAGGGGAGCGGTCAAGAGCAAAGGTCATGGCAACAGTGTTTTGGGATGCTCAGGCATTTTGCTCATTGATTTTCTGAAGGGCCAAAGAGCATCTGCTTATTATGAAAGTATTTTGAGAAACTTAGTCAAAGCTTTAGCAGAAAAATGCCTGGAAAATCTTCACCAGAGAATCCTTCCCCACCACAACAATGCTACTGCTCATTCCTCTCATCAAACAAAGGTAATTTTGTGAGAGTTTCATTGAGAAGTCATTAGATAACCACTTTACGATGCTGATTTGGTTCCTTTTGACTTCTTTTTGTTTCTTAATCCTAAAAAATCTTTAAAGGACACTTATTTTTCTTCCGCTAATAATATAAAAAAGATTAAATGATTAAATTCCCAGGATCCTCAGGTCTTTAGAGATGAACTGATGGCTAGTATCATCACTTACAACAGTGTCTTAAACTTGATGGAGCTTATGTTGAGAAATAAAGTTTACATTTTTATTTGTATCTTTCCATTTCATTTTCCATGAACTTTGTTGAAGTCCCCTCCTATGCTTCAGGTGACTCCAACCTCAGCCACAGCCTGACTACAGCTTATAGAGTAGCAAAAATATTTCTTTCTATCTATCTTAGGTTCATTGGCTGAGGATCTTGTAACGAAAGACAAATTAACCAGAGAAGAGTAAAAATTTATTTAATATAAGTTTTACATGACATGGGAGCCTTCATTAGTAAATGAAGACCAGAGAAAATGGTTGAACCTGGGTGTTTTCATAGTAGGTTTGGTGAAGAACGTTAAGTCATACAGAAGTATGACAGGGGGGGGAAAGAGTCTGAGCCAAGGGTAATAAATTGGGGAAAACTTAGCAAGTCCTGTTTGTTCAGATTCTTCTGGGCATCCTTGGTCTTGGAGTTAAGGAAATTCCTTTTTGGGGAGTATAGGGAAGGCACCTCTCACATGAGGGTATTATGACCTGCTTCAGGTTAGAAGTGTGGAAGGTCAGAAAGAACTTCCTGCACATGCTGTTTCTCAAATTATTTTAGTTTAAAATGTTCAGTATGCCTAGGTACTGATCGTTATCAAGCCCTATGAGACACCCTACCAGGCTGAGTCAAATCAACCCTCGGAACCATGAGAGATAATAAGAAAATGCTTATCGTTGTTTTAAACCATTAATATTGGAGTAATTTATTACACAGCAACAGATAAAATACTCAACACCCTGTATTTACTAGGGCAGAAACCCCTCTGGTTCTAAGTAGTCAACTACATTTTCTGCCTTGAATAATAAACTCATTATTAGAAGTGGATGCTAATTAATTCTAGGCTATACAGTAATAGCCTTCATTTCCTAAAGGGACTGTTGGACTTAATTTACAAATCAAATACATTTTTCTACCCTTTAAACTAGCTTCCCTTTCCAACTTTCCAATTGTGTTAATGACACCAATTTTCCAGCCACTTTGGGAAATTTCTCCATTTTCATCAGCACATCAGTTATTAAGGTCTTCTGATGCTTTATATTTGCTATGTCTTCTAAATTCCCTTATGCCAAAATTTCTCTAGTAACTTTCAGCATCTTAGCCTCCTGCTTCCACATCCCCATTCCTATACTCCACCACCAGTATAGCCTTTTTAAAAATCATGAGGATACTTCAGAAAGTTCCTGGAGAAAATAGAACTGGAAGATAATATAAATCTTTTCATGGACTTTTTGAATTACCCTTGTATGTTTATCATGTCATCCTATTGCCCCAAAATCCTCCCTAAAATATTCTCACTACTTAAACTAGACTTGCAAAATTAATATGCCGATAAGGGCCAGCCTAGTAACATAAATGAGTAAATTAGGCCAGATGAAAGACAAGAGGGAGTGGTGGGAATTGTAGCAAATTAGATTATGCATTTCTCATCTCATAGAGGTAGATCCACCCCATTCACAATTGTCAAGTGGAAGTGCAGGCCCAGTATTTCCACATCATATGACTTTTTTCAAGGGAAGATATTATTACAGATTTCTATGAGAAATCACCAATTTTCAGTGTTGGCATCTGAGTCAGTTCATTTACACTGTGTAGTAAACCATTTCGAAACTTAGAAGCTTAAAGCAACAATCTTCTACTTAGCAGATGATTCTGTAGATCAATACCTTGGGCTAAGCTCAACTGGGTAGTTTTTCTGATCTTAGCAGGGCTTTCTTTTGGATCTGCAGTCTGCCACTCAGTTGGACGGGAAGAAGGGGCAGTTGCTCTAGGAAAGAATCAGCTATGAGAGCTTGTCTTTGCTGCATGTGTCTCTCATCCTCCAGAAGGCTAGTGTGGGCTTGTTCATACAGCGGAGGCAGAATTCCAAAAATAAGTGGATACACACAAGGACTTTCGGAGCCTAAGCTTGAAACTGACACAGCATGATTTCCTCTGCATTCTTCTGTGCAATGCAAATCATGAGGCTCGCTCTGATTCATGCAGTGAGGAAACTGACGATATCTATTGATGGAAGGAGATAAAAGGTACATTCTAGAAAGAATGGATATAGGAAGATGAAAGGGATCAGGGCCATTTCTGCATTCTCCCCTGTGAAGGTTAATTCTAGGTGTGAACTTGGTTAGATGAAGGAATGCTGAGAAATCTGGTAAAGCTATCTTTTTAGGTGTATCTGTGAGGGTGTTTCCAGCAGAGATTAGTAAGAGAGTCTGAGTGGACTGGGTGGGAAAGACCCACCCTCAATGTGGATGGGAACCATCCAATCTGCTGGGGCTCCAGAAAGAACAAAAGACAGAGGAAAGAGGTGAATCTCTCAATCTGCAGGAGCCAGGATACTCTCTTCTCTCCTGTCGGTGGACATCGGAGCTTGAGACTCTTCAGCTTTTGGGTTCCAGGATTTACACCAAGGACACCATCAGCTTCTCTGGTTTTGAGGCCTTTGGACTTGGACAGAGCCATATTACCGGCATCCGGTTAATAGATGGCCTATCGTGGGACTTTTCCTCACAGTCGTGTGAGCCAATTCCCCTAATAAATCCCTCTCATATAATTATAACATATCCTATTGTTTCTGTCTCTCTGGAGAACCCTGACTAATACATCCCCAAATAATTTTTTTTAAGTTTAGAATATTCATGCTAAGAAGAATATGAGTCAAAATTATGTTTCGATTTGGCCACCTGTGCTTCCCTCTTCTGTCATCACTCATACAACTACACTTTTCTATTCCCTCTCTTTCTCCTAGCTGCTGACACATAATCTCCCTACCCAGTTCCATGCAAGTCTTTTATCTGTTCCCTACACCTGTCCTGCTCATTTTCATATTTGAACATGAATCCTTTGCACACCCATCAGGAATGGCTTTCATTACCTCTTCTGTACTTTATGGTCTCATTTCCTCAAAGGCTTCCTCAAATCCTTGCATCTCCATGAAATGTTCTTTGAGCACACCGTATTTAATCTCACCACATTCATTCCATTAGCACTTATTTTTTTGCACTTTGCTTTATGCTTTGATTGAAACTATTTCATATTGTTCTTTAACATTTTCATTTGTGCATGCTTTGTTTTCTCACCAAAATTACAAGTTTCTTGGTTAAGAAACATCATGCAATTTCCCTGTATAGTAATCACAAATTAGGATATGTGTTGTCAGTTAGCTATTGCTGCATGACAAGCAATACCAAAACTAAGTGACTTAACAATAACCATTTATGCAGCTCACAGTTCTGGCAATTTAGGCTAGACTTTCCTAGATGATTCTTCTGGTCTTAGCCAGGCTTCCTTACATAAATTGGCTTTACTGATCTTGCTATACTCTCTCACATGACTGAGGCCTCAGCTGGGACAAATGGACGGACTTGTCTATGCCCTGCATAATTTCTCTTCCTTCTGCAGGCTAGCCTGGGCTTGCTCACATGACAGCTGAGAAGAGCAGCAAGAGAATAAGCGAATACTCACAAGACTTCTTGAGCCTAGGCTTGGAGCTGGCACACTGTTACTTTTTTGAATTCTATTGACTAAAGGAAGTAGCAAGCCCAGCCCAGATCCAAGGAATGAGGATATAAACTCTGCCTCTTAAGAGGAAGAGCTGTAATGTCACATTGAAAAGGGGTGTGGATACAGAGAGAATTGTTGCAGACATTTTTACAAATAATCTACCAACTAATGCTAGCCTGGCTCTTAAGAATTCTTCAAGGAACCACATCTGTTTATCCTTCTTATTGCGTGGAAATTTCTTTCAATTTGACCTACCTCTTTAGAACAGGAGTCTTATCTTCTTTCATATTAATATCTCCCTGGGCAAAAATAAAGGTTGAGTTCCTGTCCCAACTGTGTCAGTCGTGGTAATTTATCTGCCATCTTCCCTCCCAATTCTTCCAACAATGAGCTCTAAGACTGGTCCAGAAATGGCCCACAACCCAACCCAAGCTATTCTAATCAGAATACTTCTCCTGGGCTTCTATCATTAGAGCTGATGATAAAGAACTACTTTTCTCCTTCCTCATTCTTAGACTAAGAGCCCAGCCCTGCCATCGCACATGTGCCCAGTCACGCGAAGAAGCCGGTCTTCAGCAGGAAATAATGAAGCTGAAATTCAGAGAAAAGCGAGATGAAAGACCAACAGAGTCCTTATAAAGTTCAGATCCCTGCCTCAGCTTCCTTTCTATACCTTTGTTATATGACAACAAATCTCTCTGTTTTTGCTTAGACCAGTTAAAATTGAGTTTATCTCATTTACACGCAGAGAGTTCTAGCAAATACATTAGGAATATTCTTCAGAATCAGCACAGTGCATGGCCCAAAATGGGTTATTTAATAAATACTGGCAAATTCAAATAGAAAATAACATAATGTGATACTACACAACCCAAAAGAAGTTATACTTTTAAAAAGGTAGACAATACCAATGTTGGCAAATATGTAGAGCAATTGGGACTCTCGCACACTGCTGGTGAGAATGAAAATTAACACAACCATTTTGCAAACCTCTTTGGCAGTATCTGGTAAAGCTAAACATGTATGTATAACCTAAGACCCAGTGATTCCAATTCTAGGTATATACACAGCAGAAATGTAATATATGTTCAACAAAAGACATATATAAGAAAACGCTATTCATAGTAGCCCCAAACTAGAAACAACCCAAATGTCAATCAAAAGTAGGATGGATAAATAAATTGTAGTGTATCCACACAACGAAACATTATACAGCAATCAGAATTAATGAACTATAGTTAATGTAACAAACGTAGATGAATCTCACAAGCATTATGTTTTGCGAAAGAAGACAAATAGTACATACTGTATGGTTTTATTTATAAAGTGCAGAGCAGGAAAAACTCATTTTTACTGCTAGGAATCTGAATAGTCATTATCCTTGTACGAGAGTTGTTACTGGAAGGGGACACAGGAGCCTTGTGTACTAGCTCCATGGGTGATTTGTGACTTATTGACCTGTGCACTTTAAATATGTACGTTAAACTTCAATGAAAAGTTTATTTAAAGAATGGAGGAGGAAATGGTTCTGTGGCTGTTTAGACAGTTGTATGCTGGCCAGGTTCTTCCTCTCCTTCTGAGTGCGGTGCCTGACGCATCCTTTCTCTGCAGTGGAGGGGAGAGGAGGCGAGAACTGTAAGAAGCACAGCTAGCCCCATAAAGGAGCAGAGCCATCAAGAGAAAACACTTCTGTGACAAGGGAGAAACATGTTCCCCAGTTCTCCCCATCTGTCACACCATATGCAGTAGCTTCTATCAGCACCCAATTTGCTGAATGCAGTTGAGGACATTCCCTCCATGTAGGAGAATAACTTTCTCCAATTAAATCTTAAGATTAAAATGTTTTGAATCTTGATGCTCTGTGAGACAAGTCGTTATCATTTCAGGCAGCTTCAGCTGAAGAGAATTGGATTCTGGACTTACCAAAACCCAGAGCTCCACACCTAAAAATCTTAAATTCCAACAGCCCCATCACAATCTACAATCTTTCAACTTTATTTCTTTTTCCCAATTTTTCTACATTTGTACTTCATTTAGATCTTGAATCCACAGGCCATTCGTCTCTCAGACATTACATGAGCACCTTCTAAGCATGGTACTTTCCCTAAGCCATTCTTGGGCATCTATTAATTCCAATTAGTCTAATCTCCTTTTATCTTCAGTCACATTTGCCCAGAAAAACCTCACCCCTACCATTCCAACTGTTTCATGCTCTATATAGTTGCTGCGGGTAAAATGTATCCCCCAAAAGTTCACGTATTGGAAACCTGACCCTCATCACAACAGTGTTAAGAGGTTAAGAAATCCAATTATGGTATTTGAAAGGTGGTGCCTCTGAGAGGTAATTGGATCTTGAAGACTGTGCCCTCCAGAATGGATTAATCCATTCATGGAGTAATGGGTTGATGGTTTAATGGGTTATCATGGGAATGATTCTGATGGCTGTATGAGGAGAGGAAATGACCAGGGTAGCTCTCCAGCTCATGCCATTTTCTGCCATGTGATAGGCTGGTCACCACAGGACCCTGTGCAGAGTTCCCACCAAGAAGAAGGCCCTCAGCAGATGTGTTCCTTGGACTATGGACTTCCCAGCCTCCAAAACTATAAAACATAAATTTCTTTTTTTTTTTTTTTTTTTTGTCTTTTTCATGACCGGTACTCAGCCAGTGAGTGCACCGGCCATTCCTATATAGGATCCGAACCCGCGGCGGGAGCGTCGCCGCGCTCCCAGCACCGCACTCGCCACGGGCTCGGTCCATAAAACATAAATTTCATTTTTTTATCAATTACCCAGTTTCAGGTATTCTATTCTAAGTGACAGAAAACAGACTAATACAACAGTATGTAGTCTTTTGATAGCCAATGGTGAAAAAAATCACAATCATATTATTACAAATTCATCCTCTCCAACCAATTCCCAGCTTTCCTCCTTGACTAGTAATTCTCTTTCAAGTAGGTAGTCAGTTCTCTCTCCAATTCCCCTCAAGGACAATTCCAAATTTCTGACCATCCTCTCATTTCAGCCACCTCCTCTCACTTCCTATTTCCATGTGAAAATCCATCTGGTGAGATCTTCTGCAGGGCTGGTTCATAATGTGCAACTGGTATAGTCACACAAGGCCCCCCACTTAGAAGAGCCTTGCACTTGGTTTCATGCTCTGCTGTCACTATCTTATAATGGGGGCCCTGTATTTTCATTTTGCACTGGGCCCTGCAAATCATGTAGCTGGGCCTGTCTCCTGCCAGTAGAAACAACTCATTTCATCCACTTTTGCCTTTCTTCCCCAGAGATTAAGAGATCTCCACTCCTACTCAGGATAAATTTTTTTCTTTTTAAGTTTTATTAAAATTGGGATATACTTTGTGTATCGTAAAATTTACCCATATAAAGTGTGCAACTCAGTGATTTTGAGTATATTCACAAAGTTATGTAACCATCACTACTAGCTAATTCCCAAAATAAAAAACAAAAACCCAGTGCCATTAGCAGTAACTCCTCATTCTCCCCTCCCACCAGCCCCTGACAACCACTAATCTACTTTCTGTCTCTATGGATTTGCCTATTCTAGACATTTCTTATAAATAGAATCCCACAATATGTGGCCTTTTGTATCTGGCTTCTTTCACTTTGCATAATGTTTTCAAGGCCAAGATGAATTTCTGCATCCCTTCTTTGGGCCCCAGACTCTTCTACCCCTATAGACCCTTTGTCCAGAGTTGTTCCACTCTCCAACATTTCTTCTACAGACCCTCTCAGTGAGTCAATGTCTTTAAAGATGTCAATCTTTACAACAAAACCCTTTTGTCATACTCTTTTTTCTGCTGCTAAAACTGAATACTTGAGACTAGGTAATTTATAAAGAAAAGAAATTTATTTCATACAATTCTGAAGGCTGGGAAGTTCAAGTCAAGGGGCCACATCTGGTGAGGGCTCTTTTGTTGTGCCATAACATGGCCGAAGGCATCGCAGGGCAAGACGGGGCACACTGAGAGCCAAATTGGCTTTTGTAACAGACTCACTCTTGTGATAACTAACCCACTCCTGGGATAAACCATGAATCCATTCATGAGGGCAAAGCCCTCATGACCCAATCACCTCTTCAAGGCTCCACCTCTTAATACAGTTATATCGAAAATTAAGTTTCAACATTAGCGTCAGAGGGGACAAACATTCAAGCTAAAGCATCTTTTCTTCGGTCTCTCCCACAGTCCTTGCTCTCTCCTTCCCTTCCTAGCCAAGCTTCTTAAGCTCTCTCTGCTTTCTCATCTCTTATTTACTCTCCAAACTCTCCACTCTGGCTTCTGCTCCCACCAGGCCAAAGAAAATGCTCCTGCCAAGTGACCAGACGATTACCTAACCAATGCTTTCTGCCTTTGGCTTTCCTGACCTTGCTGCAAGGTTTGACATGGCTGACCACTCCCTTGTGAATATCTTCTTTTCCACTGGCCTCTTGGTCTCTCTCAAGAACTCTCTGACTATCCTTCTCACTATTTTGTCTCCAAAAATCTTTATGTTTCCCTTGAATTTTACATTCCAGCACTCCTCAGAACTCTCTACTGTGGTTCTTTCCTATTCTCACGCTATAGATTTTCATTGGGACCTTCATCCAAACTGAACTATCACATATGTGCTAAGGATTCCCAAGTCTGTGTTTCCAGACTTGCCTCATTTCCTGGGTTGCAGACCTGTATACAGATATCTATTGAATATCTCTCCACAGGCTCCTCAACCTCCTTATATTTAAACTCACAATGTTTTCCCAAACTTTTTTAAGCGAATGAAAACTTTGTCTGTCATCCAAACTATTCTACACAGACACTGGGATTACCATGGACTCAAAGTTTTCTTTTATTCACATTCAATTACTCTCCAAGTCCATGCCCCTTCTCCATCAACATCTCCCAAGCATTTTGTCTGCATTCTCTTCCTCCCCACCTCTACATTACCTTTGGTAGAGCTATCACCCCACCCTACTCCCATGAATTCATCCAACAGTGCTTGCAAAATGAGATTTCTGAAGCACACATCTTACTGAATATTCATCTGCTAAACTCTTAGCTTTGTAAATAAGGCTCACACTTCCTCTTTGACTTTATCTCTCAGTGCTCTACAGTCTCACCTTTATTTTACAGTCTCACCTTTATTTGTTCTGTCATGAATGTTTTTATTACAGAAAATTAGCTGTTACTGAATTGCAAAAACATTGAAAACAAAATGTTTATGAAAAAAATTTATAGCCCATGAAAGTTTCTCCTTGCTTGATTTTCCTTTTTCCTCTTTAAACGGTAACTTACATATAGTAAAATTCATAATCCATCTTTAAATATATATTGTTTTCTCTACCTGAATTACCCTTATTTATCACCTCCATTTCTCAAACTAAAGTATCTGCAACTCTGTAAAAGATTTTCCCAGAAGTTTACTCTTCCCAGAAGCCTTCCCTGACAATTTGGTATAATTTAGATTCTCCTTTTTGCAGCCCACTTGTACCTCTGTGTAATTGCATGCTGGGCAGCATCTATTAACTTATTTGCCTTTCTCTCCTGAGTGTAAGTTCTTGATCAATCATACCATTTTAGATGTTGTGCCTTAGTGCCTAGTAATGTGAATGGCATGTAGTAGGTGCTTGATTAGCATATAATAAATGAAATATTATTCTGTGGCTTTCATTTTAGCTGATTCTTAAAGAACAATTGGTAAGAAAATAATCTAAGTGATTCATTTTCAGAAATGATTTATCTGAAGGTGTTTTAACTGATTCAGGCCCAGCCCAAAAGTTGTCTGACTGGTCCAGCCCATTCCTGGAGGGTCTCTGAACAAATAGAGCTCTCCTTGAGATGGTAATTAGTTACTAGCCTCCATTGTTTTCCTTATTCCCTCGTGTTTCTCCTTTCACAGGGCTTAAGCAGGCTTTTTACTCCGGCTTGTCCTGAGCCCCCAGACAAAGGAATTCCTCACAAGGGGGTAATAAATTTTAGCTATCATTAGAGAAGATTGTGCACCCCGTAGTACTCAGCCAATGAGGAAGTGGGGAGAGAGATTTGCATACTAGGGAATAAATTGCTTCCTAAAGCCCTTTTCCATGTGCCCGTCCCATTCACAGACACTTGAACTTGCAAGGCCGTTATTAAAGTCTTGCTTCGCTGTACTTTGTGTCTCCATGTGCATTCTTTCTCATAAGACAGGTGAGGGAATTTCTCACACATTTCATGTGGGAAGCAGCACAATACACCCAATAGGTTGAAGACTAAAGTAAAATCCTGTAAACTTAACTAGTTTGTGGTCATTGACCCCTTTAAGAAACAGATTAAAACTGGACTCCGTCCCTGAAATCCAGAGGTTTGTGTACAATTTTGGTAAGTTCCTAAAACTTATTCATAGACTCTGCTTGAGATTTTAAACCTGAGTTCTACTTTCTCTTTTGCACTTCTGAGCAAAAACAGCTCTCAAGAGGAAATTCCTTTTTACTACCCGAATTGAAATAAACAGACTAGCTTGAGGGCATGAGGACTTGATTAAACATATTAGCATATCAAAAGGAAGGATGTGCAAAGTAGAAGGGAAGTAGCTTAGCCCCCAAAACACACAAAAAATAACCTTATTAGGACAAAATTTAGCAGCACCCACATTAGCACCATTGGATCAAAGCACCGGTGGACATTGGGGTTGTACCCCAGAGAATGAGTGTCCCATCCCTAAGGCAGAAGCACTGGGCTCTTCCAGACTTGGGCCATTAATTCTAATTCCCCTTGATCACACAACTACATGACAATTGCTGGGGCAACACATGGGCACTGGGAGCTAATATGGGAACAAGAGACCCCTCACCCTGCACCAGCTTCTGTCCCTTGTAACAATTCTACAAGAACAGCTCTACTCAGCAAGCAGGCTCCCTCCAGCACAGGCTGGGTGCTGAGATGAGGTAAAGGCAGAAGGTCCTATTTCCCCAGGACACAGCTGTGAGCATGCAAGGACCCCTGGGCAGACTCTGGGGAGGGCACTGAGGCCTTGGAGGGGGAGGGCCATTGTCCTACCTCATATGACTGGCATTTCGAGGTTTGAAGCAAGGGTCAGGAAACTTTTTCAAAAAATAGCAAATATTTCAGTTTTGCAGGCCTTGTGGTCTCTGCCACAAATACTCCACTCTGCCTTTGTAGGAAAGCAGTCGTAGACAGTGCATACAGCAATGGGACAGGGTTTGCCAGCCCTGGCTGATCAGTGCATTTGGGGTAACTGCTTATGGGCACCTAGAGATGTGTGACAATGCAGGAATTCACTCCACCTTACAGTCACTTATCTAGCAACCTTGCTGTGCACAGGGAGAAAGCAGGACAAAGCAAACACAAATTTATAACATTTAGATTTCCGTGCATCTTAAATGAGCAAACTTGGCTAAAGGAAGCTCACTGCTGGGTGATTGGATCCATTCTCACTGCTTTTTGAGCTTCAGAGCCCAGGGCCATTTTAAACTCCCTAATGCAATGAACCTCCCATTGAGGGCTCTGGGGAATGACCTGATTGTTTGCTGGTGGTATAGTATTCCGGGTAGTATTTGTTTGGTGGAGAGAGAAGGAGATGTTGGGACTTGCGTGATACAGTGCCGAATCTCGGCCCATCTCTCATTTTGAGAACGACTTTGTCTCCCGTCTTTAGCTGCATCACCTTCTATTAGAGATTACAGTATATGTAGCTGGAATCTCACAGAGCATCACAAGGCTGTGTAAGAGCGTGGGGGGAAATGCTCTGCAGAAAGGAAAATTCTGAATCTTTTTTTTCTTTTTTTTTTGGGGGGGGGGGCAGCTGGCCGGTGTGGGGAGAGAATTCTGATTCTCATACCAAAGTATTTAGGATGCACTACAGGCTCGGTTTTCTCATCTCTAATTAGGGATGGAATGTTCCTCATCAAGTTGTGGTGAGGATTAAATGAGAAAAGCCATGTGAAGTCCTCAGCATGGTCTCTGGCTTGTTCTAAGTAATCAATAAACATTAGCCTTTGCCTTTTCTGTTGTTTTAGATGAGTTTTCCGCCCCACCCAATTTTAGCACATCCATAAAGATTCCGGAGCACAGGCCGAGCTACATCCAGTCTGAAACCAACACTAGTTTATGGCCAGTAACCATCATCACAAGTAACCTGCGGCTGAGCCTATTAGGAATGAAATAATCACTGCCCCTCAGAGCATTCACTGGGTGAGTGGATGTAGAAAAGCAGGACAATGCCTTCTATGCCACTGTCTACACCAGCAGGTTTAGGAGGCAGAATCTTGGTGTTAATCACTTCATTTATTCATCTGGCCTTGAAAAACACATTTCATTACTCACTATTGCCTGCTCTTTGCAAGGGACCAAGAATGTCCTCTAAAATGGGATCTGTTTTGCTTTGTACTGTGGAGGGCTTAGGGAGGAAAAAAAGTTTTTTTAAAAAAGAAACTGCCATTTCCAGCTTTTTGATTGTTTGTTTATTAATATTACTTTTTTTTTTTTTTTTTTTTTTACATTCTATGATGCTGTTGCAGAGCAGTTGGTGGGGTGGGGAGAGGGGAAAGGGAAAGAAAATAGGCTGGGAGAAGAAGGAAGCAGGACAGGCAGGGTTGAGGCCTGTGGCATCACCCTCATCCCATCATGGGAGAACAGGGGTTTCCAGTGGTGGCTTGGTCATTACCAGGCTGGGTGCAGATGTCAGAAGGGTGTGGCTGAAGTCTTTGCTCCCATACTGCCCCAGCTCAGGAGCCCGGGGCACTTCCTGCAGTGGTTTGGTGGTCATTGCCGGGCTGGTTGCAGGTGTTGGGGGGCATGGCCGAGGCCTTCAGCCCCTCACTGCCCCAGCTCTGTAGAGCCCAGGGCACTTCCAGCTTATTTTTAATTCTCACCTCAATACTTGAATATCTTCATTCATTTATTCCTTCATTCATTTAGCAAGTTTTAACTGAGCACCTACTATATGCAGAATCATCCATCACAGTGAACAGGATTTACATTCCAGTGTGGCTAAGAGATAATAACCTAATGAAAATGTAAATGTATAGTACTCAGATGGAGAGAAGCACTATGAAGGAAAAGTGAGCAGAGGAAGGAAGCAGGGACGCTGGAAATGGGGGAAGGTTTGTTCTTTGATGTAAGATGGCTGAGGAAGGCTGCATGGATATTCAAGCCAAGACCTGAGGGAAATGAGAGAGCAGACCGTGCACACGTGTGCAGCAGATGACAAGACAAGGCTGCAGCGGGGCTTGTAAACTCATGAAAAGTCAAGGGAGCCGGTGTAGCTGGTGCAGAGCAAGCTCAGGGTGGAGGAGCAAGTGATGTCAAAGTCCTCAAGGTGAGGGCACAAGGGGACAGTGACATGGCACCTTTGTTCCAGAGACTATATGACAGTTTGGGCAGAAGAGTGACACCCTCTTCTTACTGGATGACTCCTGTGTGGAAGACAGACTGTGGAGAGATAAGGGTTGACACAGGGGTCTGTAGACAAATCCAGAGAGAAGATCTGGAGCTTTAGAACAGGACAGTATTAGTAGAGGTAGTGAGAAGTGGTAGATTCTAAATATACTTTAAGGGGGCTGGGCAGTTAGCAAAGTTGGTTAGAGCAAGGTGTTGATAACACCAAGGTCGAGGGTTCTGATCCCTGTGCTGGCCAGCCACCAAATAAATAAATAAATAATAAAAATAAAATAAATATACTTTAAGGAACAGTTACCAGAATTTGTTGGATGGATTTGGATGAAGCTGACCCAGTCTGGTGTATTGGATGCCAGGTATGACAGAGACAGAGGAGTCATAGATAGTTGGCTCCAAGGTTATGTACACAGAAGGTGAGCTGGCACACATCACTCTGGAAGAGCACTTCCCCAAAATGAATGTGCTGCAAGCCACCTGGGGACCTTGTTTAAACGCAGGTACTGATGCAGCAGGCCTGGGAGGGGCCTGAGAGTTTGCATTTCCTTTTTTTTTTTTTTTTTTTTGTCTTTTTTGTGATCGGTAAGGGGATCACAACCCTTGGCTTGGTGTCGCCCACACCGCGCTCAGCCAGTGAGCACACCGGCCATTCCTATAGAGGATCTGAACCCGCGGCGGGAGCACCGCTGCGCTCCCAAGCGCCGCACTCTCCGGAGTGTGCCATGGGGCCGGGCCCAGAGTTTGCATTTCTAACAAGCTCCTGAGTGCTCCTGGTGATGCCAGTCCGTGGACCACACTTTGAGAACCACTGTTAGAGGAATGCTGTGCATCTTAGTAAACAAACTGGACTCTCAAGCCAGAATACCTAGTCCATGTCCTGGCTCCGCCATTTCCTACATTCTCTACGGACCTGTCTGTGTCTCAGTTTCTTCATCTGTAAGATGGGGATCACTGTAAGAATTTCATGAGTCAGAAATATAAAGTACTCAGAACAATGCCTGGCACATAGTAAACACATAATAAAAATTATTTGTTATTATTATCATTACTAGTATCACTCCCTTCCCTCAATCCTTTATAGTGTGTTTGCCCTAGAAGAGGTGGGCAAATTTGACCAAGAACAAAAAAGTATCCCAGAAGATAAGTTACCTAGCCACAACCCATATCTTTGGAAGTTCTAAGTCATTAGAGATTCTCTGATAATCTAAAATGATCCTAACCAGGATCCATCAAAAGGGAGGGAAACCAAATTCCTGTAAAAATTCCAACCTTCAAAGAAATTAAAGTTTAAAAGTTGGTGATGCACAGGTGGGTTCTAGCTCAACTTCTGTCTGAGCCTGGTGTCTTTCCAAACCCAGACCCCTTAGCACCATGGTAATGTTTTCAATGTCTGAGCAAGTAAATAACCGATGTTTTTCAAATTGCAGTATACAGCTCAATAGTGGGTTATGATATCAACTTAGTAGCTCACAATCACCATGAAAAAGAGGAAGAATAGAATTTTAAATGTCTAAGTGCCTTGCATATGGTAAAGCTAAGCATAGTTTCATAAGATCTGTGTGTCCCAGAACATGTTGTCAAATGTATTTCTTCTGAGGGTCTTGGGTCAAAAAAGGTTTAAAACCACCATCTATAAACAACAAATAACTACAACTTTCAGAGACCAGCCTAGTGCATAGTGCCAGCCCCTAAATGATTCCAACCAGCCTCTTACCGCAGCAGGCAGGTGTTCTTGGGACTGTGCGAGGCTTGTGTGCAGCAGCGACACCATGTGATAGCAAAGCAACAGCTTTACACTGATCAGGGCCTCCAGTCCCCTCTTCCTGGTGATGGGAAGTAGGTCTGACCCCTTTGAGCTGAGCTCGTAACCCATCTGCACTGTAATTCTCGACAATTTGGGGAGAAAAGAAGCCTCAAGAAGCTTCTTGTTCAGTGGGGCTGTGATATAATAAAGGTGATATAATATTATCTATCACCCCAGGTAGTTCAAAAGGTTATGCTAGTTACAAAAGATTATCTTAAAGATTTTTGCAGGGAGGAAGCAGGATCTTCAAAATTGTGTCAGGGAATATCTTTTTTCCCAATAAAAGACCCTTCAGAGTGGAGGCAGGCAGATTGCAACAAGGAAGCTAACACTTAAGAAGCTCAGGATGGTTCCAGGTAGAAATGGACCAATGACTCAGTGACTGTACTTCAGGGGTGATTGTTGTAGCATGACATGTATGTGACACCTGCTGTTAATCATTACCTTAAATTCTCTGTTATTAATTCTGCACTGGGACAGAGAGTAAATATGCTCGTTTTTGGTTTTCTTTTCTTTTCTTTTTTTTTTTCCAAAATATTTTAACTTTTATTTGTACATTTTTGTGGGGTACAGTGTACTGTTTCAATACATGCATACACTGCACAGTGACTCACTTAGGGTAGATAGCATCACTTTGCACCCATTAGTCCACCACTTCTCCTCCCGCCCACCCTCCCTCATTTTTGGTTTTGTATTGGCAAGTCCAAACAAGGAAACTCTTGTTTTAGCAGAGCCAAATTTCCCCCTTTTCCAATATGCTGTAGCTATTAGCACCAGTACTGGTCGTGACAGCCTAGGTTTTTGTCCCAAAATAGCTATTAAGAAACCTGATATTAAATGGAATAAGTAGAGAAATCATTGTCTCAATTAGCTTTACAGAAACTGTAGGAGGAGGGAGAGTGGAGGAGGCTTTGTTGGTATAGATTCAACTCGCACTCGTGTTTAAGTGTGGTTTCATCCTTATCTCAAATTGGTTTCCCTAAATAGTCCCATCAATCTTTGGGGGACATCTCACATCAAAAGATGGGTTCTATGTCCTCTCCACTGGAATCTGGGCCAGTCTTGGTTACTTGCTTATAATCAACAGAACACAGCAGCAGTGACACTGGGTAACTTCAACGCTGTGTCAGAAAAGGACAAGTAGCTTCAGCTGCTTCTCTTGGGAAGTTTGTTCTGGGGAATCCAGTTATCATGGAAGAAATCCAGCTACCCTAAGATCACCATGCTAAAAAGGCCATGTGAAGGTGTCCCACCAAGAGCCTGGATGAGTTCCCAGCTGATAGCCAGCATTCCCTGTCAGAAATGTGAGCCACCTTGGACAGCCGGCCCAGTCGAGCCATCGGATGACTGCAGCTGGTCAATGCTTGACCTTTAACCACAGCAGAGATTCCAAGAGAGCCTTTGCCTAATTCCTAACCCACAAAATTGTGAGCAAAAATAAAGTGGCTATTTTAGGCTGCTTTATTTTGCTGTAATTTGTTATGGAATCATTGAGACAAAAAGTTATTAAAATTAATGAGTTAATAGTACCAGGAACAACAATGTGCACTTTGAGCAAACAGCCTGCCAGACTATACACTCTGTGAGGGCAAAACTACATCTGCTGGGGTCTCTCTTTATGCCTAGGGCCTGGCCCATAAAAGGTACCAGTGAGTCAATAAGCAAATAATGCCCCACATGAAATTTGAAAAATATTTTATTGCCCTTGTGATTTCAAATAAATCATGCTTGATTATAAAAATCACAGAAATAAATAAAATTTTATGAAGATTCCTGACTGGTTTCAGGAGGTAATATTTCCTGGTCAAAGTTAAAAACAAGCACCACAAATTAGAGCTTTTGCTAACTACAGAGACTTCAGAGCATGAAAATATATGGAAGAGCAAACTGTGGCTAATTTTTTTAAAAATGGGAACTGTGCTTGCTTAGCAAATCCACTGATTGGAGTCATGTTTATACTTCTGCTTTCAGCCATAGTCACATAGTCATTTGTTTATTTGGACAGCAGATACTCTGTGGTACACATTCAAGGGCCACAATGTCAGTATGTAACTCCTCACATCTCACATTGCAGAACACACACACACACATGAATTAATTGTCAGATAGCACAATTTGACAATTGTCACACACACACACAAATTGTCAACACAGTTAGAAGGGCAGAGGCCACTTAAAGGGAGCAAAGTGTGATGTTTCTAGATGCAAGAGATGGACTAATTGCTACCATTGGGCAAAGGCTTGGTTCTGAGGTTATTGGCCTTAAAAAAGGAAAGCATGTCAGTTTTGGGATCTGACACCAGTTTTGCCTTTTCAGGTAAACTCTTCCCAGAAACTAAACTCTAGTCATGTCTGGGTGTTTGTAGAGCAGACAATGTCTCCAGCCACAAATGTGGACAAGACACAGAAATGAATAGTTCATTTAGAATGTCTGGGGATCTAGCCAATGATCCAGATGCCCAGGGAAGTGGAGGCAGGGAGGAAATCTTAACTGGTGCTGCTCTGAGGCTGCCCTGGTGTGCTAGGTGTCCCTGTGCTGACTTTCTGGGGGGTTATCTGTGAAGATGTTTCCAAAGGCAAGAAGCTCTCTGCTCCATGGTAACCTCACCAGACACCTCTCCCTCTCTTCATCTCCTGCCCCCCAGGGTGTACTCCACAGCCTCCTGGTGCTGTTGCCCCTCTGAAACAGCAATAATAATAAAAAGTTCAAGATCAGACCCCCGTTACCCATTTGGCCACCCAGAAACTCAAGAACCTTCCCTATGCTGAAAGTGGGTGTGAGGCTGCTCCCTTCCCTCTGCCATCTCTCATCAATTACTTTAACCTGCTCAGAAGGTCCTGCGATCACGGCAACAAATGCACAGAGCAGTCAGACTCAGAAGGTGAGTCCCTCTTTTTCCAGGTAACCAGTCTTGTGGAGCCCTTCTCACTTGGCTGGGCAAAGGAGTCACATTCCCTTCCCCCATCCTATAGGAAGGAATAACTTTCCACCTGGAAACTCAATCCCCAAGTCTCCAACAAATACCGCTAACTCTTTTTATATAGGCTGGTGGCAATGGATAATAGGGGAGAGAAGATGCAAACCATCTGAGATGTGTATGGCGGCTCTTTAGTGTCTGTGTAGCATTTATCTCCAACTTCCCATTATTAAAAGACAACCAGAAAAGTTCTGTGTAACATTCTCTTGTGTATGCCCCAGTCACTCCCTGTATTGATCTAGTTATCTGCCTTTTTCCTTGTAGGCAGTCATCTAGCATAGCTTGAAGAAAAATATTTCAGTGAATAGAACCAATTTAAGGTTGGGATTTCACTTACCTTGAAACTGTTATGCCAGTTTTTATTTTAGCAGAGCTTTTATGATGCAGGTTTTTAAAAAAACTACTGTAATTACATAGGTGTCTCTAAATTTGTGGAAAAGCTGACTTGAGAGACATGTGTCCTCAGGAAGATTGAAGGCTGGCTGTGTGGCACAGATAGAAGAAGAGGGTAGCCTTACCTGGCCTCTTCCAAAGTGCTGTGCCAGGTGGCTACAAGAAAAGAAGGTTTGACTTCCTGAACCTGCAGGAAGGACATGATTTCCTAATAGGTAGGTCTCCTTTTGTCATTGTGAAATGAGGTCAGTAACAGCCTCTGAGTGAACACAGATGAGTCAATCTGCCTGTGGGGACTTGGGTTTAAGTGGTCTTACCACAACTGCATGTACCATCCACATGGCTTGGGGTGGCCGGGTGTGGACCCGGAAAGTACAATGCAACTGTGGTCCTTATAGAAGCAGGCTCAAAAAGGGTTCAGGCACTCCCTTTAAATCCACGCAGAAGTGTCCGTCGGCACACTTTTCTGGAGAAGAATTTGACAATCGTTACCACGAGCCTAAAAACATACACTTTAGGTCCAGCAATGCCACTTCTAGGAATTGTACCTAAAGAAATGATCAGGAACGGAGCACAGGATGCTCATCTAGGTGTACTAAATTAATGTATTAATTAATACAGTGGGTTATTGTGTAGTTGTTAGTACTGCAGTCACATTACAGTTAATGGAAGATGGAAATTTTCATGATACATTAAGTGAGAAAAGCTGGTACAAAATAGTACCACAGTATAATCACTTGTCTAGAGGATGTGTAGAAACAAACAGAAGTGTTAACAATGATGATTGCGGAAGAGCAGAAGGATTCTGGGTGATTTTCCTTTATTTCTCAACTTTTCTGTTTCACCTATTTTTTTGGTAAATGTGTACTACTTTTGCAATCAAAAGAAAACAACAAATGATATGTTAAAGAAGAAATAAGATCCAGGTGAGCAATTGAATTATCATTTATGGCTGAAGATCATAAGACTGAAGAAGACTTGGCCCAGAAGGGACTTGTAGGTTGAGAAAGGGATGACCAAAAAGAATGAGATTATTACTTTGTGCTGATTATAAAACATTCTTTGGGCTGTAATCTGGTTCAATAACATTCCAATTGTGTGTGTATGTTCAGAGGAGGATTATGGCGGGGAAAGATCCTGAATTAACTGGGGTTTAGCATGGCAATAATAACATGGTTGACTTTTTGGTTGCTTTAAGTTATTCTTTTCAGTAAATTTTCACTCATATATCACAGTGGTTGAGAGCTTGGGCTCTGAAATTTCAAATTGCAGCTCTTATACTCACCAGCCATGTGACCTCAGCAAACTAATCTCTCTCATTAAATTGTCACCTCAGGACTTCCAGTCAAGAAGGCAGAATACACAGTCACCAGCATCACCCTCTCCCACAATCAACCAATTTACAACTATTAAAAAGTAACGACAGCCATGCTGAGGCCACTAGAGCTCAGGGGAAGAGGAGGAGAGACCTACGGAGTTCATGAAGGCAGGAGAAGCCATGATGAGAGAAAGAAAGGATCACTCCCACCATTTTGAGCCCCGCCACTTCCAGCCTAGAGCTGGTGAGCACATGGAGCAAGTGTTGGCAAAAGTCACAGAGGTGCCCTTCGTATGAAGTTGCTTGGAGGTGGCAGGGGAGAGGAGGGACTTGGTGGCCCCCAGGCCAGCAAGACCACTAACAGCCCTCTCATGGACCCGTATAGGAGTGAGAGACAACCAACAACAGAAAAAAAGGAGCCACTCAGAGGTCATCGCAAGGGGCCAGTTCATGGCCAGTCCCATGGGAAGTGTTTGGAGTATAGTCATTGGGGCACCACATGGACAGCTTGATCTGCCCCCCAGTCAGTGCAGGACCACTCAGTGGGGACTGGTCAGGAGTATAGAACTGCAGGGGGTGCAGTTTGCTGAAAACATGCAGGCCCAGACCAGAGTTTCCACACAACCCAGCTGTACCAGACCTCACAAGACCCAGAAGTGCTTACAGGGTCAACAATTAAAACCTGATCTGCATAAAAAGCCTTCCCCAGGGAATCAGCAGCAAAGTAGCAATTTAACTCTACCACAGGGCTCAAGTACTGGTCCCCACTGGAAGTTCCCCCACTTTAGAAGTAAGCAAAGGACAACAAATTAGTTCCAGTGCAGAGTTTAAGTTGTGGGAATAGCAGATAATCCAACACAGAACTAAAAGAAAAAACAAAAAACTCACAGATCAGAGACAAAGTTCTGATATTAACTAGTGAAAGTCTAACACCACCAAAGAAAACCTATAAAACCTAGATGGACTGGAAGCCCCCCAGGCTCCCAAGCCAGGGTAGGGGGAGGTCTGAGGGCCTCAGCCATTCCCCCCCCCCCCGCCCAAATCCACATCCAGCCTAGCCATGACTGAGCTGCCACCAAAAGCCCCCCTGGGCTCCCCTGCCAGAATGAAGGGGATGCCACAGGCCTTAACCATGCCCCTGCTTCTCTTCTTCCCAACCTACCCCCTCCCCTCTCCCCTTCCTCCGAACTGCTCTGCAACATCTTAGAATGTAAAAAAAAATAATAATAATAAATAAATAAATAAAGTCCCACCTCAGTGAGATAGGGATAATAATAATGGTAATAATACCCACCACATATGGTTGTTTTGAAGACTGAATGAAATAGTAGATGTAAATCACTGAGAACACAGTCTAGCATATAAGAAAAGCCCAATAAAAGTTACTCAATGCTATTATTGTTATCACAAATCAGTTCCTATACCATATTGCAGTGGGAAACCTCAGCTTGGGGGTCAGAAAGCCTAAACTTGAGGATAGACCCCACCACTTTCTCGGAATGTGACCTCTACTGAGCGCTCAGCTTCTCAGAAACGCCTTCTTCTCTGTCTCTCCTTCTTTACAACAACATTGTGGGGGTTAAATGAGATACAACTATTAAATATCCTGACCAATAGAAATGGGTAGGCCACTCTTCTCAAGTGGATATAGGTTTCCAAGACTCTTCTCTAGAGAAGATTATAGCTTAGCATGGTTAGGATGGTAATGGGTCATGATAGTAGTTTTTTTGTTTGTTTGTTTGTTTGTTTTTTAATAATTGCTTTTAATCTCTGTCATCTGCATGATAGAACTATCTACTGCAGTGACAGTAGCTCATCTGTTAGACTCCTGTGAAAATATGGCACCCAGCACTTTCTCCTTTGTTTGTAATCATAACAAACCAGAAAACATCTAAGTGCTCAACAGAGAGGCTTGGTTAAATGAATTTCTGTCTATATGTGCAATGGGATATTTTGTTAGGGCTAAAAATAGAAAATAAGCTGTGGTTAAGTTTTAAACAGGAAGACATACTATTGAAGTCCTGTGGTATGGAAAGAGAATTTGTGTAGGCTAAGAACTAAGACTACTCACTGACCTCATGGCTATCAGGAAAATCAACTTAATGTAAGAAAAACCTCATAAAGAAACCCAAAGCAGGCAGGAGACAAATGCCCTTTCAGCAAACAGGCCAGAGCAATTTGTTCACTAGAAAAAAAGCCAAAGTTAGATTACTAGAAGAATTATGAATACTGCAAACAGACCAGATGGGGATTTCAGAAGGAAATCAGCCTTGTAATGTGGGGTGTGTTTTATTCCAGATATTCTGTGAGAGAACAAACCAGAATCCAGAGGGGAAGTTCCTCCCTGCCTCTCCCATCATACAGGACTTTGGAGCTCACCCAACTCCCTTTTTTCTTCAGAGCCAGCACAATGGCGAATGGTTAGGAAATGAGCAAGGTCCATTAGAACACCAGGGTGTGCCCACTTGCCCCTTGAATGGTGCAAGGAGGAGCTTGGTATATCTCCTACATCACTATGCTGATGGAATTTTTACCTGCTGCCCCCTGCTTAAGCCTAACTGGGAGACAAGAAAATGACTTTCCTTTCCTTGGGAGAAAGAGAGAGTGAGATATGCATTGGTAATCTAGTAATTGTAGACATTAGAGCAGTTACGGACAGTCTCCAGTTAGAAAACAGCCCTGTCTCCACTGAGCAGTTTCCGTGTACCTTTCTCCTTTCCAGAGGGTAGCTACAGATTCATCCTATGGGACAGAAGAGAAAGAGGCTAAAATAAATTGATGAAATTGATTCTGGAGGGGTTGTTAAGTGGATTCCAAGTTTCAATATGCCTGAATGCACATCAGATTGAACTAAAATTTATTGATTACTGTGAAAGACTGAGTGTGTTAGTGGCCCAATTATTTTCCCTCCCTATATCCACACCCCTCATCTTGTGACTCTGCAGTTCCCCCAGTCCTTAAATCCAGACTAAGCTACGTGACTTGCTTCAGTCAACAAATTGCAGTGGAAGTGGTTGTGCACTATTTGTAAGCCTTGGTTTCAGAGTATTTAAGTGCTTCTATTTGCTCTCTTGTGCTTCTGCTATCACCATGACAACATTCTTGGGCTAACCTGCTGGAGAATGAGACATATATGGAACAAAGCTGAATCACCAAGTCATCCCAGTCAAGGTCAGCCTAGGTCAGCTGGCAGTTAACCTAACCCCAGATACATGAATGAATCCAGCCAAGATCAGCAGAGCTGCCTAGCTAGACCTCAGCTGACCCCAGATGTGTAAGCAATCAATTTATTATTGTAGATGACCGTGGTTGTATGGTTATTTGTTACCTTGTTGTGTATTATTGTGACCACAGATAACTGACATAATTACCTACCTTCTCAGTGCTCAATTCATCACCACCTAAACCTCCCAATCATCTGTGAGAGATGAATGATTACTTCCACTTTGCAGATTAGGAAACTGAGACATAGTGAGATTTACTGATTTGCCCAAAGTCACAAAAATAATAAGACAGGGAATTTTCATATTCCAAATCCAGGGCTCTCTTTGATGCAGTATAGATTACTTGGGCGAAGGCAGAGTATTTTTTAAGTAAATATGAATGTAGATTGACTCCCAAAATCCTGGACTTCCTACTTACTAGCTTAAGAACATTTTGCAAGTTTCTTAGCCTTTCTGAGTCCCTGTATTCACTTCTGTAAAATGAGGATTATATTATCTGCATTGAAGATAATTCATTCTACAAATATTTATTGAGTGATGACTATGTGCCAAGTACTGTTCTAAGTGCTGGAGATCCATTACTGATGAAAAGTGCAAAGATCTGGATGCAGAAATATATCTTGCATCTTTGAGGAAGAGTCTAAACTTCAGGCAGAGGGGGGAATTGGGGGATAAACAAAACATGTCGGCCAGACACTTGAAAGGAAGATTTCCCATCTTAATATTTCTAGCTACATTCCTCCCTTTGGGATTAAAAATGAAGTGTAGTATTTGAAAGAGATCTAGGATCTCAGAGCAAAGGGGAACAACGCGCTACGACCTCAATGCCTCCATTCTAGGGGATTAATTTGTGGGAAGACAAACAAAAATTCCCATGCTCTGGGAATAGCATAACAATATTACTAGAACTAAAGGGCATGACTTCTTCTCCAGCAGACACCTCATGAGGACCTATGTCAACAGATGAATCAATACCAAGATTCCTGCTCTGATCCTCAACATTTCAGAAATTGATTCTAGAACAGTGGTATAAATTCTGGGAAAGGAACACCTTACAGACCCTGCTATGGGTTAAATGTGTCTCCCAAAAGTTTGTGTATCAGAAACAACACCTATTGTAATAGTGTTCAGGGGGTGGTAAAACCAATTATGGTACTTGAAAGGTCGAGCCTTTAAGAAGTGATGAGACTATAAGGACTGTGCTCTCATGAATGTATTGATCCCTTCATGGAGTAACAGGCATGATTCTGATGGCTTGAAAAGGAGAGTAAGTGAGGTTAGTCGCTCTTGCTCAGCCCATTCTCACCATGTGAAACTCTGAGGTGCTGTATAGAGTCACCCCACCAGGAACAAGGCCCTCACCAGATGTGTTCCCTGGACCTTGGACTTCCAAGCCTCCAAACTATAAGAAATAAATTTTGTTTCTTTATAAATTACCCAGTTTCAGGTATTCTGTTATAAGCAACAGAAAACGGACTAATACAGACCCCAATTAAATTATCCTGCTATACTAGAGGGATGGAGCTTCAAAATGCAAATTATTTTGAGTTATAGGAAATAAAATTACATATTTTGCAACTCAATTTTGAACACTTAGATTCACATACTTTAACCAAACAAATGTTATCTTCTTATTGTTATTATGATTATTAAAATAACTGTTTCTTGTAAAATAAGGTAAAATGTAATATCTCACACTTTCTGGAGAAGAGACAGCTAGTCTCCACCAAAATGTGTTCCCTCTATTCCACGACATGGTGCTCAGCTAAAAAGCTGCTGCCAAGCAAAAGATTAACATTTCCCAGAACCCCTTGCATTAGGCAGGACCATGTAATTAGTTTCCACCAACAGACTTTGAGTAGAAGTGATATGTGTCCTTTGCAGACTGAGGTGTCTTCTGTGTTTCTATTTGCTCATTGTCATCTAAATTGCAGAGGACTCTGAGGCTCTGGGGATGCAGAAACACAAAATGGAAAGAAACTGAGCTCCTCCTGAATGTTTCCTGGAAGGCCCATATTCTGACCAGGAACACCAGCATTACACTGTTACATGAGTGAGAAATAAATATCTCTTGTGTTGAACCACTGATATTTGCACATTTATTTGTTACAGCAGTTAATGTTACCCTAGTTAATATAAAATTGCCTCCACAAATCACAAAATGTCTCAAGCAAGGAACAATATCTAGGTTTTAAGGAACTAACTCCTCAAAGAATTAATTCACCTTGAGCCAAAGTGTAGCATTGCTTCTTGATTAATTAGAGGCTACTGGGATAGAATTCTCTGTGCAATAGTACTGCGTAAAGGTGTGTGTTAAAGACTCTGGATAAAGACTCATGTAGAGAGAATACACAGGTTTAATACACAAAGGCCCCAAGTTTTAAACAAACAAACAAATGGGTCAACTAGTCAGATGAAGATCTAAGTTGTAGCTACGTGTCACAGGCTGTTCCTGCCCCAAACCCTTGTTGATGCCACAAGACCTCCTTTGTTTACTGCAGTCATCATTGCTGTTGGAAAGTGTTAATGAGCTTGCTTTTTCCCAAGTAGGTGTGAATTGCATGGATTCTGTTTCCTAATATGAGTCTAGTGTCACTTAATATTTTCACATAAAGAGAGTTGCCTCGTGGCATGGCTTCTGAAGTTAACACGAGCTTATGCTTCACAAGCCCACAAAAACTGCAAACTGTAATTCAGAAATTTGATTTGGTTTCTCCTGTTAAACCTCATGAGCTCAATGTTTTCCTCAGTTCGATGTTTTTCTTGCCATAAACTTACCCTCAACAGGAACCACTGACATTTTTAGAGCTGGATCCTGATGTATACTGAGGCCCAAAGGACTTTAGTGACTCACTCAAGGTCATTAATAGAACCAACTCTGAATTTGGGGGCCCTTAAAAAAGTATCAGTGGTTGCCAATCAGAGATTCTCCATAGAGAGAGATCAGCAAGATCCTAGTGAGCTTATATTCCAATCTAAAGCTACCACACTGGCCGACCAAGATTTTCAATGGGACCAATTCCAACTAGAGCTTCAAATGCCTCATTAAGTGATATGAAATACTTTAAATCAATTGAGACCATCAGAAGAAAGAATGGATAAATAAATTGTGGTGTGCTGGCACAATGGAATACTATAATCCAGTGAGAATGAACAAACTTTAATTACATCTGACCACATGAAAGAATTTCACAAGCAATATTGAGCAAAAGAAGCCAGACAAGAGAACATATGATCTACGCGTCTCTCTACATAAAGTTCAAAATCAGGCCAAATTAACCAATTGTGCTAGAAGTCAGAAAGACAGTTACCTTTGAAAGATTGGTAGTAACTGGAGGAAGGTATAAGGGGGCTCCTGGAAAACTGAAAATGTTGTTTTCAGACGTTCTGGTTCTGCAAGTGTACTCAGCTTGTGAAAAATTCACCAAGCCACACACTAATGTCTAGTGCACCTTTCTATATGTCTGTTATACTTCAATAAAATGTTTATAAATCAAACAAAAATCTTAAGAACCCCTGCAGAGGCCTCTCAAAGTTTAGCAATCTCAAGTAATGAATTACTACCTTATGCCTCATATACTTTTGAAAAAATTTCATCTTGGATTTTGTCATAAGTTACCAATTAAAGTCAATCAGGTTAAAACAGTTTTACAAAAGTGAGATTTGGACAAATGTATTTATTTGTTTACTTACTTATTTTTGACAGATGTATTTAAGATTGGACTCCTCGTCCCCCTCTTTTGCTACCTCTTTCAATTTTTGATTAGAAGCAAACACACACATTTTAAAGTGGTGGCTAAGGTTCAGGTGTGATCTGCACTCCTGTCAAGACAGTTTCAACAAATTTAGTTTAAAGATATAGTTGGCTTTTACTGGCAATTCATGAATTGGGAAGCATATCATTTAAAGATTTCGAAAAGGTACTCTGATGGGCTGAGCAGAAGAGAATGACTTTATAGGCAGAAAATGGCTGAAAAAAGCAGTAATGAAACAAAGATAGTATCAGATTACTTCAGGCTACTTTCCTAGTAAAGGTTAAAGCAAAGGGGACTCCTTATCATGGCAGCTAAAACTGGCCTGTTAGGGGATTTGGATATTATCTCTCTCTCCCCCTGATATCTCGAAAGGTTGGATAAAAAACTTAGTTTCAGCTTGGTGCCGTGGAACGTTAGCACAAATGACTTCATTTGAGGTTAGTCTGTTGGGGCCTAGTCCAGGAGCTCAGTCCAAATCAATGGGCTCTAATACTCCATAGATAATGTATGGAAGTAAAGCCAGACCTTGCCTGACAGTGTTAAGCAGTCATGGCTAATACATGCTCAAAAGAGCTGAAGTTGCACTTAAAATGTAATCTCCAACACCTCAATGGGAATGAGATGCAATGAAGGTTTGGACCTCAACCCATTGCTTCTATTATGCTTCTCATTTGATTCTGTCCTAGTGATACAAACAAGTCACAATCAGTATTTTAAAGGTGTGTTGTTTCACCACCACCAGCAGCATCTTCCCCACCACCCTGATATGGTTAGAATAATATTAATCTGTTGTTGAGATGGCAGATTCTGGTTATTACTTCTGGTATTATTGCTACATAACCAATTCCCCAAAAACTTAGCAGCTTCAATTATTTCACTGTGCTCTTGTTTTTGTGGGTCGGGAATTCAGGAATGGCTGAACTGGGTAGGTATCTCTTGGGGTCTCTCACTCAGTTGCAATCAGACACTGGTTGGGTTGCAGTCATCTGAAGGCTCAACTGGGCTGGATGTCCAAGAGGGTTCACTCACACTGCTGGCAGGTGGTCCAGGCTGTCAGCTGCACTCACCTAGGGCCAGTGACTGGAGATACATGTGATTCCCCAGCACTTGGTCTCAGGGTAGTCAACTTTCTTACATAGTGAGTGCTCCCTGAGAACCCAGGGGAACCATCTTTGACTTACAGTCATGCAGCTCTGCTTCTGCTGCATTCTATTGACTGCAAGTGAGTCATAAACCCAGCCAAATTCAAGGGGAGGGGATTAGTCCTCCCCTCTCGATGGAAAGAATATCAAATAATTTTCAGCCATTTTTTTTAAACTACCACACTGTGTGACCAGTACAATAACCAAATTAAATTTAATTTATTATCTTCCTTATACTAGTATTATCTAAGATCTTCATCCAGAATCTTACAGATAGTCACAGAAATGCAAATCGACTAATCAAATTACTCCACTGGCTTTATTATCAAAGAAGCCACAAGATCCACTCATTTAATGAAAACATTTTTGTAGACCTTGCTCCTCAATTCTGTGGGAAAGACCCTGTTATTCACCTGTTCCATTTGAAGAAATTGAAACCTAGAAAGGTTCATAGTCACTTAACTGTTAAGTTGCAAGGCCAAAATCTGGAACTTATATTTTCTTACTCCAAGTCCAACATTTACAAGTATGTCTCTGAGAGTTTAGAGTTTAAATAAGTTTATTAGTTCATTTTGCTGCTTATAACAAAATACTTGCAACTGGGTGATTTATAAAAGAAACAAAATTTATTACTTACAGTTTCTGAGGCTGAGAAGTCCAAAGTCTATCGGGTGGTGGTGACAGTGACCCAGGGGTCTCACATCGCAAGACGGTGAAGCAGAGAGAGCAAGAGAGAGAAAGCTTCTCATTCACTCTCTTTTTAAAACCCTCAGAATCACCCCCCTGACCACCATTTTTAATCCATTCCCTAAGGCATGATCCTATAATCTAATCACCTCTTCAAGACTCCACCTTTCAATTACCATAATAGGATTTTCCACCCTCTTCATAGTCACAATGGGGACCAAGTTTCTAATACATAAAACTTGGGGACACAATTCAAGCTTCAGTGAGTTTTGGGGGGATGTAATTCAATCCACTACACATGTGTTTTAGTCATTTCAGTGACATATTCTGCCCAAGGACCTAAATGCTTTGGAGATGAGTATATCTTACATCCTCCAACCACATCCTGGGACACTCTGATCCAGCTGTTTAAGCTGGGCATTGTGCTAGCACCAACGGAGTAAAGTATTTGCTGTTTTTCTGAGCAAAGCAAATGGAATAAACAAGATTTAGAACTCCAATGGAACTGTGTACCCAGGAGGGAAGGAAATTTCTTTCTGGGTGCAGAATATCTTTATCAAGTGCCTGGCGGACAGAACTGAGGATTAATAAGGATTAGAATGGCAAGCAAAATGAAGCCAGATGGAGTTGCTAAGGGCTCAGGGGACCAGACAAAACTCAATACGATCCTAGGCAAATTAAAAAGATAGCTTGTTCAAAATGAGATAAAATTTAGTGGGAACAAAGGTAGGATGGCACATCTCAGTGAAAACCCACATCGCTGCAAAGGTGAGCAAGACTGGCTAAACACAACCGTAGCAGACACTTACACCAGAGCTAAGGAGCACAATGTGACGAGTGGGAGGCAATGATGTTGATTGCAGGTGTGGGAGCACACGGGAAAGAACAGAAGATATTAGTTCGATACATGGGGGATTTCTCTGATGCCTTTCAAATTAGATTAACTCCCCTTGCAATACATACTCAAAGCTCCTTTATCTTTTCTTTCATGGACTTTATTACCATAATTTTTAAAATTTTGTTGTGATGATGTGATTAATATTGTATTCCCACTGAATGGTCAGTTTCATGAAAGCAGGATCTGGATCTGTTTCCATCACACATGCAGTACCTGCCATATGCCTAACATACAGCTGGTGTCTTCTCAGCATTTATTGAGTGAATAAATTAATAGTAGGATGAAAAGACTGCATATCAAGGGCGAGCAATCTATGGCCTACTGGCCAAATTCAGCTCATAGCCTATTTTCATTTGGCCTATGAACTAAGAATGGATTTATGTTTTTAAATGGTTGGGAAAATAAAAAAAGAAGAAGAATATTTTAAGATGTGCAAATTATATAAAATTCAATTTCAGTGTCCATAAAGAAAGTTTTATTGAAACATAGCCCATTGGTTTACCTATTGTCTATGGCTGCTTTTGTGCTAAAACGGCAGTGTTGAGTGATTACAGCAGAGACCATACGGCCTGCAAAGTCTAAAATATTTACTACCTGATCTTTACAGAAAGTTGGCTGACCCCTGATGTAGTCAGTCTGGCTTCTATCATCCTTGGGGTCCCATCAGCTCATGGGGGGTATATTCCTAAGCTTTTTGCTAAAACCTAAAGGCTAAAGTGATTTTTGTAACCACCTCACTGAAACATAAAAATAGCTACTCTGTATTTCCTAAAAGGATGAAGGTTATTAAAAAAAAAAACAAAAAAAACAAAAACACAATACTTAGGTCTCTAGAATGGAGGCAACAATTATGGAATAAATAAATTAATATTAAGATGAGAATAATGTAGATTGGGGATTGGTGAGACTATGAGCTTTGGAGTCCTAGGAAGCTAGATTCAAATCCTGGTTCTGCCAACCAGATGTGTAATCTCAGGAAAAATTATTCTCTAAGCCTCAACTAACCTTTCTGTAAAATGGAAATAAAATTATTTTTCTTGCAAGATGCTATCGTAGTAAAATTAAATATGATATATACCCTTTGAGTATGTTTGCCCAGCCAAAAATCCTTTCTCTAAGAATTGTTCCCACAACTCCAGGGGCAACCTAGGCAGCCCTTTCTACCTTCTGTCCTCTAGCCAGAGTTGATTGGACAAAGCATGGACAACCGATGCAAAGTCTATCCAAGCCAACTAGCTATTTTTCCCCTGAAATATCAAAAATGAAACATAGAAACTGTTTAGTCCATTTGAGGCCCTTGGGCTGGAGCCACTTGTGTGGGCCACAAGCAAGGACAGAAGAAACTGGCTTGCAGACGCAGAATGAACACAGAGCAAGGTATTTTTGTAGAGGTAGTGAGAGTAGTCACTTGTTGGGATGGGAGCTGTCTTGGACCTGTTCTGCATGGCAGCTGGCGCTTCAAGCTTATGGGTACAAGTCTAAGGTCCTAAGTCCTGCCCATGGAGCTAAGCTGCCTCTATCTCCAAGATCAGTCCCTCAAGCAACCACATCCCCTTATGGATAAGCTACAAAAACAGGGGAAATTTAACGATCCATCGTGTTCTACTACTTGGTTGTGGGGTTTTTGTTTTTTAGGGTTTTTGTTTTTTGTTTTTTGTTTGTTTGTTTGTTTGTTTTTGGCTTTTTTGGCTGCTGCCCAGTACAGGGATTGAACCCTGGACCATGTTGTTATCAACACCATGCTCTAACCAACTGAGCTAACTGGCCAGCACCCTTGTATTCTACTATTTGTGCTAAACATTTGCTGCAGACCCCTTTATTCAGAATGTTCTGGCATCAGGGGGGTAAGAGTGAGAAGGAGAACAACTCCACACAGAGGTGGGTGATCCCCATCCCATAAATCCAGAACTTTGGGACTTGAGCATCAAATCTGGCAAGTACCAAGTATGACGTTGCTAGCAACATATTGTTAAAAATTGAGCTTCACATCCAAATTGACACAGCAACTCTCTGCTTGCCTGTCCTCAGAAGTCTGAGTTCTTCCTGCAGCTGCATAGAAATAGGACACTTGCAGGGATTTATAAGAGAACAGCAACGAAGAGGCCAGAGATCCTCCTGGCTACAGATTTGTCAGGGAAACACATGGCAGCTGGGGGAGGCCCCTACTGCTAATGACTTTCCATTTTCTAGTTTTATTCCCTCGGGTGCAACTTGTCTACCTTTCTGTGCTTGATTCAGGCAGATAGTCGTGTAAATCCTTCTTTTAAAACTAGCTCTGATGGACTTCAGTCTCTCGTCACAAACATGCCCTGCCTAAAACAATATATAAAGGTCCTGGTGCATAACTACTGTTCTACAATGTAATGGTTGCTATTGCGTTAAAAAGGATTACTAATTGGCATTATTGCTATAAAAGCCAATGTCCATAGGTTTTATAGATACATACTACAGCATGTAGGTATAAAGTGACATGACATCTGGGATTTGCTTCAGAACAACTCCAAGATTAAAGAAAAAGAAAACAAGGAAGAAGAAATAGATAAAACGAGTTTGGCGAAATCTTGATAATTGTTGAATCTGGGTGATGCATGTATGGGAGTTTACTGCACTATCCATTCTACGTTGTGTTCAGTAGAAATTTTTCATGAGAAAAAAATTGTATCGAGATTATTTTGTACAGTTAAAATAATTCAGTTTTAAACATATTAAGTGGCTTAGACAAAGGCTCCAAAAGACTAGTTCATCATGCAGCCTGTGGAGAAAGCTTTAGAATGCTTTATTCTTTCCTCCTAAACAAGGGGCAAAGTATCCTCCTACCCAAAAATATTTAGAAAACCAACAATAATCCAGAATGTGTCAAAGAATTGCAATATTTCCTTGAATCTCAAAAGACCAGTATGGAAATCAAATTATAGATTATTTATTTTTCAAATACAGCCTGCCAGTGGCAATGAGATATTTGGTACTCTCTGTTTTCATGGGACCAGTGAGGCTAAGGCCAAAGGGTCCTGTTCTTTTGTGGCTGGAAAATCAGCCTCTGGAAACTGTGTAGCCCTGGCTGACCTCCTTTTACAAGTACAACCAACCTCCCAAGAGTTCTGGGTTAATGAAGTCCATTTACTCAATAAGGGGTTTACCTTGTCCGGATAAATGGGAAAAATAAAGACCAGATATGGCCTGGCCTAAGTCAGAAATATTACCTTGCAGATGCAGATTTGAGGTCAAGAAAGGGTCCAGCACACTCAACACAGACCTTAGAAAGGTCCAAGACGTATGTGTTCTCTGCCATAGAGGCAGCCAGAGGAGAGCTGCTCGATCCACCCCTGAGAGGAAGAGGCAGCCCAAGGTCAGCTCAAAAAGATGTGCAGAGGATGAGAGAAGACACCTTGGTGCCTCCTGAATCTCTTTATTCCACCACCTCAAAGCCATGGCCTGAAACTACAAACTCCTGTCCATTCAGCCTGGAGAGCTGAGAAGATGAACTTCTATTTGAAGAAAAGGTGATTCCTGGAGGCAAGTCAACAGAACTGGATCACTGAAAGCCATCCTAAAGAAAGCAGCAAGGCAGTATCTAACACAAAACATGGCACATGAGGCATTCACCATAATTTCATCCATTCATTAGAAAACATGCCAAATGGGTGCCTACCGTGTGCTCTATGCTTGGAAATTAAGGCCTGAATGAAGTAGACATAAGGTCCTTGATCTCTTAGAACACAGAGAAAGGACTGGTAGTCATGCAAATAACCATACAACTGCTAAGTGTGATAATCAGAAAAACACTGATCTAGAGGGGCTCTGGGAGTCTTTAAGTGTTTTGTGCTCAGCGGCACCCAATGGCAGTATAGCATGGTAACCAGGACTCCAAGCTCTAGAAGGAGACTGCCTGGTTCAGATCCCAGTTCTACCACTCCCTTTATGGGTGGCCCTTGGCTGGTTATTTAATCTCACTGTTTCTCTGTAAAACTGATGATATTAATAAAGTGAATACGAGATCCAGCCTCAGCCCAGAACTGAAGCTGATCGCTAATGGCTCTACTCTCTGGCTTCTGGTTGGATTTGACCAATGCGAAGCACATCCAAGAGACTGATCATGGTGTGTCAGTTCTCCTTTCTGATAGTCCTCTCCTAGAACTCTCACTAGCTGTGAAATTCACCCCCACTGGGCCAGTGACAGGTAAAGGGGAGGAGCTCTCTGCTGTTGCTGGCACAACTGCATCCTCTGTTGGTTTTCCAAAATAATCCCTTCACTAAACACCCTTCAACCACCCCTTTCAACTGCACCAGATGCTTTCCACCAGGTCCTGACCACAGCACCTGAAAGTAATGCTTGGCCCTTGATAAGCACTCAATAAACAGAAGCTAATGTTATTCAAGTAAGACATTATTTCAGATGTGTGCTATTTCATAGAAAGTGTCTATGACCCCACATTGAAAACATATTGAGAGTAGATGTCCTGACTTTTCCCAAACTCTCTAGGAACACATCAAAGAAGGACAAGACAATACTGACATTAAGTGGCAAGTCATGTGTGAAGCAATAATACTTTTGATCACTAGCAGCCTTTGCCTTGTATACAAAGGCCGTGGTGCCATCGTAAGAAATAAAAATGCTGCAGTCCTTTTGACAATGATGAGAAAGGGGAGATTTTCCAGCAAAAGAACCTCAGCCAAATTTGAGGCTGTTATTTACCCACTTAAGACAGAAACTGTCCTCTCTGGGCTCTTTGTGACCTAATCCTTTAAGCCTTCTGCTGGCAATGGAAACAATGTTAAGCTTTGGGATCAGGCCCTTTAGTTTTTATAATCCATGGGAATTTGAAGATGATAAATTTGCAGAGAGCCTGAAAGTTCCTAATATGTAATCTGAGCCCAAGGGGGAAATAATTAGGATACAGTCACGTAACTCCAACTCTTCTGGAAGGCTCTGAATTATATAAGTCCCTTGTTACAGCTTCCCTCCTCTGCATGCCCCATTATGCTATGGAACAAGTAAAAAAGCAGAAGCAATGAAAGAAAGCAAAAAGAGATATCTGAGCAATATGACTATTTATTAGTATTTGCTGCAAAAGGTCTGGGGGTAAAGAATTCAAGTTGATGATACAAACGAGGGGCAGGAACCAGCATTACAGGCTTTCCCAGCCGCCCCCCACCCCTGACCATGCTTGTTGAGAATAACTGCCAGCTACACACAACAAAGAGCACATCGGATCTGTTCTTATTAGTAAGACTTGTGGGGCAGGACAGTCCCAGTTTTTGGTGGCTTTGGCCTCACTATTGAAAGAGGATGAACAGAAAGTTTCTTTCATTCCAGCCATAACTGTCATTAACAGGGAATCTATTAAGAGAATGGACTTTTGTGGGTTGTTTGAGCAATGACTGTGAAAGCTTTTAGCAAAACCCCTCAAAAATCAATTCTTATTTTTCTAGTTGTCAGAGGCACCAACCTAAATTTGCCATCACATCATGTCAAGCCTTGAAGAGCCGGCAGGCACTGCTGCATATGCGTGGGCACAGCTAAGGGATCAGTTAGCGGGGAGGAACTGCCGGTGGCAGCACAGAGGGACCCCTCCTACATGTGGGTCCATGCTGTGTTCTACTTCATTTCTTCTCTCGCTGAAAATCTAAGACATTATCTGATTCGTTTTTATTCCAATAGACTTGGTAAAAGCCTATATGGAGCCAGAAAGCAAAGATAATTGAGAGCCACCCCTGACTTTCAAGCCCAAATAGCTCTAAACAATAACAGGCACAGAGCTTAATATGTGTTTTTTGGACTCAAATGAAGTCAGCATGCAAATTTTGGGCATGGAGCAGACCAGTGCCCACTGGTGCAGCTGTTGGTTTGCAGTAATTTAAGATAATCAGCATCCTGTGGGCTATTAAGCCATGAGGAGGACAGACAGGTAAGTTCAGGTACATGGCAAAATCTGAAGAACTGATGGGACTGCCCAATTTCCATGCTCTTGAAATATCACTATTAGAGTGTCATTTTGGGGGGAAAATATTGCCTTCCCAAAAGGACTCCTTCGGGGAGCAATTCCCATAAGATCTCATATTTTTTACAGTACTTTGGACTTTTCTCTTTGTTTTCTCATCCTTTAATCTACTTATTTCTCAAACCATTTTTTTTGATCCAAGTGGGATCTTTACTGTTAACCACTGTACATGGGAGGAAATTGAGGCCTACCATTTTGACTTGGAGGGAAGTGCTTTCTAGAAATTCAACTCAGGCATTCCAGGAAGGCAGCATGCAGAGTGCAAACTTATTTTGCAGAACAGTCTTTCACTGGAGAGGAAGAGCAGTGAGAGGCTGCAGGCCCCTGGGTTGGAGGCTGGAAGCAGAATCCATCTTAGAGCTCCAAAAGAACTTTGCATTCTGCATATGGTGCATCCTGAATAATTTAGTGAATTATTTATTTATTTGTTTGTTTGTTTGTTTATTTATTAGTGAATTAATTATTTTTTAAAATTAAAAACAGAGGGACAGGCTGGTTAGCTCAGTTGGTTAGAGCATGGTGGTATAACACCAAGGTCAAGGGTCTGAATCCCTGAACCAGCCAGCCACCAAAAATAAATAAATAAATATTAAAACAGAGCCTAGACCCAGAAATAATAAATGGATCTTCAGAACACCTCACCTGGAAATGTCTATGCATTCCGATAGAAACGCTTCAAGTGCAGCTTTCTTTCCAACCAGTTGGCAGCAGATGTCTGAGTCTGCAGTCTCATGGGAAGACTAACACTTGGGCCTCCTCCTGATCACCGCACTGTGCAGACAGACTTCATTGATAGGCTCGGTTGAATGTTCTCATTGGAAAGTTTCCTGAAAAGCTCCTGTGCAGAATATGTGGATTCAGCCTGGCTTTCAAAACATTTATCTGCACACAGGCAGACACCAGTGGGCTTAGAAGGAAGAATTCAAAGAATTATTGCTAAATGTATGTTCTTGAAATAATGCAGCATAGCTGTAGGAGACAGCACTTAAGTACACTAAAGAGGCATTCCCTGGGCAGCACCTGCTCAGTGAGAAGTCACCTTTGGATCTGTGCCTTCAAGGGTCCTTCACTATGTCTCACCCCTTGGCTTCTGTTTTGGCTTAACCTGGGCTATTAATTCATTTCCTCTGTTAACATCACATCTTCAGCTTCTTCCATCTGCGTCTGCTTTCCCATTGCTCTGTTTCTAACACTTAGACCACCCCAGCAGTGGTTTCTCAGGGAGATTCCACACCCCGTTCTGACCCAGATCCATCCCACTGTTCTCTTCACTTGGGGGTCAAGAAGAGTTTTCAGAGTCTAAATTCTGTTGATAAAGAAACAATACACTCTACAAAGAAAGCACCACAGAGAGAGTAAAATACTGCTCAGAAAGCTTTTGTTTCTTGTCTGCATGTTATCTAATGTGCAAAATAAACCACCCCAAAACTTAGTAGTTTAAAATGGCAATTATTTTAGCTCTGAATTTTATGAGTTGGCAATTGGGCTTGGCTCAGCTGGGTGGTTCTTCCGGTCTCTGCGGGATTGGCTCAGGCATCTACAGTCTTGTGTGGATCAGCTAGGCAAGTTACTCGTTGGGGGGGAGGTTGCTGGCTGATCTAATAGTTCAAATATCTCATGGTTGGCTCACTGTTAGCTGGTGGATGAGGGTAAATAAACCATGTGTTTCTCATCCTTTAGTGAGATATCCTGGGCTTGTTCATATGGCAGCTTGATACAATTCCGAGAGAAGGCATTCCTTGAAGCCTTGATCAGAACTGGCATCTCACTTCCACTGCTTTCTAGAGGCCAAAGAAAGCCAAAAGGCCAGCTCAGACTCAGCTGTTGGGAAACTGGACCTCTTGATGGGAGTTGCTGCAAAGGGCGTTAGATACAGAGAGGAGTGAAGAATTGAGAACATTTATACATGACTCACAGATGAAGTGCATTGACTAGAGAAAAGAACCTACTGGCCTAAATACAGGTTATTTTCCTGACCCCATGGGCCTCACACTTTGCCCTTTAAGCCCTCTGGATAAGTTCAGAGACCTCAGGCAACTTCATGCAACTCCATCTACATAAATCAAGTAAAATGGGGGTTAGAGATAATTGATTTTTCTTCAGAAGATGGAGTTTCTCATTAATGATGTCACAGGGCATGGGGAGCTGTAGACCATGCCATGCAGGAGTAAACAAAAGCCCGGATACAGCCAGCACAAAGCCTTGGCATGTGAGAACCCTTCTCCTGTCACAAGATGTGCTTCAGCCAGCACTTGCCCTTGCTGAATGAGCCATTCACTGCTGCAACCTTTTTGATCCAATTCCTCTTCTTGATCCCTGCACTTCTGGATCAGCTCTGGGATGCCCATATGTTTAACCAAACTGGATATACTGGGCCTATTCAGTCTGGATAGAGAGGCAGGTGGAACAAAGTCAGGAATACAGGCCTGGGGAAATGTTGGCCATGTTTTCTTGTGCCCCAAGGTACAACCAATTGTCTTCCCAAGACTGATGAATGATATTTTTCACAATCATCTAGGCTGAAGTAGGTGGGAAGGTATATAATTAATTTCTATAACATCCTCATCTATTCCAGTGACTCTGCCCCTTCAGCATAATGAATCAGATGGGTCTAGCCCTTCTTCATCAGGAATAGAACTCTATATGTACAATCTCCAGAATAGCATCCTGCACCCGGTGGCTCATTCTCCCAGAACTGACAGCTCTGTGACATGCTTGCTTCATTGCCATGGGGTTTACCTGGCTGTATAGGCTACTGGACCCAATGATATCTGACTGAGGCCCCCAGTTTACTTTTGGTTACAAATGGTACTACACCTAACTCTACTCCACATACTTACATGTCTTCTGTCAGAGGAAAGGGATGATCAGACACTAGAATATCCCTCACACAGGATATTAACCTCCGTTACTCACAATGTCTGTGAAATAAATATAATCCCACCTCCACACAGAACACCACCTAACTCATTTGAAGGTTTACCCCAATCACCTCAACTTACTGGTTTTTCCTGATGCCAGTCTTAATTTCTACCCTTATGGTTAAAAGGTACTTAGCTGAGCTTTGTTTTAAAATGTAGGTTTTAATATTGTGCCATCATGGTGAAACCAACAGATCAGGAGACAACTCCCACTGAAAAGATATTTTATTACTCACAATTCACAACAGGAGAGGGCAGCTGCACCACAGGGGGTCACACGGGGAAGGACCAGGGTGGGTCAGCAGGGAGCAAGGGGAAAGTGTGGGTGAGAGTCTTCATTGTGGTTTCCGTGGGAAGGAACAGGCAGGGCAGGGTAAACAGTCATGGGATTGGCTGGTTTGAATAATTTTAGTAGCTTAATAATTTTAGAAGGGTTGGGGCTGTCCTAAGTGGTCTGGTACCTGGCTCTGGAATGATTAAGGCAGGGGAATGTAAGAGCTAAGGAAGTAACTTGGAGTGTAAGAGCTAAGGGAGGTAGTCAGAGGGTATGGGCTCTGGATTGGTTGCTTTGTATGTGGAAGGCATGCTCACAGATGAGTTGTTTGCTGTCTAAGGGAACTGGCTAGACCTGGGAGGGGTAGTCTCTCCCTGGTCAGCAAGGCCTTAGGTACCAGAGCATCAAAAATACAGAAAACAAGAAAAATATTGTTAATACAAGCCTCCACCCCATTATAGTGGGCCATTTTCAGAATGAAGGAGCTACTGACTATCGGTGGCCCCTAGTAAGCCCCTGCACATGGAGTATGAACTGTGCTCTCTGCCTATTCCCTCTGCACTAACCTACCTTTAAGACCTGGGGACCCTTCCTCACAATATGCAGGGTCAGATGCACTCCCCACCTCCACCTCCCACTGTCCTTCCATCTGGCTTCTGTTTGCTTAGTTTCAAATGCCCCATACCCAGAAGTCTGCTATAGAACTGCCTTTGGGCTACCAGAGCTGCTTTGCCCACTCATCCTGAGAGCTGTAAGTGCCTAGGTGTCTATGCATTCCCCCTCTCTCCATAGCTTCCATGAACATCAGCGTAAGACCAACTTATATTGTGTATGAAAGTCCAGCTCCCTTCCCTCCACTGGGGACAAACTCTGAGGTGCGTGTAGTTTATGCTCCTGAGCTCCCATGTAGGATCAAGCTTTGCATGGCTGCTTCTCCTTCCCTCTCATGCCCCCGACCCTCTGTTCCAACTCCCTTTCTGGTTTCTCCTAGGCACACTTCCTTTTGGGGAAAAAAATAATCACTGCACATAAATCCTTATCTCAGAGTCTGCTTTGTGGAAACTGACCTAAGACAAAGAGTAAGCCAGATGAACCTATTAGGGCCATGGTAAGCCCATAGTTACACTATAACCATCTATGGTCCCTTGTAGACTGGGTCAATTAAGTATCCAAAGATGCCCACTTCAATATACATTATTATGCATCAGCTTTCTATACCATCTCCCCAAGAAAATCAGTTTCTTAGATGAGTCTTTTGGTGTTTGATGTTTGGGGGAAATATCTCTGCCAACAGTCACAGAAGATCCTTCATGACCCTGTTCCCACACACCATAGCTCATTGCACTCTTCCTGATGCAAAGTAGCCCATCAGCTGGCATTTCAGCAGCCTGTGTGGCCCAGGCTGATAACATAGAGTGTGCCAACGGGATGCTTTTCTTGGGAATTTGAATTCCCAAGAAGGGGCAGAGGCAGTGAGCAGCAGGGTAGACACTGAGAGAATGGAGCTCATATTTCAATGACGAATAGGTTCCGGGCTGTCAGATGGTTGCCCAGTGGAGCCCATTTCATTGACCAAACATTGTCCAATGTTTTTGACCCCATGCTTTTTGAGTGCATGACATATAGAAGAAAACCAATCAAAATTACCTTTCTGCAATCCTTTCACAAACCTAGACAACCCTCTGCTCTTTTCTGTTTTCTGGGCTACATTATCTTTTTCTGTGGAAAATATTTTGAACATTGCTTTGGGGAGTATTAATATATTCAGGATGCTCTTTGTTTCAAGAATATGTTACGGCAGCTTGACAGATGCTGAGAGCTATGAAATCGAGAGAGAACAGGATAAAAATTCGAGATACTTAATTGTAAAGTAGCATAAACTTGGCCGCACCATTGGAGAAGAGGCGCTGGAGGTAGAATGTGCTCTGAATCATGGCTCCTCTTGCATAGACCTGCTTTTTGGTTCATAAACACCTTCTTTTCACTATAACCTCACATAGGAAGCCCACTTCCTAATACCATCAACTTGGGAGGTTAGGGTTTCGATACATGAATTCCGGGGGGACATATACATTCAGTCTTTAGCACCTAGTTACATCCATTCTGGGGTCCATCAAATAACATATTATCACAGCAGCTGTATGCTCCACCCTGTGGCCCCTCAACCTACCTCTGAGTCATCTGCAGCTGTGGTGGGGACAGTGCCTGATTACTCCATCACCTTCCCAAATGAAGCACCTGCTTCTCTCATTTTCACTGCTTGGGAGTTTTCTCCAAGCACTGAATGTTTGCTCAGCCTACCTGCAATGCAGCCAGAAAGGTGGGGATTTTATGCTCCATGAGCAGCCCAACCAATGAGAAACAGGAGTCAATAGATAAAGAGCTCAGCTTCCTCATTTCTCGGGAAAAAAATCTGAAGCGTGTTCTCTACAATACCATGGAGGATCCCCAATGAGGTGAGCCCACAGCTGTTAATGTCATTGGCACACCCTCCACTGCCTTCCCTTCTCTCCCTGCCCCTCGTCCTAACGACCTTATTGTGCTTTCCCGAGATCACCTCCCAAATAAACTACTTGTACCCACATCTTTTTCTCAGGGTCTGCCTTTGGGGAAACCCCAAATAAGACACTTATGGTTAAGTGGAAAAATATGACCCTTCTCTCAAAGTCCATTAACTTTTCCTAAGACAATGCACCTAGCTAAGTTAAAATTAGAAGAAAACAAAAATTCTGAGTAACCTGAAAAATCCAGCTAATAGGAGAGATCAAGTGAGAAATCAAGTAGCCACAAGCACAACAAGCCCCTATGATGCCTTTTACAAATTTCAAAAATGTTTCACCTCCTCAAGACACTGTACTTTCATCTATTTGCAACATTTAATAAGATAAGACACTTTATTGTCATCTGCCAGAAAATTGTCATAATAGAAATAAAAATGTATATTATCTAAAATGTAAAAGGCTAATGCTAGGTCCCCAACTTTCACAACCCTATGTGATAACTCTGCTTTACTTTGGTTTCAATTGGCAATTTTTGTTCCCCTAAGGATCAGCTAGGCCATGGTTCCCACCCTTGAATTGTGGTGAGAATCCCCCTTGCATTATTTCTGCCCTTAAACAGGCCTGGAGTGAGTCTCTAGCCTTTAAAACAACATCATAAAAAGTCCTACGGCACCCTCTGAATTACTATGGACAGGGCAGGACCCTAGAGGCCAGTGGTAGAATCAGATGCTAGCTCTAGAATTTGTTAAATAGATATTGATGAACTCCAGACAGGAAATCAGTTAAATAACTTAGGTCAAGGTTAATGATTCCAACAAAGTATGTAGCACACAATTGTTAAAACAGAATAGATTTTTAAGGGTGTTTTTCTTTTTTTTTTTTTAATTATGTGTATTAGTTAGGTTTCCTGGTAATAATGCTCCATAACAAACAATTCCAAAATCTCACTGGATTCAGACAACACTTATTTTACTATCACAGGTCTACAGGTTGGCTGTGCTTTGGCCATTTTCAGCTGCACTAGACTGGATCCCAAGTCAAATTCAGGTCTGCTCTACATGTTTCATTTCAGGACAAAGGCTGAAGGCATGACAGCTCCCCAGGGCACACTCATCTCACGGCAGAAGGTAGAGTGCAAGAGGCTGAGGCAAACCATGCAACCATGTTTATTATTTATTTATTTATTTATTTATTTATTTACCTATTTATTTCAAATATTCATGAGATACAAAGCTGATTGTCCCCCCTCCTGCCCATTGTGTGGGGGCCAGATTCATATTGGGGACATACCCATTACCAGAAATTGCTTTTGTACCCTTTGTCCCCTTCCAATTATCCCCCAACCTCCCTCCCCCTCCCCCTCTCCCCTCAACTTCAATTTGTAGCCCTAGGAATGTTCCCTCCCTCTGTTGGATCATGGCACTACTGTGGTCTTTCTTTCCTGCCTTCCTTTCTCTCTTAGCTCCCACATATGAGTGAGCACATGAGGTATTTATCCCTCTGTGCTTTGCTTGTTTCACTCAACATAAGTTTCTCCAGGTTAATCCATGTTGTTGCAAATGGAAGTATTTCATTCTTTTTTATGGCAGAGTAGTATTCCATAGTGTATATACACCACAGTTTTGTTATCCAGTCATCTATTAATGAACATTTAGGTTGGTTCCATATCTTGGCTATTGTAAACAGAGCTGCAGTAAACATGGGAGTGCAGGTATCTCTTCGACATGATGACTTCCATTCCTCTGGATACATAACCACAAGAGGGATTGCTGGATCATATGAAAGATCTATCTGTAGTTGTTTGAGAAATCACCAAATTGTTTTCTAATTTACAGTCCCACCAAAAGTGCAGTAGTGTTCCCTTCTCTCCACACCCTTGCCGGCATTTGTTATTCACTGTCTTTTTGATTACAGCCAGTCTAACAGGAGTGAGTTGGTATCTCAATGTAATTTTAATTTGCATTTCCCTGATGACTAGTGATATTGAGCATTTTTTCATGTATCTGTTGGCCATTTGTATGTCTTCCTTTGAAAAAATGTCTATTCAGCTCCTTTGCCCATTTTTTAATTGGGTCATTTATTTTTTTTACTGCTTGAGTTCTATGTACATTCTGGATATTAGTCCCTTGTCGGATGCATAGTTGGCGAAATTTTTCTCCCACTCTGTAGATTGTCTTTTCACTCTGTTGATTGTTTCTTTTGTTGTGCAGAAACTTTTTAGTTTGATATAGTCCCATTTGTTTATTTTTTCTTTTGCTGCTTGTGCTTTTGGTCTCATGTTCATAAAGCCTGTGCCCTGACCTAACTGCTGAAGTGTTTCACCTATATTTTCCCTTAATAATTTTACAGTTTTGGGTCTTATACCTAGGTCTTTAATCCATTTTGAGTTGATTTTAGTGTATGGTGAGAGATGCATATCTAATTTCATTCTTCTGCATATGGATATCCAGTTTTCCCAGCACCACTTGTTGAAGAGGTAATCTTTTCCCCAATGTAGATTTTTGTTGCCTTTGTCTAATATCAGAAGGCTATAAGCCTGAGGAGTAATTTCTGGGTTCTCAATTCTACTTCACTGGTCTGAATGTCTATTTTTATATCAGCACCATGCTGTTTTGGTTATAAAAGCTTTGTAGTATAATTTGAAGTCAGGCAGAGTTATGCCTCCGGCTTTGTTTTATTTATTTATTTATTTATTTATTTATTTATTTATTTATTTATTTATTTATTTATTTATTTATTTATTTATTGCTCAGGATTGCTTTGGCTATACAGGGTCTTTTGTTTTTCCATATGAAAGGTAAGCTTGTTTTTTCCATTTCTGTGAAGAATGACATTGGTATTTTGATGGGGATTGCATTGAATGTGTAGATTGCTTTGGGTAGTATAGACATTTTCACAATGTTAATTCTTCCAATCCAAGAGCATGGAATATCTTTACATCTTTTTGTGTCTTCTTTAATTTCTTTCAGAAGTGGTTTGTAATTCTCATTGTAGAGGTCTTTAACCTCCTTGGTTAAATTGATCCCTAGGTATCACATTTTTTGGGTGAAAATTATAAATGGGCTTTCTTTCTTTATATCTCTTTCTATTAATTCATTATTTGAGTATATAAATGCTACTGATTTCTGGACATTTATTTTGTATCCTGCAACATTACTTAAGTTATTTACCAGCTCTAGGAGCTCTTTGATAGAGTCTTTAGGTTTTTCTATATATAGTATCATGTCATCTGCAAATAGGGAAAGTTTGACTTCATCTTCTCCGATCTGGATTCCCTTTATTTCTTTCTCTTGCCTGATTGCTCTAGCTAATACCTCCAGCAGTATGCTGAATAGAAGTGATGAGACTGAACATCCTTGTCTTGTTCCTGTCCTTAAGGGGAAAGCCTTCAATTTTTCCCTATTCAGACTAATACTGGTGGTGGGCTTGTCATAAATGGCTTTTATTGTGTTAAGATATTTTCCTTCTACACCTAATTTGTTGAGAGTCTTTATCATGAAGGAATATTGAATTTTGTCAAATGCTTTTTCTGCATCTATTGAGATAATCATATGGTCTTTGTCCTTGAGCTTGTTGATGTGATATATCACATTTATTGACTTTTGTATGTTGAAACATCCGTGCATCCCTGCGATGAATCCCACTTGATCATAATGTATAATTTTTTTAATCTGTTGCTGTATTCTAATTGCTAATATTTTTTTGAAGATTTTAGCATCTAGGTTCATCAAGGATATTGGCCTGTAATTTTCTTTTTTTGTTCGTCTTTATCTGGTTTTGGTATCAGAATTATGTTGGCCTCATAAAATGAGTTTGGTAGAGTAGAGTCTGTTTTAATTGTTTGGAACAGTTTCATGGGAACTGGTATTAACTTCTCTTTAAAAGTTTGATAGAATTCAGCTGTAAGGCCATCTGGATCCGGGCTTTTTTTTGTTGGAAGATTGCTAATTACCACTTCACTCTCCTTGCTTATTATTGGTCTGTTCAGGTTTTCTATCTCTTCTTGGTTCAATCTTGGCAATTTACATGTGTCTAGAAACTTATCCATATCTTCCAGATTTTCAAATTTGTTGTCATACAGTTGTTTATAATAGTCTCTAATGATTCTTTGTATTTCTGTGGTGTCAGTTGTAATGTCTCCCTTTTTATTTCTGATTTTTGTTATTTGGGTCTTCTCTCTTCTTTTTTTGTTAATCTAGCTAATGGTGTGTCTATTTTGTTTTTCTTCTCGAAAAACCAACTTTCAGTTTTGCTAATCTTTCCTATTGTTTTTTGGGTCTCTATTTCATTTAGTTCTTTAGTTCTGCTCTGATCTTAAGCATTTCTTTCTGTCTACTGCCTTTAGGTGTGTATTCTTGTTGTTTTTCAAGTTTTTTGAGGTGTAGAGTTAGGTCGTTTATTTGGAGTCTTTCCATTTTTTTGATATAAGCATTTACTGCAATAAATTTCCCTCTTAGTACTGCTTTTGCAGTATCCCACAAGTTTTGCTATCATGTATCTTTATTTTCATTAGTTTCTAGAAATTTTTTGATATCCTGTTTAATTTCTTCTTGGACCCATAGGTCATTCAGGAGCCTATTATTTATTTTCCATGTATTCGTATATCTTCCAGCAATTTGCTTATTGCTTATCTCCAATTTTAGTCCATTGTGGTCTGCAAAGATTGTTGGAATGATTTCAATTTTTAAAAAATTTTCTGAGACGAGATTAGTGACCTAATATGTGGTCTATCCTAGAGAATGTACCATGAGCTAATGAGAAGAAAGTGTATTCTTTAGCTGTTGGGTGAAATGTTCTGTATATATCTGCCAAGTTCAGTTGGTCTAGGGTGTAGATTAAATCCTGTGTCTCTTTGTTGACTTGTTGCCTGGAAGTCCTGTCCCATACTGAGAGAGGGGTGCTCAGATCACCCACTATTAATGTATTAGGATCTATCTCCTTTTTTAGATGTAAGAGTGTTTGCTTGATATATAGGGGTGCTCCAGTATTGGGTGCATCCATGTTTATGATTGTTATGTCTTCTAGCTGGATATTTCCCATTATCATTATATAATGACCTTCTTTGTCTTTTTAATGTTTTTTGCTTTAAAGTCTATTTTGTCTGATATAAGAATAGCTACTCCTGCTCGTTTTTGGTTTCCATTTGCATGGTATATCTTTTTCCATCCCTTCACTTTTAGTCTATGAGTGTCTTTACAGGTGAGGTAGGTCTCTTGAAGACAGCATATACTTGGGTCTAGCTTTTTAATCCAGCCAGTTAGTCTGTGTCTTTTGAATGGGGAGTTTAGTCCATTCACATTTAGAGTAGTCATTGAGAAGTGTTGCTTAATTCCTGTCATTTAATTGCTATTTAGGTGGTTTAAATACCTTCTGATCATTATTTCCCCTCTTATTTCTGTTCTTCGATGTGAGTTGGGGATTTAAGGTGGAGTGCTTTAGCTTCTTTCTCTTTCTTGCTGGCATTATTGTTTTAACTGTGGGTTTTGCTCTTTCTTGTATATTCGTGATGATGGTCACCATTAATCAGAATCCAGATGAATGACTCCCTTGAGAATTTCTTGCAGGGCTGGTCATGTGGTGATGAAGTCCCACAACTTTTGTTTGTCTGGGAAATACACTATTTCTCCCTCATTTCTGAAGGAGAGCCTTGCTGGGTAAAGAATTCTAGGCTGGCAGTTTTTTTCTTTTAGTATTTTGAATATATCATTCCACTTTCTTCTGGCCTGTAGGGTTTCAATTGAGAAGTCTGCTGTTAGTTTGATGGGGGCTCCCCATAAGTGACCTGATGCTTTTCTCTTGCTGCTTCTAGAATTCTCTCTTTGTCTTTGAGCTTTGCAAATTTAACTATAATATGTCTTGGGGAGGATCTTTTTGGACTGAATCTGATTGGGGACCTTTGGGCTTCCTGGATCTGAAGGTCTGTATCTCACCCTACACCTGGGAAGTTTTCTGTTACTATTTCCTTGAGTAGGTTTTCAATACCTTTTCCCTTCTCCTGCCCTTCAGGAGTACCCACAATTCAGATGTTAGAGCACTTGAGATTATCTGCTGTCTCCCTTAGGTTTTCCCCATTATTTTAAATTCTTTTTTCCTTTTTTCTGTCTTCCTGAGTTATTTCAAAAAAAAAACATCTTCAAGTTCTGAAATTCTTTCTTCTGCTTGCTCTATCCTGCTGCTCAAGCTCTCAGTCATGTTTTTTATTTTGTTGAGTGAGTCTTTCATTTCTAGAAGTTCTTCTACACTCTTTTTTATGGTATTAATCTCCTTGTAGATTTCCTCCTTCATATTTTGAATCATTTTTCTTGTTTCATTGTGTTCTTTAATTGAGTCTTCCTTTATTTCTTCAAGTTTTCTTAAGATCATTACTCAAAATTCTTTTTCAGATATTTCAAGGATTCTCTGTTCCATGGAGTCTGACTTTGGGGCATTACTGTATCCTTTTGGTGGTGTCATTTCTTCTTTATTGTTTGTACTTCTAGTGTTTTTTTGCTGATGCTTGGTCGTTTGGTAGGGGGTTTGCTTTTTCTATTACACTGAGGTTGGCTGTGGAGTGGCCTTTGTTGCTACTGTGGGGGGGGGTGTGCACTGTCTTACTTGACAATAGGTCTGGTAGTAGTTATGGTAAACCAACTTGGTTCCCATTCTAGACTCTGTGGTTGTAGAATGAGCCCCTAATGCATGGAGTTTAGCTGGGCCAAACTTGGTGGGTCGGATCCATAAGCTGGTACTCCCCCCTTAGGTCTGAGGCTGGATGAGGGGTCACATGGAGCTGTGTGGTTCCGCTGGCTGGCTGGCACTGGTGGGTTCACCTGCGCAGTGCCAGTTCGGGGCAGTGAGGTGGGGCCTGGAGCTTCCCCCCTGCCTGGGTCCAAGGTGGCAGGTGAGGGGGCCACGTGGAGCCACACGGTTCCATTGGCTGGCTGGCACTGGCAGGCTCACCTGCACAGTGCTAGTTTAGGGCCATGCAACCATGTTTAAAGTTTCTATGTTAGTTGGCTTGATTAAGCCATTTCACAATGTATACATATTTCAAAACATCATGTCGTAGGCCATAAATATATATCATTTTATTTGCCAATTAAAAATAAATAAAAATTACATATGCAAAAAAAAAAAAAAGTCTCTGCTTAGACATTGCCCTTGTCAGGTCTACTCAAATTTCACTAGCCCTTGGGTTGAGTCCCACATCTGAGAAGAAGAGATGTATACTGTGCCGAACACAGCAGGAGCACTGCACGGTCAGACAGCAGATGGTGTGCATATGTGATTCTGTCACTTAGAGGTAGTGAAGAAGTGGAAATGTACCACAATATGGAAAATTTTAAACATCCGCAAAGGTAGAGAAAGTGTCCTAAACCCCAATGTGCCCATCATGCAGCTACAGTAACCACCTCACTGATCATCTAATTCCCCCTCACTCCCACATTATTTTGAAGCAAATCCTGGATGTTATGGGTGTTTTTAAGGGAAGAAAATGAATCTAAATTTTTGCCAGAGATGGGAGATTTAGACCTTGAAGATTTTACAAATCAATAAAAGGGATTTACTAGTAAGTTAACTTGATATGAAATAAAGCACAAGTCCTTATTCAACAACACTGAGAAACGGTTCACTCCAAGAAGCAGCACATGGGCATTTTACACTGAATATTGATGAGCCTTGTATTTAACTGCCTGGTCTAGCAATAACAAATACCACCAAAAAATAAAAGTAAGCACCCACTCCCCATCTAGTTCATTAATCTTAGCGACAGAAGAGGAGGAAGAAAAAAAGAAAATCTGGAGCCACAGAGTTTTAAGATGCAAACCAAAGTCACTTATCTGTAGACTAGAATTTTATTGCTTTTGGCCAAAGCCTCACTTCCTCAAGATGCTTTACTTTCACCTATAGAAACATAATATAGGACAAAAATAAACTTCAATTGAGTTACAATTGCCAAAGAAGAACAAAACTAAAAAAAATGTACAAACGTAAGAAATATTTCAGAGTGTATTTACTAAAAGAAATCATCAGACTTATTACAATCTCATTACCTTGAACTCATAGTTAAAATAACACCTCAATTTCTGAAGTGGCCAATGGAAATACATTTTTAAAGTCATATGCCTAGTGTCTTTGAGATGGAAGTGCAGATAACCACCAGGGTGACCTTGCAAGCCATAGGAGGGCGAAGGCTGCCATGATTTAAGCCAGAAGAAATTGATTAGAAAAAGAAGTGATCTTCACACCTTATCTCAAAACCTTCCATTTGTACTTTATGTGAGTGAAAAATATTTACTCTGTTGAAAGATAAATAAATAAATTAAACTCATATGCCTAGGTTTGATTTTTTCTGGAGGCCTCTTTCCTTTTCTTGTAGATGGCTGCCTTTTCTCCGTGTCCTCACATGGCCTTTTCTGTGTGTCCTCACATGGCCTTTTCTCTGTTCTCATGCATCCCTGGTGTCTCTCCTTCTTTTTATAAGGACATAAGTCATATCAGATTAGGGCCCACCCTTATGACCTCATTTAACCTTAATTACTCCTTTAGAGTCACATTGGGGGTTAGGAATTCAACATACAAATTTGGGGAAGACACAATTACTGGCTAATTACATCAGCCAGTAAGTATTATTACAATAATTTACAACTGATACCACTACTAATAATAGTTAATTAGCTAATAACTAATAATAGTTCATAGGTAATAATGCAGCACTCATTATATGCCAGTATCTCTCTTATATGCTTTATAAATATTAACCTCTTTAAAACACAAAACAATACTATTATGTACGTACTATCATTTCCCCCATTTTACTGATGAGAAAACTGAGGCACAGAGAGGCTAATAAATAAACAGAGGTAGGGTTGCCAGTTAAACAAAGGATGCCCAGTTAAGTTTGAATTTCAGATCAGTAATGAGTAACTTATTAGTACACGTCTGTTCCAAGTATTATATATGATACACTTATACTAAAAAAGTGTGATTTTTTTTTATCTGAAATTAAAATTTAATGGAGGGTTTTTTTTTTTATTATTCTGGAGCAATGGATTTTAAATTGCTCAAGAGACCCTAGAATATTCAAGAGATATATTAGGAGGTTGCTAAGAGGGAGAACAAGAAGATGAATAGTCCAGTTTCCCCTTTCAAATGCAGCATCTCCTTTGTAATCATTTATATACTGAGATTTCCTATAAATGTTCACTAGAGAAAACTATATTCCCTTGACTGAAAAAAGAAAAAGTATACCAAATACTGTTTATCAAGTAAAACTAACATAATTTCTGAGTGTTTTGTTTTTTATTTTAACACTTTATTTTTTTCCAAAATTTTACCTCTGTCTTTTCCAATATTGATATTCTCTAACTCTCTTTCACCACTAAATACTCCCCTGAGGCTGGCCTATTTGCTTGGAAGACTCTAAAAGAAGGGTTTGCAAACTATGGCCAATGGCCTACAGGCCGCCCCAGTTTTTGTAAGTAAAGTTGTATGGGAGCACAGCATCATCCGTTAATTTACATATTATTTAGTGCTGCTTAAGCACTACAAGGACAGACTTGAGTAGTTGCAACAGAGACCATCAGGCCATATATTATTTATAAAATAATTTGCAAACTCCTAATCAATAAGATTCTGGTTCTGATGGTTGATGGTGTGGCTTAGTAACAAGTTGTCATACAGATTTTTCTGAGTTTAGAAGAGGCAAGATTAATTGGGCAGATTGATTTTCTGTGATAGCTTTTAATTACTTTATGTCACTTGGAAAAATTGTATCATAAAATAGCAAAGCTACCAGACAAAGTGTTTCTATTGAAGATTCAGTCACATGGATTGTAGCTGGTAATAGCCTGTAATTCTGGAGAAATGAAAAAGAGATGAAGCTTTCACTGAAACAAAGTCTGTCAATATTTTCTGCACTTTTTATGGCTCTTTACAAAAGTAAACCCTGAAGAAGAAAAACAATAATTTCTTCCCTGATTCCAGATCACTCTCTGAGTCAGTTCTCTAACATATTACAATGATACACAACATTAGAATTCTAGAGAAAGCATTTAAGACCTTTGTACACTTACAATAATCTAAAAAGCTTTAGGTTGATAATCCCAGGCTCAGCACTGGAAATTTTAATAGAACCGCCATGTCTTTGAAGTCTTATCTTAGTAACACGTTAGTCCTGCATGAAAAGTTGCCCACAAACACATTATCCACCTCTTGATCCTGGAGAATCAATTCATCATCGCTGCCTCAGTTAGCATTTTAAGCCATTGTTTTCTCCCAGATTTAAGCTCCCAGATTCTTCCTGGAGAACTATCAATAAGCATAATTATTCCACGGCCATGAGGAATTCAAGAGGAGTAAAACCCTTTAGAAAAATGTTTCTCTCTGAAAGTTGAATTCTACATACTTAGGTACTATAAAAACCAGACTATCCAACTAGCTGGTAGGTTTTTTGGTGACATTACATTCTTTTGCCTTTTACTTATTTCAGTATCTCTTGTGATACAGATTATTTGTGATTAAAAAACTTAGTGTCCAAACAAATTAAGATAACATTTTTAAAGAAGGATGTTAAGATGTAATTTAAAGAAGCGCATGAAAAGACAGTCATATTAATTAAAACATCAACTTGCACTATTATCATTCAGATTTCCTTTCCTTTGAAGCCTTGAAAAAAGCCACATTTATAGTTTGTTTCAAAAACATATTTATTATAAATGAAAAGGCAATCCCTTTATATCACTTATGATGTCCATACAGAGTACATGTTAAAAACCACCTTCCTAGGCATGAGACTTGGACTTTGGTTCAAATGAGGACCAGTATTTTCAGAGACTTTCCAAATGTGTAAAAAATGTTTTAAATAGATGGGGTGGAGGCCAGTATGCGTCGTCTTATTTGATTGGTGTTACCTACAGTAACCATGGTAGTGTCTGGTGTTTGGTGATTCATTTGGGATTGGCATTGGTCCAGAGATGCCTCCTAAGTATGAGGCAAATTGATTTATGTCCAGAGCTTAAATAATAATTTCCCCTAAGGGACACAACAAAATGCACATGGATTTTTGGGTAGAAGTTGGGAAGAAGTCACCTTAGGAAGCTGGGTATTTTTCAGACAGAATGAATCTTCACTTTCCTCTAACAGACATGGTGAGAAATAATTGGTTTGTGAAAATCAACACTGAAAATGGAAGTTATGAGGGCATCCAAACTAGACACAGCACTAGTAAAGCCAACAAACCACATTAAAGACTGAGGAGAAAGGCTCAAAGTTGTCTTAAGATGTGAGTGCCCATGGCTGCTACATACAGTTGTGTACTTTGTACTGAACAAACCAGCTGGGAGGGTGTGGCCTGGGTGCTAACATGAGCTGCTGTCTGCCCAGAAGAATGGCCTTTTCCTAATTTTACATATTATTTTGGAGCATCTCCAACCTCTGAAATCCATCCAGAAACTCCCATATTAAGAATCTTTCATTTGGATGACAGTATTACAACTGTTTGTGCCAAGGCTGTTTGTTAATATTAATTGGTATTTTCTTTTGTTCTTAGTGAAAGAATAATTTATTCACTCGTTAAACAAAATATGGACTTAGTGTCTTCTATGTAGCAAGGGCTGGGGATACCATATTGTGTTAGGCTGATTAAATTAGTGGCCTCAATATCACATCTTCCCCTGTGTCCACGCCCTTTGCTATGTAACTTTCTAGTGCCCAACAGCTCTGTCACTAGGGTTGGCCAAGTGACTTGCTTTAGCCGATGGGATATTAGCAATCAAGACATAATCAGAGGTTTGTAAAGTGTTTGCTCACTGGGGCTTATTCTCACTGTTGCACCCCTGTCAATTGCCTTGTCAACAAGCCCAGGCTAGCCTGGTCACCTGCCTCATCCCAGCTGACAGCCAGCCAATGGCCAGATGAGTGAGCCCAACCAACATCAGAAGAACCACACCACCAAGCATAGTCTAAACTGCTAACACACAAATGCGTGATATATAAATGCTACTTGTTTATGACACAGGTTTTTTTTCTTATTTGTTACACAGCTTTATTGTGGCAGTAGATAACTGATGCACATGGTGAACATGACAGATAAGGTTCTGCACTCCCAGGCTTACATTCTAGTGGGGTGCAGTGTATAGATTGAATTGGGTCCCCAAATTTCATATATTAGTAACTTAATTCCCACTGTAACTGTTGAGGATGGGAAATCCTATTATGGTAATTGAAAGGTGGGGCTTTGAAGAGGTGATTAGACTGCAGGACCATGCCGTAGTGAATGGATTAATAATGGTAGTCAGAGGCATGGTTCTGAGGACTCTGAAAGAAGAGCGCATAAGAGGTTAGTCTCTGTCTGCTCTGCCATTTCTGCCACATGAGAACCCTGGGTCACTGTCACCACCACCAAGACTCTCACCAGAAGTGTTCCCTGGACTTTGGACTCTACATACTCTGAAACATTAAGCAATAAATTTCATTTTTCTTTATAAATCACCCAGATCCAGGTATTTTGTTATAAGCAACAGAAATGGACTAATACAGAAAATTGGTACCAGAAAAGTGGGGTGTTGCTTATAACAAATATTTGTATATGTAGAAACAGCTGTGGAACAGGATGCTGAGGAGAGGTTGGAGGAATTAGGAGAAACAGGCTAGAAAAAGCCTAGATGCTGGTGAAAGGTTAGAAGACAAGAAAACCAGGGAAAGTTTGATATGTTTTAGAGACTGGTTAAATGGTGGTGAGCAGAATGTTGATAGAAATATGGACAGTAAAGGACATTCTGAGAAGACTGTGTAAATGAGGAGCTTTTTAGAAACCCGGGCGAAGATCAACTTTGCTATGAACTGGCGAGGAACTTGGCTGCATTGTGTTCATGCCCTAGGACTTTGTGGAAGTTGGAACTTAGGAGTTGTGAGCCAGAATATTTGGCAGAAGAAATTTCGAAGCCTTTCTAAATTTTCTAAGCATGTTTCTAAAACATTCAAGAAGCGGCATGGCTAGTTGCAACAGCTTACACTGAGTTATGGCAGAAAAGGCATAAGGTAAAGCCAGAATTTATAATTCAAAAGAAAGCAGAGGGCAAAAACCTTTCATCCTGGCTACAAAAGCAAGGGTATAGCCCAGGGGCCTTTTGCTAAGGAGCTGAGTACAGAAGAAATGAATTATCAAGAGAAGGGGAAAAAGACCTTGAAGGCATTTCAGAGATCTTGGAGGCTGTGTCTTCCATTGCAGGCCCCAAACCCTAAAGAGACAGAATGATCTGGGAACAGGCCTGAGACGCCCTCCACGGGCTCACTGCCCAGGGACACCTCAGGATGCTGTTCCTCACACCGACACTCTGGCTGCTCTGGCTGCTCCAGCTGTGGCTAAATTGGCCCCAGGTGTGACTGGAACCACAGATTTGGAAAATACAAGCCAGAAGCCTTGGCAGCGTCCACATGGTATTAGATCTGCAGGCTCGCAGAATGCCAGAGCTGTGGAGGCTTGGGAGCATCCATCCCAATTTCAAAGGATGAATGGAAAAGTCTGGGGGCCCAGGAAGTGATTTGTTGCAGGGGTGGAGTCACCACCTAGAGACTTTACTAGAGCGATGCTGAGCAGAAACATGAGGTCGGAGTTGCAGCAGAAAAACCCCAATAGCACCACCACGCTTAGTGGAGCTGTGAAAGCAAGACCACCATGGAGATCCCAGAATTGTGGAGCTACCAGAGTGGACTGCCAGCCTGGGAGAGCTGCAGTGGGAGACCAGGAAAAGCCATAGGAGTGGAGTGCCCAAGGACTTGGGGACAGAGCCCTTGCACCAGTGTGCAGAGGACATCAAACATGCAGTCAGGGTACATGATTCGCCAGCTTTAAGCTTTAATGCCTGCCCTGCTGGGTTTTGGACTTGTTTGGGACCTGTTACATCTTTCTTTTGGCCTATTTCTCCCTTTTTGAATGGGAACATGTACCCTATGCTTGTCCCACCATTGTATCTTGAAAGTAGATAACTGGTTTTGATTTTGTAGATGGGACTTTGATACTTTGGACCTTATGAGTTTAAATAAATTAAGACTTTGGGGATAGAATGAATGTATTTACCTGTGAGAAGGACATGAACTTTGGGTGTCAGAGGCAGAATGCTGTGGATTGATTGAATTCTGTCCCCAAAGTCTGTATATTAGAAACTTAATTCCCATTGTAACTGTTGAGGGTGGGAAATCCTATTATGGTAAATGAAAGGTGAGGCCTTGAAGAGGTGATTAGATTTTAGGACCATGCCATAGTGAATGGATTAATAATGGTGGTCGGGGGCATGGTTCTGAGGGCTCTGAAAGAAGAGTGAATGAGAGGTTAGTCTCTGCTGTGCCATTTTCTGCCATGTGAGACCCCTGGATTTCTGTCACTACCACCAAGACCCTCAGTAGATGTGTTCCCCACACTATGGACTTCCCAGCCTCTGAAACTTTAAGAAATAGTTTGTTTTCTTATAAATTAGCCAGTTCTGGGTATTTTGTTATAAACAACAGAAACAGACTAATATAGGGGGGGGAGAACAAGACAATAAATAAACGAAGGAACAAATGAACTAGAAAAAAATAGCTGTGGTCAGTGACACCAGAGAATTATATTAGACGTGGGGTAGGGAGACAGAATTAGCTAGAGCCCCCACAGTAGCTTTACTTTGGATGGTGAGCGATGATCTTGCTATGAAGGTGACATTTAGGTTAAGATCTGAATGTAAAGAAAGAGTAAAGCAAAGATCAGGGAAAGGAGCAATCCAGACAAAAGGACAAGCTAGTGAAACAGTCCTAGAGAGGGAATAAACTTGGAACAAGGAACAGAGAAAAGGCCACAAGGCTTGGAGCATAGGGAGTGAGGGCAAAAGAAGCAGAAGGCAAGATTAGAGAGGGGGTTGGGCTAAACCACAGGATGCTTTGTAAGCCAAGCAGGGACATTAGAGTACCCATCAGAGATGGCCTTTGTGTTCCTTGGTCTCAGGCCTAGGCCAGGCCACACAGAAGTTGCTGAAAGAAATTAATCCCACTCCTGGCTTTTGTAAAAGGAAGGGGAGGGGACACAGCGGCAGGTTTCTGGGGTTGGGAGAATGAAAAGGAGGTGAAGAGGGAGGAGATTGCCCTAGACTGGGCAGCAAATGGAGGTCTGGAGGCCCCCAGTTCTGAGTTGCTAAGGTGAAGCCTTCAGCAGGAGCAGGACCATCAGGGGGCAGCTGCAAGGACACTGGGGAAGTCTCTAGACCCTGAGGCCTGGTCGAGGAATTGCAGGGAGTCCCAACAGCTTCAGATTTCAAGCACTATGCAGGCTTGTTAGGGCCGATCACTGTGGAATGAGGGAGGGGTTCCTTCACCAAACGTTTCTGTGCCTGCGAGCTTCCTCTCCATACCCAGATTTGCCATGACCTTGTGGCAGAGGTTGAGGGTGAGAGCCCTAAAACTGACCCAGAGGAACGCCCAGCGCCATGGGAGCTCAACGTCAAGTAATTTACTTTTTATGAAAATTGAGAAAGGTGTCATCTGGATCTCAAAAACACTATGTCAGGTGAAAGAACTCAGACACATATGAAGTTTAAGAACAGCAAAAATTAATCCGTGATGATTAAAATCAGAACAGTGGTTTCTCTGAGGATTCGCGAGGCTGGCAAGTGACTGATGGGGGCATGAAGGAACTTTCTAGGGTGATACAATATTCTCTTGATCAGCATCATGGTTACACCACCACCAAATTGTACACTTTAGACTTGTCTGTTTTGCTGTACATAAATTATGCCTCAATAACGTATTGACTTGGAGCTCCCATGGAATCCCGTGAGTAAAGGAAGGAAGGAAGAGCCACGGAGGAGAGAAGGAAGGAAAGAAACTGAAAATCACCCTGTCATCTGTTGCTGATCCCAGGCTGTCGTTGCTGATTTGTACCTGTTGCACATTTTCCACCCATTTGTTTTACACAATGAGCACCTAGTTCGTGACAAGTCTGAGCCAAGCTCTTAGTCTGTGCCAAGTGGCCAGAAAGGAAAAAGTGGAAGCAAACAGGGGAGTACACAGGGCTCAGACCTGACCTGAGCAGCATTAGTTCTGCCCCAGGGTGAGGGAGCCGAGCTCTTGGGAGCGGTTTGGAGAGGAGGCTGGGGGATGCATGGGACAGGGATTCCCTGAGATCTGAAGCCGCCTGGGTTTGCACTTGTCTTTCTCCCTAGAAACCAAACACAGTAATCTCAAAGCCCAAGGCTCACCTGCCACGATCTCTGTGAAAGGCGCTTGAGACCAGTGCTGATGTAAGCATGAAGTCCGGGAAACCATGTACCTGGAAATGGGCTGTCCCGAGCCCACAGCTCGCCCGGACATTCTGACAGATTTCTGCAGACCCTGTGCACAGGTTACTGAGTTTCTCAGTGGTCACCAGTGAACTGGAGCAGAGGGAGAAGGGGACCCTCTCGGACACATTGTTCCCTTCAGGAAACGAGGGACAAAAGGGCTCTCTGAGGAGACAGGAAAGTGACATTTCCTCAGGCCTCAGGACATCACCAGGTGACTTTCCAAAACAGTGGGTTAAGTTGGCATGATTGTTTATCTTCTTAGCTGTCTTTAGAAAAAGCATGCCCATACTGATCTTGATATCAATAAAGAGAGCATTTGATTGACATTTGTTTGGGGCAACAGAAAATGGCACCACCGTTGAACTTGGCAACACACACAAGCTTCCTATTGCCATTTCTCTGCCGAGGTCCTGACAGGCTGAATAACTGGTCAGCTCTAGCTTCTCACCACTTTGCTCTCAGGGAAAGAACTCCAGAACCATTAATAGCAATGTGTTTAATGAAAACTTTCCAAGATGCCATTCATCACAAGTCTGGAAGCAAAACTTAAATGTGTTTTTTAAGGCCGATTCCCTATAACCTGAGTTATGACACTTTTGTCAAGAGGCAAAAGTTTCTTCCCCCCACTTTCCAAATGAATTGGAGATGTTCTGAGTCAGTGGTTCTCCAAGAGTGGTCCCTGGGTCAGCAGCATCAGCATCACCTGGGAGCTCGTTAGACGTGCAAATTCTCTGACTCCACCCCAGAGCTACTTAACCAGAAACTCTGGGGGTTTGCCCAGTAATCTGTGCTTTAACAAGCTCTCTGATGCATGCTGAATTTTAAGAAATGCTATTTTGAGGAAATCAGAACCTACCGTTCTCTGAGATCAATTCAGAATTGAATTCAGCTCCTGTTAAAGATTTTCAAAATAACAGTAACTTAAATGAGGTAGCAGTTCATTTCTCCAACACATAAAAGAAGTTCAAGGGTAGATGTTCAGGGATAGTATGAATGCTTCATGGTCACAGATGAAACCTAAGTTCTATTTTTCTGCTCTGCCATTCTTAGTGCATGGTTTTCAATCTCAAGATGGCTTCATGGTTCACAATGGCTGCTGGAGCTCCAAACATTACATCACTATTCCAGGCAGGAAGGAGGAGAAGGGGGATGGAGGGGAAGAACAAGTAGGGTTCACTCCAACTGTTTATGTCCATCTGCAGGAACGTTCTCAGAAGCCTCATCCAACAATTCCACTTATATTTTTGGCTGTCCATAGTTGTTAAGAGAGGCTTGGTAATAGTCTTTTGTCTTGGATTGAAATTATGGTTACTGATAGGTAACTTGCTTTCTCTGTCATCAGAGTTCTAGACCCTCTTCTATATACTCACATCCCAATATTCATATCGCATCCTGTCCGTTCTATTATATCTGTTTATTTCATGATATAAATTCAATTACTTAAACCCACAATAGTTAGCAGTTACTTTTTAAAAAATTTAAATCAGAGCGTCTCCGTGTATTTATCAAACACAGCCACAGACGGGGGTTCTGAACTTTGTGTTCCTGTCCTTGGACCCCACTACCAGTCTGGGGAAGGCTATGAACCCCTCCTCAAAATAATGTTGTTGTGGTTTTTTTTAACAGTTTTATTAAGATATAATTCCCATGCCATGAGATTCACCCAGTTAAAAGCGCCCAATCAATGGCTTTTGTTATATTTACAGAGCTGTATAACCATCTCCAGAATCTAATTTGAAAACATTTTCTACACCCTCAAAGAAACCCCACACCCACTAGCAGACACATCCCAAATCCCCTTCCCCTAGCCCCTGGCAACCACCAATCTACATTCTGTCTCCATGGATTTGCCTGTTCTGGAGGTTCATAGAAAATGGATTCATACAATATGTGGTCCTTTGTGTTTGGCTTCTTTCATTTAACATAATTTTTTTTTAGGTTTATCCATGTTGTAGCATGTATCAGTAATGCATTCAGAATGATGTTTTATATGCATAAAATAAAAAACATAGGATTTCAAAAGAAAGCAACTTATTAAAATATAGTTAAAACATTTTGTAAACAAATTTATATGTGCTTTATTAATCTTCAAACAATAACAGGTAGTGGGGGTGTAATAACTACTATAATTACTAAGTAGGGAAGAGTGTAAACAATCTTTTGAGAGAGAGACACAACTGTCATGTATAAGAAAATATCTGTGATGTTCACTGGTAACAAAGTCACACATTAAGCAAACACTGCTCTAGTTTGTTGCCTGTGTTCATAGTAGGAAGGAAATGCTACAATTCAATTAAAAATTATTAAAGGATGGAATGTTTTTTGTATCCCTGTGTAAGAGTCCCCTGAATTCTATCCATGGTCTCCTTAGAGGTCTGCAGACACTGGGTGAGGAAACCCTGATAAGATTAACAGCTGGACTTGGAAGTCACACCAGACATTCTGCCTGGTTTGAAACCTCCTTAGCCATTTCCTCACTGTGTGACGTCAGGCAAGTGACTTAACCTCTCTGTGCTTCATTCCTCCTTTGCAAAATAAGGATAATAAAATGTTTGGGAAGGTTTAGTGAGTGAGTGTAAAGTTCTTGGACAAGTAAGTGCTCAGTATATATTATCTATTGTTATTATTATTTGTATTTTTACAGTCTAGGCTGATCTTTGCCTTAAAGAAGCTCAGTATATTTGTAGTGTGAGACACAAAAAGAAGAAAAACTCCTGGTGACGTGTTACAAAGTGTGGACTGTTCACCTAGCCAAGACGGGGGCACCTTTTAGCGCAGGTACTGTTTGAACCGTGTCTCAAAGGATAAGTAAGAGTTCACAAGGCGGAGAAAAATAGGAAGGAAATTCCCAGCAGCAGAACACACATGCACAGACACTGCCATTTGGAAGAGCACACATTGATAAAAACCCAAAGTACAACATTCAATTTTAAAATCTTAAATTGAAAAGGCTCCACATACATGTATTCATTTCTTTGGTCCCGTATTTTGAAAAATTCATCTGGGCTGTCACGAGTGGGTATTCCAGGGGAGGCAAGGGTGCCGTGGGCCAGGCACAGATTGTGATCCGTATTAAGCTACAGAGCCCCTATGGGACAGGCTCTGGTGCTTCTCATTGGAAGTCATCATTTCCAGTGTAACTTTAAAAATAATTTTGTAATTTTTAAACTATCTTTGCCCCAATAGACTATAACTTTGACAGAGCAGGGCCAGGTCGGGTTCATGGCTACATCCCCAGTACTGAGCACAGTGACATACCAGGGAGTGCTCTATAAACGTTTCTGGGAAATGGCAGAGAAGATTTAGGGGATCCGTTTCTGATCTGCTTAGATGCTAGTGAGGGACTGGTTTCCAGAATATATTTGAGAAAATTAGAGCTCACAGAGGCAGAACAATAATCTCTTGGATGGAGCCTCTTGACCTCAAAATGTGAAAGCCACTCATGGCTGAATCATTTCCAGCTTTGCTGAAGTGAAACTGCCTATGAGGTGAGCAAACGTGACTGCCCTGCCTCAGCTCTGCACTCACTCTTGTAACCACCTTTCCTTGCTGGCAGCGATCACGATGCTGCCAACAGAATGATGAAGGGGTCATCTTCTAGGCATCCATCACTTTGCATGGTTTATATGGTATAAAACAAGTGCCTACCCACCATAAAGATTATCATGGCCACTGACAGCAAGACTGCTGGGAAGGAAGGAGGAGTCGGGGTCTGGAAAGTGAAGTATCCTAGTTTTATTTCCCTAGAATCAGAACCTGAGATATGGATTGAAGAGCCTGTAATTTATTGAGGGAGGGTCTTAGGAGAAGGGGGTGAGGGTCACCATATAGGGTAAAGAACTGAGCAAGGATATAGACTCAGCTGGTGTTAGGCTTGAGCCTGATCCCATGAGAGCTCTGGAGCAGAACAGCATCACAGCGTGGGTCCAGTAATGTCTCTCTGAGTCAGTTGCTCACTGGCCGCAGGCTGATGGAGGTAGGGGGCAGGGTGGGAACGGTGGGGCCACTCCCAGTGGGAAATCTCCCAGAGCAAATCTCTAGAGAAGGGGCAGCTGTGAGTCATAGCCAGCGAACCCTCACAGCGGCTGGGAGAGGGTGCAGGGCCTGGTAATGGCGATACAGGCCAGGTACCTACAGCATCCAGGACTGAGCTCTCAGATGAGCTAATGTGACAACCCTTTCTCATTTCTCATCTTTAATCTTCTTTATTATAACATAGACGGATAGAGATATGGTAGTGACCAAAGCAGTGGGCTCATATGAGTTAGCGAGAGATCTTTGGTTACAAGCAACAGAAACCATCTCTTTATGAATGGTTAAGAATAATTCATTTGAGCAATATGAGGAAGCTCACAGCATGGTCTGGGCTCTGGAAAAGCAGACTGGGAAACAGGACAGGAAACAGCAATACTAGCCATCCAAGTAGTAAAAACAACTCAATTACCTGATATGGGCACTATCCATTGAATAAATATGGGGGGGGGTTGTTATTGCTGTTGTAATTGTTGTGTTTTTGTTTAGTATTTTAGAGTCTTGCTTTCTCCACCAATTAGTTCTGTGCTCTGAGCCACACAGGTTCTGAGAATATGTTTTGGGGCCTTCCATTAGTCAGTCTTTGCTGTATAAGACTGGGACGAGCATTGCCTAAAATCTCAAAAGCAAACTTTCTCCTTCATGGGTTTTCAATTTGGTCAGTCTAAGAGTAAAATATACATATTCACCACTTGTCTTTCCTTCTGGCTGAAGGAGCATTGACTTTTGGGACATACTTTTCTCACAACAGAGGCCAGGAGTGCAAAATGCCAAGCCATCTTGATCACGCAAGCTCTTTTTAAATGTGAAGAACTCCATGTCTGCTTCTGTTCTATTGGACAAAGCAAGCCACAGAGGCAAGCACAGCATCAACAGGGTGGTAAAGTACATTCTGCCATGGAAAAGGGTAGGGAAGAGAGTATTTTCTGAATAATAATGTAAGATAGCACATGACTCCTCTGGGTGAGAGAGAGATCAGAGCTCTGGGTCCCACCCAGGCTTCAACCAAAGAAGTGTCACTTTGATCTGTTTTCTGTCTTGGGCTTGAGTAATATTTCACTTGAAAGAAATGTTCCACTGCTTTAAAAAATAAAACAAAAAGAACTTGAAAACCACTGATTCCAAGTCTCTTATTTTGCCAGTGAAGAATCTGGGGTCAAAGGGTAAGTGCCTTGCTGATTTGTATCTGTGCCAGGACCAGGGCTATGGGATTTGAAGTCAACCAGATCTGGATTTTTAATCCCAGCTCTGCTGTTTCCTAGCAGAGACACCTTAGACATGTTCACCTGTCCTCCCGTCATCACAGGGAAGGGTCTGTCCAGTGCCCTAACCCCTAAAGCTCCAGTAGCTGACCACACTAAAGGGATGACATGCATGACTAGTGTCTTCACCTGGTGTGATTTCTGCTCAGACTGGGAAAGGCTTTTTGTGCTCAACCATAAGCCTGGGATGAGATGCAAAAGTGCACCATTCCCGGTGCTAACATGCCTCCTTGAAGTACTGCTACACTGTTGGGTTTCCCACCTTGCTCTTCTCTCCCCTTTTCTTTGACAAAGTCTTATGCATGACTTGTGTATGTACCCATCTCCCCTAGTGGAGCAGACGCTCTTTTGATGGTAAGTGTTGCTCTTTTTGTGTTTATTTCTCCCCATGCCTACACCTCACACCTCCTTCCCACCCCTCAACACAACAACCATCCTACCTCCACAGCAGCAGAGATGCTGTAAATGGTTATGAATTAAATCATGCCTTTTTTCTCTAGGACCCTAGGCAGTTTTTTGGAGGATAAATGACTTCAGGGATGATTTCCCAGAAATTTTGAAAGTCTTTAAGACTAAAGAATAAAGTCCTGTGCTATGTGCAAAGGCTCATCGGCAGAAACTGGCCCAGCCCAAGTGTGCAGAAACAAAGATACACTTAGAGCCCATCAAAACCATTACAGCCATTGACTCTGATTTCAAATAAGCAAAATAAACAAACTCCAGTCCAAGTAGAAACTGGTTCTGCTGTCCTCTTCTTTTAAGCTCTCCAAAACCAAGCTACAATGTTTGAATGTTCCAGAAGTTTCCTTATAATGCATTTCCTTTTATTGTATGTTCCAGATGGCCAAGGGATCCTAGGATGGTAAATTGACATGCCCATTAGAAACTTTGATTTTTATTTGTTTAGCACTTTTCTGGCATCACTTGTGCATATTACAGGAAGAAAGGTGTGGCTATTACATTGTTCTCTAATAAATGCAGCTGTGTTTCACCCATATTGCTACTCTAAACATTGTGACTTCCGGTTACACACAGGTTGACAATAAGGGCGGTAGGTGTGTATATACACTCATCCCCCTCCACCCAACACCCCAGGTAAGTAACCAAATCTATCCTCCACCCTGAAATTCAACAACCTGGTGGTTGAGATAGACGATCTGAGGCACAATGAAAGATTCATGCCAGCCACTCTGGTTTTTAGAATTTGTGAGCTCAGACATATTTTATTTTTCTGTACCCAACTCTCTCCCTTCATCTGCTTTTTAAGAACAGAACAGTTGATAAAACTACCTAGTAATGAAAGAGCTCTTCTCAACCTACACATTTAAATTTTGCAATGTAAACAGAGAGGTAAAATCGCCAGTGGGTCTTCAACTCATGGTACCTATCTCTCCACTGCAAATGTGGGGTTGCTCAGATAGCCTCTTCACGACAGCCCCACACTAGACAACGCAATGACACCATCCAGGAGGACCAATTGGCTGAACAAACTTAGCAATTTTAAGTAGTCAAGGAAAAATCTTAATCAATGGGAGTGAATTTCAAATACCTCGGCCATCAGAAAAGCAGGACACATACAAATGCCCACAACTTAATCGTGAACAGCTAAGATGGCAGAAAACAAAAAAGGTCTGAATAACTTAGCCCTCTGCTCCAGTAGGAAAGGGTTACCTCTTGGCTCTCCATACAGGTTGAAGATTGGTAGGGCCAATCCTGCAAGAAGAGACATCTTTGAAGAGTATTTCATTTTCAAACCTGGCCTTCAAATTCCAGCTCAGATGTCCCCTTCTTTCTGAAAACTTTTTCATCCTACCCTCCTTAGACATGGCTAAACATTTCCTCCTGTGTTAGACCTATGAACCTTGCATATACTCCTACTGCAGCACTAATCACATGGTATTGCAATTTTTTATTCATACAACTGTCTCTTCTGTCAGGCTCTGATCTCCTCGAGGGCAAGGATAAGCCAACCTACCCAAAGAACTTAGCTCCATGCCTGCCCCTTAGTATAAAATCATGGGGCATTTAAGTAATTCATATCACCTAGTGTCAGTGGATTATTTTTCCCTCTATAACAGTGAAAATTAGGAATCAGCAATGGTAACCTCTTCTGAGGCTTTAAAATAAAAAAAAATGGACAAAGTTCATCAATGGATGATTCTGTGGAATGGAGATACTAGTTTTCCCACTTCTTCCTAGTTTAGCCTGACCTCACCTTCCCCTCATCCCACTGCAAAACCATAGGTAACAGATAGTCTCCTGTTGCTATGAGTACCATAGCTCCCACCTCTCAATGGCCACAGCTCGTTGGACTGGCATGGTCATTTCACCCATAAGATGGGAAGAAATTGGATTATGTAATTCAGGATTTTGAATGAAGAAGTCTGGAAGTTGAAAGTCACTTGACAGTAATCCCTGTATCTGAAGTCATGTACCCTCAACATGAAGCTACCTTTGCTACTTTATGACCACATCGGATGAAGAATGAGTACAGAGAGAAGTAGGGCAATGGAGCAGACACATAGAGAGGTGCAGAAAGTCACTGTAGGGAAAGTGAAAATAGATGGGCAGGGTTCCTCAGATGCTCAGAATCTTGGCAAGCATTTGATGTAAATATGCATGTGCTCCCAGGTGTTCCTTGTTTATTGTCTAATACAATTGCACATGTGTGCCCAAGTGTTCTTTGGTTGTTTGACCCACACCCAGGTGTCCTGGGTTATTAGACTTAAGTATAAAGGACAAAGGGCTCTGATCCACAGTGTCCCTCCCCGGGATACCCCTGGGGGGCCACGGGGAGGCCACTACTGCTGTTGGAGGCTGTTGCTGCCAGGGCCCCCGGGATGCTCTGAGAGGCCACTGTTGCTGCTGCCAGATCTGCTGAAGGTTGCTGTAAGCTGCTGCTACTGCTGAGGAAGCTGAGGACTGAGCTTGCATCAGCAACCTTGCCAGTGGCTTCCAGGATCTTTCCCAATTACCTAGCTGACGACCTGTATGTAAGGGGTCTGTGACCCAGCCAGGCATGTGAGGGGTCTGTGACCAAGCCTGGCATGTGAGGGGTCTCTGATCCAGTCTGTACAAGGGATTTGAAGGGTCTGTGGGCCCTAGCCTGACAGTCATCTGCTTCATTTGTCTCCAGAGAGAGAGATGGAGAGAGAGACAGACATATAGAAAAAGGGGAAGGCCTAGAGTTTTCTATTTCTCAATTCTTGTTCCACGGGAAGACTGCTATTCTCCTAACTTTGAACTCCGTAACCCATACCTCCACCATATATTCAATATTTATCTTAGCTAATGTGTAGGTTTCAATTTCTCATATAAACAATACTCTTCCTAACTAAGGCATTGTGCAAGACAGAATTCAACCTTGACCTAATATATTCACTATTAGTATGTATGCATAAACTGGGGCTTGACTAATTGTGTTCAGAGCAACAAAAAAATTTCTGTACAGGAATCACCCATGAATACAACATCATGCTCTTTGTAAAGTAAAGATCACCAATTTTTTAGTCAAATGAATCTGGACTCTAATCCCAGCTCTGATCATTTGATAACTAAGTCAAATCAAAGAAGTTCTATAATCTCTCCCTGCCTTATCTAAATTAAAACAATTTACTTCTACTATGGAAATTTTCAAACACACCCAAAAGTAGAGAGAACAGTACAGTGAAATCCTAGGTATACATCACCTAACTCCAATAATTATCAATATAACTTTAATCTAATCATAAGAAAACACTGGAAGGATTTCTACCACAAGCTGAAGGACATCCTAGAAAAGAACTAATGAGTACTCTTCAAAAGTGTCAAGGGCATGAAAGAGAAAACCGAGGGACTATCACAAACCAGAGGAGGTTAAGGAGACGCTATAAGTAGACACAGTGTTGGATTCTAGAAAAGAAAAATGGCGTTAGTAGAAAAAAAAAGGTGAAATTAGAGTAAAATTTCTAGGTCAGTTAATAGCGCTATTTCATTGTTAATTTTCTTGTTTTGATCCTTGTACCATGATTACATTGTCTGTTACATTAGGAGAAACTAGGAAAACATGTATTCAGGCCTCTGTGCTAAAAAATTAGCACAACTTTTCTGTAACTCTAAAATTCTTTCAAAGTTTCAAAATAAAAGGTTTTAAAAATAATATTTATCAACATTCTGCCATTCTTTTTTCATCTGCTACACTCCTGTCCCACCCCCCACCCCCCTTTTTTTTAAAGAATTCTTTAAAGCAAATCCAGACAGGATATAATTTCACCATTTGGTCTCTCACCGATAAGGACTCTGTTTTATAACACAATTGCAATAACATGACCACACCTAATAAAATTAGCAACAGTTCCTAAATGCCTAATACCCTGCCCATGTTCCATTTTACCAAATGTCTGAAAAATGTCTATTTATGGGTTTTTGGTCAAATCAGATTTCAAATAAGATCTTGAAATTGCATTGTTTGATATGTCCCCTAAATCCCTTCATCTTTAACAGTCCCTGCCCCTTCTCCCTTTTTCAAGCCATTTATTTCTAAACAAGTTAGGTCATTTTTTCCTGTAGAATTTCCCACATCGTGCTTTGGATCGTTGTAAACTTGTGGTTCAGTTTTTTATTATATAAAATGGGGACAATAATAGTCACCTAAGAGAGAGCTTTTATAAGGCTTAACTGAGAAAATATATATTATTATAATAGCTATAATATGTTAAGTATATTAAGATTATATATGACAATTTACATAGTATATATAATGCATTATATAATTATGTATAGTAAAATTATATGTGATAATACTGTTATATATAATAATATAATATTAATTATATCTATAATATATTAATTATAATATCTATAATATTATAATAAAGAACTGATTCTAGAAAGAGACAAATATCCCACCCGTGAAAGTGACTGTGCTACCTCGCCACTCAGTATGGTCTGTGGACCAGCAGCAGAGCATCCTCTGGAAGCTTGTTAGAAATACAGAATCTCAGGCCTCACCCCAGAAATGCCGAATCAGAATCTGCATTTTAACAAGATCCCCAGGATATTGTATGCACACTTTAGATTGAGAGGTACTGGTATTTGAAGCACTAAATGGTAGTTTTAGGTACAGAAATTGGGGATTCCCTTTCTTCACCCTGAGAGAGAAGGTTCTGATCTCCCCTTGAAACGAGGCAGCCTTAGAGGGTCTTGTCTCCTGCCTTCAACTCCTGTCTCTCTCTAAATTCCAAAAAGGAGCTGGCTAGTTATTCTTCTGTGGACAGAGGACAGCCCGAAGTGAGCCGTTTCTTTCTTTTCTTTCTCTACTGACTCTTCAGAAGGAGAACTGAGAAACAGATGGGTTTTCTTAGGGTCTGCAGGCAGCATCTGGGTAAATGAGCAGGAATTCTCACATTCCTCAGCCATATAGAGAAAGAAGATCTTTCAAAGATCCTTGAAACTAGTTGTCGTTTTCCCTATAGGTTTTGCTGACTTCAGAGCTTCTGATCATGCTATAGGATGGAGACATCCTTGCTTTGGTTTGAAGAGATGCCTCCGAATGGGACATCTCAGAGGACGTTGGAGGGTTTGCAGTGAGCCTGGGCCATCCTGGCCCCACACTGATAGTTCCCCCGAGAGAAGGGGTGGAGTGTTTCCGTTACACCTGAGCTTATCAGTCCACACACATTTTTTATTTTAGAGAAATTTGATTTTGTTTTAACATAGATTCATACTTGAATTAAATATATATGAAGGATTTTAATCTTGCCTCAGACTCCAGGGTAGAACTGATATCTAAACTTAAAGCCAGACCAAATTAATGGCTCTGGGTATTATGGCTTTTTAAAAAATGCCTTTTAATTGCACAAAGAGTAAATGGACACAACTGAGTATTTTATAGTAAATCCTGGACACCGTATCTTTTCACCCATAACAACTTACTTTTCTCTAACACAAAATGATTTTTTAAACATAACCAACATAACAATCTCATACCAAAAAGAATTTGCAACAGTCTTTAATATCATCTAACACCAGTTCAAGTTCAATTTCCCCAGTTTTCTCCAATATTTTTCTTTTTACAGTTGGTTCATGTATCAGAACCCAGGGTCCACAGGTTGCATTTGGTTAATATGTCTCTTAAGACTCTTATTATATAATATTCCCTACCCATTTTTTATGCCATTTATGTGTTGAAGAAACAGAGCCATTTGTCCTACGGGATTTCCCCAATTCTGGATATGGCTAATGGTTTCCTCGTGATAGCTTGTAACATATTTTTCTATTTCTATATTTCTTACAAATAGTTTGTTAGATATTATGTGGTTTAAGTTATTATCAGAAATCTCAAAGTTCCAGTACTGAGGGGCTGTTATAGACTGAATGTTTCTGTCCTCCTCCCCAAAAATTCATATGTGGAAATCCTATCTTCCAATGTGGTGTGATTAGAAGGTGAGGCCTTTGGGAGGTCATGAGGTGGAACCCTCATCAATGGTATTAGTGCCCTTGTAAGAAGACTCCAGAGAGCTCTCTCAACCTCTTTCTGCCATGTGAGGACACAGTGAGAAGTCAACCGTCTGCTACCCGAAGGGGACCCTCACCAGAACCCAACTATGCTGGCATGCTGATCTCAGACTTCCAGCCTCCAGAACTACGAGAAATAAATTTCTGTTGTTTATAAGGCATCCAGCCTGTGGTTCTTTGTTATAGTAGCCCGAACTAAGACCAGGGCTGTCTGAGCAGAGCATGAGGAAATGAACATGGCTTTGAAATTTCACAGAACCAGCTCTCCTCAGGCTCTGTTAACTTGAACCTGTCACTTGAAGAAATAGTGGCAATGCCACTATTTCTCATATTATACTCCTATTTTTTTGTAAGCTAATAATGAGTATGCAAGAGGTTACCATAAAGATTAGATATTTGCCAAGCACTGGCCTAGCATACAGTTGGGACTATATAAATGTTTATTTCTCCTTTCTTCTCTTAGCTTCTCACTTCTCAGAAATCAACTAAGATGACTGAACTGTATGGCCTAAGTTTCCTCTCCAGCTATGAACTTCCATGACCTCTGTCACATTTTGTATCAGAGACTGGGTCAGTTACATTGACATGGAACAGAATCCACTGTTTTGCTTGTGCTCTCTTTCTGATGTAAAAGGCTTAGAAGTCATTTTTAATTATTTTTTTCATTCAATAAATATATTTGTCCCTGACTGTGCAGAGACACTCCCCTGGAGAAAATAAAGATAATCAAGACATAGTTCTCCCACCCAGGCAGCTCGATTCAATTTCAATCTCCCCAGTTTTCTCAAATATCTTTCTTTTTACAGTTGGTTCGCACATCAGAATCCAAGGTCCATAGGTTTCATTTGGTTTATATGTCTCTTAAGCCTCTTCTTATATAATACCCCCTACCTATTTTTAATGCCATTTGTGTGTTGAAGAAACAGAGCCATTTGTCCTATAAGATTTTCCCAATTCTGGATATGGCTGATGGTTTCCCTGTGACAGCTTGTAACATATTTTTCTACTCTGTATTTCTTATAAACAGTTTGGGAGTGGGGTAGGAGATGACCACTCAAGATGAAGAAGCTATCCTAGAGGTCTGAGGAAGGCACTTTCTCTAGAAGTGCAATGTCAAAAGGGAAGAGGGCATCAGCTTTTGGCCTGTGTTTGAGTAACTCTTCCGTCAGTGGGAGTGGGTTTGAGCTATTCACTTTCTGCCCTCCTTGTGACTAAGGACAAGCTGATTGTGATTTACTGAGAAATAGTCAACAGACAAAAACAAGGGATTGAGCCAAAGAATATGGTGTTCATGAGGAGCCTGAATACTTCCATCTGCAACCAGGGGCATTCATGAGAATGCTGCTTCCAAGGCAAACTTTGGAGCAGACGCCATCAAAAAAGTTGAGTAGGAACAGTTGGGATTAAAAGCAATGAATAATAATTTTGGGAGTTACTCAAAGAGAAAAGTCAAGAATAAATGTAAAAGAAAGGAAGAAACCCATCTTTAAAAGTTAAAAGCAGGCAGAGGAATGAAGACTTACACAATCAGCATTTTCCAAGTGGCACAAAGACAGCACAGTCAATAAAACATCCGACCTTGACAAGTAGTTTCCTACTTCAAGGTCGCACCCTCAATTTTGTTTGTAGATTATTGTTTTTCACACACTCTATGACATACATGTACCTTCACACACCTATAAGGATATAGAATTTACACACACCCACATACACACTCACATATATACAAGAGCGACCTAATATTATATCACTTATTATAATAATAATAGTGCAGTATATAAAATATTAAGTATACTAGAGCCTCATGGCTATGATATATAAGCACTATACAATATATATTAGTAAGTAGACTGGGGCCCTAAGATTTTTTTAAAGTCTTCAGTGCTTTCGAAAGTTCTTCAATCCTCTCAAGCACAGTATTCACAAACTATTATAGATGACTTGAGACAAACTCAGAGTGCACAGAGGCATCATAATAGAATTCTATCACCAACTTTCCCTGAATCAGAAAAGAAAAATTGGAATTTTAAAATGCCGTGAAATAACAAAACAATCACCTTAGTGACAAATGCCATCTCAAAACAGCCACCTGCCCTCATTCCACATGAGCACACCAAGGAACCCATCTGAAAGTATTTCTTGTGATTAAGTAGAAAACATGAGCAATGTGCAAATATCAAGAGCTTTTTAAAAAAAGGGTGAAAGAGAATTGCTTATTCCCAAGTCCATTTCAATGCCTGATACATTTTTTGATGTATCATTAAGGAGGTATAATTGAATGTGAGATAATTTTATCAGAATGCAAAGATATGTTTAACCAAGAACCCCTTCTGTGACAACTATCTGGGATATAAAGAACCTGGATTCATTTATTGAGAAACACAACAACCTCCCCCTTAACCAGTGGGTTGGTGCCCAAGTAGCTGAAGCAAAAATCAGATCACTCACATTATGGCATATCCAGAAACTTATCAAACATAATTACTACAACCCTCATCAACATGAAATGAGGACTTCAGTGTACAGCTGGTTAAAGGTATTGAGGCCTCCCAGGAGCCCAGAGATATCTGAACAGGGCCTGTGTGGGCCTCTTTCTTCACGTGTCTTCCCTAGGGAAGACCTACAAGTGACTTGCCAGCTGGGGAGAGGGTTTATGTACACAAAGTCCTTCACAGTGATGGGAATAACAGGGGTGAGGGTTCAAGCTCCATTTGTTATCTTGGTCTAACCATGCAACTGTTTGAAGTGGGCCTGATCAATTTATCCAATGGAGGGCTTATAGCACCATCTCATGTTCCCATAGGTTTTGGGGGGCCCTTCATTGTAGCCTACAATCTCTTCAAGGTCCAAATGCCTAAGTACTTCCATGCTGATGTGTGTGTATGTGGGTACTGGATGCGTGAGGACAGGGTCGGCAGGTCATGTCGGCCCAAATATTGTTTGAGGCTGGACTGGATTAATAGCAACCCAGAATTGGGCAAGATCTAAGAATGCAGAAATCCCAAGATATCCAAAAACCACAAGAGATTTTCAAAGCATCCTGGACCCAACTGATCTGACTCTGGACTTCTCCTAAAATAGTTTTGGGGATCATGTTATGGGCCTAAGTTCCAGGGCAGAGATTTGTAAAAAGGAATCTGGAGACCTATCATCAGTAGGCCATGGGCCCAATTCCCAAGACCAGTATTCTATTTTGGCCCTATTCTACATACCACTGAAGAGTCAACACTCTATCCTTACGAAAGATGGGCAGTGGGCCACTGCTAGTTTATTACTTGCTAGTTTACATTCAAGCATGTACTTGCCAGTCATGCACTGGCTAGCCTACAGGCAAGCCTTTCTGAAAGCAACAGAAGCATTCTGAATACATGACCTACAATGAATTGCTGTCAGTAGAATCCTATTTAGATGCACGAGAGGAGATTAATACCTCAAGCAAATTGAATATCTTGGGCCCCTGAGCTAATTTTCTGTCAAGATTTTCATATATAATGTTTGTTTATAGCATCATATAACAGGATTGCATAAAGTGTATTTTTTTAATAAATGTTTATATCCCTCTACTGAATCCACTTTAAAGATATTTATCTTACTTGAGAAAAAGGTATTAAATGCACACAAAACATGCACATAGACGCATACCCTTTATTCAGAGGTATTGTGCATTCTATAGCAACATTTTCAAGCAAGAAATATCTTTTGAGATCACCCTGAACTACTTCCTAAACGGTAAAGTATGATCAAAATGGTCATTTTTGTTATTATAACATATTCTCTGAGATTGCAAGGAAATTAATTCTCTATGAAAATTATCACTGATCTACTCAAATGAACTTTTAAAATATAACTTGATTACATCCTGCCCCAAACTGTGATCCTTGGTGATCTTACAAGAAGCCAGCCACAGCTCTAGACTAATATCTTTGGCACACCTACAACTTATTGGCAACATCTTGTCAAGATGCTGTTTCCCAAGGGAGTCTCAAACTTGAGTACGCACCAGAATTACCTGGAGGGCTTGTGAAAACATGTCACTTGGCTCCCACCTCCATGTGTTTTTATTCTTTGGGTCTGGGATGGAGCCAGATAATTTGCATTCTAACAAATTTCTAAGTGATGCTGAATCTGCTGGTCTGGGACCACCCTTTGAGAAATGATTCTTTGGCTTTTAGCAGGGGTCAGCAAATGTTTTCCACAATAGGCTACATAATAAATATTTCAGCTGTCATGAATAATGCTGCAATGAACGTAGAAGTGCTTAATTCTCTTCAAAATTCTGATTTCAATTGTTTCAAATTGATACCCGGAAGTGGGATTGCTGGATCATTCTATTTTTAATATTTTGAGGAACCTCTATACTGTTTTCCATAGTAGCTGCGCCATTTTGCATTCCCACCAACAGCATGCAAGTGTTCCAATTACTCCACATCCTGGGAAACACTTATTATCTTTTATTTATATATAATAGCCATCCTGACAGGTGTGAAGTGGTATTTCATTGTGGTTTTGATTCATTGCAGCACTATTCATAATAGCCAAGATGTGGAAACAACTTAAGTGTCCGTAGACAGATGAATAGATAAACAAAATGTGGACTATACATACAATGGAATACTATTTAGCCTTTGTATCAGTTAATTTTGTGTTGCCCATAATAGAGTACCTAAAATTAGGTAATTTATATGAAAACAAAATTGATTTCTTGCAGTTTGGAGGCTGGGAAGTCCAGGGTCCAGGGCGCACATCTAGTGAGGGCCTTCTTGTTTTGGAGAACTCTCTACAGAGTCCCATGGCGATGTAGGGTATCACCTGGTCAGAACAGCAAGAACTCTTTCCTGTGCTCTCCTTATAAAGCCGCCATTCCACACACATGATAATCCATTAATCTATTAATGAATTAATCCATTCATTAGGGCAGGGCCCTCACAATCCAATCACCACCTAAATGTCCCACCTTTCAACACTGACACAGTGGGGATCAATCTGCCACATGAGCTTTGGAGTATATAAACATTTAACCCATATCAGTCTTCAAAAGAAGGAAATTCTGCAGTATGTGACAGCATAGATGAACCTTGAGGATATTACACTAAGTGAAATGTCAGTCATGGAAAGCCAAATACACTGCATGATCTGCTTATATGAGGTATCTAAAAATAGCCAAATTCATACAATCAGAGAGTGGAATTGTGGTTGCCAAGGGCTAGAAGGAGGGGAGTAACTAATCAAGGGGCATAAAGTTTCAATCAAGTAAGATGAATGAGCTGTAGTCTGCTGTACAACATTGTACATAGAGTCAACAATAATAAGCACATTAGAAATGCACACTTAGAAATGTATTAGGAGGGTAGATCTCATGTTAAATGCTCTTATCACAATTAAAAAAAGATGAACAAGTTCTAGAGATCTGCCATACAACATTGTGCCTATAGATAACAATACTGTATTGTACACTTAAAAATCTGTTAAAGGATAGCTCTCATGTTATGTGTTCTTACCCAATAATGAAAAACAAACAAAGAAAAAAACCCCACCTTTTTTTAAAGCTTGAAAAAAATTAAAATATGTAAGTTATCTGCCCATATGGTCTCTGTTGCACTGCTCAACTCTCCTTCAAAGCAACCACAGACAATATGCAAATCACTGGATGTGTCTGTGTTCCAATTGACATTTACTTACAAAGAAGGCAAGGGTGGGATTTGGCCAGTGGACTGCAGTTTGTCAACTAAAGGGTCCTCAGGAGGAATTCTTAATCTCATTTTCTCATTATCTTTCTACAATGGACTCCAGCCACAATGATCACCGTGCATTACCAACCAGGCCCATTTCTTTCACCAGAGTACGTCTGTGTGTGTGTGTGTGTGTGTGTGTGTGTGTGTGTGTGTGTGTGTGTGTGTGTGTGTGTGTGTGTGTGTGTGAACTTGTGCTAATCATGTCAATATAATATCAGGTAGCAGGTGGGGAAGAGAAGAAAGTTTAATGAGAAAGGTAAAAAGAGAATAAGTGAAGAAGAAAATATTTTACCTTACCAAAGTGAGTCCCAAACTAAAAATGTTTGAGATATCTTTCAAGTCTTCCCCCATCCTCCAACTCTTTTTCCTATTCTTAGCTCAGGAATTGTACACCTTTTCCAGGAGAGCAGTCTTTTGAGTTTTACTGCAATGAATACCTTCCTAAAGCTAATTATGAATATGTTTTCAAACATCATGGAAAAACTTATTTCAAGTTATATGCTGCTGCTATAACAGGAAAAAAAGTGACTCCAAAAATCAAACACGGGAAATGAATGGAGGCTATGGAGTTTCTGTTATTGATGGTGTCTTTACAAAATATCTGAAACCCTTCTGTGTTTCTGAGTTTCATCTCTGACCTCCCAAGAAAAAAGGCAATTTCAGTTCCTCTCTTGTCTTTATCCTTCCATTCAAACAGACAAACCAAAAATATTTTATAGACAACTTGTGTTTTTAGTTCACTTAAAGGCACTAAATGCACTGGATGAGAAGTAGTATTTCAGAGTCACTTGCATTAGTGCACTGTCTTTACAAGTAAGTGTCACATGTTTAAAAATGTTAAATTGTTGTGAATGGCTTCACTATTTTCCATTTAAATAAAAAATACCAATGTCATTTTCCTATTAGAAAGTTAACTCAACAGTAAAAGAAAGGATCAAAAAGATTTATAAGAATACTTGGAGCTAAATACAACTCTGTAATTTCCTTTTTATTATACTATCTTATGTTACATTACATAGTCTACAAACATATGTTATATAGCATTTTCATGAAATTTTAGTCCAAAATGAATAATAATGTTCCCTTAGCAATGGCTATGAACAGCAGTTTCCTTCCCTCCTTTGATCTGGAGTGCTGCACAGTTATTGAGAGGGTTTCTGTTTCTCTGAATCTGACAGACACTTCGATAGTTCAGTTCCTGACATTAATACCAGCAACTGCAGCAAATACAGAGGCACTCAGCATAGAGCCTTGAGTAATCAATATCATTTCAAAATGAAGCAGGAACTTTCTGAAATTAGACATAACTATAATGCATTCATTATAATGTAATTAAGAAAGTACAATGGGCTGTGGGGTAAGGTAGAAATATTTAAAATGTTCCAACGTCACCTGTGTCTGAAAAATTGTATGAGAAACACTTTGGAACTCAATATTACTCAAACAACAGATGCTTGATTCTAAACACGTTATATGAGACTTACACACAATACTTACAGAACAAATAAGGAAATTCCACACTTCAAGGCTTATAGAATAAATATACCTTACCTGTAGTCCTCAATAGCAGCAATTCCTGCTTCCTGGTCTATTAACCTGCAGGAATACAGAGATCAAGCACCTCTGACAGCTCTTTGTCTTGTTTATCCATTTGGGGTTCATGTTTGTCTTTCATTTTGTTCTGAAAGTCGAAATCCGTAAGGGGAAATCCTTCTGTAGATTTTCTCAATGACATTACAATTGAGCTTTGGTCCAACCGGGCCATACTCAACAGCAAAGCTCAGGGAGCTGGACTGCTATATATAAACGTAGCTCACCTTCTGTGCTTGGGTTGTTAGAACTTTTTTTTTTTTTTATAAGTAATATCCTTTCTCATTATAACTGGGATTTTAGTTCTAAGGGGAAATCATGTAAAAAGTAGGTTACCATATATCATTGTTCATGCAAACTATATAGAATCACTAATCTTATCCTCTAAGTATGCAACTAGATACTTTTTTATTTTAGTATTCAAAAATCACTTTCTTGATACAATTTTAATTTTATATATTACCATAAGTTTTATTTTCAGGTGTGTGCCTTCTTAGGATAGGTTATTGAGGTAATTGATCCACCAGAGTGTTAAAATCTGTGTGGTCTATATTTTGCAATAGACCATAGATTCCTAACAGCGGTTTTGTGGCACCAAAGGACTGACCCCAATTATATCAGGGAGTGTTTTGAAGCCCTAAGTTCATTTATTTTCTCCTAATTGAACTGTACACACACACACACACACACACACACACACACACACACACACACACACAGCACAGAACTTTGAAGGCAAAAGGATGAGGGAGTTTTGCAAAATGCAAGCCACAAGCTGACACAATCTAAAGAAACTGCGATCACGTCTATAGATTGGCAGTACACATATTTCAGATCAGATATTTTAAAAGTCCCTTTTAAAAACATCAGCAGTTTATAAATAATTGGCCTGTACTCTTCAAAAACATCAATGTCATGAAAGACAAAAAAAAAAGGTTGATGAACTTTTCCAGATTAAAGAAGACTAAAAAGATTTTAAAAATTAAATAAAATGCTTATGCCTACGGTAGATTGTGGTTGGGGGAAAATATTGCTGTTAAAGATATTATTGAAGCCATTAGCAGAATTTAAATAAGTATTCTAAATAATGACATTGTACCAGTGTTATATTTGCTGATTTTGATCATTGTACTTTGGCTACATAAGAGAATATACACTTGTCTGTGTTGTGAACCTAAATAACAAACAGAGAGGGGCTCTCTAAAAGAATGAGTTTAATTGGAAATAGGGTAATTACAATGGAAATACACATGCCATAGTAAACTATATGCATATTCAGGGAGGTAAAGGAAGACAAAGAGATTTAAAGGAAAAACAATGGAGGATTACATAATTGTTTTGGGATAATTATCCTTGGCTACAAGGATCAATAACAAGGGTGATGCCAGTCCGAAGTTGCACTGGCACTTGTTGGGCAGATGTCCTCACAGAAGTATTTTAACTGTATGAGGTTGCAATGGCCTTTGTGCAAGGCTGTGTTTTGCAGAGTCCTTTGTGATAGTTCTTGTTATCAGGCATTTACGCATGAGAACTCCCCATCCCCCATGGTTTTCTCCAGCTCTATTTGTCAGGGTTTTAACACATGTGACTCCACTTTGATTCTGACAGCTTTCACAATGTGGATGCACGCAGAAATAGTGAGGGAAAAGGTGATATCAGCAACTTGTGTGCATGTGTGTGTGTGTACACATATAAGAGGGGTCTTCATAAAGTTCATGGAAACATTCATATTGTCGTTTAATTCCATTTTATTAAGAATTTTCTGAAGTACCATTGTATATGTACAGAGACAGACAGACAGAGACAGGGAGAAATACAGACAGGTGAAGTAAATGTGACAAAATGTTAACAAAATGTTAAAATGTCCAGGTGAAGGACATATGAGAGTTCACTGTACTATTCTTTGAACATTTGAATTTTTTCAAAATAAAAAATGTTTTCTAAATGTCATTTTTTAAAATGATAGTTAATTTTGATGATACAACAATGTCATTAAGATGTTTTCACATATATCTGTGTTTAAATTTAAACTATTCTTTCCTTCATCATAATTATAATAAACATGATGCATTTTTCCAGTGGATGAGCTAAGCTCTCAAAAGACACAGTCAGTAATATAAAATTAGAGCCTGTATCTTGGTGTTGTGCACAGAAACACAGAGACTACCATGTAACTTCCACCATGAAAATATTCAGTAACTGCTTGTTAATGAGGACATGGGTAGTTTTTGTGAACACTGCTGAGAACACGGAAGATTTTTGTAATCACTGTGGCTGAGTCCCCAATTGAGAATAGGAAATTATATAAACAAATTCAATATGGAGAACTTTAATTTCTCCCGATTTTAGCTACCAGATAGTAATAAAGGAGAAGATAGATAGTCTTTAGGGAATATTAATACCCCAGGAGAAAAGACCCAAAGTAACTGTGAATGGGAGTTTCCCAACGAAATAGCAGAATATTCACCAGCTTCTCCTGCCCATTGGTTGAGGATTGCCATCTTGCTGGAAGGCTGAGCGGCTTCCTGAGGCATCAGATAAGACTCCAAGGCAGAGAGCCAAAAGACAAGAACTTGCTTCAGATGCAGTGTTGTCAGCACGGGGGCTGGGCTCACATAAACTGGGCTCACATAAACTGAAATGAGAGGTGAGCCAAGAGATTGTGATGAGAAAACCAAAAGTGTCTATTGGCCACTTTCAGGAGGGAACTTCAGCCAGTTCTTCCCTTCTCCCCACCCCCTTCCACTCCTCATTCATTCCTGCCCGAAGGAGAAATATTGATTAATCCAATCGGGCAGATAGTGGTCTTTATTGTGCTGTTGCACCAGTGGGCTGAGTTACTGTGTCTCGAAAGCAGAAACCTCACTTGTATTTCTTGTCTTTAACCACCTAAACTCAGGCACATCAAGTCCTCTTACCTGCTCTTTCACTCCTCAGCTTAGGCACGACAGGAGCAATGCCTTCTGTCTCCATGTGGCAGAGACACTTGACAAGGGCTTTCTGAAGAACCTTTCATACTCTGTCTGTTCCAGTAAAGTGTTCAGATTAACCAGGTAGATCTGTACCACAGACAAAAATGTCTTCCATTTATCAGGAAGGAGCAGAATCTGAGATCTTTGGTTTTAATGTGTGGACAAAGGACAAAGCAGGGTGAGAGGTCACCAGAATAAGACCTATAAAAACAGCAGATGTTTAAATTAAGAGATATGGAATAGGAAATAAATTTGTCTAGTTGTGTGGTTTTGTTTAATTCAAAGCATACTGAAATCATATCAACAATTAAGAAAATATCAACGTTTATCAGGCAGATTTGAAAGCCATAGACTTTGAAAGGTAAAAAGTAGAATAGCTAAAATGAGAAATCCAAAGGCTGGATTAAACAGTAGATTAGACATCACTGAAGAATCAGATACATATGAAGAAATTCACTAAATTGCAACTCATAAAGCAAAAGATGGAAATTATGAAAGAGAAGCTAAAAGATGTGGATACATCTGCTCAGTTTCAGAAGAAGGAAACCAAGCGAACAGGGGAGCAGCAATATTTGAAAGATGATGGCTATCCTTTTTCCAATTTGGTCAAATTTAATGAAGTGCAACAAAATCTTAGCAGCATAAATAAAGAGAAGTCTCCTCCTAGACATATTTTAGTAACCAAAGAAGAGAAGGTCTTAAAAGCAGCCAGAGAGAAAAGATACATTGCTTACAAAGTAATAAAACATATTGATAGCTGATATCTTCTAAAAACAATGGAAGAAAGAAACAAGTGGTATTATGCCTTCAAAGAGAAAATTTTGGTCAACATAGAATTCTATATTCAGTAAAAATATCTTTCAAGAACAAGGGTAAAATATAGACATTTTCAGATAAATAAAGACTGAGAAAATTTAAACTGGATGGTGTTTAAATTTAAACTGGATGGTGTTTGCTTTGATATTATACTTTAAACCAAACGTATTTATTATATGCATTCTTATATCATATTTCATAAGAGAGAGATAAAAGTAAGTTTATTGACAATAATAATAATAATGTTAATATTATTCACTGTTTGGCTAATTTCTAGGTTACCCACATTTTATCAAACTGACATTTTCTTAAGTAACATAGCACAATGGGGTTTCTGGCCATGTCAGAGCAGGGGTTTAGATGTGACAGGAAGGAGTGAACAGTCCACTTTTCCCCACCTTCTAATCTACGCGCATGACCATCCTGGCATTGAACCACATCTCTTGATATGTATGTGGCCCATTCTGACCAGGAAGAAAAAAATTTGAGTTCTGTCCAGATTGAAAATTCACAACCAAGAGACATTTGAGAGTCTTATAGGGGGAATAAGCAGGACAATTGGCAGAGCATGGCAGTGCTGCAGGAATGGATCTAAACTGGGCTAAACCTGGCCTTGCTGAGGGATGCTATACTTGGGAACTTAGTGTTTAATCCTTTTGCTCTAACTTTAAATACTTAGGAATGAGCTGGTACTATTCTGTCTCAGTTACTACACCTGGTAAACAGTCTCCAAGAAAGGCAGGTGTGGTGGCCAAAGACAAAATTCAGGAGTATATATAAATAACCAGTGGAGGGGCAAAGGTGGATTTCTCCTTCCTGGGGGACCCTCCCTAGCTGGGGTCACAGTAGCTGCTGATTGTCCTTGAGGACGCTTGGAGATTTCAGAAGTCTGCATCTCAGATTAGTAGTAAGTTGTGTGGTTCTCCTGTTTTGTGCCCCTACCTTCATGGGTTCCCATGTCCTTTACCTTTAAAGAAACATTTCATCCTCTAACTGAGCTTGTTGGCAGATTTCAATAATTAATACCTCCATTCCATCATGACATCCACTGGGATCTTGAGGGGAAAGTTGCCTTAATTGAGGAAAAGTCTGAGACCAAAGCCTACACTTAACAGGTCCTGAATATAGAAAATGGCAGTGGGTCTGAGTTTAGTGGTTAAGCATGCAGGCTCTGTAAGACTGTCAGACTAAACATACTAATTCAACATAAAACATGATAACTGCTAAGAATTCATTGTGTTCCCTAATAATTATTGTCATAATAATTATTGTTACATTAATGTGTACTTGAACTGCTGCCCCTGAGCTATTCCTACAGGTGCATGGAAGGAGAAGGCTATATGGTAAAACTGAAATAACCACATTAATTGAGGCCCAAACATCTCTGCAATAGGACTTTATTCTCAAGAGAAGGATTTGAGAGGGAGAAAGTGTTTCCTGACTGCCCAAACAGAGAAACAAACACTGGAGATTCAGAGGCACATGGAAAATCAGAATCCCCAAGGAGAAAATCAGCATCATCTCAGTAGCGCAGGCTGAGAATTGCTTAGATTGGGGTTAGAGTTAATGGTGTTGAGCTCTAGGAAAGCTGGCAATATCACCATGAGCAGGAAAATAGAGTGCCAGGCAATGGCACACATGTTATATAAAACCATCCTTCTCTCCTTTGAAAATTCCCATAGAGAGTGAGCAGCCTGTCTAGCAAACTATTGAAGTCCTGTTACCTAGTATGTGGGAATACTTACATGAAGTGTGTATTTTATAAATAGATCACTGATTACATTAAAGAATAGAAAATAATTTTCTGGCCAGTGCTGAAGAGCCCCTTCATTCTCCATTGCAATTATCAGGATAAACCAGAGTATTTTGTTCTTTATGATCAAGGCATGAGCTGAAAACACTGCTTTTAAAAAGTATTTGCTCTTATCTAAGAAGAGCAAGTGATCTGTCTCTATTCTTACTAGTTCCCAATTGGTAGAGGGTCAAGTTCATAGCCTCCCTAGAGATTCATCTGAGATCTTTTGTGTGTTCTGATTGATATTGTTAACTGGATGAGTGAGTTCACTATAACAGTTCTGGCTTTCATTGCTGGACACTGAAGACTTCGGGCTTCTTTGCTGCAGCTACTACAAATTCTCATCTTTTCTAATGATTTAATAGGAAGTTGGGAAGGCAAAGAACTGAATTGTTAGCCAAATGAGAGTCCTGTAGAGGTACATTTTTTAATGGTCTCAGGCAATTGGCACAGTCTTTCATTTCAGGGGAGAACACTTCCCCTGTGGTAGTGATTACTCACTCTCTAGCTGTATCTAAATGCCCTGCGGTTAAAGATTTTGAGAACTCCTGCAAAAGTCATATTAGCTCACAATGATAACACAGAACTTCTACAGGACAATGAGACCAAGCTGGTTACCTGGCATATTTAATTGAAACAGTGTCTATGTGAGTATTTTCTCAAAATGACATTTCCAATCAGCAGGAGCAATATCATCTGAGAACTTGTCAGAAATGCACATTCTCAGGCCCTACCGCAGACCTACTCAGTGGGAATCTCTGGGGGTGAGGTCTAGCAATCTGTTTTAACAAGGCCTCCAGATGATATGATCACGCTAAAGTTGGAGGAAAGCTGATCTACGAGGACCAACCAGTCTTGACTGTTTTAACTGAATTGACCTGCCAAGTCAGCTGGACCAAAATAGTGTTCACATATCAAACAGTCCTGAACTGTTGAAAAATTTACCAACTGTAAAATAAGTTTCTCAAAAGACCTAATTCTTCTATAAACTGGTGCTCCAGAACTGGAGGAAGAGCTGGATGCTAATAACAAAAAATACATACATGACATACATGTATGCATGAATACTGATGCCAAATCCCACTCCCAGAAGTTTTGAAGTAATTGGTTTGGTGTGATGCCTAATCGGGCATCATCCTCAATTGATTTCAACAGGAAGTCGTAGCTGGCTGATTGCCCATAATGACCACAAATTATGCCCCCTCTATTATCCATGCCTTTGCAATGCACTTTCGTCATTTCTCCTATGAAGAAGAGTCTGTTTCTTCACTCACTTGAAGATAATGCTGGCCATGGGACTTGCTTTGATCAATGGGACAGTGACAAACATGACATAAGCAGAGACTCGGAAAGTGCTTACACAATGTTGCTCATTTGTTGCTTTTGGAACCCGAGACTACTATGTGAACCAGCTTGGAGAGACCCTGGGGAAGAAGCTCTTCTGTATGGTCATCATTCAGCCAGTCCCAATTCACTTGCTGACCACAAATGCATGAGCAAGCCCACCCAAGAAAAACCAAACCTGAACCAAGAACTGACCTGCTCTATTATGAGCTAAATAAATGGTGGTTGTTTTAAGCCACTAAATTTAAGGGAGGTTTGTTCAGCAATCATGGGCCAGTGGAAGGTAATGCTTGCTTTTAACAAAATGGTAACACCTGAAAGGAGAATCATCAAGCCAAGATCATTCCAGACACCCCTCATTTAAGGGCTGCTCAACTCAGCTCACAAGACCACTCTCAGCTTCCACCTTTTCTCCTTTTAGGCAAGAATGCCCAGTTACCAGCAGCTTCCATGAGTCTCCTGATTCACTCGGCCATCACTAAAGGCAAAAGGAGAACTGGACCATGAAAGCATAAAGAGTTTGGAGAGCTTCAGAGAAGACATAACATGAATTTGAGTCCAAAACATATTTTTAAAGGAGAATATTGAATAGAATATTTACTGTTAAGCCTCTGAGACAAAGCTTGATTTCTGAATTATCCCCAGCAGGGATTAAGGAAAGTTTATGAGATTTGTATATTGAATCATCACTAAAATTTTTCAGTATGTACAAGGAGATGTATTTCTTGATAAAAAGGAGACCAGTAGGAAATAATGATTGAACATAATCCTTTGTCCATAACATAGGATGGTTCCAATAGCCTTCTACCACTCACTGTGAAATAAGCAGAATGTTGTTTCAGTTACATCTGGTCCTTGGTGATTTCTCCATTCTCATTTGGCTCTACTCCCTCCCCCACTTCTAACTCTATCATCTTGTTGCTGTCTTTTCCTTATTTTCAGGCTTTCCCTTGAATTTAACACTTCCAAAAAGCCCATCCTAGACTGTTAGTGGTCCATTTTCTGTTTTTATCCTTCCTGTATTTACCTTTATCCAAATGTTTTTCACCTATAATAAAGTGACTCCAGACTCTGGGAAGCTTCCAAGTTAGAACAATGCCTTATCTATTGTTGCATGTTGTTTGTTAGGAAAGCGTTTGACTGCAAGTGACAAAACCCTGACTAGCAGAGCCTTAATAAGTACAGATTTATTCTCTGTCTCTTCAAAGTAAAAAGGTAGGCAGGCGGTGCTGTTGCAGTGAGCAGGACTGAAGCCATGTTGGGACCTAAAACCGCACGAGTGGTTTTAAAAGGACACAGTCTTTTTCTTGGAATGCATTTCTCTGAGTTCCCTCTTTTCCCATGATTATTTGATATTTCGAGCTTTGGTTCTGGGGCAAGATGACATTATTTACATGAATGTAAAGTCGTTTTTCAGCCAGCCTGCAGCTGCAGACTTGCACATACTATCCAGACCCTGTGAGAAAAAGGAAGACATCAATAAAGCTGTGCTGATTCCACCCTCCAGCAGGACCTTGAGAGAACAGCAAGGATGAGAGCAGAAACCAGATGGAGCCTTGGTGAGACCTTGCCCCTGGCTCCTTGCAATGAACCCCCCAAGGCTCACATCACCCTCCCTCCTGCTTTTCATTTCCCACATTCCATTCCCTCAACTTCCCTTTGAAAACCCCTCAGTAAATCTGAGTCTTTGAGATGGCTTCAGTCTGGCCACTCTCCTTCAGGTTTACTGGAGAGATGGGTTAGTCTCAGGTCTCTCCTCAGGTCACCGGTATTCCTGAATAAAAGCTGACTTCCATTTTCACCAGCATTCAACTTTTGAGTGGTTTGATTTTGAAGGGGGACAGGCAGCCAGACCTGTGCACATTAACAGTGCTTTGATTCATATAGTCTCAATTGCAAACTGGAATTCTAGCTCTTTCTATCCTTCTGCTTCAACATCCTTAGTTCATGATCGATTTCATTTTATCCTTATCATTATTATTATTATCCTCACGGATGCACAATGGCTTCTATGCTTCCAGGTATCATTTTTACAATCAAGATAGGAAAAGAAGAAAAGGACATACTAGCTAGGTTTATACTTTTTTTCATGAAAGTAAAAGTTTTTCCAGAAGTTGCACATTTCAAGTCTGTTTAGGTCTCTATTTAGAAATGTGTCTTATGGGCTTCCCTTTCTGCAAGAGAGTCTAGGCTAGCAAGTAAAAGTGGAATACTGTTATGTGCACTGCACACGTATATGATGAAGGACTATGTGAGGGGATTGCACTGCAGGTAAGAGAACGTAATACTGAACATCTCCCTTTAGGAGTCCTTGACTCTCACATCACGAACACAACAGAACAGAGCCAAAAGATCATCATACCTGACTCATTTGTGTTAATTCTGATACAGTCCATCAATTCAAGCATTTAAGTTTTTATAGGACATGGGGTCAGACCTATAGGTGGTATAAATTGTAGAATCCAGCTATTCTATGGTCTAATTGAGGGGCTTTGTACAAGGACCTGGAAAAAATTATCTCAACTTTAGGAAAACTCTTCTAAAGAAAATTCATGTGGGAATTTAAGGACTCTCATGTCTAGCACCCACTTTTTTACCTACCCAGATTTGGAGCCAACTGAGAGAAGTACACAGATCTGAAACCTTGACCTTGGTGTTATCAACACCACATTCTAACCAACTGAGCAAAATGGCCAAACCTCAAAATATAACTTTAGGATTGAAAAATGCTAGGCTTAAGAAAGTGCTTTCAATCTTCTCTCTGATATGGCTTCCCTCACTGGAATTTATATGTGAGTTACAGATGCTTAGAAAAACACCAGCTTCCCCCATGGGGGTCCTGCTTTTGAAAAACTTACATAATGGAAGAGATGAGAATGAATACCCTTGCCTAACAAGCTGGTCTCACAGAACAGGAATCAAGTGACACATGCTTAGCTTTTCTTCTGAATTCACCTATCAGGTGAGTCTTTTCTCCTGTCTTGGGGAGGAATGAGTAAAGGAATAAAAAGAGGCAACAAGCATTACTCTAGTAAAAATCCCTTTCCGTGAAAACACAAAATCAGGGGAGGAGGTTCCCTTTCTAGCAGACCACAATATGAAAATGCTTTCTTACCTCCAAGTCTAGGCACACTGGTCAGTTGTTTTCTTAGCACCTGCTGCTAAACTTGACCGGTATAAGACACTTGTATCTTGAAAGACTCCATGACATCAAAGATAGAGAACTCTGTGGCAGGTAGAATGTTTATCCAGAGACAGCGTTTGCTAGGGACACCTTCCAAAGAGTAAATAGCAAATGATGGTGGTGATGATGAAAATATTAGTAACAATTCTACTCTGGAAGTTACTCCAGAAATGAAGAGAGATGGATTTCATTTTTGAGTGAAAAATTGAAAAAAGAAACCAGAAGCATTAAAGGATATAAATTAAAAGTAAATAATGTGAGCAGAATATGATGAAGAAATTATTGGCCATGACAATTTGATGCTGGCCTCTGCTTAGAGCAGTGCTTCAGCCTTTTTTTCATTATTTCCCCTACTAAGGAGACTTTTTGGACTTTTTTATACTAATCTCCTTCCCCCTTTCCTACCCTCAATACATGAATTTCTAATACCATAGATATCCTGTGTATCTATTTATGTAATGTGGCCCTTTGAAGGGCTACGTGCTATTATAATATCTAAATTTCTTTCACCTTCCAAGAATCAATTTTCTCACCTCTGAGGAAAATATTGCCTTCATAGAGAATGAATGGCTTAGGATCATAACACATATTCTACTCTATATTCTGGGCCCATTCTTTCAAGCCTTTTGGATTCCTTGAATTCCTTATAAAGAGACATGAAACTCATGATCCAGGAAGAAATTAAAAATTGTTTTTGTGAAATGACCAGGTTTTTTTTAAAAAAACAAACCACTGCTATCAATCAAAATATTGGCAGCCAGGTAGGTTTTATGTTTTATAATAGCCAATTGATACACCGTGCCCTAGCAACCAACACTTCATATTATTAATGTACACATAGCTACACAGCCAATCCAGCAGGCAGACAAGCAGTCTTACAACTTTTATAAAACAGTTAAGAGCTTTGTTTGGAAGCCAAATTCTAAATTTACCATCCTTTAAAACCAGCTGAGTAGGTGGTAGAAACTATAGTGGTTTGTCTGTGTCAAACCTGTAACACAGGTCTCTGAAATAAGGCATTGTATCAGTTAGCTACTGCTGATAACAACCCACCCCAAAACTCAGTATCTTAAAGTAATAAACGTTTATTACTGCTCCAGGTCAATTGCATGTGCTTGTGGTCATGACATGAGTGCGTGGTTCTGTAGCCAGCTGCAGACTGAGGAGGCAACTCTGTTGTTCTTGGCAAGGCTTTCTCACCTATTTGGGCTTCTGCTGGCTGAAGCCTGATTTAGGGTTGTCTTGGCCGATTCAAATGGCCAAGCTTCTTATGGTTCACTCATATGGCCTCTCCTCCTCCAGCAAGTTAGCCTGGGCTTGTTCACATGCTGGTATCAGGGATCCAAAAGAGGGAGTAGATCCTGTCCTTAGTAAACTGAGTGGCTTTTATGATCTCAAGACAAATTAGCAAATAGCAAATTACAAATAAAGGAAAGAAAGGAACAGCATTAATGGCCATCAGTACTGATTTCTTTATGAAAAAGAGAAGCAGTGGCATAGTAGAAAGGACATTAAATTAAGAATCAGAGACTGGATTTCTCATTCTAACTTTCCTGGATTATAACTTTAAACAAATGAGAGCATGAGTGTGCTCTCTCAGTCTCGGTTTGCCCATCTGTAAAGTAGAAATAATCTTTTCTTCCCATCTCCTAAACTCGTTGTGTTGAGCAAATGAGATGGTTTTAAACTGTGAAGCTCTATGTCTATAAAACATGATATATATTTGCAATCTCAAAACCATTTCTTTTCCTAATTGTTATGAATAATAAGCAGGAATTTTCTGTTACCTAACTAAAGGATAGAAGAAACTGTTCTTCACAAAGAATGAGGACACTTAGCTTTAATGTTTGGCTATGTCAGTAAAAAGCCAAGTGACCTTGGGAAATCCATATGATCTTGGGAAAGCCATGTGACCCCTGACCTTTAATTTCTTTGACGGTAAAGTCACAGTACTAGACTTGATTATTCCTGAGGTTTCTTCTGTCACTCAGATTCTAAATGAACTGGAATGTTATTGCAACAAATTAAAATCTACTATGTATATGTGAGCAAAGTTGAAAAGCAAAGCAGATAGAATATTAACTGACCCAGGAATTCTGGTGAATTAGAGGGAATATGAGAATTTTCCTAATTGAGATTGAACCTTTGGAGATGAGAGGCAAAAAAAGGGACAAAGAGGGAAATAAGGTGGGGGAAGACAGTAAGGATAGAGAGTATTGAAGAGCAAGAATGACTGAAATAACATAGATTAGCAGCATTATCCACAGTTCTTCAACTAAAGTGCTATCAGTTGGCACCCAGAATGGTTTTGTAAAACCAGCATAGTCCTTAAAATTTTTACAAAATGGAATGCTTTTAGCTGGGCCAAACATGCTCCATTTGGCCATAGTTCCCAACCCCCAACCCAGATCACACCTTCTTGTTACCTGCTTACTTCCTTTTAGGAATCTGAGTTTTCAATCCCTGGTTGTTACTGAGAAGTAAGTAAAGCACCTGTCAGTAGCACCCCAGCAGGCCCAGCCTTACACTGAATGAACAAGTTACTCTCTCTAGGTCTCTGTTTCCTCTAAACTATAAGCAGTAACATCTAATTAAGGGAATTTTGTGGGGATTAAGGGGGTTAGCAAGTCTAAAGTGCACAGCAAAGTGGCTGGTGCATAGAAGTTACTCAATCAAACTTCATTTCTTTTTCCTGTCTCTGTCTCCCTCGCTTCTTTCCCTTCTCTCCATTTCTCTTCTGCCCCTTTTTTCCCTCTGTCTGACCTTTTTCCCTTCACAATATTTCCACTTTTCTCTCCTGCCTCTGCCTTGGGGAGGGGGAGGGTCCACACCTCAGGGACTTTTGAGCTCAACTCCTACTCCATGGAAAAGGTATATCTTCCCCTAGGATTAGAATTAGTCCCAGCCCCCACCCCCACCTTCAGCAGAATTTTACTACAGGGTTCACACCAAAGTGATAAGTGGAGAAAGAGAGTGTCTCAAAATACCATAGACTGGGTGGCTTAAAAACAACAGAAATTTATTTTTCACAGTTCTGGAAGCTGGAAAGTCCAAGATTAAGGTGCCAGCAAATGATGTGTCCAATGAGGACCAACTTTCTGGTCCATAGATGGTGCCTTCTCACTGTGTCCTCATATGGTGGGAGGGGCTGGGGAGCTCTCTGGGTCTCCTTTTGTAAGTGCACTAATCCTGTTCATGAGGGCTCAGCCCTCATGACCCAATCACCTCCCAAAGGCCCCACTTCTTAACACCATCACCTTGGAAATTAGGATTTTCAACATGAATTTGGGAGGGATACAAACATTCAGATCATAGCAGAACGGGGCTCCCTCTTCTGGACTTGGGGGCTTATAAAATCAGTTCCACATTCATGGACAAAAGATCCATCACCAAATCAGAAGAATACTAGAAGTAGAGAACAAAAAGTGATTTGAAAAACATTTCTACCTGGGAAGATAAAAACGACCAGCAACTGTTCCTTACCTACAATATTAAGGGAAGTTATCTTAATTACTTTACTCTTCCTTCTTTTAGCTGAAATTGTTTGGTATGGCTAATACCAAAATATAAATGGAAGAGCATCTGGGGTTTTTCTTTTTAAGTGGTGATTTTCTTGAATAATCCCACATTCATTGCCAGTTGAATTGTTTCATTTATTTCTCAATGCTGCTGCTCTTTATGTAAAGTTAATGGTGTGAAGTGCATTAAAGAAATACAACTTGGATTTCTGTTAATAGTTTCTATAACAACCTAGAAGATTGTTGTAACCATTAATGAGATTGCATTTAATTTTTTATTTTAATGGGTTATCTATTCTCTCTACATGGGATTTTCCTGGGTAATTGATCATGTTATTTTCATTCGACGTTATGGCTGTGAGATTTATGCTTGTTCACACCATTTGGGAACCATTTTTGTCTATGTCATTTCCCCCTTGTCATTTTAAATGCAGATGTGTGCTCTTCTTAAAGAGCAAAATTAAAAATAAAGTTTGCCCAAACTTTGAGGTGCTAAGATGTCTTCCCTAAACTCCATCTGATTGGCCTTGAAACCACAATCTGACTTGGATGTCATCAGGGGCTAAGCCCTTGCTATCTAGGTGTGCAACCACAGCATAAACCTCTGCATAGAGTACTTAGAAGTGAAAAGTGACTCTCCTGACAACTAGGCCATGGTATTCTTCACTGATCATAAACAATGCTCACAGGATATAGAAAGGACAGAGACAAGGCCACTTGGCACCAACTCAAAGGACTAACCATGGCCCCCTTCTGACTAACAAGTGGCAGTTGCTTCTTTACCAACCATACATCCAGCCTTGATTTAGTCTTCCCACCTGTTAGAGAAAAATTATTTGGATACCCCAGCGTCTAGACAACATCCAATCCAGAACTGGCCCGTTTTCTTAAACCCTCCTTAGAATCATGTGCTACGGTCTGAGTGTTTGTGTCTCTCCCAAAATTCATATGTTGAATCCTAACCTCTAAGGAGATGGTATGAGGAGAAGGGGCCTTTTGAGAAGTGATTAGATCATTAGTACAGAGCCCTCTTGGATGAGATGAGTGCCCTTATAGAAGAGGCCCACGGTGACTCAAGTGCACCTTCCACCATGTAAGGGCACAGCCAGAAGACATGGCTATGAGGAACAGTCCCCACCAGACACCAAATCTGCTGGCACCTTGATCCTGGATTTCCCAGCCTCCAGAACTGTGAGAAATAAATTTCTGTGGTTTATAAGTTACCCCGTCTACGGTATTCAGTTATAGCATAGACATCATCCAACATAAGCCTGAATCCTATTAGAAACCCCTTCTAACTCTCTTACCAAGAGCCCCCACAGTTCCTCAAGGGCGTTCTCCTTTGCTGCAGCAAGCTAAATCAATCTCACTTTGACTCAAGGCATGTTCCTGATGGTCAGTGAGACTTAACAGTAGGTTCTTAATAAGTGCTTAATTAATATATTTTTTTAATTAGCTAAGTTTTGTAAGACTCTTCCTTTCTAAACTCCCTCTGACTTAATTGCTATGGCATCATTCCCACTTGATCTTCCTCCTGGCCCCCCATCACCTTCTATGCTTCTTTCTTTGTTCCTTTTCCTAAATCTGCCTACTACAGACTGGTGTTCCTTAGGATTCCTTCCATTTCTCTTTTCTAACTCACAGATTTTTAATCTATAAAATGCATATAGATGATCATATATACTGTAGTAGAGATTGCTAGTGTTCACCAGAAGCCATTCATTCTATCTTCCATAGAAATCAATTAAAAAATTTTTAATACTGAAAATTTTAAACATATACTACTAAAAAATAGGGGTTTTTTTTAAGGAAGATTACTTCACAGTGGTGGTATGTACTTCAATTAAGTAGCACATAATGCTTTGTTTTGGTTATATTAGCAGGTACCGATCATCGCCTATATCAATTGATCAATTGATTGATCGATCTATCTATAATTTTTAGGGGTTGAAAAATGGCAATATTCTGATTTAAATTTCTTCTTCATTGGTTGGTTATAATATGTTAGCGAGAATACATCTAGAAAGAGAAGATATGCTCTTCAATTTGGTGTTTTTAGTCTCAGTCACACATGACTGAAACTATGTTGTAGTTAATACCTCTAACTTAAGAGTTGTTATGAATATTAATAAAAATGACACAAGTAGCATGCCTAGGAAAGGAGGGCTCTGTCCTTAGGCCACCTTATCTGACTCAACACTTTCCTCTACTCCCTATCAGCTGGCAATTCCAAAATCTCAATCATCAATCTAAACCTTTCAAGACCCATATATCCAGGTCTTAGTAACATCTCTACCTCCAAGACAAAGTCTCCACAATTCAACTGTTATCTCTTCTTCTTCCTTTATGTGTATCTAAGGAGAACAGTCAGCATCTGCTCGGGTGCCGAAGGCAGTAAAGTAAAGCCACCATACAGGCCTTCATCTCCTTTTGCCTCCTACATCCAATTCACTTCCATGTTTCATTGTTCTACTTCCTAAAAGGCTTGGGAATCTGTCCTATCCCATACCCACTAAGCCTTCACTTTCTTACGCACTGCTTTAGTTCAGACTTGTGGCATTTCTCTCCCTGACTCTTGCAATGGACATTTCCAGTCTTACCTTTATCATATGATGAAGCTTCTGGTCATTGTTGACATGACTGTTTTCTCATTAGACTAAAAGACATTTGAGGGCAGTAACATTGTTTATTTATTTATTTATTTATATACCCAGTATTTAGCAGAGTCGTTGGCACAGAGTAGTTACTCAATAATTAATAAGAATCTGGAACACTTAGCAGGTATCAGGCATGAGTCCAAGAGCACTATGTGTGTTAACTTAATTCAACCTCAGTATAGCCCTATGAGGTAGGTGCTATTACCCCCACTCTACAGAGAGGAGACTGAAGCATAAAGTGATTACATAATATTTATTCAACTAGAGAGGGATGGAATCAAGACTGGATCTCAAGTGATTGTTGAATAATGAAAACATATGCAAGGATCAATGAATCAATAAAGACAGATTATTCTCTATTTTACAAATATCTATTAAGTCTCTTATCTGGGCTGATCAGCAAAACCTGTTCTTCCACAATGCCTGAGAAGTATCTGAAAAAACCCATTGGATCCCAAAATATGTCCTCTCTCTTCTCACTAATACCAGATATTTCACCATCAGAACCCATTGCCCTATCTTGAAGCTTTGCTCTCTTAAGTCACCAATACATTTTGGAAAAGAAATACTTTTGGTTATTCACTATCATGTGTTATTTAGTGGGGATGAGTGAAGGTTAGGATAGGCAGAGCTGGGGTCAAAATGAGGGCAGTGGTCTGCTCAGTTGAGTCAAAAAGATGAAAGACCAGACTATAATGACAAGCAACAACAAATACTAATTTCTGCTCTGTCTGGATTCTTTATGAGTTTTTATTGCTGAATGTTTATTCCTTTTATGTTTGTTTTAATTTTTTTCTTTAATAGAAAGGATTGGATTGCCAGATCTGGAAACGAAAGGTGATAACATGGAAATCTACTGTGTCCATAAACTCACTATGGGTGGAGAAAATCTCACAACACCAGAATTTATGAGATCAGACAAGGCCTGGAACTTTTTATCCTTGTGCCCGGGTGATAAATTACACTATCATTTTCAGGGACCATTTGCTGTAGAAAAACAAATTAACACAGTAATTTTTAAATTATACCTTGAAGGCTTCATGAAGACACTTCCAGTCTGGTTATGTTTTGGTCCTGAGGCCTGGCTTCCTGATTCTTCTCTGATGTGCTAACTCCTATTGCTATTTGATTTGGAAGGGAGTTCCATTATTTTTACAGGATAGGAGCCCATAATAGTGGAAAGCCAAAAATGGTAAACGTTTCAACTACCTCTTAATTTTCTCATGACTTTGTGGTCTACCTGTCAGTAATGAATTTCCTTAGACTAAGTTGGCCCTGAAACTTGTATGTATTTTAAGAGTTTGGGATATCTAATTTGATTAGCTAAATGATTTTCATGTTCATTTGGAAGAGAAATTATAGCTTCTTTAATGATTGAATGTTTTATGCTATTGATGACTATTGATAATGTAATATATATTTAAATCAATGCAATATGGTTTTTCAAATTTATGTCTTTTTACATATAAAAATGCAAAAATATTCCCTGACTCCTAAACTTAGCTAGGCATTCTTTCTTTGTATCTAGATAGAGGAAAGCAAATTTCCTCTGTATGGTTCTCTTTATTTTTCTTTTCTAAGTCATTCACTTACTCATTCACCCATTCCTTCATTTACGTATTCATATGCATTGGGCACCAAGTATGTCCCAGACATTCTATTAGGGGATAGGGATAAACAAGTAGGCAAGAGAGGCCCTGTCCCAACTTTACACTCAAGTGGGTTTATAGAAAGGGCAATAGGCAATTGCAGAAGAAGCCTATGAAAGCAAGTACAGAGGACTCTGGACAAGCAACAACTCCACATAACCCAGACTAAGCTCAGTGGGTGTTATCAGTTCTTTCTCTCTCTCCTTTCCCCTTCTCCTCTCCTGTCCTCTCCTTTCCTTTCCTGTCACCTGCTCTCCTCTCCCCCATCTGACATGGCTTTCTTTCTTCTCCGTGTGTCAGCCTCATTTTATCTTTGGCCAGATATGCTTCCTCAACACAGTCACCCACTGACCCACAGGCATATTCTCCCAGCTTGGCAACCCTAGCAGAAAGAAAATTTCTTTTTCTTCTGCGTATCTATGAATTCCAGGAAGGACTCTGATGGGGCTTTCCTGAATCACATGCCCATTTCTTGGGCCTATCACTGTTGCCAGTGCAACGGACACTATTTTGGGTCTGGCCTGAACTATATTATTTTCCAGGTGAAGGTAGGTGAGGTAAAACGATTGTCAATTCCAAAGAAACACCTGAAATGGAGAACATCCATCACAAATTTTATCATACCCTTTACTCCCCTTCTGAGCACTTATAATTTATAAAAATATTGTTATGTCTTGCTTATCTGTTGAATGTCAGTTCCTCTAGACACTAATATACATGAGAGTAGGTACTATGGAAAATACTCTAATGCTGATACTTCCATCCAGAAGTTTATATCCTTACTGTGCTTCTATCATATTTGTATACCTCTGTCTCCCTCGTTCTTGGGACATAGTAGACATTGAATACATAATTGTTGAGTCAATGAACAATCAGTACTGTTGACTCACTCTACTCCCCTGAAATGGTCCTGCTTTTTATCTATAAATCTCTTGTTTTAATTCTGTAGAAACTTCGCATCTTTTTGGACTCAGATACCAGCTCATTAGACAAGGGAATGGGATTGCCTCATGGATTTAGGCAGATGTGAGTTTAAATCCAAACACTGTCACTTCCTACCTGAGAGTCTGCTTTCTCCACTGTACTATGAAGATAATGTCTACTTTGCATTGCTAATGTGATAATTAAGTGAGATCATGTATGCAAAGTGCTTATGATTGTGCCTATGGTGGTTTTGAAACATGTCTGCAAATTCTTTGACATTTTTGCTGTCACAAGATGGAGAATAATTCCCCTCCCCTGGAAGATGGGCTGGTCTCAGTGACTTCTTTCTAATGGATAGAATATGGTGGACATGACAGTGCATGATTTTCAAGGCTCTCTCAGGTCATGTGCATTTGGAGAGCTGGGTCACCATGTAAGAAATCTGGCTACCTGAAGTTGCTGTTCTCACATTGCTATAGAGCCCAGCCGCTCCAGCCCACAGCTTTTTGTATATTCCTAGCCCAGGCACCAGGCTTGAAAATGAAGACATTTTCAGGGATATGGCTCTGTTCTCAGCCTGCCTACCCAGCACGGCTGGGCTGCAACTGCATGAGCAGCTCCAACTGAGAACCACCCAGCTGAGCCCATTCAAACTCTAGAACTGGGAGAGCTATAATAAATAGCTGTTGTTCTATGACACTAAGGCTAAGTTGGTTTGATATAGAGTAATTTATACATAATCAGAATAGTGACTGACATATTAGGTGGTCAGTAAATGCTAATTTTGAAGTATAAATTTTAAACCACAAACTACCATCTTGGAACATAGCATAAATATTAGGTTTCAAACCCATGAGGCAAATGATATTAGGATTCTCTGTCTTTTGGAATAATTCTCAATTTCTGTAAATTAACTAGAATTGACTCACTTTTATGCATATTTGATTTAAAATAATGTGTGAGACCATATATCCCAGTGGTTAAGGCCACTGGTTTTGGAGACAGATGACTTGGTTTCAAAACTTACTGTTATTTTTCTAAGTGTAAGACCTTAGACAAGTTGCTTATCCTCTATAATATTGTTTTCTCATAAAACAAGAATTTTGAAAATACTCTTGTGATAAGCACAAAATGGAATAATTCACATAAACTTAGCCCACTGCTTAGAAAATAGTACCCAATACCTGTTAGCTATTATCACACTGGGAATCTGTATTCAAGCAAATGCAAGTCACAGGGCCAAATAGCCATGGACTTCCAAATCATAAGTCACATGTATGAAAGATCCACCAAATTAATTCAGAGAGCCTGACAAAGAGACAACAGTCCACAAATAAAATGTATGCTCAAAAAAATGGCCTGCTGATGCCATCTGAAGATGCCTAAATTATCCTAAGGTAATAATTAATATTCTATAGCATGTTTTTATTATGCTTTTTATTAGATAATATTGTTGTTGCCCAAGCTGGAGATCTCATTATGTTGCATTCTTCTGGCAATCAATTTTCTTCCTGCACTTCATAAACTCTTTGAGAATTTCATTTTCCAGGGACAAAATGTATGTCCATGGTGAAATTCTTTAGTTTAAATTAGTGAAATCCTAGCAGTAGAACATTAATTTTTAGGATTCTGTCTTACAAGCAAATATTCTGAAACCTTGTCTATTCAAGTGATGCTAAAGATTTAAATGGCCCGTTGTCATGTGTTGTTCATAAGTTTTCCTGTATATTCGTGATAGAAGGGAGGAGCACGGATGCGTTAATGATGCAATTACTGAATGTTCATGTAGTATTTTGACTCTGGGGCTGTACACAGATAATTGGTAAGACTGGAGCTTCATATCTTTAAGTAGAACCAATTTTTAAGTGATCTTTTTATGTGTTCAAGGTTTGCTTCTTATTTTTTGGCAGAAGATATGTTCTGCCTGTACAGACAAAAATAATACTGCTATTGAAAACTGACAAAGTCGATGGGCAAAAGGAGGTTACTTAACAAAGGGAAGCCGCAGGCATCTCCCTCCCCTCTCTCCCTCTAAGTCTTTCTGTGGCTTTTAAAAAAATAACCCTTCATTCCTGTTTGCTGCCTCTTTCTGGTTTCTTAGTGTATCAGATGGGAACAATGGCTTCTTCACAGTGAATGGATAAACATTGACACGCTGGGGTGAAAGCTTTAGAAAGGTGGATGTTTCTGCAATCGTTTTGTGGACAATTACATGTGGGCATATGCTATGTGCCTTCGTGCAGGAACCTTATCCTGTGTAGGAAAGGATATAAGAGAGTGGTAATTTTATATTCACCTGTATCAGGAGACAGTTTTGTGATTGTTTGTCGATGGGTAATATGTAAAAGGTGAATAAAATAAAAGCTTAAAGTCAAAGCTAGTGAGGTCTCTAAGTTTTTAAGGATTAAGAATATATAAGGTAATTTTAAACATGAATATTTTTTACAATTTAACCATCTCAGACCTCCTCATATGAATATCAAGCCAAAGAGAGTGCAGAGAAATGTCTACCCATGGATGACATGCATTGAATAGATACTACCTGTGTGCAAATTACTCTGTTCATACTTTAGCATAATAAAGGCAGATCTCATTCTCACAATACTGGACTCAGAGGACACATATATTTGGTTTGAGGATCTGTCACATGGAATGTCCTCTTTCATTAGAACTCATGGTACTCTGGCTCAAGAAAATGACAGTACAACCTGTGCCACGTTTGAAATATTGTGATCTCAAAGTATGTCAAAGCCTGAGATTCTATTCAGTGTAAAGAGTATTGCAAAGGAAGGCTAGATTTTATGGCTGTGGGAAATTAAGGAAAATGCTTTTGGAAGATAAAAAATGTAAATTTGATCATAAATTTGACTTCAGAGTCTGTATTTTAATATCCCAATTGATATAGAATAAAAATGGTAAAGAAAATAAATGTATACATATATTTAGAGAATTAGTTTATCAAAATATGTACAATTGTCTTATTAGTCATTGAATTGTTTTACAAATAAAGAAATAATAATAATAGTAAAAATAATGAACTTACACAGTGCTTACTATGTGCAGGGAACTGTTTTAATTGCTGTACACATATAAATTAGTTAAATCTTCTTAATAACCCACTATTGATGAGGAAACAAGACCTGAAGTTTTTAAGCACATTTCCCAAGGTCTCACTCACAGAACTGCATTAAACCCCAGCATTCTGGTTGCAGAATTTGTCCTTAATCACTACACGTGTATTGCCAAAGCTTTCATTATACAACTGTGAAACAGATGAGTCAAATATTATGAACTGCTACATTCAGTAGATGATGGATATTTTTTCCTTTTAATGTCTGGACATAATGACCAGAGTATAAAAAGTCCTGATAATATAGGGATTCATTCATTTCACAATTAAATCCTTATTCAACAACTGTGCTAGGCCCTGAGAACATCACAGCAAACAAGACTTCCTTTCAACTCTTAAAGGGGCTCAGTCTTCCAGAGAGACAGTTGAATTAGGAATTAAAATACAGAGTTGTAAGTGCTAAGAATGGGGTGTGTATCATGGACATACAAAGGAAAGGCTCCTGATTCAGATTTCAGTGGGAGGAAATAAGGAAAGAGTAAAGATTATGAAATGGCTATTTCTTCTTTCCTCCTTATTTTTACTATTTAGCACATTAAGATGTGAAATAGATCTGAGCATGTGTACTCGTATTTGTGTGTGTGTTTATGCCCATGAGTGAAGTATTCAAGATCTATGAGAATTTAAATGCCATATCAAACTGTAAGGCCAAACCTCAATTACTATACATTTTTTTTCTTTTCCTACAAAGGTATTCTGCCCCAGCATAACTCATATAAATATTCTTTTTTACACTATGGAAGGAACATCCGTTGTGTCTCTATATAACCTCATATAAAAGGCATAATTTGTTTATCCCTGAAAGGTTATATGACAGCCTCTAAACAGAAAATTCCAGTAGTGTGTTTTTCATTTGTTTCAGTTATATAAGTGGGTGTCCTATTTTGCAATAAACAAAAGACCACCATTCACTGAAAAACTGCAGAGAACATTTTGTGAATTTTTAAAGAATGCTTTTTGAATATTAGCAAAGGCCATCAAATGCAACCTGTGTCTTTCTTTTTTTGTTGCAAGATCTGTACCAGTGGGAAGTAAAACACATTAAGACTGTGCTAGTCATCAGAGCTAGAATCTCTTTCTGTATTAGGTCAATGGTATCCAGACACAGACAGACATTTAATAAGTATTTAAAACTGTAGAAGTACAAAGTCTTCCACTCACAGCAGGGTAAGGGTTCCTTTATCCTGGAAGCAGTCTACCTTGAATTAACAGGACTGTCTTAAAATAATAGTATTCTCCCATTGATGCTGGGATTTAAAGAAGACACCTTCACTTCCTGAAGCCACTAAGACATCATCTAGGTGTTCCTTTTTTACTGCTTGATAATTTAAAATAAAGTGCCAAGTAGTACAGCTACTGAATAATGCTCATAGAATTATACATTCTAGTGTACCCACTGTATTTCTCCATTCTGAAGGACATTTTGAACATTGTTTTAGTATTATCACCCAGCTCCATACCTGGCAGAGCAATATGGTGTGTAACTCTGTATCAGTCTACATAATTCATCAAAAACAAACAAGACAAATTTAAGAAAGAGAAAGAAAATCATAATCAGTAACCAGTAAGTATATCCCATAGGCTGAATGCCACTGTGGTTGTATGAATATTAAAACTATGGTTTCATATTTTTAAAAAATGTTTATATCTCTTTAAAAATCAGTTGCACTTAATTGGGGGCTGACTATGGTTCGTATAACTGGATAAAAGCCCAAAGGTGTGAAGGAAAGTGGGAAACCAAAATTTACATTATGGAAATATTATTGGAACAAAATAGAAAAGAGATTTTTGGAAAGAGATACAGCTGTTATGTAACACTGAAAGGTGCCCTGAAATGTTACCATAACCTTTTTCATTTTCTATGAAGATTCCTTTCTCAAAATCTTCATTTCACTTTATTTTTCCTTTCTCAAAACAAAGTCCCAGGTACACCATAACAAGTATGACCAATCCTGTCACAGTGGAACTTTGTATCTATGATTTTAAGATTATCTACATAGTATCACTTGTGATTTCACTGAATATAATAGTGCCTCATTTATTCAGTATCACTGGATAAATTAAACCTTTGGATAACGGAATCCTCTCCCTTTAAACTAAACCATAAAACTCTTTTTTTTTTTTTAACCATTTTACTCTACCACTTAGAAATTAATGGATCCACATTACCTGGACGTACAAAAGCCTGCGATGATCCCCTCACTGCTTTTCTAGCACCTTCTCTGCTGTACTTTCTGCCTTTCTAGCACATTCTCTGCTGTACTTTAAAAGCTATGCCCCAGCCATGCAATTGTTTCATGACTCTGTGTCTTTACTAATACTGGCTCCTCTTATTGAAATCTACTCCAACTCACTCCCTTTATCAAGCCCAAATGATCCCAAGACTTCTCAGGCTTTTCTGTAATGGTAGTCTTAACCTCAGTCAGCGAGTGGGTGGGAGTGGGGCGGTTTGGAGGACAAATCGCACTGCAGAGTTGTCTGGCCTTGGGGCAAGGGACCAGGCTTTCAAGCTCTCTTATTTATTAGTCATGGGCCACTTGACAATGGGGTGTTCACCTGCCAGGCATCTCCAGGCCAGGTGACTCATATCAGCCAAGAGACAGGTGTACAGGACAGCAAACAAGATCTGAGTAGGGAACCAACAGTTAACACTGGGAGTGAGAATGGATACACCAGTGGACACAGATTGCTGAAAATGGGTACTCCTCTCCATAGGTGGATAAACAAACCTTCTCTCCACACAAGGCATTTAGGAGAGACATGGAAGTTCAAGGTAAGCCTAGATATGGAGAAGTGATGTGTTCATAACAGAAGAAATATGGGTGCATTTAGGACCCAGAAGCAAATTTCTGGGTCCTAAATGAGGTCCCAGCCAGGAACTCAAGCTGGGGGGGGGGGGGGCAGTGATAGGGAGATGACCTGGGTCTCTTGTTGATCTAACAATGCAGTCTCTGTTCTTCGGTTCCTCCCACAAGAGAAAGCTGGCAGGCCCGCAGCCATTCTATGGGGTTTTCCTTTCCATTTACCTTTCTGCAGCCTTCACATTCTCTAAATTTGTTGCTCTCCCAGGAAATCAAAGAGGCTTTCTGTCCTATCAGATGACAAACATCTCATTTTCTTGGCAACATCCCAGGAACAAGCAAATGCCAGACTTCTAGACTTTCATAAATGAAAGATTCTAATCCTAGAAAATCCTTTCCAGGGCTGAAGGGGGGCAGGGGTGAAGAAAATTTTGATTTTGGGTTTGTTTTTTTTTTAACACAAGTGTCTGCATTTCAAAGTTAATTGCATTTGTGTTCTGTGTAATATCTTTCTGGTTTTAAACAAATAAATGTAAAACAAAGACAAATTTATATTTCAGTGTCCTAACTAATAGGCAATATTTTGTCCCCAGGATATACATTCTGAACATCTCTTTTGTGGTAAAATTGTGTAATGTTTTCTAGTTGGGGAAAGTAAGTACCTTGGGGAACAAACACAACGTATTCTCTCTATCCTCCTCCCAAAATTAAATTAAAAAAAAAAAAAGCAAAACTATATTAGCAAGGAGTGAAAGACAACGTCTAGACAGCTTCCTTGAGGCAGAATCAACAGTGGCCGGCACAACTGTGTGCTCTGTCCTTTGCAAAATGGACAGTCATAGGCAGCTGAGGTTCTGAGAGGAGAGGAGGTGGCTCGGGAGACTCTCCACACTTTGACAGAGCAGTAGAGCGAGCTCTAGAGCCTCATGCTCCTTTTGGGTCCCACAAGGGGGTCAGCCAGCACATACTACTATAATGACAGACCACTATGTCACTTGAGCTGGAAGACTCAGAGAGCACATTCATTCTTCATTCTAGATCTGTACTTAACGGATACCAAATGAAACTCCTGGTCTGCTGCCCAACCCTGCTGCATCCACAGTCCTGCCTGCCTGGGTGAAGGGCAACTCCATTCTTTTCGTTGCCCAGGCCGGAATGATTTGTCGTCTTTGCCTGATCTCTTTTTCTCACAGTACATGGCCAATCCATTAGCTAATCCACGGCCAACTCATAGGCATTACCTTTAAAACTAGAATTTAATCATTCTCCTCCACCTTCCCTGACGTTGTGGTCCAAGTCACCACCTTTCTTACCTGGTCATTGGACTATCTCCCTACATGGTTCCTCCAACTCTGCCCTTGACCATAACTAACAGTCTTAACAGGGCAGCAAGAGCAACCCTCAGAAAACGCAAATCAGATATGTCACGGTCCTCTGTGCAAAACCCTCCAGTGACTCCCATCTCGCTCCGAGGAAGGCCGACAGCTTTAAAAAAAAGACCTCCCGGGAGTCAGGTCGAGCCAGGTGCCCAAGAGCGAGCGCGCAGCCCCGCAGCTCGAGCCGCCCGCGCCGCGAGATCGGCACCGGCGCCCCCGAGAGCGAGCCCCGCTAACCGCCGACCACCCGCCACCGAGGTGCCCGAGAGCGAGCAGAGGTGGCGGCATGAGCGAGGCAGGCCAGGCCACCACCGCCGCCGCCGCCGCCGCCGCCCTCCCGAAGGCCCCGGCGGAGGCGGCCGCCGCGGCCCCCCAGGACCCCGCGCCCAAGAGCCGGGTGGGCAGCGGCGCGCCCCAGCCCGCGGCCCCAGCGCCCGCCGCCCTGGTCGCCGGGAAGCCCGGTGGCACCGCGGCCCCCGCCGGCAGCGAAGACGCCGAGAAAAAAGTTCTCGCCACCAGAGTCCTGGGCACTGTCAAATGGTTCAACGTCAGAAACGGGTATGGATTTATAAATCGAAATGACACCAAAGAAGACGTGTTCGTGCATCAGACGGCCATCAAGAAGAACAACCCACGCAAGTATCTGCGCAGTGTAGGCGATGGCGAGACGGTAGAGTTTGACGTGGTGGAAGGACAGAAGGGCGCAGAAGCCGCCAATGTGACCGGCCCGGATGGCGCTGCTGTGGAAGGGAGTCGCTATGCTGCTGAGCGGCGTCGTTACACACGTGGCTACTATGGCAGACGCCGGGGACCTCCCCGCAACTGCGCTGGGGACGAGGAGGAGGAAGGCGACGGCAGCAGGGAGCCCCCCGCCCCCGGCCGGCGGTTCCCCGGGGCCCGCAATCAGCTGCGCCGCCCCCAGTATCGCCCTCAGTACCGGCAGCGCCGGTTCCCGCCGCACCACGTAGGACAGACCTTCGACCGTCGCTCACGGGTCTTTCCCCATCCCAACAGAATGCAGGCCGGTGAGACTGGACAAGGGAAGGGTGGGGTCCCAGGGGGAGCACACCTGAAGGGACCCGCTTACCGCCCCAGGTACCGTAGGGGGCCTTCCCGCCCACGACCCGCCCCGGCTGCTGCAGAGGCTGGAGATAAAGAGAATCAACAAGCGGCCAGCGGTCCAAACCAGCCATCTGCTCGTTACCGGCGTCCCTACAGCTATCGGCGTCGCCCCCGTCCTCCTACCGCTCCTGCACAAGATGGCAAAGAGACCAGGGCAGGGGAAGCACCCACCGACTGAGAACCCTGCTCCAGCCACCGAGCAGCGCAGTGCTGAGTGACACCAGGCTCCCCAGGCACCTTCACCGTCCACAGGGTGACCTAAAGTACTAATGACTATTCAAAAATAAAATAAAGCAAAAAGCAGACCACGACCTTACCAACACCAAAGAAACAGCCAAGCAATAAAGTGGAAGACTAACCAAGATTTGGACATTAGAATGTTTACTATTATTTCTCTAAGAAACTAACAACTACAAAGAAAAATGTCAGCAGAGTTTTTCAGAAAGCTGAGATCCCAGGAATGCCTGCACAGAAGACAAGAGAGCACCCTCCCCAGTTTCAGCAACCACTAGATTTATATATTTTTTTTCCTGGTTTTTACTGTTTTGCTAATATGAATTGAGAAAAGAAATATTCACACATGGGGAAAACCCCAACCAAAGAAATCTGAAATATGTAGTACATGCTTTTTTCCCCCCTTTTTTGTTCATTTTGGATGCTGGTGCTAAACTGCCAAGTGTCATGATTTAAAAAGAAATTGTATGCCCTTCTTATTTATTTCTAGGATGAGGGGAGGAGAACATTTTTGCTTTCTTGTGTGACTCTCTTTGAAAATGTGCAGTTAAGAATTTCCTCAAAAATAAAATGTTTACCCTTCAAAGGAAAAAAAAAAAAAAAAAAAAAGAGCTACCAGGTCCAACAGGATCCCCAGCATGGCTAGCTCCCACGCCTCAGGCAAATCTCTACTCAAATATCACCTTCTTTTTTTTTTTTTTCTATTTATTAATAGTTTTATTATGTTTTTAAGAACAAAGTATCTTAGTGGGTTCTTTGCACATTAAAATCATTAGTCTCGTTGCTGTACTTGTCCATGTGCATTCATACTTTCACATTTCTGCATCTTTGTTGATTATGTGGAGGGACAATAACAGAAAGCATGGTTAGAAGTCAAGTGTGGCGGTGGGGTCTCAAAAGAACGAAATACTACCATTCGCAGCAGCATGGATGGACTTAGAAAAAATTATATTAAGTGAAATAAGCCAGGCACGGAAAGAGAAATACCGCATGTTCTCACTTATTTGTGGGAGCTAAAAATAAATAAATACACAAACAAACGGGGGCAGGCAGGGAAGAAGACACAACAGTCACAATTCCTTGAACTTGTTAAGACAAGTGAACAGATACGATGTTGATGGGTGGGAGGGGGTGGGGGGGAGGGAAAAATTGGTAAAGGGACATGAAAATCAACTACATTGTATATTGATAAAATAAAACAACAAAAGCAATCATGGCATGGGCAGCTACAACTGTAATCTTTAACTGAAACGCAAATCTTCTGAAAATCAAACAAAATAATTCTCTATCCATTCACTTAGTTATAGAGACTATTAAATTTTAATGGTTCTTGAGGAAAATGTAAGGATGTTGACAGTCAATAAAATCAAATTGTCCTCAATCCTGAAGCCAGCTCATTAACTGAATTCAAAGGATTGTCACAAAATGTTTCAATGAGTAAATTTCTCCATGGGAGCTGGCCGGTGGCTCCCTTGGGAGAGCAAGATGCTAAGAGCACCAAGGTCAAGAGTTTGGATTCCTATACCAGCCAGCCACCAGGAAAGAAAAAAGTAAATAAATTTCTTCATGTTAAGAAAATTTCTCAACATGAGGCACTATCTACTATGCACTTAACATTTTACAGCTTCAATTGCTAATCCTCACAACAACCAGCAAGGTATTATTATTCCCTTTTTACAGAGGGAGAAACAGGCTCAAAGTCCTCACTTAGCTCAATGTCCCAAAGTGGTTTATCCACCAGAGCTAGGACCAAAACCAACATCTGATGGGCCCCAAGTTTTTCTCACTATACCAGGTTGCTCTAAATGTCACCTTCTTATTGTCTGACCTCCCTTTTTGAATAACAAACGCGTTGCCCTAGCCCTCCCTATGCTCCTCTGGATTTATTTTTCTCCCTGAATTATTATCACCATCCAACATACCAAAAATTTTACTCATATTTTCTTTGCACATTTTCTCCAGTAGAATGTAAGCACCATGGAAACAGCGATTCATGTCTGCCGTGTTTGCAGGTTGATGCCCAGTCACATTAGTGGCCAGATAAAACTTGAAACTTGCCAAACACTCAGCAAGTCACTGTGCTAGGCCGTGAGAGTAGATAATCAGCAAGACAGACAGGGTTACTGCTTTTACAGGGGTTATAAACTAGAGTTGTACTGTCCAATATAGTAGTCACTAGTCACATGTGACTGTTTAAATTTAAATTAAGTAAAATTGGGGTTATAAACTAGAGTTGTACTGTCCAATATAGTAGTCACTAGTCCCATGTGACTGTTTAAATTTAAATTAAGTAAAATTAAGTTTAAATTGTTAAAATTAAGCAGAATTGAAGATTCAGTTTTTCAATAACACTAACCACATTTCAAGTGCTCAATAGTCTCATTGGCTAGTGACTTCCATGTTGTACACTCCAGAGGTAGAACATTTCCACCATCACAGACAGTTCAATTGGATAATGTTGGTAGAAATTTTATCACTAAAATGGGCAAAGGAGCCAAATAAGCATTGCTCAGAGGAAGATATACGAATGGCCAACAGACACATGAAAAAATGCTGAACATCATTAAGCATCAGGGAAATGCAAACCAAAACCACACTGAGATATCATCTCACCCCTGTTAGACTGGCTATTATCAAAAAGACAGAGAATAGCAAATGCTGGTGAATATGAGGAGAAAGGGGAACTCCCTACACTGTTGGTGAGACTGTGAATTAGTGCAGCCGTTATGGAAAACAGTATGGAGTTTCCTCACACAACTACAGGTAGAACTGCCATATGATCCAGCAGTCCCACTGCCGGGTTTATATCCAAAGGAATGGAAATCACAATGTTAAAGTGATACCTGCACTCCCATGTTTATCACAGCTCTATATACAATAGCCAAGAGTTGGAGACAACCTAAATGCCTATCAACAAATGACTGGATAAAGAAAATGTGGTATATATACACCACGGAATACTTCTGTGTCACCAAAAAAAAAAAAAAAAAAAAAAGAATGAAATTCTGCCATTTGCAGCAACGAGGACAAACTTAGAGAAAATTTAGGTCAAGTGAAATAAGCCAGGCACAGAAAGAGAAATACCACATGTCCTCACTCATAAGTGGGAACTAAAAAATAAATTAAAAAAAGAAAGAACAATACAACGATCACAATAATTCATTGAAATTTCAAAAGGAGAGAACAGAACTAAGGCCACCAAAGGTGGGGAAGAGGGAGAGGGTGGAGGGTTAGTGAGAAATTGGTAAAGGACCACGAAAAATGATTACATTGTATAATGTTAAATATACTAATTATGCTGATTTGACCATCACATATTGCACACAGTTATTGATATCCAATGCTGTATCCCACAGATACATACAATCAATTTTGTTTCAAGTTTTTAAAAAGATTTTATCTCTTGATAGATGATTTAGGGTTCATTTACTCCAACTCCCTCATTTAGAGGTGAAGAAACTGAGGTTCAAGGAAACAGTGACTTGGCTACAATCACACAACTAGTTAATAACAAATCTAGAATTAAACCCAGTTCTTACAAGATAAACATGATATTGAAGTGCTATCTATTTACATCTTCAATGCAAACCAAAGTATGAAACAAGCAAAGAAAACTAAAAAGCCCTCCTTTTGCCTTATGATGTGAATACATTCTATAGAAAGAAAGGATGTATTAAGTGGGCATTTGTCTCTTTTATCCTGTTTTTGTCTGAACTCTTTGCCTATTTGGGCAATTTTGCCTACTGTATGAGGCTTACCAAGCCTTATTGGAGGACCCTCATTGGAGAGCCTCATTTTTTTTTAGAAGTTAAAAAGCCCGATGGATATTTTTCCTGCTTTTGTCTGGTGGCTGGTGGTGGATTTGTGAATGGGCTTGGTTAACCAGACGCTCCTGCCAGGACTTCTCATGGAGAGCTACAGAGACAAAAAGGAATGGACAACTTTGTATCACCAAGATCATGGATTCAGATCCCCATACCAGCAAGCTGCCACAAAAAAAAAAAAAAAAAAAAAAAACCCAGAAAGAAAAAGTAATGGAGCAGCCACTGCAATGTAGTCTGATGGAACAGGCCTGAGATTCAGACTCACCTTGTTTCCTGTCCATTTTCAAGTCCCAACTCTTTATCCTTCCTGCCATTTCTGTGTGCTACTTACTATTCCTAAATGCTTTTTCAGCTCAGATCAGCTAGAGTTCATTTCTGTTTCGTGTAGCTAAAAACACTGCTTGAAAAAATATACCAATCAAATTAAAATTTATTCGATTTTGTAAGAGAGGAAAAAAATCTTTTTCTCTCTTCCCTCCTAGTTTCTCTGGAACCCTGTAAATAAGACTGACAAAAATCAGATTAACAAGAGAAAAACAAACAGAAGTTTATTATTAACCCGTACGTTGCGAATACACATGTGAGCACTCAGAAATGAGTAACTCAAAGGTGTGGTTAGAATTTGGACTTATAAAGCATTTTACAAAAGAATAATAACGTATAAAGAAGTAGCAAGACAAAGGAAAAGGACTTTGAGCTTCTAGGGGTGGCCAATTGTGGGAAGGCAAATTTATTGGGAAACTAATGGCAGGTAAGAGCTAGTTCTGGCAAGATTTGTTATATATTCCTCTGGTGCATGCTGGGCTGATAAGGGTAGAGTTGTCCCCTGTGATTAACTTCTGTCCTTCCTGATAGAGAGGGGAAAGGGACACCTTTACAAAATTATGCCCTGCTTTTAAGCAAATAGTGAGAGGGCAGAGACTTTTTCTTGAATATGCTTTTTCTTAATTGCCTTCAGCTCAAAATAATTCTTATGCCAAAGTGACATATTTTGGGGTACCATATGCTGCTACTCTTTAATTTTAAGTGAACGTTTCCTAGTGGTTTTGTTTATATTTAACACGAGGCCATCATTCTGGCTTGTGTGGAAAATATAGCTCATAGTGAACATCAGCGGTGGTAGATAGACTGCTCAGACCCTTGAGCTTCTTATTTGTTTAGAGGAATTAGCTGATTCAATTGACTGTCTTCAATGATTAAGAAGAGCAAATTGTAAGCATTTCCAGATTCATGGGTCACTATAACTTTGAAAACCCCTTCGAGGAATTTTTGGTAAGCTGGGGCTTAAGGTGCAGGGATACCTCAGAAGTTTTGATAATAAATGTTTCTTTGTGATTTGTATAAAGTTAGGCATCAATAACCATGTCTAGTCATTCCCATCTATTCAGAAAATTTGTCTGAAGGAAAACTGCAGTGAGCTATATTGAGCTAGTGAGAGAACTGTCCAAGTTTGAGAATGTTAATAGAGTAAAATTTTTCATGAGTACTTAGTGATAAAATAGCCTTGTACATGAATTTGCCATATTTAATTTCTATTCCCCAAATGATTAGGTATTTAATTTTTTTCTAAAAGAAAGGAGTCTGTATCAACCACCTTGACCCAATTGATATTTATAGACCGTCTTACCCAATAACTGCAAAATACATATTCTTTCCAAGTGCAAGCAATAGGTTCATGAAGATAGACGAAGTGCTAGGGTATTAAAAAAAGACTCCCAATAAATTTCAAGTGATTGAAATCCTACAGAGTATGTTCGGTGCCCATGATGGAATTAGATTAATTACATACCTAGGGGCTGGCCGGATAGCTCAGCTGGTTAGACTACAGTGTTGGTAACACCAAGGTCAAGGGTTTGGATCCCCTTACTAGCCAACTATCAAAAAAAAAAAGATTAATAACATATCTAGGAAAACTTAAAATATTTGGAAATTAAGGGGTTTATAAGTAACCCATGACTCAAAGAAGAATCACAAGGGATATAAGAAAATATGTCTAACTGAATGATAAAATAAAGGAATTCAAGCAGAATAATCTCCTAACATCATACTCCAAGAGATTAAAAATGATTAAAACACACCTAAGGTTTTCATAGCACTTTACAGTTTACATATATTCTGACCCTTTATCTTAACAACCACTGAGAAGATGTCAATATATGTGGGTGTCACCCAGCCCAGAGCAGTACATTAAGCATCTCCACACTTTCACAGAAAGTTAAAGAGGACCATCAAGCTGCTGATCAACCCCATGGAAGACAATCTTGCCCCCTTGCCCTGGCTTTCAGCCTTGCCCCACAGCCTCCCCTAATCAGCCCCTACCTTTTCTGCACCTGAGCCCATTCTGTTGCTTCCCCTGCTATGCATAATAATCTCCAAGAACATTCGTGCATGAACATGTATATCTACCTGTCTGTTGGATAGTTTAAGCCAAGTTAAGCTGTGAAACTAAAAATTTAGTTTCACAGTAAATGGCCAGTACACATTCAGGCCTTCTCAATCCAAGTCCAAGGCTTCTTCATGACTGGAGAGCCTTGCTATTTGAACACGTTTGGTACTGAGAAATTCAATTCCACTTAAAGTAGTGGCCAAAACTTCACAGGAAGTAGTGAAGAAATACTGAAATAAACCTGAGAACTGAAGGGAAAAAAATCATGAAATTAAGTGTATTAAATACTAGTTTGCACTAGTGTTAGAGCAGAGAGTGAATAAATTAAATGTTGACTTTTGTGTATAAATAGAATTATGTAAGTGTGATACAACATTCTTTAAGTAGCATTTGACTTCTGTAGCATAATCATAAAAAGGCAAATTTTTTAAAGTTGAGGGCTTTATCAACTTTCCCAATGGCTCCTCTTAACTTTTATATTTAAATTATTCACCTGTAAAGTACATATTTGGTCAGAATTTTGTTCTCATTTCTCTTTTTCAGTTGTTAATCCTGTCAACTTCTCCTTTGTCAGGTTTGAAGGAGGAGGAAAATGTGGTTCAAAAAGTTCACCAATGTCGTGTTTATTGACAGCATAAAATCCAGCATCTTATGCAATATTCATAATTTTCTTTGGCAATTTTTTGTAATATATTTATGTGATATTATTGAATGTCATCTATCAGATGATTAGGAATGGAAGGTAAGTTAAGTAAGGAGAAATGTTTGACTTAGAAATAGTTTTACATATGATCTCAGTAACCTCTATAACTGTAGGGAGGTGAATCACTAATTTTCAGAAAATAAGGACTTCTACCCTCCTCCTTACTGCAACAACCTCAATAAGAAAAATTCAAAACAGAAGAAAGTGTTTTAAATATACTATTAAATGAGTGCTGTCTCAGGGGTTACGCCTGGGAACATACTATGGCCAAGACTGTTTGCGCTCACCAATATCCGCGTTCTCCTCTTTTTCTTGGGCACTCAGCTTGGCTGCCCTCACCAGCCCTCTTGCCCTTAGGTGGAGCCATATGAGAAGTTCTCCCAATGGAATGTGAGCAGATTGACAGGGGTCACTTCGAGGCTAAGGTGGAGAAGAACTGGTGAATACGGTCCATGTGGTCTTGCTTCCCTATCTGACACCCAAGTGCAAAGGATCCAGTAGAGGACTTCAAGACCCTGGGAAATGGTGGTTCTCCCTCTTAAGAAGTAATCTTTACTGGATTAAAACACTGAGATTTTAAGTTTTTTGTTATGGCAATTAGTATACTTTGAATATTATCATTAGTGAGTCTATGCACTGAATTAGTGTATCTATGTGGGATCATTGTTGAATGGACTAAATTTGTTCTAGAATTTAGCAGATTTTGAGCAGTTGCAATGATTCCATTGAAGAGAGATGTATTACGTACTTACCCTATGTTAGCAGTACACTGTACACTGCAGAGGGTGTCTAGAGAGGAGAAGCTGGAAGTGAAGGACAAATAATTATTGAATCCCATTCCCCACCAGCTCACTCACCATCACCTCTTTCCTGGTTCATTGCTAGTACCCGCTCAGTACTTCCTGAGACCATGTTGACCTAACTCCCATCCATCCTCTAACCCACACCATGGTGATTTTTCCAAAGTTCCAATCTGATCTGTAATGCTTGGTTTAAACAAGCAATAAAAGAAAAAATAAACAAATGGGATTATAGCAAACTAAAAAGCTTCTGCACAGCAAAGGAAACAATCAACAAAGCAGAAAGAACATAAAGAATGGGAGAAAATATTTGCAAACTATACATCCAACAAGGGATTAATATCCAGAATATATAAACTCAAAAAACTACACAATAAAAAAAAAAACAATTAAAAAATGGGCAAAGTAGATGAATAGACATTTTTCAAAAGAAGACATACAAATGGCCAACAGGTACATAAAAAAAATGCCCAACGTCACTAGTCATCGGAGAAATACAAATAAAAACCACATCGAGACATCATCTCACCTGTTAGACTGGCCATTATTTAAAAGAACAAGAATAAAAAATTCTGGCGGGGATGCAGGGAAAAGGGAACTCTTCTACACTGTTGGTGGGACTGTAAATTAGTGCAGCCATTACAGAAAACAGTATGGCGGTTTCTCAAACAACTACAGATAGAACTGTTATATGATCCAGCATCCCACTTCTGAGTATATATCCAAAGGAATGGAAATTATCATGTCGAAGAAACACCTGCATTCCCATGCTCACTGCAGCTCTGTTCACAATAGCCAAACTATGGAACCAACCTAAATGTCCATCGACGGATGTCTGGATAAGGGGAATGTTGTATATATACACAATGGAATACTACTCAGCTATAAAAAAAGAATGAAATTTGGCCATTTGCAGCAACATGGGTGAGCTTGGAGATAATTATGTTAAGTGAAATAAGCCAGACACAGAAAGAAATACCACATGTTCTCACTCATAACTGGGTGCTAAGAAAGAAAGACAGGTAGGAAGGAGGGAAGGAAGGAAGCAATAATACGTTGAAATTTCAAAAGAGCAGAACAACCCTAAGGATACAATAGATGGAGGGGGAGGGAGGGAAGGATGTAGGGAGTGATTGGGTGGGTAAGGGGCATAAAGAATGATTATAATTTGTAATAATGAATATGCTAATAAAATAAATAAATTAATTACTTTAAAAAAATCCTTCAGAGAATTCCCCACTTTTGCTTTGGAGATAAAGTCCAATCATTATCACAGTTGACAAGGGCCTCGCTTTATTATCTGGCCTCTGTTTGCCTCTCCAGCCTCATTTCTGTGACCCCCCAGCCCCTTCACTCTGTACTCCAGTTGGATCAGGAGCCACTTGCAGTTCCTTGTACTAACCGTGCTCTTGGGAACCTCTATGCCTTTGCACATTCTATTCACTCTGTCCACATTCTTCCCCCACTCACGGTCCCTTTTACCAGCGTAGTTACTTCAGGTCTCAGCTTGGTATTGTCTGCATTGTTTGTTCCTCCCATGCATCCCATTACATATTGTATCTTTCACTCACCTGCTATTGGCACCACACCCTATTACAACAGTCTATATAGTTGTGTTGTGTATCTCCTATCATTTTATGAATTCCTTTAAAGTGATATGATTGAGTACTGTTTTACCTTTGCAACCCTATTTCATGGTAGCACGGTGCTTGTTGTAAATAACATGTGCAATAAATACTTGTCAAGCATTTTGAGATTGAGAGATTATCCTAGATTATCTGTGTGGGTGCTACATGCAATCACAAGTATCCTTATAAGAGGGAGGCATAGGGAGATTACCCTCACAGAGAGGAGAAGGCAGTGTGAAGACAGAGCAGAGAGCGTTTGAAGATATTGGCCTTGAAGAACAGAATGATGTGGCCACAAACCAAGGAATGCTAACAGCCACCAAAAACTAGAAGAGGCAAGAAGATGATTCTTCCTTGAGCCTCCAGAGGGAGTGCACCATGCTGATACCTTGATTTCAGCCCAATGATATGATTTAAGACTTTTGACCTATGGAACAATGAGAGAAAAAAATTTTGTTGTTTTAGGCCAGCTTGTGATAATTTGTTACAGCAGTCACAGGAAACTAATACAAGGCAGAAAGAGGCCTGTGTTTTCTTAGGAAAAGGCAAGAGGTGGAATTTTAACTTGACCTTCAAGTAATCGGTAGGATGTTGTTAGTTTGGATGTTAAAGGGCATCCCAGGCATGGAAGAAGAACTTTTATATTAGCAAAAGTTAAAATTTTGAAGGAGAATAATAGGAGCATAATTTACAGTAAAGCTAGCTGCTATACAAATAAGCCCAACATTCCAGTGACTTAACCCTGTAAAGATTTGTTTTGCTCTCACGCAAAGTCCAGTGCAGGTGTTCGTGGTCAGTAGGTGATGGGTGCTATGCACACTCATACAGGAGCTCCTGCAGATGGAGGCTCTACCATTTCCAACAGGGGACTTTGAAGGTTGCCCAGTATATTGATATCTACATAGTGTGCAAAGAAAGAGCATTGGGAATCATACAAAGGATATCATTACGGGTTAGGCCTGAAAATGGTCCACATTACTTCTGTGAACATTCCATTGTCTACATTTCACTCACATCTAACTTTAAGGAAGCCTGAGAAATGCAGTCCCTCTGTGAGCCCACAAGAAAGAGGAAATTGTCTGCTGAACACATAGTCATCTCTTTGGGTTCTCAAATATTTAGTTTGTTATTTTCTCTACTCAAGAACACACTCCCTCCCCAAAGAAGACAATGCAAAGCTCTATCTAATCACAACATCCAGCTCAATTCAAGATTGCAGGTGATGGTGCAGACCACTATCCATGGCTCATCAAGTCTAATGACTTATCATCCAAGAAGATGAATTATCTGCAAACCCACACAACACACAATACACAGTGATCCTACAGGGATCTAAACAAATCTCCCATTCATAAAAGGGAGTACTGGGGGACACACACATAGCAGGTAGGAAGTCCTGCTAAGCCTGCATTGTGAACACTCTCTCCTATGAGCACCCTGAGGATGGGGGGACTTCCTCCCATCCTCAAGAGAGCAACTTTCTTGTCCATTTTCCCTGTGCCCCCAGATCTGTCCTCAAGGTGTCTCTTTTTTGTCCATAAATCTCCATGGCCATATCTGGTGAGAACGGTGGAGACAGACTATCCCTTCCTTGGAGGACACGCAGCGTTCATTGCCAGATTCTAGCTGCAAATTTTAGATCTCTCAAGGTTGTATAGTTGTGTTTTGGGTTTTTTCCCAACACATTTATTACACTTATCCTCTGTGTGAGAACCTGTGCCAAGCTCTGGGTACGATGGTTTAAGAACACAAACAAAGTCTCTCTTCTCATGTATCTTACATCCTAGTGAAGGAGACAGACTGGAGGTTGTTTGAAAGTTCAAACAATCTAAAGTTCTTCAATCCTGGCTCACAGTCTCTTTGGCAATGCAAGTGCTTCAAAAATTTAGTACACTCACGTCATTACATAGTTCTGATCCTAAACATAGTTCTCAAATCTGTTTTTTGCTAGTTTGTGTCCTAGCCCCAGTTTTTTTTTTTTTTTGGCTAAGGGTGGCTATTTTGAGGACATGTGAAACCATAGGCTCAGGTGGGAAAAAGGTATGGCCGTTTATCTGATCTTTGTCTCTAGCTGAATCACTCTGTTCTACCACAAAAACTTTCTGGAACGTTGTCAATCAAAGCCCTTTTAGTTTTATCTATGACTCTGTGAAGGTCCAACCCTGTAATAGGGATTCATTTGATTTTCTTTGATATTTACGTTAAAGCCAGCCATTTCTTGTCTAAGCCTGTTGTGATCTTCTAATATCTTGCTAAAAGTCATCTGCAGTTGTCAACACACAAATATGCTGACTTTTCTATCCATTTCCCCTACAGATGTTGTTCTCAGAATTTGGTCCCCAGACAAACAGCATCTACATCACTTGGAAAGCTGTTAGAAATGCAAATTCTCAGCCCAGACCTACTGAATCAAAAACTCTGGGTGTAGTGCCCAGGAATCCGTGTTTCCCAGGTGAATCTGATGCTCACTGATGCTGAGACCCACTGACCCAGACCTACAGGGATGGCCCTGCTGTGTTATAACAAATGGAAGCATATCTGGTTGGAGAAGGGAGTACACGGTGGGTAGAATAGCAAAAAATCAAACAGAAAAAGAGGGGCAACCAACCATTAAGTTAAGGAGATTATTTTCAGACCTTGAGAAACTCAACATGGTTTTTCCAGACCAAAATTTTTTAGGTAAGAATTACAGGCTCTTTGAAGAAAACCGTATTCTTCTGTGATTATTGAGCATACAGTTGGCATCAATGGTTTCACTTAAATTATGTCATTGCATTGTTGTCCTTGTCTGCAGAGTGATCCTGTTTCCTAAGGGGATCAGTTCCTTCTCTATCATATGCGGTCCTAGGGGTACTGCCAATCATGAAGTCCCATGCCTTTGGTTACAAGAGGTGTATGCCCAAGGCCCATCTGAATCTGGTCATCTATCCCTGTGACATTAGCAATTATTATGGACAAGGACATGTGACTTAAGCACAGTCTATTTGAATCCAATCAGAGCCAATGACTAACTGGCACTTGTCACCAAAGGCCACAGTTGTCTGCTTACCTGTTCACAAGGCTGAGCACAGGCCAGTCTGGCTCTTCACAGTACCCTGTGTTAGTTAGAGAAAGAAATACTGGCTATAGTAACATACAACTCCCCAAATTTCAGTGCCTTAACACAAACAAAGGTTATTGATTGCCCACGTGAGAGTCAAAGTGTATGTTTTTGGACAGCTGTCTGTCTTCCACACAGTCATTCAGGGACCTAGGCTCCTTCCATCTTGTGCCTTCATCATCCCCTTGACCTCAGAGTCTTCAGCCTGATCCTCTGCATCTGTCCAGCACAGAGGGAAAGAGACATCACCTGAGGGTGTGGGCAGTATTTATGGGGCAGACCTAGAAGTGACACACATTATTTCCTTCCACATTCTGTTATTCAGAACACAGCCATATGGCCACATCAAATGGCTATTGTGGCTGGGAAAGGAGGTCTGGATATGTGCTAGGAGGCAAAGAAAAATGATATTTATTAATTCATAACAGTCTATGCCACATACCCTACTCATAATGATTGGTCAACAAGTGGTGAACATGTGACCCAAGGCAGCCAATCAAAGTTCTTCCCTGGAATTTAACTATGCTGAAATGGAATGTGTATTAGTCTGTTTCTGTTGCTTATAACAAAATACTTGAAACTTGGTGATTTATAAGAAAACAAAATTTATTGCTTATGGTTTCAGAGGCTGGGAAGTCCAAAGTCCAGGGAACACATCTGGTAAAGGTTTTCTTTGGTTGTGACTTCAGTGATGTCAGGGTATCACATTGTGAAATGGCAGAGCACAGAGAGAGCAGAGCAGACAGCATTACCTCCTCATTCACACTCTTTTTAAAACCCTCAGAACCATGTCCCCAACCATTCACTACTGCACGGTCCTACAATCTAATCACCTCTTCAGGGCTCCACCTTTCAATTACCGTAATAGGATTTCCCACCCTCTTAACAGTCACAGTAGGGATGAAGCTTCTAATATATGAAACTTGGGAACACAATTCAAGCTTCAGGGAGTTTGGGGGGGGGCATAATTCAATCCACTACAGAGTGTAAAATGTCCCTGTCATAATTATTTTTTTTTGTTAGACCACTTAATAGTACTTTTCTTTTTTGATTCTTTAGAGAGATCAACAAAATTTCCAAACCTTTATCTAGACTGAACAAGAAAAAAGAGAGAACACAGAAATTACGAAAATTAGAAATAAAGCAGGGACGTGGTAGAACAGTTGCTTCTTCTATTATGGGGGAGGCTTTGAGGAGAGAGATGTCCTCTTCTTTTTCTGGTCTCTGCTGGTGACTCTCCTTTGTCATTGCAGTCAGGTGTCTGGCAGGCTGCCTTCACAGTAGTTGTGGCCACTGCTGTGATGTCAATCCACTTTTGCAGCAGCCGTGGCTGTGGTGGTGGCTGTGGTGGGCACCCACAAGGAAATGGTGTTTTTGGTGTGTTCCTTGCCTGTTTCCTGGCAGGGGATGCTGCCCTCAGCTCCTGCCTAGGATCCCGGGTGTGCTCTGTTTCTTGCCTGCATCTGGTCGGAGGGGACTGGCCCCCTGTGATAATTCTAAGGCTAGCATAAGCCTGAAGTTGTCTGTCCAACACTGTTTACTTCCACCCCATCCACAAAGTAGTAGAAGGAGCTCAACACGTAATCAGTGCCAAGATACTGAGTGAGTTCTGACCACTTTGTTTTGATCCTTGTATCAATTATCCAACAGGTCATCTCCAAAATTATCCTTTCTAGTGACCTGAGCCAATAAGGTTTCTCTTCTCTCAAGCAAGTTTGAGTTGGGTCCTGACATAAAACAGCCTTGGTCAAATGGTTGACTTCTTTCATGATACAGCTTATCATTAAGTCCTAGAAATTCTTCTGTATCTCTGCTAGAGTGGAAAGAAAGAGGGAAGAAAGATTTTTTTTCAATATGAAATGAGTCTTTCCCCTTCTCTATTTTTTGCACATTGCTTGATAGTTTAAAAACATGTGTATTCCAGTAGAGATAAATAAAAACAGAAAATGGAAAATAATACAAGAAATTCTTTTTTAAAAAACCAACATCTAGTGTGCTATTAAGCCTTAGAAAAATTCTTCTGCTGTTGGTGACTTCGGTGCCCCCCCCCCACCCGACACTCAACTGATGTATGTGTTAGGTGCTCACAGTTCGTAGAGGTACCTTTCTCTGGAGAATTGTCCCTGGCCTATGGGAGTCACCTTACCTGCAATCTCCTGGGAAGCTGTGCCTTCTCCTAGGGAGAACGCCCAATCAGTGACATATAAGGTGATAGAAATAACCAGCCCCCTTGCTTTAAGGGAGAACAACTCTGTGGGTCTGTTCATGTTCCAGAGCTCTTTGTAGGATCAGGCTGACGCTAGACTTTACCTGAAACTAGCTTCTCTCCTGGTGCTATCCTGAAAGTTTCTCCTGAGAACATCTCAGGTAATGCTTCAGAGAATTCAACCTAAGATATCCTCTTTAACTCCTTCATACTTTATATTCATCTCTTCCTTTTTATTTCTATTGAAACTACCCTTATCCTTCTACCTCTCAAGGTTTCTCTAGCCTTTCCTGTATAGAATGGTCAGTTTTAGCATATTACACCTCTACTAAAAATGCTTTTCAAGAAGTTGTCTCTATTTAAATACTTCTATAAAGCCCTCCTAAATACTTGCTCCCATCCTCTGCCCACCCCAGGTCTCTAAAGGATTCTGCTTTGACCCTTATAGTATTCTACTTTTATTGTTGTTATGTGTTTGCATACCTGTCTTACTTGACAAGAGCATTTGTGTATGTTTCATCCATATGTCCCTAAAGTTTTTTTTCATAATTTCTCCCTCAGGGTGCACACCAATAATATACACTGCTGAAAATGCCTTAGCTACAGCCTTAAGGCCCTTTAATTTCCCTTGGCTTATAGCAGGGCAGGCACAAGAGCCCAGAGCAGAAGGATTAGGAGAGATTAACTCACTCCAAGTGGCTAGGGAGATTGTGGGAACATTGGGGACAGGGAAAGGAGTGCATTAGAGAGAAGCCCTGATTTGCATGAGTCTAACAATATATTCATAGAGAAGGCTTTGATGGTATAGGAAGATGGGAGCCAGGTCTTCTCCTGGGTCTATAAATGGCAGGAACTTGGCAGTAGTTGGTGGGGCTGCTGGTGTACTTGTTATATGGCCAGAATACACTGAGGTCCTGATCAGGGTTAGGTTCTAGATGAAAGGCACCATGGTCAGAAGGCAGGTGAGGCCAACTGGGGGCAGTAAGTGTCTGGTGTAGTTCTGTGTCTTATTCCCGTATGAGTTTTTAAGGGACAGTACAAGGTAGAAGACAACTAACTATCCATGAAAAGGTGCCATTCTGGGTTGGAGCCCATAAAAGGAAGAATATGTCATTAGGGTATACAACTTTGATTTGTTTCTGGACTTCACCAGGCCCCGTCAACTAGGGGAAAGAGGGAAGCCAAAGAGGGTCTTCCTACATATTCTCAGTAGCGGTTAATTGAGCATTGGTATTTTGGCTACATAAGCTGGGCAATTTGGCATCACTTTTTAAAACCCTCTTTTGACCTGGAGGTCTAATACTTCTTCACCCTATGCCTTTGATTGTAAGATACATCATTACATTCTTTAATATACCTTTAAGGGAAAATAAATGCTGACAGTGAGACTTTAAAACACCATTTGTTGTTAACTGCATTCCAATTTCAGAGATATTAAAATGTGAAAAGACATATATCTTACAACCAACATAATGCAGAAATATCTAGATTTTGGTTAAGAGCTCTGGCTTTGGAAGCTAATTTTGATTCAGCATTCAAATTTTGGCTCTGCCATTTTTAAGAGTGATTTTAGAAAATTTACTTCAACTTTCATAATGAAATCTAAAATTGGAGACTAATAGCCTTTAAAATCACAGGGTCCTTGGGAGTATTTGATGAGTTATACAGGCAAGAGGCCTAGCATAGTGGCTGGCACAAAGCAAGAGATGGTGACAGACATTTTGGTTGCCTACACAACAGACTTTTTTCTCTTTCTCCCTCAATGACAGAACTCTAATTTGTCTAAGCCAATCTGTGTTGTTTACTTCTTGTCAAGAGATTGGTTTAGGCACAGGTATGTGATATAATTCTGGCCAATGGGATATGAAGGAAAGCATTCTGTGGAGGCTTTAACTGGGATGCACGATAGGGATGTTTTGGAAGTTTTCATCTGCATGAGAAGCCTGGAGTTGCAGAAGCCATCTTGGTACTATGAGATGCAGAGCACCAACATGCTGAGAACGACTCATCCAATCAAGGAAGCCCTTGGATTTTAGGGGGATACCAACGAACCACTGGGAACCAAACATGGAATCCCTTCCCTCTGGACTTCTTACATAGGAAGTAATTGATAGAATCATTAAAATAAGTTGAGTTCAATTTTCTATTATTTGTAGCAGAAAAGGCCTGAAACTGATGTCATCTTTAATAACTATGAACTCATAACTATTTTTGTTGCTGTTGTTACCTGTTTGCTTGACCTCTCTGTTTCTAAGTGGGGAGAGAAAGACATTTCCTTTTGAAAATTTTCAATAGGATGGATGAGATAATGCACTTTGATTGCTTAGTCCATTGGCTAGTCCAGTGCTCAGTGAAGCGTAGATCCTCTTCCACTTCTTCATGCTAATATTGTATTGTTGTTATATTCTCACTATATAGGCCAATGTTGTAGATTGTATTGTTTTTCACAATTCTATCTTTGCTCCGGGGTTGTGCCCTCATTCACTATGAACAGGGCATATCACTGTACACCCTACTGACTTTGGGTTTGGCCATGTATCTTACTTTGGTCAATGGAATGTGAAAAGATAAAATATATACCATATATCATGTCTGTCCAAAGGTTTTCAACGTGCTCTTACAGTTCAGCTTGGTCTCTTGTACTCTTGCTATTTGCCATGAAAAGAATATGTCCCGAGTCATCTTTGTTCTTTCAGCCTGGGTCCTGGAATGAGAGACATGTGGAGCAAAACTAAACTCAATCTGCAGGTTGAAACAGAGCTGGTCCAGCCAACCCGGTGTTGCTGGTTCAGCAAGCTGCAGGAGGGAAATCTGAGTGCAAACATGAATGTTTGTTCCTTTAAGTCACTGAGATTTGGGGACTGCTTGTTATACAGCACATTGCCATAAAAAAACTTATATAGCCAAAGTGAAAAAATTTTTTAAAAAGGCAAATAGAGCCTCATAGTCTTCCTCAAGTTTTTTGCATGGTCTGAGGAGACCCATAACATCTGAAAAAGGCCCTGAAGCAATGGAAGGGCTGATTGAACTAGTAGCCTCTGGTCTTCTAAGAGGTGAAAGGCTTGGGCTACTAGACAGGCCTCCTCTTCACATTGCTCAGCTGACATGCATGGGCCAGGTTCTTCCAACAGCAAATTTCTTCAGGGCTCCCACTAATGGTAATTGAGACAAAGTTAGCTAAGATTGGCTCCAGAAAGGGGAAATGGTTTGGACACTGTCAGAGGCATCTCTTGCTCACTCCAAGGCAAGTGAGTCTGAGAAGCTAGAACAAGAGCCAGCAAAGGAAACAATCAAGCATGTCAGGATCAAAGCCATGGCCCACTCGTTCTAAATCATTTGGGCGGGCTACTGCCTCCTTTTGAGTAAGCACTAGAGCCGAAGAATCAGGAGAATGTATCACTAAAGCCTCAGGTGTTACAGTGACAATGGTGACTTCTCACTCTGGTCTCCTGACTAGTGCCCCATTGCTTCTGGGACTCAGCTTCAGAATTTCTCATCCCAGTCTTCTGAAGAACAGAGTCTGCCTTAAACCTCAACCCCCCAGGGGAGTCCATGCTTCCTGGAACTGCTGTCTCCTTGTCTGGATGTCTGCATATTAGCTGTTGCCAGATTCCCCTCTTGGCTGCCAGGACTCCCACTGGCTTCCCCTTGCTGGTCTTCTCCAGTGCTGACCTCTGGAGGAGCTAGGCGACTGACTCCCACCTGCCACCAAGCCTTCCCATGCCATGGTCCTCCTCCCACTGTGCCCTGGCTCACAACATACTGCCTGGTCCTTGGCTCCTGGCTGTTTCTCACAGAGGTTGCTGTGCTCCACTACCCAAAATCTGACACATATGTAGGCTTGAGAAGTACCGACAGCCTCCTTGAGTGACTTTCTCTGTTTAACTCTCTGAACCCTGAAATTATACGTTTATGGATGTGGTCCTCTGTTCACATTAAAATATAAATTCCTCATGGGAGAGACCCTATTAGGCCTTGCAGGGAATTGCTAATTTACACCTTAATATGAATAAGGTTATTGGATTTTCCCCCCTTAAAGCAATCTTTGATGGGAGTAGGGAAAAAGTGGAGAAAGCATGATCACCAGATAGTGATGTAAGAGGGGCAGATAGCTGTGGAGACACGGAAAGAAAACAAGAGGGAAAATTTTGGTCCATGGTTTTGTGGGACACCTTTAGTGTGAATAATGTTTCCAACTGCTTCTTTTAACCTTGATGGGTATAGTTTTTTGTTTTGCTTTGTTTTGCTTGAGATTTAACTCATACTATGTAATTTATGTGATGGAGTGATATAAAGCATTTTGAAAGCAAAGAGATTAATGGTAAATATGGATGCATCCTTATGATAAAAATCAATCAGCACGTGGAAGACACTGAACATATAGGATGATGGATGTAAATGAATCACAAAACTGTCTAGCTATTGTGTCAGCTGTAGCTGAAGCAACTCAAGAGAGTGGATTTCCCTAGGGAGGCTGATCTTTCTGCTGTATCAGAGAGTGAGGTACAGTGAGTATCTTATTTGGTCATCCCATTTTAGGGGCTGGTCCTAAGAGTGCATTTTCAGAAACTCGATTTTGCTGGTGCATGCAATAGATCAGCCTCAAAGGACTCACTCCTGGCTCTCAAACTCACAAGAGTATGATGAGAGATAGGTCTTTCTAATGTGCATATTTTATAAATTGTCAGTCTACCTGCTTCCTAGTGTCAGGATCATTGGGAAGCCAGAGCAGTAGAAAGAAGGCAGCCTAGTGGAAATGATTGCTGAGGAAAGGCTTGTCCTCACAGCTATGACTGAGTTCTTAGGGGCCAGGAATCATGCAGAGTACTTTTTTTTTTTTTTATCATTTAGTTCTCAAAACAACCCATAGGCTTTAATTATCCCTCTGTTACAGATGAATGAGTGAGGCTCTAAGAATTTAAGTCTTTAGTCCAGGTTATTGAGGTAGAAAGACACTGAGCCCAGTTCCAACCCCAGGGAAGTGAGTCTATAAAACCAGACTAAGTGGTCTCAGGCTACATGGAAGAACTGGAGGCAGATCTGGACGTGAAAGGATGGGCAAGATATAAGTGGGCATAGGAAAGGGACGACATGCCAGACATGCCCAGAAGGAGCAAACACAAATGGTCTTTAAGTCTGGATCTCAAGGCTGGGTCAACTGTAAAGAAATTGTTAAGTTAAGAAATGCTCCCCTGACACCCACACCCTGTTCCACTTTACATACTTGAAACAAATCAGGAAAGACGACAATTGGGGGTTCTCTAGAGATGAATCTCTAGTCTGTGGTTTTGTAGAGTTGAGATTTTTATTGTTGTTGTCATTTATTGTGAAAACGTTAAAGTAAATTTTATTTTATAAAAATTATAAGAGTATAATTTTAATCCGATAGAACCATAAGAGAAGTAAAATGGAATAATCAAGAATTGAGTTATCACGGTTTTCCCTAAGATACTCTTCTAAGGTATCTTAGATATTTGGGGAAGGGGGCAGGGATACTTTGCAGGAAAAAAAAATGCTACGATATGGTCAGTGTCAATCACATGGAAGAAGAGGACATCCAAATATAGTACACACCCATTGCACTGCAAATTATTTTGAAGAATATTTACATTCCCCCAACCAGGTTAGAGTGTCTGTTTTATCTGCATTAAGAGTGATCATTTAAGGACGTCTTTGTCAATTCGATGCATGAAAAGTACTATCTTGTCTTAAAATTTTATATTTATTTAATTACCACAAAGGAAGCTGAACATTTTTCTCTTGCTTATTTCTTCAGTAAGCTGTCTAATCCTGCCCTTTTATGAAACCATAACATTTTTTCCCCTGAGGCCTCCTAGACTGTAAATCTTCAGAGGCTACACACTGTTGAAAAAGTGTATTCAAATCAACTCTCGTAGTGGATTTAGTTATGTCCCCCCAAATTCACTGAAGCTTGAATTGTGTCCCCCAAGTTTTATGTATTAGCAACTCAGCCCCCACTGTGACTGTTAAGAGGGTGGGAAATCCTATTATGGGAATTGAAAGGTAGAACCTCGAAGAGGTGCTTAGATTGTAGGACTGTGCAGTCGTGAATGGATTAACAATGGTGGTCAGGGGCGTGGTTCTGAGGGCTTTAAAAGAAGAGTGTCTGCCTGTCTTTCTCTCTCTTGCTCTCTCTGCTTCCACCATCTTTCAATGTGAGACCCCGGGGTCACTGTCACCACCGCCAGATGGACTTTGGACTTCCCAGCCTCAGAAACTGTAAGTAATAAATGTCATTTTTCTTTATAAATCACCCAGTTTCAGGTATTTTGTTATAAGCAACATAAACGGACTAATACTATCATTTACTGATGCTTCTTCCCCTTTTGAATTCAGAGATATGACTTTAAAAAAAGGGATCGCTTTGGATAGTTGCATGGGTAGCTATCCAAACATGTAGAAACCACCATCAATTTTCCTAATCCTGGGCTTCTAACGAGGAGGTTCTTAAGAAGTTGTGGTATACAAAATGAAAACTAAATAATAATAATAAGTTAATGATCAGTGATTCTACCACATAATGATTAAAGATGAACTATCTTAGTTTGTTTAAATGTTTATTTAGGTTCTTAACTCTTTGGCAGTATCTTAGTTCCTTTTGTGTTGCTATAATAGAATATCTGAGATTTGGCTCACGATTTGGGGGCAGTTATATCCGGTGAGGGCCATAGGCTGCTTCCACTCATGGCAGAAAGTAGAAGAACTGGTATTCACAAAGAGATCACATGGTTGGGACTGGTTGTGGGTGTGGAAGGGCATGGCTGAGGGCCCCAGTCCTCCCTTCTTTCTGGCTTGGTAGCCCAGGGGACTTCCGGTCCTTCTAGGTGTTACACGTGTTCTTTGGTGAAATGAGACCTTTACTAGTTAAAACCAATCTTTGTCTCTGGTTGTGGGTACTTTGTTTTTTCTTCTAGTTCTGTGTTGGATTATTTGCTATTCCCACCACTTAAACTCTGCACTGGAACTAATTTGTTGTCCTTTGCTTACTTCTAAAATGGGGGAACTTCCTGTGGGGACCAGTACTTGAGCTGTGTAGTTTAGCTAAATTGCTGCTTTGCTGCTGGTTCCCTAGGGAAGGCTTATTGTGCAACTCAGGTTTTAATGGTTGACTTTATAGGAACTTCCAAGTCTAGTGAAATCCAGTGCACCTGGATTGTATAGAAACTCTGATCTGGGCCTGAGTCTTTTCATCAAACTGCACCCCATGTAATTCTATATTCCTGACCAGTCTCCTCTGAATGGTCCTATGCTGATTGCAGTGCAGATTAGCTGTCCTTGCTGTGCCCCAATTTTCGCCCCAGCCACTGCCCATGCTCCAAACACTTCCTGTGGGAGGGGCCATGCTCCAGTCCCTTGCGATGACTCATCAGCCTCTGAGTGGCTCCTTTTATTTCAGTTGTTGTGGTTCCTTGCTCCTATGTGGGTCCACAGGAACCCTACTAGTGGTCTTACTGGCCTGGGGGCCACCAAGACCCTCTTCACTGCAGCCTCCAAGCAGCTCCATCTGAAAGGCCCAGCTGTACTTTTCCAGCTCCTGCTCTGTGTGCTCAGCAGCTTCAGCCTTGAAGCAGCTGGGATTCAAAACAGTCAAAACAGTTTTTTCTTTCTCTTTTCGTGGCTTCTCCCTCCGTCATGCACTCCACAGGTCTCTCCTCCTCTTCTCCTGAGCTCTATTGGCCCCAGCTTGGCTGTCATTGCTTTTTTATAGTTGTAAATTGGTTGATTTGTGGGAGACAGTGATGCTGGGGACCATTTATTCTGCCATCTTAACTGGATGATAACTGGACACCATACCTTTAGTCTTTTCTTTGCCTTGAGGTCTTTTAATCAACTGAAAGTTTATCCTGGTATGTTGTTGCATAAAGTTTTTCTGGTTGTTGTTTGTTTGTTTTGTTTTGTTTTAATAAATCTCATCTTTTTCTATGGTAACTGAAAACAGAGGGCTTTTCCAAACCTACAGGCAATGAATTTCTAGAATCTCTCTATTTCTTCTCATTTCTACTTGCAAATGGCAATTGTTTTCCAACCTCATCTCTTTCTTATAACACCTTTGTCAAATGCAGCCAATAGCAATCAATTCCTAAGGTTCTATTTTCCGACCCCTTTCCCTGGAGCTACAAGTCCATTAGGCTCATATGCCTCCTGCATTAGGCAGACTAATGGTTCTGAAAAATGTCCTCATCCTAATACCCAGAACCTGTGAATATATTATTTTACATGACAAAAGGGAATCAAGGTTGCCTATGGAATAACATTATTAATCAGCTAACCTTAAAATAGGGAAATTATCCTGAGTTTTCTAGATTGCCCCAGTCTAATCACATGAGTTCTTAAAAGTGGAAGAAAGAGGCAGAAGAATGAGTCAGAAAGATGCAACTTGAGAAAGACTATATCTGCCCTTGTTGGCTCTTGTGATAGAGGAAGGAGTAATAAGTCAAAAACTGTGGTGGCCTCTAGAAACTGGGGACAGCAGCCCTTAGTTTACAGCCAGCAAGGAAATTCAAACCTCAGTCCTATGAGTGCAAGGAATTGGATTCTGCCAATGACACAACTGAGCAAGAAAATAAATTCTCCCCTGGAGTCTGCAGAAAGAAATGTAGACTGCCGACACCATGATTTTAGCCTGGTAAGACTTTTTCCTACAGAACTTTAAGATAATAAATTTGTATTGTTTTAAGTCTACTTCCTGGTAATTCATTACAGCAATAATAGAAATCTAATACCACAAGTTATCTCTAACAACCATTTTAACAAATATTTTGCTTCTGTATACATACACCACTGTCTTTCCAGACTCTGATACCTCTACCTTATTGCCCATCACCTGACTTTACCTTTATTTTAAAAAAAGCCTTTACCAAATATTTTAGGTTTCTGTTATGGCAGCACCCCACTTCCAGTGTCAATTTCTACATTAGTCAGAATAGGTTAAATTATCTTGTGGTTACTAATTAACCAGAAATCTCAATGACTTAATAAAGTTTTATTTCCTACCCATGGAAAATCTGCTGTGGGCCCAGGAGAACTCCAGGGCATCTCGCTTCCAAGAGGTGACTCAGAGATCCAGCCTGCTTACATCTTATGACTCTGTTTAATCTAATATGTACCTTTCAAGAAGCCACAGCAGGGGAGGAAAATACTGGAGGGTCTGCAAAGATTTTTACTTTCTCAGATCAAAAACAACACTTGTTACTTTTGCTTATAGTCCACTGGCCAGAGTTAAAACCCAGCTCTGCTCAGCTCCAACAGGGATGAGAAATGTTGGGTTTTTTTGTGGGTTCAGAAGGAGAGAACTTGATATCGGTGGTTACTAGTGATACATTTGTATACTTTTTTATTTACAAACAATTCAGACTGATCCAATTTAAAGCTCCAGTTTAAATTGGTTTTGATTTAAGTCTAGTTTAGAGATCTTTTACCTCCTGACGTGGAAATTTGGAAGGGGAGAAACAGCACGGCAGCATTTTTATTTCTCCTCCCACCCTAGCATTCTGAAGTCGAGGAAAGGAAATTAGCAGGTTTTTTTGGTGGGGGAACGTTTACTTCTCCTCCTTCCAGTTCCAAGCCCATTGCTTTATAGGGATGTTAAGGAAATGGGAGAACTGGAGATGGAAATGGCTGTTTACTGGTGGTAGGCTGTGCCCCGGTCTTCTACAGGCTGGGTATGCTGCTGACGGCATACATGGTGGTACGTTGTTTCTTGGGGTGATGTTCAGCATCTTTCTGCCTCTGCCCCACTGAAGTCCCCTTGGAAAGCAGAAGCCAAGTCTCCCTTCGTCCCCAGCCCCTTCTATGGGTGGGGCATTGCAATGCTTAAAGTCACCACTTGGTTTGCTTTGTTTTCTGTCCTTCATGCTTCTTCATGCATGGGAATTGCTGAAGCTCTTTTGTGGTCCTTCTAAGAGTCTCGCAGAACTGGGATGTGCTGAAGATTTCCCCCATCTTTTTATCAGCATACTACACCACAGTCCCTTCCTACCTGGCTCCTCTCCCCAACGCACCCTAGTCCTTCTCATTGATATAGACAAAGCAGGCATGATATTTAATGTCCATTCAGTCTCCCAAACTCTGGGCTACATCTCAATCTCTCCCAAGAACTTCCTCTCCAAGCTCCTGTTAGCTGTAGTACCACAAATTAGGTCAATGGGTTTTGTAGCCCAGCTATTGCCCAACTGGATGCCAACCTTCCCTTCTAATGGGCAAACCTGAATCTTTAGGAATGGTTTACTCAAAGCATCGACCTTTCTTTGGCATGATGTGGGACAAGACCCCCTCTCCTTTCTCTCATGAACAGAAAAGAAAAACTCACAGTTTTCCTAATTCAGCAACTAAAGATGCCAATGATTTCCTTTTTATTTTCTTCTCCCTAATCTCCCTAGGAAAACAAAATGGACATAAACAATTAATAAGGTGCATTACAGTGTTATAGGTGCAATAAAAAGTCATCCCTTTTAGTACTACCATTAAAAAATAGAAATTCAGAGAAAAAGTTTAATGAGAACTAGTAGTCTGAAAAGACTCCTGAGTTAGCATTCATTGCATTCTTACAGATGCAAGATACTATACTAAGCACTTCTTATTGTTAATTTTATGTGCCAATTTAACTGGGCTACAAGATGCCCAGACACTTGGCCAAGCATTCTTTTTTTTGCAGCTGGCCAGGATGGGGATCTGAACTTTTAACCTTCATGTTGTCAGCACCGTGTTCTCCCAAGTGAGCTAGCTAGCCAGCCCCTGGCCAAACAATATTCTGGGTGTGTCTGTGAGAGTATTTCTGGATGAGATTAACAGTGGAACTGGTAAACTGAGGAAAGCAGACTTCCCTCCTTAATGTGAGTGGGCTTCAGTCAGTTGAAGACCTGAATAGAACTAAAAGGCTGATTGAGAGGGAACTCATCCCGCCTGACTGCTTGAGCTGAGTTCCTGGTCTTTTCTGACCTTCAGATTGGAACTGAAACATTGGCTCTTCTTGGCTCTTAAGCCTGCTGCCTTTCAGACTGGAACACATACTATTGGTTCTCCTGGTCCTCAGGTCTTTAGACTTGGACTGGAAGTACACATTGGCTCTGCTTGGTCTCCAGTTTGCTGACTCTTGGGACTTCTCAGCTTCCCAAATCATTTGAGCCAATTCCTTATAATCTCTCTCTTTCTCTCTTTATCTAGAAAGGTGCTTTTAAAAATTCATAGAAAGATTTGTATTATTTTCCAATTCTATTTTTCCATGAACTTTTTGGAGTTCCCTGGTAGACTATATATCTTATTCTGTTTTTCTGGAGAACCATAATATAGCACTTTATTTCATTAATCCTCAAGCCAACCTGATGAATAAGGTGATTTCGTTACCCCTCTTTCACAGATGAGTAAACTGGGGTTCAGTCCACCCAGGTAGAAAGAAGTCCAGATGAGCCTGTATTTAGAACCACATGACCAGCATCCCCTGACCATGTGAAAAAAGAATGACCTGGAAGAATGTGAAAGGGTAGAGGGGAAGGGAGAGGGCATTCTCTTGAGAGACCCTCAACAATATTGGAGTGGGAGTAAACCTTCTGTGGGCCAAGGATTCCAGGATAGTGTCCTACCTGAAGTCCCTGTGCAGTTTATGATGGCGCCTGCTGGGGAGAAACACCATGTAAGTGGAAAAAATACACTGCAATATTCCATAGCATCATTACAAGAAGGAAAAAAGTAAGTCAAGTGATGTTACATGCAAATAAAAGTTCTCTTGAGGATAAAATCTTGTGAAAGCATGCTCTGTATGGTCCCCATAGAGCTCAACAATGGTCTGTGCATCTAATAAAAGACCAATATTTTTCCTGATATTAGCAAAATTGTTAAGAAGCTCGAGTGAGAGAAGCCACCTTGATGGTCATTACCTAAATTCAACAAAACTGCACCTAGAAAACTCCAATGGGCTAGTGAGTCCCCATCTGTACTTATATTTAATTCTACTTAACTCATTTCTGCTTCTATTTTTATTTTTCTAAATATAGCCCAAAGGCTGAGTCAACCCAGGCTTAATGCTCATAATCAGTTGGGCCTGGCTTACTGAAAAAGTATTCCTGTGCCCTTATGGAAACGATGTTAAAGTAAGCAAAAGAAAAATGTGCCCAACACCTTGAACCAGATGAAACTAGGGTTGTGCTTCTGTAGAAAAATTTCATTGCAGTGTTGAAAAATAGCAAGGAGCAGTGGGCAATAGATACTATCTATCTGGATGCCATTTTCAGGGCTCTAGATCTCATTCTGGGGCTGGGAGCAATAGGGCCAACTTAAAGAAGCATTACAAAGCTATTGACATTTAGAATAGTATTAAAAAAAAAAAAGCAACCTTTTCCACATGCTGTAAGCAGTTTCAAAGAAATGATTTGCCTTGGGATTTTCAGTAGTCTCCATGGTAATTTCCAGAACTCTTCTTTATTTTCTTTTTTAAAATAATGAATGTATTTATTTCTTCAAGGTGTCATAGTTAATTCAAGTTGTAATCAGTAGTTTATCTCTTTAAATACATTTTAGTAGTTTCTAGATGTTTTCATATGCATAACTTCTCAATGTCACTTGTGTTGACTTAGTATTTTTTATACAGTTTCTCTGTTCTCAAAAGTTTTCCACTTGTTTCATCTTATTTCCCATGGTAAATTCAGATTTCAAAAGATAATTTTGGAAATATCTCTTTTCATCATCATAAATTTGAAAGATTTCCTCGTTTATTCTCAAGGTTTAGTGTTTATCATTTTTTTTACATCTATCTATGTGCCTTTCTATCTAATATATGATATATTTTAATTAATATTTCATATCTATATTTAAACTGCCTGAAGGTACTTCAAAAAGTTCATGAGAAGATTTGTGCTATCTTTTAATTCTATTTTTCCATGAACTTTTTGAAGTACACTTGTATGTCCTATTTTATATTTGAACTTAATTTTATTTTTACATTTGATCTTTTATACTGTTTACTATATTGGCAACCAGTACATCTAGGAAATGCTTAACAGACTTTTCAAATAATATGTTTTAAATTAGAGTCAAGTGCTGCAATGTTTTGGTCAAAGACAGACCACATATATAACAGTGGTCCCATAAGATTATAATGGCTATGCCATACAGCCTACGTATGTAGTAGGCTATATCATCTAGGTTGTGTAAGAACACTCTATGATGTTTGCACCATGATGAAATCGCCTGACAATGCATTTCTCAGAACATATCTCCATTGCTGAGACACATGACTTTATCTATTTTATTCTTCCTAAGAAAAGGATTAATCAAGGCTTCTATCTATTTATGTGAGCCATAATATTATTTTCAACTTCACTCTGTAAGGCACAGATTTTCACTTATCTCATAGATAGGCCAAGTACTTGAGCATATAAAAATTTAAAGCCCTTCTTAATAGCAAATAGAATTTCACCATTGCAGTACAGAATTAAATTCACATAAGAACAAGTAACTTACTTTTTCCTTCATTCACTTTCTCTCTCTGTGATAGACAGAATAATGCTCCCTGTCCCCAAGATGTCCACATCCTAATCCCCAGAACCTATGACTATGTTTCCTTACATGACAAAAGGGACTTTGCAGATGTAATCCAATTAAGGATTTTGGGATTTGGGGGATTATCCCAGATTATTTAGGTGGGCCCAGTGGAATCATGTATTTCCTTAAAAGTGAAAGGGAGAGAAGGAAAAGGAGAGCAGAGTGATGCCATGTAAGAAGTACTTGACCTTGACCAGTGATGCTGGCTTTGAAGATGGAGGAAGGGAGCCATGAGCCAAGGAATGTGGGTGATTCTACAGATTGGAGAAGCTCAGGGAATGAATTCTCCCCTAGAGAGAACAGAATGGAATGCAGCCCTACTGGCACCTTTCTTTTATCCAGTGAGACTCATTTTGATCTTCTCACCTAGGTAACAGTGAGATAATAAATGTATTTTGTTTTGAGCCACAAAGTTATAAGTAATTCGTTACAGCAGCAGTAGAAAACTGGTACATCTCCTTCCTTTCTTGTTCTTTTTGCAAATATTTATCAAGTACCTACTGTACTAGACCCTGGAAATTAAAAGAAAAATGAGCCAGAAGATAGAACGTATTGCTGTTCTTTTCCTACTTTAAAATTTCCTGCAAAGAAAAACGTCCCTTTCTCTCTTGCAAATCGGCCTAAAACAAAAGAAAGTGAAAGAAAGAAATGCAACTCCATAAGCCTTAACAAATATGTAAGTAAGGCTCTCAGTATTCAATGAAGATCAAATAGAGATACAGGAAGATGCTGAGAAAAGACATTCCATTGCAGTAGATCTAAGACTGAGACAGTAGAGTACAGTTCCCCAAAGCACATGACCTACTCTCGGGGGTATTTTTTTTTTTTTTTTTTAGAGTTATATTTACGTGTGATTTTGTTTCGAACAATAGGATCGAGGATGATCAGTTGGTAGTGAGAGAATCCCCAGACGAAGTTTGTTACCAAAGAGGAAGGGCTGATGAAGATTCACAAAGGCACACATGGGTAGGAAGCAGCCTCTCAACACAGCAGAGTGGAGGAGAGAGACCTTGCTTTGGAACAGCCTTGGAGCTTCCTCTTGGAGGGCTGGAAAGAGAGAAATGCGAACCTGTTTCACAAAGACCTCAGAGAAGATGTCATGAGACATAAGGAGGAGACAAGGTAACAGAGATAAGGAAAAAAGATGGAAGAGAAAAATAAAATGATAAAAATGAAGGCCGCAATGAGAAGTACAAAGAGAAAAAGACCTTGCTGAACAGCACGATGGAAGATAGGATTAAGAAAGATGAGCAAAATAAAATATAAAAAAATAAAGAGTTAAGAAGAATTAGAGAGAAAATGATATCTGGAAGACCAACAAACGTAATCTAATGCACATATAATTCATGTCTAAAATAGAAAACTGAAATAATAGAACATGACTATTTAAAGATATAATCTGAGAAAACGTGAGAGTCAAAATAACTTTGACTCTAAAACTTGAAAAAGCATGCTCTCTCTCACCATTAAATATTACCATCGATGTAAAAATATTCTAGTAAAATTATTTTACTTTGAAGATAAAGAAAAAAGAAATCCTCTGGCAATCTTGGTAAACAACAACAACAACAAAATTAATCACCTTCAAGAGAAAAACCATCAGACCAGCCTCAGTCTTCACAGCCATGTTAGATGCTGGAAGAAATGCCTACAAAGTCCTCGAGGAAAGAATAGGTAAAAGAAAAATTGTGTACAAAGCCAAGCAATTGTTTAAATGTACAGTGAACAGACAGACATCCTGACATGCAATCATTAAGGAATATGGATTCCACAATTCCTTTAAAAAATTAGTATAGGCCAAATGTGAGCAAACCAAGATACGAATGGAGAAAATACAGCAAATGTACTATCAATGAAACTATTTAATTGTAAGACTAAGACTAAATTAAATGCCAATCAAACCCTGAAAATATTGGAATAATACAAGTAACGCTGAGGAAAGGAAGGAGTAGAAAAGTTGGAAAGTAGTATAAAATATTGATTACCTTTAAAGCCAGATGTCAAAGAGATTATAAGCCAAATAAAACAAGTAATAGAAGTAAAGATAGAGTTAAAGCTACAAAGACAAATAAATAAATAAAGCTAGTAAGAAAATAATGTTGTAAGGAACTCAAATTTTGAATGGTGAGGAAGAGGAGGAGGAGTGGGAAGGAAATGGAAGAACATTACTTTCATTTTTGCTCATAGTAAAGAGTAGTCATTAAACCTACAGATGTAATAAATCATGGCACATCCATACAGTGGAATAATATGAAGCTATTAAAAAGATTGAGGCTGCTTTACATGTATAGATATCATTTCCAAAATATATTAAATTTAAAAGAATAGTGTATAGAAAGAAAAAAGAATATATCTATATAAGTTGGTGCACATACACTGGTGAAGACTCTCAGCCAGGCTAATAAAGCACAGGAATATAATGATTTCCTCTTGAAATCATTTAATGCGTAGGGGGAGGCAGTCCTTTTCACTGTGTACTCTTTTTATGCCATTTGAATTTTGTATCTTGTGCACGTATTACTCATTTTAAGATATATACTATTATCTCTTTTGCAAAGAAAAAAAAGATAGAATCCTGATTTTGCCCTCCAGAGTTTCACACTCCTTTGAGTTGAGGCAGATAAACAGATAACTCTAAAACCATGAGGCAAGTGCTATAAAATAGGAATGTACCAGGTGCTTTAGGGAAAATGAGGCTTCATTTTTCCTGGAAGTGTTAGAGAAGCTGAGTTTTGAATGGAAGTAATGATTTAAGAGATATTTATAAACTGGTGTCAATCACTACCACTTAATGGCTGACTTGAGGTATAATGTGAGTCAATCGTGACTCAATGGTGCTGGCTGCAGCCACTCGAAATTGCAGGGCCATTCATTTTTAGATCTGCAGTTGTTTATCACCACCTCACTATCTTCCGACCACCATGCTGAGCCCTGGGGATTAGATGTTAAATAAGACATGGTCCCTGTCCTCAAGGAATGTGAAGTCCAGTATGCAGTAGGGCAGATGGCAATGATGACCTCCACTATTCACTGCTCTCTGTTTCCATACCCTTTGTAGCACCCTCCCACCATGGGCCATGTACCTAAACACTGGGCCCAACCTAATGACTGACTAGGTTTGGGCAATGAGATGTTAGCAGACATGATGTGAGCAGAGATGTGAATTGGGCTTGTGAATTGATACTTGCTCTCTCTATTACCTCTGCTATCACCATGAAGTTGAAATAAAATAAAGCCCCTTAAGAACCAGCCAAAATGGATGCACTTATTTCTGATTGCATTAACATTTTTTGAAAGGGGAAAAAAAGCATAAACATCACACAGATCCTTTGCTATTAATTATTTGTGTGCAAATACGCTGCAGTTAACAGGATATTAGAGAGAGAGACAGAGATATGAGGGAAATCTTTTGGCTGTATCTGGTCCATAGAGTGAGTCCTATGCTATGACTTTGTACAAATCAAAAAAAGGTACTCCTTTGGGCAGATTCAGTCCAATGTGAGGCAAAAGGCTTGGCAAGGGGAGTAGCTCAGCCAACACGTGCCCCATGGGCAGGGTGTCTTTGTGCAGTGGACAACCTGTCCTATTATATGTGGTTGCTCTGTCTAAATCCTAGATAGGACTTTCTTCAGCATCAGAAGCTCATGTGGATGCCAGAAACTCAGTCTCCTCACTGGTTAAGTGCTAGGGCATTTGCCAACATGTTTTATAAAGTCTAGAAAAGGAAACTTCTTTGAGGAAACAACTATAAAAGACAAGAAGAAAAAATTTTTTGATCACTAGCTACAATTTAAGCTTTATAAAATTCTGTCAATATTCAATTAATCTCAACTTATTTGTTCTGGATTTTGTTGAACTGATGTGACTACAATTCCTAAAATGGAAGCTGGAGTCCCCAGCATGCCATCAGCTGGGCCTGCAACCTGGGCAAGTCACACAGCCCCTCTGAGACTTAAAATGTTCATTAATTAGTTTTGAAGTGAGTGGATCACGTTATCCTCTAAGTCACTTCTAGGTGGAAATCTGTAAATAGTTATTATTTTTATATTGGTTAGTATGAATCACAATGGCAAAATTGATGGAAAAAGGAAGGTCAAAAAAATTTATTTTTGCGTGTGGGTGAAAATTTTGGGCTTCCTGAAGGCACAGTGGAATAATAAATTTAACTGAATTGTAATTTTGTTGTGATTCCAACCACATGGAGTCAGTGAAGGAAAGAAAAGAACATTGAGTCTTGTTGAGTGTGCAATTGATATTTATATTGCAGCTTAATGTATTTCTCTAATCTGGTTGCAGCATACAGAAATGGTAGGAACAAATCATTGTGTTTACAAAACTGATTTGTTCACATTTAAAGAATGGAGAGAGACATAAAACCATGCAATTAGGCCAGCAGTTGAGCAGCCTCATTAAATAATGTTTATATTTTCCATATGCTCTTGTTTCCTTTTATGTAATCTTGTCATAAACATCAGGTAAGTATGAACGGTGCACTCATTTTTTAAATCATATCCTGTAGGTTAAATGCTGACATCTGGTTTTGAGGCTTTCCAATATAAATCTAACAGCACATATTCCTCACATTTCAAGGGAATGGTTACAAATGTTTTGGCATCAGAAAAATAAATTAATTGCCTTTTGACTTATTTGGGAAAAATCCTTTATTGTTTAATCCAGAAATATGTCATAATTTTATTTGTGCTTTTTGCATAAAACACTTAGGAATTCACTTCAGCATGACACAGAATAACCTTTCTTCTCACAGAATGACCCATTAACACAAGTATTCAGTGCTTAGTATACTACACCATGCTAGTAATAGGAAACATACAAAGAAGTAAGATAGTAGTTTAGAACTGGCTTTCAAGGACCTTCAAGTACACTTTTGAAAAGCCCCACAATTTTTTACCATCACAATGGATTGAATAAATATATTTTATTATATTATGTACAATGATGTACTACACAACAATGAAAAGGAAGGAACTACAGATACAAGCTGCGACATGTATGAATCTCACAGATATAATGATGAATGAAAAGAAGCAGATACAAAAAGAGTGCATTCTGCATGGCTCCATTTTTGCTAAGTTCAAAAACAAAAGAAAGCAATTCCATGATGTTAGAAGAGTGGTTACCTGAGGTGGTGGTGTGTGTACGTAGCGGGGTATTGACTAGGTAAGAGCATCAAGGAATTTTCTGGAGTGCTGAAAATGTTGGCCATATGGGTGTTTATATGAATGAAAATTGCTCAAGCTCCCACTTTAAGAGTTTCATGTTTTATTGTATATATCTCATACTTACTTAATAACAACAATCATCATCACCACACAGTATATTTGAACCTCTGCAGTCTAGTCATATCCTAAGCTTGGCTTCCATGTAGAAAATTCTATTCTTATTCAAGTAGTTTGGAATGTCATTAAAACTATTCTCTATTTTACTTTTCTTTTTATTTTTCCTTTACACTCCAATCAGTACTTAATTTAATAGAAAGTTTCGTGTTTTTAGTGTGTTTTTTTTTCCAACCACCATTACATCATACATGAACTCAATCCTAAGGAATTAGATCCTAGTGCATCTAACAAGTCCTTCAGCACACAGTGGAACAAGACACAAGGTTAGAGGGAAGACACCCCGGGGCCCAGACAGCTTATGTCAAGCCAATCTGTGTGCTGTCTACTTTTCAGAGATATATATCTCTAATTAAGACAGAATGGACAAATGGGCCAGTGGTGATCTCTATTTCCAAAGGACAACATGTAAAGAGCTAGGTGGAAGCAATGATTAATGTGTCACTTTAAATAGGGACAAGAGATGTACTGCCCTTTCTCTAAAAAGGATACAATGTGGTCTTTTGCTAACACAGTTAGTTGATACTATTAACCTAAAAGTCCTTATTGTCGCTGTTTTCCTTTCATATTAAGCCACAATAAAAAGAAGTTAAGACTTCACGAAAATCGAAGTAAGGCACTGCTTGAAATGGTGGTTTTCTTCGGACTTTTTTGTGGTGAATGTTAATTTGCATAACAAGATGTTGCCAGGGAATTGATAACTAGAATCTGCAGCTGAGCACAAAAAAGTATTCAGGGATCCATACTCTCAAGAAAGCCTTCATCATTGGGGCCAGGCATCCTCCTAGTGACAGAAACAGCTCCATCTTACCTGCCTTCCTCCCTGCCAACACTGCTAATTGCCTGGCTGGGATGGGCAATTCTCTCCGATTTCTCTGTGCTTCCAGGGTACACTGTGGAAGGCTGCTAGGCTTCACCTTTTTGTGGATGTCCCACCCAATAGGGTGGCCTGCCTGGCATATGAGCCCTGGCATTGGAGAAAAAGGAGCAGAACTTGGGGTGGGAATTCCTCCTGTATGTCCTCCATGGCAGAGAGCTGGCATTGGACGCCAGCCACAGAGAAAGCCATAAGGAACCAAGAGAGGACCACAATGGCCACAGGTCAAGGGTGGAAATACTCGTCTCCTTCCTTTTTCCTCCTTTCTGCCCAATGTGCTGGAGGAACTAGGCCTTGAAAGGCAAGTGGTAGGGGTGAGGGGTCAGAGGAGGGCAAGGGACAGGAAGGTGCTTAAGGACGAGATGCTGTGCCACCAATCCACTTCAAGGAGGACCTACAATGAGGAAGGCGAGAAGATTGAATTTAAAATGAGTTTGAATTTAAAGACGTAACCTGGTCCCAATTTTAATATTAAAAAGTTATAAAAATCTTCCTTAGCAGAACCACTGCTGTATCATTAGAACAGGCTCCTTATTTCCACTTTTCTCCTACAGGCAATCTCTCTAAACCATCAATCAGATCATGTCACCACCCTGCCCAACATATTCCATCATATCACGCTTAGACTAAAGCCCAAAGTCCTTTCTGGGGCCTTACATGGTCTGGCCCCCTGCTGCCTCTATGATCCCGATTCTGCTCCCTCTGTCTTGCTCTGCTACTCTGGCCTCCTTTCTGTTTCTTGAACATGCCAAGCACATTCTCGTCTAAGTGTGTTTTTACTGTTTCATCTGCTGGAAACACTGTTCCCCAGATATTGGTATCTCTCATCAAGGTTCCACTTAGATGTTGCATCCTTAGAAAGGTGGTCTGTGACTCCTATCTAAAATAGCATTCCCCTGCCCCTTCACCTCAGGAAGCCTTTAATTTTCACCATGCTTCTTAGCACAGTGTTATATATTTTTAATATGCTATTGTCTGTTTCCTCTGATAATAGCTAAGCTTCATAGGGGAAATAATTTTTGTATCTTGTTTACCTCGGTATACTGGGCAAAGAATAGTGCCTGGCACATAAAAAGTTTCAAACATATTTGTTGAATGAATGACTGTCTAAGATGTCATTAAAAGGAGGGAAAGGGAGCTTCAACAAAATCAAATTGAATTTGGGATTTAGAAAAAATCACATTTAATGTTTAGAGCCCACTGAATTGAGATTCCTTAATAAATTCAAAATTAGATTGAAGACCTAACAGTAACAACAAAAGATTGCAAATATGTAAGATTAAAGATAGACAATCTATAATACTTTAAGTGAACTCTAGGGCAGGGGGCTAGTTCTGTGGAGGTTGATGTATTTGGTAGATTAGGAAAAAAAAAAAAAGGTGTGGGGGGGGTCAGCCCGTGGCTCACTTGGGAGAGTGTGGTGCTGATAACACCAAATCATGGTTTAAGATCCCCTTACTGGTCATCTTTAAAAAAAAAAAAGACCACTCTATTTTGCATCTTCTCCTATCAAAAGTGAAGTTTTGAATCTGGACAAGGCCATGTGACTTTCTTTGGACAATAGAACATTAGCAAACAAAGGTATGACATGCTATTTTGAATTGGGGTTTCCTCCCTTGCTGCTGGGAACTAGGAGCTCACCACTTAAAGAAGTCATAGAGAAACACCCTGTCATCCTAGCCATCTAAATGAGGCTCCAGGCTCCACATGTCTGCAACTGTGTGAATGGGCCCAGGAGAAATAGCAGAAGAACTGTTCAGCTGATTTCCAGCCCAAAAGCTTATACAAATTGTGAGCTAATGAATAATTGTTGTTTTAGGCTATTTAGTTTTGGTGGGGCTTGTTAACTGATAAAGTATGTTTGGATGCATTATATACTAAATTAAGTTCCACTGTTAAAAACTGTCAAGACACATAGATGACAGCTTCCAGCTCACTTGTCTATGGGTAATGCCTAGGGAATATGGGGGCATACACAAGAAGCCCTGGAAAACTGAGTTTGAACCTAGCTATGCTACTTACTGGCTGGTGACCTGGGGAGAATTGCATAGTCTTTCTGAACCTTAGTTTTCCCACATATAGAATAGAGAACAGGACTAAAATACTGCCCTACCTTCTTGCCACTCAAAGTATGATCTCAAGGCCAGCAACACCAACATGGCACAGAAGCTTGTTAGAAATGTAACATCTCAGGTCTCACCCAGACCTGCTGAATCAAAATCTGCCCTTTAACAAGATGCTCAGGCAATTTGTGTGCCCTTTACAATTTGAAAAGCAATGCCTTACCACCCTGGGATTACTCAAAATCACATCTTGAAGATGCCAAACAGTGAAGAGCCAGTGAGCTTTTCCCTGGTATCTCTGTCTTTCCTTTCCAATCTTGCAGGAAAACGAGGTCTAGGATATTTTTCTCGGCTTCCTCACAGGCAGACAGGCTCAGTTGCCTAGGAGCACTTATCAGGGCTCAGCTAAAATTGTAGCTTAGTAGTTTAGCTGGGGGGTGATCAGTGGGCCTTGAACCTCCTTCCTCTTAAGGATGCCCAGTTGGTAAACTTTTGATGATCATACTCCTCCTCTTAGCCCTGCCTGGAAATGGCCAAGATGTGCCAGGAGAACGAGACTTTTGCATCTACAATTATCCCTGCCCCTCGGAGCCTGGGCTATTGCGTGCCCACACATGTCCCCTCAATCTCTTACACTGCACGCACCATCAGGCCCTTTCTTTCCTCCTGGCCAGCCAGACCTGCCCAGGCGGCTGAGCATGCCCAGTTCAGCTGCGAGCGTGGCCCCAGTCCCCAATGCGCAGGTGCCACGTCTCCGGGTTTTGGTGGCCGCCGGCCGGGAGGCGGAGTGGCCAGGGGGAGGAGGGAACCCTCCGGGAGTCCTGGAGCAGCGCCCTGTGAGGGTCTACACAAAGGGTGACGCTAGATTGAACACCATTAGGGTCGGAGTGTGAGTGGGACTCGGGGGCACGCGGGGGCCGTTTCAGAGCAGGGGGAGCCAGGAACGGACTGGAGCAGCGTCCCAGCATCCCAGGGACCAAAGTCTGGGGGGTTTGCATGTGTGAGGTTGCACTTAGGGGAAGACTTTTTGGAACCACTTAAAATCTCTCTAGCTCAGTTTAAGCCTTAGGGAAAAAAAAAAAAAAAAAAGAAATAGTACTACTTGCTTTGGAAGATTGTCTTACAGGATAAATGAATAAAAAGCGTTTAGAATAGTGCCTGACGTATTGTAAGCGCTTCATGTGTTTAGTAAACAAAATAAACAAATAAGCACCCACCTCCCCCTGGCCAGATGCTTTGGGACACCAGTTTTCGCCAGTCCTGAGCCCCTTCCACACTTTACCCCCAGCCCTGGCCCATGGCCCGTGGCGGGCTGCGGGTCCCCCTTAGGACTGGTGTGCCACTCCCCTATCCCCACCCGGTTCTGCTGCCGGCGCCACACAGTGCACCCCCGACCCCTAGGCAGGACGCCCGTGCAGCGGGTGGCTGCCGGGGAGACCCCCGAGGAACGCTCAGAGGGGCGGCTTCCCCGGACGCCCCACCCACCTTCTCCCGGCGTTGCCCTCCACCCGCCTCGGCCCCCGGCCCCCCGCCCGCCAGCTGCGCCCCCGGCGGGCCCGGCGTCCCCTTCCCACCCCGCCGGCTCGCGGCAGCCGGGCGGCCGGCCGGGCCCCTGCCCACCCCCAGCCCAGCCGGGGCGCGCCGCACTGGGCATGCTCCGTAGCCTGGGCAGGTTGGGACTGCGAGGCGACAGCTCGGGCTCTGGAGCCGGGAGGCGAGGACGAGGAGGGCGGCTCGGGGGCTGGGGAGGAGGGAGCGGAGGGCCACCGAGAGGCGGCGGGGCTCGGAGCCGGGGTCACGCAGAGCCCGGCGGGCGGGCGGGCGGAGCGGGTCGGCGCTGCCCCGTGGGCTCGCCGGGAGCGACAGCGGAGACCCCCGCCCTCGGCTGAGGTGAGGACCGCGCGGCGGGGAGGCCGGGGGCTGGGGGGCGGAGGCAGGCGGGAGGGCGGGACTGGGGCGCGCCGGGAGGGGGCTCGGCGGCGGCGCTATATGGCGGGGAGGGGGTTGGTGGCGCCGGGAGCAGTAAGTGAGCCGCACCGCAAACAAGCTCTCTCACACACACGCACACGCGCGCACACACACGCGCGCACACACGGGGTCTCCAGGCGGCGGCCGTGGCCGAATCCCCGGCAGCGGCTCCAAGCAAAGTGACAGGTAAGAGAAGGCATTTCGGGTCCCGCCCGAGGATGCTCCCGCCCGCCCCCGGCTCGCGGGGCTTGTTTGCTTTCGGCGGGTGCGTCCCGGAGGCGCGCGCGCGCGCACCCGGATGCCCAGCCGGGGGACCCGTGCAGGTGCGGGGTGAGAGGCGTCCTGCGCGCGCGGGAGGCAGGGGACCCCGCCGCCACCCCCCTTCCCCTGTAGTCATAGCCCGCTGGGTTTCCTCAGACTCTCTCCAGACGTTCACCCGCTTCTGGGCTGGAAATAGCTCGGCTCGACGTGTATATGATTATTTGGGTTGGAAATAGTTGGTGCCGTGCAACGCATGTAAAATGTGGATGCGTGTGGATCTTCCCTCTTCTGGGGAAATCATAGACGTGATTGACCATTTCCACTTAAAACAACGTTGACAGGCTCAGCACTCTTTGGGCGCAGTGTTCGGGCCTCCTAAAAGCATATGAATAAAGGAGACTTAAGGTTGCCTTATTTTCAGAATTTTAAAGTTGCTTTTTCCTTCACCAGTTAGACCCTGTGTATATAATACAATACTTCTGAGTGTAGACTTTGTAGAAGTGAATCGAAATATGGAAGCGTGAAATTCTCCGTTTTCCAATTGTGTCTAAGTGCAACTTTATCTAGAATCATAAAACTAGCATTTTTTCTAGGGAGAAAAGTAAATGCCCATTATGTTTCCATAAGTATGCATTTATCTGAGAGATGACCCCACTCCCCCCCCCCTTTTTTTTTTGGAGTGATTCTAGCTACTGTTCAAAAGCACATGTTTGAAATTTGATATTGGCCAAAACATTCATGGAAGGTCGCCATTTTTTATCATAAATGCGATATATGGTGGTCTGTAAATTTAAGTTATGGGTGTGTGGAGATAGCTGTTTAATAATTCTGTTTAGTTGGTGATAATGGTATCGAAACATAGGGAGCTGTATAACATCTCAAAATGGAATTGAATTTCCCCTTTAAAGAGATCACATTTATAAAGTAAACATGACCAAGAAAAGCAACTGGTGACTTTACCTGCGCAGTCTCCAAGGAGGTTAAGAAAGTGTTTGAAGAACTGTATTTTTTAATAGAAAAATTGTGTGTGTGAGTGTGTTTATGTAAAATTTTAACTTTATTCTTTTAGTGTTTTCAAGACTGTTGGTTTCAAAAATGTGTGGCTGAACTGAGAACCTAATGTTTTGTACTCTTCAAACTTCAATGGCCTAAGTTATAGAATCATACAGAAGACAAACATCTAGCTCAGCAGGGGCATGTGGTGCAATCCCTGTCTGTCTGTGTTATGTAATCTAGAATGCTGTATTTTTCATAGGACAGTCTAGCATATTTTTCATCTGGTGTATCGATCTATTATGTCATCTTCTTTTTGAACTGTGGAAGTTTAATAAATGATTGCCATCTTGGGGGAACACCTGTTTTCATTAAAATTCACTTTTTAAATGGAATAGCATTTTTAATTGGCATTTTTATGTACATGAGACTTTTGCAGCGGGAACTAGTTAACCCTTCGAATGTAACTTATTTTGACATATCGAAAGGTACCATGTATTAGATTACTGATTACATTCCCTTCAACTATATTATTACCCAACCATCCGAACTTAGTTTTGATTTCAATTTGATGATATCACTACCCAGCTCTGAATTAATCACTTGTGAAAATACTGTTCTACAAGTAACTGTCAAAACAGAATTTGAAAGACTCCACTTGATGACTAGGTGCACATTTACATTTGTCGGAATAATTCTACCTTTATTTTACAAATGCACACCCACACAGAAGAGCCTTGTTCTAAAATACTCTTGGAAGTTTTGTATTTGTGTGCCTGAAAATGTGAGTGATGTTAAAACTACTCACATGTCCTCAAATCTTGAGGCAGTATTTTTTTTTTGCCTTACGAGACAGTGAAATATGGAAGTTTAAAAAATGTTGAGGGTTACTCAAAAGCTTTTGCAGAAGTGGATTTTTAAAATCTTTATCATCCCTGAAATGTTTTGTCTCCAGCAGAGACCAGTCTACAGTGCCTGTAGGATGCTATTTTGCCTTTCTCAAGAATATACCCAACTGTCTTCAGATTAATGTATGTTGCTGATTTTGGCAACATGGGGCAATTATATTTGGCAATCACAGTGATCATAGTATTTTCCTAGGATATTACTAAATCCATTTTGAGGTTTGATTTATTGAGAATTGAAATGATGACTAAGAGCTACTATTTATCCCTACCCCCCCTTTCAAATAAGATCCAGGTGAAATCGAGCTTTAGTGCTACTGTGCTGTTTTCCTTGAATCGATCACATTGGCATGCTAATTTGTGAAAGGATGTGATATAAGTGAAGTTAGCTTTTGGATTTAGTGTCTGTATTTTCATCCCTGGTTTTTCAGATGTAGCCAGCAAACTCAAATATCAGAATTAATAAACAATTTTTGTAGATTATTTAAAAAATTACATTAGTAAAGAGCTGCTTTTTAAAAAAAAAATTTAAAGTCTCATCTTGAGAATAAATTTTATCTTTCTGGATCAGAGCACTTAGGTAATATAGTCATGGGAAAGAAAGATTTCGTATTTCTCATGTTCTCCACAAATGCCCTTAATAGTGAACTCAGATATTTTTGGGAAAGTATAAATATTCTTTGAAACTTAAAATTATTTAGCAGATCGTAACTGAATTATTGTTTATGCCCACTTATAAAGTAAGAATGAAATAACATGTTTATTAGCACCAATGATCCAGGTTTTTAATAAACTGTGTATCACAGTGAGTCCCCGTAAAACCAAGAATTTCTGTGTTTGATATGCAGAATGAGGTCAAGGACTAATGGAGACGCTTTAATAATCACAGTTGGTGTTTCATGTCCAGACTGAAGTTTTTAAAATAGTTGATTTTCACCTTGTAGTATGAACATGTAGGCCATACTAGTTATCTTTCAAAAAGACTTACCCACCTATCGAGAAATAAATATAGCTTTTCATTGTTATTGGGTAGCAGCAGTGGCTTTCTGTGGTTTTGCTGTTGGTGGTCAGATGATAACTGTGTTTGCGAGGATACTGCTTGATTCTCAGTGCTGTCCATTTCACATTTTCCTATTTCCCTATCATATTCGGGAACTAGAATAACCTTGTATATAGGTCTTTCTTTCTTTCCTTAGTATTTGTTTTCCTATTGAATAGTTTTTCTATTGATAAAGCCTCACCCTTTAAAGTAGAAATACTTCCTCAAGTTGTAGTATTATTTATCTACTTGTGCCTTAGAATGATATAAAGGTTTTGCGTGTTCAGGGGCTGTGATTCTTTAGCTAAGCAACTATAAGAACAAGTTTATTTCACTGCCCGTGAAAGTAGACTTGGGTGATAATGCATTACTGAGTGGAGGAATGAGAAGTCTGCATTGTCTTTGTTGGAATTAAGCCTGCTTGCAAAAAAAAAAATAAAATAAAATCACCCCAGAATCACCTTTATTTGCAAGGAACATTTCACTCGATTGCAACAACTACCCCCAAATTGCATTTTCTAGAAGTCTGGCTAGAAGCTTATACCTTTGGATGTTTTTCATATGATGAAGGTGATACTCAGGTTCCTAGAGGAGATGAAAGTGATAATACCCTACCTTCCAAATCTCAGCTAGGAGGTCGTTATGTTCAAGGGATGAATGACCAGCAAAGTTTTTATTATCCCTGTGTGAACTCCATCTGCTTATAATTTCTTTCACTTTATGGAGTCAAAATAGTTGAAAGGGACATAAATCAGAAGGTTTTTCTCTGAACACCTGTCTCCCCTACTACTTATAAAACCTTCAATAACAATGTTGCACAGCATGTGACCACAAGATAGTGTTATCCTCTCCCTTAATTGGGAGTCTCCTTCACAGCTCTTCTCCCATAATTCCCTAGTGTGCAGAGGGTTGGGAAATTCCACCTCTAGCTACTGAAGCACCTTTGGGCCAGACAAATCGTTGCTTTAACATACATCGCCCTTCTAAAGCATTCTTTTTCTCCTCAACAATTAAAGGATGTTTTTGGCTCCCTGACATGAATGGATTGAAGTAGCCATTTCCTCAGAAACAGGAAAAGTAAACTCAAAGTAATTAATTATGAGCAGTTCATCCAGAGAGAAGAGAACACAGACCACTGATTTTACATTTGACATCTCCTTTTCTCCCCCAGAACAGCAGTTTTTCACCTTTGGTATACCCCATCGAAGTCTGAGGATGAAATTTGGTGGGTCCATGAATGTAACTGGCAAATGAGTTCCATCTTTATTTTCACTTACTTCCAAGTGAAAATTAGGATAAGTATTACCCACTGCTAGATCTTGGCATTTAGTGGGTTGAAAAGAATCACATACAGTTGTCCCTTGGTGTCCTTGGGGGATTGGTTCCAGGACTCTGTGCAGATACCAAAATCCAAGGATGCTCAAGTCCCTGATATAAAATGGTGTAGCATTTGCTTATCACCTATGCACACTCCTCCGGTGTACCTTAAATCATCTCTAGATTACTTGTAATACCTAATACGATGTAAATGCCATGTAAATAGTTGTTATACTATATTGTTTAGGGAATAACGACAAGAAAAAAAAAAGTACATGTTCAGTGCAGATGCAATCCCCCCCAATATTTTTGACCCATGGTTCGTCGAATCCCTGGATGCTGAACCCATGGATGCGGGGCTGACTATATTATTTTGTGTGTTCATTTAAAAAATTATTATTTTGATAAGTATATTTTGGTATAATTGGTTTCTGTTCACTTAATTTTATGCATTTAAAGATATTCTGCTGAGAAGGGTCTATGGGATTCACCAGATTGCAAAGGGGGTCCGTGACCCACACAAGGTGAAGAACATCTACTCTAAGAATGCTCCCTTTCAGATGCTGCTGGGTGGGTGGGTAGGTGGGTGGGGGATTGCGCTGTGGTTTTGCTTTCAGCAATGTAGAGTTGGTGAGACCTTCAGGCCGACCTGAGCTTGAATCCTGAATGATGTCCTGTATTAGCTATGTGTCCCTGGGCCTCAGTTGTCCCATCTACAAAATGAGGAGAATAGCTCTATATGGCAAAAGTGCCTGGCACTGCACTATGAATGATGCAGGGCACTGTGTCACTGCTGCCGCTACAACTGCTACTGCCCCTTCTACTAATGCTACTAGTATTATTGCTCACTCCTCTTGTTCTCCATAGGGGAAATGGCATTAACCTATCCATACAAAGCAGGCTGAGAACATTCCTATAAAACTTGTAACGGACACTTGCTCTGCCAACCTGCAAGTACAGAAGGTTCCAGTCACCCCACAGGACCATTGTGAAGTGCCAGATCTTCCTTCTTCCTTTGGACTCACCTAACTAAACCTGTGACTGTATTTGGACAGAGGGACCTAACCTTACATTAGGTCAGCATTAACAGCCTCAAAGTTCTGTGACTGTGGGGTTTTGCAGTATAACTTGGTGAACCAGATGCTATCCCCAGGGCATTTGTGTCTCCAACGAAGCTTTTTAAAAAGACCACAGTAAGCCATTTAGGCCTGGAAGGAGAGAGACATCTACTAGAAGAATTTAGGGATCTCTGATATTTAGGGGGAGGTTTCATGGCTCCTGTTTTCCCATGGGGCTTCAGTGGGAGCACTCAGCTTCTCTGCTTTACATAGTAATAATAACAACAAAATAAAATAACAAAACAGCAGACATTTGTTGAGCTCTTAAAAGGTGTCACTTCATTAAATCCTCCCAGCAGCCTTTTTTGGTGGGTACTGATAGTATCTTCAGTTTACATTTGAGGAAACTGAGGCTTGGAGAAGTTAAGTTAATCACCCCCGGGAGTAAGAGTTGGGATTGAAGTCCAGGTAGGCTGACACCAGAACTCTAACTTCTAACCCCTGTACTATGTTACTTGCCATTAAGGTGGTATGTGCTGCAGAAAGTTTTGTTGTAAGAAAAAGTTTTGTGACACTTATTTTAAGTGACTGGGCTAAGATATGACATAAGCTTCTCCGGCAGCCCTGCTGTGAACATGGGATTGAAATAGGAAGTTGAGGATAAAGCTACATGTCCTCATCCAATTCTAGTTGCTTTTGTTTCTGCAGTTGTGTGGGCCAGAAGTCTGGAGAGGGAGGTAACTAAATGTTACTTTGGGGTAGCCTAAAAAAATAATTTTAATTTTCTGGAGGGTCAGTTTTTAGCTGGTGACGTTCTTCACGATTTCAGTGAGGGTGTTGTGCACTCCAGTTCCACCAAGGGCCAGGTAAGTAGCATGCCCGAGAGCAGCTGACCGGGTGTCAGAGATTTTAGGGAGTGGTTAGGCTTATGTCTATCCTGGAGCCCTGCTGTGCCCCTTCTCAGGGAGCAGCTGCCACGCAAGTCTGATGGATTTCTGCCAGGTGGCCTGGGGCTTAGGGTTGTGAACACCTCTACATTTTCAAGAGAAGAATTAAATACAGATTTATTTGGAGTGTGAAATCTTCTCATTTTAAAATGTTTGAAAATTAAAATAAAAACAGATGTGTCAGCCCATGGTGCGGCCAAACAAAACAGGTTTGTGGAACGAATTCAGCCCAAGAGCTCCCATTTTGAACCTTTGTTAACTGTAAATGCTTGGAAACACAGTGTACTAGAAAATATCAGTAGTTATGCTTTTTTTTTTTTTTTTTTTGCTGGCGAGGGAAGGTTAAATTTCTTACGAAGATTGTTATAGCCATTTATTTCCAGTGTGCATAGATTTCAGTTCTGAATTTCTGACAGTTTTTTCTCTCCCTCATTTTCCCCAAAGGTTAGCAAATATACAAAGTTGAGGGTGGCAGGACATGATTTTCTCTCCTATTTCATGGTGCTCCTTTAAAATAAAAACGCTTGAGTGTAGAGAAATGGGGGGCTTCCGTGGAGGTTCTCTTGCTTTTGTCACTGATATGAACTCTCAGCTGTCCCAAGATGTCCCTTCTGCTAACCTGGTAGTTGCTGTATTTGTCCTGAACATAAAGAATGTAGATCTGTTTCTGCAGGTTAGAGTTTCAAAGTACAACCCACTTAACAGCCCTCATTTTCCTTTTCACTCTTAAGCAAGAGACCACAAGTGGATCAAATGGAAACTCAGTTCCTGGGAGATGGGTTTCTCTCGTATCGCAGGTGCATTGGACAAATCACCAAAGCCCTCTCTAGAATTTCTAAAAATTTTTTGTTTTCATTGGTTTTCAAAATGGTGTGAATGATACATTAATATGTTCCATTTGAAATGACAATGCAGAAATACAGAAGCAGGATGTAAAGTACTCTTTCCCACCTACACGCATCCCCAGATATAACCATTGGTAGCAGTTTAGAGTACTTCTTTCCTCTCCTTTTTCTGTGCATTTACATGTACTTGTATAAGTATACAAGTATATACTTGCCTTTTTCTTATTATGTAAACTGGATCATACTGTATACATTTTTCTGTGACATGCTTTTGTCCACTTAACTGTATGTCATGGAGATCTTTCCATGTCAGTATACTAGTTACCTTGTTTGTTCTAACATTGCATAAAATTTGGTATGATGGGTGATGTTCCATACTTTAGCCGTTCTTCTAAACTGAATTTTTTTTTTTTTTTGGAAGCTGGCTTGTTCGGGGATCTGAACCATTGATGTTGGTGTTGTAACAGTATGCTCTCATCAACCGAGCTAACCAGCCAGCCTGCAAACTGACAGACTAAGGATCTTTGTTCACAGGTCTTTGTATACATGTTTGAGAGTTTCTTATAGCCACATTCCTAGAAACAGAACTATTTGATCAAAAGGGTATGCACATTTTAAATTTTGAGAGAGCGCTGAAAATTGCCTTTAAAAAAGGTCCCCATGGAATTCCTGTCTCATGGAACCTCAAATAATGCAGCTGTACATATCCTCTAATTGAAGCATGTCCCACATTGTTACACTACTTTACTAATTCAGTTAGATTTCACTTATATACAGTATACCAGGAAACTACTTTAGAAATAGTTTATGTCCTTAAAATTCCTTGAAAATATAATACTTAGTCAAAAAGAATTTATCAATTAAGAGACTGATGTAAAAACTACTTAATAAAGAGATATAGAGTCAGTGAGTTGAAAATCTGTTTTCTGATCAGTTTGGTTAGCTCTGAAACTCTAGACCCCTCCCAGCAGAGACATGTCAGAAGCACCTTTGAAAATGTGGTCAGAGAAGTGAGGTGTTGTACAGCCAACACAGACACACCAGAGGTTGATATTAACCTGGTAAAATAAAATTAATTTCATTGCTAAACATACTGTCCAGGTGTATTTGTAGCTTTAGACTTTCAATTACTTAATTATTTAAGAATTCCATTTATCTTCTACTTAGAGAATTAGAAGTTTCAGAGATAATGCTATTTTATTGAGTTTTGTTATTTAATAGATACCTGAAGTTAAGTTCCATGGTTTTTAGAAATAATATGTAGATAAAGGGCTATATAAATTAGAAAGTGTATTTACATTTAGAGAGATATTGGGGAAAAATACAGAAAATCTAGGCCACAGATTCCCAGCCTTTTTCAGAAGAGATGACTTTGATAACTTAATTGTTATCAGTAATATGAAGTGAATTATTAGCTAATTTTCAGAATTTTACAACATCCCCTGAAAAACTTGGAATCACCTTAAAGTATCATAGTTTTAGGGTTAGTAAATCTTGATTTGGATAAATGGCAGGAAAATGAAATCTGTTTCTGTTTTAGATGGATTCAGTTCTTTCATCTGTTACTCCAGATATCCATTTTTAAGAAAAATTCTGGTTAGGTTGGCAATGACACTCAGATTCTGATTGTATGCCTTCTGCATGTTTATTTTTCCAGCATACTGCGAATTGTAGAAATATGGTAGGATTCAGTCACATTTCCTTGGCATTGAAACCTTGCATATTCAAGGAAGTCTGTGCTAGGTTTTGCTTATGGAAACGTTACAGTGTTTCACAGTTTGCAGACAATTTCCTTTGATAATGTCTGTGAAAGCACAGTGGCGGGCACCACCTGGTCACTCTTTAAACCTGTGTCATTCAGGGCCCTTCTGTGGAACAGCTGGCATGTGTAAACCAAATCCTTTGAAGAGGGCTTAATAAAGGGATCCTTTAGAAGGTGTGGGCAGGTATAAAGAACACAATCAGGGTGAATGCTAAAGAGGGACCTAGCAATGATGGGGAACTATTCCTACTCCAAGGACAGGCAAGAAGGGCTGTTCCACAAGAGCTATGTCCCTTTGTAGAGGAACACAGTCAGTCTAGAATATCCCTGCAGAGAGATAACAGGGGAATACGTATATCTACCTTACTTTCCTCCTACCCCCCAAACTCTGGTGGGACTTTCCTTTAACTGAACCCAGACAGAAGCTAGAGGGCAAGGGAGAGGAGTGTGGGAGTGGAAAAGGTTGGTGAATGGGTCTGGGGAGGCATATGCAGACCCTACCCACTTGCCCTTGTATAACAGAGGTGTGCATGGGCGAGAGGTCAGGCCAGGGTGGAAAGCGCCTGTGGTCTGGTTTTGTGGACAAAGAAAATAAAACTGCAGCCACAGTGATTAAATTTAAATTGAAGTTGGGTAGGTTCCACAGTGCCACGTGGCTGTTATCAGTAAGATTTGTGGTAGGCCTTAGAGTAACATTTAAAAAAAAATTTTAAAGTTTCATTTGGAATGGATTGTGTTTCTTTGGAAATGCATAGAATGGGAAACTTTATGTGTTTATCTGATGAACCAAAAGTGTAGGCTTATAGATAGGAGAGGAAGAAGGGATTCATAAAGTCTGTCAGCATGGAGTTGGATAGCTTAAGATATAATTCCTCTGCTTTTAATATTTCACGAAAATATTTTATTTAAAATGTCAGGTACCTGGGGGAAGAAACTAGGAGGAAATTAAGGTTATTAACAGTAATTTTCCTTCAAAGAAGTCATTTTAATGGAATCATTAGCATCGCTGAGTAGAAACTAACAAGCTGTATTTTCCCATTTGTTCAGCATGGCAGTAAGACTCCGAGATTTCAGGTTCATTTATTCTCTTTCTTTCTTGGCTCTGTTGTTTAAAAAGGTGAAGACTGCTATGTTTGGTTTTTGTACTTGTCTTGAAAGAACAAGCAACGAAACTTCATTACAATCATAAAATCATACTGCTGGAAGGAACATCAGAGTTCATCTCTTCTTACCTCCAAATTTTAAGGCATAAGAAACCATGGCCCTAGCTATTAGCAGCTCCTATTATACATGTTTCCAGAGGTGGTGACTCTGGGGAAATCATATCACCTCTCCAACCTGAAGGACTTGCACTAGGTTGCTTCATTTTTGCTTTTACCCTTACAGACTTTCTGATTCCAAAGGCTTGCTGTTCTGTTGCACACTATTTTTGTATATTACAGACAGAGCTTCATAAGTGCCTCTTCTACCACCCAGCCCTTAAAATGGTATTCTCTGGAGGTCTTTACATTGGTCTTGATTCTTCTCACTCTGTAAACTATTTCTGTATGAGATACTCATTCACTTCTACCATTTTTACATCCTCCTGTTCACGGAAGAATCTTCTATCCCTGAACTCTCTTGTCTGAGCTCCAGATATATACCATTGTCTGCTAGTGATCTTGTCATTGAAGTCCTATGGGTACTTTCAAATGAAAGTGTCCAGAACAGAAGTCCTCAACTTCATTCCAAACCTGTTTCTCATCCAGGTTCTAAATCTTTGTGAAACAAGTCATTCATTTGTTGAGTCTACCCCATTAATATCTCTCATTTCTGTCTTCTCCATTCCTATTGCTGTTGTCTGCATTTATGTCCTCATCATTTCATGCCTTAATTGTTCCAAGAACCTTTCAGTCAATCTCCCCATCTCTCCCTCTTTCTTGTTCATTTCACCATTCATGTATTCTGTTGTCTGTTGAGTGAGCATCAGGTGCTGTAACAGTGAGGAGCTGCAGCTCTTGCCCTCAGTTTAGTGGAGGAGATAGACGGTTACTTTATAAGTTTACAGCTTTGCCCCTCGACTTCATTCTTTACACTTAGCTAAAGTAATTTGCACAAAGCAAATCTTATTATAACATTACCTCTAAAATACTTCAACAGCTCCCTATTGCTTTTAGGATTAATTTTTTTCCTGAATTTGCTAAATGTGAGGCATCCATGGCCTGACCTCTGCAATGAAGTTTTAACTCCTTTATTTGCATCACCTATGCTAAGCTTTATTAAAAACCAAGAACGCAAAGATTGTTGCCACTGTGCCTTTGCTGACTTTGCACCCAATCCCATTCTTTAACTAGTTGAATCCTGCAGGCTTTCGTAGACCTTGCACGGTTGTCATCTTCTCAAAGCTTTCCTTGATTTAAGCTTCATTTCAGGTTGGGTGCCTCAGCTCAGTCCTCCTGTTCAATGCTTTGCAAATTTTAGCCACAGCATGATTCTCTTGGGGAATGGAAGAATCTGGTGCGTATTAGTGATTAAATGAATGTCACTTAGATGAATGAATAACTAAATGCCATTATTACAAAGTCTGTAGATTGGGTAAATTATGAAAGCAATCTGATGAATAAGCAAAAGAGATGCTATTTTTAATAAAGTGACAACATCTGTAGACTTATTTCAGAGGAAAAATTATTCCATGGTTATTTACACTGGTCGCTGAAAAGCAGCAGAAAGGTCAATTTGGAAAGATGATCAGTAATTTGAAAACTCTGTATTCATGTTTTTGCTAACAGAAATCTTGATATTGTAATATAATAGTGTATAGATCCAGAGGATACTATATCATTTATTCCTAGTGGGCAAACTCTCACATTGTTTTTTCTGTTTTATAAGTTCAATTTTAGTCAAGTTATGCTTATTTTTCTTACTGTGTGTTATAACCCTAAATCAGAAAAATTTCCTTATTTCAAACTTGGCTGGAAATGTAAAGGAAAAAAGCATTTATTTAATCAGATTATTTTATTAAGTGGGACTCTTGATAATCTAAAACGCTTTATATTTATTTTCTTGTAGCATTTTATTTTCAAAATGACCTGCGAATATACCAGTGCCAAACAGAGAAAATAAGAAAGCTATTAATTAATTGAAGGAAAATATTCTGCTGAATGTTGTTTTTGTAAGGGCATCTTCCATAGTTCCAAAATCAGGAGGGAGTATTTTATTTCTATTGGTTTGAATTCTGTGAAAAGACTGACTTTGACATTCTTAACTGGGTCCCCCTCCTCAAGCTTGGAGAGTTAATAGTGTTTAAGAGGTTTCTTCTTCATAATTGGTATCTTTTTGATTTAGCAAATTTCTTTTATCTTTGGGTTGAAAAAGTGCTGGCTATATACATTAATTATTAGATATATCTTTAAGCAAATTTCAGTGGAGACATGTAGGGATATTATATTTTAGTTGTTGCAGATGCTCAGAAAATACTTCAGGATAGCACTTGGAGATACCGATAGAGAATATATCCTTTTATTTAGAAACTTCCTGGACCTGTGAGGCCCTCTGAGAATCTTAAGCCTGGCCTCATTCTGTCCATTTTTCATTCCTTTTGAAAGAATTTCAAAGTCACTGGTTAAATATCCTTTCCATTTGTCATAAGTAACATACAGGGATTTCCTGTGCAGCTACCAAAGGGAAAGGAGGAAATTTAAAAGCACAAGATGATTTGGTATTAATATGATATTAATTCGTATCCTGAAAGTGATTATGCTAGAACCAGGCTCTCCTGAACCATTCTGTTACATGTTAATTTTTATTTTCTCGGCTTGAATTTTATTAACATGGCAGACCAAGAGGTTTTCTATAAAGATTGATAACCAGGAGGAATCCACTCCTTGATTAAAAGCAGCAGTTGCCTTTTGAAAACCTTCCGGAAATGTCCTACTTTTTACGGAACCAAGGGGCTCCCGGCTTTGTTGGAGAGGTGAAGGCATTAATTACCTGGAAGGTATACCTCATTTCTCAACAGAGTTCTGGACTAGAATATCACAAGAAAAATTCCTGCCTCTTTATTACAGAAAGGATATGATGCAGAGAACGCAGGTGCTAGTAAAATCACTGCTTCCTACCTACCCTCATGCACGGTGTGAGACCCTCAGAGAAAAGAAGATACACAAACGTACAAACACAAAGCTGCGAGGCACATTTGGAGACAACAGGTGCTCAAGCCACACGGTGGAATGGGATACATAAAAGCCATGCTGTGAAGAAATGGAGTCAGTCCTTTGATGTTTTTGAGTCTTTACCGGGTGGTTTTTCAATATTTTATAATGTTGTGATTTCCTAGTATGCTTTAAGACCAGGCCAAAATTCCAGTGTCCTTTAGGCTTAGGCAGTGTGCCTTTTTTATTCTCTCAGCAATTCTGCAGGTTAGGTATAATTATCACCATTTGATACTAAGAAAACTGAATGATTAAAGCATTTACTCAAGGTCACATGGTTGATCAGTGGTACAGACAGGCTTCAAAATAAGGTCAACCTGAATCTGTATGGCTACATCTGCGGCTGCTTGTGTACAGAGGAAAGGCCATGTGAGGACATAGTGAAGAGGTGGCAGTCTTCAAGCCAAGGGGAGAGGCCTCAGGAGAAACCACACCTGCTGCATGTTGATCTTGAACTCCCAGCCTCCAGAACTGTGAAAAGTTAAATTTCTGTTGTTTGAGTCATGTAGTCTGTGGTATTTTGTTATGGCAGCACTAGCAAACTAATATGGTGGAATTTCTTTTACATGCAGCTAACAGCAGTCCTATTGATATGGAAACCAAAACAAACTAAAGTACTTCATGCCAAAATAATATAAATGATATGAGTTATTAGTTATATTATTTATTTTTTTTTGGGTGCTGTTCCCATAGCACTTATGACCTTATGCTTTTTCTGTTTACTTGTTTAATTTTCAGTGTTCCACCTATGTATACCCACACACGTGTGCACACACACACACATTCATACACACACACACACACTCACACTGAGCTCCCTCAGGCTGAAGTTGCCTATCTCTGTTTTCTCATTCAGCTAGTACAGTATTTAGCACATATCAGGTACTTTATACTTGCTTGTTTAATAAATTATGTAAAGGAATGTACTTGGCAATATTTAGGAAAACAGAATGGTTAAGTTAGATTAATTATAAAAAATAAATGAAAACATCTATGCTTTTTTATCATTTCAAAATAATGATTTTGGTATTTATTCCTAATTTCAGACATGATCTTTATCTCTAGTTGGCTCAGTTTACAGGGTTTTTGCTTTCCCTGAGCTTTCATAAGAATTAATTTCTTTATAGGCAGGGATTAGGTAAGTCATGTATTTCTTTTAGTCTATCTATTTCTTCATTTTTTTCTCTGTAAGTTTCACATACTTTTTAAAGAAGGCTTAGAATTGGAACATTTTATGTTAAATGAACTTAAATCTTTTTATAATTAGGAGCTTGATCATTGCCTAATTTATAATTTGATGAGTAATTTGTACTTGTTGAATTTGTCTGCTATTAATCTAAGCCCTTAATTAATTTTCTAGAACAAAATAAAAATGATTTTGACTCTTTTTTTTGAACACTGTAACAATAATCCAGGAAGTATTTTAATTTCTCTTTAGTTAGTTGGTGCTTTCTTTTTGTAGTATTTTTTGTGTGGAGAGTAAATTGTCATAAGACTCTTATTAAGTCCAATGTAGTGTTTTGCTTGATTTGGTGCCTGTCAGGAAAAAAAAATCCAAGCACAATTGAGGTGCTATGAATGAGTTATTTTATTTATTAATTCCTTTGTAAATTTATCACTGATCTGGAAATTAAAAGTTTGTGGAATTGAGATTATAAAGCAAGAACATACCTGCTGAATGACTTACATTTAGCACATTCTTGAATATAAAGGTTGGATATAAAGTCCTCTTGAATAGAAAGCATTATATCAAAATGCTTTAAATAACAAATGAATATATGAATTTTTCTTTTTTACAGTATCATTGCTATATGAGTGAGCTTTTTAAACAGTATATTGCTATTTTATTAGTTAAATCATGCAAAAATTTGACTGCGTAGGTATGATATATTTTGTTTAGATACTCTAACCAGGACCTGACATACCTATAATGTAGAATGTGTTCAGAATTTTAAGATGTCTAGATTCCTTTACATATGTGCATGAAATTCCAGTAATTCACATGAGATGACATGGTCATTTGAATTTATTTCAGTAAATTAATTATGAGCTGTTTGGCTCTTTCAAGCAGTCATAACTTATTCTCAAGTTTTAAGTGAGATTTGTACAGTAGCTAGCACACAGTAGGCTCCTAAATGTGTCCTAAAATTAATATGTAAGATGAGGACACTGGCCACATGCTGTTATTTTACTTCTCTTTCTTGTTTCATAGTTTTGTACATCCTATTTTGGATTTGTATGCATTCTGCTGTTTCTAAAATTGGTATCTAAGCAATGCATTTTTTAACATTAATTATCAAGTTTTGTCTTACTCTTAAATTTCATGTGGTTATGTAAGGCAGCATAAATGGGCATTATCTACCTCACTGACACCTACTTTCCTGGGTTGAAAATATATTGACCTTGGTTGCAACCTGACATGTAGGATAGTCAGCTAGACTCTGAAAAGATAAAGCCCAGAATGATGGTAAATATCTATTCCTATAACATACTCAATTACATAATAAAAATAATGCAGAAAATTGTCAGGGTACTTGTACATTTTATACAGGGATTGGCCTTGGATAGCTCAGATGTACCCATGGGAAGCAGTTCATTTTCTGAACAGTCCTTCACCAAACTTCTGAGGATGTGACTCTTTGGTTATTATAACCACAAAACAGAGGAATGGCTGTTTTTTACTTTGAACAAATAAAATGATATGTTTAAACTTTTTTTTTTGAGGGATATTTTAAAATGTTTCCATTGCATGACTCAGTTTGGAGTAAAAGAGGTAATATGAATTCAATAATCATTGAAATTTTCACCCTGCCTGCTTTGCTGACTTTGACCTTACGACTTTATGAAATGTGAGGCAAAGCCATAGTGACAAGAACAAGTGATCATCTGAAACCCATTTATCTAGATGGAAAAGGATGTATTTTATAGCTGAGGATCTCACTCACATAGAAAATACCTTTTTAAAGTTGGTCTCAAGTACAGCATCAGTGTATTGGGAAGGAAACCAACATTTTTCAAGTGTCTCGTAAAGGTCCGGAACCCCACCAAGCACTCTCATTTGGGAGGAAGTTTATCTAAATGGGTATGAGTGTGTATTGTGGGGTCCCAGCTTTGCCACTGATGAGCTGAGTGACCTTGAGCAAGTTATTTACCTTTTCCTCCTCATCATCATTTTTTACATCTGTCCTATGAAATAGGTGGCAATATCCTTATCCTACATATAAGGAAACTGAGGCCCATTTGGGTAATTTGTTCAGGGCCACATCATTAGCAAGATCTTGAATCTGGATCCAGACCCTACTCAAGACTCCTCCCTTTTATCCCATTCTGTGTGGTCTTCCCCTTCAGGGCTGTCTATGCCTAGCTACTAAGTTGATAGGTTTGACCAAACAGGCTGGTTTCTATCGTGTTGAATAAGCTCATATTAAGGGCACTGGTAATATGAAAAAGTCTCTGAAAAGGGAATTGGCCATTGCCCTAGCTGACTAAATGTCCTTGAGCGAGTCATGTCACCTTAGCTGTCTGTTTTCTTATCTCTTAAGTGAAGGGCTTAGGCTTATAGAACTCTTTCAGATTTACCCTTTTATCATCATTAAGTGTTCCTCTTTGTCTCTAGTAATACTCTGTGCTGAAGTGTCTTTTGTCTTATTAATATAGACAGTTAAGGTTTCTTTTGCTTATCATTTGCATGGTAAAACTTTTTCTGTCCTGCCAACCAATTTGTATGTTTCTATTTAAAGTGCGTCTCTTTGCAGTGAGCATATAGTTGATTTTTGCTTTTTTAAAAAACTCATTCTGACCATCATTGCTGTTTGAATGGAATGTTTAGTCCATTTACATTTGATAAGGTTATAGTCTGGAGTTAAAGTTTTATGAGGCATATTAAATTTGTACTTTGATTTTCTATATTTTTTCAGTTTTCTTTCAGACTTTATGAAAAAAATCTTGTTTAGGTTGGATACTTAGAGTAACTGGTTTGTTGAAGATGTCACACTTAGTAAGACAATCTTTATTCTTCTTCCTCCTTTATTTTGGATGATATTTTTGGCAGAACCCATACCTTTTGAATCATTTAAAGTATTGGAACAACCTAATTTTCAAATATTAGAAAACCGTACTACAGTGTAAATCAAGACTTCCATTCTCCCATCCAGTTTATAGCTTTTCCCCTTTTCCATCCTCAGGCCTGACCCCCAGCCTAGTGATCAGCAATAAAGAGGAAAAGTAATTTCTAGTTTAACTATCTTCTCTGTATCTCCTACCCACTGTCTGTGGCTCCTCCAGAGTTGTCAGGGGGACAGAAAAGGGGCCAAGGCTGATGCACTTCGCAGGTGCAGTTTGTTTTTATGGCCAGTTCTTTCTCTTAAACTCCCTGATGTATTTTCTAGAGATCCCTTGCATGGTCCATTGGCATCATGCCATTATTTGATGTGGGCAGTGCAGTCCCTGGATGACTACGTATGACCTTCACCTCCTGTCTTCCAGTGGTACATCACTAGAGTGTCCCTTGTCCAGGCAGCCAATGGGCGAAGACCTTTCAGGATCACTCAAACCTGACTACCTTCCATGATATTCACTCAGTTCACAATAAAACTTACATCTTAGCACCATCAGACTCGGAAGCATAGCCTGTTTCCACTTTTACTGAGGCTCTGTTGCCTTGTTCTGTTACTACAGGAACATCACCTAGGTTCAGGGGCTCCAACCTCACTCGTGTTCCACAAAGCAGGCTAAGAGTTTTCTGAATTGAGGCAAGCATCCACTCCAGGAATAGAATAGCAGCCTTTCTCATCACAGATTGTCCCAGTTTATGAGGTTTTTAAAAATTTTTTGGTGGGAGAGTACTTGGTTTGAGCTAGTAGAGAGGAAAGGATAGGGAACCATTGCATTTTCTTTGAAGAAGAGTCTTCTGCCATGCAACGTCTTATACGTAGACTCTGGGGGTGACCTCTAGACTGGTTTGGCTGTGTATAGCAAGTCCTGTGCGCATGTGAAGGGACTTCAGCACATTGTCTTCAGCAATGAGACTTCAGCCGAAAATTTGACACAACAGGAGAGTTCACATTCTATTTCTCTTTAAAAGAATTTAGAGATTATTGGCTCAGTAGGAAGATTCATAGTTAAACTTTCAGCTTTATTTATAACTTATGAACTGCTGCACGCTATAATCTTCTTCCTTCACAGTAATGAAAAATACTAAGTACCAAATAAATGCTTAGTGAATCAACTCATGGTGATTGCAGGATACTGGTCTCTTGGGAGGGTGAGAGTGACCAGTATAATAAGAGGAATGACGTTTCTAGTCTGGAACATTCTTTACTGATTTGATTGAACAATTGGTCACTTAAGTGGAAAAAATATAATTTAAAACTATTGTTAGCTCAGTCAAACCAGTTGGTGAGGTTGCCTGAGGTGAATAAAACCCGAAACTAGGTTGACAGATACCTCTGCTGAAAATCTTTAAACTGTGCAGATCATATATATATGAGATTTATGTGTATGCATAATGTATATATATATGTTTGTATATATTTACTCGTATTTTATTTTTGTATATATCATATAAATGTGTGCGTATGTGTGTACCTAAGTATATATATATGTATGTTTATATGATGAATGTGTATATATACTTCTGTGTATATATTTAGACATAAACATATAATTTTAAAGTCCCAATATAGTTGTTAGGAAAAGACTTGTCATATGGTGTAATATAACATACAAAATATAAAAAATATATCTTATAAGTTGGAAAAGAATAAATAGCACAGTTAAAGAAGAATGGTTTGGAACAAGAACCAAGTAATTTTCCTTAATTTTTGGAGCAGATACAGATGAATACAAAAATGTGTGTATTAGTTCATCAGTTAACTTATTTTGAAGTAGAAAATAACCTTAAAACATTTAATATGGCTTTATACCAGAATCTGTAGGTGACTATATGATAAGAAGTCATTTTAGAAGTATAAATTTAATTTTATCTAGAGTTAATTATCTGTATATTTTAAAAAAGACGTTAATGTGTATTGTGTATTACAAATAGTGCTTTATGTAAATAAAAAGGATATTATAGCTCATTAGTGTCTAAGATTTTTAAAAATAACTTTGGAGATTATAAAAGTAATACATGATCATTCTAAAAATATTGGAGAGTAACTGAAAAGTACAACAAAGGTGGCAGAAGTATCCTTACTATACTCATAATAGATAACCAGTGTAGGCCAGAGTAAGAAACACAGATTGCTTTTTATTTATCGACACATTTTTTTTCGAGTGATTAAAAATTGGTCTTTTTATGGCGGAACTTCCTTTGATCTATATTTAACCAGTTCACTTATTTTTCTGTTAAAAAATAGTAAGAATTCCTTTCATGGCTAGACTTTGTATGTAGGAAACTATACCAAGGTTGTATCCAATATAATCAGAAATCTGCTAAATCTAACTCCTCAAACTTTATTCGTATGCTGGATTTTTATATAACTTTTGGAGTCTTTGTCAGTTGTTAAGAATTATTTTAAGATGTAGAAAAAGAAATAAGGAAGGTTAGATGGTTCATAACAAAGAGGTATTTTAACACTTAACCCTGTTTTTAGTTCTAGCTTTGGAGTTGCTTATGGCAGTTTTTTAATGTGGACCTCTATATTTCATTTTGTAAATGGGGCAGTGTCTGATTGTGGGGTCAAATGCAAGGGGGAATATAAATGCTTTTGGCCTATTTTTCCAGGTATACTTTAAACAAGGTAAGCATTTATAAAAGAGTCCTAATTTGCTAGAAAGCTTGGAGTTTTGAACCAGAGATTTAAAAAGGAAAAGTTGAATATAGAATTCTACTTTAATTATTGCCAGATATTGTCTTTGTGAAAGCATCTTCTTCCTATTTCTTTCTTTATGAAGCTTGCCTTCTAAAGTCATTGGCCTTTGGTGAAGGTTGTACAAATTGAAAAATAACTTTATAGAAGAAAAACTGAGTAATATAGTATTATTTAATTGAGAATACTTTTTTTGTATCATGGGAAAGTATTGAAATAGGTTATCAGAAAAAAGGATATGCTTATCTTCCTTAAGAGAATCGAACAATTATTTGGAAAAAAACTCAATATCCATATAATAAATTGTGATTTTTTTCAAAGATCTGTATATGGAAAATCTTAAAATAATCGATGATAGAAAGAGGGAGAAAAAAGTGGAAACATGCTTCATCACCTAATAGCTAGCCCAAAGTAAGTTTGGCTTCTAACACATTTTCAATTTCTTTTTTTTTTCAAACAGTTATTAGATAGCTGTCATGATAGAAATGATGACTTGCAGAATACTCCATGTTGTTACAAAATTGCTGGAAAGGTTAAACTGACATGGCAGCACAGAGAAGCTTAAGTTTAGGCTAATACGCTGCAGCTCACTTTTCCTTTCATGCAAGCACATCATAGAATGTGCACATATTGTGTAAAAATAATTACCAAATGTTTCGGGGGTGGTGAGTCTATTTCTTCTCCATGAGAATTTATGAAGTTGTTAAATTAGATTTCTTTGGAGTCATAACAGTTTATTTCACTAAGATGTTTACTGGATAAATATTTTCATTAAAGGTTTCATCAGTTTCAAAGAGGTATTATTTATTCAATGAAAAGTGTTAGGAGTCTATTGCAATATGCATTCTCTCTTTTTTTTTCTTTCTACAGTGGATTTTTTTCCCCTTTTGGTGTAAATGAGTCCTTTTTTTTAAACTGCTTCAACTGATCTGATATGTTGTATGCATAGAAACAGTGGTTTTATTTGTAAGCCAACCTAGGGACCAGGGTCTCCAGGGTCTTGGTTTCATGTTTTCTCTAAACATGGAAGGAGAGCGGTAGTGTTTGTGTGTGCCATACATGGAAGAGGCTATCTGATTTCTGAGAAAAGCTGAATCCATGGACTCATAGGTTGATTTTTTTTTATCATTTCCAGGTGATACAAGTACATGGTGGCTTAAAAAAAAATGCCATAGGTATGTAGAACCTTTGTAACTATTTACGGCTCTAAGATGAGCTAAAGAAAGTCATTATCTGAGTCATGCAGAACCACTTCTGGCTTATGATGGGGCAAATAGTAATTGTTTTTGAGGTTACAATATACAATTTGCATATACTTTTGAGGCCAGAAACTGAAGGCTCTTGTGAATGTTCACTCAGCTAATGTATATGTACAGTTTATAAATAATATTTTAATAAAGACCAAAGTGAGGAAGCAGCATGGTATAGCAGAAAAGTGAGAGCTGACCTTCCTTGACTATCAAGTCTGCCTTTTACAAGGTATGTGACCTTAGGTGAGCTCCATAGTTTCCCCTGAGCTTGTCCTCATCTGAAAGGGGAGACACTAGTGACTAACTGGGGAACTGTGAAGAGTAAATGAAATATTAGAGATAAAGTACCTAGCACATCACCTGGCTTACAATAGCTACTTCCTAAGTGTTGTTCTTTCCTTTTGTTTCTGTAGACATTTAACCATTAAAAGTGTCAGGCTGGGTCATTGGAACAGTTCATACAAGTCTTTATTATATTTCTAAGAAGTGATGCTTGCAGATATTTTTTCCTTTTGAGGATTGCATACTTTTCATAAAGTCTCTTGGTAAGGTGATCTGTATGTGGTTTTTGCTCATTCATACATTCAGGATTTGTGAATACATGTCACATGCCAGTTTACTGAGCTCTAGGAGTTTATGTTGTATCAAGAGAGATGAGAGAGATAAGAGAGAAATTACTGCAGAATTTTAAGTTCCATGGAAGGTACATTCCTGAGGCCCTATAGAAGCAGATGAGCCCTCAAAAGATATCCTTGTGTTCTTGTTTTCTGTTTCTTAGTGATGTTTCATTTTTGATGTTTAGCCTAGCCATGCCTCTAAATATTTACTTTTGTTTGTTGAGACATATGGGTTTTGAAGACTATTTTATATTAGAAAATTCCCCATTTCTTTTGTTGTTGGAATAGCGTTGCTCTCTTTTTTGTCATTATCTTTTGCATCCTTAATATGAGAGTGTAGGGGTCCACAGGAAGGCACAGTGTGGCTTGGTAGAGTGAAATGATGTGGCCTGTTATTTCTGATGGTTTTCTTGTTCTCCCTCAAGCTTGTTGGCCTTTTAGTCTGGGACATCCTTTTGTTGACTAGTAGAAACTGTTGATGAGGTCAGCAATCATGATGTAACTGTATTATCAGACAGTTAGATGGAGCATCACAGTTAGTTGAGATAGGAGGAACTTCTGAGAACACAGAAGGGGGAAAGATAAATTGTATCTGCTGTTCATCAGAGTATTTTTGGCTGTGAATTATAGAAAACAGCAGATTAAACTCAAAGAAGTTTGTCACATACACCTATCGTGAAATGCAGGCTTAGGAATCTGAGCATTTTGGGCAGGTGTAGCATCTCAGCAATGCCCTCAGAGAACCAGTTTCTTTCTGTCTTTCTATCCACTCCTTATGGTCTGGCTTTTGTTTTCATGGATGTGAGATGGCTCTGCACCTCCCAGCAGCTATTCCCAGGAAAGCGGGAAGGGGACATATTTATATCATAAGAATGAGCTTTCTCAGAGCCCTCTCTCTTGCATCTCATTGGTCAAAACTGTGACACATGGTTACTCGTAGCTGCAAGGGAGTCTGGAGAAATAAATTATTTTACCCTGATATGTTGCCTCCCAGAATAAAGTCAAGTTTATGAGTGCTAGAAAGACAAATAGCTATGACCCCCACACTTGGGAATTTTATTTTTGACATTTCTAAAGGCTTTAGTCATAGATGTCATGATTTGGTATGTATCAGTTTGTTTGACAAATATTTATTAAATGCATAAGACCTTATGATATACCATTCCCAATTTAATAAAAACTAAATCTCAAATTATGGCTGCATGAATGAAAACTAAGTGTGGGTGTAGGCTAATGGAAGTTTCTCTTAGCTCATGTAGTAAATTGCTGGAACTGTGATTTTGAAATTGAAAATAAATGAATTTTGTTTAGCTGAACTTTGTTGTATAACTCATTCATAATTTTTATCCACATACTTCCTTCTCTGACCCGTGATCCTTTTACTGATAAATTTGGAAGCCTACCTCATAAGACTGAGTTCTTTTGGTTTTCCCTTAATCCTCCCTTTTCTAGCTTTTGTATGCTTACCTGTTAAGTCAGACAAATTTCCTTTTTGGATTTTGGCATTTTTTCTTTATTAGAAAGGAAACAGATTGTTGTAGGCAAGGAAAACTTCAAAAATACAATAGAAAACCTCCAAGTACATTTTTTTTGAGTTATCAGATCTCATGTTAGGATTTAGTATTGGGTCTTAAGTGTATTTTGTTAAGAGGGAACCCAAATTTGTTCTTGCATGTGCTTCATCTTTGAAGCGGGCTTGGCACAGGTTTACACATGATCTTTCCCCAAACCATGATATAAATCTTCCCTTTTTAAATAATTTTTTTAAATTAAATTTTATTTTATCAATATACAATGCAGTTGATTTTCATGTCCCTTTACTGATTCCTCCGTCCCTCTTCCTTCTTCCCCCTCCCACCCATCAGCATCTGTTCACTTGTCTTAACAAGTTCAAGGAATTGTGATTGTTGTGTCTTCTTCCCCACCCCCCAATTTGTTTGTGTATTTATTTATTGATTTTAACTTCCCCCAAATAACTGAGAACATGTGGTATTTCTCTTTCTGTGCCTGACTTAATTTACTTAATATAATTTTTTTCTAAGTCCATCCATGTTGCTGTGAATGGTAGTATTTCATTCTTTTTTATAGCAGAGTAGTATTCCATTGTGTAGGTATACCACATTTTCTATATACACTCATCTGATGTTGGACATTTGGGCTGGTTCCAACTCTTGGCTATTGTAAACAGTGCTGCAATAAACACTGGAGTACAGTTATTCCTTCAACATGATGATTTCCATTCCACTGGGTATATTCCCAGCAGTGGAATAGCTGGGTCATATGGTAGATCTATCTGTAATTGTTTGAAGAACCTCCAAACCATTTTCCATAAAGGCTGCACCATTTTGTAGTTCCATCAACAGTGTAGGAGGGTTCCTTTTTCTCTACACCCTCGCCAGCATTTATATTCTCAGTCTTTTGGATATTAGCCATCCTAAGTGGAGTGAGATGGTATCTCAGTGTGGTTTTGATTTGCATTTCCTGAATGCTGAGTGATGCTGAGCGTTTTTTCATGTGTCTGTTGTTCATTCATATATATTCCTTTGAGAAATGTCTGTTCAGCTCCTTTGCCCAATTTTTAGTTGTGTTACTTGTTTTTTTGTTGTAACGTTGTTGGAGTTCCTTTTATATTCTGGATATTAATCTTTTGTAAGATGTATATTTTGCAAATATTTTCTCCCACTCTGTTGGTTGTCTTTTAACTCTGTTAATTGTTTCTTTTGCTCTGCAGAAGCTTTTTAGTTTGATATAATCCCATTTATTTATTTTTCCTTTGGTTTCCCATGCTTTTGGGGTTGTATTCATGAAGTCTGTACCCAATCCTACTTCCTGGAGTGTTTCCCCTATGTTTTCTTTAAGGATCTTTATTGTTTCAGGATGTATATTTAATTCTTTAATCCATTTTGAAATGATTTTGGTATATGGTAAGAGGTATGGGTCTAGTTTCATTCTCCTGCATATGGATATCCAGTTTTCTCAGCACCTTTGCTGAAAAGGCACTCTCTTCCCCAGTGTGTAGACTTGGTGCCTTTGCCAAAGATCAGATGGCTGTAAGTCTGTGTGTTGAGTATTGGGTTCTCTATTCTATTCCATTGATCTGTGTGTCTGTTTTTATGCCAGTACCATGCTGTTTTTGTTATTATAGCTTTGTAATATTGTTTAAAGCCAGGTAGTGTTATGCCTCCAGCTTTATTTTTTTTTTCTCAGAATTGCTTTGGCTATTCATGGTCCTTTTTTATTCATAGAAATGTCTGGATAGTTTTTTCCATTTCTGAGAAAAATCTCACTGGAATTTTGATGGGGATTGCATTGAATTTGTAGATCACTTTGGGTAATACACACATTTTCACAATGTTGATTCTTTCAGTCCAAGAGCATGGGATATCTTTCCATCTTCTTGTGTCCTCTTTAATTTCTCTCAACAGTGGTTTGTAGTTCTCTTTGTGGAGATTTTTCACATTCTTGGTTAACTTTATTCCCAATTTTTTTTTTTGGTAGCTATTGTAAATGGGCTAGCTTTCTTGATTTGTTTATCTGCATGTTCACTGTTGAAGTATAGAAATGCTACTGATTTTTGTGTGTTGATTTTGTATCTTGCAACTTTGCTGAAATAATTTATCAACCCTTAGAGTTTTTGTGTAGAATCTTTAGGCTGTTCTATATATAGGATCATATCATCTGCAAACAGGTACAGTTTGACTTCATCTTTTCCCATTGGATGCCCTTTATTTCCTTCTCTTCTCTGATTGCTCTGACTAGTTCTTCCAACACTATGTTGAATAGGAGTGATGAAAGTGGGCATCCTTGTCTAGTTCCTGTTCTTAAGGAAAAAGCTTTCATCTTTTCCCCATTCAAGATGATATTGACAGTGGGCTTATATATGGCTTTAATGATGTTGAGATACTTTCCATCTATACCTAACTTGTAGAGAGTCTTTATCATGAATGAATGTTGAATTTTGTCAAATGCTTTTTCAGTGTCTATAGAGATGATATATGGTCTTTTTCTTTGATTTTACTGATGTGGTGTATCACATTTATTGATTTGCATACATTGAACCAACCTTGCATGCCTGGGATGAATCCCACTTGATCATGGTGTATAATTTTGTGTATGTGTTGCTGTAGTCTGTTAGCTAGTATTTTTTTGAGGATTTTTGCATCTGTATTCATCAAGGATATTGGCCTGTAGTTTTCTTTTTTTTGTTGTATCTTTGTCTGGTTTTGGTATCAGGGTGGTGTTTGCTTCATAGAATATGTTTGGGAGAATGGCCTCTCTTTCAATCTTTTGGAATAGTTTGTAGAGAATTGATATCAATTCCTCTTTGAAGGTTTAGTAGTATTCTGCAGTGAACTCATCTTGTCCTGAGCTTTTCTTTGTTGCTTTCTTCTGATAATAGCTTTAATCTCTTTTATTGTTGTTGGTCTGTTCAGATTTTCTACATCTTCTTGGCTCAGTTTTGGTAGTTTGAATGTGTCCAGAAATTTACCATTTCCTCCAGATTTTGAAATTTGTTGGCATACAGTTGTTTATCGTAATCTCAATGATTTCTTGTATTTCTGAGGTATCAGTTGTAATATCACCTTTTTCATTTCTAACTTTTGTTATTTAGGTCTTCTCTCTTCTTTTTTTTAGTTAGCCCTGCTAATGGTTTGTCAATTTTATTTATCTTTTCAAAAAACCAACTTTTTGATTCATTGATCCTTTGTATCATTTTTTGGGTTTCTATTTCATTCAGTTCTGCTCTGATCTTAATTATTTCTTTCTGTCTGCTAATTTTGCATTTGGATTGTTCTTGTTTTTCTAGTTCTTTAAGGTGAAGTGTTAGGTGGTTTACTTGCCATCTTTCTGTTCTTCTGAAGTAAGCATTTAGTGCAGTAAATTTCCCCCTTAGTACGGCTTTTGCAGTATCCCACAGGTTTTGGTATGATGTATTGTTATTTTCATTAGTTTCAATAAATGTTTTGATTTCCTGTTTAATTTCTTCTTGGACCCATATATCATTAAGTAGAATGCTGTTTAGTTTCCATGTGTTTGTATAGTTTCCAGAGTTTCATTTGTTATTGATTTCTAATTTTAATCCATTGTGATCTGAAAAAATACATGGAATAATTCCAATTTTTTTGAATTTGTTGAGACTTGATTTGTGACCTAACATGTGATCTATCCTGGAGCATGTTCCGTGTGCAGATGAGAAGAATGAATATTCTGAGGTAATTGGATGGAATGTTCTGTAGATATCTGCCAAGTCCACTTTGTCTAAAGTGTTGTTTAGATCTTGTGTTTCTCTGCTGATTCTTTGCATAGATGATCTGTCCAGTATTGAGAGTGGGGTGTTCAAGTCCCCTGCTATCATGGTATTAGTGTCTGTCTCATTCTTTGGGTCTAATAGTGTTTACTTTATAAATCTGGCTGCTCTGATGTTGGGTGTGTATTTATTTATGATTGTTATGTCTTCTTGATGGATAAATCCTTTTATCATTATACAGTGGCCTTCTAAAGGCCTTCTCTTTTTATGGTTTTTGGTTTAAAGTCTATTTTGTCTGATATAAGAATAGCTACTCCAGCTCATTTTTCATTTCTGTTTGCGTGGTATATCTTTTTCCATTCTTTCACTCTTAATCTATGTGTGTCTTTACAGTTAAGGTGACTCTCTTGAAGGCAGCATATAGTTGCATCCACCTTTTTAATCCAGTCTGTCACATGTCTTTTGATTGGAGAATTTAATCCTTTTACATTTAGAGTTATTATTGAAAGGTATTTATTTACTCCTAGCATTTTACTGATTTTTGCTTAGATGTCTTAAGTATCTTTTGTTCCTTTTTTTCTGATTTTCTGTTAGCCTTCCATATTTATTGGTTTCTTAGGGTGGTAGATATATTATTTTTTCTCTTTATTGTTAGCCTTTTTATTTTACTAGTGGGTTTTATTTTTTCTTGAGTATTTATAGCAATGGTACTTGTTATTCAGTTACCAAACCCAGTACTCCCTTGAGAATTTCTTGTAAGGCTGGTCATGTGCTAGTGAACTCCTGCAGTTTTTGTTTGTCTGAGAAATATCCTATTTGTGTTTCATTTGGGAAGGAAAGCCTTGCGGGGTAAAGTATTCTTGGCTGGCAATCTTTGTCTTTTAGTATTTTGAATATATCATCCCATTCTTCTCTTGCTTTTAGGGTTTCTGATGAAACTTGATGCTTCTCTGTTGCAGCTTTTAAGATTCTTCTTTGTCTTCGAGTTTTTCCAATTTGACTGTAAGGTGTCTTGGAGAGGATGTTTTTGCGTTCAATATGTTTGGGGATCTTTGAGCCTCCTGAATCTGAAGATCTGTGTCTTTCCCTATACCAGGAAGTTTTCTGCTACTATTTTGTTGAATATGTTTTCAATGCCATTTCCTTTTCCTCCCCTTCTGGAATACCCATGATTCAGATATTTAAGCACTTAAGGTTGTTTGTTATCCCTCCTAGATGTTCTTCAATGTTTTTCTTTCTTTCTTTCTTTCTTTTTTTTTTTTGTCTGCCTGTTATTTCAAACAGCCCTTCCTCAAGTTCAGAAATTCTCTCTTCTTCTTGTTCTAGCCTGCTGGTTAAACTCTGTTGTGTTTTTCATTTCATGGAATGAATTTTTCAGCTCCACGAGCTCTGCTTCATTCTTTTTCAGGGCATCGATTTCTTTGTATGTTACTTCTTTCAAGTCCTGTATACTTTTTCTCATTTAATTGTGTTGTCTAACCAAGTTTTCTTGTATCTCATTTGGTTTCCTTAGAGTTGTTCCTCGAAATTCCTTGTCAGTCATTTCAAGGACTTCCTATTCTGTAGGATCTAGAGCTTGAGAGTTATTATTATCCTTTGGTGTTGGCTTACTTTCTTGATTTTTCATATTTCTTGTATCTTTCCTTTGGTGTTTAGTCATTGTGGCAGGGGATTTCACAGTCCACTTGTTTGACCCTAATATCTGGCTAGGATGCTGCAGGGACTTCCAATTTGGCACAGGTGCCTGGGAGGTTCAGGCCTCTCTGGGCCGCAGGGACTGGCCTGGGCTGGAAGTCCCGTGGTGGTGCCTCCTTGCTCTGGCATGGATGCCTGAAGGTGTGTTTCCCTGGCATCTCTTGGGCTTCCCTGGGGCTGGGAGTCCCACAGCAGTGCCTACCTGCTCCACCGCGGGTGCCTCGGGGTGCTTGGGCCTGGCAGCTCTCAGGCCTCTCTGTGTCCTCTCTGGGTGGCACACACTGACCTGGGCTGGGAGTCCTGCAGCGGTGCCTACCTGCTCTGGCGTGGGTGTCTTGGGGCCTGTGGGCCCGGCAGCTCTCAGACCTCTCTAATCCTGCCTTTTCCTTTATGTGAAGGGTCAAGTTTCCAGTAGTGGTGTCTGGCAGGGGCAGTAAAACAAATTCTGAGGCTGTAAGGATAAGTCACATATTATTCAGCTAGCATAAGCAGGTTGCAGGTCTAATAGTATATATCTGTGGTCCCAAAGCTTGCACTGGTGAAGCATTTTGTTTGTTTGTTTCCTCTCTGACCTCTTATTTAGAAAGATTTTTGTTCATGAAACAGGTCACATAGATATTAACTCTAAATCATCTATTTCCCCACTTATATTAATTAAAGACATTTTTAACTACCAATAATTTCTGACAAGCATGATATAACCAGTCTTTCTATGTTTTTTCTTTTATTTTTGGCACCTAGCCAGTATGGAGATCTGAACTCTTGATGTTGATGTTACAAGACTGTGCTCTAACCAACTGTGTTAACCAGCCAGCTGGATGTTTCTTTGTTGATATCACTTAATTCAAAGCAGAGATACTTGAAATAATAATAGTAAAAAGAAACTTTATTGCAAGTAAATATATACTTCTTTGGCTTTTGAAATAGTGAAATAAAGCTTCAAAGCCATTATTATGATGTTTAAAAAACCGTAACTACAAGCTGTTCATTTTCCCTAGTGTGATGTTTGATTTTTAAATTTTTCTTGTGTTTTTCACTTTTTTGTTGGGGAGTGTTTGAAAACCAGAGCAGTTGTCATATTTATGATCTGTGCCTTTCTTTCTTTTTATATTTTTGCTCCTAATTTTCATTGGATGACCATTTGAAAAACTTTTTAATTATAGGAAAGTTAAAGTATACGTAGAAGCAGAGCAAATATCCCAATAAACCTTTATGTGTTCATTGTTAAACTTCCAAAGACTCACGGTCACTTTCGTTTCATCCGTTACGCCTCTCCATCTGGACCCTAGCTGGATTGTTTTTTGAAGATGATCCTAGATGTCATGTTATTTCTGGTTGGCTCTTATGGATTCTTTTTTTTTTTTGCAGCCGGTTCATACAGGGATTGAACCCTGCCTGGGCCGTTGGTGTTATCAGCACCATGCTTTAACCATCTGAGCTAACCAGCCAGTCCCTGGTTGGGCAGTTATGAACTAAAGATCTATAAGTGGCCCTATCTCAGTTAGTACCATGGCATTGATTATGATTTGGCTCAGTGTGTGTGTGATGACCCTCGATTCCATACAGATCAATCTCTCTTAACTTTCTTCTATTAACAAAACTTACCTGCAGCTGTAATTTCAGAAAATAAGATGGGTGGCTATTACCCTAATTAAACTATATTGGCAGTGAGAGGCCAAAGTCATACTAGCTAACATTTGAAGCAATGAAAAGCAGGAGAAGAAAGGCCCCAGCTTCTGGCATACATTGGTGAGTCCATGTGGAGAACTGGTGTTGCTTTGAAGGCAAGAGATTCTGGAGCTAAGCATGGCCCAGAGGGTGGAACTCAAACTTGCAGGCATGGTAGTAGTTGCAAAATTCACACTCCTTTCTTTCAGTAAGATGTGAAAATTTCTTATTTAAAGTTTAAAAAAGGATTTTTTATTTTCTGAAAAGAAGGTGGCAACTGAAGCAAGTACAAGCTAATATAGGAATCCTTGTTTGCTGTCTATGTGTGGGAGTGAATCCTCCGGAGTGTGGTCTCCTTGGATTTATGCATTGGCAGTCATTTCAAATCCTTGGAGCTCTTTTGGGTGAGAATCTCAGTCATTGTTTCTGAATCTATACATCATTATCCCCATTTTGGAAGTTAAATTACTTTATAGATGGACCCAACATATTGGGGTCAGAGTAAGAAGTACATTCTTGTGGACATTATTCCATGGGCCATTTTAATTAGATATGACTAGACACAGTTTATAGTAATGGATGTTTAACTTATATTAAACTAAACCATTTACTTCCTTATTTGGGCTTTAGTATAAAAAGTTAAAATATTAAAATAATTTAATCTACATCAACAAGTAATTTTGAATAGAAAAGTCATATTTAGTATTTATTGGAGACTGGGAGGTTTCTAAGTCAGTGGCTTATTGAAAGTAATAAATGTAGAATAAAATCAGAGGGATTCTATTTTGATTTAATTTCCTTTATGTATTTTTCTTGATCTGGAAATCTTAGTAAAGAAAATTAGATTTCATAAATATAGCTTATTGGCTAGAACAACAACAAAAAATTCAACAGAAGGAGGTCGTAGTTTATGGTTCTCTTACCTTCTGTCACCTGCATGGCCCATTACAACCTCTTCACCTCATTTTCCCACTGGGAAAGTAAAAAGAGTTTTATCCATTTGCTTCTTCATTTATACAATGACTTCATGGAATTAAACGCAATGTTTGAAAATGTGTCATTGGGATAGATGTGAAGTAAATGCTTTAATTCTAATTTTGAAAAATTTCCATTTGTTTTTATTCATTTTCCATTGGATTTTATCCATTTGGTCCTTAGAAATCAAAAAAGTGGAATCAAAATCTTTGAAGTGTTTCATTTACATAGAAGTGAAGAAATATTTTATGTCTAATTTAAAGATTTCCTTTCGTTTGCTATTGTAAATGAAGTTACAACATGATGAAATCTTTATAGCAGGTCTTAAAATTCACCTTCGCTACATTCTGTTGCTAGTGGATAGTCTTCTGTTTTTCTCCAAAGGAAAAGATGGTTTTTCTGCGATGTGGAATCCTGAAATGTGATCTTTCTTAAAAAGATAGGCTTTTTAGAATTAATTTGTGACTTAAAAGTTTTTTTATTTTGAATAAATTACAAACCAGACTGTTTAATGGAAAAGCAAATTTTTCTGCCGTTAACACATGCTGTTGTGAATTGAATTAGATCCTCAGATTTGGCTTTCTAAATTCAATATTTTAGTTTGCCAGGCTTTTTAAAGAATGACTATTTTGAGAGAATCGTTGATGTCTACAGCAGTCAATGTATGTGATGTGTAATAAGTGAATGTCTCAGTAGATATATTTTTCTATTGGAATAGACTCATTCCAACACATCTTGATGAAATATGTTCCTCTATTTTCAGTGGGTGACTTCTTTCTAGGAAGCCCAGAGAGTATGGAAGTATAAAATGGTCTGTGGCTAGGAAAAATTGTCTTATCTTTCATTTTTTTCTGTGAGATTTTTTTTTTTCTTTTCAGAGCATAGATTGCAATTTCCTTGGTACTTTATCAGCTGTGACAAGGTCATGGGCATTCTTGAGTGTATTGCTTCTTTTTGTAATCTATACAGAGTCTCCAAGAGGTTTCTAAATTTCATGGAGTGAGTTCCTACTAGTCTAGCACCTGACATCTGTCAGCTCTCCTGTTCTGAAAGGTATACTTAGGGACTCTGATTCTGATGAGAGCTGTATGTCCAGAGAAGTACCTGTGAGAAAGCTCTAGGTTTATGTGCTGTGGTGGGTCAAAGGGGGCTGTCACTCCAAACCACAAGATCCCATCAGATTTTGGGGGTGTTCAAAGATCACAGTGGTCAAACTGGACGTTGTGCTGTTATCCTTCAATGTTACCCTCTAGTTTGCTCTCAGATTGTAAGATTTTAGCTCTTAGATAATTTCTGGGCAGAGAAGTTAGGATGTGGCAACATTCCTCCTGCATTTTATATATAATCACAGATTTGTGATGCTGATGGTTTCTTTCCTTGTTCTTCTGTCAGCCTCACAAGAGTGACTTTTCACCTTCAGCTTTCAATTACTTGTCCAGCTCACAGCCATCCCCACCCTGGGCATGGCTCAGTTCTCCTCTCTGACAGAGCTTCCAAAGTAGTTGCCCACATTTTACTTATAAATCACCCACCTCTAAATTACAAAAAGGGAAAATTATGACAGGTACTAGATCATTGGAAATCTAGCATAGAAAACAAACATGCATTCTAATCCCTGAATTGAAAATAGAGGAATTGAAACTGGGATGAAATATTTGGCCTATTTAAGAGAAATTGAACCACCAGTATAAACTCAGCCTTTCCAACATGAACAGTACAAGAGTGTGCTGCAAGAGCGTACTTGAAGAGACACCAAACAGAGAGATTGACACTAATTTGTTTCAAAATTGGACTTAAAAATCTGCTGTGTACGGATTACTTACAGTGAAACAATTGCAAGATTATTAAGTAAATGTTTGCTTTTTTTCCCTCAAATATTTCTTCAGATTTTGGCTTCAAAGATGAGATACAGAAACATGAATTAATCACACGTGGAGAGAGGATAATTTTTGATAAAACGATGATCGATAAAGAGCTGATGAGCATGATATAAATGTTGGGTTACAAAAATATACTTTTAGAAAACTCAAATTATTGGGTCTTGACCTTCTTTGAAGCTGTAATTATAATTGGACTTAACTCAAGCAGAAATATTTTACATTATACATCTGCTACCAGATATACACTAAAAAAATTAGACTTCTAAGCACAGGAAAGTTGTTTTTTTCTCATTCCTCCAACACCAATCCAAAGCCCCTCTGGGGAATAAAGACCATATATCTGCCAGAAAGTTGGACACTTAGGGGCACAGGCTTTAGACAAGGGCTCTTTACCTGTGTGGGGCCAGAGTGCAAAAGGCTGTGGAGTATTGTAAAAATCCTGTTGTCCCTGGTAATTTCAAGAATTGCTCATGTGTTAAATAAGTAATGTCTCCCATGTTTATGTATATGACTATTTTACAACTATATAGCTGCTGCTGTGAGGAAATATACATGAACATAAAGTGTTATTGAATTAGGAAGAGCTTTTTACTATAAAGTAATTTCTTAACCCACAGGATTTAAAGAACAACTATTATAAATAGCTAATTATTTATTTTGACATTAAAAACAGGTCCTCATAATCAAAGAAGTTGAGAATTGTTGCCCTAGAACATAGGGAAGGTATCTGAATCAGGTTAAGATTGAACCCATGAATCAACCAAGACAGGGCCGCCATGTTTTTTAACAAGTCAGAAATACCCACATGTTTGTTTCACTAGATATTAGATTGGGTTACTGTAGGAAATGGAGGAACTTCCTTTAAAAAACTTTAAAGAGTCAATTGTTTTAATATGCTGGATTGCTTTAGATGTATTTTTTAATATGATAGCTAGTAGCCACATGTGGTCATTTAAAATTAACCACATATGCTTATTTAAATTTAAATTAAGAAAATAAAAAATTGAGTTCATCATTTGCAGTTGCCACAATTCAAGTGCTTGGGAGCCACCTGTGGCTAGAGGCTACATACTGGATAGATAGTACATAGAACATTCCCATTGTCACAGAAAGTTCTTTTAGTCAGTGCTGGGGACAATTGTCATTGCGAGGACTACTCTATAGGTAGTACTACTACTGCACAGCTTCTGCTTGTCCCTTTGCCCCTGGGGTCCTGGAACTGAGTGGAGAAGACAAAGCCTTCTTTGCCACGTAGAATTGTGGGAGGTTTTGTGGACATGAGTTCCTAGTGCGTGTGTGGAAAGGAAAATTGTTTTCCCCATAATTTTCCAGTTCTCTTCCCTCTTGTGACAGCCCAGATCCCATGACAAGCAGCAGGATTCTGCGTGCCAGTTTGAGTTAATGTTTTATTGTGGTATGGTAGACATTTATCACAATTAGGGCTGCCTAACATCCGAATCCTTTCCTGAATTGGGGGGAAACCATGATTGTATGAAGCTGGGTGGGTGAGAGTGCCCTGTTCCTCTTAACTTTCCAAACAGAAATGCCCACTTTTGTGTTTTTCCTGACCTCTGCCAGCTAGTGGGAGCACTGTGGGACTTGAGGTTTGCCAAGCCTAGGACTGGGCTCTGGAGTGATGACTCAGAGAAGCCGACGATGGTTTAGAATTCTGGCCACCTGTGCAAGCAGCAGCAGGGTGGCAGTGTCCCAGCACTGGCTGTGGTAACCAGTGCCACTGGTGTAGTAGGTGTGACAGGGTCGACTATAGAGAACAAGAGAGAAATATCAAGGAAAACAACTTCTCCATATGTGTAAATACCAAGGAAAACAGCTTCCCCTATTCCAGTGGACATACGCCTCCACATGGAATAATAGGAATAATAACAGGATAATTTTGAAAACATCAAGAGAAACCACACATCAGTGATTCCTTAAATTAGGTGCAACCCAAGTAAGATACCCTGACATTCTTTTATGGAAAGGAACATCCTTTAATGAGAGACTATATATATCAGAATTTCAGACATCCTATTTTGGTTTAGTAATGGAGCAACTCTTTTTTTTTTTTTTTTTTTTTGGTAGAGACTTGTGTTTATAACTCTGTTTCTTACACTCAGAATCTAATCAAAACTATTGCCTGTGAATGATCACTGTATTTCTGATTTTTTACCAGCTAGGTCAATTTGCCTGTTGTGTTTATTTTCCAGACCAGAACAACTCGCAGGTTGTCTTATGTCATGTTTTGAGTCCTTAAGCAGGTTGTCTGTCCTTGCTGTGTGCTGTTTCCCCACTTTGGTGCACACAGCAGCTGTGTGACCGCCTGTGCCATCTCTACACTACCATAGCTTCTTCTCCGGAATGCTGCACATGTCGCCCATTGGGAGATTCCTCATCGCAAGCGTGATTTTGACATGAGTAGGCTGGCCACCTTTGAGGTGAAATCTCTTCACTTTGAGGTGAAATCTGTTGGGCTTATTTCTTCACATTCTATGATACGTGTCAAGAGGCTTGGCTGGCAGTGGGATCATCGCCCCAGGGACAGAGGTGCCAGCTCTCTGTCTTAACTTGTGCTCAGCCTTCTATAGAAAGGAGGAACTGTGGTGAAGCAGCTGTCCAACCAGGGGGACTGACAGAGCACCCTTCAGTTATATCTAGGTGAGCCCCCTGATTTGTTCTCACCCACAGAATGTGGGCAGAGAATGCGTGTCAGATCTGGGGTAAGGTTTCTAAACCCCATGCCCTATCTTCCTTCTTCCTTTGGCAGGTGACTATGCGTGGATAGTAGGAGATAGGACTGAGGGTCTAAATCCTTGCATGATGGAAGGCTCTTCACTAGCCAGGAACACCAGTTGTTCCTGAATAGAAAGTGTTTGATGGTTATATTTGCAGTCTTTCCCAGTAATAACTCTATACATAGGAAGATGGAGCATAAATTCTGTGAGCAAGAGAGAGGGAAGTAAACTTCTGGGGCTGGCCAGTTAGCTCAATTGGTTAGAGCATGGTGCTAATAACACCAAGGTCCAGGGTTTGATCCCTGTACCAGCCAACCACCAGAAAACAAACAAACCAACAACAAAAAAAACTTCTTTTGTGTAGACGCTTTATGTACTTTTAGATCTGTTTGTACAGAAGCTGACATTACCCTTGCACACCCTCATTCCGTTACGTAAATCTCATTATTTCTTCTTATCAGTTAGTAGCTGACATTTTTCCTTTTTTAGTTGCCCATTCTCTGGAACCTTCTTCCTGCCTTGAGCGTCTCATAGCTTATGCATGATTATGACAAGACTATTGAAGAAGTTATGGCACGCGTTTCCATATATGGCCTCATACTCTTTGCGGATAAACCTAAGAGTTAAAGGAGAGCTCTCGCTCAAAAAACAATTGGCCAGTTCTGTAAAATTCAGCATGTTGACTGAGTTTTTAATCCTCTTGGGTCACCAGGAAGATTGCAGTAGCTGAGTATCCAAGTTCAGTGACTAATTTTGCTTCATGAATGTATAGAAAATCTTAGTCTTATTAGAGAACATTTCCCAAGCTTCAGGGTTTTATGTAGGCTGCAGAGGCAGAAAGTAAAAATGGAGAGAAAGGATTGTATGAAATCATCTTAAATTAAAAGAGGGAGAGGGTATTCGATTCTCATTCAAAAGTCTCAAATGTGCTGGCTCAAAATATTACCCATTTTGCTTTTGGCATGATATATCAATGGTTTTTTGGCAGAGATGAGGAATTAGGGATTTAATGTTTTGCATTTTAGTTTACTGTGTATTAACTAGTAACATTTTCCTCTTCTAAAATGTGGAAATAGCAATTGTGTATTTGAGTTTATTAATGGAGATTTTATGTGTGCTGATATATTTGAAATGTTTTGAGTCCTTTGGGTGGAAATATTTAATATAAAAACAATTAATGGCTTAGGTTAACAGTTTACTTCTGTTGACTTAGTGTACAAAGAAAAAAGTTTGTGCAAAGGTGCCACATGGCTGTCAGTTTCATCTAAATTATGAAGATGATGATGATATTTAGCCTAAAACTTGTTCTTGTAGGATCTCCCCTAACTCATCCCTACTGCATCCACTCTTGTTCATGTCTGTCTTGCATTGTACCTTTTAGTACGTTGGTGTATACTCTGTGCCACAGTATGGGGTGTATCTCAGATGTTTTGGTCTCAGAACCTTTACACTGTTAAAAATTGTTCAGGGTCTTAAACAGCTTTTGTTTATGTGGCCTATATCACAAATATTTGCCATATTAAAAAGTAAAATGGGAACATTAAAAACTATTTATTTCTTAGTTAATTTATTTTAAATAATAGTAATAAACCCATTACATGTTAATATAAATAACAATTTTAAAATGAAGAACTACTCTTTTTCAAAACAACAAAATTTTGGTGTAGAGTGGCACCGTTTAATATTTTTACAAATCTCTTTAATGTCTGGCTTAATAGACGATATCAGGATTCTCTTATTTGCTTCTGCTGTCAGTCTACTGAGATATCAAACATGATAAAGCCTCTGGAAAACTCCTAACTTGTGAGAGAATGAGAGTGAAAAAGGCAGATAATGTCTCAGAGCCATTATGAAAATAGTTGTGACCTCTGCTGTGGATTGATTGAATTGTGTCCCCCAAAGCTCATATATTAGAAGCTTAATTCCCACTATAACTGTTGAGGGTAGGAAATCCTATTATGGTAATTGAAAGGTGGGGCTTTGAAGAGGTGATTTGATTGTGAAGACCATGCCCTAGTGAATGGGCTAATAATGATGGTCATGGCGTGGTTCTGAGGGCTTTAAAAGGAGAGCATGTCCCTTTCTCTGCCATTTTCTGCCATGTGAGACCCCTGCATTGCTGGACTTTGGACTTCCCAGCCTCCGAAATGGTAAGCAATAATTTTGTTTTCTTTATGAATTACCCAGTTCCAAGTATTTTGTTATAAGCAACAGAAATGGACTAATGCAATCTCTTGGGCCTCTGAAATGGTCTTGGGCACCACACTTTGAGAACTGTTGTTCTACGCTTAATCCCTAAAGTTTGTCTTTAGGGTATCTCTAGTTTCATCACATTTACTACTTTGGACCAGAAAATCACCTTCCCATTCAACATGTATGGCTGTAGTAAGAAATCAAAGGTAAGAAAAAAAATTACGTTATTATTCTATACTTGGAGCTGACTCACTGTCATTTCAGCTCACATACCATTGACAAAGCAGGTCCCATGTCAAGTTCAGTGTCAATGTGGCAGGAAAGTATGCTCTTCCAGTGGAGAGTGTGGGGGTGGGCAATGAGAGGGAGTTTGCTTTAAAATATTCTAATCTACTGCAGTGTGCTACTTCAATATTTCTGTCTTGTTAATTCTTATTCAGAGAAATAACTAAGAGGCTAAATTTTAATTTTAGGCTGCAATCTTCCTATTGATTATACTTTTAGAATATTACTGGCATCTAACCTGTTTCTCCCATTCTCACAGCCACTTTTCACATCATTTCTCTCATCCATCTCAACTTTTGTGAGAGCCTTTATATTGACCTCTGTCCCACTTACTATTGCTGTGAAACAAACTACCCCACAACTAAGTGCTTAAAACAGCAACACTCATGAATCTGCAGTGAGGGTAGGGTGCAGCAGAGAAGATTTGTCTGCTACTTGTGGAATCAGCTGGGATATTTTGACTGGGTGCCACAGGACCCAATTTTGAGATGATTCACTCACATGCCTGGCAAATTGGTGCCAGCAGTTGGCTGGGAGCCAAGAACTAGGGACCTCAGTTTATCTCCATGTGGGCTCTCAATGGACTGCTTGGGCTTCCTTACAGCATGGTGGCTGAGTTGCATGAGTGAGTGCCCCAAGAGATAGGATGTGAAAGTTGCCATTTTCTTAAGGTCTAGGCCTGGGAACTGGTCCAGTGTCACTTCTACTCGATTATTTTATTCAGTCAGTCACAAAGCCCAGATTCAAGGAGAGGGGACATAGACCCCCACCTCTCAATTGGAGAAATGCCAAAGAACTTGGGGGCCAGGTTTTAAACTATCATACTGTCTGTGCCTCAGTTCTTCTCACCCCCAGACTGCCCCATGTTTGCATCCTGTCCCCAGATTCCATTCATCCCATAGCTCCCCATGTGTGCCAAATAAGCAAGTTAATCTTGGATACAGAATGATCCATTTATTGGTTTACCCTAATCCTTCTTCATTATACTCTGTGTTTTAGCCTAAGTTTGTCTGGGCTTTTTCTCCTTTTGCCTTTGATTATATGATTTTTTTCCCCTAGAATATTATTACTTTGATCTCTTCACATCCTAACATTCTGTGCTAAAAATAAATGCTGCCTGTCAAGTGAAGTTTTCCTTAAGCTCTCCATCCTTCTATAATATGTCCTGCTGTCTCCCACAGCACATTTTAACTGTATCCCTTTTAAAGATGTCCCAATTTCTGTCTTATACAATAATATATGTGTGTCCATGTGTTTTATATACTATACTAAATTTTATGTCTGTTAGAGGGGGTCCATATTTTTGATATGATATTAATCTTCAATTGCATTATATTGAGATACCTGTAACAAGTTCTTGATTATTTTTTAAATGATTGAATAAGGGTATGAATGGCACTAACAGAGTATGTTTAGATTTACCTGAAAGCCTATTAGAAGTGCTATGATTGTTGATTAAGGTTGCTGGTTGGCTACAAACTAACTAAGTGCAAATTGATTGATTTAAACACCAACATAAATGTTAGAAAAATATTATTAAAAAGAGATTCCATTTCCTATAACAATATAACCATACAAAAGTTGAAAGTAACTTACCTAGAAATGTGTAGGAACTAAGTGAGGAAAGCTGAAAAACTCGATTGTAGGACATAAAATAAGTTTTAAATCAGTGGAGAAAGATACCTTGTTCTTGGAAAGCCAGATTCAGTACAGTAATACAAAAATATCAGTTTAGTCCAATTAGATTATATACTCAATACAATTCCTACCAAAATTGGGGAACTTGACAAATGATTCTGAATTTCATCTGGAAGAATGAACCTGTCAACTCTCAGTATTATAAGAAATATTTATCAGGGACACTGCCATCTGAAATATTAAAGAATGTTATAAGCCAAAGATGATTGAACAGTGGTATTAATACAAGGATACATTACTGAATAAAATACAGATAATCTATTTTTAGATACATATGCATGGTAATTTAGTATATGATTAGGTTGGTATTTCAGATTGATAGGAAAAAGATGAATTATTCAATAAAAGGTGTCGGGACACCTGCCTAGTCATCTGGAAAACAGAGCAGGATCCCTACCACACTGCTCCTGCAAAAATAATTCTGGAAGTCAAAATTATAAATGTAACACGGTAAGCGGTAAATGTATGAGCAAAATCAATGGGTAGATATTTTTACAATCTTGCTGGGGGTAGGGAGAGGGGAGAAGGCATCTCTAAGTAGAAACCATGAAGGAAAAGATAGAAAAAAGTGCTACTACATACAACGTTTTAAATCTTTTTTTTTTTTTTTAAGTTTTGGTATAGTAGAAAACCATCTCAACTTGTTTGAAAGAGACAATATATACTGGGAAAATATTTGCAAACTGTATGATCAACAAAGAGCTGATATAAGGTACAAAGAGCTTTTAAAATAAGCTCTTACAATCTTATCAGTAAGACGAACATGTCAATAGAGTCGTGGGGAAGATTTAAACAGGTAATTCATGAAGTAATGAATATGGGACCAGCAAACATGAAAAGATGGGCAAATCTGCTAGTAATCAAAGATGCACATTAAAACAATAGTGGTGTATGATTTCTCAGTAACTGAAATGGCAAATAAAATGAAAACAAACATAAACTCTCTGCAGTTGGTGATGGTGTGGGGAAGCAAATAATGCAGTTTTTCTTAAACTGCTGTGAAAGGCTATTTTCTCCCAGTCTGTTTTTGACTGACATGTTTGTAAAAATAAGCCAGAATAAGCAAATGAAAAATATGCAAAGTAAAACCTTAGGAAAATACATACACATCTATCTATATATATGTGCACCCACACACACATATAAAATGTTCATAAGACATAAAATCACTCTGTCAAATTGTCACAGATGTTTCTAAATGTTTACTGCCAATTTCTAGACCTGTCATTGTGGACAGTAACAGTTTACATTTGGGCACCATTCTTTGGACTGCTCTTTGAGTAGTGCTGCTTTAATGAGCTCCCATTAGGGTGCATAAATTGGTTTAAAATTTCTGAAGAGAAGATTGGCAGTAGGTATAAAATTTTTAATGTGCAAACTCTTCTGTTTCTAGAAATTTATTGTAAAGCTGTAATTAGTTATATAAGATTATTTATTCTAGCACTTTCAGTGATATAGAAAAAGGTGGAACCCAAATATCCTACAGTGGAGTAATGGTTAAATAGTTATGGTAGAGTCAGACTGTGGAATACTATGTAGTCATTACAAATAGTTAAGCAAAGGTATATTACATTTTTTTATTATAGAAAATTTCAAGTATACACAGAAGAATCCCCATACAACCTCACCCAGCTGCAACTATTACCCACTATGGCCATTCTTGTTCCTGCACCTTTGCATTAAATATGCATTTATTTTTGTGGAAAGATGACCATGACCTTTTGTGAATAAAACAGAACAGGTTATAGAGGAGCATTTGTCCACTGTTTGACAATTTCAGATCTACTTCAGGTATGGCACTGTTCCAGGAGCTGGGGCTTCAGAAGTGAATAAAAAGTTAAGAGCCCAACTTGGTGTTGCACTCCACTGGGGAAGACAGAACAATATATAATCAACATTGTAGTGTATACTTACTGATGATTATTACATAGAAAATAAGGAATAGGAAGCATAGGGTGTATTGTAATTTTAGAAAGCATGGACAGAAAGGCACCTTGAGAAGGTGGTCTTTGAGTCAGGCCCTAAGGTGAAGGGAGGATTATGTGTCATCTGGAGGGAGACTTCCCCAGGCTGTTGTGGATGGGGGATGGCAAATGAAACATCCTAAGGCAGAAATGAGCCGAGTGTATCTGAAGAAGAGCAGGGAGGCCGGTGTGGCTGGCCTGAGCAAGGGGGAGAGTGCTGGGAGATTGAGTGGAAGTCGAGGTCAGGCTATGGAGTGTCTCATAGGCTACTGTAAAGACTTCAGCTCCTACTCTGAGTGAAGCGGGGAGCCACTGGAGGGTGTTGAGCCCAAGAGTGATATGGTATCACATATTTGAGAAGACTCACTTTGGCTGCTGAGTTTAGACTAGACTGTAAGGGGTGAGTCCAGAAGTAGGAGAATCAGATAGGAGGTAATTGTGATAACCAGAGAAGATGGGTGATAGTGGTTTGAACAAGGGTGGGAGGGGTTGAGGTGGTTTGAAGGGGTCAGAGTCTTGATGTGTTTGAAGGTACAGTCAATAGTATTTACTTATGGATCCCACGTAGGGTATAAGAAAGGGAGAGGTGATGAGGGGGATTTTAAGGTTTTGAGCCTGGGCAACTGGAAGGATAGAGTTGCTATTTACTAAAATGAGGAAGACTACATTACGAGACATTTGAATTGGGAGTTGGTTTCGGATCTGTAAAATTTGTGATTCCTATTAGATGTGTAAGTGAAAATAGATATAATTGATAGTTGGATATATGGATCTGGAATTCAGAAGAGAGGTCTGGGGCTGAATATGTGTAAATATGGGATTTGTGAGACTGAGCGAGGTCACTAAAGATGTGAATGCAGATGGGAAGCAAAGAGGTCTGAGGTCTGAGTCCCGTGGCACTTGTTCTTAAAGGGCAGGGACATTAGAAGGAATTAATATTAGAGATCAGGAATAAGAGAGAGCTAATGAAGTAGGAGGAAAACCAAGGGTGTCTGGTCTCTTGGATGCCAATTGACAAGAGTTTCATGGAGGGAGGAGTAATCAGAAGGCTGTCAAAGAAGATGAGGACTGAGACTTGACTGCACAGGGTGCTGGTACAAAAATTTGACCAACACAACACATCAACTTCAATTCTTGTTGATGTGTGAATTGCAAAGCATGGAAATGATGATGATGATGATGATACTAATTATCATTATTTTAAGAATTCAAAAGGAACACTGTCTTCTTATTTTGTTGTCAGGAATGCCAAATATATACCCTACCATTAAAATTGGATATAGCAGCCAAAAAAGAAAGAAAGAAAAATAAACTGAAATTACTGAAAGACAATTTTTACATGTCCTGTCAGATAGTTTAATTTAATTATAAAGCTGTTTGGTGCAGATGCAGCTGGCCAAACTTGGAATATCTTTGGGAGAAAAGCATACTGAGAAAGTAAAGTCAATTTCAGGATAGAGAGACAGAGACAGACAGACAGAAAGGGAGAAAAGAAGGAAGGGATACTTGAAGTAGTTGCATAAGAAAAACCAGGTGCCTGATTCTTTATTGAGTCCAAGAAATGTAAGAAGTCCCCCCCAAAATGGTAGCTGCTTTTAACAATAGCTTAAGCCTGAGCAGACTTGAAAATGTATACATTTTATGTAGATGAATAGTTTTCCTGATACTTAAAACAATATATCATGATCCACTTCAGAACAAAGGCATGAATTTGTGTTTTGGGGTCTGAAGGAATACATATTCATATAATGGTGGTACTACAAGAATACAGTAGTAGTGCCAGAGTTTCTTCTTTAGGATGTTGATTTGTTAAAAAAAGATCACACTCTGGTCCTTTCTCTAGAAAATATTAATAAAAATATTAAAATAAAAGGTTAAAATACAAATTTAGAAATTTCCCTATTTGGAAAGAAAAAAAAATCACCGTTTCCGCTAGTAGGGAATTCATGTGGGGGTCTTAATGCATGAGTTTGGGAAATAAAATTATTGCTTTTTTTTTTTTTTTACAATGGGCTAAAATAATTGCTTCTTGATTTCATAAGCCTCCCCCAGCCCCACAACATACCCACAATACACATGTTCTGGTGCTTATCAAATTATGAAAGCTGGGCTCAGATAAAATAACAGGAGGATTTTTTTCCAGCATCAGTCAAGAGTTATTTGGAAAACAGGCAGAACAAGTTAAAGTGCAAGCCTAGTACAGTGAAGGGAAAGATTCGTGTGCCAGGCACAGATGGAGTAAGTTTGTTCTCACATAAATATTATTTCTTTGTTCTCGCCAGGGCTGAAATGCAGTCATTGTCTTAATTAACTCAGGGAGTTTTCAGTTATGGCTGCAAAATCTTAGTCTTCTGGAAATTGTCATCTAGCTTTGTGTTGTCCCTAAGTAGCAGTGTGACCTGGAATGAGCCAGTTAACCAGTGTGGGCCTCTATATTGGAAGTGGTGGGTGTGAAGTCAAGTTCAGCTTTCTTCCAGGCCTTATGTCTGTACATCCCTTGCTCAAGCTTATGGACAAGTTTCAACAGAGAAAGTTAGCAGCGTTTCTATTTGGGTATTTCACTGAATAGCACTCAACTAGTTTTTACAGTATATTAATTTGTAGAACATTTTGAACCAGCATAAAAAATGAATACACTGTTCAAGGCTAACATGTAGCCTTTCAATCATATGGTTTGCAATTGTGATTTTTTTAAAAAAACATGTGATAAAAATTACAGTTGAAGAAGATAGGCAAAAATGTATTTGTGATTGAAAAGAATATTTACGCTGATTAGCATTTATTTTAATGAACTCGAAGCTTTCAAACCTGGGATTGAAACATCTTTCAATTGATATATACGTTATTGTCTCAGATACATAGGAATGTCCTTCAAGTTATGATTTCTCCTCTATTTACACTATCTTGTGTGGGGGAAAATAAAGAGACTAAGTAGTGTTTACATTATCTGTGCACATTTTAAATTTCTCCTGAGCTGTCGTGTAATGGTTGGCATCTGAGAATAAACGAGAAATTAGCGAGGCTGAGGTTGTCCTTCATCTTTTGCCAGGGCTGGACCCCTTGCTTCATTTATTTTCATAGGCCACCAGAAATCTGAGAACGGTATTTAAGCTGACTACATTTCTTTTATAGCTGGTCTTTTACAGTTGCTTTACATGTGGCAATCTGCAGATTGCTAGATCTTTCTACTTTTTCCAGCTTAGTATGTAAGCATTTGGAATACCAAATGTACTTTTCACCAGTGAATGGTTTAAAATAAATAAAGTTGGACAGTAGGGCACTTTCATCATCCTAAAGCATTACACTTTTTTCCAGTGGTGAAAGTAATACATGTTTGTTGTAGAAAATTTGGAGAATTAATATAATCTGAAATCCCACAACCCACAGTTCACCACTTTTGATATTTTACTGTCATTTTTGCTGGTCCTTTGTCAGTCTCTATCATTACCTGTATTCATTAAGCAGTCATTCGATTTATGCTTAACAAACTGTTTTCAAGGGGAGTTGCTAAGAATGGTAATAGGTGTTGCAAGAAAGGGAGGTGGGCTGGGAAAACTTTCCATGGCACCCATGTTTGGAAAATGCAAAATTGGACAATGTTAGACTTAGCTTTGTCACAGACACCCTCCTCAGGACTAAACCTCCTCAAAGTGCTCTGTGACTTCTCTACCTGGGCAGGTATGTTGGGCATAGCTCTAGAAGTGTTGGACATGGAACCAGCTTTGGGAACGTACCTGCTAACATTGTATGGTGGTGGTGTGCAGACAGCAATGTGGGTTTCATTTAGTTTCTGCTTGTTTTATAAAACCGAGGCCTCATGCATTTGTATCCTCTCTTTTCCACTTAATATATTATGAAAGTTTACCATTTCAAAAAATAGTTTTCAAAAAATAGCTTTCCCTCATTGTTCTTTTTGAAAATATTCCATTTATAAAAGTTCCATTTATAAAGTTGGGGCCTGACCCAGGTGACAGATCATTTCAGCCCTTTGGGATAATATTGAAAGGTTCTGAGGTATAAAATGTTTATACTCATTTAGTTTCTGCCTTCCCCTACCCATTCTGACAAACCTTTAATTTTGGACAACTGCTGTTGAAGCTTGTGGATTCACGGTTCTCAAAGCCACTGCTAATTTGTTCCTTTGGAAAGGCCTGACAAAAACAGCCTTCTTTTAATGCAAGTGAATAATTTTCTCCTATTGGTGGGCAGCTTATTTAAGAATAGAGTGTTTTATTTTTTGTGTTATAAAAATAGCCTCTTTGAGAAGAATGGCCTGCTCCAACTAACTCTCATAGAAACTTAGGGATTTTCTTCCTCACAGAAATAATTGCTTTCATCCAGACTGGTATATTGCCTCCTCAATGTATTTTTCCACTATGAAGTTGATAGAAATGTGTATTTAACATTGCTTAAAGTCCACTAATGGGAAGTATTGCTATAATCTTTTCTTTAAAATTGGTTATCTAATATGTTTTTCTATAATTAAAGGCAAACACATATTTGTGTTGCATTTAGACCAAATTAAAATGGCCCAAATGGTCTTTATTTCTGTTATTACAAAAATATCCTTGAATCTTAGCATTTTACAATAATTGTGACTAATTTTTATTTTCTAGTTCGAAGTGTTACCAATTCCAGGAGAAAGCCTTTTAAAATGTACTTATCTTTATGAAGAAGGGTTTAGATAAATTTCAGAGACCTGTTAAAACGAGTACCCTACTCTTGGTTGTCTCAGCCCCATTGATAACTGTCAAATCCTTTGGCATTGACAAGGTAACTTTGAAATATTATAAACCACTTTGCGATGAACTTTCTTTTGTAAATAGCTGGTCTGGGCCAGGCTGGAGTACGTTTATAGACTGTTCTCTATGTAATTGTATTGCTTTTAAAGACTGGAGCTGAAGAGCATAATGTGTACTTTTGGCCTGGGGATTCCTTATAGAGAGTATGCACATTTCTTCAAGGAAAACTGAATTTGCATGCAAAAGCTCTCCTTATAATTATAACAATTTCCTCCTCCTTTTTTTTTTTTTTTTAATTCAGCTTTTCAGTGTGCTAAGTATAAGGTTTTTCTTTTTCCACAAAGGCAGGCCTTGCTGAAGGAATTGTCTGCTGAAAAACCTTATGTCAGCTTCCTAAGCAGCTAAAAGGACACATTGTAAGGTTTGCAGGGCAGTGGTGTGTGGGGGGAATAGTGGTACTGTGTGCCTTGCCATCAATTTCTGTGAGATGCAAGGCACAATCCGATGGCGTGTACTTAGAAGAAAACTAATGGATTCATTCAAGGAAAAGTAAAGTTTAGTAATCAGGTTTTCCTTTTTCTGAGGGCTGTGCTTACATGGTTTAAATTGTAATAAAAATTAAAATGCCTTAAATGTTTTAGAGTTGGAACCCTCTGCTGCTTTAGCTCATGGGCACCTCCCAGAACGCTTTCTCAGATAGCAACACAGAAAAAACACTGGCAGCCCCCCAAGAGAACATTCTTTGAGGACCTCACTGGCAATTGGGAAAGAGAACTCTATGTTCTGATTGTGTGAAGTGCAGGCAGGATGTGTAGTGTACATTCTAAGGTTGCTTGCTGTCTTCCTTGTGAAGTGTTATCATTTTATTATTTCTTTTCAGTTATTTAATAGGTAGGAACATCCAAATAGACAGCTTTTATCTTGGTCGGGAAATACAGGGAATTTATGTATTAGAGAAAATCACATATTACTAGAGACACTTTAATTACCTTTGTGGGGAATCATTAGTTTCCTAATAACCAAAATTGTTAAAATGTTAAATTTTATTAGTTGTTTATAATCCAAATTGCTAAATTGCTAAATAATCTAATACACCAAATTGATAAAATAATGCCACATAATTAAACTTCCATTTGATTCTGAACAGTTTTCAATGTCCCCAGGTCATTTTCAAGATTGCATTAATGTGCAATTCCAGTCATTTGGTGTTCCCATTAATAGAAGGCCAAACAAATTGAGTCAGGCATATATACCAAGCATTGTGTTGCGTGCAGCAGCGTCAAAAGAGGCATATCTGGATCAAGCTCACCATGTGATTTTTGCTCAAAATGTGATATCTAACCTGGAGGGACTTACTCCTGTTGGAGGCATACATTTCTAACTAGATGATTTTGGACTGTCTCAGGATTGTGATTAATAAGGTGTTCAGATGGGTGGTGCAGATGCTAGGAAGAGAAAGGAAGATAATGACAATGTTGAGTTTTGAACTAGGCAGTGACCTGATTTGTGTAGCATCTGAAGGCGAAGCCAGAAAAGGAAAGAAACAGCACAGGTAGAGGGTTAGAGGTGAACATGAATACTGAGCATATCAGGGAGGGTGACTGATAGTCATTCTGAGCTCACTGCATTTAGAGGAAGTGTTAAATACTAGCATTGGGATTTATTTTAAACGCCAGACTTCCCCTTTCTCTTTACTCTTACAAGGAAGTGAGTGATGACTCTAATGCAGCGTTAAGCAGGGGAAGAGTATCAAGTTCTGTTCGTGCATCCAGGGGAGAAGCAGCTTAGAGCAGTTGCCAGTTGTCAGCAACTCCTCTACCCCCATCAAAGGCAGCTTCCTGGAACCATTTTGTGGCACCTGGGGAGAATTAACATAGCTTTCTAAGATGACTGAGTAATGACATTTCTTCTTGTCTAAGCACGCTGCTGTAAAAGGACACACTTCCTTCTGATGGCCTTGACTGACCTCACGTTTAAGGGCCTGTGCATCGTTCTGTTGCCTGGAGGTGAGTTGTGACTTCAATCTTTGGTTGCCAGTGTTTGGTGGTATATCCATCCCGATGACTGTGAACTTCACAGGATAACTGGCCACAATATCTCCTTCCTTACTGCCATACTTATTGAGGGATTAGGTCTGCAAACATTATCCTTTGTGGATCTTATTTTGTCTGAACACAGGTGAAGGACTTTATCTTATATATTTTTTCCCTTTAGCTACTTCCTTATTTTACTAAGTGAATCTTATTCTAATGGCTAGTTTCTATGCTGAGAATAGTGAATCTATAGACTATTTAAAAATTTCCATAAACCTTATTTTATCCATTTTGTAAATCCTCAAGTAATAAATTGAAACCAGAACAGTGCTGATGGTTCTCACAGAAATTGAAGTGAAGTGTAAAGAAATTGTTCTTATTTAGATAAATGAGGTATTTCTAGGTGTAACACATATATGACTCTCCCAAAATTACGTTTCATTTAATAATAAAAATGCTTCCACACTGTAATGCTCTATGAATAATAGAATATTTAAAAAATTTCTTATAGTATAATTAAAACGTAAATTTAGTTTAATTAATGTGAATTTACTCAGTTAATTTGAATTACTGGTGGGCTTGATTCTCCTTAATCATAGTGAACACTTGCAGGTGACAAGTCATTTAGTATTAATGAAGTATATCCTAAATTACATATTTTAGGATGATTTTAGGCTTTAAATTTGGTCTTTTTCAGATTTATAATATGCTTTCTTTATCAGACATTAAATCCCACTTTTAAAGTAATATAACAAGATAGAAAAAAATAAAACAAAATAGAAAAAAAAAATCATTCATAATCTTAGTACTCTAACTTAAAAGCCAATATCGTTTTTGTGCATTTCCAGTTCCCCATATTGGCCACATGTATTTTCAGTTAAAAATGTGAGTATATATACAATTTTGTATCATTCTTGACCTATAATGATAAAATTAGCATTTCTGATGTGGTGCTCCAGGTGTGTGCGTATGTGTTGGTGTATGGCTTCAAATTTTTTATGAAAGGAAATTTTAAATTACAAATATATTAGTGCCCAATTCAGTTTCCCTCACTCCACTTTGTTTCTCACTCCCCAGAATTATCTCCTCTTCTCAAGATTCTATTTTTATTTTCTGTTTATATTTTTATACTCTTATCTCATGGCTATGTTCGTTTACATGTCTGTGTATGTATAATATGTTTATATGTCTGTATAAGATATATGTGTGTGCACAGACACATACAACCTTACTGTTGTGTATTCTAAAAATGTAAATATGGAATTTATAGATCAGGGGGTGAACATCTTTAACATATTGAGTCTACCCACCTATGGATATGCTGGCTCTGACTATTGATTTAGGATGTCTGTATGTCCATCAAGATAATTGTTTATTTTTTCTACAACATCTTGCATGTTTTTTTATTCAACTTATTTCTGCATACCTTAGTGTTTTTGTTATTGTGAATGTGAATTTTTTAAAAATACATCTTCTAATTGGTTGTAGTTAGTGTATATGGAAGTGTTGACTTTTGAACGTCTCATCTTTTTCTGCGTTCTTGCTAAACTCCCATGAGTTCCAATAGTTTGTCTACAGATTCTCTTGGATTTCCTATGTAGAGAATTCTATTAACTGCAGTTACTTGGTTTTCATACTTGTAATTTAATAGCTATGTAATATTTCATCCATCATTTAATTTGCTGTTTAACATATGGGAAGTTCCTGGCATCTTCTATTTAAATATAATTGTAGTACATACCTTTGTACATGTTATTTTTCCATCTTCCCGATTATTTTATTAGGATACATTTTTGTAATTTCTGTCAAAGGGTGTGAATGTATTTTTACAGCCTAGGATACGCGTTTGCCAGATCGTTTTGCAGAAAGCATTGACTCCTTTCGCATATCACCAGTAGTATATAAGAGGGCATCATTTCAACCACACTGATTCTGAGTGATGGAAATCTTATGTGGAATGTTGTGGGAGTCTTCTGGCTGATTTCTTGCGTCTGTTTTATACCTCTTTAACCAACCCTCCACACAGCAGGCAGGGTGATCTTCAAATATTTAAATCAGATCATGTGATTCCCCTGCTGACAATCCTCCAGTGGCTTTCTTTTAGATGTAGAATTTAGCCTAGACGTTTCACCAGGACTTCGGTCTTGTGTAGTCTGTCTCTTTTCTGCCTTCTAATCTTCTCTCGTTTTGTTCTCACTGTGCCTCAGCTGCAGTGGCCTTCTTGCTGTCGTTCAAACTTGCCCACCTCATTCCTACCTCAGGGCCTCTGCACCTACAGTCCCTGACTAGCACCCTGACTAGTCTTTCTATGACTCATCAGTCGTATTTCCTGTTTGGATGTCGCCTGCCCCCAGGAGACTTCCATGGCTACCTTATCTAAAATATCCCTTTTTGGTCACGTTTTTTTTTTTTTTACCCTGCCTTATTTTCTTATTTCTTAAGATAATTTTTAATATCTTAAATTACAAAATAATATAAGATTAATTATTTCTTTGTTTATCATTAGCTTCTTCCAGTACAATGTCAGGTCCTCAAAAAAAAGGTTTGTCTAAAGTTTTGATTGTCACCATATATCAAATTATCCAATAGTATATTAAAAAGTAAAAAGAAAAAGGACATATTAATATTTAAAATATTATTACTTTCACAGGTAATCAGTATAAAAATTATTATGAGATACTTTATATTCCTTTTTTTTTTTTTTTTTAGATTAAGTCTTCAAAATCCGGTGTGTAATTTACGTGTAAGCACACCTCAGTTTGGGTGAGTCACATTTCAAATGCTCAGAAGGCACATGAAACTGACTCATGGCTACCATATAGGACAGTGGAGGACTAGAAGAATGCCTGAGACATTGGAAGAAATCAATAGATGCTTGATGAATGGATGGACAGATGAATAAATAATTGAATTAACTTTAGCATGCATGAGTAATGAAAACCTTAATTAAATTAAGAGTAAAATCAGGATCTCATAAAGGATGATTTATTATTAGAGAAAAGTGAGGTGTTAGCACATATCCTTTACTGAAACATTATTGTGGTATCTGTATAGTTTTAGATCAGTGTCATCTTTATTAATACTCAGATATGCTATGCCTCATACTAGGCTAAGAGTATGAGAAAAATGAAAAAGAGTACTCAAGATATCTGAAGTCTGGTGAGTTGGTAAGTACTTGGTGCCTAACTATTGCAGGTTGTTTGTGTTATCGAAATAGCTGTGTGTACAATGGACTAATTTTCCCCAGTCGGACTTTTATTAATATTTAAAAACTTAGATTCAGACTAATAGTAGCATACGCAATTGTGGACCCTCCAATCACATTTTATTAAACACATTTTATGGGAACATAGTATCATGTTGAGGTGCTAAGGGGAGCAAGTATGTGCCCTTGCACTATTTTAATGTGTTTTTCTCTAGATTGCTGAGTCTTAGCTCACCTGAATTATCCTGTAAGCATGATTCTTAAATTTTCCAGCTGTATTTTAGGTGCATTGAGATTCTAAGCGGATATCCAATATTGTCTTTCCTTCGTTTGCAACTTATAATTGGCAAGTTCCCATAGGAAAAAATCTTTATTGGTGCTATAAAAGCACTTCTTATCTGTCACATTTGGGAAATGAAAGTTTTGTAAAGGTCAAAAGAAAGTGTGCCCCCAATTATGATGATGACTTGTACATCACAAATAGTTTAATAGCTTGGAACCTATCTTAGCTCCCTTAAAGTGTAAAAAGGGAAAGGAAAAAAAGTGAAAAACCTAGTCACTCCGTAACAATTTTACTATATAATTTTAAGAAGGATGAAAAGGAGCCCATTTAAATGATTCTATCAACATCTATGTCTATACATTCTCTGTGATTTGAAACTATTGAAATTATGTAAACCCACAAGTTTATTACTTCACCTTTATTAATTTGTCAAGGTTAATGTCTGCATAATGAGTTGATGATAATTAAAGATTCGTTGGCAACAAATCTTTAATTATCATCTGTTAGTGTTTACTCAGTATAGTAGGTTTTATAACTCATCTTGTAATGTTTCCTAAGGAGATTTCTTTGCCACCAAACCAATTATAAGAACACAAACCACACTGCTGCCTTAGGCGATGTAAAAATTCTTTATCTGAATCTTTCAGCGCATGACAGCTTATTAGGGAGATCAGATGATGTACCTCTAAGAAGCTCAGAGTGTGTTTGCAGACTCTGTTGAGAGTGGGGTGATGCCAGCCTGTGGGACACATGACCTGGCGGTTCCCCTTTCTTTCAGTAATCTGCTTTGGCAGGCTGTCTGCCGCTGGCATCTGTGCTAATTATTTTGCCCCTGCAACAGAGCTGTGCGTGCTGCCCTAGGAAGGGTGTCCTCCTTGCTTTCCCTAGGTGAAGGCCACTCTGCCTGATGGAAGTGAGCAAGCTGACTGGGCACAGGGCTCTGCTGAATGCCTACTGTTTACAGCCTCCGTGAATGATCGATAATGCAGACAGCCATGCCAGATTAAAAGGAGGTTTAGGAGGAATTCAGGGTCTTCCGTGGATATCTTATCCCAAAATTCCCATTTCATCTGACTTCCCTTCTTTCTTTCTTTCTCTCAGAGACATCTAGCCATCTCCCTTTCTCTCTGTCTTCCTAGTGAGTACACTTGGCCCCCCCGGATCCACGGGTTCCACATCAGGATGAAGAGGGCTAGACTGTATTTTCGATCTTTGGTTGGTTGAATCCTCAGATGCAGAACCTGCGGATCCAGATAGCTGAGTATAAGGGACCTGAGCATCCTTGGATTTTGGTGTCTGTGTGCATGGCAGGTATACTGGAGCCAATCTCCTGCAATCCCAAGGGACAGTAATTACCAGTTGCATTTGGTTATACTTCCCGAATCTCTGTCATCTGCTCTCCCTTGGCTCCATTTTCAGCGTCAATATTACGTCTCACTGCCGTGTTTCATTTGCCTCCTCCCCGGTTTCCTCATGTTCTACTGCCCTCTCTCGTCCCAAGCTCACCTCCACTCATTCATCTTCCAGGAACACTGTTCTGTCCCATAGTATCCTCTGAAGTCTTCGTGGTTTTCCATTGTCTGGCAAAAATAAAGCCAAAATTCCTTACCTAGGCCGTCAGGAGGCTCATCCTCTCTGCTGGCCTTATGTGCCTTCCCCAAACCAGCTGGTCACTAAACAACACGAACTGCTCTGTTTCTGTAGGTTTCCCCCTGGCTGCTGTGCTCCCCCATCTGAGCTGCCTGTTGCCTCACTGTGTGCACCTGCCACTGCTCTTGGCTCCAGTGCTGTCTTCCTGAAGCCTTGTCCATGCCAGACCCTCAGCCCTGCCCTCACCAGAATGATCTGCCTGTCTTGACCATCTCTTGGCTCTTTAGAACTCTCTGGAAGTTCTCAAAGTTTTTACCTTTGTAGGGAATTATCCACACACCTTCAGAGACCCTGCCCATAAGTTTCCAGAAGGCAGTGTGGTATCAATCCACTTGAGTGTGCACCCACCATATTCAGTGAGCACTTGGCATCTCCCAGCATGGGGACAAATGCTTGGTAACCACAACCCATGACAGTCAGAATCTTCTCTTCCTGTTTCTGGCTTCTCCACAGGGTTCTGGGCTCCTCTTATGTGTCGCTTCACCTGTTCCCTCTGTTTTGCCCTAATTTCTCATCATTTCTGTGAACTGTCTATTCTGAGCTGTCGTTTCTCTTCCCATTAACTTCAGTAGTGTCTGTCATGAATACGTGTTCCCCAGGCTTGGACCAGCTTATGTCTGGTCTAAATGTAGGAAGTGGCTTGTTTACAGTTTCCCAGCACAACTAGGTCAGTTGTTGAACACACTGTGAAAATGTGCTACTAGAATATTCTGAAATCCTTTAGGGAAAGTTGTTTTGTTTTCCTGTGGAATGCAACAATGACACTTCAGTGGAAACAGCACTTTAATGCAGAGTTTTGGATGAAATGTGTCCAACACAGGCAGCTCTGACATCAGTCTTAGAAATGCAATGTTTGTAATTATGGAAATGATTTCAGTTTTTTTCCAGTTATTTATATTAAGCTGATCATATTTAAGGCTATTCCTGACACCAGATTTATGTCTTTTAGGTCTAAAAGTTGGCAATAATAGGTATAAAATATTAGAGTTTTCAATTTTTATTATCACCAGCAGCTTTGTTTTTCCCAGAATTTTTAAATAGAAATTTATTTAAATATTTTGTTTTTGTCAGTTAAACATGAGGCATGTTCTTCAGTTTCCCTGTTTGTGTGTGTCTGTGTGTGTGTTTGTTTTTTGGCGGCTGGCTGTTATGGGGATCTGAACCTTTGACCTTGGTGTTACGAAGGCTGTGCTCTTCCCAGCTGAGCTAACTGGCCAGCCCTTTCCCTGTTTGTGGATGGACTATCTAGTTTAATATTTAGTGGTAATTTTTGATATGTACCAACAGGAATAGAGATGAAGGAACATTATGTATATTTTAATTTTTTTCGGGTTATAAAATAGTGCTTATTATAGATAATTCTGAAAATTCAGGAAAACATAAAAATGTGGATCACTGTCGGTCTACCACACACAAAAACATCACTGTAACTTAATATTATATATGTATTACACATAAAATATATTTGCAATTTTTTTGATATAACTAGGAATATATCGGACATGCAATTTTTATCCTTTTTTCTCTTAACATTGTACTTTGATTCCTTCTTACATAATTTTGTTTTAAACATGGCTTTTAATGGTTGGTTGCATACTTTTAAATCATAGAAGACTACAACTTATTTCAGGAATCTTCTGTTACTGGATGTGTAGGTGTTTTTCATTGCATGGCTTTAAAATTATTTTTGCTCCTTTTCAAGATGTGGGTATTTCAAAATTGCTCCATCATAGTGTATTTCACAAGAAAGCATAGATTAATTAGGTGTGCACCCTTGATTTAAATATGCAGTATTTCAAACAACAGAAATAAGGAGATTAATTTTGTTTGATGCAGGCACTTAAAAATCAAATACCTGTGAGGAAAAGACCAGTTTTACTTAATGTTGGCCCAAGTTTGGAGACTAAAGTATTTATAGACTATTAGCTCTAATGCTTCACTCTTGAGACCACTTGTCGTAATGAGCTGTCAATTATTGTGCATCTAAGTGTAGTTAAAGGGACCATTGGGCTTGCAGTTTAAAAGCCACCATTTATAAATGTGGAGGGATTGAATTATAAATGTAGTGGTTTGATGAGGATCTACTGCATCATACCCTTGTCTGGATGCAGTGTCTGGTCTCTGAAAGATTTTAATGGACATTAAAAAAAAATAAGAAACAGTAAAAATGTTGCAGTCTTGAGCATATGGCTGCACGATTTTTATGTCCTTACAATACAGATGGGGAAAAATGTTTGTTTAAAACCAAGTGTTATGGATCAGTATTTCTTTATTAAACATGCAATGAATTAGTTTCAACTGACACTTTGGAGTAAGGAGAAGGATAGAAATTGGAGATATTTAAATGTACCTTGTCTTTGTATGTGACTCAGTGAAGCTCCAATCAATCAAAAATGTATATTCTTCATGACCTGTTTATCATTAATTTCTGGACAATGTTTGCCTTTTAACATACTTTACTACAGCTTGTTAATATGGCCTAACAGTAATGTTTTACATTTTTTTTCATAGTTAAACTTACTTTTTGCTTTGAATGTGCCAATTCTAAATGATCATTCTATTAAGAAACTTTTAGAAATTCAGTTTTTTTTTTGATATTTCAACTGTTTAAAGTTTGTCTTAAATTTCATTTTTTTCTTTTTTAACACAAAAGTAATGTATATTGATAGAATAAAACAAAGTAGGTGAGTAAAAAGTAAAGATTTTGTTGAATTCCACTCTCTCTCTTCAATCTCATATTAATCCCAAGAAGTAGTCATAATTAACAGTTTGGTGAGTATTTCTCCAGATCTTTCCTCCAGACTTTTACAAAGATAGATAGGTAGGTAAAAAGGTAGGTAGGTGGATGGCAAACCCAGATGGTAGATTTTCCTATATAAAGTACTTCATTTCTTTCAAATAGTATACATAAAGTAGTGTAACACAGGAATCTATAAATCTCCATTGCATGTAGCTATGACATTATATGTAGCTATTATGAGCAGAAGTTGGTAAACTTTTTCTGTAAAAGGCCAGAAAGTAAGTATTTTTGGCTTTGTGGGCTTTATACTTTTTGCTGCAGCTATTCAGTATTGTAGCATGAAAACAGCCATCAACAATACCTGAATGAATGGGTGTGACTGAGTTCCAACAAATCTTTATTATGAACACAGACATTTGAATTTCATATGGTTAAGATGCATCATGAAATCTTCTTCTTCTTTTTTTTTTTTTTTGATTTTCCAATGATTTAAATATGTAAATACCAATCTGAGCTCATAGGCTCTACAAAAGTAAATGGCAGATGGCAGGCCTGATTTGGCCTGTAGGCTATATAGTTTGCCATCCTCTGGTTTAGAGTATTAAAAAAGGAATCGTTTAAAAAATTGTCATACATTTTTAAGAGGTAAGTATCACAGTGGGATTGGTGAATTAAGGTAAATAAACAAAGAAAATACTTCTTTTATGGAATATAGTCATGTACTGTGTAATGATGTTTGGGTTGACGGGCCAGCTGCATGTGCAAGGGTGGTCCCATAAGATTGTGAGATTGTAATACTGTATTTTTTCTACATTTAGATGAGGGTAGATACTCAAATACTTAGCACTGTGTTACAGTTGCCTAAAGTAACGTGCTATATAGGTTTGTAGCCTAGGAGCTGTAAGACTATACCATATAGCTTAAGTGTGTAGTAGGCTATACCATCTAGGTTTGTGTAACTATGAGTGTACATCAAAAAGTTTGTGGAAAGATTTGTATTATCTTTTCATCCTATTTTCCACGAACTTTTTGAAGTACCCTCGTTCACTCTATGATGTTCGCACAAGGATGAGATTGCCTAAATGGTGCATTTCTTAGAATGTACTCCATCATTAAGCAACATGATTGTAGTCATTTGACACTCTGTATACAGTGCACGAAAGGAAATATTTAGGAATCAATTAAAGATAAAGAGAAAAAAGGTAGAGAGTGAGTTGATGTGAGGTCTAAAGTACTGGATGGTCAAAGTGGGTATTGGTGCTATGACCAGTTCACAAATTCCCTTGGACATTCCCAAGAGAGAAATACTTCTGATTCTTTTTAACATTCTGTTTCATATGGAGACCTATATTTGCATGTATCATCTTATTTGAACTTTCTTTTGTTGTGTTAGTTGATAGTACTATCTTTGTAATAAACAATTTTTTATATCCTCTGAATTGGATTTTTAAAAATTTCTTAATTACAATGTGTTATATTACTTATAAGAACAAAAAATAGAAGCGTTGAAAATTACCCAGGAAATCTGTTACATTTGAAGCCTCCCCCAATAGATGCTTTATAATGTTAAGGCCGGCCCGATTAATTTATATCCAGGGATGTGCTCTGAATGCCTCTGATGCACTTGATTTGATCCATTCACCAGCTTTGTCTCTTGATGGCAATTCTGCTTTCAGACCAATGAGAACATTGTGATCCAGTTTTGCTGCCTTCTGGAGCAATCGCTGGTTTAATGTAATCAAAATGAAACAATAGGATACCTATTGTGATACCTGTGAATTGTCATTTTGCAGTCTAATTGCAACATGCAACATATAATTCATAACACAAACAACTTATTTTTCGTGAAAGAAAGAACAGTGCATCTAAGACTGTACTGTCTGATTTTTTTTTTTTTTTTGATTCTAGCCAGAACAGGGAACTGAATCTTTGACCTTGGTGTTACAGGGCTGTACTCTAACCAACTGAGCTAACTGGCCAGCCCTGTACTATGATTTTGTGCTTGGTATGGGATTTAAAGAAAGTGTGTGGGTGAGAAGCAAAATGGATTTCTTGTGTTGTTTTTTGTTAAACCACTTGTTACATATTTCATGATTTCATTTTGTTCACCTGAGGTGGACAGTAAAATAGTGTTTCATTTTTCCAAAGTATGACTTGGAAATTTGGGGAATGAGTGATATTCCTATTAGATAACCAAATTTAAGGGTCTCTCTCTCTCCACACACACACACACACACACACACACACACACACACACACACACACACACACACACACACACAAATGTACACATGCACATTTGAAAAGGGGTTTATATTCTTTTTAGAAGAGATTCATAGTACAAAATTTAAAAACTATAGATCAGCATAAGAAGAAAATAAAAGCATGTGTATTTTCACCACCCAGCCATAGCCACTATTGATAGTCTGGGGAATACCTTCTAGTGTCTTGTGTCTGTCGCTGTACACGTATGCACATACAGTTAATTATATTCAGTCCTTCATTCATTTCTCAGATCATTTGTTTGTTTCTTGCCTACTATGTGCAAGGCACAATTGAGGCAGTGAGAACATAGTGGTGAACAGAACAATCCCAACTTTTCCTGAAGTTTACTTTGTTCTTGGGGGGGGGATGGGCATTAACATATAGGGCACTACCTGTCTGTTGGTGATGAATGCTGGGAAAAGAATTAAGAACAGGAAAAGGGACAAGTGTTTGTGTGTGTTTGTGTGTGTGTAAAAGTAGAGATAGCAATGGGGTTATAGTATCTATACTTTTTTAAATTAAAAAATATAGTATGAACATTTTTTGTGGTATCACACATACTTCTAAATAAACATTATTTTGAATGACACACTCTACTTATCTGTGAATTAACAAAGTTTATTTATAACTGGTTGTTCAGTACTATAAACTAATTTTTTCCTTTTTTAAAAAAAACTGCTCTTATAGGCAAGGCTGTGTGGAATATCACTGACTGAAAATACATGTTTTTGCACCTCCTTAGGATAAACTTCTAGTAGCGGAATTACTTGATCAAAGAATAATCATGTTAAGGCTCTTGATATGTGCTAAGTTTAAAAATATTATATGGTTACTTTGTAACTCAATTTGTTTTCCTTTCCTTAGCCTCCTTCACTCTTTCCTCCATATTTTCAAAGTTTCAAATTCAAGCAAAAGTCAGTAGTATTTCCCAAATTTAACAAACTGTGTGCTGTGACCACATGTTACTTTAGTGGAGAATTTTATAATTTTGTTTCTGAAGTCAAATTCTTATTGTGGGTGAGAGGGCTAATGCACTTATAATTGCATCATTGCACAGGCCAACAAAGTCCTATTGTTGCTTACAATGTTGGTATGAAACGAAGAAAAAAAACATATTAAGCATAACAAACTAGCAGCCTTGGAAATGCAAGAGGGTCAGAGCAAGTTTCAACATGTTGTTTCATTTGCTTTTTTTTTTTTTTTTTTGGAGGTCTGAGAAAAAACTAAGAATACAGAACTGCATTACAAAAGAAGCATTCAGTCTTGGTAGAAAACCATTTTATTCTTGCCTTATGATAGATTTTTTTCTATTGCAGCATGATAAAATAAAATTTATTATTATTATTATTTTTAAGGATAGTTTAATTTTTTTATTTTTATTTATTTATTTATTTAAACTTTTATTTTGTCGATATACATTGTGGTTGATTATTGTTGCCCCTTACCAAAACCTCCCTCCCTCCTCCCTCTCCTCCCTCCCCCCATAAAATTTATTATTTTAATGAAAATTTCCTACTTTGCTGTCACCTTCCACTTGTTTTCTGTCAGATGACATTATTGGTAATGCTAATAACTAACAATGTTGTCACATGCTTATATAGCATCTGTTCTGTGACAGACACTGTATTTTCCTCATTTTGAAGCTAGACAGGGGGACTGTTTTCCAGGACAGGAAGTGGAAGATTTAACACCAACGATCTAAAGGTTTAGCACCTCTAACCTTTTTCAGAAATCACAGACAGTAGTAGAAGGCTGTGTTAGGGCACCGCTTCTCAAACTCTAAGGTGCACTGGCATCATCCAGGCATCTTGTTAAATTGCAGGTTCTGATTTATCAGGTCTGGAGTGGGGGCTGAGACTTTACATTTCTAACAAGCTCCCAGGCAATGCTGCTGGTTCCATGGACTGCACTTTAAGAAGCAAGGTACGCAATGACATGGCACAAGCCTGCCATTAACCTGTGGGGAGAATGAGATGCAGAGGGCTGGTGGTCCAGCGCTGTCGGCTGCACTGCCTTCTAGCGAGCAGCTGAGGTTGTGCAGAAGTGGTCTTTCTGCACTTGGCACGCCATACTGCTCATCCTGAGGGAGCCAACCCTGTGATGAGATTGCAGGTCATTTAAACTTTCTTCTTTTTATTTTTATGTATCTTCTAAATTTCATCATTGATCATATGTTAGTTTTATAATCTGAAAAAAGTGAATAAATTTATTAGGTAGAGTAGTTCCCCTCCTCAAATCTCTATTGATGGTACCCCTTAGGCCTCTTTTGCTTCACCTGATGTATTAGTTCATTTCTGTTGCTTATAATAGAATACCTGAAACTAGGTAATTTATAAAGCAATAGAATTTATTTCTTACAGTTTTGGAGGCTGGGAAGTTCAAAGTTCAGGGAACACATCTGGTGAGGGCCTTATTCTGGGAGGTGACTCTACAGTGATGCAGAGTGTCACATGGTAAATGGCTGAGCAAGAGAGCTGACCTGCTCACTTGCTCTCCTTTTAAAGCCATCATAACCACTCCCATAACCACCCATTAAACCATCAATGAATTAATCCATTCATGAGGGTACAGTCCTCACAATCTAATCACCTCTTAAAGGCCTCACCTTTTAATTACAATAATAGGATTTTCCACCCTCTTACTACTGTAGCAATGTAGATTAAATTTCCAATACATGAGTCTTCAGGGGGCACATTTAACCTATAGCACCTGATCTCTTGGAAGATCTTTGAGGTAGGTCTTCGAGTGGGTTGTTAGAATAGACACTTTAGGTGCCCTGCCCACATCACTCTCGGCACTTACCTTTTTTGTTATTGTGATAAAATGCACATAACATTTTCCATCTTAACCATTTTTAAGTGAACAGTTCAGTGGCATTAGGTGCAGTCACATTGCTGTGCAGCCATCATCACCATTCATTTCCAGAACTTTTTCATTTGCAATACTGAAACTCTGTATCCACTGAACAATAACACCCCATTCCTCCCTCCCCCAGCCATTGGCAACCACCATTCTAATTTCTGTCTCTATAAAATTGACTATTCTAGGTTCCTCATATAAGTGGCATCATATAGTATTTGTCCTTTTTGTGACTGGCTTATTTCTCTTAGTATAATGTCCTCAGTGTTCATCCATATGGTGTCAGAATTTCCTTCCTTTCTAAGGATGAATAATATTCCAGTGTATGTGCATACCACATTTTGTTTATCCATTTATTGATGGACCCTTAGGTTACTTCCATCATCTGGCTATTGTGAATAATGCTGCTGTGAACAGGGATGTGCAATATCTCTTCCCATCCCTGTTTTGTTACTTACCATCTTTATGCCAATTTCTAACTGCCTGCACCTATGTCTCTTTACTGGAGGGTTTTCTCTGGCTATGTACTCTATTCATGTGTGGGCTGAAAAGTCAGTGCCCTACCCCTGAATTGAGGTAGGAATCAATGTGTAACTACCCCAGGTCACTTGCCTCTGAGACTTGTGTTCTGCACATCTCCAAGAGTACTCCAATGGGATCAGACCCCGGTCACCCACAGTGGAAACTTGCTTTATGTTACTCCCCATACTGGCTTCCTTTCCTGGCTCATTTCCCCACTCTCTTACTGGTATTTCCTGGAATCACCTCCCAATAAATGCTTGCTCTCAAATTCTGACCTAGAGTATGCTTAAGGGGGAACACAAACTAGGAGTTGAGAAGATACACTGTGAATACCTGTTTACAGCTAGGGATATTCTGTCGGTGGAGGACAACAGTGAGATTTGGATATTTGTGGTGGACTGTTAGTTTTATGTACGTCTGTCTTCCCACCCTGTTCAGCTGGATATTCAAGAAGACAATTAAACTTGTTTACATCAGCATTTAAAACTCGTTGTAACATTTCATATGTGAAATATATTTTCAAAGCTCTCTTTTGGCCTCTGTACTATCTCAACGGCATATTCTCCTAATTTAATTACCGTACATGAAGCAAGATCCCAAAGAAAGAAGAAAAACAGTTTTATAAACAAGTAGGTTTCTTGTTGGTTAAGATAGTCGTTTTCTATAAATAGAAGCTTGTTTCTTGCTTTTGCTACCATGTTTAGCCTCCCGGGCTCCTCTTGGTTGTTCCCTTTTGTTGTTCTTGGCTCATTTGGACATTCTCTGTGTATTGTATTTTTAATATAAAAAATTATGTATTTAGCAACAAGCTTGGAAACAGATTGTTTCCTGTTAGACTTGCAACTAAAAATGAGAGTGCAGTGCAGCCAGCAATGTAAGTCAGAGCTCTGCTTCAGTGTCTTTGGGGGAGTCCGGCTTCTAGCAAAGTGTGAACGTTCATTGATGTTTGGGAGTTTTTAATGTAGTGTCTAGTTAGAATATCTATGTACTGACCCTGTTTAAAACAGCTGCTGCAAAACTGCAGAGGGTAAGTCTTAGGCTGGTGATTTCAAAGGGAAAATGTGTGTGTTTCTGAAGACTGCAGCTAACTACAACCCAAACCAAAAATAAATCTTTAACTATCTGTATGACAATGTGGTAGATGCAGGCACACTTCAGAATGTCTGCTTACATCCTCCTCTTTATAGTTTAGAAAATAAATTACTTTAATTGATGTGTCGTCTAGCTGATTTACAGCAAATGAATAACTTTCAAAGTAGAAAGCAGTTTCAGCTACTGAAAACAGACAGTAATGTCACTGCAAGTGTTTCCTCCTTAAAGCCATTGAAAGAGTATCACAGCAGATGTTTTCTGTGTTTGGATTGTTTTCCCATGAAACGCATGGATGACATTTGCACATGTTTATTTCCCTGTGTTAGGAGCAAACTTATCTGATCTTGAATGTTGGTGGTTGGAAATCTTTTTTGTTGGCTTTGCATAATGGCACCTGTTTAGGAAACAGGATCAATATGATCCTGTTTCTGACTATGAATAAGAAAGATCTTAATAAGATCAATTGTGAATTTGCAATCAGAGAAGCAAGAAATTAATGTGAAGCCCAAGCAGCAAAGCACACTTGGTCATTGTTTCTCTGTTCTAACACAGCCTGTCATGTTAATTATGTCCATCCAAATATAGGAGGGGTAATTTAGAATGAGAAAATAAAGTCAACTCCTTATTTTGAAAAGAATCTCTGAGGGTTTTCTTGTGTGGTGGGGTGGGCAGTGGCAGGAGGGCAGTTCATCCTGTCTAAGCCTCTTGCTTTTCCTTCAACTGCGGGTCTCCGGGCCGGCATGTAGCAGCATTACATTAAATTAGAGGATGCTTAGGGGTGGTATTAACAACATGTCTTGACATTTTTTTATGGTTCAAGGAGAAATAACTGATTTTCTACTCTGGTGCAGATCAGCTTTGTGATGGAGATACCTGAGAAGGGTCACTTCTTTCTGTTAATCTTTCTATCCATCTATTGACCAATCAATTGATTTATCAACTGATTAAGTAATCTCTCTCTCCCATCCCTCCCTCCTTTTCTTTCTATGGCTATCAAATTAGGTAACATTTCCCATACTACTAAAAGATTTCCGATTAAATGATTAATGCTAAATCCCTACATAGTTGGTAAAGCTCTCATGTCATTGGCTATGAGAAAAACTAAGGCATTCAGGGAATATGGGAGGCTCTTTTATCTAAGGTATTTAACACATGTATTTACTCCATAAGGCACATTACAGTTTTCCTGCAGTTAAGAACATTAGACAGAACTTCAGCACTAATCTTAGGGCCATTTTAAACAGCAGAATCACCAAACAAACAAACCCCCCAAAAACCCCAAAACACAAAATTGCAAAGTATATGACACTAAAGATACCACAAAAAGTAGACTTGTTTATAGCATGAAAGCTAAGACAAGAAGGCAGAGCAGAGCCTTATTCAACCTCAGCTGGGAATGTGTGCATCAGGAGCCTCAAATTTTTTGCCTCTCTGTTCATGTCTGCCAGAAATGGTGAAAGTGCTGCGAGTATTGGAGTATTGATTTTTTGGTTAAAAATATATTTTCACAAGTAGGTGAATTTGCAAATCCAGGAATCGTGAATAATGAGGATCAACAGTCTATGCTGACCTTTTCCTCTGGACCTGAGGTCTGGTTGTGGCACTGCTACTCTTCACTTATCATGTTGGTTTAGTTATTTAACTACTCTGAGCCTCTGTTTTCTTATTCATAAGAGGAGGGTGTTGGGATAGGTCCGTATCAGTAGATTTTTTAAAATAGCAGAAGTAAATTTTATTTATATGAATGCCCAACATATAAAGCAGTACTTAGCTCCCCACCTCCCTTGTGCCTCCTACCCCCCACCATTTTTACCAAGAACACATAGAAAATCATTGGACTGGATCGCTAAGGTCACTTTCCCCTGCCCCATTATATTTTATTTTATTCATTTGACAAATATTCATTGAGTCCCACACAGTTCCAGATGCTATTATTACACCTCGTTCACCAAAGACATTTATTGGAGCCATTTTGAAAAATAACTGCAAATGCATTTTATTTGTAATTCTCAGTAGAAGGTACTCTGCTAGTTCCAAGTCTTCTGAACTCTGTCTGAATATTGAGTGGCCCAAATTAATCTTCCAAACTTACTGTTGTTTGAAACATGTCAGATTCATTTACGAGCTCACCCTTCATCAATGAGATTAGAACTAGGAAGGACCTCCTCATCGGTCATGTCTGAGGGTAGGTCAGTTGGAAAGCAGTGCATCCGCCCACGAGATAAAACCATTCCAACGGACACCCATTATTTTCTTGGGCATCTCTGTCACTCTGGGGATGTGCCTAACTACTCCGCTAGAGGGTTGTCACAATTGAGATGCTTTTCCCTTCTGGGGAATGTGTCTTCATACTCCACATGTGCAAGAATAGTAAAATAGTAAACAGTACGCATTAAAGCAATTAAAGCAATCTTGAAGTGAACGTCTACTAGTTTAACTAAAGCAAATTATAATTTTACGTATGACAATCGCTTTTTCATAGTCTTCAATGCGTAAAAACTAAAAGCACAATTTGCTAAGTTTGTATCTGGCTCTTCAAAGGAGATTAATTCCTCCAAGAAGACAATTGGGAAGAAGGGATTTGACAGTAGATTTGGATCTGTTTGTTTTAATCCAGTGAGTATATTTTAATCATGAAATTTTCAAATTTATCTAAAAATCTTATCTTACTCCATCTTTCATGAGTAAATCTTTCGTTATTCGTACTTCTGTCCTTTAGGGGAAAAATACTTTTCTCTGAAAAATAGGAAATGATGAGATTGAATTTTTCTACTTCTACAATAAGAGGTGGCCTCAGGAAGGCACTAAGGTGTGTGGTCAGTTTTAATTTGTATAGATTGTTTCATTTCTGTAGTCACTGATTTTTAATAAATCTATTATTGATGCCTAGTTCAAAAGGCCCGGGCAAAAGAATCTGGTGTACAAGGAAATTCTGTTCCAACTGTGGTAGACTATTATGTTTGGTGACCCCGGTGAACTCTGCCTCCCATCATGCATGCCCTTGTATATTCTCCTCCTCACTGACTCTAGACTTGGCCATATAACTTACTTTGGTCAGTGGGACATTAGTGTGCAGAGGCTTGGTAGGTAAGCACTTGTACATTAGGGCTTGTCCTCTTGGAATGCTCGTTCTTGGAAGCCAACGTTGATGCTATATAAAAGCTGAGACTGGACTATTCAATGTTTGGCCATGTGGAGAGAGACCTTGAAGGATGAGAGGCTACGTTGAATGTTGCAGCCCATGAGCTCCCAGTTGCATGCAGCCTATTGAGTGACCTCGGCTATACAATGTGGAGCAAAACTGCGCAGCTGAACCCAGCCAATCCAATGAATTGTGAGCACTAATTGTTTTAAGTAATTCGGTTTTGCCGTGGTTAGTTACATGGCAAAAGGTAACTGAAACCATATCCTGCTTCAAAAGGTCTATACAAAAGGTATTTTCTTCAAGGAGAAATTCTGCATGTTTTGGTTCACAGGAGACTGCATGTCATAATGCTGTAATGCCATTAAAAGTACAGTGAGCAAGGGCACCGTGTGTGCATGTATGGGTGCATGTGTGTGTATGTGGCTGTTAAATTGTGGGATCATTGCTTCCACCTTTGCAACTGAGTGTCACGCATGCAATATTTTTATTTTCACAAAGGGTGTACTTAAGGAAGTTACCTTTAGAAGTAATTATTCTCTTATTCACTAAGGTTATGAAAGATACTGAGAAGTATAAAGAAAAGAGCAGTGACCCGGAATTTCACCACCTAGAGGCCAACTTTAGGAAATTTTCATATTGTAAAGATGGTTAACATAATAAACTTTACTATTATTACCTAGTGAGTAGAGGCCAGGGATGCTGTTAAACATCCTGCAATGGCCAGGACAGTCCCACAACAAGGTTACGCAGCCCAAAATGTCAGTAGTGCCTCTTTTAAGAAACCTTGCTGTAGAGGAAGGTCCAAACTCCTCATGGTTGCTGCCCTTTCTGACCTCACACCTCTGACTTCTGACCTCATACCTCTCATGGATGCTCCTTATGCAGTGCCAAACAGCTTTGTGTTTTCATATCTTCTCACCTTTGTAGGTCTTTGCTTATGTTGTTCTTGCAGTCTGAAATATATACCCTTTCCCCAGAAGTAATTATTCTCTGTGGATTTTATTATCCTGCTTTGTGAATACTTCCATTTTTCTGATAACACTGAGTTTCAATTACTTTTTAAAATCTGTTATCCCTACAAACTTGTGAGTTCAGGGTGAGCTAAGACCAAGCCACGTGGTTAGTAAATGTTGAATGAAGGAATGAATGTTTGCATTCAGAAGAGGGGCTGAAACTACATGTATTGGTGGCAGTGCATGGCTCACCCTCAGCAAGTTCTTTTTCTTTTTGCCAGTGGGTGAACCATTTTTGTGAAGGCACTGTGGACACCAGTCCTCCATGCTGCACATGATTTTAATGTCACTGCACTTTAAGGTGGTTCTTCCTCAGTCTTCTTTGCCTCTTAAGCCCTTTAGCAGGTGTCAGTATCAACTTCCAGGTGTGCCTGAGGGAGCAGAGAGATAGCCTCCAACATGCAGGGAGTGGGGAGACAAAGCTTTTTGCCCCAGATGTTCAGCTGTAAGGACCAGGGCAGGGGAACATTTTGGACAAGTGAAAGACTGATTTAAGGCACTGTCTTTTGTCCCAAACCACATTAACAATAATTTAGTGTAATATAGACCAGTTGTTCTCGGTCATGTCTGTACATCATTATCACTTGGGTGGCTCCTCCTAAAATACTGTTGTTAGTGTCCAAACCCTAGAGATGTTGGTATAATTGGACTTGGGTATGTCCTGGGCTTTGGAATTTTTTAAAGTTTCCCAGGAATTCTATTGTGCATCCAACTTGGAGAACCACTTATATAGAAAATTAGATAGATTACAGCTATTTATGTTAACATTTACAAGTTAATTTCATATTTTCTTCTTGGTAATTCAGTGTAAACAATTTTATAATTTTAGTATAAGTAATAAATTAACATTATAACTGTTCAAATTCATAATTGCAATAAGATAATTTAATATTTAATTTTTTGGTAAGTGACATTATATGAACTCATGTTTTTCTATTCTTCTGCCTCTTGACCCTGAAACTCAGATGAAATATCACAGAGAAACATCTGACCATTCTGACCTTTCTTCATGTTGGAGGAAGTTGGAAGGAAACTATTTTTTAGAAACTGTGCCCATAAAGATACAAAATTAGGACTTCTGTCTTAGTTCCTGTTCTGCCCCTCCTGTTTCCAATACCCAGAGTTCTTTTTGCAGGAGAGAAAAAGTAGGAAGAGCCCCCATGGTCCCAAATAGTCCTTTCAAGAGGCTTATTGTTACTTTCAGGTTTTTCGGTTTGTTACAGATGGGGATGTTTGTTGTGAATGTACTAGATAAGAGGAAAAGTGAAAGAATTTTGAATCCCCTCTAATCATCTCCCCACTCCATGTCCACCTCTGCTTCCTCCCCCTACCCCACATGCTTTAAGTTTGCTTGCCATATGTTTCCAAATATTACTGAGAAGAGGTCTTGATCACCTTTCAGAATGGTCTTGCTCACGACTGGTGGTTGGAATGATTTTTTTTCCATTATTTTAAGTATGAGAGCTAGAAATAGAAGTTTCATTTATTCCTTGACACTGCATGTCCAGCATTTATTTATTTATTTATTTTTAAGAATCAGTTTATGAAAGTTTGGGATCCAAGAACATTTGACACGGAGTACGTAAGTAAGCACTGCTGTGGAATGGCTGCTTTTGGCAGAAGGCAATAGCTTCCAAGACAGTAATATATTTAAGTTGTAGAATTTTAGGTTACTATTTTCTGCTTCATTTCAAGGAGGAATGTTAGAGTAGGAAGAGCTTGTCTAGATGGTATAGATAGTGCAACCCTCCCATTTCTTCACAATGTATTGTATATCAAAGCTTCATGTCGTACACCTTATACAATTTTTATTTGTCAGGTATACCTCAATAAAGCTGAACAAGCAAACAAACCCAAAAAACAAAATCCATCAATTTGCATGTATTAACCAAAAGCCACTAAGCCTCTGGGCAGTTCCTTAATTCATCAGTTGATCATTGTTAATGGAATATCCTAGATCCATCTGTCTTGGAGATGCTATGCTGGGTGTGGAGAATGAGGGGGTGAAATGATTTGCCCAAGAAGGCATATGAAGTTGTAGCAGAACCAGAGCTACAAAGCGAGGCTCTATTTGTGTCTTCAGGGTGTTAACTTATAAGAAATTTCCAATCTTAACTTTTTTTCCCAGTCTTGATTTTTTATACGTATTTTCTAAAACAGGTTAAGAAGATTGCCATAGATGTTTATGCAAGATTTATGAGTTTTAAAATAATTGATTATATTTATGCTTTCAAATCTAGGAAATTTGATTGAAAATAATATCTACTAGTTACTTGGTGGATAGGTTAAATCCTTAATTTCTAAAAATGATTTTTTCTATGGTGATACAAAAGTGCTTTTTGATTTTCCTGAATTATCTATGTTTAAGAACATATTCTGAAGAATGGAGTTTTGTTTCAGTCTTAGCACTGAGGTGCATGCTTTATGTCCTTTTTACTGCTATAAATTTTCAGCAAACTCTAAAATGGACGAGAAACTTAGAGGCCCTTTTATTTGAATTCATTTGACAGATGAGAAAATTGAGGCCTGGGGAGATTGAGATATTTGCTGAAATTAACAGAGCTAATCCAAAACCACGCTGGGAACTAGAAGTCAAAACATTTTGACTCTGAGATCAGTACATTCATGTAATCAGGATATTAGTACATTTTTATTTTGGAGCAGAGTAAAAATTGTAGGCACAGTTTGTTACACTCTTTCTTTTACGAGTCTGTTTTCAAAGGTGTGGGTTATTATTTATGCATTGCTTTAGGTTGGCCTCTCCCAAAGCTTACTTGGGATTAGAGTGCAAGTTGCTTACTTGGGAGGTGGTCCCAGGAAGCAGCAGTAGAGGAGTTGGGGAAGTGAAATAAAGATGGAAAGGCAGCCAATATAGTGTGTGCTGATAAGCAGATTCCACCATGGGCAACTGAGGCTCCTCTAGGATGGGGACCTTTTGGACAACGAGTAGCATATGCTTCTGAGTTGTCCCAGTGGAGAGGCGAGGAGATGAGCTAATTATTTCCCAATTCCTGTGTAACTGCATGAGGACTTCTCCTGGAAGCCTCACTCTTAGCACTTGTAGCTGAAAAGTCCTCCATCAGGAGAGTCTTGGTTCCCAGAGTAAGTCCTCTTGAGTGTGCTAGGGAACTGAGTCAGAGGGAATGTGGAGGGATCAGGGTGGCACGCACACACTCAGGAAGAAATGGAAATTTCTGTACTCCAATATGGCAAACACATTGCCTTGGCTCTTTCTTCATCTTTCCATTTGTACACCTAGTGCTCCCATATGAAAAGGATTTCTCCCATACGAGAAATAAGTATTGAATCTGACACCATCAGTGTTTGATGTTCTGTCTGCCCCTCCAGAGCCACTCTCCACTTTTGCCAGCTGGCTCCTGTCCCGAGGCTGGGCATTAATTGCTCCCCTGGTGGGCTTCCTTGCCCTCTGGCTTCTGAATGGGTTCAGGCATTGGGAGGCTCGCTCTAGAGGAGACTGGAGGGAGGAGAATGGAGAGGTCAGGATGTTTTTCCTGCAGGTTTCTTCCTGCCACTATGCCGTGGTTGTCTCTGTATCTCTCCCGGAAGCCCCAGCTTTTGTCAGGAGGCCTTTTCCTGTAGCTACAGCTACTTCTTGTGGGTTCCTGTAGCTCTGTCTTCTTTTTTCTTCAGGCCTAGGACTGTTCACTTTCTCCTGTTGGTTCCCTAAACCTTGTTCCCTAGTAAATAACCCCTTATTAGATCCTTTGGTTGTCTTATTCATGTGTTCCTTCTATTTCCTCTTGGGACCCTGACTGAGACACCATCTCAGAGGCCTTGTCTCTCTAGACAGAATTGGATGAAATGAAACATCTAGAGATGCTATGAAGATATAAGATAATGAAGTGTAGATTGTCCTTGAGCCCTAAGGACACTCAGTATGTAGGGTGGATTAACAAAAGAAGGGCTACTTATTAATGAAGACATTTTCAGAGGGGTGCCTAAGGGTACAGTTAGTAATCTGTTTTTTATTTCTGCTCTGTGGGTAGCCGTATTTGAGTAGTGAGTTAAAAATTAGGAGTTCTGCCTTATTTTCACCATTTATGCAGTCAATTATAATGTATTTAACTTTATAAAATGGAATAATATGTAATTCAGGGACACTGAAGGGTGAAATAGATCTATCCATCTGGAAATTTAAGAGATTTGTCTCATATATCCTAATTTTAGTAAGTATTTTCCTCTCAATTCCTTATATTTCTCATCCCTTTAATAGGTTATAATCCATTTTTTGAGTTTTTAAAAAAAGCTGATGTGAAAGGCATTTCAGGCTGCTTAGAATAAGGCACTATAGCAACAGGAAACACTCATTCTGCACTATTTACAGAGGACTCATTGTGGTTCAACCACTTTGCTAAGCACCATGAACTCTATATTGAATAGTATTTGATCATTACTTTCAAGGAAATCACAACGTAGTTGAGAAAATAGAAGTTTAAATAAATAATTATTATAAATATTTTAAAGCATTATAGGTATGAAGAGAGTTTTATGTGTGTCTAAATGAGGATGTAGTTAAGTCTGCCAAGAAAAGACAGAGAGGCAGTTGAGTGACGAAAAATGCTTCAAAGAACAAGTGACATTGAGTTGGGTCTTGAAGGATGATAATGAGCTTATCATAGAGATGAGGGAGGGAATGGCATAAAAGAAGCTGTGCCACTTCCTGGTTGTTTGAAGAATTAGTGAGGCATATGATTTAGTTAAAATGCTGATAGATTTTGGAGTAATGCCTGGACTTGAGGTCAGGGTATAGAATAGTAACATAATCCTTAATACTCATTATCACTTAAAATAATAGACTCCACACACATTAAAAATATTAAAGGAGTATAAAAAAAACAAAAACAATATCTTTAAGAATCTTTAGACTTTTAATGGGAAACATATTGCTAGATCTCATGTAGCAAATGTTCTAAACACTGAGCAAAACATGCTTTTAATTCATGAACATCTCAAAGTGGGGAAATAGACCCATTGGTATCTTCTGTCAATGCATGCCTTTGTTCAGATTTGTGTGTACTTATACAAAACTTGTCACTATACAATTACTTAATATCACTGTGGAATTGCCTAAAATATGGAAATATGATGGTTGCCTGGAAGTATGGTGGATTGCCTTTCCAATTACTAATGATTATATTAGCATTCATATTTCACAATCACCTGTCTAGCCAAACATATCTGATACCCCTACCATAAGTGATACTTTGACTTATTCCTTCTAATTATTCTAGTCCCTAAAACTTTAGGGGTCATTAATCTTGCTATCCTAAGGAAGACTAATTGGTAAAGACTGTCTTATCAATACCACAGTTGTGGACACTGATAAACAAGAATTCCTCTTCAGAGGCATGATCAAAATGTGACTATAATACATGTATCGTAGTCAGAGCCTTTGTGAATGGAGACCCTTAAACCAGTCATGCTAAAGCCCATTTTATTATCAAGAAACTCAAAGTCTTTTGAATTACAGGGATAGGAACAAAGTCCGGTGAGGTCTCATGGAACTAGAGTGCCAAAGTCTAAATTAAGCTTATTTTTCCTGTCATGCAAGGAGTCCCTGTCTCTTCATATATCTGTTTTATTCTTCTCTTATCTGCTTCAAAACTTACTGGCTTAAAACAACCAATACCATTTAGTATCCTTTGTGAGTCCATGGGCTGGCGGGGCTCAGCTGGGCAGTTCTTCTGCTCTACGTGGTGTTGGCTGGACTGCAATTCTCTGGGGGTTCAGATGAGCTGGAATGCTCAAGATGACTCACTCACATGGTGAGCAGGTGATGTGGCTGTAGGATGGAGTTCAGCTAGGATGTCAACTGAAGCACCTCACTTCTCCTCCAGGTGTCCCCTCTCCATGAGTGTGGGCTTCTCACAGCATGGGGGCTGGGTTCCAAGAGGGAGCATTACAAATATGCAAAAGCAGAACTTACCAGTTCGTTTAAGGCTGTGGTTGAGTCCTGGATGACCACTCTTCCTGGATTTTTTGGTCAAAGCAGTGACAGGGCTGCCTTCTAGGAGAAGTGAAGTAGACTTGACTCCTCAATAGGCAGAGTGACATACAACTTTATGGTCACATTTTTTTTTTTTTTCCTGGACATGGCCCAACATGTCCAACATGTCTCTCAGTTCCCATTCTTCATGGAAACTTTTAGTAAAGTGTTTATCACCAATTGTCTATAGCCTCTGTGTCCCTCAGTTCAAATGCTCCCAGAGACACTCATATTGGTTGCTGTTATCCAGTCATGTATGGTTGAGAGGGCCAAGTCTTGTGCGACGAAGGGTTTTCTTTGAGGGGCTGAGGCAGGAAGTGTTGTCTCAAAAGAACCATGTCGCAGTTGGCAGTGGCAGACAAGTAGAGAACATTGGTACACTGAGGATTATTTAGAGGAACTCTCAGTGCCTGCCCATTCCTCTGAGGCTCCAGATAACTTCCCTTTCCATGGCCCAGAGAGCTCTGCCTGACTTATCTTCTGTCTTCTAACTTTTCCTTGAGCCGTTCTCTCCCTCATTCTCCAGCTTCACTTTTTTTTTTTTATTTCTCCAGTGCACCTCCCCGCTTTCTGCTCTGTGTCCTTCAGTGTCCCTGAGATAAGAAGGCTCTCTTCTCTCTCCCAGCCCCTGTCTGTTGGATAAGTTCTAATTTACCTTTTGAATCTCAGCTCAAATATCACTTCCTGAGGGGAGCATGAAACCCTCTGGATTAAGTCTCATCTCCTGTTCATCTCCGTTTCCTTCATCACTCTAATCACACTTGGTAACTTTATACCTGTTTGGCAACTGGATCACTGTCCGTTTCCTACTGAAGGCCCTAGAAGGCAGAGGAATGCATCTATCTTCTTCAGTGCCATAGTGGCTGTGCATGGCTCAGGTTAGGTACTGGCAAGTGTTTGTTATTTACATGAGTTAAAAATTGGAGGTAAATAAAAATAAATTGAAACACACATACACACACACACAAAATGGAGGTAGTTGTCTTGAAGAAGAAGGGATCAAGGGGAGAGAATATTTATTTTGATGAGAGAAGTGAAGAGTAGCCCTGTTGTAGGGAATATGAGAACATAGTTTATTAGGGATCTCCCCCAAATGGTGATACCTTGAGAAGTCCTGTCATTAAGAACATAATGGTGGAGGCTGCATAGTATTTTGAAATGTAGGAGGAATTCCTGCCTGGAGATAGACCATAAGTAACTGATTCAAAGACAACTTTTTTTTCTTTTTCTTTCCACCACCATTTGGCCCTAGCTCTATACCCAGTGATCTCAGTGATGGCCAGACTTTGTGACTGTCAGGCCAGAACTGCTCATTCCATTCCTGTTTACTCTCCCATGAAGACAGTATCTTGTCTGACTTTAAGTCAAAGATGGGCTAGATTACAATTTAGGAATATGATGTGCCTGTGAGCATAATCTCCATGAAACAACCCTACCCATAACTTTTTGTCCAGTTCTTCTGTGACATGCTATTTGTCTAAAAACAGTTAGGAGAAGAATCAAAATGGCCGAAGGGAAACAGAAAGATGGAGTAGGAAATACTGAGACTGTTTTGTTCAAAGATTCTATACTCTTTGAATTCTAGAGTTTTTCAATCCTTACTTTCTAAGATTGCAGTGAAGATGGGGGGACAATATTGTTTCAGTTCATTCATTTCAATGAAATAATTTAATTCAGTTAATATGTATTGAGTACTCTATATGTGTTTCAATGGAGGGTATAAAAATGAGTGGAAGTTGGTACATGATCTTGAAGTACATATAACGTGAGGTCCTAATGGAAGGGTTAGATAAAGAGGGCATAGTAGGACCTGAAGGGGGCTGGAGTATTCAGGGGTGTTTTATGGGGTGGGGTGGGGGTGGGCAGAATTTGAGCTGGGTTTCCACAGATGAGTAGATTTAGGAAAAGTTGCACAGAGGCTGAAGAAGAGGACATTCTAAGTAGGGAAAGTCCCGTGCATGAAAGTTAAAGTGTGAGAATGAGCAAAAATGCCCTTTCACGGTGCAAAGGCAGTGAAGGTGTGCAGGGTAGGGTAGGGAGGCTGGAGAGTGCAGGGGTGTGGCAAGCCACTGGCTGAGATCCTTGGAGGCCAAGGTGCCAGGACTGAATGCTTGTGAACAGGGAAGTCACATCACAGAACCTGTGATTTTGGACATTATTTCGTAGGCGGTTGGCAGGGCAGTGTTGATAAAGGAGAGGCTGGAGCCAGCGAGACCACCGGAGAGATTGTTATGGTCAGCAGCAGAGGAGTGGCGAAAGAAACTAAGAGAGAGGAAGTGCACAAAATACAGTTCAGAGGAAGAACTGGTAGATTTTTATGTCTGGAATCACAGAGGGGAAGACAGAGGAGGAAGAAACAAAGGAATTGAGAACCTGTGTAAATGAAAAATTATTTTCATGATCACCAATACCACGGTTGGAAATAAATGGTCATGCTAAGGTCAAGTGGACCAGAGGGATGAAATATCTTGGAAGCATGGTAGATAACTGTGAGTTGGTTAAAAGATAAAGGCTGGAGACATAAATTAATGCATCATCAGATGCAGTTGGGCTAAATAAACACAGTGAACACAAATTTAGAGTTTTACTGGGCATTTTACACAGGGAAGTAAAAAAAAAAAAATCTACCTTCATGCACTGATATTCAGTTCATCAGTAAATTCTATTTTTTCTACATTCAAAACAAATCCCAAATTTAAACAGTTTACAGTATTAATTAAGTATTATATTCATCACTACCTTCTGGTTGTCATCCTCCTCCTTTGTCTGGGCTCTGCAGTAGCCTTCTAGCTGGTCTCCCCTTGCACACACTCACCTACCTACTATCTGGTCTTAACACTGCAGCCGGAGTGATCCTTATAAAATATTAGTCAGATCATGTCACTCTGTTCCTAGCCTGCAATGGCTTCCCACCTCATTCAAAGCATAAGCCAAGGGTTTTCAGGGCATGGCATGATCCCTTCCTTCTTATCTCTGGCTTCATCTGTTACTAGTCTCTGCCCTGTTCAGTCCATGCTAGCCACCTTGCCAGCTGCTGTTCCCCACACATGCTAGGCATGTCTCCCCCCAGGGCCTTTGAACATTTTCTCTTTGCCTGGAAAACTTTCTTCCCTATATCTATAGGACTTGTTCCCTCACCTCCTTTGAATCTTTGCCAGTTGGGACATTCCTTTATCCTCCTGTTTTGACATTGCCATCCCTGTGACTTGACCTCCAATTCCCTTTCCCTACTTTAGCTTTTTTCCTCTGTAGCCTTTAGTATCTTCTAATATCCAGACCATTTACTTGTTTGTGTTGTCAATCTCCCCCTCTGGAATGGAAGTTCCATGAGAGCAGAGATTTCTGTCTATCTTTTGCACTATGGTGTCCTCAATGCCTAGAATGGTGCCAGGTACTCAGGAAGCAATGGTTGAATGAATGGAACAGATTCGGTTAGCATTTTGAGTGGAATTATGACTTCTCTAAGATCAGCTGTCAATACTTTTTATGTTGATATTCAGGCATAGTCAGTGCCCAATAAATGTTGATAAATGAGTGGAACTCGAAATATAAAATCCTAACATTTTGCATCATCTAGTTCCAGAAAGTTTTATTACTAAATGGAACACTTAACAAATGATGGAAGGGAGGGGTGATGAAGAATAATTTTGGCTCATTTAGCTGAGCCTCCACTTTGGGCTTCAGAAATCACACAGAAGTTTGGCAATTCTTTCATTATTTACTACAATTATTAATTGGATGCTATTTTAAAATTTTGCCTTTAAATTCTCAGCTGATGTTTTAGGAGATTATACTATACAGGGTACAGAAATTGCTGGGGCTAACTGTAACTATTCATGGCCAATTAAGGAACAGCATTGGCACAAAACCTAAGGTAGATGTGGTTGTGCTTTGCAGGAGCCCCCTGGTTAGTGTTCATAGTATCAGAGGATTAGCTGACTGGGCTTCCTTCTGCAAAAGGGATCTTGATTTGGTTACCTGGTGGATGCTTTTATAAATAAAAAGAATAAACAACCTAGAGGTATTTAACTTTGTAGGAGAGTTAAAGAGAGAAAGAGAAGAAGAAAAGTGAAGAAATTACTCTTTCTTTGGGAGCATTTACTTGAGAATTCCCTGTGAAGTTTGCTTTTTGTTTTATTTGGTATCACTTTTATCTCTTCCCAGGGGATGCAGATGTCTTTTGAAAGAATGCATGCAGAAAAACTGGCTGTAGGAGGCAGAAATGAATTCTTAAAAGTTTGACAAGTTTCCAAAGGACAGGACTACTCAGAGAAGCCGTCTATACCACATCTTTAAGGTTGATATTTGGGAAAACCACAGCGTTTTCTGCTGCCGACATTGATGTGTTTGTTGGTGACACAACTAATGGCCCAGTTCTTATCTACATTTTTAGGTGGGGCTCTTTAAAGGAGTTCAGACAGTAGAGAAATACAACACAAAGGAGCCTGAAAAACATCAGCAGTAGATTATGCCTTTGGTTAACTTTAGGGTTAAAACAATCCATAGAAAATTGTTTTTAATTTGAGTTTTTCTAGCTTGTGAAAATACTGTATGACTCTTGTTTTCAAATATAGTGGCTAAGGGGTCAAAAGAAAGTTCAAATAAAATTAAATCCCAGAGAATAAGGCTGTACACATAGAAAACCAAAAGATCATCCATATGACATTTCCTAAGGCTACTGCTTGTCGTCAGATGGGGGGATGTTTAAATCAACGGCAGAGGTATTTTCTTAGCTCTGCCTAAAAGTGCCAGAGGTATATTTTGTGTTTAGTCTAGGGTCAAAAGTCATGTGAGAAGAGACACCAGTGTTTCCCAAGACTTTTGATTTTAAAGACTTTTTTGGCTTAGCTGTGTTTGCACTCATTTCTGTCCTCATTAAAGAGGACAACTCATGGTTTAACTGAGATAGTGAACTTTTTATCATTTTAACTGAGAAAGTGACTGAGAACAAAACTATGTCTCCGGTGAGTGTTGTGATGGGAAGCAGGAGATCAGAACCATTGCACTCTAAAGAAAGTCCTTCACCACATCTTTGCTTCATGAGAGAGGGTCACATTCATTACATAGCACAATTCTTGGAGTGAATCCTTCAGTCTCAACAAGTGAGTTAAAATGTTTACCTCCAAAAAAATAAAAGATGTATCTTCAGCAGATTTTTTTTTTTTTTTTTCTGATTAGGAAAAGAAAGACACTACTGCTTGTTACTTTTTTTTTCTGGTTGTCTTTTATGTTTTTAACAAGTGCCTTCACTTCAAAAAAATGTGGATCTACATTGATTCTAAATTTATAATGATCACTCTTATCCAGCTGATATAATTATCAAGGTTCATTTTTTTCCCCCTCTTCTTTCCTCTGCTGTTGCCCAGTGTTTGTAATTATCTTTCCTTGAGGTTAGGTAGGTGAAAAGATAAGGAGAGAATGTACAGCAAAAATCAGTCATGTTGTATTCCGTGGCCCATCCTGTTTGTCCATTTCTCTAGCCATCTATCCATTTATTCTTCCATCCATTCACCTACTTTTCTGATATTCATTGATCATCTACTGCGAGCCACCTAACATAGATTAAGTAAGGATTTCTTTTATGAAGGAGCCTAGACCAAACAGTAGGCATTTATAGTGGAAGAATGTTAATATTAGGTAAATTCTATCAGGGGAGGGTCTTGCAACTTGTTCTTGGGGGCTTCAGGGGAAGCCTTCAGGAAGAAGTACTGTCTCAACTGATAGATACGTCAAGGATGCATTGAAGTTAGCTGTATGAACTCTATGTGTGTTTAGGCTTAGGTGTGGGTAAGGAGTGAGGAAGAGTTTCCAGCAGAAGAAATTCCATGTTCTAGAGGTCACATTTTATGTGAGGGTTGTATTTTTGAAGTTCTTACAAATTCAGAATGATTCTATCGAAAGATGGTGGGTATTTCCATTTACCAGCTAATATGGTGCCACCCTGTGGCCACGCTGAAAACAGAGTTCCCTCGGCCCAGCCAGCATCAAAACTATAATTCTTGAAGAATTTTAATGTTATGGGGGCCTTACATTAATTCAAATTAATGTGAGACCATGTTAATGCTTTTATTTTATATTATGGCAAAGCCTCATAATTCAAGTTCACATCAGATATGGCCAAACTCTGGAGAGTTTCAGAGCAGTAGCTCATGGTCCATTTGGTGGAATTGAAAGTAGTCTGGGGTGGATCGCATGTATGCATGGGAATAGGAGTAGGGTAGAAGGGAGAAGAGATGGCTAAGGAGTCAGGGCCCAGATCTTGAAAGGCTTGCTTGTAAACCATATTAAAAGATAAACTTAGGCATATTAAAATTTTAAAGAATTTATCTGAGCGGACAGACAGCAATTCATGAATTGGGCAGCACAAGAACGTAAACGTTCAGGGCTCCACTGAGGGTGACAAGGAGAGAACTTTCATAAGATGTTGTAGGAAGCAGGACAAGGAAAATGTTTGATTGGTTAAAGTGGAAAATGTCCAGTGAGAGGTTAGTTGGCAGTTTCTGATTGGTTTAGTGTAAATTTTCTTTTACTGTTTACACTGAGTTACTTTTAGGTTTGCTTATGAGGAACCAAGGTGCTAGAGCTATCTCAGCCTACTGGCTTCCCAATTAATTATATTTTCAATGGTAATGACAGGATGATGGCAATGGGGAGCCTCTGACAAATAAGGACGGAAATGGCAAGGTCAGCGTTATACTATTGTTAAAGTTTTAATAGGAAAGAAAGTTGAAGTTAAACTACGTGTGGATTTCAGATATTTGTGGAACATTCATCTTCCATTTCATATTAGCCTTCAGTTATAAACAGTGTGAGTATAAGCTTTTGTGATGTCACAGTGTTTTTAAGGTGTTTTGTTTGCTTGTTTTTGAAGCCTTTATTAACCATCTTGGCAAAGAAAATAAAACACATGGCCTACTTAGCAAGAAAGTTGGGTAGAGGTTCAACCCAGAGTTGAGGTCTAAGGCTGGGGGAGAATTTGATCAGGGAATCACACTTGGGGTCTGTGGTAAAATGAGTTATGGGAAACATGGGTTAGACAAATCTGAATAGATTTCTTTATTGTGGGGCTTCTAGTGCCTTCAGAGCACTAGTGTGTGTAAAGGCACGTAGAATGTCCTAAACTGGTTTCACCACTAAGGAACCTTTGTTCTGGAAATAGTCATTATAGTCTGGTCTTGCTGAGGACTAGTATTCAAAGGAACATGTATCAGTTATCTGTTGCCACAGTAATGCTGTGTAACAAGCAACCACAAAACTTGAGCAGAATACAAGAATAAAAATGCATTTTTATAAGTTTTGGGGGTTCAGGTGATCTTGATCTGGGCTTGGCTGATTTCAGCTGATCTCACTCATGTGTCTGTGGTCAGCTGTGGATTGGGCAGGCAGCTCATGTGATCTCTGCTTGGTTGGGTTGCATGTCTGGGGGCTCCACTGGCTGTTGGCTGATCTACAGTAGCTTTAGCTAGGAAGATTGGGGTGACTCATCTCTGCTCTATGTATCTCAAATGTTCTAGACCTAGCATGTTCTTCTGGCTATGGCAGAGGAGCAAGAATGAGAGAAAACCCAGGTGTGCTGTGCTTTTCAAGCCTTTGCTTGTGTCATGTTTGCTAATATCCCATTGGCCAAAGGAAGTCACAAGGTCAATGCCAGGGTGGGAGGGCATGACAAGTTACACAGCAGAGGGTGTGGATACAGCAAGGGAGGATAACTGGGTGCTTTACATGATTAGATTATGTTGGATCCCAACTTAGGAATTGCTGGATAAGATCACAGTCAACTGAGCAGGGAATGAGGTCAGCCTTTTCCCAATGCCATGGCCATCGACTGTGCTACTTCGTTCTGATAAGCAGCCTCACAAATAGATGTCTGGGTCATGTCAAGGAAGAGAGAGTTGTGCTGGTTCTGCACAGGGCTTTTATTGTCTTTCCGTGGAATTATCCCTTTTGGAGCTAAAAGGATTGTGGACATCATCTAGTTCAAGTTGCCTCACGTTGGAAGTAAGCAAACAGGCCCAGAGAGGTTAATTGTCCTGTTTAAATCCACATAGCTAGCTGGGAGCAAGCTGAGCCTCAAACTCAGATCCTCTGTCAAGCCATTAGAGTTTTAATTACCTCAAAGTAGCTTTGTTGAGGGGTAGGAGGGACTGAAAAGTACTTGCAATCTTTATATATCAACAAATTACATTCTTCTTGGCAAGGGACTGTAATGTAAATACTTTTTAATATAGGAAGACTAGAGAGTAGTCATACCTTGCTAGATGTCTTTGGAAGGGCAAAGGGTAAGGATAGTTAAACATTGAGTGCTTGCTGAATACTGTGACTGGAGATCGTTGGTAATATATTTTTATTTTCAGAGTTTGTCTCTCCTCTGCTCTCTCCGTACCCTCAAGAATTTCTGCTGCATCAGGGAAGCCAACAGAGGACTTCTGGGAAGAGAGGAAAGAATTTGTGTTCTAGCTGCTACCTTGCCAAACAGCAGATAAAATTGTGAAGGCAGATCTAGTTTTCTAGTATAGAAGATACATTAACACCTAATTTAGCTGACAGTGGTGGGGAACAATTTGTGCTACATAGGTAAGATTTTGATGTGAAATTCTACCCATTTATACATTATCAAATAATCTAGCTTATTTTTATGGTGGAAATACTTCTGCAATGTGACATATTTCCCTGATTTACGAAACAGAGTTTAATTGAAACTTCTCAACCTCACCTTTCTAGATATCAGTTATTGAACTGTGCGGTAATACAAGGGTACTTCAAAAGTTCATAGAAACATTCATATTATTTTTTAATCCTATTTTTTCATGAACTTTTAAAAAACGCTTGTATAGTACCATGTCTTGTAAAGAGCCATGCAAGTGTAAAGTATTGTTACTGTTATTGTTTGTGTAGGGCTGTTGGAGTATGTAGGCTACCTGTTATTAAACTAAATTGCGTTAGACAGATCTGCTTTTTTAATGTTTGTTTTCTATACTTCCTTACTGTCAGTTGGTCAGCTGTATTTTGGGGCTGCTCAAATGCAGATTTGTTTCTAGATCAAGTCCGTGACCTTCTCCTGCTCTGCTACATATTACAGACAACTACACTTCCCAGGCTCCCTTGCCCTGCAGGTAGGTTTGGCCAACAGAGAGCACTGGTGGAAAGCTGGAGGACAGGAAGAGGGAGAGGCCAGGGTGTCTCTCCCCACCTCTCTGGTTTCTCTAAGAACAGCTGCGTCTCTTGCATTGCTTCTGCTCTCAACAGACTTCCCCTTTGTCCACAGCAGCCTGTGCAGTTGTCCTGGCCTGTCAGTTGGCCCCAGCCTCTGGGCTCTGATAACACCACATCCTCCTGCTATTCCTCTTGTTAGGGAAGCTAGCAGCTCTCCACAGTTGCAAGTCTCTGAGCTGCCTCACTGTTCCCTCTGTGGTCTCTCAGGCATTCTATCATGTCTGTAGCCAGTCCCTTGGTTTGAAAGACATAGAGGAGTTTCTTTTTTGTGGTTGACTTTGGTGATAACAGTTGGAGGTCGCCTTCTCTTGCAACTTTCTCCCCTTCCAGTTTGCTTCTTGCAGTTTACTGTGAGGACAATGTCCAAGTTACCTGGTTTATTTGATCGGACATGGAGATCAAACTCAACTGAGCAGCAGAGCAGAGTGATTTAGTTCCCATGTCGGAATGCTTGGCTCCTAATCCTAGCCACACCGTTCATTGGCTGTGTGACTCTGGGCAAGTTTCTTAACCTCTCTGAGATATTTTCATCTAAGAAATGAAAGTAATTTCAGTACCTATGTTGCCTCAGTTTGGGTTTCCCAGGAAGTAAACTCCCAAAGGAAGATTACCATGCAGAGGTTTATCCTGGAGTACTCTGGAGATCAACACCCGTGGAGGGGAAAGAACAGACTCAGGTTTGGGCAGAGGGAGAAGTTGAGCTGTGACGTGGTCTTAACAGAAGCCTTGGTCAGCCACCCCAGGGAGCTCTGAGGTAGACTGGGACTTTATTCACTGAGACTAACCATTGGAAATGCTTGAGCTTACATGAAGCAGCTTTCTCCAGCGGAGGGCAATTTTCCAGAGAGAGTTGACAGCTCTGGTCATTCTGTCTGCATCATTCTCAGTAGCAGGGAAATTAGTTCTTCAGTCCTAAAGTGGGGTTTGGGCATCGCATCACTATGTCCACAACACATCTCCAGGAGTGTAGTGTAAATGATAAATAGTTAATCTGTGAGAAGTGTCTCTCTCGGTGCCCAGCACTGGGTGGCTGCACAACAGAATTAAGTATCACTATTAATGAATTAAGTATAGAAGTTCCAGTAAATGGACTTTATGATGTCTAGGTTAGCTATTCTGAGAGCTTTTACTGACCTTTCCAAAATCCTGTCCTAGAGAGCTGAGGAAAAGCAGAGTTAAGTGGTCTGTGGATAAAAGGGATTTCATGGCTTTTACATATATACTGTTAAGCCCATTTGCACTTTTATAATACTTTTAATGTGGTGTCTTTAATAGGCTTACCCATAGGTTCTTATATCTTTATTCCCCAAGGTATCCAAGGGATTTATCATCAAATTTGCCATAAATTAATACAGCTCTCAGTTTTTTGAACAGTTACTTTGTAGCCATGGTGCTAAATATGAATTGTCTCATCAGTTCTCAGGATGATTCTCTGTGATGCTGAGATTCCCATTTTATGATGGGGACTGAGGTCAGCAAGGTTAAGTGACCTGCCCCAGGTCACCCAGCCAAGAAGTGGCAGAGGAGTTCTCACGCGGGGGCTGACAGACTCACTGCGAGCCTATGCTTTTAACTACACGTTTGAACGATTTAAACAGCAGTAGGGGAAACCTTCTCCTCCGAAAATAACTCTAGCAGAGTGTAGGTGTTGTTTTGGTAGAAACATTTCAGCTGTTGCCATAAAAATCTTCCCCCAAATGGCTTTGTGAGAGCAAAGCTGTGCAGGCTGTGCTTGTGTTTATGATGGGAGCCTTATGGCTCAGTCACAACACAAGTGATTTGTTTCCCTGGCCTTGTTGGCAAAGTGACTTGATTTCTAGATTTCCCTGAGGAAGAAAACCTAAACAAATAAATTTCTTTATAATTGGATGCTTAAAGAGCTATGAGGAAAAGTCAAAATGGGAAGCCCAGGTACATTTCATTCAGTGAGTGATACAGTAAGGGGAGGAGCAGGTGCATAGAGAGAATTCACTTGGTATTTCTTCTTCCTTATGTTTGGCTTTCTTCTTTTTATCAGGAAGAGATTATTATAATCAGCTAAAGACCCACTAGCAAGGTGAGCATTTAGGTCATTAGGTGTTCAGCATTGTTTTAGGAGCACAGTGTAAACCCAGTCACTATTTCTTTATATCAAGATGAAAGTTACACCTCTTGTTCTTTAGGAAAATATTTTTTTTAAAAAATAGGCTACATGGTACTGATGAGAAGTCTAGGCAGCTGTAAGATCAGGGATTCCTAAGTGTGTTCTGAAGAGCCCTTTTTCTTTGATGTGTTAGTTACGGTTAGTTTTGACTATAACAAAATGTAAAATAACAGTGACTTAAGATGTAAGGTCACGGAAAAGAAATTCACAGTTAGGTACGCCATGATTTCATGATATGATCAGGAGCCCAGGTTCCCATCTTTCTGTGCCACTATCCATTTTCCACCAGTCACTCAGGTCATTATGTTTACAGTCCAGATATGTAGCAGGAAGGAATTAGAAGAAAGGAGCTCTTAGTAGAGGCAGCTTATTCAATTTCTGCAGTCTTCCTGGAAGTTCCATATTGCACTTCCATTTTTTATTTTATTGAATGGTATTTGGCTACATGGTCATACCTAGCTTCAAGAGAGCCTACAACATATAGCCTTTCATTGGGCACACTGCCTGAATAAAATTGGGACTTTCTTCCTGAAGACAAAGAGGAAAATGGATATTGAGTGATAACTGGCAGTTTTTGCTACATTTGGGATCATAATGTTAAAGCCACCTCCAAAAATTTTGAATGTTGGAGTTAACATTAGAAAGTGAATTTTGTTGGTGTGTGTTATCTTAATAATCTTTAGAGTCTTCAGTGGGTCGATGTGCATGATGAATACACATAGCTCCCAGACATGCTTTGCTCTAGCCTCCTTTGCTGGAGGAAATAATGGTTCAGAGACGCACACTTTTTTCATGTCATTCAACAGATATTAATCACCATATACCAAGCACTGTGTCAGATCTTAGCAAAGTCTAGGGGTTAGAACGACATTTCCATATTTATATGATCACCTTTTTCCCTCATGTATAACCAGTTAACACTTCAAGGAAGCAACATCTTCAGGAACCTAGTTTGGTAAGTGAAGGTGTTCATCAATAAAAGGGAAACCTCACATGCCCAACATAAGGATGGAGAGAAAAGTGTCTGTATCAGTTATCTATCACTGTGTAAAAATCACCTCAAAGTTCAATACCTTAAAACAGTAAGACTTTATTATTGCTCATAAGTCCCTGGGTTGGCTGGGAGGTTCTTGTGGCCTTGGCTGGGGTGATTCTGAAAACACTGAGATAGGTATTGCCACGGGCCCATTTTATGGATGAGGAGACTGCATGTTTCTAAGAGTCAGAACAAACCCAACATTAAAGAGCTTATCAACCAAACTTTAAGGTCAAATATGTGATCAGCCCTGGGTTGGAAGGTGGCTCTGCTGATTTTGGCTGGGCATGCTCACCTGCTTGGGTGTAGCTGGGGCTGGGGTCTAGGATGATATCATTTGGGACCCTGGGATTTTCTCCATGTGGTCTCTCATCCTCTAGCAAGCTAGCCCAGGCTTCTTATGGTGGTCTCATTGTCCGAGAGAAAGAAAGGAAGTGTTTGAGGCCATTTGAGGCCAAGGCTCAGAATTAACACAGCCTAACTTTTGCCAAAGCAAGTCTCAAGGGCAGCCTAGATTCAAGTTGGGGATACAGACTCAATCCTTTGTTGATAGGAGCTGCAAAGTCACATTGCAAAAGGTATGGAAAGCTGAAGAAGTAGAGAATTGGGGCCATGTTAGCAATGGATCTACAGCATCTCAGGAGGAAAAAGCTTAATGTGTGGATGCCCGATCCTTTTCTCCTTCTTCTCTATTCACAAACATACCCAGTCAATGTTTCTATTCATTGAACTGTGATGGCAGCTGTGTTGATAGAATTAAATCTGTTGTTTTTACCTGCCTCAGTATGTTAGAATCCCCAAAGCTCAGTCAAATCACCAGCTGGTGGGTAAGACTTTTGAGAAGATGGGCTCCCTGATATTGCTTGCTATTTTTGGGACAAGAGTATCACCCCATTTCCTTTGTACTTTAGGTAAACTGCCAAGGAGTCAGATGCGTGGCATAAATGTAACCTAGTAGACCATCACTAAATGGTGCCTACTTTGCTGTTCCTCTTTAGGGAAGTGCCTCCAGAACACATAAGATTAATAAAAACAATATCAAGAATAAGTCACAAATAAGAAGAGAATATTTTGAGCCAGCCAAAAGCAAACATCATAAATGGAGACTCTGTTTATGGGTTGATTTCTCCTTGTTTTAATCTGTTAAATTGTTCTGTTTGTACATACTATACAATATCAGAATAAGTTATCAACACTTTAAAAAATTATGGAAGTCATTAGGAAGACCTTTATGTGTATATTCTCTGTGCTCCTTCAGTCATCTGCCATGGGTACTTTTGTTCTTAATCTCCTGTTTGTTTCAGGCAGTGCAGAGGGGAAGATTTGATGTTATGTTTTAGTTGATAAGCTCTTTAATGTTGGGCATGTTATGACTCTTGGAAATGGGAAGTCTCCTAATCCATAAAATGGGCACATGACAATACCTATTTCAGTGTTTTCAAGAAGCCATGTAAGGATCACATATGACCACTACTCGTAATATTTATCCGACACTGTCATGGCACTGTTCATGTGCAGGGTTCCAGTTCTCAACAACGCTGTGAGGAAGGTGCTATTACAGTCTCATTCTTAGATGATGGAACTGAGGCACAAAAACGTGAACCAACGTGCCACTGTTGCACACATTCGAGGTTTGCACCCAGGCAGCCTGGCACCACAGTCCTGTCTCGTATTCATGCCAAAGAACTGCCTCTGTAGGTGTGAGTACTGTATATGATCCTTTGAAAAATGAGAGAAGTAAAGGTCTACTTTCGACAGAATTGAGACAGTGACTGGGGGACAATGACTTAGATTTAAGAAATTAGATTCTTAGTACATAGCCTGTTGTGGCTATTTACATAGCCATTTCTTGCAGGTACATTTGACATTCAGAAGCAATCAGATTGTATTATCTGTTCTTGGAGGGATTACCGGGCTCTGCACTTCTTGAAGGTTACATTTGCAGTCAGCATTAATTTCATTATTAACCATTTTCCTGCATGTTAGTTCCAGGGTTGTTTCTTTTTTTCTTTCTTTCCTCCCTCTTTCCATCCCTCCCTCCCTTTAGTTAGGTTCTAGTGGAGCTGATAAGTAATAGGACTAGAGGGATCAGCGCAAGTTTATTGTTCAGGAAGCCCACAGAGAGTGGACACAGAGATTGTCTGAACTTTGTGGATCACTATCCATGTCACCACGCAGAGTTCCTCCTCTGTCCTTTCCTGTTTTAGTCCATGATGCCCATTAAATGGAGAGGAGTGAAGAAGGCACATGGTATTAATATAAAGTGACTTTCCCACTGTGTTTTATGGTTCATTCAAGGTGCTCAAATGAAGCTACGTGAACAAATGGAGGAATTTCCCTGGAAGCCAAGGGCAGAGAAAAATCATAAAGAGATCATAAAGATAGATAAGAGATGCCCATTTGCCTTTGTTATTCAAGCAGATTTTTAAAAAGCCATTGCATGTAAAGTGGCTATAATTTAAATAAAAAGTCATTTACTTGGTAACATTCAAGAAACAGCGATTCTTGGGATGCTGCATGAATTCAGCAGAATGTTAAAATATCTTCGGAGACTCGTGCTTGGTTGTAAATAGGTTTTGGTTGGTGTCATATGGGTAAGGAATGGCAGCCTCGCTTAGTAATTAAAATATTGGGACCTTTAAGTGGGAGGGAAGGAGATTCTAATATAGAATTCAAGATAGGGCCCTTGATTTTCTGCTTCCTAGGAGGTGGGGGTTACATGGGTTTAAAATACTCCTCAATTGGTTGATTTTTAGTTAAAAAACAAACCAAAACAAAAAAGAAAGAGCTTTCATCTTCAACTCAAGAATCCATAAAGTCATCTCTTCACTTTATGCTGTAATTCACCAGCCAGAGTCGAGTTTGACTATATGAGTCTAATTATTTAGCTAGATATATTTATAAAATACTGGTAATTTTACTGGTAACAAATAAATGTATATTGAATTCTTGCTGTATGCCAGGTATCCATTTTAGCACTTTACCTGTAATAACCCATTTATCCTCACAGTAACCTGTGTATTCAAACACAGGCTGTTTTAATTGCTATGCTACAAATATTTTAGAGCAGTGTTTCCCAAATATCAGTCATTCTGATACCACCTGCATGCTTTTTGCCGTGACTGTATTCCACTTCTAATTATTATTTAATGTTTCTTACCTTTTTGTTTACCACAAATAAATGTATAGATGCTCCTCAACTTAGGATGGGATTACATCCTGATAAACCAATTGTAAGTTGAAAATATCATAAGTTGAAAATGCATTTAATACACCTAACCTACTGAACATCATATCTTAACCTAGTCTACCTTAAATGTGCTCAGAACACTTACATTAGCCTACAGTTGGACAAAATTATCTAACACAAAGCCTATTTTATAATAAAGTGTTGAATATCCCATGTAATTTATTGAGTACTATACTGAAAGTGAAAAACAGAATGGTAGTATGGGTACTCAAAGTACAGTTTCTACTGAATGCATAGCAATTTCTCGTCATCGTGAAGTTGAAAAATTGTTAAGGAACCATCATAAGTTGGGGCCCAATTTGTGTTTAAAAAGTGAACCTTTTTCTTTTTTCCCTTAAATGGAAAACCATTATGTGCCACAAACAGTAGATATCCAATAAAAATTAAGAAGTCAAAACCAGGTAGTGTTATTCAATCCTAAGTAGATATCACTGTCTGCCAGAAAACCTGAGTCAGAGGCCTGCCGTATTGTGCGCATGTGGTAGAGTGGGTTGAAATACCTCATGTCCTCACTCTTAAGTGGGAGCTAAGAGAGAAAGAAGGAAGGAAGAAAGACCACAGTAGTGTGTTGGACTTGCAGAGGGAGAGAACAGACCTAGTGTTGAGGAGGGGAGTGAGTGTCGGGGGAGGGAGGTCGGGGATTAATTGGGTGGGGACACAAGTAGTGAGTCAGCTTTGTACCCTGTAAATATGCATAATCAATTACAAAAAAAAGACTGTTCTTACAAAGCTGAGACTCTGTTTGATGTAATCAGGTCAGAGTGAGAGGTCCAACCTTCCTACTAGGGGATTCTGTGTTATTGCTTGTGGAATGTGTAAACCTCTTAAAATCACCTTGCAGTTTATCTGTGTTAGTGGCTCCTACACTCTGGGAATCACTTGTCTGAAATATGGAGATGGTGTACTATCCTTCAGAATTATCTTAGGGAACGTGAAGCAGAGGAATGTTTAAATGAATTCAGGCCTGTATTATTTAGCCAATTCAAGTAAAGCTCTTGTCTGAATCATTAACCCTAAGGTCACTCACTACTTTATCTGGTCCCTGGAAGAGCCTTTTAGGTTGTTTTGTGGAAATGACTGTGGGTGATTTTTATCCAGGTTATTATCTAAGAAGGTGTGGTTACTCCTGAATTTTAAATCAGACTATGTAGAAAATGGCCTTAAATTATTCCTTGCTTTATCCTTGACACATACCCATTGGTTGAGCTTTAAGCTCTGTCAAGTACATGTTGGAGATCACTGGGAATAGTGTCTTTTTCTTTTTTCCCAAGATGACATTCTCTGTATGTATACAATATCTGTGATTAATACAGAATTATTATACAAATGGTCTTCAAAAAGTTCATGGAAAGATTGTATTATCTCTTAATTCTCTTTTTACACAGATTTTTGAAGTACTTGTGTATATTGATAATGGTACAAAAAGTGAAAGGTGTCTTTTCATCGTCCTGTTTAAAATAAATGTTGAGATTTAGCGTGTTTTCCTGTGATGAGATTTCAAGTGTTTCCTTGTGAAGAGAGGCATCTTCCTCGTAATTCCCAGGCCTCTGAAAAAGCAGTTCATGGACATAATTAATAATCATCAAAGTGAACAGTAAATTCATCTGCATCTGAATGTTTTACTGATTAACTGATCACATAATTTCCCCATATTCTGATTACATTTTTCTGATGTCTTTTATATTATATAAATTCTTAATCATGATGATTACGTTAGCAATGGCCTCTCCAAACACAGCAAGCCCGGGAATGGAGAGAACTCAGCTTGACAAGAATTTTAACAGACTTAAGTATGGTGAATGAAACTCACTTTATCTTGCTCGGTATTCCTATTTCTATTTTTAAATATTGTAGTTAAATATTAAGTATTAATATTAAATATTATAGCTGAAGAAAATAGGTGGCATGACATTAAACGTGGTTTACATGGCTGGCGAAATTATTACAGCCACCTGCTGTTCAGTGTGCTAGTGAATTTCAGAGGCTTCTGACAGATTTTAGGTCTATTTAACTGCCCATGGTTAGGGAGAAGAGGTAGTCATAATGTAGGAAGACAAATTAAACATCTCTCCACACTAAAGCTGCCGCAGGACCTGTGTGTCCAAAGGGCTGCTGCTGCATTAGCCAGAACAGCATGGTGAACTGGGTTCCCCACTGTGTGGCATAATAGAGACCACCTTCATTTGCAGGTTTTATCTGGTGGGGGCATGTTGCATTTCATCTGGTTAATAGATTTGTGGCCAGGGTCGATCTCTAACAGTTTTGTTGTGTTTTTTTTTGGTTCTGACTATAGTTATCCTAATCTGTCCTGGGCTAGGTTTTGGAAACCACAACTAGCTGGAAGTGTGTCCTGGCTTTGGGAATAAGATTAGAGAAGGCTGGGATAGTTAGATTCTCAAAGGCGTGACCATGTCTGTTTACTGACAGTGTACAGCTGGTACCTGACACAGGGCTGGGTGCACGGTGGGCACTCAGTAAATAAGTGTTGAATAAATGAGAGAATTGAGTTAAATTGGGCAACTGATGTTTTTGGTATGTTATAATTTTTGCTTGGTGACAGGAAGCCACAATAATACGTGCATGTGTTTGTGTGTGTGTGTGCATGCGCACGTGTGTGTGTGTTTTATAGTTTCCTTAAGAAGTAGAATCAATTTCATTTCTGGGGACTGAAAAAGAACACAGAGTGGCTGGTTTTCCACAACAATGGTTTCCCTGATTGAAAAAGATAGTTAAGGCTCTTTTAAAGGCAGAAACAAAGATGGAGATGAATCTTCTCTTTTCCTGTGTGTCTATGTGAGAAGAGAGCACCTGCAAAGTTTTAGAATAGAGAGAAGCCATGGGGAAAACAGGTAGTTTTCTTCCAGACCCCAGGTCTCGAGGATTAGTAGAACATACTAGGAAATAAGTTTCTTTCTCTTGGGAAATTTCTAATGCTGGCAGCTTGAAATAGCATGAAAAGGACTTTTAGTAGTGGCGGGTCTTCAGATAGTTTGCTAGAGAGGAAAAGGGCATCCAAGTTGATAGTTTGCTAGAGAGGAAAAGGGCATCCAAGTTGAGGGAAAGCAGAAAGTAAGTCAGAGTTGTGCTGGCAAGTAATGTAAGAAAACAGAGAAGTCTGAAGCAGAAAGACAGCTGACATCTTCTCAGCACCTAGATGTGGGAAGCCATGTGATAGACATATAAATGTTAGTTTTGAGGTAGCTGTTATTTGAGATAGATACTATTATCCCCATTTTACAAATAAGGAAACTGAAGTTTATAGGGTTTTTAATTAACCCAAAGCCACAAAAACAACTAGTACATAATGGGGCTGTGGTTTGAACCCAGGCCTATTTGATTTAAAAACCCAAGTTCTTTCCACAGGTTCAGCGATTCCTTTCCTTTCTTATAATTGTATTCTGTATTTAGCAGTTATCCCACGTGGTCATAGTTTTTACCATTTTTAAAGGAAGAGTTCCAGTTTTACAGGGAAGGTAATATTGGATCGTGGATTCAGTGTTTTGAGTTTTAGCCAATATGCCTGGGTGTGCTGGATAAGGGGGAACAGTGGTAATGCGGGGAGAGAATCCAGGGGGTCCAAATGCTTGATCCTGAAAGCGTGGTTCTCACACCATTAAAATTAGCATCACTTGGGAGCTTATTAGAAATACAGAGCCTCAGGCCCCACAGCAAACCTTCTGACTCACAGAATGCATTTTTAGCAACATCCCCAGGTGATTTGTGTGTACATTAAAGTTTGAGAAACTCTGGTCTAAACTACTGTGATTGCAAGACCCCACCGGTGAACTCCCTGAGTGGGTGAGCATCTGAGTGGTCGCATACTGTGCAAAAGCGGTAATAGTAGCTATTGTCCATTTATTGAGTACTTACTATGTACCAGGTGATATGTTAAGTGTTTTAGGTAGATTTTCTTATTTTAATATTTTCAGTGATCCTGTGAGGTGGGTATTTTTTTCCCGTTTTTAGAGATGAGAAAACTGAACCTTAGAGAGCTTAAGTAACTCGTCCAAAATCAAATAGCTCTGATGCCAACCCAGGAGTGTCCAAATCCAGCCTGATGCTTTTAATTACTATGTTGAGCTGTCCAGCTTGTTTTACAACCAGGATGTTGAACACCGAGTCCAACTGGTGATGATAGGAAAGTCTGACTTGCAGCAGAAAGCATTGCCAGCTCACAGTCGTATTCCATGTAATAAATGTTATCTTACTGACTCTAAATGAAGAGACAAAAATGAAGTTATGTCTTCTGAATACTTCCCAATTGCTTTATTGGGCTTTGTATATATTTTATTTTTTTTCTTGGAGTAGAATAGCATGTTTAGACAAAAGAATTTAAGAAGCATTTTTATTGTTCTGTGGATTATGTTCTAACTTTAAAGATAACTACCTTTTTTACTTTTTACTGACATAAATAAAATACAATAAATAAAATATGATATGAATAAAATACAATTCAATAACATGGGTAATATTGATAGAATTTATTAATGCTGATAATCAGTGATAAAATAAAAGATGTTCAGTGCAGTGAGTATGAAGAGTTCGGGGAACATTGATGAGCATATTAGTTTTATGATATTTAACTTTTTTTTGTATATTTCTTCAGTGTTCTTTTTCCTTTCTGTCAAATCTTTTTGTTTTATGATTCATTAAGTGGGTGATCTAGGCGAACTGAATTGCCATTGTTTATTAGAATGTCATTGCCACGCTTTAAAATTATGTTCTGTTAGTTTGTCCTTTGTTCCCTGGAACAATGAGTTGATTTTACCCTGAGTGTACTGGGTTGTCAGCTTTAAAATCAATCTTTTGCAAGGCTGACAGGATCAAGGGCACTATTAAATAATTGTTTTGGTCTTTAATCCATAGACTTTTGGGGAAAAAGGAAGCAAAAAGTGTGGTGATTTTTGTGTGCTTTCAGGGTATAGGGGAGAGAAAGAAGGGAGTCAGGCAGAGATCTGCCTGTACCTAAAAGTTTTCTTGTTTGTCACGTCATAGTAAATGAGTATGCTGATACTTTCTCAAGTTCCTTGGTAATAAGAGTCAAAAAATGGATTTGATATACTATTTATAGCTACTAGGGAAAAAGATGCTGTATAAATATACTTAAGGGAATTGGAAAGGATGGCATTTACTCTGTAAACACAGCTTCCATTCATGTTTGTGGTCCTGTCGTATTTAACTATTATAACACCAGGGCATCTTGTGGAGGTGCAGTGTCAAATACATGAAGCTGTCTGTACTAATTAATTTTAAAAAGCTCTCTTTCTCAGCAAAAATATTTATATTCTTACATTACACACAACTTTAAAGAACTTTCCAGTAGTGTGCTGTTAAGTCTTTAATAACTAGCTATGGATGGAGGAGGGAAAAGAAGCTTGGTTTACATTGTTTGCCAATTTCTGTGGTGTAAATACTCCCACTGTGGTCAATTTGAACCTGGAGATGAGAAGAAATGCACACAATTGTCTTTTGCTGGCCATGCAAGCTGGCTTACCATATCACTGATTTTAGCACCAAGACATTGGAAAGGGAGAGGCTGCCAGAGGGAGGCAGTGTAGAAGCAGATCAACTGAAGAATGATAGAAAATAGTAAGAAACATAGAACAAGTTGGGAGGTGGGGAGTTCTGTTAAAGTAATTTGAGTAAAAGTGTCTGTTCTCTTCCCTGAAACTGCAGAGATGGAAAACAAAACAAAACAAAACAAAACAAACCTAAATGTGGGGGAGAAATCTTCACTAAAAGTAGGAAATGGCTAAACCCCAAATATTAAGCCTCTGAAGAGTATCTGCCAAATTTGGTGATATTTGGAGCAAATCTGAGGAAAATCAAAATATGTCTCTCTTAGAGTCCCAGCAGATGGAGGCTCTGCAGGGCCAAAGCAGAGAGTCCTCATTTGGAACAGAGTTTGAGCCTAGATCTTCCCTGGGGAAGCAGAGCTTTGTTTCTAGCTGTTTCCTAGATTATGCAATAACTTCCATGTGTTCTTTCTCTTTTTTTTCTTTTTCTTTCTATAATTTAGGTTTATAGTGTGTTTTCTACTTTTTTGTGGTAATAAGTTATTACAAATGTGAATAAGTGATATAATAAAATCTCATGTTTATAGATTTATTAGCTTTAGATACTACCTAGTGACTCTCAGATATGAAAAATTTTAAAAATACCACATGCATACTTCCTTCCATGTCCTCCAATCTTGTGATTATATACTTATCATTTATTATATTATCAAGATTTATAATATTTTGATTACATTCGGTATACCGTGATTGCTTGTCTTCCATTTCATATTTAAAGAAATTGCTGCAAAAAAAGCAGAACAAAAGAAAATATCAAACCAGAAGGCATAAAAATATGAACTAATAGAATTAAGATGAATCACCTGGTTATTAGAAACCAGAACGTAAATGAGATAAACTCATTTATTAGAAGGAAACTATATTTTGAATGAGTCATCTAAAAGTGATTACAGGCAAATGTAAACTAAAACTCAGCAGTGGTTGCAATTAATATGAAAGGTGGATGAAGTTTTTACTTTGAACTTTATGCCTTTTGTGGTCTGAACTTTTCAATAAACTTGTGTTACTTTCACAATTTTTAAGGCATCTAAGACCTTGTTCATTTATTATGAGACACAGCTTCATCTTCTTCATAGTAAACAGTGACTCTGTTTTCTCCCTGCTTTTTGTAACATGCAAGCCCTCAGTAAATAGTGGCTGAAAGAACATCTCCTTGAGATATCATAGTATTATGATGTGTGTTCTATATTTGCCTCAAGGTTTGGAGTTTGCATTTTTCTCTTTTGATTTTCATGATCCCTAGTGAGGGAAGTGATTTTATTGCTATTTAGCAGATGAAGAAGCTAAGGTTCAGGGAAATTCAACTGTGTGTCCAACATCGTACCGTCTCATGTCTTCTGAATAATTTTTTAAGTACAGTTTTTTTCTCAACATAAGATAGTAGTCTCTTCAATGAAATATTATAGTTATGATTCTGTTTATTCTTTAGAATCTATATTTATGAATTAAAGACATAATTTTGAAATTACATTAAATATTTTATTATTAGAAGAATGTAACTCCTTTTAGAAAGATCTCAATCTTTTAGAGGATGTGATCAGGAAAAATAACTTCTGGGGAATAATTTGCTCTTGAGGTCAGGTGGATGCATGTGGGTGTAGTGTTGACTTAAATATCTTGATGGAGCAGCTGTAAAGCACAAGCCTATTCCAGTGGCTCTATCCTGAAAACTCAGTTCTTCATATAAATAAGAACAATAGACTGTCCAAGGATTTCTGGGGTTGTGAGGGTTTAGGACTTGTGATAAACAGAAGTGTTTAAGGTGGGTGTCAGATATTACCCGTGGCTTGCTGGAGATGCCCTGACTCAGTTTCTTCCTCTTGAGACTACTTGTGGAAAAGTGGTTAAAATGTGTACATATAGATGCAAATAGTATTGTGTTTGTATGGCGTTTTTAATGGTTACTGCTGGCCTGGCCTCAGTATTTTGTCTCAGGTGCCCACTCTGTAGGATACACTGGCTGAATGTTTATCTCTGAGATCTGACATTCAGCTTTTGAGGGCCAATGGGTGACCACAGTATAGCCATATACCCACAATAGCAGCTGCAGAGGTTTAAACAAGATGTTCAGCTTCTTAAGGGTAGGCACCGAGCTGCCCCTCAAGTTTAATGCAAGGAATATAATAGAAAACCATGAAATAACTATGTAGTATGCTTCCATTCCACTTGCTTCTGCTTGAAAAAACAGATTTAGCTTTATAGTAGTGAGAAATCTAGAAATTGATCACACTGTAATTTCACAGAGATTAGTGCCAGTTGGGACAGATGGAGAGCCTAATAATTTAATGACTTTTCTAAGCACTTTGAAACTAGTCACAGTGTCGGGTTGATGGATTAAAAGTTGGCAAATAGAATCTAGAGTTATTAGCATTTCCCAAACCTGTCTTACAAAGTACAGTTCTCTCTGGATGCCCCTCAAATAAAGGGTTCTGTAATTAGATAAGTTTGGGAAATAAAACATAAAATATCTATTCTATTAGATTCATGAGAATATGAACATATTAAAAGCCTGGAGAAATTTTGCAATACAGAATTTCATGTATTTTAGTGTAGGTTGGCCATCCTAAAACTTCACCCTGGAACCTTGTTTTGCAGAACATTTTACATTCTCTGTCACATTTTGGGAAATGCTGAATTTTTTATTCTAATGCTAGCACTAGTGGATGGGTAAATCTGGGGGCTTCTGTATAAGTGTGTGTGTGTGTGTGTGTGTGTGTGTGTGTGTGTGTGTGTGTGTGTGTGGCATGTTAGCATGTTAATTTGATGTAGAATTAAAATTCTCTACAGGTGTATTTATAGGACAAAAGTCTCAGCATTTTACTGTCGATGCACGGAAAATAATCTCCAGACTTCTCTTTAGACATTAGTTCCTATTTATTTTTCTTTATATTGGTGCTACTGGTAACTTAAAAGTTTAAACATTATTATTTCCTTTCTTGAACTCTGAAAATATAAAGGAAGGAAATGAACAAAAAGTGGCAGCTTGGGGAGGTTGAGACAAAGATTCTGAGCAGCTTGTAACTAAATTACATTTCCTGAATTGTGGGCAATCAGGTGTGCTTTCCTTTAGGTTTATTTCTTGAACTTTTTGTATTCTTCATTATAGAAAAACCAAAGATCTGTTTTAAGGAAGAGTTCAGATGCAGGCCTCAAATTATGAACACCCAACCTCTGACAAGTGGCACTTTTGTTACGTTTGGGGCCTCTTACTCATTCCCGGGCAGTGTTGCTCGGCAATATGCCTGTAAAAAGCATTTGCTATATTTGTTCTTCTGCTTAGAATAGTTGAAAGAGTCTCTCCTGGCCACTTTGTCTGGATGTTTTGTTGTGGCTGTGGGCACTGTTTGTCCAGCCTCTCAATTTGTGGCTGAGGGGTGGGACTTTGTGTGTGAGGACCAGTATTACAGCCCTGCCTGTATCTGCTCATCCCCAGTCTCTTGCTCCTGTCTCCCCTTCTGGAAAGAGTGAGCTTATCCAAGGACTGTGGTTGCCCCTGAAGTTCTCCACCTGCCTCAGGCATGCTCTCCAGAGCCTGCCTCTGACTGGGTGAAGTTTAAATCAGGTAAGAGAGCATTTTGAAAAATGGCTTTTTGAGTAGAAACTAAGATTTACAATAGGGGAAGCTATTTTGGTAAGTTTGTGGTTTGTATAGCTTGTAGAAGGGCTATCACAATTTTATTTTCCTGGTTCCTGAAGGTAAGCAGATATAGGTATATGTAGTGGTCGGAAAGAAAATATTTCTGTCTTTAAATTGCTTGGAACACCCAAACTTAATTGAAGACTTTTATTTACTGATTATTGATTTTTTTCTTTAGATTTTGTAAATAGAAATCTAAGACAAAAGCCAACAAAGTATATTAGACATTATCATTTTGTGGTAATTCTAGCATTAGTTATAGATTTATTTTAATGTTTCTTTTTATAAAATTTTCTACACCTAACTGTAACTCAAATAGATTTTTTCAATAAGGCATACATATATTGGTGCGATTTGCTTGGCTGGTAGGATTTTTTTTGTGTGTGTTATTTAGCACTTATTTTATTTTAAAAATTAACCATGTGTACGTGTATGGAAAATCTCTGTATACCTTCTGTTCAAATTTAGCTGTGAATAAAAACTGCAATAAAAAATAAGGTCTATTAAAAAAAGTAACCAGTCTCTTGATAATACTTTCTGTGAATACTTAAATATAATGCAATAAAGCACAGATGTTTAACATTTTTTTCATCATGCATGCATTCCTATAAAAGGCTGCTTCATTTTTGTTTTTCATAATTAGTAATGAAAGTATGGGATATATTTCAATGTTTTATTTTGATTTGCCATTTTTTTTTGTTCAAGTACATAGTATTAAAATAGGCAAAATGATTATTTTTGAAAAAGTCTCTTCTAAATAAGAAGTGAGAATGAAAATATACTTGATACTTATTGTCTTGAAAATGTACTTATTCCTTGTCTTGGAAAGTTAATCAGCCATTATGTAAATTTCTTCCTGAAATAAGAGAGTGGAAATTAATAACTTAGAAAGTTGGTTTGTGTATTTGGTAATCATGTTTCTAAAAACAGTTTTTCCTGTAATATTGCACATAATTCATGGACAAAGACATGATCCTGAAGCACGAAATTTGCTTAGTACAGAATAATTGGCTTCAAATGGCTTTAGAAAAATATTTAATAGTTGTGTAGTGTTTTTTTAGTTAAGACTATCTTAGTATCTTTAAAAACATTTATAATTATGAAAGAAGAGGTGAAACCTTTAGTTTTGTGTGAATCCTAACTAGCCACAGATATTTGAGACTAAAACAGTCTTTATTATAATGACCGAAGTAAACAAAATCTGTTCACTAGAATAAACTTATTTTAGAGAGATTATACATGAATACAATGCAACAGTCTGCGGCTATTTTTAAGGATGTGTGAAGATCTTTCACAGCTGTGTCCTACAGCCATAACAGGGACAGTGGCCTGAGGACTCCTTTGATCGTTATCTTTCAGAGAAAGAAAATATTCTGTACACTTTTTACATGAAAGAGCAATTACATGCAAAGCGATCCACTCTTTAAAGATATACAGAATATTTCCATACACAGTGGAGAATTTGAAACCTCCCAAAACTTTCAGAACAGGTTCAACAGTGTTTTATTTTTAAAGACTCTCCAAGGGCTTCAGGGTGAAGTCCTTTTATACAGACAGAGACTAGGACTGAAGCATTGTGGAGAAGTTGTCAGGGGAAGGTGCTTATAGGAGACAAGGTGTACAAAGCTTAATATTGCTCACCTACACCTGCAAAAAATAAAGCTAAAGATAAAGCTGCTATAGAGAAGACTTAAGTTGTGCTTGCTCTGTCTCTAGGCTTGTTGTTAGATCACTCCACCGCTTTTCCCACTTTAGTGTGTCTGTGAATCATTTGTGATTTTGTGAACTGAATATTCTTACGCAGCTGGCGTGGGGTGAGATTGTGCATTTCTAACAAGCTCCCAGGTGCTGCTGATGCTACTGGTTCAGAGACTACATTTTGACTAACAAGGAGCTACACCATCAGATAACAGATAACTGCTCAGACTATTAGTTTAACTTAATGGACATTGTCTATCCATACCAGGCAGTCAGAGTGCAAAGCACGTGACTGAGAATGTGATTGTGGTGAACAGACTAGTCATAGAGGCTGGCCCCTTCGTGGCTGATATAAATGATGATGTGTGATCTGTGGTTTTCCCTGGAAGGAATGTACAGGATCGTAAGTTCTGATGAGCTTCCATAGCTGTCTCTTCCAGGACTCATTATCATTGGCAGCCATGCCTTTCGCCTGTCAGCATGTCTCCCTTTGCCATTGCCATAACCACCAAGGACTCATCTGCTCCTTCTGTCGCCAGCACTTCCTACCCATCAAGAGCCTTTTATGTGTGTTGGGTTTGATTTGTGTTCTGCACCTGAGCCTCTATGGTGTCTTCTGCCCAACCTGTCTTGCAGGTGCCCCACTTTAGCTCACTGTGAATTTAAATATAGAAGCTTTATCTGTGGGGAGCTGCTTCTTCCCTCTCACTTAACACACAGTTTTCCAAAGTTTCAGGCAGGTGATTTTTGTAAAAACCCTCCAAGTCTCAGCTTGTTAGATTTATGCCTTGAATTTTCAACTTAAATATTCTGCCAGAGTCCTGGATTACAATGTGAACTCCCACAAGGAAGGAAGTGGGCAGTGAGGTGGCAGTGTGACACTCCGAGCTCTTCAGTGATTCCTTTCCTATTTTATTTTTTTTCCCCAATGTTGTTTACGAAAATCTTAAACATAGTAATTTGAAAGTTTTACGGTGAACAACTATATATTCACTACCTATATTGCACCGTCACCCTATTTTCTTTGTCACCTCTTTGTCCACCCACTTATTCCTTTACCCATCTCTCACCGTCTTATTTTTGATGCATTTTAAAATAAACTGCAAGCATCAGTTTGCAGATTCAGCATGCTTATTATTACTAGAGTTCAATATTTATTGACACTTTTTATGAAATTTATATACAATGAAATGGACACATCCTTACTTGGACATAAATTGGACTTTGACAAATGGATGGACCTGTGTAAATTAATCCCCCAACAAGATAAAGAAATTTACCATCACCTGAAAAAGTTCCCTCATGCCTTTTTCCAACCTTCATGTTCTTTTGTGAATCTCCTCAAAGAAGGACTTATTGATCACACTTAGTGATTTGTGATCAGTTTATTTCTTTAAAATTAATGCAAGTTACTTATATACTTAGGAAAACATTGTACAACTCTAACAAATTAATATTTAGTTTTGACTAATTAGTGGTGTTCTTGTTTCTGACAAAAATTAAAGTTTTAACAAGAGCAGCTTAGAACATCTGGTTTTTACTTAGTACAGATACTTGCCAATGACTTTATTGATTCTTATAACATTTTCCTTGATAGTTGGTAAGATAATATAAACAAAGATGCAGAGACCTGGAAGTAACTGTGTTCTAAGAGGTTCTTTGGGCTGACACGCTTGGTTTCTCTGGATAGAGAAATCCTTCTGTCAGGAAGCTGTTTTCTGTGAAGATTGTATCTGAGGATGTGTTCACCCCATAATTTAGCCTGAAATATAAGTTGGTTTGCACTGCCTCTTCAGAAACAAAAAACTCTGTCTCACGAACTAAAGATTATGATTCATGACAGTCCATGTTAGTCACCTTTACCTTCGAGTACTTCACAGAGGACTGGCATTGATTTGGATCTGCCTTGACATGGATGCATGGAGCTGTGCAAAACCACTATCCAGAAAGCAACTTGCTTGAAATGCCAGGCTCTCAGAATGACCTGTAGCTAGAAAGTGAAAATTTCCGACAATTTCTTAGGTCATATAGAAGCCGTTTTTGAATATCTAGCAAGAAACTAGCACAGCAGAAAGGACAGGGCAAAACAAATGAGTTACGCCAGCACCGTAAGTTGTTCTGGAGCTCTAACGTGCTCAGATTGAGTTCTTTGAAAGTGTCATAAAACTCCCTTTTGTGGTTTGCTTCTTTTCACCAGTCACTTTATTTTTATTTATTTATTTATTTTTTGTCGTTTTTTCGTGACCAGCACTCAGCCAGTGAGTGCACCGGTCATTCCTATATAGGATCCGAACCCGCAGCGGGAGCGTCGCCGCGCTCCCAGCGCAGCACTCTACCGAGTGCGCCACGGGCTCGGCCCTTCACCAGTCACTTTAACATACTTTAATGGATGATGCGACTTATCGTCTGAAAATCCACACAGCTCCCTCAACTTTTATTTACATGTAGATGCTTTCTTAGGGGGTACCAATTTAGTAAGAGTTTATTCAGCTATTTTCGCTGAGAAAACTCCGTTCAGTATAACTTGGAGTTAGATAGATACTATATGGTTGATACTCAGAAGCTTCTTTTACAGTCTTCCTTTGGAATACTACATAGAAATTTATAGTGATTTTCAAAGGTATATCATTAATAGAAAGTTATGTTTTCTTACTCATAAAAGAATGCAAGAAAATATCCCAGTAGTTTTTAAAGCACAGAACAAACTCAACAAAAATATCCAGTAGTTTTTAAAAAGCACAGAACGAGTACTCAACAGTTACCTATTCAAAAATTAAAACCAGAGACTGGCTATATTTTGTTAGGGCTAATGTATGGCTAACTACCTATAGTCCAGAAAACAGAAATCCTACATGCATATTTACTCTCTTCTTGTTTTCCAAACTACTTAGTTTGTAGTTGCTTTTCTCTGAAAGGAGAGGACAGAGCAATTTTTGCAAACACTTGCCAAAATCAATTCTGATAAAAATAACTCAGAGAATCATGTTTTAAGAAAATAAATTAAGGTTATAAAATCTAAGCAGCTTTCTACTGGGTTACAGCAGTATCTAAGACTTCTACTTATTTAAATATTTCATCTGATAATGTAATTGGAGGCACATACTGCATTTATTTATACAATCGTGTATTATGTAACAAAATAGAGAGTTATGGGAAATGCTGACTATTTCCCCCTCTCATAATTTTAAGCCCCAATGGAATAGGAAGAAATATCAATTAATCTTCTCTCATATCTTGTGGAGTGGTTGCATTGATTATAAATTCATCATATAACAAAGGGCTACCGTTTATGTAGGTTTCATTGTATTTTCAGCTTCAACTGAAAATTTCAAAGTCCAGGACAGGAAAGATGTCACCAAGCCAATCCTTTTTCTAGTGGGATATCTTGCCCTTTTTTCTACAGACAACTTCTTTATTCTTGAAGGCTCAGCATAAAAATCTAACCTTTCTGAAGGTTTCCTGACTGCCGTAAGTCGAATTCATGACCATTATCTCCCTTTCCTGTGTACATATTATATTGGCTTATAAGCCTTTTGGCATCATTCTTCAGTGCAGATAAAGACTGCTTATTAATCTCTAATTGTTTTGTATATTAGCCTTCGCACATATTCCCAGTGACAGTGTAAAATCCTCTGTGCAAGAACTCTTATACTTCTTTTGCTTTTTCTAACCTTTCCTTGTTTAGTGTTTTGGAGAGCCTTCATTCAATAGATATTGTTGGCTGATTGCCTGAGTATTAAGAGAGCCCTCTTGTCTCTGCAAATGCAATGAACCTCATTTTCCCCTTCTTCTATCAACTTGCCCTAAGAATAGAATTAACAGAAAGATTACATTAAGGCAAAATAATTTGAAGTTTTCTGTCTTCATTTTTAAAAGTAATTTCCATGCGTCTGGATATGTTTCAGTAGTAGTTTAACATTTAGCATTGTAATAGTTCCTTTCATCTGCAAAGAGCAAATTGTTTTTCTAAAATAATTTTATTGTCCAGACTGACTCCGTAAAGCAGTTTGGCCCCACTGATGACCTAAAATGTAAGAAAAAAATCTAACACGCTGAAGTTCAGCTTCCGAACGACTTGAGAACACATGTGGGACCATACTTTGCTTGCAGTGCATCTTCGCCAGACATCTAGGAGCTCTGTCAACAGCTGAGCTCTTGGCTTCGTCATCTTTGATGTGGTCCGTGGTCTGGGGTGGAGCACTAAACCAGAAAAAGCCAGTCCATTGGTTTATTCATCCTTTGTCTTTGGTCCAGATACATCACATGATTGGACCTACCCAGTAAGGAAGGTAAAGAGCAACAGTCAATGTTGTGGTCATACTTTGTGGATCCTGCACTGAGTTACTCATTGCCAACTTTATGCAAACAGATTTGCCTCATCTCCAAACAGATCAGATCTGGCAAAACCTGGGCCTGTGTTTTCCCGTTAGAGGAGGCACATGCTCTCTAGTTCAACCCAGCATCCTCAAGACCCCTGTGTTAGTTTCCTGTTGCTGCTGTAACAAACTGCTAAAGATTTAGTAGCTTAAAACAATGAAGATTTATTTACTATCTTATCATTCTGGAGGTCCATAGTCTAAAGTAGGTGTGTAGAGCTGTGTTTTTTCTCCTGGTTCTAGGGCAGAATCTGCAGGTGACTTTCTGGAGGCTTCCTGAGTTCAGTAGCTCGTGACTGCATCACTGTGACCTCTTGTTGCCATTGTCATATGTTCTTTGATCCTCCTGTCTCCCTCTTTCATTTTTAAGGACCTTCGTGATTGCATAGGGCCCACCGAGATAATCCAGGATCATCTCCCCAAGATCCTTAACTTTGTCATGTCTGCAAAATCTCTTTTGCCATGTAAAGTGACATTCACAGGTTCCAGGGATTAGGACCTGGACGTGTCTGGAGGGAGGGGCATTGTTCTGCTTACCTACCCCCAGTCCCCCCCAACCTACTCCGCCTCCAGTGGAGCATCTGACTGCCTCAGGCTGAGACATCTAGAGGGTTGAACAACTGCAATTGATTTTTATTTCCCTGGAGTTGCATATTTATCCAACAAATAAGATGGAAATGTTTGTAAAATTGATTCTTCCCCCCACCTTCATAAATGACCACATATTGGTGTATCTTGTTTTTTAAAAATGCTGTATTAAATAATTGCAAGAAATGAACAGCTCTTCTTTCTTGGCTTGGTTTTTTTTTCTTCTTCTTTTTCTTTTTCCATTTTACCTGACAATATTTTATATTTCAAGATCTTTTTACACTGTGGTTTTCATTTCGTCTATAGAGTAAACTTCCTATACATTAAGCTACTTCTTTTCTTCTTGGTACCTTGACCGTTAATCTCTTCAAATCCTAATTCCTATTCCCTGTGGGATTTCTGGTTCTATTGAGATCTGTGGTTTTCTTCCTTGTTTTTCCAATTTTTAATGTATTTTTTTCTTTTTCACCCTCTAGTCTTTCCCTCACAATTCCCTTAGCTTTGTCTTTGTCATTTGACAATAGAAAATGATGTACCTTTTGAACTTGTGACTGTCATTTATCAGCAGGACACAGTACATTGTTCATTTTTGCTGATAAAAGAGTGGCAAAATTAATGTCAGAAATACAGAAGCTACTTAGTAATTTAAGAATTGAGAGTAACTCATCTATACACAAAAGTATCTGAAGCAGAAACAATTTGTTCATCTTCTTTTCTAAAAATCATGAAACTTTCTTTTTTTGAACTTTTTATTGTTATTAGTACTGATTGTGTAGCTAGTGAAATAAATTAATTAGACTTCTTTTTAACTTACTTTATGGGTATGGTTGTTCCAGAGCTATATGAGGGCATTGGTTCAGAAGATCAGAGTTAAAGCATTGGTTCCCAAAGCTTGGTCCCCAAGCCATTAGCATCAGTATCACCTGGGAACTTGCTAGAAATTCAAATTATCAGGCCTCAACCCAGACCTACTGGATGGATCAGAAGCTCTGGGGATGGGGCCCAGAAATCTGTGTTTTAACAAGCTCTTCAGGAAATTCTGATGTACAATCAAGTTTAACCATTGGTGTATTGTATTGTCACACTAGAGGGATGGGAAAGGATTAACTCTTCTAGGTCTCATTCTTCAGATTAATTTATGCATTCACTAGCCCCAGTCTCCAGATTGTCACTTTCAATAAGCTATGCTCTTCGAATATTCTCAGTTCCAATAAATGGTGCTCTTGAAGATTCTCAATTCCAATAAACTGTGCAAATTCATCTTGTTTTACCTTGAAAGTAGTGATCTGTGGATTGGTATCAGGAAGAAATAGTCCTTCTTAGCTGAAGGGTCTACCTACAGGGCTTAAAGCTCAAGTTTTGCCAAACTAAAAACAAATCTTATCCTGGAATCCAACAGTTTATTCCTGTCTCAGATAGGTCCATGTCCCATCCAGAAAATAATGGCAATTTCAACAAGTGTTATATTATCAACCCACTGAAAACTTCAGAAGGAATCACCAGCTTATTTTATATGAAAGAAAAAATTTGAGTCATTCCCTCCATCTGTGCCACCTGCAGAATTATTCAAAGTAAATTTCATGTCTACCACATAAGCCTGTATTTATGGCAAATCAGATTAGCCCTAACATTGTCTCCAAATTTGGTGAGAAGTCTGGGCCACTTAAAAAATACTAACTTTATTGTATGATAATTTACATGCAATATTTTTTACATGCATCTATTTTTAGTGTTTGTTTTGCATTTTATGAGTCTCAACAGATGTGTACACCAGCGTTACCACCACCACAATCACAATATAGAACCTTTCTGTCATTCCAGAAAGCTTGTTTGAACCGCATTGCAGTCCATACCTCCCAATTTCTTGACCACAGGCAACGATTAATCTGTTTTCTGTCACTGTAGGTTCTTTTTGCTTTTTCTGGGATTTAAAACAAATGAAACCATGTATACCTTTTGTCTGGCTTTTTTTTTTCTCAGTGTTATGTTTTTGAGATTTCTCTATGTTTGTTATGTGTATCAGGAGTTTTTAAAAAAATTACTGAGTAATATTCAATTGCAAATATATGCCACAATTTATTTACCTGTTGGTGGACCTGTGTATATTTCTGGTTTTAGGCATTAAGAGTAAAGTTCCTATGAACATTTTTGTACAAATTTTTGTGTGGATATGTTTTTATTTCTCTTGGGTAAATATCAATGATTGGAATGGCTGGATCATATGGTAGATGCATGTTTATATGCATAAGAAACTGCCAAATTGGTTTCCAAAATGGGTTGAATTATTTTGCATTCCCTCTAGCACTGTGTTTCCACTGGGCCTTTTTGTGTGTGTGTGTGTGTGTGTGTGTGTGTGTGTGTGTGTGTGACCGGTAAGGGGATCGTAACCCCTTGGCTTGGTGTCGCCTGCACCTCGCTCAGCCAGTGAGCTCACCGGCCGTCCCTATATAGGATCCGAACCCACGGCGGGAGCGCCACTCTCCCAGCGCCGCACTCTCCCGAGTGAGCCACGGGGTCAGCCCTCCACTGGGCCATTTTTACATGTTGTGATGTCAGACAAATAGAAAGAAACTTTAAATTTATGTTGATGCACCCATGTAAGTGTATATGTATACACACACACAGAAATGTGGATATATTTTATTATATCATATGCTAGTAAAATATAAGATCTTATTTATACATAATATAAAATTCCAACTTGTGAGCATATACTCAAAACCCTTAAACTATAAATGTGATTTCTGTGTTTTTTTCTTAATATTTGTTTACTTTAGTCATTTGCTGGTCATTACTAACAGTCAGGTAGCAAACTTTTAAGAAAAACAGTAGAAACTCTAATGAAATAAATTTTCCCTCTGTCATTGGGAAGAGATAACTCTCCTTATTTGGGGCCTGTGACCTCTGGTATTACACCAGGCAAAGTTTAAGAACCTCTGATATAAGCAGTGGGCCAAGGGCATTCAAATGGAGGAAACTGAGCAAGAATGATCATATAGGGAGCAACAGAGATGGACTGGTGGTGAGGGAAGAGAGATTTTCCAGGAGGGGTGGTCAGGACCAAGGAACAAAATAAGAAATCAAATGAGGGGGTAACCAGTGGATGTGGCCCCATGGAGACAGAAAGACCAGACTTACACACATATCACTGTGATACTAAACAGAAGGTGAAAAATATCTAACATGCTGCAGGGGAAGAGAGTGACTAATTGTATACCTGGAGTTGGGAGGAGAAAATTGGGGAAATTTTCAGAAAGAGCAGTTAGTAGGGGATAGGAGCAGATTAATAAAAATAACCTTATCTATATACATGAAAATGCTGGAATTGCTGAATAGTGCTGTTAGAGTGTGGTAATAAAATAGATGGTTGGGCGGTTTGTTTTACAGATTTTATCCTAAAGATATGATGACTAGCTAAACTGCTGCTATTAATTTATATCACACAGCAAACAAATCCCACAGGATTGGACTGAACCAGGGGCAAGGTGCTGGTATAAATTTCGGTGACTCATCTCTTGTGTCTAAAATAGCAGCAGGCTAGGGGTCAAAGAGTAGTCCAGGGAGGAAATCTTTTTGACACATGTTCCTCTTGAAAGCAAACAGAATCATTATTCATAATTCAGTTTCCCAAGCTGGTGTAGGGAATAGGGTGTAGCTGGGTAAGGGTGGGAAATGGGAAGTGAGCTTGCATCAGGTAATCATGAAAGGCATTGTGTTACATGCAAAGAAAATATGATTTTATCTTACAGGTTTTCAAAATGGCTTCAGACATACCCTTGGGCATAAATGAAAGTCTTCTAATGGGGTCCATGCAAGGGCTCAGAGACTCTTAAGAGATTATTTATCTCATTAAAAAGGAATTTGGAATGTGATTCCATCTGGATAAGCTGTTGCTATAATACCCTGGAAAAGTTTGTTCCAACAAAATTATTTAAGCACTTGAGAAATAATCAAAAAAATACCCTTGAACTTGTTACTCAGACATGGACTTGCCAAGTGCTAGGGTGAGACTTGTAGAGATGATAAGTCTACTGTGAATAAGGCAGTTAAGCTTTAGGGCCATATGTTGTGCTTGACAGTGTTGTTGGAAAAGTTTTTTGGAAATTATGACCTTGAAGAAGCTTTGAATAGCTAACCAGGATGAGGCCACCAGAGTTGTCCAAACGGTTGTCACTTGTTGACGGCTGTCAGACATCTTTGGTCTCATGCACTGTGTGCAGCTCTCCTGCACTCATTCCATTCATGACTTTAGTCTCTTCATGAGAAGCTGGTGCTGATCCAATTAATTTTTGCAAACAGACTGCAGGTGTCATGGGGTGTCTGTCAGAAGAGAATCAGGGCACCAAGCATCGTTTTCTCTTGCTATATTGATCACTATTCAAGGTGTATTCTCAGAGTAAGTCTTGATAATGCTCAACAATTAAAAATATTTCTTTGAGGACTATTTGTTTATGTGTTTTTTTCTCTATGTCTTCTGGGTCTCTGTCCTAGATAGGGCTGAGTCTTAGCCATTTTGTGTTGCAATAACCTGAGATTGGGTAATTTATAAAAATCAGAGATTTATTTCTTACGGTTCTGGAGGCTGGGAAGCCCAAGGTAGGGTGGGGGGTAGCATCTGGTGAAGGCCTTTATGCTGCATACATTCTATGGCAAAAGGTAGGAGGTTGAGAGAGAGCAAGAGATTGAATAACCCATCCATGAGGGCAGAGCCCTCATGGCCTAATCGCCTCTCAAAGATCCCACCTCTTAACACAGTTGCATTGGGGATTAAGTTTCCAGCACATGCTTTTTGTGGGGCACTTGAGAAATAATTTAACATTCAACCCAAGCAGGCTACTTTAACAAAATAATTTAACATTCAACCTAAGCAGGCTACTTTAACAAAATGCTATAGACTTAGTGGCTCAAACAACATTTATTTCTCACAGTTCTGGAGGCTGAGAAGTCTAAGATGAAGATTTCTGCAGATTCAGTTTCTGGTGAGGGCCCTCTTCCTGGTTTGCAAAGATCCATCTTCTCATTTTGTCCTCACATGGCACCAGGGTGGGGGGCTAGAGCAGAAGGTTTATTTCTCTTCTTTTTTGTAAGGGCATTAATGCCATTATAATGACCTCACCCTCATGATGTATTCTAATTCTGATAACCTCCCAAAGACCCCATCTCTAATTACCATCATGTTGGGGATTGGGGCTTCCACGTATGAATTTGTGGGTGGGCTCCACAAATATTCAGTCCATAGCAGTCTCAGTAAGACAACAAAATGAGACAGTAATTGTTCAGTTGAGTTTCTTAGAATAACACCAGTACAGAATCCCAAAAGAGTGCCCATCTACTTTTTTGGGGGGCAGGGGTAAAGAAAGGAGGTCAACATTAGGGGGATTAGGGAACTGATTTCAAAAAATTAATTAAAAACATCTAAAGCCACTGGAAGGTACCAGAATATGGGAAGTTTCAAAGAAGAAATGAAATTGAAGATAGAAGGCATCTTGTTCTATGCATGGACTCTTAAACTCCCAGAACTTTCTGCAATGATTCTGAAGGCAATCCTTTGTCAAACATAATCATCCTGGTATTGTGGTGATGGAAAAAGATGGGAAAGCGACCAACACCTTTTATCTTCTTCTGTGGCTTTATTTCAGTTGGATTTTTTTCTATCTCATTTCAGTAGGTTGCTTTATTTGGCTCAGAATGAGCTCACAGTGCTTTTTTGGTGAATGTGTTCTCCTTAGGAAAGCATTTCCTTTAAAGTTCTAGGTGAAACATTCCCAGCTTGGTGGACCCCACATTGTGACATCCTTGAAGGCACTATATTTGGGAAGTCATCCATGGCTGCTTCAGTTCTAGAAATGAGTCAGATTGTTAAAATTACTATGAGCATGGATTTTATGTTGTGTTTTGAAATTTAAATTAGTATCGAAAGAAACCATTTGAGGGTCATGATCCAGCATCTTGCCTCAAAATAACAAGCAAAAACAAAAACCAACCTGATTTTTATGATTGGGAAGCAACGGTTTTATGCAACTAGTTAACTTTTAAAGAAATGAAACACTGTCACTTTGGACCAATTTGTGGGCTATCAGGTAAATTCACATATTGTTGCTCGCGTATGTGTATATTTATCTATCTATTTATATAAAACACATAACTCTAGGTCATGTTTTTATTAGTTGTATCCTGACAGTCGCACATGTTAATTTATGTAATACCTGCCCTACTACAAACCAGTCTAGTTTTTCTGTTGGGACAGAGCCACACCTAGGTGAACCTTACTGACCATGAATTCTTTGCTCCTTTGTGGACAAAATCCCTGGGATGGAATCTCCTGTTAAATAGCAGGTGCTAAACAGAAACCTACTGCTTGACTGAGTGATAACATTTTCTAGAGATTTTTTGTATTTAAACTGAGATTTAGCAAAGGCATATTATTCAGTCTTGTTCTTGGAATCAACCTTTACTCCTTTCTTTCTCTCTTACCCACACATGGCAAATCCTGTCTGCTCTGCCTTCAAAATTTGTGCACTTTCTTCATACCAATTCCATTACTGCCATTCTGGTCTCAACCACCTTCTCTTTCACCCAGTTTACTCATCTCTTTTCTCCCAGGCTTGTTTCCCCCCATTTCCTCCCCACCCCGTAGTCTATTCTCTACTCAGTACCCAGCGTAACCTGCTAAGCATAAGCCAGATCCTGTGCCTCCCTACGAAGAAACTTCTAACAGGTCGTTATCTCATCCCAAGTAAAAGCCAGAGTCTTTACCATGGCCCATGTGATCTGATGCCTTCTTAGCTCTGACCGCATCTCTGGCTTCGTGACATTGGCTTCCTTGTCATTCCTCAAACACACAGGTGTGCTCTCCCCTCAGGGTCTTTGCCTTGGCTGTTTCTTCTTCTAGGAATGTTCTTCCTTTCCCCACTTTTATCTGTAAGGCTAATTCCCTCACCTCCTTAAGTCTTTGCTTAATTATAAACCCAGCCTTCTTATTAACCCCTACCCTGTGCCCCGCTTTTCCCCATAGCACCGACCGCCTTGCAACTTACTATGTAATTTATTATTTATTATGTTTAGCATTTACTCACCACCCCCCTACAAGACCCCATGTAAGTGTGATGGTGGTGGTGGGTTTTCTTTTCCTTACCGATCTGTCCCAAGTACCTAGAATAGGTGCCTTGACGCATAGTGAGAAAACAATAAATATTTGATGAATAAATGAATGCTCAAGCAAGGGTAATGGATTGACTCTTATTGTCCATTGACTGCAGGTGCCAGTTTTTAAAATCAGATTTAATAAATCATAAAGCCGTTCTTATTATATTGGTTTCAGACATTACATTTTACATATTCACTCATAATATGAGTCAAAAGAAAGTTGTACAAAGATATTATTTGTCACAACCCATTTAGATTGTTTTGTTCTGTTCACAACAGATTAGCCTCTGCCAACCCATTCTAGAAACTTCCATTTGATTTTTAGAAGTTTTTAATTGGGGCTAGGCTCTTTTCAGGAAAGGGACACTCTAACATCTGTGGAAAAATAATCATGTTCCTGTGATTCCATTCCTCTGAAACCAACTGATAAACTAAACAAAAACATTGAGCACTGTAACTTTATGAAGTGGCTTGAATAGTCTCTGAAGTCATGCTGTGCATTGCACTCACTTTTTGGCCTTCCTGTCTGACCATTTTTGTGCTTTCGGAATATGGGAAACTCAGGCCGTTTGTCCAGTGCCAGGTGAGCACTGCCTCTCTCCTTTTTCCCATGGATGGCCCAGGCTCTCTTTGCACAGACTAGGCTCAGTTCTCTTTCATCCAGGTTCTTCCTACGTCTAGCTGGAATTACGAGTTATTTTATGCTTCTCTTCCCAACTTACTTACCTGAATCAGTTTCTTTCCTTCCAGCTCTGCTGCCTCCTGGGCAGGTACAGGAAAACTCAGAGAAATAAACCCATCACTGCATTACTGCCTCTGATCTTTATATTTTTGGCCTCTGCCTGTCCTTTCAAATCAAACCTGAGCTAGTTGACTTGGGCACTCAGAACTCTGTGCTCTGGCCACAATGGCCCTTTTTCTTGCTTCCTGCCACTTCCCTATAGTGACCATTGTTCCAGCCAAATTGCAGGACTTGCCACATCCAAAACACAACCATGCCCCCTCATGCACTCCCTTTAGGAATCACCAGGGCTACCTCCTGCTCCAAAACTTACGCATTCCCCTGCCAAGCACACCAATTATACTTTCTGTGTTCCTCCTTTAATGCTGAAACTCATCTGCTTTCTGTTTTGATGGTGTGCTTCGGTTCAGTTCCACAACACAATTACCTTAACTTCCATGCCAGACTATAAACCCGATGAGGGTAAGGATAGCATCTTTTTATTGTTGTATCCAACCCCATGTGTAAAACTTTGCTGTGTATGGGTTAAGTAAGTATTTCATAGATCCATGGAATGTTACTGTTTGGAAGGACTCTGGAAATAAACAGTTGTACAGCCCAGAGTTTCTAGAACTGCCCCGATTTTTAAATATTTTTTCCTTTTACCTTCTGAAAATTACAACTGTGCTTTTCCAAGAACATACACTGAGTTTTAATTTGGAAAACCATAGTTAGCGTAATCAAACATCATCCAGTAGTTTAATGCTTCATACGCATAGATTGTGATTCAATGAAGTTTCAGTGGTAGGTGGTTCGGGTTCCTCCTACTACCCTTCATGTATTTTTTGTGAGAGCATTTGGAATTATTTTTATAGCTCTCTCTGTTTTGCTACAAAACAGGTTACAAATGTGGCCCTAGTAATCTCTCATAAGATTTCTCCCAACCACGATTCAGGTATATTTAGAAGATAACATTAATACATTTCTTCATTTCAGCAAGTATTTATTGAGTGCCTGCTGTATGCCTGGTATATAATATAAATAAATCAGGAACAAGTTCTCACTTTCATGGAGCATACATTCCAGGGAGTGGAGGCAGACAAAAAACAAGTAAAGTGACAAGTAGGCCAGGTGGTAATAGTGTGACAGAAAAATGAAGCAGGGGAAAGGGGACAGAGAATGTGGGGGCAGGAGTGAGGGGAATTGCAATTTAAAACCAGGTGATTGGCAGAGGCCTGAAGGTGGTGAAATAATGAGCGCTACCGATACCACGGGAAGAGCATTCTAGGCAGAGGGAACAATGGCCCTGTGTGGGAGTCACTTGTCATGTGTGAGGGACAGTAAGGACACCATTCTTCAATTTGGACAGGGTTGGGAAATAGGGCTAGATGATTCAGAGAGGTAGAGGGGGATTCAGACCAGTTCAAGTTTCTCAGCCTTTGCACTAGTGACATTTGGTTGGGTAACTATTCGTTGTGGGGTGCTGTCCTGTGCATTATAAGAAGTTTAGCAGCATCCCTGGATTCTGCCTACTAGATGCCAGTGTGGTGACATACTGTCTTGGTCCATTTGAACTGCTGTAACAAACTACCACAGACTGGGTAATTTATAAACAACAGAAATTTATTTCTCACAGTTCTAGAGGCTAGGAAGTTCAAGATCATGTCACCGGAAGATTTGGTGTCTTGTGAAGGCTCCCTGCTTCAGACACCTTGATGCTAGAAGGCAGAGAGCAAAAGGGATGGAAAGGCAAAAGGGCCTAGCTGGTTCTCTCTAGCCTGTTTATAAGGTGCTAATAATCTCTTAAAGGCCCCACCTCTCCATACTGTTGCATTGGGGATTAAGTTTCAACACGAACTTTGGAGGGGACACAAATATTCAACACCTACACTCCCCCTACCTCCCAAGTTGTGATAACTGAAAATGTCTCCAGACATTGCTAAATGTCTTCTTAGGTGCAAAATCACACTTGGTTAAGAACCACAGCTTTAGATCAAAATAAGGACTTTGTTCCTTGTAGTGCTTCTTTCATTTGAGAAGCCTCTGGTCCAGTTGAACGGCTGTAACAAACTACCACAGACTGGGTAATTTATAAACAACAGAAATTCATTTCTCATAGTTCTAGAGACTAGGAAGTTCAAGATCAAGTCACTGGAAGATTTAGTGTCTGGCTGCTGTGAGAGTCCTCTGGCTGCTGTGTTGAGAATAGATTGAAGGGGGACAAAGGTGGGAGCAGGGAGGAAAACTAATAAAAGTCTAGGTGAGAGGAGAGGGTGCCTAGGAACAGGCTGGGGTTGGTTGGGGTTGGTGAGGAGTGATCAGATTTTGGATATTTTAAGTGGTGAGCCATCAGGATTTGCTGACAGACTGGATCCCAGGTATAAAAAGGGAGTCAAAAATAGCTACAAGGATGTGGGCATGAGCAGAGAGGATGCAGGTCTCTGGGGGGCATTAAGAGTTTGGTTTGAACATGTTTTATTTAAGAACATTGATCATTCTCTGTTTTTTCTCTCACAATAACCCTGAGAGGTGGGTTTTTTCTACTGTTACAATAAAAAGACACTGAACCTCATGGAAGTTAGTTAATTGCCCAAAGTCACACAACATGTAAAGAACAAAACCAGAATTTTAATCCAGAAATATCTCACTCCTAATCCCAGCTCCATGGTGTACTTTAAAGTGATTCTGTACGGTTCCAGAACCCCCCAACATGGGTTAATAGTACAGTATCTTATATCCAGTAGAGGCTAATTCAGTAATTTTTCATGAAATGCAGTTTTGCTAAATACTATATTTTAAATGGACACCGTCATTTCTTTTGTATTTTATAGCAGGATTGAAAACAAACATAAGTCTTAGGAAGGATTCTGCATAGTTAAAGAAATCACCTGGAATATCAGTGCTATGTTTTGGTGTAGGTGTCCCTACAAAATTCATATTTTGGAATTTAAACTCCAACGTGATGGTGTTAGAAGGTGGGGCCTTTAGGAGGTGATTAAGTCCTGAAGGTGGAGTTTTCATGAATGGGATTAGCAACCTTATAAAAGGGCTGGAGGGAGCTAGTTAGGACCTTTTTTACCTTTCCACCATGTGAGAACACAGTGTTCGAGACGACATCTTGGAAGGAGAGAGCAGGCCCTCACCAGACACCAAATCGTCTGGTGCATTGATCTTGGACCTCCCAGCCTCCAGAACTGTGAGAAATAAATTTCCATTATTTATAAATTACCCAGCCTGTGATATTTTGTTATAGCAGGATGAATGTACTGAGACAATCAGTAAATGGGGTTTGTGGTTAGTTGGATTTTAAGTGAGCTGTAAGTTGCTGTTTCTCAAAGTCTGTCCTGTTGATATCTAGCCCTACCTAGCAAATCAATGGTTCTGTGGTCAGTCGCGTTTGGAAACACATCCTGGGTTACTCTCTTAGGGATCTCCTCTTCCCTCCAGAATGGTATTAAGCATTTCACAGGTATAGGCAGCATTAAACCATTTGTCTGCTATGGTCATGGCCCTGTCCATGAACCACTTTGTTCTATGTTTCCTCAAATATGCATATCCTTGGAGCTTAGGTTAGACCCTAGCAGGCCATTTTGTTTCTCTTTTATTTTTCTGGCAAACGCTTCTGACTTTTTACCTGTGCCCCCACCAGACCCCTGAATGATTAACCTGAATGGATTTTCTTAAAATAAATTCTGAGACTTTTTGCATCCTCTGGCATCTAAAAGCAGGTTCTCTGTCTCTTTCAGTTATATAATTGTGTGTTTAAACTGTGGGACTCAACAAGGTAATTGCAGTCACGGAGTTGTTAGCAGAGGGAACCATTGAACAGGCAGCAGGGAGCTGTGCGCCATGATTGATTCAGGGGGTGTTTAGGAAGCTTGAAGGTGGTGTGAGCCCAGCTGCTGTGAAGAGCTGCCCACAGATCTCTCTGCTGTTATGCAGTGTACAACCTTGTGATGGCTTAGCCTAAAAGAAAACAGAATGTTGCTGCTTCTCTTTTTTCTGAGAGTAATCAGTGCCAAGGGAGGTGTGTTAGGAGGTCTTTAATAGTTTATCCTTGATGAGTTCTTGGCAGGGCCAGCTTCGTGGGTTTGTGACCTCTGTAGTTGCATAGGGTCCTGGACTCAGAAAGGCCCTGTGTTTGGTTTAATGCTTTGCTGTCACCATTTTGAAATTTTTAGTAACAAGGGGCCCTGCATTTTTCTCTGTCATTGGGCCCTGCAAATTATGCAGCTGGTCCTGATCCCAAGAGCTGGTTCTGATTTTTGGCTTCAGAGCATTGAGGAGAAACCACAGAGGTGCAAGGATTTTGCATCTGGAGGGCAGTTAGGAGTTACATTTTAAAGGTGCTCTCATGATAGTTCTTTACATGCTACAGCTTCAGGTTTGAGAGTTGAAGCTTCTGTCCATTGATTTCAAAGAAGTAACATATTTCTAGATGAGGGATCCACTGTGGGCTGTCAGCAGTGGAATGGCTGTTGTAATTCATTACACTGTTAATTTTGTTAATTTTTGTTGATTTTGTTTAAGCACTGCTGCTCGAAAGGAGGCTATGCAGGTTCCAGACACCTCTCAGAGTCTATGTTCTAGTGGAAACAAGGGCTAGTCGTCTTTATGTAAAACAAGCTTTAGGGTGAGACACAAAATGCTCTTGATTAGCAGTGCCACCAAGATGAAAATTTGGGTAAGTATGAATGTTCTTTCATTCAACAGATATTTATTGAGCACCTACATGTGCTGAACACTGTGCTAGGAGCTGGAGATGGGTGATAGATTAATTTGGGTTCCCCTTGAAGCAGCCCCCATGACAGAGATTTGAGTATAAGCAATTTCTTGGAGAGGCCATCCCAGGAAATACTGGTAGGAAAGTAGAGAAGTGAGAGAAGGAAATGAAGAAAGCCAGTAAAGGATGTGTTCTCACAGAGGTTACCACTGTGTCCAGATGGGGCATAATCCCACTGGAAACCTCTGGGAGACAGTGTAGAATATGCCTCAGAATTGTCCCATAGAAAGACTCGAAGGTTGGTTCTTTACCCACTAACTTCAAGCTATCCTTGATTGAGAGCTGCCTCTCTAACAATGAACACAGTTCTTGTGCTAGAGAAAGTTCCTAGGCAAAGAATCACAAGCACTTGCACTAGAAAACTGTGCTTATGTATGAGATTAGTGAGGCTAAAGGCAAGGGGATGAGAAGTGACAGAGTTGGGGCTGCCATTCTGGGTAGGTTAGTGGGGGAGGCTGAAGAGGTGACATTTGAGCAAAGACCTATGTCTTCTTTCTTTTCTTTTTCTTCTTTCAAGAATGGGAGGCATATATTGTGATTTTGGGGAATGTTGTTTATATTCTTGAAAACGCTGCAACTTTGTGATGGTGTTTGTGTTTATCTGGTTGCTTGTGTTTTGACAATCTCTTTTTGAATATTGTGGCATCTTTTCATCTATATTCTAGGTTTTCCTTAGTCATAGACCTCTAATAAACAGAAATTTTAAATTTAAAATTTTCAAAAGAAAAGTAGTTATCTTTAAAGTATGGAAAATAGTGTTTTTAAGCATGAATTACTTTTTAAGAAAAGTGGAAGCTATCTATTATTCTTTTTGTGTATGTCCATTGTTAACTTGGTATTTCTTCATGTTATTAAACAACTGAGTGAATATAGGTAAAGAAATAACTGCTGGAGTAGGATTGTGAAGTGAAATAAAATTTTCACATTAGAAAAAATGTGGTTCTTATTTATTTGTTGCAACAACAACATGAGGAGAAGTGTTGTTTATGATAAAATGACTCCAAAATCACTCTCTGTGTAACCAATACATAGGCACTGCTATTAAACGTTTGTGTTTTACAAATGTACTTCCAGCGTAAAACCACTTTCAGGAAATTTTAGCTATGTTTTTCCATAAAACATAGTTTCAGATAGCTTTAAAATCAACCTATTTTCTCATTTCCTTACTTCAATTCAAATTGATGCAGTTATTTAATAAAGCTGTATCTCTCATAAGTCATTCTAATAGAATTTGCAGTGATCATAAAAGGAAAATACATAGGGCTTGTTAATTATGAGAACATGTTTGTTTGCTTGCTTGCTTATGTGGAAGTTATTTTATGCATTGTCCTCGTGCTCATTTGCAAAAATCTTTTGGTAGTTAATGCCTCTTTCTCTGCTGTAAGCAGTGGGATCACAGAGTGTAAACTTGTACTTCACTAAGTGAAGAGATGGCCAGATTCTAGGACCACATTAAGAAAGTTGGTTTTTCTATGGAAACTGTTTAATTTTAATCCAGTTTTAGGCTAGAAAAATGGCTTAAAAACAAAACTCAACAGATTTCTAGGATAACAGTATTTAAATGAAAAATTACAGTTTGCTTCAACTGTCCAGTTATTTAGGAAGTCACCATCAGATTCTTTTCAGCTGTGTCTGTTCTTGTCCCACTGTAATGTGGATATGAATCACCTGGAGATTAAAATACAGATTCTGTACTTCTAACATGCTTCAGATGACGCTCATGCATCTTCTGAGGTCCATGGGCATCCTTTGAGGAGGGATGTCTCTGTGATGATTTAATTGTATGTGCCAACCCGACTGGGCTAAGGGATGCCCAGAAAGCTGTTAAAACATTATTTCTGGATGTGTCTGTGAGGGTGTTTCTAGAAGAGACTAGCATTTGAATTGTTAGACTGAGTAAAGAAGATCACCTTTACCAATGCTAGTGGGCATCATTCAATCCATTGAGGGCCTAAGTAGAACAAAATAGTGGAGAAAGGGTGAATTCTTCTCCTGCCTTTGGACACTGGTGCTCCTGGTTCCTGGGCTTGCTGATTCAGACTGGGACTTATACCATCATCTCCTTGCCCCCCATTCTCAGGCCTTTGGGCTCAGATTGACTTACACCACTGACTTTCCTGGTTCTCCAGCTTGTAGCTGGAAGATTGTGGGACTTCTCAGCATCCGTAACCATGTGTGTTAATTCTTATAATACATATTCTCTTATGTATATCACTATATATCCTATTGGTTCTGTTACTCTGGAGAACACTTACTAATACAGTCTTGGACAACTCACTTTAGGATCTATCTTTGCTTGATTGTGGGGGAAAAACTGTGCCTGGGGGAGGGGTTGACTGCTTTGGAAGAAAAGGAGATTTTGGAGGTAAAGTTAGCTTGAAAACTTTTCAAAAGCACATAACTGTTTTCAGACTGACATGAATACTGGGCAGCTGTCTTCCCATAATTGGATGAAATAGCGAGTTATGGGGAAGAAGGACATGTAAACTGCTAATTCTCTACCCAAACTCACAAGTATCTAGGGAGGGTTCCTCAAAGCTCAGAAGCCTCTGAAAAACTGAATTTGGAGTCATACTAAAGGGCGTTCATTATTTATGACCTCACGTAGGAGCTGCTTAGCGTTGCTCAGGGGTGTAAAAAGCAGAGGTTCCAGTTTTAAGCAGTAAGGAGCTCTTGATGTTCAGGAAAGGACTGGTAGAGATTACAGAAGAATTTCAGGTAGTGATGACAGAAGCAGAACTCTCTTCTGCTTAGCAACAGTCTAAGTGAGGGGAGCAGAAGCTGGGAATAGCAGAGGTCCCTACAAAGAAATTTGTTTGTAGGCAGAGTCAAAAGCAATTGAAACAAGTTTGCACTAATGACTTTGGGGATCAGAATGCCCCAGGAATGGAATAGGAGGGTCACATTTAGGGGTGACCTCTAATTTGCAACTAAAATGACTGCTGGGCATTTAAATGGACACTAGAGTGGGAGGATTATGTAACGTGGGTGGTACTCAGAGAAATTCTTTATTTTGGAGTTTGTATGGAGAAGAGTTTTTCCTCTGCTCCTTGCAGGCACAGTAGTGACAGATGGTTGTTGTTTTCTTGCTGGTTTCTGTTTCCAGAGGAATAAAGTTAGAACTGGTGTTCGGAATTCAGCCTATGCAAAGATGCTGACATTGCGTGGATAATTTAGGAATAAAAGGACATTGGTAGTCCTTAGTCAACCAAGGCAAAGATGGGTTGTGGAAAGTCATGGAGGTTAGGGCTGGCCAGAACTACTCGTGTGATTTTGAGCAGGTTATTAACCTCTTCTAGCATCAGTTTAGTCTGTTGTGATGAACATAATCGTGCCTACTGTTGGTAAGCTGGAGGGGATGTTCATGAAGTGCCTAGCAGAATATTGGTAGGTAGGTTCTCAGTAAGTGGAGGAGTTACTTTAGAAAAATATCTTGAAATATAACAGATGATTAGATTTCAAGATGCAAACTAGAGTTCTGAATTGAATTTAAACTTGAATTTCATCAGTTGGGTATAGCAACAAAGCACAGGGGTTGTAGGGAACACAAAATGTCAAGAAGTAAAGGAGTTGTAGAGAATATAAGATGTCAAGAAAGCAAGATGCTCATAGTATTAAGAAAACTGGTAAATTAATATTTTCCACAAATGTGACAAAATAAGAATTTATTTACAGAGCTCTCAGCACACTGAATTGATGGGTAAAACACCTGGGGCTTTAATGATTAGAGGAGAGTTAAGTTATTGTAAAAACTTAAGAATTTCTAGAAGCTTCCAGGTCAAGAACTATGTGGGCCCCTCCAATTCTCTTTCTTCCAATCACTTTGTAACAGAGAGGCTTTGTTATTGCTAACCCATGCTTCACTGAGTACCCATGAATCAATTCCACAAATTCTTTCTCAGTCCTGCACTAGGGCTTCTGATGTCCATCATGGGAGCCATGTCCTGCATGTGATTATTGTGCATTCAACACGTGGCCAGACCAAGTTGAGATGTACCTGAAAAGTGTAATATACACACCAGATTTCAAACACTTAGTATGAAAAAAATAATGTAAAATATCTCATTAATAATTTTTGTATGTGGAATATTTGTTGAAATAATATTTTGGATATATTGGGTTAATGAAAATGTATTAAAAATTTATTTTACCTGATTTTACTTTTTCTAAAGTGGCAACTAAAAAATTTAAAGTTGTACATATTTTCACATTTTATTTCTATTGGACAGCACTGGTCAAGGCTGCCCTGCAACCTATTTAGGAATTTCCTGGAGAGGTTTAAATCTTTAAACTCCCCTGTCCCCAAACAGAAATAAAACAAAACCTTGTACTGGCTTAGGGGAGCTTCCTGATCTGTGGTCTATTGTCCTTTCTAAGTAAAAGGACCCTGCATGAACAAGTTATCAACTGAATTCCTGTGGCAAACACATTAATGTCTCTCCAGGTATAGTCTTGGGGTCCTAACTAAGATAAAGTTTTTAAATCACTTGTACTCATCTTTATCTTCGCTTTGTTCTAAGTCAGTATTTGCTGACTATTATCTAAAAATTTATGTTTTATCTTAGGGGTAACTGTCTCTAAAATGCATTTCTCCCTCTCAAAACAAACATAATAAAAGGACATTGAAACAAAAGAAAAATCACATTGTGTACTTTTGGTCAACATTTATCTTGCTGTAAAAATAGAAGAAATAAAAGAAGGTACGTTTGCATCAACTAGATGGTATCACAATTACTGGTTCTCCTTCTTTGTGGAATATAGGGAATCAACAAAGTAAATTTATTATTTTGATTCTAAGTTGTCAGGGAGTTATTGGAAAGGAACTGCAGTCCTATTTCTGCAGCAGAACTAATGTGAAAGGAGAACAGTAAATTAAATAAGGTCGAGATGATTTAGCCAGCTGCTTCAGTCTCTTGAATGATCACTTGTAAGATGCAAATAAATGTAAGGCTTTGTGCTATTAAATAGAATTATGGTTTTCAACTTGGAATGAGTACTGTGATGTGGCTGAGTAGTCATATTAATGGGATATTTTTGGTTACTCATTTGTCCTTACATTATCTCAGTTCCAGCTATGGGAATGATTAACATTGCACTCTGATCATGAGGAATAGAGGGGGTAGGATGTTGATAAATCAGAATTGAAGAACAGGCTATTAATTCATTCACCAGCCTATCACTGTGTTCTGGAATTTTAATTTAACATTTTATTTCTCTTTTTGGAAGGCCATCCATGAAATTTGTAGAGGGCTATTTTGACCCTCATTCAACTTTTGGTGAATCTTCAAATTTGAGAGTGGCATCATGTGGCCTGTGATTTCATGGGTGAGCTTTAGGATTTCAGCGGTGCTTAGGTATGGTTGGTCTATACTCTTATGTGGTATGGAGAGTGGGGGGCAGGGAGATATATGACCCAGGGGACTCTATTAATAAGTGTTACTAAATGTTAAAGTATTTTAATTTTCTTAAGAAATCTCAAAGTAGTCTGTATTCTTCTTTTGTTTCTTTTAATGGTATAGTTTACAGGATAATAACATCGAGTTACTTTGACAAGGCCCCAGAATCATGACTAGGGAAGTATATTGGGCCTGCCTTGGGAAGAAAAGGATGTGAAAATGGAGGTGTGTTTACCTTCCAGTCCTGCCCCATTCTTACAGTGGACAGTTTCTCTCTCTCTCTCTCTCTCTCTCTCTCCCTTCCTTCCTTCCTTCCTTTCTCTCTCTCTCTCTTCCTTCCTTTCATTCTTCCATTCAGTAAGCATTTATTAAACCCTGTAAGGTGTGGAACCACTGTGTAAGATAACTTTGAGAATAAACCTAAAGGACAATATGTTGCGTACTTTATTCCGAAGTGGCTTTCTCAGTGTCCCCATCTCAGCTGGTGTCTGAGAACCATCTTAGCACAGCACTGACTGTTTCTCTCACTCTTGGATCTCACATGGTGAGGACACTGAAATCCAGGAGAAAGTTGTCCAGTACCGTTTATAATTCCAGTCCCTCTGTAATTCAAAATTATCTTGAATTGCTTTAAAATCATTATTCACAATCTTGAAACACTAGATTATTTTCATAACAGATGGTTTTGATCTTGATAGCATCCTTAACTTTCTGAGAGAAATGAACAAAAAATTGTATTCCAAACTCCAGGTTGTCCAAATTTTTATTACTTCAGACAGTCGATACAGTATATGAAACTTTTGAAATCATAATGTACTTGTTTTGAGCCTTATCTCTTCCTGCGTGTTGGTTCACGTTGTTCACTGCACTCATCTTCATCTGTTCACATTTCAGTCAACCTGTTTATCTGCTGTTAATCATTCGTCTGGATGATTCCTACCAAACCCAGCCCATAATAGCCAGTAGGAAATATTACATAAAAGTCATTAAGAGTAGAAGGGAGAGAATAGTGTTTTGATTTTGGTCTTTATTCAGAATTCTCAAAGACTTTCCTTCACTGATGGCAGGAAATGTTCCAAAAGTTAGTTATTGAAAAGGTCAGTCTCGGTTTTCTGTCTTCACTTTGACTTTCAAAAATTGGATGCCAGCTAGTCGCTGTGTTTCAGTTTCTTAAAGATCCTTGTTAAAATAAAACTATTCATTGTTTTTCAGACTGGTTGTTGTTTCTTTAACCTTTTCGATTCTAGTTTTCAACTTTGAAGTCATTTCCTTTGCTTATACTCTCACTGCAGCCCATCAGCTAATGCTGTTGCCTCTGTGTTCAAAATGTGTCCTGAATCCTACAGCATTTCCCAATGTCAGCTGTGACCAGCATCGACCAAGCCCCTGTCATCACTCATCAGGACTCTCATAGTAACATGTCAACTGGTTTCTTTGCTTCCTCTTGCCCTGCTACAGTCTATTCTTCAAACAGCAGGCAAAATATTCCTTTAAAACTTTGGTCAAACAATGTAATTGTGCTGCTCAAAATGCTCTAATTGCTCCCCCTTTAGCTGAAAATCACATCCAGTCAATGTCTTTGCATGAATTGGCTCCCTTTCCTCTTTCTAATTGTGTCTCCTTCCAGTGCCCCCCTTGCTTACTCTGCTGTGTTCCTGCTAAGTTGGTCACTTTAACTTTGCAAAACACACACTGCTCTCAGGGCCTTTGCACCTGCTGGTCCCTCTTCCTGGAATCCTCTTTCTCCCAATCTTCATAACGCTTACTGTCTAACTTCTCTCAGGTCTTTGTCCATATGTTGGCTCATTAGAGACACCCTTCCTGAGGCTCCTATCTAAAATATTAACCACTACTTCTCCCCGTAGCTTGCTAGGGATGCAATAAATATTTGTTGAATGAGTGAAATAACTATTTTTCATGGAAAGACATTTATTTTCCTGTTCCATCTATGGAAACGGGTAAAGAATGCATAAAATGATTTTCAGCAGAACATGGGTAAATATTACAACAATTAGACATGGTAAAAATTCCAAACCATGTATTTAGTATTTTCTTAATTTAAAGTACAAACAGTAACAGAGTAAAGAGTCAATAAATTGTTGAAAAATGGAGATGTCTTGGAACAGCTAATATTTCTAATTGGATCATTGATTTGTGTAAATATGTAATGTGCTGGTATAATTTTGAGTATCAGTTTTCTGAAATATTAGATAACCCCCCCTTTGTGATAAAATTTAAATTGTCAATATGCTTGACAAACTGCCTTTATAATAAAATGTATCCATGTGTATAGTACACGTACACTTTGTTAGGGGGTGAACAAAACCAACACCATTCTGTGCCCTGCCTGCCAAGGTGGCTTCTGTTTAACTTCATTCCTTGTTTCACTGACCAATATACCTTGACATTAGGACAAGCTGTAAAAGTAACAGGTTTTGGGGAGTGAGTGTTTGATTAAAGCAGGTGGTGTCAGTGGTCTGAGCACTAAAATCACATAACTCCCCCTGCTTCATGGATTACAGGACAGCTGGTGAATGTTGTTATCAACTTATTTTTCTTAACCTGTTTCCTTAAAGTTAGTTTTAGTAACAGAGCTTTTGCTATAAAACAATTTTGACTAAATGCAGAGTGGTAGAGCTGTCATCTGGCATCTAATTCCTCATTGCATGCAACTTTCCTGTGTGTAAGTCATCCCCATTAGTAAATATCTTTATATATCTCTGAATGGTCCTGCCCACTTCCTTCTTCAGTCTCAAAGTACCTTCTCAACTTGGAGGGCGTTATACTTTAACCCCTCTCCTTGCACACAATCATAAATGTTTGAATTATCAATAATTAATATTTTTACACAAATGAAAGTTGTGATGTATTAGAATTATTTCCTATTGTTAAATGGGAGTCTGTTGTGATTATGAATATAATGGATACATTATTATTATGTATGGGTATTAGGTACATGTATACAAACTTGTAGAAGGACCATATCTTCTAGAACCAGAAGATCTTCTTCTGCATGTTATATCTGTGTGAATTTACTTAACTGTTTGGGCTAGTCGCCTCATCTCCAAAAGGGAAATAATAATATATAATTGATTTAAAGGTAGAAATATGTAGTACTCTGAAATCCAACAGATCTCAAAGATTCATAATTTTTAAATTTCAGTGAGGTATCATCACACATCTCTGAGTATGGCTAAAATAAGAAGAAAAAAGAACGAACAGTACCAGGTGGGTGAGGATGCAGAGCAGCTGGGATTCTCATACATTGCTGGCGGGAATGCAAAATGGTGCAGCCACTTTGGAATACAGTTTGGCTATTTCTTACAGTATTAAACATACACTTTATGTAACCCAGCACTGCCACTTGTGGGTATTTACCCAAGTGAGATGGAAACTATGTTTAAACCAAAATCTATGCACTAATGTTTATAGTAGCTTTATTTACAATCACCGGAAACTGGAAACAACCTAGATGTCTTTCAACTAGGGATTGAAAAATCACACTGTGTTACATCCATACACTGAGATACTACTCAGCAGTAAAAATTAACTAACGATTGATGCATGCATCAACACAGATAATCGCAAAATACATTACAGTAAGTGAAAGAAGCCAGAGTCAGATGTGAAAGGCTACATGTAGTAAGGGCAACATTATAGGAATAGAAAACAGATCAGTGGTTGTGTGAGATTGGGAGGATGGGCTGACTATAAAGAGTCAGCCTGAGAGAGTTTTGAGGGTAATGGAACTGTTTTATGTCTTGATTGTGTTGTGAAAATGTAGACCAGAAAAAAGTGAATTTTAATATATGTGAATAAAAAATAATAAAAAGAGAGGATTAATTATCTTGATCATTAAAATCAGTTATCTCTGTGAGTTGAGACACTGATGAGGCCTGAATGTCCTAGGTGGGTGAGCGCACATCTCAATCTCCGTTCTCCATTTTATTTTACAATAGTTGCTGTGGTTTCCAAGAGTGACTTTACCTGCTTCAGGTATTATTCTTGGCATGATGGACTTGACTCCGATGTCAGAAGTAGAAATGGCAGATATCCTTCCCCCATTCTCCCAGAAGCTATTATCCTCTGAGGGACCTTCCCAGCTGGATAGCCTTGCTCAGTGGTAGTGATGCTGACAAAGACTGGGAACTTGTCCTGCACATTCGAATTGCAGATAAATCAGCTGCTCTAGTTCTTCCATAAAACCAAATAGAAATGAATAGGAAACAGAATCAGAGCAGGTTGTTGTTTATTCAGATTATTCCAGGCTGTGCATGTGGGGCCCTTCTGTTCAATATAGTACCTGTCTCAGTGCCATGGCATCAGCTGCTGTGTTCTGGGCCTTGAAGGGTTTGCAGAATTTATTTCCATCAATAAAAACCATCTTATTGCTGGTACCCCAGTGTGTTGGGCCCCAGTGGACCAGCTCATGATGTAATTTCTCATGGAACATATGGTTGACCAGTTGTCTGTGGCAAAAAATTATCTAAGAAACATAAATACCAATCCAAACTTATATCATTTATAACAAGAGAAATTTAGGCATTGGGCAGTTCATTCTTGTAAGCTGTACCATACTCTTTCTGTTCTCACTTGCTGTCTGGAACATAAATTTTATGTTCCTAAAGAATGTGAATATGGAAAGGTTCTCGAGGTCACAATTTTCTGGTGAAACCAGGCTTGTTTTCATTCTTTTTTTTTTGTAGACTACTTCGGATCCTCTCAGGTGTATCAAAGTGCTTCTATACAGCTGTCTTAAGAGTGCTGTAAACTTAGATTGATCATGAAACCAGCTTCCTACCAGCAGATTATAAATCACAACAGATTAAAATGAAATATTTATCTATCTGGCATTATTCTAGAGCAACAGCTCTTGATTTTCCCATGTTACTATTCTTAGTTTAATTTGCATAGATGATTTTCTCTATATGCATAGTTGTTTGAGTGCAGAAGTAAAGAGGGAGAGGACTGTAATAGAATAGTTACTCTGGGTTGCAGGAATGTGATAGGTACTCTTTGAGTATAATTCCATTTAACTTCACAACAACGAGCCAGGTAGATAATTTTGTTGCTTTACAAACAAGGAAACTAGGTCCAGGAGAGGTTAATTGACTTGTATTCTCAAAGATAGGTCTCTCTCTCACTCCCAAACCTGCTCTCTGTATAGTCCCCAAGCCTTCATTTGGGAATAGTGTTTTCTCATCTGTTCTCACTTGCAATGGGGGATGGAGATTGCACTGGTGTTTTGAGACTGAGCCTTGGAGCTTCTTCTCAGACCTGAACAGGTCTGCTCCCTGTTTTACTATTCAGAGTCCCAAGAGATTTGGCTTAATTTTATATATTTTTTTAAAGCTTCCATCACACGCTTGATCACTTGTTTCTTTCTCCCCCATGACTGCCTGTAGAAGAAAATTGAGTTTCACAGTTCCATGGCTCTGAAGAGCAAACCCACAAGGCTTTCTTATTTTAATAATTCTACTTCTAATCACCGCAGAGAAATAGGAAAGCAAACAGAAAAAAAAATTGCAAAGTTTCAAAAATAATTAAAATCTTAGTCTTTGAGCCCAGTTTATAGACCGTACTTCTTGAAACTCTACTTAGGTATTATTTCTTAGAAGATACTAGAAGTCTCTTTAATAGAGATCAGTTGCTATTTTTTATCATTAGAAGTCTAGTCCAAAGCAGATTCAAGTTGGTAGCACTGATGAAATTCTGTTCTCCGTCGAGACCATATTTTCTGGTGACTGTCCAACCTATACGGCTTTCATTATGCACCAGTTCTGTAAGACTTTCAGAAAGTGAAGATGTGTCATAATAGAGAGAATGTGCCATTGGAGGGTATTTGGGAATCGATGTTAAGTACTTTTGCTGCCTCATACTGGGAGCCACAGCCACGTATGACCATTGAACACTTGAAATATGGTTATTTTGAGTTGAATTCTGCTAAAGGAAACTACACTCTGGATTCCAAAGACTTAGAATGCAGAAAAAAAAAAAAAAGAATGTAAACTATCTCAATAAGTTTTATATGGATTACCTGTATGTATATGAATCATATGAGAAAATATTGTATATACTGGGTTAAATAAAATCTACTATTAGAATTAAATTCATGTTTTTTAACTTCTAATTATGTGGTTATTGCAGACTCCTATGCAGTTGTAAAATATAATACAGAGAGATCTGAATATCCTTTACCTGGTTTTCCCCACATCTTATAAAACTGCAGTACAACACCACAACCACAAAGTTGACATTGATATAATCCACTGACCTTATTCAGATTTTACCAGTTTTACATGCACTCATTTGTGTGTGTGTATGTTTAGTTCTATGCAATTTAATCGCCTGTGTAGCCTTGGATGACACCACCACAGTCAAAACACAGAAGATCTCCATTCCAAGGATCCCTTGTGCTGCCCTTCCACAACCACAGCCATCCCCTTTTGTCCTGTCCTCCCTAAACCCTGGGAATCACTAATCTGTTCACCATCTGTATAATTTTGTCATTTCAAGCATGTCAAACAAGTGGAAGCGTATATTATGTAACATTTTGAGATGAACTTGTGTCACTCAGCAAAATTCCCTCGAGATTCATCCAAGTCGTGTCAACAATGGTTTTTTCAATTTTATTGCTGAATAGTATTCCATGTTTCTTTTTATCTTTTTAATGGTGCTCCTAGAAATTTTAAAAGTACATATGTACCTTACATTTGAGGCTTTCATTGTGTGTCTGTTGGACCGCATTGATTTAAGGGCATGTTTGTTGAAAGTAATCAAAAAGCATATTTCTGTTGCATTTTCCTTGAACTTCAGCTATTCCTGTGTTAAATGGTGTATTTTTGTTTTGCTGAGTAAGTCAGGTTATTTGGAAATGAACAAAGGAACAGTGTCTTTTTTTAAAAAAAATTGTTTCAGGGGAGTAAATTCATCTCAGTGTCTCTACCACTCTCCTCCTCCTACCCCCTGCCCCCGCCTTTTTTTGGTCAGTTTTTCAGTAAGAAAACCTTTGTATTTCTATCCACAAAAGAAACTTTTCATAAGGCTAGGCAGCAAGGAAGGGTATCTTGTAACCACTGCCAATGGTATTCAGCACACTGGTTTGAGACTAATTAAATGGCTTATATTTATCTGATATTTTCCCCCTTGGGAGCTTGAGAAACTTTTTTTTTTCTTCCAACTTAAGCCTCAAAAAGAAACCAGCTCAGTTAGCTTATGATGGAGGGAAGAAACAGGACACAGGGACACTTCAGAGCAGATTAGAACTGAGGTAAAGGATAATACCAGTTTCAATTAAAATTGCCTGGGGAAATTAGGTAGGCAGAGAATAATTACCTGGGTTGGCATACATCCAGGTTTCTGAAACTGAGACCCTGCTTGGATGTTCTGAGGGATCATTGACAGCCACAAGTAGCCAAGAACCGTGAAGTTTATTTTCATCTCAAACATATAAGTGTTCTGGCTGCAATGCATTGCTATTTAAAGTCAAATTATGTAGCATGAGACGTTCTAAAAAATAAAACCCTGTAAAAACCAAGACCTGAAACAAGCAATACCAGAAAGCATCAGGTGAAAGGGAGGATTCTGTGGCAAAATAAATGCACATTTCTGTGATCTCTGCTATGTGACTGATAGGACACTGGAGCTGAGACTGACTGTAGGAGAACATAAAGAGGCCTGATTACAGGACAGTTCTCGTCTTTCACCTTATACAGAGGGCTCTAGCATGTTAATTAACAGTCCCTGGTTAGCACCCTGCAAATATGAGGAAAGAGCACCGAGTAAATGTCATCTGACACATGGGCTTGTCCAACCTAGTTGTGGAATTGAATCATTGAAAGCAAATTTCCATTTAATACAAATGTCAAGATTGAATATTGTACTCCCCACCCCAGCTCCCTCCAGTGACCTATTAACTCAACTCCTAATCATGGATATTTTGGAGTCTGTGCTTTCCATGGCTGGTGACACATGCTGCCATGATGCCCCTTCTGTGGCTTGGTGGAATTGATGGAAAAGGTTGGAGGTTATTGAACTGCACATCTTTCCTTTCTCATTACCTAGAGGAAGGCCCACTTTCTTCTCTATAATAGGAGAGTCTAGTGGTTTTTCTTTTTTGCTTCTAGTGTTAGCTTTTGCCATGTTTCCATTTTTTCATAATCTCTAAATTTCAAAATGGAAGAGGTTTGGAAGGAGCAAAAAACAAGAAAGAATCAATTACATTTTTCCTCTTTTCTGTTCTGAATGAAGACGTGGGGGTTAGAGGAATTCTTGTATTATTTTCTTTTTTTAGAGGACTTCATAGGCTTCCTTGAACAAGGCTGCTGCTGGTACATAGGGTATTTATATGCAGTTTGCAGAAATATGAGTATACCCCTTTGTGGGTCTGTAGGTCCCACTTACTCCTTGGCTGTGGACATGAGCCAGATCTGTTTGAATGCAATGCATATGTGGTTGGTCATCACCTTGGGCTGTATAATTCAGAAATAGCCCCTACTTCACAGTGTGGAGGAACAGATGGGTGTACAGGCAGTTGTAGTTCTTAAGAGGAAGGGTCCTGGAGCTAGATGGTCAAGGTTTGAATTGATGCTCCTTTGCTTGATTGCCATGTGACACTGGATAAGTGATGTTTTTGAAGGGATTTTTTAAAAAGATTATAGTATTCTTATGTAAAAAAATTTTAACTAATGTGCCATATACTAGTGGATGTATTAAGCATGCTTTTAATTATCTGTAAAGTTTTACTTTAAATATTAGTGTGGTTATGTACGTGTTGCCTCTGTGTAGCTTCCAAGTAACCGTGTCAGTTGAGTAAAAGAGCAGTTAAATTGGATGATGCTATGTAGAAAATGTACATAACCTAATTTAATTAAAAATTTCAGCCCATGATGTTATTTGGACATACTGTCATAATAAAACAAAGAAAACCTCCCAATTTTTTGTCCTTCTAGGTACTTGTGTATTTACTTTTTTTAAAGAATGTCAATTTTCTAGACATCTAGTTTCATAAGGTTTAGTTTAAAATAAAGGAGAGAAACATCTTATGTAGATTTAGAATTTGGTGGAATACATGCATTCTTAGGCTTAGATAATGGAATCCCAAAAACATTAACTACTCTAGTGATGAATGGGAAACTTGTTAAAAATTGACCTCTGGTTTTCGTTTTCATTTGCCTCTCTGCTGGCCAGTTAGTTTTCCTTGTGACCTAACTTCATATCCCACCTGAGCTACATAGATGACAGGTGAATGCTAAGTTAGGTGTAGTAGGCAGAATTCTCAGATTGCCCCCAAGACTCCCGTCCCTTTGTGTACACACCCTGTATAATCCCCAGGACTGTGACTGTGATGGGATATCACTGCTGTGACCAAGTTATGTTTCATGGCACAGTAGACTTTAAAAATGATAGCTTGTCCTTGGTGGACCCTAAAAGTGACCAAAGAGAGAGATTCAGAGAGAGAGAGAGAGAGAGAGAGATAGAGAGAGGAATTCCATGCAAAGGCTATTCTCCATTGTTAGTCCTGAAGATGGTGGGGACCATATGACAAAGAGTGTTAGGTGGCATCTAGAAACTGAGAGTTGCCCCCAGCTGACAGCCAGCAAGGAAGTGGTCCTCAGCCATATAACCAAAAGGAGATGAAGTTGTCCAACAACCTGGCTGAGCTTGGAAGTGAATTATTCCTCAGAACCTCCGGAAAGGAATAAAGCCTAGCCACCTCCTTGATTTCAGCCTTGTGAGACGCTGAACAGAGAACCCAACAACTGTCTATGAACTTCTGACTTACAAAATTATGAGCTAATAAATGTGTGTTGTTTTAAGTCACTATGTGTGGCAATTTGTAAGGAAACCAGGCAGAAGTAATGTAGGTTGGTAACTGCCATGCCACTACCATTATTTAGAGAAAAAAAAAACATCCATAAAATAACTCATAATAAGCTCCTATAAAGGGCCTCCAGTTTTATGTTTTAGAAGTGGTTAGCCACAGTAAATGACAGATACAGGAGCTGTAAGTTTTCTGGGCAGAGTTTAAAATGGTTTCACAAACTGGCAGTTCTAGCTTTAGGGAGGGGTAAATGAATGGCTAAATAGGTCTCTTGCTGGGCATTTGCCTCCCGATGGCAAAGGAAAGTAGAGGAAAGTGGAATCCCCTTCCTTCCATGCTCATAAATGTTGCTGACCAGGCCTTTCATTTAGGAATCACTAACTCAAGTGATGGGCAAGAGGAGAATGCAGGTGTGGGAGCTGGCAGAGAGGAAGTGCTCCGGAGGTTGGGGCTGTGGGTAACGGGAAGATCCAGACTTTCTCTGAAGGCACGGCTGCCTCTCAGCTGTGGCTGAATTACCTGCGGCATTCTGGGTCTAGTGTTGCTAAACAATCCGGATTTCCAAGAGAAACTGACAGTCCAGATATGTATGTGAAATCTACCATTTAAAAAATTTTCAGTCAGCTCACACTTTAAAAGCTCACTCACCGTGGAGTCATGTCACATACATGTGGCCAGATAAGGCCCGTGAGCAGCATCTCCTGTACTGCAGCCCAGAGGACGCGAGTGTGTGTGAGCAGTTTGGGAGGCAGAGAGAGAACTGGAGGTGTGAGCTCTCTGAAATCCTGCAGTTTTGTGTGTTTTGCTCACTGCCCTATCCCCAAAGCCGAGAACAGTGTCTGGCACACACAAGGTGTTCAGTAAATATCTGTAGAGTGAATCTGAGAAGATATAAACATATCAATATTATATGTGAAAATATCAAATATGATTGCATTGGTGAAACTTATTTGTAAGATTTGATTACTTTTAATGTGGTAACATGATACGTTTGGGATAACATGATGTCCTTTTGGCCCACCCATTTTTCCTTTTTTAACCTACTATTCCATTTGAGGGCTTTTTTGGAAGTTATCAAACTATAAAAGAGAACAAATTAGGAATCTGATCCCTTGTGTGTTGCCTGGGTGCCTTGTGTTTCACTCTTACCCAGACTTTTGAGATGAGCCCTAATACCCATCACCTGTAGTTAACAGATAAGGGAGTGGTTTCGGAGATGTGGAGTGAGTTGCCTGAGACCCTGCAGCTGGTAAATTATTGTGCTGGGCTGTGCTAATTGCCAGGCCCTTGCACTTCTCCATGTGCTTGTTAGTCAAAGAGTGTGCTCTGGAACCAAGCAGCAGCAGCATCACCTGGGAGCTTGTTGGAGATGCAGAATTTCAGGCCCCACCTTGACTTATACTCAAACAGAATTTGCATTTCAACCAGTAGTGATTTGTATGGATGTGAAAGTTTGAGAAGCATTGTACTACTACTACATTGTACACTGTACATTGTGAATTCTAAACGGGTTATTCCTGAGTCACTTTTATGGATTTGGCTAAATTTGTGTTTCACCTGAATTTATTACTTATCATTTCCACTTAAATATATTTACTTGAAAACAAAATATAACTGTGGTAAATAACTACAAAGAAAATGTAGTAGTAATCTACCAGTAAGAATGTAATAGTAATGTGCATGTGCATAATGTTACTATGGTGAATAGCTATAAATAACTATAACTATAGTAATGTACCTATGGGCAATAGAAAAATGAAACCATTTCTCATCAATAGAAGGTAAGTGCTAATGTACATGCACCGTACATTACCTCTTCACATACCACTGTAAGATACCTGTTTTTTAAGATAAGACATATAAACTGCACCATTAATAATAAACTATAAAGTGTCTCTCCATGGGCCATTAGTGGGAATGTGTTCCATCTGGGGAACAATGCTGTGGTTGTTTGTAAAAATGGCCACAAAGGTCTTCCCCTCCCTGAGTCCACATCTTTGCAATGTGCAGTGCCCCAACAAGAGGTGGGATGACTTCTCCAGCCTTTGACCTTGGGCTTGACCATGCGACTTACTTTGCCCAATGACACATTAGCAAATGTGACAAGCAGAGTTTTGGAAAGTGCTTGTACATTGGGGCCTGCCTTCTTGCCATTCTTGCAAACTTGAGATCACCAGGTGAACCAAAATAAATGGTTATTGATTTAAGCCACAAAGGTTTCAGGTGGTTTGTTACATTGTATAAACTCACTGACACAACTGTTTTCTAACATTCTATTTGCTTTCAAAACAATAATTTCCATGTTCGGTAGTAGGTCACAGTGAAATGATCCCTGTTTTGGTTCAATCATGCCCTGCTATTCTTCACTTGTAAACAAAATTTAAAAATTGAATATCTTGGAGAGGGCATTAAATGCTGGTTTTTTGTGTTCAATGTATAGATTCACTAAACAGACCTGGTGCTGTCACCCTCAAATATTTGTAGGTTTCTTCCCCTACTGAGAAATAAAAACTTCATCCTTGGCCAAAGTTCACCCTTGCTTTGAAATAAAACTCTGTCTCAAAACACTGTGGCATCATTAGTGGTGATTTGTAGAAAGATGGTGCTTTCTTATGGTTTGGAAACATTTGCTCTTCTTTGGTAAGGGTAAAATACAATTGTGTAATTCCCATCACAGGGAATCCCATGGAGAAACTCAACAGTAAATTTTTTTTAAATGTAAATATTTACCACTTACTATGTTTTCTTGAGAATGTGTTTTATCATTTTAAAGAAAAAGCTAATATTCACTGGCAAATTCACTGAAATGCAGCCTTTAATGAAATATAATTTACATGCCATAAAATTATCCACTTAAAATGTACAGTTTAGTGGCTTTTAGTTTATTCACAGCATTGTGTAGCCATCACCACAATCTATTCTTGGAACATTTTCATCACCCCAAAAAGAAATCCTGTGCTCATCAGCAGTTCACTCCCTGTCTTCCCTGCTCCTCCAGTCTTAGAAAGCTGCTAATCTACTTTCTGTCTCTGTGGATTTGCCTGTTCTGCGCATTTCATTTCCATGGGATCATACAAATAGGTGTTTTTTGTGACTGGCTACTTTCACTTAGCATAATGTTTTTTGAAGTTCATCCACATTGTCACATGTACCTGATTTACATCTTTTTTATTGCTGAATAATATTCCATTGTATGGATATACCACATTTTGTTAATCTGTTCATCAGCTGATGGATATTATGAATAGAGCTGCTATGAAAACTTACATACAATTTTTTGTGTGGATATATATTTTTATTTCTCTTGGGTACATACCTAGGAGTGGAATCACTGGGTTATATGGTAACTTTATGTTTAACTATTTGAGGAACAACCAGATTGTTTTCCAAAACTGCTTCTTCACTCCATTCCCACCAGCAGTGTATGAGGATTCCAGTTTCTCCAAATTCTTATCAACGCTTGTTATTTTCTGTCTTTTGATTTTATTGTTCCTAGTAGTATCTCATTGTGGTTTGGATTTGCATTTTCCTGATGGTTGATCATCCTTTCATGTATTTATACATCTTTTTTTGGAGAAATTCAGATCTTTTGCCCAATTTAAAAATTGGGCTATTTGTCTTTTTGTTGTTCAGTTGTTAGAGTTCTCACATTCTAGATAAAGATTCCTTATCAGATAAATGATTTGCAAAAATGTTCTCTTCTGTGGATTGTCTTTTCACTTTCTTACTGGTGTACTTTGAAGCATCAAAGTTTTTAAAGAGGTCCAATTTATCTGTTTTTTTCTTTTGTTCTTTGTCATGTTGGTGTCATATCAAAGAAACCTTTACCTAACCCAAGGTCAGAAAGATTTACTCCTATGTTATATTTATTTTAAGGAATTTTATAGCTTTATATCTTTGACCACTTTGAGCTAATTTTTGTGTATGGTGTGAGGTAGGAGTCTACCCTCACTCTTTTGCATGTAGATATCCAGTTTTTCCAGTACCACTTGTTGAATAGACCATTTTCCCCCAATGAACATTCTTAATAGCCTGGTTGAATGAAAAATGGCTTTTGTTTACACTAGCACCAAGGAGGTTTTGTTTAACTATTAGGTTTCCTTCTATATTCTGGAAAAATCTCTTTCTTCTTTTGAAGAACCAAAACACACAGAGAGATATACATAAACACCCCAGTGCACATGTGTACCCCCCCCACACACATACATACACATACTCTTGTGCACATAGTCCTTCCTTTACCAAAGACTACATTTATACCCTTCAACACTCAGAATAATAATATTTTGGTGAAAATGTTGGTGGGTTGAGGGCTTCATTCACATATTACTACAACACCAAGTCAGTTATAATAGTTTGCCTAGGATATGCCAGTAGCTGAATAGTTCATAACAAACTGCTTATACTGCTTAACTTCTTTGTAGTTAAGTATCTCAACATTGGCTTTCTCAAATGTTGCAATATTCTAGCTATGTACAGAATTAGAATGGTTTATGGACCAATGTGGCAGTTTTATGCTGAATAGTCACTAGGGAATTAGAGAAAGGGAGGAAAAACGTGTCCGGTTTTAATTCTTGATTACAAAAAGACTTGGGCAGCAAGTGATTTCTCAAAATGAGGAGCATAGGATGGCAAGGCCATTAACCAATGAGTTTTTCTGGAACTCAGCCTGTTTTATAGCACCAAGAGACATAAAATAATTACGTAGTTTAACTTCACATTATTATTCATCCATTCAGCAAAGATTTATTGAGCACCTACTATCTGCCAGGTGTTAAGCTAGGTGCTGGGGAAATGGTTTTAAATACCACATAATCCCTGTCTTCATGCAATTTTCAGTCTCATATTAACACATAATTACAAATATAAATGTAATAATGGAAATATAGTAAATACCATGGAGGAGACAGTACCATCTGGGCTAAGCATGGGTCAGGGTGCTGGGTTTGAAGGCCAGCTCCATGTGATTCTTGAATATTCACTCAACTCCTCAGTCTCCTCTTCTATAAAATGGGAATAGTCACAGTACATTCATTTTAGGGTTTTAGTGTGGATTACATATGATAATGCAATCAGTGCTTAGAGGCTGGGTCATAGTAGATATTTACTAAATCAGCCTACATGATGCTGTATATTCTCTAATTCTGTATATTTAAAATGGGTTGTTTCTTTATAGAGAGAGTTTGGAATGAACTGAATTTTTTTTCTAATTTCAATTATAAAAGTAATGTATTTTATGGTGAAATATTACATAATGTTTAAATGTTACATTAAAATCAAAGCCCCCCCCCTTTTAACCTTCCCTTAGTGCAGGTTCCCCAGAGGCAGCCACATTCAAGAGCTTCTTGTTATCCCTGCAGATATATTCTTTGCATATAACTATATTTATATCTGTGTGTTTACATTTAGATTAGTGATGTTTGTTTTAACAAAATCGGGTCATAATACTTGTATTGCTCTACTACTTCAGTTTTTTAAAATTAATACTGTGACCTGAGAATTTGTTTCCATGTCTGTCCATATATAGATCCAGATTTGTTCCTTTCTTTTTTATTGCATGATCATGTCTTGTATGGATGTACCAGCCTACATGGGACCTTATTAAGGGACTGTGCTGTAGATATGTCCATTCAGAGATGATAACCTTCACAAATTCAAATTCAAACTTTATAGACTTCATTTTCCCAGGTCTTGATTGCCAATTTTTCTGCCCCTACCTTCTTCCCGCACGCAAATGGGCTTCTTTTTACTTCTATGTATTTCTTTCACCACCTGGAACTTTTTCTTCCCACTATATCTTGAAATTTAAATTTCAGCCAAACTAGAATTCCAATGTCAAATCCGGAATTGGCATAAGTAACTTATTAACAAAGACAATACAGAAATACATAAAAAAAGTATTGACTCTTTTTGTAGATAGATAAAATTGCATTGTAAAGCTTTCCTATTCAGCACTGTGCTTCTTTGAAAGGTTTCTTCCAATTACAGTTCATCTAAGGACATTTTACTGTTAATCAGGAAAAGGCAATTATATTTACTTTGAGAAGATTTTAGATAGCCTTTTTGTTCAATTGCTGCTTAATTATTTTAATAGATTAAGAGGTTGAGTAGTAGATGAGCTGCATTGTAGAGAGAGTGTACAAACTCTGTAGATGGTGCAGCAGTCATTTTTCTGTTTGATGACTGTGTGTCTTTGTTGTCTGTTTGCAGCTGACATCACTAATTTAGTAATGTGTTTTTATGACGTGTTTTTAAAAAATATTGTAGATTCTGATTTTGAAGTACATAGAGCTGTCTCTCTCCACGAGAATTCTGAAAGTCCTTCACATTGATTTTTCTCTTGTCTGTGTCTGCTTGCTTCACAGAGGACGGCTGAGAGTTTGACTAAGAGGACATCAATTGCAGTAGGTCCAGAGCTGCCTGGTGAGTACTCTGCAGCCTGTGGTGAAGAGTTGCTAGTTGTGGGGGTCAAGAACTTTCAGTCTGAAAAATGAATCCATCCATTCACACAGATGCCCTTCTGAAATGCCTTCCAAAACTGATCCACAGACGTTTTCCTTGATGTGGAGGAGCATGATGCATAGTCTCCCAGCATTTTCTTTTTTTTTTTTTTTTTTTGTCTTTTTCATGACTGGTACTCAGCCAGTGAGTGCACCGGCCATTCCTATATAGGATCCGAACCTGCGGCGGGAGCGTCTCTGTGCTCCCAGCACCACACTCTCCCGAGTGCGCCACGGGCTCGGCCCTCTCCCAGCATTTTCTAAGTTGAAGATTTTTAATTCCATTACAACCTTGGGAACCTCCCCTCTTGCTAGATTTTGGACTTGCTGTTTGTGATGGTATCACCCGCATTTAGTAAGCATCAGATGATTTTGAAGTTATTCTCTACAATTCTCAAGAGAAATGTGTGTGACTTATTTTAAGTCCTATGCAGATTTGGTTAAGAAGATTTCCACTGATGTAAAAAATCACAGCTGTGTTCATTGTCAGCTAGGATCCTGCATTTTGGGGGAACTACCTATGGGGATGATGTATATAATAAATAAATTCTTCCATTAATCCCCTAACATTCTATTTTATGAACCTTTAATGCAATGCTAAAATGGGAACCAGAAATATCTTTATTTGGCCAATTTGTTTTATTTCTAAACTATAACTTGCCAGTGCATTAGTCTAGAGCCAGAATCCTAGTGAATATGAGAGACTTATTTTCTGACCCCTCAATCAAATTGCTATTTTCTAATTGCTGTTATAAGTAAAAACACTTGTACTATGTATCATTTCTACCTTTAAGGGACAACAAGTCATTTTATGGTGCTCTTATGAACTAGCAACTTTACTGTTGCCCCTGGAGGGTGAACTCCAGGTCCCAAACACTTAAAATCAATGATTTTCTTCTTCAGTGTATTACATATCATGACAGATACTTCATTATCTTCCGGCAGTGCCTGTGGCTGATTTTTTTTCCAGCCTTTCTGTGAGGGGAGAGAAGGATCGCAGAACCCAACACTCCTCCGTGTGATCAGTGTTTAATGATGACACGAGAATATCAAGAAAGTAGATTTATTGTTGAGTGTTCCTATTTTTAGTCAAGTGCACTGTATTTTACTTCTCCTCAAGGGGGACTCATAAACCATGTCTTAGTAGTCAAGCAGAGTTGTGGGTGGGGGACTGAATAATTTTATAGGGACTTTAAATCAGCATACACATATCATCTGCTTTTTACTCTTTATTACATCTTTCTGGATTATCCGCTTTTCCCGTATAATAGTGGTATTATCTTTAAATAGGTCATTTTTCATCAGCTGTATTATAAATGGTTCTTATGAAGAATTATGTGCTTAGTGAATATAAACACTTAATTCAAGAGTCCAAAAAAAAAAAACAACAACAACAAAAAACAGCCCCCAACAGAGCTCAGAAGTTATTTGTTAAATATTTTAAGTTCAAAGAAGAAATTCCTCTATATTAAGTGATATAAATGTCGTGCTTTTGATTTTACAAAGACTTTGGATGGCACCAGGTCCTGGGACAGCAAACATAATATGTGGGCTCCTCTTTCATTCTCCATGCCCAACAGGACCCAGTTGGACTTGGTGCCCCAAATGTCACCTGGTTGTTGGTCGTTATCTTTGTGTTAGTCTTGCCTTCCTCCCAAACAGATAATTCTTCTGTATTTCCCTCCATCATCTCCTAAAAGTAAAAACATTTGGCCTCTACTCTAGCACTATTCAGTTGTTGGGTATCTTGAATTATGAGTTGTTTTTTAAAAATACTGAGCTGGAATCTGATTCTTTTACAATATTTTCCCATACTCAAAATTGGAAACATCTAGACCCTGGAACCTGAACTTCTCTGGTTTTGTCTTGAAATGCCTGTTTTATTTTCCAGCGATTCCAACAGTGAGAAGCCCTGACTGTATATTAGTTGCACACTTTGTTTTCAGGCCTTTTGCATCCACAGTAGGCATTCAGAATATATTTTAATTCCTATCATGACTGAAGGTGTATTTTAGGTCCTGCTTATCTATGTCAAATTCAGTTAGCTTTCTATTAGTGTCAGTCAGTAAACTCCTAAAATATAAAATACTTATATAGAGAACAAAATGACTATTTTGGGGTGAATTATTCTCACCCTTGCATTGCTAGCTTCAGAGTAACTCTTGGTAAAGAGGAATTTATTAGTTTACCCAAACCAAAGGCTGTTTTCAAGTTTCATGAAAAGAAAGCAACTCTTGAAAGCTTCTCCCCTGTAGTATTTTAGTTTGGAAGATATACTATTCTTCTGAAAAATCTACCTAATGTTGGGGGTACTTTTTTCCTTTCTGAATGATTTTAAATTGTTTTTATCAAATATTGATTATATGCAGAATTTACAGCATTAGTGTTAGGTATGCAGCTCACCAAACTTGAATGTCGACTTCTCTTTCCTCTTACCTCTTAAGGACTTACACACTAGCTTGACTTCTCTCAAACACACAAAGGGTCTTCAAAAAGTTCATGGAAAGATTTGTGTTATCTTTTAATTCTATTTTACCACAAACTTTTTGAAGTACCCTCATAGATGTGGTGCCAGATATTAGCATCTTTTTTCTACATTTAGGACCTGTATTCTATGGATGCTGAAACGCTTTTTAGGAACAATAATGCTTCTTGCTTATTATACTGTGGATACTGCAGTCATTTCAAACTCTTGAGTGTTATAGAAGCTCTTATTCATAGTATACAGAAACCTATGGTTTCACATTTTTTTAGAGCACATTCATGCATGCCACAAGTCTTGAGTTGAGCTCCCCAGAAGCAGACCTGAGATGAGGGTTTCTGCCTAAGGGGGTTTATTAAGGCAGGGCTCCCAGTAGAAACTAGTCAGTGAGGGGAAAGAAGGGAAAGGGAAAAAACCAAGCAGGGGGATGGCTCAAGCACAGTGCCTGCCCTAGCCTGATCCCTGGGGGAGCTCTGGGACATAATTGCTCTCTGGAGACTGTTCCACTTCAAGGCAAGGGAGCTGGGCTATCCCATTCCTGCATCAGTCATTGGCTGTGGGCAGGTGAGAAAGGAGCAGCAAACTTACAAGCACTTTAGCACCATGCATCTGCAGGTGAAGCAGCTCTGGTGGTTGAAGGGTGTTCCTCTTTAAGAAATTTGTAGGTGACATTCGTTAGAAGCAAAGCACCACAAGCGCGCAAGCGTTCAGGACAGTTAAAGGGACCCAATGGTGTCTGGGCAAGATGCTGAGAGAGTCTGCTTTACCAAGCAACATGCCGTCTCCCTCGCATCCTCACTCCTGCAGGCACATTTCTCGTCCCTTAGGCCATTTGCTGGTTTAAGTTAAGCACTTTCAGAAGCTGTATAAAATTCATTTTCTTCCCTTGAGAATGTAGTGAGGTACTGCTTCGAAAATCTAAGTTCTTAAGTGAATGCAGCATTGGGAGATACCTAGGTAATTTCCAGCAAGCAGAAGCTCTACATATATTAGCATTGGAAAAATAAAATCTGGAATTTTAAAGCTTTCTTTAGATGAATGCCAGCATGGATAATAATTTCAGTGCCCTGAGAAAAGAGGAAAGGATACCGTGTGATTTTATGATTGTCAGTTATTTTTGCTAGAAACATATCCAGGCATGCATAAATTTATTATGTATTCACTTTATTATTTTTTTCTTATCTCTTTTAACAATCTTTTATTTCCTAATAGTTCACCTTTGCCTTTAAAAGTATTTTGTCTTCACAAACTTTTTTAGTGGAATATATGGTGTTTCCCTTTCAATCAGTGTAGCACAAAATGTACGCTGTAAAACCACAAGTCCTCCTTCATTTTTCTTAGACCAGCACTATTCAATAGAAATATGTGAACAACATATAAAAATTTAAATTTTCTTGGAGCCTCTTTATAGCAATCTAAGCTGAAGGCTGGAAAGTCCAAGATTATAGGTGAAAGTAATTTTAATAATATATTTTGGCCAGCCTATCCAAATTATCATATCAACATTTGATCAATATAAACATTATTGAAATTTTACATTTTGTTCTTCTAGTGTGTATTTTATACTTACAACAAATCTCCATTCAGACTAGCTATATTTCAAGTGCTCAGAAGTAACATTTGGCAGGAAGCATTTTATTGAGCAGTGCAACTTTGGAATGTTATAGAAAAACTCTGGTAAAAGGCTTTACTCTCTTTGAGATAAGACTCTTTATCTGTGCTCCTGACTCTCTCAGCTTGGTTGCTCTATTCAGCAAAGAAGCAAGGCAGCACTGCTGTCCAAAGAAAGTGAGCTGCTCTGTCCTTGGTGTGCCATTGCTGCTTCTGTTTTTGGACTTAATGCCCTGTAGGCAAGAGTTAGGATTAAAACAATTGTGTTTGGCAGCTAAGATGTCACTGATAACCTTCAGGAGTGAAGAATTCTAAGGTCACTTTTTGGAAGAATATGTGTCTTAAACAGGGTAGAATGTAGAAAAATTTTAAGAGGAATTTAGAAAGATTTTAAAGGGTGTGTTGGGGGGAGATTTTGGAAAAGTTTGGGGACTTGCAAGTAAACTCATGAAGCTGGAGTGTGCTCAGACTTGGATTTTACGTTGTGTGAAATGAGGTATTACCATGATCCAGTGTATAAGTTGGGATCTGTTCTGGTTATTTACTGTTGTGTAAAAAATCACTTGGAAATGTAGTGGATTGAAACAACAGAAATTCCCTTTTTACCCCTCACTTGTTCTGTGGGTTGGGACTTTGGGAAGGGCTTGGCTGTGCATTTTTGGCTTGGTGCTCCTCATGCAGTTGCAGACAGATGGCGACTGAAGCAAGAGGCTGGAGCAGCTGGTGGCTGGCCCAGCATCTCTCTCTCTCTTCACATAGTCTCAGGGCTTATTCACATGGTCACTCTTCATGGACAGCTGTGGGCTTCCTTATAGCATGGTGGTTTCAGGGCAGGTGCTACTTGCATGGGCTTCAGGGTGATTATTCCCGCTGGCAAGGTAGAAGTAGCATCACTTTATGACTTGGCCTTGGAAGTCGTGCCTCATCAGTTCCATCCCATTATTTTGGTTCCAGATGAGTCAAAAGCTTGATCAGTTTCTAGGTGAGGAGACTTAAGAGTCCACCTCTCAGGGAGAGGAGTGTTAAATTCACATTGTATGAAGAGAATGTTGCAGCTATTTTTGGAAAAATACCATCTGCCACAGCGACCCTGTCTGCTGCTGTATGCATCTTGCCTCCATGAGCTGTTCGCTGGGATGCTATATAGCATGAACACAGCGTTCATTCCTGGGCACACTTCTGCACGGTGGCTCTCCTTTCTTCTCTTTCCTGGTAAGCTGGGTTGGGTAGCCTTTAATAAAATCTAAAGTCTTCTGCTTAGGCCCCTATTGGCCAACCCTGGCCCCCCCTTTATTTTTCATTATCTTCACTTCTTTACTGTTAGAGGCATTCCCAAGTGGTGGGCTTGCCCCAGCCCCAAAGATTCTCCTCCCTTTCCTGATGTGTGGAGGAATTGAGAGAGAGACAAAAGAACAAAAACAAAGGGGAGGAAGAGTTTTTAACCCCATACTCCTCTTACCAAAAGGGCATGATTTTACCACCTAAGGATGTCCTCTTCAGAAGAGAGAACATCCACTTTGGCCAACTGCTGGGTTTTTCTCACAATCTTTACATTTCTATGATGGCTCTCCGTTGCTCCTTCTCTTGCTTTCCATGGCCAACTGGGTTTCTCTTCCCAAGTTAATTAGGAGTGAAGAAGGTCGTGGAGCCAATACCATGACCTTTGAGAGAGAACTTTCCTAACAGTTGCTGAGGTCAACATTGTGACAAATACTATTCTTCCTGGTTTTCAAAGGAAGATCACTGTACTTTGCCAGAGTCTTATCTTTACCTCAACTTGGGCCCTGAAACTAAATGCATAAGGAGTATTCACTTACTTTTCTTTTTGCCTCCTTCCTCTTGCAGAGTCACAACCTTCAGCTAGAAAAGGTTAATGTGCCAGCTGTGTAAGAGTTTAAGTCAAGTACACTGAGTTCCGCAACTTATTTACTGTGGTTTGCATTTTTAAAAAAGCTGATGAATAGATAGACTGATGGGTAAAGGACTAGATATTCAAAAAAGCTGGTAGAATAAAATGTTAAGTATAGAATCTAGGCAGTAGGTATATGGGTGTACCCATATGCTGTATGAGTGTATATACTGTAAAAAAGTAAACTTTCAACTTTTCTTTTTTTAAAAATCAAATGTTAGAGAAACATTAACCATAAGTTGTAGTGGATACATTTGAAAACAAAATGTCAGTTTTCTACTCTAGCAAATGCTTAAAGCTTGTTCTGTTTTTCAGTCCTGCTTTAGAAAGGGTATGTGAGCATTATTACTTGTGCCAGCTTCACTTTTCCCCCAAGGTCTGAAGAAATTGGAAAAGATCTAACAGTCCAGTATAAAAAAGTAGTCTAAAGTTTTAGCTGTTACCCTTATGTTTTATAGTTTCTTTCACTGGGCTTTTCACACAGTGCTTGTGAGTAGCCTACTGTTGATGTCATTGTGATATTAAAATTGCTTTCTGTGCTATTTCCCAAGGGCCCTTGTGCTGGTGACAGTAAGAACTTCTTATTCCAAAGACGGATTTTTGTCCCCTTACTGTTCCACATGCCCTCTTTTGAATTGGGCACCCTGAATCTTTTCCAGACCTGAAATACAGATTTCCCCCCAGTAATTGAAATGTTTGCTTTGCTTGGTCTGTTTCCATAAGAGAGAGGAAAAAAAATAAGTGAATTCAATATAGCTCCCCTGTTCTTTTAAAAAATTTTTTATTTATTGATATATCAATAACATGTTTAAAGCCAGTGGAAATTGTTGCATTTGAAAAGTCCTTAACTACTTTTATGAAATGCAAAGAGGAGCAGGCATCTTGTCTTTGCTGTCCTCAGGTGGAAAAGGGCAGCTTGCTGAGGACCGAGGACTGAAATAAACTCTCCCAGGAGAGGAACCAGCCAGTGACCTTGGGCTGCAACCACCTCGCAGATCAGCTGTTTCCTTCCTTTCCATATTTTGTGGCCTGTGGGGAAAATCAAGTGTCACAAAAGCAGAAAGAGACCAGTTTGAGGAAGACTCCAGTGTCTCTGCCAGTGGAGTGCGGACACGATCTCCTGACCTTTCCCATATGGCTGGAAGTCTTGTGGTTTTACAGGGTACATTCAGGTGGCCAGGAGAAAGCAATCTTCTTGTGAAAAATAAGCTGCAAGAAACTGATACTATGGTAGTGTGTTTTTTTTTTTTTTTTTTTGTATTCCCCGATAATAATACTTACACAGTGGTCTAGAATTGGATGGATACAATACATTTTTGCACTGGAGATATATAAAAGAGCCCTTTTGAGCTAAAAGAAAAATAGGAGTCAAATCCACTTCCCCCAAACAATTAGAAGTTTACAGAAAAACTAGATGGTAGCTCCTGGCGACTTTTTAAACTTATGACCTGGCTGGAAACACCATGATAAGGTAGGGAGAATCTGAGCTCACAAGACTGGAGCCTTGTCTTTCCCATCTGTAAAATGAACAAAGTATCACCTATTTCATTGGTTTTTGGAAGTATAGACGAGGAGATGCTGCATATATAGGACTTGTCTGACTGTAAATACTCAGTATCTTCATCCCATTTTCCTTTTCTTTCCTCTTGATGTTGATGTAGAGTAAGACTGTTTCATGAGGCTGAGAACTGATTTCTAGTAACTCGCTTTTTCTCCTCCTCTGTAGGCTTCTGCTCTTTCTTCTGTAGACATGTGAAGGAATAAAAGGTCTGCAAAGGACCAGCATTGAGGAGCTCCAGGTCCCACTTTGTCCTCACATGGGGCCTTTCTACCTAATGGCGCTCTGCCCTCTGGGATGTTTCTGTGGATTTTAGACTGCGTAGAAATGCTGTCTTCTGTTAGGAAGACCATCTCTGTCTCTGAACCACCTCCTTTTCATGTGCTCACCCCTTTCCTACTTTTTCCCTCCATTCACATTCACCAGCTCTGATGCCTTTCCTGGTGATCATTCTGCCTTTCACAGGGGCTTCGGTCTGACTTGAAAACCTGTTTTGCTTTGCCTGGTCTTTTCTTTTTTCTTTTGCTTTTTTTTGCTTTGAACTGAAGTGAAATTCACATAACAAAAATGAACCATTTTAAAGTGAGCAACTCAGTGTCATTTCGTACATTCACAATCATGTGGAACCATCACCTCCATGTAGTTCCAAAACTTTTTTATCACCCCCAGAGAAATCTTAATACCCATTAAACAGTTGCTGCCCACTTTCCCTTTCCCCCAGCCCCTAGCAACCACCAATTAGCATTTTTAACTTATGGGTTTACCTGCTTTGGATATTTCATTTAAGTGGAGTCATACAATACGTAACTTTTTGTGTCTGGTTTCTTTCACTAGGCATAATGTTTTCAAGGTTTATTCATGTACTAGTCCTTCATTTGTTTTTATAGCTGAATAATAATGTCCATTGTATATATACCATAATTTTTTTATCCATTCATCCATTGATGGACTTTGGCTGTTTCCATCTGTTGGCTATTGTGCATAATGTTACTACGAATACGTGTGTATATGGATTTGTTTGAGTCCTTGTTTTCAGTTCTTCGGGGTATCTACCCAGGAGTGGAATTGCTGGGTCATATAGTACTTCTCTGTTTAACTCTTTGAGGAACTGCACAACTGTTTCTCATAGTGGCTGCACTATTTTGCATTTCCACCAGCAATGCACAAGAGTTCCAATTTCTCTCCATCCCCATCAACACTTGTTATTTTCTGTTTCTTTTTGTCTTTTTTTTTTTTCAAGCCTTCCTAGTAGGCATGACACCTCATTGTGGTTTTGATTTATATTCCCTAATGACTAATGATGTTGTTCATCTTTTCACTTGCCTACTGGCCAGTTGTATATCTTCTTTGGAGAAATGTTCTATTCACATCCTTTGCCCATTTTTTAAGTGGGTTGTTTGACTTTTTGTTGTTGGATTAGTTGTAAGAGTTCTTTATGTATTCTAAGTACTTGATCCTTATCAGATATATGACCTGCAGATATTTTCTCCCATTCCATAGGTTGGCTTTTCACTTTCTTGATAATGTGTTTTGATGCACAAAAGTTTTTAATTTTGATGAAGTCAAATTTATCTATTTTTTCTTTTCTTCCCACTTTCATTGTCATATTTAAGATACATTCATATTTTGTTTTTATATTTAAGAATTCAAGGTCATGAAGATTTACCCTAAAATCTACCCCTATGTTTTCTTCTAAGGGTTTATGGATTTTAGCTTTTATATTTAGGTAACTGATCCATTTTGAATATGATACGAGGTAAGGGTCTAACTTCATTCATTTGCATGTTGGATATCCAGTTATCCAAGTACCAGTTATTGAAGAGACTTTTTCTCCATTAAGTAATCATGGCATCCTTGTCAAAAATCAGTTGGCTGTAGATGTATGGATTTATTTCTTGACTGTCAATACAATTTCATTGTTCTATATGCCTATCCTTATGCAGGCACCACACTGTTTTGATTACTATCTCTTTTTAGTAAGCTTTGAATTTGGGAAATGTGAGTCCTTCAACTCTGTTGTTTTCCAGAATTATTTTGGCTATTGGGGCTCCTCCTCCTTCTGCTTTTTTATTATTTTATCTTGTAGTTATTCTTGAACCATGGTATCGCACTCAGGAGAAATCAGCAACCCCAGTGCATGGTCATGTGGTTGCATGTGGGGTTATTATACGCATGCTAAAACCCAAAGGCCTCTCTTGCTTAAAAGCACTTCCTAGGAACCCCATGAGAACTGCATTGGTGGTATTCAAAGCACAGTCAAAGTCAGTGCACAGGCTGCTAGGTTAAAACTGCTCATTAGAATCTTAAGGGGGCATGTTCCAGGAGCCTTTTGGAAAAGAGCAAATGTATGACCTTCCCATTTGCAGTGATAACTGGACATTCTTCTGACATATGCATATGTCTCACTGTAGTAGTTATCGTCTTCAGTTACATGAACAATTTTACAAACATTCTTTTATGTAAAAGAATGCTGTGATACAGGCATCAAAAACAGGAAGAAGTCAGAATTATAGTGAGACAGAGCAAGCAGGAAGGCAGGTGACTTTGCTGGAATCAGTTGCTGGGATGAGTCACATATGTTTCCAGTATGTTTGATCTCTGGTCCATTCCTTTGAGAGCAGCAGAGACTATGTGAGATTTTCCTTTTGGAAAGAACTATTAGCTGTGAATCCTCAGCAACTGCTCTTTATGTATTTCGAGATGGTCCTTAAGGTCCTTATCTAGTGGAAGCTGAGAGATTGCTTCTAGGATGCAAGGGCGGGGTGGTGGAGAAAACAACTTTAAACTCTGGACACCATGACAATGAAAAGATGTGAGAAAGAGACATGTTTTTTGGCTGATCCTCATTAAAATACAGCTAGAATATGTGTGTTTATGTGTGTATATAGTAGACACTCATGAACCTAGAGTACTGAGTGAAAAGCTCCAATAACTATAAGGGGAGAACTGCTTGGATTAGACAAATTAATTAGGGTAGGAAGAAATGTGCTAGGACAAAACACCTTGGCCAGATAGGAGGGTAGAGGAGATTAACTTCTGGGCCCATGCAGGGCCTCCTGAAGCTGAGACCCTACTTTGTGTGCAGGTGAGGGTGGTGCTTTCCTGCCAGGGGCCTATGCTGGTATAAGAGGTGTGGGGATGACAATTAGCCTAGAGCTCCTGAGCCCTTCTGGCACTGTAAAGGCTAGAGTGCAGCCTCTGGAAATGCAGCCCACCCTGGGCGGAGGACCAGGTGGGAGCCCTCCAGGGGCTGCTGAGAGAACTCCAATAAGCAGATCCCTGAGGGGCAACAGATGTCACCAGGCTGGACTCAGGGACCACCCAGAACTCACCTCTAAGGTCAGAATAGCTTGGTCTTCCAGGTTTGGCAGGAGCTTAACAACATCACTGTGAGGATAAAATGTCTCATCTGTTGCAAACAACAACAGCAACAACAAAATGAAACAAACCCCATGCTCTTAGAGAGTGCCTAAAAGATAGTAACTGCTCAATAAATGACAGCCATTATTTTTGTTAAATAAACCAAAGGGGTGGTTCTGAGAGGTTTGCTCCATAGAGCAGCCTTTTTTCTAGGATTTCCGGAGGAACTGTGGACAACGACCTACTGTCTTGTTCATCTACTGTGAGAATTTGTTTCCCTACAGGAGTAGAAGGACTAACAACAATTAAATCCCTTTAAACAGGTACAAAAAACCCTCCTTTCCTTGGATGTGTGTGCTTTCAGATCAGTTACAGGCATGAGTAGTGCCATTTTCAGCTGCTAAAATGGATTAAGAAATTCTGCAAAGGAAAGGTTTTAGGATGCTGTGCAGCCAGCAAAACGGCGCATGTCCCCTGCATGTGCTCAGTGTCTTTCACAGAGGTTACCATGCAGTGGGAAAGGCCAATAATTAAGGTGTACGCTGCAGGGAGACATACCACACCATTAACAGGGGTTCCTTCTCAGGGCAGCATTGGGGGTGGAAGTTTTACCTCTTTATTTTATATGTTTTCCCCAAAAGTGCTAAGGTTATTTTTTATTTGCTGCCTTAAGTACACTAAAAATTTTTTTTTGCAACAAATATGGGTTCTTTGTGTTTAAAACTTTTTTTGAAGAATAAGAAAGGAATTACCAGAATGATTATCAGAGAAAAAAGTTGTTAGGAATATTATCACACTTTTTTCCCTCACAGGCAATGAAAATCAGCTAGGGCTGCCATAACAAAATGCTACAGATTGGGTGGCTTAAACCCACAGTTCTGGAGGCCGGAAGCCCAAGATCAAGGTGATGGCAGGTGTGGTTTCTCCTGAGGCCTCCTTCCTTGGCTTGCAGATGGCTGCTTTCCCTCTGTGTCCTTACATCATGTTTTCTCTGGCACTGTACATCCCTGGTGTCTGTTTGAATGTTCAGTTTTCCTCTCCTTATAAGGACACTGATCCAATTGGATTAGGAGCCACCCTAGCAGGCTCATTCTAACTTATTCACCAATTTAAAGGTCGTATCTCCAAATACGATCACATTCTGAGGTGCTGGGGGTTAAGGCTTGAGTATATGAAATTGGGGTGGGGAGAGGACATAAATCAGACCATAACAGACAGCATAGGGGTAAAGGAGAACATAGAGAAAGTAAGAAGTAAGAGCCAGAAGAGTGAGTCAAAGGTCAGGGCCATGAGGATAAGGAAAAGTTATAGGAGGGGAATCTGTAGACTACGGATGTGAAAGAAACTATTTCCCTAGCTGATCAGTGTATCAGTTAGCTTTTGGTGTATAACAATCTATCCCCGAAATGTAGTGGCTTAAAACAGTAACCATTCATTTAGCTCACAATTCAGTGGGTTGGCAATCTGTGCTGGCCTTGACTGGGAAGTTCTTTTGATCTCCATTGGGTCCACTTATGTGGCTCTGGTTAACTGCTGAGTATGCTTAGGGCTGGTAGTCTGGGATATCTCATTTCTCCTGCAAGTGTCTCTTACCTTCTGGCAGGGTGGTTTGAACTTGCTCACATGACAGTAGCAAAGTACTGAGAGTGAGATGGCAATAGGACACCCCAGCACTTAAGCTACATTCTCTTCACCAAGGCAAGTCACAGGCCAGCCCAAATTCAAGAGGTGGGGAAACAGAGCTTTTCAGGTGAATGGCATTGGAGACAAGGATTATTTGACTGTAAAAGTTCTGTGGCTATTATATTTTATATTCATAACAAATTTTGCCTGTACTCATAAATCAGAAAATAATCTGGAAAGGAATGAAAGTGCGTTTATTTACAGAGGGTAGTTCTTTATTCCCAAATTGGGATAAATAGTTTAATCAGAACATTTCTTACAAACCCTGGGTGTCTTACTTTTCTGGATGGCTTGGTCTATCCAGATCACTGGGAGAGGTCCTAGTGAGGGGAAGCTCTAGCTGATAGATCAGTTTTTTTTTTTCCTTAACCTACTTAGAATATAACCTCTGTGCATGAGATGGTCTGGTGGAAACCTCCAGCCATTATCTCATGGGGTCAGGCTTCATGAAGCTCTGACAGGAGAGTGGGGTCAGGAGAACATGGTCTCTGGGGTGTTGTATAGGGAGGGTGCTTGAGAATATTCAGCTATAACACCTTATATGGGAGGATATGCTGCATATAAATCCTCTTACAGAGAATTACCTCCTTCTCACCAGATTTGCTAGTCCTAGGTACCCATGTGGGGCTCTGTTAAGGGAGCCCTTCCTCTCGTTAGTTCATATGTCATATGGAAAATGCTGCATATAGCAGCTGCTCCTTAACTCCGTTGTGAGATGGCTGCAGTGCACTAAATTTTCAAGGAGATAAAGAACACATTAGCATCTTGCAGGGCAGAGAAAGGACACTGATGTGTAGAGTCTGAAAATTTCAGTATTAAAGTTTTATATTTAGAAAGCAAAAATAAACCAATTTTTTGGTATTTTTACATAAAATTCTTATAAATTATGGCAAACTCTTATAAAGTTCAACATAGACTTACTGTATGACACAAGCAATTTCCCTTCTAAGTTTTTTTTTTTTTCCTGAAAAGAATGGAAATGTTCTGCTGAATGAAAGAGACCATACATAAAAGGATAAATTCTGTCATTTCATATATAGAATGTTCTAGAACAGACAAATCAAATCTGTAATGACAGAAAGCAGATTAGTAGTTGCTAGCGGCTGATGCGTGTGTGTGTGTGTGTGTGTGTGTGTGTGTGTGTGTGTGTGTGTGTGTGTGTGTGTGTGTGTTTGGGGAGGGGGGTGATGGCAAATGGATCTGAAGGAATTTTGGAGTTGATGGAAAAGGCTCCAATATCTTTATTGTAGAGTTAGTCACATGGGTGCATTCTATTATATAACAAATACCTCAATAATTTTGGCAATTTGGGGGTGATTGCCCATGTTTTTCATAATACAAGATATTATATTAGGGCAACATGAAATTTTTATGATCATCAAAATGGAACATAGATTTGATTCAAGATTAAAGCTTTAATCTACTTTTAGACTAGAGATCGCTTATTTGTCTCTCAATTGTCCATTGTTAGAGACAGCAGGCAAGAATGAGCAAGAAAACTGTCGATTGTCATCATATTGTAGACCTGGCTCATGTGACTAAGCCAAAATCTTTTAAATTAAAACCAAATTTTGGGAACTCTTTAACAGAAGTGTGTAAACTTCACTTATATAGTTGAACTGTGGTAGCTACAGCTGGGTACAGTTAATAGGTCATTTGATGACATGTAAAGGAGTAAAGATTAGATTTATGGTTCACAGATTCTATGTCAACGTCAGTCAAATATTACTCTTTGATAGGAACCGGAGAGTTAAAGTGAGTATACATTTTATGTATGCTATATGAGTTCTGAGAGGGACAAAAGTAAACAAGAACAGGAGAAAAACAGTCCCTTAAAATTATTTGGAAGTGTCTAATTTAGTTTTGCAGAATTTGCTGCTAAAATCCTATTTTGGTCTGTCTACTCTCAGATTTTTTAAAAGATAAAGCTGAGAGAAAAATCTTTGTCATATGTTTATTTGAGTTCAATGCTGGATGTAACTTAGTAAGAGCAAGTTCTTTTCTTTCAGCATCAAAGGGTTTATTCATTCCCAGATGCCACTAATGGCCCAGAGTGCTAGAGACAGTGATTTATATCATCAAAGGCTGGTGATATTAAAATGGAAGCAGATTTTGTTTTACTTTTTAGCCAAATTATAGTCTGCTTGGGATGGTTAAAATGTATCTCATTTTAGTTTTATTTTGATAATCCAGAAATGAGTTTCAGATTTCATCTTTCTAATGTTTTAATATTAAATGATAATGATGCTGACCTAGAAAAATTTTATATTTCCCTCTTGGTTAGTTTTCTAAGTGTATTTTATGTCTATCATTTACTCAGCAAGTATTTATTGAGTGTCTACCATATACCACGCACTGTTCTAAGCATTGGGAAGAGAGCAATGAACAGACACATCCCTGATTTTATAGAGGAATATTTTCTAGTAGGGGGAGATAGATAATAAAGAAGTAAAACATGAAAGAACAAGATAATTTCATGTAGCGATAAGCACTAAGAAAATAAAATGGGATAATATGATAGAGGCTGACGAAGGTGGGATAGATGGTTCATTTGGATTTGTGATCAAGGCAGATTGTACTGCAAAGGTGACAGTGATGCCCAAATGATGAAAAAGAACCAGGTATGTGAAGAACGAGAGGCAGAACTTTCTAGACAGAGGGAACAGCAAATGCAAAGGTCCTAAGGCAGATATGAACTTGGTGTGTTCAAATGACAGCTGGCGGTGGGGTGGGAGTGGGGAGCAAGGGGTAGATGAAGTCAGAGAGGTGGGCAGCAGCTAGGAGTGGTCTCCTTTAGAACTTGCTAAGGAGATTTTTTTATCGTTGATGTCTCTTGTTTGTTTTTAAAAGGAATGAGGATTCATTGATAGATGTGATCTGATTTGTGTTTTAGAAAATCACTCTTGTGGTGGAAAATGAATGGGCGGTGTGGAGTTTGGAGACAAGATTGGAGGCAGAAGAGGCAGTCAGGAGTCTATTGCTATTAGCACAAGAGAAAAGGTTTAGTGAGACACAGGTGTCAGAGGTGGTGATGGAGAGAAGATAGACAGGTTTGGGAATGACTGTGGAAGCCATGGCAATAGCAGATGAATTGGATACAGATGGTAAGGTAAAAAGAGGCACTGAGGATGACTCCCAGGGTGCCAAATTGAACAATGGGTGTGAAATTTACTGAATTGGGAAAGACTAGAGGAAAAATATGGATTTTTTTTTATATCAAGTGTTCTGCTTTAAAGTTTAATATGCTTTTTAAGTATTCAAGTGGAAATGTCAAGTGAGCAGTTAGATATATGAGTCTGGAGCACATGGATATTTGAGAGCTAGGGATGGAGATGTGAGTAATGGAAATAGAAATGGCATTTAAAGCTTTGGGACCATGTGCAATCACCTAGGAAGAGAAGATACAAACATACACGTCACTTGGACACGCAGAGGTCGGGCAAGCCAAAAGAGGTCGATGGAACATAGATCTCAGTGCGATTGGTAATTGTTGGAATTTGAGTTCTACTAATAGAGAAGACATTATTGGGCAGGGAAGGGATGCTTGTATGTGAATTTGAAAGGAAGTACAGTTGCTGGTGATGATGGCAAGCAAATGTACACAGGCACAAGTGACTGATGTTAGGTAGACAAAAATACCTTTGGAAGTTAAAAAGTCAGGCGTCTTTTATTTCACCATTGCTTCTGTTAAGCCATTCATGTTTAAATGTATTGATCCGTACTATTACAGAACAGTATATAATAGTGTCTAAGATCCTTTTGATTGTAGTTGATGTGAACTGACTTTATTTCTATGGACCAGACTTCTCCCTGTACTGGAAAACATGACTTCCAGCAGCCAACAAACTATATGTATTGTAGCATCAGGCACCCAGGGTGACTGGTTTCTTTCCCAATCCAGCTTTTCAAAGTCCTTTGAGGCAACAAATGGCCTAGCATGGATAGCGAGGCCTGTGTGAAACCCAGCAGCCTTGGTTGGCAAAGTTCCCAGACGTGGAGGTGGGTTGTTGGGCAGATAATCCCATAAATGTCCCCTACAAACACCAGCTGGTTTACATCATTAAGTGAGTGAGAAAGGCTTGGACAAGACATACAACATGAGCAAACTCTTACTGAAGAGGAATGAGTGTAATTTAGACTCCACAGTCACTGTTTTTTGGCATCTATCACGAGTGGTCTGGATCTTGTTATTAACTTACCTTTCCGGTTTAGTTCAGCAGGAAACTTAGCAGGCTGTGATTGCCTTTATCTATTCCAGGCCACATATCTCTGTTGCCTAGATGCCTTGGTTAATCTGTTATTTGTTTGTTAATAAAAGCTCTTTATTGAAGTGTAACTAACATACATTTAGAAAAGTGCACAAATTGTGAGTGGATAGCTCTTTGGATTTTCAGGAAGTGAATGCACCCAGGTAACCTGATAAAGAAAGAGGACGTTCCTGATACCCCAGGATCCCCTGCATGACCTCTTCTGGTCACTGTCCTTTCCCTAAGGATAACCTCTTTCTTGACATCTTACACCATAGATTAATTTTGTCTCTTGATGTTTTAATGTTTGCACAGGAGAATCTGGTCACACTGAGCAGATATACTAGCAGGGATAAAACAATGGCTGAAACAACGTCTAAATGACCTATAGGACTGTGTTTCCTCCGAGGCCTGCAATTCTTGCTGCTATTACCCTCCCCCTCCCAGAGCAAGGAAGAATAACCTTCCAGCATAAACAACTATATTACCCTATAAAGCTGCTGGTAATTATGTAATGATATAAATTGATATGACACAGCGTTCCTTTTCTAATATCCCGGCTTTTCCTTTTGTAATTTTTGTATTTTTTTGTTTGTTTTTTAAAATTTTTTTCAAATATGAATCTCAGAAACATTTGTAAGAAGAGTCCTGCAGGGAACAGCCTATTTAGACTAAGGCTAATTGCACAAGGCAGTGTTTAATTTTTCATTTGTGTGTCCATAATAGAGATAACTCTTCTGATAAAGGTAACAGACACTGACTTAAATGCTTTTCTGTCCTGCGACAGAACAGGGCTGGGAGATGTCAGATCAGGCAGTGAGGCAGGGCTTTCCTGGACTCATTTTGAATTGATGGGAGAGGCACTTATTCCAGACAAGCGGGAGCATTCTACAAGAGTTTCTATGGAAACTAACAATGTCAGATGAGATCAATGGCTAAATGCTGTTTCCTCCAAAGGCAGCTTAGGTTATATGATTTTGGATGAATGTTGGCCTGGAAGAAGCAAAAGAATAAGATCTTTTTTTCCCCTTGGAACAGACAACGAAAACATGTTTTATTTACCCAACAGCATACAGATTGTTCTTGTTACATATCAGCTCACATGTCATCATGACCCCTATGTGATAGTTTTTATTCTAGTAATTTCCTTCAGTAATATCTTAATGATACCTTTACTGTGTCACACATAATACAGATTGTGGAATAATGTGGCACTTTCCCAGAGATCTTAAGAGAAATGAATGAAAAAAAGACAAAGTAAGAAATTTTAAAACATGGAGCAGGCTGGCCAGTTAGCTAAGTTAGAGTGCCATGTTATAACACCAATGTCAAGAATTCGGATCACCTTAAAGCTGCCACAAAACAAACAGACAAAAATACCATGGGCTTTTCTGTATTATATACTTTATTTTTCTCACTTTTCTCCACTGTGTTTTATTTATTGCGGTATAATTTACATACGGGAAAATTCTAGTTCAAGAAACTCTAGTTCAAGACTAGACTTATATGTGTGTATATATCCGTATAACCACTTCCCAGATCAACATGTATATGTATGTGTGTGTGTGTAAGTGACCATGTGCATGTCACACACACGCATGCACATGCACACACATGTACATGCTTCCTAGTCTTTATTAGCTTGTAGTGACTAAGGACCACTTTTTCATATTTCTAACCTGGGCTGCCTATACAATTGCTCACGTTGTGCAGTCAGCAACCTGCAAAAACATATGAGGCAGCCCTGTTTCTGAGCCCTCAAAGGTGCTTAGTAGATTTTCTCTGAACTGAATTTAGCAGAATTCACTTAAACAGAAAGGGTTTGTGCACCTGTCTTGCAATTTAAAATTGATAATGATCTCCCCTAATTCTGATTAGCCACTTTTGTTAGCCATGCGTTTAGTGACTCATCAAACGCTTATTGAATTCTTTCTAATTTATAAAGCATTCTGCCAGATTGTCATCTACTAACATAAATCAGAGATAGAATATACCTTCCTACAGCTTCTAGTCTACAGTAGGAGTTAAGCAATGCAAATAAGCAATTAAAAACCAGGATAGAAATTTCTGAAGTGTGGAAGTTAGGTAAAAACAATGAGACAGCCAAGCATCTGTTTGTCCTGGATTTGATGGAAGAAGAATTTGAACAGAAGGAAATAATGGAGGCAGAGAAGAATCACTAGGATATAGGGAAAAGAAGACAGTTCTTTGGGTTGCAATATAAGATAACCAAAGAGAAAGTTATTGGAAAAAAGATGTGTGATGAGGATCTGGTTAAAATGAGAAAAACCCTGAATGTCATGCTGAGGAGTTTGGACTTTTTTAGCAGGAGCCTGCTCCTCAAGGTCTTTTCCAGGAACCAGCAGCATCGCCAAGGAGCTTGTCAGAGATGCTGAATCTTGGGTCCCCCCATCTAATGCCTCAGAATCTCTGGGATGAGTCAGTAATCTGCGTTTTCATAAGTTCTCCAGGTGGTTCTCATTGCACACACAAGTTTGAGAAGTATGTCAATAGAACACAGCTTCTGAAGACACAAACCAGTAGTGTTTCCAAAGTTTGCTCAACAAAATGAATTCCAAGTGGTGTTAATTGATGTTTTGCACACAAGTGAAATGCTGAACTAAACACAGGCACTTTTCTTTACCACAGGATTCCCAGAACCCAAAGTATTCTGATGTAGATTGTGAATCCCCCAAAGGGAGTTATAGTATGCAATGTTTTCCAAATTGTTTTTCCATGGGATTCTCTTTCTTTCTTGGTACTTTTTTTTAATAGGAGCAAATGGAGGAATTAGTGTTGCTTGGATCACTCTTGGAACGTGGTATGGTAAGCAGTGATGAGCCAAAGAAAGTTTTTCATGAAGAAAGGAAAGGAGTAGCCAGAGGAGAGCAGTGCTCTGTGAATAATCATGTAGAGGTATGCAGGTTTCCATGACTACGTTGCTGGGATGGCTGCAGTAGGGGCTAGGGATTAGGAAATAGGAAACAGTGAGCTTGGACACCAGCAGGGAGGCTCCTGGAGTCGTTCAGAGGAGATGCTGAGAGGTGCGTGTGTCGGGGGCCATTGTAGGAAGGACTTGGCACTAGTGGTTGTAGCATCAGCATATATACCATTTTAATATTCAGCTGTTAAGGATTTCTGCTGTCACTTCAATACAAGCAAATAGCTCATGACCCTCGAAGATAGTTTCTGATAGCAGAAGTTGTCTTTTGCCAATGGCCTGAGAGGTTACTGCGTGGATGATGGATGCAGGCTGCTGTGGGTGTGCTGTGGATAAGGAGGTGGAGTCTATATCCTGGAAGGACACCTCACCCCTATGGAGGCATTGCTGTCCTTCAGCACGGAGCAGGGACTCTGGGCAACAGCATGGCCTTTGGTTTCCAAATTTGAGTCCTTTCTACAGATGACACCATCACCAGGCAACACCACATTTCTAGGTGGCTATTGCCTCAACTGATTTTGATACCACAGTACCTGTCTACATGATTTTCCAGGGCATAAAAGGAAAGTGGAAATTGTTAGCAGTTCCTCATTACTGAGGCTTTTAGTGTAGTATTCCATGCTATAAAGGATGGTACTCAAAGATAATCGAATTGTGTTTGAGGGACTTTCTGATTTATTTCAAAAAGTGCTCTCCTGTTTCTCTGGATAGCCAACTGGATATCTATGTTGAATAATCATTCAGTAGACAACGTGTAACATTTTAGTTTTTTAATACGAGTAATGTATGCACATTAAAAAAGTAATAATGGAAGATATAATGAAATTGATCAATTCCTATACCTCCACTTAATTCCTGGGAGACAATTGTTGTAACCATTTCTGTTTTTAAATCTTCTGATGGCCATTGCTATAACCTAAATTATATCTTTAGCTCTCCAATATTCAATTGATCAGTTGTGGACATTAGCTTTTGACTTGTTTAATTAATAAATATTTAACTCATATAAGCTACAACCTTGATTTTTGATACTTACATTACTATTTATATTTCTTCTGTTAGTGGCCTCTGTTTAAAGAGCATTCTTAATTTTCTGTTTCTTTCTCCTTCCACATTCGTAAGTCTGTCTTGACTCCCACCATGTGAGTTGTGGTGTTTAATCTACTATTTTTCCCCTGAAGTTTCTTCCTTTCGCTCCTACTTCTTTCAATAGTCCTCATACTTTTATATTGTCAGGTATTCAAGCATTTCCTTTTTTTTCCTCACATCTTACATCATGATAGTTTTCCCATGTTCTTATATATTCATTACAAACTGGATTTCAATGACTGTAGAGAAGAAAAAGTAATATCTTTTCCTTACCCATCTCAATGTTCATGGCCGACACCCCCATAACAAAGACAGGTTAACAAGCAAACAGCATAACAAATTTGTTTAACCAAAGCTTTACCTGATGTGGGAGCCTTCAGAAATGAACAGCCAAAGACCCAGGGAAAACTGTGTATTTTTATGGACAGTCACGCAGAAATATGATTGGAGGACAAAAGGGTAGGATCTCGTGGTGACAAACTGGGGGAAACTCAGCAAGGCTGTTCAGGTTCTTCTTGGCCTCTGGGTAGGACCCCTCTTGCATGAGGGTCTTATGACCTACTTTCAGGGGAGGTAGCTCAGATAATTTTTTTTTTTTTTTTTTGATCATGCTTCAGGGAAGAAAAGTGGGAGATGATCAGAGAGTGAGCTCCAAGGTGCCATATTTTGGGGTAGTGTATTCTGAGCCCCCACAATAATATTTAATGTTACATATATCTCACAATTTCCTTAACCATACTATTTCCCTCTACTCCCCTCTGCCCGGTTTTCCCTTCCATTCTCTCTGCCACCCCAGTGTATTGTAAATAACTTTATACCCTCAGCCCTTTAGCATATGATTTTTTTCATACCCATTAAGTCTTCTGTGCTGTGTCTAAGCTTGATTCTTTCTCCTATCCCCTGTGCCAGCCCAAGTGACCCCCTTCTAACCTACTCTGGTCTGCCGCTTTCCCTGCTTTGGTCTCTGATAGCATGCTTGTTCTTGATCGTTTGTCTCCATCTTCTATTCTTGTTTGCTATTGACCCTTTCTCTTCTCTTTGATTATCTGTCCATTCTCTTCTTTATTCCAGTTACTTTCATTTCACTGGGGATTTGGGGGACTGTGGGGAAAAGGAGGCAGGGAGAGAAGGGAAGACAAACATAAGTTCAGCCCAACAACCCTAGCCACTTAGGTATGCCTTTGCTGTGTTCCCTGAGGACCATTGTACACGTCTGAACTTTGTTACTGTGTTTCCTCGTGGTAGCAGAGAATTGAATGGTTTTGATTCACAGAAATCTGATCTAATCATTGAATCAGTTACATTCCTTCCACCATTTCTCTTCTTCTCTTAAAAACTTATGGGATAAAAGATAATACCTGTGGAAAAAATAATTTAGGCTTAGTTTTCTTAGAAATAGAAGCAAAATAAGAAGTAAATGAAAAATTAACTAGGAGAAAATTTCTGGTGGGTCTAAGTTTATTGTTTAACTATAGAGGAACTGCTTACTTAAATAAAGGGGTCTCTGATTCTTTGATACCAGTAATGATTCTATGGCTGGGGTAAATACTGTCACCTCTCTTCCCTCTTCCATATCCATCTTGCCCATTCACAAACCTCCTCTGCATTTCCTGCTGTTAGAGAAGCTGGAACTGGTGAATCGGTCTGTCAATCATTCTTTTATTCCTCTCATGGCAAAGCAGTAACAACACATCCACTCATACAGACACAAACTCAAAACCCTGTAAGAGGCGTCAGCGAGCCAGAAGCAGAATGGCAAACAAAATTGGCCAACCTTAAAAGAAAAGGAAATGAAAGAACTATGATTCATATAAATCAACACTAATTGTCCATTATGGTTGTCCAACACTGATTGACCAACACTGATTGGACAATTTGATTTTCCAGATCAGGACAGTTGTGGGATAAATCAACAGACACATTCAAGGACTGTGCCTTAGAGTAGCAATGGAGATGGTTGCTTTAAGCCAATGGCATGCCTCAGAGGAGCCAAAATAAGGATAGCTCCTTTCTTAGAGAGCAGGTCTTGGTAGGAGTCAGGCAGGTGGCAGCCTTGATAAAGTCAGTAGAATCAGAGAATTAAGCTGAGGTACGACCAGAATGTCAGACACTATGTCAGTTATCTAGGGCCCCAGGAATGCTGCATAATCCTTACTCCAGAACCTTGGTTTATAACAATAAACATTTGTTTTGGTCACGGATTTCTGGGTCAGCTGGACATTTTTGCTTATTTGGCTCGGCTCATTTGGACTTCTTCTGCATTGTGGTCAGTTAGTGGTTCACTTGGGGCTGGCCAGTCTTGGGCAGCTTCAGTTGGGAAGACGCCACTCTGTTCCGTGTGGTCTCTCATGCTCTGTCAGGTTAGGCTGGGCTTGTTCATGGTGTCTGAGCCAGGTTCCAAGAAGCAGAAGCGGCATGCAAGGCCTGTTAAACGTAGACAGGACTGGCTCCTGCTGCTTCCTCATTCTGTTGGCTAACACAGGTCCCAAGGCCAGTCCCAGACTCAGGATGTGAAAAGACTTCAAGATTACAGGACAAAGGGCAAGGACACAGGGAGGTTATTAGTTGGAGGCACCAAAGCGATCTGCCACAGGCTCTTGTACCAAATATTGTGTCTGGGAGACTCACCAGGGCTTACAGCTTGGAGAAAGTTCAGAGAATAAAACAGAACAGTCATGATGAGATCAGCTTTAAACAAGGGGATTCGGGAGGGAACCCCTGTTAGACTCTCCTTGGGGACAAGGGGCAGGTTCTCTCAGGGGCAGATGAAAACAAAGGGATGGCTCAGGGTCCCTTGACAAGCTTGCCTCAGGGTGGTGATTCCTTTGAGCCTTAAAGAGGCCCATTCCGGGGCCGAGCCCGTGGCGCACTCGGGAGAGTGCGGCGCTGGGAGCGCGGCAACGTTCCCGCGGCGGGTTCGGATCCTATATAGGAATGGCTGGTGCACTCACTGGCTGAGTGCCGGTCACGAAAAAGACAAAAAAAAAAAAAGAGGCCCATTCCATCTGGGGGGATCTAATCCAATATGAACAATGGCTGGACCTTCTTAAGTTTAGGCATTTTCTGATTTACTAGTAGCATTGAGATAAAGGGACTTGTATGTTCAGTGGGCACAGATGAGACTCATTCTCTCCTCTGGGCTTAGGCATTTTAGCTGGAGCTTTTATAGACCTGGAGGGGCTTTCTCCTCATGCTGTACCTAAATCAGGAAGTTAGAGTAGTGGTTCTTAAAGTGTAGTCCACAGATGAACAGCGTCTGCATCCCCTGGCAACCTGTTAGAAATGAAAATTCTCAAGCCCATCTGAGACCCACAAATCAGAAACTCTGGGGGTGGAATCCAGGAGTCTGTGTTTTAGTGGCCCTCCGGGTGATTCTGATGCATGCTCGATTTTAAGACAGCTGAATTAGTTTTTCTAGTATTGTGTGTGGTTTTGACAGGTTTAAATGAGGTGGAAGAGCCAGACAGATTTAACAAATAAAAATACAGGACAACTAGTTATATTTGGATTTTAGATCATCAACGAATTATTATTTTTTTTTTGTATAGGTATATCCCACATAATAGTTAGGACATATTTATACTAAAACATTATTTGTGTTGATCCAAAAGTCAAATTTAATCAGGTGTCCTGTATTTTACATGGCAACCCTAGAAAGAGGTGTAGAAAAATTGCAAAAGGTTCAAAGAACAATCAAGATTATTTTTAGGATAGAAATTCTAGAAAGAAAAGTTAAGGAAATTGACTTGGTGAACCCAAAGGGGAGAACACTGGTGAGATTAATAGTTTAGAAGATTTTATTTAAAGGCAGTACTGTTGAGCTGTCATGGCTGTCTGGAAGAAATTTGTCAGGAAGAGGCAAGACTTCCTGTCAATATATGACTTCGTGGGGGTTCTCAGTGATTTTGTGATTCTCAAAGGTAGTCAGATGCATCTGGAAATTTCATATGATTGTAATGCAGCCAGTCCTCCAACCTGAAGGAGCAATTTAGCAAGGAGTTTGCCAACAGGAGGTTGGAAGAGATGATTTCCCAAGGTCCTTTATGAATTCTCTAAAATTGTTTGAATTTGCAATTTTTGCATCCTTGTTTTTTGAAATTTGCAGTCTTTTGATTATTTTTCAAACTTGAGTTCATCTGGAAGGTTGGTTTGTCAGAACATGAATATAAAAGAGAGTCAATAAAGCAGACTTGTTAAGAGGATGCTTTAGAACCAGACTACATGGATTAAATCCCAGCTATGCCACTTCCTAGCTGTGTGACCTCAGGCTACTTTTGTGCCTCAGTTTTCTCACCTACAAAATGGGAATTATTAATTATTAGTTAATATCTCATGAGTTGTCATGAGGCTTAATTGAGCTTATTCTTATAAAATTTAAGAACTGTGCTTAGAACATAGCCTTTATTAAATGTTATTTTATATTATTAAAGACTTGAATCTCTCTGTGTATCCTGGGCATCAGAAGATGTTACAGCCAAAAGCTGGTGTTGAACGGTCAGTTCTTTGTCATGTATTGGGAGAAGGGTTGTCCCTTGTAAGCAATAATGTCCTGTGCCTCTCTGTGACCCCAAATCTTGAGGTGTTGGCATAAGCTCACAGGGATGTTATTCTGTGGTATCACTGCCTCTTAGTTATGAATCATTTCTCTTTCTCTATGCAGATAAACTTTCCCACATCTTCCAGAAACCCCCAGGAGAATTGGGTTTCATTTCCCATTGCAAATTGAATTCAATTAAAAAGCTGTAAAAGAATGCCATATAATGTCACAAAGAACATAATGACATTTCCAAAATATTTTTGAGAAACTTGAACTCTAAATCCATTTAGTTCTGCTAGTAAGGACAAAAATTTAGTCATGGAAAAATTTTAATCTGATGACTAGTTTTTATCAGAATTGTGGATCCAATTGAGATTAGTTACTTTCAGAAGCTTAATTTTGGAGATGGAAATCAGTTGATCTTCTTTCTTCTGTAGGAAACAAAAAAGGCAATACTGGCCATGTGCAATGCATAATTTTTGTTTGCACATGATTGAAGCATCTGATGATAACCCAAAACCCCTGTTAGAACAGCAGTTTAGTCGGTCTATTGAGGACTGTACCATATTTACTTCATGATCAATAAAATGAGGAGTGTTTGCATAGTTAAATTTTTTGTTGTTGTTTTCCTGAAAAGTTTAAATTTATTCTTTTTTTTTTTTTTTTTTTTTTGACTGGTAAGGGGATCACAACTCTCGGCATGGTGTGGTCTGCACCACGCTCAGCCAGTGAGCACACCGGCCATCCCTATATAGGAACCGAACCCGCGGCCTTGGCGCTACCAGCACCACACACTCCTGAGTGAGCCATGGGGCCAGCCCTAAACTTATTCTTTAAATAGAGTTCTCTTTAAAATTTACAAAATGATACACACTCAATCTTATAGAGCTTGAATCCAGACAGTAAGTAGTGATGGCTGTTGTTTATTTTTTCCATAAAGAAAACCCAGTATATTACTTATATTGGTGGCTTAGAACATTAAGAATTTATTATTCTTTTTGAGTCCATGGGACACTGGGCAGTTCTGAGGAAGCAGATCAGACTTGATTGATCTCAGCTGGCCTCAGTCATGTGTCTGTGTCAGTTGATGTATTGGCTTTGTTGGCGCCTCCTCCTCTACACCTCTGGGAGTTTGCCAGTTGTAGTTTGGGGATAGGATAACTGGCCCATGTGTCTGTCCTCATCCAGAAGGGTAGCCCAGGCCTGTTTACATGGTGGAGGCAGGATTTCAAGAGATTCAGAGAAAGAGAGAGGAAAAGACTAGAAGTAGGAAAGGTCTCTTGAGACCTAGGCTAAGAATTTCCACAAGGTCATTTCTACTGCATTTTGGCCAAAACAAGTCCCAAGGTTAGCCCAGAGGAAGTAGACTACACTTTTTGCTGGGAGAAGCTACAGAATCACATGACAAAAGGTGTCAAGGTAGTCCAAAAAATGGCCCCTGAAATCCATATCAAATGTCTGGCACTTGTGAATGTTACCTTACTTGGAAAAAGATGTGTTCGAGCTCAGGATTTCGAGAATAAGAGTTGATCCTGGGTTAGCCAGGTGGGCCCTAAATTCAATCACGTGCATCCTTAGAGAGGCAAAGGGAATTTGGGAGACAACCACAGAAAAGGAGAGGGTGACATGAAGACAGAAGCGGAGATTGGACTGATCTGACCTCAATCCAAGGAGTGCCTCCACCTGAACAGAAGCTGGAAGGGGCAAGAAATGGAATCTCCCCAGAGCCGCTGTAGGAAGCGTGGCCTGGCTAACACCTTGAGTTTGGACTTCTGGCCTCCAGAATAGAGAGAATAAATATGTGTTGTTTTTAAGCCACCCAGTTTGTGGTGATTTGTCACAGCAGCCTCAGGAAACTAATATAGGTGTAGCTACAGGGAGGAATAAAAAAAAGAATGGATGACATTTTTGCAATAGTTTACATATACTTATAAATTTATATAATTTTCTATAATGCTTTTTCACTTCATGTGACAGAACATTTTCCTATATTATACAAATCTGTTGAAAACACCATTTTAAATAATTACGTTAATACATAATCCGTATTAAATTAGTCCAGTTGAACATTTCCTTGTTATATTTCTGTTTCTCAGATGAAGCCAAATGCATGAAACAACATAGCCCCATACTCTGAATCACCGTTCAGTTTCTCTCTGGCCACTTGACTCCATCAGGCCCGTAATAGTTCTTGTTGGAATTATTATAATCACCTCCTTCTTCTCAGTCTCCTTCCAGCAGGTATACAAACTGCTATACCAGATTAGTCTCGTAAAGAAAAACTCAGTTTAAGTCACTTCTGCCTAAAAACTTTCAGTGATGTTCAATTTCAAATATTAGTTCTTGAATCCAACACTTAATGCCCTTGTAGTAAAATTGTCCGAGTGCAGTTGTCTGTATATTTCTTTTTTCTGTGAGGCTTTGAGCTCCTTGAGGACAGCATAGCTTTTGTCATCTCTGCTTCTCCTGCATCTGCCATGGTGTTTTGAAGGTAGGGTTTGCTCTGATATTTTCTGCATGACTGAATAAATGAGTTAAAAGAGAGAAATATTTCTTATTGCCTTGTCTTGTCATATATGATCCCAGTTACTCAGTTTTACAGAATCTGAAATTGGGTAATTTGACTCCTTGTTCTAGCTTGGAGGAAGGGGTTCTTAATAGTTTCGTGCTTGGACTTATAAGGCATCTGGAGAAGCCTATGAATCCTTCTTCTCAGAATAATGTTTATTACTGGATAAAAGAAAATACATAGGATTACTGAAGGAATCAATTCTATTGCATGATAGCTGTCAAAGTATTGTGAATTGTGATACAGCAATGTGTGTGCATCTTTGCATTAATGAATAAAATAATATCTAGCAGTAGGCACATTATCTACTGTCATTTCAAAGTAGTTGATGAGAGGGGCTGGCTGGTTTGCTAAGTGGTTAGAGCATATTGCTGATAATACCAAGGTCCGGGGTATTATCGATCCCTGTACCAGCCAGCTGCCAAAACCAAAAAATAGCAGTGATGAGAGTACACAGCATATCAAGATACTCTGAAAACTGTAATGTGACATTCAAATATCTGTGGTGACAGAGGCACAGTTCCTATTAGTACTGCTGTCGTTTGTTGCCTATGCCCATAATTGAAGAAAACTGTAGATTTTAATGAGAGGTTAGTGTAAATAAAGATGTAACTTTATTCCTGTCTTAGTTCATTGACCATCCGAATTCACTAGACCCCAGGTTAGGAGAGCCTGAAAAGCTTGTCTTAGAAATAGCTCTAAGACAAGTTACTGTGTTGCCCAGTTGTCACCATGTAAGTTTGATTAAATATTTTAAAATAGTTATGAAGTTATAGGTAGACAAGAAATTTCAGAACACTTGTATGTATATCATAGCACCTGAGAAATTATAAACACTGTATAAACTCTTTTTAAATAATAACACAGCCCTTGTCAAGTGCAGATGGAAAATAAAAACTCTTCTGTATCTCCTTCCATATTGTGAGAACTAAGGCCTTGTTTGGCTTTAAAACTGCCACAACTTGTGGCCCATGCCCACCCACTTGGACACATTTCTGTTTCTAACCCTCTTGGGCAGTTGTTGAGTTGGACTGAGTTGCTTAGTTGAATAATTTCCCTAATGATACTGAATTAATAATTTGCTTGCATATAGCTTCCAAAGGGGCAGCTTGTGATCAGAAACAAGCTGCAGAATAGAGCAATTATAAAACACACCCCAGACCTCCTGGTCCTGAGGAGGCAGGTGCTCTAGGCACCTGGTGATCTGATTTCCACTCCTGGACATGGTATTGTAGTCTGATTTCTGTGGGCTGAGATAAAATGGGAAGGATATTGTTAATGCAGCCTCCATTTCCTCTCAATAGAAATTATACAGAAATTATAAATTTATTCTTTAAAAAATTTTTAAGTTTAAAAAGTCCATGATACATTTCTTTATTTTGCAGAACACTGGCTTACAACAACATAATATTTATCAATATAGTCAAGCAAAATTAATGCATGGTTCTTGTAACACTGAGAACTTCAGTACTGTGAACAATGTTTCTAATTATATCAGTGACTTGTTAGCTCTATTAGTAATGAAAGTAAGATGAATGTCTTTATTACATATATATATATTATGTATCTCTATTACTGTTTCTATGTGTATGTACATAGGTATATACACTAAACATACACAAAGTACTTGTTCTTGTGTGTATAATGTAATTAAAATTCGTGTAAAATTGTGTTCACTTTTTATGTGGTTGACATTTGTGTTTTCTGTCTTCCAAGCCATCTAAAATCCTCTTGACTTTGAGGGTTTTTGATTTGGTTGAAACTAATACCAAATTTGGAAATCTTGTATTGTACCAAGTTAACTTGAATAGGATTAAGGGATAGTTTGTAAGATTAGGAATAAATGTGGTAATGTCTTGAAGTTCTCAGTGCAGTACATAGTTTTCCATTAATAATTTTGGTACCTCTTATACATATTAGACTGTAAAAAGGGCTGACCACCTTTTAAGTGAGATTAATTTAGTAAAAATTACACAAAGAGTCTGTATTATTTATTTATTTTGTTTCATTGAACAGAAGATTTAAATCTGACCTAGTGGATCCTTTAACACTTTGAGAACTATATATATATTTTAAATTTACTGAGTATCACAATATGCCTTCAGATTCCTTAAGGACCAAGTTCAAGGCTAGTTCCTTGATGAAGTTTTCTCTGATCCTCTATGTTAATTTCCTATTGGTTCTGTAAAAAATTACTACAGAGTTAGTGATTTAAGACAACCCAAATTTATCATCTTACAGTTTGAGAGGTTAGAAGTCTGAAATGGGTCTCACTGGGCTAAAATCAAGGGGTCTACAGGACTGCATTCCTTTATGGGGGCTCTGGAAGAGGATTCGTTTCCTCTGTTTTTTCCAGCTTCTCGAGGTTGCCTGCATTCCTTGGCTTGTGGCCCTTTTCCATCTTCATTACCATTGAGTCTTTCTTACAGTATCATCTGTTTCTTACTCTTCTCCCTCCTTTTTCTTTCCCCATTTAATGATCTTTGTGATTATATTGGGTCCCCCTGGATAATCTAGCATAATCTGTTTTAAGGTCAGGTGATTAGCAATCTTAATGCCATCTGCAATCCTCAATCCCCTTTGCGATGCAACGTAACATACGAGGGAACTTCAAAAAGTTCATGGAAAAATTTAATTGAAAGATAATACAAATCTTTCCATGAACTTTTTGAGGTATCATCATATTTACAGGTCCTGGGCATTAGGAAATGGGCATCTTTAGGGAGCTATTATTCTGCTACCACATCCCCTAAACCAGTAATGATCTATGTGCCTTTCATAAGGTTTTAGTGAAACACTGTCTCAACTTGCTATTATTCACATGCATGCTTTACCTCTCCTTTATATTTCAACCTATGGAAAGACAGAACTATGCTATATATTTCTGTTTTCCTCAGTATACAGCAACACTGAAAAAACCACCTAAATATTTTTTGAACAAATGAATGATTCCATGTAATGTATTATCCAAAGAACTCATCAGTTAGAAGGGAGGGAGGTCAACTATAGAAGTATAGAAGAAGGAAACAGGCAAAAATTGACAGATTATCATCAACATTAAACACATAAGAGAATAGTTTCTTCATGTGCATCATTGTCTCTAAGGGAATAATTTCAGTGGTCAGAGAGTATGATCCCATTAAGAGTTATCTTAATTTTTCTCACTATAATTTAATATTTTAGCATTAAAAACATCCTTCAACTTCTTATTGCTTACCGTAATTCTGTTCCTTGAAGCCTTATGAACTCAGGGAAGCCTACTGTCACGTACTTTGATCTGAACCCACAAGCTCTAGAAATTGGTGGCCACACCATGGGATGGATGCCCTTTAAGTGATCTGCTGGGGAGCCAGCTGCACTTGTAGGTGTGGTACCTACAAGCCTTCCTAAAACCCTAGGAGCTTTATGGCTTTCAGGCACCTCCAAAAACATGCAGACTTTTTATGAAGTACTCTAAAGAGTAGAGGAAAGTGAACGAATTCTCCAACATGTTCAGAAAGCCAAGAGTTTCTCCCAAGTATTATCTTAAGATGGTATGTGAGTTATATATTTTACCACATGCTGCATTTGTATAGTTCTAAATATATATTAAAAAGTTTTAACTCTGTTGCACGTCTAAGAAACGTCATTCTGAGACATGCGAGGACATGTTATTCTTACTATAGTTCTGTGATATAGGCAGGCATTATTTTCCTGTCTTACTGATGAGGAATTCAACTCACAGTGTCTAAGTGGCTTGTCCATCACCACACAGCTGGTATGTGATATGTGCAACACTGTGAATAATTTGAATTTAGATTTCCTCACCCCAAACTCCATGCTTCTTATACATTTAGTACCATGCAGAATACATTTTCTCTGTCATAATGACTTGTAGTCCGCAATGTTTTCTATTAGCTCATGATCTAAATAATGCAGCATTTTCCAGAATGCATTCCATGACACATTACTCTAATAATATTCTCTGTGAAAAAAAAATGTTTTGTAATCAAGTTCATAATTAACAATACTTTCAAAATTAAAGAGTGTGCTAGCATAGTACTATGCATGTCCAGCAGTAGAGAAATGTGTTTTTACTTTTTTTACCTCAGCATCTTCTAAACTCATATGACCACAGGAACCTTGCTTTCTGTCCTCTTGCTCCTGTAAGAGCTGTTATCTTTTGGGAATGGGACAGAGTCCTAGATCCTGGATCCCCAGTCTTAATTACATTTCCAACCATGATATGAAAATGGAGCCATTGTTAATGGACAGAGGTTGGCTTTGCCTCATGTGTCCATTAGGAGTGCTTTCAGAAGAAATAGTAGAATACCTGTCATTTTGTAATTTTGGTTTGAGCCCTTGCTAACGAAAAAGTGTGGTTTTTGTATCAGCTATATAGACATCACCTGGGAGCTTGTTAGAAATTCAGAATCTCAGGCCCTGACCCAGATTTGCTGAAAGGAAATCTGTGTTTGAATAAGATCTCCAGGTAATTCATAGACACATGAATTTAAGAAGCACTAGTTTAAACCATAGAACATTTATTGTTTATCTAAGAAGAAAATTGTAAGTGGAGAGTCCTATTTTGATTGGCAACTCTGTGGCGGCATCAAGGACCCAGGCTATTATCTCCTCATGGTGGTATAATGGCTGCTAAAGCTCTATGCATGGTCTTCTCTCCTAGCTGCATTTAAATACAAAATGGAAAGAACCAGAGGCAAAGGACTTTGCTCTTATGTGACTCTCTTTTTTTTTTTTAAATTAAGGGATAATTTCTTGCTCAGAAGGCTGCTTGCAGACTTCCTCTTACTTGTCATCAGCTAGGTCTTTGTTACATACCTACCCATTAGGCCAATTCCTGGCAATAATAAATTCCTGGCAATAATAAAGGTCTCAGCTTTGGTTTTGACAAATGCTGTCTAAAAGAAATATAATGCTAGCTATATATATAATTTTAAATTTCCTAATGGCCACTTTTTTTTTTTAAGAAAGTAAAAACAGGTGAAATTAATTTTAGTATATTTTATTTAACCCATATATCCTTACTATTGTCATTTCAACATGTAACCAAAATACAAAAACTATCAGTGAAATGTTTTAGAGTCTTTATTTTATACTACATCTTTGAAATTAGGTCTGCATTTTATGTTTATTGTACATCTCAATTCAGATGCTAAATGTTCATCAGATATACTTGCTCTGTATTTATATCTAATAAAAGTCACAATTGAAAAAGTGTTCACACACCTAAATCACTACAGGTATAATTAACAGTTTTTGAATAACCAAATCAGTATCAGATTTTAAATTTAAATTAATAAAAATTGCACTGGCTTTCCCAGGCCCCAGCTTGGAGAAGGAAGATTGTGGGACTTCTTGGCCTCCATAGTCGTGTGAACCAATCCCTCTTAATAAATGTCTTTCTGTATATCTCTCTTTATCCTCTTGGCTCTGTTTCTCTGGAGAATCCTGATGAATACAACAGCTAAGTTTGAGAACCACTGGCCTAGACCAATTCTGACTCATCCTCTCAACTCAGACACATTGTCACCCAAACAATATTGTAATGGAAGCTCTTGGTGGGTGACCAACAGTGGTTTCCATGCTTGCTTCCCTCTAGCCTATGGACATTTCCAGCAGGGTGAGGGGTCTGGCTGGAATCTGCTGTACTTGCTGGAATCACACATTCTTGAGGTTTCTTTATTTACTCGCTTGCTAACTCTTTCCTCTCCTTCCCAGTTGGCTGTTTCCCCATTGACCACCTTCCTCATTCTCCCAGGAAGCTGACAAGTTGGGCTCCTGCTGTGTGCTGATACATACTCAGACCCAATCTGGAAGGCCATCAAGGACTGCCAGTTCCTTCTAGCTCCTCGTACCCACTCCAGCCTCAGTGAAAGTGTGTGTCCCTCTCTTGTTGCTGGACTCTGCATCAGTGTTTAGTACACAGTGGCCTTAACTTCTTCCACTTCCAGATGGCATCTTGTGCATTTTCAGTATTGATTTCCTTCAGGTGTTCATAATTCTGCAGTTGTTTTACTTATGATGTTTTGCCTTTTCCTTGATGATAAGTTCAGATGAGGTAGGCATGAAATCTGTTCATGTAAAGCAGATCTGAATCTATGAGCCTGAACTTAGATGTGATTTTATGACCATATTTGGGTACATTGTAAGCTGCCCATGTGCACTTCTCAGAGTTCCTAGAGACTCAGAATGTGCACATAGGATTGTAAATTTACATGTTTCTTTTGCAAACCAGACGTGCTAGGTTTCTCTTCTCAGGAAGGAACTTTAGCAGGACATACTTGAAAAAAATAAAAACTCCTTTATTAGGAATCTTCAATGGAGAGGCTCTCATCAGTACAAACAAAGCCATGTTAGAACAAAAGTGTGTTCACTCTGCCTCACTCTAAGAGATGGTGTTCATGTCCCTTGGGCTCAAGAACAAAGGGACTGGCCGACAGCCTTTTGAAATCTAACCTGTTTCTTGGTAGAGAAGCTTCTGTACAGGATACATTTTTATAAAGAATAATTGCTGTCAAATCTAATAAAAGGACTTCTCTAAAATTTAGGCTGTGTAACATTTAGGCCATGTAATAAATAAGATAACAGTATATTAGTATGTATTTATTTGATAATAACTAAATTTTAAGAGAAATTCTATCAGTTTCTAGAAATATTATTAAAGTTTGAATGCTTTTTGGTCTAAATTATATTAAAAAGCATGTGAAGACTGAGTGCTTGGAGAAATAAGAGCTAGCCAGCAAAATCAATTCTTCAGCTTACATTTGAAAATTAAGTGTTTTAACTGTCTAGATTCTATGATAAAAATGTCTCAGATTAGGAAATATAATTTTTGAAAGTTAAACTTGTGATGTAGGATTACAAATATTATTAAGTCTTATTAAAAATATATCATATTTACATAATTCATCTTTATTACTTATATTGAGATTAAAAATGAATATGGTAAAGTCCCCATGAAATTTTTGGATGTTTATTATAGGTGGCACAAAAGCTATTCAGATAAGTTCCCTTAGAACTATGGTCCGTGTGGCTCAAAGTATGTGTACAACAGCAAAACGGTAAAAGTGTACTGTCAACTCTCTAGTATTAGAATTAAGAAATATTGGGCCGACCTGTGGCTCACTTGGGAGAGTGTGGTGCTGATAACACCAAGGCCACGGGTTTGGATCCCTATATAGGGATGCCCAGTTAGTTCCCTTGGGAGAGCGTGGTGCCGACAGCACCAAGTCAAGGGTTAAGATCCCCTTGAGGAACCACATCGTATTTTGGAAGGCCAGAGAAATTTCGACTCTTCTGCAGTCAAACTCTTTTCAGTAAAAGAGGGAAAGTTAATAATTAAATACATATTATATCTAGTGAAATATATATTTATGCCTGTGTGGGTAGTGAAATACAGTATATCTAATTTACCCAACAATATATATAATACATGGGTGTGTTGTGCTTTGCCCTGTTCATAGCACTTTCATAAATAATCTCACCATCCTCTGTGGCCTTAGGCAGAGTTCGTAATACTTTGGTCCCATTTGACAGATTTGAAAACAGAGACTCAGAGAAGATCAGTGTAGACTCAAAGTCAACAGAATGGTAGAATTAGAAATTGTTGTTCTTATTCATCAGCATCAGTATTCTTTTCACTGCATTATGCTGCCTTCTCCTTTGTTAGGGCCCTCAGTCAACAAGATTTTTTTAGGTATGCTGGTCTCCCAGACATTAAAGGACCAGCCAGAGACTTGAACCCTCCATGGTGGATTAGACCAGTCTAAAGAATTCCTTCTTCCTCCTCTCTACTGTAGATGCTTAGTGTCTTTTTCCATAATTCTGCAATCATTAAAACTTTAGGAAAATTTAGTTTTTTAATGTTGGAACAAATTTAGTGGCAAAATTATTCCTGAAACAGAGGAAGTTTATATGTAGTCAATTTATTCTACTTAGAGTGAATAGCCATAAGTTTCACTCCGTAAATATCTATGTATTTGATAAGGATCAGCAAACTTTTGATGTAAATGTCCAGATAGTAAATATTATAGGCTCTGTGGACCTTACTGTCTCTGTTCCAACTACTCAACTCTGCCATTGTAGCATGAAAGCTGCCACAGACAGCTTTCATTTATCATGTAAATGAAGGTGCGGCTGAGTTCCAGTAAAACTTTATTTACAAAAATAGGTGGCAAGTTGGGCTTGACCCACTGGCCATAGTTTGTCAACCCTTATACTAAAGGGTGATGCCCGGATCTTTTGGGACTATTACATAGTGCACCAGATACGTACTTCCTGAATTATTACATAGTGCACCAGATACGTACTTCCTGAATTTCGAAACATGTCAGACCTCAGGTGTTTTTGCTAAGGGATCATGAGCATGTATCTAAAATTTAAAGGAAGTTTTATAGAGAAGAAAGTTGTCTTTACTGTAGTTAAGCATTAAAGTCCTTGTATACAGATGACTAGAGGTGTGACTAAGATTCAGATCTTGCTAATGCATTAATCAGGATGAATGATGTGAGCCACAAAGTGTTTAAACACATAGGTTCATATTTGTCCCATGTGAGATGAAGGTCAGAGGTAGGTGGTCCAGAGCTGATTCAAGAACTAAGTGATTCCCTTAAGGCTCCAGCCTTTGTCTATATTTATTCTCCAGTATCCTTAATTGATAAGCCTTCATCCCTACACGTATTGCCTCATTGTTGCAGTATAGGTGCTGCACCTCCAGGTATCACATGCACACTCCAAACAGAAAGAAAGAGAAGGAAGCAGGGACAATTGTATTTATTACAGAAGCAGGAACCCCCAAATCTCAATATACTTATTGTCGGACTAAACTGTGTCACAAGCCTACCTCTAATTGTAAGAAAGACTCAGAAAGCAAGTATTTTTAGTTGAGTTTATTTTCATTACTCTCCAAAATCAGGAGAGAGGATGTTGGGTGAGCAAGTTGCACACCATCTGCTGAGGCATCTGTTCTTGTTTTGGTGGCTGTTATATTTCATTACAGATATTTAGTTGTATCATCATCTCCCCTGGGCAACATATCTTTTTAAGTATCCCCAGTGTCAGCAGCTTGCTTTCCATCTGAGTTGAAAAATTAAATAACATTATTCACATTTTTATGTAAATGTTGTATAATATGCATGTATAGTCAACTGGGAGTTGTCTTCAGAAGTGTATTTTCCTGAGGACTTTAGTTTTGGAGAGCTTTGTTTTGATGTGTTCTTCAGTGTGTGGGTTAGCAAGGTTTAAGGAAAGAACGAAGTTGAAATACATGCAGGGCAAGTTGCACACTGAACTTTGTGAGCAAGTCTTTGTTCTGATGGAGGATGACTGCTCCTTAGAGCAAGATTTTATGAACTCGAGTACTTTAAGAAGGAACAGTTAGTTACTCAATAACTTTCTTAAAATATGGATCTGATACCGTTTGAGAGAAAAGCAATTAGAAAGACATGCAGAGAACATTTCAGTTCTTAGTTGTGTATCTTGGGATTTCTTTCCTCTCCTCTGAAGTAGTATTTATTCTCTTTCTGGAAACAGAGCATTTAACTTACTCTTTGTCCTAGACTACCATAATAAGAAAAAACAGAAGTACCTACACAATTTTGTCTTTTTGCTTTAGTAGGCTTTCTTAAAATGGCACAAGTGGGGAATAGTATTAAAATAAATACATTATTGTTTAGACTTTAAATGTAAGTGAAATTTTTTTAACTGAATTCTGTAACCTGAATTAATTCAATGTAGCCCTTACCATCCATTAAGTATAACTATGACCCTTTATCTGTCAGAAAAATCCTGACCCCAAAATAATACCTAATAGAGCCTCATCTGCTATAGTCTTGAAAACTGCAGTAAGAAATATTAACTTTTAATCCAAATGGTTCATGATTTTTAGGGATGAAAGTTGTTTTTTTTTTTTTTTTTTTTAATTTCATTTTGTCGATATACATTGTGGCTGATTATTGCTCCCCATCACCAAAACCTCCCTCCCTACTCCCTCCCCCCCTCACCCCAAAAATGTCCTTTCTGTTTGCTTGTCGTATCAACTTCAAGTAATTGTGGCTGTTATATCTTCTCCCCCCCCCCGGTTTTGTGTGTGTGTGTGTGTGTGTGTGTGTGTGTGTGTGTGTGAATTTATATATTAATTTTTAGCTCCCACCAATAAGTGAGAACATGTGGTATTTCTCTTTCTGTGCCTGACTTGTTTCACTTAATATAATTCTCTCAAGGTCCATCCACGTTGTTGCAAATGGCAGTATTTCATTCTTTTTTATAGCTGAGTAGTATTCCATTGTGTAGATGTACCACATTTTCCGTATCCACTCATCTGATGATGGACATTTGGGCTGGTTCCAACTCTTGGCTATTGTAAAGAGTGCTGCGATAAACATTGGGGAACAGGTATACCTTCAACTTAATGATTTCCATTCCTCTGGGTATATTCCCAACAGTGGGATAGCTGGGTCGTATGGTAGATCTATCTGCAATTGTTTGAGGAACCTCCATACCATTTTCCATAGAGGCTGCACCATTTTGCAGTCCCACCAACAGTGTATGAGAGTTCCTTTTTCTCCGCAACCTCGCCAGCATTTATCGTTCAGAGTCTTTTGGATTTTAGCCAAGGGATGAAAGTTTTAAGGGACCGAAAACTATTTCTAGGGTGACCAGAAACTGAGTGATCCTCATTTTGATGAGTAGAAATTAAGAAGCCATGTAAATACATATTGGATCTGGATTCCTCTTTGGCTTCCAGATCATTCATTAACATGATTGAGCAAATTAAAATCAACATATATTTGGGAAAAGTAGACAGCTAAAAGAGAAGGCTCAACATAAACAAACTTACCAGCTGAGCCAGAAGAAACAGAAATAAATCAGAGAAGAGATTAGTCTTTAAAATAATTATAAATTTTATCATCAGGGAGTTATGGGCAGACTCCTATGGAAAAAGAACAGTTCAAGAGCAAGAGGAATTCTTGCAAATTAAAAGTATAATTGTTGACTTAAAAAAATAGTATAAATGACTGAAAGAAAAAAATGAAGAAACCTACCAGAAAACAGACCAAAAGAACCAAGAGTTGTAAAACATGAGTGAAAAGTTGAGACATTAGAGGATCATTCCAAGTGGTCCTGCATCTTCTGGGTGTGGACAGAGAAAATTGAAGTAGAGGGAACAGGATACACACACACCATTTTTGAATCCTTTAACTCTTCAGACCACAAGAGCCCTTTGAATGCAAAGTAGGAAGAGTAAGAATAAGGGTATGAATTACCAGCAATTAAACACATTTTTATATTTCAGAATACCAAGGAAAAGGGGAAGATGCTAAAAGGTTCCAGAAAGGGAGTGGGGTGGGGAGTTGACCACAAAGATCATTTCTGTTTGACAAGAGAATATCTTTGTAGTTTGGAGGGAAAATTATTTTGAACCTGCAGTTCTGTTCCTAGCCAAACTGCAAATTTAGTAGGAAGGGAAAATAAATGCATTTTCAGATAAGAACGAAGACATTTGATCGCCCTCAGGTCATTAACCTTAAATGAATTAGTGCAATATAAAGCTCATCAAAACGAAAGAGGGAAATAAGGGTTCCAAGAACAGGTAGATAAATTAAACCAAGGAATGCAATTTAAAAAATTTTCCAAGGCAAAGTTGTTTGGCAAATCTTTTTACAAAATAGCTGACAAAATTAGAATAGGATTTTTAGGGAATTCCAAAATCCTAAAAGCAAATGAAATTTCTGGAACAGAAAATGTGATAAAACAGAATGTTCTTAGTGAGCAGTTACAGTTACCGTATTTAAGTAGGACCCCTCTCAGTTTTTCTTTGTTAATATTTTTTGAGCGGCACAAGTTCAGTGACACTATTATATGGCCTCTCTGTGTTCATACTCACTACTTGTTTCTGCAGAGAATAACATAATTTTTATATTGTAAGTGTTTTTTGTCTTCCTATTTTAAAAATCCATGTGCAAAAAATGTGATATAACTTGGACAGTGTGAAAGTAATAGTTTACTGGACAAGTAATAGTTTGGTTGGGAGGTAGGAAGGGGAAAAGAGGTGAAGGAAAATACAGGGACCCTAACCCATCACTTTACAAGGAAAGGAGATAAGAAAGACTGTCTCAGTTTGATAAAGGATGAAAGAGAGGCTTAAAAACAAATATCTAATAGTCCGTAGAAAAATAAAATATTACAGTAATACTGGCAGAGATGGAGAGAAGAAGAAAAGGAGGGAATGGCTACTGTGAAGTCAAATCATAATTTTAAGTTGACAAATCAAGAAATAGGGGTTTGACCATATTATCTATAGGTATATTTTCCAACATAATAGCCCCTAGCCACATGTGGTTATTGTGCCATTAAAAAGTGGCTGGTCCAAATTGAGGTGTGCTATAAGTGTAAAATATGTACCAGATTTCAAAGACTTACTATGAAAAAAAGAATGTGAAATATCCTTAATTTTTATATTGATTGCATGTTGAACTGATAATATTTTAAACACGTTTGGTTAAATCGTTTTACTACCTTCCTTTAATTGTCTTTAAGTGACTACAAGAAAATTTAAAATTAGAAATGTGGCTTATACTATACTTCTATTGAACAATCCCTAATCTCTAGAAGAACTGAAATCAGAGTGATTTCTGTATTTATACCATTGAGGAAGGAGACGGGTGCATGGGAGTGGAAGGATTTTTGTTTTATACCTTTTATATCTCCTAGAAAATTATTTTTTTACATATTGAGCAGTTTCAAAAGGATATCTGTAAAATATATGAATAACGTGAGGAATAACAATACAATAGACACTCTCAACCAGCAGCCGGTTTAAGAAAGAAAAAAAAAATCACTGAGTTTATATGCACTTCTCTCTTCAAGCTACTGGAGTGTTTTAATTCTAATTTAATAATAAAAATAATTATATTCTACTTAAGGATGTTTCTTACTGGAGTGTTTTAATTCTAATTTAATAATAAAAATAATTATATTCTTCTTAAGGATGTTTCTAAGTGGAGGATATCTTGCATACCTTTTTTCGGTTTGGATAATTTGACAGTATTAAGTTTTAGAACGTGTGTACTATTTAGCTCAACAGTTCCCTTTGGGAAATGTGTTCTGCGTGTTCCAAAAAAATGCAGACTGCAAAGAAATATGTATAGCTTGATGTCATTTTAATTTTTAAAAAATCATATATATTTATATATCTTTTTATAATTATACATATACATGCACCTGTATATGCTGACATTCACATATACGTTTGTGTGATGTATGCACATGTATACATGAACATTTGTGTATGCAATAACTGGTAATGGTGCTTCTGTCTCAGAAGTCTGATTGCAAGGGCAGAGGGAGGAGACTCCATATTCTTGTTTTATAAATTTTTAGAGAAAGATGATTATAGAATTATGATCTTGCTTACTTAGTTTTGATGGGTTTTTTTGTATTTTCCAAATAAAAATCTTTTAAGGAAATAAGTATTGACATCTGTTCCAACAGTCAGGACTTTCTTAGAACAGAACACATTGCCTTAGAAGGTAAGACATAATATGTGTAGAAATAAAAAAGAGGATAAGTCACACACAAAAATTAAGCCATCATTTTTCTTTTCCCCCACCCCAAATATATTAGTCCGGGAGGCATGTGTTATCACTTTCAAACCAACCTTAAAATCGACCCCTTACCCTGTCCTTTCAGTCTTAGGCATTTTTAAAGAATCCAGCAGTCCTCCAGTGAGTTTCATTTCCAACATGGTTTAAGAAGCAAGTGAGCACATTCTTTTTATGTACCGTGCTTCCAGCAGGACAATCAAAGCAAAGGGAATGAATGAATCATTTTTTGTTTACTGAATATATATATATGTGTTTATATATATAGATAATGTTTACTTTTTTTCTAATCATACTTGTGTATGTGTATTAAAATTTTAGAAAAGTCAGAGTTACAAAGAAGAAATTACTTACTGTAATCCTGTCATGCAGACATAACCACTAATAATATTTCGTTATTTATTTCTAGTGTTTCTAGATATATACATATCACCATTTTAAAAACTTGGGATATATACTGTGTATGTATATTGTTCTTTCCCAAAGAACATTATATTGTGAGTGTTTTTTCATAGCATTGAATATTCTTTATAAGCATAGTTTTAATGTCTCAGCAATAGATTATTTTAGAGAAATCAATAAAAATATTCTAAGAGTTTAAATTGGTAATGAATATATTGCATTTTTATTGTGGTTGGGATTGAACATATTTATTACTCTACTTAATTTTGAGTGTATAACTGATCCTATAAGTAAAAAGATAATGAAATGTTTACCTTGTCATAATCAATAGTGATTTCCTAAGCTGTTAATATTAGGTGAATGGATGTTTTCCCTGTGGAGGTAGAAGACATATCCAAGGACACATCTTTAATGAGAACGGACTGGTTATTCATTTCTGTACCCACCAGTAGGTGAAAAAGCAGAAACTTCATTAATGCAAAGTGACGTGGAGCTGTAAGCTTGTATCTTAGGACAAAAATGAATTGAGATTCTGACCTTGTCTGGAGGAGGCAGGCTCCTCTTTGCTGTGTTGTTTACCTTTAATTAATGACTCATTTGGCATAAACCGGCATTATCATGGTGAATGCCACCTGTGCCAAGTCTATATGTTATAAAACACTGGGTGTGGTGGTCATTCTGGGAAGCGGGGGTGTGGATTTGTGTCTTCTATGGTTCAGTGGATGAATGGGGTGGGGTGGGTAGGGGAAGAAATGATCTTCATGGGATATGGGAATCCAGGAGTTGGTGCCATCTGAGGAGAACCATTAATTTTTTTTTTAAAGTGGAAGATCAGAGACATTGCAAGGACTGTAATAGGAAAGAGTGTGATAAGGCAAGATCGGAGAATCGAAGAGGTAGTCAGGTGTGTGAGTGAGTGAGTGGAGGGGGAAATTTCTAAAAATTGTAGCTCTACCTCCTGGACGCCTTCTGTGGGCCAGTCACTTGTGTCCCATGGGCTGGTGTGGGAGTCACCTGTATGGGGAGGAGAGATGGAAGACTGACAGAGGTAGGAAGGAGGTAGGAAGGAAGGAAGTAGGTTGAAGTAAACAGAGTCTTAATATTGGAGGAGTTTGAAGAGTTGACAGTGTCTTCATTCCCGTGAGGGAATGAAGTCTCTTTTTAAATGATTTGCAGAAGGTCACGTGGTTTTTCACAGGAAGCCCAAGAAAGCTGCCCACCACTGTTGGATATGGATGTGAACTATTTTAAGATCCTGACATCTGGGACAGGATGTTTTCCAGAACTTCTGGATTGACATATCAGTGTATTCTCTGATGAAAAGTGGAACTGCATTCCCTTCGCATTGGAATTTGCAAGCACTCTCTCAAGCTAGGTTAAACTAGATAAGAGGGAATTTACTGAAAGAAAACAGGGCTGTCTCCAGGAACCTCAGGGTTAGGAGGGGAGGATCTGAGAATATGAACTGACTTTCAAGAATTCAGGCAGCAGCTGATTTTCAGGTGCTCTCTTATCTTTGCTCCTCTGATGCTGTTTTTCTCTGTCCCTGTGGCTCTTTCTACATGAGATAGGGTGACTATCACAGATATTTATATCCCCTGTTCACTCAATTCATAAGTAGCATCCCTGAGGTCCAGTCCCAAACACTCAAGAAAGGAAGAAGCTGATTGGCTCAGCTTTGGGCATATTTTCGTCCTTGGTTCAATCCACTCTGGCCAGGGACAAGGTCTCAGCACAAATGTAGGTGCACTTGATACCCTTGTGGATAGGGATCGGATCATAGTTGTAAAGAAGGGAGTCATGGGCTCAATATAGTCTCCAAAATGGGCCCCTGCCCTTGATATCTTAGCAGGTCTGAGACAGAGGCCTGATCTTTTACTGTCACTGTGTTGTCTTTTCCACCAAAAATACTATCTAGTCCATTGCTATTGAAACTGTGGTCTGTAGACTGGCAGCATTAGCATCACTTGGGAGCTTGTTAGAAATGCAGAATCTCAGGCCCTACCCCAGACTTGTCGAATCAGAGTCTGGGAGTTAACATGATCCCCTGGTAATTGTAGGGTATTAACATTTGAGAAATGCTGATTAAAGGGAGGAGAGAGTTAGGAACCAGCCACAGATTAGGGTTGTTGAGATGGCTTCTTCTACAGGTGCCTTGCTCTTTCCCTCTGGCAGGTAAATTGTCTTGGCTGACCTTTCAGCTAAGAGCCTTCTTCTGCCTTCACCGATCTCCCTCTGAAGGTGTTTCTGCTGGAAATTTAGGGGGCAGGACAAGGCTGGAGAGAGCTGCCTGTGCTTGAGAGAAAACCACTTTTGTTGTCTGATGTGCAAACCATAACCTTAATGCATCCCATTCTGTGTTGGTATGGGAGGGGTGATTGGTGGGATGAGAAAAGGAAAAAGAAAAGTAGTAAAGGTGTGAAAACCATTGCCCAAATGCAAGTATGAGATAATCACTTATGTATTAAATCACTACATTACCTCTGTTTTTATATCCCCCTCTGCAAGTTTCTACAGTCTTTATTTTATTTACTTATTTATTTTTGCAGCTGGCCAGTGTGGGGAACCAAACCCTTGACGTTGGTGTTGGAAGGTCACACTCTAGCCAACTGAGCCAACTGGCCAGACTCTTAAAGCCTTTACAAAGGCATCTTTTTATAAAGCTTAACCTCTTTGTGAGCTAAACGATACCTTTTGATTATGGAGAAATTGCTAGATAACTTGTTTAGAATATAGACTCTCTCAAGAAACTCACCAACTAGAACATCCTTGGCAGCAATTCAGAAGTCCATATCGTTTTGAACTTCGAAGTCTAAAAAGATAACTTTTTGACTCTACTTTGCAGGAATTCTCTTCCTGAAATTTCTTTTGGATGTAGTTTGGACATTTGGAATTTTAAACCTTTCCTTTCCCCTGGGATTCTAATGTGCAGCCAAGGTTGAGACACAACATCTTATTGACCTGTTTATCAAATAGTCACATGGGTGGGCATGGGTGGATACGCTTGTCCAATGCAGATTTCCAGATACCACCGTGGGAGAACAAATTCAGCAGTTTTGGGAGAACTCTAAGAGTCTGAGTATTTAAGCAAGCCCAAGTACCACTGTAATTCTGATAGAGGAAGCCCTAGGGCCACACTGAGAAGCACTTTCTTGGAGATTATTTCTATAAAGAGAATGATTGGTAGGACTAAACTGTGGTGGATTACTAGGAACCATATGTAAGAGAGTCAGGAGTACATGAATAAGATGACAAGCCATTGTGTGGTATAGGGGCGGGACTTCTGGATTAGCAACAAAACGACAGAGTTCTGGTCCTTACTTTCCTTCTCTAACTAGTTCTGTGGCCCTGAGAAGACAACCAATCTTTCTCAGTACCCAAGCCCTTCACCTCTAAAATGAGGGCTTTGGAAAAGGTTAATCTCTGGTCCTCTGAAGCTCCTATACTTGATAATTCTCTGATGCTAAAGATTTGCCATTGGCATCAATTCTTATAGAACCTTCCAGCATGGCTCTTGATGGCTGCACTAAAACAGTGCATGGTCCCTGGACCAGCAGCATCACCATCACCTGAGTGCTTGTTAGAAATGCAGATTCTCAGGTGCTGCCATAGACTTTCTGAATATGAATCTTTGGGGATGAGACCCACCAATCTGTTTTAACCAGCCCTCCAAGAGAATCTGATGCATGCTCAAGTTTGAGGACCATTGTTCTATACTTGGAACAATGAAAGAACAATACTTGGAAAAAAGAAAGTTGAGAAGTGTTGTTTTTACAAATTGTGAAGAGAAATCACCTGCTATACATATAGCCTTTTTATTTATTTATTTATTTATTTATTCATTCATTCATTCATTCATTTAAGCATAATTGATTATACGTATTTTGGGGGTTCAATGTTGACACATGTTGATCAAATCAATATTACTAGCATATATGTTGTTACAAATCATACTTATTCTTTATGCCCCTTGTCCAGTTCTCCCCATTCCCCTCTTCCTTCCCCCTTCCCCCTATAATTACCCTAGATTTCTTCTTTCCTTCTGAAAGTGTAATGGTTATTCTGTTGATTTGTTGCCTGGATGATCTGTCCAATGCTGAGAGGTATGTTCAGGTCCCCCAATATCACAGAGCAGATGCTTCTTCTGTCACTCTGGAATGAGCTTTGTGGAGAGAGACATCCTCTTCTTTTCTTTGTCTCTGCTGGTGACTCCTCTTGTATGAATGTACTCTAGTGGCTGGTGGACCTTCTGTGTGATGGTTGTTGCGTCTAGCCATTTTCATGGCAGCCATGGTTATTGTGGTGGCTGTGGTGGGCCACCCACATGGAGGCAGTGTTTTGGGGATGTTCTTTGGCACTGGTGGTGTGCTTGGTTGTGGGGGGGGGGGGTCCAGTCCCCAGATGCATACCTCAGGACCCTGGGAATGCCCTGAAGTATGGTGGTGTCTGGTCCCCGGCTCTGTGCCTCAGGTCCCTGGGTGGGCTCCGAGGCGCTGGCGATGCACCTGGTTGTTGGAAGAGGGTCTGGTCTCTGTTTCCATGCCTCAGGTTCCCGGGTGGGTCCCAAGGTGCTGGCAGTGTGCCTGGGCTGGAACTAATTTTTTGTCCTTTTCTTACTTCTAAAATGGGGGGACTTCCTGTGTGGATCAGCACTTGAGCTGTGAGGTTTAGCTAAACTGCTGCTTTGCTGCTTATTCCCCAAGGAAGGCTTTTTGTGCAGCTCAAGTTTTAACAGTTGACTTTATAGGTACTTCTGGCTCTCCAGAGACCTAGTGCACCTAGGTTATGTAGAAACTCTGGTCTGGGCCTGAGTCTTTTCATCAAACTGTACCCCATGCAATTCTATATTCCTGATCAGTCTCCTGTGAGTGGTCCTTTGCTGATTGGGGTGCTGGTCAGCTGTCTTTGCTGTTCCCCGGTGTTCCCCCAGTGGGCCCATCTCACCCACCACCCATGCTGCAAACACTTCCCATGGGATGGGCCATGTGCTGGTCCCCTGTGATGACTCACTGGCCTCTGAGTGGCTCCTTTTTTTCAGTTGTTGTGGATCCTCGCACCTATGTGGGTCAATGGGAACCCTATTAGTGGTCTTGCTGTCCTGGGGGCCACCAAGACCCTCTTCTCCCCTGCCGCCTCCAAGCAACTCCATCTGAACAGCACAGCTGAGGCTTTTGCTTGCTTCTGCTCCGTGCACTCAGCTGCTCCAGCCTTAAAGTGGCTGCAGCACAAAATGGTCAGAGTGTTTTTTTTCTTTCTCTCATCATGGCTTCTCCCACCTTCATGCCCTCCATAGGTCTCTCCTCTTCCCCTGAGCTCTAGCAGCCTCAGCTTGGCTTTTGTGGCTTTCTGTTGTGATGGAGGGTAAATTGGTTGATTTGTGGGAGAGAGTGACACTGGGGACTTTCTATTCTGCCATCTTGACCGGAAGCCATATCTAACCTTTTAATATCGAAAAAAAGAGGATGGATATGTTGTCAAGATAATTCAAATTGAAGGGGAATCTGTAAAAAATATAAATACTGAAATCTAGAGCCTTGCTACACAAAGTGTGGTCCCTTGACTGTTTATATCAATATCAGTGGAGAATTTGTGAGAATTGCAGAATCTCAGTCCCTGCCCCAGGCCTACTGAGCCAGAACCTACATTTTTTTGTTTGCTTGTTTAAGGAGATCTCTTGGTAATTTATTTGTGGGTAAAGTTTGAGAAGTACTGTTCTGGATAAAAACATGAAGACCATAGTGTCATCTTTTCCTTACCTTCATAATATGTACCTATCCATAATCCCCACACATCTGTAATCAAATTCAGAAAAAAAATTTTTTTCCCTTTGTTTGCTTCACACTTATTTCAATTTAATAGTAGCTGTTGTTTTAAGTGTATTTTACCTGGTTGAGGCTTTTAAGCCTCCCCCAGTTCTTTGAAGAAAATTGTTTAATATTTTCACCTGTTTTTTTTCTTTTTCTCTCTTGAAAGCTTCCATTTCAGTCTGACTCCATATAGTACTTGAAAATATTTTTTTGATGTATTTTTTTTTTTCTGGTATTTGGCCACAGCCACTTCTCTATAATGGAAGCTGGGTAGAATACTGATGGGCTATTTTTTGAGTTTTGTTTGTTTGGATTCATTGCTACATCTGTATATTTGCTTGGGTCTCAGTGAAATTTTAAATTAGAGAGAAGATTAATGTGTAAGTGCAACAAATTATAAATTATATTAACATTAAATTGAAAAATTACCTTTTAAAAGGGAAAAATTCCTTATGGATCCAATAATTCCACAGTAGAACCTTCTAAATTAACAATAAAGAACTAGCCCAGTGCAATGATTACCTTAGGGTAGGCATAGGCAACCTGAGATTTCACAAACGGAACAGGGCCAATTTACTATAAAATAGATGAAAATGGAGCATGCACACTGTGTGCATATTCTTATTTAGCAACTTTAAAAATTAACCCTTTTAATTATGTTATCCTTTAGGAACTCTAGTCACAGTTCTTAGGTACCAGGAAATTTTCAGTCTTCTCCAAAAAATGGGAGATCTGAAAAAAGATTTACTGACTCCAAAATATTGGAAGAAAACTACAACATTAAAATGACTAAGTATTTCATTAAATATATGCTAAATACGACATTTCATCAACTATTTTTTCAATGATGATATTATATCAACTTGTAATTCAAATCATCTTTATGACTTATATAAAAACATTTGCTGTGGGAGCCATTCAGTATGTTTGATATGATTTGGGGTAGTGCTTCCAAAAGGAAGAATTCCTAGAGCCACAGCTCTTAAAATAGTGACCTTCCACAGTTAATTATTCCCTTTCTTTTATTCTATGATTACTCCATATATACTTTTTCTATTTAGAAGTAGAAATTGATTAAGGTTTTTGTTTTATTTTGTTTTGTTTAATTTGTGACAAGAATGTGCCACAGAAGGGCAATTTTTAGTGAATTTTTGAGTTATTTCTCTCTGGAAAAGCAGTTCTTGACCTTTCGGTGTGTGTGTGATGGAGGGTGTTATAACTCATCTGAAAATCTCATGAAAGCTAAAGAACCTTTGCTTAGACACATGAAAGTAGACACAAAAATATACATTTTGGAATGAAGATGAACCTTTAGTTAATCAGTAAATCATTTAATTCATTAAAGTCTCTTTTGAGGACAAAATAAGACCAACAAATAAAATTGACTAATAGGTTGACTCCAGGACTTTTAAGCAAGAAAAGGGTAACTTTTGTCTCACGTTGATGAAAAAGTGCCTTAGGCACAGCAGGGTCTAGGGTCTCTTTTAGTTTATCATACTTGGTTTCTGTCTCTCTCCCATGCCTTCTGATGAGTTTGGTTTCACTTACCAGTCATTGACAGCTCCAGGCTGATATCCCATAATACCAAATGTAGCAGGAGAAAAAGACTGTACTTCCTACTTATCTCAAATAAATCTTAGAACTGAGCTTGTCAATCCTGATTGGTCAGATGGGGTGTTCTGTCCATTCCTGAGCCAAGAGCATACCATCCCTACCTGTGGGTCATCACAGCCCAGGTCACAGGCTTCCCTTCTGGAGTCAGTATCATGAGAGAACCTCAGGAACTGAGAACAGGAGAGGGGAGGTTTTTAAGATGGGCATAAGAGCGCTCTTACACATAGCAGGGGGAGTGGTGGAAGGGACTGCCTAGGACAACCCCTGCTTTACAGGTAAAGAAACCATGTAATTAGCCTAGGCCAACGTTTTGACTCCTCTAGAGCCTAAACTACATGCACATCTTATTCATTGCTTTAGAGAAAATGTACTGTGTACCTGCTGTTTTGGTATTTTCAGCCACACATCCATGACACTTATCCTCATTTCTCTTTTGAACCTTGTCACATACCTTGTCCAAAATGCTCTGCTGCTGTTGTAGCATTTCAGCAAGGAGAATAAGCGTATTGAATTTGCTCACATATCCTCCCTAGAGATGTAGAAGTGCAGACAGCTCAGTCCCTAAAAGCATCCAAAAGTGGGGCTTAATCCTAATACTTCAGGCAATGCTTGCCAGACCTCATGGGAATTTTTTCTTTAAACAAGTCTGCAGCATTTACTTTAGGTTTAACTAATCTGGTTAATTGTTAACAGAGAAGGAAAGATACATTTAAAATTTACACGTAATGAACAACAGAAAACCTCTGAAGAACACTCTGATAGTTGATCAGTAGGTAATGTTTTATGCTCTGTCTTCATTTGTTAGTTACAGGAGTGACGTGGACTATGACCTTCCACAGCTAGGGATAGAATGCTTTTGGTTTGGGAATGGACAGGATACCCAGACCTGACCCATCAGGATTAACAAAATCAATTCTGAGACTTTATTTGAGATACCTGGGAAGTAGAGTCTTGATTCTGCTAGGGTTGATATTATTGGCATATCAGTCTGGAGCTGTCAATCTTAAGGGATAATGTCTTAAACATTCGTCATCATTCAACACAGTGATCAAGGATTGAGCGGTCCTGAAAAATCCAGTAAAACAAAAGGTGGTTTCACTTTGGCCATAAATTGCTGAATTTAAATTGGACATTTTTGTTTGTTTCTATTGCACACATTTAAAAATTAATCTTCAAACACCCAAGTAATCCAATTGTGAAATACGAGAGAAGTTCCTTTCTTGTTAGCAGTTCAATTCATCACCAATAAGCAATTATAAATCTAAAAAATTTTTTTCACCTTTTAAAAAAAAATTATAACATAGTCGTTGTACATATCTGTGGGGTTCAGAGTTGAATATCAATACCTGTGTGCAATATGTGATGCTCAAATCAGGATAATTAGTATACTCAACATTATACAAATGGTAGTATTTCATTCTTTTTTATGGCAGAGTACTATTCCATTGTGTATGTATACCACATTTTCCTTATCCAGTTTTAGTTTGGTTCTAACTCTTGGCTATTGTAAATAGAGCTGTTATAAACGTGGGGGTGCAGGTATCCCTTCAACACGATGATTTCCATTCCTTTGGGTATATGCCAAGCAATGGAATTGCTGGATTGTATGACAGTTCTATTTGTAGTTGTTTGAGGAACCTCCAAGCCATGTTCCATAGTGGCTGCACCAATGTACAGTCCCACCAACAATGTAGGAGGTTTCCCCTTTATCCACATCCTCACCAGCATTTGTTATTGTGCTGTCTTTTTGATAATAGCCCGTCTAAGTGGGATGAGATGATATCTCAATATCTCAAATATTGATTTGTTTCCCTGATGCTGAGTGATGTTGAGCATGTTTTCATGTGTCCATTTGTCATTTGTATATCTTCCTTTGAGAAATGCCTATTCAGCTCATTTGCCAGTTTTTTAATCAGGTTTTTTTTTTTTTTAACTGTTGAGTTGTTTGAGTTCCTTTTATATTTGGATATTAATTCCCTGTCAAATATATAGTTTGCAAGTATTTTCTCCCATTCTGTAGGTTGTCTTTTCACTCTGTTAATTGTTTCCTTTGCTGTGCAGAAGCTTTTTAGTTTGATATAATCCCATTTGTTTATTTTTTTCTTATGTTGCCTCTGATTTTGGGGTTTTATTCATAAAGTCTTTACCCAATCCTACTTCCTGAAGTGTTTCCTCTGTTTTCTTTTAGGAGTTTTATAGTTTTGGGTCTTATTTTTAAGTCTTTAATCCATTTTTAGTTGATTTTGGTAGATGGCAAAGGGCATGAGTCTAGTTTCATTTTTCTGCTTGTGATGTCCAGTGTTCCCAGCACTATTTATCGAAGAGGCAGTCTTTTCCCCAATGTATGTTCTTGGTGACTTTGTCAAAGATCAGTTGGCTGTAAGTATGTGGGTTGAAAACAGAATAAATTGAACATTTCTGAAACCTTGAAATAATCCTGTCTTTAGGGACCATGACATGGGGCCATTTTATAAATAAACTGGCTTTTATATCAACAGAGATCAAGGCAGGGGAAAGAAACCACTCTAGATGTTTCAAGCAGAAAGGATTTAATACAGGGAATTGAGTGCTTACAAAATGCCTGAAAGGCTGGAGAATGTGCCATGGTATAGCCACCACTGTACTTTTGAATTTGGGGGCACACCACCATTGCTGTTCTTGTTGCAACTTCCTCTAAAACCTGTATCTTTCAAAACTTGATTGCCAGGAGCACTAGCAGCATGAAGATGGCTACTGCCTGTCAAATATTTAAGTGCTTCTAATTGGTAAAACCTGTATGCAAAGGAGTCTTGGAAATTAGTGTTTAGCTTTCTGACTTCCCCAAACAAGGAAGGGTGGAATGGAGGTATACATAGACAATCCACAGTATATAGTATGGTAAAAACAGGTTCTCCTGGGATTTTATTAATGAAGTCCCTAAAATTCAAGATAAACCACCTGTGTACGACAATTTAAAATAATGTTAAGATTAAGCCTCACTAAACAATAAATTACATTTATTCCTTTTAAAAATATATTTTTAAATTTGCAGACAGTAAAATTCATATTTTTTATATAAGTTATATGAGCTTTGACAAATGCATTGAGTCATATAACCACTAGCATCATTAGAGTACAGAATAGTTCCATCACTGCAAAAAATTCTTGTGTGCTGCCTGTTTGTATTCAAGCTCCCTCCCCATCCATACCTCCTGGTAACCACAGATTTCTTCTCCATCACTACTAGCTTTGACTTTTCCAGAATGTCATTTAGGGAAATCATATGGCGTGTATTGAATCTGACATTAATGGAATGCATCTGAGTTTCATCTATGTTGTTGCTTGCATAGATAATCCATTTATTTTTTATTGCTGAGTAGTATTCCATGGTGTATATACCTTTCATGACTTGCATTTTGAGAGTATCACATATTTTCTTTTATTCAAAATCTCTGTCTATTTTTTATATAGCATACATATTATGAACCTCATTTTCTCTCCTACTTACAATAAAAAAAAAAGTGGAGAATGTAAATGTCTTCCCTTTCCTGGATGCTTCAAACTAAGTCATTTTTATTGACAGTTAATCAGGATATGTAGTCTAATTGTGATTCCTGAATAGGAGCATGATAATTAGACAGATCTCAATAAATAGAATTCTTTCCATTCTTGGATTTGGATTAGTGTTTAGATCAAGCAGGTAATCCAGAATACAGCACGTGCCCATTTATAACCTGTCAATGAATTTTTTAAAATATAGAAATACTTTTTAAATGAATTATTTGTTGATCTGGTCCAGACTAGAACCAAAAGATCACCAAAGGCCACTTAAATTTTCATTTGAAAAAATGGAATCATTTTTGCCCCTCACACAGACAGCCTTACTGTTAGACAAATTTCTGCATATTTTGATGATTCATTGCAGAAATTACTTTATCATTTACACTGAGAGAAAGCACTGCTAGCCAACAGCTCAGAAAACATCTTGCAGTTTCAGGTTCCTAAAGGCCTTATTGGGCAGAATGTAATTTTCCAGCTTTGGATACATCCAACCCTTGAGGACTTATTCCCCATCTGTTTCCTGAAGGGGTCTGTGATTTTTCATCATCTCAAGTTTCTTGGTTGTCCACTTTATCTTATTTGAAAGCAAACCTTGACAATGCTGTACTTTCTCAGGCTCAGCTGAATGGTCAGGGGTGAATAAATCAAGAAGTTTGCTCCTGCTTACTCTGTCCTGGACATCCTGCATATTACGTTTGGTATCTCACAGTCTTATCAGGTAGGTAGCATTATCATCAACATTTAACAGTTAAGGAAGCTAAGTGTGAAAGCAGTTAGGTGTCTTTCCCAAGATTCATATAGCTCATTCAAGAAGAACTTTAAAAACCCAGGACTGTCTGGAAATAAAGTCTATGCTTACAACTTCTGTGTTTCAGCTTTTCCTTTGCATTTAATCCTGACGTCATTTAGAAGACATTGATTCTGTCAGTGCTATTTTGTATACATATAATTAGGTGTCTATAATTAAGTGCTTCTATAATTAAGATACCTTCTTATCCATATTACTTACCTCCGTAAGTCATTTCTGAACAATGCAAGGTATGAGTAAATAATACATCCTTGCATGCAATGTTTTGTAGATTAATGAGTTTACTAATTAGAAACATTGAGAGTCTTTTAAGGAGGGTTACCAAAATAGCAAATGCAGTGGAAGTCTTTACAACGCTTGCACCTGGAGTCAGAAGTCACATTTAACCAGACTAACTACATTAGTTGGAGCTTTTAGAGTTGTACATATTGGATTTTAGAGGGACATTGTTTAACCTCTGATTAAGAAGATCTCAAGGTACCATGATTAAGAAAGTATAAATACCTTCTTAAAAGAGACCTTTGTTGCAATATGGTTCTGCTATATCATTTGAAAATGATTTGATGAAACTGAATCAGATCAGGGCCTTGTACCTAAAACATTACACGTGCTTTAGTAGACATACTCTGCTAATGGGGATGCTGACCGTTAATCAGAAATCCAAGGTGACGCATTACTAATGCTTTACATGCTGTTATGGTTATCACCATAGCTGCAGGTCTCCAACTTAGACTATCAAGGGTCTGTCTCTCTCCCCCATCTCCTTCCACTCCCCTCTCTTCCCCCATCCACTCCACCCACCACCACATTAAATGTAAGCCTGGACATTGTCTTATCATTTTCTAAGTACATTTCTTGTGGCAAGTCATACTTGCTAGGTTCTTCCATGCAGAGCAAATAAGCTATAGAAGCTCTGCCCTTGGGGCCACTAATCAAATTGTTTTTGATTGTGTTCTGTCCTGAAGGTGAGTAGGTGTGGCAGATTTCACAGTGAGCATATCCTTAAAATAAAAAGATGGTCTTGGTTGATATCAAGCACAGTCAGCTTGTTCTTTGGTCTAATGAAAAAGGCCTCACAGTTTGTTCACTGTTAGTGGTAGACTTGACTTACCTTGTGAACTTCTGGTTACAGTGATTTTTTTTTTTTTTTTCCTGATTTCATTGTGCCTCTCTTGGTACCTAGCACAGTGTCAGATACACAGCAGGCACTTTCTGTATTTTGTTTATGGAAAAGACATTAAAGTTACATGGGAAGAAATATGCTCATGTAATTCAGAGGAAGCTGAAAACTCTTCAGGAAGATGGAAATATTTGATCGGTTTTAATCGTCAGTATGTATTAAATAAAAAAACAGTGTATTGCATGTTTGAAATAGGTCAAGTACCACGCAGGAGGGATACCTGCCTTTGCAAAGTATACAATCAAGGGTAAAAGACCTACAGATTGAATATAGAATGGTGCCACTACCACTTTTATTATTACTTCTGCCTAAAATGCTTTGAGCATTTGAGGTCAGACACTCTTCTAAGTCATTTGTGTATTGATACCTTTAATCTTCAAAACAGTCCTGTTGAAGTAGGCAGTTTGATTATTTCCATTTTACAAATGAGGAAACTGAGGCATAGAGAAGTTAAGTAACTTGCTAGAGATCACACAGTTATAAAAGGTGTGCCTTGGATTTGAATCCAGGCAGTCTGTCTCCGGAGCCCATGGTTGTATGAACTGGAGTCTACTGGTCAGATGGGAAAAGGAGGGAATTTCAAATGAGCCCACCAACCAGAGTTGTGGGTTAGAGAAGGCTTCCCAGAGTTGGTACATTTTGTCAGATCATGGATGACGGGGTATGGATTATTCAACTGAAGAGGAAGAAAAAGGAGGGTATAAGAGTATTCTGTTTGGATGGTGTATTATATACTGAAGTTGTCATTATGGTTGAAGAGAGAGAGAGTGTGAATGTGAGTGTGTGTGTGTGAGTGTGTGTTTGTGTGTGTTGGGGGTAGATGATGAAAGTGTGATGCTAGAGCCAGATTATGTAAGTCTTTGTTAAGCAATGTTACTAAATGTGGGTTTTTATCTTGTGGAAGGTAGTGAGCCACTGGAGGGTTTTAATCAAATGACATGATCAAACTTACATTTTAGAAAAGTTTAGTTGAGGCTCTGTGTAGAGAATGGAAGAAAGGGTAGGCAGAAGACTGCAGGTACAAAGTTAGCTAGGAGGCTTTGCAGCAGCCCAGAAAAGGGGTGATGAAGACTCCACTTAGGTGGGGACAAGGAAGGGGGTAGGTTCCAGAGAGATCCAGGGGGTAGACTCACAAGACTTCATCATTGATTGGATGGACAGGAGAGAGGAGTTAGAGACAGGAGTCACATTTACAGTATTTTAAAGAATAAAATCTGAATTTCATGGTTCCTGCTCCAAGCCGTCATTTTATTGTTCTTACAGTTCTTTTTTCTATCAGAAGGAAAGGGCAAGTTAAATGTTAGAGGAACCAATTTACGTAGTTTCTGTGGACTGCTGGTCCACTTGACTTTCCTTTGTATGTAATGCTATAGTTTCTTGGGTTCATGCTATTTGCGGTGGCAGATTCTTTCAGTAAGCTTTTCATGCATGCAACCTCTTAAGAACAGCAGTGCTAATCCCTCTAAAACATGCTAATCCCATCTAATACAAAAGCAGTATAAAAGAAATTATGCTAGTCTTCTCTGGCATAATGTGTAACATACTCCTTAGGTTTTAATATGAAATATGACTTTTACCCCCCAGTTAATCAGATTCTGACCCTGTCTGTTTATACATGTAAGCACCTGTTTGAAATTGCATGTACATATGAGCCTTCATGTGTGTGGTTGGGAAGAGCAAAATTATTTCCATTTGCTTTGGGTAATGCATTTTTATAATGGGAAATTCTATCCTTAAACATGCCATAGTGTTGAAGAGAAAAATAGCTTCTGTCCTGTGAAAACCAAGCCTTGTCCATTTTTCCTACCCTTTGTTTCTGATAATGGGATAATTGGGAACAGAAGCTGTGCTTCTTTTGAGGATTTCTCTACTGGCTGATATCCATGGCTCAAGAGAGCACATAAATATATCATATAAATATCCCTCATTATCTGACAGTCTTGCTTTTTTAATACAACTTAGGTTTTCAAATGGTAAAATCCTGCCTTATTTAAAATTTTGAAAAAATCCATACTAATTATTTGGTCCCTTTTCTCTTTCCCCTTTTTAGTTTTGTAATTGTTTCATTCTAGTGTAAGAAAGATAAAACCATGCTTAAGATGCTTGAAAAAAATTCTTCCAGTTTGAAACTCTTTGAACGCAATGGAAGCTCTTTAAAATTTTACCATACAGTGGGAAATACTGGTTTCGACAACCACATGAACAATGACTTACGGTATTTCTTATGAAACAGCATTACCTGGTCAGGAAGCAGGTGGCATATTATCAAATGGGACCCTATCCATGAGAGGCCCATTGAATAGAAGAAAGATAGCTTTCCGTTTCTGGAGGGCTTACTTTGTCTTAGGTATAAAGTGCTAACTTTCATTATCTCATGACCTTCCCAAGAGATGAGCAATGATATTATCATTTTTTCCACAGACGAGGAAAGTGAGTTTGGGAAATACGTCTAAGCATACTTGTCCAGCACTGTACAAGAAAAGGAGGGAGGTGAATTTGGACCTAGCTGTTCTGATTTTAAAGTTTATGCTTTTAACCAATACACTGCAGTTTGTGAAAGGAGTGTGAAAAGGTTACCTCGATAGGCTAGCCACTGTAACAAAGAGGATCCCAAATCTGTAATGGCTCAAATATGGTTCAAGTTTATTTTTTGCTCATCTAACAATACTCGGCAGGTAAAGGGGTTGGTGGGGCTGCCATATGTATTCAGTTATTTAGGGATCCAGGCTGATGAAAGCTCTGTCATCTTTAACAGGTAGCTTCCAAGTTCACCCTGGGGATGATTTCAAGGCATGAATGTGCGTGGGAGGATTTTATGGGCCGTGACTAGATGTGATGCTTATCACTTCCACGCACATTTCGTAGTCCAAGACTCACTCACACAGCTATATATACCTATATACTGCGTGTGCATGTATACACACACACACACACACTCACATACACATGCACACATAGGTGTCTGTATACATACACACATGGTATGTGCTATAAATAAATACACGGCTATAGCAAGGGAGGCTGGGAAGTGTAGCCAGGAATGGGCCTCAGAAGAGGAGGAATACATGGATTTCTCTGAGCTGTCAGAAAACAATAGGTCATGAGTTCCTGTTAGAGTCAAGTCTCTGTGTACAAATTTATACTTTTTATTCTCCCCTGCTTTGTGAGAGAGGGATTATTTGTTTCATTTAACAAAGCAAAGAATTGAGATCAAGGATTTACCAAAGGTCTTGAGGCTGTTAAATGGTGGAGCCAAAACTCCAGCTGGGTGGTTCTGTCTTGTTCCTAGGCCCTGCTCTCTCTTCCGAACATACCACACACATTATCCCTGCCTCTGGCTTACTGTGCCAGGATTAGTCTAGTCCTTTGATAATAAGGAATCTCAGAAAGGAAGGTTCAAATTACAGTTGATTCTTTTCTACTCAAAATATGGCACATAGACTGGCAGCGTGGAGGTCACCAAGGACCTTGTCAGAAATGTGCAATTTCAGTCCCCACCCCAGACCTGCTCGGTAAAGCTGGTCATTTTAACAGGATCCCCAGGTAATCTGCTTGTGCAGTAGAGTCTGAGATGAGAAGCTCTGGACCGAGTTCCCGCTAGCCAACTTCTCAACCCGATCCTGTTGTGTGACCGTCATCCTCTTTCTACCTGTGAGAAGTGGGTTCACTGTATGTTAGTCACAGGGTATAACCACTTAAGTAAAATTTCAGCCTTTGTGAAGAATAACCATGCTTAACCTAGAGAGAACTACTTAGCAACATAATATTGAAAGGCTGCTCAGCCCATTTTTTGAAAAGCATGAGCTGTTTCCATAGATAAGCCAAACAGGTCTGAGCAAAACAGAGGAAAAGAGAACTTTACTGTTTCAGTCTGTGGACAATGACTTGATTTTCTAAAAAGAGCAGCTTTGTTTCTTTCCCTGAAAACCTAAGAGTATTGAGTTCTTCGCCTCAGCTAAGTTTCCCTGCCACAGTATGTAGTTAGGGCAAAACTAGATTAAAGAGGCACAGTATCAAGCCATCTGACCTCCAATTACAAATTTCTTACAGTAGTCCATTTACCAGTTTATCAACTGTAACCTTGCACTGCAGTTACAAAAGGACAACTGCTGGTTAGAGTCTTAATAGTTGATGAATGTCAGGGAGGGTCTTTCTTCTGGTGAAACCAGTTCCCTTGTGAATCTCATGATGATAATGTGGTTTAGGGTACCATGTCCTGGATGAGGGTAGGGAGGGGGAATAATTACCAGAGGGCCCCAAATGCCCCGACAGATGGCCTTGGGCAGCCTTCCTGTCTAGGAGCAGTGGAGCCTGAAGTCCACAGTTTAAGGGACACACAGACCAGGCACTACTGTTGTTAAACAGCAAAACTATTTCCCGAAACTTTTGTTCTCTCAATCGTTTTGCTCTGTGTCCTTAGAATAAACAAATCAGGAACAGTACCCCTTGGTCTTAGTATATGACCATGTGTAGCCTGACAACATGCCTATTGCCTTAGAAGGTAACTTTATGCTATTTTTATTCAATTAAATTTCACAAACCACTGAGCAGGGATGTTTCCATCTTGTTTTCATGGAGATTTGAATACTGAGAACTGAAACTCGTTCCAGGTCAGAACAGAGAGAATTCTAGTTGCATGGAATCTCCCAGTTACAACTCTTTATCAACCCATGGTGGGTGGGAGGGATGGCTTGTGAACTGCAAGACTTTACTACCTGTCAGTAACCTTCTACTACAAAAATAAATACTCTGTAAATCAAGGAAGGGGTTTGCCATTCTTAATGCTAGTGCATTTTGTTACAGTCAAATTGGAGAAGAATTGGTATTGATGTTCCATTGGCAAGGTTTCCAGGCAGGATTTGATTTATAGAAACATTGCTTAGGGTATATATTCCTTAGACAGGACATCCAGAAACTGAGTTATTCTAAGTTTGCAAGTACTTTTACTCAAGAGAAGCACAGAAAATATATTTATAAAATTCCAAAATTACATTTTAGAAAAATGTAATTAGCTTGCTTATTAACTCACCCATGGTTACTCCAGCAGGCTCTCTCATAACAATTACAGCTGCTTTTCATGACACAGCTCATTCCTGGGCACTGTGCTCAGCCTTCAGCATGCCTTTATCTCAGATCACGAAGGACTTTTCAGGTGGGTATCACTCTCTCCAGCTCACAACTGCATAGGATCTCCCAGCTAGCAGAAATGAGAACTGAGGTTCCAGTGCCATCTGTTGTAGTAATTGCTGTGAGTGCCCGCTGGCAGCTGACAGGCAAAATGAACATTGTCCATATGTGCCACGATGACAGCATGTCATCTCCCTTACGTGATGCCTGTTCATTCATTCATTTTTTTTCATTTGTTTAGCAAACATCTACTGAGAATTTACTATGTGCCAGTAGGATACAAAAATGAGAGATTCACGGGTACTGCCCTCATGGAGTCCCCCATCTAGTATTTTATTAAAAGCTTTACTATATTTCCTTTCTAGGTGGTTGCGTCTAAGCAAGACAGATATATTCGTATGCTGGACAGCCTCAGTTGAGCAAGAGATCTAATAACTTCATGAAACTGTAGCCAAAATTTGGGGCGTGTTATTTGGTTAAAGAATAGGAAAAATCTCTAAGGAAAGACAGATTACAAAATTAAACCTTACACCAAGGCCACGGGTTCGGATCCCATATATGGATGGCCATTTAGCTCACTGGGTGAGCGTGGTGCTGACAAAATTAAACCTAAAATTAAATAATTCATTTGCCAATTTATTCCTTTATCTGTATGTTTTATCTATATTCTTTTATCTCCAAATATTTATTGAGTGCTTTCTGTGTGCAAATGTGCAGGATATACAAAGTTGAATACATGCATTTAAAATTCTTTCAGGCTTGGACATGAATTTGAAATAATTATAGTTTTAGATGAAAATGTTCATTGCCTTGGAGAGGTATGGTACTCTAGGGAAGAGAGAATTAGAGAAAACTTTAAGGGAGGAGTAACTTTTGAGGCAGACTTCAAAGGATAGGATTGTAATGTGGGAATATAAGGTGGATGAGAAATTCATTTTAGGCAGAGAAAACCACAGGGCAAATACAGACAAGAATGACTTAGCAAGAAATTCAGCTGAAATTTGAGATATGAAAGCTAGTTCAGAGGGATCAACAACTGACTTACCAAGCAGCTTCCAAAGAGTTCATCATCATTTTGATAATCTCTTATGAAAATTGCAGTATGTTTTTTAAAATTCAAGTAAGATATGATCATTAAAAAAATTTAGAAAGGACATAAAAGTATAGAATGAAAAAACTTGGCAAGAAACTGTCTCCCAAATGAAACTACTGGCTCACATTTGAATATTTTCTTGCAAATTTTTTGAGTTTTGTTTCTGTGCATCTTTTTGAATAGTTGAAATCATGTATTGCATTCTACCTTTTCATTTAAAATAATAAGACCATTTACCCAGGTTATAAAAGATCTTTGAAAGCATCACATTTAGTGGCCTTGTTCTGTTCCATGGGGCTTTGTCACAGTTGACTTTATCCCATTCTGTTGTTGGCAGTTTCGGGTGTTCCATGTTTTTCACTGCTGCAAACAGACTGCTGTTGGCCAGCTAACCCCTTTTGTACTTTGTAGATGGGAAAGCCAAGGCACTTATGATAAGCTGACACGGGGACTGACTTGTTCAATTTCTAGGAGCCAGAAAGTGCCAAGAGTCTACTGTGCACAAAAAGCAGCCCTCTGACTAGAAGAAGGGGCTATGGAGTTTCTAGGGATAAAGATTAATTAGCTGCTTAGGTCATGTCCCCTGAGAAGTTTGATCTGAGTGGGCCACTGACTTGGCCCAAAGGAAGATTTATTGAATTTGGAAGCCCTTTGGTACTCCTCCCATTTCCTGGGGATATTTTGATTGTGAGTAAAGGTCCAAAACACTGGCTTTTTGCATTGGATTTCCACGTTGAGAAAGAAGAGGAGGCAGGAGTATCAAAGCGCAAAGATATTCTGCACCTCCTTTCCACCTGAAAGATGGAATGGGCAAGGGAGAGGGGAGGGCAGGGACGAAGTGGGGAGTCTCTGTCCTAATTTCAGTGGGTTTTTCATCCCCTGTTAATTGGAGTTAGCAACCAGGAAGGCATGAATTGCTTAGGAAGAAAAATGACAGGAAAACTCATGCCTGCCTTGCCCATGTGTGTGACTTACCCATTGTATTCTGCGAGTCTAGCCTGTTTTCATGGCTCTTGTTGTCTTTAGTCCCATCTTTCCTTCACCCTTCACAAAATTTCACTCTAAGAGGAGATAATTGAATTAGAAGGAAACACTGGTCCTTACTGAGCATGCTGCAATAAATTCAGCTATTAAATCCATCATAAATCCCAGCAGAAGGTGGGATATCAGATATGTGGTTTTTGTATGCTGAACATGTGTTCATAATAACAGCGCCTGGAGGTGTACTTGTGTTATGGTTCAGCAGAGGAAGGAGACAGGAAGGAGACTCTTAGCTTAGGGCAAAGAAACATCTGTTCCGCGGGACCAAAAAAAAAAAAGGTAGAGATATACCATGTTTTACATAATAGATGCTGTTTTGAAATTTTCCCTGGAATTTCTCATGTTAAATCATGCTTCAAACTTTCTTAGGATATTCACTTTTTAAAAGAACAGTTGTATTAAATTTTTCAGATAAAGCAAAATTTCATATTAAGTGTACCAACTCTGAATGAGGCTGTCTTCATTCAAATATTGGCTTTACCATCTAATAGCTTTATGACTTTGGATGAGTGATTTAATTGCTTGAGGCCTGAGTTTCCCTATCTGCAAACAGATCCAATAATAGCACCTATCACACAGAGTCTTTATACAGATTAGATGTGAGAGAACACTTTAGAATACAGTATTGGAAGTAAAGTTAAATACTTAAAAATGTTACTATTAATAATCTGTGAGTTAGCGAGTGATATTATGCATCTAATATAAACTTTTAGAACAGTATTTTTCTTGCTATGAGCCAGTCTGTAGGCTGGGCATATTAGCATATTTTAAAAAATTCATTTAACCTTATATTAGGTTAAAACGATGGAATGAAAACACTGAAGTCTAGGAGAGTTTGAAAGTAACTCAACTGAACTGTGAAGCTAAATAGATTTGTAAATACAACTGAATTCTAAAACGTTTTACTCTTATGTTTGTCACTTAATATTTTGTTAACCAAATTTGCCCATGAAGTCTAGGTTCTTATATTTAAAATGATAGTCTCTGTTTAGTTTGAAATGTGGAGCTCAATGATTTTGCAAAATTGAATTGGGAATGAGATAAAGTTTAGGTTCCCTGGAAAACTGTCTATGGTTAGATGGCTGATGTCTTTCTTCCTTATTGAGTTTACTCAGAAAAAAAATGGCATTGAAGCGTTAAGCACACTCTAAAATTAAAATAAATATTACATGACTACTTTATTTATCTGGATATCAATTTCCTAACAATATCAGCCATCCAAGTTAAAAAAAAAAAAATCCAGAAGTGAAGAATACAGCTAAATGTTGCAAATGGCTATTATTACATTGCCTGTGATAAACTGCAATTAAAAAATCCAGATGGCCTCATTCAGAGCCTCGTGGTTCTTATGTACCACATAATCTTTGCCTTACTCGTGCCTCTGAAGAGAAGAGGAGCTATCAATAAGAATAATTAGGGAGAATATAAACCCTGACATCAAAAGGTATATAGGATGAAATGTAGGCACACAGCTTACCACATGGTGCGATGATCAAGTCATGCCTTTTCTTATTCAATTATTCATGCCGTCAAAGATTCTCTGATTACCTGTTAAAGTACCAGGCACTATGCTACACACTGGATTTGGAGATTCAAAGATGGGTAAGATACAGATCTTTCTTTGTCATGTTGCTCATAGTAAAGTGGATGTGTTTGTGTTCAATTAGTGTCATTCAGAGAAGTGATGTTACAGTTTTACGTTCTTGCTTGAAATAGTCACAGATAACTGACTCTAATTTGATTATACTCTCATACTCCTACCCTAGATTGCTTTGCTAGTTTCTAATTACTCCCTTTCCTTTTTTTTATATATTTTCTTTCTTCCCTCTATCTCCTTACTAATCTTTAATAAATCATATAACACAATCAGAATGTCTTCTTACTCACTAGAGCTGTGCAGAGAACTCTCATCCCATTTATCCCTATTGTAGGAGGTGTATCAGTTAGCTTTTGTGGTGTAACAGATGACCCCCAAATTTTGTAGATTTAAAAACCAATCATGTTTTATTTTTCACAATTCTGTGTGTTGGTTGGGTGGCTTTTCTGGGCTGGCTCATCTAGGGATGGATGATCTAGAATGGCCACTGTCACATATTTGGGGCCTTAGTTGGGTGACAGGATTGACTGAGGCTTCTCTCCACATGTCCTCTCATCTTCCAGTAGGCCTTCTCAGCCTTTTAAACAATGTAGTGTCAGGGTTCTAAAAAGAAGCAAGCAAGAAAGCCCCAATGTGCAAGTGCTCTGGTATGCATCAAAGCAAGTCATGTGCCTAAACCCATATCCAAGATCCATGTGATGGGAGAAACTGCAGAGTCACCTTGCAAAAGAACATGATACATGGAGGGGAAGACTTTGTTACTATTTTTGGAAATGGTTGATTATACCTGAAGAAGGAACAGTAAATGTTTCAGCCCAGAAGAGCCCATTGGCTGGACGTAGTTATATGGCCCCCACTGAGGACAGAGGCAAAGTGGGGTGGTGAGGAAATAAATCCTTCTGTGCATTTAGGTCTTGCATTTGTTTCAAACACCAAAGGTAATGCTCACTTATTTACCCTTAACATAATCCAATCAGGCCTTTGAGAGTGAGCCATATTCAAAGACACCTTGATTTTCCATCTTTTACCTTCATGATGTGATTGGAGGCTGGTCTTCTAATAGGCAGGGAATTGGGGGAGGCGGGAAGGTTGTATGAAGTGGTTTAAATTTTCAGAAGCAAAATGACGTCTTGTCTACTGCCTGCTGGTCCGTGCTCTCAAACATTATATGCTGCATATCACTTAATAAGAATCCTGACCTTTTAAGGCCTAGCCAAAAGGTTCTTTCCAGGGAGCCTTCCTGCCCTTGTCTCCCCTAGGCATGGGTCATCTTTCTTGTGTCTAAATTCTTGTAAAATGATATATTGCTTTTGTTGAATCGTCTATTCACCTCTTCTGCTCTGCTGGATTTGAGTTCCTTAGTGTGGGGTCTGTGCCTTATACACTACTGAATTCTATATAGTGTCTAGTCTATCAGGGACACAATGAAATAATAATAAATAATCCCTTGACAAAGAAGAAAGAGGCTATGTTTAATCCTAATGTCCTAGTTTGTTCCCTACGTATTATGTATTTTAATGTTCCATTTAATTGTTTTTTCTCTTTGGGTCACCAACACTTCAGGCCACTGTCATTATGGATTTCTCTGTCAATTCCTTTACTGAAAAAAAGTCGAAGGAGAGAGGCATTCATTCATTCTATACAACTCTGTATTGAGTACCAACTATGTGTCATGCATCTTGCTTTTGTGACAAGGACACAGCATAAAACAGAATATATAAAGTTGCTACTCAGAGGGATATAAAAAAATAAACAAAATATATAAAATATTAGATATTAAATATTGGTGTGTGATAAGTAGAAAAATAGAGTAGGTAAGAAGAAGGAGAGATCCTGGTAGTGGTGGGATGCTATTTTGTAATGAATGGCCAGGAAGGGCCTCTGTGGTGACATTTAAACTTTGATTTGCAGGAGGTGACCCATGCAGATATCTAGGGACAAACAGTCTAAACTGAGGGATTCATGTATGCAAATGCCCTGAGTTTATGAATTCTGAATGGCCTCTGTAAGGTACAGGAGAAAGTTCATGTGGTTAGAGTCAGGGAAGCATGGGAAAGGAACAGGGGATGAGGGAAGGGAGGTATGAGGCTAGATAACCTAAGGCCATCTAGTGCATTGTACAGACTGGCTCATATCCCAAGGAAGATGTGGAATCATAAAAGTAAAGAATAAAGAACCCAGGGTATCAAGAGTTCTATGGGTTTGGGGAGAGAGAGGGGGCGGGAGAAATGTGTTTCTGTCCTATAATCTTTTTTCTTCCTCTCTTTCAACATTAAACAGGTTTCTCACCTTGTTTCCCCCTGTGAGAAATCAACTTCTGAGATTAAGGTTTGATAGCAAATCATCAATAGCTATGAAAAGATATACAATGGCATTCTGACATGTGTTAAAATATGTTCTTCCACAAGAAATAGACAAATAGGTTGAAGACAAATAGACTGTATAGCTCTTGCTGGGTAATTCTTGCCATTTCACCAGATATAATCCTTTAAAAAATGTGTCCCATATTTTTGTGTTGCTTTGATCATAATTCAGGTCCTTGAAAAGATTAGTTTTTAGACCAGGTCTAGATAGCACTGCTTAAGTTGATTTGGTAAAGCCCAACTAACTATATGTTATAAATAAAAAAGAAAAAGCAGTTATTTAAATTATAGTGGCCTCGATGTCACAAGGCAATAAATAGGACCACGCAGAGGGGAGAACACTGACTTTCAGCATGATAAAATAACCTGCATGAAGATATTTTCTTTTTCACTGACTCGTTTTCTTGTAAAGAAAACTATGAAGAACATGGAGCTCTCTGTGTAAATGTGGTAGTAATAATTTTTTAAAAATTTATTACAAAAGTAACATTGTAATAAATATAAGCAATTTAGGAATTTTTGGTCTTTGAAAAAATGAGATTATAGTCAGTTGATAATGGCATTATTTTAATCAAGCCAAACCTGCCTTGTTATGACCACATTCGTTTATTTTCAAGATAATTTGATTATAGCTGACCTATAGGTTTTATGTGACTAATATTGGGCTGGAGTGTTCATTGTTCAGTCAAAGAAAAAATTTATTATTTTTGCTTGCAGTGGCCTTCAGTAAATAAAGCCTGATTCCTGCCCCCTTTGGCATAGTATCGTTCTCGTGCTACTAGAATTAGGATGACTTCTTTGGCATTCATTGGGAATGTAGAAGTCCATTTATGGTGTCTCTTTTATAATTAGTTGATATGCTGTGTACATGCTTATTTATTACTGCAGTATAGACCTGGTTTCTGAGGTTCCTCTTTGTCAGTAAAGTAGGTAAATAAATTAATATCACAGAGAATGTTTGTCACTCTGTGTGACGCAATAAGTAGCTTCCCTGGTCAGAAGCTTGAAAATGTGTGATCAGCAAAACATGCTGTAGGGCCATAAACAAAAAGGAAAAAGATGTTTTCAATTCTGGAAGAGCTTTTTGGAGCATCTCTTCTAATTCATTCCACAGACTGTGAAACTAGAGACCAAGAGTAAGTGTGGCTTCATCTAGCTAATGAGTGTCCAGACCAGTTCTGTGGTGTCTGGCCAAGGCCAAGCCTAGCACTGGATTGCAAAGGTTAGAATGCAACAGTTACTAAAATAACATCAGTGTCTATTGTGAAATAGAACAATTTCATAGATGTGTAGGGAGCCGGGGCTTGTGCTAAGAACATTTCTATGTATATCATCTCTTCTACTTTGGAAGCCTCCTGCAAAGTGACATTGTAAGCATGTCTGTTTTCAGACATGGGAACTCCTTGAAATATGGTTTGTGGGGTTTTCTTTTGGTTTTACAGTACATTGGTTGAAGCAGGTCTTGGAATTAGTCCTTTGCGCTCAGTGCACTTTTGCCACTAAATCCATGTGTCTCATGGAATAGTGAGGTATCTTGTGTAAATATGTGGATTCATTGGTATTTGAAATTAGCCTGGAATTTAGGAGTTCGGGGATTTTTTTCTTTATTTACTTTTTATTTCTGGGATGTAGATGCCTACAGTTGGGTAATTAATCAGTAGTCAAACAGGCTGAAAATATAATTAACACATTTGGGGTTTTTCTCCACCTATAAACCTTTATAGTTTCTTTGTAAAAGTTTTGTTGAAGAAGTGAGTCCTTATTTAGCATATGTGTTATGGGTATGGTGGAAGTGACAAATTTAAGTTTAAGTTAGCAATTAGGGAAGTCTCCTAGGCTTCTAGTTTTGCATTCTTAGCATCCATTTCTTTGGGCCTAAAGCCTTCATGTCCATTGTCTAAGAATAGTTGAGGACCAGCATTTTATTCCATGTGGCCAAGAGAGGAAATTCCGGCTCTGTGGCAATCACTGGAGCATTGAAATGTGACATACTGCTTTGCAGAGAAATAAGAACATATGAGTATCCTGAGGTACTACATCTAGTTTAAAATATAATCACAAAATGCAATTGGAGTTTTTTAAAACCATGCCAAAGAAGTCATCCTAAGTATGACTTCATGGATAGAAGATTATAATAAACTGTTAAAATCTGCAGAGAACTAAACAAGGAGAAGATGACCTGAGGTCTGGTGGGAGGGAATTTTCAAGAACCTTCAGTGCCTATGTACAGACTTTCTGTTCCCTGATATATGTATGGTCAACAATCCAGGAAGGCTTCCATGGTCATCTTTCTGTGCACTTGGCTGTGCTAAGCAACTTCTTCAATTTTTTACTAGGTATCAAGTCTATGAGTCAAAGAATGTTCTATTTATGGGGGGATCTGGTGAGATTGTGGTTGCTCTGTGAACTTGAGGTAGTGCTTTTCTTTTAAGGGAGCATCATAATTTTCCAGCATGCTTGTTAAAAATGAAGATTTTATTTTTTAAAAATTATGACAATAATATCACGCATTGCCAAATAGCATGTTTCTGCTCTCCAATTATATAAGATAAATTCTACAACATTCCTAGAGTAGATGAGCTAAGGACAGCAGACTGAGCAGATTCAGGCAAAGACATACCAGGCATTTCCTTATTTAATCATTACTCAACTCATAGATGATGGGATTAGGAGACAGAAGAAATTGTGAAGATAATTAAAGTTATTACTGGCACTTGAATTAGAATTTGTCTTAAAAGTATCAGTTTACTTCAATACATGCTACAGAGACCTTAACCATGTTTCTGTCTGATTCTTTTTGTTAATGAAAGGGCCAGTACAGAATGAAATGTTATGATAAGCTGCCTCACAATTTTAGAGTATATTTAAAGTTAATCTCTAAGAACTTATATGCATTGATGCCTTTTTCCTGATTTTATTTTTTATGAGCCACAGTTTTATATCCCACTGCTTATCTAATTTGAAAATGGTTGTAATATTTGGAGAAAGTTAATATTGAGTCATGCCAAAACCTTAATAAACTTAGTCTTGAACTAATATTTCAGGCTCATGGGGTATTTCTGTATGCATTTTAATATTATGGAAATGCAATAGTGACCTTTCCATATAACCTTAATAAAATTACTTTGTGATATAAACTGCAAAAGAGATGGGAACTTTCTTGAACAAGAATATGCATGACTTATCTGCATTTCATGGTTTATCTTATATCTCATTTCTTCAGATCGCTTGGTTTTTTTTTTTTTTTTTTTTTTTTTGCCCTTAAGCCAAGCAACAGTAACTTCTATATTTTAAACTAGAGAATAGACAATTTTCAAAGATGTTTTCCTTTTGCAATTAGTGTCATTTAATTTCAGCTGAGGTGGCTGTTGTCTTGATAACTTCTTTTAAACGTGTGGGGGCTATTAGAATGAACATGATAGAAAATTTTACCTGTAAGTTTCAGATATGGTATTTAATTTTAAAAATGCCATTTGGGAAGTGGCCTGTAGCAGCTGTTTAGCAGCAAAGCAGTGTACAATGGTTTATAACAAGTGTTGAGTCGGAAAAAATATCCAGTTTATAAAATAAAATAATGAATGCTTGGCAGACAACAAGCAACTTCCCAAAATTAAAATGTTAGCTGATATCCTGAAATTGAAATTCTTTGTTTCCCACAGACTGGCATGCAGATGACCAAAAATGACCAAAACCTGAAGCCCATAACTTCATAATATCTTTTGTCAGTTCTAATTTAGTGTAGAAAAAAGTCTTAGGAAGTGTAGTCAGTGTGAATCATTGTTTTCCGAACTGCCTTTTGTGGTCTCCTTTTTGGCTTGTCTCTTTCAAAAGTCTCTTTCAAGTCCACAAATCAAAGAGGAGATGATAGCTGTGTAAGGAGTAGAAAGTTATGGTTTTTATTAGCTCCAAGATTATTTGCAAATGCAAAAACTGGACAGATATTCCCCAAATAATCAATTGCTCTGTATCTAACTTGAATTTTAATTCATATTCTTATGCAGAATAAACATCAGAATGCATTTTACTGCATATCTGACCTGAGGGAATGTTTAGACTTGAGTCAGACAAACTTGGAAAGAGGCTGATATTGTCCTAGTGACATGCACTATCCCAGCTTTATTTTCTGAAAAGACATTAGAGGGGCATTTAATCCCATCTCTTACCCAGTGCAACAGTCCCTTTATAACCTCTGGGAGAAAAGGGATGTCAAAATCCTTAAGTGAATAGAAGCATCTACTCTGTGAAATATCCTACTCTCCCTTCCACGTGGGTGATTTTCAAATATATGCAAGCACCTGTGTTTCCCTAGCCCATGGGTTAGAATGGGCATAGGCGGCTTTTGGACAGGCAGTTCAAGGATGCAGTTCCACCACAGCTCCACCAGCAGGGCAGTGGCACCCTTCCCAGCCTACCTAAGGTTTCTTGGCTTCTATTCCTACCTCCTTACAGGAAAGAGCTCAGATGCACTCCGAAATCCCTAGAATCTTCTTTTATCAACTGTTGCTTAACTGAGGCATCTTTCATGTCCCTCACCAGCCCTGTATTTTGTTGATACACTTCTTAAAATTGTGGCACAGAAACGTACAGACTACCTAAGCAATGCTAGTATCTGAAGGTCTGCTGAGGTTGTTATAGCCCTTGATCAAGGTTCTCCTTAGGGCTGCATTGTTTTAACAACTGTCTCTTCACCATAAACTTGTTAAGGCTGGAGTTCACTGAAAGTTCACATGTTTTTCACATAAAAAGGATAGTGTCCTTTGTCCTGGATTTTTTTTTTTGTAGTATTCACTTTTATATGGATCTTGATCATTTGACCCATTCTTCCAGGCAGTCCTTTTGTAGCTGTAAGCTCAACTCAGGGCATATTTGGACATCTGAAGTACTGGAAAGAGCACTGGTGGAGATGTCTCTGGAAGCTGCTGAAAACGAGGGAGTGGAGTTCTGGAAAGGAGTGGAGAATGCTGATACCACAGGATTGCCATGGGAGGGAGAATATCTAGAGCAAAAGAAGATAAAGGACAGGAGGAGGGGAGGGGACAAGCCACATGTGGAAAGAGGATCAGCAGAGTACAAGCTGAAGTGGGAGTTAAATTCTGGAGAGGTTAAGAAAGATCGGGACCAAGATGAAGACATGGGTTTTGAAGACTAATATGTCCAGCTACTCAAAAAAGCATTTTGAACGGAGTATTTGAGGTAGATTCCGTATTTTAACATATTTTGGGGAAGCTGATAGTTAGGAAATGCTGATATCAAGCAATGTTTGTTTTCATTTTTAAGGAAAATTAGCCATGAGAGGATATGACATAGGTGTCCAAAATAGACATTAATTATAAGCCTTCTCTTTAAAACTTCAGGGCACAATAACTAACTTAGTGATAGTATATATTTTATCCACAAAACCTGATTTAACATCATTCATGTAATGGTCATAATTGAATCCCATTTCATTTCCTATTTTACCTTGAGGGTTGGTTTCAAATAGGTCAGAGTAAAAATAAAAACATATATAATGGCTTAATCACGCTTGTGATTTCACCTTTGTTAAATAAAGACAACCACATAAATTTTGGTAAAATGCCCACTACAGATATTTCCCAAATAGCATTGTAAACATGTTAGTGTCATGGACCAAGTGGCTAGATCCTGACATTTTTATAAAACTAAATTTTCTTTATCACATTTAGAATACTTTAAAAACAAAACTTAGAATTAAAAACACAATGATCTTTTATATGTTTTTTTCTCTTCATTTTTCCATTTGATTTTTTAAATTTTTATTATATTTTAAAAAATATTTATTATTATTTTTTACATTCAAAAATATTGTTGTGGAGCAGTGGGAAGGGGAGGGGAAAGGGGGAGGAATACAGAGGTGGAGGGGGGTGGGGCTGGCCCACAGCCAGCTCCTTCACTGGTCTGGTTGTAGAGGGTAGGGGGTCATGGCTGAGGGCCCCCCCCACCCCGCACCCCTGGCTCTGGCTTTGGGAGCCTGGGGGGTTTCTGACGGCTGGTGGTTCATTTGTCTCTGGGCTAGATGCAAATGTCAGGCCGTATGGCTAAGGCCCTTGGCACCCCTCCCCCACCCCAGCTCAGGAGCCTGGGGGGCTTCTGGAAGTGGGTGGATATCACAGGCTGGATGCAGACATCAGGGGAGTGTAGCTGAGGCTATCGGCTTCCCACCTCTCCCCGCTGCTACAACTTGGGAGTCCAGGGTCTTCTGGCTCTTCTAGGTTTTATAGCTTTTCTTTTGTGGTATTAGACTTTACTGGTTAATATCAGAACTATGTCTCTGATCTGTGGATTTTTTGTATTTTCTTTCAGTTCTGTGTTGACTGTCAGCTACCCCCACCACTTAAACTCTGCACTGGAACAAATGTGGTGTCCTTTGCTTACTTCTCAAATGGGGAAACTTCCCATGGGGATCCGTTGAGACCTGTCATTGAGCTAAATTGCTGCTTTGATGCTGATACCCTGGGAAAGGCTTTCTGTACAGCTCATGTTGAAATTGTTGACCTTTTATGCACTTCCTGGTCTTATAAGTTCTGATACTCCTGCATTGTGTAGAAATTCTGGTCTGGGCCTGCGTCTTTTCAGCAGACTGCATCCCCTGCAGTTCTATATTCCTGACCAGTCTCCACTGACTGGTCCTGTGCTGATTGGAGGGCAGACCAGCTGTCCATACTGTGCCCCAGTGTTCCCCTGATGGGTTCATTTCCCCCACAGCCTGCACTCGAAACACTTCCCATGGGGTGGGCTGTGCACCAGTCCCTTATGATAGTCCGTTGCAGTGACTTACTGGCTTGAGTGGCTCCTATTTTTCAGTTGTCTATGAACTCCTTACTTCTATGTGGGTCCATGGGAACCCTATCAGTGGTTTTGCTGGCCTTGGGTCCACCAGGGCCCTCCTCTCCCCTGCAGTCTCCATGCAACTTCACACAAAGGGCACAGCTGCGGTTTTGCCAGCTCTTGCTCTGTGTGTTCACCAGCGCTAGCCTTGAAATGGCTGGGGCTCAAAACAGTCCGAGTGGTCCCTTCTTTCTCTCATTGCAGCTTCTCCCACTTTTATGAGTGCTGTAGGTCTCTCCTCCTCTTCCCCTGAGCTCTAGTGGCCCCAGCTTTACAGTTGTTGCTTTTTTAATTGTAAATTGGTTGATTGTGGTAGGGAGTGATTGTGTAGGGGACCATCTATTCGGCCATCTTGATTCTCTCCCCAAGACACAGTGATCTTTTAAAAGTGAACAGTTATTATTATTTTTTAGAATTCTATTTTATTTTAAATTTTATTTTATTTTATCAATATACAATGTGGTTGATTATTGTGGCCCATTATCAAAACCTCCCTCCCTCCTCTGTCTCCCCCTCCCTCCTAACAACCCATATCTGTTCATTTGTCCTAACAACTTCATAGAACTGTGATTGTTGTGTCTTCTTCCCTCCCCCCCAGTTTAATTGTGTATTTATTTACTTATTTTTAGCTCCCACAAATAAGTGAGAACATGTGATATTTCTCTTTCTGTACCTGACTCGTTTCACTTAATATAATTTTCTCTAGGTCCATCCATGTCGTTGCTAATGGCAGTATTTAATTCTTTTTTATACCAGAGTAGTATTCCATTGTGTAGATATACCACATTTTCCATATCCACTCAACTGATGATGGACATTTGGGCTAGTTCCAACTCTTAGCTATTGTAAATAGTGCTGCAATAATCATTACAGAACAGGTATACCTTCGACTTAATGATTTCCATTCCTCTGGGTATATTCCCAGCAGTGGCATAGCTGGGTCATATGGTAGATCTATCTGCAATTGTTTGAGGAACCTCCATACCATTTTCCATAGAGGCTGCACTATTGTGCAGTCCCACCAGTAGTATATGAAAGTTCCTTTTTCTCCGTAGCGTCACCAGCATTTATCATTCAGTCTTTTGGATATTAGTCATTCCTAACTGGGGTGAGATGGTATCTCAGTGTGGTTTTGATTTGCATTTCCCGAATGCTGAGAGATGTTGAGCATTTTTTCATGTGCTGTTGGCCATTCATATATCTTCCTTTGAGAAATGCCTATTTAGCTCTTTTGCCCATTTTTTAATTGGGTTACTTGTTTTTTTGTTGTAAAGCTGTTTGAGTTCCTTGTATATTCTGGATATTAATCCTGTGTCAGATGTATATTTTTCAGATATTTTCTCCCACTCTGTTGGTTGTCTTTTAACTTTGTTAATTGTTTCTTTTGCTGTGCAGAAGCTTTTTAGTTTGATATAATCCCATTTGTTTATTTTTCCTTTAGTTGCCCATGCTTTTGGGGTCATATTCATGAAGTCTGTGCCCAGTCCCACTTCCTGGAGTGTTTCTCCTATGTTTTCTTTAGGAAGTTTTATTGTTTCAGGGTGTATATTTAATTCTTTCATCCATTTTGAGTAGTTTTGGTTTCTGGCAAAAGGTATGTGTCTAGTTTCATTCTCCTGTATATGGATATCCAGTTATCCCAGCACCATTTGCTGAAGAGGCAGTCTCTTCCCCAGTGTGTAGGCTTGGTGCCTTTGTCAAAGACCAGATGACTGTAGGTGTGTGGGTTGATTTCTGGATTCTCTATTCTATTCCATTGATCTGTGTGTCTGTTTTTATACCAGTACCATGCTGTTTTGGTTATTATGGCTTTGTAGTATAGTTTAAAGTCAGGTAGTGTTATGCCTTCTACTTTATTTTTTTTGCTCAGAATTGCTTTGGCTATACATGGTCTTTTGTTACTCCACATAAATTCCTGATAGTTTTTTCCATTTCTGAGAAAATATCATTGAAATTTTGATGGGGATTGCATTGAATTTGTATATCACTTTGAGTAGTATGGACATTTTCTCTATGTTGATTCTTCCCATCCAAGAGCATGGGATATCTTTCCATCTTCTTGTGTCCTCTTTAATTTCTCTCAGCAGTGGTTTGTAGTTCTCATTATAGAGATTTTTCACATCCTTGGTTAATGCTATTCCTAAGTATTTTATTCTTTTGGTGGCTATTGTAAATGGGCAAGCTTTCTTGATTTCTCTTTCTGCATGTTCACTATTGGAGAATAGAAATGCTACTGATTTTTGTGTGTTGATTTTGTATCCTGCAAATTTGCTGAAATCTTTTATCAACTCCAAGAGTGTTTTTGTAGAGCCCTTAGGCTATTCGATACATAGGATTATGTCATCTGCAAACAGGGATAGTTTGATTTCATCTTTTTCAATCTGGATGCCCTTTATTTCCTTCTCTTCTCAGATTGCTCTGGCTAGTACTTCCAACACTATGTTGAATAGGAGTGGTGACAGTGGGCATCCTTGTCTAGTTCCTGTTCTTAAAGGAAAAGCTTTCAGCTTTTCCCCGTTCAGGATGATA